>NC_044313.2:54873342-59673342 GCF_007474595.2 Lynx canadensis
AAGTGAACACAGAACAAGAGACCATCACGGATGAAGTCCTCAGGGATCCTTGAACTACTCTGCCCGAACATTGTGCAGGGGAGCAACTGAGGCCGGGAGTCTAACGCAACATTTCCTGGGGCAAGGCCAGCCTTTGCCCTTGCAGAATCTCAGCGTTCTGGACTCCAAAGTCCTTCCTCCTGACTTCCACTGCTACACATTTCTTCAGCCTCAAACAGAAATCTCTGCTTCGAAGGCCCCGAAGGACCCTGGTGGGGCCGGAAGTGGACATGTGGAAGGGCTCGGCAGACCGACTACGATCCTGCAGGAAATCAGCCCAAATTCGATTTGTTATCTCTTGATCTTCAGTGTTGGCAACTCATCAAAAGTATGTTTTTAAAAACCAAACCTTCGCGGCCGTGCAGGTCACATGCGTCCTTCAGGGCACAGACTCAATGGCCAGTTCCAGCTCGGGGAAGGACTTCCTCATTGATCTGGAAATCCCCCCCTTCCGTCGCCCCCCCCCCCCCCCCCCCCCCCCCCCCCGCTGCCTCCACGGGAATGTCCTGGCAGTTGTTTTCCAAGAGGAGGCCTGCCTTCGGGGGGTGGAGAGAGTGACAGGGAGAGAGGAGGGCAAACATGGGCCAGAGGGCAACCTGGGTTTGGAAAGCCTTCTTCGAATGAGGCCAGAGCCCCAGGGCAGGCCTCGTGATTATTTCCACAGCACGAACATAAAATTCCTGAGCTTCGCCAACTCCTTCATGTTAGGGAAGAGTTTGAAAGGGAGACCCAACGAAGGGGTGACTTGGCCAGAGAACAGCAGGTTGTTGGCAGGGTCTGAGCAGGGGAGAGGTGGGGATGGGGTGGAATTCAGGCTTCCCGCCCCTTTCCTTTCCCTTTCCGGGGTGGAAGGTGATAGGTGCCAGGGGGCGCTCAGCACCACTCGGTGTCAGCCCCATTTGACAGACCAGGAGGCTGAGGCCCAGGGAAAGGGAGCGACTCTTCCACGGTGTGGCAAACAGCGGTAGCGTGGCAGATACTGGCTCCAGAAAGAGAAGCTCCAGAGAATTCCTGAGGAGCCGGGAGAGGGAGGCGGCTTCTTGGAGGAGGGGACTCCGAAGATGGGCAGGAGGGAGGGGCGTGCGTGCGTATGTACATAAAATCAATAAACACTCTGGAAAGTGTTTCCTTTCCACAGAAAGGAGTGGAAGGAAGTGAAGTGAGTCCTCTGCAGAGGCCCGACCGCCGGCAGCGCCCCCCACCCTCCAGCGTCTCCTCCGGCGGCGGTGTGGACGCGCACAGGCCCCCGAGCCCGGACCTTCTCTCCGACGCGCCGCCTGCGCCCGCGGGGCCTCCCCCTGCGCGGGGGAGGGACCCCGCCGCCCCCGCGCCTCCAGCCTGCCCGGCCCTGAATCTGACATCACTCAGCGCGCGGTTTCGGATCCTCTTTCGCTTCTGCCCGGTCGGCTGGGATTGCATGAAATTGCATTTCGAAAGGGGATGCGGATTTCCGCGCGGGAGGGTCTTGCGAAAGCTGCGAGGGGAGCGGGGTGTCCGAGGGCCGGGGAAGCTTCCTTGAGAGCCCCCACTCCTACCCCTGCCGCCGACACCGTGCCCTAGAAAAGTCGGGGTTACGGTTACCGCGGGGTGGGGCGTTGGGGAGACACGGGGAGAGCCCGGTGGGGCGGCTGGCAGAGGTCCTCCTGGGCTCAGTGGGGCGCAACCTTGCAGTGAGGAGTTAAGCCGTACGTTGGAGCACACGGATTTTTCCGTGTCTGTATTTTCTTTTACAATAAAGCTATTTTTTAAATGCTCAACCATTTGGGGCGCCTGGGTGGCTCAGTCAGTTAAGCCTCTGACTTCAGCTCAGGTCATGATCTCACGGTTGGTGGGTTTGAGCCCTGCGTGGGGCCCCAGGATCCTCTGTCCCCCTGGTTCTCTGCCCTCCCCTGCTCGTGCTCTGTCTCTCTCAAAAATAAATACACATAAAAAATTTAAAAATAGTCAACCAATTAAAGTTGTAAGTGAAATTTCAACTCTAACTTTCTTCTTTCTTTCCTCCTGCCTTTCTTCTTCTCTTTGAACAAGTTTCTCTTCTCCCTTTCTCTTGCTACTTTCTCTTTCTCTGTTGGTCTCTCTTTTAACAAATATTACCTGAGGACCCATCATGTGCCAGGAGATGCTCTGGGCTCCAGAGCTCTGTTGATGAATAGACATGGTTCCTTCTTCTGCGAGCTTGCTGCGTAGTGAAGATGGGTGACAAATAAATGGGAAAACAAATAAATGCAGAACTACAAATTGTAGTAAAGGATGGGGAAGGTTTGATGTGTATCATTTATTTTTGCATGCATGTACAAACGTGTGTACGATATTGTATGTTGCACATATGTAGGCTTAAACATTTTTTTTTAACGTTTCTTCATTTTTGAGAGACAGAGTGTGAGCGAGGGGAGGGGCAGAGAGAGGAGACACAGAATGTGAAACAGGCTTCAGGCTCTGAGCTGTCAGCACAGAGCCCGATGCGGGGCTTGAATTCGTGAGCTGTGACATCATGATCCGAGCTGAAGTCGGATGCTTAACCAACTGAGCCATCCGGGCGCCCCTTTTATTTTTATTAAGAAAAAAATTTTTTTAAAGGTAGGCTTTTTCCTAAAACACAGGGATCATATACAATACATGCTGTTCAAGACTTGTCTTTCTCCCTTAAAAATGCATGGTGGGCGAACACCTGGGTGGCTCAGTGAGTTAAGCGTCTGTCTTGATTTCAGCCCACGTCATGATCTCATGGTTGGTGGGTTCCAGCCCTGCCTAGGGCTTGGGATTCTTCCCCCTCCCCACCCCCCACGTCTCTCTGACCCTCCCCTGCTTGTGCTTGCTCTCTCTCTCAAAGTAAATAGACTTAAAAAAATGCACAGTGGGAAATTTTCCCATTTGGCACATGCAGGCTGCCTTGTTATTTGGTGGTAGCATAGTATTCTGTTGTATAGTTGTGGAGCTGCTATGTCAAAGACTTGCTACGGATTCTCGGAGTTCCTGTGGTCCCAGAAGTGGCCTCGGGGATAGCTGGGTAGGGGAGTGAGTGGGTTTATGCCCTGCCTCTTTTTAGCCAGAGCAGCCCTCCTTTGATGTGTGTCCTCCACCCGGGTTGCATATAAGTCACCCGGCAGCTTTTTAAACCATTGAGTCAGGATCTCTAGGGTGGGCACTGGGAATACATGTCTTTTTTTTTTTTTTTTTTAACTTCCTCAGGTTTGTCTAAAGTACAGCCAGGACTGAGAAGCACTGTGCTATCATGGGGTGAGGCTGGGGGCAATCCACATGAGGATTTTGAAAGCCAGTGACCTCAAAGGAGGGTGTGGAGCCCTCACAGCAGGTTAAGAGCAAAGCAGGACTGGGGTGGGAACTCTTGCTGCCCACTCCAGGGTTCTGCCCCTTGGATCACCTTTTTTTTTTCAAATTTCCAGTGCATACCACTTGCAAATTTCCCTGCCTTCAGATTGACAGATCACTGGGTAAAGCTGGATATGTGTTCCTTCTTTTCAATTAAGATTTATATCACAATTCCAATTATTAAGACAATACAGTTCTACTAAAGAAAGAAGAGTCAAAAGTTGTTCATCAGTAGGTGATTCACAAAAGAAATCCAAAAGACGTGTGAACATGTGAAATGGAATCCCACCTCCCGCCAAGATAGACACAAATTAAATCAATGATGACATCTTCCCACCCATACCATTGGCAAAGGTGAAATGCTTTATGTCACAAAAGTGTGGGGAAGTGGACACTCTTCTTAAAATTATATCCATGCAGGGGCACCTGGGTGGCTCAGTCGGTTAAGCGTCTGCCTTTGGCTCAGGTCATGATCTCACGGTTCATGGGTTCGAGCCCTGTGTCCGACTCTGTGCTGACAGCCGAGAGCCTGAAGCCCACTTCAGATTCTGTCTCCGTTTCTCTCTCTGCCCCTCCCCCGCTCACACTGTCTCTCTCTCTCTCTCTCTCTCTCTCTCTCTCTGTGTCTCTCAAAAATAAATAAACATTAAAAAAAAATCGTACCCATCCAATCTTCTAGATGAGAAACATTAAAAAGTGCCTTCCATTTGCCGTAGCAATTCCATTTCTAGGAAAAATGCATGTGCTAAGATATATGTAAAATATGTTGTTATGATTAAAATAATTGGAAACAGCATAAAGATCCAGAAATGAAGTATTTGTGGCAAAAATAAATTATTCTGCATCCCACTGTGGAATATTAAACAGCCATCAAAAAGGATGAGTCTGGGGGTGTGCTTGTTTGGCTCAGAGCCAAGAGCATGGGACTCTTGATCTTGGGGTCGTGAGTTCCAGCCCCGCACTGGGTGTGAAGCCTACTTAAAAAAAACAAAGTTGAAAAAAAGGATGAGTCTGATCTGTGGATGTTGACATGGAGAAATGGATGCATTATATTACCATGAAAGAAAACAAGCTCCAAGCTGGTGTTTGGATATGGTCCCACTTTTGCATAAAAGTAAATATATGTGTGTGTGTTTGTGTATGCATACATGTGCATGTATATGTGTGTATGTACATAGGTATGTGTGTGTATATCTATGTGTATGAGTATATATGTGCATGTCTGTGTATTTGTGTGTACATGTGTATATGTGTCTGTGTGCATGAGTTGTGTATTTTTGTGTATCTCTATGTGTGTATTTATGGTTAAAAGGGTATTAACACTGGTTATCTCTGGACAGTGGGGTTATAGAGTTCTTTCACTTTTTACTTTCATAACACATCTGTATTGCTAAAAAATTTTTTACCATCAGATGGTATAATTTTAGGGGCGCCTGGGTGGCCCAGTTGGTTGAGGGTCCGACTTCGGCTCAGGTCATGATCTTGCGGTTCGTGAGTTTGAGCCCCACATTGGGCTCTGTGCTAACAGCTCGGAGCCTGGAGCCTGCTTCAGATTCTGTGGCTCCTCTCTCTTCCCCCCACCCCCCCACCCTGGCTCACTCTGTCTCTCTGTCTCAAAAATCAATAAATATCAAAAATAATTAAAAAAAAGAAGGTATAATTTTATAATCAGAAAAATGTTTAGCATATTTTCCTTTAAAAAATTACCAGTAATACATAGTTATTAGAGAAAATACAGAAAAGCAGAATACAGAATCCAAGTTCCTCTTGGTTCTTACCCACCCCCCCAAAGGCTTCTGCAGTTCCACTTCCGCTCGTTTGCTTCTGGTTTTTTCCCTGTGTCTACTTTAGATAGCTGTTGTCATTTGGCATGAAGAATTTCACATCCTGTTTTTTATCTGACTTGCATTTTAATGGAAGCCTTTCCTCACAATGGAAAAAGCCTTCTCAAATGGCACCGTTATTGGCTATGTAATATTCTATGACTGTCTCGGTTTTCTTAATAATTTTCTTCCTATCAGATGTTTGGCTCATCTCAACCTTCTGCCGTTATGACCAACACTGCAATAAACATCTTTGTCGTAATGTCTTTCCGTCCTCAGGCTCAGGTTCAATTCCCAGCAGTTGAATCAGCGGGCTAAAGGGAAGGAACACTGTTAAGTCCTGGGCGCCCGTTTCCAAATTGCTCTGGAAGAGGGTAGACTTGTCTCTGCTGCACCAGCCATGCATGAGCCCACCATGGACAGATCATTTTCCATTTCATTTCCAAGCAAGACTGGTTCCTTGTCTGAATCTTTGCCCTGCAAACACTCAGTGCTCCCCACTTCTGTCCTCCCTCCCTGTGGTTTAGTGAAGAGAGTAGGGTACCATGGGTTCAAATCGTGACAGGCCCTGTGACTGACAGTGTGACTTGGGGAAAATCACTTGACCTCCCTGGGCCTCCAGTTTCTTCCTCCAGTTCCTGTCCTCCTTCCCAGGTGGCTGGAAAGATAAAGCACTTGACCTTGTTCCCAGAGGTCAGACGGGGTTGGATATTATTATTCTTTTCCTTCTCTGGGACAGCACCAAACCTTTTTCTCCAAGTTTCCTCTAAGGATCTGGCTGGAAAAGCTCTTTGTGTGGGGTATGTCCAGGTGTCTTCCCCAGGACCATAGCAATTTTTCTCCTCAAAGCCATCCTCTCCTAGGAGAAAGAACAGGGGCTTGTTGGCACCCAGATGGTCTTGTTTTTCCCTTTCTTGCAAACCGGGGTAGAGAAGCTAAGGGATCTCCCTCCTTCTTGGCCTGCCCACAGGCTGAAAGGTTCTTAGTAAAAGATTCAAGGAAACAGTGCTAGATTCCAGTGCCTGGATTCAGGCACGCACGCATGCATGCCCTAGATCATTCAGTCACATACTCCACTAGGGTTAGCCAAGGCCTCCCACTGGCTGTCTGGCTTGGTGCACCCTCAGAAATGCCAAGGAGGAGAGGAGGCAGGCACCCAGTCTCTGCTCCATAGAGTGACGTGTTGAAGGAAGCAGGGTGGGATTATCACAGGCTTCCGATAGCCCTTTCCATCAGGTCCACACTCCTTCACCCTGCAGAGCTCTGCATACCTGGTCTTCCTGGAACTTCTGCTTGGAAGATTCCCATGCTCTGTCCCCTTTGCCAGATTCTTACTTGTCCTTGGGTCCGAACTTAGATCCACCTTCGCTCGGAAGCCTTCCAGGACTGTCCAGCTCCTAATTGGGTGGCCCCCATGTGATTCCAAGGCAGCCCTTCCCTTTAAATCGGCTCACCCTCTCTATGACCTTTGACCCTTCTCTTGTAAGTCACCCCAACAGACTGGTTGAGGTCTCTTAAGGGCATGTATTGTGTCTGTCTTCTTGAACCTTGTATCAACTTTATCCAAAACAATGCTCAGCATACAACAGGGGCTCAATAAACATTTGGGGGGATAAGTGGAAGGTGTGTGGAGACCTAAGTACAGAAGGCCATATGAGGTGTAATCCTCTGAAAGGCGCAGACTTCAAGCATGCTGTGGGAGCCCAGGGGGGCTGGGATGATGACAGGAGATTTCCTGGAAGAAGTGGGATATGAACTGGCTTCACAGAGTGAGTGGGAATCAGATGAGCAAAGGGGAGGAAAGGCATTCTGGGTAAAAGAAATGGCGTGAGCCGAGACAAGATGGCAGCACAGCGTGATAGGTGTGAGGGCATCTGCTTGGCTGGATGGGGGGCTTGGACGGGGAGGTGAGTGGGAAAGATGGGCATTGCAGGTTGTGGGCACAGGGGCTGAAAGGAAAGAGGGCATGCTGGAGACAAGTGAGAGATGGGGGAGAAGAACTGAGTGTTGACTGTTGGGGAGATGTGTTTGGGACTGGCCCCGTGGGCAGTAGAGAGACAGTGAAAATTACTGAGCAACAAGATGGTAGCCGGGTATGATGTTGCAAAACATGGTGGACCCAGCTCTGTAAAATCAGCCTGGAGACTTGGGTTCAACCCCATCTCTACCTATCTCTCTGGCCGGGCAAATCTTTTCAATTTCTCCCAAGACTCATTTACTCAACAAAAAATGTTGAGGTCCTTTGTGGCAGACACTGTTCTGGGCCCTTGGAATTCAGTAACAGTCATGGCGGACCAGGTCCTGGTCTCACAGATTCTTCCATTTTTCACAGCTATAAAGCCTGCCATGAAGACTATGCTATGAACGGGGATGATGACTAATAAAATTGTTACCTACTGTCTGTTAAAAAAAAAAAAAGAAAGATGGGTGCCTGGGTGGCTCAGTTGGTTGAGCGTCCGACTCTTGGTTTCAGCTCAGGTCATGCAGGACCTCGTGGTTCATGAGATGGAGCCCCACGTTGGGCTCTGCGCTGACAGCATGGTGCATGCTTGGGATTCTCTCTCTCTCCCTCGGCTCCCCCCACCCCCCCCCCCCCCGGCCTCTCTCTCTCTCGCTCTCAAAATAAATAAATAAATTTAAAAAAAATGACAAATTTAGGCTGTGAGGTCTTGGTAGTATCAGATGGAATGGCCTGTGTGAAGCCGTTTGTGGTGGCTGTGGAGGTGACAGTGGCCTCTGAGATTTCGGGAGTCCCCAGAGATGGGGTGGGAGGTGGACATGGCAGAGAGAATGTATCAGAGGTCATCTCTTGGTCCACATGGGACTTCGGTGGGCCCCTGGAGAATGTCTTGAAGGCAGGGCTCTGCCATACCCTCCTCTCAACACCCAGCACCTGCCTGCAGTGTCTGCTAGGACGGGCCCTCAGCAAAAGGCTGTGGGAAATGATTATCTGTGTCATCATCAGCCTACTGCTGCCTCCCTGCCCAGGAAGAAGGCCTAGCTTGTCTCTCAGTGAGTCCTGTTGTCCCTAAACCCACATAAAGTGTTTTAGAGACAGCTGGAGAACAATGAGGATTGTTGCAGAAAGAAGCAAAGCCCTGGGCAGGGATTGGCCTCCTTCTGGCCTCAGGACCCGCCCATGAGTCCCTTCCAGAACTTCACTGGGTAAGACCTGTCTGGCTTCTTAGGGAGTTAACCACCCCCATGGCCTTTCAGGAACTAGTAACACATCTGCTGCTCAGACTGGATGCAAACTGTCCCCACTTCATCTCTGTCTTTCTAGAGCCCTGTCCCCAAAGACCCTTGATCCATCCTGTTACAAATCTGGAGGTGGGGGTGCTCATTTGGGGACCAGGGAAGGGTGAAATGTCAAGTTGCCCAGAGCTGGTTGTGAGCCAATGGGGCACAGATTTACAGAAGTGTACTTGTCTTCCTTATGGTTCTCTTCCTGTATTTTCCAATTTTTCCCCCAGTGAGTATGCTTTTGAGAGTCATTTAAAAACTACAGTTTTCATTGACAAGGTATATAAATAAATGGGTAAAACATTAAAATATAAGGGACATGGATTGTTTCCACTTAATGGAGGCTGAGATTAGGGACCTAGTGCCTGGCACATGGTAGGTGCACAAAGTGTTGGCTGAATGAGTGAAAGGGTGTCATAATGGGTCTCTCCTTCCTCGTCACCACCCATTTGTCCAGGAAGCACTAGGAGCTTGGGACCCAGGCATGACTAGGCTCCTAGGCTGGAAGGGGAGGCAACAGGTACAGGTACTGGAACCCTACCGAGGCTGCCTCATGTATCATGGGAGACGTGCTCACCTGTGGAAGTGAGGAAGGTCTCAAAAAACTGGGTAACACTGGAACTGGATTGTGAAGGTTGGGTAAGGAGTTTGTCAGACGGGGGAAAGTGTGCAGGCATTCCAGGACATGGACCCACATCCTTTTGCTCCTTCATTCATTCACTCACTCACTCATTCTTCAAATAATGCTTATCTGTGGCCCAAACTGAACCCAAACCATCACTGTGTCACCTCTGTTTCTGGAGAATGTTTCCAGAGCACCTACAAAGTACCAGGCTCTGACCCAGTGCCCAGCGATATGGCAAGATTATCTGGGCCTTCATCACAATTATATTCAAATATACTGGCAGTAAATAAATATATGCTACAACTCCAAAGATAAGGCCAAGAGGAAAATGCCAACAGGTGACAGACGGGGGGAGGGTGGAAGCCATTTCGGTTGGGGTGGTCAAGGAGCAGACATCGGACGGAGAATCTGGGGGAGGAATGTTCTAGGCAGAGGGAAGAACAAAGGCCAACTCCCTCCCAATCGGGAATGAGCTGGGTGTGTTTGAGGGGGAACAGCAACAAAATGTCCCTGGAGATTTTTGAGCAGACAACAGTGTGATCTGATACATGTTGTAAAAGATTGCTTGAACAAGGCAATGATCACACTTCTCCCCCACAGGCACCCTTTAAAACACATTTGAAGGGTGCGCCTGGTTGGCTCAGTGGGAAGAACACGCAACTCCTAACCTCAGGGTTGTGAGTTCAAGTCCCACGTTGGGCATAGAGCTTATACACACAAACACACACACACACACTTGAAGTTTTTTATATTATAGATTTAAACTTGCAAATGATACATTTTGTGGCTTCCTATATGTTATAGATGTTTTCAGATATTTTATTTATTTATTTATTTTTAAATTTTTTTTAACGTTTATTTATTTTTGAGACAGAGAGAGACAAAGCATGAACGGGGGAGGGTCAGGAAGAGGGAGACACAGAATCTGAAACAGGTTCCAGGCTCTGAGCTGTCAGCACAGATTCCAACGCGGGGCTCGAACTCACGGACCGCGAGATCATGACCTGAGCTGAAGTCTGCCGCTTAACTGACTGAGCCACCCAGGCGCCCCTCAAATATTTCCTTTACCCAACCTTGGGGATATCTCCTTTGACTTAGGACGAGTGTCCTCCCCCATCACACTCTGTCATCACGGTCAGCCAAGACAGACTTACTTTCCATCAGAAAACCTTGGATTTTAGTTTTTATCTTCATTTCTTATGTTTTGTTCACTTAAGCTTGTTCTGTAATTCACTTGCCATCTAAGCGACAGAGTAATAACCCAAGAGCCACAACTCAAATTTCTCACAGATGCACAACGAATAATTTAATCCTACTAGGGATCTGGGTCCACCATGTCTGAGTCCTGGGGGGAAAATACAATAAACACTCCTTTAGGAGAGAGCTTCTGGCTTTTTTGTTTGAATTATCTTTGGAAACGTAACTGTTATCGTGAACCCCTAAACCCTTATGACTTCTGTGTGATATATAGGAGAGCTTTTTTTTTTTTTTAATATTGATGTGGACTTTTTTTTTTTTCTATTTATGTGTCATATTGCTTCTTTTTTTTTTAATTTTTTTTTCAACGTTTATTTATTTTTGGGACAGAGAGAGACAGAGCATGAACGGGCGAGGGGCAGAGAGAGAGGGAGACACAGAATCGGAAACAGGCTCCAGGCTCTGAGCCATCAGCCCAGAGCCCGACGGGGGGCTCGAACTCACGGACCGTGAGATCGTGACCTGGCCGAAGTCGGACGCTTAACCGACTGCGCCACCCAGGCGCCCCTATAGGAGAGCTTTTGAATTGCTTCGTGTGATTTATCCTTCCTAAAAACTTTCTGCTCCTACACATAAACTTACAGATCAAAATTATCTTCCTTCTTAACAAGTAACGGGTTGGCCCCAACTAATAGTCATTGAAATTTTTAAAGCTTAAATACTGATTTCCCTTTTTCTTTTATTTTTTTAACTTTCTTTTTTTGAGAGACAGAGCATGTGAGCAGGGTCGGGGCAGAGAGAGGAAAAGAGAGAATCCCAAGCAGGTTCCGCACTGTCAGCACAGAGCCCAATGCGGAGCTCGAACCCCCAAACCGGGACATCGTGACCGGAGCCAAAACCAAGAGTCCCCTGGTTTCCCTTTTGAAATTCAAATAAGCATGCGTGCCCATGACTGCTTCTTCACTTCTGAGCTCTAAAGCTGGGGGATTCAGGGGGTCTTGTGCGGCCAAGGGAGCACTGCCCTCTTTTCTGCCCTGGCTGGTATGTTGAGGCACCTGGGCTCGGTCTCCAGGTGCCCTCTCAAACTGCCCCTTCGTTGGCTGCTGGGAAGTTTCCATGGGGCAGTGCTCCACAGAGGACTTGGGTGGGTGAGGGGTGAGAAGTGGGAGAAGGAGTTCTGGGAACAAGGACTTGAGAAAGCAGGACAGGTGGGTTTCCAGCCAAGGGGACCTCTTTGTGCATCCTAGGGTCGTGGCCACGGATGCTTTAGGATACTGCTGTGCCGTCTACACAGATGCACTCACATTCCTGGCATGGCAGGTGGAGAGCAGGGAGCCGGGGGAGGGAGCTGGGAGACCCCCAAGGCCACCGAGACCATCCTGTGAGCGTGAAGTGGTCTGGACTAGGGTGGTACCAGTGGATGTCGTGAGAGGTGGTGGAATTTAGGAAACATTGGGCTCCCTCCATGTAACAGAGTCCAGCACCCTTTGGAAAGGTGACCGATCCCAGGCCTGGCACAAAGAGCAGACGTCTAGGAACTTAAGGCCCGATCCTATCACTCAGCAGCTGTGTGACCTTGACACTGGCCAAGTCACTCAACCTCTTTGTGGCTTATTTATCAAATGAACCCAGTCTTGCCTAACTGTCAGGGAGCTGTAAAGCTAGAGGTGAGGAGGAGGACTTTGGAAGGGCCAGCGTGTTGGGTTCCTGGGGGACTCCACTCTCCAGACTCAGCCTCGGGCTAACTGCTTTGTCCCTCCAAGGCTTGGAGTCTCAAAAACTCAGGGTGCTGAGGACTAGTGACGCGGAACCCCGGCTTGGCTGTCACTCCTGGTGACTGTTTGAGCTTCCCACAGCCCAAGCTCACCACTCAAGGGCATCTCTTTAATCAGCATATTGTTCAATTATGATTGAAATGGTCCAGTTCATAGGTGGGAGGACAGGCAGAAAGGAAACAGCAGTCACCGGGCCCCAGGAGCCTTGGCTTGCCCTGTTCAACCTGTTCTTCCCTCACAGAAGCACTTCTGGCCTCAGTTACCTCTCTTGAGGACCTGCTCTGTGCCAGGCTGACCTCTGAAAGCATGTTGCTGAGGTTCCAATGGGGAGAGTCTAGACCCCCAAAGTACCCAAAGCCCTACTATGTGCAGAACCTGGCTGCCCATAGGGGCTGCAGGACTAGGAAGCCCCCCCCCACCCCAACACAAAGACACATACCAGTCCAGGGTAAGAAACAATTTGCAAAACCCCGTGCTAGCAAGAGTTTTGGCGAGCTTGCGGGTGTGTGTATTGTGGCCGTGGGGGGAATTCGGGTATGAAAGATCTGAGTGGCATAGCGCACACCGGGCTGAGAATTGAAATTCTGGGTCCGAATCCCTTCTCTTCTGGGGTGAGACCTTGGGCAAGGCCCTTGGCCTCTCCAAGCTGCTGGTTCTCCATTGGTACAATAAGGGCAATAATCTAGACTGGCCTAGAGATCTCAAAGGGCCCCTTCAGCTTCGAGAGTTTCTGTTTTACCTTCCTAGGTCACACCACTGTGTGCTGGGATGGAGATTTCCCAGGACAGGGACTTCAGTTTCTCTTTCCCATCAGGTACAGGACCCCATGCCCAGTGGGTCCTTAATCCCCATGTTGACTGACCCTCTAACCCATCATAAAGCTCAGGACTCCAGTTGGGTGGGGTGACCAGATATATCTGATCACTCTCAACCCTTCTCCTGGTCAGGATGATACATCAGAGGGTGCTTCCACTGGAGGGGGTAGGACCCACCCACGGCTCACCTTTGAGAGCCCATAGAAGGCTAGATAGAATCCAGGGTCATCCTGAACGGGAAAGGCAAACTGAGGGAGTAACGCCAGATCAGCTGACTCATGGGGCACCCACTCCCCAAAACACCTCTGGGCCATGACCTGCCCATGCCAAGCCTTTCCCAGAAATACCAGCTGTGACTAGCCTAGGCACACGGCAGCTCCCAGCATTGCTGTGAAGCCTAGTATCTAACTTCCAGATCTAAACTTGATAATCCCTCTTCCTCTCTTCTTGGGCAAGGTTCCTTAGGTTCTAGAGGAAATGAAATCCCAAATTAATTTTTTCAGCAGATTAAATCTAAGGCAAAGTCCCAAAGCACTGGAAAAAGAATTGTCCAGGGAGTCAGGAAGCTGGGGATCTGCTCTAACTCTAACCCCTTACTGGGTGACCTTGGAAGAATCACTTGTTCCTCTGGGTCTCAGTTTCCCCTTCTGTACAGCAAGCCCATTGCCCTAGGAGGATCTCTGAGGAAATGTAAATCATATTTTAACTGGTTTTGGTGCCTCAGGGCAGGGTCTCCTCAGCCTACACAGTGTTTGCCAGGCAAGGTCCTCTGGCCTAGGGCTCCACTGAAATTTGCTGCTGGCCAGAGATCAGAAACCCAAGGGTAAGGTAGTTTTGATTGTCTCTCATTTTCTGGAAGTGGTGACATTAGGCCAATATCTGTGGTTTAGCATATGACCATGGGCCTTCTCAGCAGCCCAGATCCTGACAGTTTTATGAGGGGCTGAGCCCTGTGGCTAGGCTTTCTACCAGAGCATGTGACCCAGGCAGCTGCAGGCTGGGGCTTACAGTGAACTTCCCCAAGGCTGTGACTCCATGTGGGAGTCTGGAGACCCAGGGTGGGAGTGAAGAGGGCCCAGGAGGGGCTGCGTTTGCGCCAGGAGGGTAGGCACTGGCCCTTATGAGCCCCCTAGGTGAGGCCTTGTTTTAAAGTGAGTGAAGAACCCTTCCCTTTCTATAGTTCTCAGGAGATAAGGATTTTATCAAGCCATAGACGAAAGAGATTTTTACTTCCCTTTTTGTGCTTTTGCACATTTTCTCAACCATTGGCGGTGAACATGAACTGCTTTGGCAATTGGGGAAAAAAGCCTGTTATTATTATTTTTTTAGTACCATTCCTGAAGCCATCAGCACCCACCGCTCCGCTCATTTCATCATTTTTTTCTAGGGAGCCCTGTGCTGTCTGGTGGAAAGGATATGGGCTTCAGAATCAGACAGACCTGGGCCGAGGGCCTGGCCCCACCATTTCCTAGCTGTGTGTCCTTGGGTGAGTCACCTAAATTTTCTGAGCCCCAGGTCCCTTCTAAAAAGGGAATAATAGTAGCTGTCCGTGTCGAAGCTCATTTAACACATGCCAGTCACTGTTCTAAGAATTTTCACGTATTTACGCATTTAATCCTTCCTTCCACCTCCGTAAGGAAGGTGCTACTCTTAGCTCCATTTTACAAATGAGGAAACAGAACACAGAGAGCTCAAATATCTCACGTAGGTTATCGGCAGCTTAGTTTGTGGTGGAGCTGGGACTGAGCCGGGCCGTCCAACCTCAGGGCACGGGGGATCCTGACCTTCTGGTCACAGGGGCTCATAGGCCAGGAGATTTCCGTGAGATGAAGCGTGCAGAGGTCTCAGAGCCCCGCACACGGGCAGGGTCACAGATCTTCCTCTTACTCTTTTCTGCGGTGAGAGACAGCCATGTGAATGTCCAGTCTCGTGAGGAACTCCTACTGGGGGGTGGGGGTGGGGGCTGGGGAAGGGGTTGGAGCACTGAGCTTTTGAGCATCACCGCTGGGGTCAGGACCCCGATGGGGCCTGGACAGCCTGCACCCTAGCCTGTCACCATCCCATCGGGGATGGGGACAAGCCGGGGAGGTCCTGCCGCTCAGTTGTGATGAGCGGAAAGCAGGAACCAGATCTCTCAAGCCCTATCAGGGTGCTTTCTCTGGGCCCCAACCTCCCGGCCCAGGAAAGGCTCCTTGGGGAAGCAGGGGGTAGGCTCCCACCATCTTGAGTCTGGATGTAGGCAGACATTCTCTTACCACCTGCTGTGCTGGCTGGGGTGGGGGATGGGGGCTGTGGGAGCACGTGCAGGCAGAACAGAGGAAGTGAGGAAGCCATTCAACAACAGCTGGTTTGGGAGGTTGGTGGCAGCGGGCTGGCGACCTCTACTTCCCTCGACACTGACATCCCCAGCCACTCCAGCCACTGCGGGGGCCCCTGGCCTTGCCCCCAGCGCAGAGGTGAGATGCCCGTGGTGATGGGGCTGTGGGGTGGTTACATTTGGAGGGATTGTAGCTTTCAGTCCCGAGGGATCCAAAGTCATGGGGCAGATATTGGCCCATCTCTGGGGTAAGGAGGGGTGGACAACCACATGTAGGCTCCGGGGTCGTTTCCCCACTTTTTTTGTCCAGTTGAGAAAGCCTCCTTCTCCTGCGCTTAATAAATAAGAAGGAAACAAAACCCCACGCCCTCCCCCTCCTGCTGCTCGTTCCATTTGCACCGTGCTGACACATGTGACGGGCCTGTTCATGGCACTTCACGTGCCTGGTCTCATCCCGTTCTCACAGCAGCCCTGCTACTCGGTTGCACCTGTTCTCTACCCATTTTCTGGATGAGGACACTGAGGCTTGACCACTTGCCCAGGGGCTCACAGTTGATACAGCAAGTGATGAAGCTGACACTTGGACCCTGGCATCTCTTCCCCAGGACATTTAGGGCCCGGATTGTTTTAAATTTTTTTTTTCAACGTTTTTTATTTATTTTTTTTTGGGACAGAGAGAGACAGAGCATGAACGGGGGAGGGGCAGAGAGAGAGGGAGACACAGAATCGGAAACAGGCTCCAGGCTCTGAGCCATCAGCCCAGAGCCTGACGCGGGGCTCGAACTCACGGACCGCGAGATCGTGACCTGGCTGAAGTCGGACGCTTAACCGACTGCACCACCCAGGCGCCCCATGGATTGTTTTAAGGGAAATACTTTCTCAAAATATTAAAAACTCTATTTCAAAAAGACAGCTTTGAGATAGAATTCACATACCGTATAATGTGCGTAGGTATGGTATACAATTCAGTGGCTTTTAGTACACTCACAGAGCTGTGCAACCATCATCACCACCAGCTCTAGATCAGTTTCGGGACGTCATCCCCCACAAAAGAGATCCTGTACTCCTTAGCTGTCATCCCCAATTCTCCCGCCACTTTCAGCCTCTGGCAATCACGAACCTCTGTGGGTCTGCTTATTCTGGACACATAAATGCAGCCATGTAATATGTATGGGTTTTTGATTGTTCCCCCCCTCCTTGTTTTGAGAGCGAGCGAGCAGGGGAGGGACAGAGAGAAAGGGGGACAGAGGATCTGAAGCGGGTTCTGCACTGACCGCAGAGAGACTGGTGTGGGGCTCCGACTCACGAACCTGGAGATCACGAGCTGAGCTGAAGTCTGACGCTTAACCGACTGAGCCACCCAGGTGCCCATGGTTTTTTTTTTTTTTTTTTTTGGTTTGTTTTGTTTTTTAAATAGATCCAAGAGCCTGGATGGCTCAGTTGGTAGAGCATGGGACTCCTGATGTGAGTTCAAGTACCATGTTGGGTGCGGAGCTTACTGAAAAAAAATAACCTATTTTTTAAAAATAGGAAATGCCTTTATGTGGCTTCCCAATGAGTTCTAAAGGAGGTTTAGTGAAAATGTTCCATTCCACTTGCCCTGAATTCTTCCAGAGATATTCTAGGCAATATGAAAATTATGCACAAATGTTCTTTTCTTCACACAAATGGAGCATATTAAACAACTTCTCTGTACTTTGTTTTTCTACTTTATATTATTACAGGTTTCAACATTGCTTTGGTGCTATCAGAACCACTGGAGATCCCAGTGTGTCTGCAGGATCGTGAGCCTTTAATTTTCTTTGAGGACAAATCAGGCATCTCTGGCATCAGAATCCAGGAGGCCTTGTATGGTCTGGTCTTTATGGCAGGGTTTTTTGTTTTTGCTTTCTTTTAAATTAATAGACCTTATCTTTTAGAGAAGTCCTAAGTTTACAGAAACTTGAGCAGATGATTGAGTTCCCATGTGCCTCTTCCCTCCCCTCCCCGCTTTCCTCTATGAATACTGTCTTGCATTAGTGTGGTACATTTGTTACAATTAATGAACAAACACTGATACACAATTGTTCACTGAAGTCCATAGTTTGCATCAGGGTTCACTCTCTGTGTTGCAGTTTTAACAGATGCACGATGTCAATGTCATGCATCCACCATTACATCCAGAATAGTTTCACTGCCCTCAAAATCCTCTGGGCTCCACCTTCCATCCTCCGCACCCAACCGCCCCCCGCCCCGCCCCAACCTTTCTACTGTTTCTCTAGCTTTGTGTAGCAGGGTTTTAAATGGGAAGCCGGCCCTGTTCACGTCCTGCTCCCAGCTCCAGGGAGGGACTAATGGCCTCTTGACGGCTGGGGCAGGGACCTGTTGAGAACTGTCAATGACAACACAGAAACAATTTAGTAATGAATCTGATGTGTTTGATTCAAGAGAAAACAGTGCACGGACGGACGGGGGAGCACAGTGCCTCACAAGCACTGGAACACCCTTCCAGAGGGACCTGGGGCAAGCGTGGGACAACGGGGGAGATGGCATGACTGGCTGGGAGGTTGGGATTTCTTCCTAAGGCTGGCAGGTCCTGTTTGTTAGGATAAAGTAAGCTAGCTAAAGTAGAGCCAGAGCCTTGTGACTGGTGTAGGTTTCCCTGACAGGTGTTGCCCATAAGGGCAGGCTGATGTAGGTTTAGATTCGTGGCATGGGCCTTCGTTTTTTGGGTTGCAATATATAGGAACTATCAGAATCAACCTTGGAGAGCCTCTCATGGAGTCAGGCACTGCGTGGTTCCCCTTGGTGAAGGATAAGGATCTCAAGTTTAAAAGCGGCATTACAAAGCATTCCTTTGGGGCGCCTGGGTGGCCCAGTCGGTTAAGTGACTCTTAGTTTCAGCTCAGGGCTTTGATCTCGCGGTTTGTGAGTTCGAGCCCCTCGTCGGGCTCTGTGCTGATAGCACGGAGCCTGCCTGGGATTCTCTCTCTGCCTCTTCCTTGCTTGCACTCTTCACTCTCTCTGAAAACAAATAAATAAACATTAAAATAATAATAATAATAATAATAATAATAAGCCTACCTTTGTAATTCTCCGTGGAGAGGAGGGGAAAAGAGATTGCTCAGAAACTGCGGGTGTTTACCCAGTTCCTGGCCATGAATATGGAGTAGTTGAATTTGTGGTTGGATAGGCAAATCTGACCTTGAAAAAGGCTTATGCCTCCCAGAGTCACAATGATTCCTTCTGTGGGCGCAGATTGTTTCCAACTGGCTGCTCAGAGTGTCACAACCTTGAAGTTATAGTGTTCCAAGGGTCTTGGTCCACCTGGCCAAACAGAAGTTTGCTGTTTTCAGGGCCTGGAGTTGATGAGGCTTATAAACAAATTCATGAGTCTGATATAAAGACCAGACCAACAGTCATCACTTTGAGAAATAGCCCTGTCACCTGAATTCCATCATCCACCCAGCCAAGGAGTGCATTCTTCTCTGCCACCCGGCCAGTCGGGCAAGTTATGAAATCTGCTGGGGGCATGTGGCACCTGAACACAGAAGGGTAGTTGTTTGATGGCATCAGGCCCCGATAGCCCTGATGCATCCCCGTGGTTGGTGTCTCCCTGCCTGGAACACAAAGGTAAGTGGACTAGTCAAGGCATTCTGGGCAACTCTGGGCATTCTCAGTGGAAGAGTGTGGCATAGACTTGAGTCCCAAACTTTCCTGGACTTGAATCCCGGTCCTGCCAGGATCAGGGATATCCTAGGCAAGTCAGCCTCCTGAGACTCAGTTTCTCTATCTGTAAAATGGGCGTAATTCTCTCTTGATTTAAAGATTTGAGGGGCGCCTGGGTGGCGCAGTCGGTTAAGGGTCCGACTTCAGCCAGGTCACGATCTCGCGGTCCGGGAGTTCGAGCCCCGCGTCGGGCTCTGGGCTGATGGCTCAGAGCCTGGAGCCTGTTTCCGATTCTGTGTCTCCCTCTCTCTCTGCCCCTCCCCCGTTCATGCTCTGTCTCTCTCTGTCCCAAAAATAAATAAACGTCGAAAAAAAAAATTAAAAAAAAAAAAAAAGATTTGAGATCGTGATGTAGAGTGGTCAGTAGAGAACCTGGCATACAACAGGCAGTCAGTCAATGCCAGTTGTTCTAACTGCTACTATTATTTACTGCTACTTTGCCTTTTCGATTATTCTCTTCCTCCCCTGCTAAATTCCAAGTTCCTTAGGGAGCTCTACTTTTTATTTATTTAATGATTTTTTTTTTAAGTAGGCTTTATGCCCAGCGCAGAGCCCAATGCAGGACTTGAACTCACAACTCTGAGATCAAGACCTGAGCTGAGATCAAGAGTTGGACCCTTAACCAACTGAGCCACCCATGCGCCCAGGAAACCTTACTTATTAAAGATAAGCTATTGTGGTCAATTTGATTATAGCCCAGGTCTTGCTTTCCCTTTCAGTTGCAGAAACTATTCAGTCTAATCTCATCCCTGTTGTTGTTTACTCTCCGAGCCTAGCCCAGAGCCAGGTCTGAGGGTGCTCGAGAAGCCGGAGGAGGAGGAAAAGGATGCCTTGCGTGAGGTTAGCAGGGGCAGGGAGCCTCCCAGGAGGTGGAATGCGGTTGGACCTTGAAATCAAAGGGAGGTTTTGGTGGGTGCTGGGGACAGAGAGGCTGAGCTGGTAAATCGAGAGGGCTGGAAATCCAGAGAGCTGGTTCTGGTCCCAGTTCTGTGATTTCCTGGCCGTGTGATTGGTTCCGTCACTTCCTCTCTTTGGAAGTTCTCACTCTGATATTCACAGATGGATGGCAGAGGCCTGAGAATCTCTTGAAAACAGTACAAAAGGTCATGTCTGAGCATTTTCTGGCAAAGTGCTCACAGCTTTCAGCAGCTTCTCAAAAGGCTCTTTGCCCTCACAGACTTGCAGACTCTTCCAGTGACTCAGCCCTCCCCGGGGGGGCTCTGCTGCCCACTGCTGACTCACCAGCACCAGCTCTTAGCTGCCCCTGTCTGAGCTCCCCAAGAGAACATCAGATTGGCTCAGGCAGGCAGCCAGGCACAGGATACCATGAGGACATCTGTGGGCAGAGTTCTGGGGCCTGGCCATGTCCTGGGGGCCGGCTAGCTTCCAGAATAGACCGGTTGCCTGTGACAGTGCTCATTCATCTCCAGCCCAGAGGGGTGGCAGGGACTCGACGTTCCAAATGGGACTCTGGCTTCCCCAGAGGGGGTAAGGTATCATCACAGAAACCCTTGCGTGGTCTTTCCATTCAGCCTGTGTCCTTCCCTTCAGTGTCCTCAGCCCCTAGTACAGTGCTTGGTATATGCCAGGGGCTCCATAAAGATATTGCCTAAACACTAACAAGACAGCTACTTGACAAGAAAACGAAGTACAGTAGGAGCAGTGACGAGGAAGTGGCCATCTCCTAAAGCATAGAAAAGACCTCTCTCTGGGAGTGTCATTTTCACCGGGTTATGAAGGGTCAGTGGAAGTTCACTAGGGAAAAGAATTTGATGTAGGGAAGCAGGGTATATATAGGGCACATAGCTGTGAAATTTCATGGCTTATTTAGGCCACCATAAAAGAGTAGGGCAGAGTGGCTAGGACCATGGGGTGCAGGGCAAGGCTGGGAATTTGGGGGAACAGAGATTGGGTTGGGTCCAAGGCCCTGCATTCGGGAAGGAAATGTCAGAGTAGGCGGAGACATCTGAGAGCAGGGATGATACAGTGGCGCAGCATACAACCAGATCTCCCTTTCGGGACCAAGGAACTCAGCTCCCTGCCACCTGGAGGGCTGCATGGTGGGGGACTCACAACCGTGCACTTATCTTAGTCTGCCCAGGCTGCTGCAACAAAATGCCATGGACTGGGGGTCGTAAACAACAGACATGTGTTTGCTCATAGTTCTGAAGGCTGGAAGTCTAAAATCCAGGTTTCTACTAATTTGATTTCTGGTGGGAGCTCTCTTCCTGGTTGCAGATGGCTGCCTTCTCACCATATCCTGGTCTTTCTTCAGTGTGTGCAGGTGATGGGGTGGGGACGCTGTGCAGAGAGCCAGGTCTCTGGCATTTCTTCTCCTAAGGGCAATAATCCCATAGGATCAGGACCCCACTCTTTTGACCTCTTTAACCTTAATTACTTCCTTAGAGGCCCCAATTCCAAACACAGCCACACTGGGGGTTAGGCTTCGATATATGAATTTGGGGAGGGGACGCACAAACATTCGGTTCATAATTGCCCATCTTCAAGAATTGCCCTCAGCCAAACAGAGCTCCTGGCCCAAGGTTACACCTTTCTGGGGGAGCAGTATTACGTAGAGGTTTAAAAACCATTCCCCTTGGGGTGCCTGAGTGGCTCAGTCAATTAAGCGTCTAACTCCTGAACTTGGCTCGGGTCCTGATCTCACAGTTCAGTTCATGAGTCCAAGCTCCACCAGACTCTGTGCTGACAGTGTGGAGCCTGCTTGGGATTTTCTCTCCCCCCGCCCCCAAATAAATAAAAGTAAACTTGAAAAAAACAACAAACAAACATTCCCCTTGCTTCGGTTGAGGACAGTTCAACATGGGGTAGGCTGAGGACTCTGTTGCAACTTCATGGCACTTCACTGTCCCCCTCTGCCTTGGCTTGCTGCCCTCGTCACCTCAGAAGTATGAGCCTGAGAGCATGCCCCAGTGAACTTCTGCCCACATATCTCAGCCTCAGAGCCCAGGGGACCCCACCCGAGTCCGATGGCAGGTAGTTCAATCCAAGAGCCAACTTTGACTAGCTGGTAAAAGCAGCTGGAGTACTGCATTGAGAGGGCTTCGGAGGTCAAGTTCTAGTAGTGATGTCTGCCTTGGGTGAAGAAATGGGCATGTGGGCTTGTGGGCTGGATGGTCAGCATCCCTGCAGCGTGGTACCGTGTCACTGATGCCAAGTGGGAGAGTTGTAGGGAGGAGAAACACACCGACAGAGTCAGAGGCCAAAGGAAATGAGAAGGGGGACCTTCCAAGTAGGAGTTTCCCATCTACTTCCAGAACGCCATTCCATGGAGCGCTGGGCTGCCTTAGAGTTAGTCTGGAGGGAAAGTAGGGACATGGTGAGGGTAGGTGACTGTTTCAGAGAGTAGTGAAGGGAGGTGAGAAAAAGCACAGAGCTGAAGTGAAAATCAGGAGTGAGAAAATGTTTGTTTGTTTTTTAAGATGGGAGAGCATTGGGTATACTTGTAATCTCCAGGGGACGAGTCTGTGGCAAGGCGAGAGACTGAAGATGTCAAAGAGGAGAGTGCTCATCAGACAGTTTAACAGCTACAGTTTAGCCTCATACAGAGAAGAAAAGGCATTCCCTCCTCAGAGATAGAGTGAAGAGGTCAAATAGGAAATGACTATAAAGATAAAGATGAGGTAGGGGCTGGAGCATTGTTGAGAAGATCTGGAATATAACAAAAACTGGAGATAATGAAAGCTTAAACAAGATATGTGTGTCTTTACATAAATAAAGTCTGGAGAGGGACCACATAAAGCAGTTAATAATCATGAGGGATCCAGGCTCTTATCTTGCTGCTTTGTCGTCCTTAATAAGACTTCTACCTCATAGTCCATGATGGATGCTTAAGCTCCTGCCATCGTGTCTGCAGTCCAGGTAGTGAGAAGAAGAAAGGAATTTGTAGCCAGGACAGCATTCAGCTGGTACAAATCAGAGTTGTTCAGTAGTAAAATTATTGAAATACTTCTCCACCAGCTGGTAATAGCTGATGACTCCCTGATGCCAACCTCCTCATCCTCCCAATTCATCCCCTGGGTCGGTTGGGACCTTCCTTAGCATTCCCTCAGAACTATGCCCCATGTCCTGGCTGTACCAGTTGTTAAATATTTGCATTAGATGTGTCTCTTCAAGAACAGTACCGAGGGGCGCCTGGATGGCTCAGTCAGTTGAGCGTCCGACTTCAGCTCAGGTTATGATCTCACAGTTTGTGAGTTCGAGCCCTGCGTCAGGCTCTGTGCTGACAGCTCGGAGCCTGGAGCCTGCTTCGCATTCTTGTCTCCCTCTCTCTCTGCCCCTCCCCTGCTCACACGCTGTCTCTCTCTCTCTCTCTCAAAAATAAATAAAGATTAAAAAAAAAAAAAAGAACAGTACCGAGAATTCACAAAAAAGGCACTTGTTCTTTTATCACATTGGCCGGAATAAAGTCCCATGGTTGCAAGGGAGGCTGGGAAATGTAGTCTTTATGCTGGGTGGTCATGTACCCAGCCAGAAATGGCGGGGGCGGCGGGAGGGGGAGCCTTGGTTACTCAGAATCAAGGGAAAAGAGGTGAAAGATACTAGGAGATCACAGCAGCCTTGGACACATGGGAGGGCTGTGCGAGCCTAGCCGGGACTGTTAATTCTCCAGCAGATGTCTCAGGTGAGGATATAAGACGAGAAATCAGAGGCTGGGAATTGGTGGTTGGGTGACTGAAGGGTGATGGGGAGAGGGGTCCTCGGTAGAGGCTGATACTTGAGTGGCCGCCTGAGGGGCGCAGAGGAGGCTGAAAGGCAAATGCAGGCAGAGAGACTAAAGGCTGGAGGTCTTGATGAGGAAGATGCCAGAGGGAGAGGAGTCTGAACTTTGTTGTTTGAGACACAGCGAAGGCGGGACAGGAGGATTCCAGCATGAGGTTCCGTGGTGGCTGTCTGGGGGGCCACGCTGGGGAGCTGGGCCTTCACGGTGGCTGCTTCTGTTACATCAGCTGTCTTGGCCAAGGACCCTTCCAGGTGTAGAAAGAGTAACAGACGGCAGCCCTCTGGGGCCAAAAGTGGAATCCAAGTGGATCTGACAGGCAGGTCAAGAGATCTCAGACACTAGACGTGGGGCCTCCTGACGATCTGGGCCCTGGAACTGGAAAACCATCAGGATCGCTGCTGGGATTTCCAGCATGGCTCACATTTCTGAGGAAAGACATCTCTTCAGTTTCCTGAGAACTTGAGCTCCCAGGAGGGAGGAAATGAACGGGGTTTTCTTTTCTTTTTCAAGTTCTCCCATAATTTTTTCTTTAAAAAGTGTGAAGTAACACACGGACATTGTAATGAGTGAAATAGTGCAAAGATGAGCTAATCCCAGTCAGCAGGCTCTCTCCCCACCTCCGATACTCTGTTCCTCTCCTCACCCAAAATCCCCCCACTTCTAAGGGGGACAGGGCAAGAGGGCTTCACTTACCCGGTCAGTGCATGCCTGGAGCGGGGGATCCTTGAACCTCCCTTGACAGCTCTGAGTTCCCCTCTGGGAAGTCATGGCACGCCTTGAAGTGGACAATGGGGCTTGGGCCTTGCTCTGGAATTTTCTGGAAACTACATACCTCCTGGGCCTGTTGTGTACCAGTGCTTGCTGCTTCTACCTCGTTTCTTTTCTTTTCTTTTTTAGTGTTTATTTTTGAGAGAGAGAGAGAGAGCAGGGGAGGGGCAGAGAGAGAGAGGGAGACAGAGGATCTGAAATGGGCTCTGTGCTAACAGCAGCAAGCCCAATGCAGGACTTGAACTCACAAACTGCGAGATCATAACCTGAGCCGAAGTCGGACGCTTAACCGACTGAGCCATGCAGGTGCCCCGCTACCTCATGTTTCAAAGGCGATTTGAGTATCAGTGTTTCGTCCAGGCCACTTTCCTTAGTTAGTCATGATTGTTCAGCATTTGAGATCTTTCCAGTATCCACTGTCATAAAGGGTCCTTCTGTGACCACTTTGGATAAAATATTTCCTAGTTCTAGACTATTTCCCTGGGGGGTATATTGGTAGGAATGACATTATAGGGTCAAAGGGTCCAAATAATTTCATGGCTCTTCATCATCTATGCACAGATGCCTAAGAAAGTGTTTTAAGAGATTTAAGCATTTATTGACTTGGTGAAAAATTATAATAATCTGCTTACTGTTTTTATATGCTTCATTAAAATTCTGTCCTTACAGGCAGGGAGGTGGACACAGGATCATATTATTGTGTTCCAGGTATGCAAATGAAGGCAGCAAAAGTGCATCTTAAAAACATTGATACATCCCTCTAGTTACGAGAAAGGGGGGGTATTAAAAAAGAGTCGTGGTTGGTTCACTCTGTCATTAAGCGGCTTTGAGAGCTCAGTAACTCCACCAAAGTGAGAGCACATGATCAGAAGGTCTCTAAGCTTCCTTTTGGCATAGAGTCTTGTAATCTCTGCATGGCACACAGGGTTGCTTGGCTGGAGCTGGGGGACAGGGCTGTGTCCTAGAGCCCTACCTCCATTGCATTTATCTGGCGACTGGGGTGATCGGCCTTGTGCTTGTGCCCGGACCTAAGAAGGCAGCAGATGAGGCAGCCATGCAGCCATTTGACCACTGAGGCCAACCAGTGAGGCACCCGATTTAGATCAAATCTTGTCCCAACTTTACTCAGCCCTCTTATGTCACCTTCTGTGGTGCACACTTCCCAGTTAGCTCCCCAGTGTGAAGTAAGAACTGCAGTGTGGGGGTGGGGGTGGGGGCGAACCAAAAGCTCTGAGACTTGTCTGTGGCCTGTTCCTAAGAGAGTACAGATTGTCAGAGGCAGATGGAACCTTGGGTTTGCTCCCCTGTGGTCAGGTGTGACCTTGGATAAATGTCTTTCCCTCGCCTGGTCTCAATTTCCCCTTTACTACAATGAGGGAATGGGACTAAATGACCTTTCAGCATCTGTCCTAATAGGCTGAGATTTCCCTCCTTTCCTTGCCTTGGGCTAGTAGGCACTCCGTTGGGAGAGGGCGGGGCTGGATCATCTCCCTGCTCAGAATTAGACTGGTAGCCACAGGTAGAGGGCAAGTGGTTTTGTGCGGGCCACCTGGGCCTTTCTTATTTTCAAGAATAAGATGAATATGGAGGGTTGCACAGCGTGGGGCTCTGGCTGATGTACAGCCAGGCTCTCAAATTCAGGCTTCGCTTCTTGTTCCCTTCTTCAATGGCTGAGGCACTTCTTCTCCCCCATCTTCCCCTCCACCCTGGCCAACTCCAGGACAAACAATGGTAGGACCTCGGGAGGGACTGTATTTAACACTGAAGACCAGTCTGTGGGTCATGAAGAGAAGAGATTGTGGATATGACATGTTACGAGGGAAAATCGAGGTCCAGAATGAAGCCGCACACCGGCCCCAGCCAGGTAAATTATATATAAACATCATTTAAGAGACAATGTGGTGGGGTGCCGAGTTTGCATAATGACCTTGAAAGCTTAGATAAAGTCATTAACCTTTTTGAGTTTGGATTCTCACCAGAAAAATTGAATAGAAATTTATTTCTACGTAATTTCTATAATAATGGAAAGCGGTACCTCACTGAAAAAATGTGAGGCTTAAAATATACACATAAAGTCTCTAATATTGACTTATTCAAGTACTAGTTTTCTTCTCGAACGACCTCTCCTTTCCCTTCCACCACATGTTTTTCCCCCTCCCGTCCCATCCCCCCTCTCGTCCCATCCCCCCTCTCGTCCTCCTTCCACCTGACCCCCTCCAGTTGCGCAGGCGCCCTGCGCGTCGCTGAGTCAGGCTGCGGGGAGAACTCAGGCAGGCCTGGCCGGGGCGGAGCTTGCGCCTGCGCAGTGCGCAGCTTTGGGGCGGGGCAGGTTTATAGCCGCTGAGGATCAGCTGACGCTCCGCATTGCAGACTGCGGAGTCGGGCGTCGTCATGTACTCTCTCTTCCTCCTGGCCAGCTGCCTGGGCGCGGGTAAGCCCTGAGACCACCCTCAACCCCGCCAGTCTGGGGAAGGGGTTCCCCGCAGAACGCTGTCCACCCGTTCTGGAGCGGACCTTCTCGGGCCTCGGCCCTCCTCTATTGGGGTTGACGAGGGGCGCTCACTGCGCAGGCGCTTGCGCAGCGCAGATAGCTGCGGGGCGGCGGAGGGGCTTTGGGAGGAGGCTGGCAGACCGGTCTCCTAGAAGCCCCCGGGCCCGCCACTAAGGGCCGGGGCGAGTGGGCTAGGCGGGCAGGACGGGAGAAGTAGTATGTCCCTCGGGGTTCGAGTTGGTGTCGCCGCGGCCTCCCCCCAGCTCCGGGAGTGGGCCTGGAGGGTGACCCCTCTTGCACCTGTGCTGTGCTTGGGCTGGGTGCACGTGATCGAGATGGCCTGGAGCCTCATCCATTGGGACACACTTAGGTCCTTGGCCTCAAGCTGCCCCAGTTTTAAAGAATGTTGAGGTTGCAGGAAGCACATAAGTATGTCATCTATGTAGATGTTTATCTTTACATAGATATTTTATTCTTGATCCTACGTCTTGAATCAGATGATAAGGGGTTTTGTGCGGATGATTTTGCAATGAAATTCACATTTCACCTCCTTTAAAATGTCTGGCACAGCCGCTGGCCCTTTTTCGCAGTGGCCTTTATTTTGGGGGAAAATAGAAGTACGTGAGAAGCTGTGCACAGGAATATTCTTACACTTGTTTGTTGCCCTTAAATAGTACTGATGGTTATTAAAATCATTGCAGGCTATTAAGGCAATGCTTGGGGACCAGCCGCATGGCCTTCTGGAATTAGAAGGAGCCCTTCCGCCCTCCCCATGTTACTGTGACCTTTATTCCTCCAAACTCGTGCTCATTTAAATCCTAGTAAAGGGAAATGAGAGGTTGAGTACTTATCAGACTTTTATAGTTTGATAGTTGTGGAGCCAGATTTTAGTTTATATACGGAGAGGATCCCAAGTCTGGGTTTTTTCAGGTAATACAGCTGAAAGGAAAGGAAATACACTGAAAGGTAATAAACCCGACCTTTAGGGCCAACCTCAATTTCTGTTTCTCGTTAACTGTAATCAGGAGCTTTCTTCCATTCTATCATGCAACTGTTAAGATTTCGATAAACTAATAAAATGGATGACAGAGTTGATGGAAAACCAAAGAAATAAGATACTTACAGATGAAATAAATTGAAGATGTTTTTCTTCTGGTAGCTTTCAGCACCTCCCAGGAATGTGTCTTAACCTTAAACCACGCTCTTAAACTTGTTTTACTTGTAGGTTGTGAAAGGTGATCTGCTTATAAAGAAAGATACTTGATTTTGTAGTCACTGAAGGAAATGTATTTCTCTCTGGGGTTGATCCTATTTGCTATTCCATCATCTGTGTAATAAACTAATACTAGTCTCTAAATTTTCTGCACTGATTGAGAACAATTTTTTGTTCAGTATCACAGTTCCTATTGGCAGTGAGTCACTCTTCACAAGACCTTTGTGAGTTCTGAATCATTCAAATCACTAGAAAGGGACTTGTTTCTTTTGAAGTGTAAAAGCCTCCTTTGGTATACTTGGGAGTATGGTTAACCAGAATATTTAGTTAACCAAGAGACCCTCTTCCCTGAACACTTGAGTAAATGGGACCATGTTACAATTCTAGGCCTTATTCTAACCTTGCTGCCCGGCCTTTAGGATTATCCCAAGGTTATGAGTTTCTAATGACACTGAGTTTGTTAATGAAGGTGTGTGGTGACTACAGCCATCCTCTGCTGAGAGGTGCTTCGAACTTGCCATTCCAGCATGGCACTACGTAGTGCAGTGGCATCCCGTACTTTTAATGATGACCTGGTGATGGAGACCCTTGCTTTTGAGATTTTCGGACTCATCCAGTGGTCCTTCCTTTTCCCCCACCTGATAAAGAAAGTAAAGTAATGGTGTACCGAGAGAATTGGAGAGCATCTAATCTAACCTCTTGGTAAGGAATGAGGACACTGATGCGCCCCCAGAGCTGACTCTTCCAAATCATAGGCCGTGTACTGGAGAGGTCAGGATCAGAACCCAGGACTCCTGACAGTGCTTGCTCTTTCTGTAGCCTCTCATCAATACTTACCTTTTACAAACTTACTGGGTTGTAATTTGCATACCAGAAACATGCACATTGTGAGGTGTAGAACTTGATTGGTTACCACAGAGCGAACATAACCACCTTAAGCAGCCCTCAAGGTCAAGGGATAGAGAGCATCAGATCCCCTGTACCTCACCCATTCACTGCCTTGTCTCACTTGCTCCAAAGGAAACCACTCTGTTGGCTTCCAGCACCATAGATGTAAAAAATAACTGTTTTTGAACTTTTTGCAAATGGAGCCATGGTAAGGCATACTGTTGGGTGACTCCTGTGGTGGACAAAGACAGGGCCAGTGTTAATGAGGTGATGTGTGTAAAGCACGTGGCATGGTGCCTGGGGTGTGGTATGTGCTCAGTGAAACCTAGGTGCCCTGTTACTGTCACTTGGGTGGTGGCTAACCATGTGAATGGTGTTTGCCCAACACTGAGGAAGGTAGGCTCTCGGGGGATGTTAGAAGGTATTTATAGGGGCGCCTGGGTGGCGCAGTCGGTTAAGCGTCCGACTTCAGCCAGGTCACGATCCCGCGGTCCGTGAGTTCGAGCCCTGGGCTGATGGCTCAGAGCCTGGAGCCTGTTTCAGATTCTGTGTCTCCCTCTCTCTCTGCCCCTCCCCCGTTCGTGCTCTGTCTCTCTCTGTCCCAAAAATAAATAAACGTTGAAAAGAAAAAAAAAAAAGTATTTACATATATGTGTGTGTATATATATATATATATGTATATGTATATGTATAAAATGCATATATATGTATGTATGTATATGTATATATAAAAATGCGTATATACACATATATGTATATATGTATTATATATGTATATATGTGTATAAAATGCATATATATGTATATGTGTATTATATATGTATTTATATGTATTTTATGTATATATATGTATATGTATATATATATATATATATAAATCCATTCGGAAGCTCATATTTATGATGATTCAAGACATGAGTTTGTGGTGTAGCCTGCTGAGTATCAACACAACTTCAGTTCTCACCTGACAGGAATTTTGGATAAATCTGATTTCTCAATTTTCAATCAATAATCAGTTTTATTCTGAAAATATTAATGTTATTCATGAAAGGTTTATTTGTATTAACCAGTCAAGGATTTGTTAACTGCTTTACTTGCATTTGACAAGCCACATCCAGTATATTCTACAAGTTGGATTGAGTGATTGCATTTGACAAGCCACATCCAATATATTCTACAAGTTGGATTGGGTGGTCTGGATTTTTCTAGATCAGGGGAGGGGAACTTGTTCCTCCATTTTCTTGGTTTGTGAAACTGGAATGGCCAGACTGGGGCTTGACTAGACGGGGAGGAGGGAGGGCGGACAGGGGGCTGCTGCCTGGGGAAAGCACCTGATAGAGGCGTGGAAAGCTCTCTAAGCCAAGACCGTGTCACTTGGGCAAGTGTGTGCCAAGCTTTTGGAAACGGTTTTCTAGCATGGGCATTCCAGATAGCTGGAAGCCTTGCTCTCTGGCTCTTATTTGGTTCTGCCATGAGAAAGGAAGGTCTAGATTCTCTTTAAATCAACAGAAAATACGAATTATGTTACCCTGCCTTTTTTTTTTTCTAAATAATTTTAAAATAATGGTGAAAAAGACAGTGATTGGGATGAAGAATTTGGCTGTTGCAGAAGTACTAGTTTGCTTTGCTTTTTGTTTTGTTCCATGAAATTCCAGAAAATAACCAGAATTATGTCTTTGGGTAATAGTTTGTGTACTGCTAAATAATCTGTAAATTCCATGTTTTCTTTTGGAATTTGTAATTATAATGGGACTGAGATGATACCATGGAAAATAATTTTATCACATCACTGACAGCTGTACGACCTTGGTCAAGTTTCTTACACAGTGGTGCTTCCTCATCTGCAAGATAGGGTTACTGGTCATTCTGATCTAATAAGGTTGCCGTGACGCTTTAGGACTTCACTCTGGAAGGATGTAGATAGTACATACTGTAAGGTTGGCTGCTATACCACGAATAAAAACCATATCATGTTTGTCAGTGTTCTTGTACCTGCACAGGCAACTCTCCTCTGCCCTTGATTTTGTGATATCCCCTGGCTTCTTTCAGTTCAGAGAATGTTTTAAATTTAATAAAACAATTAAATTGACTTACAAATATGTGTGCTGTATGTAATTACTGGGTCAGGAAAACAAACGAGGGTATAGGCAGTCAGCAGTTAAGAGGGGGTGGAAGTTTATATGCTAGTTAGCTAGACTTGGTGTGTAGTAGATCAGCCTTTATCAGCAGTCTAGCAGATCAGGGCCTGGTTTTGGTAATCCGAGTATTCATAATCTAGGCCCGTTGTTACTAACCATCATACCTGTTTTAAGTTCTCTCCTCTGGTTTCCCTGTCCATACGTGGGGGTGAACAGTTTAGATGATAGCTGCGCATAGTGAATAAGTCCAGCAGTGAAAAAATGAAGGGTAAAAAGTCCGTTTCCGTCCCACCAGTGTCCCCCAGACCTTTCCCAGAGACAGCTTGGTACTAGCTCCTTTAGGAGCCTTCCAGAGCAGCATATAATTGTGTGGGGTTCCCCCTTCTCGTTTTTTTTTTTTTTTAACACAAATGTAAAAAAAATGTTTTTATTTTATTTTTTTATAACACAAGTATGTAATAAACATATTACACTGGCTTGGTCTTTTTCACGTGTGGAACATTGTAGACATCCAGAAAAGTGGGAGAATAATTAGAATGAACACCAATGTATGCAATACTTGGTTAAGAAACAGGGCCTAACAAATCCCTCCTCCCTTTGTAAATCACCTTCTTGGGCTTGTTGTTTATCGTTCCCCTGTAGGTCTTTATCCTCTCATACATGTAAGTATGACTGGTATGTATTGGGTATTTTAAACATTGTACAAATACTGCATATATTCTTGGGTTATTTATTTTTTGGCTAGTGAGCTTCATTCATGTTGATAATGTGTGGTTCTTTCATTTTCACTACAGTATAGTATTTCATTTACGTCATGCATGCTCTGTTGCTAGACATTTAGATTATTTCTAGTTTTTTCTCTTAAACTGCTTCTGTAAGTGTTCTTGTGCACATGAACAGGCATTTTTCTAGAGGATACACCTAGGAGCAGAATTTCTGAGTTGTGGACTGTACATATTTTACTTTAGGAATTGCCGAACTCCTCTCACATATTTTAGCAATTTATATTCCCATGGTATAAGCAATTTTACTTGCATCAATAACATTTGATATTGTCGGACTTTAAACTTTGCCAGTTTTATAAAAGAGTGATTAGGTTTGCATTTTCATGCTAGTATGGATAGACCTGTCTTTTAAATTTCAGAATAATTTGAGATTTATGGAAAAATTAAAAAGATAGTGTGATGAGTTCCTATCTACTGTTCACCCAGCTTCCCCTATTGTTAACATCTTACGTATCCACTATACATTTGTCACAAGTAAGGAGTGAACATTGGGACAGTGTCATTAACTACACTGCAAACTTCATGTAGCCGTTAGCAATGTTCCCACTAATCTCAGAATCAAATCCAGGGTACCACACTGCAGTTAGTTGTCATGTCTTAATCTCTTCCTTCCTCCCAGCTGTTTAAAAAATAGTTACAGAGGGTTTCATTGTATGTATGTGCCAATTTATTTTTTTATTTTTGTTTTAGAGAGCGAGAGAGAACATGTGAGTGGGGCAGAGGGGCAGAAAGAGGGAGAATCCCAAGCAGGCTTCACACACAGCAGGGTGCCCAATGCAGTTGGGATCATGACCTAGAGCGGAAATCGGGAGGTGGATGCTCAACTGACTGAGCTACTTAGGCGCCCCTATATGAGTCAATTTAGTTAACCTCGTTGATGAACATCTTTGTTTCTGAAAAAGTGAGATGAATCCTAATAACATTTCCAAATTTTAAAATTGAATCTTGGCCATATTTGGGCAGATGCTGCTTTTGAAAAGAAATTATTTGCATTAATGGAAATCTCATAAATAAGATTGAAGGAGATACTCTAGAAAATTCTTCTGGCTAGTCTTTGTGATGTCACTTATTACAGTAAAAAAAAAAAATTCTTCAGCAGTGGTAATGGGGTGCTCTCCTGCAAGTGTAGGCGTTGGTACCAGAGGGTCCTGGGGCTTCCTGTCTCTCATGGGTTAAAACTTAATTTGTCTTGCAGGCTTGCACGTCACCCTGTCTTTGGCCACCTTTCAGGGCTCTTCTCCCTCTTCTGTCAGGTCAAGGCTGCTCTCCAGCCTCTGGTGCCTTACCGTTGCTTAGAACCTTTGCATTTTGGGTTCCACCTGTCTGGAACATTTTCGTCCCGAGACAATCCATGTGGATTCCTCCCTCCACTTAGTTGTCTGCTCATTTGTTGGCTCGTCAGAATTCCTCACTGCGCTGTCTGCATGGCCATGCTGTCCTGCTCTAGTCTTGTTCTTCTTTTGACTTGGCTTCATTTTTCTTCATAGCATTCCCCAGCACCGGGCATTCTATGGTATGTATATCTGTCGTCTTGATCCCTTGCCGTGTCTGCAGCATGTTTGAGTGTGCTCAGCCCATAGTAGGTGCTTAGCGCTGCTAAGTGGCGGTGTGGGGTGCGGCTGAGTAGACTTGAGCTCAGGAGGCGCTGGTAGGTTAATGGTGTCAAGTCTTTATCACGATTAAAAAAAAGTCTTTTATTTACTGAAAGTAGTTTTAGAATTGGTGTCTAGGGGTTGACAGATCAGTGACTTTGAGCTCAAGTGAAATGTTGACCATTATAATAGTTTATGTCCAGATTAGGGGGACCCTCAAACCTGTTAGGATATTACGTGGCGGGTAGGGACATAGGAACCTAACGACTTACATACCCTGTGGTTAACAGAACTTAGATAATCCTGTGGTGGCTGTGATTTGAGGTAAATCTGAAAAGGGAACCAGCCATAATTTGAGAAGTTCTTTCCCCTGCTCTGGGTTCCAGATATAGGTTGTTGTAAGTGGTGGCTCTCAAGCTTTTGGTCTCCGCATCCCTGTATACTTGTGAGTTATTGACGGACCCCAAAGAGCTTTTGTTGATGTGGGCTGCAGCTTTCAATATTACCGTCTTACAAATTAAGCTGGCAATTTAAAAAAATAATCCTTTAGAAATGATAAACCCATTAACCCGTGTTAATATAATTTTCATGAAAAATAACTTTTCTTTTGTTTTTTTCAACGTTTTTTTTTTTTTATTTTTATTTTTGGGACAGAGAGAGACAGAGCATGAACGGGGGAGGGGCAGAGAGAGAAGGAGACACAGAATCGGAAACAGGCTTCAGGCTCCGAGCCATCAGCCCAGAGCCTGACGCGGGGCTCGAACTCACGGACCGCGAGATCGTGACCTGGCTGAAGTCGGACGCTTAACCGACTGCGCCACCCAGGCGCCCCGAAAAATAACTTTTCTTAAACACAAATATATTTAGTGAGAGAATGGCTTGTTCTACATTTTTGCAGTGTTTTTTTCAAACACCTGACAGGATTCTGTGCTGCCTCTGCATTCAGTCTGCCGCCATGTCACATGCTCTACGCCTCCGGAAAGACTCCACTGCACATTTGGGAACGAATGAGTAAAAAAGGCAACTAACACCCTGGTATTATTACTGTTAGGAGAATTTTGACCTCACAGACCCCCTGAGGAAATCTCTGGGACCCTCAGGGTTCTCTGGACCATGCTTTGAGAACCACTGGTAATAGTTGATTCGCAGGAACTACAGGCATCATAGCTAACACGGAGGGTTTGTTGTGTACCCAGTACTTTTTAAAGTGCTTTTTGCCTAACACTGATTTAATCCTCACAACAGACCTGTGAGGTAAGGGCAACGAAATCAGAGTGCTAGGGCATTCTACCATTCTGTTCTTATCTGTGCCATGGACTGAAGTTTAGGTTTCGGCCCTTCAGATGAAAGGCTGAAGGGTGGTATTCCTATAAAGTACTAACTAAGGTAAGTCAAAGTTACATTTATAGCTGACATGCACATATCTGCGATTTTTTAGTTGATCATGTGAGACAAGCCCGGAACACTGAGTTTCCTTATTAGTGGGGCTCGCGTGAAATCTTTTTTAGCATATTACCGTCTTCTACGGGTGTGGAGAGACCACCCAGCCTGTCAGCAGGGCTGAGGTAGAGCCCATGCCGGCTTCTGGCTGACTGAATCGACTCCTCTGCACACCTGGGCCGGGTCTAGAGCCGTGTAGATGTGCCGCTGACCTCCGCCTGTACCCGTTCACCTGAGCGGACCCTAGGCAGTCCTGCCAGGGGCTCATTTCTTCACGGTCCATTTGTGTCAGCATCTTATCTAAGGTGATTTACTTTCATCTCTGATCATCAGCTGATAGATTGATGCTTTGGAAGAAGAGCTTTGCTGGCAGTTTGTTGGATTGGAGTGCTCTTGAATGAACTAGATAGGAATTTCCCTTCCCAAAATTAATTATGCCACTTGTATCACTCTTGTGTAATCTAAGAGGATTGCGTTCTTGTCCCTCGGGGTCTCAGTTATCACTGCACAAGCTAATTTACCCGAGGACTCTATTGCCTTCTCCATGGAGATCAGTTTTTTTGCCCTGGAATGATCTCACTTATGAGAAGAGTGAAGGAACAAAAAGAGGGAAAAACTAAGGAGGGAGAGGAGAAGCAGGGAAGAAAGAACCTTGTCTTACATAACAGGAATAATATTATTGGGGCCAGAGATGATGGGGTGTCAGCCAGGCGACCTTGAGACCTTTATTGCCACGGATTTCTTTTTGTGATAAGAGGAATATTTGGACCTTCTTCAGATCAAGGCAGGTTGCCTCTGAGCATATGCTCTTCTGAGTGATAAAATGGGCAGTGTTTTTTATTCTTCTCGTCAGAATGTTTCCGAAAGCAGGATCCTGCAAAGAAGAGACAAGTGCTCTTTGCCATAGAAGGTATTTGTGACACCAGCCTTTTGCTGGAGTAGTCAGTGTTGAGTGCGTTGCTTTATGTCCTGCTCTTAGGGGATCTAAGTGCGTGAATTCTTCTGGGAAATGTTTGAATGGAGGGAACCTGCGGTAGATGCTGGCCCTCCCGGGGTTAGCCTTTCTTGGTTTCCTAGCAGCCTGCCTGTTGCCATGGTGTTAAATTAGCCAGGCAGCAGATCCATTGCCCTGTGGAATGTATGCACTGATTGTTGGTGCTGGGAAGCTGCTTGTATTTTCTGTTATCCTTTTTTTGGGCAACTAGACTCCAAACAGTATTTAGCATATGCTACTTAAGATATTTACAAGGAAAAACGATGGCTAAAATAATAAGGCTGATTGTTTTAACACATAGAGCTTATAAAATACACCTTTTAGGAAAGGTCGTCCCGTTCTTTCTGAGAATGTTTTTGAAAATCTTTGGTAATTACATTGTGTATGTGGGCTTTTAAATATCCTCAGTGGAGGTAAGCCTTATAAAAGACTTGTTATTTGGGGACTATTCTGGTGAATGAAATAGATTAAGCTGGTATTTAGTTAGGCTTAGGTTTGACTGCAGACCACAGAGAGCTAGAATAATAGTGGCTTAAATATGATAGAACTGTCCCTGTCCTTCCACAGGAAGTTCAGGAGCCAGGAACCAGGCAGTGTTGTGGTTCTACTTCCAGAAGAACTCAGACTTAGTCCCTTTCTTAATGTCCATCATGAGTGCTAAAGATCCAGCCATCACACTTGCCTTTAAAGATGTGATACCTCTACTAACATCTCATTAGCCAGAATGTGGTTTCATGTCCAGACCCTGCCGCCAGGGAGACTGGGAAATGTAGTTTTTAAATCTTGGCAGGCATGTCTATAGCTAACATGGTTAGCTGGTTCTCTGGAAGGAGTGGGGAATGGACATAAGGAGTAATTTGTGGTCTTGTAACCAAACCCAAGTTCATCTGTTGCATATGCAACAGAGCCAATCACTGAGACCTCAGGTGTGCAGCAAGGGAAGGCTTTATTTGAGAGCCAGCCAGCCAAGGAGATGGGAGTGCAGGCCTCAAATCCGCCTCTCTGAAGGGGCAGAGAACAAGTTTTTTTTTTTTTTTTTTATAATTATAGGGGTTGAGATTACATATATATTGATGAAAAGAGGGGGGTGGAACTCATGACTATTGATGAGGAAAGATGGAGCATGTGCATTGAGCAAACATACATGAAACTTACTATTGTTCATGTTCATTTTAGGGTGGAGACATAAAATAGGGCAAAGTTGGAGTCCTGACATCAGGAGGTCCTTTTAGGACAAGGAGAGGGGCTATGTGCATGCTCCAAGAGCCCGGATAAACTGGATGAGGTCTTGGACTCCTTATCACTGGTAGGGAATGCAGGGCTTGCTTGTTCATTGGCTGGAACCTTACCAGTGACCTTCAGCTCAGGCCTCTGCAGGGACAGCTAGTAGATTTGTTAGTGGGGTTTGAAAAAGAAACAACAGCTGATTTGGGAGCAACAGGGCTTTGAAAAACCAGCTTTAAACTTCCTGATAGTTTGAGTCTCATTAACCCTGTGGAATATAGTTTCAGTTTCTGCCACATTGGGCAGTAATTGTTCCCTGAAACTGGTGGTTTAGCTTTTTTTCTGCCTTTGAAGGTAACCTGGGAGAAAATTATACCACAATATAAAAATTAGAACATGAATGCCTTCTGTTGGTGGCTCTTTCCCTCAAGTCCACTATCATTAACAGTTAGGTACAATTAACTGAGCTTCGTAGGAACCAGGCACTCTCGGTCCTTTCTCTACTTTCTCATTGATTTTCACAGAATTCCTGAGAAAGGGGTGCTCTTTTTTCCCTCATATTTTGGAGATTGTGGTGAAATTATTTGTCCAGGTCTTGGCTTTTAGTAGACACCACCGCTGAGGGCAGTGATTATGTTGTCTTATTGCCTTCTCACCCTTCCAGAAAAGTACAGGCTTTAAGGGTGCTTTTGTTTTCTTTTTTTTTACATTTTTAATTTTTTTAATCTTTATTTTTGAGAAAGAGTGCGAGCAGGGGAGGGGCAGAGAGAGGGGGAGACACAGAATCTGAAGCAGGCTCCAGGCTCCGAGCTGTCAGCACAGAGCCCGATGCGGGGCTTGGACTCATGAAACGTGAGTTCATGACCTGAGCCGAAATCGGACGCTCAACCCACGGGGCACCTCTCATTCTTGCTCATGCAAAACTTCTTTTTTAGCACATGCGTAGGTAGTATCAACTCCTGGGCTGCTTATAGTGGAGCCTGTTTTACTCTTTGTGACTAACCAACAGCTTCTGAGGTTTGGGGATACAACTCTTTAGGTCTTCGAGCTGCCAGTTAATTACTTGATGGGTTGCAGAGTAAACAGACCAGCCTGTATTCTACTATTTGTGGGAGCAACCATTTGGGGTGAGGTAGTGGATCCGAGATCCTGCTGTCGCCACTGTAGGTGATGTTGATGATGCTGATAGCACTTACTGCACTTCTGTAGCATGCTAGCTCCGTGTTTTACAGTTACCGGTTAATTTTTACAAACTCCTGGGAGTGCTAGCGATAGGCCCGTTTTGCAGATTGGAAGACTGAAGTCTTAAGGTCGCCTGACTAGAATTGGTGGAGCCATGATCTGAACCCTTGACTGATTTCAAAGCCAGTGTGGTAGGGGAGTTCAGTTATGCGGATAAATTAAAATGCCAGAGAGATGATGGTGAAGGCGTGATGGCTGAGAGATGTATTCTGGTAGTTGAAAGCGCATAACAGCCATGTCCTCTTGATTCTCAGCAGCAGTTCAGTGACTCCAGTAGTTGCGTCTTCATTTTATAGATGAACAAGCTCAGGAGAGTGATTTGCTGAAGGTCATTTGGGAGGGACTTGAGGAAGATCTTGATTTTAGTATCCCACACTTGAAAAACATTTAATTTAGATGGTGATGTCAGTTACCTTAGATGTCTCACTTTCTAGGCTCAAAATTTACTTTTCTTTTTGCAAGAAGCCATCACACCTAAAACACATGTGGCTCTAGTGAGTTCTCTCTGCCTTCCAGGCCCACTAAGGTTTTTTTGTCTAGATCTAGACTCAAGAGCTGCCGCAGAGCCCATTTCTGGTGTAGCTCATGGCAGCCATTCTCAATACAGTAAAATTCCATTGTAGCCTATTTTTTATAAATGACCTACATGTGGAATTGTTTAGAATATGTCTATTTTCTTCTGGGCCTGGGGAGTACAAAGGGAACAGAGTGCACCCATCCCTTTGCTGAGAAAATACAATGGAAGTCTTGTGTCTTAAAACAAAGCCTGTCTTTCCTTAATGAAATGGAACTTGCCTGTAGGGTTTTAGTGTCTCTGAAGTGATAATTTCTCTAATTTCAGTGTACTAGCCTTTTGTCTTTGAGGGCTCAAATGGCAGGCCTTGGAGCTGAGAGAGGTAGTGCTTGTTTGTCCTCAGGAGTGTTTGTGTCTTAATAGGACACATTTAATCAGAACTCTCCAGTGGGCCAGGCACACATTCTAAGAACTTTCTTAGAGTTCAGCATATTGCCTCAAGAGAAGAAAGTTGGGGAGTGCCTGGGTGGCTCAGTGGGTTAAGGGCCAACTTCAGCTCAGGCATGATCTCATGGTCTGTGAGTTCGAGCCCCACGTAGGGCTCTGTGCTGACGGCTCAGAGCCTGGAGCCTGCTTCGGATTCTGTCTCCCTCTGTCTCTGCCTCTCCCCCGCTTGCACTCTGTCTCTCACTCTCAACAATAAACATTAAAAACAACAACAACAACAAAACCAGGTGTAGAGAAGAAAGTTGGTATTTGGGGGCAGAGTGTGGGAGACAGAATAGAGATGAAAGCTTTGCTGGGAACACATTTTGAGAAATAACTGATAAGAAAGTGGTTTACGGTGATTTTTATGTATTGCTTATGTGTAAACACTGAAAAGGTCATTTGCCTCATTTTACAAGAGTGAAGATGTGTAGCCCCTAAAGGACTTAGCCCTGCTCTCCACTCAGAATTTCTCTTACACAGAATTCCTTGTAGGTTGGGTATTTGCTTTCTGTTTGGTTGCTTCTGCTTTTGGACAGGTCATCACCTAACGAGGCATCCCATGCCCATTTTGTAACCCTGTGGGTGTCCCCTATCTCGAGCTGTGGTCTGCTTCTCTTAACCTCTTTATTGCTCTGAGGTCTGGGTCCAAAACCGCACAGAGCAGATCCGCTCTCGTGTGATCGCTGGAAGGTGCCCTTTCCCTATGAAGGTGACTGTTTCTTGGAAACATTCTCCCAGCCAAGCACCTGCAGTCTTCTAGGAGATTCGGGAGTGGTGTCACGTGCCCCCGCCTTCCTGACCTGCCGAGCTTGTCCCTGTCTCCTGGGAAGCGGAGCACACAGGCCTGAGCCCCGCCGCCTGTCAGTGGGCCCGCAGCTGCAGCTTCTGACCACCACCTCCATCCTTGTGCTGTTGGCCCTTGCTCTCCATGTTTAAGTTTTACACGGAGTGTCATCTTCCTGGCTCTCTGTTCTGTAGGGGTCTCTCTGTTGGCTTCTCTCTCAGCCCCGCTGCTACCACTTCTTACTTGGAACATTGGTAATCGCTTTCCATTCCAGTTAGGTGCCCCCTCGTCTGAATCTCCCACCTCTTTTTCAGTTCTGCCACATCGCCCCCGGGTTAAGACCCTGGCAGGAGCTGTAGCCCACAGGGTGAGCTTTCACACGGGTGCGAGCCTGCCGGCGGAGGCCCTCTTACCGGGCCTGAGGTCTGTCTTTGCAGGCTGGCTTCTGAAGAGACAGAGGAGGTTTCTCTCCCTTGGTACGTTCGGGAATCCCCTCTCAGCAATCCCCTCTCAGCCGGTCTTTTGTCTCTCTTTTGTCAGGGGCCCCTTCAAAAATGTCATTGTGAAGAAGCCTCCTCCAGCTCCCCAGTAATTTTGCTGTCCCAGGGATCTCGTTCCTTGTGTTTCTGTTTTTTGTTTCTCCCTTTGGGTGTCCGTGCCTCTCACGTGGGGTCACAGAACCTGTCTCCCCACTTTGTTCTGCCGGAGTGCCACTGTCTTCCCAGTCAGGGGAGTCTGATAGTCCTGCCTTCATCTCCGTCGTCTTCCCGCTTGGGTAGCGAAAAACCAGGCTTGTCTTTACAGCCCTTCGGTCCATAGCTGGGATCTCCCTGAGAGATGCCTGAGAGCTCCCTGAAATGGTGTGAGGCTTTCGTATACAAATATATTTTCCGGGAAAAGGATTCGTGTCTCACGAGTGTTCTGACCCACCCTTTGGTTCCCTCACAGGGGATCAGCTCCTGAAATAAGCGCCCGAACCTCAGCAGGTAGCTCACTGGGATCGGCATCACCACGCTTGCGTCTTAGCCTCACGGTAGCCGTCCTGAGGACGCACGGTTGTGAACGTAGCTTGGGTCATTTTAGGACATCACATTCGTTGTATACCACAGACTGTTTTTATAAAAATATGCACTTTTAAAAACTTGGGCTTTCTGTTGGGAGGTACATGGGAACGCCCTACTGAGAATTTAATTCCCAGCTGGGAGTTCAGTTTCATTTCTCAGTGTCCATGAAATGTTTTTTTAGGCTTGATTTTGATGACTTGATAGGCCTCCCAGATTCTGTAGCATACACACGCATACCTTATACTTCTGAAAGTCCTGAGGTGGGCTATTAGGTAAGAGTAACTGTGGAGATTGGGGAATGACTTGTGATTTGTTAGCTGGACCGATCTCAGATAACCAGCTGCCCGAGGCTCTTTTTAGTCCAGAATAGTTTGGCCCAAACTGGTAACAAAGTCATTATTGCAAATGGTTACTGTTTCCAGTTCCTAGAAGGAATAAATAAGCTACAACATATTCTTGCCTCTTGGGCCTGTGATAGTGCATCCGGTTCTTGAAGCCTGATAGATTTTGGCCCTTGAAGCCAATTCCTGGTCGGGATGGTTGGAGAAACCCCCCTGGATCAGAGTTCTCTGTGACTGCGTCTGTGAGAATAGAGGATGGTGGTCAGGGCTTCTGTGGGGAGGACTGCTCACTGGCCTTGCCTTTCTTAATCCTGTCTGGCTCTGGTGTGCTGATGTCCAACCTCTTTCTGGCTTCCCTGTGTATCACTGTGCATTCCTTTGCCTAGAGACTCATTTTGTAGCTTCCTGTTATTTTTCCGGCTTTTTTCTCCCAGTTAGAGGTAGAACCAGTTTGTCTGTCTTGGGCGTTTTCAGGATTCCCCAGGGCCCAGTGCCTGGAAGGAGCGTGGGAGGTTCTGCTGGGACCTGCTGGCTCCATGTGCTGTCTCTGACTGCCACACTTCTCAGAGCCTTGACCCTTGTGACACAGTTAACGCCCCCTCCCCTTTGCCCAGACCTACAGCTGAGGACTGGCCCCAGCCTAGCTTGGCTACTTTATAGGTACTAAACATTTGTGAACCATCTGGGGATTCGTGTGTACTGTTTTGAATCCGGTGCATGTTTTCCTCTGGAAACCAGAGTCCAAGCCAACTTGGACTTGGAATGCAGCTAGTTCTGTTGAGTTCGTCGACTGGTTATGGATGTGATTTTTGCCGCCAAGGGGCATTGAAGGCTATCACCTGGGCAGGAGATGAATCATTCACTTGCTGGTGTCTGAAAGGGTGCAGATAATCTGGCTTGAGCTTTTTGGACACCTGTGACTCAGTCTTTGTGTGAATCGTTTGTGGAATATAGCTTTGGTTGAAAAGCTCGTAATGACAGCATTTCATTGTCTTCCCTCCCCTGGAGGGAGAGTACCTACCACCGACAGGCATTCTTTGTGTACTGTGTGTTACATGTCTGTAGAATTACTGTGCCTTCTCATTGGGCTCACAAATTGAAGCAAAGTGCCGCATGACTCCTGAGGTTCTCGAGGTACTTTGTAGGTGGCTCTGGGATTTCCTTCTCAGTCTTGGGCCATGTGTTTCCTGTGTACAGGGGGAGATGGGTATTTGCTGGGGTCGGCCTCCTGCACCATCATCCGTCTTTGTGTAGCCTCATAGATTCTATTCTTTTCTAGCTGAATTGTTTGGTAGAGGTGAGGTTGTTCCAAAGTGAAGGCTGCTGTAGACCTGTATTAAGAAATATAGGTATTCTTGAATTTTTCCTTTTTGAAATTTTTTTTTTTAACATTTATTTATTTTTGAGACAGAGAGAGACAGAGCATGAACGGGGGAGGGGCAGAGAGAGAGGGAGACACAGAATCAGAAGCAGGTTTCAGGCTCTGAGCCATCAGCCCAGAGCCCGACGCGGGGCTCGAACTCACAGACCGCGAGATCCTGACCTGAGTTGAAGTCAGACGCTTAACCGACCGAGCCACCCAGGCGCCCCGTCCTTTTTGATATATTATACCATTTTTCTATTTAAGAGCTACACAGTTTTTTCAGGTTACATCTAGTTTTTTAGTATTGTGAATTACACTTAATAAATATATTTATGCCTATCACATTTTGCCTCCTGGATTGCTGTATGTATTTCTAGAAGTGGATTACTTTTTGAAGAGGGATTTTGTTTTTCCAGTTTTTGAAATACGTTCATATATTAAGTCCTTAGCGGTCACACTTATCAGCCTTACAGATGCATCTTTTACTACAAAATTGTGACTTTTTCCCTCCATTGGCTGATTTAACTTTTAAAATATGGCACCTTCCTGCTGTAGCGTGGGTTTCTTTGGTCCTGGATGATGTTGTACCTTTCTTGAATTTTCCCCTAATTTCATTTCTGTGCATGTGACTTCTGCCTGAGCGTTTTTTTCATTACCACAACAGAAGTAATGTCGTTTTATGCACCTGGTGTTGAGTGCACATGTGTTCACTGATACCAAAGAGGATTATGTAGTTTTCTTTGTTAGTAAACTTGTTTATGTGCAAATATGCACAAAGTTAGATTTATAAAAGGGCTCTTCTTCTAGAATATTAAGAATCATTGTTTTTTGTAATAAGGATATGAATCTTATTTCCCCCACAGATTAAAAAAAAAAAAACTTTTTCATTCTATATTTCTTTCTATAATTAAATCCTGTGATACCTTTTATTACTGCATGGAAAAAAATTAAGGTTATAAAGGTTAAAAGGCCTGATACTCTTTATAAATAGTTTGAGGGGAGAGGTGCCAAGGTGTCTTAGACGATTGAGCATCTGACCTCGGCTCAGGTCATGATTTCATGGTTCGTGAGTTCGAGCCCCGTGTCAGGCTCCGTGTTGACAGCCTGGAGCTTGCTTTGGATTCTGTGTCTCCCTCTCAATGCCGCTTCCCTGTGTGTGTCCTCCCTCCCTCCCTCCCTCCCTCCCTCTCTTTTCTCTCAGAATAAATAAACTAAAAATACAATAGTTTGAGAGGAGAAAAGCAAACCAGATAAATTAGTCCCTCCCAGCCCTTGACTTAGACTGACCTAGATGGTCACACAGCGTCTCGCCTGGACCCAGTGGTGCCGTGTGGTTTGCGTGCCCTGCTCTCCATCTCTGTGCCCAGGCTAGTCCTTCATCCTGGGTGGGTGAGAGAGGGGCCACCTTCTCATGGTCGTTTGTCTTTCAGCTCTAGCCAGCCCTGTCCTAGGACTGAAAGAATGCACCAGAGGCTCGGCAGTGTGGTGCCAGAACGTGAAGACGGCGGCTGAGTGCGGGGCCGTGAAGCACTGCTTGCAGACCGTCTGGAACAAGCCGACGGTGGTGAGTGCCGTTGCTACTGTGCTGGGTCTTTTTGTATCAGCTGTAGCTGCTGCCATTTTCAAGGCTTTTTTTTTTTTTTTTTTTTTTTTTTTTTTTTTTTTTTGCCTCGTTTGGTTTGTTCCTCTCGGGAACCCTGCGAAGGAGGTGGGACCTGTTGCAGGTGGACCCATTTGCCACACAGTGGACTTAGAGAGGTTTAGTTCTGCTCCCCCAGGGTCACTCAATCTGCTGGTGGCAGTGAGAGGATGAGGTCTGCTCGTGGCCAGCTCTGTGTGCGCGCCGTGCTGCTTTCCGGGCCTCTGTGTGCCCCACACATCCGTTCCCAATGAGGGGCCGGCCGGCTCACAGCCTCCATTCCCCAGGCGGGGTGCCACGGACACAGCTCCATCCTTGGTCATCCAAATAAGTAAATGCTAAGCTTTTCAAATCCTTCCCCACTTTTTGGTGTTTTCTCTCTGTCTCTCTCAGACAGGCAGATCATAGATTCAGACCCTCAAGCTTAGTAGTGATTTAAAATTTTATTTTCAGCTATAGCCACACTGGAAAAGAATCTGCTGATGTGTGTGTGTGTGTGTGTGTGTGTGTGTGTGTGTGTGAGAGAGAGAGAGAGAGAGAAACAATTTATTTTTATCCAGCTTAAAAACATTTTTTTCCCCAGCTTTTTGAGATAATTGACCTATAACATGGTAAAATTAAGGGGCAACATACTGATTAGATAGGTTTATATTGCAACATGATTGCCTAACGTGCTTATCTGTGAGTCAGTGGGTCATTTTAAAAATCTATTTTGTATATGTTGTTTATATCCTGCAGTGTACTGTTATCCTTAAGAAAGCTCAAGTAAGTAATTGTGTTTAAAGGAAGAGTGGACATCAGGCTCCTAAATAAGATGGGTGTCTGCTGCTGTTGCTAGCTTTGCTGTACATGTGGATAAGTTATCTCTGCATTTCTTTATACTTAAAATGAAAGTGTCGCGTTTCACTTGTGCTGTTCAGTAAGGTAGACATTAGCCATGTGTGCCTATTTGAGTTTAAGTTAAAATTTCAGGGGTGCCTGGGTGGCTCTGTTGGTTGAGGGTCTGACTTCAGCTCAGGTCATGATCTCGCGGTTTGTGAGTTCGAGTCCCGCATCGGGCTCACTGCTGTCAGCTGTCCTATGGAGCCTGTTTTAGATCCTCTGTCCCTCTTGTTCTCTGCTCCTCCCCTGCTCATGTGTGAACTCTCTCTCTCTCAAAAATAAAACATTTAAAAGTAAATAATTAATTAGAAGTTGTTTTTCATTTGTACTAGCCTCTTTTCTGGTGCTCAGTAGCCACATGGGGCTAGTTTCTCTATTGGATACTGAAAATTTTAGATTATTTCCATTATCACAGAAATTTCTTAAACTGCTATAGATTTTTTGTCCCCTTGATGTTTTTTTGGGTTGTTGTTTTTAAATGGAAGACTCCCGTGAATTTATGTGTCCTCTTGTGCAGGGGCCATGCTAATCTTTTCTGCATTGTTCCAATTTCAGCATATGTGCTGCTGAAGTGAGCACAGCACGATGCTATGGAGTTTTCATCTAAATGGTGTTAGAGCATATTAATGTAGGGTTCTCATGGGGCGTGCTCAAGTGCATTCTGTGTGGGACCTAAGCCCTCTCAGGAGACGCCTGAGCTTTGCTGGCTGTGTACCCATTGCTGCACAACATGCAGCTGGCTCCGGGACGTGCCATCTCCTGTGGTGCGGGCCACGTTTGACTGCATGGAGTTGCACGTCTAAAACCTGTCATGAGCGGCCACTAGTGCTGCTTCATTAAGAGAAGAGCAATTAAAACGCTGTCCTTGTAGAAATCGTTTCTGAATTCACTGGAACACTATCCTCTGTGGCCAAAATTACTTTCTGATTTGGTTTCTAATTTGCTTCTCATCTTGTTTTTCAAATGGCTTCCTCTTTTCAAATCCATAGTGTCAAGGGAGGACTTTAACTCTTTCTCTTTTGCTAGGACAGTCTCCTGGGGGCCGGAGTCTCTCTTGGATGGCCCCATGCACAGTATTAGCCTTCGGTGCAAAGGTTCAAACTGATTTCTTTCAGTGCAGCTGAGTCAATCCCAGATGTTTCTCACCCAGACATGTTAGTTCCTTCCCTCTTCGTGGGTTGAAAATCAGTTGACTTCAAGAAGGGAGCTCCTTACAGCCTTTGAGAACCAAATAGAATTTCCATGTCCTGGGCCATGTGAGGCCCTAGGTGCCCAGGCTTATCAGAAGGCCAGTGGGATGTTTCGAAGGTCTGGGGTGGCGATGTGGCTTCTACTTGCGCATAGCGCCTGGGAGGTGGAAGGTAGATAGAGTGCAGGGATCCGTGCTGGTGTCGGCTGGGCTTGCTTCTTTGCACACCCCCCGCCCCTTTCACCCTGTGCTAATGATGTTGCCCCCAGGTGACAGGTTTTGTCTGATTTCTGCTGCTTGCGTTTTTACCTTCCTGAGCCTCAGTTTCTTCCCAGAGCTATTGTGAGCAATAATGTGAAATTTGGCCTGTGCCGTGTGTGCCGAGTAAGGTGCTGAGGGGCGGAGGGCACAAGAAAAGGGTATTTGTCTTGTAGAAGCACAGAGCGCTCTGGGCAGTCCCGCCTGGTCCTTCCCCGGGGCGTCCCTGTGCTTCTCGTCTAGGTTGGGGAACCGGGATGTGCTGGTGTGTGAGACACCCCTGGTTAGATATAACAGGACAGAGGCCCAGAGGCCTTTTTAGCTGTGTACGGCATGGGTTACATCCTACAAACACAGATCTCTCTCCCTCATGTTCTTTCCTCTTAGAAATCCCTTCCCTGTGATATATGCAAAGATGTCATCACTGCAGCTGGGGACATGCTGAAAGACAATGCCACTGAGGTGAGCTGCCATGAGTGTGTGTGACCGCGTGCGGGCAGTGGCCGTGTGCACCCATTCCTTAAAAGAGCTGTGGTTCTGGGGGTCTAATGAGGAGTGGTCAAGGCCTGGGTAGGAAGTAGTTCAGATCTTGTGAGCCACATACTTCTGTTACATAGATTTTTACCCCCCCCCACCCCCCCCACCCCGCCATCCCTTAAAAATGTAAAAACCATCCTTGGCCACAGGCTATACACCAACAGACTGTAGGCTCTAGCTTGCTGACCCTGGCCTAGGTGTTCAATGCCCAGGCTTGATGGGGGCTTTTGTATTGCTGGTCGCTACCTGTACGTCCGTTTGGGGCATCTCTGCTCAAAATTCCCCATGCCCAGGAGACTGCAAGTCAGAGTGGCTGTATTTTGAGGAATGTCTGCTTTTTGCCCGTTTGTCTGATGGAGCCAGGGCTGCCCGCTGGCCCCCTCCCAGGGTTCTTCCCCAAGGCTGCCGTTTGCTGGGAGCCGTGGAGGGCCTGTCCTCTCAGTCGTCGGCAGAGCAGATGCACATCCTGATCTGGCCCTTGTCTGTATCCCTTTAGCAAGAGATCCTCGTGTACTTGGAGAGGACCTGTGACTGGCTACCTAATCAGAACCTGTCTGCCTCATGCAAGGAGATGGTCGACACCTACCTCCCAGTCATCCTGGACATGATTAAAGGACAGATGGTACGTGGTGGAGAGTAGACTCGAGGGCACTTCGGGGCCTGGGGAGGTGCCGGACCAGAATGGAGTGGTTAGAGTGGAAAGTCTTTTCCTGGATTTGGATTTTCTCCATAGCTTGTTCCTACCGTTCTGACTTCCAAGAGGGCTTGGGCCCAGTGGAACACTCTGGCTTGTAACTTTCAAGGGTTGGGAAGGGTGCAGGAAATGGGACCTTGCAGAATACTGAAGGAATTGTAAACTGATTCAATTGTAAATGTGGTGTAAAATCGTAAATATGGTGTCACGTTTACATGTGCCCATTTGATAACTCCTGTCAGATCTTTAGCTCTCCCTTTGAGCATGCAATTCATTTCATTTCTGTGATTTTTATCCCAAAGAATAATTTGGGGAATATACTCGTGGGTTCAGCTACCAGGGTGTTCTGCTTTCATTCAAATAAGCGTCTGCTGTGCGTAAATCGTGTGCTACTTGTTGGATTTTCAGCAACAAACAAGGAGCCGTGTCTGTGGAATTTGAAAGACGCTAAGAAAGAAGAGGTGCCCAAATAACAGGGCCAGAGGGGCGGAAGGGTCCTGAGACTGGACCAAGGTTTTGGCAAGACTAGCAGGGGTCACACCATGCAAGGCCTTTTAGGCTCTATTTAAGGATTGCAAGTGCAGCAGGAAGCCCTTGGAGGGTTCAAGGAGAGGCAGAGGCGGGACATGATCATAGGATCATAGGTGATGGGGCAGTGGAGGCGGACAGAGACACGTTCTGTTTCAGAGGAGAAATGGACTGGACCTGCTGATGAAGGAAGGGACAGAGGGAGGAGTGAGGAATGTCTTCTAGGTTTCTGGCTTGAGCTGCTGGGAGTGGGGTTGGGGGAGCCATTTGCTAAAGTGGAGGTGGGGAGGGAAGCAGGTGGTTTTGTTAGAAATACCTGTGAGTGAGGCCTGTGTGTGTGAGTCAGGTCACGAGGTAAGGACAGGGACTCAGGCACCAGGTGGCAGTTTTGTTTTCCTCTGGGGAGAGGATTTCCAGCTGGACTTCTTTCCTCACTAGAGTCATCCTGGGGAAGTGTGCTCTGCCCTCAATCTCTGCGAGTCTCTTCAGAAGCACCTGGCAGAACTGAATCACCAGAAACAGCTGGAGTCCAATAAGATCCCGGAACTAGATGTGGCTGAGGTGGTGGCTCCCTTCATGGCCAACATCCCCCTCCTCCTCTACCCTCAGGACGGCCCCCACAGCGAGCCCCAGCCGAAGGTAAGGCAGTAGGCCCAGCCACTTAGGGCCCGGTTCTGTTGGATTAGAGATGAGGCATGAGAGGGGCGGTACGTGTGTGCAGTTCTCAAGCTGGGGACTTACTCCTTCATTTGATCTTGCAGTTAGATGAGCCACCTTTCAAATGGTTGTGTCATGGAGGTTCTGAAGAACTTGGGGTATTTAAAATATGCAAAGGCTTCTCTCTGTTCCAGTTAAATTTTATTGAAATCAGGCCGCAGTTGATTATAAGCCTGTTGATAATTTCAGAGCCTATGAAAACACAGAGCTGGAGTGCCTGGCTGGCTCAGTTGATGGAGTGTACGTACATCTCTTGATCTCGGGGTTGTGAATTCGAGTCCTACAATGGTTGTAGACGTTACTTAAAAAAAAAAAAAAACACCTTTTAAAAACCTACAACTGTTCAGTAAGTCACTGTGCTGTGGTCATGAACACATAAGGAAATTCTCTTGGGAATTTGAAGCCTCTTAGTTATCATAGGAGCAGTGTTTCCAGCCTGACACCCCATCCCACCCACCCATCAACCCCTGTCACTGTAGGCTGGTGGGGACGTTTGCCAGGACTGCATCCAGATGGTGACTGATATCCAGAATGCTGTAAGGACCAACTCCACCTTTGTCGAGGCCTTGGTGGACCATGCCAAGGAGCAGTGTGACCTCCTGGGGCCTGGCATGGCCGACATGGTGAGCCTTATCTCCTCATGCATTGGAGGATGTCCTGGGCCTGGGACCTGGGCTCTGGAGTGGGGGAGCCAAGAAAAATTCAATTCCTGAGGTACCATTTTAAGTTCCAACCCAAGGGCTTTGAGGAAGAGATTGTTCAAACAACTCCTGTTTCCTTTTTCCCAGAAAGCATCTGGAATAGTTGGTGGGTACTTAAATGCTTTGTTGGTTACTTGAATTTGTACATGTAACAAAACATTTGGAATAAAGTAGTATAAGGAGACCACTTTTGTGAAGAATTTTTTCCCCTCCCAGTCACCATATGTATAAGGAACATTAGAATCCTTTATAACCCTGTTTTTAGAAGCCTGGCTGTTACATATTCATAGCTGTAGGTGTGCCTTCCCCACAGCCAGTGGGCTTATTGTCTTTGGGAAGCCGTGCAGGCTGTCTTACAGCAGATCCACCTGGGATGCTTTCCTTACCTTGCTGAATATTAGTCCTGCAGGCTAAGAAACTCATTTTGTTAGATTCTTAGGGGGTTTCATTTCTTGGACCCTGTTCACTTTAACCAGGGGCCTGTGCAATTGACACATAAAGCCAAAATGCTAGTTTTGTATCCAGCAACCGAACAACCTTGGCTAGACTGGATGTAGGGAAGCTGGTTGTAATAACTCCATGGGTCTAGGATGTAGAGCAGCCTTCCTGGGTAGGAATGGCTGGTTCTCGGAGCTCTGGGTTCTTTTCTGTCGGGAGTCTTTTGGCCTCATTGAAGTATCTTTGCATATCACAGTCTGACTTGGTTTCCCAGTTCAACCCTGTGTGAGGGCTGCCCTGTTTCCCTTGGTTTCCTCACTGTGGAGGTGCCCCAGTGTGACCAGGGCTGTTCTGTGAAGGTCTATAGGCAATAACTAGATGTGTATGAAAGTAGGTGTGCTGAAAATCATTATAACTTGGTTCTGCTGGGTTTTAACTTTATAACCTTGTCTAGGGATGTGCGAATGGGTTTGAAAAGTCATCTCGTGTTTGTAGTGGCATGTCTTGTAGCCATGTTCAGAATTGCTCCTGAGCAGTTGCTGTATGATCTTGGGGCAAGTTTGGGCTGTAAAAGGAGATTGGAGGACCTTTTCTCTAAGGGCTTTTGGGACACATTGTCAAAACACCTTTTGCACACCTTTTCCTAAAACGTACAGGATAAGCAAATTGCCATTTTTATCTCAGACGTTTGTAAGACTCCCCTCTTGGAAACTGCTTGATAGTTGCCTGTTGACATTGTCGGAAATGCTGGGGTTTTGGTGTCTCGTTGCGGCAATTAGTGTCACTGACAACCTGTTTCTCTCTCCTCAGTGCAAGAACTATATCAACCAGTATTCTGACATTGCTGTCCAGATGATGATGCACATGGTAAGTGGCAGGGGAGGCTCCCTGTTAGCATTCTTTGTCTCAAACTCCGTGATTCTCAGGATTTTGAAAATTACATGGTTTAGTTTTCCCTTTTTCCCTTCAGATAACGAATTGGGTCAAAACGAACCTTCTTCAACCAGCAGACTCTCTACTGCAACTCAGTACCTCCTCCCCTTTACCTTCCCCAGCCAGGGAGAAGGCAGAGGCAGCTCAACCCCCAGGACTGCCCTGATGGCTTCCTGGTGATTTGTTTGCCTGTGCATATGTGAGCTGGCCATCAGATTTCTGGTATCTGCCTTTCACCCTGGGGCCCGTGGGAATAGTGTGCTCTGGTAGGTAGGCCAGGGCTGAGAATTGCTACGTTGCAGCTGGAGTTTGCAGGTGCGGGGGAATCCCGCCTCCCACAGTTGGTCCTGCACTCTGCAGCAGTGTTAGCTCTAGCTGCTGCCTGAGTTCCTAACTCCTGCACTTGCTTCTGATGCTTCTGGGTGGTATGGGCATCCCTCCCTTACTAGAGGTAGAAAATCTTGATCGTGGACATGAGCTAGTTAGCTCCATGCAGAAAACTGTTGTACGAATCAGGGTGATGTGATGATATTCTTAAATTGGGAACATGCCCTGGCTTCCTGAGATCTAAGCTGCTGGAGTTGAGGGGGTGGGTTGCACTTCGACTCCATCCTGCTGACTTTCTGACTGTGTTGAGATTGACCTGTGTGGGTCCTTGAGTTTGTTCTCCAACCAGGGGTCAGCAAATAAAGTTCTGCTGGGTCTCAGTGATGCTCATCCCATTTTGTGCTGCAACAACAGAGTTGAATAGTTGAGACCTCACAGCCTGCAGTGCCTGAAAGATTTACTCTGTGGCCCTGCTGTAATTGCTCCAGGGCTCCTGGCCAGGCATTGGGATTATTATTACAACATGCCTTGTTCTAAAAGTAGTTTAGAGGCAGCTTACAAAGACATGGAGCTAGAGGGGGAAATCAATAAGCCTTTGATTTGACTCGATTTGGTTTAGTGCTTTCTCATAGCTAAATAATAAAATTTTCTCATGATAAAAGATTTACTGCGTAGATGTTTTTTGAAAATACGTGTAATACATCCCAAATCAAAAATCATTTGTGGTTTAAAAAAAAAAATAGCAGTGGGGTCATATGGTTATATAGTACTTTAAACTTTGTAGTTTACAGTTATTTGCTCAAAAATGTGTTTTATTGGTCATTAAACATTCTGGTACAAAAGGATTTTTAAGTGGCTGCATAACCTGTTTGGGTAGAACATAATGTATGTAACCAGTCCCCTTTGGATGTTTAGGTTGCTTTGAGGTTTGCTTTTGGGATCAAAAGCATGATGAGCAGCACCCTACCAGTTAGATAGACAGGCAGATCCCCGTTTCTCCCTTAGTAGAGAGAACTAACACTGGAATTGCTGAATCAAGGGGTAAGGCTTTTGATTTGTTGTCAAATCGGCCTTCCAGGCTGGCATTTGGTGCCCTGAGGCCGAGGCAGCAGAGGGTGTGTGGTTCAGGACCCCTGACCCCTCTGGGTGTATATTCCAGCACACACCCCCGATTTGGGCACTCCTGTGTCTTGTCCCACTTTGCTGCTTACCACCTGAGGGGACGGCCTTGCAGGCACGGTGGACTGAGGCTTCTGAGGATGGAGAGCTCCTCATCACCTGGCATTTCCTGGGACCTGTTTCCCTGTGTTTTTGAGCATGATTTGGTGTGGTGGGAGCATGGGGACAGTGCACACACAAGCTGGACAGTGTGCTCTGTCCCTTGAGGGCCACAATAACTTTCAGGGCCCCCTGAAATAATAGGAACAAGGTAGGTTGCTGATTTGTGACTGCAAGGTTTCCCCTGAACTTCTGGTGACATCCTTACAACCTTGGTTAACTGATGTTGTTATTTTAATTTTTTCTTAACTGTTGTGTCCTTTCCTTTCTCTTATTTTCATCTCCGATTTCCTGTTTTTTTGTTCAACAGCAGGATCAGGTATGTGATGGGGGATTTGCTTGTAGTAGTGGTCTGCTGCTTCTTGTAGTTAATTTTGCTCAATTTTTTTTTTTAATGGCATGACCTGTGTTAATACATAGGCTGGTGGGGGAGCTTCTGCATTTCTCCCCTGTGATTTGGGGGGGTCTCCTCTCCCCTTCAAGGGGCCAGAAAAGGAAGCGAGCAGGGCTTGGACTCTGGTTAAAAACCAGCACCCAGCTGGCCATGTGCATGCCACCAATGTGATGATGGGGGAACCATAGGTGACCCCGGAGATGACTGTTTCCTTAATTGTAGGCCTGACTTCCAGTGGGACACCTTGTTTCTGTGATGACTGAAGGGCATTGCATGTCTTTAGTCCTGTTTTTCATCACCTCAGAAATGCTTCTGCTGCATGAGCAAATCATTTGCAAATAGTGAGCAGACTATTCCTGTCTGTTGGATCCAGAGACTTGGAAACAGTCTCTTGATTGTGGCTTCTGCCCCTCTGGGTGATGGGGTCCTGCAGATCCTAGAACCATATCAGATGGCTCAAGAGCCAGGCCACTGGTGGCATAATATGGGGACCAAGTCCCCAGACCATTCTTACTGAGGCAGTACCCCCTTCCGAGCACTGGCATTTCTCTGTAGGAATAAAGATTTTTCAAAGGTATTTTGAAGTCTCATGGGAGAGTACTTTGGCTGAAATACTTGTTGCCCCAGGGAGTTAGTAGAACAGAGCTCATCTGAGACAAAGCAGCCACATACCTCTTGAGTCTTTGTCTTTTTTCTAAAAAGCTTGCTTTGTCTTTGGCCCCATTCTAGTTTCTCTCCCCATACTTAAAGTGTGCCAAAGACAGGGTATTTAGGATACATTTCAGACTTCCCTAATCTTAATTCTGAAGACTTCTCGATACTAAAACAAGGTGAACAACAGCCACGGTCTAGCTCTTTTGCAAAACCGCTCGTTTTAGCAGTCCTGTCCTGACGCTTTATGGTTTGGTGGTGGGAGGCAATCGCTGTCAGGCCCAGAGCTTGTTGCTGGTTGCATTTGGTTCACAAAGGATACAGAGTGTGTATACTTTCCTCACTCTTGGCCATCATCATCGTGAAACGGTCAAGATGTCCAAATTACAAGTTCTCTGTGGTTTGCTGTCTGGGTGGGAAAGGGGATTGATCTGGAGCATCTATGACCTGAAAGAATTGATCGCTTTGGGACCTTGGGTTTTTGTGTGTGCTGTGTTTATGCAGTTGTGAAAATAGAATGCAGTTTTCAAAAAGCCATCCATTTCTTCTTTAAATGGTCCTGCCACCGAAAGATAAAGTGTGGTCTTATTTCCAAGATTTTTGGCTTTTTTAGTTTATGGGCATGGCGGTTCTTCCTCTAGAAAGAATATGCGGCTTATTTCCTACTGAGAGTGAACCAGCTCGAGCGAGAAACAGGTTCTAGAGCAGACCAGCTGTGCTTGGAGGAGGATTTGTTTGCCTGTGAAAGGGAACAGGCACCAGAAGTCTTGCTTTCCTGGGGCGCTCTCTGGTTGGAGCAGGGATGTGGTTCTGTCTGCTCTCCCCTCAGCTTTGCGTGGCCTCCTCCCTGCGTGAAACCGGTGCATCCGCACTCGTGGGAGTCCCTTCAGGTTCAATGAGGAATCTTGCCTGTTTGGCAGTCAGGCTTGATGCTGTGACCAGGGTGCCCCCCTAGCACTCCACCCTTTGTGTTTAGAGAGTGGAACTGAGGGGGGTGGTGGGTACAGGCCTGCATCTGACTGCTTTTTCTGTGCCTTCTTTAGCAACCCAAGGAGATATGTGGCCTGGTTGGGTTCTGTGAACAAGTGAAGGAGGTGCCCATGCAGACTCTGGTCCCTGCCAAAGTGGTCTCCGAGAACGTCATCCCTGCGTTGGAACTGGTGGAGCCCATTAAGGTACCTGGTGTCACCCGTTTTGTACTGGCGAGGGCTGTGCAACTCCCAGGCCACTCCACATTATACCACGTTCTGTGAGGCTCACGCTTTTTTGGTTCCCTGCTTGGCTGCTAAAGGTGTTTGAGTTTGAGACCATTCAGTAGTTTCTGCTGTCCCCTCTACCAGTGCAGTACCCCTCTCCCAGCCCTGAGTGCGTTTATATTTCTTTAGTTATAAACCCGAGTGCTTCACAGGATCAGCCTGCATGTGTAGCACGTCTGGCTTTTTCTAGTATGTTCGTGTCCCTCCACCTTGCCCACTGTTGCCGCAGTGCAAACCTGATACTCCCAGAACACCCTAGGGCTCATGCAGAAGCTTCTCGGTGTACTGCCGTGCATGCGTGGGTGTCTGCTTTCGTTTCCCTGGTACCCTTCACTCAGTAAAGATCCACCGTTTTCCAGAATCAGCTTACATTCATCACTTGTTATGGGTCCAGCAGTGTGTTAAAGATGGAGTCCTGAAACCGTTGACCTGGAGTGGCGAACAAAATTGTCCTAGTGTTCATCGGGCTTGCAGTTTAGTTCTTAAAAGGGTCCGGGCCACGTGACGTTTTATCACATGGCACATGCACACACTTCTGAAGTTGCCATGGCACTTGACCTTTGGCTGTCTCATCTCCCTCCTCTGTCCTCCCTCAGCATGTGCAGCGTGTGGACCACAGGTTTACGAAGTCAGATGGGGTTGGGGAAGCACTTCCACCTGCCCCATCTTGCTGACTGGATTACTGGCCAGAGAAAATGTAGGGGAGTTTCACAGCTTGTATTCTAGCCACATGTGGCTACACGTTTACATAAAATCAGTTCTTTGGTTACCCTAGCCACATTTCAGGCGCTCAGTAGACACATGTGGCTCGTGCTGCTCTGCTGGACAGCAGAGGGGGAGAGCGTTCCTCCTGTCCTAGAAAGCTCTACTCAGCAGGATTACTTTACTAAAGGCGGGCTGTAGGAAAGCAGTCTCGGGTATAAGGAGACTTGACACTTAGGGGCAGACCTGAAATGTGTTTAAAGCTTTGTCTTCTAAACAGTAGACAGGAAGTGAGTCCTCACTCTCCTGCTCCCCCATCCACCTTCCCCAAATGACTGCGGAATGATGAAATGATTGTGACCAGATACATCATGCAGGCAGCTCTTTGGGGTTGGGGGATGTTTTCACTGCTTCTGTCTTCTGAAGTATGGGTTACTGGTTTTTGTGGGGTGGGGGGGGGGTGCGTGGCGGGATGTGGTGGTAGAGGATTGTGCAAAGGGATGGGTCTCCCACCATGTAAAACCAGCAGGGACAGGAACTTGGACACTGGGAGGAAGCCACCTTTTGGGTGACAATCTCTTGTTCCTGGCCATAGGGTGTCCCTTTCCCTTTAGAGCAGCAGGGCCCAGGGTGAGGTGAGGATCTCAGCATTAAAGTGCTGTCCTCCCCTTTCAACAGAAGGACATGGTCCAGGCGAAGGCTAGTGTTTTGTGCGAGATGTGTGAGTACGTGGTGAAGGAGGTGGTCAAGCTGATTGACAACAACAAAACCGAGGTATGTGCATTTCTAGAATGCTAGAGTACCCCCGTTCCCCAAAGGCAGAAGCGGCCGAAGAGGTGGACTCAGCCATCGCTGGCAGTGGACGCCAGCCCTGGGAATCTGCATACCCCCTGCGCACCAGTGGATCCCTCTGGGCTGGGGTCGGGCCTGTTTCATAGGTCTTGTCTTTTTGGGGAGGAGAGACCATCTTGCTGTTGGCTGGTTTCCTGGTCATGTTAGTATTACTGAGAATCTTTCCTAGGCCTGTCCAGCCTCTCCATCTTCTGATACGATCCTCTTGTTTTGTGTTTCAGGAAGAAATAATTCACACTTTGGGTAACGTGTGCTCAAAATTGCCTGTATCCTTGTCTGAAGAGTGCCAAGAGGTGGTGGAGACTTACGGCTCCTCCATCCTGTCCATCCTCCTGCAGGAGGTGAGCCCTGAAGTGGTGTGCAGCGTGCTCCATCTCTGCTCCACCCAGGGGCTGCCTGTGCTGCCTGGTGAGTAGGGTGACGGTGTGGCTGGCTGGCCCCTCCGCTTGGAAGGGCCCTGCCAGTACTCAGCCTGTGCTCCCTGTGCGTAGTACGCGTGATTCAGCCGAAGGATGGTGGCTTCTGTGAGGTATGCAAGAAGCTGGTGAGCTATTTGGACCACAACCTGGAGAAAAACAGCACAAAGCAGGAGATCCTGGCTGCTCTTGAGAAAGGCTGCAGCTTCCTGCCTGACCCATACCAGAAGCAGGTATGCCCCTGGCTGCTTTGGCGCAGAATGTCAGAACCTGCCTGGAGAGCGCAAAGGCTGGGGTAGCTCATTGATTGTACCTGTGATTGAGGTTTTCGGGGGGGAAAAGCTAGCTGTTTCTTAGAGGCAGTCTGTTGGTTCAGGGGGAGCCACTGGGAGAGATAACAGGAGCAGGTGAGATGAGGCTGAGTGTGGGTGGGTGGGCATCTGGGAAGGGGGTCCTGGGTTGGCAGTGGCAGGAATTCTTTTGGAAGAACGTGCGTGGCGCCCCTCCTTTTGTGCCCCTACTCTGTGTGGACACCCTTAGACCTGGGTGTGCATCTGTGTTTACCTAACAGTGCGATCAGTTTGTGACTGAGTATGAGCCCGTGCTGATCGAAGTCCTGGTGGAGGTGATGGACCCTTCCTTCGTGTGCTTGGTAAGTTCCTCTGGGTGGCTCTGCATGGAAGGGCTCCTCTGAGGTTGCGGCAGAGTCTCGGGCAGGGGGGGTGGGAGGACATTCTAGGCCTGCAGCACTTCACTCGACAGTGCTGACTTTTTGGAAGCACATGTCGGAGCTCTGATTGTAGCTGCTTCTAAAAGCCGGTGATCTCTGGTTTTGGAAAGGATCGGTAGAGCGGATCTAATTCTTTCCTCCTCCATTTCCCCTTTTTTCACCGTATAGAAAATCGGAGCCTGCCCTGCAGTCCGTAAGCCTCTCTTGGGAACTGAGAAGTGTGTCTGGGGCCCTAGCTACTGGTGCCAGAGCATGGAGGCGGCGACCCAGTGCAATGTGAGTAGCCTAGCGAGTGCTCCGCAGGCCTGCCTTGTCATTTGGGCAGCTCCCACGACAGTCCTGTGTCAGTAGGCCCCTCTGCAGTCAGCTCTCTCCCTTGCCTTCATGTCCAGGGGGTGGGGGATATCTGAGGCCCAGGGGAGCGATTAGGCTTATCTATCTTGGCCCACTAAAGGCAGGAAGACTGCGCTCTTGCCCTTGAGAAGGGTGGGGGTGTGCTTCAGTATTTTGTGCTTCTGCTTTCCTGTTCTTGGCTTTAATTCTCCTGTGACAGGGTCAGGCTCACATTCACATGAGGCCACCCCTGAGATTGCACAAGTCCTATCCCTTGGGTGGGTCTTAAGCCCGGCCTGAATCTTCACCTGAGGCCAGACGGCTGTTCTCGAATGGTCCTGAGAGCTGGCACCGCCCAGGTGTTGCAGGGTGCTGTGGCGCTGACTTGACCGCACAGCCGCCGGCGGTGCCCCACGCTGCTTTCTTGGGTGGAGACGTGTGTGGACCAGTTGGTTACCTAATGTTCCTTTGTGCAACTTTTTCTTCCTCGAGCGGGTTCCTCGTGACCATGGGGCATGACTGTGCTGGTGTGGTTGCATCAGTTTGGCGACGCCCATCCCGGCCACAAGGGGCTCCTTGTTCCTCCAGGCCTGGCCCACAGCACAGTCAGTAGAGGAGTAGGCTCTTGCTGCTGTTCCGGGCAGATGTGCCTGAGGGGCCATTGCCCTCCGGGCCAGAGCTGGTGTGCACCCAGTTGGGTGGGGAGTTTTGCCCTGGGGGCCCCTCCGTGCCGCCTGCTGAGTGCCAGGACTCCGAGTGTAATCAGATGGGAGGGGACCTGGGCCCTACGTGCATGGGTGCTCATCTGGAAAACATGCAAGTGCTTTGTAGCTGCTGCCCTGGATGCTTGCCTCAGGAGTCCCCAACACTGGGGTGGACACGCGCTCCCCAGTTTTAAATGAGGCGCTGTCTAGCTGACTCAGGACAAGACAGCTGGTCCCAGTTTTGGGTGATGTCTGATGCACTAATGGGCCAGGGGTGGAATTTGTCACATGAAGGCTAAACGCAGTTTCCTCTCTCCTGTCAGGCTGTCGAGCATTGCAAACGTCACGTGTGGAACTAGAAGGGATGTTCCTTGGAGAAACTGCAGCATCTTTTCCTACTTGTGTGTCTGGGGGCAGTGAACACAGATCTGTCGACTCTGTTATAAAAATAGGACCCCCTTTCCCCTCCCCTCATTTCCTGTCTCCTGATTGTAGCATTGCCGTCAGTGGGGGAGGCGTCTCACCCTCTGCCACCCATAGCCGCTTCAGTGTCCCTTTCCTTTGCCTAGACAGGTGAGGATGTCCTGTGCGCCGGGAGTCTTTCAGCCTGCCCTTGTGGTGGGTCCCGGCCCGGGCCTTGTTCTGAGCCCTCTGCCTACCCCATGCGGGGACCGCCCCTCTTCTGGGCCGATTGGCTGCTATTCATAGCAGCAAAACAAAGGCAGTTTTATGAGAAAGATTAGAGGCTCAGAATAATTAGGCTTTTTAAAACCACGTTTTCACCATAGGGAGGATTTAGGAAGCAGCTGCTCAGGAGACCTGGGTGAGGCTTAGGTTTGTGTCGACCTTCGTTTCAGCTTTCCTGTGTCTTTGCTGGTGATGCCTTGTTTGGGGTTCTGTGGGTTTGGGTGGGAGGGGCAAACCTGCCTGAATGTAATCTGCTAGCTCCACGTGGAGGTCCTGTGGGTCTGCTTTTGCGTGTGAGCGTGGACAGTGGTGACCACCTCTTGCTTTTGTGTTTGCGTGGCCGTGGAAGCCTTGCTTTTTTGTGTGTCCGTACTGCTGCCCAGGGCCCGCCTTTGCTCTCTCTGCTCCAATCCGCATTTCGAAGATGTTCTTTCTGACCTTCAAATAAACGTGGATGACCAGCTCCTAAGCCTTTGGCTTTCAGGTAGAGGGTCTGCTGGGTGTGCTGTCCAGGGGCCTCGGCTGCCACCCTGCTTCCTCTCTGGCCTCCTCTTTTCCACTTCTAGTTGCCAGGAGACAGCGAGATACGAAGTTGCTATTAAATGGACTTAATGACTTTTTTGGTTTGTTTTGCACTAAAGTTTCTGTGATTTAATAATAAATAAAGTCTGTTAACCAGACCTGAGCCTGAGTGCTTCCATAACACCCCAGCCAGGGGAGTTTGGTTTCTGACCTGTGGGTGTCCAGCAGTCCTGTAGCCCCACTTGGCCACAGAAGGCAAGCAGAGTGGGCAAAGAAATCCTACTTGGCTCCTCTCTGATTGGCCCAGGGTCGCAGTGGGTCAAAGGAACCCCTGAAAGTCAGGCCCAGATCTGCCCTGCCCTTCACCCTCCCCCCTTCCCTGGGCCAACCCAAGGGAGGGTAGTTTACCAGAGCCAGGGCTAATTGAATGAATTGAATTACTGATTCCTTGTGAGTTGCTTTTCTTATTTAAAATTCAGACCATTCCAGAAACGTTCAGTGAGTACCAGTTAAACAAAATCAAGGGGAAAATGTTAAGGGAATAACTTAATTTAAAAAAGGAATACACACAAACACATTCAGAACCCAAGAGAACACCAGTCATTTCTCTTTAGGAGCCGGGCACATTTGGGAAGCCAGTGAAATGTAGAGAACGTGGTTCGCCGACGTTGACCATGTCCATGTGGGGAGGCAGGGATCACTGTCAGCCCCTAGCTGGATGTCCAGCTGGGGATGTGCTAGAAATGCATTGGGACTTGAACTGAAGTCAGGGAGCCAAGGCCAGGCAGGGTACTCCAGCTCTGGGCCTCCCTCTTCTGGTCTGAACGTCGGGGGGAGGGGAGGGGAAGAGGCCCCGCTTGGCCTCTTAAGAGCTCAGCCTGGGCTGAGTTGGTCCTCACGCTCCTGAGCCCCCGGTGACCCTCCTTACCTGTGTCCTTAGATGCTTAACATTTTTGTTTGGTTTTCTTAAAAAAATAACAAATTTTATGAAGATAGAGGTCAGGTGCTGAATGGGCATCTGGCAGAAGTGGAATCTGAGCAGCTGGTGCGGGCTGCCACCAGGCCAGCCCGAGGTCGTGCGCCCAGAGCCAGCCTGGGGAGGGGCCCACACTGTGGTCCTGCTCTGCCCTGCCCTGGGAGAGATGGGGGCAGGTGCTGCTCACACCGGCGAGGCTCCCGTCTGGTCATAGCTCTGTGATCTCCAGGGGGCTCTCCAGGATCACATCACGAAGCTTGTGCAGGGGTGTAGATTTGGCTGACTCTGTGCGGGCGTTGCGCTCAAAGGCACTGGCTTCAGCTGTGGTCAGCGTCTCCAGTGAGCGACCCAGGCCCTTCTGGTCGTCCTCCGGCAGGCTGTTAAGGTCAGTGGCCAGCAGAGTGCCCGTGCTGCCGTGCACCGCGTGGATCCCGTCAGGCCCCTTGAGCTCTGTCGGCGGCTTATGGCGGAAGCGCAGGCTGCCCTGACCGGGGCTGTGCTCCCCTGGCTCCTCCTCCAGCTCAGTCTGGATCAGCTGCAAGAGGCCAGGATCCCCCAATGGCTCTGAGACCCACCCATGCTCAAGGTCATGCCCAAGGGCTGAGCAGGTGGATGGCCCCAGAGTCCCACCTCCTGTGTCCACATTTCCTTCCTACTGCCCACAGGTAGCTCTGCAAGCACCTCTAGGCTTGTGCTGCAGTGGGCGGGCCTGTCCAGCTGGTGGCAGTGTTTCTCACACTGGGTACAGAGGGGAACCCGGACACTTAGGGTGTTAGGGATGTGTTCTTGCTTCCCATGAGAATCTTGAATTTTGGTATTTGCTTTGAGAAGGGTCCTGTGGTGGAGTTTTGGTATCTGGATTTGTCAACAATTTGTCCTCGAGCAGGACATGTAGGGAGTGTCCACAGGTCAGGTTGGAGGGGTGATAGGATATAGTAGAAACTCAACACATGGTGGCACTTTTGTCCCGGGTGGAGCTGTTCATTGTTAGCCTATTCCGTTTGGGAATTGGCCCAACTGGAAATCTGGGGTTTTGCAGAAAGTGAATTTTTAAAGTGTTGACATCACTGCAGGCAAATAAATTTATGTAGGCCCATTCGACCCTGCAGCCTGTTTCCTATAAGGACATCAGATGCCTTTTAAAGGCATCTTTTTGGGGTTCAAGTCTGAGAAACACTCCTCAGCACCCACTCTAGGAAAGCCCACTGCAGAGCCCAGAAAGGAGACTGGGCCTGCCGGCTGACTTCCTGGGCCCCACCCATTGCTGTCTTTGGCCCTGGCTGCTGAACTCTAGGGATTGAGAAGGATGTGGGTGGCTGGAACGAGAGATTGAGCGAGAGAGGGAGGGAGGGAAGGAATGAGCACCCCCAGGGCTGGGGCACAGCACACAGCTCCGGGCCCGCCCGGCTACCTCAGAGATGGAGGAATGGCAGGAGGAGGCTTTTTGCACCATCCGCTGTGCAAAGAGCTTTTTGAGCCGCAGGTAATCCTCCAGGACCACCTTGAGCAGCGATCCCTGGGGGAGCGAGAGGGTTAACCCCCCACCAAGGCCTTCCCCTGCCTGTCATACCCCTTGCTCACTCCCATAACTCGGATGGAGGTGATGGAAGGTGCATAGGCGCCTGATCTGAGGGGAAAGAATTGGGAGCAGAGCCTGGTGACAGTGGCCAGCTAGAACCCACGTGGGCTCCAGGCCACTGCAGGCTGAAGTAGCTCCTGGTCAGCCAGATGCCCTGGCCTCTCTGAGCCTCGAGGTGGAGAAAGCTGTTTCCCAGGATCCTCCCCCATCCCTGTATCCTGGGGAACTGGTCTAAGCTCAGCCAGAGGCCTGGGTGTGGGCCCCTGAGGGGGTGTGGTGCAGAAGCCTGCAGGGAGGGCTTACCTTGATGGGTCCCTCCCGAATGATCTGGCCCAGCTTGGCAATGTTGTCGTACTCTTGGATGGCTGCCCGCAGGTACCGGTCATCATCAGGCTTGACTGCTGCTGGTTCACGCCCAAAAGTTCCCTGGGGAGAGGGGACATTAGCCGGAGCAGAGGTAGACCGCATGCACACGTATGTACACACACCCAGGGTAGTGGATACAACCCGCCACCCTCATCCCCCAAGGAACCCAGCTCCTTGGCAGGCAGTGGCAAAGACCTGCTTTACCTCCACCCCGTCCCGCACGGTTGTCCACCCCCTGCCCCTAGCTCTGGCCAGGGCTCACATGGGTGCGGGTGGGGCTATTCCATAGGTCTGCGATCTCACTCAGGTTCTCCGGCAGGTCGTCCTCATGCTCAGCCTGGGCGGCCAGCTCCAGGTTCCGGCAGAAAGGATCCAGCCACACGGGGTTGGCCCTGCAGGTGGGGAGTGGGGTGGGTGGGGTGCGGAGGGACAGATGCCCTTGTAGCTTAACCACTAACCCCTGCTCTTTTCTTTGGCCAACGGTAGTACCTTCCTGGGACTGGAGGTTCATGGCCTTGAGAAGTAGGCCCCTAGCCTATTGCATTTGGGCGCACAGCCACGCTAGGATCCCTCAAGAACCAGGACATGTTCATCTCGATTAGTTTTGGTACAGAGGCCTCACTCTGCACCTGGAGTCCAAGTCTATGTCTGCTGGAACTGGGGGCCCAATTGGGGTGTTGATCCCAATCCCAGCTCAGCCAACACTTCGTAGAGAAAGCCGGCCACCAGGGGGCACCCACACCCCAGATTTTAGCTGGTCTGGTCCCTCAGAGCTTGAGGGGTGTCAGACAATCCGCTCCCACTGGGTCCTGGGCATGCCTCCTCAGAGTGACCCTGAGGTCTCAGGGGCCCCACTCACCCGTCGAAGGAATACTTGTTGGTGTTGGGCATGTCCATGATGTCAATGAAACCACGATTTCCTGTAGGGAGAAGTTCTGGGGCATGGAGGGGAGGGAGGCACCCTGCTGGGGCTGGTGGAGCCTGAGCCAGCCTTATGAGGCCTAGGTAGGCACTGTAGGCCCCCAGAGGCCCCTCCTGCCTTGTCATCCTCACCCCCCCAAGCCCCCGCCCCGCCTCAGTCCCCCATCGTAGCCCTTGCTCACCTGCCGAGCCAGCCACAATGGCTTTGAGCTTCCTCTTGTGTCTAGAGAGAAGCAGAGAGAGGGGCTGGTGAAGGAGGCTGGGTGGGGCTGGCATCTCAGGGCCCTGCCTGCCCCTGTGACTGTCCCAGGAGCAGGGCTGGTCAGCCTTTCCCAGGGCAGGGAGGTGTAGGAGTCACTCACACGGTCCTGTAGTACCAGTTCATGAGGATGAACAGCATGGCAGCCAGGAAGAGGAGAATGGCCAAGACAATGATCGCCATCTGGGGGAGTGGGGCCAGGCGTGAGTGGGCGAGAGCACCCAGGGCAGAGGGGTGGTGGGGCGGGGCGCCACCAGGAATACCTACCTGCAGGGCGGACATGTCGTCGGGCAAGCGGGCAGAGATGGCAGGCTGCACGTCCAGGACATTGTAGTTCCGGAAGAGGTTCCGCAGCTGCTCCTTGTTCTCGTCAATCATCTGGATCACCCTGAGTGAGGGGAGGGGGCCTCAGCTTCCCTCTTCAGCCATTCCTCAAGAACTCATCCCACTCAGAAGGCTCTGCTGAGCTCCTGCCTCCGACCCCCAGATTCACCCCCGCCAAGCTTTGCAAGATCAAATCGCACTCAGCTAGAATGGTTTTGTATCTTACAGGGTTTACCACTCCTCATACAGGATCCTGCTTGTTTCCTCACCATCCATGTAATACTCCCCCATTTTACAGATGGGGAGAGTAGGACTCAGAGGGGTGGAGCTCTGCTCATACCCGCAAACTACTCTCTACTAGCCCTGCCCACCTCTGGGCGAGAGCCCCACACAGCAGGCCTGATGGTGTTATCGGCCTCTTTCGGTGGGTCCCCTCCCCGGCTCCAGGCAGGCAGGTGGACCGACCAGACCCCACCCACCGGTCCACGTCCAGGATGCGGTTGGTGTCGCGATTCACCACGTGGATGAGCAGCTCTGTCTGTGCGAAGTTCACCCGACCCTTCTTGTCCACATGGAACTAGGTGAGAAGAAGCGTCAGGGGGCGTGGCAGGAACAAGGAATGGGATGGGGAGCTGCTCCTGGCCTACCCTGCCGATAAACCTATCACTGCTGAGTGCTCACGGAGGACCACGCGTGATATCAGTCACTTGGCTGCATTGGGCCAGGTGCTATCACTGGCCCTATTTTTATAGGTAAGGATGCTGATGGCTAGAGACGTGGAAGGACTTTCCCAAGGCCATGTAGCTAGGGAATGACTGAGGGGCTACAGAGACCCCCTTTCATTCCCCTGACCTCTCCGCAGTGACAGTGCCCCGTCCCTGTGGCGTGGTCCTCCTCCCCTCATAGCCCGCAGACTCAGGGTGGGTTCCATGGGGCACCTGCACGTCATCAGTGTTGACAATGGCACCGGTGATATTGGAGAGCAGGCGGATGAACTCCTCCTCAAAGCCACGCACGCGGTCGGGGATCTCGTTAATGACGATCTTAACACGCTGGTCATCCCTCAGGATATAGATGCCGATGATGGCCGTGTCATTGTGGCCTGCGAGGTCCCGGGCCACAATGTCCACCACAAAGTAGCCAGGGCTGTAGGCCATGAAGAGGTCAAAGGTACGCAGGATGCCGTCCACACTCCCTGCAGGAAGAGCCCGCGGGCAGGGTGCAGCTCAGGGGCCACCCAGTGCCCCTCAATGCCCTGGGAAGGGGCGAGGGCCAGGGGCATTTGGACACACTGAGGGGAGGCTGCATCTCAGGCCACAAGTCCCCGCAGGGCCTAGCAGAGCAAAGCTGACAGAAAAGGTGGGGGGGCGGGGGGACAAGTGAGTATGAGTGTTCCGTTCATCTGAAGGAGCAGCAGTTCTGACCTCCACTTGGTGGGTTATTATCCTGGGAGAATGCAGCCAGTGCTGCCACAACCGGTGCTTCTAGAGATTTCTAAGGTTTTACTTAAACACTGCAAGTTAAAACACAGCTGTGGGCTGCAGTGTCCCAAGGGTGACAAGTCTGGGACTCCACTGTCCCAGGCAGGGGCGATGGGAGACGTGTGAACACCTCGGTGTCTGTCTCTGTCACACACACATGCACTTCAGAATTCCACAACCATACTAGAGACATAACCAGAGGTCGTACAGTAGTCTTCTCTTAGGAGACCATAGACCTGGGTTCAAGATCTGCCACTTTCTCGCTGTGTGACCTTTAGCAAGGTACACAGCCCCTCTGTGTCTTAAGTTACTAAACTAAGCAGTAGGAGATGAGGGGACATAGGGATGATGTCTGGTTGTGTGACTGCTTGTGAATTAGCCTTCAGAGGATGGTTAGGGGGAGCATATCTGAAGACAGAGGTGAAGGTCAAGATGGTATTTCAGGAAGTGAAGACAGGGCAAAGGCCAATGGAGGATGGTACAGAACAGGCTGAAGGAGTGAGTGGTGAGGGGCTCAGCTTGGGTGGGCATGGGGCCCTTACAGATAGTGGGGGGCTGTGGAGCCAGGAAGAGGAGGAACCAGGAGAAAGACCTGGTGAGCTTTGAAAGCCAGGCCAAGGAGTCTAGACTGAGCCCTGTAGGCGAGAAGAATGGGGAAGGTTTTGGGTAATGGGACACCCTCCAGGCCTTGCAGAACCTGACCCAAGAGGCTCAGTTGTCCACACAGGCCGATGCACAAGTAAACATGCACGCTTTCAGGTACATACGTGCTCTTTGAATTCTGGCTCCTCAGTGCTTAGCACAGTGCCTGGCCCGGGGGAGGGGGAGGTGCATAAATAGGAAGATAGGTGGACACACCAAAAGGAGGATGGGAAGGTGGATGAATGGACAGATGGGTAGATGGGTGGACGGATGCATGGACGGGCTGACTGACACACGGGTGGGTGAACGGATGGATGGATGAATAATGGATGAGAAGATGGGAGAGATGGAAGGAAGGAGAAAGTGGGTGGGTAGATGTAGAGATGGAAAGGGGGATCAGAGACTAGAAAGATCAGTGGGTGAATGAACAGATTAACAAATAGCTGGCTGAACAATGGCCAGATGGGTGGGTGGACCGAAGGACTGACATGGCTGGCTGGCCAGCCACTCATACCCTGTGGTGCCCACACAGACCCCATCTCCTCCAGACTACAGTCCATGCAGTGACAGAGGTCTTGGGTGGAGGCTCCTACCCATGGTGAAGACCTGGCCCACGTCCTCAGAGTCATTGGCAAGGGCCCGGAAGTAGTGGATGGCCAGGATGCTGTAGAAGACCAGGCTGTTGTTGCCAACGTCTGCGTCCAGGGCCAGCACCTGGATCAACTCTGAGCCCACCTTGGCATCGGTGGCCACTCCTGCAGAGAACGGGCAGGTGGGTGTAAGCGGCAGGGCAGGGGCCGCCCCGCCCCCCAGACCCAGGCTCTGGCCCCTGCACCTGCAGTGTACTCAGCCTTGGTGAAGCGCGGGGGCTGGTCGTTGATGTCTTCTAGCACGACGCGCACCTCCTGCAGGGTGAGGTCAGTGACCAGGTCGAGGGCTGGGGAGGGCCCACGGGGAGGTGTCCAGCTGCGATTGCTTGAGGCCTTGACGATGAAGGAGAAGACGGCTTCACGCTCCCGGTCCAGGTCCCGCAGCACCAGCAGACGCCCGTCAGGCTGCAGGTGGAAGTTCTTCTCTTCGTTGCCGGCTGAGGATGGGACCACGGCACAGGGTGAAGGGGCAGGGCTGGGGTGGGGCATACTTGGGTCATCTCCAGCCCCAGGGTAGGTAGGGCACTAGCCCTGGCAGGCCCCACCTGCAATGAAGTAGTACACGATGGCGTTGGGGCCCTCGTCCGCATCCACGGCGCCTGTCACGTTGCCCACGAGGGTGCCACGTGGCGAGTGCTCAGGCACTGTCAGCAACTGGTACTGGGGGCTGCCTTTCTGCAGGGGGGAGGGGGATGTCACATGAGGGCCAAGGCCAAAGGACCTTGCGCAGTACCTTTGTAGGTGCTGAGGGACTTTATTGCCCAAGGCTTGTGGGGTGAGCAGGACCTCTGTAACCTCAGGGGAGCGTGGGCTGGGCCTGGTCTGGCAGGTTCTATGAAGTATCCCAGCACCTGAATGGATGTTTGAACAAGGGGGCACGCTCTTTAAAAAAAAAAAAAAAAAACTTAAAAAAAAAAACACCTTATATTTTTGAGACTGAGAGAGACAGAGCTTGAGTGGGGAAGGGGCAGAGAGAGAGGGAGACACAGAATCTGAAGCAGGCTCCAGGCTCTGAGCTGTCAGCACAGTGCCTGATGTGGGGCTCGAACTTGGGAACGACAAGATCATGACCTAGACCAAAGTCGGACGCGTAACCCAGCCACCCAGGTGCCCCAAGGGGGCACACTCTTATATGCACATGGATGTGCACTCAGAGCCTCCAGGGAATGTCACCCCCATGTGCCCACAAGAAAAAACCCCATCAAGTTGTGGAGTATGAGTCTACACGAGCAGCTCAGCTGGCCCCAGCTGGGTGAAGCGAAGCTCAATTTCAGGTTTCCTGTGTGCTCTTGTGTGTGCAATTAGGTGAGTTATAGCACTAGGGGTCAGGCGTATTTGCCTGCTTTTTTGACTGCTGGGTAGTGCCTTGAAATAGCAGCTCAATAAATGTTGTAGGAAGTGCATGCAGTTTCTGAACGTAACCACATGTATATGGCACAGTGTGCACAGGAGAGCCCTGCGTGTGTACTTGCAGGCGGGGAGTCCCTGTGTGGGTGCGGGGGGGGGGGGGGGGGATGGGCGAGCTCACCGGGGGCCTCACAAAGAGAGGTTCGTTGTCGTCGATGTCCTCCAGGGCCACTTGCAGCGGCTGCATGGTCTCGTATGGCACTGGCTGGCCCAAGTCGCTAGCCACCAGGATGAGCTGGGGGGTGGAGGGGCACAGTCAGAGGAGGGCACTCCCTGGGGGCCAGGTCACCGCCCTTGTGGGCATTCTAGGTGGGGAGGTGGTGGCCCTGCGCCTAGAGGACAGCCCCTCTCTTGGCCCCGCCCCTCGCATTGGGGCCCGCCCCCTTACGCTGTACACAGCCTGTTTCTCGCGGTCCAGGCGCTGAGCGGTCTGGATGAGGCCGCTTATGGGGTCGATGGTGAAGTACTCCCAGTCCCGGTTGCCGGCCGTCTTCAGAAAGCTGTAGCGCACGGCCCCGTTGAGGCCCTCGTCCTTGTCTGTGGCATAGACCTCATATACATTGGAGCGCGGCGGGATCTCCTGTGGTGGGGGGTGGAGGGGCATGGCAGGGAGGCTCCTGGGCCAGCTGAGAGAATGCCAGCTCCCACGCCCGGATGGAGCTCTTGTGCTTTGTCCTCACTTAGCAGAATGCCCTTGCCACCTTCTGGCATCCTTAGGAAACGCCTGCCTGCTTAGCTGGACTCTCCTGGAGTCTCGGCACCTGCTAGAGCCTCCCTTCACCCCACCCCCACTCCACTACCCAGTGATGGTCCCAGCTGGTCTCCATCCACCACGCTTCAGAGTCTTTCAGGGTTATTGCCCTTCCAGGGCCTTCCCCCGTCCCTCGGATCCCATTGCATGCTGAGATTTGGAAGGCAGAAGGGGAATCCAAAAGCTGAGGCCACAGCTACCATTCTGTTGCTGGGTCTGTCTTGCTCTCTGCTACCCTAATCACAGGAGCCTTAGGTGTCCCCAGACAACACCGTCTACCCAATGGGGTACATGAAAACGAGGGTACATGAAAATTACTTAACGCAGCTGGTTCTCTGCGAGACACAAATCTTTCAAAATTTGGAGTCTTGAAGGGAAAAACGTAGCAAATGGGCCTTTGTTGTGGAAAAAGAACTAGATTATTATTAATTTATACCTTGCCTCGTTCCACAAAAAAAGATTTGAGACAATTTATAAGAATGTGTAAGTTATAATAAGAGCAAACAAGTTAAAAAAAAAATCGGGGTAAAGAAAAAGAAAATGGCGGCACCTGGGTGGCTCAGTCAGTTGAGTGTCTGACTCTTCTTGATGTTGGCTTAGGTCACGATCTTGTGGTTTGTGGGATCAAGCCCTGCGTCGGGCTCTGTGCTGACAACACAGGAGCTGCTTGGGATTCTCTCCCTCCCTCACTCCCTGCCCCTCTCCTGCTTGTGTGCACGTGTGCTCTCTCTCTCTCAGAATAAATAAGCTTAAAAACATTTTTTTAAAAGGAAAAGAAAACGGCAGGAAGATGGAAACTGAGGAGTAGGGGTCCAGGTTTGTGCACTAAGTCCCTGCGGGGTCATTTGGGGTAGGCTGACTGCTCTGAGCTCCCTGGCGGGCAGTGCAAAGAGGACTACTCTGTCACTGCAGTAGGTGCTGGAAAAAGCAACTCACAAGGTAGGTGCACAGCGTTTCCTAGAGCGCAGCCCTGGGACAGATTTCTCCTGTGGGGCCTGTCAGAGGAGACAGAGTGACGACAAGGACTTGATGCTGACATTCTGAGAGGTGGAGGCCTGCTGAAGTTTGGGGAACAGAGAGCAAGTGGGAGACACCCTGATTATACCACCAGGGGGCAGGTGGGGCCTGGGTGCTGAGAGGGAGGAGGGAAGGGACAGATGAAGGAGTACTGCCTGTCTTTACAAGGCAATTTAAACAATTTTTTTTAAAAGTTTATTTTGAGAGAGAGAGGGAGAGAGAATCCCAAGCAGGCTCTGCACTGTCAGCATGATGCTGGACATGGGGCTTGATCCCATGACCTGAGCTAAGGTCACGAGTGAGACCCTTAACTGACTGACCACCCAGGCGCCCCTCCAAGGCAATTTAGAGCAAGGAACGAAAGGGTGGGGGAATTCTGGAACCTCAGCCACTTCCCCTTGTTTCTTATTTTGATGCTGGTACTCAATTCCTAGGCATGGTATCAGCAGGAACAACAGACAGACGGAAGGAACATGTGTGTTTATTTTGAGACACCAATATGGGGGGGTGTGAATTTCCGGGAAGACTGGCTTTTCTGGTAGACTTCTCGGAGCAAGAGATGGGGCATCTAAAAAACACCCAGAAAAGTCACTTTCTCAAGGTCATTGGCTGGTAGCGACAGAGTCAGACTTGGGCCCCTTGTGCTGGCACAGCTCAGCTCATACTACTACCCGCTGTGTGACACTGAACAAGTCCGTCTCCCACTCTGGCCTCAGCTTCCCCACTTTCACAGAGGGGCCCTTTCAGTCTCCCAGGCGTGACTGCAGGAGGAGGGAGTGGGCCGGATATGGGAAGGGAGATGTTGGTGGGCAGGAGGACCAGGGGACAGCAGTACCTCTCTGATGTGGAGGACGGTGCCGTTGGGCGGGCGCACGAAGACGGGGCGGTTATCATTGACGTCGATGACCTCCACCAGGAGCATGGTGGTGCCCCAGAGTGGAGGCTGTCCGCCATCCGTGGCCACCACGGTCAGGTTGAACCTCTCGTAGGACTGCAGTGGCCGCTTTGTGGTCACCAGGCCTGAGTCTATGTCCACGTGGAAGGCCTCTGGCAGGTGGGACAAGAGAGCAGGGCCTGGCTCTGGCTGAGACGTCCTTCCCATCCCTCCTCCTCCTGCTCCTCCTCCTGGCCCTGGGGCTGCCCCTCTCACACCCAAGGCATCATGGGTGGGGAGCAGACTACTTACCCACGCCAGGGCCCTCAAGTGAGTAGGCCAGCTCCCCATTGGAACCCTCATCCTGGTCGGTGGCCATCATGGTGATGACTGAGGTGCCTGCCGGCTCATTCTCATACACGCTTGTGCTGAACTGGGGCTTGGAGAACTGTGGCCGGCAGTCATTGACGTCTAGCACCTGGATCACCACCTGGGGGCGGGGTGGGGGGGGAGGTTGAGGTCAAAGGTCAGGAGCATACTAGGTTGCTGCTTCAGGTGACCCGCTCACACGGGAGTAAGCCAGGGTGGACAGTGCCCACTGTTGGAGTCTGACCTCAATGTCTTTAACCCCGAGTCTCAGTTTTCCTCACCGTTGGGGACGGTAGCATCTTATCTCTCAGGGGCTAGTGAGGCTCACCCATGATGGTATGTGTGCCCAATGCCTGGCTCAAGGAAATGCTTTGCAGCTAGTACTGTGGTTACAGGATCGTCTGCGTCTGGGCCCAGAAGCAGGGAGCCCTCCTCACCCACCTCCTGCTCTGCCCTCTGCTGCTTCCCACAGTGGCCCTAGACATCTGACTCTGATCTCTGGATCTTAATGCTGGGCTGTGCTTCCTCCACTCCCAGAAGTTCTCTCTTGCCGGGGACCTGTGTCTGGCTTGGGACTTGGCTCCCTCTGCCAACCCCACAGCCCGGGGCGGGTCCTATGGACACAGCAGGTGAGGAGGCCCTTTCCCCACGTAGCTCCCATGGCCCTGACAGCAGCCTCATCCGAGTCCTTCACGGCGGTGATTTCAAGAACCCCTCTCCGTGCACAAAGCACTTGCCAACTCCCCATCTCCCTGCCTCACCACTGCCTTGGGCAGGAAGCATCATCATTGCTGCCCTTTCTCCCATCCCCTACAGATTTGACAGCTGAGGCTCGGAGAGGTCACATGCCAGATGCAGGGTGCTCAGCTAGTGGGATCTCTGTCTTCTGGCTCCAAATAATGGGCTTTTCCCAGCACAGCACGTGTGACACGACACAGCCCATGTGACAGGGACAGGATTCGGGTACGTGTGAGAGCTCCCAGCCCCTTCCCCCCCTGCCTGCTCACAAGAATTTGTCTTTGCCCACCCGACTTCTCACCCACCCCCACCCTTTACCTTGGATGGTTAGGTTATTGTGGGAAGATGTGGAGGAACTGGATAGAGAATGACAGGACTGGAGAAGGCAGAACAGGGGGGACGAAAGAAGGAGAAAGCAAAGCCTCAAGGCATACTCTGGAGAGAAGTGGGGATAGAGTTTAGAAGGTGGTACGCTGGCCTCAGGGTGATGGCATCGGTGCTAGAACTGGAATAGGAATGGGGCTGGGAACTGGATCCCTCGCTAATGTTCTTTAAGAGACATAAATAAAGATAATCGCTCTACGATTATGTTTGGTTGCTAGACTGTTTCCTTCCGTGGGTCACCGTGGACAGTGGGACACATGGCACCCCAGGTTTGACTCAAGTCACACTCAGGTGTTTTCAACTGCCTTAGCAAGGGTTTGGCACAAGAGATTTCTCTTCAAGAGTCGCCGTTTCCCCAAGCCACAGCCGTTTTGACTCAGCCAGCTAAGCTCTTGCTGTCTCCTCCTCTGCCGCCATGTCTCTGAGGGGACCGGGTGGCTCTGCTCCCACTCTGCAGTATTCTCTAAAGGAAAGGCTTTGCTCGATGCCCCGACACTTCTAGTCCTCGGTGTCCCTGGCCCAGGCTGGTGGCCCTTACCTGCACCGAATTTTCTCGGCGGTTGCTGGCTATATCTCCAGGGTTGTCTTTGGCCAAGGCAGTCAGAATATAGTGGTCCTTCTTCTCCCGGTCCAGAGAGGATAGCACATAGATGTCACCCTAGTAGGGGGAGGGGGGAATCAGGTCCTTCATCAATCCAACTGATATTTATTGAGTATACACTACACGCCAGACATTGTTCTAGGCTTTGCAGGTGCAGCACTGGACAGAACGGATGACCGCCCCCGCCCCCGTGGAGCTCTGATTCCAGTGGCTCCTCTTATCCCCAGTGCCCAATCCGCCTGGAGATGGGACGGTCAGCCCAGGATGGAAGTCACTCCCTGGCCAGGTATAGAGTGGTACTCTGTAAATAGTTGCCCTTCCTAGGGCCGGGCCAGGACCATGACTGACTGTTCACACCGAGCAGGAAGGACAGAACCCTGTTGACAGGGCAGAATTCAGGGGGACATGGGCAGGGAGAGGCAGTAGGAGGGAAAGTCCAGTTCCAGCCCAGCTCCTGGGGAAGGCGCTACCTGACCAACCGCCCCCAGGCCACCATGGTCTCTCCTGTGCTGAACTAGCTGCTTTGAACCAATGTACAGTCATTTGAAGTCGTCACCCGTCCTTTCTCTTGAGTTTCTGCTCTCTCACAAGTCTGAGACCTCCCTCCCCTGGCACAGAATACAGTGCCATGTATACAGCAGGAGCTCAAACACCGTGCCCACTTTCTGCAGAGCTTCCTATACCTCTCTTTTGATAGTTTTGAAAAGCAGCCTCGTGGACTTGCATCAGGTTTTCTGGTTTGGGGGAATTCCAAAAGTCTCTGGCCCCAGGAAAGAAAGTGCGGTCTACAGGATGTCTGGGACTGTAGCGGGGCTTGCTGACTTGGTAAAAAACCTCTGGGGCTACAGACGTTCTGGTGGCATGACCCAGAAACCGGGATGACTATAAAACTTTTGGTGGCTTTTCAGCCTACGACCTTGGGCCCTTCCCACTGCCCGGTTTGCCTGCTTACCGTAGCGGGGTTGATGGCAAACTTGCCCTCTCCATCCCCCAGGCTGTACTCAAGGAGGGCAAAGTTGCCTGAGTCGGCATCAGTCGCAGCGACTGTCAGGATGACTGTGCCCACAGGCACATCCTCAAAGACGGCCTCCTGGAACCCAGCGGGCAGGGAGAGAGAGTGGGCCAAGGTCAGTCCTGGAGTCTATGCCCCTTCCCTAAAAACTCACCATGGTAGACAGCCCAGGGCACCACGCTGCTCACGGGGTGGTCATGCCCCTGGGGCTCAGAGGCTGGCAGGGTAAGGGTAGAAGATGCCCGAAGGCCCCAAGGAATGGGCCCAGGTCCTGACCCAACTTGTTGCCCGGCCCCCCACCTGGTAGGAAGGCTGGTCAAAGATGGGGTTGTTGTCATTGATGTCCACGATCTCCAGGTAGACAGGGATCTCAGCTGCCCGGGGCGGAGACCCGTTGTCTGAGGCCCTCACGGTAAAGTTGAGCCAGTGTACTTCTTCGTAGTCCACTGTCCGGTTGGCAATGACTTTCCCTAAGACACAGAGGCACTTGCCGCCAGTTTTGCCACTCCTCACACATGGAAACTCTCCAAAGTATAAAGAGAAGGATCTGGAGCCCTGAGGGGCAGATGTGGTCTCTTGAAGAAGGAGAGTGGCCCAGCAGCACTGCCTAGTGGCAGGCCGGCCAGAGGCCGACAGCAGCTGGTGTCCAGCTCTTCTCCTCACTGGAGGCGAGAGAAAGCTTTTCACAAGTCAAAGGGATGAGTACAGGCAAGGCTGGGACCACCTCGGAGAGATTGCTCTCTTGGCTTTCTCACCCCCTCAGTGATCCTGAGAGCGGAAGCCTGGGTGGTTCCCAGCGGCCCTCAAAGGGCCGGTCCAGCCCACCCCCAGGATCAGGCGCTCTGTCCCTTCCTGTGGTTTGGGCATCCGTGAGTGATGGCACTGTGGGCCATACTGGATCTGGCCCAGCCCACTGAGGGGCTATGGTGGGCTCCCGCCCGGAGGGTGACAAGTGGGCCATGGTCCCTTGTGGAGGCTAAGCAGGAACAGACGCATGTCCCCCAATCCTCTTCTGACAGATCTTTCCCACCTACCTGCTGAGGAGTCTTCCAGCTGGACATAGCCTGGGGGCGTCAGGTCCAGCAGAGCGTAGGTGATCAGCCCATTGAGGCCCTTGTCGGGGTCCACAGCTGCCACGGCAATGAGTGTGGTGCCTGGGGTGGCCCCCTCCAGAATCCGCTCGGTGTAATAGGTGATCCCGAAGGGTTTGAACTGGGGCGTATTGTCATTGACGTCCAGGATGTTGACTGTCAGCTTGGCTGGCGTGGAGGCAGGAGGTGAGGGTGACGTGAGGGGTGCCACTGTGGCTGGACCAGGCTTCCTAAGTCTCAGTCAAGGCTGGAGAGGGTGGGGCCTTTCACTGCCCTCCAGGGACTCCCTGGAGCTTGACCCAACCCTTGTGTGGTAGCACGCGACCCTTTTCTCTGGTCTGGTTGCTCACTCTTCCGTAGGGGAACTGGCTGGGTGACCTTGGTGGAGCTGCTGGCCCTGACTGTGCCTCAGTTTCCCAGGCTGTCCAATGAGGTAGGACTATGATGGTCTTCAAGACCCTTGCCACGGTTCAGCCTTCTACTTCCTGTCTGAGTCGTCCCCTCTACATAACCTGCCCCGGCCCTTTGCCTTCTGAGTGGAGAACATGTAGGCCATGACCAGATCTGCTCTTCCTTACTGAAAACTTGGGCCTCTGGTCTGTAATAATAAGCAACCAATATCTGCCAGGCCTATCTCCCCACCCCAGCCGCTGTCCATGCCTCATGGACATGAGGCAGAGGTGGCAGAGGTGACTTGAGGCTACCCCTTCTCCACATCCCCCTCCCCTTCCCGCTCCGCCCACACAAAATCCCCTCTGTTAGGAGCCCCTCCCAGCTCATGCCTAGGGCTGCAGGTAGGGGGGGGGTAGGGGGCGGCCTTGTGCCCTTCTCTGCTCTGGCGCCTGTGCCCTCCAAAGTGGTGTCGTGGCCTCCACAGACATTCATGTTTCCTTGCACTTTCCTGTCTCTGGGCGGACCCCATGGCTTCCTATCAGATCTGAGGTTCCTGTCACACATGCCAGCCACACCTCCTTGTTAGTTCTGATAATGAGATTGTGGCCTACGTCTCTGTTGTTCTGTCATTTTCTCAGGGCCCGTCCAGCCTCTACCCAAGCCTCCTTCCCACTCTGAGACTTTGGGTTCAAGATCACACATAGCCCTGGGCTTCTGGACCCCCACCGTTAAGCTCTGACCACTGGGACACAAGGCCACCCTGAGCCTCACGGTAGCTGCCACCTCTCATGCTCTTCGCATAGCCTGACGCCGGGCAGCTATGACCTCTCATGCTCTTCACATAGCCTGACACCCGTTCCCAGCCTGCTGCCCCTGCCCTGATCGGCTCTGAGTGACCCAAAGGAGATGCCCGGGGGGAGCCTTACCATTTGGCACGCTGACAGAGCGCTCTGGTAGGTCACTGGCATTGTCGATCACTGAGAGAGTGACTTCATAGGTGGCAACCAGCTCCCGGTTCAGTGGGGACTTCACCATTACAGACCCTGTAAGACCAGACTGGGTTCAGTCTGAGGGGAGCCCCCTAAAATCTGGGCCTCCCAGGGGCTCTCCTGGCTAGCTCTCCCAAACCACACCAAGGGCAGTGGTCCCCAGTAGAACTGGGACAGGCTGGTGACATCTTTGGCTGGGATGAGGCCACAGCCACCTGCAAGCTGGGGGCACCTCACTCAGCCCCTCACTCACTGCTTACTAGCCAGGTGGACTTGGGAAAATTATTTAACATCTCTGTGCCTCTGCTTCCTCATTTATGAAATGAGTACCTACTGCATAGGGCTATTTTGAGGATTATGGCAGTAAAACGAGTTTCCATTTGCAAAGGGTTCAGAACAGTGCTTGGCATAGTGCCATGTAATCGCTTGTTCCAAGAATGCTTACATTCTACAACAATGTGAGTATACTGAACACGATTGAACTATTGAACTATTGAATTAAGATTGTGCATTTTATGCTCCGTGCATTTTATCATTTAAAAATTGCTTGTATTCTAGGGGCACCGAGTATAAAAGAAGGTCAAGGCAGCTAAGAAGTCCTGAGGGTATTCCCTGGAGGGGATGGTGGTGGGGCAGGCTGGATAGTCAGGCCAACCTCTTTGTCTTGATTACGTGGGCATGACAGGGCCTGATTGTGGGGAACGAGGACTGTCCTGTGGAAGTACTAGCAAGGAGGTGTTCTCTTTTCTCCTGCCCACTGCCTCTCACGGCTGCTGCCTGCCCCTGAATCGCAGAGGAAACTTCCAGAGGCTTAGGCTTGGACTGGACAGACCTAGCTGGGCCAATCTCAGGGCTGGCTCTGTTGGAGGGCCTGGTGGCCAGATCCTAGGTGAAACTTGCTCTCTCCAGCTCCCTCTCAGAAAGTGTGGCCTCTGGGATTCCCTTCCCCCTTGGCAGATCCCCTGCTGGGCTTCTGTCTTCCTCGGGTCCCCAGCCATGGGGTGGTCACTTACCCTGGGCCGCTGCCTCCTCCTCCTCCTCCTCTTCCTACTCTCGCTCCCCGTCCCCGAGGTTGGGGAGCGAGGATGGGGAGAGGGTGGCTGCATTCAGTCTGCAAAGGCTGGGCCACGGCCTGGGCCCCACAGGATGGGAAGGGTGGTAGGGGTGTGGTATGGAGGAAGGCAATGGGGTGAAGCAGAGATGAGGTGGGAAGTGACAGAGAAACAGAGCTCAAACCTGCAGGCCTGCCAGCCATGAGGAAGAGAGAAGAGGGTTAACATCAGTTAGTTCAGGGTGCAGAGGGGATGGAGTAGAGCAGGGCATGGGGAACGGTAGGGTTCAGAGCAGACCAGGGCAGGAGGTTTGAGAGGGAAGGGAGTGGAAGGGAAGAGGCAGGGGGAAGGAAGCCAGGAGCAAGTGGGAGCCCCATTGGATAGAAGCACTCAGGGGACTGAGGCTCTGGCAAGAAGAAAGGGGAGGGAAGGTAAGCAGGTGAGGTAGGGAAGTCATGAGGAAGAGGGGGCAGAGAAGACACTGGAAAGAAAAATAGAGAAAAGAGAATCAGTCATAGGGAGGGAGAACAGAGAAAAGTGGTAGTAGAGGCATCAGTGGAACATAAGGTGGAGCAGGGTGCAGGGCCGCTTTCCATGGTCCTAACCAACTACTGTGGGGGGAATTTTGCTAACCTGGGACACGGCTAACCTGTCTAAATTCTCCTAGTGCTCATGGTTTTCCTGTCTTCTTTTTAACTCTGGGCCTCAGATGCATTTTGAGTGAATCATACTCTTTGGTTCACTGCACCCTGTGGTCATTGATACCACTCTTGTTTTATGTATGTATCTATTCCCTTTTATTCCCACAAGCCTCTCCCTCTTTTTCCCCTTGGTCAATCACTGTAATGGACTGAAGTATATTTTTCACTTGAAAGCGTTCCTGAAAATCATATATTGTGTTTGTGTATTTTACATTTACACAAATGGGATTGTGGTATATATATATCCCATTCTAAGGTCTACGCACATTTCTCTGTGAATGTAATCTACTGCTTCTGATTGCTGCATGGTATTCATGGTATACACTCACCATGTTTTACTCTCCAATCTCCTAGGGATAGATGCCCAGGTGGCCTCCAACTCCCACCACCAATAACATGGCAGGAAACATGACATATAGTCCTGTTACTGACCTGAGAATGGCCTTGGGACACATACCCAGGGAACAGAATTGTTGAGTCATGGGGCATGAGTGTACTTTGTGCTAGATTGCTGTCTAGATGGTGGAAGTGGTCTAGACTCCAATAGTAGTATACGAGCGTTCTGATGTCCCCATATTGTCACCAATACTCAATACTGTCCAGCATCCTAATATCTGCTAATTACATATGGAAAACTGTTATCTCACTGCTGTTTTACTGTGCGTTTCTCTGAATAACAATGATTTTCAGCATTTTGTCATAGCCATATTAGTTTTCTGTCACTCTCTGGGCCTTCCAAGAAGTGTAGTTGTAGGGTTCCCATGTCCCCTTCCTAACTCCCTGGAGTAGCAAAAACATGAAACTTTTGGGAAAATGGGAAAACCATCAAAGTTACAATAATCTGCGTAGATCGTGAAAGATAAACCACAGTTCTCCTTGTTTTGTGATAGTGTAAGAAAATCATCAAGGGTATATATAAAATTTACAGTGGCCTAAATGACTAGCATACATATGAAGAAAGTGTTCAACCACCTGGGTATTAAAGAAATACACATTAAAACAAGGTATGATTTTCCTATACAACTACAAATGTGAAAACTTAACAGTGTTTATTTAGTACTGGCAAGAGTGTGGTGAGATGGGCGTTCTCATGGAACGCTGGTAGAGTGAGGGAATCTGGAAGGCGAGATGGAGCTGGTCCAAGGAGAAGGAGGAGGAGAGAAGAGAGAGGGAAGGAGCCAGGGAAGGGAGGAAAAATAGAGGGAACAATGTGGTGTGGGGGTAGGGGAAGAGAGTAGGAGGAGCAGCTGAGGGAAGGGGAGGAGCAGAGAGGGAACAGAAAGAAGGAAGCATTGGGAAGAAAGCAGAGGGCAAGGAGACGGGCAGGGAGTCAGGGGTGGGGTGGGAGGGGAGCAGGCCCTTGTACCTGTGTTGATATTCACAGCAAAGGCATCCTCCTGGTCAGGCACCAGGCGGTCAGTGTCGTCCTTGGCCACGATGCCGATGATGTGGTACTCCAGCTTTGGGTTGAGGTCGCGGTCAATGGCGGTGACGTTGGCAATGACAGTGCCTGGCTCAGCCGACTCCAGCACGCTCACCGTCTGGATGGGGTTGAGGAACTCAGGACGGGAGTCATTGATATCGTCGATAAGGATGGTGATGATGGCTGTGCCTGAGAGAGGAACGGTGCCCCTGTCGGTGGCCACCACTGTCAGCCGGTAGGATTCCTGCTCCTCCCTGTCGATGGTGGCGTTGGCGACACGGATGACCCCAGTGACTGGGTGGATGACAAAGCGGTCCTGAGCCCCAGCTTCTATTCGGTAGATCAGCTCCCCATTGAGGCCACTGTCCCTGTCCGTGGCTGTGGCCTGAAGGACTGAGAATCCTGTTGGGGTGGGTATGGGGAGTGACTGAGCAGAGTGGCTTCTTCCAAAAACCTTATGCCAGATACATTTTTGGTGGTTCCTAAGGGCCCCTCTTGCCACCATCTTGCCAGTGGTTATCTTTTGTATGTTTCCCATGTTTGAAACTTTGTAGGTAAATGGTATCTCATTTTATTTCATATTCTGTGATTGAGAGATTGAAAAATTTGTAGTAATTTAACAATTAGTTGTATCTTGTGCAAATTGTCTGCCTTTGACCTCTGTCCATTTATCTGTCAATTTGTACAAATTACATAGTTATGGTAACTGGTGACAGATACCTTTTTCTCAGTTTGTTGTCTCCCTTTCTTTTTTTTTTTTTTTAACGTTTTTTATTTATTTTTGGGACAGAGAGTGACAGAGCATGAATGGGGGAGGGGCAGAGAGAGAAGGAGACACAGAATCGGAAACAGGCTCCAGGCTCTGAGCCATCAGCCCAGAGCCTGACGCGGGCTCGAACTCACGGACTGCGAGATCGTGACCTGGCTGAAGTCGGACGCTTAACCGACTGCGCCACCCAGGCGCCCCATGTTGTCTCCCTTTCAATATTGGTTGTTATTATTTGGTGTAAAGAGGATTTAGTTTGGTATGCATCAAACTATAATAGTTTTCCTTTTTTAAGATTTGTTTCTCGTATGCTTAGAACCTCTTTGTCAGAAATCAGAAAAATATTTACCTAAAGTTTTTCCTTTTATTTGTAAATGTTTTCTACTCTTATGTATTTTCTCTAGAATGTCTTTAAGTTTCATCTCGGTGTCTGATAGAGGGTGAAAACCTACACTAAATATTAATAGATATTTTGTACATTAGGTAGGTCTCACAACTGACTTCACTGTGCCCCCCACCCTTGTTTTAAAATATTTGATTTTTAAGTAATCTCTACACCCAGTGTGGGGCTTGAACTCACAACCCTGAGATCAAGAGTTGCATGTTCCACCCACTGAGCCAGCCAGGAGCCTTTCACTGTTTCCTTTATTACATAATATTACCTTCTTTAATTGACCAGTATCTGTTTCTGGGTTACTCTGTCCCGGAGTCTTGTATCATGTGGTTTAAAAAAAATTTTTTTTTAAAGTTTATTTATTTATTTATTTAGAGAGCATCAACAGGGGAGGGGTAGAGAGCAGGAGAGAGAGAGAGAGAGAGAGAGAGAGAGAGAGAGAGAGAGAGACTCCCAAGCAAGTTCTGCATTGTCAGCACGGAGCCCGATGCGGGGCTCGAACCCGTGAACCATGAGATCATGACCTGAGTGGAAATCAAGAGTCTGATGCTTAACCGAGGGAGCCATCCAGGCGCCCCTCATATCATATGGTTTTAAAAACCTCAGTTTTGTAATACGTAATACTATCTGGTAAGGCAAATCTGTCTTATTTATACTTCTATCTCAAAATGTTCTTATTCTTCCAGATGACCTTTAGAATCACATATAACCCCCAAACCATATTTGATTTTGCTGGGAATCACATTAATCCTATTTTGACTTTAAAACAGTCAGTTTTAGGGGCACCTGGGTGGTTCAGTCAGTTAAATGTCCGACTTTGACTAAGGCCATGATCTCACAGTCTATGAGTTCGAGCCCCGTGCTGACAGCTCAGAGCCTGGAGCCTGCTTCGGATTCCGTGTCTCCCTCTCTCTCTGCCCCTCCCCTTTGCGCTTGCTCTCTCTCTCTCTCTCTCAAAAAATAAATAAACGTTAAAAAAATTTTAAAACAGTTTTTCCATCCAGGAACACAGATGGAACATATCTTAATAATCTCATTTTACAGATAAACACTGTGTCAGAGCAGAGAATTAAGCGTGGCTTGGTTTTTCTGACTCCCTCTCCAGTGCTCTCTCCAACCCCCTACTGCCCCTCTTTCTTCCCACTGCAGGTGAATTCTGCCTCCAACCTGTGGGGCTCTGATCTCCAAGGACCACTAAGCAGCTCCTGCCTGGGGCCTGGGGCCCGGGGCCCGGGGCCTGTCCCTTGCTTACCTGGTGGACAGTTCTCCAGCAGGTGGACTGTGAGGGTGGGATGGCTAAAGGTGGGCCAGTTGTCATTGTCATCCAGTATGGTGACCAGCAGGTCGGCTGTGCCATTGAGTAGCCCAATGTCCTCAGCCAGCAGCAGCAGCTCCAGGACCGGGGGTGAGAAGGCTTCCCGGTCAATGATAACACCTGACCTCACCGTCACCACGCCTGGTGCCCGACGCCACCAGCCAGGAGACACAAAGGAAAAGGGGTACGGTGGGGAGACAGGGCAAGAACCAACCGGGAGGGGACAGAGAAAGACAGGGGCATGGTAGGGGGGAGAGAGGAGAGAGGGGCAGAGAAGGCGACACAGTGACTTTCTTCCCCAAAGGCTTAGCCACCAGTGGAATGGAGGTTGTGAGGAATGGGGTCTCCATGGGGAGCCTGGGTGTCACTGAGAAGGGAGGCCCTAGGTCTAGCAGTGGGTCACTCCCACCCCAGCAGAAAGACTTGGAGCCCGGCTCGGAGTGCTGGGGTGGCACAGAGGCCTCACCCGTGCTGTTGTCGATGTCGAAGAGGCCACCCTGGGAGCCCAGCAGCTGGTAGGTCACCACGGCGTAGACGTCCAGATCCGCGTCCAGGGCCAGGATGGGCCCATTGAGCACCGTGAGGGGGGTCCCTGGGCCAGGGGGAGAGGGGTCACCGCAGGGCCAGTCTGGCCCCCGCCCTCCCCCTCCCCCGCCCGTGCCCCCGTGAGCCATGGCTGACGATGGATGAGAGGGAGGGAGGTGAGGTGGACGGGGTGGGGGAAGCCCTGGGCCGGGCTGCGGCAGCCTTGGCAGACTGACGCAGATGCCTGGGGAGCAGCCTCAAAGCCCTGCTGGGGAGAAAACACAACAGCGGTGAGCAAGCCCCTCCGGCCCGCCCGGAGCGCGCCTGCCTTCCCAGCAGCCTTTGAGGGTCGCTCCGTGGGAGGGTCGGGGGCTCCCTGAGCGTGTGGGCCCTGTCTAGCTATGCGCTTCCAGCCCAGTCTGTCCATACAGGTGTACAAGACGCTCCCTATAGGCGTCTGGTTGTACCCGGCTAGGCACACCCACGAGCGTGCAGGACTTCGTGTTCACGGTCACAAGCACACATGTGCACTGAGCAGGAGCGCTGGCAGGCCTGGGATCCCCCCTGGTTGGGCACCTGTCTGCCTCTGCAAGCGGGCACATTTGCACACGGAATGCACTGTGTAGGCCCCTACCCATGTACCTAGGTGTGTGTGTGCACATGAGCAAGCCCACACGTGTGCCCGGACACGGGCGTGTACTGGCACACACATGTGTAAGCGGGTACACAGGCAAGATTAAGAAACAGAGTGGGGACGCCTAGCCGGAGACAGGAACGTCCTACGTAGCTCACCTCTTTCTGATTTAGGACCTAAGCTTTCGGGTCTGGGGAGGCTGGAGGCGGAGTAAGGGGCCCTCCCCGGGGACACAGTGAAAAGGAGATTCTATCCCTCTGAAGGGAGGCGGGGCTGCTCGGTGTACTTGTGTGGGGAGAGGACTAGGCTGGCCTACCCAGGGCCGCTTGGTCCCCCTCCTCTGATTCCAGGTGCTCCCTGAGCTTCCAGAAGCTTCTAAGATGCCCTGGGCTCCTGGGGTGAGGGAGCAGGGAGGGGCGAGCAAAGCCCCTCCTGGGTGGTCTTCACACCTTAATTGCCCCTCTTGGGGGGAGGTTATGGGGCTGCTTTCAGACTACTTTGGGGGCCAATGACCACAGGTGTCTTTTCCAAGCAGACCTATGGCCTCTTCGGTTGGTCCTCAAAAGGTGTGGCAACCAGGGGCCCACCAGCCCCTCAGGGCTGTGCCCCTTCCTCCCTCCATATGCTTGTGCACCTGCTGGGTCTGTGTTCAGCCAGGTGGCGAGGCTGCCTCCCCAGCCAGGCTTCAGCGGGGCCCCTATCAAGTGCAAGGGAGGTCCTCAGGCATCTGGGGCCTGGGTGGTGCCTGCAGCAGGAGTTCCCAGGTGGGTCTGGCACCTACCAGCGGGAGAGTTCTCCATCACCTCTGCCTGGTAGGTGCTCTGGGTAAAGAGGGGATGGTTGTCATTCTCGTCTGCCAGAAAGACCAGCAGCAAGTCAAAATCCTGAGGGAGGCACAAAGGGAGGTTAGGTTGTAGGCCACGTTCTAGCAAAATGCTCCAGTTGGACGGGAGCTGAGAGGTGGGGGGGGTGGGGGAGGGGGCGGGTCAGGGCAGAGAGGTAGATAATTAAAAAGCCTACCAGGTCCAGAGACCTGGGTTCAAGTCCCTGATGTGCTAGCAGCTCTCTTGGTGCCCCTGGGCAAATCATTTCCCCTATCTGGGCCTCAGTTTTCCAGTCTGGCAAATGGGAATCCTAACTCCTTCACAGAGGTATTGTGAACTGAATAGGGTGGATGCGAACAACATTTAATCGTGCTCCATCTGCTGGTAAAGGACTTCAGACAGGAAGATGAGTCTTGGCTTTCAGACCCTGCAGGCCTGCCTGATGCCCCAGTCTGGGCTCAAACAAACTCTCACCCAGTGCTGTACCTCCTGCCTTTCCAAAACCACAGTATAGTCCTTACTCAGAACCTCTCCATACCCCTGGACGCTATCTCCATTGCACAGCCGAAGAAACGAAGGGCCGGAGGTGGGGCGGCTATTCAGAGCCACGGGGCAGGCTGGTGGCAGAGCGGGGACCAGCCTCCCCGCTTCCCGATTCCCACCACTTAATGCTGCTGCTTCCAGGGTGATCCGCCCTCCTACAGCACAGGCAGGGAGGGGGATGAGAGCCCGGGGTGGGGGGGGGGGAAGAGGAGGAGGTTGGAAGTGAGAGGAGAGAGGAAGGAAGAAAGGAGAGGAACGCCAGATGAGGGGCCCGTGGCTTATGACCACCTCCAGCCGAATGTCTCCTGGGCTTATACAGACGGGGAACCGGAGGCGCAGAATGAGCAGAGCCTTGACCGAGCCAGGCAGCCAGTCGGAAGCAGAGCTGAGATGAGCCAGACCCGAGGACTCTTGGCCAGGGCTCTGCCCCAGACCTCATGGGCTGGGAATAGAGGGCAGACTCCTACCCCCAAAGGGACTGCCTTGCGACACCCACCCCCTCCTGGCAAAAAGACCCAACTTTCTTGGCTTTTGAGGGAAAGCCACCTGGAAAATGCAACCCTCTCAGAACCCCAGAGTATGAGCTTCTGAGTGCAGGCCTGTGCGCACACACAGCTGTGGCGTGTGCCCAAGTAGCAGTGGTGTGGGGAGGAAAGAGGCCAGCCGGTGTTGAGTGTTGGCCACGTGCGAGCCACTGGGCTTTGGACTGTATAGACACTGGCTCCTTCAAGTCCTTTCCACAACTTTGGGGTAGGGCTGGTCTTCATTTTGCCGAAGAGAAGGAAAAAGGGATACGGGAGGAAATCTACTTGCCAAAGCCACACGCTCAACGGCAGGCACAACAGGGATTTGAACCCAGCACTCGCTTACTCTAAAACCTGTGCATCTGATCCCCAGGCATACTGCCTGCCACCTCCAGCGTGCAGTCCCGCTCCCTGCCCCCCCCGTGTCCTCTGGCCTCACCCTCCTGGCTATGCGTGGGTTCTCCGGGTTGTCCTTCACGGAAACGGTCAGCTTGTACTCGGGGATCCGCTCACGGTCCAGTGGCCGGTTCACGGTGATGACCCCTGTCTGGGATGTGGACGGCTGGTGAGCTGAGCAGTGCCCCGTCCCCCACTTTGGGCTCTGGTCCACACTGCTTCACCCGCGGCTCCCGGAATAGCTGTGAATTCTCTCCCTAAATCGCCAGAGATACGGTCTAGAAGGCCATAACGGGCTGGCAGGGTCTTGCCAGAGCAAAAGAGTGAGTCCCCGATGTCCAGGTCTTGCTGTCTCAAAGGGTGGGTCCCCTGAGGGTCCCGTGGTGCTCAAGCTGGTAGGTAATACTCCAAGAGGACGACGGGGACTTGCTGGTGCATCTTGGTAATGAACCAAGAGGAACTCAGGCTCTGGCTCCATCTCTGCACATGACAAGCCTTGGGGACGACAGGGACCCCAGAGATGGCTTAGCTGGAAATCCAAGATTCCATACCACCCAGAGACGCCCACGTCCCAGCAGAGGGCAGAAGCCTGGGGAGGAGATTGAGCCAGGAGGAGCCCAGATAGCGGAGCAGAAAAGCCTCTAGGGCAGGGTCCTCTTTTCCCAGAGGAACCCCGGGGGCCTCCCTACCGTGGCATTGATGGAGAAGGCCCGCTCTCGGTTGCCTGCAGTGATGTTGAAGGTGAGGAGGGCGTTGCACCCGCTGTCAGCGTCACTGGCCAGGATGTGGGCGACGAAGCTGGAGACGGGGCTATTCTCACTGATGGTGATGTTCATGGGCAGATTCAGCAGCACGGGGTCATTGTCATTGATGTCCAGCACGCGAATCCCCACCAGCATCTGGGGCACGTTGGGGAAGAGGAGGACGTGGTGCAGGATGAGGAGAAAAGGGGGCATGGTGGGGAGGGAGAAGAGAGAAGGAAGAGAAGGTCATGTTAGATATGGTGGCGGAGGTGGAAGGGATGGGTGAGATGGGGCAGGAGAGTAAGGGCCATGGCAATTGACAAAGGAAAGGTACAGGTGGTCGCGGAGAAGGGAGAAGACGAGGAAAATGGCAATAAAAAAGGCAAGAGGACCAAAGTGAGGATAAGAAGCAAGCAGAATGGGTGAAGGGGCAGAGATGGGGCAGAGGGCCGGGTGGCGATGGCAGAGTGACAGGTGCAGAGGCCGGGCTGTCTGGGTGGGCAGAGCTCTGAATGGCCATGGCTGCCAGGCCCCAGTGAGCCCCAAGAGGCACTGGCAAACCCGGTGGGGGCCCTGAGGGTCTGGACTGGCTCCCGGTCAGCCTGTGGCCTCTGGGTACAGGGTGGGCATTTATAGAAATCTCTATGGACAGTGAAGGGGTCAGTGAGGGGAAGCCAATGGAATGAGGCCCCAAGACTCACCGTGGAGCTAAGTGGAGGCACCCCTCTGTCGCGGGCACAGATGGTCAGGTTGTAAAAGGCAATGGTCTCCCGATCCAGCTCCACATCCTTCCGGACACGCAGCACCCCCTCCACAGGAGAGATCACAAACTCGCCTGGGTGTTGCCCAAGGGAGGTGGAGTTAGCTGGGAATGGCCAAGAGCTGTGGAAAGCCCAGGCCTCTCCCTCCTTTCTCCAGCGAACCTTCCTCAGCGGGGGTGGGGGATAGCTGGGCTGGGTCCTCCTGTGTCCCCTGCTTCCGATCCACAGGGAACCTCGCTTGGGCTGGCCAGGGCGGGAGCAAAGGGGACAGAGAACGGCTAGGGGTGCAGGTGCTTACGGGCCCGCTTATAGCCCAACGTGCCTGAGAGGCCAGGCTGGTTTCTTTCCCTGGGCCCCATGCAGGGCAGGGACTGACCCTGAGTAAGAGGGTTGTGTTGAAAAAGTGGGGCCCCTTTCTACACAAGCACCCTCTGACCACCACTGACCCAAATCACTATTGATCAGAAACTGATTAGCGAGGGTCTCGGGTACTTTGTAATGTGCAATGTCTTCCAGATGCCATGTCTCGGAAAACCGGATATTGGGGACTGAAGGAACGCCTTGTTAGGGGTGAGGCACCGAGGCAGGACAGAGCGGGAGGGTCTGAGGGCAGGAAAGCCCCCCAGCTGCTCTCCCTACAGCCCTGGTATCGAGCCACAGCTGGTGTGCTGTGTGTGGTGTGCAGAACACAGGGTTCTGCCAGGTCTGGGGCCACCCCGTGGCCTCTAGTCAGACCTGACTTCTTTTCTCTGATGTTCTGGAAAACCCTCAGCTGGCCCTTTGGCTTCCGTCCTTATTTTGGCTTGGCTGAGGGGGCAGATGTCTGAGAGGGTCTACAGCAAGAACCTCAGATCCTCAGGCTGTTGTGGAAGGGACCTCAGAGACCATTGAGTGTCGTTTGGAAAATGAACTGAGAGTCCAGAGATGTGTGACGACTTTTCTAAGCTCCCATAGCAGTTCTCGCCAGAACCAGTATTCAAATCCAGGGCTCAGGGTCTCAGCCCGCTGCATCCTGGGACGGTGGTCTTTCCCGACACCACCATCAGAGTGGATCAGGGCAGGAGGTTTCGGAGGGAGGGGTGAGGACGGAGAGTGGTTGGAGGGGAAGGGCAGAGGGGAGCAGGTGGGAGCCCAGGTGGACAGAAGAAGGGCAGGGAAGGCAATGGAGAAGATGGGCAGAGGCGAGCATGAGGAAGGGGGGCTGCCTCTGTGCCCTCCCCCGGGACCTGGGGACAGAGAGAAAGCTACTTCCTTTCACTTTCCCTTTGACACCTGGGGGAAAAGGCCCAGAGCGGGGCACTGACTTGCTCTGGAAACACAGAGCACAGGGGCATGGCGAGGGTGGAGGCCCAAACGCCCAGCCATTCCCTCTCCCTACTCTTTCCACCCAAACTCACCACCCCTGCCTCTCTGACTGCAGTAACAGCCCTCTGTGGCCCACCTGCAGCCTCACAGGCCGCCCCCTCCTAGAGAAGTGGAAACTGGTTGGAGCCGGATTTCCTGAGCCTGATACTCCAAGGGCTCATGAGAACTGGGGATTCCCTTTCTAGGGGTTTCCCAGCCCTGTCTCAGCCCCTTGACCATGTGCGAACAGATGGCCTCCTGCCCGCTCTCCAAAGCCAGCTGCCCTCTTGAAGGAAGGAAAGGGATCCTGAGAATTTGGGGTGGTGGGGGGGGGCAGGTCTAAGGCTCTGAGGGACTGGACCCAGGCTAGACCTCCATGAGATCAGCTCGAGGAATGAAGATCAGGGAGGTGGGCGGGCCAAGGGCCCCCACACTGCAAATTATCCTCAGTGGCTTGGCCCCAGGGAACTTCCTGCCATTCTACTCCTTTCGGAGATAGGGGTTAAAAGCAGAGACTTTCCGGGGCGCCTGGGTGGCTCGGTCGGTTGGGCGTCCGACTTCAGCTCAGGTCATGATCTCACAGTTCGTGAGTTCGAGCCCCGCGTTGGGCTCTGTGCCAACAGCTCGGAGCCTGGAGCCTGCTTCAAAGTTCTATGTCTCCCTCTCTCTCTGCTCCTCCCCTGCTCATGCTCTGTCTCTCTCTCTCCTTCAAAAATAAATAAAAACATAAAAAAAAAAAAGCAGAGACTTTCCATCTGCATCCTGACTTCACTACTTTGTGCCCTTGGGCACGGTTACTGGGCCCTGCCTCCATGTCCTCATATGGAAAATGGGCCAATAAAGAGGTGCCACTTGCAGGGGTGAGCTGGGGCTAGACAAGGCCGGGTCCCCCTCGTGTGTGCTGAATCCGTGGCAGGTCTTGGTATCATTAGGGGGACGCCGAAAGGAAGGCCAGGCAGTCCTCTGAAGGAAGTGGGGGCTTTCAGGGAGGATGAGGGTGTATGAAGGGTCTGAGGACCGGGCTTGACTGACAGCTGCAGGTCCCACATCCACCTTCAGGTCCTGAATCAGTGATGTTCATTGCCTGTGTCTTCCAACTGGAACGCATGCTCTAGAAGGGCGGGGATTTGGGTCTCTTGTGTACCATACTGTATCCTCAGCACTTGGCATATGATTGGCATATGGTAGGTGCTCAATAAATATTTGTTGCGTGATCAATTAAAAATCAGGATGTTTTGCAAAGATTTGGACTTCTGGCTTTTCTTTTGAAAATGGGAAGACCTGGCCTCTCTGGGCCTGCATTTTGACATGGCCACGCTGGCAGGAGCTGAGCTGCAGGCTGTTACAGCCCCTGCTACTCCCTACTGTCTTGCCTAGACCCCTTCTCCCATGTATATCTCCTGCCCGACACCAGCAGACATTTAAATTTGGAATTCCTACTCTATGGAAACGAGTGGAAACTGACCTGAGGAACCTCTCTGGCCAGGGCAAGCCCTGCCCTTCACCCCAGGACAACCACTGAGGTAGCTGTGAAGGCTCTTCAAGGTAACAAGATGCGCAGAAAAATCTGGGTGCTGAATGCATCTAGGGGGTCCTGATGGTTTGGGGCAAGGATATTCGTCCTCCCTCCGTGCTGGAGTTATTTCTCTGGGTATGACACAGGGGCATTTTCTATCTGATTCTCAAAGGGGTCTCTGACCCTCCAAGGCTACCAGTCTCTGTTCCTGGATTTCAGAATGTTCTCACATATCCCGATGAAGAAGGGGTGGGGAGAAGAGTATTTCCACCATCTGATGGGTGGGGGAAACTGAGGCCCAGAGAGAGCAAGGCCACGGCTCCTAAGTGAGGTGGGGGGAGAGGCCCCCGGATTGTGCCGCCCTCCACGCCCGGCTCAGGTCCCACTCACCCAGAGGGTCTCCGTCCACGATGCTGTATTCCACCTGCCCGTTGGGGCCTGAGTCCTGGTCATGGGCCAGGAAGGTCCACACTCGGGGCCCCGGCTGGCCCTCGGTGACGTCAAATGGCCCCTCGTAGTCTCGGGGGAAGGTGGGCACATTGTCATTGATGTCGTTCACGTTCACAAGCACCTGAGATGGTGGATAAACTTAGCTGGGGCTGCATCCCAGCCAGCCCTGTGCTGAGCTCAGTTCTCTCATCTGTGAAGTGGGTCTGATAACCCTGTCTCATCGGCTTGATGCCAAAATCCTCAGGGATCGTGGATGGGGGAAGGCCTTTTAAGCTATGTCTGTGGATGAGTTACTATCATTGTTAAAGCCTTTGTATGGGCTTCATCATCACATTATTAATAGTTATGCTCCAACCTTTATTTATTGCTGCACTGTGGTCATTCCCCATGGTCTCATCTGTCCCTCCCACACCTTGACAGTTTTTATTATCTCCCTTTTATGGAGGAGTGAAGCGAAGCTCAGGGAGGTTAACTGACTTGCCCAGCGTCACACAGCTAGGAAGTGGAGAGCAGGGGTAGGAGCTTCTGTTGGTTTGGCCAGAGTTTGCGCTCTTCCCATGAACGGGAGGAAGGCAGGTGTCATGATCTGTCTGATAGATGCAGCCACACAGAGAAGTTCAGTAAGATCCTCAGTCACACATCAAGTTCGGCTCGGTTGCCAAGACCAGGATAGGGCTCTTGGATTTAGGTGTTTTTCCCAGACAATCTTTCTGGGCCCTGTCCTCCCCAAGTTGAGGCTCTGTCCCACCCGCCCACCCACCGTGGTGGTAGAGGTGAGGCGGTGAGATAAGATGGGGCACTGGTCCGTGGCAGTGACCATCAGAGTGTAGCGGCCATGGCTAATCTCATAGTCCAGCTCCTTGGCAGCACTGATGATGCCCTGGGGGGATAAGAGAGGGGACAGGGTGGATCAATGGGTGATGGATCTGGGGCACCCCAGGGACCAGCTTCTTCATGCGGTCCCCTCAGACCACCCCAGGAAGCATGTTCTGACATCCCGGCCAGGATGGGGAACCCTTGTTGCCATCCCACCCAAGCTTTGCCTCCTTCTGCATTGGATGCCTCCCCCCCCCCCAAGTTTCCTCCAGACTCCCATCTTTGCTCTGCTCCCATCTCCCATGATGTCACTAAGGTCCCCTCTAACCCCTTTAGCCAGCTGAACCTCCTCCTAAACCCTGCCATCAGCTGCTGACCGTGTGTCTGTCGATACGGAAGGTGTTGATGATGTTGCCTGTGACAATGGCGTAGTTAACTGTGCCATTGGGCCCCTCATCCAGGTCTAGTGCCTGGATGGTGATGAGGCTAGCATTGATTGTGTCTGGGCCCTCGTCCAGTAAGATCTCGTAGTGGGGCTGCTGGAACACAGGTGCATTATCGTTCTCATCCACGATGGTCACGTACACATGAGTGGTGGCCTGTGGAGAAGAATATGGTCAGGTTCCTCGCTCAGTTGGGTAAGACGGTTTGACCAGTAAGACGGTTTGACCAGTGGAGCCAGCTGGATATTCTCCTAGGCTGGGATCACTTAGCATGATACAATATGGTGAGAGAAAGAGAGAAGGATGAGAGGGTGGAAAGTCACAGGCTGGTAGAGGAGGAAATCACAGAGGCTACCAAAAGCCGAGCTAGGTAACTGTTTAGGTCCAAGATGGCACTTACATCACTGCTCCTTTGTCTATGCCCATGACAGACATCACTAATCAATTGTGGCACTGCTGAGATGCAACCTCATAATCCTTGTCAGAACAGCGATCTAGTGATTCAAATTGACATATGAGATGAATCCCAGTAACCAATCCCCTAGCCCACAGCTTTGTTTGGGCCAGGGTCTTACTGACCCTGGGCTTCCTGCTAGATCACGAAAGTTAAGAATGTGATGTTCTCAGCCCAATACAATATTAAAATTCACCCACTGTTCACGTAAATGGAAGAGATACCTAATTTCAGCATGTTTAAGAAGGAAGACATTGGGTTTGGGGCAATTAAATTGGCAGAACTTGTTGAACCATGAAAAAGAAAGCTCACAGAATATGACTTCACTGTAAGAACATTTTCTGCAATATGCTGTCCTGTAATTGGCCATTTCTGGCTGATGCTAGGTCTAATAAGACCACACAAAATATCCAGCCAGCTGGAACTCAGTGATCAGCGCTCAAGAGACAGAGAGAAATTATTGATGTGGCACTTTACAAGCAGAGTACATAAATGGGAGAAAGAAATTAGCCACGTGCTGGTATTCTCTGTTCCTTGCACTGCCCCCCTTCCTTTTTCTGCTTCCCCACCTGGGAGGATGTTCCCTGTAGACTGTTTCATCTGGGCTCCTTTGCCATGTAGCTTCCAGAGGGGTTTTAGAAACAGGAAGTCCTGGAAAAAGCCAGGAGGAGGGAAGAAAGAGAGGTGAGGGCATTTCTTCCACACTCCTTCCTCTCCTCACTGCAGTTCTGCCAGTGGCTGTGTTTTTCCGGCTGGGTGGCCCTCCTTCCATGGCTCTAGCTCTCCCTGGGCTCATGTCACCTCACCTCCTCTCATTGTCCTTCTGGATGCATGGGTGGTAGCTGCTTCCTGCAGTTGCTGGTCTATGGGTGCTTCACCAGCCCTCTGTACATAGTCCCCCCTTAAACTTGCTTCAGAGGAGCCCTAAGTGTGCCATCTGTTTCCTGCCAGGACCCTAAGACAAACCATAATCAGTGACTAATAGAAGATAATAAGGATATAATAATGCAAAAATGCCTGGGTAGAGAGACTATGACTAGGCCATTGCCAAGGCCAGAGAATAGAAAGCAGGTGATACAAAAAGCTGGATGGAGACAGCTTGTGTACATCTTTTTTTCTGGGGCTTTGAAACCTACCTTGGGTGGCTCTGGAAACCCCTGTGGGGAGACCGACAGAGAGCAGTAGACCTACAGCCGAGAAGATTGTCACTGCCTCTGAGGAGGCAATGGGTCCACTGAGCTGCGGCTATGGATCTGGGAGAGGTGGGGGTCATGTGGTTGCTAAAATTGTTTCCCAAGCAGGTAGGGTTGGCAACCTTGAGATAGAGCTCTGTGAACTTGGGCATACCACATCTCCTTTCTGGACTTTTTCTGTTAATAAAGAACCTGATTTTATATCTAAAGTCCCTTCCAGTTCAAGCATTCTGGGGTTCTGGTGTGCTGTCATAAGTCATGTGGAATAAATCCCACTATCAGGGAAGCATTCATCTGGGTCTTAGAGTCTCAGTGAATCTTTTTGTTATTTTTTTAAATTTGTTTTAGAGAGAGAGAGACAGACGTGAGCGGGGGAGGGGCAGAGGGAGAGGGAGACACAGAATCCGAAGCAGGCCCCAGGCTCTGAGCTGTCAGCACAGAGCCTGACACGGGTCTGGAACTCACGAACTGGGAGATCATGACCTGAGCCGAAGTTGGATGCTTAACTGACTGAACCACCCAGGAGCCCCTATTTTATTTTTATTATTATTATTTTTAAAATTTATTTTTGAGAGAGAGAGAGGGTGAGAGAGACATACAGAGCGTGAATGGGGGAGGGGTAGAGAGAGCGTCAGCTCAGAGGCTCACGCGGGGCTCGAACCCACAAACCGGGATAATGACCTGAGCCGAAGTTGGACGTTCAACCAACTGAGCCACCCAGGCACCCCTCGATGAATCTTTATTAAAACAGTAATCACACACAGAGGGGAAATGCATTATTTTAACATTTCTCAAACTTTTCTACCGGAGTGGAGAGGGCACTTGCACCGACTTTGAGGTATACTCTGAAGTGTCTGTCTTAAGAAGGAAATACCTTCAAAGGGGTGCCTGGGTGGCTCAGTCAGTTAAGTGTCCGACTTGGGCTCAGGTCACGATCTCACAGTTTGTGAGTTCAACTATGCTGACAGCTCAGAGCCTGGAGCCTGCTTCAGATTCTGTGTCTCCCTCTGTCTTTGCTCCTTCTCCGCTTACACTCTGTCTCTCTCTCTCAAAAAATAAAATAAAACATTAAAAAAAGAGAAGGAAATACCTTCACAATCTCTCATGTTGTCTTTGAAAGCTCATACAGATTTTACAGTCTTCTCCATAATGTGTTTGTGTTAGTTTTCATTAACAATAGTGGTAGGGATTTATGTCCCCAACATAGAAACACCCAAATGTATAAAACAAATATTAACAGGGGCGCCTGGGTGGCTCAGTCGGTTAAGCGTTCGACTTCGGCTCAGGTCATGATCTCACGGTCCGTGAGTTCGAGCCCCGCGTTGGGCTCTGTGCTGACAGCTCAGAGCCTGGAGCCTGCTTCAGATCCTGTCTCCCTCTGTGACCCTCCCCCATTCATGCTCCGTCTCTGTCTCAAAAATAAATAAACATTAAAAAAAAAAACACAAATATTAACAGACATAAAGGGAGAAATGGGCAGTAATACAATACTAGCAGAAAACTTCAATACCCCACTTACATCAATGGATAGGTCATCCAGACAGAAAATCAATAAAGAAATATTGGCCTTAAACAACATATTAGACCAGATGGACTTAGTAGGTATATACAGAACATTTCATCCCCAAACTACAGAATACCATTCTTATTAAAAGCACATGGAACATTCTCTAGGATAGATCACATGTTAGGCTACAAAACAAGTCTCAGTGAATTCAAGAAGACTGAAATCATATCAAGTATTTTTTCTGACCACAGTGGTATGAAACTAGAAATCAAAAGAAGAAAATGTTAAAAAACCCCACAAATACATAAAGGCTAAGCAAATGTTACCAAACAACCAATGGGTTAAAAAGAAATCAAAGAGAAAATAAATACCTTGAGATGAATGAAAATGGAAACACAACTTTTTAAAATCTAAGGGATAAAGCAAAAACAGTCCTAAGAGGAAAGTTCATAGTGGTACAGATGTACCTCGGAAAACAAGAAAACATCCCAAATAAACAACTGAACTTTATACCTAAAGGGACTAGAAAAAGATCAATCAAAGCCCAAATTTAGTAAGAGGAAGAAATAAAGATCAGAGTGGCAATAAAATGAAGACTAAAAAAACAACAACAGCAAGATCAATGAAACGAAGAAACTAGAAACGTGCAACCTTTCAAGATTGAATCATGAAGTAGAAAATCTGAATAGACTGATTACAAGTAATAAAAATGAATCAGTAATTTTAAAACTCCCTCCAAACAAAAGTCCAGCACCAGACAGCTTTGCAGGTGAATTCTGCCAAATATTTAAAGAAGTGTTCGTAGTTATCCTTCTCAAATTATCCTAAAAAAATTGAAGAGGAAGGAATGCTTCCAAATTCCTTTTTTGAGGCCAGGAGTACCCTGATATCAAAACCAGGCAAACAGACCATGAGAAAAGAAAATGACAGACCAATATACCTGATGAACATAGATGCCAAAATCCTCAATTAGCAAACCGGATTCAACAATACATTAAAAGGATCACACACCACAATCAAGTGGCAATTATTCCAGGGATGTAAGAATGGTTCAACATCCACAGATCAATCAACCTGATACACTACATTAGCAAAATGAAGGATAAAAATCATATGAAAACCTCAATAGATGCAAAAAGAGCATCTGACAAAATTTAACATCTATTTATGATGAAAACTCATAACAAGGTTGTATAGAAGGAACATACTTCATCATAATAAAGGCTATATATGACAACCCCACGGCTAATATCAATGGTGAAAAGTTGAAGGCTCTTTTCCTCTAAGGTCAGAAATAAGACAAGGATGTCCACTCTTACTGCCTTTATTCAACCTATATTGAAAGTCTTAGCCACAGCAATTAGACAAGAAAAAGAAATAAAAGGCATCCAAACTGGGAATGGAAGAAGTAAAAGTGTTACTATTTGCAGATGACATGACACTATATAGAGAAAACTCCAAAGACTACCAAAAAAACTATTAGAACTGAAAAATATATTCAGAAAAGTCACAGGATACAAAATGAACATACATAAATTGTATACTAATAACAAGTTATCAGAAAGAGAAATTAAGAAAACAATGCCATTTACCATTACATCAAAAAGAATAAAATACATGGGAATAACTTTAACCAGAGTCAAAGACCTGTACTCTGAAAACTTTAAGACTGATGAAAGGAATTGAAGATGACATGAAAAAATGGGAAGACATACCATGCTCATGGATTGTAAGAATTAATATTGTTAAAATGTCTGTACTACCCAAAGCACTCTACAGATTCAATGTGATCCCTATCAAAATACCAAAGGCATTTTTCACAGAACTAGAAGAATCCTAAAACTTGTATGAAACCACAAAGACCCCAAATAGCCAAAGCAATCTTGAGAAAAAAGAACAAAGCTGGAGGTATCATCCCCAAGGTTTCAAACTATACTACAAAGCTATAGTCCTCATAATAATGTGGTACTGACATAAAAACAGACACAGAGATCAATAGAATAAAACAGAGAGTCCAGGAAAAAAAACCCATGCATATATGGTCAATTAATCTATAACAAAGAAGGCAAGAGTATACAGTGGGGGCAACTGGGTGGCTTAGTTGGTTAAGCTTCTGACTTCAGGTCAGGTCATGATCTCATGGTTGGTGAGTTTTAGCCTTGCATCAGGCTCTGTGCTGACAGTGCAGAGCCTGCGTGGGATTCTCTCTCTTTCCCTCTCTCTCTGCCCCTCCCCCACATGCTCACTCATTCGCTCTCTCTCTCAAAATAAATAAATAAACTTTAAAAAAGAATATACAATGGGAAGAAATTTAAAATGGATTAAAGACTTTAATCCATAAAATACGGCCTGAAACCATAAAATTCCTAGAAGAAAACATAGGCAATGATCTCTTTGATATAAGAGCAACACTTTTTTTCTTTTTAAAATATGTTTATTTATTTTGAGACAGAAAGAAAGAGAGTGAGAGTGAGGAAGGGGTGGAGAGAGAGGGAGAGAGAGAATCCCGAGCAGGCTCTGTGCTGTCAGTGTGGAGCCTGAGGTGGGGCTCAATCTCATGAACTGTGAGATCATGACCTGAGCAGAAATCAAGAGGCAGCCGCTTAACTGACTGAGCCACCCAGGTGCCTCTCTCTCTCTCTCTCTCTTTCCTTCTTTCCTTCTTTCTTTCCTTCCTTCCTTCCTCTCTCTTTCTTTCTTTCCCCTCTCTTTCTTTTAAATGTTTACTCAGCAATTTTTATTTTTTTTGGCTCAGTCTCTTCGGACAAGGGCAACAAAAGCTAAAATGAACAAACGAGACTATATCAAACTAAAAAGCTTTTCATGCAAACCATCATCAAAACAAAAAGACAACTACCGAATGGGGCAAGATAATTTCAAATCATATATCCAGTAAGGGGTTAATACCTAAAATGTAGAAAGAACTTACACTACTTAGCAAAACAAATAACCTGATTAAAAAATGGACAGAGGGCCTGCATAGACATTTTTCCAAAGAAGACATACAAATGGCCAACAGGCACATGAAAAGATGCTCAACATCACTCGTCATCAGGGAAATGCAAATCGAAACCACGATGAGATATCACTTCCCACCTGTCAGAGTGGTTAAAATCAAAAGCACAAACAGTAAGTGTTGGTGAGGATATAGAGAGAAAGGAAAGCTTGTGCGCTGTTGGGAATGTAAACTGTGGAAAATGGTATGGAAGTTCCTTTAAAAATTAAAAATAGAACTGCCGTATGATCCAGTAATTGCACCCCTGGGTGTTGATCCAAAAAACACAAAAACACAAATTCAAAGGGATCCATGCACTCCTATGTGAGCAGCAGCATTGTTCTACAACGGCCAAATTATGGAAGCAGCCCAAGTGCCCACCAATAGATGAATGGATAGAGAGAGATGGGGTCTATAGACACAATGGAATATTACTCAGCCACAAAAAAGAATGAAATCTTGCCATTGTGAAGACATGGATAGACCTAGAGAATATTATGCTCAGTGAAACGTGGTAGAGAAAGAAAATACAGTAGGATATCATTTATATATAGAATAAAAAAAACGCAAATGAACAAACAAAACAAAACGGCAACAGACTTATAGATACAGGAAACAAACGGCTGGTTACCAGAGCAGCGAGGGGGGGCGGGGGCAGGTGAAACAGGTGAAGGGGATGAAGGGGTACAAACTTCCACTTATAAAATAAATAAGCCACGGGGACGAAAAGTACAGCAGGGGGAGCACAGTCGATAATATCCTAACAACGCTGTATGGTGACAGATGGTAACTAGACTTATCATGGGGATCATTCCATAATGTATAAAATACTGAATCACTGCGATAGACACTTGAAATGAATACAATATTGTAGGCCCATTATGTCAATAAAGGGTGTGCGCCTCAAGCATTTGAGAAAAGGTGACCGTCTAGGGAAGCCACCGTGTTCACTTCTTGGCTCTGCACGGTCCTGGATGCAGCCGCGAGCACGCGTCACCGGCCAGGAGCCAGCATGGAGCCCTCCTGAGACCCCCTGAGATGCCAGCGGGAGCCCAGGAGTGCCCCCTTGCAGGGAAGGGGCTGCATTCCAGCCTCACTGATGGGAGCGGCAGTGCTGACCTTTCCCACTTCCCCAGGATCCCAGAAGGAGGTCTAGCCACCACGCAGGCTGCAGGGGCTGGGAGAGGGGCACAGTCCCTTCTCTCTGTGACCGGGCCTGAACCTAGGAGGAAAAGGTGGGTGAGGAGGAAGTCAGTGACCCAAAGGCCCTCTCAGCTGAGTCCTTCCTGCCCTGGCATTGAGGCAACAGTGCTTGAGGTTTCTGGACTGTGCCCACACCTTGGGCAATGCCTCTGTATCTCACTCTGATGCAAGCCCAGGAGGCTCACTAGTGGACCTTGTGGGGGCAGGGGAGTGGAGGACAGCGCCACTGGTCCCTGCTCAGGTGTCCTAGCTCACTGGGGGAGGGGTTTCCCTCCCACTAATCCCAGGCTCTCTTTATCCGCCTTCTAGACCCAGGGGCAGCAGGAGTCTGGTCAAGGGCGGTCTGGGTGAGGCCAGGCCAGGTGCTCTAGGGTCTCACCCTTCAGTGACCCCACCTCACCTCTGTCAGAGGCTGGCCAGGGTGGGAAGAGGGCCCAGGATCTACCTGATTTCAATCGGCTTTCTACCCGCTGTGGGTGGAAGAACTCATACTCTGCCAGCAGGAAAGGCCCTGGGCTGTCTCCCCAAGTGGGGTCACAAGGTCAGGATCACGATAAAGGCCCCCATTCTGTCCTGGCAGTCTCTGGGGCTCCCATCTCAGAGGGGGCCTGGGCCAGGGCAGTATCACGTAGCAGTAAAAGCATGATGCCTGCCTTCCAGGAGTGAGGACAGAGCTCCCAGAGGGCCTCTGACTAGGATCGGGACACCCACGGGGCACCCAGAATTCCTGGCTACTTTCTAGTTCCTCTACTCTGATTCCCAACCCAGATGGACTCCGGCTGTCCTCTGTCCTTCGGCCTGGGGGTCGCGTGAGCTCAAGACCGCTCATGGCTCAGCCAAGCCCCTGGAAGCTTCAGCAAGGCTGGGGTACAATGGAGGCCCTAGTCCCCCACAGCTCACAGTCTAGCTCGGGAGGGCGGATCAGCCCGGGTGCGGATCAGCTGGGTGGCAACTGAGGTGTGATCGCTGAAAGGGGTGTAGGCAGTGAGGCCTGGAGGGGTCCCCGCCGGGGAGCTCAGGACACTTTGTGAAGGGCAACGACTTGAGTGGAGCCCTGAGGGAGAGGGGAGGAGGGAGACACCAGCAGAGGCGCCAGCGCTGGCTGGGGGTGCAAGAGCAGAGGACTAGAGGCGGAGGGCACGACTGTCCTGTGGATGCCTGGGGTACAGGGAGTGAGAGCGGGTGCAGAGTGGAGAGGGTTGCCGGGGCCTGGTGGGAGAGGAGCCGCGACGATTTGCTATAGGACACGCTACGCGAGGCACACACACATGTACCCGTGAGGACGTGCCAAGCCTGTCGTGTGCTCCTGCACCTGTGCCTCACCTGTGTGCGTGCGTGCGTGTGTGAGCGTGTGTGCACGCACCTGTATGCATCCGCAAGGGTTCTGCAGGTTCTGGAATCTACAGTCAAGCGTGCTCCAACTTGCCTAGCCCTTTACAAAAGCTAGCTTTCTTTTTTCTTTTTCTTTGCTTCCTTCCTTCCTTTCCCTCTCTCTTCCTCTCCTCTCCTTTTCTTTTTTCTCTTCTCTTCTCTCTCTCTCTCTCTCTTTTTCTTTCTTTCTCACACCAGGCCCTGAGTTAGGCTAGAGGGTACTGGGGACAAAGGCCGCTGGGGGAGGTCAGACACAACCTATGATGATTAGGCAGGCTGCTAAGAGGCAGCGCATTTCTCAGGCTGTGCGACAATACCCATCCTCTCCAGAGGGGAAGGGGAGAGAGGAGAGACTTTAACACTGGCAGTCAAGTGCAGCTGACCCTGGGACGCGGGGCTGCCTCCCCTACCTACAGGGCCCGGTGCCCTGTGAGTCAGAGGGGAAGCCCCTCCCGCGGGGCCCTCGGCGAGGAGGCAGTTCCCCCCACGGCCCCCCGGGGGCGCTGCGGGGGAGGCGGGGTGGGCCCTGGAGCAGCGGCTCTCGCTCCCGGGCGCCCAGGGCGCTCACTCTCTCGGCACTCACTCCACCGGAGGTTTCTCGGCTGGCCGTGTCCCGCCGCTCCCGGAGCAGCAGGAGCTCCCCCTGCACAACCGCGGTCCCGCTCCGGCCCCCGGGGCTCCAGACGCCGCCGCCCGACGGCGACATGGGCGTCCCCCTAGTCCCGGAGGCCGGTGGCCGGCGTTGGGGGCCTGTGCTCCTCACTCTCTTCCTGGCTGCCTCCCGAGGTAAGGTCGGCAGGAGCCTGGGCACTGGGGAGGTGCCCCGGGAGAACAAGGGGTGGGGGAAGGGGTCGCAGGCAGCTGGGGGCGCCCCCCGTCAGCCTGCGCGTCTCCTACCTGCTGGGACTACTGGGCAGGGGCCAGCAGCTCCCTGCCAAGTGCTCTGGCTGGGTACATCTGCACGTTGTGACAGCTGCCCGAACTGCTTCTAGCCTGACCCTTCCCTGCCCAGAGAGCCCCGGGGCAGGAGCAGCTGCTGCAGGGCAGGAGACAAAAACGGTGCGGACAGCCCCAGCATTTTCTAGTGGCTGCCACTGGCTTCTGACTCCTGTGGCCTCTCCCTGCCCCTCCAGCCTCAGGGCTCCAGGATCTCACTGGGCACGGGGGGGGGGGGGTGGTACTCTCTGTGCCCTGTTCCCTGGTGACACTCCCGGTTGACCCTTGGGGGGCACTGGTCCACACCCCCATGTGGGTGCCCATCGGGTCCTTATCCTGAGGGTCTGGTTGCTGAGAGTTGAAGAGTCAGCTGATTCCTGGCATCTGGCTAAGCTGCAGCTCAGGGACTGATGTGGGGGCACTGGGGAGAATGTGGTGGCATTTCCCCAGCTCACCCGTGAGCCCGTTCTGGGTCCTGGGATAATTTATGACATCTTTTTGGTCTCAGTTTCCTCAGAAGCCCTACACCAGGGCGGCACCACTTTCTTCTTCCGAAGTCCAGACTGTCACAAGTCCAAGTGGAATCTTGGCTGGGGCTCCTGGGGTTAGGGCAGAGGTCGGGGTACCCACAGCCTGGCCCCTGGCTCTTGCCTGCCCAGCGCCGGAGTGGCTGGATTTCAAGGGAAGAGAGGGGGCCAGCAAGCAGCCTGTGAACTACACTTTATGGGGAAGGCCCAGGGAAAGCTTGAGTCATGCAGGGAGTCAGGGAGGCTGGAAGAAGGTGGGGCACTTGGCACAGGGACCCAGTGGGTGTGTCAGAAGGAGAAAGGAGGAGGAGCACAGGGGAGGAAGGAGAGGAGGGAGTCTAGAGGACCTGGAATGTACCTCCCAAACGAACTGCGTGCCTGCAGGCAGTGTGTTATCTCAGCATTTGGAGGCTGGCCTCTGATAAGGAGGCGGGAGCCCACACCCCTCCCCACAGAGCTGCCCAGCCCTGGCCTGGATACTTCCAGGATGGCGGTGGCGGTCTCGGCACCAAGGCCACACTGCATGGCAGGACGTGGCTTCCAGAAGGAGCGGGGCATGGTGGCAGGCAGGAAGGCCAGCACCACACCCCCCAGAGAGCACTTGCCCCGCCCCTTTCGCCTCAAGTGACCTCAAGAGGCCCTTCTGTTTTCTCACCCCTGCCCCGCAGCTGCTCTCTGTTTAGCAGCCCCAGTTTGGGAAACTGAGTTCTAGAGAACAAGGCATAGGGGCCCACCCTGCAGAGTAGCCGGTAGCAGAAAGGCTCAGCACCCCTGGCTCCATATTGTCTGCATAGCCAGAAGCCTTCTCCCCTAGTGGTTCTGGTACTCAGCTTGGCACTCCAAAGGGCCATCGCTTCCTGGGCCCAGCTCACGGCAGTGATTAGGGCTCTAAGCAGCTTTCCCCTAAAAGGGGTCAGAAGCATTCTCTTAACTTTGAACTACCCTGGGCCTCAGTAGTCTTAACTGTAATATGGGCACGGTCGTGAATATTCACACTATCCAGTACGCTGTGCAACACGGGTGTGAACAGACGGAAGGCTTGGTCGCAGGCACGGTCAGTTGGGTCTGTGAGTTGGAAAGACCTACTCACTGGCCTGCTGAGGTGCTGGGTTGCCTTGGGCAGGATTTGCTCAAGGTCAAAGCCTCCACGTCTGGGAAGGCGAGAGGGGGGCGGCTGGCGTAGGCCTTTTTTGTAAGCTCCCGGGGTTGGGTCGGCACCGAGGACAATGGGGGTGGAGAGCAGGCTGCTCAGAAGCCCAGTAAGAATTGAAGATGCCCCTTACCTGGACCCGACTCAGGGTGAGGTGGGTGGAGGGAAGAGCTAGGACCCGGCAGACCCTAAGGGTGGCAGAGACCCTTCCTCCCTTACGGGCACTCCTAGGACCTGAGGAAGCTCTTGTCCTCACCATGTCCTTATAGGCTAGTCCAGGAGGCCCAGACTCTGGGACTAGCACAGGGAAGTGCACCGAGGCCAGGGAGGGGAGACCCCTTCTTCCCCTTCGTGGGAAACAGGACTGCAGGGTCTTGTTGAGTAACCCAGTGGCGCAAGCCTCTGACACAGCAAAGGTCAGCTCTTAGGAAATCCTCTACCTTCTGTCCAGAGGCCCCGGGGTGGCTCTTGAGGCCGGCCATTGGGCACGAGGGGGCATCTACCCAATACTGGGGACAGCCAGCAATACCAGGGAGTCCCTTGCTGAGCTGGGCCAGCTGTTCCTGTTTCCTCCCCCAAGCAGGGCAAAGGTTCCCTGCTGGGGCCTGACCTTCCTGGGAGAGGGCGGCCCAAGTGGGAGGAACAGCTGGGAAGCTGAAAGAGGCCACCTCCCTCTATACATATATATATGGGTCTTCACCCTAGTAGATCAAGGGAAGGAAAGAAGGGAGGGCTCCTGGGCACCCATCCGGCCTATTGGCAGCGACCCCTTCAACCAGCACTGAGCCCCACATACTGAGCCTGAAGCCCCCCGTTTTAGGTCAGCTATTCATCCAGGAGCAGTCTGGCTTCACCTGGACGGGGTGAACCCGGGATTGGCCATGCCGCGTGCCATGGGCTGCGTGCCACCCTGCATGGGGATGGTGAAGCAAGGGACCCGAAGTTGTGTGCCTTGCATGCTTCCCGTACAGCCCCGTCCCTTAACAGTCTGGCCTCGGGAGTCAGCCAGAACTAGGTTCAAATCCCACGGTGGCCATTGACTGCTGTGACTTTGGGCCAGTTACTCGGTATCTCTGAGCAAGTTCCTTCATCTCTAACATGGGACGATGGCAGCACCTCCCTCAGAGGGCTGCTGTGAAGGGTCAGTGCACAAGCTCAGCACAGCACCCGGCACCTGGGGAGCATTAAGCTGTTTCTTGGCTTTCCGAGGCCGCATGCCATTGGCTCTCCGTCTACGTTCCCTGCTGCCTACAGAGCCAGTAGAGAGCCCAGGGTGTGGGAGGGCGTTGACCGATTTCACTAGGACTGGACTCTAAGGATCCTGGAGGTCTGAAGGATGCACCGGTCCAGCCACCTGTCAGCACCTCTAAGTGTTTAAAGCGTGAAATGTCCGGGGAGGTACCTGTAGATTCTCTTAAAGGTGTTCTCTAGAGATGGGGAATTTGCAGCTTCAAGGCAAGACCAGCTCGGGGTTTGCCTGTCTCACTGGGATCTTGCAACTGATCTTTGCAATTAGCCTATTTACTGTGGCTGACTGTCCCCAGAGAGAAAGACAGTGGCTGTCGTGCCCATCCATCATTCAGTAATGAACTTGCTGTGCTTCTGCCCAAGCAAGCCCGGTCCTTTGAATGTCCTACATGGGATGCTATTTCCCATGGGGACCTGGGTTCAAGTCCTGCCTCTTCCATTCACTGTGGGACCAGTCTCTTTCCCTGAGACATGGGCAGCCTGGGTGCCGTGGTTTCAGTGAGGCTGCCCACCCCCTTCTGAAGGGTAGTTCCATGGTGGTGTTTCCCGAGCTTCCGTCATCTGCTCATTACCTTTGGGATTTCTGCAGCATCCGCCAATCGTATGTACTTATTTTTTCGCCCTCAAATCAACTCATTCTTTTCCTTGAGTCAATAGATTTGAAAAGGAAACTTTCTATCACTGCCACCAATGGAAAGCCAGTATCGCTTGCCATAAATAGAACAAAATCACACGAGTACCTAATAAGAACACTAAATAGGAGTAGTAAATTCTAGTCGGAAACTATCGTCCGGGGGAGGCTCTGAGCCCGAAACCGCTGTCCCTTGTTTAAAAAAAAAAAAAAAAAAAGGTGGGGGAGGAGGATAACCTTCTCCCTATGTGATTCAATGTTACGCCACAAAACTAAAAGTAAAACTGTGTTATAGTTGCTGTTGTCCCCTCCCCTTCACCGCAGAAGCAAACTCACCACTGTGAGGAGTGTTAGCTGGTGGCAGGGGGCAGTTCAGCTCCCCCAGAGGAAAAGAAAGAGAACAGTATTTCCCATCCTAAGAGGTCAGGGCACAGTCGGAGGGCTTCTTTGGGCCTCTTCCAGCCCCCAGTTCTCCCAGCCCCTGTTGCCTTCCTCAAATAAATACAGTGTCCAAACAAATACAGGAGCTCCAGCTGGGTCCTCTCTTACGTTGAGGCCAATTAGCCATCCCGATAACAACAGCAGGGATGGGGAGAGGGAGGGAGAGCAAGCTGAGCCCTCACCGGCCAGGCCACCTCTCCCTCTACAGGAGGGAGATGGGGCGTCTGGTCAGTCCCGGGCTACCTCGACCACCACGGAGCCGCCTGCAGTGAGGACAGGGCCCCCAAAGACCGGAACCTGGACCTTAGAGAGTCTTCATAGCACAGGCTCTTGGGGGAAGCTGGCTCAAGCTGGTATTCTGGGCCGTACACGGTCATCCTCAGGGAGGGCCTGGGGGAGTCTGGGAAGGAGGCATCCAGAGAAGCATCCGCTGGCAGGGTGTCTGGCCAGCCGCCCAGGCCCTCTCCAGGGAGGCGTGCTGGCCAAGAGCCTCCAGCCCCGGATGCATGGATGCTTTCCCAAGGTGCTGGAAGTGCTGCTTCCTCCAATAGAGCCTGGCTTCCCCTTCCCAGACTCCTTGGTCTGATGTGAATGGACACTTCCTGCGGGGGCAGGTATCAATAAACACATCTGAGATGCCCTTTGTCCTTGCTGGCCACAGACCTCACGGGCCGACCTGCCGGCTCAGCCCCCCGCACCGGGGGCACTTCCTCTAACTCAGCACTGGCAGACTCAGTCCTGACTGGTCCTCGACTCTGTTTCCCTCTGTGCTCCGCAGCTTGATGAAGACGGAACCGAGCCTTTCCCTACACCCTCCAAGGACGGTCCTGGGGAACAGGGCCTGGCAGGGAACTGGAGACCAGTCTGTCTGGTGCTCCTTCTGAGGGTGGGGACCTGGCCTTTTGCGCCTAGCACACAGCCAGCCACAGCAGAAGATCAGTGACTGTTTACTTACAACCCGTCACAGCAACTGGACAGAGTTCAGCTGTTTGGGTTGGGCTTCCCAGGCCTGACTAATCAAGCTGGGGACCCACCTCCAGAGGCTGGGGCATCGCCGTGGCAACCGTAGGCTAAACTCATGCCCCGTCAGGGAAAATACACAGGCCTGCCCACACCCACACCCACACCCATCCCGTGCACACCCACAGGGTTTCACGAGGTGCCTGCTGGATGGAAAGAGGTGAGGTCACGAAAACTAGCATCCCGAGATGAAGCCCTTCTCCCCTGGACTGGGACAGAAGCTTCTACAAGAGGCTGAGGTTCCCACAGCTAGAAAGTGGCAGAAGCAAGCCTAAATTCTGAGCGGACATCCCTTACGAAACTCTGCACCCCCGCGGCCTCTCTTGCCTTGGGCCTGGCTCATGTTACGACCTCGGTAAATATTTGTGGAATGACGGAATGATGTTTTCAGTTTAGGTCTGAGGCAGCAGAGCAAGGCTGACTGGGTGGGAGATGAGTAGGTCATCTGAGCAGCTGGAGAATGAAGCTACCTGCTTCAGGGGCGGGGGGGGGTGGGGGGGCTCTTCCTTCCTGCAGCAATGTGTCAGAGGCGTGGCTCTCAGCCTCGCCACACACGGTTGGGTGGTCCTGGTGAAGTCACCTGACTTCTCTGAGTCTGTTCCCTCACCTTTATTGTTTTTTGTTCTTTTTTACAAAAATATTTATGTTTGGGAGAGTGCAGGCCGGGGAGGGGCAGGGGGAGGGGGACAGAGCCTGTGCTGACAGGCTGACGGCAGCGAGCCCGATGGGGGCCTTGAACTCACAGACTGCGCTGAAGTCGGAGGCTCAACCGACCGAGCCACCCAAGTGCCCCTGTTTCCTCACCTTTAAAGTGGGTTGATAATACCCTCATCAGGGTGTATTATGAGAACTAAGTGACATGGGTATAAAGTACTAAGCAAGTCCTGATACGTAAGAAGTGGCCCATTTCTTGCCCTGTTCCTCTGCCCTAAGGAAATACGGCCCTTTTCTCTGGCCACAGACTGAAAGTCTGGACGACTCTCTGAAAGAGCTGGAAAGGGCTAGGAACATGGGAGTCTCTTGAGATGAAGGAGGGAGGCACAGAGGAAAGTGGGACCTGCCCAAGGACAGACAGCAAGGACAGGGCTAAGTGGGGCCTGGGGCCCAGGGATCTGTCACACCAAGGTTTTAGTCCTGAGACCTGGAATTTTCCAGGTTCCTAGCAATCTTCCTCTAGGCGCTTCTGCCTCCTTAACCCAGTGACAGGTGGGGACCGGGGTGGGGCTGGGCCCCAAGAGCAGCACCATGACTGGATGGTTCCCGCCTGGGCACAGGCTCGGGGCCAGGGCCGTTTTCCTGTCTCATATGCTCCCGGCCACCCTGGAGCCAGGGGCTTTCCTCCCCACCCACTCGCCCCAGGCTTTGACAATGACCCAGGTGTCCAAAAGGCTCTGCTCCTGACAATAAGCAACATCCTCCTGCCAAATAATTATAAATCCAGCTGTGCTATATATATATATCTCCCCGATAACACATGTGCACGTGCAGTTGTGGATGGCATGGATGTGTGCATTATTTTCCCCGACTCTGTGCCTTTGAGCATCCTCCCAGGGACAGGCCAGCTTGAGTCTTAGACACAACAAACGGATGCTTCCCACCTATCCCCTGCCGCCCCCAGGACAAGATCCCGTGAACCCTTAGCCCACTGCTCTCTGGTCCTTTTGCTGAAATTGAAGACTGTCCCCCACCCCCCAAATCTGAATCCCCTGCAGCTTCTCCTTTTTCTAAAAGGGGAAGAGGTCCTCTGGGGAGTGTCGGGTGTTGGGAATTGAGCAATGTACCACAACCCCCCCTCCCCTCCTCCTCTCCCCCCCCCCCCGCCCCCGCCGGTCTCAACAATTCTCTGCCCCACTGTGGGTTTTCAAGGAAATTGCTTCCAGTGTTGAAAATCTCTCCCCAGTGCTGTCCAGGCAATTCTGTGCTCATTGACAGCATTGCTTGGACCCTGAGAGCCGGAGCGTGATGCCCTGCTGGCCGCAACCCCCGCCCCCCCGGCTGGTGTCCCCCCTGGAGGCCTTGGTGCTTGCTCCCACCCTGCTCCACCGTCCTCCACCCCCCCCCCCCCACCGACAAGCTACCTCCAGCTTTTGCCCGCATCTCAGCCCCGCCCCATCTACACCTCTGTCCACTCCACAGCCCCCAGTCCAATGTGGCTCAGCTCTGTATGCCACTTCCTGCTTCCGTCTCTACCTCTAGTCCGCCTGGCCCCCTGCAGCCACCCCAGACGCGCCCGGCCCCGGCCTCTGCTGAGCCAGCTCTGCCCACAGCCTGCAAGGTGTGTGCGCTCTTGGCGGATGCTGCTGGATCTGGATCTGGCTCCCGGCCTCGGGTTCTCGGGGGTGGGGGTGGGGGTGGGGTCGGGAACAGGGAAGATGGGGTGCTAGCTGGGAGAGGTGCTGGGAGGAGGTGCCCAGCTGGGGCCTGCTGGAGAGAGGGGGGAGCGCAGGGCAGGCAACTCCTTGGTCTGCTCTTTGAGTGGGTTTTTTTTTCTTCGGAGTGCCTGGGAGGGTCCCCTCCTTAGCTACTCCCCACCTCCATTTACTGGCACACATAGTTCTGTGGTGACAGCCACCACACAGGCCTGTGAGGGGGAGTCAAGTCACTTGCTGTGATCTTCAGTGAATTATTTAACATCGCTGTGCCTCGTGTTTTCTCCTCAGTGAAGGAGGAATAACAACACCACCTACCTCCATAGGGTTGTTTACGCCCATAAGTAGGTAGCATCGCGCAGGAGACATGCTCTTTCTTCTGCTAGTTCTAACTAGATCGGGCTTTACCTGAAGCTTCCCACGCTCCAGATTCTGAGTCTATACCCTCTGCCGCACTTCAGGCAAATCACTTTTCCCCTCCCGGGCCTCTACGTTTCTGCCTGAGGACGAGATCAGCATCTTGCCAGGAAGTTTTGAAATCTCTGCTCATCTTGGCCAAGATTGTCCATAAATCTGGGACTCTCAGACAGGACTCCCTCTCACATGTGTATGGAGTGAGTGGGAGCATCTAGTGTGCGTCTGTCCTCCTTACTTTCCAGGGCCTAAAACTCCACCTTGCAGACACAGTCTTCGGGGCCATGGCTTTGCTAACCCCCCACAGTCTGCTTTCAATGGGCAGGTACTCCAAGATTGGATCACAAGCTGTTATCAGTCATTCACATCTTAGTGGGAAAGAGTGTTTGAAGCTGGCTTCTCCATTCTATTCTGCAGAACTATTTTCACTCCTAGGAAATGTTTCTGGACTTGCCAAGACGAATTAGAGAGCTGCCTAGCTTCCACGTAGCAAGCACCAACTACTAGCAAAGTGCTACAGGGCACTTCATGTAAATTATTTGTTACCCTTGCCTCAGCTCTGGCAGGTAGAATTCTCATTTTTGTCTCTTAGTGAGGAGTCTGAAGCTCAGAGTCTAAGTGACCCCAGCTGCTAGACTCCAGAGCAGGCTGGTCCAATTCCAAAGCTACACCAGGCTGCCCTCCTCCTGATGGGGCAAGGCTTTCAATTCTGCTAGTGGGTCCCAGGCTCTAAAGGCAGGGAAGGGGGTGTCCGCAGGAGGAAGCGGCATTATCTTGATACAGGCAATGGCAATGAAAGAGACATTCCAGTCTGGATTCCGTACACATATCCAAACTCTCCTTCCCTGTCTGCCTGACTTAAAACAGCCCTTGACATGCCGATTAAGATTCAGATATTGCTAATGTATCATAACTGTAGCTATCCTCCCTATGTCCTCAGAGGGCATTAGAGCTCACATGTCGTGTTCTCTTTCCCTCGCTCAGGCTTCTCACAACCACGTGAAGTAGCGAATGTTTTTCTCATGACCACATGAGGAAGGCGGGGCTCACACAGCTAAAGGAGCCGGGCCTCCAGCCCCAGCATTCTGCTTCTGGGGGCCAGTGCTTATGGGAGTCAACACGGTTAAATGCCGGGGGATTGGGGTAGGGTAAAGAGGACCGGGGGATGGCTTCGTTTGCTTATTGAAAACAGAATGAACTAGGAAATATTTCTAAGAAGACTGGATGGCAATAGGTACCTGGATGAAGGGACCTTTCATGATTTCCCTGTCCCTGTCCCCGAGACCCCTGGGCTTTTCCTCACCACCCGGCCCAGTGTACGTTCTCTACTTGCTAAAGTCCTATCCGTCCATCAACCCCAAAGACGCTTCCTCCTTCCAGAAGTCTCGGGGCGGCTGTATCGTCCCTCCTCCAAGTGCCCTGAAGGCTGGCACTGGTTTGCCCTTTAACCTGTGGGGTGACTTTGCCAGGAATGCACGCCCGGTCTACCCAGCTAGGTCACGAGCTCCCAAGGGGAGGCCACGTGCTCGGCATCCGGGTGAGATGTAGCACCGGGCACAGGCCTCACACACAGGCGCTCCATTGGTGCTTGTGATGGGGACGTGGGAAGGCAAGACCAGCCCCGGGAGAGGGAAGGGCCAAAGGTGCTAATGGCCCCAGAAGGGTGGTCAAGGGCCGCCATTCCCACACAGGCTTTGTGCTCCTCATCCTGCCTCCCACCCGACAGCATTGGGCACGGAGGCTGCACGTGCCGGAGGCCCGTTGTGAGCAGAGCCACAGTGCCTACCGTGGGGGCGGGAGGAGAAGGACGCACTGGCTGGGCCCAGTGTGCTGCCTGCTCTCCTACACCTCGTCCAGCTCTCCAGGGGTCAGGGGCGTCCCTTACCTGGAGAAGCTCCTCCTCCCACACAGCCCAGGAGGGAATCAGGTTCAAGAGCTAATAAAGGAGCTGAGGCCCAGGGAGGTGGACTCACTTGTTGGGGCCTGTGGCTCGGGAACCTACCCGGGGCTTGGAGCCCCAGGCCAAGGTTCTTCCCCGCTCTGGGGGAACTGGGAGTGGTGCCGGCTCAGAAGGTACAGTCTCTTGTCTCTCTGAACAGGTCTGGTGGCGGCCTTCAAGGTCGCCACACCATATTCCTTGTACGTGTGCCCCGAGGGCCAGAACGTCACCCTCACCTGCAGGATCTTGGGCCCCATGGCCAAGGGGCATGACGTGACCTACTACAAGACGTGGTACCGCAGCTCGCGGGGCCAAGTTCAGCTCTGCTCGGAGCGCCGGCCCATCCGCAACCTCACATTCCAGGACCTTCACCTGCACCACAGCGGCCACCAGGCCAACAGCAGCCAGGATCTGGCCCAGCGCCACGGGCTGCAATCCGTCTCTGACCACCATGGCAACTTCTCCATCACCGTGTTTAACCTGACCCCAGTGGACAGCGGCCTCTACTGCTGCCTGGTGGTGGAGATCAGGCAGCACCACTCAGAGCAGAGGGTCCACGGTGCCATAGAGCTACAGGTGCAGAGAGGTGAGGGCGTCCTCTGTGGGACAGCGTGGGGTGGGGTGTGGTCATTGCGGGGGGTGGTGCGTGCGCCCCTCCGGAAGGGCGAGCGGGGAGGAAGACAGAGTGACTCTGGGGGTGTGCTGCTGTGCGTGTGATGGTGCGACCGTGGGTGATTTTGTGTCGGAGAGTGTGTGATCCTGTATATAGGTGGCACTGGCACTCTGGGGACGTGTGCGAGACAGAGTGGCCATAGTGTGTGGAGCTGTGTGGAAATCTCTGGTCGGTGGGGTGTGATGGACAGTAGCGTGTGTGTCGTTCTGTGTAACGAGAGGAGGTGTACAAACGTAGGCTGGGATGCCACTGCTCGTGACAACATGGTGGTCATGGAATGGGACCGGGGGTGTGAGCTGGGAGTGTGTGTGTGCGTGTGCGTGTGCGTGTGCGTGTGCACGCGCTGGCTGGGACAAGCCTCCCTGGCCTCAAGCTCACCTAACCAACCCTTCTCTTTGTTCCCACAGACAAAGAAGCTTCACCCCAGTGCATCTTGTACCCACCTTCCCCCAGGGAGAGTGAAAGTAAGGGACCACTCTTTTGGCCCTTCTGGGTCCTCTGTTCTCCTCTGTCCTCATCTCGGACCCAGGCCCCGTTCCAAACTCTGACCTCATCACCCCAAGCCCACGGGACCCCCATCCTTCCTCCTTTTCTGTTGCCCCTCCCTTCTGCTTTCCCCTTCATTGAAGCCAGGTGGCCGTAGTCCCCAGAAGCCTATTCCCCTTCCAAGGCTCAGAGCCCTGGGTGGGGTGTGCCCTGGCAGTGACCTTTGGCCAAGTGCCTCCCATGACAGGTGCTGGTGCCACAGGCTGTTTTCAGTGTGTGCCTCTCCTGCCCACCAGCCCTCCGCCACCCGGGACGATGACAGGGCTGTGGGGTTCCTCTTGGCTTGCACCTACTTAAAACTTCCTCGTTCTGTGCATGGGGGAGGGCGGACGGAGAGGCTCCAGAAGGGGAAGAGATCTACCTTTCCTAGAGCTCTTACTATGTGCCACGCACCGTGCTAAGTCCTTTCAAGTACCGGTATCGCAGCGGATTCTGATAAGAACCCTCTGAAGTAGGCAGCGCCATCTTCGCTTTATAAGCATGGAAACAGATGCCCAGGGAAGCACAGCTGGGCTGTGCTCACTCCACCTTCTCCCCCCGCTGGAGGGATGCGTAAGGCAGTGGGTGGCAGTCAGCCCCCTGGTGTTTGCCCAGAGAGGTACCCTGTGGAGGAAGGGGGCACTGCTGTAAGGGATGTGGGGGCTCCCAGAGGCCAGGAAAGAATGCCCAGCAGCTTCGAGACAGCAGGCAAAGGGGAGACATCGCCAAAGCCCCGCCTCAAGGGTCGCGGTGACTTTCTACTCACACTGCTCTTTTTTGAACCGACAGTTTAGCCAGGAATTAAACTAAAACACACATTTCAGTCTGAGCCAGACCCACGTCGGACTAAGGAACTCTTCGGTTCAAGCCCCTCTCCCTGCGCACCGCAGCCCTTCGGTGTCGCCTCGGCACTGAGCCACTGCTGTCCTCACTTCCTCCACTGGCAGCTCCCCAGCGAGGGCGGACGACCGTGCGCACGAGCATACTGGACGGGGCGAGCCTCACCTGGCCGGACCCACGAGTCTCTACTTCCCCATTGCTCCTTCCACTCTGAGCAACCCTCCAGTCCCGCTTCTTCCTCCAGGAGCCCCCAGAGCTCCCTTAGGGGCCGTCACCTCTGCCACTGCCCGCGGTTCACTGATGGTGAAACTGAGCTTCAGACAGGTGAAGGGATTGCTCCCAGTCCCTCAGCCAGAGCGCCTGATTCTCAGTGCGCAAACCCTGCCCGGGGGCCAGGCCGTCCTACCCTCTGTCAGTACCAATTTTCTGGAAATTAGTTGTATGAATTGAAGTCCTGGGGACACAGACAAGAGATGCCAGTGGGGACAACGAAGAAACCAGGTACAAAATAGAGAGGGAGCAGAGGTTTGGCTCATTTCTCTTGATCTAGACTCTAAGAGAAGGAGCTGTGGGAATTAAGGAAACAGAAGTCACCCGGGAAACCCTAGGTGTCTGGCTGGCAAGAACCCAAGGGTGAGGCAGAGCCTTGAACTTGATGGTCGGGCGTGGGTCAGGGCTGGGCTCCTCTGCTCTCAGGTTTTGACATTTGGCCGACTCTCCAATTCACAGGGATGTGTGGCTTTGCTCTGGCCCCTGCCTCCCTGAGCTGCTGTCCACAGTGACCTGGCCCCCCCAGGGCCAGAGGGATGTGTTTACTTCTGTCCTAGCTGTTGAGAGCAGGGGGGTGGCTTTGATGGCCTCTGCAAGTCCCTTTCCGATCCCTTTCCGCACTCTTGGTTCTGGAGGTCTGGAGACTATAACTGGCGGAGTGTTGCCGCTAAGGTGGCATGGGGTCAGATGCAAAGAAACCCAGCTGTGCTTTTGGGTGGGGTGCGGAGGGTTTGGACAGCGCTCCCTTTCTCTAGGTGTCATGTGTCCACTCAGAAATGGGAGCGAGGGTGTCCTTTTCCTACAAACAGGGAGGCAATCAGTGTTACCCAAGAGGCTGAATCAGGGATCAAAAACTCAAACGCCCCTTGAGCCGGGGACCTGGTGAGTCAGACAGTAGGGAGGGGTGGAGACTGTGGTGGGCACCCAGCTGCCAGCCTGTAAGTGCAGTTCCAAATGCTGCATGCATGGAGGGGGCCTGGGGCTGCCAGAGCCACTCCATTTTCAAGCACAGTCAGAAGTCCAGATTTTACATAAACTCTCTCTTTTATTTTTTAATGTTTATTTATTTTTGCGAGAGAGCAAGCAGGGGAGGGGCAAGAGAGAGAGGCAGATACCGAATCTGAAGCAGGCTCCAGGCTCTGAGCAGTCAGCACAGAGCCCGACGCGGGGCTCGAACTCACGAACCGTGAGATCATGACCCGAGCCAAAGTCAGATGCTTGACCGACTGAACCACCCGGGCGCCCCATGTTTCCTGATGGTTTAGAAACATTTGCCTGGTGACCCACGTGCTTGGGTGGGCCTCAGGGCTGGCCACTGGGTACTGCCCTCCGTGCTGCCTACCTTTGGAAAGACCCTAGTCCCTGCTTGCTCTAAGACAGGTGTCCCACGGCCAACCTTACTACCTGATCTGCTAAGGATGCTTCCACTCTGGGCAGCTCTGAGTTTTCCTGATCTATCTGCTGCCCTGTCTCCTAATGTTCTTTTTGGAAAGTGTGGGGGTAGCTGGTTAGGAAATCCTCTGAAAGCCCACATCAGTCTGAGGTCGGGGGTGGGGGCAACAGGAGGGGAGAGAGGCTGAGGCAGTTGGTCCCCAAGGAACCCTGAATTGCTGAGTGGCTGTATGGTTTTTCACTCAACCCAGGGAAGCGGGGGCACTGGGCAGCCTATATCTCCCCACAAAGCCACCTCCCTGTCCCCCTGCACAGCAGGATGTTTGGTTTGCTTTTGTCCAGCCCCCTCCTGGGGGAACTGGGCAGCCTGACCGGACTCCCTCCTCCCCTCTCATACCTCCCTACCCACTCACAGGGTACTAGCAGGCTCTAGACAAGGAGGCACTGCTGAGCAGGTTGGGGGTTGGGGCTCCCATCGCAGCATGCTATGTAAAGGTCTGGCACAAGTCTCAGAGCTGGCCTGGCAGCTGTCCCTGCCAGTGCCTGATCACCTTCCCCATGAGCCAGGCTCTGGATGGCTACCAAGCAGGGCTCCCTCCTCTCCTGCCCAGGTACTGGCCATGCTTGGGGGGAGGGATGGAGAGCTGGGGCTCTGCAGAAGAGCCCTCAGCTTTGGAGGACAGTTGGGCCCACACAGCTGTCCCCAGACCCGTGCCTTCCTGTCCTGGCCTCGACTCTTAGCCCAGGTTGCAAAGAAACCAAACCCTGATCCCCTAGAGTGGCCCCAGAGGGGGATCTCTGCCTGTGGACAGGAGTCAGGCCACGGACAGGGAGCCACCATGAGTGAGCACCTGACTCACCTCACCGAATGTGGCTTAGTACCAGTCTGGACACCTGCTCTGGTACCTAGAAAAAGAGCGCTTTGTAACTCGTTTCTCGGTGCCCGCAAGAAGGTCCTGTGCCTGGGGGGCTAGAAATCCTCAAACGTCTAAATTGTAGAACGTGTCTACTTGCAACAGTCCACATCAAAATGCAGCCTTGCCAAGATCTGCAGGGAACCCGCTTTAATGTGAAGTTGAACTTGGTTCGTAATTAGCATAGCCACTGTTCCTGTACCAGTGGGTATGTCTAAAGTGCCTGTAAACAGTTTGTTCTCTTCCGTGGGATGAACAAACCCCCGGAAAGCTTATTTACACCATCAGGTTATTTAGCAATACAATGAGATAAAAACAGCCTTTATTCCCAAATAAATAGTGCAGAGGCAACACTGAGACCACAGCCCGTCCACCTTCCCAAAGCTCCCGGGGCCAAGTGGACACCGTGACAGGGTATCCCAGCCCATATTTTGGGAAGGGCTAAAATCAGGAAAAAGAAAAAAATGCATTTATGCTGGTTGTGGTTTTGAGGGCATGTCTGTTCCCAGCTAAACTTCTGGAGTCAGCAGATGGGCGGAAATAAGTCAAGCCTCTCACGCTGTTGGTGGGATCGTGAAGCGGTACAACCTTTGTGGAGGGCAATTAGGCAATACCCTAAAAGAAAATGCGCCTACCCTTTGGCTCAGCATTTTCACTGCTGGGAGTTTATGTACAGAGGTACTTGCCCAAGTGAGCGAAGATGCGGACACGAGGAGTTCGCTGTTACGTTATTAGCTATGTTGAAAAATGGAAGTAATCTACATAGCTACCCATAGGGGACTGTTGCAATAAATTCTGGGGTGAGCCCCATGATAAAGCCCTAGGCAGAACGAGGTAGATCTCTGTGTGATACAGAGATGTCCAAGCCATGCTCAGTGGGGAAAAGCGATTGTCATGAAAAGCATATATATATATATATATATATATATATATATATATATATATATATATATACACACACGCAAGGAGCAAATTTAGGCTACACGCAAGAAAAGCATGGACAGTGCTTGTGTCTTTGCAGGGGACCTGGGGGGAGGAAGAGGAGGGAACTTCTGAATATATTTTAACTTACAGGTTTTTTCTCTTTGTTTGTAATTTAGGAAGTTAAACAATTTTAAATGTCAGAGCAAGGATGCACATTTTTCCAGTTCTCACCCAAGTTTCCCCCTGTGACTTTCATGTGCGAGATCACTTCTGGAAGCTGTGTCTAGAGCTGAGGGGTCTCTCGGGCTGAGTGGGGCTTTTGTTTGTTTGTTTGTTTTTATTGTGGTACAACATAGAGAACATAAAATTCGCCATTCTAACCACTGTTAAGCATGGCATTAATTATGCTTACGACGTTGTGCGACCATTACTGCTTTCTACCTCCAAAAGTTTTACAGCACTTGGGTTCCTTTTGACCTTGAACTTCATGGCATGGGGTCTGTGAAGGGCCTGCTTTCCCTTTACGGGGAACAACCTGTGGCCCAGGGCAGCTGAACTGTCCCCAGGGGGCTGGGATGAAAACCCTTTTCTCTCTTCCCTGGAGCTGCCTCCACTGTAAGCCCGTGGTCTCATTTCTGTGTGCCCTAAGCCCACTTGGGAAGGATGCATGGGGCTCTCTTTGAAAGGGGATCCCCGGGCCTCCTGTGCCTCTGCAGGTCACTGAGGGTCTGGCTGTGCGGCCTGGGTAAAGCTGGGTCCCCCTGCGGCCTGGCCTTCCTTTGCTGGGCCTGTTTCCCTTCAGGAGGAACAGGGGGAACGGGGCCTCACCTTGGCCGTCTCTCTGCCTTTACAGGCATCACGGCTGCTGCTGTAGCTACAGGCGCTTGCATCGTGGGCATTCTCTGCCTTCCCCTCATCCTGCTCCTGGTCTACAAGCAAAGGCAGGTGGCCTCCAACCGCCGTGAGTATCCCTGCCTACCTGGGGTGGGGGACGGTATGAGTGGTCGGCCCCAGCCCCCAGCCCTGCCTCTGGGATTAGCAAAGAGGCAGGCACATTTCCTCTCTGTTCCGGAGATGGAAGCTGCTATAGGCCCTGCAAGGAGATGGGCTCAGTGGTAGAGGGAGGAGGGGACCCAGGTGTGCCATTCGGGGGGCCCGAGGGCCCACCAGCCCCCTACGGTGCTGGCTGGGCACTCACAAAATATCTGCTGAATGAGTGAATGACCACATGGAGTAGTTCAAATGGGTTTATAAAAATGCTGCTCCTTGGCGATCCTCTGGGGACCTGCTTTAAAGTCTGGGTAGGCTTGTTTTGCAACTAGCGGAGCAATTGTCGGGACAAAGATGACCTTTGGATGATCAGAACTGAAAGGGATCTCGGAGATAACAGTTCAGTTCTTTCAGCTTATAGCTGGGAAACCTGAGCTCAGCAGGGTTAGGTAATTAACCAAATGTTATGCAAGTTAACAAGCGGCAGAGCGGGGACTCAAACCCAGAGCTTCAGCTCATGCTTTTTCCAGAGAATATAATCCCACCCTATCATTAAAATGCTCACCAGCACGAGCGTCCTGGCCACCAACCCCTACCTGGAAGGGTCGCTGTGCTGGGTGCCACGCCAAGGTTGTTATATACCTTCTCTCGCTTATTCCTCATCACAACGCGAGGACTTGGTCCCACAATTGTTCCTACCTTGCGACGGAGCAAACTGAGGCACAGGGAGGTTCAGTAATTTGCTTAGGGAACCTCACAGTGAGTAAGCAGTGGAGCCAGGCTTCAAGTCACGGCCGCAAACACCATTTCACCCTCCTCTGTGGTGACAGTGCCCCTTGCCCTTCCTCTGACTCCACCCATGAACCTGGTTTAGTCTGAGTCCTCCAGGAGCAGGAGGCTGGAGAGTCCTCTGCCCTGGCCCTTGCATCACCTCCCCCACCTCTTCTCCTCTGCTCAGCTGCAGGAGGGAGTTGAGCGGGGCTGCTCTGCCACCAGGTGGCTTTGGCTCACACCTGATTTCCTCTGGCTGGACTGTAACACCTTGAGACCTCTGTCACCCGGAGCCCCTCAGTGGCTCACTCAGGGGCTGTGACCGCCTTTCCCTTACTCGCATATTCTTCTCGCAAACGCCACCATGGCCTACCTCCAGAAGTACCCCGGGGTGGGGGTGGGTAGGGGGCAGGTAAGGGGGTTGTGGCAGAAAGAGGAACCCGGGGGCCCAAGCAATCACCGTCGGGCTGCCAATGAGCCTGTGCTCACCCGTGCAGCGTTTTCACGGAGGCGGGGAATGGACGTGGAGGGAGACACGCCCAGCTCCCAGATAAAGAGGTGCTTTCTGTCTCCCTTAGTTCAGACCGCAACGCTGCCTCCATCAGGGAATGGGAACTGGAAAACAAATTCTGGGCATTGGCTGGGTGCAGGCCCCAGGCCCCAACACCGTAGGGGTATCCTGAGGACGCGAGGGGAGCCTGGGGTCGGCCCCTAGTATCTCCTATTCCGTGTGCCGGGACGCCTTGAGTCCGAGCTGAGGGCTCCCCAGAGGAAGGACCGGGATGGGGCAGGTGGACCGGATGCCGAGGACTGGGGTCATTTCTGCATCTAGACTCTGGAGAAGCGCTGCTGCTGGAGCCATGGGAACAGAAGTCACTGGGAGATGCCAGGGGTTAGGCCACAAAGCAGAGGCTAAGCGCCCGGGGCGGGGGTGGGGGTGGGGGTGTGGTGAGGGGGTGGGGCGGCAGGTCAGGGAGGAGACAGGGAGCCTGCGGTCGCTGTGGGCAGGGCGTGCTCAGGAGTGAGACACACTCAGGGAGCCACAGAGAAAGGGTTGGGAGCACTGAGGTCAGCAGCCTGCTGCGGAGGCTGATGGGTGTGGAAATCGAGCCAGTGTCAGATGGAGCCTGGGTCCCCCAGCTCTAACGTGGGGCCAGAAATCCCTCCCCCAAAGGGTGGAGAGGACGAGCCCAGGGAACGCTGGGCACCTGCGCGAAGCCTCACGCACAAAGGCATTTGGTAGACAGCAACCATGATTCCGAGAGCCGAGATTTTAGGAACCTTTGTGCAACTTCCCTGTGTGTTCCGTGTAGCCCCCCCCCCCCCCCCCCCGCCCATGTTTCCCCACAGTGGTCGTGGTAAAGCTCTTACAAATGAGAAGCGTATCGGAGCTGCGAGGAAGAGGGAAGTTGGGGCCACTGTATCTGGTTGGTGGCCAGTGTCGGGGTGGGGAATCCCAAGAGTGGGGCGGGGTGGCAACAGCTTTGGAGGAAGAGCAGAAAGTGGCAGGATGTCTGAGAAGTGATGGGGTCTCGGGCCCCCAAGCTTCCTCTAAGAGATGTCACCTCTAAGGCCACCTACGGGTAACACGGAGGACGGGCCAGAGAGGATCAGGAACCCTCCAGTTCGGAACTGACCTTACACCACTCCCACTCAGCAAATCGTGGTGAAGGACCAGAGCGTGGCAATAGTCCAAACAGGAAACAGCCAATTCAGGAGTCAGGTCTTTGGTTGATACTTAAATCCTGAAGGTCTCACGACCCCTAATCGAGCCATAGGAGAAAGCATTGGCTGCCTTTGGCCTCCTCGTGACAAATGTTGTCCTTTATACTGGTGAAATGCAGCCCCAGTTTCATCTATCACTGGTTAAAACGCACGGCTCCTTGAGGCCTCGCTTGCAGGATAAACACCAGAGTACGGGCCCCCAGAGCAAACACAAGTGGGATCCAGGGCTGACCGTGGCCCGGCCTGGTCTTGCACCAGTTCCTTGAAGGGCATCTGTCAGTGGGGGGGCAGGGATGTTGTCTAGGGAAGCCTTTCCTTTGTGACGGCCTTGTCTGTCTGTGTGTCCCTAGGTGCCCAGGAGCTGGTGCGGATGGACAGGTAAGGCCCATGGAGACCTCCCTGAGAAACCTTCCTGCAGCTGCTTGGGCCCCGACTCAAAGCTCGGCAGGCTCTCTCTCTTCTTGCCTCTCCGCAGGCCTGTGGCTCTGTAGGGCAATGTCTATACCCAAACCGTGGCTGGAATTAATGTAGAAGGGAAAGGGGTAACTTTTAACCAGGATTGACTTCCCCCTTCATAGGATCCTTTCCCTTCTCCTCCCTGATAACTGGTTGTACCGTGACAGGGCTCAGAACACAGACACGGCCTTCCAGGTCCTCCCTGGGCCCTGGGTCAGCTGACAGGAAGGACAGCTGTGCAGCAGGGTCCCCGTATAGCCATGTAGCACAGTACTTACAAGAGCACCTGCTACTGAGGCCAACACATCTGTGCTGGTTGGCTGTTCTCCCTGCCACCCCTCACCCAGCAGGCCGAGCTCCTGACGCTGCCTGGATGAGCCAGGCACCCACCTTTGGGCCTCCCTGTCAACTGGCCAGGGTGGGGGAGGAGGGAGAGCAGCTGAACTGGGGACAGACACTGAAACATGCAAAGGAGGACAGCACACCTGGATGTCTTTAGAGGCTGTCCTATTCCCAGTCACGAAGAAGGAAAGGGAACTCCTCCTTTCAGCTTAAGACAAGCCGTGGGGACATTCAATCTTAATGCCATTAACTCTACTGACCAAAGAGAAACCTGTCCCCAGATTCCTGAATGTCCTGAAAGTGTCTCTGACCCTCGGGTTCCCGGCTACGCCCGGGGCAGATGGTCAAATAATAGGGTAGAGTTGGGATCAGATGCCCTCGGCTCAGAGAAGATGGGAGAGTGCAGTCCATGGCCTTTTCTCTGTGGCCCTGGACCCTCCCTTCCTGCCGGAAGAGGGTGCTGAGGCCTGGGGTGCGAAGGCAGGTGAGGGTAAGGAAGTGGAGGAGGGGTACAGGCAGGAGGGCAGGGGGCCAAAACCCAGGTAGTACAACTGACTGATTCAGCTCTGATTTTCTAGCAACAACCCTCAAGGAATCGAAAACCCTGGCTTTGAGGTCCCTCCGTCTTCCCACGGGATGCCAGACGCCAAGCCCAGGCCTCCACTGTCCTACATGGCTCAGAGGCAGCCTTCGGAGTCTGGCCGGCACCTGCTCTCCGAGCCCTGCACTCCTGTGTCTCCACCAGGCCCTGGGGATGTCTTCTTCCCAACCCTCGGTGAGTGCTTCTCAACCCTCGCGGCAGTATGGCCCGCAAGGTCATGACCTCCCCATGGCCTGCAGGGCACCAGCCTTACTCCCCTCCCAGTCTCATGGTGTGGGATTAGAGGATGGAGGAGAGAGGAGCCCCTCATTCATTCTGCTTCATTCTTTTGCAGACACCGTGCCTGACTCTCCGACCTCTGAGGCCATCTAGGCCAGCTGGGGCCAGTGGGCGATCGTGGCTGGGCCTGGGGCAGGCGCATTTGAGGTCAGGCCGGCCCTCTGAGTGGTCCCTTAGCCTTGGCCCTGGTTCCCTCCCTCCTGCTCTGAGCCCAGACTCTTTGAGATACCTCTGATGGCCAGACCCTCAACTCCTCTGGGTGCTACACGGCAGCAGGGAGAAGGTGTTGGATCCCTCAGTCCCTGTCTCAAGGATGGTGGGGTGCCGGGATCCCACCCAGAGACCCGAGATTCACCAGCTGCAAATGCCAAAAGGCCTACATCCTAGAAGCCCAAGAATTTTCAGCTCTGTGGCAGCTTCCTCCCCTGGGACAGGAGTCTTTGGGACCTGACAACACAGAGGGGACACGATGGGCACTGGGCGGAACTCTCCCCTACCCAGTGCCAACCTGCCAGGCGCGAGATACAGGACAAGATGTGGAAAGACTCCTCCCTGCTGTGGTGATCTCGCCTCTGCTCATCTGTCAGACTCCCTCTTTGTAACCACGGGTCTCTGGGGCTGGGCCTGCCTGCCTCCGGGCCATGGGAGCCTTCCCCCGCTGCCTGCTACCAGCAGCCTCCCCCAACAGCTGTCAACGGGTTCAGCAAATCTGGGCTCCCCTTGCCTGCCCTCTGGTTCCCAGAGTTCATTGACCGGGGTCCCTGAAACAGGAAGTGCACATGGTGGCATGGTGGCCACTATGGGCTAACTGGCATCTTGGGTAACGGAGGCCAGGCAGGAGGTTGCAATACCCACTGTAGGGGGTGGGGAGGGGGAGCAGGTGGAGCCTGCTGGGAAGGTGAGTGGAGACGCTCCACCTCCCATCCTCCCTCCCACCTCTAGTGCTCAGTGTGCTCACTACAGAAGGTGACCCCATACTGTATTGTCCCAACTGTGACACTCTTGAGTGTGAAGAGGGAGTCCTACTAACTACACGGGCAACACGTGCAAGCCCGGTGAACGGACTGTAAGAGCTGGGTTTTAATCCCTGCGCTGCTTCTAGGTAGGGGTGCCTGAGGCCCGGGGAGCCCTCCTCCACCCACCCCGGTCTTCAGTGTTCCGTCCCATTTAATCTGCTGAGTCTTCGCTGCAGAGTGGCCCTGTCAGGTGGGCATGTACATGGGAGGGTTTGTGGCAACTCTGCTCTGGACCCTCTGCTCTGTCTCCTGCTTCAGGGCATACGCCCTGGATTTGTTTTATACACACATACAAGGGAATCCTTTGTGGAATTTCGATTAAAGGGTTTTAAAACATGGAGAGGAGCGGGGGGCCTCTGTAGACTCTGGGGTGGAAACAGGGAGGGGGACCCACCGGGGGAAGGGGCGAGTTTGGGCCGCGTGGGGGCCCGGGCACTGCACTGAGGAAGGCCTTCATCCCCCGGCAGCCGAGAGCGGCTCTGCTGAGCTGGGCCTGGGTACTGAGAGCCAGGACTCAGAACCCGCTGGATCGCCTGGGGCAGGGGAGACAAGAGTTGGGGGTGGAACAAAGGAGCAGCTCTAGGCTCTCCAGCAGCAGCGAGCCCCCAGGCCTGCGGGTAGAACCAGGAACCCCCCGGATGCACTGCACTGCTCCTAAACTCTCCGGTCACGCCCAAGGACATGGGCCAGTGTGGGTGTCCTGCGATGCCGGGCATGGGCCTCGAGACCGTAGGGACACCTCCAGTGGCCAGAACCTCAAAATCCTAGCTCCTGCTTTGTCTTTGGCGGGGGGTCCCTCTTCTAGTCCATCGGCTGCCTGGGACCCCCAGTGCCAGTTGTCACAGAAGGAGGGTGCTGTTCTTACAGCTTGTGGGGGCCCACGCGGCAGGGATGGGCAGGGTGACACCTGCTCAAGGCAGAGCAGGGCTGCCCCCAGGATTGAAGGATAAGCCTACAGACCAGACTCCCTGTCCCCCAGCTCTGAAAGTGCTCCTGCCCCAGGGCGGAGGCCAGTCTGGCCCAGCCCCCGGTTTCTGACGTCCAGGCACATATAATTTCTAAGAATTTGGCTACCAGACCCCAAGCCTGGCTGCTGCTATGTGGCGGGAGAGAGGAGGCCCCAAGCAGAAAGCCACCACACTTCCTCCCCAGTTTCCTCCCGCACGGCCTCCAGCTCTACTTCTCCGGACCCTTACAAGTGAGCACATCTCAGCTTCGTGGTTTCCTGTTTTCAGTGAAATTTACTCTGCGCTCCAAGCTCCATCTGCATCCATGACCACACGCTCCACCCCCAAAGGCCCTGTGGCGTCCTCCCTGCCAGCGAGGGGAGGCAGGTCTTGGGGCTGGGTAGGCCTCCTTGCTTGCCTGGGGGTGGGTGGTGCCCCTAGAGACACCTGCCCTGGTGGCTGCTTCAGGAAGTGCTCTGCACTGAGGGCCTCAGGAGCGCGGAGCCGGGCCGGGGCCTGCAGAGGTCGGGTTGGCCTGCCCCCGCAGCCTGGGCACTGCCTCCTGGAGGGGCCCCTCCTGAGTGTCAGCTGAAGCACTCCAAGGCTGGTCTCACTGTGTTGGGGGCTGGGATGATTGCTCGGGCAACTCTGGGGACACAGCAATGGGCGGAAAGGGAGACGGGTTGCCAGCCAGGATGCCGGGCGCAAAGGCCTCCGAAGCAGCGGGTACTCAGAGCCCAGCTTCGCGTCGTGTCCCAACCCCCCGGGAGCCCTGGCCACCTCGCCCTTTCACTGGGCATTCATTGCGCCCTGCTGGGCACTGTTGGCCTCTCTTTCCTGCATGGATGCTGTGTCTCCCTCACGATTCCGTGAGTTCCAAAAGGGCGGGGGTCCAGTAACGACCTGTCCTTCGGGCCCGGTTGTGGAGCTGACAGCTGAAGCGTAGCCGCAGGGCGATGGGCTGAGCCAGGATGCCAGCATCCTATTCTTTGGGCCCCTCACAGGGGCCCCTCCGGCTTTCTGCCGGGTCTAGTTCCTAGCGGCTCTGCCTGGGCTCGATGGGATCGGCTGAACAGCGACATGATGCCCCGAGCTTGCGCGGGCCGGGGGGCAGAGGTTTCCTTCTGTTTCGCAATTCTGATCTGTTGGCATGACTTCCAAGTGTACGTTGAGAGGGATTCTGAAGTATCGAGAGGGCTTAATGAGAAAACGCTGACCATCAGCTAGCCATGTGCCTCGGGCACAGGATGGAGACGTGGGCCGCGTGCCATCCCTCTGCCTTTTGAGTTCCAGCACTGCGTCGGCCGAACCACTTAATACCCGTGGTATGACTTTTTTGAATCCCCCTCCCCTGCCAGAAAACCCTGGGAGGCTTTACTGTCTCCATTTAATGCACAGGAAAAGCGAGGCCTCCAAGAGACGGGTCTTGTCACAAGTGAATGTGAAACTGGGGCGAAAGCTTCTCTGGCCAGTGCTCCTTCCTCTTCTCTGAACTGAATGGCATCACAGACCAGGACTTGGACTTTACAGGACACACCAAGGCCCTGAGGGATGAACCTGTGCCCACAAGCCCAAGGCTCCACTCCTTCTGCATCGTTCTTGCCACTCCTTTTTCTGCATGGCAACCCTGAATCCACAGCACTCCTATAGGCATGGCGGCCCGTGCCTCCCAGCTTGCTGAGAGCGAGGGAGGGCAAGGGAGCGACTCTCCACTAACGGCAGAGCCCCAGGGTCTCTTGGAGGAACTGAGCGGGTTGTAGGCGCGCCATGTGACCGCTGGGGAACATCCCTCAAGAAGCAGGGTGAGGGAAGGATCTGAATTTAATCAGCCTGGGCCGGAGGCGGCTGGCTTGCTTGGTGCACAGCACGGGGAAGGGGCCAGGCTGGGCTTTCGTGAGCCAGGGGAAGCAGGCTTCGCTACCAACAACAGGGTCCAAATTTAACAGACAGAAGAGCTCTTGGCCCTGAAGACATGAGGTCAACTGCCAAGAGCAATGTCCCAGCTCACAGACTTTCACGGGGCTATTGCTGGCAACTCTTGTACCCGCAAGTGGGTGTTGGGAGACTTCCGTCCTTCTGCCTGGACAGGTGACTTCTGCAGGTCCCTACCGGCTGGAGAAGCCAGAGCTTGTTATCTGGGACTGTCTAACCTGCTGGCTGTGATTCGTGTGGCAGGGAGGCCCCCCTCAGGCCCTTCCTCTCTCCATCCTCCTGCCAAGGTCCCTCTGTGGCTGGGCCTCAGCTCCTGACCTCCCAGTTGCCTTCCGTCCTTCCTCCCTGGGCCCGGCCCTTCCTCTTGCAGAGGCCTCCCTGACAGCCACTTTGACCCCTCCCCCGAGCCTGGCCCCCCAGCCCACGGCCCGGAGCTGGCCAGAGGGCTGAGGCTGTACAACGATTTCCCCTGGCTGGGTGGCACGCCATTGTGTGACAGACCTGGGCTGGCCCGGATACCCCTAGCTGCACAGCTGGTGATATGGGGCTGAGAGCTGGGTGGGGACAGGAATGTACAGCTCTCAGGAAACTGGGGGGGGGGGGGGCGGGGGCCCAGGGAGAAACAAAGAAATAAGAGGGCTCGGATACACGATTTCTCTTGGCAGCTGAATCCCAGGCCCCCTGCTAAGGGAGCCTCGCTATGTAAGTCACGAACGCAAACGATGCCCAGAAAACCTTCCCTGGTTCCTGGCTGCGAGTTCCTGGCACTTTATCACATCACAGAGTGGTACCTCTCTGTTACAGGTCCATTTCCCCCGCTAGATTGTAGGCTCGTTGAGGGCAGGACTGCGCCCAACTCAGGTCTGACTTCCTAGCTTCAAGCACGGGCCTGGCACGTATTTGGTGTTGAATGAAGGACGCCTTGTGCCAGCGAGGGCTGGCTTGAGCCAGGCAGATGACTGCAGGTGGGAACAAGAGGATGGTGTGTGGGTCTGCTGGGCACCTCTGGACGGATATGTGCAGGGTGACCTCCGCCCATAAAACCATGGTGAACCTTTCCTGGAACCTTTGGGATGGTTGGTCTGATGCTGCTCATGGCTCTGGCTTAACCCTACTGCCTTGAGTAACCATCTAGTGAAATCTGCCCAGGAGCAGAGAAGGGCCATCCTCTGCTCACCTCTGGCTTGGCCCTTAGCTTTGTGCTCAATCCTGCGGGTTCACTGTCTAGAGGTGACAGTCTGATCAGTGGAGGCAAATCTTCTAGGGTCCGGTGCTCCTTGGAGGCAAATGCCAATCGTAGTGGGGGCCAAAAGGAAGCCAGATGTTGCCTCCAAAACTCAGAGTCTTAGAACGTCACGGGTCTCACCGACTGCCTCCCCAGGAAACTCTAGTACCGTAGGGGAGGGGGAGGGGAGAGTAGGGGTGAGATCGGTGTGTTCACCGGCCTAGGTCAGGACGAAGAGTACCGGCCTGGCATATGCTCTCGGTTTCCCACCCTGGACCTATTCTCTACCCTTCCCTCACTAACAAGCCCTGCTTTTGTTGGAGGCAGTGATATATGTGGCTCCCACATAATAAATAGGTCAATCCTGACAATTCTGTCATTTTTTTTCCCAACCTCCCTTGCAGCTAGGATGCCCTAGGAACCGTTTCTGACCACAGACATACGCAGAAGTCTGGAGAGTCGTTCTGGAAAAACTTTGCTTTCCTGAGGAAGGGGCAGAAATGGCTCGCATAGCTCTTTGTCTTCTTGTCATTTCCTGCCTTGAATGCTGACATGATGGCTGGAGCTATAGCAGCCACCTAGGCACCATGGGGGAAAGGTCAAGAGGCATCAGCTCTGACGTCATGGAGTGCAAAATCAACATTCGTGATTCTCTCCAGGATTTTTGTTATGTGGATAAAATGCATTCTGATTTATTTACGACTCTAGAATTAAGTTTCTGTCACTTGTAGCCAAACACGTCTCTAATTGGAGAGATGACCAGGATGATGACTTTTCCTGAAGCCTGGTGCAATTAGCGAGGGGTTGTCAAAATGGGGTCCTTCCCTGTCACCACAATAACTGATACCCCTACCTGTTCCCCCCCTTAGGTAGTTATATGTGTCCTGTAAATGTGCCTCTGGCCCACTGGGTGTGAAGGGTTGAAGTGATTAGTGGTGACACTGACAGCTATGGAGCTCAGGATGCCCAGGGCGTGCCCAGAGCCAGTCCCATTTCCTGGGCAGCTCAGAATGTGGTTTCCTAAGATTGGCCGAATTCCACCATCCTCCCCAGAGACACTCCAGATAAGCAGCCCCGCCCAGACCTGCTCTGCCCCCCAGTCCCTAGTGCTGCTGCCAAAGGGAAGGGTCTGACAGAGTCGCCTGTTGGGGGCAGAGGGACAGAGCTGAGGCCTCATTGACGATCAGGTCTCTAGGGCACAAATTACAAAAACGTCCTCCATCCTTCACACCTCCCTGTATCCACACTCTTAGCGATGGGACTTTGCAGCTCATTCCTTTGAAAGATAGAGTGTATCTCTCTATACCTTGAACCTGGGCTGGCCTTGTGACTTGCTTTGGCCAAGAGAATGTGGTAGAAGTAACCCCGGTCCGGTTCTAAGCCTGGACTCAAGAGGCCTTGCAGGCTTCTGCTGTCTCTCCTGGACCCTAATTTTTTTTCAAATGTTTATTATTTTTCTGAGAGAGAGAAACACGGAGTGAGAGCCGGGAAGGGCAGAGAGAAGAGGGAGACACAGCATCCGAAGCAGGCTCCAGGCTCTAAGCTGTCAGCACAGAGCCCGACGCGGGGCTCGAACCCTCGAACCATGAGATCATGACCTGAGCCGAAACCGGACGCTTAACTGACTGAGCCACCAGGCACCCTATCTTCTGGACCCCTTTCCAGGTCCACATGAATAAGCATGGGCTAGCCTTCTGGAAGACGAGAGACGGGTGGCCCTGTCACCCTAGCTGATAGGCGTCCAATGTCACCCCTAAAATCATAGCCGTCCGATGACACACAGCTGCCACACAACACATGTGAGAGCCCAGCTGAACCAGGTCTAAATTGCCAGCTTGTAGAACTGCGCTAAATCGGCGGTTGTATTCCATCCCTCTGGTCTGCTTGGCCGCGTGGCCTTCCTGCAGCCGTACATCCTCCACAGGGTTTACCAAGCACTTCCAGAGACACGAGCTAATTCAATTCCCCAGACACCACCTAAGAGGCGACATCATCTCCCTTTGCAGATGACGAGACCAACGTTCCAGGATGTTCTGACTTGCCAGCACTCGTGCAGCCAGCTCACAGGGCCAAGTCTTCCACTCTCAATGTGCACATGGCTCCCACTCCGGCCCATCACCCCCTCCCCCACCCCCCACCCCCCGCCCCCGACCATCTCGCCGTCCGGCCCCACGGGGCCCACCTGCTTCTCCAACCTTGCAAACTCTGCACACTGACTTGGGCAGAGGCTCTGCCCATTCAAGTAGCACGCTGGACCAAGAGCATCAGTCTCTTGCAACCCAGATGTACCATGATGGCATGTCACGGCAGCATGACGGAGGGGAAGAGAGTACCTCTTCCTGCCTGGCACAGGGTATGGGTTAATGCAGCCTCACAGGTACACGGCTTGGCAGGTGGAGTGGGGGCTGCCCAGGCCCCAAGGCACAGGCTCAATCTGTACGACCCCAGAGAAGTGCTCTGTTGGAGCAGAGAGGACCGCACAGAGGCTCTGAGTGGCTACGGATGCAGGTGAACCGGCACGCGCGGGCCCGCCATAGATACGTCTAGGCTGGCCACCTAACGGCACGATAAAGGAGCTGTCGAGGATTTACCCACCGTAGGAATTCCGGTTCCACACGTCTTGTTCCCCCCTGCACAGAAGGCGCAGCTGCCCCCTACGCCCCCTCCCCTGCCCGCAGCCGCTGCCGTTACTCACCGACAGGGTGGGGGTGCCTTCGTCCTCCACGGTGACCACCAGGTGGTAAAAGCCCTGGCGCTCGCGGTCGGGCGGGGCGGGCCGCGTAGCGATCTCGCCACTGATCCGGTCCATGCGGAAGGTCATGTCCTCATTGCCCTCAGTGATGTAGTAGGACAGGACGCTGTTGATCCCAATGTCACGGTCGGTGGCTCTCACCTGCACCACAGCAGTACCCCCGCCCACGTTCTGTGGGGAGAGCGGGGGAAAGAGGTCATTCTGGATTCGAAGCCCCCGGGGGCAAAGGGTAGCACCTGCTTCTGGGAGCCCGAGGGCTCCACCTGGGCCTTCAGAAAGTTTTGCTCTACCGGGGAGCACCGATGAGGAGCATAAAGATGATGGTGGCGAACCTCCTGTGGGCACCCACTGCATGCGGGGCTGCCTTAATTCACTGATTCTTCTCCGTAACTCTCTGAATGAGGTATGAGTCATCCCCATTTACAGCTGAGAAAACCGAGGCACGGAGAAAGAACGTATGCAGGTCACACAGCCTGTCAGTGGCAGAGCCAGGGTCTGACTCATGGGAGCCTGGCCTGAGACCTGGCCTTCAAACCCCTATACCGTCTTGCTTTTGTGGACATCTAATCTGGCACGTTACCCAGCAACGCTGAGGCAAGAGTTTCCCCGAGTGGCTCAGTCTTGCGACTGAACGATAAATGTGTCGTCTCGTTTAAGAGCAGCTCTCCTGGGACAAATCTCTCAGTGCCCTGTCGGCGGTGAGAGGCCACTCTCTTCTTTCTCTCTCCTCTGGTCCCTTCTTCATGCCTCCCACAAAAGGATACTGTGTTCCAGGAGCTGGCATTAGGGCTGGAATTGTGGGTGAGTGAGCCACGCCCCCACCCACGAGATCCGAGAGACTAGTGGGCCAGGCAGACATTTAAACGGGTGCTTCACGGTCACTCACACCCACTGTCCACCCTGGGTGGCCAGCTGCCCTCACCTCGTTCACGCTGACATTGTACCCCAAAGGGCTCTCAATCACGGGAGGGTTGTCATTGACATCCAGGATGGTCACCTGCAGGATGTGGTCCTTCTTCCGTGGAGGGGTGCCACGGTCGGATGCTACGACCTGGAGGAGGGAGGTGACTGGATTCAGGGCCAAAGGTAGGGGAAGGATCAGGATCACGGAGTCTTAAAGGGCAGTCTGCCTGGTGGGGAGGACTGGGAGGGCGGAGAGATTCACTGGTCCATCCCTGTCCCTGGGTGGCCTGCCAGCTCTGGGTTCTCCCCAGGATTTTGCCTTCGCCCCACGCTGCAAACAATCCTTGCCTAATTATTATCTGGCTTGGGACCGTCATTTGGAATCTGATTCTGATGTGCCTAGGCTTTCCCTCCTGATCCTACCTCTGGCTTTATTCTGGGCCGTGCCAGACCCTGACCATGACCTGGGCCTGTGACCCAGGGACCCTGCCTTTAGCTTCAAATACCTCTGTTCTATGCACTCCTGTGAAGTCTGGCAAATAGCCTCCTATAATCATTTCCAATGAGCTGGAGTTCTCCCCATAGCCCGAGCCTATCCCTGGGAGCCTAGATGCTTCCTGGATGCCTCCGGGGCAGCAGAAAGGGCTCTCCAGGCTCAGACCCCTGCAGAAATACACCCGTGGTGTCCCCAGACTCCCCAGGAAACATGCCAGTCACAACAATTCAGCAATAATGGTGGCTTTTGTGAGTTCTCACAGCTGCACTTTTTCTCACCTGAGCAGAGACAGACCAGGGTTTTTTTTTTTTCCTGCCCGTCACACAAGAGGGGACACCAAGGCGCTGAGAGAGTAAACAACTTGCCCAAAGGCCTGTTGTGTGTGGGAGAGTCGGGGCTCTTTGGGCTCTGCCAGGCTCTCTCTCCTGGTTCTTATGGCGGGGACGGACACCTGTGTAGCTGCCTGCTCTGGGTCCGCTGGGGACTAGCGACACGGGGAAGCTAACCGCCAGGGTGTGCCGACCTCTCTTCTGGATGGTCAACAGAGATGCCGGGGAGGGGGGCGGTCCCCACCTTAAGGATGTAGTGGTCTAGTTCTTCTCTGTCCAGGGGCCTGGCCACGAACACTTCGCCAATGGAGTCATTGGTGGTGACGATGTCAAAGGCCCCAGCGATGTTGCCAGAGGCCAGGGAGAAGACCACCTGCCAGGGAGGACGAAGGGTGAGGGTGAGGACAGGCCGCTAGGTCAGGCCAAGGGTCCCTCCCCAGCCCTCTGCTCAGTAAAGGCATTTTAAAAAGACAGCGTTTTATGCAGATGTGGTTATGCCCTTCAAAATGTGTGTGGCAGGCCCACTGAGGCAGCGTGAGGCCTGTGGCAGGTTCCTGGGCGGGGGGGGGGGGGGGGATGTCAACATACTGGCCCAGGGGCCAGAGGGGTGGGTGTGAGTCCCACTGCACGGATGTCTCCCAGGACAGGAGTGGGGAAATACCGACACTTCTGGAGACTGTCAGAAGCAGGCATGAGCCCTAGTGTGTGAGAGGAGTTCCGTCTGGCCCTCACAACAACGGTCAGAGGGAGATGTTCTTCAGGTTGCAGCCAGGAGGCTCAGAAACACAGAACGGCTGGCCACGATCACACGGCTCGCAAATGCCCAAGAGAGTGAAGATTCGAACGCCTGCGCTTCTGACCCCAAAGCCAGCCCCGCAGAGGTGTGCAAGCCATTTGTAAATGGCGGAAGCTCCCCAAACGTACCACCCAATTCACAGGGCAGATTAAAGCCACGGAAAGACTGATATGCTCTATCGCCCCTCCTCCTTGTGCTCTGGGGTGGCCGGAGCTAGAGTGCGTGTGGAGGGGGCATTTCCTGCTGTGGGACGGAACCCCACGCCCCACCCGGCCAAAGCAGGAGGGAGGAGGGGGCACGTCCTCTCTGAGACCTGGGGCCACACTGGGAGGGCTGGTCTGGGGCCTGGCACACGGGTGTGGATAAGGGGAGGCAGGAGTCACCGGGAGAGATAAACCCTCGTGCTTTCAGCCTGCCGTGGAGGGCTGAGCTGTGGCCGGCCTTCGGGCTCTGTGTTCACCGGACCCGGGCAGGGCCAACAGCCTGCACAGCTCTGCCTCCTTTCCTTGACCGTGGACTCGGGTTGAGGGCAGGGCAGCACTGCCCGGGGCTGGGCGGAACCTGAATGACTCTCCTCGAGCTGAGAGGCTGCAGAAGCCTCTTACTGGCAGGCAAGGTCCAAGTATTTTACGTGGCGCCCACCTGCCCATTGCTGCCAGCGTCGGGGTCCCGGGCCTTGACGGTGGCCACACGCTGGCCCACAGGGCAGTCCTCAGGCACGCTGACTGCTGAGTCGGAGGTGAAGTCAAACCGGGGACTGTTGTCATTCTCATCCAGCACCGTGATGTAGACCTGTGGGGAAGGTAGCCAGAGACCTAGCCCCTCCTTCCCCTTCCCGGTTCCAAACGCCAGGCTCCCACCGTGGGTCCGGTGGGGACCAGACCTCTGATGATTCCGGAATGGCAGGTAGCGCTGAGAGCCTGCCTGGGCCAGTCTGGACTTTCCACGGGGATCTCGGGCACATTTTTCCCAGCGGTATGATGGGAGAGGGTTGTACGTACCGCTGTGCTGGGGCCAGGACAGCAAGGAAGGGTGTGGGGGACTCAGAGCTAGAAGGCGTGGGCCTTGGCTGAAGGGGGCAGAGGCTACTCAGGAAAAAAATCCATGAGGAATGCCAGCTTGGCGTTGGTAGGGCTTCCTGTTTTTCAAGAGGAACTAGGAACCCACATTTTTATGAGGAATTCGGTGGTGATTAATAAAAACTAAAGGAAACACTTATGTGCAGGCTGGCCAAAACACATCTGGCCGCCAGAGACTGCCCGAAGGCCTCTTCTCTTGTGCATCTGGGTCAGAGGGAAGGAAATAGGGCTTAGGCACAGGAGGGGGCCGTGAGGTAGCTTGGAGGCCCCAGTGGGGACAGGAGAGGAATTTCCAACTGTCAGATGAAAACTGGGAACGTGCAAATTGCAGACAAAGAGCATGCTGTTTTGTGTCTGCAGCTCCTAGCTCCCGGACGGACACACCGCTCCTTAGGTTCACCGACGCGAGGGTTCAGGTAGGGCGGGAGGAGGCTCAGGTTTTAGGGATCCCAGGCCAGGCTTTCTCCCACTGCCCTGCTCCAGGCCAGACCTCATCCTCTCCTTCCCTGGGCCTGGGGTTAAGGGGCTCCCAGGCTTGCCTGCCTACCCCCGGTGTATATAGGCCCCCACAGGGAGCCTGTGGAGCCCCCGCTCCCACAGAGGAGATCACCGCATCCTCCCTGCCCGTCAGGTCTTCCTTCTTTCCATCCTAGCCACGCCTCCGTACCTTTAGGCAGCTGTCACAGCCGCCAGGCAACAAGCCCAGGCTTAGTGACAGCACCAACTCCACCATTTACTGGCTGTGTGGCTTTGGAAAAAATTATTCAACCTCTCTGATCTTCCATTTCCTCAACTGAAAGTAGGAACAAAAACACATACAGCACCGGGAGGCTTTGGGGAATGGAGGAGCGAACAAGAAGTCGAGGGGTGGGACAAGGTGGTCCCCGTCCCGCGCCCTGCCTGGCAGACACACGTGATCTCACGAGCCAAGGCTTTGCCCATCCATCATGATTTTGGTCAGGGAGTTCTGTGAAGTCCCAGAGCCCCAGTCTGCTCACCTGTGAAATGGGTACAATAATGCCCACCATGCTGTCAGGGCAGAACCAGACAAGGCTTCCGTGCCCTGATTCCTCCCAAACTCTCTGGCCGGGGTCAAGGCCTGCTTTAGGCTTCCTGTGCTCCCTTCCACCATAGGGCCTTTGCATATGCTATTCCCTCTGCCTTCACACTCTTCCTTCTTGGCTGGGTAAATGTCTGTCTATGCTTTCTGTGGATCTCAGCTTGAGTCATTTCCTCAAGGAAGCCCTCCTCAATTTCCTTGGCATCTTATTACACATTTTCCTGTAGCATACGTTTATTGGTGTGATTATTGATTTATTAACGTTTGTTTATTTTTTTGGGGGGGGGAGGGAGGGAGGAAGGGGCAGAGAGAGAGGGGGGACAGAGGATCCAAAGCGGGCTCCACGCTAACAGCAGAGTCCGACGCGGGGCTCGAACTTGAGAACCGTGAGATCATGACCTGAGCCGAAGTTAGAGGCTCAACCGACTGAGTCACGCGAGTGCCCCTACTGGTGTGATAACTTAATCAATATTCCTCTCCTCTCCCACTGTATCTTATGTTTGTGAAGACAGAGGCTGTGTCTGATTTTGGTTTCCTGTTGTACCCTGAGCCCAGCCCACAGCCTGGCACACAGTAAGTGCTTCCTCTAGGATCACCACTGGGATGTCCTTTGTGAGGTGCTCCCAGCATGGGGAGTCAGCCTCAGTGGGCGAGAACAGAGGGCAGGGGCCAAGGTTTACAGCATTAGATCTGGGTCTGTGTTCCTACCCAGGGCCTCACGATCCATATCTGCTTCCCCTGGTCCCAAAGGCCTGATGGTGTTACTCAAGAGCCTGCCCCAGTCTGTCCCTTCCTGCTGCCTCCCCGCCCCTCCCAGGGCCCACGGGGGCTGCTGGGGTCAGGGAGGAGTCAGGTGTAGGTGAGCTGTGGTTTGGGGGTTCCGGCCTTGCAGAGGAAATGGTGTCACCTTTAAAAGGCCCCTCAGCCTGCCTCCACCCTAGCACCTCCGACAGTGCTTGGGCCGACAGAGCAGGTGTATCTGGCACAGTGGCCCCTGGAGCCCGAGAGGAAGCCAGGGCAGAAGCAAAAGGCCATAGGTCCTGCTTCCTAGAAGAGGGCGAAGTGACTGGAAATCCAGGGGCCTGCACAGAAGTACACGTTCTAAAATGCCCTTGCCAGCCCAGCCCATGCAGAGGAAGAAGGGCTTCCGCAGCCTTGGTGGGGAGGGTCCTAACCATCCTGCTGCTTCTCGGGCTCCACCTGGCCTCGGCTCCCAGACTCCCCACACTACGATGGGTGAGCTGCAAATGGGCCCAAGCTGCAGATGAGGCTGCCGAGGCCCAGTGAGAGGGCCCCACGGAACCCGAGTCTCAGCTCCTCTGGCTGGGGTGGCCAGGAGCCTGAGCTGGGAGGTACGGGACACAGGGCACCTGCCTAGTGTCCCCCACTGAGGGTTCTGCTCACCGGCTGCCCTCTGGGACTCCTAGTGGGCCAAGGGGAGCTATGTGGCTCCCGGCTGCTCATGGCCTCACTACCCCTAGGCTGGCCCCGTGGATGGCGGGGGCTTTGGGGTACCCTCAAGCCCCCGCCAGGGCCATTGGAACTGAGTACCTGCAGGGGGCAGTGGCGCAGAGGACCCTAAGCAAGCGCATTTGGCTCTTAGCCTGGACAATAGGTTGATTTCTATCCTTCTAGGCTAATGTCATAGGGACTGGGTGGGGAGTGAAAATGTGGTCGTAACCAAGACTGCTGCTGAGCTGGCTGCCCCATGTGACCTACAGACGGCCTGCCCGGACTGGCTGGGACCCAAGCCGAATCAATTGTCAATGTTCTCATCGTCACTGCAGGATGCCACCCCGGGGCCCGCCCCTGTTTCAGCCCCGAGCCTCCCAGCCTGAGGTCCCTTGCCTGCCTCTCCCACCCTCCTAGGAACCTTGCCTGACACCTGTGACCTCGGCAGTCATGCTCCTCAAAACGCTCTGAGCATGTGGTCTCTGCCCTCAAGCCCTTCGAGTCCTCGAGGGCAGTGACTCACCCTGTGCCCACGGCTGCCCTTGTCTAGGACCCCTCAGGCCCTGGCACTGTGTGTCCCACCTCACGCGCGCAGTAATAGAATGCGCTCCTTCCCCCAACCCCCGAGAGAGGGCGAGGTTCCTCTTTACCGATGCCACTCCCATCATATGCTCCTTGGGTCTTGGGGTCTAGTTTACAAAGGGCTTCTTATCCGTCACCGCCCGCCAGCGTCAGGGCTGCTGGCACCATCCTCATTTTAGACCCAAGGAGGGGAAGCACAGAGAAGTGGAGCGACTTGCCCGTGTCACCCAGCCAGTGAGGAGCAGAGCTGGGGCGAAGCCTCAGCGTTCCTTCCATCGTGTGTTCCACCTACGGTGCGCTAGGGTCCCCGCCCCGGGCCCCGTGGGCTGGCAGGAAGGGCAGAGCCGGAGATGGGGAATGTGCCCGAGAGGGGCTGGGCCCGAGGGGGCTGGGCAGGAACCTGCTGCAGGCCTGTCCCTGTGCCTGTCTCCAGCGGAGGCAGGAAGGTGCAGGGCTACGTGGGGACCGAGCCGGCAACGGCCACAGCCAACACACAGGGGGGAGCCCCGGTCCACAGGCCACTCACCTTCTGTAGGCAGGGCCGGCGGGAGGCCACGGGAGAGAAGAGGCAAGGGTGCGAACAGTTAGCAGTCTGCAGCGCTCCCAGCACGCGCCAACGCCCCCCGCACCGCACCCCTCCCTCCGGCTCTCTATCTGTGGTCTCTGGGCCGCCCGGGGAGGTGTGGCACGACTGGCCACAGCGGTCAAAAGCCTCACCCATTTGTGGCCTGGCCCGTGCGTGGGGTGGCTGGTGAAGATGCAGGCTTTGGGGTGCCTTGGGGGCAGTGAGCTATACCTGTGGGGCTCTCACCCGGGGACCCACTCACCACGGTGGAGTCCGCCTTGGGGCCGCCGTCATCTGCCACCACCGTCAGGGTGTAGAAGTCGCCTTTTTCCCGGTCCACCAGGCCCTTGACTGTGATCACGCCCTGTGGGGAGGGGGCCAGACGGGCGAGTGACAACGTCCTACCCACCGGGCGGAGGCCACCCCGCCCCCAAGCAGCCCCGCGCTCCGGTCAAACCAGAGTCCTCGCTACTCCCAAACCTGCCTACTTCCCCACTTCCTTGTCGCTCCCTCTGCCCGGCAGAACCTCCCCGTGAAGCTCTGTCGGCCCAAACCCTACTTCTTTCTCAGATCTCACTCAGATGCCACCTCTGCTGTCTTCCCCAGCCAGGTAAGATCCCTCTCGCTCGGGCCTCAGGCAGCAACATCCCACCTGCGTTGTAGTTCTCTTTACATCTTCCCTTGCGGTGCCCTGATGTGCACCCTTGATTATGCCTGCTTCTCCTCCCAGTCTCAGGACTCTTTGAAGGCTGGGAATGCTTGTTCATCTTTGTGAACCCAGTATTCCCTAGGATAAGGCCCGCACACTGTGCACTTGCCTATTTTTAAAATTTTTTTTTAATGTTTATTTATTATTGAGAGAGAGAGAGAGAGAGAGAGACAGCATGAGCAGGGGAGGGGCAGAGAGAGAGGGAGGGAGACACAGAAGCCAAAGCAGGCTCCAGGCTCCGAGCCGTCAGCACAGAGCCCGACGCGGGGCTCGAACTCACAGACTACGAGATCATGACCTGTGCCGAAGTCGGTCGCTCAACCAACTGGGCCACCCCGGCGCCCCTACGCTTGCCTATTTTCAAAGAAGGGAGGCCGAGAAAAGACACGTTAAAGCAAAGATGGAAGAGTAACAGCCGGATGGTAGATGAGAGACTGGCTGCTACCGAGCTAAGACCAGCTACTGTGATGAAGCACTTTATATCTGAGCTTCCTAACAGCCAAGGTAAAAAGAGAAATGTGATGACTTACCTAGCTGTCGTCGTCTGGTAACAAGAAGGTTACCGGGTTGCCTACGTATAAACTTTACCTTACCCCTGAATATGGAGAGGAATGTTTCCTAGGGATATTTATCTCAAAGACACTTTATGACGAAGAGGAGAGTGCCATGCATATTGAAGGAGCTCAATAAATGTTGGTTAGCTGCAAAAGGATTGAGCTTCCTGCCCCTTAGAGCCCTTGCTGTGTCTGCTCCCAGTCTCCCTCACCGTGACGGAATCTATCTTGAAGAGGGCTTTGGCCTGGGTGCTGGTATAGGCGTCGAAGCGGTAGGTGATCTGATTGAGGTTGTCAATGGAGTAGGCCTGGACCCGCACAATCTCGGTGCCCAGGGCCAGGTTCTCCAAGATGGCAGCCTCGTAGGAGGCATTGGAGAACTGCACAGCCTCATCCAGCTCGTTGAGCAGAGTGATGTAGACGCTGCAGAAGCCCTGGTTGAAGGGGGGTGCCTGGTCGGTGGCAGACACGTTCATTAGGTAGCTGGTTTTGGTCTCATAGTCCAGGTAATCAACGGTGATGATAAGCCCCGTGCTCTCGTCAATCTCAAACTTCCCCTCCGCGCCGGACAGAATGCGGTAATTCACCAGGCCACCGTCCCCTGTGGGAACACCCAAGAGGTTGTGCTGTCCCAGACCGGTGTGGGGCTGCCCTGGGGCTTCCCAAGGTGCCGCCAGCACACCTGCTGCTGACCCTGAGGGACACAGGGTGAGGGGCCTTGGCCGGCCTGCCCGGTGTGCACTGTCCCCCACCCCTGTGGGCTGGGTTGTCCCAGGAGCAGCGGCAGAGGACGGGGTCAAGGTCTGTGTGGACAGCAAGGCCCAGCACACACAACCCCTCTCGGGCTTGGCTTTGGCATGAGAGAGGCACTGGTGGGATTTGGTTCTGCTTCTGGAGCCTCCAAATTCAAGTTCAGGTATCTCCCTTGGGTATTTGGACATTAGGGATCTCTTGTAGGGGGAACTTTCATCTACAAAGTGTCAGACAGGGGCAGCATCCTCAGAAGTGGCCGACACTCCACGTGGCCCCTCCAGCCAAAGGGTTCTAGTAACAGGGATACCTCCCCCCCCTCCCCCCCACTCCTCCACTTCAAACCCTCGGCCTCAGCGCGCTCTTCAACAGGAGTTCGAGTTGGGATTCCTCAGCTGAAGTCCACAGGCATTGAAGGGAATGGCCACAAAACCACTCAGGAAATCTCAGACTTCCTTGAAAGCATTTGCAAAGCTCGGGATGGATATACATCTTTCTGGGATTTTTCTAGAGAGGTATGCACAGCTCTCACTAATTTCTCAAAAGGATTCCTGACCCAGAAAAGGCCACGAAGCAGTGGGCAACGGTGACATGTGGGATCTGACTCGTACGAAAGTGCCATATAAGGAATGGCAACCGACCTGAGAGTTTTCAGGCCTGTTGCTCCCGCCACCCCATCCTGTGCCCCAGCGGGGCTGAGGGTGCGGAGAGGGGCTGACATGAGGCGACGCTGGGGGGCTGGGAAGCTGGGAGCAGCTCAGGGAGCCTCTCCAGGGGGGCAGTGGACCCCTAGGAAAGGGTCCCACTCTGGCTGCCTCCCTGGCTGGGGGTAGAGGCCCACATAGCTGGGCCCCATGAAGAGGGCCACAGTGACCTGGCCCCTTTCTCCTTTGTTGTGCACTGCCACCTGGGGCCCTCTCTGGCGCTCAGGGTCCTTGGCGAGGTCTCGACTGCCTTCAGAGCATTGCAGAACCCTGCCCTTTGTGGAGCAAGTGTGTGTCAGGCCCTGAGCTAGGCCTGTAGGACACGGAGCCGCTTCTGGCTGGAACAGCAGGCTTCAGCCAGCTGTGTGACAAGTCCTTTACCTCCCCCAGCACTGCCCGGCCCCCGGCCAAAGGCTAGCCAGGAGCTGCGGGTCCCCCAGTGAGAAACCTAGACTTTCCAAGCGTGGGACCTACCCTCTCTCCATCTGGAGACTGGGACAACTCCCTGACTTCAGTCCTTCTAGGCCCGTGCATCTGGTGGGGATGCTACCAGGACTGTCCCCGAAGTCCCTCCCCAGCTTGGGAGCTGCTGGATGGGGGAGCCCGAGCCATCCCAAGGAAGACAGGCTCCACAGGAGCAGGAGGGATGAGCTAGAGGGGGTCACTCTAGGGAGCCGGACTCCCCTGTTTCCCCAGCCGGCCTCACCAGTGTCTCGATCTGTGGCTCGGACGACGATGACCGATGTGCCGATACCCGCGGTCTCTCGAAGCCCCAGGCGGCTGTACTGCTGCTGTGTGAACACGGGGGCCTCGTCATTGACATCCTCCACGTACACTATCACCTGTAGGAGCCAGACCGGGGGTGGAAGGTCAAGGTTGGGTGGAGACCCGAGAAGTCCAGGGCTGGGCCCACCTGGGCCTGCATGTGTGGCCGCTGCTCTCCCGGGCCAGCGGTGAGCTCTCTATGGAAGGCCTGGGGCTATCTGGTTGGTCACCGTGTCCCCCGACCTTGCACGGTGCCGGGCATGGGGCAGGTGCTCAAACATCATTTTATCGTTCTCTTGGTTCCGCCACTAACCCTGTGGGAACCCGTGACTCTTTGTGGCCGTCAAGTTTCTCAGCTATGACACAGTAACGTATCGGCGTCATGATTCGTGCTCTGAGCCATTTCTAGGGTTGCTATGAAGACAAAACCAGCCAGGCCTTGCAAAAGTACTTAAAAAGTTGAAAGTGACCCCATTCAAACATCAGCAGAGGACGCTGGTGCTCAGACCCCTGTGGATGCTCAGGCACCTTCTCTGAATGCTCTTGCTGTCTGCGGCCAGGAACCGTGGCTCTTTTCGGGGGACTAACCCCAGCCCACCCAGGCTGCTGAACACCAACACCCAGAGAGCCAGAAGTGCCTGGGAATTCTGTCCGCGCCCCCCCCCCCCCCCGCCCCCGACACCCGGGGCGGTCCTTAGCCAGTGGCTGATGGGCGTGGAGTATAAATACTCTGGCTTCCTCAGCCCTGATTGGGTCCTTGGAGTGATTCTCTCCAGAGCTCTCTGCGGGACTGAGCCAAAGTTCCCACGGGGCGGCCCTTCCTTCCTGGTCCCATGCCCCTTTTGGCAAATTCTCCTGGGGATCCTTTCTCCTTATCACCTTCATAGCAACTCTTGTCTCAGGATTTGCTTCTGAGGATCCTGGCCAAGAAAGTGCCTATATCCGAACTGCAGAATTAGGCACGATTTTCATCACTGCTTAGGTGTACTTTCTAATTGCTCTTTAAAGAACATGTGTCTTTGCGGAACAGAAGGAAAACAGTTTAAGAGCTGTTAGTGGAGAGAGAGTCTGTGGCTAGAGATCAGGGTCATGGCTCTTCCTTTTGCCACACCACCTGCCCCTGCCCCTCACCTACACACAGGGGCACGGGGAGGGTCTGGCCCAGGATGGGCAGGACCAGGTCTGTGTCCAGAAGGAGCAGTGTGGTAGGGAAGGGGCGCGTGTCACAGAGCGCTGGTGCTTAAGGAGCCACAGGGAGGCCCAGGGCCTTTGCCTCTTCTCCAAGATGGGGGGGACCGTGGCCCAGGCAATGTGAGAGCACTAACATTGGGTTTCTGGTTCATCGCTGCCTTTGGGATCAGCCCTGGGTTCTTTAACTGTTATTATTAAATTTATTTTGAGAGAGAGAGAGGGAGAGAGAGAGAGGGAGAGAGAGAGAGAGGGAGAGAGAGAGAGGGGGAGGGGGGAGAGGGAGAGAGAGGGAATGCCATCATGAGAGAGCAGGAGCAGGGGAGAGGGAGAGAGAGAGAATCTCAAATAGGCTCTGCACTGTCAGTGCAGAGCCCAGCGCGGGGCTTCATGCCATGAACCGCGAGATCAAGACCCGGGCCGAAGCCAAGAGTTGGATGCTTAACTGAGTGAGCCACCCAGGCACCCCTACTCTGGCTTTTCTTCTGGGCTTAGCCGGAAAGTTGCTGAAGAAAGTGAAGGGGCTTCTGTTAGCACAAGCACAAACGGTGGCCTGACCAGTAGAGGACTTGGGGGCTGGGGGAGGCTGGTAGCAGACGTAGGGGGGCAGAGAGGCACATGCGGGCAAAGGTTTCTCTACTTCCCTGCTCTTGGGGTTCCTGAGCCCTGCTGTGTCATCACATTTTCATGTCCAGACGCCCAGAACCCACTATGCAAACTAAAGTGCCCGCCCCGGAGTGCAGCTGCTTACGAACTGGAACCTTCTAAGTCTGGCTTCACCAAGAACTTGGCTGGGAAGATGCTGGGTGGGGTGGGTGTGGGGGGAATTTGCATGGACGAATTTCGGGAACTCTCTTTCTGTAAACAGAAACTAACCATCCATCTTTCAAAACCGTCAGCCTTCCCCTTCCCGAGTCTGCTGGTCCAAATGGCCTTTCCTCCAAGGGTCGTGGGGACAAAACCAGGGCCAGTCTGCCAGCACGATAAAGAGGACGGAGGTGGCATGGAGCCTGGGTGTGGCCCGTTCTCTATGAGGCTGTCTCCATACCTCTAGCCTCTTGTTGGTTTCAGCCTTGTTTTTAACAGCAGAGACAGGAGGCAAAACGGTGTGGTTTACAAACCTGAGAGACACAGATGTACAGGAAACGCCCAGGTCTGCCAAGCTCTTGTGAGCGGGAGGGCTCAGCGACCGAACCACCAGGCTCCCTGGAGAACCAGCCCCACTGTCTGCCCAGCGCTGTGCCCTCCAACAGGGACAGGGGAGGAGATGTGTGCACAGGCGTGTGCAAAATTGCAGTGTGCATGTGAGGTCCCCGGTCTCTAGGGGGACTTTCTGTGCTCCTGGGCCCTGGTCTCTGAAGCGGGAACTGGAGAATAGAGGTGGTGCCTAGGGGCCGTCTCCACTGCTGCTGGGCAGCGGTCTCTGTGCTCTGAAGGGCCTGTATATAGGGCAGCACGGTGTAGTGCCTGAGAGCACAGACCTGCCTGGACGGCCGGGGCGTGAAGCCCAGCTCTACCCTTACTGCTATGGGACCCTAAGCATGTTGGCCAACCCCTCTTTGCCTCAGTCTACTCCTCTGTACAATGGGTATAACGACAATGCCTCCCTCGTAGGGCTGTTAGGAGGGTTAAAAGAGTTCAATGACAGGGGCGCCTGGGTGGCTCAGTCCATTAAGCGTCCTACTCTTGATTTTGGCTCAGGTCATGATCTCAAGTTCGTGAGATCGAGTCCTGTGTTGGGCTCTGTGCTGACAGGGCACAGCCTGCTTGGGATTCTCTCTCTCTCTCTCTCTCTGCTCCTCCCCACCCTCCTCCTAAAAAAAAAAAAAAACTTTTAAAAAAGAAAGAGGAAAGAGTTCAAGGACAGAAAGCACTTAGAGTTCACGTGAGGGTTTGCTCTTCCTCATGGCCCATGGGGAGAGGACAGAAAGGAACGTGGCCAAGCAGGTGTGCTTCTCAGTGTCCCATCCCTGCGCTGACCGTCACAGCCTGGCTTCGGTCTATATGCCCTGGGGCACTGCACACCATTTTGTCTACCAAGGTTGGTGGCTAAAGGAGGTTTGCAGTCACAATGCCGAGGCCGACAGGGGCAGGCCCTGGAGAGAGTTCCCACCTGCTCCCGGGAGGGTGGGGAGTGAGGGGCCACAAGGGGGGCCGTGATCAGGAAGCCAAAAGTCCAGGGAGCCAACCCGAGCTACCCTGACATCAGTCACTCTGCGGCCTGAAGTCGGCTCCACAAATAGCAAGCCGTGACGCGTGCGCTAATCAGCACGCGAGCAAGCGATTCGCAGTCGTGCAGGTGAACGTGGCCGTGGGGGAATGCCCCGGGGCACGTGGTATGACCGGCAGTCACCAGGGCGCTGCAATCATTCCAAGAAGCCCCAAGGTGTGAAAGCCCAAGGGGTGTGACTCCCTGAGCCGTCCGTGCCTGGACAGACCCTCACTCAGAGGGGCAGCTGTAAGGACCCAGGTTTCTGTTTCCATCTCCTCCTGGGGCAAAGCTGCGGGGGCATCAGCAGATGGGTCAAGGCCGAGTCACCTACTCTCTAGCGCCTCCCGCATGATGGTGACCCAGTCTTCTGTTCATTGTTTCCAGCCCGGGGAAATAGTGGGGTGGAGATGTGGCTGATAAGAAGCTCATACTCAGTCCTGGGTAAAAGTCCCTGCCTGCTCCCCACCCCGGCTTTTCCCACCTTCCTCCTACTCTTCACCTTTGGGGTCTGACTCACTTTCCACCTGGTGCTGGGGAAGGGGCTGTGAGCTGCTGAGTGTGCAGTGGGGGTAGGGTGGGGTGGCCTCCAGAGGTCGTGTCGTTTACCTCAGCCATCCCTCTGCCACGGGGCAGAACAGTGCATAAACCGGCCCAGCCACTAGGGGTACCGGTGTGTCTGTTTTTGACCATTTGGGAAGATCAAGGTTAATCTGATTTCAGCCGCATAGGGCAGAGGCTCGAGGTGAGTGAGGGTGGGCAGAAAAGAATACGATTGTTGCGGCAGCCGGGAACGGTAACTGGAAATTTGGGGGGACACTTTCAATGGGAAGTGCACGGAGCCTGGACTCAGGAGTCCTGGCTCGAGTCCTGGTCCAGCACTAGCGACGCCTCTGTGCCTCAGTTTCTTCACACAAACTGAAGTTGGCAACGTCTCTATTTCCGAGATCGTAACTGTGAGATTTCTCTAGCGAGTGGCGTGGCTGCGGGGGTTAGCAGGGTAAGGACACCCCTCCCGTCTCTTAGGACCGACATCGGTATCGCTGACCTCCTTCCACATCTGGAGAAACTGAGGCTCAGAACAAAAGGACGCTTCCAAGATCCAGGCTGGGCTCTGGCCTCCTCGACCACACACCTAGCCCCCGGTCACTCAGCAACTAAAACCGGTGACTCCCGGCCCTCACCGAGCCTTAGCTGGTGGCCATCTCTGGTCCAGCTGTGGTCTTGGCCCAGCTCTGAGGCCACTGCTGAAGGGGAGGCAGGGCTTCACGACCTGCTGACTGGCTACGTGCCAGCCCCTCCCTACCCCTCCCCCCCCCCCCCATCTTACCCTGACGGAGCTCCGCATGGGGCCCAGGTCATGGTTGTAAGCCTCCACTATCAGCACGTGGGATGAGTTCCGTTCTCGGTCCAGGGGCCGGGGCCCTCGCATCAGGAGTCCGTTGCCGACGTGGATCCGGAAGTTGTTGCCATGGTTACCTGTGCCGAGGGACAGAGGAGATGCATGGGCTCTGGCCTGGAGCAGGACATGGGATGTTCATAGCATAGCGATGGGGAAAATGTGGGGCCCGGACCCCTAGAATGCTGACCCCGCACAGAGGTCTCGGCAGCCTGGACAAAGCCCACGATGGCAAGAAGGCCTCTGCCTCACGCTGCCCTGGCCTGGCAGGATTTGAGGGAGGGGACGAGAGCCTACCTTGTACCCTCCTTATGGGAAGGCTGGGGGTCCCCTGAGACCCCTATATGACGTTTCAGGGGATTCAAAATTTCAGAAGGATCTGGGACAGTACAAGAAGAGACACAAAGGCAAGTTCTCTGTGGGCTGTTGAAGTGAGGATTTTGTGTATATCTTTGGGCTGGTCCAGGACTTTCCACCGTCCTAGGGTAAGAGCACACTGAGTTTCCGCTGGGGGGGGTCCACCCTCCTCCACCATCAGTCCATGTGCTTTGCGCAGGGGTGGTTTTACCCCCGATTCCAAGAGCGGGCAGATCGGCGTATTTCAATCTCTGGCCAATAGTAATCGGGTCAGGGATGGTCACGTGATGCTGGCTGGCCCAACGAGACTCCCGGCCAGCTCACCGAGGGCACCGTCCCAGTGTCTGAGTGATGTTGGGCTGGTGACAATGTCTGGGGGGCTCACTGCTGGGGGCCGCCCTCCCCCATGCTCCCTCTGTCAGGGTGATTTCCCACTCGAGGCACTCCAGGAGCAATCAAGCGCAGCACGCTCACTTCAAAGACACCCAACTTGGTGTGAACGATCAGAGAATGTCCGTTTCCCCCCTCTGCCCGCCGCCCGCGCATGTGGCTTGTATGGCGCCTAAGGCTTCCTTGGCCTCCCTTCCCAGACTCCCGGCAGCCTGGAGAAGCTCTGCGCTCCTCAGCGCAGGAGGGCAACCCACTCACCGTGAAGGATGCGGTACCACACGCGCCCAAACTCGCCCTCATCTGCATCTGTGGCTTTGAGCTGAGGGAGAATGAGACATGTCACCCCCTGAACGCCACCCCACGGGGAGAGGAGACGCTGGTGAAGCCCCTCTCCTGCCCTCCGCGCCGCCCCCAGCCCATCCTGGACAACCTGTGGCTGCCCACAGAAGCCGGGGGAGCGTCAGAGGCGAAGGACACGCCTGTCTCGACCCCCATAAGGACACCTGTTGAGGGCTCTATGCTGCCCTGTCCTGGCAGGGGACCTGTCAGCTCTGCTCCTTGATCCTCCACCAGGGTCTTGGGGAGGGTGGGGGAGAGGGTGGAGGGTGGCACACTGGAGCTCTCTAGATCCAGGCTTGATTAGGTCAGCCCATAGGAGCCTGCTTTCCTCCTTCCTCCTTCTGAGACCCCAGGAGCCTCATCTGGGGTGGGGCTGGACGTGCGGCCGCACCTCGCCCCCAGTTTTCCCAGGCAGAAGCCATTCTGGCCACGCTGAGTCCTGGCTGGGCACCAGGTACCGAAACAGCCACTTGGTGGAACCCCAGAAATCCCACCTCCCGCCAGGTGGCTCCGTACTCAACCACCCATGCGTTCACTCTGGTCTATTTCAGGTCACCGGGGCTTGTGGGCTGTCCCTGGTGGGACCTGGGGTGTGCTGTTCTCACTCAGAGACCCCACCCAGGGTCTCTCCGTTTTCACAAGGAGTCCAGCCTCGAGGCTGCTGGCAGAGTCACCGCCAGCCCCAAGGCGGGTCCTGTCGAACCAAGAACCAAGTCACCGCCAGCCCCAAGGCGGGTCCTGTCGAACCAAGAACCGAACACCTACTCTACTGCCACGCGCCTGAAGCGAGCAGAGGTCGCTCCCCTGCAAGGTGATGCAGGAAGAGGCCCGACGGCATGGCCGGGCGGACTCGGGGCCTCGGCGTGTCGTCTCGAGTTGTGGCGAATTGCCTTGTGATGCCCTGGACCTCTCGCTTCTGGATCTGCCCTCTTCTCTCCACCTCTCACCGCAGCACCGAGGCTGCCGGGTCCTTACCGACCGGGGTGGCCAGCGGTGGCTGGTCTGCGAGGGGGGCACCTCATCAAAACTGGGTCAGTCTGCTCCTTCGCTGAGATTTTGGACCTTGGGCCCAGAGAAAGAGCGAGTCCACCTTCCTACTGGTGAGAAGTGGGAGTATCTGAGCTCATTTTCCACGACTCCCTCCTCACCAGCTCTGCCCCAGCCACACGGATCTCCCTGCTGGTTCTTGAATGCCAAGCACATGTTGTTTCCTCCACCGGCCAGATCTCCCTCCGGGTTTGTGTTATACTCGCGCCCTCATCGCCTTCAGGTCTCTGCTCAAATGTCATCTGTTCCCTGACCGTTGTATGTGGAACTGCCCCCCCCCCCCCCCCGGTCCCCACCACTCCAATACCCAGGCTGTCCCCACCCCCATCAGCTTCTGATATACTATAACCTTGTTTACTATCTATATTCCCACGGAGAGAAGGGACTTTGTCCACTGCTATATCCTCAGTCTCTGGAACAATGGCCCAGGCACCATGACCTCTGTGCTGTATTTCTGGGAGCTTGGGCGGGGGAGGGGGGTCCTCGACGGGGAAGCTGCTTACGACTTAGGCAGCTGGCTGCTGGGGAGGCTCTGGCTTCCGGGAAGAAAGAAGGTTGGGGAGGGGTGTGTGTGTGTGTGTGTGTGTGTGTGTGTGTGTGTGTGTGTGTATGTGGTGCGGGAGAGCTGGAGAAACACCACCTGGAGGGTCTCCAAGGGCCCACCCAAACTATAAGGAACATAGCCACGGCTGGCCTTCAACCCTGTGCTTTCTGCCCTAAGATCTCTTTGACCTTTGAAAACATCACTCACCCCTCCCTTCTGCAGCGAGACACCTTCAAAGGGCAGGTGCTTTTCTGGGAAGCTGAGTGGTAAGCCTGGGAGGTGAGGGGCGCAGGGGTGCAGGAGGGGAGGAGGGGCCCGGGAGCTGCCAGGGCCTATCACCCTGCTGCTGGGCTGTAGCCCCTCTCCTCTCTCCCCTCTCCCGGGTAACCTGGAGGCTGGCAGGCACTGAATAGCAACCCTCTGGCTGCCGACCATACCATTCAAACACCCGATGGGGGAAGGTGAGGGCTGCTGCCGGGGCAGTGAAACCCTCCCCGTGACTCCCCCAGGCCTCCACCCTGCCCGTTGAGAGGGCTCCAAGGAGACCAGCTGAAGTGAGGCCCCGGGAAGGCTTGGGGAGCAACTGGGCTCCTCTGCCTGGCTCCCCTCTCCCTCTGCCCAGCCCAGTTGCCATCCCTACCCTTCTTGGCTGTCCCCTCCCCCAAGGCAGGGCCCAAACTGTTCCAGACAAAGCCAGGGTTAGCTGGAGAGTGAGTGAAGACAGCTCGCTCTGCCCAGCCTGGCTGACTGAGGGGCACAGGGCACGGCAGAGGCCGGGGCAGGTTGGGGTCACGGGTGGCACCCGGTGCTCCTTGGGCCTCTCTTGCACAGCTAAGAAGACCTTTCTACCCAGCCTGGGACTGCTGAGCGCTGGCTCTGAGGTCAGAGTTCGGGGAGCTGCAGGAGAAGGTGTGGTGAGGAAAGTGGGGCCAGACCCTTGCTGGGGGACTCTGGGGGGAGGGTGTGAGGGTGAGTGCAGACCTGGGGAGTCCTTCTGCTTTCTGCAGAGTGGAAACAATGCCCAGCGAAGGACGGTGGCTGGCCCAAGGCCACACAGCAAGATGTACCCTGAGGTTAGTTCTTCTGTTCCAGCAGGTGCTGTTCTAGGGACCTCTGAGGGAAAAAAGAACGTTCTTGACTGAGCTTGCAGAGATATGTCTAAAGCAGGGGCCTGCCAGTGTGCCTTGGGCTTGCGGGCAGGGAGAAGCTTCACCTGCTCTCGAGATCATTCCTAGCCTCGGTCTGGTGGAGGCCTCTTTTCCCTGCAACCAGCTGACCCTTGGTGGATCAGAGGGATTGTAAAAGGATCTGGTAGCTGGTTTTGCTGTGTGTTCCAGGGAGGGTGGCTTGATGTCTTCAAGCCCTTTAGAATCTCTCGCTTCCAAGAAAACTACTAAGATGCTAATTATAGCCTCACGTGCCTTTTTATTAAAGTGCTTCCCTCAAGGACTGGAGTCTGGGCCAGCTTTGCTGGTCTGATAGGGTCCCCAGACTCATGTGACAGCCTTGAAATACTATCCGGACTAGCAGGATTGAGACTTCTCCCGCTTCAGATTGCCCAGGGTAGGAGAGGGGGCACGTTTTCTCAGTTTTCTCCCTGTGGTGGGCACACCCCATCCCTTTTCCATGCTCATATTCAAGGGACGGCCAACCACATATGGCCGCCCAGCTGGAGTGCTCTCTAGGCCTGATGCCTGAAAGGCAGCGGCCCTGGGCAGCTAGACGGGCATCAAAGTTTCCAGCTGGGAGCCGGGAGGGGTCGTGTTCTGTCTGGAAACGTGGGAAGGAGTGGTAGCAGGGAATGGGTGGGAGGCGGGCTGTGCTGTGTGCCCTCAGTTGGCCAGGCGCAGGGTGAGGCTGCGAGCAGGAAGGAGGCTGGGCGCTGGGAGCTGGGAGTTAGGTCCTGCCGCCATTGGTGAGTGCCCGGGGTAGGGACAGGGGCTCCAGAGGGTGGGGCGGGGGGCCCTCTCCACTCCCCACTGCCTGCTGACACGGGCTCTGGGCAACCCACATACAGAGCCTTGGCACAACTCTGCAGAGCGTCATGCTAGAAACTCAACCGTAAGTTTACTCTAAGCTGCAAGCCGGGACAAAGGGGGAAACCTGCTGTCCCTGCCGCACGAAAGTATCTAAGGTCAAAGAGAAATAAAGGATCTTTTTTTTTTTTTTTTTTTTTTTTTTAGGCCCTCTTTTGGACTTCCTGTCCTGCGTTTGTAGAAATCAAAGATCATCAGTGCTGGCCTGAGAGCTGGCGGTGGCCCGCTTGCGTGTTTTGTTTGGCCTGTTGTAGTGTTTTACATATTTGAAAATTCATTGCACGTTTTTTTGGAGTCGAGTTTGTTTAACTTTGGCACCATATCCCCCTTCCTGTGCCCCTCTCCTGGTTTAACCAAATCTGAATTCCTTGCCAACATTTAAACGCCAGGAACGTTTGCCTGAAAAATCCAGATTTCTGGCTTCTCTTGGGAAACCGGAAAGAGCCGGGCCTGCGTTCTATCAGCCTGGCCGAGGCACCGCCACCTGCTTGAGGGTCCTCTGTCACAAGTTATCTACCGGCCATGCGCTCTAAGGATTTTTATTTGCAACCCCAGACCTATCCAGCCAGAAGCTCAGCCTGATTTTCCATCTACAAAGATTGTTTGCTGAGCTCCCTTTAGCGGGAGGCCATGAGTGATAACAGGTACCTGGGGTCTGGAGGGGGAGTCAACCGTGTAGCTCTTTGTGGGTTCTCACCTGTTCTCAGAGCTGCTCAGTGATCTCCGAGGATTGGGAGCCACAGGGCCCGGAGTCAGGGAACCTAGTTCTGGTCTTCGCTTGGCCACTGGCTCACAGCATGGGCTTGGCCTTCCCTTGCTGGGGCCTCAGTTTCTTCCTTGTCATGGGAGCAGGTTGGGTCACACTGGGAAGCACCAGCAGGAACGCCCATGGGGCGAGGCAGGTGAAATAAGGTGTGTAGCGGGCCTGTGGGGGAGTGCGGTGACCTGGGGGCCAGAGACCTCTCTAAAGGGGACAAAGGCTGCTCAGCCTCAGCTACTGAGTGCCAGGCAGGAACTGGCTGCCAGTGTGGCAATTCTGAAATTTCAAGAGCAGCTGGACATTCAGACAGCCATGTGAAATCCCTTCGTTTTGGGTTTGTGACTTTAAAAATACTCGTGATTAATTGACATTTACAAAAACACGATGAGGACCCAATGAATGTACGTGCGGGCCCCCAGGTTGCAGCCCCAACATTAGATAATTTCTAGGGCCCTTGCCAGCTGCAGCATCCTATAACTGATAACTTGTTCCTGGTCACAGAGCAAGCTATTGACGGAGTTGGTCTTATATCCCAGGTTTTCAGGCAGAAGACTAGTGTAATTCATGAGGATTGATTTAAAAATGCCAGAAGGCATCACCCTGCTGCCTCCTCTGTAGCAAGCGGGCGGGGGGTAGAGCAGAAAGGGGACCTGGGTTCAGGCCCAGCTCTATCACTTTCTGCTGTGTGACCTGAGACTTGTCACCTCTCTGGTCCTCACTGTTCTCACCTGTACAATGGCGTGATGCTGTCTGCGGCTAGTTTAGCAGCACCCAGCCCCCATCAACGTTCCCCTTCCTGTTGCAGGAGCCATGAGCACACGGGGTCCCAGCCCCCTCGCCTTCCTCACCGCCCCTGTCACTCCCGGCAGCCCCACAGAGGCAGCTGACCCCCTCCCGGCGCTACTCGCGCTGGCCTGCATCTTCCTTCTGCTGGCCAGCTGTCTGCTCTTCATGACCCTCTGCAAACCGGCCGCTCTGGACCCGAGCCGCAGGGCTCGGGAGTGCATGCCCCACCACCCCGGGAGCCCCAGCGAGCCCCAGCTCAGGCTCTGGAAGCGCCTGGGCTCTCTGCGCCGCTCCCTGCACAGCTTCCGCAGAGGCAGGCCTGCTCCCAGACGCCCCCTGCCGGGCTGCGAGGACAACCTCGACTGTGACTGCACGGAATCTACCAAGATGTGATGGGGCATCCCCGCCACCCAGGACCCACCAGAGGATCCTCCTGCCGCGGACACAGCCTGGAACCAGGGACTGCAGAAGGACCTGGGCCACACGCTCAGCCACAGTGGTCCCCTGTGCGTCCAGGCCTGTGGCCTTTCCCAGAGGCAGCCCCTGGAGGAAAGCCTTCCTCTCTGCTGACTCTGCAGCTGCTGCCTGCTGAAAGACTGCTGGGCCAACAGCGGGGTACCTGCAGCCATCTGACCCTCGGCCCCGGGCTCCAGAGGGTACAACCCGGGACCCCCAGCACTCTTCTCTGGCAACCAGGCACCAACCACCTCCAGGAAGCAGTGCCCCTGCTTCCCAACAGAAGTCCTGCCCACCTTCCAGGTGCCACAGTCCAGCATGGATTCCAGTTTGAGTTGCCGAATGGCCAAAGGTTCCCTCCAGCCAAACGAAATACTCCGTCCACACGGGGGGCAAGGAACTGTCTTGCCCTCTGTGCCAACTCAGTGCCAGAGGCAAGAGGCAAGCCAGGGACTTCTCGCCTTGAAGTCTTGGGACCTACCAGCATTCACCTACTAATCCCTGGGAGCAACCAGCACCCCTGTGGGTCAGATGCCCGTGTGCCTGCTGGGAGGAGGGCGAGCAGGAGGTTCTCAACCCTGCCTAGCCAGTCACCCTCCTGGCAGCCATCTTGGTGGCCCCCCTTCAAGGCGCCCATGTCACAATGGACCAGGAAGGGGCTGAGAATGGGTTAAAGGGCTCCTTGTGAGGCCAAGGAGCTGTGCTGTGTCAAAGCGGTGGGAGGCATTGCCAGAAGCCAGAGGTGATGCCACCTGGGCTCCGAGGACACATCACAGCGTTCCTGCCTCGCCCAGGGCAGGAGGCCTCCTCCTTTTCGGGTAGGAGGGTCCAGACCTCTCCGGGACAGCTGCGGGACCTCAGGTCTGGACCACACCAGGGATGCTATCTGAGTTTTTGGCAATTGTGCCATTGACTGGCTACCTGTCAAAGCAATCCTACCCTAGAGTGGGCTTCTCGGAATTCCAAACCCCCAACTCTCCCCACAGGGTGCGGCTGTGCACTCGGGGTCCCAAATCTGGAGGGTGGACGGAGGGGGTCTGAGCTGCCTAGTTCCTGCCACCTGCGTCCTGCTACAGGGCTGCCGGGACCCACCTTGCTGTGACTCCCAATGCAGCCAGCCAGGTCTTCTCAGGAAGTGAGCTCAGCTTTGCCACCCCCCAGCTCCAACATCATCGCTGGTTTCCAGCCGCTGGCTAGATAAAGCCATGGCTCCTTAGTGTGGTGATCGGCGTCCCCCGGGAGCTGGCTTCAAACTACCTTTCTAGCCTCACCTCGACCCGAGACTCCAGACAAACTGAACCACCTGTCCCCAGGCCGTGGCTTACGCTTCCCAAGGCACCCCCTCCGGGAAGCCCTCTTTGCTCTCCAGCGGAAAGCCACTTTCTGCCTAGAACCACTCCTGCTCCTCACATCTTTCAGAGAAAGGATCACTTCTTCCTGGCATTGGGGGCGATCCACGTCTACGTGTCCTTCCTACAAGCCTGGAAGCTTGCAGAGAGCAAGACCATGTCCAAACCTTCACGTTGCTTCACTGACTCCAGGCACAGAAGTAGGACGCCTCCGTTTCCCGGGTGAAGGATGGCCCCGTCTGGGTGTGTCCCAACCCCCCAAAGTTTAAGGAGCCCTGGGGAGGTGGGGGGAAGCCATCTTCTCCCCGAGACAGAAGCTTTCTCTCCAGCATGTTGGTGAGGCCCACTGTACCTTCCTTCTAGGTCAGTTTGACACCAGAGAGTGAGGCCAACTTGGCCAGAAACTTCCAAGGCCTTGGAGAAGTCACTGATGCCCGAATTTCTCCCTGAGAAACGGGAAGAATCAGGGCTGCCCTGTATTACTCATGGGCTCTAGAATTTCAGGCTGTGCAGTGTTGTGTAAATAGAAACCGATTCTTCAGGTTTAGAAAGTGGGGCAGGCCTCCTCCCACAGGGGTTTGTTACCCTCTCCCTTCCAGCCTGTGAACTTCTTCCTGGCTCCCTTCCCAGGGCCTCCCTGAGACATCCCAGGATGCACTCGGCCTACAGTCACCGGTGTCATGCCCAGGCCAGCGTCCTGCTCGGTCCTAGGTGTTCTCTTCCTGGAGACTAGGGGGTAAGGCTGCCCTGAGGCCTGAGGAGAAGGAATAGCTGGGGATGGAAAGGGAGGGCGGGGGCTGGGGGGCCCACAAAGCTCTGGCCACACCTCTAGGCGTGTCCTCAGTTTGGTCCTGGGAGACTGTCAGTGAGTGGGGTGGCAGGTATTAGGCTAGAGGAGAAGCTGAGGCCAGGAAAACCTCCCCGTTCCTCCTTCTGGAACCACCCCCAGACTCTTGCAAATCCCTGTGGCTTCCTGGACTCTCCGTTCCTCTAGGAGTCAGCACCCTGCTCCCAGCCCATTTCCTGCCTTCCTCCTGCCCCGATGCAGGGAGGTGGATCCACTTCCAGCCCCTTCTGATCCTGGATCCTGGGAGTCTGCCCTGGCGGACAGGCCCAGATTTGCTGTGTTTGGCTCAGCCCCGGCCTCCCACCGCATCCAGCAACGGAGGCCTCCAGGGGGAGGTGGGGGAGGGGACCTAAGCCTCATTTTCAGGTCCTCCCCTTTCTCCTCTGAGCCTCAGAGCTGTCCTGCACCCTGGGCAAAGGAACTCTTTCTTCTTGTGCCTGTTTACTTCCTAAGAGGAGAGCTTTGGCCAAGGGCCCCGTGAAAGCCGCTCTGTTCTGGGCCTAGCTGGGCCCTGCCTCTTCCCCCTCACCTCCTACCGGGGAAAATGTGACAGCTCCATCCACTTGCTGTTCCAAAAAGCCCTCCGGGTGGGGTGGGGGAAGAGGAGAGGGCTGTGGGGGAAGGGAGGGAGGCAAGGCCTTCCTTCTGTTTTGCGGGGAACCAGGGTGCTGTCTCAGGCCACAGAAACTAAAGGCCTACCATCCCCAGGAGGGAGGAGGGTGCCTGGCTCCCTCTTTCCCCACTGCCGACTGGATACTTCCGAGGCAGCAGCGGGACCCTCTTCTGTTTCCATCCCTCCACGTGGCAGCCATGCCTGCCCCCCAGCCCACCAACAGCCCCAAGGGGCCATGGCCACCTGCCTGCACGATGCTGTGTCCCTCAGGGATGTCCTCGGGGACGCTGGCCTCATAGCTGCTCTGCAGAAAGATGGGCCGGTTGTCGTTCACATCCAGGACGGTGACAAACACGGTGGCCGTCCCCGTGCGCCGCTTACCTACAGGGCCGTTGTCTGTGGGAGTTGAAGGAAGACGGGCTGTTAGTGGCTGCCTGAGGGACAGATTTCCCTGGGCACGTGTCCTGTTCATCCCACCTGCTCTGGCCGTCGCAAGGGGTGGTTTTTTTTTTTCCCCCTTTTTTTAGATTAAGAATAACACTAACAATATCTAACCTGTCCCAGGCGCTATTCTAACTCATGCAGCCCTCAGGAGAAGCATGTGAAGTAGGTGCTGTTATTATCATTCCCATTTTACAGAGGAGGTAACGGAGGCACGAAGTGCTTCAGTCGTGGCCCCCAGAAGATCTACCCGCGTCAGATCCCTGGGAACTTGTGAATGTCAACTTATTAGGAAAACGTGTCTTTGAAGATGTAATTAAGAGTCTTGAGATGAGGTATCCTCGACTGCCTGGGTGGGTCACAGGCCCAATGGCAAAGGTTCTTAAAAGAAAAAGGCGGAGGGAGGCCTGAATCGAAGAGAAGGCCAGGTTAAGTCGGAGGCAGAGATCGGAGTTTTGCAGCCACGAACCAAGGATTATTTAGAGCCACCAGAAACGCTTAGAGTCAAGGAAGGATGCCCCTCTAGAGCCTTCAGAAGGGAATGCAGGCCTGCCGACACCTTAATTTTGAACCTCTGGCCTCCAGCGCCATGAGAAAATAAATCTCTACTCTTTTAAGCTATTCAGTTTGTGGTAATTCGTTACAGCAGCCCTTGGAGACAGATCCAGGAACAGCTCACAAGCCAACTGCTGGCGGGGCCAGGCGGGCGAGACCCATGGGGGCACAGGTGGGAGGGGTGACCCCGATGGCAGCTCTTCTCCGCGCCGGTCCATAGTGGGCCCGGTGACACTAGACCTTCCGATTTCTCCAGAGAAACTGAACCTCTGAGCTTCTAAATAAAATCTCCTGATTTTTAAATGTTCACAACTAACTATCCTTCTGTACGAAACAAGAGACGGGTCACACATGCCTACGGGACAGATTTGGCCTCTGGACCCTCTGCATTCGGGGAAACAGGCCCTGCTTGATTTCTGAGCCGGAGGTATCCAGGGGCTCTGCCCCCTCAGTTCCCTGCAGGACCCTCCCGGGGCTGGGGAAGGGGCTCAGCCCCATGGACAGCTGTCACGTTGCCCTCCCTGGAGGAAGGAACTTGGGCCCCGTGCTACGCGTCCAGGCGAGGAGAGTCACCCGTAGGGCGGAGTGCAGGCAGCTGGAATTGACTAAGGACCAGGGGTGACTCAGTCCTTCTTCCCGAGGCCAGCTGACCACATGCTGGGGCACAAGTGTCTGACCTGGTCTTGCTCTTTGGAGCTCCTCTCCAAGCCCAGCCTCCCACGGGAGCTCCTGCTTACTTGGCCTGGCTGGACACAGCATGAGCTGCCAGGCCCCCCTCGGAGGCCTGATCCCGAGCCCTCTCCTCCTGCCAGACGGTGCTGGACGCAGGGGGAATGAGGGGTCTCCAGAGGGTGGGAGGAGAGCCGCCAGAGGGCAGATGCATCTGGGCGTGGGCGGGCTGGGGAGGAGCTACTGGCAGGAAAGAGGAAAGAGCGAGACGCAGAACGCTCACTCCCTCTCACCCACGCTTACTGCAGATGTTGAACTGGATGCTCTTGGGAGGATGCAGCGTACCTGGGTGGTGGGGGAGGGGGGTGGGGGACAGGTCTCATCACATCCTTCTTCTCATCTAGAGCCCTCATGGGCTCCCTACTACCTGGAGACCAAAGACCAAATTTCTGGCCCAACTTAAGGCCTCTAAAAGCTGACCTTGCCTGACTGCAGCCTCCCCCTCCCCAGTATACATCACACCACAAGCCAGCTGCTCACACACACACACACACAGCTCTTTCCCACAACGAGGCCTCTGCCTGAGCTGGTTCCTCTGCCTGAAACGCCCTCCCTGCTTCTAGACTTACTGAAACTTTACTTGGCCCGCAATGTGACGATTACTCAGCCTTCAAGGTATCTGCCCAGCTGCCCCATGCTGCTCTCACAGGCCGGCCCGTATCCTGAAGGTCCCTCTGAGAATTCCGCCTTCCTGACCCTGAGGCCCGGGGTTCTGGGCACCAGGGATGGGCATGTGATTCAGGCTTCACTAGCACCTCTCTCCTCCTCTGGCCACGACGAGGGGTTCAGGGACAGGCACTGGGGCAGATGGAACTAATCACAGCTCATCTGGGGCTTTAGCTGGGGAGACTAGGAAAGAGACCAGTGCTGTCTCCCCGATGCAGCACTTGAACCCAAAAGGATTGAGACCAGGTTTGCGGCCACAACTTGTCACCACATCAGCCAGAGAATGAAGACAACACACAGGAGGCAGAGGGAGCCAATGCCGAGAGACTGAAGCCTGGTGGCATCCCCTGAGCCCCCAGTCCAGTCACACCTGAAGCTCCATCACCCTACGGACTGGTTTTGTGAGCCCATATTGCTTAAGTCAGTTTATTTGAAACTTGCAACCAAGATGCTGATCCCAAGACACTTCCTCTAAGAAGACTTCCCTGATCACACCCTTCCCCTGAACATGCTTGCACCTCCCTGTGCGCCCGATACTCTTGGCTCCTCCCTTCCCCCTTTCGGCTTCCTTTGGCCTGGTTTTGCAGCGGTTTGTCCACACAGCGGTCTCCCGTCTAGCTGCCTCGTGGCTCCCACCCCAGCAACTAAATGTTTCGCGTTGTAGCACTGTGAGCTAAGCCTCATGGCCTCCCGTGCTCAGCACTAGGCTGTCTGGCTGCCCTTTCTCCACCGGTGTCGACACAGACTGCGACTCAAGGCCTGGCTCCCGGGGTCAGGGCTGCCTGGCCCTCGAAGGGCACCTCACTGAACCGTGCGCAGAACCGTGCTGGCGGTGTGCAGGCGGGGCCGGTGCGTACCGATGGCCTCCAGGACGAGCATGTATGCGGCTGTGGTCTCCCGGTCCAGGCTCACTACTGTTCTTACAACGGCATCACGGTAGCCCACGCTGAACTTCCCATCCACATTTCCACCTGCGGGCCAAAGACAATGGAGCCTCTGTCAGGAACCGGGGCTCCTGCCAGGGAAAGGGCGGTGGCACCTCAGCTCTGCTTCTGAGCCAGAACATTCCAGGGGTAGCCTGGGAGGAAAAGGCCATGCTGCCCATTCAGCCCCGAGAACAGGGTTCTGGGGGGGTGGCTCTGAAGAGGGTGTGGCCTGTGTGGGCTCAGGTGTGGGTGCCGAATGCCTGAAATCATAAGGGTTGAATATCCACTGAGCGCCTACTGTGTACCAGGGGCTTCATGTGGGCTATTTCATTTCACTTGTACTATCACAAGCCCATTTCAGAGAGGGGAGAAGGCCCATTAGCGAGGATACGTGTGTTGTCCCGGGTTACAGTCACCTATTTTGGGTGTAAGATGCCAGCTTGGCAGTCTGATTCCTGAGCCTGTGTCCTTCGCCATTCTGCCACCTGCCTGTCTGGTAGAAGTGTCTGAGCAGTTAGCCTGGGTCGAGGCTTTTATATGTGGCCAGGGACTTGGGGGTCAGCCAAGATTTTTCCAGGTCCCTAATCTTGGACTGAATGGCGACTCCCCAAGGCTCCACCGAGTGAAGAGTAGGGGCAGGTGGACGGGGTAGGAAGTGTGAAGGTCCCCTCTCCAAGGTGGACAGGAAAGGACTCCCCCCCGCCCCCCCTCCCCATCTAAACAGTGCAAAGACCCCTCCCCGGTCAGCTGGCAGGCAATGTGGTGTTCTGGGCAGTAGAGGGCGCCATGGCACTGGGTTTGGACCCAGACCATGCGAGGCAACTTGCAGAATGAGCAAATCAAAATCTGAGAATCCCACCCAACCCAGGAAGGCTCTCAGCAGGTCAGTAGGAACTGGCCACTTTGGGTGCTGGGAAATCATCCTGGGAGCCATGAGATGCTCCCTGGTCCTTACATAGTTTGTCCCTGGGGAAAACCCCAGACATCCTTGTGGATGGTCTGAAGCACCAGTCACATGGGACAAGGTCTGGTCCACGGGGCAGGGGGTGGGCAGGGTCTGGATAACTAAGACTTTCTTGGAGCAGTTTGGAGGACTAGACTGGGAGGAACTGCCCTGTGGGTGCTAGGTCCCTACAGGGAGGAGCAGGAGGGAAAATTCCGGAAAGGAGAGGCTGAGGGCTGGGAGGTCCCCTCGGTTGCAGCAAGCAAGGATGGGCTGTGAACCTGGCATTCCTTGCTCTAGGGGCAGAGGCATCAGGGAGACCGGTGTGCATGCTGAATGCATGTGCATGCACACGTGCGCACACGAGCTTGTGAGTAACGTGGCTGCAGGCAGGCCATGGACAGAGAGAGGACTGAACCAGTAAAATGGCCAAGGGACAGCTAAGGAATGTGAAAGAACTGCTCCGTGCCATCCCAGCACGTCACGTCTTGGCTGTATCAGGGACTAAAGAATGCTGGGCAACTGTTCTAATCCAGGCATGACTAATACATGGCATATTCACCACCACCTCCCAAGTCTACTGTCATGGCAGACATCACTAATGGATCATGACTCCCTTTCTCCTGTTGAGCCAGGGCAAGGCTTCATACTATTTCTCCACAGCTTTCTGCTTGGTCTTTTTGAGCTGCAACCATTTTATTTAGAAAGATCTAAACCATTTGTCTCTAAACAGACAGGAATTCTCATGAATGAAGGGTCCCCGGGGAAGGACAAGGCCACAGTCTCCCAGTGTCTGCTTCATCACCTTGACATGGGGGTGGAGTGGGGGGCAGGGCTCTTCCCCAGGAGTCACGGGCTCTACCTCCCTCCAGACTGAACCTCGGTAAGTTCCCAATCTCCCAATAGGTCCAGGAGGCCCCCAGAGAGCCAGACAGGAGGGACCCAGCTACAAAGCCCTTGGGAAAAATCCCAAGGGGGCTCATGCAGGGGCTAAAGCCTGATGGCTGATGGCTGACTCGGGCCCCTTTCCCCCTCTCCGGCCCAACCCAGGCTGGTTGCACCTGTGATGAAATAGCTGAGCTCGGCATTGAGGCCCACGTCGTTGTCAGTGCAGTTCAGCCAGGCCACCCGGAACTCCCGTGGCACATCTTCGGACACAGAGACGTTGTACATCGCCGGGAAGAAGGTGGGCGTCTCGTCGTTCACGTCCAGCACTGTGGACAGAGTCAGCACCCAGGGCTAGGCCTGGCTTCTGCTCCAGATAACCCAGCTCCAAAGGCAGTGGGGGTCTACACCTCTCGGTCACGGGCCGAGGCCCCTCGTGCCTGCTAGGGTCAGGGCCAAGCTGACCAGAGCTCCTCAGCCTCCCACGGTCCTGTTCCCCTGGCAGTTTGTTGCTGCTGCTGCTGCCCAAGGCAGGAGAGAAAACCGCAGGGCCTCTGTCTAGTTTGTGCCTTACAACCACAACGGCTATGATGGTGGCGAGGACGGCGACATCTCAGCTCTTGCCACGTGCCAGGCCTGTGCTAAGTGCTTCCCATAGAGCACCCCATGAGCCCCCTCGTAACACCTGCGTGAGGCAGCCATTATTAGACGTGCCAGATAGAGGAGGGGACAAGAGCTCAGAGCAGCGGAGTCACTTGTCTGAAGTCAGAGAGCAAGAGAGGGGCAGGGTGGGGGTCTTGGGGAGGCCTGCCCCCAGTTTGCAACGGGGTCCCAGGAAAACAGCTGGCTTTGAGGATGCCCCCTCCCAGAGAAGTCTAATTTCCCCGAAAGATGTGTTTTCTCAGCTGATGGGGCTTGGGACGAGCTTCCCTGTGAAACAATCCCATCCCCCTGCTTTTGGCTCACTCTTTGTCATGGCACCAGGAGAAACGACGGGCCGGGTCGAGGACACGGCTTCTGCTGAGCCCTAGAGAAAAGTCCTCTGGGGCCATCCCTGAGGGAACTGAGCGCGCCCTCCCTGTCAATCGCTGGCACAGAAGTGGGTCCCCAAACTGGCACCGGGAACCCACCGGGCAAGCGTGGGACCAGCAGATGAGAGACTGCGTAGTCGCGTCTCGGGTTGGGACCAAGGCGGGTGTTTGTACGGACCCAGCCCCCGCCTGCACCAATGCCCCGGAGGCAGGCAGGAGCCCGGCTGGGAGCCAGCCTGTGCGAGAAAACAGGCCACATCTTGCCCGTCACGCTCTGTACTTAGTTTCCCGTGGTTACTTCGGGCCCTTTGGCCACAGCGCGTGTCGATGTCCCTGTTTTGCCCCAAGAATTAAAGATATGATCAGAATGGAGGAGAAATGCTAACTGGCCTTGGCCCTGCCCAGACAGGGGGTGCAGGGCTCTGCAAATTCCCCTCCCTGCTGCTGACCCCGAGGGCCCCAACCCTGTGCAGCGCCTCTCTGCTCTTTGCTGGGTTCCAAGAGGCTGGGAGGGGTAGGGGACCCTGGCAGTGGGTCCAGACCCCTGGGGGTACAGTGGCCCCGGGGGTGGGGAGAGAGAAGACCCCGCTGGAGCGTTTGACTTGGTGGCGATGGGGAAGACTCTGTGTTGAGTGGCACGGTCGAGGAGGGCACCCACTAGCAAGGCATCCTGTGCCCGCACGGACGGGGACAGCAGTGGTGTTCGCGGGCTCCCCACCCTGCCTGGCACTGCCCCAGGGCCCAACGTGCTCGACACACAGTAGGAGGCAGCCCCGCCCTCACCTCGGACGGTAAGCGTGCCGGTGGAGCTCTTGGTGGGTGTGCCTGCGTCACTGGCCACGACGCGCAGCTGGTACTCGGCAATGCGCTCGCGGTCCAGCTCAGCAGTGGTGACCACCACGCCACTGCTGCTGTTGATGAGGAAGTCCATGCGGGGCATGCCCACCTGTATGCGGTAGGACACCAGCCCGTTCAGGCCCTCGTCCAGGTCGATGGCCACCACCTGTGGGGAAGCGGGGGCCGCGTGAGGGGTGGGGACACGAGGGCGTCCCTCCTGAGAAGTGCCCCCTCCTTCCCGCCGACCCGTGCAGACACACCTGCCTCCCCCAGAGCCTCGGGCCACGCCACTGCTACCAGCGCACGTTCCCAGATGCTAAGAGGGCAGCGTGGCTCAACTAAAGGCATCCAGGCACACTGAGCGGGGCCAGGGGTGGGGTGGGGAAGGCACTTTTTAGGACAAGAGTCCGGGTCACCGCAGCTTTCCTCTTCAAAACCCTGCTCTCCCTCCTTGCAAGCCCCCCAGATGGGCCCTGGCTGGCTCGGGGCCTCCGGGTGCCATTGTGTCAGAGCAGGCTTCCCGGCTGCCGGCTGGAAGCAACAGTTACGCCTCCAGCAGCCCTTCCACCATGGGTTCCTCGACTACCCACAATCGCCGGCGCTTTCCCCCCTGCTTCGTTGGACGACATCAAGACGATAGAAGGGGGCAGTTTTTAAAACTCCCTTGATGATTTACCGTTTGGAAAAAGTCATGTGGGGCCATGCGTAGGCAAGCCTCCTCCCCAATCCCTACACCGTTCCCACCTGCACCTCTAGCCCTGACGAGAGTTTTCCTGACTCCAGACCCTGATATACTCAGAGTTTTACAGAAGAGGATCGGGGACCTTTGAGGAAACGTGAGAGTTAAAAATAAAAGCTTTGGATGACGAAGCCAAGACCCTCAAGATGGAGAGACGACATCAAGGTCAGCTGGTCTAATTCACATCCAACAAGCTGGACAAGAGGGCGTCCAGACTCAACTTGAATGCTTCCCAGGATGGGGGGGCTCACTACTTCTGACTTATCTGCACAGAGCTCTAATTCCTGGAGAAAGTTCTCCACCCAGCCAGCAGATATCACTTTCGGTCCAGGTTGTAGAGGAGGCTGGGGAACGCATAGCTCCAGTCAGAAACCTTTCTGTATCTGAGGATACAGTTCCCAAGCTAAACACTCGAGCTCCTTCAACCATCCTTTCATGCCTGAGTCAGCTCCTCTGTGAACTCAGAAGCTGTGCTCTCTTTGCTGTGAGCCCCTGGAGGAGAACGGGCCTCGTTTGGCCCTCCTCCCGCCTTCTGTTTGGGGGCTCCTCCTCCTCAGGGACTGGCTGTTCTCCCTGGATCGCAGCACCCCCTGCTGGGCGTTTGGGAGAATGTCCTGCTGGAGAGCTTGCTCCCGGGGATCCCCAAAGAAGGCCATTAATCCCCTTCCGCAGATGAAGAAACTGAGGCACAGCAGGCCTGCAAGGCATCACCAGAGTTACGCGCTGTGGCATATCCCGACAAACAATCCTGCGTTCTTCGAGTGGGGTCAGGCTAAGCCTCTGCCACTGGGCCCCGCTGGGTCTCAGGCATAAACCCCCACCGGACCCACCATGATGAGCCCGTCAGCTACCGTGGGTCTCCCGCAGCCCAAGTGCAGGTTGCTTTCCATGTGTGTCTGCCTGAAGCCCTGTAGCACAGCCAGGCAGGCGTATTATGATCCCCATTGCACAGGTGGGAAAACGGAGGCCCAGTGAGGTTGTTTGTTCCATGCCACACAGCCCACCAGCGGAGGAGCTGGGGTCTATTCTCATGTTGGCTGTACTCCAAAGCCTATGTTCTTCACCATGAGGGCCTTCCCCCGTCCCTAAAAGGGCGTCATTCTCCCTGAACGAGCATCTTCAGGGCCGCCTCCCAGAGGGTGATGGAGCAGGAGGCAGAGGGGCCGGGTTCAAGATCAGGCCGTACCTCTTCCTGGCCACAGGGACATAAGCAAGTCTCTTTGGGCCCCTGCAAAGTGGGGAGAGCACCCCCTACTCTGTGTGGAGCTGCTCTGGGGCTTACGGGAGAATGTGGGAGAGTGGCCTGCCCACGGAGGCAGGGTGCCTGGGCTACACCCACCAACCTTCTTTGTGTTCTAGACCCAGCCACAAGCTCGGAGTATGACCTCCATACTCAGGCCCAGAATTCTGTCAGCTCCCTTGGTACCTTCCCTCCACCGCTCCACATCCACCTGTCCTTTGAGGCCCAGCTCAAGCCCCTCCTCCTCCAGGAAGCCTTCCATCACATCTCCCAGAGCATTGGCTCTCCAAGCCCGGCACAGACCGTCCCGTCTGGTGGTCTCGGCTGGCATCCCCTGCCCCCCTCTCCCACTGCAAAGCTAGACACCCAGGGCACCCTGTGCCCGCTTGTTGGCTGGGTGAGACGAGGTGAGGGAGGCAGACCAGGAGCTCAGGCCGGGAAAGGGAAACTCACCTGGTAGACAGAGACCCCCGCCGGGGTGCCTTCCAGCACCTCGGCCACGAAAGGCAGGTTCTGAAAAGTGGGGTCGTTGTCATTGAGGTCCAAGAGGTTCACAAACACTGTGGCACTGCTGGTGGCTCGCAGAGGGGGCCTGCCGCCTGGGGGGTGAGGGGGAGAGGGAAAGAGGGGTGCGAAAGAGAAAGGGACAGGGGAGAACGGGGAGTGGGGAGAGGAAGGCAGGCTCGGTGACTTTCCATCCCAGGGGTCCCTTCAGGGAGCAGCCTGGCCCTGCAGCCCCAGCCACCTCCACCCCCCCCCCCCCCCCCCCGAGAGTACTCCGGGGGCCAAGACTGGCAAGTGAGTGTTCCTCCATTATTAGTGATGACACAGCCCTCCTGTACCCAGGCCTCAGGACCCATGGAGGACGAGTCAGTGGGAGAGGTCCCTGGGGCCCTGAGCGTCAGAGGCCACAGCCAAGTGGCGTGGGGCTGCAAGGGACACATACAGTCAGTGACAGAGATGATAATCTTGCGCATCAGCTCCGCCTCGTGGGGGTCGGGGTTCTCCCGATCCAGCATGACGTGGGTGGTGCGGATCTTGCCCGTGCTGCTGTTGAGGGTGTAGAACTTGTTGGGCGGCTGGATCCTATACACCAGGGTGCCGTTCTCTCCCAGGTCCGGGTCCAAGGCCACCACCTGCTCAGGGAGAGACGGACCCTCCGTGGAGCCTAGCCCCGGTCTCCGGGCCCCAGGCTGCCTTTCCTGGGTGGTCTGAGCTGACAAGCGGGTCCCTCCCTCCTGCGCCCCCCCACCCCCCTGCTCCTCCCTCCTGCTCCCCCCACCTCCTGCTCCCCCCCCACCCCCCCGCTCCTCCCTCCAGCTCTGGCAGGGCTTCTGATGGGGGGATGGCAGGCAGGAGGTTCACAAAATGGGTCAGCAGCCGGTGTGCACTCGGTTTTGCCCTGAGGCCAGTCCCCTTCCCCACGTAAGCCCCAGCCTTCTGATTCGTAGAAGCAACAGCCTGGGCCAGTAGCCAGTGGGCAACACCGCCAGCACATCCTGGTGTCGTTCCTTCCCAGACACGTGGGGCGACACGTTCATGGGCTTTTGGGGGAGCAGGGGCTGCCCGGCAGGCCTTGGTCATGGAATTCTTTGGGGACTAGGAATTCTTTGGGAGGTTGAGAACTTCTCAGAAGCTTCTGAAACCCTGGATTTTGGGAACTGGATCCTCCTCATTGAACCTTCTCTTCCTTCTTTTGGACTTTCATTTATTCATTCATTCATTCATTCATTCTTTAAAATTTACATCCAAATTAGCTAGCATATAGTGCAACAATGATTTCAGGGGTAGATTCCTTAATGCCCCTTACCCATTTAGCCCATCCCCCCTCCCAAAGCCCCTCCCGTAACCCTCAGTTTGTTCTCCATACTTATGAGTCTCTTCTCTTTTGTCCCCCTCCCTGTTTTTATATGATTTTTGTTTCCCTTCCCTTACGTTCATCTGTTTTGTCTCTTAAAGTCCTCATATGAGTGAAGTCATAAGATTTTTGTCTTTCTCTAATTTCACTTAGCATAATACCCTCCAGTTCCATCCACGTAGTTGCAAATGGCAAGATTTCATTCTTTTTTATTGCTGAGTAATACTCCACTGTGTGTGTGTGTGTGTGTGTGTGTGTGTGTGTGTGTGTGTGTATACCACATCTTCTTTATCCACTAATCCATTGATGAACATTTGGGCTCTTTCCATACTTTGGCTATTATTGATAGTGCTGCTATAAACATGGGGGTGAATGTGTCCCTTTGAAACAGCACACTTGTATCCCGTGGATAGATGCCTAGTAGTGCAATTGCTGGCTCTTAAGGTAGTTCTATTTTTAGTTTTGTGAGGAACCTCCATACTTTTTTCTAGAGTGGCTGTACTAGCTTGCATTCCCATGGACTCTTATTATTTTTTTAAATGTTTGAGAGAGAGAGAGAGAGAGAGAGAGAGAGAGAGAATATGAACACAAGTGTGCGTGGGGAAGGGCAGAGAGTGAGGGAGAGAGACAATCCCAAGCAGGGTCCACACTATCAGCACAGAGCCCAACCTGGACACAAACTGTGAGATCATGACCTGAGCCGAAATCAAGAGATGGACAGTAAGAGAATCAGGCTTCTGCGACCCCAGGAATGACAGGGCAGGGGAAGGGAGTCCTGTTTAGAGGGTGGGTCCCAGCAGGTTGGGGCTGCTGTGCGGCTGGGGGAGGGGGAGGCTGGAGGAGAGAGGGGGCTGAGTCTCCCACCCCCGCCAAGGGGGAAGCAGAACTCAGAGAGGCACGGGCAAGACTCAAGGTCACACAGCACCAGCCCTGGGGCTGACCCAGCTCCCACCCTGGACGCCTCCTAGGGCCCCAGGACAGCAGTGGTCCCCGCCCCTCAGCCCACCCCTGCCCTTGCTGCAGAGCTCACTGTGGTGCCAGAGGTGGACAAGATCAATGGGGTGGGGGGATGGGGACCGCAGTCCCCAGGGCTGCATCAGGACGGTGTCATTCCTAACTCCAAGACACTCGGCGATGAGAGCCTAGCCTCGTCAGCTCCTTCACCTTACTTGATGTGGGGCCTTTTGTGCTTTGGCGGCAGAATCTGTCCCTCCTCTGGCTTAATCCCCAGCCGGAGGCGTCTCTGGGGCCACCAGACCAGAACAGACAGATGGGCTGCCCTGGCCACAGGCCCCCATCTTGCCCCTGGGCCCAGGAGTGGCCAGGGAGAGAGGCCAGTGCTGGCGCCGAACCCTGAGCCCTGCGGACCTTCCTTCTGTTTCAGAGAAGCACACTGGATCCCCTCCTGGCCTGGCTGCACCCGGGGGCAGGGATCGGGGGAGGGCCCCGGCCTCCCGGGCCTGAGGGGCCCTCGCTGTGCTATGGGGCACGTGACCTCAGTTTCCCCAGCCTCGATAAAGGGGACCCAATCACCCCTGTGTTGACAACAGGAGGCGAGGCAGGGCTCTCAGGCACTCCGGGTGTGGCTTCAGCCAGGCAAAATCATCCCACTGACGGACAGAGGGGACCAGCAAGCCTCGCATTTCTACAGCGCTTCTTTCTAGAGGAGGAGGGGGAGGTTTTTATCACCGTTTTTCTGGATGGGGAAACTGAGGCACAGAGCAGTTCAATGATGTGCTCCGGGCTAGCAGCTAGTTGCTGAATATGTAGAGATCGATTTTATCTGGGATGGGGATGGGGGCTTCTCGTCTTCTCTCTCTGACGGGAGAGCCAGAGGTGGGCCCAGACTTCTGGCCTAGAGGGCCACTCCCTGGTCTTCGGGCGGGGTTGGGGACACAGGGGAGGGCTGCTGGCTGTCACCCCTCGCGCAGGCTCCCTCCTGGTCACTGTGTAAAGTCTCACCGCTTTCCCTCTTCATTTCCCATTTCACACTGTCATTTTTCTCCCGGCCTGACGGGGAATAATTCTCTCCCTCTCCCCTCTCTTATTTTGCTGGAGGGCTTTGAAAGGCTCTAAATCAATGCCCATCAGCCAGGTCCTTGAAGGAGCCTGCAGGAGCTAGGAGGGAGGCTGGGCCCAAATCTCACTCGCAAACCGAGAGGGGCCATGCGCGGGCTCGCCCTGACGCAGGTGCATACCCTGGGAGCGCACAGGTGCACAAGCCCAGACCACCCCCGGTACGCCAGGATACAGGCACATGCTTGTCCACACGCAGCTCTGGGAAGTCACTGGCCTTTGGGAGAGTTCTGGGCCACACACCCTCATCTCCCTCTGACAAGGAAGACCCAACCTGACCTGGGAGAACTGGGGGGCCAGGTGAAGCGGGGAACAAAGTCGGACAAGACCCTCAACAACTAGCATTTGACCATTTGTGAATTCTTTTGAATTAAAAAAAAATTTTTTTTAAATGTTTATTTTACTTTTGAGAGAGAAAGACAGACAGACAGACAGTGCAAACAGGGGAGGGGCAGAGGGAGAGGGAGACACAGAATCCAAAGCAGGCTCCAGGCTCTGAGCTATCAGCACAGAGCCTGATGCGGGGCTTGAACCCACGAACTGTGAGATCATGACCTGAGCCGAAGTCGGACACTTAACCGACTGAGCCACCCAGGCGCCCTAGTTTTTGAATTCCTACAATGTACCTGGCACCGTGCGAGGCACTGGGGTTCAACAGCGAACGAGACAGGTATGAACCCAGAGGAGGAGGCATGGTGACGACAGCTATCATTTCTCTGTTACTCACCCCGTGGCTCATTAAATACAAACCACAACTCTATTCGCGGGGGCTCTCACTGTCCCATTTTCTAGATAAGACCATTGGAGCACAGAAAGGTAAGGTGATTTGCCTAAGGTCACACAGCTGATAAGGGATGTGGCTGGGATTAGACCGTAGACATTTTGGGAGCCAAGGCTGCTCTCTGAATCCCTATAGTGTCTCTGAATAAGCAAGCAACCTAATAAATAAATGAACACAGACGTGGGATCAGCTCTGGAAGAAACAACGTAGAAAGCTACCTTAGGCAGGGTGATCAGGGAGGGCCTCTCTGAGGAAGTGGCATTTTAAGCTGTGGAGGAGAATGAGGCAGCCATGGGAAAAGCAGGGGTGAGGGGTAGAGGGAGAGGAATGCTCTGCGGGGGGAGGGGGGGAGCAGGGGGTGGAAAGCTCTGAGGGGAGGAAGAGTTTAGCGGATTGGGGACGGGTGGGAGGACATGTGTCAGATGGGCAGCCCCTATGCAAACATGGCCTCCTCCCTGATGTCACTTCTGGGTCAGCTGTCCCCCTCCCCACCCCCAGCTCCCTTTCCCATATCTCAGCCACAGCCCCCACCTCACCCAGGGCCACTGTGTGGCCTTAGAAGGCCTCGGGGAGCACCCCCAACAGCATTACAGTGTACCCACATGTAAATGCCTAGACACCATAAGATTTAGCAGAATTTCATGACTATCCCTTTGGAAATTATTTTGCTATGACACCTTTGACTAATGTATGGGCTTCCTGATTCCTGGTTTCCTGGAAACGATCACACATACCTGGGAATTGCAGAGAATTCTGAAAATTCTCAAGAATTACAGAAAAAAAAAATCTAACTGACAATTTGTCCTTAAGTGCAATGAAAGTTTTTCAGATGCTAAATCCCATGATTGCTGAAGTTGTCATTATATATTTGGCTAGATGTTTGACATAATAAGTTTTAATTTTGACTTTGCCCTTTTCTCTTTCAACTTCTGAGTCATGACACTGTAGGGGCGGGGGGCATCTCAAACACTAGCAGGGGGCACTGAGACACTGGAATCCCCACCCTGCGGGAGGAACGGCCATGCCGAGCCTGTCCTGAGGGGTGGGTTCACATGTCCGACTCCCCAGAGATAAAGGTGGGGCAGGTCCGTCTGCTAAGAACTCTGGCTTTTACACAGGGCGAGATGGGAACCAGTGGTGGGTTTAAGCAGAAAAGTGACATAAACCTCCCTGAAAACAGAGGGGAATGTCATCACTTTCTGTGCTTCTAAGGTTGACGGGCACAGGGCCTGGGACATGGCAGGTGCTCACTGAAGGTGTGCCAAGGTTCCCGGGGAGTGAGAAGACCCTGGGCAGCAGGCCCCTGGCCCACTGTCCACACCTGCTCACAGTACAAAGGCTGCAAGGAAGGCTGGAGGCCCGGAAAGCGCCACTGGGGACCAGATCTGGGAAATGCCCAAGGCCAAGTGCAGTCCCAGTCCAGCAAACCTTCTCTCTGTCTGACAGGTAGACTCTTCAAACATGGCACCTCTGGCTAGTGTCCCATGCAGCCACTTTCTCCCAGGGACACCTGTCTCACTTGCCTCTCAATGCCCTCTGGGAAGATTTTCTCAGAAACATAAAGCAAAGGTAAGGGTTGATCAGGCAGGTGTTCCGAGGTAGGCTCTCTTGGGGTCCCGGGCTGGAGTGGTCTTGGGCTAGAGCCCACGTGCCCACGAGATGGCAGCAGAGTGCCCATAAGGTCTAGAGCACTTGAGAGAGCCAGGAAAGGGCCCAAGGTAGTGGTTCCCAAACCTGGCCCTGGGCTCCAAGCAGTCCTCCCATTGGGGCTTTGAAAAACTACATCCCAGATACCTGACGCAGACCCTACTGGAATGTCTGGGAGGGGGATCCACCCACCAGTTGAGAGCCATTCAGATCTTGAACACATGGAAAGGAGGACAGGAGACTCCCTTCGAGGCTGACATCCTTACCAGTCTAGACCAGTCCTACTGGCTATGGCTGATGAGGGGTGGGGGTGGGGAGGCTAAGCCTCAAAGGGGGTTGGGCAGCCTTCCTGGAGAGCTGGATATGAAACGTGCCCTTCTTCTCCCACCCCACACACACTGTCCAGTTTCTCAGGACTTGGCCCACCAGCCAGGGCTCCCTGAGCCAGCAGGGATGTAGGGCTGGACCAGGTAGTTTCCAAATCAGACAGACCTGGGTTCAAGTCCTGATACAACCTCTTACTAGCTCTGGGACCCCGGACAAACCCCTCAAACTCCAAGTCTCGGTGTCCTCCACAGTGTGATGGGAGCAATGAGTCTACCTGCCCCATCAGGAGGATGAGAGAGAAATCATGAGAAGCCTTCGGGCAAAGCCTGGCATGTCGCAGACATTCAACATGTGGGGTTATCATGGACTATCAGGTTCATGTTCGTCACAGCTGGCGGAGTGGCCATGGGGCTGGACACTGGGGATAAGCCACCTCAAATGAGGCCAAATGGGGCACACGGGTGAGGGGAAGAGACAGCCTCACAAATGTGAACTCCAGAGCAGACCAAGTGGGGTGTGCAACCCTGACTTTCCTCATCTTCCCCAGGAGGCTGGCTCCCTTCCGGACTCCTGAGGCTTTGGCCATGTCTCCCCTGCTCCCCACTCTGAGTCATATCCCTGCATGCAGCACGCCCAGGGGCCTGGGCAAACCTGGAATATTCTGGGCCAGAAAATCCCTGGGTGAACTTCAAACGCCCCACTGGGAAAGCCCTGGGGCCCGCCTGTAGGGGGAGCTGACCAGGCTCCCGCTGCAGTGACAGAAGCAGTAAGGGAAAGGTGGGGGGCAGAATCTATGCTGTAGGACTTAAGGAGGACGCCTGTACCTCCCTGGGGAGGGTGGGGCACTCCTTGTGGCCCGGACTGAGTCCCGGGGTCTCTGGCAAGTGTGGTCACTAGCTGAACCAGCCCTAGTTGCCTTGTCACTGTCCCTGGGCTGCCATCGCTCCCTTTGACAAAGCCCAAAGCCCAAAGCCCACTGTCTCTGAGGCCCAGGTGAGGGCTTTCTGCCAAACTCTGACTACCTTCCACCATGCAAGAGAGCTTCTGGAAATCTGCTCCATGGGCTGGCTCAGAGGGAGACATGACATCCATCAGTCCCACGTGGACCGGCCCATGGGGCTCACGAGGGAATGGCAGACACCTTCAGGAGGGCAGCCTGGAGGCTCGGCTGTCCTACCACCACTTACCGTGGTCACGTCAGAATCTGGAGGGGTCATCTCCACCAGGTTGATGTAGTAGGGGGCGTCCTTCCAGGTGGGGTGGTTGTCGTTGATGTCCAGGAGGGTGATGTTCACCTGCGAAGCCACGGGGGGTGGGGGGGGGAGGCACCTGGCTGAGCTGTGCAAGGGCAGTGCCCACGAGGGGGACATACTCGGGTGCCTGCGGGGCATCTCAGCATTAATTCCACTGGTTCCACCCACTTTGGGGGCTTCGGGGCAGGCCTGGGCTTTCAAGGAGGGAGCCAGGTCCCTTCAGGAGAGAGCTTAGGTGTTATCCCATCAGGAAGCAGAGGAATGAAGGAAGTGACCCCTGAAATACTTCCTGTAACCTGGGCCTTCTCTCACCCACCCCTGTCTTGGCGGAAGGTGACTGACAGGGTGGGGGGACCTAGTAGAATCCCCTGAGATTCCGTCAGTCTCAGCTACCAGCCAAGCAATTTCCCTGCTCCCCTGCCACCCACGTAAATTATTTATAGGGCTCAGAATCCTATTAGCAGGGGCCTCCCACGACTGAACGGGGTACTGGGGATTTTTCTGCCAAGTCTCTGGCCAAGAAATACTGACACCAGCCCCCTAAAGGTACACCCTAAAGATGGGCTGGGGAGCAGGGGTCACAGCAGGGGGCGGGCACTCACGGTGGCGATGCCGGTTTTCTGGTTGTGGCCCACGCCCCCGTCCACTGCTCGTACGATGAGGATGTATTCAGACTTGGTCTCACGGTCAAGCAGGGAGGTGGTGGTAATTTCGCCTGCAGGAGAGAGGGTTTGGGCGGGCCAGGGAGGGAGCAGGGAAGGAGGGAGAGAGGGGGTGAAGCCGTTTGCACAAGCTGACAGCATGTGTTTGCACGTGTGTGCATGTGCTGGGGTGTGAGGTGACGCTCGTGAAGGGACAGGGGATAGCACCTATGCCTTGGCAACCAGAAGCCAGAGGTGGCAACACCTTTCTGATCGGAAAGTCCTTTTTTAATGTGGGAAAATCTGGGCTGATAATGGCCTTAGGGGATGGAGAATATGACAGGTCACAAAAGACCTCTCTTAAGATTTTTGACGTTATCTTAGCAGCCCTATCACTTGAGACTTGCTACCTAAATCCTATGTGCCTCAGTTTCCTTATCTGGTCAAAAGGGAAAAGTAATAGGGCTGTTGAGGGATTAATTCGGTTGACATCACAGAAGGCTTAGAACAGTGCCTGGCGCTGTTTACTACAGGACAGCACTGAAATGTATGTTTCACACATGTTCACCCTGGTGACTCATTACTGGACAAGTAACTTACAGTGTATTGAGAACAGTTATAAAAGAATTTCCTTAATTACCTTTTAACGTGATTATATTGCCTTGAGGTGTTTTTTTTTTCCCCCAGTGTATAAACGAGTTATTTCATGAAACACAAGCAATTATAATTGACCATCGGGGCACCTGGGTGGCTCAGTCGGTTAAGCATGCGACTCTTGATTTCGGCTCAGGCCGTGAGCTCACAGTTCGTGAGTTCGAGCCCTGCATCAGGCTCTTTGCTCATGGTAGAGTCTGCTTTGGATCCTCTGTCTCCCTCTCTCCCTTGCCCCTCCCCCACTCGTGTCTGCCGTCTCTCAAAAATAAATGTTACACAAATTTTTCAAAAAATGGATCATTTATCAGCCCGTTTTTGGCTTTTCTTTGTGTTCTGGTATAACTAAAACGTGGAGGTCACGCCGGGTCACGTGGCGTGCTGGTGTTTGACAACCGCCTCCCTAAAATAAAAACAAAAAGGCATTTGCTGATTTTCAAGTTGTAATGCTCCCACCAGGGCCACTGTAAGCTACTGACTGGATGGCACTGAACACAGAGTGGAGGAGATGCTTGAACTTGGCTCTCAGGAGCAGCTGTGAGGTGGGCCAGCCTCAGGGCGTCATGGTAGGCAGGCCATTTACCAGCGCACATGGGCTATGGAAAAGAGCGATGCCTTGAGGACAGTGAGGCCCACATCTCAATTCTGATTAACGGCCCTTTCTACACGTTCAGCCTTGGAAAAGTGGGCCTCAGTTTTCTCACCTGTAAAATGGGTATTAGTATGCCTTCGGATCAAAGCTGTTGTGAGGATTAAGTAACTACAGGTCAAGCTCTCCACACTCAGAAAAGGCTTATTTCCTTTCAATAGACTGTGAGAATACCCCCAAGGCAGGGACTGTCTTTTTTTTTTTTTTTTTTTTTTTTTAAATCCCTCTTGCCTGCGCTGTGTGACCCCCGGCAAGTTACTCAACTTCTCTGTGCTTGGCTTATTCTACCATCAAATGATGGAGCTGGACCAGATGTCTCACATTTGCCTCCCTGCCACACTGGCAGATTGTCTGGCTTGTGCAGGGCTGAGAGGGGAGCTGAGCATGGGGACAGGATAGTGAAGGTGCTGAGGCCAAAAACAAAAGACTGGCAAAGGTCTGCCCACCACACCGTGCTCCTTGCTGGGGTGGTGTCGATTAATTGGCAGGGCAAGGAAGAAATTAATCTCTGAAAAGTTTTAAACGTGAACTTGTCGGTGTGATAGATGGCTACCCCTGTCTGGGAAATTAGATCCAATTAAGGCCACCTTTGTGGAGAGGCCTGGCTAATTTGACCAAGGAGCTCTGAGGAAAACACACCTTCATAGCTGAAGGAGCTGTGTTAAGGGAGCATGACTGCCTGAGAGGGGCTGGCAGGCCAGAAACCCCTTCCCGAGGTCCCCTTCATCTAGGCGGGGCCGTTGCCTGGTTCCGGCCAATAGGATGTGGGCAGAAGTGACATATGTTGCCTCCGGGCCTGGCCCATAGACATCTCCTTCGACAGCACTCCAGGCTCTCTTCCTTTTTGCAGTGACCTTGGAGCCACAACGGGGAAGGCGCCCGGGTCCCAGAATCGCCATGCGGAAGGCTGTCCACTGGACGTGGTGCTGGACCGCCGTGTGAGTTAGAATCTCTGCTGTGTTGAGCCACTGAGATTTCAGGGTTGGCCCACTTGGCATCGGCAGTGCCCTTACAATACAGAATCGGGGACTCAGAAGCGGGCGGCCTTGCATGTCCACTAAATGGGCCGGGAACCCCAGGAGGGCAGGTCATGTCTGATTCCATCCTGCGCCCCAGCACCCAGCCTGGCACCTGGTGGAGAGCAGGTCCCCGCTGAAGCCTGAATACATGAATGAATGTCCAAGGGCCTCAAATCCCTTCCCAGCTTCTGATCTGGGGTCTATTGTTGCTTTTTCCCCCTCCCCGCCACCAGCTTCAAGGGAGAGAGATCTGGAGGGAGGCGTATGGGGAAAGGGGGGAAGAGAGGTGAGGGCTCCGTGGGCTGACCAGGGAGCCGGGGATGGGGGCCTCTGGGTGAAAAGACCAAAGGCGATGATGATGAAGACGTGATTCTGTCAGCACTTACTGTATGCCAGGGACCACTCTATGAGCGCTCCCTGCAATCACTCACGTGACCCACACTACACCCCTAACGTGACCATCCTCGTCCTGCAGGGGGGAAACCAAGGCTTACACAGTGTAAAGAGGAGAAGCCAGAGTTCAGCAAATAGGTCAGCCGCTGAGGGAGGGGGACGTGGAGGCTTGAGGAAAGAGAGCCCCCAAAGGGTGGCATGTTGGCCAGCTGTTGGTAAAATGGAACACATTTTAAACCTAACAGGGCTCTTCACCATTGAAAGATACCCTGAAGTGGATACATTCACGTTCCAATTTTTTGGGGGGGGGGGCGTGTAGGATCAGTAATCACACTCAGGTTAATATTTCAGGGATAAGACCAGGCGCTCAAAGCTGGCATGCTCCACACGAGGGCTTCCTGTGAAAGGGAGAGAGAACTTGGCCCAGGAGCAGGACCAGGGCTGGGCGTGGGGAGCCGGCCTGAGGTGAAGGTGATGGGGACCACGGGGCGGGGGGGGTGCTCACCTGAGCGGGCGTTGATCCGAAACTGGGAGGAGCCCTCCAAGGAGTAGATAATGGACTCCTGACCGTACTCCCGGGAGCGGTCCAGGTCCGTGGCATTCAGGAACAGCACCGTGGCCCCTTCCGGGAGACAAAGTGGGGAACACTCACCCCGGGTTTGCGGCCCCAGGCCTTGGGAGGGGGACCCGGGACCTCCTGGTGACCAGCCTTCGGGAGGCAGGGAGCCTGCTGCTGGGGCACCCAGGGATGAGGTGGGGAGGCTCGACCTCCAGAGCTCCCTGGGCTGCGTGGGGACAAGGCTCCACGAAGGGGGTCCCGGAGCCTGCGGTGGCGGTGGCTTGTGCCAGAAGTTTGCGACCCACCACTGCTATCCACCTCTCTGTGGCCGCTGGCCATGGGCGATACACTCAGACTGGCCAGCTTTGGCTTTGAGTCAAAAAGAAATGAAGCCCTTGGGGCGCCTGGGTGGCGCAGTCGGTTAAGCGTCCGACTTCAGCCAGGTCACGATCTCGCGGTCCGGGAGTTCGAGCCCCGCGTCAGGCTCTGGGCTGATGGCTCGGAGCCTGGAGCCTGTTTCCGATTCTGTGTCTCCCTCTCTCTCTGCCCCTCCCCCGTTCATGCTCTGTCTCTCTCTGTCCCAAAAATAAATAAACGTTGAAAAAAAAAATTAAAAAAAAAAAAAAAAAGAAATGAAGCCCCATGTTACATGATGCCACATTTACCGTCTTCAATTTCGGTCTTGTTTCATCTCGTTCACAAGGGGAATTTATAAGGGATTTTATTTTCCCTGTAATGTCTAATGAAGGCCCTCACCTTCATTTCCATCTCCTGAAATCCGGGGTCGGGGGATCCGCCTTTCCCAGCTGTGCTCACCAGACCCTCATCGGTCGGGTTTGGGGCTCCAGCCCCCTCCTGTCCCCACTGCCACCCGACTGCCCCACCGAGGAGGTTCGGTGTATGACGCCCAGGCTGGAACCCCAGGGGACCCTCTGGCAACTGTCTGAGCCTCGGCCTCTTCCTCTGTGAAATGGGTCTACCTGGAAAGAAAGCCAGCTTGCGGGGTCGTTGGTGAGGATGGGGGAGGGGAAGCAGGCCCATGCAGGGTGCAGGCCCGTGGCAGCTCTCTCTGAGCCACAGGCTGCCGTTACTATTGTGTGCATGAAACAACAGTCCCTGGGGGTCCAAGGGGCCAGGCAGAGGGCTGTGAGATAGGCAGGTCATTCTGGCCCCTTCCGGGGATTGTGAAGCCTCTAATCCGACTCTCGGTCTCACCCTGAGCAGGGGGACAGGTACACGGGCCCTGACACACCCTTTATCCAAGCACAAGCTGGAAGCGGACTAAGTGCCATGACGAAGGCCTCTCCTAAGCAGAGGTCACGGGGACAGCGGGGAGTGCCCGGGGGTAGCTTCAGCAGTGTTATTCTCCAGGAGATGCCCGGCTGGGACAGGGAAGGGTGGGCTGGGCACAGCCTGGCAGCCACCCAGAAAAATCATCAGATACCAGGAAGGTACCCGGAGACTTCCTAGAGAAGGCTCCATGGTGCCACAGAAGGTCACCCCTGCCACCTCCGGATGCTACAGCAATTCCTGATAGGGCGGTTTCCCCACTGGAACAGTCCGCCCTGGGTGTAAGGGTGAAGCCGTCAGGAAGGACGGAGCGGGTCCCCCGGAACCTGAATGTGGAGCTGGTGGCCCTGGGTCTGCAAGCTGGGCCCTGCCACCAGAGACACAGCCGAGAGATGAGCGGCCCACTCTTGTTCGCACGTAGGTACGCACAGCATTCTTTCAGGCCACCCCCTTGGCCACCCTGGCCCTGGGACCTGCCTCACAGCACTGGGATTCAGTACTCTGTATACACTCACTTAATCAAGGTTGTCGGATTACTGATGGGTGACCATTCCCGCGAGGCTGCAGCTGCGGGAGAGTGGGGACCAAGTACCCAGCGGAGCGCCTGCACATAGTAGGGGCTTGTGCTCTGTAAACGGCTGTTGGCTGGCAGATGACTGGACCTCTCCAGAGGCTCCCCTCGCTTGTCATGGGGGTGTCTGTTGGCTTCGTGCCCTCACACCCTCCCCCGCCTGAGCCCGTACCTGCCATGATGTTCTCCACCACGGAGACGAAGTAGGCAGGCTTGCTGAAGGTGGGCGGGTTGTCGTTCTCATCCTGGAAGGAAAACAGACAGGTTGGAGGGGACAGGAAGGCCTGCAGGGCTGGTCTGTCGGCCAAGGGGAGGCTGGGCGTGGCTGGCGCTGAGGGGCTTTGGCTTTGACGCACGACCAGAACCAAGTGGGGTGTCACGAAGGGGCCAGGTGCTCCCCTGGCTGGGCTATAGTACAGGGACGGAGGACGGGCCTTGGGGAGACGTGTGAGGGCCAGGAAGATGGAGAATGTAGGCAGCAGGAAGCAGCAGGTTCCCTGCTCTCCCATTGGTGTTTTGGTGCAGCTCCAAGCTCGCTCCTGTTCTCCTGCTCAGCTCATCGTCCTCCACGCTGGGGGTGCCCGCTTGCAACTTCCCTCCCAGCTCCGCCAGCATGACGGTGGAAGGTTCTAGAACCCTCCTGGCCCCCAGAAATGAAGGGAGCAAGGAGCACTCTGGCCCGGAGGATACAGAAGTGTGCAGTGGCAGGCAGGCAGGGTCAGGCGGCTTCCCAGAGCCCACCTCGTCCAGGTCTTGAGCAGTCCCTCGTCTGGCCCAGCCTTCACCAGCAAGCAGGTCAGCGGGGCAGCGGTCAGGGCCGGTGTGGGCCGAGGGGCTGAACAGGCACAGCCTCTGCCTCCTCTTGGCTCCTCTGTCTCCCTCTTGCCCAGCCAGGGGCGACTTCCCCCCACCTTGAAGACTCTGGTCCTCACCCACGGCTTTTTGTAATCAATCAGTGAGAATTTCTGCCCATTGGCCTCTTGGAGGAAGCCCCCACTGGCCCACCTGACTCAGAGCCTTCTCCCCTTCCCCTGGGAGCCGGGGAGCAGGGACAGGGGTACTGGGGCGGTGGCCTCCGGGGGAGTCCACAGTGTTCGCGGCACTGCCCCCCCAGGGCCTCATTCCCCAAGGAACCGGGAGCTCTTTGAGGGGAAGCTCCTTTTGCTGGAGTCCCTTCTAGCTGAGCAGCAATGAACGAGAGAAGGGGGGGAGGAGAGAGAGAGAGAGAGAGAGGCACCAAAGCTGCTGTCCACCCCTTGGGACTTAAGACAGTCCCATCCTGCCAGACTGTGGGTGCCCAGAAAGGAGTGGTGCTCCCCCTCTTCCCCCGCCTGTCCCCGGGCTCTGGGCTGTGCAGCAGCTCCCCCGCCTCAGAGAACCCATGGCGTGAGGACTCGCCTGACGTCCGGTGCCCCAACAGCCTGCCTGGGCATCCCTCTGGTGCAAGCGCGGGTGCCCCATACACGGATAGATCGAAGCCTTCTGCTTGGCTGCGCGAGACGGCGTCGAGAATGTCAGTGACAGAGCACGAGGCAGAAACTTATTAGCGGTGATATTTCCCCGGATCCTGGCACTGCATTCGCTATTAGTTCTAATTCAGCGGCTCCCTCTACAAAAGCTTATTGTCCCCTAATGGGAAATCTACAAACCGAGTTTGACTTCTTTATTAAAAACCAACAAGCAGTGGGTGAAAAGGAACCACCTGAATCACCTGGCCCCTCTCGCCCGCCTCCTTTTCCCTCAGGAGCCCTGTCGGCCCGATCTGCCTCTCCCCGCCCCCAGCCTGTGCAGTGAGTGCCGCCATAAGCTACTCATCTGCACTGGGTTTTTCTCCCCCCCCCCCCCCCCAGTTGAGAGAAAATCCCTTTGGTGGATGGAGGCAGCAGCTTAGCCAAGTGACAGCTACTTAAAAATCACCCACATGCAAAATCAGCCCAAAGGCGGTGACCTTTTCAAGTGTGGTCCTTAGACACGAGTGACTCTGTCATCCCAAAGCCCTGCCTGAGAGAGGATGTTCACTCACAGCCAAGGTGGCACCTGTCTTTGTTGCCAGACCGCCCCCCCTGCTGCCAGGGGCCGGGGCACACGTGGAAGGAAAGCGTAGGGCCCTCACTGACCTGCGTGACAGCTTTGAGGGGATTTGAAAATGACCCCTTCTGCCGGGCTCAGGTAGCTCCAGGCCAAGTGGATTCCTGCCCCCACCCACCCCTGCACATGGAGACCCTGCTGTCTGGTCTCAGGGCGGGAGGCCACTCTTCGATTCCCAGTGAATGTAAGGTTAGCTTCGTTCCTTGGCCGCCCTCTTCCTGCTTGCCCTGGCTCCACTGGAGAAGCTGAGGCAAAAGGAGAAAGGGGCCCTTTCTGGGTTCCTCAACCGAACCACAGGTTGGCATAGTCCCTGGGTCTCAAGATCCCATCAGGGCAGAGCTTGGAAGGCCTTGCTACTCAAAGGGTGGTCCCCTGACCCGAAGCATCAACATTGCCCAGACCTTGTTAGGCCTGCAGAGCCTCCGCCCTTCCTTGGACTCACTAAATAAGAATCTGCATTTTAAGAAGAGCTCCAGGAAATTTCCACGGACCTAGAGGAGTACGGGTCTCAATCACACGCAGAGGGCTTTCAGGCCTTGGAGTGCGGTGGGAAGAAGGTGAACTCAGGAGTCAGACAGGTCAGGATTCAAATCCTAGCTTACTAGGACCAGAAGCAAATTCAAATGCCACTTGCTAGCCCAAAAGTGAGGAAGGCGCTGGTGATCTGGGCCCCCGCTCTGTTCCCCTCCTGAGCCTCACTTGCCTCATCTGTAAAATGGGATTAAGAGAGATTGTGTAATGTGCAAGCACCTCACATATTATTGGAGCTCAAGAAGTTTTCGTTTCCATTTGGCCAATTCGGCCTGCCCATCCCCGGGCTGGTGTAAAACAACCTCACCTTACTTCTCTAGACCTCCCCTATTCCCACCCTCTGCCTCATCCGTCTTCCCGAAACTTACAGGGGGTTCTTCTCTGTCTGGCCGAGTTCTCCGGAATTCCCGTTTGTACCAGAGACAGCCTGGGCATGGATGCTGCCGATCATATGCACGTCTGTCTTATCAGCCGTGACGACAGCCAACATTACAGGTGCTGAGTGTCACCGGCATGATCTCACTTAATCCTCATGATAAGATCATGAGGCAGTACCACGATTATCCCTATTTTGCACATGAAGAAACTGAGGCCCAGAGAGGGTTAAGGACCCCAGGTCACACAGCTAGCGGGTGGCAGAGCCCCATTTCAAAACCATACACCTCCACAGCTACGTTCCTCCCTCCATCCACAGCGCCCCCTTGAGGGCAGAACTGGCTTCGCAGGCACATTCGCCCATGTGCTACTGCAAACCTGCACACGTGGGGGTTGGGGGGGGAAGTCATTGCTTGCCTGGGGACTGGGGGGGGGGGGGGGAAGTCATTGCTTGCCTGGGCAGAGAACACGAGCCGGTTGGAAATAATGGGTGGGGTGGTCAGGGTTAGGAGCGTGATCAGGACTGGGGGGGCTTTGGGGGCAGTGTTTAATCAAGACCGGGAAACGAGGGTCAGGGTCATGTGGGTTAGAAAACCAAGATGTCACGATTGGAAGGGAGAGCCTTCTGATTCTACTCGGTACTTCAAAGGGGGGAGCTGTGCTGCAGGTTAAAGGCAAGCAGTGAGTGTTTAGGCTTCTGCGACTCTCTTCTTTTCCAGCCTTGCCCCCCTCTACCTCACCCCCTCCCCGGGGCCTCCTGCCACTCCCTGAAGCAGGGCCTCAGACTCTCTGCTCTTCCCTTTGCTGGTTCTGCCCAGCCTTACCCTCTGAGACCACCCCTAAATCCTGCTCCCACATGCCCACCTTCAGGGCTCCCCCCAGGGCCTCAGCCCTGGCCTCATCACTGCCAGCCCATCCTATGCAGCAAGCCAGTAGGGGTCCCTGCCCAGACAAGGACCTTCGCGCTCAGGAGCTGGCCCCGGAGCCTCTGTCTTGGGTCGAGAGGACAAGGCTTTGTAAAGCCAGGTGTGGGGCAGTGCCAGAAGCTACCGGCGAAGCGGGCTGGGACAGGAAGGTCATCTAGCACGCCTGCTCTGGAAGGGATTTTCCCGAGCGCACGTCAGATCGCAGCGTATCTCCTCACCTGACAATCTGATCTAATCCTCCTGGAGCCGGTGATGCACTAACTCTGCCATCAACACGCCTCCACCCTGTGCTGCTGGGAGCAGCCTCTATGAGATGGGGAGGGGGGTGTTAATTGTGCAGATGCCGTGAGGAGGTCTCCGGCGGGGAAAGGCCCCCTGGGGCCCCTGCACCCCTGGGATCACTGGGGGAGCGGCACGGGGCGAAGGAACCAGAGTGGAGACAGATTCAGTGACTAATAATTTCAGACCCGGAGAGCACTCACGTGTGCTCAGCACTCATGTCAGACAAGCTGTGGTTTGGTTTCGGAGAGACAGAAGAGAGAAGATGACCTTCCAGTAATTTCCTCGGACCTCACAAAGTATGGCTGTACATGAGGGAGTCCCGCGACACTTCCTCCCGCTTGAGCCCTGGCTCCTGTTCCCCGTCAGCGGGTGACCCGAGGCCCCTGATGGAGTTGGAGCGGGACCGTCAGGCTCATCTCGCACCCCAGGGCCTGGGCCTCCCTGGCTGAGCTCGGAGGCAGCTTGGGTGCTGCAGCATGACAGGTTTGCTGGGGGCAGCCATTGGGGCAGTCTGCTGGGCGACTCCCAGAGCTGTGGGGACAGCCGAGGATGTGGGGACACGGTCTGACACCACTGGGCTCAGGCAGGGCCCCCAACACTCTGGGAAGCACTCACCACCCCTCGCCCTGCACGACGGGCACCCCTGGGTACTTACAAACACCTCGACGGTGACAGGGACAGTGCTGTTCAGAGGGGGGTTGCCAGCATCCTTGGCCATGACTGTCAGATAAATCAGCCCGTTGGGTATCTGTTCATAATCCAGGGGACGGCTTACACTGATCACTGAAATGACAGGAACAGGGCCCCAGGCCCTCTCTGAGCAGACTTTTTTTCTTTTTAAATTTTTAAAGTTTATTTATTCATTTTGAGAGAGACAGAGAGATCGAGCATTGGAGGGGCAGAGAGAGAGAGGGAGAGAGAGAATCCCGAGCAGGCTCTGCACTGTCAGCGTGGAGCCCGATAAGCAGACTTCAGATGCTCATCCAGCCGGGGGTCTCCTTTGGGCAGGGAGGACGTGGCTGGCTCGGGCTGGCCAGCCCTGCCTCATTTCCCCCTCCTTCCCCTGAACTCTTGGAGCCTCGTGGTCTTGACTTAGGTTTACTGACCGCCTGATACATGCGAGGCCCAGGGCTGAGCACACTTGGTGTGAACTGTTTGGGTGGTAATGTAAGCACCGCTTTACAGATGAGGAAACCAAGCTCAGGGAGGTTTAGTAACTCGCCCAATGTCACACAGCTAGCGACGATGACAGAGGCATAGGCTCTGAATCCAGAGCCCAGGCTCTTTCCCGGTGGGTGCCATTGGCTGCTTATCTGTCTGTCTCACCTACTTATCTGGCACTCTCCATTAGTCTGGGAGCTGCTCAAGAGGACAAGGTCATGCCTCAGTCTGTCTAGTTCAGTCTCTTACCACTTCTGCCTCCAAAGAAGCACCCACTTACTGCCCAGCCTCGGGGCTACTGGGGGTGATGCCAGCAGTGGGGTGCAGACAGCAGCTCCCTCCTCCATCTCCTATGGCCCCGCCTGTTCCCTCCCATGGACTTTCTCCTCTCTTCTTCCCTCCCTCATCTCCTCCCTTTACCCCGTGGGCTCTCTGTGCCCGTCCAGTGGCCTGCTCTGGGCACTGCTTAGACCCTTTGAGGGGTTACTCAGGGCACGGTGCTGTAGACTTTACTCTCAGCAGAACACTGCTTGAAGGTGGTAAAGACCCCCCGCCCCCCGCCCCTGCCACTCACACAAAGCCAGAGGCAGGCAGAGACAAAAGGCAGGATTTGAGGGAGCTGAGATGTCCCCCTCCAATGCCCCTCCCCAGTGCACATGCCTGAACTCTCCCATAGGTGCTCTTGCATTTGGGGGAGGGAAGGCACAGCGGCTCGGGCGTGGGGGTCACTGGTGGTCTGCGAAGTCCTGACAACAGTATGAAGTCACCACTTTGGATGTGGCAAATGGGAGCAAAATTATTGCTTTGGTAATATAAAACCTGAGGGAGGGTCAAGAAGAGGCCGGGGTGTGCAAGCGGGCAGAGACATGGAACTTAAGGTTTTTAAACGGGGTACGCAGATTTTATAGAGACCATCAGGCTGTAGCACCTGGAGCCGGGACCGCAGTTTCTGCAGCCACACTTCTCCGACCCCACCGTGGGGTGCAGGAGGGGTGAGCGCTGAACTCAGAATCACCCAAAGCACATCTGTTCTGCTTGGGGGCACCTAACTCATCTTCAAGCATTCGGGATGCTTCCCAGAGGAGGGGACGTCCACAGGAGCCCTTAAAGCCAGCCAGAGGTTATGGGCTTAATGGCCGAAGGGAGGCAGAGCAAAGAGACAGGGAGGAAGGGTTTTCCTGGCAGGAGGAACCGAGTCTGCAAAGACCCAGAGATGACCACTGAGGGGAGAGAGTGTCAAGGGGTTCAAAGAGGCTGGGTTCTGGTGTGGGCAGAGAGGCTGGGAGAGGGAACCAGGAGCCAGATCACACGGGTCTCCTTGGACACCTTTGCCGCACGGCCTTGGGCAAGTCGCTCCCTGTTCTCTGGACCTCGGGTGCCCCTCATCTGCCAAACCAGGTGGTCTCAAGGCGGCTGCTGCGATTCCCTGCCTGGGTTCTAGTAGTCAGGAGTCACGGCGGGCAGGCAGGGCAAGGTCCAGAGTATGGGACTGTGCGTGGACCCAGCAGGGAGTGGCCACAGCCTGGTGGGGGGGGGGCGGCTGAGGCGCACCCAAAGGATCGGGAGGATGGCTGACCAGCCCCCATGGACCTGCCCAGACAGGCTTGGTAAGAAATAGCGGCCCTGCAGACTGTGGTAACATCAGACGCTGGGCTGACCATGGCCTAACACCCACAGACGGATATAGCTGATCAGACACCCAGATCCTGATCCCACAGGAGGGCGATCCCTGGCTTGCGTCGCTCCAGCCAACGGGCTATGGGGCGGTCTCCTGGGTTGGCCAGGGTGCTGGGAAGCAGATGGCCAACCCCATCCTGAGAAGAGGCGTGAGTGTGCGGCCCTGCTCTGGCCCGCAGGCCCTCTTCCCTGGGCTGGGCCCTCGGTCCCACCGCACGCCTACCTACCTCCATAGCCCTCATAGACGCTGATGTCGAAGTAGCTGCCGAAGGCCGAGGCGTTGACGATGCTGTAGGTGATCTGGTTGTTGGGAGGCGAGTCTTCATCTGTCGCCTGGAATTGTGCAGACAGGGCCCGTGAGCCCTCAGGGGTCAGGGCTGGAAGAGGGCGGGTGGGAGGGGAGGGCTGGCCCCCTCCAGAGTCCCCTGCTTTGGGGGATCCGGGCCCTCCTTGTCCCTCCGTGGGAGGGTGACTCCCATGTTGGGGTGTGGAGCTGGCGTGGGGATCTAGAAGGTCAGCTGGAGACCCCGGGAAAAGGGAAGGCCGGGGCTCCCCCCGAGGACGGAGAGGCTTACCACCATATCCGGTGTGACCACCTCCTAGAGCCTTCAGTCTCAGCTTGAACGGCCCACCCACAGGGGCCCTCCCCGACCTCTGGACCAGGCAGGCCCTGTGCCGAGCCTGCCGTCCGCCCCTCCACACCCAACTGTAGCTTCTTGTTCGGTTTCTGCTGGCCTCACCCACACGGTCGGCTCCGTGTAAGCAGACGCCTTACGTTTCTTTTTTAATGTTTACTTATTTTTGAAAGAGAGACAGAGCGCCAGCAGGGGAGGGGCAGACAGAGAGGGAGACACGGAATCCGACACAGGCTCCGGGCTCTGAGCGGTCGGCCCAGAGCCCGACGCGGGGCTCGAACTCACGGACCGTGAGATCGTGACCTGAGCTGAAGTCGGATACTTAACCGACTGAGCCACCCAGGTGCCCCAGGAACCTTACATTTCTTGATTACTGCCGTGTACCTACAGCCCAGCACACGGTCGGTGTCACTGCATACGGCATGAATGCTACATGGAGGGAGAATGCACTGGAATGAGGTCAGAGATCCTTTTTCCCCATGACTCTCTTTTGGGCCTTCTTTTCAGATGTCTCTGATCCTAGAGGCCCCCAAGGCCATCCCACCACTCTGGGTGCACTGGGAGCTGAGTGGGGGAGGGCGGGCATGGTGGGTAGGTCCTGCCTTCTCTGCATCCCCCCCCACCCCCCCGCTGCCGTGCCCACCCCGGCTACCTGGCCTTCATCCCTGCCGGCTTCAGAAACCCATCCTAAATGGAGGCTCTGGGTCCTGTCACTCTGGGTGGGCACAGTGGGGAAGGCGAGTGAGGACAGGAAGGAGTCTCTGGTCAGAGTTACGATGTGTGGGGGGAATCCCACTGCAGGAGGACGGTGGGAATGTGCGGTCCTGAGTTCTGGTCCTGGCTTCACTACTCCAACTATGCCTCTGGGGACTGTGCCTCTGGGGACTGTGTCTCCCCTCCTGTCTCCCCTTCTGTGAAATGGACGGTGCCTCACGGTCTCCGGTTCCGTCCAGCTGCGGCAGTTCCCGATTCCAAGCAGCCACCAAGGGGCCCAGATAGGGGTCCTTATGCAAGATCCTGCTTGCCACCTACTAAGGGAGATGGGGAGGACATCCCTTTGCTCAATGGGGACCTGAAATTTAAGCTGACACAGATACTTGGCCCATTCGGTTACCAGGGACAGGAGGGAATGCTCAGAGGCCTGACACAAATCTGGGCCGAATTCTTTGTGGATGGCAGGTTGGGGGCTCTCGTGGCAGCTTCCGCAGGGTGGTGGTCAGGACGAGGGCACAGAGGGAAGGATGGGAGGAAGGCTGGACTGCAGGAGGCCCTGGCATCTCTCTTACCCGGAGCCGCACCAGCTGTGTGACAGAAGGCTCATTCTCTCTCAGGGCCCCCACGTAGGCATCCTTCTGGAAGGTGGGCACGTTGTCGTTGACGTCCAACACGTTGATCCTGACCCGGCCTGTGGTCTCCTCCCCACCCCCATCCCGGGCGATGACTGTCAAGGTGAAGCGTTGGATGAGCTCATAGTCCAGTCTGGCGATCAGCATGATGAGGCCTGTGTCCTTGTCCAGAGAGAACCTGCGTCAGGTAGGACAGACGGAGAGAAAGGGACCCTGGCGTAAGGCAGCTTGTAGGTAAGGCCTGTATGTACCAGCCTGTCCTTGCCCAAGGTGATAAACAGGAATGAACGGAGTCAGGAATCTGCCCTAAATAAGAAAAGCCCCACTATTTCTGATGCAGAGTGGGGTGGGAGGTGGTGGGCAGGGATCAGGACCACACGGGGCGGGGGGTGTGCGAGAGTCAGGTACGGAAAGGGAAGGAGCAGGTTAATTTCATCTAAGAGGAATCTCAGGCAGAAGGACCCTCCTCCTGTTGTGAATAGGAATTTCTGCCCACTGCAGATATTTAGATGCCAGAGAACTATCATGGTCAGAGATTCTGCCATTCCAGATGGTTTTGCACCAAAATGTTTTAAATGGGTGACAAAGCATCCAGCTTGGCAGGGGGTGGAGGGGTGGGCGGGTTGGTCGTCTCTTGGGGAATAATACCCCTGGTCTTCTGCTCAAGGGGTGAGCCTTGTGTAAGAGCCCGGGAACTGTGTCCTCGGAAGGAGCAAGGTCCAGCGAGACGGTCCCTCGACCCGCCTCCTCTCAACATCCCCTCAGGAGCCTCCCTTGAGCTGTCAGTTGACATCTGTAGGCCCAGACCTGGTCCACAGCTGCCAGCCACCGAGCCCAGAAGGTCCTGGCTCCAAGCCCAGGAAAGAAGATGGGAAGAGAACAGGAAATCCACGATGATCAGGACAAGGCACCTGAGGGTGGTGTCCCGAGGGACAGGAAATTCCTCCTGCTGCTAGTTCCTTCCTCCCATTTTGAGGCTCCGTCCAGAGTGGCAGAAAATGGCCAGATGCACCTAACAGTCCCTGTCTCTTCCTGACCATCCACACAGATCGTCAGGGCCAGTAATCCAAGCTGACAGCCACTGTCTTACGGACCCTGTTGAGTCTCCAGATGCATCAGACACTTCATTTTTAGAAGCAGACCTGCCCTCGGACTCCAGCTTGGCTTTTGATCATGTTAAAAACGAGAGGGCTTCCCTTTCAGCTTAACTGCAGACATGGGAGAGAGAGGCCCGGAACCACGGTGGGTGACAGGGCAGGGCTGGCACAGGTCAGGTGGTGAGGTAAGCCACCCACCCAGCGGCCGAGGCATGTTGAGAGCCCCGTCCTGCTGGAGGCCGTGCATCCTGGTGGCGAAGACCACAGGCAGAGGCCTGGCCCTCGAGCTCACCAGCTGTGTGACTTTGGGCAGGGGACTCAGCCTCTCTGGGTTTCCTCGTCTGTAAAGCGCGGGTGGTAACAGTGCCTAGCACTGAGCTCCTCCAGCACTTGAGGGGATGACGCCAGGTAATGCGTGTGCAGAGGGCCTGATGCACGGGCCGGGGTCCTAAATGCTGGCTGCTGCTACGGCAATCGCTTGCTGCGCCGTCCCTGGTGTTTCAAAGCTTCTTCATTCCCCAGGCTAAAGGCTGTCTTTTGGATGTCAGAGAAACTACACCCCAAGAGAGGTTAGAGGACCTGACTGAGACTGTGCCACAGCCGGGGTCAAACCAGCAACGGTGCCCGTGGGTTCTGACTCCTCGCTCAGTGCTCTAGCCACGGGGGCACGGCACCCTCCCTGGGCACTGAGAAGTTTCCTGAACCTCACGAGTAGCAGAGTGCCACCGCTGAGGGGCGGGGGCTGGGTCTCACCGGTCAGGGTCATCGCTGAAGAAGTAGTTGACTTCCCCGAAGGTGCCCACGTCATTGTCTGTTGCCTGCAAAGGGGAGAAGGGGAAGTCGTTACTGCCAGACCCGGCGGACCTCCTGATGTTACCAGGAAATGTCCACAGCGAACCCACGGTCGTCCCACACGACTCCTCGGGCTGCATTTTCTAGAGGTGCGTTGTTCAATACGGTTGCCACCAGTCGCCAACGGCTATTGACATGAACACTGGAGAGCACGGTTCTGGGGGAGCAGCAAGTGTTCTGAGTGGGAGTTGCCTGCTCTGCCACGGCCACGGGCACCGGGCCGCGAGAGGCCCTTGACCGCAGTGGGGGCCTATCTGAATCTTTCTCTGGGATTCTTCTGGCTATCGCTGGGGCTGGACGCTTCCTTCCGGGGCACTGAAGCCCAAACACTACGGACTGAGAGCTGCTGGGATGCGTAGGGGGGACGAAGGTGTTCCCAGAGGAGAGCTAGGAGGAGAGGGGCAGAAGCTTAGCGTTCTAGAGTCCTGACCCTGACATCCCTTCCCTTTGACTCAGTCTGTGAGTCCAACAAGACCTCTTTCACGCAGTCTGGTCCAACTGGGCTTCTGCCACTTGCAGTCGGAAGAGACTGGAGGGAGAGACGCCTGCCTTATGCTGATGACGGTGGCAGTGATGGTGACCACTGCCAGCCTGTCCTGTTGTCACGCCTTTTACATTTTCGAAGACCTCATTTTATGCTCACAACCGTCCCCCATGATGAGGAAGACAGAGGTTTCTACCCAGTTCACAGATCACAAAACTGAGGCCCAGTCCCCAGCGAGGCCCTGTGTATTCCTGTCACTGTTCTAGGTCATGAGCAGGTTATAGGCAAAGTGGGGCAGAAACAGGGATCCCCACTCCCAGCCTGGGGATCCATCCTTTCGGCCACCCCCGTGCGGCCCCTCTCCATCTCCTCCCTTCTCTAGGATGACAGTGCTTCTAGCAGAGGTTTGGTTTCTGTGGCTGAGACTTCTGGTCCTGCATTGTCCCTGGCATGGTTGCAGCCCACAGTATAGGTTAAATGACACCATTCATTCATCCCTTGTTAAGCATTCACCGTGTGCCAGGCACGGTGACCCTGCTTGGAGTCACTCAGGCTACTCACTGCCCTGGAGCTGCCCCCAGATGCCAGGAGGACAAGGCCTTGGGCTGACCCTAGGGTCACGTGCTTCACTCTCAGGGCTTCTCTCTAAGATTGTGATTGGCTTTCCGCTAATAGAAACTTTCGTTTCAATGCTTTTATTTTGGGGCGTCATGGAGGCCTAATTGACAAATAAAATGGTAATGTAGTTGAAGCGTACAGCGTGATGATTTGATATCCGTGTACGTTGTGCAGGGATGCCCCCGCTGAGTTAATTAACGCATCCGTCACCTCGCTTCTATACCTTTTCAAATCTTTCTCGGCAAGAACGCTGAAGCTGTACTCTCTTAGCGAATTTCGATTCTACAATACGGTGTTGTAAACTATAATCACCATGTTGTTTTACATTAGAGCCTTGGACCTCATTCATCTTCTGGGTGCGAGTTTGTACCCTTTTACCAACCTCTATTCCCCCCACCCTCAATATCTTCGTACTAAGTATTTTTTGAGGTTCTTTTCTTTTTTTTTATTTAAAAAAAATTTTTTTTTCAACGTTTATTTATTTTTTGGGACAGAGAGAGACAGAGCATGAACGGGGGAGGGGCAGAGAGAGAGGGAGACACAGAATCGGAAACATGCTCCAGGCTCTGAGCCATCAGCCCAGAGCCCGACGCGGGGCTCGAACTCACGGACCGCGAGATCGTGACCTGGCTGAAGTCGGACGCTTAACCGACTGCGCCACCCAGGCGCCCCTTGAGGTTCTTTTCAAGTTCCTACATCCTTGGGGCACCTCGGTGGCTCATTGGGCTAAGCGTCCGACTCCTGATCTCAGCTCAGGTTATGATCTCACGGTTTGTGGGTTTGAGCTCTGCATTGGGCTCTGTGCTGGCAGTGTAGAGCCTGTTTGGGATTCTCTCTCTCTCTCTCTCTCTCTCTCTCTCTCTCTCCCCCCCCCCCAATTCTCTCTGCCCCTCCCCTGCTCACTCACTCTCTTTCTCTCAAAAAAATAAATTAATTAAAAAAAATAAAGTTCTTAGATTCTTTGAAGTCTATTAAATTCCATGTTCTATACAATAAACCCGAATTTTTAAAAACAAATTTTTTTTCAACGTTTATTTTTGGGACAGAGAGAGACAGAGCATGAATGGGGGAGGGGCAGAGAGAGAGGGAGACACAGAATCGGAAACAGGCTCCAGGCTCTGGGCCATCAGCCCAGAGCCTGACGCGGGGCTCGAACTCATGGACCGCGAGATTGTGACCTGGCTGAAGTCGGACGCTTAACCGACTGCGCCACCCAGGTGCCCCTAAACCCGAATTTTTGAGAAACATTTGTGTTTAGTATCCTTAGCTCAGGAAGGCAGGTAAGTAAATAGTATGTTTCTATACCAAATGATTCAAGTGAAAAAAAATGTTTGTACCCAAGGGGTTCAGATCTTAGTCACCCCCCAAAAACCGTCCACAGAACGAAGCCATTTCTGGGACTGTGCTCAGCCTACTTGCACAGGACTGCCTCTTGTGCCCAGATTCCCATTCAATGTCTCCACCACTCGCGTCCCAGCAGACTGTGTGTGGACTTCCCCCGGGGCAGGCTCCGAGGACACAGCTTCTTAGGGACGCATGTCGGATAGGTGACGAGGAGGACGCTGAGCGCTGTAACACCCTCCTACCCAGGACCGATTGCCCGACAGACCCTCCCCGGAGCCCTGAGCCACTGCTCACAATTACCGCCATGCCCTTCGCTTCTGTGTGTCACTGCTTCTAAGTCAAGAGGAGAGCTTGCTCTCAGAGGAACCTGCAGCTGGAGGTTCCAGGGAGAGGAGACAAAGCTCCTCAGAATTAGCCTCTCTCCTCCCCACCCCAGGGGCCAGAAGAGAAGGGGGGAAGGAGCCCCTAAGCGCCCTTTCGTTTCACTAATAATCACCATGTGTGGTATGGCTACACTATGGTAAGAGTGGCTTGGTCTGGGGGACCCTTGGTAAGGGGGCAGTGTGGTGGAGAGACCCCAGTTCTAGGCCAGTGTCGATAGCCCAGGTCACTGTGTGACCGAACACCACCCCCTGCAGGCCTCAGCATCCTCATACGTCAAAGGAAAGGGTTTGGGGGAACAACACAGGCAGAGCCGCGTCTCCCGGGCTCACCTCCCAGCATAGACAGTGCCTGGCACAGAGCGATGCTTCATAAATGCTTGGAAGGGAATGGACAATTTCTAGTAAGAAAGGGGAGGGAAGCAAGAGAGGGGGAGTGGAGAGGGAGCAAAGCCAAGGAGGAGAGAGGATTCGAAGCGGAGGGGGCAGAAACAGCCGAAGAAGGGGACGGGGACCAGAGAGAGCAGCTAGGAGGTGTGGAGGAGATCAGGAGGAGAGGAAGAGAGCGCTGACCGTGCAGGAAGTGAGGGGCACAATCAAACCATGGGTGGGGGGGTAAAATACACAAACATTAAAAAAAAAAAAGGGGGGGTGTGCCTGGGTAGCTCAGTTGGTTAAGCGCCTGACTTCGGCTCAGGTCATGATCTCACGGTCTGTGAGTTCGAGCCCCGCGTCGGGCTCTGTGCTGACAGCTCAGAGCCTGGAGCCTGTTTCAGATTCTGTGTCTCCCTCTCTCTGACCCTGCCCCGTTCATGCTCTGTTTCTCTCTGTCTCAAAAATAAACATTAAAAAAAACAACAAACAAACCATGGGAGGGGTTCCTGGCCCCGGGACAAAGCCCTTCATATCGGGGTGCACTATGGAACCACACTCAGACTCTCAGGGCAGGAAGGATCCCTGAGGTCCCCTTGTCTAGGCCCTTTCACCCTGGGGCCCAGAGCAGCTGAGGCCCAGGGAAATGAGGTAACAAGATGGGATGGTCTTCTCTTCCCGGGCAGACGCTGGCCTCCAACCTCCCACCCCCTCCCCCACTCCCTCCCCCCGGGGGACTAGGCACAGCCATGGGTCCTACAGTGACCCCTTTCCCCTGGGGCCTCTCGCTGCCCGCCCCAGCCGCTGATGCTGACCAGGGAAGATTTGTGAGTCCTTTAGTGCCACCGTCTAATGACCGTATGAAATATGCATGTCCGGTGAAGAGGAGAGGGAGAACTTTCATTTTTCAGATGCACGAAGCAGAATAAGAGGATGAAAAGCTGCCTCTGTGGCCCTGCCAGGGTGGGGGCAGCTAGCACCAACACAGGGGGCCTCTCGGTGCACTCGGGACAGGGCCAGCCGCAGGGGGACTCTGTGCAAGGGCTCTCACAGAGCGAGGGCTCTGTGCCTGGGAGGAGGCAGCAAATCTGATCACCCGGCGGCCTTGCCAGAGGCCCTCCTGGGTCCCCCGGTGTCCTCAGGGGACACACACGGGTGGCCCCGCCCTCTGGATGTTGCCGCCGGCTCAAGCCTCATCACTGAGCCAGGCTAGCCCAAGTGCAGCTCTGGGCCAGACTGGTGCAGCCCGTTTGCTCCCTTTGCCGGGACCGTTTCCTTCCTCTCCCGCCTGGCTCACCCACCTCTGTCCTCCTGGGTTCCCTAAGGCTGGGTTAGGGCTCGGCCCTTCGGGAAACACTCGAAGCTCTGAAGGTGCCGTGGAGGACGTGCTGGGGTCACGGGGCCTGGACGGGAGGGCTCATGATCTCTGTCACCTACAGCAACATCTGCATCCACACCACCACAACATGCGGTCACACACACGTGTATAATTCTGGCCGCAGCCCTAGGAGCTAGGTACAACCCCCTGCTCCCCGCCTTTACCCAACGAGGAAGCAGACAGGGTTCTAAGCGGGTAACTTGCCCAAGATCTCACGGCTGGTAAGTGGCAGAGCTGGCCTCCAAATCCCTCTGGGTTTAAGACCGTCCAGCACCTTGATGGGTAGGCAACCCCCCGAGTCTGTCCTGCGGAAGCCAGGGGGCGGCTCAGCCGTGCGAGCTGGTCCAGTGGAGGGCGCTGCTGGGGCCTGCACCTGCCCCCCCCACATCCCGCCCCACTCGGCTTCTCCTGCGCTTTTCACACAACCTCCTTCCCCAGGCGTGCTGCGTGCCTGAGCACCTGAAAGGGTCAACGGACGAATCCAGGGCCAAACAGACAGCGACCCTTGAGCCCACTTTAGGAAGGAGTGGTTGGGCGGTGACTAGGGTCTGTGCACAGAGGACACACGTCCTCCTCATGCCATGAACACCATCCCATCTGCCATGTTCCAGGAGTGCGTACGTCCATCTTCCTGCAGGGTGACGTCCGGGGTCTCACAGGCCAGTCAGACGGCTTCGGGGATGGGGGAAGGGGATGGCCCAGCCGGCCAGGCTGGGTGGCTCTCATACTGTCCCTGGCAATTCTGGGAAATGCCAAACCAGGGTTCCAGGCGGGCACTTCAGCTGTGCTGCAGGTCTCCCCTCGGGGGCCTCTAGGTCCCCGCCACTGTCCCTCAGGGCGTGAATCTTACCCATAGGTACTAGTACACTCTCTTGCTCACCAAGACTGCCAGAAGAGGCCCAGGGGCCAGAAGTCAAAGGCAACGGCTACAATGATTTTCCCCTGCTCAAAAACCTTCGATGGCTCCCTACTGTTGCTGAAGTCAATCCAGACCAGCAGCCTGGTGTCAAGGCCCGACTGGCTTTGGCAGGCTTGTATCCACCTCTCCGTGATGCATCCGGACGGTTCTCTTACCGCCTTCTGGAACTGCCATCCAGACTCCAGCCCGTCCCTCAGGACCAACTCCAAGTGCCCCCTCACTTACGGAGCTCCCTGACTGCTCACTGCTCTCGATCTAAGGCCGTACCTGTTTTGGGAGATGCGGTACACCCTGGCATTTTTGAAAACTACCTGCGTGTGCCCCACTTCCGCTCCTTGACAGAGAAGTCTGTATCTAACTCGTTTTCGGATCCTCAGTTGCGTCCAGCACAGGGATTCAGATCTTTGCCGAAGTTCGTAAAATCTGGGATTTCCACTGCCAACCACTGAGGGCTGGCGTGACCTTCATTCAGGGTGGGGGGGGGGTGCTGATGCCTTCCATCAGCAGATACCACGGTGGGCAGTGGGCAGCCAGAGCGGGGCCGATCAGGTTGCCCAGGGGGTGCAGGGGGTTGCAGCTGGAGTTTCTAAAGCCCCTCCAAGGAGTCCCTCAAGCTCTGACGTCTGGCCTGAGCTCTGCAGGCTGAGTGGGGGTCTCACCAAATGGCCCAGGTAGTCAGCCTGCCAGGGCATGCGCAGAGCAGGTGGGAAAGAGCAGAGTGGGTCTAGAGGGACAGGTGGAGGACGCCTGGCACACCACGGAAAGAACCTTTGTGAAGACAGTGACCAGATACTCTCGGTCATGTATTCACTAAATATTTTCTGGGTTCTTCCAGTGTGCCAGCTACTGGACCAGGCACCGGAGTCACAGCTAAAAGTATGCCGACATCCTGGCTGGCACGTGACTTACAGTCGGGAGCGGGGAGAAGACAAGAACACAGGGGAGAAATAACTAAGGAATAGAATTTCAGACAGCGGTCACGACTGTGAGGAAAACAAAGCAGAAAAGGATCTAGTAGGTGTTGGGGTTGCTATTTTAGACTGATGAGTCCTGGGAGAGACCTCCTTGGCCAGGTGTATTTGGGTCTACGGGGCAGCCACTGGCTGGACACTGGGAAGCCCTGGGAGCTCCTGGGGAAGGACCCTACTGCCGGCACCAGCCTCCTCCAGTGCAAGCGCGTGCAGCCCGGGGACAGGGGCCTGCGGGTCAGCCGCTGTCCCTGCCGATGGCACATGGAGACAGGGTGCGGCTGGGACTGGCTGTTGTCCAGAGCCTGATTGATAAGGCGTCTACACTGATTCTCCCCAACACTGGCATTACCAGCAAAACTAATTCCCTCATTTGGGCCTTTATAATTGCATCGCGAGTGCTTATTTCCGTGATGGACAATGCCGGCAGAAGTGTAATTTTCTTCTGCTGACAAAAAGGAAAAAAAAAATAAATACGCATGGTGGGGGAAATTCCAAAGGTTAAGACAAGGTGAGCCTGCAGTGGGGGGAGAGCCAAATTCCCAGATCGGCCGGGCCCGAGTCACAAATGCCCATCTTGGCCCCGGCTACGGGGCAGGGGGAAGCTAAGATGCTGCCCCTTGCCATCTCCCTTGGAGCACAAACTCTGTGCTATGCACCGTGGCATTTCCCCCACCTTATTTCATTCCATCTTCCTGACGGCTCTGCCCTGGCGGTGGTGGGACCGGCACCAGCATTATCCCCATTTTACAGATGGAACGGAGGCTCAGAGAGGTCAGTCAACTTGTTCAAGGTCAAATGGCCACAGTACCAGATAGGATCTCACCTGTGCTCTGGTGTGCTATTAACCACTCCCCTCCCCTGCTGTGCCTGCTGATGGAGCTGGGGGAGAGGGGTCGTCTTGCCGTTCGAGGGCTCAGCCATAGGATCCAGAGTGCTCCTACCAGGTCACTGTCCTTGCCCTCTAGAAGCTAGATGAATCCCCACAGCAGTCTCCTTCTTGCCTTAATGGTCCTACCGCAGCCTCTGCCTAGAAGGGGTAGGTTCCAGCACCCCTGGCCGTGCCCATCGGCAGAGGAAGCAGGGGTCTCTGGCTGCGGTTTCCTAGGATGCAGGCCCTCAGCCAAGGCCCCTGGCCCTCAAATAAGGTCCCCCCACTTCTGCCCAAGCTTGGTCTTGGTATGTGTAGGTGACTCAGGACCTAGACTGGGAGACACTGTCACCCACCGAAGGCCAGGGCAGCCCGGTTGGCTGTAGGCACCCTTCCCAACCCACCCAGGGCTCTCCACCTGGCACCTTCTGGATACAGCTCTCCCTTCAACACGTATGCCAATTGTATGCCATCGGCCCTGCCCAGCCTGGCTCATCACAACACTTCATGGCCACTCTCGGCACCCACTATTTCGCAAGCGGTCAGGTCCTCCCCTCTCCCAGCCCCCCCCCCAAGGGCCCCCTTGTGACCCAGACTATTTTCACAACGAGTAGTCACCATCTCCCACCCTCTTCCATTCATTTGCTCTGGACCAAGGGCCTCCCTTGTCGACACACTGTCCCCCTATATCCCTGCACCTCACTGCTGTCCCTCTTACTAGCCTTGCAGAGACCCATCGCTGACGCTGGGCCTTACGCCCCAAGCTGCTCCTTCCTGCCCTGGCCTTTCCCTGGGTCTTCCTCTGAACTGCCACCCCCTGGGTGCTGCTGTTCTCTGATAGTGCTGATCCCTCCCTGGGGACAGATGCCCTTGTCTCTCGTGGTTTCAAACAGCCACGACTCTTCTCTACAGCCTCAGAGTCCTGTCCTTGTATCTTCTCTCTTCCCGTGTCCTCACTCTTCCCTCCCTCTCCCTCTACACACTCACACACACACACTCTCTTTCTCTCTCTCTCTCGTGTGCACACGCGTGCGTTTTCTCCTTTTTCCTTTCTCTATGGCTCAGGCAGCCCCTAGTACATTCCTGTACTCCCACCTCCCATGGAAATCTTCTCTCTGCCTGGCTCAGGTAGACCCCATCCCGCTACACAATCTCACACACACACACACGCACACGCTCGCATTCACCCTCCGTCTCAGGCCCCACCCCACCCCTGATTACAACCCCTGTGGCCCCTCCACACCCCTTCTCATCCACCTGTGTGCCCTTCCCTGCAGGCTGGCAGCTGGCAGGCCCTCACTCAATCATTCCCCACTAGCGCCCGCACCCCTGTCACGCATGCTTGCCCAGACACCCTGCACGGGGCTTCCGCTCTGAAGCAAGGCGGGCCCAGCTGCCTCCCCAGCAGCCCCGGGTCCCGGCAATGGTGGCAGGCAGCGGGTGCCAGCGAGCAGTTCTGCTCCCGTGCACAGATCTGCAGAGAAGGGCACACGGTACAATTTGTTCAGGAAACAATAGCAATGTTTGACATGTCATAAGGATTGATGGAGCAGAAATTTACATGGGAGAATGCATTTTTAAAGAGCTCCACAGAGCCCCGGCGCTTTGCTGGTAATGCTTTCCACATTCATCATTTGCTGAGCCTCTCTGAATAACTCCTTAAACTATGGGAGATTAACTGCACTCTGGCAAGCGCAGAGAAGCTGGTGTGGCCGGTGAGAGCAGGAGGGACTCCGCAGAAGGAACCTGGTAGCCGAGAGGCTGGGTGACCTCCACTTGGCCAGATCAGGCCCATGAGGCCCGGTCCCCTCCCGTGTTCCCGCACTCCCTCCCATGGTGCTCTGCGAGAGGATCTCTGCTTCTTCCTAAGACACGAGGCAGAAGCCAACGGCCGGGAAATACTTAGTCTGCCCCACACTTCCGGGGCAATGCTGGGTGTGTCAGGTGCCCTCATCATTGATGGGTGGGCGCATGGCAGGTGTTAGGTGGGCATAAGGGTTTGGCTGGAAGCTGCTGGTCGAGCACCTTCGCGGGGGTCCTGGCCAGGGGAATGGACACACTCCTGGGAGGGGAGGAAATAGTAGTAGCTGTAAGGAAAATGGCATATAGGGGATAAGAAGGGAGTGTTCCAGACGGGCAGTGGTACCAGGGAGTGCACAACGGGGTGCAGGAGAGATCACCGTGACCCTGTGGATCCTAGGAAGAAAAATATACTCAGGAAAGCTCCTGGGTCCTGCTCTCGGCTTTCCGGGCATGTAGGAGACCTTAGGACAAGAGGGTGCCACTGGAGAGTCTGGGGCTGGGGACAGAGGCTCAGAGCCCATGGGAAGGTGGAGTCACCGAGTTGGGGGAAGCAATTACAAAAGGGTAGGGACCCAGCTGGTGGTGGGGCTGCGGAGAGAGGGAAGGGGGCCCCTCCTCCCTCATGTCCCATTATGGATCGGGGATGGACAGTCACCATTGCATCACCCATGCCCATGGCAGACTAAATCATCATGGTTTGAGTGCAGAAAAGTCCTCAGGATCTCTCAACCCTGTCTTCCCTCCAGCCACCAACAGCTAATTGTCGTGCAAGTTGTGTTAAAGCCTCTTTGCTAACCCCGCTGGACTCTCTGCTCCTTGAGGGTCAGAACGTCCGTCTCCTTGGGACTGGGACGCACAGCACAAGACCAGGCACTGAGAGCCTCGGAAAGGATTTGGGCTAAGTGTGGGATCACGACAATGCCGACAAAATGGCAGAGTGCCCTAACCACGCAGCTGCGGGACCTGCATAAGACGCTGGGCTGCATGCCTCCTGACCCATCTGCCCGCTTCTGCTCTGGTATCCGCAGCCCAGCCTCCATCAAAGCCAGGCTGATGCCTTGAGACGCCACTGGCCAGCTCAGAAGGCTCCCTGGGCGTTTCGGATCCAAGCTGCCTGCCATGACCCCTGAGGCGGGCCAGCCTCTGCGGCCGCTGACCTCCTCTCCGAGCCATCCCTGGATCACGCCGCTCTCGCCGCTCAGTCTTCAGGCTTCTGACAGGACAGGCTTGCTCCTGCCTCACAACCCTTGCACTACGTTCCCTGGGCTAATAGTGCTCCTTCTCCCTGCTGGGGGCTCAGCTCCCAGGACCCACTTATATTTGTAAAGCCTCACCCGGCTGCCCACTGGCCGCCGCATGGGCTAAGAGCCGAGACGGTCACAGCGATCAGTGGTGGTGAGAGGCAAAGGGCTTGGACTGGGCGGGGGTGGGGGGCGGTCAGGGCTGTGCTGGGAACTGGCCGGACTCCGCTGGAGCAGACAGGCCTTGCTCGTGGCTGGACATGGTGGGGAGAGGGCCCGGTTTCAGCAGGAACATCTGGGTGAACGCTCACTGGCTACCTCCTCCCACAGACTGTAAGCTTTAGGAGGGCAGGCATGGTCTTGCTTCCCATAGATCACCAGCCCCCAACCAGTGGAACGCACACAGGAGACCCTCCACAAAGAGGAGCTGAATGAAAGAACGAATGAAAAGATTCTATTTGATGACTTATGAGGTCCTCTCTACCAGTGACAAGCCAGGAGTCCCCGGTCCTGAGTAGATGGATTTCTGAGGAGGCAAGGACACCAGAAGGATACAACGGGGCGGGAGGAAAAGGGACAGGGAGGAGGGAGATGGCGGGAGATGAGGGAACAACCACAGTGACATCTACTCTAAGCCTCATCTGTTCAATGGGGCTGATAATAGTACCTGCCTCACGGGGTTGTTACGGGGACTAAAGGCGTTACACGTAAGGCGCTTCAGATCAGCGCTCGGCAGTGAGAACAGAATCGTGTAGAGCAAGTGGCAGTTTTCCCACCCCCAATTCTAACAGCGCTGGGCCAGCTGCGGGCCAGGTGTGGGTGGAAGGGATGGTCGCTGAGCCCCGTGGGAGCCAGGTCCACACCCCAGGTATGAAGGGGTCAGTCCTGTGTGGCAGGGGGAGGAGGCATGAGAGTCGGGCTGACAGGGGCTCTCAGGGTGAGTGGGGACCCCAGCATGTTTGTTATTGCAGACACGGTGTTGTTCTTGGGCTCCCCCAGCCCCTTGTTTATTTCTCTTTATTTCAAAACGTGGAAATAAAAATTGATGGGGAGCAAATTGCTCTGGCCAGCAGCTCTGTGCTTAAAGGAGTCTTCCTGGGAAAGCAATTACAGGATGTCAAAGGCTGTCAGGGCGGCCGGCGGCTGCCAGTGCCCAGGGCCTGGCCGCGCCTGGTGGTCCCCAGGAGGACGCGGGAGCCGGTGCCCGGAGGAGGGTTGTGGGGGCTCCCCTCGGAGGCACAGGGATAGCTGAGACCACCACCTTGCTGAGCGTCACCTGTGGGCCTGGCATTGCGCGAGGAACTTGACCTGATTGGTCCCTAATCCTTAAAGCAACCGACAAGACGGAGGTCACAATCCCATTTTACAGAAGAAGTAACTTTAGCTGATGCTAACTGTAGCAGCAGTTAACGGCAGCTCCCCCTCGTTTAGTCCCGACTGGGCTCCAGGCATTATTCTAAGAAGTCCGTGTACTGACACGTTCCATCTCCGTTGCCATTCTGGGAGACGAGTATCAGACACCCTCACCTTACGGATGCGGGAAGCGCCCGACTGGCAGAAGCAGCCGGCGCCACGCAAAACCCCCCGGTGCCCACCTCCACCCGGGAGGGGCTGCTTTGCTCAGAGCGCCTGAGCCACTCTCAGCCTGCGGGCTTTCTTTCCCAAGGAAGCTGTTGGCACGGGAGGGTATCCCGGAAGCTGCCCTCTGTCAACAGGGGTCGGAATCCATGGATCAATACCCCAGATTCGTGGCCCTGGGGTGGAAAGGCTCATCTCCACCCTCAGAAGTCCCAGTGGATGGAGCTCCAATGGGATCCACGGTAAGTGTCTTCGCAATGCCCCCCCTGGGTGACCTTATCTCACTTCCCAGTCCTGGGTTACCCGGGGCCGCGTCCCAAGGAGACGGCCTGCCTGCAAGTCCTGTGTCGGGGTGTGCTTCTGGGGGGAGCCAGGCCTCAGACACAGACTGCAGGCTGGGCACACACGGTGAGTCACACAGCATGGCCCTGTCCTCACAGCTGCAAGCGGCTCAGGGTCCCACAGATGGTCACCGGCAGAGCTGGGATTCGAACCCCAGTCTCTCTGATATTCATACACAGCAAAATGAAAAGGAAGAAAGTTTCAGCTCCTAACCCTTGGATGCCACCGTCCATTCCCTTATGCCTTAGGTTTGAGCAGGACTCAACTGAGTGACTTTAAAAAAAAATAAAACAAAATCACAGCTGACCGTCAAACAAAGAAAATTGGGATACAGAAAGCCATTTTCCGGGGATGCAGGAGGGAGGGTAGCCGGCTGCCTGGGGGTGAACGAGGCATTCACAATCAGAAGGGACTCAGAGCCTCTCTGGGGCCAGCTATCAAGCTGGGATTATGGGGTAGAGGATGAGGAGGGGAGGGTGCCGGAGAGATGTGCGGCCAGACACCGGGGCTGAGTCTCAGTTAAGTGAGACCTTCCGTGCAGAGGAGACGGAAGGAGGAAGAAAAGACAGTCTAATCAACCCCCTGGGGGTACAGTCAAACCATGGCTCCCCCATTACTGGATCTCACCATACACCCCTGCCCTGACTCTGTCCCGTTCCCTCTTTTCCTCAGCCCCTGCAGGGTGCAACAGGCAGTTCCAGGTCTAGTGAGAAGGTGGTGAGAGCTACCCGGGCTGGGGCTGGCCCCACACGCATGCCAGGACGTGTCCTCATCCCAAGGTGACTTAGAACCCGGGTGGCACGCCCCCCAGGCCCGCTGCCATTGGCGGGCACTGATTGGGCCAGCACGTGCTGCTCGCTAATGAAGCGTATTGATTCCACATTCTCTTGTTGTCTCCCTAAATGGCAAGCCACACATCTGATAGATTAAATACCCACATGATTGCCCGCCTGACATCTCCATCACTCCGCCTGCGGGTCCCTAATGAATTTTACAGCCCCGCAACGACAGAAGAAATTAAGGTCAAAGTCCGACGCAGGAACTATAAATCACCCGTGATCTCGGAGACCAGCAGAGGTCCTGCAGCCCTAGCCCTCACTCACCTGGGCCAGTTCAGCCCAGGGCTTCACGGCAAGACAGCCCCATTCTGTGTGTGAGTGCAGGGTGGGGAGGGCGTGCTGGGAGCCCTCGAGCCTGAGAGGCAGTCCCCGCTCACAGACTTTGTGTGCCCTCACTCCCCTGCCCGCCCCACCTCCAACAGCCAGAAGGTTCTAACACAGGGAAGCTCACTGATAGGAACGCAGCGTATCTCCTTTGTCAAGACTTGTTTCCCCAGAAGATCAAACATGCGGGTCACACTGTTCACAATGTCCCCAGAACAGGGGGGAGGGGATGAACAGCATTTCACCCATTTTGCACATGGGGAAACCCAGGCTTGCAGAGAAGAGGGGCTTGCCCAGGGCCATTCGACAAATTGAAGGCCCTTATCTTCCAGACCCTAAGCTTACAGATCTTGTTACAAGGGGAGCTTAGAGGGGCCTTCTGTCCGGGCCCTGTTTCTCTTCCAGGTAGGGGGTACCTGCTGCAGGTGGCCGAACAGGCAGAGTGCACTCTGGCCTTCGATTCAGCTTGGACATTGGCCAGTCAAGTTCAGTGCGCCTCTTGTCATACCTCTTGGCCCGCAGTCTCACCAGGCTGTCAGGGAGAGATGCAGTCTCGAGGAGGCCGTGCTACCTTACGGCAAAGGGAAAGGACTTGGGCGTTCTAAAAACAAGAGTTCACGCCTCAGCTCTGCCCTTTCCATAGGTGTGACCTCAGGCAAACACCTAACTTGTCTGAGTCTCAATGCTCTCATTTATAAAACGGGGAGGTTCATTTCTACCTCACCAGGTTGTCATGGGGGTTCAAGGAGATAACACGTAGGGGCTGAGTTTGGCTCCAAGCACTTCATATTAGCACCTGTCGCTTAGCACCTGTTCTGTATCAGGCACTGTGCTAAGTTCTTTGCGTGTATTATTTCTTCGAAGACCCACCACAAATCCAGAAGGAACGAACCTCATCACCATTTTCCAGAAGAGGAAACCGAGGCACACAGAGGTTATTTGGCAGACTAAACATCCATGCTCTCTTTTTCAAATGAACAAAAATTTAGTTTTAGGCGTTACGACGCTGCCTAAATACTATTTGCCAACTTCCTTTGTAGATAAGCACAACCATGTGACTAAGTTCTGGCTAATGCGATGAAAGCAGAAGTTTGCAAGACATTTCTAGGAAGTCTTCTTAAAAGGGAGGGCGAGTACCCTTCTTCATTTCCTCCATTCTGCAGCTTATAGTATGGATATGATGGCTGGAGTTCTATCAGCCACCTTGGACCATGAAGATAACTAGAAATGGGGCAGGGGGGAAGACAGCTTGAAGGGGCCACCTAAGGCTGCTCACCTCTAAACTGCTTTCACATGGGAGAGAAAATATAGTTCAATCTTGTTTATGAAACTATTTGGGGGGCCTCTGTCCTGGGTAGACCTCTGTCCAGGGGTAGCTGTCCTGGATCATTGCTGATACAAGTAACATAGTCATATGGCTCAGGTGGCCGAGTCAGGATCAGCTTGGGTGGTTTAAGTCTGGAGCCTGGGGTCTTTGCTACTCTGCCTCCTGTAGCAAGCACTTGAGGAACATGAGATGATAATATCGCCACCATCATCCTCATCATTGCATAGTAAAGTAGAGGGGGCTCCTTCTAGAGATGTTCAGTTGCCAGACTTTAGTTGGTCATGAAATCAATTCAGAGGGTCAGGACTAGTATTTTCAAAAATGAAATCTAGTAAGGGTGCCTGATGGCTTCGTTGGTCAAGCGTCTGCCTTCAGCTCGGGTCATGATCTTGCGATTTATGGGTTCAAGCCTCGCGTCCGGCTCTGTGCTGATGGCTCAGAGCCTGGAGCCTGCTTCATATTCTGTGTCTCCCTCTCTCTCTGCCCTTCCCCTGCTCACACTCTGTCTCTCAAAAATAAATAAACATTAAAAAAAAAAGAAATCTAGTAGAATACAATAGAAAATACTAAGGTGAAAACTATAAGACATTGTGAAAGAAACTGAAGATGACAGAGATAAACAGACAAATATTCCATACTTATACACTGGAAGGATGAATATTGTTCAAATGCCCATACCACCCAAAGCAATCTATAGATTCAATGTAATCCCCATCAAAATTCCAATGGCATTTTCCCCCCATTGGAACAGAACAAACAATCCTAAGACTTGCATGGAATCACAAAAGACCCCAACGACCCAAAGCGATCTTGACAAAAAAAGAACAAAGCTGGAGGCATCACGTGCCCTGATTTCAAACTGTATTATAAAGCTATGGTAATCCAAACGGTATGACATCAGCATAAAAGCAGCAGTAGCCACAGAGATCAATGGAACAGAACAGAGAGCCCGAAATAAACCCACGCATATACGGTCAACTAATATTCGACAAGGGAGCCAAGAATAATACTCAATGGAGAAAAGCCCACTCTTCAATAAATCGTATTAGAAAAATTGGACAGCCACATGCAAAAGAATGAAACTAAACCAGTATCTCACACCGTACACAAAAATTAACTCAGAATCGATGAAAGACTTGACTGTAAGACCTGAACCCATAAAACTCCTAGAAGAGAACATAGGTAGTAGGTTCTCTACTACTAGAGACTAGGTAGTAGGTTCTTTGACATCAGGTTTGACGATTTTTTGGATCTGACTCCAAAAGCTAAGGCAACAAAAGCTAAAATAAATGGGACATCAAATTAAAAAGCTTCTGCAGAGTGGGGTACCTGGGTGGTGCCGACTTAGGCTCAGGTCATGATTTTATGGCTCGTGGGTTCGAGCCCCACATGCAGCTCTGTGCTGACAGCTCGGAGCCTAGAGCCTACTTTGGATCCTGTGTCTCCCTCTCTGCCCCTCCCCTGCTTGTGCTCTGTCTCTGTCTCTGTCTCAAAAATAAACATTAAAAAAATTAAACTTTGGGAAAAAAGAAAAGCTTCTGCAAAGAAAGCCATCAACAAAATGAAAAGGCAACCTACTGAATGGGAGAAAATATCTGCAAATCACAAATCTGATCAGGGGTAAGTATCCAAAATATATAAAGAACTCCTACCATTCAACAGCAGAAAAAGATCTGATTCAAAAAAATGCACAGAGGATCTGCATAAGCATTTTCCCAAAGAAGACAGCCAACGTGAAAAGGTGTTCAATATCACTGATCATTCAGTGCAAATTAAAACCACAAAGAGATATAGCCTCACACCTGTCAGAATGGCTAGAAAAGAAAGACAAGAAATAACAAGTGTTGGAGAGAATGTGGAGAAAAGGAAACCCTGTGCACTGTTGGTGAAAATGTAAATGGGTGCAGCCACTATGGAAAACAGTATGGAGGTTCCCTCCCCCAAAATTAAAAATAGAAATATCATGGAGGCACCCGGGTGGCTCAGTCAGTGAAGCATCTGACTTCTGCTCAGGTCATGATCTCATAGCTTGTGAGTTTGAGCCCTGTGTCAGGCTCTGTGCTGACAGTTCAGAGCCTGGAGCCTGCTTCGGATTCCGTGACTCCCTCTCTCTCTGCCCCTCCCTTGCTTGCTCTCTCTCTCTCTCTCAAAAATAAATACACAATTTATTTAAAAAAAATTTTTTTTTCAACGTTTATTTATTTTTGGGACAGAGAGACAGAGCATGAACGGGGGAGGGGCAGAGAGAGAGGGAGACACAGAATCGGAAGCAGGCTCCAGGCTCTGAGCCATCAGCCCAGAGTCTGACGCGGGGCTCAAACTCACGGACCGTGAGATCGTGACCTGGCTGAAGTCGGACGCTTAACCGACTGCGCCACCCAGGCGCCCCTAAAAATAAATACACAATTAAAAAAAATTAAAAAAAATAGAAATACCATATGATCCAGCAATCTTGTGTCTGTGTATTTATCTCAAAAATAAATGGAAACGCTAACTAGAAAAGGTATCTGCACCGCCATGTTCACTGAAGCATTATTTACAATAGCCAACAGAGAGAAGCAGCCCAAATGTCCATCAATGGATGAACGAATAAAGAAAATGTGGTGTATATTTACAATGGAATATTATTTGGCCATAAAAAAGGAAAGAAACCTTGCCATTTGTGACAACATGGATGGACCTTGAAGGCATTATACAAAATGAAATAAGTCAGAGAAAGACAAATTCTGTATAATCTCACTTACGGGTGGAACCTTAAAAAGCAAAAAACCCAGCTCACAGATAGAACAGATTGGTGTGGCTGCCAGAGGTGGGGGTGGGAAGAACGAAAAATGGGTGAAGGGGGTCAAAACATACAAACTTGCAGTTATAAAATAAACTGTTCATGAGGATGTAATGTGCAGCATGGTGGTTATAGTTAATAACACTGCATGGTATATTTGAAAGTTGCTAAGAGAGTTGATCTTAAAAGTTCTCATAAAAAACCCAGAGTCTAGTAGAATAAAATGCTGGAGCAATCCCTATCAAAATAACACCATCATTCTTCACAGAGCTAGAACAAACAATCCTAAAATTTGTATGGAACCAGAAAAGACCCCGACTAGCCAAAGCAATCTTGAAAAAGAAAACCAAAGCTGAAGGCATCACAATCCCGGACTTCAAGCTATACTACAAAGCAGTAATCATCAAGACAGTATGGTACTGGCACAAAGACAGACACTCAGGTCAATTGAACGGAATAGAGAACCCAGAAACGTATGGCCAACTAATCTTTGACAAAGCAGGAAAGAATATCCAATGGAATAAAGACAGTCTCTTCAGCAAATGCTGCTGGGAAAACTGGACAGTGACATGCAGAAGAATGAACCTGGACCACTTTCTTACACCATACACAAAAATAAACTCAAAATGGATGAAAGACCTAAACGTAAGACAGGAAGCCATCAAAATCCTCAAGGAGAAAGCAGGCAAAAACCTCTTTGACTTTGGCCGCAGCAACTTCTCACTCAACATGTCTCCGGAGGCAGGGGATACAAAAGCAAAAATGAACTATTGGGACCTCATCAAAATAAAAAATTTCTGCAGAGCGAAGGAAACAATCTGCAAAACTAAAAGGCAAGTGGCGGAAGGGAGGAGATATTTGCGAATGACATATCGCATAGAGGGCTAGTACCCAAAATCGATAAAGAACTTATCAAACTCAACACCCAAAAAACAAAGAATCCAGTGAATTTTGCCATGGGCAAAAGACATGAATAGACACTTCTCCAAAGAAGACATCCAGATGGCCAACCGACACATGAAAAGATGCTCACCGTTACTCATCATCAGGCAAACACAAATCAAAACTATAATGAGATACCACCTCACACTTGTCAGAATGGCTAACATGAACAACTCAGGCAACAACAGATGTTGGCGAGGATGCAGAGAAAGAGGATCTCTTTTGCACTGCGGGTGGGAATGCAAAACTGGTGCAGCCACTCTGGAAAACAGTATGGGAAATAGAACTACCCTACGACCCAGCAATTGCACTACTAGGCATTTATCCATGGGATGCAGGTGTGCTGTTTCGAAGGGGCACATGCACCCCAGCATTTATAGCAGTGCTATCAACGATAGCCAAAGTACGGAAAGAGCCCAAATGTCCATCGACGGATGAATGAAAAGAAGATGTGGTATATACATACAATGGAGTATTACTCGGCAATCAAAAAGAATGAAACCTTGCCATTTGCAACTACATGGATGGAACTAGAGGGGATTACGCTAAGTGAAATTAGTCAGTCAGAAAAAGACAAATATCATATGACTTCACTCATCTGAGGACTTTAAGAGACAAAACAGATGAACATAAGGGAAGGGAAACAAAAATCATATAAAAACAGGGAGGGGGACAAAACATAAAAGACTCTTAAATATAGAGAACAAACTGAGGGTTGCTGGAGGGGTTGTGGGAGGGGGATGGGCTAAATGGGCAAGGGGCATTAAGGAATCTACTCCTGAAATCATTGTTGCACTAGATGCTAACTAACTTGAATGTAAATTAAAAAATAAATTTAAAAAAAGAATAAAAAATAATAATAAAATGCTAGAGTGTATTATTCCATGTGGTAAGGAAGTATTATTTGTGTTCTAGATATGGATGTGTGTGTTAACTCTGGGCCATGGAGTTAAATGTAGTTTTTATTATGGATTATAGTAAAGTTTGGAAAACACTAAACCAATGGGGGTATAGGGACTTTGAACCCCTCCTAGAAAGAAGCTGGCAGGAACCACAGCTGTCACTGTCTCCCACAGGGACTGTACAGCAAGACAAAGTCACCCCAAATGCATAGGCCCAGCTCAACTTCTTCCTAAACCTGTGTGGGCCCCCTTTCTCCCACTTGCCCCCTGGACAGATTGTCAGGCCGAGGTGCTGGGGGCTGCTCGGAGCCCATCCTGCCCCTGTGGTCTCATCCCAGGGCCCATAACCTTCCCAGCACGGGGCACAGGTGCCTTTTGTGCAGGCATTTGGTTGACTGCATTTATGAACTCATTCTGCCTTGGCCACTCTCACCGCTTCCTATTGTCCCCTCGCCCAGGGGGCCCATTTGCTCTGCTCTGGTGTCCTGTGAGCAACAGCCTGAGCAGGAACAATCAGCAGCTAACCTACTGAAGGGGGACTCTGACGGGCAGAGTGCAGGGGACCACAGGCTCTCGGCGCAGGTGGGGGAACTCTCCGGGGCAGGAAGTCACACATTGTTAGCGCTGAGGGGGCCTCAGAGAGTGAGGCACAACCCCTTAATTTTACAGATAAGGACACCAAGGCCCCAGAAACCAGGGACCTGCTCAAGGTCGCCCGGTAACTGAGCAGCTCCTGTATCCGAGGCCCGTGCTCCGCCCATCTCCCTGGACTCTCCAGTTGGCCGATTCCAACAAGAGGCTGGAGCCCAGTGTGGGGTGGCACTTGAAGGTGACCAGCAAGCAGAAGAGGGGTCCAGGGGGTTTTGGAGTCAGACAGACCCAGGTTGGAATCCTGGCTCTTGGACATGCACTAAGCTGGCTGGCCCTGGACAGGTTACTGACCTCCCCAGACATCCGCGGCTTGCTTCTGTACCACGGATCCAGAAGAGACGACTAACATATCGCAAAGGGTTTATGATTTGCTAAGCTCACAAGGCCTGTTCTTTCCATTTTTTGGTAAAGGGGCAAAGGTCAGTGACAGAGCTGCTCTGGTCAAGGACAGGAGATTCTGGAGGCACCGGGGTGGGAGGGTTCCAGAGCTTGATAGGCAACGGGGCTTTCCGTCAATTTGCCAAAAATCAAGTAGCTACGGGAGATGACTGAAAATGGTCAGACCTTAAACAAGGTCCAGGGCAATCACCTCAGGGGCAGAGGTGGGGGCGGGCAGCTCTCGGTCCTAAACAGGCCCTGCCAAAGCTCCTTCCAGAAGCCCTGGGTGGTGGTGGGCAGCCAGCAGCCAGCTGTGTTCTCTGTCTCTCCTTAGTGCCTGTCCTACCTCTCATCCCATCCCATTTCGGTTTTACGGATTGATATTTAGATTAAAGAGATACACACAGCCCAGGAGCACTGAGGCCTGACAGACAGAGGAACTCGACCCGTCAATCACCGGCAGCCAGCTCTGTTTCCTCCAGCACCTGTTCCCTCCGACTGGAGATGAACCCAGGAGTAGATTAGAGGGGTCCGGAAGTACAGCCTGGACACGCCCTGAATGGGGGAGGGTGTGTCTACAAAGGCCTTCTAGTCAAGCCTGGGAGCTGGGCTGGGCTGACTGTGTGTATGCGTGTGTGTATATGTGTGTGTGTCTTTCACTTCCCTCTCCCCCTCCCCAGGCTGCAGATATTCAATTTTCTTTTAAACGGTGGGGAAATTGGAAGAGGTTTTGTTCTGTTTAAGCACAGCTGGAGTCTTGTCTCAAGGGACTGGAGAACAATGAGATCAATTAAGATGCCTGCAGTGAAGGGTGTCAGGAGGGGGTGGGGTGGGAGAGCACCAGGTAGGGGGGCCAGGAGGCCCTTCTCAGGAAGGGGAAGGTGGAAGAGGTGGCCCAGGCTTGTCCCAGAAGTCTAGCTTGGGCTCTTCCCTGCTTTGACCTGCCTGTCTCTATTGGGTTTTGCTGAAGTATCTAGACGAGACCCGCTCATCAGCTCACGTAATCTCCCAGACTTACTAATAATTCGTGTTGGCAATTTCTGTTGCCAGCTTTGTGCAAGGATACAATCAGGTTGAACCAATGCTATCAGAAGCACGGAGAGGCCACTGTTCTAGAACAGCACAGAGGGTCCTGGACACTTGGCATGCAGCAGGTGCTGATACCACTATCAAAGCGTTGGCTACGTGGGGACTCTGGACTCCAACCTTTCCATAGATGGTTCCACAACACTACTGAGATGGAAATTATCCTCCCATGTTATAGAGGAGGAAACTGAAGTCCAGGGAAAGGAAGTTACAAGCCCAAGGCCAACCTGCCGGTAAGAAGCTGAGGCAGGACCCCTAGCGAGTGTCTGCCCATTTTTGTGTTTGCAGAGGTGCAGGGCTCACCCGGAAGTCAGGTGGAGACAGAGAGGGATGCGCCGTGCTGGGCCTGTGGAGAACGGCAAAGCCATTGCCCAGAACTGGGCGTGAGCACGGCCACCTGTGAGCAGAACTGTCATCTCTCACCTGGTCTCCCAGCTTCCACCCTGGTGCTCTCATGCCCTCCCTCTTCCCCACCCCACCTCAGCCTATTCCCCACACAGTGACCATCAGAGCTCTCTGGCTGGCACTTCTGATGGGCTCCCTGTCCTAGCCAGTCACCTTCTGGCCACCTCTCCTCCACCTACACCCCCAGGCTCTTGTCTCAAGTCTTCACCTGCAGCTCCCTCAGCGTGGGGCAGCTCTTTCCCGGGTTCCCCCCTCATTTCCTTCAGGCCTCTATCCACTGTCCCCCTCTGTGCGAGGTCGGTCTTCCCTGACCCCTGGAGAGAACACAGTAACACCGCCACCCCTGTTGCTCCCCACCCGCACCGCTGTAATTTCCCCCATGACGCCTATCCCCATCTGACACGCTCTGGGCTTGCTTGTTCACCGTCTGTCTCCTGCCCCTGGAATGTGCAGGGATGTCTGTCTTCTTCACTGCCGTCATTCTAGGTCCTCGATAAACAGCCACTGAATGGAGTATTATCTGGGGGCCTCTCTGTCTCAGAGAGTATGGAGTCCTGCTCTGGGAGGGGACAGTGGCTAAGGCTTCTGCAGCAGAGACACAGGGGCACGGTGGCACCCAGTGCCACCCAGCAGCAGCCAAGGGAGCCGGGTCAGCTCCTGCTCACCTGTTCGAAGAGCCAGGCTGAGGGGCTGGGTGCATTTCAGCCTTGACCTTGCAATCACAGGTCTTGATTAGGACTGGGAGGCCCAGGCGATCCTGGAATCTGGTGGCCCTTGCACCTCCCAGCCCCTTGCCTCTGTTCCTGGGCTGGGGGTCTGCATCCCCAGACTAAGCTCGCCCTAGTGACGTTTCTAAGTGCAGTGGGGAGGAAAGGACATTAGCCACGAAAGCCCTGAGCCGTGAGAACTGCCAGGGAAAACAAGGTGCCGGGTACCCAGGGGAGCTGGGGAGAAGGGAGACTGCCAGTGATCAGGGCGAGGGCTTCCTGTGGGGAAGCTAGCAACTGGGCCGGCTCTTAGGTTAAGCAGAGTTTTGATGGTCTCAGACAGGAGAGAGGAAGAGTTAGATGGGAGAGAAGTGTGAGAGCGTGTGGGTGATGTAAAGGGAAGTGGGACAATCTGGTCAGCAGGAGAGGAGGGTGAGGGGTGTGGCAGGGCAGAGGGCTGGAAACAGCTCAGGGCCGGGGTGTGGAGGCCTCGAATGCCAACCCAGGCCTAGGGCACTGGAAATTTACTGGCCAGGGGGTACCTGGGGGCAGCAGGGATTACTCTCTTTTCCTTCCCCCTCCCTCCCTTCTATTCTTGGAGAGCTCTGACTGGGCTCAACACAGGGTTTGAAGGGTTTCCCCTTCGGCTGGTTTTTGCAGGGCATCCAGGAGGAGGAGAGGGCACTTGCTTTCTCACGACACCATGCTCTCATAGGACATCTCAGTAAAGGGGTACTGAGTTGGAGTGAGCACTAAAGTGGCTCCGAGATCTCCGTGTTTGAGCAAATGCTTTGAGATTCCTTCCATTGAGAATTGAGCAGGGCGGGGTGGGGGGGAGGGGTCTACATCCCCTCCCCTTGAATGTGAGCTCGCTTTGGTGACTCTCTAATAACCAGTAGAATTCAGCACAAATGTGTGAATTCGAGGCTGGGTCAGAAATGGCCACACAGCCTCCACCTGGTTCTCTTGGGACACTTTCCCCAGAGGCCTCCTCCAAAGGGCTCCTGCTCGGCACCCGTGTGTGAGATGTGCGCACCTTGGGGGGAGGCCATGTGTGGGTGCCCACGACAGTCAGGTAGACCCAGACCCTCAGTGGGCCCAGCCTAGATACCAGACACGGGAGGGACAAGCCTCCAGCTGCCGGGCATGCCACACCCGGAGGAGCAGAGAAGGACGCCCCCGCTGAGCCCCTTCCATGTTCCTGACCTACCCAGTCCATCCGTGAGGGTAAGAAAACAGCTCCTGTTTTATGCAGCCAAGTTTGGGTGGCTTCTTACGTGATAGGAACATGTGCTGAGGGTCCCTGTCCAGAGCACGGCACAGAGCAAGCATTAACCGAGCGTGCGCGGAGTGTGGGAACGCATGGAAACAGCAGAGGAGGGCGTGCCTTTGGGCAGGGCATTATAAAGCTCCTACAGCCAGGACAAGCTACGTAATTTGCAGGGCCCCGTGCAAAGTGAACACGGGGGGGCCCCTGGTTCAAAAATTAAGAATTTCAAGACACTGACAGGCCAAGTGTGGGGCCTTTGGAGTCCAGGCCCCTGAGCACATGCCCAGGCCTGACACCCAGGAAGCCAGCCCTCCTGTCACATCTGCTGTCTGCCTGCCTTCCTCTGAGTACGCGCTGCTGGCCGGGCTTGGTGCCGAGGGCCCTCCCCAACTGTCCCGTTCCGATCTAACAACAGCCCTCCCGGACAGGACCTCTCAGCACACCTCCCCAGGTCGGAGGGGACGACACAGGCTCAGCTGACCGTCAAGGGCCCATCTTGGCAGAACGGGGATTGCACGCAGGCTGAAGGGGTACAGGCCAGCCAGATCAGGGTCCTTTAAGGCCACTGATAAGAAAATCCACTCTGGATGACTGTAAGCCCTTGACTGCTTACATCCACGTCAGCACCCTGGGGTCTCCCAGCAACCCAGCCCTGTGTGCTGGGCAGGTGGTACTTTCCCAAGCCAGTGGCAAGGGAACCAAACCTGGAAACGGAGTGGCCAGCCCGCGGCAGAACAGGATTCTTGACCCTGCCCAAGACATTATCAGTCTCCCAAGGACAGGCTGGGAAGATGGGCAGGGAGGAGGGAGAGGAGCCATGCCTATCGGCCCCTATAAGGCCACCTTGGAGCTGAGGGGTAGCACTCCACCCCTGGGCTGAGTGAACTGTGAGCTGGTCCTGGGACCCCACACCAGCCCAGTCAGGGCTCTTATGTGTCTCTCCTTCCTGCTTTGATTTCTACGCCTAGAGAAGAATCCCATCTTGTCAGACTGTCCATCTTCTGCCCATTCCTGCTCTGCCCGGTCTCCCTGGAACAGGGACAGAGGCCCTGGATGACAATAAGATCTGCCCTAGGAGTAACCTCTTTCCTGGCTGCTGTCCCTTCTCAGCATTCCTCTTCCACTGCCCAGGGACACGGAGCTAATAAATCTGGGGACACGAGCGCCCTATTGTGGGAGGCTGGGCTGGCTCATCGCACATCCCAGGTACCATCTCTGTCAGCTGTCTCCCAAATGCCTGCCACGGGCCACCAGGAAGGAAGAGGTAAGAGAATGAGGATGCTTTGATACAGGACTTCTCCATTGTCAGAACAGCAGCCCAATGGTTACATTTGGGGTGGGTGACAAAAAGAGAAAGAGCTGAGCTCTGTCCATGTCCAAAGAATACAAGTCCACCTCCCTACAGAGCACATCCCCCCCTCACTAGATTTCAGCCACAGGACCTTTGCACACACCATTCCCTCTTTGTCCAATGTGCTTTCCTCCCCTCACTCACCTATTAATGCCTACTCAGTTGCCACTTCCTTAGTGAAGCTTTCTCTGACGTCAGTCAAGGTCAGGTGTCTTGTGATAGGTTTCATAGTTCCCCGATCTCTCCCTCGTAGCAAATAATAATTAAAGATTCATTTCTTAATATGAACATCAGGCTTTCCCAGGAGACTGTAAACTTCATGAGGGCAAGATTCACATCATTACTGTCCTCAGGGCCACGTGCCTGGCACATAGTAGGTATTCGTAAAACATATGTTGAATGAACGAAGGGTTGGATTGCTTTCCTACTGTCCAGGAAACCCTGCTAGGTGCCAGGTACCAATTGGTCAGGCTGCAGGGCTGCCCCGAGCCCAGCAGAATCCCAGGAAGACACCCCACAGCCTTCCCACCTGACTCTTGCTGTCACGTCAGGAGGTGGGGTTGGAAGGTGAGAATCAGAGTGGTTTGGGGATACGAGAGGGGAACAAGCAGCGCCATCTAGAGGATGGGGAGCCACCAACATGATACAGGAACATTTACACATGTTGATGAACACAAACGTGTGTTATATACACATGCCCCTGGGCACACGTAGCTGCATACGCATGTGCGTGTACGGATACAAGACCATGCCTGTGTGGACAACTCCCCCCGCCGCAAGCATACCTCATGTGCACCCCCTGAACATGCGTGGGTACATGTGCCCCTGCACCCTTCCCCTGCATGGTCATCCTTTGGAGGACCGGTCCTGGCTGGCATGGACATCTGTCCTGCATCCTCCCTCCTGCCAGGAAGCCTCTTCCAATCCGGGCTGCCTTGGGGTTCCCATCTCCCTGGGCAAAGTGCTCTGGTCTCCCCGACTTGGTCTTCCCGTCAGTAAGAGTAGCTCACGCAGCTCTGACCCTTGAGCAGCTCGGGACCTACACAGCCCAAAATTCACCTGATGGTGCCAGAGGTTCTGGAAGGGCTCAAGGGTCACCCAGAGATAGAATGCCTGGAGCAACCCTGTGGCTTGCCCACCTGGGTCCTGCAGAGGGCACTTCCTGGCTCCTCTCCTCACCCTCAGCTCTGAACATTACTGAAAGGACAGGCTCAGTGGTCCAACTCAGAACCTTCTGGATGGGCAGCCCACTGGTTAAGGGCCTATGGCTTGGGGCCAGACAGTCTTTTTGTGGACTGCAGCTCAATCACTTACTAGCCTGGGGGGCCCAGGCAAGTTATAATCACTTAACCTAAGCGTCCGTTTCCTCACCTGTAAAATGAGAGTGGCAGCACATTCTTGGGTTAGAGACAGCGCATGTAAAGTGCCCGTTTCCAGCTAGGACTCAACAGTGACGGCCACCGAAATGATTATTGCAGTAGCAACACTAACAGGGGTAGCCGCCCTCAGAGGTCAGCTCCGCCATCCCCCTTCCTCTGGGCAGGACGGCCCCAGGCTCTAGGTCTGGAAGGGACCAAGGACACATCTTAGTCTATCTTGTTCATTTCACAGATAAGGTACAAGAAGAGAAGCAGCCCTAGGCATCCAAGGAGTCAGCGCTCACGGCCAAGCCTTTGCACTCTGGGTGCCCACGCTTTCCCCTCCGCCAGTGGAAACTCATTATGCTATAACTGGGGGCTAGAAGGGTCTCAAAATCTAGGCTGGGGGAGGTCCAGGGAGCGGAGAGGTACAAGGGTCCAGCCCTTTCAGCCTGGCCAGAGACGAGGCTGGAGGGGACAGACCCTCTCCTTCCAGCTGCCCCTCCCCACTGTCAACCTACTGCCTCCCCCGCCCCCCACCCCAGGGCAGGTGATAAGCCACGGAAGCAGGGGCCAGTGCTGTGTGGGAGGCCCCTCACAGCAGGCTCTGCCCCAGCCCTCCTCAGTGCAAATTAAAACATTTCCCTTTTCTTGCATAATTTTTTTCTGACACAACTGCCCATGAAACATTTTAATAACATCCCAGAAAAGGTCATGGAGAAGGAATTTCACAGTCCCTGAGCAGGCAGCTATAACTTCAGCTCCTTCTGCAGCAAAGGAGGGGGAAAGATCAGACTGACCCCAGAAAATGGCAGCGTGGGGGAGGCCAGGTCAGGCCTGGGCAGGGGGGTGGGTGAGGCCATGAAACCTGCCACCTGCTAGGAGCTGTGGAAGCTCCCTGGGAGATGATGGTGGGTCGGTTGGGTTGGGGCCGCGCAGGGGATTCTTTCACACCTAACATTCACACCTCTTGACGGCGGTCTTGGGTGGCCTCATGCCCATTCTGCAGATGAGGAAATGAAGGCTCTCAGAGGTGACGTGGCTAGACTAACGCACAGCAAAGGCAAGGAAAGCAGGGGCCACCCAGTTTCGTGTGCTCTCCGGAGCTCCTGCAGGCACACGGCCCTGGGACCAGAGCTTATCATTGGGTGAAAGAGCCCCTTCCTATCTGCACGACTCCACAACCCTGGGGCCAGGGGTGTTGAGAAGGAGGTGGGCAAGGCTTAGACTCAGGCACTGGAGGCTGCCCAGACGAGCCAGGCCTAGGAAGAGACACTCAGAGGAGGCTGAACGCATCCGTGGAGCGTCTGGAAAGCAACTGGAGAAGGGGTTTGTGGGAGCCGGGCCGGGGTCTACGCAGACCCAGGAACTGCTCTGGTGCTTGAGAAAACCCAGTGTGAGGACCTACTCTCTAGTGGCAGCCCCAGAGGAGACCGGGCCTAACACACTGTCCTTGACCCCAGCCACTGGCCACCAGCCAAGAGGTGTGCCTCCTGCCCCTTCACATCCCACCCCTGCTCCCTAGGTTCGGCAACCCTTCTCCAGGGCTGTGGGAACTTGTGAGTGCAAAGTGAGACCTCCATCCCCAGGGACACCCCCCAAGCCTGACGCCTGAAATCTTTGCCATGTGGTCCCGGGCCTGTTGGGGTGGGGTCCCTAAAGCACAGGCTGCTTGGGTGTCCTTCACCCCGATATGTGAAGATGGCTGGGGGTGGGGAGCTGACGACCTCAGCCTCCGGCACTTGCTCTCTGGCTGCCAAGAGGATCCGTGGGACCTCAGGCACCAGGTGACTGATTGCAAGGAGCATCTTGGTGAAAGCCAGCGGGGCCACGGGCTGGGGAAGCAGGCGGGGAGGAAAACGGCCATGGCACACTTATTGTTTCTGTCTGATGGCCCGCCAAGCTAAACATCTGTTTGGAATATTAATAACTGTCAGATGGGAAGGGCCTGGGGGCTCAATACAGTTTCATACCATCTGTCGGTAAACACACTTCGGAGTCGGGGGCCCGGAATCAGCAGGCAAGGTGTTGGCTCGGAGTAAGGATGGAACAAGAAATGGAAACGGGGCCCCTGAGGCCCTCAGAGTGGGCAGGGACGGGCAGCAGTGAGCTGAACTGCATCACATTTATGGAGCACCTACTATGCGTGGGAGCTGAGCTTGCATACCATAAAACTGCCACTTGGATCTGCTCGGCAACCAACCCTCTCTGTTTCTGGTAACAGGAGCCCCTCTGGCGTAGCCCCTGTCCCATTTCCAGCGCATAGAATTTGCATGCAGCTGCCCCAACCTCTGGCCCCACCGGGAGGAGTGTGACCCATCTCTGGTATTTCAGGATCATGATGATTGGGTCCAGGATGGCCCAGCAAGGAGAATCGGCTCTGGGACTTTTGCTGGAACTACTCAAAAAGAAGACGGTTTTTCCACGATGGGTGATAAATTGGTAAGAAGCAAGTCTGGGGGTGCTGGTGTTCCTCTGCCCACGTAAAAAAAAAAAAAAAAAAAAAAAGCAGCACCTTGGTGCTAAAGGCAGATTCTTGCTGGGTGCCTGGATACAGCCACGCCTGAAATCACTTACACTTTGAATTACACGAGCTGGTCTTTTTTTACTTGAACCACTTAAGGGTTTGTGTCCCTTGCCATCAAGAATACCGACTGATACAAACGGACCCTGGGAGAGGCCTCTTGTCAAAGTCCCAGCCAAGGGCCGCTGGGGATGGCCAGATACCCTTGAGAAGCCCATTCTTGCCTGACGCCTGTGTTCAAAGAGCGAGGGTGGCCCTCCTCGGAGCCGGCTGGCCCCTATCTCTATTAGAGGGCACTTCCAGGGCTCCTGGCCTACTCAGGCTCAGTGCCTCTCAGGGCCAAGGCAGAAAACCAGTGTCCTTGGCCCGATCCCATCCTCCCCCGGGTTGGCGCTCTTTCCACAGTGCTCCCTGACCACGGGAGCCCCATTATAAAGAGTCCAGATGCTTTAATATGCAAACGCCACAGCCTCTGGGGGCTTGGGGGGGCACCCCCTCCCTGACTGCCCAGGTTTCTTGGGCAGATCCCTCTGGCTGCCTCCCCATGGGCATCACCAGAGCTCAATGGCCTCGTAGAAGAGCAAGACTCACCAGGACTGTCAGCACAGAGGTCCCCAGGGTGACGTTCTCGTACAAGCTGACGTTGTACAGTGGCTGGCTGAAGATGGGCCGATTGTCATTCTCGTTGATGAGGGCGATCTTCACCTTGGCATAGCCCACGTGGTCAGGCACACTCTCATTGGCAAAGAGCTGGGTGTGCAGAGCAGGGGCCTGGGTAAGCTCTCACATGCTCCTGGAGCCTTCTCCCCGCAAAGTCCCCCTGGGGCCTTTACAGGTCCTGACAGGGAGTTCCTGTCTGCGTCACTGCCCATCCCAGGTGTGTGTTGCTGTGAGTCCCCCCCATCAGTGTCCGGAGGGCCAGGGTGGTCACTGATTCTGCTGGTGGCTGGGCTGGCAGGGGCTGGGGCAGTGAGGCTCACTATTGGCCTCTGAGGCTGTGATCATGCCTTATAAATTCTGCTCAATTTCCAGACATTTCCTTGTGCTCCTTGAAAATGGGGGGCTCAGCCCAGCCCCTGTCAGGGGCTCTGTGGGCTTCTCAGAGTCAGATACATAGGGCAAGAATGGGGAGAGGTGGAAGGGGAGTTTAAAGGGGATGGTATCACCCCTGCTTCCCCTGATAGCTTCTACCCAGCAAAGTTGGGGGGTCTTACATCAAAGTCGTAGCGGTCCACAGTCTCATAGTCCAGGGGGACGGCCACCCGGATGCGAATGTCCGCTTTCCCTTGGACAGAGGTGGGGGAGATGATGAAGTGCTGGGAGTTGTTCCCCACCAGGTACACCTCGAACATGCTGTTCAGGCCCTGGGGCAAAGTGAAGAAAAACCAGTCAGAGAGGGCTCAGGAGGCCAAGGTCAGGAGCCGAGTGGCTTTGTTGGAGGTGGACGAGGTGCCCGTGGTGGGGCTTGCCTGCCCCCCCACCCAAAAGCGGTCTGGCCTCCTCTGGGTGACCCCGGCCTAGCTCTCTGACCCTGCCTCCCGTCCCTGTCTGGGCCTTCTGGAAGTCTCGACCAGGTCTTTTTGCCTTCGTTATCCCTTCAGATGCCTAAAATGTCCCCTCCAGGTGGTTTGGTTCATTTCATTTCCCACCTCCTATCCCCTTCCTCAGTCCCAGTGACCCCAACTGGGAATGATCTGCAGTTGGAGGACCCAGCAGGGAGACAGAGGAAAGAAGGTCAGAAGGGAATGGAGGGGAGAGAAGCAAGTTAAGTGTCCCCAGTGGGCTTGGGCAGGAGAGGACAGCAGGACACAACTTCTTCCCCTTCCTCCCCCTGGAACGTGTCAACCAGGGAGAACGCTGGCTTCCCTACACAGGGGATGGGATCACCCAAGCAGCTGAATGGCAAAGCGAACCCCTGTGTACCCCACACTGGCCAGCCGGTAGGGGTCTGGAAGACACTGGATCCCAGGTAGCTCAGAGCTCCCATGTCCTTCACAAGCTCTGCTTGTGGCCCGGCAGCTGAAGGCTCGTTCTGACACCTCGTGTGAGGTCTTCAGGCTACCCAAGACCCCAGATCAAAAGAGCCAGTGGTGGAGGTCGCAGAGGTGACTTACTGACTCCCCAGGGTCTGACCTGCTCAGAAATGGGACTCAACCTCCATGGGGAGAAATTACCCCCAAATAAGCCTCCTTCAACCTAGGCAGATGCTCATGCTTTGCAGCCAACCGGTGGAGAGCGTCTCCTGATCCTTATTTCAGGTGCTCAGTGGCTTTCAGACCTGGGCTGTCAGCCCCAGGAGGAAATGTCCCCACTGCTCATCCTGTGTTACCCACCCCTGGCCTGGTGCCCCGCCCCACCCCTCGGTGTACGTGTTTGTAACCAGAGGGATCTCTGGAAGGGATCTCTTCCAGAACCTGTTCCTGCCGTGAGGTGGGGCAGCCGGGCCACCAGGAAGTCTTTCCAGATGGGGATGGTCCTGGCTGGAAAGAACGCCCTCAGTGAAGCCTGACAGTTTGCAAAATTCTTATGGTCCTGGACCTGTCCCACAGGCGGTCAAACACATTTGTGGAGTGAAAGCATGTTAATATGTCCCCATCAGTCTCTATCTTCTTTTTCTATTTGCAATTATAAGTTGACAAAACAACACTGCTAATCTTGGGGTACAGACAAGCAGCAGGGCGTCCAGAACCACCCAACCCCCCCACCCCTGCGCACAAAGTGACTCCAGCAGACTGTATAGGCAATGCTCCTTTGACCCTGTCAGGTTGTGGGGTCCTCAGTTCTCCCTGGCGTGGAATCCATCCGTCAGAAGGAGGGGATCAATTAAATGCCCGAAGGGGCACTAATAGCCAAAAGCGGCAGAGTGTGACAGCTCTGAGCAGGTGACACCAACACCTCTCCCTCCACCATAGGACCCGGGGGCCCAAGAAGGTGGGGGCGGGCTGAGCTCTGCCTGGGCAGGTAGAGCAACTCCCCCTTTGAAGCCCCGTCCCCATGATGCCCACCATCCTCCCCCAGCCCCTGCCCTTCCCAGGCTCACTTACCAAGTTCTGTCAGTGGGAGTCGGTCGGTCAAAAGGTATGGAGACAGAGAAGGAGCCGGAAAGGTACGGAGAGGAGGAAGGAACCAGAGAGAAAAGATGGTGAGATCCGAGGTCAGGGTGAGGGAGAGGGGCCGAGTGGACCCCAGGAGCACACGCTGCTCTAGAGGAATAGCCCCCTTTGTATCTGACGGGCCATAGCCTCTGGGAGTGCAGGGGGGTGGGGAGGTCTGTGCAGCCCCCTACCCAGAAGAGAGGGAGAGGGAAGCCGAGGAAGAGGTCCTAGGGCGCGAATAGTGAGGGGAGACTAGGGCTCCTCAGATCACCTGGTCCTCACCCAAAGGGAAGTGGGTGGGGGCAGCACGGGTGGGGTGGGGGTGGGGGGAGATGGGTCATGTCACTCTGTCCTACTCCCAGGAGCCTGGACCAAACCCCTACAGAAAACGACCCCAAGCATTGTCAGGTTTTAATTTTCCTAACACGGAAAATATTAAGACGTGATAAATACGGATATGGAGAATTTTCACATAGTTCAAAGGTGTAGGGGCACCTGGGTGGCTTAGTCGGTTAAGTGTCTCTTGATTTTGGCCCGGGTCACGATCTCGCGATTTGTGAGTTCGAGCCCCACCTTGGGCTCTGGCCTGCCTGGGATGCCCCTCTCCCCGCCTCAAAATAAATAAGCTTTTGGAAAAAAAAAAAAAAAAGCGTAAAGGGCACACGTCGGTCTCCCTGTCCCCACCGGCCCAGCCACTGGAGAGGCTTCTCCAGAGGCAACCATCATATCCTGTCCATGGCTCTGTCACGCGAACACGAGGAGCACTACCGTATCTAGCCCCTCCCCCCACCCCGATGCAAATAGCACTCGACTCGCATTGTTCTGGGTTAGGTTTTGTCACTGAAAACTATGCCTTGGAGATCATTCCGTAACTGTATAAATAGGCACCGATATTACTAACACAGACACATTCAGAGTAACTACAGAATAACCCTCTGTGGTCACTGTGGAATGCTGGGAGCCCTTGGCTGGGAGTGCCTCGGGCGGTGTAATCCCCCATCAGAGCAGGGACACAGTAGGTGCTCAAGAAGCCATTGGTTTCCAGCAGTTTTTCCTCACCCACTACTCTGTGCATCCTCTATCCCACGGGCCCTACGGTGGAGCTGAAGGACCACTGGAACTTAGAACCCCCTCCAGAGGAAATGGGAGTTCAGAGAGGTTGAGTGAGCCGCCCAAGGTTGCACAGGTTGTTGGATGCAGAGTGAGGACAAAAGCCCAGGCCCAGCTCCCAGGCCGAGAGAAGCGGGGTCAGGACACCTCCCACCAGAAGCTCCGGCTCAGTCTGAGTTCCCAGAGCGAACAGAGATGGTAACGCTGAGCACCCCGGGCTAAAGTCTGAGCAGGTCTCAGATGAGGCGGGGCAGGAAGGCCTCCCGGAAAAGGGGAGTTTTGAACTGGCTTCAGGAACCCAGGGAAAATGAGCTCGAAGAGGAGGGATTCCAGGCGGAGCCAGCTCTGTCCTTAGCCCTGTATCAGCATCACCTGGAGGCTTTGTTAAGCCACAAGCCTGCGGCCCACCCGTGGGGAATACCTGATTTGGTAGTTTGGGGCCTGTGACGTGCGTTCCACTTCTAACAAGTTTCAGGTGCTGCCTGCCAGGCCGCTGCTGGTCTGAGACCACCCTTTGAGAGCCGCTGGCCTAAGCAAAGGCAGAGGAGCAGGAACGAAGGACTAGCGATGAGGCAGACGAGGGGAGCTGCTTTGCAAAGGGTGCTTGTAGGGAAGCTGGCAAGACTGTTGGGAGAGCAGGAGGTTGGGGGACAGTCCCGCCGCAGGCACCGTCTGGAGGCCTCCGGCACTGCGTTCGTGCGCAACGGGAGCCACTCTAAGCTCTGAAGCAGATGAACGGTGGTTAAAACGAGGAAGGTGAACTTGGCAGTGGGCGCAGGTCACACTGGGGCCGCCCTTCTCACTTGGTTGCACATCCGAACTGCCAGGAGAGCTCTAAAACTCAGGCACACAGATGCCCACGGCCACCGTGTCAGAATCTTCGGGGTGGGGCCTAGGAAGCTGCATTTTTTCCCACGCTTCCTGGGGAGCCGCGCTGCACAGCCAAGGTTGGAGGAGACAACAGCAGGGGCAGGCCGGGGCTTGGTGGCGCTCATAGAGATCCACGGGGGGCGAACAGGGGAGAGGCGGAGAGGCAGTGCTCCATCCGACCAGCCATCAAGGTCAGCTGGGGATCTTTAAAATAGCCCCATGCCTAGGCCACACCCCGGACCAAGCAAATCAGACGTGGGTGGGCTGGGGGAGACCAGACCTCAGGACCTTGTAACGCTCTCCACCTTATCCATTCAAGTGTGCATCCAAGAGTGGGAAATACCGGGGCACAGCGGTGGTTCTGCCAGTGTGGCACAGGGACCGGTGGCTGAACGTTACCTAAAACCTTGTCAGAAATGCACGTTTCGGGCCTCACCCAGATCCACCCATCGAAAACTCCAGGGGCGGGGCCCAGCACTGTGGAGCCAGCCCACCGGGTGTTCTGATGGGAGTTTGAGAACCGAGGGGTGGAGCGATTCGGAGAACGGGGAAGAAAAGGGATCATCGCGCTGTGCTGAATGGGCAGCTGGAGAGAGAAAACCGAGCACATCCCTCACGGGGTGCGTGGGTGGGGGCTGGAGCGGCCACCGCGGTGCAAGAGCGGAGGACCAGCCTGCGGCACTGAGGAGGTGCCTGGTGAGGCGGGTGCTGAGCTCAGGGTGGATTGGGCCTGCATCCCTGGCGGGGCAGGAGCACCGGCCCCTCAGGCCAGGTTTCTGGGTCTCAACTAAAATCTCCTAGATTTGCCACCAGGGGCTGGAAGTTCACTCAGGCCTGCGGCCGCGGTGGTCAGGACCCCATATATGGCTGTCCCGAGAGCCCAGGGCAACCTCCTAGCTAAGTGCCATCAGATGCTCAGCCTGCCCCATTCGGAATCTGCCCAGAAGGCCACGTCCTGTTGGGACTCTTGGCTTATGACCGTCAGCCCCTCGGGGTGGGACACGCGTGTGATATTCACCCAGTTCACGAAAGCGGTGCACAACCCTTGTTAACGGCAGCCCTCCGGACAGACAGCTTCTGTTTATCAAGCCCCAACTGTGTGCTTCTTGGGACCTAACCGGGCTCTTCCCGGACATCAGCGTCCGTCCACCCCTTTCATGGAGAAGGAAAGCGAGGTCGGGGCGGGCAACTTATTCAGGCCTCCGAGCTGCCAGGGAAGGATTTGAAGTTGGGTCTGTTCTGTCTTCGGCAGCCTGAGCTCTCAACCACCCGGCTCTGGAGAGCCCCCTCCCACTGCGGAAGTTGTTCCCCATGCAAGCAAAGAACTGGCCCCGGGAGGACTTCGGCGGTCCTCCGGTTGGGGGGGTGAGGCCCCGGGGGAAGTTCTCCTCTGCCAAGGTCAGGGGGCCCAGGCTGGTGGAGGGGTGCCAGCCTGCCCCCTCACTCGCTGCCAGGCCCCACGGAGGGCTGTTCACTGGGGCTGGGAGGGAGAGAGCAGGGCGGGGGAGCGGCAGGAGGCCCTCTTGGAGCTGTCGAGGGGCAATTTTGTTGGGAAGGGAGATAAAGAGGAACATCAAAAGGAGTCCCAGTGCGTGTGGAGAGGAGGCCGGTGGATTAAATTCTCTTCCAGCTGGGAGAGGCGATGAGAAGGCTGATAGCCAGCAGCCGCGGGTCCCAGAGCCGGAGCTGAGCCGCACGCTGCCCTCCCGCACCGGGCTGGGGTGCCAGCGGCTGCCTGCGGGGCTGCGACAGCTCCGCTTTATTTGTTTGGTGGAAGGGGGAAGGACACAGGAGATCACTCCTCGCTTCCTGCCGTCCCCCCCCCTTCCCGTGCAGCCAGCCCTGCTTTGCTTCCGGTGATGAAGGCTTGCCACCACCCCCCCCCCCCCCCCCCCCGCCCCGCAGAGGGCAGCCGTCCTGGTCGGGCCCTCCTTATCAGCCACTGCCAGAAGGGGCTGCCCCCCCACCTCGGCTCCCCTTACATCTTGCCCCCCAACCTCCCGCCGCCGGAAGTGGGGGGTGGCCTTGCAAGCCTTGCCTCCTAGTACCACCCCCCCCCAGTCTCTTCGCAGCTCCCACAGCCAGGGGACCCACATTCAGTCCCAATGGTCACCGGACTCCATGGAGTGGACCAGCGGCGTTTTCCCGACTAGTCATTGAGAGCTTAGTGTGCGACGGGCCCTCTTAGGGCAGCAGCTCACAGAACGCTCACAACTTTGGGAGGGCCCAGGGGGGTGTTTACACTCACAACAGCTGCATGCACAGGGCCCTTCCCTCCTCCAGGACTCAGACTCAGGTAGACCCCTGCCCTGGGCTTGCATGGGGGTGGCCTGGCTTCTCTCAGAGTCTGCGCCTGACTCCTGAACACGGCTTGCCTGGGTCATCACCTGCAGGTTCTAGACACTGGCATGTCCCTCGCAGACGACCTGGTCCCCCAAGAGAGGCAGGCCTGGCTCGGCCCCCAGACTCCTTTCCTGCACGTAAGGCCTGCAGGTGCCTCCTTCACAGCTCTTGCTTGGTTCTCTGCCCACCCTCCTCGGGCACCTCCCTGCCAGTTCGCCCCTTGGAGAGGTTCATCTCTCTCTGCCATAGGTCAGGGGAGTAGCTGTGTGGTGACCAATGATAGGATGCAATAGAGAAAGGTTCAGATTGGGGACTAGACTGTCGCTTTCTAGCTGTGTGACCTTGGGCAACTCACTCTCACTCCTGGAGCCGCTTCATCTGTGAAGCCGGGAGAAGAAGGCACACCCACAGGATTAAGGAGCGGCGTTGTCTCTTTGCCCTGTCTTGTTTTGGTGGGTGACGTGAGTTCTGGTTTCCTGCCTAAGACAGGAGGCTCTCCTAGAAGTAGCTTTCTGTGCTTTTTTCCCCCCTTTGTACCCCAAATGCTACAGGTACTCACCTTACCCTGTGCACTACCCTCTACCCAGGTAGGGACCTTAATTCCTCTCTGCAAAAGAGCAAGGTCCAGGGTCACGCAGATGTATGATGGGCCAGGGGAGGCCAGCAAGGGCCAAGGTCTTAGTGTTGGGGGCGGGCAGTGTTGTGAAGTAAGACAGAGAAGAGCCAGGGAGCTCTGTGGGCTGGTGAGACACCCTTAGCCTGAGCTGCGAATGGGGCTGGGGCCCGGAGTGCCCAGATGTGCCCCGAGAGTTAGCGCCACCCTCGCAGAAGCCGTGTCCAGGACTCAGACCTGCCAGGCAAGAGCCCCGTGACCAGAAACTCCAGGGTGTGGAGCCCGAAGCTTTAGTGGAGGCTAAAAGCATAGCCTCGGGGGGCTGGATCTACTCCAGACAGAGGCGCCGCCCTTTCCAGCTGTGTGACTTGGCACAAAAGACCTCACCCTTCTGAGCCTCAATTTCCCAATCCACAAAATGGAAAGCATGAGGGCCACCTGATAGCACTCTTGTTGGGTGAGCTGCAAGATCCTGGTAAAGTGCCCGGGGCTGAGCGAGTGCTTAGTAAGTAAGGGTTGTTGTTTCTCGTTCTGGGAGAGAGTGGGGGAGGGGAGGAGGTGGCCCTGGGGAAGGGCTGATTTCCAGACATTGGCCAGGAATGAGAGGGGCAGGCGGAGAAGGGCAAAGGCTTGGATGTGTGCAGGGGTGAGTGAGCCCCCTCCCGCCTGGGCAGGGGCCGTAGGTCTCCCTTCTCCCCTGTGCTCTGTTGGTCTAATCCATGCTATCGAGCGGCAGGAAATCAAAGTCCACCCAAGATGGATTCTTTATCACTCCTTTGTCCAGCCTTTCACTTAATTAACCCCAATCAGACATGCCAATGTGAACCCTGGCAGGGCGGGCCTCTCAGCACCCCTTCCCATCACCGCTCCTGACAGTCCCCTACATCTAGTGGGCGTACCACACTCCTCTGGCCCTGCCCGCTGCCCCAGGGCAGGCTGCCCATGTGAAGCTGGAGTCCAGGGGGCAATGGGAAGGAGCCCTGCGGTGGTCACTGCCTCCATCCCCTAAGCCTGTCCTCGACCCCCAGGGACCTTCCACGTTTCAGAGTCCGGGAGGACTGACGCGGCACCTGCTTGTAAAGGACCACCCTCTGTCTCTTCACGGTCCCCCCACCCCACGCCCTGTCCGGGAGCAGGGCCCCAGCTAAGACCACGGCACACGCTCAGCCTTGCCTCTCTCCTGCATTCCAGGCTTGTCCAGCTCAGAGCCTCAGTTTCTCCGCCCTGGGAGCGGGCTGCCTCTCAGGCCCACGTCGGGCGAAGGACACTGCCCTAATGTCAGGTGCTCAGCCTACCCAGACCCTCCTTCCCCGGCTCCTCTGTGGATCGGGCCCTTGAGCAGTGTGGACAGGAACCGTTTTCTCTGGGTTGGCCATGGCTCACTGTGTGACTGCGGCAAGCCCTTTGTTGTCCCTGGGCCTCAGTTTCCAGATCTGCAAGCCGGGATGATTCTCCTAAGCCCGTTAATTCCTGTTGTGCTTCCTCAGATTGCTTTCCGCTCCCCCTGCCTCCGCTCCCCCTGCCGCTTAAGGCCTCTCTCCACTTCCTCCTCTGCTGTTGCCTTCTCTGCCCCTCCTTCCTCTTCCTTCCCCTTTTTTTTCTCATTTGCTCTCCTCCCTTCCCTTCTAGCCCTCTTCTCCTTGCTCTCCACCCCCCCCACCTTTCTCTTTTCCATTTCTCCTTTTTTCCCTCCTCCTCCTTCACCCATCCTGTTTCCCCCTCCCTCCTCCCCTCCTCCTCTCCCTCCTCCTCTCCCCAGGTTATCTGCTGAATTCCACACACGCCTGCACAGACGGGATCAATCCAAGGCTGCCTTGCCTTCAGCTTATCTCTGCTCCAAATGATTGATTTTCCCTCTTTAAGAGTAATTTGCTGGTGAATTCCATGTATTGCAAAAACCCCTGTGAAATCTAATTCAATCCGATCGGCAGCTGGCACTTTGGGGAAAGAATACTAGAGAGCTGTCAATTTCATCGCGTGGACGTGCGTATTATTTTGCTCACAGACGAGGGCACGAGGCCTCCCCTCCCTCCCTCAGGAGGGATCTTGTCGCTGGCCCCGCAGCGACACTTCTGGGAAGTGAATTATAATGTGCATTGGGTACTTGCATTAAGGTAAATGAGGGACAGGTGCTTTCAAATTGTTTCCCAAATTTGCAACCCACCGCCCTAGTGCACTGTGGGAATCTCACACCTCCAAAGCCCAGCTATACCTGACCACCTGTCTCTCTCCGCCATTCCAGGCTTGTCTGGCTCCGAGCCTCAGTTTCTCAACCTTGGGGGTGGGCCACCTCTCCGGCCTGCCCCTAGGCAATCAGCTGTCCTGGCTTGCCTGGGACTGTGAGGGCTCCCAGGACGCAGGACTCAAAGTGCTAAAACCCAGGCACTCGCAAGCCCGAGTGGGCACAGGAGGGCCGGTGCCCAACTCCACGAGGCATGTCTGAGAGCACAGCAGGATAAGCTGTCCCCACTGTCAGGTGGGGAGGTCATGCAGTTGGTATGGAAAACAAGGCTCTGAGCATCTGACACTCCAGCCCCTGTGTCCTCCAGGCGCTCCCCGAAGGCTGAACCACTTCAGAGGCCCCAGTGTCCATGCAGCTCACACACAGGAGCTGGTCCTCTGCCAGGGAGGATGGCTGCACAGCTGACCAAGGGCTCTTGCCCAGCCCTGGTGACCTTTGCTCTGGGAGGGTCCCATCTTGGAGGTGCCCCCTATGTCCAACAGATACAGCAGAGCTAAATGTCCCTACCCCCAGAGTTGGAACCGGCCACTCTGGCTTCATTTCTATGCTCCAGGTAAATAGACATTTCTGGTGGGATCCAAATCTTTGGGCTGTACTAGACGTGTAGGTGTCAGGGCAATCAGCCCAGGGAGTCCTGAGAGAAATGAAGTGGTCCTGGGGGGGGACTGGCCAGGAGGGCTAGGCTCACCTGAATAGTGCTTGTGGGCATGGCCAAAGGGCAAGCCTTATGTGGAAGGCCCAGGGGATCACAGGGACCTTTCCAGGCCACTTGGAAATTCATGTGCACAGAACAGGGGGCCACGTAGGATTCATGAGGCCCAGGCTCTGAGCTCTTCATTCAGGATGACATGTCCCATCCCCAACCCCCCGCCAGATCCCAAAGATCCTCTAGGCCATGCGCTCCTCCTCAGAGGGACCCTGTTTGAAAGACTCCTGCCTCAAGTGGAAAGCTCCACAGCACCTTCCTTCTGCTCCTGCCTGCCGCGCAGGCATGCCTCCCAGCAAGGGTGGCCACACCGTTCCCCTCAAGGTCTACAACTCCGATCAGAATCTGCCAACTTTGACCTCACCCCTATACCTGGCTTCAACTCCTTCCCTCCCTCATCCCGATGGCAGACCCTGCATGGGAGTTTTGGCTGGGACCGGGGCAGGGGGCTGAAGCGGGGTATGAGTGTTCTCAGATGTGCAGGAAGGAGAGTCCAAAATGCAGGAAAAAAAAAAAAGAGTGTGCGTCCCAGTCTGCCCCAAGCCCAGAACTGTCCCTCTGGGGACTCTAGGGGCAGGGCCACTCCGGGAGGAGGATGAGCCTGGCTGGCTGGCTGAGGGGGCATCCCAAGGGGCCTCGGGACAAGGAGCGGGGAGGGGGTCTGTGCGGAGCTGGGAGCTGGGCTTTGCACTCAGCAGCTGCCTGGCGCTGTCTATTTACCATGCTAAAACTATTTCCCTGTTCCCACAGAGAGAAAAATGTGTGGCAAGGCAAAGAAATCTAAATGCCTTATGGAAATGGGGAGGGCACGCTGCCTGCCGCTAATCACACCATTTTGTATTCCTCTGCCTCTCCAACTGCGAGTCCACCTCCCCAGGCCTGGGGGCGGGGGGGGGGAGGGGCTGAGCGGGTGGGGGAAGGGGAGGGGAGCCCCCGGAGCAGACCAGCTCTGTGACCTCAGGCAAACTGCCCTTTCTGGGCTGCCTTTCAAAATAAGGGATCCCATCGCCTCAGGAGGCCCCGAGGGACAGAGCCCAAGACTCTATGGAGGCCACGCACCTGCTGTGGGGGATCTGGGAGCCAAAAGGGGGACAGTGATTTCATCTCCCATCCTAGCCCCCTGCCAGGGAGGTCTGCCCAGCTTTGCATCCCCTTCCCGGGAACAACAACATCATAAATGCCCTCAGGGATGGGTCCTGGGCTGGGACGGGGTGCTGGGCTTCAGGCACAAGGGGGATCATGAATGGTGACAGCGCTATGTGTCACTCAGCAGTCACTGGGCAGCCCAGAAGTCTGACCCTGGCACAGCTGGCCAGGCCTGCGAAGAGTCCCTTCTATTTGACACATTCCACACTCGGGTCAGGCACAAAACAACTACACTGCATGGACAAAGGAACGGATGCAAGAATGTGTGAGTGGGAGGAAAAAATCGGAAGACAGAGACAGGAGGAAGGCTGGGAAGGGGGCGGGGCAAGAGACGATAATAGATTCAATGGTAGGTGGAGGGTGTTCATATGAGGAACTAAGCCGAGGTAAAGAGACCAGGAGGGCCTGGCCACTGCCCAGCAGGCTGGCGGACGATGGTGGTAGCTCCCATTGTCTTTCCTCCTCCTAGCTCTCCCTTCTGGGTCTCTGCCACTCCTGCCCCCGGTATTCCAAATCCTAGCGGCATTCCAACCCCTGCCTCTCCCACAGACCCCGTATCCAGTCCCTGCTTGCCTTGCAGTCTCCCGTCATCCTCTGTTGCTCTCTTCACTCTCCTGGTGTCCAGATTAATCGACCTAAAACACAGCTCTGAGGATACCACTCATGCTCAAGAACCATCGATGGCTCCCGCTTGCCTGTTGAATAGGTTCAAACTCATCTCGGCATTCAAGGCCCTCTAGTCTCCCTTTTTGGCTTTGCAGGGGGTGCGCGTTACAGACGGGCTGAATCAAATGACAGTGGAGAGAAGGATGGCGTGGAGTCTAAAAGCTCACCAGTGGTGCTATTTATGCGGCTACCTTTCACTTCATCTTTTTCCGGGAGGGGGTAGAGGTGAGGGGGAGAGGTTGTCAATAATTTATAATTTTTTATAATTAACGTGCAGTGACATTGACATTTTGGGGTATTGAGTTTTATGAATTTAAAAATTTTTTACTGTTTTTTTTTTTTTTGAGAGACAGAGCGTGAGTGGGGGAGGGGCAGAGAGAGACAGAGGCAGAATCCGAAACAGGCTCCAGGCTCTGAGCTGTCAGCACAGAGCCCAATGCAGGGCTCACACCCACAAACTGCGAGATCGTGACCTGAACCGAGGACGCTTAACCAGCTGAGCCACCCAGGCGCCCCTTCAGTTTTATGAATTTTAACACATGTATAGATTCATGCTACCCCATCACAACCAGGGTACAGAACGGTGCCGCCGGCCCGCCCCCCAAACTCCCCTGCGCTTAACTTTTCAGTCAACCCCTTTCCTACACCCAAGCCCTGGCAACCACTGCTGGGTTCTCTGTCTTTTTGAGAACGTAAAAGAATCATGTAGGATGCAGCCTTTGAGACTGGCTGCTTTCACTTCCTATACTGCCTTTGAAATCACCGATTCTCACTTTCCCGTAGAGGTCTGCTTATTTAAGCACAGCTCCGTCCCTAGAGGACTGAGTTGACATCTCACCAGGCGCTGAGCGGGAGGGGGCCGTCCGGCATCCTTCTAAGGGGTGAGACATCCAGTGTGCCAGGGGAGGGCCCTGAAGGCAGGGGAGAAGAGGGTCAAGTGGATTAAAAAAGAAAAAAAAAAAAAGCCCCGCTTGGCCTGCTCTGTAAACGTTGGCGGATTTGGACATTCCCTAATGAGGGCAATTAAGAGTCATTAAGCTGAAAACAGAAAAGTAAACACAGATCCATATGCTAATTGGCAAACACTGCTGCTTGTTAGGGCTGGCTGCTTCCTCCCTCTCCTGAGCCCTACCCCTCTTCCTGCTGATAGCACCTGCCCACTGCCTGTCCGTGCTCCGGTCCTGCAATGCTCCCTCTTGGTCCTCCTCCCTCGGGGTCACTCCTTCTCAGTCACCTTCGCTGGCTCGTCCCTATCTCCCCTCATGTGAACACTGGGGCGCCCCAGCTCTCCTCTCCTTATACTCACACCCCTTGCCTCCGTGAGCCCAGCTTAGGTCTGTGACTCTAAATATAGTCCAGATGCTGGCAATGCTCACATTTCCATCTCCATTCTGGGTCCACATCGTGGACTCCGGAGAGCCAGGTGCTAGGTTTTCAGGATCTCGGTGAGCACCCGCGGTCAGGCTCGAGGTAGGCATGGTGGGGGATTTACGCCATAGAGACCACTGAGTGCTACAGATGAGGGGGCCCCCATCCTAGAGCCACTTGTTGGACATTTATCAGCACCCCCCCTCTGCCTTCTCGATGTCTCCAAATGGCTGTCTAACAAGCACGTCAAACATAATGTGTCGAAAGCTAACCTACGGACTCCGCCTTCCCCTCATTAAACCTACTACCTCACTGTCTCAGGCAGGAAGGACCCCGTGTTTCTAACTGCTCAGGTCAAAGGTCAACACACACACACACACACACACACACACACACACCAGCAAATCCTAACTCTCTCTTCAAAACAGCCCGGGAGCTGACCACTCCTCCCCCCACCCCCCCCACAGTACCTCCAGTTATTGTCCTTCCCTCCCAGTGATGGCCCTGCCCTGAGCATCCATTGAAATAATTTTTTTGACAGAGATAAAATTCACCATTTTAACATCATAAAGTGTACAATTCAGTGGTTTTCAGTACATCCACAGTGTTGTGCGACCACCGCTCCCTCCTGTTCTAAAACATGTCCATCTAAAAGGAAACCTCGCACCCATGCGCAATCACGCCGCATTCCCCACCCCCACCCCCACTCCCACCCCCACCCCCAGTCCCTGCAGCCACGGATCTGTGCTCCTGTCTCTATGGATTTGCCTGTTCCGGACATTTCGTACAAATGGAATCAGACACCCTGTGGCCCTTTGTGACTGGCTTCTTCGCCCAGCATAAGGTTTTCTAGGTTCATCCGTGTGGTGGCACGCATCGATGCTTCGTTACTGTCGTGGCTGAGTAATATCCCGTGGGGAGCCACCACATTCTGTCTATGCGCTCAGGGGTGGATGGCCACCTGGGTCGTTTGCAGGGACTGTCCTTCTGACATTTCAGTCCGTAAGTGCCTCGCTCCCTGCTCACTGCCCTCAGGTGGCTTCCTGCTCCCTTCCTGTGCAAGCAGGGCCCTGACAGCAAAGCTGTCTATCTGACCTTCCCGGCCAGGTCGGGCAGGGGCCTCCTGGCCCCTCCTCCACCCGTGGGCGGGCATCCTCCTGCCTAGAGCCACATGCCTGCTGTGCCCTGTGCCTGGAATGCTCTTCCTCCAAGTATTCCTGTCCTGTGGCTCACCCTCTCATCACTGAGGTCTCTCCTAAATGTCACCTCCCTCCGTCAGGCCTCCGTCCCCCCGGGACTCCTTTTTTAAACCCCTCTCACCCTGCTTTGTCTTCCTCCATGGCTCTCATTGCCATGTGCTGCCCGAGGGCTGGACTTGGGCTGTTGTGTTCACTTGCGAACAGTGCCTAGAACAGCATCTGGCATGCAGCAGATGCTCAGCAAGTACTTGTTCCCACCCACCTCCCCGCTCATTGCAAGGGTCCTTCTAGGGCATCTCTTACTCTTCGTGCCCCAGGCCTCTGGGTGCTCGCCACCCTGCCCTCCAGCGGCTGCCGCAGTGTATCTTTTAACGCTGACTTAGCGGAAGGTCTCCTCGGAGGCCAGTTTTGCCCATGTGTGAGAAGCAGAGATACCTGCCCTTGGGCTCGGGGCACATGTCAGGACCAAGCAGAGAAACAGCTGCACCTTTGAACCTGGGATAGAAACGTATGACAACCTTGATGTTGGGAATTTCTTCCCACACCCAATTCCTTGGAGGGCGAGAAGGGAGTGAGCGTCTACCCTGCGCCTTCCTGGGTAGAGTGACAACAGAGCCACGAAATTCCTCCTGCCCGCCCCCCGCCACCCCTGCACCACTTCCCCCTTTCGGGGGACAGAGTCAGCAGGAACAAAGCAGAGCTGGCTGCCAGCTCCATGCCCGGCTTGGTGGCCCACCCTCACCACTGTTGCCCAGTCTCCAATCCATCAGCACAGTGACGGGGTGAGACACGCAGGGACCCTTCCCTGCTGGGTTGTGCTTACCCCTACTCTTCGAGAAAGGGGGATAAATAAACAAGACAAACCATCTACGGCTGTCAGGGGTGTGGCGGGGGTGGCAGATGGGGCAGGTGGGGAAGTGTGGGAGCAAGAAAACAGGTGCCCACGGGAAAAGGGGCGCCGGCGTGGGCATGAAGCGGCCAGGAGGTAATGGAGAGGAAGAGAACGCAGGATGAAGCGCGCTAGCTCTGCTTCCGATCCCCATGGGGATGTTGAGGAAGACCAGACTCTGCATTTAGGGAGCGTGACCCCGAAGACAAAATGACTCCTGCAAGGTCCCGTCGTGAGCGGGGGGGGGGGGGGCGTGGGGGAGGGGACAGCTGCCAGGGCAGTGGGTGAAAGGGGTACAGTCCCCCACGTCCAAGATGAAAGTCCACCTCTAGCCGTTGGAGGGGACTTGGCCGGCCGGGGAGCGGGCACTGGGGAGGGGAGAGGTGAGGAAAGAGGCTGCCTGCTTCACACCCCACCAGGGCTCCTGGGCCTGGTGTAAATAGCACGCTAATTAGATTTACGGATGAGACTAAATTAGGAGGTGTCAGAATCACACCGAGGACACCCTCTGGTCCTCAGGGAGGCTGGAGCTTAGCATGCTGGGAGGAATCACACCACGGGATGCAGCCATGCACAGAAAAATCCTAATAATCACCATCGTCATAATAAGAGCCTCAGTGAAGGCAACTGGGGAGAAATTAATAGGAAAAAGAACAGATGGGGCTGTCCTGCTCCCCCTGGCTTCCCTTCCAGAATGGCTTTGCTTTGAAGTCCACAGATATTTTCCTGGAGAATTTAAATCTTGGGAGAAGAACCCTGGAAATGGGAGCTGAAGCCGCGACCCAGCAGAATTTGCAAACCGTCCCTTGCCCGCTGCCAGGCACACAAAGTGCAGAGCGAGGCTCGCCCAGGCACCACGGATTCCAGGTACCGGCTGTGTGGACATTGCTTCGGGTGGATGCTTCGCTCTGCTCTGCAACCAAATCACCGGAGAACCTTTTAGAAATAGGAGCAGCCAGGATGGGCACCGTGGCCTGGGGCCTGGAGACTGGGGGAAGGGCAGTGCTGGCCTTTATTTATGTATGTACCTCATCTTGGTTGCTCCCTGGACCAGAGCCCTCCTTCCCTCCTTCCTTTTTAGCTTTGCTCCGCTGATGAAATCAGAAGCTGGGTGAGAGGTCCAGAATGTTGGAGGCATTCTATCTACATCCTTCACACCACCCAGGGGATTCGGTGGGAGGTGGGTGATTTCCAGCCAGATCCCCCTTATCTCCTTAGTCGAGGGGAAAAAAGGGTCTGGATCCCTGGATAATCATACATCCACAGAAAGTATAAAAACTTACATCTGCTTCCATGGATGCTGGCAGCCTGCCCCTCCCTCTCTTCCCCACCTCTTCACTGCTTCTAGAGTTTGGTTTCTCATTGAAATTGCTTTGGAAAATAGGGAAACGGAGGTCCACGCTCTGGGTCACATCAGCAGGGAGGGAGAGTTTAGGGCAAGGGAATGTATATTTCCTGTGTTTCTACTGCAAAGGAGATCCTGGTAGATAGATATACGGGGCCAGTTGAACAGCGGCCTGGACCATCCGCAGCTGGAAAATGGACCCTCAGCTGAACGTGTGACACAGATCCTCCCTGTTCCTACCTCATCCAAGCGGATGTGTGGCTCAGGACCCCTGCTCCGAGAACTAGCAGAATGTTAGTCAGCCTCATGGCAGAAGCCCACGGAGGGAGCTGGGCTAAAAGGTGTTCATTCGTGAGCAGGGATTAAGGAGGGTTTTTTCATCTTTTTTTTTTCTTTTTCGTTTTTGTGCCAAGGACCCCTCTGACAGTCTGGTGAAGCCCAGGGATCCCCTTCCTAGAATAACATTTTTAATTGCAAAAAAATAAGATACAGTCAACTTGTTATGTTGAAATACAGTCACCAGGCATTTTAAAAGGGTGTTAAAGAAGAATTATGTAGTTCTTAATGCTGTACACAGTAAGATTTGGCACGGGGTTGACATACGCTGTCCTTTTAAAGTAGCGATGACTGCAAGTGATAGATTGAGATCCCTATGACACCTGAAATGTGGTATGCAAATGTCTGAGGTTTCTTTTGGGGTTAAAGCCCTAGCTACGACTGATACCACGGTTGTTTGTTTCTTTTAAAAATCTTTTTTTTTAAGTTTATTTATTCATTTTTGAGAGAGAGAGAGAGGGAGAGAACAAGTGGGGGAGGGACGGAGAGAAAGAGAGACGGAATCCCAAGAAGGCTCCGTGCCATCAGCGCAGAGCCCCGTGTGAGGCTCGAACTCATCAACCATGAGATCGTGACCTGAGCTGAAACCAAGAGTCAGACGCTCAAAGGACTGCTCCATCCAGGCACCTCTTGTTTCTATTTTCATAATTAAAGGGAGTGCTAAAGGTCGTTTATAGGTTAGTGAAAACAAAGATACAGGGTTTTCTCCATCCAGGGTCCTGGATGCCTTAGGGAGTCAGTGGACCCCCACGTTTGGGCTAGGAACCTCTGGGCTGAAAGGAAGTCTGGCAGAGCCCCCCCCCTCCCCCCCCCCCCCCCCCCCCGCCAGAGCCCGCCGCCACAACCTTGCAGGGTTGGGTGGGGAGAGGGGCCAGAGAAACTGCATGCTGGACAGACTGACGAATAAGAACACATGTGAAAACAAATTTAAATAAATACAAGGTTGCGGGCTGGGCTCCCTGACAAGGCTGGAACACGTGTGGAATGGAAAATGAGGGTGATGGATAAAAATAAAGGCCAAGATTAGCAGAACAAGAGCAATCTCCCTTGCTCACTGCCCCCCCCCCCACCCCCCGCCTCCATTCCATCCCTACAAGTAAACCTAGTATTCCAGAATACGGCTTTTTCCCCCTGTCATTTGTTTCCTTTTATTTATTTATTTGGTGATGTTTTCTCCTTGGGGAGGTGGGTAATTCTCTCGTTTTTTTTTTTCCCCTATGCCCCTCAAACAAATGAATCGTGTCATCTCCTGCCTGAAATAGGAATTAGCTCCTGCCAGATGTGTCCCCGTTCACCTCTGCGGAGCAGATGCCCCCCCCTTGCCTTACCTCCCCCCTTGCCCTCCCCCCAGCCATGCTGGAGGTAGAGCACACACCTGCTTGGGTGGGACCAAACCTTTGAGAACAGGGGGGCTCCCCAGTGCCTGCAAGAATCACAGGATAGAGAGTTCGAGGCCAAGCTCTGTGCCCGCTGGCTGTGTGACCTTGGGGAAGCCCCTTAACCTCCCTGAGCCTCGATTCCCTCCTCTCTGAGGACACACAGCAATATGGCCGTCTCTCTCACGATTGGGATGATAAAAAATAGTTAAGATTTAAAGAGGGCTTTTTATGGGCCAGGCACGGTTTCAAACACACCGATTAACTCATCGAATGCACACAACAGCTTTGTGAGGCAGGTACTGCTGTTGTCTCCATTTTGCAGGGAGGATAAGTTAAGTCCCCTCCGGTTCCACAGATCAAAGGTAGCAGAGCAGGATTTGAACCCCGGTGGTCTGGCTTCAAAGTCCTTACTGTTCACCATTCCAGCTGCCTCTCCCTCCCTCACTAGAGAAAGGGTGCTCCAGGTAATACCAAATAAACAAGCACACGGGCAGGCTGGGAGAGGGTGGTGGGGCCGAGCCCCAAAGCAGGGAGCAGGGCAGCTGCAGCAACAGGGAAGGGAGGACGGGGGCAGGGGTGAAGTGGGAAGCTCAGGTGGCACCCTCCCCTTCCCGCCACGGTCCTCTTGGACCTAAAGGTTAGAGAGTGTCAATTGAGGAGGCTGACCGGCCCAACCCATGGTTTTCCAGAGGACACTGAGGCAGAGTGGGCCCCACACCTTGCCTGGAATCACTGTGAGTGAGGAGCAGAATGGGGGCGGGGCTTGGCTTTCCGGGGTTTTCTCTACCACCTTCCCTGGGCAGTTGGGGTAGGTCTGGTAGCAGAACACCATGGCCAGGGTTCTGAATCCTGGGATTTTAACCCGGGAGCCTCCGTCACAAAGACCAAAGGTGGCCACTCACGCTGTCCTCCTGGGCAGAGTTCTGCAGGTGGTTTCTGAGGGACTTCTCAGGTTTCCTAATAAGGGGGTTGGGGTTCTCTGGCTTCTCACCACCCTAAGAGGAAAACAGCCCGACTGCGAGAGAACCTCCAGTTAGATGCTGGAAAGAAAGCACACGTTGGGCGGAACAGGTGGCTGAGGGGGAGGGGCTTCCGTGCCACGTTGCCACATTTCCCTGCTTCTACCCTTGGCCCCTGAGAGCCCATTTGCAACACAGCAATCAGAGGGCTCCTTAAGAAAGGTGACTCAGAGCATGTCAACCTCCCGGCTCCCCACTGGGCTCCCAGTAACAGAAAAGCCTTCCCCAGGCATTTTGGCTTTTGCCCAATGCTTCGATGCTTCGTCCTTGCCTCCTCTCTAGTGCCCCCTGACCAGTCTCATTCCTGCTCCTTGAAAATGCCCAGCCGTTTCCCTTTCCGAGGGCCTCTGCCCTTGCAGCCGAACACCTGCTGTCGGAACGTTCTCCCTCTGCAGCTCCGTGTGGCTGCCTCCTCTACGCCTCTTAACCTCCGTTCTAAACAGCACCTCTCTGGAAGGCCTTCTGGAACCATGGAGCCAAAGATAGCCCCCTCCTGTGCCCCATCACTTGCCCTGTTTATTGATTTCTTGACATTCATTTTCACCTACAACGATGTTGGTGCCTATTCCTCTAGCTGCCCCACTGGGATGAAATGTAAGCTCTCGGAGAGCGGGGACCACCGCATCTTTAGCACTAACTCCCCAATGGTTGGCACATAGTAGGTGCACGATACTGTGTGTTGAGTGAATGAATACATAATCGTTCATCTATGTAAATTTCAGCCTAGGCCCTCAGAAAGGCCAGGAGGCCAGCAAATTAATGAAGTCTGAAGGCCATTCTGAGATGATTCCAATTCCTGCAAACAGCCAGAACCAGGCAATAGAGGCCTCTCTGGGGGACTTTGGTGTCCCTTTCCCCACTCCAACCCCACCCCTCTGCAAAAATGTCTTAAGGACAGCAGGAAATATGTTCTGAGAAGCTGGGGTCAGAAACGAGACAGAAATGAAGAGAACCAAAGGCTCCCAACTCCTGAGAAGAAAGGTACAGGGCAGGTGAGAGGTACTACCAGTTTTCGGCGATCCAAAAATCTGCTGGGAGGGGTCGTGCCCGATGCCGAATGGTATTTAAAAACAAAGCCCTTTGCTGGAATCTGTAAAGAAGCCAGAGGCACGGATGATCTCCTACACTCACTGCCACCGCACAGGCAGGACGCAGAACACAGAGGATCTGATTGCTTCTAAGGAGAAGAGTGGAATTTAGGACAACGGAACAGAAAATTCCAACCATCCTAATAACCTCACCCCATGCAGATGGGAAAACGTGGCCGGCTGGTTCAGCTGTGGGCAGGACGGGGTGGGGAGGGCTGCAGGCTTGATCGGGAGAGGAAAAGCGGACCAAACTGGAGAAAACACAAAAGAACATGTTGCGGCCAAGGGGGTGGGTGGGGATACGGTAGGAATCCCAGTGGGTGAGTGTGCTGCTAATTTCCTGTGGGTTTCCAGAACACCGAGGAAGACACAGGAGAACGCCCAGTAGCCAGGAGCAGGGGAATGAGGCTGCCACAACCTTTAATTTGAAACTCAGAGATTGCGCTCCACACCAAGGCTGACTCCTGGGGCCTTTGCCTTGAGAGTTTTTTTTTTTTTTTTTTTTTTTTTTTTGTGATTTGCATTACAACCATCTATTTGCATCTCAACTGTCATGCTGTGCAAACGGGTTGTTAGTGGTTTCAGCCCACCCTATCCCTTCCCTCTCTGGCTTCCGTGAGTTTCCTATAGCTGGGCAAAAGAGAAGAAATTACTCAGCGGGACTTGACAATGGGGACGGGAGTCCTTGGGAGACAGAAAGGGCTTCTTTCAAGCACCTTTGTGATCTTGAATGTTCCTGCAGAGCCTGAGATTCAGCAAGAAACTGGGCAAAATCTCCCATGTGGAGGGGATGGCGGCATTATCTAGTCTTTGTGAGTTAGATTAGCATCCTTACTAGGAACGACTGCCACAAAGTGCTAACTGACGGGATAAACTGCTTCCTCCTTCCCTTTCTGTTTTCCATCGGCACCCTCTACTGCCCCACTGTGGAACTTTGAGGTCACCTTCTCACAGAAACTCAGCAGGAATTGGGCTTTAGCACAGGGGCACTGACCGACGATCTAGTTTGGATAAAGCCCGGAGCCACCTCATTGCTACTTTTATCATTTAATCATGCTTTAATTGAACCAGTTCGTATTTCTGCAGTGCCTCCCAGGTGCCAGGTAGAGTGTGAGGCACTGGGTTACATCGGGGAGCATCATTCAGTCTAATCGGGGAGATAGATACTATTGAGATCATCACATTAGTAACTATAAACCCACAACGATGGTGAGTGCGAGGGAGAATCATGTGGCTCTTTAGACCCTGACAAAGGGATTTCACCTCTCCTCGTGCTCCTTTCCCTCCTCCATCCAAGCCGGCTCGATGAACACATTTTTCTGCCACCCTAGCAAATCCAGTCACCTTCACCCCAGACACAAATCCCAGCAGATGCATTCTCCCCCCGCAAAAGAGAACTGGAAGAAAGGACACATTTTTAAAAATCTCTTTTTATAAAAGATGCCTGATTTCTCTTTGAGGTTCCCTGATCTCCCCCAGATTCTGGAAACTTGGCCAGTGCTCAAGTGCCGGTGGCTGCTGCCTTCTGTTCCCTCTTGGCAATGTGGCTAAACGCTCCACCCTGGGAACCTGGGGCCCGACCCTCAGCACCCAAGACTGCGTCTTGGGAGCATTTACCCCATCCAGATCTGGATCCTTCCAGAATTCTGGAGAGTGGAGGAGAGATGGGAGGTACAAAAGAGCAGGGCGATTTAGAAAGCAATTTATTCTCCCCTCTTATTTAGGAATCGGTCCAGGACTATGTCTGGGATGGTTTGGGTGTAGCTCTCCTGGGGGAGGCTGGACGGTGACCCAGAAGACCGTAGGGTGGGGAGTCTGGGCTTCTGGGCCGCCCTTCTTTATCAGTGGTTCTCTGCACCTCACCATGCCCTGGAGACATGGGGCCAGCCCTTTACTGTCACACACTGGTCAATTCCCTGGGGCAGCGGTGAAATGGTCGCTGGTAGTGTTGGGCACCCTGTCCACAGCGGGCATGCTGTTGCCCGTGCCTGGGTGGGGGGTGGCCACTAGAGGCAGGCTGGACCCAGACACCCCTCAGCACTCCTGCAGATGCTTTGGACAGGGCTCCAGCAAAGCAGGATTGAGCTAAACCCCAGGGGTCCGGGTGACCTTGAAATCCCCCAACCAGTCATGGTGAAAGGGCCTTGGGGTTTCTGGCCCTGCTGGTGGCAATGCTCCCTGGACCCATCTGGTTAACATCTGCGTGGGTGGCAGGTACTGGGCTAAGTCCTATAGACTAATGGTCTGATCTCCTATCTCTGAGCCTTGTTGGCATTCTCTGTGGCAGACGCAAACGTGGAGCCGCTTGTCCACGTCCCCAGCCTTCTGGCAGTGAGGTGGGGCCTGTCCCTAGAACTGGGCAGAAGTCCCAGGACAAAGCCTAGAGGAGCTGGTGCTTCCTCCTCTAGCTGCCCCCTCCCTCCTGCAGTGACCGACGTGACCGCAGAGCGTGCACCTGAGCGACGACGCGGAGTGGGGTCCCCCTGCCCACCTGTGCCAGACGAGTAGTAATAAATCTCTGAGGAAAAAACAACCCTCTGTTTCAGGGTTAATTTGTTACTGCAATAGAAACAGATACATTTTCACACAGATGAGCAAAGTCACACTCAGAAAGGGTCAATGACTCACCCAAAGTCGCAGAGCTAGCAAATGGCAAGGCTGGACTTGAACATAGGCCCCATCTGTCTCCAGAGCTTGGGCCATGAACCACTACACAAGCTGCCTCCTCTCTGGGTTGCCTCCAAAATTAAGCCCCAGTTCTTTGGCTTGGCATTCAAGGCCCTAAAAGCCTGTGTCCTGGCCCACCTTCCCACCAGCCGACTCCACAAACCTTTGTACAGGTTCCTTCCTCTGGGCCTCTCCGTGGGCCACTGCCCACCCCACCAGCCCTCCTGGCTGCCTTTTACCATCTGATTTGTGTCCCAAGGTTCAGCCCTGGGCCCCCTTTCACCATAGAGCCTTTGCTGGTCCTCTGGCCCCTTCTTCCCCCTTCCTCAGTTGAGCTCTGGAGCCCTCGCTGCTTGTTGTCACTGGCCCGCACCCTGGTACCAAGTGTCTCTGTTCTCTGGGACATCAGTGATAGCCTGAAACCAGAGATGGGACTTTTCCTGAGGCTCTCACACAGCGGTGTCTAAAGGGGGTGCTGCACTCCAGGGGGATAAAAGATGACCCCCTGGGGTGTGAGAAAATGTTGGAACTTCTTTTTATACCTATCTATCTCCACCTTTTAAACTTTTGACATTTTTGTGTATATTTTCGAAACTACATACTGCCCTTGTATAAGCACGCTTGGCCCTTTAGGACAGTGACCGTGGGCTACACTCCCTCAAGGGGCCAAATATAGCTCCTTGTAAACAGGAGGTGCTCAGTACATACTTTAGTTATCCCAGACAGCTAGGTATGGGATGATTTAGCAAGAGATGGAAAGATGTGCTGTGTGTGCATGCCCGCGCGCACACTGGGACTGACCTCTTCACGGTCATGTCCTTGGCGGGGTGGGCGGAGCGGGGTGGGGACAGGGGTGAGCTGGTGCCGGGGAAGGGGGCTGGGAGGTTAGGGCAGGAGGGGGAGGACCTTGTCCGGTTGAGAGAAGCTGACAGGAGAGCGGTGGATCGTGGGGGGGGGGGGGCCCTGGGCAGGTGTGCTGGTTTGTTGAGCAGTCAGAGTGGAGAGGGGCAGGAGGAGCGAGCAGGAAGCCAGGCCTGGAGCAAGGCCAGTGCGGGAGCCCCAAGAAGGGAGGAGTAATTGCAGAGAAGCCCCTCAGGCTGGAAAACCTAATGGAATTCCTGAGCAGAATGGGCCAGGGAACAGCGGTAATAAATATAAGTGCTATTAACGATTGTGGCTGCTGACGGGCAGGGGAGACCTGGTGCCTGAGAGGGGCAGGGAGGAGGCAGGCCGAGAGCATCCCCATCACTTCGGAAGCCCGTCCCATCCCGGCCTGGAGGGGCACGGGCCCCATCCCCAAGTCTCCCTCCTCCTGTCCTTCTCAAGCTCTCCCTCACTCGCAGCCCATGTCCCTTCCTCTCAAGACTGGCCTCAGCCAGGCAGGCCCTGCAAGGACACACAATGGGTGTGTCCCATTTCTAGCTTCCTGGACCTCTGGTCTCCTGCGGCCTGGGATCCCCTTGAAAATATTCAAGCTCCTCGCATGGAAAAGCAGGAGTCCTCACTACACCAAAAGCAGAAAACAAACTTTTTTCCAGGAACAGGTTTTATACAAGAGCCTCCAACTTTTAAAATTTCTAGTTTTCAGTGTATGCTTTATAGGCATGTACTAGATTAGTAAGATGGGCATATATTTCTTAAATTTTTTTAACGTTTATTCATTTTTGAGAGAGAGAGAGAGAGAGAGAGAGTGAACAGGGGAGGAGCGGAGAGAGGGGGAGACAGAATCCGAAGCAGGCTCCAGGCTCTGAGCTGTCAGCACAGAGCCCGACGTGGGGCTCGAACTCACAAACCGAGAGATCATGACCTGAGCTGAAGTCAGACGCTTAACCGACTGAGCCACCCAGGTGCCCCGATGGGCATATATTTCTAAATACATTACTAAATAAATGACTAAATGAAGAACTACACGTTGGAAGTGTGTGCTCAAATAGCTTTTGCAGAGGTGGGGGCGGGGGTCAAAGCTTAGAGACTGCTGAGTTTTGCAGGGGAGGAGGTAGCAATGTTTGTTTCCATTTTTTTTAGCTGGGGATTTGGAAGCCTAGAAATACCTGGCATCTTTCTCAGGGTTGCAAAGCCCAGAAAAGGCGGGGGGTCTGGAGAGACCACGCATTCTCGGGACTCACCTCGTCCTTGTCCACCACCTGGATGAAGAGGGGTAGAGCAAAGCCGACCTGGGCTAGCTCAGTGATGGCCACGCTGTATTCAGAGCTGTTGAACTCTGGGGCATTGTCATTGATGTCGATAACCAAGATGTTGAAGGTTGTGGTGACTGTGGCATCGGACGGGGTGCGGTCATCATTCAGCTCTGTGCCCTGCAGGTAGAGGACAAACATCCCAGAGATGAAGGCGTCCATAGTCACGCTATCATCATTTACGAAGGCTTTCCCAATGCTATCTCCTGTGCTTTATGTGAATTATCCCATCCCCTCACCACAACCCCAGGAGGAAGTTTCTGTCATAAGCATCCCCATTTTACCATTGAGGAAACCGAGGCTCAGAGAGGTTAAGTAACTTGCATAAGGACAACAGTCAGAGTAGGTAGCAAACTGAGGCAGGAGGATTCCAGAACCAAGGGGACGAGGGGGCATGGTGATGACAACACAGATTTGGGGGCTCACTGAGGGGCAAAGGGAGACTCTTTATTCAATGCGGCAGATGATAAAACCGAGGCTAAGCATTTTTGTGCTAGCAGGTAATCAAGACTTAATCTGGCATCGGCTATGGCCCAAACACTGAGCTAGGTGCCATGAGGGTCTGGGTCGGGCTCAGGAAAGATGGGCTCAAGTCCCTGGGTGCCTAGTCTCTGGGGCAGAGGCCCCCGGCTCCCAAATACCCATTTCCAGTTTTCTGGACCCGAATCTTTGTGTGGGAGGCCCAGGACTAAGTACCTTTCGCCAGTTCCCCAGGAGATTTGGAGTCACATCCAAAGTTGGGAACTCACCCTCACATTTTATATAAAGATGGAAAAACTGAGCTCAGGGTTCCATGGTGAGCTCAGGGTCCCCTGGGGCCAGGGTATAGCTCTCTCCACCCCGAAATGTGTGCCTCCACAGGAAGCAAGCAGAGAGGAAGGGAGGCGGAGAGGGGCCCACGGCTTGGCTGGCAGCTTGATGCAGGGTGGGGGGGAAAGGTGGTGTTAGCCTACCTCCCCTCACCGGCCCACATGTGCACACTGGGTGGAGACAGAGAAGCCGGCTGGCCAGGGAGGGCTAATCAACCGGCCGCTGCTGCAGCCCCTCCCAAGGTCAAGGAGAGCAATCGAGGGCCAGGCTGGGCTGCCTTATTCTCCTCAGGATGGAAGGGCCTCCTTCCCCAAGCCCCTCTCCTCAGTCCTGTGCCCTCCCCTGCCTCAACCGATGGGTAGGGCTGGGGAGGACCCCTGTGGCCCAGGTAGGGTCCATACCCTAAATGGGGTTCTCAGGGAATGGCTCTGCAAAGCACAGGTTTTAATTATAACGGGCCCTGGGTGGCAGGGGGCTACAGGCGCCTGGGGGTTGTGGCTCCACTACACCTCCAGGGGAAGGACTTTAGCAGTTTCCACCTCTCCCCACTGTGCTGCTGCTTCCTAACCAGGGAAGAGCCCCAGGGAAGCTAGAAGCGGGACACATCCCAGACATGGGGTAAACGTAAGAATCTGAGGCAGCTACGATGGAGAACTTGGCATCATGAGTACCAGAACGTGGCCCCATGGATGAGCACCTACTGTGTGTCCCCTCATTCCTCAAGTGGGGATAAAAGTCCCAATCCTATGTGACTTTTGGCAATGGCTGTGAGGTGCCCAGCAAGGCCCCCGATGTGGCCTGTGCTTGGTTAGTGTTGTCCGTTCCTGACAGCGGCCCTGGGCACGCCGGGTGGGAGGCCAGGGGCGCTGCCCTCCTGGAGTTTCACCGGGGGCACTGCTGGAGGCTGGCACCGCAGTGTGGGCACCCCTCCACACGGGCGGCAGGTCCCCGCCCCCGGGCCCTCACCTTCACGGTCAGGATGAAGCCATGGCTGTACAGGGGGTTCTCCCGGTCCAGTAGGCCGTTCAAGGTCAGCGCTCCACTGATGTAGTCCAGGGCGAAGATGCTGTTGGTATTCCCTGCAAGGAGAGAGTAACATTCCAGGTATGCCTGGGGCCCAGGGCAGGTGGACGTGGGCTTCAGTGAGGGCTCCTCTTTGCGCATTAGGGACAAACCAGTAACTTAACGCGGACGCTGGCTCGAGGAGTAATGGGAAGGGTTCTGGAGGACGGGGCCCAGGCACAGCCAGCAGTGACCTGCAGAGTGACGACTTTCAGCTCTTCAGTCTTCTTCCGTCTCGTCTCTCCGACTGAGTCAAGGGGGAAGCCTTGGTTTGGTGCTAGTATGCCTTTGGCATCTCTCTTAACACTCGCTCGTTCTCCTTTTTTCACCGAGAGAGCAGGCTTCTGGCTGGGAGCCTTCCAAAGGGAGCAGCACACAGCCAGGACTCAGCAACCGCGAGGGTCTGAATGCTTGCTCCCCCCCCCACCCCTGCAGAATGCATGTGGGGATGTCCAAAGCCCTAACACGCCGGTATTAGTGGGTGGACCTTTGGGAGGTGCGTGGGTCGTGAAGTGGAACCTTCCTGAGTGGAACTGGTCTCTGATAAAAGCGAGCCCAAGAGATCCCACGCTCCTTCCACCATGTGAGGACAGAGTGAGGAAGTGCCCTTCTGCCAACCGGGAAGAGGGCCCTTCCCTGACCGTGCTGGCGCTCTGACCCTGGGTTTCCCAGCCTCCAGCAGAGAAATGAATGTCTGCTGTCCGTAAGCCGTACGACCCCTGGTATTTTGTCATAGAGCCCGAATGGACTAAAGCAGGAGCCCACTTTGCTTGGTTATTTTTAGGCTCATGTTCTATTCTATTCCATTCTATCCTATTCTGATTTTCTACATGGCAGTGGTACAATTCCCTTGTACAATAAATATAATTTGATTTTAAGAACAAGCCTTTATTTTAAGTACTTATCAAAACCTGAAGTACAGGGGCGCCTGGGTGGCCTAGTCGGTTAAGTGTCCGACTCTTGACTTGAGGTCTGGCCATGATCTCACGGTCTCGTGAGTTCTAGCCCCACATTGGGCTCCATGCTGAGCTTGCTTGGGATTCTCTCTCTCCCTCTCTCTCTCTGCCCCTCCTGCCTCATACTCATGTGCTCTCTCTCTCTCTCTCTCTCTCAAAATAAATAAATAAACTTAAAAAAACCTTGAAGTGCATATTTAAAGTACTGGCGAAAATCACACACAGGTGATGCTGGTGGAGACCGAGGCCTCTGTGTCCATCCCTCTCTCCCTCACCGACTTCATTTTATGCTTCCCTCTACAGGCACCCCGTGTCCCCCAGGGGGCCTCCCCAGGTTCCCCAAATCACCATGTCCATTCCTGCCTCCTCTTGTCTCCGTGTCCACCTTCCTCTCTTGGCCACACCTCCTATCCTCCCACACAGGGCCACCCCTCCTCCTCCTCCAGGAAGGTGGCCCTGCTTCTCTGGCTGGCCCTCTGTGTTCACGGGCAGTCGCCACTGCTCTGTTCTCTCTCCCATTGCTGCCCGTGTGTTCATGCGGTCTTCTCGGCCAGCCTGAAGACGGGAGCCTTTCATGACTGCCCCTCAAGGAGCCTGGCCAGTGCTGGGCACCCAGTAGCAAGCAGGTTCCTAAAGGATCGCTGCTCCCAGCCCACTGGGGCCCCCACACTTTTCCTGGTGCCCTTCCCACCAGGCTGCGAATTCACGTGGGCAGATCCCAATTCCGCTCTTCTCTCGCCCTCATTAACCAACTTGTTGGTTCGTTCACATACGCACACGCTGCCATTCCTTCACGGAGTCCGCGATCTCCAGGGCGCGTGTCCTCTGGCCGGACCCTGTGCTTGGTGGCGTGGGGGATGCAGAGGGAGGCACTCGCAGCCTGGTGACGGGGCTTTGACACGTAGGAGATTTAGCATCTCTGAGTTCTCAGCAGGGAGAGACTGTTCACACAGGGGAAGGCTCAAGGAAGGAAAGCTTCACGGAGGAGGTGGCATTCATCCCCTGCCCCACCGTGTAGCAGCTGTGTGACCTTGGGCAACTCACCTAACCCCTCTATGTCTTGGTCTCCCCATTTGTAAAAGGGGGATAATAATGGATATCGCTCATAAGGTTATAAGAATTAAATGAGAGTGAAAAACAGTATGTATGCAGGCTTGGAACAGTTCCCGGACAAAGTAAGTACTCGCTAAGTATGGCTTGAGCTGGGCCCTGGATGATGGGCAGGGCTGGGGAAGGGGTCGATGGACACTGATTCCATAGGTGTGAACGGATCCTCAGGCTTTCAACACACACAGGTAGAAACTACTGAACCTCCTCACTCACCCGTGGCCCCGGCTCTCAAGGGATCTGTGCACAGTTAGGGGCTCACATCGTGTCTTCAGTCGACCAGGGAAAGCACAGAGCAGACAATGTCCTCTTCTCACTTTAGACTTGGGGACAGGGACTGTTCTCGGCCAAACCTCTGCTGGTTGGCAAGGCATCCCATATCTACTGGGTTGGTGGCTAGAAGCTGCCCTCCGCTGTCCTCCCAGCCCGCCGCAGGGCTTGGCCGAGGCAGGGGAGAGGCAGCTGATGACTGCGGAGCCCGTGCAGCTCTGATTGTGGGCTTTGGGGATCTGATGTGGGGCTTGACCAGGGATGGGACGTCACTCCAGCCTCCCCCTTGTCTTGAGCTTCTTCCCGTAGCCATAGAGAAACCTGGGTACCTTCCCGCTGAGTGCGTGGAGTGGGGAGGACAGGGCTGCAAGGAGGCAGAGACACGCATGAGTGTAAGGGCTTTTTCTTTAGCCAGGAATTCTGCTGCCGGGCAAACAAGGGGATGCATGCCCTGCCCTCATCTTTTTGTCATTAGCTAATCCATTTGACAATTATCGAGCTCCTATGATGTGCCAGGGACACATTCTAGCAGGGGATGCAGCCCTCAACCAGGCATTCACATCACAGGGTGATCAGGGTTGAGGTGGGGTGAAGCATGGACATCGCAGGTGGGCGCTGTGTCCTCTGAGCCCCTAATACTGAGCTGAAGGGCTGCCCTGAGGCAACACCTCAAAGCCTCTTGTCACCCGTCACCACCCCCCGCCCCCCGCCACCAGCGTGGGCCCCACCTCCCCAGCTCCAGGGCTAGCATCCCATCATTCCGAATTTCCATATAAATTTATTCTTCCCAATAAAGGAACCTCTCAAATGTTTAACTAAATGTGATTCAATTTTTATCTTTGCAAGATTTTTCCTATAAATCATTCACAAACCAGAAGCCCCTTGTTGAATGATGTGCTTTGGTTTTTGTTTGGAAAATGGGGTTATCAACCCTGGAACACCCAGTTGGGCCTCCCCACTCAGCACCTTTGCCCCAGTCATGGCCATACTGCCCATCCCCAACCTGAAATCTGTCTCCAGCACATAAAATATCCCCTCCCCCCGACCCAGGCATCTTCTCCAACAAACCAGCAGGCAAATACTCTCCAACTGGTACCCATTCAAGCTTGGGGACCCTCCCCCAACACATCCCCCCTCCACCCACACCTATCCTTTTATTCTCCATATCTACCTCAGCCTCCTGCCAAGTATGAATCACTAACTCCCAGGACCAGCAGCCAGGAAGGCTTATACCCAGGGAGCTGACAGGGCCACCTGAGTCAGCCACTGGCTCTGATGGTCTCCTGTCACCATGGCAATAGCAGTCCTCACCGGAATGCTGGTCCAGGCATAGACGGGAGGTGAGCCCTGTGCCCTAAGCAGTGGGGGCCAAGGGCAGGGCTCACTCAAAGACTGATGGATTGATTAGATCACCCATTTGATTGAGTTCAGATTGAGCACCTACTGTGGGCAGGGTGCTGGAGAATCCACAGAGAAAAGCAGGCAAGGTCCATGCCTTCCGTCTCACAGCAAAGATCGACATTGATGACATAATCATGCTATTGAACATGTAAGCAGGTACCTGCTGAGCTCAGGCTCCCGAAGGAAAGCAACATGGCAACATGGCACAGAGACGTGGTTAAGGTTATGCTCTTGGGAGGCAGACTGTATGGGCTCAGACAGCTCTGCTTTTTGTTAGCTGGGTGACCTCAGTCAAGTTACTTAACATACCTGGATGATCTTGGATTCCTAGTCTGTAAATTGAGGGCAATAATAGTACCCACCCCAGAGTGTTGTTGCAAGGATTAAATGAGTGGATACAGTGCCTGGCGCAGAGGAAGTTCTCAACAAGGGTTGGCCACCTGTACTTGCCCAAGATGACACCACCGTGGACCCCCTGCACCACTCCCACCCCCACCCCACAAGCCTGTGTCTAGAGCTGTTTGCCCAGCAGGAACACTGAGCCAAGCCTGCCCTCTTGCCAGGAGGGCCTCACAACGAAAAGCTCATACGTACAAGTTGGTAGCCCTGAGGCCAAGGTCAAGGGCATCTCACAGGCCATCTCACTGGGGCTCTGCCCTCGGGGTGGGGAGTGGGTCACCACTTCCTTACTCTTCTCCCTTAGCTCCCCTCCCACCATCCTCCCTTTCTGTGGGTTTGGCACCCACACAAACAAGTTTCTTTGCTACCCTGGAAACTGATACCACCCCGTCAGCCCTCTGGTATTCCGGACTTTCTTTATCTGAGTCCCAGGGGGCCTGGGGGGGCCTGGGGAGGCTTCCCGGGGACGCCTTTCACCTGTTCAGCCCCCACCACTGAGCAGAAAGGCAGCTGTTTCCCCTGGGTCGACAGGTGCTGTCCATGGTACCTGCGCATAGACCTGGTTTGTGGGGGTGGTTCTGGGATGCAGCAGGGCTGGCCTCAGCACCCTAAGGGTTCTGGGAACTGGGGACTTACAGCGTTTGCAAAAGAGAAGAAGCAGGTCATTACCACCCTGCCGGTTCTCTTGGGGGCAGCCATCTCCTCTAGGAGCTCCAGGCACCAAGGCCTCTTCAGATTCCCAAAAGAAAGGCTGGGGCGGGGGTGGGGCGGGGATGTGAACAGAGTCTGCTAAAGCATGAAAGGCGGCCGAGGGGGGAGTCCCAGCCTTCTTTCCCCTATTTATTAAAAACAGTAGCCAGTACTTACTGAGCAGTTCCATATGCCAGGCACTGAGGCTAAGCCGTTTGCACAACCATATTACTTACTCCTCACAATGACTTAGTAAGAACAGAGCCCACGTCAAACGCGAGGAAGCAGGCTCAGAGACGTTAAATAGCTTGTCCAAGGTCACATGGCTGCTAAATGGCTGGCTTGGAAGTACATTTACGTCTCTCTTTTCCTTGCCCCGCAGGCACTGGCCCTACACCGTGTTGGCACCCATTCTGCACCTGGCCCTCTGCTAAGTGATACACAAGAGATCATCATCCCACATAGAATGGATGTAACAAAGTTGCTTTTTTTTTTCCTCAGGAGGGAGTCCTAGGTAAAAACATTATACGTTTCCGAAGTTCTAGATCCATTCCTCCAGGGAAGATTTATGTAGCAAGCAGAATGCCCACATGTAGAGGTCCCCCAGGTGGTGGCCAGGAGGGCCTGTGGTGGGGACTAGTGGGAAGGCAGGGCTGCAGGCAGGAGCTGTCAGCACCGAGGTGGTGACACACAAAGGGCACGGGCAAGGCTACTTTTAGGGCAGACCTACGGCTCCAGTGAGGACGAGCAGGAGAATTTAGACAGACAGGCGGTAGTCTGGAAATTATATAGCGCCAGGTGCCCGGAGGCAGGAGAGGAGGAAGTTCCGAGAGAGAGATGGTCAGTAGGGTCAGGCAGCGCTGACAGACAGGCTAAGGAGAAGGAAGATCCCAGCACCGGCCACAGGTTGGATCTTCAGATGCCCCCAGAGGTCAGACTGTGAGACACTGCGGGTGGGTGGGGCACAGATGTGGGGACAGTGAGTGCAGGTGCAGATGCTTGGGGAGAAAAAAAAAAAAAAAAACAAAACAAGGAGAGAGGCCCAGTGGCAGCTAGAGGGCGCAGCAGAGTCAGGCAAAGGGCTTCTGTGTTTTATAGCCGGTCAAAGGCAGGAGGTTGTGGGAGAGGGAAGCTGGATGGAGGGAGTAGGGAGAGGCAGGAGGTCAGACATGGGGAGCCGGAGGAGGCGCAGCTCTCTCTTTGGGCCGTGGGGGGCTCACCCGCCCACATCCTTGTTCCTCCCAGGCTGGCAGCCTCCCCCCTTCCCCAGGTGCCCCTCCTCCAAGGCCCTGCTAAACAGCATCACTGCCACCTCTCGTCCCCTTGTTATCTCCCTGGCAGCATCTTGACCCGCAGCGAGCCAGGTCTGGGACAGAAGCAGTTTAGCGAGTGGCTGATGGTGCGTGTGGGAACACAGGCGTGACTTTGAATTGCTTTGTCTGCTCCGCTGGGCTAACAGCCACCGGTCCTGCGGGCCTCCGAGTTCAGGGAAAAGCGATGGTTTCCACCCTGGTCCTTCCTGTTCTTAAGATCCACCTCCAATGGCACAGGCCTCAGGAAAACCAATCCTGGGGGCTGTGCCATATCACACTCGCTGAGCCACGGTGCTGGGCTGGCCGTGGGGCGACCCTGGTTCTCACAGTGAGATTCAGTGTGGCCTCGAGGATAAGGGCCAGGGTTTCCCACTTCTGTCCCCCATGGCATGACGCTCATGACATATCTGTTGGATGCCTGGAGTTTCGCTCCCCACTCTGTAGCAACTGGGAAGGGTCAGTAAGCACACACTAGGTGGGGGCATGCTGCAGGCCTGGCCTTGAGCTGGGGCTGTGGAGGGAAGAAGAGGAAAAAAGGCCACGCTTATGAGGAGCTCATGATCTGGTTGGGCTTCTGGGCACAAACATCCATCCACTCAAATGCCAGTCCCTGAATGGAGGAAGGAGGCGTCAGGAGATGGGTGTCTGCTCCGTCACCTGGCCTCTGAATTGGTCACCCTGCCCTCCTCAGGTCCAGGGTCAGGGAAGACAGCAGGGCTGGGATTTGCAGCCCCTTCTCTCCAGGGGTCTCTCTTTTAGTCCTGGTCTCTGCCTGGAGCCTATTATATCAACACCCAAGTGAAGAGACCACCTACTGTGCCCAGGATGAAGAAAAAGACCTAGGTGCCGGCAAAAGATCCGCCACTTACCAGCTGTGAGACCTCCCGCAAACTGCTAATTCCTCTGAGCCAAATTCCTCATCTGCAAAGTGTAGATAACAGCTCCCACCTCACCAGGCTGTGCGAGGATCAGGCGTGATCCTGTACATAAAGCATCTATTGTGGTGCCTGGCACATAGTAGGCGCACGCTTTGGTGCCTGGTCCTCCGTTCCCCGCTACGCCTGCCTCCTGAATGGAAGAATCAAAGCAGGGCGTTCCCGACCGTGGCCCGTCTCATCCAGAAGGAGCGGCGAGTCTCCGAACAGCAGCCGACAGGAATTGCGGCTGGTACTGCGCGGTGTTTCTGTATGCATTATCTTTTACACATTTTCACATCCCCGCCCTGCGCATGAGATAGATATCTGCATCCCCATTTTACAGCCAAGGAGCCCGAGGCACAGAGCAGTTAAAAATAAGTGGCACTCAGGTGGTGAGGGGTGGAACAGAGTTAAACTCAGCTCTCACGCAGCTGAAGAGATCACGTCTCACAGGCCCTGGATTTTCCTTCCTCCAGTGCCAGGGGTAGACCATGAAACAGCTCTATGGGTCCAGTGGGGCAGGCTGGCCCACGGGCCCGGCACCGACCGGTCTGACTCTATGGCCGTATACTGAAAACGGAGAGTCAGTCCGAGACGTGGGCTTTGGGTAAGATGTCTTATGCATTAAAAATTGTTACTTAACTGCCTGCTGACAAAAGGGGCTGGCGTCCTGGGTGGCACATGGGCCGGGCTGCATTCAACAGCTCCGTGATCAACACATGGCCACCAGTGGGGGGGGGGGCTACTTCTGCTCTCAACCGGGGGAGGGGACACAGGCTGAGAGCGTGCCACCCCTCTGGAGGACCCTGGAGGAGGCAGGGGAGGGAATTAGGCCTCCTCTCCGAAGCTTCTCCTGAAGCCCCTCTGCCCCGACCCTGTCCCTGCAGACCTTGCAGGGTGCCTTATCCACACTCGGGCCTCAGCTCCAACGTCACCTCCTCAGAGGAGCCCTCCCTAATCCCCGCGCCGGCCCCTCATACCCCTTCACTCTCCGCTCCATTAGCCTGTTTTATTGCCTTCAGAACACTTCCACTTTCTCAACCTCTCTTTTCACCCATTTACGTGTTTGCTTATGGTCTGTCTCTCCTCCCTGCAACATAAGCCCCAGGAGAGGAAGGACTGGTTTCCCCAGATGACCAGCTGATGCATTGAAGGGGCTCAGCAAATGTTGTTTGAACGAACAAACGCACTGACACAGGGATGTCCGGGGGCCATTCTGAGGCTGGTGTAAAAGGTGGGGCAGAACAGTCCTGGCGTGACTTGTTTAATTTTTTTTAATGTTTATTTTTCAGAGAGAGAGAGAGAGAGAGAGAGCATGAGCTGGAGAAGAGCAGAGAGAGGGAGACACAGAATCCGAAGCGGGCTCCAGGCTCCGAGCTGTCTGCACAGAGCCCGACGCGGGGCTTGAACTCACAAACCGCGAGATCATGACCTGAGCCGAAGTCTGACGCTTAACCGACTGAGCCCCCTAGGCGCCCCGGTACTGGCGTGACTTGCAACGTCAGATGTCACGGAGACCATAATGCTCCAGGGCTCTGAGGGGGATCGGCCAATAAGCGATTCTAACTGGGGCCGTCATAACGCTCCTGACGCACCCAGAGTGATGTTTCTTGAGCTGAGTGCCTCCTGCATTAACTACCGTTACAACCGTCCAGTCAGGGAAAGACAACCTTCAGTCCCTCAAGGAAATGCGAACGGCAGTCTCCTTGCCTTGCAGGCATCTCACAGAACGGCGGGTTTCATCAAGCTCACTTAAACCAACAAATGATTACCTCTCCTAATAAGACCACAAACTGGACTCTGATTAATTTGCTAATAACTGACTCCAATGTATGAAACATTAACCCGAGTAGTCAAGGGTAGTAAAACTTATTACGTAGGGCTGCTGGGGTTCCAGCGACGGCCCTCTCACCCACAGCAGCGCCTGGCTCCCTGCAAAACAGGTGGTTCAGGCAGGCGGCCTCGGGGCCTCTGAGGACACTTTAATGGGGATCAGCGAAACATCGCCAGGGGTTACGGCTGGGATCAGAATCTCCCCACTTCCTGGGCAACATTTTCTCTTCAACCCCATGTGCCCACACGTGCAGCTGCACAGGATGTTCACCAAGGTGCTGCTTCATAGAGAAAATTAGGAACAACCTCCATGTCCAGGAATAGGAATTAAATAAGTTATTACATGGAAGTCATGTCAGCCACTAAAGAGAGAGAGGCCGAGCAGCGCAAGATGACGTCTCTGCTCCCAAGTGGCGTCCAGTTTAGATGAGAAAATGGCACCTGTGCCCAAAAAGGTGCCCGGCCCCGATGAGGGCAGCTCATGGGGGCCGGTGTGGGAAGAGCTCCTTTCACTGGGCCTTGGTGGGCAGGTCTGGGTAAGCACGGAGGGGAGAAGGCCTTCCTGTTGGGAGTCTAGCAAGAGCAGAAGCGGGAGGGCAGAGTAATCCTTTCACGGCGGGGGGGGGCCGGCTGGAGGAGCAGGGCTCACACACAGTGGTGTCAGGACCAGCTGACACGAGGAGGTGGGAGCCTTGAACGCCGGGTAAGCAGTTTGGACCTGTGTCCTGTGGGGAGTTTCTGGAGGCGGGAAGGCCTGTTGGTGAGGCGGGCACGGAATGGGTGATGATAGCGACAAAAGGAGCGATAACACGGGCCATCTAGTGTGGGCCCACCGTGTGGCAGGCAAGGTTCTAAGCCCTTTGCGTGTATCTGTTCAGTAAGCTTCACGGCAATTCCACGTGCAGGCATCATCATCCTCATCGTCCCCATTGTTAGTGTTCTTCCCATTTTACAGGTGAGAAAACCAAGGCACAGAGACTAAGTGATTGGCTTGAAGTCACGCAGCTGGTAAGTGGGAGAGCCAGGGCTCAAGGCCAGGCTGGCTGACTCCAGGCTGTAAGGCTTCGTGCACAGGCCGGGCTGCCCCCGAGAGGTGGGGAAGATACGTGCTTCTGCCCCCTGGCAGGGTGCTTGATTCTCAGAATGTTATCTGAGAATCTGCTATCTGCCATCCCAATTATCAGATGAGGAAACTGAGGCTCGGTCAGGGAGGTGACATATTCAAGGACTCATGGTTACTCAGTGACCATGCTGGGATTAGAACCGGGGTGGTTCGGGTCTCAAATGTCCCTCATGGACGCTGTGGTCTCTCCTGTGTGGGTCTGGAGACTGGCTGGCCATGATCAAGGAGACAAGGAAAGCGGAGGGCTACAGATCCCCCAGGAACCTGCCTGCTCGCTTGCCTTGAGCCTGGCTGCTTCCACGGCCTGCGGCAGGTGGGCCCAGAACATCCATTCCTACCCTCAGCTGGAGCCCCTCCCCCAGCCGAGGGTGGGCGCCAAGGTGCACTGGGTCGCTCGGCCGTGTTCCCCGGAGGCCCGCCTGTGCCGCCCGCTGCCGGGCCCGGCCCACATAACTCACCTGAGGCTTGGCACTCAGGAGGGCGTCAGGGCTCTGGGAGATTTACGGGCTCCGATAAAGCCATCTCAGCCCTCGCATAAGAAGAGTGTGATATTTGATGATCTGAAAGGCCTTGTCCCGGAGAGGGAGTGGCGGTGGGGGTGGGGGGTGGCAGGGAGGAGGAGAGACACTTAAGAAAACAAAGAGGACGGTGATCAGATGCCCAAGGAGATGGAAGCGGGGGGGGGGCGGGGGGGGGTGCGCTGTCAGCCTGTGGGCCACCACCTCCTCCTCTCCAACACCTCTGTGCTGTCCTAGCAGTGGGACGTGGGAAAGACAGGTGCAGGGGAAGGGGTGCCCTCAGGCAGCTCCCTGAGTCGCCGAGTCCTCCCACCTCCCCCGCCACCTCCCCTCTGTGACTGATCCCGACAATCCCACAGCTGCACCCCTCCCCCCACCCCCTCCAGCCCCAAGTACTGCAAGTTCTGGACTGAATGACTTTCAAATCTGGGAAGGAGAGCCCATCACACACACCTTGAGCCTCCAGGTGCCAAGCACAGATGGGGGACGTGGGTAATGCCCCCAAGTGCCCACATTCTAATGAGGAGGACTGGTCACCTCCAGGAGGACAAAACCTACATATAATGGCGGAAGACATGAAGTTCGGAGACTGGATTCATACTTGTGGGCTTGTGGGCCGCTCTGAGCCTCAGTTTCCTCATTGTGGGTGAGATTATCTGTCCTGTTCGCAGGGCTGTCTGGAGGTCCAGTGAGATAAGGGATCCGAAAAGGCTTTGCAAGTGGTAATGTACCGAGCCTAAGGATGATGACGCAAGCATCCAGGGGCAGGTGGAACCAAGCTTTGCCCGGAACTGAATGGCATTAGGCAGCAAAGACTGGGGGAAGGGGGCAGGGTGCGGAGCCAGACCAGCTGCAGGTGCACACCCAAGTCTGCGGAACCAGGAGCCTTGGCGACCCGAACGAACCTCCCCTTCCTACCCTATTTCCCAGGGTCTAGCCTCGTCCTCTAAATGTCACTTGCTCTGTGTTCCTTGCCTCGCTGTCGCCATGATCGTGTGGGAGAGACTCCGGCATCAGAGAGCCCTGAGTTGGAATCCCAGCTCCACTGCAGCCACGTGACTTCGGGCAAATGACTTCGCCCGCCTGAGCCTCAGTTTCTTCACCTGCCAATCAGAGATGATACTAGAATTCGCCTGCTGGGGTTGCTGGGAGGATTTAAGGAGTCCACGAGCATGAGGCCGGCTCACAGCAATGCTCCCTGAGTCGCCGAGTCCTCCCACCTCCCCCCCCCCCCCTCCAGCCCCAAGTACTGCAAGTTCTGGACTGAATGACTTTCAAATCTGGGAAGGAGAGCCCATCACACACACCTTGAGCTGGGTAATTTATGAATCAAATTGTGCTCCGTCAGGGCTCCGCTGCCCAGAAATAGATGTGGTCGGACGAGGTTCAGGGAGCCAGCCTCAGACACAGTTATCTTCATAGAAACTGGCCACCAGCGGGCAGAACCGGCCTGGACGACTGACCTTGAGGGGCTCCCTGGGGGGCTGCGAAGCCCCCCCTCAGCCTGGCCCCTGTCGTGAGTCCTGAAGACAGGACAGAGATCTGCCTGCCGCTCAGGAGGACAGCTGGTGACCCTGAGCAAGTTACTTAACCTCTCTGGGCTTCAGGGTCCTCCCTTGTTTAAAACAGATGGGTTTTCCTTTGGCAGTGGTTTTTCAAATGTCTTTGTTTGGGTAGCAAACCCTTTTATCGGACACAATTTTGCAGAGAACCCCAGTATATAAAACAGTCAAGAACTGAGCTAACCGCCCTGGCTGAAGCAGATGACGGGGTTGGGGGAGGGGGGAGTGATGGAGTCCAGCACGTTCGGCACCCTCCTCGCCCACAGAGGGGGCCCCACGGGATGGGGCTAGAGGCTGGGGGCCTCAGGGAACTTGGAAGTCTCCATGGACTCATTCACTTTTAAGATTCCATGGTTGTCTACGAGTGCATCCCCAAGGATGCACAGGGCCTGACATCATGCCGCGTAGGTCATCCTAGGACCAAGAGACGCTGAAGACCAGACAGGTGTAGTTCTTGAGGCTCAGAGGATTAATGTCTTCATCCGGATCTGATCTTTTTGAAAGGGGCACATTGTCGTAGTGCCTAAGGCCAGCGTTAAAACATCAGCACCGCTGCTCACGAGCTGTGTGACTATGGGCAAGTTAACTACCCTCTCTGGGCTTTAGCTCCCTTGGCTGTAAAAGGGGAGGGATAATATTTACCTCACAGAGCCGATACCAATGCCAAAGCTGGTAGTGACTCTTTCTAGTCCTGCACGGTGTCCAGCACCTAGCAAGTACTCGACAAATATTAGCTGTTGCTGTAAATTCTTTTTGAGAAAGAAGGACAATTGGAGCTTGCTACATCCTATGCTGCTTAAGCCTCGTGGGGACCCACTGATTACTTAACTGACGTGGGAGGCTAATGTGTCCCCAGTCCTGTGGCTGCTAAGTGGCTGAACTGAAATCTGAACCCACAGCTTTTAATGCCAAAGCCCTACCCCTCCCTAGAAACGCTGCTTCTAGAAGGCCTCAGCAGGAAATCCCCCGACTGTGCCAGGCATAGTTTCCCAATGTTGGAGGGTTTTCCGGCATCTGGTCAGTGACTCAGATTGTAACATCAAAGCAGATATTTCTGGTCAGGGAAAGACTAGGGGAAATAACTACCAATTTAGTTCAGGATAAAACCCACCCATCAGTGTGGAAAACAGAAAATCTCGTGTTCTACTGAAAATGGGTCAGAAATCATGACGTTCCCAAGAAAAGATGGCAAATTTGTCCTCTTGGGTAGGAGCCCCCGGTCTGAAAACAAGAAGGTCAGGTTTTCCTAGAGGGTATCTCCGGGAACTCTGACGCATGGGATATAGGAAAAGCCAACTTTTAAAAAGTTCTGAGATCGGGGCGCCTGGGTGGCTCAGTCGGTTGAACGTCCGACTTCGGCTCGGGTCATGATCTCGCGGTCCGTGAGTTCGAGCCCTGCGTCGGGCTCTGTGCTGACAGCTCAGAGCCTGGAGCCTGCTTCGGATTCTGTCTCCCTCTCTCTCTCTGCCCCTCCCCCAGTCATGCTCTGTCTCTCTCTCTGTCAAAAATAAACAAACATTAAAAAAATTAAAAAAAATAAAATAAAAAGTTCTGAGATCAAAAACATTTTGGAAACACAGAACAGATCTCTTCACCGCAGGACTCGTCAGAGCCTTTAATGTGCTGACGTGCACTGTGACTTGCCAGGGCAAGGATGTTGTGATGCAATGTCTCTCTGACTTATTTGGCCATAGGGCCTTTTTTCTACAAGCTCTCTTGAGGGGTGGTATGGGAAACCCGCTGAGGTAACCGAAGGTGTAAAAAGGGCTGTTCCCACACTTACCCTCTGGTGGGGTCTCTGAGCACTCAAGTTAGATGCGTGCGGCGTCAGAGACGGAAAACGGAAGAGTGCTTAAAAGCCCATCAGGTTCAAACTTCTCCATCTCCCCTGGGGAACTGAGGGTCAGGGATGGGGAGAAACCTGGCCGACATCGCACGGCACGGAAGAGGCAGAGCTGGGTCTGACGGGTCAACCTCAAGTCTGGTTCAAGTCTGGGGGCCTCCCTGGGGCCACAGTCAGATGCGGGTCCCAGGCCAGTGGTGGGTCCCCCGGCAGCTTTGGGGACCACACTTTTCAAAAGAAACAAGCTTTCGCTGTGGGCGGTTTCAAACATACACAAATGTGGAGATAAGAGCACGACGAGGCCCTATACACCCATCACCCAGATTCAACCATCATCAGCATTTTGTCAATCACTTATCAAACTCACCCCCAGCAACGTTTTCTAGAGTTATTAGAGCCAGCTCAGCTCATCCTTACACATCTCTGATGAGGACTTCTTTAGGGCACTGAACCTGTCATTATCACACTAAACAAAATGAATGATTCCTAATGTCACTTGAGACACAGTCCACATTCAAGCAGGGACCCCAATTTTGAAGCCACACTAGGATTGGAGGCTTTGACCCTTTGCTCTCGGTCCTCAGAGCCCAAGCCTCGGAGATTCCTGAAAAATGCAAGAAACGTCGTCAAGTTTCATTGCCTAACCGAGAACAAAAGCGAGAGCAAAAAAGATGAGAAACGGCTGAGGCAAAATGTCATCTGGGTGGGTGAACACAAGGGGGTGTGTTGTAGCAGGTTCTGTACTTTTCTAAAAGTGTGATATTTCCATTTGCCAGTGATCCTGGCCCTGCTTCTCTGACGAAGGCCAGGGGTCCCGGACAGGGTTGTGGTGGGGCGGCAGCCTGAGCGTCAGTCCTCCTTGTCACATTATGTCCCTGGGGCCCGGCCCAGCACCCCACACCGAGTGGGTGTTCAGCATGCTTGACGAGTGAGCCCAGCTGGACGGGGAGGGGTGTCCCGAGATGTTCCCGTCCCCTTGGCTCGCACAGGCAGGAACTTCTGCTGAGCAAGCAGGAAACAGGAGAAAGAGAGACGTCCTTGCCTTTTTTGGCCAAGGAGGGTCAGCAACCAAAATCTCGGCAAAGACTCTGACCAGGCACGGTTTTGAGAAAGAGAGTCACGGGTCAGAAGGCAGGGTCCTTCTCACGGGGCCACCCTCGGGATATGCGGCTGGGGTCCTCTCAGTGACAGGGGCTGATCTGGGCTACAGACCTACTCCCTTGGCGGTGGGGGGGGGGGGGCAGTTTCTCTGGGAAGCTCCCCGGCACGGCTAAGGGGATGGACACCCTACGGCGCCCCCAATCCAAGCTCTGTGAACAGACACTTCTGGAGGGGGAAGAGGAGCATAGAATCTCCCTGCAGGCAGATGGCATTTTGGGGGGGTGTTTGCAAGCTTGAGACTCAGAGCCCACGGGAAAGAGGAACTAAGTCCTTCGTCTGTGGAGGGAGCTCCTGGCGCCGTCCCTGTCACCGAGCAGCGTCTGAGAGCCCAAACACCACCTCAGTCAAAGCCAGAAGGGACGGTAGTCTCTGATCTTCAGCCCCCCAACCTCTGCCCAGATGTCCTGCCCACTCTCCCTCCCAGCACTAAGCCCCGAGCCGTGCCAGCTGTGAGCCCCAGCCTGCAGCTCCCCTGACGGAAGGTGACTTATGGCTTTAATTATCCAGTGCCGGGTGTGAGCCTCAGGAAGGAGCCAGCCCCACCAGGCTCGGTGCCTGTCGAACAAGGGGGTGCCAAGTTGGCGAGGACGGTCCTGCATGCTGCCACGCCATCCCCGGCTCTCTCCTGGTGGTGACCCAGCTCTCCCTTCACTTCTGGGGTGCCCACGGCCTGGCCCCCTGCCCTCGAGGGCGGGGTGAGATCAAGTGGGGGTGTGGATGAGGCAGGGTACGCAGGAGGAACAGCTTAAGGCTGGCCCACCGCAGAGCTCTGTCTTGAGCTGCCAGAGAAGCTGGGGGTGGTGAGGAAGGGTTGCGAGCGGCTGGATGGACAAAGGGACAGAGCCTGGGACAGCTGGCACAAGCACTCCAGATTCTCTCTCACCTCATCACCCCAGTGGCCTTCCAGCTGGCCTCCCTGCTTTCTCCTCTTGACCCTCTCCAGCCCACGCTCCACCTTTCTCTGATCTTTTAAAGGCCTGACCACAGATCAAGTTACTGCACTGCAATGTCTTCCTAGTGCAAGTGGAATAAAATCTCACCTCCTCATCCTGGTCTGTAAGACCCTAAATGATCCATCCCTGTCCAGCTCTCTGAATTTCCTATACCCAACCTTCTATTCCCCACCACACCTCTCTGGTTTCCTGTTTCTTAAGACACACCAGCTCATTCCTACCTCAGGGCCTTTGCATGTACCGTTTCCTCTGCCTGGAACTCTTTTCCCCCTCAGCTCTACATGGCTGCCTCCTCCACCGTTGCTCAGGCCCGTCTCAAATGTCACCGTATCAAGGAGGCTTTCCCCAACCACACCAGCCAAGTCGTCCCAGCTCAGTCACTCACCAATCTGTCCCCAACCCACCAGTGTTTTATTTGCTTGCGAGTACCTGTCAACTCCCTAAAATTATCTCACGCATTCATCTGTTGGCTTACTTTCACCTTTCTATTTTCCTTACTAAACCGTAAGTTCCATGAGGGCAACAGCTTTATCTGTCTCGTTCGCATTATATCCCCAGAGGCTGGCAGAGGAGAGGTGCCTGATAAACATTTGTGAGTAATCACCTTAGCTCAAAGTCTGTGTTATAAAGAGGGACAAGCTTCCCAGATGGCCCAGCAAGCTCAAGGCAGAGCCATCAGGCCAGAAGCAATGACCATGACCTCCAGGACCATGTCCCCCCTTCCCCTCTTTGCATGGTAGGGGAGCTGTCAGCAACCCGCCCTTCTCCACCATAAAAGCCCCCTTGGGAGTCAGGTTCCAAGGACTCCCACTGGGGAGCTTTGAGGAGCCCCCACCAGTGCTGAACTCTGACTCCTGCCTCTGGGGCGGCTTCCCCTCAGAGCAGGGAGTGGGGCTGGGGGAGAGGTAACCGTGGGGAAGGGTGGGACAGAGCGGCTGAAAGAGCTGGCCTGGGAAATAGGCCCTTCCCTCCCCGCTCTGGGCCTTGCTTTGCCCATTTGTGACTCGGAAGGGTCAGACGGAATGCTACCTGGGTGCCTGTGGCCTGTGGCAGGCGAGCCCCACGAAACTGGGCCCCCAGTGTTGGGAGAAGGACGGCGGCGGGCAAGGGGACAGGAGGTAGCATGGTTCCTGTTCTGCTCCCCTCCCTGCCTGACCCCAGCGCCACCGCGGGTTCTCAGCCTGGGTTATCAATCTCCCTCCACCTGGAGAACTCCCCTAAATGAAATTCCTACTGGCGTGGGGCCCGTGATATAACAAGTCACTTGCTTTGCCTAGGAAATGAAAGATGGGAAGGCAGAGTTCCTGGGACAGAGGCGATCTCCATAAATCTGCCGGAGTGTTTCGGGGATTACTTTGTGGGATTAATTATCTGTCCTTCAAACAAAGACCTGACCTCAGCGGCCCGGATGTCCCCACCCTGCAGGGGAGGGAGCACTGGCTGTGCAGACAGACACTGTAAGACACTTCACTTGTACTGCCAGACCCTAAATAGGCCCTCCTGCCCCACCCGTCAAGTCTGCCTAGCTTCCAGCACTTTCTGCAACTTGGCCCTCCTTGACCCCTCTACCCACCAGGCCTCCCAGGACGACCCTACCTCGTTACGCTTCTGCTGCCCAGACCTGGGTATGGGTGAAGAAGTTCTGTATGCAATGGACAGAATAACGACTGGATCAGGGGCCAGTTCAGTATCTACCATTTCGCCCGACCATACGACCTGGAGTTCCTGGAGCTCCCTGAGTCTCGGTTTACCCACCTGTGAAAAGGGAACAGTGGAGGTAGGGTCTGTACATAACGGGCATCGTCGCGACAATCCAGTGAGGCTGGTGGCCTCGTGGAAAGCACGCGGACTCCAGACTCACACAGACCTGCCACTTCTTGACCTGGCTCAACCCTACATGTTACACAACCTTTCTGATCCTGTTTTCTCATCTGTGACACGGGGGCAGCAGTAGTTCTTGTAAGTGTAAGATGCTGCCTCTGTAGAGGGACTCGCGTGACATCCTTGGGTGGGACTCCACTGGCATCCCAACTACAGCTCCAAGAGAAGTGGGCTCATGGCAGCTTTCTGTTTTCTGCTGTCCTTCTAGGCCAGTGCCTTCTCCCTGCGGAGCCCACGTTGTGTGCAAATCTTCCCCTGCCCCGGAGTGGAGCCAAACAGAAGGCACCACTCTCGGAACCAAGGAAAATCGGTGCTGACCGCAGGAGGGCTGCCTGGAGCCAGCTCACAGTTAGCCAAGCCCCAGTTAGATGTTCTGAGTCACAAGAGCCACGGAGGAGAGACGGTTGGTGCAGCCTTCGGTTCCCTGGAGAAACAGGGAGGGGAGTGAATATCACAGTGGGTGTTAGATGGTCCCCTCTGGGCAGAGGTGGCTGGGGAGTGACAGAGGTCCTGGGTGTGGGATGCCGATGGCTGGGGGCCAAGTGCTGGCCATGCCACACATGACCTGGGTGCTCCCGGGCAGGCCGCACTGGGTGGGCTTCCATATTCTCAGAGGTAAAGTGGGAAGGCAGCCGTCCCTTGCAGTGTCATCCTGAGGACGGATAACTTAGGTGACGTCCCCTGTAGCTGCTCAGTCCACATGAGCCCCTCCAGAAAGCCTGGCCTCTTTCTGGGTTCTCAGGGCAATGTGGCTGGGGCCCAAACAGGCCTCAGCCTCAGCGGCTCACATCCCGGGGGCCTGATGGACATGTGAATTCCAGGGGATTCCACGATCCCCATGATGGGGAGGGAGAGAATGAGGCAAAGGAGGCAGAGCCTTGTGAACTCCTGAGCCCAGCAGGTAGTCATAGCCCAGAGGTGGCATGGGGCTGTGTATGCAGCGGGAGGTGACAGGTCAGAGAGAAAATGGAAGGTGAGCTGGTTGGAGAGCGTGCACATCCGATGACCAACCTGCTTCCGTCAACTAACCAAACCGTGAAAGCTGGGTGGTCAGGGAGGGCTTCTGGAGGCAGTGGGTGGGAAGACCAGGTTCAAAGCAAGGGAAGGATGTAGACAGATGGATAAGGGAGGGACAGGCTTCTTCGGTAGATAGGCCCCTGCCCACTCTTCTTGACTGTCCTTCTGTCAAGAACATGCAATGGGAAATGGTCGCTTCCCCTAGGTGAAGTCAATGAACTTGGGAATAATAGTAACTTACTAAGCATTAACTATATGCCAGGCATTGTGCTAAGCACTGTTCCCTCTGCAGCGCGTATTTTAACCTCAATTTACAGAAGTGATTTGTCGAGGTCCCAAAGGCTGTTGCACTGGTAGCCAGGATTTGAGCTCAGACCTGGCTCAGACCAGGATTTGAGCAGATCCAAAGTTGCTGCCTCAGCACACCAAAGCCAGAGCCATTTCTCAGGGAGCATGTGGTCGGTTATTTCATCCTGTGGGTGGCACATCCCATCACCCAAGGTGGGGTCAAGGTAGGGACAGTGTCCATACCTCCTAACTCTTTGGCTCTTTGCCTGTAGCATGGCCAGCTGCTAAGGTGGGTGTGCTCTGAATTGTGCAGAAGTGAGAAGGGAATAGCAGGGGGTTGCTGGGCACAGAACAGCTTGGGTTTGAGGGACAAGGGTGGAGCCAGATCTGTTGGGTGCACCTACATCCCTCTGGGTTTCACGAGCTTTCCTGACTTCAGATCTGATCTCCAAAATGGGAGCCCCAACTGCCTGTGTCCAGTCCTGGCTCCAATGTTGACAAGCTGAGCAGCCTTGGACAAATTACTTAACCTCTCTGAGCTCTGTGCTCCTCATCTGTGATGGAACAATAGTACCCTCTTCGCCGGGGTGCTATAAGGAGCAAATGAATGAACCCAGGTAAGCTGCTTAAAGCAGGACACGTGGCCATTACCCAATAAATGGTGATAAGTGTTATCACAGTTGGGTTTTCCTCTTTAGCCCTTCTTCTGCCACCTCCTTGTCCCAAAGTCAAAGTCCTAGTTCCAGTGCTTTGCTAAAATGTCCCTGCACATGTACGTATTCTTGTTAAATATCCATGGTTGCTATTGGCTTTTTAACCTTACATATGTGGTATTACATATGATTCCTTTCTATTTCTTTTACCACTCCACACTGGGTTGTAAAGATTTATCTGTTCTGCTGTCTGAGAATCTATTGAGCTGAGCCATGTGAAATTGCCGACATTCCACCATTTTTGACCTGCAAAAATAGTGATTTCATGTGATTTAACCTCCTAGTTTGTGGCGTCTGATATAGAGTACTGGTGTAGGGGTTGGCAAACATTTTCTGTAAAAGGCCATAGTACATTCTCTAGAGTTTGCAGGTCTTGAGGCAAAATTGAGGACATTATGTTGGTCCCTATCTAACAAGAGAGAAAACAAATTGCCACAACATTTTTGGTGAAATTCAAAATGCAACAATAATTGAGCACAGTTTTTTTGTAATACAGGTCTACGAGTGAGGAGAACGGGATTTCGGGGGCAGGAGATACTATTGCACGTAAGCGGAGTTCAAAGATAGGATTTACTAGCACGACGTCAACTGCAAAATGACTCTTTGGAATCCATTCTTAGCTCTGAGATCACATGAAACAGGCAGTGGGGGGGGGGCACGTGGCCCAGGTGCCCACATTGGGGTGTGTGAAGAGGTTGGTCATCGCAGGCGCCATTACAATGCCCTGATTTCTACTCAGCTTCAGCACCTCTGTACTGGGGCTCCCTAGTCGGCAGGCTCTCCCATCCTGGTGAATACACTTTGCCTACTTTTCCATAGAATTTCTCAACTTTTCCCTACTGATTTACAGGGCTTCCTCCTATAGCCTACAGACCCTTGTTGGTTACAATTGCTGCAAAAGTCTTCTCCCTACAGGTCCTCTGTTGTTCCCTTCGTCTATCTAATTCCCACTGAATTGGAAATCCTCTGATGTAGATCCGTTTCTCATCTCCGGCACGTGCTCTTTGGGCGCTGAGTCCTTTCCAAGCACAAGGTCATGAAGATATACCCCGACATTTCCTTTTATGAGCTTTATATTTTACTGTTCATGTTGACGTCTTTCATCCGTCTGAGGTCCACTTTGGTATACGGTGTATGGTGGGGCTCTTGCTTTATTTTTCTCCACATCGTGAGCTAGTTTCCCCAACACCGGCTACTAAACAAGTCCTCTCTTCCCCGTTGATTTGCGGCACCACCTTTTCCATATATCAACTTCCCGTGTTTATATGTGGGTCTAGTTCTAACAGCTGCATTCTGTCCCATTGGCCTGTCTATCGTTTAAGATGTACTAGAAGGATTAGGGTCCGCCCTGTTCATGGCCCCGTTGTCCTCTTCTGTACCGGCTGCCTCAGGTGACACCGCCTCAGGCTGCCAGCTCCCTATGGCTCGTGGACACTGCTGGTGATGATGAACTGGCCAACCTGACCCCCTGCAGGAAGTCTGGAATTAGAAAACTAGAATATTAAGCTGGTTGACAGCTGAGACGGAAGCCAGAAGGACAGTCCAGGGGCAGCCATGATGGAGATGGGGTAGTATGGTCATCATGGACCAGGTGGGATCATGAGGGAGCCAGTGGGATAGAGAGAGATGAGTGGGGCAATAACTAGGGTGGGGAAAAGATGCAGAGGTGGGCTGAATAATGGCCATCAAAGCCAGCTCCTGATCCCTGGAACCTCTGAATGTGACTTTACATGCATATGTTTTTCAGTTAAGCATCATGAGATGGAGAGATTACCTTCTGGGCTCTACCTGTCACCACAAGGGGCCTTGAAGAGGGAGGCAGAGGGAGATGAGACTACAGAAGAGAAGGCTATGTGGCCAGGGGAAAAGAGATTGGAGGGGTGCAGCCACGGGCCGATGAAGGAAAGCTGGCAGCCACCAGCTGCTGGGGTGGGCAAGAAATGGATCCTTCTTGGGCTCCCCAGAAGGATCCAGCCTTGCTGACACTTTGATTTTAGTCCTGTAAGACTGATTTTGGACTTCCGGTCTGCAGGGCCATAAAAGAATAAATTTCTGTTGCTTTAAGCCACACTTTGTAGTGGTTTATTACGGTAGCCATGGGAAACTCTGTAAGAAAGGAGAGCGTACTCAAGCTTCCTGCCTCAGTTCCTCCTTCCAGAAGGCCCCACTCTGAGGAGGGTCTGCCCGGGGTTCCTGCGGGAGGCCCCTTTCCTGAAGCTTCCTAAGTGCTCTCAGATTCCTGGAACCACAGGTGCCCTGAAAGGAACACTCCACGCCCCTCTGCTTGGCCCTCAAGACCCTTCAAATCATCTTCCCTATTCTGCAGCCTGGCTAGTCGGTTGCCCTGTAGACTCTTCATGAATAGTCCTCTCTCTAACTAAGCCTCTGCTCTGGTCAGACCCCCTTCCCAGGATGCCTCCCTCCCCATCTAAGCCACTCACCCTCTGTCCCAGTGATACCGCCTTGTGGGTGCTAGCACTCCCCCATTTCAAAGGTGGCTTCATTACGCAATCCTATCCAACAGAATGCTGGCACGTCCTGAGCTCTTGCCCACCAGGCGCTGTTCTGAGCACTTTGCGTGTATTGATGTGACTCTCAGAGCCTCCACCATCCCATCCCCCGACTCTACAGCTGGGGAAAGGGCCAGCTCAGGTCTCCTGCCCGTCAAAATGCCTAAGCCTCAACCATTTGGATGCCACCCTCCCAATTTTTGCCATATCTGCCTGCAACTTGCATTATTATTATTTACTATTTTCTTTAATCTGATTCTTTTCTTCGACAACTCATTCCAACAGAATGTATTTAGGAGTTTCACAGACGGAGAACCAGTTCACTGACCATAATGGGGACTGATTGTAAAATGGATAAAATGAGCCTACGTGGGTAGATTTTAGCCACATCAGCTTGACATCTGATGGCTCCAGCCAACTCTCCTTAAGTGGGAAGAGAAGCCAAAGGAGAGAGGTGTTAAAGGTGTGAGCACCCAACTGGACTTTGTCCTGGACAGAACTGACAGAAACAGACATTCTGAGAGAGAACTGAGAACAGGGATAACTGCTTCGCTGTGTGATTCGATGTCATTTCACGCCCCACCCGTGCACCACTTAAAGCCACCTCTCTGGGGGATCAGCATGTGGGGGAAGCTGCTGCCCTCGCCCCAGCCCCAGCCCCCTAGCACTGCCCACCCTCCTCGGATCTTTCTAAGGACTCACTGACAACACTTGCTGCTCAGCGGGTGCTCTGTGGACGGATGATCGACTTCTCATAGGTCACCTCCCCACAACTCCTCAAAGCTTCCCGATGGAAGGGTTTTCCATTTCCAGCTTCCATTCTAGAGCCTGTCTCCCCAGGACGGCCAAGCAGGGAGGTTAGCTCAAGACTTTGCTAAGCATCTGCTGGGTCGTGAGCGGGCAACTCTCCCGTCCCTGCAGACTTCTAGAGGACCAACAACACCCCGGGACCTCAAGTCCTCATTTGCAAAACACTCCCTTAAGTCTCACCTAAATTGCTCTCGTGGAACTAAAGATCCCCGCCATCCTTATGAAGAAAAATCAGCCACTGGCACCTTTAAAATAACCCTTGCTATGCCGGACGCTGTTGTGAAGTGCCCTTCAGCCTGTATTTGCACTGATTCAAAAGCGCCTCATTGATGTGGTCCCTCAAAGTGGGGTATCTTCCTGCACCTCCAGCAGGAGCGGGTGGGAGGGGCATGAGCTGGAAAACTGAGGCAGCCTGATTCCACCTCACTTTCCCCCCACGAAAGCAGTGCCTTCTGGGGTGGGGGGCCGGGATGGAGCACAGCGCGGCAGGAGACCATGAGAACAATAAATTCATTCTGTGCCAGAGTGTTTGTTCACTTCAATCAATGTCTGAAAGTATCTGCCCTGAAATCTCTGTTTCCAGGACATTGGTCAAATATTTGAATGGGGCAGCTAGTTAATTGACTCGGGCGGAGCACTTGACAGAGAGGTGGAGAGGCAGAGAGGCCGTGGGGCACAGCGAGACGGCCGAGCCCAGAGGTAGGTCTGGTGGTTCTCAAACCTCGGCAGCCCCAACAGGTGCTCAGAACGGGCAGGGGGCAGTGAGGCCAGGGCTCCTGGAGAGGTACAGGTTGTGGAGCCAGCCTGCTCTTCCTCCCACCGGCCATGTGACCTTGGGCAACCGGGCCTCAGTTTCCTCATCCGTAAAAGGGGACGACAACGATAGTGAGTACCCACCTCCTGGGGTTCCTGGCAGGACTAAAAGAGTGGATGCCGACGAAGCATGTGGGTTACTTCCTAAGCATTCACGAACTGCTAGCTATTATTACTGATCACGGCTGCTCCTTAGTCTGGCATTCAGAGCTCTCCAGTGTGAGTCCCAATGCCGTAAGAGGGTGTTAGGGCGGAAGAGGAAGTCCCCTGCCTGTGTGCTCACGCCCTCCCTGCCCTGGCTGGTGACAATTCCCTTCCTCACGGTCTCCAAATCATTGCAAGACGGCTGTCTTCTCAGAGAGCAAACCCTTTTCTGACCTCCTGAGGTATCTGTCATATACGTTCTGCTTTAAGCTTTCCTGATGAAGCACTTATGCAGTTGGGTTCTCCGTGGGGCCCAAACTGGACATGTCCAAGTGACCTGGTGGGTAGGCTTTCAGTGGCTGACATTCTGGCTAAAAGAAAGGTCCCTTCCCTTCCCTTTCTTGTTTCAAATTGCTTTAAAACACGGTTCTGTGGGAGGGACGGGAGTGGGGAGGGTGGCGTGGTGTCCCCGTGTCCCTGTCTGGGCCCTACAGAGAGGAGGACCGCAGGCTGGAGTTGGAGGAGCTGTTTACGGGGGTGGGGCAGGCAGTGCACAGGGACTCAAGCAGGGGTGCCATGGGGCCCACATCCCGAGCACAGCTGCACTAGGGGAGGAGAAGCAGCCCGTCTCTGCCCACGATCCATTTTGGTTCCGGGTCATGGCGCGTCTAAGGGAAGCTGGGCCATTCCAACGGCTGTGGAAGGCGCTGCCAGCAGGGGCCCTGGTGAGTCACCCACCTCCATCTTGGTGCAGGGGATACCCGCAAGGGGTCAGGGGCAAAAGACCAGGTCAATCATATAGCACATGGGAACTGCCTCCCTCTCCCTCTCCCCTCCCCCCCCCCCCCCCCCCCACCAGGGGCCCCTGCGACACTTGGGGATTTTACAGAGAGCTGAAGTGTTAGGTTTTGCAGGCAGGGGAGACAGGCATGAGCCAATGACTTTTGTATTTTTAGAGACTCCCTTCCCACCTACATGCTGAGCAACGCTAGTATCTTTTCCTGTCTGTGCCTGTCATCAGACGATAATGTTTTGGCTAATGTTCACCCCGTTAACCTTCCCATTTTACAGATGAGGAGACCGAGGCACAAACAGGAGAAGCGACCTGCTCGGGGTCACCTGCCCCTGGAGCCCAGGCTGGCCGGGAGGAGCACCGGGTCTAAGACCCTCTCTCCCTGGGGTGCCCTGCCCGTAGCCGGCACGAAGTTAAAACACTGAAGACGTGGATATGCTGACAGGAACGAAGGGGCAGATGCAATGGTTCTGTTTCCCCGGGAAGTCATGAATCAGAGCTGTGTGGGGGTAGGAGATGGTGATGGGCTGAGCTCCTAGAACTCCATCTGCTTACTTACCCAGTCGGGGAGCCCCAGGGCGGCCCCCTCCTGCGCCCCCCACCCCGTCCGCTCCTCCTCCTTCCGCCCCGCCTGCCTGCCGAGCTGAGCCCAGAGAGACTGGGAACCGCAGCGTGGGGTTGTTGGGCGACTTCAGGCTTAATATCTTTGTAACCATATTGCAAAAGGGCATGCCTAAGACCGCGCCTTTCGCTTAATCTTTCTCTTTTATTGCTTTTTCTCTTGTATGATTTAACCTTGCACCAGGTATCAAGCTAGATAAATAAAAACTTTTATTTCAGATTAGCCCCGGCTGGGGGCTGCCTTGAAAGCTGAGCAGTCATCCAGGGAGTGAGATGAAAAAGGGAGCTGGGAATCTGAGCCGCTTAGAGGGCTCATCTCAGGTTCAAAGCCCCCAAAAGGTATTTGAGACCTCTTCTGAGGGGAGGGGCAAAGTCTCCTCCAATGCCCACAGCCTGAGGGGGGTGGGGAGGGGGTGGGGTAGGGCGGGTACTGAGTCAAGCACAACAACCTGCCTAGCCCAGCCCTCCTGACCCCCTTCCAGACGTCCCTCTCCCTTCTCCTCACCCGGTATTTCCTCCCCAGTGGAACATGAGCTCCACGGGGGCAGTGACAGTGGCTTTCACTTCGCCATTGGTCCCCATGGTCTAACATGAAGCCTGGCCCACGGTAGGCACTCAATCAATATTCACGGTTAACTGAATGAGTGAACGAATCCTGGGATTCTAGTCTACACACAGACCAGTGGGTGGACAGGAATTACTTCATTTCCCAGGCGGAACAGTAAAGGATGGCAGAAAGAATGTGGACTTTGGAAGCAGAAGGATCTAGATACGAATCCTGCGTCCACCACTTACGTGCTGCATGACCCTAAGCACGTGAGCTGTTTCCTTGTTTGTAAATGGCTCTGGTCAGCCACATCCTTGAGTGATGGTGAGGGTCAGAGGTGATGTCTGGCCCCAGGCAACTCTCACACATGTTCTGTGACATACAGACATACAAGATGTTGTCCGTAGCAGCACGGTTTGTAATAGCAGCAATCAATGCATGCACCCATCGATAGGAACGTGGATTGCCTGGGGTATTTTCACACGATAGAATAATGTGCAGTAATAAAAATGAGCAAATGATACCTACACGAAAAAAATATGAGTGAATCTCAGATCCATAATATTGGGTAGAAAACATAAGTCCCTGGAGACCATGCATAACATGACACTTTTTAAGTAAGGTTCAAAGACAACTAAATCCAAACAACATGTGATCCATTTATATGTGACAAAATAGTTCTTAAAAGCAAGGGAATGAAAAAAACACAAGATTCAAAGATAAGGCTATAGGGATGGGGAGGAACAGAGCCAGATGTGAGGTATGGGTGACAGTCGAGCTCTTGGGTTGGTTGGTGGGTTCATGGGTGTCCACAGTGTCATTAAAAATTAGTAATGAGGGGTGGTCTGGGTGGCTCAGTTGGTTAAATGTCTCATTTTGGCTCAGGTCGTGATCTCACAGCTCATGAGTTCGAGCCCCGCGTCAGGCTCCGTGCTGACAGCTCAGAGCCAGGAGCCTGCTTCGGATTCTGTGTCTCCCTCTCTCTCTGCCCCTTGCCTGCTCGCAGTCTGTCTCTGTCTCTTAAAAATAAACATTAAAAATTTTTTTAAATAAAAATTAATAATGAAACTAAAGAGAGCTAACATAGACCAATGTTGATCATCATCCAAGAATTATGTCTGAATCAGTTCCCTGTGCTTGAGGTAATACAGAAAGAGAATGCAAAATAAATGGTGGCTAATTTCATAATCCCCCAAAGGTCTCAAAGCCCTGGAAGTCCAATACAAAGCAGTTACCCTACAGATGAGGAAAAGTGGAAAAGGGTCAACTTTGTTAAAAAGACAAATGCTTGTTGACATAGGGAAACTGGCCTAGAACCTCCCTGCCAAACAACCTCCAGCCAAGAGCTAGGATAACCTCCAGCCCCTGTGAGCAACCTCCAGCCGTGACTGGTCTGCCAGACCCCAGAGAAGTGGTTCCCTGAGCTGAGCTGACGTCCATTCCCTGCCCAGCTAGGGAGGTGGACCTGACCTGTAGCAGAAGAGGTTGGAGTTGGGCCTAAGAGGGAGATCTTGGGGCGTGCTCCCACAGTACACAGGACACGTAGGAGGTTCTATAGTCTCTGAGCACAGGACAGAGACTCCTGCCCATGAAGAGGATGTGAGAGAGAGAAGAAGCTGGAAGGGAGGGTCTCAGACCCAGTGGCAATGACACTTCTCAAAAGCCTGCTGACCAATGTTATCCATGGGAAGCAAGGGGCAAACTGCTGATCCTGGCAAAGAGCACATAGGGTCTCCTTAAAGGAGGGGGGAAGAGCGAAGACTTCTCTGGTTGATCACAAAGGGGCGCACAGGAGAGCCACTGAGAGCAAGAACAGGCCGGCTGGTTAGCACGCCCCTGAAGAGAGGAAGGAGAAAGATCAAGGGGAGAATGAAGTACAGGCTTTCCTGAGGTTCATCACTGTCATTTAGGTGTGGTGATGGGGGAGAACTGTAAATAACGTGCCAATGTATTTGTATAATCACATAAAAAACCTGCCAGAGGCACTGTCCCCAGGTAGTTTTGAAAAAGCCATGGGCTGCAAAAGGAATACACCTTGCACACATTCATTCCAGCTCTAGAGAGAGTGCCTACCAACTGTCAGTGGCTTCTGGAGGGCTGGGTAAGGCTTGGTGGCCTGTCTAGGCTGGTGGGAAAGTGTGCTGGAATCAGCTAGTGATGTCTGCCTCAGTACGCGATCAGTAGATTCTGGTATGTGTGCTGATGCACGTCTAGGGTAGCAATCACAGGTGTAAACAGATCAACTTTCCTTATGAATATGCCCCTTTCTGTCTAGGCCACCACCAGGACCCCGGAAACCTCTACTCAGAGATTAGAAGCCTCTTTGTCTCCTCCTTCTCTTGTGCTATCTATTTTCAGTACGTTGCCAGAGCCTGCAGCCTTCCTTCCCGTACATCTCCTCAATGACCACCCCCGCCACACAGTTGGTGTGACAGTCTATTAGCAGATCATTCCTTGTTCCCGTGCCTCCTGTTCCAATCCGTCCAGACAAGATGAATCTTCTGATGGCCCCCTGCTCCCCTTCCCCACCCCCAGCCTTGCTCAAGAACCCACTCATTTTGTCTCCTATGCCCTGTACCAACTGCCCCCACTCCCACCTGTCTGTGATCTGCCCTTCACTTCTCCCTGGCCACCTCTTGGCTCCAGCCAGGTGGGCCATTCGTCCTGTGCCGAGCCAGATGTCCTGAAGTTTTACGTGCTTCCAGGCACCCGCTATGCTACCCCAAGCCAGGGGCTGTGGCATGAGATTCAGGTGTCCGAGACAGGTCTGATTCTCCCAAGTTTTCACTTCTCGGGGGTGGGGGAGAAAAAACACCAGACCTCTTAATCACAAGGGCTTTGATGTATTTCAAAATATGGTCTCCTGTGATAGGTACCCCCTGCCAGGCCACGGCCAGGGGCACAGTCCAGTTATTGGCATATGTGTAAGCTTGAGCAAGTCTGACTGTATTTGACTATTCTCTCTCTACACACACACACACACACACACACACACACACACACATGCATACACACACGCACACGCATACCCATACTCGTACGTGCATTCACACACAAGCAGCCTTCATTTCAAAGCACTCAATGTGTTTTCAAGGAACGTCCTCACTTGTTAATATTGACATAAGATCAAAGGACTGGCAAGTGAGGGCTTTGTCCTTCACTAACACACCTGGGCAAGTCTCCAACATGACTGGAAGTGAGGCCGCTGCCTTTCAAGCAGGGGTGAGGGGTTTCAGCCCTGACACTGCTCACTGATTCTCGATTCCAGGCCACTGTTTCTCAACCTTCCTTTCGTTATTGCCCCTGCTACCAGCCATTTAAGATATTTTTTCCTAACTGCTTCCCCTCGTGAAATTCCAATACCACAGATATGTCTGCACATATACAGCTGTTCTTGATAAATAGAGTAAAAACTTTTCACCCCCATAACACACTTTTGCCTCCTTGCGGATGATATCACCCTTATCGACTACACATGCTTTTCCAGACCAGTGCTTCTCAGAGTGTGGTCCCCAGACCAGCAGCCTCAGCATCACCTGGCCCTGCCCCCAGAGTTTCCAATTCAGTAGGCTTAGACTGGGGTGCAAAATTTTGAATTTCTAATAATTCCCATTATTAGAAGTTGATGCTGATGCCACCAGTCTGGGGACCACATTTTGAAGACCACTGTCATCATGAAAAATGGATGTATTCTGGAACCCGAGGGACATGGGTTCAAATTCATGTTCTGGGGAGCCTGGGGGGCTCAGTTGGTTAAGTGTCTGACATTGGCTCAGGTCATATCTCATAGTTCATGAGTTCGAGCCCTGCATCAGGCTCTGTACTGACAGCTCAGAGGCTGGAGCCTGCTTCAGATTTTGTGCTTCCCTCTCTCTCTTCTCCTCCCCTGCTTGCACTCTGTCTCTCAAAAATAAACATAAAAAAAATTAAAAAGTAGCACCTGGTGGCTCAGTTGGTTGAGTATCTGACTTCAGCTCAGGTCATGGACTCATGGTTCATGAGTTCGAGCCCCCCACGTTGGGCTCTGTGCTGACAGCTTGGAGCCTGGAGCCTGCTTCAGATTCTGTGTCTCCCTCTCTCTCTGTTCCTCCCATGCTCTCGCTCTCTCTCTCTCTGTCTGTCGCTCTCAAAAATAAATAAAGATTTAAAAAACTTTTTTTAAATATGAAACAAAATTCATGTTCTTCCACTTAGTAGCTGTGACCCTTGGCCAGTCTATGTACTCGCAGATCCTCACTTTACTTGTGTGTAGAATGGAGTAATAATGTCTCCCTCACAGACTGCTGTGAGAGATAAATGTGTCCAGCCAGTGCCTGGCACATGGCAGGCACCCAATAAATGGCTCTCCCTGCCCCTCACCCTGGGGAACACTCCAGAGCTGCAGAAGGCCCAGGCAGGCAGGGCTGTGATGGGAAAAGGGAGGTGGCTTGCAAGGCAAGGACGATGAGGGAGGCGGGGCTTCTGTAGCCTGGAAGGTGTGGCTGGGCTGAGATAGAGGCTGTAAGGCAGGACATGGTAGAAAGCGCTGTCCAGGGTTTGTTCACCACACCCTCACACCCCAGGCACTGGAAAGGAGTCCGTTCAGCATCAGTTACAGGAAGGAGAGAATTAAATGACAGAACCCATCAGTCTAGCACGTGTGGAAAATGAAAACACTTCCAATAAGGATTCAGATGGCGTCAGAACCACCTGGAGGGCTCCTTAAGCCCCCTGCCCTGGGCATTTGATTCAGTAGTTCCAGGGTGGGGCCTGAGAGCTCCCATGTCCAACAAGAGTTCAGGGGCTGCTGCTGGTCCACGGCCCCCACTTCACTTTGAGAACCGCTGCTCTACAGCCTCTTGTAGATGGGCTCCCTACATCAGGGGATGGAGAAACCACAAAAACTCTGGGTACTTGCAGAAAGGTGATGGCAGGACAGAATCCTCAGTGCCCTTGGGGATGACTGATGGAAGCCTTCAACCTGGGCTCCTGGCCACTGGGGGAGCCCAGCTTGCTAGCATGTGAGAGTGGCCTTGGCTAGGAATGCGGGCTTCGGGCAGCATGACACCCGCGTGCCTCTGCCACATCCTGCTTCCCTGAGGGAGGAGGGAAATAATTGATTGGCCTCTTTTGAGGGCCTACCATGCAACTGACCTATGTGACACTCACCAAACGCTGCCCATTTTAGACAGTGGCCTCACTTATGCTTATTTTCACAACTCTGCGAGAAAGATATGACTGGCCCCATTAAAAGCTGGGGAAACTGGGGGCGCCTGGGTGGCGCAGTCGGTTAAGCATCCGACTTCGGCCAGGTCACGATCTCGCGGTCCGTGAGTTCGAGCCCCGCGTCAGGCTCTGGGCTGATGGCTCAGAGCCTGGAGCCTGTTTCCGATTCTGTGTCTCCCTCTCTCTCTGCCCCTCCCCCGTTCATGCTCTGTCTCTCTCTGTCCCCAAAATAAATAAACGTTGAAAAATAAATAAATAAATAAATAAATAAAAGCTGGGGAAACTGGTCCTTTGAGAGTTTCAGTCACCCACTCAAGGGTACTTAGGAAGACAGGGTTCCTCTCTGGAACAAACAATAGTCAGATGTTAAAGTAAGCAATTTCCCTGCTCAAGGGGGCTTGAGAGGTATCTCAGGCTGTGGGCCGGTCCTGTGCCACCTGCCCCATCAGTCACCTCCTGTCACCTCGGCCTCCTCATCCTCCTTTGGCTCTGCTATCTCGGCTTCCCAATGTGACAGCCAGTTGGGGGACACCACGGCAGCCTCCCCTTGGGCTTGCTTGTTCTGCCTGCCCTCCTCCAGCCCACTGGCTCCAGTCTGACCACTGGAGCTTCACACAACACACCTCAACAACATCTCCCACCCCCCCCCCCGCCCCGCCACCCACCCACCCCTAGAACTGGCTTGCTACCACCCTCAGGAGCAAGGTCTGGCATTCTCCTGAGCTGGGCATTCCACACCCTGCATGGCTGGGCCCTGCCTCCCTCTGTGGCCTCCCCTCCCCAAGGTCTCCCTTGCAGGCTGCGCTCAGCCATGCTGGATTACTGCAGTTCCACAAATGTACCGCACTCTCTCCTGCTCTGGGATCCTGGTAAACACTGTGCTCTCTGCCTGTAACACCCTAACTCCACAGTTCCCGGGTAGTTCCTGCTCATCAGTTGGGGGGCAGCTTAGATGATCCCTTCTCGGTGAGTATCCTCACCCCAGCAACGGCTGGGGGAGGTGGCCCCTCCCATGGATTCTTCCTCACTTCCTATTACAGATATTTTCAAACATACAGAGAAGTAGAGAGAACAGTCTAATGGACCTTCCAGGGAGCCATCACTCCATGTCAATAGCTACCGACACAGCCCACGTATCTCAGTCTGCTTCCCCACCTACCCTACAGGTTCCAGAGGCTGAGACAGTGCCTCCAGTCCCACACATTCTCAGGACATTAGCACAGCTCTTGGCTTAGAGAAAACCCTTGATCCAATGCAGGTGGATGCCAAGAGCGCACATTTGTTGAGCACTTACTATAAAATCAGACACTCTTCTACATACTTATGTGTCTTTGCTCTCTGTATGTGCATAGCTTCCCTATGAGGCTCAGGCTACTCCTACTTTCCATTTCACAGACTGAAAAACTGATGCAGGTTACACAGTCAGTGGTAGCAGGCGAGCAAGGTGGTCTGACTCTGGAACAGAGCTGCCCACAGAAATAGGATGTGAGCCACATGTGGTATTTTAAATTCTCTAGTAGCCATTAAACATTAAAAACATTCAACATTAAAAAAATAGATGAAATTAATTTTAATAATATGTTGTATTTCACTCAGTCTATCTAAAATAATATGACTTCGACATGTCATCAATATAAGACATTATTAATGAGATGCTTTATAACCTGTTTTGCATAATAAGTCTTCAAAATCCCCTGGGTTATCTTACAGACTAGCCACATATCAAGAGCTCAGTAGCCACAGGGCAACCGTACTGGCCAGCACAGCTAGCGGTCAGCACCCTGGACAGCAGCCACAGAACCTGCCCTCTCAACCGCTTCCCTGCTTAAATGGATGAAGGAAGAAATGAGTGAATAGAAGTTCCTAGGACCCCTGGGCCTGATCTTTCCTTGATAATTAATAATGCTTAATACTTTATGGCCCTTTAGAGTCTCTCTGGCACCATTTTATCTGCCATAGGGATTATTAACCCTGTACCATGGTTAAAGATTACGGGGTTAAGAGGGGTCAAACGCCTTTCTCTGACACACTGCTGCAGGTGGCAGAGCTGGACCTTGAACCCACAACTCTGGACTGCAAGTCCAGTGCTCTGTATGGGGAGGGCCACAGCTGCCCCTTGAAGCAGGACTGTCTCCATCTGGCAAAGGAAGGTGTCTGTTGAGACCCCGGGCTGGGCTGGCCTTTGGGGATGGGAGCCCCATTTTGTTCGGGTCCTGAAGGAAGTGATGCCCTTGGTGAGTGGCAGGCCAGGCACAGGCTGAGGAAGCAGATGGGGCCCGTGCCAGGTCCTCTGTGGAAAAGAACCTTGTCATTCTTCAGTCTCAGTTTGGCCACAAGAGGCTGAGAACAAATTGATGGCAATGGAGCCATAACTTACCTCTGAAGGCCTCTTTGTTCTTGGCAAAACAAAGGGGTCATTAGTAATGGCGAAAGCGCTGGTGTGCAGACATAAATCCCCCCAGCTGCAGGGCTGATAAACAGCCCAGAGGGGATGGGGGCCTCAAGGAGCCCAGCAGGTTAACCGCACGCCATGGATCACTCATGGGCTCAGACTTGTGTCCACCCACATACAGACAAAGCCACCCCCTTCCCAGGCTCTGGAGGTGCCCAGAGACTGGGTCACCCCCCGTGGCTGTCGGGACTCACACCTGGCTCTAGGAGCCACCAAGACCCTCGTTTTTCCTCTCCAATGAAAATAGCTCCCTAGTATTGAGGGCTGAAGCAGGCTCCCACAGGGTACTCAGGGCCAACTTGGGGCAGTCCATGTGAAGATGTCCTTGGGGGGCATTCCTTCTTTCTGCTTCAAGCCAAACAGACACTGGCTGAGCCTCCCAGGGAAGGGCCGAGACTTAACATCACTGGAAAGGCATGTGTGTGAGGCCAGATCCTTGGGAGACAATGTGCTTTGCAGCAGTGTCTATGGTGGTCAAATGAAGTAGAGTTGAGGCCACATCCTAGCTTTCAGTCTCCTGCTCCCCTGGGGGACTTTGCCCTTCTGCTGGTCTGCCTGCTTTAGGTTCACAGTGAAGCCAGGTTGCAGGAGGACCATGCCATCCCAGGGCCAGAGAAGGGCGGGCAGGAACAGGCAGGTGGGCAGCAGGATCGGGAGGGAAGGAAAAGGGAAACGTTTTCCTCCAGCTGGCTGAAAAGCATTTGGGTGGGGCTGTGGGTTTTGTGGCGACAAACACCCATGAAGGAGTTAAAGGACCATCAAGTCCACCCTATAAGCGAGGTCCAAGTGCTATCTTGGCAAGGATGGCAACTATTTGCTGCACGTGCTGCCCTCTCTCTTTCCACATCAGTAACAGGCTCTACCAATTGAGTACCGCACTGAGCCTGCTTGGCTTCATGGGTCCTCTTCAGGCAGCCATTACCAATCAATCACAGTTGGCATGTGAGAGGAAACCCATTTGTCAACCTTTCTAAAAAAGCCCTCAAAGCACATCTTTGCTGGTAGTGGGAATCCTATAAAGCTACGCTAAGTGCTCCAGGCCTTCCAGAAGTTTCTGCCTCCTGCCCCCACCTTTACACACATCGCCTACCTGTAGTTTCACATTCCGGGTTTCCTTTCTCATCCTGCGGTTCATACTTGGGGACCTGGCCCAGGAGAGCATGCCCCTGGAAATCTCATAGGATGCTGCCACAGGCAATTGGCCCCAGACTTCAGGTTCCAGAGCCCAGCTCAGACACCCAAGCCTCAGCAGCTCTGCCCTCCAGCCTCCTCCTCCCAGGGGATGGGGTGAGGAGGGAGAGCTGGCTGGGGCCATCTTTGAAGGCTGGAGAGGGCCTCAGGGTCTGAGGCTGGTGGCCTAGCACCCAGCATGAACCTGGAATGGACCAACACCCTGGAGGATGGCCTTTCAGTGTCACTGCAGGAATTTCCCGTCTGGCCGTGACTGCAGGCTAGCTCCTGGCTCCTTGCTCCCCACCTCATCCAGGTGGGGGTATGTCTGGAACCAGCACACAGGCAATGAGATGAGGAGACAATCCCCCACCCAGCCTGGTGTCCCCTTCACGCTGTTACCTTATCCTGACCCCTCAACTATCATCCTTGGGGTTCACTGGTGTTTCTGCAGCTCTCCAGCACAAGCCCCTTGCCCCTGGGAGGCACTTCATTTGCTTCCCAAATCGAAAAACTCATAAAGGAGACCAACACCAGCATGGGCCTCCCTCCTCTGCTCAGTGGGAGAGGGCCCCCAAATTCTGGGGGGGGGGGACTCTGCCTTCCCACAGAATGGTTTCCTTCCTAGGACTAGCTTTCCCACACCCTGGCCTAAGGACCATCTGCACCTGGGGCACTGTGAGAAAGGACCATTCCTGAGCCCCACCCTAGTTCCACAGCATGAAACTCTCCATGGGTGCCAAGGACTCTATTTTTGGTAGGAGCCCCAGGTGATCCTTGGGCATTCTGGAATTTGAAAACCCACTACCCTGGAGTCACTACCTACCTTCCTTCCTCCGTTCCTTCCTTCCTTCCTTCCTCCCTTCCTCCCTCCCTCCTTTCCTCCCTCCCTCCTTTCCTTCCTTCCTTCCTTCCTTCCTTCCTTCCTTCCTTCCTTCCTCCCTCTCTCCCTCCCTCCCTCCTTCCCTCCCTCCCTCCCTTCCTTCCACAAGTACATATTGGTGTTTACTCTGCTGAGTCTTGTGTGGGGCACCAGAATGGGGAGGAAGTGGGGTGGGGGAAGAGAGGCCCGAATCTATGCTGCTGCTGACCACATGAGCTGGGGTGGAATTTGCTTTGGGTCCTGGGCTGGAAGACACAATGGTAGTCATGCCAGCAGCTGCAGATCACAGGGAATCCACAATGCTCCTGATTTCCTGCGTTCCTGAGGATGAGGGGTGCTTCTTCCCACCAGCTAATCCCCAACTTTGCAAGGTTATTATTGGCTGCTAGCAATAAAAATAATAACAGCAACTAACACTTATAAAGGACCTTAGATCCATTAACTGGGTTCTTTACATATATTAAGTCTTCTGACCCTTAACCATCCAAGGTAGGTACTCTTACTGCTCCCATTTTATGTTTGAGAAACTGAGGTATGGAGACCATCCCAAGGCAATACACTCATGAGACTCCATCCTCTACGTTCTTCATCACTACACCTTGGTGTCTTTTGAGTTTTAGGGAAAATATGTCCCAAAAATGTTGCTCTCTGTTGTGGAGGTGTGGTCAGGAGAGGCGCCGGGGTAGACATTGGCCTGGTGGCCTGCCATCCTCCTGGCCATCAGTCTGGCCTGCCCCCATGCACTAGGCTGACCCTTCAAGGACCAGTGGGCAGGGAAGGAGGACACATGTGTGGTGGGCCGGGTACACAGGGACAGAGCCAGAGAGTGTGCGTGAGTGAGCAGCCTCTCATGGGCCTGTCACCGGCTCCCTCTCTCCAAAGCCACCCAGTCCTGGGACAGCCAAATGGAGCTGCTACATGATCCATCTTTGGGTGGGGATAGGAGGTCAGGGACGCCATCACCCAGAACCTTCTTTGTAGCCAGTCACCTTTCCACTCAACCGAGAGAGCGGGTGGGAGAGGAGGGGCTCTGTGCCTCCCTTGCGACCAGACATGAACTCCCAATGGTCAGAAATGTGATGGGAGCATGAATCAGCTGAGGTGTAGCTCTATTCATTCTAAAATGATGTACAAATGCCACCCTTTCATCAAGTCAGAAAAGAAAACAAAAACAGAGCACTGAAGGAGGTTAGATGGGCGTCCCCAATGACCCGGGCTCGGAGCCCCAAAGTGCTCAGATGCCTCGGACCTTGGACAGTGTCACACACTCCTGTCACCCGACACCACCCAGCAGCCCCCAACATCTTAGCCTCAGTCCCAAGCACCTCTCTCTCCTCCTTCCTGGCTCGTCCCTCCTTCATCCACTCAGTTCCCTTCCCAAGGCCTTACCTGAGACGATGGTGTAGCCAATCCCCCGGGGACGTCCTTTATCCTGGTCAATGGCAGTGATAACTCGCACGGTTGTGCCCTGGGCAGGAGAGAGGAGGGACCTGAGTTTGGTTGTCCAGCCCCCGGGCGGCCTCCCTGCTGCAAGGCCAGCCTAGGAAGTAGCTGCTGAGTGCTCAGGTCTCGGCTGTCCCCATCACCCTGAGGACATAACACTGAGGCCTTGGCAAACACCTCAGAGTCCCATGGGGAGGCCCAATCTTGCTGATGCTATCATTCTCTCTTCCCCTCCCCATCTGCCTCCATCTGGTGTGACCACCCAGGAAAGAAGAGCATCTAGCTGGGGGACAAGAGATCTCATCTCTATCTCAACCACGCATCAAATTGCTGTGGGACGTCAGGAGGGTTGCTGCACCTTTCTGGTGTCATTTGTCCCAGCGTAGTATGGGTAACAGCAATAACCCTGGGACCTTGCTTTCACTAGGACTTCAGTAAAGGAGAACATGGATCAATTACTCTACTAACGAAAGCATCATAAATCCTGAAAGTGAGTATCTCTAGGGATGACCCGGGAGGCCACCAAGGCCCTAGGAACCATGCCCTATCCAGCAGTACCACCCACAGTTCCTGCCTCAAATGGCTCTGTCCCACACCCTGTTCATCCTCCCTGCAGCAATGGGGGAGAAGGAGCCAGGTTCTGGGACCACCAGGATGAGGACTCGGGGGTCCCCACTTTTAGGGAGTACACAGTCTATGGGGAGGGGTCGCAGACAGATTCACAGGCACTGCTATACACACATTAGGGTGCTTAGATGCGGAAATGTACCCCGAAGTGCAGAAGTCCACCTGGAGGAGCTGGCAAAGGGTTATACGGGCAGCAACATTTTGACGGGTCATGAGAAATGAGTAGTTTTCTAGGGAGAGAAAATGATCCGGAAGGCAAACTAGGCAGCACAGGCAGAGGCCTGGAGCCATAAGACTCTCCAGGAAGAGATCCTGTCATATAATGGGCACATTCACATGTCAGTTGATGGGTCGGTTGGCTGATTGAATGAATGAACGTATACAAGACGATTCTCATTTCACCACCACCACCACTTGCTGGGTCGTCCCTTGCCCACGGCAACCTTCACCTTAGCCTCCAGGCCCTAGCACACCATTGTCTGGCCAGCCAAGCCTGTCCACCATGCCAGCCTGAGATTCTCGCCTGGGCTACAGTTCTCCCTGGTTAATAATGAGGAGGACAGGGGCGCCTGGGTGGCTCAGTCGGTTAAGCGTCCGACTTCGGCTCAGGTCATGATCTCGCAGTTCGTGGGTTCGAGCCCCGCGTCGGGCTCTGTGGTGACAGCTCAGAGCCGGGAGCCTGCTTCGGATTCTGTGTCTCCCTCTCTCTCTGCCCTTCCTCTGCTCACGCTCTGTCCCTCTCTGTCTCTCAAAAATGAATAAACGTTAAAAAGAAAAAAAAATTAAATAATGAGCAGGACAGCCCTGTCCCCATCCCCTAGGGAAATGTCAACCCTGGCATTTACATGTCTAATGATGAACTCTTGTGGCCTTGATATGCTGCCTCTCACTCATTTGCTGCTTGTCAGCTAGAGGGTGAAGTCTGCAGGCCGCGTGCTCCTGAACACCTTCTCCTGTGGAGACAGTCTTGTTCTCTGACACGGAGGCTCTCTGAGGGGGAGGGAGGCCCGGGAGCGAGACACCTCCCCTCCAGACACAGAAGGGGCATTCACCACCTCACCCACTCGGGGCAGTGCTGCCCCTGCACAGCTCTCCCTCCATCCTCTCCTGGGCCCAGGTGTGCAGCAATCTGGAACACCTCTAGGGTGGGCTGAGGGAAGGCGAGAATGTTCCAGGAGAAACACAGCCATTGCCCCGAGGCCAAGGCCGTGCAGAAAGCAGATGTGGCTCCCTCCTTGCCCCCCCCCCCCCCCCCCCCGCTGGGATAAGGATCCCGGAGCTCTGATGACACTCCCTGGAGGGAAATAGACTGTTACCAAGTCAGAGAAAGACATCATTAAATGAGCATCTCCCCAGGTGGGTTCTGAGGACCCAAAGGGGGTCAGAGCCCGGGAAGTTCCCGCTAAGGCAGGTTCTGTTCTTTCTCAAGCACTCACTCTGCTACGGCAAACGCCTGCTAGGAACTCCTTTCCCCCTCACACCTACTCCAGAAGCCCCATTTTCCGGATGAGGAAACTGAGGAACTCGAGTTACGGGGCCTGGCCGTGGTCCCGTTGCAACAAATGAATGGTGAAACCAGGGTTCAAAGTCAGATACTTTGCCTCCAAAATGCTCTTGCCCTCCAGGCAACACTGCCTGTCTACCAGCTTCTGTGATAATGACGCTGTCATTTATGAAAGTCCCTGTGATGTGGCAGGCACCAATCTAAGCACTTCACAAGCATTAGCTCATGTCACATTTGGGACCACTTACATATCCCATCCTTCCCTTGGGCTTAGTGTAGTAAAGGCTCCTAGAAGTTAGTAAAGTGACTAAAACAACAACAACAACAACAACAACCCTGTTAGCCTTTGCTCTCTTGGGCTTTCTGGTCTGATGACAGACTCTTCTCCTGTAACATCAGTTAATGGTCCCAAACCCAGGCATCTGTGTGTGTGTGTGTGTGAGGGGGGGGGGGTCATTCAGGAGGCATTCATCAGATTTGCAGCGTCTATGCTAACTGCTCCCCCCGGTATCACCCCACACAGGGCACTTTTGGGGGTGTCTGCCTTTCTGGGGGCCACTCCTCACATGGGGGGGGCCTGGATTTGTCCCCAGGGGGAGGTCCCAATGGTGTGAGTCTCGGGTGCCAGGATGGGCTTTCTAGACACGGGAACAACCCCTTCTTTTTTAGAGCCCCATGTGGTCTGGGCCCCAAACGTGTTCCAGTATGAGGGTTCCCAGGTCCCAGGCAGCCCCTGGCCTGCTGAGGGCACAGACTAGCCTGCCAGGTTAACTGGGCCCCGAGGCTACCAGAACACCTTTCCAGAAGGTCACTAAACAAGAAACCTCAAGGGGCAACTGCAGGTCTCCGGGCATACAATCCGGGAGTGGCTGGGCTGAGCTGGGCCTAGTGAGCCCCCGGAGGACTGAAACGGGGCCGGTGGTAGCCCGTGCAAATAAGGGACCTGGTGGCCAAAGAGCCCTGGAAGCACCTTCCCCACGGGCACTCCCACCCTGGGCTGCCGGTGGGGCTCCGAGGGGCCGGCAGGCAATCCAGGACGAGATGACGAGGAGGCCGGCTCTCCCCAGGAAGAGCCACACCTGAGCTTCTGGGGAGTGAGATCCAACAGACTCCTGACAAAGTTTGGGGTTTCATCTCTTTTTGGGTAAATAAATCCATTTTTAATAAAACCCTGAGCTTTTAATACAAGTGCAGCCACAAAGACTGGAAATGTTATGAGAAGGAATTAACGGGGAGGAATGGGGGCTCTTGGGATCCCACGGCTCTTGTTTCGGAGTCTCAGTAATTATATTTTCAATATACTGAAACTTACTTCCAAAGACGAGGGGATGGGGAAGCATGGCCCCTGCCTGGCCCAGAGCCAGGCCCCTAACTGGCTGGCCCTCCAGCTAGGGGCGGGGTTGGCTGGGAGAATAGGTGGGAAGGCCCAGGAGGGTCAGGGAAGGGTCCACCCTGCCACGAGGCTCTTCCTGTCACAGGAACCCATGTTGTAAGCAGGAGGCCTCCTGGGAAAGGAGGCTCCCCTGAGAGGTTAAGGGGGCACAGGCCCCCAGGGTCCCGGCTCCTGGTGGCAGATAGAGCAGTATGGTGACGGGGTTCGGGGTTTGACTGGTGCCAGGCTGTCTGGGCTGCGAACCCTTCGAGTGAGTTACTTGATCTCTCGCTGCCTTGTTTTCCCCATCTATAAAATGGGTATCATGACAGCCTCCACCCCTGAGCAACTGATATTTGTGAAGCACTTGGAACTGCACCCAGGACGCACAGCAAATGCTATAGACGTGACAGTCAGTGTTCACGGGGACCACCGTGAGCATCTGATGCAAGCTGAGTTGCCTCTCCGTAGGGAGCGCATGCATGTGATGTTCCAAAGGACTTCGGCACGTTCAGACTCCCTAGCACTCCAGAAACATACCACGCGTTCTACGGGTAAGGTGTTTTCTGGGTGTCCTATAGAGAGAGCAGCTAACAGCCCAGGGAGAGCTAGCACTGGTTAAACACCTACTCTGTGCCAAGCACCGCGCTGGGCACCCAACACAGGTACTCTCACGTTTTCCTCACAAGCCCCAGTGCGGGGGAATATGTGAGGAAACGGAGGCTCAGAGGGTTCCAGAATTGGTCTCAAGTCCCAAAGTGTGGGGAGTGGGTGGGGTGCGGATGACTGGGGAATGGAGGGCTGGGTTGAGGTGGGTCTGGGGGACTCCACGGCTGGCAGAGGTGACAGGCCTGGGGCTCTGTGCCCACTAGGTGTGCCAAAGCCAGGGGTGGGGGAGGTGTGCGAAACAGCCCCTGCCTCCGAGGTCTGGGTACTGGCGGGGAAGTCGGGGGCGGAGCTGAGAGGAGCTCAGACTTCTCTAGAAGGGACTTGTGTCTCCCTTCTGTGTGGCCTGCCTTTTCCAAAGCAGCCAGCCAGGACAGGAGCTGGAGCTATAACCCATCAGGCTCTGCCGGGCCTCAGGGGTCCCAGCCCACCTCTCTCCCCTGGGACTGCTTTCCTGGTTCCATGACAGGATTAAGGACTTGAATGGTGGACACAGTTTGCTTCAGGAGGTGGGAGGTGCCCGTGGGGGGAGGGGGCCCGTGGGGGCTGCAGGGGACTTCCGACAAGAGCTGCCACAGCAGATTCTGAGGCAGAAAATCCTATTTCTCAGTCCTTAATTCCAGTCAATTCCAGTCAAAGGGCTGATAGGCATCAGCTGGCAGTAATTTGTGCAGTTTATCCGCTCTTTTCACCTTCTATCGGTCCTTCACTGACGGGCAGGTCGACATGCCGCTGCTCGAGTGAGGAAATTAAAATTTGATGCAATAATCCCAAATAAGAAGGATTTTATTAGGTAATATATACACTTTAGATGAGGCATGCTGGCCCGATACACTGATAGAGAGAGGCATACATGCTGGGAGCCGCAGATAAAGAGGAAGAGTGAGGCAGAGTGGGCCGGGGTCCGAATGGAGGCCCCGAGGCCAGCAGAGGCAAGGCTGGGAGTGGGGATGCCTGGGTCCTCGGGTCGAGGAGGCTGGGCCTGCCACAGTGCTCCTTGGCCCCGGCCGGCCTGGGAAGTACTGAGTTAAGTCAGGATTCCACACTGTAAAGGGACACGCAGGGCCCGGATCAAGGCATGGAAACCGATTAGAAGCCTGGGAAAATCACGCTTGGAGTATATGGGAATCGGCCTGCAGCAGAAAAAGCTGTGCTAGGGACACACAAGTGACAGTGCTCCTTTTAAGTGTGGGGACAGGGTGGAGAGGCCGAGCTGTGTGCCCACGAGAAGATTCTGTGGGTGCCCGGGAAAGTCTGAAACCTCCCCCTTACTTCCTCGTCTGGTTCCCCTGAGCCCAGTCGTGACCTAAGTGGTGGGGCTCACACCTGCTCCCTGGGAGCTCCTGGGGCATTGGCTTTAGTGGCCTCACAGTGCCAAAGGGACAACCGACTCATAACCACTGTGACCGAATGCCTCACTGGGTACTCTACACAAGCATGCAACCTCTAATCCTTGAAGCCCTCGGGGGATGGAGACACTACTGTAGATATTCCCAGTCTGTTTCCCAGTGAGGAAGCCATCCAGAGTGTGTGTGATTTGGCCAAGGTGCGGGGACCTGCTCCCAGTTTCCCTGGCTGCCTGGTCGCCATCACATCCTCACTTCAACCAACAAGTTGGCTTTGAGCATCTTCTCTGCACTCAGCCCTGGGCACGATGCCCTGGGAGACCCACTGGAAGCCTGAGACCGGGTCCCAGAGACTCAGGTACCTTGACTACCAGGAGCTCCAAAATAACCCACTCACACGTCGGTGAACATTATAGGGACAACTATAATTCAGTGGTAAATTATGCAACACAGGGAGGGCTGAGGGAAAGAAATGGCTGGTTATGTCTACGGGCTGGTGAGGATAAAGCTAGGAAAAAAAAAATCAAAGAAAGGTGGCCAGTGAGCTGGGAACCAACAGACGGGCAGATTTTGTACTGGTGATAGGAGTGGCCATAAGGGGTGATGAGGATGGCAGGATGGTGAGAGGGCTGGTCTGACCAGGACATCGTTTGTTCGTTCGTTCGTTCATTCATTCATTCACTCCACAAACACATCCTTAGCACCCCTGATGTGCTCTGCCCACAGCAGTCCCAATCCCTGCCCAACTACGCTTCCAGTCTAGCAGGGAAGGAGAGGCTGAGCCAGCTGTCCAAGAGCGCTGAGTGCTAAGAAGGGGACATCTAGGGGCCAGGGACAGTTGGAAGGGCCTATCTTCTCTGAAAGGCCAGGGAAGGACTCCCTGGGCTGACAAGATGTGGGGGTAGCAAAGAGACTTTGGAAGGAGATAGCCTTTAGCCTCAAAAGCTAGAGGTCCTGCTGTCCATGGACCACTAAGAAAGAGAAGGTGGGGGGGGGGGCATTGAGATGTTCCCCTCCACCCCAAAAACATCTCCAGATGCCTGCAGCAGGAGACTAAAAAGGATCTTGCCTGTTACGTCCTCCAGCCCATACCCGGCCCCAAGAAAGACGTGGCTACTACCCCCACAAACCCGGAGACTAAAGCACAGTGCTTCGAGGATGCCATGGTCAGGATGGACCACAGCCTCCAAACTGGAGGTCAGGCTTCCCTGGCCTGGGGTGGCCTTACAGGTACAGTCTTCACCCTGATCAAGGGAAGCCTGCCTTTCACTGATAACCTAATCCTGTGAGCCTATGCAGGTGTGCATGTGGGTGCCCTGCTTTGCTCTCCAAGTTGTGTGTCTTTCCTCTAAGCACACCGAGCTCTGTCAAAAGGAAGGGCACGTTTTTCTTTCCACAGGAAAGACTCCCCAAGCTGCATGTCCAGGGTTGCACCTGCCGAGAGGAGCCAGCGTTTCTTAATTTATCAGCCCAGTGTGTGTTTTAGTCGAGTTTGCACAAAACCACGGATGGCGACCAGGCAAGGGATGGGCGAGTGAAGCTGCCCGCTCCCAGCCCCTGCCAAGCAGGCAGTAGCACGTCTGGGTCTCGAAGATTCCCAGTCACAACCGACTGAACCAGAGGCAGACACAGAGCCCAAGGGCAGCCAATCTCCAGGCTGGCTGGAGATCTGTGACTGTGCAACGTGGCACAAAATCACGAGCACGGCCAATCAGGTGCCTCTTTTGGAAACGTGGACTTGAGAAATCCAAAGACACAGCAGTTAAGAGAAGAGCCAGGCCAGAGAGGGTTGGGGAGAGGGGGGTAAACGGCCGCCATCTTAGGCAGCACTGGTTGGCTGGGAGAGGCAGCTCGACCCACGAATATGGCTGAGCCCAAATCTGTTTGGGTAAGCCTGGCTGAGTCCAGATGTGCTCTCCAGACCAGGCTGGTTCCGCAGGCATCCCTAGTATCCCACATAAATCTTTCTGAGCTGCTCCTGTTTGTTTATGCTAGTAAGTCTTTGTGTTTTGCTTCTTGGAACCCTCTGGGGATGAAGTGAGAGGGTGAGGACACGGGGTGCGGTATGAAGAGGGGGTTGGGTTTTCACTGTGCCAAGACACCCATCACTGACATGCGCAGGGATTGAAGGGAATAAGAAATGCCAAGGAAGAGTCTGTCCTACCAAACAGGGCCCCCGTCCCCAACGGAAGCTCAGAGGGAAGCCCCACGAGGGCCAGGGAGCATCTTACCGGAGGAGAATGCTCATAGATGTTAGTGCTGTAAGGCAGGTTGATGAAGATAGGGTCCATGTCCTGGACATCTGTGATGATGATGGCCAAGTTGGCCAGGGTGGACAGAGGCCTGGTCTTGTCTTGATCCTTAGAGGACAGAGAATACACAGCCTTAGGTTGTGACATTGTTGACACACGTACACACACACACACACACACCCCTGCACACACGACACCCATGTGCACAAACCTGTGTGTCTATGTACGCACAGGTTCCCGCACTCCTGCACAAAGATCGTTAGTACACAGAAGTTCAAGAACTCTAAGAACCCACGGTGATCTCTGACCTGTGCAGGAAAACGCAAACAGGGCCCCCAAGGCCCAGCAGAAGGTGGCTTATCCAGTGTCACAGAGGAGGGTTAGGGTAGATCCCCCCCCCGCCCAGCCTAGCCCTGATCATGCTGGACACCTCACGTGTGGGATGACCGGCTTGGGGTAAAGAGACAGTGCTGTCCTTAGCAACTTCTCTTGATTCAGGCAGAGGCCACTGGCTGCCGTCATGCCTACTTCCTGCCCCCTCTCACCCCAGGGCAGCAAGGGAAGGACCAGGATGGGCGTTCCTCAGAAGAAAGGCCCTCTCACAGGACAGGGGGCTAGTCGGAGACCTGTATCCCTGCCCCCTCCCCATCTGCACCCAGGGTTTAGTGGTCGAGCAACTTTTCTGACAGAACAGCGGGGGGAGCTCCGGGGCATGTGACATTTGGGGGACTCCAGGAAGAAATCCTGAGAGGTCGTGTAGGCCATCCCCCTGCGGCCAGGCAGGCCGTGTTTAAACCCTCCTAGTCAATTGGAAGTTTAGTCTTACGAAAGCTCACCAAGAGAGGAAATCAGAAACACATCTTCTATTACCCCCAAATACACAGCCCCCCATGATAAACTGATTAAATAGCCCACTGCTATCGAATAACGATAGCCAAGAGGAACAGAAACTACACGCTGAATACACGTTTCAGTACCAGGCACTGTGCTCGCACCTTGTTTGCTTTTGTAGATACTATGTGCCCATTATTCAGATATGTTCACTGAGACTCACAGAGATTAAGTAACTTGCCCAGAGTCACGCAGATGGTGCATGTGTAGCCCAGACTCAAACTCAGATCCTTTTGCAATACAAACCTGCCCTGTTTTGATCCGGGGCCCTGACGTCATCTCAGCCCCTGACTTGCTGGGTCACTCTGCCTAAGTTCTCTTCCTTCGTGGGGTCTCAATTTCCTTCTCTGGGAGACGAAGGGGCTCAACACAATGACCTCCGTGGACCCTCAGGCCTGTAAATTCTCTGGTCTGGGATTTGAGAGTGACCTTCCTCTGATGGGGTCTCCCTTGGTCTGGGGTGACCTGACTGATGCAAAGCATTCTCCCCATTTCAACAAGCCTAGAACTTGTTCCTGCCCTCCAGGTACACAGGTGCAGCAGTAGAGTCTTTGGGGGGGAGAGGGCAAGTTGTCCTAAGAGTCCTCAGGGACAGTCACGGAGAGGGTGAGGGACTTTGGGGATGAGGGGTGGGTGCGGTAGGGTGGGGGAGAGTCTGGACGCAGGAGGAGCTGGGCAGAGGATCCACCAGGGAGACACCTTCCCAGACTCTAAGACAATGGAACCCACAGCCCAGGCTTGGGGGCTGCCCGTGGTAAGAGCTCTCCACCAGGGACCTGAACAACCAGGCAGACAGGGCCAGAGTGGGAGGAACAGAAAGCCCCTTGACCTTCGGAGCAGGGGAGGCCAGTGACCCTCATTTGCCGTTAGCAGTCTTCTGTGGGCAGCTGGCTTTGTCCGGCCTGGCACGTGCCCTCCCCTCCGTCCCGCAGTCCTGGGGCCACAGCCTTGCCCCCACCACAGACGTCCCCACGCAGCCTATCTCGGATTCCACGGCTGGGGAATGGGGATGGCAGAGGGCACCCTGGCAGGGCAGGCGACACGCTGGGCTCCCAGCTGCCACTCTGGGGCCTGCAGCTCTCGGCAGCCGTCTCCGGGGAAGTCCTCACATTTCCCCACCTGGTGCCCACCCCGTGGCGGCTGGGGCCCCAGCCTGGTCCCTGTGATGCCACACAGGAGACTCTCCTTGGGGAAATGCCCAGCAGCCAAGGGCACAGCACGGGTCCTAGGGGGGACTGTGCAGGTGCAGGAGCCATCAATATCGAAGGGCTGCTCCCGTTCTATTGCTTCAGGGCCTGAGCGCTGGGAGATTAACAGCAATTTAACTGTATTCACCGTCTCAGCTTGAGCCCAGGCCTCTTGACAGGCCCGGCCACCCAGACCTGAGCCTGTGCCCGGCTCTGGTCTCTCCCCCACCAGCCCAAAGCCATTTTTACGGAAGATGGAGATTACTCCACAGGGACAGGCTCATAGCAAGAAAGAGAGCAAGCGTCTGTGCATTTCTGGGCCCCGGTGTGGGCAAATGGCGGGTGGCGGGAGGGACACCGCAGCTGGGTGCGGGGGCAAGGGAGTGCACAAGGGTGCAGGTGCATGCAGAAAGCGGACCCTGCTCTCGCAAGCCCCGTCGGTCCCAGAAGTCAGGTTTACTAACAGCAGCACACATGGCCTCCCAGGCGACGAACACGGAACCAGGGGAGAAAGGGAAGAACGTGAATGTCTCCTGCGGTGGCCTCCCCAGAAAAAGAGTGCGTTTCCTGGTTCTTGGGGCCTCTCTCCACCTTGCCCAAGCCTGGGGGAGCCCCGCCTTTCACACTGGATCCTCGACCTAGTCTGTGTGTCTTACCCCAGGATCCGGGCTCTGTGACCTGCCAAGCGGAGCCCCCAGCACCACTGGCAGTCCCCGCTGCAGCGACACGGGGCCAGAGGGTGTGTGTCAGGTGATAAGGGACAAACGGCCACCGGCTCTTGCCCTGCGGCCTGCTGAGGGCTCCGGCTGTGCCTGGAGAAGAGGCAGGAGCAGGCAAGACAGGAAGGCAGGGGTAGGAGCCTGCTTAGGGTGTGGCCTGCCTGTCCCTCAGGTCCTCCCGAACAGCAGGCGACAGAGGCCGAGCCGCTGTGATGTTCTGGAAACTCAGAAACTCCTGGCCGTGGGGGCCCTGGACAGGTGGCTGATAAGCCAGGTTTGAATGCTCGCTCCCTGCTACTCGTCGGCTTGTGAGTCTCAACAGCGTCAGCCATATAACCGGACGATGATTCTCTCTTTCCTCCCTCTCCTCGCTAACTGAACCCGGAATTTCCAGGTCCCAGAATGGTCCTTGGAGCACATAGCGTGCCCTACTCAGGATGCCTGGACCCTCTGGTCCCTGCATGTTGGGTGGTGTCACAACATAGCTGGCTTCCCACCTCGGCCTGACGTTCCAGAGAGCAAGGGGACACCCCACACCACGGATGTCCTGTGGGATTACCAGCGCGGGCACGGGAGTGAAGCTGCTGAGTCACCACCGACACCCGAATGGCTCCCGTGCCTCAGTTTCTTCGTCTGTAACATGGGTCACTTGGTATTTATTACTTATGAGCTGGGGCTGCCGTGGGGATTCATGGAGACCATCCACCCGAGTGCTCAGCCCAGCCCGGCCCTTGGTCTCCCTGTGACTATCGCCAGCATCACGATGGCTGAGCCTGACCAGCAGGGAAGGACGCCGATGTCCCGTTGCTCTCCCCCGGGGTGGGGGGGGAGGCAGACATCCACGCGGGACTCACCGTGGCGTTGACGGTGAGCTGGTAGGCCTGCGTAGTCTCGTAGTCCAGCTCCCGGATCACCGTGACGATGCCGCGGGCACTGTCGATGGCAAAGAACAGGGAGGGGGGCTGGAAGGAGTAGAGGACACTGCCGCCCGCACCCAGGTCGGGGTCCGTGGCGTTCACAATGAAGATGGGTGTCCCCACCGGTGTGTTCTGGGGGTGAAGCAAAGCAAACAAAAGGGTGAGAAGTGCTCGGAGCAGCTGCCTTCGTCGGTGACTATTCCCCCGAAGCCCATTAACCACGTCCCTCCAGCCAACCGGACCTGCAGCTTTGTCATTTTTATTCTAAGAGGGTTCAGAGGAATTTAAAATGCAGTATCTGGTGTGTGTTTTTTTTTTTTTTTTTCCTTTTTTTGATGGCCTCCTGGTGGCCGTAACAGCACCAGTTCTAAAGATGATCTGCTCATCCTGGAGTTCTGGATGAGGGCCTTTTGGTCCCCAAGCCCCCTGTTTCTTGGCGGTGCTGATTCATCCGTTGAGTGCCCCTTTCTGCCCAAGCCTCGGGCTCGGGGGGTTCGGTGGGGCACCTGGGAGTCAGTGTGTCGGGAGGTTCAAGGGCAGGGAGCTGACAGGTGTGCACTACAGGCAGGTGGCCGGGGGCCCCGAGGGCTTTGCTGGCAGCATAGAGGTTACTCGGATTGCCCTGGGGTAGGGCATCCACAAGCCATCCCTGGGCCATGGCAGCCCGCCACGAGAGGCCCACAAGACCCACTCCAATATTACTACCTCCTGGGAGCCTGCCATGATTCCCTCTGCTATACACTACGTACGGACCCCTGCCCTTTTCCGACTTGGGGTCTTTGGTGAAATATTGCTTCCTTATGGAATCTTCTAGACCCTTAAGGCAGGTCAGCCCCTCCCCCGCCCCCACCCTCCCCCGCTGTTTATATTAAGGTTCCCACCTCACCCTGGATGTTTTCATCATCCACATATCTTCTATAATTCCTTGGCCCCCACCTGTCTTCCCTCACAGCGCCCGTGCCCCGTGGAAGCCACAGGGCTCCAGCTGCCTTGCCTAGCACAGTGCCTGGCACACGGCAGGTGTTCAGTCAGTGTCCTCTCTCAAGACATGCGCGAGCCGCCCAGAGAGCGCTCAGCACATTCTCGGGATCTGTTTGCATCTCTGCCCGACGGTCAGCTCTCGTCGCCGCAGCGCCCGCCACAGGGCCTGGCACGCGAGCCACGCCGGCAAAACGCTGGGCGAAGGAACTGATTCATAATTTAGTGAGCTCTGGGCACATCTGAAGATGGGCAAGCTAATGAGGCTCTTCGTGGAGACGAGAGGGTAAAAACAATCCCCGCTCCCGTCGACTGACTGTTACGTGCCAGGTCCTGTGCTGTGCGCTGCGTCTGTCACCTCTGTGACAAGTAGCTTTCTACGTGGCAGCTAGTATCCGGTTTAGGAAGCTAAGGCTCAGAGAGGTGAAGTGCCTTGCCCAAGGCACACAGCTAGGCAATGGTAGAAGGTGGCCTTGAAATCAGGTCCAATTCTAAGCCACCGATCTTAAGCTCTACGCTAAATACTTCTCTAAAACACCCATGGCAGTTCTCGTCCTGACTCTTCTGTGTGAAGGGGTCAGCTGCCAGCCTGAGTGAAGCCTCCTGGCCAGGAGTGTGGGACTAGCCCGTAAGTTCCCTGAGGGCAGAGACAGTATTCCTGGTCCTGCGTTTTTTTCACGCTGGGATAATGACTGGGTCCCTTCCGACACCTGCAGGGTCTCTCTCGAGGAAGGCATCCGCGTTGCTGCCTCCTGTCTGTGCTGCTGGCCATGACGTGGGCCCTGTGTCACCGCTTTGAGCAACTTCTTTCACTGGGGCATGCTGGCAACCCTTCCCCGGGGACTATCTGCTTGAGTGTTCTTTACAAGACCCTGCTTAGGCTGGAAGGGGCCTCGGGAGAACGATGTGATGGAGTTGCCATTGTTTCTTTCTGAGTGTGCTGATTCTCCCCCATCGCTGAGCATGTGTCAGGCTGAATAAACAGGCTCATAACCTGTCCTTCTCCCACCAGCACTGAGCACAGGAGGCAGATAGGGAGGCCCCTCTCCTCCACACCATCCATGACTCCCCAGTGCCCCTTTGCATAGGACACAGGCCCTCATGGTCTGGCCCCGTCTCCTCCTTCATACTTTATTTCCTGGCAGGTATCCCTTCGTGGCCTTTAGCTAAGATCATGTGTAGCATCTATTCTTATCAGTTTAATATTTCCTGGTAGGTTGAGCTATTTGTACTTTCCAAACCCAGCAGGCTGCCTCACACCTTGGAGCCTCTGAACCTCCTTTTCCTTTGCTAGGCTTTCCCTCCTCAGCTCGGTGGCTTGGAAAACAGATGCTCTCTTTCCCTCCAGAAGAGCATCAAGTGTGCAAGGGGGCAGAGCGGACAAGTGCCAGGATTTCAGGGGTCGATAGGCCTCTGCTGGAGCCCCAGCCTCACTGTGTGTCTTTGGGTTCCTTAATCTCTCTGATCCTTAATCTCCTCTCTGTCCACCGGAGTCAATAACGTCCCATAAGGTTAGTGTGAAGAGAACGTAAGCTCAGGAGTGCAAATTTCCCAGCATGTAATAAGTGCTTAGAAGTTGGCAGTTGCGATTTTTGTCATCTGGTGGCTTCCAGAAGACTTGTAGACAAGAATGCCTTCGAGGGGAGGGCAGGCAGGTGTCAAGACGCACGATGAATATTAATAATACCGTGCTGGGCATCCTCTGTCTGCACCCTCCAGATGCACAGAGTACCCTGCTCTGTCTCCCCACCCCCCTGCCCCCTGCAAGACCTCAGTGGACAGCATCCACCCCCAGGCTCCCTTGCAGACTAGCTTCTGCCAGGGGGAGGTGCTGGCAGGAGCTCAGAGTTTGGGAAAGAGGCAGGAGGAGAAGGACCCTGGGGGATACTTTTCCACTCCCTCCAGCTCCAGGCCAGCCGCCCCTCCTCCCTGGCTGCAGCCTTCAGTGGGGTCCAGGCAGGCAGCGCTATCCCCTCCCCTTTTCCCTGCAGCCCTAAGGGCTGCTGCTGGTCTCAGGTGCCTCAACAGCCCTTCATGCCCCCTCGCCCTGCCCACCTGCTGTAAGATGTCTCTTCACTGAAATGCCTTTATTGGAACTGAGATGAACTGTTCCCCGGGGATCTGATGGATACAGGCACTCTGCACATACATACCCGGGGCCACCGCACGCAGGGCCCCGAAGTCTGAGGCCCTCTGGCACTGGGCTCACTGGAGCCGGTCCCCGCCCTCACATGCCACCACGACGGCACGGGGCTCAAGGAGATCTTTACAAGCCTCTCAGCCAAACTACAGTTCTCCCTCTAGATCCAACACGCACAGCACACGTGAGCACCGGAGCCAGCCTAACCCTCCAAGCCATTCCATCAGGGCCTGGGTTCTGCCACCGGAGGGAGGGACATGTTCCCATTTCAGAGCAGCCAGCCCCCTGTGAGGCCGCTAGACAGCACTTCAGAGTACACCCCACACGGAGCCAGCGCCCAGAGGGGAGGGATGGCTCCCTCGAGAATGTCAGCTCTGCAGCCCCCTGCCTCGGGGAGCAGGGGACATTTCACCCGTGCATACCTCACGGTCCGGGGCAAAGGCTCTCTGGGCAACTGATTAGAGGATTTAAAGCGAGATCCAAGAAGACAGGGGAAAGGGGGAAAAAGAGGGAATGGCCCTGTGTCTGACCTTCTTAGATTATGTTTCATGCCCAGCAGTGAAAACCCATTTAATTTGTGCGTAACTTAGGAAAGGTTTTAAACGGGCCTGGCAAAGAGCCATTCATATACTTAGAAGGGACAAGCCATTGGAGGGAAAAGAATGCTGACTTCCTGCTTTTCAGGTCCCGGGTGCCATGCTCTATCAGGGGAATGGGGCGGGGGGTGGTGCTCATCAGCACCGACAAGGGGGCTTTTCCAAGTACAAAGCTATTTCATGCGAATGTGCAGATGTACCCCCTTTAAAGATCTGCCCCTTCAATGCAAGCAGATTTCTTCTGTGAAGCCAGGTACACCTGGGCTTCCAAGCAGACAGTAGAACTTGGTGACTCAGAGCAGAGATGCTGAGTTAGACTACCCCCCCGCCCCCCCACCACCCCCCCCCCCGCAAGTTTGAGTCCCAGCCTCTCTCTCCACTTATTGGCTGGAGACCTCAAACTTACACTGTTGAACTTACTCTTTTGGCTCAGTTTCCCTGTACCAGGGAAAATGTAAAAATGGAGTTGTTAACAGTACCTACCTCCAGGGTTGTAAGAAAGAATTAAGTGAGACAAGGTACGGAAAAAAAAAAAAAAAACCCAAAAAACTTCTTGCTGAGCCAGGCACACGGCAATATTGAACCATACTCAATAAATGGTCGTTGCAATTATTATTATGGTAATAAAATACCATCACAAGCAGGGTGAGACGAGCTCTATTTAAAGGGAGATATTAAAAACAGCCAATCAATCTCTTCATCATCAACCTAGACAAACGGGCATTTAAAAATTCAGAAAGAGAACATCTTTGTTGATTGGTTCATGGCTGCTGCGGACAGATCCAGGGTAGGAGAAGATCTGGAGACCCTCCCCAGCCGGTTTGGAGGGCCTGGGAGAGGAGGGCTGGGGTCTGGGGAAGGGGTCGGAGGGGGGGCCTGGAGACAGCTCCTGAACCCGAGGCCAGGCCTGACCATGCACCACTCGGGGACGGCTTGCATGTAGGAGCAGGAAGGAGCCTTGGGGATTATCCAGTCCAGCCACGATTGGAAATATGATGCCTCGCCTTACATATAGTGCTTTATTTGCCCCATCCAGAGACTGCCAACCCCTGCCTCCCCACCCACACTTTTTCTAAGTAAAGATGCTCTTTGTACTCACAGTTCTGCTCAAGGGGATGGATGTAGGCAGCCACGTTTGTACCAAGCGCCTTCAGACCTAGGCCACATCTGATTGGTCCAGGGGTAATCACCTGACTCAAACAGGCCAATCAGATGGGGCCTTGCAAGTCAAACCAATTTTCTGCACAAACCTGACAAAGGTTCTTGCTATCTGTTCGGGCTGGGGTGGGCACCATGGCAAGCAGAAAGCCACAGTTACCAGGCAGCAGAGAAGCCACGGGCAGGCCAAGGAAGCCCATGTGCAGCGATGACAATGAGCACAGTGAGACAGAAAAGCAGAGACAAGGGCCTCTGAGAGCCTCCCCTACCCTGGTCGTCACAGGCCCTGCCTGGACTTCATTTTCTATCCCTGGCTGTGGCGTAGAGACTCAATCTGGGCTGTCCTTCCCATGGCTACCCCCTTGGCTTACACTGTCCTCCATGGGTCTCAGCTCCTGCCTGCCCCGTGGCACCCCCAGAATGTATCCAGCCACAGGCAAGGCCTCCTCATTCCTGCAGCTCTGCCCCAGGCTCAGCCTGACTCTTGCCTGCAGGGATTCCGTCCTTTTAACGCCCAGGCTGGGCCACAGAAAGCAAAGCTCCCTACCACTGCTCCTAGACTGCTGGGGGCAAGGGAGGTAATAATGGGGAGAAGAATAAAACAGCCTAGATGAATGAATGCGGGCTCCCTCTCCTTTTTAAGCGTCCCCAGACACTCCATTTAACATGCAAATCCATTCAGGTCATTGCAATGATCAGCATGAATGTGGAGGTGGCAGGGGCAGGCAGGGGACAGCTTGATCATGGGCTTGACACACTCAGCCAAGACAGGCCTGGATGAGCAATGCTCTGCAAGGCCAGGCTCTGCCCACCTGGAGGCAAGGAAACCAGGGGCAGGTACTCCTACGGAGTCTAGGCTTGGGGTTCAGGGGTCTACAGAAGCATTGCCAGGGTGGTCCTGAGCTGTGGAGGCAGGGCCAAAAGGCCCATTCCAGTCGACGTGGGCCGCCCCATTCTAGGGCAACTTCTCCCCACATGTTCATTGTAGACTTGGCCCTGAGTCCACTTTCTTGTTGGAAAGGGGTGGCTGGTCTTTGGAGGAAAGGTTCCACGGGGCGTGATTACTCCTGCCTCTGAGATAGGCCTCTTGGTTTGCTTCTCTGCCCCAGTTCTGCTCTTAGCACCCCTTCCTCTATGACCGTTCCTTCTCCCGCCCAGGCCTGCCCACTCCCTCATAGGTTCTGGGCCATTTCAAGGGAAATCTCCCCAGATGCACCGCCCATGCCTCCTGGGAGGCAGGGACCAGTGTTTAGGCACCACCCCCCCCGCAAAACACTTGCACTGCCAGCTGGGTCCCTCTCAGCAGGGGCCCGCTCCACACAGGTCGCAGACAGGGCAGGCCCCCGCCTCTTCCAGTTCCCGGTTAAGCTCCACGCCACTTCTGATGGACCCGCTGCAAATGGGCCACCCTGTGCAATTCAGAGACAAATAAATCTTTTTGCTACTCCTGGGGTGACAAGGGAATAGACTCTGGGAATGTTCTGCTGTGCAAGGGATCTTGTTCGTTAATAATAATGATAAATAGCTCACTTCTCACATGCAGTGTGAGTTACATTACACTCCAGGCTTCTACAGAGGTGGCTCGGGGTGCTCACTGGAACAGTGGGGTGGGGTGGGGGGTGCGTGCAGAAGGGAGGAAGGGGCCGGGCAGGTGGAGCGGCAGAGAGGGAGGGCACAGGAAACGGAGAAGGAGAGACGGTAAGGAAGGGGGCAGGGGAGGGAGAAGAAGGTGACAGGGGACAAAGGAAACTAGGAGGGGACAGTGAAAGAGCACAACAGGGGAGCAAAGGGCGATGGGGGTGAGGTGGGAGAGCACGCCTAAGAAGAGAGAGGGAAGGAAAGAGGAAGAAACTGAAAGGGAGAAAAAGAGACAGTGCAGAGGGAAAGTTGTGAACAAAGGAAAAGTACAAAAGTTCGAGGCGCCAAGAGAAAGGAAGTAGAGCACACCGTACCCTCTCATCTTAGCGGTGTACCCTCCTCAATTCGATTTATTCTGTACCTTCGACCCCACCCCCGCAAGAAGCCCTACCATTTCCACTGTAGGTGTCGTCTCTAAAGGCGTTATTAATATTTATGGAATGCTTGCTGGATGCCGCCACAGTCTTTAATATCTTATTATAAAGCCTGTTATAAAATGCATTAGTAATAAATTCCTGACAGATGGAGTTCTGACACGGTGCGGGCGCCTTGGTGAATCGGAGCTGGGAACAGACACTCCTGGAACGTGCACATGCTGCTCAGAGGCTGGGCTGCTGCCCGCCCTCTTCCCCCCTCCCCCCGCCCCCCGCCCGAGGTGGGGTGGGGCAGGGAGAGAGCTCACTCCTCCATCCTCAGGCCGGGGAGCCATCAAATATTATCTCATCACCTCCTTTTCCTCCAGAGCGGAAGAATGAAAGCTCAGAGAAATGAAGCAATCTGTCTCAAGTTACACAGCTTGTAAGTGAGTGATGGAATTTTAGGATTCAAGTTCAGGTCACCTCTGTGTCCCCAGACCTCAGGGACCCTGCAGATGAGGGTGGAGAGTGGGCTCAGGGCCCCTGCTCAAGTAGGGCTGATTCACTCACTTCCCTCCTTGGAAGGGCTGGGAATGACATGGGAGCCAAAGACGGCGGGGTGGGGGTGGGGGGCTCTGGGTTGTTTGCACTGGAGAAAGGAAGGCTGATGGGGAGCTTTGGCCCCCCAAAAACTCAGAAGGAAGAGAGTGTCCCAAAATTTGCACACTTCTACTGGGAATCAGGAAATGAGCTCCCACTGGGCCAAGAAGAAGTCAAATCAGAAGTAGAGGCCTTTCTGACAAGGGGGCTCCTGGGGCAAAGGGGAGGTGCTGGTGTTTTAGTTTCCATCGAATGCCACAGCAGGTGCCACTTCACTGATGACTCTGGAGGCAGGGGCCCACTGGGGTCTTGGGGAGGGTGTCATTCCAAATGTGAAGCTATAGAGGCTTTGTGGCATTCCAGCTTAGGGAAGGGGAGAAACGGGGTCTGTGAGAAATGGACCATATTTCTTTGAGAAAGAAAGGGTGTGGAGCTCGCACACTCTTTCTTGTGCAAGCTCCAGCTGAAAGTAGGTCCAAAGGGAGAAACAGTGCTTCGAGGGGGACCTGGAGAGGCAAGTGCCCACAGGGCCCCGATGGATGTCTCAGGTGGTCCCCTCCTGGTCACGGAGAGGGCACACTGGCTTGTGCACAAGCCCGCATGTGTATAATGGGCACTCCAGCACGTCTCTCTGCAGAAGAGTCCAGAAGAGATCAATTCACAAGGTCTCTTTTCTCTATCAGTGTCTGCTGTCTCTCACATGATGTGCACTGGACCCCAAAAGGTGCTGGGTCTTCCCTGAAAGCTGGGCAGACTGCTGGGTGGAGGAACAAGCCCTGTGGGCACAAGGAGCCCCAAAGGGCTGAGCTCTGAGTGCCACACACCCTGGCATGATTAAAGCACTTTCCTAGCTATTCCACATCTCCTTGGGGCCAGCTCTGGCCTGTCCATCTGAGTCCCTCCCTCCTTCTTGGCCTCCAGCTGTGCACTGCCCATTCTGAATCCCAGGAAGACACCCATCAAAGTGCAGACCTGACTTCCCCACACCTGTGAGGGTCTTTGCCTGCCAGCATGATCTTGGACTTGCCCCCCATTCTTCATCAGGCACCAGCACCTGACAATTCTTGCTTCAACATTCCTCACATCCTTCCTTTTCTCTTTGTTATTTACCTTGGCCACCTCTGCAGTGACACCTAGCATCGTCACTTGCAAATCTATAGAAGGCATTCAATAAATGTTTTAACAGAATCGGGACTTCCTATTCAACAGGGCAGGTTGAACACGTCCATTTATTTCTGTTTTTGTCCCAACCCCTCACCAAAATGACAATATGATAATTAAAAATGCATAGGTCCACAAGGACAAAAAGAACAGGAGAGGAGGCAAAAGCAGACAAGAGACGTTGACAAAATCCTGGAAACTAGGAATTGATGGGACAGGAGCCTGCCTTAGGAAAGAGGGGCAAGCCAAAGCTCAGGCTGGCAACTCAGAACCCTGGAAAATCAGAAGCTGGAGATACCAGGTGATGCCCAAACCAGGGAGACCAACCGCAAATCTTTAAAGAGTAGTCAGACTCCCAAATGCCTTCTTTGGCTTGTGCAGAAGACAGGAGGTCTACTTTCTCAAGGGGCCAAGTTAGTCAGGCTCTGGACCCAGGCTGGGAGCTGGATAAGGCACTGAAAACAAGGAGGTCCAATGAAAATCTGCATCTCTCCTCCGCTCCCATCCCCAATCAGGCCTCTTTAGCCAGTCGGCCTCTTGAAGACTGACAGCCTGGCAGGAGATAGGAAAACTGGCCCAAGAGAAAACACTAATATTAACATGGTAGAGTTCTCACAAGGAAACAGCTAGGTCCTCACCAAATCACCCCATAGTGAAGTCTGCTGGTTGACAAGAGCACTCCACCCTACCCTGCCCTAACACACACAGCAGGTTTCCATGTGCCTAAATGTGAACACACTCTTAAATATAAACATACAACTGAGGGTCATGAAACATTTGAGAAGAGCCTCTACTATGAAAGACAGACAGGGGTGGGTAGGGGGACAGTGGGAAGGAATAACAAAAGTAACTTTTTTCAAATGTTTAATTAATTATTTTGAGAGACAGCAAGAGAGTGCATGTGTATGTGAGTGCATGCACGAGTAGGGGAGGGACAGAGAGAGGGGGAGAGAGAGAGAATCCCACGCAGGCTCCATGCTTAGCACGGAGCCCAACACAGGGCTTGATCTCATGACCATGAGATCATGAGCTGAGCTGAAATCAAGTTGGATCCTTAACTGACTGAGTCACTCAGGCACCCCAAAAGTGAATGTCTTTAACATCCAGAGAGACAAGACATAGCATCTTTGAAATCAGAACATTCCAAGAGGAAGAGATAATAGAAATGAAAACTTAATGGAAGAGTTGGAAGATAAAGAAATTTCCCCAAAAGTAGGACAAAACTCAAAGAGATGGAGACTGGGGGAGAAAATAAGAAAATTAGAGAAGTAGTTCAGAAGATCCAACACCCAACTAATAGGAGTTCCAGAGAGAGAGGAAACAGGGCAAGTGAAGGGAAGGAAATTATCTGAAAAGAGAGGTAAAAAAACTCCCAGATCTGAATGACATGTTTCCAGATGGAAAGAGGCCACTGTGTTTTGAAGACAGACCCACACTGAAGCATAAAACTATGAAGTTTCCAAACACTCAGATTAAAAAAAAAAAAATCTGAGACACATTCAGAGAGAAAACAAACGTCTACAGTCAAAGGATCAGGAACCAAAATGGCACTGAAGTTCTTAACAGCAACATTATAGGCAAAGGAGAAATGACTTTACATTATGAGGAAAACGATTTCATTCTAGAATTCTATACCCAGCTAAACTATCAACAAATATGTGTTTAGAATAAACACATTTTTCAAACACAGTAAAAAAAATCCCATGAATCCCTTTTCAGAGGGTGTGAACCAAGAAAGAGGAAGCTATGGGACCCACGTAGAAAGAGACAAAGAAATTCTCTGGGTGATTCCCCTCTCATCCCCCATGCCCCACACAGGTGTCTTCAGCCACTTAGCCTCCAGAAGAGCAAAGTGAACCAGAGCACAGCCCGTCTGGAGTGGAGCTGGAGGATGGATGCTCCAAGGGGAATGCTGCCAAGAGAAATACAAACTGATTAAAAAAATCACTATACTTTTAATATACTGAGAGGAGGTACTTAATTATGTCAGAATATTTAGAATAAGTGATAGGTTCACAGAACCCTAAGCAAACAAATAAGAAAGAGAGGTAATCATTAACTCTAGAGAAAACAAAAAAGGATTTTTTTTTTAATTTCAGTACGCTATGTGGCACAGCTTGAATAATATGTACACAGTCACAATGCCTTAGACACTGAATGTCGTGTGGGCTCTGGTTAAGTCGGGCAGATGGGTAGAGCATGTTAGGAGTGGGGTGTGTGCGTGCGCTGCAGAGATGAGGTAGAGGGTGGGGCAAAAGTGCCATTCTCATCCTTCAGAGCTGGAAGTCAATATCTAAAACTGAAAAATGTACACGCATGCAATTTGGAAATAAGAAGGTAACGATCATAAATTGAAAGAGATTGTCTCAGGGTGGGAATCAGGAATGAGAAAGGGCGAGACGGGGCTTTACTACCTGACTTTTAAACTCATGCAAATATGACTCTGATAAAAATTAATATAAAAGTGGAAAAAATTATATCTCCCTACAGGCTGGTCTACTGCAACCCTTCCTCTTTTTTTTTTGGCCTTGACCCTGTAATTGATCCCAGAAAGTCACTGCCCTAAAGCACTGATCTCCCAGCTTGTTCTCCTCCTCAGACACTATCACTGCCTCCAAGGCAAGGTCTCCTGGGCCTTGAATGTCACCACAGTCTGACCAAAGCTTCCCTCTCTAAACTCAGCTTTCATTTTTGCCCCACTGAGACACTCTGCTTTGGCCAGACTGTTCTACACGGCAGCCCCCAGGGTGCCGACCTCTAGCCTTTGCTTATGGTGCTCTGTGTCCTCCATCCAAATTCCTTCTGGTATTTTCCCTGGAGAGTAGGCATCACCATCCAGCATATAGAGACGACACTCCCTTCCTGGAAAAGGCTGTTGGCTCCCCAGGTTTCTAGGCATATGTGCCCAGGCTGAGGTTGAGATGCTCTCTCTCCACCCCACACACATGGACCCTGGCCTTTACACACGTGCTGGGTGTTCAGGGCTGGGAGAAGCCTCATCCAACAGACATCTGGGCCCTCCCTCCCTTCTCAGAAGCTTGATTTTCAGAGCGAGGTATGATCCTTAAGTGTGCAAAGGCCCCCGCTCCTCCTCATTCAGAGGTTAAGGAAACCCCAGGCCATTTTTCTCACCCCTCACTGCAGCAACCCCACCCCAGCTCCAGCCCAGTGTCCTTCCTATATAAGGAGCGGCAGTAGAGTTCCAAGGCACCTCCTCCACCAAGTGCCACCTCCCATTAGCACCACATTCCAGGGCTGTCCACGCACCTGTCCTCCCCCAGACGCCTTCTATACCTTCTCACTTGCTGACCTGCGGGAGCACAGGGCACCATGGACAGGCCAGCAGCTGGCTGAAGGCCATGTGCAGAGAGCACAGGACAGGAGCGCCATGATGGTGGGGTGTCCCCTGTGCCCACACCGGCCCCAGTCCCCACAGCATGCTGCTTTCAACACCAGGCAGTGCCGCACCCTCCCCCAGGGAACCGGTTTCAGCTTCCCTCTGTGTGTTATGGGAGGAGTGACAGAGCGGAGGAGTGGATCCAGATGACCTGGGCTGTTTAGCTTTACTCTCACACCCCTCCCCGACTTGAAAGTTAAGCTGATTGGCTCCTGGAAGCCAGCCCGCCTCCCTCCCCCGGCAGGGACTTAGAAACCAGCTTCTGGAGACCTGGGAGCATTCATTAGGTGATGATTACTCCCCATGCATGTTGGCCCGACTGGAAAAAAATCCAGAAACAACAGTTCTGAAATGTTGGGTCGCATTCTGGTTTTCCAATAACCATCTGCAGGACTTCCTTCTCTGTTGTCACAGAGCATTAATGCAAACATTGATGCCTCGGTTTTCCCACCCAGGAAATGGGTATAACAATTCCCGTACTGCCTTCCACATAGCGCTGCAGGGGAGACAAAATGAGTTAACAGGGGAGGAAGTGCTTTGAAAACTCAAAGGTCAAAATAAAAATCACCACCTTCTGCAGAAGTAGATAATTTGAAGAGAAAAAAAAAACTAGGGAAAGGTCGGATTTGATCTACAGAAGAATTCTAAAAAGCTACCCTGGAGGGACAGAACCTGGGTTGTCTAGGTTCCAGGACACCGTCCCTGAGCCCAGGACTGTAGGGTGCTGAGTTCTGAATGGAAACAGGGATCAGCTGAGGCATGAGGTCGTCTTGAGGTTTGCTAGATTACGGAAAATGACAATGAATAGATGCATGGAGTCTCCTGGGATTTTTTTTAAGTAAGGAAAAGACTTCTGTGGATCTCAGGTAATAACTCACATCTATTGAAGACATCGTATATGTCAGGCCCTGTTTTAAGCACTTTCCATGCACTATCTCGTACAGTCCTTATGGAAGCCTTGGAGCAGACACTATTACCATTCCCATTATCCAGATGTCCAAGGCCATGTGGTAGTAAGCAGGAATCCTGGGATTTGTACCCAGGCAGGCTGCTCGAGGGCCCAAGCTCTTAACCACCATGCTATATTATGCTCAGTGATGAGTGAGCAAAGTGTACGAGGTCTAGGAGGCAGGGGGATGGCCAAGATGACCTTGAGAAACTGGGAATCCTGTCACACCAGCTAAGTGCCAGGGTCTACTAGTGACATTTAAGGGGCTTGCCACAGGACAACTCAGGCCACCCAGAGGCTCCAGGTTCAGAAAGCGACAAGTGTCAGACGTCACCAGGAAGGTGCTGGAAGTGTAAGAGTTAGTCATCTATCAGGAGCTGTCCAGTTCTTTCATCCAGCGATCCCAAACACATTTATCGAATAACACAGTTCAAGACTATGTTGGCCACACTCACACTCTTCACCCCTCCGAAAGAGAAATGGTTATGAGCAATTCCAGGTGGTTATTTATGGGGAGGAAGACAGACACGACAAAGGGAGGCTTTGAAAGAGCAAATACATCAGGGAAACTATAGTGTGAGTCCCAGCTCCAGCCCTTATTTGCTGTGTGACTTTAGGGAAGCTAGACAACCTCTCTGAAGCTCAGTTTCCTTACAGTGAGATGGGAATAAGAAGATCTATCTCACAGGATTATCATGAGGCTTACAGGAGATAACACACGATGAGTGCTTTGTGCAAAATCGCTGCTCAATACACCTTAGGCTCTATCATAATGTTATTCCTTCTCGGGGTGCGTGTAAGGGTCTATAAACTGTAAAGTGCTTTGCAAATGTTACTTCTGGTGGGGAGGTCTGGAAGGGGAGGGGATGCTTCTGAAGGGTGAGGTCCTTGCTCTGCTCTCAGCAGAGACAAAAGGCCTGGATAAAAGGCTGAGGGAAAGCCTCCTTGTGGCCTTCACCCCATCTCTGTCCCAGGGGAGCCCGCTGGCCGTGTGGTGCCTCCAATGCTGCCCTGAGCTTTTGGTGCACGGCTCCGTGGCTCACAAATGGGGCTCCATCTCCCCGCCCCCAAATTCATTCCCCTGCATAATGATGAATCACGTTAAACAAAATGAATATGCAAATCTCCTTAGGGCAGGCCTTACATCTATGGGAAGCTGAGGCTAATAAGTGGATTCTGAAAAAGGAGACAGCTCAAGTAACACAACTTCTGCTCATCTCTCCTCCCCATGCCCCTCAGGTTCCGCCCACCAGTGTGCCCCTTTATCCCCAGCTGGGGTGTGCGTTTTGAAGGGGTGGGTAAAGGAGGCAGCACAGGCCTGGTGCGTTTTTCCCTGTTAGATCCCCAATCCCGGTGGCTAATGCTGCCAGCCCTTTAGGCAGTGTGATGTGATAAGTAGAACCTGTCACTTGGAGCCCAGGGGCTTAAGGGCCGACAGTCTGGGGGAGACCACACATAGGCTGCAGGGGAGCTGAGGGCTGGAGAGAGGGGGTTGGTGGGCCCAGGACCCAGGCAGAGAGAGGGCAGCTGAAGGAACTCACTGGCCTTGGTGGGGGTGGGGGAGCTGGGAAATGGCTGAAGAGTCAAGAGGCAGAGACTGGAATTATCCTGGCTACAAAGGACTTGAAGAATCACCTAGGCCAGGGCTTGGAATCTTGGAGAGCTTGGAAACAATATCAGTGCCAGGACCCTCCCCAGCCTCTGTGCTTCTAAATTCCCCGAGGAATTCTCAGGCACAGCCAGGGTGGAGCGCTGCCCTTCCCAGTCACTACTCTACAGATGAGAACGCTGAGACCCAGAGAGCAGAGGGGACTTGATGGAGGTCACATGGATGACACTCTCCTGCTTGGGTAAGGATGGCCCAGGGAGGTCCAGACACCCAAGGAACATACCCGAGGAGGGAGGATACCCCTCTCTGTTGTCCTTGGGAACGTTCCCATAGTAGGGGACCGTGAGGGCTCTAAAGGCTGGGGTGGCATGGAGCATCTGTTCCCACAGATCTGGGGAGGTGGGCACCCTTTGAGGGAGGTGTGGGAGGCACACGGCAGGGGTTCCAATTCCTTGGTCTACTGTGGCTGGTACATCAAGGCACATGGGCTCCGTCACTGGTTTTAGGGACAGCCAGAAGCCTGGCACACAAAACCATGAGAAGACTACTAGACCGACCCCGAGAAAAGACGGAGACCCAGAATCCCAGAAGCACTCTGCTCTGCCCAGGGTAAGGCAGTCCTATGGTAGCCATGGCTGCCTCCGTTAAGACCAGACTTGACCAAGAAACAAACCAGCCAAGGGGCACCTGGGTGGCTCAGTCAGTTAAGCGCTCAGGTCATGGTCTGTCGAGTTCAGCTCAGGTCATGGTCTGTCGAGCCCCGCATTGGGCTCTATGCTATCAGCACAGAGCATACTTTGGATCCTCTCTCCTCCCCCCTCTCTCTGCCCCTTCCCCCCCTCACGTGCTTTCTCTCACTCTCTCAAAAATAATAAATTTTAGGGGTGCCTGGGTGGCTCAGTCGGCTGAGCGTCCGACTTCGGCTCGGGTCATGATCTCGCAGTTGACGAGTTCGAGCCCCGCGTCGGGCTCTGTGCTCAGAGCCTGGAGCCTGCTTCGGATTCTGTGTCTCCCTCTCTCTCTGCCTTTCCCCCGCTCATGCTCTGTCTCTCTCTGTCTCAAAAATAAAGATAAACACTAAAAAAATAATAAATTTTTAAAAAATTTAAAGAAAGAAAGAAACCAGCCTTCCCTTTTCTAACAGAACCCAGAGAAAGAGGTTCCACACACCTTCCTGGTGGTTCAAGTTGACGATCAACTTGGTTAGGACCTCCCTAAAGGTCCCCTCAAGCCCCTCCTGGAATTACGAACGTGGAGACCAATGTCTACCAAGAAAGAGTGCTCCCCATCTCTGCTTCTCCTGGCCCCAGGGCGCCCAGTGAAAGAGGGGCACACTGGCCTTCCCGCAGGAAGTAGGAGACACCACGGGTAGGAATTGCAAATGACTTTCATTAAGCAGGGGTGCTAATACCATGAATTACAAATGAAACCCAGATGAAGAGGACCCTGGCAGCCTTACCTCCATTTGATATTAATTGGGCGACACTTTGTTTTAATGGTACATTAATTAATGCAGAATTTCGACGGAAGTCCTCGTGACACTCACATTAATACAAATGAATTCATTACCGTTGGTGTTATTACAAGAAATGACAAATAAATCTGTAACAGTGGGACCCTTCAAATAATAATCACGAATCATTAGGTTTGCGGCTCGTTTGTACTGTAGCTTGCAAATATGTGTATATGTTTTCTGCTGCGAGTGTTCCCTCGCCTTTTGGCTGGGGGAGGCAGCCGGTCGCGGCTGGCTCTGTGGCAGTGAAAGCGAAAAGCCTCTTCCGGACCTCCCTGCACCTGCTCTTCCTCCCTTTCTTCGTCCCACCTCAACCTCCAGAGAACTTCTGTCCCCAGAGCCCTGCCCCAGGCTTAGGGACTCCGTGTAAGGGGTGTGATTGCTATTGGTCTGCCCTATCCAGCACACCCAGTATACACTCTGTCCCTAAGAAAGGGGTAGTGGGGAAAGGAATAAAAACAACATGGCCCAGGGGTGGAGCCTGGCTTGATGAGGGTTGAATGGGTGCAGCTATAGCAGCCGTCTGTTCTCCGAGGTTCCCCACATCAGATTGGTCTTCAAGCCCCTGAGGGTCTTGGGGACAGAATCCAGGGGCCCGATGACCAGCACTGTGCTAGAAGTAGCATCCACTTTCTCCACGGCAGTCCTCACCAGGGCCCAGAGGCTTTGTCTCATCAGAAAGGGCACAAAAGACGCTTTGAGTGCTCAAACCCATCCACAGCTCGAGTAAGGAAGGGCCATGCGTGGGACTCAGCTCTGCCTGGTCCCCAAGCTCCCAATACACCAGCTCTTTGCAAGGAGAAGCTGCCATCTGCCCGGAAAGGTCAGTATCCTGGTGGAGACTAGGTAGAGCCTGGATGACCCGACCAGCCAATCGCTACTCTCCATTCCCCTGGCTCAGGGCTCTGGGCTGTAATCTTGCGGGGGCCAGAAAGGGACCAACAAACTGGGTCTACAGTTTCCACCCTGGTTGTTTCTCACACCCTCTCAGTTCCCTGAAGCTGAGGCCAAGACCACTCTTGCTTCGAAAGGGCCATCCGGAAGGTCCCAGGAAACCACACTTGGAAGAAAGCATCAGGCAGGCCTGGGTGACCCAGGTGGGTTTTAGTTCTGCAAATCCTTGGCACACAGGCTGCCCCTCCTCCATTCTGCACGCAGGGCAGAAAGTGCCAAGAGATCGCAGTGCTATTCCCCAGACTCAGCCTGGGGTTCCCAGCCCAGGGCTCTAAGCAGCTTCTATCCGTGAACTGGTGTTGACACATGATTTGAGAGCTGTTTGCTACCCCTGGTTTAGAACATCTCTCCCTGGAGGATTTTAAAATAGGATCCAGTTTCTGACAGGAACGCCCAAGAGCAGTTCAGCACGGTAGCCAAGAGGTTGGTTAAATGACCTCTTGGGTCCTTCGAACCCAGGGAGTTTGGGACTCCATGAATCAGTTCCTCCCTCCCGCCTACGAGAATCAATCGGCCGGTCTTATCTCGTACAACAGCTTTCTGACCTTTGGCTAACAGGTAAAACACCACGGGAGCCAAATCTAGCTTTTCCACCCATGAGATGCTGCTAACGTGGCCAAATCGTGTTGGCCGCTGCCCTATGACCTGCCCTCCGCCCTGGCCCCAGGAGTCCTCGCTGTAGAAGGTGAATGCCACTTGGCTATGAGATGCCGGCTAGAAGGGGGCCACAGCCCACAGTTAGGTGTTTGGGGGGACTCCAGCCCCCTCTCCTGCTCACGTTTTCCCCCATTCACACTGGTACTGAATGAACCAATTAATCACCTAAGATTGTTAACTGTACTAATTACGCTCACTCTCGAAACTTGTGGAACAATTATTTACTGTCTCTGCCTCATGAGCCATCAATTACGGGAATTGCAGGCAGCCTGTCACTTCTCTCAGGCCAAGACAGAGGCAGTCTAACCACGCTCACAGCTGGCTTCTCAAGGAGAACTCTCAGAAGGCTTTGCTTGAGCGCAGGCTACACCCCACAGAAGTGGCGAAGGCAATGACCGCTCCACGGGAATAGACTTTGCCACTGGATGAGGGGTTGCGCGACACTGATCCTAAATGAAGCCTTTACTATACCAAAGCTGTTCGTTGGTTCCCCTACAAGAAATGTCAACCACTAAGTATTTCCCTGGGGACTGTACTGCTTCCTTCTTCCCTGTGTCCTTGGCCAGGTTTGGCACTGAGCCCTAGAGATCCAGATGGTGGCTGCGTGGGCACACTGGATTTTCCCCTGGTTCCCCAGGGGCTCTGTATTGCCTCTTCCCAGCCCACCTCAATGCCCATCTCAGATTCTGCTTCTCCTGCTTCCCAATTCCTGGCTTGGAGGAGAGTTAGCGCCTCTGGCCAAGATCTTTGCTAAATGCAGGAAGACACAGAAGGGAGAAGAAGCTGCCGGGCTCTGTCCATTTTACCCGGACCTTGAGATATTCCTGTCCTCCGATGCCACTGGACTTTGGGGCACCAACCCATAGGCCATTACTACCCACACACAGACACACTCTCCCCTCTCTGCCCTGAAACACCCCCACCCCCCACTCCCCACCAAGATGACAGTTTATGATGTGGCTGTCAGGGAAACATGTATTTATTCAGGCAAGCAGCAGGCCCCAGCAGGCTGTGGCTCCCGTCCCCTGGGCTCCCTCCCCCATCCCAGCCCTCCCGCTGCCCATAGCGCTCATTTCCACACGTCAGGGCAAAAAGCACTTAGAGCCAACTGCTAAGCTCAAATCTATTCTGGTGCAGAGAAATGCACTCCGTCACCACTCCACTGACAGGCCCCGGGCAGGCTGGAGCGCCGTGGCCAGGCTCTGACTGACCTCACCCCGCTGGGCCTCCCTTCTGGCTTCTGTTACTGGCAGGGGCCAGACAGGCTGACCCACTCCTTACCCCCGGCTGCAGCAGCCAAGGGACCCCCAGCTTCCCTGGAGGTCCCTAGGGGTTCTGAACAAGCCACGTGAAAGTCACAAAGGTGCTTTTAGACTCAACTCGTCCAAGAACAAACTCAGCATCTCCCCTGGGAAGCGTGGCCCTGGCCCTGTGAATGGCAACACATTCTCTCTGCATCCGGTTGCTAAGCCAGAAACCAGAGTCGGCCAAGCAACTTCTTCTCCGAAACATTGGTCTGCCCTTCCCAGTGTCTACCCGCCTAGGCCGCCGCAGCGGCCTCCCGCCTGGGCCTTGCGATGGAGACTCCACCAGGGCCTGGTATGAACTCTTTCAAACATGGATCTGATTGTGTGGCCTGTGCTCCAACGACCGCCCAGTGGCTCCCTGCTGACCTTCAGATCAACGTCAGAGAATCCCTTCCACGAACCTGCACGGCCCGGCCCTGCCCAGGTCTCCAGCCCCTTTCCTTCACCAGCCCTCCTGTCCTCATCTGCCTCGGCCACGCGGGGCCCTCTTTCACCCCCTCACAGGAACGAGGTGCTTCTCGGCCTCTGAGCCGCCGGTGCTGTCCATCCACCAGAATTCTTTTCTCATCTTTACCCCCGTTCACGTCTACTCAGCCTTCACATCTCAGCCAAGTCCCATTTCCTCCAGAACTTTCTCTGAACCCCCCAGTCTAGCTCAGATTTTGGCTGCACTGGCCCCCTGGGATTTTCCTGGGGGCTCCAATCTCACCTTATAATTATGTGACTCTATTTCCCTCTGTTCCCCCCACTAAGCCCCTGAAGGGTGGGAGCCACGTCCGGTTCTGTTCACCATTGTGCCCCCAGGGCCCAGCACATGGCTGGCGCTGAACAACGTTTGTTGAACGAGAGACATCCCGGGCACCCCCCTACTGACACTCTCCTCATCCCATCTTATGAGATGGTTGGGACACACCAGCTCCAAAATCTCTCCCTTGCATTCCTTCAACAAATACTAACTGAGCACCTCCGACATTCTAGACTCTGCTAGGTGGTGATGGCACGCGGATCCGTGCTGTCTGGGAGGCCATCTGAGGGTGTCAGTGACAGGCAGATTCTGAGTCTGAGTTCTGGCTCCCAGCTCCACCACCACCCGGATCTGGTACCTGCTGAATCTGTGCTCATGCTGTTTTCCCAACTGGAACATTCTTCCTCATTCACTAATTCATCCAACAAATAATTACTGAGCACCTAGTATGTATCGAGCAGTGTTCTAGGTGCAGAGGACACGCTGGCAAACTCCTACGCGTATTCGGTCTCAACTTTGTTATCACCTCCTCCAGGAAGTCTTCCCTAACTCCCAAACCTGGGTTGGGTGTCCATTCTACAAGCTTCCGGAGGCCCCTTCCCGGGCTGCTCCTTGCCTAGCACAGAGCAGCCATTTGATATCTGTTCTCTGCATGAACAGATCCCTCCATTTTTTCCACTCGTGTCTCCACAAGCTTTAAAGACAGAGGGGAGATACCCTGGACAGAGGTGCAGTCAGCTGAAGGAAACATGGAGAAGGGGTGCTTGTGAGAAGGCCATGGCCACTAACGAAGAGGGAAGGCACGAGGGGGGATAGAAGTCAGAAGACTGGAGCGTCCCTGCCTTGAGTCTGAGAGCCCCATGGCCATCAGATCAGAGGGGAAATGAGGCTGCGGGCTCAGAAGCCTGCAAGCCTGGACGCCCCAGCTCTACAAGACTCCAAACCCCTCCACTTTTTGGCCCTGGGGTACCCCTCGGTGTCCGCTCCTTTCCAGAAGCCCTCCTGGTGTTGCCCTAATGCTGTGGGGTACGAGGTGGGGGTGGTCCCTGCCTGGCATCGTCATCCCCAGGAGACTGTGTGCCTCACTCCCTCAAGGTCTCTGCTTGGACGTCCTCAGAGAGGCTTCCCTGGCCACAGATTCCGCGAGAGCCCCTGCCTGCTTTGTTTTCCTTCATGGCCCTTCTCAGCGACAGACACAGATTTATGTGTGGGTTCGGCTGTCTCCTCCACAGCAGGCAGGGACCTTGTCGGTTTTGTCGGGCTGGGTCCGCACCTCTGAGGCCAGTGCCCGACATACTGTAGGCCCTCAAGAACTGTTTCTGACTGAGCGAAGGGATGGGGAGGTGACCTGTGGCATCTGACCCTCACTAGGCAAAAGGCACAGGCTCCTAGAGAATAGGGTTTCCCAGTGGGGCAGATGGAAAATGTCCACCTGCAGCCCCACCCAGGGGATCCAGCGGGTGCTGGCTGCTGGGCTGAGAGCTGCAGCCCCGAGCCACTCCGAATGGAATTCAAGGGTGGGTACGACCAGCCTCACGGGTTTCTCTCCAGGCCGCTGACCTCTGTGAGGGTCACGCTCCATTATCCCCTCCCTGACACCCCCCCCCTTGTCCCTGGAACATGAAACAGCGCCTGGGGCACCCGTGCCCCCTTCCTACCTCTCCTCTCTGCAGCCCTCTTTCTTCCTTCTAGGAGGAACTGGGAAGATGAGACCATCCGTGGCCGGAAGAGGCTGGGGAGGCTTTCTGGCTATCTCATCGGGGGCTTCTGGCTAAGGGTTGTGCCCAGAGGCTGCCAGTCTTTCCTGGGACAGGAATCTATGGGGGGCAGGGGGGGCAGGGCTTATTCTCTGCCACTGCTATGGCTAGAGTGGGGAGCCCTGACCCCGGCCCGGGGCTGACACAGGTTATACCACATTGCAGTCACAAGTGGATACCAGACCCTAGCCATGGGCTACCCGCTCACTGCTCCAGATTTAGTGCATCGAGCCAGAAAACGACTCCCAAACTGTGAAGAAACTAGAACGTCATTTGCTAGACCGGCTGAGAAGTCAACTCAGAATGACAGGACTCCTTTTGAAGGTGGAGAGAGAAGGAGGTAAAGCCGCAGTGTCTTTTCCCTCCAGACGGCTGTGGCCAAGGGTCTTTGCCTCATGGCCTTGTCTGTGGCCCTGGTGACCCCAGCTTCATGCCAGAATGTGGGCAGGGTGTTCAGGGTTGGGGGCAACACGCCCATGCCCCTGGGCCTCTCCCTCGTCTGGTCGCTAACCAGTTAACCTCTCTGCCAGCACCCCCCCCCCCCCCCCCACCGCTGACAGCCAGAACCCAGAGGAGGGGGTGGAAGCCGGGGCCAGGGCAGGCTCCCCTCCCAGGGCCCTGATTGCCCGCTGTCCAGCCCCCGTGGCCCCCCGCTCCGAGACTCTCCACGTGGCCCTCCCCTTGGTGGAGCTGGGGGTGATTGGCACCCCTCGTGCTAGGGCTGATTAGGCCTGATTTCACCAGCCTGCTCCCACCTCTGGAAGCTTCCCCTGTTATTAAAGTTGTTTTCTGTCCACCCTCTTGGTCTGCTGGGTGAGGTGAGTTTATTCGACTTGATTTCTCCCCCACCCCCCCTTTTTTCCACTACTCTCCTCCACCCTGCCTGCGTCTACGGCAGCCACGTAGACCGGAGTCCGGTAAAAATCAGGAACATTAACTTCTCACCTTAGAGTAAAAATAGCTATAATAAAGCCAGGTGAAAGAGAAAAGCTCCAGCTAGTGTAACTTTGATTAAAAGCCGAGACCTGCCTCCTCATCCTCCCCGCGTTCCGCAAGGACGAGGCTGGCCCCTTAAAGCAGGAGAGGGTTGTAGGGATGGAAAATGGAGCCTGCTCTCGCCTCCACTTTGCCTTTTCTCACCCTTTTCTCTTCTCAGCTCTCCAAGAGGCCCAACATCTGCTACTCTTCACTCTAGCCTCCAGTACTCAGTAGCTTTGGGAGAACCGAGTCACTCAGAAGCAACAGTTCCTGGCAGACCGGCCCCTCTCCTCATCATGGGGTCGAGGTGGCTGAGCACAGGAGGCTGGGGGGTTCAGTTCCACCCTGGCCCCTAAACTCCTGGAACACCTGAGGGTGATCAGAGTAGCCCTTTGGGCCTCTATCTTCCCATCTGTCAAGTGGAAACCGAGAACCTTTTCCCTTGCCAGAGTGGTCAGGAGAAGTATGAGGAATCATGGGAAAATTCAAGTCACCGATAGAAAGATGGCGGTCTTCCCCCCCCCCCCGCCCCCGGTTTGCTCACATTGTTATAACCGGAACCATCTATGATGAATTGGTGTTTTTACAGGAAATCACCCAGCAGCATCGGTGGTGTAGGGATCCTAATAAGCATGCAGTTGGTCAGTTGCCCCTGGGGGCTGGACCCTGGAGAGGACATTGGCAACATCTGTCCTCCCCTACTGGGTGCTTTATCAGTGAGGGTGAGAAGAGAGGAGGGTTGCCCCGGGCCCGACCCTCAGGCCTTCTGTAGCAACGTTTCCTTTCAGGGCTTTTTGGATGACAGAGTTCTGCAGGGCAGGAGGCCCAGAGGGTGACAAGTTCTGGATCAGAACTTTCTAGAACAGAGGCGAGAGCTCTGTCCCAGGAATCAGGGACCTGTGTCTGCACCTGACTCCCTGCACACCATGGGCCATGCGGCTAACTCACTTGGTACCCTCACCTGTGGAATGGGGCCAGTGCAGGAGCATTCTGTGAGTCTGTGCATCAGGCCGTCCTGATGGGCATAATTCCACAGGGGCAAAGTCTACACACTCACCAACCCCCTTCCCGAATGACTCCCTCTTCCCTCCAAACCCAAGGGGCCACTACACCCACTCCAAATCCCGGCCCATGAAAGCCCCTCCAAGCCACCGCTGGAAAGGGGCTCCCTGGTCAGAACCACTGGCATCCTCAAAGAAGCCAAACATAGAAGAGCCTACTGTTCCTACACTTTTGCTTGGAGGAGGGGCCAGGAGGACTGAAGTGTGGCGGCTTGGAGCCCAGCCCAGCGGCCGGGCTGGGGCCAGTTAGGTTTCATTCACCATTCTGGTCTTCTCTCACTCAGGGCACCGGGCTGTGCAGGCAGGAGTCTGGTGCTTTTCAATTTCACGCCAGGTGTCAGTGGCCAGGCCTTGGCTGGCCTTATCTCCTCGGCCTCCCGCCCAGCCAGGCGCCCGCTGAGCTCAGCCTCCCTGAAAAGCCCCGAGAAATGCTGCTCCAGAGACAAGACTCATAGGCAGAGGGACCCTGGAGAGCAGATATCCGCTAGATAGACAGGGAGGCCGCGCCTTGAGTCCTGCTGTAGGAGGTGGGGCCTTCGGGCCAAGGCTCTCGAAACACATTTAGACAAAGGAACAAGGGCTGAATAATCAGTCATAAACTAATCACTATTCTTGGAGCTGGAAGTTCCTTCTGGACTATTTCATCCTCTAGCCCACTGTTCCCCATTTCCCCCCAAGAAGGTCTGCATGTGCCCACAGATCCCTTGTGACAGGGAGCCCTCCTCCTGTACGTGGCTAAGAACCTGGGCTTCCTCATCTGGAACACAGGGAGAGGAGGGGTGTGGGGAGTCACAAATCCTTGTAGGCCTTTTTCCATCTAAATCGGGGCTTAGCAAGCTATGACCCATGGGCTATATCTAAGCCCACTGCCTGGTTTTTATAGCCCAATGGCTAAGAATGGCTTTTACGGTTTTCAGTGTTTTGAAAAACAAAAGTCAAAGAATCCTATTTCGTGACATGTGAAAAATGGCATTAAATTCAAATTTCAGCACCCATGAAGTCATATCGGAATACACTCGTGCCCGTTTGTCATCCGTGGCTGCTTTTGTGCCACCACAACGTTAAGTGGCCGTAACTGAGACCGCGTGGTCTGCAAAGCCAGAGACATTTGCCGTCAGGCTCCTTCCGGAACGTGTTTGCTCAGCCCGGATGTACAAGGCTGAGCTGGGTCTGGGCTCCGAACCCTCGGGAATAGCCGGGGCTGGAAAGGCTCAGGGAGGAAGCTGGGTGGAACAGCGCTTCTCTATTCACAGGGCACGGGGAGTCACAGGAAGCACCGGGCCACACCACGTGCACGCTCCCAGTCCACGGCTGGGGTGCAGAGCTTTCCACCCAGCAACCACAGCCCTGGGGACCTACCTCCCTCCTGCCCTCCAGCCCAGAGCCGGACCCCAGGCCCGCCTTCCCAAAGTTCTGTGCCTGCCAACTTCCCGTGGCTCCTGAGTGTGCGGGCCCCCTGCCCAGGTGGCCTGGTCTTGATATGCTGTCAATAAGCAGGTGGCTGTGTGGCTGGCGCAGGGGCCCGGGAGGAGAGGAATCAGAGCGGGTAATTGCTGCGTGAAAATGACAGCACAGCGATTTATCCACCCCAAACTGGGCCCTGGCATACCAAGAGGCTGCCGGCGGCTAGGAATCAATACCACCCCAGAGGAGGGATTATTAGGGAGAAAAGGGGGTTTGAAAGATCCATAAGAGCCTGATGACTGTCTATTTCCAAGGGGACCATCAGCTGCATGAGAATTGTATATGGGAGGAACAGAGCTCTGGCTGCCTGTATAACTGTACAAGGGAAAGCTATGTGGGGTGGCAGAGCGGGGGCCCTATCCTTGGCCTCCTCCTGACCATCCCGGATATGGGGCTCGGTGGGGTCTCCTTACCAGGAGTCCGAGGCCCCAAGAGCCAGGCCTTGGGGTGGAGATGGCAGGGTTCACGAGGGAGACCATCCATCCCAACCAGAGACATCCCAACCAGGCCAGGCAGCAGTCTGATCTGCTGTGTTGTCTTGGGCAAGCCCTATCCCCGGCCCCAGAGAGGCCCAAGGGAAGTCCTCCCCGGGGACCTCAGATTAGCACAGAGCCGGGAGGCCGGCAATTCCGGGCTGGGGTCTAGTCGGTACAGCCTGACAAAGGTAGGAGGAGACACTCCTTCCTGAAAGGGTCTTCTCCGGCCCATCTCAAGCTCTTCCCCTCCTCTGTTCAAAGGGGGCAGGGAAGGGATAGGCTGGAGTGATCATGCCCCCAGCCTCTCGGGGCAGTGGAGGGCATATCGGGTCATCACCAGGAGCACGTGCATGGCCTGTGCAGGGCGATCAGAGCGGTCCCCACTCCTCTGTCAAGCCCCGAGGGCCCGAGCTCTGCACCCGGGAGGCTGGGATGGGCAGGGCACTCTACAACCACGGTCAAGTAACTGGGCCACATAAGCCCTGCCCGCAGGATCCCAGGAGGCTCGGCACCATGCACCGAGTCACCCACTCAGGCCGAACTTGCCAAGTGACGTGTGGGGAAGGTGGAGGACGAGGAGCCGTTTTTGGCTCCGGGGTCTAGGCTGCTCATGAGGTAGGTTCCCAGTGCAAGCCTGGGAGGGTCATGGACTCTGGTCTGTGAGGGACCTCGGCCCCCTCGGGCCCCATCCCTCCACCCAGGGCTGTGGGGGTGGGGAGACAGGAGAAAAGTCATGTCACCTGATCACTGGACACCTGAGATAGTGGTGGGTGCTCCACATCTCTAAGGAGCAGAAAGTCAACCCCCCACCCCGCCTGAATCCCAGGGGGGTCCTGTTAGAAGAGAGGCTCCTGAGTCCCCAGCCAGGATCCAGGCTGCAAGGTCATGAAGCCAACCCACTCCCTGCCATCCGCACCACCAGCCACGTGGCCACCCGTGTCTCTACCAGCACGGCTACTGCTCTTATTCCAGCTAATGGGTTAATGGAACGAAGGCGAACGCATGCAGCTTGTCCCCAGGGAGAGAAGCGGGAAGATGAGTAGGGGGGCGAGCAGGAGAGGGAGAGGGAGAGGGAGAGGGAGAGGGAGGGAGAGGAACAGAGACACCAAGCAAGTCAGAGAAGTGGATGAATGGGGAAAGAGGGAAGGGGAAGAGGAGGGGAGGGAGAGAGCGCGGGCTGAGAGAGCCGGGGACAGGGACAGGATACGCAGAGTTCCTCAGGTCGGGGAGAGGCTGGGCTCGTAGTGCAGCCCTCAGGAGACAGCAAGAACAAATTGGGTTTTGAAATGAGAGATAAAAGGAGCTGTTATATCTCCAGCTTTGCATCATTTAGTTCATCAGGCTTGACATGTGTCTAACAAAGCCACAAGCAGGCAAAGAAAGACATCGGAGAAAGAGAGAGAGAGGCTAAGCAAGGCAGGGGGCGGGCAGAAGTGTGGCCCTCCTCTGGCTCTGAGCACAGCCGAAGCTGCAGACTTTTATTCTGAGTTGATTCCCTGCTTGAAGGAGCCAGGAGGCGTGACGTGCTAGGCCAGGGGCAGGACAGGCAGGAGAGGAGTCCGTCCTGGCCTGGGGAGCACCATAAACCCAGGGGCTCACTCTGAGTTCCTGGCTGGGCTGCCCGGGCGGGGCGGGAGACCAGGGGGGCATGGGGAGGGCAAGTGCAGGCCTCTGGCCTTAAGAGGGCGCTGTCACCTGCTTCGCCTGCCAGTTGGGAGAACAGAAACAGGAAGCAGTGAGTGGGAAAGGGACACATGTCTGGACTTGAGACATGTCCCTAGGTTCCCAGGAGACAGGCAGGAACAGTCCTGGGGGGCGGGGGACAGCAGTCACAGAGCCCAGGGTTCTTGCTCTCTGACTCACACATTGTCTCCCGATTTCCAGTCCTTTCCCTTTCCCTTGTGAACGCAGCCTCCGTTTCCTCATCTGTACCGGAGAGATGAGGACTGTCCTGTCGACCTCACGAGGTGTGGGTGAGGATTTCATAGACTCGTGCACACGATATCACCTGGTACACTTTCAGAGCCCAAATGTGCTCAATGAAAGACAAGAAAATACAAACAGTTACGATCGGTAGCTAAGTCCTGGGAGTTCACGGTGTGCTGCATCCACCAACAGGGCGGTCCTTCTGGCTGCCTGTCATTTGCCAGGATACACTTGCCCCAACATCAGAGGGTTCTTCCGGTGCGCTTGCTTTCTATTCTGTTTTTGCTAAAATCAGATTAATCTGAACCGCAGGAAAAGATATATCGGGTACGACCGGGGAACAGGAAGAGAAGGGGTCTTGGGGGGCACCAAGGGTTCCGTCGACCGTGTGCCCACGCACAGTTCACTTCTCTTTTCTGGGCCTCGGTTTCCCCAAATGTCAAGTGAGGAGCGGGCCGCGGAGGCCAGTCAGGGCCCCAGAATCCTAGGACGTTGGTGGCCGTCATAACCACAAACCAGACAAACAGCTAAGCACCAGACTGACATATTCCCCTCCTTGACCCGGCTCCTTGGGGACCTGGCGGTGAGTTATTAGCACACGTGGGAGGGTGTGAGAAGCTCACAGTTTTGGGGTCACCCTTAGTGTGTTTGAAAATTAACGCACTTGTCACTTTCCCAGTTGCCCCTCCCTGAGCGGCATAACCAAAGGAGACTCGTGGGCGTGGGTGCTGGCAGAAGGAACACGGACCTGTTTACCTTCTCCTCTGCCTGCTGTAGAATGTCGGCAACGCCTCTGGGCCTCAGCTAACTCCTATCGATGGAAAGGACGATGCTGGCTCCTGGGTCACACTCAGGAGGGCTGTGCGAGGAATGAACCAACGCGTTTATTGGGCACTCACCCCGCAGGGAAGGAGGTGGGAAAACCACGGGTGTGGATCCCAGTTCTGCTCTACATCAGCCAAGTGAACTCCAGTAGCTGACTTTTTAAGTTTTCCTCGGTCTCGGTCTCATTGGCGAAATAAGATCCTAACGCTGTCATCTCGGGGGGAGCCAGGAGCCGGAAATGCGTGGACGTTTTGAAGTCAGTCACCGCGGCGCTGGCCCACGCTACGGGCTCTGCGGATGGCGGCTAACGCTGCTAGTTCGGGGCCCTGGAAAGTGACTGAGATGGCTGGCAGCTGGCTCTTTTTGGGGGGTGGGCTGGGGAGACGGAGAGCCAGACTGAGGGGGCAGGGAGCAGAGACAAGCCAGAGGCCCAGGGCTCCTCTGGGCCCTGCAAAGGGGGAAGGGAGGGGAACGTGGAAACTGCCTTGATAAAGGAAATAAAGAGCCGCTTGGAAGAGGCGAGGCTATCACTGGCTGTGTTGTCCTTGGCATCACAACACCAGAGAAAAATCCTTCGGATTAATGCGTTTCTGTGAATCTGGACTTCTGCGGGGAGAGAGAGGAGGGTGTCGGTGACATTCTGCTAGCTAACGACAATGCAAATGGAATGCCGTCCCCCTCCCCACTGTGTCTCTGTCAGGCCCCTGACGGATCCTCTCTGCTGTGTTTATTACTACTAATGACTTTCTTGTTATGATTTGGCTCTGAAACATAACCGATGGTTCTGGAGAAATCCCATTATTTCCACACACTATTCAACCGAGCTGCCCTTCTGTCTGGGGAGTAGGGGCTGCGGCCCCAAAGGGTGACTGCTGTGCCTTGCTCCTACCTCCTGGCCCTCAGCTGTGGACCTAGTGGGAGCTGGGAAGATGGGGACAGAGGGTGGGGAACAGCTGAGTGGTCAACATTGGCTCGTGCTGTGATTCTGTCAAATCTACAGCGTCAAAGGAACATGGAACCTTCAAGAACAGTCTTGCGAACAAATATCCAAACAGTCCAAGTTCTTGTTCCCGTTTTATAGGCCAGACTAGAACCACCTTCCAGGGCCATGAAGCCTCCTATGGCATGAGGAACGTGTCTGAGACTCTCACCCTTTAACGACTGATGCGCTCTGACGAGTCAGCCCTTTTACCACCTGACACATGGGCTCCCAGGCTCTTCGTCTTGTTGTGGCCCTGGCTCGTGAGGACCTTTCCTCTGTCACGCCACATGCCCCGCTGACCCCCTTTTAGGTCTGGAAGGAACAGAAGGACTATGGACGGATTATCAAGGGCGGATTTCCATGACCCCTGGTCTTCAACTCGACCTCGCCCCCTCAGCGGGTCCCCAGCCTCACCCTAGATGGAAGGTGCAGTCCAAACCCCAGCAGCCTTGCCCGCTCAACCCATTTCACGGCAGTCCCCTTCCCAATCCACTCCCGTGTGGCACGCCATCACCCCAAAGCCTTTAGAGGCTCGTTATTTCCACTGCCTGGAAAGCAAATGCTCTGCATGCCTTTCAAAGCCCTCCATGGTCAGTTCCTTCCATTGGTTCCAGCCTCCCCTCCCCTGGATGCCTGCCCCGCTTCGGTCACACCAGCCCTCCTCACCAGCCCAACCACACTGCGGGGTCCCCGCCTCTGCTCCTCTGCCCACTTCCGTCATCACCTCAGCATCTGTCCAGACCTTATCCTGGGCTCTAGTCCTCCTTCCACAGAGGTAGGCCCTTATGCCCCCACGGGTCTCCCCAGAAGTACCCACAGCCTGTACCCCACAGAGCAATCCTGCCCCTCTGTCTCCCTGTCCCCATGAAGCCCCTCTATTTTAGGTTCTCTTTCCTGTGACGGAATGTAGGCGACCTGAGGGCAGGGGCCATGCCAAGCCTGAGGGGACCTGCCCTTCTGCTTGCCCCCTCACATCTGGCCAGCGTGGAGCCCAGGGCAGCCAGGCCCTCGACATGCGGACGAAGAACGTCAACCAAGAGCATGTGTCCTCTCCTCAGCCATTTCCCGGACTCTCTCTTTTGGGCTGACGGTGTCTGCTTCGGTTATGGGCACTTTCCTTGGTGTCCAAACTCAAAGCTACACGCAGACAGCTGCCTGGTCAGCGCTTCTGGGTGACAGAGTGGAGATGTGATGTCCCTTGCCTCACATAAGTCACCGCGTCCCAGGGCACGCGGGTGAGGGTGGGCCCCAGCTATGCCCTGGCCTGATTATCCAAGTCTGATGAACCTGCCCTGGGGGAGGTGACACGAGGGGTGAGTCTCCTCCCGCTAGCCAGCTCCAGGGCGGGTGCCAACGGGCACAGAGAACACTCAAACCCTTCTACGGGCAGAACACAGGTCAAATCCTACCCCGCAAAGCTCCACACAGTAAAAGCCCGTTACGATGGGGGTTTGCCCGTGAACCGAGCTTCTTTCCTGTTTCTCACAACCCACTGAGTGGTCTCAGCATGAGGCAGTTTTCTTGGGCTCCCAGGATGTAGAGCAAAGCCTTCTATGATGCCATGAGCCCCAATATATTTGTGAGTCAGGATCAACTTGAAAAATGAACGGACTCTTGGTGCCTGTGGCTTTAAAGACGCCGCGGCACCTAGAACGAGACCCAGGAGGGCCGGAGGGTCCCGGGCCACGACGTGTGAGGGGGACCGGAGCTCACCCCCTCCCGGCGGAAAGTGATGAGCTGATCAGGAATGCAAAATGAGAATGAAGGAAGACACGGGCCATAATTTACACAATGTCTTTGGGCTTAACCAGAGGTTACAAGCCCCATCCACCCCGCCCCCAACCAGTCTGCCCTTCCTTCAGTTCTACTGCTGTCTTTCTCCTGCTCCATAAACCACCAGCTCCAAGCCATAAAAAGTGCAATGAGCAGTCTGGATGGAAGAGATTGGGCATGGAGCAGGCAGTCAGCCATGCTTCCCTGAAGAGCCCCAGAGGACAGAGGCCGAGTGAACCCAGCCCCCCCAGGGGCCCTCTCCTGGCCGCCGGGGCAGGGAGGGCAAGACGGGGGCTCTTCAGGCATCAGGCCCGGGACTGCTGGCTTTCCCGTCTGAAAGGACCTTTCCTTCTGCCTGTCCAAGCCCAGGGAGGGGGTGCTCCGGGAGCCGAGAGTTCAGGTCCCCGAGTGAAGTAGCCGGTGGCAATGTCTGTATCTGCCCTACCTTTGGTGCCTAGCATACCGGGGATTACCCCCCTCAGCACAGAGCTAATGGGGGTGGAAGACTTAAAATGTCACTGGGCCGTAACGTTGCAGGTGACCTGGTCCGACCATCCTAGGAGCTTAACTGTTGGTTCTGAGAGGTGGCTGGTGGTGGCCGCAGCCTTCCTGGGCGGCGGGGGGGGGGGGGGGGGGGGGGGGGGGGTAGGACATGGGTGTGCCTACCAAGCTGGCAAGATCCTTCTCAACAGTAGAAACGAGAGGCAATTCAAGAAAGCACCCCGCTCTGAGAGGTTCAATAAACTGATTTCATTTCTCTCTCAGCAACAAAGCCTGAATTGGGGTCAGGCATCAGCCAAGCCGGGGTGGGGGTGGCGGGGGGGATTCCACGGCGTGGCAGAGTTCTGCTCAGCAGAGTGGTGGTGCATTTAGTGGTTGCCAGGGGAAGCCAGTCCTTCCAGACCTGGAAGTGGCAGGAAAACTGAAAATCAGGACAGATGTCCCTTGCTTGAGTTGAAGGGGTCTGTTCTGTGGGTTAGTTTATGAGCCAGAGTGACCCAGATTCAGCCTGAGATGATGGACACTCGCCCCCAAATTTTATGGATCTGGGGTGGGCTGGAGATGTGCCGGCCACTCGGAAGGCACCAGTGAGATCTGGGGACAATCACGCCACCGGGTGGGGATGAGATTGGGCATCTCGGAGTTAAGGGACGCATCAGTGCCTTGAGGGACAGCCTGACACACTTAGGAAAGGCGTCGGAAAACATGGGCTGTTTATCATAAAATCGGTAAAGAAAATAGAATGGTTAAAATTCAGAGCTTGGCCGGAAATGAGGAGGGAACAGTGGGAGCCTCAAAGGAGATGTTTTCTGAAACCTCAGGAAAAAAATAATGCGGGAAAACGGGAAGTGGGACAGTACCTTCTTTAAAACAGGGAGTTATAGATTTTGACAGCTTTGACGATGTAGCGGTGGGGCGGGGGGAGCAGAGAATATCCACACGTCTAGCCACCCACATCCGTTCTTTCTGCCGCCATCAGAGACCCTGGCCCAAAGCCCAGCTCTGACTGCATCCCTCTCTGGCACAAACGTGCTCCACCCCTCTCTACTACCAGAGAGGAGAAAGTCCAAACCACGGGCTCCTTTATATTATGGCTCTACTCAATCTGTGTTTCACTTATGTCCGCTGGGCCTGTTCCAGAACCTTGTCCTTACTCTTCCCCAAGCATACCTGGCCCTTTCCAGCCTCCAGGCCTTTCCTTGTGCTGACTCCCCCCTCCCCCGCCCCTGCTACCTGGGCAACCCTTCCCCTCCACCTCAGCCCATTTAGTGGGGAGCAAAGGCCGCCTCCCTAAGTGGCTTTCAGCCTCTGCAGCCCCCGGTGGGTATTTGCATGTGACCTGGAGCCTGGGCTCAACAGTTGTGTGGGTTTCTACGTGTCTCCTCGGATGGCAAGGTTGTATTGCATGCATGTATCTTCCGTATCCTAGGAGCCAGTATTTGTTGAATGTCCCGCCCATAAAATCGAAGGCCAAATACAGCATAGCGGGGCCTAGCCCTGTGAGGTGGGCAAGGAGGTGGTCATATCCTCACAGTGCAAAGTCCAATAGTGAATGACACTCAGAGTCACCTGACTGGTGGCAAAGACGGGACTGGCATCAGAGGGGGCTTGTGATCCGGCGGTGAGGCAGACTGCCCCTCCACACGTTTGTTCAATGACACACTTACAGAGTATCATCTAGAACTCAGGTAGTACCAACGATCCACACTCTACCAAGAGCGGGAGCCCACCCAGGAGATGCAGAACATCGCGGAGGGTCGCGCCCCATGGTGCCAGATACGGTGCCGGGCGCACATGCGCAATTAAAAATCAAACGTAACACTCCTAGCCTGAAAGCTCCAGTGCTTTGTGTCAAAGGAGAGCTCAGGGTTACAGATTCGAAAGGCCACGCTTATTTGAGTCTCGGCCCAGCCCCTAGGTGTTCCAAGTGACTCCCAAGCCACTGGCAGGGTTGCACTAGCAAGGTGTGCCTGGCTGTGGCCCTGGCCTCCAGATTTAGATGGCTAAGGGTTAACCGCCTCCAGATCCCCCCTCCAGCACCCCGTCCTGATGGTCAGTTCCCCTCCAGAAGGACCTGCCATTACCCTGATTGGACTCTCCAAGATAATCACGGGGCGTCGGATCCCAGCTGCTCTTGCTACGTGTGCTTTCTCCCTCAGACCAGCCGGGAGGCTGGCAAGAGAACAGCCTTAGTGAGAGGCAGATGGGGCTGTAATGAACTGAAGACGTGTGACAGCTACAGAGGAACAAGTTCATCAATTAGAGCTTTCTTGCCTGAGGACTTCTGGGAAGGGCGGCAGTGGGGGAGGAGGGGGCTGACTGGCTTCCCTCCGAAAGGTCCCGATGCCTAAGCTACTCAGCAACCCGAGTCTCAGGACCCTGGAGGGGTCTCCACCCCGGCTCCCAAGCAGCTCCTTCTGCCTTTTGCTGTGGATAGCAGGGGTCAGCCTCTTCCCGGGAGGGGCTGGCTAGCAATCTCCCTGACGACTAAGGGTCTTCTGAATAAGAGTGGGAAGTATTCGGTCCAGTCCCCAACTCTTCAACTCCTTAGAAGCTGAACTTGTGAACAGAATGCAAAACTTACCACTGCTGCCCCCCACTTGGGCTCTGACTTCCACACTCGGGGTCAGGGGATGCGGAAAATCTCGGTCCAAAGGGACTGGTACTGACACACCACACTATTGATGAAGCGGGCCGAGATGAAGAGTCTAAAATGTCGGCACTTCCTGCCGACACAGGAACTTATTCCTCTGTAGCTGTCACACGTCTTCAGTTCATTACAGCCCCATCTGACCCTCACTAAGGCCGCTCTCGTGCCAAATGTGGGTGTTGTCTATGGCTAAGAGGATCAGAGAAGTGATGGCCTTTAGAGGCTCTGATCCTCAGCCCCTGCCTCCGCTCCCGCCCCCACTCAGCCTGGCTTTGCTGGGCCTGGGAGGGGTGAGCCATGCCCATGCTTCCAAGGGCAGCAGCCCTGGGCCACTTCCTGGGGGTGCAGAGAGCTAAGGAGCAACAGAGCAGCCACACTCTGGTGAGGTGACTGTGGTCACTACTTGTGCAGGTACAGGTTGTAGGTGGCTAACTCAGATGAATCCCAATTTCATATATTTTAGAAGGAGGGGCAAATGGGCATCTTAGAAGGCAAGAAAAGCCATACTTTTAGAGGCGTGTTAGTACCCGTGGAGTCTGGGGACCCCCAACAGAGGGGGTTGCGAATCCTGAACAGGGGACACTGGGCTTATGACCTCCGGGGGGGTGGGAGTACTCACTATTTTCCCTGTCAAAGAGCTAGAGCCGATGAGGCCCAGGGGTCCACAGCTGGGGGAGTCCTGGAGAAGAAGAGATTACTCTGAGGCCCCTCTGCTCCTATCAAACATGTCACAAGCCGGCCAGAGGCTCACACACAGGTGCTAATGGGCCCAAGGAGGTGGGTTCAACCGACGGCAGCCTCCCATGGTGGCACGTTCATACGTGGAGCCCAATCCTAGCCAGCAAGCCTGGATAAATGGATAGGGGTAATTTCCTTATTTTGAGATGGCCGAACATGTCCTGCGTGGCCCCAGGAAGCTGAGAGCTCCATGTCATGGGCAAGTGTCCACACAGAGGCACTAGATCTGTCATCCATATCGTAGGGGCTGCTAGCCAGCTGTGCGACCCTGGCCAGCCACTTAATGTCTCTGGGTCTCTGCTTCTTCATCTGCCTAATGAGAAGAGGGAACATCCCTTTCCCCAGGATGGTCTAAGAACGAAACGGAGCACATTTCCTGGCACGTGGAACGTGTGTGATTAAGCATTAATCGTCCAAAAAGCAGCCACTGTGCATACGACTCTCTTCGCTGGTAGGAGAGGTGAAACAAACGACCATCTGGACTCCTCCCTCTTCCGGTGGTCGGAGGGGCCGTGAATGCCAACCCAAGGCAGCTGGATGCGAGAGGAGAGGCTGTGGCAGGTGCTTGGGAAAGATGGTGCTCTGCCCACCTGCGAGACCAGAGACCCAGCCCCTGCACACGTGCCCACCGACAACATGCCACCAGGCCAGAAGAACGACAGTGTCATTGCAACCGCTGGCATAGCAGGATGAGGGAAGTCAAGTCTAAGGCGTAAGCGGGTCCCTTCAGGCCGGGTGTGGGGGCTGGGAACCGGGCATGGCAGCTGCAGAGGCCCGTCCTGTGACTCTGCTGCCACAGAGAGGCCCCCACCTGGCCTGGAGGCACCTGCAGGGCAAGAGGCAGGCCTGTGCTCAGCTGGGAGCCGGCAGGGCGGAGCCCGGAAGGGGCGGGCCTCTCTCCCTCTGCTGGGCCTGGCACAAGGGCCCAGAAGCCCCCAAGGAGGGCTCGTTATATGCCAATGGAGTCCTGTGCAGGGAAAGCCTGGCTGGGAGAGATAAGCTGTGGCGTCCCACCAAAGGCCCCAGCTCCTTGAAGCTGCTGGAACACATATTGATGGGACCCATTCAGCTCAGCCTGCATGGCAATTAATAACGGGCCACGCCAAGAGACTGAGTATGGTGTGTGTGTGTGTGTGTGTGTGTGTGTGTGTGTGTGTACATGCTGGGGGGGAGGGCACAGGCTGGGTTGGGGTGGGCCAGAGCCTCCTTCCTCAAGGACACCCCCTCCTGCAGCAGACCCCAGTTGGGACACAGGGGCCTGTCCCAGCCTCACCCACCCAGCTGAGCTCTCTGGGAGCAGCAGACAGCAGGAGGCTGGAAAGGATCTGTTCCTTAGGCGTCCGGGGCTCAGGAAGGCCTGGGCCCCCTCTCCCCACCCAGAAGGAGCTGGGGTGACTGTGCAGGGAGAAGCATATGAGTGTAATGCACTCCAGTCTCCCTTTTCCTTGGACTTCCATATTCCGCCAGAAGAAGCTGGGTGATTGGGCAGTGGGATGGAAGAGGATGAGGGTGGGCAGAAGCAGGCCGACAGCAACAGCTCGAAGTCTGGGGGCAAGGTCTGTATGGCGCCTTTGTACGAAACCAGAAAAAGGCGCCCCCTCAGAGTGGACCCCGCCCTGTGAATACATAGCTTGGTGCACGAACTGCCCGTCTGTGCCAAGAAAAACGCGCTCCTTTTGCCAGGTGATGCCACCCAGCTCCAGGTACCCAGCTTCAAGAGCAACGCTTGGGCTGGACTGCACCAGCACTCCCTTCCTTGCTCAGTGCTCTACCCGCACAACCACAGAGGGCAGCCCCGTTCAGGAAGTGGTGTCTCCCCACAGCTGGGCCCTGAACTGAGAATCTGGAGCCTGCTTACTTCCTAGAACCTTACTCCTCAAAGCAAGGTGGGAGCAACGTTGGCATCACACAGGAGCATGGCAGAAATAGTTTCAGGCCCTACCGCAGACCCGCTGAATCAGGATGTGCATTTTAATCAGATCCTCAGATGATTCCTATGTGAGCTAATAGGGCTCCCATTTTAGAGGCGCCTGGGTGGCTCAGTCAGTTAAGTGTCTGACTCCTGATTTCGGCTCAGGTTACAACCTCACAGTTCGTGAGATCAAGCCCCGCGTCTACTTGGGATTCTCCCCCGGCCCCCTCTCAAAATAATAAATAAACAAACTTAAAAAAAAAAAACACAGTTTAGAAAACACTGCAGTTGTCCAAACACTGGCAGAGGTCGGGTAGAACATGGGGGGATAGAAATGCAGAAAGTCTAGAGAGACCCCTCTGAGGACTAGAGGCAGGAGTTGAGTCCTATCAGAAGACAAAGCAGTAAGAAGGGGAGAGGCTGCAGCTAATAGGTTGTTCTGCTGGTTTCAGTCTGATGTCCAGCCCTCTCCTTGTGGACCTGTCCCTGGAGACCCTCTGCCTGCGCCCAGCCCCCCGAGGCTTGGCCATCTCTACCCCAGGTGGGTGGAGGCCTAGCTTGGCAGCTCAGAGTCTCAGAGGAGCACATTGCAGGGTGGGCCTGGGCCCCGGGGGTGAGAAGAAGGATCGGGGAGCCTCGCTCTACTCCATCTATCACCCCCATCTCTGCACAGACCTTTCATCAGGATTCCCAGGCTGGTGCGCAGGCCCGGGCGCCTCAATCACTCCTATCGTGCCGGTCGCAGGAAGAGAATAGCTTTCAGCTCAATTACCCTTCACATTCCAATATCATAACGCTCCAATGAGGCTTTTTAACCAAAAACAAAAAAGCCGTGTCTGCTGCAGGCCGGCTGCAAGGCCAGCCGTGCAGAAGGGACAGGCCTGCCTGCCTGCAATCCCTCCAGGTGACACTGTGGGAAGGGACCCGTCCCAAGGCACGGCTACCCAGAGAGGGCACCGGGGTCCCCGACCTCGGTTTTCCAACACATGCCCCCACTTCTCAGCAACTGTTGGGACTGGTTGGCCCTCGACCTTGGGGAAGGAACACTGAGGTCCGAGTCCGGAGAGGCGCCCCGGGTGGCCTGTTCTATGGCGATCCTCTGTGTCACAACAGTAGCTCTGCCTTCTCCTCCCGGGGGCAGGGGTGCCATGTAGACCCCCCTCTTCATGCCATGGTCCAATGGCATCACTCAACAGGAACACGGCCGGGGAACTGGGGCCATGGTTTACACCCCATAACATCATTGGTTCATCTGTTTCTTATAACACTGACCAGCCAAGGAGCTGGTCAGAGCTAAGGGGATTAACCCCACTGTAGAGGTGGGTCAACTGAGACCCAGGGAGGCCCAAGGATGTATGGAAGAATCCCAGTCCAGCGCTGTCCATGGAGGGTGGCAGGGGAATGAGGTCTGCTCGAGTCCAAAGATTCCAGGCAGAAACCAGCCTCTCTCTTCTCGCCACTTTCCATGCGAAGTGACTGTCCCCATCTGCAAACTGTTCTCATGGGGGAGGCCTGACCAAGCGTCCATGCCGTGAACCCTGCATGCTCAGTGATTCCCAGGGAGCACGCATGTTCCACGTGTGTGTCCCCTCCCATGTCACATCTTAGAGGGCTACAGAGCAGGGCCCAGAGGAGGCTGGTCTGCTCTGTCCCAATCAGCTGTGCTTTTGCCTGCCTGGCCGGCTCGGTGTTAATGGCTCTCATGGCAGTGTCCCCTCCTTCTGTCCTCCTGGCCTCCCGCTGGCTGTGGCTGATTTGTCCATGATTTACCACTCTGGGGCGCTGACCCGTGAGGGAGACACACAAGCCAGGAGGAGGCAGGGCGGACGTCATGCCTGAGTCGTGTGCATGCGTGTGTGCATTGGTGCGGGGTGAGAAGGCTGTCTCCCCAGGACCGGGCCCAGCCTGGCTCTCTAGGCCTGGGAGAGGTGACCGGCACCACCCCTGCCTCTGGCCCACGCCGGCCGTGGCGCACCGGGCACTGTCCTGGGACAGAAGGATGAGGGGAGACCTCGAGAGGCCTGCCAGAAACCACGGCCCAGAAGTCTTACGCTGGTCTGCTGCCTGCTGGGTCCTGAGTGTCCCGGGCACTTGATGTACAAGACAGGAAGATGTCACAGCTCAGCCCCTTGACTGTCAACACAGGTGCAGCACAGTCTGGGGGGCTTTGGGGTGCACCGCCAGGCCTCACATCCTGGCTCTGCCCCTGACTTAACCTCTCGGAGCCTCACGTTCCCCGCCTTGAACACGGGAATAGTCCTAGCACCTAGACCCCAGCTTGGCCCTAACAAGTACACGTGTGAATGTACACACAGTCTCCTTTACTGTCATTTCTGCCGTTCCTCGCGCCTCCCGTATGCCCAGTACCCCCGGAGCTTATGGGTTCAAGGAATTGCAAGGCACAGACCCTATCTTTAATCAGATCATAAATGCTGGAACGTGGGACCCGGAGGACCCACCTATCAGACAAATGGTATAAACAAGAGGCTGGGATAGGAGGTCAGAGGAAAAGGTATGATCACGAACCCGTGCCAGGCCTTCTAAGAGGTCCATGCCCTGCCCCGTCTCCGTAATGCCCCTGAACCCTCTGGGAGGGCCGTTTCCATCTCGTGGGGTTTCTATCCACCTCAGATATAATGAAGCAGATGGGGGCCCAGAGATGGAGTGTGTGTGTGTGGGGGGGGGGGGGTTTCTCTCTGCTTGCTTCAGACCCAAGTCAGTCCCTGCTCCCTCCCTCCCCAGCCCTACAGAGAGCGACCTACAGGTAGGCCCAGCCTGCCGCAGCGCAGGGCGGCAGAGGGGTGGGACTGAGCAGAGAGAACCAATTTGCTAAGCTCGTTTAGAACTTGTTTGTCCAATTCTGCTGCCTGGAGGGAGACGCACTCGACAGCAATACATGCCTTGTGCCCTAAGGGGCTCAGGGGCCAGGACAGGGCGGGTGGGAGGCATGACCCGGGTTTCCCGTAGCACCAAAGCGGAGATGGGTGGGGGGCCCCACTCCACCCCTCAGCAACCTAGAGACAGCTTGGCTTTGGGTCGTAGCTGCCCAGGTCCTCAAGCACTGGCCTCCCCTCCCGTTTTAAAGGGTGCCCTGTGGGTACAGATCAGGGCCCAGCCAGGATCTCCTGGGGGCCAGGAACCGTGGCTCATGGTCTTGTGTCCCCAGCATCCCGCGTGGGCGTGGCGTCTAGAGGCACCCGGGCAATGTCTGATGAATAAGTGGATGAGGGTGGGGTCAGGCGCCTGGAGCTGACACTCCTGCAGTCATTGTCACTTTGGGAGCAAGCCAAGCAGAGACTCCCCTCTCTCTCTGGTCTCTGGGCTGGTTGGTGCCCTGAGGCCAAGCTTTCCAGGAGGGTGTCCAGCACTCTGGCCCCTGCTAAGCCATCCTCTGTGCAATGGGAGGGCTCCCTGGGGACCCAGCGGTGTGGCGGCCAGTTCTCGGACGCAGCCCCTTCCGGCACCGCTCTCCCCCACTCACCTAAAAGCTCTCCCTCTCCACGCTCGCCACACAGGCACTCAGACTCACCCACCTCACCCCTCCCGGTTTCTACAGGGCCCCTTCCCAGCCAGCTGCCCTCCGCAGTTCCAGGGGCCCTTGCCCGATGGCTAGCCCTCACGGATCATCCCCAGTGACTGCCAGCCTCACACCTATGTATATCTAGAAGCCCACCCCCGGGACACCAGTCCTCCTGCGTGAAGCATCTCACAGGAACAAGCGAACTTGAGTTTGGGTTGCTAGGGGTGGCCTGTAGAATGCATGCTGCCACCACCATGCCTCCCTGTTAGCACCCTGTATCGGCTTCCTCTCACTGCTGCGACTAATTTCTGCGACTTGAGCATCTTACAGTTCTGGGGGCCAGAAGTCCAAAATGGGCCTTACAGGACCAAAGTCAAGGGGTTAGCAGCCTGCATTCCTTCTGGAGGCTGCAGGGGAATCTGTTTCCATGTCTTTTCCAGCTTCAAGAGGCCACTCATGTTCCTTGGCTTCTGGACCCTTCTTTCCCCGGGCAGACTAGCAGTTTTACACCTTCAAACCTGTCTCTCTGATCTCTGCCTCCAACGTCACTTCTCCTTCTGACTCTCCCACTTGCCTCCTATCAGGACGCTTGGGGTTACATTGGGCCCACACAGAAAAGCCAGGATATCTCCCCACAAAGGTCCTTAAGCACACCTGCAAAGAGCCTTTTGCCATGCGAGGAAACAGTCACGGTTCCCAGGATTAGGATATGGACAACCTTGGGGCTATTCCTCTGTCTACCACAGCCCAGCCCCTTTAATGACACCCCTTCCTCCAACAGCCCCACCATTTCCCGCTGGCTGCCTGGGAAGTCTGGTGGGACTGAAGGCCTTGGTGGGGAACTTGCTAGCACTTCTGAGGTGCCTTCCATCGTACGGCATGCCAAGCACTGGTCCAGGGGATTGCTCACTGAAAGGATATGGGCTGCCGAGGAGACGAGGAAGAGAAACTCCTAGAAGGCAAGCAGTGTCAACTGTATCATGCAACAAATCTTTACTGGATCCCCACAGGACACAAGATCCTGAAGGTGCAGTGATGGAGAAACGGCCACATAGGCATACCCCTCGTGGAGCCCATTGTCTCACATGGGAGACTGACAGTGATCAAGCAGTCCTGGAAATAAGTGACTAATTATATCCCAAGACCACAGCTATGATGCTCCGAAGACCCAAAACACAGGGATAGGTTCTGTACTGGGAAAAGAGATCAATCAGGGATCGAAGATCTCAGGGGATTTGAGTTCATGAAAAACGGACGGTACTACCGTGCAAAGACCCTGTGGCATGGTGCTCTCGGGGACCAGAAAGAAGGTGGAGGTGCAGGGAAGCAGAGAGTCACGGGGAAGCTGGCAGGGAGGCTGGGATCAGACCCCACCAGCCTGTGGGACTCCGGCCACCAACTACAGAAAGGTTTTAGCAGTACTCCTTGTGCCTCCCAGGGACTCAGGACAGTGGAATGAATGGATGGATGGAACAACGAATGAATGAGCCTGTCTACCTTCCGTCCTCCCTCACCAGCAACCTGCCCCATCCCTCCCTTCCGCACGGCAACAGTTAACGGGATCTCCGACGCTTGCTCACTTATTTATTTATTTCCCCACCGCTGCTGGCACCGACCCATGCAGCCTGAGCGTGGTCCCGTGGAAATGTCTGTAATCGCCAGCACACTTTAGACATTACTTCCACACCATTTAGGGCTTTCCGCCCCAATAGCTGCTGTTGTATTTCCCTGCGTCTCCACCTTTTGGGTTGTACTGGGGGGATTTTTTCAAGGTTTGGTGGCCCTTGAATTTGAGGGATCTGATAGTTTGGGGAGGTGGGGAGAAAGACAGGTCTTTAGGAGATTTTATTCATCTTCTCCCATCGCCCTGGCCCTGCCCCAACCCTGACCATGAAGGGGAAAGAAAAAACAACCACTTCAAGCTGCTGCTAAGAAGCCTTTAAAGATCTTTGTGTGTGTGTGTGTGTGTGTGTGTGTGTGTGTGTGCGCACGCGCGTGCACGCAGAGCTCAGATTGGGTTGCTGATATAAGCCACAGCTCTGTGGGAGACTGAAGGTGCTAGAACATAATAAAGGTCACTACGGAAGAATCCTTGTCCTAACCAGACACCTTCCTCCTTCCACCTTCTCCAGACTCAAGGCTGGGTCCTCTGAAGGCAGTGGACACTTTCACTAAACCCCAAACCCTGAGTGGATACACTGGGGGGTGAAATGCATTTGGACTTGCTTTGGGGGCAGTACAATGAGGACAAAATCCGGGACTAGCTGTATGACCTTGGGCAAGTCATTTAACCTGCTTGGGCTCACTTCTCTGGCTTATAATAACATGTCAGGACAATCAGACCTTCCTTACTAACCTGAAGGACTCCTGTGGGGTCCAGAAGAGGCACTAAGGGGAAAGGGCCCCTCCCCTTGTGTTTCTTCCTCCTTCCACGCGGCCCAAGTTTTGCTCACTGCGTTTAGCTTCCATTTCCCCTGCATCTTCCTGTCCCGGAGCTGGGCAGCTCCATATCCACCTGCAGAGAGAAGCCCACCCTGGGAGAGGCTGCCTAGCGGGGGATGCCTGCAGGGGAGAGTCCCTCCAGTCTCTCTGAGCGCAGGCTGCCCCCTGAACACCGCACACACAGCATCACAGCCCCAGGCAGAGCAACACTGTGGGATGAGCACAGCGGCACCCCTGTGTCTGCACCACACCCATTTCAGCAGAGATGGGATGCTTCCCAGGGACTTATAGGTGGACGCGGTGAGCAGGATGACACCACTAACCCACACACCGATCCTAACCACCGTGGGAAGTGGCCTCCTGGAGGAGGCTGCCCGTTCCTGGGCTTTGGTGCCAATAAAAACCAGAGGGTAGGCAGAAAAAATGAATACAGGCAAATGTATTCCATGGGGATAGAAGCTAAGATAGTGATGGCCCTTTGGCAGGGGAGACAGGGAATCATGATGGGGCTTCTAGGTGCTGGAGCGTTTCTTTTCTTTGATGTTTACCTATTTATTTTGGGGGGAGAGAAAAAGGGAGAGGGAGAGGGAGAGAGAGAGAGAGAAATCATGAGCAGGGGAGGGGCAGAGAGGGAGGGAGAGAGAGAGAGAGAGAGAGAGAGAGAGAGAGAGAGAGAGAGAATCTCAAGCAGACTCCCCACCATCAGCGCAGAGCCTGACGCGGGGCCCAACTTACAGGCCGTGAGATCACGACCTGAGCCGAATCAAGAGTCGGACGCTTAATCGACTGAGCCACCCAGGTGCCCTGAGAGTTTCTGTTTCTTGATGCGGTTTTAGTGACACAAATATGTTCACTTTGCAATTATTTCTAAAGCTGAACATCTATGGCTGTTCACTTCTCTGTAAAGGCACTTAAGTAATACATAGACTCAAAAACAAAAAAAAAAAAAAAAGAAAAAAGAAAACTCATGAAGCTGGTGGCGAAGGGCGCGTGGGGGAAAATACTCTAGGGGTTAATCTGTCCCACTTGCACAAGGCTTTAAGCTCAAGGCCTTCCTATCAGTCCTGTCCTTGATCTCCACAATGGCATGGTCAGGTCCGGGATTCCTAGTCTCATTTAACAGAGGGGCAAATTCACACATGCAGCCCTGGAAGGGGGAAGTGCCTGACCCGTCTCCCAGCCACAGGTGGTGGGGTTCCTGCTCCTCCCAGGCTAGAGTTCACCCCACTCTAACTCACTGAGCTGTACAGACAAGTGACCGAGACAGGAAAGGCTCCCTCTGGCTCAGTCAGCCCCAGGAAGGCTCAGCAACCAGGCCTACATCCAGCTAACTTCTGCCCACAGTGTTCCTGAGGCCACCGCAAGGCAGAAAAAGTCAGGCCACGGTCAGGAGGCAGAAGGTACATCTCAGAGTGGGGTTTACAAGCCAGGATGGAGTGGGTGTAGGAAGCAACTCCAAGGGCAGGGACTAAAAGAAGCCTGTGCCTTCAAGCCCAGCAGAGAGAAGCCCAGGTAAGGGGCTGGCTGGGATCTCACCCCAGCCAGCCCCTTCCAAAAAGGGTCTGGGGTCAGATCCCAGCCAGCCCCTTCCAAAAAGGGAATAACCTAGCAAGTCTTCTGACTTCTCTAACGCTTGGCTTGCTTGTCTGTGAAATGGGGACACAGTACCCACTTCCCCCACTTGCCCCACTGTACCATTCCAAGGAAGGAAGGAAGAATAGGATTTGGGGGAAAGACGTGCAGGGGTCATGGATGAGAGCATCTCCGGGGAGGGCACAGCATGAGCAAAGGCAGGGCGGCAGGAAAGCGGCCACCCACAGTGAGGATCTTGGACGGGAAGCACAGGAAAGCCTGAAGCTTAAACCTCCTGCAAACGGGACGGGTTTCTAGCATGTAGGGTTTGTGTTGGGAATGGCAGGAGGCGCGGCTGGGCGCAGAGAGGGGAGGAGTCAGCGGGAAAAGGCCTTTGTGCCGGTTCCCTCTCAGAGGAAGGACTGGGAGAGGGTCCCTCCTGAGCCTGTGACCCTACTGGACAAGGACGTGACCGGACACTCGGCTCTTTGTGGCTGGCAGTCCCCCATGCCTGGAAGGTGGGCTGGCCGATTGGTGATGAAGACAGTGAGCGGGAAGATTACATTGTACCTAGTGATTACGCCCTGGGTGAAATCTCTCGGCTGCATTATTGCGTTCGGAGAGAAGAGCCGTCTTTTTAATAGACGGACGGGAGGTTTCCGCGTAAGGTTATTATAAAGAGGGAGAGCCCAGCCCCTCCTGGCTTCCAGCCTGTGCCACAAAGTTGCAAAGTAATTAAAGGCTGCTAAGGAATCAGAGAAATTATAATAATTCTACCAACCAAGAGATTGCTCGCTTTCCCCTGTTTTCCCCCTCCTGGTAGAAAACAAGGTGGGTCAGGCAGCCTGCAAACACATCCAAACAAGCCTATTGTGGGAATGGGGAGGGCAGGGGGGGGGGGAGCTCAATGTCACGGGGGCTGCCAGGCCTGTCCTCGGGCTGTTCTGACAATATTCCAACTCGTTTGGGCAAACGAAAGGGCTGCGACAAAATTCCAGAGCCCCCAGAACAAGGAGAAACAGTGGCAGCCTGCTCGCAGTCAGCCAACACACTCAACATGGGCCTCAGTGCCCTACATCAGGCCACTGCCCTGGGGCTCGCGGGGGGCTGTGGGAGCCCAGGAGGCAGCACCCCTCCCCGTGCCTGCTGTGGGCATCAGCCACCCCCCCCCCCCAACCCGGGAAAACAGTGCCGCATCTCCTGCGGAGGAATGGGTTCGGTCTTCTGGGTTCTGGAAACCATGTCCCTGAGAATCTTCCCTGATCGCCTTAGGTCTTCAGTAGTTTGCCACTGACTTCTGGGGGGACCCGGGGAAAATCTTTTCCTCTCTCTGGTTTTGTTGACCTCTACAGAATGTGTGGTTGGATCAAGTCACTTCAGTCCCTCTGGCGCTGGTTCCCAGGAACCCATTTGGAAGGCCTGCTCTCAGGCCATTGTCAGTTATTTTTCAATGACCGTTTCCTTTTTATTCTTTGTCACGTTTTCCTTTCATTTTTTCCACACGCTTCCTGTCTCCCACTGGGCCATAAGCTTCTTGACCACTAACACCCCTAGGTCAAGCAATCAGTCCACAGCAACGGAGCCTCTCTGTCAGGTTCCTTGGACCCCAAGCCGCTTTCCCAACGTTCTCCGAGAATTCTTCATAACGACGGGAATACCAGTCATCTCCCCCCAAAATGCCGTGCTTCATACATGTGCCTTCCCTGAACTTTTCCACAACCCAACGTACCGCCATTTTACAGATAAAGAAACCGAGGCCCTGAGAGACTAAGCATCCTGCTCATGGCCTCCCAGTTTGGAGTCAGAACCTGTGTGTGCGTGGCTGTCTCACAGAGTGTGCCACAGTAGGGACCAGGGTCCCCATGTCACAAAGGGAGTGCAAGTCAGTTGCAATAAGGCAAAACCTGGTCCTTCTTTGACTATCGGTTTCCTTAGCCCGCTGCCCACCCAGGGTCTGAGGATACCCCACTGCCTGGAGGAAAAGGGGTGCAGGCCAGAGACCTGACCCCTCTGGCTATAGGCCCCACCACAGGGGAGAGGAGGCCACGACAGGTGGACTCGGGCCACATGAGGCTGGCAGCCCAATGCTGCTGCAGGAACATCTCCTAGCAGCCGGCTCTCAACTCCTTCCATTTAGAGGGTCTTTATTTAAAGGGTGGAGGGCACAATAAAAGGTGCCCAGCATGTGCCAGAGAATCCCTAATGCACGTGAGCTGGGCTCTGCACATAGGCCCCCGCTTCATATTCACGGCCGAGGGTCCTGCGGCCACCGCGATAGACTTATATGAGCCCCCGAAGACTCCCAGCCAGAATCGGCGAGGAAACCGGTGTGATTAAGAGCATTACTACCGTTCAAACAAAAAATAATTTTAATCACACGTGGGCTCCTTCTGTCTCCTGCTCCCGTGCGTGCTGCCCTCTTTCCTTGTGCAGAGGGTGGTGGAGGGTGCTCCCAGCCCTGGCCGTGCCCCCACGGGCACGGAAGGAGGGGGTGCCGCAGGGGTCGTGGGGGACCCGGGGTCCTTGGCTCCCCTGGGGAGCAGGCTGGTGTTCACCTGTAGGGATGGGGCTTCTGCTTCTCGCGGAACAATGTGGCACGCGCATCGGGGGACTGATATCTTACAGGTGGGGACACACTAACCCTGCAGGTCACCAGGAAGGCGTGTCACTATGACCGTCCTGACCGCCAGAGGTGGTCCTCACTCCGGAGAGTGGGCAGCGGGCGCTGAATGAAGCTTCTCCCCTGAACCACCGCAGCCTGCGTATGTGGCGCGAGGTGACAGTCCCCAGTTCCCTGCCTATCCGCCCCCGTCCCGGTTCCCTCAAGGCCTCTTCTCTGCAACCTCGGGCAAATTACAGGCAGGCCACGGCAAAGCTACAGAAGGACATACGTGAAGACGCCGCGACAGAGAAAGAGCAAGACCGTGGCTCCAGCCGTAAGTATATTTGACTCTGGGGGACTTGGAGAGGCCGGTCCACTTCTCTCGGCCTCAGTTTGTCCCGTCTCTTCAACGGGAAGAACAATTCTCCCCTCACTTACAGAGTCGACAAGAGGACAAACGAAAGATGCTGAAAACACTCGGATATGGAGACGATGATATTACTTAAATAAGCACGCACGCGGCGCTCCAGCTCAAGACGACGTAGAAACACGTGGCCCTGTGGCTTTGCCCACGTGCCTATGTCACTCCAGCCCCACGAGCCCAAAGCTCACTGCCCTGGCCGCCGCAGGCTGTGGCACCTGCCGGCTGCGGGAGGAAGTATGCGTCGCCGTGCTGACGGCGGGGGGCCAGAGGGGGCATGAGCACCTCAGGGTACTCGCCGAGGGACACAGAGACGTGGCACGGCTTGGGGCTGCCGCCTGGCTAGAACAAACCACTCTGGCTCTGGTCAGCAGGATCCAGAGCCCCTGAGATGATTTATTGGTCTCCCTCTCCCAGATCAATAGGTGGGTGGTTATAGATGCAGAGGGGGCTGCTGGGCACCATGGGCCCAAGGTATAAATTAATATGGCCTGTCAAGGGGCTGCGTCTCCTGGCGTGGGAGACGACACTCTCTTGAGCAGAGCTGACATCTCAGGGGGAGCGGCGGGCACAAGCCAGTGGGAGCCCCCCTGACCCCCCACCCCTCGCTGCAAACCGAGGATGCAGTTTATAAATCATTCAGCGTCTGATGGGCACGCCGTGAGGAGGGCAGTGGGGCGGCCGCTGTCGGCCCCAGTGGGTGCTAATAAGTCTGGTCATGCCCACTCCGCGTGCTCGGGACCTCGTCTGGCCACCACTCTGGGGCTCCCTGTGTGCCCACCGCTCAGAGGATGCAGGGCTGAGATTCAGGACCTGGCGGGCAATAGAGGGCACTAGAGAGCTCCAGCAGTGAGGTCTCAGGCGTCCTGTGAGGTGTGGGCACCCTCTCCACCCCAGCGCCGGGCCCGGCTGCTCTCACCGAGCAGTAAGGCACCCCTCGCCTGGGTGAAGAGAGCTGGCGGGGGCAGAGCACTTTGTGTGAATGATCCCGCTGTCCTCCCAAGTGCCCAAGACGTGGAGGGAGCCGCGGGGCTCTGCCCCTTTGTGAAGTTCTCATCCACGGGCCAGGCCCCGGGCTGGGTGCTGAGGGCGCACGGTCCCTGCTCAGGCGGGTTGGGGAGACGAATGTACAGAGGGCTACAGCCACGGCTGTGCGTTGGACACGTATTTATACGGAGCCCTGTGCTAAGTACTTCCCGCCCGCGGTCCCATTTACTTTAATCCTCACAACGATTTTGCAAGGCGGGCGTAATTATTCCCATTTTTCGGGTAGAATGGAAGCAACCTGCCAAAAGTCAAGTACCCGGGCCTGTCTCTCATCATCCTGGCTCCAGCCCTGATGAGCTCTGGGCCAGTCACCAAGTCTCTCTGGTCCCGCGTCCACACCTGCAGAATGGGAATAACACGTGCGTGCGGCTAGCCTGTGAGGTGGGAGAAAGCACTCAGTGAGCTCCCCCACGGAAAGCGTGGCCGTGGGCACATAGGAAACTCTCAACAGTAACCACGGTGTCAACTTACTATTATTATCATAGAAATGAGTTATTTTGTTTCACCGACAAACGGTCCCCAGGAATATCCTTCTCCCTGCTTTCCCGTCTCTAGTAAGGAGCTACAGCGAGGAGTGACTTTCATCTGTCCTTGCTGAATGACATGGAGAGATGATGCGGCTTAGGGGAACCCAGGGCCAGAAGGCTTCGGACCTGGCTTGGACCCTACCCCCAGCCGGTGGCTCAGGCAAGTACTCTCAGTCTCTCGGGCCCCTGTTGTCTCATCTCCGTCCAACCTTCCCTCCTCCAACCTCCTCCACATCTCACAGCTGGTCATCTGAAGCCACGGGTGACAAAGATCTATGCAGGACCTGCCTGTCACAGTGACCCTGGCAGGGACCCAGGGAGCCTACTTCCAGGCCAGCTGCATTTCCATTAGGTAAGACTGGGTACCTGCAAGGGACACACATACCCAAACAGCCACTGTCCCTCCTCAACAGGATCTCTGGTCGGGGGTTAGAGTTCATCTCCCTCTTTTGGAAATTCCAACATACGAAAAGAAGCTAAAGAAAGGTCAGAAGGCATACGATATTCAGCGGCACCATGATCTCCTTCTCAGACTACCAAACTTCTACACATCCTGTGAGGTCCCAAATAAATAGCCCTGCGTATAGACCAGGTCATTCCTTCCTGCTTCCATCCTGCTTTGGCACACCCTAAGCCACCACGGCATTTAGTACATTTATATCTCATTAGACATCCTCTTTTTTTTTTTTTAACGTTTATTTATTATTGAGAGACAGAGAGAGACAGAGCATGAGCGGGGAAGGGGCAGAGAAAGAGAGAAGGAGACACAGAATCCAAAGCGGGCTCCATGCTCCCAGCTGTCGGCACAGAGCCCACTGCGGGGCTCGAACTCACGAACCGCGAGATCATGACCTGAGCCGAAGTCGGATGCCCAACCGACGGAGCCCCCCAGGCACCCCTCATTAGACATCCTCTTACGTGTTTTTGTCTCTGTAAGATTACCTTCTCTAAGGACAAGACCTTGGTCTTAATCACCAGCATTGTACTGAATGTACCACAAACTGGGCTAAGGGCTTTACCCACCTGCATTGTTACACCTCACAATGACCCCACCTGGCCAATATTGTTTCTTGTCTCATAGAGAAGAAAACTGAGGTCCAGAGAGGTTAAGTCACCACCCCAAGCTGCACAGGTGGCCAGCGGCAGAGTCCGTTCGCTCTCCTCTACATGTCCAAGTCAGCTTAGAATCCCTGGGCCTTGCTCCATAGCTTTTCAGCAAATGTTTGCTGTATTCATTTAAAAAAAAAAAAAAGTTGAGGGGCGCCTGGGTGGCTCGGTCGGTTAATCGTCTGGCTTCGGCTCAGGTCGTGATCTCACGGTCCGTGAGTTCGAGCCCCGCGTCGGGCTCTGTGCTGACAGCTCAGAGCCTGGAGCCTGTTTCAGATTCTGTGTCTCCCTCTCTCTCTGCTCCTCCCCTGTTCATGCTCTGTCTCTCTCTGTCTCAAAAATAAATAAACGTTAAAAAAAAAAGAAAAAGAGAAAAAAAAGAATAAAAAAAAAAGTTGAGTAGATCAGGGCTCAGTAGATCAGGGCTCAGGATCAGCTCCGGGCTTCGAAGGACAGGCAGAATTGAGTTAGGCTGAGAGCAGAAAGCAAACACTCCAGATCTAGTTAGAACAGTACAATGTGTGTGCGTTGAAGCGAGAGAAAAGAGAGACACAGACACACGCTCACAGGCACTGAATCGCCCCCTGGGCCGATCCGTGCGGAGGAAGCCAGCAGGTAAGTTGAGAAAGGCAGGTTGAGGCCAGGTGGGTAGCAGCCTTGAATGGCCAGCGGAGGTGGCTGAACTTGTTAGAACTTCAAGGACACAGCCGTCCCTGAGATCTCAGAGGCCCTCCTTGACTCCTGGACCCGAGGAGACACCTGGCAGCATCTGACGTCTAACCTCACACCCATCCTCCAGCCCGAACACCCCGGACCCAGGGGCGCCTCCCCCAGGGCACACCTGGAGGGCTGAGGGGGTGGCCCCAGGAGGACACAGTGGACGGGGGAGGCGCTGAAGGTCAGCGAGGCGGACACACGCCCCTAATGGAGGTAGCGGAGCAGTGCCGCTGGGCACAGACACAGGCAAACACGTTTGAGCAAATTGGAACGCCATAAAAGTCTATTACAGCAAATCAAACAGCAGTCAGCATGACAGCCATTAGCCTGAAATGAATACACGGGGACTTAATGAGGTCTGTCGAGGCTGGCTTGGTGAATTAAGTTGCCAATTCTAGCAGGATTTCCCTTTTCTTTACGGACTTGAAAGCATCCACACTGCCTCGTTAGGGCTTCGACAAGTGAATTGCAGGGCCTTTCACCCTGATAAAATGGATAATTACATGTAGAACAGCTTAGCGAGGGGAGAGGGCTGGGCAGGAGGGGAACCAAGAACAAACAAATCCAAACACACCTGTCTGGCTTCTCCCGAGCAGGGGTGGGGCCAGGGCAGGGGGGGCTTCAGGAGGGATGAGGGGCAGGGCTGGGGGGCCGGGGACAAATGAGCTCCCAGAGAAAGCGGCAGTAACTGGCCTCGATCCGGCCTCCCACCGGCCCCCATTCCAGGCCTGAGGACGTGGGTCCTCGTGGGTCATGCCTCCAGGCAGCTGAGGATGGGCTGCCCTGGCACCTTCCAAGCTCAGGTGGGGAGGGCCACCGATGTCATCCTCCAGCGCTTGCTGTCGCCCGGGGACTTTGTTAAAAATGCAGAGCCTGGGCCCCCTCTTTCCAAACAACACGTTCAGAATTGCAGGGGTGCGGGACTATGCATCCTAACCAGTCCCCCAGGAACTTCTGGCGCAGCATTCCGATTCATCCCTTCTCTAACACTCAGTACTACTGAATGTTCTACTACCACTGAGACAGTTCTCCCGTTTCTGTTTGCATCACTCCAGGGCTGGGGAGCTCAGTACATCTTTGGTAGGGTTGTGTGTGGGGGGGGTGACTGGGCAGTAGGTTTCAATATTAGAAACTTCTTTCTTCTGTAAACTTAGAATTTGCCTCCCTATAACTTGCTCCTGACACCCATCCTTGTGTTCTGGGCACAAGAGACCCCCAAATTATCAGTGCTCCTAGGGGTGGGGACAGCGAACGTTGCGAAGGTGAGGGATGGGGTGCAGGTAGCTGGTGTGACCACAAGAGGAGCTCAGTAGATGGAAATAGCCCCTGGAGCTCGTCTGCCATCCCTTAAGGGATGATGAAGTATGGAAGGAGAAGTAGGAGCTTGTCCCGCTGGGATTCATCCTCAGACCACGGGATATCGGCCCAAGAAGGGATCTGGTCCACCTTCCCAGTTTAACAGCTGTTGGCATCGAAGCCAGCAGGGGCAGCAATAGGCCCAGAGTGTCACCCAGCCGGTCGCTGGCACAGCCAGGACAAAACCCCAGGTGTCTCGACGTCTTCCACGGTACAACACAGGGGCTCCGTGGCTCGCCTTGGCCAAATTCAGCTGGAAACCCACCTCCTCCAGGAAGCCTGCTGAGATTTCTCTGACCACTCTGGCAGCCCCCCACCCAGCACTGACACCTCACGGGGTCTCCAGTGCCCGCCTCTGTCTCCGACTTGCATTTTCATCCCGTTCACATCTGTGGGGCCTCTGCCACATATCACACTTCTCAAGGACAGGGGCCTGAGGTTGCCAGGGTGACCTCAAGACCAGCGGGAGAGCCCCGCTCAATTCTGGGCCGGAAGCCAGCGGGCCCTTTGCTGGTACCCCAGCTGGGGTCTGAATCAGGCAGCTAAGTGCTAGCTCAGGTGACCACACCAGGCCAGGGCTGGTCAGTGCCAAGCCACCTCGGGTCAGGAGTGGCCAGGCCTCCATCCAGCTGACACCACACCCGACCAGCCACACGGAGCAGCCCTAACTAGGGCATCGAGTATCGAGCCAAGCAGGTGACCTGGGGATGTTTACACGTGAGCAAGTAAACCCCACAGGACTTCCTCCAAGAACCGTGTGTCCTTGTAACTGGCCCCTCTCAACCCACCCTCTCTTCATCAGATGGGCATCAGGCAGGCCACTTTATCCTGTCTGTCCTCTGTTTTTATTAGATAAGGAGGACTACGGCCCAGCGAGTTTAAGTGACATGCCCAGAGAGGTTAAGTGACGTGCCCGCAGAGACTCAGCAATCTGGAAGCAGAGCGGGGGGCTGGGCCTGGGGTCCCTTGCCTCCAGTTCCGGCTTCTGTCATTGCACATTCTTCTGGCCTCCCAGGTCTCTGTGCAGTGAGAGTCTGGCACAGCACCAAGCCCACGGCAGACACTCAATAAATATTTGTTAAATAGATGAATGACTGAAGAGGCTCTCTCCTTGGAGGCAGAGGCCTTTGGAGAATCCCAGGGGATTCCAGCAGGGCAGCGTTGGAGGTCACATCTCTCCTGGCAAGTGAGGGAAAGGCTGGCCTCAGCCCAAAGGCTGGGGAGGAGGGATGTGACCTGTCGTCCCCTTGCCATTGCTGCTGCCCGCTGCCCCCTGTGAGGGAAGGCAGAGGGCAGCCATGCCTGCCAGGATGGCAGCTGAGCAATGGGTCCAAGGCTCATTAACTCCGAGCCGTGCCCTTGGTTTCTGAGCCTGGGCCCAGAGTGCAGGCTGGCACGTAGAGCCCCTTAATTAAATTAGGGAGACTTCCAAATGAGAGGGGGCCCGGAGCCAAGCTGCAGTCCCGGACACGTTGGCCACAGCTCAGGGCTCTGTGTCCCCACGCTTGGGACCGCGGGCTCGCCTCCTCCTGTCCTGCCCCATCAGGGGAAGGGCGTGGGAGCCTCTGCTGTGTTCTCACCCACACATTTGTCCTCACTTCCCGCCATCTGGCACAAGCATAGGACAACTGGCTCACAGCTGAGCAAGGAGGGCCAGGAACAGGAACGTGGGGGGCACGAGACGAGGTCTCTTCATCTCTAAGGGTATCTGAGGCTGCCCTCAGAGAATCAGGAGGCTCAAAGTCAAAGCTGTGTGACCTTGGGTAAGTCACTGATCCACCATGAGCCTCAGTTTTCTCATCCACACACTGAACAGATACTTTCTAAAGACGCTTCTAGGTTCCTGATCCCGTGACATAGAATACAAAGGGGCTGGAACTCTAATGCCGTGGTGCCGACCTGCCTGTCTCCAGTGGATTCCATCTCTCAACGTTCCCATGCCAACCCTTTACTGCTGCCGCCCCACCCAGAGCCCCGAGGGCAGGCCTGAGGGACAGCCGGTAGAAGCTCTTTACCCCACCACCTTCAAGGTCTTTGAATTGCTAACTGCCAGCCCAGAAGCCTGCCATCAGTCACGGGGAGAGGGACAGTAAGCAACGAGAACCCGAGTACCATCGGGAGCCAGCAGCCAGCTCATTAATGAACCGTTTGTAATGCAATAATTTGTACTTCTCAATTACCAGCAATGGCTTGGTTTTACATGTATGCGCTCATGCAAACACAGAGTACACAGACGACCCAAAGGAGCAGAGGCCCAGGGAGACAATGGGGCTCAAGCATGAGGCTAGGGAAAGAGAGTCCCTTCCTGGAGCCACCTGCTTCCTGTGTCCTGGGGGTGGGGGGACCCGTTCTGGCCACAGCAAGAAAGCCTGGGGTCAGGCCTGCCAACCCAAGTGCCCAAGGCCCGCACTGGCTATGAATGGAAGGAAAGAGGTCACACTGCCCCTCCCATCTCTTGTCCTGTCCCGCGTCCAGCTGGAGTGGTGGGTCTCGTCCAAGGCAGGCCTTCCATCAGACCTAAGGCTACCATCACCCCTTCTCCTTGACCAGAAGGTGGGTCCCTACCCTCAGAGGTGCTGGCATAGTCAGCAACCTGCCCAGAGCTGGTGCCCCAGCTGAGGCGCGGTCAGGAGAAGTGGAGCGCAAGCTGTCCTTTCCCCAGCTCCAGCCTATTCCCAGGTGGCCCTGGACCGACCGCGTGCACCCCACCCCGTGTCCCTCAGGCGTGACGCTGGGGGCTCCTACCTCGGGGATGCGGACGCTGTAGGGCTGATTGTGAAACGTGGGCGCGTTGTCATTCACGTCCCCGACCTGGATGTTCACCTTTCGCGTGATCACCTGGCAAGAGAAGGGTGGGGATTTACTGTCTATCTGCATAGGCCTCAGCCTCTTTCCACCCAACAGCCGGGGACCCTGCCTCCCAGGGCAGCAGGGGCTGCAGGAGACACTCACCCCCTGGTGGTCGCTGACAGAGAACTCCACTGTGAACTCAGACTTGGTCTGAAAGAGAAGACAGGGAGGGGGAAAAGGCAGAGTTAGAAGCGCGCTGAGCTCCCGAGTCCTGGGCCCTGGGCTCTAACCCAGGCTACGCTTCTAAATCGCCGTGTGCTCTTGAGCAAGTCACTAGACATCTCTGTGGCCACTTCATCAAATGTAAGGAGAAAACAAGGGTTCGGGTTTTCAAACTCATACCTTAATTTGCTAAGGGCTGCTTGTCACCCGTTCCCGCATCTCTGGAAAACGTCCTTTAGGGGAACATTTGCTCGTGGGGGTAGACTTGCGCATACTATGAAGCGACCGGTCTATGGCTCATTGTCCTTCCTACCCATCCAGTGTTGCCCCTTGTTTGGGGACACCCCCAACTAACCCCATTCCCTGGCCCTGGAAGAAGGACACCATTTAGGCAGGAAAATGCTACCTGAAGGTGAGAATGGGGCCTCAGAGAAAAGCCCCTTAAAGATGAGGAGCCACTCTCCCTCAGTGTCTGCCTCCGCCCCCAGGAAAGGACTAGGGTAGGCTTATGGCCAGGTCATACCTCTCTGTCCAGCGGCTGCCGCAGCCACACCACACCTGTGTCAGGCTCCACGGCAAAGAAGCGAGAGGCCTCCTCCCCAGACACGCCAAACACCAGGGGGTCGTTGTCCATGTCTCGGGCCAGCAACTGGGTCACAGAGGAACCTGGAAGAGCCATGGGAGAGATCAGAGGGCAAAAATGGGAGGTTGGTCCATTGCTCAGGACCTCGCTCAGGTGGCTGAATCCCAGCGGGAGAAGCCACCCAGAAGACCGCCAGCAGGTGATTACTGTAAGAGCCCGGTGCATCTCTGGGCTCTGACTCAGGCTGCCTGCCTCCATCGTGGCCACTCAACATTGTGTATGTGTTTGTAACCGGGAAGTGTCATTCACCACGTTTTAGGTGTGTAATGGACAACTGTGACCTGTGCCTGTCCCCCCTTTTCTGATTTTAATTTGGAGACCCCCTTCTCTGACTGGCTCAGATGGGGGGCCAGCCCTTCAATTCTTTTGTTCCAGGATGGGCACATATCTCAGCCTTAGCCAATCAAAGCATTCCATCTCCCTAGTCACACTGATTGGTTCAGGGAGGAGCATGTGACCCCAGCTAGCCAATCAAAGCCAGCCCTGGAATTTGTGCTGGAACCACTGGGAAGGAGGAGCCTTCCTTCCGCTGGGGTTGCTAAATTGGCCCCGCTGGCAGCCATCTTTGGCTTGCCCAGGAAGAGACTATCTGAGAATGAGGCCAACAAGGAGAAAAACAGCCAAATGCTGCACAGAAAAATGGCTTCTGAAAGTTTGAGGGTGTGCAGACAACTGTGCCTGATATAAGCTGTAACCTCTGGACTTCTCGGCTATATACGCTAATAAATCTGCCTCCCCCTCTTCTTTTTTGTTTTTTTGTTTGAGTCAGATGAGCTGGATTTCTGCCTTTTGCAAATGGAAGCACCCTTTCTAATTCAGAATATATTACAAAACTTGGCATTCACCCAACAGTGACCAGGTGCTGGCCTTGTGCTAAGTGCTGGAGTACACAAAGGTTAGGAAGATGTGACCCAGCCTCGAAGAACTCCAGGCTAGGACTGGCTTTAGGTGAGGTTTCTGTTCCCAGGAAGAGGACTGAGGCTGTCCATCTTCCCCAGGAAACAGAGCCCTGGCCAGAAGCCCCCAGGATGCCTGGCCTACAGCGATAGCGTAGGGCATCTTCTCCCGGCAATCACAGCCCTCTCTAGGTAGCCTTCAGTCAGCGTGCGCAGCCCCCCTGGTTTGTCTGGGATGGAGGTGGAACACATACTAAAACCGGGAGGTCCCAGACAACTGGACTGGCTGGCCACCTTAGTTTCAGGTGGTCCTCAAGCCTCCAGGAACTGTGCAAAATGTTGAGAATACAGTATTGCTTTCTGCAGAGAGGATCTATAGCCTGATTCTCAAAGGGGTGGCTAGATTAGAATCATGGCCTTGGGCCAATCACTGCTTTTAAAGCCTCAGTTTCCCCTATAAGATGGAACAGATCTGCTTTCTTCCCCAAATACAGATTCTTATGTTTACTGAATAGCTCTGATCATCAAGCTAAGCAAGAAAGGATTGCAAATTCTGGGACTGCCATCTAGAAAAGAACGCTAATGAGCTTTTCTAAAGGACAGTTCTAACATGACAATGACAACTAAGGTTTCTGTGCGCTAACCACATTCTAGACAGTGGGCTAACGGGTTTCCGTGGACTTTTTGATTCGATCCTTACTGCTATTCTCCCCATTTAACACATAAGGTAACAAAGAGTGTTTAAGTAATCAACCATGGCACACAGTAAATGGCAGAGCTGGAATTCAGATCCTAGGCATTCTGGGTCCAGAGCCCATGTTTCTTCCCACGACCCTACACATCTCAACACTTGATATGTGAACTCCAGATGCAGGATTTCTATGAACATGACCCTATCAGACCCTAACCAGAAGCCAAATGCTTGGAAAAGGAAGACACTGGGCAATCACTGGGCTCTTAGGATATACCAGACACAGTGCTAGGCTCATCCACGTGGGTTCTCTCATGAAATCCACCACCACCACCCCCAGCAACTCTGTTTAGTAGCCATTATTCTACCCATTTTACAGACTAGGAAGTTGAGGATCAGTGAGGCAAAGTGTCCTCTCCAAGGTCACACAACACAGCAGGATATGGCAGCATCCAAGATAATGGGAGAAGGTGAGAGGTAGGAGGAGGAGGAGGAAGAGGAGGAAAATCATAGAACAGAGTTGGAATGACCTCAGAGACATTTTGGAGAGTCCAGGTCCAACCTTCCCATTTTAAAGATGGAGAAGCTGAAGGCATTTAGCTAGTTGCTCAAAGTACAATGGTGGGAAAAAGAGTCAGTCAACTAGAACCCAAGTTTCCAGACTCCCAGTACAGTGCTCTTTCTGGATGAGGAAGGAGGAAGAAGTCATAGATAGACCAAACACCTCACAAGGCATCTATATTGTTCAATGGCAAGCAATTGTTTTATTTTTTTTAATTTTTTTTTTGCATTTATTTATTTTTGAGAGACAGAGAAAGAGCACAAGTGGGGGAGAGGCAGAGAAAGAAGGAGACACAGAATCCGAAGCACGTTCCAGGCTCCGAGCTGTCAGCACAGAGCCCGACGCTGGTTTTGAACTCACACACCGTGAGATCATGACCTGAGCCGAAGTCGGATGATCAACCAACTGAGCCACCCAGGCGCCCCGCGATTGTTTCATACTAGAATAAATGGGAACGTTTTGGAACACAATCTAACAATTTATTTTTTTTTTAAGAGAATTTTTTTAATGTTTATTTATTTTTGAGAGAGAGAGCATGAGAAGGAGAGAAGCAGAGAGAGGGGGGACAGAGGATCTGAAGCGGGCGCCGTGCTGACAGCAGAGAGCCCAATGTGGGGCTCGAACTCACAAACCGTGAGATTAAGACCGGAGCCGAAGTTGTATGCTCAAACCAACTGAGCCATCCAGGATCCCCCGTCTAACAATTTATTTTTAAAGACATAACCTAAAGCAATAAAAGAATTTCCAGCCTCCCCCTGACTTCCAGGCATACCCATATCCTTTCCATTACCCTCAAGTGTCCTTTAATGGCAAAGTTTGAGGAACACTGACCTACTTCCCAATTTCTTGGGGAGATTCCCTATGAGGACAGGTCCTGTCTGTCCACTACGAGTCCATGGCAGCCCCCTGGAGTGAACACTTCGCTTGCCAACCACCTTCAGGGGCCAGCCCAGGTAGGGAATATGGGACCGAGCTCTCTGGTAGCCGATGGGATTCTGGAAAAGACCACACTGGCCCTCTAGCCAAGGTCAGATGACTCGGTCTGATATCCCAAATGGCTCTCTCGGGCCTGGTGCTCAGGCCCTTCCAAGAAGGGGGGCACTGGGCAGGACATGGATGGGGCCATCAACTGCTGTCACCCACCCTATAATTTCCCGGACTTTTATCCATTTTCCCCTCAATTATGTGCTGCTCAAAATGGTCCTTTTCGGCTTCCTCGCAGGCTCTTGCCTGCTTACGCCTTCTTTGTGTCCCAGGTAATTGCTAGTGACCTTTTCTAAGTGTACTAATTAAAGGTGCCGATTTAATATTATATTTAAGACAAGACGCCCCGCAATTTTCCAGCTGGGCACATGCTCCCCCGCCCGGGGCTGTTCTGCTACTCTGTAGAAGCTGGGCCTCGCTTTGGCTTCTCCTGGGCACGGGGTTCATTTCTCCAACAGGGAGGCTTCTAGCAACCTCTGCACCATTCACCCGGGAAAGAGGCCAATCTATGGGGCCCAGCCCCAGCCCAATGGCCCTAGAAGCGGCCACTCAGGAGAACCATCCCAGCTATGGGACCATGGGGTCCACATCCCACATTCTAAGTGTGTTTCCTGGCAATACACCCTGCGACTCAGGCTTTGGAATACCTGGAGTTTGGCTTTGTTTTGTTGTACAACTGGGATAAAATACATCGTTAACCATTTTAACGCATACCATTCAGTGATATCGGTATATTCACGGTGTGGCCCAACCACCACCACCATCTGCTTCTAGAATATTTTCCTCATCCCCAAGGAAACCCAAACCCACGAAGCAGTCACTCCCCATTTCCTCCCTCCCCCTGCCCTGGCAACCACTAACCCACCGTCTGTCCCTCTGAATTTGCCTGTTCTGGATAGTTCATATACATGGAATTATTTGAGATGTAGTCTTTGGGTCTAGCTTCTTTCACTCAGAATAAAGTTTTCAAGGTTCACCCTGTTGTGGCACATATGAGTACATTAATCCCTTTCCATGGCTGAGTAACGTTCCATCGTATGGAGATACCACATTTTGCCTATCCGTTCATCCGCGGACGGATGTTTGGGTTGTTTCCACCTTTTGGCTATTGTGAATGGCGCTGGAATGAGTTTTCGTTGGAACACTTGTTCTCAGCGCTTTTTGAATACGTACCTAGGAGTAGAATTGCTGGGTCCTGTGGTAATTCTACATTTAACTTATTAAGGACCCACCAATTACCTTCCACAGCAACTGCACCAATGATATGGTGCATCCCACCAGCAAGGGATGAGGCCTGGAGCTCCTTCCAGTGGGAGGAAGGACACTCGCTGATTCACCGGGGCTGGGCGCCTCCTGTACGGTGGAGAGATGGGAACCGGGCAGCGCTCCCTACCCGATGGTACCGGTACCCTGCCCGCTGGGCCTCAGCACATCCCAATGTCACACACGCCAGCCCGACCTCCAAATGCCAGCCTGGGGACCCTGTGCCTGAGGGTTCTGGCCTTCTGGCTGCAGTGCTCAAAGAATGACTGAGGCAAAGCGTCGGATGAAGAGTTGGCAGATAATTGTTCTAGCTCCCTCACCCCTCGGGGGCTGGTGCAGAGGCCGCATTATACACTGGCTCTCTGAGTTCCCCATCGGGACTCAAGCTCCAGTGGCCCTCAGAGCGGGGGGCGGGGGGCAGGGTGTCTAGCTGGTCAAGCTTCTTCTCCCTGTCTCACCTCCTCGCTCCCCACCTACGCTTTCCAGAATCCCTTCCCAACAAATGGTTTGCACTTCAACCCTCATCACAAGGCTTTGGGGGGAACCCACATAAGATACCCCCTAAAATTGCGGCAACAGCATCATCCAGAAGCCTGTAACAAGACAGATGCCCAGGCCCCGCTCACTCCGCTGGCCCGAGGAGAGCCCAGAGTGTGAACGTTTAAATAGCAGTCCCGCTCTCCCTACAAGAGACCCCGCCGCACAGCCAGGTTAGGAAGTCAGGGGACTGGTTTATAGCAGGGTGATATTCAAATATTTAACAATGGGCACAGTATAGGCATCAACCGATCAGAAAGGATGCCGGCCATAAACAAGCAGACCGGCGAGTACTGCCTGTAAGTCAGCCTGGTTTATGGCTCACATTTTAGATGCAGAGAAAAGCTTCTCAGGCCCCAGGATGATTTAAAGGCTCAGTCTTCGGGCTCTTGGCTCAATCAGTGCTGCGGGAGGACTCTCTGTTCTTGGCACCCGCCCCCACCCCCCGCCCCGGCCCCACGGGGAAAGGTAGCTCAGCAAGGCTAGCCCCTCTCCTCTCTGTGCCAGCCCAACCCAGAGTCGGGGGCAAGCTTAACCTCATGGGTAGAAAGCAGGACTTTGAAGACCTGAGATTCCTGGACACCCATGCTTACAGCAGCATCATTCACAGCAGCCAAAAGGTGGAAGCAGCCAAGTGTCCATCGATGGAAGGATGGATAAAGAAAATGTGGTGCATACATGTAACGGAACGTTATTCAGCCTTAAAAAGGAAGGGACGCTGTGCTCAGTGAAGTAAACCAGCCACACAAAAGACAAACACTGGATGGTTCCACTTACATGAGGGACCGAGTGTAGTCAAATTCACAGACTCTGAAAGTAGAAGGTTGGCTGCCAGCGGCTGGGGGGGAGGGAGGAATGGGGGGTTGTTGTTCACCGGGTGCAAAGTTTCAGTTTTGCAAGATGGAAAGAGTTCTGGAGACTTGTTCCATAACCACGCGAATGCACTGAACGCTACTGAACTGTACGTTCAAAGATGGCTGGGGCGCCTGGGTGGCGCAGTCGGTTAAGCGTCCGACTTCAGCCAGGTCACGATCTCGCGGTCCGGGAGTTCGAGCCCCGCATCGGGCTCTGGGCTGATGGCTCAGAGCCTGGAGCCTGTTTCCAATTCTGTGTCTCCCTCTCTCTCTGCCCCTCCCCCGTTCATGCTCTGTCTCTCTCTGTCCCAAAAATAAATAAACGTTGAAAAAAAAAAATTAAAAAAAAAAAAAGATGGCTAAGATGGCAAATTTTCTGTTACGTGGATTTTACCACCATTAAAGAATTTAAAACCAAAACTTAAATCGGATTATGTGCAAGGCCCTAGCGATCTGGCCTGAGACACCTCCCACCGCATCACACACAGGCCCCTGGACTTGCCCCTCCCTGGCCCTTCCTTCTGTTCCTGAACAGTTTGTGGCTGCCCCAGGGCCTTTGCCCCGGTTGTGCCTTCGGCTGGGAGTGTCCCTACCCTGGCAGCTTCCTCACTATACACCTCTCAGTCCAAGGGCTACCTTCTCAGAGAGGCCTTCTCCAATACTCGATCATACAGAGAGAGTCTATCTAAAGAGAGGCCCCGTCGCTCTGTGTCCCTGCACCCCGTGTCACGGTCTTCACGGCTCTCCCTGCTCGGAGCTGATTTTGTTTGCTCACCTGACCTGTAGACTGCGTGCCCCAGCCCCCTGCCTGCCACACAAGCCTACCTATGTTGGCTCCATGGGGTGCGGCCTGGCCTGTCACGTTCCCTGTTGTACCTCCAGGGGCTGGCATCTTAGGGGCGCTCAATCAAGAGCCGCTGGGTGAACAAACGAGACCTGCCAACTGCCGGAGGTCCTATGCAACAAGAGTCCCCAAAGTTGTGTAGATCTGTGAGCCACAAGGAAGGGAGAGAGTATAGCCAGCTAATTCCTAATTACGTATACTAATGGATAGGAAAACGCATGGCTAATCAAAACCTAACAATGCCCAAACCAGTAGTGCTTGGGCGCAGGCAGAATCATAGTGGGACACTGGCTGGGGGCCCAGTGTCTCAGGAAGTAGATCTGTACCCGATCCTTTATGGCAGTGTACCCCAATCTGGGGCCATGTACTCTATCCTGTGACGCTGTACCCCATCCAGAGGTAATGTACCCTATCTTGGGACCATCCTCCCCATCCTGGGCCATGGACCCTATCCTGGGGGCTGTGTACCGCATCCTTGAGGCCAGGGACCCCATCCAGGGGCCCTGGCTGGGGTGGCGATCCACTCAGTAGGCTACAAATGCGCCTGGGAGGCACAGGCTGGCGACACATCCCCACAGTGGCCTCAGCCCCTCAGCAGGAGGCCACGTCCGTCTTCCTGGCAAGGGCTGGACAATCACAGCTCTCCCTGCAGCCGTGCTGGGCCCACGCCGCTCGCCGAGATGACTGCTATTACTATTATTGTTATTTGCGCCGAGGGGCACAGGCTGGGGGTGGCGTGTCAGGCACTCCCGGAGAGCTGTGAGTTTCGCCTGCCAGATGAGGGGCAGGCCAGAAACTTAGGCAGGGCCGCGGTAGCAGCAAGGCTTGGTGCTTATTCTGGACGGGGGAAGGTGACAGCTGTCGGCTCTCCGAACACGGACAGGGTGCCACAGGATGGATGGAGGGCAGAGAACACTGCACTCCTCCCGGCGGCAGCCTCCTCCGGCAACAAACCCCCGCCTATGCCGCCCCCCGCTCTGAGCCCTCCCGTGGCGCCTGCAGAATTCAACGCACTCCTTCCCGAGGCGGCCGACGCCCTCCCAACCTGTGCTCAGCCTCCTGGCCAGTCACATTCCCGCTGCGTCCCTGGGGCTCGGCCCGCCAGGCAGCTGCCCTCCCTCAGGTACGCTGTGGTCTCCACGCTCCTATGCTGTGCAGCTGTTCCTTCAGCCTGGAAGGCCGCTCCTCCTTGCCACTGCCCCGCAGTCCCAGTCATCTGTAGATGTGTGCCTCAAATGCCACTCCGGTCACACGGTTCTCTCCCCTCGGCGCTCCCTGGGCCGCTGTTTGTACCTCCATCGCCATCGCCCCTTGAAGACGGAGGCTGATGTCCTGGGACGTGTTTGGCAAACCTCCCCACCCCTCCAGGATTAACTGTGGTTCCTCTTCCGAGGCCAAGGAGCTAGCCAGTTCCTTCCCTTGCCCAAGCAGACGCTGCTCATCGATCGTGGCTCCCTTTTCTGTTGCCATAGTCAACTCCAGAACCCCTTGCGACACTTGGTCGTATGCAGCCACTGCTGGCCAATCTGCAAAGGCGTGTGAAAGCAAACCTAAAAGGACTTCTCATCAGCCCTGACCTACTGGCCCTTCCCATCCAGGGGCCACAGACCTTGTAGTCGGCTCCTACCAGGCTCAGGGCAGTGAGAAGGGACAGAATCAGACGTGGAGCCTTCGGACGAGCTCAGAAACCAGGGCTGGTCACGGCCGAAGTGAGAACCAAAAAGACAAAGCCCCCCATTGTGCAGCGGGAGAAGCAGGGGTCCTGGCAGGGACAGGGCTGTGCCCTGGCGAGTGGCTGAGTCGAGGAGCAGCAGATGACGGGCCCTGACCCCAGATTACAGGCCATGGGTTACGACCAGGTCTTTCTGAGAATAACCACCCTTCCTTCGCCATCGCCACGGAATCTGCCACACAAGCCCCAAGCCCACCCTTCTCCTCCTGGTCCGGGGGGCCCAGCGGCACTGGTGTTGGTCTCTGTCACAGCCAGGGGCTCCTGCCCTCTGCCTCTCCCCCAGGACGAGCCCCCCAGAGCCTGGGCTGGCCTTGGAGCCTACAATCTCATTTGTCTCTCCTCTGGGATCAGACAGGCCTGTTAAGAGTCTTGATTCCTGCGGATAATCTCATTTGTCTTAGGTTCACCCTCCCCATTCTTCTGCCTTCAGTCAGGCTCCTTCCTCCTCACACCCCCCTCCCCACCCCAGGGGCCTGAACTTGGTTTGACCTCCGAGGAGCTGATTTTTGTTTTGGGTGTTTTTGGTGGGGTCCTAGGCCCTGCTCTATCCCCCCAGGGGAAGCCAGAGCGAGCCTTGACGCAGACCCCCCTCTCCTGAGAGGCAGGTGGCCCCCCGGCCTGCCTCTGCTGACCCGCCTCCTCACTCGCATCAGAAAACCCTTGCTCTGGATAAAGGGAACCGTCTGTCTGCAAAACCCATGGCCATGTTCTCCCTCTCCTGCAGCTCGGTCCCCTCAGAGCAGATGGCACGAATGGTCAGGCGGAAAGGAAACCAGCACTCACGGAGCATCTACTGGTTGCCAGGCGCCATGCCCAGTGGTTTTCATTCATTCCCACTGCCATCTATTTCTCACCGTGACCCCACAGAGAGGGACTAGCGTCCCTACTATGCAGACGAGAGAAGCGAGGTGCGGAGGGGTAAAGGGACCGACCCAAGGTCCCACAGCTAGGAGGTAGCAGCACGAGGATTTGAACTCTAGTCGGTCTGACTCACCTCCACCACCCTCACGGCTTCTATCGCAAAGCCTTTTATCCAAGCCCTAATCTGAGAAGCTAAGCATTGCCCTCTGCTCACCCGCCAGAGACCGACCCCCCCAGACCCCCTCCGTGTATTAGGCCCCTCCATAGTTTAGGCCGCCCTGGACCCCTGGGTGACTGGGCTGGGCCGAAGAGGAGTACCCTTGAGGCAGAGACTGTGGGCTCCCCCCTCCTCCATCACCCTGCCACAGCCCGCTTGTCACCAGCTAGCAAGATGGCAAGTCCCTCGTGAGAGTCAGAGAAGGGATGGCTGGCTCACCTGCGCACGCAGGAGTCCGAGGGCCAAGGGGACAAGCTAATTCAGCAGAGAAGGAGACATTAAGCAGGGCGGGATGATATAAACCAGAAGTTTTAGCAGCAGGGAAGAGGAGGAGCAACCTGTCGTTGTTGTTTTAAAGCAATAAAGCCCAAGAGGAAAGATCAGACATAAAAATATTTGAGGGACGTGGCCCCGAGTCTCAGAAACTCAGAGCTCTTCCTCTTCTGGCACAAGAGAACAAATAAAATCATCATTGCCAAGGGCTGCCAGGCCCAGAGGCAGCCATCAATGTGCTCTAAGCCCCTGTAACCTTATGAGTCACAGAGAGGTTCAGTTACTTGCCTAAAGTCACACAGCTAGCATATGACAGAAGTGGGATTGTTCAGCCACCCATCTAATCCCCGGTGATGCCATCTACAGTCCTTCATTCATTCACTCCGCAAACGCTGCCTAGCACCTGCTCCGTCCTGGGCGCTGGTGATACAATAGTGAACGAAACGGACAGAAGTCCCTGCCTTCCTGGAGTCGACATTCCAGTGGACACAGCTACAGACATTACATGCTTTTCCTGGCCTCTCACAGGCACACGGGAGAAGCGTGAGCCAGGGGTGCGGGGTTTGGTCACAGTCCATATGTACGAAGAACCCCATTCCTACCCTTTGCCCTGGTTCACGCATGGGCTGTGACCCCCAGCATGAGCACTTGGCAGGGGAGTGAGGACACGGGACACAGGATCAAAGGGCACAGAAGACAGTTCGAGAGGAAGACGGCCTCGGTGAAATCCCTCTAAATAAGACAGAGAGAAGCAGTCAGGCATAGAACTGGCACGGCTGCCTCGGCCGGTGCTCACAGCAATGACCTCCTGTGTGATCGTGGGGCACTCATTCCCCTCTCTGAGCTCCCTTTCCCTGCTGACACCACGATGGAGCTGAAGGCAACGGCGAAAGCACACAGGTCCTTGGGGAGAATCCATTCCAAGCCCGGCAAATGGGCTAGGGGTTCGTGTGCCACCCCAGGTCGCAGCTGCACGGGCACTGTATGGGGAAGGATCTCGAGGCTGCGTGGGTTCAGCAGGAAGGAACACTGTGATTCATTAGACACCTGATGTGAGCAGGGGACGGGGGGTTAGCTGCACATGTGCCACACTCACATTCTCAATGAGGCCAGTGAAGTCATTTTACAAAGGAGAAAGCGGGGCCGGGCATCTCCGTGCCGAGTCCGCGGCCACCCAGCTAACGGCGACAGGTGGCAGGGCTGAGTGAGACTCAGATCAGTCTTGGGCTCCCAGTACCCTTCCCACCACACCACATTAAAGTCCCATCCAGTTAGGGGCGCCTGGGTGGCTCAGTTGGGTGAGCATCGACTCTTGATTGCAGCTCAGGTCATGGTCTCGTGGTTCGTGGGTTCGAGCCCTGCATCAGGCTCTGCACTGACACTGTGGAGCCTGCTTGGGATTCTCTCTCCCTCTCTCTGCCCCTCCACCACTTGTGTGCTCTCTCTCTCTCTCTCTCTCTCTCTCTCTCCCTCCCTCTCTCCTCTCCATGTCTTTCTCAAGTAAATAAACATTAAAAAAATTTTTTAAGTCCCATCCAGTTAAAATACCTACAAGACTATGGTCCCGTTTGCCACACCATGTACAAGGCCATGTGCAAGGCACTGTGGAGGAGAGAAGGGCACAGACACCCCAGCCCCATCTGGCAAGGCTTCCCATACTGGTCGAGAAACCCGGGGTATCTCTTCACCTGTCAGGCCCGACAGCCAGGGTCTGGGCTGGACTGGATATCTTTTCTGCGCAGGAATAGCAGCCTGAACAAAAAGCAGCCATGAATAAAGGGACTCCAGAATGCTCTGTTTGACCTTCCTGAGTCCTTGCTTCTTCCGCTCCCAGGCCCAGGGGGGCTGAAGTCCTGTCACAGGGGCCGGGAGAGCCAAGCGGTAGTTACCAGATTTAATAACAGTGATAATAGTGGGGTGGGTATTTTTTTTCCCTTCTCCTGAAACTTTTCAATTCATTGAACTGTTCAATTAACTTTACAAAAGGAAATGTGGAAAAATGACGGCAAATTGAACTTGACATTATCATTAAAATAAACAGAGCACTGCAGGCCTTTAAAGGCTCACAAAGAGATTATCCAAACATTTGTAGGCACGTGCTGACTCCTTCCTGCTCACAGGAACCCTGGCACTCTCCCTCCTGCCCAAGCCCGTGCCCTAGTCAATGCTCACACTTCCCCGGCTCTGAATGAGGCCGCGGTTACACCCCCCGTCACCAGCCCCTACCCCCAGTGTGAACACGAAGGTGGGGGCCAGGCTCTGCTAACCAGCTGCTATCTCCGGCGTGTCCCTTCCCTCTCTGGCCAACGATGGGAAGTCCAGTGGGTCTCAGGCCTGGCTGCACGCCAGATTCCAGGTCCTAGTCATTTAAAATTCTTTTCAAAGGGAATTTGAACCTTAAGGTCTGACTTCAGAATGCCAGCCCCTCCTGTGCCCCATCCCTTAGCCAGAGCCCAAGGCCGAGAGGCTCCTTTTCTACCTCCCAACGGCAAGAAAAAATACTCAGAAACTAAGAATGGTGTCACGGGGAAGCAGGTGAGAAAGACACCCTTCCCCTCACCCCTGCTCCACCTCCCACTCACCACCGCGAAGGAGGCCAGAAAAGTCCCTCCAGAAATCACTTCCTCTTTGAGGAGACTCATAATTACCCACAATGATCACAGCACCATTCATTTTGCCCTAAAATTAATACATCACGTTGAGAATGATATCGCGCTAATTTATCACAAGATTTATGAAACTTGCACTTTTTCTAATGAGATTTATGCAAATGCTGCTCTTGACACTGTTTGTGTTTTAAAAAGTTTTGATCGGGAAGCGGGGGTTAGGCCACCTCTGCTCAGGGGCCGGAGGGGAAAGGCTCTATGGTGGCTCCTGCCCTTGGAGGACCCCAGGCGAGCAAGCCCCTTGGCCTTCCCACTGGGCTCCTCCCTCAGTCCCATTTCTCCCCGGATACACCCTTCCTCATCCGGAGCCAGCCCTCCCTGCGGGTGCCCCTGCCACCTCAGGTGGGGAGACCCTTACAGGTGGTGGGGCTGCTTCTCTGGGATGAGCAGGGATCTCTCCCACCCAGTCAGAAGCCTCCAGGACAGCATATCACCCGCCCGGGCATGAGACAAGAGAGGCACATAGGAAGCAAAATTCAAGACGGCACTCACTCTCAGGTGCTGACCCTATACTTGTACAAGTCTCAGAGTGTCCCCTAAAATGTTGTGCCCTGGGTGCCTCTCCTGCCTCACCCTAGGCCCCACCTTGCCACTAGCTACCATTTACTGAGCACCTGTTGTATGACAGGTACTCTGTTAAGCACTTCACACACACGGTCTCATTTACTATTGACCACAGACCTGTGAGACAGGTATTCCCACCCTCAAATAAAGGGGCTGAGTCTCAGAGAGGTTTAGCGATTTGCCCAAGATCACACAGCTAGGAAGAAGTGGAGTCAGAATTCAAAGGCAGGTCCATCTGACCCTGAAGACAACGTTTTTATTCAGTACTGACTCCAAATGAGTCACAGAGGACTTCCCTCTTCTGGGAGTTTAGTAATACTATATATCGAAGGGTCATAGCCCACATACTCAGTGACCCAGAACAGAGATGAAAATCAGGAAATTAGCCCCAAAGGTCTTTGGGCAGCTAAAAGTCATAGCACAAAATCCATACACTACATTTTTTTTCAATATATGAAATTTATTGTCAAATTGGTTTCCATACAACACCCAGTGCTCATCCCAAAAGGTGCCCTCCTCAATACCCATCACCCACCCTCCCCTCCCTCCCACCCCCCATCAACCCTCAGTTTGTTCTCAGTTTTTAAGAGTCTCTTATGCTTTGGCTGTCTCCCACTCTAACCTCTTTTTTTTTTTTCTTCCCCTCCCCCATGGGTTCCTGTTAAGTTTCTCAGGATCCACATAAGAGTGAAAACATATGGTATCTGTCTTTCTCTGTATGGCTTATTTCACTTAGCATAACACTGTCCAGTTCCATCCACGTTGCTACAAAGGGCCATATTTCATTCTTTCTCATTGCCACGTAGTACTCCATTGTGTATATAAACCACAATTTCTTTATCCATTCATCAGTTGATGGACATTTAGGCTCTTTCCATCATTTGGCTATTGTTGAGAGCGATGCTATAAACATTGGGGTACAAGTGCCCCTATGCATCAGTACTCCTGTATCCCTTGGGTAAATTCCTAGCAGTGCTACTGCTGGGTCATAGGGTAGGTCTATTTTTAATTTTTTGAGGAACCTCCACACTGTTTTCCAGAGTGGCTGCACCAATTTGCATTCCCACCAATAGTGCAAGAGGGTTCCCGTTTCTCCACATCCTCTCCAGCATCTATAGTCTCCTGATTTGTTCATTTTGGCTACTCTCACTGGCATGAGGTGATATCTGAGTGTGGTTTTGATTTGTATTTCCCTGATAAGGAGCGATGTTGAGCATCTTTTCATGTGCCTGTTGGCCATCCGGATGTCTTCTTTAGAGAAGTGTCTATTCATGTTTTCTGCCCATTTCTTCACTGGATTATTTGTTTTTCGGGTGTGGAGTTTGGTGAGCTCTTTATAGATTTTGGATACTAGCCCTTTGTCCGATATGTCATTTGCAAATATCTTTTCCCATTCCGTTGGTTGCCTTTTAGTTTTGTTGATTGTTTCCTTTGCCGTGCAGAAGCTTTTTATCTTCATGAGGTCCCAGTAGTTCATTTTTGCTTTTAATTCCCTTGCCTTTGGGGATGCATACACTAAATTTTAAGATCATTATGAAAAACAGAGATAAGGTCAGGTCCGCCTCAGAGCCTGTTTACTCTTGCTTTATATACAATCATAATTAGGTTGTTCTTTGCTTTTTGTTTTTTTGTTTTTTCAATTCATAGAAATCTCAGACAGGGACATGAACAATGATAAAAAGCAGTAACTTCTGCTGCTCACAAGAGGGAAAGATCAAAACGTCCTGAAAAGTGAGAACTTAAAATAATCTGAGTCCCTCCACTAGTTCCTGTCAATGACGGTGTATCATCATAGATCGTACACAGATCGTCATAGAGTGTTATTCATCGCGATGTTCAATGATGTTCCAAGAAAGTGCTAAATGCTGAGTCATTCCTATGTAAGAAGGCAGGTACATATATAATAGATCTTATGAATATTCCATACAAGTCATTATAATTAAAAGGAATGCTTCCTAAAGTGTATTTCACGAATCATTAATTCCCTAAGATGCCAATGGGTACTCCATGAAAATGCACTCCTTGGTCAAAAAGGTCTAGGCAACACTGCATTAAATAAATGTAAACAGGGTTCCTTCCTGCAGGACCTCTCAGAGCCTTTCTTACATTAACATGCATTCTGAAGCTGCACAGGTGGTAGAGAAGATACAGCTTTCCCCAGATGAGTGGGTAGATGGAAGGAATCATGGATGGGTGGATGGGTGGGTGGATGAATGGATGGAAGGAAGGAAGAAAGGAAGGAAGGAAGGAAGGAAGGAAGGAAGGAAGGAAGGAAGGAAGGAAGGAAGAACAGATGGATGGATGAGTGGGTGGATGGAAGGAATCATGGATGGACAGATGGATGGACGGATGGATAGGAGGAATGATGGATGGATGGATGGATGGATGGACGGATGAGCAAATGAACAAATGAGTAAAAGGACAAATAAATGAATGAGCTGTTCTCATTCAAGGAGCATATGCAAATCGCTGTTATGGAGAGGAACACATGACTGCAGAGTCTGGGACCACTCCTCCAGATGAATCAGCCCCTCATCCCACCAGGTTATAAGTCACTGTTTCATGATGAGGGAACTGGGGCCTCCTTAGCTGGACATCAGGTGAGCTGCTTTTTACTCATGCCAAATCCTAAGCACCTGACACACTGAGCTAATCATCATAACTCTAAACATGTGGATGATGCCCAACACTCAGAAAGTGCATTCCCGGCCATTCATTCCAGATCCTTTGCACCACAGCCCCAGGCAGTGGGCTGGCTAGTGGCTACACACTCTCTTAATGGCAAAGTAACTACAGTTCAGCACAGCTAAATGAGGAGTCCAGAGTCATCCAGTGTGGGCTCCTGGAACTGGAGTCAGACACCCAGTTCCCACTCCTGGCCCCATCTGTGGAACCTAAGCAAGTCTTGTCACCTCACTGACCTCTTTGCTGCCTCAGACTGTTATGGCAAGGGTCATAAGAAAACATAAGAGGAAGTACTTCATAAATCCAGACATCCCAAAGAGGCTTCAATTCCCCCACAGCTGACCCCAACCAAACCACTTCAGACACTCTAGCCGCTGATCTTCTGGTCTGAATCTACTGTCTGACTAGGAGCGCCTTGAGGGCAAAGACTGTGACTCTTGTTCTCAGCTCTATGCCCAAAGCCTTTCACAGTGCCTGGCCTGGGTCTGGCCTTTGGTCAGTGTCTGTTAAACAAATAAGTGAGTGAGTGAATGAAGGAATGAATATATGAGTGAATGAATGAATGAATGAATGAAGTGATGAATTACTGTGTAAACACAATGCGATTTGATTCTATAGTTTGGAGTTTGGTTTTTCTATGGCTAAAAAGCCATTCGAAGGACTCCATCCCCAGTCTCTACTAAGGCACATCCCAAGGACTATCCTGATGTTTTTGTTTTGAGGGGCAGAGAGCCTTCCCAGTGGGCAAACTGTCTGGTGCCTGTCTAACTGGGAAGGATGTTCTTTAATTAGGTCTGTTTAGTTTTTAATGAGGCAGAGAGGAAGTGTGTGGAGTCCTGGGGGGTCCTCTGTCCATTGGAATCAGGGTTCTTCCTCCTAGTCCCCTGTGGGCAGAGTTGGAAGAGCTTAGGTTCCACATCATCAAAATGGTGTATGCTAGTGGGTTGGAGGTTGGAACGAGTGAGTGAAGACCTAGGGTGGGCTGCAGAGGGGTCTCCTTGCCAGTTAGCCAAGGAACTTCCCAGAGACTTTTTTAGCCATACTTGTTACATCATGGTTCTCAGTACTGCCCCCTCCCCCACATTCTCTGAATGTTGGGGGTGGAATTCACTCTGGAAACTTGTGGGTAAGACTCTGGCCTCTCTTTTCTCTCTCTCTCTCTCTCTCTCTCTCTCTCTCTCTAGCTGGGTCCTCGCTCTTAAACTGTTTTCTGAAATCTGCTTCAAGAGGCCTAGAAAGGGAGGTGGAGAACATGTGCCTCATGCCCTCTAGATCCTTCTGTATTTCACTGCAGACTTGGTATGGGCCAGGTGACCAGTGCCCAGCAGACCATTTCCCCACCAGAGAAGGTCAGAGAGCATAGTAGGATGCCAGTGAAAATATCCTACCTCCAACCAAGCAAATGAAGGAAGTACTGGCTGTCTTCCCACCCCCACCTAACCAAGGCTGACATGGCACTCTGTGCAGCTGGGCACAATGAAGCAAAGAGCCCCTGAATGGGTTTCCAGGGGGTTGTAGTGGCCAGGACTGCCCCCCACCCCATAATGCTCCAGTGGAGAAGGGCGTCCTCTGGCTCCAGTAGGAATCACAGAGTGTCAGAGCTGGATGGGGACTCAAATATCATGAAATGCCCTCAGACTGCTTATAGGGACACGGAGGCCCAGGGTGGGTGGGGCTGGACAAGGTCCCATATACAGTGACAGAGTCAGGACTAAAATCTTGCTCTCCTTTGTCACAGTTAAGTGTTTTCCTTCCTCATCTCTTCCAAAATGTATCTCCCACTACCTATCAACTTTGCTGTATACCCTTCTACCCACAAATTGTACCAGATATATCAAGAGAATCATAGTAAACAAAATGTGATATTTCTGGTTGTATCATAAGAGAAGGGCATAGACTGTGACCCCACTTTAGGTTGTAAAAGAAAAACCAACTCCTCCAACAGCAACTCAGTCAAATGAACGATCACCACTACGGTTCAGTCAAAGTCCTTCCTTGGTAAATGGGTGCCAAGGCTAATGTCATGTTTGGAGAACCTGATTCCAACTCTGTGCCCCAAACTGTGCAAGTATATTTACTTGATTGGGGACCTCAGGTGACTGGTGTTTCCTAGGGATGTGCCATTGTCAGAGAATCTAGAGGTGCCCAAGTGATGGCCTCGGCCAGGACTAGCACCCCTCCAAGGTGGCTCCCGCTGGGGACGCAGTGTTGGCAGTGGGCGGGGTGGGGGGGAGCCTCACCAACAAGCACAGTCACAACAGTTGCAGCCACCCTGGAGGCCAGCCCTGCCTACCAGTGTACCTGCATCAGTCATAGCCCAGCCATAGAGAAGGGCACTCACAGCCTACACAGGAAATAACCCTGAACCACCTGGTTCTGGTGACCAAGAGGACTGTGTTTCTGGGCCCCATGGGACACCTTCTAAATAAAGCCACTCCTTCAAGACCAGGGGACATAGCTGATCTGACTAATACATAGAGAAAAAAAAACACAGAAATTCAGGTAAAATGAGGAAACAGAGGAATGTGTTTCAAATGAAAGAAAAGGATAAAACCTTAGAAAAAGAACTAAACAAAACAGAGGTAAACAATCTACCTGATAAAACTTCAAAGTAAAGGTTATAAATGTGCTCACTGAACTTGGGAGAAGAATGGATAAACACAGTGGAAAGTTCAAGGAAGAGATAGAAAATATAAGAAAGAACCAATCAGGGCTGAAGAATACAATAACTAAAATGAAAAAAATACACTACTGGGAATCAGTGGCAGATTAGAGAATGAAGAAGAATGAATCAGTGATATGGAAGACAGGATAGTGGAAATCATCCACACTGAACAGCAAAAAGAAAAAAAATTAAGATAGTTTAAGGGACACGACATCACTAACAATCACATTATAAGGCCCCAAAAGGGAAAGAGAGAAAGAAAGCAGCAGAAAACTTATTTGAAAAAATAGTAGCTAAAAAACTTCCCTTACTTAGGGAAGGAAACATTCAGGTCCAGGAAGCTCAGACAGCCCCAGACTCAAGATGAGCCCAAAGAGGTTCACACCAAGACATAGCAATTAAAATGTGAAAAATTAAAGATAAAAAGAAAGAATCAACAGCAAGAGGAAAAAAAATAGTTGTGTACAGAGGAATACCCATAAGACTATCAGCTGATTTTTCAGCAGAAATTTTGCAGACCAGAAGGGAGTGGCATGATATACTCAAAATGCTTAAAGGAAAAAAGTTACATCCAAGAATACCCTATCCAGAAAGGTTATAATCTTCAAAATTGAAGGAGAGATAAAGAGTTTCCCAGACAAAAGTTAAAGGAGGTCATCACCACTAAACTGGCCTTACGAGAAATGCTAAAAAGACTTCTTGAAGCAGAAAAGACCATAACTAGAAGAAAATTATGAAAGAAAAAATCTCTCCCTGGTAAAAGCAAATGTAGAGTAAAGGTTAACCACCTATTAAGCTAATATGAAGGTTAAAAACAAAAGATGTAAAATCAATTCTGTCTACAAAAATTAGTTAAAGTAGATACAAAATAAAAAGATGTAAAACATGATGTTGAAAGATGAAACATGGGGGAGGTGGGAAGTAAAAATGTAGCACTCTTACAATATGTTACAACTCAAGCAATCATCAATTTATGATGGACTTCTATGTATAGGGTGTTATACATGAACCTCATGGTAACCATAAACCAAAAACCTATAATAAATACACGCAAAAATAAAGAAAAAGGAATCCATACATGACACTGAAAAACATCATCAAATCACAAGGGAAGACAGCAAGGTAAGAAGAAACAGAGAAGAACTACAAAACAATTAACAAAAATGGCAATAAGTACACAGCTGTCAATAATTACTTTAAATGTAAATGGACTAAATGCTCTAATCAAAAGACATAGGGTGACTGAACTAAGAAAAAGACTCATCCATATGCTGCCTACAAGAGACTCACTTCAGACCTAAAGACAATGCAGACTTAAAGTGAAGGGATGGGAAATGAAAAACATCCCATGCAAATGGAAGTGAAAAGAAAGCTGAGATAGCAATACTTAATACCATACAAAATACACCTTAACAGGACAGTAACAAGAAACAAAGAAGGGCATTACATAATGATAAAGGGGTCAATCCAACAAGAGGGCCTAACAGTTGTACATATCTACATAACCAACATGGAAACACCTAACCATATAAAGCAAGTATTAACAAACATGCAGGGAAAAATCAACAGCAATACATAATAGTAGGGGACTTTAACACCCCACTTACATCAATGGGTAGATCATCCAGACAGAAAATCAATAAGGGAAGAGTGGCCTTAAATGACACATTAGATCAGATGGACTTAATAGATGTACAAAGAACATTCCATCCCAAAAGAGCAGAATACACATTTTTTCCAAAAGCACATGGAATATTCTCTAGGATAGATCATATATTAAGCCATAAAACAAGTCTTAATAAACTTGTGAAGACTGAAATCATATCAAGCATCTTTTCTGACCACAATGCTATGAAACCAGAAATCAGTTATGAGGAAAAAAATTGGGGAAAAATCACAAACACATAAAGGCTAAATAATATGCTACTAAGCAACCAATGCATCAAGAAAGAGATCAAACAGAAGTTCAAAAAATGCCCTGACACAAATTAAAATGGCAACGTTACAAAACCTATGAGAGGCAACAAAAGCAGTTCTAAGACAGAAGTTCATAGTGATACAGGCCTACCTCAAGACACAAGGAAAATCTCAAATAAACAATCCCACCCTACACAATAAGCAGTCACAAAAAAGAGAACAAAGTCCAAAGTTAGTAGAAGGAAGAAAATAATACAGATCAGAGCAAAAATAAATGATATAGATGCTAAAAAAAATAAGAGAAAGACCAATGAAACTAAGAGCTGGTTCTTTGAAAAGATCAACAAAATTGATTAACCTTTAGCCAAACTCATCAAGAGAAAAAGAGAACACAAATAAATAAAAATCAGAAATGAAAAAGGAGAAATAAACTGACACCACAGAAATACAAAAGGAGCAAAAGAGACTACTATGAAAAATTATATGCCGAGAAACTGGGGAATCTAGAAGAAATGGATAAATTCCTAGTAACATGCAATCATCTATGACTGAATCAGGAAAAAGTAGAAAATCTGAATACATTGATTACAAGTAATGAAACTGAATGAGATATTTTTAAAAACGCCTAACAAACATCCAGGACCAGATAGCTTCACAGGTGAATTCTACCAAACATTTAGAGAAGAGCTCATATTTATCCTTCTCAAACTATTCCAAAAAAATCGGAAAGAACACTTCCAAATTCATTCTACAAGGCCAGCATTACCCTGATACCAAAACGAGACAAAGACACTAAAGAAAATAAAATTACACCAATTCCCTGATGAACATAGATGCAAAAATCCTTAATGAAATATTAGGAAAGTAAATTAAATAATGCATTAAAAAAATTATTCACTGTGATCAAGTGAGATTTATTCCAGGGATGCAAGGATGGTTCAATATCTGCAAACCAATCAATGTGATACACCACATTAACCAAAGGAAGGATAAAAATCGTGTCATCATCATAATTATTCACAAAAAGCATCTGAAAAACATTCAACAATATTCGTGATAAAAAAATCACAAAAACTGGCTATAAAACATACCTCAACATCATAAAGGCCTGCATATATGACAAAACTCACAGTTAAGTTCATACTCAATGGTGAAAAGCTGAAAACTTTTTCTCTAAGATCAGGAACAACACACCATTCTCATTTTTTTTCCCAACACAGTACTAGAAGTCCTAGCAGCCGCAATTAGACAAGAAAAATAAATAAAAGCATCCAAATTGGGAAGGAAGAAGTAAAACTGTCCCTATTTACAGACAGACATGATATGATGCTATATATGGAAAATCCTAAAGACTCCACCAAAAAAAAAAAAAAAAAGAAACTATTAGAACTAATAAATGAATTTAGGGAAGTTGTGAGATATAAGATCAATATACAGAAATCTGTTGCATTTCTATACAGTAGGAGAAAGAAAAATTAAGAAAACAATCCCATTTTCAATTACATCAAAAACAATAAAATGCCTAAGGATAAACTTAACCAAGGAAGTTAAAGACCTATACACTGAAAACTATAAGCTATTGATGAAAGAAATCAAAGACAACACAAATAAATGGAAAGATACACAATGTTCACGTACTAGAAGAATTAATGTTGTTAAAACTTCCATACTGTCCAAAGAGATCTACAGATCCAATGTAATCCCTACTAAAATACCAGTGGCATTTTTCACGGAACTTAAAGACCCTAAAATGTATATGTAACCACAAAAGACCCCATTCTGCCAAAGCAATATTGAGAAAGAAGAACAAAGCTGGAAGTATCAGATTTCAAACTACACTACAAAGCTATAGTATCAAAACAGTATGGTACTGGTACAAAACCCCAAAGATCAGTGGAACAGAATAGAGAGCCCAGAAATAAACCCATGCATGTAAGGTCAATTAATTTATGACAAGGGAGGCAAGAATATACAGTGGAGAAAAGACAGTTGCTTTAATAAATATTGTTGGAACAACTGGACAGCTACATGCAAAAGGATGAGACTGGACCAGTGTTTTACACCACGCACAAAAATAAACTGAAGATGGATTAAAGACCTAAACGTAAGACCTGAAACCTAAACGCAAGCAGTAAAGCCTTGGACATTAGTCTTAGCAATATGTTTTTGGATCTGTCTCCTTGGGCCAGGGCAACAAAAGCAAAAAGAAACGATTGGGACTGCATCAAACTTAAAAGCTTTGCACAGTGAAGAAAACCACAATAAAATAAAAAGGCAACCTCCTGAATGGGAGAAGATACTTGCAAATGATATACATGATAATGGGTTAATATACAAAAGACACAAAGACCTCATACAACTCAACACCAAAAAAAAATAAAAAGTCCAATTAAAACAGAGGCAGAGGATCTGAATAGATGTTTCCCCAAAGAAGACATACAGATGGCCAACACACATGAAAAGATGTTCAATAATGTTCACGAATCACCAGGGAAATGCAAATCAAAACCACAATGAGACACCATCTCACACCTGTCAGAATAGCTAGTATCAAAAAGACAAAAAATGATAACTTTTGGTGAGGATGGGAAGAAAAGGAAACACTGTGTACTATGGGTGGGAATGTAAATCGGTGCATCCACTATGGAGAACAGTATGGAGGGTCCTCATAAAAATTAAATATAGAGATACCCTATAATCCAGCAATTCCACTTCTGGATGTTTATCCGAGGAAAACAAAAACACAAATTCAAAAAGATGCACGCGACCCTATATTCATTGCTGCATTATTTACAATAAGCAAGATATGAAAGCAACCAAAGTGTTCATCGATAGATTAATGGATAACACACACACACACACACACACACACACACACACACAATGAACTATTACTCAGCCTTTAAAACCAATGAAATCTTGCCATTTGCAGCAACATGGATGGACCTAGAGCCTATCTATTATCCTGAGTGAAATAAGTCAGAGAAAGACAAATACCACATAAGTCACTTTATATGTGGTATCTAAAAACCAAATGAGCAAACAAAACAAAATAGAAACAGACTCGTAAACGCAGAGAACAAACTCATTCTTGCCAAAGATAAAGAAATAAGTGAAGGGAATTAAGAGGTACAAACTTACAATTATAAAATAAATAAGTCATGGGTATGTAGAGTACCGTGTAAGGAATACAGTCAATAATATTGTAATAACTGTGTGGTGATAGATGGTAACTAGACGTACGGTGAGCATTTCATACAGTATATAATTGTTGAATCACTATTCACACCCAGGTGCCCCTTGTATTTAAACACTCATGAGAAACCATGAGATTGAGCTCCTCATTGAGCACTTGGGATTCTCTCATGCACTCTGCCCCTCCCCCACTCATCTCTCTCTCTCTCTCTCTCTCTCTCTCTCTCTCTCTCTCTCTCTAAAAATAAATAAATATGCATTAAAAAAACTAATATAATATTGAATGTCAATGGAAGGGAGGAAGGGAGGGAGGAAAGAAGGAGCAGAAGGGGGCCGTGGCCAGCCACACAGCAGGATTGCATGATTCCACAATACTGCCCTCTCAGAGGCCCAGTCTAGAGTGTCTCCCATAAGACTTCTACACCCAGGCAAGGGACTGGGCTCCTCTCTAAAGCCCCCATTCCTCTTCACCTTGTAGCCTCACAATGGCAAAGAAACAATTCCAGCATGGTCACTGTCGAAGGGGGCGCTTTCATAAGTGAGGTGCATAAGCTTGAGGCACTGCCAGAGAGTTATGGAAGCCTTCCCCACAACCTCACCACATGGCCAGCCCGGAGGGAACCCTCTGGAGCGACCTCTATCAACCACTCTCAACCCAGCTGTGACCACGCGGCCTGAGGGTCTGGCAGCCTCACTTTCATGCACTTAATCAGTGCCTTTGGCACTCCTGACCACGTGGATTTCCTCTTGGTGCCAAAAGTCTCAGTCGACGGAGGTAGGTCAAGGATACAGCATCTCACTTACGCAAGGCGAGTAAATGCTAGAGGGTGGATGTACAGCGTGGTGACTAGAGTTAGCAATACTGTACTGCATACTTGAAATTTGCCAAGAGGGCGGATCTCGAGTGTTCTCACCACACACACACTCACTCAAAGGAAATAGCACCTATGTGAGGTGATGGGTTGGTTAATACATCTATCAAACCATCTAGTTGTAGGCCTTAGATACATACAATTTTTATTTGTCAACTGTCCCTCAGTAGAGAAGGGGGGGGGGGAAATGTCTTGATCGCTGGGGTGGGGCCAAGGTCAGTTAGGGCCACTCTTCACACGGCCCTTAGGAGGGGGAGCTCTGGAGGTAGATTTGCCGGGGCCTTGGATGCTGGGTCTGCACTTTCACTAGCTGGGTGACCTGGGGCAAGTTACTTTGCCTCTGTGCACCTCAGTTTGCTCACCTGTACAAGGAAAATGACAGTAGGTATCTCACGAGCTTGTTGTGAGAGTGAGGTTAACACAGGCAAAGCACTCAGAAGGGTCCAGTGCACAGGTACGTGTTCCGTGAGTGTTGGCTGCTAATACCATTCCCAAAGCCATTCATTCATGGAGATTTCTCTGTTTCCTGTTCCGAACCAGGCCCTTGGCTGTCCCTTAACAAGCCTCATTCGAGTAGCTCTGGCTCAGCTACCAACCTCGGTGTGGAAAAGTCCGTTGGCCGAGTTGCCTTATCTGTAATACGATGATCTTCCATTCTATCAACTAACCCACCCATTATTCACTCAGTTACGCATTTGTTACTCAATTGACATTTACAGACGATCCAGTGAGAATGAACAAAAGTGACGACATGGGGGCGCCTGGCTGGTTCAGTTGGAAGAGCAAATGACTCTTGATCTCGGGGTCGTGAGTTCGAGCCCCATGTTGGTCATAGGACTCACATTAAAAACACACACGCACAGGGGCACCTGGGTGGCTCAGTCGGTTAAGCATCTGACTTCAGCTCAGGTCATGATCTCATGGTTCGTGGGTTCGAACCCCACGTTGGGCTCTGTGCTGACAGCTCGGAGCCTGGAGCCTGCTTCGGATTCGGTGTCTCCCTCTCTCTCTGCCCCTCCCCCACTTGCACTCTGTCTCTCTTTCAAAAATAAAATAAAAACATTAAAAAAAAATAAAACACACACACAAGTCATAACATAAATAATAAGAAAAAATCCTGCTCTCAAATTTGCCGTACTTTAAGTGGGCTTATATATCCCGGGGCTCAGAGAAGAGGAAAGACCCAGGGCCCATTGGGCCCCATTTAGAAAATGATCCCCACCACAGCAGGGACCCCCAAGAACCACACCTTCAGCATAAGGTGTATAGAAATAGTATAGAAATAAATCTGTATAGAAATAAATATATTAAGAAAATCAGTATAGAAATAAATCTGTACCCCCACATGAACCAAGTCTTAAAAAAAAAAAAAAAAAAACTTTCTGAAATTGTGGTCCTGAATAGAAAAAGGGATACGGCCCTCGAGGATTCATAATCACCAGATGGGCCACATATACCTTTGCAGCCTGAGTTCACATCGCCTGGGTGCTGAAAAATCCCTAAGCAAAAAAATTTAAGTTAGGGGGGTCCCAGACAAATAGGAAGCCTAAGCGCTTAATAAAAACACATACAAATCCTGTCCAGAGTAACCCACCCAAAGGTCTCAGGTCTCATAGAATCCCTCCCCACCCTGCCAACCAAATGAGAAGTGCACAGTCAAAATCAACAGACACTGAACACCATGACTGAAAACTTGAAGGAAAAACGGACAGCGTGATCAGACCCTCTGACATTCTGGATATTGGAGTCATCAGCACAGAATGTAAAGTACGCTCACTATGCTTCAAGAGCTAAAAGAAAGGCCTGGCAATATGAACAAGGAACAAATAAATTTCTTTTATTAAAAAAAAATTTTTTTGGGGGGCGCCTGGGTGGCGCAGTCGGTTAAGCGTCCGACTTCAGCCAGGTCACGATCTCGCGGTCTGTGAGTTCGAGCCCCGCGTCGGGCTCTGGGCTGATGGCTCAGAGCCTGGAGCCTGTTTCCGATTCTGTGTCTCCCTCTCTCTCTGCCCCTCCCCCATTCATGCTCTGTCTCTCTCTGTCCCAAAAATAAATAAACGTTGAAAAAAAAATTAAAAAAAAAAAATTTTTTTTAATGTTTATTTTTAAGAGAGACTGAATGTGAGTGGGGGAGGGGCAGAGAGAGAGGGAGACACAGAATCCGAAGCAGGCTCCAGGCTCTGAGCCGTCAGCACAGAGCCTGACGTGGGGCTCCAACTCACAAACTGCAAGATCATGACCTGAGCCGAAGTTAGACACTTACCTGGCTGAACCCCCCAGGCACCCCTGGAACAAATAAATTTAAAGAACAGAGCAAATAGAACTCCTAGAAATCCAATTATGATCATTAAAATTTCAAATGCGTTGGTTTTACTGAAGGTTAGATATGGCCACAAAGACTTGGTGAATTAAAGATAAAATGGAAGAAATTATCCGAACGCAGCACAGAAAGTCAGAGATGGGAAATATAACAGAGAGGCTAAGAAGCACGGAGGCTAAGATGAAAAGGTCTCACCTATATTTAACTGAGATTCCAGAAATAAAGAATGCACAAAAGCAATAGTTGAAGGAATAACATTCTGGAATTGAGCAAAGACTCCATATCTATAGATTCAAGAAGCCCAAGGAAACCCAAGCCGGATAAATAGAAATTCACACCAGCCAGGTCATAGTAAACCTGCAAAACAACAACAACAAAATATAGAAGCAACCAGAGAAGGAAAACAGACAACCCTCAAGGAGCCATTTTATTTTTTTATTTTATTTAATTTATTTTTTTTTAATAAGTACGTTTTATTTTTTTTAACTTTTTTTTTTTTTTGAGACAGAGAGAGACAGAGCATGAATGGGGGAGGGGCAGAGAGAGAGGGTCAGAATCAGAAGCAGGCTCCAGGCTCTGAGCCATCAGCGCAGAGCCCGACGCGGGGCTCGAACTCACGGACCGCGAGATCGTGACCTGAGCTGAAGTCGGACGCTTAACCGACTGAGCCACCCAGGCGCCCCTCAAGGAGCCATTTTAAACCGGGAACGAATTTCTCGATAATAACAATGGATGCCGGAGGCGGTAGACTGAAACCTTCAACTTGCTAAGGAAAACTAAGTGTCAACCTGGAATTCTCTATGAAGCGAAAATATCTTTCTAGGACAGGAATGAAACAAAGACACGTTCAGGTATTTAACTGGTCTCGTCAGGAATGAATGAAGTCACAGCTTAAGGTCACTGTAGGGGTCAGGGAGGGAACAAATTTCAGTGGGGACTGCGCTGCCCTAAACAGGGGCCACTTTCTTCTGTTACAGCTGACTGTCGCCAGATCTGATGAACAAAACCTGGAAATCTTTGTTTTGATCCCAAATTTCCCAATGTTTAAGGGTTGGCCACCAATCAGATGTGTAAAGAAACCCTGAGCGGACCCAACAAAGCAAGTCTGCACACAAAATGCAGCAAGTATCTCATTGGAACATACCATTATGGGGGGACACAAAGGACCAACCGAATGATAGGGTAAGGATGTCATAGTAGCCAGGGCAGTGCTAGGAAAAGGCTCTGGAGGCAAATCCTGCAGCCCCAGGGGGTCCAGGACCAGAGGGCAGACTTCATTCCTGCAGGGAAACCTTCCCATCTTTTTCTCTGAGCACTCTCTCCACACTCACAGAGTGCTATCCTCAGGAGAACGTGCCAGGCCAAAGCTTCCCCGTCTGGGAGACCCTTCACTTCCTTTCTCCTGGTAAATGCATCCTTCTTCCCACGTCAGTGCGGACATCTCCGGGGTGGGGTGGGGGAGAGTGGAGAGCCTTCCCTAGCTCACCCCAGAGCTGCCTGTGTTTGCTGCCCTCAGAGCAATCACTTAGACATGTGAAATAAATGCATCTGTGGTCCATCTCCCCACTCCCTGGAGACCTTGACCCTGGCCCTCCTCCAGGGCCTGGGGTAGGCACCCAGGGGACAGGGGTTGAGATTCTCAGAAAGGTGCAGACAGTGGCAGGGACCATGGCCCAGGAAATGCAGATTCCTGCCCATTATGTATGCAATGACTCTCCACCCCGATGTATAGGGTGGATACATTATGCAAAGGGCCTCTAGGCTGGTTGCATAAGTGATCATAAAGAACATTAATAAGCAAAAAATGGAAGGAAAGCAGTTTGTTTTCAAGCATGGGGTGGGGGAAGGAGAGAGGGAAAAGAGAAGCAGCAGTCTGCCTGAGGATGTAAGTCTTGATATCGTCAAACGCTCATTTTAAGGTGTGCTGGACACGGGGTTACTATGGTGGACGAGAAGGCCTTCACAGGCTTCCAATCTGGGGGTGGAGACAGGTCCCACTAAATAATGACACCCCAAATTATTTAATTATGATGCTAGGGCCTTACAGAGGAAAGTGAGTATCTAGGCCCTACCCATCAAATGATTTCACCATTCTTTCCCTTCTTTGTGTTTTTAATGACTATTTATTTTACTGTTATTAAATAATTTATGTCATCCAAAATTCAAAAGGCATAGATAGGGGCACCTGGGTGGCTCAGCCGGTTAAGCGTCCGACTTCAGCTCAGGTCGTGATCTCACAGTTTGCGGGTTCGAGCCCCATGTTGGGCTCTGACAGCTCAGAGCCTGGAGCCTGCTTCAAATTCTGTGTCTCCCTCTCTCTCTGCCCTCCCCCACTTGCATTCTGTCTCTCTGTCTCTCAAAAATAAATAAGCATTAAAAAAAAAAAATTCAAGGGGCACCTGGGTGGCTCAGTCGGTTAAGCGTCCGACTTCAGCTCAGGTCATGATCTTGCGGTCCATCAGTTTGAGCCCCACGTTGGGCTCTGTGCTGACAGCTCAGAGCCTGAGCCTGTTTCAGATTCTGTGTCTCCCTCTTTCTGACCCTCCCCCATTCATGCTGTCTTTCTCTGTCTCAAAAATTAATAAAGGTTAAAAAAAAATTTTTTTTAATTCAAAAGATACAAAAGCACCCACCCACACAGTCCTTACCTTGCAAACTTATGTATCTTTCCAGAGAGATGTTTAGGTGATGCACACGGGAGCAAATATGTATGTACATATAGCTACATATACATATATTTATATAGACTTTATTTTCCCCCCTTGTTTTCTATACAGGTAGTCGTCTCGTCCTGCCCTTTGCTATATCTCTGACAGATTTTAGAGCTAAAGGAAATGACACGTGAACTTGCATTTGGAAGATAAGCTGAAGTTCTGTAGGTAAGAGGAGAGACGGACAGTTGCAGGCAGAGGGAACAACATGTTCCTTGGGCAGGTGAGGGAGGGAGGCGGCCTTTGCCAATACGCATCTTGACTAAGTTTGTGCCCCCTCCCAGGATGGCCTGTGCCCCATGAGTGACTGAGAGTGGGTGCAAAGGCCTGGCCCCTTCCTCAGCCTGGATCATCCCAGCCCTGAAGCCTGACATGCCCTCCCCCACCCCACCCCACCCCCCACCGCCCCAAGAGTCAGCTGAGGCATGGTTGTGACTGCAGCACAACCTGGCTTCTCCCTCTGCCCAATCCTGCTCCCCTCCCTCCTGTGCACCCCGATAACCCTCCTGCATACAAATCTCCATCTCAGAGTCTGCTTCTGGGGAGCCTGGCCTAAGACCGCGAGAAATGGCCCAAAAGTAGGAGAGCTGGAGTTTGCCACGCCAGGTTCAAGCGCAGCCTCCCTCTTACTGACTATAACCGTGGCTATTTCTGAGCCACGGTTGCTACCTATGAAATGAAGACTACGACACTTGTCCCACTCTGTGGAGGCCTGGTGTGACATGACATGCGGGGACACCTCGGGAGAGAGACACTGTTGCCACCTTAAGCCACACGACCTGCAGTAGAGCCCCAGCCTTTATCCCATCTCCGGCCTCCACTCCCACCCTCTGCTCTAGGCTGACCCACGCCACAAAAGCACCCTGCTTCTCCCCTCCTCCCATCCCATCCTTTCCAGCTACAGGTCAGCCTCCTCCAGGAAGCCTTCCCTGATAATCCCGCACTCTCTGCCTCCTCCTCAGTACCCTCAGGGAGCTCAGAGTCTCCACCAAATAATCAGTTAATTCAGTGCTTCACACCAAATATCCCTAGAGGCAGAGAAGAAAACTTGTATCTCAGCAGACTCCCGAGATGTAGAGCCTGAAGAAGCAGACCCCGAAGACTGAATTAATGCAAAGTCTTGCGTTTAATATTTTACGTGTTTGGTTAAACGGCGAACTCATTCATTCACTCAACAAATCCACCGTGATCGCCAGGGCAGATTGTGGCTCCTGTCTTCAAGGAGCTTAGAGTCCAGTGGGCCTGCCTCGACGATCGATGTGAATTCTGCATCGTACCCCAGAATACATTCATGTTTATTTTGACATAAAATTTGTCCTTCTCCATTCCACCGTCAAATAATATCAGCACCCCAGGAAGACATGTCAGATGTATCTGTGGCTTCTGGTGTGCCAGCTAGGTCCACGTATCCCAGCGTGGGAAGCCCGGACCGTGCGTCCCTCTCCACCCAGCTTCGTCGGGGTCTGAGCATCCCGGGGGCAAGCGGGAAGCGGGGTCCCCTGGAGATCGGCCTAGAACAATGGGTTCCAGACCAGTTCTTGCCACCCAAGTGAAAACAGGCCTACGTGCCCGGCATGCATGCCCACCTGTCCACGCAGAATCAGGATTGAGCTAAAGCGGCCAGAGTCCCACCCCCCTTGGCTGATTCCGGCCAATGAGATGAAGGGGAGGCCCGCGTGGGTGCAGATGGGAACATCTTTTCAAAGGCACGGCAAAGAAAAAGCCTTTGTCTCCTTCTCCCTCGTTCCTCCCTAGGATGTAGAGGTGGGGCCTCTAGCAGTGGCCACCTCTAGCAGGGAAAAAGGTCGCCAGGGGAAGGATGGTGAGAGAGCGAAAGACCCTGGGTCTGCGATCATGCGCCCACGAACCCACCAGCTCCAGCAACTGCCAACCCTCAGACCTTGTGATGAGGCAACCACCGGCCCTTCCTTGTTTTCACCGCCGTCAGCCAATTTTCTGTAACTTGCAGCCGGATACCCCCCTAAACAACGAACTCATCAGAGGGCACAACAACTTCTCTGTAAATTTTTCATTCTGTCCTCATAATGCCACGAGGAGTTCGTTTGACAGATCAAGAGCCTATCGGGGTATATAGCACCGACACCTGTTTGTAATAAAACCCCAGCCAGCCAGGAAGAGGAGGGAACTGCCGTAACGCCATAGAATCCGTAGACCAAACACCTATAGCATCGTAAGGCGTTACCCTGAACAGAAACAACTTTAATCACGGGCCCTCCAAGATCAGAAACGAGACAAGGGCGCCCGCCATCGGTGCTCATGTTTGCGGGCGACACACTGCTGGTCAAACGGCATCGCCGGGGGGAGGCAGGGCAGGACCCAGCTCTGACCTCAGACTCCCAGTCCTGCTGTCTGCTGAAGCTGTCAGACAGACAGACATGCATCTCTAGGACAGAGGACCCACCGTGAACACCACACGAGCCCTGGAACCCAGACAGGGCAAGGTCTTGCCATCAGCCGTGCCTGCCCCACACTGGGACCCCTCTGTGCCTGGAAAGAGGGGATTCTGAGAGCCTCTCTCCAGGCTGGAAGGTGCCTCCACCGAGTTTCCTGCCCACCGCCTCCTCCCTTTCCCGCTGCCCTGGAGATGGAAGAGGGGAGAGGGAGATACTTGGCAGGTGTCTTGCAGGCACCTCGGCCCCGTCTGCTTATCTGCGTCCCTGCCACCTCGCCACGGCAAATTGCTTGTTGATAAATGAGGCTATTTAAGAGCGAGTGATGCTGGCATTACAGTTATTAATGAGGACGACGTGGAGAGACGTTTAAGAGCGGCCCGACTGTTCTCACATCCTCCTACCCGTGAGTAATGGGGCTGCTGGGCCCCCCCATCCAGGTACAGGCCCTGGGAAGATGGCAGCCGCTCTCTGTGGTCATGGGAGGTTGTGGGATAGCAGGGGACCCCAGAACTATGACTTCGACAGGAGCGCTCGGGCTGGGGGACAGGAGCCAGCACCTCCCCTGGGAGCTCAGGCAGCGAGGGCATGAGAATATGCCTGTGGGAGAGCGTGTGTGTGCGTGGGTGCGTGCGTGCAGGTGTGCTCGTGTGTGTAGGAGCATGATCGTAGACAGAGGTAATGTGTGCGAGTGAGCATATACGGGGACAGAGTGATTTTTGCTTCACCTTCTCCGAGGACTGGAACTTTAACTTGTTAAGCCCCAGGATCCTCGTCTGTACAATGGGTGCGATAACCACATCCACATACAGACTTCTGGGAGGATTAAATCAGATAATTTACACCAAGGGCTGAGACTGGGGTCTGGCCCCAAGGATGTAGACGGCCCAGGGAAGGGTGGGGAGTTTCTCCTTCCCATTGCTATAATTATTAAAGCACACTTGCTCCTGGGAGAGAGTGCCAGCAAGAAAGTGTCAGAGAGGAAGGAGAGAGAGAGAGAGAGAGAGAGGAGAGAGAGAGAGAGAGTCTACCTGGGTTGCTGAGGATGCTGGGAACAGAGCAGATAGGAACAAGAGGAAGCACAGGGCTCTAGCTGGGTGACTCGGCTGGGACACGCCCATACGGCCACTCTGGAGGCTAGACGTTCAAGTGCTACGTGCCACTGATAAGGACAGCTGCCCCGGGCACTGGCCACCCCGCTGCCCCCAAAGAACTCATTCTTCCCACCAGAGGGTTTATGGGACCTGCTCCAGCCCCATGCCAGGCCAGCGTCTGTTCCGCTCAGCATGTCCCATGCTGGAAAGGTTAGGAAGCATCTTGAATGTCACCCATGGCAGGTGTGAGGGTGTGATTTCCAGCCCGAGCAGGGCGAGGTTATACCAGGCTAGGTCGCTGAGTCCTCTGACTACCCTTCATCACGCGGGCCTCCTAGAAAGCAAGGCCTGGGCTCCAGCTCTACACGGAGTCTGGGCTGTTCCCGTGTTGTGATTTATCACGAGGCCGCTGCCTTTGTCCCCCTTCATCAACACCAGGACTGGTGGGCAGCGTTTCAGATCTTCCACACCCCCCACTTCAGAAGGCACCACGGACCGCGTCCCTCAATGTCCTCTGTACTTACACCCAGATGATCCATTCCTGCTCGAGATTTACTTCCAGGGAGAAAACGGACCCTATAGATTAATGGGCACGCTGTCTGTCGCCTGGAAACGCCTCAGTGTGGCTCCCTTTTGGCTTTCACTGTTAGGACACTTGGGGGCAAACTCAACACCCAAATATTGGAATCTGCTCAATTCAGTCACCTAGTGAGACCACCTAGTCCCTTGGCTTCCCCCGGATACGCTGTGACATTCCCCCTCTGTGTCTCCAGTCGCTCTGGGCTTTCCTGTTAAGCGCCCCCGCCCCGGGGAAGTAAGAAATCTGAAATAAACAACCAGCCCAGCAGCATCCACAGTATCCCCAACCCTCCACCTGCCCAGCAGTGTGGCCTGGCCCCTGTGGTCCTGAGCACTGGAGCTCCCACCCCACCGGTGTCCTCCTGGGGTGGAGGAGACAGCCTCTCCCTTGCCTGCGGGGTCTGCCCCAGCCTAGAGGAGAACTTTGCAAGGGGGCCAGAAACTTCTGGCACTAACTTTGAAGCAGTCCTGTGGCTGGGAGAAGACAGAGAGGTTTCTCTCCTGGGGTAGAGGTGGCAGTAGGTGGGGTGGGAGAAGACTTGCCAGGGATTCTAGGATCTGAGGTCCTTGATGTCAAGGAATTGTGCCTTGAAGGTTTAATACTGGAGGAAATAAAGAAATGCAGTGGGAGGGGAGAGGAGGGAGAGAGGGGGCCCCGGGGGTGGGGACCATACAGAACGGGGACAGCCAGGACTCAGGGTCCGGTCCCCGTTGCAAAGGGCCTCGATCAAGCTCCCGCTCCTCTGGAGAGGGTGAGTGGAAATTGGACTCAAGCCAGCCTGACTCCCTGGGCCCTTGCAGGGAAGTCAGCCCAAGCTCTGCCGGGACCACTCTGCAACCGAGCTGACCCGAAACAGTGGAGATACGTGCCAGGCCCGCAGCATCCAATGCCCCCCATCTAGGGACAGCATCCCCGTGCCACCGTGGGCCAGCAGAATGCGTTCACCCCGTGTAGGCAAGAGGACCCCCCACGCCGAGGCTGCCCCAGGGCTGCCCCAGAGGTCATGGCCACAGTTGCCTCCCAAGACTGGGCTTGGGGGATGGGAGGAAACCCTTGGTCTCTAGAGCTTGGCTCAGCATGGAATTGCAGAGGAGAAACTGATCCAAGAAGTCCTTCCCTGCCGTTTGCCCTCTCCAGTGATTTTCCAGCTTCTGGTTTTAAAGAGCTTTCCTCCCTAGCCCTAATTACCCATTATTTAGACAGAAGCTGGTATTGATCGAACTGTTTGGTGACTGGCACCCAAGCGGAGGGACGTGGCAGGTCAGGGCCTTGGCCCAGGGTGCCCGGGGACCCAACAATGTGAGCTCTGAGAAGAGGCACCATTAAGATTCTCTCATAAGCCTTCTCCCTTCCCTGGGACTCTGGGGGGCCTTCTGCTCCTGAACGCACACCCCCTCCTTCCCTGTTTCCTGACTCCCAAGGGGGGCGTGGGTGGGCACCTGCCTGCCACACACCTGTTTCAGGTAAGCCCCCAGTTCAAGCCCTCAGCCCTTCACTCATCCAGGCTGCTCTGCACCCTCTGGGGACAGAGAACTTTCTCCCTTTTACCGTATCTGTTTATCAAAGCACTGCGTTGAGGCTTGGTCCAGACGGTGCCGGGACCCTGCACACAGCCAGGAGAAGTCAGTGCCGCCACGAGCAGAGCCAAGGTCCGGGCCTTCTCTCCAGAATGGAGCTGCCTCCAGGGCCACAGCTGGACAACAACGAGGCTGGGAGATGGGGCTCCTCAGGGGTCTTGATCCACCCCCCCCTCCCCAACCTCAGCCCCAACCCAAAGTTTCTGGGCTGTCAGGCTACAGATTTTCACAAAGTCCTCTTGAAAGGACTTTGAAAGCACCCCCCACCCCCACCCCCCTTGCTCAAACGCCATTTCCCCTGCCTGCCTGCCTGCCTGGAATGGGCCCGCAGAACAAGCTGTCCTCTCCCTGAGAGCACGTTCCAGCACTGCGGCCCCACCCTCGTCTGCCGGGTGGCTTGGGTAACATGAAAGCTCTCGCTCGACTGGCAGACCCAGGATCCTGACACACAGTAGGACAGCGTAAACGCCCACGGGACACGCTACTGCGGAAATGACGCGGCACGACTAGAGAGGGGTGACAATACATAGACATCAGTAAACACGCTAGACGGAACCCCGTGTCCTAGCTGGCCATCAGTGGCAGACATTCTTTACTACCCTAATATTCTCGGGCACGCCCTCGTGTCCCAGCCCCCTGGCACCTGGGCGGGCCATGGATGGCCTCTGGTCGACCGGACCCAGGAGGCAGTGCCGTGCGTCACCTCCTGGCCCAAGCACGGAAGGGGAGACGCAAGTTCTCCTGACTGTTCCTTCCTTGCCAGGGGCGCCTGTGGTGAGACAGCGGCAGGGGCACGAGGGCGAAGCAGGCTGATCGCCGAATTGCCCTGGGGAGGCCACGTGCGCATGGAGTCACCCATTTTGCATTTGTGGGGATGAAAAAGAAGTCTATCGTGTTAAGCCCACGAGAGGACAGCAGTGAGCACGTGACCTCGGCCATGGCTCTGAGCCCCGAAGTGGCTCTCCAAGTCCCTGTAACAGGTCCTCTCACAGTCACATACATGCACACTCAGGTACACGTATGCACACCCACATTCCTCTGAACGTCTCGCGTGGCTATCACAGCAAGGTGTGCTTTGCATGGCCTCACCTCCCGCACGTCGGTTCCAGGCCCCAGGCCCTCTTCCCTCTCCATGACCATCACCCCAGGGTGGCTGGTTCCCCTAGCCCCCCTCCTCACCTGGCTCCCCAATCTCTAATGTGGGGCACCGGACAGCCCCTCCCATGAATCATGATAAATAACTAAGGGGTGATGCTTCCCAGGAGTATCGATAAGGTATTAAAGCATCAAAAACTTAAAGACACAAAAGAATGACACCCTAATGGTAGAATTTCTGGCACAAACAGGAGCAGGGACACTTTCCTGGCTCAAACCTATCCTGGTCCCACTGAATCTACTCTGCCCCTCACAAAGGTCCCCCTGCAGAGGGCAAGCCCAGCCTTGGCCTCACCCCTTTCCCCTTACTCCTGCTCTCTTAAGGGATTCAGCTCATTCCCCACTGCTGACTCCTTAGACAAACTTTCCAAAGGCTTTCACCCTGCAGGCTCCCTTAAGGAACCTGGAGGAACCACTCCTTGAGAGAGGGGAGAGAAAGGGTGAAAGAAGTGAACACAGGGAAACCCCAACCACAGTAACCCTGCCTTCTTGCCTCCCTTCATGTGGACAGGTTACAGATCCGTCCTAACCTCAGGAAATGGAGAGGCATGTAGGTTTGAATGCTGACCCCTTTACCTGCTATGGGGCCCTGGGCAAGGCGCTGAACCTCTCTGAACCTCATCTATATAATGAGAACAATCATTCCTGATTCCTAGGACAGTTCTGAGAATTAAGAGGAGAAACACATCTGAAAGTCCCTGCTTTGAAATGGACACTCAGTAAATGACCCTTCCCTTCCATTCCCCAGCCCAAGGCCAGTAAGTCTCCACGTGACCAGAGAACAGACATAAGAACCAAGGGGACAGATAAACCAGCGCCCCGCCTGCCCACAGCCTCTCCATTCTTAAAGAAGGAGAGAGAGAGAGAGAGAGAGAGAGAGAGAACCTCCTTTTTGGTTAAGCATTTGTTAAGGAGAGGCTCTAAGAAAATATGAAAATGTTTTTATTAGATATTTCAGGCTTTGGGGATAGGCTCTTAGATTTCTCTCTCCATACCTACAGGGGTTACTAATATACTACTGAACAGTGGAGGGAGAGGGGAGGCATGGCACCCCAAATTCTGCCCCCACAGTATCCAGTGGACTGCCCGAGGACCATGTGCGCCTGGCACAGCGTTAAGGCCTGGAACAGTCAAGATGAGTCAGATGCAGTCAGAGTAGCAAACAGACCCCTGCCACGAGCTCTGCCAAGCAGGGATATTCAGGATACTTCCGAAGAACAGAGTGGGGCAACGCACTGTGGTGGTGGAAGGTGGCCACGGGAGTCCGGGAAGATAGAGCCTTGAAGGGGAAGAAGGAAGTACTAGAAGGTGGGGATTCTTAGCACTGAAAAATGCAGGTGCAAAGGCCCAGAGGCATGAGGTTGCATGATGTGTCAACATAGCCATAAATCCTCAGGGGGCAGGGGACAACAAAACAGTGGTAGAAGAGGGCGAGACAGGAGAGGCAGGCGGCTTGAGTCAGAAAGGGCCCTGCATGCCAGGCCGAGAAGCTTTTATCCTGTTGGCAAGAAAGACGCATAGAAAGACTTTTGAAAAATATGGTAAAATAGGGGCACCAGGGTGGCTCAGTCGGTTGAGCGTCTGACTTCGGCTCAGGTCATGATGTCACGGTTCGTGAGTTCGAGCCCCGCGTCGGGCTCTGTGCTGACAGCTCGGAGCCTGGAGCCTGCTTCCGATTCTGTGTCTCTTTCTCTCTCTCTGCCCCTCCCATGCTCGTGCTCTGTCTCTCTCTCTCTCTCTCTCAAAAATGAACATTAAAAAACATTTTTTTTTAATCGTGGTAAAACAGCCATCACATAAAACTCATCACTTGAACCATATTTGAATGCGCGGTTCAGCGGCCCGAAGTAGATTCACCGTGCTGTGCCACCATCACCACTATCACCTCTAGATCTCTGTCACCATCCCACCCTGACCTCCCTCCACTCCCTCCCGCGGCCCCTGGTGACCACAGCTCTACTCTGTCTCTAGGACATTGACCATCTTAAGCACCTGACGTAAGAGGAATCACACGATATTTGTCCTTCGGTGACTGGCTTATTTCACTCAATATACGTCCTCAAGGTTCACCCACGCATAGCAGGTGTCAGAATTTCATTTTTTCCCTTCGATGTTTTTTTCTTGTGGTAAAACAAACATACCATAAAATGTGTCGTCGTAACCATTCGCAAGGGCACAGTTTTCCACGGTATTAAGTAGGTGCACGCCGGCATGCCACCATCGGCCCCATCCGTCGCCAGAAGTCCTCACCTCGCAGAACTGAAACTCCGTACCCATTAAACGATGGCTACGGAAGGATGTTAAAGTAGATGAGTAGCCTAGCCCCATCTGTACGTTGAAAAAGACTCTGTACGTTTAAAAAGACTTCTGCAGTCGTGCAGAAGACAGATGGGCGTGGGCAGCCACTGCGGGCAAAGAGACTGTGGGAAGTTATTACGGATAGCAAATCATCTCCAGCTCAGGTACCAATTCCGGTAGATTGGTAATGGCTGTCTGGGGTTCTGTGTTGAGAAGAGAAAAAGTGCGATGATGGACTAATGATGTCTGGCGTGGGCACAAGACAAGGAAAACGGGGTATGTGTGCTAGGGATTTACCAATCCTGGGCTAAACAAAGAAGATAAGAACCCAGCATAGAAAGAAAGGGAGAGGCAGGGGCACCTGGGTGGCTCAGCCGGCTGAGCATCCAACTCTTGATTTTGGCTCAAGTCACGATTCCAGGGTCGTGGGATCGAGCCCTGCATCGGGCTCCACGCTCCGTGTAGAGCCTGCTTAAGATTCCCTCTCTCCCTCTGCCCCTCTCCCCCACTCACACCGTCTCTAAGATAAAAAATAAAAAGAAAGAAAGGGACAGGTAATGTGAGAGACACGTCGGGAGTAGAAACAGCAAGACTGAATGACATACTTACTAAACAGACTCAGGGACAGAAAGGTTGACTTGTGAAGTTGTGGATTAGGCAACTAACTTACTACCACTCACTGCATTCTGGAAGATAGGTAGGAGAAAAATTCCGGTTTGGATTTGTGTCTGGGGCGCCTGAGCAGTACTTTAGGGAAGGCCCAGTGGGCGGGGGCCTCAGGAACACCAGCGCTCAAAGAGGAGCCAGACAGGGAGGCCAAGATGATCAGAGAGGTAGGAGGGGAGGCCTGGGAGAGAGCCTGGGGAAGTGAGAGAGGTGGGCCGTGTGGGACGCTGCATGGAAAATCACATTCAAGGTCAAGGATGAGGCAGCCCGATGCTTCTGGTGCCCCTCTCTTTCCACGTGTTCTTTCCAGGCTGTTCCAGAGAATGTTCTCACCCTGCAGGGGCTTTGAGAGGAGGGGTATCCCCGCTCCTGAAGAATAGGGCCCAGGCCAAGCAGGCATGGGGAGGGAGGGTGCTTTGAGCGTCCCGGCAATGCTCAGGGTGGGGTCGCACAGGTGTTCCCTTTGTAGTATTTCTTCCATCTCTACGTTCAAGTTCTATTTACTCTTTTGTCTGTGAGATAGGTGTCACAATTGAGGTCAAAAGTAAAAATACGAATTTTAAAACAGGCGCAAATGGAACAGGGCCTAACAGACAAACCCTAAGCTGCCCAGTGTCCCCTCCCAATGCTGCTGCTGTCCCCTCAACCAGGTCAGTGGTTTTCCACTTGGCCATAAAGCGTTCTGGCCACAAATCTCTGCGGAGAACCCTGAGGAGCTGGGGACGCGTCTGCCCCCTTGCCGGTTCCCTGCAACGTATGTGCTGTCGTCTGGGTGCTGCTATGTCGGCTCCCACCAAACAAATCACCAAAGGCTCACAAGCCCTGGGGGCGGGGCAGGGGGCTCCATACACACAACCAGACGGCAGGGACCGTGGAAATCACCCTCTCATTTTGAAGAGCAGAGACTGACGCCCAGAGAGGGCAACCAACCTGTCCAGGCTCCACGGCAGACTGAAAATGGAACCAGAACTAAACCCAGGCCCGGACTCACAGGCTGACCTTCCTCCCACCCACCTCCAGGCTGAACTGGGGCCTGTCCCCCCTAGGATTCCAGCCTCTGTCCCTCAGGACCCACACGCCTGGCCATCGGCTGCAACCCCTGCCCTTCTGCCACTGGCCCCATCTGCCCCACTTTTTCCTTCTCCTTCATTCCCCTGCCCCCCACCCAACACCCCATCCCAGGCAAATCCAGTGGGGGTGGGGACCCCTCGGGTGACGGATGGGCCACGCACTATTTTCGCCTGTCACGCGGGCATACCGAATGACAGACCTTGGGAACCGGCATTAATACCGAAGATTTATAGTCAAATCTGTCACGGCTGAAGGCACTTCCCCCAAAGTTGGCTCGGCCTGAAGGTCGCTTTTCCGAGGTGATAAGTGCAAAAAAGATGTCCTCACCCGCCCTTCCGGGCCCTCCCCCTTCCAAGCAAGAGCTCAGGCTGCGCAGAAGGAATCAGAGAAGAGGAGACAGGAATGGAACTTCTCCAAACGGAACTCTGAGCCCATCACCCACATGCTCCCTCCCTTCTAAGCCCACTCCCGCCATGATCCTACAGCGTGTTCACACGTGGCTGGGGGTGCCAGGAAGGGCCAGAGGATGCTCTGGGGATGTCACTGTATGCTCGAGGGTCAAGCCAGGCGAATCATCTCTCTGGCCCCTTGGAAGTGATGGTCTGGTGGGTGGCGAGGGGAAGAAAGAGCTGCGTCTTGGCCCAGGCAAGGGGACCCCGTTCCAAGCCTGCACAGCTTAGACCCGCATCTGATCCCAGGTCCCATTGGAGAACTGGGACTGAGGGGCCTGGAGGGAAGATAAATCACTGCTCCCGGGCTTCCCAGTGAGGGCAGAGGTCAAAGTCCACTCACTCACCTAATCCTTACCAAGAACCTCAGAGGATCACAGGACAGAAGGGCTGAGAGGGCCCTTAGAGACTGATCCGGCCAACAGTCCCATTTTACAGATGGGAAAACTAAGGCTCAGAGGAGCGATATAAGAGTCCAAGTCTGTTCATTCCTTGGACAATTACTGACACTACAGTGGGGACTTGGCCTGTCAGCCAGGGCTCTTCACCTGCTGCTTGCTCTGGGGAGAGCCCTGTACTATGCACAGAGCGGGCACAAGGACAGATAAAGAAGCGAGACTTAAGCATGTGGACCCTTGAACCACAGTGGGAAAGGGCAATGATCACGGCCAGTGCATGGGTTCAGCTCACCGTCACAATGACCAGGAGTGATACGTTATTTTCCCCATCGTACCAATGAGGAAACTGAGGCATAGGTCTGACAGCTGCTAGTTATGAGAATTCAGGGCCCATCTTCTGACCACCATGCTCTACTCTCTCCCAGAAAAAGTCAACCTGGCAGACACTGTCATAGACAGCCCTTGATTAGAGCCAGTATTTGGCAGGTGAGGGCTGGGCTCTCCAAGAAGGGGAAGAGCTCGTTGGGCTGAGGCGATCTCTGAAGGCTTCCTGGAGGAGGCAGCAGAGACATCAGAATAGAGCAGGAGCCTTCCCAGTAGGAAGCCTCCTAGACTTGGGGCTGGCAGACACACCCATTGCCAAGGAGCTCACCATTGAGCCCGCCTGGGGGACTCCCTGGAGGCAGGGTCATGGGCCCTTGGCAGAATGAGCTGGCTGGGGTGGCTTGGCAGTGCAGGCTGCACTGGCAGCTGGTGACCAACACCACGTAGAGGGGGCGGGAGAGGCAGTGGGTGCCAGCATCCTAGACTCCAGAGCCTGGCACGAGAGTGGCGCCATCGCTGGGTTATAGATGAGCTAAATTAGCTGTGACGCTCATTAGCGGCAGCTCCTAATTAGTGAAAATTAATATTGGCTTTGATAAAGACGTTGGCACCAGTCTCCAAGGCAGAGGCATCATCGACCTTGTCAGCAGGGCTAACGACTGGGTAAGCGGAGGCGACAGGGGGCCTGGGAGTGGGCAAAGGGTCCCTGGAAGGGGACACAAGGCTCTCCGGGACACTGTCCCCCTGCAGCTCTCAGCCCTGGGGGCAGGGCCACGAGCGTTCCCTCCCAGGGCTCACCTGACCCTCCAGCAGTCCTTCCGCAGGGGCTTATCCCCATAGCAGGGATGCCCCTGGGAGCCTGGGGCAGCGAGAGGGCCAAGGAGACTTCACCTATAACTACCTTTAATATTGTTTGGCTGCTTTGTGCCCCAGGCAGCGTCGTAAGTGTTTTCACAGATATTTAATGTTCTCCAAATCCCCAGCAATAAATCCTTCCATTATTTCCATTTTCCGGAGGAGGAAAACTGAGGCTCAGGGCCATGAGTAACTTGCCCTGGGACATATGGGTAGCAGGACTTGGACCCAGGCGCTCTGACTCCAGAGCCATGTTCCTGACCTCCGTGTGATCCCACCCTTCCCCCTGACCCCAGCCCCAGAAGCGACAACGTGGAGGCCAGCACACCCAGCATTGACGCCGTACCTGGCACACAGCAGGTTAGCGACACACACTTACGAATGAACAAATGACTAAGCAGGGCGAGCTCTTTGATCTTCCAGAGTCTTTATATTTACTTACCTGTTACCGCCTCTTCCTCAACCTATTTCATATTCTGGAGAACCCGAATTTCAGTCGGGGGCCACTAAGGCCTTTCTCCTGAGCCCACCCAAGACGGTCCCCGGACTCTACATCCTAGAACACTGCCTCTCCGGTGAGGGGCAGAGGGAGGGGCACACAGAGGCACCCCTGCTTCCCAGGCAGTGACTGGAAGCCCGGAGGCCTCAGCTCGCCCAGGTCCCAGCTATGCTGTTGCCAAGTGACCAGCTCTGGGACCTCGTCCCTGGGGCCCCTTGGGAGGTGACTTGGCAGATATGGCTTCCCTTCACACCCGTCCCTGCTCCCCAGCTGGGGACCCTGAGTCCCTCCCAGGGTAATGAGGGGAAGTAACAGATACATCTATTTTTAATCCAAATAAAGGGAAAATGTTTGCCACCATGGAGCTTATAAAAATAACAATGCATTATTCGGGCATTAATAACAATAAAGATGTCAAACTGTCAGATAAGAAGTTAATCTCATTCGAGCACAATTAAAGATGCTATTATCCCACCACCTGGGGCCACTTTGGCTTTTAACACTCAGCAGGCTTAACAGATAAAGGAGCCACGCCAAGAGGATGGGGGGCACTGGTGCTGCCACCCCCGGCTTGACCCACGGCTCAGCCGCCCCTTCGATGCGTCCTGCGCAAGGACGCAGGACGCAGGCCCCACTTAGCGGCGGAGAGCCTGGCAGGACCCTCAGGGCCAAAGGCCGGGGGGCAGAGCAAGCTGGGGCCTGGGTCTTCATGCCTGCCATTTACTGAGCCTTCCTTGGATGAAGGATTCCTAAGCAGGTCCTCGGGAAAAGCAAGAAGCCCCCTGCTCCCAAGTTCCCGACGCTGTGAGAGGGTCCAACCGGGAAGACAGAGCACCGTTTGGCGTGGAGCGGAGAGGGAATCCAGTGAAGGGAATCGGTCACACGGCGACGGAGGATGCTGCAGTGACCCAGAGATCAACAACAGCAGGAAGCCACCACGGCCACTCTGCACGGGAAGGACAGGGAGGAAGCGATGTTTCCAAAGCCTAGGGGCTGTGGTCACCTGGTGGGAGCTGGAGCCACCGCCCCAGGAGAGAGCGATGGGGACAAATACACTGGCTTCTCCCTTCCTCCCGCCGTCCAGGCTCCTGCCACGGCCTCCCGTTGGCTACATCCAGATGGGAGCTGGCTGACCCGGGAGTCGGCCAAAGGCAGCCCACAGGGTCAGCTCCCTGCAGTTCAGAGCAGAGCTGGAGAAGGTCAAGAACAGACCCGAGGCCAAACAAGCCTCAGGGCTCAGCCCTGAAATTGAATCCCCCACGGTTCACTGAGCGCAGATGCCATTCCGGGCACACCTATGCGTGTGGGGGATACAAACACGAATCAGACGTCACATCGGCCCTCATATTACTGCCTGGCTAAGGAAACACACACATAAACAGATCATTTCCAAGTAATATGACAGGTCCTAGGCTGTATCCCCGGACTGAGCACAAAGAAGGAAGTCCAGGAAGGCTTCCTGGAAGAGAGACATCGGGAGATAGATGAAGGGAAAGGAAGAGGAAAGGAAACCTAGGAAGCGTGCACTGGGAAGCAGGAATTACGAGAACAAGGCACGGAGGCAAGGAACGGGAGGGCATGGGCAGGTTATGACAAGCACAGCGGGCTCTGGCCGTCCTCGTGTGGCCTCTGGGGCACAGCGGGGTCCATTCAGCCTGTGCTTCAGTGCTTGGGACGTGGCCAGGCTCCAGAAGGTGACTTGGCTATCACAGGTTTGGGGGCGATCATGAGACGAACAGAGAGGGAGGTCCCACCAGAGAGAACACGTGAAGGGGGACAAAGGGCACATTCCCAGGAAGCACCGCAGCTGGGTGGAAGGAGACTAAGAAGGGACAGTCACAGAGATAGGAGGGAAGCAGGAGGGTGCCCAAAGAGCAGTGAGTTGAAACACGGCAGAGAGTCTGGGAGGTAAGGTCTGAAAAGCGCCTGCTGGGCCAGGCACGGGAAAGGCCACTGGCTGGCCTTAGCGTGAGCCCCGTCAGTGGCGTGTGGGAGCAGGAGTAGGGCTGCAAAGGGCAGGGGAGTGAACGGGGGGGGGGGCGACTGAGGTCAAGAGCAAGCAAGTGTAGCCCACCCAGTCAAGAACCCGGCTGCCCAGTGTGTGAAATGACAACTTCGGCTCCCCAAAAGACGCCGACTGCTAAGGGAATGGAGACAAGCCACAGCCTGGGAGCAAATATTTGCAGATCTTACATCTTGCAAAAGCCTCCTATGCAGAATTGTATAAAGAACTCTCAAAACTCACTAATAAGAAACAACTCATTTTTCAAAAGTGGTCAAAAGCTTTCAACAGTCACTTCACCAGAGTAGCACGCGAAAAGACGTTCGACAGCATTAGTTATTAGCAAAATGTAAATGAAAACCACATTGAGAAACTCAATTGACCTACTAAAATGACTAAAATTAAAAATTCCTCCCATAATGGAGGTTACCAGGGGTTGGAGGGAGGGGAGAGTGGAGAGCTATTGTTTAATGGGGCCCGAGTTTCTGTCTCTGGTGGTGAGAATGTTCTGGAAACACAGTGGTGACGGTTGCCCAACACTGTGAATTGCTTACTGCCACTGAATTAATACACTTGAAAATGGTTAAAACGGGTAAATTTTGTTATGTGTATTTCACCACCATTAAAACATAAATAAAGGAAAAGACCTCCCATGCCAAGTGCTGGGGACCAGAGCAGCTGGGGCTCATGCACACTGTTGATGGAGGGGGGGGGGTGGTACAGTCACTCTGAAAAATGGTTCAGCAGTTTCTCAGGAAGCTAAACACACACACAACCCAGGCGTCCCACTCCGAGACCTTTTCCCAAGAGGAATAAAAGCCTAGGTCCACACAAAGCACACAGATTTCATGGCAGCCTTATTTGGAATAGCTCAACACTGGAAACCACCTACATGTCCAGCAACAGGTGCATGGATAAAGAAATTGTGGTTTATCTTTGCAACGGAACGTAATTCAGAGATAAAGAGGAACGCACTGTTGACGTATGCGATCTCACAAATGGCTCCAACGATGACGCCAAGGGACAGAAGACAGACAAAAAGTACGTGCGGTATGATACCATTTACAGAAAATTCTGGAAAACGCAAGCTAATCTTTAGCGACAGACGCAGATCAGTGGTTTCCTGGGAGTGGTTACCAGGGTGGGGAGAGGAAGGATTTCAAAGGCGTGCGAGAAAACTTTTGGGGGGGTGGTGATGGATAGGTTCGCTACTTTGTGGTCATGGTCTCATGAGTAGGTAACATATCTCAAAATGATCAACTACACATGTGCAATGGTGTCGTTTTTCATTTATGTCAATTATACCTCAACAATGTTGTAGAAAAGCTTGTTTTTCTAAAGACAGTTGGGTACAAAAGGAAGGAGAGTTGGTACGGGGTCCAGGAGGGCTGTGATTTAGGATGGAAGGGACATGAGCCTACCTTGGGGCTCCTGGGGGCACGGGGGGGGGGCTGCTGAGCCTTCCTCGGGCCCACAGAGAAGAACCCTGAGAGGCAGGAGCAGCGGCTGAGAGCCAAGTTGCCTGCCTCCCCGCCACCCTCCCACCAGTCCCTGCACAGAGGCGGTGGCAGCTGTGTAGGGAACCAGCGTTCCAGTAAGAGGAACAAAATTCACCGTGAACAAGGGAGGGTGTGGGAATCGCACAAGCGGAGGACTCCCAGAAGTCACAGGCAACGGAAACCACCTCCAGTGGTGCATCAGGGAGGATTTTGTGGAGGAGAACCTTGCAGGGACGACACGAGCTGAAAAGTCCCAAGATAAGTACAGTCCCACCATGCTGCGCAACTGACCCCGCCCCCGCCCCGGAGTTGTGGAACATGACAGCCCAGAGAACGCGTGGGGGATGACAGCAGATCTTTTGAGGGGAGCCAGGGCCGGAAGGGTGGTGAATCCAATCACAAATGGCCTGGCCTCGTAGACCAAGGGGCCTGGGATCGATGTGTGGGTGGTGGGAGCCCCTGAAGGCTGTGCAGCCGAAGAATGACACCCACGAGGGCATTGCTTCAAAGACCCTGCATGTATCATGATCAAAGACCGGCCATAGCTCACCATTACCTAGGCTCAAATCCAGGTAATGAGGATTTGGTGTCAGGGCTCCCACAATGGGACCATGCCTTTTCACACCATCTTTTCTGCCATGACTCCCTCCCTCAAGCCCTCTTGCAGCCGGACGAGCCGACCCACTCTCCTTGGGCACACAAGGCCACTCGTGGACTCTGCTTACAGTGTCCCCTCACCCAAATGCCATTGGTATCCATGACATTCATTCATTCATTCATTCACTCATTCAATAAATACCTTTGGAAGTCTCACTGTGTGCCAAGCCCCCAGCTAGGCACCAGGGACCCAGCATTGAAGAACAAAGTCCCTGCCCTTGTGGAGGGGGTGGGGGGGAATGAAGAGGTGGGGAGGCAGATAATAAACATATAAACAGTGAATACTTTTAGCAGTTAGGTGTCAAGAGGTAAACAAAACAGGGTAATGGGAGACAGGGAAGAGAGATAGGTGTGGGCCACATTAGAGACGGCAGTCGGTGAAGGCTTCCAGAGAAACGAACAACGAGGAGTTCCCAGTTTTTTTTAATCTCTCTGTAAGGACCCAAGGCAAGAGTGTTCCGGGCAGAGGAAGAGCAAGTGCAAAGGCCCTGAGGTGGGAACATGCTGAGCTTGTTCCAAGACCAAAGGCAAGTCCCATAGCCAGAACAGAGTAAGCAGGGAGGGAGGGGATAGGAAAAGCAGTCAGAGGTGGGCGGGGCTCGGGCCACGTGACTTTGCTGGCCAAGGGAGCAGTCTGGGTTAAGTCTGACTAGAAGGGAAAGCCCAGGCAGGGTTGTAAGCAGGGAAGGGCTGCCCCGATCTACATTTTAAAATGACTGCTCTAGCTGGTTTAGGTGGATGGTGGACTGGATGGCTGTGGAGGGAGGAGGGGAGGAAGCTTCCTCCTCCCTCCTGGAGGAACCTGTCTAGATACCTCCTTATTCATTCATTAAGGTGACACTCGGTGAGTACTTTCCATGTGCCCGGCCCCATCCAGCTCCACCGCCCACATGGGCGACCAACCCTGGGGCATTACTACCCTTCAGTCTCCTGGCTTGTACCAGAGAGAGATCTCACTGTCTCAGCAGAGCCCTGTCGCATAGTAAGTGCCCAATCACTGTTGTCACTGTTACTCTGTGTCAGTGATGACCCCTCTCTGAATGTCTTCATGGTGGCTGCCATTTAGATTGGGCTCCATCATAAACTCCTGTGACAGACTCTCTTGGTTACTGACCTCAATCTTTATATGTAGGTGGTTGGCTGTGCCTCCCACTAAATTGAAAATTCCTTTTAACATTAACAATAAACATGTGGCGCCTGGGTGGCTCAGTGGCTCAACTCTTGATCTCGGCTCGGTCGTGATCTCACGGTTCATGAGATCGAGCCCCACGCCAGGCTCTAGGCTGACAGTGCAGAGCCTGCTTGGGATTCTCTTTCTCTCTGCCCCTCCCCTGATCGAGAGTGCGTGTGTGTGTGTGTGTGTGTGTGTGTGTGTGCGCGCGCGCACGCGCATGCACTCATGCTCTCTCTCAAAAAAAAAATACTAAAGCAAAAAACCAATAAATTTAAAGCTCCCCCAGTGCCAAACACAGGGCTCTGCTTGTGACATTTGTAGGATGAAGGACAGAAGATGGAACATGGAGGAGGGAGCAGGAGGATGGAGGAGAGAGGAAGAGAACAGAGGAGGAGGGAGAAGGGAGGGGGGAGGAGGAAAGAGGGGGGAGGAGGAGGACGGAGGGGGAGAAGGAGGAGGGAGGGGGAGGAGGGCTGGCCTGCCTGGCAGGGCTGGGCTGAATGCCACTCCTGGGGGCAGATGACGTTGTTCTTACAGCAGAGCACCCTTTCTGGGCAAAAACAGCCATCTTCTCCTGCGCCACCGAAAGGGTTGACCAGAGGTCCTGGGGACCAGAGAGACAGGCCCAGGGGACAGTGAGGACATCTGGGAGAAGAAAGCTGAGCAATGACAGGAAAGGGGACAGGGCAGGGGGAAAGGGGCGTGGAAGAGGGAAAGGTACACGAAAAGGGACGCATGTCACATACGGCAGAGAGCTTAATAACTGGGTCCGGCTCTGGGCTGGGAGCAGGGGGACCAGGATGTCGGAGTCATGGTCCCTCCCTGGAGGTCAGCCCCATCTGGGGAGGTGGGAGGACAGATAAGGAACTAATGGCTGAACCCAGCATGCTACGTGTGACACAGAGGTCACGTGAAACAGCCAGAAGCCCAAAGGAGGAGTAGCCAATGCTGCCTGTCACCCCAGAAGAAGGGTGTCTGCCAGGGGGCAGGTAGCGACAGGACCCTGGGCTCTGCAATGACCCCCAAGCAGTCCCTGCCTCCGAGTCTGCCTTTCTTCTTCATCTCCGCCCGTTGAGGCTCTGCCCGGCATCCACGGAGACCTGCCTCAAATCCCCCTTCTGCACGAGGCTGACCCCGGACAGCGTTTGTCCAAGTGCCTGTGCCACACACCGAGCCTCAGACACACACGGTGCTCCCTTAATCTTCGGGAAAGGCCAACCACGACCGTGCCCCCAGTGCATCCCGGGGGCACCTGCCCAGACGTGCAGCAGAGACGTGGCGTCTGACTGCAATGCCTGGGCCCCGCCCCGAGGGCATGCCTCTCCTGCACCACCCCCATCCCTCTCAGCCCGGGCACTGCTGGTTGGCTGAGAAGGCTCTGCCCTTCCCCCTCCAACAGAATCCCTGGTAAGCCGGGGCCCCTGGGAATCTCCTTTCTCAGGGCAAAGACTCACTTTCCAGTTGGGGTTCCTTCGCCACAGCGCACATCAGCGCTGCGGGAGAACCTGCCCCAAATGCCCGCAGTCAGGGCCGCCCCGGACACAGTGAGTGGGAACCTCGGGGACCTGCCCCTCCAACGCAGCTACCTGCCCTCCCCCGCTCCTCTGGCAAGGACACGCGGCCGGTCTGTTCCCCAGAAGGTCCTGTGGGGCCTAAGGTGGGTTCCAGAGGCCGGGGCAGAGCAGGCAAAGACCAGTTTCTGGCCCACAGCTACCGACCGCCTGTCACAAATTGCTCTGGCAGCTTCCTCCTCTGCCCGGAGCCCGAAGCTTCTGAACCGCTGCGGTGTGTAAGCGTGTGCGCATGAACGGGCACACCCATGCAAACATTGGTGCGTGTGACTTGCCCACGCCCTTCTGCCTTCCCTTTCCCTGACCCGTCACCCCGGGCCGGGCCGAGTCCGGTGTGATGCAGGTGCACAGCCAGGCAGGGCAAGGAGATATGCTGGCAGAACTTGGAGAGCAGGGCACAGGGGGGCAGTGGGGAGCACGGGGGCCGGGGCAGAGGCCAGAGCTGGCTGTCAGGGTTTGCTCATCCCTACTTTCTCTCTGAGGGGGAAGAAGTAAAGGCTTGCCGCCTCCCACTCTGAAAGGAGGCTCAGGAAAAAAAAAAACAACCCTGCAGGGGCAGGACGCATGGGCATCTGGAACCAAGAGACGCCAGCAAAGAAGAACTGGGGAGCACGAAATGGAGTCAGAAGGTCTGGTTCCCCGTCCAGCTTTTCCTTAACTTGCAGTGTGACCTTGGGGCTCCACATACCCTCAGTCTGCTCTTGAGCAAAGTGGGGAGAACAGTAACCGATTCTCACAGCGCTGTCTGGATCCCAGGCACAATTCTAAGCTGTTTACTTACACCACATTTCTGCACACCAGCCTTGCACGGCGGATACTCTCATCATCCCCATTTCACGGAAGGGGAAGCCCAAGCACAGAGAGGTGAAGTCACTTGCCTAAGGGCACAAAGAGGGTAGGTGCCAGAGTCAGGCTTTGAGTCCTGGCAGTCTGCTCCCAGGCTCTTAACCACTGCACAGACTACCTCCTCGCCAACCTTGCAGCCTTGTGGGACTGGGGATTCAGTAAAGGACTTTGTTAAAGGTGTGCCTCAGTGGTTCTCAAAGAGTGGTCTCCAGATTAGCGGCATCAGCATCGCCTGGAGGCTGGTGAGGAATGCAAATTCTCAGGCTCCGCCCCACACCTGCTGAACCAAACCCTGGGGATGGGGTCCCATAACCTGTGTAGCAAGCCTTCCAGAGGATTCCGACGCACACTGAAGTCTGAGACCCACTGGTGTATACGTTTTCTACCCACAGAATGTTCTTATTCAAGTTCACACTTTTCTGTTTGTAAGCTTGACTTGCTGAAATTAGATGGCTGTTCCCAGCAGCCCAAATCCTGGAGATCATTCCCTCTCTCTCTTCCTCTGGGGTCTCCAAAGGGGCTCCGTCAGCCATTTTGCCTGGAGCCAGCCCCTCCTCATCCGTCCTCCTACCATCCTCCACAAAGAAAAACACAGCCGATGCCCTTTGAGTAATAATAACCCCAGAGCACACGCATCCCTACGGGGCTGACAAGCGTACTTTTGCCCTCCCTGAGATTCTAACTTCATAATAAATAGCAGCCTCCAAGGTGGTCTGTGACTCCGTGGGCATGCACACACACACACACACACACACACACACACACACACACACACAAACGCGCGCGCACACAGGCAGCTGCCTCAGCAGGCAGTGGTCCATCAAGGGGGTGGGGAAGCCAAGTCCCTCTTGCTTTATGGACCTTCCTGCTTTGACTCTGTCCCTGGGGTGTGGCAGCAGGAGCCGGCCAGCAAGGGTGTGGGTGACGTGCGGGCTCCAGCTGAGACATTCCCTTCTGAACATCCTCCTCCTCCCGCCCTCGGGAGGAAAATTATGACTTTCTCAGGGAGGAGGTCTTTTTATTTTTCACGTTTTCTCCTCTCCCCTCGTTCGGCACACGGCACTAATTTATGACTATTTTCCCAAGTCCACCGAAGTAAGAGGGTAATGGCTTTCAGCCGTTTGCTTTCTCTCACCTGTCATTCACCGCCGGGTACCTGACAGGACTGCAGACAATGTTCCAATCACAGGGGCTGGGTTTTTTGTTTTTTTTTTTTTTTCCCAGGGAAGCGAAGAATTCATAGTGGCCGTGGGGAGAGTTATTTCACTCCTGGACGGAACGACGTCAGGTAAACAGCTGTAAAAATTCATAACCTGCGGGGCTGCCTCTGGACAGGGGGTGGGCGCATCGCCCACAGCTCAGGCTCCGAGCTGGCCTGGCTGGGGGTCCGGAGAGCCAGGTGGCACTCAGTGACTCAGGCCCTCAGCTCCTATTACACCCATCAACTCCAGCCTCTGACCTTGAGTAGGTCATAATCTGCTTCTTTGTACCTGAAGCGCTCAGCTGCTACCTGGGGAGAACGTTCTTTACCCTCAGGGTCAGGAGGATGATGGCCAGGCACAGACAACAGTGGTCTAGAGCCCAGGGGTTCCCTTGTGGGGGGTCTCCTGTCCCCAGCCCAGTGACAACTGGCAGGCTGCTGAGTCTTGGTGGCTCATGTGAAAAACTGAGATATTCTATACCAGTGCTGTTCGTGGTCTGACCAAATTCGCAATAATAGAAACATTCTCTATCCGTGCTGTCCTGTGCATCCGCGTTGGCTACTGGGGGCTTGAAATGTGACCAGGCGAATGTGAAAGTGAGTTTTATGTTTCTACTTAGATTGTAATTAACAGAAGGGTAAATAACCACACGTCTAGGGGCTACTGCTTGGGACAATGCAGTGTTCTACTTTTATGCTTGTAGTATCTCAAACTGACTATAGGTCCTCTTCTGTTATTATGAGGACTAAATGAGAGAATGCATACGGAGTCTGGGCACCTCTTTGGCCCTCTGTAAGTGACAATTCTTATTAACTCTATGGGGCACAGTCAGAAGGACAGGAGGAAGGGGGGATTTGAACTCAGGAGTGTCAGGTTAGAGCAGCACTTTAAGTAACTTACTTTCCCGCCATTGGTTTTCAGTTTAACTGGCGAGGAACTCCAGCTGCCACTGCTGAGGGACACGTGGGACACATGGCCAGGGTCAACAATCAGTTGTCCAGGAGAGGTCCTGTTGCCCTGCACCGTCATCCCCCTCCTCTTCTGTACCCCCGCCCTCCCCCCCACCCCCATTCCTCACACTTCTGGCATCACCCAAACCATAAGGAGGAGTCATCTGCCCAGGATCTGGCAGAGTGGGACTGAGTGGAATTGCTCTTGTCTGAGAAAAGTCCTCATCACAGGCAACTGGTGGGTCTCAGAAGACCCCCGTCTTCTCTGCAGCCAGAGCCTCCAGGAGGTGCAGCAGGACCAGCTGGGGGAATGACTCCTGGACCATCTCTTAAGGCTGTGCAGGCAGGGACTCATGGATAGGCTGCACTGGATTGTTCACTACTTCTGTGACCACGGGCAAGTTCATTGTTCTCTCTGAGCCTCAGTTTCCTCATCAGCTACATAGAGACATAAATGCCTACATGATGGGTGACCATGAAGGTTGGATGCAATAACATGTACAAGGTACCTGGAACCTCATAGGTGCTCAATAAACAGAAGCCATTGTTACTACCATCACGATTATCCCGAGGCAGCAGAGCACACAGGGTAAGAGGCTAGCGGCTGGTGCCATACCACTCAAGTTCAAATACCATCTCCACCCCCGCTCACCAGCTCTATGATCTTGGGCAACTGTCTCCCCGTTTCCCCTTCTATAAAGCGGTAATGATAACAACAGCACCTTCCCCACAGAGTCGTTATAAGGATTAGAAGAGCTTACAGCAATCACTGATACAGAGTTAAGTATTGCATGCATTGGTTGAGTGAAATATTCTGGTGAGGCCTCCTAAGAGGCCCTCCTCGCAAAGAAGCGGCCAATGCAAGAAACCCCAGCAGCCCTGGGTTTTAATATGTTGATGGCAGGACGCTGGCCAGACGAAGCAAAGGGGCAGGGGATGAGGAACTCACCAGAAGAACTTCAGGCAAAACAGAGCAGTTCTAACATAAAGATGACTTTGACCTCAAGGGTCCTGGCTCTCGGACACCCTGGGGACTTTACACCCACTGGTGCTTGGTCACGAGAGAGTCAACATCCTGGTTTATGGGCAGGAAAATGCTGAGCAGAGCTGGCTGGTAAGAAAATGCGAACTTCCTTCACCTTTGGTCCTGTTTTCCCTGCCATTCGCCCACCTCCCCCAGAGCCAGAGAGGGGAAGCTGAGAAAGGGACCCTCCCAAGGGTGAGAAATAGGGGTAGAAGAGAGGGAGAATAATCCCATCCTCATTCCTCAATATTCTTTTAATAGCATCAGACTGGACAGAAAATAACTAGAAAGGCAAAGGCAATTCTTGCCAACTGGGTGAGGGCAGGCTGAGGTTAACCAGCCTTGGTGGTGTGCCAGGCTCTGTGCTGGACAAATGTCACACGTCATATGTCACAGCCCATATGTCATCCCTCCAAATGAGGGCACCAGGCTGGAGCAGGGACAGCACCCTGGGGCTCCCAGGCAGGCTGTCTGCTTGATGTGGCCCCTGGTCTAATTCCAGAACGCAGCCTCCTTATTGCCACTCCTCAAATAGGCTCAGATATTTCTATTTCTGGAGCTCAAAAGCAATGTCACCTTTCTCCTGGCCACGTTTCTAGTCAATAAAGTAGGTAATCCAAGTTGTAAAATATACGTTCTCCTCCCCCACCCTTGCCCCCCATGACTCGATGAAGCTATTTTCTTTTTTTTTCAATGTTTATTTCTTTTGAGAGAGAGAGAGAGAAAGAGAGAGAGCAAGTCAGAGACGGGCAGATAGGAGAGGCAGACACAGAATCTGAAGCAGGCTCCAGGCTCTGAGCTTTCAGCACAGAGCCCGACGCGGGGCTGGAACTCACAAACCCGCAAGATCATGACCTGAGGCGAAATCCAACGCTCAACCGACTGAGCCACCCGGGCATCCCTTAGCTATTTTCATTTTAGATGGACAGAAATGCAGCTGGTAAATATTTTGATTTTCCTAAATTGGCATTTAGGCAAAAGTAGAGGCGTTCACTCTCAGATCTGAGGCTCTCTAAGATGGGAAGTCTTCTAGTTTCCTGTGTCCAAAGAGTGAGGCAGGGACTGGGCCAGGCTCAGGAGGTCCTCAGACTGTCAACATTGCTTTCAGAAAGCACCTGTGCAGGGCACCTGGGTGGCTCAGTCGGTTAAGCGTCCGACTTCGACTCAGGTCATGATCTCATGGCTCTTGAGTTCGAGCCCCACATCGGGCTCTGTGCTGACAGCTCAGAGCCTGGAGTCTGCTTCGGATTCTGTGTCTCCCTCTGTCTCTGCCCCTCCCCTGCTCATGCCCTGTCTCTCTCAAAAATAAATAAACATTAACAAATTTTAAAAAAGAAAAAGAAAACACCTGTGCATGCAGGGACAGGTGAGGCTTCCCAGGTGGGACAGGAGTCACGATACCCTCCACTGAGCACCTGGGGGGTGGGGGGCACGCCCTGTGCTCACCGCACCCAGTACCCCCCTCGACAACCATGACAGCTTTGCAAAGTATGCAGGACCAGCCCCATGTTACAGATGAGAAAACTGAGGCTCCCAGAGGTGAAGGATCTACTCGAGGCTTTGGCGCACTTGGGGCAGAGCCAGGGCTCAGGGCTCCTTCCTCCACGGCTCACAGGTCCTCACACCATACCGAGAGTCCTCCGCCTACAGCTGGCGACTGATGGCTTGGGTGCGGACTGTGAGGACAGAGGATTCGGTGGCTTCAGAAGCCACCCGCGCCCCCCTCCCCACCTCCTTCTCTGCTCAGGCCCTAAAACACTTGCCCCTTCCACCAGATCACAGCCCCTTGGGCAGGACTCCCTCAAAGCAGGTGGCAGTGGGGGGCACCTGAGGAGGGAAGCAGGTCCCTTCTCCTTAATTGACTGTAAATTGCCCCAGAGCTTTTAATGGAGGCCGTCAGGAGTAATTACCTCGGATGCCCTGCAGCCACTCTGTGTAAACACCGAAGGCGGGGCTGGGGGCACTGGGAAGCTGCATCTCGGCTCTCCTGCGCCTCCCACCTGGGCCCCTCTCAGTTCCCACGTCCGTGCCCCCCAAGGAGGAGCTGCAGATGAGGTGTGGAGAGCACAGGTGACGTCCCAGGCAGGGGCCCTGCAACGCAGGCAGGCGGGTGAGGGGCGGTTCCGGGGAGCCCAGCTCCACGTCCACGGGCAGCCGCCCCTGGGGCTGCAGGTCCGGCAGGCCAGACTCAGGAGTCAATTCCAGGGGCCGGGAAGCAACATGGCGAGGGTGGCGGTCTCCCAGTGGGGTTTCCAGAACGGCAGCACAATCACCCAAGAATATGTGTAAGATGCAAACTCTCGGGTCCCATCCCCACCGACGCGTAGAATCAGAAACTCAGAGATGTGGCCGGCAATCATGTGCTAACAAGCCCTCCAGGGGGTTCTGAATTGCTGGGGAAAGGGAAAGAACGCTAGGAGAGGCCTGCTCTGCTCAGTGTACAAGATGGGGAAACTGAGGCCCGAAGAGCTGAGGGCGTTTACGTAAGATCACACAGCTGAAAATGGAGCCAAGTGCACCCCGGGGTGGGGGGTGGGGCGGTGGTCAGACCATCGGCTTCAAACCTTGGCACTGACATTTCAAGGTAGGGCACTAACTTTTCCTCATCTGTGAAGAGGGGACAGCAGTGGTCCCACTGGGTAGTCCAGGGGGTCAGATGCCAAGGAACCAGGCACAGGCTCATCCAAGCACTGCCATCGTACTCTGAGGCCCATGATGGGACAGGGCACAGAGAAGGGCGAGATCTGAGATATGGACCGTGTTACAAATAATAGAACGCCAGCACTCACCCCTAGCCCCGCCCAGGGCACTGACTACTCTATTATTGTGCACCCCTGCTGTAGGGGAGTCCCTGCCACCTGAGCTCTCCTGTCCCTGAGCTGTGCCATGTGTCTCCCTTCCGGTTCCTCTGGGCACCTGCCCCTCAGAAAAGGGTTTCCTGATCTAAGGCTGTCGAAGCCTAGGGATGAATGTGCTCTTGTCCCGGGACAGATGCGGAAGTCATTACACATAGGGGGAGTCCCATCCGTGGCCATTGCCCATGCCAGGCTCCAAAGGGGACACCAAGAAAGGAAGGCCATCCCTGTCTGGCTACTGCACCTTCCAGGCAACCTCACCTAACAAGGCCCTAAGACGTGGTCCTTGCTCTCAAAGAGTTTCCAACTTGGTCTATTCCCTGGCTCCAGCCCAGAATACTGAGTTACTGCAGGGCTGGCTGATTAGGACCAATACCCAGGGTGACCAGAGTTGACCTGAGTGGCCGGGACGCCACAAGGGGCTTTGCGCTCCCCGGCCTCGTGCCCTCGTGTGTCAACGCTGAGCAAGGCTGAGCCCACGAGGACACCTCCCCAGTGGTGCACTGAGTCCCCGGACCAAAGACCCACTTTGATCTGCCAGGGAATCTGCCAACCTGCGGAGGTGGTACCCCCGGCAGTGACGCTGGGCTGCCCCCCCGGGGGTGACAACCTACCAGACATCAAGGAGATCTGTCTGCAGGCTCCAATGCACTTGCCTCCACTCTACCGGGCCCGTGTGAGGAGCCTGGAGCCAGAGGCCACACGGGGACCCAGCAGGCGGGCACCCATGCCGTCACCCCACACCCTGGGGCAGCACGTGATGGACAAGGTGGGAGGGACAATGACCTGCTTGCAAAGAGGGCGAGCAGGGTGCCTGGGTCCCGCTGGCACCACTCGCCAAGGGAGCGGAGACAAACACCACCTCCCTGCCCGTCAGGGTGAGTTATCCCCAACATAGGGTTTCTCTAGAGAGCTCATAAAGCAGCTGATGCAGCGAAGCAGGTCTACACTCAATAATCCCTCCATCTCACTCCAGTCGGACGCCGGCATATTCATCGTGAATTATCCTTTCCGAAGGCCAAATCAACCCTAGGAAGCGCGGAGGCCCCTGCCGCTGCCCTGCTGCAGGGAAGGAGGTCCGCGTGCAGCGCTGTGACACCGGGGGTGGGGACAGGGAGGCGGACCAGGCACGCCCTCTCCCTCGTCCCAGGGCAGGGGCCCCCAAGGGACCGGGGACCCCTGCATCCACCGGGATACGCAGGCAGGGTGGGGAAGTGAAAGAGCGGCCAGAGAGGGGGAGTGAGGAGCCCACAGCAGCCGTGGGGATGGCAGAGTCTCCTCTTCGCCTACTCTCATCCACTCAGCCACGGAGGGTCAAGTGTCGCTGATGGAGGGAGAAAGACCTAGGTTTGAATGCGGCTCTGCAACTCTTTTTCAAATGTTTATTTTGAGGGAGAGAGGGCGAGAGAGAATGTGCACGTGCGTGCTTGCGCACGAGCGAGTGAGCGAGCAGGGGAGGGGCAGAGAGAGGGAGGGAGAGAGAAAATCCCGAGCAACTCTGTGCTGTCAGCGCAGAGCCCCGACGCTGGGCTTGATCTCACGAGGGGGGCGGGATCATGACCTGATCGGAAATCTAGAGTGAGACGCTTAACCGGCTGAGCCACCCGGGCGCACAAACCCGGCTCTTTAACTTAATGACCATGAGCCTTGGGCAGGTGACAACCTAAGCCTTGGGTTCCTCATGTGTCAAATGGGCTTAATGCCCGCCCCCTTCATGGGGCGCTGTGAGGACTAAATGAGCAAGGCCTGCAAAACCTTTGTGCAGCAAAGACAGGAGGGTGACCAGGAGGGAGAAGGTGGGCAAAGTGTGTCCTGAGTCAGAGGGCTGGCCACAGGAGCTAGGGTCTCCGGAATCACTCGGGGGCAGGCCTCTGTCTGCAGGCCCGGGCAGCTGTCAGAAGAAGTCAGGCTGACGCCAGGAGCTGGGCAGACCAGAACGAATAGGGGGCAACAGTAGGAGGCAGACATCCCATCAGCAGGAGGGTGGCACTCATGGCCTGAGTCGAAACCAAGAGTCAGACGCTTAACTGACGGAGCCACCCAGGTGCCCCTCTTCCCCAGTCATTTTTTAGCAATAGACCCAACTCGGCAAGGATTAGCATCTGTTGAGTAATGCCAGGAAGAGAGGCCTGGACAGGGAAACTGACTTGCCTAAGCTCATTCGAATGCACGAGCAGAGCCCGCCTGGGACCCAGGCTCCGTCCCGGTCCTAGGCCTGCGTGCCCAGACCGAGCCATGCTGGCCACTCTCCTCTCCCTGAAGCCGTTGTACCTTCACCCTATGTGGACCCTTGGCCACTGAGACCTGTTCCTGGGTGACAGACTGAGGAAAGGCCCACATAATCCTGAGAGGTAGCACAGTGGGGGATCAAGCGTGGACGTCGGACGGTGAACTCTTAGGGTGCAAATCCTGACTTGGTTGTGGGAGCCTGGGTAGCTTGCCTGACCTCCCTGAGTCTACACCCTGGGGGTCATGATAGGACAAACTTCCCATCACTGCTGCAAGGAGTCAATGAGACCACGCAGGTGACCTAACTAGTTAAGACACAAGTACTAAATATTATTCTTTCTATTTTAACCACAACGACCTATTTCTGCTGTCCAAGAAACAACACAAACTGCTTTTTCCACGGCTGGTCAGCCTATTCTATCGCCTCCTGAAATGCCTCTCCTCTGGCTTCAGCCTCTTAAAACCCTTACCGCCACCTTTGCTATAAAGCCTTCTCTGTCCCTGAGTCCGGAATGAATTCTTTCCCACTCTGAGCGTTGGCAGCATCTGTAGCTCCTGCCTCCCGCTTGCCTGGGGCGGACCAGGCACTGGTCGTCGGCCCCCTCCTCCACTCCAAATGGGGGCTCCTTCAAAGCAATGACCCACACACAGAATCCCAAAGTTGTGGTTAAGTACACAGGCTTGGGGTCAGGCAAGTTCAAGCCCAATCTCCAGCCTAGGTAAGCTGTGTGATCCTGTGCGGGTTGCTTATCCTTCACTAGCCCCTGCCCCCTCATCTGTAAGATGGGGTTACACAGCCCACCTTCTGGGGTTGCTAGAAGGATTCGATGAGCCACATGTATGAAGAGCTTATCTGGACACAGCGTAGTAAAAGACAGTTGCCATTTCGCCAGCTATCTTGAATGGGCATGTCCCTACCCTACCCCCTAGCACAGCCCGGTACAGGTGCCCAGGGCAGGCCATTAACAGCCTGCCCACACGACAGGTGGGCACATCGTCATTATTGTTAGTGTTATTATGGCAACATCCAAACCACCCGGCCCACCCCACCTATGTGTTGTGGTACAGTCCGTCCGTAGCTGCCACGGGCCCCAGATGTGACCAGGCAGGGGTCTCACCAGAGTGGCTGCAGATCACAAGGTTCCCCACAAGGGCACACCCTTGGAGGGCCTATGCTGCCCTGGAGAAAGACAGAGAGGAGGCGAGGCCACAGAAGCAGCCAGCCCCTTCCAGAGATCCTGTGATCATCCCCGGCTCCTAGAAGGAATAGTAAAATCCCTGCTCTGAGGTCACCAAGAACCCAGGGCCCTGGGCTCCTCGGTCCCAGGATCTGATCATCTGGACAGACAGTGGGTCACCTCCTTCCCTCCAAAATCTCACACCACACCCTCCTCCAATGGCAGCAGCCCCAGGGAGCCTCTGGACCACCTCACATTCCCTCCTGAAGCACCCTACCCCAGACCGAGGCAGCTGTGAGGCCCCTGCAGCCCCTTCTCCAAACCTCAAGTCCCACGCTCACAGCTCACCAACCTGGGAGGGTGCCCCTTCGTCCCCAGGCCCACGGGGGCCAGGTGCCTGCCGGGCAGAGCCCCCCGGAGCCCCTTGTGCAGCCCACGTGTGGAATCAGCACAGGCTTCCGGCTGGAACCCAACAGTAATTCTCTGGGGCCCTTGGGCAAGCTCCCCACCTTAGGCCTCAGTTTCCCCATCCGGAAAGGGGGGAGTGTTTGACTAAGACAGCGGCCATCGAGCTGCCCTGCAGGAGGCCCTAGTTGTTCATCACAGGCCTTCAGAGGTCCTTTGGGCGTGGGGGTAAAAGTGAAGGTGAGGAATACGGGCTGTTACAGCTCCCCACTGTCTACCTGTGGCCCTAACTTCACCCACAGATAATTATTTGTCCTCAGCATTTATTCTCATCTAACACGCTGTGTATTTTCTGTGCTATTAGGAGCTACCGGGCTCCGCTGCCTCCACGCGGGTGGTTGGCACAAAGGCCCACACCACCCTCTGAGCACACGCTCCACTGATGTCTGGGAGCCCCTCACTGGCCTCCCCACGTCACCCCGCTGAGGCTTTGCCTCCAGCCCTTGCCAGGGAACTGCTCTGGGGGACCGTGACCCCCTCTCCTGCAGGTCAGTCCGAAGGAACCCTTTGGTTAAGAGAAAAAACAAACAAACATTCTCACTGGGTGATGTCTTCATCCTCTCCTGAGATGGAAGTTCTTCCCTTTACAGAAAGGGGGAGGGGCACAGGACCAGGGACAGCTCCCTCCAGGACCCTAGGTACAGAGAATGGGCCCAGGGAAGGCCAAAACACCTCCCAGATTCCCCTCTTACCCAGGCCTGTCCACGGCTGCTCCGGAGCCCCATGCCCGGAGCTCTGGCCCTCCCTGAACGGCTGCTGCCCGCACTCACACCAGCCCTCCCGCATCGGCTCCCTGCCTGGTAGGGGACTCCCTGTGGGGAGCCGTCCAAGCGCTCGCAGGCTCCCCGCTCCTCCGTCTACTGAGACGGCTAACGTGGGGTCGGCCCACCTGGAAACTGTTCTCCCGGGTCCAGACGGAACAGCTGGGCACTGATGGAGTCTGCAGGAAAATTAATCAGCGCCGACTGGCCGCGGTGCCAGGCCCTGCCTGGACCCGATCCATCCTAATGAATCCCGAGCTCCCGCCTTAATGACTCCAGACAAGACTAATTTAGTTGCGCAGGTGATTAGCGTGGGCATTAGCACCTGAATTGTGACTCAGGATGCTTTTGGCGGTAGTGAGGGGTCTGCCGGGGGCGGGGGATGGGGGCTGGGGGCTGGGGGGGAGGCGGCTCCACGGGCACTGACCTTGGCCACATATGGAGGGTCCAAGAGCCGAGGGGAGGGGGCTCAACAAGACATCCAGCATCCACGGGCCCTCCTGCTTTCACTCGCCCCCCTATACTCGTTCAGTGTCTGCTGAGACTCCCTCTGTAGGGGGCGCCGTGCTTGGCACAGAGCACATGCAGACTCAGCTTGCCCAGCTATGAAATGGAGACGGTGCCGCCTCTCGGAGACTCACTGTGAGGTCTGTAGGAGGCCAGGCGTTGAGAACCCTTCACAGAGGCCCTGGCAGGAGGCTGGCAGTCAATAAATGCTCGCTCATATTACCACTCTACAATCTTCTATTATACATAAATGCTAAAATGCTAATTAATTGGAATGTCGATATTAATAAAAGGCGTGAGCAAAAATGAGCAGCTGCTGAGGAGTTACACACCAACAACCCGGCTAGAACTCGCTCAGAGGTTTCACAGGGGCGAATACAAAGCAGAGGGAGGGTGGGGGCCTCAGAGCAGGTGACATCTGAGCTACGCCTTGAAAGATGAGTAGGAATTCACCAGGCAGGAAGGGGAAAGAGCTTTCCCTGCCGAGGGACCAGCATGGCAAAGGTGTGGGGAGACAGAGGTGAGGTATTGGGGTGTTGAGAGGGTCCCCGTGACTAGAGATCAGGGTGTGAGTGGCAGGTGACAGGCCGTGATGAAGAGTTCTCCCTCCTCCCTCTAGGCACCTGGGAGGCTCTTGGCTGGCAGTGTCTAGAACTGGGATGGAAGGAAGGACGTTGGTGCCCAGCCCCAAGGGACACTGTCCCCCTCCAGGGGCTCAGGAGCCAAGGCAGGTGGACTAGATGTCCTCCGCCCCTCCCAGAGCCCCTCGGTCAGCTTGGTGTCTCCACACCAGACCTCCCGCTGCTGTTCCTGTGTCTCCCTGCGGGTCCCCAGCAAACACACCATATGCAGCCCCGGCAGGCAGCTGGGGTGATCAAAACACGACCCCTGGCACGGCGTGGGCCTCGTCATTCACAAGCACAGGCACGTACGGTGTCCGTGCCATCTGGGGCACGTGCTCTCCCGGGCCCACTTCCTGGGCAGCCATCCCCGTCATCACCGACAGCTCGCTCCTGACACCCTCGGGAGCGGAGCGCCTGGCCTGAGACCGCAGGAAGGAGGGTGCACAGGCACGGAGCCAGTGGGAACGTTCCCCACGTGCCCATATGCTCCAGACCTCACTCCTTCCCCAAGACACCCCGGGCCCCAGGCACAAGCCAGGGCCGGAGCTGGGCCCTGGGGACACAAAGATGGTCCAGGCCACCTGGGCGCGTTCACAGTGCAAGAGGGGAGGCAGATGAGAACTGAGCCACACTAGCACTGTGACAGGGACCAACAGAGAGGAAAGAAAGCAAAGGAAGCAGCACTCGAACCCTGCCTGGAGAAACCCAGGAAGGTCACACGGAGGAGGCAGCCATCAGAACGGACTTGACCGACCAGCGGAGGCTCGCCACCTTCCAGGCAGCAGGAGCGGCAAGTGCAAGGCTGAGGTAGGAACCCGCCTCTCACGCTCACGGAACCGCAGGGAGGCCAGTGTGGCTGGAGGGGAGCAAGCATGGGGGAGCGGAGGAGACGAGGTCTGACACGTAGCCAGACAGCCGACAGCCTTCGTGCCACTCTCATTGCAAGTGGGGCGGGGGACTTGAGCACACCTCATGACAGGCTCTGTCTCAGGACCCCTGACCGCTCGGCTGCGGGAGTGAGAGAAGGCTTCAGCGGGGTGAGGGGGCAGGGAGACCACTGCGGCCATCAGGAAGCTGCTAGAGAATCTAGGCCTGCACCGTGGTGTCGGGAGCAGAAGGGGCGAGAAGCGAGAAGATTCTGGAAAGCTTTTGAAGATGGCGCCAACAGGATTTCCCGATGAATCGGAAGTGAGGTGAGGGAGAGAGGGAAGAGACAGGGACGACCCCGAGTTTTTGGCCTGGGCAACTGGTGTTTGAGGCAGGTGGTGCAGCTGCAACTGAGCCGGGCAAGGCTGCAGGGCAAGCAGGGCCTGGGGGAAGGGCAGGAGTCCAGCCTGGATGCACAGAGGCTGAGAGCCCTGCAGACACCCAAGTAGAAATGCTGAGCACAGAGGCGGACACACAAGTCTGGAACGTCCTCCGCAAGGAGGCCCGGGAAGGAGGTAGCAGCCTCCGACTTGTCAGCACCCGACAGGACCTGAAGCCGCGAGACCAGAGTTGATGGCCACGGGGCTAGAACACGGACGGGGAAGGCACACAGGAGCTGGGCCTGGGGCCCTGCAACACTCAGGGGTGCAGGAGGTGTGGAGAAGCCGGCAAAGGGAGCTGAGAAGGCACAGCCAGAGAGCCAATGCCCTGGAAGAGAAAAAGACCGACTGCCAGAAGGCCACAGGTCTGAGAATTAAGGACTGGCTTCAGCCACCGGGAGGTTGTCAGTGACCTTGACGTGGGCCATACTGGTGAGTGTCTGGAGTGGATTCGGGACGTCACCTGGAGACAGCACCCAGGAAGTGTCCCTCCCTCGGATGCCGGTGCCACGCGGTCATTAACTGCTGACAGCCAAGGCCACAGTGTGGGCGATGCCACCAGCCCGACCGGGCACCGAGTCCTTGATCTGCCCTTGCTCTGCCCCTCCCCGGCCAGCTCAGCTGCCAATGATGGACGTTCGTGTCTGGAGTAAGACACACAGGGACAAGGGGGCCCTGAATGTTAACAGACAGGGCTCCGTAATGACTTCATTTTGCTCCTGTCTTCTCCGGCTGGGAGATGGTCCTCAAAGAGAACATCAGGCAGAGGGAATTGGAACCAGAGATGGGTGAGGAGATAGAGTGACACGACGCGTAGCCTCCGCAAGGGATCTGGGGCGGCTGGGCTGTGCCCTCCCCCTCTGCTCCCCAGCACACGGCTGCTGGCCCGCCGGCCGAAACCGAGGCGACGGCATAAAGAATGGAAAGGCTCGGAAGGTTTGGGGTGAATCTAAGACCCAATCTCTAGCTCAGGAGAGAACATTTGCAGAAACCACACACTAACAGCCCGCAGCCAACTCTACCTCCGGAATCTTAAGAGGGATTTGGAAAACACATTAGTTAACACACTTTGTGCTCTACCTTGAGCAGTCAACAAACGTAGTTTTTATGATTGTATAGATTATACATATAAAGTATATCATATATTATTATTATCATTATTCTGTAAGGCTCCAGTGGTCTGAATTAGGCTCAATGGGTGGGAGTTCCAGGGACAGATTTCATATTCCTATTAGGAAGGATTTTTCATTCCCAGAACCGTCCCGTAGCACAAAAACGAACTGTCTTCCGGGATCATGAGCTCCCCACCGTCGGGCATTGAGCAGAAGCCAGATAATCAGCACCCAGGCTGGAAGTTGGTCTGCCCACAGCTCTGACCTCCTGCCGCTTTCAGACTGGCTTGGACTCTGCCTCCAGCCATCGGTAGTGACCATCCCTAGACCCAGCTCCTCTGTGCACCTGTCTGTCCCCTCCACAGCCCATGGCGGGCAGGACAGCTCAACCAGTCATCTCCAGGCCGCACACAGGCTCCCCGTTCACTAACAAACCATTCCAGGCATGGAATCCAGAGAGGGGTCATTCCGTCCCCATTTTACAGGCTGGAACATTGAGGTTCAGAAAGCAAAGGGCCAGTGAGAACCAAGCCTCCAAGCCAAGTCTCTAGGCCACCCCATTCCACATGGCAGGCAAAGGGCCAGCCCCTTGGACAAACTGTTTCAACCCTCACCCTCGCCCTGGCCTCTGCTGGTCTGAGGCCTGCACCCCGCCACATCCATGTGAGTTTACATCAACCTCTGAATGGCCCAGGGCCACACAGGTGACAGCACACAGTGGACACCTCCAGGCGTGTTATCTGAGGGCCTGGGCCGCCCAAGATGGGCCTAATGCCCTCTCATTGGTGAGATAGGAAGTAAGGCCCAGAGAGGGGCAGTGCTGTGCCCAAGGCCACACAGTGAAGAACAAAAACTAAGTTCATGACTTTCAGGCCAGAGTTTGCTGTCCCATGCCGATGCAACACGAAGGGGGGAAGCCAGGAAGGTGTGGGCCAACTCAGCACCAGCCCCTGCCCGGAGAGACGAACAGAGCTGTCTTCAGCTCACTGAGCCCTCTCTCGTTCCTAAGGTCCCCTAGAGCCAGGGATCAATCCCCACGGCACCAGATCGACGGCCCTGCTGTGACTGCCAAGTGCAGGCTTAATGGGGCCATGCCCTAGGAGTTGCTCCCGGAAGCCGATCGATGCTTAGCATTTGCAGAACGCGTTTGCGGAACCGGAGCCAAAAGTAACTAGAGCAGGGCCTGCGGGAGGGCTCGCTGGGAGTGGGGGCATCCAGCCTGGGGCTTATCACCATCAGCACTGGCCAAGCAATACCCACTCCACCCCACCACGTTCCCTGCACCACAGGCCTCTGAGAAGGCCACACTCGGGGCTGAGCAGGGTCACAGATAGGGTGACGCAGCCAGCACCGCTCACCTGAGGGCCGCCTTCGCCTCTCCCTGCCAGCAGCCCCGTCAGTTAATGGCTGGCCCCGCCTCTGCCTCAATGGTCCCCCCTGTCCCAGATATAGTCCCTCTACCACAGAGCAATCCCTGGGAGGCTGAGGTTAGCACAGACACTTCTAGGGGCGCCTGGGTGGCTCCGTCGGTTGAGCGTCCGACTTCGGCTCAGGTCACATTCTTGAGGTTCTTGAGTTCGAGCCCCATGTCGGGCTCTGTGCTGACAGCTCGGAGCCTGGAGCCTGCTTTGGATTCTGCGTCTCCCTCTCTCTCTGCCCCTCCCCTGCTTACTCTCTCTCTCTCTCTCTCTCTCTCTCTCTCAAAAATAAATAAACATTAAAAAATGTTAAAAAATAAAAAGAACTGACACTTGTAAAAATCAGCTGTAGGAAACAGTATGTGAAGGAACAGAAAGGGAGTCTTTTGGGACTCTGCTCAAGGGTCACCACCTCCCCAAAACCTCTCCGGCTTCCTCCTGCCTCTGCTCTGTCCCCAGAAGAACACACCTTCCTCCTTCAAGGCCCCACTGGAACTTAACCGGACATCCAACCCGGCCCCCATCACCCCAACATCGACTTCTTTATCCTTCTGTCGGATTCCTCTCTGGGTGCGTGGCAGTTAGGCCCGGCACAGAGAGTGCACCCCTCTATAGCTGATGGACTGATGGGTGAACCGGGAGAGCCTCTACTGACGACAAGGCTGCTAATGTTCATTCATTTCTCGAACCACATATACTAGGCAGCTACTCTCCTACCTCCACACCAGCCCCGTGCGAGGCCTGGGTTTGGGGAGAACCCCCAGACGAATCCAGAAGCCCACGCACATGGCCTGAAGCTCAGCAGCATCCCTGGGAGACTTCTAGGTTCCCTCTCCACTCCCCCCCCACCAGGAGTTAAGCTAAGCCTGAGGAAGAGGCAGACAGAGAGGCGGGCAGCCTCCTTCTCGGAGGAGCCTTTAAGCACCTACACCCACAAATCCAGCCTTGCAGCGCTGATCCAAGGGAGGCTGTGAATCACCAAAGGAGTTGCAACTTTCCCCAGGGCCCCCCCCCACCCCATGGGTCCTAGAAAGGAGCAATTGGACTGTGGGAACAATCCCCACAACAGTCAGAAACACCTGCTATACTCTGCAGCCACCTGCAAAAAAGCTTCCACCAGGAAGGATGGAAGGAAAGGTCTCTCCAGGGGTTGCCGTCCTGGTCGCACACACAGCAGGGGAGAGGCTGGGGCCTGCTGAGGCTCCCCTCGTCAAGCAGAGATGTCTATGAAGAATTTTCCATCTTCTCTATCACACATATACCTTTGGTTTTACGTAAGAGAGTGTTTAAAATGACCTCTGCGTTAAATGCCTTCATACCCCTCCCCTCTCTCCATGCCATCTTGCTTCATTTCCAAGGACAAGCGACGCTCCAGAAAGAAGCACCACCCTGGCCCTAAGCCCCACCCGCAGACCCACGGAGGAGGCAGACCTGAGTTTAAGAAGCCCCAGATGACGGGCATTTTCCCTAAGATGACACGGACAAGAATGAGGACAAGGGAGGGAGTGTGGGGGGAGGCAGGAGGGGCCTCTCACAGGAATGAGGGTCTTCCCATCAGTGCAGCTGCGCTTCCCGAGAACCTTCTGGTCCCCGGAGCCGAGCAAAGGCCACAGGGCTATGTGTGCACATCTCCAGCCACAGGCATAGAGGCCAGGCCCTCAGGAAGGGGATCATGAGGACAGAGCTGGGTAATGAGGTGACTCAAGCTGGGGTGTGAGGGATGTTTGTGATCACCTCCAAAATAGGTAATTGTTCCCCTAATGACGAAAACAGGCAGACTCACTGTGGAAAACTTGGTGATCACGGAAAAGTACAAAAGGCTACAAAACAAACTCTGTGACAGTTGCCAACTTCAAGTTTTCCCAAAGAAGAGGAACAAGCCATCTTGTAGAACAGAAGTGGAGGAAGTCACGCATCTTGGGCTCAATGTGATAACTCCTTGGGCACTTGGAGCCCCCCCGTGTGGGAAGGGACAGCCCTGGGAAGGACTGAGCGCCCCATCCCCAAGGAGAGGCCATACACACCCCCATGAGGGACACCACAGAAGAGGTTCCAAAAATTGGTAGAAGATGGCCTCAATCTCTAAGATCACCTTTGCTCGTGGGAAGGGAAGCCCACCCTATGCCACCCGGCATGCCCACCAGCCCTTGTGCCAACTCACCCACGGGCGTGTCCTCGCTGATGAGCAGGTACGTGTCAAAGAAGTGGTTGGTGAAGAAGGGCAGTCGGTTCACCTGGCCTGGAAGTCAGAGGACAAGAGTGTCAGTCAAGGACCTTATACCATAGCTTCTGCAAGGGAGACAGAGTAGGGGCTGCAGAGGCCACTGAGCTTACGTCCAGTGCCATGGCCACCTTCCCAGGACCTCAGCGAGTCACTGTCCTGCTTCTGGGTAAATGGGGAATAATGCCAGTAGGGAGGTCGTACGGTGAGAGAGGCCACCAGCCCCACATGGCTAATGAGTCCTGGGACATGATGAAGCATAAAATACACACAGGATTTCAAAGGCTTTATATGAAAACATGGGTGTAAAATATCTCATTAACCTTTTATATTGAACATGGGTTGAAATGAAAATATTGTGGATATATTGGGTTAAACTTATTATTAAAATGTGTTTCTTGGGGCGCCTGGGTGGCTCAGTCAGTTGGGCGTCCGTCCGACTTTGGCTCAGGTCATGATCTCACGGTCCATGAGTTCGAGCCCAGTGTCGGGCTCTGTGCTGACAGCTCAGAGCCTGGAGCCTGCTTCGATTCTGTGTCTCCTCTCTCTGCCCCTCCCCTGCTCATGCTCTGTCTCTCTCTCTCAAAAATAAATAAAAACATTAAAAAAAAATTTTTTTTAAATAAAATATGTTTCTTTTCTAATGCGGCTTCTAGAAAATTCCAACTCACACATGTGGCTCACGTTGTACTCCCACCAGGCAGCCTGGCTGTAGATGACATGTGAGCACACCAAGGACCAGGGCTATCCTCCTCGATGGCTACCAGCCTGGTGCTCAGAGAAGAGCGAGGACTCAGGAGCCCCAGGAGGTATTTGTCATGTGAAGGAACGTGAGCCGACCCCATAGGATGAATGACAACAATGCCATGTATAGAACCTTTCTCCATGCCAGCCACTATGTCCCCTCCACCAATCTTCATGGTACAGCCGGGGCTATCATATCCCCATCTTACTGCTGAGGAAAACGAGGCCTGTGGGGAATAAGCAGTAACTTGCCCAGGGTCACACAGCTAGTAAGTGGCACAGGCCTTAGGGGACCCCTGGGTGGTTGACCTTGTATCACTCTGTGATGGCCTTGGGACAAGGGCCAGGTTTGGAAGGAGTTGAGGAAGTAGTGGCATGGGCTGAGGAATTTAGTGATTCCAAAGAGCCCCCCAAACCACAAGCTCCCCACACAAGGCCTCCCCAAGGCTGGCTTTACCTGTCCCCTGAACCTCTTCTTAACAGCCTTCAGTGTACGTATATATATATATATATATTTGCATATATATATATATGTATATATATATTTGGTCTTTGCCCCAGTTCCTGACACAGAGCTCCAAAACTCCTTAGAATTTCCAGAGAGACAGGAGTATCGTTTATAAGGAGCCCCTTTTGAGCACAGCTGAGTTTATGCTAGTGAGGGGACTTGGTTGGGGGGTGGGGAGCCTCTAGGCAGCCCCAGGATGGGGCTGGTGGGCAGAAAGACCAACTCGTTAGTGGGGGGATCTTTTAGTCCCATCCAGACCTCTGGGGAGGGGAGGGAGCTGGAGATTGAAGAGATCTGATGAGTGCTCAGGAAGTGAACATATCCATGTGCTGGGAGGGTGGTGCCCTGGAGAGGACACGGAAGCTCCACTCTCACCCCATTCCATCTGGCTGCCCCGGAGCTGTACTCTTTATGTTAACCCAGGAAATGGAAGTAAACTGCCTCCCTGAGTCTTGTGAGTCATTCTAGCTGATAAAACCTGAGGAAGGGGGTCATAGGAAGCCCTGATTTATGGCCGGTAGGTGAGAAGTATGGGTGGCCTAGGACTCGTGACTGGCCTGTGACATGGGGGCGGTCTTGTGCGCCCGAGCCCTTAAATGTGTATAATTTGACACTAACTCCAAATAGTGTCAGACTGAATTTCATTAAATTTTTGGACACCCAGTTGGTGTCCAGAGAATTGGTTGTTGGTATGGAAAACACCCGAGAAGTAGGCAAGTGAGGGCTCTTCCCTTTCTGCCCCTGCCAACCAGGGGGTAGGTAGCTGGTCTGTCTCGCACAGGGCTGATGTCGTGCAGCCATAAGCAGCCCCTGCTGGGTACTCCGGGGACGTCCTTCTTTTCCCCATTTCGGCTGAGCTGGGGCTGTCTCAGGGCTGGTGCCAGGCTAGAGAACGGAGGCCAGCTCCCAGGAAGTGAGAAGGCTGGAGTCGAGGAGGAGCACTTCCCCCTCCCGCCTGAGATGCTCCTAGTGCGGAGTGGGCTCAAGTTTCTTCTTAGACATCCTTCAAGTTTCATCTTAGACATCCCTTCTTCCAGGAAGCCCTCCTTGATCACCATTACTACAAACGTGCCCCCACACACACTCCTCCATCCTCTCATATCAGGAATCCAGAACCCCTCTCACACATAACAGCCTCAGAAAGAGGCCAATGGCCAAGGGCCTTGTCTTTGTTTAGAACTTCCCTGTGCTTCTTTCCAGCCACACGATCCTCCCATGCCTCAGTTTACGCAGGTGTAAAATAGCAGTAACAATACTTACTTCAGGGCAGCCCTGAGGATTAAGTGAGATTACATACATAAAGTGCTTAGCGCCATGCCCCAGCACACAGCAAGCACTGGATAAATGGTAACTACTATTAACATTGGTATTAATAATGGAGCCACCTGCTCAGCCAGAGAGGGATGCTTTTGACCAAGAAGAGCCTTGGGCTCCAGTATGGGAAGCGGGCTGAACCCGGGTGAAGGCTCCGGGGTGGGCTTGGGCTGCTGGGAGGGAAACCAGCCAGGAAAAAAACACCGCGTGCAGCAGCATTGTTCATTTTTAAATTTTCTTTTACAGGACCTGCCGATAATCACCTGCTGAGTGCTCTGCACTGGCAGCCGGCAGGGCCCCAGGGGCAGATGTCTCCTGCTACCTACCAAGCAGGGCCTGGGTCCTCAGAACAGTTCTGCTGCCCCCAGAGACCCTGTGGCCCTGGGCTGCCAGTGTGGTCCCTGGGCACCAGGAGGGGGTTGACGGGGCAGGGGTGGGGAAAGGGCACACGGACAGGTTATTCGTTCTCTTAAAAACCACTCTCAAGGCACAAAGGCTCTGTGTGAGACCTCTAGCCCAGCTGGTCCGTGAGTGGATGTACAAGGGGAGGGGACATGGGGGAGTCCCAACTTCCCGTGCCCCACACACCCCTTCCCCGTGAGTCCGCATCCACTGTTGGCTCCGCCCCGGTGGCTTCCTCCCACCTCTGCCAGCCACGCCTACTGATTGTTCCCCACACAGTAGATGGAGAAGTCCGCCAGCTTTAAATATTTCAAACACAAAAATAAACTCAAAATGGATAAAGGACCTGAATGTGCGACAGGAAACCATCGAAACCCAAGAGGAGAAAGCAGGAAAAGACCTCTCTGACCTCAGCCGCAGCAATTTCTTACTCGACACATCTCCAAAGGCAAGGGAATTAAAAGCAAAAATGAACTATTGGGACCTCATCAAGATAAAAAGCTTCTGCACCACGAAGGAGACAATCAACAAAACTAAAAGGCAACCGACGGAATGGGAAAAATATTTGCAAATGACATATCGGACAAAGGGCTAGCATCCAAAAATCTATAAAGAACTCACCAAACTCCACACCCGGAAAACAAATAATCCAGTGAAGAAATGGGCAGAAGACATGAATAGACACTTTTCCAAAGAAGACATACAGACGGCCAACCAACACATGAACAAATGCTCAATGTCACTCCTCATCAGGGAAATACAAATCAAAACCACACTGAGATACCACCTCACGTCAGTCAGAGTGGCTAAAGTGAACAAATCAGGAGACTATAGATGCTGGCGAGGATGTGGAGAAACGGGAACCCTCTTGTACTGTTGGTAGGAATGCAGACTGATACAGCTGCTCTGGAAAACAGTGTGGAGGTTCCTCAGAAAATTAAAAATAGGTCTACCCTATGACCCAGCAATAGCACTGCTAGGAATTTACCCAAGGGATACAGGAGTGCCGATGCACAGGGGCACTTGTACCCCAATGTTTATAGCAGCACTTTCAACAATAGCCGAATTATGGAAAGACCCTAAATGCCCATCAACTGACGAATGGATAAAGAAATTGTGGTTTATATACACAATGGAGTACTACGTGGCAATGAGAAAGAATGAAATATGGCCTTTTGTGGCAACATGGATGGAACTGGAGAGTGTGATGCTAAGCGAAATAAGTTATACAGAGAAAGACGGATATCATATGTTTTCACTCCTCTGTGGATCCTGAGAAACTTAACAGAAGACCATGGGGGAGGGGAAGGAAAAACAAAGTTAGAGAGGGAGGGAGCCAAACCATAAGAGACTCTTAAAGACTGAGAACAAACTGACGGTTGATGGGGGGTGGGAGGGAGGGGAGGGTGGGTGATGGGTATTGAGGAGGGCAGCTGTTGTATGGTGTTGTATGGAAACCAATTTGACAATAAATTTCATGATAAAAAAAAGAAAAAAACAAAAAAACACCGCACAGCATCTAGCTTCTTACCACTGCAGGCCTGAGGGGAGAAGGGAGCGGGGAGGCTCACAGAAAACACACCATGCGAGCTGCCGGCCTCCACCTCCTGCCCCCCAGCAAGCCCACAGATGAAGAACACGTTGAGGCCAGAGGGAAGAAGGCGGAACAAACTTCGGCAAAGAGAAGATGACAGGTTGACAAGAGGGTCTGACATCTGTGAGCCTGACCCATCTCTGACTACCCGGGATGGGAGGAGAGATCCACTGGGGCTGTGGGTCAGATGAAAACAAAGTGGGGAGAAGTGATGAGGGAGGGTCTGCGGGAACGAGAGGAGGGTGAGGGGTCGGGGGCAGGTGTCGGAAGGGCAGGGTGGAAGACGGTGTCCGTCAGTCCCTAAGGTCAGCCATGGCCTCACCATGCCAAAGGAACAACACTGGCCGCTTCAGACAGGCACCAGGAAGGGAGGACCATGCCCGGCAATGAGAGAGAGGGACCCTCATATACGTGCAAAGCAGACTAGTCCCCAGATGGGCTGGTTTTGCCACAGAGCTGCTGTGTGGCCCCAGGCAACTTGCTTAACTTTTCTGTTTTCTGCGCCCCATTTTCCTTCACCCAGAGAAAGATACAGCTCATAATAAAAGAGCTAACGCTTTATTTTAGCACCTAATACGTGCCAGGCGCTATTCTAAGTGCTTGACATGTGCATTAACTCGTCTGATCATTCTGACAACTGAAGGAGGAGAGTCCTATCGTCCTTTGACTTTAGAGATAAGAAAGCTGAAGGACAGAGCGACTAAGACACTTGCCCAAGGGAAGCGGTTGGAGAAGTGGGGCGGGAACCCAGGAGTCCTGGCTCTGTGCTACTCCCTTGTGCCCACTTGAGATGCACAAACCGTCTTCCACCTAGAGAGCTCAAGAGGAAACTATCCTCTGCTGAGGATACAGCCGAGCTCTTAACACCTGTTTTATTTTTACAGACAGTGTAAGCCTGGGAGGGGCAGGCAGCAAGGGGGAGAGAGAGAATCCCAAGCAGGCTCCGCACTGTCAGCACAGAGCCCCAACGCAGGGCTCAAACTCGGAAATGATGAGATCATGACCTGAACTGAAATCAAGAGTCAGACGCTTAACCGACTGAGCCACCAGGTGCCCCGATGTATTTCTTCTTAACAGCGGGGGAAGGGCATGAGTGTCCAAGGTCATAGAGCCGGCTGAGGAGAGTGTCCTGACTCCCCCACCATCCAGCAAAGCCAGAGGGTCAGAGCTGATCTCATGTGCCCCCACGAGGTCTCCAATGGCCGTGGGAGCAGAATCCTGACCCTGACTGAGGCTCAGCCATGCCCTGCTTGGCATGACCTCGGGCCAGTAACATCTCCAGGTGTCAGTTTCTCTGCAAAGGAGGTCAAGACTCGAGAGAGGGTCTGAGAGCGCCTCCAGCTCTCCCCGAGAGTCCGTGAAACTGTGCCGTCATCCCAGGCTGCCTGGATGGAAGTGAGCTCCCCATCACAGAGGCATTCCAGCAGAGATCCTTCCAGACACAGTGGCCAGGAGAGGGGAGCTTCAAGGGACTCTCAGGCAGCCAGTGGGAGGCTGGCTTCCTCCAGCGACTCCCTAGCTCCCTGGAGTGACAGAAGGAGCTGGCCTCACTCAGGAATAAGTTTGCCCGTGTCACCAGGCAGGCCGGGCCCACAGCTCTTCCCCGGGGACACGCTGGCCCCAGGGGACACCATGCCAGCCGTGCCTGCAGTCCTAACCTTCCTTCAGCGCAGTCCAGAGCTGTTTTGCTCCTTGCCACCAGCTGTCCAGGAGCCAAGGGACAGGCAAATGCCCAGGCCTTTCCCGGCCTCCTCCGCGGCCACCAGAGCTGACGCTGATCTGGCCGCTGGGGAAGGAGGGCTGGTCCTCCCTGCCAGGGGAAAGGGCACCTCACCACCACGATTCACTCAAGCTGTTCCTTCCTCCCGGGATTCCCTTCCTCCTGTTCCCCTACGCTAAAACTACTTCTCAGTCTTCAAAGCCCCGATTAAATGTTCCCCCTGGCTGAGTCCCTCCTGTCCCCACAGGCCCAATCAATCTTTTCTTCTGATGGGCTTCTCCAGAGCCATGTCCGTCTTCTTACCACTATACTCACCTGCCTTCTAGGTAGTAAATCCTAGCTGTGGCTTCCTCCCCCACCAGGCTCGGGGCTCCCTGAGCACAAGTCACTGCCCCATATCCCAGAACTGGGCACAGTAGACACAGCCTCACACAGTAGGTACTCAAAAGACAGCTCTGAAACCGAAGAGCACTGCAGCCACTCCCTGCATCCCAGAAGGGGTTCACGGTCACAGATGCCTCCTTCCCCTGGAGCTCACCTGTTTCTCAAGGCTCCTCCCCTTCCCTCCCGGGGAGGCTGGTATTTTCAGTCCTGTGAGTGCTGCGGAAGCGACCGAGGCCCAGAGAGGGAAGTGTGTGTGCAATCACACACACAGCAAGGCAAGGTCTGCGGGCCCAGGGCAGCCACGCCCCCCCCAGCCCCCTCCCAGTGCACAAACCCCACGCTGGCGGCGGCAGGAAGGGCAGAGGATTGGACTTACCCAGGCATCCGGAGATCAGCACAAACAGCCAGGCCACGAGGCAGCCGGTGGCAACGTGGCACCTCATGTCTCCTGGGGACACAAGGAAGGAGAGGTGAGAAGCCTGCCCTCCGAGCCCCTCCTACACTTGCCCACCCCTGCAGCTCCGGTGAGAATTGGCCTGGGAAGAAGGGAGGGAATAAACTCACGTGGTGGGGAGCCGGGTGTGGCAAAGAAGAGAGGGTCTGCATCGCTTGGTGTCATATCGTCCAGGGCTGGGTATAGCTCAGCGGCCTGGGGGTGGGGGCAGGGGCAACGGTGCGTCTGCCCTCATGGGGCTGGCTACGCAGCCGAGCGAGCGAGAGAGTGAGCGAGGCTAAGCAGTAGGCACAGGAATGCGTGACTGAGGCATTCTGGGCCCCTTGCGGGGAGGGGCCGTTGCCTACATCCTCCAGGATGGCAGCCCCAGGAGTGATGGGGCTTGGGTAGCCTGGGGACAGGGATAGGAGATAGGTGCTGAGCGGGCAGTCAGGGGTCTAAGACCGGGCTTGGCAGGCCCAACACCCCGGATCCCCCCAGCCTAAGTGCCCAATGGGCATGTCTTTTCCCACTTTTCCTACCCACCCTACTATCTCATAATCTGGGATATGAAAGGTGGCGGCAGTCAGCAGTGTCCAGAGTGGCACAGAGAGGGGAGGTAACTGCACAGCGTTCCACAGCAAGTCTGTAGAACACTGAGGCCAAATTTCTAGGGGCTCAGAGCAAAGCTCCAGCGAGATCTGGAGCCCAGCCCCCAGCGGCTCAGCGAGGCGAGATCCCGCCTCGAAGGGTGTCGGGGAGGGTGACTGCACCTCGCACCATAGCGGTGGCCCTGTTACAGCAGGGCCACGGTCCTCTGGTTCCTTCTCAGCCCTGCAGCAGTTCAGGGACAGGCCTCCCGGAGACCAGCAGAGGCACCAGGAGGGGCCCACGCTCCTCAGCTGGGGATGCCATGGCCCTCTCAAATGCCAGCCTTGTTAGTACAGGGACACAGCCCACAGGCCTCCACATCCCCGCGGGGCCTAGCCAAGGGCCTGCACATCATCCTGCAGTTCAACAGCTTGCTCAGAGACTCCCAGCTAGCGAGCACCAGGCTCAGCATCTGGACCTAAGTTGACCGGCCGCCTCCCTCGTGGATGAGAGGCCAGGAAAGCCACGGGGAGGTGAAGGGAATGGAAGGGAAGGGATCTCTGGAGAGACTTCCACATGTCTGCAAGATCCAAGGGCGAGAGATTCCAAAAGAGCCACAAGCTCAGATCCCTTAATTCCAGACCCGGAGTGGCCTTTGTCAGCCCAGGCCCCGAGTGGCCTGTGAGACGACCCCACCGGGGTTCCTGCCACATACAACGTGCAATGGCCCGTGACGCCCTTTGGTTTCCCTTCTAACATTTGTTTCCCTGACGTCCTGACTACTAGGCATGAAACGGTAATTTGCAGAATAAACGATCCTAAGATGTATTTAAATAATAAAAGACAGACCCCCCCCCATTCATATATTCCTATATTTCCACCCCCTTGAGCTTTGGAATGTTAACAGCATCACAGGGAGGCAAATTGATATGCTCCAGGGGCCAGGCCAGGAACAGAAATGAGGGAGACACCGGGTGGGTGGGGATGATGGCCAGTCAGAGGCCACAGGCTCTGTCCAAGAGGGGCAGCCGCTGATGTGTTCCAGCCAAGAGGGATGTGGGCCCAGCGCGGCCAGGGCTTCTGATTTCTCTCAATGAAAAGCCGACAATCGGGCTTTTTCTATGAATTCACTTTTTAAATGTTGGCAAATAATTCAACTTGTAGGAGCCAAACAGGACGTGTCTGATGGCCAGAGTGGGTGGGTTGGGCTGGGCACGCGTCCTACCGGGCCCTTCCCTGCACCCAAGCAAATCCGTTCGCATTACACACACGTATGGAGCGGTGCGGCTGTGTTTATCTTTAGAATGATGGAACTGTCTCTACACAAAAGAAACTTGCTCTTCTCACATCATGATATTTCACGGATGACCCTCCATGTCAACACTGCTACATCTGCGCCCTTCTTTTGGGGAGCTAAATCATAGTTCAGAGCATGGGTGTTTGCAAGAGAGACAAGCATCCCCTACTGTTGGGCATTTGGGTGTTCCCAGGTTCCCACCACCACAGGTAATGCCACGAGGGGCCTCCCTCCGAAAATAATCGTGTCGGGACCTTGGATGCTCTTGAACTTGGCTCTCCAGCTGCGGCATTACTGGGTGGATTAGATACAACCCCGGCCATGTATGTAAACCTTTATTAGACATCGCCGTATTACCTTCTGGAAAGGTTGTGGCAATTCCCGCTCCCTCTGGCAGCGTATGAGAGGGCCTCTGTGCCCACCTGGAAGTGATCCCTCTTTTAAATGGCTGCCAATCGGATGCATGAAAAATGGTATGGCATTGTTGCTTTAATTTGCATTTCCCTAACTACTAGCGAGGTTGAGCGGGATGCCTTTTTCTAAACGTTCAAACCACTTTCCATCTGTTATCCTGCATTGCCGTAGCATATCCTACAAAGAAGCTAGCCAGCATTGCTGGCATTATCCCTGATTTACAAGTGGAGAAACCGAGGCACAGAGCAATTAAGTGACAATCTGACATCTCCTAGTGAGTGAGTGTTTTTTTCAAAAAAATCTCCAGCCCTCTGCCTTCCCAAACCAGATGTTATAAGAATTAAACAACATCTGCCAAGAACATCATCCACAAATAGCTGGGGAGGGTAGCCATTCTGCAAGGTGTTGCACGAAGTTTGCAGCGGAAGGAAGGAAGGAAGGAAGGGAGGAAGGAAGGAAGGAAGGAAGGAAGAAAATAAACACGAGGGCAACTCCCACAGACCAGGGATTTTCAGAGGTGTTGTTTTATTCAGTCCTCTGAAGTGTCCCCATAACGTATTGTCCCCATTTTTCAGATGAGGGAATCAAGGCCCAGAGAGGTCACTCCAGGACTGGAACTGATTCCATCACGCCACGCTGCTGCCCGCCATTCCCCATTTCCTAACAGATAAAAGGGAAGGCACGGCCCCTCCGTCAGGAGTACAATACACAATAGACACAGGATGAACGTCTGCAAAGAAGTGCACACTTGTGCACAACACACCCACATGTGCAAAACGCATCATTTCCACGACGCTGGCTTGGGCTCCAACACTGCCAGGCACACTGTCCCCAGCCTGTCTCCTTAAACGTCTGCTTCCCCTCCGGAGGCAGTCACATTGCCTTGGCGCCTCTCTTCTGTGGGTTACGGACAGCCAAACACAGCCCTGATTCTGCAGGATTGGGGGCGGGGGACAGCTCTGAAGCCGTTAGACGCAGGGGTGATGTCTGCTCCATGCTGACTGTCCTCAGCTTGGGGCAAGGGAGCCGAGACCGTAGGTCGCGGGGACGCCGGCTCCAAAGGGTGAAGCGGAGTAGCTAGGCAAAAGTGGGTCCCTCCTGCTACTGGGTTCTCCCTGAAATCCCAGTTCTTGCCCTTCCTCTGGCCTCTCTGGCTACAGGAAGGCAAGCAAGGCCCAGAGAGAGAGGCTAACGGCAGTGGGAAGAGGCCCCTGCGTTCCAACCTCCAGCCCAGGCGTCGCAATGGATGCTGCATTGCCTGCAGGCATTCCCTTGACACTGGGGCCATAGCAAGTGGCCTGTGTCCCCGGGGAGAGCCTGACCTCGCCCTGCCCTGTGCAACGGCTGTTCCCCAACCTCCCAGCCCTCCCACCTCCCACCCGGCAGAGCTGCGTGACCTCCTCCACCTCAGGATGGGGCCTGGGCTCCTACCAACCCTCACCTGCCCCCACTGGACCAGGAAACACAGACACACAGCCTTCCGTGCAGGCGTTCTGCTCTGGGCCTGGGATAAGTGCCAGAGACGTGCCCCAGGGGTAGGAGCAGGGTCAGAGCTGGCTGCCCCCAAATCTCTCAGGGACCTGGCTTAGAGCCCATCCTTGCAGGAAGACTTCCAGAAATCCCTCAAACATACCCACTGCCAAGAAGACACAGAACCAGGCCTCAGAGTCGTCGGGCTGTCAGTTCTCAACAGCCTCTTTCATGCTAAGCCCGGTGCCAGGCCCTGGGGGAGGATGGCTACGAACATGTGCCAGGTGTCAAATAAATGATAGAGACCATTGCTGCCCAAGGCCATGGAAAGAGAACTCCTGAACCTTCCAGAGGAGGTGAGATGTGGGCTGCACAGTGTTAACGTTTGCCGAGTGCACGTTACGTGCCAATCACTGCGGCGGGCGACGTGCTCTCCGTGCTGGGGCTCGGAGACTTTGAGTGACCTGCCCGAGGTCACACAGCTGATAAGTGGCCAGGTCGGGATTCGAACCCCATTCCGATGGCCGTCAAAAGTTGGTCGCCCAGCCTCAGCCCCAACCCTTACAACTGCTTCACGGCCACAGGATACAGGAGGCAGCAGCAAGGCCGAGTGCGTGTGCCAGGAAGAAGGGGGACAGCCAGGGCCGGGAAGTGGGTTCCTATTTAGCCTGCCTTTCTGGTGTATTGGCATCTCATAGGCCTTGGCCCGAGAACCGCTACCAATAAGACAACGTCCGCACCATCAGAGGTGACCAAGCCCCCCGCCTCCTCATCCCACATGGCCCTCTCCGGCACCATCCCCAAGAGGTTACCACCTCTGTCCCTGGAGGGAGCAGACTGCAAAGACAGCCGTACTCGAGGCAGCAACGCGACCCACACTGGCCTGTGCCTTCTCCTGTGATCAACCTGTAAAAACCTGCTGCTCACGCGGGTCTGGGCTGAGGGCCACAGGGGATGTTCCGGCAGGTGGCACGGTTACAGCATCTAGGGAGTCACCCCACCTGGGAATCACCTCCCCAATCAAAGCCTCCATTTACACCCCTGAGGGCTGGGGAGCTGCAAGGAGAGGCTTCTAAGCCGGGTCTGGCCACACCGCACGCATCTGCCCTGACATTACTTGCCGTGTGCCAGGCACTGTGTTAGACACAAGCGCACAGAAGGAAACAAGCTGAGGACCTTTCCGGGGTAGGGCTGACACTTCCAGGAGAGACCAACACAGATGGCAAAGGTGGGCAAGTTCTACGGCGTGCTTGGGAATAAGTACTAAGGAGAGAGGCAAGGAACGGGGTGAGGGTAGTCTGCCTATCACTAAAGGTGCTATATGAACAAACAGTGAGGAAGCAGGAGAGTGAGCCATGTGGTTAGCCATCTTCCAGGCAGAGGCAACAGCCTGTGCAAAGGCCCTGAGGCAAGAGGGTGCTAACGCACATGGAAAGGAGGCCAGTGGGGCTGCAACGGGGTACACGGTGGGGGAGAGCGGCAGGAGACGAGGCCACAGACACAATGGGCCCATCACTGATGGGAGTCAAGTGGGAGTCATGGTCCTAAGCCCCCCAAGAGTTCCGTGCAAGAGTCAAGTTTTACTGGAGCTCTTGGCCGCACTACTGGGGACTGACTGCAGGAACAAGGGCAGAAGCAGGCAGACCGGTGTGGCAGCCAGACATCTGAGGGCTCTGGCCAGAGACTGGGGTGGAGGGTGTGGGGTCTGGCATGTGTCGAGGTAGAGCTGAGAGGGTCTCCTACTGGAGAAGACGAGGCCGTGTGAGAAAGGACCGAGCCTGAGTGTTTGGCCCAGGTGCCCGGAAGGATGGAGTTGCTGCTACCCAGCTGGGAGGAGGCGGCAGGGGGAACGAGCTGAGAGCTGAGCGCAGAAGTTCAGTTTGGGGCACGGTGAGCTTGGAAAGGCTGTTGAGAACCCAGCAGCATCGTGGGACAGGCAGGAGGACACCCCCACCTAGACATCAGGCCTGAGGTGGGGCCAGAGATGCAGACGTAGACGTGGGGGTCATCGGCGTGTAGGTGGTACTTGGAGCCACCAGAGAGACGAGATCACCAAGATCCCAACACCCTCGAGCCGAGGCAACTTGGCTGAGAATATCCATCAATGTTTAAAACCTACAAAGAGCCACTCTCAATGCGTGGCCTAGCGATTCCACTTCCAGAACTTTAGCTGAGGAAATGATTATGGCGGCGCATGAACGCTAAGCCCCAGCGATGTTCGCGGCAGCCCAGGGGAGCAGCCCAGACACCCAGCAGGAACTGATTCAACTGTGTGATGTCCACAAGAAGCAGAGGACCACATACGGATGGGTATGTGTGTGTCTGTGGGTAGGGGCAGCGCATGCACGGACAGGACTATTAGGTGAAACGGTTTCATCTGAGAGGTGCAGTTATAGCTGATTCCGCATTCTTCTACACACTCACCGCATTTTCCAAATCTTCTATTAGAACACTCAACGTTTTTACAACCAGAGACTTAGCTAATGTCCATCCTACCAAAACATCGGCAGCAGCATGTGAACAGATACACAACTCTGATTAGAAAGTTCTTTCCTAGGGGCGCCGGGCTGGCTCAGTCGGTTGAGCGTCCGACTTCCGCTCAGGTCATGATCTCACAGTTCGTGAGTTGGAGCTCGATGCGGGGCTCTGTGCGGACAGCTCGGAGCCTGGAGCCTGCTTTGGATTCTGTGTCTCCATCTCTCTCTCTCTCTCTCTGCTCCTCCCCTGCTCATGCTCGTGCTCTGTCTCTCTCAAAAATAAACATTTGAAAAAGAAAGAAAGAGAGAAAGAAAGAAAGAGAGAGAGAGGAAGGAAGGAAGGAAGGAAGGAAGGAAGGAAGGAAGGAAGATAGACTGATCTTTCCTAGAGACACCTGGGTAGTTCAGTTCATTGAGCGTCCAACTCTTGATTTTGACTCAGGTCACGATCCCAGGTTCGTGGGATTGAGCCCCGCATCAGGCTCCATGCTCAGTGTGGAACCTGCTTAAGATTCCCTCTCTCTCTCTCTCTCTCTCTCTCTCTCTCTCTGCCCTTCTCTCCTGCTCATGCTCTCTCTCTAAAATAAAAAAATAAAAATAAATTTATATTTAAAAAAATAAAGTTTTGTCCTATGCTCTGCTGAGCCTCCCTGAAGTCCACAGTCCCAGATGTGACTACCGGAGGAGACCCTTAGGGCTGGGAGGGTCCTCAAAGGTCCTCTGGCTAATAACACCCCTCTGCCACTACTCAGGCCCTTCCGTGGACAAGGGGCTCTCTCCCTCCTGGACAGGGGGCAAGGCGGTCCCAGCTCAGAGACCCCTGCCTCCCAGCCCAGTCCTGTTACCTTCCCACACCGGAGCAGACTGGGGGGTTGTTCTGATTACGCCCACCCTCAGGAGGACTTCCCTGTGTTCCAGCCATGGGGACTCGTAAGTACCAGAATGAGCTAAACCTGGCCTTAGAGACCAGGCCCCAGGCTGAAGGTGGGGACTAACAACTGAAAAGAAAAACAAGTGTCCGAAGGTACTCCTACGCTCTCTCTCTCACACACACACACACACACACACACACACACACACACACAAGCTGGGCCCAGTGAACCCCCGAACGAAATGTGCCCTCAAGATGCCCCTGACCCAACCTTGGACAGCCCCTCCTTCCTGTCCCCATTGCTTCCCCCAGGCTGGAGGAAGCCAGGTTCGTCATACAGCTCCTCCCGATCTGTAGGGGTGTCACCAAATGCCTCTGGACCAAACCCAAGACAGAGCCCATCACAGCCTGGTCTCCTGGACAGAGACTGGAAAGCATGTTCCTTGTGGCTGCAGGGACAAAGGACACACTCCCCTCTTCTGGGAAATTGGCACATTCAGGTCTCAACCCCCAGGTCAGGGCCCTCAATGGTTACCATCTCCCACCTCTCCCTGCAGCTCAGTCAGAGGATGCAGGAACCGAGGGTGTGCTCAGGGTGGCGAGAGGCAGTGCCTTCCATCCAGCAAGCAAGGGGACAGGAAGAAACGGAGCCGAGGGGGAGGGAAAGGGCAGGAGGGGACATCTGAGCAGCTTTTCAGTTTCTCAGGAGTGAAAGATTTTCACAGCAGGGTACCACAATTTAGTTTGAACTGCTATGAATTCCCATAAAATCAGATGCACTCAGCTTTGAATAGAAATACAGAAATACACAGCAGAAATCAAATACAATTTGGGGATTATTCACCACCACTACACACGGAGGGGTTCGTGCGTGCAAGGAGGTGCCTGCAGATGACACCATTAGGGCCACTAACGGACAAGCCACTGTCAGCCACTGATGACCATGTTTCAAAGCCCACCCTGTCCAGGCCACCGGCAGGGGAGGCTGCTGTGACAGAAGGTCACTAAGCGGGACTTTTCCCGTAAGGAGGGAAAAGATCAGTGTGTTTGTGCCCTCCCCTGGATCCCTCCCCAAAGTTCCCACTGACTGATGCCCAGGGATGGTAGATGAGTGAGGCAGGACTGAGAATCCCAGGAGGGGCACCACAGTGGCCCAGCATCCTCCACGTGAAGCCTGGTATCTGAGTCTCCTTGACCTATACGTTTTTTTTTTTTTTTTAAGTCACTCCGTAGGCAATATATTTTATTTTAGTCTGTTCTTTTTGGAAGTAATGCACAGACATGGTAAATAACTATACAAAAGGGTGTGTAGCAGGAAGTGAGTCTCCCTTCCATCGTAGCCCCAGCAGGAAGTGAGTCTCCCTTCTAGCGTAGCCCCAGCAGGAAGTGAGTCTCCCTTCTACCCAAGCTCGCATGTTCCCAGAGAGGACGCTGGATGGAGGGTTCCTGAAGTGTCTATCGTATGTGCATACAACGATATAGCATACAGGTCTCTCCCTCTCAGAAAAATCTAAGCGGTATCCATGCTATCCTAGTCCGTTTTGCCGCATGATGATATATCCTGAAGACTGTTCTGTTTCAGAACATACAGAGCCTGCTCTTTTTAACAGTTGTAGTGGGGGTGGGGGGGGGACCATAACTTATCTCTGCTGATGGACATCGAGGTTGTTTTTAACTTTGCAATTTGACAAATGAAGCCACAATGAATAGCCTTGTTCCTATATTTACACGCACCATATGAAGAAGGAAACTTTCATAGTTTTATAGCTGTTGACAAACTACTCTCAAAGAGGATGCACCAAGTTGCATTCCCCCCAACTCTTACAGAAGGGCCAGTGTCCCCATACCTTCCCCGGAGCTGCGTGGTCACTATTTTTTCAAGTTCCAGAAAAGGTAGCTGAGGATCCTGATCCTCAGATTCCCCCACCCCATTGGGGCATGGAGCTAGAATGGAGTTGACCAAGGTTGGCTTTCTCCTACCCCCTGGCTCACCAGTAGGGTGAAAACCAACACACCTTGGCCCGGCTCTGTGACCTTGCTGCAATGGACACCCTCTCCCTCACTGGGGTCACTGCCAGTCACCACACCCTGTCCTTGGCCAGGCTGTTCTCTCCATCCGAAGTGCCACCTGGTTCCATCTTGCACCTCCAGTTCTGCCTTCAAGGCACAGCTCTGTCACTTCTTCCACAAAGTCATCCCGGATCCCTGCTAGAAGCTGGACCCTCAGCTCCCCTGGCTTTTGGGTTTGCATTTCTGGAGGCAGCTCTTCCAGCTGTGGGGGCTAGACTTGTACATGCCCTCCTTCTCCCAGAAGGCCCTCAGCTCCTTGCAAGTAGAGTCCAGTTTATCCCATACAGCCTTTGCCCACTTAACATCCCCTCCTGGGTAGGTCACTAACACTTAACATATCCTACAGTGACCCAATTTCTTCTCCAAATAGGTTCCCATGCTCCCCTTTCTCGCCTCAGTAAGCTTACCTCCACTGATACACTCTTTTTCTTTTTCGTTCAGTTAACAAACACATTTTATACAGCCAGTAAGTGGCAGTTTCCTCCTTACCCTCATGATAATCATATTTTGGGCGCACTTGCCCTCTCTAAGCCTCACCCCTGCCAAGTTCATTCCTAACCCTTGGCCATCACTGTGGTTGATCAAATGATCGGTCCCAAGCCTTCACTCTGCATAGGATTACACATCTGCACCCATCTTGGGGTCTCATGATAGGCAGTGTGCTGTCCCACCTTTTAAGCTGGGCTTGGCGTAATGACTCGTCTGGACCAATGGATGTTTTGGCCCACCTCCATACTAGTGGAGGCATGTGACCCACACGCAGAGGAGCGTGCCTCTTGAACTCCTACCTGTCAACCTGAAATGAGCACACCCCAGGCAGAGTGAGCAGACTGAAACCACACACGGCCCAGAATCATGTTAATGATTTGCTGACCCTCCCGTTGACCCACGGACATAAGTAAGCATAAATGATTGTTGTAGTGGTTTGGTAAGGACTACAATACCAATACTACGAAATATATATAACCATGTAAGAGAACAGAGGGAAATCTTCATGATTAGATTTGGCAATGATTTCAAGGAGATAACACCAGAAGCACAGGCAATAAAGTGAAATAAACTGGACTTCATTCAAATGAAAAACTTCCGTGCATCAAAGGACACTATTAACATGTAGAAAATATCTGTACCTAACACGTAGAAAATATCTGTAAATCACCTATCTGATAAGGGATTAATATCTATCATATATAAAGAACTCCTAAAACTCAACAGCACAATAAAAAGTCTAAGTCAAAAATAAGCAAAAAATTTAAATATACATTTCTCCAAAGAAAATATACAAATGGCAAGGGACACATGAAACAATGCTCAACATCATTAGTTATTGGAGAAATGCAAATAAAAATCACAATGAAAGACCACTTCTCACTCATTAGGGTAGCTATTAAAAAAAAAGGAAACATAAAATAAGTGTTGGAAAGAATGTAGAAAAATGGGAACCCTTGTGTATTGCTCAGGGGGAATATAAAACAGTGTAGCCATTGTAGAAAATAGTACAGTGGTTCCTCAAGAAATTAAGCATAGAATTACCATACGAGCCAGAGATTCCACTTCTGGCATATATGCAAAAGAATTGGAAATAAGGACCTGAGCAAATATTTGTACACCCATGTTCATAGCAGCATTATTCACAATAGCCAAAGGTGGAAAGAACCCAAATGTCCATCAGTAGATGAATGGATACCCCCAAGTGTGGTATACACATACAATGGAATATTGTTTAGTCTTAAAAAGGAACGACATTCTGACACATACTATGACATGGATAAACCTTGAAGACATTATGCCAAGAGACGTAAGCCCCATTGCAAAAGGACAACGAGCGTATGGTTCCATTTATATGAAGTACCTAGAGTCGTCAGACTCATAGAGACAGAAAGTTGAACGGTGGTTACAAGAGGCTGGGGGTAGGGGTGGCAAAAGGAGGAGTTATTGTTCAACAGGTACAGAGTTTCAGTCTGGGGTGATGAAAAGTTCTGGAGATGGATGGTGGTGAAGGTTGCATAACAGTGTGAATGTACTTAATGCCACTGAACTATATACTTAGAAATGGTTAAGGGGCACCTGGGTGGCTCAGCTGGTTAAGCGTCCAACTTCAGCTCAGGTCACGATCTCATGGTTTGTGAGTTCGAGCCCCACATCAGGCTCTCTGCTGTCAGCACGGAGCCTGCTTCAGATCCTCTGTCCCCCTCTCTCTCTGCCCCTACTCCACTTGCCCTCTCTCTTTCTCTCAAAAATTAACATTTTAAAAAAATGGTTAAAATGGTATATTTTGTTATACGTATTTTGCTGCAATAAAAAATGCTAAAAATGACTCAAATGGCAAAATTTACATTTTGTAAATCCTGCCATAATAAAATATGATATGTATACATAAAATAAATAAAAGGTTATTTATTATCATATTTAATTATATTTATTTATTATAAATAAAAGGCTCCTCTCATGTTATTACTAAGAAAAAAAATTAATAAGCCGTCAGTAGAGTCAGGCATACCAATCGTATCAGGGCCCGGTCCAATCAGAATAGACTTATGGGGGGTGGGGGGTGGGGCATCTGGCTGGCTCAGTAGGTAGAGCATCTGACTTGACCTCAGGGTTATAAGTTCAAGCACTGCATTGGGCGTGAAGCCTACTTTAAAAATATAAAGAATTGGGGCGCCTGGGTGGCGCAGTCGGTTAAGCGTCCGACTTCAGCCAGGTCACAATCTCGTGGTCCGGGAGTTCGAGCCCCGCGTCAGGCTCTGGGCTGATGGCTCAGAGCCTGGAGCCTGTTTCCGATTCTGTGTCTCCCTCTCTCTCTGCCCCTCTCCCGTTCATGCTCTGTCTCTCTCTGTTCCAAAAACAAATAAATAAAAAAATATATATATAAAGAATAAACTTATGGGGACCACCAGCTGCAAAGCAGCCCAGTCACATGTGAAGTTCCCCCACACACCACACTCTGACCCCTATTTTGTCGTATGTCAGCTTAATTGTCCCCTGCTCAGGGAGGCCTTCCCTAACCACTATGACAGTTGGTCACCCTTATTTTTTTCTCACTGTACCCTGCTCTTGCCTTTCATACCTCTCAACACATTTTGTAGATGAAGAGTTATCCTCTGGTTGCTTGTCTGTCTCCCCGACACCATTAAAGTCACGGGTGGGTGGGGGACCCAGACATCTGGCCAGGTGAAGGCCAAGGAGGGAAGGTGTGGAAGAAGGTTCTGTCAAAGGGTGGGCTCCCTTTGACAATCTTCTCTGCACAAGCCTTGCTGTCTCCTCTGATGCAAGAAATCAGAACATGGAAACAGGAAGAGGCCCTAAAAGGTAAAACAGCGAATCCTTCTGCTTTTCAGTCAGACTATTCCACACAGCAATTTTTTTTTTTTTTGATGAAAATCTCCTCTAGCATAAGTGGTACAACTTTGTGGGAGGCCATTTGGCACAAACAAACCACGGCCTTAAAAGCATTCATACCTTTTGACTTAGCAATTCGACTAATAGGAACTTTCCCTAAGGAGATCATCAGAATCAGGGCACAGGGCTCTGTTTTGAAGATGTTTACGGAGCATTGTTTATAACAGTGAAAACGAACAGCTCATAGTCAACGACAGTTGGGCCTCTCAACCAACCACACCAGGGCCAGCCCTGCCCGCCGTGTACACACAGCAGTGGCACCGAGTCATTGCCACAGCCAAGCCAAGGGTTGGGCCTGCCCAGTCAAGGCCCAGTCACACCATGCAGTCCACACAGAGGACACTCCTGGAGCGCCCGGTTGTGGAAACCGGGGGAGACTGTGCTGCTGTGTCTCGCAAGACTTCTTCTGCATAAGGCCACTACTTTCACGATGAGGATATGTAGCTGACCTACCTAACACGTAGAAACAAACACAGAGAGTCAGACAAAATAAGGAGATGGAGAAATATGTTCTGAATGAAAGAGCAAGAGAAAACCTCAGAAAAAGAAATAAACAAAATGTAGATAAGCAAGCTACCTGGTAACGTGTGCAAAGTAATGATCATAAAGATGCCCACTGCACTCGAGAGAAGAGTGGAAAAACTCAGTGAGAACTTCAACAAAGGGATAGAGAATACATAAAAGAACCAATCAGACCTGAAGAATATAGTAGCTGAAATGAATAATACATTAGGGGGAATCCACGGCAGATCAGAGGACTCAGAACAGATCAACAATCTGGAAGGTGGGTAGGGAAGAGCACCAAAGCTGAACAACAAAAAGAAAAAAAAATTTTTAATGTTTATTTATTTTTGAGACAGAGAGAGAGACAGAGCATGAACGGGGGAGGGTCAGAGAGAGGGAGACACAGAATCCAAAGCAGGCTCCAGGCTCCGAGCTCTCAGCACAGAGCCCGACGCGGGGCTCGAACTCACAGACCATGAGATCATGACCTGAGCCGAAGTCGGACGCTCAACCGACTGAGCCACCCAGGTGCCCGGAAAAAAATTTTTTTTAATAAGGACAGGTTAAGACACTCAGAGACATCAAGCATACTAACATTTGCATTACAGAGGAACCAAAAGAAGAAGGGAGAGAAAGTGACAAAATTACTTGAAAAAAAAAAATAACTGAAAACTTGCCTAACCTGGGGACAGAAACAGACATCCAGGTCTGAGAAGACAGAAAATTCTAAATCACATAGACCCAAGGAGGTCCACACCAAAACACATAATAATTAAAATGACGAGAATTAAAGATAAAGAGTAAACCGTAAAAGCAACAAGAGAAAAGCAAATAATTTTGTAGCCATAAGGCTATCAGCTGATTTTCTAGCAGAAACCCTGTGGGCCAGAAGGGAGGGGGCAGGATATATTTAAAGTGCTAGAAGGATAAAAAACCTACAACCAAGAATCCTCTACCTGACAAAGTTATCATTCAGAACTGTGGGAGAGAGAAAGAGTTTCCCAAAAATTAAAAGTTACAGGAGCTCACCAAAGTTACTAAATTGGCCTTACAAGAAATGTGATAGCAACTTCCTTAGGCAGAAAAGGCCACATCAACAAGATATTAGCCAAGTGAATCCAACAATACATTAAAAAAATTATTCACCACGACCAAGCAGGATTTATACCTGGGATGCAGGGCTGGTTCAATATCCGCAAAACAACTAATGTGATTCATCACATCAATAAAAGAAAGGACAAGAACCATATGATGCTCTCAATAGATGCAGAGAAAGCATCTGACAAAATACAGCATCCTTTCTTGATAAAAACCCTCAAGAAAGTAGGGATAGAAGGAGCATACCTCAAGATCATAAAAGCCATATATGAACGACCCAATGCTAATATCATCCTCAATGGGGAAAAACTGAGAGCTTCCCCCCTAAGGTCAGGAACAAGACAGGGATGTCCACTCTCACCATTGTTATTCAACATAGTACTGGAAGTCTTAGCCTCTGTAACCAGACAATACAAAGAAATAAAAGCAAACAAATCAGCCAGGAGGAGGTCAAACTTTCACTCTTCACAGATGACATGATACTCTATATGGAAAACCCAAAAGATTCCACCAAAAAACTGCTAGAATTGATTCATGAATTCAGCAAAGTTGCAGGATATAAAATCAATGCACAGAAATCGGTTGTATTCCCATACACCAACAATGAAGTGACAGAAAGAGAAATCAAGGAATAAATCCCATTTACAGTTGCACAAAAAAACCATAAAATACCTAGGAATAAATCTAACCAAAGAGGTGAAAAATCTATACACTGAAAACTATAGAAAGCTTATGAAAGAAATTGAAGAAGACACAAAAAAATGGAAAAAGATTCCATGCTCCTGGATAGCAAGAACAAATATTGTTAAAATGTCGATACTACCCAAAGCTATCTACATATTCGATGCAATCCCTATCAAAGTAACACCAGCATTCTTCACAGAGCTAGAACAAATAATCCTAAAATATATATGGACCAGAAAAGACCCTGAATAGCCAAAGCAATCTTGAAAAAGAAAACCAAATCAGGAGGCATTACCATCCCAGACTTCAAGCTATACTACAAAGCTGTAATCATCAAGACAGTATGGTACTGGCACAAGAACAGACATTCAGATCAATGGAACAGAATAGAGAACCCAGAAATGGACCCACAAACGTATGCAACTAATCTTTGACAAAGCAGGAAAGAATATCCAATGGAATAAAGACAGTCTCTTCAGCAAGTGGTGCTGGGAAAACTGGACAGCGACATGCAGAAGAATGAACCTGGACAACTTTCTTACACCATACACAAAAATAAACTCAAAATGGATGAAAGACCTCAATGTAAGACAGGAAGCCATCAAAATCCCCGAGGAGAAAGGCAAAAACCTCTTTGATCTTGGCTGCAGCAACTTCTTCAACGTTTTTTATTTATTTTTTTGGGACAGAGAGAGACAGAGCATGAACGGGGGAGGGGCAGAGAGAGAGGGAGACACAGAATCGGAAACAGGCTCCAGGCTCTGAGCCATCAGCCCAGAGCCTGACGCGGGGCTCGAACTCACGGACCGCGAGATCGTGACCTGGCTGAAGTCGGACGCTTAACCGACTGCGCCACCCAGGCGCCCCGGCAACTTCTTACTCAACATGTCTCTGGAGGCAAGGGAAACAAAAGCAAAAATGAACTACTGGGACCTCATCAAAATAAAAAGCTTCTGCACAGCAAAGGAAACAATCAACAAAACTAAAAGGCAACCAACAGAATGGGAGAAGATATTTGCAAATGACATATCAGATAAAGGGTTAGTACCAAAAATCTATAAAGAACTTATTAAACTCAACACCCAAAAAACAAATAATCCAGTGAAGAAATGGGCAAAAGACATGAATAGACATTTCTCCAAGGAAGACATCCAAATGGCCAACTGACACATGAAAAAATGCTCAACAGCACTCATCATCGGGGAAATACAAATCAAAACCACAATGAGATACCACCTTACACCTGTCAGAATGGCTAACATGAACAACTCAGGCAACAACAGATGTTGGTGAGGATGCAGAGAAAGAGGATCTCTTTTGCATTATTGGTGGCAATGCAAGCTGATGCAGCCACTGTGGAAAACAGTATGGAGGTTCTTCAAAAAACTAAAAATAGAACTACCTTATGACCCAGCAATTGCACTACTAGGCATTTATCCAAGGGATACAGGTGTGTTGTTTCGAAGGGACACATGCACCCCCATGTTTATAGCAGCACTATCAACAATAGCCAAAGTATGGAAAGAGCCCAAATGTCCATCGATGGATGAATGGATAAAAAAGATGTGGTATATCTATACAATGGAGTATTACTCAGCAATCAAAAAGAATGAAACCTTGCCATTTGCAAGTACATGGATGGAACTGGAGGGTATTATACTAAGTGAAATTAGTCAGAGAAATACAAAAATCATATGACTTCACTCATAGGAGGCCTTTAAGAGACAAAACAGATGAACACAAAGGAAGGGAAACAAAAATAATCTAAAAACAGGGAGGGGGACAAAACAGAAGAGACTCATAAATATGGAGAACAAACTGAGGGTTACTGGATGGGTTGTGGGAAGGGGGATGGGCTAAATGGGTAAGAGGCATTAAGGAATCTACTCCTGAAATCATTGTTGCACTATACGCTAACTAATTTGGATGTAAATTTTAAAAAATTTAAAAAAAAATGAAAAAAATGAAAAAAAAAAGAAAAGGCCACAACTAAAAGTAGGAAGATTATGAAAAGAAAAAATTCTGCAGATCAAAGCAAAAGCAAATATATGCTAACAGTATGTGTATCAATCACTCATAAAGGTAGTACGGAGGTTAAAAGATAGTAAAATCAACTACATCTACAATAATAAAGGGATACACAAAATAAAAAGATGTAAAAAATGATATCTTATCCATAAAATGTGGAGGATGACAGTAAAAAATGTAGTGCTTTTAGAATGTGTTAAAAAGGGAGAAAGTGACAACAATACGGTAATAGTAGGGGATTTAACGTCCCACTTACACCAATGGACAGGTCTTCCAGACAGAAAGTCAACAAGGAAACAATAGCCTTAACTGACACATTAGATCAGAGGGACTTAATAGATGCATGTAGAACATTCCATCCCCAAATAGTAGAATACATATTCAAGTGCATGTGGAACATACTCCAAGATATATCATGTTAGGGGCACCTGGGTGGCTAAGTCAGTTAAGTGTCTGATTCTTGATTTTGCCTCAGGTCATGATCTCACAGCCCCATGTTAGGCTCTGTACTGACAGCATGGAGCCTGCTTGGGATTCCCTCTCTCCTTCTCTGCCCCTCCCCCACTCTCTCTCTCTCTCAAAATAAACACATAAACATTTAAAAAAATAAAAATTAAGTAATTTAAAAAAGGTATATCATGTTAAGCCACAAAACAAGACTCAATAAATTTGATAAGACTGACATCATATAAGGGTACCTGGGTGGTTCATTGGTTAAGCATCCAACCTCAGCTCAGGTCATGATCTCGCAGTTCATGCTGACAGCTCAGAGTCTGGTGCCTGCTTCAGATTGTATGTGTGTCCCTTTCTCTCTCTGCCCCTCCCCCACTCATGCTCTGTTTCTCTCTCTCAAAAATAAATAAAAATATCAAAACATTTTTAAAAAATACTGACATCATATAAAGCATCTTTTATGACCACAACGCTATGAAAATAGAAAGCAATTACAAAAAAAGAAGAAGGGATAAAACACAAACCTATAGAGGCTAAACAACCTGCTACTAAAAACCAACGGGTCAATAAAGAAATCAATGAGGAATTCAAAAAATACCTTGACACAAATGAAAGTGGAACCACAATGTCCCCAAATCTATGAGATGCAGCTAAAGCAGTTCAAAGAGGGAAATTTATAGCAATACAGGTCTACTTCAAGACACGAGAAAAATCTCAACTACATAATCTCAGCTTACATGTAAAGGAACTAGAAAAAGGAGACCAAACAAAGTCCAAAGTTAGTAGAAGGGGAAAAATATAATAAATTCAGAGTGAAAATAAAATAACAAAATAAAAAATAAAATAGAGACTATGAAACAATAGACAAGACCAATGAAGCTAAGAGCTGGCTCTTTGAAAAGATAAACAAAATTGATAAAACTTTGCCAGACTCATCAAGAAAAAACAGTGGACTCAAATAAATAAAATCAGAAATAAAAGAGAAGTTAACCGACACCATAGGAATGCAAAAGGAGTATAATATTATAAGAAAAATTATATGCCAACAAATTAGACAACCTAAAAGAAATGGATAAATTCCTGGAAACATACAATCTTCCATGACTTAGTAAGGGACAAATTAAAAATCTGAATAGACTAATTTCTAGTAATGAAGTTGAGTCAGTAATTCAAAAACTCTCAACAAACAAATGTCTAGGATCAGATGGCTTCACAGGTGAACTTACCAAACATTTAAAGAAGAGCTCACACCTGTCCTTCTCAAACTATTTCAAAAAACTGAAGTGGAAGGAACACTTCCAAATTCATTCTACAAGGTCAACATTACCCAGATACCAAACTAGAAAAACATACTACGAAAAAAAGAAAATTACAGACCAATATCCCTGATGAACACACATGCAAAAATTCTCGACAAAATATCAGCAAAGAAAACTCAACAATACTTTAAAGGATCATTCACCATGATCAAGTGGGACTTATTCCAGGGAAGCAAGGATGGTTCAATATCTGCAAATCAATGTGATACAGAACATTAACAAAACGAAGGATAAAAGTCATATGATCATCTCAATAGATTCAGAAAAAACATCTGATAAAACTCAACAGCCATTCGTGATCAACACCCACAACACAGTGGGTATAGAGGGGACATACCTCAACATAATAAAAGCCGTATACAACAAGCCCACAACTAACATCATACTCAATGGTAAAAAGCTGAAAGCTGTTCCTCTAAGATCAGGTACAATACAAGGATGTCCAATCTGTCCAATTTTATTCAACACAATACTGGAAGTTCTAACAGAGCATCAAAGAAGAAAGAACAAAAAGGCATCCAAGTTGGTAGGGAAGAAGTAAAACTGCCACTATTTACAGATGGACATGATACTATATAGAGAAAACCCTAAAGACTCCACCAAAAAAGCTATTAGAACTAATAAATGAATTTTGGAAAGTTGTGGGATACAAGATCAATATACAGAAATCTGTTGCATTTCTATATACTAGTAGAAAGAGAAATTAAGGAAACAATCCCATTTACAATTGCATCAAAAACAATAAAATACCTGGGAATAATTTTAACCAAAGAGGTGAAAAACACTGATGAGAGAAATTAAAGACGACACAAATAAATGGAAATATATGCAACACTCATCAGAAGAACCAAAGGTATACGGATAGACATACAGATCAATGGAATAGAATTGAGAGTTCAGAAATCAAACCATGTGTCTGTGTTCCACTGATTTTCGACAAGGATGCCAAGAACATTCAACTGGGGAAAATCAGTCTTTTTTAACCAACAGTACTGGAACTGGATAGCTGCAAGCAAAAGAATAAAGCTGGGCCTTACCTCACTCCATATAAAAAAATTAACTCGAAATGGATCAAAGACCTAAATGAAAGAGCCAAGACTAAAATCTCTTAGAAGAAAAGTCAGTGTAAACTCATGACCCTGGATTCATCGATGGTTTCTTAGGACACCAAAAACACAAGCAATAGAAGAAAAAAATAGATTCAACTGGACTTCATCAAAACTAATTTTTTTTTTTTTTTGCTGCAAAGAACAAGATCAAAGAAGTGAAAAGACAACCCCCACAGAATGGAAGAAAATGTTTGCAAATCACACATCTAATAAGGGACCCATCTAGACTATAAAAGCAACTTTTACAACTCAATAGTAAAAAGACAATTAAAAGATGAGCAAAGGATCTGAACAGACGGTTCTTTAAGGAAGATGTACCAACAGCCAACAAGCACATGAAAAGATCCTCAATATCATTAGTCGGGAGGGAAATGCAAATCAAAACCACAATGAGATAGTCCTTCACACTCACTGGTATAGCTATAATCAAAAAGACAGATAATAACAGCGTTGGAGGCGATGTGGAGAAATCAAACCCTCCTACATTGCTGATGGGAATATAGTGTTGCAGCCACTTTAAAATAGTCTGGCAGTTCCTCAAACGATTAAACAGAGCCACCAGATGTCCCGGCACTTCTAGGTATACACCTAAGAGAAATGAAGATATATGTCTCCACAGAAACTTGTCCATAAATGTTCATAGCAGCGTTATTCATAATAGCCCCCGAAGTGGAAACCACCCGAATGCCCCCCAATGGACAAATGAATAAGCAAAGTATAGTATATCCATACAATGGGATATTATTCAGGCATAAAAATGAAATCCCGATCCCCGCTACAACATGGATGAACCTTAAAAACATGCTGAGCCAAAGAAGCCGGCCACGAAAGAACAGCATTTGAGTCCATGGGTATGAAATGTCCAGAATAGGGAAGCCGATAGAGACAGAAGTAGATTAGTGGATGCTGAGGACCGGGGATGACCGAAGAATAAGGGACTGGTAGCTATAGGGTATGGGGTGTCTCTCCATGAGGATGAAAATATTCTGAAATAGACTGTGCCGGCTGTTATAGTTTGCTATGAATGTACTAATAATCATTGACTTGTACACTTTAGCTGGATAAATTGTATTATATGTGAATTATAGCTCAATAAAGCTGTTTAAACTTTTTAAAATAAATTTATAAGGCAATAAGTAAAGCTAGTATAGAAACTGAAGCTTATCAGAATTACGCTGGTTAACCTGCCACGTTCGACCGTCGCGCAGACACTCGGCTTGCTTCCCCGTGTCCTGCGCCCCACCCGACCCAGGCTCACAGCCCCCTCTTGCCGCTCCTGAAGCCATTCTCCACATGTGTCGATCTGGGCCACGCAGCCCATTTTTCCAGACAAGGAAACTGAGTGCCACGGAGGCCGCCTTCCTTGTCTTCACACCTTCAGCCCAAGAGCCAGGGATGGAAACGGAGACCCAGGGCTTGAGCCTGTCCTCACCACTCACTTACTTGCTGCATGGCCTTTGCAAAGTCCTGCCCCCACCCCTCTGTAAAGAGCAAGGTGGATTTGATTTTCCTGGCATTCCCACCTCTGTTCTTCTCGGCCTCTCACATGCTGCCCACCCCCCTCCAAAAAAAAAAAAAAAAGTCAAGACCATTTACTCAGGAGCGATGCAGGCAGTCAAGGGACCTGTGGATGGGACCAAAGCCACTCTTAGCGGCCACCTGTTCAATTTCCACTGGCTTATTCCTGGTACCCCCAAGGCAGAGGGGTGGGAGGGAGGTCAGAAGACCACCAGACAGATGGAGGGGTTCACATCAGTACCAAGACTCCACCTCCTTCTCTCCTTCTGCTCTCCCCACTCTTGCCCCCAGCACCCCAAAACCTGCCCCAAAGGAGTCCAGAATGCTGGGCGACCTTCACCCAGCAGTTTCCATTCTATGTCCCGAGGCAGAACCCCCACTCCAGGCGGCTGCCAGGAGAACATCTCTGGCGGCTTTAACCGTGTAAAGGCTTTCTGTAAATGTGACTGCCAACCTAGATAAGCGGGTGTTGTGCCCATTTCACAGACGAGAAAGCAGAGCACTGAGAGGATCAAGTTGATGCTGAGAACTGGCCAAGGGGTCAGTGGCAGAATCTGGACCTACCACCTGAACAGCGAGCCCCCTCCCTGGCCCAGGACCCCAGGGGGCCACAGGGGAAAGAACATGCAGGTGGCCCCTTCCTGGTGTGGCCTCTCCCACGCAGGAGCTGTAAAGCCCAGGCCGGCCACACTCCCAGGCAGAGGCCCTTCCCAGGCTCTTCATCCCCATGCCTCCTCGGTGACCTGGGAGCCCATTCTCTCTCTCTCCCCCCTGCCCCTCTCCCCAGCCCTCTCCCCTCTCTCCCACCGTGATTATAGCCCAACTGTTCCCTTGCCTTCCACCCTCTCTCCCTCTGGAATGCCTTCCACGACATTCTCCGGTACCTCATGGACACCCCCTTCGGCACTCAGCCTCTCCTCCTTGTCCTTAGGTTCAAAGGGCAGTTCTCAGATGCAGCACAGCCACAAATTGCTGGGCAAGGCATCGAGTATCTCCCAGCCTCAGTGTCCTTGTCTGCAAAAGGCCACAAAGGGCATCACACTTCACGCATTTGCTTGGGCGGGTTCCTACAGCCAGAGGGGTGCATCCCACCTGGCCATACGGGGACTCACCTGTCAGGAAGAGGCTCAAACGTCACCTCCCTCCAGGCCCTCGCAACCCTCCCCCCAGGTAGGAGTGGTCCCCGCGTCTCTGCCTGGGATCTCGAACACGTGACCCGCACTGCTTTAAAGCACTTCGAGCCTAGGGCAGCATGAGCCCTTGTTCACCTGCGAGCTTCACTGGCTATGCTGGGAAGACCTCCCAGCCAGCCCAGAGCCAGCACATAGTAGATGCATAGTCAACACCCGATGACTAAAGGGCTGAATGAATAAATCGAGGAGGTCCCTTCTGGCTCAAACAGCATGAGGCCGTGGTGCAGGGAAGGCCCAGGCCCACCAGCCGGCAGGAGGAGGCACTCTGGGGTATGGGGTACCGGTGGGGGGCGTGTCCCCACCTCAGGGAACGGGGAGGGAGGGCAAGACTTGCACCATGTATCACAGCAACCTGATAGTTTTCCCTGTAAGTTAAGTGATAAATCTTTTCCAAATTGCCTGTGACAGCCACTTCATCCCCACATAATTGTGTGAGATGCTATTCGATTGTTTTTATGCTTATTAATATCACAGCTCCCGAAGGGAGAAAGGGGGACCCAGTGGGACCCGGGGGCAGGGGGGAAGGAGCTTCGGACCCTCCACTAAGAGCTCAGTGAGGAACCTGGTTCCCACCCGGTGGCACAAAGGGACAGTTCTACGCAGGAACCATCAGGAGGCTGGAGTGAGAGATCTAGGTTCAAATCCCTGCTCAGGCTCAGTTTCCCCTCCATGCAAACCAAGAGAATGGCACCTCCTTGGCCGGGATGGTGAGGGGACTAAATGAGAGAGCCCAGAAGTATGCCCAGCACAAGGGGAGCGTCCACGGAGTCGAATGTCCCCCTGGCTTCCTCCCTTCTCAGTCCCTGTCTCTTCTGCCCAATTCACAAAACGTTGAGGGCAGCAGCAGCAGCCCTGTTACCCACGTAGAGCACGTCGCTGCTCATGACAGCCCCCCACACGCCTGGGCGGCAAGCTCAGAGGCCCGGGCTGCGGACCCCAGAGGCACCCTGCACCTGGTGGCAGTGAGCAGAACAGAGAACACCATCTCCCGTCCCCACCCCCGCCCCCAGCTCAGCGCTGTCCAGCCTTTTATGTCACCTGGCTCTCACAGCATCTTGGAGGCGAGAGCGTCACCCCGTGTTCCAGATGGTGAAACTGAATCTCAGGGAGGAGAAAAGGCATGACCCCGAAGCCCTGAAGTGCTTGGACCTCAGAATGACTGGCCAAACTAGGAGTCTGGAGTTTAGGGGAGCCTCAAAGCTGTCACCTCCCGCCACGGCCCTACCTGCCTCCCCAGATCCCAGTCCCCAGCCAGCACCCACCCACAGCGGCCACCTCCCTGTCCTGGAGCTGCAGGCTGGCTCTCTCTCTTCCTAACCTCTCTCTACTGCTAACCTCTACCTTGATGTGCTCCTCACCAGCCCAGGAGGGTCCTCCTATTCCTCTTCCCTCCTCTGGGGGCAAAGGGCTAGCCTGGGGCCTGGAGCAAGAAGTGGTTTCCAACTCGGCCCCAGGTGCAATGCACTGTTGGCCCATTTGGTGTTTTTTGAGCCCTGGTTCCTTGCAGGCACAAAATTCACAGAGGTTCCTCGTCCTGCCTCTACAGTAGCTTGGCCATCACCTCCTCTGGGAAGTCTTCTCTGATTTCACCTGCTGGGCTTTGGCAGGCCTTCCTCCACACACTGGTGCCCCTGACAAACAGACTCCCCTTTTCGGGTGCTCCCCACGTGCACACACATCTGTCTCCTTCACTGGAACCCTGAACTCCCCTGGAATCAGGGCCTTGTTCACCTTAGATGCTCCACAGACTAACACAGGGGCTGTCCTAGCATACGGGGGGGGGGGGGGTTCAGTACGATGTGCTGAAAATCTGAGAGAGTAAGTGGAAGGGAGAGAGGAAGGGCAGGAAGGAGTGAATGCGGAGGGCCAGGGCACAACTCTTCTCCCAGAGACTACAGCAGGGATGTCCCCAACGCCAAATGTCCCCAAGAAGTGTGAACGCTTTCCCCTCCGCTCCCTCCCGCCGCCCCAGTGCACTGAGCTGCATAGGAAAAGGAGCCAGCGGTAGGGGCTCTGGGGGAGGCAGAGGAGCACATTATTCCTCTGCTCTCTGGGCCTCCATTTTCCTACCTGTGAAATGGGGATCCGGTGTCCCAAAGGCAAGGCAAGCACGTGGAGAACCTACAGCTGGTCCTTTGACCAACAAAACCACCCACATCAGCACAAGCAGCCCTGAAGGGGGTTCGACATGATGGATACTGCTGGGCAGGCCTGTGGAAGCCTAAAGACCCAGGGGGGGTCCAGCCCGTCCCCTCAACCACCTTCCCTCCGCATACTGAAAACCTAGGGCAGAAATCTAGAGCCGGAAGAAACCCAGAGATCCTCAGCAGGCTGTCCATTCCGCAGACAGCAAAACTGAAGCCCGGGACGGAGGCAGGAAGGGAATTAGCATGAACTGAGGATACTTATGATGTGCTAGACTTTCTAACTTCAGAAATCCTCAGCGCTATCTGCGAGGGCGTCCAAACTGACCCATTCTGCAGAGGAGGAAACTGAGAATCGGGGAGAGTCTGTAATTGGACTGGGGTCGCAGGGCAGAAAGGGAGGACAGCGAGATTTGAATCCTAGAGGCTCTGGTTCCAGAAATGGCGTTCTTTCCCTGGCACCACAGAGCAAAGGGCTGCCTGGGGCCAGGAGCCCCACCGCCAATGAATTCGAGATAAAGGTTCTTTAACACCCAACCCGGTGCTCCTTCTCCTATTTGCGATAAGGCTGCCCCACCTTGTCCTGCCTTGCAGGCCCCGCTGTGTGCGATCCGAAGAATCCCTGGCCAAGACTGGACCACAGTTGGCTCTTCACCTGACTGCTGTGTGCTACGGGATCCCCGCCCATAGGAACTCAGCCTGAACTTGTATACACCCAGTGATGGAAAGCTCACTACTTACTCGGGATGCGTTCTATCTTAAGGATAGCTTGGTTAACTAGGGTGTCCTTCCTCTTAAAAGACCAAAAGCATCTTTTATTTATTTTTTTAAGTTTATTTACTTATTTTGAGAAAGAGACCACACGCTGGGGAGGGGCAGAGAGAGGCGGAGAGAGGTGGTGGGTTGGGGGGTGGAATCCCAAGCAGGCTCCTCGCCGTCAGCGCTGAGCCTGACGCCGGGCTCGAACCCACGAACCGCGAGATCATGATTTGAGCCGAAACCAAGCGTCGGACGCTTAACCTACTGAGCCACCCATGTGCCCCCCAAAAGCATCTTTTAAAGACCTAAAGGCTTCACGTGACTAAAGGTTCACTCTGACCACATCTGCTTCCCTTCAGCCCCTCACACACCCACTTCCTCACCATCCCCTGCCCCAGCCTCTTTTATCTTTTGACCCTCCCACCCTCTACCCCTCCCCAGCAGCCACTTTTTAACCTTTACTAAGGGCAAGGATATCTTTTTTAAAATACTCAATTTAAGAAAAAAATATTTCACATCTGTATGAGCAATACACAAATCATAATTCTTAAAAATAACAAATTGCAGGCCAGAGTAATCATAAGTAAATTGATATTGATAAATAAGCTTTTCTCCAGAGCAGTAGGTGGTTTATTTTAATCTAATGAGTTTTGTATTTTCCCAGCTTTCAGATTCCATGATGAAGGGCTGTCTGCAATAGAATTACGACGCTCTCCGAAATATTGTAATTTAATGCCTCATTTTGTCAAGACTTTCTTGAAAATGAGATTTGTTCCTAGTGAAGAATTTTACTCCCCTCTTTCCCAGATGCGCCCCCCCCCCACCTCCCCAGGCAGACAGGTTCGCCTCGGGCCGGGCCTAGAGTCGGAGGTGGAGAGGGGAGAGTCGGGTTAAGCATGAGCACAGGCAGAACCCCAGGAAAGCAGCATGGAGAACCTTCCCTGCCAGCCACAGTCTTGCTCCGTGGCTGAGCAGCACCCTCTGCCCACTCTGAGCCTCGCCACTGCTCCTGCCAACAGGCTGGCGAGGGCAAACCTCATCCTGCCTCGTAAGATGCTGAAAGGGCTGCTGTTTGGGGGTTCAAGGGAGCAGGAGGAGCACCTGTGACCCCCTAAAGACACGAGAGGAGACTGACAGACCCCACAGGCAGCAACCAAAGCTGGGGGAAAACATAACAAAGCCATCCGTGGAGAAGCCTTTGGGAATCATTTGGTTGTATGCCCTCCAGGGACGGGGAGCTCACTCCCTCCATCAAATACACCACAGCCAGGCCCCTGGAGGGAACTTTTGATGAAGCCAGAGCCAAGAAACGTTGAAAAGAGTAGCACAGGAGGTCAAGAGAGCAACTGGGCTGGATGGACTCACATCCCGACTGCCCACCTCGGGGTGTGAGCTTGCCTGAGATGCGTCACTTCTCTGGGCCTCGTGAATTTGAATAAAAGACACGATAATTTGGTATTTCAAAAAAGAAAAAGACAAATTTCTTCTCATGGATCTCAAGTTGCCTCCTAGAGACTTTTGCTCCCTCTTTGGACTTCTGGTCTCCGGAATCACACAGAGTCTGTGCCACCCTTCCAAGCAAGTCATTTATTCGCCCAACAAACCCGTCCCGAGCACCAGCCCTGAGCTGCTGGGTGCAAGGCGTTCGGCAGAGGCTGAGACAGACCTCAGCCCTGCAGCCGGGCAGGTGAGAGGGGTCGTCAGCCTCACCATCCCTGTCCCGGGTCCTCCGGGCAAAACTCTTCTAGTGATACCACCTTCTCCCTTGTTGGCTCACTTTCCCTTAAAAAGCTGTTCTCGTGTCTGAAATGTCAGATCCCTACATTTGATGCGAAAATTATACGAAGTGACCACTTAGTGACATGCATGTTTAGAGGTGAAGTGAACCAATGTGCACACCTAAATTTGAAAGGCATCTGCCCCCCAACAAAATGATTTGATGGATGTTTGGGGAATGGATAGTTGGACGGATACATACGATAAAGGAAATGCCACAAAATGTAAACTGAAGAATCCCGGTGGTGGGTGTATGGGTGTTCCCTGTACAAGTCTTTCCACTTTTCTGCATGTTTGAAAATGTTCATGACAGGGGCGCCTGGGTGGCTCCGTCAGTTGGGCGTCCGACTTCAGCTCAGGTCATGATCTTGCAGTTTGTGGGTTGGAGCCCCGCCTCGGGCTCTGTGCTGACAGCTCAGAGCCTGGAGCCTGTTTCAGATCCTGGGTCTCCCTCTCTCTCTCTGCCCCTCCCCCACTCGCTCTGTCTCTCTCTCTCTCTCTCTCAAAAATAAATTAAAAAAATATTCGTTTTAATTTTTAAAAAATTAAAAAAATAAGAAACCATTCATGATAGAATGTCAGGGGGAAATTAGGAGAATGAAAACCACACAAAACTTCAAGTGGCTTTTCACATCCAGGTGCCCTCCAATGCCCTTCTTCCTATGGGTTAGGGGTTTTCTCTGGGGAAGAGGTCTCTGCACGTCCTTCTTAAAGGGCCTGGGAGCAGTCCCCAGTGCCTTTCCCCTACCAGCCAGCGTGGGCATGGGCACACTAATGGGTTGAGGGTGACACGGAGCAGCGGCAGGGTGGAGGCAGAGGGGATGCCTCTTCATTTTCATCCTCCCTTAAGTTCCCTTCATTCTGCAGAGAGCCAATTCCAGCAGCACGAGCAGTGCGAGAGCCAGCCCCGCTAGGAAGAAAGCTGTGCGCAATCTGATGCTTCAGGGGGAAGGCAAGGAAGTGGAGGAGAGTGTGCACGGGTCTGCAGGGCAGGGGGGCGGCGGGGGGGGGTGGCTGAATCCGTGCTGAGGCCATAGAAGAACGCTAACCCTCAGTCCCCTCAAGTCATACTAAGGACACCCTATGACACCTCGCCAGAGATATTACTTCATCATTCAACAACAACAAGGACAAAGATGGTGATGGTGACGGGGAGAGCTATCATTTATTGAGCATATACTATCTGGTCAAGCATTACGTTTATTATTCAGGTCTCACAACCATCTGATAAAAAAAGATGCAATGATTATTATACCCATTTCACAGATGACAAAACTAAGGCTAAAAGAAGAAAGAAGTCATGAACCCAAGGTTGCTCAGCCAGGAAATAAGTGAACTGAGATTCAAATCCCAATTGGGTCCTATTCTACCTTGTGCTGTGATGCAGTCACTTGGAGCAGACTGAGGATCTTGACAACACTAGAAAACTCTGGACCAAAAAAAAGTCGGCTTGAAAGCACTAGAGAGGTGTCAGGGCAGACAGAACCTTAGGTGCAAACATCCAGAGAAAAGGGGAGCTCCCAGAGATCAGCCCAACATTCTAGGAGCCTCTTTTCCACTCAGGGCTTTGGCAAGAAATGAGAGCGGGGAAGCCAGCGGAATTTTGGCCATCCTGTGAGCCTGGGGAAATAAAAACTGGAATTTGAGGCGAAAAAGGCAGCCAGCACACTTAAGGATCCAACATCCCAGAGAGAAGGGAGGCACAGAGAAGTGAATTCAGCACTCAACACCAATTTTCCCCTCAAGGTGTTTGCCACTTCATAAGCTGTGGAGGGAGGCTCAGGAACTAAGCAGAGAGCAGCTGAACAGTAGAATGGAGTTTTTAGCTGACTCGTGTTATCGAGGAGGCAAAAATGGAGTACAGGAGTAACAGGAGAAGTGGCTTCGGTTAATATCCAGGTTCTCGGTTAAAGACCCCTGCAGGGTTGCTCCCAAAGTGTCTATGCACCAAAGGTAACTCAAGCATTATAAAGACTTTAACTCAGTCCTGAGTCAGCCCTGTCCCTGACCAGATTATGGTGACTGGCTGCTGTACCGCCCACCAGATGATAAGGTGAATCCTCTGTGAAGTAAAGTAGCAGCATCCAGAGTCTCTACAGGTTGTCACACAAAGTGACTGACATTCGTATAAAAATTGCCAACCATAACATAGACAGGACTAAGAGAAAAAACAGAGAATAGAAGCAAGCCCATAGGTAACCCACATGCTGGAGTTATCAAATATGGGCTTTAAAAATAGGGATTAGTGGAGCCCCTGGGTGCCTCGGGTGGTTAAGCATCCAACTCTTGATTTCAGCTCAGGTCATGATCCCAAGGTCGTGAGATCGAGCCCCAGCTGGAGCTGCTCTGTGCTGAATGTGGAGCCTGCTTAAGATTCTCTCTCTCCCTCTCTCTGTGCCCCTCCCCCATTCATGTGTGCACAAATGTGCTCTCTCTCTCTCTCAAAAAATAAAAAATAAATAAAAACAGGGGTTGGTATAATCAGGCAAAGAGTTGACAAGATGGGCAATTTCATCTGAGAATTCAAATCTACAAAATAAATTAAAAATTCCAGAAATGAATAATATAATGGAATTTGAGGTCTTACTAGATGGGTATGACAGTGAATTAGACACAGCTGAAAAGAAGATAAGTGAACTGAAAATAGGCCAGCAGAAAATAACCAGACCTAAGCACAGAGAGAAAAACACACAGAAAACATTGATTTTTAAGATAAGTCATGAGATACAAGGGATACGGTGAAAATGTCTACTACATGTATTAGTTGAAGTGCCAAAGAGAAAGAGAGACCGTAGGGCAGAAACAATAGTTGAAGTGATATTGACCAGGAATCTTCTGAAATTGATTCAAAATAGCAAGCTACAGATTAGATAAATGCCATGAATACAAAGCAGGATAAAATGAAGTAAAACTCTTGAGATCAAGAGGAAAAAAAAAAAATTAAATAAGCCAGAGAGAAGAAACATTAGTTTCAAAGCTGCTAATAAAACTTACACCTGACTTTTCAAAAGAAACTACAGAAACCAGAAAACAAAGAATGGAATGACATTCTTGAAGTGTGGCAAGAGGAACGCCTGGGTGGCTCAGTGAGTTAAGCGGCCAATTCTTGATTTTGTTTCAGATCATGATCTCATGGTCCATGGGATCGAGCCCCATGTTGGGCTCTGTGTTGACAGTGTGGAACCTGCTTGGGATTCACTCTCTCCCCCACCCCTCTCTCCCTTTCTCTCTGCCCCTCCCCCACTCGTGCCATCTCTCTGAAAATAAATAAAACTTTAAAAAAATAAAGTGTGACAAGGACATTTTATATTCAATAAAAACATCCTCCCAAAGTGACAATGTAATAAATACCTTTCCAGACGCACAAAAACAGAAAATTAAACAACATATTTGCACTGAGAGGAGCAATCTGTAGGCCATGGGAAAATTAGTCCACAGGAAAATAGGAAATACAGTGAAGAATAAAGAACATCAAAAAGGGTAAATATGTAAGCAAATGAATATTGACTAAAAGGAAAAAAAATAATAAATGTCTTGTGGAATATAAAATACACACACGATTAAAACTTACAACAACATGGGCAACCTGGGTGGCTGAGTCGGCTAAGCATCTGACTTCGGCTCAGGTCATGATCTCACAGTTCATGAGTTCAGGCCCCGCATCGGGCTCTGGGCTGACAGCTCAGAGCTGGAGCCTGCTTTGGATTCTGTGTCTCCCTCTCTCTTCTCCCTTCCTCTACTAGCACACTCTCTCTCTCTCTCTCTCTCGCTCTCTCTCTCTCAAAAATCAATCAATCAATAAATAAATACATTTAAAAAAAAAACTTACAACAACATTACCAGAAGAGGCAGAAAGGGAGTAAATGGAGTTAAAGTGTTCTAAAGACTAGCACTCTCTGAGAGGCAGTAAAAAAACACTTGAGTAAGTTAAGGATGCTGGCTATCGTCCCCAGAGTAGCCGCTGCATGAAGAGTAAAGAAACTGCATACACAAGCTAATAGAGGGGACACTGAACAATAAAAAATACCCAAGGAATCCAAAAGAAGGCAATAAAGTAGTAAAGGGGCGCAGTTAAATAAGTGGGAAATAGAAAACAACTGTGAAGAGGGGCGCCTGGGTGGCTCAGTCGGTTAAGCGTCCAACTTCAGCTCAGGTCGTGATCTCACGATTTGTGGGTTCGAGCCCCGTGTCGGGCTCTGTGCTGACTGCTCAGAGCCTGGAGCCTGCTTCCGATTCTGTGTCTCCCTCTCTCTCTGCCCCTCCCCCCTCTCTCTCTGAAAATAAATAAACATTAAAAAAAATTTTTTAGAAAACTATGAAGATAATGGCCATAACAGAAATATACCAGTAATTACTTCAACAACAAATGAAATATTCAAATTAAAAGACAAAGATAATCAGGCTGGATTTTAAAATACCACATTATGTTTACAAATTACGCACCTTGACTATAAGGACACATAAACACTGAAGGCAAAAGAATAAAAAAAAGTTACGCCCCGCAAAATCCAATCACGAGAAAGCTGGCGGAGGTGCTCTAACAGCAGGCAAGTTGCACTTCGAGGAAAAAGCTACCAAGATCATCAGAAATGAGGATAGATATTTCAAAGACTGACATTTCAACAGGATCAGAGGGTAAATCCACCAGGAAATCACCTGGAGATAAGGAAAGTAGGGAGATAATCAAATTCTAAATTTTTACTTGCCTGCTAACACAGCTTCGATATATAGGAAACAAAAATGCACAAAACTAGAAAGAGAAACAGACAAACCCACAAACACAGTGGAAGACTTCCATGCATCTCTCTCAGAAACTGATTTTAAAAAAAAAAAAAAAGGAGACGACAAATCAGTAAGGAGACCAACATCTAAACATGATTTACATATCTGACCTCACAGACCAAATTAAACACTGCATATAATAACAGAATAAACATTCTTCTGGTGAGGCAACGGAAAACTTACCAGAATCCACCATGCTGGGCCATAAAGGGACTTTCAAGATGTTTCAAAGAAATGAAATAATTAAAAGTATGTGATCTGATCATAGCAGATTAGGCTCAAAAACAACCACGAAAAAAAGTGAGGAAATCCCCAAATGTTTGGAAATGAAGCAATGCACTTGTAAACAGAACAGAATAAAAACCCCTAAGTCAAAGAAGAAACTACAACAGAAATCAGCAAATGTTTTGGACCATACGGTAATGAAAATGTGACAAATTCTGTGCTTAATGTTTATGCCCTTAAATTCAGATTTTACAAAAGAACAAAATCTTAAAAGCAATCATCAATGTACCTAACTCAAAAAAAAAATTTTTTTTTTAATTTATTTTTGAGACAGAAAGAGACAAAGCACGAATGGGGGAGGGTCAGAGAGAGGGAGACACAGAATCTGAAACAGGCTCCAGGCTCTGAGCTGTCAGCACAGAGCCTGACACGGGGCTTGAACTCACGGACCGCGAGATCATGACCTGAGCCAAAGTCAGCCGCTTAACCGACTGAGCCACCCAGGCGCCCCTCAAAAAAATTTTTTTAAGAAGTAAATTAAACCCAAAGAAACTAGAAAGGGAATGAAAAAAGTTTTAATAAGACGAGAAAGTAATGAAATTTTTAAAAATTACATAGACAAAAATCAGTAAAAAACAAAAGTAATTTTTGAAAAGACTAACAAAATTGAGAAATCCAGCAATCAGCAAGACGCTGAAGAAAATGGGAGAGAAGGCACATATTACCGATATCATGAATGAAAAAGAAAGTATCATTGCAGATTGCACAGAGGGTACAAAGACTATTCAATTCATTAAAAAACTTATATAAAATAGAAAAAGTCCTCAAAAAATACAGTTTACCAAAACTGACACAGAAGAACACAGAAATATAAATAATCCTATTTCTGTTAAAGAAATAGAAACTGTAATCAAAAACCTTCCCACTAAAAAATCTAAGTTCACACGGCTCCTCTATGGAATTTTTCTAAAATATTTAAGTCAAAGAAAAAAACAAAAAACATACAAACACACAAATCTTATCCCTGCTCTTGCAGAAAAACAAAAAAGGAGTTAACAGTTTCCAATTTATACCATGAGGCCAGTGTAACTGCAAGATATAATCTGACAAAGATATCATAAGACAGTAAAATCATAGGTAATCTGTTTCATGAACACAGATTTAAAAAAACTTAAACAGAATATTAATAATTCACATACACTATGAAAAATATAGTCAAAGAATGCTGCTGTGGCCATTATATTAGCAGCCAAGGGATTATGAAAAGGATAATATATCATGACAAAGTTGGATTTAGTCCAGGAATGCAAGATTGGTTAACTTTTGAAAATCAATCAATGTAATTTGGCCACAACAGAAGAAGGAAGAAAACTTGTATGTTCATTGCAAAAGATGCAAAAACGCATCTGACAATCTTCCACACGCATTTATGATAAAACTCAAACCAAAAAGGAATAGAAGAATACAAGAGGCCATCGATGAAAAATGCACAGCTAACATCATACTAAATGGCTAAAGGTGTAAGTAACAGGACCAAAACAAGGATGCCTGTTATTACCACTTCCGTTCAACATAGTATTAAAAGTTCTAGTCAGGGTAATTAGGCAAGAAATGTCCAACTCCAAAATGACCTCCATTCACAGATGACAAGATCTTTATGTAGAAAATTCCAAGGGTTCCATTAAAATGCCGTCAGAGGTAATGAATATATTCAGCAAAGTTGCAAGATACAAAGGCAACGGGCAGAAGTAAGCTGCATTTCTATACGCGAGCAATAAATAACCTGAAGAGAAGAAAATTAAGAGAACAGTTCCATTTACAATAGCATCAAAAAGAGTGAAATAGTTAAGAATAAATTTAACCTAGGGTGCAAACGACTTGCACACTGAAAACTACCAAATATTGCTGAAAGAAGTTAAAGAAGACATAAATAAGTGGAAGACATTACACGTTTACAGACTGTAAGAACTGAACATTATTGAGATGTAATACCACCCAAAGCATTCTACACATTTAATGCAGCCAAAATCCCACTGGGTGATTTTTTGCAGAAGTAGAACTCATCCTAAGGCTTATATGGAATCTCAGAAGATCCCTGAATAACCAAAAGAATCTTGAAAAAGAAGAACAAAGTTGGAGTACTTACACTTCCTGGTTTCAAAACTTGCTACAAAGCTACAGTAATCAAAACAGTGTGACACTGATGTAAGGACTGGATGACTGGAACAGAACCCAGAGCCCAGCAATAAGCCACTGCACCCATGGTTAATGTATTTGTGACAAGGGTATCAGACTCTTCACTGGGGAAAGGACAGTCTTTTTAACAAATGATGCAGGGAAAACTGGACATCCACATGCAAAAGAATCAAGTTGGACTCTTACCTTACACTATATATAAAAATTAACTAAAAACCCACCAAAGACCTAAATATAAGAACTAAAACTAGGGGCGCCTGGGTGGCGCAGTCGGTTAAGCGTCCGACTTCAGCCAGGTCACAATCTTGCGGTCCGTGAGTTCGAGCCCTGCGTCAGGCTCTGGGCTGATGGTTCAGAGCCTGGAGCCTGTTTCCGATTCTGTGTCTCCCTCTCTCTCTGCCCCTCCCCTGTTCATGCTCTGTCTCTCTCTGTCCCAAAAATAAATAAACGTTGAAAAAAAAAAAAGAACTAAAACTATAAACTTCTTAGGGGAAAATCTTCACGACATTGGATTTGGCAATGATTTCTTGGCTGTGACACTGACATTGGGCAATGATTTCTTGGCAACAGCAAAAACGATAAAGCAGACATCCTCAAAATTGAAAAACTTTCGTGCATCTAAAAACAGAGTGCAAAAGGGGCACCTGGGTGGCTCAGTCGGTTGAGCCTCCGACTTCGGCTTGGGTCATGATCTCACGGTTCATGAATTCAAGCCCCACATGGGGCTCTGCACTGGCAGCACAGAGCCTGCTTGGGGTTCTCTTTCTCCCCCTCCCCTCTCTCTCTCTCTCCCCCTCTGTCTCTCAAAGATAAATAAATAAACTGAAAAAAATCAAATGTAGAATTACCATATGATCCGGGAATTTCACTCTTCGATATACTCGAAAGAGTTGATGGTGGAGACTCAAACAGATACGTGTGTACCAATGTTCACAGCAACATGATACACAGTAACCAGAGGTGGAAACAATCCAAATGCCCTTCAACAGAGGAATGGATGAACAAAGTGTGGTCTATACATACATATAAGGGGATAATATTTACCTTAAAAAGAAAATGAAATTCTGACAAGTGCTACAACATGAATGAACCCTGAAAACATTATGTTAAGTGAAATAAGCCAGACACAAAAGGACAAATATTTTATGATTCTTTATACGAGATACCTAAAACAGGCAGATTCATAGAGGCAGGAAGTAGAATAGAGGTTACCAGGGTCTAGGGGAGAGGGAATGGAGAGTTATTATTTAAAAGGCACAGAGTTTACACAGTTACTGTTTGGGGTGATGAAAAGTTTGGAAATGGATAGTAGTGATGTTTGCACAACATTGTGAAGATACTCGATACCACTGAACTATCCACTGAAAATAATTAAAATGGTGAGTTTTGTGTTAAGAATATTTTACCACAATTTTGGGGGGGGGGGGAATAGAAGAAAATCTCCCTAATGTGATAAATGAGATCTATAAAAAACCTACAGCGAACATCACACTTAATGGTGAAATATTGAAGACTTTCTCCTCAACACCAGAATCAAAATAAACATGCCCACTATCATCACTTCTATTCAATATTATGCTGATAATCCTAGCCATTGCAATAAGGCAAGAAAAAAATATATTGGAAAGGAAGATAAAAAAATTGTTATTTATAAAACACATGATTCTAGTTGTTAAAAAGTAAATTCTGTCAACATTTAGAATTAATAAGTAAATTTAACAAAGGTTGTTGGATACAGGGAAATATTTTAAAAATCAATTGTACTTCTATATGCCAGAAACAATTAGAAATGAAAAATATTTAAATAGCATTTATTATAGTATAAAACATAATACACATGGAAAGCAATCTAATAAAAAAAGTGTAAGACCTCTACACAGACAAATAAAATGCATTCTTAAAAGAAGTTTACTAGGACCGAGGTAAATGGAAGAGCTTATCTTATCCCTGGATCAGAAAACTTAAATGTTGTAAAGATGTCAAGTTTCCTCAAGTTGACCTACATATTTTTGAGCCAGTCCCAATCAGCAGGGATTTTGTGGAATTTCAAAGCCAATTCTAAATTTTTTTTAATGTTTATTTTTGAGAGACAGAGAGACAGAGCACAAGTAGGGGAAAGGCAGAGAGAGGGAGAGAGAGACAGAATCCCAACAAGGCTCCAGGCTCTGAGCTGGGCTCTCAGCACAGAGCCCGACGTGGGGGCTTGAATCCACGAACTGTGAGATCATGACCTGAGTCGGACACTTAACCGACTGACCCACCCAGGCACCCCTCAAAGGCCAATTCTAAAATTTATATAGAAATTTAAAGAACCGAAAGTAAACAAAAGTGTGGAAGACGAACAAAGCTGGGGGGTTTATACTACTAGATATCAAGACTACATATACAAAGCTATAGTAATTACACTATAAAGCTTGTATTGGTACACAGTCAAATACGCCCAACAAAATTTGCATAAACATATAGGTATTCCGAAAGACACATAACCAACAATCATAACACCCTTTCCAGCCAAAAACCGGAACATCGACAGTAGAATGGGTAAACTGTGGAATAGTCACACAATGGATACTACAGTAAATAGAATGCATGAGTGTAACTCTACACGACAGGATAAATCTCACAAATAAGCCGAATAAGAGAAAACACCACAAAGAGAACACACCGCATGATTAAATGTTATAAAGTTTAAAAGAGACAACGCGAACGTATGACACTAGAAGACAGACTAGCAGTTACCTTTGGGGACTGATGACAGGGAGATGGCTTCTGATATTTTTTTTTTCTCGGTCTGGGCAGCAGTATCATGGGAGTGGTCACTGTAATAATTCAAGCTGTATGATTTGGAGACTTTTCTGTATGTGTTATACTTCAATTAAAAAGTTGGCTAAGAAAGCCCCAGTTGGATAGGCACCATCAGTTCTCCTAGAGACTACAGTGCCCTGCCTCTCTTTTTGCTTGCCTACCGTGGGAGCACAGTGCCAGTGGGCACAGAGAAAAGCCACAGCCTCTGGACAAGGGAGCCTCTTCCTCCACGAAGCCTTCCAAGACTGCCAATCCCCTCCCCCACCCTCCTTTGAACCTACACAGCTTTTCTCATCGATATAATAGTAATTCCTGACATCCCCAGGCAGCCTGCAAGGCTGTGAGCCTCCAGAATGCAGGAGCTGAGATAATACATAATAATAGCATTTGTTGAGCATTTACTATACGGCAGGCACTTTTTCTAAGCAATTTACATGCAGCAACTCATTTAGTCCTTCCAATAACCCTGTGAAGTCGGTCCTGCAGTTATCCCAATTTTCCAGATGAGGAAACCAAAGAAAAGAATGATTTATTGAGTTGCCTAAGGCGTCACCGCTAATAATTAGAAGAGCTAGGATTCGAACCTGGGTAGTCTGGCTCAGAAACACTTTGTTTCAGCCATGAGCCCACTCATGAGGCCTCGTGCCGGGGGCCCCGGGGACACCGCCCAGGCCAAGCACAAATGAAGAGATGCTTGCCATCTTTCCAGGCTGGCAATGCGTCTATGTGTCTGTGGACAGGGATGAGGTGTGTAATGTCTTGAACCACCCCCCCCACCCCCTGCCCCAACCCAGTTCTAAACTAAAACACAGCAGGCAGGCCCGGCCGGTGGGTCTGGGCTCCTAAACCTGGGGAAGCCAGCTGGGACCAATGCCTGGGTTGGGGGCAAGTTCCTTCCTTATCCTGTAGAGGAGGGCCTGGAAACTTCTCAGAGGTCAGACCCCCACTGACAGCACTCAGGACAAAGAGGAGGTGCAGGATGGGGGCCCCTGTTCCCCTTGTAGGCATTGGCCAGGGGCCCTCTGCTTCCCACCCCCAGCCCACAGGTCTGGAAACAGCTCCTTTTAAGGCAAAGCCAGCCTCCTCTGGGAATGAATTCTAGCATCTCGGACTCTCCACCCCTCACCTGACAGGCTGTGTCACAAGTTTCTTCTTGAATCTGCCTTTAAGCTGTCCTGCTGCAGTTTAAGCATATGTCCTTTGCTCTGCCTGGAAGGGGCCCTCGTCTCTGCCAGAGGCTCTCTTTGCTTCCCGGGGGGGTATGCGGGTACAGAAGCTCCTTGGTGCCAGGTCTGGGTGGCCGTAGCCGGGCTCCAGTGACAAACACTTAAAACGACAGACCCCACAGCGTCCGAAGAGAAAGTCAGAGTTACCCGTCTCCGGCTTACATCAAACAGTCCTGGCTTGTCGGAGGCCCAAGCCCGGGGAGACAAAACAGTCCTATGTCCATGGCAACCAGAAACAGCCCAGACAGGGGGCCACCCTGGCAAAGGTGACACGGCACATCCATGCCAGAGACCAGGGCAGGCCTGACACCCAGTTTGGCTAAAAGCCCTGGAAATCCGGCCCGGGGGCAGGGCACAAGGGAAGGACCACCCTTACGTTCGGCCATTGCTGAGGAGGGACCAGGTGTGCCCGCTGCAGCGCACCTGTTTGTGAGAACACGTGCACACGCACAGCCAAGGCCATGTGGGTCAAAGTCAGACGGAGAGCGAGCTGTTAGCGCAAAGAACTTCTAAGCCAGAGCTATGAAAGGATAACAGAGAAGCTGTGTCTCCGCCTGGCCTTTCCCATTCCCCTCTGCCCTCGCCTGACAGCCAGGCCCTCCTCGGGGCGACTCCCGAGGAAGCTGTGAAACACGCAGGTGCAACCAGGTCACCTAGTTAACAGCCTCCCTCCCGCTGTATTATTCATGGGCTCCCTTCTTCCGGCCTGAGCTCCAGTTTCCAACAGCCCTCGGGCTCGGCTTGGCAGGTCAAGCAGCCTGGCAGGCCTAGCCTGCGGCAATCCCCACTCTTTACCCCCCCCCATGCCCTTCCCACCCCCTTGTTAGGATGCAGCCATCCCGGTGCTAACTCAGCCCCCAGGCGTCAACCTGCACTTCGGGGAAGGAGGAGAGCTTTGGGGTCAGTGAGGAAGAGCAAAGAAGGAACACCTTGGCTGAGTTAGGCTTGAGATGCTAACATTTCCAAAGGTAGCTGCAGGCCCCCTCCTCTCTGTCACACACACACACACACACACACACACACACACACAGTGTATCAGCTGTCCCCAGTACGGTACTCTGAATAAGTGTGAGAGCCCACAGGAAGGAAGGGTCCTGTCTTGTCTGTTTCTGTACTTTAGAAATTTTTTTTATTTATTATGCTTAATAAATATGTGCTGACTCGTACACTCTCCCCAAAAGATGGGCACCAAATTGATAGAGTGGGCATAAGTCATTAAGCCATTCGAAGACACCGCTGTTGGGTTCAGAGATTTTCATGTTATTTAAATATCTATCTGCATATATCTTATAAATCCCACATAGTTTAAGTCATCCATACATAGTGATAACTAACAAATATTGATTGGTTGATTGCAGTTTCTACATATCACAATACATTTCGCCAAGCACCATCACACTTGGCCTGAAACACTGCGGGTAGCTAGTCGCCAGCCAGGCCAATAGCTGAGGGGCAGTGTGGGGTGGGATTCAATCAGGAGTCATTGCATTCAACCCGCAGGCTTTACAGGTGGGAAGAGCTGGGGGTCCGGCTGGGGTCTCCGGGTCCAGGCAAGTGCAGAAACCACCAAAGACATGACCCTCTGGGATGGGGACAACCCCATCAGGGCAGATGCCCTGAGCCGGGGAGATGCCCTGTTGTTCAACCCCATGGACGTTTAAATCACTGCCCAGCCTCACTCTCTTTAAATGCCTGGGTGCTGTAGGCACCTGAATGACCCAAACCAGGGCCAGTCACAGGTAAGGTCCAGATGGCACTGAACACACACGACGGGCTAGTCTCCGAGTCTAGCCCTGTTGCTGCCTCTGTGCAGGCCCGAGGTGGGTCACTTGTCCTTTCTGAGCTCAGTGTCCATCTGTGTAATCAGGGATTTGGCTCTGGCCTTCTCCAAGCCCAGTGCAGGATGAAGCACAGACTGAAGATTAAGGAGTCTGACCGCCTTGCTCAGATTCTACTGCATCACCTGCTAACTATGTGACTTTGGGTGAACTGCTTAACCTCTCTGTGCCTCAGGTCTGCCACCTGTAAGGTACGAGTAACAGCAATCCCTATCTCACCGGGCTATTGTTGGGACTGAGGAAGTGCTAAGACCAGGGCCTGGCATACAGTTAACACTTAGGAAGTGTTTTCTGTTATTATTACCAGTCCTGATGCTCTAGAAGTCTATGACAGAGGTCACAGTAAACTGGTCATCCATGGGCCACATGCAGCTTGCTGAAGGGTTTTCCCTATAAGATACATCCCACGAGGGCAGGGGCCACCGATTGGTCCCAGGGGCCTAGAACGGTGCCTGGCACACAGTAAGGGCTCAATAAGTATTTGATAAATGAATGAATGGCCTCAAGGTGTTTTTAAATACTTGAATTAGGTGCTAACATTGAGAATACCAAAATTTTGCATTTCTTAAAATCTGCACTTCTAGATAATTTTGGAGTCAGTGCGTGGCCACGCTTGGCCTGCCTTCCAGCTTGACAAGCACGGGAGAGAATGCAAGCGTTGGCACCCCCTTTAGACGGGGTGGGCATGTGCGGTTCGCCGCAAGGCCTACGCGCAGCCAGTCTGTCCTTTAATGTCCGCTGTCTGGAAGCCGTAGGCACCTGAATGTCCGCCCTGGCCCCGGTCAGTCACGGGTAAAGTCCAGACAGCAAGTAAGGTTTGCATTTCCCCAGCCCCAGAGCAATCTGCCCACGGGCTCTTCTTCAAGGGCCCCAGGATCCCCTCCCGGCTCCGCTCCCACCTCCCGGTCCGGGAAAGGAGACAAGCTTCCAGGTCTCTGGATCACCCCCGTCCCTGGACACCTGAGCCCCGCCGCCCCCTCCCCACTGCAGACAGGCCAGCCGTTCTCCCCAGAGGACGTGACCCCGAATGCTCCACAATGCAAGCGACTTCCCAGCTTTCCAGGCTGCCATCCTCGCTGGGTTGAAAACTCCCCAGCATAAGATAGCAAGGGGCAGATGAACTTAATCCTTACCTTTCTCATGGAAGTGTGCAGAGAAGATGGGGAAACACACACACACACACACACACACACACACACAACCAGAGATAAAGTGCTTTTCTAAAGTGTTAGTCTCCATGCCAGGCCCACTCCACTCGGATCTCCTATGGACAGGGACATGGTGTCATGTCGTATGCTCAGTAAACCTGGTGTCCTGTGTGCTGTGGGGGATGGTGGGGGCTGCAGTGGACACCTGGGCCCCTCCTTCCTACCACCCCCTCCCCAGCCCTGCCAGGGCTCAGGTCCACGCGGATGGCCCACGTCTTCCCATCCACCAAGAGGCCTCCGGAGCCCAACCACCCTATTTTCTGCCTTTAGCGTGTCTGTTGTCACCTGTCTTCTCCGTAGCACCTGGGGCCATCTGTAAAAGGCTTGGGTGTGTCTTTATTACCGGACTTCCTCCCCCGGCTCAGCACAGTAGCCACCAGCCACAGGGAGCCACTGAACATTTGGAATGTACCCAGTCGAAATTGAGATGTGCTCTAAATGCAACACACACACCAGATTCCAAAGGCTTGGTACCAAAAAAAAAAAAAAAAAGTAAAATATACAACAAATAATAACTTGTTATATTGATAGTATGTTGAAATGATAATATTTAAAAAAATTTTTTTAACGTTTATTTATTTTTGAGATAGAGAGAGACAGAGCATGAACGGGGGAGGGTCAGAGAGAGGGAGACACAGAATCCGAAACAGGCTCCAGGCTCTGAGCTGTCAGCACAGAGCCCGACGCGGGGCTCGAACCCACGGACCACGCGAGATCATGACCTGAGCCGAAGTCGGCCGCTTAACCGACGACTGAGCCACCCAGGCGCCTCATGAAATGATAATATTTTAGATGTCCTGGGTTAAACAAAATAGATTATCAAAAGTAATTTCACCTATTTCTTGTAACTCTTTAAGTGGCTACTAGAAAATTTAAAACCACACCTGTGGTTTGCATTTGTGGCTCGCATTATATTTCTTTTTTTTTTTTTTTAATTTGAGAAAGGGAGAGAGAGAGAGAGAGAGAGAGCAGGGGAGAGGAGCAGAGGGATGGGAAGAATCTTAAGCAGGCCCCACTCTCAGCACAGAGTCCAAGGTAGGGTTCAATCCCACAACCCTGGGGTCATGACCTAAGCCAAAATCAAGAGCCAGATGCTCAATCAACTGAACCAGCCAGGGGCCCCTCGCATTATATTTCTATGGGCCAGCCGTGCTGCAGATTCTCGGCACGAATCCCTGATAGATAGAGGATAGAGCTAGCCTAGAACACTGTGATGCTCAGTACCCGCTGACCGAATGTCTGAACGAGAGGCCTCCCCAACAGTGCACATGAGACCCTAAAATATAAAGGAGGATGAGTTTGGAAGGACTTTCTGCCCCACTGCCCAGGACGTGCTGGTTTCCCAGTGGCATTCCACCCGAAGATCGCCCTCTAACAGGAAGCCACGGGCCTCCGTAGAAGGGTCAGTAAGGCTTCGAGTTCCATCACCACTGGTTCCTTAATTAGAAGCCAGGAAAAGCCAGTATCCCTTGCAGACAGGACCAGTGATACAAATGGATACCCAGACATGGTCCCAGCCACCCCAGGTTTTTTTTTTTTCCTCTCTCTCTGTTTCCTCCCCCTCTCTCGCTCTCTCCTCTCCTTCCCTCCCTCCTTCACTTTCACTGGCTCCCAAATTACAGCCTTCTGTCAGAAACAGAGACAATCAAGGTGGCACGCAGGGCCCTTGTCACAAATGGCATCTCAGGTCCTCTCCAAATGGAGCATGGCCTTTAAAGAGAAAAGCAGTGCCGCTATCAGCCTGCCTGGGGGAAGATGCATTTCCAAGAAGGCACAGGCCACAAGAGACTCCCTCCCTCGTAGGCTGATCACCCTGCGGGAGGTTCTGGGTGCCTGTGACCGCACAGCCAGGCGCGGGGCTGCTGGGGTCCAAGAGACGAAGGCCTGCCTGGCCTGCTCCACACCTCATGTTGGGGCAAGAGAAGCAGGGCTCAGCCCCTGACCGGCCACCGCCCAGATACCTCACCCAGGGAGAGGGCCTAGAACAAGCCCATTCCCCAGCTCGGGGCCTCAGTTTCCCCACCTGTAACAGGGGGAGTCTAGCTATTTCTAAGGACCCTTCCAGCCCTTGGAATGGAGGTCACAACCTCAAATGGCTAAAGGACAAATGAGTAGAGAGGGATCAAATGTGAGATGGCAGGGAGGGTGGGGCTTCGTGGAGAGTGAAGGCTGTGAACTCACCGAAATCTAAAGGGAGGCTCTCAGGCAAAACTCGGATGTGAGACAGAAGTCAGAGCGAAGTCGGAACTGGCTACGTCTGGAGTGGGTGACACTGCCTGGGAGGGGGCATGCGGGAGCCGGCCGAGGCACTGGGAACGCGTCCCGTCCGCGTGGCGGCGACACAGGCAGGCACACGCGCACAAGTTCACCACTTCTATTTCCGCTCTGCTTCAAAGAATTTTTAAACTAAAAACATAAGTAAATAAAAGGCTGCAATTCGGCAGCGACCGACAACTGCCAACTGGGAACACAGACCCTCCAGCGCCAGCTCCAGTCACAGATGCCAGAAACCTAGACTTTCATGCAAAACTGCTGTCGTTTTAATGTTGTTAGTAGCTAATTTAAAATTAAAACTCACAGCCACGCACGTGCACACACATACACACACACACACACACACACGCCTTCAGGCAGAATTCAATTTATGAGCTTACAGACTGTCAACCTCTCGAAATTGCTAGACTACAACGTGCCTCACACATGACTAAATCAAAAGGGGTAGGAACGAAAGCTACTACATTTTGCATGTGTCCTGTGAGCCAGGCACCGCACAAAAGGCTCGCTCTATCATTTTCCCCTTATTCACGCTGACAGCAAGCCTACAAGGCAATTGAGAATGATTCCCATGTAACAGATGAGAAAACTAAGGCCTGGGCAAGGCGGCATGCCGGACCAAGGCTTCAGAGCTCAAGGGCAGACACACTGGTGTTCAATCCCAGTGTTCTCCACCTGCTTCCAAGCTGCCTTCCAAAAATTACGAAGGGAACAGGTTTGCAATCCCCCTTCGTGACACAGCTTGAGGCCCCTGAGGCCGAGGACGACGTCCGCTCTTCCCATGCCCCTTGGCAAAACACTGAGCCACGCGGACTTTCACTGCCGATGCGAGAGAGTGCCTTAAGAGCACGAAGGCCGAGACCCAAATATAGAGACCGGCAAGGAGCGGCAGAGGCCTGCCCCCTTCCCCATGACAGATCCAGATTAAATTTCACAGTGGAAGACGAGAAAGCTGTCTCTGTGTGGCTCCTTCTTAAATATGCCAAGTTTCTCACTGACACCCTTCTGGTCAATAAAGTTGGTAAGAATACGCATTTTCTGCCCAAGGGGATCCGATAGAGCTATTTTCATATTGAGCCAAAATAGATATGGCCCATAAATGCTCCAGTTTTTCTCAGTTGACTCTTCTGCACAAATGATTAGTCACCACCGATGCAGATATGCAGATCAAGGTACGGAAATTTCCAGCACTCCAGAAGCACACCTCATGCCCTCGTCATTACATCCCCGGGCAACCATGATTCCGTCTTCTGTCGCAGAGGTGGGTTTTGCCTTCCGCAGCCCCTTTCGTACGGGGCCCGGGCCCTTCTGTTCTCACGGTGCCCGCCACTCCCTGTCATCTCACATGTGGCACCGTGTATCTTTGTGCCTCCCGGCCCTCGCAGGCACGTGAGTTTGGGACCTCCGCTCCAAGGGCATATGCCTGCAGCCCAGAACACAGCAGGACGGGCAAAGCTGCCCGGTGTTGAGAGTAACCAACGTGAACAGTGAAAACTGGCTATGGCCACACCAAATGCCCTGCGTGTTAAGGGCCAGTTAACAGCGGGGCTAGAAGTAGGGGATCGATCGCCTGGCAACAATAGGCCATTCTGTCAACAAGCATAAGTCTACCTGCGTGGCAGGCCCTGAGGATACAAGGAGGAGTAAGATACAGCCTGTGCTTCGGGGGGCCTCACTGCCCAGGGGAGGGGTCAGACCCCTGCAGAGTAGTAAAATGCGCCAGGGAAGGAGGTGAGGGAGGGAGCACGGGCTGGAGAGGAGTCAGTGAAGGCTTCCCAGGGTTGGCGATCCCCAAACAGCGTCAGTAATATGCATGTAAGCGCACGAGGCTGGAGCACAGAAAAACCCCCTCTGATCCCCACTCCTTTCTTCCTGGAGGCTAACTACCCCCATGCATAAGAGCCTACCTCGTGAATGACCTTGCTCACCTATTACCCGCACAAAGAAGATGGCCCCAGCGCCAAGAAAAACTCTAATCGGGGCTCAAAATAAAAAATGAACTGAAAAAAAAAAAAAACCAAACCACTGTAACTGCTCGAAATCAACGAGCTCAAAGGCAATTAAGGCAATTTTTAAAAACAGCTTTACATTCTAAAACACTAGAATTTTAAAAACCTGAGGGTTCGTTAAAAAAAAAAAAAGTCTTTTCTTCATCTAGTTGGGTTTGAACTCTTATTCACGAAGGAATGGCTCACGTCAGCATCACCGTGGTCAGGCCCACGCCCGGGCTGACCTGTGTCCTCCCACGCGGCTCTCTGGTCACTCTGCACCCCGGAAGGCTTGCCATCTTCCTGGCAAGGAAGCCAGCTTAGGGGAAGGGCAGTCCTCTTTTGACAGGGCTGGGGCATATGCCATGACCTTTCACCTGTGACACCATTGGCCTCACCGGGCGACTGAGCCAAATCTGCCAAATCTTCTATGCTCAGGCCAGCCTTGATGGCTTCCGGATCGCCATTATTCCTTCAGAAGACCAGGGGGTAACTTGCCACCATCCTGGCTGGCATCATCCTTGTGTCTTGGGGCTCAGGGGTTCCCCCGGCCCCAGGGCGGCAAAAGTGGAATGTCCAGCCTGGGCTGGGGGGGTGAGAGTGGAGCCTGGTCAGTACCCTGCCCTCCGTGGGCTATCCCAGATTAACACGTATGCAGCTCCCTCTGCGTCAGTCCTGTGGCCGCTGAGAGGTGTGATCAGTGAGGCCCTCCAGCGTGTGGGAGGGACAAATGAAGTGGAGGACAGTTACTCAATTCCTTCCCTTTGAGGGACAGCCTCTATCCAGCCCCAGGCCTCCTAGGGGCAGAGCAGTATATCGGATTCCAGAAACCCTGCCCCGTGCCCACTCTCTACCAGCCCAAAGGCAGCACACACACTAACGTTTTGACTGCACGGAAAGCTGGGCCGCTGCGTGACTCTGTTTACAGGTCCCCAAAACACAGACACTTTCTGGCATTAGCAGGGGATGGCCCCAAGGCGCCAGCGGAAAACTGTTACCCGACCCTAGCATGATCCAGGAAAGGAAGTTCCAGTCTCGTTCTCAAACCCACGTTCTGATCCACTGCCCTATGTGGGACACTCCTTCTGCACCAAAAGGTTGTGAAATGCTCATGTCCCTAGAAGATACCGTGGACCAGGGCTTCTCAAACTTTATTGAGCAAATCACTCAAGGATCTTATCAAATACACATCCTGATTCAAGAGTTCTGGGATGGGAAAGAAGCGTCTGCCTTTCTACCAAGCCCCCAGGGGATACTGACGCTGTGTGTCCACAGGCCACCCTCGGACTGCAAGGCTCCGCCATGCCTTCACCTCCCAGAAGTATGCGCATGTAAAGTAAGGACTTCAGAAAGATGCCCTTAAAAATACTAAGCTCAAAGAAATGAACCCTAAATGGTGAGACTGCAGGTAAGGTGGCTTGTTGGAAGAGGAAGCTATCTGGGAGGCAAACATGACCATCTGCCAATAGAACCCTCAAACCAAGCCCCTCAGCAGGCAGATGTGAGGACCCCAGCTGTTTGAGGATCAGGAAGGCCAAGACAGACATGTGTATGGGGACCCAGCCCAAATAAGGGCCAGGATGCCAGCCCCAAGCCTCCCACTCGCTCACTGTCTCCCACCACCTAGCTCACACCCATTACTTCCTTGCGCTATCTCTCCAGCCCATGGGGTACCCCCGCTCCCTGTCATCCAGGTCCTCCGCTTTCTGATCCTCTCCTGCCAGAGGGGAACCCTCCCCAAGCATTCCTATTCACAGCTGAGCCCCCTCCCCGTCCTGGCCCTTCCTCCCGCAGAATGACCTCTAGTCCCCCACCCCGTGGGTGCTGCCCGCAGTGCGCCTACCCCTGCACCGTGACCCAAATGTTAACTCCAGCCAGCTCTCCCCACCATGGGCTGACTCATCAGCACCTCGCACCTGGCTCCAACCGTGGCTCTTGGAGCCCACCCCCACCCAGGCGAGGGACTGACTCCACCCAATACGCCCGCGGGGACGCACACACAATCCTCACGTGCCTCTCCAGCTTATTTCAAAATTCAGATTGGGGTGGGGGCTCTTGCTAATTGCCTGAACCGTAAGGGTCAAAGCCTCTGGTCTAAGAGGGCAAAGTACAGACAAGAGGCAGGAGGAAAGAGGCGTGTTACTACTCAGGAAAGGCTAATTTTCCCCCCAGTGGCCACTGACAACACCAGGGCTGGGGGGTTGGGGTCGCAGTGGGGCGGTGGCCGGCGGCGATGGCACCGGATCTCCGCTCCGAGCACAGAGGCAGCGACTCTAGGTGCAGGCTCACGGAGAGCAAGGTACTGAGAGCTCGCCGGCTGATGCCGCCACCACCTTGGAACGCGCGGGCTGTCCACGCGTCCCGGGCTGACCTGCAGGGGAGATAAGGGGCAGCAATCCCGAGCGCAGGCCTCCAGGGACAGCCAGCACCGTCGGTGGTGGACCTGCCCGCGGACTGACTGGGGAAGCGAAGTGCAAGCCGCACTAGGCTCCCTGCTCCGCGAGGGGTGCATTTCCCCAAAGCCGGATCGGTTTGGGAAGGTTGCGGGGGTCCTCTGGGGTCTCTCGCGGTTACTGAGAGGTGATGAGGGTAGGGCAGAGCTACGTGACTGGAGGTCCCTCCAGCGCCACTGCCCATCCCGCGGTGGCGGTGCGCCCCACCCCATTCCACTGTCCAAATGGGGACCCAGAGCGCGAAGGGGACGGGAGTGGGATCCCGACGCTCTCTTTACCGCCGAAATTCTCCCCACCCCAGACCCAGACCCAGACCCGACCCAATCCAGGGCGCGGAGAGCAAAGCGACCTAATGTCCAGGAACCGGGTGAGGAGTGCAGTGCCTGTCCCCCCTAGGCCAACCCGGCGGGAATTCGAGTTCCCGGGAATCAAAGTTGCCGCGCGTCCGGCCGCGGGCTGGGAACGGGCGCAGCACCCCGGCCAGGGGCGGGGGACGGAAGGAGGCCCCGGGCGCTCGCCGCCGGCGAGGGCCGCGCCCGGAACAAGTGGTTCGGCGGCGGCGGTCGCGACCCCACGGCTGCAACTTTCCCGCCGCGTGGCGGGCGAACGGCGCGGAGAAAGCGAGGGAAGCGGGGAGGGAAGGGGCGGTGCGCGGCTCTCGGTACCGTGTGCGGAGAAGCGCCGCGTCGCGCCTCGGGCTCTGCTCTCCGCCGGGTCGGCCCCCACGGGCCGCCTGCTCCGCTGCTGGCCACCGCCGCGTCTCGCCGCCGGCACGAAGGCTCACCCTCGGCACGCCGGCCGCTCCAGCGTCCCCTTGGGCCCGCCGCTGGCCGCCTGCAACTTCAGGCGCGCCGCGGGCTCGGAAGAGGCGCACCCCAAACGTCCCGAGGCTTTGCACCCCCGCGCTCCATGCCCGGGGCCGGGCCGCCCCGCCCCGCCCGGCTCAGCGCCCGGCCGCCGTCGGACGCGTCTTGTCGCCGAGCATCGCGCCGCGCAGCCCGCGCCCCTCTCTCCCGAGCCGCCGCCGCCGCTCAAGTCCGCGATCAACTTTCCCTCGCTTCCTCCGCCCTGCTCGGCCCCCGCCACCCAGACCCCGCCTCCTGACGCTCCCTCCCGCGCTCCCTCCTCCCCGGCCCCCGCCGGCCGGGCCGCGCCTCGCCGCCCACCCCCTCCACGCTGCGCGCCGGGATCGCGGTGGCCCCTGCCGGGTCCCGCTGCGACCCCCGGGAGCCGCGCGGAGCCCGGCCAGGCGCTCAGGGCATGAATATTTCAGTGCTGGCGAAGCTGCCCTCTGCCGATGTCATGGCACCGGCTGCTGTGGCAACTCGACGAATCCCCCCCAAGGGGCAGGGAGGACGCCCGCGGAAGCGGCCCCAGGTGCTTGCGGGAGCCTTGCCCCGCAGGGCCGTCCGCCCTCCCAGAGAGGGGCGCGCAGAGGGGTGGGGGCCCGGCGGGCCTCTCGCCGGCTCCGCGCCTCCGGCCGAACCGGGAAACGCTCCCGGGAAGCCGAAGCCAGCGAGCCGGCCCACGGCCTGGGTGAGCCGGCGCCATCTGTTGGCTTTAAGCGCCCCCTCTCTGCTCCCAGAATCGCTGAGCGCCGAGCGGGGCTCGGTCCCTCTAGTCCTCGAGGCCGCTTGGCTCAACCAGCTGCCTTTGCCCACACCACTCATGGCGCTCCCACCTGCGCCGTCTCCCTCACTCGAGCTCAGAATGCCCCCCGGTGCTTACAAATGAAGGACCCCGGATGGGAAGAGGGCCTTGAGGTCACCAGAACACCCTCACTTGTGCAGTAGACCATCCTGCAGGAAGGGTCCCCCGGCCTTTTCTTGCCCACCTATAGGGATGGAGACTTCATGACTTTTCCGGACAGCTGGATTGGGGAGGAGTCGTATTTGATTCACGAATTGTAGCTGAGGAGGGCCATTCCTTGACCTTGATCTTCACTTCGCCAGGCTAAACATTCTGAATTCTTTTACTTGTTTACCACGTGACAGGGTTTCTGGACCTGTCAGTGTTGCAGTGGGCATATTGACAATAGCTGCCTGGAGCGAGGCTCTGGGCTGAGACTCCGCTCCTGTCCTCAACACAGCCTTTCTGGTAGGTCCTGTCATTAGCCTGGTTTTACAGTAAGAAAACGGGCTTAGGGAGGTGGGTGACTGACCCACGTGGTCGAGTCAGGTGTTGAACCAAGAATCTGACCCCAGACCTTCCGTTCTTCACCATTCACTCGCTCATTCACAGTTGCTACTCTGCGCTGGTTGACTGAAATAGGTTCCGGGACTATGATGGGGAACAAAGCAGTTGGTCCTTGTGCCTGGTGGAGGAGGTCCTCTCATGGGGGAACCAGACTTCAACCCATGAAACGCATAACCGGCTAGAATTACAGCCAGAATCAGTGCTAGAAAGATGAGTGCTTTCATGGCACCTGGCCTAGGGGATCAGGGAGGACTTCTTGGAGGAGGTAACGCTGAGCTGAGATCTGAAGGATGAGCAACGGAGAGAGAGAGAGAGAGAGAGAGAGAAAGTGTTAGGCAGGAGAAACCTCCCGCACAATGGCCCTGTGGGCGGAAGGAGCTGGCACCTGGAAGGGAGGGAAGGAAGGAAGGAAGGAAGGAAGGAAGGAAGGAAGGAAGGAAGGCCAGAGAGGGTGCGGAGATGGCCAGGAGGACCGTGAGTATGGAGTCAGAATGGGAGCAGTAGCTAGACTGTTCAGGATTTGATCTTTATCCGAAGAGTGGAGGCTTTGAGGCAGGTGGTGGGGTGGAAGTTGCGGGATGGGAGCGTCGTGATCCGGTTTATGATTGGAAAAATGGGGAATTCATTGGGAGGCAACGGATGATAAGGGACCAATTCAATTTAAAAATATTTACTGGGGCTCCCGGGTGGCTCAGTCGGTTAAGCGTCTGACTTCAGCTCAGGTCATGATCTGACGGTGGGTTGGAGCCCCGCACGGACAGTGCGGAGCCTGCTTGGGATTCTCTGTCTCTCTCCCTCGCTCTCTGCCCCTCCCCCACTTATGCTTTCTCACTGTCTCCAAATAAATAAATGACCTTTAAAAAAAAAAATGTACCTATCATCTACTGTGTGCCAGGAACTTTTCTAGATCGGAGGTAAGCAAAACTTCCACCTTCAGGTCAAAAATGCTACCCATTTTTGTAACTAAAGCTTCCGTGAAACACAAACATGCTAATTATGGCTCCCTTTACACTACAGCCACAGAATTAAAGGGTTGCAGCCGAGCCCATGCCGCCCTTGAAGCCTAAAATATCCACTCTTTGGCCCTTTACAGAGAAAGGTGGCTGACCCCCGTGAATCTAGACACTTAGAATACGTGAGTGAACAAAACACACGTGCTTGCACACAAATCCCTGCCCTCCCAGAGCTCACATTCCTGTTGCCTGTGGCGGCTGTCCAGGTGAAAGAGGCTGGGACCTGGCGGTAGTGACGGAAGTGGAGAGAGAGGTGGCGTTCAGGAGGCAAAAAGGCCCCAGGACTGGGAGAGGTAGCCATCAAGGGATGATATAGATCAGGTGTCAGGAGACCCTGGGCTTCTAGCTTGTGGAGGCAGATGCACAGGGTTCCCGAGTTGGAGACTGCAGGAGGAGGGCCACCACGGGGGGACAAATACCTGCTGAGTGAGAAGCGTGTGCTATGACTGAGCCCAGACGTCAAGCAGCCCATTGGACACGCGAGTCCGAGGCCTGAGGGGAAAGGGCAGAGCTGGAGGTACGGTAGGTCACAGGTAGTCACATTTTAGACAAGGTGACAGAGCCAGACAAGGTGACGGACAGACAGGCGTTCTGTGTTCTGAATGCGAGACTCCTCGTTAGCTCGATGGACACCGGGCCCCTCTTCACGTCATGTTTCTCATTCATAAAATAAAAGTGCTAGGAGAGGTGTTCTTCAGAATTTCTTCAACCCTAAAACCTTCTTTGTTTCCGGTTTGCCCCCATCTGTCTTAAACTGACTCCCTAAGCCATCTTCAGGCATTTTTCCATGTGACCAAAACAGCACTCAGCTCAGGGAGACCATCGCCTCCTCTGCCGCGGGCACCATACTTCTTCTCGTGGGACCTTTCAGCTAGGAAACCGGGGTGTCCACCGGGGCGCATCCAGCCCACAGAGCCGCTCTGAGTGTGTAACGCAATTCCAAGCGAATTTGGCCGCACGGCGACGAAAGAGCTGAGAATTCAAACGGGGAATTCATGGCAAGGTAACCCAGAGGCGGGTGACGGCAAGAACTTGCCGTACTCGCCCTGGGCTGGAGGGACAAAAGGAGGAAGCAGTGTTACCAGGCTCAGGATCATGCAGTGCAAGATGGAACCGCGGGCCTGTCTGGTGGGGACTGAGGATGTTTCCACGGCCAAGCGCTGCTTGCAGCCCGCTGTGAAGGAAGCATACCTTGGCGTCTCCCTTCCCCCAGCCCCCTGGCCTCCCACTCGGGCCTCCCTTTGGTCGACCCCAGCCAGAAGCCAGCAGACCCGGGAGCTTGAGAAGTCCAGCCTGTAGCAGCAGCTCCGCTGGGATACAGAGCATAGCAGAGGAGAGAGGGGCACGGACATGAGCGGAACCGGCCAGCACCACGCACTGGGGACACAGATGCGAATAAAATCCAGCCCCCGGTCTTTGAGGCACTCCCGGTGTAAGACAGAGAGAGAGGCAGACCTAGAAATCAATTAAAATCTAGCAAGGGAGGGGGGCAAAGCAGAGAGGGAGCCCCAAGGAGAGTGAAGTGACAGGTTTCCAAGAAAGTTTGGTCCAGAAAGGCTGCCGGGACCAGGGGACCTGAGGGCTGATTTTGCTGCAAAGATCAGGAGTTCCACGGGCAGCAAAAGCAGAAGGACAGTCCAGGTGGAGAAACAGCAGGAGCAAAGGTGATCCTGGAGGTGAGTAGCAGGCCTGATGTTCTGCACAAGAAGCAGCCAAAGGAAGCATGGAGGCGTTTGCGGGAGACTCGGAGGTGGGGAAAGAACTCCATCTTTCCTCTGGACGAGCTGGATGAATCCCTGGAAATCTAGCATTTCTCCCGGGCTAGGGTTGCCCTCCATCAAAGCATTTCAGGGCTGCCTACCCACACAGCTCTTGGGGTTCTCCCCACCTCCCTTTCCTTCGAAAACATCTGCCCCTCCCCAAGCACCTGCAGCATGGAGGAAGATGGGCAGTGTGATAAAGAGCCACCTCTCACCACCTTGTGTGGTTTTGGACAAATCGCTTAACCTCTCCGAGCTTGGGTTTCCGCTCCCTTAGCCGGAGATCGTGCAGCCTGGCCGGCCTTCCTCCAGGGGTGGAGTGAAAGCACGTTGACAGCAGTAAAGAACCACACAGATGTTCACTGCCCAGGGCCCCAGCAGCGCGAACCCCCTCTCCTTCTGGTTGAGGGCTGGGGGGACGCCCCACTGTGGGACGTGAGGGATGGGCCAACCCCCGCTTCGATTGCAGCAACTGAGGGGTAGGTTCCCCCAGGTCCCGCCTCCTGGGTGCAGCACGTGGCCTAGGCTAGCCAATCGGAATCACCACTCTCGACACTGCCCCTGGAGGGGAGTCGTGAAGTTTAGAAATCCTTTAGAACAGTTGAGAGGTTATAGAAAGCACCAAACGCCGAAGGACAGCTCCTGAGGCCTGCCCTGGGCTGTATTCTCAGCTGCATTCTTGGCCCCCAGCCTTGTTTGGTTCCTGCTTCCTGGGCCGATCCTCCAGCCTTCGCGTTGTGCAATCCGCCCTCCCCGCCACCTCATCTATCTACGACATTCATATTCTACATCAGTTAGCCAGAGTTCATTGCTGTGACCGGCAACCATAAGAACTCTGCCTGGTATGGACCATATGATGATTCTCCCAGTAATCGTGGGGGATCCCAGCCCAACATGGGGTCAGCACCGGTGAGTACCTGGACCTCCCCTTTCCCAGAATTAAAAAAGGAAGGAAGGGAGGGAGGAAGATATCCTGGCTCCTTCCATACCAGAATACCTTGTCCAGGAATTTCCAGAAATAGCCACATCTCTGTAGTAGGTTCCAGTTCATCTTTAGCTCAGAGAGACACTCAATTTTAGGATCCTCAAAGGCAGGGACTGTGTCTTGTTCTTTCATTTAGCAGGCATTCCCGGAGAGGCCACAGTGTGCCAGGCTCTGAACTGGGTGCTGAGGACACAGAGAAGCGCATGATGGCATTCTGGCCCTTAGTCCAGTTGGAGAGACAGACACAGAAACAAATAGGAAGCATAGGATAGTGTCATTCTGGAAACCAGGACCAAGTTCGACAGGGACAGAGGGCCCTCGGGAGGAAGATCTGCCCCACCCCAACCAAGGAGACTGAAAGACTTCCAACAGGAGGGGCCGCTTAAGGAGAGCCTTGAAAGATACCCGCCCCTGGCAAGATGAGGCCACTAGGGCATCTGATGGGTCAAAGGGGGAGGAGTGAGTGTATGCAAAGCCCCGGGGGCATCAAACAGCAAAGAGGCTCCAGGAGATATGGTGGTGGGGCTGGACCAAGGCATGCTGGGCAGGGATGAGAGAGGGGTCTCAGGGGATGGACCAGAGCTAGACAGAAAGGGCCTGGCGTGCCGTGCCGGGTCTGAGGGTCACTCAGCAAGCGATGCCGATGCACAGGGTGAAGGATGAACAGGAAGAGAATGCACTGTCCCGGCTGGTCCCGGGCTGACACCTTGGAGGAAGAGGCACCTCGCCTTCACTGTCTTTGTATTCCTGAGCACCAAATAATCGGCTCGTTCACTGGCACTCTCCACGAATAAGAAAGGAAAGGGAGGAGGAAGGGAGAGAGGGAAGAAAGGAAGGAAGAGGAATGAATCCAAACGTGCTGTTTTAAACCTCACCTGGGTTTGGACCAGATTCCACATCTGCCCCCAGCCCCCAGTGGGGAGCTCTGCTCCCCTGCTTCCTCCCTGGAAATGGAGGTAGGCCAGTGCGAGGTAATGCAGAGCTCATGAGACAGGAATGCAGTGGACTTGGGTCTTGGCCAACCGGCCTGGGCCTCAGTTTCCTCGGCTGTCGTGGGCAAGATAGCCCCCAGGCTCCCTGAACGCCTCCCTGGGTTGCCGTTCAGGTAGAAGGGGAAAACACACACATCGAGACGCTTCATAAGCTGTGAAAACAAAAACAACACTTGCGTGCAAGTCCCTCCTCCCCACGAGGGTCGATTATTATTTTTAAAGCACATAAACACCTCTCCTCTGGGTGTCCTCCATAACAGCTTCCCTGTCCCGCCTCACAACGAAGTACCCTTTCCTTCTCTCCGTCTATTCCCATCCCTGAGCTGGCGCAAAGCCGTTTGTTGCTTCCTGTCTGCGTCCCCAGCCCGCTGGTCCTCTCCCGGGGTAGCGCCTGCCACCATAAACCAGACGTGTGTGCTCCTGAGTTTGGTTTGTGGGCCCTTGGAGCCTGGCACAGCTGTGGTGGCTCGACTCGACTTGTGAAAGAGAGGAGGCTGGAAGGCGGACAAGGCGGGCTGGGGCCACCCGTCTGCAAAGTCGAGGGCCCCAGGGAACCCCCGGGGGGCATGGCTTCCCTGGCCCCATCTTGGAAGCTTACCCCTCCCCAGCGTGGCCTAGGGACCATGGCTCTTTCCCTCACGTTCTTGGCCTGCTCCCTGCTCCCCTCTCCCATCATTTATTTATAAGGTATTCATAGCAAAATGAATGACAAAAAGTTAGAAGCTAATTAAAGCTGGCACAGATTGGCACACGGGGGCATGAATTATGCATTGGTACGGAATGGCACTTGGTGGCAGGGACTGGTACCGACTGCCCTGGGCTCTGGCAAGTGGATACAGGACCCCCAGCTCCAGCAGGGCCCCCACCCCTGCCTCTCCTGCCCCCCATCTGGGCCCTCTGACTTTAGGGACAAGAGGAGGCTTGTCGGCCACCACCTCCCAATGGGCAATTTCTCCCTGCACAGCCCAGCATGTGCTGGCTGTGAGAGACGTCAACACCATAACCAAGGCTAGACTCACCCCAAAAAAGCACACCCCCGGTTCTCCAAGCGCGTGCCTTCCGCAGCCCCTGCACAAAATGGGCAGGGCAGGGCTTGGCTTCCAGAGGGGTTGGGAAAGGTGGTGGGAAAAGCCTGCGATTCGGCTGGCTGGAACCCTGAGATCATGACCTGAGCCAAAGTCAGACACTTAACCGACGGAGCCACCCGGGCACCCCGAAAGTTCCCTGTGTGATTCTAATGTGCGAAGGAAAGCCATTTATCTGGGCACAGTGGCCGGGGAGTGGATTTTGATCCCAGAAATCATGGATGGGAGTTCTTGCTCTGCCATTACTGACTGTGAGTTTGAGTATATGGTTCAAGCTCCTGGGGCCTCAGTTTCCTCCTCTGTAAAATGGGGTTAGTAGTATCTTGAGCTCCAGAGTCGAGGTGTTTAGATTCATTTTGAATCCTGGCTCCGCCTCTTAGGCAGGTTATCTAACTTCCCTTTGCCTCAGTTTGCTCATCTGGAAAGTGGTGACAAGAGTCATGAGGATTGAGTGAGTTGATGAATATAAAATGGCACCCCAGAGCCATGGCCGTTCGCTGTCCTGGGAATGGGGAACCCTGCCCCTCCTGGCCCACAGGGCTGTGGCCGGGATCAAATGAGGACGAGGGTGACACAGAGAGGCTGTGCGCACTGTGGGGCACAGTGGAGGTTTTCGGTCAGAAAGACAGGCCTCCTGGCTACCTTGCCCGGGCCCTGACTTTCCTTTTGTTTGCACAAAGGAGACAGGAATACGTTATCATCTCAAACATTTCAGACCACATAGACAAACCACTGTTCTCCGTTTGGTGCGTATCCTTCCAAGTAATGTTCTTTTTGTTTAAAAAAAATTTTTTTTAAATATTTATTTATTTTTGAGACAGAGAGAGACAGAGCATGAGCGGAGGGGGGTAGAGAGGGAGAGGGAGACACAGCATCCGAAGCAGACCCCAGGCTCTGAGCTGTCAGCACAGAGCCCGACGTGGGGCTCGAACCCACGAGCTGTGAGATCATGACCTGAGCTGAAGTCGGATGCTCAACTGACTGAGCCACTCAGGCACCCCCTTCCAAGTAATGTTCTATGTCCATATGGAAATGTATAGTTTTCAGCTGGGGGCAGGGATGCGAGAGAGACATCTATCATGGCACACTTCTGTACTTTTGAATTTCGAACCATATGAATGGCTCAAATATAAAACTCAATATAAAGGGTATGCTTCAGGCGCGAGGAAAGTGGTCCCAGATGGAAGCTTGGATATTCAGGAAGGAAAGAAGAGGAATAGAAAGGAAAATACAGGCAAATACAAATGAATCTTGGTTGGATAAAACAATAAAACTAATGTCTCAAATGTATAGAGGGAATTAAAATACACGACACAATAGCACATGAGTCAGGAAGGGGGTAAATGGAGTTAGCATTGTTCTAAGGTCCTTGCGTTGTCCAGGAAGTGGGTAAAAATGGGAACGTATGGGAAACGTTAATAAATCAAGGATATCTGGTCTATCTCTAGGCTAACCCTAAAAGAACGGTAAATGGATGTATAACTCACCAGCCAATAGGAGGGAAAATGGAATAATGAAGTTATGCGTGTGTGCGTGTGTGTGTGTATTTCGAGAATTATTTGTTGTTTATAAATCGAGTCATACTTCACCCATTGTTCTATAACTTGACTTTTTCTGTTAAAATATGTCCCGGAGCTCTTTCCACACTGGAACGCAGAGGGTCTGGCTCCTCTCTTTAATCTGCCAGCAGTGTTCCATAGAATGATGTTGACAACAGAGCACAAAACTGAGCATCAGGCCCTTCCGAGCCTGGGGTGCTATGTGCCTGCACAGGTCACATGCCCGCAGAGCCAGCCCTGACTGAGACAATGGGGCAGAGAGAAGGCAGTGCCCGTGGGAGTGTCCGCAGCCTGGACCGGAAGCAGTAGGCAAGCCTCGTTCTGTCCGGGCTCCGAGCACCCCCCATTCGTCACACACCAGGAAATCTTACGTCCGGGCGGCCTGTGATCAGCTGGTCCGGTCTCCCCACCTCTGGACGCCACTGCAGTCAAGCCACCCCAGAGAAGATCTTACTCTCGTACTGGTTACATACTGGTCTCCAGGGATGGGGGCCCCTCGAATAGAGAGAGAGGGTTGTTCTGTCCTCAGGTCTGTTGTAGTCTATGCAAGCACGCACAGAACATCATCTCTGTGCAGTTATGTCTTTAACACTCCATAACCCCTCTTCCTTGAACCAGAAGCGATCAGGCTTCGTCTGAGCCTCCAGCCGGCAACTCTGGCTGGCTGTATTTAGTGGTATCGTATTGTTATTGTTGCATTTATATATTTTTTTAAAAAATACTTATGTATTTTTGAGAGAGAGAGCGTGAGCAGGGGAGGGACAGAAATAGAGGGGGACAGAGGATCCAAAGCAGGTTCCACGCTGACAACAGAGAGCCCGACGTGGGGCTCGAACTCACAAACCGTGAGATCAAGACCTGAGCTGAAGTCGATGCTCGACAGACTGAGCCACCCAGATGTCCCTGTTGTATTTATTTTTATTGTTATCTTTCATTTATTGCCACTAGCGCTGCCTTTTTTTTTCATTTATGGTGGCGATAGATTTTAAAGAATGAATAGCCAAGTTGAAAAGTGAGGGATTGAAATGGAAATAGAGTGAATAATGGTGTAGTTGGCACATGGGTTGGCCAGAGTTTGTCACTGCGGTAAGTAAGCGGCTGAAATTGGAGGTCCAGACCCTTAGAATTACGTGGAAGCATCAGTGTAGCATTCAAAGGCCCCAGCCCCCTCACCCTAAGAAACGAGGCCCAGCATACCTTTCAGGCCTCACCCTAAACTTGCTTCCCCACAAAGTCTCTGTCTCAGCCAGCGGAATACGCAGACACACAGAGGTCAGTACAAAGATGTTCAGGGCAGTGGTCTATATAATGGGGAGGGGGAGAAACCTACATGTCCTTCACTAGGGGGTTGGTCAAACAGGCGGCACCTGGGCTCATCTGTCCTAGGGGCCACTCTGCTCTTCAGACCCCCCTAGCCCCTCACCGAGGTTACACGGCCCTCTCTCCTGCCATTGCTCGCCGTCCTCCCCTGCCCTCTGCTGAAAGCCATCCTTCAAGTCCCACCACCTCCCGGAAGCCTTCCCTGACCACCTCCTGGACCCCCAGCTCTTCCTCTGACCCTCAGAATCCTCCCAATCTGGATGACTCCCTATACCCGCACATAGTATGGAATCCTTAGTGACCTTTTCTTCTTATGTCTGTCTGTTTCCAATAAAATCATAAACTCCCAGAGAGCCGAAGGAGTTCTAGACAGAGGTCAGAAGGCCCGGGGTTCAGCCCTGACCCTGCCACTCTCTGCCTGGGTGACTTTGAACAAGGCATTTCTCCCCCTGAGCCTCTGTTTCCTCATTTTCACCATGAGGAGTGAGTTCGAGATGACAGGATCCCTCCTGTTCTCAGAATCTAAGGCCATTCTGTGTTTTTTCCCTATCTTCCTGGAGAAGTCGTAAAAAGTAAGATTTTACATTTGAAGAGGGTTGCATTCACGAACTCATTTAATCCATGCAACAACTCCACGAGAGCGGTACTGTCCCCACTTCACTGATGAGAAAACTGAGGCGCGGGAAAGCTGTATCGGTGAAGTTAAACTAGGATTTGGGGTCGTATAAGCACACCCTGAATTCTCGGTGGCAATACAAGTTGACTTCTCCCTCGTATACGGTGCAGTGCTAGTGGACGGCCCCCCTCCAAAGTTTGCTTGGGGACCCAGGGCGCTTCCGTCTTAGAGCTGTACAATCTGGCCACACACAGGTGACTGTCACAGGGCAAGAAAAGGCATGGCGCTGAACTGCTTTGGTCTGGAGTGACACACATCACTGTGTTCCCGTTTCTCTGGCCAGAACCAGTTCATCCCGTGGCTCCGACCTAACGACCAGGGAGGCTGGTTGATGTAGTGGTGAGCCCTGAGAATCTGAAGTCAAGGAATTTGACCGAGGCTACATCGAAAGTGATAGAAGCAAGGATCTGAATCCAGATAGGGAGGTTTCAGGACCTTCTGCTGAACCGCTATTCTGTATTGTCTCTGAGGACGTACCGGGTCTACAGGGGATGAGTAATAGAGGTTGGTGGTGACAGGTGAGGCATGGCGTGATGGGCTGGCATCATATGATAAAAAAAAAAAAAAAAAAAAAAAAAAGAGTAGGAAGAAACAGCAGCCAGACAGAAATAACATCAGGCAGCCACTGTCCACGGGAACAATCCTAATAGTTCCCATCTGTTGAACACCTGCAACAGGCCATAAAATGTTCCCTCTGATTCTGTTCAGTGTCCTGGAAATAAAACCCACTTCCACCCTACAGATGAGGAAAGCGAGGCGCAAAGATGTTGAGCAAAGTGCCCAAGGTCAAGCACACGGGAAGCATCTGGAGGCACCCTCGTCCAAGTCCCTCGGGAGGGAGGGAAAGCGGAAGGCTTTCGAAGGAGGACAGGGTTGAGGTGTGATCCGCAGGCCTGAGACCTACCAACCCTTCCTTGCCAAAGCCCCGGGCGGAGATGGCCTGGGGGGAAAGGGGAGCTGTTTTCCAGGGGCACCCTGAAAACTACAGAGAAAGACTGGCACCCCCCCCCCCCCCCAGACCAATTCCCGGCGGCTTGGCTTCCCAAGGGAGTCCAGATCTGCAGTGCGGGGCGCCACCTAGAGGTCGAGGGCCGCGCGGCGCCTCTCCCGTTACCTGGGGCCTTACCCTCCAGCCCTGTTCTGAAGGAAACCAGTCTTAGAGACTCGGTCGAAAATGTGGAGTCCTGGTTTCTGTCCTTCACCACCTGTTCCACCTCCCCCAGCCATCCCAGGTCTCTCTCCCTAGACTTTCTTCTACCACGAATATTAACTGATGGGCCGAGTGCCCTTATGGGCTCATCTTGGGACTGAGAGTCTAGAATTTGGGGTTCACTATCTGCTCGGCCACTAGCTGGCTTGTGTGCCCCTGGGCAAGGCACTGCCCCTCTCGGGGCCTCAGCTGCCTCCCTTATTAAGTGCAGGTTACAGCGAGGCCTGGAGTTGGGCAGGGTGCCACTTCCCTTGCTGTGTGACCCTTTGGAGGAAGTCAATTAACTTCCGTGTGCCACCAGTGAACTCATCTATAAAATGGGCAGATGGTTCTTCTCCAAGAGCTTTGGTCTTGAGATTAAATTATTACTTATATATGTAATAGAGTATATAAAGTACCTGCCTCAGAGTCTTGTTCTCTTTCCTCAACTTCCTCAAGTTTTAAAACTAGGGTTCAGTTAGTTCCCAGGGCTTCCACACCCTTCTTCCTAAGAAGAGTGGAGATCAGTCTCCGGATGCCCACGCTCTGAACATGGACCCTGCCCTCCCACACCAAAGCAGGGAGGGCCCAGGAGCCTCGGTTCCTGGCACAGTGCTCCTGACCCGGGTCCACCCAGCACATGGGAAAGGCCCTTTCAGCTCCTCCTAAAGTCGCTTTCAGCTTCACAGTGGGCCTTAACCTCTGGTGACTCACTGCTGTCACAGTGAACAATGTCTGCCCCCCTGGAGTTGCACAGTGTACAACCTCGGTGGCTGTTCATGTCAGCCCCGATGTTGAAATTCTCAGTGGTTAAAAACAAGAACGCTAGGATGCTGCCCCATGCCAGGTACAGCAGGAGGACGAAAGAGTAGCAGGCAAAATCCTGTAATTCCAGCTGAGACAGAGGCCCAACTCCTCCAGAGGCCAAACTCCTCCAAAGCCCACTCCTCCTGCTGCATCCAAACTGGGGTGGGAGTGGCCACGGCTGCTAGCTAACATTTACAGGCCTAGTGTTTGTGTCCCCGAAACCTCTTTCCTCGTCTGGAGCCTGTGGGGTATAATCCCTAGCCCGCTTACTTTCTCTGGTTGAAAGAAAAAGAAAAATCTTGCAAGTCCTCTAGAAACTGACTTGTTCAGACACGCTATTTCCACTCCCACATCACCAAACTCATTTACTTATTCATTTATTGAGCACACCACTAGGCGAAGGGCTGGGACTACGACAGTGGGCGCACGGAGTGTCTTCTGCCGACTTGTACACCTTGCAAAGGAGAAAAGATGTAAAGGCGCCTTCCAGAGGACACCAGAGACTTCTCCTGCCCCCATCTCCTCGTGGGAACAGCAATAACCACAGGCACTTACTTGGCGAGGCGCCCGGGAACATCACATACACCTATCACGTGGTTCAGTACTTTCAGCAAACGCTCAAAGGTAAGGGAGGTACCTCAAACCCCGTCTTAGAGATGCGGAAATGGAGGCTTGGAAATTTTCACGGTAAGTGGAGGAACAGATCTTGGCTGTTTGGCTCTCTGATCAGCGTGAACCCTTGAGTTATACTGGGAAAAGGTCATCATCCCTGCGTGTTCTCATGGGACAAGCACTCTCTGTATTTCATTTGATTTAATCCCTACACCAGGCCATGCCAGTTAGGTTTTTTTAAAGTTTGTTTTTGAGAGGGTGCGCGCGCACGCCCACGCGTGCGCACAAGGCGGGGAGGGGCAGCGAGGAGGGACAGAATCCCAAGCTGGCTCTGCACCGTCAGCACAGAGCCCCGTGTGGGGCTTGAACTCACAAACCGTGAGATCATGACCTGAGCCAAGATCAAGAGCCAGACACTTAACTGACTGTGCCACTAGGTGCCCCAGTTTGCTTTTTTTTTTTTTTTTTAGAGAGAGAGGGAGTGAGAGAGTGCTTGTGAGCAGGAGAGAGGAGCAGAGGAATAGAGATAGAATCTTAAGTAGGCTCCACACTCAGCACAGAGCCAGATGCAGGGCTCCATCCCACAACCCTGGATCATGACCTGAGCTGAAATCAAGAGTTGGACACCTGACCGACTGAGCCACGCAGGCGCCCTGCCAGTTAGGTATATTCATCTAATTTTCCAGATGGGAAAACCGAGGCTTCGAGCGGACAGGGGAAACCAGTTCTTCCCCCAGCATCCTGGCTGACACCTCGGGAGTCAGACAGATTACAGTAATCAGCTAATGCCTGAGTAGGGCTCTGAAGATGCAAAGCCCTTATTGAGAGTGCTAAGTATGATGATTAAGTCGGAAGGTGGAATTAGCTGAGCAGGGGGAGCGGGCTGCAGCCACCAGGAGAGGGTTAATGACTTGCTGCCCGACTAAACCGAAGGCAGGCTAGGAGTGAGAGGAACTGAGAGGTTTATGGCTCCACGGTGCTGCTCGCCCAGTGGGGGTGAGTGACGCTGGGGCTGCAAGGCTCCGATCACATCCAGTGTCAAGGGACAGGGGCAGCATCCACAGAAAGAAGGCTGCCCTTGCCTTTCTCCCAACCATCCATCCATCCATCCATCCATCCATCCAAGAGATGCTTAGCAACCGTCTGCTAGGTCTCAGGTGCTGTGGATACAGCCAAAAATGAGAGAAACCTCTCAGTCTCATGGAAGAAGACAGACACTTAACAATAATCACATATCGAGGAATTGTTCATCTCTCTAAGCATAATAATGGTATTGTGGCTACAGTGCATTAAAGAGCCCTAATCATCTAGAGATACATACCAAAATAGTTAAAGATGAAATGATATGATGCCTCTATCATACAGGGAAGGGAGGGTGTGGGGGTAGAGGTGAAAAAGGATTGGCCCTGAGTTGGTCACTCTTGAAGCTAGGTGATAGGTACAGGGAGGCCATGTAATATTCTGTTTCCTTTTGTAAATGCTTGCAAATTTCCATCCAAGAAAAAAGTGCTGAAAAGAGACACAGGCAGATAAATAACATGTGGTGAGTGCCATGAAGGGAAAACAAATGACGTGGCGAGATATCATTGAATGGAGTCTCCACTGCTTGGGCTCATTAAGAACACAGCCCATCGGGGCTTGAAATCACCCAGGTTTCTACTGGGGAGTCAGGGGAGACCATTTTTGATGGGGTGAAGCACTGGGGCATCCTGAAGCCTAGTGATGGCCAAAGTAATCCTTTCTGTCTCTTCCCACCCCGCAAGGTGGGCTGGCAGGGTCCTGGGGAGAGGGCTCCCCCTTTTGGGCATCATCTGCATCCAAGACCAGCCTCCAAGTACTCTCCTCATTGTAATGGAAGAAGCCGAGGGAAGTCACGGTTGTAAACTTGTATCCATCACTGCCCATGCCTGTGTCACGTATGTATATTGCTTCTCTGCCATGAGCACCACATCATTAGAATACTCCCAGAGGCGTCGAGTCGGATTCCCCATTTGTAGATGAGAAAAACGAGGCTCTAAGGGGTTAAAATAAAAAGACTGACCCAAAGTCAGCATCACAGCCGAAGATTGAAGCCTGTGTTCTCGTCAGTGTCTACCCCCCGCCCCCCCACTGCCATCTAACCCCTGCGTGTAAACACGGCCATCTTTCCCAGATCACAGGAATGGGCAGGTGACAAGGAAGTGAGGGCTGTAGTTTCCTGGAAATGTGCAGAACCAAGCAGCCTTGGACCTCAGAACATCAGGGAAAGCAGAGTTCAGGGACAAGTCCCCCCCCCCCCCCCCCCACCCAAGCAGCATCCCTCAGCTACAGATCTGGCTCAGTTTCCGGGTGTTTGTGACGGGAAAGGCCCAGCTCTGGGTTAAGGGCACATGCTGTGGGTGCAGGGACCAGCCTTGAGAGCGCTAGTGTGAAGAGACCTCAGGCACGGGGAGGGAGCGCAGTCCCCCACACTGGGCACTCCGCACCTCTCCTGAGTGCACGGACTGTAGCACCCCTCCCAACAAGGCTGGATTCCTGCCTCCTTCCAGGAGAGATGACTAGGGAGTGTGATGTGAGTGTGAGCCTCCCTTCTGTCCTCACTGGTGAGGAGCTTGCCCTCAGAACTCGGGCAGACTTGGGTTCAAGTCCTTGGGCAAGCCACTCAAATCCTCCAACCCCCAATTTCCTCGGGGTCCAGGGCTGGGGAGCACAAGACAATGAAAGCAAAGCATTTAGCAGGGCATTCCGCCTTCCGTGGGTGCCGACCACCGTCATCCTCCCCGCTGGGCAATGACACCTCCTCCTGTGTTCATTTAAGGTGGTGTTGCTCTAGAAGCAGACCCGAGACAAGGATTCAAGAGCAGGCGGGTTATTGGAGATGATCTCAGGAAGCCCCAGGTGAAGAGTGAGCGAGTGAGGCAAGCGAGGGAAGGAAAACACAAAAAAGGTGTGGTTACAGCTGTAAGCATCTGGAGCTCCGGCCCACAGGGCATTCTGGGAACCAGTGTAGTAGAAGGGTAGTTCTCAAACTCTTCTGAGTGTGGGACTCACCTGGAGGGTTTATGAAAACACCAGTTGCTGGGCCCCACCCCTAGAGTTTCTGATTCAGTAGATATGGGGGGGGATCTGAGAATAGGCCTTTCTTTTCTTTCTTTTTTTTTTTTTTTTTTAAGTTAATTTATTTTGAGAGACAGAGAGAGCAAGTTGGGGAGGGGCAGAGAGAGAGAGAGGGAGGGAGAGAGAGAATCCCAAGCAGGCTCCACACTGCCAGCTCTGAGCCGGATGCGGCGCTTGAATTCACAAACCGTGAGATCGTGACCTGAGCTGAAACCGAGTCAGGCGCTTCGTCGACTGAGCCACCCAGGCAGCCCTGAGAATATGCATTTCTAACAGATTCCCAAGCGGTGCAGATGGCTACAGGTCTGGGGACCACACTGAAGAGCCACTGGTGTAAAAGATATCTCGGCATGATCCTACCTGAGGGTTGACGTCCGCCAACTTTGTGTCCGGGAGTTTGCGAACTGCTTCCAAGGGCACTTACTCCCTGGAACCTCGGCCCAAGCTTGCTGCCACAGCCAGAAGGCCCTACTAAACCCACTGCTAGACCCCACCCAGGGGAGCACCTGTAGCTGGGTTGCAGGGTAGGGAGAGGAACAGCAGAGAAGTCTGCAAGGCAGTTTGATGTCTGATTGAAGGACTTCAGTGGGAACTAAAGGTCAAGGATGCCTTGGTGTAGGGCCCTAGGCCTGTGTACATATGGTCGTATGTTTCTGTAACATTAGCAGGTGTTTCGTCCTGGTTGAACATTCTACACAAGTATTATGTTTGTGCCTAATTTTGTATTTGCAACTTGTAATTCTTTTTCCTAAAGAGGCCCCCTAAGTTGTCTACGTGTCAGGCCCCATAAAAGCTGGGCTGGCCCCTGCAGATAGGTCTAATAAGAACACAGACTGGTTGGCTGAACTGACCCAAGAACACAGACCACCTGGGTTCAAGAATACCGAGATTCAATTCGGCCTTGCTACGCCCTCGCTGAGTTACTTTGGAAACGGTGCCTAATTTTTCTAAGACCTCCATTTGCTCCTTGACAAAATGTGGACAGTAATCATCTTTTCCCTACAGGATCAAATGAAATAACCCCTAGAGCCAGGCCCACAGTAAATGTTCAATAAATATGAATATCTTTTTTATTAGTGTTAGTCCCCATGGTTTACTCTCCGTTATCATTTGCCCCATGATCTCCTTCGTCCAAGGCCAGGTAGGAGCCCAGGAACCAGGGACAGGAAAGATTCCTTCGGGATTGGTAGGCCCACCCCCCATCCTGCTACCACACCCTCTCCCTTGCCCGTCTGGCCCCGCCCCCTCACCCTGGCGCCCGGCCCGTTGCCGGGCAACCACTGCCCGCCCCCGCACGGGGATTGGCTCGCGGCGCGGCTCCCGGCATGCCCCCCGGCTCCCGGAAGCCACGCTGGGCCATCTGTTTCCTGGCGGGTGGCCGCAGTGGCTCCAGAGAGGAACGTGAGCGGCGAGACCGCGGTGCTGGCAGCAGTTCCCGGTCGAATTGAGCGCTGCGGGTCGGCATCGGCGCAAGTCACCGGGCGGGACGGCGGCCTCGCGGGGCTGAGGATCTGCCACCTACTCCCCAGGCGGTGTGAGTCTCCTGCCAGTCCGAGCCCCCCCCCCCCCCTCCCCGGGGAAGACGGGGCTGAGTCCGGAAGTAGCTTGGAGCATCCGCGGCCTGGGCCCCTCTCCGACAGCTCCTGCCACACCATCCCAGCCCTGGGCCCCGAGGCTCCAACACTCCTGGGCCTAGCCCACGAAGCTAACTAACCTGTTCAGCTCTGTGACCTTGGGCAGATGCCGCTCCCCGCGCCCCAGAAGCTTCTTAGCCTTCCTGGTACCGATAATATCAGTACTAAGTGACCTTATTATTGATTGCTTACTTTTTACCCTTGATAAGCATTCTGTTATAGACTCTTTCTGAGCCCAAGAGATCGGTATTTATACTATGCCCATCTTGGAGAGATGAGGAAGAACCCGGCTTAGGGAAGGAATTAATTTGCCTGAAGTGACACAGCTCCACGGACCAGATTTCCAACCCCAGATAGTGCAACTCCAGAGTCCAAGATTTTAACTTAAGGCCTTCTTGTGAAGACTGATGAGAGGATATCAAGTCTTAGCCAAGTGCTAGGCATCTACTCAGTGCTCAAGGGTGGCGGGCAAACCATCAGATTCGTGGTCACAAGTAATAATAGGTGTGTCAGCATTAAAGAGTGACTTTGGCTAGAGCTTTGTCAGAGACCTGTTGCTTTGTCCACTTAGGACAGGGATGGTCTGGAAGACGAAACTGCCCTATTCCAGTTTCAAGTCCTTAAAAGTGTTGAAGCTATTGTGTCTTGTACTTCCTACTTACATTTCACTTCTCTCCATTTCTATTTTTTACCCCTTCCTCTCCTTTCTACCAGTTATTGCTGGCTCCAGGGCTGAAGCCCTTTGCCTCTGAAAATGGCCAGGTTTGTGCTCTGAGTTGAAAGGGGACAATGAATAACTTCAGAAGTTCTCACTTTTATTGGCTAAAATGAAAATAGCGAAAACAGCGAGGAAAGGAGAGTTGATGGGGCCTAAAGTTAAAAGGGGGCCTTACTTAGCCCTTGACTTTCGAGAAGAACACTGTGGTTTTCAGGGCACATAGATGTCTGTGTTCTTCCTGAATGTCAGAGACACTCATTCTAGGATCTGGGGACTCCTGCCTGGGTGTCAGTGTACCTGCTTCTAAAATAATAAATTTGAATGGTATTTGCCACATGCATATTTAAATTTAATATTCTTAATTTTTTTTTTTTTTATGCTTAGTTTTGAGAGAGTGCAAACAAGGGAGGGGCAGAGAGAGGTAGGGACAGGGGCTCCGAAGTGGGCAGAGTCCGATGCAGGGCTTGAACTCATAAGCTTAAGAACCGTGAGATCATGACCTGAGCCAAAGTTGAACACTTAACTTACTGAGGCACCCAGGCGCCCCTAATGTAATATTCCTTAACTCAATTTACATACATTGACTAAAAAGCAGACTATAGATGCTCCTGGCTGGCTCTGTCAGTACAGCATGTCATTCTTAATCTTGGGTCATGAGTTCAAGCCCCACGTTGGGTGTAGAGTTTGCTTCATCAAAAACAAGCAAAAAAGCAAACTATAGATCATTACTTTAATAGAAAACCAATACCACCTGTCACAAATAGGATGCAAAAAACCTTATAAAGAAATGCAGATAAAACCAAAATAGTCTCAATTCTAGTGGGCAAGACCTTGAACTGAGGCCTGATATCATTCTGTCCAATATCTATAAAGAACTTATCAAACTCAGCACCCAAAAAACAAATAATCCAGAGAAGAAATGGGCAAAAGACATGCATAGACACTTCTCCAAAGAAGACATCCAGATGGCCAGCCGACACATGAAAAAATGCTCAACTTCACTCATCATCAGGGAAACACAAATCAAAACCACAATGAGATACCACCTCACACCTGTCAGAATGGCTAAAATTAAGAACTCAGGCAACAACAGATGTTGGCGAGGATGCAGAGAAAAAGGATCTCTTTTGCACTGCTGGTGTGAATGCAAACTGGTGCAGCCACTCTGGAAAACAGTATGGAGGTTCCTCAAAAAATCAAAAACAGCTACCCTACAACCCAGCAATTGCACTACTAGGTGTTTATGCAAGGGATACAGGTGTGCTGTTTCGAAGGGACACATGCACCCCCACGTTTATAGCAGCACTATCAACAATAGCCAAAGCATGAAAAGAGCCCAAATGTCCATCGATGGATGAATGGATAAAGAGGATGTGGTACACACACACACACACACACACACACACACACACACAATGGAGTATTACTCGGCAATCAAAAAGAATGAAATCTTGCCATTCGCAACTGCGTGAATGGAAATGGAGGGGATTATGCTAAGTGAAATTAGTCAGAGAAAGACAAATATCATGTGACTTCACTCATAGGAGGACTTTAAGATACAAAACAGATGAACATAAGGGAAGGGAAGCAAAAAGAATACAAAAACAGGGAGGGGGACAAAACAGACGAGACTCTTAAATATGGAGAACAAACTGAGGGTTACTGGAGGGGTTGTGGGAGGGGGGATGGGCTAAATGGGTAAAGGGCATTGAGGAATCTACTCCTGAAATCATTGTTGCACTAGATGCTAAGTAATTTGGATGTAAATTAAAAAGAAAAAGAAAAGAATTTTTTAAAAAGGGAAAATAGCAAGTTTTAGGGAGGTGTTGAAGACTTTCAGGCACCACACCGGAAGTTGCTCCTGTGGGTAGGCAGGATCGGGAGAACCGAAAAGGGAAGAACCTCCACGTGCGGGATTCGGGCTCGTGACCGCTCAGACCCCCAGCACAGTACCTGGAGCTCACTGTCACACTTGAAGACCCAGTGGCCGAGACAGTCCGTGGAGTTGGCCGCTATGCAGCCTCTGCTCTCGTTCTCTTCGGGTCTGAGCGGGAGATACGCCACGTTGTGTGTGCCACCAGGCTGTCCCCTCACGCCCTGCCTTCTCTACCTGCCGCCACCTCAGGCACAGGGCAGGGGAAGCCGTTGGGCAGAATTTGATGTGCCCCAAACAAAGTCTTCACCCACCGCTGCTGCCTTTTCCTAGGGCCACAGAGGCAAGGGGGAGGGGCAGCTATTCCTGTCTCCCCTTCTGGGGCTGGGGAGACTTAACTCACAGAGGCAGGCAACCCCACTTCCAGATCAGTCCCAGCACGGCCGAAGGGTGTCTGAACAGGAAGGGGACGTCGGAAAAGGGTTTTATATGGAGCAAAATGTGGACGATGACCCAGCAGCGAGCCAGGAAGAGTCGGGAGAACCCAAAGGGGGGGAGAGCCGTTGGCTGCTGTCTCTCACCGACTGATTTTCCCCTCTGCCTGCTGAGGACCTTCCCCCACCAGGGTGGAGATGGGGAGGATCAGGCAGGACCCCTTTTGTTATAGTTGTCCCCTAGGTTTCTAGGGTCTGGGATGGAGCCCAAGGCTTAGTATCATCCAGTCCCCGTGGCTTAGGGGCTACCCTAGTGATAGCATCATGAAGTTCTGTCTTCTTACCCGGAAGCTGCGCAGGCATCCATTGCCTGAAAACTGCTTAGGAGGCAAAAGGGAGGCCCAGGAAGGACCCATGATCTCTGCCTGTGGTCTGTCCTGTGTGTCTCAAGGCGGGGTGGGGGGTGGTGAGAGGTGGTTTAAGGAAGAGAAGGGAGCCCCTGAAATCTCGACAGACCTCTATGAGTCCTGGCCACGTGTCTAAATAAGGCACAGCTTTGAATATTTGGGAAGACAGAGGACAGGAAGTCAGGCACAGATAAAGAGGAAACTAAAGTCTGTCTGGCTCAAAGGAAGTGGAACTCAAACTTCTAACAATAAAAAAGGAACATTTGTGGGCCCAGGGCAAGAGCACAAATCGAGACCCATATCCCCTGTGTCTCAATATGTACATTATAAGTCGGTTAGCAAACTTAAATTTATGTTCTTCCTTCTACCTTGACCTACATACCTTTATGGCAACCTGGGAGGTCGGGTTTGCATCCAGAATTCTCTGACTTCTTAGAGTTTTGCTGTGCAAACGTCCTCCCAACAGGCCAGCTGGCATGGTGCTAACAGGCCTGGCACATTTTGGCATTTAACCCCTCCTGTTCCCCTCTCCCAGACCTTTGTGGGCAGGAGGCGAGCCACCGACCGCTCTCTTCCGAACAACTTTGATAAAGCAAGGCCAGACTTCTGCATCCCTGGCTCATGGAAGGTTATCAGAAAATGCAGTCAATTCAGTTTCTGTTGCAAAAAGCGTTGCTGTTTGGCTGTTCGGTAATGGCTCATTTCCCTTTTTGAATCTCAGCAAAGACTCAGCAAAATGAAAAGCAGTTACCACCACCTCAGCAGCTAATGAGCCCAGAGAACAGGTAGGAAGTGTGACCCTGCCCCTGGCAGGAGGCGGCCCTGCACCCCCGTGCTGATGTTGCCCAATTATAGAACGCAGGGGAGGGAGTGAGACCACAGCTCCTTCCAACTTGTCACCTCCGAGTTGTGGGTGGGACGGCTTGCCTTGCCCGTCAGTTCTCACCCTTCCTCCCACCTCCCTCCTCAATATTTATGGTGGAGGGAGCAGGTGGGAAAGAGCCAACCGAGGGGGTAAAGCCACTGGATGCCAACCTCTGGGGCTAGCGGGGAACATGACTTTGGCCCTTAAAGTGCCCAGGCCCTGCCCTGAATCTGCGATCACTTTTAAGGAACGATGACTGAGTGTCCACAATGCAGTAGCTTCTTTAAAGGTTTTCCAGTCCTGAGCCCTCAACTGGAACGGGAGCAGACGGAGCCCTTGTTCTCGCTCCCTGGGCCAGGTGTGAGCTCCTGAGGGGCCCTCATCAGCCTTTGGTGGTCTGGCAGAGAGGTTCTTGATGTGGGATTCCCAGACCGGCAGCATCTCATGCCCTACCCCAGACTTAGGGAATCAGAAGCTCTGGGGGTGGGGACAGCACGCTGCACCCCGTCCGGCGCTCCAGGTGAGGCTGGGGACGCCCGCTGCTCTAGTAACCTAGCGGCGCTGGCGTCCTGGGGTCAGACAGACCTGCGCTCGGACCTCAGCTCTGCCCCTCAGCAGCTGTGTGTCTGAGTCTTGGGGTGGCACCTATAAAACGGGGATGATAACACTTCCTCGTGGTGGAGCTGAACAGATTAAGTAAGATTATGCACTGACATGCTTGGTTAATGGGCCCAACGGGCGGCGGCAGCTCTCCGTTTCTCTGGAAATCAGATTAGCCGGGGTAACCCCAAGACGGCCACCTTGGGGGTGCTCACAGGCCAGCGTGGCAGGACCTTTCGGATGTGTGGCTTCTGACTCGTGCCTGAAGTCACCTCCAGCACCGTGTGATCCGGTGACTGGTTCCCAGTTCTGGACCACGACTACCATTGTGGGTAGGTCTGCTTGATTTCCAGCTTCTCCAAAGGAAACTCTCCCAGGCACGCTGAGGAGGGGGTTGCTCGGTGGGTTGAGCGTCTGACTCCGGATTTCGGCTCAGGCCATGATCTCACGGTTCGTGAGTTCGAGCCCCGCGTCGGGCTCTGCGGTGATAGCATGGAGCCTGCTTGGGATTCTCTCTCTCTCTCTCTCTCTCTCTCTCTCTCTCCCCCCCCCCCGCCCCTCCCCCACTGGCACATGTGCTCTCTCCCCGCCCCCCTCTCAAAATAAATGAATAAACTTAAAAAGAAAAAGGAAAGAAAACACCCCCACCTCTAAGGGCAGCGTGCTGACATGGTCTCTGCCGTGATTTTGCCAGACAGCCAGTGGGGCCTCTCGCGGTGGCAAGCGGAGGCCGTGTTACGAGTTACAGGCTCCACCATTCCTCCTCAGCAAAAAGCGGGGTGAGGGTAACCGTGACCAGCTGACCTCACGGCGCAATGGGGAGAAGCCATCATTTAGCTCGATGAAGACTTTTACATGGATCAACCTATCTACACAACAACCCCATGAGGGTACGAACTCTGTCAACCGCTTTTCCAGACGAGGAAACTGAGGCAGAGAGGTTAGGAAACTTGCCCAAAGTCACTAATCAGAGACAGTCAGGATTCATATCGGGTAACCTGGCTCCAGAGTCCCGGCCTTCGGCACTGAGCTCTGTCCAGGGACACCATCTCAACAGGGCAGGTCGTTGGCATCCAGGGGGTCTGAAGCCTTCGCACGCGCAACCCTTTGTTTGACAACCTGGTAGATGCGGTGGCCCCTCTGCCCGGGAGAAGCACGCAAACTTCTGCACACGCTCTCAGGGTTCCGCGAACCTCTTACCGCACCCAGGGGTCCCAGGCAAGACTTGTGTGGCTCTTGGAAGTAGGAAGGGGCGCCTGGGTGGCTCTGTCGGTTGAACGTCCAGCTCTTGATTTCCGCTCAGATCATGATCTCACGGTTTGTGGGTTCGAGTCCTGCATTGGGCTCTGTGCTGACGGCACAAAGCCTGCTTTGGGTTCTTTCTCTCTCCCACTGCTCCTCTCCCCGCTCCCCTGTCTCTCAAAACTAAATGGATAAACATTAAAAAAGAAAAGAAAAGAAAAGAAAAGAAAAGAAAAGAAAAGAAAAAGAGAGAGAAAGAAAGGAAAGAAAGAAAGAAAAGAAAGAAAAAGAAAGAAAGAAAAGGGCCAGGGTCATTAACATGCTCTGCCCTCGTTGCACTCCAAAGACCAGGCCTGGGGCCCGAGCAGCAGGGATGAGGCTGGGGGGCAGAAGGGCAGGACTGAGATGCTCAATCTCCTTGGGCCTTCAGGACTCGGTCCGCAAGAATCTTCAGAGCAGCACGGGCCGGGTGCCTGACAGTCTAGAGCAACCCAAGGATCATCCTGCCAACAGGCAGTGGGCGGACTTGGTGGCCTCAGGACCCCTCCCAGCTCTAGGTGCCTTTGAATCAGGGATAGAGGTGTGGTCTGCTCAGGACTTCCCAAGTCGCCCTGCTCAGTGCCCCGGGGGGTGGGCCCCACCCCTGGTTCCTTGGCACCCCGGTGAGGATAGACGTGAGGCATCTGACGTGTAAGGTCTAGGCAGTGGCGCTCCCTGCCTGTAATCACATGCTCTGTAACCTTGCACTTGGCTTCTGCCCCCAGTGCCTGTAAAGCCTGCAGCCTTGGTAAATGAAGACCAGTGGCTCCACATCGGACACCACGGAAGCGCCGAGGGCAGGCTGGGTGACCGCTGTGACTCACGCTGGACTGGTTAATCCGGCCTCAGGAAGGCTGTACGCTTCATACTCCACACCGCCCGCCCAGCATGTGGCCCTGGGTTCCTCAGATCGGAAAACCTTCTAGAGAAAACCTTCTAGGCAGCAGGGTGACCGGGAGAGAAGTCAGGCTTTGGAACCTCACTGCCCTGGTCTGAATTCCAATTTGGCCTCTTGCTGACTTAACCTGAGCCTCAGTCTCCTTCTCTGTAAAATGGGAACGACCGCCCCCTCTCCGCCCCCACCTCCCGCCCCCCGTGGTGTGGACCAGAAACACCTTTCTGGTGCCTCCAACAAAAGGTGGGTAAGTGAGGAGGGAAGGAAAGGAAAGCAGCTGCTTCTTAAAGACAGACCCAGCAGCCAGGGCTGGAAACTTTACATGATGCCTCTTACTCCCAGTCACCAAAGCCACCTGCCTCCTGGGGCTGGGGTGAGACCTGATTCCCAACCCACCCTCATCACCTCCCTTTTTGCTTCCCTTCTCCTTCCTCCCTTCCATTCTCCCCGCCTTGTCCCCCCCCCCCCCCCAGTGATTGTAAAACAAGCCACATTCCTGGGGAGGGTCCAAGCAGCCTCTGTTGGCCCCAACTGTGGGAGGTGTGGCTTTGAGAGGTGGGCAGGGGAGGGACCAGGCGGCAGGCACAGGGGACAAGCCCAGAACCTAGGGAGGGAAAGAGGCAAAGTCAAGGAGTTAGTCCTGACAGGTTAGTCAGGTAAACCACGAAGGCGTGAAGACAGAGTCTTCCAGAAGCTGGTGACCAGCGCCGATTACACCAGGCTCGATTCTAAAGGTTTTCTTTGTGTCAACACCATTCCACTTGCCGCACCCAACAACCACACGCCCCGACTGTCAGATGCGAAAATGAGTCAGGGTCAACTTGCCCATGGTGCGAGGGCAAGGAAGTGGTGAGGACCCAAACCTAGGCAGGCCGGCTCCAGAGCGGAGACTCTCAGAACCGCTTGGAGACGCCACCAGTGTCTAAAGGGCATCTGGCTAGCTGGCCACCTGCCAATGATGGCGGCAAGATGCGTGTTGAGGTGGCCATTTTTCCAACTGAGGCTTAGGAAGAAAGTGAAGTGGCCAGACCAGAGGCCAGAGTGAGGGGCAGAGTGTGGTCTGGGGTCTCGGATCTCCAGCTTTCTGCCTCATGCATCCTGCCCCGCAGCTCAGGCACGTCTAGGCAGGACCCGGGGAGGGTTATCGCAGAGCAGGTATCAGGACTGGAGGCGCGGGGCCCCGGGGCCGGGCACCGCAGGGAAGGAGTTGAGCATCACAACAGACTGTCCAGGCAGCAGCAAAAAGCGGGAGGAAACACGTTCGTTGACGATCTGCCACATGCTAGGCACTTTTACCCACAACCCTGGGGCTCATTTAACTCTCGCAACAGCCCCGAGAAGCCTCTCATTTCAGAGGTGAGAAGGTATCAGCAAGACTGGGCCAAAGTGCCCAACCTAGAGGTGGCAGAACCGGAATTCCCGCGGTGGTCTGGGTGCCTGAAGCCTCCAACTGTCCAGTCCCTGACCCCACGATGCAGGCCTGGAGCTCTCTCTCACTGGCAGTCAAGGGCAGGGACTGTCCTCCGGGGGTGCACAGGGCCGGTGGGTCAGCTGGCTGGAGTCTGGTGAGGGCAGGGAGCATTTGGGGTCAAGCCCACGGCAGCCTAAGTTGAGGTGGTCTCTCAGGCTGGCGCTCTTGAGTCAGCCTGCTACACACACTGTGAGCCCTGGTGCCACTCGGCCTATGTGGGCTTGGCTGTGTGTGTGTGTGTGTGAGTGGTGGTGCCAGGCGGGCTCCGTGGCACAGTGGACGGTCACATTCCGGAACTTCTGATCATCCCCTTTACACACAAGGAAGTGCGGCACCAAAGGCGATGCGACTCACGTAGCCAGTGCCTGGTGGGGCTGGGAGCAGGGCTTCCTGACCTCCAAACTTCCTACAACCCTGGGTCCAAAGATGGATGGTGCAGCAGCAAGCAGCCACGCTGGGGTGACCTCAGCAGCAGGTGCAGTGTGGCGGAGGAGGGGCCGTGGGGACCAGAAGGGCAGGGGCTGGGGACCGGAGTGGACTGAACCGGGAAAGGCCTGGAAGCAGCCCAAGGTCCTGTGGTGGGTCCCGCGGGGACCCAGTCCAGCAGGGGGCCTGGTCAGATCAGTTAGGCGAGGGCCGGTGCCAGCGTTCTGGGCAATACATCTACTTGGCGTGACGCTCCCACCAGGCCACGGAGTGAGGAGGGGGGGAGACGGGTATGAAGAACCAAGGAGAAAATCAAGGTTCAACCAGGGGAGCAAGAGAGCAGGGCAGGCGAGGACCTGAGTTTAGGAAGGCCTAGGTTTGAATCTTGTCTAGGCCACTTAGTAGCTGAATGACCTTGGGTAAATTACTTAGCCTTTCGGAGCCTCACGGTGTTCATCTACAGATGGGAAAGTAATTGGGGTACAGTGCCTGACGTAGGGCAGCACTGGGCCAGGGGTTCTGGGCAGCTGGTGGCAAGGCGGCCCTGGACCCTGGGTCTGTGGCCAACTGACTACTCCCAGCCTCCACCTGCTGTGGGACCGGAATTCGTTCTGGGATCCTGCCAGGGTCAAAGATGAACTAGGAAGCGGGCCTACCTTGGCCGTGGGTGAAAGGCAGCGGTGACCCGGGGCCGTGGCCCTGACAATGCTGTCACCAGGGAAGTGATGACGGAAAACAGACAGATAGGTAAGCCTGGGCTGTAAATTTAGCCTCCACTGGAATAAAATCGCTCAACTGATTTTGGGCCTCTTTCTTCTACTTGGGAGTTCTCTATAAAAGCGTTACATTGTCTCAGAAGCCGGGGTCCTGCAGTGACCTCTTCCCACATCACATCCAAGCTGATTAAGGGGCCCCAAATCTTCTCTAGGGAGCACTGGGCCGAAGACAGCAGAATGAAGAGTCTTTGCTAATAATATCCCCTCTTGTAGGAACAAGCATGTTCTTAGAAGCACCTGTCACCGCTAGATGAAGGGTCAGCTAATTTAGCTGCCTCCGGCTTTCTTCGTAGAATAAAAGGAGGAAAGTGAAGCTGTGCATGGTCTGGAAGGTATATGAAGGCCTGCACTAAAAACTGGCGCGTGGGACTAAATCAGAGACTATTAGGCAAAGCCAGCTTCTGGGGGACTCCCCCACCCTCACACTGAAAAATCCCCTTCTCTTTAGCAAGTTTCGTTCACTCCCCCAAAGCATGTGAACTAGTCCCACAAGCCTGATGGGGTCACGGGAGACTAACCCCATGAGCTAGTATAGTGACCGGGGACAACGGGGTCTGAACGTCACCGTCTGCCCTTTTGCAGGGCGATGCCGCCTTCGTCTCCTTCCTCCCTGCCCGGGAAGGAATGACCCTTTGTGAAATGCCCACTAAAGTGGGCAACAAAGAACAGTGAGCAAAAGTCTGGGTAACTCCCACCAGCCAAGCAGCCGACGCCTCCTCTGCCACGACCCCCCCCCCCCCAGGAAGCTGGCATGTCCCCCGTGCCCCCAGGGCTGCATCCTTGCAGCCGGCCACCCTCTTGCCCCCGGCACTCCGCACTCATTTCACATCACTTCCCTAACAGGGACACCGCTTCGACTTCTGAGAACTAACTCCTTCCAGTTGAGCCCCCACTACTCGTTTGGGCCAAGGTGGTCCCCATCTCCAGGCTCAGAGACCGCTGTTCTACTTTAAAACAGACATGCCACCCACCTGTAACACACCTGAGGTCGTGATGGGTCACCACCCAGACCACTGCCCCAAAGGACCACCAGCGTTAAAGTCGGTGAAAAAAAAAAAAAAAACAAAAAAAACAAAAAAAACCCAAGGGAGATTTCAGGCTTCTGCAAGGGGCGGGAAGACGGGAGAATTTATTTTTAGTTAAAAAAAAAATTATTTTTTCAAGACACCAAGTTCCAGAAAACCTTTCAAGGTGTCTATTTTAATTCTCCGGCTGAAGAGAGGGAGTGCGTACTAGCCTGAGCCGGTGGGGAACATAAGCTGCTCCCACTGGGTGGATTACCGGCTGCTTCCCCGGCCGGTCGGCTGTCTGTGGGACACCAGGGCGCCCGAGCCCTTCAGAGAAGGAGCGGGCTGATTTATGGCTCTCAGGATTGCTGCTTCTTGGGGTGCAAGCTCTGCTCTCTCTGCACGACTCTCTCAAGAAAGAACTCCTGGTCTGGTCTAGTTCCTTTCTCTCTGATTCCCAAGCCAGCCCGTTCCCCCAAGGAACAGCCCTGCAGAAGCCCTCGAGGAACTGAAAGAAATGTAAATTGTAAGTTACTAGTCGTGTCAGAAGATCGTGTGGGGGCCACACAATCTGAGGGTCGCCTTTTGAAACAACAACTTCAAGACACCCAGCTATCTGGGACAAACCAGGCCAGGGTAGCACCGAGTACTGCTGGTCAAAGCTTCAGAGCTGTACTGATGTGAATACTAAGTAAATCTATGAAAGCCAGAGGGGCCGATGGCCCCACTCGGGACACATTCTGTCCTTCCAGCCGAGGCTCTACCTCTCTGCCTGCTCCGTGGCTGTGGTTCAGTCCACAGGGGACTTCGAGGAGACGGGAGGGAGAGAAGAACCAAGGGAATACACCTCCCGTGGGTCACGGTGGGCTGGATACGCCCCCTGCCCCCCAGCCCTGGCTGGAGGTAGAATGACCTTCCTATTTCTGGGATATAAAACACAACCCCTTAGGATTCCTACACCCACTCTTCAAACATTCTCAAATTATCCAGTTTGAGTAAGTAGGCTGTTTCCTGCCAAAACCCCAACTAATACAGCCACCAATCTGGCTTTCATTGAATATCCAGGCATTTATGCCCTTGAACCAATGGCCTTGACATGTTGTAAACACGGACATTTAAAAGACCCCACCCTGACGCAAGCCACAGACCACTTTAAGGATCCTTGTTTGAAAACGCAGGCCTGACATCCTCAGTCCCTAGCACAGGGATGACTTCCGGAGGCCCAGTTTAGGGAATGAAGGGTTCCTGGAAGGCCTGTCTTTCTGGGGTCCCCCGTCTGGTTGGTGGGCGCACTCTCACCCACAGAAAGCGGGGGTCCGCAAGGCCTTGGGTCTCGGGCCTGAGAACTGGCCATTCCAGGGGATTCCCATTCCCCCCTCCGGCCCCGGATAGGGAGGACTGGGAATTGTCACATCTTGCTCTCCTCTGGAGGGAGAAAGTCTGGGACAGGCAAAGGGCCTGTGGTCCGGTTTCGGCACTGGCCTCGTTAACAGCCCCGAGTCAACACTGGCAACAAAGTTCCGAAGAGGCTATGAAACAAGATGGAATGTAACCAGCAGCTAGAAAAGGGCTAGGCGTGCCCAGCTGCAGCTCTGTCCTGCACACTGCCCCAGCCCGGCCCGGCCCCCCGCTCCCCATCTCCCTGAGGCTCCCGAGGGTCACACGGCACCGAAGTCCTTGCCATCGCCCCTCTTTAGATGAGGTGCACGAGCAGGGCAGAGCAGGCCGAGCCGAGTACCAAGCCCACGCACACGTAAAAGGACATCAGCACCCCCGTGGCCTCGGCCAGCTCCCTGGGCACGATCTTGGGCCCGTACATGAGGGCCAGGGCGCTGAGGTAGCCATTGCTGAGCCCCAGCAGGGAGGTGAAGAACACCGGGTAGAGGTCGGACCGGAAGACCACGGCGTGCAGGTGGACGCGGGGCTGGTAGTTGCAGAACACGAACAGGGGGATGAGGCAGGTCCGGAGGAGCACCAGCCCGGGCAGCACCTTACTTCTGGGCCCCGGCGCCTGAATCCAGGCCGTGACCTGCCGGCCACACAAGTCCGCGAAGTTAAACAGGAGGAAGGTGGTGAGGGGGACGAAGAACGTGGTAGTCCACGGCGAGCCCGAGTCCTTGTCCAGGGACTCGATGTTGGTGGAGATGGCGGGGAAGACGAGGCCGGTGATGAAGAAGAGGTAGATGATACAGAAGCCCAGGCCGGCTGTCTTCTTCAGGATGGGGCGGAGGGGCGGCATCGAGGACTCGCCGGATCCAGGGGCTGCCGAAGGGGCGCTGGGGTAGTCCTGGGGTGGCTGCTCTTCACTGGGAAACACACAGGCCGGCCAGACAGGCCTCAGGTAGAACCTGCAGGGGGAGAGGGCTCGTGCTCAGAGGGCCCCTGAGAGCAGGGTCACCCGGGACTTCCAGGGGCGAGGTAGGCCCCTGCCTCAAGCCTAAGCCCCAGATGGCCGGCAGCCTCGGGATGCCCTCCGATGATGTATGTATTTCGGGGTGGCCAGAGGGGGGCCTGCACAGTCCCCGGCCTGCCTGTCCTGGTGCTGCCCGAAAGGCAGGTGACCGTGCCACGAGCAGGGACGGAGGAAAGCAGCAGTAATCGCCTCCTGGCGAGCCATTGGTTTTGGTTTGCTTTGGAGAAGAAATGGAGATAAAATAGCATTTTAAAATATCAATTTTTAGGGGCACCCGGGTGGCTCCGCTGGTTGAGTGTCCGACTTTGGCTCAGGTCATGATCTCACGGCCCGTGAGTCTGAGCCCCGCGTCGGGCTCTGTGCTGATGGCTCGGAGCCTGGAGCCTGCTTCGGATTCTGTCTCCCTCTCTTCCTCTCCCCTGCCCATACTCTGTCTCTGTCTCTCTCTTTCTCTCAAAATAAAGAAACATTAAAAATATTTTAAGGGGAGCCCAGGTGGCTCAGCCACTTAAGCGTCCGACTTCAGCTCAGGTCACGATCTCGTGGTTCACGGGTTCGAGCTCCACGAAGGGCTCTGTGCTGACAGCTTGGAGCCTGGAGCCTGCTTCGTGGATTCAGTCTCCCTCTCTCCCTGCCCCTCCCCCGCTCGTACTCTGTCTCTCAAAAAAAAAAAAAATTAAAAAAAATTTTAAAAACAATGAAAAAAAATTTTTTAGACTTATAAAAGTAACACATGCTTCTTGCAATGAAACCAAATAACACAGAAGAAAAATGACAAGAGTAGGATGAGAACTTCCACCCTGGGTCTCTTTCCTTAGAGGCACTGACAGTTAAAAGCCTGGTGTCTATTGTTGTTCCATGGGGGTGCCGACACCCCCCTCCCCAACACACACCCAGTTCCTAGTTCCATTTCTTTCTTTTTTTTTTAATGTTCATTTATTTTTGAGACAGAGACAGCGTGTGAGCGGGGGAGGGGCAGAGAGCAAGGGACACACAGAATCTGAAGCAGGCTCCAGGCTCTGAGCCGTCAGCACGGAGCCCGACGCGGGACTCGAACTCACGGACTGTGAGAGCATGACCTGAGCTGAAGTCAGACACTTAACCGACTGAGCCACCCAGGCGCCCCCCTCGTTCCATTTCTTTGAAGGGAAGGAAAGTGGGATCAAGCTATACATGTTGTAAAACTTTCTGCAACAGGAACATTCCTAAATAAATTTTATAGGTCGTGTATATAAATACATCATATGACTGCCCGAATACGCACATAACCGCAATACCTAAATGCGTGCACATAGTTGCATTAAGAACAAGATCTGGTGGTTTGTCTTTACCATGAAGACGCGTGACTCGACGTGACTCGATGCCTCTCTGTTGTGTAGCTCACAGTAATTCGTTGTATAAACATACAATGTAACTGCTCCCCTACTGGTGGACATTTAGGTTAGCTCCAATTTTTCTCTACTGCAAATACCAGTGCGATGAATAATCCTATACAGACACCCTGTGCATGTATGCTCATGTTTCAGTAGAACAGATTTCTAGAAGACGACCTTCTGGATCAAAAGGTTTGGACCTTTAACATTTTGATAAGATATCAGGAAACTGCTAGGCAAACAGGTCTCTGCGCTGTCCCACTCCCCCGCCCTATCGACAGTAACCTGCCCCTTTAAATCGCTACGCGATCGTCTGTCTCTTTGAAAAAACTGACCACGATTTGTAACCATTAGATGAGTTTACTGGTTTTATCATCTGGCTCCTCCAATAGAAGACAGCTCCCTGGGGCAAGGACCCTGTTTGCCTGTTTCCAGCTAAACCCCCAGGCACAGAGTGACCCTTCAAAACACAATTGTAACTAATAAGCCTATACAGGTGTCTTTCCCGCCCATATCCTCAACACTGAATATTATCAATATTTTCGATTTCTGCTCCTCTGACCAGAGTAGAAAAGGCTTGGGTCACCTGGCCTTGCTATCTTGCTGTGTGACCTTGCCCGAGTCACTCAACCTCTCTGGGCCTCAGGTGTCTGAGAGCCAGGAGCCACAGGCTGACCACGTGATCGCACCTCAGACGGAAGGCCTGGGGTGGGGTTGGGAAAGCGGTGGTTTGGTGGGTGGCTTGGTGGCAGCTGGCTTTGGTTTCAGCCCTACTTCTCTCTCCCCATGTGACCTTAGGCCAGGTACTCCCCTCTCTGGGCTCAGTTTCCTCCTCAGTAGCAGGAGGAGCGCTGCAGCCATGAGCTGCCGAGCGTCCTGCGGGTCCACCCATCCTAAGTGCCTACAGATGACAAACGAGTTGGCGGGACGGTTCCTCCTCCGAGTCACATTTCCATGCGGTGCTGCGCTGGGCACTGCGGCCTTGAACTCTGTCTTGTTTCACAACCACTATTTAGGGAAAGGAGTTTTCTGACTTCCCCCTCTACTCAGCAGCAGGTCCCAGCCTTAAGTCCGCTCTGGGGAAGCTCCACGCCAAGTTCCCCTGGCCAAAGCCCTTCCTCATTAAGTTCTTTCAGATCTGTCTCATGTCCCCCCTCCCCCAGCCAGCAGTCTCCCACACGGCCCTGCGGCTCCGTTCCTCCTGGGGCGGCACCCGTGGGCTCCCTTTTAACTACGAGTTAGTCTGAGCAGCTCCGGGAGCACCCGTGTCTCCAAAGCCCCGTCCTCAGATGCGCTTCTGTCAACCCAGAAGTCTTGACCAAAGTTTTAGTCAGCAAAGAAAGAGAAGCTTCCACGGGGCGGCGTAGCCCTTGGGCGTTCCCTGTCTCACAGGCTCAGCTGGAAAGGATTTTGGCCTGCCCACGTGAGACTGGAAACGAGGGTGACCCCCTGTCTCTGCTGAGACTGCCCTGGTTTTAGCACCGAAAGCCCCCCATCGTGGGAACCCCTTCCGTCCCGGGCAAACGGGGAAGCCTGGCCACCGCACTGGAAACAGACCCAGGCGAAGCACCGTGAAACAGGACACAGGCAAAGAGCAGGGGCCCTGGGAGGCTCCTGCCTTCTGTCCACTCTGTGACTCGAAGGTAAACTCAGTGGCAGCAACGAGGTATCAGGCAGTGTGTGTGGTGTTGGGGACAGTGAACAGCCAGACCTCAGGGATCACAGGGACGGTGCCGTGCAGCACAACTAGGCAACTTCTGATGAAGGGCCCTGAAGGTGCTGCAGAGGGGGTGGGTAGGCTCACGGGTCCGTGGCCACCTGGGACACCCAGCGTGAGGGCGCTCGGTCCCCGTTCATCCCCGGGAGGCCACTGAGCCCTGCTGAAGTGATACCGGTCCTTCAACTGGAGAAAGAAACATGTGCCTCGGCAGACTCTGGTGAAGGCAGGGGGCCCTGGGGGTCACCGAGGAGACTTTCTCAGCGGGACAGGAGGAAGGCGTGATGACGAAAGACCCTCGCAGTCACAAGCCGGGGATGCGGCATGATGTGGCGCAAAGGGCACAGCTGTGGAAACAAATCCGGGTTCATATCCCAGCCTGTGACCCACCAGGTGGGCAACCCAGGCATCTCTGTTAACTTGCCAAAGCCTCAGTTTACTCATCTGTAAAATGGGGGAGGGCAGTCACGACGGCACGCAGTTGTCGCACATGATGAACGAAGAAAAGAAACGCGTGTAAACCGCTTAGCTCAGTGCTGCCACACCAAATGGGGTCCTGTGGAAATGGGGTCCTGTGGAAATGAGGTCCTGTGGAAGGGCTCTGCCAGTTCCCACACCGTGGGGCCACCGGCTGCTCCCCCGGCCTTCGCTGCCTCGGTTTCTTCACCTAGAGAATGGGCTAGACAATTCCTGCCATCTCCTACATGAAGAGGCCTTGAAAAGCATAAAAGCCGAGAAAAAAAGCTGAGTTAAGGGTTGTTTTTAAAAGAACAGCAGGAAGCAAGAAAGAAAGAGGAGGAGGGACGCCTGGGTGGCTCAGTCGGTTGAGCATCTGACTCTTGATCTGGGCTCAGGTCATGATCCCAAGGTGGTGGGATCGAGCCCCGTGTCAGGCTCTACACCGACTGTGGAGCCTGCTTGTGATTCTCTATCTCTCACTCTATCCCCCTTCTCTCGCTTGTGAGTACCCTTTCCCTCTCTTAAATAAACAAACAAATAATAAATAAAGTTGGGACTTGAGAAAGAAAACAAAAAGGGGGAAAGAGAGAGAGAAAGCGTGAGAAGGACGGAAGTAAGGAGAGACGTGCCGCAGGGTGGAGACAGGCCTGGGAAGACAGAGGATAGAACGCGGGTTTGGAGTCGGGGTTGAGTCCTGCTTCTGCTGCTGGCCGGCTGTGGGCCTCGGGCAAGAAATTCAGCCCCTGGGAGCCAGGTTTCTCGTGTGTGAATGGGGACGGTCGTGATAAAGCGTAGTGCCGCACCCTACGAGGAACAGGTGCGTGAGCCCCGGATGAGAGGTGGCCCGTCAGGCCGGGCCGAGCACAGGGCAGAAGCCAGCGCGGGCGCTGGGCGAACGGAGCTGGTTTTCATCGTGATCTCCCCTCGGTCCCACTCCCGCCGCCTGGCATCCCCGTCCGAAACGTGGCAGACCCCGGCCGGGCGGGGAGGCGGGGGGCAGCGCAAAGCCCACCGCCCGGATCCACTGGCCCGGCCGATGGATGGGGCAAGTACGAGCCGGGGAGAGCTCGGGGCTCCGGGGTGCGGCACCGCGCGAAACCCACACTGTCTCTGCCCGGGGGGGGGGGGGGGCTCCCACCCCAGCGGGGCGGCGGGCAGGAAGAGAAAACAAAGCGGACACCCACCCGGAGGGCGGAAGACCGCGAGCGCATCACTGAAAGGCGGAAGCCGGGCCCGAGAGGAAGGCGCGGGCACAGGCGGGCCTCACCTGGCGTAGTCCAGCCGCGGCAGCAGCAGGTAGAGCCCCACGCACAGCCCCAGGAACACGTCCGCGGTCAGGAAGAAGGCCAGAGTGCTGTCCGTCACCTCGCTGGACGCGGCCAGGTCCACCAGCAGGGCCACGGCACTGATGGTGCCCCCCATGGCTCCTCCTGCAGAGAGCACGAGAAGGTGGGCGTGGGTCCACCCTCCCGGTCACGTCCCGGGCCCGCCCCCTCTCTGCTCAGGCTTAAAGGAACCAAGATAAAAAAACTCCCCCTGCTGAGAGCCGGCTGCGGCCTCTCCCAGGATCCTAGCGCGGCCTGAGCACCCACCCTATGACCGTGTGGGGTGTCAGGCTCCCGGGCAGATGGCTTGTCAGTCTGTAAAATGGGGCTAATACTCGTCCTATCCATCACGGGAGGGCTGGTGGGTATGTTGCACTGCCTGGCTGAATGGATGAGTCTGCCCACAACAGGGGATCGGGATACGGATTCTCAAGGAGGCAGGAAGGTGCTTCGTGCAAAACGCAAACAGCAAGCCGGTCGGCGTGGGCACGGGCTGCTCTGTCATTGCCACACAGCTCTGATCAGGGGGCACTTTTCTGCCCACTGTTGCACAGAGCAGGAGTGGGGAGGGACAGTGTAGGGCCTCGCCCACACTCTGCCCGACACACCTCTGTGGCTCTGCAGGGAACAGCCCATTGCCCTGACGGACCACCCTTTCTCCCTAGCCTCAGGGTGAGCCTTCTTAGCCTGGGTGGGCCAGAGACTGGGATTTAAAAGGATTGCAAAGAAATGAAAGCTAGCACAGTCATGAAGAGCTCAGACTCTGGAACCGGAACACCTGAGCCCAATACTGGTTCTCCCACTTCTGGCGGCGTGGCCTCCAGTAAGTCACTGAACCTCTCTGTGCCTCCATTTCCTCATCTGTAAAATGGGGATGCTACTCATACCCACCTCAAAGGGCTGTGGTGAAGATAAAAAGGGTTACTACACATAAAGCATTCAGAAGGGTGCCTGGCACACAGAAACGCCCTATCAATCCTCTCTGATTCCCAGTTAAGCGTTTGGCTATTTCTGTCCCTCCTACATCAAAGCGGCAACAACAGGGTAAACCCCTTGCCAAGAGGGAGCCAACTTCCGAGAAGCTGTAATCCCCACCTGGGTGTTTTGTAAGAAATGGAGCTAAACTTCAGTAAGACACTTCCCGGCTGCCCTGAGGAAGAGATCTTAACATCACTGCCTATTGATTTCCCTCTCTCTCCCCAACTTGTAGGGAATTTACAATATTATCATCAACAACAAACCAGGCCTCGGGGAGCTCATCTTTCATGACTCCCTCCTTTTATCTCATCAGTTATGGAAATACATGCAAATGAGGGGGTTAAAAAAAACACCAGTCCAAAACAAATGAATTGTTCCTCAGATGCCAACACACACAGAATTCACAGATGGGCTCCTCTGGACGAAAAGCGATGGGGGCCGGTGGGGTGGGGGGGGTGGGGGGTCTCTGGGAGAGGGGGCCACCTCCGATTTTCCAGGGGGAGGGACACCCAATGGGGGCGCCACAGAGTGATGATACTGGCTTAGGGCCCAGGGTAATTAATACTGAAGCCTGTGTACCAGAATTCTCCACTTTTTCAAAGATGGGCTTTCTGAAAAATTCATAGGAGAGTCCCCTTTTCTAGAAGATTCACAGGTGGCCAGCTGTACCTGAAAGGCCCCTTGCAGGATGGAGGGAGAGGAGGGGACAAGGACTCCTTTCGGAGACTCTGGTGACGGAAGAGATTACATCCAACGATCAGGGCCATTTCCCTCAGGCTAGGCGTGTCCTTCTTGAAGCACTGCTAGGGGCTTATCGATTGTATTCCAGAAACTTAGAATAGGGACTCCTGGGTGGCATCCGACTTTGGCTCAGCTCAGGTCATGATCTCGTGGCTCCTGAGTTCCAGCCCTGTGTAGGGCTCTGTGCTGACAGCTCGGAGCCTGGAGCCTGCTGCAGATTCTGTGTCTCCCTCTCTCTCTGACCCCTCCCTGGCTTGTGCTCTCTTTCTCTCTCTCTTTCAAAAATAAATAAATAAACATTAAAAAGAAAGAAAGAAAGAAAGAAAGAAAGAAAGAAAGAAAGAAAGAAAGAAACCTGGCAACGGGTCCCCTTTATTTTCCTTTAGGCCCCAGGATTTCCCGGGATACAGCCAAAAGCCTTATCTGATGGCGAAAATGGCAAACAGACTTGAGCTCACATCTGAACTCCGACCTGGTGATACGAACACCTCTAGTGGGTGAGTTGAGAAGGGCTCAGAGGCTCAGGAGGAAAGGTGCGGATCTATTAGTGATGTCTGGCACTGGCATGGGCATGGAGTGGGGATACACACGTGTGCAAGGTATTTGTCATCCCTGCCACGTACAGCCTGGCATGATTAATTAGTGGACACAGAGCAGATTCTTCGTGAAATTCTTCTCGGGTGGGCAAATGCTTACGGCATTCCCTCACACAACAGGGACGTGCCCAGACACCGAACAGGGCAGCTGGGTCCCTGGTTCTGCCTTACGGGATGGTGTCTTCTGCAAAAGCACAGATTCTTACTGACCCACCTCCTTTTTATCTCGTTGGGACATCTGAGCGAGGGAGCAGAGCTGCCGAGGCCTGGACACCAGGCTTAGGATCGGCATCAAAGTTCAGCCAGAGGGGTTGGCCCGAGTCACACATCTGCGTCCCCAAAGGATGCCCGAGTTCAAGGTTAATGGAGGTGTTTATTTGCTAGGCAGGCTATCGGCTGCTGAGAGGCTGGGTCTTGTTCATCTGTGAATCCCTGGCACATAGGGTCTTCTATAAAATGAGAAAGGAAGAAAAGGGGGAGGAGCTAAGAGGAAGGAAGAGGAAAGACGGAAGGGGACAGAAGGCGCAGGGACAGGGAGGAAGGGGAGGAAGGGATGCGGTCCCAGGAGATGGCGCTTGGTAGGCACACATTCTTGCCAAAATTGGCTGAAACTGGCTTCCCTCCCGCCTGCTCTCCTTACAGGATGATTTTCATGTTGTCCCGCTGTCACACGTGGGTCTGTGTCCTCTCCCCTCAAATCCAGGTGGGCTCGTGGCTACGGTAGACTGGGCCTAAATGGCTTCCTCGTCTAAGTCATGAAAGGAAATGATGCTTCTGCCTGGGTCTCCGGGGATGCTCACTCTAGAGACCCAGCAGGCACCATGCCTCGGGGAAGCCCACCGCCGTCCCCGCCGACTCCTGCCCCGATCACAGATGTGTGGGCCAAAGAAATGACCGTTAGTGTTTGAAGCCACTAAGTTTTGGGGTGCTTTGTTACTCAGTAACAGATAGTGGACACACAGCTAACAGTCGTTTCCTTTTCTGGAAGGACCACTGCATGCTCCCCTCTGCCTCCCCTCACCACCCCCCACCACCGCGTGACTCCCAGGGGGCCTGACCTCGTCCGCCGCCTGGAGCCCAGCTCTCACCTGATATCAGCGCCTGGGAATTCCTCATGGGGAAGGAGCCAGTCATGCCGAAGACAGTGCTACTGAAGACGGTGGACGTGCCGCTGAGGAGTGCCATGCAGACAATGGTGACAGCAAAGAAGCCACTGGTCCAGGACGAGGTGTCCACCTTCACTAGCGCGGTCATCAGCAAGAAGATGGCCAGCATGACGGTCAATGAGGCCAGCACACGGACACGAATCGGAACCCTGGAGTGGGGATGCCAGAAGCGGTCAGAGATCCCCTCGGGGCCTCCCACGCCAGACCAGGGTTGGCGAAGGTTCTCAAGGGAAGCAGGTGAGCTCAGTGGCTGGGACGGCCCACTCTGCAGCCTGGAGGCCTGGGCCTGAATCCTGCCTTTCTGGCTCACTAGCTTGTGGCCTTGGGTCAGTGACTCTGGTTTTGGCCTCTGCATCTGCATAGCAGGGAGGAGAATGGATCCACCCGAAGGGAGGCTCTGCAGAGGGGAGGGTGCAGAGTTCAAGGGGAAGTATCAGCTCAGGGAAAATGCTCCTTGTCATCTTGCTTCTTTTCATCTTGCTGTGAGGTCCAAGGACAGGAGGACATGGGGGCTCTCGAGGCAAGTCCCCACTCCCCCACCACAGGGCTGAGCCCCCACAGGGTCTGTCTAATGTTTCCACGGAGCAACCACCCTCTGGGCTTCCCTCTCCCAAAACTTAGCAGCGGGGGGAGGAGGGGAAAGGGCAGAAAATCATCATCCTCATACAGCAATCACCCAGCGAGTACTTAATTTGTGCTAAGTACTCTTCGAAATGTTTTCTATGTGCTGGCTTGCTGAATCACGCCAGCCCCATAAGACAGGCTCTCTCTCCTCTCCTGCACAGACAGGGAAGGAAACTGAGGTCAGAGATGCTGAAGAACTTGCTCCACGTCACTGGGCTGAGACCCCAGGAGGTCTGGCTCTAGTCTGCGCTCTCAGAATGACACCCTACCACGTCCCCGGAAGGAAGGAAATACGGGTGGTCCAGAACTGAAGGATTCTCCTGGGATGGTCTCAGTTGTCACGGGCAGCCACTGATGCCAGGCTACTGCACCCAGGGCGGACCCCCAACTGAGTAGGGTATACACTCCTCCCAGCCCCCATCTGCCCAGACACTGCCCTGAAGGGAGAAACAGAGAAGGCTGGCTCTCTAAGAAACTGCACATTTTTATTCCAGGGAGTATATCATCTAAAGGGGCTGTTTAAATCATCAGATTAGACTAAGCTTTAAGCCGGATTGGATGTTTGCTTAATTTTCCCACTAACCAGTGGGTGAGGGCTGGGAGAAAAGCCAGATTAGTTATACACAGGTATTTTTTTTTTTAATAAAAAAGAAAGACCTGAAAGGTAAAAAGGAAAAAAAATACATATATATGTACATAAATAGGTGTGAAATGATGAGCACGAGAAGCAAGGATTTTTCAAAGTGCTTTTGTGGCCCCAGGCTAACTTGAGTTTTTTCTGATCCTCGTTCTGATCCTCGCTGGAGGGAGAGCAGGTGCTGCCTCTGCTTTGTAAGGGGCAGAGGGGAGCCTGAGAAAGCGAACAGGCAGTTCAAGGTCGCGGCATGAGTCCGTGGGGAGCGAGGATGAGGACCCGGGTCTGCTGAAGCTCTGTTAACACCCCTTCTCTCTGGTGTGTTCATTCCACAAATGTGTGTTGGGCAACTACTGTGTGTCAAGCGCTGTGCTGTGTGGGACAGACACAGGACAGACAAGGGACAGTGCTCCATCGGGAGGGCCACAGGGCATCCTGGGCACGTCCAAGGGGGCACCAAACCCACCCTGGGTGTCACACAGTCCTTTGGCAGGTGCTAAGCTGGAGTGTAAGGTGTGTCGGGCTGTGAGCACACGCGGCTTGTGAGAGAGAGAGCACGGCACGTTCAGGGAACTGAAGTGGCCTCTGGGTGCAGGTGAGACTGGGGGCAGAGGCTGGAGAGAAGCAGAGCCCTATCCTGGAGGGTCTTGCCTCCCTGCTAAGTGCCAAGACTTGATCTCCAGAGTAGGGTATAGAGTTGGAGTGCAGGCTTCGTCTGCCAGCATCCCTTTACCCAAAGAACACTCTTCCTGGGGCGCCTGGGTGGCTCAGTCGGTTGAGTTGGAGCCTGGAGCCTGTTCCGGATTCTGTCTCCCTTTCTCTCTGCCCCTCCCCCGCTCACACTCTGTCTCTGTCTCTCGCAAAAATAAATAAACATTAAAAAAAAAGAAGAACCCTCTTCCTTGTGTGCCAAGTTGTTCTGGAGAGGTGGCCCGCCATATTGTCCACACTGACCCAGCCACAAATGATGATCACCCACGTGATGAGTGGGTCTGGGGTGACTGGAGCGTCCCATGCCACCGGTCGCTGCACTGGGTTAGGGATTGGCGCGTGTGCCAGGCGGGGTCAGCCAGTCCTCCCCAGGACCGAAAGGTGGAGAGAAGTTCACTCTCTGCCATGACCGTGTTGGGGGCTGCTGGTTGCCACCTGGCCGGCTGCACGGAGAGAGATCACATTTGGGATGAAGCCAGGCAGACACACACACAGAGCCCAGGGATGGTGCAAGAGAAGGAGAGCCCTGGGGACGTACGCAATCTCCTAGATCCGACAATGTGATCCCTTTTCAGGTCACTACTGTTTATTACCAAGAATGCCAACTAGCACCAAGAGGCACCTCAGGGTTGCTAGCTGGGGAGCAGCATGGTTAGATGCTCCACCCCTATGCCCTGCGCTACCAGGAAGCAGGCTGCAAGTGACAGGTAATTAACATGCCCCAAGAGCAGCTTTCAACCAATGATGGGGAAGTGGGTGGATAAACACCCCAGCTCCCTCCCCCTCAGGTGTGTGCTCCACACTGGCTCCCAGAGTCCCCAGGTCCAGCTGGGTCACTCTCTATGGGAGCTGGTTTGATAGGCATCTTGTGTTAGCAGCCTTCTCCTTCTATCCCTTTTCTCCATTCTTCTACCTCTACTTCCCAAGTAAACTCCTCTCACTTAAATCCCTGTTCCAGGGGCTGCTCCTGGGGAACCCCACACCAGGATGCATCTTCCCAGGGTCTGCAGGGGCCTCACCCTGGGCAGGAGCTGATGGGCAGCAGATGGGGCACTTGGGCCCCTGGGGGCCCAGAGTATTGGGTGTAAGTGCACACCAGGTGCCCTGGAGGCTGCGGTCAGGCCTTAGCTCTGATGCTTGGGGTAGTTCCACACATTCGACCTTGTCACACCGTGCCCCCCACCCTCTCCCAGCAACTGGAACTGCCCCAACACCCCAAAGATAAGAGCTAGCAAGGGCACACAGCCTGGTTCAACATAATGTTCCAGTTTACGGTTATAAATGTTAAGGAAATCAAGTGGAGAGAGAGGCTGCGGACCAATGCCAAAAAGCTTTAACATGATCCTTGGGGCAGGAAGAAGGCCCAGGACAGCCTGGGAGACATGAGGAGGACAGTGGCCCGTCTTGTTCTCCCACTGGCCCAGGGTGGGCACAGGGCCCGGGAGGCACCGGTGAGCATCTAGTGAATGCACAGGCAGGCAAGGGCTACGGGCAGTGCAAGGAAGCTCTCACGCTGGGCCTAACCCCCCGGTCGCTCTCTGCTTCTTGAGCCCCTCAGCATAGCAGGGAGACCCCTGGGAGCACTTACAGCCCTTGAAGCCAGCCTCGGAGAGCGGCCTCTGCCTCTAACCACCTCCTCCCAGACCCGGCCTAAGACGAAGTCCACCCCAGGAATGCTGGTGGCATCACGGGAGCTTCTGGGGCCTGCCACAGCAAAGTAATTAGCTGCCCCAACGGGAAGGTTGCTTTGGAGAGAGCTGGGGGGGGCTTCTCACCCAGCACCCCCGGGGGGCGGGCAGCTGAGGGAAGAGTGGGAGACGAGGAGGTAAACGCCAAATTCAGGACAAGAGCAATGCAGTTCCCTGCTCCGCTCTGCTGCCCCCACAGGCCCCTCACCTGCACAGGCTTCCTCCTTACCTGCGAATTACCTGCCGCAGGACCCTTTCTCCTCCTGATCCCTGCTCCCTGGGCCCCAGGACCTCAGGGATCTTGCCTGGGGCTATTTTCAATGCCCATAAAGCTTTATGGCAAGAAGCCCACCCCACGGGCACTAAGGGGGGACAGGCTGGCTTCACCCTGCTTCTTCCACTTCGGCAGGGAGCGTGGCCCAGGGGACGGCGATGGCGTTAGGATTGTGGGGAAAGTCCAGGCAAATGTTGCCCCAGAGTCCGTGGTTCTGCTCTCGGACGGGGGATAGCCAAGACGACTGCTTCAGCCCCGGGACCCTGGGGCAGGCCACGTTAATCTGAGATTCTTTCAGAGGGCTGCCAGCTCCCCACCCCCTTGCTCATGAGGGCTCAGCACCCCAGGGGACTGATTTCTTCATAAGTCTCTCAAATGTAAATCCTCCTCATAAGTATTTATGATGCTGCAGATTTAACATAATAAAACACTTGGAGATTATGGATGAGCCAGTCAGAGAAAGCCAGGGTTCTCCAGGAGGGGAAAAAAGGAGACATTTCAATCTCGCACATTAAATAAAAAACAGCTTAGCCCCAAACCATCTTCCCACAACCCAGAAACAGACGGAGGCCTGCGAGCATTCCCCACACGGCCCTCGCCCTTCTGCTGGAGGCAGGAGAGGGGCAAGGGCGGGTCCTGGGGTGGGCTGGACCTTCTGGAGGGTGCCCTGTAACGCCAAGCCTTCAGAGCCAGCTCCCTGCCTGACCTCGGGAGGGTGGCTGCCTTGGCCATCCACTGTCCCCGCTACACACAGACCTAGACCTTCTTCACCACCTCCTTCCTTCCGGGTCTGCGGTGCCTCTCTGGCTGTAGGGAGGGGCCGGCAAACTAGGAGGCAAGTGGTCCAGGGGTTCCAGGTACAGGTGTAGGGCGAGAAGGGTCCCAGTTCTCATCTGGCTTCACCCTGCTAATGGCCATGTGACCTCCGTGAGCCTGCTTCCCATCTATAAAACAAGGTAACAAGTTTCCAGCTCTCGGACTGTTGTAAGGATTAAAGGAGATAATGCTCGGGGCGCCTGGGCGACTCAGTCGGTTGAGCATCTGACTTTGGCTCAGGTCACGATCTCACAGTTTGTGGGTTTGAGCCGCACATCGGGCTCTGTGCTGACAGCTCAGAGCCTGGAGCCCGCTTCGGATTCTGTGTCTCCCTCTCTCTCTGCCTCTCCCTGCTTGCACTCTGTCTCTGTCTCTCAAAGTTGAATACAAGTTAAAAAAAAAAAAAAAAAGTGCTAACTCCTCTTATTAGAGATTACTCTCCTAGATCCCTGTCACTGCTGGCCCCTGACACCACTGCTGACCCCTGTCCCAGGCTGGCTTCTGGCCTGCTAGACCTCATGACCACAGAGGAGGCACTCCCAGGTACGATGCCAGCTTGGGCCATCCCTTACTGGTCCTGTGGTCTTGGGTACATCTCTTGACTTTCACCTGAAAAGTGGCTAATGTCATGGCCTCCCTCCCGGGTCGCTGTGTGTCACCAGGTGTCAACCCTTTGTTATAGTTCAGACAATGACTCCAGATCTGTCACTTGTACGAGCCTGGGCTATCCCTACTGGACAAAACCGCATCCCTAGGGCCAGCCAGGCGAGTGGACAGAGAGGATCATGAGAGTCCTGAAAAGGAGGGAGTAGTGAGAGACCCAGGGGCTCTCCACCACGGCTGTCACCCCCTCTTCATCCTCCTCCTCCCTTTGTGTCCCCTTCCTTTCTTCCTGCTTTCCCTCCTGTGAGCCTCTGCCAAAGACACAGCTCTTCCCTCCAGGGGCTGGCAATGCTGAGGGGACACGTGGCCCTGCTCTGAGCTCCATTCCTCTGCCTCCTCCTGGAAGCGGGGCGGGGGGGTCCTCTGGAGGCGGCACCCCACCTTTGAGGACACTGAGGGTAGCCCTGTGCACCAGGGGAAGGCACAAGGAGGCAGGTTAAGGGTCAGCTGGCTTATGATTGGGGTTGCAAAGCCCTCAGGCCATCTGGACCCCATTCTGCTTCTTGCTTTTACAGCCTGCACCTTGGTTGTAAAATGGGTGCAAATCCTTTTACTTTCCTTCTCTTGACAGGCGGGTCCGTGTCCCCTTGAAACCAAGTGGGCTTGGTGAGTGCCTTGACCTGCTGAGTCCAGCGTCAGTGCCACCATGTGGCTACAGAGACTTTGTAGCTTCAGCCTTGCTCTCTTGGAGCACCTGCTCTTTGGCCACACCATGAAAAATCCTCCTGCCTGAGGCCAACTTGCAAAAGACCACGGGGAGGGGAGGGGAGGGGAGAAGGAGACAGGGGCCGGCGAAGGCCCAGCAGCTCCAGCCCAGCTGTCTGCAACCACATGAGAGACACAAAGCCAGAGCTCCCAACTGAGCCTGATGACTCCCAGATCCTGAGCGATACTAACCACTGTTACGGTCTTAAATCACGGTGCTTCGGGGTCATTTTAGCGCAATGACAGGGGATTGGAATAGCCCCATAGCTTATGTTTGGAGAGACCGGTCTATCCAGGCTTAGCACACGTGAGGCACAGGTGCTGCCCTCTCTCCTCCCACGCACGGAGCAGACATCACCAATCAATCGCAGCACACTCCCTGCGGCCAGACCTGCCTCAGGGTCCTGTTCCACCCGAGATCCAGGCAGTCACGATAAATGTGGCTGCACTGAGTGAAACTGATTGGCCATCGGTGAGCTAAGGTTTCAGTAGGCTGTGCCCAGAGAAGCCCAGGTCTCTGGTGGTAACTCAGGGGCAACGTAGGCAGAGTAGCTAGGGCTGTTGCTCTTGTGAACCTAAATGACAGTGGATGGCAATAGTCCCCCAGTGGGACTAAGGGCCATGCTAACTTGCCTGGCTACTTCCTAAATCAGTCCTTCCTCCACAGCTCTCTCCCGGCCCCCACTCTAACACAGTGTCAGACGTTCCCCACTGACCCTCTGCGAGTGGTCAACACGTGAGCCGGTGACCCATTCCCCCAGAGCGAGAGCCAGGATTAGGGGGTGCCACCCTCTCAACTTCCCACGGCTCTCAGACATGCTTGGGAAACCAGCCTCCCTTGTTCCCCAGCCCCCCCCCCCCCCAACCCCCGGCCGCCGTCTACATGCTGTCCTTTGGTTGCTAAGTCTGCGGCCCAGGTAGCTGTTGACAGGCTCCCATGAGAGGGAAAGGAGGAAGACCCACGTCCCCACATGCCTCCTGCTGGCTGCTGACACCATGCCACGGCGTGTGGCTGGGAAGTGAAAGACCAGCTCCCCAGCTGGGCATCCCATCGGGAGGTCACGGATCTGACTTCTCCAGCGTTACGGAGGAGTGTGAGCTGCCTGCCTCCTACTTAGGCTGCTGCCCTTGAAGCCGGCAGAAAAGCAGCCGCTGTAAACGAAAGGCAAGTGGAGACGCAAGGAGGTGAGGGTCAGGGGCTGGCAGAGAAAGGAAGTGGCCTACCTGTTGACGAGCAGGAAGTTCGCCATGAGGCACAGCACGGAGGAAACGGTGGAGGCAACGGTCAGGTAGCTCTCAAAGTAGTTCTGCAAGCACAGAAGTGAGGAGGCTGCTGATGTCACCTGGGAGGGATGGGAGGGCCCCACTCGAGAGCGGAGCCAGGGCCCTCCTGGGGGGCTTCTCCCCACTGTCTTCAGATATGACTGATGGATAAGTCTAGCCCAAGACGGCATGGGCCCGCCTCTTTACGACCTAGGACCACTTACTTGGTCACACAACAGACGCTAACATAAGCTGTGCTAAGTGCTGGGGACACAAGTTAGGATAAGACATTGTCCCTGCCCTCAGGCCCCCAATGCTCTGCAGCCCACACTCCCACCTATTCTTTTTTTTTTTTTTTTTCCCACTCCCACCTCTTCTACGTGTCCATCCACAGGGGAGGCAATGGGGACAGGACTCAATTGTGAGCACGTATACACAGAAAGACTGTGCCCCACTGGCCTTCTTTGCCCACTGCCAAATTTCAGTTATCCAAATGCGTGTTGTGACCCAGCCACATTCTCATGTTCCTGCAACCAAGTGAGGCCTCTGAGAAATACACCAACCCTGGGGTGCCTGGGTGGCTCAGTCGGTTAAACGTCGGACTCTTGACTTAGGTTCAGGTCATCATCTCACAGTCGTGGGATCGAGCCCTGCATCGGGCTCCTTGCTAAGCATGCTGTCTGTCTGTCTCTCTCAAAATAAACATTAAAAAGTTAGTTTAGGGGCGCCTGGGTGGCGCAGTCGGTTAAGCGTCCGACTTCAGCCAGGTCACGATCTCACGGTCCGTGAGTTCGAGCCCCGCGTCGGGCTCTGGGCTCATGGCTCAGAGCCTGGAGCCTGTTTCCGATTCTGTGTCTCCCTCTCTCTCTGCTCCTCCCCCGTTCATGCTCTGTCTCTCTCTGTCCCAAAAATAAATAAACGTTGAAAAAAAAAATTAAAAAAAGTTAGTTTAAAAAAAAAAAAGACATACACCAAGACTGATCCCTGTAGGGAAACTTTGTTCCAACTCTGGATTTGCTTCCTCAATAGAGCTGCTATCCAAGGTCAAAGCCATTTTGGAAAACGGCTCCTAGACTGGCCAAGATGAGGACAAAGGGCATTTTTCTAGAAGCAGTTCTGGGTTATTCTAGACGAAGTGTACATGAGACCACACGACAAAGAAATCCTGATTATGAAAGCTGTAGGGCAACTGTGTGTGTGTGTTTAATTTTTGTTAAGTTTATTTATTTATTTTGAGAGAGAGGGAGAGCGAGAATGAGCACGAGTGGAGTAGGGGCAGAGAGAGGGAGGTAGAGAGAACTCCAAGCAGGCTCCACGCTATCAGCACAGAACCTGACTCGGGGCTTAAACTCATGAACTATGAGATCACAACCTGAGCCGAGATCACGAGTCGGACACTTAACTGACTGAGCCACTCAGGCACCCCAACTGTAAGCGTTTTTCGAAACTCAGAGAACTGTCCACTCATCAGAGTAGATTTTACTGTGTATCTGGTATCTCTCAATATACCTGTCTTAAAAAAAATTAGAAAAGGCTGACAGATCTTGGCTTTGGTTGTTGTATGTTCCACCACGAACCCCAGGTTGGTAACGATCATGGGTTCTGAACAGTGGTGATAGATTACACGTATTAAGCGTTTACTGTGTGCCAAATACAAGGGCTTTATATGAAGTATATTGTTTACTCTACAAAATAAAAAAGAAGCTGTGAGTATTCTACTCTGGAAAGCTCACCAGATTGACTTCACTGAGGAAATATTTTGAGTTACAAATGTGCCAAGCACAAAGGACAATGTGTGCAAAAGCTTGCCAATGTGCAAAGAAGTGTGGCGACTGGAGGGATCACTATGGAGAATGAGACATGCTTCTTGCCCGTTAAGAGCGAAGCATCCCACTGGGAGTGTAGGATAGAGTGTGAAGGTATTTTCATCTCAAAACACCACAGGAAGAGATGTCAGAATTCTGTGGGGTTTTTTTGCCAAGTCAGAGGTAGGAGCAGTGTGTTCTATAAGGGGTTCCGGGTGGGGGGAGTGGGACCAGGAAGGCGGATCACGAGAGAGAATGGGAACGAGTACCAGTTTGGGGAAAGGTCCCCGAAGCGGTGGGAACGGAGTCAAACCTTGAAAGAGAGGGTCAGATCTGTCCTTTCTGGGGGAGTCTGACGGCAGCGTGGAGTGCAAGAAGGAAAGATATCATAACGAGCTCCTCCTGGTCTGCAACGGATTGTTCCACGGTCCCTTTTTAAGCCTGCAGTAGTGCTTTGCGGTCTTTGAAATCTGCACCCTGAATATCAGGTTGTGGTGGCCTTGCAATTAAAATGATAATCACAGCTAGTGCGGTCCATCAACCATGAGCCTTAGAAATAGCCTTCCTCCTTTGAGGTGCTACCTCATTGTTCCTGCCCTGATGGGCTCAGTAGAGCCTGGACTGGTCCGAGGCACTCAGTCAATTACATCTTGACACAGTGGCTGAGCCTACGTGAGGCCAGGCAGGTGGCAGGCGGGAACCATGGAGAAAGGTCCCGAGGAAGAGACAGCTGCAGGTGGGGGCCAAGCCTGCCCCAAATCCGAGCCCCTGGCGAGGCTCCCTTTACTCAGTGGCTGCTCGCTCCGTGGCCAGTCTACAAACGACCATCACATGGGATGCAGAGTCTCTGTCTTTGTTTTTTCAAGCAAGCTCAGGTTCCCTGAACATTTTAGGAACAGGGATTTTCTAGGTAATTGAATGTTCTGGTTTGTTGATATTTAAGTAGAAAATTATCCTTCTAATGTTGGAGAGGGTTTTAAATATTGACGCCCGAGTAGGGCTTATGACTCCCTTTCTGTTGACAGAGCTCCTTTTCTCTGCTTCACAAAGAGCACACAGAAGGGGCAGAATGGACTTGACCCTGGGCCATTTTTCTACTGGTACAGATTGGGGACTGCAGATGGTTATGTGGGTTGACTCAGCATACCCCAGGGAGCTGTTTTTTTTTTTTTTTTTAAACTTAGTTCCTGATATAAACATGTGGGCGGGGGGGGGGGGGTTACTTGCTGCTTTTGCCTGTGAATAGAGTTCTAGCAAAATGAGGTGTGGTGGGCAGACCCTCCCGATGGTCCCCACAGTCCCAGCTTCCTGTGTTCACACCCTTGTATGTGATCCCCTCTGCTAAGTGTGGGTGGGACCTGTGACTTGCTTCTGACCAAGCAAGGGGCCGACATCTGTGATCGTGTGTATGGGGGTATGTTACACGACATGGTAGCACCTGTCTCGTTGGACTCCTTTCTTCTCTCCCTTGGTGGCTTAGAGGGCACAAGTGGCCATGCTGGGGAACCCCATGTGGCAAGAACTGCAGGTGACCCCTAGTTGCTCAGAGAGGCTTCTGGCCAACACCCAGCAAGGAACTGAAGCTCTGAGTCCTACCACAACAGCAAGGAATTGCATTCTGCCAACAATCCAGGTAAGCCTGGAAGTGATCCTTCTCCATCCGGGCCTCCAGCGAGACCACAACCCTGGTGACCCCCTTGATGGCGGCCGTGTGAGACCCCGAGCCGAGGGCTGTGCCCCGCCCCCTGGACCACAGATACCGTGGGGTAATAAATGCGTTATTTTAAGCCACTAAAGTGTGTAGTATTTCGTTACACAGCAATAGATTCCTAATTAAAGAGGGCTTTAGACAGCTGAGGTCCTGCTATCGGGGTTTTCCTGAATATCGCCAGCTTCTTGTAGTTTAAACTCAGTGTCTCAACGGAAACAGGGACAGCTGAGCATGATCTTGCCAGACACGAAGACCAATATGTCTGCCCACGAGGGGGACAAAGGTTACGCTTGCTGAGGTCCTTGTCAAATCCTCTGAAATTAGGATCCTCTTTGCGGGTGGCGTGCACGGATTCCAAGAAACAGGACTCAGTTCATGGGCCGCCACCAGATCTGCTCACCTTGCCTGGCTCTAGGACATCTGCCTCGCTACCTGACCTCCCGGTCATAAAGCCACTGTCACTGCTGCCCCCAGAGAAGGAGCCGGCTGCTGGGGAGAGACCCCTGTGCCCGGGTCCTGGCCGGGCTGCATCCCAGAGGCTCTTGCTCCCCGGGTGACGATGAGAAGGGTCAGGTGACACTCCCCGAAGTCGAGGAAGGCGAAGCCCCGCGAGAGGCAGGAAATGGAGAGGAGACAAGAGATAAACTTCTTGACTTTCGTATGCCCCAACCAACTGTTCAAAAATGCGGTGGCCCCACGTGGCTTCTCTGGATGTGTGCCGGGCGCCTGAGCAGCCAGCTGTGTTTCGTCGCAAAGCTGTGGCCAGCCCAATAATGCTGCGGCCTGCGTTTTCTCTCTCTCATCTCTGCCTCACTTCCCTTTTCCCTCACTCTTGCTTCCCTAGAACTGCACACCCTGAGATGGCATTCGCATGGAACGTGTGGCCTTGGGCTCCTTTCTAAGAAGCATCCCCCAGTGAAGGCCCTCCTTTCCATCCTGGGTGATGCCCTTTGCAGGCTCGCAGCTGGCATTTCCCTCCTGGGTTCATCTCGTTTTCTTCCAAGGGATGTTGGGGCCACCGTCTCCTATTTTACCCCAGGAAATGCAAAAACGTTGGAATACTGGTTCAAAAACATTGGTAACAGGCCTGCCCCCTCCAAAGCAACCTGTCATCTCCATCCCATGGGGCAATCTTACGTCATGCGATGGCTGGGGATGGTTCGTGCCATAGTTCGCCTGCACTTGGGACTGGTTCCTAAGAGCTGCCTCAAAAGGCTCTGTTATTTATCACACCAGGTGCCCCCCAACATGACTGATGAACGTGACCATGAACAGGGTGAACCCAAAGACCCCAACGGCCAGCTCCAGCCACGCAGGAGTGCAGGAATGAGGAGAACACTGGGGCAGTGGCACCAGGCCACCTCGGGTGACAGCGGAGGCTATGCTTTCCACACCCGCAGGGGGCACCAGTCCTGAAGCTATGATATAAATGAAGCTCTTCATAGTTGTGCAACACGGCAGCCTTGTTTTTGTTTTTTGTTTTTCAAATGTTTGTTTATTTTTGAGAGAGAGCGAGTGAGCACGAGTGGGGGAGGGGCAGAGAGAGAGAGACGGAAACAGAATCCGAAGCAGGCTCCAGGCCCTGAGCTGTCAACACAGAGCTCAATGTGAGGCTCGAACTCATGAACCATGAAGTCCGAAGTCCGACCCTTAACTGACTGAGCCACCCAGGGGCCCCACGGCATCCCTGTTTATACAGTCCATGGAAAACCTAAGTGCTAAGGAGATCGGTCTAGGGCTCACGTTACTGCAGGCAGAAAACTGATTCAGCAAGAAGGCAGGGCCGGAAGGTGGGTGGATGCAGCAGGGCAGGGCGTGATGAGAAGACAAGGCCTCTCCAAGCCGTCAGGAGACCCAGAGGCAACTCCCACGGCCCTCAGCCCGGCCGGGTGGCCACTGTTGATCAGATTAACAACCCCTTCCCTTGTTTACCAAAGATGTAGCCACCCCTGTGTGCCCCGCACTGTGCTGGTGGCTTGGTGTATAAGAGAGAAAAGACAGGGTGCCTGATGCCCTCTGGGAACACGTGGCCTGGCACGATCCTATAGCTCGAGCACAGTGGACACGAGATGTGGTGGGAGGACAGAAAGAGGGGCCGGAGGGCTTCCCACAGGAGGCCCTCTCAGACTGTAGCCTGAAAGACTGGGGGAAGTGTGCCAGACAGAGGGGGGAGGAGGGGCTGCTGGTGGAGAGACGGCACTCCAAGAGGAGGGAACAGCATGTGCAAAGGCATGGAGGGATGCTTCCTCGCCACTCACGAAGTTCCTTTGTTGGAACGGACTTCCTGGGCATTGACAGGAATCTGCTGAACTGAGACAAAACCATTGAATCCAAACACGCTGGGAGAGGCAGGAATGTAACCAGGGCACGCCACGCCCTCCCCCCTTTCAGGGTGCTCAGGGAGTGGCCCCATCCGCCACCATTCTGAATTCGTCAAGCCCACGGGAGGCGAGGCCCAGCTGAGGAAGAAAGAGTATCTTTCTTGTTGTGTATCTAACCTAAACTCCCTGCCCTCAACCATCTCCCTGCATGCTGCAGTTACCTGGGGGCTCAGGGGGGTGCTCAGCACCCTGGCAGCAGTAACATCCTTGGCACTGGTCAGGCAACCCAAGTAGCAACACGGAACCCCTGCGGAGCACCAGGTAACTGCCAAGTGATCAAAAGCGCTCACACGTGGCCTGCACGGACCCCAGGCCCTTTGCTCTTGACGCAGCTTGTAAGAGCAAGGCAGCGCTGATGTGCTTCCGTTTTACAGATACGGAGCCAGAGACCCACAGAGGGGATCACCTGCACAGAGGCGCCTACCTGGTGAGTGGCAGATCTCCTGATGCAGGCAGGGCAGGGGTGGGGTGGGGGGATATTTCACCATTCTAGCTGCGGCCGCCTGCCTCGCAGACGTCCCCGGGATTGAGGCATGTCACCGGGCCGCCCCAGTGGCCGGCGTGGCAGCCCATGCGTCTTCCCGGCAGTGAGCAGGGACCAGCTCGTGGAAGTTGAGGTGCCACCAGGGAGGCATCGGCTCTCTGCCCCAGCCCTTAAACACGGGTGACCTGACCAAGCCAGCAAACGACGGGGTTTGATTCCTCTCCCCTCTGCGGTTCACTCTCTTCTCCTTAAACCCCAACGGTCCCTTCCCCAGGGCATTTCCACAGGGCTGTGGCTCTGAGCAGAGTTAAAAGGAAACATTTTCAGAGAAGAGCCGTCACTTCTGTCAGCCACCCAAAATGGATGGCCACGGTCCGCTGAGGAGCACGGACCATGGTACAGAGGACATAATAGGTGGGAAGAGCCGGGCAGGCTTCCAGCTTCTCAACTGGCTGTGCCAACTCGGGCAGCGCCCCGCGCCCCGGGTTGAGGGGAGGTGGGGTCCCAAACCCAGACCGGGCACGGAGCCTGGCCCCGCGGTGCCAGCTAGGAGTGGGGGAGCCGCTCTGGCCTGGGTGCGGGGCACTCGATCCGCTAGTGATGGCGATGAGAAACTCATTTTCATCCGTCCCCACTCCGGCCCAGTTTGCGAACCCCAGGAAAAGGGGAGAGCCGCTCGGCAAACGCAATTTAAAAACCCATCGGAGCCAGCTGGCCAGATGTGAGGCCCATTTTACGACGGGGAACGCTTCCCCCCTCCTCCGCCACGCCGAGAGGCTCCGTGCTAAGCGTCTCTTCTGGAAGAATTTAATTCTGGGCTCCGAGTCCAGGTAAAGAGGTTTCTTCGGGCAGGGAGGCCCCGAAATGAGCCCGTTTATCTCTGGCAGGCCCTGGTTAAGCTGCTTCTCCCCTAAATGCTATTTGGGCACTTTGAAATAAGTGCAGCAAATTAGTCACGAGCTGCGGCAGACTAACTCGGTGCCCGGCCGCCCGGCGGCTCCCAGGCAGCTTCGGGCAGCCCCCACCTCAAGAGCGCGGCGGCAGAGGCAGCTGGCTCCTGCGGGGCGAGAAAAAGCGATTCAGGCCCGGGGGTGGCAGCTCGAGGCAGCAAAGCGTTACCTGGATCACAGGGGCATGAAATTAGCAGCAGCGAGCAGGCTGGAGCCAAGAATAGTTTGCTGCAAACTTGCTGCCTTCGGATGGTCGAGCTCTATGGCCTGGGATGCTGCGGGGAGGCGCCATCGCCCTGGCATCGGCCACGAAGCGAGCCGAGGGCAGGTGTCCCCAAGGGCTGCAGCTGGCCTCTTGCCTCTGGGTTCCTGTGGGGGCACTGGCCCAGGAAAGCTAACGGGGGCGCGGAGGGGCGGGGGGGGGGGGCCAGCTGGGCAATGCCAGTTTCAGGGCGCAGAGAGGTGAGGGACCCGGGAGCCCGGATCCACCAAGGCGTGATGGGGTATCCAGGGGCCCAAGGGCAGAACAAAGCTGGGTCAGAATCGGACAGGTAAGGTCCGGAAAGATGCTGGCCAGACAGACCCAGCCACTCAAAGGACAGGCGCCCCCATCAGACCTGTGTACTCGGTTCCCACATCAGCCCACCGAGGCTCGGCCTCATGGATCACCTCCAGGCCCCGGTTCCTCGGGGCCACTGTAAATCTTGCTCACCCTGGAGGCCCTCCCCAGTCCGCGATCCTTTTTTACACCTCCTCTGGAATCCCTGCCAGGGGATAAGCAGAGTGGCTGAGATTTTCGGGATTGAGCCTCCCTGCCTCCCCCACCTCTGTTGTAGAGCACACCTTCTCCCCCCAGCCTAAGCTGACTTCTAGGAAATTTGCACCATGAACACTTGCCTTCCCTGCCTGCATTCTCTGTCTCTCCTTCACTGCTGGCTTTCCTTCTCATCTAGCTAAGGAAAACAACCTGTCTGATCTCATTGCCTCCAGCCCCAGGTCCCTCCTCCCTTTTGCCACAAACTCCTTAGAAAGGCAGCCTATGCCCTCAATGCTTACCCTTACCCCTCCCAGACTGCTCTGGGGAAAGACTCCTCCAAAGGGGCCTCTTTGCAGCCCACCCATAACCAAGGCGTGGTCAGGCTCCTGATACCATGGGCCACCCCGGCTATAATGGGTTGAATAGTGCCCATGTCTAGCCAGAACCTCAGAATGTGACCTGATTTGGAAAATAGAGTCTTAGTGGATACAATTAGTTAAGACGGGATCACACGGGACCAGGGTGAGCCCTAAATGCGATGACTGGTGTCCACATAAGCAGGAGAGGGCATTGGATGCTGAGACACAGCCACGTGAACAGAGCAGAGACCGGAATCGCACGGCCACAAGCCAGGGAGTGCCAAGGAGCCCCCAGGGCCTGGAAGAGGCAAGCGAGATTCTTCCTAGAGTCTTTGGGGGCAAGCATGGCCCTGCTGGCCTCTTTGTTTGGGGCTTCTGGACGCCAGAACTGTGAGAAGCAAATCCTGTGCCCACATCTGAGCGCCTGGTCACGGCAGCCACAGGAGATGGCCACACCTTCCCTCCAGCGCTCTGCACTTGAACTCCCGGGCCACCCCTCCTCCTCCTCTTTCGGGGCAGCTCAGTCCACCTCTGCGCTCTGCCACCAGAGGTGCCTCCCGAGCCCCACGTTGAGTTTCCTCTGTCCCACACTCCTGCCTTGGGACGCTCTTGTCTCCTGGCTTCGAGGAGTCCCAAGCCCCGTGCCTACATCCATCCGTCTCTGCCTCCAGAACAATTTTCACTGAAATTCAACAATTTTCAAACCCCGCCTGGGTGGCCTGCTGACCCCCGGCTCCAAGCTCTCAAATCACAGGCCTTCAGGCACACCTTCAAGAGGACCCCAAGCCACCTCTCCCGAGGCTCCATTTCTCGGTGGCCCTCCTCAAAGTTTCTCTGCTTTCCTTCACCACCCCAGGTCGATCACTTGTCCCTGGATCCCACATCCCTAGCAAAGGACAGTGGCTTGCACTCCCACCCGCACCCCCGGACTCCCCTCTGCCACCCAGGGCTCCAGGCCCTCCCCCACGTTTCCCCCACACCCCCTTGCTCAAGCTTCTCCCTGGGCCTGGCCACCCTCTGCCTCCCCAACTCCAGAGCGACTCTGGCCCTTGTCTGCCTTGCAGGGCTTGGCTGCCTCCCCGCTCCTCTATGGAGCCTTGGCCCCCCAGCCCTCCTCAGGCTCCTCAGCACACAGGCCCCTCTCCTTGGCCCCCTTCCAGGACACCCTGGGGGCTCCAGTTTGGTTAAATGACGGGGCATGTGAGGTGAGGGAGGCAGGGAGGGGAGACTACGGATGGTCTCAGGTAGCAGGCTGAAGAGGGGTGTTTGTCTCAGAAGGAACTAGGGAGCCATGGAAGGCTTCTGCACAGCACTGATAAGATCCGTGCTGCGCACAACAGGGGTCACCCGGCAGGTGAGGTGGACTGAACTCAGGGGGAGCAGCAGGTAACAATGGCTATGTGTTTATCCATTCACTTCTTCATTCAGGAAACAGCGAAGGCAGATAGAGCCCATTCACTTATTTGACAGTAACGACTGAGCACCTTATGTGTGCCAAAATGTGCTAGAGGCTGAGGATGCCATGAGGTTCTAGTGAGGGAGGCAAGAAAAAGCATAAACAGCAAATTAAGGGGTGGGGAGGGGGGAGACTGTAAGTTATATTAAGTGCAATAAACAGAGAAACCAAGTAAGGGGCTATAATAGAGCCTCGTGGGGGTGCTGATGTTGGCGAGGGTGGTGAGAGACGACCTCTTGAGGGGCGTGATGTTTGGACCCGAGGATAAGCTACGTGAGGGGTGAGGGGACAAGCATTCTGGACAGAGGGAACAGCATCCGGTTGGCCTCAAGGCAGGAGTGAGTTTGGTGTGTTGAAGCAACTGACCAAGCAAGCTGATCCTGGATTACAGGGAGTACGGGAGAGAAGGGGGAGACCGAGCTGGAGGCAGGGGCGGGGCGGGGCGAACAGGCAGAGATTGGAGTTTGGATCTTATTCTAAGCGCAGCAGGAAGCCACTGCAGGATCCTAACCAGCTGGGAAACCTGGTCCTGGCACACGTTCCCAGAGCCCTCCCCGCACTCTGCTGTTCCGAATGCTTACAGCATCCCTCGGAGGGAAGATTCATATTGCAAATGAGGAAACTGAGGCTCAGAGAGGTCAGGCACTCGCCCAAAGTCACACAGCTCCAACCCAGCCCTCTGTCCACAGAGCTTGTGCCCTTACCTGGTGCAGTGGATGGCCTATTTTATATCTTAAAGAGACCCCCTCTGTAGCCTCCATGGCCATGGAATTGACCTTAGAGGGCCAGCAGCCAGCAAGGCTGAGGCAGGGGACCTGGCCACGGAGGAGAGAACCGGAGGCACTTGAGACATTTCGGAAGGTGGAATGAGCAAAACTCGCTGACAGACTGGGTGCGCGAAGACAGAACGAAACAAAGGGGAACCCGGAAGTTTCAGGCTTGACCAACTCGTTGTTAAGTAGAGCACACGGCGGGTCGGGCAGCAGAGACTGTCTGCTCCGGTATCACCCGAGTATGCCGGTCAAACAATGACCCTGCCGTGAGTCCAAACCCTGAGTGTGGGATCACAGAGCACAATCCTGAGACGAGGGCCCTCCTCCTGGTCCCTCTCCTCGCTGGCCCAGCACCAGCCGGGCCCTCTGCAAACCCTTAGAGATGAGGTCATCATTCTGCACGTATTGGTTGAGCTCAGTAGACATCCTAGGCAGGCGGGACTCGGCCCAAGTTCCCGCTTTCATGGAACTGACTGCCTGGTCAAGGAGAGTTGGCAAATGCATGCACAAATAAATAGATGATACGTCAGACAGCGGTCAGCGTTCCAAACAGAACCCAGGCCAGGGTAGGTGCCTCTATAACAGATCTCAGAACACCAGTGGGGAAAGACCTGTAAGGGAGCGCCTAGTCCAGGGCTCAGCAATCGGCTGTCCCCAAATCTGCCCGTCTCCAGTTTTGTAAATACTAGAAACCAGTCAGGCCCATTTGTTTATGGATTATCTGTGGTACAGGGCAGAGTAGCTTACAAAAGAGACCACGTGACCCACAAAGCCTCCACTATGTACCATCTGGCCGTTTGCAGAAAAAGCTGGCCAACATCCACCTCAGTTCTTTTTTTATTTTTATTTTTTTAATTTTTATTTTATTTATTTATTTCTTTAATGTTTATTTTCTGAGAGAGAGAAAGACAGTGCGAGCAGGGGAGGGACAAAGAGAGGGAGACACAGAATCCGTAGCAGACTCCAGGCTCCGAGCTGTCGGCACAGAGCCTGACGTGGGGCTCGAACTCACAAACCTTGACATCATGACTTGAGCCCAAGTCAGACACTCAACCAACTGAGCCGCCCAGGTGCCCCCCACCTGGTTTCTTAAGTAAGGAAACAGAGCCCTAAGTCACCCAGCAAATTTGAAACAGCATAAGAAACCAAACCAACTTTCCTCGACCTCAGGTCTTTCTACCGCTGGAGGGGAGCATTACTTCTGTCAAGCCTTCCACCCCACCCCTCCACCAAAGCTCTCCCAAGCTCTCCAACAAGGCAAGCTGGCCTCTGATTTTCATCCTTTCTGTTCGCCTACCCGCCCTTCAGGCTGAAACCTCAGGAGGCAGAGAAAGGACTCAGAACCAGGCAGAGGGAAGGGCCAGAGACACAGTGAGCCTCGTCAATCCACGTGCAAGCGATCCTGACCTCTGAGGGGTGAGAGCTGACTCGGGGCTCCGTCACTGCTGATGTTCCGGCCGGCCTGTCCTTCCTCTTCTGCAGCCTGACCACGTGGCCAGGGCAAGGAGGAAGAGGAGGAGGAGGAGGAGGAGGAGGAAGAGGAGGAGGAGGAAGAGGAGGAGGAAGAGGAGAAGGAGGAAGAGGAGGAGGAGGAGGAGGAAGAGGAGGAGGAGGAGGAGGAGGCCTTCCAAGAAGACACCTCATCTACCCACACAGCCCTCTTCTCATCAGGCCCCTTCTGCAGTCCCCCGAGGGCCGACATGCCTCAGTGTCCCAGGACTGACAGCGGGGCAGAGGGGCCAGGCATACGGCATGTGGGGGTGCTCTAGCTGCTCTCCATAGAAGGAAACCCAGGACAACCACCGGGAAGAGGAAGAAGAGGGAGCCCTGAGTAGACCCAGCCAGCACCTGACATGTGTGCAGGGAGATGGAAACCACGGCCGCTCAGGCCTCAGGTGTGTGCACAAACAACACACACAGAGGACCCCCCGAGAGGCCAGCCGGGACCCTCCAGCCCTCGCTGCCTCCAGAGACCCCTCCCAGATGATGATCCCTGTAACGAAGGCACCAGGCAAAGACTGTGGTCTGGCTCCGCTCTCAGGATACACACGATGATCAATCAAGTTAAGGAGACACTTGAGCACTTAAGGCCCAGGCCATGTTCTAATTTGTCGAGGAAATCGCCTCTGGATTCCAAGGACGAGTGCGGGAGGAAATAAAATCGAAGGCGGAGGGGGGGTGGGGAGCGATCGATAGCCCAGGGGGGCCAGGGAGCAAGGCGTGGGTGGGGAGCGGAGGCCGCGAGCACGCTCGGAGAAAATAAAAAGAGTATTTGAGAAGTCGAGGCCACCAAAGGCATGACTGACAGCGTTTCAAGTCGGGCTTTTTCTCTCCCTCTGCAGGACGCAGCGAGAGCTAAAAACAGAAGAAAAAGCCATCACAGGTATATTTATTGGGAACAGCATGCTGGCTGGGCCTGCAGTTAGAATCAGAGGGTGGACAAGGGAATAAAAAAAATGACTCACGTTTGGTTCTAATTTTTTTTTTAAATTTTTTTTTTTTTTTTTTCAATGTTTATTTATTTTTGGGACAGAGAGAGACAGAGCATGAACGGGGGAGGGGCAGAGAGAGAGGGAGACACAGAATCGGAAACAGGCTCCAGGCTCCGAGCCATCAGCCCGGAGCCTGACGCGGGGCTCGAACTCACGGACCGCGAGATCGTGACCTGGCTGAAGTCGGACGCTTAACCGACTGCGCCACCCAGGCGCCCCTGGTTCTAATTTTTAAAAATGGTTTAGGGCTGCCATCCCACTAGCCAAAGCCACTGGGCGGCTGTGGGGAGGGGCCTGCCCTCTCTGCCCGATGGCCACTCACCCACGCCCTGCACAGGAAGCCCGGAGTCCGTTCCTGTCCTGCCGGAGCCCCAGACTGTCTCTGCCATCTCCCCTTCAGGAGATCAAATCCTGCCTCGATAGGCTTTTGGGGGGAAGGAAGGCATTTCAACAGCATTCTTTGGAATTTTGCTCTTAAATAGCGGATTCCCAAATGGAGTCTGTGCATTTTTTTTTTTCCATTTGGAGGGATCCGAGTTGCACTAGGATTGGTCTGCAGGAACATGTCGATACGTCTACATCCTTCTGGAGGAACAGCATGTGGCATGGAGAAGTGATTCCCTGATATATCAGGGGCACCGGGCCCACCCTGGGGGGAAGGAGCCAGCAGGGCGGGATCTGGGAATCTGGGTATTTGCCAAGGGCACCAGAAAACATGATGCAGGCTCAGATACCCTTGGGATGCAATCCTGCTCTTGTCTTCACAGTCCTGTGGCATCAGCAAGTTACTTATTGCTTCCACTTTCCTCCTCTGTCCAATGAGGGCAAAATGCATTCTCATGGCTGGCTGGAGGCAAACAGGTAGAGCAGAGTTTTTCAAATTACAGGCTGCAAGCCACTGAAGAATCTGAGATCCATCTAATGGGTCACGACTACAGTTTTATTTCCTTTTATTGTCGGCTGCCTTCTCTCCTACGGATGAATCACCTGCATTCTTTTCTGGGACCCCCCTCCCACCCCTGCCCCGTGCACCGGAGCCGATGCCCTCCGCTCATGGACCTTGCTCACCGTGCATCCTCCTCTTCCTCAGCACCGGCCTTCCCCTCTCTCCTGGGCCACTTGCATGAGCACACAAAGTGGCTGCTCTTTCTCCTGAGTTAAAAATAAAACCAAACCAGGAAATCCATACCCTCCTTGACCACACTTCCCTGGAACTCCTGCCTCACTCCTCTAGAATGAGAGCTTTGGTTTTTTTGTTTTGTTTTTTAATGTTTATTTTGTTTTCCAGACAGAGAGAGACAGAGCATGAGCAGGGGAGGGGCAGAGAGAGACACAGAATCCGAAGCAGGCTCCAGGCTCCCAGCTGTCAGCACAGAGCCCGACTCCGGGCTCGAACTCATCAACCGCGAGATCATGACCTGGGCCAAAGTCGGACACTCAACCGACTGAGCCACCCAGGCGCCCCTAGAATGCTTTGAAAGCAAAACTCTGAGAGACAATTCTCCACGTTTGCTGCCTCCAGTGTTCCTCTTGTGTCCTCTGGCTCACAGCCTGGGGTCCAGATTCTGTCCCCCCGCCTCGGCACTGCTCCCCAAGGCCGCAGAGGATCCACGCGAGGTTAAATCCAAAGGCAGCTCTCCATCCTCAGCCTAGGTGGCTTGTAGCCACTTATAAGATCATCACTGACAATCACTGGCTCCTCTATGCCAACTCTGACCAGAGATTGTTCTCGAGTGGATGCTACTGTCCCTGTCACAGACACAAGTCCTGCCCAGTGAAATGTGCACTGTGGTCAAAAGCCGTCTGAAAGCACTTGCAAACGCTGGTACGGAGGACAGGGTTAGGACCATGGACGGCATGGGTTCCGGCAGCCCAGCTGGAGTCCCAGTTGTCACTTAGTTCGCGCTTAGTGAGCACAGACTCCCTTGGTTTTTTGAGCCTTGGCTTCCTGCTCTGTAAAATGGGTATAATCCCTATCCCTTGGGGCTGTAGGAAGGACCAAAAGGGACAATGAAAATAAAGCCTCTGGCACACAGCAGGGTGTTTAACAAATGCTGCGAAATTACTGAACGAACCAGGACCCTCAGTGCAGTGGCTGGGCTCCTGGGGAGCGCTTCCCTCTGGGTGGTATCTCGAACACTGTGTAGATGCTGCCAGGGTCTGTGTGCACAGGGGGCCCAAAGCCGGCAGCCGAGGGGAGCTCTGACGACCTGTCCGGGAGCCAGTTCTTCCAGAGAACTCTCATCATGTAGCCTAAGTCTATCCGGTGGGTGCTCTGGTGGGGGCAGAGAACAGCTCCTCCTTACCCCCCCCACCCCCCCGGGTAACGGTTCACTGGGGTCATGTGGCTGCATATTGGCCTCACCTGGAGAACTTAACAATGCTCGTGCCCAGGCCCCTCTTTCGATTACACCAGAATTGGATGGGTGCTTGGGGCAGGCAGGTAGGCTTTAAAAGCTCGCCACGGGATTCTAGTCTATTCCACCGGGGTAGATGGGGAGACCAGAGAGCACGCTGGTCAGCAGCACAGGCCCTGCTCACCTCTGGACTGCTCCAGAACCCAGTTCTGTCACTCGCTAGCAGATGACCATGGACCAGGGAGCCTCAGTTACTCCGTTAGGAAACTGGGGAGCGCAGTACCTCACTCACCAGGTTATCCTGCAGATAAAGATAGTAGGTCCAAAGGCGGATAGGCATGGGCTTCATAGCAGGGGTTTTATAAAGTCAGCAGGTCATTGCCAAGACCCCTCTGATAACCTGTCCTCCAGTTTACTCTTCTCCAAACCAGTTACCCTGGTTCCTTTAACCCCACCTCTCTGGATTGAGATGTCTGTCCTTATTCATAGGAATAGCTTCCAAGTCACGCTCTGCTGCTTTTGGGGGGGGGGGGGAGTCCTGAGGGGCTGGGCCAGGGTGAGGGTGCTATAAATGAGGGGATGTCCTAGGCCCCCCACCTGCTGAACTAGACCAACCTGTGTCCCTTCCCTACGTCAGGGTCTTGCTTCATGTCCGTGGCAATGCCCGTGAAAGGACTACTTTCGTGGTGGCCACCGTGACTCCCGGATCTTCTTCTGGTCCTTGCAGACCCAGGCCATCCCTATCTTGGATTGGGGTGATGGGGCTTCCCTCCCCAACCATACAAAAAGTAACGCAACGAATTTTTATTGTTGCTACGACGTGCTGGGCACTGTGCCGGCCGAGGGCACAGGGATGTATGATAAGAGAGCTGCATTCACCGTCCCCAACGAGCTCACAGCTCGGTGGGGGAGGCGTGCCCATCTGTGAAGCGGGCACTCTCATCATGGATCATAACAGCCCTGCCTCGTGGAGGTGCTGCAGGGTTAAATGAGCTGAGGCCGGCAACGTGCTGAGCAGTGCCCTGCCCCCCGCCCCAGACACTCAACATAGTGAGTCGTGGGGTAAGCACCTGATGGGGGTACACTGGGCTACTGGGGCTCCCTCCAGTTACGGGTTGGATGGGGCAGCAGCAGATTGCCAGGCCGGGGACCCAGCCCTTCTGACATCAAGGCAGACTGTAGGTTGCCCCCCCCCGCCAATGACCTGGCCGTGTCCTGCAGTCCCCTCGGAAAGGAGCCCTGGACAGGCCGAGGCACATAAGAAGAGTGTGTGAGGAGGCGGCCACGCAGGGCTCGTGGCAGGGAACGACCAGGAGAAGGTGCAGTCCCCCTCCTCTTGGGGACAGGAAGAGGGGCGTGTCTGGCTTATCCTCCCTGGCCCAGGGGCAGCCCAGACAGGCTTGCAGGAGAGGCCAGTGGAGGGCCAGGAATGCCCCGCGGGATCAGGGATGGCTTACAAACCCCAGAGCCAGGAGGGCGGGGGTGGGGAAGGGATCGGGGATGCCGACAGCTTGGAAGGTGGGTCCAGAATCCAGGGGCTGGATTCTGCTGAGGCACCTGTTCTCCCAGGGTGGAAAAGGAGGCCGGACCAAGGGCAGGCTCTCCATCTGGCGGAGTCAGGGTGCGGGGTGGTCCCGTCTCCGGGAGAGTCCCCTCTGTGCCACTCTCTGAGCCTGACCAAGTTTGCAATCATGTGTCCATCTAAATTCTCCGTGACATTCTCTACAGCCCTTCCTCACTATGTGATTTGAGGCAGGTTACTGAACCTCTCTGGGCCTGGATTTTTGTCTGAAGAAACAGAATTAACGAGAGGAGAGTTGAACACCCCTGCTAGCTCAGGGGGCCCAGAGTCGGGCTCAGAAGACAGAAGACAGAAGACGGTGGCCACCGTGGTGCCCTGCGGCACAACCTTTTCAGAGAAATTCTTCCTTGTTTATGCTGTAATTTTCTGGGCTCTGGGCTCTGGGCCCAAAGGCCTGTGGTGGGTTTATTCAAAGTTCTTATTCCGGGGACTAGAGACAAGGGGGCGGGTGAGCAGGACGCTTTCTAAATCATCCCCCAAACTGTTCTAGGCAGAAGGGAATGAGCCTGGGACGGGAGGTGACCTTGAAAGTGACATAAACTGGAGGGGAGGGGCTCTGTACAAACAATCCTACTAAGCCCAACTCCCGATCCAATGGTATCCATCCCTGGGAAATATTAAAAGGAAAGTACAGAAAAAAACCCGACATCCGGACCCACAGCTTATGGAGTTGCAGGTGGCGGCTGGAGACAGACCCATCTGACTCTCCCCCTCCTCGGCCCAAAGTGGCCCTCAGGTGCCAGAGCCGGCCAGCCCCTTCTTGCAGGGAAATCGGGAAGAGAGCGGGAAAGAACTGGGGAGGTGGGTGGCAGGAACGAGGAATTAGGCAAAGAAAAACAGCCTGCGAGATGCAGAGACGCCCCAGCATGCTCGCTTCCCAAACCCGGCCCATGAATCGAGGGGTGACAGGTCTCTCATCTGTGATGCCAAGAGCCAGGAGCTCCGGGCAGCCGCAGATACTACATCTGCACCTGCCAACGCTTGGAAAGAGGCAATAAAGCATCGTAGCAGGGCCTGGAATGCTAAGTGCCTGCAGCTGGGAAGGGACCGCCTTACAGCGAGAGCAGTTCGCGGCACGCGTCCACCGCGCGAGGCCCCTCTCCCAGACACCGGCCTGTGCTTCCTCTCCTGCCCCGGGCACCCTGCTCCCGGGGCCGGGGCGGGGGGGAAGGGGGGGGCGCTGGACAGAACAGGTGCACGCTCCGTCTAGCCCTGGGGGCTGCCATGGCCGGGTGCTGGCCCAGACAGACGGGGATCTTCTGGACGAAGCCCAAGTGGGCTGGGTAATTTACCGAGGCTGGCAGAAACCGGGATGCTTGAGTCACTGGTCCATAAAAGCGGATCATAAAGCACCCCAGCCAAGCCAGACGTCTGGAAATACACGAGGGCCACACGCAGCTTAGAAGTGTGGGCCCCATCCCCCGAGTGATAATAACGATAATAATGTTTATAGAGCAACTTAGAGGGGTAGCTTCTCCGAGCCTGTGCTCAGGCCTTTGTACGCGTCTTAATTTACTTAATCCTCGTAAGGACCCTAAGAAGCTGGTCATAGTAGCATCCTCCTGTCACATACCAGGGAGATGAGGCAGCACGGGGGCCAGAGAGCCAGGCACAAACAAAGGCAGGGTGTGAACCCCTGCAGTCTGCTTCCAGAAGCCAGGCCCCAGGCAGTGTTTCCCAAACTCTACTGCGCCCCTCAGGAACCCGGGGGGCTTGTTAGCGTGCAGCTCCTGACTCAGCTGGTCTGGGGCAGGGGCCTGCCTCACTGACAAGCTTCCAGGTGATGCCCGATCCGGGGACCACACCTTGAGTAGGAGGCTCTAAACTACTAGACTAAAATGATGGAAAGAGCCTAAATGTCCATCAAGTGACGAATGGATAAAGCAAGTGTGGTTTAGATACACAATGGAATACGACGTGGCAACGAGAGAGAATGAAATAGGGCCTTTTGTGGCAACGTGGAAGGAACTGGAGGGTGTTACGCTAAGTGAAATAAGTCATACAGAGAAAGACAGATACCATATGTTTTCACTCCTTTGTGGATCCTGAGAAACTGAACGGAAGACCATGGGGGAGGGGAAGGGGGGAAAAAAAGGTACAGAGAGGGAGGGAGGCAAACCATAAGAGACTCTTAAAGACTGAGAACAAACTGAGGGTTTATGGAGGGGTGGGGGGTGGTGATGGGCACTGACAGGGCACCTCTTGGGATGAGCACTGGGTGTTGTATGGAAACCAATCTGACAATAAATTTCATAAAAAAATAAAAAATAAATAAAAATAAACTACTAGACTACTTTCCCATGACATCCCTTCAGCTGTGGAAATGGGTCTACACCACACTGCTCTGGCTCTGGGGGGGGTCCACAAATTCCTCAGTCAATAGGAACAGGCATTGGCAGGGGGTCAGAATCAAGGGGCTGGGGCCAGGGGAGAGGGCGTGAAGTCTTAAAATAACCCTGTCCATTCCCCACCTCAGCCTAATTTGATCAGAATCTCTGGGGTGGGGCTCAGACCGGGATTTTTTTTTTTTTTTTTTTTTTTTAATCTTTGCTTATTTTTGAGAGAGAGACAGCACGTGAGCAGGGAAAGAGCAGAGAGAGAGGGAGACACAGAATCCGAAGCAGGCTCCGGGCTCCGCGCTGTCAGCACAGAGCCCGACGCGGGGCTCGAACTCACGGACCGTGAGATCATGACCTGAGCCGAAGTCGGACACTCAACCGACTGAGCCGCCCAGGCGCCGCAGACTGGGATTTTTTTTAAAACTCCCTGGGTGATTCCAACGTGGAGCCACGTAGAGTCCCTGAGACAGACAACAGGGCTGCTCCAGACTGGGGAAAGTTCTTCAGGGTTAGGTCAGGGATTTCAAAAGTGCTTTCAGAAAAGGGGGTGGTGAGCCACTGCCTGGGCCAGTTGAGGGGTATGGCTCCGGTCTGCTAGCGTTCCCTCTTCTTGTCTCCTGGAGGAGAGAGGCAGCTGGCAACCCCCAATCTGGCAGGCTTTCAGAGATGCCCCACCTTCCCCATCCGTGAGCTTTCAGGAGTGAGCAGACACCAGCCTAGATCGGCTGTGGGCACCGAGGCTCCAGATAAAGATTAACCAAACCTCTGAGTCCTCTTCTCCACTAGGCCTTGATCTTGGCCCAGCCCAGTCCTAGCAAGAATCCTGCTAAGTCAATTCCTCGAGAAGACCCCACCCTTGATATCTGATCGCCCTGGATATAGGAGCAAGCTCCACATCCCCCACCCCTGGTGGACAGGCCCTTGGCCTGCCTTTAGCAAGAATCCCCTGCCCTTGAGGGCTCTTCATACTAATTTTTCATCCACTGAGCCCTCACCCTCCTCCTTGGCTATAAATCCCCACACGTCCTTGTAGTATCTGGAGTTGAGCGCGACCTCTCTCCCTTAGTGGAGCCTTCCTTACCGTTTTAACAAGTGGCAGAATAATTTCTTCAACACTGCCCCTGCCCGAGGGAAAAGTCATACTACACAGTGAAGGGCCCCGATGGTGGGAGGGGGCGTGGTGCCACTGCCGACTAAACACAATGTCCACTCCTCACCTTGGCATTCAAGGCCTGAGCAAGGACTTCGGGGCCCGGGCAATGACCTCAAGCCTCGTTTTTCTCTTAGGTGCACCCCACACCGAGTAACGCTCGGTGCTTTACTGCCCCTCACACACCAGAACTTTCCCCCATCCTGCCTCTGCTCAGGTTTTTTTCTCCCACCTGAAAGTTCCTCTCCCTTCTTATCCACCTGCTCTGAGTCACAGCCATCTCTCCCCTGGTGACAAGGACTTATCCTCGAGTCTTCGTTTCCCCCCATCGCCTTTAACCGTACCATCTCTCAGCTTATCCGGGCACACGGTTCTCTGGGATAATGACAATATTTAAAGGCTACATTTCCCAGCCTCCTTTGCAGCGCATGTGCTCATGTGACTCAGTTCTGACCAATGCAATGTAAGCAGAAGCAATGAGTGTGACTTCCAGGAATGTGCCTATGCCTCTCTTCCTCCTCTTGCTGTAATGGCTGGAGCTCCAACAGCCATCTTGGACTATGAGGTGATCCTTAATATGGAAGCTATACCTGATGGAGCAACAAAATTTCTGACCCCACGGAACATCATACCAGCGTTGGGCTGGCCCCTCCAGACTTGAACACGAGAGAAAAATTACCTTCCAGCTTGTTTTAGCACTGCTTTTTTGGAACTTTCTGTAACAGCTGACCTTAATGCTATTAGAGCCACCTTTTCCAATGCCTGGAGTCACGAACTCTGGATTCTTGGGTTCACCCTGTGACACCGCACAGAATCACCGTTCGTGTCTTCCGCCCGAGTGAAACAGTAAGCAGTCTGAGGGCTGCCATCGTGTCTTATCTATTTCCATTTTCCCCACCACATGAAGCATGAGGCCTCACACACAACGCAAAGCATGTCTCGGGATTAAAGCCTTTCTACTGTACTCCACACAACTCACTGGCTTGCATCCATATTCTCAGCATCCTGGAAACCCAAGCAAAGCTGCCCTTCGCCCCAACCAGGCTGCTTGCTCCCACCGCCCCCACCCGCTCCCGGGATGAACACTTCCTTACCAAGATGTCCGAACCCGTGGCTTCCTCCCCTGCGGTTGGGCTGGAGCAGTTGCGGAGTTTGAATAGCCAGTACTCCTTGGCAGTGACAAAGAAGTTCCATGGCAGTAGGCCACCAATGCCCAAGCTGAAGAAGATGATGTAGGTACCGTTGAAGCGGTCCTTGGGCCTCTGCAGGCCGGGCGGCGGGCGGTCTAGCAGCTTCTCAAGGAGCGCTTCCTGGTCAGCTCGGAGATTGCTGCCTGCAGGTCTGTAGGTGGCGTTGGCACTGTGGTGAAAGTCATCCTCTGAGATCATGGCCACTATTGGAGGAGAGGGAAACGGAGACAGGGCAGGTGATCAGAAGCTTAGCCTGGGCACAGCTAGGGACGCACCCGTCCTACAAGCTGACCACGCCCCCCCCCCCCCCCCCCCCCCCGGGTCACCAAAGCACGGTTGGTTAGAGAGCTTCACGTTTAAGGATCAGGGAGAAAGACAAGATATCGGAACGGTAAGTGACCAAAGGATCACCCCCCGCCCCCCGCCCCCGACTCCCACGCAGGCCAACACAGGTAGAAAATAAGTCACGGGCCGGACCGGAGTACGACAATGTGTCACAGCCGGCCTGTGGCAATGGATCCGGAAGGGCAAACCTGGTCTCAAGGCACTCAAATTTCTATGTAGCCATAAAAAAAAAGGAATTAGGACCCTTGGTGAGCATAGAATGTTCTCTAAACTCTTTTCAACTTTATGTGAGAAAAGAGACAGGGACGTGCACAGAATATGTCACTATTTGTGCCAGAAAGCAGGGCTGGGCTGCGTGGGGAGGAGAATATATACACATACGTATGTACGTCCTCTGGAAGGACACACAAGAAATTTCAAAGAGTGGCTACGTCTGAGGAGGGAGGCTAGGGGCGATGGGGAGGGAGGGATCTTCACTGCCTACTCTTGTGTGCCTTTGGAATTTCGAACGACATGAATGTATTATGTGTCCAGAAATAAAACTATAAATAGAAGCAAAGACATTCAAAGTAAATAGCATTAAAAAAACAACCACCACCAAAAATCCATGGTGTCTAAGAGATCTAACAGTCCACTCGCTCATTTAATTTGTGAGAGCTAGAGGTCCGAAGAGTGGAAGGTCACACACCAGGTCCACGGCCAAGGCTGGGTTGGCAGTTCCTGCCCCGGCCCCCACCTCCGTCCCTCACATCCCACCAGGAGACGGCCACTCCCAATCTGCGATAGCACCTAAGACTAACCGAAATTTCTGCTAGGAACCATCGCCGACATGACCTTGGGCAAGTGGCCCTGCTTCGGAGCCTCGATTTCCCTGTCTGCAAACCGAGGGAGGCCTTCTTATGATGGTTATACAACCGCAGCTGGCTGTCAGTGCCTGGACCGTGGGAGCAGCTCTTACACAAACGTCAGCGTCTTCCCCGCCACCGTGGGCTTGTCACCTGGCTGGCTGGCTGCTGGATTCGGCTGAAAAGTCGTATGCCCGCTTCTATGCTCTATATAGCACCTAGGACATGGCAGCAGCTTGATAAATGGCAGCACTTCCAAAGAGCTGACGATGGGACACTGTAGTGTCTCCCGTAGCAGCTCCCCTCCCCCTCCGTCACCCAATACATCAAGAAATCAACGCGGCGCAGCTCGGCTCCCATTAAGAGGCTGAGCCTTAAGTCACAGCGTCAAGCCAGGCGGAGTAGAGCCTTTCTTCCCTGGGGACAGGGGAACACCCCGTCCCGCAGGCACAGAGCCTTCTCTGCTATTTCAGGAGGGCCACACAACATTCCTTGGAAGTCAGGACAGGAATTATTGCCTCCTTTTTTCAGGGGCGAAGAACGAGGCCTTGATTTGTCCCACATTCGAGCAGTAAGAATCGCCAAGAGTTAACACGCAACCCAGTACTCATGCAATGCCGGTCAAAGGCCCGCACTTGAGCCTGACAACAGCCCAGCGTGACAGGCACTACTCTGCGATTCATTTCGCAGAGGAAGAGAGAGTCTCGGAAAGGTTCCGTCACGTGCCCGAGGTCACACAGCCCCCCAAATGGCAAGAGAGAGGTCGCACAGCCAAGCAGACTGAGGCCCGGGCGGGAGAGGAGGCTGGCTGGCAGTGTGAACCCACGTCTGCTGGCTCCAAGTCCAGATCTCCTTCTAGAAGGCCTCACGGCCAGGGAGCTGTGAGCAGAGGCAAAGAGGGTGCAGGGCACCCTCAGCGATGTTTGCTGAATGAATGGATTTTGCGTGGCCAGGATATTCTCTCCTTCCGGGGTAGCTTGTACCCCGGAGCGGCAGGCAAGAGGTACATACCTAAGCCTCCAAGCCAGCAAGTCTATTTTCAACTCCCCTGGTTGAGCAGAGCCCTTCCTAGCCTTGATCCACAGGGAGCCCAGCACTAACAAACTAACCAGGGTGGGCACACAGGCATGTGCAGACACACACAAATTTCTATATTAGTGTGGAAAAATGTAAAAATGATGACCCGTGTAGGACAACAGACATAAGGGCAAGTGGTTCCTTCCAGATGCTCCAGCTACAGGGCGGGTGCGGGGGCCAACGGTGGGGTCACTCCAGCCCACTCTCATCTCCAGGCATTTATTTGTCCGGGACCATTCAGCCTTGACTGAGCTTCTGAAGAAGGAGCCAGAAATTTTCTCCGACCTGGGTCACAGGCCAGGGCATTGGAGTGAGCACAGTCTTATTACGGTTCATAAAAGCTAGCTGCTGGCTTTTGGATTAAAAAGAAAGAAAAAGAAACCGAAGGAAGAGCCGTGGTATCGTCAGCACGGGCGGGCTGTGGCCTGGCGTGTGCCCCTCAGGCACCTGCAGGAGCCGGCCGGGCTTGGCCCTGCTCCCTTCCTGGGGGATGTGGGGGTAGGGGCAGCGCCTGCACCAAGAAGCAGAAGTGGGTGGTGCCTGGGGCCGCTGCAGGCCACCATCTGGAACTGGCTGCCGGTTCCGACCCGGTTTCTGACTGTGGCTAAGTCAATCTCCCCTTCGGGCCTCGATTTCCCCGCCTGTGAAACGGGGGCAGGGGAGCTGGTGCTAACCTATGGGAAAACATTGCTGGGGAACACAGGGCGCCGCCCAGAGGCCGTGGCAGAATGGGCTTTGGGGTTGTGGACACCTCCAGCCTCAGACTCCCCAGTTGGAACTGAGCGTCAGCCACCTTCTGGATACTTTGGGCTGATGTGTCCATACCCGGGCCCCCCAGGTGGTGAGGTCCGGTCTCAGGAAATCCACGAGGAGACAGAGGAGGGCAGAGAATGGGGCGCGGCGAGAGAAAGAGGATAGCGACCCGGAAAGGGGGAAATTGAGGGCGAGGGGAGCAAGAAGGAAGAGAAGGGACGATGGGGTGGGAGACAGCGACAGGCGCCCAAGAGGAGGGGCCGGGGCTGGGACGGAGGCCCTGAGGTCTCTCCCGTGGAGCAGTCCCCGGGAGGGCTCGTGCGGGGAGGCCGCCGAAGCGCGAGCCCCAGGGGACCGCCGGGAGCCTGAAGAGCTGGTCGGGTGCCAGGCCCGCGCCCGACCTCCGGCCCGCACTTACTGTCGCCGCCGCGCCGCCGCCGCCGCTGCCTCCCCGGCCGCCGCGGCCACTGCGACTAGGGGCTCGGCGGGGCCGCAGGCCGAGCTCCGCCTCCCGGCCCCGCCCCGGCCCGCTGACGCCGGCGCTTCCCGGTTTGCAAACCCTCTTCTCCCTTTGTCCTGGGCCGGCCCCCGCGCGCCGGCGCCGGGCTGCGGCTACGAGCCCATTGCACGGGCGGACAAAGCGAGGCGCCGGCCGCCCGGTGCACCGCCGGTGCTGGCCCCGGAGCTCGCGGGGGCTCTGCGCGCTCCTTCCCCGCCCCCTCCTCCCCGCGGAAGCCGGACCCGGGGACCCGATCGTCTCCAAAGCCTGCACCCCGGGACCCAGAAGAGCTCCACCTTGCCCCCAGACTCCCGCAGAGGGCGCCCCCTCTAACTGCAGCGCCTCACTCCTCCCTGATCCCTCTGCTGGCCCAGCCACCCAGCTTTTGCGCATGGTGTCCGGCCTTCTGTATGCCAGGCCAGCGCCATGGCGCTTTGCCTTGTCACCGCCTTCCGGAGACTCCTTGTCTGGCTGAGGCAGAGGGGTGGCTGGGCTGGAGGGCACACGGTCCTCAGGATCGTCTGCCAGGCCCTCCCACCAGCCCCCAGACATTTGTGTCTGAGTGACAGGCCGAGGGGGCCACCTTTACCAGACGTACCCTCTCTCTCTGCCATGCCCCTTACCTCCACTGTGTCCTAACCCCTCACATTCCTGAGGGGCAAGGAGAGCTGGGCATATGGGAAACCAAGATGCAGCCGCGGTTCTAAAGCCCCTGCGGGCCTGTGATGGATGCCCCCCAAGGCACAGGGTGGGCTCAGTGCTAGGTGCCCTTGGGGCAAGGTGAGACTCAGAACACCGTGCTTCCCTTCATTCAATAGGCCTACTGCGTGCCAGGCCCTGCAATGGGGACCTGTGATATCGTGATATAAGAAAAGAAAGCCACAGGTCCCAGATGGCCATTTAGACTGGGTTCCCAAACCGGAGCTTAATCCCCAAACTCAGCGCAGTTTCAATCTCCCCTCCAGAAAGGTGGCCTTAACTGGTCAGTCAGGAAATACTTCTTTCCGTCAGCCCCAATGAATCTGTCACCTAGGGTCCTCCCCATTCCCCTCCCTCAAAGAAAGATAAGGCAATCCGCATGATAAGGCTCTTGCTTTTCCCCTGGCAAACAACCTTCTCTGAAACAATCTTTATTTATTTACTTTGTTTTGCTAATAACGTTCTCACCCCCACCCTCCGTCTGTAAAAACCTTCCATTATGTACAACTTTCCTGAGTGCCTCTCTCCTTGCTAGATGGATTGCTTCCCGGCCCCATGGATCATTTAATAAAGCCAATTAGATTCTCAAATTTACTTGGTTGAATTTTGTTATTTAACATAGGTCTGTCCCAGTTCCCGACGTGAGAGCTTCCGAAATTCTTGGAATTTCCTGGGTAATACGGGTGAGAGGAGTGGCTTTTGTTTATAACAAGCCCCTTTCAGTCACACCAGGGTTTATGCTAATCAAGTGACTCCTACTGGGACCCAAGATAGCTTCGGGATGGGGGCTGGTTGTGCCGAAGGAAGCAAGTGTGAAATTAAGAGGTTGGGACTTTGAACACCAGGCCCCACCTCTGCAGAGAAGAGGGGCTGGAGATTGACTTAATGGCCGATGAGTTAATTAATCATGCCGGTATGCCTCCATAGAAACCCCTAAATGACAGTTTGGAGAGCTTCTGGGTTGGCAAACACATCTACTTGCTGGAAGGGTTGTGCACCCTAACTCCATGGGGACAGAAGCTCCTTTGTTTGGGACCTTGGACCCTGTTCATCTGCATCCTTTACGATAAGCCAGTGATAGTGTTTTCTTGAGTTCTGTAAGCCATTCTAGCAAATTCCGGAAACTGAAGGGATGGGCGTCATAGGAACCCCTGACTTTGTAGCCAACAGCCAAGTCAGACAGAAGTTTGGGTGCCCTGGGCACCCCATGCTTGCGACTGGTGTCTCAAGTGGGGACAGTCTTCCGGGACTGATGCCACCTCCAGGTAGTTCGCGTCAGAACTGAACTGAATTGCAGGACACCCCACGGTGTCTGGAGAGTTGGAGAATCGGTTTGTTGGTGGGGAACCGCCCCCCCGCCCCGCCCCCCACATTTGGTGTCAGAAGTATCGAGGGCGAGAATCGTGCAGAGGCCCAAAGGTACAAAGGGCTGGGTTCTCCTGTTGGAGGAGCTCCCACCCTCCGCAGGGGAGACAGGCCAGTGAGCGCAGAGGACACTGGGAGCCCTGCAGGGACGTGCCTGGTGCAGCGGGGTCAGCGGTGGGCCGGTGACCGGAGTCAGCAAGGACTGGGCACCCGTCCGCGTTCGCTGAAGCCTCGCATCCTTGTGAGCCCAATTTCACAGGGTGCAAGTCCAAGGTTGTAAGGTTAAGTAGCGGGCCCGAGGTCACAGGACGGTGGGGCCTGTGTTTGCCCCCCAGGTGTGTCTGACTCTAAAGTTGGCACCTGTTTGCGGGTCCATCATGTGCCTTTCCCAAGGGTCTGGAGGCGGGTGGGGTGGGAAGTGGGATGGAGGGAGAAGGGTGGATCGGGTGGGCTGGTGTCGGGGGCAGTGAAAGGATTGGCCCCAGGCAGAACAAAGGAGATAGAAGTTTACAGAATACACTGCAAGGGAACAAAGGAGGGCCTGTCGGTCTGGAGGCAGTGGTGGGGGAGGAGCTGTAGTTAAGGGGAGAGAGTGAGGAGGTGTGGGAATGTATGGAATTTTCCTTTTTTGGTACAAGCCCCCTTGGGTTCTCTAAGGAGCCTGTTTGGGTGGTCACCGTGGGCCCTTTTACCTTGCCCAAGCCGGTTGCCTAAAAGTAGCCTCTACAAAGGGTTTCTCAGAAGAGGTGACCTTGGAACTGAATCTATAGGATGCTTGTGGCCCATTGAGGAGAGCAGGGAGGACCTTCCAGAAGGAGCAGAAGGCTGAACAAAGGCAGAGGGCAGAGCAGCAACATGTCCACGGAGGGAGGGCTGAGAGGCTGGGCCCGGGCTGGGATGGTCACGAAAGCCAGAATGGACATGTGCACATCGCCCTGTAGGCGACAGCCTTCCGTAAGGGTTTGCAGACGAGGAGAACGGGTCCCAGGGCGGGTTAGAGAGGCGACCATGGTGATCAAAGTCAGGGCAACGGACTGGAGGCTGGGGCCACTTGGCTTCAATATCCGACGGATTCGTCCAGCCTAAGCAATCAGATCCACATTTGGGAAGTTTTAACTTAGCATCTTATCCCTTCTAGGCCTTGAACCGTCCTGGCTCCCAGCCCCGCCTCCGCCACCCAAGTCTATACAGTCGGTAACACCCTGCCCCAGACACCTGGACCCTACCTGCAATCTGGAGATGGGGTGGGCAGGAGGAGGGAGGTGCAGGGGGCTCCAGGACACTCTTTTGGGGGATTTGGGGGCCCCTGTGTGGTCGCTGGGGGGAAGGCAGAAGACCTGTCTTGAATCTACATTTGCTCAAGCAAGCTGGCTGTTCCGTGGAGCCGATGCGATGTCCAGATCGGGGAGGGCAGCCAGATTTCCCCAAGAGGCTCCTACCTATATACCGTCCTGCACAGCTGAGACAATGGCCACTGTCCACAGGGAAATGACAAGAACCTGAAGGCTGAAGACTGTTCCTGGACGCTGTCCCTGATGGGGAGGGGGCACAGTCGGGAGGTCCCGCTTGTTGTACTTGGCCTCCCAGGGCTGGGCGGATGTTTTTTCGAGAGACCCAGAGCTTGACTCAGAGCAACGCCACAGAGGAGGTGTTCAGTAAGCAGTACCGATGCCTGGCAAGGAAGGCGAGACTTCACAGAGCTCTGCTCCGGCTGCCCCCGCCCCGTCGCGCGGGGACCACCGGCTCGAGTCCAACGTACAGCTCCATGAGGGAGGTACTCTGATTAGCCTCATTTTGCATATGAGGACCCTGGGGTACCGAGAGGTTAGTATCTCGCTCAGAGCCGCGCAGCTAAGTGGCAGAGCCCAGATTCAGATTGGCACCTTACTGAAAGCCAAGTCAGGGGCATCGTCAGAGGGGTGGGTCACACAAGCTCTTACCCAAAGCCCGCTGACCTGTCTGCAGGTTCTTCCTGCAGATTCACGCAGCCAGCGCTTAGGAGGTCAGCCGGGTGTGTGCTAAGGCTTCCAGGCATGGGGTTGGCAGGCCATCTTGTGATCACGCCCCGTCACTGCAGTGCGTGCGGGCTGGCTCAGTGCGGCTGCACGTCCTGCCTTTCGGGGTTTTTACTGGGCCCGCCAGCGGGGCACGTGGATCCTGGGAGACAGGGACTCCTCCACAACTGCCGAGCCTAAATTCTCTGCTCTCGCGTCACCAGTTCAACACCCCCACTCTACCTCCCCTTCTGCGTCCAACGGCTCCCTTTGGGGACGATTGCTGGAGATTCCTGGAGATGCCAGCCCTTGACCCTTCCGTCTCCCCTCCATGCCTCGGGCATCTTTCCCTCCACCCCAAGTCAGCTTGGAGCCCATGGTCCATAATTGCAATAGAGTCTCAGCAATGCCCGACACTCCCATGCCCATCCTCTCCTGGTGGTACCGCTGGCCAACCCGGGATGCGGCCACCTACATCTGAGCGGATGAGCCTTGCTGGAGAAAGTGCACAGCAGGCAAGGGTTCCACTCCGAGGTCGCGCTTACCAACCTGCGATGGGCCTCCGGGATGCCAGCGGTCCCGTGGCACATCTCAGCTCCTGCTCTCCGTCAGAACTGTTGCCACCTTCCTCCTTCGCTGGCTTCAGACCCCCGAACGCACCCCGCCCCGAGATGGCCTTGCCTCCCGCCTCCCACTCGATGAAGAACACAGAAGTCACCAGGGAGGCACATCCTCATTTCTCCACACCAAATGTGCCCCGTCGGCTTCTGTTTTCCTCTCTCCAGTTACAACAGGGCCGTTGCTGTCCTCCGTCCGAGGGAGCGGATGGGATCCGGAGCCAGGAGAGGGTCAGACCAAGCCCTGTGCTCAGCACCTCCCAGTTGCCAGCGGCTCTATGCCTCCCCGACCCTGTGAGGTTGGCCCATCATAACGCCCCCGCGGGAGTCGAAGGAAGGGGGACAGGCCACCAGGAGCCGGAGGGAGAGCAAAAGAGCATGTGGAGGCCGACCCACGTCACGTGAGGACCTGGCAGTGTTTGGATGGAGGGAGAATGGCTTCAGGGTGGAGCGTGAGAGCTGTGTCCAAATCTTTGAGAAGCTGGCAGGGAGTGTAACACTTAGACGTCCTCCTAGTGATGGTAAAACTAGCTGAGGGTAAAATTAGCCCTTACAGGGGCGCCTTGGGTGGCTCAGTCGGTTGAGCGTCCGACTTCGGCTCAGGTCATGATCTCACGGTCCGTGAGTTCGAGCCCCGTGTCGGGCTCTGTGCTGACACCTCGGAGCCTGGAGCCTGCTTCCGATTCTGTCTCCCTCTCTCTGCACCTCCCCCACTTTCTCTCTCTCTCTCTCTCTCAAAAATTAACATTAAATTTTTTTTTTTGTTAATTAGCCCTTACAGTGAAAATAAGTAAGCACCCAATCAATAACATTTATCACTATTCTTTTAGTAAGTAGTGTGTTCAGCATCTCTGGAAGTCGTCAAGTGGAGTCTGGACAAGCCTGTGTCTGGGCTATTGTGGAGGGAATTCTGGCATCAGGTGAAATGGAAGTAGACGGTGGCCAAGGACAACCCCCCCCCCCCTTCCACCGCCCCCGACCTCGGCTCTTCTAAAAGTCAGGGAAACTGATCCCAGTGAACCTTTGCAGTTCATAGCGACAGCCTCTGCCCACTGTAACCCCCTTGGGTAATCACAGTATTTACTGATCTGAGTACTGGGCATCTATCTGTCCCTGGGGACCTGGTGGTAGGGGAATTGCTGGGGCCCCGGGGCCTGGCAGCTAAGCCCTGTCTCGGGTTTCATCAGGCGGTGGGGAAGCCCTTGGGAAGAGGACCAGCCACGGCCACCATCCCGTGAAGGGATGCGGAGGGGCACCGAGGCAGGCGCCACTGTCCCCCGACGCAATCCCCGCCAAGTGGCACGCAGGCAAGGGCCTCTTGGCGGTCTGCACAGAGGGCCGGGGGCTCCGGACCGTCCCAGCCAGCAAAGCCCTGAACCAGAGCAGCTCTGAGCCTGACCCTCCCCTGCTTCAGCACCTTTCTACAGCCCACTGGTGCCCAGCAGATCCTAGACTGGGGGGGGGTCTTATTTGGAACCACAACTTAGAGCCAGTGGTGAGGGCCTTCCTCTCCACTCGGCTGTATGGTCTCCGCTTAGCTACAGTCTCCACGTCTCCCTATCGCTCCCTAGCACGCTGAGGCCACATGTGAGAGGCCGCTTGATGGAGATCCATGCTCCCAACAAAAGGAGGAAGCAAGCGAGCTAAGACGGCCTTGCGTCTCAAGAACTGGCCAAGGGGGCAAAAGTATTAATATGGCTGCTTCTCTATCCATATGATGCGCAGCCTGGATCCTGGAGGCATTTGTTTTTGAGCCAGGCTTCTAGACCGAGCCCTCGACTCCAATGTCGAGGAACAGATCTGCGTGAACCTGGAGTGGGTGGCCCCTGGCAGCTGGGTCAGGATGGCCCCTCTGACCTTCCCAGATCCCAACCTGATCCTTCAGTCTGTCCGCTACGAGCTTTCTCACCTCCATACCTCTGATCACACGGTCCCTGCTACCTGGTGGTTCATTGCACCCAGCCCTCCACCCCTATCCCCCCACCAGCCTAGACACCACCACAAGGCAGGCAGCCGGAATGACCCCATCCCTGCTTCGTGTTCGTGCCGTGTTGGAGCCACTCCCAGCTGGCTGCTTATTCTGCGGTGAGCTGCAGAAGTCCAAGTCCAAGTCCAGGCATGACTTAACGCCCTGTACCCCCTGTGCTGTGCCCATCTATGGATTAGATCCATAAACATTGACTGAATTTCCAGGAATCCCGGACCCTCTCTTGGGGAAGCTCCCCAGGCTGAGGAGCTGTGATGGGTAGATTCAAGCTACCTGCAGTGAGGCCTGGGCTGGGTCGGGCCCTCATGGCTGCTGGAGGAGCACAGACTCACGGGTGCCCCCTCCCGGGGATTACCCCCATCTCCTGGGTCGGGGTCTCTGAGAGGTCACCAACTCACACTCCCCCCACCCCCCCCCCCCACACCCAGATAGGGCCCTGAGACTATTTCAGCACCTGCGGCTGACAGCAGCCTTGACATCTGGCCCATTACCTGCTGAAGGGGCATCCGTATCTTCTCTTAGCAAGACATTTCATAAAAGAAAGTTGCTGCAGACTTTTGCCTAAAAGCATCTCCCCTAAAATACATAATTGAGAAACTATGGCTCAGGGAAACCAACCCCCGTGTTCTAAAATATCACTGTTCCAGAAAGCCTTTCTTGACTCCCAGGCTGAGTCAGCAGCCTCTCTGGGCTTCCGTGGCCCCCTTGTCCACTGGTTTCTCTGTCTCTCCATTAGGCCACAGGCTCTGAGGGCAGTGTGTGAGGCCTAGCCCTCATGCCCAGGGCTGACCGACAGACACGGTGTGCTGGATGACCGTGGAACCCCACTCCCTGCCCCGACAGTTTGTGTTTGGAAAAGTTAGGACTGGGGAAGCTCCTAATCTCCAGTGCCTCCTGTCCCTGGAATGCTGAATCCAGGACAGCGATTGTGAGAGAAACAGACTTCTGTTGAAGACAGTCACTCAGTTCTCCAGGGCCAAGTGCTAAGAAGCCTGGGCTCTTGGTGTGAGATGCCTGTGCCCAGCTCAGAGTGCCGGGTTTCACGGCAGCTTCTCCCGTGGAGTGGTCTGGAGGGAGGCAGGTGCCCCTGGGCCGAGGCTGCGAAGGGAACAGCATGGAGAACAGGCAGCCGCAGCCCCCAGAGGCCTACGCAGGCGCGCCAAAGGCTTTAGTTAAACAGGAGGCTGGAGATCCGAGATGGATGGGTAGAGCCTTAGCAACCAGAACGAGACCGAGACCGTCTTGATGACAGCCAGGGAGGGAAAAGTTAGGGACCTCCATGGGGACGTCATTAAGGGGGCCTGTTATCCTGTGGGAAACACAGTGTCGGCAAAACGAATTTCCGAGCAGTTATTGGAAAAATAAAACTATTTCATGTTTATACCTCAAGGGGTTGAGACTCTTGGCTCAGATCCATTATATTTAAATATTTACGTGCAGACGTGTGTGTTTGTATTTGCATAGATCTTCCTGAGAAGATATATAAAAAATGAACCAATTATCTCTCGGGGTTGGCGGTGGCGGGGGGGTGGGGGTGGGGGGGTGGGTACTGGGGACAAGGAGGGAGCGGGGGGAGGAGGTGATACCTGAGTGAGAGGCATCTGCTTCTTACCTATTCTTTTGTTCCTTAAAAAATGGTTTTTTTTTTAAATTTTTTTCAACGTTTATTTATTTTTGGGACACAGAGAGACAGAGCATGAACGGGGGAGGGGCAGAGAGAGAGGGAGACACAGAATCGGAAACAGGCTCCAGGCTCTGAGCCATCAGCCCAGAGCCTGACGCGGGGCTTGAACTCACGGACCGCGAGATTGTGACCTGGCTGAAGTCGGACGCTTAACCGACTGCGCCACCCAGGCGCCCCTTAAAAAATGTTTTTAGCCATAAACATGTGTCACCTCTTGAAACGGGCAGGAGTTTTGGCCAGTTTGCTAAATGGAACTGGTTGAGGTCTCCCTACGCACGATCTCAAGCCCTAGGCTGGGGTTGGACTGGGTTTTCTCATGGCCCCTCGTGGGGGAGGGGGGCAGCTGGTGGCCAGCTTTGTCACCTCACAGCCCTGCTCTAGGACACCTCATGGGGCAGCCAGTCAGTTACAGGGTCAGAACCAGCCCATCTTCTGCTGGCTTCTGGTTTTTCCTCATGCACCCCCAGGACTGTGACAGAGGAGGGACCACCGGGTGGGGTTGTCCCAGCCCGCCTGGAACCAGGACACCCAAATTACGGAACTATACCAGCCAAAAGGAACTCACAGACCAGTGGGTCTAAGGCCCACATTTCATGGGTAAGGAAACTGAGGCCTCGGGAGGGACGGGGACCCACACAGCATCAGAACTAGAACCCAGGTCCCTGCTCCCCAGGCCAGAGCTCTTGTCACCCGACAAGAGGCAGGTGGCAAGGAGAGGCCCTCCCGCTTAGGTAGTGGGCAGAGGGGGAGTGGTTTAAATGGGTACCCCTGACTCCTAGGGGACCCTAGACAATCTGCCTGCTGGTGGGGGCTACTTGCATGAAATAACTGTCCCTCACCTGACTCTGCCCACCTCCTCCCTGCGCCGCTGCCTCACCTCAGGCGATACCCCTCTTCCTACACACCCGCCCCAGACGATGCGGATGTTCCTGGGTCCCCAGGGAATGACGGTGATCTGAGTGGCGGGGGTGTGTGCCTTGACTGTCCTGCCGGCCCCACTAGGCCATGAGCTCCGAGGGGACTTGCCCACAGGTGCTCCCTACCCCTGGGGGGACGACAAAATGACACCTGCCACAGGTTCCTGAGAGAGCTGGCAGGGCCTATGCGTACCATATACATATACTTCGGGGCGTGGAAAGGTTAAAAAGGCCAGATACACCGGGGACGCACTACATGGACATGAAGAGACCCGGCTTGTTCTCATAGGACTTCTCAGAGTCCCTCTTGCGCTAATGAACACTATGTCTCTACTCTGAGACCAGAGGGTACTCTCACCCCCACACTTCAGAGATCACAGAATCCCCCACGAAGCAGGCACTGCAAGCTGGAAAATGCTGGGACTAGACTCAACGCACACAGGGAGGCCTGAGGACCAACTCACAGGGCCCCTGCCGGTCATTCGGCACCTTCCTGCAAAGTAGGGGGAAAAAAACGCCCCTTCGAAATACTTCCACCTATGGGAAGATTAACAACACCAAGAGGTTGATTTTATTAGAACAAGACCCTCTACTGCCACCTGCTGGAAACATCCCGCAATAAACACGCAAATCTACCCTCTGGGGGAATGGCCCCATCCTCCCCTTTAGGCACGGTACTCTTGTTCAGTGTGTAACCTGCCCAGCCACGCATAGCAGCCCTGGGTCCAAAGTCACGCGATCGCAGCCCACCCATCAATCCCTTTCTACGTGCATGATTATGTTCCAGGTGAGTACTCTAAACTGACCTCTCTGCCTCAGCCCTTTTGAATTTCTTATGGGTATCTCCACCGATCACCTAGCCCACAGCAGGCTCAACGGACTGACCCCTGAACACACTCCTTGGGTGCTTATGCATGGAGAGTGCTGACTGGGGAGCAGGGATTGGCATCCAGCACGGGCTCTAACTTGCTGCGCGACCCCAGAGAAATCCTTAACCCCTCTCTGGGCCAGTTTTCCCTTCTGCAAAATGAAGCAGTTGACGTTGATCGTTTCCAGGAGCTCAGAGAGCTCTGAGAGCGACTGCCCGATCCCAAACCCGTGGAATTTTGAGGAAAGCAGGAAGGTCGTTCCAACTGCTGATAGAAAGACAGTCAAGAAGACAACAGAAGACAACCAGGGTTTTTTGTTTTTTTTTAAATTAGACTAGGAAATATAATTTATTTTGTAAAAATTAATTTTGTTACAATAGGAATGCTAAACGTTATTTACAGATCGAAGTTTACAGACTCAACAGTGGTGGGATTGGGCCATCCCTGCAGCCCTACATCCCTGGGACACATAACGCGTGTCCACGGCCCAGGCAGGGGGTCCAGCCCTTTGCCCCCAGGAGATCTCCCTGCAGCCGAACTCCTGGTCACCTTCCCTCAGAGGGCCTACTAAGGGACCTAGCTCAGCTGCCTGGTTGCTGGGGAAAGGACCAGAGGGTCCTGGATCGTCCAGGGGATGGGGTCCCCCACACCCTCAGGAGGACCCCTGGCCCGGAGCTCCAGAGCCCGGGTCACTGCGAGAGAAAGCAGAGGGAGAGGCACGTAGAAGATACACCAACTGACCCTGTGGACTCGGAGAGGGCACACGCTCGCACCCGGGTGGGGACACGTTCCCGGAGGGGTACCCTGATGTGCCTGCAGATAAAAGCCCACGCGTGCGGGGCACGCACACACGCAAGCACACACCCCGGAGATGAGAGACGTAAACGCCCACGGGAGGGCCCTGCAAGCCTGCGGTGGCCCCTGATCTGCCACTCTTGGCGGTACACAGGCCACGTGGGGCTGCCTCTCAGGCCTGAATCAGAGGAGAAATCTTGATCCTACCCTAAGGCGGGCAGCGTAGGGACGCAGCCACAGCAGCCTCAGCAGAGGTTTGATTGATGGAGGCAGCAAACCCTTTCTCGGCGTTTCTTATAAAGCTGGACAATTTGAACCCTCCCAGGAGGCCCCAGCCAATCGGTTCTGTGCTCCAGGCCCTGGTGCACGATTTCTGGAAATCAGATGAGAAATGGCACGCGTGCGGCTGGCTTGGCCTCATCCACCAAGAGCTCCCATCGTGGCTGCTGAGCGAGCGGGGCAGGCAGGAGGGGCCCGGCAGAACACGGCCTGGTTCCCTCCCACGAGAAACCCAGAATGACCGTGTATGTCAGAACCCAAGGGCAGCCAGACAGCAGCTGCAGGTGTAAAAAGGAAGTGAGGCCCAGAGAAGGCAGTCCTATGCCCAAGGTCACACAGCAGTTTACTGGCACAGCTGGAGCTGGGGTGCTGGTCTTTGGACTTCAGGCTGCCTGTGAGCAGAGACTGATGGGAAGGGTCCGGGTAAAGCCTCTCGTGGCACTGGTCAGGCTGCTCTCTCCGGGCCATGCTGTCACCCCTGCCTGCACAGCTCAGGCCAGGACTCATCAGGGATGCTGAGCCCACAGTGGATGGGCAGGGAAGCCTCGAGGCCTGCGAGGCAACACCACACAGGCCCCGGGGCAGAGAGCCATTGTTGCCAAGCCCTGAGTGCAGGCCCGGCTCCTTCAGCAGCGCTGATAGGAGAGATCCTCTCTCAAACCGAGCAGGCCTCTGTCTGTCCGTGGCCAACCTACCCCCCCCCCCCAGGGTCGCCGGCAGGGGGCGAGAACCCCCATGAGCCCGAGTCCATGGCAGGGAAGGGTAGGCTGAGGTTGCCGGCTAGGACTGGAGCCCCCAAACCTGTTCTCCTCCCTGGAGACCAGACTTTCAAGGGCCAGGATGCGCCCAGGCTGGTCATGGACCAGCTGGGGCAAGCCCTGGGGTCAGTGCCCAGAACTTCTTGCTTTGCCCCGGGTGCCAGGGAGAGGCCTGCGAGGAGGCCTCTGTGCCAGCCGTAAGAGCCTGGTCCCGGCCATGATCAGCCAGCCCAAAAGGGATCCTGCTGGGCCCTTGGAGCATCCCGGAGCAGGCTGGTGAGGAGGTACCAGCCCCCTCCACTCTGGCAGTCCCACCTGTTCAGACCTCCCAGACTGCAGTGGGAGGGTGAGAACAGGGCTAAGGGAGCTGCCGGTGGAGGTCAGAGCTGGGAAAACAGCCCTCCCCAGGTCCTCCTTCACTGGGGCGTGCACGTAGAGCACAGCCAGCCCGCCCACCTCCCAGCCTCCCGGCCCACAGGGCTGACTGCTCACACATTCCGTAAAGCCACGCTGAGGCCCAGAAGCCCAGGCTTCTGCAGTCAGAGGCCCGCTTATCCAGCCCTCCTGCTTTATAGACGGAGAAACTGAGGCTGGGGGAGACCAGTTCCCGGATTCCTGGGCATTCATTAGCGGAATGTCAATTTGCGCCAGCCCACCTGGTCTGGGGCTGTTAGGTAGAGGGGTGACTTGGCTGCTCCCACCCTGGGGTGAAGGAGAGAAGTGCCCACGGGAGACTCTCCCCGCCCACTTCTTTCTCTGCTAGAGCCCCACTGCTGGGCCCCACCCCCTTTTCCAGGAGCCACCAGACCGGGGCACTGGAAACATTGTCCCTGGCTCACAGCTGGCCTGGTCTGCCCAGCCCAGGGAGCCTGTGGGGCATCTGCCTGGGGATGCGGGAGGGAGGACCCCAGCCCACTCCAGATCTCAGGGCTCCTTGCCTTTAAAGATTCAGCATCTGCTCAGAATTTTAGAGGGAAACGTGGTACCGTGGCTAAAACCCCGTTCGACCCTGTACACCTGGGGAAACTGAGGCCTTGTAGGAATTTAGCCTAAGACAGAATCATTAGCAGCAAGGTGTTCCCTGTTCTGTCTCTCTCTCCCTGATAATCTCTCTCTCTCTCTCTCACACACACACACACACCCCCCACACATGCACACACGCTCACTCCTGGCCAGAACCATGAGCAAGCCCACACTCATCCACACTCAAGAAAAGAGTTTTCTATTTTTTTGTGTTGTTTTTCATTTTCTTTTTTTTTTTTTTTTTTTCTTAAAAAGGACTTATCCAAATATCTGGATAATAAATCATTTGCGTTTCCTAAGAAACTGGGTTTTTCTTTTCCCTTGTGGTTTTGGTGTTCCTCTTTTTTCTTCTTTGAGCCTGACTAGGGGTCTGAAGCTTTCTTTCTTCCTTTCCTTTTCCTTTTTGCTTTGGACGACAGAAAGCAGTTCGTCTGAATTGTACTTGACTCTTCAAAGAGGAAAACGGTGTGAAAGGAGAAGAGGACTTAGGCGGGAGGGAGAAACCAGTAACTGAGGAAGAAACCGAAGAACGCATCTAAGACAAACGTCACCCAGAGCTCCTGGGGCGGAGGTGGCTGGTGGGGGTGGGAGGAGGGAGGGAGGGCCACCTCCTGGCTCCCCTCGCTGCCTCCAGAGGCCTCGTCTCGGTTCCTCCACGGAGATCCAAGGGCAGGGGGGACAGCAAGGGGTGGAGAAGGAACACTGGGTCTTCCTGACAACAGAGTACATGGATTTGCTAAGGCTGGTTGTGGTCTGGGAATGGGGCAGGGGGAGGAGGAGGAGGGGGCGCCTCTGGCTGTGAGCTGGGGGGCAGCAGGGGCCGCACTGCCTCACACGAGGCTGCCTCCTCTGTGCCCGCCTCCTGCCAGCCCTCCCAGTCCACGGTCCGGGGCGGCTCAGCAGTCCCCGTCAGTGGCCATGGCCACCAGCATCTCACTCTTGCCCATCTCCTCCAAGGCACTCGCCAGGCTGTTGAGGTCCCCGTCATCCTGCTGCAGAGCTTCCCAGAGGTCCAGGATTACACCCGTGGGGCTCGCTTTGGTGGCAAAGTAGTTCAGGTACCTGGCGGAGGGAAGGAGAGGGTCACTGGGCTCCCCCAACACTCAGCACCTCCCGGGAGCTTGGAAGTGGACAGAGCACCAGGAAGTGGGAAGGCTCTGAGGTCCCCCGACCCTGGGTCGGAACCCTAGCCCCTCTGCTTGGGGGCTGTGTGGCCCTGGGAAAGCCACTGCTCCTTTCTGAGCCTCGGTTTCCTCATCCCTAAGATGGAAACTGTCTTGCTCATCATCATCCATCATCATTGTTATTATTACCCGTTGAAAGACACTGGCCCCAGGAGAGACTGTCCAAACCTAGAATTCCAATCTTTCCTCCTCCCGCATCTGTTCCCTGCTTGGTTTTGCCCCACACACTACCCCGAGAGCAGGAACAGAGCCTTAGACTCTTTGTAAAGCCCATCCATCTCTAGTCAGGTGTCTTCTACGTGGCATCTGCTCAATGCACGTTTATTAAATGGTTTCTCAGTAAGTATAATGTAATTCTAATAATTACTATTGCCATTATATTTATGCAGCATTTTAGATTCTCCAGAAGGGCTTCGGCACCAAAATACACCGTCACTCAGCAAACATTTCCAGAACACCTGTTCCATCCTGGGCCCGGGGGTGCAGATGGTGATGACCCCTGGTGTCCTGGCCTCACCTGATCCTCACGGGCCAGCACGCTGAGTATGGCACTCCCCAAAAATGGGCTTCTCAGACTGAGCACACCCAAGCCTCAGCTCCTGATCTACCGCAAATGGAAGGATCTGATCCTGGACTGTCGGGCTGCCTGCCCCACCTGCCCCTTGGGGGACAAAGGGAGGTTGGGGTGGGGCCGGCCTGGCCCAACACCCACCGGTCCATGGAGAGCTTCTGCGCCAATAGCCGCCAGTCATTGCCCCGCGAGTTGGGGGCATCCAGGCTGTTGCATATCTTCTGGCGGATGGACAGTGGAATCTTGAAGGCATAGGGTCCCAGCTGGGTGGTGACCGTGCTGCCAGGGGCAGAGCAGAAGGCATCCAGGGAGCCAGCAGGTGTCTAGAAGGGCAGGGGGCAAGGTGAGAGGGGCAGGGGGCTCCCCCATGCACAGCACTAGCATCCGCCCCTCCGACCTTCCTGCACGGGGACTGTGAGCTCGTGGAGGTTCCTCCCCACGCTCTGGGCAGGTCAGCTGCTCAAAAACCTCCTCCCCCATTAGGTCGGCTTCCAAGGGCCAGGGCTGCGTGCCCAACGGTCCTTGCGGCGGACCAGGCGAATGCGCTGTCCCAGGCTGATGCGGGTGCAGGCTCGTGATTCCAAAGCCATAAGGAGCCTCAGCCACAGTCTACTCCACACAGACGCACGTTGACACACGTGGGAATGAAGTCCAGAACGGGGAAGTGACTTGCCCATGGTCACGTGCCAAGTTCGGTAGAGAGCTGGGTCTAGGCCTCTGATCGGCGCTTTTTACATTGCCCAAGAAACTTCTCGCGCTGCTGGCCTGGGTGGCCTGGGTTTTGTAAACCTCAATGTGGATGTATAGTGGAGGAGAGCCATAGGCTTGGGCTAAGCACTGACCTGACACAAGGTCGATGGTCTCTTCCTCCCTAAGATCTACCTTCTGACTTAGTGATTTCTGTTGCCTGGTACCGGCCAAGCACAGGACTCAATAAGTGTGCAGGAAGTGACAGAGTCCCAGCCCAGACCGTAGATATGACGGGGACATATCTACGGAAGGCAGCATCCCCATGCACGCGGGTCTGAACGCTGCCTCCCCCGGCCCCACGGGGTATCTGTCCTCCCGCCTCACCTCTGCCAGCGTGGTGTGCAGCTGGCAGATCTGGCCCTCTCCTTCCACCTGCCGCACACAGATCTTGCAGGAGAGCTCTGTGGAGGCCAGGCTGTGCCTCTCCAGGGTGAAGGTGCAGTGCAGGGCCTTCTGGTTGCCACTCCAAATGTGATAGAAGGGGATCTCCTGAGGGAGGGGCGTCAGGGTCAAGGTGAGGCCAGCCTGCCCTGCCCTGCCCTACCCTCAGGGAATGGAGGCAGAGGCCGGTCAGGGGGCCAACCTCAGGGAGCGATGGGACCCCCCCCCCCCCAGGGGGCAGGGCAGGCCTCTCCGTCCAGAGAGGAAGAGGAAGAGCTGGTCAGGGGCCCTTCAGCCGAGAAACGAGTGTCTGGGGAAGGTGGCACAAGTCTGGATGCGTGTGCGCACGTGTGTATGTGTATGCGTATGCACACATGCGCATGTACGTCTGGGGCTGGAGGCCCTGCAGAGTCCATGGGGTTGCTCAGGTGAGTGTAGGCACAGGGGAGTGACCATCCGAGACGACTCTGGATGGTCAGCCAGGCATGAGCACTCTTAGAGATGGCAAGGCCTCTTTGAAGATGACGTTGTCTGTAGACATCTGTGTGTGGGAGTGTGACGGGGTGGGGGGGGGGGGGAACGTGGCTGTCGGTGGCACCGAACGTGACGACGTGCCTAGGGACGACTAGGGGCATGGAGAGTGGGGTGGGAGGGAGACAGAGACTCGGGGAGGCGGGGGCAAGGCTAGAGGAAGGAGACAGGAAGGCCAAGGCCCGGGAGGGGGAACCGATCTTCCGCGGGCAGACCGAATGCTCCCCTTGCCCCGGCGTCATTCGCCACCTCCTGTGGCCCAGCCCTCACCTGGTACTTGGCCAGCAGCTTGCTTCTCCAGTGGGCATGGGGGATGTCATGCAGAGACAGGCGCAGATTGTGGTAACTGTCTTTAAACAGCAGGGGTTTTGGCTCTTCCACTAGGTAGCCACCCAGGGTCCGCTCCAGTTCCAGCACCTCCTGTGGGCAGGAGGCAACGGGAAGGGGGAGCCCGTCATACTTGGCCAGTTGGGGTCTTTCCTGCTGCAAGCTCGGGGTGTGGGGACACAGGCGGGCAGTAGGAGCCAGGCTGTAAGACTGAGGGCAGGCCACCATCGGAGCACAGGGCTGGGCATTTGGTAAGTGCTCGGAGAAGACACACTGTGTGAATAGACGGGGGAATGGACAGATAATGGGACAGATGGATAGATAACTGGATTTATAGATGACTGGACAGGTAGATGAATGAATGGATGGATAAATAGTTGGGTAGATAGATACAGACAGACGATGGATGTGTAGATGGATATGCAAACAGATGGATATACAAACAGAAGGACAGACGGAAGGAAAGACGAAGGGATGGTTGGCGATGGCTGCACAGACAGATGGACTGCTGAGTGAATGAGTATACAGATAGATGGGCAGCAAGCTGGATGGATGGATGGATGGACGGACGGACAGACAGACGGGGACTGAATAAATAAGTGATGCCATCAAGCTCAAATGTGGTGGCTTTCCTCCTGCCGTCCCCTCCATTCTCTGATCAAAGCTGGACACTGGCCAGTGTCCCAGTACTCAGAGATCCAGGCCGCGAGAGCCTCTCCTCGGAACCCCCGATCCCTTGTGGGCCTTCTGCAGTTTCAGGCCAGCCTGGCCCAGCAGAAGACACTCACTCCCCCATGAGGCCTTTTCACCCATGTTGCATCAGTCCTCAACTTGGAGCTGGGGACAAGTCACGCGAGACTGGGAGACAGGAGCTAGAGGGGACCCTAGACCTGGGTCAAGGGAGGTCTGGAGCCACAGGAAAGGCCCCGGAGGCTTCGCAGAGAAGTGGGCGGCAGGAGAAGGTCAACACAAGGCCAAGGGGCTATGCTCTTCCAGTGTCAGGATGAGCTCGAGGTCTTAGAAACAGCCCCTGCGTGCTTCGGTCACATGGGACAACACACCTGCCTTTGCGTCAGCGGCCGCGCCCACTGGGATGGCCTTCACCCTTCTCTTCCGGGCACCCTTCCTTGGCTTTTGGAGCACAGGTCTAAGGTTAATGTGCCGTGAAGCCTTCTCAGATCCTCTCCCTCCCAGGCTGGTGCTCGCTTAGCCCTCCATCAGCGAGGCCCCCTGTCATTTCCCCCGCCTCTAGCCTGCAGTTTGGTGAGGGCAAAACTGTATCTCGCGAGTCTGATGCCGTTTCAATGTTTGAGCAATGAGTGATTAATGAGGTTGATGGCGGTAGAGGGGTGCCTGGAAAGTACCACGATTCTGGGGGGCGGGGGCACTGGAAGGTACCGCACAGCCGGTCAGCTGGGGGGAGGGGGTGATACACCCACCGTGTGCCAGGGCTGTGTGCTACCGACGGCCTGGCCTTACCTTCAGCGCTACGGGCGTGTCCTCTAGGCAGTAGACCCTGAGGCTGTACTCCAGGGAGGTGCAGAGGGCAGGGGCGAAGATGGCCAGCTGGAGACGCTTGACTGCCGAGCGGGAATAGGACTCACCCGTGAACACGTAGGTGCCCAGCTGGTCCAACAGGATGTGGCAGGACCTGGCCTCCAGCTGGCAGTAGCAGGGCGTGTTCAGGGTTTCCTCGTCCAGGGTCACCACCTCCTACACGGGGAGGCAAAGAGGTCACAGTCAAGGCCATGGAGAGATCCACCCAGGTTGGGCTGGGAGAAGAGGGGCTTTCTTTCAGCTTCTGAGGCCTCCCAGGGCAGGTTCAGATAGATCTGCCCCGCTTTCCCCGCCCCCCCCCCCCCCCCCAGCCTTGGCTCCTCACCTCCCAGTGGCCCTGGTGGGCCTGGGTCTTGAGCTGGAAGATCCAGTCGCCGGCACGGACTTCAGCACAGTGGGGTACCGTGAGGATGACGGGGCGGCACAGCAGGAGGCCCGTGGGCCCACAGGTCACTGAGGGGCTCAATACCGTCTGGGTCCCTTCTGAAAGCGGGCTGGGGACAGGGCAGAGGGCAGGGGGGAGGCAGTGAGGGCAGGCCTGAAGCTCAGCAAGGGACCGGTGTGGGCCTGCCACCTCTACCCCGGCTCTTGGGTGACAGAGGCAGGTCTGCACCCCTGGGCCCCCGGAGGTGAGGGGTTAAGGAGAGGCAGAAAGACGGCCTAGGCCTTGAAAGTGTGTTCAGATTTCTGCTATTCCACTGCAGCGTTCTCAGCTATGTCTTTGCTCGTATTTTCAAAGGTTCTGCACGCTTGGGATGCTTTTGGTTAAGCGTTGCTAAACTGCCCTCTGGGGAGCTGGTACCAGCCCGTGCTCCCTCCTGCGTGTCATGGGAGGGCCGAGGTCCCACACTCTTGTCAATATGGAGGTCAGGCCGTTTGAAAAAAATCTTTGCAAATTCGAGAAACAAAAAACTCCTAGTGTCTCATGGCTGTTTGAATTTCTATTTCTCTGACTACAAAGTAGGCTGGCCATTTTTTCATAATCTACTGGCCACTGTGTGTGTGTGTGTGTGTGTGTGTGTGTGTGTGTGTATACGTGCTTGCATCAGAGAGTATGTGTGAATCACTTGTTCGTATCCTTTGCCCATTCTTGTAGTGAAATATTTACTTTTTTTATTGGTCTCTAAAGCCTCTTTACATAGTAAGGATAAGCCTCTTGTCGTATTGTAGCTACTTTGTCAATCGCCTTTCAGTTTTATGATTCGCTGTGTCGGTGCTGCACATTTTAAATGTGGACGTAATAAGATCTGTCAATGTTTTGCTTGGAGGGCTACTTTAGGATCTGGCTCAGATGGTGATATTTGAACCCAAGGTGGCCAGGCAGCAGGGAGAGGAAGAGAAGGGGGGCAGCCCATGCCAGACTGAGGTCTGTCCACTCACAGGGTGTTTTCTGCCTTGTTGATAAGGAGGTACATCTCGTAGAACTTGCCCTGGGGGATGGCTCCATTGGGTACCAGCAGGCTGACCCCTAGGGGCAGAAGGAGGTCAGCAGCTGGAGGGAATCTAAAAGCCTAGAATGGGGGATGGGGGGGGTGGGGGAGGGGGTTGGTTGGCTCCTAGCTTGGGGCAGGGGGGGAAAGGCATCTCCTGAACTCCAGGTGGCCACCAGCAAGGTTGGGGGACAGAAGCTCGGGGACTAGGTACAAGGGGGAGCCCAGGCCACTGACAGCTGTGGGTACATCTGCTAACACACGGGCCTCTAGCACTGCGGTGGGGTATAGAGATGGGGCAAAGTGCCAAAGTTCAAAGGCCCCAGGGCCAGCTCCAGCCCCAGATCAGTGTCACACTGGGAAACTATCAGCTGATGGCTCTGCCTTCTCAGTAGTGCTCTGTAGGCCTGCTGAATTACAAAGACATATTCCCTCCCACCTAACAGATAAGGTTTAGAGAGGGGCTGGTCCAAGGTTCCCCTGCTTTCGTGAGACAGAAACGCCTGGACCCCAAGTCTTCTATGTTATAGTCCCTTCTTTCCCCTGGACCGCATGTTCCCCATCTGTGAAATGGGATCGGGGAAGCCCTATCTTCTGCTGCGGGGAGAGGGGGGAGGGGCTGGGGATGCCCAGAGGGGACATGCGGAGGCCGGGCTGACAGGCGAGCGGGGCAGGAGGAGCCCACCTGTGCCCGGGATGCTGAGCCTCCCACCCAGGCAGCCAAAAGTGCCGCTGACGCTGCTCCCCGGGTCGCGGGGCAGGCCCAGGAGCTGCTGGGAGCCGAGGCTGGCACTGCGCAGGTGCAGTAAGTGGGCATCCCGGGTGTAGTCGCCGGAATACGTGCCGGGCGGCAGGACCCCTAGCAGGTCAGCCCCATCTGGCAGGCCTGGCCCCGAGCCGGTGGTGCTGGAGTTGTAGACCTTGATCTTGAGACTAGGCAGGGGATCCAGCAGGGGCGAGTTGGTCATGGGGATCTTGTCGGCGGAGTCCTGCAGGGCATACACGGGCCCGCGGTAGATGCCGGCACTGGCCGTGAGGTCTGGAGGCACGGATGGGTGCAGGAGCTGTGGATTGTCTGCAGGGGTTGGGGCTACAGTCAGACCCAGCTGTGCCTCGCTGGCCCGGTCCCATCCTCTGCTCCCGCCGGGGGCCCTTCTGTTGCAAAATCCCACCCAAAAGTCCAGTGGGGGAGGCCCCACTCCAGTCTGGCCGGTGTGGCTGGCTGCCGTGCCCCTCTGGGTACCCTGCCTGCATCTGCCACCCCGGGTACTCCCAGGTCCTTACTGGGCCTCGCAGTCTTGAAGTTGACGGGGTGGAAGCCGCCAGTGAGGGCGGCCGACGAGTCGGTGATGTCCGTGTCAAAGTCCCGGCAGTTGCGGCGGTAAACCACCACCCCCACCACCATGACGACGCCCACGACGACGAAGATGGACACCACGAGGCCCGCGTACAGCGCCACGTCCCCCGAGGTCTCCAGCACTGCAGGGACAGGAGGGCTGGGTGAGGGGCAGGGGCAGAGACCCAGGTCCTGGGACAGACCGGCGCTATGCTAGGTCCTAGTCTGAGCCCTCGTGACTGGCCGGGACCGCAGGCAAGCCTCAACCTCTCTGCGCATCAGTCTCGACCAGTAAAACGGCCTCAGATCCGTTACTGTCTTGCTTCCCCCCCCCCCCCCCCGCCCCGTGCAGAAAAACGCAAGAGGACTCATGGGCAGTCCCAACAGGTAACTCCTTGCTCACTGCTGAGAAAGAGACAGTGTCCTGTCCCAGCCAGGATGCAAACGGAGGCCCTTGCTGTGGCCTGCAGCACATCCCAGGGCCGGAGGTCCCGGCTCCCGGTAATCTCTGTAAGCAGCCACCCTGAGCTCAACTTGCATCCTGGGCTGAGGGGAGGGGATGTCGGCAGAGGGGGAGCAGGAGGAGGGAATGAGATGCAAGGCGATGGGGTGGAGAGGAGGTGAGCAGGTGGAGGGGAAGGAAGGGGCTCAGGGGGGGCCACCCACCGGCTACACTTTCCTTCCCCAGGCAGGCTGCCACACAGCTGCAAGTAACCCCACACGGCCCAGGCAGGGAGGTGGCATTGACACGATGACAGGCATTCTGTGTCTGCGTTGTCCCCCGTGACAGCCACTAGCCACGTGTGGCTAACGAACAACTAAAACGTGGCCGCTCTGACTGAGGCACTCAGTCTTTAAAAATGTATTTAGTTTTAACCAAGTTAAATGGAAGTGGGAAGAGCCACGCGTGGTGAGTGGCTAGGACACTGGACAGCCCACAGGCCGAGCCAAGATGCCTGCTCTTCCCTCTTTTGTTTGGGGACCTCCAGGAAGCCAACGTCCGGTCTCCCCTCCTGGGAGGGCCCGCGGACAGGGAGGCCTGCTTTCCCTGCCTGGACCCTTCCAAGCTCCACTTTCCTGGTGCCGACTGAGCCTTTGGGAGGCAGGGCACGGCTCAGTCCTGGTGTCCGCCCACTTCTGCCACCTTCTGGCCCCATCTCTCCTCGGTGGCCCTCACTCTTGGGCTCCCCGGAGGGCCCTGGCACCCGGGAGAGCTGCCAGGAGGCCCTCGGGGCTCGGCTCTGCCTCCTGATGCTCTCCCTAACCATCGAGGGTCACCTGATAATCGCTCACCAGTCACGAGCCTGGTCCCCCTGTGAGCTGGGCCCAGGGGCCCACTGCTGATTTTATGAACCCGGAATTATTTGGAAATTATGGTTTAATTACCACAGGCCGATCTGCCCGAGCAGATTTACTGCTCTGGTGTGGCCGCAGGACGGCCTGGGGGGTAAGTGGACCAGACCCCCTCGGGGCTGACGCTAGGAGAACCTCGCTGGGGGATACAGTAGGGGCACCGGAAGGGACGGTATGGGCCTCTGCACCGGCTCTGTTGCGGAGAGGAAGGCTGAGGGGACAAGGCTAAGAGCACCGGCGTGGGTCACGTAAGTACTGATGCTCAAATCCTGGCTGAGTCCTTGGATAAGTCCCTTCTCTCTGAGGCTCATCTTCTCCCGTAATGGGAGGGTGGGGATGGTGTCCTTTCTGTGGGCTGAGAGTCTGCCTGTCTGCACATGACGGAGGGCGTGGCACGTGCAGCATTGGGGGCCAAGGGGGGGGCCCATGGACGGTTGGTGGGGGGGGGCACCTTCAAGTCTCCCTGTGCCCTGCCCTGCCCTGCACCCCACACCCTGGAAAAGCCAGCCAAGGAGAGCAAGGGTCCCCCAGAGAAGAAAGGACAGCCATGAAATGGGACTTACGGTGGCTTTTGGGGTCACTTAGAGTTTTCTTATCTGTCGAGGGAAATAAAGGGAAAGACAATGACACAGGTGGCAAAGAAAGGATGGTGAACGTGACAGGAAACGCGCAGATGAGGTGATGCACGCGGCGAGTGGGCAGAGGCCCCAGGGGCTGCTCCACCGAGGCCAGCGCCGGAGGCCTGGGGCCGGCCGGTGGGGCGGGGCGGGGCGGGGTGGGAGGGGCCTCATCCGGCTGGAGCTCCCGCCCCCGGGCCCCGCCGGCGCAGGGACTCACTCTGTATGCACAGCCCGTCGGTGCAGTTCTTGGAGTCGAGCAGGGTCCCGCTGCAGTCTCGGCCTCCGTTCTGGGGCGGGGGCGCCATGCACTCGCGGCTGCGCCAGTGGGCACACTCAGTGCTGCAGGCTGACCACTTGCTCCACTCCGTCCACGCTCCGTCCACTGCAGGAGCACAACACACGGCACGTGGGGCACATGCGTGCACAGGTATGCGTGCAGAGCACAGCGGTGCACGCGCACGCGCACACACACACTACGGCAGGAGGGGAGCCCAGGGCACACAGCGGTGCGCGCGCGCACACACACACACACACACACACACACACACACACACACTCCAGCAGGACGGGAGACTAGGACACAGAAGCCACACGAAGAGATCCATCCACCCATGGCCACATGGCCCCTTCCAACGCAGTCAGGGGCACCGTGCGGGCAGAGAGGACACAAACAGACACAGGAGGCCACTCACACAGACACAGCCCGGTGCATCCGCGAAGACACAAACCCAAGGGAAATATACCACATGGTTCACGCAAACGCGGAAGGGGCGGGACAAAACCAGGCGCGCATAGACCCACAGACGCGGAGGCGCAGACTGAGACAAAGGTGAGGGGAGAGAGGACCTTTGCAGGATTAGGGGCGGCAGCCAAAGTCTCGGGCAGGAGGACAGGCTCTCTGACCCCGGGCAGCGCTGGGACCCTGGCCCACGGCACGGAGGGTGGAAGGGCTCCCCTCACTCCCCCCCGCCAGCAGACTGCAGCTCAGAGCCTCTCTCTCCGTCCCTCTAGCAGCCGGGCGCGGAACGAGAGGGCACAGGCCACAGCATCATGTCCAGCCTGCTCGGCCAGCCGTGGGCCCCAGAACAAGCACCACCATGGGGAGAGAGCGGCTGTCCTGACCGCAGCAGACCCCACGGCACAGAAGGCAGGGCTGGGGACCGTGGCGGGCTGGGCGTGGGCAGGACGCCCGCCGGCCCGGGGCCTCACCTGGGCACACGGTGGTGCAGGCGGTCTTTTGGAAGGCCTGGCCCTCGCAGAAGGCACCTCCGTTGAGCGGGGCCGGGTTGGTGCAGGTCCGTGTACGTTTCTGCCAGCCACGGCCGCAGCGGTTGGAGCAGGGTGACCACTCCGCCCAGCTGGACCAGCCACCGTTCACTGCAAGGGCAGCACGTGTCACCTGGTCAGCCTGGCTCTGCGGCCCGTGGGTCCCCTAGACCCCATCTCCAGTCCTGACAAGGCCCTTCTGCTGAGGCCTTTCCTAACTGGACCCCACCTGCTGCGGCACTGGGGGCTCAGTTTCCAGCAGACAAATCTGGCTGTGACCGTCAACACTGGAGGGGACCGGGGGGGGGAGGGTGGTTACTGTCTGTTCCCAGCGCCATTGTGCGATGGCAAGCAAAGGTCCAGGGAGGGCTGACGCTTACCCAGGGTCACCTGGTAACGGGCGACCTGTGCCTGAAACCCGACGCAGGGTTCTTTCTACCATACTCGGGGCATCTCAGCTATAGCTCTGCCCCTCCCAGCGGAGGGAACAGCAAGGAACATCCTACAGGCCTGGGCAGCGGTTCCGCACTCTGCTGGGTCACCAGGCTTGGGAGTGAGGATGCTGACGAGGCCCTGTTCTAGCCCCAAGCCCACGAGTGCCTGACTCGACCACTAGCTTTGCTGTGTGATCTTGGGGAAGGCACCTCCCCTCTCCTGTCCACCAGGGTCCTGCCGACCTCCTGTGTAGGGTGGGGTGAGGTGGGCATATGGCCCAAGCTGCCCCCCCCCAGGACCCGTACCGAAGACAATGACCGTGGCAGTGGTGCTGCGACGCTTGGCCACGATGTTCTTGGCCACACAGGTGTAGTTGGCCGTATCTGCCAGGCGGGCCTGGCGGATGATGAGGTTGTGGTCGATGGTGAGCAGGAAGTTGGTGTCCTGGGTGGGGTCGATGATGTCCTCATTCTTGAGCCATTCTACCTACAGGGATGGGGGTGGGGGGCATGAGGGCCCGCTACCTGCTTACCTGCATCTCAGGGAGTGGGCCCTCTCTGGAGGGGAAGGGAGGCCCGGCCATAAACAGGACCGCAGTTCTATCCGTGTCTACCCGCGGTGGTGACAGAGTGAGGCTGGACCTCCACGGGCCGGGCCCCGTGGCGAATACTGCAGAACACAGTGGTTGCGACGAGCACCCCACCAGCTAGACGGCCCTAGGGAGGGGCTTAACACCAGCCTCGATTTCATCATTCGTAAGGCAGAATTTATTAGCACCCACCGCATAGGGCTGATGCAAGGATTAAACAAGTTAGTGTGCAAAGTGTGGAGGACGGTACTTGACTCCCTGGACGTGCAACACAAGTGTTAGCCCTTCGCCGTTAGGGCAAAGGCCACGTGCTCAGACACATGCACGGTGAGGCCCTTTGGCATCCACAAAGCTGGGACTTTGGCTTCTGGGCGGGGGAGGAAGATACAGCCACAGGCACCTCCGTTGCAAGAGACTCAGCCTGGGGCCTGCTCAAGTAGCCCGTGGGGATCTGGCCCCAGCTCTTCCCCATCCCGAGAGGTTATGCCTGTGGAGGGCCGAGCTGGGGTCTAGCACACGCCGAGTTCTGCAGAGGCCGTAGTTCTCTGTCTCAAGCCTCGATATTCCCATCTATGAAACGGGGAGAGCTCTGGAAGGCTGAGGCATCATGGTCTCTGCCATGCCGAGTATTCTCCTCGTCCCCGCTCACCTCAGCCACAGGCACGCCCTCTGGTGGGCGGCACTGTAGGAGAACCTCCTGGTCCAGGGGCACCTCCTTGCCCAGAGGCTCCTGATCGAAGTTCTTGCGCAGGTCTGGAAGAAGGAGTGGAAGAAGGAAGTGGGGTCACCAGGCACAATTGGGCTGAACAGAAGCCTCACGCGTCCCACTCTAGCCACTAGGGGGCAGTGCACGCCAAGGAAACTGGGCTCTGCCTGGGCATCTCCTCCAAAGTGGGGGCCTCACCCGGTGGGGTTGGGGGAACAGGTCTCCCTCCCTGACGCTGGGATCCTAAGCACACAACAACCCAGGCTGGTGAGGAAGCTGGCAGCTCCCTTATACAGACGTAGCTACAAAAGGCTGTTAGAAATCCTGAGGCCAGAGGTGGCTTAAGTTCTGGGTCCAGGAGGCCTCTTCTGAGCTGGCATCCGTGTGCCCTCATGTCTCTGCAGCGGGCAAGGGATGCCCCCACAGCTGTGGAGTTTCCTCTCCAGGGGGCGTGGGCAGGGGGAACGGGCCCAGGGGAGCGGGGTGGGGGTGTCAGGACGGCCTACATGCGATGCGGACGTAGGCCCGGCGACTCTTGGTGGTGCCCGCGGAGCTCCAGGCCACGCACTGGCACCAGTAATCCTCCAGCCCGAACAGCTCCTCCACCTGCTGCCGCGACACCTCGATCTGTACCTCTCGTACCCGCAGGCCTGAGAGGAGGAGACAGATGGCATCAGGGGGCGGGTCTGAGGATAGGAAGCATGGGACGTGGCACCAGGACCTCTGTCTCTGCCAAGCGCTTCCATTTCCATCTATTTTCTCGTCTCTTCCGACTCCACCCTGGCCCCAGCCACCACTGCCACTCCCCTGGAGACTGCAAGGGCTAACACAAGCCCTCTGCCCCGTCCAGTCCGCTTCCTGCCCCGCAGCTGGCGTGCGCTCCTCACAGCGCACAATGCCACGCGTCCCCTGGCTGTGCCTCCAGTCCTCACGACGTGAAGACCCAGATCCCCCACGTGGCCTTCTGGCCCTGCACAGTCTATCCACTACAGCCTCACCGGGCATCTTCCAGTTCCTCATGGTCTCCCCGGCCACAGGGCCTTTGCACACCCAGTCTCCTGCCTGGAACCCTCTTCCGTCACCTCTGTGCCCAGTGGACTCCCGGTCGCCATCAGCTCTGGGCTTGGGCCTCACTTCCTGAGGGAACGCCTCTCTGACCCTGGCCCATCTCCACCCACTCTCAAAGCACCATACTGGACACTGGGCTGTGTAGTTATCAACCCCCGCCCAGCCTGACTTCCCCACGGCCCTGACTGCTATCCGGAACTGTATTATCTACTGATACTTTGTTTGTTAAATATTTCCTGCGGGAGAATAAAGCAGGGCTTTGCCCTGCTCACTGCTGTGGCCCAGGACCTGGCCCAGGAAAGGTGCTCCAGAAATACGTGAAGAAAGCAGGTGGCCTGTCTCTGGTTAGGAGCTGGAGCTGGGGGGAGGCCCCTCTTCCTAGGACCTCTCAACAGCTCCCAACCAGGGCCTGGGGGCTTCCCTGCATAACAGCATCCACCAGCCTACCCAGAGAGGGGTCACACACTCTCCTGCCAACCCTCGATAAAAGCCCCTTGTGCTCAGGGAACGAGTGAACCCTCTGGATGACGATGCCCATCCAAAGCTCTTCCCCAAAGCTTGTGGGAGGACTGTGAGGCCCCCTCCTCCAGGAAGCCCTTCCTGACTGTCCCCGTCTCAGAATTCCTAAAGCTGTTCCTCCCTGCCACGTGTCCCAGCTCACCCTCTCATGCCCGCACATGGGCTCTGATGAGCCTCTCGAAGGTGGGATTGTCAGCTGTCCACTCTGTGGTACTGTGGCATGATGGTCAAGTGTAGGGTTGGGTGGCTGGGCAGGTTTGAGTCCTGGCCCCACCCTCACTCCCCAGCTGTGTGACCTTCACTAAGTTACTCAGCCTCTCTGAGCTTCTGTTCCCTCATAGTAAAACACTCGGGGTAAACTCTAGAGCGATCATGGCAATCACTCTGCCATAGCACCCAGCCAAGGCCGAACACAAATCTACTCAGGAAGGTCATTTGGGTCTCATCCAGCCCCTTCCTTCCACATATGAAGAAACTGAGGCTCAGAGAGCGTCAGTGGCAGGCCCAAAGTCCCACCTCAAGGTACCGGCAGAGCTGAGATCAGCTATCTGGTATCTTGCCCTGGTTAAAGCTCTGTCTCCAGATGCGTGACCTCTTTGGACCTTTCCAGTGAACTCATTGCCTTAACTCTCCCGCCCCATGGGGTAGGATGCCCTTTGCCCGAGGAGCCCAGACAGTGAGGGAAACCCCCTCCCGACGGCCAGGGATCTAAATGCGAGGGGGCTGGGGTTCTGCCCCTGGGGAGCACCAGGAGGGCAGAGGCTGCTTCAGAGGGATGACGCTGGCTGCTCACAGGGGCTGCCTGGAGTCCTGGCCTTTGACCAATGTTGCACAGCCCAGGGCGGCACAGAGGGGGCCCCCGCCCCTTATTCACTAGGCTGTGAAACTGACAGGGGGGGTCCCTCTCAAGGGGGTCATCCATCCAGCCCAACCGCTGGACAGAGAAATCATCACCCAGAAGGAGGACAGGGACCTGCAGTCTCTCTGACTTGGTCCCCAGCACCAGGTGCCCCCGCCCCCATGCCCACCTCCTCCAGCATGGTGGTTAAGGGGCAGGTGGGACCTGGGTCAGGACACCCAGGACTGGGCTCTTGTCCTGACCTGGCACGAGCTGGTAGGGTGGGCTCGTCCTGCCTCTTCTGGCCCACGGCTATCATCCCCTGTCTTTCCAGAGCCACAGAGAGGGCCAGGGTGGGGAGCAGGAGGATGAAACCAGCCATACTGCTGCCAAGGGAGTGCCCACAGGACCACAGTCTATTCTTTGTAGCTAATGGGGACAAGAGTGCCCCAATTTCTCGGGCTGGCATGGCTCATGAGCCCGGTACCAGGGGAGTAGATGCCATGCTGTTACTATTACTACTAATTGCAGGGTTTTTGAGAGGCCCCAGGGGGGGTACACCATCCCTCTGCTCTGCCTGGACCCCCACAAATGACCTCTGATACAGGCTGGAGGGGCTCAGGGGGACAGAGAAAGAAGAACAGGCTTCAAGAGGAAAGAGGCCAAGAAAAAGCCAGAAAGAGGACGGAGGAAATGGGGGTTTACTGAGCGCCTGGCACTTAACGCCACCTTGTTCCACACCCACCGGGACCTTCCGTTAACATCCCAGTTTACAACGAGAGGACCTGGGGCTCAGAGAGGGTGGGTGACTTTCCCAGAGCCACACAGAACAGGGAACAGGGGCAGCTGGGGTATGTTCCTTTTTTTTCTCTTTTCAACATTCCTTTTTTTTTATTTTTAGATTTTGGGTGAGCCTGACACTCTAAATCTATTTTTTAAAATGCTTTCAGAATTTTGGTAAAATATACATAACTCAAAACTTACCGTTTTAACATATACGGTTTGGGGTGGCATTAAGTACATTCTGGGGTATGGTTTTAAGCCTGGGTGGTTCTGAAATCTGCGAGCTTTTTCCAGGAAAAAAGAAGTCGGAAGGAGGCAGAAAGGAGAGAGAGTATGTGGTGGCGGGGGGGGGGGGGTGGTGGCAGACAGACAGACATAAGGGAAAAAAGATGGACACAGAGAGACAGGGGTGAGAAGGGGGAGAGGCAGGAGAGACAGAAGGAGAGGAGAGACGGCTAAGAAAGGAGGAGAAGGACGAGGGAAGGGGTGAAAGCCTCAAAACCAAAGCTGAGGCGGGCTGTGGGGCGAAGGACCCCCGGAGCCCGGGCTTGGCTGGGCCTGCCCGACACTGGCCACCTGCAGGTAACCAGCAGCGGACGCCCCCTCCCTGGCCCGAACCCCGGATAGGCTCTCCACCCCAGAGGGTCCTGTACTGTAAACAGGGGCCTGGGGACAGATAAGCAACCACCTGGCCTCGGGGGCCCCACTGGGGGTGCCCCAGAGACCCCAAGTTCACCTCACCCTCGGGATCTGGGCTACATCCTATAGCACACCCTCCGTGGTTATTTACGTGACATCACCAACCTCTTGTTTAAACTGAAAACAACTGATGTCTATGAAGGAAACGCAGCATTCTTATGAAAAGAAACAGAATCACTTCCCACAGACACTGAGGCCCTCCCGCACTCACGATGGTCTAGGATTCTAGTTGCGTGCCGGTGGGGGGCTGGGGGGGGAGCTCTTTGTTAAACGGGGAGCACAGCAGGTGCTGGGGTGTGCGTGCGTGTGTGTAAGAGCTCTAGCCCCCCACCCCCACCCCCGCCCCCAGACTGCTCCGTGATGTAAGCCAGAGACAGAGAGAAACCAGAAAAAGAGTGAGCACTCAGCAAGGATTCGGTGCACTTTCATTTGGTAACCCAAAGTCAGACTGGGACAACCCTTGGGGAAATACTGATCAAGGGTGAATCCCAGAGGGGAAACTGAGGTGGCGGATGGGGGCGGGGGGGGGGGGAAGCCACGGCCATGTGAATTCTCACAGGGAGCCCAGGGTGGAACCCCTGGGCCCAGGTGTGCTGGGGGTGACCGGACAAGGGGGGGCAGGCTCACCCGTGGCCTCATCCAGGCCCTCCTGCATGACGTGGTCATTCTGGCTGACCCACTCGCCGTTACACTTGAAGTAGATCTGCGTGGCGGGGAAGGCGCGGCAGCGCAGCTCCACGGGCTTGTTCTTCACGATGTAGGCATCCTGTGGCTCCTGCAGGAAGTGGGGCAGGGGCTCAGCCGGCGCCGAGGGGAAGGAGTCGGGGAGCACCTCGCTGCCGGAATCAGTGCCTGTGGAGGGAAGGCGGGCTTCGTGAGGCTGCAGGCTCGGAGGAGGGGTGGGCAGCTGGAGACCAGCTGGGATGCCCTCCGTGACCTCCCGGGGGCCTCAGTTTCCCCATCCCACCCAGCTTTTAAGAGACTGTGCTTTGGACACACCAGTCCTAGCTCTCTGATACTGTGTGATTTGACTTGTTTCCAGGAGGAGCAGTCAGGGTGGCCCGGGATGCTGAAGCGATCCATCCGGGCGAGGATACCACCCCCCTAGCCTTCTCCAACGTCCCCTGCACTGGACCTCCGGAGCCTCCCTCCAGGGTCCCGCGGCGATGTCGCAGCAGGTGAAGGGTGGGAGTGGGTGACTGTGCCTGGAGCACAAACCAGGCCAGCTCTGCCCTGCAGGCACAGCTGCCCTTTGCAGGCAGCCAGGCTGATGGAAGTGGGGAGACAAGCCGGGGTCCACAGAGGCGTGGCGAGGGGTGACGTGGGGCGGTCGCGCCGGGCCTGGGCTCCTTGGTGCTTGGCCCGCCCCCTCCTCCAGGAAGCCCAAGGCAGACAGCCGCATAGAAATGGAGCCCCTCTTCCCAGCAGCCTTTACCCAGAGCCTCCCCTCCTCTGGACTGTTGTCTCTGCCGCAGCAAAATCCACACCCTCCACCCTAACAACAGACAAGGAAACTTCAGAGCCTGGGAATGCAGATAGGCTGTGCCCGCAGCAATGTCCTCCCCCAAAAGGGGCCAGATGGAAACCCTGGCCCGCCTGCATCCCTGGAAAGAACAGCGCCTCAGGAGGTGAGACAAACAGGAAGGGAGAGGGGCTGGCCACCACCAGTAGTGGGAGGGAGGGAAACCAGGCCAGGCCAGGCTATTGGTTTGCAATCCACTTAGGAAAAATGACTTTCCAACACCAAGTGCCAAATAATCAGGTGGCTGGGACAAGCGGTGGGGGGCTGTCCTCCTCTGCTAAGCTCCAGAGGAAACCATGAATTAAGCTGCAGGGGTGTGCATTTGTCCAGCCCCTTAGAGCCAACCGTGGCCCTGTCACTGCCCTAGCTTGATTTGGGGGGGGGGGGTTCCCCAGAGGCGCAAGTGGTCCCTGGGATCAGGCACTTGTCTTTCAACCCAGGAGGCCACGATGGGACATGCTCAGTGCCAAGGCATCCCCCTATGGGCCAAGGGGGCTAAAATGCCCAAGCTAGGCCATCCCTCAGTGGACCAGGTTGTCACTGGCTGCTGGCTCTGGGTCCCAGGGAGTGGGGCAGCTGTGTGTGTGTGTGTGTGTGTGTGTGTGTGTGTGTGTGTGTGTGATCTATGGGAACAAAGGCGAAGCTGGCAAGAAGGTGTGAATCCAGCTCCATCCAGCACGTTCTGTGTGCCCCTAGGACAGAACTCCGACGTCATTACCTCATCTCTGAAGATGGCAGGAGGTAAACACCCTCCTCTGGACTGTTTTGGGGGCCACACGACAAGCATGAGTGCCCAGGAGCGGCCTGGCGCACAGTAGGTACAAGTCGCAGCGTGAAAATGGCAACGAATGCTCACCTCCCACTCGGTGCTGTATTTTTAGTTAATAATTCTGTAAGGTATTTAATATTAGTCTTCAGTTTGTAGATGGGGAAGCTGAGGCTCAGAGAAGTTAAGCAACTTGCTCGAGGGCACAGAGCCAGCAAGAAGCAGACCCAATAAACAGACCCTGGCGTTTGGGGAGCCGCCCAGGGCTCCACACCGCCTTCACTGGAGTAGCTCTGGGACATGGCGGGTGTCCCCAAATCTGAGGATCTTAACAGATCCTGACACTGGCCAAGACCCTACAATTCCAAGAGCTCTCTCATTAAAGGGTCAGCAAGGCCGGAACTGCCCTTGTTTCAAAGCTGAAGAAACTGAAGACCATCCAAACGGGGCGATGACGGACGCGAGGTCCCCGCTTAGTGAGCAGCTGCCCCGGGAAGAGCACCGAAGCATTCCGGGTCATAAAACAAACTTCCCTCTGCCAGGCAGGGAGGCACCTTCTTGGTAGGTAAACCGGCAGCCCCTAGGTTCTGGGAGCTTGAGCGGTTGATGGCAAGATGAAACAATGCCCAGGCCTCCCAGTGGCCAGAGCGCAGGGTGCAGCCAAGTGGTCGTGTGGGCGGCAGAGCCCCATGCCCACCTCCCGCTGCCGGCACCCTGCTTCTGTCTCAGCCCGAGGGGTGAGAGGCAGGTGCAGGCTTGAGACTGAGACACCCCTGGGTCTGAAGTCGCCCTTACTGACCTCAGGCACCCCGTCCGTGACATGGGGTACCGGGCCTCCCTCTGGGGGGTGGCGGCCATCAGAGAAGGTGCGTGGGAGCCCGTGGTGCAGGTGCATGCCAGCTCTGCCTTCCAGCCACGCGGCCCCCGGCCCCCAGGTGATGGCTGCCGTGGCTCTCTGCGGCACTGCGGGCTGTATTTACGACTTTGTTTTATCACCCTAATGCGGCTCATTTATAAAGCAGGCGCAGACGCGGCTGAGCAAAGTAAACATTAGACATCCATTAGTGCAGCAGGCCCCGAGTCTGGCGGCCCCCGGCCCCGCCCTCCTGCCCCAGCCCTCTTCTCCACCCCTGCACGAAGCTTCATCTCTGGCCTTGGCAGGGCATCCTCATCGATGCGTCTCTGGCATGGCAGTGCAGGCTGGCTCTAGATGTAGCTGCTTCCCCTTTGCGATGCCCCCGCCCCCCAGGCATCCTGGATTCGGATGCCGCCAGGAGACCAGAACCAGGTCTGACCTGAGAGTTCCTCCCCAGGTGGACCACCGGCAGCCTACAGGCTTGCCAGGCACGTAGTAGGTGCTCAGTGAAAGCAGATTAAATAAAAGTGGGGGTGGGGGAGTGCTGCCAGAGCCTGGGGAACAGCTGAGCTGGGTCCCCGCCCTCATCAGTGGACACTTTTCCTCCACCTTGGCCCTGGCTTGGGTCCTCGCGGCTGAGGGCCACCTGAGCCTGCCGTGTGGGGGCCAGCCTGGAGGGAGAAGAGTAATGGCGTCTCAGGGTTCCCGGATGCTTACCCTGCCCGATGCTGTCACAGGGCACTTCATACGAACTCACGGAGTCCCTGCAACAAGGCTGACAGAGGCCCCTCAACTTCTTTGGTTTTTAGCGTCTTGGTAATTTTTACCCCAAGATTCAAAAGGAATTCCTAATGGTTTATTAAGCAGTTAGCTCTGAACAACTTGCGTGTGTGTGTGTGTGTGTGTGTGTCCTAACAAGTTGGTAACCGTTTGAAAAAATTATACACCTAAACCGAAAGAAACAAATAACATTTGTACTCCATTCCTAAACGGCCCCGATGACTTACCAACGGGCGTGTATGCACCACTTGGGCGCTGCACAAGTTCTCAAATCTTGGAATCAGACTGGAGCCTCCACCCTCCTGGTCTGTCTCAGAGTACCTCCAAACGCCCAAATCCCACCTTTGCAAAGACGTGAGGCCACGTAAAGGGAAAAAGCGCGATGCGATGTCGAAATCATAAGCTACCTCGAATCAACAGTTGCCGCTGTGTCTTGCAGCTGTTTAGTGGGTCTGTGTTTCCTCGAAGGTTAATAATACCCCGCTGCGCCCCCTGGGAATGTGTCGCGGCACCCTGGGGTGCTTTGGCGCACGGTTTGGGAACCACAGCCCCTATGCCCTATTAGGCACGATCATTATGCCCATGCTACAGATGAGAAACGGAGACCAAGCGAGGTGAAGTAAATGGCACAGAGCGACACAGCTAGTCAGTGGCAGAGAGCTAGGGAGCAAATCCGGGCAGCCGGATACCGGAATCCGACTTCTGAACCGTAACTGGCATTTATTTCTACGACGAAAGTGTGGAACTACGTGCCAGGTACTTGCCACCCTTCACCCCACTTACTCCCCACAAACCCCAAGGTGAGGATTATCTTCCCATTTTCCAGACGAAGCCACGGGGCATCACGGGACTTGCCCGAGGTCGCCTCGTCAGTGGGAGGAAGCGCCAGGTCCCTCCCTCACCTGCCTCCCTGGTTTCCACTACGGTCCTCCCCTTAGCTCCATCTTTACAGAAGAGACAGACACCTCAGGAGAGTCCCCCTCGGAAGGGAGCTTGCACCTGCCAGGCCAGATCCGGATCTGGGTTTCCTGCTGGCGGGAAGATGTCCCACGTGAAGTGCGTTTTTCTAACAGAACTCATTTAAAATGCAACCTGCCTTCGCAGCCACAGACGCGAGTGGCCCAGCCGTCCCAAGATGAAGGTATGGAAGACACACAGATGTGACCACACACGCTGGAGAAGAGCAACCCCTGGGGCCAGGGGCTCGGGGCTTGCACCCCAGCTGGGGACTGGCATTGCTCTTGGCCCCCATTTGGCCAGGAAGCTGGTCGAGCCAACCCCTCAAGGCCTACTCTGGTTCCATCACTTTGAGATGGAATCTGTCAGCGTGTGACGGTGTCCTACTGGGTAGATTTTTTCTTCCTGAAGCCAATTTCCCTAAAGCGGGGTCACCTTTTTGGCCACTGTTATTCCTAGCTCAAAGGCCCAGCACAGACTGTGGTCGTAAAGCAGAAGGTGAGGGGAGCCTGGGGGCAGGAGGGAGGGAGGAGGAGGAACTATTTGCTGCTGGACTCTCCCGGCCGTGCCCAGGTTCTCCCGCCCCAGGTCTCAGATTGAGGACCGCCAGCACCTCCAGGGGGGACCTCTTGTGGGTGCCATTCAAACCCTCACTTCCAATTTCCCCATAGCTGCCTGCATGAGGGCTCCTATCAGCCTGTCTCACTTGGATGCAGCCTCACAGGAATAGAGGTTACTTCAAGGGCCATCTTGAACAACATCCCCCATCCACTCTATCCAACCTTGACTCACGTACCTCCAGGGACGGGGAACTCACCACTGCTTTTCTCAGCCAGGTTCTCCTTTGAACAGACCTAACGGAAAAGTCCTCCTTACTTTCGGCTGAAATCTGCTGTCTGAGGTTCCAACCATTGCTACAAGTTTAACCTCTGAGGTCACGCAAAACAGCGTGCTTCCTCTCCCGCGTGACAGCTTCCAGCCTCTGGGGCGTGCAGCTGCCTGCCCTGGCCTTGTCGCCTTGCTTTCAAATATTCACGAGACACGGCTTGACACCCCCTCACCACCAAGCTGGCTTCCTCACGGACGAGTTCTGTTTTGCTCACAACCCACTTAAAATGCGGGAGGAGAGGTAACCAGGGTGGGGTCTGGCAGCGTCGGTGTCCCCCCCCCCACCCCCGAAATGTTCAGGATGGGGTAACCAGGCCCTAGGAGGGGAGCGGAGCTGGCAGAACAGAGCTGTGAGCCTGACAGGAGGACCCGGCCAGGTGCTGGACCCGGGCAGGACTCAGTGTGGAGACATAGGCTCCCACCTGACAGGGAAGAAGTCAAGGCCACAGGCTTGTTTAAGAGGTACCAGCACCTAAGCCACTGGAATAAGCAGGAGCCAGGGCCTTGGAGGCGAAGGACGTGGCTTCAGGACCAAAGGGAAGAAACCGTATGTTCCAGAGCTGCTGCTGAGAGGAGCGAGAGGCTAGACCTGTGTGCTCAGATATTCCTGAATGAGAAACCCTCACAGAGGGCTTCTGCTTCCCTTCCGGGGACCCCAAGAGGAATGGGTTCAAACGCCCACTCTGCCACTGAGACCTTGGGGAGGTTGTTTCACCCCTTGGGGCCTCAGTTTCCCCGCCTGTAAGAAAGGGGAGAACAGGCAGAAGCACAGGAAGTCACAATCAGAGGGGCCTGGAGTCTCGCATTCTATCAGCTCAGAGAAGGAAAGCGACTGATCAACATCACACAGCAAATCAGTAGCCAAGCCGGGCCAGAGCGCGGCTTCTGATTCGGGACTGAGGAGGGCAGACAGCACAGCCAGCGCAGGGCTGCGGGGAAACGCGCGGTCTCCGTAAGCCCCCTGCCTGGGATGGAAACTCACTACCATCCATCTCAGCCGGGTCCGCTCTGGCCTGGCCCAGGGCAGAGACCTCAGCATGAGGCTGAGGTGGTATGTGGGGCCTTGACATCCCCGCCCACTCTTTTTGTCCCCAGGTGGGTGACAAGGCCAGCCCTGAGCCCCCCTAGGCTCAGCACGAAGAGGCGGGCATCTCCAGGGCTGTGTCTCCAGGGCTGGCTGGCGGGAGGCGGTGCCCACACCCGGTGGGGCAGGACTGGGAGGAGAGAAGGGGAGCAGGCGGGAGGTGAGGGAGCGAGAAACACCCCACGCTGGGCACATTTATCATCAGCAATCAGTCTTTCTCTAGCCCCTGGACACGGGCTAATTCCCGCCAGACTTGACCTCCCACTGCATGGAAAATCTCTTCCATTCACCGTGAGGCTGATGTGCTCAGTGGGGAGTGGGGAGGGTGGGGGGGACGGAGGCCACTTATTATTATATTTTAAAAACACATAAACCCCCCATGGAAGGACCCCTCCCTGGACACAAAGCCCTTCTTCCATCTGGCCCTGGCTTCTGGCGGCTGTGGGGTTCAGGCTGGGGCCCCCCTCAGAGGTGGTTACAATGGCTGTTACTGATGACAAATGGGGGCTGGCGGGCTTGGGGGACGCGGAGCTACTTCCAACAAAGGAGGCCCCTTGCGCAGCCCTTTTCCCATACCCTCTGTAGACCTGCCTGTGCCCATGACATCACTTCCTGTGCTGGCCACAGGAAGTGGCCTCACGGAGACGGCCAGCTGTGGCAGGAGCCTGCATCCTGAAGGGGGGTGTCTGGCTGATCCTCAATGTCTCCCCTGGAAGGGCTCAGGGGCAAGCGAAGGAACTGACGGGAGGCTGGAGATGAGGCCCCAGGGTGGGCTCAGAATCCTGGAATGGAGCCCAGGCCCATTTTATTGGGGGTCCCACTGCTTACAAAGTTGGGAGGGACACTACAGTTACTGGGCTCAGGCTCCCAGGGGTACCTGGGGAGGCTGTATTCCACACTCAAGGGTCCAGGCCCTCCCTCCCCACCTTTCCTTCGGTCACTGGACTCCCTCGGCCTGGGCGTCTCTAGGGCTAATTTTAGGCTCCCCTTCCGAGCCCCGGGTCCCAGCGTGTCACTACACCTGGAGGCTTGGGCCCTCAGGAGGGGGCATTCTGCTTCCCCCTCTTCTCTCTGACAATGGGCTCAAAGCCCTCTCATCCATCACATTCCAGATAATGACCAGTTGCCAGCACACGATGGGATAACACACGTGAGCAGCACGACAATCCTGGGATGTAGGCGGTCCATTTCACAGATGAGGACCCTGAAGCTCAAGGAAATGAATAAAAAAGACATGCTCAGACCCATAGCTGCCAAGAAACCCAAAGCTCTTCTTGTTAAACCACAGGCCTCCTTTGGCCCACCACGCCCCCGAGGGATTAGCAGGGGGGCAGCTATTTTCCTGCCCATTTTGCAGATGAGCAAACGGAGTCTCTCCAGAGTTTACTAGCTTGGCTGGAAGGGAACAGGGTCTTGGCTTCCTGACCCCAGCACCTGGCCTCCCTACCTCCATGGGCCTGACAAGTCCTAGACTTGTTCTGGGTGCCCGGGCCAAACAGGGATCCATTCTCGCCCGGTGCAGCCCCCAAGACATCACAGTCAGACACACATACTCATACCAACAGACACACGCAGACCCCCATGCACGGTCCCAGTCCACAACCTCTCTCCCCTGGATGCCCAGGGAGCCCCAACTGGGCTGGGACAGTGACTCCTTTCTCTAGGCCGTTTACGTCCATGCTCTAAGACAACAGCAGTGGCTCAGGCCTGTGGGGACCCCTGTGTTTGGTCATCTCTCCTCCGTTCAGAGTTAGGATGGGGTGGGGGGGGTGGGTCTGAGCTGCACTTTCAGCCTCTACCAAACACCCAGCTGCTGGGAGTCCTATGTCAGGAGGCCTCCTTTCTCTCCCTGGCATCCCGCCCACATTGCTGATGGACCTGGAGGCTGCTAGATAAACCTTCTAGATGTGCCTCAACCACATGGCTGCCCCCACCACCCCCTCCAGTCTCCAAGCCCATGTGCTCCCGCTCAGACCTCCTCACTGTGCTCCCTTCTTCCCTCCACTCCCCTCACAGCAGCCGGTACCATCTTATGAGACAGAAATAAATTCCTCCCCTGCCTACCCCCCCCCATGGCTTCCATTTGCACCTGGAATGAAGTCCTACCCCTCACTGAACAGTCTGATTTCAGATGCTCACCCGTCACCGCTGTGCTCTAAGCCACCCATGCGTGTTTCCTGCCCCTTGAACGTGCCTCCTTTATTCCCACCGCAGGGCCTTTGCAGTTGTCTCCTTCTGGAATGCACGCGCCCCGCCGGCCAATCTCCCTGTGCTCCTGTGGTGACTCTCTGTCACGGAGACCTCAGTGCCACCTGCTCCTTCCCAGGTGAGGCCTTCCCTGACCCGCCAATGTACTCTGGTCATCCTCTGCTCTCCCCGGTGCTAGGTCTGCACTGTCCTGGGATTTACGGTTGTTTTGTTTGTTTGTCTGTTTTTCTGGACAGAGTTCATCTCTCTCTGAAATACCTTCTTCCTGTATTTGATTGTCTGCTGTCTGTGTCTGGACAGGTCTGCTCTCTGGAAGGCAAGCTCCTGGAGAACCTGGAAATCCTGTTTGCTTGTTTAGCTGGGCCTCCTGGGGACGCAGGACTTTCTCTAACACCTGGGGTGGCAGGTGGAGGTGGGAGGGAGTGGCCAGAGGGGATGCCCACCGGTTGGGCTGACCTGAGCCATGGGGGGGCAGCCCCTTTGGAAACCCTATGCTGAAGGATGCCACTAACCTCAGGGACCATCTAATTCCTGTCCTCTAGAATGGAGATCAGAGAGGGTGTGGCCTGGCCTGAAAATCACACAGCACCTGAGCAGCAGAGCCAGTAGAAAAAACTGGACTCTAGACTCCCAGGGGAGGAGAAGGGACTGTATTTTAAAAAACCTCCTTAGGGGCGCCTGGGTGGCTCGGTCGGCTAAGTGTCCAACTCTTGATTTCAGCTCAGGTCATGATCTTACAGTTGGTGAGGCTGAGCCCCCTTATCTGGCTCCAGGTTGTCAGCCTGGGATTCTCGCTCTCTCCCTTTCTCTCTCTCTCTGCCCCCCCACCCCTCCCCCCTCTCTTGTGCACTCTCTCTCTCAAAATAAATAAATTAACATAAAAAAAAATCCTCCTTGTCCTTCTAATGAAAATGCTTTTTTTCCCTTGGCCTTTTCTGATGACAATTTGGGAAGAAACAAGAATGAAAATAAAACCAACCCATTCCCACCCCCCTGTGTCCCAGAATGAACACGGGACATCGGTCCTCTTGGACTTTTCTAGACACAACACATATTTTGTTACTTAATGAGGTGTCACCATATACAGCGGCATATTCTGTTTCCCTTGCAAGGCTGTTAACCGAAGACTTTTAAGCCGCTTTGAACCCACAGCGAAATGCACAAGGCATCTCTCTGGCGCTCGGCACAGTCCCACACATCACGTCACGGGCGCAGGCCAGCTGGCCCGGCTGCCCCTGGCACAGCTTTCCGGGCCGCCGGAGAAGCCGCAGGATGCGGACGCAGAGCTGGTGTGGGAGCCACTGGGCGGTGACGTGAGGTTGGCTTTGCACGTTTGGGCTCTGGGCAGAAGGATGCCAGCATCCTGTCCCTGTGTTCTGGAAAAGTCAAAAAGCCCGTGCATGCAGCCTCTGGCTCGGGGGCTGCCTGACAGACTCCCCTTGCAGGCAAGGTGCCTGCATGTTCTCCCGGGAAGTCTGGAGTCAGGCCTGTTCTTAGGGCGCTCCGAGGCACAAATTTCCCCTGCCTTCTCGGCATCACATCATGCTCTAGGGCTGCACAAGCCCTCCTCGCAGGGGGGAGACAACTGCCAACACTTTGCAAAGTGGAAAATCTGCTACGATCCTTGCCCGCTGCCGTTGGCACCATCACCACGCCCGGCCAGACCCTGCCCCGGTGCTGGCTGTGGGCCGCCTGGCAGGCACCGGGGAGGCAGCTCAGACCCTGGGCTGAGGGCCCTTAGACCTGAGTCTAAGGCCTTCACGTCCAGAGAGGAGCAGTGACTTGTCCAAGGGCAAACAGCCAGTCAGTGGCTACAGCGACCCTGGTATCTTGGCATCACGTTCGCACAAAGAGAACCATGGCAGGGACAGAGAGAAAGGGGGTGCAGACTCTGGCCTTTGCCCATCTGTGAAATGGGGCATGGGACGAAGGAGGAGAGATGAATAGAGGTGGAGGCCGAGTCACGGGGAGAGGAACAGAGGAAGAGAAACCTGACGGCGCCCGCGGCCGAGGGTGAGCGGAGCAGTGCGGGGGCTTCTCCTCGTACGTTTCTGAGCCTGGAATCCACCTGGGTTTGCACTCAGGCCCTGAGAGCAGGGGAAGAAGGTGGCCATCCATCACGGGCCTTCGTCCACACTCCTACACTCCTGCTCTGCCTCTTCCACGCGGCCAGGACTGGGCTGAGGTTCCGTGACCCCAAGGAAGGCGGACCTTGTGGACTCAGCCTCCCAGAGGTGGGAGCAACTGGGTTCAGGTCACACAGCAGGTTGGAAGCAAAGCTGGACAGGAACGTGGGCATCCTGGCACTCGGCCCAGTGCTCTTGTCCTTGCCTCCCTCTGGTTCCACTGGTGGAGAAGACCCTGGCCCTGGGCCCGGTGAACAGCTGAGTTGTCAGCAGTTAAGACACGGGGAGACAGGTGTCTCAAGCCAAGGGGAAGACCCAGATGGCCACTCGGGTATACCTCGAGGGGGACAGGGTGGTGGGCAGGGACTCACCCCTACTCTTTCATTCATTCATCAAACATCCTCGCCTCCCCTTGATCACGCCTATGGGAGGGCCTTGGAGAGCAATGGCCAAGCTTCAGTCCCACCCAGGAGAAGCTGACAGCAAAAGTTCAAAGTTAAGGATCCCAAATCTTGACTCAGGCTCCCGCTCCGTCTGCCTCTAGCCTAGCCTCACAGTCCTGTGACAGCCCTTCTGCCTGCTGACCCACCATCAGTGCAGAAACAGAGCTATAGCTGTGTCTGAAGCTCCCTCCTTCTCAGTCAGGGAGCCGGCCCACCTCCTCCAGGAAGCATGCTTTGACTACTCCCACCTCGACTGCCATAGGGATTTCTCATTCTCCAGGCCCCCATAACCCCTCATATTTTTCTCAAGCCGAAACACATGGTGCTGTCATTGGCTTCTGAAGCAACCCTGGGTAAGCCGCTTCCCTCTGGGCCTCAATCTTGCCTTCTGGGAAATGGGGCCACTTTTACTTGCTTCCCCTCACCCACCCCCCCGCCCAGGGTTGTTGGCAATATCAAGGTCCCAAGTGTGAAACTATTTTGCCAGGTGGGCGGCCCAGTGCTCCGGATAATTCTTTATCGTTGAGTTTTGCAGTAAGAAATGGTGGGCGTGTCTTGCCGGGGCCTGCCGGGATCACTGGCTGACATCTTGACCAGTAGATCTAGGTTGTTCCTCTGGGCTCGAGGTGCCCGCCAGCCGCCCCACTCGCTGCCCACCCTGCCCCAGCCTCCCGGCCGCTGCCCCGGCCCACGCGGTGATGACAGGAGCCGCAAAAGGCTGATGCAAGCTGGAAGAAGGGAATGAAACAGACTCGCGTGGGGCGGGTGGAGCTCCACCCCCGGCCCCGCGGGACTCCCAGCCCTGCTCCTGCCTGCTTGTTTGTACCTGCTGATGTAATCCCTGGGCCTCCTTGGCTCAGGGCTCGGCCTGCTCACCTTGACCTCTGAGTGACGGAGCTCTTCTCCAGAGAAGGGCAGCTGGGCCCCAGTGAGGGCAGAGGGGAGGAAAGGGCCTGAAACACAGTATGAAGAAGAGTAGGACCCGGTCAACCCCAGCTTTGCCACCGTGTCACTTCAGGGCAGATGTCCCATGGCTCTGAGCCTGTTCCACCACAGCCCTCAATGTGCCACTCTTTGGTGGATTTCTCCCAGGGGGTAAGGGAGTCTGAGAGGGGAAAGGAGAAAAGGGAGAAGCGTGGCTCCGTGGAAGGAAAAACCAGAATAGTCCCGGGCTGGCCTCCCGCTCACCGTGCGGCTAGGCCGGCTGCCTCACCCTCTGGGGCCTTGGCTTATCTGGAAAACGGACACAATCTCATGAACGCGTGTGCTCACTTCGCAGCGAGAGCTGCGGCCACTGAAGCGTGTAGGTGGCTCGGGGGACCTGGGGACAGTTGTGGGAGGGTTCCCACCAGGATCCTGGAGGTAGGGCTGTGCTCCCTGCCGGGCCCGGCCCCAGGAGCCTCCTCTTGGGGAGGAAGGGCATGAAAGGGAACAGGCCTCCCCAGAGACCTCCAAGGAGCCATCAAAAACACGCAGGTGGTGAGGACAAGAGCCAGGACACTCTCCTGGAAACCGCAAGGCCACCCACGTGCAGCCGAGGGCCCTGACCCCATGAGCCCAAGGTCTGGAGATCTCCCTGACTCCAGACTAATTCTCAAACCTGGTTTCCCTGGAGACGCCTCTGCTCTTTCCCTGAGAAAGGGGAGGAGAAAAGGGCCTCATGCGGTTCATGTGTCTCTTTGATGAACACTGAAGGCTCCTGAAAGCCGGGGAGCCAGCCCGGTGGGGAGGAGGTCAGCCACCCTCGACCCCTCAGCCCCCGGGCCAGTGGGGTTACCTTCAGCTCTGCTAGGCTGCTTCGGAGGGAGAGCTGCACTCCAGCTGGGACGCGTGGGCTTCCCTGGCCACACAGGTCCACCTTTCCCTTTGCAATGGCCTTGAGTCATAGCGGGTCCCCTGCTGTGTACAGGCCAGCCCGTTCCCAGACACTGCCCAGGGCGCTTGGCATACATCATCCAACTGAATACTCCCAACAACCTTTGAGGCAGCACGATCCCCGGTACCCAGGCAACTGAGGCACAGAGAGGCTACGTCACTTGCCCAAGGTCACAGAGCAGGGTCGTCGGCACTTAAATCTGGATCTCGCCGACTCTAAGCCCCTGCTCGTTAACCTCTATGCCAGGCGTTCTCAAACCGCCACATGCACCAGGGTCACCTGGAGGCTTGTAAATCCCGGCGTACCGTGGCCTTCCTCCTCCTCTCCCACCAGGTCCCCCCCTCAGCGGGTCGACGGCGGGGCATTTCTAACAAGCGAAACGTGTATTTCTAACAGGTTTCCAGGGGCTGCTGCCGGTCCTCTATGCTCTCGTGTCTCCCAACAGAAGTATCAAACGCTTAGCCCACCTAACAGTGCTTGATGGAGTCAGCTCCCTTTCCCTGAGCTTCTATGATTCCGCTGGACGCTTTTCGAAAGGAACCGAAGGAATCGCATGGCAGCATGGTGCCCGCTACCTCAGCTTTGACTCGGGTTCCGGCGAGTGACAGTAAGGATAATGACAGCCGTCACCTGCCCCTGCGTCCTTGGACCTTACTACTTAGCCCCTCCGGACCTCAGTGTCGTTATCGGCAAAACGGGAGTGATGACACCGCTCAGAGCAGCGCCTGGCACGCAGCACAAAGACGTATTGAGTATAAGCTGCGTTGTTGTTTTTACTGTCACCATTGTCACCATCTTTCCAACACTGTGACTCTTCACCTATCCACCTCCACCGTTTACCCGAAGCCACTCGGGAGGGTAAGGAACTTGCCCGAGTCCCCAAGCAGCAGAGGAGAGATTCTAAGCCAGGTTTGGGAGCCCAGTGGTAGGACCTGTCCCTGACAGGCAGAGAGATGCCTACTCTGGCCACTTCCTCCACAAAGGATGGAGAGTTGTTTTCTTATTTGTGTTTCTTGCACTTCCTTCAACAACCCCCCCCCCCCAACCCTCCCGCTCCAGCCACTCGGCCCAGGGCACAACGGTGTCACTACTGAAGGGAGAAGGTCTCCAGTAGAGAACCAGAGCTGTGACAGCCACCACACTTGGTGCCCTTGGCCAGCCAGACCCCTTCCCTCCCCGTCTGTCCCTCTGTCCCCTAGCCTGCTCCTCCTTACTGGGCACCCTCGAGGTGTGAGGGATGGCTTGGGATTGGCTGGTCCAGCCCCTGGGAGAGAGAAGGTCACGTGCTTGTCCTGAGACCCTCTTGTTCCCATGTCCTCTGGGATCTCAAGTTCAAAACAATAGAGGCTTCAGGTTGCCCTTGATGTAAAGGTTTAGTAGGTGTCTAATTTTAGCTGAGAAATACTCGGCATTTTCCCAGCCGCCGTCACTGCCGCACTCCATGCTGGACAAATGGCCTTGCTTTTCCTCCCCGATTGTTCTCGGCTGGGGGGCTAGGGGCAGACTCCAGCTCAGGACAATTGCCTTTGTGTCTGCTTCCGGGTGGCTCTTAACTCAGCAAAGAGAATGGGTCAGCCTGGAGTTCTCAGTCCCAAGCTCTCAGCCTCTCAGCCAGAGCTCCCGGGCCTCCCTACCCCCACCCTGGCTGCAGGGCCCTCGCTTCAGTCAGGGCATCCCAAAATGTGGTATTTCAATGGGATTTGCTACTCACAGCCTCCTCAAATAGCCAGGGGTGGTGGCAGGGAAGGAGGGCTTGCAGGCTGCAGGGGCCTCCCAGGGGACAGATGAGGATGCCAAGGCCCAGAGAGGGTGTGACTGGCCTCAGGTCACACAGGACTCTGGCAGAGCTGGGCCGGGACTGTACATCCACAATCACGGTCGAGCCCTCTTTGCGCCACGTGCAGGAGAAATCCCACCGCATCTATGCCTCCACCTGGCATGGGGACACCTCAGAGCAGAAGCTCCCAGACTGCAGGCCTCCATTCTTTTGGCCTCCAGTGGAGACACCTGGAATGCTGCGTCATCACCCCACCGTCTTCGCCCGGCTGAGTCCTTCTGCCTTCAGGTCTCGCCTGGAAGGTCACTTCTCCAGAGAGCCCGGCCCTGCCTGCCCTTCCCAGCTACACCGGGGCCCTGGCTCTTCCTCTAGTATTTCTTTTCCTTATTGCCCTCATCACCTTTTCGAGTTACATACTCATCCGTGCATTTCCTTGTTCAATGCCCGGGTCTCCACCAATCCTCGTCCCAGGGGCCAGATGCACGGTGGCAGTCGCAGCATTTAACCACCTGTGTGGGCTCTGGGCCAGGGTCCTCGGAGAGTGAATGGGGCCACTGGGGACCCTCAAGCCTCGAGACAGGGGCTGTTTGCCACCCCGGGTGGACATACTCAGATGTTTTCAGCAGCAAGATGTCCTTAGTGGCACTTTCTGCCTGAACACCATCCCTGGCTGGGTGGGACACGTGTGCCTCCTGCTGACTCCCAGCGCCAGCATGGCACACAGTAGATGCTTAATAAATGCTTTTTGCATGAATGGATGAGCCTCCTGGGCTCCTCTGGGTCCTCTTCTCCCTGGGGAAGAGGCCTCCATTCAACCTATGCCCCACCCTGCCCATGAATGGCTCTGGAAGCTAGAGAAATGAGGAGCCTTGGGGAACGCACTGCGGCCCCACCCCGGAGAGCCGTTTGCTGGCCTTGCAGCCCCCCCCCCCCTGCTCTGCCTGGCCCCCCACCACTCCAGCCGGGACCCAGCATGCTATAATTAGAGTCCTCCTTCCAGGCTCCGGTAATGAGGGGTGTCGGGTGCCAGCCCTAATTACAGCCTGGTTAAAACGAACAGGAGCCGCCTCCAAGCCAAATTACAAAGTCTGCAGCCGGACTCCCTCCTGCCCTGCTCCCTTTTTATGGGGCTGGTTAGAGGGAGGGACTGGGGAGTTTACGGAGAAGCCAGCTCAGGCTGGGGCTATGGTTTCGGCACCGCAGAGCGCGGCGGAGAGCCGAAAGTCTGGGCCTGTGATGCTTTGAAACTGCCCTTGAACTTCCCCCGCCCACCCTCATCAAAATTCCCATCCAAAGCCCAGGTCAAGAATGGGCAAAGAAACTGGCTCTTCTGAGCCTTTCACGAGCACCCCCATCTTGGGGCTGAGCACGCTACACACGCAGTTGTGTTCCACGGGCACGGACACCATCACCCCCACTTTACCAACCACACGGGTCAGTGCTTAACTGACTTGTCCCGAATCACACAGCCAGTAAAAGGGAAACTCCCAGGGCTCAGCCAGGTTCACACAGGGAGAAGGCTGTGGAACACGGGCACGCTCCATCTTGCACACAGCGGGGCACAAGAAAGGGCTCGGTGACCCTGAGAACGATGAGTTTTAGAGTCAAGGCCTGAACGGCTCAGTGAAGGCCTTCTCTCCCTTTTGGAGATAGAAAAATCGAGACCCATTTCCACTGGCATCTCAGGATCCAGAGGCAGCACCAGGATGTGGGAGGCCTTGTCAGACAAGCCTCGGAATCTCAGGATGGTAGAGAATATGAGGGTTGTAGAGAAAACCTAGTTCATGTGCAAAGACACAGCAGCAGGGCCCATCCAGAGGCTGTGGCAGACATTACTAATCAATCATCAATCTCCACCTGCCTGGACAGGGCCTCAGACTCCTTCTCAACACAGGGCTACACCCAGTCACACCAATCAAGTGATGAAAAACAGATTCCACTATCTCTGGCTTGAACTGTCCCCACTCACCCCTACTTAACCCAAGGGGGAAACAGGGCCCAGAGAGTTGGGGGTGACTCGTCCCAGTAATGGAGCGGCTCTTACTCAATGACCAGCCTCCGTGGGTGCACACTGGCCACTCTCACTGCACCCTCAGCCCAGTCCCAACTCTGGGCTTCCAGTGTGGGGGAGACTCAAGAGACTCAAGCCCACCCCCGCCCCCGCCCCCGCCGTACTGACCTGGCCGTCTGGTCTGCTGCCCTGACCTAAGGCAGCTTGCGTAAGGGACTGCAGAGGAACAGGCTTGCTCACCCGTGGAGGTGTCCCGGTGAGCCAGTGGCAACCTCTCCACAGGGCTGCCAGCACACCCCTTTCCTGGGCCTCTTGGCTGGGCTCTCCTCCCAGCCCGAAAAGCTGGCTCCAGCCACCCGCTGCCCACTCACCACAATTGGCCCGTGGTGACTCAGTCTTCTGGTTACCAACTCCCCCCCGCCCCCCACCCGAGCGCCGTTCTGCCCCTGGCATCCCCCGCTCTAACAAGCCTCTTCAATAGTGCCTTTGATCCAGGCTCTCCGGACAAGGACAGCCTGGTGCCTTCAGCAAGGGGTGTGGGAGAGGTGGGTCTGGGGCGCCAGTACCCTGAAAAGCCGGGCACGACCCTGAGGTCCTCACTTTCACAGGACTCCCCCAGCCTCACCAGGATGACCAAAGGCCCTGAGCCTAGAGGCCCTCCAGAAGAGGTGAGAAAGCTGCTGAGGTTTCTGGGAGGGGCCTGCCTCTCCCAGCCCTGCCAGGCCTGGACCGGAGGGCATTTTCAAAAGGACACTTTAATTAGGGAACAGGGCGGCCAGCCAGCGGGATTACAGGCCACACCCGGTGCCATCAGAGGCCTCTAAACTCCCAGGCCCAGCCTGCCTCTTTTTGCCTCCACCTACTGCCATCTCCTCCCTGGGATTGTGAGGAAGGGAGGTGGGGGCCCTGAGCACCCCTGCTTGCTGCCCCCAGGGTGGGGCCCCCGGAAAGAAAGACTGGATGTCTCAGGTATGCTTTCTTGAGCTGAAGTTTTAGATCTCAGGCGTGGAAACACAAGGGCTGGAGACAGTTGGCAAAAGCAGAGAAGCCACCCTCTGGGCAGGAGGCGGGAGCAGTTCTGGGCCACCCCTGTGCTGGGCCATGAAACGGACTGGGCCCTAGAGCTCCCACCCCTGGCCCTGTGTGCCCCCCACCTCTCTCCACCTCAAGGGCCAACGACGAAGGTCTGTCTCCTAGAGGCTCTGGCTCAGACCCAGACCGTGCTGTTCCAGGCATCAGCAGTGGTCCCACATCCACGACGGCAGATTTGGAGCTGCCTAGGGTTGTCTGCCTCTAAATGCAGGAGTGGGGTGGGGGGCGTAGGCCCACCGACCTGGTGCGCTTGGCTGTGGCTGAGAGGCACTGTGCCCACAGGTCTTCTCTGTGCGCTAAGTTCCTTTCTATAAAATGGGGAGGCGTACGTGAATCTCCCAGGCCTGTTGTTCAGCTAAACAGTCACGTATGTAAAAGTAATCACAACGGAGTCTGGCTGGAGAGCTTAGGAAACTCAGTCCTGCTCATACATGAACAGGCTGTGTGGCCCTGGGCAAACCACCTCACCTCTCTGAGCCTGAGTTTCTTAATCTTCAGATGGGGTGAACAGTAGGTTCTCCTTAGAGAAAGTGCTTTAGAACCGGTAAAGGGCTGTCCACGGCTGAGATTAGCCATGATTCTTTTTCTAATGAACAGCTACACCTGCCCTCCCTTCACCCTGCCCACGAGGGGAGGCTGGGACATTTCCCAGCTTCCCACTCTCGGGCTCAGCCTATCTCTTGTCATTTTCCAGCTGGCTCTCGGACAGGTTGGTGACTGCGGGTCCTTGGACAGCGAGGGGGAAGAGGGGCTCAGGATGTTTAGTTCTCTGGGGAAGAAGTCTGTGCCCACTGGTGAATCCTCTGCTCATCTGGGCATCAACCTAAGAGAAAAGACAATTTTGGGGTAGGGTGGGGACAAGGGTGGTGACCTGAGTGACCATGGGAGCAGGTGGGTGGGTGGGAGCCAGATGGGCAAAGCCCATCCTTGGTTCTTCCTGCCCTTTCTCTGAGGGAACTCTAGAGGTTCCTTGGGAGGCCCCAAGCAGTGTGACCTTGGGTCAAGTCCCTTCCTCTCTCTGGACCTTCTTCTTCTATAAGGACACTCTCCAAGGACATGGTTTGTCCTGCTGCTCTCGGATGCTGGGAGTAGAGGGCTCTGACAAAGACACACTGGCAAAGACACAAAGGAAGCCATCCCCTCCACACAGCTCAGTGACAAGCCAGGTGTCCTGGGGGCCCCAGGGCTGGGTCTGAAGGGACGTAGGGTGGCCTCTGGACACTCAAGAAGCAAGAGTTGTTGAAGCACCAGGGCATCACTCCGGGACCCCCTGATCTGCAAGCCCTCGCCTCCCATCCTGCACTTGGCCAGCAGGCGGCCAGAGACAAGCACGAGGCAATGCACGGATTCCTCCAGCCCGGACCAGGAGGTGGGAGCTCCGCTTGGAGCTGAGGGCACCCACGTCTCGCCAGGAGGGTGGGGGCCCTTGCTCTCAGCGGAAAGAGCCCCAGCACCCCGGGGGAGAATCTTGGCAGCTACGGTTGTGGGATTTTAGGCAACTGATTTTCCCTCTTCGGGCCTCGATTTCCAGACCTGGAAAACGGAGCTGTGAGGAGCCCCGGCCTGAAAGATAGCTGGGAGGAATGAGCGTGACCGCATGTGGAACGCTTTAGTCCAGTGCCTGGACTGAGACATTCACCAACCATGCCCGGTCACCTCAGTGCCATCCTGGGCCATGTCGCTCCAAGACTCTGGGCCCCTGTGCTGCATCTGTGAAGTGGGCATCAGGGCGTCGCCCTCCTCGAACAGACCACACGTACGGCAGGCACCGGTCTGGTGCACGGCAGGCACACTGGGCGTCTGCGGGAGCCGCTGAGGCTGGGTGGCCTGGCAGAGCTCCCCACACACCTGGCCGCAGCCTGCCCCAGCTCCAGGGAGGGAACAGAGCCTCGCCTCTGCCCTGCAACAGGCACGGGTTGGCTCCCTCCTTCTGGCTGTCAGGCCCAGATGGCTGCTGGGTCCCCAGCCAGGGGCAACACCTTCCACACCCACACAGCACCTCCGCACGGCACCTGGAGTGCAGAGGCGGGAGCTCACTGCCCGGTCCGGCAGAACCAAGTTTGCCTTCCAGCCCGGGAGCCCGGCGCGGCGGCCTCGATTCTGCCCATTCCACAGACGGGACGCATCACCAAGGTGGCTAGCCACCTACGTGACTGGTCTGGGTGACCTGAAGGGGAAAGGGGTCCCAGAGAGACACGGGGGTCCTTAGACACCCGATTTGAGGCCGGCGGCAACTCCTCACTCAGGCTTCCTCTCAACTCAAACTTCCTAGTTCACCATCTGTTTGGTAGGTGGGCAGAATGGTCCCACTTAACAGATAAGGAAACAGAGGCTCACAGAGGTTGAATGGCATGCCTGGCTCAGAAGCTGGGCTGGTGGCAAAGCTGAGATTTTACCCCGGGCTCTCCTCGTCTCACCACAAGGCCAGACACGCTGGCGGGGGGCGGGGGGGGGGGGGTTGCTAGTGGAGAGGAGCAAGGCGGGATCTAGGGGTGCTCGGCTTGTCCCTTAGTGCTTGGCAAAGGACCTCAGGGAGCACCTGCTAACTAACAGAAGGGATCCATCGAGGTGTAGCTTTCCAGGGTCTCCCCCTTAACCTGTCCTTGCCAGGATGGCCTATACTGGCTGCTGGACCCCTTCCCCTCCTGCTACTGGGGCTGTCCCAATTCTCCTCCTTAGTATACTTCCTTCATCCTGCGCCCCTCCCTCTCCCTGGACAGGATGGCCCACCCCCACATTCCACACTCTCCACTTTGTCTCATACTCTGTGCCTTTTTTACGGCCTTCCTTGCCATCCCCCTGGGCTCCACACTAGCTCGTGTGTTCTTGTGACATCCCAGGGAGGCAGGGGACCTGGGCTCTTGTCTCAGTTCGGTAGTCAACTGCTGTGTGACCTTGAACAAGTCCCTGACCCTCTCTGGGTCTCTGCTTGCTCGTCTGTCATCGAGGGGTTCGGTGAGAAGTTCCGATGTTCTGTGAATATCAAAATCCCCACCAAATGTTCAAGCTGGTGCGCCGGTGGACATCTGGGACCTTGGGCTCCTGGCTCACCTCTTGGCTCCCCACCGGGGCCCTGAAGAAGCTGGTCCAGGGACTGGACTGCCAGGCGGGGCTATCCTCTACACCTCTTAGTCCCTGCCTGGGTTCCATCTGTTTTCTCAGAGCCTTCCGTGTGCCTCTGTCTCTGGCCTCTGCTCTACTTCCCTCTGTTCCCTATCCCGTCCTTACCCCCAGGCAAGGGTGGTTGCCCCTGTCACCGGAGCCAACTCCTGGCAGAATTATTTCCCTCTGTGCTGGGCCTTCCATTAGTCAGTAAGTACACCGGGCCCGGGCAGGGCGCTAGGGGACAAGGCGGCCGTAAATCACCATGGCTCTCTCTCTTAGCCTGACTGCTGACCGCCTAGGAGCTCTGCTGGCTCAGCTGAGTCTCCTGTCCCGGAGGAGCTGGGGCCAGGGCTGGAGTGGCTGTGTGAGGGGCACTGGTGCAGGGTGTGGTGGGTTCATGGCCACTTACCCCGTCACCTCGGGGTAAGACATTGTGGCAGCACCTCAGCTCCCTGTGGGGTGCCACCTGGTAATCATTCAGGGAAGGGGATGTGGTAGGGACCTTGGCAAGTCATTGGGACTCAAAGCTTCAGTTTCCTGGTCTTTAAAATGGGGTGATCATACACCAACTGCATGGGAGGGCGCCCGAGGTCCCCCCCGGCCCACGGCAGCCCGCACACACATGGAGAACGCCAAAGAGTAGACATCAGTAGACAGTCCCGCCTTCCCTGTAGCAGGGGAGGGTGGCCTGTGTGCCTACGTGTGAAGCCATGTCTCTTACGCTATACCCTTCCCTCTTGTAGCTGGACGGGGATAGGTCTTCTGCTTGGGGTGAAACAGATGCCAGCAGTGTTTTGGGAGTCAGACCCTGCCTGGAAAGGGTGAGGACTCAGCCCGGCTGGTGGAGCACGGAAGCCTCTGGCACCCTCAGCGAACCAAGTTTGGCTGCGAAAATTAAATGAGATCACAGGGGTGAGATTAAAAGAGCAAATTGCTTTAAAGGGCTTCCGCTCATTCCAGATCTCACTGCAGACGGATGGCGCTAATTACCAATGAGGAGGGACCCGCTCGGTAAAGCAGGTCCCTAGGGGCCCCCCAGTGTTTCTGAGGCAGGGCCCTGGCGACTCACATCCCCCTGCCCCATAACGAGGGGCACCTGGTGGGGTCCGGCAGCGTGTGAAGTCTGCAAAATACTGTTTTGCATTCATCGAAGAAGGACAACCTGCGGATAAACTCTTACTACAAATCCGCAAAACTCTGTGGCCACATGTGTCACGGACGGCACGTCCTCAGAATTCCACTTCTGGGAAGCTCTCCCGAAGAGCACTGCGGTGCTACTTACCAGGGCAAAATACCCAACGATGGGGGAAATGGTTGAGTAAATGAAAGTATATGTCCCCAGCGTGGAGGATGCTGAAGTAGGGAGAGCGCTAAGTACGAAGTCTGTGCAACCACACGGGAAAGGCTGGTGGGATCGGGTTAAGTGAGGAGGCCAGGAGGTGAGATGGAGGGCTCGCTTTGATTTCACCATAAAACAAACTGAGGCCTGAGCCTGGAAGTTTATACACGCATATGCAATCAGTGGCTAGGTCTGGGGGGCGGCGGGGGGGTGGAGTGGGGAGGATTAGGAATGCTTCTTTTTCAGACCCTTGTTCCCCATTATCTGGGGCAAGATGGCAACATTATCTGGACTGTATAAGCAAGCAAACAAGCAAACAAACAAATACATCTTGGACCCAGTGGGGAGAGGGCTGGAGCCTGGTCTTTCAAAGAGCCTTACAGATTGTAACAAGTAACCCTCGGGCTGCTGTTCTGAGAGCCTAGCAAACATGAGCCAGGCTCATGGAGTGTATAACAGACTTGGGGCTGGAGCTTGTGGGGGCCAGAGGCCATCCCCCCTGCTCTGTGCACCTGTTGCCCCAGGAAGGCCTCTCTGGGGATGTCCCATTGTTCTCTGGCCAGAAGGAAGGTGGCGGGGGGGGGGGGGGGAGGCAGGGAGAATGGCTTGTTCCAAAGCCAGGAAATAAATCTCCACAACCCAGCCTCTCCATTCAGGCCAGCTTATTGATGGGGACCCAGGGGGCCTGGGGAGAGCTAGTCACCTTCCCAGGATGCGTGAGAAAACCTCCCTGTGCTGGGCCCATGGCGTCTTATAGACTCTGGGGGCCCATCCTGGAGGCTTCCTCTGGCTACTTCCTGGCGTTGTCATCCCCGCAGCAGGACGCCAGGCGCCCACAGTCCCAGAGTCAACACACACCCCTCCTCTTTCACCACAGCCCGCTGGGACTCGAGCCTTGGGGTGGGCAGGATGATCTCCATGGGCCTTATTGGATCTGATCGTCTGTGAAGGGAAGAGATCACCATCAGCTCCCCTGCGACACCCCCCCCCTCCCCCACCATGCTAGGGGTAGAGAGCCATGGACATTTGCATACAATTTACATTAATTTGATAACCACCTGCTATAGTGGAAAGAGCACTGAACCAAAAGTCAGAAACCTTGGAGTCCAGTCCTAACAATACCACCAACTCGATGTGACCTTGAACAGATTTCCGGGGACTGCGCTGCTGGTCTGTGAGCTGAAATGATACAGTGAGCAAGGACACACGTGGAGCAGGGAGGGGGAGCCCTGGATGCCCCTCCCAAGCTGTGACCCCACCTGTGACAGGTGCTCCCTGAACACCTCTTGGGAGACATTCCTGAGACAGCTGCTCCAACCTCTGGGCGCCCTCTCGCCCTCAGGCTGTGGGGATCCCTTGGGAGGGAGGGCGGACGGGTGAGGGCTCACAGCCCCATCCAGCTCTCCTGCTCCTGCTCCCCTCGGCAGCCCTTGGGGAAGCCCAGCTTCTGACACCCTGGAAATGTTGTGAACCAGGTGCCAGGGAGCCTGGCAGGGCCTGAGGGAAAGGGAGGCAAAGCCCAGGCTGTCCAGGGAGTGAGTGGACTCAGCACACGTACGTACACACACTCACAGACACAGGTACCACTCCCCCCAACACACACTCTAGCCTGGACCAAAACAGCGCCACTCCTGACGTGTAGCACCCAAGCCTTGCCTGCGAGGTATCGCCTGGGCAATGGAAAAGGGGCTGCTGGAAAGCAAGCCTCATCTCTGGAAAGTGCCATTGCTGCTCCTTGCATCAGGATCTCTGGGGCATGGTGCCAGGGGAAGGGCCAAAGCTCAGGGAACGGTCTACTCCGGTGCCCGGGCCTTGGCCTTGTGAGTGGGGTGGTGAGTATGGCCTTGCTGGGGGGTGGAGCACCTCTGATCCTCAGTGCTGGGAAGGGCTGGGCCTCTGGGGATCCCCTGAGCCCACAGCCGATGCGGGGTAGGGTGTAGGGGAGGAGTCGGGGTCTGAGCTGCAGAGGCAAAGAGCTAAGAGGGAGAGGGTAGAAAAGCCCTTAGACCTCAGCACCCTGGAGCCCGTGCTCTGCCCTATCTCTTCTTGCCCCCGAAGTCCTCCAGGAAAAGCCCCTCTTCTCCCCAACCCGTACCCTTCTTCCCTGCTTGCCCTCTACTCCTCTGGAGAGAACAGACTGCCAGGGTCTGACTTAGGTTCTGGTTGTCTCTGGAATGTACTTTAATGCTTCCACCGCCTTCACTCTCCCCCAGAGTTCACAAATGCTGTCTAGTGAGGCAAGTCCCCATGAAAGACTCTGGACTGGGACAGATCACTTCACCTCTCTGAGCCTGTTTCCTCCACTCCAAATAGGAGAGAGGATGTCAACCTCTTGCGTGATTTAAACAAGCTAAATGGGAGGGGGGGGGTGATTTAAATAAGCTCAGCACAGAGCCTGGCACATAAAATAGTAACAGCCCATGGCTGTTATTATTAGCAACCTCTTAGAGCCTCGGTTTCCTCTTTTGTACAATGCAATACAAGTCCTGCCTTCACAGGGCGACTGAGAGTAGAAAGAGATTGGGGCGGGGTGGGGGGGGGGAGCGGAGGCCGGGTGGCTCAGTCGGTGAAGTGTCTGACTTCGGTTCAGGTCATGATCTTGTGGTTTGTGAGTTCGAGCCCCGCGTCGGGCTCTGCACTGGTTTCTGCTTGAGATTCTCCCTCTCTCTCTGTCCCTTCCCCACTTGCATGCTCTAAATAAACAAACAAACAAACAAACAAATAAAACAGATGGGAGGCACGATACGAATGCATGTTGTAAACGTGCAGAGGGCATGAGGCCGTGTGCTCTGGGACTGATGCCCGGCCCCTGGGAGGCACAGGTCAAGCCTGCCCCACCCTAGCACAGAGCCACAAAAGGGAGCCGCATACCGTGGCCAGGTGCTCCGTCACGATTTCTGCTGCCCCAAGCCCAAAGTCATCCCGTTTGATGGGTGAAAAAACAGAGGCCCAGAGAGGGCGACAGACCAGCCCACGGTCACGGCACACAGCGAGTGAGCAACTGTGAAGGAACCAGACCCGGAAAGATAAAACTCAAGATTCAGGTCCCACTGAGGAGAGCACTTCTTCTCCTTTTCCCGTTTTTAAAGGGCAGACACGGGGCAGAATATTGTAATACATACGATACTTATTTTAACCCAGATCCCAAGTCACTTTTTTTTGTCGAGGAGGGAAAGAAAGCGCTCACTTCACGTACTTACAAAACTCACTGCATCTCCCTTCATTTACTTACAAAAACGGCACTCTGCTGCTTTCAGAGTCCCAGAAAAGTACAGTCAATCTGACAGCGAATGAAATGACAGGCTTGAAATATACATCCCAGCCTGTGGATTTTTTCAGAGGAAAAAAAAAAAACCACAACGCTTCCAGGAGAACAAAGATCATTTTCACTTCTTCCCCGCCTGAGCCCCAGGGTGTGCAGACAGAAGACCCCCCCCCCCCAGCACAGGAGTTCCTGCTTCGTTCATTCATCCCTCTGTCTGCTCAGGACTGGGTGGCAGAGGGTTCCGATGGAGACAGAGCTTAAGGTCTCCTTAGGGGCCGTATACAACTCTGCAACTTAGATCACCTTGTCCACAGGCACGCGCGAAGCATTTGAGAGACGGCATGTCAAAGCAAACTTATTAAAGTGCCGGCCACTTTCGTGACACACTGGCCCAAGTCAGTCTCATCTCCCATCGTTGGGCAAATGGAAAATTGCTCTGGCAGATGGGGGGCTGCGTTCTGTGGCCCGCGAGTCCCAAGTCCAGGGCAGCTGCCGGAAGAAAATCCAATTTGCCTTTATTTATTTATTTATTTTTTTTAACGTTTATTTATTTTTGAGACAGAGAGAGACAGAGCATGAATGGGGGAGGGTCAGAGAGAGAGGGAGACACAGAATCGGAAGCAGGCTCCAGGCTCTGAGCTGTCAGCCCAGAGCCCGACTCGGGGCTCGAACTCACGGACCACGAGATCGTGACCTGAGCTGAAGTCGGACGCTTAACCGACTGAGCCACCCAGGCGCCCCCAATTTGCCTTTAAATGCCATTTACAGAGTGTTTCTGTCACACCGACCACCTACGGTATAAAAGGGTGAGAGGTAAAAGTTTAAAAGCTGCACGGAGACTAATGAAGACCGCAGCTACGGGGAGCAGACTCAGACAGACATATCGCCAGGGTGTCTGTCCATGTCCTACTGACCAGCTGAGCAAGGACGAGGTTTACCGGGGGAGAAGGCAGAGTGTGTGTGCGTTTGCGTTTGTATGTATTTGGGAGCACATGTGTGTGGGACCGTGAATACCGTTAAGCACAAGTGAAAACTGAATGGACTGGGAAATCTGCTGTCTTTACTTTGACTATCTTAGCAGGAGCTAGGATTCTAGAATCATTCAACCAAGCGATGCAGCGGGCTCTGACGGAGTGCCCCTCTCAGGGTCCTAACTCCAGATCAGTATATTTAGAAGACTGAAATCGAGCCCAGACAGCAATACCCTGGTATTGTTGCCACGGCAGAGCCGGTAACAGACATCACTAGCTGCTTACGGCACTCTCTCCCCTTTCCAGCTGAGCCTGATCTTAGCCTCAGAATCAGCACAACTCTTGGAAGTCACTACTTCTTGGTCAGGGTTGGCTGGCAAGAGGTAGCCTATCTGTCATCCTTGAACTTGATGGTCTCTGGGGTTTCTTCCACCCCTAGCATACTCTTAAGTATTCCCCTCCTCAGTTTCTGCTACATCTAGGCCTATGTTAGAATCTGTGAGGGGCAGAAGTAAGTTCCGCCCTATGTTGTTGTGCTGGGGGTCAGGAGGGGGATAAGCCTTGGTGAAACCACGAGACAGTGGTTAACAAGACCGTGACGGAGGCCTAGAATGGATGGTAAATTCCTGGCCTCAGCGCCACGAACTCCAAACTCGTGCCCAGAGCAGACATTCCTAACTGAGGCCACTTTTACAGACGAGGCCAGATGCGGCCCTAGAAGTCTTCTGAATGTCACATATCAGGCGGTCACCCTCCAGCTTTCAAAACAGCCACCGGAGATGAACCGTTTTTGCCATTGCTGCCCTGCATTTTGAGCTACAGGCTACAGGACTAGGGACGCCGGGGTTATCAGGAAAGGCTTCCCGGAGAGGCAGGAATTAAGCTGGGACTTGGGAAGTACCCAAGCACCCAAGCCAGACCAGACAGATGAAGGAGAGAGAGGCCAAGGCCGGGAGAAAGGCAATGGTGGGAATCCCCAGGAGGACCGGGAAACATACCACCTAAGGCGGGGAGCGTCCTGTTTGGATAGAGCAGCTGGAAGGTCAGGATTGTCCTGAGGGCCAAGTCGAAGGGGCTCTGGTGTCTGACCCACTGGCACTGCCCCCACATTAAAGGCATTCTGGGATCAGGAGCTGGGAGCCGGGGCCCCCACAAGTAGGAGGACTTCAGTGGCCGGGGGACCCAGGCCCAGTGTACCCCAGGCTCCCAGTGCCCCTGCTCTGCTCAGGAGTGGGGCAGTGCTTGTGCTACGGGAGCCTCCTGAGGGGGCAGGAGATGGGCACCTGTGGCCCACACATTTTCCACCTGGCTCCCATGGGCTGTTCTTCTGAGCCCGGACATGTGTCAGGGAAGAGAACCATATCCCCACCCCAGCCCAGGTAGCAGGGCAACAGTCTGAGCACCAGGGCAGGAAGAGAGAAATCGGGGCTCCAAAAGGCCCCACGGGCACTTGGATGCATGGCCAGTACCCTATGAGGGACTTTTCTGGGGGGTTCTCTAAGTGTTATCCCGTGACCTAAGAGGCAGTCTTGGTTTTCCCTCTGTATAATGGGCTTGCTCCCACCAACTGGAGGCTGCACTGCACAGAGGGCCACCTGTCCCCTAGCCAACTTGTGCTTTGGGGGCTGTAGGGGACAAGTGGGAAGTGATGGGAGGGAGGGGCCATGCTGGGGGCTCTCCTAGAGCTAGGGACGACAGCTTGGAAGCCACAACCTCCAGGACAGTTCTGGATCCAAAGCGGCTTGCCTGGAAAGCGTGGTCTCAGCACAGAGCCGCAAGGTACGTTCCCACAGGGCTAGGGCCCCATCTCAGCTGACAAGCTCGGAAATATAACACTCACCCGAAGGAACACTGTTTTCGGTCATTACTGTCCCCCCCCCCCCGCCCCCGGAAAGCCCCCGCCCTTACAAGCTGGCATTGGGGCAGCTGGGCCAGGATTGGAGGGGCAGCAGGGAGCTGGCAATCCCTAATGGGTTCCCCTTGGCAGCCTAGCTTCGGGGCAGCCTAGCTTCAGTCTGTCGTGCCCAGGCTGTAAGGCTCTGTTGCCAAGACTGGGTGGGCAGCCCAGTCTCTACCAGAGACTCGTAGGAGTCTGGTGCTGGTGCCAGCCCATGGTGTGTGAGTGGGGTGGAGACATGGCCACGATCTTGCTCTCATGTGTGTGTTCAACCCCGGGCTCGGTCAGGCACCCATGTGGGGCTGCGCACGAGGGATGGAAAACTAGGGCACAGAACGGTCCACCTGAACGCCAGCTGGAGCCCACCCACCTCTTTGCCAGAAGGAGCTATATTAGGGACCACCTGGCCAGCCGATGCAAATACAAACATATGCAAATACAAACCATTGCCTGTAGGAATAAGGAAGGGTGGACAGTGGGGTTGGAGACTGTAGGCCAATGAGGTGTGGGCTTTACATCTTGCTGTGTGAGTGTGTGTGTGTGTGTGTGTGTGTGTGTGTGTCGCCCGTGTCCTCTGCCTCGGTGTACGTGCATGTAAGTGGGTGCACGTCAGTGTTCACCGTGAGTTCAGGCATCCTCCCCTGGGCACACATGACCCCGTGCATGGGGCTGTGTCAATGTACATGCACAGGAACTGCTTTTAAAACAAAGACCTTGGGCTGCAAAGGAAAATGATGAGATTCTTAAGAACATCAAGTGCAGCAGATACTAGCTGGTCTTCTGGGGGCTGTTACACTAACCGCGTGTCCATTCTGCCTAATACATAAATTACTAATGTAAATTAAAGGATAATTGAAGCCCTTTAGGCCCAAATATTTAAATTATTTAACAGGCAGTAGGGAATGGGAGAAAAAGGAAGAGCTGAGTTTAACACCCGGAGAAAAAAAAAAGTGCCAACTCAGGGGAAGAAGCGGAGGGCGGGCCCCCCAGCGGCCCATCCCTCCTGGATGAGAGTGAGGATGTGCAGGTCCCAAGAGGAACCCGGGCAGTGGAGGGCCTTCTCCTGCTCCGGGACTGTTCTCTCCACACTGTCTGTACTGCCTCCCTCCTTGTCTTCCTCCCTCCTCTCCGGCTGCAGCCTCCCAGGGCATTCCTGCTTGGGTAAGCGCTGCTGAGGCCAGAGGTAAGGCTGCTTGCCCAGGAGGGGGGGGGGGTGCTGACTGTCCCCTGCTCAGAGGCTGTGCCACCAGGAGATGAGAGCTGGTCCAGGGGCTGGGGCCCTCGGACAGGTCCCCAGGGTGAAGCCAGCATCTCCTTCCCCGAGGTATCACACACCTGGCAAGGCAGCACTAAAAGAGGGACTCTGGGTGGGGGTCATGAGTCCCCCCACCTTGTTACACAGAGGAGAAAGATAAAAGCACACAGGAGGAGGGACTCGGCAGCTCGCCAAAGGCAGATGTGACATTCCCTGTCCTCTCTCCTATTCCGAGGCCTTGAGAGGGTATCCTGGAACACAAGTAACACCCCAAATCACTGGGGAGCTTTACCCCCCTGGCAACAGACACCAGGGCAAACCGAAGAAAGCACGTGTTTCCTAAGGCACTCTGTCTGATGTCTGGGACTTGCTGCCGGTTTCTCATAGACCCATACGGCACAGAATTCCCAACCACGCGCGGGTTCCAGTGTGAGGAGTATGGTCATTGCTTATATCCTCGCCAGGGCCCGGGGGGCTGGGGGCGCAGAGGCGAGGAAGACCCGGTCTCAGATCAACAGTGCACAGGGACAGGTCTGGGGAGCTCAGAGGGGGAGGCCCCTGGCTGACAGTGCCCGTCTGGGAGATCATCCAAGAGTAGAGCGCTCAGTGGCAGAGAAAAGAAACAAGCCAGGCCTGCCCATTCACCTTTCCTCTCCAGCATGTTACCGGGCCCGGGTGGTGGGGGCCTGCTCAAGTGGCTGGCCAGATCGAACGGTGCCTTCTCCACGGGCCCCAACCCTCCCTTCAGGCCCAGCTCCAGCGGCACCTGCTCCAAGAAGCCTACCCTGATGTTCTGGGGACGTCTGCACCACAGCCCGAGCCGCTGCTTGCTACCTCTGCGCGACCGCTTTGTTCTCAGACACCGTGGGCACCTTTGCAGCAGAAACCGTTCTCTATCCTTTATTGTCTTGAGGAGCCACTGACAAACAGCTGGTGCTCAATACATGCTCAGTGACGAGCTTCCTGGACAGCGCTGCTGGGCCCAGACATGCCTCTGGTGGACAATCAGGGCCACTGACTTTCTCATTTGATTCGTGCTGCAGTCTGGGGACGGAAGGGGCTGGCCATGCTGGCACCCGCGTCCTGTGAGCCACAGGGGCATGATGAGGCGGGTTGTGGACTGCCTGCAGGGCCGGGGAATGGGCCGGGGAGGATGGATGACTTGGTGCCCAGCCCCCCTCCGCGGCGGGGCACTAGGAGGCAGGGGTGCTAAAGAAGCGCTCTTCGTGGGAGACCGCTGGCAGGTCGGCTGCAACTCTCTGGGTCTGGGTCTTAGTCTGGTGGAGAAATACTCATGGCTTTTCTCCCGCAGACGGCAAGCGTGGGAGCAAAGGCATGGTGGGGTGAGAGGTTTCGACCAGTATAGAATGTTAGGACGATCCTTCCACCCATCCATCCGTCCGTCTGTCCGTCCGTCTGTCCGTCCATCCATCCACCCATGCACTCGTCCCCCCCCCCTCTCTCCTCTCCATCCACTCACTCACCTGGACACTCATCCACTGACAGCCGATGTATAATGTGCACCTACTCTGACACACGATTTGGTCACCTTCCACGGCGAAGGAGCCAGAGTGCCCGCAAGAGCGGTCCTCACCCGGGTCCCACCTCCTCAGGGAGGGCCCCAATATCATCCTGAGCCCCATCCCATGAGGGACTCACCTCGTGCCCTCGGACCCATCCCTAAGGAACCTCTGGGGGCCTCTCGCCCTGGGGTCTCCCCCTTGCTTGGGCCTCTCCTCATCCTCACTCCCTCAGAATCTCACCTCTCGAAGCCTGTAGCCCCCCTCCCTGCAACCCCATCTTGGCCAGGAAGGCATTCATGTCCTTGCTCGACGGGCAGCCTTTGACAGCTGGTGGTCTCCTGGCCTGGGACTGAATTTTTCCTCAACCTTCCGAAGGCGGGAATCTTGTTGCCCCCACTTAAGCCACCAGTTAACCTGAAGTTGAGCCCAAGCCTGGGTCATCACCTTGGAGCTTGTTGCCATGTAGACTGTGATTCAGGAGGTCTGGGGCAGGGCTGAGACTTCACATGCTTAACAAGCTCTCAGGTGATGCTGGTCTGGGGACCACACTTTGAGTAGCAGAGCCCTAAGGGGCTCCGTGCTCTGAGCCCCAGCTTCCCTACAGCCTTCAGAGATGCCCAGCCTCAGCTTCCCAGAGAGCCAGCGTCACAAAGAGAGGACACGTCATGTAGAATAAAAAGAAATCTTTTCAAAAGTGGTCCCCGAGGGTGGGGGGAGCAGAGGTCAGACAGAAGAGAGCCTGGGGACAATAGTGAATAGAGTTGGGATTATTTCCTGAACTCTGACTCGCCGTGGGAACGGGGTTATGAAAAGCTTTTCTTAAAATGGTTATTATTTAGTGGGCTGTCCAAAATAAACACACACACGCACTGCACGGAGCCAGGCAGGAAGTGAGAAACATCTGGGAGACATCTGGCTGCCGGAGAACTGGGAAGTGGGTTGGGGGGGGCGCAGAGAGAGCTGGAGACGGTCTATGTGCCGTGATCACCCACAGATGCGCGCTGCCACGCCAGCAGGACGTGGGGCACGCGTGCACGCACATGCATACGCTCTCCCCCTCTCTCTCCCTCTCGGAGCAGTTTCAGTGACCTGCAGGATCCTTGCTCACAGTGGGTCCGGAGAACATGGGTTCTCGGAAGCGGACATCCTTGCTCTCAGCATCCGCCTCCCCTCCTCCCTCGTCTCCCCCTCCTGGATGTTATTATATTTATGACTCGCCTCTCTACGCAAGCTGAGAGAGCTTTCCTTCCACCTGCTCCCTGGTTATCCTAGAAAAGCAGCCGCGGGAGCCCGCGCGAGAGACCTGGAGGAGGCGTCGGGAGAGCCGGGGAGCCCTCCTGCTTTGCCCTGAGCAAGGGCATGACCGAGGCCGAGTCTTGAGGCTCCTCTAAGTCTCCGTCCACTCCCCTGAAAAATGAGACGTGATCCTGCGGCCTGGCTCACCGAAGACAGAACGCTAGAGAATGTTCATGCAACAGATATTTGCTGCAAGCCTTCTGCAATGCCAGAAAACTGCTGGGTGCTGGGTGTCCTGTTAAGAGACTACGATACAAACCTCGGCATCCAGGTTTAGGACGCAGTCATAATGGCTGAGTGGCCCCAGGGTGGGAAGCCACCGTCTCCCTGGGGGCTTTGCCCGCCCAGGCTGGCAACAGCCCCTGCACACCCTGTGGAGGCTGGAGCTCACACAGCTCGGGGCATCCCTTACCACTTCTGTACAGGGAGTGATGCGTGAAGGAGACTTGAAGGGCAGGGATCCGGCACCGTACAAGTCCGTGTGCCCAGAGCTGCCCGGCCCAGGGCTGGCCACAGAAGAATAGTGGAGGGAAAAAAAAAAAAAAAAAAAAAAAAAAAAAAAGGGGCCACGGGGGGTTGGGAAAGGGCATGGACTCTGGAGACAGACAAACCTGGGTACGGATGCTGGTGCTGTTGCACGCTAGCTGTGTGACCTCTGGCTGGTTGCTTCACCTCTCTGGGCCCCGGCACCCTCCACTACAAAATGGAGAGAACCACGCTCAGCTGAAGTGGCGCGAAACGTCAGGCCCTTCGCATGGCGTCTGCTGCTCAGTTAGGACTCGATACGTTGCCACTATGACGAGGCAAGGGGGAGATTTTAAGATTTTAAGAGCGAGCGGCCGCCACCGTCCCCGACCCCCAGCGCCGCAGCTGCGGTTTTCCTCTGTGTTGTGGAGGGCCTTCCTGAGTCAAGCAGACAGACTTCTGGCCTGCCCTGGCCTCTCGGGTCCCCCTGCCCTGGCCATTCAGGTCGGGTGGGGTGGGGAGTGGTGTCTGAGGAGCCCCTGTGGGGAGGAGAGAGGGGACTAACTCCCCGGCGGATGCTGATGCCGTACTAAACACACAACGGATGGCATCTTCCCAGAACCTCCAGAGCCGCGCCATCCGACACGGCCGCCACTAGCTGTTTAATCTTTAATTAATTAGAATGAAAAATTCAGGTCCTTAGTTGCATAGCCATCTTTCCAGTGCTCAACAGCCACATGCAGCCAATGCTGCCAGGGCTGAACAGTGCGGGTAGGGAACACGCCTGTCACTTCAGGGAGCTCCTCGGGGTGGCCTCCTGGAGCACCAGGCCACGGGTGAGCGTGTCAGTAGGAGCCGGGGACTCCCGGGGAAGTCTCACCTCCACGTTCCGTGGCTCCGGGCCAGCCCCGCATCCTCTCTGGGCTGTAATCTCATCTGAGGTGGTGTGCGAGATAACAGGGCAGGGGCCTGGGCTGTTATTATCCCCATTGTTGGAGGTTTATTATTAAGGGGAACCTGGCCTTAACCCACTCGAATGGCCCAGGAGCACCATTATGATCCCGTGTCCTTGGGCGGCACTTACAGGCTTGGGGCCTCGACTTGGGCCACGGGGATAGAAGGCTCCTTCCGGCTCTGACAGCCTGTGATTTAAAGACACGGATCTCCTGGTGCACTGCCAGGCCGAGAAGAAGGCGAGCCTCGTGTCTTGGTGCCCGTTACTACTGTTGCTGTTCAAGTCCAGGCCGTGCTCCCAGGGACAAAAAGCTAGTATGCCCGATAGCACCTTCCCCTGCGCGCCTTCCCCCTACTCAGCTAATCCAGGGCTACCTGGGCAGCGCTCAGCGTGGGGGAGGACAGCAAGGTCATTCCTAAGGGCGGCCCTCGGCCCTCGGGTTCGCGTGCTTGCTGTGGCCTCTGGCCCATTCCTCGAACAGACCGAGGGCCACTGGAGCCAGCACTGACCTTGGGACATGGCCGGCCACCAGGCTCCCTGACGCGAGCCTGATTCCAGAAGGCTGAGCTGCAGTACCAACCTGGGGTGGTGGAGGGGGCCTTTGCAACAAGCCGAAGCAATGTCTAGGATGTCTGCAGGGGGCCCCTGCTGCAGTTGTGGCCTCTCTAGGGGGTCCTTTGGGCACGTGTGGCCCACCAGGCTTCTCAAGGATGCTTGGGCAACCTCTCCTCTGGCTGAAGCCCGTGACAGGGAACCGAATCTCAAGACACAGGCTCTGGGCACCACAGAAGGCAGCCAGGCATAATGCAAGCACGGCAGCAATGCAGGGATTATGGTGTGGGGTCTGGAGGTGTGCTGGCAGAGTGTGAAACCCCAGCTGGGCACCCGGCTTCTCTGGAAGATGGGGACAGAATTCCTGCCTAAGGAGGCTTTCGGGATGAATGGGGTCGATACACGGAGAGCGCATGGAACTCGGAGACGTGGAGGCTCGCTCCTGTGACGACCAACTCAGAAATATCAACCCCCCCGGCGCCCGGGTGGCTCAGTCAGTTAAGTGTCTGACTTTGGCTCGGGTCACGATCTCGCGGTTCATCAGTCTGAGCTCCGCGTCGGGCTCTGTGATGACAGCTCGGAGCCTGGGACCTACTTCCGATTCTGTGTCTCCCTCTCTCTGCCCCTCCCCCCCTGCTTGTGCGCTCTCTCTCTCTCTCTCTCTCTCAAAGAATAAATACACGTTTAAAAAAAAAAAAAACAACTTAGAAATATCAAGCCCCAAAGCAAGAAAATCAGGGAATCGTGGACTCCCAGGCTGTTAAATGAAAACAAGCTTAGCAGGCCTGCCTGAATCTCCCTCCAGGGAGGAATCCCTACCAAAGTTGTCTTTGGCTCTTGGGGACTGGTACCAAAGAACCTGCCTCCTCTTACTTCTAAGGGCCATCAAAGGAACTTTCTTCTGATTTCTCAGTCACAAGCATTCTCAGGCTAGACAAGGATGGCCAGAAATATCAAATATGCTTTCCCCTTGCCTTTGCCCCCATCACCCGCCCCCCCTCCGCCCCGATCTCCTAGAAATGAGACCACGTAGTAGGAGGAGGAATGGGGGGCAGATGGGAGGGCAGGAATGGGGTGGGTATCTATCTGCTCGGGTCAGAGAGAAGGCAGGCATCTGCTGGGCAGGGAGGAAATCATTGCTGCTGGCCTCTGCTTGCCGTGAGCCTAACGGGAAGCAATGCATGGGCCCCTTGGGAGGCTGGAGTCAGAGGGAGCAGAAAGCAGGGCGAGGGATAAAGCTGGCCCTTCCAAGCCTCACCACCCACACCCTCCATGCTGGCCCTGTGCCCACACTGGAGCCTACCAGAGGCAGGCCACACGCAGTGCCTCAATGTCTGGGACCACTGGCCATGCCCTGGGAGCTTCCTTCCTCACTGGGGATATTTGGGTCCCAGGGAAAGGGGAATTTAAGGCTCAGCAGGTTATGCTAGCAGAGGAACCATAGCGGCAAGTGGCTGGCCGAGGGCCAGCGGGTGGAAGCCAGAGGAGGCAGATTTAGGCTTGACCGACAGCTGCCCAAGTTGTCCCAAAACCGAGCAGGCCACATGGCAGGAGAGCAATAGTGCCACTCGGGGGTGTGGAGCAGGTTGGCACGTGAGAAGCGTGGCTTACGATCTCTGGGGCTGTTTCAGAGGCAGAGCTTTTTGGCGGAGGGGAGAAACCACAGCACAGGGGTGGGGAGAGGAGGGGAGGCTGGCTCGACATCCAATGTGCCGCCCTCCTGCACCAGCCTGAAGCTCCTACAGCCCAGCTGTTCCCGCCTCCCAGCACCCCACATAGAATACCTGCTTATTTTCCCTCAAGGCCAAGGCCAATCTCCCCCGCGGAGCAGAGAGCTCCCCGAGGGCAGGCCCGGAGGTTTACATGTACAGGGTGCCTGTGGAGAAGCAGGAGAGAGGCCTATGTAGCTGCCCTGAGAAATCGGGGCTTCAGACTCACCAGGAACCCTCTGGCACTGGCTGTCACTCATGGCCCAGGAGAAGCCTGCTGCCCACTGCCCACCTGGGGAAACTCTCTGCTCTTGTGCTGCTGAACAGAGAACGGGGCAGGGTGGCAGGAGGGGTGACAGAGTTGGTTGTCTTGGCTGGGCCCTGTCTAGCGTAGCCCTAAATACTACTAGCCCGCAGGCACTGGGAGGGACATGGGGTGCACTTCTGAGCACTTCCAGCCTCCCGGCCCTGGGCTGAACTTCTTGGGGCTCCTCCAACCTCCTTTGAGGTAGGTGCTGCTGGGAAGGGGGAAACGGGGCACAAGGTGAAGCGATCTGCCCAGTGACACACGTGGGGGGCTCCTGACTGCTCAGCACGACGAGGAACCACAGCCCGCTCTCCAGCCGTCCCTTTTCCCACCCCTCCTGCAAATGAGATGGCTACTGTCAGCCTCACTCACCCCTTGGGCCTGAGCCGTCCTGCTGCTTCAGGAGCCCTTTCCCCACGGGGAGAGGTCTCTGTTGACCTCAGGTTCGGAAGAGGTTGCCTCTTCCCAGGGCCGCTGCCAAAACTCACCCCGCTCCCCGCAAAGTTATCTGCTGCCTTATAAACCCCAGACTATGAGGTGTCTGTGAGGTGAGAGACGGTGAGAAGCCAGCTTCTCCTGGGTCAGAGGCCCCTCCCCGCCCCGGGGGACAGAGGGCAGGTTTATGGTGGCCGGAGGAGGACTGGCCACTCAAACCTGAACCCACCCTCTCCCCTACCATCCACCATCCAGGGCGGCTCAGCGGCGGGGAAGTTAGCCAGGAGTTATCGGGCCTCAGTTTCTAAGTCTGGGCCCAGTAGGCCCCGCAGGAGAGTGTAGATGGAATGGGAGGGGGACAGAACTCGTGGAGCAAGGTCAAGGCAAGTGCAGAGGAGAGAGGACAAGAGTGAGTGTGAGCAGAAAAGCCTGCAGTCCGTGGAAGCTTCGGGAAGACAAGAACATCTCTCGGGAAGCCGCCCAGGAACAGGCCCCCCCCCCCCCCGCCCCGGGCCATAACCAAGCCTGTGTGCCAGCGTCCTGGCTGTCACGTCCCCTACGGGAGCAGGAGGCACTTTCCAGAATGGTCGACCCCTGTGTGCAGTCAGCAATGCCTTCCTGGGGCTCCAGATCGCTGGGAGACCGGTGTTTCCACCTGGAGCAGGGCAACCGGGTCTGTCTTATTTTTAATGATCACACTCCTATTTATTTCTTTCATTGCTGAATGGCCCCCCGATTTCTGCCTCAGGGAGTTTTAGGCAGTCGGGCTATTTGTGGTGGAGTTTAATGAAGTGACACAGAAGCCGTCTTCTCTCCCACCCACTGTGGGAAGACAGAGGAGGCCCCTCCGTCCCCAATTACCTGCCCAGTGGGGCTGCTCCCACCTCACTCCCTCTCCCCCAGCTCAGGTGACCGTCCCTCCTCCCCCGCCTCCTCCCCCGACCCACCCAGCTCACCACAAATGAGGGAAATGGACAGGCATTTGTTTTTACTTGCCTTAAGGTAAGCATTAAACATTTCTCAAGACGGGGGGCGGGGGGGGGGACTTAAGGAGGAGCCCTAATAAAGACCATTCCTGCTCCCAATAAAGCGGTCCCTTCCCGACCCCATAGAGGCCACAAGCTGAGGACGGAGACACCGACCCCGAGACAGATGCTGTATGTGCGCCGCTTTACAGACGGGAGAACGGGGGCCACCAGAGGTAAAATGATCACCCAAGGCCCTATGGTCAGAGAGGGGTGCAACTGAGTTTTGAATCCAGGCTCCCAAACTCCAGAGCCCCCTAACCACCGAGTGATACCTCCCCTCTCAACATAACGTCATTTCAACTCCACGGCAACAGGTGCTATGGGAGTAGATTGCTACTAATTCCATTCTGAGGTTGAAGGGGGGTGTCAGATGGGCTGACGTGCCTAAGGACACACGGCTAAGGAGTGGGAAAGGTGACAACTGACCCCTTCTGCTGCCAGAGCTTGTCCACATAAGCGCCAGTCTTGGTGACCAAGAGAGAAGGGTCCTTGCACATAGAAGAAACCAAGGCACAGCTAAGGGTGGCAGCAGGAGGAAGCACGGGTGACTGGTGGCTCAAGCGGGGGGCCCAGGCAGAGGGAGCCCCACAGCCGTCAGGGTGGGGTGGGAGAGCCCTGGGCCCAGCTCCGAGGAGCTCCGAGAACCACATTATGACTTTCTAAGTGGGCGCTCTGCTGACAGCTTAACGGCCAGATCCTCTCAGCCCCGGGCTTCATATTTACGAGCTGAAGGCTCCGGACGGGGAGGCTCAGGAATTCAGCCCACACCACCCAATCCTCAGCCCTCTGGCTCCGGGGCCAGGAAGCCATAAAAAATGATCTTGCATGGCTTCCCTCCCCCCAAATGGTTTTAGGGGGCTGGGGGAGGGGATGGCGAGCGGAGCTTGGGAGCAGGGAAGATGTAGGGCCTTTTCCAAAGCCCGCACGGGCAAAAAGACTCATGGAGGGAAATGGCTGATCTCCAGCCTCCTGACAGACCGCCACCCAGGCTCCTGCAGCGGGCTTTGCCAGTCCTGAGGTCCCTGCTCATGGCTGGACACGATCGTTTTTATGGGGCACCTACTCCAAGCCAGAATATTACCTCCAACACGAGGCCGTATGTCCTCATCCCACGTGGGCTGCCTCCCCAGTTTACAGCTGAAGAGTGTAAGGCCCAGAGAGGAAAAGGAACTTGCCCAAGGTCACACAGCATGTTAGCGTTAACACACTGACCTGAATCTAGGGCTCCCAACTCCCAGTGCAGTGGACCCGTGATGCAGACTCCTGACCCCTGGGAAACGGAAGAGCATCCAACTTGCCAGCGGGCCACAGGGGCATGATCCCTTCTTGCTCTGAACAGGTCTCCCTATCTGTGTACATTGCCTGAATGTGACTCGCTGCTCTCTAGGGGTGGCCCTGGCAGTCTAAGGCTGGGGTTCTACCATGGAGCCAGGTCCTAGGCCCAGGTGATGGGGAGTCACCCCTCATTTCCTGGTTGAAGCCAGGAGGCCCTGCCAGCCCTGGCCATCTCTGAGACCAGTCCCCAGAGCTGGGGGAGAGGCTCTAGGAGCCCTTGAGCACCCTCCCTCTTCTGTCCCTAAGTGTCCTCAGCCCCTGTCTGGCCTGGGAAGGGCCAGCGTCTCCCACAGGATGTGGCTGTCTGGCTGGCTGTAGCCGCTACCACATCCCCTCTGGGCACCATCCAGGCCCAATGCTGAGGAACGCTGACCACGGAAGCGACCCCACCCTCTGGCCCACTCCGTCCACATACCCCTCTTCCCACTAAAGTGGGTCAGTCCACCCAGAGATATTAGCCTTCAGCTCTCTGCTAAGCTGAGGGCTCAGGCTAGAGTGAGGGCTTAGTAAATGGCCGTCAGGCCCCCAGATGCGTGCAGGGGGTGAGGGGGCGGGTCTGGCCAGCAGGGCCTATTGGTGGCTACAGGCCTCCTGGGCACCACCCCCTCCTGTCTTTCTCTGTGAGCTGGGCCCTCTCCCTGGTGGCCCCCCAGTGAGGGGCTGTCTGCAGATAATCAGGGAACAGATTCGGAAAGAAGGAGGAAAAAAAGCACTCAGGCGCCAGACAGGATCCTTATCTTCTGGGGCGGGATGTCAGAGGCAGCAGCAACAGGGCAGGAGTCCTGCAAGGAGGCCCCGGCATTTGCTTTGTGGCAGCCAGAGGGGAGGAGGGGACCTGCCCTGGGTGCTGGGGAGGAGGGGGATAGGGTGGTCTGTTCTGGGCCTGCAGAGCCTGAGGACCAACGGAATCTGGCCCTGCCCCGGAGGGTGTCTAGATACCAAGGCTCCAGGCCAGTTCAGGCTGGCCCTGGGACCTTCAGGAGACAACAGGAGAGGAGGGCTGAGCTGAACTCCCCCCTCAGGTTCCCAGCCACACCTGAGCTGGCTGGGCCGTGGCCTTAGCCCTCAGACCCGGGCCAAGTTCCCTGACTAGCTGTGCTTTGGTGCTCTCACCTGTAGGATGGGGGCTAAAACCACCACTGAACTACTGGAACCCTCCATGGAGACATGGTCCGTGAAGACTAAAAAGGGCCACGGAAAGGGGGGCTGTGTTCTGCCTGGTGCTGAGAGCCTTCTATGCCAGGAGGCTGCCGCTCGCCTCTCACACAGCTTGGGGGCCTGCAAGGCCACAGAGGGGCTCTGCTTCTTGGGACTGGCCCCTACACTCTCAGTGCAACCCCATGACGTGACAGTGGTCCCTTTCACGAAGCGGAAAAGTTTCCTGATGGGGCATTGTCTTCCCAGGGTGGTCCATAAACCAAGAATAGCACCAAGGAGCCTCGTTCTCCCAGGCTTGGACTTCTCCTCTGGGGCTAGACTGAATCCCAAGGATGACGGGTCATCTGTGGGGTTCCAACAAAGGCCTTGGGAGGAGAGCACTGTCAGTGGGGGTCAAGGGCACAGGCCCTAGATGTTCATTCAAATCTAGTGGCTCTGCCACTTTCTAGCTGTGTGACCCTGGGAAAATGTTCCTCACCCCCCACATGCTCACCTGGGGCCTCAATTTCCTTGTCTATGAAAAGAGAGAGAGCTCTGACAATCTGTGATTTTATGTTTGACCTGACAGTTGGGTCTCTGCTCCTATAAATGCTGAGCTGTAACGCAAAGAGACAGGAAATACACCCTCATATACACATCAAAGCACTATCACTAAGTGTGACCAATGGATCCCGGAGCATCCTGGGGCCACCTATGCATCCCAGGCCCTAATTTCCTGCTAGCCTCAGCCAGGAGCAATCACAGTAGAAGACTTCTTGCTGGAGTTGGCTAGTTCATCTCCCAGGGAGGGGGCTGGCAATGCTAGGGAGGATCCCACAAAGAAGGAAAGACTTCTGGCTGGCACTGGGGATTAAAAGCACACCCCCCAGCCCCACCCCTAGCTGCATGAGGGTCTGGCTGGTGTGAGCTCCAGCTGTCATCCGCAGAGCCATGAACTAAGGCCAGTCTGGGACAGTGCCTGCCTCTGGGGCTGGAGTGAGTGATGGACAGTGGACGGGAGGGGGAGGGGAGACAGTGCGAGGAGGAGGCACAAAGCCATGGCCAGCGGGAGGGGTGAAGGTTAGTGCTGGCTGGAGCCCCAGCATTTTCCGGGCTGTTATTCTGGGCAACTTTTTATTTATTCAGAGGCTGGGGATGCGGCTTAGCATTTGTCGGCTCAATATTTATTACATGCACTTCGGCCTTGTACCACAGATCCCGTGACGGGGCCACCGTAAGACCCTCCTCCCCAGCTTCTCAATGCTAGGGCGCACTCGGAAACCTGCAAGGGGCAGCTAAGAGGTAGCGCCTTCCCGAAAGACCACCTAATCCAACTCTTTTGGTTTATCTTTGGGGAAACTGAGGCCCCAAGAGGGAAGCAGCCTTGCTCAAGGTCATCTCAGGCACTCGGATACTCCGTCTCTGATCTCTCGGCTTTCAGGTCACCAGCACAAATACCGATGGGAGTAAAAATACTGCAGGGCACACAGAGATGTGATGGTGATCTGCCCTCCAGTCCCCCACCAGGTGTAGGCGGAGCCAAGAGAAATCTCGGCCCAAGGTCGCCGCTCTGCCACGGGAGCCTTCACGAGGTACTCAGCGCTCCCGAGCCTCAGTTTCTTCCTCGGCACAAGCGACGTAATCACACCCACCTCACAGAGTGGCTGGGGGAAGTGCAGGACGACACCTTGGAACCTGTAGAGTCCTGGACAACTGGAACTGGTTTATTGATGTTGATGCCATCAAAAAGAAAGAACAGAGGCAGGACACCGCGGAGGAGGAGCCGCATCTGTCCATGGCCACCGAATCCCTCCCTTATCACAGCCTCCAAGGCGGGGCAGGAGGCAACTAACAGGTCAACAGCAACAGCAACTGACAACATGTAAATGACCCGGAGCAGCACAGTGGAGGGTCCCCCCTCCCCCCACCGCTGGCAGAGCTGCTGGTGACCTCACACTCCCACCCAGCTCCGAGCCTTCCAGCAGCCATGAGGTCAGCCGGCAGAGTGGGGGCACCTCCCCCACCCGCCACGCGCTGAGCCCAGAGGAGCATGGCACTACCAGGGCCGGGGCAGGACGCCAGCTAGGATTCCACGGGTCTCTCCTTCCTCCCGCACGCCCCCTGCAGCCGCTTCTCCTCCAGCGCCCCCCTCTTCCCTGCCCCCCCCCACTACGTCTCAGTGCACTTCCCCACGAGCACAAGATTGCTGCTTCTCATATAACACATAAGCTGTGGTGTGAACTTCTGGTAAATGAAGATCTTATTTAAAGCTGTGTGCTACCAAGGGAGGGGAAGAGACAGGTTCCAACACAGCTCAGCCCTCTTGCCAGGAAAAGGAGGTGCTGGGCTGTGCACAGAGCCACCAGTGCTCCTGGGGAGTCGCTGGAGGAGAAGGGCCACGGGGCCCTGGGCACACCCCTGCCTGCCTGCCTGTGACCGTCGAACAGGGCATCGCTTTCTTTATCTGTGCAGGAGGGTAGGGCAAGGAGGTTCCCCCCCACTGGAGGTTTGGGTTTGCCATGCGGGACACAGAGGGGTTTAAACTTGCAGGGCTTTCCAAGAATGACAGAACTTTGGACCAGAAAGGCCTTGGAGAGGATTGGATCCTGGGCCCTCTACCTTGGCAGCAAAACAGGGTCACCTGGGGTGCTTTTAAGATTCCCAGTGTCCAGGGCAGACCCTAAGACCAATTAAGTCAGAATCTCAGCGTGGGGGGACCCAGGCAGAGGTGATCCCATCATACCACCGAGCAGGTCTCTTCTCAACAAGGGGTGTGCGTCTGAAACGTCAAAATTCGTATGCCCAGACTCCCTGAGTACGAACTGCCAGGGGTGAAGGCCAGACACGTGAATTTTGAAAAAAACTCTAGGAGATTCACACACACGACCCTGCGTATTCATTCACCGAGCCCCTGTTCACCAAGGGCCCACTCTGTGCCAGGCACTGTTCCAGGCCTGCAGGTATATTACCGGGTGAGGGTGACGTATGTGGCCTGCCTGCGTGGACTTTACATGCTGGAGGGTACCGATAATAAACCAGCTAGCGTGGGAGTCCGTGCTCGTTTGATCATCCCAGGTGGCAGTAGGTGCTAGAAGAAAAGTAAAAGGGGCAGGGGATCAGGGAAGGGCTCTCTGAGGAAGGGACAGCGGGGCTAAGACCAGGATGACAGGGAGGAGCCAGCCGTGCCGAGTTCAGTGGGTTGAGGGGGGCACTCTGTGTGGAGGCATGCCTACAGACATGGGGACCACGCACCCCTGCAGCTACAGGGCCAAGTCTCTCATCAGCCCCTCTGTTGACAGGGTCCTGGCTAGACAGGATGTGCTGGGAAAGAGCCAGTCAGTGTCGCAACTGCCCTCTTGGGACCTCAGGAAATTCTACAGGCTGCTGGGCTAAGGGGGGGGGGGGGGCGGTTAGAAAATGTGCAGCTGAAAGCTTTCAAGGGCCTCAGAGTTCACAGGTTCAAACCCCTCACTTAACAAACGGGGAAACCGAGGCTTAGCAAGAGACAGTGGTGTGCTCTGATGTGGCATCTCCGCTCCCAAGAGGGTGACGTGGGACAATGACTCCACTGTGGAGCGCGCCTGCTTGCTGCGGTCAAGCCTACTGTCCTCCCCTCCCCCCAGGTGCTGTTTGCTGCTCTTCACAGAAGCAACCCGTGTGTCCCAGCCATGGCCGAGACCCGTGACACACCCGGGGAGCTTCTTCCCACACCAGGAAGCCCATCGAAGGCCAGACAGAATGGTGCCAGAGAAGGCCATGGAATTCGGAGTTTAGTGGGATCCGGAATTTCCCTTCGCAAGCTGTCTCCAGCTGTTCACCCGTGGTGAGCATCCATGGGAAGGGTGTGACATATTCCGGGGAGGGGACAGGTGGCCCAGGTACCCAGACTCAGAGGCCTGATGTGGCAGGGAGGGCAAAATGGGCAGAGAGAAGGCGGCTGGCTGTCTCTGCAACATTTCTTCCCAGAAGCAAGCTAGCTCACCAGGTCACTCTGCACAGACCACTGAAAGCGGCCACTGGCTCAATCTTCCTCGAGCTTGATTTCCTTCTTTGGAGGTGGTATAGCCAGGAGGGCTAGAGGCCGGTGGAGGTGGGGGGCGCTGCCTATTCTGGGACCACCAGCTTCCCCAGGCCCTGAACAGGTAAACACCCTTAGCCTCTCGGACCAGTCAGACCTAAAGCCCCAACAGCCCCTCTCAACTCCTGCTGAGTTCCCTGGAGGTAATACCTGCAGGTATGACAGGGTGTCCTGGAAAGGCAATCTAGAATAGTCTCAAATGATTCTTTTCTTAACCTTTCTCAGCCGTGCAAGGGCAGAGAGGGCCTGGTAAGGGTGAAAAATCAGCCAGCCACAAAGCAACACCCAATAACTCGGGCAAGCCATCCCTCTCTCTCTCTCTCTGCCTCAGTTCCCCCACCTGTAAGAGGGAAGTGAAAACACTCACCCTGAGGACCTCCTGGGCTGTGAAGAAGCTCAGATTTCCACTGAAGGTGCTCTTTGCTCGAAGTGCTCCACGCCCGTGAGCAATAATGGGCACCACCTTGGCATGTGGTGGGCGGGAGAGCCAGAAACGGGCCCTCACGGGCCCCTTCGCGAGGTCTGCCGGGCTGTGGTTTCTGCGAAGCTCTGAAGGCTGGCCCTCCCCCACAAGCACTAGGGTTCCCTAGGAGAAGCCTTGGAAATGAAGTCCAGGGCAGTGAGGTGGACAGGCTCAAGCTCCTGGGAACTTGTTCAGCCAGCTCTTTTCAGCAGAGATCCGCAACCCCCTCCCCCCCACCGCCAGGGGCTTGGGCGAGCACTCTGGTCCAGTGGGCCGTGCTGGAGAGGTGGGGGAGTTACTTCAGGCTTCCAGCGGCCCCTCTCCCTGGAGAGGCCAGACCCTGAGCTGGCCAGGCCCTTCCCTCTGCAAACTGCACAGGGCTCAGGGCGGAGGCAGAGGAGGACGCTGTCAAGGGTGTAATAAACGACTTATTGACTGGTAAGCAGAGTTCTCAGGGCTCGGAGCATGACCTTCCGGCAATTATGCCCTCCACTGCCTGCCCGAGGCCCCCTCCCTCTCTGTGGAGGCTTAGGCCTGCCTCGGCGCCTTCCCCTCAGACTATGCCCGACCTGCAGGGGCCCGAGGCATGCAGACAAGGTGCCCCTGGGGCTGCCAATGTTCCTCCTCATGTACCCACGTGAGCATGCACCCTCTTGGACCAACCCTTAAAATGGCACAGGCTGGAGAGACAAGGCTGGCGTGCTGGCCGGGACAGGCCGGTGGGAAGAGCCCAGTTCTGCACATCAGCTCTTTACTGAGACCACTGTCACCCCGGTGGGGCTTCTGCCTTTGGCAAAGCGGCTCCGGTGCTCCCGAGCGTCACCACGCAATCACTCCAGACATCATCACTGCGTGGCCAGCTCTCACGGGGATATCCAGGGACGTTCACAGGGGGGAAGACCTGCTCCCATCCCGGGCAGTGGATGCAGAGTGGGTTCCCGGAAGGAACACGGAATGTGGAGTCCAGACTAGGGGAACACCCAGACTAGGCTCTGACATAATTGCTGGAAGACTGGGGTGGGTCATGTCACTTCCCTGAGCCCCGGTTTGGTCCTCTAAGACCTTCTTCGCAGAGTCATTAAAAGGACGAAATGAGACAGCATGTGCAAACTGGCTGATGGGGGCAAGAGAACAGACCCAGAGCGGGAGGGAGGCCGGGGCCGCAGAGGGCCTACACTACACCTGGCACACAGATGGAGTGCGTGCGGGTGGGACCCTCACTAATCAAGGTGAAAGCCAACTAAGCAGCCACCTCAGCATGTTCTGCGGCTCTGCATAGAATGGAGGGTTTGTGTGTGTGTGTGTGTGTGCCTGTGTGTGTGCATGCATGTGTGTGGCAAGGGACTGGAAAGGGAGGATCCAAGGCTTATCTGAGGCCCAAAGATCAACCTGCGGACCCCGGGGGTAAATAATAAATAACGTGCAGAACCCTTTGCACACACATGAACTGTGATGACCCCACCTCCTCTCTGCGAGGCAAGCGGTGTGGGATTCATTAGCCCCCATTTTACAGAAGGGGAAATCGAGTCCGAGGGAGGGGGCCGACGGGATGCGCTCAGGACCACAGGAAGCCAGGGCAGGGACAGCACCTGTGGGTCCTGCCCTCTCCATCTTCCCTGGGAGAAGCACGGGAAGCTGTCCCCCCACGCAGCGCTCACTGCTTGGACCTACGAGCACGCATGAGGAAGCGGAAAGTATTCAAATAGCCGTGAAAACACAATGAGAAGGCAGGTGCGGATCTGGCCTGGTCTCACACCCACTTCTTTCTTACGTGAAAGGTAGCATCCTATAGATACTATCTTGTGCTTCCTTTGCTTCTCCATATGTCCGGGAAGTCACACCCTATCAGTCCCCAAAGAATGCTATCATTTTTCATAGCTGCCTCGGTGCCCAGGATGTGCTTGTCCCGGAGCTGACTCAAGGCCTCCACCGGGGCACTCCGGTGATTTCCAATATTTTGCAATTACAAACAACGTGCGTATGTGTTTTTGTATTGATAAAGGTGTACCTGAAGGGAAGATTTCTATTTTTTTTTTAAGTTTATTTATTTTGAGAGAGACAGAAAGAGAGAGAGAGACGGAGAGAGAGAGAAGGGAGGGAGGGGAAGAGAATCCCATGCAGGATCCACCGTCAGTGCAGAGCCCGATGTGGAGTCTGAACTCACAACCGCAAGATCATGACCTGAGCCAAAATCAAGAGTCAGATGCTCGACCGACTGAGCCGTCCAGGTACCCTGAAGGGAAGATTTCTAGAAGGTGGTTGGGCCGAAAAATATAGGATGCATGTGCGGTTGTTAAATATCGTCAGTTTACGTACCCGAAGGCTTGCACCAATGAGCAGTTCCAGGCAGGAACATGCGCCAATGTGATTCCAACACAAGGTGTGGTCATAACTTTTAATGTTTTCCAGTCTTACAAAGCGGGAAGTGGGATCTCAGGGTTGCGTTTTAGTCTGCGTTTTTCTTTTCTAATTTTTTTTTTTAACGTTTATTTATTTTTGAGACAGAGAGAGACAGAGCATGAACAGGGGAGGGGCAGAGAGAGAGGGAGACACAGAATCTGAAACAGGCTCCAGGCTCCGAGCTGTCAGCACAGAGCCCGACGCGGGGCTCGAACTCACAGACTGTGAGATCATGACCTGAGCCGAAGTCGGACGCTTAACCGACCGAGCCACCCAGGCGCCCCTACTCTGCGTTTTTCTAACTATGAGTTTTAATATGTTTTTATGTGTTTAAGGGTCATTGTTTTATTATCTTATCTTGTGAATTATCTATTCATGTCTTTTTTCCCCCTCTTTATCTTTTTATCAGGTTTTTGGGCCTTTGTTCCTCAATATTTTAGAGTGCTTTCTATACTGGGATATTAGTTTTTTTTTGTCTGAGGTATACGTTACAAACATTTCCTCCTGGTTGGTCACATATTTTGTCTTTCGACTAGTTTTGGGTGCTTTATTGTCAAAAAATTTTTTTCTTTAATATTTATATGATAAACGCGATCGTTCTTTTATTTTGTTGCCTCTAGATCCTGAATCCTAGTGAGAATGCCTTTCCTACCCCAGTGTTAAAGAGGAATTCACCCTCTGTTTTGTATAGTGTCACTCTTTACATCTGGATCTCTAATCCATTTGGAGTTTTGTTTTGTTTTTGTTTTTCTCTATGGTACGAAATGTGGATCAAAGTTTACCTTTTTCCAAATGACTACCCAGTTGTCCCATCACTAGTTATTTCAAAGTCTGGCCTTGTCTCAGTAGGCCGTCACACGATCTTTGTCGTATGCTGGATTTCTCTACGCACTGGGTCTCATTCTGGACTTTTCTATTACGTTTCACTGGCCTGACATTCACACATTTGTGCCACAGCTTTAATTATGGAGGTGCTCCAGTATGGCTTTAACATCTGGTAGGGATAGTTTTACTTCATCTTTACCCATTTTTATGCCTCTAGGTGATTTCTCATTTAATCACATTGGCTAATGCTTCTAGCACAGTGTTGAATAGAAGAGATGATGGGTGCCCGCGCTTCACTAGTGATCTCAATGGAAATGCCTTTAGTGTTTTCCCATTAGAGAAGATACTGGCTTTAGGACTAGGTATGTATATATTTTATCATGCAAAAAAGAATCCCTTAAGTTGCTGGTTTCTTGAGTGTTTATATGATGAATGGGTGGTGAATTCTGACCAACGCTTTTCAGCATTTATAGAGCTAATCATATGATTTTGTTTCCTTAGATTCATAAAGATGGTATATGATATTAATTTGGCATATGTTATTAATATTAATGGATTTTGAACCAACCTTGCATTCCTAGAATGGATCAGAGTTGGTCATTCTGTATCATTTTCTTAGGAAAAAAAAAGAGAGAGAGAGAGAGTGGAAATGGAAACCAAGGATGACAACTACCATTTATTGGATGCTTTCTCTGTCCTCTGCATGCCTTATTATCTGATTCAGTCCTCAAGAGAGCTATGTGAAGCAGGCTTTATCATTCTCATTTCACAGATGAGGAAACAAAGACCAACAATGTCGAAGAAACCTGGCCGATATCACACAGCTAGCAAATGAGAAAGACAGGACTGGATCTTGGGTCTTGGGTCTTGGAAATAAGTGGATAGCATTATGTGGCTGTTACTTAGATATATTAAAAATGCTCACTACACGACAAAATGTGGGAAGGGGAATGTCTCTGTAGCAACTGCGGGAGGGTCTGCCCTTGCTTCCCGGAATCGTGAGCTGCCCCCCTGGCCCCACCCCATCAGAGCTCAGCAGAGGAACGAGCAAGGGGCTGGTGAGCTGCGGGCCAGGTGCCGTCAGCAAACAGCCTGCCGGAGGCCCCCGAGGTCTGCGAGGCCAGGCAGCAAGCAGCCCTCGAGGCCCGCCACGTCCCCACCCAACCTCGGTCTTGCTCTGACCCTGCATTCATGTCTCGGGCACCGGATGGTGTGGGAGCAACTCAGAGAACGAACACCGGGCTGGGGAGGTGAGGGCTGCCAGGGAATACAGTGCAGAGAAGAAAACCCTAGTCCTCTACTCCCCGCTGGTCCTGCCTGCCCCGTTTTCTAAGAACGGGCAGCCGGCCGAGGGATTATGTAAGTTCTGGTGGGCATGGCAGATGGTGTGCTGGCTCAGACACATCAAAGCCGGCCCTGACGCTAACCTTCCCTGACGTGGCACCCCGGCCTCCTCTGCTCTGGGGTGTGGAGCACGCAGAAGGATGGGAAGTGACCCAAACGCTGTCATCTAGCTCAATAGCCATGGCCAGCCGGGTTAGGGGAAAGGCCAGGGCCTACCTACCAGCGGGAGGTTCCAGCCAGGGAAGTGAAATCGTGGACCCTTCCAGCCCCATAGCAAGCAGCTCTCGGATGAACCACACGGTGTCTGGGGCAACAGACCCTGCTCTGCCCGCCTCCTTCCATCGCAGATCGGCTCCGGAGGTTTGGAGAACGGTTTGTCTAACTCCGGGGGGGGGGGGGGGCGGTTCTCCTTTGGCCCTATCTGACATTCAGCTTCTTTTATTCCTTTTGCTGATGGGTAAACGGAGGCTCAAAGAGGGCGAGTGACTTCTCTGTCACACAGAGTTGGCCTTAGAGCTGAAGCTTGCAGATCTCTAGTCCAGGGCCCTTCTAAATGCATAATGACCCGCAGGCTTCTCCCCCTCGCTGTAACCCCAGGTGGATCAACCAAGTCGTGCTGTGGGCCACCCTGTACCTTATGTCTAATGCGCCCCAGGTCAAGAGGGGACTATTAGAAAGAAACAAGGGGTGTAACCAGCAACTTGAGATTGATTTCTTCCTCGGCAGAAAGAAAAGGAAACCAACTTTTACTGACCGTGCCCCATCTCATTCGATCTCCCCAACAACCAATCAGGGCTTCTTTTTTTTATAGCGAGGAGATGTAGGCTCAGAAAATTACAGTTAAGGGCGGAGACAGGACTTGAACCCCGTTTTCTAATTCTAGGGCAGATCCTTTGGACAGAGGAGGGCACTGAAGGCCCAGAGAGGGAAAGGGACCACTTCAATGCCACACAGCACATTAACTGGTAGACAGGATTAGAATCCAGGCTTCCCAACCCTTAGCTCCGGGCTCTTTCTGCTGCGCACCAGCAGGAGAACACGGGGCCAGGTCAGATTTACAGCAGGGGTCACTGTGCCCAGCAGCCCTGGCTGTCTGGCTGCCAGGCAGGAATTCCAGATTAGCCTGGGACAGGGGCTCCTGGCAAGGACCAGGGGGTGCCCAGCTGGGAGCGTGATACTGGCCAGGGCTACCGCGGCCTCAGCCAAGGTCCTCAGGGTGTTTAATCTCCCAGGGAGGCTCCCTGAGTGTTAGCACTGAACACAGAGCCAGGGACGACCTGGCTCGGCCACGCCCAGCAGCCAAAACTGCTCCCCTGCACCAAACCCAGCTCCAGCCAAGGAGCTGGCAGTAGCTGCCATGGAAGGCGGAGGGCTGCGGTCAGACCCTACCCATGGGCCTTTAGAAACACCCTCTCGGCCCACACCTACTCCCGGGCCCCAGAGCCCAGGTGCATGCGACAGGCGTTCTCTTGAGCCCTAGAAGGCAAGCTGGAGGGGAATGATCAATGGGCCTGGGAATGCAAGCAGGAAGCAAACATTGCGCGAGGGCCTGGGCCAGCTGCACCTGGTGAAGGCCACCTTGCAGAGAAGTACAACGTTTACCAGCCCGGCAAATGCCTGCTAGAGTCCCCTCTCTCCACACAAAGGGGTCAAAGGCACTTGACTGCACTACTTGGTTAATTCCTTGTGGCTCCACTGGACTTAGTGAGTCAACTCTCTCACACCCGGGGGCTCTGACTTTTGTCACTGGTACGTAGTAAGTGCTCCGAGGCAGAAGCAGAAGAGGATGAAGGGAGAGAGGCAGGCAAAGGCGGGGGTGGGGTGGGGGTGGGGAGGCTGCAAGCAAAGCAGCAAGAATCTTCTGGCTCTTTGGTTACGTCGACAACGGTCAAGTCCAAACACGGTAGGGACTGAATCGTAGCGGCACCTGGGTGAGTAAGGCCTGACCGCGAGTTCGCATCCATCCGTTCTACGAGTGTTCATCGAGCACCTTCTAGGTGCTGGGGTCTGTGCTGGGTGCCAGGGACACACAAGGGAGTGAACTCAGACCCAGTCTCCTAGTCACCTAGTGTCACAGCTGCTCTTTCATTAGCTGGTTGTTCAACCCCATCCTGCCTCCACCCAGGTCCCCGGGGCCCTGGCTCAGTGACAAGGAAAGGGAAGGGTGCCAGGCTGTCCCATGGAACCCTTGCCACCTGGTCCTGGGCCACTGCCCACTCTGTGAGCCTCGCTCTGCCCTGCTGTGTGTCACAGAATGCTCCAAGGTGGGATGGGGGAAGGAGCCAGGCACGACTTTCCTGGAATTTCTGACTGAATTTCTGGTAAGTTCTGCATCTTCCATGGGTGCTCTGGCCCCAGGCTGGGCAGGCGGGCGCCTCTGATCACATTACAGAGCTGCTTTCCTTCGGCTGTCTCCTGACTCCGGTAATGCCTCTAGACGCCACTCAGGGCCTCAGGGGGTTGCTGGCTCCTGGGTGATCTCAGTAGAAGATGTTCCTCCCAGACCTTGGTGATGCCTTCCTCCCAGACCTGGTGATGCCACCAGGCCTAGGGGACCAGAAAAGGCAGGCAGCCTCTCTCATCCTGCCACCTCTCCCATGCTCTCTGGTCAACCTAGAAGCTGTCACTCTGCCCGCTTGCTCTCCTGCCCAGAGATGTACAGGGAGAAAAGCAGGGGTCAGCCGGATCAGGGTAGGGGAGAGCCATATGCCATCTCACAGCACACCAGGGCCCAGTGAAGGTGGCAGGCCACCTCACAGGTGGGGATGTGCAGGTCCAGAGACACTGAGCCACCTGGCCCAGGCACTCAGTGAATGAATGCTTTCAATTCCAAAGCCGTGGCTCTTTCCACAGCACTAAGGGACCCCTGGCCCCAGAATTCTTACTGTACCAGATGTTCAGATACTAATCAGTGGCTGAATTTGGAATCTGTTTCCTGGATGGACATGCCACATGTCCCACCCCCAGCCGATTGCAAATATACCCCCTCGTAGGAATGCCCTCTCTGCTTACCCAAACTCTGCTCATCTTTCAAAGGCCAAACGACACCCTTCCTCCTGCAGGAAGCCTTCCCTGACCAGCCACGCAGGCGCACAGGAGCCTTCTCTTTTTTTTTTTTTAATTTTTTTTTTTTAACATTTATTTATTTATTTTTGAGACAGAGAGAGACAGAGCATGCATGGGGGAGGGTCAGAGAGAGGGAGACACAGAATCTGAAACAGGCTCCAGGCTCTGAGCTATCAGTCCAGAGCCCGATGCGGGGCTTGAACTCACGGACCGTGAGATCATGACCTGAGCCGAAGTCGGCCGCTTAACTGACTGAGCCACCCAGGCGCCCCCAGGAGCAACACTCCTTAACAGAAGCAACACTCCCTGTTGTACCACTCGATACGTGGCACCAGTAATAATGACGCTGAGGAGGACAGCGAGGCTACTGAGCACTTGAGAACGTGCAAAGTTCTTGTGTGTGTGACCTCGTTCTTCCCCACAATCCAATCGTCTCCCCTCGTCCAATCTGATGAGGACTGGCATTGTTAGCAGTCCCCCTTTACCAATGAAGAAACTAAAGCTCAGGAAGGGAGGGCAACTTGCTCTAGGGCACACAGCCGGAGGATGCCCCGGCCAGGATTTGAACCCAAGCGGTCTGACTGCACAGCCTGCCCCCTGAGCGTGGCACTGGATCCCTCCCAGGCCACACGTGGCCTGGCTCATCTTTGAGTGAGCTCCTCTCCGCCGTCTCACTCACTCTTGCACCCGGCAGCGCACACCTGATGCACGGCTCGTGCCTCAAGAAGGGACACAAACCAATTCAAGGGTCAGGCCCAGGCTTTGCCCAACTTTCACCGCAGAGCCCAGTGCCTGCTCACTCTGAACGAATGTGAGGGTGCACCAAGTTTTAGGGCTAGGCCAATATTCCAGGGGGGAGGTGGAGACAGATCCCTCGTTCCCCACCCCGAGATCAGTCACCCTCCATCCCTGAGAAATGAAACAATGAATGGTCTGGCTAGGTCTGAGAGTGTGTTCCTCCCACATCCTCCACGGGGCCCCCCTGAGCCTGGCAGGGTCGGGGAGAACAAGGGCCTCTTCTCTCAAATGCTCAGGCTGTCTGCCACAGGGTCCTTCTCTGTCCCCTGGGCCCTGCTTGGCATCTGGGGCTCTCTGCCTCTGAGACAGGAGATGCTTATGGAACAGGAAAAAGGGACTGAGGTCCTGAAGGGTAATTTATGGCTTCAGAGAGAGACCCAGGGCCACATAATGCTCACAAGGGCATTCCAGTCGATATACTGATGTTCTAGAGGGGCCTCTGTAAACACAAGTGGTTCTGGGCCTCAGCTACCTCTGTCTCTTGCTGGCTGCTGGGGCCTCTTCAGCTGGAACCAAGCAAAAAAAAAAAACAAAAACAAAAAACAAAAACAAAACAAAACAAAACCTGAGGCCCTTAAAGGCCATCCTTCCACCTTCCCCAACCTTAAACTTACAGAAGGGGAGACCAACCAGGACCCAGAGAAGAAAAGGCACTTGTCCCACAGCAGCAGAACAGCAAACACCAGAACCTCCTAATTCCCAGGCCAGGAGTTGCTGGGCCTCCAGGCCATAAGCCTCCATCCTTTCTCCTCCCCCCAGGCCTCTAGAGGAAGCCGTCTCTGGCGTCACAGGGCTGTCTCCTGAGGAGGATGCACCCGAGTAACCACTGTGTGCCATGCACTGTGCAAAGTACTTTATCATAACCAGGGCGCAGGATCCTTGAAACAGCTCCATGAGGATGGTATTATTGCCCCCATTTTACAGATGAGGAAACTGAGGCCCGCGGTAATGACAAGTGAACCTTCCCCTCTGGCCGGCTCATAGAAGTTCCTGGGCACAGGGTTCTGTCCTTCCCTTCTTGTCCGCCCTGGGGGCACAGCAGAAGGCACGGAAGCATACCATCCCATGCTCCCACCCCCGACACCATGCCTTCTAGTGCTTAAGAAGTATTTTCTGAGCTCACTCCATCTTTAAGAGCCACAGGGAACAGGGGCGCCTGGGTGGCGCAGTCGGTTAAGCGTCCGACTTCAGCCAGGTCACGATCTCACGGTCCATGAGTTCGAGCCCCGCGTCGGGCTCTGGGCTGATGGCTCAGAGCCTGGAGCCTGTTTCCGATTCTGTGTCTCCCTCTCTCTCTGCCCCTCCCCCGTTCATGCTCTGTCTCTCTCTGTCCCAAAAATAAAACATGTTGGAAAAAAAAAATTAAAAAAAAAAAAAAAGAGCCACAGGGAACGAATCAAAAAATGAGATATCTTTTCCTCTCAAGCCTCCACCCCAGGTCCCAGCCTGCAGTCAGAGGTAGCTGAGGGTCAGGTCCCCAAGGTGCACCCCTTCGGATGAGGCTGAGAGGCCCATGAGTGGAAATATGGCCAGGGGGTGCCTCACCAAGGACCGGGCTTGCCCAAGATGGTGGCCGAGCAGATGCCGATACGGCCAATTCTCTGAGAGTGGGAGAGGCCTGGGGCCGGCCACCCCTGCCCAGGTGCCCCAGCTAGCTGGCTTAGCCCCCATCCCATCTTTTCAGGACATGCTGTTAGAAAGACCTGAAAAAGAGAGAGTCAAGGTCTGGCTCCCATCACCTCCTCCAGGAAGCCCCAGGGCTTACAAAGTTTACACTTTGCTGTGCTCTCCCTACCTATATGGTCACTGCCCCCATTTGGCATCTGAGGCTCCCTGAATGGCATTTCATGGTTCTGAAGTGGACATCAGCATCCAGCATAGTCACCACCTTGAGGGCTGGGGCCAGGGCGGCTCCCGCTCTGATCTGGGTCCCAGGTCAGTTTCCTAGTGAGCATCCTCCCGTCCTGTGGGGTTCTCACAAGGACCAAGCGAGGTCCCACCTCTAAGAGGGTTGATAACACTAAAGCCATATGCACCAGCAGTGGGGCTGTGACTTTCCTATAGGTCTCCCTGCTCCACATTGGCTCATCTCTTATCTGAGAGCTAAGGGTGGCAGTCAATATAGGCCAAAGTGCGAAGGCAGGGGGAACCCTTGGTGACCAAGGAGGTGGTAAGACAGTGGAGTAGGACTCCTGTGTGTGTCTGGGTGCACATGTGTCCTCCTTCAATCGCCTCCACCGAGAGTCCCGGCCCCAGCCATGCCTGCTTATGTTGCTTTCCATCAGGGGTGCCACTCACTCCAGCTCTGTCTGCCTCTTCTCTAGCAAATTCCAGAGGAGACCCCACTGCCCCTAGAGGGCTGCAGCATGAGCCTGACCCAGGTCAGAGAGCAGATCTCCAAACCCTAGGTGCCGCCACTGTTCTTGGTAAGCTGGAAGTCAACTGGAGGCGACCCAAGGACTCAGACGCTTGTCCTGGGGGCTGTCAGTCAAGCTCCTGGACTGGCTTTAGGACCTATCTATGGCTGACCTTCCTCCTTCTGGGGCAGCGGGACCTACCCTCAATCAGGCCTGTTCTATCTGTCCTCAATGGGGGATGCTGGCCTCTGCCCTTCCAACTCCGGAACCTGGCACTTGAACCAAATCCTGCTCACAACCCCCAGCAGAGGGCAAAATCAGGCCTCCTTAGTGCTGAAGGGCAAATGGCCTGGGTCCCACCAGGAAGAGACATCCCCAACAGCATACAATGGATGGAGCTTCCCATGCCTGGTGGTGACTCACTGTCCCCACACTACACATACCTATTTATACACAAACACACCACAGCTGTGCCCATATGCACATTGCACACACCCAAACACACATAGCCACGTACATCACACCCCCATATACAAAAGGCATACCTCTCCCCTACACATCCCCTCCTCCTGCACCTTCACCTCCACAGCCTAACACCCCACACCCATCCTCACCTCCCACCGCACATTCCCACCTCGGCCCACGTCCCTAATACACATTTTCACACCCACAGCTTGCCTTCTCCGAGAACCGAGCCACAGGGCTCAGGAAAAGTTGTGAGGCACTGGGGGCAGCCCGTTCAGGGAGATGAGGAGGGTGGCTGGGCGCACTGGCGCTGTTGGGAGGTCGAGAGGCGGTGCAGTGTGGACGGATACAGCCCAGGGGAGGGGAGAGAAGACCGGAAGGCTGGTTGGGGGGGGGGGCGGTGCCGAGGAGGAGCGGGAGGAGCTCGGTGGGGTGCGGGAGAGAAGAGGGAGCAGGGACGCCCAGGTGCAGGGCCCCCAGGTAAGCGCGAGGCCGGCGGGGCGCCACGGAGTCCACCCCCGCGGAGAGGGCTAATCACGGTCAGGGTCAGGCTCAGGCCGCGCTGTCCGCAAGGGTCGATTCGGGGGCTTCCAGCACCTCGGCGCTTTCGGAAAGAAGCAAGAGGGAACAAAAGGGGTATGGGAGCAGGGAGGTGGTTGATTTATGCCTGCACTTCAGCATGTGTTTTCGCTGCCATTAGCGAGAGAAAAGCCCAGACTGGGAGAGAAAGGAGCGCCGTGGGACCCGCGGTTTGCCCACCCCATGGGGGCGCATTGGCCGCGACGGAGCGGGGCCGAGTGCGAATCTGACTCGCCCGCCCGCCCGGGGCCCGGCTCCGCAAAGTGGCTCGGCAAAGTGAGGGTCGGGAGGCATTCCCCGGGCGGCCGGGGCTCCCCGCCCCCGAGCGCAGGCCCACGGGGGGAGGGGGGCGCCCCAGCCGCAACTCCGGAAGCAAATCGAAGGGGGCAGTGCATGAATTCCCCCCACCTGCCCGAAAGTGCCCTTCCTCGTATTATCTTCATTACGGTATTTTAAATTTCCCTTTAAAAAAAAAATAAAGAAACGAAACAGAAAAAGCACAGAAGGCACTTGTTTGGTTTCATTCTGCCTTCACAGCTTTAATGACTCCATTTGTGGAAGCTGTTTAGGAAACTGGTGAAGAGGGGGCCGGGACTGTGGCCTGGGATGCCCGCTTCCTCCTTTCTCCCCCGGAGGCTACCCCAGCCGAGGCACCTGGTTGAGATGACTCCACTCCCCAGCCCCAGTCCCAACCCTGGCCCCTGCCTCACTCCCTTTCCTACAGGGTGTCTCCAGCCCAACTCCAGAGCTGAGAGTCTAAAGAACGCGCTTAGCCACCGGCAGGGTAGGAGGGGGGCGCTCCAGGTCGGGCCATTCAGAATCCCTAAAGTTACTCTAAGCACTTGGGAACAGAAGGGGTCTTCCTCTAGCCTCATCCCCAAATTCCTAGGCAGCCCACGCCCTCCTTAGAAGACACTGATGAGGAGGGAAGGAGAGATGGGAAGCAGATCTCATCTTAGGCCCGACAGCCAACAGCCACAGGGTGGGGAGGAGATGGGGCCCCCCAAAGCTTGAAAATAGAAAGTAAAAATATATTCTGCCCCATTTATATGAAGGCAAAGCTTTAAAATGTAGAGCCAGGTAGTCTCAGAGCCCAAGGGAGCTTGGCCTGTGATTCGTCTCACCCAGGGCAGATTAAGCACCAGGAGTGGAGCAAACTTTGGGCACTTGGCTAGTCTCAGGACCTTACTTCTGATGTCTGGCCCAGCCCTGTTCCACCCGTCTGGGGTCTGAGTTCCTGACTCTATCTCTTCACCTGCTATACACCTTCTCCTTCTCCTGCTATACAAGTCCCATCTGACCTAACTACCCAACAAACCTTATCTTTAGCCGCTGGCCTTCTGTGGGGCCTCAATTTGGCATCTCGGTCCCAGATCCATGCTGGCCAGTCTGCAGGCTAGTGGAATGAAGGAGCCACAACTAGCCTGAGGTTTGAGGCCTGAGTTCAGATTCCAGATCTATCCCTGAGTCCCCGAGTAACCCCGGGGGGCACGTCCGGGCCTGTTCCAAAGCTTCAGCATAAATAAGGGGGTTGGAAAAGAGAGGAATTGTTTTGTCCTCCGGAATTCCGGAGGGGTGGGGGTGGAGGGGGGGGAGGAGAGAAATTACCTCCGAAATTCCTCCCCTGCTGTGATACTTTCACTATATGAGAAATCTCATTAAGACCCTCTAGATTTTCCATTTTTTTGAGATGGGTGTTTGCTATCGTGTAGAGAGAGACACGGATGGGCCACCACACCACACTACACTACCACCCCCCCACACACACACACACATGCACACAGAGCAGAGACACTCGGAAAACTCAGATTTTTAATTGCATCTTAAAAGGAAATGTTATCATGACACCGTGGTCCCTTCTCAACCATCCCAGCCAGAGGCCATGGCAAGACTCATTAAAAGCTCCAGGAGGGGCGCCTGGGTGGCGCAGTCGGTTAAGCGTCGCGTCCGACTTCAGCCAGGTCACGATCTCGCGGTACGGGAGTTCGAGCCCCGCGTCGGGCTCTGGGCTGATGGCTCAGAGCCTGGAGCCTGTTTCCGATTCTGTGTCTCCCTCTCTCTCTGCCCCTCCCCCGTTCATGCTCTGTCTCTCTCTGTCCCAAAAATAAATAAACGTTGGAAAAAAAAAAAAATAAAAAAAAAAAAAAAAAAAAAAAAGCTCCAGGAAAGGCTAACAGGTGGGTGGGGTGACAGGAGATCCTCAGGGCTAACCCAGGCTTTTGAAGTGGCCTCTGCTGGCCAGTCACTTGCTGACATCCGCTTCTAAGGGTCTGGGGTTTTATGGTTCTGGGTTTGATTTCTCCACCATCAAACTTTATGGCTTAAAAATCCTCAGTGCTGTAAAGGGAGCTCATCTCCATATTTACTGGGGAGGGGGGCGGTGAGAGGAAAGAGCGGCGCCTGCTACCTGAGGGGAGCTTGCACATCTCCCAGAAAGACCCACCCCCCCACCTTCTATGGAGACAGCCTTATCTCCCACAGCTTGATATAAACCTCGAGGCAGAGGTGGATGGGGCCCCGAGGAGGGCTCCGAGGAGGAATCCAATGTGACCTGAACCAGCCTGACTATTGGAGAGGAGCAGCCCTGTGCGCACGTCTGCAACCTGTGGTCAAGTGAAGGCAAGATTTGAGGAAAGGCAACACGCTGGCCTTGGTTTTCCCCATCAGTGAAATGGGACTCATGAAGGATCCAATGGGCAGACCCAAAGAACATTCTGAAAGAAGTTCTGTGCCTGTGGCATCAGAGAGATGAGCTGTGTAGGAGGAAGGCGCCGGTTCTCCCTCCTGAAGGCAGATTTCTAAGGGCTTTACGCTCTGGGCCGAGGGAAGGCTGCAGGCCAACCCCACCAGTTGGCCCCTCTCTAGGCTGGTGGGCAGGCAGCCCCTGCCGTGCTAAGTAATGAGCACAATTCCAACACCGGTTCTGCTCACGAGTGAGAAATCAAAGCCTGGTATTAGAGGCCATTTCTGGCTGGGCTCCGTTTGTGCCCAAATCCATCAAAGCCCTGGGCCTGGGGTTTCCTCTGGGAAAGGTGGGGGCTGGATGCTTTGTTAAGCAGGAAAGGCAGGCCACCCCCAGCCTCCCCAGCGGAACCTGGCTCCGGAGAACTCTCGGCCAACCAGTCTTGTCTTTTTCCTGCCCAGCGGAGACCCTCCCCCCACCCTCAGTAACCTCAGTATTTATTCCCCATCCCATTGCCCGGTTGGTTCTAAAACAGTTTCCCAAGCGCCAATCCTGCCCAAGTTCACAAAGACTTCACCCTACCCTTCAATCACCTCCCCTCAAACACCCTCAAACCAGAAACCAACACCCCAGCCCAGCACCTCCCGCATTAAACTGCGCTCTTTAAAACAAGGTTGGTCATTCAGCAGCCTGCCCCCTCCCCCACCAGTACCTTCCAACTTCAAAACACTGCTTTAAATACCAGAGTCTGCCCAAATCGTAATTAACCTGGATCAAATGATTGTGTCGTAACTTTACAACACAGGGCTGGGGGAAAAAAAAAAAAGTGGAGGATGTGCTAAAACCAAGCCCTCGCTCCAAGGTCGTGGGAATCATTAATTCCAGAGTGAGGAATCTTCGGCTATTGGGGTGTACGTGGGGGGCGGATGCCAACAGCACGGCGGAGGTGGAGGGGGAGGGCTGCGTCACCTCGTCTACTTTCTGCGCCAGGTTTCCAGCCCCATTCTCAGCCTCAACTCAGAGGGCTCCGCGCGGGACGCCCCCTACCCAACCCACTCCACCCCGCCTCGCCTCGCCTGGCCTCGCCTCGCCTCGCCTCGCCCCGCCCCGCCCAGGGAGCGGAGGTGTCCGGCCGCCGCTGCCAGCTCACCTACTTGGGTTCCGGCACCAAAGAAAGGTTGGCTCCTCTGCGTCCACCGGCTCGCCGGGAAGACACAGCCCAGACAGCGACGCGGGGCCCAGCCACAGACGAGGGAGACGTGTACACGACCACGGCGAGGTGCTGGAGGCGGTGGCGGTAGGCACTTTATTTCAGGAGCCCACCAACCCCCTTAAGGCATCCTACAGGCCCAATGTAGATACGCGCACCTCGTCCGCTCCCCGGACCGGGAGAATGTCAGTGACCCATTTAGACGGAAACTTGGCAGGATCACTATGTACTCCCCTCCACCCCAACACACATACATACCAAACCCCAGAAAATATTCCTCCAGACCAGAGGATCCTGCGGTCGCAGGGAAAGCTGTGCGAGCAGTATTCGGCCCTTCCCCCTTCGATAGCCAAAGCCTTTCAAGCCTGCCTCCTCCGGCAGGCCGAGCAGACCCGCACTTCCAGTGCTCCGCAGGTCTCTCTATCCCTCCCTCCCGTTTGCTGATTCCGGAGAGTGCAGCGCGTAGGAGCCTGGACGAGCCCGGACCCCGACTAGGAAGTTTCCGGCGAACCGCACATAAACGCACACCTGACCGAAGCGGCGAGTCTCCCCCCCCCCCACCCCGGGTCTCCGTGCGCGGGGAACCTGGGGTCCCCTGGAGGCCAGTCCTCCGGTAGGAGCAGACCTCGACTCGGGCACCCGTTCCAAGGAAAAGAAGTGATCCCTTCTAGGCGGGGGCAGGAAGCTTACTCTGAACCACCTGGCCTGCGCCGCCCGAGGGGTGGCTGCGCCATCGCCCACTTTGGTGGGCGGAGAAATCTACCTTCTAACTTGGGTGCCGTGGCGCTTTCCCTGTGCACACCGACGCGGTGATGGACCACTTCAACTTCGGGAGACTGGGGCGCAAATGTCCCCTATACGTATGTCCGCCCCCACGCCCGATCGCTCCCTACCTGCTTGGCTCAGCCTCGGGTCCCAGCAGAGCAGCAGCGCCAGCAGCAGCGCGCCCCGCGCTCCGCTCCGGGCCCACATGCTCCCGCGGCCAGGCTCGGGCGCCTCTCCCCCGGGGCTCTCTCCCTGGCCCCAGCCTCGCCGCCGCCGTCTCCGCCGCCGCCGCCTCCTCCTCGCCGTCCTCCCCGGCGCCCGGCCGCGCCAGCCCGTGCCCTCCGTGGGGACAGCGGCAGCCACGCTGCGCAGAGGGCTGCCGGGCGCTCGGAGCGCAGTGGGTGCCCGGCGCCCGCTCTCCCGCCAGGCTCCGGCGCGCCCCTCTCTGCGCTCCTCAGGCTCTGGGGCTCCGAGCGCTCCCCGCGCTCCCACGCCCTGGCTTCGAAGTTGCGAGACAGAAGGTGAGTGCACTCAGCGACACTCGCAGCAGCCCGCGCCGCGCCGTCCGAACCCCCGCGCGCGCCTCTCTGCGCCCCGCCGCTACCCGCGGCTCCGGCGCCCTCGCCGGCCTCCGCCGCCTGCCACAATGCCGAGCGCCGCCGCTCGCTCGCCCTAGTGAGTCCGCGAGCGGAGGGGGACGGCGCGCGGCCGGGGCGGGGCCTGGGCGGGCAGGGGCGGGGCCGGCAGGGGGCCCCGGAGGGGGGGAACCGAGGGCCACCCGGGCGCGGCCTCTGCCGAGCTGGGGGCCTTTCAGGGGGGTCCTCGCGAGCCGGTGGGCCTGGCGACTTGGAAAACCCGGCCGCTGGAAATCAGCTGGAAGTGGAGTCTGGCCAATTTTCTTTTCCAAAAACTAAGGAAGTGTATCTAAGCTCTCCTTTGGCTTGGCTGTGTCAGCTTTCTCGTCTGATCAAACTGAGGAGTCTCACTTTTGGCTCCCTTCGTCTGTATTACGTCCCATGCCTTCTACATGTTGGGATGTTTCCAAAACTGACTCTCTAAATGAGAAAATCTTGAACGCCGAAGTCGTGATCAAGCTGGGGCTTACAGCTAGGTGAACTTGGGTATGAACCTGGGATGTAGATCATCCTGGATGGGTCTACTTGTCTGAATAACCTCAGGCAGAACTGCCTCTAAACCTCTTGTAGCACTTTAGGGGACTAGGGCGTTAAAAACTTGTCCTCCAAGGAACAGTGGGGTAGAGGGCACGGGTACAAACATTTTTGGTTCAGAGAAACTTGGGCTCTGTTCCTTACCTTCTGTGTGACCTTGAACTGAGCAAGTTACTTAATCATTCTGATGCTCCCTTCATCATCATCTAAAATAGAGAAAAAATTATAATTATTTCATAAGGGGGCATAGGATTGAATGAAAAAAAAATTATGTATGGAAACTGCATGAAATGTCAGTAATCTCTCTTTCCAAGATCTCCCCTCCCTGCCAGGCTGATTCCTGGGGGGTATACCAGTCCTGGCCTTCCAAGGGTAGGCCAAAGGCCATTTAGGTGGAGTTTGAGGGATGGTGGTATTTTAAGATTGAAACACAGAGACGTCAGAAGTGGTGGGCCAGCTAACACTGGCAAAGACTTGTGCCCCAGGAATGGGGTTAAGCACTTGATACGCATGACCTCAGTCCTCACAACAACTCTATCCCCATTTTATAGATGAAGGAATAGAGGCACAGAGATGTAAAGTCATTTGCTCAAGATCACACAGCTTGGAGAGAATGAGTGAATGAAGGGGGCAGGAAAGATGGGATTAGAAAGAAACTCTGAGCTGGGGAGCCTCCCCACCTCTCAGGGGCTGGCCTGGCAGAGAAGGATATTGCCAGCCAGCAGGAATGCCTCTTCTCCCTAGCTCTGATCTGTTCTCTACTTGGGATTTTTCTGGAGCTGGGATCTAGAATAGCTCCTCAAATACAGGTGCCGTGGGCAGCTTCAGGAAGGGGTGAAGGAAGCCTGAGATTGGTCCAGCTGGGCCGAGGAGCCTGTAGGGGATGGGCTGAAATAGAGCCAAGTATGCCCAGGGATACTTTCTAGGCTGAAGAAGAAAGGATTTGGGGACCAGAGAGGACCTGGTGGGGACAGAGGAACAACAAGTATTGCCCATACCCTCCTCCACACACCCTGCCCCACAGGTTGGGGTCCAGAGCCTCTGGGGCAGGGTTCCTATAGTCAGTCTGCCCCTTCCGCCCTCTGTGGCTGGGTACTCAGGATCACGAGGGGGAATGCGGGTAGTGCCGGACTCCCTGGGAAGAACTTTGGCCAACCGAGAAAGGTCCCTGTGGGCAAAGGTAGGCGGGTTATTTTTAGCTTGGCCCAGGGCAGCCCAGGCAAGGGTAGTGGATGAGAGAGTCAATAGCTGATCACACCAAGCCAGCTCCACCCGTCCATATAACTATAAGCACACATACGTACACATACCTCTGGACACAGTTACAGGCATACCTCACTGATACACACCTACAAAAGCACACACAGGTAAACACACAGCAAAGACCCACAGGTGCAAATGCAAACTGACCCTCCCAGAAACACCTACAAATGGGCACCCAGCTGCAGAGACGACCACATACCTAAGACACAGGACCAAAAAAGGCACACGCACACCCCTTGTCACAGCCACAGACATATACACAGACATACACCCCCAAAAGAACAAACATACTCCTAAGATGACACGGAAGCAGTAGATACTTAGATGCCTGACTACCACGAGGAAACCCATACAGGAACACAGGTACCGGGACCCACAACTGACCATCACCGTCTGGGTGCAGACACATGGTCAAGGACACTGTGGTGGACAACTCGGCAGGGAGGGACCTCAGCAGAAACATGGCAGGCGGGGAGCACAGGGCTGATGGGCACACACGTGCTCTCTCTTTCTTAATCAGAAAGCCGGTGGGAATTGGAGATTTTTCCAAAAACTTTCAGTCCTCTGGACTTTGCTGTTCAGGCAGTAGCTGCACCAGGTAGGCCCTTCTAGCCTGGTTTCATGACTTTGTTTAATTCCTGGCGGCAGGGCAGGGGGGGATGGGAGGGCAAGCAAAATAAATATGGTCATTTATTTGCCCCTCTCCTCCCGGCTGTCCCACTTTCCTCCCCAGCCTAAAAACTCTGTCAACTCTTAAAATATCCCCATGGAGGGGGGTGGGGGTCCTGGGCCCGGTTTTCCCTCCAGGACTCCAGCATCAGGGTGGGGAACTTACCACACTGGGGATCCCTCTGTAATTCCCTGCCCCCCCCCCCCCCCCCCCCGCCATGCTGTAACAGTGTGAGTGCTGGCCCTCAGCTGGGGTCAGGGAAAGGCCTTCAGAGGCCCTGAGCCCACACCTTTCCCTGGGATGGGTGAAGAATGGGCAAGGCCCAGGCCCTGGGATGAGTCATTAGTGTAACTGGATTAAGAATTACCAAGGTGTTCCCAAACCCAGAGCCATCACACTCGCAGTAAAGGTGTTCCTGCTGTGAGTTAAGGAGGAGGAGGAGGAGGTGATGAGCTGCTTAGAGGCAGGGCCCCTCCTTTCCTGTTCACTATCATGTATCTGGCTTGTAAGACAGCATCCTGCACATGGTAGGCCTACAATCAATATCGGTTGAGTGGAAACATCAATGAGGCTGGAAAAAGAGGGGCTACTGAGCAAAGGGTCCCCAGACTTGTCAAATGGGCCCTAGAAGGAACCTTGCGCCTCCCCCTCCATTTCCTGGGGGCCTGGGACCTAGGGCTGGAGGAAGGTGGGCGGGGGGCACCTTTCTGCAACACAGCTGCTTTGAAATCAGTTCCAGAACCAGCTCTGACCCTCATTGGGGGCTGCAGATGCTTCCACGGACTACCCTCATTTCTCCCGAACCAGAAGAGCCTGTGGGAGCCAGAGCTGTGGAATCTGGAGTTGAGCTGATTGACGTTTGATGGTCCAGGGACAGCTCTTACCTGCTGGGAGAAAGGGGGGGCTGTCTGCTGAGCCTTTCCTAGCATCAGTTTCCTCGATTGTAAAATGGAAACACTATCTCCTAGAATTAAAAAGAATACACACAAAGCCCCTTATCTGGCTGAACACAAGCTATTTATTTAGTAACAATGCTGATTTAAGAGCCGCTGTCGGGGTTGTCTCGGCCGGCGGGGCTGGCGGCTCCGGGTTGGCCCCTCCTTCTGTGACCAGGACCCGTGTGCTCGCAGCTGCCACTAGGCGGCGCGCTGCAGCTCATTTCCCGCGGCCTGCCGCTGCAACCTCCGTTCTAAGGCCGCGGGTAAGGAAGGGAGAGAAGGGAGAGAAGGCCATGGGTCAGGAAGAGAGACTTGCTTCCACCCGGGAGCCGCCCAGGAGTGGTTCTTGGGCCCCTGGGTGGTCTGGGGAAGGGAGCTCTCAGACTGCTCGGTTTCGAGGATCTTGTTGCGTGAGGGGGGGAGGAGGGGGTGGGGAGGTTGGGGAGTGGGGTTTGGGATGGGGCGGGAGGTTTAAGGATGAATTCGTAATTCCCCCCCTGGCCCATCCAGTCCATTATGGACCCCAAACACCTGGACCCTGGTGGGGAGGCACCTAACGTTGAGGCCTTTGAAGCTCTACCGTCTCTTTGTAATATTATTGTAGCTAATGTTGATTGCTTTCTATGTGCCAGGTACTATCCTGAGTCCTTTATATGCTGACAACAACCTTATGAGACAGGCACTGTTACCCCTATTTATTTGCCAGATAAAGGAACTGAGGCACAGAGAGGCAACTGGCCCACGGTCACATACAGCTGGCAAATGGGCCAGTGGAGATTCAAATCCAGACGGAATGGATCTCAAGCTTATACTCTTTTTCAATTTTGTATCACATGAAACTTATCATTTAAGAGTGTACAATTCAGACCCCAATGATCTTGGGGTCATGAGTTCAAGCTCCATGTTGGGCATTGAGCTTAATAGATAAGTAAATAAATAAATAAATATGATTCCGTGTTTCCTAGTATATTCATGATGCTGGACGGCCATCATCATCGTCTAATTCAACAGCAATCCTGTCCCTCCAAAAAAGAAATCCCACACCATTAAGCAGTTACCTCCGCTGTGTCCCTTTCACATTCTTCCCTCTCCCAGCCCCTGGCAACCATGAATCTACTTTCTTGTTTCTGTGCACTTACCTATTCTGGGAATTTCGTATGAACAGATGCATAACACTATGTGACCATCAGGCTTGGGTTCTTAACCTCCGCTAAATACTGTGACAGCCCCCTCCCCCCCCACCCCCACCCAGACACACATCTTTTCTCTTGTCCCCAGGCGAGGGCCTTCTCCCTGGGGTTCAAGCAACAGAAGCAGTTAGTCACAAAAGCCTTGGGGTCAGGCAGATCCGGGTTTAAATCCTGGCTCTGTCTTGGACAATTTACTCATTGTCTCTGCTGTTGCCTTCTCAGAATTCTTTGTTTTGCTTCTGTTAATTAATTAAAAAAAAAAAAAAAACTTTGAATTTTAAAACACTTTTAGATATACAGCAAAATTGTCAAAATAGTATAGAAAGTTCTTATCCAGTTCCCCCTACTTTTAATATCTTACGTTAGTACGTAGTATCTTTGCTACAATTAATGAACCGATATTGATGTATTATTATGAACTAAACTTCATATTTTCTTAGTTTTTACTTAATATTCTTTTTCTGCTCCGGGATCCCATCCAGCATGCTACGTTACACATAGTGATCATGACCTCAGAGGCTACTTTTGGCTTTGAAATTTTCTCAGCCTTTTCTTTGTTTATGTGATCTTGACAGTTTTGAGGATTATTATTGGTCAGGTATTTTGTAGAATGTTCCTCAGTTGGGATTTGTCCATCTTAACATTCTTAATAACTTTGGAACAAAGAGGCCTCTTCAAAATAATTTTGCATTGGGTTCTACAAATGAAGGTCCTGCTTACAGGACAGAGAAAAGGCCCCAAAGCAGGGCCTGGGATGCGCCCCCAGGCTGTGGCTGGCAGGTCTCCGTCCTGCCCTGAGGGGCCTTTGAGCTCTGTACAGGGAGTGCTGGATGAAAGACCCAGGGTGAGAAGGAAGCCATAAACCTGGAAGAAGATTGCATTCCAGGCTGAGGGGACAGTGTGAGAAGATTGCAGGGTCAGGAATGTGGATGGTGTGGTCAGGGTGTGGCGAGGCCCTTGTGGCTCCACCAGGGGACAAAAGGGCAGAGAAGGCAGGAGGGGAAAGCTCCCAGCAAAGGCAAGGGTTGCTGTGTTAGAGATGCATTCTGTAGGAAATGGAGAGTCATGGGTTCTGACTGAGCTGGAGAAAGGCCTGATGGGAACTGAGCTGTGGGAGCATATTTGAGGCTGGGGTGTCGGGGGCAGACTGAGGAGGACAGCCCAGGGCAGGGAAGCCAGGGGTTTGTTGCCCAGGCAGTGTGACTGGCCTGGGGCAGCGGGGGTGGGACCTGGGGACTCTGGACTTTGGGGCCTCACTGAGCGTGGGAACTTGGGGCTAGGGGACAGAATGGGGGCCGGGGGAGCCGGGCAGGGGAAGGCAGGATTGCAATGGCAAGAGTAGTGAAAAGTGTAGGAGGGGTGGGTTGGGGAGAAGGTGGAGAATTGGGGTCTGGACGTGGTAAATTCAAGGTGCCTGTGGACCCCCCAACGTACCTGTGTGAACGCAGGACTGACCAGTGCTTAGGGGAGTGGCCACTGTCTTAAAAAAGCCAGCTAACGTGTACTAAGCACTTAACAGCGAGCCAGATGCCAAGCCAAGAGCTCTACATGAATTAGTTCTTTTGATCTCCATGATGACCTGCGAAGTGGATGCTATGCTTATCCCCATTTTAAAAATGAGAAAACCGATGGGTGCCTCGGTGGCTCAGTCGGTTGAGCGTCCGACTTCGGCTCAGGTCATGATCTCGCGGTCCTTGAGTTCGAGCCCCGTGTCAGGCTCTGTGCTGACAGCTCAGAGCCTGGAGCCTGCTTCAGATTCTGTGTCTCCCTCTCTCTGCCCCTCCCCCACTTGTGCTCTGTCTCTCTCTCTCTCTCAAGAATAAATAAACAATAAAGGAAATTTTAAATGAGAAAACTGTGACTCAGTTTTCCCCAGTTAGTGGGAGACAGAGGCCAGACTGAAACCCCAGCAGTCTGGTTCCAGAGCCCAAACGACTACCTAACTAACACACAGAACCGCCTGTGTAAGTTCCCCCTGTGTTCTTGTAACCACATGATTTCCCGTTCTTCCTCTCCATTGTTCTTGGAGGTGAGTGTTGATCCTGGACTAATTGAAATGGAAACTGAGGCTGGGAGAAGGAAAGGGACAGTCAGAGCCAGTACTGACTCTGAACTTTAAACTCACATTCTTAGGACTGGTCCACACTACCAGCCTCTTCTGATGAAGTCTGGAGTTGTGAATGGGGAATTATCTCTGTAGAGGGAGGAGGAAGAGGAGAGGGTATGGTCTAACAAGGACTTGCTATTATTAAAATAGCAAGATAGACCTTTTAAACTTTGGTATTCTCTGTTTCAAACATTGTAGTTAATGGGGTGCCTGGGTGGCTCAGGCGGTTGAGTATCCGACTGTTGATTCAGCTCAGATCATGATCCCAGGGTCATGGGATCAAGCCTTGCGTCAGGCTCTGTGCTGAGCGTGAAGCCTGCTTAAGATTCTCTCTCCCCCTCTCTCTCTGCCCCCCTCCCCCACTCCTGTGCTTTCTCTCTCTCTCTAAAAAAAAAAAAAGACTTGGGGTGCCTGGGTGGCTCAGTCGGTTGGGCATCTGACTTCAGCTCAGGTCATGATCTCACAGTCTGTGAGTTCAAGCCCTGTGTCGGGCTCCGTGCTGACAGCTTAGAGCCTGGAGCCTGCTTCGGATTCTGTGCCTCCCTCTCTCTCTGCCCCTCCCCTGCTCATGCTCTGTCTCTCTCCGTCTCAAAAATAAATAAAAACACTAAAATTTTTTTTTAAAAAGACTGAACATTCTGGTTTAAATGTATTCAGGTAACATCAAGTTAGTTTGTCTAATGAAAACATCAAGACACTTCATGTTTGTCTGAAAACTATAATAATACAGCATTGGCATGTATAGGAATGCCTTTTGCCCTTTGATTTCAGAACTGCTCATGTGATGCTTCTAGTATTGTTCATGGAATAATGGGCTGCTAATCAAATTAAACACAGTATTCATACTATCCAGAGAGTATAAGATAATTCACTTGCCGAGATTAATATGTAAATCGACTTTATTTACAAATCACTGTCTTGATAATTACAATTCTGTAAAACTTTCATCTGGGCAAAAGTATAATTACTGAGTTCTAGCAGTTCCTCGAACTGAAACTGAGAGGTAATTCAAAATTAATCTGTAAGAGACAAAATTCCCATGTTTCTGGGATTGCGGGGCTCTGGGTTTTCAGTAGCTGGTTCTTTTGAAAGTAACTCACTACTATTGTCAGGGTAAATGCCAAAGAAATTATTCTGGGGAGAGTATTCTTGAGGTGGGCCTCCCAAGTTGTGAATTGGCTGCACGGGCAATGAACATCTTAATTGGAAGAAGAGGGAAAGGAAAAAATCCCCGTGGTGGAATAGACTGTGTGTGTGTGTGTGTGTGTGTGTGTGTGTGTGTGTGTGTGTGTGTATTTGAGGAGAGGGATAGTTATAAACCTTTCCTTTCTGTTGCACACTGACTCTACAGCGAAGGGCCATATAGGGAGCACCCCTTGTCACTTCCTCTGCCCCATCTTGTAATATCAGCAGTCAGCTCATCTGGTTCTGGATATTTAGATTTCTCTTTGTTCCACTCTTTTGCCATAAAATCGATTCCACTGTGAACTATGAATTTAGACCTATTAAGCCTTTCATTGGTTGCTTCTCAGTCTGTGGTTGCTGATGACTCTTTATCACCGCTGGTATCTTTTAAGCAGATGCCGAGTCTGCCGGTGTGCATGGGTATGCATATTCTTTCTTAAAATGGCTAAGCTTTTCAAGGGCTTTACCTTTTCTTTCGAGTAGTTAGGTAAGTTGTATGGTGAGAGATTTCTAAACCAGTGAGAACTTCTGCTCCAAGTTAAGAGAGCTGTAAAAAGTTCTAATGATTGCTGTCCAGAATTCTATCACTCAAGGACCAGGGCAGGGGAGTGCCTGGATGGCGTAGTTGGTTGAGCTTCTGACTCTTGATTTCGGCTCTGCTCGTGATCCCAGGGTTGTGGGATCGAGCCCCGTGTTGGGCTCTGTGCTGAGTGTGGAGCCTGCTTGGGATTCTTAATCTCTCTATCTCTCTCTCCCCTTCTGCCCCTCTTCCCTTCTTGCCTGTGCGCTCTCTCTCTCTCTCAAAATTAAAAAAAAAAAAAAAAGGACCTGTGCAAAAATCGGTACTTAAACTGGTGCTTTCTGGTTGGAGTGACCTACTGGAACCAGGAGATCCCAAATGGTGGAGGAGGTCAAGGTCAAGGAAAGGAAAGTTCAAGAACTGATACACCCACGTTCCTGCCCACTGCTTCCTCTTCTGTCTTTTAAAAAATTCGGCTGAGGTGTAAGTTACATACAAGGAAATGCACAGATCTTGAGTGTAGAGTTCTATGACTTTGACAAGCAAACACACCTAGTAACCACGCTCCCAATCAAGGTATGAACATTTCCATCATCTGGGAAAATTCCCTGGTCTCCTTCCCAGTCAGTCCTCACCCTGCAGAGGCAACCACTGTTCCGTTTTTTAACAGCGTAGATGAATTTTGCTTATTCCTGAATGCGGCATGCATGGAATCAGATAATGTGGACTCTTCTGTGACTGGCTCCTTTTGTTTACCGTAATGACTGAGATCCATTCCAGCTTGCTGTGGTAACGAAGTTCGTTCCTTGTTATTACTAAATAGTATTAATTATTCGGACATATCCCGATTTGTTTATTCACTCTCTTGTAATGGACATTTGGATTGTTTACCAGATTAATCTGGTATGAGTAAAGCCTCTATGAATATTCTGGAACAAATTCTTTTTTTTTTTTTTTTTTTTGGAAACATAGGTGTCCATTTTTCTACAGTAAGCAAGAGTGAAATTGCTGGCTCCTCAGGGAAAAATATATTTAATTTTAGAGAAAATGGCCACAGCAGTTTTTCAAAAGTGATTGTTTCAGTTTGTGCTCCCACCTTCAATGCTGGAGAGCTCCAGTTTTAGTCCTCACCAGCATTTGATATTGTCGGTGTTTTTGACGAAACCAGCGGGTGTGAAGTGATATCTCGTTCTGGTTTTAACTGTGATGCTGGCCACCTTTTCATATGCTTATTAGCCACTCAGTGTCTTCTTTTATGATGGATCTGTTCAAACCTGTTGCCCAATCTTTCTTGGGATGTTTCTCCTTTTACTATTGGTTTGTAGGAGTTCTTTGAACATTCTGAGTACACATCCCTTGTCAGATGAGTCCTTCCGCCTACAGTTTGCTTTTGCATTTTGTTACAAGTGTGTTTTAAAGAGCCGACATTTTCAATGTTGATAAAGATCGAATGTTTTATATTTCTTCTTTTATGATTACTGCGTTTTGTGTGATAGAGATATTCTTCTGTTGCCTTCCAGAACGTTTATTGTAATTAGCATTTTTGTTTAAGTCTATTATCCGTCGCTAATTATGTTTAATGTGTAGTGTGAGATGGAGGTCGAGGATCATTTTCCCCCCATATTTATATTCACTGCCTCCAGCGTCATTTTTTCGAAAAGACTTTCCCTTCCGCATTGAATTGCTTTGGCCCCCTTTATCAGAAATCAATGAACTGTGAAAGTGTGAATCTATTTCTTGATCCTCTGTTCTGTTTCATTAATCCATTTGTCTATCCTTACCCCAATACCACACCATCTTCACTACCGTAGATTTACAGTTAACCTGTTAACTCTCTAACCTTCTTTTTTTTCCAATATTATTTTGGATTCTAGATCACACACATTTTTATTACCTTTAGAAGCAACTTGTTAATTTTCATGAAAAAAGTTAAGATTTTGATAAGATGTCATCGAATGTATACATCCGTTTGGGGAGAACTGGCCTTCTTAACACTGAGTTTTCCAATCTGCAAACAGGCATCTCTTCATTTTCTTAACTTCTCTGGGCCTTATTCTGTCATTTTCAATGTAGAGACTTTGTATATTTTTATTAAACGTATTCCTATATATCTTACAGGTTTTTATGCTATTAAAATGGTTTTTCTGGCATTTTCTAATTGACTGTATAAAGATACAATTGATTCTGTATAATGACCTTGTATATTGTGCATTACTAAATTTACTAATTAATACTAGCTGTTTTATCTGGGTTCTGTTCATGCGCAAACATATCGTCTGTGAATAAAAAGCATTTTACTCACTCCATACTAAGTGTTATGAATTGTATTTATTTCTCATGCCTTACTGTACTGGCTAAAATCTCCAGCACAGTGTTGAACAGCAGTGATGAGGGCAGACATTATACACATGTTCTGGATCATAGGGGGAAAGTGTTCATATTTCATCATTAAGTATGACGTCAGCCGTCCGTCAGCTTTCCACAGCTGTTTTCCTTCTATTTTATTCCCACTTTGCTTAGTTTTTATTTATTTATTTATTTATTTATTTATTTATTTATTTATTTATATTTTTTTAGATGATGAATGGGGATTGGATTTTGTCCGATGTTTTTTCTGCATTGATTGAGATGATCATAACTTTTTTCTTCTTTCTTTGGTTCCTGTGGTAAATTACAGTGATTTATTTTCAGGTGAGAAGCTAGCCTTTCATTACTGGGATAAACCACATTTTGTCATCCTATATTATCCTTTTGGTATCTTTCTGAATTCAACTTGCCCATATTTTGGTAAGGCATGTTTACATTGATGTTCATGAGGGATGTTGGTCTATACTTTTATTTTTTGTAATAGTGTTGTGAGGTTTCACTGGTGAGTCAGGCTGGTATCATAAAGTGAGTAGGGGAGCATTTCCTCCTTTCTAGTTTTAGAAAAAGTTGGTGTGAGATTGGCATTGGTATTATTTCTTTTTTTTTTTTTTAAGTTTTTTTAGGGGCGCCTGGGTGGCGCAGTCGGTTAAGCGTCCGACTTCAGCCAGGTCACGATCTCGCGGTCCGTGAGTTCGAGCCCCGCGTCAGGCTCTGGGCTGATGGCTCGGAGCCTGGAGCCTGTTTCCGATTCTGTGTCTCCCTCTCTCTCTGCCCCTCCCCCGTTCATGCTCTGTCTCTCTCTGTCCCAAAAATAAATAAACGTTGAAAAAAAATTAAAAAAATAAAGTTTTTTTAAACGTTTATTTATTATTAAGAGACAGAGAGGGACAGAGCATGAGCAGGGGAGGGGCAGAGAGAGAGGGAGACACAGAATCCAAAGCAGGTTCCAGGCTCTGAGCTGTCAGCACAGAGCCCCGTGTGGGGCTCGAACTCACAAACCGCGAGATCATGACCTGAGATGAAGTCGGTCGCTCAACCGACTGAGCCACCCAGGCGCCCTGGCATTATTTCTTCCTTACATATTTGAAAGAATTTTCAGTGAAGCCACTTGAAACTAGTGTTTTCTTTGTTGAAGGTTTTAGTTGTTAACCCAATTCTATAATGGATTCAGGCCCGTTAATATTTTCTATTTCTTCTTGGGCCAGTTTTGGTAAGCTTTACGTTGATGGAATTTCTCCAGTTCATCTAAATTGTCATATTTATTTGTGTATGGTTTTAGTACAGAACTAATTATATCCCCTGTTTTGTTTTTGGTATTGGCAATTTGAGTGTCTTCTTGTTCTCTTTCTTTCTTTTTCAGTCCAGTTAAGGGGTTATCATTCTTTTGATAAGATCTCTTTCAATCTTTCAAATGATCAGATTTGTCTTTGAGGACTTTTTCTTTTATCTCTCTATTCTTTATATTATTGTTTTTTGCTCTATTTTTTTTAAGCTTATGTATTTATTTTGAGAGAGAGAGAGAGAGAGGGAGAGGGAGAGGGAGCTTGGGAGAGGCAGAGAGAGAGGGAGAGAGAGATAGGATCCCAAGCAAGCTTCACACTGTCAGCTCAGAGCCCGATGCAGGGCTCAAACCCACAAACCGTGAGATCATGACCTGACCTGAAACCAAGAGTTGGACGCTTCACCGCCTGAGCCACCCAGGTGCCCCTGTTTTCCGCTCTATTAATTCTTTCTTTCTACTTACTATGGAACTTGATCTTCTTACTTCTTAACATGCACTCTTGGCTCGTTGATCTTTCGCTTTATTCCTGTCTAATACAAGCAGTTAGAGCTACGCTTTCTTTTTAGCAGCACTTTATTCACATTCCATTCATCTTGATATGTTTTCTTTTCCATCTCGTTTAGTTTCTTCAAATACTTACAAGGAGGAAGAAAAGGCATGGGGCGACAAAGGAATAAGGAATAGAATGAACGAACAAAACAAATAATAAAGTGGCCAATGTAAGCCATAACATATCAATTATTACTTTATCTTTTTAAAAAGTTTGTTTGTTTGTTTGTTTGTTTGTTTATTGAGAGTGTGCTGCAAGTGTGAGTGGGGAAGGGGCAGAAAGAGAGAGAGGGAGAGCGAGAATCCCAAGCAGGCTGCAGGTTGTAAGTGCTGAGCCTGATGTGGGGCTCGAACGCATGAACCATGAGAGCAGAACCATGACCTGAACAGAAATCAAGAGTCAGATGCTTAACCAACCGAGCCACCCATGTGCCCCTACTTTATTTTTTTTTTTAAAGATTTTGTTTGTAAGTCATCTCTATACCCAACGTGGGGCTCAGACTTACAACCCCAAGATCAAGAGTCACATGCTCTACTGACTGAGCCAACCAGGCACCCATCTAATAATTACTTTAAACGTAAATCATCTAAATACATCAATTAAAAGATGGAGATTGGCACAGTGGGTAGAAAATTACCTAGTCATATAGTATCTACAAGACACCCACTTCACATATAGCAATATAGGTAAAAAGAGAAAAAACTATACTGTGCAATCACTAATTTTTAAAAAGCAGAGTGGCTGTATTAATAAGATCAAGTGGACTTCAGAACAAAGGAAATTACCAGGGACAAAGAAGGACATTAAATATTGATAAAAGAGAAAACACACCAAGAAGACATAGAAATCCTAAAAATGTATGCACCAGACGACAGAGCTTCAAAATCTATGAAGCAAACACTGACAAAACTGGAAGGAGAAATAGAAATAGATCTATCTGCAGTTACAGTTGGAGACCTTAACATCCCTTTCTCTCTACCAGACAAAAAAAATCAATAAAGATATAGAAAAAGTGAGCAATAGTGTCAGACAACAGATCTAATAGGTATTTATAAAACACTGTCCCCAAACAGTAGAATACGTATTCTTTCAGGTGCTCATGCAAAATTCACAAAAGTGTACCATATCCTGGATTTTAAAGCAGATTCCAACAAATTAAAAGAATTGAAATCATGTAGTCTGACCACGAGGGGAATCAAACTGGAAATTAATGATAGAATGATAACAGGAAAATCTCCTAACACTTAAAAAAAATACTTAGAACTGAATTATAATGATAGTACAGCATAATTGTGAGATGCAGCAAAAACAGTGCTGAGAGGGAAATTCATAGCCCTGAATACTTATGTCAGAAAAGAGGAAAGATCTCAAAATAATTTCCCTTAGTTCAAAATATTATCTAACTTCCCAGAGCATTATTCTTTGACCAATGAGTTATTTAGAAGTGTGCTATTTAATTGGCAAATATGTGATGTTTTCTAGACACCTTTTTGTTATTGACATTTAATTTATCCAAGTGTGGTCACAGAACAAACTTTTCATGACTTCAGTCCTTTAAAATTTATTATAATGTGGAGTGCCTGGGTGGTTCAGTCGGTTAAGTGTTCAGCTCTTGGTTTCGGCTCAGGTCATGATCTCGTGGTGTGTGAGTTCGAGCCCCACATTGGGGTTCACACTGACAGTGCAGAGCCCGCTTGGGAGTCTTTCTCTCTCCCTTGCTCCCTCTCCCTCCCTCTCTCTGCCCCTCCCCTGCTTGTGTTCTATCTCTCAAAATAAATAAAATAAACTTTAAAAATGTTTAAAATTTACTATAATGTGTTTTTGATGAATATCTGTAACCATAATCTATATAATATCACAATAAGTATTCTGTGTACATATATAAATAATGTATATTCTGTAATTGTTAAATGTAATGTTCTATAAATGTCAGGTAATTTGTTGAAAACAACTGACAAACTGATAGTTTTCTTCAAATCTACTTCCTTTGTTCAAATCATATTTCCTTTTTAATCTTATTCAAATACTCAAAGAATAATGTTAGAATGTTCTATTGCTTTTAGTTGTCTGAATACTCGCTTCATGTACTTTGAAGCACTTTGAAGTACTTTAGAACATAGACATTTGGGAAGGTCAAGTCTCCTCGATAAATTGACCATTTATCATGGTGTAATGTCTCTTTTTTGCTAGTAACACTTTCTTTTGAAGGCTGGTTTGTCTGGTATTACCATAGCAACAACCTTTTCCTACGTAATAAGAAAAATGTGTTTTATATGTTAGAGTACAATATTTTAAATAGAAAATATAGCTGCCTTGAGCAATAAGAGAAAAGGCAAACAAGTCTATCAAATTGATTGCTATAAACTTTGTGTATTTGTTATACATATGGACCAGAACATATACTCTAAACAATGTGGACAGTTTTATTGGAACCTAAATGTATGTTAACGTATAATAAACTGCACATATTTGACGTGTATAACTTGTAAGTTTAGACACCACCCATGGAACCATGACCACCCCAAGATTGTGACCCTATCTATTGCTCCTGCAAGCTTCCTCATGCTCCTTTGTAATCCCACCCTCCTGTCCCTTTATCTTCCCCACCCTCCCAAGCAAACACCAGTCTGCTTTCTTTCACTGGGTGTTAGTTTGCGTTTTCTAAACATGGAATCACACAAGATGTACTCTTCTTTTGTTTGGTTTCTTTCTCTCGGCATACTTATTTTGAGACTCATGCATGTTGTTAAGCATATCCATAGTCGATTCTTTATTACTGAGTAGTAACATATTATATGGATATACCGCAATTCGATTATTCAATCGCCTCTCGACATGTGGGTTGTTTCTAGTTATTACAAATAAAACTATCCCGAGTATTTGCATGCAAGTCTTTTTTTAAGCATTCTCTATACCCAAAGTTGGGCTCAAACTCAAAACCCTGAGACCAAGAGTCAGATGCTCATCTGACTGAAGCCGCATCTGCCCCTGTGTGCAAGCCTTTATATGGATACGTGCTTTCGTTTCTCTTAACTATCTAGGGATGGAATCCCTGGTTTGTACACTAGGTGTGTATTTAAACTTCTAAGATACTGACAAACTGTTTTCCAAAGCGGTTGTACCAGTTGACCTTCCCACCAGTAGGGCGTGAGAGTTGCGGTCTTTCCACATTCTTGCCAATGTTTGGTATGGTCAGTCTTTTTCATTGTAGCCATTCTACTAGGTACGATGAAACACCTGTTTCAGTCTTTTGTTCATCTCTCAATTGGCTCTTTATTTTCTCACTGTTGAGATTTGAGAGAGATACATTTATATAATTGAAATATATATACACGTTTGAGATATATATACACTGGCTCAGAAGAAAGGAAATCCTGCCATTTGCAACACCATGGATGAAACTTAAGGGCATTATGCTGGGTGAAGTAAGTCAGATGGAGAAAGACAAATACTGTATGGTATCACTTATATGGAGAATCTTAAACGGCCAAGTTTATAGAAGCAGAGTAGAGTGGTGGTGGCCAGGAGCTGCGGGAGGGGGAAATGGGGAGATTCAGGTCAAAGGGTACGAACTTCCAGTTACAAGATCGAGTAAGTTCTGAGGATCTAATGTACACCCTGGTGATTATAGCTAATAGTAGTATATTATAGACTCGAAAGTTGCTAAGATCTTAAATGTCCTCACTATAAAAAAAAAAAAAGGAATGTTCATTATGTGGTGTGATGGAGGTGATACCGTTTTTTGCAATAAACGAGTGTATCAAATCAACAGGTTGTCCACCTTAAACTTGCACAATGTTATATGTCAATTATATCTCAGTAAAGCCGAAAACATCATATAGGTTCTAGCCGGTACAATTAGGCAAGGAAGAGAAATCAGAGGCAAGGAAATTGGTGAGAAATAACTACCACCGTCTTTATTTGCAACATGATGGCCTATGTGAAAAATCTGACGGAATCTCTAAGACAGCCACAAGAATTAAGAAGCAAATTTTGCAAGGCTGCAGCATATAAGATCAATATATTTAGAAATCAATGCGTTTCTTTTTTTTTTAATTTTTTTTAACGTTTATTTATTTTTGAGACAGAGAGAGACAGAGCATGAACAGGGGAGGGGCAGAGAGAGAGGGAGACACAGAATCTGAAACAGGCTCCAGGCTCCGAGCTGTCAGCACAGAGCCCGACGCGGGGCTCGAACTCACGGACCGCGAGATCATGACCTGAGCCGAAGTCGGACGCTTAACCGACTGAGCCACCCAGGCGCCCCACGATTTTTTTTAAAAAATTAATTTAATTTAATCTTCCTTCCAGGGCAGTCGATGTAGTGTTACAGCAGTTTCAGGTGTACATTATAGTGATTCGACAGTTCCAAACGTCACCCAGCGCTCGTCACGACAGACGCTTGTGTGGCCTTAAAAAGCCCTCTAGTCTGGCTAACCCTCAGTTCCCTCTCCGGGAAGCGGGAAGCGGGTGCAACACCTGCCTTGTGGGGTCATGGCGAGAAGGAAATGAGTTGGGCTTTGTGGTATGAGGAGTCGGGGGCTTGACACACATCAACTCCTTTTCCGTCTTAATTATTCTAGACCTGAGGTCAGAGTACCTGTCTCTCTCTGAGGGGCTGCCTCAGTCCCAACCCTTAGCACTGGCAACAGCAAAGGGACCCTGCAGGACCTTTAGTCCCCCCCCACACCCCGTAATTGCTACCTGTCTCTGCTTCCAAGCTGTCCCCCACATAATATAGCTTGGTAAGGAAAATAGGCACTTTTTTCTCCAGCTTATAGGTAAGTCTATCTAAAAGCACTGTTATGGGTTGTGTTGTGTCCCCTCATCCTCAAAAACAAAACAAAACAAAACAAAAACAGGTATGTTGAAGTCCTAACTCGCATTATCTCACACTGTGCCCTATTTGGAAATAGGGTCTTTGCAGATGTAACCAAGTTAGGATGAGGTGTTTGGGGCGGGCCCTAATCCAGCATGACTGGTGTCCTGCAAGGAGAAATCCGAACTCACACGGAGGGAAGAGGCTGTGAACAGGCAGGAAGAGCCACGTGAAGACAGAGGGTGGCAGCCACAGGCCAAGGGAGTCTGCTGGCCACCTCCAGAAGCCAGGGAGAGCCGAGGAGGGTTTGTCCCCAGTCTCCGCAAAAGCCCTTGTGGACACGCTGATCTCAGGCTTCCAGCCTTCAGAGCAGTGGGACAATAAATGTCCTTTTTTTAAAAAAAAAAAAAAAAATTTTAGTGTTTACTTTTGAGAGAGAGAGAGAGAGAGAGAGAGAGAGTGTATATGTTTGTGAGGGGGGAAGGGGCAGAGAGAGAGGGAGACACAGAATCTGAAACAGGCTCCAGGCTCCGAGCTGTCAGCACAGAGCCCATCGCGGGGCTTGAACTCACAAACCGTGAGATCATGACCTGAGCCCAAGTCAGAGGCTTAACCGACTGAGCCACCCAGGAAGCTAACACAAGTACCTTAAAGTGCTGCTTTAAAACCTCTACATACAACCAAGTGCAAGTCCCCTACCTGCCCCGCTCTGTGCTCCCTCAGTATCTGAGTGTCTTCCCCGCCCCCGCCCCCCACCCTACTAAGTGAGGGGGCTGTGCAGCTGGCTCTGCCCAGCCCCACCCAGACAAGCAGCTACCGGTTCCCCTGCATCCGGCTCCTTCCGCCCCCAATCTCTGGTCCCAGCCTGCTCTCACCTGCGAGGAACCCCCTCTCTCCTCACTGTCCAAAGGGGGAGACCCCGACCCTCCGGGAGCCCTCCTGGGCTCTGCAGTAGGTGGTCCCGTGGGATCCCACAGCCCCCTTGCACAGGAGGGTGCTGCCGGCCCAGTGCTTAAACATGGAGACACCGAGGCTCACGGCAGTTGGGTAACCTGCCTGAAGACGACCGGCTCATGAAGGGAGCGTCAAGAACCAGGCTCAGGGGTCACTCATCACCTTCCTCCGTGCGGTGCCCCAGGCCGGTGCCAGTGCCGCAAGCCGGCCCCTCCCCTGGGCTGCTGTCCTCCCTGAGGCCATCCCGGCAGGCCTGCAGGGCCGGCTGGACTCTCCCGCTGTCTTCAGGCATTCTTGCTAGAGAAGCAAGCTCCCTTCCTCGTGGTTCTGCTCAGGCAGGAGCCCCCCGCCCCGGGCTGGGATGGTCTTTTCCTGTTGAACACTAATTTACTGTGTTTCGCACTGAGCTTACTTACCCCAGGGAAAAACACGCTGGGAAGCAGAGAGCAGCAGCTTGTGAAGACAGAGCGTCCTCCGAGGTTCTTTCCTCCCCGCCCTCTTTTTAAAAATCGCTTATTCTGATGTTAGTCAATTGCATAACATCCTATTAATTTTTTTCCATCCTCCATCGTGTGCCCTGGAAACTTCACTGATAGCTGACTGGATCTCACTGGGGTGCACAGGGCACTGGGAGGTCGGGGGTCCAGTTCTGGCGTGTGTCCTCACTCCCTGTGTGAACTTGGGCAGGTCACCCTGATGCGGACGGTCCCGTCTACTGGGCACTGCTCTGCTCTGGGCTCTCTGCACCGGTCATCTCACCCGTGCTCACAGGGTGTGGATGGATGTGCACAAATGGCTACAAGGGGTGTGGGAGCCCCACTAGCAGACGTGGGCGCTGAGGCTCAGAGAGGCTGAAGAACTCCAGCAATGCCACCCAGTGAGTAACATCAAGGCCAGGGTTTATGATGAGACCAGTCGACTCTGATTGTTTTCACCACACCTTGCTGGGTGCCCGTCTCCCCAGCTGTGAAATGGGGGATCGGAGCAGGTGGCGAGCTTTCTGGACACATGCCTCTACACTTGTCCCCTTAAAAATCCCTTCTTCATCCCGCAACCAGTGACCCTCTAAAGCATAAACCTGATCGTAGTACTTGCACAATCTGCAGGGACCTTGTTTATTTGTTTATCGCGTGTCTTCCCCCGAGGGCAGCGGGCAGTCTGTCCTCTCAGGGTCGAATCCCGGCACAGAGAACGGTGCCTGGTGACAGCAGGTGCCCGGGCCGTGGCGGCTGCTGCTGTTCAATTCGCACAGCGTGGTGGCCGGGTTGAGAGGTGGGAACCGGGCTGGGGTGGGAGGTGAGTCTGTAGGGCAAACTTGGCTGCCCTGGGTTGGCCTTGAAGTAGGTCCGGACCTCAAGTTTGCCCGGCTGATCATCATGATGAAGTTGGTGAAGTTAGCCTTTGGTTCTTGGGATGCCCCCTCTTGACTGCCAAACCAAGCCCCGCCCTGCCGGCTTATTTTCACCAGTGTCTTACCGATGAGCTATTTCTGTGTCTTCTCTATAGCTCTCTATATTTTCATGAGATCTGAGTGGAACATAACGTGCTGGGGATCCAAAGGGATGCGGTGCTAATGGTGGAATTTTAGACATTGTGAAAGACTAGAGGAGACATATTTTGGGGCAGTTAGTGTCTAAGCAGGACCTCAAAGCCTTCCTGGTGTGCAGTGACTCACTCCAGATGGGGAAGAGATACGGCTGCTCCCTGGTCACCTGTTTCAGGAAGGGCGAGGCGGCTGTCTCACCCATGCTAATCGTCACTGTCTCCCTTCTCCCCGTTGTAGGATCGTGGTCATCTCTTCTGACTCACCCACCCCACACCCCTCGTTGGACCAGAATGGACCTGAAGCCCAGAGAGGGTAGGAACTTGCCTGAAGTCGCACAGCGCGACAAACGGCCTATGCTACGTAGCCCTATCTTTCTGACTCCTGAAGCCCAGAGAGGGTAGGAACTTGCCTGAAGTTGCACAGCACGACAAATGCCCTATGCTATGTAGCCCTGTCTTTCTGACTCCCAGTCTTTGTTCACCCAAGTGATCTTCAGTCTTATCATCGTAATAAAATCCAGTGTGCTTTCAGCGTTGTACTGGCCACTTTTCATGATAAATATTAAATTGATGTTTGTTGACCGAATAAGTGAAAAGGTGGGTCTATTCCTGTACAGAGAAGAAGCGGGGATAGAGTGGGGGGTGGGGGAGGGAGAGCCAGAGGAATCCTTGAAGAGAAGTGGGAAGCAGGATGTCTGTAGCTTTCACTTAACATCTTGCTTTGCAGACCAAGCTCTCCACAGCGTATCTGCTTCCTTTGGGTATTGGGTCTAGGATTGGGTCATCGGCCACGGGCTCAGGTCTCCAATCTCTACATGCTTGCACCGGCAGACCTTTCTCCCCAGCATCTCTTCACTCCGTAGAGGTCTGGTCCACGTCAGGTGTGGGACATAAGAGGGGATTCCGGCATTATCTTCCTGCTTGGGAAAATAGGCACAGAGAAGCAGCGCGACTCTCCCCGGGCCACACAGCAATTCCTGTCTTGCACTGCAGCCCCTAGAAACTACCTTGTGTGGAATTTTGGCCTTTACATTCTCTCCCTGGGAGCAGGACCAGGTTAGAGGTGGTTTCAAGGACTGTGTGAAAACCTGCTCCACGAAAACGGTCCAGAGAAACTCGGGACAGAGGGAAATGTAACAGGACAGGCAAGTCCATCTGGTTCCTCTCTGGGCCCAACTCCTCATCCCTCAGGGTCCTCTCCCCTCAGGCAGATCCGTGATAAGCTAGAGAGTTTCTGGCAGGGGGCCCTGCACACGGGTGACCCAAGCCCAGATATTACAAGGGAGGAACTGGGGTCATATTTCACTGGCCTGTATATCCCTTCTATAGCATCAGCGCTGACAGGCCTGTCGTGTGTCATGATGTGCTCCCCTGGGACCACCCCCCCTCCACCCCCCCCCCCCCCCCCGCCACCAGCACCCGGCCACAGGAAGCCTGCGGAGGCCTGGCCTGATGACGCCTGCCCCGGTCCTGTCTGATGACACCTGCTCTTCACGCTTGGCTGGATTTAGGACAGTCTGGGCATGGGGCCTGCTGACAGCTCAGGGTGGTGGCGTGGGACACCAGAGCCTAGAAGCAGAACCCCAACTCACATGCTGCAGTCACAGAGTGCACATTTCGAGTAAAATACGCTTATAAAGCCTTAGAGTCAGAGTGCTTTTTTGTTTTTCAATGTTGAGATGCACACAGGGGCCTCTGGAAGCACACCGAAGGGGCCCTACTCACCCTTGGGGAGCAAGGACGACTTCCAGGGCCAGTCACATGGGAGCCATTTAGTGGGTAACGTGTATTCTCATGTTAAATTTAGGCCAGCATTCAAGACTCTGAGCTCTGCACAGCTAAAATATAAAACAAGTCACGTATGTAATGTAAAATTTTCCAGTGATGCCTGGGTGGCTCAGTCGGTTGAGCGTCCGACTTCGGCTCAGGTCATGATCTCAGTTCGTGGGTTCAAGCCCCGCCTCGGGCTCTGTGCTGACAGCTCAGAGCCTGGAGCCTGCTTCAGATTCTGTGTGCGTCTCTCTCTCTGCTCCTCTCCCGCTCACACCCTCTCTCTCTCTCTCTCTCTCTCTCTCAAAAATAAACATTTAAAAAAAGTTAAGGGGCGCCTGAGTGGCTCAGTCGGTTAAGCGTCCGACTTCAGCTCAGGTCATGATCTCACAATTCGTGAGTTCGAGCCCCACGTCGGGCTCTGTGCTGACAGCTCGGAGCCTGGGGCCTGCTTCGGATTCTGTGTCTCCCTCTCTCTCTGGCCCTTCCCCTCTAGAGCTCTGTCTCTCTCTCTCTCTCTCAAAAATAAACATTAAAAAAATGAAATAAATAAATAAAGTTAAAAAAAAATAAGTAGAATTTTTGAGCAGCTACATTTTAAAAAGTAAAAAGAAACAAGTGGAATTAATTTGATGATTTTATTTAACTCAATATGCCCAATATATTTTTATTTCACCGTGTAACCAATATGAACACTGTTAACAGTTATTACAGTTTTAAGGTGCTCACTCTTCAGAATCTGGTGTGTATTTTATACTTAAAGTATATCTCAGTTTGAATTCCACGTTTCCAACTGAAATACTTGATCAGTGTTTACATTTCACAAAATTTACAGCAGCAAAGTATCCATGCTGTTCTAAACATACTCAAAAGTTTTCCAATAAGTGAATTGAGTATTGGTTTTTAAATTTACAGTAAATTTTAAATGTAAATGCATCAAAATTAGTTTTTTTTTAAAAAATCAAAATTAAAAAATTAAAACGGAAGTTTCGGTTCCTTAGTCACTGTAGCCGCATTTCAAGTGCTCAGTGGCCACTTCTGGCTGGTGGCTGCCTCATGGGACAGCGCAGGTAGAGTGCCACCTCCGCCCAACGCTCATCTCCCCTTCCCTCCACCTCCCCTGCATGTGCCTGGGGACCCGCCCTCCTGTCCTGTCATAGAGATGCTCCCTCTCCTCCCTTCCACATGGATAAGCCCTCTTCCCAGACCCCACCGGGGTCACCCCCACCAGCAGGGAGTGTGATACAAGACCCTCACCCTGATAGTCCCTGACTGTCACTGTCATTTCCTGTCTCGAAGCCTGTGAGGGCTGTCTGTCATCACCCGGAAAGTTGGCAGGAGAGCTGGGACCGAAAGTTCCCTTCCCTTTTCCCAGATCTCCCCCCACGTCCCCTTTCCTGCATCCTCCTGGAGCCTGGCCAGACAACAGGAGGTAGGTATGGCCACGATGCTCTAAGACCTAAGGCTGGGCATTCTCCCTGATTCCCTTATCTAGGGCTTTCCAGCCTTGCCCGCAGAGGGGGTGGCCCACACAGCTTGCTCCCCTCCTCCAGAAGGCTGAACGTAGGAGCAGAACAATGGAGGGTACCGTGGGGGCTCACAGGAGGCATGAGGCTCACCCAGGGAGGTATGGTCGTTACCCCAGGACAGCCTCTTTGGACCTCAGTCTTTCCATCTGCCCAACGGAGCTTCTCATTCTTTAAAGAGGTGACCTGCGAGAGGGACAGCAGGGTGGCTTGCCAAATCCAGGACATGCTTGCAGCTGTCTCCATGGACACCAGGAGCATCTGCTCAGCCACGCCCCAGGTGTCCCATTCAACCCAGATGGGAGCTGAGGCCCTTCTGTTGTGCTCCCACCTCACCACCAGCTCCTCCCCCATCCATTCCCCATCCAAAAAGGACCAACTCTCTCTGTCCCTCAGTTTCTTCCCCTTGGGGGACTTTTCCCCCCATTCTGGCCTATGAACTTATATGATGTCCTACCAGCTCCAAACAGTGAACGGGCCGGTGTCTCTGAGCCTTTCAAGAAAAGTCACTTTCCCTCTGTCTTTTGTGGGAAGACAGACGTATCTATAACAATAGATTTGTTAGCTGGGCATTTCCCAGCTGGACAGGACTACCTCATCCCTGGCTGAGGCCTCTATCTGTCCCATCCCTCCTCCCAGAGAATAGTGACACAAGCATGTCAAGAGGGGGAAATGGAGGAACATAGCATAATGTCTGGCACATATCGGGGGCCTGATAAGTGGAAAGAGGGCATAGACCTGGTCTCCTTTGAGTAGCTCAGCGGTCCCTGTCCTCAGCATGGAGCCTTTGGGCATAGACCGGAAAGGTGACAGAAGGATCCAGGGAGGGAGGCGGAACCTGGGTGGTGTCTCTGACATCACTGTTGAGTGGGTGATTGGATCTTCCCAGAGCCAAGGCCAGTCCTGCCAAGGAGCCCGGAGCCACCTGTCCACGGGGACCGCTGGCTGTAGCCCTTGCCAACGGGGTGCCCAACACTCCCCGGAGGGGGACACTGCTCCCAGGCAGGAGCCCGGGAGCGCTTATTCTCCAGCCACTGGGATTGCAAGTAGTTTGCTAGAGGCATAAATTTGCCCGCCATGTTTAGTTCTTTTTAAAGTTTTATTTGTTCTGGGTGGGGAAAAAATAACCCATAATGTCATCACTTCTTTTTTTGGATTATGTAAAACAAGATGTGTTCATTCTCTCTTAGTGTTGTCCTTGCCCAGCCGACAACCAGCCTCCTAATCTCCATGAGCAGCTTCAGGGGGCCCTTTCAAACCAAATCCCCAGATTACACGGACGCGTCATTGATATCGACATGGCTCAAATATGTACTTTTAAGCACAAAATGGGTACGCACGCTTTAGATCGGGACGCAGTCTGTGTGCCCACCTAACGGGATCACGCTGACGTTGTGAGGTCACCACACAAAGGTCTACATCGCTCCTCGCGACGCCCTCCTAGAGGCCTGGGTGACAGTGAGGACGGTGCCGTGACTTGCGTGCCCGCCGCTAGGAAGGAGGGCGGGCAGGGTGTGCAGATGGGCGGCAGGCCCCGTCCCAGGCTCCCGCTCCCTCCTGGATGACTGTGGTCTTTCCAGGGGGAGCCAGGGGTGGTGAGGCATAGGAGAGTCTCTCTCCCGGAGCTGTGTGGACGAGAAAAATCTCTGCACACCCAGGCTGGGAACACTAATCAATCCAGGGAACTCGGTGCCCAGAGGTGAGAATGGTGTTCCGGGAGGCACTGTCGGGGCCCGGAAGGGCTTACGGGGTCCCTTCTGCAGTACCCGCCTGGCCCTGGGCCCGGCTGCCGGCCCAGCTGCTGTGGGCAGATAGAGCTGAGGTTGGGGCTGACCCTCGGTCCTTGACGAGCCACAGGACAAGCTGCCAGGCCCGGCGGACAGGCTGGAGGCGGCCCCACACCCCGTGCCCGTGCTCCGGGCCCTGGACTTGGATGAGGTAAACGGAGGTGGCGACACTATGTTGACCTCTCCCTCCAGCCTGCAGGAGGGGGTATGCTGGGGTCAGCTGGCCGCCTTCTTCCTCCTCCTCCCCTCCCTCCTTCCAGCCTGCTTGGGGAATGCCCCTGGGGCTGCCGACGGGTTGGGGAGGGGATAGGTTAGAGGCATCAAGGGACTTGGGAGGAGGGGAGATGCTATTAAAAAAGTAATTTGTTGTGTGTGTTTTTTCTGATTACAAGCCAATGCATATTCATTGTAGAAAATTTGGAAAGTAGAGATAAGCGCAAAAAGCAAATAAAAATCCCCCCCCCCCCCAATCTCCCCATTCAGGGACAGTCTCACTCACATTTCCAGGGTAATGGTTAAGAGACCAGCCTTGGGGTCTAACTACCTGGGCTGCACTAACTGGCTGTGTGACCTTGGACAAGTGCCTTAACCCCTCTGTGGTTTCCTCCCGTCACTGCTGTGAGGAAGAAGGAAACAGGCCTAACGCTCTCAGCACCCACTAAGTGATGGCCGTCGTGGAGGTGAGGAAGCACCGCTCCACCTCCACCCGGAGGACTGACAGTTTTCTCAAACCCAACCTGACTGAAACAGGATTCTGTGTTCCAACCCGCCCAACGTCTGTTCCCCAGCTTTGCCCCATCTTGGGCCACTGTGCCCCCGGCACTTGGGTGGCCAGCACTTGGCATTGTCCTTGAGGCCGCTTTTAGATGCCAACCGTCTACCAGAGGCCATCTTTGAGGTCAGAGAGCAGGAGCCGGAGGAGGACGAGGAAGAAGGGGCGGGAGGGAAGAAGCAAAGGTGTGTAGGAAGGGGAAATCGAGGAACGAGTGACGAATCGTGAAGGAAAGAGAGAGACACACACATATTACTTTTCCGCCTGGGGGTGAACATACGTGCATTCTTCCCCCCCTCCCCCCACCTGGGTCCTCCACCCTAACCCACCACACCTCACCTCGGCGGGCATTATGCACGTGCTGGCCCTAGCCGCCTCCCCTCCGCCCAGGCTGCAGCCCCCACCTCGCCATTCTCTGGATCCTGTCAATAATTTATGGCTTGCAGGGTACAATAACTATCAATAATGCACAGGCAATAATGTTCTACAGCTCTCACACAATTGTGTTACTCCTAATGTATGCAGGGCTGGGTTCCTCCCCCTGCAGGACCCCCCAGTGGCTCAAGACAAGAGCTGGGCCAGCCAGGGCGGGAAGGGATGATGTCAGGCCGGAAGGTCCCCTCTGCCCACCTCACGGAGCTACCTCTTCCAGATCCCGTGGCCAGACCAGGCCTCGCGTCGGGCCCCTCCAGGCGCGGCCTGCCTCCCAGTTCTAAAATTCAGACAGGCAGCGAGGGTCCCCAAAGCCCACCCCAGTGGACACCTACCAGTTTATTCAGCTCCAACCCCGCACCCACTCGCCCATCAGTTTCCTCATCGGCGGAATGGGGCTGCTGATACCCGCTGCTCCCCTTCCTGCCATGCTTTGCTGTGGTTTGGGAGGCAGGTGTGATACTGCCTTGGGGAGCTGGGAGAGCATTTTGCAAGCATTTTGAAGACAGGACGTGTGTCTGAGGGTAGGCACTATTGCCATTTAGCCAGCATCTGGGCCAGAAGCTTTGGGGGCTGGTTAGAAAGGGGGAGAGAACAGGGGCCCCCGGGTGGCTCAGTGGGTTAAGCATCCGACTTCGGCTCAGGTCATGATCTCACGGTTCGTGGGTTCGAGCGTTGTCTGTGCTGACGGCTCAGAGCCTGGAGCCCGCTTCGGATTCTGTGTCTCCCCCCTTTCTCTGGCCCTCCCCCGCTGGCACTCTGTCTCTGTCTCTCTCAAAAATAAATAAACATTAAAAAATAAATAAATAAATAAATAAAAAGAAAGGGAAGAGAACACAGGAATGCAGAGACCCTGCCCTCAAAAGCCCCCCACGCCCCCCCCCACCCCCCGGTAGGGGACAGGCAGGTCATATACAGTGAATGAAGCTGGCTGGGTGTGAGGCTATAGGGAGTGGTGGGGATTGGGGATTGTGGAGAAGTGGCACATCCCATCCCAAATAGGTGCCTACCAGTGTTACCATATTCACTTCCCTAGCAGGGAGAAGTGGGACTGTGGATTTCTGTGAAAAAATCTCTGACCTTTATTTGAATGTGGGTTAAAAATTTTAAACACTGAAAGGAGGGGTGCTGGCAAAGCGAACCCGTCAGTGGGCCACATCGGTCCCAGCTACTAGCGTGGGCCACACCGTGGTTGCGTTTTCTGGGTTCTTCCAAGAAAAGAATTACTTCTAGCCAGCACAGAGCAAGTAAAGGAGTTTTGGAATGGGAGTCGGGGACCCTGGTCTGGTCTCGGCCCCCACCTGGTTGTTTTGGATTGTGCGATTTCTCTTCTCTGACTCTCATCTCCCCTCTGTGCGATAGGGGTGCCGGATTTGATGCCTGGTGGAGGCTCCCTCCAGCGCTATGGCTAGCGTGGAAACATCCCAAAGTTCCAGACGGGCTGGCCGCGTCTAGGCGCTTGGCTTTTAGCAGGTGTCCAGCCAGACAGTCTGGGGTTGGGGAAGAAAGGGCTCAGACGTGCCTCCTAGGGGTAGAGGGAGGGACAGGAACAGACAAGCACGCACGTGTGTGCACGCGCGCGCGCAAATACATACACACACACACACACACGCACACGCAGGTCTCCCCAGTGTCTGCAGGCCACAGCCCGTGGGTCACTCTTTGGAAGCCCCTCCCCCTTGGGCCTCTTTGGTCTTTGGCAATTACCTGCAGGTAACCCCTCGAGGGCCCGATTCTGCCTGGCAGACGGATGCTGCTAAACTAACCGTGTGTCTTCACGACGAAGACGTGAGAGAAGTATCCAATCCTGTGAGAGAAGTATCCCTACTTAAGAGGGCAAAAATAATAATAAGCAAAAACTGGCGTGCCTGGGTGGCTCAGTCGGTTAAGGGTCCGACTTCAACTTTGGTCATGATCGCACAGTTCATGAGTTGGCGCCCCACATAGGGCTCTGCGCTGACAGCTCGGAGCCTGGAGCCTGCTTCACATTCTGTGTGTGTCTCTCTCTCTCTGCCCCTCCCCTCCTTGTGGGCTCTCTCTCTCTCTCTCTCTCTCATAAATAAGTAAATAAACATAAAAAATATTAAGAAAAGATAATAAGCAGAAACTCCTAAAGCTCAGAGAAGTTAAGCCACTTACCCCAGGTCACACAGACCGTGAGACAGTGAACGTGAGAGCCATAATTCAAACCTAAGTGTACCAAGTCCCAAATCTCAATCCCTCGCTGCATTCTTCTGACCCAAAGTGGGTTTTAGATTTCTGGCTTATGGCTTCTTATCCTGTCTCACATTTAGGTCCTTCAACCATTTCGAGTTTATTTTTGTGTACGGTGTGAGAAAGTGGTCTAGGCTCAACCTTCCGCATGTTGCTGTCCAGTTCTCCCAGCACCATTTGCTCACGAGACTGTCTTTTTTCCATTGGATCCCCTTTCCTGCTTTGCCAAAGATTAGTTGGCCACACATTTGTGGGTCCTATTCTGGGTTCTCTGTTCTATTCAATTGGTCTACGTGTCTGTTTTTGTGCCAATACCATGCTGCCTTGATGATCCTGTCTGGAGCGGGACTCACCACTATGGGTAGGAAGGAACAGTGTTATTTCCATGGAGAGAAGCCTGCCCACCCTCTGCCAGGCTGGGATGAAGCCACAGGGTGGTCCGATGGGGCTTTCAAGGTCACTGCCTCCCAAGTTCCTCAAGGCCGCCCTGGTGGGGGCAGGGCAGAGCAAACCGTAGCCATTGTCCAGAGGGGAATATTGAGGCGATGGTGGAGCTTTGACCCCATAGTGGCGGAGCCACGGGAAGAGCACAGCTCAGGGGATGGTCAGCCCGGATTGGGGCCCTGGCTTTGCCGGCATCACGTCCCTCAGAGGCTCTCCTCCTCCTGGTAGCGCTGTTGCCACAATTCAGGCTGACGGCATACGTGGACGTGCCTGGCTCATGTTAGGTTCTCAGTAAACATTTGTGCAAATGAGAACATAGAAAGAGAAGATGGGTTTCTTGATTACCACTCCATTTCCCTGCTGTCTTGGTTGGGGACAGAAACATGGCAGCTGTTAAAATAAGGTGACCTGCTAGGCTGTTTGATGTGACATACTGGTTAAAAAAAAAAACAAACCCAAAACTGTTAGAAAAGGAAACAGAAAGAACAAGAAAGCCGAGGTGGGGCTGTGAGTCCCGGACTCTCAGCAAGGGAACGGAGGGGGGGTGGTCTTGGGCGTGGGGGGGTGGGGAGGGTTGGAGGAGACTGAGGTCTCATAGGGGAGGAGCCTCCTGGTGGGACTGCTGGCTCGCCTCAGGCTGTACAACCCGTGAGCCCATCCTGGGGACGAGACCTTTAACTGGGGGCAGCCTTTTTCCAGAGCTAGGACTCAAAGGACGCATCCCAGGCCACGAGCTAGACTCTGATGCATCAGACAGGACCACAGGGGGGCTGCCTTGGGGCTGGCTGCCCGGGGAGCACCCTGCTGGCTGAGTCTTCCCTGGGGCCTGAGGCTGAGGTGGGGCTGGGAGCCAAGGGAATCACTTTGAAGGATTCTGGTTATTCCAATTGGCCTTTTATTTCTCATGGCTCATTTTAGACTCTTCTTACCGCTTTGCAACATGTGGTCCTATACGGACGCCCACCTGATCAGAGCAGTGTGTGAATGGTAAGCCAAGTGAGGGTTCAAGTTCTAGCCTAATGAGGGGGAGCAGGTGAATTAACACCGATGAAGCCCGGAGAGACGACCCCACGTGTTCGGGTCACACAGCAAAATCGAGGCTTGAATTCTGAAGAGTGAACGCCTCATCGTAACGCCCCGTCCAGCCCCAGCCCCTTAGTCCGCTGCCAAGCATATACTCCAGATAAGCCTCGTCTGGGAGAGGGACCCTAGGGTCCTGCCTCCACACCTGCGGCCTGGCCCCTCCTGCAATATTAATCTGGCGCTTATCAATGTTTCATCTGCTTTCTATCCCACATCACCCTGCTACCGTCTTCTCACATTTGAGCTCGGGATCATGAAAAATAGATGTGTTTACTCCACCCGCCCTGATGCTTTTCTCCAGGTTTGGGACTTAACAGGAGGTGATCTTGCTCAGATGTTCTCCCAATCACCCGCTTCCTTGGCCCCTCCGCGCCTCCTGCAGAGGGTACCGAATGTATCTCGTTCTGGGCCCAGCTTTCGCTTGTTCAAGGCACGCTCCTGCACACTGTGTTCCTGGGCAGGCACAAGGAGCTATCTTTGACCACTGGGCTCAGAGATGCTAACTCACTTGCCCAAGGCCACACCGGAGATTTCTAATGGTTTTGAAGGGGCACGAGTCAGCGCTGAGTGTTCTCAGCCTCTGATCTTCTTGTCCTCCCAAAGCGACGCCTTCTAACAGGATGGGCTCTTGAGATCCAGCCCTTCTTCCTCGTTATCACATGATACAAACAATAAAATCTAGGAGGGAGAGAAGAGGCGGGAGGAGGCTGAGGCTGCTGTAGCTGGTACTCAGCTTTGACATGTCATGCCCCTCCTCAGAGACCTTCAGTGGCTCCCCGCTGGCCATGAGGAGAAAGCTAAGTTCCCTGGCTTCGCAAGGAAAACGCTTTGCAAAACTGGGCCTGACCCACATTTCTACTCTGTTACTCCTGCCCTGCCCGTAGTCACCACGGGGTTTCACCTTTCCAGGACCCCTGTCCGTGCTGCCTCCCCAGCCACCGGAAGTGCCCATCTCTGCCTGTCTCTTTGCACATCTTTTTCCTCCTAATCCAGACCGGTGATTCCCCAAGCAACCAAGGATTCTGCACAGAGAGCCTCCTGATGCCTGGGTCCTGCCCACCCCCCCAAGTCTGCTGGCACTGGTCTGGGATGGAGCCTGGGCATGCATATCTGCCCCCACATGACACTTGGCCAATTATAAGCTCAGGATAAATAATAAAACACACAGTCTGCAGTTTGCCTCGGACTGAGCCTAGCGGGGGTGGGGAGATAAGTTTTTAAAGCTGAATTTCGCGTCTAAGGATCACCCTTTCCCCTAGACAGCTGGTGTGCTTGTTTTGCAGAGCTGGGGAGATGGCTTGCCTCATAATGACCGCGCTGGCCTTTTCCCCCTGGCTGCCTTTCCCCTGTCTTCAGGTCCCGGATGGAAGGACCCCCAGCAGGGGAACAGGAGGGGCTCCCTCCGCCGCCTGCCTTCGCCCCCTTTCCTGTCACTCCCCCAGGCAACAAAGGGCTACAACTTCTACGGCCACCTCCCAGCACACGGTGCCCGCCACACAGCACGCACTCAGTAAAGGTTAGCCGAACTGATGACAGACGTGGCCCAGCCCCAGCAAGCGACTACCCACGTCCCGGGGGAGCTGGTGGCAGAGCTGGGCAGGGGACGCATCAGCTCTATTCTCCAGGGTGTGCTCCCCATATTCTCCACCCCCCTCTTTACCTCGTCTTCTCCCACCTGCCAAGACTCTGCTCCAGGAGGGCCCAGACGTAGGAAAGGGACGAGTGCCCAGCACTGCCTTCCCCTTCCCAAGAGACATCAGTAGCCCTTGGGGTTTGTGGAGTTAGGGGCCCCAAAGCCCTTGAAACCCACGGCGGCCCACTCTCCTTATCCAACCCTGAGGAACCAACCCCAGAGCAGTAAAACTATTCCTATAAACCCAGCTGCACCTGTGTCTTCGTGAAAGGGGGAGGCACAGGCCCTCTGCATCTCTGGAAATTCTAGAACAGTGCTTCTCAATGTGTGGGCCTCACACTCACAATATTGGTACCACTTGGAAACGTGTTTGAAATGCAAACTCTCCAGTCTTACCCCAGACCTACGGAATCAGAAACTCTGGGGATAGGGCCCAGCGATCTTGCCTTAACGAGCCTTCCAGGTGATTCTGATATAGGTTAAAGCATCTGAGAACTACTGTTCTAGAAGAGGCAGGATCAGAGCCCTATAAAAACCGTCAAGTGGACCCTTGTCTGGGCTGATGGGTTCGCCTGCCCGCCTAGGGCTGAAGTGCTCTGCGTCTGAGTGAAGAGGGTAAAGCTCATGGGCCATGACCAGTGGGTGAGGAGCACTGACTGCCTGGGACTGAAGGAGACTCTAGGCTCTACAACAGCCATGACCTTGGGAGGACACACACACCGAGCAAAGAGGAGAGGAGATGTGACCGAAGGTTTGGGCTACGGGATGTGGTCTCCTGACAGCCGAAGACTGCCTCTCCAGGTGATGTGCTTGCTCTGGGCTGGGAGAAGACCCCTGGCCGGGTGACTGGCTGTGCCTCCTTGATTTGGGCTGTGGATAAGGACCGTGTGGGAACCCTGAGGGCCAGCCTGCCCTCTGTGGGGTTCCCTAGTGAACCAGTGCTCAGCGGGGGAGGCTGCCAGCCGGGGCACAGGTGCTGAGGGGTGTGGGTCCCACCTCGGTCAGCGTCCTCCCCCCCACCCCCCACGATGCTCTGGTTGGATGGGGCCTGGTAGCCTGCCTCAGTGGGGGGAATCCTGCATCCCCCTTGCTTGGGGGAGGGGAGGTGCCTATGGTGCTCAGTCCAGCAGCCGCTTTGAAAGAAAGTACTACGGAGCTGAGAAAGCCCTGGGGCACAGCTGTGCAGGGCTTCCGCCTGATGAAAGTGGAGGTAGGAAGGAGAAAGGAAGCTGGAGCCCGGTCTAGAAGGGACCCTGACCTTGGCTACGGAGTGTGCGGCTGGAGCAGACCCCACCAAGAGGTGGAGGGGAGTGGCTGCTGGGTGCAGTCTCTGGATGGCCCTGAACTCGGGTGTGTGGGATAGAGACTGCGTTCCTGAGGAGGTCTGGGCCAGTCTGGGCTGGGCAGATCTCGGAGAGCTGGCCAGGAAAAAGAGGCCGTCCTGACATTGGCTGCTGAGCTGAGACCGGTTCCGGGCCCTGCACTCCTGTTCTTAAAGGGGCTGCCATTTATCTGCTGCCTCGGATGTCTGAGTAATGTCACCGGCAGGATTGCTGAGGATGCTCCTGTTGCACCTGGGGTTACATGCTTCGGGCCTGGCTGTTAGAACTAAGTCCCCTCTGAGCAGGGCCGGGTTTTGGAAAGGAGATCGAGGTCCTTAAGCAGCTACTTGGCTTGTTAAGCCAATGATAAGGTGGCCAGCAGCCTCGCTTTCTCCTGAAGACCCACATGGGGTTTCAGTCCGTGGCTCTCGGGAAAGAGCTGGCGAATGAAGGCTCAGCACACCTGCCAGGAGTCTGGCGCTTGAAATGCGGTGCTACGTGGAGACCCAGGTCCTGGGTGTGCATCTCCTATGTGGGAGCCCTAGTCTTGGACTACCTGCTGCCCCAACATCCAGGCTTCGCTGGTGGGCTTTGGTGTGTAAAGCAGGCAGAACTTTCGTCTGTTCCTTGGTGCTGCCTGGGGAAGATGAGCTTGTGGACAGGAGGCCTGGAAGCTTGGAAGTCTAGACTGGTGGCTTGAGGACTCCCTACTCTGGGACCAGGGCCAGGAAACATCCCCTCAGTCGGATATACCGAGGACCTGCTCGGCCGTGTTCTTGAGCTCTGCCTTCTGGAGAAGGAATGGCTGAGAGCTCTAGGACCAGGGGGCTTGACCGAGAAGACCAGGCTACGTGTTTGTTTCCTCAATGAGCAGTCACAGCTCTTGGCCCGCTGCCCAAATGTATACGCCTCCTTGGCAGGAGATTCCCCCCCCAATACTGGGTGGGGTTCTCTCCCCCTCTCCCCCCATGTCCCTGGTCTCTGGCCTGGGGCAGCCCCTTGGATTGCCTCGGAGGCCCCTGGCTCCAGGAAGCACGATCCTGGCCCTGTGACGAGTGCTAGAGCCAAGGATGAAGACCGTCTTGCTCTGTGAGCTGAGAGGCCAAATTAGCTGGCTGCTGGGGAAGAGCAGGCCTAAGGGTTCTCTATGGAGTAGAAGGGAGGTGGGGTGACGGGGGGGGGGGGGGGATAAGCGTGTTCTTGCCCTGACAGCAATGAAGGGTGTTAATGCCCCTCCCCTTTCTGGAGAGCAGCTGGGCTGTGGGACACCCAGTTGAGCTCCACTGAGGAAGCTGAGGCCGGTCTAGAATGAAAGCTGAGGGCGAAGAGAGTGGGTAGGCTATGTGTGGAAGGACAAGTTACCGCAAGGGGCTGGAGGGAGGCTGGCTCCAAGCTAAGTACAAGCAGCTGGTTAAACGGCATCGAATGTCTTGAGGGGGCCCCCTCCCCAGCTGGCTAAGCAGACCCCTCAGCCGGGCTGCCCTGCCCTTCCCAGGCCTGGGTCGGCAGTGGGGGCTCTGTGAGCCAGGCTGCTCTGTTCCCACAGCCGCCCCTGGCTGTCTCTGCAGCCCCTACGGGGAGACGGGGTGCTTCTGCTTTGGCCACGACGAGCCTTTCTGACCATAGCCTTGCTGTGATGGGCCCTCGTTTAGGTGCCCGGATCTTGGCCATTCTCTGGGCTTCAGGAGGTCTGTCCCCAGGCAGGTGCAGCTGTGTATGCCCTGGCAGTCATCTCCTGGCTCTGTTCTCTGGAAGCTCACCACCTCCAGAGAGCCTGGCCTTGCCCCTCCCCACCCATCCCGACCCCTCCCTCCCCCAAAGCTGTCACAGTGTGCATCTGCCTTCCTCCAGCTTCTGACTTCATAGTAAAGTAGGAGAATCTCCCAGCCAACTCCTCTGGGCCTTGGGGTTTTCCTTCTCTCTTCCTTCCTTGCGGCCCTGTTTACAATCAACATCTCTGAACCTTGGGATGCTTTCCTCTACATACTACTGAGCTGTCGCCTGCCTGGATATTGGCCTACCTTCCATGTCTTTGCTTTTCTTACATTGCTCTCCTTCCGGGAGACCCTTCAACCTCAAGTTACTGTGGTATGTTCCTTAGTGGGGTCCTCAATTATCTATTTTCATGTGTAACTTAATACAGCTAATACCATTAAAACCCTTGTTGTGCTTAAAGCTTCTACCTCTGGAATCTGCTAGAATTAGCATCTCAAACTAGTTGAAGTCCTTCTCACTAGTAGCAGTGCCTACTTCCAATTAGGTCTGTGAGGGGCAGAGGAGGCCAGATGCTCCAAGGGCTTGCTGAGCTGGTGTAGATGATGGGTGGGAGGGGAGAGAGCCCTGGGATGGAGTAAGCAGATGCTGGGAACCCAGCTAATCCTCACCCTTCACCCCACAAAGGGCTTGCCCCTCTTAGGGCAGGGCCTGCCAGGCAGAAGGGCATTAGGCCGAGTCAGACTGCAACCTCCCAGTGTTGGGGAGAAGGTGGCAGAAGGGAGGAGTTTCCTTTGCCAAGCGATTCCCAGCCTCTGTTCTTAGCTCAGGGCTTCTGCTGGGTCCTGGCTGTCTTCCTGAAGACCCCTGGTCTGGAGGCATGAGTGAGGGACCTGTAGAAGGCCAGGTAGAGGGCAGGACCTGTCCCAATGTCCTGGGGGAGATGGGGAAGCAAAAGTCAAATGACTTTGGTTCCTAACTTCCACAGCCTTTCAGGCTGCCTCCTGTCCTGGAGGAGAGCCCCCACCTCACAGGTTCACATGGCCCCCACCCTGAGGGTGTTCAGCTTTTTCTCCACCTTGTTCCTTGTCTTGGCCTGATCCTGGTAGAAGGAGCTGGCAGTTGTGATCAACATTCTTAGAGCAGGAACGGGACCCAACTCCTTGTTTCTTTCCCAAAGGAGTTCGACAAAGTCTTATATACGTGACTGTTGGTTGTGACCATTCTAGCAACTGGAAACCAAATATTTAACAAAATGTACTAAGAGGTACATGGTGAAATTCCTAGGTCCTTGCTGCTTTCCTATAACTGCCTCTCTAAACTATCCTAAACTGTTTATGGAAGGTCCTCTAGGCTTTCGCTACCTGTCTGGCAAGGCTGCCGACCCTTGATCCTGAGGGCTGTCTTTTCCTTGGTTTATTCCCATTTTCCAGTCTCTGCTTGCTCAAGTGTTGTGAGGACATCCAGACCAGACCTGGTGTCCTCACTGCTAAATGCAAAGACTGGCCAACAGCTGATCTTGGGCCAGTGGAAAGGCCTAGGAAACCCTGTGTAAGGACTTGTATGTACAATCAGGTCCAGCATCTTTGGAAGATGCAAAATCCTTCACAAGATCCAAAGGACTTAATTGCCTTCATTGTTGAAAGCCTACTACAGTCTCCTGTGTCCAAAGACCTGGTGAGGCTTGTCCAGGTCTTCCAACCCTGCAGGGAAGAGTTGTTCTAGTAACCGGCTACTCGGATATGCACCTTAGCCTTCACTCTAGGACCGCGGTGTTCGTGCTAACTTCTCATGGCTTCGGTTACGTGGTCCTACTTTCTCTGAATTGAGATGCTTCGTTCTGACTTGAGGCTTTCCCTGTGAACTGTGTTCCTTCCAGATGCTAGGGATTCCACCCGAAACCCCTTGCCTTTGGGCTTAACTTCCCATAGAGCTGGTTAGCTGGTAAACTTCTCAGCTTTTGTCTAAATCTCCTTCATAAGTTTTGAAGGACCTTTGTCGGGAGGCTTTCCCTCTAGACTGTAGAGGTCATCCTAGTCTTCCAGCTCTCTTTTTTGAGAAGTCCATCATGAATCTTCATGGTCTTTTCCTTGACTGCTTTTGGGGCTTGACCTAATGACTTAAAGTCTAGGTGTATGAATTTTGATCGTCTATTTGAAGTTTGAACTTCTTGGCTATCTGGGCTTGTCTCCTTTGGAAAGCTCTAGGCCACTTTCAACATTTTGTCCTATTCTCTTCTGTGTCTGACTACACTTGGGAGATCTTCTAAGTCCTGGCTCGGCATAAAGGAAGTCACTGGAGTCTTGAAAGCCATTTCAATTCTAGGTTTTTGCTGAAACTGTTAACCTGAAGAAAGGTGGTCTTCTGCTTCCTGAGCTGGGGGTGGTGAAGTTTCCAATACTAGGGACAATAAGGCGGGAAGCTTAACCTTGATCTGGGAGAGCTGCTTTAGGACATGCAGGGTACAATTAACCAGCAGGAATCTTTCATTTTGGAGGGCATGGAAGAAAACCATACTGGCTCTGGAGATGAAGGCTTAATCCCTTATCTTCTGGCTTCTGCTTCATGAGCCACTTCTAGGGAACAGGTGGGACAAATGCTATATACCTGGTAAGACTTGAAGTATTGACTTGGAGAAGAAAGATCAAGGTCCTTCAACTAGACATTCCAGCGGCTTTCCTGGGGCCAGAGAAGACGGTACTGTGACCAAGACCAGAAAGGTGTCCTAGATCAAGTCAGGGTAGACTGCTATCCAGTAAAGCATAAGCCATGTGAACATCCTGGTCCCCTTCTGTGGGTGTCTGTACCGGTCAGAAGATGTTCTCTTCCTGTGGCCCCTCCTAGGTTCCAGTTGTGTTAGGGACTAACCCTCCTGCTCCCAAATATCCAGGCACTACCTGGGGCTCCTAGTCCTGTTCCCTAACCGTCACAACTGCCTGATGCCTACTCAGGAGGCCCTAGTCCCTTACCCTCTATCAGCTTTGCCTTTTGCTTTCAATACTTGAAGGAAGAAAGCTGGCTTTGTTTTTTCTTGGTGAAAAGGCTGGGTTTGCTTAACATCCAATGCTACTAAAACTTCTAATTCTTGACTGGTTTCTCTAGACTCTTTCATCTTAAGAATTCCTAGTCTTTAAAGTCTGATCTTAGGTGCAGAAGATACTGCCCTACTGATAAGAGTGAATTCCTGTGGCAAAGTACAGGTATTTGGGAGGGGAACCCAGGTTAAACTGTCAGCTAAGACTTTGGGCATCCTTTGTGATTCCTGACTGTCTATCCCTCCATTGTTTTGACCAGAGGCTATGGGAAGAAGTGGAAGGTCTATCTAGGGCCATCTTGAATAGGCCAAGTGCCCACTTTACCTGCAGATAACTTGCCTGGCCTTGGACATGGCATCTGGGTAGGTTTTCCCCTTGCAGGGGAGGAAGCTTCAGGATGGGGCTAACAAGACAAGGATACCTGGCCATTTAGAATATACCTCCGTGTAAGAGTCCTTACAAAGGAGAGTTGCGGGTCTATAGTCCTAACTGTGCCTTGCCTTGAGCTTAGGGCATCAGATGCACTGAAACTGGGCAGTCTCCCTAAGGTTCTGGGAGATCCTCAAGAACCTGCCTCAACTGAGAGGAAAGTAACAAGTACAGGGATCCAGAACCTACCTGTTCTCTATTCCTCCTGAGCAAGTAAGCTGGCAGAAAAGAGGCCAGCACTGACCCAAGCCAGGAGCCAAGACTGGGCAGGGAAGCCCAGCTGGTCCTCAGGTGCATCCAGAGAGGCAGGGATTTGTAGAGAATGGAGAAGCCTTTAGAGTTCTGCCTGTTGGCTACGGACAGGATCTAGGGATAGAGGACCTGATGTATGGCTGATCTAGGAGCCTCTTCATTCCAGGAACACTTTGCTCCTGAATCTTTGGGGAAGAAGACTAACTCAACACCTGCTGGTCAGGGATTTGGGTCCATTTTTAAGTTTTTCCTCTTTGTATTTGAGGATGAGGCTTCTATTGGCCTAACTTCAAGTTCTCCATTCCTTCCCTTGGTGTCGGCTCTACTGATGAGCCCAACAAAGGCATTCTTCTATTTGTGTTCTTGATCACCAGCGTTTCTTAATCCTTGGAGTTTCCATCTCTGCATGTTACTCCTCTGCTGTGGTGTATTGCCTTTTTCCATTTGAGCCCTTAACATATTCACCAGTTATCTTAAATTCTGTATTTGCAAACTCCCAAATTGGTCTATCTGAATCTTACTGGTGTCTACTCTTTCCTCCGATTGTGTTTCATGCCTCTTTGACACTCCGTGTGAGGGAGTGGTGAATGTTGAAAGTAGGAGCTGATATGATTAGGTTGGACAAAATATGGAGGTAGCTGTGAGGACTGGAGGCTTTAGTTTCCTCTAATCTTCCACTGTTCCTCACTTTCCCTATGAACTCCTTCTTAAATAGGGTCCATGTCTTGTGGCTCTGTTGTAACCCAGTCTAGACTAGAGCCCTATTGGGTATAGGGGTAAGCCATAGCAAAAGTAATACGCAGTCTCCTGACTAAGCTTTAGAACTTTTAGTGGGTCTGGGTGCTTAGGCTGAACTTCAGAAGCCTAGCTCAGCTTCCTTTCTCCTTTCAGAGATGACTAGAAGGGCTGGAGTTAGCCAACTAGCCTTCTCTTAAGTAAGACTCCTGATGTAGTGGTCCTTGGAAGAACAGCCTCTGTCCTGGAGGATGTTCTAGGCAGATTGCAAAATGGTAACCCTTTCCTTCCATCTGCCTGAAATGAGGGGACTTTTTCTTGTCTGACCTTAACCATGAGAACCCGGTGGGATTTCTGGAGGTAAAACTCTACAAAAGTAAGGGACCCCCACCACTGCAACCCCTAGAATTTCTCACTTCAAGCTAGCCTAGCAACTTGGCCTCCAGCAGGCTGTCGAAGTGTTCCTACCAGTTCCAGTGGCTTCTGCAGGGAAGTTGGCCTTGGCTGTGATTCTGTGTATCTGTCTCCATGTCTTAGGGCAGCAGCTTGCTTTTATGACCCCAATACTCTAATGGATCTAAGGAGTTGTTGACTTTGCTCAGTGTTCTTGCGTGAACCATCCCTTCAAGTTCTTCACATGCTAGAACTGGCTTTCATCTAAATAGCTTTATCTCTGTTGGTCACAAAACGTGGCATGCAGCCACTCTCTCCCATGATTTGGAGGGCTCACATGGCAAAAGGACCCAGGCTGTCTCTAGGCCTCTTGTGGTGGAGCTGGCCTTCCATGTCTAAGCCAAAGCCATAACCAAGTGTGATAGGACTTATGGCAGAAGCTAAGTGCAGTCAGGAGGTGGGGCCCCCTTTTTCCCTAGCCCCCAGTGTAGGTTGGGGACTCAGCCTCAGGTACAGCATACAGAACACTAGAACCCTCACCACTGCCTGGCTTGTTCCCAAGTAGAGGTTGTATACTTGGGGGGAGGCAAGCTGTCCCCTTCTCTCCCTAGCTCTGCTGGATACCAGCTCTTCGGCCGCATTTTTTTTTTTTTAAAGAGGGCTTTGAAGTTGTTCTCCCCTCCATGATTTTGTTTGGGGTTCTAACCTCTCTGGTCTGTGGGAAAGAATTCCCTCTGGCTTGGATAGAGCTGGCCTTCTCAGCTTGGTCTCTTCAGAGGACCTGCTGTTCGCTGCTGACTCCGTGTTTTCCTGAGTTCTGGAGGAGTCCCTAAACCAATGATAAGCCAGTAACTCCAGGGACTCTGACTTGAGTTGAACTTAGCCTTATACCAATTGACCAACCTGCTGGTAACTCTTGGCCATGGTGCATATGAATTTGGTTTGAGGTCTTGCTCTTACCTGAAGTATTCTGTGCTCCTTTGTTCCTATGTCAAAACTTAATGTCCAGCTCTTTCTAGATTCCTGTAGAAGCTTCGAGAATTTATAGCCATCAGGAGAACCTCAAATCCCAAATAAGTGCTCTAATAACATGTGGCCTGGGGAAGCTAGGCCTGGGTCTATAGATCTTGGGCTCTGAACTGGAGAAGCTTATCCAATCAACAAGCATGGCTGTCTCTTGGCCTGTGTTTTGGTCATGGGCTACCCCACTAGTGTCAGACTTGTGGTGTCCTTGACACCTTGGAGCAGCAGGGATTCCCACCTCACTCTATTGTGGGGAATAACTAAAAACTCATGTCTAGGGGAAATTCCTATGCTGGGAGGAGTGAGTTTATCCTGGAGGGTGGCTAGAATATGTATCTACATAAATAGTAGGCACATGTCTCCTGGTCACTTCTGAAACTGCTTCATGCTGTTGCTATAGAAGTCTAGGCATTAACTGCTAATGGGCATAGCCCTCCATTCAGTGCAGCTCGCCTGTTCATGCTTAACTGACTGCTGTGAGGAATGGAGGGCCTTTAAAGGTCTTACATGTTCAAGATCTGAGGTATGTACCTAACCTGGGAATGCTGCGTTATAAGGGTATTCGGTGTCCTGAAAGACTACCACTCCTCAGAGTGGACTATGTTTCTACCTCCAGAGCTCCACCAGAACACACCCTTCTTAACCTGATCAGTAAAAGATGACCCTACAAACTTGTATTTCTGACTAATAAAGGAGTATACCTTATCTGTAAGTCTTTTCTGAACTACCTGTTGCTATAGTCAATCTCTTATATTGGCATTCTTTCCTTTGGTGGGAGTTCCCTGTATCTTCTAGATAACCCTTGCCACTTTAAGTGCTGCTGACCTTTTTTTTTTTTTTTTCCAGTCACCAGTGGAATCTTGATATGGCTGATAAAGAACAAGCCTAAATATTCTTGTTCCATCCTCTCCTGACTCATGACTTGGATGTTAATGGATTTCTTACCCTCAAGGTCAAACATTATTCCTTTTTTCTACTAGCTTTAACAGTACAGAACTTCAAATGCCTATAAAAGTAGGATAGCCTCTCAATTCTGAAATTCCTGTGGGGCTGCTATCAATGGTGCTCCTACTTCCTTGGATCCTAACTAATGTTGTGGCCAATACTGGACTTCTCCCCTGCCCTCAAAGGTCTGGGGTGTGCATCAACAATCTCCGACTTTGGAGTTCTGTCTTGAGCACACAGACTATGCTTCCGTGACTTCCCTGCAATGTCCTGCTGGAGCTGCAGGTTTGCTTCGGTCCTGAATTTTAATAACTCCGTATCATAGGACTACCGGACATGGGGGCTTTTCTAGAAAGTGCCTATGGAGGCAGGAGTTCAAAGAGACCTGTATTCCACTTGCAGGGAAGGCTGCATAAATTGGTCTTAAAATGTTTACAGTTAGAGGTTACACTTCACTGTGTAAAGACTTAAAAAGGAGTGCTTGTTTGGTCCACTTTTATGCCCAGTCCTCAATCTGAGTATGGTGGGCTATAAATATCTTCAGTCTGTAGAGTAACTAGGGGAGGGTGGAAGGAGGCAAGGAATTGAATCTACTTTCTTAATTAAGCCTTTAATGCCATAGTATCAAGACAAAACCTCCGGTCTCCTGGAGAAAGCCTGATCTATTGGTGTTACCAAGATCTGGTGACTGAAAGTGAATGTAGCAGGTCTCTTGACGCAGCTCTTACTTCCTATCACCTGATCTGCCAGCTCTCAAGTGAGCTAATCTTAAGTAACCAGCCATAGCTAACTTTTGGAATTCACACCTAAGTTTAAAACCGTTCTAGTGAATAAGGCTTCAGGGGCTGTGAGATGGCAGTACCTCCCATGCTTCTGTGTTCCCATGTGGGATCTTCACAGCCTGTAAATTGAATCTTTCCTCTGGAAATAGTGAGAGGCTTAGGGAAACTGCAAGGAGACAACTTAATAGCAAACGAAGGCAACCAAGTTAGCTAAGGATGTTGAGGTTTGGGGTCGCCGTTCCTTCCAGCCTAAATTAGCTGTTGTCCAGTTTCGGTTCTTGGTCTGTTAAATCCAAAGGCCACCTGGACCTGAGTATGGTCACATCTTCAACTGAAATATCCTGCCTGTCTGGGGTTGGGGGAGCTCTTCTATTATATTCTAGATGTGAAAACTTAAGTATGTTGCTGACCTAGAGTAGGCTAGAAGTTTTTGTGATCTCTTTTCCCTTAGAACATAGGTTGGCAAACCTTTTCTATAAAGGTCTGGATAGTAATGATCTTAGGTTTTGTGGACTGAGGCAATAATTGAGAATATTCTGGTGGTACGAAGGATGAGGAAACTTAAGATTTGTAAAATTAAACCTGGTATGAAAATTTGTACAGCTTTAATAAGAAAAATAGAATTTTGTCTCTGGAGAACTGAGGTTCAAAGTTCATGGTCCCAATCAAATTGATAGCAAAAGTTGACTTGTCAATGCTGATCTAGAACAAGTCTTTTTCAAATAGACCTGTATTACAAGAATGTACTTCATCAGCTTTGCTTTATACCAATAAAAGCATCAGCTGAACTATTACAGGAGTAGGGGTCAGGGGCATGCTCGATACAGGTGGTAAAGACGGGGATAGGGTCAGAAACAAAGGGGTGCATACAACCCATTCAAGGACCCAAGGGGATTGACCTAGGCAATCTACCAATACCATTTCACTCAGTATGTTGACAACAAAGACCGATAATGGAACCAGTCATCGGTGAGGAGCTGGGGTGGGGCCAGTACCCTCTCACACTGCTAGTGAGACTATAGAATGGCGAGACCATAGCTATTAAACAGCTGTTCTATGACCAGAAAGAATTGGTGTGTCTCTAACCATGAGGCTGAGGTCTCGATCTCCCTTGGATTTCAGTATAGAACTGCAACTACCCTGGGCCATAGCACAAATAATGGGGTTGTTGGGATGTAGAAGACCAGCCTAGGTATACTAGGACTTCCTGTTTTTTGACCTAGCCTCTTGGTTGGGTCCTGAAGGATATCTGGCGGGTCTTGGATATCTTTACCTCCAGTCCTCAAGGCTGCTCCCCTCAGAGCTCAAAAGCCACCCTAATTCCATTTGGTCCTTGAGCTATGAAGGCAGGAGGGTGGGCGGTAGTGTTAGGCAATAAAACACACCTTAAAGGACAAAGAGGCATAAAATGTGGTTAAAGGTAGATTAGGGGAAAGAACCGTGTATATATAGTAAACATGGTAGATCCAGCTTCCTGTACTGCAGAAAACGGGAAACAAATCTTTGATCTATTTACTTCTTCTAGTTAAGACTAGACGTGCAGTCAGTTTCTGCCAACTAGATGCACTTGAGTCTATCTCAGCAAGCCAGGATCTGGGAGTATCCTTCTTGTTTGAGAGGTGTTCTAATACTGGCACTAGCTTGTAGGGGTCAAGGAATTTGGGTAGCTTTTAGTTTCTCACCTTCTAGGTCCTGGCAGAGGTATCCGGTCTCCTACTGGGCAGGTTTCATGGTGCTATTCAGACAATCCTTCTCAGACAGCTAAAATCTGCTAGTCTTCAAAGCCCTCTTAAACTTAATCTTGCTTAAGATAGCCAGAATGGCTTGTTTCCTAGTCCTCGACTCCCATCCAGGACTTAAGGTCATATTAAGAATACCTAGCCATTGAAATAGGTAGGTGTCCTCAGTTATGGTAAAGGTCATTCTGGTTGCAAGATCAAGCACTGTAGGGGCTGGCTTCCTAGCTTGTACTGGCTGGAAATACTGAATGGAAAAATGGAAGGATTTAAGATTTGGATAGAAGTGAGTGGGCTTAGTGGTGAATTTAGGAGAAAAAGAACAGCTAAGTGGTGTCAAATACTAGGTAATCAAAATTAAGCATGTAGATATGCTAAGTTAATGAGTTAAACAGCCGTGTACTAGTTGGAGGATTCAGGGGGAGGGTCATTAATTCAGTCCCAGGCAATCTTGGTTTGTATTGCCTGTGGGACATCAGTACAAACCTCAAACAGGCAATTAAGACCACTGAACTTAGAATCCCCTGAAGCAAGGACTGTACCCTGAAGGTAAACGTGGAATTCATGGTCTAGGGAGCATATAATTACCAAACCACTTCCCAAACTGCCCATGTGCCAAAATGGGGCACCTAGAAAAGTCTCTGCGCTTAATGGTTGGGCAGGGACACAGGCAAAAGGGGGAAAGTAGGTGGTCGTGAAGACTGAAGAACAAAAAGACTACCACAAGGTGATCAAAGGAAAGCAAGAGAAGTCAAATGTGGGTGTCTGAGTTGAATGGGATCCTGTCTCGCCCTTATCAAAACGGGTAACTTGGTGCCCATAGATACTGTTAAAATAGTGGAACCAGAAGCTTGGCTGGACCACATAAAGAAGTAAAGATGGAATAGAGCAACTCTTGCACAATAGAGGGGAAGAAATAAGGGTGGTATCTTATGGAGCCTCAAGATGAGAGCTGTCCGCTATTAATCTGTGGGATCACCCTCTCCATTATCCTTAACATACAAGACTACCTAAGATAGGGGATTGTAGAGAAATGCAAAAGGTTTGATGTAGGCAGAGAACTAGGCTTTATAGGAGAACATCCTGTAAGAAGGCAGATCAGTCATTATAGACTATACATAGGCCGGTGACAAAGTTCTTCCTGCCACCTTAAGGAGAGAACAGTTGTCAGAATGGAGACAAGCACGTGCAATGTGCTCTCACACCCATGTGTATCTGTTGGTCACAAATGTGAGGTGGGTGCTAGGGATGGGAGAAGATGGTCCGGATACACTAGCATCTAATCCTGCTTGATCCAGGAAATTCTCTGCCATGTTTTCTTGGGGCTTGGGCATAGGCTTTCGGCTCTTAAATGTTCTATGGAGTGATCCTTGTCTTGTTTGTGTGGCTGTGGGTGCTGGGGAGGGAAGAAGGGGGAAGCCGGATAGTCTTGGAGGTAGACAGAGCAATAGGGTGCTTAAATGAGCTAGCCTGACTTAGATCCAGCCACTTTGACCTTCCCTTGGCCTAAGGGGTACTAAGAATTTCTCTGGAGAAATGTGCTGTGACCTTCTATGTGCTGTTCTGGGAAGCCTCTCCCACATTAGCTTCAGAAAAGGACTCGGGAGCATATCAAATTGGCTATCTCCTGTCCTAGTGTCCTATAAACAGAAGGCTGACTAGTCCTACTTCTAAAAATACCTGCTCCTTAAACTTATTACAACTACTTCAGTATTTCTCAGACAGGACTTGGGTAGGGAACCCTAACTATACTACTGCAACCAAACAAAGTGATCACTAATCTCCAGAGTCCTGTTTCACCAGTTACCTTCTAGTTCCTTCCACCCCTAATTGGAATTAGGGTCCTTTGTAGGGTCTATATGCTATCACATTTGGAGTCTTGTCTCCATATATAGGTTTCTCCATCTTTCCTTTCAATTCTTTTGAAGCAGGTTCACCTGTCCTGCAGAATCCTCCCCATTTGGGACTTTGCCAACTGTATCTCTGGTGTACTTCAATACATTTCCTTCCCTGTGTTTCCTGTAAGTCTGTGGTTGGCTCTGAAAGAGGAAATTCGAGTTTACTTCTTGAAGATTGCCACTTCCATAGCCATGTACTACCATCGAGAGATGTGTACTGCTGCTTGCTGAACTTCACATGGATTAGGATCTAGGTCTACTTCCTAGGGATTGCAATTAGGCAGCGTTCTCTCTAAAGAGCTAGCCCATTAAAAAGCAGCATAAATGCAGGATTCCTTGCCTTCACTTACCAGTTCTATCTTAACCAAAAATAGTCTCCTTAAATAACTTTAGCTGATGGAAGCCAACTGAAACATCCTCATGGTGGTCAGCTAAATACAGAAAGGTCTCCTGGAGACTACTGTCCTGCAGCAATTACAAGGCATGGCATTACAGGTGCTCAAAGAACATGGAGTGCTTCTACAGAAATCTGTAAAACAGCATTAGTTTGTATAGGTCACAGCTGCCTGGGAGTAAGATCGTTGGCCTTTGAGAATAAGTAGGAGATTGAAACCTGAGCAAAACAATGCTGTCAGGTTAAAACCTATATATACATATATGTATACATGTATATATACATATACACCCACCCACATAGAACCACTTCTAAGAGATGCTTCTGAAATGCAAGTACTCAAGATTCTTAATGCTAAGGAAAAGCAGAATTCTGAGGCACTAGGGACCTATTAGTCCGACTTCTAAAGTCCTTGAATTTTGTACTTACACTGATCTGATCAGACAAGCAGTTTGTTTAAAAGGAAACTACTGATCCTGTCAGTAAAACTCTAGTTTCCTCTAAATGGTCAATGACTCTTAAAACTTGTTCTGTTAAATAGGATTTAGTGGGGTATATTAGATACCTACTCAGCTTTCAAAGACCCCAGGCTTGATTTTTTTTTTTTCTTAAATGCATACTCTCAGGGTGTACACTCGTGCTTGAGATTGTTGGTTCCCCCAGCATGCAAGTTTCCTCCTGGATGCCCAGCTTGGCCAGTTTCTAGCCTCCCCTAGACCTAGCTATGGTCACGGGCTGAGTTCTGTCCAGTAGAGCATGACCAGATGTAGGCTACTTGCGTGAGGGTAGCCTATGCTTCTCTTGTGATCTTTTTTCTTGGCTGAGTAGTACCCTCTGAGGAGGCTCCTGCCACAATCCGAAGGGAGCCTCAGTCCCTGAACTGGCATAAAGGAACCAGGTGACCAGAAACCCCCACAGTCTAACAGGGATGCGAATGAGACTCTTCTCAGCCACAGAGTCGGAGGTCTGTTGAAAAGGCTAGTATTAACTACTAACCCAACCAACCGCACTGTTCAACACGAAATGCTGCTTAGTTTCCTCTAAGCTCTTTTAATGGCTTCTTCTAAGCTAAAAACCTCCGTTAGGCATGAGCCACTAAAAGTAAATTAGGTATCTGAAAGCTGAGTGACTTTTTAAAGGGGGGGAGTTTGAGATCAATCCACGTGGACGTGTCTGAGTGGGTCTAGCCCACTTGCTGGAGAGCTATATAAAAGAAAGGGTGGCAATTCTTAGCTGCTTGGCTCTTAAGTGGGAAGGAAAGTCTGACTCTGTTCCTCCTTCACCCATCAGCCACTTCATGTCCCAGTGCATCCGGGTGCAAAGCAGTTGGGCAACTGTGGGTAACCTATGAAGGAGACCCTGTGGTTTCCCCAAGTTCGTGCTCTTTAGTAAACAGAAAACTTGCAACTTAAACAATTCACGAATACCGTTGACAGTAAATAGTCACAGAAGTGTCAGTTTGACTACCACGAGAGTAAAAACCTACACCTGTCAGTACCCTGGACTTCCTTCTACATCCTTGACTACCTTCTCTTAACACAGCCTAGCTCCTAGGGAAACTGTCTCCTTTTCCTTTAATACTAGATGTGGGGAATTGTAGATAATTTTACTCTGGATATGCCCGCCACGAACATCCTAGTACATATAAGACATGTAGAAATGTGCACAAATCAAGCCTATAGCTGGATAAACCTCCAAAGCAAACATTCATGTAACTGGCACTCGGAGGAAAACAACCTCTTGCCAGCATCCTCAGAAGCCCCTCTAAGGTCTCTTCCTCAGGGATAGTCACTATCCCAAGGTACTAGTGTCTGGACTCCTATGGGTACAGATGAGTGTTGCTCACTGCATTTTGTAATATCTTCTCCCCTGGTGTTTGAGGGGAATATTTCTTTGAACTGGTACTTCTGGAGCTCTCACGTGCCAGGTGTTAACGAGCATCTGAAGGTACATTATACTCTAGAGAATACCAAGTGGTTCACTAACTGCTTATTCTCAACCCCTTGAAGGTAGATCCTATATAGTTCACACATGAGAACGGAGGCAGAAGTGTCTCAGACATGTTTTAAATATCAACTGAATTAACACGTCCCAGGGATGTGGAACACATGCATATGTATCATCTTTACACTTGAAGAAACTAATGTGAAGGTTACTTACTGAAGGTCAGTCCCTTCTCCCCAGATCAAGGACCCAACCCTGTGTCTCCCTTGTGACCATCCTTGTGCTGCCACCTTTAACACGGAAACCTGAAACGTGGCTTTTTCTTCTGTAGAGCTGTGCTATTCTTATTCTATGGAAGGAAGCTCCTAATGGTAAGATAACTGAGAGCCTACAGGTAAAGCAGGGGTCTGTCCCCCTGGCTACCCAGGGTCGGTACAAAACTAAGGAACCTTGCTCACTGGCTTAGTCCTGCTCTGCTTTGAGAATTTATAGGTGGCTAGTATGATCCCAAACTATCCTAAGATTTTTAAAAATGGTAATGAAATCCTATGGAATAAACTAAGGATTAACTTTGAGCACTGGAAACACAATTGCTCTGTTCTGGTTAGCTTTGTGGAAGGGAGTCCTGTCTTGACCCGGGAGCCAATTTTGGGGAACTTCGTTTGTTCAGGAAATCAGAAAATGCTGGCTTATATCTGAATAGTTAGGGTCATATGTGTGTGTATATATACATACATATATACACACATCTATATACACACGTGTAAATCTGTCCCTCTAACTTTTTTCTTAGAATCCAACAGTTTTGTGACTCAAACTATGTGTCTATTAAAGGAACAGCTCTTGAAGTAGAATATTTCCTGAGCAGGAAAATTAAAGGAAGCTTCTTTCCTTCAAATCTCTGGTGGTGGTGAGCTGGAGACCTTCCTACTTAAAAGCTACTGAATCTGCCTCTTCAGAGAAGCAGTTAAGGTGTAGGCTACGCAACAAGCCTGCACTGGAATGAATGGCTAAGGGCAGTTTAAATTACTTTTTCTACTTAGTGTCTCTTGTATACCAGCTTAGAGTGGTCACCACTGGGCAACTTGAAGTCGAGAGCCCAGAGAATGTCCCATCTGCCCATGGCCTGCAGGGGGAAGGCTGTAGTGAAGGGGTGAGCCCAGAGGCCACAGGCCCTAGAGTTCATGGGGGTTGGCTCTTGACGGTCTTCTTGAGTCAAAGTGCCCTGGTCATCCTGTGTCCTGTGTTTTTTGGAAGCTTGTCCTCAGATTTACATATTGCAAGTGTATTCAAGGAACATCTAGTCTTCCACAGAAGGGTGTAGCAGACCATATATGCAGGGTATAGGTGTTTTTCTTCCTAGGACTTCTTGGGTTTGTCCAGCCAAAAAATATAAAAATACCCTACAGATGACCACTCCCTTTTTCAGGGAACAGGGTTAACAGATAAAATGCAGGAGGTCTGGGACACACTCCTACTAAACCTGATCTGTGGTTCATCTGAAACCTGACCTTCAGCATTTTCCCCTCATGAAGCCTGGTAACCCTAGCAAGGAGACCTCTCCCATATTACTACTCCCCAGTTGACACCTATGTTTCCGTGGCACTTGAGAAAGATGGGACTGCTGCCTTGGCCTCCTGCAATTGCTGAGGGGAAAGCAGTGTTTTCAGGTTGAAACAGGTACTATAACTGGATCCACTCCGTTAGGGGGAATATCTCCCTCAGCTTGCTTCTTGAATTTCATAGAAATGTACTTAATCTAGATCTTGACCAGAACACTTTGACTAGGAAATCATGTTGGTCGAGTTGTTTAGGTTTTTAGCTTCATACCGTGGATGTTGAATTTGAGCTGCTAGCTCAAGCCTGGGAGGAATCTTGATCCACAGAAATGGCTGGAGACCAAAGGTGATTCATGTCTTTAGGTTTTGGCAGTCTTTGAACTGTATCCTCTTAGGATGTGGAACTTGGCAGTCTCATTTGACTTGCCCCCACATTGAGCTACTTTAAGTAGACGTATGGGCATACCTTGGAGATCTTGGGGGTTCTGTTCCAGACCACCACAATGAAGTGAATCAAATCGATCTTTACTAGCATAAAGAAGTGTTGTGTTGACACTAGACTGTAGTCTAAAGTGCACAATAGCTCTAGGTCTATAGCCATGTATATACCTTAACTAAAAAAATCATTGCTTAAAAGCTAACCATCGGAGCTCTCAGGAAGTTGTAATCTTGTTGCTGGTGGAGGGTCTTGCCTCCATGTTGATGGCTGCTGACTGATCAGGGTGGTGGTGGCTGCAGCAATTGCTTGAAATAAGACCACAGCAAAGTTTGCCACATTGATTGCCTCTTCATGAATGTTTGCTATAGTATGTGATGCTGTTCAACAGCATTTTATCCACAGCAGAACTTGTTCCAAAATTGGAGTCTGGCCTCTCAAACCCTGCTGCTGCTTTATCAACTAAGTTGATGTAATATTCTAAATCCTTTGTCATGCCAATAATCATGACTACATCTTCACCAGGAATAGATACTGTCTCCAGAAACCATTCTCTGCTCCTCCATAAAAAGCAAACCCTTTCCTAAATCTTTTCTGGAGATTACAGCCATGCAGTCCCATCTTCAGGCTCCACTTCTGGTTCTCTTCCTATTTCCACCACATCTGCAGTTCCTTCTTCAGAAGTCTCAAACCCCACAAAGTCGTCCATGAGGGGCAGAATCTACTTCTCCCAAACTCCTTAGTGTTAGGTTGGCTTCTTCCCATGAGTCACAAATGTTCCTAATGGCATCTGGAATGGTGAATCCTTTCCAGAAAGCTGATAACTTACTTTGCCCAATTACTTTGGTGAGCAGAATGCCTATCTATGGTGGCTATAGTCTTACAAAGATTGCCTAAAAGATTTGAAAGTCAAAAGGACTTCTTGATCCATGGGCTGTAGAATGGATGTTGTGTTAGCAGGCGAGAACACATTAGCTACCTTGTACATCCTGTTAGAGCTCTCAGGTGACCAGGTGCATTGTCAATGAATAGTAATATTTTGAAAGGAACTTTTTTCCTGAACAGTAGGTCTCAATGGTGGGCTTAAAATATTTAGCAAATCCTGTTATAAACAGATGTGCTGTCATCCAGGCTTTGTTCCATTTAGGGCACAGGCAGGGTAGGTTTAGCATAATTCTTAAGGGCCGTAGGGTTTTCAGAACAATAAGGAACGTTGGCTTCAACTTAGTCACCAGCTGCATTAGCCCCTCAGAAGAGTCAGCCTGTCCTTTGAAGCCAGGCATTGACTTCTCTCTGGCTATGAAAGGCCTAGATGACACCTTCCAACAGAAAGCTGTTTTTTTTGTCTGCATTGAAAATCTATTTAGCATAGTCACCTCGATGAATCAGGTTTGCTGGATGTGGATTGCTTGCTGCAGCTTCCAATCAGCACTTGCTGCTTCACCTTGTACCTCTATGTTAGAGACCACTTCTCTCCCTAAACCTCACAAACCAACCTCTGGTAGCTTCAAACGTTTCTTCTGAAGCTTCCTCCCCTCTCTCGGACTTCACAGAATTGAAGAGCATTAGGGCCTTGCTCAGGATTAGGCCTTTGCTTACGGGAACATTGGGACTGGTTTCATCTTCTATCCAGGCTGCTCGAACTTGGTCCGTGTCAGCGATAAGGCTGTTTCGCTTTATCATTCATGTGTTCACTGGAGTAGCACTCAAGAATTTTTCCTTGGCATCTATGACTTGGCTGCTTATTGGATGCAAGAGGCCTAGCTTTCAGCCCATCTTGACTTTTGACCTTGGCTTCCTCACTAAATCTATCTGTAGCTTTTGATCTAAAGTGAGTGACATGTGGCTCTTTCGCTTGAACACCGAGGACACTGTAGAGGTTAGGCCAATTAATAACCCAACGTTGTCTTGGAAATAGGGGGGCACGAGGAGCAGGAGCAAGGGAACAGCCAACGGCAGAGCCATCAGAACATCTACCTTCATGGATTAGGTTCAGACTTCTATGGATGGTGGTTCATAGTGCCCTGCCCACCCCACCCCCCAACAATTACAATAGTAATATCAAGGATCAGTGGTCACAGATCACCATAACAAATACAACAATGAAAGCTTGAGATACTATAAAAATTGCCAAACTGACAGGCCAGGAAGTGAACAAATGCTTGAAAAATGGCATCAGTAGACTTGCTTGGTGCGGGGCTGCCACAGACTTCAGACTTCAAATTTGTGGGTTTTCTTGTTTTTGTTAAATATATCTGCAGAGTATAATAGAAAATATGCACGTACTTGAGCTAGCTCTGTGTTCACTGCGACCTTCAGGTTCTAGGACAGACTGGGGTCTGATGGAGAATCTTTCCTGAGGCCTCTGAGCCGCCCACCTCTTGTTTGAGCCCCTCATGCTCAGGAAGAACAGCTCCATTGATCCCAGGAAAACCTGGCTCCTCTCAGTATGGACTCTCTGAACTCCTAAAACCCTCACTGTAACTCTTTATACTTGAGTGTTTAGCTATGGTATAAGTAACAGTAATAGTTCATGTCTCCTGCTATGGAGGATTCCATGGCTATACAAACTGCTGACTGCTCAATCAGATTCTTGAGTTTCCTTTTGGGGGTTACTACAGAAAATGGTGGGGACTGGCTGGAAGGGGTATAGGGGTGCTTCCTGGCAGCCCAGGGAAGAAACAGGTACGAGGCAGGACCTTAATCAGAGGTCAGCCTCTGGTGCCTATGGCTCAGTGGTCAGGGATGGGCTGTCTGGCTCCTGTGTCTATGCCGCGAACAGACCTGTCTCTAGTGGCCTGGCAGGTGGCTCTTTTGGATGTTCTGTCACTTTCAAAGCTGTTTTCTTTATAGGCTTCAGCTGTATAGGCTGCCTCATGGCGGGGGGACGCGGGTGGCACAGTCCTTGATACTCACCCCTAGCTCCTTCCTGGCTGTGGATCCTTGTCTGCTGGGTTATCTCTCCATTCCTATTCTCTCCTGTGTCCCTTAGTGGGACTGTTTGAAACCCTGGACTCTGAAGTAGCCAGAGTGTCCATTACATCCCATGGTACCGGGTTGGTCTGTGGTCCGGTGACTGGCCTGAGCCAGTGAGTCAGAACTTTGGGGAAGAGGCTTACTAAGTTGGGATAGATCAAACTCTGTTCTTGGCCACTTGTCTCCATTAGCGTTAATGTCTTCGTGCTGCAGCCCCTTGGTATCCAGGGTCTGGTGGTAAAATGGTTTGGGTGCCTATTTTTTCCATGTGGGCTGATGTTCTTGCTGGTAGATTTGGACTTCCAGATCTACCTTAGCTGTGAGACAACTGTGGTCCTTGTCTCTTGGCACTTCTCCCTTGTGGACCTTGGTCTAGCCTAATTTTTTGTTCCATCTGGCTAAGACCAGGTCCTTCAGGCCTTTCTCTGAACAGAGACCTTGGTAGGAACCCCTTTCTGTCTACTGGCCTCCAGTACCTCTTGGGTAGTGCTTGTTCTCCCTCAGTTCTGTCCTGTTCCCTTCTGCTGGGGTCCTTGTGGCAAGGACCCCTGAGCAGGTCAGTAGAACGTTCAGATTCCCCAGCTGGGCCCACCCTCGAATTCCAGGGTACAAGACCTGTAGTCTTGCCATATTCTCACTGTGTGGTAGTATCTGCTCTATAGGGGGTTATGTGGCCTCTGGTGTTCCCCTTGCCTCAGGGCCACTTGTTTCTTTCTCTCTTCCTTACCTATGCAATTTCTTAGCCTTCCTTCTGGCCAGGACACCCCTGTGCAGCTACAGGCCTTAGGAACACAGGCTACCTGCCTGCCTCTATTTTTGAGCCCTTGCCCTGTGAGGAAGGTAGCTTTCAGCCTGTGTTCTAGTGCCTTTCATCCTGGGATCCTTACCACTCTGTGCCTTGGGTCACCTTCATTCACTCATCTTCTGGGTCTGACTTCCAGGGCCATCGACTTTGGTTTGGGATCAGTCTAGGGCCCAGCCTCTACCCTGCCCTACCAGGGTACCATCAGTTGCCTTTTAGTCTCCATTTATTTCCCTCCATCCACCTGCTGCCTTACTTGGTAAGTGGAGTGTCCTCAAGCAGTCTTTCCTTCCTCTAGACACCAAGTCCCTATTTTTAGGGTATGGTTTGAGTTCTCTCCTATATCCTTTTTGTTCTAGAACTATATCCTTCTCTATAGCTGGTTGCTGTCTACTTACCCTTGTCATAGCCATGACTTTATTCCAGAATAAAACAAGGTTGATGTCCCTGACCTCCAGGTTTTTTCTTGTGCTATCATTTCTGGACCATATTCTTGGTTTTGAAGTCTGAACCTGGCTTTAATGATAGGACTGAAAAGTCCAGGACTTCTTTCCCTCCCCTGTCCCCACCATTCCCCATCCCCCCTCCATCACCAAGGTAGTATAGTTCTAGGCCCATGGGAATGACACCAGTTAACTCCCAGTCACTAAGCAAGATTTCTCTTCCTGAGTGCTGAGAAAGCACTAACCAGGGCAGGAGGCAGGATATGGGTGGACTATGGTACTTTACTACTGGAGTGACTACATTTGGTGGGAACTGGCACCTAAGAACAACAGGAAGGTTAGGACAAGACCATGTCCTTCTCTCCTGACCTCTATATTGAATCCTGAATTGAGAGGACACGGGGACTCATCGGCTTCTAAAGAATACCTGGTCTCTGCAAGGCAAGATAGAAGCACAGCCTTGGGCCACATTTAAATGTAATTTCTATCTTGGGGCATGATGTCTGAGAATTCCCACAGATCCTGAGGTATACTTGTACCTATTGGGTGACCCTCAGCTCTAGCATTCTCAGAGGAGCAGGAAGAAAGAAGCTCCAAGTTTGAGGCTCTATTGGAAATATCTTCTGGAAGGATCCATTTTCCACCCCCAGGAACTTCAGTTTGAGGTTACCCTCCTGGGCCTGGATGGAGTCGAAGGCTCTGTATTTTCTGGTATGGGAGGATCCCACAATGATTCTATGCTGCCTTGTGTTCCATTATGTGTAGAAAAGGAAACTTCTTCCTTGTAAGAACCTAGGTCTCTCCACAGCACAGATTTCTTGTGGCATTTTGAGACTGAAGATTCAATACTTTATACAAGTTTGTACACTACCTTAAAAGTCCAGATCTTTCCTACCTATAAGATGTCACCCTTCACATGAAAGCATAAAAGATACTGATTGTTAACTTCAGAAGTCTTAGAAAACCCTATAAAAACTGTTATGTATACTTTCAAACTTGATCCTAGGCCTACCCAAGTACATGCCCTCTCTTAAATTGGATCTGATCATCCAATGGCTTGTCCATTGGCCAAGTGAATCCCAAGGTTCCAGCTGCCCCTTCTCCCAGTTACACTGGTCTTGATGGGATTACCTGTGGTGTCCTCTTCTAGCCCTACTTTTGACTAGACAGATGGCCTGGGAGCCAGTGGTCTGAGTTTCCCTTGTGCTGAGTGATGCTGGGATTTTATTCTTAGTGTCTGCCTAAGGCTAGCTGTTCAAGAGGCTCCATGCAGTGAGCCTCAAATTGAGCATGTGGCTGGAACATGTGATCTATGCTGGGGACCTCTATCTTGGGCACCTGTGGCCCTAGGGATGCAAGCATAAGCCCCACTAGGCTCTTGCCATAGCTCATGGTGGACTCTGCCACCACACCACACTTGTTTTCCATTTTCTACAGCCTGATAGGACCACTTCTCTTCTACAGTCTCTACAGAAGACTGGTTGATAGTCTTCTTGATCATTACTTCCTTGTCCTGATGGTTTGAAGCTTATCCTCAGCTGTTTAAGATCTATTATCCCTACTTCTATCTGGGATGGCTATTCCTGTTAGAGAATGTCATGGTGTGGTTACTGCCCACAGTCAAGGCAGCTTGTAGCTGCCTGCTGTGTCCAGGGTGGGGTCTCTCAGCGAAGTCTTTTTTCTAATCTAATAGTTCTTGACCTTTTAGACCTGAGGTTCTCAGAGGGTCAGCTGTGCTTCACCATGTGTGACAAGGACACCTGGGTTTGAATAGCATTGACCATAAGGTAAAATGCCCAGATCTTCCCATTTCTAGGCTTATGGCCAGTGTTCTTAGCTGAGAATAAGGTCTGGGCTACATTAGAGGCTGAAAGCCTAGTGTGAAGGTCCTTGATGGCATTTAGTCTCCTACAGCCTGGTGCCCCACTCCCTGGCCCTATAATAACATGGGCTTTCTTTTTAGACTCTACCCTTTCTACTTATGGCCTCTCTTCTGAGGGTTGCGCAGGACTAAATGGGAAGCCTTGGAAGTTGCTGAGGGTATCCCTTACCTTGGAGGATTACTGGGACGCAACAACAGGGGAGTCTCTTTGAAGCTAGCCACCATCTTGGAAGTCCTAGGCAGAGAAGTTCTGAGAGGAGTATGAGGCTCTGGTCTGAGGTCCATACAGGGCTTCATGTTTTGGAGCCCAGTGGTCCTTGGTGTCATGAGTCATCCTAGGACCTTCTGCTAGCCTGTCCTTTAAAGCTGCATGTGGAGTTTGGTTAAGTCTAAGACCTGATAGAGGGGAGGTCCCCATAGGAAAAGAAAACCTGAGTTGCTGCTGTAGTGAGCAGTCCTGGGTGTCTCTGCTGCTCATGCTGCCTCTTGCTCTGTTCTGTGTTTTCTGAAGTTGTATATGGTTCTTTGCTGTTTGTTCTCCCTGGGACCACCATCTGAGTTCTTCGGAGAAAAGTGGCATCAGGGGAATTGGAACTTATGCTCAGCCAAGTAAGGGACAGAACTAGGACCTGTCTATAACTCCAGGTAAGTCTCTGCAAGGTCTTGATAAGACTGTTTCCTCAACCTCTGAAATATGGAGCTTTTCTTAGTACCTAGGCCTCATTTAAACATGTCATAGTACTTCTAGAAAGAGCTCTTGGTGTCTGTGGTGGGTCAGAGAAAAACTCAGATCAGATCTTGGTTTCTTCATTCCGTACTCAGGAGCCTGGCCAGTGGTGCTCAGGCCTAAAGGGATTTGTATCATCAGAGCTTTTACTTCCTGTCATGGTCGTCTTCCTGGTTGAGCAGGACAGGGGCTCTTTGGGTTATTTCCTTCTCATATGTAATACTTTGCTAGAGCTGCCATAATAAAGTACCACAAACTGGGTGACTCAACTGACAGAAGATCCTTGTTGGTGTTCTGGAGGCTATAAGTCAAAGATCAAGGTATCAGCATCGGTATCCTGAGGGTCAGAGACCATTCTATGACTCTCCCCCAGCTTCAGGTGGGCTGCTGGTAATTGGGTGTTCCTTAAGTGTGCACCACCTTGATATCTACCTTGATCTTCATGTGGCATTTTCCCTATCCAAAACTTCCCTTTTTATAAAGACATCAGCCCTATTGCATTAGGGCCTACCCTAATAACCTCATCTTGGTTACCTTTATAAAGACTGCCCTACTGCCCATCTCCAAATATAGTCCTGTTCTGAGGTAATAAGGAGGTAGAACTCCAAAACAGATTTTTGGGAGACACAACCCAACCCCTAGCACTGCAGTAGCCTAAGACCCCAGAGTCTAAGTCTAACTTGATCACAGCATTGATCAACAGGTCCAGCAGTGGGCTCTTGGCTTCCCCTCATTCAGGAAATGTTGCACTAAGGAGATGACCCAGGTCAGGTGACTAGTCAGCTTAATTTTGGTCTGTGGTAGTTCAAGTTGTTTGGCTTTACCCTCTTGGAAGAGGTGGCACCTAATTTTAGAAAAAGGTGTGGAGGGTGTCCAAAGCTCCCCACCCCCACCCCACTAGCCAGAGCCGAAGGTCGGTCTGGTTCTGGTTGTAGAGCCTTGTGGCCTGGGCAGGGCTCAGGTGTTCCCAAGTAAGGTGGTTCAAACCTGTCAGGTTGTGCTGTCAGGAAGGACCCTGAGCTTGAAGTTGGAAGATGCCAAGAGAACTAAGTTATGGTGGCTGGTCTCTGCCAGGTTCCAGAGGGGTTTAAGAACTTCAGGGCTTAGCTGGGACTAAACTACATTCCTGCAGCTCTGTTTCTCCAAACAGAGGCAGGTTGGTAGAATACACTAGAAGACAGGCAGGCAGAATTAGGATTCTGCAGGATCGAGTCCATTCCACTTGGAAAGAGGAAATCCAAGGGTCCTGCTCTAGCAATGTTCTTCCCAGGGAACGGCATGGGAGAGCTGGCAGAAGAGCTGTGGCTGGCTCTCTGAGGGGGGCAGGGAGACCCCAACTGAAGAAACAAAGAGTAGTTGTAGTTTTAAATGAACCAGTAGTTTTAAATGCATGGAGACAGGGGTAAGATGGAGGGCTCTTTGCCAAGCCTGCTGCATAGCTGTGAACAGAACTTCAGAGTGTCCTGGATTAGCATCCCCTTCCCTACCTGAAATCCATAGCAACCAGATAACTAAAAACCAGCTTCATTCTATACACCTTCCCCAACTTGGACTGGATCAATCAGCCTGGTCATAAGCAGCTTAGTGGAAGTGGCATATGGAAAGAAAGTCTGTCTGATTTGGGTATCAGGGTAACAGTGGCCTCACAGGAGTTGGGGATGTATTAGGATTCTATCCTCTGAAAAACTAGAGAATTGATATCCTTTGCTTAAATGTTGTATCTAGAGTAATATCCCCTCTTTCATTTCTGATAACATGCCTTCTCTGTTAGCCTGGCTTTGAAGCTTTATCAATGTCATGGATCTTCTCAAAGAACGAACTTTATTTTAACTCCTCTGCCCCACCCCCACCATTGATCTACTGTTCTCAGTTTCATTGATCTCTGCTCTAATGTTTTTTGAATTTAATTTGCTCTTTCTAGTTTCCTGAGGTGAAAACTTAGATGACTTTAGATCTTTCTCCTCCAACATGTACCATCCATGCTATAAAGTTGCTTCTAAGTACTGCTTTCACATCATCACATCTTTAAGTTTTCATTTCCCTCTAGTTCAAAATAGCTCTCTTCCTTGATCCACGTTCAAAGTCGGTTTTAGTCTCCAAGTATTTTGGGATCTTCCATCGTAGTGTCTGCCATTGTGGTCTGAGAGTAGACGCTATAGGATTTAAAAGAATAGGAAACTGTTAAGGGGTGTCTTATGTCCAAGAACATGGTCTATCTCTCAATTTTTTTTTAATGTTTATTTTTGAGGGAGCAGGTAGGGAGGCGGCATGGGGGGGGAGACAGAATCCGAAGCAGGCTCCAGGCTGAGCTGTCAGCACAGAGCCCAGTGAGGGGCCTGAACCCACAAACTGCGAGATCATGACCTGAGCTGAAGTCGGATGCTTAACTGATTGAGCCACCCATGTACCCTAGAACACTGTCTATCTTGATGTAATGCTCCCTCGAGCTTGAGGAAAAACCTATCCTGGTGTCAGATGTAGTCTGTAGGTGTCCTTGGTATCTAGTTGAGTAGTGTTTAAAGATGTTTAACAAACATCTTTAATGTTCTTGAGTGTGAACAGGGGAGGGACACAGAGTTCAATGGTCCTATCTGCTGGGTTCCTCCAACTAGAATAGTGGATTCACCTGTTCCTCCTTGTAGTCCCACCAGTTCTTTGCCTTGTGTAGGTCTACACTTATGTAAGAAGTGTGGTCTTCCTGGAGAACTGATCCCGTTAGCTTAGCATTCTACAATGCCCTTCTTTATCCTTAATACCTTTCCTTTGAAATCTGCTCTTTCTGAAATTAGTCAGAAGAAAGCCAGGAGTAGCTGTATTTTAGTGTTAGCATGGTATATCTTCCTATCCGTTTCCAACCTGTGTCTCCGTAGGTTTCTTATAGGTAACCTAGCTGGGCCACAGGTTTTCATCCACTGTGGCAATCTGCGTACTAAGTGGTTATCAGCGGTCCAAATGTACCAATGTAGTAATGATTGGATTTAAATCTGCCATCTTTTGGGGATGCTTGGGTGGCTCAGTCAGTTGAGTGAGTCTTGGTTTCTGCACAGGTCAGGATCTCATGGTTTGGGGAGTTGGAGCCCCACGTGGGACTCTCACATGGACCACACAGAGCCAGCTTGGGATTTTCCCTCTCCCTGCCCCTCCCCCATTCATGTTCTCTCTAGACCTTTCAAAATAAACCTATGTGGTCGTTTTTCTGTTTTTGTTTTAATCTGTTGCCCCTGTTCTTTCCTATTGTCCTTCACTCTCCTACCTTCTGGTCTTAACTGAGCATTTAGATTCTGATCTCCCCTTAGTGCACCAATTATACTTCTAGTGTTTGGCCTATGCATTGTTTTGTTTTTTGTTTTTTGTTCAATATACGCTTCACAAGTAATCTAAATCCACCTCCGAATATCACTATAGTGCTTCACAGATAGTATGAGAACCAAAGAAAGTAACCCTATTTCTTCCCTCGCCCTTGTATCACTGTGGTCTCTTCTGTATAAACACGCATATGCTTACATATCTATAAGCATACATAAATGACTACATTGTTAACCTGAGTAAACAGTCATCTGTTAGAGCAACCAAGAATTTTTAACTTCTTAGATCTATGTAAGAGAAGAATATCAGGGTTTCTGACCTTGTATCCTTTTGAAAGAAACTTCCTTGCAAGGTAGCTCTACTGGCAACAAATGAAGTATAGAAAAAAAGTATTTCTACATCTTTAATGTTTGTTCTTGAGAGTGTGAACAGGGGAGGGGCAGAGAGAGGGAGACACAGAATCTGAAACAGGCTCCAGTCTCTGAGCTGCCAGCACAGCTTGAACTCACGAACCACGAGATCATGACCTGAGTCAAAGTCGGACACTTTACTGACTGAGCCACCCAGGCATCCCTTTTCTCCATTTTTTTAAAGGATAACTTTTTTGGGGGGGGGCTACAGAATTCCAGGTTGGCTTTTCCCCCTTGAACATTTCAAATATTTCCCTCTACTTCATTTACTTGTATGGTTTCTGAGAAGTAGGATGTCATAACTTTTTCTCTAGAAGTTCTCGTCCTTCCCTAAAACTTCCACGAATTTTTTTTCTTTGACTTCCTGTAACTTAAATGATAGCGTTCTTGAGGCATTTCTTCTTGTTGGTGTTCTGAGTTTCCTAGATCTCTGGCTTGGTTTGACCTCCATCTGGGGAATCTTTTGCAATCATTAAGTTCTTTCCTTTTAGTATTCACATTATGAATGTTATACCAGTCCTCAGATTTTTTTTTTTTTGAGGATTCGATTGGTCTATCCTCAAAGATTCTTTCCTTCTCACTGTCCAGCCTAATAAGCACATAAAAGGCATGACACGTTTCTGTTAGTATGGCTTGATCTCTGGCACTTCTAGTTAAGATTTCCATCTTTGACTCCACTGCCCATCTGTTCTTATAGGCTTTCTACCTTGTCCATTAGAGTCCTCAGCACATTAGTCAGTCTAACAAATCCAACATTCCTGCCATATCTGGTTCTAAGGTCTGTTTTCCCTTTAAAATGTGTGGCTTCCTTATATGCTTTGCAACTTGATAGCCAGCCTTGATGTACTAGGTAAAAGGAACTGTTGTAAACAGGCTTTAAAATTTTTTAATGTTTACTTTTGAGAGCACGTGAGCAGGGGAGGGGCAGAGAGGGAGACACAGAATCCAAAGCAGGCTCCAGGCTCCGAGCTGTCAGCACAGAGCCCAGCATGGGGCTGGAACCCCACGAACCATGAGATCATGATCTGAGCTGAAGTCAGCTGCTTAACCGACTGAGCCACCTGTAAATAGACTTTTAATGTGCTAAGCAGGGGGTGGGCAAAGCTGTAGTCCTGTGATTAGGTCTAGGTCTCCCTCTCCTAGTGAGCTTGTGCCTCTGGACCAAACTTCACAAGTGTCTCTCAGTCTCGTCACCTCCCCATTGCCTACCACCCTACCTCCTGAGGTGGCACAGGCTGGTTAGAGTGGAGTATTTCCCCAGGCCAGTGAGGCTATGATACCCAATTAGGCAGGTTAGGGGCTAGGTAAGTAAGCTTCCCCTGGGGCAGGTATATACTCTGGCATATTTCAAAAGGAGTCCTTTTCCCTTCTTGCTGGAGCCAGAAGGAGTTTTTCCTAATGTTCACTGTAGGGAACTTGGGCAAGCTCCTGGAAGTTCTACAATACTGCACACAGCTCCCCCATAACAGGGTCCCCTAAAGTTTAAGTCTGCATTGTGCACTCACCAGTTTGTGAGGTCTTCTTACCCTGGCACGCCCCCACAGCTGACTTCGGCTCCGGGGTCTCTACTTTGGTAACCCACAGCTGCTTATGTTTGCTAGTTTCCCCAGTCTTTGGGACAGCACCTTAATCTGTGTCCTCCTCCCTCTTCTAGGAACTTCTCTGAAGGGGGTATGCTCAGCCTTAAGACCGAGTGGCAACTTCCAAGCTCTCTACATAGAACCAGGAGGTGCAATCGAATATTATCTTTTCTTAATTTTTTGTAATGCTTGTTTTTGAGACCGAATGAGCAGGGAGGGGCAGAGACACAATCTGAAGCAGGTTCCAGGCTCTGAGCTGTTAGCACAGAGCCGATATGGGGCTCAAACTCATGAACCGCGAGATCATGACCTGACCTGAAGTCGGATGCTCAACCGACTGAGCCACCCAGGTGCCCCAAAGTTGAACATTTTCTAACCCAGCTTGAGGGATCATGCATTTTGGGATCTGTTCCTCCTTGCCCACCACCCATGTAGAAAGGCCTGTTTCACAAGACCTATAGTCTGAAGTTCTGAGCTTCTGTCCTTGTTACTAAAAGCAGACAGTGTTGTAATGGCAATGGGATGCTGGGCATGTGGCTCACAGTGGCAAATTCTATGTTCAAGTCTAGAAAGCATCATATGGCCTGAAAAATCTCCCTTCCCTCGAGTAACTACTTAACCCTTTGGTAATGAGAGCTTCCTATAGATACATCTTCGTGTGACCTCTTTGAGAGCTGTTTTAAAGGTGTCATGGACAAAACTGAAGATCTCAAGTCTAGAACAGGACTTGGTACACCCAGAAACAATTAGCATGATCCACTTGCCACAACCAGCCCCTCACATAGTTGCCATTTCGGGGGAGAACGTAATACCGCCTTGCACGCTGGAAACATGCTGAGACCAGATACTTCACTTCTCCCTGCCTTTCCTCCCCTGATCTGAGGGCCCATCCCATTGGACTCTTCTCCATCTTGGGGCAGCATGCCCTCCTGTTAGCTTTGTGCCTAAGTGGCCCAGAGATGCTGAGACTTGGCATTTCCATCAGATGGGCTGCTTTCTGGGCTGCCCCACCCGGGTCCTGCAGGCCACCACTTCCGAAGCATCTGATCCTGTCTCCCAGCTGTGGCCCTTCTTTGTTAGGCTGGCATGTTCCCCAAGCTGTGTGTCCTTGTCCTGGTCACAGAACCTATACTTCTGTGATCGACTTTGAAGTCCTTTATTGGTTTGTTCTGGACTGGTGTTACCCACAACTGCTCATGCTTCATTTTCTCTGACCGTGGCTTCTCCTAGAGCTAGACTTCGGTGGTCAGCCACATTCATGACCACTGAAGGTTATTGGCATTCTGCTGTATGACCCCAGAAGGCCAGAGGTGAGGGGAATCTGCTGGACAGGTGAGACCAGGAGCCTATCTTCTTGCCATCTTTCCCTCTTACCCCTGGAATCAGAGGTCTACGGGAATAGGACTGGTTCTGAAGTCAGGCTAGGGGGCTGAGGTGCTCTTCTCATAGGTGAGGGTTGCATGCTGGAGGTAAGGTGAGAGATGTTCTCGAGGCCCTGAGTGTACTGGCTGAGGGGAGGGGGGGCTGCTCTATCTGTCCTCTAGTGCGGCTTGCGAAGGTAAAACCTAGAAATCCTCTGGCTGGCCGGTGTTGACTCCAGCAAGGTGTTGTTGGGACCCTTAGGCTTGAGATCCTAGTACCTCTGGGACCCCTAACGTTCAGAGGAATGGCACCTAGTGCCTTCAGGAAGGTAGAAATATGGAAAGTCCTGAATGTGAGGCTCTGAGATACCCTGTGCATCTAGCTATAGGCATCTTGTGCTGTTAGGAGGAAGTGGAGTTCTGGGCTGGACACTTCTGGCTGGGAGATGGGTTAGTTTTCTGGGCCTAGATAGACTGGAATGCCCTGAGGTCATAGGGGGTCACTTAGACCCCTGTGTCCCCTAGAGATGTCAGCCATCACCTGGCTTTGCCTCAGTCTGGGGACCTACCCAGGCCTGACTGCTTTGTGTGCCCTGCTGTCTTCATTTTCCAGTTGTGCTTCCTGGGGACATGCCCACAGGTGTAATACCACCAGATGCTGGAAACCAGATGTCCCCATTGAGGCCTTTCCTGTGGCCTGGCTTATCTGCATGTCCCAGACTTCTCTCTCCCTTCTACCTGGGACCCCTGTCCTGGGTCCTATGGTATCAGGATGGTGTGTAGCTTGTATTGCTTCTCTCTGGCGTGTTTAACGCAGGTCTGATCCTTCAGTGAGAACTGGGGTCTTCCAGACTGCTATCTGGGATTCTAAACATGCGATTTTGCTTTTTTATAGGATCTACCTTTCCAGGTAGATGGTCTTACAATATGTTATAAACCAGGCACTCGACATAGAGTCTGTCAGGATAGACTGTTGGTAAAGGTGCTTGGTTTCTCCATTGTTCCACACCTAGGTAGGTAGCTGGTGTCTGGACCAATGGATGTGGGTGTATATACAGTGTTCACTATTTCCATCTACTTCCTCCAGGCTGTGCACGACTAACTCTCCCTCATGAGCTCTAGCTTTCCCCTTCCATTCTCTAACCCGAGAACAGGAGATTAAAACTCAAAACTCTCTAAAGCTGAACTCCAACACAGCAGCCATATTAGGTCATAATGTGTTCAGAAAGGCTGGTATTACCAGGTCAGAGGTCTGGATGTACCAACATATACTTCACTAAGTATCTCTGGTTCTTTAAACACAGACTCGGCCTCCTAGTCCTAGGAGTAAGAGGCAAGGAATCCTAGGGAACAGTGAAAGGGCCCTTTCTGACCTATCTCCCTCTTTGTCAGAGCCTGGGTGGGCCAAGCAGCACAGGCCCTGGTGGCCTTGAGCATAGCTCAAATGGTTCATGGGAAAGGGTGTCTTGGATTGTGCTGGAAACTCCAGGGTCTAGACTTGATGCCACTGGGGTGGCTGGTTTCCTTGGGCTCACCTTGGAAGGTTTATACTTTCCATTAGGGGCAGGCTTCACCTTCATGGATTTTTGTCTGGAAAGCTAAGACGAAGACCTACTGACAGGCAGCAGCACTGGGATTCTGGTGGGGATGGGCCTCTCTGGGTCAATCAGTGACTGGGAAAAATCTAGACTCTTGATCTAGCCTTTTAGGAGGATTAACAAAAGCTGGTTGGTAATAGATACTAGAGGGGACCAAGCTAAAAGAGGTAAGAATCCCATGTTATCAAAGGAGCCAGTTGTGTATGCAGATGAGTTGCTTGTGTTGCTTGTGTGGGTCATGGGCAGGAATGGGATCTGGGACTGTTCCATTGATAGGGACATAATGTTACAGATGCAGGTAAGATCTGGTTCTGTAAGAAAGAAAACCTGACTTCTAGAATCCTAAGCTTGGCTGTTGGATTTATTGGTCAACCTGGCTGAACAGGAGATCATGGGAATTTCCTCTAACACCCAGAAGACTATTTCTAGAATCAGCATTTGGGGGTGATGGAGAGGTATCCTTTTGAGGTCCTTAAAATCCAATTGTCTTTTCAAAAGACTCTTCCCTGTCCCTCAAGTGAGATCGAGTATACTTGGATACATGGCGCTAAGCAACTGGCTCATGATGGCCATCTCTAGAGGGGTCATGAGGTCCACAGTGCCACTTCTGGGTTGTTTGTTTGTCATTCATGCTGTCACTGAGCTGAGTCTCCTGGAAGATGTGTTCTTGCTGGGAGATCTGTTTCTTGCCTGTGTCTCAGGGTGTCTTCATTCTGGGGCCTCTCCTACTCCTGTTCTCAGCCATCCTGTGAAATGGGCCTATTGGGATTATTTCTGTCCTCGTTTTCTCATGTTTTGTCTCTAGAATTTCTGGGGCTGGGGCTCTCCATCTGGTTTGGGGTGGTTCTGTCTTCATACTGCCCCTTGTTAATATTTATGTATTGCCTCAGTTTGGCAACCTTGTTGCTGCTTTCTGTAAACTAGGTACAGGGTCCTGGTTAGGTTAGTGTGAGTGTCCTTGGTCCTGCCTGACCTCCACCCCCTGTACCGCCCACAACAGCACCCTGACAGAGGCTCCCCAGTAGAGTTAAATTGGAGTCCCTTTTTGTTCTCCCTTGGCTTGGGCCTTTAGGCTGGTAGATTCTTACTGAGTCTGTTCTCACAAGACCCTGTTGTCTTAGCTTCCACCATTGCTCCTTGGGACCATTTTTCTTCTGCATCTCAACATATGGTAAGGCAGAGCTCTCTATCTTTGAAAAGAGAAGCATCCTGTCCTCTTGCAGTTGTGTAGAGCTTTCTTTCTGTGCTTGCTTATGGCATAATCTAAGAGTCCAACTTTGCCAGGGATTTTGAGCACTATCTCAAGAACATAGTAAATGGTTCTTTCCATACTAGAAACATCTTCCCACATGATGAACATTATAAATGGTTCTTTAATTTCAAGAATGTATTGATTACTGCAGGCTTTCAATAATGCTATTACAGTGAAAGAAAATAGGACATAACTACTTCTGTAGAACAGATCATTCCAGATCTAGGCTTAAGGTTTTAGTTCATACACAGAATATCTTCAGTTGGGATCATATCTTGTAATATCATGGTAGAATACTTTTTAGCCATGTGAATTCTTCCTAAGTTGCCAGATGACATAATGTCCATGGGCACTGGTCCCAATGATGGGATGAACATGCTTATAAACAAGCTGTTGCTTGGCTTTATCTGCTTTGATCATGGTCTTTGACTAGAAGGATGGCCTGGAAGCTAGCCACAGGCCTCCCTTAGGCTGGAAGATTCCTGGGATTTAGTGGAGTACCTAGAAGGCTTTTCTCTAGATGGATTTTCATGAGATCCAACACACAGAGTATACTTGGATATGTGGACTTCCTTTCTTTCACTTCCACTGAGGAGCTTTATCTCTTTTCCTAAGAACTATCAAGAATATCTACCAATACAGAAACCGGAATCTGGGCATCCTTGCTGCTTATATTCTGGTGCCTTGCTCTTCCCCATTGCCTTTCTCTGTAGGGTCTTTCCTGACCTTACTCTTTGCTACCTGAACCTTTGAATGACAACAATGGAGAACAGAAATGGTGGCTGCAGCCACTCACATTAAGACTGGCAGCTACGTTCTTTCACGTTAAGCTGGGCATAGGCCTCACCCTTTTCTTGGTCTTGATTGCTCTCCTAGACCTTTTGAACATGGCATCTTATATACTCTTAAGTTCCAGAACCCCATCTAAACTCTTGTCCTAGGTGTAAAGAATAGACCCTTGGCCAGAAAGGCTGTTGCATATGGCATCTGGGTTTGACATTTCTGGCTGACAAATGACACAAATAAACCTTTATCCCCTGCTGCCATGGTCACTTTCTTCTGCTTGACTGGGTCTTGTCATTTTTTTAGCTCTCATTCCTCTCGGTACAAGCACGTTTGCAGGCATACATCCCTTTCCATTAAACTGAGTCACAGGTTTGGTAGGGACCACTAGACCTGGTCAGTGGCCTGGAGGTCAGAAATGACCTGCCCTGGTGTCTTCAAGCTAACTCCTACATCTCCTGGTGATCCTCTAAGCTGACATTTGGCTTTGTTTTTTCTGGGCTCATGGAGCAAGGAAACCATAAAAATCTCTGGCTAAGTTTGAGGTCTGCCTAGTAAAGCCTGGCTGGCTCATGGCCCGACCTAGATTTTCTACAGCAGGTGGTCAGGGTCTTAGGCTGTAAAGGATTTGTGCTGCCAACTAAGTCATGGTGCCTGGTCACTTGACAGAGGAATTGAACTTCACAGTGTGTGAATCCTATTTAGACTTTACCATGAATGTTACTACATAGAAACTGAGGTAGAGGCACAATTGGAATTCTGAACATGGTCTGGATCAGGCTATATCTGTGAGAACATGACAAACTAAAGATCTTACTTTGGCTCCCCCTAGGAGCAGGGCATAAAGGCTGCTAAGAAAGAAACTGGTATTGACCCTCAGAGGAGACTCCTGCTAACTGAAGAAACTAGGAGGCTCAGTTGGATCAAGAGAGCCCTAGGGTGGGATCTGAGCTCCTGCAGCAAAGCCTGGTTCATAGCAAAGAACAAAAGTTCTTGAAATTAATCCTGTTGATGGGAGCTTAATATATAAATAAGACCCTTTCCCCATCCAGGAGTGTCTTATCCCTGAATCCCTGATTCCTAATTATGGATATCTTCCCTAGCATGGACACGGTGTCTGCTGGTCAGGATAAGACAGTATGGCACATGGGAATGAGTGTGCTTTATCACACCTGAACCAACAGGAGTGAGATAATACAGAGGGGGTGAGAATTCTCTGCTTCATGATAACTCTAAAATCTAAGTTAAGATGGCAGATGAAAGGGGCATCTAGTGGTCCTGGAAGTACTGTCTGATGTGGGAGATGGAGTTCAATTCCACATGGCAGTAGGAGTTAGTACAGGGCCACAGTGATTATAGGTCAGTATATCCAGACCTAGAAGAACATGGAATTCAACAAGGGTACTCCGTAGACATTCATAATGACTTACTTCCCAACTAGAGCTCTTGATCCTTTTAGAGCTAATGCAAGAGCAGAATTGTTGAGGCTGGAATTGTCAACAATCATCTTGGCATCTATACCAGGTTCCTAAAAAGGTGTTCTTCAAACTGCCCATGAGGGATAAGACCCATCTTAAGTTCTTGTACCTCTGTCTTGTAAATCCTCCTACCAGCTTCTAGTTCCTTATGCCCTTGGGTTAAGGTGGTTCTGTCACTTCCCCTCAGGTGTTTCCCTTTGAACTCTCATGGATCCTAGAATCTCATTCAGCGGTCAGTGGGGAGAGCAGGCTCTGATTAGGTTGACTGAAAAGGGCCAAGAAGAGACCAAGGGCTCCTTAAAGGAGGAGTCTTCTTGTGGCCTGTGCTACTGAAGAAAGTTAGAACTGCACAGGGATGTGTTCCTAGGAAACTGAGCATGGTTGCTAGGATTATGCACAGCAGGAAGCCTGCTCAGTCAAGACATCCATACTAAGAATCCTTGTTTGGGCAGAAGAAACTGGATGTATTACAAAGCAAGGCAGGGGCTCTTTAAGTTTCTTGGGTATCTTCGTACAAGAAAGAAGAAAAACAAGTCAACAGGCTTAGCCTCCTAGCCTGCCATGGCCCTTTGTAGATCCAACGTTCTTCCAAGATGGTATCCTTAGTTGTCAAAGCCTCCAGGAGAGACAGTTGAGTTAATCATGCCCATTAGCTTGCGGCACACAAGCATTGTTGGCCTACATAGGGATCCTTCTTTATCTCTGCAACAACTCTTCTCTTTCCCTGTTGCCCACAGGGAACCAATCCAATGTGTAAGGTATCTGAATGATTCTCTTCCATGATATATAAAAGGTCTCCTGTGTATATTAAGGAGTCATCCTGCCTCTTCCCTACTAGGTCTTATATTCCCATTATGTGTATACCTGGTCTATTTTTATCTGTTAACTGATACTACATGGCTTGTGGCCTCCACACCTTTCCTAGCTGCTCTCCCAGGGATGGACACCCAATTGCCTCCATCTGTCCCCACAAATATGGAAAAGAAGATCCTTATACATGTGCCCCTATCTACCTATAGGACAAACATCTTGGGTTTTACCCCCAGGAATAGAATTGCTTCATTTTACTAAATGATACCAGATTGTTCTCCAGAATGGCTGTCGCAGTACATAGTCCCATGACAGTGTGTGAATATTCCTGTATCCCTGTGTCCCTATCAATATTTCACGTGCCAGCTTTCTAGCACTTGCCAGCTTAATGGATATGAAGCGATCTCCACGTCCTTTGAGTTTAGACACTTGACTGCGTTTTGGGTATCTTTGACTTTGCCTTTTCTTTTGGGGTTCCCATCTGTCTTATTTAAGGACTTCTTCAAATAGTCCCTTGTTGGTTTAATATTGCACTCAATCTGTTGCCTGTCAGAACTCTGTTCACAGTACCTTTCGTTGAACAGAAACTTCAATTTGATCAAAAGAAAACTTTGCCTTTTGTTTTTTTTCTAGGGTAGGGTCTTACAAAGTCCTTTTTATCACCAGGTCATGTAACCTGTATCCTCTATTAGGTCTCTAATCTAGACTTCTATAAAAACCATGGCTAAAGGGCTTTTCTAAACTAGAAACCACTGTATACCACTGTAGGGTATTCAGCTATTCTCCAGAATAAGCTGGCATTCCCCCGTACTAAAACAAGTTCATCCTTTACCCCTGGTCTGTGGTAGCCCCATTTGTCCTAGTTCCTACGCACACTTGGGCCTTGTTTCTTGGTCTGTTCTAGTGCAAATACCATACATACTGCCTGTCACTATAGTGCTCTATTGCTGAAGCAAGTCCTTTATACTTCCTGGTAAGTTGACTTAGCTATTTAAGGACCTCTTATAGGTTCTAAAGTCAACTTGAGTTCTTCAAATTAAGCAAGGATTTTGGGATTACTTTGAATTTATGAACTAATTTAGAGAGAACAAAAGTCTTTAATCCTTTCATGGACTATTCACTTATTCAGAATCTTATCAGACCCTTTTTTCTTAGGTTTCTAGGGACTAAGAACTTTCTTTTTTTTTTCCTTGGTAAACTATTCTAAACAGGTAAACTATTCACTTGATTCCCCCCCCCCCCGCCCCTGTATATTAACATAGCAAAACCTTAGTTTCTTAATTTGAGCTCTCCCTTTTCCTGGGATAAAACCTACTTGTTCACATGGTAGTCCTAAATACACTACCTAAATACACTAAATACACTAATGGAATCCTAAATTCCATTAGCTAACTCTAGTCATCTGCAGCCATATTTGTAAACAGAATGGTCCTACCATTTCTCCTGGCTGGGGACTAAATCTGACCCTCCATAGAAGTGAAGCCATCCTTCTGCCACAAAGTTCTGATACCGATTACCTTTTAGAATGCCCTAGAATATACTCAACCATGGGGGGAAAGGTGATCTTCCATCTCCTCGCACAGGCCCAGAGGCATCTGTCCATTGTGGTGGGCTTTCTGTGGGCAGAGCTGGGATGCCCACGTCAGCCTGACTGGAGCCACTTTAGGAGTGTTCTTGCCAGTGAACATCTATTACTTACAGAAAGCCAAATGAGCTGTCCTCGTGCAGGTATAGCAAGAGTTTGAACTTGTGGGATCATTTCCAAGAACTTGATATCAAGTTTTCAGGTTTAGTCAAGTAAGGTGTACCATACTCTTCTAAATTATCTACAGTAACCTTTAATTCTGTTCTAGCACAACTTTACTATAGAAAGACCAGCAGCAACCTCACTCTGACCACCAGAGATTGCTACTGCAATGGGTATAGTACTGCCCTTCCCAGATCTTTACACACAAAATGAGACCAAAGTGCATCTACCTGTTGTCAGTCATTTCTTTTTCTCATCAGGAAGAGCTCCTTTAATTCACATTTCAGGTTTTTAAATTAACACCAAGATGTCTTCTATAGCCTTTCTAAACACTTCTCAACCTAATACAAAGCCTTATCCGGTAATATCTAGTACAGTCCTTCCTGATTTTTTTTTTTTTTTTGAGACAAAGCTGTTCTATAGTGTCCCACCTTCTAGATTGGTTTGGTTGGTGCTTCTTGGTGGTGTCTAGCTTGTCCCTCTACCCTTCGTATATCCTGGAATCTAGAATTTGCATCTAAAGGTTTGTTGTCCAGCTGAATGTTGAACTTGAATCTATTCTAGGTAATTCTAATATTCCATCACATCAGAAGACCTCCTTAAATGACAAAAACTTCTGGATCAAGGTGGTGGTCTCCTTCAATCATGGTCTATATTTCATCTCCTTGTGATTAGAAAGAAATCCCATGTCCTCACTTTAGTATTACACAAATATCCAGTGTTACACCTCCATTTGCTAGCTATCTTCAGGTAAACGGACAGTTCTTGCCTGGATCTAGGATGTCGTACCTGAAGGCAACACTGGCTCCCAGAATCCATTGCAGAGGGTTTGGCCTGTCTGCAGGAAGAGCTATATCCTGCTTCTTGGGTTGGTGGATGTGGAGGGGGGAGGGCAATCCTTTCACCTTCTTAGGTGAACAGCTGTTTCACATCACCATCTGTTCCAACAGTGAGTTTGCTCAGATTTACTGTTTACTAGCAGGAACCACCTAGGTGATGGAAGGGTAGCCTCCTTTTATTAAAGAACACTTTAGCAATTTTTAGGTTTATATTCTCACTGAGGTTCCTAAGGGTGCTATCTTGGAAAGCAGCCACTTTGATTGATTGAGCTTACAGCTAACGGTGCTAGTGACATTTCTCTAAATGTACATGGGCATTCATGCTGTGGCACTACCATGGGCAGTGGATGTGGCAGCAAATGGCAGGTGAAGGAGGCTGTATGGGATTGCAAACCTTCTAGCACAAAATGCCATGGAGACACGGGTCAGGCCATGGCCTGGAGGTCTCACAGAATCTTATTCAGACCTACTGTGGCTCACATGGGGCCAATGCCAACTGTAGCCCGTGGGCCATGTAAGGCTGGCACTTCTGACTCCCAAGTTCTGGTGCTGTGCGGGTAACTTCAGTCAGATTGCAGGGAAACAGACACTCAGAGGACGGGCAGGCTTTGGCATAGCCTGACATGCTCTGATAGGCTTTGCCCTGACATGACTTGACTTTCTGTCCAAGGGAGAGCTTTGCTTTTTGGTCCATCTGTATTCAAGGCCATTTCTTTCTTTCCTGTAACATCTTATTTTTTTTAATATATAATTTATTGTCAAACTGGCTTCCATACAACACCCAGTGCTCATCCCAACAGATGCCCTCCTCAATGCCCATCACCCACTTTACCCTCTCCCAAGGCCATTCTGAATGTTGCTGGCACCAGAAGGTCTTTCTGTGCCAGTATCTCTAGCACTAAAGGTGACAGGTGAAACTTGACATGCATGAGGCTGCCTCAGGCATCCCTCCTAGTCTCTGGAAGGCCAGGAACTGTGTTCTCTCAACTCTGTAGCTAATGTGGAGCAATGATGCCACTTCTCATATAAGCATAACATGTAATGGCTGCGACAGGAATTTGGGCATCTTGCTGTCAGTTAATGCTCCATGCACATCTACATGCCCTTTATTTCCCAGTCCCCAGTCATTGTGGGTCCCATAATTAAACTCTCACAGATATGAATGGAAACGGCCTTGCTTCTGGTGCAAGACCATGGAGGGTAGGTGTGCCTTCTCTGCTTTCTCTTGTGTGTGGAGGTGGCCCTGAAGGTTATGCACTTGAAATGCTATAGCTGAAAACAGAACAATTCCTGGGTCCTAAGAGAGCCTTGTACAAAGCACTTTACCCTCAAGACTTGCACCTGGAAGTAAACATTCGTGTTAAGCCACTTAGAACTGAATTGTTAGGAGACCATAGCCTAGCCTTACTTGGACTAAACCATATCCCTCTGGGATTGGGCAGTGTTCTCCCTACCAACTCTTACCACTGCCCTCCCCCCGCCCCTGTAGCCTCAGGTGTGACCACCATTGCTGTGTCGGTGACAAACCCAGATGTTTTCCAGGGCTGTCATTCTGGGGTCCAGTCTGTGCTCAGGGGTTGAGGCATCAGTTTCCTTGTCTGTGCCCTGCTCCTGGAAGTGATCTAGGTGGCTGTTATGGAACCCAGACTCTCCTGGGCACTTAGCCTATGGAGGCAAAACCCAGAGGTTCTGTTCTCAGGGGCTTAGCCTCATGGCACAGACAGGAACAATGCTGACTGGAGGGCTTCTAACGGAAACAAGGTAGATACCAGACACAGGGAGCAGCATCTGGCCCCCCCCCCCCCCCGCAAGGGTCAGTTGCCTTTGGCCCTCCTTCTAGAAGCCTGTTGCTATCCTAGGAACAGCATCTTTTTTTTTTAATATGAAATTTACTGTCAAATTGGCTTCCATATAAGTGCTCATACATACAGTGCTCATTCCAACAGGTGCTTTCCTCAATATCCATCACGCACCCTCCCCTCCCTCCCACCCCCCATCAACCCTCAGTTTGTTCTCAGTTTTTAAGAGTCTCTTATGGTTTGGCTCCCTCCCTCTCTAACATTTTTTTTTTTTCCTTCCCCTCCCTCATGGTCTTCTGTTTCTCAGGATCCACGTAAGAGTGAAAACATATGATATCTGTCTTTCTCTGTATGACTTATTTCACTTAGCATAACACTCTCCAGTTCCAACCACGTTGCTACATAAGGCCATATTTCATTCTTATTGCCAAGTAGTATTCCACTGTGCATATAAACCACACTTTCTTTACCCATTCATCAGTTGATGGACATTTAGGCTCTTTCCATAATTTGGCTATTGTTGAAAGTGCTGCTATAAGCATTAGGGTACAAGTGCCCCTATGTATCAGTACTCCTGTATCCCTAGGGTAAATTCCTAGCAGTACTATTGCTGGGTCATAGGGTAGATCTATTTTTTATTTTTTGAGGAACCTCCACACTGTTTTCCAGAGCAGCTGCACCAGTTTGCATTCCCACCAACAGTGCAAGAGGGTTCCTGTTTCTCCACATCCTCCCCAGCATGTATAGTCCCCTGATTTGTTCATTTTAGCCACTCTGGCGTGAGGTGTGGTATCTGAGTATAGTTGACTTCTATTTCCCTGATGAGCGACATTGAGCATCTTTTCATGTGCCTGTTGGCCATCTGGATGTCTTTAGACAAGTGTCTGTTTTCTGCCCATTTCTTCACTGGATTAGGCTTTTTGGGTGTGGAGTTTGGTGAGCTCTTTATAGATCTTGGATACTAGCCCTTTGTCTGATATGTCATTTGCAAATATCTTTTCCCATTCTGTCGGTTGCCTTTTAGTTTTGTTGATTGTTTCCTTGGCAGTGCAGAAGCTTTTTATCTTCATGAGGTCCCAATAGTTCATTTTTGCTTTTAATTCCCTTGCCTTTGGGGATGTGTCAAGTAATAAACTGCTGCAGCTGAGGTCAGAGAGGTCTTTTCCTGCTTTCTCCTCTCGGGTTTCGATGGTTTCCTGTCACACATTCAGATCCTTTATCCATTTTGAGTTTATCTTTGTGAATGGTGTGAGAAAGTGGTCTAGTTTCATCCTTCTGCATGTTGCTGTCCAGTTCTCCAAGCACCATTTGTTAAAGAGACTGTCTTTTTTCCATTGGATATTCTTCCCTGCTTTGCCAAAGATTAGTTGGCCATACTTTTGTGGGTTCAATTCTGGGGTTTCTATTCTATTCCATTGGTCTGTGTGTCTGTTTTTGTGCCAATACCATCCTGTCTTGATGATTACAGCTTGGTAGTAGAGGCTAAAGTCTGGGGTTGTGATGCCTCCTGCTTTGGTCTTCAAAATTACTTTGGCTATTCAGGGTCTTTTGTGGTTCCATATGAATTTTGGGATTGCTTGTTCTAGCCTCAAGAAGAATGCTGGTGCAATTTTGATTGGGAGTGCATTGAACTTGTAGATAGCTTTGGGTAGTATTGACATTTTAACAATATTCTTCCAATCCATGAGCGCGGAATGTTTTTCCATTTCTTTAGGTCTTCTTCAATTTCCTTCACGAGCTTTCTATAGTTCGCAGCATACAGATCATCTACATCTTTGGTTAGGTTTATTCATAGGTATTCTATGCTTCTTGGTGCAATTGTGTATGGGATCAGCTTGTCTTTCTGTTGCTTCATTATTAGTGTATAAGAATGAACTGATTTCTGTACATGATTTTTGTATCCTGCGACTTTGCTGAATTCATGTATCAGTTCTAGCAGACTTCTGGTGGAGTTTATCGGGTTTTCCATGTATAATGTCATCTGCAAAAAGTGAAAGCTTGACTTCATCTTTGCCAATTTTGATGCCTTTGATTTCCTTTTGTTGTCTGATTGCTGATACTAGCACTTCCGACACTATGTTAAACAATAGTGGTGAGAGTGGACATCCCTGCCATGTTCCTGATCTCGGGGAAAGCTGTTTTTCCCCATTGAGGATGATATTGTGGGCTTTTCATAGACGGCTTTTATGTTTAAATATGTTCCTTCTATCCCGACTTTCTTGAAGGTTTTTATTAAGAAAGGATGCTGAATTTTGTCAAATGCTTTTTCTGCATTGATAGAATCATATGGTTCTTGTGAACAGCATCTTCTATAGAGCATTGTATGTACCAAAGCCTTGATCTTAGAATGCTGGGGCAGCAATGAGGTGGAGGCTAGTGTGGGTCAAGGCTACTTCTTGAGAGTTACCTAAGCCTGTAGATTGACAGTCTGTGGCAGTCTGGGAGGGGCCTGGGAAGGCTGCTGCCCAGTGGCTGGCTATCTTCTTAGACTACCCTATCAGAAGCCACTAGAGCCAGACTAGTGCTTGATCTCCATGGGCTATGGGAATCCTCAGGCATGGTTCTCCTCAACTGGAACTGCAAGACTGTGCTATTTTCTCTTCCTCCTCCATTCTTGCCCCTGTGCATTCATTGGCAGGCTCAGGCCTTCAAATAGGCGTGAGTCCTGGGAACTTGGGCTGCCCAGCTCCACTAGCCTGAAAGCTCTGGTCCATGAGAACAAGGTCTCCCCTATCTGTGTATTCTACCCTAGGATGCACTCCAGTCAGAATTCTTGCTATTCTGGGGTGTGGGTCCCCTTAGGTTTCCTTTATTTACTGCTCCTTATTGTAGCTGTAAGAACTTTAGGGCCAATGGCTTGACTAAGAATTGAGTTTGGACTTAGAGTCTGCTGTGCCTTCCTGAACTCTGCTTGTTCAGGCTTCTGTCCACGCCAGCATGATCCTGTCTTATAGCTTGACCTTCTCATAGACTTCTGTCTCTTCAGTTGCATTCTGAGCCCTTGAAACTCAGGCCTGGCACTTGTTCCCTCAGAAGAAGTATTCCTTGCCATTCAAGCTCCAGTGTGCATGGCTATATACCTGTCTCAAGTAGCTGGGAGGCCCGGAGGGTGATCATGTAAGTAATCTACAATTTTTTCAGATGAGACTACTCCTTAAATCATACGCCTTTGTCTATACATGATTTCAGAGAAACTTCTGCAAGTTATACACCTAACCAGCTCTCACTACATAGAAGCTGTGCTTGAAGAATGGCTTTCCTGTGACCTGGTCCTTAGATATGGACTTGGTAAATTAGACAACAAGTTCTCCCCAGGTACCAAGATTAAGTCCGTTAATTCATCAGTTGATCATCCCCCTCTTCCATCAAAGCCCGGGAATGGCTTCCTGACCAAAACTGGGTTTGAGAGTTCTCCTCCAGGGAGCATCTAACTCGTCAGTGGACTTTGAAATTGTTGGGGGTATTGAGGGTACAGGTAAGGCCCAGGCTGTCTGGCAGGTGCCTGTTCATCACAGTTGTAGCTCTGGATGTCTTAGCAAGACTATTGATGAAGTTGTTCTTTCCTAGAACTGGGGGTGGAAAGTCAGGGCAGCAGAGACCATATCCATCTGGAAGATGGCAGTACAGGACTTGGACATGGCTTCTGTAACAGCTGCTTCTGGCTGAAATAAAGAGCCTGTCCCAGGGTTTCAGGGGACTGTGAGAGCATCTGGGGCTGATCTTTACCAAAACTGTATTAAATCAGTGGCATGCAGGAGTCAGAGGGGAAAGGTACTTTAGCCTTCATACCAAAAGGTGGCATGGGGGCTATAAAGTCCAGGTTGACCCAGGGCAGGGACTTAAGACCCATAGACATCATCACCTACCTCCCCTACCACTCTTGCCTACACCTGACACCTTAGGTGCCATATCTATGGGAATGAGAGTTGGCCTGCAAGGTGTGTGGGGGTGTATATGATGTGCTTGTCTGGATACTCAGACTAGACATGGTATATAAATGGAGTGCATCTTTTAATCTTGAGTGACTGCAGTTGGCTTGTTAGGGGTAGGGTGGTATCATGGTGGTCAGAAAAGGAGGTTAGGGAGTCCTAGTGTATCCATTAGTCCTAAGGATTGCCCCAAATCAACTAAGGATCTATAGACACATGCTAATAGTTCACATGTGGCTTCATCTCATCGTATCTCTAGGCTAGGCACCTGTAAGACTCCCATAGCTCAGAGGCCCCAACTCACTTAAGCAGAACAGCTCCATAGTCCAGGCACAGCATTATCAGTTGCAGAGACTAGAGATAGTACTGTAGAAGGAGACTGTCTCCTTCCCAGACCACAGGACTCTCCAGAAGCTATGTCTAGATGCTTGAGTGTCTGGTGTTAATATCTTTGAAGAAACTGAGATACGGAATTGCCACCAAATACCCTAGTTTCCAGGGTGTTCCTTGCTCAAGTGACTTGTTGGAATTAAGTTGCTAACTGTTCTCCATTTCTCTTCAGGTCAAAGGTATCAAGGCAAGTGAATGCCAGATAAGAAGTTGGTATGACTCACACGTAAGGGAGCTATGGTTGACACTAGAGACTTAGGCCAGGGTCATACCATGTAAGTTCTTTGAGGCCAAGTTGAAGACTTGGCTGTGTATCCTTAGAATGATAGGAAGCCCTAGAAGAGATTTACAAGGGTATGGGAGATAGGTGACCTGATGAGTTTTAAGATAATCATTGGAGACTTCATGGAGTCTCAATGAGACTAGCCAGGAGGTTGGCATGAGGGTTTGAGTGACTGGTTAGAAGGAAATTTCTTGTGCCTTAGACAAGAGGCCAGAACTTGGCAGGGAAGCTGAGGTGGAATAAAGTAGATGGGTTCAGGATATGATCAAAGTAGAATTAAACAGGATTAAGGGAGAAAAGCAGAAAAAGGCTTCTGGTCACCTGGTACCTTTTGAGTCTACAGCATGACCTTGGCAGAGACGTTGCTCTCTAGAGTCCCTTAGAGGCCAGAAACATTCGGTGTAGGGCCATTTTGGTTTGGGTTGCTGGATTCTCTAAATGAGGGCATCCAGCAGGCAGGTAGAACTCAGTCATTGGTGTACAGCAATGGTAAATGAAGACCTGGGAGGTTGAGGTTGGCCCATGAACCCTGTACACAGACCTCTCCTCTGCCTAGAGTTTACAGCTGAAGGTTCAACAGTGAAGGTGAGAACAGGAATGTCCTTGGGGACTTGCTACTTACAGGCTACTGGGGACCTTAGGGAGAAGATCAAGCTAGGGGTGGATGGTCAGTGTAGGTCAGATAAAATGTTGAGATGGAGAAGTATGGGCTGCTTAGCTGGAAGGTTATAGAGTACAGAGGTTAAGTATCTAATTCCAGAAAAATGAGCCTCTTCCATAACTATGGATGGGAAGTGTCCAGTGGCAGACAAGTTGAAGGGTGGGGAGAAAGTCTATCAGATAAGGCCTCCCTACTGAGAGTAGGAAGTGTTTGCTTTAACCTCTCAGCTGTTTATTGTCCAGTTCCTGTCCCTGCTTTAAAGCTAGAGGCAGTGGATAGAAATTGGCCACTGGCATTGCTCTGCAGAGACCTCCTGGTATCTGCCTCAGTGGACGTCCAGTCAGGCAGATATCCGGGGATGGCACCTTAGGCATCCCCAGGATGTCAAGAGCCCCCTCAGAAGCTCCCTCAGCCTACCTCCTAGGTGGGTAGTGGCTCCCTAAGAGCCAAGGTATGGGGACAACTTTTTTGTTCCAAAATCTGGATGGGCCTCATTCCAGCTGTGGTTCTCAGGACTGGATCTACTGGCTTTTGTCACTCCCTTCCCCTTTGTTAACTGTAGCAGATGGTGGCATCTGGGGACCCTAGCTGTGAGCATTCTGGCTCCTGGCCTGCTCAGTGCTGTATGTGGAACTTTGTCTTCAGGGCCACCTTACTGCTCTTCTCAAACCTGTTCACCTTCCTTTCTACCTGGGACCTCTGTTCTGGTGGCTGTGGCCTTTGGCGTCAGGGCACTCTGCCTGTATGTAGTCTCTTGCTATACCACGTGCTGGGCCCAGACCTCTGTGAGGTCCACTTTGATCCTAGCTGGGGATGGGCTCCTTTCTTCAGAGCTGTTTTTTTCTGTTCTGCCTCTGAACCTGGATTCTTAGCAGTTGTGGTTTGCTCCTAACCTACATGGATGAGGCATTGTAGGCCAAATCGGTCTTGTCATCTTTCCTGGTCCCCTAGACCTGTGGGCCAGGTTCTAGAGGGCAGGAATAGATGTGGCTAGAAGTCTTCATGGCCACTTCCCAGCTGGACTAATCTGTCCAAGTATCCTCTCCTTCTGGTCTTTCCTGAGAACTCTTGACCCTGGGAGCTGCTTTAGAATTTCTACATATGGAGATCCTGGCATACTGGTCATGCAGCTCTGTACGTATCTATAATATAGACTAAACAGTAGACAGTCAACTTGAGATGCCTAGAGTTCGTGAAAACCATGAGGGAAAATTATCAATACTGTAGATACTTGGTCCTATCAGAGAAGATTTGGCTGTAAGTGTTCCCCTTGACCAGGGGGCTTCTACAAGATCACAGCAGATAAGCATTTAGTGTTCACTTGGACAGAGGCCAGGCCTAGCGCATAGCCTAGGTCAGTGCTATTTCATCCTAGGTCTTCCTAGGAGCTGTTCTACCCAGCCTTACTTTGCTTGGAATCAACAGCCAAGGTCACTTATGATTCCTTAAGCTGTCCCACAGGCCTTCTAAGTCTGTTACCCTACAACATGTCACCTATGGTCTTGTTCTTCAACCTGAGACTTTCTAGATGGTCTACCTTCTATAGTAACTCTGCATGTGTGACTGGACACAGGCTGTCATGACCTGTGGTACAGACATCACAGTCTGTGCCTTTAGGGAAGCCAGTGTAAGAGTGACAGGTCACAGGTAGCATGTGACTGTTCTGGGCTGTGAAAGTGGCATGGGAATTAGGCTCCCGAATCAGGGTTCAGAATTGCATCTCTTTTCAGGAAAGAACAGCTTAGTGGAGGCCTCTAGTAGAAAGTAGATCTGCCTAGCTTCCTTCAGGGCTGGGGGCGCTAGTCAATGCCAGGTGTCCCTAGCTGAGTATTACTGACTTGAAGCCAGAATACTCAGGTACCCACTGGGCTGCAGGGCCATGTGTTCTCAAGAAATGTATACTGTATATGGCAGTGTCCCCCTCAGGGGACATGTGGCTTAGGCTTTCATCTTCTGTTCAGCCTCACTGGTTCTCCTCTGCCCTCTCCCGTAAGTGCCTCCCCTTGAACATGCCTCCGGTTGCTTGGGGCCTATGCCCGTGTGGGTTCTGGATTGCTCACAGCTCTGCCTGTTTCAGGTTGGAGCCATGGTCCTGGGATCAAGCCTTGGACTTCCTTCTTATACCTTTAGCATTCTCTATCCCCAGGCCCATACAGACTCCTTACTATACCTGAAGAATATTCTCTGGGGCCCCTTTATTTTTCCTTTGCCTTCCTTCTTTCTAGGAGCTCTGAGGTCCTCAGGCTTGTCTGACATTCAGTCTGTGGTCTTGTTTCTAGACTCTTGACCAAGACCTACCTGTTGCCTCTGAGGTCTCTAACTTTCTTGGTCTGGCTGGGGCTGCCCTCTCAGGCTGGTTTGGCTCACCCCTTTGGCTTTGCTGCCAACACCTGTCCTGTGATGATCAAGATCTCTGAATTCCTCCTGGAGGACTAGGGTCTTCTCCATGAACATCAAGTCGAATGTACCAGTTTCACAAAGAGACAGACTTCCCTTCCATCAAGGAGTGAGACTGAATTTCCTTGAGTTTATAGGGAGAAGCAGCAAGCTATAGCCTTTCTGGGATCACTGGTTCTCCTGAGTGGCACATGAATATTTCCAGAGATACTAGGTCAGGCAGTGCCCGGGGGTCCCAGCAGCTGGGTCTGTTGGCCTGGGCTGGCCAGGGAGGTCCAAGGCCAGATACAGAAGGTATGGTGGCTGATCTTAGCCCAGGGGTCTAACGGTATTGTTAGCATAATATGGAGAGGAGAGGTGGAGACAGACTGGCATCCCTTTGAGTCTTAAGCCTTCCCTACCCTCTTCATAGCCTCAAAGGAGTGGTATAGAGTATGTAATAAAGAACAGGGCCTGGAAGGACAGGGAGAGCTGAGTTAGGTACATATTTCCATGGTAGAAGGCAGCTTGCTTATGGTTGCATCTCCAGGAAACCAGCATTACAGGCCTGGAGAGTTCTGGGGAGATAGGACCTCTGCAGGCTACTTCTGACCCCTGTGTTGAGGATGTGTTGAGATAGGAACAATGCCTCAGGCAGAGGGCATCAGTGGAGTACAGGTGACCAGCAGAAGGAAGGGGATGGCATCTTCTGGGATCTGCCTGGCTGGACCCAGGCAGCTTTTCTGGGGATGGTGGCATTTGTTTCACAGGGTAGAAACTGGAGAAGGGGGAGGATGGATCAATAGGATCCAATGTGTTCGCAGTTCTAAGGTCTTTACATGGGCCTGAGGCCTGGCCTGAAACAGAAGAGTGGAACTGTCACATGAACCATGGTTGCTAAATTTAGTGTCAAAGGGCTTGAGCCAGAGGGCTTGTGGACAAGATTGGGACAATTGGGTCCATCTAAGCATCTCTCCTGATCCCCAGCCCTAACATTTGTTGAAATGTTAGTGTCCCAGTCATGCTTCCAAACACCAAAATGTAATCGCCTGGGAGGTAGAAATAGGCTCCTGGTGTCAGACCCTCTTCTGTAGAGGGTCTCAGCACATTTCTCCCAGGTGCTGTGGCCTCCAAAATTTTCTACTTTTCCACAAGGAGATCATCGTGCTATTGTGAAGCAGAGACCACTCTGTATCCAGTGAAATCCTGGCAGGATAGGAAATCCCTATCCTCCAGCCATCCTGAAGATGCTGGCTAGAGCAGGTCCTATATCTCTAGCAGAAGGGCAGCTCTGAGCGAAGTCTGTCCAAGCCATCTTCCTCTCCACTCCACCTGAGATCAGGCTAAGGCCACGAGTGCAATATCCCCTGAAACACATGGGGGTACCTTCTCTTCTCCCCAGTCTGACCCTTTTGTAGAGAGATGGGGGGAAATGTAAAGGGGGGCTAGGCAGGAAGGAGGACCAACCCTCTACAGACCTGAGGATGGTGACCAGGATGGTGAAGGGAAGTGGGGCCATCTTTGGTGGCCTACCCCTGTCCCCCACCCCGTCCCACCCCTGTCCCCCAACTCATGGACCTTGTTTGGAGCCAAGCAAAAATTGCTGGCCTGAGGCACTTGCAGCTATGAGAAGCCACTAGAATCTTCCAGAAGCATTGTAGAAGGCATTTCAAGACCATGATCTATGTCCGTCCTTGAACCAGAACTTGGTTTGGGGGACTGGAGCCCACTGGGCTTGGATAGAGGCTCCTGGTCCATATTGCAGGCAAAGCACAGTGTATCACTTTGGTCAGTGGCGGCCCTGCAGCTGGCTGTCACATCAGGACACTGAACAAGTGTAGCTTGGAATAAACAGTACATTCCTCAACAGTCATTGCTATGGAGCTTCCAAAAATCTTCTCAGCAGGCATGAAACATGCACAGAAGGAAAGATTCCTAATTCTCTCTTCCTGTGCATGGCGATGGACACATCCTTCTGCTGGAATCTGGGGCAAGCAGGTGACTGAGCAAACTCTGCCAGGCTGGCTCTTGTAATGGCTGTGGCCTTCTGGCCACAGACAGACGTGCTGAGAAGGCTAAGTCCCCTCTGCTTCCAGGATTTGCAGCCCTAGTGTGGACTTGCACCTGCATTACACACTGGGCTCCTGATCTGTCCAAGAACCCACTGTTTCAGACTGTGAACTAATGTCCTAGAAAACTTCAGCCTGGACACCTCCGATTCATGCTATCAGAAGTGGCTTTTCAACTCTGGCCAGAGACTTTCTCCGTATGCTAGTTACTGCCCATGGAGGTCTATCCAGGTAAACACTCCCCCCCCCCCCCATATCAGCCATGGGATTTAGGTTTCTGCATATACCTAACTGGGAGGCCCAGACCACTCCCCATGTGAAGTTCCAAGGGGCACATGCCTCAGGGAGGCTGGGTCAGTAGCGAATCTCTGCCTCGACAGAACCCAGTCATGTTACTAGGTGCTGGAGCCTTGTGCTGAAATGGAAGACCACCTCCACACACATGTCACCGTGGTAGGTGACTGGCTTATTACTTGGGATCCCTGTTCTTGCCTCTCCTTTACCTCTGTAGGTTCTTGAACTCTCCAGCAGACCTAGCTCTGGCCCAAATCTTCCTTCTGATGTTGAAGGACAGAAAAGGTAGCAAGTGTGTCTGCTGGAGACCAAGAGTAAGGAGCGGACCAGGCCCAGTACTACATGTGAAACCTACTCCCCAGCCAAGAAGACAAATCTGGAGGCCATAAACCCTCACACCATAGCCTGTGGCTGAAGGAGGCACAAGGTTATTGTCTGGGGGTGGGCAGTAGTAGATGACCCCTTACATGCCCCTGCTTCTAGAATAGCATGTGACTCTTGAGGCAGGAGGATCGCAGACAGAACTCTAACAGCTATGTCATAAAAGGCAGGGGGTGGAAGGGGGCCGAGTGTGGCAGGTGTCATCCTAACAAGGCCGTGAAAATCCTTTTCTCTCCCCTCCCCCTGCTTTCTGCTCGGAACCAGCATGCCCTGGCACCCTGCTGGTGAACCTCATAGCTCAGACCTCTGTGTGGAAGCTGACCTTTATCATGGTGGTCATGATGTGGCCTCAGGAATGTACGCTTAGTGACTCTGGGCAACAAACCAGTAAGTATCTTCCAGAAGAAGTGGACTCTGGCCCTCCATTACACAGGGCAGGAGGGCTGGTGAGGGGTTTCTTTCTTGCCTGAACAGGTACTACTTGGTGTCTTAGTCTGCCAGTGGCTGGAGAAATCTCCACCCTTTCAGCCCTAGTGGGAAGCAGCACCCATTTGCCACCACAGAAATGAAAATTTGGATAACCCTTTACTGACCTCTCTTGCAGGTAGGATCTAGAGGTGTGGTGCAGGCTCTGTTGTTCAAGTGTGTCCTCCCTAGATCTGGAATAGAAGCCAATGGGGCAAAGCTTCCAGGACTTCAAATGATGTTCTCTCTAATAGACCTGTGCAAGGGGCTCAGCTCCAGGCAGCAGTGGAAACAGCCGCATCAGCGTTCCATCAGTGGCACCGGATGCAGTATCTGGTGTTCAGTGGTGGGGGCTGAGGTGTCCTCATGAGACAGGTCTACTGGTTGACCTCGGAGCCCTATCCTCCAGCCATCCTGAAGATGCTATAAGCTACCCCCCCAGCCTTCATCGGGAGCCTTTTTTTTTTTTTTCTGCTAAATGACCAGAATTGGTTTTGTTGCTATGACCAAGAACCCTGGCAGCAAGAACCAGACCTTATGGGAAGCACACTGGCATGCTGGCCCAGTTGAGGCTGAAGGCAGTGATGGTCCAGCTGGTATGAAGGGCTGAGTCTCAGCCTGTGGCATGTGGAATGAGATGCCTTTAAAGCTGTCCTGTGACCACTCCAGCTCTGTCTTGACTTGCTACAACTTTCATGCTTTTCCAAGGGAGTAGTTTGTCCCCCAAAGCCACACTCTAATGGATGTACTGTTGGGCCATCCTTCCATCTGCTAATCAGTAATAAGCACAATACTTGGTACATGGCTTTGATTTTTTTTGAAGATAGCATGTGCTGTTTGCTCCGGCTTCAGTGGTGACCTGAAGGTTGACTTTGGCATCCAGAACGTGAAGAGTTGCCAGAATGGGATGTAGTTGAGCAGCTCTGCTCCTTGGCTCCCATGACTTAGAAGGATGTTGGTGTCCAAGTGTCTGTAGTCAATTGAGATGCTCTATGGAACTCTTGGCCAGCTCTAGTTAGAGAATCTCAGTGGAGGCCCCTAGGGTTTTAGAGCAAAGCTAGGCTGCCTTCTGCAAGTAACTGCTCCTGAAGTGGAGCTTGACCTGCTCTTTGGTTCCTAGTGGAAAGTGAATGCTGCCTTATATGAGCCAGGTGGTTGTTGATGTACCCAGACATCATTGAGCATGCCCAGTGGCCCATCAAATAGAAGTCTTGGGACCTACTTGGGCCCTAGATCTTAAGAAAACCTGTAAATTACATGAAGAGTTGGCTAACAGAAGGACTATACCTGTCACTGCCCATCCCTCAATCCATACCTAGGACTCCTAGAGAAAACCTAGACATTGTAATCAGTGCCAGACAATATACTGGCATCAACTGGATATAAACTATGGCACTATAGCCTGTTCAAGGGGACCATGAAGGACCACAGGGAAGGCATCTTAACAAGTAGGACTTCGGGCAGGCCATTCTTTTTTGCCTAGAAAGACACATGCTCTAAAATATCTAATGTAGATCTGTTGTCAGATGCTAAGAATGTGCCTGGCTGGTCATGGACCTAGAAGAAGCAAGATTACATGATTAGTGACAAAGAGGCTTAGGAGGCACATAGGTAGAATTCCTAGAATGAACCTAAAGCATGGAGATATCCCTTGCAAATGCTCACAAAGGCCCCACTCTGGAGGATCTCCATTAGATGAACTAGGAGGTCTGCATTTAAACCAATAAGTTTCCCTCAGGTGCCTAAGTGCTTGCTTAATGGACTCATGAAGTGCGACAGGAGCAAGAACCAGGTTACACATAGATCACCTTGAACTTCTCACAAAGGCTGAACTGACATTTGTTAAGAGACCACTTGCCAGCAACAGTGACCCTGGACCCTTGATAAGCACCTTAAACTTGGGAGAGCAGTCAACTACCTAATGTTGGGCTCCCTTCACTGGAATCCTATCATGGAGCGGGTGGCTATTTGCTACCAGAACAGATCCATAACTAGCATTTACAACTCTCCCTGGCCAAGAAATATGTCAAAGCTATTCATGAATTTGGATGTAACATTCAGCGTTGTTCCCGTGCTGCACAGCACATGAGGAAGGAACTTGCTTCTTAGCCTAAATCAATAGGCTGAAGCCCTTTGAATTCTCTGGTGTTAGCATACATTTTCTCCCAGAAGGAACTGGCGTTGTAAGATGTTGAAATAGTCTATTGACACTTCTATCATGGTACCACCTGGGATTCACTGCCTTGGTAAGCTGGAAAACTGCCTTGTAGTAGGTCTTCTAAACCAGAGAAGGTTATGGTGTTTTCATCGCCAGACTGCTTGGATCCAGGTATTATGTGGCAGATGCGAACATGGTACCTCTTAACATACTCTCCAAGGTTCCATTCTGAAAACTTTTGATTGCTCTTCCTGGATTTCTGGGCTTGGCTAGTCTAGAAGCCGGAGTAATTAGAGGAGAAAGACAGCACCAGAAGAACCTCACTTCTTCATTGAAGTGGAGGTAGAGACAGGGTCTGGTGGTTTCTTTGCTACATGAAGCAGGCAAATAAAGGTGGGGGGTGGCGGTGGTTGGTTTCTAATGTGGGCTGGGGTAATCGACTGTCAAAACAAGATTCCCCTGTGCAGGAGAGGTGGGGGAAGCATGGGTCCAACCCAGGGAACCCTCCAAGGGAGCTGGAAATGTTCAGGCAGAGTAGTGGGGTCTAGCAGCCTCACACTACTGGTGCTACCAAGTCCCCTCTGTACTGACAGTTTGGATCATTCCACCATCTAAATAATCCAGGCAGCTGAAGCGTTAGAGGAAGGGAAACAATGGAGTTGGTTTTGGAGAGATGGATCCAAATAACCTTGGCCTTGTAACCTTCCTAATAAGTCCTGAACAGTGATCTGTATTTATCCCTCTTAGAGGGACTACCATCTATCTCCCTTTATAATGTATGTTGGCGATGGAGGGTACCTTTTCAGTCCATAAGTCACAATATCTCAACACGATGGGAACAGAATGGATATCTTATACTGGACTGCAGCAGAATGTAGCCCACATGGCTGCTCCTAGAACTGGGGGGATAGGCATCTGAGTAATAATGTCGTCATAGTCAAAGTATAGGAGGAAGAGTAAATATTGATGTTAGGTGGTAAAAGGGGTAGACTTAGTGCATACTTAAAAATATCTCTTTGCTGTGAATTTATATTCTTTCTATCTGGGTATTTCCTTTCCAGATGCGTTCATGTCTTCCCATCATAGAAATGGAAGTGTCTTAAACTTTCTCAGCTAATTTTGTAACTCAGGCTTGGAGGTGGTGGTGGTGGGTGGGATCTTGAAGCAGTTCTAGGCTGTGCTCTTTGGGTGGGGTTTCTGGCTGAGCCCTGTCCTCTGGCCCTGAGTGATTATTCGGACTTACATGTTCCCTAATAAATTTTCTTGCGCTTAAATCAGTCTGTTTCTGATATGGCTAACGTGGAACAAAACTTGAGATGGTCTAGATATGTGTTCTTTGGCCTTGACAGGGCCATTGCCCCATTCCCTAAATGGGCTGGAGGCCAGCCTATCCCTTCCAGCCTGTGTGCCCTCTGGCTCTTACCTCAGAAGCTGGCGCCTCTTGATTTGTTATTTAACCTTGATACTTACATAGTCTACATCTGTAGGGTCATGGTTCGATCTGCTCCTGAACCTGCTAGTATGGGTGTATGACCTTATGTGGTCTTGAAATGGGAAAGCTACCTTCAGAATCTCCTGTCCTGCTGATCTTGTACGGCAGGTATGCTCAGAACCCCTCCTGATCGCCAGGCTCAGGGTCCTAAGTGCCCTTCACTTTTAACCTGGAGAAAGCTTACCAGGGCATACGTGAAACCCATGTCCCTCTTGTCCTTAATCATTCTGGGTTTCGGGGCTCTTCCAATCCAGAGGCCTTATTCCTGACTGGAGCCATCCAGTAGATGCACAATCTTGACTGCAAGATGCTAAGCCCTTCTCCAAAGCCAGAGGAGCAGAAATGGTCTAGTCTAGTCCCCTTCTTAAGGCCCCTGTGGGCAGCTTGGGCACCAAGAACTCGGTACTTCCCTATAAGACTCCCCCTTCTCTCTCTCAAGTTTATTCTCTCAAACTTACTAAGCTCCTACTTAAGTCTGTGGGGTGTGACTGGATTTGATCAGTCCTGTTCTAGATGACTCTGGTGGTAGGTGGGGCAAAAGGGCATCAAGTGAATTTAATAGGCTGGTGCTGAACATGATGGGCCAGCCTCAGAATAAAGGCTCAAGATAGAACACTGAATAATATCCTCTTTGTAGGCCCAGAAGTAGGGCAAGTCCTGCACAAATTCTCTACCACTGCTTGCCTTCGGTCTATGCAGGGTTACTGCAAGAGCTCCCTAACTGGTCCTCGGGTTTCTATTCTCCTTCCCTGCTGTCTGTCCGCCATAGTTCAGTATAGTTGTCCTAAGCTCACACCAATGTGGTTCTCCCTGATGGAGCCTGTGGCCCCTTGTGGAAACACAGGTGCTTTGTTCAGCAGGGCCCTGGATACCTCCAGTAACTGGTGCTTTCAGGAACTGCTGTCCTGCCTCTATGCCTTGTTGGGCTGTTCCCTCTGCCTAGAATCCAAGGCAGCCCTGGTGCCAAGGAAGCAGGAACACGTACCCTCTGTTGGGTGTGAAGTTTGGGAAGACTTAATTCCCTTCAGACAGAGGAAAGTGGACCGGCAGATACTTTCCTGCGTCCCTATCCCCAAGAGAGCCTCTACCCAGGCCACCACAAGCTCCCTAGTGTCTGCTCAGGGAAACTGAGGGTGAAGAGGAAGGAAGGGACTTTATCAAGAGGACCCCAACTAAAACTCATCTGGCCCTTAGGATGCTCCCTGCGGCTTCACATGCCTTAACTCCTCCCATCTTCCTGATAACACCGTGAAAGGTACTATTGTCTCATAAACGAGGAAACGGAGGCTCAGAGGTTAAGCAATTGGCTTCTGTTTCTTTAGTTGGAAGTGGTAGGGCTAAGATTTGATTTCAGAAGGGTTAGTTGTAGGTATTCGTGCTCTTTGGAGAAATAGAACCCATAGGATATATACAGCTTTACTACGAGGGACTGGCCTACACCATTGTGGAGACCAAAAAGTCCCGTGGTCTGCCAGCTGGGGACTCAGCTCGGCTGGTCTGCACTTCCGGTCCCCACCTGAAAACCAGGGGAGCTGACGGTGCTAGTCCTGGCCTAAGTCCGAAGGCCTGAGACCCAGGAGTGCTACTGTCCAAGGATAGGCGATGGAGGTCGCAGGTCAAGCAGGGAGCAAGGTTGGCCTTCCTCTGCCATTTTGTTCTATCCAGGCCCGTGAGGGGCTGAATGGTGCCCACTGGCATCGGTGAAGGTGACGGTCTTTATTCAGTCTACAGACTCAAATGCTGATCTCTTCTGGAAACCTTCTCCCTGATGCACCCAGAGATGTTTTGCCAGCTTTGCGGACATCCCTTAGCCCAGGCAAGCTGATATAAAATCAGCTATCCCAGGAACCTACTTTCCCCCAACTTTAGGAATTCAGCCCTTTTGATAGAGTTTTATAGTGAACACCCATCAATAGATTGTTTGATTGCCTATCTATGTATCTCCCACCACCCTTCATTCTTATTTGATACATTTAGAAATAAGTTGTAGACCTTTGAATACTTCCCCTAAATTGAGAGTATTAGCTGGAATTTAATACTTTGTTCTTTTGATGTAAAATGACACAAGCCGACACTTTGAACCACCAGGCTCTCTCTCTGTGCACAGGTAGCACGAAACAGACAAGGTGGTCATTTTGCTAATGTTTGCTGAATTTCCACACGCGGGAGGATCTGGGGTTATGCAGGCAGATAAAAGCCACTGCTAAAGGAGCTCACATGGAGTGCAAAACTGAGCAACACTCAGGAACATGCAAATGCAGTGTAAGCACAAGGAGGAGGCTGCCCACAGAGGGGGGAAATCAGGGGAGGCTTCCCAGAGGAGGTGCTGGGTAGAGTTTTAAAGTAGGACATTTGCAACTTGTCCAGTTCCTCAGGTATACATCCTGCTGTCTCAGTTTGTGGTCTAAGGTCCCCTAACCCAGCCTTTTTCTTGGTGGCCACATGCCTCCCAGCCTGTGCAAAGGCAGGGAGGCGGGAAGTGGGAGGACTCACGGCTGCGTACAGCCTGGTGAGGTGAGCACATAGGAGGGACGCAAGGTCTGAGACTTCTTGCTGCTGTGACAAATCATCACGATCTTGGTGGCTTAATAAACTATTTTCTTGCAGTCCCAGGGGTCAGAAGTCTGTAATGGATGCGACTGGGCTAAAACGTGGTGTTGGTGGGGCTGCGTCTCTGGAGGAGACCCTGTTTCCCTGCCTTTTCCAGCATCTGGAGGCTGCCTGCATTGTGGCTCGTGGCCTCCCTGTGCCTGGGACCTTGGAGGCTGGCAGCGGCAGCTCTTTCTCACGTGTGTGTCTCTGATCCTGCCTCTGTTGTCACTTCTGACTCTTGTAACGACCCTTGCAATGACATTGGGCACACCTGGATAATCCAGGATAATCTCTCCATCTCGAGATCCTTAAACACGCCTACAAAGTGCCTTTTGCCGAGTGAGGTAACACAGTCGCGGTCCCAGGGATCTGAGTGAGGCCATCTTCGGAAGGGCACTGGGTGACGAAGACTGTCCGGGCTATGGGAACTGGGCTTGGCCTGAGGCTTTGGGAGGGGACAGCCTTGGACGGACTTGGAGGAGGAAGGATGGACCGGGTTGAGTGTGGAGAAGGGGGGGTACTCCAAGTCCTGCCCTGCTCTTCTCTACCTGTTGGTTTGGCACAGGAGAGCCCAGGAAGGAGGTGGGAAGGGAACAAAGGGTGAGGTGAGCCTGGCTGGTGGCGGGGGCGGTGGGGGGGCGGGGAACAGACCCTCTGCCAAGCCGGCTCTACCCGGGAGGGAGCCAGGGACTGCAAGCAGGAAGGTGGGTTGCTTCTGGGAGACCCCAGCGCGGCGCCCCTCTCCACACAGCGTGAGGGTTAAGACAAGTCTATTACTGTTTCCTTGTCACTCTGTCACCCATCCAATGGCCGTCGATAGTAGTTGAATGAGAATTGATGGGGAGATAGATTTAATTAACCCTGGTGTCAGCAGCTGCCAGGCTACCGGTTTGCGTGTTAATAGAGCGGCTGCTGGCCCTCTCTCGGGCTTTGCTGGGAGCCCAAGGCCAGCGGAGCAATTGGGCTTGTCAGCGGAGGTGGCCAGGCAGAGGGGAAGCGGGGGCTCAGCCTGGTGGGCCGCCCTCCTCCGAGAGCAGGCAGTCACCTTGTCAACCCGACTACCCGCCCCCCGCCCCGGCTCTGCTCTCTTGTCTAGAGCTCCGGGCGGGGTGCCGATGAGGGCCCCAAGCGCACACTAACTCCCCCGTTCTTAGTGGCCCCCGACTTGCCTGTGCCCTCTGTGTGATCTCCTTTCTTGATGTCCCACTTTGCCCACTCCTCCTGTTTCCCCAGGCTGCAGGGGGCCCCCTCCCCTCCTCTCCTCCCCCCCCCCACCGCCCCAACCCCTCCAGCCTCCCATCCCCTATCCCCCGCCTTCTCTTTCTTTCCTGCTGGGCTGTGTCCTCCCTGCCCCAGTGCTGGCCTTATCCTCAGTCACTAATCAACTGGGAACATGGCCAAGGAGGGCCTGGGGGACCTGGTGCCTGGAGGCTGTCCCTGCTCAGCCACTCAGGTCCGAGTGACGGTGTACCCTGTCTTCCCATTCTGTAAGGTGAGGGCTTGGGTGAGTGGCAATTCTGGTGGGCAGCCAGCAACTGGGGCCAATCTGGGTTCTTTCTGTCTCCTGCCACGGGGCCCCACTGAGTGATCGGTGACAAAGACACTCGGGGAAGGACTCTGCTTTGTACTCTTCTGGGTGGTAAACTCTGAGGGCGAGAACCTTGTTGCCGTCACTTATGGCCGTGTACCCAGCGCATGGTAGGTGCTCCATCACTCTTAAGTAGATGCCCCCCGGACAGTGGTCACCGCGTGACGAGACTGGCTGCGTTGGAAGGGAGAGCCCAGTGTCAGCACGCCATAGCTCTCAGCTCTGCCCTCTGTGGCCCTGTGACCTTGGGCAAGTGCTTTCAGTGCCTGGAGTTGGAGTCTGTGGGCACAAAAATGGTGTCTCTTTCGTAGGTGTGACACAGAATTCAGGGAAATGGTAAGTGGGCCAGCCCCCGGGCATGTGCTTGGTCAGTATTAGCCCCTTGTTCCCAGCACGTAGTAACCCCACATGAGCTCTGACAGGGAGAGGGCTTTGGAGCCTGGAATCCAGAGGCCCCCCGGGCTCCTTCCTCCGAGGACCCCAGGCCACTCCTGTTGAAGGAGGATCCGTTTATCCTGGGCGTCACGGTAGGGGTCACCTCTGCACCGACTTTGCAAGGCATTTGAGGATTGACAGGTTGATGAACACAGACGTTCTCCCACATTCTGGCATTTCAGCCCCTGGCCTGGGCCCTGCCGCTCTAGGTTGAGGGAGCGGGCCCGTGGCTCCGCTGGCCGCTGCTTCCTGAGGTGGCCGGGCACCCAGGAGGGCCCACGCTGTCTGCAGGCGGGCGGGCCTAGGCCACGTGGGCTGCCAGCCACCCAGCGTCCCGTCTGGCAGTCTCCATCCTCGCCTCACACCTCCACTGCCTTTCATTTTCAGCTCTGATTGGTTTTCTTGTTTTAACACATACCCCAGGCCCTGTCTTTGACCCCGGTGATGGATTCAGCCGCACTCTGGGACTCCAGCTGCCAAGCGCGTCTGGAGCCGCTGGGGGTGGGAGGCATGGGGGGTGGGGGTGGTGGTGGTGGAAATTATCGTCCACGTTCCAGGCTCAGCGGGGTGGGGAGGGGCACCCTCCCCAGAGCCAGGAGGCAGCTCGTGGCAGAGCGGGAAGGGGGCTGGGAACCGTCAGGCTCTGTCACCAGCGACGGATTTTCCCTCTCCGGGCGTCCACCTTCCCTTCTGTACAGGGGAGTGCGGTGGTTACGAGAGTCCGAGTCCTCGGATAAATAGCGCATTGATTTTCCTTCGTGCCGTGCTCCCGGTTGTGTCTGCTCTAAACGTCGGCCTGCTGCTGGCTGGGCCTCCAGAGAACGAGCCCAGAGCTGGCCCTAAACTGCCGGTGCCCTGCTGGACCTGGAGGGAGCCAGAGCCCTCTGCCAGGGTTCTTGTACAGAAAATGATAGATGACAGGTTGAGGGGGGCTGAACCCCAGCCACGTGGAGGGGGCATTTTGGCCCATCAGATGTTTGGTGTGCCCAGCGGTTATTTGGACACGTCTGGGTGTTCCCTTTTTACCCAGATGTGTGATTGCGGGCTCTGTGAGCCCGGAGACAAGGGGGAGGGTAAGACTGGAGGTGGGGGCGCTAAGGTTTCCTGTTCTCCCTCCCTCCCCCCCCTCCTGAGGCTCTGTGGTTGATTTACTCTTTCTTTTAAAGCCTGTAACAAATATATTGTCACAGATGAAAGAATGCGGTGATAAAGGGAGCAGTTACACACACACTTGGCACAGTCTTTACAGACTGAATGTTCGTGGTCCCCTCCTTCCCCGTTCATAAGTCCTAACCCCCAAGGTGGCTGTACGTGGAGTTGGGGCTTCTAAGGAAGCAATTGAGGTTAAATGAGGTCCTAGGCTGGGGCCTTGATCCTATAGAACTAGCATCCTTATAAGAAAGGACACCTGAGCAGTTCTGTCCCACCCCTGGACCCCCTTGCACTCAGCGAGGAAAAGCCACGGGGAGGACCTATCCAGAAAGGGGACGTCGGCAAGCCAGGAGGAGCACCCACCAGATGCTGAGTCAGCAACACCTCGATCTGAGACTTCCAGCCTCCAGGACTGGGAGAAAATAAAATGTCTGTTGAAGCCACCAGCCTATGGTATGGTGTTATGGCAGCTTGATCTAAGATTCTCAGATAACGTGTGTGTCTAAATAGGATCAGGCGTCACCCTGTATCTTGTGGCTGTCGAGGCCGTGGGACATTTGCAGGCGTCATTCATTATGATGGTTGTCTTACGGTGAAGAGAAACCCACCTACAGATACGCCTCTTTCGCTATGGGCACAGGCTGTACTTTTTCCCCCTCGTTCGTCCACGACTCCCCTCCCCGCGCCCCCCATCATTCAGGCTCCGCACATGTGGGAATAAAGCCTCAGTGGGGAGTCAGAAGCCCAAGTTCTTCTAACACCGCCACCAATTGGCTGTTTGACGTTGGCCAAATTGTAGCCTCAGTTTCCCCATCTGTGAAGACCTTCTGTGTTGGCAGACTAGGAGTTGATATTTTCAGGTGTGTCCCTGAGAGGGGCTGGGGAGGGTGTTCCCCGCGGGTGAGCAGGGTCCAGCCTCACCTCAGGGATGAGGACCCGGCAGTGCAGGGGGCCACTGACCCAGGGCACGGGGAGGAAGCAGCGGGCCCCCCACCTCGCATCAGTCTGGAGGGGAGGTGACCTCCTCCCCTCCACAATCTGGCAGCTGTCCCGAGCAGCCACCCCGTCCTGTGTTGGGCCACAGGAATGAGTTTGATGACCTGGCCTCCTAGGCCAGTTCTCCCTCTAGCTGTGGGGCTTCTGGAAAGCCTCTCGGATCCTCATTTAATTCATCCTTCCAGCTGGAGCGCTGGTGGTGCGGGATGCGAGGGGATGGTTATGAAAGTGCTTTGCAAACTGTGAAGTGTGATTTAGGCATTTCATTCTTTTCAGACCCTGAGGCAGCACAGCCGGGGCCTCACCTAGGATCCAGGTGGCTCATGTCCTCCCTGCTGCAGGGTCTCCAGCAGAGTCTGTGAGAATCGCCCCGGGCCCGAGCCCGAGCCCTCACAAGCCCGCAGGAGGCTAAGCTCCGGGCTGGGGGTGCCAGTGAGCCATCACACAGGCTCCTACTTCCTGGGGCCCTGGTGTCTGACTGGAGAAGCCAGCTCTGTACCCATGACAGAGAACCGGGAAGTGTGAGCTGTGCAGCTCTGGGGGCCCAGCTTCCAGAAACTCGAGGAAAGGGAAGGGCAGGGAGGCCAAGACAGCTTCCTGGAGGAGGGAGCGCTGAGCGAGGGCGTGAGGGACAAAGGGGGGGCTCCAGCTGGGAGTGGGGGAAGCAGGTGCGTCCCAGCCTGCCTGGAGTTGGACAGGCCCATAGATGTGATCAGAGTTGGGGGGGAGGGGCTGCTCTTCGAGCCCTGGGACCTGGGGTGCCTCGGGCTTGGAGGGTCGGGACGCAGACCCTGGGGGTTGCCCCTCAGCAGGGCTGTCCTCCTATCACTTGTGCAAGTGAGTCATTCCCTGTCCCTACGTCCTGTCCCCTCAAGGGTTCTCTTCCAGGAAGAGGTGTGCTTCCTCCCGCCCTCCTCCTGGGGCACTTGTACAGATCCTGCCAGAAACCCTCAGCCCAAGTCAGTAGAAAATGGCTGAAATCCGTGAGTAGGAAACAGCAAGAGCGTGTTGTTTAGAAAGATGTGCCACCTGAAGGAACAGCTAAAAGCGTTACACACGGCGACGTCCGGAGAGCTGGACTGAGGGCGGGCTCAAGGCGGGAGGCTGTTCTCATCGAAGCCTATAGGCACTGATTTTTTAACTTCGACAAAAATGAAAAACCATTTAACAAACCTGCTTGCTCAGCCCAAATTCTTCCTATTGCACTGGAAGTCCGTCTCCTGCTGTCCTGTCCCCAGGGACAAACGGGTGGGTAGGGGCTTTGGGGGATTCCCCTGAGACTCCCATGAATGACCGTGGGGGACGTCACTCCCCCGAACTTGGGGCTATCATGGCGGAAGGATTTGCTTTGGTCCCCTATGCCCCGAAACCTGATCACAGAATGGAAGACCAGAGCTCCAGAATCTTCAGGGAGCCCGGGCCATGCTGGGACATGGGGGTGCTGGGCCCTAGCCCACAACCACCAGGCCTCAGTCCCGAATCTTCGCGGGCCGGCCGGCTCATCTCGGGCAAGTTACGAACCTCCCGGTGTGGCCCCAGCCCCCCCTTGGGCAAAGCGGGGCTCTAACACGGGGGTAGTTTCAGCCTTTCCAGAGGAATGAACAACGCGCCCTCTGCTTACGCACGGAGCCCATGCGTTACTTGGATTTGGGCGTGGCCAAAGTTTATAAAAGGCCAGGGTAGTAGTTGCTGGATGTGGAAGGAATCTGAAAGATCACGTTCATTCTGTACAGAGAAAACAGGTTCGGAGAGCCCGAGACGGAAGAGTCAGAGAAGAACCCACAGTCCCATCCTCAATCCTCCTTCCCCGCAGCAAACGGGAGGAGTGGGGACCCTGGGGAGGGACTTCAGAGCTGGAGCAGACCTGGGCCCACGGAGAGTGGCAGAATGGAGGAGGGAAGGAAGCAGGAAGCAGATGCCAGCGGAGGGCGGACGTGGTGGCAGGAGACGAGATAGGTGCTCTGGGCTTCAAAGTGTGGGACAGGAAGTGCCAGTGTGGCAGGAAGTGGCTGGGAGCTGTCCTGTGTCGGTGTATCACCTGTAGGCCTGGAAGTTGGCTGGGCGAATGGAACCTTCCTGGGTGACAATCCCCTCAAACATATTCTCAAGGGCAGTTGGTGTCTGGAGCCCCAAGGCTGGCACGGTGACTGAGCGGTACCTAGACCTGTGCCTGGAGGTGACTGGGGTGTGTGGTGTGTGATTCCCGTGACAAGCTAATTCTGAAGGCATATGACGCTCCCTGGTCATCAGCTTGTCCGGTGGCCCTGAAGGTGTCACGTGATGTGAGCGGCCTCCCGCCACGGAAAGGGGTGCCTGAAGGGACAGAATGTCAAGGTTTTTTTCGGGAGTCAGCTCCTCCCCAGCCAGCCTTACCCCCAAGGCATCCCCAGTCCGGGCTCTGCTCGAGGGAGGCTCTGGGTCCTGCTTCGCCTAAGGAGCTCGGATGGTCCCCGAAAGTGAGACCAGGCACCAGATGCTGGGGACCTCTTCTCTGTGGGCAAGAATCAGGCCCCGAAGTGAATTTGGGACCCTCCCGATGGAGGGTGAGGGGGAGAGGATGTGTCTGAGAAGCACTACGGGGGGGGGGGGGTCCAGTACCTCCACTTAGAAGGGAGCCGTCAGGCGGGGGAGCTAGGCCTTGTCTACAGGCTGCATTTGCATTTGAAGGTGACCTTGAACTTTTATAGAGTTTGAAACTACAGCAAAGTGATCTGCTCCAGCCTTGCTCCTGGGCCAGAAGTGGCCAGGCAGCTCCCAGCTGGGCATGGATCTCTGACCCCTGGGTAGTCTGCTATCTAGAAAATGCTCTGTGAGCCCAGTTTTCCTCGTTATAATTGCCAAAGGACATCATCCGCCGCTCTGTGTTCTCAGGACGGCCCTGCCACGGTTAGCATCACTAGTATGTCCCCTCAGGTCTGTTCCAGGTGAATGTCCTGCTCTTGGAACTGTTCCTCAGCATGAGGACAGCCTGGAGCAGAGTAGAAACAGACCCTGGGGGGCCCTAAGACTTTTCTTCCACAACCAGGCACATCCAGAATTTGCATATCTTTTCCCCCCTAGACTTACCGCCTTTAGCCAATAGCTCTCCCCAGCTCTGCCTATTCACACCTCTCCCCACCAAAAGGCAGGGTTTTATATTTACCCTCTTAACCCTGTTTTAAGCTGCTGCTATCTTTTTGTATCTCGATTCCAACATCCCATTGTATCAGCTTTCTCTCCTAGCCTGTGTCTCCTGTAAATCTGATAAGCAGCCTTCTGTGCCTTTATCCAAGCCCCTGATAAAAGCATTAAAGAAGACATGGTCAAGTTCAGAGAAAGCCCTGTAGCCTCTAGAGAGCCCTCCAATTTGATATTGATTCATTAATTAGTCCCTTTGGACATAGTTGTTCAACCAGCTATGGATCTGGCTATCATCCTGTCCACAGGGAAGTCTGAGTCTATCAAGTGTCCTCCTCAAACCCAGAAGTTCTAGATCTGAGCAGTCTTCCGATTCGTCTGTCCAGGACCCCAGTAAAGATGGGGAATAAAGATTCTCCTGGTGAATCCATGCCGGCTCCTGATGCCCATATGCCCTTTGATAGTTGTTGCCAAATTGCCTGCTTAGTGATTAGTACTTGGTCAGAACTAGCATAAAGTTAATTTGTCCAACATTCCAGAAATGAATCTATCTTTCTCTTCTTTCGAAAACTGGGATATTTATCGACTTCCTCTGGACCCTCTAGTTTTCCCTGATTTGTCCAGGACTGCTGTTTCAGGTTCTGGAAACATATCCGCTAGTTCTTCTAGAAGCTTCAAAGACAACTTTCTCATGCTAGCAGGCAAATTTGGTGGTTTTTTTTAATGTTTATTTTTGAGTGAGAGTGTGCAAAAGGGGGAGGGGCAGAGAGAGTGGGGGGAGACAGAGAATCTGAAGCAGGCTCCAGGCTCTGAGCTGTGAGCACAGAGTCCAACTCCAGGGCTTGAACTCATGAACTGTGAGATCATGACCTGAGCAGAAATGGGGCGCTTAACTGACTGAGGCCCCCAGGTGCCCTGCAGGCAAATTTATTTAAAGCAGCTTGCTGCCTGGACACCATAAAGGAAAATGTCCTTGTGTTTGGCTATATAAATATCATATCTATGAAAAAATACCCCTCCAAAATAAAAGCCAATTACCAAAATGCTTGTCACAAATATGGCACAAGACTAATTTTTCTATCATGTAAGAAGTTCTTAAAAATCAAGTAGAAAATGAGTAGAGGACAAGAATAAGTATTTTATAGCAACAAGAAATGTAAAAGGCCAATGAGCATATGAAAATACTCTTAATCTCACACAATGCAAAAAGACAAGGCTACATCTGTATGTTATCAGATTAGCAAAAATTAAAATTGGATACAACGTAGCACCAGCAAGGACATGGAGAAATGTGCACCTGCGTACATGGTTAATAAATGCGTAAATCACTGCAATATAAATTTGAAGGATAGTTTAATATCTATCAAAAATTTAAATGTATATGGTTTTGTCTTTAGGGATTTGACCACATATCGCAAATGTATGTGTACTAGGATGTTTACTGCAAGGTTGTAATGGCATTAGAAACAAAGGTTTGTCACTGTGTGGCTGGTCACATCGACACAGCTGTAAAATGAACCATTCAGCCTTTGGACAAGATGAAGTAGACCCACCTGGGCTGATCTGATCTTTGACACATTAAGTGAATAACAGGTGCAGAACTGTCTGGGGGCATGATTCTATTTTCGTAAAAACTGTGTGTGTGTGTGTGTGTGTGTGTGTATAAATATCTTGAAGGGTATGTGAGAAACTATCAATATCTCTGGGGAGTGCAACCGGGGTTTGGAGAGGGGGGAAGAAATTTTATCTTTGTATTATATCCTTGTATATAGTTTTGTTACTATTTTTATTTATTTCAAATGGTTATTGATTTATTGTGACGGGGGGAGGGGCAGAGAGAATGGGAGAGAGAGAGAATCCCCGGAGCCTGATGCGGAGCTGGAACTCATGAACTGTGAGATCACGACCTGAGCCAGTCGAGAGTCGGATGCTTAACGGAGCCACCCAGACGCCCCATCTCTGTATGTGGTTTTATTTATTTATTTATTCATTTATTTTTTTACCAATACCAAGCACATGCATTTGTTTTATAATTTAAAAAATTGCTCTTTGTCTCTGGCTGTCCCTGCCACTCAGGTGTTCACCAGCAGCACCTTTGTCAGTTTCCTGATCCTTCTCCTTGATGGAGAACACCAGACAGGACTCAAGTTTCCTTCTTTGTCTGTTCTGCTTTAATTCGGCACCACCTGCACCTTCTAGTGACTCCAGGCTCTGAATGTGGTTAAAAGCCCTGTGGTTGCCTTTACTTGTTTTTCTATTGTTTTTGGTGCAGTATTTTCTCCTCAATTCATCCTCATTCTGGGCGCAATCCTCCAAACTCTAGGCTCATTTCAAACCATTTGTGTCCTAACATGAGCTGTGTCTCTCCTTCCATCCTCTGCCTCGGTCCCTGGTAAACCTTAACTGATATTTTATAAGCCTTTCTCTTTCTTCTTTCATATCAACTGTTTTCCTGGGTTGTAATCAGAGCACAGGAGGTGGGACCATATCCATCTTTGCTCAGAAAGTTTTCATCTCCGCCTTCTTGAAGTGCAGGATATCTTCGTTCAGCACAAACCCATCGGGCGCCAGGGTACTAGGGAGCCACAGTGGGGATTAGAAGGAAGCCAGCCCTCAAAGGACTCCACCAGAAGCAGAGTGCATGCTGATGAATTATAATGTAGATTATTTAAAATTTCATTGTGTCCACAGTAATGTTCCAACACACCCTTGACTTTCCTTGCAGACATTGAAGTCTCCTGGGGAGTGGGGGCAAGGAAAATGGATCATCTGGCCTGCTTCCCCCATCCCACTCCTAAGCTGATTGTAATGCTGTGGAGATAGAGCTTGAAAGGAAAGGGTGTTCCAGTTCTGGTTCTTAGGAAACCTCGGGGCACAAAGAGAGAGTAATTGGTAGGGACATGATTGTTCCTTTTCAGTTGGGGGTTAGAAAACAGAGTGATTAAAAGGTCTCTGAGCTTGGGAGAGAGAGAGAGTGTGTGTGTGTGTGTGTGTGTGTGTGTCTGTGTGTGTGTGTATGTCTGTGTGTGTGTGTGTCTGTGTGTGTGTGGTGTGTCCCCGCATACGGAGAACCTGAGTTTGAGAATGAGGAAAGTGTGCACGCGTTCGTGAAACGGGGTAGAGAGGGTGGTGTAGGAATGTGGGGAGAGCTCAGGGTCCCTTCCCCCACTAGCATCAAAATTGCAGTAATCGCAGATTAAGTGCTGCTGACCCCAGGAGACAAGCTGCTCTGTTTCCAAGGGAACCACTGGCTCAATCAAGGCCCCTGAACGGGAGGGGGAGCCAGGATGAAGCGGTCCTTCCACCCTCCAGAGCAGCAGAGCCCTGAGCCCTGCTTCAGGCTGCTGAGGGACCCTGGGCAGGTCACTTACCTCCTGGCTGAACTGTCACTGGCAAGGATGCTGGGAGCAGCTGTGGTCCCTTGGCAGGCCCCTGGTCCTAGGAGGGGCGAGCCAGTGGCTGGAGAACATGGCTATCTCACCTGACCCCCTGCCCAGGTTTCTGAGTGACCTTGGGATAGCACCTTGGCCTCTCTGGGCATTGCTTCCCCATTTGCACAATTAAAGCATCAGACAAAGAGGAACCCGCCAGTTCTATGACTTTCTCTTAAGAAAACTCCCCTCTCCTGTTGCATCCAGACCCCCTGGCCCAAGTGTGAGTGGAAGGGAGGACCCAGGATAGCCAGTCTGCTCGCTGATCTGCCCCTTCCAGATCGTTCCAGCTGTGCCATCTTCGTAGCAACCAATGCTTCCTCATCCTTAGGGGACCAGGAAGGAGTCCAAGGGGCCAACCGTGTTTTTCTCAGAAGCCTCAAGCAGGAGCACAGTTGGGAGTTGAAATGTCAGGAGGGGCTCCGAGTTGAGGAGAAGGTGAGAAGGGCGCCCTCTTTCCACAGCCCTTCCGTGGGGCCACAGGAAGATCAAGCGGAGAACCTACTCCCTGTCTAGGGAACCCTGGCCCGTGAACCTGTCCAGCCTCCACAGAACCTTCCATAAGGCGGTTCAGAATCTGAGGGGCAGGTCAGAGGGGCGTGGCAGTGCCGTGAAGTCGAAAGAGCCCATGGAGTCAGGCAGGCTGGTGTCACTCTCCACCCTAACCGGTGGTGTGTGTGACTAGGGGCAGTTCTCTGAGCCTCAGCCTCCTCATCTGTAAAACAATGATAATAAAGCCCCCTTAACAGGGTTGTTGTGAAGATTAGATGAGATAGATAAGTAAGAGCCTAGAAGAAAACCTGGCATGTGGCAAGCACTCACCAATTGGCATACTTCCTATTAAAAAGTGTTTTTATAGATCATTCAGGTCAATGGCTCTCAACCCTGGCTGCATATTAGAATCACTAAAAGAGCTTTTAAAAAATGCCCAGGTCTGCCCCAAGGACATCCTGGGATGGGCTCCATGCTTCAATATTTAAAATATTCCCCCAGAGACTTCTGTTTCTAGCCTCAGGGAGTAATAGGAATTGAATTTACCTCTCCATCTTAAACAACTAGAAATATGGACAAAATGCAGCATATGATGGTTTTTCAGACATTGAACAATGGGTATGACAGGACCATAATTGCTTAGGGAAAGGAAACAAAGAAGGTGAGCCCTACAATTCATCAACTTACCACTCTGAGTTAAGGAAATGGAAATTGAAGTTCAGAGAGACCAAGGTAGCTAGAATTTGTGGGGCAGAGTACTCAGGAGGTAAGAACTGCAAAGAGGGCTCCTGGGCATTGCAAGGGGTCCTCAGGTCTTTGGCTAAGAACTCATCTGAGCACGTGTGAAAGAAAGTTATCAGGAAAGGAACCACTAGAATACAATAGACAAGATAATTTCCAGAGCTGAGACAGGGCTGGGAATTGTTCTTGTTCACCCCAGCCAGAGTGGGAAAACCTTGTGATACAGAAGACATCAGCTAGAGTCCCCGGAAAGGTATTACCTTAGTTGTAGGGCTAAATTAGCCCTGGAATAAAGGGTAGTCTGGAGTCACCCTAAAAACAGATAAAATAACCCTTGAGAGGATCCAACTATTTTCAGGTAACTTACTTGTGTTCCAGAATATAATTTGGGAATATTTATGGGAATACATAAAAACCCAGCACCCAGCAAGGTTCAATTCACAATGTCTGGCATCCAACCAGAAGTTATGAGGTGCATTCGTTTTCTATTGCCATCTTACCACAAGCTTAGTGGCTTCAAGCAGCACCCATTTAATTTCTCACACTTTTTGCGGATCAGAAGTCTGGGCACAGCATAGCTCAGCTAGGTGCTCTGCTGAAGGTCTCACAAGGCTGCAATAAAAAAGTTAGTTTGCTTAGTTCTCCTCTGGATCTTGGGAATGTCTTTCCAGCTTAACCTTAGTTCCTGCGGTTGTAGGACTGAGGTCCATGTTTCCATGTCAGCTGGGGACTGCTCTCAGCTCTTCGAGGCTTCCCACATTTCTTCTTCTTATCGATCTGTCTTCAAACCAGCAACAGTGCATCAAGTTCTATTTGCTTCAAATCTCCCTGACTTCCTCTTCTGCTTCTGCTTTTAAGGACTCAGTGTGATTATGTTGAGCTCACAAAGATAATCCAATATAATCTCCCTATTTTAAGGTTAAATGATTAGTAAACTTAATTGTATCTTCAAAGCACCTTTCCCCATGCAAGTTAATATATCCACAGCTCCCTGGATTAGAGCACAGAATCTTCTTTGGGGCCATAATTCTGCCAGGTATGCAATAAATCAGGAAAATATGACCTATTCCAGGTAAAAAAAAAAAATCAAACATTGGAAATAGACCATAAATGAGAGCACAAATTAGTGGAAGAAGATATTAAAACAGCAATTGTGAATATGCTCCATATGTTTAAGTAGAGGAAAGTATGACCATGATAAAAAGAGAGCTAGAAGATATGTATATATATAAACCACCCAAAAGGAACTTTTAGAAATGAAAATTCGATATCTGAAATTCCACTGTTTTTTTTTCCACTGTATTTTTAATATCTGAAAATTCACTGCATGTGAGTAACCACAGAGTAGATGCTGCTAAAGAAAAGAGTGAACTTGAAGACATAGCAATAAAAATGAAGCACATAGAAAGGGAGGGAAAAAAAAACAGAAAAAATATAAAAGCTGTGGAACATTTTCAACCAATCTGAGCCACCAGAAGAGACAGAGATTTTTTTGAACAAATAATGTCCAGAAATTTTCCAAATTTGATGAATACTATAAACCCCCAGATTCATGAAGCTTAAGATTTGAACCCAAGTTCAAATCTGCTATAAATATTTATATATAAGTCTGTACATATGTAGGCAATATCTTGGGTAAATAATAATAGGATGGCTGGATTATATTTTCCCCAAGTCTGCACCTTGTATATCCACCCTCTTAAAAGTATTTTTAAAAGAACAACAATTTTATTTTGTCAAAGAACAACCATTAAAAAAAATTTTTAACATTTATTTATTTTTGAGAGAGAGACAGACACAGAGCATGAGCATAGGAGGGACAGAGAGAGGGGGAGACAGAACCTGAAGTAGGCTCCAGGCTCTGAGCTGTCAGCACAGAGCCCGACACAGGGCTCGAACCCACAAACTGTGAGATCATGACCTGAGCTGAAGTCAAGTGCTCAACCGACTGAGACACCCAGGCGCCCCAAAAAACAACCATTTTAAATTTTAGTGAAATCCATTTTATCAATTTGTTCTTTTATGGGTCATGCTTTTGGTGTCATGTCTAGCAAATCTTTGCCTAACTAAAGTGTATGTTTAATTGTAAAAAATCTGCCAAAGTCTTTTCCAAATGGTTGTACATTTTACATTACCACCAACAATGTATGAAAGTTCTACTTTTTCCACATCCTCATCAACAATTGGGATACTCAGTCTTAAAGTTTGGCTGTTGTAATAGGTATGCAGTGGTACTTAGTTGTAGTTTTAATGTGCATTTGCCTAATGACAAATAATATTGAACATTTCTTTGCTTATCTGCTATTCATACATTTTCTTTATTGAAATAGCTGTTTCACAAATATTCTCTCCAAACTATACATTATATTGTTTGTTTTCATGTTACTGAGTTTCAAGATTTCTTTATTCTGGATACAAGTCCTTTACTAGATAAATGCTTTGGAAAGGTTTTCTCTATGCCTGTGTCTTGTCTATTCATTCTCTTAAGAGTATTTTTTGACGAACAGACCTTTTTAGTTTTATCAATTAAAATTTATCAATTTGGGGGCACTTAGGTGGCTCAGTTTGTTGAACACTCGACTTTGGCTCAGGTCATGATCTCACAGTTTGTGAGTTCGAGCCCTGTGTCGGGCCCTGTGCTGACAGCTCGGAGCTTGGAGCCTGCTTTGGATTCTGTATCTCCCTCTCTCTATGCCCCTCCCCAGCTCACACGCTTTGTCGAAAAAATAATAATAATAGATGTTAAAAAACAAAGTTTATCAATTTGTTCTTTTATGGATCATGCTTTTGGTATTATGTCTAGCAAATCTCTGCCTAAGGTAACAAAGATTTTCTTCTAAGTTTTCTTCTAGAAGTTCTATAGTTTTAGGTTTTACATTTAGGTCTATGATCCATTTTCACTTAACTTTGGTATTTGACATTTGTATGTGATACAATATGGTTCAAAGTCGGTTTTTAATTTTGCATATGAATATCCGTTGTTCCAGTCCCATTTGTTGAAAAGAATATCCTTTCTCTACTACATTGTCTTTTTGCCTTAGTAAAGAATAAGTTATCCATATGTGTGGGTCTACTTCTGGACTCTGTTCTATTGAAATACGTTCTGACTTTAAGCCAGTTTCATAGTGTTTTGATTACTGTAGCTTTACAATAAACTTGAAATCAGATAGTTTCAGCTCTCCAACTTTGTTCCTTTTTACAATTTCTTGGCCTTGTGAGATCCTTTACATTTCCATTTAAAATTTAGAATCAAATTGTAGATGTATACAGAAAACCTGATGGGATCTTGATTGGGATTTCAGGCAACAAATAGAACAATTGTGAGAGAATTAGTGTCTTCATGAGACAAGTCTTCTGATTCATAAACATGGTATGCCTCTCTGTTTTTTAGTTCTCTAATGTCTCTGAGCAATATGTCATAGTTTCTAGTGTACAGAACTGTAATATATTATTAAATCTATTTCAAAGTATTTAATATTTTCTTGCTATTGTAAATGGCATTTAAAAACATGAATTTACCCCTCTCCCTCAGTGGTTTTGTGTGTGTGTGTGTGTGTGTGTGTGTGTGAACTGTGCTGTCTTTATGTTATGCCTTTTTCCTTTTTACACAGAGAAATAAAGGTCTAGAAATAAAAATTAAAATGAAAATAAAACTTTGAATTTCAAATTTTTCATTCCTAGTATACAGAAATACAATAAATGTTTATATCCTGTTACCATGTCACTTATCAATACTGGTAGCCTTTTCTTTTTTTTTTTAATCCTTTAGGGTTTTCTTTTTTTTTTTTTAATTTTTTTTTTCAACGTTTATTTATTTTTGGGACAGAGAGAGACAGAGCATGAACGGGGGAGGGGCAGAGAGAGAGGGAGACACAGAATCGGAAACAGGCTCCAGGCTCTGAGCCATCAGCCCAGAGCCTGATGCGGGGCTCGAACTCCCGGACCGCGAGATCGTGACCTGGCTGAAGTCGGACGCTTAACCGACTGCGCCACCCAGGCGCCCCTAGGGTTTTCTACTTAGACATAATCACATCATCTATGAAGAACTTAGTTTAAATTTTTCCTTTCTAATTGTCGTACCTTTCCCCCCCTTGCCTGCTTGCACTGGCTAGGACCTTCATTGCCATGTTCAATAGAAGTGGCAAGAGTTAGAGCTTCTGGGTGGCTCAGTCAGTTAAGTGTTCAACTTCAACTCAGGACATGATCTCATGGTTTGTGAGTTCAAGCCCCGCATCCAGCTCTGTGCTGACAGCTCAGAGCCTGGAGCCTGCTTCTGATTCTGTGTCTCCCTATTTCTGCTCCTCCCCTGTTCATGCTCGCTCGCTCTCTCTCTCTCTCTCTCAAAAATAAATAAACATTAAAAAAATTTGTTTTAAAGAAGTGGCAAGAGTAAAAGTTCTTGCCTTGTTTCCAATATTAGGCGAGAAACATTCAGTCTTTCACCATTAAATGTAATATTAGCTTTCAGTTTTTTACAGATGCCTTTTCAGGTTGAGGAAGTTCCTGTTTATCCTAGTTTGCTAAGAGTTTTCTTTTTAAAATCGTGAATGAATATTCAATTTTCTAAAATGCCTTTTCTATATCTATTAAGATGATTAGATAATTTTGCCTTTTTAGTCTAGTAAAGAGTATTTAAAGAACCTTATATTTTTGGGATAAACTCCACTAGTCTTGGTGGACTACCTCTCTCATATATTGCTAGATTCATTTCAGCAATATTTTATTAAGGTATTTTGATTTTTATTGATGTGGGGTATTGGACTATAGGTTTCCTTTTTTTTATGATGTTTTTGATTTTGGTATCAGGGTAATGCTTGCCTCATAAAAGGAATTGAGAAGTGTTCCCTCCTCTATTTTCTGGAAGAGTTTTTGTAGAATTGATATTATTTTGTCCATAAATGCCTTGTGGAATTTACCAGTGAAGCCATCTGGGCCTGCAATTATCTTTATGGGAAAAAGTCAATTTCTTTCATAGACATAAGGTGATTCAGGATATCAGTTTCTTCTTGAGTAAGCTTTGGTGGTTTGTGTCTTCTCAGTTGTTGAATTTATTGGCATGCAGTTGTTAAAAATAACATTCCTTTATTATCCTTTTCGTGTCTTATAATTTGTAGTGGTATCACCTCTTTGATAACTGATATTGGTCATTTGTGTATTATCTCTTTTTTTTTTTCAATTAGTCTTGCTAGAATCTAGCAATTTCATTGATCCAAAAGAACGAATTTGTTTTCATCAAATTTTTCTATCCTTTTTCTGTCTCATTAATTTACACTTTGATATTTACTATTTTCTGTTTTCTGCCTACTTCAGGGTTCACCTGTTCTTCTTTTTCTAGTTTTTCATGCAAGGTCATGACATGAGCAGAAGTTGAATTTATTAATTTGAGAACTTTATCCTTTTTCAATGTGAGTATTTATTGTTATAAATTTCACAAGTACTGCTTTAGCAGCATCCCACAAATTCTAATATTATACTATCAAATACTGTCAAAAGGCTGTCATGTCAAAAATGCTGTCCCCCCGCCTTTTTCAGTTAGACTTTATTTTTACAGAAAAATTGAGAAGATAGTACAGAGAGGGTTTTTTTTTTCTTTGAAGCTTTCTTTGATATTAAAATAGCCACTCCAGCTTTCTGTTGTTTAATGTTAGAATGTGATATCTTTTTCTATCCTTTAACTTTTAAGATAATTTTTTAAATGTTTATTAATTTTTGATAGAGCAAGGAAGGGGCAGAGTGAGAAGGGGACACAGAATCCAAAGCAGGTTCCGCAAGGCACTATGAGCAGAGAGCTAGATGCAGGGCTCAAACTCACCAACCTTGAGATCATGACCTGAGCTGAAGTCAGACACTTAATGGGCTGAGCCACCCAAGTGGTCCATCTAACCTTTTACTTTTAACCTAATTATCTCTTTATAGTTAAGGTGCTTTTCTTATAGCCAGCATATAACTGAGTTTTGCTTTTTTATTCAATCTGATGATTTCTGCCTTTTATTGAGGGTATTTAGACCATTTTGCATGACTATAAATATCTTCATTTTGTTTTCATTTTTAAAAGATATTGTCACTGGGCACAGAATTCTAAGTTGACATTTTCCCCCAGCAAATTTGAAAGTCGTATTCCAGTGTGTTTTTGCTTTTGGTATTCTCGCAAGAAATCTACAATATTATCTTTGCCTTTTTTCCTCTGTATGTAAAGTGTCTTTTTCCCTCTGCCCATTTTTAAGATGTTCTCTTTGTCATCAGATTTTTTAAAATGTTTATCTGTGTGTGTGTGTGTGTGTGTGTGTGTGTGAGAGAGAGAGAGAGAGAGAGAGAGAGAGAGAGAGAGAGAGAGAGAAACACAGAATCCAAAGTAGGCTCTAGGCTCTGAGCTGCCAGCACAGAGCCCAATGCAGGGCTTGAACCCACAAACTGTGAGATCATGACCTGAGCTGAAGATGGACACTTAACTGACTGAGCCACCCAGATGCCCCTCTTTATCATCAGTTTTGAGAATTTGATTAATATATGCCTTGTTTTCATATTCTTTATGTTTCTGTGCTTGGAATTCATTTAGTATCTTGGATTTGTGGCTCAATATTTTTCATCAAATTTGAAATTTTTTGGCTATTATATCTTCAAATATTTTTTCTATTCTCTCCACCCCATTTTCTCTCCTTTGGGGTTTCCAATTACTTTTTTTAAAAAAATTTTTTAGTGTTTATTTATTTTTGAGAGAGAGAGAGACACAGAGTATAAGCCAGGGAGGGGCAGACAGAGAGGGAGACACAAAATCTGAAGCAGGCTCCAGGCTCTGAGCCGTCAGCAGAGAGCCTGACGTGGGGCTCAAATCACTGACTGCAAGATCATGATCTGAGCAGAAGTCAGACGCCTAACCGACTGAGCCACCCAGGTGCCCGTGGGATTTCCAATTACTTATATATTAAGCTGCTTGAGGTCCCACAGTCAATGATACTCTTGCCATTTTTTATAGTTTTCATTTTAAATAATTTCTATTGCTATGCCTTCAAATTCACCAATATTTTCTTCTACTGGGCCTAATTTATCATTGATTTCATCTCATCTAGTTTTGATTAATTTCATCTTGTTTTCAATTCTAGATGTTCAATTTTTTAAAAAACTATCATGTACGTACTTAACTTTTTGAACATATGGGATATAGTTATAATAGTTGTTTTAATGTCCTTGTCTGCTAATCCTAACATCTGTTGTCAGTTCTGGATCTCTTTCAGTTAATTGATTACTCCCTTCAATATGGATTGTGTTTTCCTCCTTTTTTATATGCCTAGTAATCTTTGATTGGATCCTAGACATTATGAATTTTACCTTGTTAAGTCCTGGATATTTTTATATTCCTATATTGTGTTTTCTTTTTTTCCCTCTGGGTTGATGCAGCTAAATTACTTGGAAAGCGTTTGATCCTTTTGAATCTTTTATGGTTTGTTAAGGAGATCTAGAGCAGCATTTAGACTAGAGCTAATTATTTCTTATTATTAAGGAAGTACTCCCTGAGTATTCTACTCAACAAATCATGAATTATTAGTTTTTCCAGTCTGGCACATGGGAAGAGACACCATCTCTGGTTCTGTGTGAGCTTTGGGTACTGTTCTCTAATCTTTTCATATCGTTTTCCCCTCCAGACTTGAGTGGTTTCCTCACATATGCACTGATCCGGGCTCTACTGAATATGTAATGCACTCCCTCCGTAGCTCTCCAACATTTTTCTCTTTGCTACTCGGGCTTGAGAATTCTATCTGCCTTCATCTCACTGGATGCTTAGTTTTGTCTCCTCCAATCAAGAAGTCCACTAGGCTCCACCTGAATTCTCCCTTCCTGTGCCAAGGCCTGAAAACTCTTTCAAGGCAATAAGACAAGGCAATTGTAGGGCTGGCTGGGTTCGTTTCCTATTTCTCAGAGATCCTTCTCCTTTATCGCTTGATGTCTAGTGTCTTTAAAAGTGTTCCTGCTTCATGATAAAAACCATAAACACCCATTCATTTAAGTGATCGCTACCCCCACCTCTCAACTCCTGGTGACCACTAATACACTTTCTGTCTCTGTGGATTTCCCAATTCTAGATATATCATATAAAGGAATCATTCAATTATATGACCTTTTGTGTCTGGCTTCTTTATTAGCATAATTTAAAAGGTTTTTAAAAAATATTTTTAATTCAAGTAAATTAACATACAGTGTAATATTAGTTTCAGGTGTTTATGATAAAATATTGAAACTAGAGGGAATTGGTAGTTATACAACATTGTGCACACACGAAATGCCACTGAATTACACACTTTATAGTGGTTAATTCTGTGATATGTGAATTTTACCTCAATAAAAAATAAATACATAAACCAATGCAAATAAATAAATAAATAAATAAATAAATAAATAAATAAGTCAGTAAGTAAGTAAGTAAGTAAATGTGTCACTTCTTATATTGGGTCTGTTTTCTTTTAAAAATATTGTGTTGGGTGAGAGGGTAAATCTGGTCCCTGTTACTCTTTTCTTGGGTCTATAATTGACTATTTCAAGATAATATAATAACAACGTATTTGAGGTTTAAAACATATGTAGCAGTAACAGGGATAGTGACAATTTACAAAGGATGGGAGAGGAAAAATGGAAGTAGATATGTAAGGTTTTTACAGTATATATGAAGAGGTATGATATTACTTGAAGGTAGACTGTGATAAATTAAACATATATAATGCAAAATCTAGAGCAATAAAGAAAATATAAAACCAAACCCCCCCCCCAAATCTAATAAAAGAAAATGGAAACAATAAAGAACCATAAGGTAAATGAGAAACAAATAGCAGGATGATAAGTTTAAATCAGTAATATAAATAATTACATTGAGTATAAAATGATCTAAACATTCCAATTAAAAGTCAGAACTTTTAAGATAGGGTAAAAAGGCAAAACAGAACAATATGTCACGTATAAAATGCCTATTTAATGTATGAAGACACAGGTTAGAAGTAAAAAGATGAACAAATATATACAAAGCAAACATTAATCCAACGAGATCTAGAAAGATTAAATCAGAAAGAGTAAATATCAGAACTAGGAATATTACCAGGGATAAAGAGTGACATTTCATCATGATAAAGAGGTCAATTAATCAAAAGGGCATTATAATCCTAAATATATTTGCACTGAGCATAGAGGTTCAAAATGTATGAAACAACTTATAGAACTAAAAAAGGAAGTAGACAAATCTACAGTTATAGTTGGAAATTTCACATTCCTCTCTCAGTAATTGACAGAACAAGTACACAAAAAAAGTCAGGAAGAATAGAGGAGAAGTTAACAACACTATCAATCAACTTGACCTAATTGACATTTATGGAACACTCCGCTCAACAGCAGGATATACATTCTTTTCAAGTGCTCATGGAATGCTTATCAAGAAGCAGCATATTCTGGATCATAAAACAGAATCAAGAAGATTGGACTCAAACAGAACATGCTCTCTGAACACAACAGAAATTAATTTGGAACCAACAACAGAAGGATATCTGGAAAAGCCCCCAATATTTGATAATTAAAGAACACATCCTTAAATAAATAGTGGACCATACAAGCAATCACAAGGAAAATCAGAAGATATTTTACATTGGTCAAAAATGAAAACAAAACATTTTCAAATGTGTGGGGCGCATCTCAAGCAGTGCTTAGAGGGAAATTTATAGCATTAAATGATTGTACTGGAAAAAGAAGAAAGGTATTAAAGCAATATAATAAGTTTTACTTCAAGAAGCTAGAAAAGAGAAAATTAAAAGTAACCAAGAGAAAATAAATAATAATAGGAGAAATTTTTAGAAAGAGGGTTGGGGTGTGGGTGGCTCAGTCGGTTGAGTGTCCCAGTTCAGCTCAGGTCATGATTTTGTGGTTCATGAGTTCGAGATGCACATTGGGCTCACTGCTATTAGTCTGTCAGCACAGAGCCCACTTCTGATCCTCTGTCCCCCTCTTTCTGCCCCTGCCCTGCTTATGCTTTCTCAAAAAATAAACTTTTTTTTTTTTTTTTAAGTAGAAAGAGAGTTAAGTGGGAGAGAAACTGAGAAAGAGTTCAAAAGCTCGTTCCTTAAAAATATCAATAAAATTGACAAATACTAATCAGGGGAAAAAGAGGGGAGGGGTTAAAAGAAGAAACAAATTATCAAAATACAGAATAAAAGAGAGGCCATCGTAGATGCTATAGATATTGAAAGGATAATATAAAAGAATACTGTAAACAAATTCTGGCCAATAAATTTGAAAACTTAGGTGAAGTAGACAAAATATTTGAAATTCACAAACCACCAAAGCTCACTCTAGAAGAAATACAAATTCTGGATAGCCTTTTACTTATTTTTTAAATTGAAATATAATTCATACAGCATAAAATTTCATCTAACACAAAATTCACTATCCTAAAGTGTGTACTACAGTGGTTATTAGCATAATCAGAAGGTTGTACCATCATCACCTCTATATAATTCCAGAACATTTCATCACCCTAAAGAGAAACCCTGTGCCCACCGATAATCACCCCTCATTTCCTTCTTCCTCTAACCTCTGACACTACTAATCTTTTCATCCATATGGAGTTGCCTATTCTGAACACTCCATATAAATGGAATCAGAGAATATATAACCTTTTGCATTTGGCTTTTTTTCACTAAGCCTAAATTTTCAAGATTCATTCAAGTTTTTCCTTGTATCAGTACCTCATTCCTTTTTACGGCTAAAAAACATTCCATTATATAGACATACCACATTTTGTTAATGGACTTTTAGGCTGTTTTCACTTTTTGACCATTGTGAATAATGTCTCTATGAAGGTTTCTTTACAAGATTTTGTGTGAATGTGTGTTTCCATGACTCTTGGCTATCTATATACCTAGAAGTGGAATTCATATGGCAACCCACTTTTAGTTTTTTTGAGGAGCCGCCAAACGATTTCTACAGTGGCTGTACTATTTCACATTCCCACCAGCAGTGTATAAGGATTCTGATTTCTCTACATCTTTACCAAGACTTGTTTTCTCTCTCTTTTCAAATAGTCACCCTAGTGGGTATAGTGTGGTATCTCATTGTGGTTTAGATTTGTATTCCCCTAATGACTAATGATGTTGAGGAACCTTTCACACGCTTATTGACCATTTGTATATTTTTTGGAGTAACATCTATTCAAATCCTTTGCCTATTTTAAAGATTGAGTTGTCATTTTATCATTGAATTGTAGTAGTTCTTTATATATTCTGAATTGTAGGCCCTTGTCAGATATATAATTACAAATACTTCCTTTCCATTCTTTGGATTGTTTTTTCACTTTCTTGATAGTGTTTTTTTGATGCACAAAAGTTTCTCATTTTGATGAAATCCAATTTATCTATTTTTTTTCTTTAGTTGTTTATGCTTTGGGTATCATATCTAAGAAACTATTGCCTAATCTAAGGGGAAGAAAATTCACACCTATGTTTCCTTCAAAAAATCTTACAGTTTTGGGGCACTTGGGTGGCTCAGTTGGTTGAGTGTCCGACTTTGGCTCAGGTAATGATCTCACGGTTCATGGGTTTGGGCCCTGCATCGGGCTCTATGCTGACAGCTTGGAGCCTGGAGCCTGCTTCAGATTCTGTGTCTACCTCTCTCTATGCCCCTCTGCCACTTGTACTCTGTCTCTGTCTCTGTCTCTGTCTCTGTCTCTCCAAAATAAAACATTAAAAAAAAAGTCTTACAATTTTAGCTCTCACATTTAGGTCTCTGGTGCATTTTGGATTTTTGTGTATGGCAGGAGATGGGGTCTATTCATTATTTTGCAAGTGGATATCCAGGTGTCCCAGCACCATTTAAAAAGATTGTTCTTCTTCCACTGAATGATATTCATACCCTTGTTGGAAATCAATTGGCCATACACATATAGGCTTCTTTCTGAACTCTTAATTATATTCCACTGATCTGTTGTCTATCCTTATGCCAGTACCACACTGTCTTGATTACCGTAGCTTCATAGTAATTTTTGAAATTAGAAAGTGTTAGTCCTCTAACTTTATTCCTTTTTATCAACTTTTGGTTATTTTGGGTTTCTTACATTTCCATATGAATTTAGGATAAGCTTGTCTATTTCTGCAAAAAAAAAAGCAGTTTGAATTTTGATACAAATTACATTGAATCTGTAGATCGATTTGGGAAGTATTGCCATCCTATAGCAAGTCTTCTGATTCATGAACATAGGATGTCTTTCCATTTATTTAGGTCTTCTTTAATTTCTTTCAATATTGATTTTTCATTTTTGGTGTGCAAGTAGGTATTGCATTTCTTTGGCTAAGTTTAGTCTTAAGTGTTCTTTTTGATACTATTATACATGGAATTGTTTTCCTAATTTCATTTTCTGATGATTATTTCCTGAAATAGAGAAATATAATTGACTTGTGTGTATGGGTCTTGTGTCCTTCATCTTTGCTAAAGAATTGTATGTGTGTATGTGTGTGTCTATTCTTTAGTGTTTTCTATATACAAGATCACGTTGTCTGTAAATAGAGATAGTTTTACATCTTCCTTTCCTGTCTGGATGTCTTTTGTTTCTTTATATGGCCTAATCCCCCTGGCTAGAACCTTCAGCACAGTGGTGAAGAAGTGGTTAATGTGGACATCCTTGTCTTGTTCCTGATTTTAGAGCCCACATCTATTTAAAAAAATTTTTTTTAAATGCTTATTTTTGAGTGAGAGAGAGACAGAGCATGAGTTAGGGAGGGGCGGAGAGAGAGAGGGAGACACAGAATCTGAAGCAGGCTCTAGGCTTTGAGCTGTCAGCACAGACTCGAACTCATGAACTGGGAGATCATGACCTGAGATATGGCTTAACCGACTGAGCCACCCAGGAGCCCCATAGAGCCCACATCTATTTTTAGAAGTTGATTCCATAGTTAGAAGCATTCCCATAAGGAAAATTTCAGGCCTCAGATAACTTCATTGATTAGTGATATCAAACATTTAAGGATGAAATAATACCAGTTGTACAGAAAATCTTCCATAAAATGGAAGAGGAGGGAACACTTCCCAATTCATTTTATGAGGTAAGCACTACCCTGATATCAAAACCAAAGACATTACAAGAAAGGAAAGCCATAGTCCAACATCCCATATCAACAAAAAGCAAAATACATTAACAAAATGTTAGCGAACTGAATCTACAATATTTGAAAAAGTTGATGCATCATAACTAAGTACAGTTTATCTCAAGAATGCAAAGTGGTTTTAACATTCAAAAATCAATGTAATTTCACCACCTTAATAGAGTAAAACAACAAAACATATGATTAGCTTAATAGATATAGAAAAAAAAACGTGAGAAAATTGAACTTTCATTCATGATTTAAAAATGAAACAAAGCAAACTCAGCACACTATGAATTGTAGAGGACTTCCACACCCGAGAAAGGGTATCTATGAAAAATTAACACTTAACATGACTCTTAATGATGAGAGACTGAATGCTTATCCCTAGTATTGGAAACAAGGCAAGAATTTCCATTCGCATCATTTCTGTGACACAATGTAATAGAGGTCCTAGCTAGTGCAAACACACAAGAAAAAGAAGTTAAAAGTCTTATGTATCAGAAAGAAATAGTTAAAACTATATATTTTTTGCAGATAATATGACCATTTGTCTATGTAGAAAATCCTAAAGTTTCAATTTAAAAAGCTACAAGAATTGATTAGTGAGGTTAGCATGGTAACAAGATTCAAGGTTAATATTTTAAATGTTAATTGTATTTCTGTATATGAAAAGTGAATAGATTAAAATTCAAATATTAAAATATCATTTGTAATAGCACTAAAACTATCAAATACTTTGGAGTAGATTTAACAAAATATGTGCTCTTTCTGTACACTAAAAACTTCTTAAAATACTGCTCAGAGAAATGGAAAATGATCTAAACAAAGGGAAAGACATTCTATGCTCATGAATCAGAAGACTCAATAGGGCTAAAAGATTCAGTGCATTTGCTATCAAAATCCCAGATGGATATTTGGAAAAAGTGACATTCTATTCTAAAATTCATATGGAAATACAAAGGGTCCGGAATAGCCAAAACAATTTTGAAAAACAAAACAAACTTGGAGATCTTCTGTACAGATTACTTGGAAATATTGCTATACTAGATTTCAAAGCCTGCTACCAGATTACGTTAATCAAGACAGTCTTGCATTGGGATAACTGTAGGTTATTTAGCTCAATGCAACAGAATAGAGTCCAAAAATAGACCCAAACACATATGATCAATTCATTTTTGATGAATCTGCTAGGGTAATCCAATGAGGAAAGAATAATCTTCTCAACAAATGATACTGGAGCAACTGGATGTTCCTGAGCAAAAAAATGAATCTCAATCTATATTACACACCACCCAAAAGAAGTCACTCAAGGTGGATCATAGACCTGAAGATGTGTGCTCTGAAGCTCTAAACTTTTATGATAACACACGGGAGAAAAATCACTATGACCTTGGGTTTATTAGAAATTTAAATCTCTGATTAAAAAGCACCACAGGGGCGCCTGGGTGGCGCAGTCGGTTAAGCGTCCGACTTCAGCCAGGTCACGATCTCGCCGTCCGTGAGTTCGAGCCCCGCGTCAGGCTCTGGGCGGATGGCTCGGAGCCTGGAGCCTGTTTCCGATTCTGTGTCTCCCTCTCTCTCTGCCCCTCCCCCGTTCATGCTCTGTCTCTCTCTGTCCCAAAAATAAATAAACGTTGAAAAAAAATTAAAAAAAAAAGCACCACAAACCATAAAAGTTGATAATGTGGATTTATTCCAAGTTAAAAAAAAAACAAAAAAACCTTTGCTCTTCAAAATTTAATGATAAGAAGATAAAAAGTCATGCTATAGACTGGGAGAAAAATGTAAAGGACTTGTATCCAGAATTTGTAACAAACTCTTACAATCTCATAATAGGACAATTCAATAACACATGGGTGAAAGATTTGAATAGACTCTTCAGCAAAGATAAAAAAAATGGAAAATACACACACACAAAGGTGCTCAGCATCATTAGTCATCAGGGAAATACAACTTAACCTGTAGTGAGATACATCTACACACTGGCTAGAATGGCTACAATGATACAGTCTAGCAATATGCAATGTTGACAAGAATGTGGAACATCTGGAACTCTCATTCACTGCCGGTGGAAATGTGAGATGGTGCAGCTACTTTGGAGAAACAGGTTGGCAGCTATTTGTAAGCTAAACACATAGCAACCCCACTCTGAGTTATTTACCCAAGAGAAAGGAAAACATGTTCACACAAGGAATTTACTTGAATGTTCCTAACAGTTTTGCTCATGATAGCCAAATGGAAACAACAACCCAGGGGTCCATCAACTGATAAATGGATAAACAAGTTATGGTATATCCATACCATGAAATACTAGTCAGCAACAGAAAGGACTCAACTATTCGTTTGCGCCACAACGTGGATAAATCTCAACCACATTCTGCCAGGTTAAAGAAACCAGACATAAAAGAGTATACTTTGTATGATTTCACTGATAGGAAATGTCAGAAAAGTTGAAACTTTAATGTCAGAAAGCTGACCAGTGGTTATCAGGGACCAGGGTTGGAGATGGGTGTTTGATTATAGGAGATTATAAGGGAGTTTTTTCTGAGGATGGAAATGTTATACGTTGATTGTAGTCGTGGCTTTATGACTATATATATTTGTCGAGACCCCTCAAATTGTACACTTACAATTGGTGAGTCTTAGTATACGTAAATCATATCTCAATGAACAAATCAGGTCCCCAGGTAACTCTAATATACAGCCAGGGTGGAGGCCACTGACTCAAATTTACCACCTTATTTTCTTGATGAAGAAACACCAAGGCTCAGGGAGGGAAAGCAATGAGAGACACCAAGTCAATGTCTATGCAGTGAGTGGGTGGGTGAGTGGATGAATGAATTGATGAATAACATGACTGAGTGAAGTTATGGCAGACCAAACCCTAGAAATCATGTCTTCTTGCACCCAGGTCTTTCCGCCTGCATCAGGATTAAGGACAATTTGAGAATTCGCTGTTAATGGTGACCAGGAAACTACAGGGGTCAGAGCAGCCTCAGAGACAACCTGTGAGGCTTGTCAACAAGGTGGGTGGAGATCAGGAATAATGGCCTCGGGTCTGGTGGGCTTGATTACCTCTGACCAAGCTTCAGGTCCCAAGGCAGAATATATTTGAGATGGGGTAGATGGACTAGGATTGGTAGTTTGGGGTAGAGCCTGGCTACTTAGAGTGGGGTCCAAGGAGCAGCATCAGAATTACTTAGAAGCTTCTTGGAAATGTCAGTCTCAGGGCCCATCCTAGACCACTGGATTAGAGTCTGCTTTTTAAAGTTTGAGAAGTACTCCAGAAGAGGACTTTGGAAAATTTGGGGAGCTGGGGGAGAGGACAGGCCCAGAGACCACGTTTGATTTTTCTCCAGAAGCAGTGAACAATACAGAGAAGAATGCTGGCCAGGACAGGGGCAGGAGTCAAGAACCAGTCACCGTGGGCAGGTCACTTTTGTCTCCTGAGCTTTAGTGTTCTGGTCTATAGAATGGGCATATGGAGAATTCCTGCCCAGCATACCTGTCAGATGGAGAAAAGGAAAAGGAAGTGTGCAATCACCTTGGAAGCTGTTGGCTGCTGCCATACCTGCTGCCACAGCCCACTCTGTCCCCCCCTCCCTGTGCTGCATGACGTGTTGGTTTCCATTCCTAGCATACCCTGACCTCCTAGCTCCCAGCTCAGGCCCAACCCCACAGTGGGTGCTCAGTAAATTCCCATGGCCTGATGGCAGTTTTATGGCCATCTGGTCCCCCTTTCACATTGCTCTCCTTACTGGTTTCTGAAGGTAGATAAGAACAAACAAGAAGATCCATCTCAGGTATGTTAAGTGGAGAGGAAGAGTTGCAAACAAGGAGCTGCTCAGGAGTGCATGTTCTTGGGGCTTTCCTTATACCTCTGGCCTCAGGGGCCTCTGAACCTTCTGAGACTTCCAATAGTTGGTTCCTGGGACAGCTGACTATTTTAACAGGAGCCTGTCCTACTCGTACATGGTGGTTACCAGGGACAGGTGGGTACCTTCAACTCCAGCTTCCCCTCAGGAGGAGGACTCAGGTATAAGGCAGGATTGCAGCAGACTGGGCTCTTGCAGCCTGAATGCTGGCAGGCCCCTACCTGGTGCTGGCAGCCGGATCTCATTCCTGCTGAAGAATGGCCAGTCCAAGAGCATACGGCCCACAACATGTTTAATCCTTGGCCCCTGTGGCTCTGCCACATGCCATGTGATTCCCCTGGCACACACAGTCACCCCCTGCATTCATTTTCCTCCCTCAATATACCAATGTTATCCCTTTGGAACATGTTGTTAATCCCTCCCGCCTATATTATCTCTCTCCTGGCATGCGTTCCTACCTCCACAGCATCAAATGAACTCGCCTTGCATTCACTGCAACCCTCTGGCATTAACTGCTATTTCTGGAGTGCCTGGGGACACCACTGGCATGAACTGGCACTCATCCTGGCACAGGAAAGGCTTCTCTGGCCATGGGCATGCTCACTCAGTATGCACTGAATAAGGGCTAACGCACCTTTTCTGGTTCTCATTCTATGTGTGAACTAGGAGGCATTTCCCCCGCCTTTTTCAAGGTCCTACAAGAGCAATTGGGATTAATTTCATCTCTAACTGTACTGTTCTTAGCAGCAGTGGTGTCTACATTGCTCTCAAGCCTAACACAGCCAAAACAGACCTTTTGATCCTGTTCCCCTCTCAGTAAGTGGCACTGTTCTCTACTCACCTACTTGCATAAGCCAGAAACTCCAGTACAATCCTGGATCCTTCCCTTTCCTTCATTCCCCGTATCCAGACCTGCTGGTACCCCAATGACCTCCATGTTTCTAAATCCAGTGATCACTTTGCCATACAAGTCTGTATTAGCTTCCTGTGGCTGCTATAACAAAGCCAACTTGGTGGCTGAAAACAATAGAAATTTATCCTCTCTCAGCTCACTGGACCAAAAATCAAGATGTCAGCAGGGCCACATTTCCTCTGGAGGCTCTAGGGGAGAACTGTTTCCTTGCCTCTTCCAGCTTCTGGTGGCTGCTGGCATTCCTCGGCTTGTGGCCGCATCACCTCAGCCTCCCTAGCCACATTGCCTCCTCTTCTGTCTGTGTCAAATCTCCCTCTGCCTCCCTCTTAGGAGGATACATGCATTTAGGGCCCACCTAAATTATCTAGGATAATCACTGTATCTCAAGATCATTGATTCAATCACATCTGCAAAACCCCTCCCCCCTTTTTTACCGTATAAGGTAACATTCACAGGTTCTAGAGATTAGAGTGGGGATATACTGGGGGAGGGCATAACTTAGCATGACACCCCAACGTACTCAGCAGTTAAGAACTGTCTTTGAAGCTATTTTTTCCCTTGGCTTCTATACATCTCCTCCTTCATTGGCCACTCCTTCTCATTTGCCTTTGTAAAACTCTACTAGTAGGATTTCTACCATCCATTCAGTTGCTCAGGCTGAAAACCCATGAGTCATTTTTGCTTCCACTTTCCCCTCATGTCTTTCCACAACCAGCCCACTCAGCCAACCTCAAAACTGTAGCCCGGCTCTTCCACCCTCACTTCTCCTCAACTCACTTCTATTTGCACAACCACCACATTTGTGGTCCAAACCACCCTTCTCCATCACCAGAAATAGACTCTGTGACCAAAGGAATGATTCAGAAGCTCCAGATGCCTGTTGAACATCCTCTCAGCCTCTCTCTTATTCCAGCCACGATTGCAGTGAACATTTCCAGGAAGGTTTTCACTGAAAGTGTCTTAGCTCAATTACAGGATGTGTGATCGTTGCTTACTGCACGAGGGCTTCTCTGATGCCACGGTGTGAGACACCAGCAGAGATCTTCGTGGCACAGGGCATGTGCAGCCTGGTAGCATGGCAGGGGAGAGTCAACACCCTTGGGTCAATAGGGAGCCAGGAGTTAATGTAGAAATGCTTCTCCCTGTGGATCCCTATGTGGACAATTCTGAGAGGAATTCCATATCCACTTGAGAAAGTTTCAGTGAGATTAGCCCTGGCTTCACATGGTGGGGAACAACTCTGTAATGCGTAATTTTATAGGCTTTTTCTCCTTTCCTCTTTTACTCTTCCTGGTCCTTCGTCCTTGGTACCTGGGATCATTTTCCAAAAAAAATTGCTTTCCCATAAGTCTTTACTTCAGGTTCTGCATCTGAGGGGAACCCAGGCTAAACTAGTGTACTTTCCAAAAATGCAAATCTGACCATGATCCCAGGACCCTCCCACCTCCTCAAAACCTTTCAGTAGCTTCTCAATGGTTTTGTGCTAATGGTGAAGCTCTTCCTGTGACTGACAAGGTTCTGAATAGTTTGGTTCCTACCTGACTCTATCATTTTCCCCACCTGCCTTTCCACTTCCCACCCCAGCCTCACTGAGCCTTTAAGTGCCCTTTCCTCTCAGAAGTTTCTCTCTTCTCAGGACTTTTCATAAGCTAGTCCTTCTTGGAGCTCTTTATTCCCTGCTCCTCTTCTGGGTGACTCTAGTTTATACCCCAACTCTCAAGCATAATTTTTTCAGAGACCCCCTTTACCTACAGACTAGGTAACACCCCCGTTATGCATTCTTCTAGCATAACTTTGGATAACTTCCCTTCTCAGAAGCATTTCTTTTGCTTGAAGTTTTCCTTTTATTTGTACTATTATATGACTAACATCTGTCTCTTTCATTAGATGATAAGCCTCAGGAGGATAGAGACTTAATTTTTGCTCTTTAGTTATCCTCAAGGCCACACCTAGTGCAAGGCATATATTATAGGCTTTAAATATTTGTTGCATAAGTGAATGAATGAATAAATTAAAGCCTAATTATTCCCCAGTATTCAAGATATATGCCACATTTCTGTATTCTTTTTGAACAAATTAAACCTGGCTTCAGCACTCACCAACCAGTATCAGTAACTTCTGAGACTTCTCCCAAGCCTCAGTCTGAACAAATGCCTTGGGCCTGCGGAGTTCTGGAAGGGCAGAACAGGCCCTGTTGCTTGCTGGGTACAGGAAGTCCCCCCTCCCCACTCCTTCTTGCTCAGCCTTGATTGAGAGTATAATCCATTCCAAGGTTTGTGGCTCAAACAGAGGCTCTCCTTCCCCCTGCCAGCTGGCCCCACAAGGACCTTCACTTTGCCATTCAGTGACTAGTCCTCACATACCTCCACATGGCCAGCCCACTGGGAGTCCTGCTTCCTGCAAATGGGCTCAGGTCCACACACCCTTCCTTCCCAAGAAGCCTGAAATGCTGTTCTCTCCAAAAGCTGCCGAGGCTCAAAAACACTCAGGTGCCAGGTTGCTTTGCCCTTCTCAATTCCAACAAACACATGTTCCCCTTTTTCTTTTCAAGGGGCCTGTGATCCCAGGAGTCTTACTCAAAACCTAGAGCCTCAAAGGAGCTTGCTTTCCTTTACCAGGGGTGGGGGAGGAGTATGGTGAGTGGTATGGCAATGCAGTGGTTCGTTTCTCCTCTCCTGTGTGGTGGCGGGATAAGCTTCCTGCCTTTAAGTGTATCTTCTCATAAGGTTGGACAGACTCATATTAAAGTAAAGCACCAACAATATTGAATTCCTAATGACTAAATCTGTTACATTTGCATACAATTGTACGTAGTTCGCAGATATCTTCAAGCCGCACTTGTACCTCTTGACTTCATGTTTTGGCATCTTCCTCAGTGTGTTGCTGTCCGTGGTGCTGTAGCGTCATGGGGCTCAAAGGTGAGATGGTTTCTTCTGTTGTTTGACTCCTATGCAAACTTTCCCAGGACTCACACCTTTTATTATTTACTTTTTTAAATGAAAGATTAAAAAAAATTTTTTGACGTTTATTTATTTTTGACAGACAGAGAGAGCATGAGCTGGGGAGGGGCAGAGTGAGACAAAGAATCTGAAGCAGGCTCCAGGTTCTGAGCTGTCAGCACAAAGCCAGACGCAGGGCTTGAACCCATGAACCGTGAGATCATGACCTGAGCCAAAGTTGGATGCTTAACCAACTGAGCCACCCAGGCACCCCTAAATTAAAGAGTTTTTTGAAAGCCTGTTGTAGGAGAAATAGAATCAGGTCTCTCACTTCCCGGTGTATTCAGCTGATTCTTGTATTTTGGGCGATTCCATCTGACATTTCCCTTTGGGGAAGTTAGGGCAGGGTTGAGGCCCTGACCCCACATGCACTCTGTTTATAAGTGTCACTGTGTTTGGGAGAGATACTGAGGATGGGGATGCAGCATGCCCTTGGTCAGTATGAAACATGGCTGGGTTCATTCAGTTTTTTCAGCTAGATGCTGAGTATAACCTGTCCAAGTATAATTTGGTTGCCTGATCTAGGAGCCTCTGAGTCACCACCTCCTCCATCTTTCCCACCCATCCCACAGCCTACAACTCACTGGAGTGTGTTAATTCACTTTCCTCACCCCTACCACTGTGGCCTTTGAGCACACCCTCAGCTCCATATCACAGCCACAGCTTCTCCTCAGTCTCCTGCCTCCACATTACACCTGCTAATTGGCCCTCCCTCTACACAAGCTGGAGGGCTCCCCACTGTACTTATATGTCAAATCCAAACTCCTTAGCGTGGCCTCTTGCCGACCACCATGCTCAGTCCCTCCTCTATGTCTCTGTATGTGCTGTACCTCCCTCCTTCACTAGCTTCACTCCTCTGTTTATCAAACTCCTCACTCTTCCACACCCAGCTCAAAGGGCCCTCTTCTCTGGAGCCTTTACTGACCTATGCATCCCTGGGCCCTGCACACATCCACAACCCCTTCCCTATCCTGTCCCCTCTCCCGCTACCCCACTCCCACTCTTCTGACCTCCTCTCTCACCTCTGAGGCAGGATTACAACTGTCTCATCTTTTTACCCTCCTCACACTATGGCCAACAAGTGATGGGTGCTCAACAAGAATTTGCTGGAAGGAGAGTTGGCTGATAGATTTAGTCTCTTATTAATTGAACCTCCCTCATAGATCAATCTCTTCCCTCTCTATCTACCAATGATGTTGGAAACTTCTCCTAGCCTCACTCCCTCTCAAGTTAATTCATTTAATTCATTTCTTCAAGAACACATTGTGGTAGCTGTCACTCTCCTCTCATGTCCTGGCTATCAGAAGCCTGAAACTCCTGTTTGCATCACCTCCCAACTCACTTTGGTTTCTCTTTCTGACTAAGAGCATTCCAGTCTCTTTTGCTTTCTCATAGGTTGCTTTATTGAAGAATTCTGTTCGTTTTGATATAAGAGCCTAGGGCCAGAGAGGGTGAGATACCTGTTTGGTTCACAAGGCCAGGAAGCTGAAAATGGTTTTTCCCCAGCCTGTACTCTAGTTCCCCCATCTCTCCTTCTCCTGGTAGCCAGGAGCTAAGACCTCCCCAGTACGTGCCCCACCCTAGCCTGCCTAAAATGCTTCATGAACCAAGTTCAGAATGAGAAAATCAAGCAAATACTTACCCAATGCATAGAGGAGAAATGACTTGGAAATAAGTCCTGATATGTTCCTGCATGTATGTCTCATTCACTCAGACTATAACACTCTGAGCTTGAAAGTTTTGGGGCATAAGACTTTTGCCCTAGGGCAGGGGAGGAATGACGATCTACAAGAGCCACTGCTAAGGATGGGAGGCAGGCAGATAGTGGGGGCTCAGAATGCTTGAGCCTCCTGTTTTATGTATGTATGGGAAGTTGGTATTCCAAGTGTTATGAATTTGGGATTTTAGATGGGGACTCTGGGTGGGTGCAGGGGCCAGTAGCAGGGATTACGGAGGGAGAAGAAAATGTTACAGGAGTGAGGTGCATAACCACAGACATGAAAAAAGAGAAGGTGTTCCACAGCAATGGAAAGGTAGTGAGATGGGTCAAAGGTTCCATGGTGCATGTAGGAAAATAAGAGGTTCTAGATGTGGGGTAAGAACTTTAAGTGTAGATGAAGGGGAACACTCTGGGTTTATGTACCAGGGATACAGTGCTAGATGTGGGATAACTTTGGAGAGGGCAGAATTCTGGGTGTGATAGATGGGAGTACAGGACACGATGCTTGTGTTTGGGTGTCTGTGTGTGGATGGGTGTATGTGTGTACGCAGCTTGTGAGGGTCACAGACCAGGAAGCAGACCTGTCAGCAGTGTGAAATACTGAAGCAGGTGAAAAGTAAGGTGGGAAGGATTTAAGAGAGGGAAGAGGGTAGAGCTCATGGCAGAAGTCTGCTGGCCTGAGAGTGGGAGGTCATCTGGGGCAGCTCCCTGCCCACATTGCCCTCAGAGCCCTGTCCATGGTTCTGTATACAGAGAACCCCTTCAACCTCTAGTAGCTGGGCACCAGCAGTCTGTCTTAGCTCATGCTATGTGTCCCCACTCTCACTGATTGCATTGTTGGGATACAAAGTAAGTCCTTTCCAGAATGTGTTCCAGAAACCCAAGTAAATAAGTTGACTCCAGGAAGGGGACTCAAGAGAAGCCTGGGGGAGCAGCAAGTGCCCCAGGAACACTGCTGGTGAGGCTGGAGAGGGTAGGGACTCTGAGGTCTGGGGGTCAAGTATGATGGCTCCCCTGAAGTGGGCTGTAAAGGACCAGGAGGATTTGGTTTTGGGTGGGGGGATGTATTAAGCAAAGCAGTGAAGAGTGAGGAGCCTGAGATAGGGCCTGGGGCGGGGAGGGGCAGTGGAGAGGTTCCTAACAGATTGCAAGCTCACATGTCTGAAGGAGCCGGGCAGATGATGTAAATGAATGAAGCAGGCCAGGAACAAGATGAAATTAAGAAACATGGGGATGGGGGCGCCTGGGTGGCTCAGTAGGCTGAGTGTCCAACTCTTGATTTTGGCTCAGGTCATGATCTCACTGTTTGTGAGATCGAGCCCTATGTCAGGTTCTGTGCTGACAACATAGAGCCTGCTTGGGATTTTCTCTCTCTCTCTCTCTCTCTCTCTCTCTGCCCCTCCCCCACTCATTCACTTGCTCCCTCCATCTCTCTCAAAAAGAAAAAAAGAAAAAAGAAATATGGGGATGGGCAAATAGAGAGAGAGAGCGCGCCCTAAATAGCTAAGGACATTCAAGACAAAACAAAACAAAACAAAACAAAACAAAACACGGGTCAGGCCAAATCAAGTCTGGCCCATGGACCACCAGTCGGAGACCTTGGCTGTCTAAGGGTGTATGGCAAAGGCCTTGGATGCCCAGCCCAGTTGAAGAAGAAAATTCTGCAATAGGGCAGAGATGGGGCCTGCCTAGGACCACGGGGGAACAATGCTGTCTGGACGGTGCCTTCCTTACCTTTCCCTTACAAGGAGCTAACAGTTTATTGAAGTCTCAGTTGGTCTCGGACCCATATTTTGCCAGCTAGATGACCTCATTCCCTTTCCATCACGGCCTTCCAACCTGACGACCCCCTTCCCTAAATGCCTCCCAGGCTGGTCTTGCTTTGTATACAGAGTGTCATCTCCTAGCCCATTACAACACTCCAGCGAGCATTTCGGAGCTGACCCAGGCCCTCCTGCTTCCTTTAGGCTTAGTCCTTTGGGGTGTGACCCCCCCTCCCAGCACCTCCCAGAATCACCTAATCTCTTTTCATCCCCCTCTGGTGAGGTAGGCAAAGGAGGGCTCCAAGCACCCCAGCTCCCATTGTCTGTGCTCTTTGAAACGTTTAAAGGGATTAGGGGCTGGGGGCTGGGCCAGGGTTGCCCTCAGGGATGTGTGTTCAGTGGGGGAGAAGATGAGATTCTACTTCCTTCCATCCCACCCGTCCAGAAGGGCTGGTGAGTGCAAGATAGATGGCGTGGATAAGGGGGCATCCAATTAATTCCAATTTAAACCCAATTTGGTCTCCTTTATAATTAGAACAGCAGGCGTGTTTTAATAGTGGATTATCTCTCCCGGGCAGTCCTTTGTCATTGCTCTTTCTCTGCACTGGGTCTTCTGGACCACCCGACCTGGGCAGTGGGGACGGAGCTGGGGGAGAAGGGCAGGGCATGGATGGGGAGATCGTGGGGCATGGGTGCACAGAGAAGGGACCACAGAAGCTCAATGTCAGTGAGGATTCTTTACTCTGATATCTATAGAATAGGAGAGAGAAGACATTGATGGTAGATCTAGAAGGTGGGGCCATGGGGCTCAGAAGGGGAGCAGAGATATGGGCACTGCTGTGTGACCTTGGATGAGCCCTTGACCTTTCTGTGCTTCAGTTTTCTCACCTGGCAAATGAGGACAGTGATGGTAATGATGACAGAACATGCCATTTATAATAATGTCTTAAAGTGGCCCCGCAGCCAAATGTTTTCAAGTGAGCTCTCGCTTAGAAGGTCTCCCCCAGCATCCCTCTCCGCCCCATTCCCCACAGAGGCCCTGTGGGGACACACCAGTGAAAAACCACAGTCAGACATGGGCAGCCAGAGGACATGGGCAGCCCTCGCTTGTTTCTGCGGGAGCTCAGGAGGTTCAGAGAGGACCTCAGATATAATCCTGAAGGTTCCAAAGCCCCCTTGGGGAAAACAGAGCCCTCCCCCCCTAGCAACTGCACAGTTAATGCTTGAGTTGAGTCGCTCAGGGGCGGGGGGGGTGTCTTGGGTAGCGGCCACTCGGCCCAACTGTGTGAGCCCTTTGCTGTTTGGCCAGCACGTTTTCAGTCCATGTCCTCTCCTCAAGTCGGCAAAGTAGTTGTCATCATTGTGACTGCTGGCAGGTAAGGAAACTGAGGCTCAGAGAGGAAACAGTGATGCTTGGGACCAGCTTGTTCTGTGAGGCAGGGAAAGCTTATCAGTCCCCAGTCCTGAGTCCAGCCTTGCCCGGAGCCAGTCCCCACTTTGCAGATGAGGCTCCAGCCCTGGACCAACGGCTTGTGGCTTTTTCTCCTGGGGCAGGGGCTCTGTCTGCAGGGGCCAAGGCCCACTCCACACAACACAGAGCCCCTGGCCCACAAAGCTAGCCTGCCACCCTCACCCTCCCTGCCCCTCAGCACCAGGACCTCAGCCACCGCCTGTGGCCTCACAAATCCTCCCAGGGACATCTGGGTAATTACAAGATTCTTCATTTACTGATGACACTTTTCATTACCCAGAATGAACGCAGCCTTGTTCCCTCCCCACAGCCCAGGCAGGGCCGTTCCTCATGTCGGTGGGATTGATGGGCCAGGTTGGGACCGGTGCCTCCCTCCCCTAGGCCTCGAGACAGTCGCTTTTGCCAGCGGATGCTTCATCCCGTGGCACTGGCTCTCTCCTCCTCTGAGGGCGGGGCGTTGCACTTGCACCCCCACACTGAACCCCCACAGCCATTCTGCGGGCCACCATTGCTCCCTTCTCTTTTCCACAAGGAAACGAAGGCTTAAAGAAGGTAAACCACTTTCCTGAGAGCTGACGAGAGAGAAAGATCCAGACACCTCGCCACCTACCCCCTTCCCCCACAAAAGCCCCATTCATTGGAGCAAACGGCTTGAGAACCCCTGGTTTTATAACCAAAGGCAAGAGGAAAGCCCGCATACCTGGTTCTTGCCCTCTGAGACTCTCACAGGGGGTCACTCATGAGAGGCTGAGTCAGGCCAGCACGGGGTTGAGGCGGGGCTCTCTGGGGCTCCTCAGCTCTGCAGCCTGGCTCAGAGACGTCGTGGTTTCTGTTTGTGGCCCATCCGCGAAACGTTGGCGCCTGGAAGCATCCCAGAGTGGCCGGGAATGAGGCAGGAGTAGATGGCCCGTGAGCTCTCTCTCCCGTGCTCAGGCTCGCTGTCCCTGCAAGGTGTGTAACCTGCCTTGGGAAGCTTCTCCTTAGAGCTAATAGGAGTGTCTCTGCCTGCCCTGGGGAGGACTCCTGGACTAAAGCATAGGAAAGTCCCAAATTTGGGGGGAAGAACGCTGGAGAGTGGGGCACGGGGACTTCACCTGCCACAGCCTCTGTAAGGCTGGAAAAACGAGGCTCTTGCCAGAAAAGGTCTTTTATTTTTTGTCATGAGGGAATTACATAACGGCAGGGTAGTTTATTCATACGTACAAATATATGCATGAATATATAGGTGTGTGCGTGCGTGTGTGTGTGTGTGCGTGCGTGTGTGTTTGCTTTGTGATATTTGTGCTAACTTAACACACAGCATGAACGCTTAAAGCTGACAAGTGAAATTTAGTTAGCAGGGGGCCCCTTGTTCCCGATTTATTGCTTCACCAGGGACTCATGCAGGCTGCGGGGCTGGAGGGTTGGTGGCGGGGAGAGAGCCCGCGACCCAGGCCCCAGTTGAATTATGAGTCACAATCTATAAACCATTACGTGCTGTGGATTGCAATGGTATTTATTGCAATCTGACCACTCACATTTCAAAACTTGGTTTCGCACATGGGTTGGAGAAAAGGACCTAAAAAATATGTTTTAGAGTCGGCTGCCCTTGGCTGTGGGGGTCAGCCTGCAGCCTGACGATCTAGAGAGAGATTGACACGCCCCAGCCTCCCCCTTCACAGACCCCTGCACCCCCGACAGCGGGACCCTAGGAAGCTCAGTCCATTTTGTCGGACAAGACAGGGGTAAAAACTTCACTTATTTTTAAGGGCAGGATACAAAAGAAGGATGAAAGGAATCTACCATGCACTGGCTTCCTCCTATGTACCAGGCACCATGTGGAGATATGTTCTTCCTACCAAGCCTGAGAAAAAAACACCCTTATTCCCCCATTGACAGCTGGGGAAGTCGAGGCCCAGAGAGATGTTGTAACCAGGTGTGTGCAGCCTCAAAACCCCAGAACTTTCCACACCAGCATCTTGTCTGTTGAGTTGAGTGACTTACTCAAGCCCCAGAGCCAGGGAGAACATCACCAGGGAGCCCAGCCTTGTGCCCAGCCTTCCCTCCCCTTGAGCTCATTGCCCAGTTGTTCCCCTTACCTGCCCGCCTGCGGCTTCACTTGTGTATGAGGGGAGCACCTCGCCTTGTCTCTCCACAGGTCTCACAAAGCCCAGTGAGACCTGAGATCTGCAGAACAGAGTAAGCCCAGACCATTCTCCTGTCAAGTAATCTGGAGCACTGTAGGTCAGTCATGGCTGTGTAGTTTCCTCCCCTGCAGACCTTCTCAGAGCCTTTTTAAACCATGAGGCTTGCCGTGGCTCTGTGAGAGGGTGTATGGTTTGAAGCGTTTCCTAATTTATTGATCAGGGGAGTTTGGGAAGGAAAGAACCCCCAAAGTATGTTCATGCTAACAATGGTCTGGTTGGAAGAGTTCTTTCTTGGGCGTCAGAGTGCAAACCCCACTTTCTGCACCACTCACTGTGACTTTGGAAACCCTGCTTGGCCTCTCATGACTTGTAGGACATCCCTGGGCCTACTGGGGTCAGCTGGAGCCCAGGACAGAGGGTGGCACGCAGAGAAGAGAGGATCAGAGCCATGCTGGGATCAGCTGAGCACAGACCATTGGCGAGCCCTTGGCGAGCACCTTCTCCTCCTTTGGCCTTGGTGTCCCCACCGGCTAGATCAGATGAGCTTAAAGAGTCGTCCAGTTTAGGCTTTGTGTGCTTGGGCATCTGTAGGGCAGAAGGAGTCCTGACTCCTCTTGGGCTGTCTGCTCCAATGCCCTCCAGCCCCACCCGCTGCTTCACCCCAGCCCCCACCCCAGGGAGAATGACAAAGGAGCCAACAGACTGACCCAGGCTTAATGTAGCTGGAGCACATTAATAATTGATGCTCGAGGAGACAAGATCTGCCTCAGAGGGATGTGAAGAAGGGGAGGGGGCCGGGGCACATGAAGGAGAAGAGTTCTGCTCAGGCCACGGCTGGGCGCAGGGTGGACTCTTGTGGCAATGTGACATCACCCAGGCACCTGGGTGGTGGCTTCCCTGGGGCCCTAGTCAGGCTCTGCCCAGTGAGACCTGAGGACACGTTGCCAGGGACACAGCCTTGGCCATCAGTGAGGATAGGGTGTTAGGGGTCTTTTCTGCTTCAGGACCAAAGGGCCTGGGCTAGTTGGAGCCTGGCCCTGCCCCATGGGTTCTTCGAGCTGGGCGGCCCTGACCTGATGTCACCAGAACATGGGGCAGTAGAAAGCAGATGGGCTTACCGGACCCTCGGGGTGGGGCTGCGCTGGGACACCCAGACTGCCCCCAGATGGCTGTCCGTCCCCCTGGCCTGGGGAGTCTGTACACCGGGGCTAGTCTGTGACCTTGCAGGATGACTCTGGCTAATCCCTTGTCTCTCTGGGCCTCTGCAACATTGAGGGGCGTCGGGGGGACAAGTGATTGCAAGCCTCTTCGGTACTGCCCACATCCCAGTTCTGAGACTGAGGGCCAGTCTGGCACAGCAGCCACCCTAGGGATGGAGGTAGAGGGTGGGAGGGGGCAGGGGAGCACGGTCTGTCCCAGAAGGTCCCCTCCCAGGCAACCTTCAAGCCAATGTGTCCCTCTTGGCAGGGTGAGGGGTGTTCCAGGAGCTGGCAAGCCCTCACATGCCCGACACCCTTGCTCCCAGGATTCCAGGAGCAAAAGGGTTGTCAGAATGCATGCCCAGCAATGTCACTATCAGACTCATCAGCACAACCAAGAAGCCCTTGCGTCTATTCCCCGCATGGCGTCGTGTGTTCTCGCGAACCTGTTCAACCTAGCGGCAGGTAGCCCGCCCTCCCAGGGCCCCTGCTGTCCCTCCATGTGGGGTGCCCAGGACAGTCGGTCCTCCCTGCTGTCCTCACGCCGAGGCTGTGTGATCCGCCCCGCTGCTGGGAGGGAAGGAGTCTGCCAGGCTGAGGGGAGGGGACAGCCCTGTTTCCCGGTGGCCGGGGAGGGGGCCGGGCCACCCTCACTCTGTGCCGTGGTGCCAGAGGACCTGGATCACTTGTCCGTCCTGACAAGCGCCTCACGAGGGGCACGTTATCTGTCCCATCTCACACGAGGCAATGGAGCCCCACTAGTCCGAATTTGCAGAGCTGGTACGGGAAGGGGCTGCCTCTTGCTCGCTCTCATTCGACGTTCATTAAATAAACATTTCTTCATACCCGTTCCATACTTACCCGAGGCTGACTGTGCATTGAATCTGGGGCTTATTGGAAGCCTGGCACCCCAGCGTTTGAAGGAAAGGAAACCACACATGCAAAAAGGCCCGTAGGTGAGAGGAAGCACTCACTGTTGAAGAAAAGAAGCGTTCCGGTACAGCAGCAGCCTTGAGTTAGAGGCAGGAAGTGATGAGGAGGCGACAGACACTTCCGGGCCACAGCGAGGAGCTTGAACTTCACCCTCGGTCAACGGATGGCACCAAAGGGTTGTAAACAAGAAAGTGGCATCACTGGGCCAATGTTTTGGAAAGATCTCTCTAGCTCCGGAGTGCCGCCTGGGTTGAGAGGGGATGGGAGCAGGGGTGAGGCTGGAGCTAGATGGCATTCGAGACAGTGAAGGTGACAAGAGCCTGCCCTAGGGGTGTGGCCGTGTCAGTGACAAGCTGAGGACAGACCCCTAACAGGAGAAATATGCACTCCATGCTTGCTGGGCCGGGCGCGGGTAGGAAAGTCAAGGATGACTCCTAGGGCTCTGCTTCGGGTGACAGGTGAATCAATGGTGAAGTTAGCAGGCTCCAGACGGGGAGGAGCTTGGTCACTTTGGGACCGGCCTGGTTTGAGGTTCCTGGGGGACTTCCGGGTAGAGGTGTCTGCCCACCACCAAATATCCAGGGTCTAAAAGTGAAGAGAGAGGTCTGAGCTGCAGGTGGAAAGCTTCAAAGGCATCAGCACGATGGATGGGGAAATCTTGGGGGTAGAAAACCTTGCTAAGGTTGTGGACGAGAGACAGAAGAGGAGAAAGTTCAGCCGGAATCCTGAGAAAAAGCATGGGGGGAGCAGAAAGAGGCAAGTCTGAAAAGTCTCGGCCATCCATGCAGCCGAGGACAAATCCTGCTGCACCAGGGCCCAAGCGGTGACCAAGGTGTTCCTTATAAAGGTTGGCTCCTGGGACTGTCCTAACCAGGACCCCTGTTCCTGTGCCTCTGCCCTCCCCCAGATGGGACCTCAGGTCTCCTGATTCCAGAGGGTCCCATTGAGTTTTCTCACTGGCCCTCCGAGGACATGGGTGGAACTGAGCCCAGAGCAAGGGGAGGGGTCTGGGGAGGACGCTGTCCAGCAGAGGGGACAGACGGAAGGAGGGCCCAGGGATGAGAGGAGCTTGGTGCACCGTGGTGCCATAATCTCCCTGGATTTGGGTGCTAGGATTCTTTTGTTGCAGCCAGAGCGCAGGGCTGGTGGTGGCCTCTGCTCACGGTTGGTTCCTACAAGCCGGGAGGCTACCCCGGATGTTGTACAGAAGACAGGTGTTGGGGGGGCCGGTTGCAGAGCTGTCCCAGCGGCGTCCCCAGAGTCCCCACACGCGTAGTTGACTCCTGACCCCAAGAGTGACCCCGAATGAGCACCCCAGCCCTCTTGCTCCTGAGGGAGAAAATCCCAGGAGCACCCACACACTCCCAGAGGGACCCCGAGGTGCCCAGGACAGTGACCCACTCCTCCATTTACCTCTTCAGGTGGCTCTCCTCTCCTTCCTGCTCCCTCCATCCTCCTCACAGTTCTTCTGGATTCATCTCCTACAAAATCCCTTGCACTCAAATCCTTGTCCCAGAGTCGGCTCTGGGAGGACCTTGCAGTGGGTCAGGGCCCGGGGTTAGGACATGACCTTCATTCCTCCTCAGGGCCACCGAGACTTCTCCCCTCGCCCCTGCCTTCCAAGAGCTCTGTGCCAAGAGCTCTGTGCCTCCAGCACCCCCCCCTCACCCCATTCGGTTTCCCTTTCTGCCCCTTGAACTTGCTCAGTGAAGGGTAGGAATGATGACAGTGAGAACACAGGGCCTGGGGGCTTAGAGAGGCTCCTCGCTGGCTGAGTGAGTGCCTGGGCCACCGGAGCTGGGCTGGGCAGGATCGTGTCGGGAGTGACAGCTAATGCCCGCTGATGGCAGAGGCCCGCGTGGGGCTGGAGGAGGAACAGCAATTAGCTACCACGGTGACAGCCGAGACAGGGCTGCTAAATGGGCCCATTAGAGAGCATTAGCAAAACAACTGGACGGGCCTGAGCGGAGACATCCCTCGCTGCCTCTCTGGGACTGGGGCTGGGCCGGGGCCTGGGGAGGTTCACCTGAGACCTGTCGGGGAGGTGTGCCCCCAAGCGAGAGCTGCTTTGAAAGGGGGGGTGCCCCTCTCCTGCAGCCGCAGCCCCTGGAGGTAGAGTGCCCATCTGTGGTCATTTGGAGCCCGCTTGCCGAGTGATGCCCAGGCAGATAATGGCTTTAATGGGGCCTTGCACACAGAGCACTTAACACGCTTCCCAGAGCCGGGTCCCAGACGTGAGCTCATTAGCTCAAACCTCCGAGGCCCATTTCACAGATGGGGGAGGGGGAGGGGCCCATGAAGTGACATGTTAAAGGTTAACCACACGGTTCTTTGTCCCAAACCAAGCCTATCTGGCCTCGCCCCTGAGACTCTTACGCCCCTGGAGACTTGGGACTGGGTTTTATTCATCACTCTCTCTCCAGGGTGTGGGGGTCAGGCTGGCACGAAGCAGCTGCTTCTCCGAGAGGTTACTGAGGAAGAGGAGGACCCAGCAGCCGCTGCGGTCTCCAGCCCAGGCTTCCCGAGGCCCCGGCTGTCTGGTGTGCTGTCACGGGGTCCAGCAGATGGGTCCCTTACTTCCCGGGTCCCTCAGCCAATTGCTTACGCTCCCAGAGCCTCTACGTCCTCATCTGTGGAATGGGCCAATAACAGGGTCTGCTCCCTGGGCACCGTGAGGGGTAAATGAGACCCCGTGTGCAGAGGACTAAGAGGGGCACGTAGCACATGAGCGTTCTGGGAATGGTGGAGGTGTCGACTTCGCTCTCATCGTTACCCATTTACACAGTGGGGGACATCGGGAGTGTTCGTCTACACGACAGCGGCCGTGGCTATTGGAAGGTGACCCAGGGCTGGGCTTGCAGAAGCAGCCGGAAAAGAGTAAAGAAAGCCCAGGCCGGCTCCATGGCAAGCTTTCAGGTCTGTCCTCCAGATGTGAGGTGGGGGGTGGGGGGGTGGGGGGGCCTGGAGACCCTCTGAGGGCCCCTTGGCTCTAAAAGCCTCATAGGTGACAAGGGTGGGGGCACAGGATGGGGACAGCCAAGAGGAGCAGGTCTGAGCCTGGGCCGACAGACATCGGTGTCTCTGAGAACATCCCTGCTGACATTGTGCCCGGCCCATCCGTCAGGAAGTGGGTCCGGGCCCTGCTTTGTCCTCAGCTGCACCTGCTGGAAGGGGGCTGCTTTCCTGGGGAGATGGGGGGCGAGGAATGGAGGGTGTGAGATCTGGTTGCTATTGGGCTGGGGTTACAGCCAAAGCATCTCTCCCTGACAGCAGTGCAAAGGGGACCCCAGTCCCCAGCACTGTCACCTCACACAACTCCAGGGGGAGTTGCTCTGTTCATTCATGCCCTGAAGATAGCGTGAACCTACCGATCCCCTAGAAATCTCTTCCTGTTTTCTTCCTGTGTGCCCGTTATTTTTTTTCAGCTTTAAAATTTTATTTATTTATTTGTTATTTATTTATTTATATATTTAAAATATAATTTATTGTCAAATTGGCTTCCATACAACACCCAGTGCTCAATCCCAACAAGTGCCCTCCTCAATGCCCATCACCCACTTTCCCTTCTCTCCCACCCCCCATCTACCCTCAGTTTGTTCTCTGTACTTAAGAGTTTCTTATGGTTTGCCTCCCTCCCTCTTTGTAACTATTTTTTCCCCTTCCCCTCCCCCATGGTCTTCTGTTAAGTTTCTCAGGATCCACACATGAGTAAAAACATACGGTAACTGTCTTTCTCTGACTGACTTATTTCACTTAGCATAATACCCTCCAGTTCCATCCACGTGGCTGCAAATGGCCAGATTTCATTCTTTCTCATTGCCAAGTAGTATTCCATTGTATATATAAGCCACATCTTCTTTATCCATTCATCAGTTGATGGGCATTTAGGCTCTTTCCATAATTTGGCTATTGTTGAAAGTGCTGCTATAAACATTGGGGTACAAGTGCCCTTATGCATCAGCACTCCTGTATCCCTTGGGTAAATTCCTAGCAGTGCTACTGCTGGGTCATAGGGTAGGTCTATTTTTAATTTTTTGAGGAACCTCCACACTGTTTTCCAGAGCGGCTGCACCAGTTTGCATTCCCACCAACAGTGCAAGAGGGTTCCTGTTTCTCCACATCCTCGCCAGCATCTACAGTCTCCTGATTTGTTCATTTTAGCCACTCTGGCCAGCATGAGGTGATATCTCAGTGTGGTTTTGATTTCTATTTCCCTGATGAGGAGTGACGTTGAGCATCTTTTCAAGTGCCTGTTGGCCATCTGGATGTCTTCTTTGGAAAAGTATCTATTCATGTCTTCTGCCCATTTCTTCACTGGATTATTTGTTTTTCAGGTGTGGAGTTTGGTGAGTTCTTTATAGATTTTGGATACTAGCCCTTTGTCCGATATGTCATTTGCAAATATCTTTTCCCATTCCGTCGGTTGCCTTTTAGTTTTGTTGGTTGTTTCCTTTGCTGTGCAGAAGCTTTTTATCTTGATGAGGTCCCAATAGTTCATTTTTGCTTTTAATTCCCTTGCCTTTGGAGATGTGTCGACTAAGAAATTGCTTCGGCTGAGGTCAAAGAGGTTGTTGCCTGTTTTCTCCTGTAGGGTTTTGATGGTTTCCTGTCTCACATTCAGGTCCTTTATCCATTTTGAGTTTATTTTTGTGAATGGTGTAAGAAAGTGGTCTAGTTTCATTCTTCTGCATGTTGCTGTCCAGTTCTCCCAGCACCATTTGTTAAAGAGACTGTCTTTTTTCCATTGGATATTCTTCCCTGCTTTGTCAAAAGATTAGTTGGCCATACTTTTGTGGGTCCAGTTCTGGAGTCTCTATTCTATTCCATTGGTCTGTGTGTCTGTTTTTGTGCCAGTACCATGCTGTATGGATGATTACAGCTTTGTAGTAGAGGCTAAAGTCTGGGGTTGTGATGCCTCCTGCTTTGGTCTTCTTCAAAATTATGTTGGCTATTTGGGGTCTTTTGTGGTTCTATACAAATTTTAGAATTGCTTGTTCTAGCTTCAAGAAGGATGCCGTTGTGCACCCATTATTAAATTCTAGCTGTGCCTGGGGAGATAGAGACCGGGTACTCTCTCCAGTGCCCCAAGGGGAAACTGAGGCAGAGGAAAGCTGGTGACTAGCCTTTAAATGCTAGTCACTGCCACTCTAGGGGGAGCTGAGGAGGGAGGGTACACGGATGACCCACGCATGGCCCTCGACGGCGGGATGCCCCACACTGTCAGTTCCCCGCATCTCTTCTCATCTGCCCCTTTCAGCACCCTGGGGAGAAGGCGAGAAGGAGAATTAATAGGCCCATTCTACAGGTGAGGAAATTGAGGCCCCAGAGGAGCCATGCTGCATTGAATACTCTTATTGAACACTGTTTATTTTTTTTTTTAATTTTTTTTTTCAACGTTTATTTATTTTTGGGACAGAGAGAGACAGAGCATGAACGGGGGAGGGGCATAGAGAGAGGGAGACACAGAATCGGAAACAGGCTCCAGGCTCTGAGCAGTCAGCACAGAGCCCGACGCGGGGCTCGAACTCACGGACCGCGAGATCGTGACCTGGCTGAAGTCGGACGCTTAACCGACTGCGCCACCCAGGCGCCCCGAACACTGTTTATTTTTAATGAAAATCAAGAACAGAAAACCACAAAGATAATATCACGAATGGCCCGAAGCTCCAAGAGGGAGTTGTTTTGTTATTGGTATTTGACCACCCTCCAAGGTTATGGAGTTTCTAGAATTTGTCAGTGCAGGGTCAGGCCCCTGGGTGGGCCTCTGGCAACTACAGGTGTGTTTAGGACCCAACAGTGGGATACACGGGTTGGGGGTACCCTGCTGGGCTGGCCGCTGGTGTCTCCAGCCTGCCTTCCTGCTGTCTGATCCCCAAGACCAAAGGGCAGGCTCTGGATCTCTCCAGTCGCTAGGGTGCTCTGCCTCCTTCCCCCTCCAGGAGCCATTTCAGTCTCGCCTGCTGTGGGGCCGTCCCCTCCCCCCATGCAGGTCGTGTGTGCCCAACACCAGGAGCAGCATGTACCAGCGGCCGGATGTGAACGTTACTCTGGACTCGTCCAGAGCGCACAACACCGGACACCCTGCAGGGCACCGTTCCCACCCTGCTCTGGTGCCATCTGAGCCAAGGGGTCTCCCGTGCCCGAGGCAAACTCCGCACCCCTCCCCTCCAAGTCTCGCCTGCCTCCTAACCCGTGGGCCGGCATCATAACAGTCCCGAGCACCATTTCCCCACGCGGTAGCCCCCACTCCCAGGGCCGCGGTGAGGATCGGAAGGAGCGGAGGTGAAGCACTTGGCCTGCACTGGGCAGCGGGAAGCTCTGGGAGAAGGGCGACCATGACTCACGTGGTGTGGGCATTATGGTGCTGTGCGGGAGCCCCGGGGCAGGTGCCCAGGATGCAGTCTCTGCTCTCCAGGCGCTCAAACCTGTCCTCCCTTCACTCAGGTGCGGTCTCCTCCGGAAGACCTCAGCCCCGCCCAGCCTCGCCTGGAGACCGGGTTCGGACCCGGTTCCCATCGCCCCTGCACCTCTGCTCCCAGTCGACCTGCTCCGCCAGGGGCCGAGGCCCATTAGCTGGGGGCCAGGTATGGATCCAGAGGGCCCCGGGCACACAGCACAGAGCAGGAGCTGAGGGACGAAGTGTGTCGAATGAATGAACGTGGACCTTCCGTCTGCGTCCAGCACCCACCTGCTGCTGCTTTGCGCACGTTGGGCCGGGTGCCGAATGTTACATTTACTACCTCACTTAATCCTCCTGAGAACTCTGAGGGAGCGACTGTCTGCATTTCACAGGCGAGGAAGCTCTGAGAAGCTTGCTCTATCAGCCAGGCTCCAACCAGAGGAAGAGAAGAGCCCTCAAACATTTACGACACGGGGATGAAGCGCCGGGAATTGGTTTCACAGGTGGCGGAGGAGCTGGGGGAGGACGCAGGGATTCCCAATGGCACGAGGCTGCCGCGACCAGAGACCAGAAACCGGGGAGGAGCAGGGGCCTCGTGGGCACGTCCCGCAGAGGCTGGACTCATGGAGGAGATGCCACCAAGTCAGGGAGGGGAGAAATAGCAAAGGCTAGAAGGGCTGAAGGATAAGGGACGGGTCAGGAGCGCTGAGTCCCATGCACTCCTCACAGGTCCGCGGTAAGATGTGGTAGGAGGCTCCCTTCCAGGCCCCGCCTCCCTCCCACCCGGGCTCCCCATCCCCTGGCCCTGGGGCGTCCCACCTCTGCTCTCCCCGCCTAGGCTCTACCCTTCCTGCTGGCCCCCAGCCCTCGCCCCCCGGAGGAGCAGCCGCACAGCCAGGACTAGCGCTGTGGCCTCTGGATCCAGAGTCCCCAGCGGGGTGGCCTACATCCGGGGGTGTGCCCACCTTCTGTCCTGGCCGCCAGCCGCCTCCACCAGGGGTCCTGCACAGCAGGTGCAATGTGGCTCCGTGCCAGCCCCAAGGATGCTCATCCCCACCCCTCCTGGCCGCAGGGCTTCATGGTTTACCATCGCCCCTGGCTCGCAGCCTTCCCAGCAGCCACCCCGAGTCGTGCCCTCTCCCTGGCACCAGGAGTCTTTCCCACAAGGCGTCGCTCCATGGGTCTCCCCGTGTGCCCTACTCTCGCCACTAGCGGTACATTTCCAGTCACCCCACCGCCCCCTTCAGCTGTGAGAATAGCAGAGCACGTCACATGGCCATCTCCAGCTTCTGTTTCTACTGTCCCCCCAACCCCGCCGCCACCACAAGGGAAACTCGGCTCTTGCCAAGGTGTCCAATGACTGTGATACCCAGCCGGCCGTCCCACTGCTCACTGCTGTCCTTGTCTTCCTTGGTGTCCAGCAGCATCTGGCCCAGTGGGGACAATCTCTTCCTTCGTTCCCCCTGTCCCTCCACCTCACTCCCCCGCTGCCCAGGCTCTACCTCTCTGGGGGCCCCAGGCCCTCGGTCTGAGACCCTCCTCTCTTTTCTATCCACGCGCTCTCCCTAGACCACCTCGCCGGGGGCCGAGGTTTTAAACAGCGGCCCCTTGCTGTTGGTTTCCGCTTTGTATCTGCAGCCCCGGCCATCTGAGCCACCTCGCTTCACCTGCCTGATGTCTTCTCACGGACACGTGGCCATGCGGGCGTCTAAATCACCATGGTCAAAACAGCTCTCAACGCACCTGTCACCACCAAAAGAACGAGCCTCCCCTTTTGGTAAACGGCACCTTCACCCACCCCACCGCTCGGTCCAAACACCTGAGGGGTATTCTCGAGTCCTCTCTCTCCCTCCCGCCCCCACTCCACTCCGTGGCTCAGCTCTTGAATTTTGTCCTCAGGCCATCCTCTCCTGTCCATCAGCGCTGTCCTCGTCCCAGGCCAGGCCATCGTCATCTCCCCTCTTCACTGGTGGAAGGGACCTCCTCCTCATTTCTCCGCTTCCACCTGCTCAAGGCGGTGGCCCGAGTTACTGTTCTAAAACTTGAGTCAGGGCATGCCACCCCCATCCTTAACCCCCTCCACCGCCCTCCTGCACTGCATCAGAAGAAAATCCACACTCCTTACTGGGTGTGCCTGTGGGGGTCCCCTGGATACAGCCGCAGCCTGCCTCTACCAAGCGGCCCACACTCACGGGGCTCTGGACACAGTGGCCTTCTTGCATCGCATGGCCTCTCATTTCTGCTCAGGGCTTTCCATAGCCAGCCGAGCTCCGCTCCATCCCTCAGGCCTGCCCTGACCCCCTGTCTAAAGCAGCTGCCCCCTGCCGAGCCACAGGGACACGACCCCACTTCCCCCAGGCCCAGATGTGCGCTCCGTGAGCACAGCCATTTCCAGGTACATCTCCAGCACACAGTAGGTCCTCACGACATACCTGCTGAGCGAATGAAGAGTCCCAGTGTACCCGTGAGAAGACAGAGTCCCAAAAGAAGCCTGCCGTTTGGTATGGTTACACAGCTGGGGGCAGCTGAGCCCGCCCAGGTCCCCCATATGGCCTCTCCTGTCTCCATCTCGTCCAAAGGGGCTCAGGCCCCATTGGCGGCTGAGCTGAGAAGGAGGTGGGAGGCAGGAGGCCCGAGAACCCCACCGATGTACCCAAAGACCCTCCGTCCCACGCCTGTCTGCCTGTGATAGATGCTCAGCTCTGACGTTTTCTCTTTATTCCTCCCTTCTCTCTCTTTTTCTCCCCACTGGGTCTTTTTAGGCGGTAATTACAGCCGAAGTGGACAATCTGTCTTTTTATTTTTAGGCTTTGACGCTCAGACACCAGGCCCTGGACAGCAAGTACCGCCTAGAAATAGGTGGCTCTGACAGGGCTGATGGGGCACGGGGGTGGTGGGGCCGGGGGATGATGATGGGCACACCCCTGCACCAGGCTGGGAGAGCCCTGCCCAGGGAGCCAGGAGACCTGAGGTCTGGCCCCTTCTGCTCTGTGACCTTGGGCAAGTCCCTGGCCCACCTTCCTGCCCAGGCACAATGAAGGGAAGCCCGCATGAGCTGCATTGGTTTCCAGATGAAGTTTCCAGGGCGGAGGGCCCCAAGGCTGGTCGGGAGGGGCTTTCCTGGCGTCCCTGTGCTGAGAGATAACGGGAAGGATGAGCCCGCCCCGGAGGGACACCTGGACGGGGCTGTCCTGCCAATGAGTGATGGTCCTGAGTATTGTTAGACCTTTCCTCTCCTCCTCTGTTTCTTCCTGTGGCCCTCGCTTTTTCATTGTCCCGAAGTTATATCTGGCTCATCCTTCCTCCTCGGGCTGCCCTTGCTCTGCTCCCCTGCGCACTCGGGGCTCGGGGATCACACCATCACCCGCACAGGCTGACAAACAGGTAGGCGCCGGCCCGGGGCCTCTGGCTCCAACAGGCCCAGCTGTTTCCTCACGGTGCCCCGGCCTCAGCCCAGCTGGCCTGACGGCTGTCCCTCTGCAGACTGCGTCGGTGGCCATCTCCTCGGGCGGGGGGGGGGGGGGGCGGGAGGAGGGGCATCATCCGTGGATCCACTCACCCAGACATTCGCTTACTCGTTTAAAAACATCCGGTGGGTGCCTGGTGCTGAGGACAAGCCATGAACAGATGGGGAGCTTTCTTTCTTGTTGGAAGACACAGGCAACAAAATCATAACCAAGAGGAGGAGAAGTTTTAGATGAAGATGTGTGTTGTGAGGACACACATAAGAAGCGAATGGCATTGAGAGATGGGCAGGGTGGCTGTTTCTGGCCAGGTGGTCAGGGACGGTCTCTCAGAGGAGGGGACAGTTGAGCTGAAGGGGCCCAGGAAGACTCTGCTGGCCGCGGGAGAGGGGGCCGGGCTCTGGTAGAAGAGGCCAGCTGCCCACCCAGGGGATCAGGAACTCGGCCTACATCATTGTCCCCCTCCGGGACTGAGAAAGTCTCTGGGGAGCTTTAGGAGAAATCCCAGCCCAAGTCCCGGACTTCATAGAGCCAAGTCGTCTCAGAACAATTTGGCTCCTCTGGGCACATAGGCCCGGGCCTGTGATGTTGGCTCTTCTGGCTTTGCTCTCTGGGGGCTGAGCTCAGGATCCCAGAGGGCTGAGCTGCCAGGCTGCACGTGGAGAAGAGTCCAGCCGTGTGGACACGGCCCAGGTCCCATAGACTGTCAGTTAGCACAGCGGGTGTCAGGGCCCCTGCTTTGTGTGAACAGAGGCTCAGGAAAACGGAAAGGGAGGGGTTGTGGAGGCTACAACTCACTGCGGCCTGTTCTTCCAGGGTGGCCCCAGAGCAGGGGGACATTGAGGTCTTTGAGGCCAGAGTGGCGGGAAGAGGCTGGGAGATAGGATGGGGCACAATTCAAACAGCCCCAGGCCTGCTGCATCCCGGACTCCCAGCTGCAGGCTCAGAACTTGTCAGGCCAGTCCCTGGGCCTCAGGCGGGGATTGGGACGGCAGAGGGAAACAGCCCGTGCTGGAGGCCAAGGGCACCGGCTGTACTCTGAGCCCAGGTGGGAGGATCCTAGTCAAGGTGGCCCCTGGGTCTCCGCCCTGAGTGTGCTGGGGGTGGAGGCTGGACAAGGCAGCCTGCGGCACTGAGCCTGGCACTGAGCAGGTGTCCAGGAAGATCAGGGAAGAAGGTTCTTGCGTGTGTGGCAAGACCTGCTCTCCGTGCATCGCAACCACGCAGCGACCTTACCTCCCGTGCCCCCATTCTGCTACACAAGCAAGAACGGAGCAAAGAGTTACGAGACCCTGATCGCATGGCGGGTACTTTACTAAGCGATTTCAGTGTGAGAACCTTGTCAATTCTTGAAGCCTAGGACGCTCCCGTTTTACAGATGAGTAAACTGAGACACAGAGCTCAGAGCCTAGTGCTGCAGGCACATTCCAAAGGTCAAGCGAAGGCGCGCGCGTGGCACCGTGGCACCAAACACGCCCAGTGAACGGGCTCCTGCCAGCGCCCTCGTTCGGGGGCCCAGAGCGCCCCCTGCGCCCCAGGGGAGGTAGGGGCAGGCTCCCGAGGCCCTGCCCGCTGGACCCTCTGGCCTCCTTTGCTGCTGCGGGTTCTGGCTCGGGCTCTGAGCGCCCCAGCTTTCCGTCGGCTCTATTCCAAGTTCTTTTTATTAATTCCCTCACTCTCCGGCAAGAGAACTTTAATTAGCCGGGCCGATTTATCTATATAAATACAAACGGATGGCGCTCCGCGGTGGGCGGGGAAGTGGAAGGGGAGCTGGGCCAGCGGGTTGCCTAGGGCAGAGGAAGTGACAACCGCGCCTTCCCAGCAACCAAAAATATGACTTTAATATCGTGTGCACGTGCAGCGTGCGTGCGCTCACGGGGCGGCGGGGCCTTCACCGGCCGACGGGCTGCCCGCGGAGCAGCGGCTGCGGGCACTGTGTGTGCCGTCACTCACGACGGGGGAACGCGTCTCCAGAGCTGGGCCGCAATGGCCGTCACCGAGGAGCGACATTGACGTGTTCCTGCTCCTGGCGGGCCCCTCCCTCTCGTCCCGCCCCGGGAGGACAGGGAAAGCGTGACAAAAGCACCGTTCGAGGGCTCCCTCCTGACTTCAAGGACTTCTCCCCAGCCTGGGGACAGGGGAGGGGCTGATGACAGCTGAAGCCCTGGCCCAGCCCTGGGAGGCTCCGAACGGGACAACAGGGCCCACGGATGCACCTCTGTCTTGCTTTCAGATGTGCCCCCCCCCCCCCCCCCCCCCCGCCGCCCCAAGGTCAACGGTTTCTCACCGAGGACTTGAGGCAGCTAAGAGCACGGACTAAGTGACACGCTGCCCGGATTCGAAGCCTGGCTCTGCCACTTCCAGCTGTGCTAACCTGGGGGGAGCCGTTTTACAGCTCTGTGCCCCCGTTCACTCATCTGCAAAATGGGAGCATTGTAGCTTGCAAGGCTTACCAGGATCATCACACTTAAAATGGGAAGTGCGGTCCCGGGCATGTGGCGAGGGCCCCAGCGCTCTTTGCTGTAGTGTTGCCCATCTGGTGAGGCGAGGGCCGGGGATAGCAGGTCCCGGTGTGGTCTGCTCCTCCATGCCAAGGGTGAGATGGCGATGGGAAGAGAGATCGTGATGATGCTTCTAACAGTGACAGCATTTCTTATTATAGTAGCTCACTTTACATAGTATGGGCCACTGTTCTGAGTGCTTTCTGCTGGTCATCTCATTCAGAGCCAGGGAGTGGCAAGGAAGCAGCCTCTGTCCTCATGAGGCTCCCGGCTAGCGGGGGAGACGAGAGGCCTGAAGAGAAACACAAGTGTGTTAATCGGCAGAAGGGAGAGAGGAAGGGTTATCTGGGACGGGTTCCCCGGAGAGGAAGGGGGCTGCAGCCTGACCCGTCCGTTCTTTCCAGTGAGCTTGTGTGGGCTTGGGGCCCCCTTGGTGAGGGGAGGAGGGGAAGGCGTAGGGAAGTCCATTCCGATCGAACTTCTCGCAAGGTGGCAGGTGGCCTTTGGAGACGATGCATTTCTTGTCACAGGAGGCGAGTGAGCAAAGCCCGGGGAAGCAGAGGTCAGTGACACCGTGGAGGGGATTTTGGACCTGGATTCGGCAGAGGTGGGGGATAGGATGTCATGTGGCTCCCTTCCAAGTCCGGAAGTCCAACCGTCCAATGTGTTTATAGGTACACACACACACACACACACACACACACACACTGCAGGTTGGGACTGCGCAGGGACCCAGGAAGCTCAGGGAAGGAGGCTCTTTTGTTCATGGCAAGGCCCCCTCTCTGCACACTACAGGCACTTAGAGACCTTCCACCCGTGCCTCCGTCCTCCCAGGTGGGCAGTACTACACAGACAGGTATGGGGCCCTCACTCACTGCACGCCAGATACTGTTCTAAATATTTTCAGTGTGAGAACCCTGTTAATCCTTATAACCTATGATGTTCCTATTTTACAGATGAGTACACGGAGGCAGAGCGGTTCGAACAACCCTCCCAGTGTTGCATGGCTGTAAATGGTGGAGCCAGGATTCAAACGCAGTCATTCTGTCACTATTCCCCCTGCCCCTGCCCCTGTCTGGCACGTACTGCCCCCACCCCCACCCTCATAATTATCCTCATCTCAGGCACTGTTTCTCTGCGCTTTGTGTGAAGCCTAGACTTCTGTTTGGAGTCAAGGGTCGCAGCTAGGGTTAAGGCAGGCTGTAAGAAGGCTCCAGCTTCTCATGGCTCAGGAGATCTTGTGTCATCCTAGGGGTGTTGCAGCCACAAAAGAAATGGGCCTTGGGGTGAAACCCTGCCTCCTGCACTTACATTTTTTTTTTAAATCTTTATTTATTTTTGAGAGAGAGAGAGACAGAGTGTAAGCAGGGGAGGGCAGAACGAGAGAGGGAGACGCAGAATCCGAAGCAGGCTCCAGGCTCCGAGCTGCCAGCACACAGCCCGACGCGGGGCTCGAACTCACGGACCGCGAGATCATGACCTGAGCCGAAGTCGGACGCTTACCCGACTGAGCCACTCAGGCGCCCCTTGGCTCCTGCACTTAGAAGCTGTGGCACCTCAGACAAGCTACTTGCCCTGTGTGACTCAGTCAGTCAGCCGTGAAATGGCTTGGGGTGAAGATCTGGCAGGCAAGGATATCAGACAGGACTCGCGTCACTTGGGCCCACTCAACAGTGCCTGCGAAACAGCCTGAGCCCCAGGCGTTTCCGGGCAGAGGGTTCCCCTTGGCTCCTCCTCCGGGCCCTTTTGGGCCTCAGAGAGAGGCTAGCAGGGTGCTGGCCCTCAGTCACCGGGCCTGGTGGGGCCAAGGAGCGGACCCCAGGGGCCCGGGCCCGGAGCACCGTGGAACGGTAGACACAGAAAACCCTTGTGTCGTGGCGGCTTTGCTGAGCGGAGCCCAAGAGCGGCAAACTCTATTCTTAGCCAGCGTCCCATCACGTGGAGAGAGAAGCGTGTCATTACTGGGGAGGGAAGGAGAAGATGCTGGATTTAACCCTGAAGGGCCAGGAAGCCACAAGTGCTGGAGAACAAACCCACTGTGGCTGGGGAGGGAGGGGGTGGAAATCTGGGTTGGGGTCAAAGGGGTGTCCTGTAAGGGGCACTCTTGGTGGACAGCCATTAGACAGATGCCATAGCCAAGGCCCGAGGAGAACTCGCAGGGGCAGGAAGGTGGCGCTGAGCGGAGAGGGGCTGAGAATCCCGTATCCCCGTTTGCTGAAGGGGGCTCTGAGAGAATGTGCAAAGAGCCCGGGCAGGAATCAGGAGAGCAAATCTAGCCCCATCCCCACCACAAATGGACGCGGCTGGGGACAGGTCACAGTCGTTCTCTGGCCCCTGGTCTAGGTCTGAGGTATTAAACTCAAGAGTCCTTGCACTGTGGCCTTTGTGACATGGCCCCAAGCAGGGTCAGAGCCGAGAGAAGGACCCAAAGCTCTGGCCAAACCCCTCACAGGGCCCGTGAGGAGCCAAGACGTTTATTTTTGCCCACGAGAACCCCCTTGCTCTAACAGGGTGTTTGTCCCGTGATCTTCCCTCATCCTGATGAGCCCGGGTAGTGGATCCAGTCACGAGGGACTGGGCCGTGGGTTAGACCAGCCTGACGGTGTTGAATGGGGCACAGCCAGATGCAAAGAGGAGGAAACGGCCGGGAAGAGAATAGGACCTGAGGAGATGCACAGAGGCCCAAGCGTCGGGAGGTGGGCGGCACGGGGGTCCCGGGAGGGACACTCCTGGGCTGCCTCATGCCTCGGAGGGAGCCAGACAGCGGCCCCCCCCGGTCTCCTGAGTGACCTCATGCATCTTTTTGACCTCGCCTGTGTGCCTCCGGCTCGCCTCCCCAGCCAAGCTGTAAGCTCCCCAAGGCCGGGCGGGGTGCCCTCTCTTCCTCCCCGTCAGGGCCCTCTCCGAGCTCTGAGCTCAGTCCTTGTCCTGACAGCCCTGTGCCCAGCCTCGGTCCCGCTGCCTCGCCCCTGCCCCCTTCGTGGCGGCCACTCATTTCCTTTCTAATTAATCACCGCTGGGCTCCAACAGTGTCCTTCCCTCCCCAGCTCATTTGCCTAAAGAAATGAGTTACTTTGTCAAGAAGAAACAAATGCTTCCCAGCTCTGTTTCCTCTCTCCTCTCCCTAGGCTGCAGAGATGGGGGGCCAGGGGCCTCTCTGGGGTTCTCTGGGACAGAGGGAGGAGGCACTGGGCTACAGGGAGAGCAGCCTCAGTCTCCCCATGTAAATCGGAACAAGCAATTTCGGAACAACCCCGAAGGAAGAAAGTGCTTTGAGGCTCAGGTGCGGGGGAAGGGGAAGGTGGCGAGGCCCAGACCTTCTGCACACCCCTGCCCCACGGGGTGGAAGTGGTTTGGATGGAGCCTGTGTTGTTTTGTAAAGCTAATGAGCCTTGGATCCCCAAACTGAGAACAGGAACTGGTCAGCTGCCCTCCAAAAGCAGATCCGAAAAACCCCATGGTGCAGGACATGACTCATCATGTCAGGGGGGAAGAAGGAGGGGGGAGATGGTATTCAAGGAGCTACTGGAGGGAGAGGCCGTGGAGAGGGGGAGGGCCTCCACCACGGAGGGGCTCCCAGGACTCGAGTGCTGCCTGGAGAACCGCAAGGTTCTCACCGTCCCTTCCGTCCAGACCCACAGGGCTGTTCATACCGCACGCTCGCTCATGGGCACCAGGTCAGGTGCAGCTCCTGGGGTCGGCTGGACTCCGCCCAGTAACTTAACCCGGCAGGACCTGAGGGCAGACATGCCTGGGTTCAAACCCACAGCAGTTGCAGGAGCACAGGCAAAGGCAGGGTCTGGGAGCCTCGGTTTTCTCATCTGAAGAATGGAAATAAAACTAGTTGCTGCCTCGCAGTGTTGCTGGGGGAACAGCAGAGATCCTGCAGACAGAGCACTCAGCCTAGCACCAGGCACATAGCAAGTGCCCTGTAAATACTAGTTATTAATTATTACTGTTACAATTACTATTAGGATCCCCCGCTTTCGTCTGAGGATGCCAGCAGTTGAGAGAGGCAGCCTTATAGGGGCAGCCTTGAATCAACTTTAGTCTTCGAACGTACATTTTGTGCAAAATGCTCTTCCGTTACTGCTGGTCGAGTGTGGCCCTGGAACCCCTCACGGCTGATGGAGAGCAGGCAGAGGGCCCCGCACCAGGGCTGAGGACCCAGCCAGCTGTCCCAGGCCACTGGAGATCCAGGTCATGAGCCACAGCTGCCGAGAGGAAGTTCTGCGTGCCAGCCCTGGAATTCACAGTCTTACGAATTCTGTGACCTCACCAGGTGCCGGTGCGGTATTGTCTGTCCCAGTTGGGCCCGTGATGGAGCGCGCTGCAGCTGGGAGAGACTCCAGGGTCCCGAGCTGGACTGCAACCGGCCAACCTGGTTGGTCTGAGCCCGAGGGGCCCCTCTCCCCACAACTTCCCACCAAGTTTGATTCTCTGAGAGTGCCCTACGCCCCCAGCGCATAGGGCCGAGCTGAGGTACGCAGAGGTCCTCCGAGGCCCTGGAATTTAGACCGGAAGACACCCAAACAGATTGCTGCTGAGGACAGTTGCATCTGGCCACTTCCCCTGAGGAGATCCTAGAGCCGCAGAAAGAGCTGTGCTCCGGCCCAGCCTGTGTCGGAGGGGTGACGGCCCCCCTCTTTTGGTCCCCCCGCTCTGGAAGGAAGGGTGGGACCAATGCCCCTCTGCGATTTCAGGCCCCTGCCGGTTGAAACAGCTGAGAAACTGTAGCCACAAAGGCTGAGAGGGGAGGGTCAGCAGATTTGGGGCAGAGGCCGCTGGCCGGGCCGGACTTGGCTGTCCTGCCTGTGCAATGGGGCCGCTCCAGTCCTTCCTCAGGTGAGTTCAGGGTGGGGCGACACGGGGCTTCCGGCCTTGGCTTCTGGGCACTGGGGAGATCTGGTGTGCTGACCGATGAGACCCTCTCTGGGGGGAGAGCTGGTAGATACACCCTGGGATGTGGCCGGTGCCCCACTGAGAAGGAAGGTGCAGGTGACCAGCTCCATGAAGCAGCCGTATGAGTAAGCACAATGTTTGTGTGGCACCTGACGGTTCACACCACACGGTAACGTCTATGTTTTAGGGGTTTTAGGGCTGGGGGTTTCATCAAATCAGCCCACCTACCTTGCAGGCTCTCGTCACACCCCGTTTAGACGAGGAAACTAATACCTGAAGAAGTTGGATGCTCTCTCCAGAATGGGGAGGACGTTTTGTGGCTTTACCACTTTGCCAGAGGTCTAACAGAGAGACCTCAGGACCCTCCTCGGCTGTTAAATGTGATCGTGGGGCGGCCACATACAGTTAGGCAGGTTGTTCACTGCACAAGGGGTGACTCTGGGGCTGGGATCCAGCCCCACTCTGCTCGCCAAGTCACACTCTTCAGCATGCAGCTCTCTCCGCCCAGAGCACAAAGGTGTCCTACGGGCCAGGAGGACCACGAGTGGGCTCCTCCCAGCCTCAGTTTCCTCTACTGAGACACGGGGTAACCCTTCCTCTTTAAGCTCCCCATCCCTCAAGGGAAGGGGACCCAGTGAGTGGTTGAGAAAAATCAATACACTACAAGTGCTTTGCGCTCCTTGAAGATAAGCTTCTGACAAAGAGGGAGGTGACTGAACGCGGGAGCCCTTTCTCTGCAGCACTGATAGGGATTTCGGATCGGGGCAGGATGTCTGGGCTGAGTGCCCAGGGACACCGGCTTCTGCCTCCACCCTTCCCAGACTCGTGTCTCCCGAGTTTCTGAGCTCTCTGTGTCTCTCCCAGTGACCCACATGGTGTGGGCAATGGGTGCACATCTGTTCTCGCGGAATTGAAATGTCTATGTATTCCTATCTTCACTTTCCTTTCGTCTGTTCCATCTACCAAAATGCAGTAACTAAACACACCCAACTTCCGTCTGGGAGTCTAGGCACCTGGGTTCAAAGCCTCACTGTGCCACCAATATGCTGCCACCTCTGACCTCTGCCCCTCCCCGGACCTCAGTTTCCCTGTGTGCAAAGTGGGGTGCTAGATGAGACGGCCGACGGGGCTCCCTCCCTCACAGTGCAGTCTGGAGCTGTGGACGCCTTGTCATGTGCAGAGATCTACACAGAGCCCCTCTTTTGTCTCTGAAGGAGGCTGAGATAAAACAGAATCTAATCCGCACCAGGGAGACGGGTCCTCTGCCCGAGGGGCCGCGGGCACAAATTGGGCCGTCGTGTTGCATTACTTCCGCCAAGTTGGGCCCCACCATCTCACCTCTGTCCCCCTGGCGAATGGGACAGCGCGGGGCAGACAGCACAGTGGGGGGGCAGGGGACCCGTGCCGCCACTGGGCCCCCTGACTCCACCATCAAAGGCGACAGGCGAGGGAGGGGGCCCAGCCGGGGAGGATTTTTAATGACCCCAAATCCTGGCAACTCATTACGTCTCTGATAAGGCAAAGGGAGCTGTCACTCCCAGATGCAGCCAAGGAGACTCCCTAGAGAAATTTTGCCGCCTTCTCGCTAATCTTCTTATAAACATTGTTATTTATTTTTTCTTATTTTATCCGACATGTGTCAAGCAGGCCCTGCTAAGCCTGTGACATCTCCAGGGAGGCCGGAGGAGGTTTGAGGAGGGCCCTGCCCCCTCCCAGCCCTTGGCAGCACGGCCCCCGCGGCCCTGCTCTCTCGCTGGCCGAGGTTCTGCCCCCGCCACCGGCTTTGCGCTGCCCCCAGGAGCTGGGTCTCGGGCCAGGCGACGCTGGACATCTGGGGGCTGGCCGTCAGAGTTACGGACCGCGGGCTGTTCTGACTGGGGCTGCTTCCAAGGAGGAGAAGGAAGGAGTGAGTGCCACCACTGGCATCTGCGGGCACCGCACATTGTCTAGGAAGCCCCCGGGCCTCCTCCCCGCATCTTTGGTTATCACCCAAAGTAGCGATCACTGCAGCCGCCACCGACTAAGACCGTATCGGCCACTGTGTTCAGGGCACTGCACACATAAACTCTCGTCCACTCCCCACCTTGGCACCATGAGGTTCGTATCGACATCAGTCCCACGTGGAGGCAAGGAAACTGAGGCCCGGGGAGGGTAAACTCCCTGCCCAAGCCTTCCCAGGCAGCCAGGGACAGACTGGGGATTTGAACCCTGGTGCTCGGGTGCAGAGCCAACCCCTCCCTTGGGCAGCCTCCTTTCAGTGCCCCCGGGATCCTGGGAGAGAGGCCCAGCCAGGAACCTTCTCCACATCTCACAGCCAAAGAAACAGTCTCAGAGGCCTCGGACATATCCCAGACAGTATCTCCTGGGTTTTGTCCCGTGTTACGGGGTGCTGACATTCAGGGGAAACTCTGGTCTTCTGTTACAGGGACTGGGGCCATGCCGACTGTGGAAGGAAGGTCGCAGAACTTCTACGGGGCGCAGGGAAGAGTCCAGATCTGGGAGACCCACTCTCGACTCTAGTTCCTCGCACTATAGTTTGTTTAAACCTTACGGATCTCTCCCAATGGATTGCTGTGAATAAAGCAGACTGTAAAACAACGCATGTGACCGCACAATCCCATTTGAGTGAATACGTAGTTATATGTGTGTCTATGTATGCAATGAAAATATTGCAGAGGGAACAAAAGATTGGATTTGCTGCTTTCAAAAAATTGGTTTCTAATGTTTACTTATTTTCTTTTGAGAGAGAGAGAGCATGAGAGGAGGAGGGGCAGAGAGAGAGAGAGCATGAGAGGGGGAGGGGCAGAGAGAGAGAGAGAGAGAGAGAGAGAGAATCCCAAGCAGCCTTCATGCTCAGCCCGACACAGAGCTTCATATCACAACTGTGAGCTCATGACCTGAGCCGAAATCAAGAGTCAGACACTTAACCCACTGAGCCACCCAGGCGCCCCAGGTCAGCTGCTTTCAAAATAGCCTAATAATTTAAGGCCCATATTTTCACATTTCACATTTGGGGGAAATCCTGAAACCAAGACAAGATAGACGTTTTTTAAACAACATTTTATTTCTAGCTAATTTTAACGGTACGGTACGGAAGAGTACGGAGAACTCCCGCGTCGCCTTCCCCCAGCCCTCCCTCTGTTAACAGTGTCGACAGCTTGCTTGACCTCAGGTTTCATAAAACTGTGGATGTTCATCACAACCTATCGGGGTACGTGACATCCACGGGACTTCTCACTGGTGACGTTGACCTTGATCACAGTTCAAGGTGGTTGCTGTCTGCCAGGTTTCCTCATTTGCACAGAGTTACTCCCTCTCCCCATCCTAGTCTTAGAAGCAAGCGGCTAAGGCCAGCCCACCCTGCAGAAGAGGGGCATTAAACCCCACCCCTGGGACATCTATGGATTTGTGGACACGTGTTAAAACCCAGCTTAGTAATTAAGAAATCAGGAGGGGAGATACTTCGAAGTTATGCAAGTTTCTCCTTAAAGTTTCGCCCCCCAGTTCCAGCATCCATGGGTGGATCCAGCCCGGGGCAATTCCTATCTTGGCGTTCGAATGGGGATTTTCTGCTTTCCCCGTCCCTTCTAGTTTATTCGTGGGAATCCAACATTCTTGTTACTTGCGGTGGTGCTCAAGCTGTTCCAGCTTTGGCCACTGGAAGCTCTTGTACGCTGACTCTCCTGTTCTCTTGACCTGGCCCCCGTCATTTACTTGGATATAAGCCTATCATGTGGTTTGGGCTGTTTTGTTTTTAGCACTACCTTATCCTCCGACACCACAAAATGCTCCGGGATTGTCTTGCGTGTTCTCTGCCCAGCCCTAGAATCAGCCCCTTCTCCCAAGATCCTGGTCCCTTTCACTGGAGAATGGTATTTAGAAACCAAGAGCCGGGTGCTAGGAAGGCGCACATTTTTAAAGGCAGTCTTCACGTGGATAAAGGCTTCGGAGCTTCCTATCTGGAAATGACTTGGCATCCACCGTAACTCAGGGGTCCTTATGCATTTATAGTTATATATGTTTATATAGCATGCCAGGACCTCCAGGTCTTACTCAAGCCTCACCTGCAGAATGACTTTGAAAGGTCGCTGTGAGGTTGAGGGCTGCTGCCCTGGGTGCAAATCCTTTCTGCTGGCGTTACAGCCCCACACAGCCCGCTCTCCAGCTAGCATCCCACTCGTTCCTCTGCACGGTCAGGAGGCACAAAGCCAGAGTTTGACAGGCCTTCAAAATGTCGATGAACCACTGGGGAAATATTAAATCGTGATTTAATGATTCTCCTCAGGTTTTACCCAATTATAAATTTAATATTCCTGACATTTCCCTTCATTCCTGTGGAGCCGCCGAGACTTCAGACTGGGGAGACAGCCCCAGGAACAAGGGTGTGATTTCGAAGGAACCCGTGTGGGCAGAGTGCCTCGCCTCTCTGGCTAGCTTCCCACACGCAGAATGGGAACAATGAAGACGGATGAAGGATGGAAACAGGTAGAGGCGATCGGTATGAACTGCTACCCCTCTGTTTGCCTGACATCAAGAGCTTGGACTCAGGACCCGGATGGACCTTGGCTCAAAACCTGGCTTCATCGCTGATCACCTGTGTGATGTGCAAGCGGGCTCACCTCTCTGGGCCTCGGTTGTTTTGTCTGTAAAGTGGGCACCGGTTCCTGCCTTGGGGTTATCATGGCGCCGGATGAGATTGTCAGAATCGAATGCTTATTAGCACCGTGCCTGACCGATCTCAATGAGTCCTGGTGATGACAATAATAGCCACGCTTAACAACAGTAAGAACAGAGTCCCAGTGGTCAGTCAGTGGGAATACCATCATGTTGCATGGATTTAAGATCAGAATTTAAGTATTCATTGTGTGCATATTTTTAAAAACACAGACTTTACTTTTTAGAGCACTTTTAAGTTCACAGCAAAACTGAGCAAAAAGTATAGAAGTTTCCCACCCCTCTCCCCCCAGCTTTCCCCACTGTCACAATCCCACACCAGAGTGACACATTTGTTACAATCAGTGAAACTACATTGACACGTCCCCACCCAAAGTCCATAGTTTACGCCAGGACTCCCTCTTGGTGTTGTACTTTCGATGGGTTTTGACAAATGCGTGAGGACGTGTTTTCACCATTGTGGTGTCAGACAGAATTATTTTCACTGCCCTAAAAGTCCTCTGTGCTCTGCCTACTTATCCCTCCCTTCCTGCCCCACCCTTTCCCCCAATTCCTGGCAACCACAGCTCCTGTTACTATCTCCACAGTTTGCTTTTTCTAGAATGTCCTGTGGTTGGAATCGTAGAGTATGTAGCCTTTTCTTTCACTTGGTGATATGCATGTAGGTTCCCTCCATGTCTCCTCATGGCTGTAGCTCCTTTCTTTTTAGCGCTGAATAACATTCCAGCGACTGGAGGAACCCCAGTTTCTTTTTCCATTTACCTAAAGAAGGACATCTTGGTGGCTTCCAGGTTCCGGCAATTTTGAATAAAGCTGGCATCAACATCCGTGTGCAGGTCTTTGCGTGGACAACAGGTGTTCAACTCCTTTGGGTTGAAACTCCAAGGCGCACAATTGCCAATTATATGATGATAGCGTGCTCAGTTTCGTAAGAAGTCACCAAACTGTCCTCCAAAGTGGCTGTCCCATGCTGCATGCCCTCCAGCAACGGATGGATGAGAGTTCCGTTCTGCCACATCCTCAGTGGCATCTGGTGTTGTCAGTGTTCCGGATTTTGGCTGTTCTAACGGGTGTGTAGTCATATCTCATTGTTTCGATTTGCAGGTCTGTCAAGACATACGATGTTGAACATCTTTTTCAAATGTTTATTTGCCATCCGTATTTCTTACTTGACGAGGTGTCTGTTCAGGTCTTTTGCCCCCCCCCCCCCCGCCTTTTTAAATCAATGTTTATTTTTGAGAGCAAGAAAGAGTGTGAGCAGGGGAGGGGCAGAGAGAGAGGGAGGCGCAGAATCCGAAGCAGGCTCTGAGCTGTCAGTGCAGAGCCCCATGCGGGGCTCGAACTCACGAACCGTGAGATCATGCCCTGAGCCGAAGTTGGACGCTTCACCGACCGAGCCACCCAGGCGCCTCTCTTTTGCTCCTTGTAAAATCAGGTTGTTTTCTCATGTTGAGCTTTAAGAATTATGGGAACGGTTTAGGTAATGATCCTTTATCATATGTGTCTTTCGCAAATATATTTCCCCAGTCTGTGGATTTTCTTCTCATTCTCTTGACAGTGTCTTTCCCAGAGCGGAAGCTTTGAATTTCAGCGAAGTCCAGCTTATCAGTTTTTCCTTTCATGGATCACGCGTGTGGTGCTACATCTAAGAAGTCATCACAACACCCAAGGTCATTTAGATGTTCTCCTTTGTTCTCTTCTGGGAGGCTTAGGATTTTGCATTTTACCTTTAGGTCTACGATCCACGTTGTGATAATTTGTGTGAAGGTGTAAGGGCTGTGTCCAGGTTCACTCTTCACACGCGGATGCCTAGCTGTTCCAGCACCAGTCGTTGAAAAGAACATCTTTGCTCCATTCACTTGTATTTTCATCTTGGGTTTTTCAAAGGGCCTCCCTGCACAGAGTCCCCCATGTGCCCCCCAAACACCCCTTATCCACTATCCACGGCACTGGGAAGGGCCTTTGGGAGAGAGATCTGGGGCCTGACGGCCAGGGCCTGGCTGGGCAGTGCACTTCAGCCAGACTTCTGCTCAAGGGCAAGAATCGGGGCCACGTGCGGGACCAGGTGACGAGGGTTGGGGGCAGGGGGTTCTCCGTGCAGGGCTACAGAGGGGTGACTAATCTTCAGGTTAGAAGGAGCAGGCCTGACCAAGGGGAACTTGCAGTAGGGAGAGGGCAGCCTCAGGCCTCCATGGAGATTCGGAGCAGAGCCCGGGGCTGGGTGACCCTGCCATCAGGCCCACCAACACATTCATACGCACCCACCTTCCCCAGGAACCTGGAGAGCTGCTAATCCGGCTACACCAGGCAGGACCCATCAAACCTTCCCATTACCACCTGCCCTCACAAGGTTTAGTTTGGGGCATCTGGTTCCTCTCTGGGCTGGAGGAGGTGGGGACTTCTGCTCTGTGCAGGCGACAGGAGGTTGGTAGGGAAGCAAGGTCTGTGGATACAGGGCTGCGTCCCCCTGTCCTCAGCCAGCACCATGGGGTAGTATCAGCCTCTGGGCTTGTTCGCCTGGGGGGAAATGGGCAGCGTGAGACCTGATCCTCCCTCGAGGCAGAGCCCTGGTCCTCTGAGAGTGTGCCAGGGGCCCCAGCCCTCATTATCCAGGCCCCTTGGCCTGGAGGCTGTATGTGAGTTGCAGCTAAAAAGTGGGGCTCCTGGAGACCCAGGCCTCCCGCCTCCCTCTCAGGACCTGTCTCCGGTAAAGAGGAACGGGACCGCTCATGGCAGGTTCACCGCCGTGAGCCACCCGCTCTGTTGGCCCCTTCTTAGCCACGATGTCTCCCTACACCCCAAGACAACCCCCAGAGATGACATCACTACCTTCATTCCACAGATACGAAGCCCAGGAAGGCAATTCAGGCAGGTGGCCAGAGCCACTTACGCGCTTGGGGCGTGCCGCCAGAGACGTCGCGAGCCTCAGTGTCCTCACCTGTGCAATGGGACCAATCACTCCTCCCTCGCTGGGCTGCTGCGGGGCGCATGTACCACCGCAGATGTGAAGCACATGGTGGCCGTTCAGACTCAACGGTGGCTTGAACTGCTATTCCTGTGAGTGGCAACCCTGGGGTGTGAGCTGGGAATGAGCTCTAAAGCGACGTGCTCTTTCCTCTCTTCACCCTCCTGGCCCCCGGTCGACTGCTAGAGCGGGTCCTTCACAGGGGATCCTTCAGGAGAGAGCCCACCCCCGTGGCTCCAGTCTCTCTTGGCAGTCAGGTCTCTCTGCACTGTCCCCTCGCCTGGGCAAGAGCCAAGCCTAGAGATGACCAGAACCAGGCCAAGGTCACACAGCGGGCTCCTGGGTCCCAGCAGGACCCTCCGCAGAGGAGCCGTCGTCCCGAGGAGCAAAGGCCTCCTGTGCCCACTGACCACGCCATGCACCTGTCCGTCTGGGCCGGACACGGTGTCCCCAGGGTACCAAATTCATTTTCTTTTATGTCTGTTGGAGGATTGACTGCCCGGCTGAAATCCGACAAATCACAGCAGGGGCACATACAAGCTCAGTCGTGGCCCTGGGATACGTGTGGCACACGCAAGCACGCTCACACTCAAGCACACGATCTCCCACCCTCGCACAGCCTTACCCTCACACACACACACACAGATCCACACACTCACTCTAGTGTTTTCACTCTCGCACACGCGCTCACAGTCTTGCACACACCCTTGGTCTCATACAATTTCATGCTCATGAACACTTACACACGTTTACCCGCCAACAGAAAACACACACCAGTTCACACACTCCCATGCTGCCACACGCTCACGTGGCTCTTGGACACCCAGTTCTGCAACATCGGTGACATGCTCTCCAACACGGGCGCAGCCAAGCAGAAGCGGCTTCCTGCTCCCCCCGCGAGATCTCATTGTTTGGCTGAATCCTTCCAAGCTCAACGCCAGAGTTGCCTCCCCCAGGAAGGCTCCCCGGCCTGCGGGGGCCTCCCCTTCTTCTCTGGGCTCCCATAAGTTAATGGCAGCCCCTTTCTCTGCTCTTGTCCAGAAGCCGGTGTTTGCTGAGCAGCTACTATGTGTCGGGGGTGCGGGATGGAGACAACCCCTTTGAGGACAGAACAGGTGTCATGCCATCTGTGCCCCAGCACTTAGGGGGGGCCCGGCCAGATGCTGCCTGCTCTGAGTGCCTGTGTCGAGTAGACGAAGGCACTCCTTCTCCAGGCTCCTGTTGGCCAGTGCCCTTCTAGTGACCACACGCTTACCAACCTGGCTCTCGCTCACGCAATTCCCTCCTCCCGAACACCCTTCCTCTCCGCGCCCATCTCCTCTGCATGTATGTGCACACCCATCCCAAGCACCATCCCCCCTGGGAGGGCTCCTGTGAGTCACCTCCCAGAGGCAACGAGGCTGGCACTTGCCTGTCTCCCCGCAGGGCCATTGGCACCCGGAGAGCCGGGCCGGGCGCCAGGCAGCTCTGTGTCCACAGAGCCTCACACAGAGCGGCTTCCACCGGGGTTCGAGGCGGGCACTCCAAGACAGACTTCCTCAGTGGAACAGCCTTTGTCTCCCGAGTGACGACAGCTGGTGACAGATCGTCCCAGGCCCCCCGTTAGCCGAAGCCCTCCGTCCTACAGATGTGGCAGTTTGCAGACCGGACAGTCTCTTGCTTCTGGGTCGAGACCTGCTCCCCACCTTCCCCCTTCGTGTCTCAAGTTAGGCGTCACTTTCCCCAGGAGGCCTCCCGTGGTCCCGAATCGAAGTCCCCACCCCCATCACTGCCCTGCGCTCACCGCTGTTCGTGCTTCATCCGTCATCCCAGCCTGTGCTCGCCGCGAAGACAGATTTCATCCGGCCTCATCCCTGCCGCACGCTCAGGGCCTAGTGTGGTGCTCAGGATGTAGCGGGCATTTGATAAATGCTGCGGGGAGGGAAGGAGGAGTAAAACTCCATGGTCATGTAGATAGTGAAGGCTTCTTTAGTCCCAGCTCATTCTGTCCCCAGATTTCTCCCGTCTCCGGCCCATTCTCAGGAGCCTGAGTGTTCCCATTTGATCATCTGTGCTGTAGGCCAGGTTATCCAGAGGCTCTTCCCAGGGTACGAAGGACACCTCCTGCCATGCCTGGGAGATTCCTGACCTGGGAGGAGCTGGCTATGGCTGATCCCCTAATTCCTGGGCTGCTGCCCCCCAGAGGCAATCCCGGGCTGCCTCTGCCTCCTTTGATAACCAGGCTGGGCCTCTCTAAGCACCGCCCGGGGAAATGAAGGCATGGCAGGCCTCTGTGCCCCTAGGAGCCAAGAGCGGCCTGGAGGAGACAGGCGCCATTGCCTCCTGGGATGGTGGAGCTGCCGAAGGGGATGACGGGAACAGGGGAGGCAGGATGTCCCTGTATCTGAATGGCACGGCGAGGTCACACAGTCCAGCCTAGGGCTGAAGTGCTGGCTCTGAGTCTCCCTTGCCATGTGACCTTAACGGAGTCAGGTGACTCTGGGCATCTCCTAGGCATGTAATTCAAGGGCCTCCACCTTTCTCCCAGAAATAGTCTTTCCACAATGCTTATTCTTTCCCTGGCAATCCCAGACACCCAGATTCCCAAACTTGCCCTAGGATTTCCTGCCCCCCAGGACTTCAGTGCAGTTGCCTCTGCTGAAGTGTCTCCCTCCCTCCCAAATCAAATGGTAGACACTCTCTCCATTCTTTGAGCTCCAGGGAAAATGCCACCTCCTCCAGGAAGCCTCCTCTGATTGCCCCAATTGCCATCACTTCCTCCTCCACTAGGTTCTCAGAAGCTCCACTCTGGCTCACGTAGGGTCCTGCCCATACTTTCTCTGGCCTTGCAAAGAGGCATGCATGGCAGTAAGATTGTAACCTGCATGACTCCAGGGAGGGCCTTTCACATGGTAGCCCATGTAAACAGCACCCTTTGGAGTTGTGCAGTGCTTAACCTGTGCAACGATATGCGGCAGTCCTGCCTATGTCCTGCCTCTAAGGACTGTTCCAAGGGTTTATGACTCCTGGCCCCTTTTCTTCTGCTCATTCTGCTTTCCTTTCCCCTCTACTCAACCTCCCTGGTGCCCTCACCCAGGCCCATGGCTTAAATACCATTTCTAAGCTGATCGCTGATGCTCAAATTGATGTCTGTAGCACTAACCTCTGCCCCGAGCTGTGGACTCTCATGTGCACCTGCCTCCTGGGAATCTCCATTTAGAGGTCTCACAGGCGCTGCAGATTCAATTCAGCCGAGCCATCCTCTGAGTCCCTCCCACACCCCTGTTCTTCTCCCAGTCTTCTCCATTTCCGTAAAACGTCACCCCTCCAGCTGAAGTCCTCAAAGCCATCCTTGACACCCCCTTTCCTTCCCTGCCTCAGCCGATCCGGTAGCTTGTCCTGTCGCCGGCTTGCAAGGTGCATCCTGCGTCCATGTCTAGAGCTCGGTTGTCCCGGCCATCACCCGCTCCAGGCCGCCACCGTCTCTCCCTACACACCCACTTGGGGTCCCTTGGGAGCACAGCAACAAGGATGGGGGTGCGGAGCGAGGGCAAGAGAAACAGGGAAGGGAAAAAGCCACCCCAGGGCATCTTCTCCAGTTACTGGTGCTGCTGGGGCCACAAAGGACAGCAGCCTGGGGCGTTTGTTTACTGACCCATCCCCCTTGACAGATGGCTGCCTCCTGAGGCCTGAACCCCCTTCCCCATCCTTCTCCCAGGCTGTCCCTTGCAGGCTGAGGAGCTCATCCAGAGGAAAAGCAGAGTCCACACGTTTGGAGGGGCTTGTGCTGAGCACCTCGGCTGCGGCTGGAACCAGCTGCGGGCTGTGGGAAGGGGCGTGCGGTGCTGGAAGCAGCCGCCGCCGTTCCCATGGCCGTCCCCCTACCTGCCCACCCACACAGGGCCACCAAGGTGATCTTGCACAGATATGAATGGATTCTGTCACATCACCGCCAACACTTTTCAAAGGTCCCCATTGTCCTTAGAACAAAACCTTTGCCACGACTGACCAGGCCACCCCTGACCTCCGTACCTCCCTGCCTCCCTGCCTTCATCCTCCACATATGCACTAAGATCCAGGCACACTGGCCTTTGGGGGCCTCAGACCCCACAGGTTCGCTCCAGCCTTAGGGACCTCTGCACCTCCCAGCCCTCCCTGGGCCCCTCTCCCCACCCCGCGGTCTTTACGTGGTCGGCTCCTTGTTATTCAAGCCTCCACTTACGAGTCTCCTCCTTAGAGATCTGCCCGGGCCACCCAGTCCATAGTAGTCCTCTATCGCCATACTCTCTCGTACGTTACCCTTTCCCTTTCCTTTCAGGGCACTCGGATCTAACGCATCTACTTATTTGCTCACCTGTTTCTTGCCTTTCTCCCCCGCTAGAAGCTGATGAGTCATGGTCACGTGTGTATCTCCAGGGGGCCGCCCGGTGCCTGGTGTGCAGTAGATGCTCAATAAACACCTGCTGACCGACTAAATTGAATGGGTCAGGTTCGCCCAGGAGCAATCAGAGCCTGAGTCAGGGAGCCTTGTGCACCTGCTAGATTAGGAAATGCTCTCGGGTGAGCCCCATGACAGTTAGGGAGGCAGATAGGGCAGGTCTAGCCTCAGTCTTACCCCACCAGGAGGGGAACGTGGCTTCGGGACCACGAGGTGCCACCTTTACGCAAGGGCGATTCTTTTGTGTCCCAGGTGGAGAAGTGGGGGCAGGGGGCATTAGCAGCCAACACTCCCAATAGCTGGGAGACAGAGAGAGAGCAAGAGAGACAGAGGTGGGGGGCAAGGGTGGGGGAGGGGCGCTAACAGGATTCAGGGCAGGAAAGGACTGCCCCCCTGCTGCTCACAGATCCCAGGGCTGAAGGGGCTCAGCAGCCTGGATATCCCGGGAGCAGAAATCAGGCTTCGGGGGATCCATCCCCGTCTCCATCCAGATGCCTCCTCATATCTGCCCTGATCCTGCCTGCTGTCTCCTGAGCCCATTTTCTCTTTGTGTTTTCTTACCGGCTAGAACAGTGGGTGAATATTTTCCCCAAACAAGCCTCAGAGTCCCCTCCCCATCTGTAGGTCTCTGCCGCTGTTTGATCACAGGGGCAGATAGCCATCCTACTGACCCCCCCGCCCACACACCATTGCAGGAGTCTCTCACTGAAGCACCCACTTCAAGTCTGCTTATTTCTTGAAAAATTAGGGCCTAGGAGAGACAGTGTGCCCACAGCCAAAAAGTCTGAGGAAACCACGGGGAGATGCCTTGCCTCCTCTTCCGTCCCTCTTCTGGGCGCATCTCTGTGTTCAGAGCACACGGCAGGCAGAACTTGGCCTTGACAAACAGTCTAGCCCCCTGACCCTGCACTCTCCGTCGCTCTGACAGTTATTGACGGGCAGGGCACTTGAGTTTTTCCCTTTTCTCTGTCGGCTCTTTTAATTCAAAACTAGAAAGAAAACTCCTATTGATTCCAAGTAACTGATAAGTTACTCGCTCCCGGGCCTTTTTAATCAGGAGCCTGAGCCTGGCTTGCAGACTGAGGGAAGAGAAGAGTGGGAGAGTAGGAGCACAGATTCAGATTCTGGGGGGCTTCCCACCCCTCCCAACAAACTCGCACAGGAGAAGAACAGTTTAGGAGGCTTCTTCCTTCTAGGGTTTGAGGATCCTAATTTTTGAAGCATATAATTATCCCTAACATTTACACGACACTTTGCGTTTACAAAGCAATTTACATTTGTAAAGCCCTTCCACATTATTGTCTGCTGTGATCAAGCTATTCCCTGCCAGGGACCGCTGGCCCAGGAGTGCTCCCTCCTCTTACCAAGCTGTGTGCCTCTGGGCAGTGGAAGCCTCACTCCCAACAGTCGCGGGAAGTAGCCTGGGCAGAGGTCATTGTCCCATTTTATAGCCGAAGACATCGACGGTCAGAGATGCTGTAACCTGCCCAAAGTCACACAGCAACTGGTCAGAGTGAGACCTCTGAGCCCCTCTAGGCGCTCTGCTTCGTAGAAATGAGGTGTGGGGGTCACTTGGTTATCAAGATACGGGGCTCGCCTATCAAGCTCCTGCTTAATGTGGATACCAGTCAGGTGGGAGGAAGAGTTTCCCGAGAACAAGGTGATTGATCGTCGTGATGTGCTAACCAGAAGATGTCCCCTTCCGCAGAGAATGCTCCTCTCAGGCTAGGACCCAACCTCAGAGCGATGGACTGGATGATCTCTCTAAGGCCCTTCCGGCACAAGGAGGCTCTGATTCCCAGAGCGCCGGGAGAATGGACGCCCATCTGCCTGAGTGCAGGCCCCTCGGCCTACTTGTTTTCCTTCTGGCACGCACCAAGGCACGAGTCACAGAAGGTGCAGGGAAAATTCACTGCATTATCAATATTTAATATCTACGGAGAGGTGACATCAGCAAGATTGCCCGACCTGGCAGAGCCATCTGGGTGGACAGTGGGACAGGCCCTGCATCTCTCGGACATCACGTCCTTCCCACACGGGCACAGGTGCGATTTGTGGGCTCCTCAAAGGGCATGGGCACTGTGGAGGGTCGCATGTTTCTCCAGCACCGCTGTGCTGGCCGGGGTGGGGGGGACTTCTCCCCGTGGCCCTTCGCCTGGTCCCAGGTCCAGCAGGGCTGGGAGCTTGTGATTATTCCTTGGGCCTGGGACTGGGGTCTCCAGCTGTTCTAAAATACTGCATGAGCATGGGGCAGCTGACAATGCTGTGGGACGACCCTGACGGGGGTCTCAGAACGCCTCTCTGACAGATGATTTCAGGACTCTTACACCCCCGAAGTTAGAGCAAGCCTGAGAGAAGCTTGGCAGATGGCCAGAAGACACAAAGTCTGGACTTCAGTCTCTTTCTTTGTGAAATGGGGTTATGGTCCCTTTGCCTCACAGTGTTGTCACGGGAATTGAAAAAGAGTTCCACTTGAGGTGTGCCTGGCCGAGGGCTGGCCCAACCCACGCGCAGTCCCAGCCCCTCTGCTGTGCCCCAGGGGAGTAGGCGAGGACGCAAGGCCTACTGGGAGCAGGCAGGAGTGGGGGCTGAGTGTCTCTTTGTGTCCTTGAACTGCTACAGGTCTGGGTGAGGTTGGGGAAACTGAGGCAGTGACAGAGGCCATCCCCGCAGCCATAGGGAACCCAGAGAGCACCCAGAGTCTGTCCCAGAGAGGGCTCTTCTCCCCATGGGGTCTCTAGTCCTTTTGAGGGTAGAGTACCCTCCCCGCAGTCTGACCAGCACATCATGGTGTCTCCATCAGGAGCAGAGGCCTTCCGGTGCCCAGAAAGTGGATCCTACCTCCCTTGGGGGAAGGGGACACCAAAAGGACCATTCCAGGGCTGTGTGAACAGCAGGAAAAACCCGAGGCTTGGCCCTGGTTGGCTGTGTAAATGTGAGCAAGTTACTTCTGCTCTCTGGGCCTCAGTTTCCCCATGTGTAAAGAAAAGGGCCGGGCGGGATTATCACCACGTGCTCTTAGTGATGAGCTTTCCCGGAGAGCCCAGAGTGGTCTCTGCCCATGGGAAGTGCCATCCGGTGCCAGAGATTCCCCAGTGAACTGGCTGTGACAGTAGCACAGGTGACAGGGTGGGAGCCAGTGCTCCCGAGGGCTGTCCAGACGAGGGACGTCCACCCCAGCCCGCAGGCCCAGGGAAGCCGATGCGCCAGGGCAGCTGTGGGAGAAGATGTGACGTTCTGGAGCGTGGATGCGACTCAGCCATAGGAGGAGGGGGCGGCGGGACACCCAGGGAGCTGCTGGGTGGTGGAGGGGCCCCCGGCAGTTCTGGGCCCCAAGGGGAAGGTCAGGCAGGGAGGCTGAGAGGGGTCGGAAGCGGCGTTCAAGGCAAAGGATGCCCGAGAAAGGACTGGACATCAAGTCTGGAGTGAGAGACGGCAAGGGCTTGAGGGCAGGCGTGAGTGTGGTCGGCGGGTGTAGAAAAGCGGGCGGTACACAGGCCTGTGGGCCATAGGGCTGCCTCAGCACATTACTACAGAGGGCCTTACACAGCAGAACTGTATTCCCTCACAGTTCTGGGGGCTCCAAGTTCAAAAGCCTGGTATTCCCAGGATCCTGTCTGTAGGCTCCCTGCGAAGGCAGCTAGGAAGGGTCTTCCTTGCCTCCTCCAGCTGCTGGCGGTTGCCATGGCACTCTTTGGCTTAGAGATGCATGGCTCCCACCTCTGTCCCCATCGTCACATGGCATCTCCCTGTGTGTCTGCTCCATCCCAACTTCCCTCTTGTAAGGACATCAGTCATTGGATCAGGGTCCACCCTCATCCATTATAACCTCATTTTAACAGATTGCATCTGCAAAGACCCTAATGTAAACTTTTTTTTTTAAGTTTATCCATATTTTGAGAGAGAGAGAGAGAGAGAGACAGCAGGGCACGGGCAAAGAGAGAGGGAGAGAAAGGATCCAAAACAGGTTCCACACTGTCAGTGCAGAGTCTGACGCCGGTCTCGAACCCACAAACTGCGAGATCGTGACGGGAGCCCAAATCAAGAGTCGGACGCTTAAGCAACTGAGCCACCCAGGCGCCCCTGCGAAGACCCTATTTGTAAATAAGATCCCAGTACCAGGTGTTGGGCAGACATGGATCGTGAGGAGACACAGGTCAGCCTGGTACGGGAGGGCTGGCCGGCGGGCGTGGGGAGGCAGGGCTGACCTGGCCTGAGCCTGTTTGAGAAGGGTCATCTTGCTGAGACAAACGCCTGTGGATTCAGACAGGGCTGGGCAGCAAAGGTTGGGCTAAAGTGTTGGAGTCCCTTGCTGGAGCTGTGCTGCAGGGAGCTTGCCCCTCCGTGTGCCTCCTGGAGAGTGTGGGAACACCCGAGCGACAGGCCAGCCACGCCGGGAAAGCATGGGATCCATCCCGCAGAGCAGGGGAAGCAAGGCAATCAGGGGGCCTCTGGTTCTCATCCTCGGCCTCCCTGCCTCCCTGCGTGAAGGGGCTTTCCCTCTGTGGGCCACACCTTCCCCCTGTGAGACACAGGGGCCTGGCTGACCTCCACAGGCTGCTGTGCCACTAGAAATTTGTATTTTAAGCCTGGTGCTCCCCAGGCGAAGGGAGTCAACCCCAGGGATGCTGGGACGCCCCAGAGCCTGGCTCCGGAGACCACTTGTCAGCCCCTGATACGAGCATAAAGTGCTAAGACACAGCCAAGCTCGTCGCTTCATTTTTAGGGAGAAATCGGGGCGTCTGGCGTGGCTGAATGTCACAGGCGAGGGACGGGGGGACATGAAAGGCAGCGAGCAGGGACGAAAATTTTGCTGCTCCTAGCAACCCCGGCCCTGCAGCGTGGCAGATGCCATCCCCAGCCAGCGGGGTGTTAAATCTACCCGGGCTTAGCCCACCCCGCGCTGAGGGCAGAGCAGGGACCCACGTTCCCACAGGGGCGCTCTGTGACACCCTACACTCAGGTCCTTCCCAGGACCCCTCCTGGATCCCCGGGGGCTGGAGTGGTCCCCTCTGGCCTCCACCTCCGGGTGACATGCCCCACCCTGTGGCCAGCCGCCTCTGGGGTCTGTGGGCAGCCAGTGGGACGGGCCAATTGGCCAGACTCCCAGAGCCAGAAGCCCCTTGATTCTGAATTTCCATGGCCACACACACACACTCACACACACACACACGAGAACAGGGTCATGTGCATCTGCCCGCAGTCCTGGTCGTCCACACTCACACATAGCATACATGAGGTCCCCCGTCTATGAGTCCCATGGCCCCCAGGACCAGTTCCTGGTCAGCACAGGCACGACTCATGTGGGCTCCAAATCCCTGCCTGGGAGGATAGTGCTGCCATCCCTCCCTCCCTCTACTGCCAGATGGAGCTCAGTGTGGGCAGGGCCTCACTCTCTGACCCCTCTGTGCTCGGAAAAGGTGTGCATCTTGTTTCTTGGCCCTTCCCTGCCCCTTTCCCCACGTAGGACACACCAGTAGGACCCAAAACACCCCATGGCACGCCCTCTTAATTTGGATACTCACACAGCAGCCCTGAGATAGGAATTTGGAGGCAGGTAGTTGTTTTTTTTTTTTTTGTGAGAGGATCTCAGGAAACTTGGTGAGGGAGTGAGGTATGAGGCAGGGAGGGTTGAAAAGGCAATGGAAGGTGTGTTCCTGAGTGGGGTCCTGCTGAGAGCAACGGGGGCTTGACCCTGCTTGGATTCTTCTGGAAGCCTGGATAGCACACACTTCAGAACTTCTCTCCTCCCCAAGGGACAAGGATGCCCAGGTGTTTACCCATCATTACCATCCCTCATTGCTTGAGGATGGTCAGCTCCAGGGCACTTCAGACGTGCTCCCCTCAAGGACGCTCCTCAACTAAATACCCTCCAGAAGAGAGACACCAAACACGGGCAACAGGCACAGGGCCCTAGACTACTGGGGTGCACTGAGGGGGGTCACCCAAGTGCCCATTTCTTCTGTCCCAACTGTATGTGTAAATATCCATGTGTAAGCTACACACACTCACACCCACAAGCACATATATACACACACCCCTATGCACACATCCTCACCATTCTACTTCCTCTCTCCACCTCGGTCCTCTGCTCCTGACTACCTGGTCACAATCTGGTCCAGAGAAGTAGGGGACCTGGACCTTCCTTCTCCTAGAATGGCCTGTTCTCCGCAGTTGGTGGGGGGAGTCCTGTCCCCAAGCCCCTCCACTCCACTTGGCTCTCGACTTTCAGCGCCTGGCTTCGGCCCAATCTATCAGCCGCAATCTCAGACTTTGAAGCTGGAGACTCCCCCGGCAGACAAAGGGGCAGCTGTTGGGTGGGGGGGACCCTGGGTGCCAGCCCAGGTGTGTGGCGATTATCTCGGGGGCCTAATCAAGGTGCCTTGTCCCTTGCTCAGCTGCTGAATGAAGGCGGCCCCCACCCCTCCCACCACTCCCTGCGTTGACTGCCAGGACAGCGACAGACACCTGCTAGGTCCCCGACCCCTTCCCTCCCCTGCCCTTTCTTCCTTTTGTACCAGCACAAAATGGGATGAAGCCAGGCCCCACCTGGTAAGGGGGAGGCTCCAGGGCTCCCACTTCTCAGCTGTGACCATGCTCTGCCGGTGAATGCCAGAATTTTGGATGGAGAAGGGGGTCCCCGCAGAGAGATTGACAGACAGACAGACAGCAGCCCAGGATGGCCAGCTGGATAAGAGATGACTGCAGAGGGCTGCCTTTGGGGTGGGGGTGCGCAAGAGGAAGGCACTGAACAAGATGCAGCTTCGCCCTCCCCAGGGACCCTGCTAAGGTCTCTTTTGTCCCCAGAGCCCATGTGGGAAGCAGGGCCAGAACCAGCCCCATCTTTTGCAGAAGGAGTTGAGAAGAAACAAAGCTCAGAGAAAGTGAGGGGCCAGCCATATTCACACCAGCCCTGGGCCCCAAGGCCAGACTGCTGGCCGGGTTGCCTCCCTTGGACACCTGTCTTAGTGTCTACGGCAAACTGCCCTCTGTAGGGTGGGCTCGTGGGTGCGATACAGAGCAGGTGGGTTAGCTTGAGTGGACTGTCCCAAACTGACCTTGGGCAGCCTCCTGTCTGCTGGCCTCCCCTCAGGGGCCAGGGGCAGCTAGGCCCTCACCTTCCCTTCTTTTTCCTCTTCCTCCTCACCTTCCCAACTGTTTCTGAACCTGCTACGTGGCAGACCTGCGACTCCCCTGTACAATATGTGTGTGACGTCGAGCAATAAGGTGGCCTCAGCTTTTCCTTGGAGGCTGGGAGAGAGGGGAGGAGCAGGTGCGGGGATGGGGGGAGCTGTTGAGATGGGGACGGAGATCCTCTTGGCCTCAGACTCCACCTGGAGAAGAGCCAGAGACCACGAGCTGGACAGAAACAGAGAGAAGCCGAAGTAGAAAGATGTTTGCTGGAGAGAGGATAGCCAGCTAAGCTCCTCGGCGTCCGGGCCATTAACATGAGTCATGGGCTTCCCCAGGCCCATCCTTCAGAGTCAGGGGTGGGGGCTGGCGAAGGAGGGAACACATTATTCACAGCTAAAGAAAGACTCATTACTTTGCACCAACCTTTGGCTGGTATTGAATATACCATCGCTCCCCTCTTAACAAATGGCTTCTTGAAGGTTTAATTAACTTCTTAGCACCCTTGGGCAGGCAGCCTGGCCCCCACCATTGGGTGAAGCCTGAGTCCGCCACGTTGAGGGGCAGTGGTGGCCTTTGGGAGAGACAGCTTCTGCCCAAGTGGAGGGGACGACGGGGGAGTGGCCGTGCCCTGCTTGCCCAGACACCTGTTCACGTGACAGAGAGGAAGACTGAGGCTTGGAGGAGAGAAGACAACGTGGGCAGCTTGCTCAAGGTCACACAGTAAATGGAGGCAGATCCTGGCCTAGAGTCCAGGCCCTGAGCAAACAGAAGGACGCGTCGCCTTCCAGAGCCTTCCCCGTGCCTTCCTCTCCCAAGGTCATTAGCTGCGGTATAAACACAGCACAAAGTATTTCTGTAATTACTGGTTGAAGTTGATCAAGGCTCACAACAGAGTTGGCCTGAGACTAAGTTCCTTCAAATAACCATTCTCAGTGCCGTAAGCACTTTGCAAGCCCTCCTGATGGGCCAGATGCTGTGCTCAGCCCCTTCCTGTGGGACTGCATCTAATTCCTTACATCGATCCCACGAGGCTGGTATTATTACTATCCTCATTTTTCCGATGAGGAAACTGAGGCCCAGAGAGATAAAGTGTACCCCAGAGCCACATTGCCTGAACTGCGGGGCTATATTGCTCCTATAGAGAAGAACTCATGCCGTTAGACCCAATCTTTCCACGGAAGGAGAAACTTGAGGACCTGCCCAAGGTCACTCAGTTCATAAGTGGACTCTTGACCTTTCCAGTGGAGGACCGTATCGCCCATAGCCCGTCCTCTGCTCCATTCCATCCGTCTCCCTGCACTTAATCTCCTGGGCTGTGCCTGCCCCCCCCACACCCCCCGCAGCTTTGTGAGCCACACCGAGAAGCCCCTGAGCAAAGGGGCCAACCTGAACTTGGGAGTCAGCCCCAGGCGGAAATCCTGCTCCGTAGTTTTGCCCTTGGACAAGTCACTCTGCCAGCAGAGCCTCAGTTTCTCCATCTGGTGAATTGAAATGTGCAGCACAGGGCACTGGGGAGAATTAAGTGTGCTTAAAGCACTTGGCCCAGCGTCTGACTCATCACAGAATGCACTCGATAGCAGTATCACTGGAATAAGGGCTCGATCTGGCCAGGAACCCCTGCCTCCCTCCTGCATCCAGCTACTGCGGTGGCCCCTGGAAAGGCCTGTCCAACAGCCCCTGTCCCCCATTAGAACTGGGGCAGAGAAGCACCGGAGGACACTAGATGCCAAAACAGAGCCCTCCCCGCCTAAGGGGAGCAGGAGGGCCGCTCCTCGGGCTGCGGGCTAATTAATCGCGCTGGGCTGACAGCAGAGAGGGGCTGAGCTTTTTGCCGACGAGTCCAGAGCGGTGATGGAATAATGGGCTCTAATGCACTGATCTCCGGGGACCTGTCTTTCATCCCCAACAAAACTAATTAATGACAGCAATAAATAAACCAATCCAGCCCGCACTGCCCGGAGAGCCAGGGCTCTTGAAGAAAAGCCTGTTGCTGGCCAGGCCAGGGAGCACTGCGGCCTGTTGTCCTCTGTGCAGGTAGAGTGAGGGCCCTATGATATCACGTGGGATGGGACAGAAGGAATCAGGCCCAAGAGATCCAATCACTCCCATGCTGAATACTTGGGACCCTTGAGTTCTGATCCCAGACCAGTCACCACATTGCTGTGTGACCTTGCCTGGTTATTCTACATCTCTGAGCCTGGGATGTTAACCCTATTTGGATACAACACATGTAGCCTATAAAACAGGAAAGGTCACAGTTCCTTTTATGATTTAGCAAGTAGGATAAGGCCAGGCACATCATAGGAAGGATGTCCCATCCATGGGCCTCTGGCCAGTTAATGCTGTAACATAAAAAGCACTAAGATCAGTGCTTTCAAACTTTTAGAATTCCCTGAAGAGCCTCATGGAATCCAGACTGTGGCCCTCCCCTGGAGTTTCGGAGTCAGAAGGGCCTGAGAATTTGCCTTTCTGACAAGTTTCCAGAAGATGCTGAGGCTGCCGGTCAGGGACCCCACTCTGAGAACCAGTGGTCTAGACTGAACGCCAAAGACTTGGGTTCTCATCCTGTCTCGGGTCTGGTTAACTTGGGGTCACTCTCTTCCCTTCTCTGGGCCTCAACGCCTCCATCTGTACATGCGAATAGGTGTGGAGGGGGACGGGACTCGTCATGACTCTGCCTGATCAGGCAGCTTGAGACCTCCTGTGTGGCATGTGACATCAGGGCCACTGTCTGTTCATGAGCCAAACTGGCTCAAAGTAGAGGCACAGCAGAGATCCTTTGTCGTGGCTGGCACAACAAAGGAACCCGTCAGCACCTTTTGAGGAGCTCCCACCCCATTTATAACGAACCACATACCCCCAGCAAGTGGCGGCCCCCCCTAGTCAGTGCGGGAGTTCTCGCCTCTTGGTACATCCCCACCTAGTGGTTCCTACCTCTTCTAGCACACCCCCACTAACAGGAAGCCCACTCCCTCTCATGGGAGGGCCTTCCATCCCAAGCTCATAAGAAAGGGTTTTTTTGTTTGTTTTCTATTTGTTTTTAGCACAAGTCCAAATATGCCTCTTCGTGATGGAATCCCTGGGCTATCCCCGTCTGGGTCTCAGTTTCCTCAAAGGTCCCTTTCAGCTTTGCTATCATGACACCTGCATCAGAGATGGGTCTCGACTGTTCGCTGCCCTGGAACCTTGGGAGAGCCGGGTGGAGCTCCGATTCCCCATGGCCCCTCTGTAGGATGGGCAGAAATGAGATAAGGAGGTGAGACTCTAGAGCCCAGGGTAAATGCGGGAGGCTCTAATCACTGTTATATGGTATCTTTGCCCCTGCCTGGAGTTTGGCTTGGAATCCCAGTTCTAGGTCAGCTGACTTTTCCCGAGGCCTTTCTGTCTGCAGATGAGCGTGAGCTAAGTCTCCTCCCTGGATATGGGGCAGTTTCGACCATTAGCACCCCCACTTCTGTCGGCTCTCGCACCTGACCCCCCCTTGCAGCCTGTGGCCAGGGCCCCCTCACTGAGCAACTCTACCGAATGTGCTGGAGGCCTGGATCAGCGGAATGGGCTGCCTGCAGACTGGGCGATTGTCCACAGTGGCGCGAGTCCTGGCTCCGGCTTCCGTGTTACAGCAGCCCAGCGCCGCAGGGCCTGGCCCAGGATCTCACCGGTGTTTGATCTCACCACTGCTCTCGCTGCCTTGGACACTCAGGCAATGGCCCTGCAGCCCCTGCCTAGCACCCGAATGACATTCCCGGGGTCGTGCGTGCGTGCATCACGGCCCATCTAAGTGGCGTCCGATTGGCAGGCCTCAGCTGATGGGTCTGTGCCTGAGCTGCAAGAGAGGCTGGGAAGTTGAGAGGCTGGGATGTTTGGCAGCTTCCCTTCAGGAGAGGGAAATCCTCCAGAATCAGAAAGAGGGTTCAGATCTGGGGCAGGAGAAACATTCTAGAGGCCACTCCTATTCAATGCAACCCACCTTTGGCGTGCATCAATGTGAAGAAAGGTCACAGTCAGGATGCAGATAAAAATAACCGCTTGCTCTGAGCACTTGCTATGTGCCAGACACCCTTCTAAGGGATTGTCACCTCCTCTAGGGACGGATCACCTCATCTAGGCCTCTCAGTATCCTTAGAAGGGAGGAGCCTTTATTATTGCAACCATCGCCTCTGTCTCACCAACAAGAGAAGAAAAACCCAGGGAGGTTGCCTGTGGTCATGCAGCTGGCCGGAAGCGGACCCTGGGCGTGAACTCCACTCTCTGGCTGCTGGGCTTACGTTCCTGTGTTCTCTGCTCTTCCTCTCTGTCTTACATGTAGGAGACCCAGCCACTGTCCCCAGGAAACAGGAGAAGCACCCGCGGCTGAAATACAAGGCAGGTGGTGCCCAGGCCTGGAACCACTGAGTAGCCAGGCACTTGGGTATAGAGGGGAGGTCAGTACGATCCCCAGGATAATGTGGAAGACACTGTAGAGAAAGGGTCAGGGGTCAGCTGGGGAGGGTCCTTCTGCCTGAGCCCATCCTGTTCACTGGCTTTCCCAGTTCAGGACCCAGTCGGACTTCAGAGACTTGCCCACCGCAGGAACAGGAACTGTCAACATGGGGAGGTGAGGGGTGCTTTCCTATAGGGCCACCATGGACAAGACTGAGCCAGCCCTGCCCAGAAAATGCCAACTGTCCCCAAGAGCCAGAGGTCCCTTTGTGGCATCTGTGAATACATCGGATCCAGGGTTGGCCCAGGGTACAATTCCCAGTGGTTTCCAACCCTGACTCTACAATGGAAGCACCTGGACTCAACTGTATGTCTCATTATCCGTGCCTGGGCCCCGCTCGCAGGGATCAGGTTTAATTAATTGGTCTGGAGTGGGTGTTGGCATTGGTAGTGGGAAATGTTCCCCAGGTGATTCTAGCAGGCAGCCAGGGTGCAGAGCTCTTGTCCCTGGGAATCTGGATCTCCTCTAGAACTGGGGAGGTTAGGAGGGGCTCCTCCATGGCTGTGTCCCCACCCCCAAGCCCTTTGGAGGAAAGGGCTCCCACAGTAGGCGGCTACGTGCCATAAAGTGAACACAGAACAGGAGGCTGTGAAATACTCCTTTCACCAGAAAAATTCCAAGGCACTCAGGGCCACAGGGCAGCCTGGAGGGAGGCCAAGACCTCTTCACCTAGAGCTGCCAAGAGGAGCCACACCCAGGGAGAGAAATTCTGAACTGTATAAAAGGCCACGTACTCCATGAGCCACAGTTCATGGGGATCTTGCCTCTCTGGGCTCCTCTAGCCTTGATGGACAGCCTGGTAACCTAACAGATGGGGACCAGCTCTGATTAGACGGTATCCTGCTCAAAAGCCTTGTGTAGCTCTTTGTTGCCCTCAGGGTGGAGTCTCAGTGTCTCAGCCTGATGTTTGAGATTCGCCAACAGCTGGCCAACAGCTGGCCAACACCTACTAGTCACCCACCAGTCTCCTTTACGTATATGGGGAGTGCCCAGAAGCTCTGGGGTGCTGGCAACAGGGTCGCTGTGGGAATTCAATAATGTGGAAAATGGGGCACCTGGGTGGCTCAGTCACTAAAGCATCCGACTTTGGCTCAGGTGATGATCTCACGGTTCGTGAGTTCGAGCCCCGCATCGGGCCCTCTGTGGTCAGCACAGAGCCTGCTTCGGATCCCCTACCCCGCCCCCTCTCTGCCCCTCCCCAGCTCATTCTCTCCCTCTCAAAATAAATAAGTAAACTTAAAAAAAAATGATGTGTCAAACGTAAAATGCCTAGCACAGGTCATGACGCACAGGCAATCTTCTAAAAGTGCTAACTACCATCATCACTGTCACCGTCATCATCTTCTTCATTGCTGTCACCATCGTCACCCTCCTGGTCATCATCAACACCATTAATGCCTTTGTTGATTCTGTCCTTTCCTCCTAGACTACTTTCATTTCTTTCTCATGCACAAAGGGCTATAAGCGAACATAAGTCCTGCTTATCCCACATGGCCCAACTCAGATGCAGCCTCCTCCACGAAGCCTTCCTGATGCCCACAGTCAAGGAATGCAGGATGCCCACCAGTGTCCGTGTGTGTGTGTGTGTGTGTGTGTCCTCTCTCCTCTTGCCCTAAACTACAAAACTTTCCAGGTCACCAGCTCCAGCTCCTCTCTTACACCTCTCTGCTTCCCTCCATCTACCCCCCACCTCTCTGAGCAGTTTCCCGGGTAACCAGCCTATTTACAGAACAGATGATCAACATGACAGGCACTCAGGACCGGAGGAAGCACTGGTGTTACCCACTTCTGTCTCCCTGGTCCCCATCAGCTGCCTCGTAACCTATGTCCCTTCCTGATGCTACCATCTACCAAACCTAACCCCACCCCCACCCCCCCACTGCAACTCCTCTCCTGTCCTAGACGACGGCCCAAGCCAGAGGACATACATGTGGTTTCAGGTCTGGGTCTTGCCACTTTCTGGCGTGTGTCCTTGGATGAGTCACTCCCTCTTTGGGAGCCTGAGTTGTCCTTTCATGCACAGGAAGTGTAGTACAGGGATAAAAGATTCCTCAGTCCCTTTCTGACTCAAGCATCCTGAGTCTCGCAGAGGTAGGAGGGACGTGTGGGCCCTACTCATGTGGCTGTCCCCCTTCTAAACAATCGATATTATGGGGTGGTTTGAGGGCTCCTTTCACGTGGCTCTGCACAGCTCAGGCCTCCTTCCTGCCCAGAAAGGCAGCAGTGGTCTCTCCCATGTTCTGGAGCGGCTGGCTGGGCTGGGAGCTGAGGCAGGCCCCAAGCGACGCACACCCAGCCTCCTCTCAGCTGAGAGGCTCAGAGCTCTTGGCCCGTGAGCCTGAGGGGAGGGATATTTACGGTTTAATAACTGTCCTATCGATTCTCATTTATTTGCTGCCAACGGGGCTTACCAGGGGAGTGAAGGCGAGAGGGCCGTGTTTGTAAATAAGTCTCCAGTTGGCCCCATCACTCGGCCTGCCAGGCTTGTGAGGAGGTGAGCTGGGTTAATAGACTGCAGTGCCCTCCACTTAGCAGAGCCCTGACATGCAGCTGCCCCCGGGACCCTCCTGAGCCCAGGCCCTTTCCCTGCACTCTTTATAGTTAGCAGTGCACTTCCATAGCCATTATCTCTTTTGACTGTCTCCTTGGAAGGAAGAAGAGCAGGGGTTGTCAGCCCATCTAACAGATAAGAACACTGAGACATAGAGATTATGTAATTTATTTGAAGACACGTTGCCAAGGTAGAAGGGGTGAGGCAGGAGTGCAACCTGAACAACTTTGACTGGCTGACTCTATTAGTCAGCTACTGCTGTGTAACAAACCACCCCGAAATTTAGTAGCTTAAAATAAGAACTGTTATTTCTCAGGAGTCTATGGTCTCATGAGTCTGTGAGTTCAGCTGATCTGAACTGGGCTTGGCTGCTGTGGACTGGGCTCAGTCAGGTGTTTGTGGTGAGCTGGAGGGTTATCCGGAGAGGTGACCTCAGCTGGGACGACTGGGCTGTACTGTATGTGTGTATTGCATCTCACCAGCAGGCTGGCCTGGGTTTGTTCCCACAGAGGTGGCAGGAGCCTGAGAGAAGCAGCAGAAATGTCCCCGCTCCTTAATTTGTATCATTTGCTACTCCCCCACTGGCCAGGGCATGTCAGTGTTGGAGAGCAGGACTTAAAGCCACCTGTGCAGCAAGGTATGACCAACTGAGACCACCAACGCCATCTACCACAGCGGCCCAAGCGCATTGCACTTCTGCCGTTTTCCAGCGTTCTGCACTTGCCCTTACAAAGAGTGGAAGTCTCGAACAAACAGGGGATCCTGTTGTCTTTTCCTAAGTCTGGGCAGCAGGGTCGGCCCTCTCGAGAAGCATGAGGCTTGATCTGGTGGCATCAGCATGCAAAGATGAGTTCTACGGGTTTTGGTGTAAGACACGGAGGGACCAGACTTTCCAAGGACCGAGGCTGTCCCATGGTAGAAGAGGCTTCTTAGAGCGCGTGAGCTCCCCGTCACTGGGAATGTGTACGCGCCGATGAGATGCTGACTGGACGGCTGCAAAAGGGATCTGCTTGCAATGAGACTGGATGCCGACCAGATAAGCCCCAAGCTTCCTTCCCCGAGCTCCACAGATCCAAAAGCTTCTGAAAGAGTGGTCCAGTTGCTATAGACCAATGGCTGAGGAAGGCTCCTAGCCAACCCCTACCACCTCTCCTGGTCCGGCCGGAGCATAGCAGGTCCAAATTCCAAGTCCAGGGCAGAGCTGCCTTCCAGCAGTGGGCACAAGATAGTGAGGGGCTCCGGAATCTCCCCTCCAGCCCTGCTGGAAAGAAGGGGGGAGAACACTCAGGTGGAACACCCCAGTCAGTGCCGGAGAGGCAGCCTGGCAACATAAAGAATGTGGACCCTGAGCCAGACACACACCCGGTGGGAACTGACCCAGGGTCAGCGCCAGCTCCCTGCCAGCCTCCTGCCCTCGCTGTAAAGGGGATAACCCTGCCGTGCTGGATGGTTGCGAGGGTGAACCGAGATCATGGAACTGGAACTTCCATGAGATGAAACAGAGACCCAGCAATTGCTTTTTCCTTTTCTTTCTGAGTCACAGCAGAGAAAAACAAGAGCTGACATAAAATCCATCCACGTTCCCTCAGGCCCACTGTAGTGGCTCGCCTGTGCCCTTGCCCTGTGTGTCCAGCGGGGTCAGCTCAGACTTCTGGGTGGGAGGACACGGGGTCCCCAAGAGAAGGGCAGGAGCCGGACCAGGGAACAGGGGGCCCCCCCTCTCCCGCTCCCACCTACATCCAGCCACCAGAGCAGGGTGACTGGCCAGGGAGGCCCAGGACGGACTGGAACGATTCACCAACCACTGCCCCCTCCTCCAATTCCGGCCTCCTCCTGGAAGCGCCCCTTCGCGGTGGGCAAGAACCTCCCTGATGGAGAGATAGGTGGGGAGGGGGAAGGAGAAGGCGGTCTATTGATGGCCTTTTCCATTTTCCACTTTCCGGGGCCTTGGGAGGCTTCTCAGATAATTATAGTAACAGAGCCTCGCCTTTGCACAGAGCCTCAGAGTTCTCCCCCTGAGTCTGCATGGCTTCCAGGGGACCAGGCTCCAGGCACAGGGGTAGAGCCGTCCTGCGGTCGCCTGACCCAACGGCCGCCTCACCGACCAGCTGACGGACGTAGTGACTGACAGACCTGGTGAGCGTCTGACTGACAGATGTACGGACCGGCTGGCTGACTACTGACTTTCTTGCTGACTGACACAGCAACTGGCCAACTAACCGGCTGACAGATACAGTGAGTGCTGACGGATAGACTGTAGCCGTGACGGACTGACATAGTGAGTGGGTGAGGCACATACGGATCGATTGACTGCAGACGGCCTCACGGACTCCCCGACTCAAACACTGACCCCACGACCTATGAATTGACCGATTGATAGTGTCTGATAGGCTCATGGATTGCCTGACTGACTCACCCAGGACTGACAGACTTACCATCTGATGAGTCTGACTGACAGACTTGAGGGATTTCTTTTTAAAGCATTTTTTTTAAGTTTGTTTTTTATTTTTGAGACAGAGAGAGACAGAGCATGAACGGGGGAGGGGCAGAGAGAGACGGAGACACAGAATCGGAAGCAGGCTCCAGGCTCTGAGCCATCAGCCCAGAGCCCGACGCGGGGCTCGAACTCTCGGACCACGAGATCGTGACCTGGCTGAAGTCGGACGCTTAACCGACTGCGCCACCCAGGCGCCCCCAAAATTGCCTATATTTAAGGTATACAACATGATGTACCTATACGTGGTGAAATGATTATCACACCCAAGGTAATTAACACATCTGTCACTTCGCATAGTTACCTTTTTATTTGTGTGTGGGGAGAACCCCTAAGATCTACCCTCTAAGCACATTTCAGGTGCCCTATAAAGAACTGTTAAGTATAGTCACCACACTGTACCAGATCATGCACCCTGCACGGCTCAAACATTGTGCCCTTAGACAAACGTCTCCCCGTTTACCCCACGCCCCAGCCTCTGGCAACCACCACTCTACTCTCCGTTTCTGGGAGTTGCACTTTTTCAGATTCCACATTTAAATGAGATCATGCAGTGTTTGTCTATCCGGCTTCTTTCACTCAGCAGAATGTTCCCCGGGTTCAACCGTGCTCTCACAAATGGCGGGGTTTCCTCCTTTTTGAAGGCTGAATAATATTCCATTGTGTGTGTGCCACATTTCTTTATCCACTCATCCATCAGCGGGCATTTGGGCGGTTTCCACGTCTTGTCTATCGTGAACAATAAACACTGCAATGAACATACGCAGATATCTCTTAGAGATCTTGATTTTCCTTTTCTTTAGATATAGGCCCAGAAGTGGGATTGCTGGATCCTGTGGGAGTTCTACTTTTAGTGTTTTGTGGAATCTCCACGCTGTTTTCTACTGGTTTACATTCTGGCATCGGCCTTTTGGGAAGCCTCCTGAGCATTTCTGATATGTGGCAGGGGCTTAGTGCCCCCGGCTGGCCCGTCACCGTGTCTCGACTTCCCGGCACCGGGGCTTTCCCTGGGGACAGGTAGTGAGTCGGGGGTGGCTGCAGTTTGTCTTTCCCCCAGCTTCTTCTCTTCCCGTAAATGCCTGTCTTGGTGGCCCAGGCAGCTGGAGCAGAGGCCTGCCTGGATGTTCTTGGCTCCAGCCTGGTCTCAGGCAGAAAGACTGTCAGGAGTTTGAGGGCCTTTTGGGGCTGATAAGGGAAAAAGATTGTATTAGTCAAGGCTCCCCAGAGAAACAGAACCAATAGGATAGATATAGATAAATATAGAGAGATAGATAGATTTATTATAGGAACTGGCTTACACGGTCACGGAGGCGGGAAGTCCCACGATTCACCGTCTGGGAGCCAGAGAAGGAGGAGAGCGGGTGGTGTAATTCAGTCTGCCTCTGAAGGCCTGAGAACCTGGGGGCACCCCGGGAGGGGGGGGGGGGGGGGGGGGGGGCGGGGAGCGGCTGGGTTAAGCCTCAAAGTCTCGAACTGGAACTTCAGGGGCATCTGGCTGGTTCAGGTGGTTGTGCGTCCGACTTCGGCGCCGGTCACGATCTCGAGGTCCGTGAGTTCGAGCCCCGCGTCGGGCTCTGTGCTGACAGCTCGGAGCCTGGAGCCTGTTTCGGATTCTGTGTCTCCCTGTCTCTCTGCCCTTCCCCCACTCATGCTCTGTCTGTCTCTGTCTCTCTCTCTCTGTCTCCCAAAAATAAATAAACATTAAAAAATGAAAAATAAGCGACAACAACAAAACCTGGAACTTCAGCCTCCAGGGCAGGAAAGGTGGAGGTCCCAGCTCAAGAGAGGAGTGCTAATTCACACTTTCTCTGACTTTTTTGTCCTACTCGGGCCCCCGCTGGACTGTTTGATACCAACCCACATGGTGCAGGCATCTTCCTGAGGCAGCCTGCGCTCTACAGATTCAAATGCTAATCTCTTCCGGAACCACCCTCACAGATGCACCCAGAAACACTGTTTTACCAGCTCTCTGGGCCTCCCTTTAGCCCAGCCAAGGTGACACACAAAATTCAGCACCTCAAGTGTATAATCATGAGAGGCAGTAACCACGACAAGCTTTACTGGGTGGCGCTCGGACAGGGTTACATGAGAAGAGACGTTTCTCACAGCGCAGACTCGTGCGGAATTTACGGCCAGGGGCCCGCCATGCAGAGGGGAGCAGGACCAAATTCAGTCCCCAAGAGAGAGGGCCTGCATGTCTAGGTGACCTCCCTGTGCGGGTTCACGGCGAGTCTCGGGGTCAGAGAGCTCTGTCCCATCACTGGCCAGCAGGTGCGGGGTGAGGTTTGGTGGGGGTCGCCAGAGCTATTTAGGCAAGTCCAAAATAGTTAAAACTCTGCTTAGGTGGGTCTATTTTTAAACTACTAGAAGCATCACAATTTGAGTTCGGTGCCAGCAGGCTTTCCAGCAAGCAGGCCTTGGCGGGCCGTGAAGAAATACGTAACCTAGGGGCCAACCCATAGAGGTCGTCTTTGGCTCATGTGGATACATGACAGGGACTCTAGGGGACAGAGCCCAAATGGAGGCCTCTTTCAGTCTAGAACCCACCGCCCCCAGCAGGCTGAGGTGCCTCTCAGGTCAGTCACGCTGCCTAGCAAGCCTTCATCTGCATTGCCGGAAGATGGTTTATAATAAGTAGCACACAACCGTATTCCCCGCTTTTTGCTTCAAACGCTTGCTGTGCACCAGGCCCTGGGCTGGCCACTCTGTCTGCCTCCCGAGGCGCTTGGAGCCAGGGTCCCCGAGGGCTTTCCCGGCATAGCCCTCTTGTGGCCCCGTTGAACCCCGTCTGCTCTCTTCTTCTCATAACCCACGATCTTCTCGAGTGTTGTCCATGCAAATGCCCTTGGCAGAGAGGCGTCAGGGAGGATGGGAAGGCACTTTGGAGTCAGACGGCCGATAACGGCAAGAGACACCACATCAAGCATCTCCTACACACACACGATCTCTTTTGGCCTCCGTAACAAACTCCCAACGAATTAGGTCGTAGTCTGTGCTCATATAAGACCATGTGCGTGCCTGTGTATACACAAAAGGCGGCACGCTCTGTGTGCTGGTCGGCACCTTGTTGTTTCTCTCATCAATACACCTTGTCGATTGTTCCATTAGTAGGTGAAGGCGGGAGGGTGGGGATGCTCTGGGGCCATGTGGGGAGGCAGGTGGAGTCAAGGCAGCAGGGTAGAAGGTATCTAGACGGTATCATGTGTGTGTGTCTGTGTGTGTGTGTGTGTGTGTGTGCTTCCATCTTTCCCAAAGTCTGTTCCAAACTGCCGTGCTCCACACCTCCCTGCACCTTCTCCCCTCTCCCCCCCCCACCTCCCTCACCCCCAGCCTGGGAAAATCCAGTCAGAATTAATAAAAGCAGCAGATTGCTTAGAGACGAAGGGCGAGGGATGGAGACAGTTCGGGAGCCTGATATTTCCCTCATGTGCAATAATCTGGTAGTGAGATCTGGAATTAAAACCCCTTTCCTAGAGCCTTTATTAATATTAGCTCCTAATGCATAATTACCTGGAGAGCCCAGGGGGGCTGCTGTTGTGTCCCCGCCCCTGCTCCTCCCCTCCCCCCCCCCCCCCCAGCCTCCAAACTGCCAGGAGCCACAACAGGGCACAGAGGCAGACTGGCTCCTCTCCCAGAGGTGGCACCATTTTGGTGGTCTGGGCTCTTGAGCTGCCGGCCTCCTGGTGACCTGGAACATCTCAGTGCCCTCCGGAACCCAGAGGGACCTGCCGAGTCCAGGCCTAGGCTGGGGATCTGCTGGGCCGCCCGGCCCTCCAGTCCTCTTGACTGTGAAAACGGTCACTCTGTGGCTGTGGGGTTGTGACCAACACAGGTGGGTGGCCTTGAGCCCTAGCTGACCCAGCTCCCCAGGGCAGCAGCCACCACAGCCTCCTGCCTCTGACCCCTAGAAACCTCTCAGGCCTGGTAAAGGGCTAGGGAACGGCTGTGTCCTGCCCTCTTCCTCACTGGCAGGAAGCTTGTCCTTCTAAGGCACAGCCTCAGCTCTACGGGAGTTGTTCCGGGCCGAGGGCTGGGTCGTCTTTGGCAAGTTGCTTGCCTTCTCTGACCTCAGTTTCCCCAGCAGGACGATAAGGGTGCTGCCTGGGGCCCCTCTTCCTCTGCTGCTTTCCTTCGGAGTCTAATGAAGCTGTCAGGAGTCCAGGTTAGCAAAAACAGTCTGAGTAGATGAAAGATGAAGGACAGGAGTGTCCCGAGAGCCCTGCTCTTCTCGGGTCCCCGTGTTAACTGGCTATGGTCCTGGTTTGTGTCAGAAAAAACAGGTAGTTTGCATGTGGTAGGAGGCACCTCATATTCCTCCCCTCCCACCAAACTGCCACCTGCCATAGGGCCATTGTACGTGTGCTCCCCTGGCCTGGAAGGTTCTTCCCTTCCCTCTTTTTCCTAGTCTTCTTTCAGAACTCAGCCCAAGCATCATTTCCTCTGGGAAGCCTTCCCTGACTTCCCCATGAAGGTCAGATCCCCAGAGTCCTATATGTCTCCTTCACAGTGATTCCAAGTCAATAAAACCGGGGCACAAAAAAGTGACTGTAACTAAGTTTAATTTCTGCTCTAAGCCTCCATTCTTCCAAGAGGTAGAAATGTAATTTAAGGCAATTCAGGATCCTCCTGCTTTCCCTAGCATTGAGTCACAGCCCAGGGAGGGCCTGGGTGTGGGGGGACGGAGGGTAGATTTCCCGAAGTTTCTATGTCAGGCAAGGATAGTCATCTGCCCCTCTGGCACATCCTCATTCCAGTGACATCTCTGCTCCCGCTGTCCCCCTGAGAGTCATTGTGTGGGAGGGAGCCCGACCCTGTACCCCACCCCCTGGGCCCCTGCCACTCCCCACTCTGCCCTGGAAGGACCCCACACAGGCACCCCTGTGTCCCCATGTGATTCTGGGCACAGGGAAACTGGGGTCTGCCACCAGGTAGGGGTGTGAGGGTGCACATCCTTTTGCCCAGAGAGTCCCCACGGGGGATGGGGACAAGGGTGACAGGCAAGCAGCTGCAGAGCCTGTCCTCAAGGACCCCTCCTTCTCAGCCTTTCACTTTGTCTTCCTCTCTGCCAGGCGGGGAGACTCTTCATGGAGTCTGGGGACGGCAGGCGGGGTGGGGGTGGTGCATCACCCGGGCAAAGTCTATAGGCAATCGGCTGCTTCTGCCCCAAGTTGTTCAGGAACTACCTTTGTTCTGCCGCGTCACCCTGGTGGTCAGAAGAAGGTCGGGGCGGCGGGGGGGGGGTGGGGGGGAACTACAAATACCAGGGAGACATCAGCCTATATTAGGCACACGAGAGGCAGAATAGCTTAGTGATTACAGTAAGTGGAGATCCCAGAGCCAGACAGCCTGGGTTCAAATCCTGCTCTGCTGCCTGTGAGCTGTGCCACCTTGGACAAATTACTTCACCTCTCTGGTCCTACATTTCTTCTTCCCTAGATGAAGACACCAACAGTGTCTGTCGGAGTCAAGACTAAATGAGGTAATGCATGCAAAGGACTTGGCGTGTCAGAAACCCTCGTGAGATCGTTGTTCTTTCCTGAAGTCGGATAAAGCTACCTTGTGTGGCCAGAATTGGATTAGCGCCTGCCACCGTAAGCTTCAGGTGGGCAGGGACAAGCTTTCTTTGCTAGGCTGCTAGCTTTGGGGGCGGGGGTCACAATTGCATAGTCTCGATGCCGACACTCTACGGATAGCTCTCTTCCTATGTGCAGCCCAGCCAGCCCCGCACGTGCCTGACCATGACCTTGCCCGCCTGTCCTGCTCACGCCTCTTCCAGGAAGCCTTCCCTGATACTTTCACTTAGATAAATCTACCTCCCCCACCCCCAGGCTCTCCACAGTGCCCGCTGTAAGTGGGGCTCTGTCTTCTCCGCCCAGAGCCAGCCCTTTGAGGCTCACCGCTGGTTCCCCCACTGAGCCCCGCTGAGGGGCTCCCGGTCAAGTTGGCCTCGGTCCTCTTTTGTTTATGTGGGCCCCACAACAGCCCAGAAAAGAGGGCAAAGTAGATCCTATCCTCATGTTACAGATGGAACTGACATTCAAAGAGTTTAAGCGACTTGCTGCTTATCACACAGCTGCTGACGGGAGGGGTTGGGACTGGGACCCAGGCCTTGAGACATCCAGCTTCTGTCCCCCTCTTGCCCTATGAAACTCAGACCCTAATTGGGGAGGACTGGATAAGACAGGGGGACATTCAGAAGACAAAGCCACATAAGAACAAGGTCGGTGTGGTCCTAGGGCCTCCTGGGCACCTCTTCTAAGGATGAGTAAGGAAAGACCCGAGGTGGGGCAGCACCCCAGCAGTGGCCCAGGAGGGCCAGAGGAGGGGGAGGCCAGGCCCAGATTGCCTGAGGCCTCGAGTGCCAGGATGAGGCAGTGCTGGGCCCTCCCAGAGCCTGTGACAATCGCCTGAGCTCGTGGCCCACCTGCCCATGGCTGCCGCCAAGAAAAAGGAGTACCCACAGGCTTCACCCCAAGCTGGACCCGCTCCATCAGCAGCAGAGTTCCCAAGGGCCCACTGTGTGCACGTCTGCATCATCGTCACCCTCTTCAGCCTTCATAGTGACAGCAACCAGACGTCGAAGGCCCAGAGAGGGGAAGGCATCACCAAGGCCACCCAGCAAGCCTAGATCAGAGCCCTGCAATTGATCCACAAGGAGTCAGTGGCCCCGAAGGCTTTTATCCTTAGCTTTGGGCCATTATCTCAGGGTACCCATCTGGACCTCCCCTCTCTGGACAACTAGGAGCCAGGATGCAGAGTTCGAGCCGGCCCCACGCCCAGGCGGGCATCTCCTCAGTCCTACAAGCCAGGCCACCAGCGTCTGGCGTCTGGCGGCTGGACTGAAAGGCAGCTCACGCTGCCCCCTGGCTGGGCTGACCTAGATCAGCAGAAAATAACTCCCTCCAATAAAAATCATCCAAACACACCAGCCGCTCCCTGCACTCAGCCCAGCCTGGGCCCAGACCCTCGATGAAGCCCCCTGGGAGGGGACCACACATGGGAGCCACACCTTCCCTGTCTCCCCCGAGGCCAGGAAGCTGTCTTATTTGTCCTCACGGGAACCAGGAGGTGGGCAGGACCAGGAACTGTTTTCTGAGGAGGAACCTGGGGCTCCAAGAGTAGAACTGATCCAACCAACGCTGGTCTGCCCACTCCAGAGTGGCTGCACTGGGCCTCGGGAAGTCTTGCTCACATCCTCTTCCTCCAAGGGACACTGAGCCCTGGCCCCATAGGGACTTGGCCTCCTTGGGCACTTGCAACTTGCTTCTGTTTGCTGCACCCCTCAACACACTCTGCCTGGCAGGCTAGGGTGGTGGCCCAGGGCTCAGGCTCTAGTCTCTAACTGCCTGCCGTTGGATCCTAGTTTCATTCCTTAGGAACTGATCTGGGCCAGTGACCGCCTCAGTCTTCCCATCTGTAAAATGGGACCGTAACAATAGCATCCATTTCCTGGGGGTTATTGTGGGGCGATCTGCGACACCCGAAAAGGTACAGGGAGTGCTGAGTGCTGCTGCTGGTGCTCTCCTCACAGTGGTGAGCTGGTGACTGGGAGAGGGGCGCCTGGGTGGCTCAGTCAGTTGAGCGTCCGGCTTCGGCTCGGGTCATGATCTCACGGTTTGTGAGTTCGAGCCCCGCGTCGGGCTCTGTGCTGACCGCTCAGAGCCTGGAGCCTGCTTTGGACTCTGTGTCTCCCTCACTCTGCCCCTCCCCTGCTCCTACTCTATCTGCCTTTCTCTAAAAAACAAAACAAAACAAAAACAAAAGTAAGGTGACTGGGAGGCACCTGGGGGGCTTAGTCAGCTAAGTGTCTGACTTTAGCCCAGGTCATGATCCCATGGTTCGTGGGTTTGAAGCCCACATTGGGCTTGCTACTCTCAGCACAGAGCCCGCATCAGATCCTGTGTCCTCCCCTCTCTCTGTCACACACACACTCTCTCTCTCAAATAAATATATTTAACATAAATAAAGGTGACTGGTGTGCAGGGACACCCCCACATCACTTCTTTCTTTCTGCCCCCTCCCAGCTGATGGCATCGGGGCTGTGTCCCCCACAGCCCAGCCCCATGTTGAATATTCTGTCATTGCTTATTTGACTGAGTCGGTGAGTGGGTACTCGCTACCCATGGGGGACAGGGAGGGATGTCAATGGCCAGAGGGGGAGGGGGGCGGTGTCCAGAGCAATCTCCTTCCCCAGGTCTGAGGACGGAGCACCAGTTGAGTGAGGGTTGAACAAACAAACCAGGCAGGTGATGGGAACTCTGGGCCTGCTGGTGGGTAGGGTGATTCTAGAGGCCAGACCATGGCCAGCCTGGCTGCTTCCCAGTAAAGGCTGCCCAATAATCCCTCCAGCTGGGTGTGGACGATCAGTCTACTGATGTCAGGGCAAAAGCTCTCTAGGACACTTCCAGCTGATGGCTGACAATTACCCACTTGCACACCTCCCATGATGGGGAGCTCCTTCCCACCTCCCTTGCAAGTAGCTCCTTTCATCCTGGATGGCTCAGACTGTTTGAGAGGTTTTATTTAGCTTGAGCTGAGTTCTGCTTCCTTTTAACTTCCACTTTTGCTCTTAGCTTTGTCCTTGGAGCCGCCCTGGCCATAGCTGTCCTTCTATACACCTTCCTGCATAACCAGACAGGTTTAGAGCTTAGGGTCTGGGCTCAAGTGCCTGGGCATGACTCCTGGCTCTGACGCTTCCTAGAAGTGTGGTCTTAAGTCCCTTACCTATCCTCTGTGAGGCTCAGTTTCACCTTCTGCAAAATGGGGGTTTAAAAAAAAGGCTCTTCAAAGAATGTTCCAGGTTCAGGTGCTTCTCAATACCTGATTTCCTTCCCTCTATGCGGGAGGGAGTGGTGCAAGCTGCCCTCAACCTACCAGGCTCCCACCACCCCTTTCTTAGAGGCCAATGAGGAGCCATGGAAGACTTTAGAGCAGGGGCATGGGCTGACTGGAGGCAATTTCCATGTATTTTTCCACCAGACTCTCAATTGGGGCTAGAGGGACTCAGATGGGGCAAGATGCCTATGATCAGGAGCTCAGGGAGATTTCACCTGAAAGTCTGAGGGGACCCAGAGCTTGCAGGTGAAGGCACGGCTCCTTGTCGACCACCCCGACAATGCCACACACCCTAAGGCAGCTGTTTCTAGTGGCAAATACTGCGTGTACATGGGTATTTCCTGGAGAAAGGCAGGCTCTTCTCCAGTCCCAGCCTCCACGCCAGCGTGTCCACTGGGTGTCCAGCCGCCCATAAGCCACCTCCTCCTGAGAGCCTGCAGGTGACAGGCCAAGAGTCTAGCAGTGACAGGGCAGGAACCCTTCCTAGCCTCCCGGGGAGAGGCAAGACCCAGCTCCGGAGGAGATTCTCTCCCGGCTAACCAGAGTCCTCCTTTGCATGAAAGGTCAGAAGGAAAGAGAAGGACCAAGGTATACATCCTGCATTTCCCGACCTAAGGCAGAGCGCTGGACTCAGGTAAGGACACCTGGGTCCCAGCCCTAGCTTTCAGTGACACTCAGCAGGTCACTTAATTTCTGCATCTATGTCACCTATCTATCTACCATCTATTGATATCTCTTCTATCATCTATCTATCTCTCGATCTATCACCATCATCATCTATCATCTATCTATTTACCTACCTACTGATTAAAAGCCCTTATTGATCTTGAGGAGTTGTTACCAGCACCAAATAAAGAGAATAGACAGAAACCATAAAGCCCTTTCTCCATAAATGGAGTTATTATCTCTGTGCATTTGTGCATGGAGAGAGTCCCAGGTAATGCTTCCGTGAGGTGTGGATCTTGGGTAAGTTTCCCCCCCACCCCGGCCCCCCCGAACCTCAGTTTCTCTGCCTGCACAAATGCTGAGGTTATTCCAGCTCTGACACGCCAGGCGGCGGATCCCTCCCTGGGAAATGGGCTTGCCGACGGGCCCTCTGCAACACGATCTCCTCTCTCAGAGGACGCAGGCTCCCCACCAGCGCGGCTGGTGATTAATACGCCCTGAGTGGGGCTCCTGACCCGCTGTCAGGGACATCAAGGTAAGTGCCCATCCACAGGCTGAGGGCTCCGTCGATGAATAAATAATAACAGTAGTGAAGTAATGGGATCCAGGGAGGCCGCTTAGGATAATGGAGCGACAGACGTGGCGTGGAGCCCCAGGGACCAGAGCTGTAGGAAGAGCCGAGGGAGGGGTGGCAGGAACACGGGGTGTGCACATCCCAGCAACTTGCAGTCTGCCGGCCATGACAATAAACCCCGTCCCGGTCCAGGGTGACTGCCGCACAGTGGTTCATATCATAGCTCTGAGCTTGGGCTTTGGAGGCGTGCCGACTTGCTGCTGCTCTGCCTGGCTGAGCCTCAGTGTCCACATTTGCACAATGGGCATCAGAAGGAGAGAGGAAGTGAGAGCCAGTTGTGAGGGGCTTAACATGCACTGGCTCGTCATGAGCCCCCTGCTAGCACTAATTGTCCCTAAAGTGACGTGTCCCCTTTCAGCTCGAATTCTTAACTCAAAATTGCCCTCTGGGTCCGGCAGGGAAGAAATGGTGCCCATTTGCCAGATGAGGAGACTGAGGCTCAGAAAGGTGCCTGTCCATCTCCAGAATATTCTAGCTCTGCCTCTGGCCACATTTACCCAATACTGACCCAATTCCTGCTTAGGGCCCAGCTGTCTGCTGGGCTCTTAGATGATACCAGTGAGTCAATCCGTGTCCCAGAAAATCTTACAACCAAGAAGGAGGGGCAGGGAAGGCCAAGGGTAGGTCCCCCAAATATGCTCCCAAATGAAAACAATGAGACATTGCCACACATATGCTAGAATGGCCCGATGATACCTTTCATATTGGCAAGGATGTGGGTCAACTGAACTCTCAACGCTTTGCTGGTGTAAGTGTAAAAAGATACAACCACTTCACAAAAGGTGTGACAATTTCTTAAAAGCCCAAACATGCAGCTGTCCTTGACCCAGCAATTCCACTCCTAGGCATTAGCCAAGAGGAAGGAAAACGTGTATGTCTATGCAGACTTGTACACAAACATATAGAATAGCTTTGTTTAGGACCGCCAAGGTCTAAAAACAACCCAAATGTCCATCAATGGGCAAAGGATCAATAAATTGCAGTATATCCCAAATACCACAAAACTACCAATACATAAGATAATAAGGATTAATCTCAAAAATATTCTGCTAAGCAAAAGAATCCAGACATAAAGGAGTACATACTGTGTGATGTTATTTACATGAAATCTTACAAAAGGAAAATCGAAACACTCATGACTGAAGAAAGCAGATCAACAGTGGCTTTCTGGGGCTAAGTTAGGATGAGGGAGACTGCAAAGGGCAGGAGAGAACTTTCTAGGGTAGTAGAAATGTTCTACATCTTGACCGCTATGGTGGCTACATGAGTGTAGACATTTGTCAAAACTCTTGGAACTCTATATATTTATGAGCACATTTTATTGTGTATCAATTTTACTTCCAAAAAGTCGATTGCGAAACAAATCAGGGCACTTGGGTGGCTCAGTCAGTGAAGCATTAGGCTCTTGATTTCAGCTCAGGTCATGATCTCACAGTTCGTGGGATCGAGCCCTGTGTCAGGGTCTATGCTAATGGCATGGAGCCTGCTTGGGATTTTCTCCCTCTCTCTCTGAACCTCCCCTGCTCTCTTTCTCTTTCTCTGTCTCAAAATAAATAAACAAACTTAAAAAAATCACAACAAAACCAAGCACCAAAAAATAGAATTGCCAACTAGAGTAATCCAAACAGCTGGCAAGCCCCAAAATGCATATGACCCTAAAGAGAAGCCAGCAGAAGCTCCAATACAAAACCCATCCAGCAGGGGTTGGTGGCTGACTTAGAGGGAGGGAAGAGGGTGCCCTCCCTGGGCTGGTTGAGCGGTACTGCCATGGGACACGGGCCCCTCCCTGAGCACTGGTGGAGGGACAGACCTTCCTCATTGCCCAGTCTTCTGCCCCCTCTTCTGCAGGGGGGCTCTTCCAGCTCAGATCTCTAGCTGCCAATAGCCCATAGAGCTTCCTCATGAGAATTCAAAAAGGTTCCTCGACTGAGGTCTTAGCTTGGCAAGATGATGGTGCCTTTGTGTAAAGAAAAACATTCCCCTTCCTCCAAGCAGACATAGCTCTTTGCCTCTTGGCAAGCAGAGCATGGACCAGATTTCAGCCCCCATGTGACCCTTGACCCAGGGCTTTTCATGAGGCTTCCTGCTGAGCCTCCATCTTGGAAACTGCTCTGCCCTGTCAGCTCTTCACTAAGTCCCTGCCCCCCTCTGGGCCTCAGTTTCCTCATTTGTCAAATAAGACCAAACAGTTATATAGATCTAATGAGATAAGAGAAAGGAAATTGCTTTGAAAAGTCTTATATGCTTCATAAGTGCCAGTTTCTCTCTAGTCCATTGGATGGATGGGAGATGGATGGATGGATGGATGGATGGATCGTTGAATAGGTGGGTGGATGGATGGATGGCTGGATGGATGAATGAATGGATGGATGGATGGATTGTTGAATAGGTGGGTGGATGGATGGATGGATGGATGGATGGATGGATGAATGGATGGATGGATTGTTGAATAGGTGGGTGGATGGATGGATGGATGGATGAATGGATGGATGGATAGATTGTTGAACAGGTGGATGGATGGATGGAAGGATGGATGGATGGATTGTTGGATGGATGGATGGATGGATGGATGGATGGATGAGATAATCTCTAAATTCCAGCTCCATGTTCTCTGTACTCCCTGGAGTAGTGAAAGGCAGAGAGTGAGGTGTGGGGCCCACACATCAGCTCTTCTGACCTCCCTTTTGTCCCCCTCCCCCAGTCATTCCCAGATGTGTTCATCCCCAGTTCATGATCATTTGGGCTGAAAAATGCCTTGGGCAATCTTCCTCCTCAGGCTAGTGAGAATGAGTTTGCCCCATGCATGGTGGGAATTGAAGAAATGAGTCTGCACCTCCCGCAACCAGGGTCCTGCCCTCCTTGGGGTGGGGGGTCCTGGCTGAGCAGCTTCCTTTCCTAGCCCTGATCTATAATGAGATAACTGATTATTCTCGCCTCTTAGCCTCTTCCTCCATAAAAGGATGGACAGAGATGAGACAATTAAAAGGCGGGCTCCCAGACACCCTGGAGAGATTCAATGAATAATAACAGACTTCCAGCCTGTAGTCTGGCTCAGGCCTTGGGAACAACCAGATACAAAGAGGCTTAAAGGGCCCTGTGGAATGACTTAATTTTCTGGAGAACAATGGCTAGGAGGGAGAAGAAGGCGGGCCTCCCCTTGCCAAGAGGATTGCTGAGTATCTCCCAGAGGAGGGACCACTACTCCCCAGCCTATCCAGCCTGCTGCCCTAGGGCCAGGGCCAAAGAGGCAGACAACAGGGACTCTGCAGGCAAGCAGATTAGGGCCCTGCCCAAGCTGTGTGGCCTTGGGCATGTGTCTGAGCCTCTCTGACCCTCTGTTTCTGCCTGTGTGTGATGGGTGACAATGGAGTGAACCTCACAGGCCCACCCCACCGGAGCACAGGTGAGATGCCTGCTAAGTCTGGGGCAAGTGGCAATGATCACTTCTGAGGGTGTCTGAGAGTCTTTCTTCAGGGCAGGAAGGACGTCAGAGCCCAGGGGCAGGGTGGGGCCAGGGTAGGGAGGGAGGTACCTGTCACCCTGGCATCACGCCTGTGTGGCCACACCCCCTTTGATTTCCCCCTGCAGCCCTCCCCCATTCACCCACTCAGAGCCTCTTCCCTCTGGCCTGAGAGCCCCGCACAGATGACAGAGGCTCGGGAACTCACTCGCCCAGATAGTCAGCCTTTGCCTACAGCCCCTTTGTGCTTCTCTGTGTCACAGAGAACCAGGGCAGAGAAGTAACGTGCCCGAAGGCCTGGGCACTGGAACTCGGGTCTCAGGACCCTGCAGCTGGGATCTTTGCTGCCCTTGCAGGCTCTGTCCCTGTGCCTTGTCCTTACAGACCTTTCCTGAGCCCCCCAGACTAGACGGAGTCCCTCTGCCCCATCCTCTATGGACACTGCGGCCCTTCTCATTTGCACTGACGGTTCTTCTGTAATGTCAGTCCTACCAGGACACAGGGCATCCCCCAGGGGAATTTGGAGGTATCCCAGGTGCCCAGCACAGTACCCATGCAGAATGAACATTAATTGAGCTCCGTCAAACAGTTCTTTGCCACACCTCCACACCCAGCCTTTCGGCTGCCAACGGTGGGGATGGGGGTTCCCGCTCTGGAGTTGGGGAGGAGGAGGAGGGTTCAGAAGGACCCACAGTCAGGCTGTGGGCTTCCCAGCGATGGAGCCCCGGCCCTAGCACTAACTCTGCCGGCTGCACCCGTCTCTACCCATCAGCCACGGTGCTGAGAAGTGCAAAAATCACGGCACACGGCATCCCGCGGCAGAGAGAGGGAGATGGATGGAGGGCCAGGAGAGTGATGGGCCAATTAGGGAAGGTGAGTAATGAGCAGTAGATGCGCAGGTGTTTATTTAGTGAGCTGAGGCTGGGAGGCTGAGGACAGGCCTGTGGATCAGTCTTACTCTGGCACGTGGCTCAGACTCTGGCGGGGAGAGGCCTCTGGTGCCACCAAGAAGACTTAGGAGGGACCTGGTCTAGCCCCACCCACCCTTGCCCCTGCCCTAGGCTAGGCTTGCGGAGGCACCTTCTGGAGGCTCATCTGCCCCGTACCTCATCTCCTGGGCTCAGGCCTCCAGCGTACAGAAAAGAGCACCAGCTGGGAAGCCAGGGCCCCCTTTCGGACGCTCTTTCAGCCTCAGTCAGCACAGCACTTGATGGCTCACTGACATGGCGCAAATAAAAGTACATCAGACCCTAGACCCCACCTCACGTGGTAGACAGATCTGAGACAGATTTCAGAGAGAGGAAAATTAAGACCCAGACAGGGAAGGCAGTGATGGGGCTGGGATACAAGCCCAGATCTTCTGATTCCCAGGCCAGTGCTCTTTCCTCTTCTGAGCTCTGCTGCCTGCCCCCCTTGGAGCCTCAGTTTCCCCGTTTGCACAAGAAGGTTTCCTGAAGGAACATTGGCGTCCCTCGCATAGAATGTCGCCGACTCCTCAATGAGATGGTCCAGAAGAACCATAGCTGATGAGAGAGGCAGGACCACACCCACGGGCCCTGGATCAATATCAGAGTGGGTGCAAAGGCAGGGCTGGGGGCTGCCCTGGGACCCCAGGCCTTCCTGGGCCTGTCCACCCTGTGGGAGAGGGCAGCCCAGACCCAGGGGGTAGGTGGGAGTGGGGGTGATGGGCAGAAGATCTTGGACACTTGACTCAAAGAAGAAGAGAGGAGGCCCTCCGTCACCCCCCTGGCTTGACGTTTTTCTCTGGATGAAGAGAGAACACAGAGAGAAACCTTCCTCTCATTTTCCTTCCTGACCCTTCCCAGGCGAGGCGGAGACAGCTCAGAGGTTTGAGAAGCGGACGAACATTGCCCAAGGAAATGTGGTCTGCCTGTGACAGGTGCTCAATCCAAGGCTGCTGGGGAAGAGGCCAGGCTGCCCTCCCCAAGGTCAGGCCCCTGGCTGGGGACACAGGACGGCTACCTCACAGGCCTGTGGGACAGTCAGGCTGCCCAGCAGGAGCCAACCTGCAAGGACTTCCCCCCTCCTGCACCCACTGCCCTGCTCCTCTCCTCTGTCTTTCTCACTCAGGGACCCAGGAATGCATCCTGGGGGGCATGAAAGGGGCGGAGACTGGTTCAAGGTCACACGGAAATTTGGTAGCAGAGGTAAGACCAGAGGATGGCCAGGTCCCCTTGCTGACTGTCCCGCCCCTCACGGCAGGGACCTGGAGGAGGGAAGACACAGCCTAAAGCAGGAGACAACCACAGGCCTGAGCTGGGCTCAGGACCAAGTCAGATCTCCTGCTTTGTCAGTGGGAGGACGCAGACTAAGCCCTCTGAACGGTGCTCTCAGGAGATGGCCTTTGCTCCACAGAGTCCTCAGGAAAATGCTAGAGATGACTGACACCAGCTACGTAGTGGAGCCCATGGGAAAAGTCTCTGGAACAATCAAGCTGTAGGAGAATTAGGAAAGGAGAATGGAGGGGAGGGAGCGGGAGGAAAAAGCTGGAGAACAGCAGAAGGTGCTACTCATACCCCCTACATGGCAGGTGTCCTCGCAGGCACCTCGGGGACCCTCGGGGACCCTCAGGGACCCTCAGGGACCCTCACTAGCAGTGGCTGCTGGTGGATTTCCATCACTGACCGTATCATGGTGGCCCCCCTGTGTTAACCTCCTTGAGCCCAGTTTTCTAGTGGAGGATGTAGACCTGGAAATGTGACAGGGAGCACACCCCGTGGTGAAATTGCCTGACACAGGGAACTTTTTCCTCGCCTCCCCCACCACATTACCTGGGCAACTCCCACCCACCCTTCAGCAGGTGACTGAGACATCATCTCTTCAGGGAAGCCCTCCCTGACCCTCCAGACTAGGGAAATCTGGCAGGTTATCTTCTCTCAGAGCACCATGTAAATCTCCTTCCTAGCATTAATCCCAGGTAGAATTTTATATTTATTTGTGTGATCATTTGACGAATGCCTACTTCTCCCCCAAAGATTTATCTTTGTAAGGACAGGGCAGGGACCATTTTCATTCAGAACTGCATGCTCAGAACCTTTGCACAGGGCCTGGCAGATGAGCCATGGTAAGTATCTGTTGAATGTGTAAACGAGCAAACGAAGAAACAACACATGATCAGGGAGAAGGTCTGCGAGGGCTCCCCGGACTTTGGTGGTATTGTAGGAGTCTGCTGGCAAGAATAAGATGCATGCTGGGTAGAAAAGAGCTTCCCAAAGCAGAGGTCAAACCAACTGCCTGGGATGGGGGTGTCTGCAATTAGGGTGGGCTTGGTGAGTTGGGGAGAGTTGCCTCCAAGGTCAATTCAGTTCACTCCCCTATGTCTAATCCCAGGAAAACGGGTTCATTCTAGCCCCCGGGTTCACAGACTCCCCCACCCCAGGATCCTAGCCCTGGCTCTAGCCCCCTTGGGGGTAGCCAAAGAGAGAGGCTCATCCACAGGACAGGTCATCCTGTCTCCTCGGTTGTCGGGGGCCCCTCTATGATAGGCACTAATATGAGACACAAAGATGCGCACACCTTGGACACATTCCCATAGGTTCATCCATAGCCTTATCTCCAGCTTTCTTTGTGTCCAATTGTCCAATCTTCTTCCTTCCTTGACTTCGGCCAACCAGCTAAGCTATTTACCATGCATATGTGCATCACAACCTGTCTCCCTCCCACAGGATGGATGACATGCACGGGAGGATTTGCCCTCAACACGTTCCTTTGGGCCACCTGAGTGAGACTGTAGTGTGGGGCTAGAACTGACATGCTGGACGGGTCCACTGACCCGAATGTTTTCTTGCCCCATCAGCTCCTCTTAGAGAATTTCATATGTGACCATAAGTCTGAATTGAGGGAGACTGTGTTGGTACAATGGAAGTTTAGGCCACCTTGTCATGTAATTTCCTTGGGCATCATGGTATGTGTGATGTTCCTATATGTCGGGAGAATTTACCACCCCACTAACCACCAGCAATGAGTTCTGGGTTCCTTCCTGGGGGTTCCTTTCTGGGGGTCTGCTTTCTAAGGTACGTCTGGTATTTAGCCTGGTCTCCCCTGGAAGCAGAACCCAAGAAAGGGCTTGCTTGGAGGTGGCTTGGGGGGAAGGTGATCCCAAGGGGAGCAGGTGCAAGGGACAGAGTAAGAAAAAGAGGGAAGAAGGGAGCCAATGTGATGATGGGCTATCAAACTGGTAACTGCTGCAGGTAGTGGGGACGCCATCTAAGCCCTATGAAATGGTCCAGAACTCTCTTCAAACAATATAAACGTAGGAAATATTTACCCATCACCTTCCATCTCCCAGTGGTTGAGGGTGGCCCTAGGGGCATTCACTGCCCCCAAACACACACACACACACACACACACACACACACACACTTCTTCATGCAGGAATGGCATGTGGATTCCACACCATGGCATGCTCACACCTGGAGTGAGTCACTTTCAGGTGGCATCTGCGGGAAGCTGGTCAGACCTGTGCAGAAGGGATCGCCCCAGCAGTGGCTGCAGGGAAAGGTGTAGCCAAGTGCTTCGAGGTGTGGAGGCAGCACTCAAACTAGATGTTTACAGGGGGGACAAAGGCAGGGCTGGAGAGCTGCCAGTCAACCTCAGCCTGAAATCCCAGGCCTTCCCAGGTCTGTCCACCCCCGTGAGTGTGACATCTCTGTGCAAAGAAGCCCCAAGAGTTACTCAAGGGGTAGGGGACGGCAGTCAGAGGCTGACCAGAGGGTCTCCACCAGCCCTGGGGCGGGTGTGGTGGGTGATGGCGGAGTTTCTGGGGAGGGACCTCTCTCTGACTTTGAAAAATGGACCCATTCTTCCTGTCTCGCCGTAACAAATGGAGCCTGGTCAGGAGCTGCTAGTGAGGCCCACACATCAGCTGTGAGACCAGGAGATGCCCAGAAAGGCTCTTCCACCTGCCAAAGCAGACCTGTCCATTGGCAGTCATTAACCCAGCACTGATGGAGTGACCTGGCCGGGCACTTAGTGGGCACTCACTTAATGATGGTTGTCACTATTCTAACAGGATAGGAATAGTAGGCAGGGGTTTCCTGCTGTCCAGAAAATGATGTTCAAGGCCCCCAGCTAAGAAGAGAGGGGCAGCAAGGACCCACATCCTGGGGCCAGAGACCGTCCAGTGGTGGGGCCCAAGCTACCAAAGCCCTCTCCATGACATGCCCACACAGCAGACCTTCCTGCCCACGCCACTGCCTGCCCATGTCAGAGGATGCTGGCATCTGAAAGAAGGGGGTATTCTCCATCCCAGGTGCCAAAGATGAGGAGGCAAATAAGACGAGCACTGAATTAAAATGGGAGCCTCCAGGTTTAAAGAGAGCAGCCCGACTTCTCGAGAAAAGGAGTCAGACAATTTCATGAACAAGCCAGGAAGATATGGCTAATGGAGCCTGCTCCTCCAGATTGGGGGTGCTAACAGCATAGTCTGTTATCGGGGAGAAGTTTAAACCATGTCATGCTTACATCCTCGTGAGTTGGCACCCCTCACTACACATTGCTAACATTAATTAATTAATTAATAATTGGTGTAATCACTGAGCACCTGCTAGGGCCCATCCCTTTACCAGATAGCCTGGGGATGCATAGTCAGGGGACTTAGCCTGGTGCCTCGAAGCTCCCAGTCTCCCTGGAGAGGGGATCTAGCCCTGTACCTCAGATCTTGGCCAGGCAGCCTGGGTGTCTGAGTATCCCAAAGATTGGGGGCCCGAGGACCACCCCCCTGAAGTAGCTGCCCATGGCACTAAATTCCAGAGATCCAGCTGAAGACTGACAGGGGCAGAGAGGAGGCAGGTCTGTAGCCCACATCCACGGTGGTGTTGGGAGGTGACGTGTCCCCAGCCTTGCAGCAAAGTGCAGCTGAGCCGGGCTCGTCCCCGGAACTCCATGGTCCCTGGTTCAACCATCTCAGGTGGGGCTGGTCGTGACAGTTCACTATACCCATGCATTAGGCCTGCCTTTCTCTCAGCCTCCAGAAGTAGGATGGTGGGTGGGCAGATACCCTGTGGACTCAGGGAGGCCAGAGTCTGTATTGGTCCTGCTCCCCATTCCTGCCCCACAGCCCCTCCAGAATGAGACTATCTCCTCATCTCCAGCCTCTGACATCTGACCATTGCTCCCTGGCAAGGTAGGTGGGTGTCAGGTGGCTTAATGCTTAACCATGCATTCACCTTCCTGTAGAAAGACAGTGCCTGGGAGGTACTCTTGGCCTTAATTGACCTCCACTCTGATTCAATCTGTACTATTAACTGGCTCTGTGACCTTGGCAAGTCACTTTCTCACTGGGCCTCAGTTTCCCCCTCTGGCCCGTGAGATTGACCCCACCCAGGTCCCCTCCACAGCAAACACCACTAATTATTCTCTCCCCTTTGCAACATGAGCCCCGCCACAGGGACTTGTGTCTGTCTTGTCTGCTCTATGATCCTAAGGACCTAAAACAGAGCCTGGCACTGAAGAAGTACTTGTCCAGTGAATGGATGACTGAACAGCTACTGTTTATTACGTGTATATTACGTGCATATCAGACACCGGCCGGGTGCTCATGCACAGTCTGAAGTTAGACCACAAGTAGGAAGAGATGTCAGGGAAGATGGGGCTGGGTTGGGGGAGCCCCCCTGGGAACCCTGACCTTACTCCCCCTGCCTCTCGCCAGCCCTAACCTAACGGGCCCAGAGAGAGACTGTGGATGGCCTAGGGTCACTGCAGAATTTGGAAGGTCCTGTAGCTAAAGTGTCCTTCCTGAGTGACAGTCAGATCTTCCTTGTCTCCCTTCAACGTCAGTGATCCTGTGTCATACTCGGGGAAAGGAAAGTACAACTTCATCTCAGATGTTATGTACCCAGAAATCTTATTACATTCTCCCAAGAACTCTGTATAACAAAGGCAGAGAAACAAACTGTTGGTCTGAGTGTCAGAAAAAGAGCCTTGTGGGGCGTCTGGCTGGCTTTGTTGGTGGAGCATGCAACTCTTGATCTCGGGGTTGTGGGTTTGGGCCCCACGAAGGGTGTAGAGATTACTTACAACACGATCTTTACAAGGAAAAGAGCTTTGTGATGGTACCCTGTGAGTTCAAGGAGATGCTGGGCCGCCTTCCCAGGGCAATTGAACAGAAAGGTCTGAAAATCTTTAAAATGTGCACACTTTTCAATCCAAGGATCTTATTCCTAACGATTTATTTAAAGAAATGCCTCCAGGGTGTTTCTCTAAATGCTGATGGGGTTATTACTAAATGCCTGGCTGTCTGACAATAAAGGATTAGTCAAATGAATCATGGTAGCTCCCTACACTGGGATACCTTGAGCCTTAAAGAATGATGTATACGCATGTTCACATATTTAGAGCATCTTTAAAAAGACTCAAGAACCCGGTAACAACAGTGGGCTCTTATGGAGGAGAATAAGGGATGGGAAACAGGGATGGAAGGGAAATTTATTTCCCATTCCAACCTACCACATTGTTTGAATCATGAGTCGTGTTCATGAATTACCCACTAAAAATAAAATAAATTAGGGGTGGCTGAGTGGCTCAGTCGGCTGAGCCTCTGACTTCGGCTCAGGTCATGATCTCACAGTTCGTGGGTTCGAGCCCCACGTCAGGCTCTGTGCTGACAGCTCAGAGTCTGAAGCCTGCTTCCGATTCTGTGTCTCCCTCTCTCTCTGCCCCTCCCCCGCTCACACTCTGTGTGTGTGTGTGTGTGTGTGTGTGTGTGTCTCAAAAATAAATTAAAAATTAAAAAATTTTTTCAAACAAAAAAATAAAATAAAATACATTGATATTTAAAAGACCAAATGATCTAGAAATATATTTTTGTCAGAAAAACAGGTAAAATAGACTTTGGATGGCTATCCACCCAGACTTCGTTAACTGTGTGTATTGCTCCCTTGCTTCAGCCCCTCCCCTCTCCCCTTTTCCTCTCTTCCCCTCCATAAGGGAAGAGGAAATGGTCCAAGCCCAGGATATTTGGGGGCCAGCTTCACTAAAGCGCAAGTTGGCTGCCCTGAAAGGCCACGAGCGTCCGTGTGAGCTCTGTGTCCCATTTCCTCCATACCTGTCGCTGGCTGCAGAAGGTGGGCTGTACCTGGAGAGGGAGCCATCTCAGACTTGGGGGGAAGGAGCAGAAAGCCCTTCCAAGGCTTCCAAGCCTGGAATCTCCCTCCTGACCCTTGCCAGAGTTCCACATTTATTAACGCATTTGTCAATAGAGGGGCATGGGGTGTCCCATCGGACCTGAGGTTCTCAGACACAAATCTGTGTGGGCTGAGGGTGGAGGGGACCGCGATCTGGGAATGTCTGCATGCGTGGCTCTAGCTAGGGTCATAATAGCCCAGAAACTTCACTCTGGGCTCAGAACAGTTCTCTCTGGGTAGTGGGACCATAGCATAGTTTAATTGTCATGTTCATGCTAATCCGCACTTTATAATCTTTCCACTGTTTGGTCATTTAAAAATATTTTCCCAAGAAAAAGAGGAGGAAACCAATTCCCTCTCGGACAGCCTTACTGAAGACAGGGTCTTGGCAATGTTTTTTACGAGATAGACACCTGCCCCCACGACTTCCTTTTTAATCAGGTCATCGAATTCTCCTAAGAAGTCTTTTGTGGACATCAAATTGCCTCTGTGCTTGGAGGGGATTAGGAAATGCCAGTTTTGATCCCAGGGGATTGGTTTTTGGAAGAACCATGACTTCTGAAGTGCAGAGGGGCTGAGAGAGGGCGTTCGAGTCAACACGTATTAATGCCTGACATTTGTACAACGTCCAGTGATTTACAGAGAGCATCCACATCCGTTATCCCCTTTGATCCTCCCAGAAGCCCTGGGAGAGGCAGGGCTTCCTCTGGGAATGGGAAAGGAATTATTAGTAGTCCCATTTGACTCATGGGGAAACTGAGGCACAAAGAGGTTAATTGCCCAGGATGGTAGAGCCAGACTGTAAATGCAAGCCATCTGGCTCCGCATTCTCCACCCTCACCCCAGATTCTTCTCCAAGCTCGAGCCTCAGTTTCCCCATCTGACAAATGGGAGAAAAATAATAGCTGCTGCCCTAGGGGCGTAGGGTCGTCGTGAGGATTGAGTTAACGCACGGCATGTCTCAAGACGGTGTTGGGCATATAGTAAATGTTGAGTAAATTAACTGCTATTAAAGGCGGCAGATAACAGGTCTGTGCCACTCCAAGTCCTAGGCTTGCTCTGCCAAGCTGCCCCTGGATATCTGCCGAGTGCCTCTTCTACACAGGGCTCTTAGAGGGCAGACAATTAAACAAGATGCTGGCTGCCTGCAAAGGGGTTTGCCCTCTAGCAGGACAGAGAGGCACGTACTCACTCCAGCCCAACAACAACTGAGGCTTTGAGACCTCAGAGATGGGGCTTTCTTCCTCTTCCAGGAGAAGGGTTCAGGGAAGGCTTCCTGGAGGAGGTTATAAGGCTCCTGGCTGACGGGGTCAGGTTCCAAAATGGGTTCCCCGCACTGGGATGTGCGGGGTAGCCTGACAGGGATGGTCTATTCCTGGCCAGGGTAAGAGCATCCTCCTCCCCTCCCAGCACAAAGCAGTAGGTGAATCATGGCTTGGGACAGGCTGCTTCCCGGCGTGTCCTTTCCTTTTGCAAACCAGGTGGGCAGGCGGGGTACAGTGACGAAGTGTCTATGGGGTCGGATAGCGAGGACAGAAAAGGCACAAGCGATCTCTCCCCGCCCCTTCTCGCCCGAACCTCTGTGTGCCCGGCAAGATTTCCAAAGTCGGGGCTCCCTGTTTGGACACCTGAGTCTGGGTGAAACCTCCCGATGCAGAGACAGACGACCAGGTGGTGGAGTCCCCTTCCCCTTCCTGAGCCCGTCGCACAGAGCTGCTGCCAGCCTCGACCAGGCACTACCTCTACCTTTCAGGAAGGGCTCCCGAGAGCTGAATGCCACCTGGGGCAAAGTGCCCACCTCCCTGGTAAGTGACCGCCGAGGAGTCTTTAGATCTGGACAGACACACAGCTTACCCTTAATCACCTCGAGGTCACTGCTTCTCTGTGAAGCCCAAAGGAGCCCTGTGTCCTGCTTACAAGCCACATGACCTTGAGCAAGAAGGCTGACCTCACCTGTGGCATGTATGGGAGGGACCAAGTTCGCTCCTGTTGTCCTGGCACAAGGAATACCCCTTGCCAGTCTCAAAGGTGTTCTTGTTTGGATGAGAAAGCATATGGTCTCCCTGGGTTACCCATCACATGGGTATAGTCCTGCTACAGTCCTTCCCTGGGGGCCAACAAAATAATTCAGGTGAAAGGCTTTGTCCTTTGTCGATCTGTGATACACTCTGTCATGTAAGGAATTAAAACTCAGTATTGTGGGGGCATCTGGGTGGTGCAGTCGGTTAAGTGTCCGACCCTTGATTTGGACTCAGGTCCAAATCTCATGGTTCACGTGAATTCGAACCCCGCATCCGGCTCTGTACTAACAGCATCATGTGCTAACAGCTCTCCTCACCAGGACTTCCTGCTGGAACGAGTTCCAGCCAATTGTTAAACTTTCAGAAATTTTGAGAGCCAGGTGACCTTAGGTTGATGGCTGAAAATGGGCCACAGTGAGATATTTACACCGTGGAAATCAGCAAACATTACAAAACGAGGCTCTTCCTCCCTCCCTCCCTCCCTTCTTTCCTTCTTCCCTCCCTCCCTTCCTTCCTCCCTTCCCTCCTCCCTCCTCTTTTCCTTCCTCCCTCCCTTCCTTCCTTCCTCCCTGCTTCTTCCCTCCCTCCCTTCCTTCCTTCCCTCCTCCCTCCTCTTTTCCTTCCTCCCTCCCTTCCTTCCTTCCTCCCTCCTCCTTTCCTTCCTCCCTCCCTTCCTTCCTCCCTCCCTTCCTTCCTTCCTCCCTGCTTCTTCCCTCCCTTCCTTCCTTCCTTCCTCCCTCCTCCTTTCCTTCCTCCCTCACTTCCTTCCTTCCTCCCTCCTCCTTTCCTCCCTCCCTCCCTTCCTTCCTTCCTTCTTTTATTCTTCTCTGGAGAACTGGTTGTTAAATAATGACAGCACACCACTGCTGAAGCCTCAGCAAAACAGCAACCAGTGATGAAAGCCTAAGAAAAAGGTTTCGATTCAATCCCAAAGCTAACACGCATACTACCTAATTTCATTTCCTCTCCTCCTGATTTCTTCCCAGCCCTGGGCCAGTGAGATCCCTCTTTGCTGTGGAACCAAGGAGAGACGGCAGTTTGATGTAAAACACGATGTCTGCCTGCAGTTTGGGAACTTTCCAGGGTTCAGAGGTCTGGATTAACGGGTCAGGCCTCTGGGGTGCCTCGTGTCTGTTTGCTGCCCTTGCCTGGGTCCTCCTGTCCGCCCAGGTGTCCACACAGTCTGAGATCTACAGGCTGTGCCTGCAGGCACAGCAACTCAAGCAAACCGGCCCCTGGCATGGGGCTTCCTGCCGGTATGCAAAGTTTGGGGAAGCAATGGCCCACAACACCACCCCCGCCCCCCACCCTCAGCCCCGGCCCCAGAGAGAGGGAGAGACGGTCACATTGGGTGGCAGGGAGGAGACCTTGGCTCTGGTCCTGTTTCCCCAGTGTTGTGGCCTCCCCTCTCTGTGGGCCTCTGTCTGCCTTTCTGAAAAACAAGAGGAATGGGGAGACGACCTCTCAGCAGTCACCCTGGGAACTCCTCTTAGGGACAGCACGGTACCCACTGGGGAAAAGTGTTGGTCTGCCCCTTGGGGTGAGGAAGGAGACCCCGAGGAACAGGTTAATGTCACAAACCCGGGTTCTGTCCATGGGCGCCCCACGGTATGCTGTGCCTGGTGAGGAAGCCCAGCGCATGCGGTCCCTGGGGTAGGAGCTGGGGTGGCGCTTAAAAAGCTCTGCAGAATTCAAGGCAGGAAATGTCAGGTCCTGGGGGAACAGCAGAGGGTAGACAGGCTTGCGATGAGGAAGCTCAGGAGGTTGACCCTGGGCTGGGAAAGAGGAGGTCAAAACCAACTAGGGGACCCAGTGGAGCCAGGACAGAGGAGGAGAAAGAAGACTTGGCTAACGGGCCTTTTCTAGTAGATTCCTAATGAAGTGTAACACATAGAAAGTGCTCAATCGTACAGTCGTGGTCCAGGGGACCGCACACAGTGCAGACTCTACAGAGTGATCAAAGTATAGGTTCCAGATCAGGACGCCGGACACAACAAGCACCAGAAGCCCTCCTCTCACCCACCCACCCCCAAGCCCTTCCTGCCCCACGAGTTCACCACCGTCCTGACCTCTAACACCAGCCTGTTTTCACCTGTTGGCGTTATCACGTAGGCAGACGCGTACAGGGGAACTGTGGCTTCCAGCTTCTTCCACTCAACGTTTTCTCTACCAGATTCAGCCAGGCTGTTGCATACAACTATAGCTTCTTCATTCTCTTCTCTGTGGAATATTTACTTATCAGTTCTGCATGGGAGGGCATGAGGGGGGTGCCATTTGTGACTATTATGTATACAACTGCCCTGAGCATCCTTCTGTTGAACACACGCACACGTGCCTGTTGGGCGTATACCCAGGAGTGGAATTACCGGATCAGAGTAAGCCGAAGTTCGGCTTTAGGAGACACTGCAGACCAGTTTTTTACACAGTTGTACAAGTTCACTCCCCACCAGTGGGAGGGAGAGACCCAGCTGCTCCAAATCCCAACCCACACTGGTATAGCCTGGGTCTTTCCTTAGAGCCACACCGGTGGGTCTGAGGAAGTGACTGCTGTCGCACTCATAACATCTCCAGCAAAGTCCACGTTGCCCGCTGATACCCTTGGGTGAGCCATTCTTTGGGGGAAGTCAGTGGGGTGCCAAGCTCAGCCTTAAATGAACCACTGAAGGAAGACAAAGGCTGTTTTCAGGAGGCTAAACAGAGTTGAAAGGGGAAGGTGACCTCTCTGGTCCAGGGGCAGCTGGTTCCACGAAGCCCCGTTACCACTCTCCAAGGACCTCAGAACGTCCCCCTCCCATCACAGTTTGGTCTTCCGGAAACTGCCTTCTGTCCCTCTTATCTCCCCAGTTTGTGGGCTATCCCCGTCTCTGTGGCTCCTTCTCCTTCATCAACCGCAAGCTCTCCCACCCCAGCACCAGGCCAAGAGTATGAGGCCACAGTGGTCAACCTCAGTTACTATCCGTCCTCAGCACCGTATGTAGGTCGAAAGTCCAGCGGGACCTCAGGCTACATTAATAGAGGCATGGTGCACAGGGCAAGGAGGGGACAGGCCTCTTCTTCTCCTCCAGGGCTCAGGTCACAGCTCCCCTCTGCTTGGGGGACACACAGATGATGTCCACGGTGGAGTGTCCAGGAGAAGAGGGGAGTCAGGCCACCCAAATAGTCAAGAAACATTTCCTGGGCACCTTCTGAGTGCCATATTCTATACTAGGTGCTTGGGGACACCTCTGAAAAGAGGGACCGGGATCATGCTTCGTGGGTTTCGCCTCTGGCAAGTTTGGAAAAACCTGAATCCGATAACCTCAGGAATTATCGAGAACTGTGAGGAAATGGAAGGAGGAGGATGTGGTAGGACAGCAGCTTCAAGCGGGAGGGGTCAAGGAAGCGGGAGGCACGGGAGGGGAGACTGGGAGGTGGAGAAGCCAGACGCACCGTCCGGGGCAAAGCACTACCGGCAGAAGGAACAGCTAGTGCAGAATCTTAAGGCAGGAAAGAGCTGAGAACTTTCTAGAAACTAACAGAAGACCGGCAAAGCTCGAGGGCAGGGGGTGTGGAGAGAGTGGCGAGGGGGGAAGTAGAGAAGGTACTTAGAAGCGGGATCGGGCAGAGCTTCAAAGGCCACGCCAAATGGCCAAATTTTATTTGGCTAAATAAAGAGGCTCAGTTTTATTCTAAGCACAACCAAAGGCCTCTGAAACATTTCGCAAAGGTGGGGCAGACACGCTTCACCACCCCCACCTCCTCCCCCGCCCCTCACCACCTCCACTGCCCCCTTGACATCAACATCAGGGCACCCCTCTGGTCCCAGCCTCAGCCTGGTGCGCCCCCCCCCGACAGGGCCCCCCTCAAGCACACGTGGCTCACCCCTCCCAGCCCCGTTCTGCTCCGGGGCTCTCTCTGATACTGGGGGAGCCCCCTGAGCCTGAACAGGAGCTTAACCCTAAAAAGCAAGGGAATTAACTCCTGAAAAGCCACCTAAACCAGCGGGGACAGAGCCAGTGGATAAATGGGCCCAAGTCCCATCCTTCCGGGACAATCCAGGAGGGCATTCTGCATGTTTCTCAGAAATCCGGCAGAATGGAGTCCCCGTGCCTCACAGCAGCAACGACAACAACACACTGCCCTGTCAGCCCCTCTTCCTTCCCCTTCTGTCTCCAGAGACTTCAGCGATGCTGCCTGGGCCCACCTCCCCCATCCACTAGCTGCTCCCAAGTCCTTGTCACAGCCCCTGCTTTGGGGGCAACCTATATAAGAGACGAGTCCAGGGGCGCCTGGGTGGCGCAGTCGGTTAAGCGTCCGACTTCAGCCAGGTCACGATCTCACCGTCCGTGAGTTCGAGCCCCGCGTCGGGCTCTGGGCTGATGGCTCAGAGCCTGGAGCCTGTTTCCGATTCTGTGTCTCCCTCTCTCTCTGCTCCTCCCCCGTTCATGCTCTGTCTCTCTCTGTCCCAAAAATAAATAAACGTTGAAAAAAAAAATTTTAAAAAGAAAAAAAAAAAAAAAGAGAGACGAGTCCAGGATGGCATCTGACCGAGGCTCTTATTTCTGCTGGGTAGAGAATGGCAGGAGGAGGGAGACTGGTAGGACCCGTCCTGGGATCCTGGGAGAGACCGAGGTAGCCTGGACGGTGGAGGTGGAGAAGGTGGTGGTGGTGAAGTGGTCAGATTCAGGATGTGTTTTGAAAGCTGGAAGAGAGGACTTGATCGTGGTTTGAATGCGCTCAACCGACAGAACTTTGAGGCTCCAGGAAACGTGGGCGACACTCCCCCCAGCGTGAAAGATGGTCTCAGAGATTAAGAGGGACAGTGGAGGACAGGCTTTGTAGGCTTCGGCGATGGAGAAGGGGATGCGCAGAGTGTCGCCGACTGTTTGCCAAGCACACTTCACATGCCAGCCCCATGTGGCTCCGGAGCACTTGATTGAGCCCTGCTCAGTAATTGTAAATTATACACCAGATTTCAAAGATTTCATATTTTATTTATTTTATTTTATTTTTTTAATGTTTATTTTTGAGACAGAGAGAGACAGAGCATGAGCGGGGGAGGGTCAGAGAGAGGGAGACACAGAATCTGAAACAGGCTCCAGGCTCCGAGCTGTCAGCACAGAGCCCGAGGCGGGGCTCGAACCCACAGACCGCGAGATCATGACCTGAGCCACCCAGGCGCCCCAAGATTTCGAAGATTTCGTATTTTAAAAACCAGGCAAAATATCTCATTAATACTTCTTTACATGGATTACATTTTATTTTTTTAAGTTTATTTATTTTGAGAGAGAGAGAGAGAGAGAGAGAGTGGGGGAGGGGCAGAGAGCGAGAATCTCAAGGAGGCTCCACAGTGTCAGCGCAGAGCCCAGTGTGGGACTCGATCTCACAAATCATGAGATCATGACCTAAGACAAAATCCAGAGTTGGATGCTTAACGGGCTGAACCACCCAGGCGCTCCTACATTGGCTACGTCTTAAAATAGTATTTTGGGTCTACCAGATTAAGTAAAATATATTAAAACGAATTGCACCCGTTCCTTTTCACTTGTTTACCGCGGCCTCTAGAAAATATAAAATGATACATGTGTCTCACATTGGCAGCACACGTTATATTTCTACTGGCTGACACTGGGCGAGAGGTTGTGTGTCCACATCACATCTGTGCCTCACAGCATCATGTAAGGCAGACTGCCCCTACCCCTTTCCAGACGGCAAGGCTGAAGTTCAGGGAAGGGCAGGACTTTGGCCAAAGTCCCAAAGCCCATACTAGTCCTATGCCACGTGGGGTTGCCTTAAGAGACAGTGGTTGGTTTTTTGGTACAGGTGCCATTCACATCCCAGCAAAAAGGTTCAAGCACAGTGAGGGGGCACATTTGGGGTGGTCGACCTTGGAGACGCTCCCAGCCCTGAAGACTATGCTTTGAGGGGCCGTGGAGTGTGTTAACAACCTTTCTCCCTCTCTTACCATCCCTCCGAGAGCTCCTGACTCCAGGGCTACGACTCAGCCCCACCTTCCCACCCACTGGACTACACCCACCCTCTCTCTCCCCACCATCGGTCTCCCACATAATTTATGGGAGCCATCAAAGTTAATTAATGCTGTAGTTATAGAGCCATCCCAATGTAATTACTGTGTAATTGGATTATAACTTAGGTAACGTCCCACAAAGCGCCTCCCGCTTAAGAAAGCCAAGGCTTTTTACCCAGTGATTAATGGGGGTGTTGGGGCCAGATGGGGAGACCGGGAGACTGCGGTGGGGTTGGGCTGTGTCACCGTGAGGAGGGCACAGCTCGTGGGACCCGGGGCCCTGGCGGAGCCCTGGAGGGGAGAGGGCCACGTGTGTGAGAACCCCTCCTCTCTCTGAGCCCCCAGCCTTCCGTCCCATGACCGGCTGGGCCACCCACCGCCTCCTGGCCGCTCCCGCACACGTCTGTCTCCACTCACGGTGATTTCCAGCATGAGTCCCACCCACCACACCGAAAGCGGGGTTGTTCAGTGTGAACTGCCCCACCCCAGCCCGCCCCCCACCTGCCCCTCCAGCAGGGGAAGCCACACCTCACGTGGCAGGGCTCTGCTCCCCGGGGAATCCGGCCACAGTTCATCAGACAGGAGGAAAAGTGGTCCGTCACGGAGAGAAGCAAACACAGGGCTGTGCCGCCGAGTCACCATCTCGGAACTCCTGATGAGGGGGTGACAGATAACACAGGCCCTCCCCTGCCCCGGGACCATGGCAGCCTTCTCGACTGCTCCATGCTTCGCGGCTAAGAGCTTCGAGTGCAGACAGACCAGCCTTCACAACCTCACTCCTGCGGGCCCGGTGGACCCACCTTGGGCAGGCCAACCCACCTTCACCCGTTGCGGATCCAAATCGGGGAGGGTGTCCCGGCGGTCAGCTTGGATCTCCACTCGCCTCCTGACCGTCCCTACCTAGGGGGGGACGAGGAAAGATTTACCCCCTCGGTGTCTGACGGGGAGGGCCTGGAATTGCCCTTCTTCTAAGACCTGACACCGTGAAGATGGGCTGTTGCCCACAGAGGGGGTAGATGTGAACGCCAGCCCTCGTCCACGGCCCACGTGAAATAGTGCGTACGAGATGCTTAGCCCGGTGCCTGAGAATCAGTGAGTGCTCACAGGAAGGGATAGCCCGTGTTACTGGGCTCAGTCAGTGGAATCCTGACCCTCCACGTGGCCACGGATAGCCTCAAATAAGCCTCATTCGTTCAGGTGGCCGCAGCCAGCCTCTGTGCCCTGCCACCCCAGGGTGTCCTGGCTCCCTCGACGGGCCCCTTCTCACTGCACACTGCTGGTCTGGCACATATGTGAGAAAGACACGGGACCCGCCCATGTGGAGCATCCACCCTTCAACTTGGGGTGGGCCACTTCTGGAGAAGCGTTTATTGAGCAACTTCTACGTGCCCGGCTGTGTAGCAAGCGCTAGGCTACAACAGATCAAGACCAGGCGTTCCAGCCGTCAGAGCAACCGATGCCGAATATCTGGTCACAGGTGATGACTGAGACAGGGAACATCTATGCTGTGACCTGAAGGATGAATGGGAGCTTGGGGGATGTCTGATGTCTGACGGCCCAGGTCTTTCCACCCTGAAGGTGGGCATTTCTCCAGTGTCTGCTTTCTACTGTGTGCCCATCCTGTGCACCCAGGTGGGTCCAATAAGTGTCCCATCCTCTAGGGACCCCTGTTTCCAGCTGCTCCTAAATGATCCAGCTCAGCTCAAGCCTGCCTACCGTCAGGACTGGAGACACTTAGAGAAGGGAGCATGCCCTGTGGGCTTCCCGGAGGAGGCTTTGAAAGGACATGGGAAGTGACCAGGCCAAAAGCCTTCCACTCAGTGCTGAGCCACAAGCCAGTCCCTGTGATCGGGAGAATTCCCTGTGGGTTCTAGTAGCAAGATCTGGGAGGAGCCGCTGGGGTGCTGGCTGGGCAAACAGCCACCAGAGGCTGGCACAGGCTTGACCTGCACTCCCTGTCCCATAGGCTGGGGGCCGGTAGGTGCCACCTGGATCCATCGGGCCTGATTTCGGTTGGTTTTCCCTGTGTGCAGCACACCCACCTTCAGACCCTGTCCTCCTGGCCATGGACATCTGCATGAACGTGTATTAGCTTTGGCCAGGCCAAAGCCAGAGAATTTCCAGGTTTCACTTTTAATCCAGTCTTTACCAGGCTTTCTGGTGTAGCCTAGTTATTTTCTCTCTCCAAAAACAATATGCTTGGAGACTGTTCTATTTAAGCTCAGAGCCTCCGTGAGTAGTGTTTACATGAGTTATATTTAGATATATTTAGATACAGCATGTCCCAGGTTCCCATCTGTCTCATGTAAGTTTCCCCCTAAGCAGAGCCTGAGGCAGGGATTCAGAGGCACAAGGCCATGGAAGGAGTGCTTCTCTGGGAAACCCAGCATGAGGGGGTGGAACAGGATAGAAAGGGGAGGAGCTGGCCCGGCCTGACCGGGAAGCTCTGAGGAGTAAATCATTGCACAGCAAAGTTGTTCTATCTGAGGCAGGGATCAGTCCTCTGTTCCCTCATTGGCAAGTCACTGGAAAGAGGGACCGGGAGGAGTACCAAAGTCTCTGCAGTGGTCATCACTGGTCACAGGACAGCAGGTAGGGGAACGGGTGCACCTACAGTATCTTTCCTCCACACTGGGACCCCTGCCCATGGGCAGGAAAGGTCGTATCTGTCTATCACCCTACCAGAAAAACCAAAACCCAATTCCAGACTCTAGTCTGGAGCCGGCACAGAGTGGAAACACGAATAACCAGAGAAAGGAAGTGAATGCTAGAAAGAACCAGTTGTGCCCGCTGCGTGCCTCAAAGAAACCCCAAGTTTCTGACGGAGTTGGCAGAAAGTCCCTCCCTCACCAGGGGCAGCGGGGGAGGGCCGGTGGGAAGAGCCTGGGGTCTGGTTCTAAATCGGCAACTGTAGGATTCAGGGCAGGTCACGTCCTGACCGCTTGGGCTAGGGCTCACTTCCCTAGCAGCAAAACTCAGAAGGGAGGCGCGGCTGGCCCCTCCCACCCTGTAGGTGGGCAGGACAAGCCCCCCACAGGTGAGGGCAGGTACCGCTGCTGTCCAGCGAACCCCCGCTCCTCCCAGCCTGGGGAGGCAGAGAGGGGGCTAATGTGGTCCTGGGGGCGGAGGACCACGGTCTCCTGGCTGGCTCTGGCCTCGGAGCCACCCCCGGTGTCCCCCCCGCACAGCTCCACCCAAACAGACCACCCAAACAGGGCCGGCACTCAGCATCACCCACAGCTCCACTCCCTCTCCCCCTGGGGGATGCTGAGCCCAGCCCAGGGCAGGCAGAGATGTCCAGAAGGGGTACAGGGGCAGACCTGGGGTTTCGGTGGGTGATTGCACCTGTGCTCCTGTGCACATCGGCGTGTTAGGCGCTGTGCTGGCCGCAGAGTGACGGCATGGGCGGGGGGGAGCGTTATCTCCCGTGGCCCTCCTGGAGTCCTCAGTTTCATTAGGGAACGATATCCCCAGGGCTCTCGATGTCTGTGCAGCACCATACGGTTTACAAGACGCTTCACACATGCACACGCTATCTCCGCAATCCTTCCGACAGCATTCACGTGAATGTTCTTACTCCCATATCACAGATGAGGGAAAGCGAGGCCCACAGCTCCACGGTCGCCCGGTTGCTAGATGGCCAGACTAGACTCAGAATCAAACCTTCAGACATTAAATTCTCGTGCTTTCCACCGAAGCCACACTGAAATAGGAATTAATGAGGCGGGTGCCTTGCAGTGAGACAGTATCATAAATAACCCTGGTGGGCCTGGACTTTCTTCTTTAATAATTGTTTGAGCAAAGTCAGAGGCATATGGAGCACGCTGTTTTGCAACCTGCTTTTTTTTCCCTTCCGAACAATACCTTGTGCACATTTCCCCATGTCGTTAAATATTCTTTTACTGGGCCATCATTTTTAATGGCTGTATGGTATTCCATCACATGAATGCACCATAATTTATTTAACCAATCTCTGCGTTGGACCTCCAAGCTATTTCCAGTTTTTTGCGCTCATAAACAAGGCTGTGATGAGCACCCTTGTACATAAATCTTTGTACCCGTTTCAAATTGCAACCTTAGGCTCCAAAGGATGCATTCTGCTCAAAAAGATCTTTGATGTCTATTACCACATTTCCAGAGTTTGTTCATTTTCCCTCGTCCTCAAAGATGGTAAAACAAACCAAAAAAAAAAAAAAGAATCAAATTAAAAGTGCACAAATTAAAAAAAAAAGTGCATTGTGGCCCCAAGTCAGCAAGTTATCTATCAGTTATGTGATATTGGCAGGTTGCATCTCCTCTCTGGTCCTCTGTAAACTCACAGATCAAGTGACACAAGCTGGTGCCTACGTTTCCTTCTGTCTCCCTTGTTCTTGTAGGGCACGGGGAGAGCCCCAGACTGCCCAAAGGAGGAAGCAGGCCCTGCGGTCTTCCTGGAGGAGGTGGGGCCGGAACCACCCGTAAGAGATACACAGGACCCGGGAAGAGGGCATGGAGGAAAGGGTGAGTCCGGGTGGGGTGGCAGCATCCTCTCTAGGCTGAGCTTGGAAATGGATGCATGGAACCAGGCATGCCAGGGGCCAGCCAGAAAGCCCGATGCACCGTCTTCCCGGACAGTAGGTCCCAACAATCCAGCACAAATGACAGGAGAGGCTCTAGGGACGTCTGGGCATCACAGACCGATGCAGCAAAGACGTCAAATCTTCACTGCGGCCCCTGTTGCTCGTTAAGGAAGGAAAACCCCTGTGTGTGGTAGCAGGTAAGCAGAGATTGGTACCTGTGAGTAGGGATCCTGCTCCCAGGTAGGGGGCGGAACCAGATGATACTAGCCCTGGTTTTCCGGTTCTAATAAGTGGGACTTTGGCCCAGTGACATCCCCTTACTGTGCCTCCGTTTTCATTCATCGGCTTGTTCACTGGCTGATCCCATGAGTCCAGGCTCAGCGCTGGGCACCTGCTGGACCCTGGGCACCGTGCTGGACGTTCAGGCACCTGCTGGACCCTGGGCACCGTGCTGGATGCTGGGCACCACAGACAGCAAGCTCTCACGGGGCCAACACACTAGAGGCACTAGAGGAGCAGTTGCTCAATGAATAGAGATGTACAAATTTGGGTAAGTGCTCTAAACAGGTACAAGGGCTGTAAGAACCGGAAATGGAGAACGTGAAATGATTCAGCCTAGCGAGAGAGGTGGGGGAAAGTTTTCCAGAAGTGACATTTGTGATGACACGCAAAGAATAAGGGGGCAATGGGATGAAATTTGGAGAAAGGGGAAAGGCATTCCAGGCAGAGGGAACAGCACATAAAAGGCCCAGTGGCAGGAGGGAGTGTGGGACCATCGAGCCCCTCCCAAGCCAGTGCCTGGTGCACGGACCACAAAAGGGTGACAGGAAGCAGATTTGTTGAGAGGTTGACAAGGGCAACATGGGGAGGCAGCCACCAAAGGGCTCGGGCAGGGACAGGTGCCTGGCCAGCAGAGCTCAGGGGGAGAAGGGACAGGAGGATGGGATCGGGGAGTAGAGGCCGGGAACTACATTCCAGGGTTCCCACTTGCTCAGGTGGGCGGCCAGGGGGTCAAGTCCTGCTCAGGTGCCGACTGTGGGAAACAGCTCCTCCTCCTAGAGGCTCGAAGAGCTGGAACCAGCTCAGCAGGTGAGACCGGGGACCAGAGAGGCTACGGAGGAGAGGGTCAGGCCTTGGTTTACTCATCACTCAGCTTGTGGTCGGGGAGGCGGGCAGGCCAGGGCCCCCAACGTGGACAACCTGTCATGCTATTAACTGTCGCCTGGGGACCCTGCATGCAGAAAGAGACTTCACCACTGGCCTTGGTTAAACAGTCCACAAACACACACACACACACGCACACGATTACTTTCCTTGCTCACGCGCGCAAAGGGCAGCTTTTGGAAAATTGGCGCTGGAGGCCACGGATGACTTTGCAGCTGAGCCTGAGCGAAAAAGCAACCCTCCACCCCCTGCTGGCCGAGTTCCGGCCTGAAGGAGACACTTGGGTGTGTAGCTCAGAGCCTGGACAATGTCCAGAGCCTGGACTGGCACTCCCACCAAAGTCCTTAACCCTCACCACAATCCTGAGAGGATCAGACACCCCAGTGCGGCAGATGGGAAAACTGAGGCTCGGCACGGGGGCGGGGGGGTGGAGGGGGACACAACTTGCCCAAAGCCACACAGCGAGCGGGTGTAGAAAGGGTTTCAACCCAAGCCTGTCAGCACCAGTCCCGGGCCCGTTAGGCTAAGGCCAGCAGCTGTGGGACTCACCAGGAAGGGCCAGGGGGCTAGAATCACTCGAGAAGGGGCACAGACAGCCTGGTCTGGAGCCCATAACTGGGCTGGGAGCCTACAGAGCTGGCCCCCCTCTGACTGACCCGCTGGTCTTGGCTAATCAGTCACACAGTGGTGCTCTGCCTCTGTTTACCCTTTTGTCCATCAGGATGTGAAATCTTGCACGTCCCGAAGAGGGGCGAGAGTCCCCGAGAGAGAGGGCGTTTCGGATGAAAGCAAAAGCTTAGTGCGCAGCACCGGTGTGGTTGGCACGGTTTTTTAATGTCATCAGCAATGCTTGTCGTCAGTCGTGAGGCTGGACGTGCTAGACGGAGGGGGTGAGGTGACTTCTAATTCTCCCTGGTGCTGGGGGCGCCCCAAGGCTTCCCCCATCCATCGCCCTTTTAATCATCCCACACCCCTCCCTGCGAGGGAGGCCCGGCCTCAGAGTCAGTGGTGCTGCCCCCAGGAACAGATAAAGATAGCTCGAGACCTGCGGCCCAGGGAGGGAGGACCCACTCGGAAGGGGGAAGCAGGGGCTGGGACTTGGGCCGAGTCTCCCGATCCTAAATGCAAGCCTCCCTCCTGCCCCCACTCGGTTCATCAACGAGCACCCCCAGCCTGGGTTCTCCCAGACACCGTGTGCTGTCTGCGGTGAGATCTCGGGCCCCAGGACGGAGCAGCAGGTGGAGAACGGGCAGGGTCTGGAGGAGGGGGCCCACCTCTCTGCTCCCCCCTCCCCCCGCCTGGCCTCTCCTTTTCCATGTGGAAGAGGCCCTGAGCATGATGGGAAGGTGGGCAGAACAGAGACCCGGCCTCCCGATTCCTGACAAATTCGTCAGACACTTCCCTCATGGTTTCTGTCTCAGTTTACCCACCTCTGCAATGGGCCTGGAGACCTTGCTCCCTCAGGGGAGGGAAGAGAGTCCAAGGGATCCCAGACTGAAGGGTGAATCAGAAGGAAGTTGAAGGCTGCCCACCGCCCCTCCCTCCTCCTGCCCTGTAGAAACTGCAGGTCACGGAAGGGAGGGCAGCCTGAATGGGTCCAGCTCCTCTGCCCAGGGTCTGGCCTCCTGGGGCCACTCGGTCACACAGGCTCCTGTGTCCCCTGCAAAGGTTTCTGCCGCCTGCACCCTTCCCATGAGGCCCAAGCTCTGCGGGGCCCCCTAGGATCACCGTTTCTCCCCCCTCTCCCCATTTCATTCCTGAGTCCAGGCTATGTTGGTGCCCCTCCCTGAACCCAGCCCCCCTGCAAACACGTACCCCCACAATCCTTCCCCGCCTGCCCCTGTTGGAGGCCTTAGGTTTCGTCGGGTCCTAAGGACAGACGTCCAAACTCGTGGGCTGTGCTCCGTGCCTTCGTGATCAGCGGCCAGACCCTAACTAGCAGCCACCTGCCCCACGGAGACCCAGCTCTCCAGCCAGATGGAAACACTTCCCTCCGATTCACTCGGTTTACCTGCCTCCACACCTGCACCCTTGCAGTCCCCTGCCTGGAAACCCGGGCTCGCATCTCCGTGGATCCAACCTTTCCCAAAACCCTTCCTCCAGACCTGCCCATTTCCCCACACAGATCCCCACACAGGCTCTGCCCTGCGAACCCCCAGAGCTCGTGTTCTTCCCCCTCTGTGGCACCCCTGTTTTTGACCGGTTTTTGCCAAAGGTGCCTGCTCCCTCCTGAGCCCCCCAACACTCTCTGCTGGGCTGGGAGCTCCCGAGAGAGAAGTTCTGTCTAGTCCGGGGAGTCTCATTCAGGAACTTGCACATCAAAGGGACTATTTGTTGCATCAAACTTGCATTAAACTGTCCCCAAATCCCACAACGCCACCCCTAAGCACACACCCAGCAGAAACACATGCGTATGGTCTCCAAAATCCACGTCCTAAGGGGGCGTCTGGGTGGCTCAGTTGGTTGAGTGTCCGACTCTTGATTTCGGCTCTGATCGTGATCCCAGAGTTTGTAAGATCGAGCCCTGAGTCCGGCTCTGAGCTGACAACACAGAGCATGCTTGAGATTCTCTCTCTCCTCTCTCTGCCCCTCCGCCACCCATTCTCCCTCCCTCTCTCTCTCTCAAAAATAAATAAACATTAAAAAAAAATCCACGTCCTAGTATGTTCTGAGCAACAGAACGCAACAGTTAAACACTGGAACCGAGGCACACGTCCGCAAACAGAGAGTGGGTACGCTGTGGAATACTGCGCAGCCGTGAAAACCCGTGAACCGTTGCTGCGCGCGTCACGCTCAAGGCTCACAGACCACACTGGGCCAGAGAAGCGGGACACGGACCAGAACACCCTGCGTGATCCCGATTATGCAAAGTTCCGCACCTGCTTTCGCTAATCTGAGGAGACAGAGTCGGAACGGAGGCTCACTTTGTGGGGAGGGAAACATCAGGGAGGAAGCAGGAGGGGAGCTTCTGGGGTGCTGGTAATGTACAATTTCTTCGGCTCGGGGGTGGTTTTAAAGAACTGAATGGTGTCAGGCCAATCGCCCGACATCTAGGGCTTTCGTTTTTCCAAATGCTAAAAGGGACAGAATCCCCTCTCCTGACTTCCTCTGGCTATCTCAAGGCTGTGTGACAGCGCCCTGGGGCTAGGGCAGGGAGGGCCCCAAAAGCCTCCACCTTTCCCCGGACCTGGGAGGGCCCCCAACATACAGACCCGTCTACCTTGCAAACAGTCTGCCTTGTTCCGGGCAGGCGGCCAGTGCAGCTCTGTCCAGCCACAGTTGGGCAGCCGTTTGCCTGGCAAATGACCTGGTGGCCGGAGGCACGTCTCGGCTGCCCCTGTTCTGTGGCGTCAGTGGTATACTGATGTGTAACAAACAGTGACGGGAAAGAGCCCGCGGAAATGTCCTGATGTGCAATGTTTGCCGATTCCCACGGTGTAAACGCTGTCACCACAGCTGATTGCGAGCTGCCAACATGAGACCGTTGAACAGGTCACCGGAAAGACATAGCCACGCCTGGTTCTTGCAAACCAGTGTTGCCAGTAAACCGGCTCTGGTATGGCACAGGGTCGATCCCCCGAGGGCGCAGCTTCCCTGGCCTGGTGCCGAGGTGGGGGTCAGGGGGTCTGAGGACACAAGCTCCGAGAGAGGCGTGGGCTATGACAGGCTCCTCCTCAGCACCCCAGCCTTCCCTCCAGAAAGGCCACTTGTCTTTCTCTAGTCACATTCCTTCTGCCCGCACGCTGCAGCCCCAGCCCACGCCCCTCCAAGACTACCCCCACGACTCTCACCAAAGTCCCCCCCGCTCCGCTGAAGCTCTCCTATCCTCCCCTTCCGGCTCGTCCACCATCGCATCCAGAGCCCTGCCCTCACCATCTCTCACCTGAACTACTAAAACAGCCTGCTAACGGCCTCTGCGTCTCCAGCCTCACCTCCTCTCCGCGCCCTCTCGTGCTCCCCAATGGGCTTTCCTTTGTATGACAGGCAGCAGTCTTCATTTTTTTAAATAATTTTTTAATATTTATTTATTTATTTATTTTGAGAGAGAGAGAGAGCACGAGCCAGGGGGTAGGGCAAAGAGAGAGGATCCGAAGCAGGATCTGAGCTGCCGGCACAGAGCCCGATGCAGGGCTCGAACTCACGAACTTGTGAGATCATGACCTTGAGCTGAAATCAAGAGTTGGATGCTTAAGTGACTGACCCGCCCAGGTGCCCCAACAGCAATCTTTATAAAGCACAGACTTAATTGTAGCTTTTCCTCACTTGGAAACCTCTCATGGCTGCCCAGTGTCTGTGAAAACCATGACCTCTCAGTCTGGCATTCTTGATGGACTATCTCAGGCATTCCCTCTCTCTGGAGCATATGCACACTCTGCTACATCCTTGCAAGTAGTTCCCTCAAGGTCTATCTCTTTCCTGCTGGGACCCTGACAGATACAGCAAGCAAAACCTATTTACCCATTAGATGGATGCCACATGGAACAATGCTTCAAGAGGGAATGAGTTCCCCATCAGTAGAGGTAATCAAGCAGAGGATTGTCTGGCATGTTATCAAAGAGGCTTTAGCATTGGTCAGGACCTCAACAGGAAGATGTTTATAGTCCCCACCCTTTGAAAGCCTCTTCTCTCGTTCCAGCCTTGCAAAAATCATCTAGCCCCAGTCCTCTGCAGCCATGACTTAATGACTCAATCACAGTCACCAATCAATGCACTGAGCCAAGTCCTGTTACTGCCTCTTACTGTCAGCCTCAGGCTTGTACCCCAGGCATTGAGAACCACAGGCTGGCTCAGAAGAGGAGGGACTCTTGCCTCCTCCACACACCTCCTCCTTTGCCTCCAATCCAGCAGTGAGTAAGGTGGGAGAGGGACCACTAGGGAAGAGAAAAGGTGGAAGAGTAAATCAGTGCCCAAGTTAGGGTTAGAGGCCCAGGATGGAGAATGACATTATAAATGGGGAAGCTGAATCCCGGAGCAGACAGCACATGCTCCAAGGTTCCACAGAAAAATTGCTCTGCTTTCCTGACACCTTGCCAAAGACCCTTTTCTCCCATGAATTACCTGGCACCTTCATCAAAAGTCCATGGGCACAATCCATGAAAGAAAGAATTGAGACGCTGGATTTGATTAAGATGTAAAGCTTCCACTCTGTGAAAGACGCTGTCAATGAGAAGAAAAGTCTCAGAACGGGAGAAAATATTTGCAAAGGACACATCTGGTAAAGGACTGTTATCAAGATATACCAAGGACTCTTAAAATTCAACAATAAGAAAACAAACAACCTGATTTAAAAATGGGTGAAAGACCTGAACAGACACCTCACCAAAGAAATATACAGATAGGAAATAAACATATGAAAAGGGCCTCCACATCCTATATCATCAAGAAAATGCAAACCAAAACAACAATGAGACATCACTACACGCTATTACAATGGTCAAAATCCAGAACCCTGACAACACTAAATGTGGTGGGGGTGTGGAGCAACAGGACCTCTCTCCATTGCTGGTGGGCATGCAGCACGGTACAGCCACTTTGGAGGACAGTTTGGCGATTTCTTACAAAACGAAACATATTCTTACCATGTGATCCGGTAGTTGTGCTCCTTGGTATACACCAAAAGGAATTGAAAACATACACAAAAGCCTGCACATGAATGTGTATAGCCGCTCCTTTCGTAACTGCCCAAACTTGGAAGCAGACAAGATGTCCTTCAATAGGTGAATGGATAAACCATGGTACATAATTCAGTGTTTAAAAAAAGAGACAGCTAACATGAAAAGACATGGAGGAAATTTAAATGCATATTACTAGGTGAAAGAAGCCAATCTGAAAAGGCTACCTACTGCATGCTTTCAAATACATGACATTCTGGAAAAGGCAAAAGTATAAAGACATGAAAAAGATCGGTAGTTGCCAAGGGTTAGCGGGAAGGAAGGGATGAGCAGGTGGAGCACGGAGGAATTTTAGGGCAATGAAACTACTCTGTATGATGCTGTAATGGTGGCTATGTATCATTATACATATAGGGGCGGATACCTGTCATTGTAACTTCGACCAAACCCATAAAACGTACGTCAAGAGTGAACCCTAATGTAAACTATGGCCTCTGGGTGATAATTATGTGTCCATGTAGGTTCATTGACTTTAGCAAATGTACCACTCTGGTGGGGCATGTTGATAATAGGGAGGCTATGCATGTGTGGGGACAGGGGGTGTATGGGAAATCTTTGTACCCTTAGCTGAATTTCGCTACAAACCTAAAACAACTCTTTTTAAAAGAGTCTGTTTCTAAAAATCAATTGGCCATCTGTGTGTGGATCTAATTCTGTTTGTTCCATTTTGTTTCCTTTATCTATGTCTTGGTTTATGGTAGCTATTTGGTAATTCTTGAAAATGGTAGTATGAGTTATACAAGTTTGATCTTCTTTTTCAAAATGGCTTCGGCTATTCTTTGTTCTTTGTATTTTCTATGTTCTTTGCAGTTCTCTTGTATACATTCCAGAACCAGCTTCTCAATATTAGTGAGAAAGTACGATGCAATTTTTATTAGGATTCCATTCAATCCATAGACTGTTTGAGAAGTAACTTCTTAACAATATCAAGTCTTCTGATCCATGAACATGTTATATTTTTTGAGATCTTCTTTCATCATCAAATTTATAGTATTTGGCATAGAAATCTTGAGTATACTTTGTTAGATTAATTCCCAAGTATTTTATGTATTTGTGCTATTATAAATGGATTTTTAAATTACGATTTCCAGTTGTGCGTTGCCAGTACATAGAAATACAACAGATGTTTGTTTATTGACTTTTTAGTTTTTTATTTTAGAGAGAGAAAGAGAGAGCACTAGCAGGGGAGAGGGGTAGAGGGAGAGAGAGAGACAGAGAGAGGGAGAGAAAGAATCTCAAGCAGGCTTCACACTCAGTGCAGAGCGGGGCTCGATCCTCGATCCCACAACTCTGAGATCATGACCTGAGCGGAAATCAAGAGTCAGACACTCAACTGACTGAGACACCCAGGCACCCCTGTTTATTGACTTTTTGTGCTGCAACGCTGCTTAATTTATATGTTGGTTCTAGTAGTTTTTTGGTACATTCTGTTACAATTTTTTTATGTAGACAACAAAGTTGTTTTTTGTTGCAAATGCAAACAGAAACTTTTTTTTCCTTTCCAAATTTTTCTTCTTTTTCTTGCCTTATTGCACTGTCTAGATCTTCCAATATAATGTTGAATAGAAATGGTATGAGTGGACATTCTTGCCTTGACCTGACCTTACAGGGAGAGCTTTCATCACTCACCATTAATTATGATAGTAGCCCTTTGTTAGGTTGAGGAAGTTCTCTTCTATTTCTGCATTGCTAAGAATTTTTATCATGGCTGAATATTAAATTTTGTCAAATGTCTTTTCTGTATCTCTTGAGGTGACCAATGGCTCTCTTGATCCGGTGAATTGCATTGATTAATTCTCAAATATTGAACCAACCTTGCATTTCTGGGATAAACTTCACCTGCTCATGACACACTAACTGTTTAATGTAATTTTTAAAAATCAACTTGCTAAACTCTTGTTAAGGATTTTTGCATCTCATGTTCAATCCAATATCCCTGGGGGATATTGGTCTGGATTTTTCTTATATTTTAATGCAAGGATAATATGTCATCACAGAAAGAGTTGGGAATGTTCCCCATCCCTGTCAAGTATTTTAAGTTTCACACTGCAGAGGGTTTGGTCTTGCTGTAGTCCTTTACAAATGTTGGACTTTGTCTTGGTGTGCAGTCAGGTTATTTGCACATCAGTCTGATCCTTAAAGTCTTTTTTTCAAACTCAGTTAAGTGCCCTTTACTCTGAGCTTGCTCATACTAACGCATGGCCCTTCAGAGGGACTCTCCACTCTGAACTTTGATGTCTTCTAGCCTGTGCTAAGCTGGGAATCGTCCAGCTTCAAGCTCCTTGCTCACTCTTTGGTGGCCTTGTGGAGTTCCATCCTAAATCTGGACATTTCAGGATTTTGCCACATAATCTAGGGGATTGGGATTCCTGTGGAGATTTCCAAAGCTCTCTCAGCGTAGTTTCCTGTCCCCAGCTCTCTGCCCCACAAGTTCCAGCTGCCTCAGCCTCCTTGGGTGTTGACCCACTGCCTCCATTGAGAGAGTCCACCAGGCTCTCCTTGGGTTCCCCTCCCCACACTGCCGTCTGACTAGAGCCTCTAGGCTGGAAGCTGGAAAGACCACGGAATCCACCATTTTGCTTCCCTTTTCTCAAGAATCACAGTCAAGAGCTGCCTACTGTCCGATGTCAGAAAATGGTTGTTTCATAGATTTTGTAAAGTTCTGTAGGGTTATGGAGGGAGGGTAAGTCCAGTCTCAGTAACTCCATCATGGCTGGAAGAGGAGATTCCCTGCCCTTATGGTAGTCCTTTCCATCTGCCATCCTTCTGCCAGCTGAAGACACCCTCTTTTCCCAAAGCGTGGGCACGCTGGAGAGAGGGAGGCCCTGCATGACCAGGAAATGGCCATGTGAGCCCTGGCCCCTCCCGAAGTCCCCCTCTCCAACTTCTGCCCCCCTTCCTCCTTCCTACCTAAGTCTCCCTGGGACCTCAAGCTTGGTTTATCTTTCCAAACCAACAGGTTTTGACCCTTTAGTGTCACACACTGACCTGGGTGCTCTTATAGGAATCATCATTTTAAAACTTCACAATATCTCTGTAAGGATTAAAGCTACTATTGTTTATTTGGTAACTGCTCTGTGCTAGGGCACCATGCTGGGCATTTTGCATGCCTATTACACACATTGCCAGAGTCCTATGATATATTATACTATGAACCTTACTTCACAGATGTGGAAACCGAGGTGCAGAGAGGTTGAGTTCTTGCCCCAGGTCTCCCAGCTAAGTATGAGAGCACTTTCTAAGAAGTGCAGACTCTGATCCCAGGAGCCCGACTCTCCCTTCACACCAGGCTGACTTGCCCACTACCTTCTGGCCAAGGCTGCTCAGTCTAGGGTCCTGAGGACCTGATTCCCCTAGGGCCCTTTTCCCTTAGCCTGCTGTCAGCTCCCCAGCCCCAGAGCTCTGCCCTCCGGGGGAGGGGAGCTTGGAGAGAAGGAGGAGTGGTCTTTGAGATTCTCTGGCTCTGTGGCCCTTCTCACCAGCCCCTACCCCACCAGCCCAGCCTTTAGCACTGGTGTCCTAAGGAGCCCCACCGAGTATAATCTGCTGCGACCAACTCGGTCAGTGCCAGTACCTGCATGCACAGCTCGGGCACACCACTGGTCCTAGACCAGGTTCTGCCCCTGCCCTCTTCTCATCCCACCCTGATCCCCCAGGGCAGGAGTTGTGAGGAGTGAGAATTATCAGAGCTCACAGCTGAAAAGTGAAAGCCTCCCCTGGGGTATTTCCCAGGACCTCAAGAATCCCTGGAAAGCCACTGCCCCTAGAAGCTGAAACTCAGTTCCAGCTGCTAATAACAAAGAAAATAATCACTAACATGGGATAGTGGACCCACCCAGCTTACTTTCCTCTCTACTCCTGGATCTGGGGCCAGTTCGCTGGGGGACAGCTATTCTTGGGGGGGCGGGGTTGGAACATGCAAGCCAAGGGCCAGCCCCAAACTCCTCTCCCTCCCATCTCCGTCGCCTTGCACTCCAGCCCCAACCCCCTCAGCTGTGGCCGGGCAGGCAGGGCATGATGACGGTTCGTCAGGTCCAGGGCCAGCTTTGGGACCCAGGAGTTCTGTGTCTCCAATCCAGGACACCAAACCAAATGTGTCCACAGGTGCACAGCTCTTGCGGGAGAAGCAAAAAGACGCCCCTCAGTTGTGTCACGTCCTCAGGGTGAGAGACACCGACAGTGGCAGTAGTCGCCTTTTCTAAGTCCCACTGTCTGCCAGGCACTTTGCACATTTGTTGCTAAGCCTCACGCCATGCGACATCAATGGCACAGCACCATTTGGCCAAAGAGGAAACTGAGGTGCAGCGGCCAGGCCACTTGGCCAGGTCCCCAGAGCCAGGAAAGAGCAAAGCTGGGCTTGAAGCCTGGGGGTCCTTGCCTGTGCTGCCTGCACCCACAGGCAACCGCCTCCTTTGTCCAGCCACTCACAGGGACCGCGAGGGAGGCACAATTGGCATCCGCGTGACTTCCGATGGATAGGGAAACTGAGGCACCCGGCCCAGAGTCTGCCAGAGCCCAGGCAACAACCGAGCCTTCCTCCACCCCTGAGAGTGCCCTGCGTCCCACCCACGTGCATGGGTGGAGTTTTGTCGTTCCCGTGGAAACCTGACCATCGTTACAGAAGCCAAGGGTTTAGCCAGAAACCAGCACCGTGTCAAGTTCAGCTTCACAGACATCTGCTTTGGGGGGTCACTCACTGGGACCCTCCTCTCGCAGAGCTCTCAGTGCTCTAGAGTCCAGCAGGCTCTTTCTCATGCATCATTAAATGTGATCCAAGCACAGGGCGGGTAGGAATTATTTTACCCATCTTCTAGATAAGGAGCCTGAGCGATGGGTGGCCTCTGATCATCAAATACCCTGGTGCAGCCCTAAGTGAAGGCATACGTGCCAGTGGCCAGATGATACACTGTCCCGGGGCCCCATACATCCTAATGCCCTTGGTCCAGAAGGCACTAATGAGCTGGGGGAAGGGCAGGACGGGGGCACAGCAGGCTTTTCCAGTCAGTGCTGACGCCAGGACCTGAATGGGATGGGGCGTGCAGGGAGCTCCAGGTAGCCGCCAGGCCTCTCTCCCAGTGCACTAATTGGGGCTGAGCTGGGTCACCGGGGCCACGGTGCCCCACCAGAGCTAGTGTTCGGAGCCAGGCAGGGGGCAAGCGGCCTTTGTCTCTGACCTCAGAGCACAGGCCTGCACAAGGCTGCCCACGGGGGCCTGGAATCTGAGCTAATGAGGTGGCTTCCGGGCCTAACCCCGAGCAGCTAGGGCTGCAGCATCTGTAGCAGGTGCGGCCCAGGTGAGCCCGGCACCCGGGGTCCCCTTCGGAGGAGCAAGCGTCTTCTTCCATGCCAGGACACCAGATGCCACAGGGATCGTCACCCTGCTTGTACGGTCAGCATTACCCCCATTTAAAAGACACGTCAAAGGCCAGAGACGTTGTGACGTGCCCAGGGACATAGCTGGCCAGAGGCAGACCACAGAGCCAAAACAGATGTGACTCGATTGCTCCTGCCCCTGGAAGACCCTCGGACCACGAGTATCCCCTCTTAGAGACGGGGACCTGGGGCACAGAAAGGCTGAGTGATTTGCCCAGAGTCACACAGCCAGGGATGTCAGAGCGGAGACCAGCCCCGCAGTCCAGGAAGCATATGAGGGAGGCCAGAGAAACGTGCCGGCTGCCAGGTGGGCTGGTGGTACGGGAAGAATGGGTGACACATGGAGACATGGGAATCCTGGGGGACTCCCTAGAGGAGGGGTCGGTGTGGAAGTCCACAGCACGACCCCCAAGCTCGCCACCTCTCTCGTCCCGGCTCTTCCTGGCCTCCAGCAGAAAAATGCGCCTTCCAGGTTTGGCATCCAAACCCGGAGGGTCGAGATCCTGTGTTTCCACGGCAACCGTGTCCTTAACAGCATCCAATAAGAACATTATTTAGCAGCAGTGAGCACGTGTGATCTTTTGATTAGCACGGAAGGCAGCCCTCTCCCTCCCCAAGGGCCCCACCCCTCCTTGGAAAAATGAATGCTGCCCCCCCAAAAAGTGAAGGGATGGTAAGGGAGGAAAGTCCTCACACAAGAGAGAGGGAAATGAGGGGGGGGGGGGAATCAATGTTTGCATTAACGGAGTTGCCTGTTCAGCGTTTCTCCTCTTTTATAGATTTAGATAACATGCCCATCAGGGATATCTTCGTTTCCCAGGGCAAAGAAATTAATTACTCACTAATGGCACAATTCAGAAATTCATTTGCGCTACTGTCTCAAATATGTCGTTATTAATCAATTGACAGAATGGGGGGGTGGGGAGAGGTGTCCATTAGCGTCTGGGTGTGCGGGCCGACCCGGGGCTGGAGGGTACGGGCCTGGATGCTGCGGGAATACCACTGGACCTGCGGCCGGGCGTGGCTGTGGGCAAGTCCCCTGGGCCTCAGTTTCCCGGGCTGCCCAGGGAGCAAGGGCAGCACAGGCTGGACCTTAGCAGAACTTCTCAAACCTCCCGTAACTGCAGAGTTCATTCAACACAACAGTAAGCAGAACCCAGCCTCTGAGACACGCAGGCTGGGCCAGGTACGGGGGGGCCCGGAGCGCCTCAGCTCTGCCCCCCACTCTTCCAGTTATGGTCCCCGGGGCTTGGAAGAGAGCCGTGGGAAACCCTGGGGAGAGGGTCACTCCGGCAGCCGGAAGGGCAGCTCCGAGAGGGCTGGGCCCGTCTGGTTCACTCCTGCACCATGAGTGCCTGGGCACTCAGTGTTTTGTTGTGTGAAGAGCGTTTGGCTAAAGCACCCCGCTGGGAGGGCAAAGCCACCCTGGGACCCAGGCCCCGCGGTGCCCGGCCCTCACCCGCTGCCTCCCAGCCTCCACGCAGTGCCTGCTGACGACATGCTCCCTCTCTGGTACTCCCTCCTCAGTCGCCAGCAAGCCTCACTCTCCCTACAAGGCTTGGGCAGAGTGCCCATCATTACTCCCATCTGACAGACGAGGAAGCAAGGCTCCGGAAATGCAAACCCACACAGCACAGGCTGGTTCAGGGGGGCCAGGGGTGACATTCACCCCACAGCACTTGGGGTCCACTCAGCCCACTCCCCGCTGAGGGGAAAGGCGAGAGAACCCACACCGTGTGCAGAACGACCCATTAGTCTGGTGGCATTCCAGAAGACCAGCGGGGACCCTGGGATCTCAGAGTTAGAAGGAACAACCTCATCATGTCACAGATGGGGAAACTGAGTCCCTGGGGTGGGGGGCGGTTGCCAGAAAGGGTTGACCAGGACCACCAATGAAGGAAGATAGGGATTCCCTAGTCTGGACCCCAAGAGGTGAATTATCCCCCGTAGGATTTCATGCCCCTGAGCTCGGCACCCCTCTGTCCTTGCCAACTTAGGGGTGGGCACCATGAGGCCAGAGGATGGTGTGAGACAGAAGGTAGAAGCAGCAGGTGAGCTGGCCAGGAAGTAGGAGGACTGGACATGATTTCCCAGGTGTTTTGTGGGCCTTGGGAGAAGCACAAAATAGCTTCGGGGTGGAGGAGCTGCTCGGCCTTCCCAGCCTCACCCCTGCTGCCGGAGGAAGAGCCTCGAGCTCTTCTAATACACCCGCGTTTACTGATCACCGACCACACGCCAGCCACCTCCCCTTCTCCCCCTGCTCAGCCCTCAGCACCACCGATTCACAGATGAGGCAGCCAAGGCCCCAGGAGGGAAGGGACTTGCTCAGAAGGACCCACTTGGCACAGGACCCAAGCGCAGGCAAGACCGGGAGCTGCAGAGAAGGTGTGAGAAGGGACCGAGACGACAGAAAACGCTCAGCGTGGTTTCCCAGGCGACGCCAGCTCCCCACTGCCGCTCCCACCCAGGACAAATAGCAATCACAAGCCACACCAGTGGGCACTCACGGTGGCCCTCTGTACCTGACCTGGGGCGGGGGAGAGGGGAGCGGGTGGTCTTCGAGAGCCGGCAGGGCTGGGTCCTGGTCCCCGCGCTGCCCAGCCCCCTGAGGGGACCTTGGACAAGTGAGCCCCCGCCCCCTCAGCAGAGGACTCAGGAAAGGCTTGGTGAATTGGGAGCACCAAATAAATGTGCATTATTGCTTCCTGATTCGCAAGTTTCTCGGCTCGATGGGCCTCCTCTGAAGGTCCAAGAGCCTCCCACCCGCTGACCTCCACCAGGGACTTGTTAGTTTCTGAGAGTGTGACATGGGCAGGTTCAGCCCACACCAGCTCCAGGCGGCCACCTCTGTGTAGCCATCTCCTTCGGCAGATGTACAGACACACTCACAGACACGCGCCCGTCACCAGACAGGCACACGCTCATATACGCGCTCACTGTGTTCACTCTCACTTACGTTCACACTCACTTCTCCTGAAGATACATGTGCACCTGCTGGCACGCACACACACACACAGTACACACGCAATCTCTCACATCCTGACCATAAGTGTGAACTGACCCTGCAGGTGAGAAGGAGCATGACTGCTGCTCTTTTCAAGGGAAGAAAGAGCCTGTGGGGGCGGGGCGGGCAGCAGAGTCCCTCCACCTTGTCCTGCCCTCACCCCCCCCAATTACTGGCTCCCCCCCAACTCCCTGCAGCTTCCCTGGTGCCCTGGAGACTGTCCTGTTGGGGCACCATCACCCTAGAACTACCTCCTGGAACCCGAGAAGCCCTGAGACTTGCCCCGGGCCACATGGCACCACCGAGTCCACGGTGAGACCCTAGATCTCCTTTGGTCACCTCCTTCCTCACCCTGCCTGCCTCTCCCCCCTCTTCAGTTCCCTTTCTGTCTCTCCCCACCTCCTTTCTCTGCCCCTGTCACACTTCCTGTCTGTCTCTCCTCGTCTCTATCTGTGTGTCTCTCTATGACTCTGTGCTTCTGTCTCAAGACTCCCTGCGCCTCTGGGTCTCTCCTTCACTGTGACTCTTAGACCCTCTCCCGGGACTGGACATGGAAGCGTGTGGGTCTTCTGACTGTGCTGCTCACTGTTCAGCCAGGTGGAGCCCAGAGAAGGCAACTCACAGATCTGTCTCGGGCACCTGACCTTCAGCCCAACCCCACTGAGATGTTAGGTGGACAGGCTAGAGGGCCTGAGGGAGGAGCGTATAGACAGAGGGGCTCCTAAACCCCGAGTGCCCCTCCCCTACCCCCTAGGGGGCAGAACTTCCCCAGCACGAGGGCAACAAGGGCTTGGTAGCCCCTGCACACAGACCTACACCAAGGCACAACCTGTTTCACCATATACCGTGCATTGGCTGCATAGATGCCATGACTTCCAATTCAGTTGGGTGAGGGTGAGCTGGTTTGGGCAAAGTGGGTGGGTTGAGTGTGAAAGATGAAGTTAAATGACAAGGAACAGAAACGGGGAGTTCAGCTTGGAGGGGCCAGGTTTGGTTTGGGCTGACTTGGGTTGGCTACCTGCCCTGGGGGAAAGTCTTGGGGAGCTCATTTTATGATTGTGGAGCCATAGTAGCGTTGGGGTCTACATGTGTCCCCCCCCCGTTCCTTACTTAGCGCTACTCCATCAGAACTGGGCTCAGCCCCAGGGACAATAGAAAGTGATGAAATGTGTCAATCCAACCACCTTGAGAGAGCTCATGGAAATCCTTCTGGCCGGCCCCTTCACATGGCACAGCCTGGCTCCTCTCTCCTGCCCGTCAGGCCCCCCTCCTCGCTAAGGGGTCTCCTTAGAAGATTGCACCTGGAAGCTGAGGGACCACTGGGAGAGGGTTCTCTAAGGACGGAGGGTCCAAGGTACCCCAGGGACTAGTGCAGGACGTAGGGACCAGGCAAGGGGAAAAGTAAGCTGGGTCAGGGAACACCCTGCGTGTAGAGGCATCTCCCTTCTGACTGGCAGATGTGTCTGGGGGCCAAGCCTCTAGAGCCTTGGAGAAGTCTGTGGAATCCAATCGGTCAGCTCCTTCTGGGGTCCCTCCATGTGGTCCTTCTCATGAAGATGCTGACATCCGGACATGATGCTCTTACCCCAGCATGAGTTCTGTGGGGGGTCTCCACCTCCATGGTAGTCTGGGGACAGGGGAGACATTTTGAGAATCCAGGGACTTTGGGTTCCCCACAAGTCACAAAGTGAAGGAAACATTTCACTTCCTCTCAGTAAAAGCCAGTTTCAAGTGTGGGAAGTGGCCCCAATCTCCCATGTGTGGTTGTGAGAACACCTCTTTCTGGAACTCACTTTCTTCATCTGGACCATAAGCGGAGGGAAGGAAGGATGGAGGAGATGATCTTGATGATTCTGTCCTGCGCCCACGAACCTCTGAAGTCCCACCGCACACGTGGTGCCCACCACAGGGCGAGAGCTGCTGTTAGCCCTGTGGGAGGCCCAGCGCTGTGTCACTACTTACAATACGCCCCACGGCCACATGTCCCCCTCCGTCCGCAGAGCTAGGGTGGCCTTTACTAAATCCACTTTATGAATGTGGAATTGGAGCCTCAGAGAGCTTGAGTAGACTGCCCAAGGACACACAGCAACAAGATTTACCCCAAAGCGTTTAGATTTCCAAGATGACATTCCTTCTACCTGTTGCTGCATCCTGGTGGGATTATCATCTTGCCGAGAGGGTATGTCTTATATCTGGATCCCGCCCCAGCTCTAAGAACAGTATCTGTGTACCATCGAATAAGATCTCATTTGAACCAAGGGCCCCTGCTGAGAAAGGTCTTAAAAACCCAGAATACAAGATTGAAAAGGCCCTCCTAGCTCTGACATGTGGACTCACGATCTCCTTTCCGAGATGCTGACTGCCTTTCATCCACGAACCTTCGTGAGTCCACGGATGCCTCACCCTGGGTACCACTGGGACATAGAGTGGTCCAAGCATGGCCTGTGCCCTCGATCCCCTTCAAGAAGACAAAACCATGTATGGCCACGGAGACTGGTGGCTGTCTCAGGGTCTGGTTGAATCCATCACTTAGTTTGCGTAAAGTGTCCCCACGGCTTCCTGGGAGCAACCCCAGGTGTGACTAGGAACGTCACTGGCCTCAGGGCGTGGAGGCACGGCTGGTGGAGAAAAGTCTTTCTCTGTTCTCTGGGGTGGGTGCGGTAACCCCAGGGGAGAAGAGGACAGAGAACAGAACACCCCATCAGCTTACACGGATATTGGTAAAGCAGTCCTTGGGTGCATCGAGAGAAACGAGTGGCTTCCTTCCCTCTAGCTGAACTAGAGTAGCTTTCCTTCCGGTGGGACCAGGGGTCTGGACAGAGAGGTCAATCTGCATGATTTGTGGGAAGGGCCCCAGGCCAGCTGGCGGGGCTTCGCTGGCTGAACAGCTACTGACTCACAGGTGCAGACTTGAGACATTGAGTTGATCTTGGGGATCCTCGTGCTTCCCTGTCTCTTGGGGCTTCCAGGTGATCAGTGGAAACGTGAACTATGGCCACCCCGACACTGACTCTTCACGCTACAGCCATACTGACATTATGTGTAGCCCTCATGCTCCAACTCTCGAAAGAAGAGAGCGATCCCCGAGACTGGGAGCTGTCAGGGATGGTGGGCCAGTTAATCATTTCTGCACAATAAACTACCCCAAAACTCGATGACTTCAGAACAACAACTTATTATTGTTATATCTCACTACACTGAGGGCCAGGGATTCAGAGTCGGTATGGCGGGGATGATTGGTCTTTGCTCCTTGATGTTGGTGGCCTCAGCTGGGGTGACCCAAATGGCTGGGAGCTGGGACTGGCTGGGTATCCTTTTACCTGCATATGGCCTTGCCACCTGGCTAGCTTGGGTTTCCTCACAACAGGCCCGTCTCAGCAAAGTCAAGCTTCTTACATGGCAGCTCATGGCTCCAAGAAACCAAGATGGCAGTCGCCAGTGCCTTTAAAGCCCCGGCTGGATCTTGCACAGCCTCACACCTGCTGCCCCCTTAACCAAAGCGGTCCCAGGCCAGCCAAGATTCAAGGGAGGGGAAGCATACCCACCGCTCAACAGGAAGAGAGTCAAATCCTTTATGGCTCTAAGTAATCCACCACAGATGATGTGTAGGTTTTCTGTTGCTGCTGTAACACATACCCCCAGATTTTGTGGCTTAACATCACAGCCACATCTTACCCCACAGTTCTGTATATCAGAAGTTCAGCTGCGGCACAGCTTAGCTGGCCCTCTGCTCGGAGATTCGCAAAACCCCATCTAAGGTGTGGTCTGGACTGTGCTCCTTTTCTCAAGGTCCTGAGGATGAATCTGCTTCGAAGCTCATCCAGGTTGTGGGCAGAATTCAGCTCCATGTGGCTGTAGGATTGAGGTTCCAGTTTTCACCCTCTAGAGGCTGCCTGAATTCCTTGGTTCATGGTCCCCTTCCTCCATGTCGAAGGCCAGGGATGGAGAGCCAAGTCCTTCTCACGCCTGAATCTCTCTGCCTCCCCCTTCTGCCTCACCTGCCCACTACGTTCCTATTCCACCGAACGTCTCTGACTGTCTCTTCTGCTTTCCCATGATTACACTGGGTGCACCCACGTCATCCAGGATAATCCTCCCATCGTAAGGTCAGCTGGAGAGTCACTTTAATTCCATCTGCAAAGTCCCTTCACACCAGTAAGTAGATTTGTGTTTAACTGAACAGCCAGGGGCAGAAATCTTGGGGCACGTTTTTCGTATCTTGCCACCACAGATGGCTTCCTAGAGAAGGTAGGGTGGGCTGGGCTCTGTAAGGCAGTAATATCAGCAGGAGCACAGAGAAAGGGGCATCCCCGGCAGGAGGTGCAGCAGAGGCAAACCCAGGGAGGCAGGACTGTCAGGGTGCGCTGGGAGGAAGTTCACCGGGTGGGATGCTGTCGGGGGATCAGAAGAGGAAGCATGGCTGGAGGAAGGAGGCGGAGAGGCTGGGTCCACCAAGGGGTCCACGCTGAAGAATTCTGACTTCCAGGGGGAGCCAGCACTTTGGCTCAGAGGTAATTAACTGGGATTCCACATATCCCTCTGGGGGCATGCTGGGACTCAGGATGCCCTAAAATTTTGTGAAAAAACACTATGCTTACATAGACACATGCATTTTTCTAGGGAGAAGCGTTCATTGACTTCTCTGAGGAGTCCATGCCCTGCAAAGGGTACAGAGCATCGATCATTGATCTTTCTTTCCACCGATCTTTATCAGAGGCCATCTATGAGATAGGCACATGCTGGGCACTGGGGAGACCAGATGAACAAGAAAGTCTCCATTTTTGCCCTTCATGGACTTATCGTCCCGTGCAGCATGGACAAGGGGCTGGGCATTGACAAGTCAGAGTGATTCGTGATGAAATGGGGAAGGACAGAGTATCCTGGGAGCAGGTGTGAAGCACACTAAACTCGGCCTGGGGAAGTGGGGGGCTTCCTGGAGGAAGTAAGACCTAAAGGGTGAAAGAATTCAGCCAGGTTCAAGGTGGCAGGTGGAGGACATCAGAACAGGTATATTCAGGCAAAGAGGCCCAAAGGGCTAGATGTGGGAGAACACAGTGCCTCTGGGGGGAACACTGCCACCTTGATCTCCTCCTGGGGATTCCTGGGCCCTTCTGCCAGTGGTTCTGGATCCAGATGAGTCCATTTAGTCCAGCCCCACCTCTCCAAGCCTGGCACATTTCACGTGTACTGTGTGACCTTGAGCAAGTCAGTAATCACCTCTGGGCCTTGGTTCCCACTAGTTGAATAAAGCAGTCAGAAAGTTCTTAAAGGCCCTGGAACTCAGCCTGTGACCTTGTTCAGCCAAACGAGCACTCTTTTGGGAACACCCCTGCCCTATTCTAATCCCACCAGAAGAGCCGAGCAAGACAAGCTGGGCTTGTGGAGGGAGAAGGGAGGCCGGGCTGTGACCTGGTGGGCTGGGGGAGGTGGGGGAGACAGCCTGCTCCCCACCTTCCAGCCAAACCCGCCACTAATGAGGCCTGTCTTTGGAGTAATTAGCCGCAATCACAGCGCGGAGCATTAGGCAGACAAGGCCTTGGTGTGGCCGCGGCTCCCAGAATGCCGGAGCCCAGGGCTTTGAACACTGCATTACGGCAGGGGACGCGTCCTAATGTCACTTAATTACCCCCAGACAGCCTCAGATGTAATCGAGCCTGGATGGGCTGGCGGGAGCGGGTGCAGACGTCCAGAGGAGTCTGATGCATTTATAATGATGCCACTTTGTGAGACAAATCTGGCCTTGGTGGGCTGAATGAGGAGCACAAAGTGAGGGTGGGAGGGAGGAGCCTGCGGTGGCATCCAGACAAGGGCCCCTTCCTTTCCCAAACCCTAGGAGATCTTGACCCTATATTGGCCGGCTGTCTGCACTGATCTGCCCCAGGCAGCAGGAAACTGGGGTGGGGGTGGGGGAGGCAGGGAGAGGAGGGGTCTTGACTTCCCACCCCCCACCCAGGAGGCTCTGGGGGTCAAGGTCTTCCTTTTCCTTCTTCCATTTCATTTCCTGCTGATGGTGAATGATGGATAAAGGAGGAGGCATTGGCAGGTGGGGACCTGAAGACAGGACACAAGGAGGGGTCAACGGACACTCCAGACTGCAGGGTGGGTTGTTGCCTTGGAGGATGCTGTAGATGAGTTTGGGAGAAAACCCCAGCGGCAGGAGGAAGAGCTCTGAGGCACAACTCTAGACACAGAGTTTAAAGGGCAGACTCTCAAGACAGTGCTCCTGCCAATGCTTATCCCTCTAGAGGCCAGAGACCCAGCACTACAGGAACCTGGTTTCTCCGAAAGGCCCTTGAAGGCAGGGACCGTGTCCGCCCTGCTCACTTATACGTTCCTGGCATCTAGCACAATGCCTGGCCATAGTAGGTGCTCAAAAACATATTTACTGACATAAATAAATGACTGGATCGATTCATGGACCCATTTATCCCCTTAGCTAGTCATTTCCCTCGCCTAATTTCAGTGTCCTCATCTGGAGCTAGTGATCCCCAGCTCGGCCCAAGGCCTGTGATGGCAACTGTCAGGTGAGCTAATGACCATGGGTCACTCTGAATGGCTAGAAGCCCCTAACAGAGGTGAAGGGCACAACCAGCTCTGGGGCCTGCCCTCTCTCTTGCTTCCTCGGCCGGATCCCGCAGGCCCACCCCAGGCCAGACCAGCTACTTGGACCTGGGAAGTGAAGTGCTCAGTGAAGTACTCAGAGGCGAAACTGCCCTGGGCTGGGGGAAGCCTAGGACTCGCCGGCCCCTTTCTCCTTCAATCCCTCCCTCCCTTCCAGGTGCGACTCGTTCTCCACACACCAGGATCGCGAGTACAAGTACTTCCAACAACCCCAGGAATGGAAGAGAAAGCTCCTTGGGAAGGTTCCCCATGAATAATGATGGAGGGAGGCCTCACCTGTGTGACTCAGGTGTGGGGGCCTCATGCGGAGATTAGTTCAAAATGGCAAGTAGCTTATGCAACTATGAAAGGCGCTTGGGCGAATGCTTCCGACAGATTATCAGAGAAACGGGAAGGGTTTGAAAGATCTGCACTTGGGGCATGAACGAAGGTTCAGAGACTGTGGAAGGTAGGCAGATGGCTTGGGCTGCAGGGTGAGAAGGAAGAGAAGGTCCAGGCAGATTACCCTGGCCTTGAATGTTCTGCAAGACATTGGGACCATACATACCCTCTGCCCGTCACCCTCTCCAACCCCCACCAGTGGGGACATTGATACAGCGATACATTCTGAGGTCTCTTTCTTTACTCCCTCCCTTGGACTACCTAGCACCTCTTTAGGGGCCTAGCTTGCTGTGTGACCTTGCTTAATTTGCTATCCCTCTCTGGGCCTGTACCGCTCCATTTGGATAATGAGCAGGCTGGACTACAGAGTGGCTATGTCCCCTTTAACTGACATTTTATCTGCAGATCATGCCAAGGGAGCTATGGGAGGCACTGGCTTTCCCCGGGATCCCTGTCACTGCACCCCAGAGCCCACACGCCCCCTTCCTGGGGCACCAGCCGTCACTGTGACCCACAGTGACATTGAGGGACGTGCTATTCTCTACCCTGCCCAATGGGCCGTGTGCCAACACCTGCCTTCTCCCCACTGTCATCTGTCACTGTCTTGGTGTATCGGTAGGAAGACAGCTTCATTAGCTCCTCCCGAGCCATCCGTCCCCTGGTGCAGAGGCAAACGAAGCCCTCCCACCCGCTTCAGCCTGGGAGGGCTCAGAGCCCTAAAGGCAGTTTCTAAAGGGACATCCTGCCTTCTCGGCTCCCTGTACAGTTCTCCCACCTGAGGTCGTAGGCCTTCTGGCAAGACGAGAGACATCAGCCCCTCAGGATGAGTCCCCAGCAGCTCCCTTGCCCGGAGCCCAGCCAGGAGAGGCCACTGAGGCACTTCTGTCCCCACAAGTCCACGGCAAGGCTGACCCCCTGGCGTAGGGAGGTCAGGCATGGACTAGAGCCAAGAGTCAAAGACGCTTCCTTCTCTGCTATGGGCCCCAGGCAACTGATTCCCCCTCTGGGCCTCAGTTTTGCCATCTTGAAACCAAGGAGTCGGTCTAGAACCTGGATCATCTCCAAGCCCCTTGATCTCTGATATTACGAGGGTCCATGGGGGGGTCTCTGGGTTTCTGAGAAGATGCCAGAGCCTGTGGGGGGAAAGAAGTGCTCTGTAGGCCCCTCCCTCTGCAGAAACTGAGGCCACCAAGCCAAGCACGCGGTTCAGCTTCTAGGACTTAACTAATGAACATGGCTCTCCCCCTCTAAACCACTTCTTGAAAAAGTTCCCCATTTTGGAACCACCAGTGCCCAGCCGTGGCCTTGGGGGCAGTGGGCAGAGTTGAAGCCAAGCTTTACGTCAGCCTTTGGCTTGATAACAGGCCCAGGAAGGGAGAGCGGTTTCTTCACCAGGATTCTGCTAGACCCCCAGGCGGTGATTCTGCTTCCCCTGGTGAGATGCATAACGCCTACCTCTGGACCATCTTGAGTTTCCCATAGGTTTGATGGAGGAAAGGGTGTCATGCCCTCCCCACCCGCTTGCTCACCCCAAAGGATGGAACCCGCCTCGTTTACAGAAGGAAGAGTGAGCGGCAGGTCCCCGGTTCTATAACGGTGTGCAAGGAAATCATACTGGCCCCTCCAAGTGTGAGCTCCGCAGGGAGAAGCTCTCCTCGAGGAGTCTGGGCTTCGGGGGGGGGGGGGGGTTAGGTAGGTGGGAAGCTCCCTACAAGGTCCCTAAAACCGAAGCTGAGGCAGAGCCATGATTCTTGTACAACGAGGACCACTCCAATGGTCAACTCCCAGACCAAGCAGGGAGGTGGGGGCTTGTGCACACGAGCCGGCATGGCTCAGCCTTCCAAGGACACGTGAGGCAGGGCCCTGTGTCTCCATGAATGTGCCTGGCTTGCTGATTCCAACATGGAGTGGGAGGTCCAGGAAGAACTTGTCTCCCCTATGTGGAGGAGGGGGGTGGTGGTCTCCGTCCCCTCTGGGGCCAGTCATGGACAGTCCCTACCCACCCCCCACCCCTAGCTTCCCTCCAGGAGGAGGTCTGTGCTCCCAGTCACCCAATTTCCCCACTAGGAAGCCCTGGATGGCGGGGGGGGGGGGTGTCTGTGGGGAGAGGGGCTATTATCAGGGGGCCCAGATGTAAAATGAATGCCTGTGATATTTATCCTTGTCATCTCTAATAATAAGTGGCCTGATTTGTCAAGCAGGGACAGATTCAAAGATGTCAATTAAGAAGAGAAAAAAAGCCCAGCTGTACTGTATTTATCTGCCATGCAGATGCTTGGTAGAGGAGAGGGCTCCAGAACATGCCCCCCCTCCCCAAAAGCCCACCCCCCCCAGCCACCACCACTTTCCTTCCACCTTCCTCACCTTCTTCGCGCCCCCCTCTCTCTCTCTTCCCCCTCGGGCTTGTCTCACTGCACGCTTGTCTCTGTCTTCTCTCTCCTTCACCTCTGCCCCTCGCTGCCCTAGCGCACTGGGCCATCCTCCTCTCCTGTCACTCTGTGGCTTGTCACTACCCTCTTTGCCTCCCCCACTGCATTCCTGAATCTCCTCTTCCAGGTTTCCCTCCCCCGAACCTCTGGTTGCTATGGCCCCAGTCCTTCTCAACAGGCTTCCTTCGCGATCTTCGTTCACAAAGCACGTTCTGGATTCAGAGTGGTAAGTGGATGTAAGCCATCGAAGGAAAACTGTAAAAGCCACAAATCTGAAGGCTTTTACTTAAACTACAGAGTTGGCCAAACTTTTAGAGGGTTTTGCTTTGAAAGATAAAATAAAATAAGATCCCAGGGAATCAGTTTGACTGGGTCCCTGAATGATAGATTAAAATTGGAACCAGCACTTGAACCAAAGCAAAAACTTCCCCAGACGGCCTCCCCGGCCCTGAACCAGTCATGTCTACACCCTGGGGTGCCTCGGACAGGACTTCTCAGGTGGCCAAAGGGTTCTAAACAGCACTAAGAGTCCCCCTTCTAGATCCAGGATCCCTCCTATCAAGGAGTCACCGAGAAATGCCCCCAGTGTGGAAACCAGCCCCATAAGGACCATTGCACTCTACGTGGGGTCCAGGAAGGATGTGGGGATTTGTCCGTTTCAGATGGGACCAAGGGAGCTCGGAGAAGTGACTGTGTATCAGCCTGGTGCTCTCCACGCACTGGCATCATGGGAAATTGTTGGTATCTTCTAGAGAATACATTCCACCCAGATATCCCAAGCTTGCTGCCTTTGCCCTTTGCTGCCTGCCCCATGAGGGTCATGACGTTCCTTCTCTGAGCAACAGTGAATAAGAGTTCCCTGATGGTTCTCTGGACATCAGTCCAGAGCTGCTTGTGCAAGCAGAGATCCCTCTTGCTGGACCTCTGGCCCCAGGCCCACAACCTCTCCACCCATGATGATTCCACATTACAGAACACTAGGACTGACCACTGAGACGAGGCTAGGACTGGGTTTACTCTGGCTGAGACCAAGGGCTAACTGCAGCCGATCCCAGCTTGAGTCAGTTCAATGTCAGGGAGAAGGCGAAGCCACATGGCCTTCAGCAGACCACTCGTATTGCCAGTCTGGCCTGAGCCAGCTTCCCTGGGTCTCACTGCCTGTGTGTGAACAGGAGTCCCTTTAGCCCTTATCCTGAGATGTCCCTGCAACTGTAGGGAAATGAGGAAACCTGTCCCAGCTGGTCAGAACGCTTCTCAGGTGACCACCCCACCTCCTGGTTTAATGACTGCCAGTCCCATCCTCCTCTGTCTAATGCCTAACCCCCAGGAGCCAGCTGAGAGCATCCCCGCTTGATGTCCCTGAGCAAGAACTTCAGGCCTCCCATCCAAGGGTTCCCCTGGTCCCTTCTTCCAGGGCTAACTGCCCCAGAGGCCCAGCTGAGCCATGCATGGTGTGCCATGGTGACATGTGTGGCTTCTCCGGTGGCCATGGTCACTTAGACCCTTCGAAAGAACCCGGGGGTCAGGAGTCAAGCCACCTGGCTCTCGTGTCTATCCTCTGCCACCATGGAAGACTTTGGTGATCTGTAATTTTCAAACCAGTTCCACACTCAGGATCTTTTTTTCTGTCGTGATCTTATTTGATTCCCAAATGGCCCTAAGAAGACACCAAGGTGATGTGGTTTCATCCCCACACTGCAGATGAGGAAACTGACATTCATTCTGGAGCCTGAATTAGAATCCACACTCCTTGCCCAGCATTTCCCCTTCCTCTCCGCATCTAGGCACGGTCTAAGGATGATGAAATGATGACAGACGATATCGGGAGGTGATCTTTGAATTCTTAGGGAGACAGGTGTCATAGACATAGAAGCGATTGTCACAGCCAGTATCTATGTGAACAGATTTATAAAGTCACTTGCCAGTGGCTCAATTTGAGCTCACAAAGTCCAGAAATGCTATGGGAGTCTGTTCTTTAACTCCCAAGGACACCGTGGGCCTCTGAAAATTACCCTGGGCTGGTAAGCTGGCAGCGTGTTCTGTAAGCCTTTACCTTGCCCTCTCTTTTTAGGTATCATTGGGATAGGAATAAAATAATAATGATGAAAATAAACATTTATTGGGCACATAATATATTCAAAGCCCTGGGCCAAACACATCCCATGCATTACTTTTCTTATTGATCATCTCAACCTCATAGCATAGGGACAGTTATCTCTCCGTTTTCAGAAGAAGAGACTGAAGTTCAAGGGTGTTAAGTAATTTGCCCAAAGACATAGCTTGAAAGTGACAATCAGCAGTTGAACTCGGATCTGTATTTCTCCAGAGCTGGAGCTTAGGACCCTCCTCCTCCCGCCCTCCTGTCTTGAGGGCCAGCCCCAGGCTTAGGCCTCGATGACAGTGCCCATGGAAGCAATTCTCCCATCGGCAGCCGACCCCAGAGTCTGGTCAACCAGGTGGCCGATGACTGAGTCCTGGTACATACTGACCTCTCGCCTCCTTTCCAGGAAGTTGTCTCTGCTCAGTCACTGAAGCAGGTGCTGTGGGTGGCCTCCCCACACCCACCTCCCTTACCATTTCAGGGCACCCTGGCCCTGAGGGTGCTGCTAGCTGACATCAGCTTCACCTCTTTGCCCGAGGATTTTCTCTGGGCCCGGCTCCTCCTTGTAGGGAAGACCAGAAATGTTAGGGAATTAACACCCCCTGGGAGCAGCCTTCAACCGATGACTGATGGGACTTGGTGCATAAACACCCCAGCTCCCTTGTTCCCTGGGCGGTCCAACAGCAGGCCACGCTCCCTTCTAGGTCTCGGAGCCCCCGTCAGGCTGGGCCCCACTCACCCACCGCGGTAACTGGCTCGATAATGCCCCACTGTTTTTCTTTCCCTCCTGGTGTCCCTGCGCTCAAATATGTGTCTCAGGGTGGGCTTCTGGAGGAACCCAAACTAACCCCCTTCCTCCCCACTCTCAGCAGTACCAGAGCAGACAAGTGATGGGGGATAGGATTAGGGTGCAGATGCCATTTTCCTTCCCAAATCCCCTGACAGCCCCCCAGTACCCTCCAGATGGGGTCCAGAGCCTCTAAGCTGGGATGCTCTGGCCACTGCCCACCTCACCTTTGGATACCCCTCTTCCCATGAGGCTTCAGCCATAAGATAGTTTCGCACTTGCGGGACTCTGCCCAACAGCTCCCTCAACCATGCAGGCTTTCTCAGAGCCCGTCCTTTCTACCCGGTGAATATCTGCTCATCTTCCAAGACTCCTCTCAAGGGTCACTTCCTCCAGGGAAGTCATTTCTGATGCCCGCCCCCCCCACCCGCCCAGGGAAGTGATCCCTCCTTAGGGAGCCCTCAGCTGACCTAAGCCTGCCTCTGTCCCAGCCCTGGTGATCCATTGGGTGACATATCTGTGTATGGAGTCAACTTTCCCCCCAGATGCCGAGCTTCTTGAGGGCGGGGGCCAGTCTCACTCACCATTAATCTCAGGCCGGCCCCCTAATAAATGTATCTGAAATGAACGACAGACAGTCTGAGAGGAGGAGCGGCGGGAAGCAGCTCAGGCAGATTGACTTCATAGTGCACGTTTGTTTGGTTCTGTGATGATCTCCAAACCTGTTCCTGCTCCAGTAGCCTGACAGCTGGGCCCAGTTAGTGACATGGCCCCATTGCTCTGTCCCCCTTCTCCTCAGCCCTGTCTGCCCTGGTCAGCTAGCCAACCTTTAAACGGGGGTCTCCTCTGTGCCCACCGCATCCCAGGCGATCAATGGAGAGGACCTGATATTCTGGAAGGAGCACCGACCTGGATATAAGCCCACCTGGGATCTTCAGCAGGTTGTTTAGCCTCTATTTTCCCATCAGAATCTCAGGTTCCCCTGCCGTCACAGGGGGAAAAAATACAACTGTCTCCCTTCCAGGGGCGCTGTAAGCATTCAGACGATCACCGCGAAAGGGCCCCGGCACATCTTCTGGAATGTGGGGGTGCTCTCCTGGAAGGCGGAGGTGCTCTCCATGAGTAACTGCACAGGATATTGGAGACTTCTGCCAAGTTAGCCTAGTCATTCCATTTCACAGCTGGGCAAACTAAGGTCCAGAGAGCGGTCCTCCCCCCAAGGTCACAGAGCTTACCAGGGACAGAACTGGACTTCCGAGCTCCTCGGCTGTGCTCTTTCCTTCACCCCAGGTGGCTTCTTTGCAGCCCTCCTTGTTTAGCTAAAATAGTTTAAAATGTCTTCCCTTCCCACCTGTCCCCACGGTGGGTCCCTGTGCAGAGTTTACCAAAGGTTCCTCACCTACTACCCCGGCCCTGGCCAGTCTCCCCCACACCTGGCACCCACACCTGCTCCCCCTTCACCAGCAAAGACACATCCTCTCCCCAGGCGTGGAACTCAGGAATGCAGGGCGGAGGGGGCTGAGAGGGGCCAGAGGGCAGGGGCTGGGGGGTGGGAAGTCTCTCTCACATGATTTTCTCCCCAGAGGGCAAACTCTCTCAGCAGGAAGTCCAGACATGAGACCGGCTGGGAGACAGGATGACCCCATATTCATTCCCCAAATGTCTGCTGACCTCCCACAATGCCCTAGGCTCTGTGCTAGACTTCGGGGATCCAGAGCGAACCCAGTCCCTATCTGCACCCCCAAGATGCTCAGGGTCGGGCAGGGAAGCAAGCAGGCAAAGAAGGACGTGCTTGTGTGAGAGCAAACACCCCTCGAGGCAAACCTGGACGTGGGGGCGACAGTCCGCTCCCCATCTTGGTGGCCGCGAGACCTAGCAGCAAACTCCGGGTCCCCCCCCCCCCGAGAATGTCTGGGATTGGATCAACTTGTAGCGGGAGGCCTGTTTCTGGAGAAGGAAGCTGGGGAGACCATCCTCTCACCAACCCTAGCCTTCTTTCTCCTCCCCTCCCCGACAGCCCCAGCTCTTGCCCCTCCCCCTCCCCCTCTCGAATCATTCTATTAATAACTTGTGATACCATTAGCTTTTGCTGTCACCAGCACTGACAACTCAGAAGCCCCCGAGAGCTGTCTGCAAAGACACAATAAATGAGAACTCTTAATTAACACCTTCCTTAACTAAATAAATTAATTTTATGCGGTCGTGATGTCAGCGATGTGACTTGCTGATGACAGAGGCGACTTGGAGAGACTTGGCAAAGGCCGCAGGGCGGGTGCCACTTGTTAACCTCTGCGGGCATCGGAGGGCAGGGCGGCCGCGGGGCAAGTGCCTGGTGCCCGGGCAGGGAACCTGGGACCGAGCAGCAGAGTCAGACAAGCTGGTGATGTTACCCCAGATGGGAAGGCGGGGACTTCCTCAGCTTTCCCTCTACCTCCTGAGTGGCCTTGGCAGGCTGCTTAGCTTCTCTGGGTCTCTGTCTCCTCATCTGTAAAATGGGTATCTTCTCTTGTCATGCCCCTTTCTCAGGACTACGGAGAAGACTAAAAGATCCTGGTCAGGAAGGGGTTTTATAAACTTTAAAGTGCTGTGCGCAGGTGAGAAACGGGGATGACACCCCCTTCTGCCACTGGAGACTCAGTGCTGTGCTTCCCTCATCACACAGGCACAGGAAGAAACGGACCCCAGGCAGCCCCGAGCTTCCCCGAGGACACCCCGGGGACAAGGAGGACACCTCCAACACCATTGCCCTCAAAGAACCTCCAGGGACCACCCGCTCAGCTGAGTGCTTAGAGCAAATGAGGCCAGGACAGCAGCGCTCGCCCCACTGGCTCCCACCCCAGAGGAAATCTGTCCTGGCCCCAGGCTGACCTTGTCCCTGCCCCCCCTCCACCCCCTGCCACCTGTGGGAGCCTCTGATCTAGCCCTGGGTTGAAGACCTGAAATCAGCCCCAGGCTCTGACTTCAACCCTGACCCTGAGAACTCAGCCCCTGCTCTGCCCAGGCCCTGACCAAATTCTTCATTTGAGATCCAGCGGGAGGCTCCAGCAATAATAACCCTGCCCCCAGCCCCTGGCCAAGCCCCCAGTCCAGCGCACTCTGGCATCCCTCCGTCCCAACGCCAGCCCAGGCCCTGGCCGGGTGCCAGGCCCAGGACACTGTCCTCCCCAGCCCCTCAGGACCATACTGCGCTCTAACCCACACCAGCCTCACCCTGGGGGAAGAGGAGAGGCCCCCCCCTTTGCTTGTGGTTCACACTGTAGGCACCTCCCACCCTCTTGCCCATCCTATCCCTCCGACACGCGCAGGTCATTAGCCACTCTCTCCAGACAGCGCCATTCCCAGGGATCAGGGCACAGAGACAGCAAGCAATCCACCAACGGCCACACAGCACAGTTGTGGGCAAAGCAAGGACTGAGACAGTCACCTAGCGATTTCCCTGCCTCCCTCTGAGCGGGAGGAAGAGTTCACTGTCCTCACCGTCCCATCCCAAGCAGGGGAAGCGAGAGTTCTAAGGCATTCGTTCATTCACTCACTCACACGTTTGCTGCCGGCCTGCTACCCCCGGGGCAGTGGGCGGGGTGGGCAAAATAGACATGACTCCCTCCCGCTGTCCTGGGGCTCACAGGCTGCAAAGGTAAGACTTGTTCCCTGGAATCTGCACCAAATGTTTCACGGTTGCTACCTCACTCCTCCCAACACAAACCACACACACCACACACACACACACACACACACAGTTTTCTGGGTGGGCAAAGTGAGGCATGCGGGGGAAGCTGACCTCCAGCTTCTGGAGGAGCCCCTCCAGCCACTGTAACGGCACAGGGTTGGGGGAGGTCACAGGATCTCCCTGTCCCTCTGTGATGCCACCAGGAAAGAGGCCCTTGTGGGTGGCTGTGGGCACACAGAGGGCCGCGTGTGTGATGAGGCCCGGGTGGGGAAGGAATGAGCCGTGATGTCATCACATCTCCGGGTCCAGGGTTGACCGTCAGTAACCCGGCCCAGAGCCCTCATCGCGAGAGCCAGGAAGGAGTCACTGGGAACAGAAGCTGGGCCAGGGCTTCAGAGCAACGGCCACCAGCCCCTGGCACGTGTGGGCCTCTGAGCCGGGCAGAGTGTCAGACAGGCTGTTGGGCCTGGCTTGTGGATCACGACCGTACTGCCCGAGCTTCTTGGTCTCCTGGACTCCAGTTCTCCCGACTTCCCGTGAGCCTCCTCTACCTTGAAGGGGGTCCAGTCAGAGCCTGGATCGTTCTGCCCGGGAAGCAGCAGACCCAAGCTTGAGTCCTAGTTACGTGTGAACAGCTGTGTGACATGGGTCAAGTCACCTACCTTCGTGCATTTCAGTGTCCCCGTCTAAGAAATGGGGCTCCTAGTGCCCTTCTCACAAGGCTGTGGTGGCATTAGAGATGGTCACCGATATTGGCTCAGGGCTGGGGACACAATGAGTGCCTAGCCGCTGAGAGTTACCCCATCTTTTCACAAAGCCAGCCTTCACAGCCCAGAGACCCAGGGACACAGCCCCCAGAGTGGGGAGTGTCCTCGAGATGCCTGAGGTTCCTTTGCCCCAAACCCCTCCATAGCCTCCCTTCAGGTGGTCCTCGCCTTAGGGTTGTATGCCCCGAGGGATGGAGCCCTCACTACCCAAGGCAGACGTTGTGAACTAGCTCAGTGTGAGGGAGGGTTCTCCTACTAAGTTGGAATGTGACTCCTTGGAACATCCACATGCCCCAAGTAGTCTGTACCTGTGCCTGGTGACCCCCTCCACCTGTGGCCATCACCAGAGTCTATGCCTGACTTCAGCCTCTCTGGCCTCTCATTCAGGGCGCCTTGGGGAAAGTCAACCTGAGGACCAAGGGTAACCCCGGTGTCACTCCCTTTTCCCTCGCTTTGATATCTTTCCCCCTCATCCCCAGTTGTCACACTGAGCTCTCCCGATGCCCCAGGGTCTCCAATACCTCTACTCGCATGGAACTGGACCATTACAGCCCTAACGAGTATTCCTTCTTCCTGTGCCTCCATTTTGGAAGCTGGGACTGTTGACCTAATTCATCCAAAGGAATGACTTCCTAATGGTGGAATTACGCACATCAGGCCGTCTTGGTGGGAGGGAGATTTGTAGATAAGGGCCTTCCTGATGCCCCTCCAATCACACCCTATGGGCTGTCTTGCTTCCCTTCAGGGTAAGATTTTTCCTACACGGAGCCTTGGGCATGCTTTGGATCTGAAGTCTGCTCTTCAGCAGGAGGGCTTAGCCAAAGCAGCTGGGACAGCTGCGGCTTTAAGAATAACTTCTGAGCCCGCAGAAGGGAGGAGTGGAAGGGATTGATTTTTGGGTCCTCCTGGAGACTCGGATCTGAAATCAATCTGGCAATTAATAGGCCAGGTGTGAAGTGGCTTCTGGACTTCAGGCTCCCTGCTCACCGCCCCTCCCCCGTTCCTCTCCTCTTCCGAAGGAGGGGCTCTGTTCCCTCTGCGGTACCTCTGCTCCCCCCGCCCCCCGCCACCTCCTGGGGCCCTGGTGACAACTGCTGAGGAGTCCAGCTGGTTGCACCTCTTTCAGGGCATTGTCACCTGTGCAGGGCCATATGGTGGGCTGGGAGGGGGAGGCCCAGCTGGCAGGGCTAGGCAAGGGAGCAGGGGGACCCTCCCCAGGCACACAGCACAACGGTTGGGGTAGCCTGGTCTCCCGGGCATCACCCTGGCCAGGTAGGGGCAGCCTCGAGGGGCCCGTTGCAGCCCCACCATGTCCACGTCCATGTCCTAGGTAGGGGAGGAGGATAGAGCAGGGGTATCCAGGGACCACATTCGAGGGCCGATACAGGGGGAGCAGCGAGCTCCTGCCTTGCTGACCGAGCCTGGGGGTGGTGGCAATTGAGACGCTTCAGCTCAGCCTCCCCCTAGCCAACCCTGCTGCGGCCCTCCCACACCTGGAGAAGAGAGTGGCTTGCAGGGATGGCCTAAAAGGGGCAAGACAGGGTTTCAGAGAAGGAGGGGGCTGTCCAGGAGAGCCACAGCGCTGCCTTGAAAGAGCCCAGGCTAATGGGGGCTCTGTTTTCCCTTTCTGCCCTCTGGTGTGCCGTATGCACTGGGATGATTCCCCTCCCCTCTTAGCCCTCCAGGCCCCACCTATATACCAGGATGGGGGGTGGTGGGGTGGGGAACCAGAGGATCTGGCTGGGTGGGTGGGGCTGGGTAGGGGACTCTCAGGGCTTCGGTCGTGACACCAGGGTTTTCCAAAGTGGGCAGTGGGTTTTGCCAAATGCAGCATCCCAGAGGTCCCAGGGAAAGTGGGCTGGCTGCAGCCAGGTTCCCATGGGCGAGGATTCACTTGAGGTCTTGCACCCCAGCTACTGGGCTCCAGCTCTAGCCCCTCCCTCCTGGGCCGAGACTGCGGTAGGAAGCTTGTGCCTGGAGGAGCTCAGCTCAACCCTGAGTCGCGGCACAGCAGGACCAGAGCCACCCCAGGAGGGGCGATGGAGCTCTGGGGCTTTGGGGCTACTGGAGCCTCCAGAACAAGGTAGCTGGGCCTTGAGAAAACTCTGTTTCCCAAGGGTTGTCATGGGCAACTCCTTGAGCTGAAGCACCAGGCTGGTGGCAGCAGTCCCATCCATAAGCTGGAGCCCAGGAGCCAGAAATTCCAATCACGGGCTTCCATCACCTCTTCTGACCCCAGAGGGACTCCATGAGCCACTCCTCCCCCACACCTGATCTGAGAAAGCCCTGGATGAGAGTCTCACCTGCCAATTTCCCCACCAGCCCCTGCCTCTAGAGCTCAGTCACCTCCTGGCAGAGGCCAATGGTGAAAACCAAGGGGCCTTGCCCTGGGATGAGGCAAGAAGGGCAACTTTCCTCTTCTTCAAAGACATAGTAGCTCAGGTATGAGCCAGAGGCATCTGATTCCTCCTCTTCCCCACCCTTACATCTTCCCTGAATCCTCTTCCTCCTCTCCCTCCACCCTCCCCACCCAGCGAAGGATAGAATCATTCTAACACAGCTAACTATGCCCTTTGCCAGATGGCACACAGGTGGTCAGAGAGAAGAGAGCCATCCACCCACCCATCCATCCACCCATCCACCCCGCCCATCCACCCACCCATCCATCCATCCACCCATCCACCCATCCATCCACCCACCCATCCATCCACCCACCCATCCACCCATCCATCCACCCATCCATCCATCCATCCACCCACTCATCCGTCCATCCATCCATCCATCCATCCATCCATTCATCCATCCATCCACCCATCCTTCCATCCATCCACCCATCCATCCACCCATCTAACCATCCACCCATCCACCCATCCATCCATCCTTCCATCCTACATGCCCTCTCCCTTAGTGTCAGATCAGGGGCCAGGCAGACCAAGAAGGAATCCAACAGGGCCTCTCTCCCCAGGAAACTCCAGGCCAGCTGCCCTGGGGCAGAGTAGGTGGGCAAGGACCCCATGGCACCCAGACACCAGCATCTATTCTTTCCAAAGAGGACCAAGATAAAGTCAACCAGTCGCCAGGGGGTGGCTCGGGCAGCCCCTGTACCCACCATCCAAGGGGTTACCGAGTGGCCGAGAAAAACACTCAGAGGTCATCTAGGACAAGCCCCCCATTGGATGGGAGCAACGCAGTGTGCCGAGTGAAGAGAACAGTGTGAGCGGACGTCAGGAGTACAATAATCAAGTCAGAGTACAGTGCCCGAGGGCAGAACAGGGGACACAGCGGCCCAGCTAAAGAGCTGGAGTGAAGGGAGTCTTCCAGGAGTGGGTAGGAGGTGGTCACCCCCTGTGCTATCACTCACGTTCCATCACCAGCTCCCCTCTGCCCTGCATAGCATGCAGGGGTCACCCCGGGTCCACTGATGTGTATCTCTTCCTTTCCCTCCAGAAGGCCTCTCTCTCTGGCCAACTGGCTGGCAGTCGATAGATGCCTTCACAACCCCCATTACATCTCCATTGCCCAAATTTCTTTCCCTCATTTTTTCTTGCTAAAAGACAGTTTTTAAAAATGAGTCCCTGAGCTCAGCCCTTTCCAGCCTCGTTAATTTCGTGCCCCACCTCATTTGTTCGGGGGACCTACTTTCCCCTCGCCCGCTGCCGCCTTCCTCCCGCCAGCTATATTGGGATCTCTGTTCCGTCCTCAGTAACCTTGTGCGCCGCTCAGAGTTCTGCGAGTGTTTTTCCCTGCCAAGGAACTCTGGACTCGAAGGAACCACAGAGGTCATCTGTTCGCATCCAACCCCCTCCTCATGCCCGAAACTGGAATCCCTTTTCCAGCATCCCTGCCCAAGGTTATCCAGTCCCAGGTGCATTCCTCCAAGGACAGGCGGCTCGCTGTCCACAAGACAGGCTTGCTGCTGCAGGGAGCTTTCCCTGGGCCAGGTGCTTCCAGAAAGGTGGACCCGACCTGAGACTCCTTGCCGTACTTCCCTCTGTGTGTCTTGTCTGTCTCTCCCCCCACACCGCCATCAGCCTCAAGAGCAGGGCTCATGTCATTTCTTGGGTGTCCCTCAGACCACATGTTCTTCGGGTCCCTTGGATGTACAGGACATATTCTTTGCTTTCAGTATCGCCGATGGTGGGGCTCTCGCGCCTCTCCCCGTGCCTCCAGCAGCCACCAGGGGGCAGCGGCGACCTAGAAGCTTCATCCTCATTTCAGCTGAAACTGCCTCTTGTCTTCCCCAGTTTTGACCTCTGCCAGAGCACCCAGAGCAGGTAGAATTCCTCTTCAGATGCTTGAGAGAAGCCATCCCAGTCCCTCCAAGTTCAATTCCAGAATTTCTTCAGTCATCTTGCCCCCCAGCCTGGGTTTTGTGGCCCAGGCACCACCCGGTCCTCTCCAGAGGACACAGGGCAGTCTACTGATGCCCGCCCACAGGTGTGGTCCCTCGGGCAGTGGTCTGAGCAAAGCCAGACAGATGTCACTTGCTAACGCAGCGTGAACTTGCACACTAGAGCTTTGGCCACGCTGTTCACACTTCTGGCTCAAGTGCTCCTGTCTCCCCAGGACAGCCAGGCACTGGGCAGCCTCACCCACTACCCATCTCGAGAGGACAAAGCACGCAGGGACCAGGGCCCTTTCTCATCCATGAACCCCCAAGGACTACGCCTGCTATCTCTACACCTCATCTTTCTCTTGCCCCTCACCCCTGCTTTTGGGCCCACACACACCAGAGAAGCTGGTGACCGGGCTCACCTGCCTCCCAACTGTGACCCTGGGCCTCTGACAGCTGCTGCTGCTGCATGTCACTCAGAGTGCCTGCCATACCACGTGCCCTTGTAGCTACGATGATCCTGCCCACACCCTCCAGATGGCACTGACCGGACCGGGGTGCACACATGGCCCTCCACGGGCAGCCTGGGGCAGATCACGTGGCCCGGCCCAGGCCTCGGCCAGTAGGGTGGAGACCATCAGACATGATGGGGTCTGGGCTGAGGATTTGTTGATCTAGAGCAAGGAGGATGAGCAGGCGAGCCCAGGGGGAGGCTGTTCTGGGAGATGGGGGGCAGGGAGGAGGACGGAGAGACCACTGACAGAAGCAGCCATGAGCTGCTACCCCCAGCTCCTGCCTTTCCTGCTGGGAGACCCCTGTGTCTGATAGGCCCTGGGACGAACTTCTGGCCTGCATGACTAAGTGCTCTGGGGCCCCTGGCAGATGGAAACCCTTCCCCTGTGGGCTCGTCAGCAACCTTTTTGTGTCATGGCCTGTACATGGGGATCCTCAGGGCTCCTGAGCTCCTCAGGGGCTGATTCCTTCTACTGACCAAGGGCCATCCGAGCAGCCTGTGGCCCCTTGGTGGGGAAAGAGAGCTGAGGAGACAGGCAACCAGAGAATACGGGACAGGGGCATGGAGGGGGCCGTGCAGTACAGGGACCTCACGGGGCCACGTCCCCTCTTGGGGGACCCATCGGGATTACTTGCTATGGCCCGAATTCAGGTCCTCTGTCCCCAGGGCCTCCTCCAAGCCCACACCAAGTACACCACAGGAGTTCCCATAGCTGGGAGAAAGGCTGAGGATCTCTTGGGGGTGTTGAGGCGAGAAAGACTTGAGAAGCATGGCCTGGCCAGGCTCCATCGTGGACAAAGGGAGGAAAACGAGGGCCCAAGAGGGTAGCTGAGGCCAAGGGTGGAGATGGCCAGGCAGACCAGGCACAAACACCGGCCCCGATGGAGGCTCGATGTTTCAAGCACATCTCGCAGCTCTCTGGGGATATCTGGTTTCCTTCCTGGTTTCCGCACGACCTTGGGCCAGTCACCTCCACTCCACGCACCTGGTTTCCTCCTGCATCTTAAAGAGGCCTGAAGCTCAGTGTCAGGGATGTGGAGTTGGGAGAGCCCAGCCGCACACCTGTGCAGGGGGAGCAGGGCCGGGGGACCTTCCAGGGGCAAGGACCCCTGCTCCCCCACCCCCCGCAGGGCTGGTCAGAGGAGACGGCGCCAGCAGCCTGGGCCAGAGGCACCTGCTCGGGACTCCTCACCTACAGGGCGTGTGTGCCTGGCTGACCGCCTCCCCTGCCCACGGCTCTCAAGTGCTCCAGAGCTAGTGTCTCCAGAAACTTTTCAACCCTGGCCTATCACCCATCCTATTCTGGGTGCAGGGGTATTATGTGTGCAGGATGGTGGGAGCATGGGAGGACTGAAGGTGCCTGTGTGCAGATGGAGGTGTGTGTGTGTGTGTGTATGGAGGTGGGTGTCTGAAGGTGTGTGTGTGTGTGTGTGTGTGTGGAGGGGTGGGTGTGTGGATGGAGGGGTGTGTGTGTGTGTGTGTGTGGATGGAGGGGTATGTGTGTGTGTGTGCGGATGGAGGGGTATGTGTGTGTGTGTGTGTGTGCAGATGGAGGGGTGTGTGTGTGTGTGGATGGAGGGGTATGTGTGTGGATGGAGGTGTGTGTGTGTGTGTGTGTGTGGATAGAGGTGTGTGTGTGTGTATGGAGGTGGGTGTGGGTGTCTGAAGGTGTGTGTGTGTGTGGATGGAGGGGTGTGTGTGTGTGCAGATGGAGGTGTATGTGTGTGTGTAGATGGAGGGGTATGTGTGTGTGTGTGTGTGGATGGAGGGGTGTGTGTGTGTGCGGATGGAAGGGTGTGTGTGTGTGCGGATGGAGGTGTATGTGTGTGTAGATGGAGGGGTGTGTGTGTGTGTGTGTGTATGTGTGTGTGTGCAGATGGAGGGGTGTGTGTGTGTGTGGATGGAGGGGTGTGTGTGTGGATGGAGGGGTATGTGTGTGGATGGAGGTGTGTGTGTGTGTGCAGATGGAGGGGTGTGTGTGTGTGTGTGTGTATAGAGGTGTGTGTGTGTATGGAGGTGGGTGTGGGTGTCTGAAGGTGTGTGTGTGTGGATGGAGGGGTGTGTGTGTGTGTGTGTGTGTGTGGATGGAGGGGTGTGTGTGTGTGTGTGTGGATGGAGGGGTGTGTGTGTGTGTGCGGATGGAGGTGTGTGTGTGTGTAGATGGAGGGGTATGTGTGTGTGTGGGTGTGTGGATGGAGGGTGTGTGTGTGTGTGTGTGTGTATGGTGGGGGGGTATGTGTGGTGTGTGTGTATGGAGGGGTGTGTGTGTGTGTGTGTGCAGATGGAGGTGTATGTGTGTGTGTGTGTGCAGATGGGGGTGTGTGTGGTGTGTGTGTGTGTGTTGGAGGTGTGTGGTGGATGGATGGTGTGTGTGTGTGTGTATGGAGGGGTGTGTGTGTGTGTGTATGGAGGGTATTGTGTGTGTAGATGGAGGGGTATGTGTGTGTGTGTGTGTGTGTGTGTGTATGTGTGTGTGTGGATGGAGGGGTGTGTGTGTGTGTGCGGATGGAGGTGTATGTGTGTGTGCAGATGGAAGGGTATGTGTGTGTGTGTGTGTGTGTGTGTGTGGTTGGAGGGGTATGTGTGTGTGTGTGCGGATGGAGGGGTATGTGTGTGGATGGAGGGGTGTGTGTGTGTGTGCAGATGGAGGTGTATGTGTGTGTGTAGATGGAGGGGTGTGTGTGTGTGTGTGTGTGTGTATGGAGGGGTGTGTGTGTGGATGGAGGTGTGTGTGTGTGTGTGTGTGCAGATGGAGGGGTGTGTGTGTGTGTGTGGATAGAGGTGTGTGTGTGTGTATGGAGGTGGGTGTGGAAGGTGTGTTGTGTGTGAGGAGGGGTATGTGTGTGGATGAGGTGTGTGTGTGTGTGTGTGTGCAGATGGAGGGGTGTGTGTGTGTGTGTGGATAGAGGTGTGCTGTGTGTATGGAGGTGGGTGTCTGAAGGTGGTGTGTGTTTGTGGATGAGGGTGTGTGTGTTGTGCAGATGGAGGGGTGTGTTTGGATGGAGGGGTATGTGTGTGGATGGATGTGTGTGTGTGTGTGCAGATGGAGGGGTGTGTGTGCGTGTGTGTGTGGATAGAGGTGTGTGTGTGTGTGTGTATGGAGGTGGGTGTGGGTGTCTGAAGTGTGGTGTGTGTAGATGGAGGTATGTGTGTGTGTGTGTGTGTGTGTGTGCAGATGGAGGGGGGTGTGTGTGTGGATGGAGGTATATGTGTGTGTGTAGATGGAGGTGTGTGTGTGTGTGTGTGTGTGTGCATGCGTGCAGGTGGAGGTGGGTATGGGTGTGCATACTTGGGGTGGAAACCATGAGGAAACTTGTGTGTTGCTCGGGGAATATTCTACAAAGAGCAAGAGTGGGGATTCACCCCGCTGGCAAGCTGAGCTGGGCACGCACTAGTCCTGCCACAGGGTCTCCATGTAAAGGCTCAGCCACTGCGTTCATCTGAGGTGTCTGAGCCACACACACGGCGGGAAGGAAGAGCGAGGGGGGAGGACACCGGGGCTCCGAGAAGGGCCGCAGTTTGGCCAAGGTCCGTGCTGAGGCCAGCAAGGGGCCGGAGTCGACAGACTCCCTGGTTGATGCTACCCCTTCTTCGGACCATGCTTGCTACCGTCCCCTAACTCTGCTGAGTGACAGGCAGGACCCTGGGCTGAAGCCCAACTGCAGTGAGCTTTGGGACCCCAGCCCAGCCCCTCTGAGGACCGGGGCCCAAAAGGGACACTCTTCACCTCCAAAGGGGTCCTGGGGCCTCCCCTTGGACAGGCAGAGGCCCCCACCTGGGGAGCCAGCCCCCTCCACCTTCTCCTTCTGAGCCAGGGCCCGAGGAAGCAGGCGGGGTGACAGAGCACTGCCGGGGCCTGGCGGGAGGAGGGGGGCCGGGCTGACGGACAGCTAGGACAGACAACGTGCTGGAAACTGGTGGAGAGCAGGCCCCTTGTCCCTCTGCCGCCCCAGCCCTGCCAGAGAAAGAGACAGGCTCTCATTCCCCGTCCCCTCTCGCCACCCCCTCACCCGCCACCCTGTCCCCATGTGCAGCAAGAAAGAGGCCAAAAGTCTAGGCGTTACTCTCTGGCCAGGAGGAGAAAGCGGAGGCTGGTTCTCCTATGTCAGAGGGTGAAGGACAACCGTGGGCGCAATCTCTCCAGCCACCCAGCCACCCCTGTCCCCATTTTACAGAAAAGGAAAGAGAGGCCCAGAGAAGGGAAGCAAGTGGGAAGGGGCCCTGGCGGGTCTGACCTATCATCATGGAGAATTCCTGGTCTAGAGGGTTCCATCTCTGCCCTTCCCAGCTGGTCAGGCTACATTCCTAGGGAAGGAGGCAGTCTAGAATGTTTCTGCCAACTTTGGAGTTCCCTGTGAGGACCAGACCCATGCTAGCGTGGGAGGGGTGCATTGCCTCAAGACACCCTTGTCCCAGTTTGCCCAAGACTTCTTGGTTTTAGCAATAAAAGTCTCATGTCCCTGGGAAAACCCCTTAGTCCCAGGCCAACCAAGTTGGCCATGCTGCTCTAACCAACAGGGGGACATCTCCCAGAGGCTTCCATGGATTGTGGGGCCAGGCCGGAATCAAAGAGGTGGGGAAGAGTCTCAGACGCCTTGCCTCTCAGCTCATTCTCACCGGCCTCTTCTTGAATGCCCCCAACCCCTGGGAGCTCACCACCACATTAAGTACTTTAATTTGCTATGGAGCATCTCCAAGTGCAAGAAAGTTCTTCTGACGGCAGGCTGACAGCTGCCTTCCTGTGGCTTCTCACCCTCCCCTTCCCCCGCCTTCTTCCCACTCCGGAGAACACCCAGAGGACACGTGCCTTCTTTCCAGGTCCTTGCCCTTCAGACACTTGAAAGCTGTGATCACACCCCCTGGGGCGTCTTGGGCACATCTTCTCCAGTGAGTGATTTCCGGGCCCTCTCGCTTCATCCAGGCTTGATGTGCTGATGATGGGCGGACCTGCAGCCATGGGGCCCACCTCGTCACCCCACTGTCCCGCCATGCTGTTCTCGTGGCCCTTCCCTGCCTCACGTCCCCTCAGGGCCCCCCAGTTCCAGCCTCGCCATCTGCAAAGTCCATCCGGCCCCAGCTGCTCCCCGCTGCAATCTCGTACATCTGCCGAGCACCTACTATGTGCCCGCCTTGTCCTGGATGCCGGGGATACAAGACTGGATGGGACAGATGCCACCCCTGACCTCACCGGGACTGCCCGTCTCCTGCACACAGAACACAGCCTCACGAACTGGGTTCTAGGAGATGAGGGGAGGCCTGGGGGGGTGTGAGGCTCTCACAGGGATGTGAGGCTCTCCAGGCTCAGTGTCACCCTGAACCAGGTGAAGGGGGAGGAGAGGGCTCCAAAGAGGGCAGTAAATCCTGAGCTTGGAGAGCAGGGCAGCGTGAGGAGGGCACCCTAAGTGTCATGGGAGCCTCTGGGAGCAGGAGACCTGGTGTGGGAAAACGCTCCCTCCGGCCACCGTGGGAAAAACAGACAATATTGGGATAGAGGCAGGGATAGTGGAGACCGGTGCTGCCATCCTTCCCGCCCCGTCCCCACATGCCCCCAGCCCTGGAGGCCCAGGCATGGGCAGGGTGGGCATTCAGCCCCTAGGGGAGGGGACCGCACTGTCTTCCCCCAGACTTCACCTGCTAGTCTGTCCCTCTCCTGCCTGAACCCTAGATGGACACAGCCCTCTCCCTCCCACCCTGCACCCCTGGTCTCCTCCACGCCGTCAACCTGTCTTGTAAAAGCATCTGAAAGGCCTGGCCACCAGCCACAAAAGCCTTCTCGGGCCTTCTCTCCGGTCGCGTGTGGCTCCTGAAGAAAGCAGGAGGGGGCAGGAGGCTGGCATTCAGCTGCTCCGTAAATCTATCGAAGATAGTTTTTATCACTTCCCGACATTCCTCTGTAAAAGCCACTCGGCTGTGTTTACAAATTAGAGAATTCATTCGATGTCAGGGACCTGGCTAATGGCCTGGGTACATCCAGCAGGGAACAGACGGGGCCCCTCCCGGCTCGGCTCCTGTCTGGCTGAACAACCTTTGGCACTGAGTCGTGTTCCGGCCTCTGCCTCCCTGTCTGTAAAATGGGGGTGCGGGTGGCTGGGAGGATACGTGGTGTCACAGAGGCACGTGCCTGGCTTGAGCGCTGGCACAGAGCAGGCCCCTCGTAAAGGAAGGCAGCGACGAAGTGTACTGAAGCCTGTCTGAGGCCAAGGGTCGGGGAAAGGCAATGGGGGCAGAGTTCAAGGCCGGGGTTTCTAGCCCCTGACTAGAATCTCTCTGCCAGGCAGGCGCTCCTGCATCACTGAGTACTTTCTGGGTGAGGATGCCCCGGAAACAACCAGTCTTAGGCACAGAGAGGGATTCTCCTCCCCTCCTCCCTCCTCCTCCTCCTCCTCCCCCTCCTCCTCTTCTCATATAACAAGCTCCAGATCCTCTCCCCGTAAGGACTCTTTGAGCCTTCCCACATCAAGACGGTTCCAGCCTTAGAAGTTCAGCCATGAGAAGTTCAAGCCCTCCATGCACTGACCGGTTGAGGTTCCCCGGATCTTGGGTTACAAAAGATTCTGAGGCTGTTTCCGGTGGATTAGTGGTGTTATTCCATTGGCCTGGGACAGCGTGCGGTGGCCCCAAGTACGGCCCCGTTCTTTGCCATCCTTTCAAGTCCTAAGCCCCTTCTCCTCTAGATGAGGCAGCTGAGGTTCAAGAAGGGGACTGGAGAGTCAAGAAAGGGGGTGGTGGCGTTCCCCAAGCACCCACTGCGTATTACGAGGCAGCCCCCACGTCCACATGCCACCGTCTCATCGGACCCTCCCAATGACCCTGACCCTTTGACAAAGGCCGAGGTTAGAGCAGTCACTCAGCAAGCTGGCAGTGTTGTGGCTTCCAGGAGCCCACACACGGGACTCCGGGGTCTCAAAGAACACAGGACAACCAAAGACCAGATCCTTGGAGCAGAGGGGGCCAGAGGCGCAGGGTGCAGATGGGAGGGTGCAGCCGGAGGCCACGGGGCCCTCACAGAGTGGGGATAAATCCCTGCGGGCTGGAGGCGTCCCCCGGCAGGAGTCTCTTATTTATCACTTGAGAGGTTAAACGGTAAATTATTAGTGGTACCGCAAAGGCCCATCGCCCTCCAATTTGAACAATGCTGGGAACTTTTCAGGGAGCTGCTGAGAAACCGTGGGAAGTTGGGCAATGGTGGCTCAGCCTGTCCCATCTCAGAGAGGAGGAAGTGAGGCTCAGGGAGGTCCTCTCCCCGCTGGGGGGGGGGGGGGGGGGAGTGGTTGTGGGGGAGGTGGGACCATGCTTCTTAGCTTGCCTTCCAGACAAAGGGCATCATGCCGTCCCTCATTCCTCCTCCTCCTCCCCAACACTCTTCCCCCGTGAGGCCACCGTGTCCAGTGCTTGCTTGGGCAGCCCGCATGCGGGCGTCGGGGTGATACGGAGAAGTCAGCGTGGCCCTGCACAAGGATGGCACACAAAGTCAGCCTCGGCCCATGTTTAAAAAAGAAACAAAAAAGCAGGGGGCGCCTGGGTGACTCAGCTGTTTGAGTATCTGACTCTTGATTTCAGCTCAGGCCATGATCTCACGGTTTGTGGGATCGGGCCCTGCACCAGGCTTCGAGCTGAGAGTGGATCCTGCTTGGGATTCACTTTCTCTTTCTCTCTCTGCCCCTTCCCCACACATGCATTCTCAAAAAGAGAAAAGAGAAGAAGAGAAGGGAAGGGAAGGGAAGGGAAGGGAAGGGAAGGGAAGGGAAGGGAGGGGAGGGAAGGGAAGGGAAGGGAAGGGAAGGGAAGGGAAGGGAAGGAAAGGAAAGGACGCTTGTTGTCTTCAGCTTTCCTACTGCCCATCTCAAGTCAAGGAAGCTTCTGCTGGGGCCAAATTCTGGCACAGGAACACTCGCAGGGCAGAGACTGTCATCAACTGAAAGGAGGTGAGAATAAAAGCATCTCCCTTCTGGGGTCACTGAGTAAAATCAGACGTGGGCACGAGCGTGAACCTGACACAAATAAGCAGCATCATTATTTTGTCATCCCCGCCTCTGCCGTGCTGATGTCCGCCCAGGCCCAGCGACAGCGCACAGTGGGCCCACAGGAGAGCGCGATGAATGCGCGATCAAGTGAATGAATTGCTGAACGAAGCAATGCAGCACCTGGGCTCTCTGTTCCTTCATCTGTGGGATGGGATGGTCACAGTCACCCCACGAGGCTGCCGTAAGGTTCAGGACCCCCCACGACACTTCCCACGGAGGGCACGCCAAGCACTCCATACGCAGGAGCTGTTATTTTAAGGAAAGACCTTTAGCCTCTCGGAGATCATAAGCTGATTGCCTCTCCCTCGTTGGCCTTGACCCCCGGCTCCCGGATGAACCACAGGTCAGCCCATGGCCCCTGAAACCCAATCACTGTCTGATAAAGCCCAGAGGCTTTGTGCAGTCACGTGCCCCCCCCCCCACACACACTATCAGGAGCAGGTGTCATAGAAAATCAGGGTGACTTGGGTTTGAAAGATTCTGCGTGTAATTCTTGAGTTTTGTTTTGGAAGATGAAGTCATCGTGTGTGACACAAATCAATATAAACATCAATGTGCGCTGGCCTGGCCAGCCTACAATATAAAGGAGGTGACACTGCCCCAGCCCAGAAAGATCTGGGAGGCCGAGGAAGGGGCGGGGCTCTCCCGTGTGCTTGTGCCCGGTCCCTGCCTGTGGTCCTGATCCCTTCCCGGGACCACCCTGGCTGGATTTCTGCATCACAGGGACCCTCTGTGTTCTGGGCAGAAGTAGGCTCAGGGACGCGTCTCTCTCCAGGTCTGGGCCATCCTGGGCCACCTGAAGCACCTTCCTTAGGAGTTCCGCGTCCCCAAAGTCCCTTCAGTGGCCCACCACCCCTCCCCCAGCTTGTCTTTTCCTTTGGCAAACATTCAGCAAGAGTGTGCTCTGTGCCGGACAGAGGGCCCAGCCGTGCGGACAGTCCTGCCCCAAAGGGGAGCCTGTCCCTACAGGTCACTATGTAAATCAGCTCCACTTGTGCTCAGGGCTCAGAGGGCATTGAATGGGGACCTGGTCTCACCGGGCAAGGTGGCATAGCTGAGACAGATGATGAGTCCAGGGGACATGGAAAGTGGAGGGAGGCAGAGGGACCGCTCTTGCAAAGGCAGGAAGTGGAAAAGAACAAGACACATTCGAAAAGGGGGACGGAAGTCCCGTGCTATGGTGCGGAGTCGGCTGCAGGCCCTGTGCTGAGAACAGGTGCCAAACCTCATCTCAGGTCCCCAGCTCCCCGATCCCCTCACCCCACCTCTGTCTACCCACAACCGCATACACGTTCCCCTTGCAGATCAATTTCTGCCAATGGGTGCCGAGCGCTACTCCTGGTCTCACCATCCAGCAGGTGCAGCAGGACCGGAAGTCCCAGTGTAGACTCACCCGGGACATCCACATGAGACTGCTCTGGCTACACCCGCTGCCTGCTCTCACGTGCACAGAGCAGCCCCAATCAGAAACCAGCACCAACACTAGGACATCTCTGAAGACATGGACACTTGTGTCACCAGCAACTTACCGAACTTGGCAGTGGACGAGGCCTCGGTGGGGCACGTCCTCAAGAGCTAAACCTTAGCCCTTCATATATCACCCCAGAAAAGAGATGAAGCAGGCCCTTGAGCCTGTGGTTTCGGATCCACTCCAGCTCCTTCTGAAGCCAGCGTAGGGCAGGGTGTGCTTGGACCCCAAGCTCCGCAGCCCAACCTGAGTCTCCATCACCGCCTCCTCCAGGTAGGCTGCCCCCCTCTCTCCATGCCCCTGATTGCCTTTGTCCCCATTAAAGGCTGACCCATGAACGTCATTAATCCTCAAGGGCCTGGGGACCTGGATGAGGCTGCCGGGCCCTGCCCCCTAGGAAACTGGCCCAGGGGAGATTGACATTGAACAATTCAAAATGAGCTCGAAGGCCATTACCTCCCGTGTGCAGTCCTGCCTCTTGCTTCTCCAATTTGAGAGACAGAGACATAGAAACACAGGAGCTGGGGGTGGTGGCGGGGACAAAGAAGTAAAGAGACTTGGAAGCCAGGAGAGAGATAAATGTGGTGTCATCGCTCACTACTTGTCTGTAACCCTTAACAGGCATCCCGTCTGTCCTGCCCTGCCCAGCACCCAGAACGCAGTGACCCAGGGCAGGCCCAGTGAATGTTCGTTACATGAAGGGAGGAGAAAAACCATAAAGCAAAGAAAGAACGAGAGGAAGAGGCAAGTAGCGGGGTAGCAGGTCCAGGGAGAGGGTGAATGGAGCTGGGTCCCTCACCCTCCCATGTTATGCTCGTGTGTTTTTGGTGACAGCAGAGGCCGAATTATGCGACCGGCCTGGCCCTTCTCACCCAGGACATCAGGCGTCTCTGGTCAAAGGGAAACCAGGTGCTGAGCTCCTTGCTCCCCCCTCCCCAGCCACCCAGGCCACCCCAGCACCCACAGCTCCAGCCACCCTCCGCCCAGTCAGGGAGGCAGACCGGGAGGCCAGTTCCTCTGGGTGACTCTCCACCAACCACCCATGTGCAGAGCAAACAAAGCGTCCACGTGGGCGTGTATGACTTATGGCTTTAATCTCCCTGATAGAAGGCCTTTAAAGATTATTTCAGGGATGAAAAAAAATAATCCTGGGTAATGAATCACGGCCTTAAGAAGGTGATAAGCAGCAGGGAAGCTGGCGGGGCCTGAGTTCCTGATTTAATTAAAGTCTTACGGATACTCCCTGAAACAAAATCCATTGTAGCCATCAAGGTGATAAAAAGACTGCAGGTTACTTTAAACTAACTCACCTGCCTTGTGAATCTTCTTCCCAGTGAAGAGGACAGATGAGGAGGCGGTGTCCTCGGGACCCAGGGCTGCATTGCTGCAGAAGGCCCCGTCTGGGGCTGCCAGGGACCCCTGGGGGATAGCAGGTGAGTGACGGAGCCCAAGAGCTAAAGCTGATCTTTAGATCTTTAGAGCCTGGAGGATGTAGGATAATAAGCTCAGACAGGGAGTAGGACCCTGTGAGTCCTTAGGTCACCCGCTGGCCCTCTCTGGGACTCAGGTTCCAATCTAACAGCGGGGGGAATGAGTCCAGTTGGTCTCTGAGAGGCATCCCCAAGCTGGCTTTCAGGGTCCTGAGCCCCATGTTCCCCAAGAAGGGGAAGAGACACGGGTGGTACCTTCACATGGGAAGGCCCTTTTCTCTGGACCCTGCCCGCAGCGCCAGCCTCCTGCAGCCCTCGTTCCCCCTTCCCTTCCCTGCCTTTCCTGGTCCCCCCACCATACGCACATGACGACCTGGTAAAAGTTCAGTTGCCAAAGCTCCTGGTCCGGTGAGGGAGTGAGTGGGGTATATGTGTCCAGCCAGAATGCACCATGGAAAGCAGGACCCTCAAGGCAGGCAGGAGCCGTGGATTCTTTCCAGCTCCTGGTGGGCTGGACCTAGAAGGACAGAAATAGAGCCCATGAGACTGTGACAACAGTGGCCAGTGGTCTATATGTCCTCAGACACTAGCCAGTCCACGGGGAGTGAAAGAGACAGGTGGGTGGGCGAGCTCATGGATGGATGGATGGTTGGATGGGTAAAGAATGGATGATGGATGGACGGACAGGTAAGTGGATTGGTGAGTGAGTAGATGGACGGACAGATGGACAGACAGATGAACAGCATCCGGGGGAGGCGACCGTGAGCCGAAATCGGGTTTGGTCCCCTTGTGCCAGCTCCCTCTCTGATAGCCCTCAGTCCTGGCAGCCTCTGCCAGTGCCCTGTGCTCAGTGCAGATGTGCGAGTGACCCGCCTTGTCCCCGATGATGGCCAATGCCACAGGGTCAGGGTTGCCGGATAAATTTGAATTTTAGTTTAATTATGAACAATTCTTAGCAAAATTTTGTCCCAGATGCTGTATTTGGTGGCTACCTGTGGCAACCCTACAAAAGAGTGTCCTCTCGGCCCCGTGCCTGGCAAAGAGCTGCTCCGGAGACAGGCCCCCACGTAGTGTGCACGGTGACTTTCTCATTCGTGGCCTTCCTCTGGGCCCCAAGGCCCCAGAAGCCTCTAGCCAATGAGTGGATAAGGAGAGAAGATTCCAGCAGGAAACTGCAGGCTGGGATGCGGCAGTGCTAAGCCCGGTACCCTCACCAGGGAAGTCCTCCCCGCCTAGCCTGGGACTACAGGTGGGGCTCCCGGGGACCGGCTGCCACCTAGCGGCCAGCATCAGAAAGGCAGGCCGCGGCTCCCAGAGAAGATGGGCAGGTAAATCGATGCCCCCACGAAATAACATCCTCATACACACTTGACAGAAAAAGGAAACTGAAGTCCAACTTCCCCCCAAACCCAAACTCGTGTCCAGACCCTAGTATGAAAGCAGCACCCCTTCTATTCACAGCCACGAAGTGGGTCCCCAAGGCCCGCCCTGTCAGATACATCTTTCGCTCACCAGCCTTCTTCGGTAGCTCTCTATTCTCGGTGGAGTAAGTCACCCCTCTCTGTGCTGACGTTTAGAGCCTCTTTAGCCAAGTTCATTTCCCTGACGTCTTCTCTGTCTTCTAAATCCTCCTGTGTTCCGCCTCCTGGAATCTTCCCCAGCCCTCCTCTCCCTCCTTCTCTCCAGGCCCCTCCATCGCTGAGGCTGCTGGGCCTCCCCACCTCCCTCCGCCCTGAGGCTCTTCCCTGGCTCCCCATGACGCCCACCCCCCCTAAGCCGATGGGTCCCTCGTGCCCTCAATAAGCTCACCTAATTCTGTACCAGTAAGTTCCATCCACCAACAACTCCAAAATGCGTCCCTAGGGCCCAAGTCTCTCCCCAGAGCTCCAGACTCACTCACACTGGGCGCTGTCCACCAGCACCTCCCCTCGGAGCCCAACAGGCCGCTCAGTGAATTCTGAAATGGTCAGAACCTCAGGCCTCCCTCCGAAACCTGCTCATCTTCAGCCTTTCCCATCTCGGTGGCCCCCCCCGCTCAGTTTGTCAGGCTGAAAATCTCTTCTGTGCAACCCCACGTCCACTCCACCTACAAAGCCTACTGGCGCTGCTTTCAATATGAGCCTGGAATCCGACCACTTCTCACCGCCCCCCATGGCAACCCCCATGCAAAGAGGCCAGCCACGCATGCCCACCATGCAGGGGCACAGAGCCAAAGGCAGGGGAGGCTCCTGTGCCCACCTGGACCCCTGCACAGACCCCCCCCCCCCCCCCCCCCCGCGGGCTGGCCTCCGCACTTCCTCACTCATTGTCTCCTGCAGTCTCTCGTCTCACTGTTCGTTCATTCACTCACGTATTCACTCATTCATTCATTCACTGATTCACTCAAGGATAGGCAAGGCCCCTGCGGTCATGAAGCTTCCACAGGGTGAAGGCAGGGGATAGGGCGGTGGTACAGAAGACAGATGTTAAACAGCCAATGAGACACCGCTCATTATTTCTCTGCAATCAAGATCATTGCTACGAAGCAGAAGTGGAGGGGGTCACAAAAGCAAAGAGCAGGTGGAACCCACGTGGCCTGAAGCAGGGAAAAGCCTTCCCCGAGGAGGGGCATTAAATCTGGGCTGTCAACAACGGTCTGTGATATGTAGACGAAGAGTGGGGGGGGGGGGCAGGGTGGAGAGAAAAGATGCCAGAGAGGTAGGAGGGAGGCAGAGGTGGGAGGAAGTAGGCCCACAGGTGGGGGCGTGTGTGCCCACTGAGGCTGGAGGCCCAACAGCAATTCGACCCTTCTCACCTGTGGGCCTTGGAGGCACTCGGGGTTTTATTCTCGGGGTGGGGGTTCCAGACCCATCCTTCAGGATCCTGGACCCCTCCATACAGGATTGCCCCAGCACCCCCGATTCTGGCCACATGGGCAATGAGGGGTTAGTGAGACACTGGGAGCAGAAGCACTATGTCAGGCTGGTGACGGAAATCCTGAAGTCTCCCTGTAAGCCTGAGGCCCAGAGTCTTCCTCCCCAGGGTCCCCGGGTGCCTCCCTGTCCCACGCACTTGGTGAGTGCAGAGGCTCCTATGCCAGCCCCAGCCGGTGCAGACGACACGGGCGAAGGGCCCTTGCTGTGGCCTTGATGGCTGTGCTCGCCTTCCTAGAGGCAGGGGTAGACAAAAGGGCGTCAGCTGTCCTGCCGGTTGGGGGTGTTCTGAGGTGCACCCCTTCGGGGGAGGGATCTGGGGTTGCCACAAGAGTGCCCAGGGAGTAAGGAAACCCTTTTCAAGGGGCCTGGGCATACCCACCCCCCGGGGCTTGCAGGCTGACCTACAGGCACCTGTATGGGGAGTCAGGGAAGAGTCCCCGGAGGAGGAGACAGGAGAGTCTTGCATGTGGAGGGAGTGGCAGGAGCAGAGCCCAGCGGAATTCAGGAGCAGCAAGTTGCAGGGCTTTGGCACCTGCTGGGCCAGCCAGGGAGAGAGTCGTCCCTGTCACTTGTGCCCCGCGGGTGCGGCCACACTATGCTAGACGATGCAGCGACAAGGGCATCACGTCCCCATCCCCATGGGGAAGGTCAGTGCTGACCTGGGGTGCGCAGCACCCTCTCAGGAAGGGTTCAGGAACTAAGGGTGGAAGGATGGACGGGGCGAGCCGGGTCTGGCTGTCAGGGGTGGAGGGAGGTAGGAAGGACATACGTGGCCAGGTGGGGAAGACGGCTGAGGAACGAACCTAATTCGGGGTGTGGGTAGCAGTTTGAGGTCAGCACTGAACTTCCCCGTGGGGATGGGGCCGTGATGCCCTTGTCACTGCATCGTCTAGCATAGCGTGGCTGCACCCACGGGGCACAAGTGACAGGGACGACTCTCTCCCCGGCTGGCCCAGCAGGTGCCAAGAAACCAGGATCTTGGTCTGGGGCAGAGTGGATGTTCCCGGGGGCCAGGAGCAACGGGGGAGACAGTAGTTCTTGCCAAGGTGCCTCTGGGGAGGGACCGATGATGGAGCAAGGACAGAGGGTAGGCTCCTGGACGGGGATTCCGACAGGTGACATGCAGTCTCGGAAGCCCGGGCGTCAGAGCTAGGGGCACCTGGGATTCCAGCTTGGCTCCTCACCTGCCAACTGGACAGATGATCCTCCTTCTGCCAAAACCATGGGTGGATGGAGGTGACACCGCCAGGCACAGAGCTGTGCACGAATGCCAGGCTTTCTTGAGGGGGCTCTTGGTGAAGCTGGGGTGGAACTGAGACTCACTTGAGGTCCCTGACTTCCTTCTGCAGGAAGAATCAGGAAGGACGGGGAGCTCTCCTATTGTCTGGCCTCCTCCCCAGAACCCACAGTGACCCCATTGTCCCTCACCTGCCCAGCCCAGCCCCGTCTGCCCTGAGCAAAAGTTGGCTGTGTCCTCCTCCACCCCCACGAGCTCAGGGGGAGGCTGGCTCCGGACTCCTGAGGCCGTCCCGGGTGCTTGCCTCTGAAGGAACCCCAAGCTCTTTGGTACTGGTTGTTCTCATCAGAAGGAAAACAGGACAGCTTCCCCACCGTTGAAGAACTAAGAGGGCACTAGGACCAGAGCTCTCTTCCTGGTCCTTATCTCTAGGACAGAGAGAGGCAGCTCCCCCAGATCTTGCAAATTAGCCTGGAACAGGTGCCTACAGTGGCCCAGAACCTGCAAGCCATCTCTGAACATGTAGCTTAGCCCAGCCTAGCCTGGAACTAGCTCGCAGGCTAGCCCAGCCCCACACATTCATGCGGGACACACACGTTATCCCAGGTTAGCCCAGAGACACATGCTATCCTAGAACACCTGGGTGGGTTTGGAGCACCTGTGAGCCCAGGATAGCCCAGGACTCAGGGGTCAGCCCAGCACACACAAGTTAGGCCAGGTTAGTCCCCGACACGTAGGCTTCCTTGGCACACCCAGGACAGATTACCACAAATAAGTTGGTCCAAGAGAACAATTCTTCAAAAAATTTTAAAGCAGTGGAGCTTTCCTTCAAATGAAACCTTCTCACCTAGAACCCAGTGGTAAAACCGACAAAGTGGGGCTGGCGTGGATTGGGTCAGGGTGCGGTGGGGGGCTGGGGGGGGAGGAGGCAGCGGTGCTGGCGGTGGGGGGGGTGGGGAGGCCTGCACCGGTGCTCGGAAACACACAACACTCAGCGGCCAGGGAAAGGCCCTGCCTTGGAGCATTTGCTGATGCAAAGGGCTGGTTTGCAGGCTTCCAGGCTCTCCTTAGTGAACTCAGAGCCGGGAAGAGATGCCCATAGTTAACTCCACAAGCCTGTGGACCGGCACCAGCACCTAGAGCTACGCACCGAACCTCCTGGGCTCTTCCCTGGACACCCCAGGACTCAGAGGATCTCAACGTTGGGCAGCCCAGGTCCAAGAAACAGAGGTCGGCCCAAGCCTGAGGGTTTGCTAGGCAGTTTCGGGCTTTTGAAGCCTGAGGGCAACCCAGGAAAGCATTTCCGATCCCTGGCAAGGATAGTGGGAAGTGAAGTCAGTGGGGGAGACGTGGCCGCAAGAATTTCCCGCATGACTTTGACCAAGTCCTCTCTGCCTTCTGGGTCCTGGACTCCCCATCTGTACAGAGGAGAGACCCGAGGGCCGTGACCTCTAAGGGGCCCCACTCCGGCCTCTGCAAGTCAGCAGAGTTTGCCTTTGTGACTTCCGGCCTCTGCTCCCTCCCCGGGTCTGGCACCCCGCCCTCCGCAGAGCCCCAGGCACTGGGTCACCTTCCCTCCACGCCTTGCACACCTGTCCTCAGCTGGCTGGCATCCAAGGGTGTGTGTCCTCCTCTGTGAGAGGTGACTCCTACGTGCGGTGCTCGCGGCGGCCTTGCATGGGCCAGCCTGATCGACATGTGGTACCTGATGGAGCGACAGGAGGGTGGCCTCTCGTAAGCAACCCAGGGCACTGGAAGAGCCCAATCTGGGCTTTTGTTTTTCCATTGAAAGATAACGTAAATTATGAAATAGTTTGAACATTCAAAAAAGGACATTTAGCCACGTCCCGGATTTCGATGTCAGTATTAACAAGGGACATGTGTCTCCAGCTCAGAGCACACCCAGCGCCCCTCCCGGCTGCAGTGGGGCGGGTGTGCCTGACGCCTCCTTCACAAGCAGGGGCTCGCGTAGGACAGGGGTGGCTTCTCTGTGCCTCTGCGCTGGGTTGTGTCACACGCAAGCTCCTCTGACATCTCATTTACCCTCATAACCACCTGGTGAGGCACGGGTGAAGAAAGATGTATTCCCTCCGTTTCACAGAAGAGGAAACTGAGGCACAGAGGGTGAGGCAGCTACCCGAGAGCACGCAGTCGACGGTGGCAGGTCAGCACTAGACCCAGGTCTGTCCCTGAGACGAATGTTCTTTCCCCCATCAGCCCCTTGGTGCCCTCATCTGCTCCCCCCGCCTCGGAGCCTCCAGGAGGGACTATTAATGCCGTCGTGCTGTGTCTAGGCAAACTGGGCCATGCCTCAACCCTACCTTTGAACACATACCGCAAAAGTGGGTTGGGAACCAGCATTGTGCGAGGTACAGAGCAGCTGTGACAAAGAGAAGGCACCATCCTGCCCCAGAGGCGCACACGGATGCCCAGATGCACCCCCAGCGTACGTGTATTGTATCCAAGGGGCTCCACACTGATGCACACAAAGCACAGGGCTGTGAACTGCGGAGCAGGAAGCAGGAAGGGGCTGACTTCATAGAGGAAGTGGAGTTTGATTCAGGTCTTGGAAAGCAAACGTGGTGAGGAGGAGAAGAGGGGGGAGATCCCACCCGGCAGAGGGCCCCCCACATTCAAACGCTCTGTGGTGGGACAGTGTACTGCCCAAGAAGGCAAAGCGAGGGGTTGTGAGAGGGTGAGAAAGCAGGTGGGAAAGATCGAGAAGCACATCGCCTACACACAGATCCACAGGCAAATCAAATCCGGACCATGTTAAAAAAAAAAAAGGAGAAAACCTCCAAATCAAGGGCAAAAAGCAGCCCAGTAAAAAGAGCATCGGCCAAGGACCTGAACCGGCACTGTTCAGGGAGCACGTGTCCAGCTGCCCAGGGAGCATGTGAAAAGCTCCCAACCCCATCAATCACGGGGGCAAAGCAAATTGACACCACAATGGGATCCCATTATACTCCCACCACCGTGGCTACAATTAAGAAGGAATGCGAGCTTCCAGTGTGGACAAGAATGTGGAGCCACCAGAACTCTCACACGCTGCTCGTGGGCACGTTAATTCCCCACTTGGCAGTATGAACAAAATGGTCATCCCAGATTTACCCACGATAGCCGGGAACTGAAAACCAGCCTCAGGCCCATCGGCCGTGGGGTGGTTCAATACGCAAAGGCACATCCGTTCGATGAACTGCTACGCAGCCGTGAAAAGGGACAGATTAGGACACACTGAACTGCGCGGATGGATCCCACAGACATAAGGCGGAGTGAAAGAAAGCCGACAGAAACGCATGTATGCTGTGTGACTCCAGTTGAATAAGCTCAGGGCTATATGAAGTGAATTTGGGGGATCGAGGTCTGAAGAGGGGTTACCTCCCGGAGATTATTGACTGGAAAGGGGCCCAGGGGAACCTCCTGGGCTGTTGGAATTGTCTGTCCCTTGATCAGTGAGGCATTTACACAGAGTATATGCACGTAGAAATCCATCCACTTAAGATCTGAGCACTTCGTACTACAAAACCCCCCCCCCCCCCCCCGCCCCATAAAGCGTTTCTTAATCCCTCGAGTTAAAGTTCAAGAACGGAGTGGAGAGAGCGAGGGAAGGAAGGACAACCTCTTGGGAGACTTGTTGCAACACCGCAGGTGAGAGAGCATGAGTAAGCCAGCAGGAAACAGGTGCCAGGCGTGGGCTCAGCCAGTCATGCTCCAGGAGGCCAGAGGAAGATGTCAGCAGTGTGGGCAGCTGGGGGAGGCCCCGGAAGGAGAAGGAGGGACTCGGCCAGCCGGCAGAGGCAAGGACCCCTTGAGGCACCGACGCATGTCAACATGGCCAGGTGTCGTCTAGACCAGGCACTCCTGCTTCCCGTCTCAGAGGGGGTGAGCTCCCCACACTGGCGGGTTCAACGAGAATAATCGGCCCCCATTTGTTGGGCCCTTCCGACGTCTGCAAGGCCCTGTGGTGAGAGCTCTCTCATCAAGCCCGGGAAGAAGGCCTTATTCTTCCTATTTCACAGATGGGCAAACTGAGGCTCCGAGGGCTGAGCAGGGGCACCACCTTGCATCCCCATCCCGTTTCACAGATGAGGAGCTGGAAGGTCAGAGTGGTCAGCCAGGACACGGCAAAGGCTCCCGCCGTGCAGTCTCCAAGCCCAGCCTGTCACGTTCGCCTGTCACTCCCCGCCACCGCCCCGTGGGTCCTGGGCACCGGGAGGGTCTGGCTCCGCCCAGGGGATGGGGCAGAGATGAGCAATTCTGAGAGAGCCAGAGAATGAGAGAGGAGGGCGGAAGACCAGAGACGCAAAGAAACCGAGAGAAGCAGTAGACAGAGCGGGCGGGGCCGGGTGGCGGGGAAGCAGGTGGTGCCGAGGTGGGAGACGGAGCAGATGTCGCCAGCAGCTGTGAACTCACGAGACAGACGTGAGTTCTGCTGACACAGGCTTGCGGGGCAGGTCCCTGCTCCTGCCTACACCCACCCCCGCCCGCCCTCTGGCCACCCTGGTCCAGGCGGAAATTGGGGCGGAAACTGGGAGAGGATCGGCAGGAGGCCAGGCCAGACTCTCCCAGAGAGACCCCCAGCCAGACCACGTGACCCTGGGCCTCAGCGATCTCATCTGGGCAATGGGCCCCAAAGACCCTGCCAGCGCTGTCAGGCTCTGAGCCACCAAGGCATTTCCCCTGCCCCCAGCCTCACTCCTGCAGAGATGACACCCTGAAGCTCTCCACCCCCTGTCACCCCCGGTCACAGGGAGCCTCCTGGCTCCCTGTGAAGTGTAGCCAACTCAGCACTACCAGCCTGGAGCCCCAGCTTCCTTTCCGAAGGACGGGGTGTGCTCTCTCCGGCAGCACATACACTAACGCTGAAACAATATGGACATTAGCACGGCCCAAGGAGGACACACAAAGTCTTGAAGCGTCCCATATAAAAAAGATGAGGCAGGGGTGCCTGGGTGGCCCAGTCAGTTAAGCATCTGACTTCAGCTCAGGTCATGATCTCATGGTTCGTGAGTTCGAGCCCTGCATCGGGCTCTGGGCTGACAGCTCAGAGCCTGGAACCTGCTTCGGTTACTGGGTCTCCCTCTCTCTCTGCCCCTCCCCCACTCATGCTCTGTCTTTCTCTCTCAAAAATAAACAAACGTTAAAAAAAAAAAAAAAGATGAGACCAAAGGCTGACTGCAGCACCTCCGTCTCCCCGTCCCCCCAGGCAGACCCTTTTCTCATGCTCTGGAGGGAGGGAGGTGCCTTGCGGCTGACTGGAGGGGCCGATGGACAGTAGGGTGTGAGGACGCCAGGAGAAATCCATCAACATCATTGTCACCCCTCCTAGAACTGCCTGGGCTCAAACCAAGCTTTGCCACCTAACAACTGTGTGACCACAGGCAGGTAACTCAACCTCTCTGAGTTGCTCTCAATAACGTGCAGATGAGGTTGCCCACTTTACAGAGCTGGAGTGAAGACTGACTGACCCTGGAGCCGTGGGAGGCCCCCACCCAGTGCCCAGCACTCCGTGGCATAAGGACATCTCCCAGGCACGGGAGCAAAGACAACCATGGAGTTAGAAGGGACTTCAGACAATGCTGGCCCCAATCCTCACTCACATCTAGAGAAGGCAGCTGGAAAGCAGGCACAGAGCCCAAGGTTCTGGCTCCCAGGCCAGTGCTCCCTGGTCTAGAAGGAGGCAGGTCGCCTGAAACCACTCCTCCCTCTTCTACAGACACAGCAAATGCTTGCTCCGTGATGGCATCTGGAGATGCCAGGCAAGCGTGGGCCCTGGAACCGCCGCTCCGTGGCTGAGGACTAAAGAACAGCTTTCCCCGGGGCCCCGAGCAGGGCACCTGCCGGAGAAGAGGTGGCCCAGGTGGGATCTGGGCTGCTGGGGCCGGGCTCCTTCCGTCTGGCTGTCTCCTGGGCCCCCCTTTCCCTGGCTGAGGCTCCGGGCTTGGTTAAGCTGTCACTGCCACTTGCACTCTCCCTCTAGGTAGAGTCCAAAAAGGACAAAGTTTACAGGAATCACAGGTCCTCGAAACAGGCTGCCCCTGACATCAGCGGCCTCCTTGGCTCTTTCATGCCTGCCAGCTGCCCTGCGGATCCTCGGCCCAGCCTCTGCCCAACCTCACACGGAGGAGGGGCACTGTTTACAGCCCCGGATCCCCGGATTAATTAAACCAATAAACCACCAATGCAAATCTGGCCAAGGGCCAGCTCTCTCGTGCTCCATGCTGAGGGGAGTGCTGCAGCAGAACAAGAAAGGGGGAGAGAGAGCGGAGGAAAAGAAGGAAGAAGAGAAAGGCCAGAGAGGAAGGGAGCTTGGAAGCAGGTCGAGTGTCCTGGCCCCCAGACCTCCTCTCCGGACCACATCATGACCCATATCTGCAGTATCCCTCCAGGGTCTTGTTCTCGCCTTCAGGGTCTCCTTCCCACTTCCCACCAACATGGCTTCAGGGAAAGTCTGCTATCAGTCATTTACACCATAGTAAGAATTTGAAGCTGGACAAGACCGCAGAGATGCCCTGATGCCACATCATTTGGGCAACGGAGGAGCTGAGGCTAGGAGGGCTAAATGCCCCAGGGCATCAGTGGCCAGGCTGAAAACTTCTGAGCACCAGGCCTGTACCATGGCCGTCATGCTGCACAGCATCCCCATGTCAAGGTCTTTGGTGGGAAGTCAAAGTGTCTGACTTGGGGGAAAATAAAGGCATATACTAGTGCTAACCAAGGCTGGCTACCACAGCAGGAGTCCTGCAGGGTCCCTTGCTTCAGCGTCTCTGGGTCTGGGCAGTGTGGGGCCCTGGCAAAGGCCCGGGCGAGCAGCCCTGCTCACCCTATATTCTGGTTTCTCAGGGGACTCGATTGTCAGGAAGCCTGTCCGTGAGGGGAGGCTGTGTGGCCTGGGACCAGCCCTGGTCCTCTCTAGGTCTCATTTTCTCCTTCTGGTCACAGGGGACTCGGAATTGACAATCTGTAAGTGACCCTCTTGCTCAGACACTCTTCATCAGGGTCTGTAAGGGGAGAACGACGTCTTTGACGAGCCGGGGGCCTGGCCTGAACAGAGAGCTTCCGTTTGCAGCCAGAGTCACTTTAGACACCACCAAACTGCTGGGTGGGCCCTGGGGTTCAGCCATGAACTCTGAGCGCCCTTCATTTTCCCATCTATAAAATGGGGAAATGACAGGTGTGGATCTCACATGTGGGAGGCCGTGCACTAATGAATGCTTTCAGAGCCTCAGAAGAGAAAAAGGGGAGCCTCTGTGGGAACCAGGGGACATAAGGCAGCAGCCTGGGGGACCCTGACGCCAGGCTGGACGCTGGGCCCAGCCCCACTGGTCCAAGAAACACCAGCAACCCAGCAACCTCTAATCTACTAGAGATTTTCCCAGCATTCATTTCCTCCGGGACCTTGAGGAACATTTTCCCTGCTTTGTGCCCTCTACAGCCCTCCTCTGTAAATGGCTCTGAAGCCTTATGACCCAGGTTCCCAACTCCAGGGATAGTGACAGCATTTTACTCATGCCCCTCGATCTGACCGTGGTCTGTCGCGTCTTCACACATGCCCACCACTCTGAGGGACCCAGGGGATTCAAAGGGAAAGCGCCAGCCATCAAAAGGCTATGTCTCCCCTGGGTAGACAGAAAGTTAAAAAAAAAAAAAAAAAAAAGAGAGAGAGGTTTAATGTCAACGCGTGTGAAAATGTTAAAATAAACGGCCACCTGGCCCAGATGCCTCGGCACGGAAAGCAAACAGAAGGCCCTGCAGTCTTCTATTTCCTGACCCTGGCAGACATCACGAATAGATCCCACAACTCTTCCCCGCTGAGCCAGGTTGCAGCCTCCTGGCCCTTCCTTTCTGGTGCTCCAGGCCGCCCCCAGCCTCCTCACTGGAGTTAGCAAGCGAAACAGGGTTCAGCTCTCCCCAGAGGTCTCGGGGTTATAGCTGGGCTAGCTACGGGAGGCTTCCTGGAGGCGGAAGTCTTCCCTAGGCCTTGAAAGAAGACTCTGGAGAGTTGAAGAGAGCAGAGAGGGTGTTCTAGGAGGCAGGAGCCGTGTCAGTCGGGATCTGGAGAGAAAAATCTGCGCAGCATATTCAAGGACGGTGGGATCAGCTGCCGGAGGGGAGAGACATCCAGGAGAGGAGAGGGAGGCAGGGAGGGGGGGGGGTGCCCAAAGTCAGGTCCTCGGCCTGCTTGATTGAACCTGAAGCCTCGTCACCTTCCGTATCCACTCCCAGCCCGGGGAGGCCCTGGAGGAGCCTAGGGTGAGCGACGTGGCGCTGGTCGTGGCTGTCAACCTCCCGGGTGACGAGGAAATTTACAAGCTCATTAGAATGACATGTCGCTGCCCATTCTGAGTTACAGGATAGGTGCCTGAGATGTATAAACTATCTCCTCTAGCTCTGCCCCATGGCTGATTTGCAACCACATCCAGCCCAGTCCAGCCCCTGGTCCGGGGACAGCGCACCCCACAGGGAGAGCTGTCCTCCATCACTGCACGCCAGGGACTGAGTGCAGAACGGCCGCCTCAGACACCAGGGCTTCTAGGGCCAAGGACAGGTGCGCAACGCAACCCCTTCCCCTTCCCCTCCCCCTGGGGCCCCTCCCTAGAAGACCATCCTCTACCCATGCTTTCCTTTAGAACCTATCTTAGCTCTCACCTCTAACAGGGAGCCCACCAGGATTTGTCCGCAAGACCTACCAACTGCACAGAACAACGGCAAACCTGTTTATAGGTCCGACCCAATGCTAACCTGCTCAGGGACTCAGGCAAGCCATCCCTCTACCCAGGACTCAGTTTCTCCATCTGTCACCCAGGAAGTCGGACAAGAGAGCCTCTGGGCCTCCAGCAGTGAGAACTCTCCTATCATGTGCGGAGGGGGTCAGGTGCCTGGCTGGCCGAGGGCCACGGGGCCATGTGTAGCCCATGCCCCGTGTCCCGCTGCACCCAGAGCCTCGCCCAGGTATTGCCCAGCAACCTGAGAAGGATCAGAGGCCCAGGACCTCGGATTTCTGTAGCTGGAGGAGACTTCAAGGACACTATGGTCCAAACTCTGCCTTTCCCAGATGGGCAATGGCGGCCCAGAGAGGGCAATGACTTGCCCGAGGCTGCACAGCAAGCCAGCCACAGCCAGGACTCATGCCTTAGTTGAGAACTTGCTTCGTATGTGGTTCATGGGTGCAAAGGCTATGCTTACTATCCCATCCTTGCCACTCACAGAGAATCCCCTGGGGTAATGGGGGGTCACTGGACCCTGATTCGGGGGCGGGGGGTCCACAGAAAAAAGCAGAAGAGATAGCCCCCATCGGCCAAGAACTTGCAATTAAGACATGAAAAAGAGGGGCGCCTGGGTGGCGCAGTCGGTTAAGCGTCCGACTTCAGCCAGGTCACGATCTCGCGGTCCGTGAGTTCGAGCCCCGTGTCAGGCTCTGGGCTGATGGCTCAGAGCCTGGAGCCTGTTTCCGATTCTGTGTCTCCCTCTCTCTCTGCCCCTCCCCCGTTCATGCTCTGTCTCTCTCTGTCCCAAAAATAAATAAACGTTGAAAAAAAAAAAATTAAAAAAAAAAAAAAAGACATGAAAAAGAGATTTTAGTGGAGAGTGTACTCTCTTGTCTAAGGCTCTCCCATCAGCTTCCCCTTGCCTGTCATTCCACCGAAAGTGAAGTGTCGCCTTGGGTTAAAAACTGCCCTCTTTACAGAGGAAGTTAGGAAGTAATTTTCTATCATCTCAGTATAAATGAATTTGTCAGAAGTCCTTCTCTGGGGCAATAGAGGCCCAAGAGCAAATAAAGGACCCGAAGAGAAAGACCTCTGCTTCCTCTTGGGGCGCAGACAAAAGTTCCTAGAATTCTCTCCCTGCCAGCAATCCTGTAGCATCATATGCTGGTTTACCGCTCACCCCAGTGCAGACACACACACACACACACACACACACACACCCTACGGCCAAGGCCAGAGTGAAAGCATCAACCTAGCAAAGACCTTCTCGGTGTCAGAGCAGGCTTTCTCGGATCAGAGCAGGGGTGGGGAGCTGCCTGACGCTGGAGGCATCCAAGCCGCGGCAGTGGAATGATGAGGGGACCTTTCCATCCCAGAGATACCCAGACATCTGATCACTCACACTCCTTCTCTTCCTCCTCCATGAGCCCTCAAGTCCTGCCAGCCTCACCACAAGTCCACAACTGTCCTTCCTGCCCCTCCTCTGCCCTGCCGCCGGGGCCCCTGCAGTCCGGGTGTTCTCTGAGTGGCCAGTGCAGGGGTGGCCCCTCCCAGGGGCTGCTCACAATGCTCCAGGGCCCCCAGAGCCCCTACTAATCAGGTCGCCGCCCACTCCTCAGTTGGGCTTTAGGACCCCTCATCAGCACTCACGGGGGCATGGGAAGCCGTGGCCTTTGCCCAGGAAAACGACAGCCCCCAGAAACCCTCACTCACATGTCAACCTCCCACGTGCCCTGTGGGGAGTCACCCGCGCGGGGCACAGGGGGCCTGGCCTGCGGCTCTCCTGCGCCTACTTCTCTCCACGCGGTGCCTCTCTACACCTTTGTGCCTTCACGTCCTTCTCTGCCAGCCTCCCTCCAGCTCCCCTACCGTGTGTCCCATCTCCTCTCTTTCGGTCTCTCTCCCTCCTTGTCTCTGTGCCTTCTGCCCTTCATCCCCTGCCTCCTGCTCTCCCTGTCTCCCAGCCGGCCCCTGCCCCACGGAGCCTCACACTGGAGCCAGTGCAGCAACGGTGTTTCTGAGCCCTCTGGGGCCGGGATAGACCTCGAACCGCCCAGCAGAGCCTGCCCGCGGCCTCCTCCCACCACCTCCCCTCCCCTCCCCACCTCCTGGGTGCCAGACCTTGAGCCAGGCCCGAAGGCAGGCAGGGGTGGGGAGAGGCGGCCACCGGCCGGCCCAGGCACTCCCCAGACGTTCTTAGGGTCGCCCTTTCCCCGTTTTACATACAAGGAAACTGAAGCCCAGAGACATGAAGAAACCAAGCTGCGGGTCTGCCTGACTCCAAAGCCCATGGACTTTCTTCTCTCCGTTTCAATGAGCCCAGACAGCTGGGCTAATGGTGCAGCCAGGATTCGAACCCCTAGCCCTCACGGCACACAGGGACTCGTTCTGAGCCAGGAGAAACTCACAAGGGGGTAAAGTACCACAAGGCCCACTGCTGTGGGCCACACCGAGCCAGGACCCCAAACAAGAAGTCAAGGCTGAGGGCCTGGGGAGGCCCAGAGGCGGGCTCCTTGGGCTGGGGCCAGAGAAGCCTTCTCAGAGGTGGCTGTGTCCCAGCAGGGGAGACAGCCCTGGGGCAGGAGGAAGGCAGGGAGTAAAGGCTGGAGGTGACCCCAGGAGCCGGCAGGGCCAGCTGGGGCTGGGCCGGGGGGTCCCCCACAGCGGCAGACAGGAGAGTCCGGGACCATGGGCTGGAGAGGCGTGCCGGGCCACACTGTCCTCCCCAGCTCCAGTCCCCCCAGTGCTGGGCCATTAACGGGGGCCGGAGGGGGGCGGCCTGGCTGGGGAGACTGCAGCAGGTTCTTAGGGGCGACGGCTGGGAGCCAGCGGCCAGCCGTGTCTCTTGGGGCAGCTTCTCTGGAAGGGAGGCCCGAGTGTGGACCTCTACAGTCGCGACACTGACTTCCAGATACGCCCCACAAATAGGAAGGGGTCCCCCGCCCTCACCCCAGCCCCTCCCGGGGCAGCCCCAGCCCACGCTCCACACCCCCCTCTCTTTCCCAGGGACGGGACAGTGGTGTTGGCCCAAGAGCAGTGCGGCTGGCTGGGGCTGGGACAGCCGGGTGACCCCAGCCCCACCTTCCCGGGCCTGCCCCGAGCCTCAGGCCGGTGTTCCCGCAGGTCCTCGCAGGGGGCCCCGGCCTCCCAGATGTTGTGGGCCACAAGATGGGCTCTAGTCTCTGCCCGCACCCACCCCCCCGTGTGGCTTCCCGCGGTGCACCCGAAGACAGCCTCCTACCTGGGGGGCAGCCACCCGGGGTGGGGGTGGGGACGGGCACTGAGAGCGCCCCGGGTTGAATCCAGGTGCTCAGCTGCGGGCTTGGAGATCTGCCCTCTCCTTCTATCTCATGGTTCCCTTTTCCTCCCTGCTGACCTCTTCCTCAGGCGGGTCTCCCTGACGTGGGCGACAGGCCCCGGGCAGCTCTGAGTGGACGTCACACCTTCATCCCACCAAGCGGAAAGACCCTCTTTCCTAATCCAGCAAAAACCCAGGACGGGCTCCCGGTGACCGGGCCTGGTCACGCGCATGGCCTGAAGCCAGGAGGGGGACGGGGCCCACAAGGGCAATAAGGACTGAGGTGAGGTGGGTGGGTGAGGAGGGGGACTCAGGAAAATCCACAGGCTGGAAGCCAAAGACGGTGGAGGGGCGCCCGGAAGTTGTCCCCGCAGCCACCTGACTCGCTGGCCGACACCAGCAGCCAGTGGCGGGGACAGAGTGGCACCCAGAGACTCGTCTAGCAAGGTGGGAGGAGAGACCAGAACGAAGTCAGCTTTGCAGCAGGAGGACATGGTCACAGGGTCAGCTGTGGCCACAAAGCGTCCACAAGATGGGCCACCAGCGGTCGCAAGTGACTGACCTGCTGCCACTGAGGGGATGCCATCCTGGACAGGGGTGGGGCCGGGGGTCGGGGGTCGGACTGGGAGGAGGCAGCGGGAGGAGGGGGGCACCCTGACGGAGAGCGGGAGGCAGGGAGGGGACGAGTGGAGCCGAGGAGGAAGGACGGCAGGACAGGATGGGGAGGCAGGGGGAGCTGGGGGAGGGCCCAGGGAGCAGAGAGGACCCAGGAGCAAAAGACGAAGGAAAGGAGAGGAGAAACCACTGCCACGGAGCCCTTCCTCGCCTCCCCCAACGCTGAAAGTTAAAAATAGGTTGTGTGGTGCAAGAGAGACAGAATGAGAGCAGGCGGCTGAAGCAAGCCGTCCGGAGCCGGACCAGGAGGAGTGTCCCCGCAGGCCTCAGCCAAGATGAGGCCGCGGCTGCCCGCCTCCCGCCCAGGTCCTCACCCGGGGCTCTGGGCATCCTTCCGCGCAGGTATAACCCACCCGTGCAGCCGCTCGGTTGGCCCGGAGCCAGGGACTGGGCACCCAGACCTGGCAGGGTGGTAGTTCCAACCCCACTGTACAGATGGGGAAACTGAGACTCAAGAGACCATCTCACAGGCCTGACTCCTGGGCACCACCGAGAGGACCCGGCCCCAGAGAGGACAGACGCCCTGTGGGAGTCCCCAGGCTCGGAATTAAAGATGCGGGCCCCCCCTCCGGCCGAGTGCCCTCCCTGTGGCAGCGCCCAGCTTCAAGGAGGGCAGAGAGACGAGTGGAAGGCGATCTGGCCTTTCTGCACCGGCAGCTCTGGGGGGCAAAACTGAGGCCTGGAAAGGGCCAGCCGTCTGCCCTGGTGCTCACCGCAGCAGCAGAAGCAGGCGCTGAGAACCGGGAGATCTTTCTGTTCCCGGCCCGCCCTGCCCCTGAGCAGCTGGGTGGCCGGGCTGGACCCCCCCACCTTCCCAGAGCTCGAGTTCCCTCCCAGCCCCATGCCCTTCCTGCCTACCTCCTGGGCACGCCCGTGGAGGAACTAATTAGCAGCTGGTTCGCAGAGGCAAAGCCCCACATGAACACAGAGGGTTATTAGCCCTCAGAGCCTGAGAGGAAGACCAGCGAGGAGCCGCTGTGCTGACAGGGCTGGTTTCTCTGCCCAACTTTAGGGCGTCATTACTTTTGTTAGCAGACAGCGTGATTATTGGATGTTGTTAATAATCTCTTAGGTTTATAAATAGTCTTTCTTCCAAGGATCCTCAAGCTCTTCCGCATTTAGCTTCGCCTGTTGCCAGGAGGTCGATACCACAGCGTGGAGAAGCATAGATCGCCGTGCTCTTCTGCGGAGGCACAGAGAGGTTAGGCCACCTGCTTAGGGCCACACAGCAAATCAGCGACAGAGCTAGAGTCAGCGCTCCCAGTCTTCTGGGGCCCAGAAAGAACCCACCTTCTGTATACTCACTGATTCTCTCGGTGTCCCTCTAGCCATCTCAGAACAAGCCCACCCCTTATACTTGTCTAGTGTTTCTCCATGTTCATCTTCCTCCACTTGATCAAGGCAGTGGAATTAATGCTACCATTGTGCAGGGGAGGCTCAGAGAAGCGAAGCAACTTACTAAAGATCACACAGCAAAGGGCAGGGAGAGGACTCGAATCCAGGTCTCTGGCCTCCCCATCCAGCGCTCTAACCAGGGCGGGAGCTGAGTTGGGGAGGCTCCGGGGGAACAACGAGGTGGGTTCTACGACAGAGAGGGAGACTTGGTCCTGTTAGTTCCTCAGGGCGCAGGGGGGGAGGGCTGTCCAGTCCTCTCCCTTCCTTGGCCCACAGTTGCTTGTGAAGGAGGAAAAGGAAGAGGAATGAGAGGGCCCAGACGGAAGGGGAGCTCCCCAGTGGCCTGACTGAAGGCAAGTAGCTCCCCTCTTTGTGCCTCCATTTCCACAATTGCCATTTGAGGTTGGGGCTGGACAAGGTGAGCCCCCAGGTTCCCTCTGGTTCTGAGGTCTTGAGGAGCCTGAGGTCTGGTGCCAGAGTCATGCCGGCCAGAGCCCCTCTGGGATGTTTGGGTGGGGGTGGGGCAAGCCCGGCCTGGCCCCAACATGTCTGGGGGCGCCCACTGCAGAGGGGAGAACCCAACCAGTGACACAGGACCCCTGGCTTTCTATCACAGCTGGCAGTGACCTTGGGCAAGTCCTTTACTCTCTGGTCATCTATCTTCTCATCTATCAAATAAGGGACCACGCTGCTGCCCCTTCTGGCCCTGGGGAGGCCACACCTGAGGCTCCCCAGGAAAGCAGCTCAGAGTTGGCTGATTTGGGCATGCAGGAGTCTGAATCAGACGTCGATAAACATTGGTCACCCAGCTTTCCTGGGTCACCAGGCAACAGACACCAATGAGGCCCTGTTCAATTTCCTCCAAAGCCACTGTCCCCAGAGCTCTGGCCCAGGGTGCCCAGGCCTTGGAGGCTCCTCCCAGGACCCAGCTCCCCACAGCACTAGTGGCCAAAATCCCTGGTTAATGAAGACAGACGGGCTCGTCTGGGCCGCAGGGGAGGTAGGTGTGCGGGGCCGGGACTGTGGCAGCTGTCAGATGGGCAGGGGCTGGAGGGGAGAAGTGATTCACGATCCAGAAAGATGAGGAGAGGGACTAACGCGGGCAGGACGGTCCCCGGGCCTCCTCCAGAGAAACTGCCCCTGGGGCACGCAGGGCTGCAGCTTTGTAGGCTCTCAGGGTGGGAGAGGCCGCATCCCCTGACTTTGGGGAGGGAAGGAACAGCAGAAATGATCTCAGCCACAAGGTCCAGAAGTGACGGGGAACAAAACCGGCCATGGCGCCCTCTTCACCGGGCACAGTCCTTCGGTTTGCCAGAATTCCCCGAGACGGTCTCCTTGAGTCTCCATGAGACAAGACGCTTCATTTCACAGCTGAGACACGGAGGCCCAGGAAGGGCCGGAGACCCCTACCGCGTCACCCAGCATGGGCCTGAACTTGGCTGTGGACTTGCTCCCACCACCTCGGGGCTCCCAGTCTGAGCAAGCAGGAGGTCTGTGCCCACCTGCCCCGGACAAACGGCCACCCCTCCCCCTGGCTGCTGGCCCTGGGAAGAGGGATGCTTCCCAGAAGAGAAGTGGACAGCCCTCCGTCCCCCGTGTCGATTACAGACGGGAGATTCCGCGGGGTGAAGAATGGGGGGTGGGGAGCACAATCTTCTTCTAAGGATATGTCACAAGGACAATCAAAAGGGACTCTGTCAGCCCCGGCTTGACCAAGCTAGCACAGTGTTAAGTTGGATTCTGAGAGATGAGGCCCCCCCCCCCCCGCCTCATTCACATGGAGAATGGGGATCGGCAGTCCGCTTGGGGGACCGGGAGAGGAAAGTAGGGAAAGGGCAGAGTGCGTTGGGATGCATGGCGTGTCGTTGGTACAGGTCAGCAAAGGGGACCCTTCACCCACCACCAGCACCCGGACTCTCCACGGGCACCCGTGGGAATTGGAAAAGAGACAGCTCCCTCCCCCACCCCTCACCTGCCAGAGGCTCCGCTGACACCCCTGCACCTGAGCCCCGCCCCCCCACCCCCGGTTCTGTGGCCCCCACGCCGCAGGAACGCATTGCCTCCGAGGTGAGGAACCAAGGCTTCGGGAATGATGCTCTCCAATTCAGTCCATCCGAGCCATGGTCTCCAACCTGCAAATGGGAGATAACAAGACGTCCCTCGTGGGCTTTGTGAGGATTAACACGACACGCGTAGCGTCTGGCAGCCGGTAAGCTCTCCACAGCTCCTACCTTTACGGCCTTGCCTTAGCCAAGTTCACGCGCTCATTGCTTCACCCCGGTCTCTCATAAAAGTCTCCTGGCTGATGCCTCGACACCAGCCCCTCGTCCCTCCATTTCGTCCCGCACTCTCCGCCACGGCGAGGATCCTGACACGCTAACCCAAGTCTGGCCATTTCTAGGCTTAAAATTCTGTCCTGGATAAGGGACGAAATTAAAGAATGACTGGAAACTTTGCTACAGTAGTGCGGTTACGTTTTTGTTTTTAGAGAGTTCTTAACTTTTAGAGATACATACTGAAATATTGATATATGAACTGATAGTGTGATTTGTTTCAAAATAATCTGAGGGTGTGGGTAGAGCTGAAACGAGCTTGGCAAATCATTCATTGTTGAGCCAGGCAGGTGGTGGTCTATGGGGGTTATTACACCAGCTCCCAGCTTTTCTGCGTATTTGAAATTTCCTACAGTAAGAAGCTTTTATTTATTTTTTTAAGTTTGTTTTTGAGACAGAGACAGAGTGGTGAGCAGGAGAGGGGCAGAGAGAGAGGGAGACACAGAATCCGAAGCAGGCTCCAGGCTCTGAGCCATCAACTCAGAGCCCGACGCGGGGCTCGAACTCACGGACCGCGAGATCATGACCTGGGCCAAAGTCGGACGCTCAACCGACTGAGCCACCCAAGCGCCCCAGGAAGCTTTTAAAACGTAGAGGGAGAGTAGATGAAAACGTGGCAGGATGTGATCATTGGCGGTGGGCACAGGGGAGTCATTATACTACATACTTTGGGGTGTATTTGTACATTTTCACGACGAAAAGTTGTTTTCGATCTTGTGTTCTGAAAGGAAATTCTGTCTGCTCCTCCTTGCTGCCCCAGGACGGGGCTCCTTAGCGCGGCTCCAGGGTCCTTCACGAGCTGTCCCTTCAGCCGCACCTGCCATTGTCCCGGCTCTCTGTCCCCTGTACCTACCTGTACCTCATGCTCTGGGATCCAGGACTGCAGTCAGCAGCCAGGCACTGCAGTCTGTGTCTCACCCCCAATGCACCGGGCTCTGTCCCCTCGGTGGCACATCGTGAAACCCCGTGTGCCAAGAGGTCTTGGTTGAGCCAAAGAGTGGCCTTCTCTAGGGAGCAGTTCCTACCTCTCCACTGGCCTCTACCCTGATGGAACTGATCACTGCTTCCCTGCAGCCCCTACAAGCCCTCAGGGACACGGGCTGCAAGGGGCAGGGTTTGTCTTCGTGCGCCCAGAGCCTAGCACCAAGCCTGAAGCTCGGTAATTGTCCACTGAGTACGGAGAGGTCTCACCTAACGCGGGTCTTCGTCTGGCTGCCCAAAGCCCGAAGAATGGGGATCATTTCCTGAGGTCGCCCTGCCCCCTGTTGGTGGAAAGTAGCTTTGCAAGGATGGCTGGAAGCAAAACTGGACTCCCCAGGCCCCCAAAGCCTAGGGCTGCCGTTCCACAGAGCTCTGAACCAGGCTGGGAGATGGGGAAGCCCGCCACGGAAGCATGCACAACCCATCACTGTTCGCCTCTCCTAACGCCTCGGGGCTCCCAGGTCAGCTCACTGAGGACTCGCCTGAGGAACAGGCCATGCCCTCCTTCAGGCCAGCTGACGTTTGCCAGGCGCCCCTCCCCCCCCCCGCCCAACACATACCTTGTCTCTGCCTGGCCAGCTCCCCGGGAATCTTCAAGACCTGCGCCGGTCATGCCTCCATGTGGACGCTACACTGTCACCCACTTGTAGAGTTACGCTGTGTCACTCTACTATGGCCCCACCACATCCCTCTAGGATAGCACTTGTCACGTGTATTACCGGTATAACTGTCTCCTTCCCTAGACCGGAGGGTCCCTGAGAGAGGACACTGGTCTCAGCATGGCAGAGACCCATTAAGAACTGAATTTGTGGAGCCGCCTGGGTGGCTCGGTCGGTTGAGCTTCCGACTCTTGATTTCGGCTCAGGTCGTGATCTCACAGTTCATGGGATCGAGCCCCACGTCGGGCTCTGTGCTGACAGTGCAGAGCCTGCTTGGGATTTCTCTCTCCGCCCCACGCCCCCACCCCACCCCGCCCCTGCCCCGCTTGCACACATGCATTCTGTCTCTCTCTCAAAACAAATTTAAAAATAGTAATAAACTTAAAAAAAAAAGGAACTGAACTGGTGATTTTGGGTTCTACCACTATTGCCAAAGCTCCCTGCTGTCCTTTGGAAGGAAGGCTGACTCATCAGCCAGGAGGATGTGGTGGTTTTTCTCTCCCTCAGGAAGAAACTGAGACTTTCTATTTCTGATGTCTAGACCTGTGCTGTCCAGGATGGCTGCCACCAGTCCCCAGTCACACGTGGCCTTCAGACAGTGGAAAGCACCTGACCTACCCCTCCCCCATCAGCAAGGACTTCTGCGCAGATGGCTGGAGCCATCCCAGAATGGAGTACGTCTAAGACAGTGAGTGTTCCGTGACTGGAGGCATTGAGCAACCCCAGGGACATCTCTTCCTAAACACTAGTGGCCACCTTCAAGTGTCTCAGGACTCTTGGGTGGCTCCTAAGCTGTCTTTCAGACCTCATTTCATTCAACAACATTTAGTGAGTGCCTATCGGAGCCGGGTGCCAAGCTGAGCATCAGACATGTGATGGGGAGGGACCAAATGATCTCGGCGGGGGGTGGGGGGGTGGGGGGCAAAATCATCACTGTCACCACCATCCTGATTGAGAACCACTGTTCCAGACCCTTCTGATAGGTAAGCATGCTCCCTGTGAGAGATGAGTGGGGAAGAGCCATTTGTGTTGGGGGTGGAGGCGGGGAGCAGCTGCCCCGCGCGGGTGGCTCTGTGGGCCTAGGACAGGGCGCAAAGGTGACCGGGTTCAGGATTCCAGCCGGCAGACCCCCTGCTGTCCTTGCCTACTGGCTCTGAGGCTCTGCACCCCTGGAGAACTGCTGAGAGAGTCCCTGAGGAGCAGCCTCATTTGCTGAGAAAGGGGACACCCCCACTTGGGCCTCAGGGAAGGCCAGTTACCGGAACAGAAGCACAGGCAACAGAGCAGGGGTCCAGGATGGGACAGCAGCGCCCCCTGCGGCAAACGTTGAGGCTCAAAGCCCGGAAGAGGAAGCAAGCTTCTTCGCTCATGTGAAAACAGGCACGGCGACCAGAATTATGAACTCAGAGAACCTTAGAACTGGAAGCGATCTAGAGACCATGAATGGAAAGTTTTGCCCCAGGCAGCCCCACAGGGGTCAGTGCATCCGACCAGGTACAACAGAGACCTCCGCTTTGGAGGGGGGCCTGTCCCATGTGGCACAGGCACGGCTGGTTGAGAGTTGTGCTAATCCACAGGAAAACACTAAAACTAAATAGTGCATTGGTGTGGCTGCAGACAAGCTACTATCAAAATTCACACCCACCTGCACACCCAACCATGGCCAATTACAAATGTAATGGGAAAAATATCCTATGCACAATGGCCAACCGAGACTATAAAATACCTAAGAGTAAACTTAATGAGAAATGTCCAAGTCCCGTACAAGGAACACAATAAAACTTTACTGAAGGACGTAAAGAAGGCCTGTATAAATGGAGTGGTATATCATACTCTGGACACGAAGCCTCAATAATATGAAGATGTCAATTCTTCCCAAATTAAATCTATAAATTCAACGCATTTCCAATCGGAACCCTCACGGGATTTTTATAGAACTTGACAGAGGCTGGTTTTCAAGCTCATCTGGAAGAGTAACATTTTGAAAAAAGAAAAAAAAAAAGTGAGATGAGACTCGACCTACCAAATATCAAAATGCGCTGTAAAGCTAGAGTGATTAAAACAGGGCAGAGTTGCTGCATCAAAGGAATTGAACAAAGACTCCAGAAGCCATGCTACGGGGATTATGGGAACTCGGGGAAAATGCGAGAGCAGCACCCAGATTGGGGGAGGGGGGCCGGGAAATAGACTAGTTGAGGTCTGAACAAATAGGGTGGGGTTCTTCCTTATCCACTTGGACAACAAACTGGTAAGTATCGCTGTTTTTGTTGATTTTGTTACTAGTATTATTTTGTCTCACACGCCACCCAAAAGTAAATTCCAGAGAGATTAATAATCTGAACACTTTACCAGCTGTCAAATATTTGTTCATCCTGGCGCGAGGAAGCCCTTTCTAAACTAGACATGAGACCCTGCAACCACAAGGGAAGAGTCAGACAGACTTGACCCTCTAAAAATTTAACATTTCGCTGTACCACTAAGCTAAAAGGCAAATGAGATTCCGAGAAAATATTTACAGCATCTGTAACAAACGAAGGGCTGTTATCCTACAAATCAACAGGAAAAGGACCATCTTGAATTAAGAAAAACAAAAGAGAGCGGGCGGGTAGGTGGGGGAGGAAGGAGAATCAAGGGCATGTGGGTTGAAGAGCAGGACAGCACTGAGGGCAATGGGTTGAATCCGCTGGGGACCCTGAGAGACGCTGTATAACATGCCAGGATTGCTCCCCCAAGGGGCAAGGAAGCAGACTGTACCCACTAAGTCCTGGTCCATGTTGGTGGGGAACAGGGTATTACCCTCCCTCTACATCTGTCTATACGGAGCTTGTTCTAGGGGCCGAGAATGTCCTCAGGCAGAGGGAGGCAGATAGCATCAGTGGGCAGACGGTGCAGGTGACCTTCATGTGGGGTTAACAGGACACAGGCCAATGCCAGGCACTTGTCATGGAATAGCCCATTTAGTCATCGCAAAAACCCTATAAGGCAGCTAATTTTTTTTTTTTGATGTTATATTTATTTTTGAGAGAGAGAGAGAGAGCAAGGAAGGGGCAGAGAGAGGGAGACAGAGGATCCAAAGCAGGCTCTGCGCTGACAGCAGAGAGCCCAATGCGGGCTTGAACCCATGAACTACAAGATCATGACCTGAGCTGAGGTCAAGTCAGACGCTTAACTGACTGATCCACCCAGGCGCCCCTACAAGCCAACTATTATTATTATCATCATTATAATCATCATCATCATCATCATCCCCATTTTACAGTTGAGTACACTGAGGCTCCAAAAAGTTAAGTAACTTGCTCAAGATCCCACAATTAGGCTGGGGAAGGAGCCAGACCTCAGCACAGACGCCAGCCCAGTTCCTGCAGTTGCCTCTGCGTGGTGACCCTGGGTGGGTGCAAAGCAACGTGGAAAGACGGTTTTCACCCAGTTGTAATATCCACAATCTTTTTGTGATTTTTTTGCCGTGTTTGTTTTTTCACTATCAGTATGTGCTCCTTCTATAACTAAAAAAAAAAAAAAAAAAGGCTGTGTGACTTGTTCAATCACCATGTGTACGACCTGAAATTAATGTAGCGTCACCAAATGGCAAGTCTACCTCAATAAATTTTTTTTTTTAATTTTTTCAAAGGTTGTGTGGGTTTGCGTTTGTTTTTTGTTTTAACTTCTAGATCCTTAGCCTCGGATCTGGCAAAAAAAAAAAAAAAAAAAAATAGCGGTACGTAAATGTTGGTGACAGAGATGTCACCCCGAGACAGCCCTTCTAGAATAGCTTATATGCTGTTCGGCAGCCATCTCAACCAGCATACGAACAGTACGTGAGCGCGGATCTGGGAAACATTTGTTGAGAGGGTATTAAGTACAGGACGTAGGGTCAGACACCGTGGGGAATTCAGAGATGCCATTTTTCATCCCTGAGAGCAGGGGAAAGAAAGGAAAGAAGAAAGAGACCAAATAAAGCTCAGTCCGGAAGTGGGTGAAGTCCGTGGGGAAGGCCACCTGGCAGGGCTGCATTTACTGGAGCAAACAGATTCTGAGTCTCGGGGCCTTCCCCTCCATGGGACCCATCCAAGGACCAACCCAGATGACGTACGTGTTTTTGTGAAAGTTGCAAAAGAAAGGTATTTGGGGGAGCGCCTGGGTGGCTCAGTTGGTGAAGCATCAGACTCTTGATTTTGGCTCAGGTCATGATCTCAAGTTTCACAGGTTCGGGCCCCGCGTCGGGCTCTGCGCTACGGTTCGGAGTCTGCTTGGGATTCTCTCTCTCTCTCTGCCCCCCACCCCCCACACCTGCATGCTCTCTCTCTCGCTCACTCTCTCTCGCTCACTCTCTCTCGCTCTCTCGCTCTCCTCTCAAAATATATAAATAAACCTTAAAAGAATAAAATTTATAAGAAAGATATTTTGGTAGTTTAAACCCAGTAGCCTAAGCCCCCTTGTCTTTTGTCTCTCGGACTTTCCCACTTTCCTGGTGTTGCTCACCTCAGGTAGGGTTGTGTTAGACTAGATGTTGATGTGTTTGGGGATCTGGCTACGGGCAAGCTGAGTTAGGAACGCACTGAATTTGGGTTCAGAGGGATAGATACACGTAAGTAATTCTCAGTCACTGCCGTGTCTGCATTAGCTATTGCTGGCCATTCTGGTTGTAGGAACAGCTTCCAGAAATATTCTCTTCTCCTGCTATGCTAACACATCCGGCCAGCAACAGAAAGGTGCGGCGGGGCAGACACTGCATGTGACCTGCATGTGTCTCTTGGACCCTGGCAAAAGGCAGGTGGGCCATATAGGAGGAAAAAGCCTCCCTAGGTACAGAGCCAGCACCGAACCGCTGGAAAATTCTTCCAGTTGTCAGTTGTGTAACATTTGTAAAACGCGTGTTTTCATTTTCATCAACACCTGGTCAAACAAGACATCTTCTCCTTTGTTAGGGAAATCCTCAATAATGTAACATATTCAGTTATTAATTATTAATTAATTAATATTAACATATTCACTGCTGGGTTTTTTCCATTTGTAGTGCACAGACAGAATGTATCAGCATTCCATCGTCAGATCCAGATTGTACTGGCAAGCACGTATGTGTGGAGTCAGTTTATGCCTCGAAATTCTCAACAAAATAATCCTTTCTTTCTTCTAGCGTAGTTATCGAAATGAATCTTCCTAGGCTCTCTTTACAAAAGGCTAATGAAAAACTACCATCATAGGAAGAGGTGATCAAAACGTAGATGAAATCGTAGGAAATAAATACTATTATAGGTGGCATGTCAGGCCCCCAATTAAAATATTATATTATTTCTCTGAACTCTGTGATGTTTGTAGCAGTTCGTTTAAATTTGCAATTTGTTGCAACTGCCTTTCTCCTTCTGAGTAAATATTCAGGTTTGAGTTTAAATTTGAGGGAGGAGCCTTTTTCTGTACTTTGTGTTCTTTTTCTTAAAGAAAAGAGGGCCGCCCCGGGGGGTGCCTGGGTGGCTCAGTGGGTTAATCCACTGACCCTTGATTTGGGCTCATATCATGATCTCGCGGTTCATGGGATCAAGCCCCACATCGGGCTCTGTGCTGACAGCATGCGGAGCCTGCCTAGGATTCTTTCTCTCCCTCTCTCTCTCTCTCTCTCTCTCTGCCCCTCCCCTGCTGTGTGCGGGCTTGTGCATGTGCGCGTGCTCTCTCAAAATAAACCTTAAAAAAAATACATTAGGCTTATACAAAAATTCTGGATCTGTACCTGCTCCTTGGAAGAGGTCATTATTAAGTCATTTAATGGAGGGTGACATTTTAGAGGTAGAATGGGATAATCAGAAGAAGATGGCCCAAACAAATCCAGACATTATGAACCTCTAGACTCACCTAGGGGCCTCAGAAGTTTCCCTTGGGCAGACCGTGCCCCTGGGGCTATGCACATGCCTGACGCCCAGTCCCATGCTGTGTGGCCTAAAGGACAGCCTCTCTTTCCACCGGGGTCGGCATCCAACTTCTCCAGGGGCTCCGTCATAGGGGTCCTTCATGTAACTCATCAGATATTTCCAGCATCCTTTCCCAGGCACGTGGTAGAATTGCACTTCCCCACTCCCTCTGAATCTGGGCACAGCCCTGTGAGCTAAAACTTAAGATACAACCCTAATCCAGACGCCTCAGTGGCTCAGTCGGTTAAGCCTCTGACTTCCGCCCGGGTCATGATCTCGCGGTTCACGAGTTCGAGCCCCACATCGGGCTCTGTGCTCACAGCTCGGAGCCTGGAGCCTGCCTCGGATTCGGTGTCTCCCTCTCTCTCTGCCCCTCCCCACCTCAAAAATAAATAAACATTTAAAAAAAATTCTTTGAAAAAAGATCCAATGTTAATCTACCACATCCCCATCCCAGCTTTGTAGTGATTGTGGAAACACCGAAGACATGGAATGTCCATTGGCCTAGGTCCCTGTGCAACAACAGTGGGTAGAATTCACCTGTCAACCTGCATTGGATATGTTGTGAGAGAAAGAAACTCTCGTTATGTTGAGCCACTGAGGTTTGGGGGGTTACTTGTTTCTGCAGCATAACCCCATGCTGACAGACAGAGGCATTAAATGGAGGAGTTGAGGCCGCTTAGCCCGATGTGAGGCCCCCAGACCCCTGGTTAGTTCATCTGTTCATACTCCACCACAGAGAACATGGCTCATGAATCAAAGCTTGCCCCACTGGGGAGAAAGGGGTGACAGGGAAATGACCCTTCCTATAGGAAGATGGTAAGTCCTTTTCACTTTCACCAGAATATGGTTCTGCTTCAAACTTGCCCTCTTAACACCAGGGTTGTGGGATCGAGCCCCGTGTCGGTCTCCACACTGAGCGTGGAGCCTGCTTGAGATTCTGTCTCCCTCTGCCCCTCTCCACTGCTCATGCTCACTTGCTCGCTCTCTCTCTCTCTCTCTCTCTCTTTCTCTCTCTCTAAAATGGTGGTGGTGGGGGAGGGACAGAGAAGGGGCACGTGGTAGTCAGTGGGCCTTAGCAATTCTGAAATCCATCAGGGTATGATCATAGATCACATGATCCTGGATCCAGTCCTGCCCCTGGGAGTAAATCTTCATATCTATTGGCTTAGAACACTGAGTTCTTCTCTCTGAAATGAGGCTTTTTCTTCTTGATAAGAAATGCTCCTGTTTGAAGTGAAATAGCTTTTTCTGTCTGAATCCTACTCCTAGAAGGTAGGAAGTACAGTAGACTCTTTTCCTTGTGAATTGTCTCTATCTTTTCATTCCAAGTTGGTAGTGCTATTACCAATACAATTCTTTTAAAAAAAAATTTTGAGGTTCCTATGAATCTTATGGAGGTTTATTCTATTAGACAAAAATTCCAGCCACAAATGTCCTCGAGAGAGGCCCCTCTCTGCCTTGGCTGTGAGTCAGGGAACTGCAGAATAATGTCCTTAAGATTGTTAACAGCTCTCCTGCTTGGTAAAGTTGTTCTAAGAGCCACATCCTAAAGATTTGTCTAGAAGACCTGTTGTCTACCTGAAAGTATCTATGAGACGCAGCCCAAATCTAAGGTCATAACAGAGAGTCTTACAATGACAGCCCTGACTTGATCTTTACTGTGAAGGCATTTCTTACTTTGAGAACCTTCTGCTAACTGGAAAGACTGTCCTGACTCCTCTCTGTTCCATCTAAATTCTGCTCAAAAAAACAAACAGCTCAGTATGCCTGGCTGGCTCAGTTGGTAGAGCACATGACTCTTGATCTCAGGGTCGTGAGTTCAAGCCCCACACTGGGTGGAGAGATTTCTTAAAACCAACCATCCAACCAACCCAACAGCTCACTGCCAGCTCACCATTCCCTCTTTTCTCAATGTCATCATAGACAGCTAGGAGCTAAGCACAAGGTCATTAGGTAGCCCCTTCTCTCTTGCAGGTGACTTGAAGAGACAATCTTCCTAATTGTTCTTGAGTCCTCTTTTTTTTTCCAATAAGAATCTCATCACTGTCTTTTAAACGTTTTTTATTGAAGTATAATATACATCTAAAACAGTTCGTAATTCATAGATGTACAGCTTGAGGACTTTTCACCGACATACCCACAAAGCCAACACGCAGACTAAGAGACAAAGCATTACCAGAAGCCCACTCGCCATCTTTCTGAACCTAACTATCCAATGGTTATGACTGTCCTGAGACTTCATACCCTAAATTTGTTTTTTAATTCAAGGTTACTGAGTTATAATTTACATTTTCATACTTTTTGGCGAAGGCATCCAGTCATTTGACACATCACAATCAGAATTCAAAATATTTTAATTGCCACCCCCAAAATTCCCTTGCACCCCTCTGGAGCCGGGTCCTTCCCCTCCAGCCTCTTGTAGTCAACCACTAATCTTTGTGTAGAATAATGTATTTTTCAGAATATTATATAAATAATAATACAGTACAATTGACATTTGGGCTGCTGTCACTTAGCATAATGGATTTGGGATTCAGCCATTACATTGAATGAGCCCACAGCCCATTTTTTTACATTGCTGAGTAGTATTCCAATGTATGAATGCATATGTGTTTATTCACTCATCTGTTGATAGACATTTGGATTACTTCCAGATATAGCTGCTATGCACACTTGCACATAGGTTTTTGCATGGACCTATTTTCATTTCTCTTGGAGTGAGATTGCCGATCTATAAGGCAAGTGTATGTGTAACTTCATAAAAAGTTGCCAAATTGCTTTCCAAAGTGGCTGAATTATTTTGGATTTCCACCGGCAATGTGTGAGAGCTCCAGCGGGCCCACATCCTCATCAACAGGTAGCTGACGTCTAAAAGTGTTGGTATAGGATCCGGGCTCGGAACAGTTTCCTGCACCAAACCTGAGGGGCAGAGGGATTTTTTTTCTCCTACTGGAAATAAAGCCACGGTGGGTCTTTGGGCTCTGGAAGTGAGAGTGTGTGGGTCCTCTCCGCGTGACTGAGGCTTTTGCTCCTTTGCGACCAGGGTCTGGAGGAGGGCGGGGTTTGGCACTTTCCCCACAGTAGCAGCCAATCCCCTCCGGTCCCTGCCCCGCTGAGGGGTCTCCCTCCCGTCTTTCACCTCTGCACCTGCTGGAGTTCGGAAGGCAAACTGTCCCTGAGTCTGTGGCCCCAGCTCTTCTGGGCTGCTATTCCAGCATGCGCCCTGGCTCCCAACTACTTGTTAAGGTTTTAGCTGATTTCTTCTTGCTCGCTGTTAGGGAAGCTGTGTGTGTCCCCCCTCCCTCCCCGGGTGCCAGAGCCGGTCTGCATTCCTCCCTTGGACTTCAGGCTCCTCGCCCTGAGAGCTCAGCTTCATGGCCAACAGAAGAAAAGTGATGAGTTTGTAGTATATCCAGCCTTCCCCATGTTAGTGTGGGAGCAACACTCTTTATAGCTTTCTACCTCCTGAGTGCGAGGGCACCTTCCTTACTGTCTTTGCAGCCTTCCTTCTGCCTTCTCCCCACCCACCATTCCCAGGCAGCTTGTTTTTAGCACTCCACTTCCAGGTACTAAGTTTTGTTCGGGAATCTATGTGTCCTGTTCCCTGTATTGCTGGATGGCAAGCCACCCCCAAATCTGGTGGCTTAAAATGAAAACGTACTACTAGTTTTCATAATTCCATGGGTTGACTGGTCTCTGCTGGGCAGTGTTCTCACTTGGGGTCTCACCTGGGACTGCAGGCAGATGTCTGCTGGGGCTGAAGTCATCTGAAGGTCTGGACGGCCACGGAGCCCCAGTCCCACACTGGCAGATGATGAGCAGAAGCCACGAGGCATGAACACGGACAGTCAAGGTCCATTGGATGTGGTCTTTGGAGACTAGCTAACATCCTGCCTAACACTGCATATAAAAGGGGACCCTTTACATTTAGGTCTTACATTTATCTAACCATAGAGTTAACAAAAGAAAAGGAAGAATATTGTCATGGCAGGGAAATTATCAGATAAATCTTCAAAGGCACAAAGTTATAAGGCAGAGAAAAAAAAAGAGACAAGCCTAGTACACCAAAACACAAAATTTCTCCCAACAAAGGACACCACGGAAGAAGTTAGTATGCCGATGGCCAAACGGGAGGACATATTTGCAATATCGAAAGTGGACAAAGCGATTAGTGTCTAGATATAAACTCTTGCAAATCAACTAAAAAAAAAAAAAAGAGAGAGAACACTGTAAACTCTTTTAAAAATGGGAAGACTTGGGGCGCCTGGGTGGCTCAGTCGGTTAAGCGGCCGACTTCGGCTCAGGTCATGATCTCACGGTCCGTGAGTTCGAGCCCCGCGTCGGGCTCTGGGCTGACCGCTCGGAGCCTGGAGCCTGTTTCAAATTCTGTGTCTCCCTCTCTCTCTGACCCTCCCCCGTTCATGCTCTGTCTCTCTGTCTCAAAAATAAATAAACATTAAAAAAAATTAAAAAATAAATAAATAAATAAATAAAAATGGGAAGACTATTAAAAGGTAATTTACGGGGGGGGGGGGGGGGGCCTGGCTGGCTCAGTCTGTGGAGCATGCGACTCTTGATCTCCGGGTTGTGAGTTCGAGATCCACGTTGGTGCAGAGATTACTTAAAGATAAAAAAAAAAAATCTTTAAAATAAAAAAAAAAAAAGGTAATTGACAAGCCATAAGCCCCAAGTGCTAGCAAACATATGAAGAGGGGCTCAGAATCCTTAGTAATCAGAAAAACACAAAGTAAAGCAGTGAGCTATCAGCTTATACTGATTCACTTGGCAGAAATTAAAAAGCTGGAGAGTGTCCGGTGTAGACTTAGGTGTGATAGGAACCCTCACACGATGCGTGTGACATAAGGACCAGCATGGCCATTGTCCAGAGCATCGGAAGCTATTTTGCGATACGTACCCATGAGGGAATTGCTGGATTTATAGGCTACATATTTATATATTTGTATTTATATATGTATATATATTTACATATTTATATATTGACATTGATATTTAAATTGCCTAACTCCCCAGAAGCTGGGGAGCCATAGGGTTGGAAGAGGTGCCGACTGCGACATCATTCTTTGTTGTTTTGCTATGTGTGTGTTGCACACTCACATGCCGGGGGTGGGGGGGATGGTAGTGGTGGTGGTGGGAGCAGGGAGCCGGAAGCTACCTGTGTGTCCCTCCCTGGAAGAAGGATAACTTGGGACACTCAGCAGCAGTTAGAAGCTACAGACCAAGTACACAGATAGCAGACATGGGTGGAAGAAACCGAATGAGATACGGCACAGCGATCCATTTACAAAAATTAAAAATACCTACAGTTGGGGGCGCCTGGGTGGCTCAGTCGGTTGAGCGCCCGACTGTGGCTCAGGTCACGATCTCACTGTTCGTGGGTTCAAGCCCCGCGTTGGGCTCTGTGCTGACAGCTCAGAGCCTGGAGACGGCTGCGGATTCTGTGTCTCCCTCTCTCTCTGTTCCTCTCCCACACATACTCAGTGTCTCTGTCTCTCAAAAACGAATAAATGTTAAAAAAAATAATTTTTTTAAAAGATGGACAAACAGATCAATGGAACAGGATAGAGTCCACACGTATAGGTCAGTTATAAGTAAACCACACATATACCTTCAACTGAGTTTTCACAAAGGTATAAAAGCAATTCCGTGGAGAAAGGAAGAATTGAATATTCATATGCAAAAAGTGAATTCGGATTTATAACTCAAAGCACAGGAAAAATCAACTCGAAATGGATCATAGACCTAAATGCAAAACCAAACACTATAAAACATGGGAGAAAACATCACAAAAAGGAAACATACCAGAAAAATCTTTGTGACATTGGGTTAGGTAAAGATTTCTTAGTTGCAGCACCAAAAAAACTAATCCATAAAAGAAACATTTGATAAATTGGAATTCATCATAATTAAGAGCACTTTCTCTTTGAAAGACAGTGTGGAGTGCAAATTAAAAACTGGCATATCCGCAAAACATTCAATATGATTCATCACATCAACAGAAAGGACAAAAACCAGACGATCCTTTCAGTAGATGCAGAGAAAGCATTTGAGAAAATATAGCATCTTTCTTGATAAAAACCCTCAAGAAAGTAGGGATAGAAAGATCATACCTCAAGATCTTAAAAGCCATATATGAAAGACCCAATGTTAATGTCATCCTCAAAAGGGAAAAACCTGAGAGCTTTCCCCCTAAGGTCAGGAACACGACAGGGATGTCCACTCTCGTCACTGTTATTCAACGTAGTATTGGAAGTCCTAGCCTCAGCAATCAGACAACACAAAGGAATAAAAGGCATCCAAATCGACCAGAAGGAAGTCAGACTTTCACTCTTCACAGATGACATGATACTCTATATGGAAAACCCAAAAAATTCCGCCAAAAAACTGCTAGAACTGATCCATGATTTCAGCTAAGTCGCAGGATATAGACTCAATGCACAGAAATTGGTTGCATTCCTATACACCAATAATGAAGCAACAGAAAGAGAAATCAAGGAATCTATCCCATTTACAATTGCACCAAAACCCATCAAATACCTAGGAATAAATCTAACCAAAGAGGCGAAAAAATCTATACACTGAAAACTATAGAAAGCTTACGAAACAATGGAAAAACATTCCATGCTCCTGGATAGGAAGAAGAAATATTGTTAAAATATCAATACTACCGGGGCGCCTGGGTGGCTCAGTCGGTTAAGCGGCCGACTTCGGCCCAGGTCACGATCTCGCGGTCTGTGAGTTCGAGCCCTGCGTCGGGCTCTGGGCTGATGGCTCAGAGCCTGGATGCCCGCTTCCGATCCTGTGTCTCCCTCTCTCTCTGCCCCTCCCCCGTTCATGCTCTGTCTCTCTCTGTCTCAAAAATAAATAAAAGTTAAAAAAAATTAAAAAAAATATCAATACTACCCAAAGCAATCTACATATTCAATGCAATACCTATCACAATAACACCAGCATTCTTCACATAACTAGAACAATCCTAAAATTTGTATGGGACCAGAAAAGATCCTGAATAGCCAAAGCAACCTTGAAAAAGAAAACCAAAGCTGGAAGCATCACAATCCCAGACTTCAAGCTGTATTACAAAGCTGTATTCATCAAGACAGTACGGTACTGGCACAAAAACAGCCGCTCAGATCAATGGAACAGAATAGAGAACCCAGAAATGGACTCACAAACGTATGGCCAACTAGTCTTTGACAAAGCAGGAAAGAATATTCAGTGGAATAAAGACAGTCTCTTCAGCAAACGGTACTGGGAAAACTGGACAGCGACATGCAGAAGAATGAACCTGGACCACTTTCTTACACCATACACAAAAATAAACTCAAAATGGATGAAAGACCTCAATGGAAGACAGGAAGCCATCAAAATCCTCGAGGAGAAAACAGGCAAAAACCTCTTTGACCTTGGCTGCAGCAACTTCTTACTCAACACGTCTCTGGAGGCAAGGGAAACAAAAGCAAAAATGAACTATTGGGACCTCATCAAGATAAAAAGCTTCTGCACAGCGAAGGAAACAATCAACAAAACTAAAAGGCAACCTACAGAATGGGAGAAGATATTTGCAAATGACATATCAGATAAAGTGCTAGTATCCAAAATCTATAAAGAACTTCTCAAACTCAACACCCAAAAACCAAATAATACAGTGAAGAAATGGGCAAAAGACATGAATAGACACTTCTCCCAAAGAAGACATCCAGATGGCCAACTGACACATGAAAAAATGCTCAACGTCACTCATCATCATGGAAACACAAATCAAAACTACAATGAGATACAACCTCACACCTGTCAGAATGGCTAACATGAACAACTCAGGCAACAACAGATGTTGGCAAGGATGCAGAGAAAGAGGATCTCTTCTGCACTGCTGATGGGAATGCAAACTGTTGCAGCCACTCTGGAAAACAGTACGGAGGTTCCTCAAAAAATTAAAAATAGAACTACCCTACGACCTGGCAATTGCCCTACTAGCTATTTACCCAAGAGATACAGGCATGCTGTTTCGAAGGGGCACATGCACCCCAATGTTTATAGCAGCACTATCAACAATAGCTAAAGTATGGAAAGAGCCCAAATGTCCATTGACAGATGAATGGATAAAGAAGATGTGGTATATATATATATATATATATATATATATATATATATATATATACAATGGAGTATTACACGGCAATTAAAAAGAATGAAATCTTGCCATTTGCAATTACGTGGATGGAACTGGAGGGTATTATGCTAAGTGAAATTAGAGAAAGACAAATATCATATGACTTCACTCATAGGAGGACTTTAAGATACAAAACAGATGAACATAAGGGAAGGGAAGCAAAAAGAATACAAAAACAGGGAGGGGGACAAAACATAAGAAACTCTTAAATATGGAGAACAAACAGAGGGTTACTGGAGGGGTTGTGGGAGGGGGGATGGGCTAAATGGGTAAGGGGCATTGAGGAATCTACTCCTGAAATCATTGGTGCACTATATGCTAACAGGGATGTAAATTTAAAAATAAACAATTTTTTAAAAAAATATGGTTAGTATATTAGACTGAGCATTTAAAATAATTGAATACGCACTATGTTCCCTTAGAAAAAAATTAAAAAGAAAGCACAAAAGTAGGTAGATTAAAATAGTTGTCGTTAGTTCTGGGAATTGGCATATGAACATATACTTGTATTAGTACAAGTTTAGTACATGTTTACATAACATGTTTGTATTCTATATATAATAAAAACATATATAACATTTTTAAAAAATGGCAAGCCAGATCTCTGATAAAGTGTTCGTATCCAGAATAAAGAACCCTCAAAACCCAGTAAGAAAACAAACAACTCAAAAACAAACAAGCAAACAAATAAACAAAAAGGGCAAGAAATTTGAACAGGCAATTCACCAGATTTACCAATGGCAAATAAACACATGAAAAGGTGTTCAATATCTTTAGCCATTACAGAAACTCAAAGGAAAACCACAATGAGATACCGTTACACACCAATTAGAATGACTAAAATTTAAAACACTGACCACTGGGGCTCCTGCGTGGCTCAGTCAGTTAAGTGCCTGACTCTTGATCTCGACTCGGGTCAGGATCTTGTAGTCCTGAGGTCGAGCCTCGGGATAGGCTCCACGCTGAGCTTGGGGCCTGCCTGGGATTCTCTCTCTCTCTCTTTCTCTGCCCCTCTCCCACTCATGAGTGTGCAAATGCTCTCTCTCCCTCTGTCTCTCTGTAAAAATGAATAAACTTAAAAAAAAAATTGACCATAATAAGCATTGGTGCATCTGCGAGGGTTTGTGAGCAAACAGCTAAGAAAGAATTCTTGAGACATCTTTGGTGCAAAAAGGTGATTTTATTACAGCACAGGGACAGGACTAACAGGACCCGGGGGGCAGAAAGAGCTGCACTGGGGTTGTGAGGAGTGACTGCTTATATACTCTTAGGTTAGTGGGGGTAGGGATAGTGTAAGTCTCTAAGGAATTTGGAAGCAAGGCTTTCAGGACCTTGAGGGGCTGGCTGCTATTAAGATAAGGTTACTTTTAGTCTTTAATAAAACAACATCAATGCAGTAAGGCAGCCATGAGTGCCTTGAGCAACATCACACTCTGCATGTTTCAGGTGTCTATCCGTGGGCTGCAAGCTGTACGCAGACATAATTTAAGCTGCATTTCTCTTGCCTTTGTTTTCCTCATCATAGGGAAACTAGAACTCTGAGACACTGCTGGTGGGACGTAAAACAGTACAACCGCTTTGGAAAGCAGTCTGGCAGTTTCCTAACAAGCTTATGAACACGTCTGCCATATGACCTAGTCATTCCACTCCTGGACATTTACTCAAGAAAAATGAAACCATGCATGTATACAGACTTGGATGGAAATGTTCACAGCAGCTTTATTCGTTATAGTGAAAAACTGCCCACAACCCAAATCCCATCAACAAGAGAACGGATGAACAAATTGTGGTATATCCATACGATATCATACGATAAAATAAATTTTACTTGGCCATAGAAAGGAAGAAACTATTGATACACGCAACCACATGGGTGAACCTCAAAGTAATTATGCTGAGAGATAAGAAGCCAGACACAAGTGTATGTACTGTATGATTTCCATCCACATAAAATTCTAGGAAATGCAACCTAACATATTGTGACCAGAAGCAGATCAATGGCTGAGAAAGGGGGAAACTTGTAGGCATGATGTATATATGTTCATGAACTTGGTTGCAGCGATGCTTGCACGAGAGCACACATACCTCAAAACGCAGCAAACTGTACCCTTTGGTTACGTGCAGTTTCTTGTAGGTCAATACCTCAATCAGTTGTCTTTAAAAAAAGAAAAGGTAATCTCGCGCCCAGAGTGACAGGGCTGGTTAAGTGGCACAGAGCGATCCAAACGCAGAAGTCCGCGCCTAGAGCCCCACGTTCTCAGTCCCTGAGCTCCCGGTGACTAGAGCCCTGAAGAAAGTGCTGGAACGGGGCAGAGGCCCAGCGCGGACCTCGGCCGAGTTAACGATTACCGGTGGGCGGGCCCTCGCGGTCCCGCCCCGCCCGCTGCCCCGAGCGCCCGGCGCCGCCCTGTCGCCCCGCCGCCACCTGCCGCTCGGCCGCGTCCGCACCTGCGTCGCGCCCGCCATGGTGAGGGGGTCGCGCGCCCGCCGCCCGTGGGGGCCGGGGCGCGCGGGAGGGCGGAGGAGAGGAAAGGGTCCGACCGCGGGGGCGTGGCGGGGGGCGACGAGGGTGGAGTACGGTGCCTGCGAGCTCTGCGCCCGCTGGCCGCGCGCGGGCTCGGAGAGCCGGGGTCTCCGCCCCGCGGCCGCCCGCACCCCTTGTAGTGTCCCAGGGTGAGCCGAGACCGGGAGAGGGGCGGTGGCGGGTCCGTGTGACAGCGAGGCGGGAGCCCAGGCCTGGTCCTGCTCCCAGGCCCGTATAACCCGGCCCCCTCGCTGCCGCGGGCGGGGCTTGGGCGGTGGGCCCAGGGCGGTCAGTGGGGAGTGGGGAGAGGCATCTAGTGAGCCCGCAGACCTCTTCCCCCTCGGTCGCCAGTCCTCTTCCGTATTGAGGGAAGGGGGGCGTCTGAGTGTCTGAGTGTGAGAAGGAGGGAGGCTGGTTCTGTGTTCTGCGCGCCTGTTTACCGCCTTTCTCTCGTGCACTTTTGGCACAGGGTCCGGCCAAGCCCTCTGTGCACCCTGTGCTGCCCCCTGGCCTCAGAGCCAGCCCCTGGTGCCTAGCTCCAGGACTGTGCTCAGCAATAGGGACCTGATTGCTCAGGATCAGCCCTCCTCCAGGCTGGGTTTCCCCCCAGGAGGGCCCTGGCCCTGTGCTCAGCTCTGCGTCAACACCTCCACCCTTGGGCAGGTGAAGGTGGGCCCTGGCAGGGGAGGAGAGCCTAGCCTGGGGAAGCTTTACTAAACAGCCCCTTTGTGGTCCCACAGCCTCCGGAGCAGGGGGGACTGTGGTAACAGCTGAGAGGGCATTTGGAAAGCTGTGGCTTGGAGGGAGGGGCGGTGGGGAGTGAGGCTGATTGTGTGGTGCACTGAGGCCCCAAAGATGCAGGGCAGGGTGGGTAATCAGTAACCCGACAGCACACTCCCCCACAAGGCAGAGGCCAGGCCTGACGTGTGATTTACCGAGCAAACACTGCCCCTTCCCCCCACCCGATCCCAGATCTGGGAGGAGCTTGTCATTTCAGCCCCAGGCTGTGACACTTGGGGGTCCCCAGAAGACTCTCGAGGAAGGGGTGCCTCCCAGGGGACAAGGGTACCCATCCACTTATTTCTGGGCCAAAGAACTAAGCAGTGGGTTCTGATGCCAGGGCTGACATCAGTTAATCCAGTTGCCTGGATACGTGGACCAGGCTTATCAACCACTGAGAAAGGGCCAGCTCTGGGAAGGGAGCAGGGGTGGGGCGCTGGATGCAGATCTCTCAGAGCTGAGGAAAGGAGCCTGACGAAGCCAGGTCAGTCCAGAGAAAACAAGTGTTTTCAGGAGGCAGAGACAGATGGACCTCGAGGAGGCTGCAATCCTTTTCCGGATCTCCCCCCACACCGGAGAGGCCCATCAGGCCTGCCAGCCCCAGGAGCCTCCTTTTATAAATGCAGGTGCCGTGCCCTTGGTAACAGTGGAGTCTACTAAAAGTGTCCCACTGGCTCCTCTTGCTGATCTGACAGTGGAAGTTCTTGGCCCCTTCTGCCCTTGAAGCCAAGGGAGGTGAGGGCCACAGGGTCACCTGGCTGGAGGATGGCAGGACTGGGGCTTGAACCGGCCCTGCCAACTCGGCCCACACCTACCGGCTGCCGGCTGCCTCAGGAAAGCTAAACTAACCTCCCTCACGTTCTCTCCCCTGATCTCATTGATTCACTTCTCCTTTAGCACTCTGTATTCTGTCCTGGGGGAGTGCTTTTCAGAAGTCTTGATTCTGGGATCCCTGGTGCCAGGCCTGGATCCTCCTAGGGAGTGGAACTGACCTTGGCTTCCTTCTGTCTCTGAGGGTTCCACCCATGGCTGTGCCAGTTTGGGCTGCCTTGAGGGCACTTTGCACAATATGTAAATAGGATGAGGCCCAAGGTTTGCCAGTTGCCCTTGGCCAAGTTACCTCCACTTTGGGACTGAGCTCTGTTGGCTCGGGCTCCCCAAGCTGACAGAATAGAAAAGGTGGGAGTCTGAAACCCCTAGGCCCGGCAGCCGGTACTCAGAGGCTACATGGGACCATGATGAATACCCACTGGGAGGTAGGGCCAGTGGATGTCAACTGTGCTATGGCTAAGAGTCATCTGGAAGGTGTTTTAGGTGCTGGCTCCTCTGCCCAGCCCCAGGAGGCAGACTCAGAACCCCTTTGAGAACAATGCCTGTGTTCTCTTGGACTGAGGGGAAAGTAGGGGGAGGAGCACAGTGGTCATTTTGCCTTTCTAGGCCTCAGTTTCCTTGAGTAACAACAGCACTGGCATAGGGTGAACTGGATGAAGCCCAGAACAGAAGAAGTTTGGAAAATCCTGGGTACTCTTTTTCTGAAAGGTCGTGTACATTCGAATCTGGGCTTGATCTGTCTCATTAACTTAAGAGACCTATTTGGTGTGTGTGCGGGGGTGGGGGAGGGGGGAATCTGTCAGGCTTTGGGGTGGGGTGAGGGGGACTATTGCTCAACCCCAGGGACTTGCATCACACCTCAGGATTTTCTGTTCTTAGAGACAAGTGTCCAAATCTAAGAAACAATCAGTGCCTGAGCCAGGGCCCCACCTCCAGGGCAGGGCGCCACCCTCAACACCTCCCTGTCAATTGCTTTAGAACAGCCCTCCCAGGCTGGCTACATTTATTTCCCCAGGGATGGGGCACTCTCCTGGATCGCAAAAAGAAATGCCCTTGGGCCTCTGTTGATTTTCTCTCCTAGGCTGGCAAAGCACACAGGCTAAGTGCCGAGGAGAGGGACCAGCTGCTGCCAAACCTGAGGGCCGTGGGGTGGAATGAGCTGGAAGGCCGCGATGCCATCTTCAAGCAGTTCCATTTCAAAGACTTCAATCGGGTATGGCACCGGGTGGGACAGAGCGTCTGAGACTGGGGCGATGGGGTCCCATTCCAGGACTTGTTCTCTCCCTTAAAGCCCTCCTACCCGAGACCCTCAGACACTACCCTGGTCCGGATGACTTGGGAGTGTCATCCTTGGGGACTGGAGAGGGGGGAGATGGGTCTTGGGCCCTCCATACCTGGAACTTTTAGAAACAATCCTTAGAGAAAACGGGTCAAGTAGGAAACAAGACATCTCAGTAGATAACCAAAAGACTGGCCAGGACTCAACATCTCTGTGGTGTTTCCACCTAGTTAGGTAGGGGCCCTAGGAACCAGACTTTCTTCCCACTTCGGAAGGACCGCCTCAAACTCCGGCGCAGAACCAGCCGCAGGGTGCCAGGGGGGTGACTAAAGCTGGACGGGTCTCCTTGTGGGGAGCGGGTCCATCCTGCACCTAGGTCTCACGCCAGCTCGAAAAGGGGCCTAGCAGCCCTCTGTCTCTCAGAGCACTAACTCGGGTCTCACTTCACTACATAGGCTTTTGGCTTCATGACGAGGGTGGCCCTACAGGCGGAGAAACTGGACCACCACCCCGAATGGTTTAACGTGTACAACAAGGTGAGTGATGCCTGCCTGATGGGTCCAGCCCAGCCTGTTCTGAAGGCCCTTCCCTGGGCTTCCCTAGGGGCCTCACCACCCAGGGGCTGCCTGTCCACTCCTCCTGGTCCTTTCAGCTCGTTCCTGGAATGAACGTGAACACCCCTGCAAAACAGTCAGTGTCACTACAAATTAAAGAAGGTGCCAATTAAAACACTCGTGAGAGAACTTGCGGTTGAGGTAGAGAGTAAGGAGACATTAAGGCGGCAAAACCCACAAAAGGCAAGACTGTGGGAATCGGGCGTATTCATTGCTAATAGCTCCAAATGACTTAAATCCTCCTGGAGGTGTGGAGGAATGAAAAAGTAATAACTTGAGCTAATACCCACGCACAGCAAACAGATCGGCCTGCCTGCCGAACAAACGCTGTCATTCAATGCCCTCCTTGTGCGAGTGGCGGGTTTACACTGTTGCTAGAGACTCTCAGGCAGGCAAGGCAGCCCCCAGGAGAGATTGCAGTGCCTGGCCGCTGTTCTGGAATCCTTGGTGTGGCAGAGCCCCGTAGCCGTGACCCTCTCCTGCTCTTGGCGAAGGCAGCGGATGAGCTGGGCCCTAACCGCTGGTTTTGTTTCAGGTCCACATCACCCTGAGCACCCATGAGTGTGCAGGCCTTTCAGAACGGGACATAAACCTGGCCAGCTTCATCGAACAAGTAGCAGTGTCCATGACATAGGCCCTGCCCTTCCTCGTGGAAGTCTTTGGGGGAAGTGGAGGGACTGATTTGGGAATCCAGGGAGGGAGCTGGGGAGCCCTGAGATGTTCTACAGCCAGAATTGCCAAGTGGACTCCGCTGCCTCCGTTTAGGGGAGAGTCCTTGCTGTGGTAAGAGGAGGTGCCAGCCTCACTGCCGACCACTCTTTGTCCCCAGCGCTCTGGCACACGTGTGCTAATCGAGTACGATCTTCCCCTTCTGTAGGACTTCCCAACAACAGTAATGGTCTTCTTGCCAGGCTGTGTCTTGCTCCTTTTCTGATTCATTTCCCAAGAAGCTGTGTCTAAGATGCACAGTCTTAACTTAGAAGCCAGGACCCTAAAGTCAACCCCATCGTATGTGACAGAAACACGTGTGCTTTTATGCCTCAAATAAAACTACTGTTTCACTCGGCCTCAGCTCTGGAACATGGTTTTCCACAGGTCAGTCCAAACTGGAGTCAAGAGGCATTTAGAGCACTTACTCAATGAAGGCACCGGAGGAAAAGTAGGACCAAGCCACCCTGTCTGCATGGAGTTCACGGTCATGTAGGGGAATTAAGCAGGAAGCAGTTAACTATCACTAGGCAGGATGAATGAAGTCAGTGCTACAGGCGAGGATAAGAAATGAGCTAAGGAAACATGAGGCGATTGACAAGGGTGACTCTGGAGGCTTCATTTAAATTATGCTTCGAAGACCTGAATGGAATTCTTGAGGCAGAGATGGCTGAGGGGGCACCATGAATAAAAGTAAAGGTGTGTAGGACACTGTGTTTATCCGTGGTGGGACCTGTGACTAGGAAGGCAGTCTGCGTGGGGCGCCTGGGTGGCTCAGTTGGTTAAGTGTCCAACTCTTGATCCTGGCTCAGGTCATGCTCTCACCATTTGTGGGATCAAGCCCCATGTCGGGCTCTGTGCTGACTTGAGGCTGCTTGGGATTCTCTCTTTCTCTCTCTCTCTCTGCCCCTCCCCCACTCACACTTGCACTAAAATTTAAAAAAAAAAAAAAGGCAGTCTTAGGCTGTATGATCTGTCTGGTCTACATCCCATGGGAAGATTTGTTTTTAATGTTTTTAATGTTTATTTTTGAGAGCAAGCATGAGTGGGGCGGTGGGGGAGAGGGAGGGAGGGAGGGAGAGGGAGAGGGAGAGGGAGAGAGAGAGAGAGAGAGAGAGAGAGAGAGAGAAACAGAATCTGAAGCAGGTTCCAGGCTCTGAGCTGTCAGCACAGAGCCCGACACGGGGCTCAAACTCACGAACCGCTAGATCATGACTTGAGCCAAAGTCGGACGCTTAATGAAGCCACCCAGGTGCCCCATCCCATGGGGAGATTTCTAATCCTCAAGGATTACTTGCTTTTACTACATAAGGGAGAGGACAAAAATCCTAGCTTAAGGAGGTGATGGGCTATTTTACCACCTGAGCAGCTAAGGAGCCAATTCCTACAGACCAGTCCTCCAACCTAGAGACTCTAGGGTAGAATATTCCCATAATGTGCTGTGTCTGGGAGAAGTGGGAGCCACAGAGCACAGTAACCTCTCTCCCCAGCGCATGCCACATGGATGTCCTTTTGCGGATGCCACTATGCAAGATTTGGGGAAGCCCTTCTCCCTCACCTATGACCCCCTAGCCTGAAGGTGCCGGCATACTAAGCTGACTTGCAAATGCCACAGTCCCTTGGAACAGGGTGTCACAACCCAGTTACCCTGAATGAGTTGGTCCTGCAACAAGGGCCAGAAAAGAAAGGTTGGTGGCTGAGAAATCAGCATACTGTTGGTAAGAGGTACTAGCAGGATCTAAAGATAACAATACCTAGGTCAACAACAAGTTCCTAGCAAAGCTTAATATCAAAACCAATGAGATTCAGATGCTCTCCCGTCTGCCCCACTTCTGACTTAACTTTTCCTAAGTGGGCTCTGATCTGATGACTGCGGATTAGGGGACAGAAGCCACCAGACATGGAAGTATGGAGCACACGTTACGTCACCTTCCTGCCTCTGCTTACTCAGGGGTCAGGGGTTGAAAACACCATCCTGGAGGACACTACAGTCATATGAAGGACTTTTCTGTGGGACAAAGACCTATAAGCAATACTTTTTCCGAAATAAATGTTTGTTCTAAAATTCATGCAAATAACTGAAGTTATATGGGAAGATGTTAAGGAGAGATTATGAAAAAGCAAGGCCAAGAAAAAGGCAATTAAGACTCACAACTCAAGAAAGGTTTCAAACAGCTGACTCTTGCTTACCCAGGCTGTAGCTGGTGGCTATCAAATCCGGCCTCCATCATCACTTCTGTCACTGCCAGGTCTAGTGAAAAGTGGCTCATTGCTACCAAGAACCCACAGGGAAGGCAAAAGGGTTCAGAGTAAGTAGCAGGAGTAAGCATTCAAACAGCAACTCTTGGATGGGCCAGGTCCCCTAACCAAGCATATCCTGGCCTCTTATTCTCTAGGGTTTACCCAGAGCAACTAGGTGCTCAGGAAACCAAGTCATTTAGCAGAAAACTGTAGCAAAGACAACATTCCTTGGCTTGATTCTGACAAAGTCCAAATGGAATTGAGAAACTGGGTTACCTGAAGGACAGCCTCCAAGACCCGAATAACCCTTTGGAAAGACTGCTCACTTCTTATTCGTAACGGAACAAGGTGTCCAGTGGTTACATGTGCAGAGCTATTCTGAGGGGTTCCACCAACTCCCAAATCAAATGCGGGCCTCGAAGCCAGTGCCCAGCTGGCTGGGGCCCACCTCAGAGGGCTCAATCCATCATTAAGGTATCAGCAGAAGTAATGATGAAGATGACAGAAAACACAAGGCAGGGCCCAGGTCCTGGGGAGCTAAAGACCTAAGTTCTAGAACTCCTTAAAACCGGTATGACCACCACTCTTGGAGAAGCCACCGGCAAAGGTCCTCTCGCCCAGGGCTACGGCCCTGAGTATCAGCGGCCACACACAACCGTTTCACCACAAGGGGGCGATGTCCCACCAGCAGCCCGTTCTAGAACTGCCCCAGCCCGACCCCCTCCCCCTGGATCAACCACCTGCATCCAAATCATTGAATACAACCATCCACATTAGTTAAGATTTGGGACATTTAATTAATTGCTTTTTAAGATATTATTGCTGCAGTTAGGAAGGGAGCATTGAGATGGGAAGAAGGAGGTTAAATACAGAAAAGATTTAGAAGAGGCAAGTACCATTTTCCAAGTATAAAACTGGTAATATTAAAAGTTACACGGCAGTATATTCACACGAGTACTTAATGTAGAAACAAGACAGTACGGTTTCTGCAGAGGCCAATGTGACATCTGCTAGCAACATGACATCGTGAAGACTTCTGCCCACCTCTGCCAGACTAGGTGTTACTATGTGCACAGATACACAGAGAATGGAAAGCCCACAAGTGTTGAGTCAAACTAAGGCTCATGATCATAAAGTGGCTACAGTAGGTCCCTTTAAAAAATGCCACTGCCCCCAGGGCAGCAGTGCTGTCACGGAAGAGGGGGGCCTGCAGACACTGGAAGCAACAGCTTGCTCTGTAGGGCATGTGCTTCTCCAGTTTAGCAGCTAACAGACCACAGTGGTGCCTGCTGGGTGGTTTGTCCAGCGCCACGAATGCACCGGAGACCCAAGAGACAGTTCACACAGAGCTCCTCTCTTGGGGGGGTGCCCACCAGTTCGGTAACTGGAGGGAACGTGACCCCCGGGTCCAAAGGATCCTAGCCTCTCCCTCTAACACACACACACACACACACACACACACACACACACACACACGCCCCAACCTCTCCTGGAACCCACAATGGACAGGAGGAACACATACCACACCAGCCCTGCAGTGACACAGCCAGCTAATCACAGTTATTGTGGAGGAAGTACAGTGCTAAAGGCCTGGGGGCGGGGGAAGTCTGGTCGTCTTGGCTCTCCTGGCCAGCATTCCCAGTGAGGGAGGCCAGAGGATACCAGCCTCAAGAGGCTGAATGGTTCAGGAGTCCCTGAGAAGGGTAATGGAACAGAGGAGATTTTCTCCTGACTCATCCTAAAGTACTCCCCTACCCAAACAAAAATCTCAAAGACTGCTGCACCTCCCCCAGGGCCTGGGTCAGGAATAGCCCACCACTGCTCACTGTGAGGAAAAAGGCACACAATATGTCGTCTTCAGAGGAAGACAGTGGCTCCACCTAGATCAGGGCCCCATGCAAGGGAGAAGGGGGTAGGAAGTGGGTGCAGGGTTTGGTCCTGTCCCTGCACCACCCTGAGCAACTAGTCTTAGGAAGGAATCCCAGGCCCTAGGCCGCAACTGACGGTTGCCGTCATGCTTTCCTATCCTAACAAGTTTGTCTCATTCTAGCCAGGGCTGAGAAGTGTCCAGTACCTGAGGCTAAACTGCCATAGTACCTTTGCGAGATGAATATAGGGAAAGAGGCAGGACGAACACACTAATGGGGAGAAAAATTTTCCTTGCCGTGGGGGCTCTCTCTCACACCCTACTGGCACCCACCTAGGGTAAGTCAAGGCAACTCGTGAAGGTGCTCTGAGCTGTTCCTTCAAGTGAACATACTCCTACATGATGGCTTACAACGGTGGGGGGTGGGGAGGGGAGGACCACCAACTCTGGCGACAGAGATGTGACTCTGGGCACTCATCCTGCTCTGACACTCAGAGACGCAGGGAAAGGGCCCTGGTTTCCGATCATCACCAGCCTGGGAGAGGGAGGGTACAGGTGTGCTCCGAACACTGCCAATTCAGACAGGCAGCACGAGGGCCGGAAAGTCCTGGGTTCTCTAGAAACCACGTTCTCTTCTTAATCCAGGGGAACAATAGCAAACCAATGAGAGCATGACTTCAAACACCTATCTCCAAAGACGGCAGCAACCAAGTATCAGACCAGGGACTGGAGCACGAAAGAGGGCCGTTCCAGAGCCTGCCTTGATAGACTGAGCAGATCTGCTTGGCCACTCCAATCCTGCAAACCAGGAACAGCGGCCTGTCCAGCTGTGTCCTGGAAAAATAAAGTGAGGTGTGCTAAAAGCGACTCTAAGAGGGACGACTCACCTACTCAAAGAGGAGGGCCGAGAAGGCCGCGTGCTTAGAGTACACCTAACACCACCCGGGGAGACGCGTGTCACACGGACGCTTCCGAGCTGCCTTGCCCATCTGCCTGAGAGAACAAAGAAAACCCTCTCGTATCGCATAAACCATACCCCAGCCTCCCTAAGGAATCAGGACAGGTCGGAGCTGTCACACAATGATGAAGTGAAGTGGAAAGCTAGAAGGTTAGAGAAGGAAATGGCTAAAACGATTCCTAGGGTAACATTTGAGAGCAAGGGCAAAATAATTAGGTAATGGACTCCTTTGGGATCTCCACATTCAAAACCACAAAAGGATGATAGGAGGAACAAGAATCCTGAGGATCAAGCCGTCTCGTGGTCCATCTCGTCGTGATCTACGGAGCAAGACCAGATGTTCGAACTGTGCGCGGCCTGTTCCACACCCCCAGAACCTTCTGAAGGCCAGGAGCCCCTCGGGGCAACGAAGGGTCCAGACTCAGCGGGGTTTCGAAGAACCGTTCATCTGGCTGCTCGGAGTTACAGCGTCAGTGCTGAAAAGGCTGTCCAAGAAGACGGAGGTCAATTCTGCCACCAGGTTCCTGTCGACGGTCGTCTGGGCCATGCCGTAGATCGCACCCTACAAATCCAGTCAGAGATCATTACTGGCAATGAGGGGGACAGGGATGGAGATGAAGCTGTGGCTCTGATCTCCCCCTCCTCCCATCCCTGACTTCCATGTCCCTCTTCTCCCCACTCCATGCCCACCCAGACAATTTTTCACAGGTACTTGCCAGTCTGCCTTTCTGCCCAAAGGAACCAGCCTATGGGATTTGCTGTAGAAAATTCCAGAAAAGTCAGGCTATTGCCTTTCCTGTGTCAAAACTTTCTTTTCAAAGGGACAGGACCACCACCTGCCTTTGTATGGCACTTTTAAATTTATAAGGTGCTTTCTACATAGCATACTTCATTTGAGACCAAACACCTTGGACACGGGTGAGGCAGAGATTATCAGCTTGGAGTAATAAGGTTTGTGGAGACATAACAGAGGCAGGAACAGACTCGAGGTCACTTGGTTCTTCCAACCCCCCCAGGATACCTAAACTTCCACAGGAAGAAAAAAATCCCAAGTGTCCCTACCATTCCTGTGGTCTTTGCTTTAGGATTCTTCATGATCTGAGTGACAGACTCCCGGATGTCCTTTAGGAACTGTATGGCTACTCGCTTCCGAGTGTGTACCAGCGTGATGCAGAAATGAATACTACGGGAGAAGACAGACACAGACAGAGATGAATCTCGGGGGAAAAAAGTTCTAAAATAAAGCAGCCCCCCACACAGGAATTTATCGCTTGCTTCTTCATGTGATTTGTGACGAGTGTTCCCAGTCCTGGGAATCAGGGAGATCAAATACATGGGCTGTCGAGCATGGGCTGACATGAGGGCTTCATGCCTCAGCATGATCGAGAACATCCTGACAGAATGAATACAGCTGCCAGCTCTGTCCCACCCCTCCCCTCCAAAACGGTCAACTGCTAGGCCTTGAGCCACGTGACCACCAAGGGGATGCTTTCATCTTAGATGATACACCTTCATGGGGACAGGGCCACAGGGCTGGGGTCTTGAAGGACTTCAAGGCAAAGAAGCAACTCTAACTCCCCCTGGAGGGAGACTGAGGAACAGAGGGATAGTGAAGAGGAATAAACTGAGTCCACACAGGACTGGCAATGGCACCACGAAGTCAAAGGGATCGGGGTACATAGAAGACACAGGAGAGACCTCTGCCGTTGGGGTGGAGTGTTTATTTATTTATAAGCATCATGGAAGGTTAGATTACAAAGGCATATTAAAGGAGAGAGCAGCGGGCCTGAACGATTAGAGGCCCTAAGGGAGGTTTTGAGGGAAGCAGTCAGTTTGTAGGCACCATGTGATGGCGGTGCACAAGACGGGTAGAGACAGCACAGCCTAGAAAGACGGCAGGGGCGGTGGGGAGGCGTCTCATGACCGGCCACTGGTCTCAAGAGGCTGCCACCTAATTTTGCTAGTTTTAAAACTAATCGTCTTGTCCTGGATACAGAGTAATTCCAGATGGCAAGACGCAATCCTACAGCTACTACAGTTGCCACTGCGGTGCCCGGCCTCATAGCCGATCTCTACGCTTCGGGTCACCTTGCCACCCGAGTTCTTTGGGAGCCACGGCGCGCAGGAAGGGAAGAGGCTCCTCCAGCTTACCTGGGTGGGAACTGCAGGTGGTTCAGGTTCCATCCCTTGGCAGTCATCAGGTTAAACAGTCGGTAGATGTCAAAATCTCGGGAGCCCAGAGCTATGACTGACAACTGAGGATTCCCAAAAACAAAGATGCCTTTGATATTTTCCAGCCTGAAAACAAAAAAAGGAACAGAAAGGAAGTTCAGCCACATACACTCCTCGGGCCATCACCTCTCTAATCATTCAATGTCTCCCCTATAACACAATCTACTCTTTTAGGGCCTCAGCTCTCTCACCTTCTAAAATCAGGTGGCTAGACTGAGAGCAGTGGTTCCCCAAACATTACAAGTATTCAAAGGCCCAAATCCCACCAAGCTCCAATGAGTCAGAATCATCGGCTCTTACCCTATCTGCCCAACTCCCAAATTCTGATATGCCTGAGAGGCATCTGAGGCATAAAAGATGCACGTTAAGGGGCGCCTGGGTGGTTCAGTCAGTTGAGTGTCCGATAGCTCAGGTGATGATCTCGGGCCTCGTGGGTTCGAGCCCCACGTCAGGCTCTGTGCTGATAGCTCGGAGCCTGGAGCCTACTTCGGATTCTGTCTCCCTCTCTCTGCCCCTCCCCCACTCGCATTTTTTTTCTCTCTCTCAACAATAAGTAAACATTTAAAAAATTAAAAAAAAAAATGCACAGTAAAAAAAAAAAAAATCCTGGCAAAATCATCTATCTCCACAGTTTAAAGTCCTACATGTCATGCCTAATGCATGAAATGGTACAGCAGCTCTCAACACACAGGTCTACCAGCTGGGTATACGCAGGCTTCTTTCAAATGAGACAGGCCTAACTGGCCACTTTCATTCACCTTCAGGACTCTGCAAAAGCCTCCCCAGCCCGGGTGAGCCACAGAGACAGGCGGGTAATATGTGCACAGGTAAGTCAGCCAGCACGCAGCCTAGTTCCAGCCTTAGCTCAGCCCTGGATTTCCTCACTTGCCCCGCCCCCATTCATTCCGCCTCATCCCCAATTCTTTTCCTACACTAGCGATTCTCCACGTGTGATTCCTAGACTGGCAGCTTCAGTTCCCACTGGGAACTTCCTAGAGACGCACACCCTCAGACTCCCTTTCCAGATCTACTGAATGAGAATTCTGCATTTTAAACACATCCTCCGGATGGTTAGGACACATGCTCAAGTTTGCACTGAACTGTCTATCAGCCCTTGGTAAGAGCTGCCGGTTGCTGACACGTGCTTTGAGACACGATGGCTCAAGACGAAGCCTGGATCTGACCCTCCAAGTCACAGCAGAGCAAGGGAACTTATCCTCTCGGGCCAGCACCACACTCCTGAGCTGCTGTCCTAAAGCCCCGGTCTCCAGAGGACGGTAAACGGGCTGGGAGTACGGGTGCTTGGCCAGGCAGACGCCTCGAACCTACGAGCAGACAAAGCAAGAGACGAGGCAGAATCCCGATCTTGCACACATACTCTGACTTGAGGAAGCGAGTGGTTTTGATGATCTGTTTGGTAGCTTCAACATAGCCACTCTCACCGAAGTACATCAAGGCAGCCCAACAGGCCGCGCTAATGCCTCCAGGCCGTGAGCCCGCGATGGTCGGGGAAGCGTAGATACCACCCTGCCAATCGGTAGCAACGAAGAACTGATGGCTCCTGTACTTCTTGTCACTGTACAACACCACGGACGAGCCTTTGGGGGCGTAGCCATACTGAGGGGGAGAAGCACAGGTGAGTCCACGGTTCTGCCGGGCACGCCTGCCCCACAAACTCAGCCCGCAAACCTCTCTCTCACGCGCCCGCTTCTCTCTGCTTCCCGCCCACGTGAAACATTCAAAGTCAGGGGGCGCCCGGGTGGCTCAGTCGGGTGAGCGTCCGACTGCAGCTCAGGCCATGATCTCACGGTTCGGGAGTCCAAGCCCCGCCGTGGGCTCGCCGCTGTCAGCGCAGAGCCCACGTCGCAGCCTCTGTCTCCCTCTCTCTCTGCTCTCACCCTCTCTCTCAAAAATAAATAAACTTAAAAATTTTAAAAAAAGAATTCAAAGTCAGGAGGTTAAAGGCTGGAGGGAACTCTCTTTGAGGGGAGAAGGGTGGAATTCGTGTCACTCGGAACAACTCAAATCACGAGCTGACTCCCTTCCCGTTATTTTTATTAGTATTATACTTCCTTTTAAAAAAATCACAGTGCTCAGAATCCAGAAGCTACTTGATGCAGCTGAAAAATAAACTGTGCGGTTGGTTTCCTTATAGAAAATGTGCCCTCCTAACGAACTGTCCCTGCAGCTCACGTGGAGCTAAGTTCACTCCCTGACGGACACCGGGAGAGATGGTAAGGAAGGGGGCACAGGGGTTGCTGGGGGCCGAGGTGAAATCGGATCAGATCCTGACGGAAGATCCGTACACGTTTTTTAGAGTCTGAGAACCAGGTCCCCACTACACTGGAAATTAAAAAGAACTCTGCCAGTGCAGCCAAGACAGAGCACGCATCCCGAGGCCGCTATTCCGTCTCCACATCTGGATGCCGTTTAAAAGCGTTCCTGACCGGGGCGCCTGGGTGGCGCAGTCGGTTAAGCGTCCGACTTCAGCCAGGTCACGATCTCGCGGTCCGTGAGTTCGAGCCCCGCGTCAGGCTCTGGGCTGATGGCTCGGAGCCTGGAGCCTGTTTCCGATTCTGTGTCTCCCTCTCTCTCTGCCCCTCCCCCGTTCATGCTCTGTCTCTCTCTGTCCCAAAAATAAATAAAAAACGTTGAAAAAAAAAAATTTTTAAAAGCGTTCCTGACCAACCTACACTTGGTCTCGGTCCCCCAGGGGCGGCAGCATCCGAACATTCCCAAGCACCTAAGCTCTTCCCTTTTTCCACAGGACTCTCCCGTTAGCCCGCACCGGTCGCTCAGGGCAGGAGCCCCAGCAGCGCGGAGCTACAGCACTAACATACACCCTCTTAGGAGTTCTACCATCGACCTCACCCCAAAGGATCCGAAAGCTTCAGGGAACTTTGTTCTGTGGGCCACATGCCTAGGTACCAGCATGTCCCAGTCACATGCCGTCAGCGGGCACAGAAATTCTCTTAGCCACATGCCGCCAAGATAATGGGTCTCTTTTCGCTATTACTTGTCACCTGAACCAGCTACCCTGGTGAGAGCAAAGAGCCGGATTTAATTTTACATTTCTGGCAGACGCTAACGCTCTAACCAATTTATTTTGTTGATAGTAGTCGAAATAATCAAATGGCTACTTTAACATTCGGTCCTTCCCCGCCTCACCTTGTGGGTATCAGCTGAAATGCTGGTCACGCCTTTCACCCGGAAATCAAACGGCTGCTCCAGCGGGTATCCTGCTTTCTCCATAAAGACGATGAGGAAGCCCCCCAGACAAGCGTCTACATGAAGAGGTATTTTGTATCTGACAGCCAGCTAGTTCCAAAAGAGACCGCAAGAGAATTTCATTTATAGCCATCTAACAAAAACTTTGTAAGACACAGGTGGAAAGGTGTGCTGTAATCCCAAGGCCGTTATGCACGATGGCTTTCATGTTTTAAAAAACTGGCTAGTTTTGACATTCCTAATAAAGCTCATCTTCCAAATGTGTTTAGCCTTCAAAAGAATTCATCTGAAATGTGGCATTTTATATCTAAATACTGCAGGGCCCCAAACGCAATGCAAAGCCGAACAGGACACAAGCAGCGCTCTGATTTAGGGGGGAAAGGTGCTGCTTTAGTAACGGCGGGGTGGGGAGCCTGTGGGACACCGCCCCCTGCGAGGCACACCCTTAACAAGCAGCCCATCTCCCGGCTGAATGGAAACAGCGGCGCTCTTTCAGAGTATCCAGAGTATCCAGCTTCAACAAAGGCTCTACCTTGTGTCATCCCTCCCCCACAGCAGAGGCTCCGAAGGGAGCTGGAAGGCTTCCTCGGGGCTCCTGGGATTTGTGCACAAATCTGAACTCGCACTTGCTTCTCCTTGCCGAGTCCCACACCATTAGATTCTATCATAAAATCTCAACCTGACCGCCCAGCAAGCGGCCCATTTCTCCCGCGTACCTTAGCCACTTCAGGGACAGGATCTAGGATACCGTGAGGAAACTGCGGGGCAGAACAGACGAGCATGGCAGTGTTCCTGGAGATGGCTCTCCTCATCGCCTAGGGGTTAAAGTCGAAAGGAAAATGAGAAGCCACGTCAACATTACTCTCCTCTGTCGCTATTGGTTCGGGGTCTGCGCTCCTCCAGCGCCGCTGCCTCCACCTCTCCAACCCGAGAGAAGACCGCCCCTGCCATGGGGGCAGCACAGAAAAGCAGGCCAGAGGGGTCCATCTGGGAAAAAGTCTGAGGCCACAATACAGCAAATCACTGTGGGAGGAAACAGCATCGGGCGAAGATGCCGCGGAGCATGTCCCGGCCCCACTTACTAGCGCTGAAACCGGAGGTAAACTACTTAACCGCCCCGGTCTGTTTCCTCACCTGTGCACTGCAAAAATACTAACAGCTTCTACAACTTCCCTGGGCTGTCATAAAGCTCAGATGCAATTTGTATAGCACTCCAGAAACTAGAAAGTTCTCCACAAAGGCAAGGCATAAAAATAAAGGACTACAATTCAGTCTTAAAAAAAGAAAGCCTGCCATTTATGACAACAGGGATGAATCTGGAAGGCATACTGCTAAGCAGGCCAGGAACAGAAAGATAAATACTGCATGATATCACATACACGGCAGGTACAGCAGTCAATCTCAGAAGCAGAGAGTGGAATGCTGCTTGCTGGGGGCTGGGGGATGAGGGGCACCGAGTTTCAGTGATGTCTAACAGCAAGTTCTGGACGGCTAGGGGATGGCCATGTGACCACGAAACAACAATACTGCACTGTATGCTTGAAATCAGCTGGAGGTCGAAGAGGGAGTCTTAAGTATGCCAACCAAGGAGGAAAAAAAAAAAAGAAAGAAAACAGTAACTATTTGAGGAGATGGGTATGTTCAATAGTATGACTGTGGGGATTATTTTGCAGTGTATACACATCTCAAAACATCAAGCTGGCACCTTCAATATATTTTTTATTTGTCAACTCATTAATTTGTCAGTTCATAAATCAGTAAAGATGGCAGGCAGAAATAACGCCAGTGCTAATAACTTGGGTAGTTTGGTTCTGAATAAATATTGTAACTATCCTGTTGGCAAGGATACTGATTCAGGCCAATAAAAACCACAAGAAGAGTCTGGGGGCAGGTGAGTCCGTGCTCATGGTACAAAGACAAAGGGGAAAGTGATGTTGCTGAAGCAAAATCAAGGTCTGCGAAGTCTCAAGTCAGGGACTAGATAGATCATCTTGCTATCAGACCTCTGAATTTATGAAAACACTCAATCACCACTGCCAGCAGCAGCTCGTCGGCTCTGGCTGCTACAGTCCAAGGCCTCTGGAGCCCATGTGTGCACGACGTTGGAAAAAGTCAGCCGGTCGGGTACATTCCTGCACCTCACAGTCCCCAGCAGGAAATGGCCCTTCAGGGGAACTCACCCGAACATCCACCTCCATCATTTTGTTCAGTGGAACCCGTATAATCTTCATCCCAAAATAATTGGCTGCTTTGTCAAATGCAGCATGGGCACTCTGGGGGGCCACACTAAATGATAGAGAAGAGGAAAATAATGAAATTCAGATAAAAGCAGGGTTCAAGAGAGAGCCTCATTAGCAGCTCATCTAAATCCCCAAGAGCAAACTTCTAATTATTTTTCCTCACCTTTTTACAAGTGTTTATGTTGTTTTTCTTTTTAACCACAAATAAAAAGAGGTCAAATGATTTTCTATAGAAAATTTCTCCCTATGATTTAGCAAATCCAAAGCATAAATGAGGGCTGACAGGTAAAAGAAGAGGGATTGGGAATTTGGATCAGATCAGCATCAGGCAGAGCCTTTTTGTGTTGGCCATCCAAAGCCGGGAGACCCTGGTGGGAACATGCTGCCTGACACAATACACAGCCAAGCAGGAACCCAAGACCGCTTGGCTGGGGTGTTCTACCAAGTCAGTGGTTCCTTCCATCTCTGAAAGCCCACAACCTGTGAGAAACGAAAATTCCCATTGTTCCTGTAAACTTGGAAGCAGCATTTCAAATAGCACTGAAATGGGGGGCGCCTGGCTGGCTCCGTTGGTAGAGTATGTGACTCTTGATCTCAGGGTCATGAGTTCAAGCCCCACGCTGGGCACAGAGCTCACTTAAAAAAAAAAAAAAAAAAAAAAAAAAGACAAATAGCACTGAAAAGGAGACTGAGCCATGGTTATGTATTTGCTTTCAGACTTCTCTCAATTACTCCACTCTCAAAATCAATCTGTTCCCCTTAAGGAAGGAAAGTCTCGATTACTGAGTAAGTACCAGGCACTAAGATTTATGTGTGAGAAAGATGGCACTGTGATTTATTCTCTCAGGCATGAGATCACCTGCAACAAAACCCTTAGTGACATTTGCAGGAAAACAGTAACCCAGAGGATGCAGTATAAACACACTGGATAAGGAGAGGGTCTAGAGAAAAAAATGCAGGCAAATATCAAAATTATGCCCATGGGGTGCCATTATGGATGAATCTCAAAAAAATTTTTTAAAGTTTTCCTCCCAAAAAACAGCCCTCAGGCTGAAATCTTCTCAGGAAGCACACCGAGGCAGCCTATTATATTTAAGTAACTTTCACTGAACTAGGTAATTAGAGTTTTCCTTAGGCTCCAGATTACTTATAATAAAATCACAGAATTCAAAGATGGAGTCCCGTCACTCTGTCACTTTTAGAAAAAGGATCTCGTTCTTGCTATCGGTATATGCCGTGTACAAACTTGCGAGCTGGGAAAGGGAATGACCTTTAAAATTAACTGGCTGATCCACCCAGGACGTTGCAGAATGTGAAGGGATGAGGGTCAAGGGCAAAGGAAAGGAAGAAGGAGGACTGGAACTGCCAGAGGAAGAGGGAAGAGAAGAAGCAGAAAATAGATGGTCAGGCTGTTTGCAACAGCGGTACTCCAAACAGATAATCTAAAGGCCACACATACATACATTTCTGGAGTTCTGATGCCATTCGCAAAGGCCAGGTCCCGATAAGCTTTGCAGGCCATCAGTATGCTTTCTGTCCCCCCAGAGGTCACCTGTAATAAAGAAGAGACGACATCCATGGAGTGGAGTGAGGAACAACGATCAGCAAGCACATCGATGCCACCTTGATCTTGATGGTGGTCTGATGCAGAAGCAGATAAGGTCTCGAACGCATTCTGCAGAGCAGACACTGCTATGTCTTCCAGAAGGAAATCTGGCTTTATCAGCTAAGCCCAATCTTGGTTCCCAACACTCAGAGGGCCTGTCATGAGCCCGATCTCCCTCACTGGACTACAAACTCATGAAGGTGGGGACCGATCTGCTCATGACAATATTCTGAGCACTTAGCCTAACAGCTGACACCTAATACAACCTCAACTAACACTTTTCAAAGCCTGATGTGACTCTCATAAACCATGACCAACACAGGCATGTCATACCCATCAGGCTATCTTCTTAGATAGCATCTAAGAATGAATCATTTCAAAACAAACAAACAAACAAATAAACAATCCAACAAAAAGCCACAGCACTGAGCTAGGTGGTTATTTTCTTAGACTTCTCATCTCCGAAGATTCATACAAGCTTAGATAACTTCCTCATTGTACAGCTGAGAAGCCCCGAAGACTAAAATAATTCACCCAATGCCATCCATTAGCATCTGCTGCTGAGAAGTAAAACTTTCTACATTTGTTCATTTAGTACAGCTTAACAGGAGATGGAATAAGAGACGGCGATTTCTGAAATTTCCTAAAGTAACCACATATAGGACAAAAATACCATTGGCTACAAAATCCCAGTGGTCAGCAGTTACGTGGAAGATTAGCTGAGAGAAGTCAGTCACATTTTGATTCAGGAAGTCTTCGTGAAACATGTGACCATCACCCACAAGGTAATGCACTGAACTTGGGCAAGGGAGACCGGTTTACAAATCCCGGCACTTCTGTGCTGGAGACAATGAAAATGCTTACAGAGGAGGTCAGCTCTGCAAACCAGCAGCACGTCCTGTGGTCTAGCATAAGACCTCAGAATGTCACATGAGGAGCCAAACCAGCTGTGAAGAAAGTCAGGAAAGGACCAGCAACGTCCAAGTCTCCAGTGCGTCAGTCTCTTACTAAGGTCCCGTGATGACCTAAGCAAAAGTATTTCCAAACCCCTAGTCACCCAGCGCACACACCCTATTTTTAGTCCAATAACGAATCAAATCAACATCATTATTTGTTGGGCAAACAACAGTGCACTTTGACTGTAAAGGCAGGAATATCTACATTCTACTTCTGATTTTTATTGCTGATCCCCCAATTTCTATGTTTATTTATTTTTGTTTAATTTTTATTCGGTAGGCTCCATGCCCAACATGGGGCTTGAACTCACAACCCTGAGATCAAGAGTAGCATGCCTTTCCAACTGAGCCAGTCAGGCACTCCAATTCTGCGTTTAACTATGCTGCTAATCTCCCACTGCTCTGTGTGCCCAAAGAAAAAAATGGAAATTTAATCGTGAAGTGAGAAAAGCCTCAATAACTACTTGTAATGTTAGTCAACTTCTTCCAACATTATAAAAACTCTCGCTGTTAACATGTAAGTACGTCAGAGAACAAGAGTAGAACATGGCCTACTTGGAGAATTTTCTTTCAGATGCTGTTTGTAGCCAAAGGCATTTGCACAAGCCAAGACTGTTCTCCGTGGCAACAGAATTTCTTTTAGTATACGAGATAACCTCTCATCCGTTCTGAGGCAAATGAAGTTAATAAAAGGAAAAACAGCTTAAGTTGAAGAACAAAGAACAAAAAGAGCTAAGATCTTAGTTGGGAGCATGCTACAGACAGCCCAGCCATGAGGCTCTGTCGTCTTCTTTCCCATCTCTGAACCCCGAACTGTTTTCAGCAAAAGCAGCAGAGACAGAGACATGTGAGAGAGAGAGAGACAGAGAGATGTGAGAGAGAGACAGAGAGATATAAGAGAGAGACAGAAATAGAGAAGGGTGAGAGACAGAGAAACTGAAATAATCCCAGAGGTAATTAGTTCTCTTATAAAATTTTATGTAATAGAAAAGACTGGAGATCTCAGACTCCATTCTTCTCCTGATCCCTGACACAGCCACTAAAAAAGATCAAAATGGAAGAGGCATGGTTTAACTGTAGCAATGCAAAAACAAAACACAAAACAAAAACAAAAACCAGGGCTGGACTTCTGGATTAAAATGGAAGGCTGAAACCGCTCCACAACTACCTTCTCTCCCCCAGGACCTAGAAGAAGGAAGAAAAGAAGCAGCAGAAACCTGCAGTAACAATCACCAAACAAAGAAACAGATACTCGGAAGCAATATACTTCAAATAGTGGCAAGGAAAAAGGAGAAGTTTCTAAAGTAGAGCAGACAGCAGAATACAGTTCCTAATCCCCCCTCCAGGCCCTGAAAATTGTCCTGTGGGCCAGCAAAATCCTGAGAATTCTCATTAAAGCCCCCAAATCTTCAGAGAAACAATGGAGGGGGTGTCCTTATCTTCAGATCAGTGAGTGGTAGCCCTGGCGGCTAAGGAGAAACCAGCAAAATGAGAAGAGAATGTGGGGACTGACCCCTGAAGTCAGGGCTTCAGGGATATAGAACAGGTTAAAGAAACAATCAAAGCCCAAGGGTGTTACTCTCTTCCAACTAGGCAGAGTGAACTCTAAGAGATAACTCTTAACAAAATCTCAGAAGAGACCCACCGAACCCAACACAGGTGCAACAAAGCGGCTCTTAACCAAATGCTCTCACATGAGAGATCGGCCACCATGCAGCAGAACAAACTCGAATGTTCTGAGGAGCATGAGCCATGATGAAAGAAAATGGCACGGTAACCATGCAAATATTCAAAAAGAAAAAAAAAAAAAGCAGCACGCAAAACAAAAGCCAAACTCAAAAAATGGTAACAGCCTAAAGAGAGGGGAAATCCACACACCTGTTGGTCGCTATAGGACAATACGATAAGAACGTGGATTCAAAAAAAAAAAAAAAAAAAGAACGTGGATTCAAGAGAACAAGCACTGAATGACTGGACACCAAAAACAAGATCATGAGACCACAGACCCCAAAGCACAGAGTACCAAACGATCCCAACACAGAATTAAGGCATAGGAAACAGAATAAGCCCTGCCGAGAACAAAAACAATGACTTGGAGGAAAGGTTGAGGCAAGTGTAGCGAACCAGATTAGCAAAAGACAGACTGAAAGACGGACGCCGCTCCGCACATGGAGAGCTGCGTCCTCCTGGCTAGACACGGGGAACCAAACGGGGTTCCAACAAGAAACACAGGGACGGTCGCAAATCTGGGAAATCCTATTCTCCAAGGAAGAGCTGAGCAGCCTAGGGCAAAGCGGGGAAGAGAAAATCCAGAGGGAAAGAGGCTGCGAAGTGCGCATGGTCACGTGGGAAAACAACCACCCCGGAACCCCATCTCCGGCAACACTGACCGTATAGCTGAGCCTCCCGCGAGAGACGACCAAAAGCCTGAGGAAACAGTAAGAGTTTTTTACACCCGCCACTGAGCTAACACGAAGGAGTAAGCTGAACCCGGACAAAGCGACATCGAGAATCCTACAGATACGGGAGGGCCAGAGCCCGCCTCGGCCATGAGGGCTGCTGCCACCCCCGGACACCAAACTCCCGTTGTGACAACTGACAGGAGATCAACTCAGGGCCTGCCCCCGGTAAGGACTCTGACAGCACACGGCTGAAGACCTGGGACCCGCACCCACATTCTCAGGGGAACAAGAAATACCCCAGTGGTGCAGAAGAGGGCAGCAAGAAAACTGCTTTCTCTGCTCTGACGGGCAGGTGAAGAAAAACAAAGAACTCTCAGGAACGGATATCAAGACCGCTTTCACATGAGTCTGTGCTGTGAACTCACGCCACCGCCGTAGCACGAAACTGCAAGCTGAGCATCGGACGCAGATCGCTTCCCAGCGACTCCCCGGCATCTGGCAGGAGCTGCTGCACATCTTCTCTGCCAGACCTTCATTTCCATCTAGGCCTCAAAGATAGGTTCCCGGGAAGATGAGTGGCTCACAGTTGAAACAACAACAAAGTCACAAATAAGACAACACAAGACAACATGAGTGAAACCGGCAGAGACAGGTTGAGGCTCAGAAGTGGTGGAATTAGACACAGAATAGAAAATAATCACGTGCAATATATTTAAAGAAACAAAATATACGCCAAGCAAAGGAACGACAAAGAACTGCCACGCAGGGGTGCCTAGCTGGCTCAGTGCATAGAGCATGTGACGCTTGACCTCAGGGTTGGGAGTTTAAGACCCACACTGGGCACAGAGCTTACTTTAAAAATTAATTCATTGATCAATTACTTGAATCAATGGAAGCTCTGTAATTATCTCCTGGCTCCAACGATTATCACCTCACAGCCCATCTTCCCTCTACCCACAGCCACCCCAGCCACTGCTGCTACGGAGAACATCGCTGCTCTAACGGCTACGCCTGTCCAAGTTCCCCATGTCTCCTGGCTAATTAACCACCTGTCGGATGTGTGTCAGCCCTTCTCACTCTAGCCTCATGGCTCTCAACCTCTTCTGTGCCTTCTATTTGTCTCTCTGGATTTTATTCTGGCTGAGTTTTTATCTGTCTTGTTCCGTAAGTTTGACTCACGAACCACGTGAGTATTTTACAGAATTCTAAATGAGACCGGGCTCTTTGGACAAGTGGCTGAATCAGGGTCTGGAAGCATGCAAGGTCAACCTGGAATATTTCATCAAATAAAAGTATTTTCTCAAAAAAAGGGAAAAAGAAAGGAAGCTTTCAAAGACTACATGAGTCACACAAAAGGACCCAAGAGCCAAAACTAAGAGGCTCCCACTGGTCAAAATGGGTCAATTTGAGCATTAATCGGAGCAGCAGCTCCAATGGACTGAAGCAAATTACTCTACAATGTTCCACCGCACTATTGACAGCCACTGGTTACTGCCAGTTTGCAGCTACCATGGACAGTGCTGCTATGAGTATACATCCATCCCGACACACACATGTACCAGTTTTCCTAGGGTACGCCCTGAGTAGTGACATTTCAGGGTCATGAGATACGTGTACCCTTGACTTGACCAGACAAGGCCAAACATGTTCTGGTTGCTTCACTGATGGCCTCTTAGAAGTCCACAGAGTCTGTGGCACAGGAAAATACCCACATACTCTGAGTATACTGGCCTCTCCCACCATGCCACCTGTTCATATAAATGCCATAAAGGAACCCATTGCTGGATTATGGTTGGCTCAGTTTTTAACAGCTTTGGAATTCTGGGGGGGAATGAATGCCAGGAATACCATTCTGTTAGATACAGAATATACGAATGTGTTGATTTTTCATGGTGCCAACATAAAGTAAAACAACTACTGCTTATTGGAAAAAACAAAAAACTATAAAATGTTCTTGCCTTTGGACAGGCCCTTCAATAGTTAAATTTGCAGAGGGGCGCCTGGGTGGCTCAGTCGGTTAAGCGACCGACTTCGGCTCAGGTCACGATCTCACGATCCGTGAGTTCGAGCCCCGTGTCGGGCTCTATGCTGACAGCTCAGAGCCTGGAGCCCGTTTTGGATTCTGTGTCTCCCTCTCTCTCTGCCCCTCCCCTGTTCATGCTCTGTCTCCGTCTCAAAAATAAATAAATGTTAAAAAAAAAATTTTTTTTAATAAAAAAAAATAGTTAAATTTGCAGATATTATAATGATTATTAAACTATCTGATAGGCTTAGTGCCTCTAGGTTACCACTACAGCATGCTGAGTTAAATCTAACTACCCTGCATAAGCAGAGATTGAGAGACCTGAGTTTCTTCTAGAGAAAGCAAGTATCAGTCTGTAGTAACAAATCTAAACAGAAGTTTATGAATCACAGTGTAGGAAAATTAACAAACATCTACTAGAAAGAACAGCTGAAACAAAAAAATCCTTACATGTGTCTTTAAATATAATGATAACTTCCCCTTCCTTTATTCCTAAACCAACTAAAAGAGATTTGATTTATAGCAAAATAATAAACTTCCAGCTCGAGTAAAATGAGAAGTATATCAAAAACACTATGATGGCTTGACAAAATTATATAGACCAATGGGTAGGCAGTGGCTGTGTCAGTGGATGGAGGAAAGAGGGAGGGAGAGAAAGAAAAGAATAGACAGAGCAGATGTGCAAAACATTTACATTTAGTGAATCTACGGTGTTCTCTAAACTGTTATAGGAACTCATATAAAGTTTAAAATTTTTCAAAATAAAAACCTGAAAAGAAAAAAAAAACTTTAAAAATGTACAATAAGGGGTGCCTGGGTGGCTCAGTCGGTTAACTGTCTGACTTTGGCTCAGGTCATGATCTCACAGTTTGTGAGTTCAATCCCCACATCGGCTCTCTGTTGCCAGCTCGGAGCCTGGAGCCTGCTTTGGATTCTGTGTCTCCCTCTCTCTCTGCCCCTTCCCTGCTCGCACTCTGTCTCTCTCTCTCTCTCTCTCTCTCTCTCAAAAATAAACATGAAAAAAATTTTTTTAAAAATGTACAATAAAATGTCGATGCTCTAAAAACTGTAAAAGTTGGGGCACCTGGGTGTCTCGGTGAGTTAAGCTCCTGACTCTTGGTTTCGGCTCAGGTCACGATCTCACAGATTGTGAGATCGAGCCCCATGTGGGGCTCTGTGCTGACAGTGTGAAGCCAGCTTGGGAATTCTCTCCCTCCCTCTCTCTCTCTGCCCCTCCCCTGCTCCTGCTCTCTTTCTCAAAATAAATAAACTTAAAAACAAAGTTTTTTTTAATTGCAAAAGTTAACATTTTTACATTGCTGTTAATCTGGATCTTCCTACAATAATCACATATTATCTGTATAATAAAATGTTTTCAACAAACTTCTATTTTAAGCTAACAAAATAAGATAGTTGGAGGCCTCTGCATATACTTACACATCCACAGGAATCCGGTCCCCCATTGAACAGGGAACAAGCTATTCTTACAATCTCTGCCTCGATCTTTCGCAGTCCTGGGAAGATATCTGGATGCAATGGATTACTCCACGCAAAATTTCCGTAAGCCTGCAAAGAAATGCAAGCAGATATGAAGTATGATAAATACACCGCATGGTACAAAGAACCATGCACTACACAAAAGTTTCTAAGTATCAGGCACAACACTAGAAACCGGAAAAACGGTAAGATGTGTTCTCCAACATAAAGAAGATCAACATATAGTGGAGGAAACAGACATGCAAATAAATTATTTTACAGCATGGTGAGAAAGGAAGCGTAGATGTGGTTAAAAGCACATACTAAAACACCAAACAGGGGCGCCAGGGTGGCTCAGTCGGTTAAGCGTCCGACTTCGGCTCAGGTCATGATCTCGCGGTCCGTGAGTTCGAGCCCCACGTCGGGCTCTGTGCTGACAGCTCAGAGCCTGGAGCCTGTTTCAGATTCTGTGTCTCTCTCTCTCTGCCCCTCCCCTATTCACGCTCTGTCTCTCTCTGTCTCAAAAATAAACGTTAAAAAAAAAATTAATTAAAAAAAATAAATAAAAAATAAAATAAAACACCAAACAGACCCGTTTTGCAATCTTAGCTTTGCCTGTTACCTCTAGTTGTGTAATCTTAGGTCAAATAACCTCTCTGAGGCTGTTTCCTCATATGCTCAAGGGGATAATTATGGTCCCTACCTGCTAGGGTTCTAGCGATGAGTAAATAACATAACACGCATGCAAAGCACTTAGTAGGGCATCCAGCACAAACCAGCTATTGTGGTCACTGCAGTACCAGAAGCATGCAAGCGATGAAAGGGGCCCTAAGGAGGGAATAACAAACATCCCCAGGGGTCTGAGGTGTCTGTAGAGTGGAATCACTAGGAATGTGACAGATCAATAGGAATTCATCATTTAGAACAGGCGGAGTGAAGGGGAGGAAAACATGGTATGAGTGAGCTATGTGCCGCGAAGAGAAAAGGTGAAAGTTTAAGTTTACGTGGGAAAGTAACAAAGTGGTTAAAAATACAGGTAGGAAGCTGGCTCCTGACGGGGTTTACATCTTCTGCTACAAAAGCAGCTTGGGTTTTATCCTGTAGGTAGTGGGAAGCCACTGAAAGTTTTTTGTTTTTTTGTGGTTTTGTTTTTGTTTTGTTTGTTTGTTTTGGGGAGAGGGAGGGAGAGAGAGAGAGAGAGAGAGAGAGAAAATCCCGAGTAGGCTCCACACTCAGCGTGGAGCCCAAAGTAGGGCTTGGTCTCATGGTGGTGAGATCATGACCTGAGCCAAAACCAAGAGTCAGACACTTAATTGACTGAGCCACGCAGGCACCTCGCCACTGAAAGATTTTTAAGCAGAGAATAAGATCAGAGCACTATGTCAAGACATAGCAGAGCAAAACCTGTAATATTTAGTAAGGTATGAGCAGTTTCATAGTTATTATAATCAAACACAAAGACCTTAGAGACCGTAAGGCCCATGCCAATTTTACATGACAAAGTAGGGTTTAAGAAATAAATTTGATTAGAAAAGGAAGAAGCTATAGGCAACTCTAAAGTCAACAGAAAACAAGAATTATCTGAATTATGAGTGAGCCTACTGCTCATTCTCAGATCATCTGATTTGAGATGTGGGAAGTATAGGAAATGATGACCAAATTTCTGTTCCTCATCCCTTCTTAGCAAACAAAATATGTCTGGTCATTAATAACCTCAAATGATGGGGGACTACCTTCCCTAGCAATCTGCCTTCTACACAGGGCATGTATAAAGCCTAAAAACATAGGTCATATTGTACTTTTTTACAGACTGAAGAGATCTCTAACAGTACGATTCATATTCACCTATGTGTGGGTAAAGAGAGACTCTCTGAAGTTATTTTCAACAATACGCTTTCCTTAAGTAATTTTTTTAATGTTTATTTATTTTTCAGAGAGAGAGAGAGAGAGAGAGAGAGAGAGAGCGCACGCGCATGAGCAGGGGAGGGGCAGAGAGAGAGGCAGACCCAGAATCCGAAGCAGGCTCCAGGCTCCGAGCTGTCAGCACAGAGCCCCAACGCAAGGCTCAAACCCACGAACCATGAGATCATAACCCGAGCGGAAGTCGGATGCATAGCCAACTGAGCCACCCAGGTGCCCCTACGTAATATTTTATTTTAATTACCCACCTAAGGAGAAAAACTGACTGGCACTCACCTTCACGAGGAGTTCGGTGAGCTCTTCCTCCCCACTGTACACAGCTCCGGACGCCTTCCCTTCTTGCCAGAAGACATCTGTAGAGAAAGTTAAGACCAGTGAGTCAGTAAACAGGAACTTTTGGGAAGACACTTAGGTTCTTTTTTTTTTATTAAAAAAAAAATTTTTTTTAATATTTATTTATTTTTGACAGAGAGAGACAGAGCACAAGCGGGGTAGGGGCAGAGAGAGAGGGAGACACAGAATCTGAAGCAGGCTCCAGGCTCTGAACAAGAGGTCAGCACAGAGCCCAACGTGGGGCTTGAACTCACAGACCGCGAGATCATGACCTGAGCCGAAGTCCGATGCTCAACCGACTGAGCCACCCAGGCGCCCCTACACTCAGGTTCTAATAAGGAAGAAATAAGAAGTTAACCCCACTGGTACAAAAGAAACCCCAAAGTCTGAGTGGAAACTCAAAGGTGTTCTTATAATAAATCAAGAAAAAGCATTCCAATAAAGAGCTATCGCAGCAAAATAAAGATGAAACATCTTCCGTTACTATCAACAACGGTGTGCAAAGATATTCACAGCACCCAGGTATAATACAGATAGTCCAGGGGCGCCTGGGTGGCTCGGTCGGTTGAGCATCTGACTATGGCCCAGGTCATGATATCAGTTTGTGGGTTCGAGTCCTGCATCCAGCTCTGTGCTGACAGCTCAGAGTGTGGAACCTGCTTCGAGTTCTGTGTCTCCCTTCTCTTTGCCCCTCCCCTTGTGCATGCTCTTTCTCAAAAATAAACAAACATTAAAAAAATATATAGTGCAACGAAGACGCTGTCATCATCCCCAACTATCTTCTAAGGAGAAAAATTTTCCTTTACTTCTACTCATTTTCTGGTCTCTGTATGACTAACTTGACTTTTTTCTGCAAGAGGTTCCTTCTTCTCTCCCTTCCTACCCAAAGAAGTGTGAGGAGCGTTACGAGCAGAGTTGGCAGAAAGTATGAACTGGCAGTACACTCTCATCAGAGTTGGAGTCCGGGAACTGAATCCCTGACCAGACAAACCATGATGATGCACGTACCATCGGCCCCTGGTCTCAGTGTCCCCTCCTTCGCACGAGCCTGGAACCCACTCCCCCGACAATTAGCCACATCCTGCTAGCAACACATGTAGTAGCACTCAGCATCAGGAACGCGGTCAACACTGGGATCAAGCTCAGAAGAAAGGTTCCTGACCAGAACGTGAGGTCTAACTTTCCACTTCCTGTCTGACGTGCTTCTCCAAAGGCAGTCTACATTGTTATCAACAAATCTGCCGGCGTGGCTATCCCAGGTCCTTTCGCTACAGGACAGCTGTGCCCTACTGAAAGTGCACAGTGAGAAGGCAATTACAGAGACGCACGGACTGAAAACTGTAGCCATGGGCTCTATCAAGCCAAGATCTTCAGCTCCAACAAGAGAGAAGACTGAGCAGTGAACGTCCTCACTCTCAGCTCATCTGCCAAACTCTGGCTTGCTGCCAGTGTGACTTTCCCTCTTCCTTAAAGGACACTGGACTGACTGTATCATGCATGTCTTCAGATTAGAGGCCACCAGCCTTCCGAAAATAGGATACATGGTTTCATTTCCTGTCATTTTACCTGTGCTACAGAATATGGCAATGGACAATGAGTTAAAAATGGAAAGGAAGGAAATATAGTGGCAGCAACCTGCCCTCATAATCATGGAAACTTTTAATACAAAGGTCTCAGAGTGCCGATCCCTGCTTTCCATCACCTATAAATCCTGGACTGCATCTAATTTTATACAATCTGATGTCAAAAACTCAACACGTCAAGTAGAAAATTTTAAGTGTGTTTGTTGAAATGCAATGTGGTATCCTGGACACTAGAGGAAAAGCTGGTGAAACAGGAACAGAATTTGCAGTTTAGTTAACTACTGTTTTAACCAGTGTTAACGTGGTTAGTTTAGGTGTTAACATCAGGAGAAGCAGGGTGAGGGGCGTATGGGAAATCTCTCTATGTATGACATTTGCAAGTTCTCTTCTAATCTAAAACGATGACAAACCAGAAAGCTTATTTTTTAAAATATTTGTAATATGATCTTAATCTGCAACAAACATGTATTTGTATTCATAAGTTAACATTTATTGAGTACTTACAATATGCCAGTTATTATACATTTACCTGTATCATCCTGTTTGATCTCTATGATTATTCAAGTAAGTTCTATTATCATGATCCTTACTGTAGAAAGACAGAGACTGAGACACAGGTCAAGTAACTCACCCAAGATCATATTTAAGTGGCCTAACCAGAGTGGGAATCCAGGCTGACTCCGTGGGCTACACTCTTAAACATTGAGCTACTCGGTATATTCATCCTTCCCTTATACACTCATGCATGTACATGTATGTGTACGTGTGTTTGTGTTACACAAAAACACTGACACCTCTGACTTATATGTGGATCTCATCTGTGTTTATCTTGGATGATAGAATTAGAGTCACTTTTTATTTTCTTTTGTGCCTTTGTGCAGATTTCACAATTTCTATAATGAATCCGTATTTCATTTTCATTGTTTTTTTAAAAGACAAATGTACCTATTTTATTCAGGCTTACCAAAGGAAATGGGACCAAGTTCCACTGTCTCAGGAGACTGTTTTGCTTTATGGATGAAGGATGAATTTACATATAATTTTTTAAAAGAAGAAATTCAGGGGCACTTGGGTGGCTTAGTCAGTTGAGTCTCTGACTCCGGCTCAGGTCATGATCTCGCGGTCCGTGAGTTCGAGCCCCGCATCGGGCTCTGCGCTGACAGCTCAGAGCCTGGAGCCTGCTTTGGATTCTGTGTCTCCCTCTCTCTCTGCCCCTCCCCCACTCATGCTCTGTCTCTCACTCTCTCTCCGTCAAAAAAAAATACTAAACTTTAAAAAAAAAAAAAGAAAGAAAGAAATTCAGCCTCTGAAACGGGATGGGCTCTCACGAGCATCTAAGTTCCAAGGGTGAACTGTTCTTAACCTGTACAATCATGAAACGATGACCAGACCAGCCACGTTAAGGAAGTCAACAGCTCGCATTTGCCGAGAATCATACCCATAGAGCTGTATTCCTTGAGTTTCTCCAGAACCGCCGACGAGCTCAGACCTTGAACGGGCAGGGCTTTCACGTATTCTTTGTCCACTTTCAGGAACGACATATTCTTGCTAATATCATCCTTGGTCTTGTTCAAGTTATCTTGGATCTCCAAAGGTAAGAGAGAGAAAGTTAACACGGAGATGGAAGCATACAGTGTGGTGAGCAGAGACCAAGTCAGCCGCTCAAGGCCGGGCATGACACGAGCGTACAAAACGGAGACGATGGCATCTTGTTCTTAACAAGATGTGGTGCCACTCTGACTACCTGCTGTTTTCTGGAATGTCTCTTAGAAGACTAAACGTCATCTTTCTCTCTGAAAGTCAAAGATGCATCCAATTCCCCACACCTTTCCTCTGCCGTGCTCACCTCACCACTGCTTTATGTGGTGAGCGCGTAAACGTGAACGCTTCGCGTTTGCCAGGGTCGGCACCTCTCTGAGAGCAGTACTTGGACCTTATTCCTGTCCTGGCAACAGCTACAATGTGTGTGCTAAAGAAACAGAGGTAGAGTCACAAACAGCCACCAGAAAATAAGCCAAGCAGTAAGAGGGATCCTAGTATTCAAGGGGGTGATGAGCTCCTTGAACAGACAGACACACGTGGGGCACACCCAGAACCCGGGGGCCCTCCACAACTTCTCACGTGCGTGCACAAGACATCCCTGGTAGAATGCCAGGGGGACTGCACTCTACCTCCTCAGGTTGTCCACTGCCTGTCCTGTTTGGCCCTCAAGTGCTAGGAGGGGCTGGGGTCCTTTCTGCTACAGTTCATCAACTATGGCTATTTTCTCTTCATCCTCACCGCAACAGCCTGTGAACTACTTTGTTGAACTACTACTATGGGCCAGGGATACGCAGTGGACAAAATAAGGGAGGCAGTACAAGTGAAAATAACCCCTGTTCTCATGAGGCTTATCTTTAGCAGCAGAGACCGAAAATGAAGGTCAGGTAGTGAAAAGTGCTGGGGGAGTGCTGAGGGGTGGGGAGGAGAAACAGGGTTTGAAAAAACAAAACAAAACAGAGCAGGGGCTGCTATCTGTGCTAAGAGACTGTCAGGCGCTAGATCTGGAAAAAGGGCTACAAGTCACAATTTGTGTCTGTGACAGCGAGAAGGTTTCAGCAACACACTGGTGAAAGTGTCAGGCCCACGATCTGACTGCAAACATTTAGATTTTCCCATCTGTAGCCTCGGATGATTCCAACACAAGAGCACCTCCTTAGACGTGGCCCCCAGTGAAACCACAGGGAAAGCCGCACCTTTGAAACACGCCTGCGACAGCCTCGCGAGCGAGCGCTGGCAGACAGCAGAGGCCACGCTCTCAGGCACGTGATGGACACAAGGCGTGTGACGGAAGCGAAAATATTTTTAAAGATGTACGCGAAGAATTATGCCGCATAAATGGAGCGCGTGCAACAGGAGCAAACTATGAAAGCTGGGCCTTGGGGGCGCTTGGGCGGCTCAGTCGGTTCCATGTCTGACTCTTGATTTCAGCTCAGGTCATGATCTCACAGCTCGTGAGTTCGAGCCCTGAGTCGGGCTCTTGTGCTGACAGCGTGGAGCCTGCCTGAGATTCTGTCTCCCTCTCTCTCTGCCCCTCCCCCACTTGTGTTTTCTCTCTCTAAATAAATAAATAAACATTAAAAAAAAAGCTGAGTTTCCACGCACAGACTATGCTGTTGTAATAAGAGAGACAAAAAAATGATAATGAGTTATATTAGAAAGCACCCCCCCCCCCAATTCCTGCCTCAGAACCTCTATTACATTTTAATTTCTTCACAACATTTATTTCAAAATGAAATTCTTGGGGTGCCTAGCTGGCTCAGTTGGTTAAGCATCTGACTCTTGGTTTCGGCTCAGGTCGTAATGTCGAGGTTTCGTGAGCTCGAGTCCTGTGTTGGGCTCTGTGCTGACAGCATCGAGCCTGCCTGGGATCCTCTGTCTGTCTGTCTCTCTCTCTCTCTGCGCCTCCCCCACGTGCACTGTCTCTTTCAAAATAAATAAACTTTTAAAAAAAAATGAAATTCTTATGTGTTTACCTATTTTCTGATTTTCCTACAAAAATATAAGCTCCACAGAGCAAGGACTTGGTCGTGCTCCCCTCTATATCCCCAGCATCCAGAGTAGTATCTGACAGAGCATGTGCTCACTAATTGTATGTTGAGTAAGTGAATTTACGGGAATGAATGACACAAGGATACACACGTCACTCGAAACAAAGAACTTTTGCCTCTGAGCCTCAAAATCTGGTTCTAAAAAACGGAAGGTGATTATATGGGTTTTAAGTGCCTTCCAATTGTTATTTTATGAATTTAATAATAGTGTCTGGAATTTATTTGTCTCAAAATCTGAAACTGAAGGAGAAATGTGTGAAGAAAAAGAGCAGAAAAATCCAGGGAGTGAGAAGGGAAAATGCTAGTATCCTTCGAGATCCAGTCCACCCTCCCCCTATCCCTTAACTCTAGCAGGACTCAAGGAGATTTCCTTTTAGGGCTTACGGTGATTTGGAGTCAAATAAAAGCCTATCCACTCCCATTCCCCTTTTCTACCTCCAATAACTGCTTCTACTTCCCCTATAGGAAATGCACCTGAAAATAAATACACAGTTATAGGAGAGTTAGCACAGGGGTCTGAATGAATTTTGGTCAAACGTTAAAGATGACTGACATCTTTTCTGGTTTGGTCAGGAGAGGGGAAAAGGGAAAGGGAATTGAGAGCCAAAAGTGAAAGGAAGCTTGAAGGAAAGCTGAGGGGCAGGCAGGACCCTGGGAGAGATGACGACATTAGGGACTCATGTGCCTTCTTCCGAGCATGCCCAGGGCCTGCACTGTTATCTTCTTCTGTGATAAGGAGCCTGAGGGAAGGGTACAGAGGTGACAGTCTTTATCCTCAGCGTGGGTGAGGGGAGAGAGGACACAGTGAAGGGAACATACTATATCGCAGACAGGTACAAAGAGCAAGAGAACAGTGCTAAGTTTCTAACCCTGTCAGCAAATTACAGCCCAAATCTGACCCCGGCCTGTTTCATCAAGATAGTTTCACTGGAACACAGCCAAGCTCATCCCTTTACCCATCACCCTGTGCTGCTTTCCCGCTGCAGGGGCGGACTTGAAGAGTTCGGAAAAACACGGGATGGCCTGCGAAGTCTAGACCTCTCCTATCTATCTAGTCCTTTACGGAGAAAGTCTGCCAACCCTGGTCTAAACCAAGTAAGCACCCAACCCCAGATATATACCTAAAGTCAGCACGGCCAGATATTGCTCTAAAGCCACTTCTGTCAGGTTTTCTAATTTCAAGTTCTTCCTTAACAGACATGGCCTTTCTCCTTTGGTCAAATATGCTCGAGAAAGGGTTAAGTCGGATTTCTGAACCTTGGCACTTCTGACATTTGGAGCAGATAATTTTCTGTGGGGGACTGTAGGATATTTAGCAGCACCCCCGGCCACTATCCACTAAATGCCAATAGCACTCCCCTCCAGCTGTGATAACCAGAAAGGTCTTCAAACATTGTCAGATGTTCCTTGGAGGTGGGGAACGAAATCACCCTTGGGAATTCGCACTAGGTTCGGTAAATAGAAGAAAGAGGAAATGATTATGGGGATGGCGGTAGGGGAGAAGATCTGTACAGATTCCACTTACCTTGCGACCAATAATAGGCATCTTCCTGATGAGCTTAAAACATCTCTTTTTAAACCTTGACCATAAACCTAAAAGATACAATTGGCTCCGTTACCCACCTAAGTTTGCATGGATACGACCCGCTAGCCATAATATATGAACTGTTCCGCGTGCCTTCTGCGATCTCACCTGCCTTCCGATTGTAAACGTAGTTTCTTTCCTTTGTAAAAAAAAAAAAAAGCTCTGACATTTAAATTTTCAAATAAGTAATGTATTTACATGGTTCAAAAAGTTATTTAAATTAACAAACACACACAGAGTTAAAAGTTTCCCTCTTATCGGTTCCCTAGACTTTCATCCTACCCTCAGGGAAACACTATTACTATTCATTTCTACAATACCTACCTAGAGTTTTTTTCTTTTTTTTCTTTCTTTATGCTTCTACAAGCAATAATAAAAATAAAATCTTATTTGTCTCACCTTTTAAACAGAAGGTAGCACACTCTAGTAACTGTATTAGACCTTGTTTTTCTACTTAGGAATATTCTCTTAAAGCTCAGAACTTCCTCACTCATTTTTGTAGCTCTAAAATATTCCACCATATGGATGCATCATAACTGATTCAACCTGCTCCTTCATGGTGGACAGTTAGGTTATTTCTGGTGTTTCCTATTACCAACAACAGTGAAACAAGAACTTTGCAACAGGTACTGCACACGTCAGCACGTGCCTAGAGCATATATTCCCAGAAGCAGAATGCTGGGTCGAATAACATCATTTCAGAGCTGGTGACCTTCCTGAGGTTTCAGATGCCCAAAAGCTCTCTTCCCTTCCCCAAAACAAATGACCAAGCCATGCTTTTTCTTCAGGATCTATGCTCCAGTCTCTCATTCAACATACACCCTGACAGCATTTCAACATTTTTTGGACCTAAAAAGGGCTTCAGTATCACGGACACCAATCGGACTCCCTGTCAGGCAGAGTACAGGACAAATAGGGAATTCTGATCCTGTCCATTATAATAATTGTAAGTGCATGGCATCTAAACAGACTATCATAACTTTTAATGAATTCAGATTCAATACAGAAAGCATTACCTACCATCCAAAGGCAACTAAGGATCAAGCATTAATAACTTGCTCAAGGCCACAGATCACATCAGTGATGGAGCACGGACTTCAACTGAAGCAAGGGGCACGTGGGTGGCTTAGTCGATTAAGTGTCCAACTTTGGCTCAGGGCATGATCTCACGTTTCATGAGTTCGAGCCCCACATCGGGCTCTGTGCTGACAGCTCAGAGCCTGGAGCCTGCTTCAGATTCTGGGTCTCCCTCTCTCTCTGCCCCTCCCCTGCTCACACTCTGCCTCTGTCTCTCTCTCTCTCTCTCTCTCAAAAATAAACATTAAAAAATAAATAAATACACTGAAGCCTCAATTTTCTTAGCCCTAGACACCCAGGACTCTATGCACAGCAGGAATTCTCAGTTATCCCAAATGAGTCTATAAGGAACCTAGACCTAGCTTCTGTGCAGGCAGGAAATGAATATGAACTGCTACATTTCTAGATGTGGGCATTCCAACTTCCCCGGCCAGTGGAACTCTCTCTGACAAGCATAGACTACATCTGTGCCTTCTGTTAGCACTGATGACAGGACACCTTGCATCTTTACTAGTTGTTTTGCTTGGGTTGCAGGCCTGTCTTTCCACCTTGCCCTCTGTGGCCCAGCACTGGAGCCAATACTCTGTCAATGCCTGGAGCAAAGCAGGTAACTGAGTCTGAGACTGAATAAGAAGACAAAGGGATTGAAATCACTTGTTTGTAGTTGCTATTTTGTTTACACTTTGGAAGACAGTAAAACCTTGGATTCCAAGTAACTTGTTCTGCGAGCAAGACGTTCCACAAGACGAGCAAACATTTCTAATCAATTTTAACTTGATAAACAAGCGATGTCTTGCAATACGAGCAGTACATGACGCCCAATGTCACATGATCGCAACTGAACCAATGGTTCTTTCCTCTCTCTTTCTCTCTCTGCAGGATTGTGGGTAATCATCTCCCATGCTCGGATGCACGGTCTCAGGCCGCAGTGTTTGGCAGAAATCGGTGATTTTTCAGACCATTCAAAGGTGCCCACAACTGGCACTAGTGTATTTTTTGTCACTTCAAAGCATCTATGGACGGCCCTTTGCTTTTCCCTCCAAGAGTGAGCTTAGGAATGCTCTGCTTTATTCTAGGTCATTGGATAGGTTCCTTGTTAAAATTGCACAAAAAGAAAGATTCCATTGAGTCAACAGATAGCAGTGATTCTGTTAGTGATAGTGAAAGCTGTCCTACACAATAACCCTCCTCTCTCTTGTCTCCCGCACACCAGTCACGAAGGTTTTCTAACGTGCAGGCTGCTTATTTTTCTATTTTGTATTATATTACAGTACTATACTCATTTTTATATGAATATTTTTGGATTGTGGAACAAATCATCTGAGCTTCCATTATTTCTTATGGGGAAATTCACTTTGATATACAAGTGCTTTGGATTACAAGCATGCTTCTGGAACAAATTATGCTCGCACACCAAGGTTTTACTGTACTTCCTTCCACTCTTAAGTTCTACACACTGAAGTACACAGCTGTGATCCTAGAGCATGTACAATGCCGTGCCTTCTTTTCGATTACAGAATTTTCTACGTGAAGAACGCTTCCTAAACATAGTTTTAAATACTACCATAACAGCCCATCAAATGCATGTAATTTAGCGTTGGACGTTTAAGCTGCTTGTTATTTGATATTTCTAACTGTATTAAAGCTGTAAAAATTCAGAACAATTCCCTTATTTAACAGATGAAATAAATAACTAATGGGGCAGAAAGAGGTCTAAAACTCAGCAAAAAGGAGTCCCTTGAGAAGTACAGTAATGTGGCTGGGTTGGGGAGGACAGAGTCAACTCTGCGTGCGATTTAACAGTACAGGTAGGAAGAACAGAAATGTAAGATCGGAGATGGAGAAATTAGAAATGAAAAGATCATGTGGTCATGACCCGAAAAGATAATCTCAAAAGTAAAAGTCCCCAGAGGTACATAAAGAAAAGTAATTATAGTGTTTTAAGGTAATAAAATAGTAAGTGCCAACGCAAGGACAACAACGTATAGCTCCTTGCAGCTTACAGATTCCTTTCAAATTATGCCTCTCGATACTCATATTACCCTATGACTAAGTAAGGCGGGTAGTACTTCTGCCCATTTTACTGTGAGGAAACAGCCTGAGAGAGCTTATGGGTGTTAGTTAAGGTGCCAAGGCTAGAAACTGGGAGTGTTATGACCTCCTCCCACCACATAACTCTGATTCCTATTCGTGAACTATGGACAACCCCACAGTTAAATCAACATCAAGTTATAGCGATATGAGCTGATAATCACAGAGCAGAATTAGGGAAGAGATAACACCGTAGAGGGCTGCTGACCCCTGCCCACACTCCTACCCCCATCTTCCTACAGCCTCCTGTTCTTATCTGTAGCAGCGTCCATCCTGTGTTGCAGAATTATCCTCTCCTCTCAGAAGTGTATTCAGAGTTTGAAGATCAGCAGAATTTATCACTAGTCCAGACTTTAGACTCCTCTGGGGCAATATGCTAAAAATAACTCGACTGTTCAGTGGTAAGCACAATTCTCCTACGTGAGCAAGGTACTGAAAAAAACGGCAATTTTATCAAGACTATCTCCAACCTCTAGAGAGAAGACATTTTGATCTGTGTCTAAAATTCAAGTTAGAAGTTACAAAATAAAAAGTGTTGTGTGTGAAACTATATGAAATTGTTGACACTCAAAACTTTTGACCTACAAAAGATATTTTGTATGGTTCAACTGGATTTAAATGTAGAAAAAGACATATGTAAATAGTGGTTAGCTCTAGGTAGTAAGATTTTCATTTTGTTCTTATGGCTTATCGGTATTGCCTACTTTTCTGCAGTGGACATGTACTACTTTCGTAATAAGAAAAACATGTTATTAAAAACGACTTATGGGGTGCCTGAGTGGCTCAGTCGGGTAAGTGTCTGACTTCAGCTCAGGTCACGATCTCATGGTCTGTGAGTTCGAGCCCCACGTCGGGCTCTGTGCTGACAGCTCAGAGCCTGGAGCCTGCTTCCATTGTGTCTCCCTCTCTCTCTCTGCCCCTCCCCCACTCACGCTTGCTCCCTCACTCTCTCTCTCTCTCTGTCAAAAATAAACATTAAAAAAAATTCAAATAAATAAATAAACATTAAAAAATATATAAATAAAGTTAAAAAATGACTTAAGGGGTACCTGGGTATCTTGGTCAGTGGAGCATGTGACTCTTGATCTCAGGGTCGTGAGTTCAAGCCCCACATTGGGCATGGAGCCTACTTAAATTTTTTTAAAAATAAATAATGTGGAGTTGGGCTTACAAAGATTTACATGGCACATACCACAAACACGCCGCTACTAGTAATTTTCTCACAGAGTGCACAGAAGCCAGCATATTCTGTTTGCGACATTAAAGGCAGGTAAGTACCAGGACCTAAGACGGCCATGCTTCTACCACCAGGTAAGCAAAATGCAAGCAGGCACCGTGGCCAGCAGAAGTAAAGCCGGAAGTCAATGCCTGAAGCTCATACTCATCAGAGCAAAGAAATATAAATCTCAAAGAAATATAAATCTCAAGACTTCTAACCTTATGTTGCTTTATACAAATGCACCACCTTAAAAGGAGAAGTACTTAGAGTGGCGGCTGGTACGAGCTGGGGGGGAAATATGCTAATGGGGGCTTATCATTTAATGGGGCCAGGGTTTCAGTTCAGGGTACTGAGAAAGTTTTGGAGATGGATGGTAGGAGCGGTTGCGCCACAAACTGAATGTACTTGAAAATGCACAGAATAGTAAATTTTATGTTACATACATTTTAATCACAATAAAAAAGAAAGAAGGGGAAGTATATTTATTGCTACTCCTTAGAGTCCTCTGCAACAGACTGCTTCACCTGGAAGGACAAGATGGTGGGCACCACTGAACAGAATGCTTCCCTGGACAGGCTAAGCCTGAGCAGAAAGACACAGGGCCTTGTGTCTCTGTGTGTCCCCTTCCAAACCATGGAGCAGATGTGGCAGAAGGGTTAGCCAGTCCCATACAGCAGAGTTTAAGGGAAAATCTTACAAGGACCAGGAGCCGAAACTGAGGGCAGGGTTTTTAAAGCTGGAGTGAACTACATTTGAGACAGGGCATCAACTCTCGTTTCCACTTTAAGCGCAATGTTTACTACGCCATAACCCTTCACTGTTACTAGAACAGCTCAGTGGCTCTCTGCAGGGTAAGCGGGTAAAACAGAATGTGGCTTCTACATTAACTCTCCTGGGGAAAGAAGAGGAAAGCAGAAAAAGTACAGTGAAAGAGCCCCTTGAAACAGATGTTATCAGGGAAGCAAAGGGTCCTGGAAATTTTAAACAAGTGAGAAATGACAAGCAGTCCTCTTCAATGTTACTGGGTTTTTTAATCCCATTAATTCAGGCACCCGCTGCTACGGGTGGGGACGGGGTGCAGAGGAGTGTTACAGAAACACCCACCACTCCTACTTCACTCACCAAGCACAACCTGCAGGAGGAAACAATCCACAAGGAGGGAACGCACAACCAGGTTTGGCAGGGGAGGAAGGGTGGGTGCGACCCTAGGAAGGATGGCGGATCTGCAAACACATCACTTCTCACCTTTCCTGCACTCCCGGAGAAGGGACCTCCTCTTCACTATGTCCCTTAGGCTCCCTGAGTCACTACCCAGGAAGCTCAAAGTGTGCTGTCTGTCCCCTGACATCAGAAGTTCAACTCCAAGAGCACAGGGACCCTGTATAACCTGCGTCGCTATCCCCGGACTCAAGCACGGTGCCTGGCACACAGCAGACATTCAAATGGTCACTGCAACAGTGCTGTCCCAATTTCACACAATCTGTAGTGAAAGGATGGCCTAAAATGAAAGTAATAAATTCCTGCTTGGGGAACTCTGGGCAATACAATTATGTTCCAGGCAAGAAACTAAACATGAGAAAGGCTTAAGCCATACTTTGAGATACCTGTGGATCCTTACAACAACTAATTTCTCAGGACTTTTTATGTAAGCTGCAGATCCAGAAAAATCAACAAAAGTAGTAACAGATACATTCGAGTAGCTAGTATAACTTTATGTAGACAACCTTATTATAATTTTACAGTCAGAAGACAATGCCCCACTTCCTATCTAAACAGATTTTAAAAATCAGAACCAAACCAAAGGCAAGAAATTAGTCCAATCCATCAGCCATGAGTTCTAAAGCTGGTGAAACTCCACGCTACCTTTCCAGACGGGAGGGGGCGGTATACTTACTCTCTGGCTGGAAGACGAAGCCATATACCCAGACTATCAGCAGGGTGCTCACGACACTGCAGGCAATCAGCTGCCAGGGCTCATACTTAGTACAATGTCCATTTACATAATTCTTGGCCTTTGTGGAATATACTTCCAAGATCTCAAGGTAGGGCTCAAAAGCCTTCTAGAAATACAAGGGAAAAAAAAGGAACATTACATTCAGAGAGAGAAGGGACTTCTGTTCTGCGGCCCTCCTTTTTCAAGGGCAAAGCCATTCGTGACCTGGCCCCACCCCGGCAATACTCTTATCATGCTCTACAGTCCTCAAAGCTCTGCTTCCGAGTCAGGTGGACTTTGACAAGGGTTTTGATCTTCTGCCTTGTCTATAAAATAAATGGTTCAGCTGCATCATTTCAGCTCTAAAGCTTCACTACGACTGCAGTGCTCATTGCCCCACTCTCTTGACTCAAACAAATCCGCTGGATACGAAGGGCTCTCTCTTCCTCTCTACTTTATTGGAATCTCTCCCACCTGCTAACGCAGGGGGTGGGCAGACCGTTCTGTAAAAGGCCAGAGAGGAAACAGTTCGGGCGTCACAGGTCAGCCAGTCCTCTGTTACAACTACTCCATTCTGCCGTTGGTAGCACAGACACCACCACGGAGGGCGGGAAATGAGTGACCACGGCTGTTCCGGCAAGAGTTCGTTACAGATGCTAAAACTGGAATTGCATATCCTTTCACAGATCACAAAATATTCTTTTTGTAAAAACAATTCTAAAAATGTAAGATGTCATTCTTAGCTCACGGACTGTACCAAAACAGGTGGCAGGCCTGATTTGGCCCACAGGCCACAGTCTGCCAATCTCTGCTCTCAAGCCCAACTTGACTGCAAAAGTCTCTTTTCATTACTTTTTAAAAAAATTTTTGAAAGGTTTAGTTACTTCGAGAAAGAGATAGAGAAGGGGAGGGTGGGGAGGGAGAATCTCAAGCAGTCTCTGTGCTATCAGCATGGAGCCCAACGTGGGACTCGATCCGACAAACCATGAGATCATGACCTGAGCTGAAATCAAGAGTCAGACATTTAACTGACAGAGCCACCCAGGTGCCCCTTGACTACGAAACTCTTAAATTCTTATCATTATGTGTATCCCTCACAATATCTGGCACAAGCAAGAATAAAGTCCTCTCATCTGGACTCCTGAAAATTTCATGACCCACTCATGAAAATTCATCTCTCCCATTAAATTCTCATCAGGTAGTCACTTGCGGCTCGCTTATCACAATGTGCCCTGCAGTCAGTCTACTCATCTGTTTTTTATCTCCCTGACTATGTGGTTGGGTCCTTGAAGGCTGATCAGATCTTAATCATATTTATAAGCCCCCACAGTGCCCTGTACAAAACAAGTTCATCTGATAGTTTGTTATTCATTCACTTATTCAACATTTGCAAAGGATCATCAGTATTTAAGGCATTAAGCTGAGGAAGCATTATGGTAACCACCACAAGGTCTTGCCCTCACTAAGCTTACAATCTAATGGGAAAGAGGGGTGTGTGTGTGTGTGTGTGTGTGTGTGTGCGTGTGTGTGTGCATATATATGTACACACACGCAAACATACACAGGCTGATGCATACATGAACAAATCATTCAAATTCATTAGGATCAATACTACAGAAAGGATGTAAGTAAAGTGCTAAGAAAGACCACTAAGGAAGGCCTATCGAACTCACCTAAGAGGAGGTGGGGAAAATGTGGTTCAAAGAGTTTAAAAGATCTATCAAAGAAAATTCTCTTGGCAAAAAAGTTAAAAGGAAAAAAAAAAAAAAAAGAAGTCATACCAGGAAGAGAGAGCGACAGCTGCAAAAGCATTAAAAAAAAGTCTAGGGATGGCAAAAAACATTCAGCATGGTCTAAGAGCAGAGATGAGGACAGGGACCCATCTGTCTCAGCATGTCTAGGTCCGCAATACAGAGCAGAGTGCCCAGCACACAGGCCACACCACACAGCACTTGGATAGTGGCTGACCGGGACCAAGTGCATGAGTGAACATGTCAGTTGGAGAATGGAGACTGGGAGAAGTACACTAGGTCCAGATTAGAAAGATTAGAAATGGTCTTAAAAACAAAAGACAAACAAACAAAAAAAACCATGTACAGTGGGAATATAAATTGACAGGCAATTTTTGTAAAGTGATTTGTCACTGCCTATTAACGTTTTAAACATACTTACTTTGACCCAGATACTCCCCTTTTTGATATCTACATATCAAAGAGACAGGTTCAAGGACATTCACTTCAGTATTCTTTATAACAATGTAATTTAATATCCCAAATGTCCATTCATGGAGGAATGTTTAAATAATCTATAATACACACACTTTATGTATTCATACTATGCAGTATTTAAAAAAAGATCTGAATAAACCACATTAAAAATTTTCCAGAACATAATGTTGAGTGTAAAAAAAAAGGCAAATTGTAGAACAGCAGCAAACAAAAGGCATGGGTTGTTAATCAGGAGAGCAATTTTTTTTTTTTTTTAAACAACCTGATGGGAGAAGAGGAGAAGGAAGCCAGAGGTCAGAGACACAAATTTTCGTTAAGAGGAGCTGAAGCAGTCTAGGGGAGAAATAAACTGGGTTTGCAGTCATGACATTGGGGCTAAAAAGCAGCACAGATTTAAAAATGCTTTTTGGAGGTAGTACAAACAGGGTTTTCTAATTTCACAGATACAGGAAGTAGGGCATATAGAAGGAGTGGGAAGAATATAGGTAATTCCAATTTTTCAAGTTCATGTTTGAGAGACTGGGTAAGTGGTGTCACCATTAAACCATGGTAGACTAGAAGAGAAAGGGAAGCTGAAGAAGGTAAAGGAGATTTTGAGATAAAGATAATGATACTAGTTTGAGTTATGCGCCTGTTAGAGATCTACATGCAATGTTCTAGTAGGAGTGTGAAAGCTTAGGAGGAGGACAAGTGCTCGACAAATGTTTACTGAAAACACTTCTATCCTTGGCAATTAGATTTCGGTATAAGGTCATTAACATCAGGCAAGTGCTGGCTTCCCTAGAGGGCTATCCATGGAAACACAGCTTATCTGCAACTCCTTCATAGCTCCTGGCCATTCCCCAGAGCCCACTGTTGCTATCAACAACCTCAATCCTGCACAGCAGTGACCGTGCTGGTCAGGACCTGAGGAGGACCAGAGGACTCTACCATCATCAAAGATGTATCGTGATTTCCATCATCATAAAGAATCTTCTGGTGTTAAGGCTATGATCTAACCAGATGGCTAAATAGTTATATGGGACACCTGGCTGGCTTATGCGGAAGTGCCTGCAACTGTTTTAGGGTCAGGAGTTCAAGCCCCACATTGGGCATGGGTCCTACTCAAAAAATAATAAATAAATAGAGTGATAGATAGTGTGTATGAATGGGATGATGGAAGAAACAATCATGCAGATCAGCTTTTCCTCTGGTGATACTAGTTCCTAATTAACCCAGAAAATAGAGGTTACCCATGTCAAAAGATGCCCGTAGATATTCTCAACTTTTCTTGGCACTGAACAAAGAGTAATATAATTAGCATTAGGGAGAGAGCAAAGAATCAGCAAATGCAAACTATGTCAATTTTTAAAAAGCCTATTAAGATATGAAGGCATTCCTCGCTAATATTTATAAAATTACTTTCAGCAAGAATATATGTTCTTGCCAACTGCTATAAGAAGATAATGGGAGTCCTTAGATTCCAAGTCCTTAAACACATCTCCTTAAGGAGAGATATATTTCTATATTCTCCTACTCCAAAGACAGAATGATACTGTATTTGGATAGGTCCTAGTGAGCTTTTTGAGTAGGCAACTAGTTGGTCGCGGAAATTACATCTCCTCGTCTCGGTCCCAGATCCTTCTAGGTTACTACAAACAACCTAGGCTCAGTCCCCAACGAATAAGCACCTCACAGCACTAATGGCTCACTGCTCTATAGGGCTCTTTGGGCTAAGGTGTGCTAACTCCTTGGAAAAAAGGATGAGGCAGTCCCTTGGGGCCTTGCAAACAGCACAAACCCCAGGCTGGATCCTGATGCAATACTCCAGCCCTAGGGAAGAATACAATCTAAATGCTGAAGGGAACTTTAGAGATAAAGCCTACAATTGCACTTTATAAAACAGAAGCCCCCAAGTGAAACAGCATGCCCAGGCCCATCCAGACAGGCTTGTCAGAACCCAAGCCTCCTGACTCAGTGTTCAGTATTCCTTCAATTCCTCATTCTAAGTGTTCATGGACAGAGGATCTCTTAACACATGACCCTCCAGTGCTATCCCTAGGGTTTCCTTCTCCTAATTTATGTTCTTGGCAGAATCTACCTTGGATGTACTGCACAGATCATAACAAACTAAAATTGTATGCATGGGTCATGACTACAGGTAAACAGGTCTACATAGAAACAGCACAGAAACTTAATACAGTTATAATTACTATTTCCCACCGTGTCTTTTTGCTTACAGAAGTACATTTTTTGTCTATATACACCTGCATATATATTAATGATTACAATACTCAAGCTTTTGTTTATGTCAACTTAACCTACATACTGTCTCTGGAAACACAAGAACTCTGAATGGTCATCCACGAAGGCCACTAGCTTGCTGTGCAACGCCAGGCAAATTATTTCACCAAGCTGTGCCTCTACTCTTTATCTAGAAAAAGGGACACAGAGTAACAGTCACAGAATAAATAAATTGTGTTTGTGTCTATGCGTATCTGTGGGGGCATGTGGGGGGGTGTGGGCATTTATCTCCAACCCCTAAGAGAATGGTGGTTTTGGTAAAAACTCCCCAAGTACGGTACTCCTTCCTTTCCAGTCTGTCATCAAATTGGGAATGTATTCCTCTAGAGGATAAAAACAAGCAGAACACTTTGCCCACCGAATATATGTAAATGGTGACAAAGAATACCGTAAATTTTTGTAAAGCATAATATTACAGAAGAAAAGACAAACCTTCGTGGTAGGAGGATTCAAAATATTAACTCTTTTAAGAAGCTACTGTCAAATAAGGACGAGTAAACTACACAGCCTTTCTCTTCTTACTCATTCCATCTCTAATCAAATGGTTTAGGTTTTAGCTGATGCCTGGAAGACATCGAAATAGTACTCAATCATCCTAATCATTGTTAGACAAAAGGCAGCTGCAAGAATTCATGGGAGCTTGGTGGCGTGCTATTCCCAATCATGTGTGAACTCTTTCAACCCCCAAATCACGTCAAGGGAGCAAGACACTTTCCTAAAAGTAACACAGCAATGGAAGTCTACAAATTCTGAAAATCTGAGACATGTTATTTGTTAGACCATGGGATTTCAAACTTTTCCAATACAGACACACAGAAACCATTTTACAACCATCTACACACATAGCAACAGAAAGATACGGAACCAAAACTAAAGTTTCCAGAATACTGTACCTAACACCTTATTACTTGTGATGCACTTTTTTTTCCTATGTCTACTTTCTTTTTTTTAGATGTTTGACCCATTGAATTGATCCCTCTAAATGGATCCTGACATTCAGGTTTAAAAGCAGTGCCTCAGCGATGGTATTCCCGGCTTCTTTAATTAGAGAAGGCGGTTGTGTAATGCAGTGAAGGCTGTTAACACAGAGGTATTGTGCACGTACAAGGTCTCAGCACTTTTTACACTTATGATTTATTCTCTTCACATTTCTGTGAGGCCAGGATTATAATGTGATGAAACAAGTCAGTCAAAGAGATGCAGAAGTTTCTTCCTTACTGGTACCAGCCCAAGGCGATTCCCAACAACTGCTAACTCTTTCCGTCCCTAAATGACTTCAAGAGCACAAGATTCCACAAGCAAGTTCCCACCGTGGCACTACCCACACCTCTTCCCCCAAAAAACTCCTTCGAGAACTAGCACCGAACTTGATCAACTGCCAATGAGGCAGGGGTATTTTTTCCACGTCGAATTTCTTCATTGCAAATTTATACCAGAAGAAACACTGAATAGGACCAAGAGAGAAAAACCATCTGACAGACGTTTCCAGGCCCACAGCGGACGGTGCTTCCCTCCTCGGAGCTAACACAAATAACAACAATCCTCTCTCCAGCACCTCCCAGGGCGGACTGTCTGTACTCGTTTTATTCACGAGCGATGGCATCTCGGCGGCCCCAGGGCTGCCTCCCACACCCCCACCCGTAAGAGGAGGTCTCTCGGCAGCACATGCCCAGCTACTGAAGCTCCCCGCCACTCGACAATGATTTTCCGAGCACCTACTGTACACGTGGTGCTATTTTATAAGGATCAGAGATCACTTGTTTGCTTCACTTAGAACTTTCTCTCCCCTGCCAAACTCAAAGATTACGTGACCACCTGATCACAGAGGGACTAAAATTGAGAGAAGGCTAGAGGGGCCATGACAAACATGCAGAAGAAAGAGCGAAGCACTCAGGAGCATTAATTTACTTGTAGAGAATACTTAGTAATATTTATGTAACTTAAAGTTTTCAATGGCTTTCATATTATTTTATTCATACTTTATAATCTCACATGGTCCTCAGGTTAAGAATGAACAGTTTCGGGGCTCCTGGGCGGCTCAGTCCGTGAAATGCCCGACTCTTGATTTCGGCCCAGGTCACGATCTCACGGGTCCATGAGACCAAACCCCGCACAGGGCTCTGCGCTGACAGCGTGTAGCCTGCTTGGGATTCTCTCTCTCCCTGCCCCTCCCCAACTCACACGTGTGTGTGTGTGTGTGTGTGTGTGTGTGTGTGTGTGAGTGCATGCTTTCTCACTCTCTCAAAAATAAACATTCAAAAAAATAATAAATGTAAAGTAAATAAAATAGCAATAAAAACTTTAAAAACAATAGAATAAACAGTTTCACTTCCTAGGTGGTGCAAAGTGAAATCAGAAAGGTTAAGTTTGCTCTACAGCAAAGTATTCAGTAGCAGAGTCAGAACTAAAACACAGGACTTCACGAGCAGAGTTGAATTCCAAGATGTCTGGAACCATCTCTCAGGGCTCCACAATATTACACACATCTAAACGTTTACTGGAGGAGTCGGACCTAAAAGAAGAGAACTCAAGAAAACCAAATGCTGTGAGGCCCAGCAGAGGAAGCAACAAGTTATTCCAACATAGGTTCCCCTTCCTGCCCCTCCCACCTCAAAGAAAAGCAGGTTAAAGATCAAAGAAAAACATTCCCACTGTCAGGCTGACGGACTCTACTAATAATTTCCGAACTGCCACAGCGACACAGATTCCTTGCCAAAGAAAATGTGGCAACCGTGTTCAGTTGATTATTACCCAGCACAGAGTCGGCTAAGGTTTTCTGGTCAAAATCAAAGCGCCCGGGAGCTAGTTTCCCCAGCTTCCTTTGGCTCCAGTAACACCCTGCGCCACTCGAAATGCTCGCTTGTGCAAATGAGGGCTGCTGGCCACACGCAGACCTGAGTCCAAGCGTGAGTCCATCTCTCATGGGAGGAGAAAGGAGAAACTCACAACAGTGACGCCTCACGGTATCACCGTGGAGTCACTGTGAAATAGGGATTCTGGGAAAGCCACTTTTCTGCTAAAGGTTCACCTTCCTATCACAGCACAATGACTTCTTTGCATTTCTACTATGCCAGATATCCAGTATGCCTCCATTTGGGCTATTTCTCAAGAGTCAGTCAGGGCCAAACTGCACTGGCCAACTGCACTGTGAGTTCATCTGTCCCAGCAGCAAAGCATTCAACCCTGGTGGGGGAGAATAGCCAAGTAACTGTTTTCACACGTGACCTCTCTTATGGTACCAAGTGCGGATTAGAATACAAACAACACAATTTTTGTATGTCCTACACTACTTTTAATGTGGTAAGAACCCAACAATTACTCAACTGAAATGAAGTAATTACAGTACCGCATCTACTCAGCACTGCTCTGTAAGACCCCAGGGAGGATTCGGCCTCCCCTCTCCCGCATCTCTCCCACTGACTTGAACCTGCGGAGCAGAATCGCTGGTGTTTGTAACCAGACTGCACACACCAGCACCGTTCTGATGAGCTCACAGGATACATCATCTCACAGCCACCAGGGCCGACAGGTTAAAGACCAGTACATGACCACTCTCCATCCCTCACAGAGGAAGACGCTGAAACCCAAAGGTCACACAGCCTCCCCACCCCTTCTTTTGTAGAAGACTCGCTCAATAATTGACTTAACATATTACGAAGACTCAGTCACCAAACTCGGCGGCTATCCATCTTTTAGATGAGGGTAAAAAGAAGTCCCCAAGCATCCCTGGAAGTGTGAGGGCCCAGCCACGTCAATCCATAAGATCGCTTCACTGCTCCTGGCTAATAACTATTCTTAAGCCAAACACTAATGAAAATCAAAACTTGCCACCCTGCAATGCTGCAGAGAAAAAGGGACTTGTTTTTCCTCTTCCGTCCACTTTCTTTACGTCTAGTACAACTACACACTTCACCATTCAACAGTTCTTCCAGAAGAGCCAGAAATCCAAGCTTGACAGCAGATGGGCTGCTAAGGAAAAGAAAAACCTGTTTTACCCAGTTAACCCACTGTCTTAATGTTTTGCGATCAGATGGTACTCTAAAGCCCGGGACTAAGGTTAAGGAGTAAAGTTCAAGGACAGGAGACCCTGAAGAGTTAGTGTAGTCGTTCCTACTTCACTTCTGCCCTAAAAACACAGAAAACAAAGCTAATTAAATGGTTCTCTTTCATATCACATTCTGCAGAATTTCAAAGCGCAAACAGGTAAGAAAACACTATTGTTTTTAAAGCCTTCAAAGGCATTAATGTTTATCAGCAAAACCAGATCACAAGCCCGAAGGAAAAACTCCCTTGGGTCATTAAAGAAGTAAGAACTGAGCAATGAAACCAAATACAGAAATGTTTGAAGGGACTGAATCATCATTTCTTAGGAGGTAAAGAGCAAACCATATACTTCCTCCAAAACTCCACTATGTGAAACAAGAGATCCGGTATCTGAGAAGTTCACCCAACAAGCTTAACAGTCCACGTTTTCCCTTCCAGCCATGCCTCAAGAGTCAGAGGTACACGCTTGGTACTATTCCACAAACATTTACCAAGTCTAACTGCCCTACACTTAGCCCTAGATTATTCAGGCAAAGCACCTTACCATCACGGAGACACAATCTTGGCCTCAGAAAGGAGACTGACATGCCATGTTCTCAAGTCATTAGAAGCGTACTCATGGATGGGGCGCCTGGGTGGCTCAGTCGGTTGAGCGTCCGACTTCAGCCTCAGGTCATGATCTCACAGTCTGTGAATTCAAGCCCCGCATCGGGCTCTGTGCTGACAGCTCAGAGTCTGGAGCCTGCTTCAGGCTCTGTGTCTCCCTCTCTCTCTCTGCCCCTCCCCTGCTCATGCTCTGTCTCTCTCTGTCTCAAAAATAAATAAAAACATTTAAAAAAAATTTTTTTTTAAAGCGTACTCATGGAAAATCAAAGCTTCTGAGCTCGTAAAAGCTGACAGCCCTAAACCTGCCAAACGGGTGGATCAGTTTTTGATTTATCTACTCATGGTCAGGACAAGGCATCAAGTGAAGACTGGTGTGGTTTCTGTCAACTAAGGATTCTGAGCCCCTGTCTTCTGTAATGCATCAAGAAAGGCACCATGGGGAGCTTAAACTAGGAGCGAATGCTAAATGCAGAAAACCAAGTTCAGTAAGCAGAGGAACAGGCTGAGGGATGTTGAGGTAAGAGCAATTACGGGTTTCCTTGCTAAATAGATGGTCACCCAAAGGCAAGGCGGTAAGATGTGGGCAGAAGGTACTACTCAAACTTAACTCCCAGTCTCTCATGGTAAGTAGCCCAGTGTGCACATACACAGAAGTCATCTTCGAATTACGAAAGTTCACTATCCTCTGAGCACTACAAATGGTAACTCCTTAGATTGCAAGCAAGGACCAGCAGAAATAATCCCGTATTCTACACACATAAAGGGGAAGTCTTGACTTCCCTGAGTATACCACAGTTGGGGAAGAAGTCAGAGGGCTTCTCCCTTCCCAGACTTAGTTTACTAAAAGGATTATCTACCTTTGTCCCTGAGTGAAGATACCTAGACTCTCCAGATTATATTTATAGAAATCTCCATTGTCAATAGTCCTGCTGCTGTCAGAGATAAGAAACACTGAGTGTATGCCCAGAAGTGGAACCTAAGTCAGTTGCAAAGTCTACCTCTCTGGAGATTTCGAACATGTAATCTTATTCAAAAGCACAAACCAGAGACCAATCCCTGGGTCTCTGACTGGCCCTCAATTGATGTAAAACACCCTTTGGCAAGTCGGCCTTTAAAATCCAGTCACAAAGGAGCTATTTTTTTAAACTGAGGTAAGACACTCAATTTAAAATTAACATATGAAAGAGTTTTAAACTTTTGTGATCATCAAAAGTGCAGAAGACAATGTGTGATTTCGATGGAAAATTATACATTGTCTAGGACATCCCTCTACGCTACCAGAGTCTGATTCTAAGGAAGCTATTTTACAGCTCTGGAAGTTGGAAATGATTATACGCTACCAGAGTCTGATTCTAAGGAAGCTATTTTACAGCTCTGGAAGTTGGAAATGATTACAGCAATGCAAACCACTCTTCATCTATAAACACGTAAAACCTGCCACATGGTAAAGGTTCAAGTGACTTCCCTCTCCACTATGGAAGAAAATAGTTTGGGTGGCATTTGTGTACTCATTTTAATGTTCTTAATCTATAAATGTGTCTGTTCTTCAGGCACATGAAAAGATGCTCAACGTCACTCCTCATCAGGGAAATACAAATCAAAACCACACTCAGATATCACCTCACACCAGTCAGAGTGGCCAAAATGAACAAATCAGGAGACTATAGATGCTGGAGAGGATGTGGAGACACGGGAACCCTCTTGCACTGTTGGTGGGAATGCAAACTGGTACAGCCACTCTGGAAAACAGCGTGGAGGTTCCTCAAAAAATTAAAAATAGATCTACCCTATGACCCAGCAATAGCACTGCTAGGAATTTACCCAAGGGATAGAGGAGTACTGATGCATAGGGGCACTTGTACCCCAACGTTTATAGCAGCACTCTCAACAATAGCCAAATTATGGAAACAGCCTGTATGTCCATCAACTGATGAATGGATAAAAAAACTGTGGTTTATATACACAATGGAGTACTATGTGGCAATGAGAAAGAACGAAATATGGCCCTTTGTAGCAACATGGATGGAACTGGAGAGTGTGATGCTAAGTGAAATAAGCCATACAGAGAAAGACAGATATCATATGGTTTCACTCTTATGTGGATCCTGAGAAACTTAACAGAAACCCATGGGAGAGGGGAAGGAAAAAAAAAAAAGAGGTTAGAGTGGAAGAGAGCCAAAGCATAAGAGACTCTTAAAAACTGAGAACAAACTGAGGGTTGATGGGGGGTGGGAGGGAGGGGAGGGTGGGTGATGGGTATTGAGGAGGGCACCTTTTGGGATGAGCACTGGGTGTTGTATGGAAACCAATTTGACAATAAACTTCATATATTGAAAAAAATAAAAAATAAATAAATAAATAAAAATGTGTCTGTTCTTCAGACCTTTCTTTCAAACCGGTTAGAACATCTGCCTGGTTTCCTCTTTATAAGCAAAGTAAAATTTTAATGTGTGTTCATTTTATATTTGTTTCAGTGTCATGATTTTACCTCTTGTGATTTTTTTTTTTTTTTTTTAAGTAGGCTCCCTGCTTAGCATAGGGCCCAACGTGGGGCTTGAACTCATGATCCTGAGATCAAGACCTGAGCTGAGGGGCGCCTGGGTGGCTCAGTCGGTTAAGCACTTGACTTCAGGTCAGGTCATGATCTCACAACTCGTGAGTTCGAGCCCTGCATCGGGCACTGTGCTGACAGCTCGGAGCCTGGAGCCTGCTTCACATTCTGAGTCTCCCTCGCTGTCTGCCCCTCCCCAGCTCACACACACTTTCTCTCTCTCTCAAAATTAAATAAAACATTAAAAAAAAATTTTAACAACAACAAAAAAAGGACCTAGGCTGAGATCAAGAGTCAAAGGCTTAGCCAACTGAATCACCCAGGCACCCTTTGAAAATTATCTTTTAACAAAAGCTAAAAACTCTCAGTCCCCAAACTTCCCCACAAAAAAAAAAATGCTTGGGAACACGAAACTTGAAGATAATTACAAAGGGCTCAGGACATCCTAAAAGCCATCACTGGGGTCCATCTTCCCCAGGTTAATGACCCCCTCTCTAAAACGAATCTTAGAAGTATTCTATTATATGTAAAGTAAACCCAAGACTCCCGTGTTCCCTGTGGGAGAACTAGCATCCATTACTTCAAATTCTCCAGGAAAAGCCTCAGCACTAGAACAAAAAGGAACGACATTCTGATCCATGTTACAGCAGGATGACCCCTCAAAACACCATGCTAAGGAAAACAGCTGATCACGAAAGACCAGACATTGTAGAATTCTGTGTGTATGCAGCACTCGGAATAAGGATATGTGCAGACAACAAGCAGGGTGGCGGCTTCCAGGCCCGGGCACTGCAGCCACATAAGGGAGTAAGTGCTACAACTGGGGGGTTTCTTCTGAAAATGTTCTGAGATTGTGGGGATGGCTGCACAACTATGAGAACACGATAAAAAATTGATGAACTGTACACTTTAAAAAAAGGGGGGGGGGGCATTATGACCCAGCAATTTCATCTCTGTCTACCAAACGTAGCTAAGACCAACCACCTAAGATTCACAGGCTTTCTTTAAAAACAAAAACAAAAAAAGAACCACAAAAAACCCCCCAAAAACCCAAAAGCCTTTCTGAAAACAAGTTGCCATATGGGCCAAAAAACCAGCAGAAACTCTGCAATTCCAGAAACACAGAATAAAGCTTTGGACTCCAAATGAAATCAACCCTAGGTATCTAAAACTAACTTAGAAATTATATACAAACTAGACAAAGTGGATCACTATTGTTTTACGGTATGTATTTTTAAGAGTTTATAAACAGAATTATTAACTGCTACATTTTTAGATGAGGTTTTTAAAAAACACTTTCTCCTTTGGCAGCTCATAAACACACACTCCAGCCACTACCCGGGGTATGTGAAAGGGACAGCCACCTCTGAGTGCCGTGCTGAACTGACACTCGTCACGACTTCTGTGGGATCGCCGAGTGGCCTGTTACTAGTGTTCTATAGGCAGCCGTGGTGCCCTGGAAAGTCTGGAATGGTAATCAAAAGCTTCTACTCTAATTTTAGCTCTGTGTGGCCTCTGGCACATTACTAAGTCTCGATGCAGCAGGATTTTGCTCATCTGCAAAAACAGATGCCATTGCTATAATTCAACAAAAAGTTCACCGGACAAAAAGATACCCCCATCTATCTACTCTCAGGGCTGCTGTGAGTATTCAGTGCAGTAAGGTAATAAGAAAGCAACCGCAGATAATAAACGCTAAGTATTTGAAGAATCGGAATCTCTGTGAGGAAACATTCCCCTTTCCTTTTCAGTAAGCAACAAGGACAAGTAACCTTTGCAAGGTCTCAAGCAAAGTCCCACAGATAGAGCTGGGAGAGGCTGTAAGTGGTTTGATTCCCATGCCTACATCGTGTTTTCTTTTTTTCTTTTTAATTTTTTTAAGGTTTATTCATTTTTCAGAGACAGAGTGTGAGTGGGGAAGGGGCAGAGACAGAGGGAGACACAGAATCTGAAACAGGCTCCAGGCTCTGAGCTGTCAGCACAGAGCCGGATGCAGGGCCCCGAACTCACGGACGGTGAGACCATGACCCAAGCGGAAGTAGGACGCTTAACCGATTGAGCCACCCAGGCACCCCTACACTGTGTTTTCTTACAGAGGATGGTAGTAAGACGCCAGCGACTAGTGAGCTGCTCCTCAATTTAATAAGACAGATGTTACATCAACTCTCGGCCTTCCACTATTTAATTCGATCAGAAGATTACAAGTGTCCTCTTACTTACAAAACAAGACTAAACTGGTTACCCACTTATGTTTACAGATCATAAGGCTGATTTCAGGCATCTGGACAGATTGCTGTTGACTGCTATAGTTACGAGTCTTGGGAAAGCATCTGAAATCACAAGCTTATCAAAAAGGGCTGGGCAATATAACCCTAGGCCTTCGTCTGCCCTGGCTGCAATGCAGCTAGCCAAGGAGCAGGTCTCCCATGGCATTCTTGTTTTTGTCCTCTGGTCCTTCCTGTTAGAGTTTGCAAACAGAATCTTCTATTTGCCTCACCTGTCCCAGCACCAGTAAGACTGGAACTCAAGACAGAACTGATGTATCCCTTTTTAGATGCATCAGCCAAAATGCATTTCAAAGGAGTGCATTTAAATGCCTTCAGAAAAAGCCTCCAGAAAAAAAGGTCTCCCCAATATGGAGCACAAAGTATAAACCTACTATAACAGCTACTTAGACTCCAAAGAGTTCCGGAGCACTATGATTTTACCTTCAAATTATCTGCTACAAATGGGGTTTTGCAAATCTAAACGTCTGCCCTTAACAGAAAACTCTGCTCTCTTTACGTCAAATGTTTATTAATAGTGATGGACGAGGTAAATAAGAATGCAGTAGGCTTTTACTTTCCGGGGAAATGACAGAAACGGAAGGGTGGTTCACACTTTAGAAGTGCCTAACCTGCTTCAGGAAAGAGTTTTCCATGCTGTCTCCCACATGTAGTGTGCAGGTAACAGAAATTTAAGATTTGTTGCTGGAAAGCAAAATGCAAAAGTTACATATTAAGAAAACCTTGTGGGAGTGTAAATCAGACAACCACTCGGGAAACCTGTCTGGCAGTACGCCTCATGACCTGGCAATTCTGTGCTTACCAAAAGACATGTTCAATCAAGAATGTAGAAGTGTCATTCAAAACAGCCAACACCAGAAACAGAAATGTTCGTCAACTATAGAATGAATAAATGGTGGGATTTTATACATTGTGCAACTACACAGCCATGAGTTTTAAAACTACTGCTACCCGGGGGCGCCTGGGTGGCTCAGTCGGTTAAGCGTCCAACTTCAGCTCAGATCATGATCTCGTGGCTCGTGAGTTCAAGCCCCGCGTCAGACTCTGCTGACAGCTCAGAGCCTGGAATCTGCTTCGGATTCTGTGACTCCCTCTCTCTCTCTGCCCCTCCCCTGCTCATGCTCTGTCTTGGCATCTCAAAAAATAAACGTTAAAAAATTAAAAAAAAAAAAATACTGCTATATAAGGGCATGGCTGAATCTCACAGATTCAGCAAAAAGGATACTCAGAAAATAACGTGAACTGTATGTTTCCATTTATGCAAAGTTCAAAAATCAGCAAAACTAACCTACAGTGAGAAGAAAGATAACCTTTGGTGCGTACCAAATGCGAGGGAACTTGTTGGGATGCTGGCCATTCTTTGTACCTGGGCAGCGAGTACAGCATACTCATATGCAAATATAACTGACCTGTACCATTAAGATTTGTGCCCTTTACTGTAAGATATACCTCAAAAAAAAGAACCACTTTTTTTTATGTTTTTTTTAAGTTGACTTATTTTGAGACAGAGAGGGAAAGAGAGAGTGCACGAATGGGGGAGGAGCAGAGACAGAGGGAAAAAGAAAATTCTAAGCAGGCTCCGTGCTGTCAGTGCATAGCCCAACACGGAGCTTGAACTCAAGAACCGAGAGATCACGACCTGAGGCGAGATCAAGAGTCGGGCGCTTAACCAACTGAGCCACCCAGGCACCCGAGAACTCTACTTCTTTTGTAATTATTTTTTTTAATGTTTCTTTATTTTTGAGAGAGAGAGACATCGCATGAGCCGAGGAGGGGCAGAGACAGGAGACACAGAATCTGAAGCAGGCTCCAGGCTCTGAGCTGTCAGCACAGAGCCTGATGGGGGACTTGAACCCACGAACCGTGAGATCATGACCTGAGCCAAAGTTGGACGCTTAACTGACTGAGCCACTCAGGCACCCCTCTACTTCATTTTTAAATTCAAAAGTGATTTATGGGAAAGCAAGCTGGTGCACTCTGGAAAACAGTATGGAGGTTCCTCAAAAAACTAAAAATAGAACTACCCTATGACCCAGCAATTGCACTACTAGGCATTTATCCAAGGGACACAGGTGTGCTGTTTCGAAGGGACACATGCATCCCCATGTTTATAGCAGCACTATCAACAATAGCCAAAGTATGGAAAGAGCCCAAATGTCCATCGATGGATGAATGGATAAAGAAGATATGGTGTGTATATATATATACAATGGAGTATTACTCGGCAATCAAAAAGAATGAAATCTTGTCATCTGCAACTATGTGGATGGAACTGGAGGGTATTATGCTAAGTGAAATTAGTCAGAGAAAGACAAGTATCATATGACTTCACTCATAGGAGGACTTTACGAGATACAACAGATGAACATAAGGGAAGGAAAGCAAAAATAATATAAAAAGAGGGAGGGGGACAAAACAGAAGAGACTCTTAAATATGGAGAACTGAGGGTTACTGGAGGGGGTATGGGGGGGATGGGCTAAATGGGTAAGGGGCATTAAGGAATCTACTCCTGAAATCATCGTTGCACCATATGCTAACTATTTGGATGTAAATTAAAAAAAATAAAATAAAATAAAATAAAATAAAATAAAATAAAATAAAATAAAGGTGATTTATCCACTTCATGGGATAATAGGACACATAAATAACAATGTGCCAGAAGAATGGACTAGGAGGAAGACTGTTCCACAGTTTCTGCCTATACAACAGGCAAGCCATTCCTTCAAACATTTACAATCTGCCCATTTCATGACAAAAAGCTCACACAGCTGTATTATATGAACTCAAAAAAGCACTGTCAAATAAAAAGCACAACCTCCTGGGTAAGATATAACAATTTTAAATCTGTATGCACCTGGTAACAAAATCTCAAAACACATACAGCAAAATCTAATAGAACTACAAGGAGAAACAAATAATTGATAAAGCATAAGGCTGGAAGAGGCCCGCACAAAACAGGAGCTCCAAAGAGTCAACAGACCTTGAAAAGGACACTCACCCTCACTAGTAATTAGGGGAATTCACCTGGAAATCAATTAGACTTCACCCCTACTGGACTGGCAAAAAGTAAAAAAGCCTTGTAAATACCAGGTTTGCCAAGCTGTGTAGGAACAAGAACTCTCATATACTGTTGCTAGAAGTATAAACTGTTGCAGCTTCTTCTGAAAAGTCTGCCATTATCTAGCGAAGTCATAATGCAACAGTTCCACCAGGAGGACTAAATCCCAGAAAAACTTGCAATTCTGACCCCCTGTCACATACAAGAAAGTTCCTAACAGTAATGTTCAAAAAAGCCTCCAACTGGAAGCCACCCAAGTGCCCATCATGGAACGGATAATCTGTGACAGTCATACAATGAAATATTATGCAACAGTGAAAATCAAGGACCTAAAACCAATAAACTGCACAGACCAACATGGATGAGTCTCACAAACACCGAGCAACATGGGAAAACCACAAAAAATACATATAAATCAATTTACAGCAAGTGAAAAAGCAAACAAAACTGAACTTAGGGAAAGTGTACATGGGGGGTAACACTTTTTTTCTTTTTTTCCTTTAACACAGCAAGAGAATAATTATTCCCAAAATCAGGATAGTTCTCCCCAGAGGGAAGGAAAGGAGATGTCATCAGGGATTGGAGGTAAATATTCTAAAGGGTTTTGTGAATGTTTATTTTTTTTTGAGGGACAAAGAGAGTGAGCGTGAGTGGGGGAGGGTCAGAGAGAGAGGGAGACAGAGGATCGGAAGCGGGCTATGCACCGACAGCACAGAGCCCGGTGAAGGGCTCAAACTCACTAACCGTGAGATCATGACCTGGGCTGAAGTCGGACGCTTAACCGACTGAGCCACCCAGGCGCCCCAAATGTTCTATTTTTTAGCCTGGGGGATAGATGTTATGACTGTTTTATTAAAACACAGCGATGTGCTTTATACAGTCTTGTGCATGTATGCTAAGTTCCACGTGAAAACACCTTCAACCCAAAAGCAGGGCAAGCCCTTCTTCCTGCCCTTCCTCTTCCTACCTGAGAAAACATGAACCTGACAGCTCAAGCTCAGCACGGCTATCCCGGACCAGGAGGGGACACACCGTGTGCGGGGGAACCTCTTCAAAGACCCAGGAATGGCCACATCAGCCACGAATTGTCTACTCTGGGTTCCTCTTACTTTAGAGAAGTCTTTTTCTACCTTTTAAAAATCGCCATGACTTTAGTTTTTCTCTCATAAGCAGCCAAACCTAACCCGAATGGATGTGTTCAGTGATCTGGACAAATGAAAACCTTTCTGACAATTCAAGCTGTCCAACAATGGCAAGAGCTCCCTGAGAAAGCATCCCACACCCACCCCTGGCAGGGCACTGGGGGAAGGATTTCCACAGAGCAAAGGGAAGCTGGACTGCAGGATTTCTAAAGGCCCTTGAGGCAATTAAGATTCTGAGGCTACGTCTGGAAAAAAGCAGCTCTGGCCTTGCCAAAGCCGTGGCGACACTTTGCCTCTGAATCTATCCTTCTGTTATAGGCGAGAACATTCCTTCTCTAGAACATTCCATCTCCTATCCATTTTACCAGAGTCTGCTAACAAGCTGTCTTCTCGCTTGTGCCTTTCAAAACTAACTTGACCTCAACTTTAGCACACTGGCTATCCTCCCTTGGTTCCTCCACGCCCTCAGCCCAACCTTCCACCTCTATGTGCCTCAACGGGCTGCCCTCCATGAAGTAAATCACCCAGGCTCCCTTTCCGGTTGGGTTTGGCCAGCGAAAGGCTCCAGCATGAGATCAGAGGGTGGGAAAATTTTGACAGAGTCTGAGGTATTTATGCCCCTGGATTCCCTTCCTGCAGGGCTACCGGCTGGCAGTGGCAGAAATCCTATGGGTCACTCTCACCTACAGCTAACCTCTCAAGGTTCCAGAAACTACTGCACCTTTGCCCCTTCAAGCCTAACAATGCTAATGGCTCTTGGCCTCGAGATGTTTCGCCAACCCCTACTGGTCTTCCTCGACTCTGCCCAGTTTGTAAATAGTCCTCTCATCTCCTCAGTCCCACTACTGGAGGCTCCCAGGAGATAATCGATATATCCAACCGATGACTCAGCCTGTACTACTCTATCTTCCCAGATGCCTCGTATTTCCTCTTACCCCACAGCATGGTTTTTCTCCCAGTAATTCTGTTCTGCATGTTTCCTGATTCACTATAAATCAATTCCCATAGAAAATTCTTAATCCCACGATGACGGCCAATTGTGCCACCAATGTATACAAACTATGCAACAGGACATTGGGCAAAGCCTAGTTAAGAAGGCAAACGTTACTAAAAGTTCCTGACACCCAGACAGCAAAGCCAAGCCAAAAACTGGGATCTGAGGTTTTTCTATTTATAACCCCTCCTTCCTTTAGACCAACAGCTGGAAAAATTATCAAACTTGCCGTTAAAGTTTTACTTTACTAATAAGGCTGGAACAATGCCAAATACAGTACTTATCTTATGAGGGCCATTCAAATTGTCAACAAAATTTTAAAGGTCCTACCAGTCCCAATGAATTTTCCCTTTCTTCTAGACAATCCTACAAATAAGACACCAGATTCAAATACTACAAATGAGCTTTTAGTGTCGATTTTTTGGTTTATTGCTCAAATCCTATCAGACATTCAGAAAGAAAGCATGCCTGAAAAAGGTTCAAGGCTCAAAGATAAAGCTCTAAGGTCTAGAAACATTCCATCTGAACCCAAAACACAAAACGGAGACAGGCTTACTGTTTCCAAATCAAGAGAGTGCTGCAGAAATGTTGCAAAGGAAAACATTTCTTACAATTTTACTGTGTTACGGAAGATTATGCTGTATATTGTCCAATATATACATCCCAAAGCAGAACTTCATCCATGGGCAAAACAACCCTAAGTAACACTGTAACGGGCCCATTAAACTCTAAGACAAGACTCAGTCCCCTACCTGTATGAATGCAAGGGCTACCCAGATGCCATTACCTATGGTAAGGAACCCTAGACCAGGGTTTCTCAACCCAAGCACTACGGACATTTTAGGCCAGATAATTCTTGAGAGTGGACGACTGTGTGCATAGTAGGGCCTTTAGTTGCATCCCTGACCACTAGCACCCAAGTTTGACAACCAAGAATGTCTCCAGACATTGCCAAATGTTCCGAGGTTGGGGGGGGGGGGGAGGGGCAAAATCACACTTATCTGAGAACCTTGGCCCTAGATAAACTATCTCAAACTCTACCCAGCACTGTCATGGTGCATACGATTCACCGCACCATTCACAAGAGAAAAGCCACCTAAGGAGAAGACTTGGCTTCATAAAGTATTCTTTTCTTAAAAACCAGAAGTATCTGACAACTTGCGAAGCGATACCATTCCCTAGCACTAGGAAGGAGGAGAACTTGGATGAAAAGAATGGTTGCCAACGTGGAGAAAAACTCCTAAAAAAATTTCTGGACTTGACATTCTTCTGAAAGCATCGCAAGTGTCCGATGGATACTCTCACCCCTCTTACTCTCTGTGAGACACAGGTGGAAAGTATTACAGGCCGTGACATGCCGTAAGTAAGCAAGTGGAAGAAGGCAGGCAAACCACCTTATCAAAAGAGGACAAAATTAAGGGCAAGAAAGCGCTGAGGGCTGTTAGCCCAAGCTCTGTAGTCTGGAATACAAGGTCTGTCATGGACAGACCCCAGTTCATCTTCATGCTTTGGGTTCACAGTATCCTGTCCACACAATAGTTTCCAACCCTATCAAACCCAACGCCCTCTCTTTATAACAAATATGTGGTATGCCCCTTTATTATTCTGAAACGAAATTCAAAGACTGCAGCATTACACTTACATGAATATAACTCTTAAGTTTGCAATATAGTGCCCTAACTGCAAGGTGAGAGAAAATACACAAGACCTGTATAAAAAAATATGTAGGGGTGCCTGGGTGGTTCAGCTGATTGAGCATCTGACTTCGGCTCAGGTCATGATCGCACGGTTCATGAGTTCGAGCCCTGTGTCAGGCTCTGTGCTGACAGCTCGGAACCTGGAGCCTGCTTCAGATTCTGTATCTCCCTCTCTCTCTGACCCTCCCTCGCTCGCACTCTGTCTCTATCTCTCTCAAAAATAAACATTTAAAAACATTTTTTTAAAAATACGGATTTTCAGACAAGATCGTACTAGAAAACAAAAGCACCCCACACACTCGCTTCCAAAGTGCTCCCTTAGAGGGCACAGCTATCCTACTCAGCCTGCCCCAGTCCCGGTCCACACAAACCCCCTCGCATCAGTCACAAAGCTCACCAACCTCTTCTGTCCCTTATGGGGAATGTGGCCCAGAGACAGCACTGCAAAGCAGAAAAGGAGGGATTCGAAGTAAGACTTAAGTGTGGTTAAAACTTCATCACTGTGGTGCCCTCTCTAAGCCTAGTTTTCCATCTATAAAAGGAGGATGCCAGCATATTTTTCCACGGGTCATTGTGAAAATTAAATAAATATGTAGAGTATCTATTTCTGCACCTAACATGTAATACCTGTTCAATAAATATTAACTATCAGACTTCTATTATTCCTGGATCCACCGTGTACCATCTCCTAGCTTATGTCTATCTTATTCCCCCCGGCAGAAAGGAGGGATGACTAGACATCATTTATCAGAGATGCTCAAAAAAGGACTCCTATAGAACGTAAGTAAGAAGTTGCATCATACGGCCTCCGAGATTACTTCTAATTCTGAGGTTCTAAGGTTCTACAATACACTGCCCTGCATGCAGGCTATTTTTTATTAACTAAGGTCCTTTCTTCCCAGTTAAAGGGCCCAGAACAAGTCTCCTGCTTCATACAAAGTAACTAAAGAACAGAGATAATGATGGTTTAATGCCCCCATTGAACACCGGGCCCTGGCCATTGATTCTTTAGCACAGCACAGGCAAAGAATGAATAACAAAAGAAAGAAAGAAAGAAAGAAAGAAAGAAAGAAAGAAAGAAAGAGAAGGAGAGAGAGAGAGAGAGAGGAGAGAGAACAAGACAGAAAGAAATAACTACAGAACGAAAGACAGGGAGGGAGGGTATGGCTGGAGGTATTGTAGTTGTAGGGATGTAGAGCGTCAGTAAGTACATGAATGAAGAAGGACATTACGTAAAGAGACAGAAAGAAAGTAGGAAGGGGCGCCTGGGTGGCTCGGTTGGTTAAGCGTCTGACTTTGGCTCAGGTCATGATCTCGCGGTCCGTGAGTTCGGGCCCCGCGTCAGGCTCTGGGCTGATGGCTCAGAGCCTGGAGCCTGTTTCAGATTCTGTGTCTCCCTCTCTCTCTGCCCCTCCCCTGTTCATGCTCTGTCTCTCTCTGTCTCAAAAATAAATAAACGTTAAAAAAAAAATTTTTTTTTTAAATAAAAAATTTAAAAAAAAAAGAAAAGTAGGAATAACAACTTTTTCAGAGAAAGCACCTCAAGGAACAAGTGCCCTATCTTTAGAGCATGAGGATTCTTGAGGGCCAGTCATTATCCGTGTGAATTAATTCTCTACACCAACAAGCAAATCAACACCCTAAATATTATAGATCATCAAATGAGAAAATGAAAAGTAGTGGTGATTGCTACAGAAATGTTTCAAAACAAAACTGATTCCAAAGTTAACATTCTAAATAAAAGCACTGCTACAGAGAGCCCACGGGCCCTAGAAGTAATAAGCACATCTCTGGGCACGAGGGTATATCCTACTCACACACAGAAATCCTAATTTACATAAAGATACTGATCTGTAAGCAAATTGTCAATAGTTACAAATCATTCTGCATTAACCCTGTAAGGTACTAACGGTAGTTATTTCCGACTAGTGGAATTATTGGGGGTTGCTTCCTTTTACTTATTTACAGCTCCCAATTTTCCTAACATGTGGCTCTTGCAGTAAGAATTTAAAATCACATAAGGCTATTTATTATCCACTGACAATCTATGACATTTGAGGCAAGAAACTATTATAGGGGAACTCTTCACCAGGATCTGTGGATAAACCAAGTATTTACCTGTCTTTAAAATCATCCTTGCTCTCTGCCTCACACCTGAACTAATCACAACTTAGTTTCCCTCTTTACCCTTCCCACAGACTTTATAGGTTTTGCCACTACAGAAAGTCAGCACCGGGTACAAAAAACACCCTCACTACTCACTTTTGCCAAATTCCCAGTGATGGCTACCAATTCTCTGCGATAGTGAGATTAAAAAAAAAAAAAGGGGGGGGAAAGGAATGGTTTTTAAATCAATGCTTTTGCACAAAGAGACCTCAGACTCAGAGAAATAGCTTATTAAAAATAAAATGCTTGGGGCGCATGGGTGGCTCAGGCGGTTGGCCGACCGACTTCAGCTCAGGTCATGATCTCATGGTCTGTGGGTTTGAGCTCCGCGTGGGCTCTGTGCTGACAGCTTGGAGCCTGGAGCCTGGAGCCTGCTTCAGATTTTGTGTCTCCCTCTCTCTCTGCCCCTTCCCCACTCACATTCTCTCTCTCTCTCTCTCCCAAAAATGAATAAATGTAAAACAAATAAAAAAAAAAACTTTAAAAAAAAATGAAACGCTCTTTTTCTATATAGCTACTGAAAAACCATAGGCTCCCTGCAATTCTCACAATAAAGAGCCTCTATGGAATCATAAAGGTCCCAAGAATAAAACTTCATTTTGGTAAACATGCATTTGGCAATGCTATTCTCCCTGCTCAGTTATTTAAAAACAAAAAACAAAACAAAACAAAACAAAACAAAAAAAAGGCACAGAAAACCTCAAGAGGGAAAAACAGCTTCTACCAAAGCAGGCATATTCCTCAGTCCAACAAAATAACTCAAATTCAAACCAGTTTAACTCACCAAGCATTTGTTAAGCACTTACTATACACAGGGCACCATGACAGCTGTTTATTCCTCTTTATTTTTTTTTAATTTTTTTTAACGTTTTTATTTATTTTTGAGACAGGGAGAGACAGAGCATGAACAGGGGAGGGTCAGAGAGAGTGAGACACAGAATCTGAAACAGGCTCCAGGCTCTGAGCTGTCAGCACAGAGCCCGACGCGGGGCTCCAACTCACGGACCGTGAGTGAGATCATGACCTGAGCCGAAGTCGGCCGCTTAACCGACTGAGCCACCCAGGCGCCCCTGTTTATTCCTCTTTAAACAAGTAAGACAGGATATCTGCTTTCTGAGGAATCATAACTCTAGTCTGGGAGACCCACGCTTTTAAACGAATATACGGCAGACCCAAACAAAATTAAATACAAGTTTTAATACTGCTCCGGTAGTACGGGAAGGGAGAGATTAAAATAAGTTGCAAGAATTCTGTAAAAGATTCTTCACATTCATTAAATACAAATATATTCATATGTTTAATTCAGTCACTTACCCATCTCAAACATTAAACCCAAAATAAAGGTAGCAGGAAGGCTCAGCTACGAAAAGCAAGCATCAGAAGTGAGAGTTACACAGATCCTTTGGACTAAAAATAAAACTTAAGGGACAAGCGCCTTATGACAAAGGGGATGTTTGGGAAAGCTCACCAACATCAGAAGGTCCGTACTCGGCATCTTACTCTTCCAGCTGTCCTTACGGAGCCTCCCCTCTGCAAAAGGGAACCAGGTTTGTTTACTTCCAAAGCTTTAAACTGTCGCGTCTGCCCGCCCAGAGTCGCTAGAGCAGTCAAGAAATGGTTCTCTCCCTCCTTTGAGAGCTCAGATTTCACTCCCAGATAGGACACTCCACCCCCAGCACCCGGGCCAGCGAATGAGAACCCTGCTGGCACCGGCCTTCCCTCCCACAGCTGAGCAAACGAATCCAGGCCCAGCCTCCCACGAAGCAAGCCCCCCAGGTAGACACCCGGGGGAAACGCCCAGCCCGCCGCCAACCGGAGCCCGGGGCCCAGCCCACAAACGCAGCGGGGCGAAGAGTAGGACGGGCGCCGGGGGCAGCCCGTCCCAGCGTCCAGCCTCCTGGCCTCGTCCGCGACCCCATCCCTCCCACCCCGGAGCCCTTCCTCTCTTCGCAAGGAGCCGCGTATCCGGGCTGCCCGACGTCCGCTCCTACCTCCGCGGGACTGGGGTTTCGGAGCCCGCTCCCTATCGGCCCCGGCGCTCTCCCGCACCCACTCACGGGCCCCCCGCGCCCAGGCTCAGCGCGCGCCCGCGGGCATCCGCCAGCCCCTCGCTCTGCCCGACCCTCCCTCCTCCCCCGCGCTGCCCGGCCCTGCCCTGCCCTGCCCTGCCCAGCCCACCCGAGAGCCCTCGGCCCCAGCTCGACCGTCCCTTTTCCGGAGCCGCAACGGCCCCCCTGCACTCCTTTGCCCCGAGTCCGCCTCCCCGCTCCTCCCCTCAGCCTCTCCCTTCTCGCCGGCCCGGCTCCTCCTCACCACGCGACAGACTCGCGGGGCGGCGGAGCGCGGGCTCCCCCTGCAGCCGCTGCCGCCGAGATTGGAGGTCCCACCGCCGGCGGCCCCGCCCCTCCCCGCCCGGAAATGGCTCCCCAGCCCCGGCGTGCGCGGCGCCGGCGTCGGGCGCGCGCACGTCCCGGCCCGGGCCAGAGACCCGCCTCCCCTCCGGGCCCCCCTGCCCCGCGCGCCGCCTGCTGGCCAGACAGAGGCCAGCACCAGGGCCCTGGGCGGGGGAGGTGCGACCCGCTGGAGGCAGAGGGTCCGCAACTTCGCCTTAAGGCTAGACGGTTGGTTATAAAAACGAACTTCCTGGTCACATTTGGTCATTTGGAGGCCCTGGAGAGTCAGCCTGCCGAGCACTGTACAGGTTGATCCAAGGCAACCACCCAAGATGGGTCTCTAGAGAGACCTTTGGGATTTTAATAGGTGACTCAGAGATTTGCCCCTTCTCCCTTCATTTCCAGGTGAAATAGCTAAGTCTCAAATACATTTTGCATGACTTACCCACGACACTAATACAGCAGAATCAAAGGCACCACAGTTACATGTAACTGACAGCAATCAGCATATGGTATTTTTCTGCAACCGATTTTTAGAATGACCCCTAGGCGGAATCTTGAAATTTTAACAAAGATGACACCAATCGAGGGTACCCAATTCCATCCCCTTGCAAATGTCTTCCTGACGCTAACTTAGGGTGGCATCACCGCCATCGTTACTCCTCCAGTTCTCTCAAGGATGAAATCCCTTATCGCCCGGCCCTTCTCTGCACACCCCCTCAGCATTTCCCAAACTCCCAGCCAGAATGGTGAAGCCTCTGAAAGAGTCAAGCAAGTTATCCCTGGGCTTCCTTGCCCTCAGCCCCACCCCATCAGAAGTCCGAGGTACGTCTGCCTTTCAGAGCTCCTGCATCAGGCACTGACACCCCCAGACCCTTACCGCTCTTGCTGCTGTCTCCCAGCAGACTCGCATTCTCAGCGTCGGAGGGTCAGAAAAATGTCCTGGGACCTCCAGCCGATGCCTACCCATCAAGAGTTACTTTGGGATTCCAGGCACGTTCTCCCCACACCCCCCACTTCCACCCCTGTGTTTTATTTCTTCTTCACATCCCAGGATCTGCTCTCCCTGGTCTCTTTCTTAACTGCCACCTCTCATCCTTTACTCTAAAATCTCTGTGCCAGCTGACTGGAGGACAGGGTCCATCTCTGGTTCCTCCCCACACCTCTGTGGTGCGACTTCACTGCTCCTCACGCATCGTGAACGGTCTGTTCATTCTTCCCAGATGAACCAACCAATTCGGCCTCATTGACTAATCCTTATTGTTGTGGACTAAATGTTTGTTCCCCCCCCCCAAAAAATTCGTATGTTGAAGCCCTAACCCCCAATGTGGTGAGGCTTCTGGGAAGTCATTGGGTTTAGATGAGATCATGAGGGCAGAGCCCCGGCAAGGGGATTAGTGTCCTTCCAAGAAAAGGAAGAGACACCAGAGCTCTCTCGCTCTCCAATCACATACAAAGAGGTCACTTGAGCACATGATGCCATGGCAGCAGTTTGCAAGCCAGAAAGAGGCTCCTCACCCAAAACTGAACCTGCCAGCACCTTTATCTTGCATTGTGTTATAACAGCCCGAGCTGAGTAAGAAACTTATTTTGCCAAGAACTATGATAGGCACCTTCACATCCGGGGCCCTGTTTGTGTCCTAACTTGCCCAGATCAGGCGACTCTCATCATCTCCCAACTTGTAAACAAGGGTGCCAAGGCTCAGAGAAGATAAGTGATCACTCAGAAGACACACAGAAGCATGGGGTAGAGTTGGATGGCAAGTTAAAGCCCCAGATTTTGTAGGGAGAAACTAAAATATGCTGGTTGATTTATTAAGCTCAAAGAATGTTAGAGGGAGAGGACCCTTCCCCTATTTGCCAGCACAACCCCATAGTATATGTATGAAGAAACCAAGGACCAGAAAGGAACTTGACTCTTGGAAGTTCCTTGCAGAGCACAGAGGTTGTATCTGTGTGTGTGTGTGTGTGTGTGTGTGTGTGTGTGTGTGTGACAGAGAGAGAGACAGAGAGAGAGAGACTTCAGGCCCCCTGCTCCTCTACCCCACACTCCCCTTAACTATACAATAACATCAGGGATTACAAGAGAAACATCAAGTAGAAAGCTGCTAAAGATAAAAGATGCATGGGGATTAAGGGAGATAATTTCAACTTTCACAGGGGAATCACATTATACCAAAATGGAACAAAATCCCCACTGCCTATCGACCTCACATGTCCTAGCTATACTGATGGGCCCTTGGGAGAAAGCAAGAGGAACGAGAACAAAGAAGATATAAATAAAAGAGGGAATTACAGTGCCGAGGGAAGAGGGATGTGAAAAAAGAAGAGGGGGCTCAAGAAGGGACACGGGCAGTTTTGCTTCCCCTCTGCCCCCATCAGACACTCCCACAGTAGGGGCTTCACTAGGAGAGGCTTCGCTGGCTGGTGGGAGACAGAGGTGGGGTGACTTCCACACCCAGAGTGTGGTTTCCCAAGGAGCACCACTGGCATCACCTGGAAGCTTGCTAGAAATGCTGGATCTTGGAACCCCACTCCAGAAGACTGAATCCAAGGGTACATTTAAACAAGACCCCCTGGTGATCGACATACACCATAAAGTTTGAGAAGTACTTCCCAGGATGCCCTGCTTGCAGAGGAAGCATGGTGTTTTTATTAAGACCGTATGTTTGGGACGCTTTAAGGGGGGTGGTGAATATTTAGAGGGGTGAGGAGGAGAACTAATGCTCCCCACGTTGGCCTTTGGTGGCGTCATGGTGCCTTCCAGGATAACAAACACTTGGGAGGGACTGGGAATACCTAGGGGGAACCAGGTGAGGGACTGAAATTCATGCTGATGACAGAGGGCTTGGGGTGCCAGGGGGCAGAGTGAGAAGGAATATGGTCTGGGATTTTTTTTTTCCCTACACGGCTTCTTTCAAAACAATTCTTGCCAGCAAATCTGGTTCTCTTAAAATGACAGCTATCCATGGCCAAGTTAGTGACAGCCTTCCCCCCATCCATGAGGACACATGCCCCACTCTAAAACGCAGGAACATGCTACCCATGACTCCATTCCTGTCCCTGACACCTCCCCTCCCAACTGGGGACCTTCTGTGGAAGCTCACCTCAAGACAGGGCTGTGGGCAGATGTCCTCGTAGCTTCTGAGCCCCTCCTGGAAAGGAAGGGCCCACGGGAAAGCCCCCCGCAGGACCTCTGTTCATGGAGTCTAAAATGCCCTCCCCAAGGAGAGGTGGGAAACTAGGCAACAGCAGCAGATTGGGGTGACACAACGGAACCAGCCAACACAAACAGAAGTGGCCTTGAGAAGAAGGGAGAGCTAAGGACCAGCCAGACATGGGAGCACCTGAGGCCGGGAGCACTCTGTGCCCAGAGGTTGCCACTCTGGGACAGACTGCAAGGTGCAGTGGGCCACTGAGGTACATGTCCCAGGTGCCAAAAGTCGGAGCGGCCGAGCCCTGAGAAACAAGAGTCATTTCCCAAGGAAGCCCGCTTTTCCTGAGGAAGCCACCCATTGCTGTCTAGGCTGCGTGATCACTCCTAGCAAAGCATCAAAACCAGAGTGGCTGCTTATCAGAAAGCAAACAAATACGAACTTCCTGGGGCAGAAGGAAACCAGCTGGGGCTGTGCTGACAAAATGGCTTTGAAGGCAGGCAGAGCGGCTTCCACCCAGAGATTACTGCTTGGCCTCAGACAACTCAGTCTGCTGGGCTGAGCCTGGGCTTCCTCGGCTGTCAAACAAGGGTTAATAGCTTCTACCCCAGGGCTGTGGTGGTACTTCGGGAGGGGAACATGTGTACCCAACACAGGCCCAGACCCACAAGAGGGACCCAAGAACATCAGTTTAATCTGAACCACGCATGTCTAGGGTGAGCTCAGTTGAGATCCAAATCTGGGCTCTGTGACTGGCTAAGCCAAGCCCAGCCCCCTCACCGCGTTGCTCTTGGCCTCGCTTCCTTCCCCACCGGGACCCCATCCTCATGGTTGGTCAGTCTTTCTAAAGTTCCCCTTGCCCCATATGGGCACCCTAGGCCTTATCAAGTCTTGTCCAAGAGCCTCAGATCTATTTGTTGCTACAGGTTTTGTTCTTGGTAGACCAGTACGTCTCAAATCAACCAGACCTCACACTCTCTGGTTATGGGGGTTACAAAATACATTTGTTACAATCAGGGGGTGTACCGACCTACGCATATAATTCTCTCGCAAAGCAGTACAGTGACCTAATTTTAAAAGTGAAAGCCAGGGGCGCCTGGGTGGCGCAGTCGGTTAAGCGTCCGACTTCAGCTCAGGTCACGATCTCGCGGTCTGTGAGTTCGAGCCCCACGTCGGGCTCTGGGCTGATGGCTCAGAGCCTGGAGCCTGTTTCCGATTCTGTGTCTCCCTCTCTCTCTGCCTCTCCCCCATTCATGCTCTGTCTCTCTCTGTCCCAAAAATAAATAAATGTTGAAAAAAAAAATTAAAAAAAAAAAAAAAAAGTGAAAGCCAGGGGCGCCTGGGTGGCTCAGTCGGTTGAGCGGCCGACTTCGGCTCAGGTCATGATCTCATGGTCCGTGGGTTCGAGCCCCGCGTCGGGCTCTGTGCTGAAAGCTCGGAGCCTGGAGCCTGTTTCAGATTCTGTGTCTCCCTCTCTCTGACCCTCCCCCGTTCATGCTCTGTCTCTCTCTGTCTCAAAAATAAATAAATGTTAAAAAAAAAAAATTTTTTTTTTTTAAAAAGTGAAAGCCAGGATCATGAAATCATACATGAAGTTGGCAGATATGTGGACTTACAATGGATAAGCAGGTTTTTAAGAGAAAAGAGTAATTGTTTGAATATTGCCGCGTTTCCTTTGTTGACATTGGGAAAAAAAAAAAGGGCTAAATCAGGATCTTTGTAGAACTACCTACAATCATTGTGACCTGGAAAGCTACAAATGCACACCGGTATGGAGGTGTTGTCTCAGGGACTCAAACACTATGTTAGTAGCCCTGCCATGGGTGATGTGATTTTCCAAAATGGTGGATTAGGAGTTGTAAAGTTTCAGGCAAGGTAGGACAACTCACATGCAACTTTCCACATGGTGGCTGCACTTCAGGAAGCATGTATAATGCTTGTATAATAAAGCATGTATAATAAAATCATGGGGTTTTTTGGGGGGGGGAGGGAGAGAGAGCATGTGAGAGAGAGAGAGAGAGAGAGAGAGAGAGCATGCATGAGCAAGGGAGGGGCAGAGAAAGAGGAAGAGAGAGAATCCCAAGCAGGCTCCATGCTGTCAGAGTAGAACCCAACATGGGGCTCGATCTCACAAACCTTGAAATCATGACCTGAGGCGAAATCAAGAGTCGGACACTCAACTGAATGAGCCACCCAGGTGCCCCTAATAAAACCATGTTTTCAAAGAAATCTACTCCTCGCATGAAAGTGACATTGGGTTTTTGGCTCATGTGACCATGACCTGATTTTTTACCTACATGAACATTCTGGCAAAATGTCAAAACGATGTGCAGGACCCAGGGGCAATTCTTCACTGTGAGGGGCTGCCCTTGCAATGTCTGTATGGCAAGATCGCTATCCTTATCATGTGACAAGCAAAATTTTTAAATTTGCAGGATGCCCCCTTGGAAGCTGAGCCGACCCACTGAGACCTGCTACCGTGGACTGAGGCCAGGAATGCACTTGAGCACAAGCCTCATTTTATTATCTGCGGCTGAGTATCTGTCAAGCTGAAAGGGACTTGAGCACCGACCAGGCCCAGCCTCCCCAGGTAGCATTGCATGTCAGAATCTCCAAGAACCTTTTTGAAATCCACATGTCAGGGCTTTCCTGCAGACCCAGTGAATGGGTAGTGGGGCCCAGACATCTGTATTTTGAACACTCCCAGGTGAGAGGTGCCACGTTCTACCCATTCTCATCAGCTTCTATGCCTTGGTCCCACAGCTAGTGGAGACTGAACCTAGAATCCCTGGCATTTCAGCTCCAGGAGCCCAGGCTCTGGAAATGTAATGAAATGTATGGGTTCTTGTGCCAGCTTTGGGACTCGGGCGCTGTGTGGCCTTGGATGAACCGTTTACCCTCTCTGGGTCTCAATGTTCTCACCTCAAAATTGGGTACAGAGGGGAAGCTACAGTCCAACTCTGGCAGTCTAGAATTCTCTACGCCTCACTTTGGTTCTACTTCCCAGAAGCCTCTGCGTGGAAACTCCACCTCTCTGTCCCCAGGTTCCCGGCAAGGGCCCTCCATCATGCAGTTACTTGGTTAGGGTGGATGTCTGTCCCAGTCCTGAGCTCAGGGTGAGCAGTGTGGCCAGAATGCCCAAGGAGGCCAGGCCCCCTCCCCCTCTCCCAGCAGTGTTGACACAGATAGGGTGCAACGAAGAGGTCCAGGTAATACAAGTCCGGTGTAAACAGAGGACTAAGGGGGTAATTATGAGCGTTGGCCCGTGGTTACTCCTTTCCTGGCCCCGCAGAACCAGCTCCCAGGCTGACTCACTCAGAGGAGCTCTGGATTTACACTGAGCTCAGGGTCAGCGGAGGAGGGGAGAACGTCCATCCCCACCAGCAAATAAAAACCTTGGGGGTTAGAAACAGAGTTAAAGTAATTTTCTCTAGTAGGTTTAAAAAAAAAAACTTTATATTTATATTTGAGAGAGAGAGAGAGAGAGCACAAGCAGGGACAGAGCAGAGAGGGAGGGAGACAGAGAATCCAAAGCAGGCTCCAGGTTCCAAGCTGTCGGCACAAAGTCCTACATGGGGCTCAAACTCACAAACCAAGAAATCCTGACCTGAGCCGAAGTCGGATGCTTACCGACTGAGCCACCCGAGCGCCCCTCTCTAGCAGGCTTTTAAAAAACTAAGGGCAGTCATTCTCCATGCCCAGGGGGGTTGACCCGGCTGAGGGATCAAGGAGAGCTTGAGCTGAGGGCACAGGATGAACGGGAGTTAACCAGACAGAGAGGAAGAGACAGTGTGTTCTGGCCGAGGACACTGTATGTGCCAAGGCCCAGTGGCAGGGACAAAAAGGCCGGTGTGGCCAGAGAGACAAGAGAAAGAGGGAGGAGAGGGAGAGGCCGGGGTGCAGGTCAGTAGGGACAGTTGTGTAGGGCAAGTGCACAGCCGCACCTTCAGGGACCCAAGCAGGTGAAGTGACTGCCTCTGGCTCATTCATTCACTCATTCATTCACTCAAATGCTAGGTGACAGTATCCTGGGCAGGGGATGTTTCACTGAATGGAACAAAGATCTCTTTCCTAGCATGACTCAGAGTCTAGTGGAAGGAGTCAGACAAATAAATGCAATAAGTAAACTACAACAGTTCGGTAGAAAGTGCCCAGGACGGAGCAAAGAAAATAAATAAATAAAATAAAAGCTGAGTGTGGGAAACCGAAACTGTGGGGCATGAGGCAGGGTCACCGCAGTTGTAAGCAGAATGGGAGAATAGGCCCAACGTTTCCATTTTTCAAGGTAAGTTATAAATCCAGACTTTTTTGGTAAAATCTCTCAATGTTAAAATCGTGATGTCCTGGGAGCCTGCTAGAGTCAGCAGTTACTTTCTTCTCTTTACTAGGACTCCTGTAGTGCCTTTAGCACCCGGAGAGACAGAGCCCAGTTACAGGGCCGGTCACTGCCCCAAAGAAGCCACATTCAGAGACTACCAGTGACGCCTTCAGCCTTGTGTGGAGAGCTCTTCCTGTTTTCTCAGGTGCCCAAGCGATTTCGAAGTCCCTGTCCCTTGGGGCAGACACGGAGGAGCTGGCCACAACCCGCTGCTCGCCCAAGTTCTGCCGGGAAGACTGTTGCTCCGGAGAAGCCGCCCTCCCTAGAGCAGAAAGGACGCGCGGTGCTGACACCCAAGCACACTCCTGACCCCTCTGGGCACTGGGGAGACAGACGCAACATACAGATCACTCTTTATTCTCCGTTAGCAACAGGAAACAGCATGAATTCCGGACAAAAGGGGCTCAAAAACGCTGAGGGACCATGTCGTTTTTTCTTGTTGCAATTTCCATAATTCATCTTGTGACCATGATGTAACTTGCTGAATCACCCCGGTTTGTTAATTCCCGCTTTCCTCCCCCTGAGAGAGAGAGAGAGAGAGAGAGAGAGAGAGAGAGAGACAGAATCTGTAGTTGTATGGTGGTTGTCAAGAGATCTAAAAGGCCTTTATAAAGGGGAATGTGACCGAGGAACTCCCAGAACACTGGGCAACTTATCCAAACGTCTTGAAGTTTTGTCTTTTAATTGAAATATACCCCATGGACACACAAGTCCACAAATCAAAGTCAAGCTTCATGAATCTTCAGGGAGTCAACAGCCGTATTCAGCACCTCTACTAAGGAAAAGGGCGTTGCCAATTCGATTGTTTTTTATTTTTATTTAATTAATTAATTATTTATTTAATGTTTCTTTCTTTCTTTTTTTTTATGGGCAGATATACAATATTTATTGGTGGTAATATTCCAAGTTCAAAATATGGTAATTATATCCATATTAACCTACAAATTTAATGCAATTCTAAAAAAAATTCCAGCATGTAATGTTGATTTATTTCTGAGACAGAGAGAGACAGAGCATGAGCAGAGGAGAGGCAGAGACAGAGGGAGACACAGAATCCGAAGCAGGCTCCAGGCTCTGAGCTGTCAGCACAGAGCCCGACGTGGGGCTTGAACCCACAGACCGCGAGTCCACGACCTGAGCCGAAGTCAGCCGCTCAACCGACTGAGCCACCCAGGCGCCCCTCAATTGTTTTTTAAATGAAAGCAACTGAGGCTGGGGGTGAATGTTCAGCTTCCTGTCTGAGGCCACAGGGCCCCATAGGATGAAGCATTTTTATCTTTATCCAAATATCAGCAAGCAGACATTGAAGTCATTTTAATCAGGGGGCTGGTTGTATCACATTTGGGTCTTAAATCAGTCCCTCTGCACTCTGTGGAGAATGGCTAGCTGCAGGTACAAACAGACAGACTAGTTCCAAGGCTTCTGCGTTCATCTAGGCAAGGAGTAGAGGTGGTCGGTTCCAGGGGAGGACAAGGGTTGCTGGGGCCATAGCCCAGGCTATGTGGAAAGCACTTACCTGGTAAGTCTTCCATAATAGCAGCCCATCGCAATAATCATCTATCAGTAGATGTACTGATCTATCTGTGAGGTTAGATTGTACCTGGAGAAGATGACCTTCTCTTCTAGAGAAGATGGGTGCTTGGACTGATGAGATCGTACTGGAGTAGGGTGGGCCCCTAAGCCAGTGTGACAGAGGTCTTTCGAAAGGGGGAGATTTGGACACAGACACGCACATAGGGAGAATGCCACGAAGAAGATGGAGACAGAGGTCGAGATGATGCTTTTCCAACCCAAAGAACAGCAAAGATTGCCAGCAAACCACTAGCCGAGGGGAGAGGCATGGGCCAGATTCTTCCTCCCAGCACTCAGAAGGCACCAGTGCTGCTGACAGCTTGATCTCAGATTTCTAAGTCTCCAGAACTACGAGACAGGGTCTGTCATTCAAGCCACCCTGTTTCTGGTCCCGTGGTGCAGCAGCCCTAGCAAATTAATACACTGAGATTCCCAAACTCAACTCAAACTTCGGTGGGTTGACACAAGCAGCATGGGAAGGGCAGGGTGACCTATCCATTCCTAGTAACCTCATGTCCCCTCTGAGCCAAGTGTCAGAACAATGGTCGGAGACGGGGAGCCCCCATTAGCCCTCGGGTCCACTGCTGGCTGGTGGGCAAAAGCAGCCTGAAGCTAATCCTTGAGGCGACTGCTACATTTAGCCTTGGGGGCATACACCAACACCTGCCACTTCCGAATGTTCCAGGAGGTGCTGCAAAGGAAACCGCTCGCTCAGACGTAGTTCAGATGCCCACTCTGACTGTCCACTCCTCGTGTATCTCAAGAATTGCAAAAATTTAAACTTTGTCCATTGGCTGCCCTTCAAACATCTAAGTCAAGGCTCCCTGGGTATTGCATCATGGTAGACCCAATTAAGCTCATTTCATTCGAATATTCTTACAAGTGTCTCCAATACACAAATCATTCCAGTCCTTTGAAGCGAGTTGTTTATCACTAATAAGCCTACCCTCCACCGGAGTTCGCCCCCTCCAGGGAAGCCTTACAAAGTTTCTAGCTGGGAACAGAAAGCCCTGAGGGGATTTCCCAGTGTTGTCTCAGGACACAACCTTACAACCATAAAAAACAAGTCCAAACCAAGGTCTCCTGGCAGAGAATCAGTTACAGTATAGGCGCCAACAAGGGTCCGCGAAGGCTGCCGGGGCCATAGCCCAGGCTGCGTGGAAAGCACCTGCCCGGTAAGTCTTCCGTAAAGGGCAGCCCATCGCAATAATCATCTGTCAATAGATGCACTGATCTGCGCGTTAGCTTACCTCTGGAGAAGATGACTTCAAAGGGAAGACACCATACAAAGTTCAGTCGACGGAATGCTTTTCTTGAACTTGGCCCACAAGGCCCCTTATGATCAGTCTCTGCCTTTCTTCACCGTCATCTCCCTCACTTCTACCCCACACTGAGACTTTATTTCCCAGACATCGAGTGCCCACATAGCTTATCATCCAACCCGGGACACTTTCAAGGCCGAGGACACATGAAGTTTTCTGGGACAACAGGTGGAAACTGAACTGTTTGGCCCAATCTGGGCCTTCTGGTCTCATCAGCTGTGTGGAACTACTTAGAGTTCCTGCGACATGCCTCCGGCTCTCGTATCCCCAGACTTTTGCACACGCTCTCCTCTTCTCGGAACATCTCTCCTCCCTGCTCTACTGTCTATAACCCATCCCTCCGTGGAGCCTTCCCCAAGACCCCTAGGTGGGCTTGGGCTCTCCTTCCCTGTGTCTCCACTGTCCCCAGCACTTACCACATTCTATCTCCACTTCCCTGACTCCCCACAAGACCTGTAGCCTCCATTTTTTTTAAAGTTTATTTATTTTGAGAGAGAGACAGAGAGCGTGTGCAAGTGGCACATGCATGAGCATGAGCAGGGAGAGGGCAGAGAGAGGGGGTGAGAGAGAATCTCAAGCAGGCTCTGTGCTGTCAGTGTGGGGCCAGATGCGGGGCTCGAACTCATGAACCGTGAGATCATGACCTGAGCTGAAATCGAGAGACGGACGCTTAATCGACTGAGCCACCCAGGTGCCCCCAAGACACCTCTTGAAGACATCTTTGTACGCTCTAGTCCATTCCATGCTGTAGGTACTCAATAGGTATCTAGTCAATGATTTTATAATTAGCCTGGACAAGAGGTAGATGTGTCCACTAGCTTCATTTGTCTGGAGGGTTGTGATCACAAGGAAGACCTATGTTTGCTTTATGAGACCCTAAGGGAAGAACAAGAATACCAACTGGAAGCCTCATGGAAATATATTTCAGCTCAGTGTTAAGAAGAGCTTTGCTGGGGAGCCTGGGTGGCTCAGTCGGTTGAGCGTCCGACTTCAGCTCAGGTCACGATCTCACAGTCCGTGGGTTCGAGCCCCGCATCGGGCTCTGGGCTGATGGCTCAGAGCCTGGAGCACACTTCCGATTCTGTGTCTCCGTCTCTCTCTGCCCCTCCCCCGTTCATGCTCTGTCTCTCTCTGTCTCAAAAATAAATAAACGTTAAAAAAAAAAAAAAAAAGAAGAGCTTTGCCACCCAACAGGACTACACAAAATAAACAGGGAGCCTCGAGCAGTAGAGAGCTTTCTGTCACCAGAGCTGTTTTATTGACAAATTCTGGCACACGCTTGGTAGGAATCTTGAGGCAAGGATTCGGGCATGTAGTGGGTGAATGGCCTAAATAACTACGTTATGCTCCATGATTCATCCATTCATGTATTCAACTAGTATTTACTGACCAGGGATTGCACCAGGAACCCAATGAATCCACACAGAACAAACACACCCATGTAACCACCGTGCAGAGTGGCGGCCTATGCGAGCCGATGAACAAGGCAGATTTGGCCTCCGACCCGGCGGCGAAGAAATAGACGTAATTGAATGAACTATTGGGTGTCAAAAGGGGGTGTGAGGGGACAACTTGGGGTGGGAGTCAGAGAGACACTTAGCTTGCAAAAGGATGAATATAGGAAGCTTGTGTGGTCCCATGACCTTAGATGTCTCTAGAGGGCTCAGGCTTCTTTTCTCTTCTGTGATGCCTGCTCTTCCAGTTGGGTGACCTTCCTGAGCGCTGGCTTAGGCCAGTCTATACCTGTCAGCTCCGGAGCTGTGAGTCCTGCTCAGCTGACAGGTAACCAGGTAACTTTGATCATCCCAGGGGAACCATGTGTGGTCTTTAGTTACACCCCTTCTCTCCTCCCCTCTTCTCTAAAAGACCACCAGAAGGCTAGTCACACAGACTCGGAGACAACAGAGGCACAGGCAATGCCATGGCAGGTGTACCCCAAGAGCCTGGCCGACTCTCCGTTTTCAGGGCAGCCATCAAAGCACCCAGTGGGACTGGCCACAATCCAGAGCTCCACATACAAAACAGAAAAGACACAGCAGGTGAGCCAAGAGGCATGTGACCCCGGGACTTTCTCCCGCACTGATGGGGGACAGCACTAGGGTAACACAGCAGCTATTCATGAAATGTTCACATGATTTGGGTAAACAATAATCTAAAAAAAAATACCATGCCCCAAGTCTTCACTATGGGCCAGGCGCTGTGCTGAGTGATTATAGGTGCGTTATCTTATTTAGGGACTGAACGGCCCCATAAGGGGCAGAATTATTATGTTTACATTACAGAAGAGGAACCTGAGGTCTAGAGGTTGTCAAAACTTATCTGAGATCACATAGCCAGGAGATGGCAGGCCCAAGGGTCTCTGGAGCCTGTGTTTGTGGCCTCTGTTCTGTGGACCTTACGTGGCGATAAATGAAAGCCCAACAAGGCAGAAAGGGTCAAAATGAGCTCTCCTGTTTGAACTCCAGAAGTCAGTGAGTAAGCCCTCAGCAGGACGGGGATCCAAAACTGAGTTCAAGGCCTGGGCAACGTCAAAAGAAAAATAATGAACCAGAAAAAAAATGTTTTCTTACTTATGTTACAAAGGGATAGCTTCTAATATATAAATGCATATATTCATACAAGGACTAACAAAGAGAAGAAGTGGATAAAAGGTATGAACAGAAATCACACAAAAGAAGTATCCAAATAGCATTTAGGCATAGGAAAAGATGCTCAATCTGACTAGAGAAAATGCAAATTAAAGCCGAACTAAGGCAGCATTCATCTCCTGCAAACTTGAAAAATGTGTGGGATGCAGCTATTGTGGCCTTAAGTGTAGCATGGATTTGAAAAGAAGGAAACCGAAGGTCAATGACGTAAGTATCCCTATCAAGAAATTATAAAAGGAACACAAGGCCCAAAGAAAGGAACACAAGGCCCAAAGAAACTCCCTAAAAAATGGAGTTTTTTAAGGAAAAAAAAACTCACAAAAATAATAACCCTTGGCCGGATGAATCAAGGAAAAACAAAAGAGAAAGAAAGAGAGAATGAACAAATCCGGTCCAATATCAGGAATGAAAAAGCAGGCCTCACCATACCTCCTGGAGACAATGCAAAGGTACGGCCTATGCTCCAAACTTGAAAATTTCTGGAGAAATTCCTCACAAAACACAATGGAAGCCAACACCAAAATGACAGAGATGTTAGAATGATCTGATGAAGATTTTATAGCAGCCATGATAAAAAATATTGTTTCAGTGAGCACTTAGAAACACATTTGCAATAAAGGCGGGTGGGGATAGAAAGCTGTAGCAAAGAAATAGAAGCTATAAAGAACAAAGTGGCAATTTCAGAAATCGTATAAACATTTGTAGCACCTGTCACTAAGGACTTCTCTGATCATTAATGTCCTCATCTACGGGGCTAACTGAGATAACCCATCTGAAAGGATGAGCACAGGGCCTGGCACAGAGCAAGTGCTCTATAAAAGTTTATATTGCTCCTCTTATAACTGAGGCATCCAGGCAGGAGGGCTAAACTTCAAAGCATTTCCAGGCAGACAGACCTTCCTGTGTTGGATGCTCTAGCGACTAGAAGCAAGTTTGGTAACAACCTTACCCAACAGTGTATTCCCTGAGGTATTCCCTCCACAGCAGGCAGCTGCAATCTGCCTGCAGGCCTGGTGTTTGGTCCTGAAGAATACAATGGAAGGAGTGGAAGGGGAAGGGGGGCTTTAGATCCCCCAAGTGAGCTGGAAGCAGCAGGGAGGGGCTGGGCTGGAGGGAAGAAAGCTTTGTCTTTTTTTCAAACACAGTATTGTTTATCGCAATAGTAGCCAGGATTCCCAGGACGGTGGAAGAGGGGGCTTGCAGAATGGTTTCAAAGGGGTCCCCTCATTCCTGCAGAGACAGGCCCCGGAAAAGCCATACTTATAAGGAGACCATCGTGACCTGTATGGATGGAGAAGCACTGGGGGCAAGGAACAGATCAGGGACTACCCCACCAGTGGTCAGCACCCTCAGCTGGGAGGGGCAGAACTTTTGAAAGAGTCGGGTCTGTCTCTAGCTTTCCTCCTTCTTTTTTCCCTTGGAAGAAGAAGACACAGCATCAAGTACTTTCCCTTAGTTTACCTGTTTGCCCCTGCCACAGTGTCTGATCTCCTCACGCCCGTAGGGACTGAGGGATAGCCTCGTCTCATTTTACGGACGCCCAAGTTGAGCCTCAGAGCAATCAAGTGAATTACCCAAGGTAGTCCTCAGACTAAGGGCCCATCCCACCTATATACTATCCCTAGGGGCGCCCAGGTGGCTCAGTCAGTTAAGCATCTGCCTCTGGCTCAGGTCACGATCTCACAGTTCGTGAGTTCGGGCCCCACATCGGGCTCTCTGCTGTCTGTGCGGAGCCCGCTTCAGATCCTCTGACCCCCTCTCTCTGCCCCTGCCCCACTCACACACGTGTGTTTTTTTGTCTCCCTCAAAAAAAAATTCCTATCTCCATCAAGACATAATGAGTATCATTTCTACCATTTTAGAGCACCTCTTGTGTGCCAGGCATAAGCCTCGATGCATTGCTTCCCTAATTGCGGGAACAGGGGAGGCCACCCCGCCTTACAGGCAAGGAGGTAGGAGTTCTTACTTAGTGCCTAACACTGTCGGAAACACTTCAGTATGCATTGAGTCACTCAGTCTTCCCGACAATCCCATGAGAGTGAGTGGAAGTAGCATCTCCATTTCAGAGATATGGGAAATCGCGGGTCAGAGACATCAGGTAATCTGTCTGAGGCCACACAGCTGAGAAAGAGCACAACCGGTATTCGAACCGAGCCTTCTCACCACCATTCTGTGTCCCCGGCAGCACAGGCGACTTACCTAAGGTGGGACATCTGACAGAATCAGTCAAAACCCCAGCCCAACTGAAGACCAGTCTTTCCACCCAGCTATCCTGCCTAGAGCGGGGCTGGAGGGATGCTCTGGGTCACTTGGGCAGCCTCCTTCCCTCCGGCTAAGAGACAGCTGGTTGCCAGTCAATCCCCAGAAACGGCCCGGCACGTGTGGAGGCAGAGCCCGCTATGGTGGCATCAGACCGGGTCGGGCTGGCAGAACAGGGCCCCAGCTCCATCAACCTTCTCTGCTGCTTGCTGGCTGAAAGCAACCCCAGACTCTCATCGTCTCCCTGGGCCCCCACTGAAAACACAGTGCCAGGAGGAAAGGGAACTTGGAGGGGTAAGAGGAGCTGGGGTGGTGAGGAGAGGGGCGCTGGGGAGCTTGGTTCTGGAGTTGTGGGGAAGGGGTAACCTAGCAACCACTGGCTCACGTAGTCACAAAGCCCGACAGGCTTGCCCGCAGAATCAGCCGAGCTTCCCTGTTGATGTGCCCTCTTGCTCCTTTCTGCTCGGGCACCAGGGACTTCTCACCCACATGCTGTAGCAGGCACTTACCTCGGTGAGTCCACGGATCTCTCCAGGGGAGGAAGTGGACACCAGAGCCAGACAGGGGCCCAGGGGGAGCTGAGACAGGAAAGGGATGTTCGGTCTCAGGCTTGGTGTGAGCATTCAGACCCCTTGGACTCAGCTGGTTGGGGCCCCAGGCAGAGAGGGAAGCGAGGGCAGAGGCAGACCCAGTGGGGCCCGTCCCATCCCGTTCTGGAAAAGCAGGCCTGGCCTGCTCGAGTCCCTGGTGACCTTTCCACAGCAGCTGTGGGTTGTGACCCGTCAGTGGCTTATAAAATCAATTTAATGGGTCACAGCTAACATTTACAAAATAAAAACAAAAAGTGAGATGAAAATATCACTGTGCATCAGATGTAGCAAGGATAAGTGTTGCTTCGGGATGTTCCTGCTTCAGTTTCACATACACAAAAGCGTGTGCACACGCACATGTGAATCAGGTCACAATGTAACAATGAGTTTCTTACTACGAGCGCAGTCAAGAGCGTTCGAAAGTCTCCGTTCTAACAAGTACTTTCTCCTGTAGGCAGATGGGTTTGGGGCTTCCAAATGGCCTGTTCTCAAGCCTGCAGCATGTAAGTGCTCTAGATCGCAGAACCATCATCAAGAACATCCACAGCTTCCCTCGAAGGAAGTTCTGCCAACTGTTTTTCTCTTTAAAGGCGTCAAGTCAGGATGTTTGGGTCCTTGCCCTGGGACCTCAAGTCTGTCCTTCCCCAGTCTCAGGCAGTGCTGCCCGCCCCCCCCCCCGCCCCCAGTTCCACCCTAGCCTGATAACCGTTTGGCCCTGGGGATTTCTGGGGTCCCTTGCAGATCTTGTGACAAAGAGTTAATTTTCAGAATGCACTGACTTCCTGTCCCAGCCCCCTTCCTAGCACCCGCAATCCCTGCACTTTGGGGACAGATAAATAGATACATCTATGTAAATGTAAATGTAAGTGTATATGCATAGCTGTATAGCTATATTCGGATCTATAGATTTTTAGACTGATCACAATTCCTCAACAACTATCATCCTTCATCCACTCCACTGATTTAGTTTATTTCATATTATAATGGGCACCAGCAAATGCGCCTCTCAAACCAAGAACGAGAATATCATCATCAACACACCTTATGTACTCCCTCCCCATTTCAACACCCCCCCCCCAACTTCCCTTGGAAATAGCCACTAGCTGAATCACCGCAGTTAGCATTTTCTTGCCTTTTTCCCCTCATTTGATCACATTTGTGAGACTTTTGCTTGCCTTTATACTTTATTTTTAAAAAGGATCTCGGGCCGTAAGGTTTTCTGGGACTTGCTTGCCTTGACTTTGCAATTGTATTTGTGAGATTCACCCATGTCATGCCGTGTGGCTGTGGTTCGTTTTCACTGCAAGGTGATGTTCAGCTGACCACACGGAGCACAGCTCCATTCTTCCGCCATGGGATGTTTGGTGTTTGCCAATTTGAACAATGTTAGTCTGAACAGTCTCACAAATGGCCCCGGTTGCCCTTCTCTTGGCTGAATGTCTAGGAAGGGAATTGCTGAGCAGTACAGCATACGCAAGTATTCGGTTTTATGAGATGCTGTCCATTCCTCTCCCCCAAGGGTCTGCGCGGGTTCACAACTCCAGGAACCGCCAGTCTGTGAGAGTTCCTGTTATCCAATTTCAACGCTAGGGTTAAGTGCACCGGCCTTTATCCATTAGAAAGTCTACGATGGCTACAGAGGCGAAGACCCCGTTGGCTGAACATCCACTGATGAGGTAGGACCCCAAGCGCCTGCCCTGCTGACCAAAGGCTTGGGGGGGGGGGTGGGGCAGGGGGGGGAAGACGTGGCCTGGGGAACTCACCTGACCCAGGGGCCAAGAGACACAGTCCTTCCCTCACCCTCTGCTGCCATCCGCCAGGCCCCCCCCCACCGTGGGTTCTCAGGCCTGAGTTAGCACAGGTCCCAGACTGGGTCCCTCCCTGGGGAGGGAAAGGACACGGTGGCAGGGGGTAGAGGCACCAAGTGCAAGAATTCCTGGGGTTTTTAAGGGGTGACTCCCTCTGTCAGTTGGGGTAGGAGAGACCAAGTAACTGCACCTTTCAGAGAAGGTTTGCTTTATTTCTTTAAGTCCCAGATCCCTTAGAGGCCGATGGAGGACGGCACCGAAAACTCAGGGGCCTGGTCAGCGAAATCCTCAGAGGGTCCCGGGGCAGAGCGTCTTGCTTAGCATATCCAGAGTCCGTCTCTTCTCCAGAGGGACTCCCTTCAGCCAGGGCCACCGGGAGAAGGGAATGCAGACAGCGAGAAGGCAGGTGGTCTCACCAGGCCCCAGGCGGAGAGCAACCCCCCTTTGGATCCTTGCTGGACTGACCTCGAGCTCCTCCTCCGGAGGCAGGGCCCAGCATCGTCAGGAGAGGGAAGGGGTGCAGGGTGGAGGACAGACAACCTGAGAAGCTTGTCTCCAGCGAAGCCAAGCAAGAGCTTGACGCTTCCCCGAAGCGTTGCAACTCTGATAGCTGCCCCGTCAGCTCGGCATCTCCTGGGAGCGGCCCCCACCGCAAAGGACTTGCTGACGTGGTCTGGCCTTGTTGTTCCAGCTTTGGCCCTTGGACGCTGAGTCTGGGCCAAGTCTGCCCGGAGGGTACAGGGACGGGGTGGGGGTGGGGTGGGGGGGCGGGGGGGGGGTGTTGCCTATAGCTGGCTTCTCCTGGGCTGCCAGTAGTTGGCTTGGGGAGAGGCTCTTTGTCTGCCCCGTGCCCCTGGAGGTGTATATGATGCACCTTTGCTCCAACCCACGTATTTGGACGAGTAGGTGGGTCTATGTCCTTTTTCCGGCTTTAGAGATGGTTTCCGGGAGAAAACGGAGATCTTGGGAGATTCATCTGAGTTTTCTCAAGTAGATCCTAGCTCCTGTGAAAGCACCTTAGGAAGACAGAAGGCTCCCTGGGACTGGATTGCGCCAGTTGGGAAAGGACCCCGGGGGAGGCCTGGCTTTGGGTGCCATGCGGGTGGAAGTGAAATCCTAGAAAGCGACTTCAGCGTGTCTCCGGACTAGACTCCACATAAGCACTGAGCTCTGAGCTTGGGTGGGCACTGCAGCCAGCAGGCTCCATTAGCTTCTCCTTGACCTTCTCCTTCAGTCCAAGGGCTCAGCTGAAGCCTGAAAAGAAGTTAGGGCACAGCCCAAGGAGCCACGGGCACGGCAGACCACGGAAAGAACTGACGATCCCAGGGATCGTGGATTTCCAGCTGATCCAAGCGGCGCTGAGGACCCCCAAGCCCCAAAGCCCCGGGGCCTACCGCTTTGGCCGCCTCAGCCACCACTCCTTCTTCTCCCGGCACCACCCCCACCCACAACACGTGACCCACATCCAAGGTAGGCCTGGGGGAGGTCAGGGCCTGGCTGAAGGTGGTGGGCCAGTCTTGAGAACTGGAAAGGGAGGACACAGCCCCTGTTTCGGAGCTGAGGCCCAGAGAGGATGGAGATTTGGGTCACAGAGCTGCCTGGCCACTGGCAAGCACTTGGTCAAAGGGAAGACTGGACTTGTGGGGCAGACTTCAAGGGCAGACTGTGTAGCCCTACAGGATTTCCCTCATTGCCGATTCTGCCATTTTAAAAATCAGAGAAACGGATGAATGTTCGGCCCCGGAACTGTACTCTGTTCTCTAACACAGGCCAATTCATCCACTTAGCCATCCATTCATCAGGTATCTTATTCAGTGGGAACTCTGGGTCAGGCACTTTTTTTAGGCCCCGGGGATACAGCAGGATGAGACAGTCCCTGCCATCATGGAGCTGACTCTGACGGGGAAGGATAGGAAATAGATAGGTGTCAGAGTGTGGTAAGTGCCAAGGCTCTAGAGGGGAGGAGACCTGATTAACAGCACGGGATTTGAGCAAAGAACTAAAGCAGAGAGGGCGTGAACGATGTGGATATCGGGGGAAGAACGTCCCAGCTGGGAACAGCAAGTTCAAAGGCCCTGAGGCAGGTATCCTGGTTCTGCTGGAAGAACAGCAAGGAAGCCAGTGCAGCTGGAACAGAGTAAGGAGGGGTAGAAGGGAGATAAACCAGAAAGGAGGTGGGGGGGGGTCCAGATTGTGTGGGCCTTAGAGGTCACCCCAGTTACCATTAAACCATCTCACTGAGTCAGTGGGAGCCACTGGAAGGTTGAAGACAAAGAAGTGACAGGAGTGACTCTCTTGGCCTGCCTGATGGTGGTGTAGACCAAGGAGGTAGCAGCGGAAGAGTTAGTGGCCCTGCTCTAGAGATAATCAGAGGTAAGGCCCAGGCCCTCCTTCCCACAGCCTCTAACCCTTCACAGATTTCACCGGGAAGCCCGTCTGTGTCGTCAGAGACAAGTTCTCTCTGGCCCCCTTGCCTCAAGCCACACTCTTATCCCGCTGTCTGATGGCGATGCCCACCATCCCTGTCCCCATCGGAGACCCGCAGTCCAATCGGGACCCCTGGCTTCCTTATGGTGGGTACTTCGGCAGGTGCCTGGGAAGGAAAGGACCAGTGCTCTTAGGTCAGTGGGGTTCCGTGGGGCACCCTAGAGTTTTCCACATTTCCTCAGACAGCAGAATCTGCGTTATTCCCCGCTGCCCAGGTCCTCAGAAATGTGGCCCCTACTCAGATTTGAGGTGTTTGAGGCGTTATCACAGAGGACGGGCAGATAGTCACGTGATAGACAGCTACAGGCAGGAATGATATTGGAAGTATTGAGCAGCTTGTATGTTCAGGCACCAGTCAGTGAGAGCCATCCAGCCAGAGACGGGGCTGGAGCAAAAGCTTTCCGGAGGCCCCTGCCCTGCCCTGCCCAGTCTGACCCTTCTGGAAGGGCCAAGGGAAAGCCCGCCGGCGGGGGTGGGGGTGGGGAGAGCCCCCAAGGAGGAGGAACCAGGACAGCCCTGCAGCGCAGAGAGGCTTGGGAGGCTTCGCCAGGAACAGTCCAGTATCTGAGTGACTGGCACAGCATAGCAACTGAGCCAACCTCGGTGCCAGCCTCCGGCTCCTAAAAGAGGCAAAGCTCGATTAAACCACAGGCAGCTCGGCCCCTATAGCCAAGCATCTCCAGCACCTCCCCGGGGAAGCCACAGGCTGGGATATGAACTTCAGCCCCCTCCGGTAGCGACCGCACTCACCTACCAATGGGGGCATTGCCGCTCCTTCCCTCAAGGGCACCGCCTCCCCCTCTCCCTGTAGGACACAGGGCAGAAGGCTGGGGAGGTGAGCAGGCTCTTCCCACCCCCCACAGCCCTCCCAGTGCCGGGTGCCGCAGGGAGGGCAAAGAGGAGGACCCCAGGTATCAGCTGGCAACGTCTTGTCCCCTCGTCCCAGAGGCCTGGAAGAAGGAACTGAAGAACCTGGCTTCTCGGGTGGCCGTCTTCACCGAGAACGAGCTGAAGAGCAAAGAGGTGGGTGCGGAACACAGGAGCTGTCTGGGAAGGGGTGCGACGGGGCCGTCCCTTGGAATCCCTCCCGAGTGGATTCCACCTAATGGGGTGCAGAGACAGCGCTCACGAGGGGCGCTCTGTTGGCACGGGAGGAGGGGCTGCGCGGCACCAGCGGAAGGGGGAGGGTCCATCGTGGCTAGGTGGAGAAGTCCAAGAAGCGTTCATAACAGAGGTGGGATGTTTAGAACCCGACCGGGGAGGCATTCCTCGTGGGGGCAGGCGGCTCAAACGCTCAGAAGCTGGGAAATGCAGGACATCTTTAGAGACCGGGGCTGAGGTCCAGGGAATTGAAGTGGGCAGCCATCGGGGGGAGGGTGGGAAGGGGCCGACTTTGAATGTGGGCCAGAAGAGGCGTTTGTTCTTAGTTTCTCAACTTAGTGGAGTGTCAGATCTCCTAAGGAGCGGAGGACCACCGAAGGATTTCAAACAGGATGGGGTGGCCTCACGGGTGCTATTTGCTGGTAAGCCAGTAAAGGCAATTGGGAGGCAGCTTGAAGGTAGTTGGAATTGGACTTAGGACAGGCCTGGCCCATGGGGACAGAGTCTGGTCCTGCCCTTGTCTTTTTTTTTTTTTTTTTAATGTTTATTTATTTTGAGAGAGAGAGAGCACAACAGCGGGGAAGGAGCAGAGAGAGAGGGAGGAAGCAAATCCCAAGTAGGCTCCATACCACCAGCGCAGAGCCCAACATGGGGCACAGTCTCACGAACCATGAGATCATGACCTGAGCTGAAAGCAACCGACCGAGTCACCCAGGCACCCCCTGCCCTTGTCTTGGGCAGCAGAGTTCTCATCCCTGCTTTGCAGCTAACTCACTGCAATGCTCACTGCAACTCAGCTAAACTGTCTGGGTCTCACTTTTCCTACCTTTAAAATGGGAAGAAAGATACTACCAGTCTCAACTGGGGTTGCAGGGGTAGGAGGTCCCAGGCCTTGTACCCACAGGCCTGGCTCAGAAGGGTTTTCCCAGGGCAAAGAAAGGATGCCAAGCTCTGGGGGAAAGACCTGGGGGCAGCTGAGCTAGGAATTAAGGTAGGCGACGGGGGCCTTGGCCCAGGATACTGCTTTCAAATCTCTGATGGGCTTGGGGGGGTTGGGCAGGGAGGGTCTACCCAGGAGGAAGTATGAGGACTTTAGAGGACCACCAGGGGCTCCAGCATTCAAGAAGTTCCAGGAGGAAGAACTTTGGCTTTAACTGATGGGCTCCCGGCTGGGGAGAGGGGTCCAGAACAGGGTGGGGCTGGCCTGGTCATCCTCCCAGGTCCCTGCAACGCTGTGACGCTGGGATTCCAGGAGGTGATGGTGCCCTGGAGGTGTGACTGGGCCTCCTTCTCTTCTGCTCTGGCTTCTTCCTTGAGCCTCTCTCTCTCTCTCTCTCTCTGTCTCTCACTGCCTGGAGTCTCTAGCTACTTTGCTCCCAGCAGAAGGAGGAGCCTCCACGGGAGCAGGGAGCAAAATACTCAGCTGAGACCGGCAGGCTCATCCCCACTGGCACCAGAGCCATTGGCCACCGTCACTCCCGCCAGGACCCACGGATTTATCCCTCTGGTAAAGATGGAAGAGTCCAGACCTTCAAGCTGCCGGATCAGGAGCTGCTGGTGAGGCCCTGGGAAGGCTGGGGGCCACAGGCCCAACCGAGGCCTCGTCTTGAGGGCTGAGAACGTGGTGGTTGCTGCTCCCAGGCTCCCAGTAATCCCAACAAGGTGCTTACAAACTGCTTTCGAGTGCGGCCTCTCCCAGGGACGCTTGTACCCGAGGCTGTGAGACCTGGGAGTCGGGAGCCTGGATCCAATCCCCTGCCGCCTCCAGGTTTCTGTGTGAGCCTTCCCCACCCCCCCTCTTTGGAGGCCTTTCCCCTCGGGGCTTTAGTGCCAGGATCTACCCAAGCTGGGAGCAGGAACACGTCTCGAGGGGCTGCTCCAGCCGTGGCACTGGATGAGTTCAGGGAGGGAGTGACACGCGTGGAGAGCAGGGTCCTGCCGGCCGTGTCCCCAGCCCACGCCCTGGCGTGCTGCAGCCTGCAGGCTGCAAGGCCAGGCCCAGCCCGGTCCCCGCACACTCTGGGGGGTTTGGTCTGTACCACATGAAGCAGAAACCCACCTCCTCCGCGTGCAAGTTTCCCATCGAGGCCTAGCATGAGTCCGTGACTGATTCCGCTGGGCTGAGGCGACTTGAGGGTCCCCTGTGACAACGCATACGTATTCTCCAGGAAAGGTTAGACACTGAGCCAGCATCTCGACACCCTCCCCGTGATCAGCACTTCCGAGCACGCGGTCCCTTTGGAGACTTACAACAGTCCCGTGAAGTGGATAGAGCAGACAGGGCCCAGGATCCCCGTTCCACGGATAGGGAGGCTAGCTAAGGCCCTGCCAGGTGACATTCTGTGGCCCAGGTCCCCAGAGAGGGAGCAGCATAGCTGGGACTAGAGCAGTACTTTCTCCACCATAGGGCGGCCTCATCTTGCCTGGAATTAGGTTCTCAGGTCCTGTGGGGAGGGGGCACAGGGCAGGTAAGTTGGATGCGGAGAACGGAGAAGGGCCCAGGGGCACACCCAGGGTGGGGGTCACGACAGCAGGCGGGTATCTGGGGATAAGGGGGCACCCTAGCAGGCATAGGCCTGGGAAGAGCCTTGGCCTAGTTCCCACTCTGCCAAGAATGAGGCCGACCTGCTGGGGACTGACGGGGCCCCTTCAGGTCATGGGAAGACTGACCGCCAAGCACTAAGGGGACCCCACTTTCCCAGGACTGCAGGGGCTCCGCCTCCCACCGCAGGCCCCAACTCCGGCCGACCATAGGCACAGCCGCCCCCTTAGCCCATCTGACACAGAGCTGGATCTTCCCCCAATGACCCGTGCCTGCAGAACACGGGGGAAAGAGGGCCCCGAAGTGGCAAAGGTGTCAGAGGCTGAGGAACCGGCTGACAGCGAAGTGTGCACGCTGCTCGGCGGGACGGAGCCCCACGCTGGGCGATCTGCGGCATCAGCCAGCCCTGGCCCTCAGCCCGCCCATTGGGATCACCCCACCTCTTTGCTGGCATCTCCAGACCCTGGGAACTCCAGGGCGGGGAGGCCTGTGTGGTCCCTGAAACCCCCACACCAAGGATTCGGTGCGTCTCCGAGGAGCTGACTGGCCAGCTCTGCCTTTGCCTCCCCAGTGAGGGACTTTGGGGATAAAATCAGCCCACGCAGGCTTCACAAATGAGGGGCCCACGTACCTGATTCAGAGGCTGCGTTCTGCCACACTCTCCCTGCTAGGTGTCCTTTCAAGGCCTCAGATTCCTCATCTGGCCAGTGAGGAGGTTAGGAATCTCCCTCCAGGACTGGCGGGAGAGAAAGCACTCCATAAAGTGTGAAGTCACAAGGAAGGGGACCATTGGGGGGGCAGGGTCCATCGCGGGGACCATTTTAGCCAAGCATGTGGCTGTGGGAGCGGGAGGGGGGTCTGTGCTGCTGGCTGGCACGTGCCATCCGGGCACCCTGACCCAAGGCCTGTTCTCCTGCCCACAGATCCTGGAGCTCCTCTGCCAAATCCTGCAGACAGACTCCTTGAGCGCTATCCAGTTCTGGCTACTATACGCTCCCCCGAAGGGTGAGGACGCAGCCCGTGCCCACGCCTTTCTCGAAGTGGAGGGCCTTGTGCTCTGCTTCTGCAGGACTTGGGTGTCATTCGGCTCCCGCCCAGGGCCTTCCGCCGGGCCCCCTCTCCTTTTCTGGAGCCCCAAACTAACCTTTCCCAGCTGCACCACGCCCCTGCACCCTCCTCCTCCGTCCTCAGCGGGCCTGCTTCTCGGAGGCGCCTCTGCGCTGACCACTGGCCATGGCACCTGGGAGGGAGAGGTCCAAAGGTGTACTCAGCAGACACACCCCCTCACCCACCGCCGTGGGGCACACGACGCACACACAGACGCAACACGTGCACATAAGCACACAGGCGCATGCGCGCGCACACTGGGACACGCGCCTGAAGGTGTATCCGAGCAGGGGTCTAGCAGAGAGAGAGCGGAGGCGGGGCGGGGGAGGGGCAGAAGGCAGGGGAGGAGGCAGGACCGGTGGGCTGGTGGGCGGGCCAGAGGGGGCCGAGAACAAGGTGTACACAAATGAGAGAGTAGTGACAGAAAAGGGCGGGGGGGGGGGGCGCGTGCCCACAGGGGCCACGACAGAAGAGGGAGCTGGAGGCAGAAAGCTGCCTGGACCAGGCTGGGCAGGAGAGCTGCCCGTCCCTTGTGGGGACAAGGACAGGGTGGGTGTAGCCACTGAGGACTGCGCCCCCTGGCTGTGCTTGCAGAGAAAGATTTGGCCCTGGGGCTCCTGCAGACAGCGGTGGCGCAGCTCCTTCCTCAGCCCCTAGACTCCATCCCAGTAGAAAAACTTCTGGATCAGCTCCAGGAAGGCCAAGAGCCATCTCAAGAGAGGAAACAGCCACCCTGCAGGTGAGCTTTGCACCCCTCCCCGCAGTTCCCAGAACCGTTCCCTCGCATTCAGCCTCCTGTCCTCCCAGGTGAGGCCAAGGGTGGTCCAGAAAAGGCATCCTGGCGCTGGCCACCGCCTGGGCTGCGGGAGCCGATGCTGGGGGAGCGGGAGCGCGCCCGGGCCCTTCCCCAGGGACCCTCCAGTCCAGCCGGTGCTGCATGAAGGCCCCTCTGCCAGACCGGACCTTGGCGGCTGGCTGTGGGGGATGCCCAAGGGGTGACCTGTGTCAGCTATAAACAAGACAGGGCTGGAGAAGCCGCATCTACCCCTCCAGACGCTCTTGGTCTTTGAGAAGACAAGTAGAGGAGGAAAGTTAACACAGGCAAGCAGAAATACCTTAATGCCAGGGTTAAGCGCCTTGGATGGCTGGAGGAGAGGGGGAAAGGGAAGCCCTCACGAAGCAGGTGAGGAGGGCCTGGGTGTCAGCAACGAACTAGCAATAGCGGGTGCCCACCGTGCCTGCCTGGCACGTCCAGACAGACAGTTTACACGTTTGTGGTCCATACAACCGCCTGCATTTTACAGATGAGACACCTAAGGCTCGGTAACAGTTGATTCGGCCTTGTGCTGGTCTAGCTTCTGAGCCCAGCCGCACGCAGATTTGCCGGAGACCTTGTAAAAAATGAGAATACCTAGGGATTCCAACACAGCAGGTTGAGGACAAACCAGGGGATGTGTGATTTTGACAATCTCCGGAGCTTTTCTGATAGAGCTTGGGGAACACTACTGGGGTAGGGAGGATTTGCAGGAGCAGATGAGAGCATGGGGGCAGTCAGGAAGGGAAGGCAGGAACGTGCTCGCTCCAGGGGACACGTGTGGGGTGGCTGCAGCATGGGCAGGGGGGAAGGAGGCAGGTGTTCGTGCTCATTAACCAGAAGGCCTGGGTTCTTGCTCTGGCCCGGAACGGGGTGCTCTTTTCCACTTTGAGAGACCAGGGGAGGCACAGAAGGAAGGCAGTCTTCACTATGACCTGGGGCAAGCCACCGCCCATCTGGTGGCCTCCGTTTCGGGTCTCAAAACCCCTCTCTCAGACCCCTAGGGAAGAAAATTACACTGGGCGCGTAAAAAGGTTTGCTTTGGTGCAAAGCTGAAGTCCTCTATCAGGGCAGCAGAAATTCTGTTTTCTCCACTCACGGGGGAAGGCTTCCTCTCTGCGAGGAAGCAGGGACCAAGCGAGGGCTGGGGTGGGCTGGTGCGGGGGCCTCTCTTACCGCTCCTGGGGCAGAAGGGCCTTGGCTCCTTGGGGCCACAGCAGGCAATGGAGTCACGGTTGTCTGTCGGGGTCCCGCTTGGGTGGTGCCATCCAGGGACAGATACTTTGGGGCTTTCCAGGAGGGGGGGCTCTTGCATCTCCCTGGAGCACTTCCCTGCCTCCACTCTGCAGCAGAGGGCTCAGGCCTCCCCTTCCCAGATTTGTCTTTGTGTCGGTTATAGCCAATCCTTGAAGAAGACGAAGACACCGCCTCTACCCAAAGGCGACAAACCGGGTAAGATTCCAGCAGCGGATCATCCTGGGGGCTCCTCGAGGCCCACCCTGGCTGTACTCCTCGGGTGGGGGGGGGGTCAAGGACCCCAGAGATGAGTCCCTGTCCTAGGGAAGCTGCCCATTCCATCCATTCATCTATTCACTCATTCATTTGAGAGAGGCTTGCTTAGCGGCTGTGAGCGGGGCTCTGGGGAAGATTCCAGACAAGTTCCTGCTGCTATAGAGCCTCTAGCCCCGTGAGGAGGAGTGCAGACAACAAATAAAAACACCTGAGGGGAAGGTGCCAGAGGAAAATAAAAGCAGGGTAAAATGAGGGACAGTAAGAAGGACTGGCAGGGTTGGGGGAGGGCTCCTTGGGCTGAACGACAGGCAGGATCCAGCCCTGTCCAGGTCTGGGGAGAGCCCAGAAGTAGGGCCCTCACCTGCCCGGTGTGTGCATGAGAGCACGAGCAGGCATAAGCAGGCCAGGGTGGCCGGGGCCTTGTGGGGCAGGACAGTAGTAAGAAGGGAAATGGGCCAGGTGGGCAGGGCCGGCCCATGGTCTCATGCAGAGGGCATAGGCGTGCACTGGAGGGTTAGATGCGGGGCATGGGGGACCCCTCTGTCTGCTGAGTAGAAAATGGACTGTTGGGGGCAGGCGGGGATGAGGGGAGACCGGGGAGGAGGCTGCTACATGGTTCTGGTGCCTTAGGCCAGGGCAGGGGGAGAGAAGAGGACAGATACCCAGCATGTACACGATTCTCCCTCACTAGACTGTAAGGGGTCCCAAGGCCCGACTGAGTGTTTGGCACAGAGTAGGCACTCCTTGGGTATTTGTTCCCTGGGTGTAGACAGAAGAGGCAGTGGTGAAGCTCAGGGAGGGGAGTCGGCCCCTCCCGAGTCACCAGCGGAGCCCAGAGCAGAAGCGGGGCTTGACCCACATCTTGGTCCACCTGGGTCTCCCGAGCAGCTCCCAAGTTGGGGCCTGTCCCCTCCCTGTCCTCTCCTGACCGATGTCTTCCCTGCTCCCAGAGTATGTCGGGAAAGCCCAAGTCCTCCGAATGCATTCAAGCCAGAACGCAGCAGAGAAACCGTCAAAGCCAGAGGCAGAATGCTGAGGAGTCCGAGCCACTTTGCCCGCCCTGCTCAAGAGCAGCCCCCAGGTTCAAGGTTGTTCCCAGCCCTACGGCCTCAACAGCAACCCCGACTTTCCTATCACAGGGAGCCTATTAAAAACCTGCCTTCCCTTTAAGAGGACAATTCCATGCCTACTCTCGGTAGTAGGTCTGTGCCCCACTCCCTTGAAGAACGCCCAAGTGGAATCACTCTCGCGGGGCTCAGCTGGTTCTGTGTTCCTGAGAGCTGAAAGGCAGCCTGAGAACGAGGCTCTGTCCTTCCCGAGCCAACACACACAGGACTCTGGGTAGGTCAGAGTGGAGGTCAAGAACCCACAGCCCTCCATAAAGTAATACCAATACCTCCATCAGTATCAACTGTTGAGTTCTACCAGGCTCTGTGGGGGCGGGCTCTAGACAATAGATCGTGGTGAGCACTGTGTGAGCCGTTCTACATAGTTCACATGAGGTGCCATATTTGCTTCTCCCAGGAGCTCTCCTAATATCATCGCTCCCATTTGCTAGATGAATAAATCAGGGCTCAAACCATCTGTCCAAATCCACACTGTAAGTGGCGGATCCAGGACCCAAATCCAGCACGTCTGGCTCGGGAACCCCCGCTCTTCCCCGCTGTGCTCTACTGCCTTGCAGACAGCAACCCTCACCAAAGGTTGTGGCTGCAATGCAAAAAGCGTGAGCGTTAACAAAAACGGTGGTCGGCAAGATCAAGGAGGGGATGTGGCGGAAATGTGACCCAGCTGGGGTTTCGCTCCCCTTTACGATCTAGAGAAGATGGCCTTTGACCCTCTGGGGAGTCCAGCGTGAGCCTTGGGATTTCTGCAGATTCCCTGGAAAGCCGGGGCGCGGAGATATGGGAGGCGCTGAGGATCTACAGTGTCATGGTCGCCTGTGGCTCTGAGCTCCTGCTTCCACTGAATTAGGTCCGTGGATCACCGCTCCGTCCTCTTCTGGCCACACGATTGGGCCCCACCTCACGGCACCTCAGACCGATTGTGTCCCTCCGGGTTTCCTCAAATACCCCGTTCACGCAAACCTTGTGTGTGCCGCAGGCTTCGGTCCAGATCAGGGGCTGGACGGGGATTGGCTGTGGATCCAGCCAACAGCTTCACGTCCGTATGAGATCGCCTTGTTTTTTTAAAGTCCCCTCTCCCACGGAGGACGTCCCCCTGGCGGCAGCCTCTTTTATAACCACGCCCCTTGCCATCTTGCTGGCTTCGTCCTCCCCCGTCTGCACCCCTACCACGCGTTCGCCTCCAGAAAGCCCACGTTCATTGTACTTTCATTGTTCTCCATTTTTTTAATCTTGCTAAAATCCACATAGCATAGACCTTGCCACTCTACCCACATTTCAGCTGTATACAGTTCGGTGATTAAGTACACTCACGTTGTTGTACAAACATCACCAACCATCTGTCCACAGAACTCTCTTCACCTTGCAAAACTGAATGTCTGTGCCCATCAAACACTTGTTCCGCGTTCCCCCTCCTTGCCCCCAGCAACCCCCTAGGAACTGGACTGCTCTAGGTGCCTCGTATCAGTGGAGTCACAAAGTATTTATCCTCTGGTGACTGGCTTATTTCACTTAGTACGATGTCCTCCAGGCTCATCCATGTTGTAGCCCGTGTAGGAATTTTCTCTCATTTAATAGTTTTGCCGATGCAATAGTTCAGCTTCCCCCCTCCCCAGTCCCTGTTCCCTGGCTCTCCAGCCCCTCCCTTGGGCTGTCCAGCCCCGTCAACGGGCTGACCTAGAGGTCTGTTCCTGGACTAGGGCCCTTGCCCCTTGGCAATTGTAGTTATGACAATCTCTCCCTCCTCCCTTAGGAATAATTTTTAGCCATCCACACAGTAGAACATCCTAGAAGGTATCTGCTTCCAGAATAAATCATACTTGTTGGCACAGAACACCTGGCTCTTTCGGTAAGCCTCCTACCTCCCCTTTAACTGTTTGGGAAGTATTGCCAAGAGGTTAATATTGGCCACTGCAGATTCTCGTCATTGTCTTATTCCAGAGAGTATCCCTCTCTCCAGAGCTGCTGAGCTGGTCCTTGAGATTTATTTACCTATTTTGCTTTTGCAACTCCCTGCAAAATGCCTGTGTCACCGCCTGGCCTTTGCACCCTTTATCACTGCGCTTAAAAGACAGGGTGTTCTGGGCCTGGCTTCTCATACATATATTTGGAGGGTAGATGGCCAACAGATCTTTCTCCGCAGCCCTGCGGTCTATCGGGAGAAAGAAAGATAAAGGGTCCGAGCTGAACCACGCACACAGAAAAACACTGTGGAAGAGAACACTAATCTCTACCAATGGGAAACTGTTACCTTGCAGGGACGTGGAGGACCGAGCTGGGCTCGTACGGATACCCTGACCCCATTGGGCGCTCAAGACAACCTGTAAGGCAGGCATCATGACCACATTTTACAGGTGGAAAACCCGAGGCTTAGAGCATAAGCAACAGTAACACATCAGAGTTCACACAGCCAATAAACAGTGGATCAGACGCAGGGCTGTGGGGCTCCTTCGTCAGTGCTCTTTCCTTCTACGCCGCCTTCTTGCGGGCCACCCACCCTTGGCCTGCTGCTTTCTCACTCCCAGCCACTTCACCCACCTTCCTCCTGCTTCCTCTTCCCCCATCTCTCAGATACGGAGCAAGTCGGGCTTTGTTGTCACTCCCTGACTCTCTTCAAAGTCCCTCAACTGGCCCGCGTCCTATCTCCAGGTTTTAAGGGAATCACCGCTAACCCCCATGGGGACAGGCAGCAGAGGGCACTCGGAGGTTCCAGACATATCACAAAGCACTGGTCAGAGTTGTCGCTGGCCTTCTTGGAAATGCCAGTGGCATCCAGCCTGCCTTCCTCGTCACCTGTGCCCTCAGATCCTATGTGGTTTGGAGGCCAGGCTGGTTCCAGGGCTGTGGCTCCTAAGGGTTCTGCAGAGTCTCTATGCTTAGCAGCGCCCCCTGTCTGCGGTGACTCTGCACCCACTTGGACATCATGGTGCCAGGACACTGGCCACTTCTAGGTCACTCTTAGGTTTCCCCTGGCTCCAGACCCTGAAGTTTCTCCCTACCGTTTGCCTCTCTGCCTGAAGCATGAAGATAGACTGTCCTTTCCAACCTTCTCCCCTATGGCTCTGGGTCCTTCTTGGGATCCAGTGACCTTAGCCACTGTGGTAGCCGCTGTTTGTGCCTGCCCAAGGTGTCCCCCACCCTCCTTCCAGGGTGGGACTGAAACTAGTTCCATCCAACCACGCCCCCAATCCCTGGGCACAGGGACTGGTTCAGGGGTAGGATGAGCATGTGACCCAAGCTGGGCCAATCACAGACTGTCCTTGGATTTGGGGGGAGGAGGGGAATATTGGCTTTTGAGGGGATGCCATCACTGGAAAGCATCAGTCACACCTGAAGCCCCTGACTGTCCCTCATCGTTCCCCACTATATGAGTCCATAAAATTACTTCTTATAGTTGATTTCTATGCATTTTTAACGTAAAACTTACCACCTTACCCATCGTCAAGTGTATAGTCCAGTAATAACATGTGCATGTTGTGCGACCATCACCACATCTACCCCCAGAACTCTCTCCATCTTGCAAAACTGCACCCGTTGAACACGAACTCTCCCTCCCGTCCCCACAGCCCTGGGCAACCATCCTTCTACTTTCTGTCTCTATAGATTTGATCCTTCCAGGTCCCTCGAGTAAGTGGAGCCATTCAGTAGCTGTCCTTTTTGTGACCGGTTGATTTCACTCAGCGTGGCGCCCTCAAGATTCATCCGTGTTGCAGCCCACATCAGAATTCCTTTCCTTTTTTAAGCTGAATAACATTCCGTCGAATGTGCGCATCACGTTTTGTTGCTCCATTCATCCATCGATGGACCTTTGGGTTGTGAACAGGGTTGCTAAGGAGATGAGTGTGCGAAAGTATTGATTTTTATGCCACGTGATGAAAGGGATCCTGGATAATCTAAGGCCATGCAACTGGTAAGTGAAGCCTCCAGAATTAGAATCCAGGTTTGTCAGACTCCGGAGTCACTGACAAGAGCCCTGGGTTCCCAAACTTGAGCCCTTCTGATGCCCCCATCGCGAATGTGTTATGATGCTTCACTCTCTGTACTATTCCTAAGGTTTCTTTAAAGGTACTTTTCTTAGTTTTTTTACTTAAATATTGTTTTGATCTAAGCAATAATGCCCATGGCATCATGTTTTCGATGCGTTCTTGTAAAAGTTCCTCAAACACATGAAGATAAATAGCAGTGTATCAACACTCCTCCTCCTTGTGCCACCTAAGTTCATCATCGCACCCCCAGAGTTATGTCGCCCACACCTCGGGTGACATTGACTAGAACATATTGCGGTTTAAAGATGAGACACTTGGGACTCTAGCTGAAGGACACATGTGGGGGGTCAGCCTCTCCTGGCCCAGTTTGCTGGCTCAACAACCGCCCCTCCCCCACCCCACTCCCCATAAATAGAGGAGAATAGGCGGGAGACCCATTTGCAGCAAAGGCAGGGGAGGTTGTATCCTCACTGGTAGCACCTTAGAATCCTATGGCTGGATACCCCTCAGAAGCTCTCTAACAACCTTCCCAGCCCATGGGTAACCTTCACTGGACCACCCATGACGTGGTATCTGACTTTACCTTGGAGCTATAGTAACAGAGATGTCACTACCTTTCCTGGCTTCTCAAACCTTAGTTCTGTCCCCAGCCACCGAGATCAAGTCTTTCCTTCTTCCTCTGGCTACCTAATTTTGTGCTTGTCAATACTCTTTTGTAAGTCTCAATCAGACCACACCTACCTCCCTTCTAATACTTAACCTTTTTTCTGGTCTGATTCCACTAGCTAATACTTCCAGGGACTAATTTTTTTTTTTTCAACGTTTATTTATTTTTGGGACAGAGAGAGACAGAGCATGAACGGGGGAGGGGCAGAGAGAGAGGGAGACACAGAATCGGAAACAGGCTCCAGGCTCCGAGCCATCAGCCCAGAGCCTGACGCGGGGCTCGAACTCCCGGACCGCGAGATCGTGACCTGGCTGAAGTCGGACGCTTAACCGACTGCGCCACCCAGGCGCCCTAGGGACTAATGTTAAATAGGAATGATGACAGTGAGCATTTTAATATTATTTAATGGGGATGCTTCTCATTTGTCATAAGTACGCACATTTACTTATGAAGTACACATGAGCTGAAACAATGACATACTCATTAAGTTATGTCAAGAAGTATCCGTCGGTTCTTGAGTGTTTAATCCACACTGGAAACTTACAAAGTCTGTATTACTGCTGTTACGACAATTTTACAGATAAGGGGCTGAAGAAAGAAGTAAGTTGGTCAAGGTTATACACGTAATAAGAATGAGACTCAGGATTTAAACCCTGAGCAGCTTGAATGGGCAGAGCCCATCCTCTTGAGCCTGTACACCCCAGAACTTTGTGTAGCAGATATTGTTATTAGCACGACTTCATGGATGAGAAATCAGAGGAGAGGTTAAACAGCTTGCTGGTGCATCTTTCCCATGGGAGGATTGGTGGTCTCCGAGTTTACCTCTACTGCACATTGGGTTAATTTCTGCCCCAGGCTGTGTGACTTTTCTCAAATCTGTCTTCCACTTTGCTATCGTGTCAATTATACCCTTGATCTGACTCTACTATAACCATTCGCAGTGCGGTGTTATTTTTGTCCTCGGTTTCTTAGTCCCCACAACGTCCTTGTCAACTCATTCTATTGCCTCGTCTTGACTTGAATGTCTCGTTTCAAATAATTCAAGTCATCTCTAATTTCTTGAGAACGCAAAACATTTCTTGTCTGTTTTCTCCAATTCCTGGGGGTGCCTTCTTCCAGAATGGATACTTCATCTTCCCCTTGTAGGCTCTCCTTCCTCTCTCTCGTTTCTTTCTTCTTTGATTCCTTCCTCCCTTTTTTCCTGGGGAAGTCTTGTCTAGGCACCACGTCCGTTTTTTGCCTTTGCTTACATTGGATCTGGAACATTTATAGCCAACCCTCCCATTTGCCTTTGTTTATCTGGGCCCTGCATGCATCCTCCCCTCTGAACATTAGCTTGAGGGCTGAGTGTCACTGGTTTATATGTTCCCTATTGCCCTCTTCAAGCTGCCTGGGATAGAGGGATTGGAAAAGACTGGGTCCTGGGAAGCCAGGAAATCAGTCTGGTCTCTGTTCACTTCATCTGTAAGTTTTGAAACATAAGAGATTAATCTTAGAACTGTTTCAGGTTTACAGACAATTTGTGAAAGTAGTTCAGAGAGTTCCCTCACCCAGTTTCCCCCACTATTATTTTTATATGACAGCTTTATTGAAATCCAATTCACAAACTACAAAATCCACCCGTTTAAAGTACAAAATTCAACGGTTTTTAGAATTCACAGAGTCGTGCGATATAGCCCATTCCAGAACGTCTTCATCACTCCAAAGAGAAACTCCTGTACTCTCCTTTTCCCTCAGCACTCCCTCTGCCCTATGCCTCCACCACACACACACACACACACACACACACACACACACACATATACACAGCCTATTCTGGACTTTTCATGTAAATGGAATCATATAACATGTGCTTTTGTGCCTGACTTCTTTCACTTTAGCATAACATTTTCAAGATTCATCCATGTTGTAACGTGTGTCAGTATTTCATTCCTTTTATGGCCAAATAATATTCCATTCTATGGACACAGCACGTTTGTTTATCCATTCATCCGCTGAGGGACACTTGGATTGCTTCTACCTTTTGGCTTTTGTGAATAATATTGCTAGGAACCGTCATGTACAAGTTTTTGTGTGCGTACATGTTTCAACTCTGCGGGGTAGCTCTCTAGGAGTGGAATTGCTGGGTCATAGGATTACTCCCTTTGAGGACGGTTTTCCAAAGCAAGTGCACCATCTTGCATTACCACCAGCAGCGTATGAGGGTGTGAATTTCTCCACATCCTGTCAACGCTTGATATCTGTCTTTTTAAAAATTATAACCATCTTAGTGAGCGTGAAGTGATATCTTACTGCGGTTTTTATTCTTTTATTTAAACATTTTTTAATGTTTATTTTTGAGAGAGAGAGAGCAGGGGAGGGGCAGAGAGAGGGAGTCACAGAATCTGAAGCACTCTCTAGGCTCTGTGCGGACAGCTCGGAGCTCGAACTCACGAACTGCAAGATCATGACCTGAGCTAAAGTCGGACGCTTAATGGACTGAGCCACCCAGGCACCCCTCTTACTGTGGTTTTTAATGTGAGTTTCCCTGATGCCTCATGATTTGGGGCATCTTTTCGTGTGCTTATCCCGTTTGTGCATCTGCTTTGGAAAAAAATGTCTGTTCAGATGTAATGTTGTTTGTAAGACAGCAAAGGTCCTATTTTGTGTATGGGGATACTCCATCCTGTCTGGGACTTTCCTAGTTCTATGGGGATTGCCCTGCAGAAGCCCACCAGCCCCCTAGGTTCGCGGGGCTCAAGTTTTTGTATGCTCTTGGGCTGGCCCAGCATTTGGTTAATTCCACCCAGCTAAGCCTTTTTTTTTTTTTGCCATCAGAGATTATTAACACAGGGTACTCACTGTTTGCATATTTTCTCCCTCCCATCTGGGAGGGGAAAGTGCCTGGGAAAGTGCCGTCCTTCCATCTCTATCTGGGATGCTCTTTATCCTTCACGGGAGACAAATAGCAGGTGTTTTGACGCCGTCTGGGCACCTACAAATCCACAGTCCGTTTTCCACCAAACTGGGGGAACCATGAGTTTTTGAGACTTCTCTTTGCCCAACTCCTATCATTGTACCACTTTCACAAAACAAGGCACGAATCTATTCCTGGAATGTTCGTTCACTCTGGCCCAAATCGTGGCATGGTCTCTAGGGTAATCTTCATGAGGCATGTGGTTTTGGTTGAGACCCTTGCTGAGTGCCTAGTGACCCATTCCTTACTACTTGTTTTCCCTCTGGGCCATTTCAATATGCAAAAGGAAATTAAAATAGCAACAGAGATGCTGTGGTGCTAATTGTGTTTTAATTTTCGCTGACTTGGCCGAGGAATCAAACCCCCCCCCACCCCCCCGAATAGGATTAAAAGTGTGAAAATCACCTCAGACTGAAAACAAAAGCAGTCCTGCCATGCATCAGGCTGGGGGACAGACACAGATGAAACCAAGCTGCAACATTAACAGGAAATGCTGGTTTGCCCAAGGTCAAGCAACGGTTGTAAAATGCCGTACTCGCCCCCTCTTTGAGTAACGATCGCTCTCTTACCAATGAGCCCCCCAGATCTGTGTTGCTATTTTGATTTATTCCTGGGGATACTCAGTTGTTAAGTCACCCTTGCCTCCAGAGAGCACCCTGTCCCCCTGGTTAATCCCTCATCCTGCCTCAGAAACAGTCACCAATCCAGAAATGACCCCTACTTCCCTTGGATGCTTCCAGAACTCTCCAGTAGAAACCCAAACCTTAGAAAAGGCACTCCCTCTGCCTCTTGTCATATAGCATTCCACACTTGCTCACCGCACCAAGTCAATAAATTTGATTTTATCGGACCACAGGCTTGTCCTGTGCAATCTGTGGCTGCTTAGACTATAAGAGTTGGTATTAAATTGCTATAGCCCAGCTCTGGTTTTTTCCATTCAGCTCATTTTTTATTTGCCATTGGAGATAATTGACCCAGGGTAATGGTGGCTTAAATTCTTTCTTCCTGCCAGTAGAAAGGGGGAAAATGGTGCCTATTAGCTGCTCTCCTAGATCTGTTCACTTCTGCTAAGATGGGGGTGGGCCCCCAAACATGGCTGCCCACGCAGAAAGGTGGGCAATCAGCGAGCCCCAAGCACGGACAGCATGGAAGGGCTGGCGACCAGGACGACCCAGGGGCTGTCTCCAAAACCTGCCAGGGGACAACCAAGGAGGCACTTGGCCTTGCCCCCAACTGGCGACCTCTCCCAGGGGAAGTCCCTCCTCTCTTTGGGCCTCTGTTCACCCCTCCACTCGCCACGCCCCCCTCTTCCCGCTTGGACCGTCTATGATGATTCTAAGTTCAAACTGGAGAATAAGTGGGGTTCCCAGTGATAAAAATCACCAACAGGCTCTCCTTGTAGGGTCCCGGCCCTTTAAAGTAATCTGACCTAGAACTGCACGCACTGCACTAGGAGAGAAAACAAAGGAGGACAGGAGGGGCTTCGAGAAAAGGTGCTGGTGGCTCTGGAAGGGTCCAGCCCAGCCCCCCTTGGCCAGCTCAGCAGACCAGAGACGGCACGTGGCCAAAGGAGCAAACCCAGACCATCGGTAGGTGCGTTTGATCTTTGGAGTCGATGTCTTGCGACAACTTAAAAATCAAGATTTGGAGTGTCTTCCGGAAACATCAGAAGCTATGGAAACAGTGGATCCCTGTTCTGCCTGGCATGGGTCCCCGCCCACCATAGTGCCTACGTTCGGTTACAAGATTTGCCCTGAGGCTGGGAGCCCTGCTCCAGCACACATGTTGTCTATTATGGGCTGTTCTGCTTCTTCTGGCCCCTCCACCCCTCACTCCCCAGCTCGCCACCCCCTTGTGCTCCACATGGACGTAGCAGTGGCCTCAAGGCCCTGAGACAACCCGGCACGCTTATGGCCGGAACAATTGCGTAGTGAGCTTTTAGTTCAATTTGCTGAGCCCTGGAGAATGGAAGGTTTCACCCACAGGTCAGGGAAGTTCTGCGTGAAGTATATTTTGTTGCATTTCCTTCTAAATTACAGAAAACGAGCAGCAGGAGATCTAATTCCATTCGTTGCAAAAAGCATGGATCGACTGCCTGGTTGACCATGTTCCAGGTCTGCCGTTGCTTGGTGTGGCGGAAGGACAGATTTGGTGGCTTCACAGCGGGGCTCAGCCGTTCATCGTGTGACACTCCTCAGTTCCTTCGTTACTCTCTCAGCTTCTGCTTCGGTAGAACTGTTCCCAGCCAGAGCATTAGATTAATCAGTAAGTGGGTTATCTGAGATCGAGCCCTTTTAGTGAACACTGTCACTTACTGGATGACACAGGCTGTCCCACATACAGAATCCCAGGCTTGTGTTTTGTCCACTGCATGGCCTCTCTCCGACTGCTTATATGGAGACTGTGTCTACTGTTTCCTAGCTGTGTGGCTTTAGGCAAGTGAGTCAACCTCTCTGAGCCTCAGTTCTTCATCTGTGGAGTGGGGATAAGAGCAGCACCAACTTCGTAGGGTTGTCGTAAGGATTTAGTGAGATATTAGGTGAAGGGCGTGGCACAGTGCCTGGCACATAGTATGTGTTCAATAAGTGTTCACAATATATACCCCTACACTCAAGCACCCATTTCCAAACATTCGTCTAGAATGCAAACCACATTACTGTTACCGTACCTATTTTCTGGGCGACTCATTACACAAGGAACAGGCTAACACAAAAACTTCTCCTGGCCACTCTCCCATACCATCTTCACAACGGTCCCATGAAAGGATCGGGCCACAGATGTTTTTCGCCGTCTTGCAGGTGACAGGTGACAGGTGGTCCGACGTGAAGACAGGCAGAGTCGGACTAGAACCTGGGTATCCTGCCTCCTCGACCAGTATTCTGTCCCCCTCTATCCTGCTGACCACTTAGCAAGATGAGATCAGCTGTGGTGGTGATCCAGAAGGCCCCTCAAATGCGCTAGGCTTCTGGGAACATCGCTATGAATGCCAAGTTCTTGCCGTGCAGACAGTAAATTCAAAAAGTTCTGGCAATGTCATCCATTTGGATGCCTAAGACTTCTCTAAGAGTTCTGAGAGAAGATGATGAAAATCCAAATTTAGAATGTTTGGGCTACGGTCCTATTACACCATTGGAGAGACTAAAATCTGAACAGCCTTTCTGGAACACTCTTTCCCAATTGCCTTAATCGGGAAATACACGTTCAGGGCCCTCCGAATGTGGTTTGGGTACATTTTTCGCTCAGATTCACTTCTGGATATGTCTCCTAAGAAAAACCAGGTAAGTGGAAACAGACTTACCCTATGTCATTGTTTATGATAGCAAAATTTTAAAACAATGTAAATTTCCAGTACTAGAGGATTTGGTTAGATAAATGATCATCTAGCCATATAATGGGGTATTATGTGTCATTAAGGATGAAGAGGCGGCTTGACATGTTTCAGATTGGCAAACTGTCCCTCTTACATCGCCGCAGGGGCGGAGGGGGAGGGAAGCCTATTTCTGATGGCATGCACGATAGCGTCCAGGCGCGTGTGAGTGCGCGTGCACGCACACACACGCATGCACGTACATGCACATATCTGCATGTGTCTAGAAGGATAACCAAACGGGTAACAGTGATTACTGCTAAGTAGGAGTATGGATTTTTTTTCTCACCTGGTTTCCAGATTTTTTTTTCAATAATGAGCATATAATTTCTTGCATAATTTCTTAAAGAAGAAAAGACTTGAGGTGGAGGCCCTGGGATATTCTAGGCAGTGGAAGCTGGGTCCCTGGGCACTGTCCCAGCCATAATGCCCCTCTTCTCTCCCCTATGGTCACATCCCCAGCCACACCTCTGCCTTCCTCCAAGCCCTCGGGCACCTGAAGTGAGGCAGGGAGTAGGTGTCCCTCAGAATGGCCCTTGGAGTCACCTGTGTCCCTCTGGTCCAGGGGACTTAGACAAATCCTTTCCCTCCTGGCCTGAAAGGGACAGAGGCCCCCCTGCACCTGGGTTCCCATTCCAGCTCCAAACACCTTCTTGGGTCTGGTCCCTTTACTTCTCAGGACATCAGTGTCCACACGTATAAAGTGGGAGAATAAAACAGAACAAAATCATTTAGTGACAGCACCTCGCAAACTGACAAGCTGCCGACGTCAGACCCAAGTTCAGTATTAACACACGTGGAGGAAAACAGGCTCCTGCCCAGTATTTAGTCCCGTGTGGCTCTGGGACCCTCCACCCCCTGCCGTGGCATTCCAGGAACCTTCCCAATTTCCCTAGCCTACAGATTCCCAGAGCTCCTGCAGACGGCATCTCGGGCCCCTCGGCCTCTGCCCCCTGCTCCGCCCTTCACGTTAACCCAGATGCAGAATTGGACTCCTACACCAACTGCAACGAGGAATCCAATCATGATGTGCATTTGGGATCTCTGGAGATGTGTGGGTCCCAGGGAAGAGCTGTGCTGTCAGCCCCTGCCATTCTACCAAGGGTCCCCTCCCGCCCGCCTCCCCATCAGCTCTGCAGAAGCCCCTAGATATCACCCCTCGCTCTTCAACAGCAGCTCGCAGCCTTTGGCAGTCCTAGTGCTGGTGGACCCTGCCTTGTATCAATGTCCCCCCAGGTGGCATAGCCAAGGCCTCTTAAGAGGCCCCTCCCTCCATCTAACTGCTCGGACACAGGTAAAACAATCCCCCCAGCTCCTTTTCCCCCAGGATTTGCCCCTGGGCTGGGACCTTGACACCCCTAGAGGGCAGCCCACTCGGAATCCTTGCAGGGCTGAAAGCCCTGACTGTGCCCTCCTTCTACCCTCTCGGCCTCCAACGCGTGCCCTCGTCCCGGGTCTCACCTACGCCCCCGCCCCAGCCCCTTCTTGGTGGGCACCTCCACCTCTGCTCGGTCAGAGGCCCCCCTGGCCACACTCGGGGTTCCCGGACTTCCCCAGCCCGGAGCAGGGCCCGCTGCTGGAGTCGTTCCTGTCTGCGGCTGCCCCGGACACTCGGGAGCACCTGCGGAGAAGTGGCCTCTGTTAGTAGGAGGTGAGCCAGGCCATGTCGCTGCCCCCGGCGGGCACAGGAACATCCGTCTCCCTGGAACTATGTCCCTCGTCCCGCAACGAGCAGAGCCAGGGACGTCGTTACGGGACGGCCAGGGCCATGGCCACCCTGTGCGGTTCCGCACCAACTAGTCACAGACCTCTTAGGGCCCAGCCTCGCCCTGGCTCTCGGCATCTGCTGCTTTCCCTTCTGGCTCCTTCCTCTTTCCCTGGACTTCCCCCATCTACCCAGCCCGTCTTCCTTCTCGGTGGCTTTTCTGCACTCAGCATATGGCTCACTTCAGAACCGCTCCTCAGTGTGTCAGGGGTGGAAAGGCCCAGAGAGGGCACGTGATTTGCCCAAGGTCACACAGTGCCCTCAGCCTCAGCAGGTTCACAGTTTTCTGGGAAGCTGGCACGTGACTTTTTTTTTTTTTCCTTTCTGAATTTCTTGGCCAGTTTGCTAACCGTAACAAAATACCACCAACTGGGTGACTTGAACAACAGAAATTTCTTGTCTCCCAGTTCTGGAGGCCAGCAGTCTGAGAACAAGGTGTCGGTGGGGTGGGGTGCCTGCTGAGGGCTGCGAGGGAGAGTCGGATCCGGGCCTCTCCCCCAGCCTCTGGCGGTTTGGCAACAATTGTCAGCCTTCCTTGGCTTAGAGATCTTCCTCAGATTTCTATTTCTGCCTTTATGGTCACATGACCTCTCCCTGTGTGCGTGTCTCTGGGTCCAAATTTCCCCTTTTAGGGCGACACCAGTCACGTTGGATTAGAGGCCCACCCTGCTCTGGTCTGACCTCATATTGCCTAATCACACCTACGATGATGCTATTTCCAAATAAAGACACATTCTGAGGTACTGGGGTTGGGTGCTCAGCACATGAGAGGGAGAGGGGACACAATTCAACCTGTAACACATGCCTGAAGGTCTCCCTAGGCCCATCTGGCCCTTGCTGTCATCTCGTGGCCAGCGGGGTCCTGCACTGGGCGAACACACACTGCTTAGGCGCCTGATTTTTAACCGTCAGAGACTCACCGGGCTCCTGCCCGGGCCGTCCGCTCACCCCTGACGGCTCTTTCCCGGTGGCCATCCTTCCAGCATCCTGCTGTCAGATACCCCTAATAAGCTGAGAACCCCCACACCTACCTGTCTAGCCCTCCCCTCTGCCCCCGAGCTCCTGCCTCTCAACAGGGCTCCCTCCAGGGCTCCCTCACACCTCAGTCCTAGCGCATCATGACCCGGCTGTTGCAGCACGACGCCTCATTCGCCCAAGGGCATCACCCTTGACCCCACAGCCAACCCCTCCCCAACATCTGACTCTCATTTCCTTCCTCCTCCTCTGCTACCCCCTGGTCCAGGCCACCACCGTTTCCGGGCTGATGGCAGCGTCCTTGCTTGTGACTTCCTCTTCGTTCCCTGCGAAGAAGACTTCAAAACCATATCCCATCATTCTTTTGCTCAACGCCCTGCCCTGGCCACAGGCCCCGCTGTTGATGCCATCTCATTCTTTGTGAGGCCCTCCCTTGGTCCTCACTCAGACAATATGTGGGTTTTCTGACAGGCCAGGGAGCCATGGACCCATTCATGCTGTTCCCAGCGGTGACGACGCTCTTCCAGCATTTGCCTGCCGCTCCTTCCCATCCCCGGGTCTCAGCACAGTTACCGCTCCCTCTGAGAGGACCCCGACCATCCTACCCAAGGACAGCTGACCCCTTTCTTCTCTACCCTGTTGTCCGGTGTAGCTCCTCCTAGCCCTTTCGTGATCTGTAAGGATCTTCTTCACTTCATTCCTGACTCGTTCGTTATCTGCCTCGCCCTCAAACTATAAGCTCCCCGTGGGGACGGACCACATCTGTCTCGTTCACCTCTCTGTGGTCCCGGTGTATACAGTAGGTACTCAATAAGTGTTTGCTGATTGAATGACTGCGTGATGAAAAATTGGCCCCTGCCCTCAAGGAGCCCCAGCCCAGGGGAGGGGACAGTCAGGTGAAACTCATGAGACCATGAGGGACGTGAAGGCAGGGGATGCAGACGGCTTCAGATGCACACGGACAGTGCCACTGACTCACCCGTGCTTCCTAGGGAGGTGACACCTGGTCCCAGTCTTGAAAGAAGAGTAAAGAAAAGGCAGGGAAACTGCATGAGCCCAGGCCTGCGGGGGCGATGGGACCACCCGAGCTCCCCCTGGCTCCCACCGGCCCCCACACTGCAGTCAGGGCTGCATGGCAGTGAGGAGTGTGCAGGCCAGCTGGGCCTAGATGTGTCCGTTCAGGTGGGTGTGAGCCTTTGGGCACAGAAACCGAAAACCCGGGCGAGGGAGGGAGAGATTCCGAGCCTGGTCCCTGAGGTTGGGATGGAGGGCCTGAGCCCCCCGATGAATGGGTGTTCCTCAGACCTGTCCCCACATGGGTGGTGGGGTTCCAGGACTTCTGTTAGTTTCCTCTCAGCAAGTGCTTGGCCAAGGTAGGGTGTGGGGCCCTGATTATCTGCATAATGGCTCCCTGTGAGTGAGCAGGAACCCTACAATGGGAGACATCCCCCGCCAGGGCTGCCCCGGAAGTGGATTTCCAGGTCTCTGTGGATACCATTCGGGGGGTGCTGAGCCGACAGCCCAGCTGGACGTGAAGGTCACCCACCGCCTTGGACGTGACCCCGGCAGCACGGGCGGGCCGGCCCCGTGAGACCGTGTCTGCAGCTGCAGGTGGGGGGAGACGTCCTTCAGGTAAGAGGGGGAGCCCCCAGGCCAGAGCCCTTTGTCCAGACTAGGGTCTGATGGGAAACTCCCCCGGAGTTGTCCACTCGGTGCTTCCTGCCTCCGCCCACGATTCAATAAGCATTTACTGTGTGCCAGCTGTGTGCCAGGCTCTGAGATGTCAGCCCCTGCTCTCGGGGATTCTCAGGTTATCGGTAGAGATGGATAGGTCACACCCAAACGTATGCCCTGGGTGCTACAGCAGCACAGAGACAGGGCAGCTGAGGCAGCTGGGGGCTCCTGAGGGGAGTGACAGAGGCTTGAATGGTAAACAGCAAGGCAAGGCTTTAGGCGGGAGTACCCTTTCTTTGTTTATAATTTATGTATTTATTTTTGAGACAAAGAGTGTGTGTGTCTGTGCACGAGCAGGCGTGCAGCAGAGAGGGAGAGGGAGAGAGAGAGAATCCCAAGCGGGTTCCATGCTGGCAGCACAGAGCCCGACTTGGGGCTCGATCTCGTGAACAGGGAGCTCATGACCTGAGCCCAAACCGAGAATCAGACGCTTAACCGACGAAGCCACCCAGGCGCCTCTGGCCAACAATACCTTCTCTCTTCTTTCCCGAGGAACTCTGGGATGGAAAGAAATACATGTAACAACGCTGTTCGAACGTAGGGCTTGTGCTGGACACAGAAAGGCAAGCAGGCCAGGCTGGCCACCTTGGCGCTCTCCAGGCCATCAAGTCTGCCTTGGGAGGATAGGGCGAGGGCTTCATGGAGGCAGAAGCCCTGGGAGATGCTAACCGTTCCCAGTCCTGTGAAGTCCGATCTTATTCGACAACCCCCCCCCCACCTCTGCTCTACGAGGGGAGCCTGAGGCTCAGAGAAGGGGCTCCAGCAAATAGCTAATGGGCTGGGATTTGGCCCCAACCGTGGCTCCAAAGACCATGCTTTCACCGCCAACAGCACAGCCCCTCTGAACGGATGGGGCTGCTGACGACCGCAGCAGGTGGAGACCAGCCAACGTTCCTGGACTCCTTCTGGCAACAGCCTGAGGAAAGACCAGAAGTAGGAAGGAAAGGCGGGCCAAAGCAGAGTCCTTTCTGACAAGACAATCAGGTCTTGGGGGGTGGGGGTGGTGCGTGGTAGGAAGAGTTCTGGAGGCGACACTGACAAGGAAATCAGGGAGACATTGTTATGGAAAGGAGGGACCAAGATTGAGAGGGAGGCAAGGGCCCCGGGGAAGTCGGGCCTCTGCCGGTGGGTTCAGGGTGCCGCTTCCTGTAGCCCCGCTTCTCTCTGCCCACTGACCAGGGCGGGGTGTGGCCCTCCCACTGGCTGGGCCACCTTGTCCCTTGCTCCCCTTCATCAGGAGGTCTCTACCGGGTCCATGACACCTCCCTGGCAGTGCTCCACTGCGCTTCCGGGGCACAGGGCCTGTCTTCAGGGCCACCAGCCCCTCCTCCTGCACCAGGACCGTGTGGATGTGCACCAGCACCGCATGCAGGCCGAGGCCCTTCCATGGGCCCTGGGACACGCTGGGCCCTCACCGCTGAGCTCCCAGAGTCATGCAAAGAGCTGTGGACTGGGAGACAGAGCCCGGGGAGGGTCTCGTGAGAAGACAAGGCCCCGGGGGACCTTGCAGGGAGGCAGAGAACCCACCATCTCCCTGTGTCACCGTGTATCCTGCAAGTACTCCATTTATCGAGAGAAAGTGCCGCCCGCAAGGGGCGCCCGGTCTGGGGGGCAGACGGGCCTTCTGCGGCAACCAGAGATCAACTCACCAGCACACCGAGGGCTCTGAAGCAGAGGTTGGAGAAAGGTGGCCTGAGGAAAACCAGCATCGCGCCAGCCAGGGCCAGGGAAGCAGGGAGTCCAGAAGCCCAGCTGCTGTCTCTGGGGGTCAAGGGACGAGAAGAGAAAAATACAAATACGAAAAGGACCATGCTTCCCTTCTGGTAGCCTGCAGCCTCCGTGGGCACAGCCAACTATGCTGTAATTAATTGTAAGGAATAATTATTACTTCTAGAGCACTTCTAGAGCCAGACACAGCACTCAGTACCTGACATACGATCAGCAATCTGATAGGTAAGAATCATGCCCATTTTACAGATGAGAGAATCTAAGTCTCAGAGAGGTAAAATGACTTTCCCAGATCTAAGCATTTACCCAGTTAGTAAACGGTGATGCTGGGGATCAGGTAAATCCCTAATTGGGGGAGGAAAGATGTTTTCCTCTAGGGAAACACTGCAGCGTGTTCTAAGAGGTCCTGGGGGGGACCAAGCATCCTCCACTACTTTGCTTATTTGATTTAAATTTGGCCGGGGGGTGGGGGCGATGCCTGGATGGCTCAGTCAGTTGAAAGTCCTACTGTTGATTTTGGCCGTGGTCTTGATCCCAGGGGCCTGGGATTGAGTCCCGCATCCGGCTCTGTGCAGAGCCCACAGCCTGCTTAAGATTTTCTTCTCCCTCTCCCTCTGCCCTTCTCCCCACTTTTACTCCTTCTCTAAAGTTAAAAAAAAAATTTAATGTTTCTAAAAAATCATTGTTTTTTAACCGGGACAGGGTTTTGCACACAAGAAAATTCATTCTAAACTGTGTGACAAACGTGTACAACCACCAACACATCAAGATCGAGAGCATCTCTATCGCTCCAAAAAGTTCCCTTGTGCCCCTTCCCAGCCCACCTTCTCTGCCACCCCCAGCCCTGGCAACCAGTGATGTTTTCTGTCCTTACAGTCTTGTCTTTTCCAAAGTATCCTATGAATGGAATCACCCAATGTTCAGGCTTTTGAGTCTGACTTCTTTCACGAAGCACAACGCTTTTTAGTTCCAGCCAAAATGGTGCATGCATGTACACACGAGGGGTTTATGCTTTTTTACTGCTCGGTGGCATTCTACCGCTCGGATGCGTCACAATTTACTTATCCAGTCCCTGTCGGATACACATTCGGGTTGTTTCCAGTGGGAGTCTATTTCAAATAAAGTCACTGTGGACATTCGTGTCCAGGTCGTTTCGTGGGCAAATGTTTTCATTCCCCTCTTGTGGATACAGAGGGGAGGCATCACTAGGTTGAGGAGAAGCGTATGTTTCTTATCAAAATCTGCCCACATCGGGACGCCTGGGTGGCTCAGTCGGTTAAGCGTCCGGCTTCGGCTCAGGTCATGATCTCACGGTTCGTGGGTTCAAGCCCCGCGTCGGGCTCTGTGCTGACAGCTGAGAGTCTGGAGCCTGCTTCGACTGAACCACCCAGGTGCCCCTCACTGGGCTCTTAATTTGCATTTCATTAAAGACTCACGATGTGGGGCACTCTCTTCATGTGTGTACGTGTCATTGGACGTCTCCTCTAGTAAAGTGCACAGATTTTATTGGGTGGTTTGAGAGTCTGTGAGGTCTTTCGGATACGGTTCAATTCCAGATAGATGATATGAGAAGATTTCCTCTCGTGTTTTCTCTTTCTTGCCACCGTCTTTTGAGGAATACTTCTTCGTTTTAGGATGCCTGGGTGGCTCAGTCGGCTACGGGTCTGGCTCTTGATTTCTGCTCAGGTCATGATCTCATAGTTTGTGAGATTGAGCCCCGTGTCAGGCTCTGCACTGACAACACGGAGCCTGCTTGGGATTCTCTCTCTCCCTCTCTCTCTCTCTCTGCCCCACTCCTGCTCATGCCCTCGCTCTCAATAAACTTTAAAGAAATAAAAATAACAAAGTTCCTATTTTTGACCTGTCTAGTTTGTCCACCCCTTCTTTTTTTTTTTTTTAACGTTTATTTATTTTTGAGACAGAGAGAGGCAGAGCATGAACAGGGGAGGGGCAGAGAGAGAGGGAGACACAGAATCGGAAACAGGCTCCAGGCTCTGAGCCGTCAGCACAGAGCCCGACGCGGGGCTCGAACTCACGGACCGTGAGATCATGACCTGACCCGAAGTCGGACGCTCAACCGACCGAGCCACCCAGGCGCCCCGTCCACCCCTTCTTTTGTGGCGAGTGCTTTCTGTGCCATCTCTGACCCAAAGTCACAAAGGTATTTTTTGTTCATGTTTTCTTCTAGAAGTGTTATAGTTTCAGTTCATACCTTTAAGTTGATGGCTGGGACTGAGTCCATCTTTGTACATGACGTGAGAGCTGGGGGTTTACTTTTGTCCATCCGGAGCCTCCCAATTTCTGGCATCATCTACTGAATCGCCTCAGCACTACGGCCATATGGGTCGATTTCTGGATTCTCCGTTGTGCCCCACTGTTACGTATGTTGATTCTTACACCAGTCATACTGGCTTGATGACTGCTGGTTCTCACAAGTAAGCCTGAAATCAGTGTATATTCTGCCACTCGGTGCCTTTTCAGAATTGTTTTGGCTGTTCTAAATCCTCTTTATGCCCATAAAGATTTTATAATGACTTCGTCAAATTCTAAAACAAACAAAAAACAGTCTGCTGCATTTTTGATTGGAATGCCATTGCGTTTACAGATCACTGTGGGGAGAATTGACATCTTAACACTGAGTCTTGGGATTCATAAACAGTCTACCATTAGATACTCTTAGGGTTTTCTGCGGAGACGTAGTTTGTATCCCCGATGCGCTGTAAATGTGTATTGCTTTCTTTTTTTTTTTTTTTTTCAACGTTTATTTATTTATTTGGGACAGAGAGAGACAGAGCATGAACGGGGGAGGGGCAGAGAGAGAGGGAGACACAGAATCGGAAACAGGCTCCAGGCTCCGAGCCATCAGCCCAGAGCCTGACGCGGGGCTCGAACTCACGGACCGCGAGATCGTAACCTGGCTGAAGTCAGACGCTTAACCGACTGCGCCACCCAGGCGCCCCTGTATTGCTTTCTTAATTTGCACTCTACAACTTGGCTGGAGCCCCGAGGGGTGATCTCACGGGCCTACTGTCCTCCTCTACATCTTTCTCGCACGCATCCAGCAGAGGCCTGTGGACAAGAGCTGATGAGTAAATACAGCCCCCCACCCCACCCCACCCCGCCTTGTGCCTGGGGTGCGTCATGATTCCAAACTGTCACGCTAACCTTTAAGGTTTTTTCAAACTTGGTATTTTCTCACCTGCTTACATGTGGACCACTTCGTCCCATGATCTGCCTAAGTGAAAATAGCCTATGGACCCTCTCTCCTGACACGGGTTTGTCACGCTTTGCAACTTTTACCTGCTTGCCTGACCACCTCACCCCTCTGATAAGCTAAAAAAAAAAAAAAAAACAAAACAGTCCCACTTTGTAGACTACTAGGCTTTTTTCTTACAGTTTTCTGCAGTTTTCTACCTCCTAAGCAGGATGTGGGTAACGTTTAGTCAGGGCTGTGGCTTGGGCTTCCCAAGGCCCTGGTCAGCAGTCCCTGCAGGGTGAAAGGGTCACAGGGGGACTGGAGCAGGGGTAGGACTGCTCAGGTGGAGGTCTGGGGGCTTTTTCAGGAACCCAAACTCTGACTCTGGCCCACTCCGGTGGCAGACCCAACAGCTCATCTGGTCCCGCTAGCTGAGCGGGCCCCCTAGGCCCCCGCTCCAGGAATACCCCAGGGGCAATGTCGCCCCCGGGAGGCACCCACATCGTCGTCTCTTGCATTTTCTGATCATGTTGTTTCCAGAGGTAGGCACGGCAAACGCTTTCACTGCCGTTTTCCAGAGGGGCAGAGGGGGCCGTGCCCCCTCAGAATCTCAGGGCCCAAAGGCTCCCCAGAGCGGTGACGCCCCCATGCTAGACTCTGTGGGGCCGTAATGGTGGGTGGAGGGTCCTCGGGGCTGGTTTCTGGGTCCCTCTCCCTCGAGCACTGCAGGCCCGCTTTGAGATACCGCCCTTTGGCCTGGGAGGACTGATCACAGGTTCCCAATGGTGTGACATTTTAAATTACCTCTCCAGCCCCACAGCGCTGCTCCCAGACCCCGCGACGGCGCCTACACGAAGGGCTCCCGCGGTAGCCGGGCTCAGCGCAGCGACAGACTGGCGATGTCCGCCGTGGCGCAAGATAGGGGCACATCAGCACGCATGCCCAGGTGGTATCCCTGCCCCACGAAGTGTGCGCGGTCCTCCGTCAGAGCCAGGGGTGCTGGGGCTCTTAGAGGACCCCACTCTGCCCACCGTACAAAAGGCACGTGTCCCCCACCCCACTCCCCCGCCCGCCCCGGGGCCCCAGGACCCTGCTCTTTGCAAGCCATCTGTACCTTGGCCTGCAGAATTCCCTGCCTGAGGTCACAAGTGCGATTTGAGGGCCCGTGCCAGCATCTCCCAGGTTGGCAGGGACGTCACTGTGTGTGCACCCCTGGGCTCCGGTGGTAGTTGTCCAGAATGGGTGGTTCCCAGGGGGAGGCTGTTGGCGGAGGGATATAAACGGAGTTTGGGCTTGAGGGCTAGATGGTCCACACACAGGCATGTGAGGTCTGGAGCGGACCTCTGTGCCTCGTCCTGAGCCCCACGGCTGGCAGGGAAGGGCCTGGGGTACACTCCTTAAAAGCGTGCGGTGGTGGATTAGTGATGTCTGACACAAGCGAGGTGTGAAGCACGGATGGCTGGTTTTTTAAATCATTTTTTAATGTTTATTTAGAGAGAGAGAGAGAGAGAGAGCGCGCGCACGCACACACACGAGCAAGGAAGGGGCGGGGGGGGGGGGGGGGGAGAATCCCACACTGTCAGCACGAAGCCCAAATCAGGGCTTGAACTCACGAGCCGCGAGATCATAACCCGAGCCGACATCAAGAATCGGAGGCCTAACCAACTGAGCCACCCAGGCGCCCCCACGGATGGGTGGTTTTAAGTTATTCCTGCTACGTGCCAGCCCTCCCTGCTCCCCCGGCGTCACGTCCCTTCCCCCGCCTATCCGGCCCTCTCATTCCGCCTGGACTTTTCCAGAGAAACAGTGCTCGCCCCCCCCTCTAGGGAAGCCACCCCTTGCTGTCCCTATGCACACCCCAAAACTACCTCCCAGGCACTTCCACGTGGATGGTGACCTGCCCAAGGCCACAGAGCTACTCGAGGGCGCCCCCGCCCACGGTGCTTTCTGGCCTCTCTTCCCTGAGCTGGTGCTCCGAGGAGCCCAAGAGCGAGTGAGGCCGAGGCAGGGAGGCTGAGGGTCGAGCCTCTTCGGCTTTGCTCCCCCATCCATCCCCTACCCCCAGGCACCTTGCCCAGCAGAGTACATGAGAGGGAGGCTTCACCGTCCTTTTCCTCTAAAACAGAGACAACGAGAAAAACACAACACTCCATCTGGGGGTCCAAAACGAAACACCAAGGACAATGTTAATAAATACATAAACGTGTAAAGATCCGGATCTCAGAGGCACGGGAAGTTACACCCCTAACGCCGGCAGGCTGGGTCTCACAGGAATGATTTCAGTGTGTGCCCCAGCAGCCCAGGGAGGGGGTGGCAGCGGGTGGAGAGGACGGCTGGGGAGCCCCCTCCGGGCCTCTGTTCTCCAGGGGTTGTGGGGGTGGGGACCCACTGCTCCTAGGCCTCTAGCCTGGCTCAGAACAGCCCCCCTGCCCCAGGAAGGCAGGCAGGCAAGCACCTCTGTCACCTGCTGAGGAGTCCGGGACACCCTCTGTGTGACTTGGAATGAGGACCCTTGGGAGAAATCCTGGCACCCCAAGGGGCTTCCTGGGAGCCAGGGGGTCTAGGGAAGTTACCTGCCTTTGGAGGTAACACGGAGGGTAGCTGAGGCCCCACAGCGCTGTGGGTCATGTCACCTCCCTCCCCCCCACCAGGCATGGGGCAAAGGATCACATCCTGCCCTGGGGCTTGGGCCTGGGTGGACTGTGGTCCTCAGCCTTGGGACCTGACTGCACCCCGTTACCCTAGCACCACAAACTTCTGGCCCAGCCCCGGCCAGGTGGGAGAAGACCCCTGACTCCAGCAGGTGTGGTCTTCGGCAGAGAACGATGATGGATGGGGCACAACCTGAGAACTCACATCCCTGTGTCCCAGAGAGTCACCTTCCGGGCCGGGCTCCTTTCATGCTGCAAAGTGACGACCGAAGTTGACCTTCCTGGTGCAGCCAGGGGTCTAGCACCAGTTGTGAACGCCCCGGATGATGAGAATACGCATTCCAGACTGTCCGGGGCCCCCTTCTCTGGGCTGGACCGGGTGAGGTTGGGATGCACCGGAGGTAACAGGAGGTGCCATGTGCGTGGGGCAGAGGTGGTCACCAACACTGCCTTCCGGCCAGCAAGGGCGAGGTGGGTTCGGGCCTTGGCCTTGGCCTTGGCTGGAGGAGCTGTGTGGCGCTCTTGCTATGAAGAGCTGGGCCTGAGACGAACTCGCCTCCCACCCACCCCGGCCCTGCAGCCTGAGCGTCATGACCACACTCACCCCTCGCCCCCTTCCTCGTGGACTGCCCTGAGTGCTCCCCCCTCACCTTCCCTGGTCCCGCTTTGCCTCTCTGGGCAGAGGGGCCAGATAGACAGGACCTCCACAGTGGACCCCACAAGTTCTGGCAAAGGCAGGCAGCTGGAAGGATCCGGGGTGGGGGAGGAGGGGGTGCTAGCTGGCCCTCAGTCCTGCCAAGAGACAGACGGGGAGCCCCTGAGAGGTGCGACTGTCCCCCTGGCTGCTTGCTGAGGTATCTCCGGTTAGGGCTTCCCCTGATCTTTTTCTTCCTCACGCGCCCGCTTCACGGGCTCAAGTGTCACAGCCCCCAAACTAGAACAACAAGAAGGCAAATAATTTAGAAGGAAGTCCGTGTTTGCCGCTGCCCCCGCTGCGTGTCCTCTGAGCTGGCGGTCTCTGAGGCAGCACACAGTGTAAACTTGACTGGCGGGATAGGCGAGGCGGGGCTCATGTCCCCAGGGAGGTGGCGGGAAGGCTGGTGCCTGGGTGCTTCGGGTCTTCCCCGAGCCGCCCTTTTTCCTCGGAGACTGGCACAGGTGCCCTGGTCCAGCCCCAAGGCAGTCCCCGGGGGGTGCCAGGGGAAGTGCCCCCAGCTGCTCTGGGGCCCAGTGTCTGGGGAGTAAAGCGGTGCTGGGTCACCGGGGGGCTGGTGCCCAGAGGTCTCGGGAGTTGTGTGGGCTGGCCGTGCTGATGGGCATCTGACCCTGTTGTTCCCACAGTGGGCTCCACAGCATCTGGAGGGGACTTCGGACTCCCGGGAGTAGAGAATGGTGGCGGCGAGGCCAGGCCAGGGTCCGGGCTGGTGTCGGGGCCCAGGGCCGTCTTGGAACAGGACTCACAGCACAGCCGGTGGTAGCCGGGGATGGAGCAGTAGCGATCGAGTGCTTCCGTCTGGCAGAAGATGGACCGGTCCCCCACGCAGGGCTCCGCTGCACGCATATGGCACAAGGACCACTGCCGGGAGGACGCCTCCATCTCCCACTCGGCCCCCCCAACCGCCGGCCTCCAGCTCCCACCCTTGCTGGACCTGCTCTAAAGCTTTGCCCTGGAGGGCGCCACGGGCCTGCCTGAAGGGAGGGACTGGCCAGAGTAAGAGCCCTCATTTTACGGAAGAGGAACTGAAATCCCCTAGAGCAGTGGTTCTCAAAAAGGGTCTCCACACCTGAAGCATCGGCATCGTCTGGAAGCTGGTGAGCAACGCCAATTCTCAGGCCCCATCCAGACCTACCGAATCAGAAGTTCTGGGCGTGGGGCTTAGTTCTGCGTTTCAACGAAACCTTCAAGTGACTCCAATGCGTGGACCAATCTGAGAACCACGGGCCTACATCAGTAGTCGTCAGATGTGGCTGCTGAGTGGAATCCCCCAGGGGCTTTCCAAATAGGCACTGCCCCCCTCCCACGCCCGGGGAGACTGGACGGCCAGTGTGGCCTGGGCGCTGGGTGGTTCTGACCTGCAGCAAAGCTTGGAAACCCTGCTCTCAATGAAGTAGGAATCCTGGTCCCCTCCCAATCCACCCAAAGGAATCCACTCGGGCCAGGGCCAGGCAAATGCCCAGGTAACCCACACTTGGGACAAGCCGAGGCAATATCCTGCCACCCGTCAACACACATTTGGAACACTAAGCCCTCCACCGATAAATCTGGAATCAAGCAGATCTGGGTTCCAACTGAGGCTCCACCACTGAAAAAGTGTGAGCCCTTGGGCAAGCCACTGAAGCTCTCCAACCCTCAGTCTCCTCTCCTATAAAATGGGGATAATGCTAGACACTTACCAATGAACAATAACATTATGATTATAAATAACATTTATAAAGTTCCTGGCATATAGGGGTGCCCACTACGTAACTTTCATTTGCTTTGGTTCAGATATCTAAAAATCGTTTTGTGTTTCTGTGATAATTCCAGGTAGGTCTCTCCAGACAATGTGAAGGCAGGAACTTTGCTTTCTGCTAATTTTCTGTGTGTGTGTGTGTGTGTGTGTGTGTGTGTGTGTGTGTGTTTAGGGACGGGGCAGAGGGTTGGGGGCTGGTTTAGGGCAACAGGAAAATTAGGAAAAAAAAAAAAAAAAAAAAAGAAAGCCAGTGGCCTCTAGATGGCGCCAGAATTCTAGGACCAGAATCAGAGCCGACCCTTTGCTCCTGGACAGAAAAGGGAAGGCTATCTGGCACTTGTGCAGCCTGGGTCTCAGAACAGGGGCGGAGCAGCAGCCAGGCCTGGAGCCAGAAGATCCTCTGTGGACATCGAGTGAGATGATTGATGAGCTGAGCTCAGAGAGGTTTAGGGATCCGCACATGGTCACATAGCCAGTTGGTCCTCCAGCTAGAATTTACAGTCTGTGATTTTTCTACTTGTCTTGTCAGACCCTGGCCCTTGAGAAGATGAAGTAGGAAAAGAGAGAGAGAAAGAATCTAGGAAGGAAGTATATGGCCTGGTATATAGCAGATGCTCAGTTAACATTAATGGATGGATGGATGGATGGGTAGATGGATGGATGGATGCATACATGGATGACAGATGACGGATGATGGATGGATGGATGGATGGATACATGGATGACAGATGACGGATGATGGATGGATGGATGGATGGGTAGATGGATGGATGGATGGATGGATGCATACATGGATGACAGATGACGGATGATGGATGTTTGGATGGATGGATACATGGATGACAGATGACGGATGATGGATGGATGGATGGATGGGTAGATGGATGGATGGATGGATGGATGCATACATGGATGATGGATGATGGATGATGGATGGATGGATGGATGGATGGATACATGGATGACAGATGATGGATGATGGATGGATGGATGGATGGGTAGATGGATGGATGGATGGATGGATGCATACATGGATGACAGATGATGGATGGATGGATGGATGGATACATGGATGACAGATGACGGATGATGGATGGATGGATGGATGGGTAGATGGATGGATGGATGCATACATGGATGACAGATGACGGATGATGGATGGATGGATGGATGGATACATGGATGACAGATGACGGATGATGGATGGATGGATGGATGGGTAGATGGATGGATGGATGGATGGATGCATACATGGATGACGGATGATGGATGATGGATGGATGGATGGATGGGTAGATGGATGGATGGATGGATGCATACATGGATGACGGATGATGGATGGATGGATGGATGGATGGAGAGATGGGTAGATGGATGGATGGATGGGAGGATGGACTAACTGGCTCCTGATCATGAGGCAGAGAGAAAGTACTACCACCATTTTTGTTATCTGACAGCTAGGCAGGAGTGCGTGCATTATCTCATTTAATTCAACAACCCTACGAAGACAGCTCAGATCTACAATTGCTTATCCCAAAACCTTGAAACCAGATATGACTGATAATTCAGAACTTCTGAGGTTAGAAAAGTAATATTCATATTATAGAACATCTGTCATAGGGAGTGGGATATCCCCTTATAACTACAGCAATGTTTCTGTAGCAAAAGAATAATTGATCTCTTGTTGGGTCAGGCCAGGCTCTGCTGCGAAATGAGTCTGCACCGAATTTAGGGCACCACTTGCAGCTTTCAACAGCTGAGGCTCCAGGAGGCTGAGGTCACATGGACAGCCTGGAAACTCGGGCTGTTCCACTGCATGGCCTGTGCTTGCGACATGGCGACCACTGGAAGGTTTGGGCTGGGGGTTGGGTCCAGACAGATACACACTTACTTGATAATATCTTGTTAATGGGATGTAGGGGCCCAGACTGTGGCACCCACTGTCCTTCTGGGGTCACAAGTTCCCGAATGTCAGCTCTCGCTGTAGAGTTCTGGAGATTGCCTGTGAGTGGGGACAAGCAGTTCTAGCACTGGGGATTTCTAGGGGGCAAGGATGCAAGCCGGGCTGGGCTTCAGGTCTAGGCCGGAGGAGCTGGGCCTGCCCCCCTCCCCCATCCTATCCAGCTCACCTCCACAGGGGGGAAGCCTGCAGACCTGGACAGTGTCCGGCTTCTCCCCCTCACACTGCCCCAGACTGTTGGCGTTGGTCCGGCACACGACCTGTCGCTGCTGGATGCCCTCCCCGCAGGTGGCGGAGCACTGTCGCAGGAAGGCCGGGGCCCGGTCAAGCCACAGTGGCCGGGGAGGGGTAGGTGGAGAGACGAGAGGAAGGGAGCAGTGAGCTCCAGAGTCTAGACAATGCCCAGGACGGAAAGGTACAGAGGAGGGCCCCGCGTTTCTACTGACCAGAGGGATATGCAAGGACCGCTCCAAGTAGCCTCAGGAGGACAGAACACCAGCTGTCCGTATTCCTGTGCCAGGCGAATGGCCGAACCTTCCTGTCACCCACGTGGTTAACCCTGGTTCAGGAGGGGACCTCCAGAACCCCATTCCAGCACTTTTGCCTGTGTCTACCATGTCCGGCCTGTGCCTGGGTCCTTAAATATTTTGTGGATCATTCTGGCAAACTCCCCTATTGTGATCCACCAGCCTGAGGGACCTGAAGTAGGTCCACTTACTTGATGATATCTTAATAACGGGATGTAAGCGGGGGCGCCTGGGTGGCTCAGTCGGTTGGTCATCCGTCTTCAGTTCAGGTCATGATCTCACGGTCAGTGAGTTCAAGCCCCGCGTGGGCTGTGTGCTGACAGCTCAGAGCCTGGAACCTGCTTTGGATTCTGTGTCTCCCTCTCTCTCTGCCCCTCCCCCCTCACACTCTCTCTCTCTCAAAAATAAATAAACATTAAAAAAAATTTTTTTTTTAATAATGGGATGTAAGGACCCGGATTGTGACACTTGCTAAACTGAGAGACCTGGGTGACAGGGTCGCTATGAACCCCTTTAGCTCTGACATTCGGTGACTCTGTGCCTCAACATACCAAAACTCAGCTGACAGAGGCATGTTCACAAGTGTCTCCCGGGGCACCTGGGTGGCTCAGTTGGTTAAGCGTCTGACGCTTGATTTCGGCTCAGGTCACACATGATCTCACGATTCATGGGTTTGAGCCCCGTGTCGGGCACTCCGCTGACAGCATGGAAACTGCTGCTTAGGATTTTCTCTCTCTCCCTTTCTCTCTGCCCCTCCCCAGCTCATGCTCTCTCTCTCTCTCTCTCTCAAAATAAATAAGTAAACTTTAAAAAAAAGTGTCTCCTGGGGTGCCTGGGTGGCTCAGTCAGTTAAGCATCTGACTTCGGCTCAGGTCATGATCTCAAGGTTTGTGGGTTTGAGCCCCGCGTGGGCTCTGTGCTGACAGCTCAGAGCCTGGAACCTGCTTCAGATTCTCTCTCTCTCTCTCTCTCTCTCTCTCTCTCTCTGTCTCTGTCTCTCTGTGCACCCCCCCCCCATTCACACTGTGTCTCTCAAAAATAAATAAATAAAACATAAAAAAAAAAAGCATCTTCTTCCCCAAAAGGGAAAGGTGTGGGCACAAAGGAGCTGGAGGCAAACAGTTTGCAGGGCCTGCTGCGCACGTCACCCCCAGGCCTCACCTCCTCTGAGGGACGGAGGCTGGTGGCGGGGGCTCCCCAAAAGCAAGGCTGCACCGTGTGACCAGGCCACAGGACGGGGGAGAGGCCACAGAAATGTACTTCTCCTGCTGGGCCCGAGGGAGACACGAGCGTTAAGGGCCACACAAACCGTGGGACTGGATGGCTCCTCCCCCAAGGATGAATAATGCCAACAGCTCCTGAACACTCTGTCGGTCTCACAGGGGCAACAGTCTTCCACCACCTGTCACCTCACTGCCAGTGTTACCTAAGGGCCCTTTGTGGGCCAGCAGTCTTCTGTTTTATATTCAAACAAATAAAGCTGTGTGTTGAGGAGAAGAAAACAAAATCTGCCTACATTGTGCGGGGATTTGGGGTATTTAAAAATACTCTTCCTTATGCAATATTCTAAGCATCCAGAAAAGTATGAGGAAGCCTGGTCACGAAAGCCTGTTCACATACCGCCAGCAGCTTGAATATATCAGCATTCTGGCAGATTTTCAAATACTATGTTGTGCCTCTTTAAACTTTATGTGCATGGTATCTCATTGGAAGTGATCTGCCTTCATATTTCAGTGCTTTTTCTAACCTATTCCTCTGAGGTTTATCCACATTGGTAAGTATACTTCAAGCTTTTATTGTATGACCAGACCATGATTTTTTTTGACATTTTTAAAATATTTACTTATTTTTGAGAGAGACAGAGACAGAGACAGAGAGAGTAGGGGAGGGGCAGAAAGAGAAGGAGACACAGAATCCAAAGCAGCTCCAGGCTCTGAGCTGTCAGCACAGAGCCCCATGCGGGGCTCGAACTCATGAACCGTGAGATCATGACCTGAGCCAAACTCAGACACTTAACCAACTGAGCCACCCAGGCACCCAGACCATGATTTTTTTGGTCCAATCTCCTAGAGATGGACATTTAGGGTATTTGTTGATATTCTGCTATTACAATTAAGCATTGTTGTACTTATCTTTGTGACCAGAGGTTTTAAAAATTATGGTAAAATATATATATATCATAACACTATTTTAACCATTTTTAAGTGCATGGTTCAGTGACATTAAGTACATTCACAATGTTGTACAACCATCACCACCTCCACGTCCAGAACTTTCTCCTTCTTCCTAAGCTGAAACCCTGTCCCCATTAAACACGGACTCCCCATGCCCTCTCCTCCAGCCCCAAGCACCCACCACCCTTCTTTCTGTCTCTATAAACCTGACCACTCTTGGTAAGTGGAATCATACAGCATTTATCATTTTGTGTCTGGCTGATTTCACTTAGCATAATGCCTTCAAGGGTCACAGCAAATGAATTTTTTATTAAAAAAATTTTTAGGGGCGCCTGGGTGGCGCAGTCGGTTAAGCCTCCGACTTCAGCCAGGTCATGATCTCGCGGTCCGTGAGTTCGAGCCCCACGTCAGGCTCTGGGCTGATGGCTCGGAGCCTGGAGCCTGTTTCCGATTCTGTGTCTCCCTCTCTCTCTGCCCCTCCCCCGTACATGCTCTGTCTCTCTCTGTCCCAAAAATAAAAAAACGTTGAAAAAAAAAATAAAAAAAATTTTTAGGGGTGCCTGGGTGGCTCAGTCGGTTAAGCATCTGACTTCGGCCCAGGTCATGATCTCACGGTTCGTGGGTTCGAGCCCCGCATCAGGCTCTGTGCTGACAACGCAGAGCCTGGAGCCTGTCTCAGATTCTGTGTCTCCCTCTCTCTCTGCCCCTCCTCCACTCGCACTCTGTGTCCCTCTGTCTCAAAAATAAACATTAAAAAAATTTTTTTTAAATTGTTTTAATGTTTATTTATTTTTGAGAGAGAGAGAGAGAGAGAGAGAGACAGAGACAGAGTGTGAGCAGGGGAGGGGCAGAGAGAGAGAGAGGGAGACACAGAATCCAAAGCAGGTTCCAGGCTCCGAGCTGTCAGCCCAGAGCCCGACGCGGGGCTTGAACCCACAAACCTTGAGATCATAACCTGAGCCAAAGTTGGACGCTTAACCGACTGAGCCACCCAGGCACCCTTCAAATGAATTTTTTAGAGAAAACTCAAGACAAAAATTTCCCTGTGGCCACTTCGAGGGCCTAGGCAGGAGCACTTGGACTGGCTATTCCACAGCCTTCTTATTATCTCCTCTTTCCTACCCTGGCCTCCCAGCAGTGAACTTTCTACAGAGCTGCTAGGTGACCTTTAAACCTGGAATCAGGGCTTGGAACATCTGCATTAAAACCCTTCAACAGCTTCTCACTGCTCGTAGAATACATTCTTTTTCAAGTCTGTCTTTAATTATTTCGAGAGAGCACAAGCAGAGGAGGGGCAGAGAGAGAGAGACAGAATCCTGAGCAGGCTCCCTGCTGTCAGCACAGAGCGACGCAGGGCTCAAACTCACTGTGAGATCATGACCCGAGCCGAAATCAAGACGCAGACGCTTAACTGACTGAGCCACCTAGAAGCCCCACTTGGAATACATTCTAACTTTTCACAAAGCTCTGCAGGACTGATTCCTGCCTGCCTCTCTGTCATCCTGTCCCTTCCATTCAGCTCCAGTCCCACTCTCCTTTGGTTTCTGGAACACCGCAAGGGTCTTCCTGTGGCTCAGCCTTCAAGTCTCAACACAAACGTCACCTCCTCAGGGAGGTCCTCCCAGATACATTACCCCCATTTACTTCCGCACAGCTCCAACCGCCATCTGTAAATGCTTCTGTTACTGGTTTAGGTCTCTCTCACTGGACTGTAAGTTACATGAGGACAAGTCGGTGATGGATTCCAGGCATTCCTAGCACAGCGTGCCCGGCACGTAGTTGGCATTTGGTAAATATTTCTTGAATGCAAGAAAGTGCTTCAGTTTGCTCACCTGTATCACGGGGGTCTTAACCCATGCCTCCTAGTTTTGACCCAGTTCTAGGTCAGAGCACATAGTGAATGAATATAAAGGCCTAGCCCAGGCCCATGGCCCAGCACACATAGGAGCTCTTGGACTCAGTTTTGAGAAAACTCAGATCAGATCAGATCAGAGGTGGGGAGGGAAATTCAGGCGGAGACTCTCTGCCACCAGGGAGCACCACATCTCTTAGTAGCTCCCTACCCCGACCCACCTTTTCCCGGACTCCCCAGAGAGGGTGGCCACTGGCTCAGCCCCTCCCACCCTCTGAGAACAACTCACCTGGGACCAGGCTCCCGTGCGCCACTGGGCTGGGCAGGGCACGCGGAGGCAGGGCCGCCGGGCCTCGGGCCGATCCCCAGGGCAGGCCTTGGCCGGCATGGCCTTGTGGGTCCCGTTGGAGAGGGGCAGCAGGCACTGAACCCCCCGGGTCTGCACCCCCAGCTTCCCACAGCTCCGGCTGCAGGCACCCCACTCTTCCATCACCCACCTAGAGACAGACAAAGCAAAAGGTGAAGGAGAGGCGGGACTATGGGGACGCTTCCTCCCAGGGTCTCTCCCACCCCCTGAATCGCTGCGGGCAGGAGCTGGCAAGTGGGTCTGAGCTTCAGAATGCTGGGAGCCAAGACAACCGTCCACGGGCTCTGCAGCTGCCATAAGGGGGGGTCACCTATGATCTCCTCTGCTTCCTCATCTGAAAAATGCACGGGTATGATGCACCTTTACATCTGGCACCCTGCATGTCCGCAGGCAAGTTATGAACATCAGAATTCTTTTCAGCACTTCGTAAATAAGGGAGTGTGGGCAGGTACTGTCCTAGGTGCTGAGATACAGCACGAGATTCATGGCTGGTAGAGTTGAACCCCCGCCCCTGGGGCTCTTGGGACAGTTAAAGGACGTGTATACTTAAAAGCACTTGGCAGAGTGCATGCATGCAGTAGGCATGTAATAAAGACAGGCACTGTTACTATCGCCGTCAGCACCTGCAGAGTTTTGGTGCCGATCAGCTAAGCTGGTGGTCTCCCACCGTCTTTTGGCCACGGAGCAGCTTCCAAGAGCACCGTAAGCAGATACCACTGGATGAATTAGACAAAGACGAAAATGGCTCTGGTGGGGTGGCGGGAGGGGCGGCCACAACCCACTCCCCTCTCAGGTTCCTGAGACATCTCGTAGCGAATGAGGGCTCTTTCGGCCAACCCCTTCCTTTAAAAGACAAAAAAGGCCCCAGACTTCGTTTGGCATTTTACGGATGAGAAGCTGGGGGCAGGGGGGCGGGCGGTGACGTGCCCAGGACCACAGCCGAGTCAGCGCCGCGTGCTCTGTGGCCACAGACGTTGGCGGAGACAGTGGCCGGCATGCCGTGTGAAGGGGGAGCGTGGAGCACTGAGGGGCAGGGGATCCCACCTGGGCCAGGCACGGAGAGGCCACGGTGGACTCTGCACTGATCTCCAGCTCCTGTCCTGGCCCTGAGGTCCCCCCAGCCTCAGGGAGCAGAGCTGCCGTGAATCAGCCATGCCGAGTTAGACGGCTCGGACCCCAGAAGATTCCTGGGGAGGCAGGAAAGTGGACTGGGCGCTCTGCCTGGGGCCGGAGAGGCACTGGGGCCATCTCTGTGACGGGCTCAAGGCCACACCTCGACTTCCCAAAAAGTCATAGCTCTTCTCCTCCACGAAGCCCCCTCCAAATAAGCCCAAGAACATGATCTTGTGCCCAAATGAGCCTGTCTCCTCAGGTCAGGGAACCCACTCAGGGGCTAGACTATGGGTGGGGGCCGCCAGACAGCATCCTGGCCTATGCCCCGGCATCTAGAAGCACTGAGATCGACTTCACCTCAACGTCCCCTCGGATCATCGAGGGAAAGCTGTGTCCCCAAAGTGGGCCTCTGTTTCCCCATCTGTAAAAGAATGCTGGAAGGGGCAGAACAAAGGAAGCATTGTCCTTCTTCTGGGAGCGGAAGTTAATCCGCAAACCCCACAGGGGGACAGACGGGGGCGGATGCGGCCAGACCGGCAAGGAGGGCAGCACTGGCCACGGACGGAGTCCAGTGTGTGGGCTGCTCTGCTCAGGGAGTCCCGGGTGCAGGGGCCGTGACCCTGGACACTCAGGGCCAGAGGAAGCAGCCCCTCCTCCCCGGCCCAGGGCTACGAGAGAGTCAGTGACGCCCATGGGAAGGGGTCAGGCTCCTGGCCGTCCCTGGACACTCACGCAGGCTGGGCACACGGGTGCTGGTTGCAGCGCCGGCGGATGGGCTTGGGCCTCTTCCTGTGGTCACACAGGTGCCGCTGGACCATATGGTGGTCTCGCCGGCGCCGGCAGCCGTATTTGGTGAACTGGATCCCTGGGGGGAGGACAGGCTGACTTGGGCCAGGTCCCGCCAGGCCCCCGCCGCTCCGCTGGGTCTCAGGGACGGCACGCTCTGGAGGGCCCGTGCCTCCCCCGTGCCTTTGCACCCCTCTTGCCCAAGTCTCTTTCTGAAGAAGCCTTCCTTGGCCAGCCCATCTCATGTGTCCCTGATGTCGTGCCAGCGGTGCAGGGGCTGGGGTGGGGGAGGCACCTGGCTCTGCACGGCTGCCTCCCCGCATAGCGGGGGAGCCCTTACAGGGTGCAGGCCTTGCCCCGGTGCTGCTCCCCCCACTCCCAGCCCCATCCCCAAGGCTCTGGCCAGGCAGGTGCCACACCCGAGAGATCTTTAAGGGGAAACGGAGGCACGAGCTATGGACACATCAGGTGGAGATAGTGTTGGCCCCCAGCCACTCCTACTCCTCCCCTGCAAAGCCCTGGGCTGCCCCACGAGGCAGCCAGATGGCTGGGCAGGCCCGTACCTCCTCCGCAGGCCTTGGTGCAGGGGGCCCAGCTCTTGAGCGCCCACTCGTAGGTGTCCGTCTCCTCCAGGAGCACGTTGTTGCTCCCAATAAGGGGCAGCAAGTCTTCATGGATGATGTACTTGTAGGCCAGGCTGCTGCGGGGGCCACCCTCAGCTGGGGGGAGCACCTGAGGGGAGACAGAGCAGGTGGCACAGGACTGGAGAGCAGAGAAGCAGGGCCAGCATGGGGGGGACAGGGAGGAGGGGGTCAAAGGAAAGGATGTGGGGTCAGCACCGAGCACGGCCTGGGAGACCATTCAGACCAGCAGCCACGCAGCAAACTCAGGCTAAGCAGCAGGAACAGCCTGCGTGCTCACCTGGGATCATTTTCCTCCCAGACATAAGTCCTCACGAGGACAGGGACCGTGTCTGCTGGTCTGTCTTGCTTACCAGGGCATCTGCGCTACCTGACTCTGGTATGGCCAGGTCTATAGGGCTCTGATCAGATATAAGATGGTCTGTAAGCCTCTGATCAGATATATGGTTGCAAATACCTTCTCCCATTCTGCTCAGCTTGTCTTCTCACTGTCTTCACGATGTCTTTCCAATGTACGAAGGTCCTCAATTTCCATGAAGACCAGTTTACCTATTTTTCTTTTGTTGCTCATGCTTCTGGTATCATAAGATGCAAGGTCAGGAGATTCCCCCCTCTGTTTTCTCTAAGAGTTCTATGGTTTTAGCTCTCTTACTTGGATATTTGATCTAGTTTGAGCTTGTTGTATACGGAGTGAGGCAGGGGTTCAACTTCATCCTTTTACATGTGGCTATCCAGTTGTCCCAGCACCTTTAGGTGAAGAGATTATTCTTTGCCCATTGAATGGGTCTTGGTACCCTCAATCATTGGCATAGGTGTATGGGTGGCCAGTAAGTATAAGGTGAATAGAAAATACATGCAGAGTGAAATAATACACTGACACCAATAGGCTTCAGACCCTGCCCTCTAGGACCTCCCCGACTAGTGACGGTCGCACCAGGAAAGAAGCCTGTCCAAGCTCTCCCTGGCATGAATCAGCCAGTGTCAGGGCACCACAGACAAAGCCCCTCCTGGTCTGAGCTCCTGCATTAATAATCCCTGCTCCATAAGCCCCGGTCTATGGCCTAGGAAGAGGGGGTGTGGGAAGAGGTGGACCCCAGCAAGGTCAGTGACTGCATCCCCCTCTCCGGAGGCTGGCAGCGTGAGCTGGCATCCCCAGTCACTTGCGGGCAATGCCATAATGCAAGCGGACATTGGATGACGCCAGGGCAACAGGGGGAACCAACGCAGGTGCCTCCTCTCATTCCCAGGCCCTGTTTCTGACGCTGCGTGACGGAGAACAGACTCCCTCTCATAGCAAGACAACCGTTTCTTTCTCCCTCCTCACGTGCGTCCTGCCAGCCTTTGTGCACAGAGGGCATCTAGGCCTCGGCCTTGGCCAGGCTACTAAAGACACTGCAACACTGCTTCCGACGGGGCTGCGCTGGCTCAACAGTGAAGACTGGGGAGACTGGGCTGGGGCAGCAAGGGGGTGGGCAGGGGCCACCGTACAGGGTGGGGGCTCACCAGGATGGCGATGGCTTCGGGCAGGGGCCCACTGGTCTTGAGGCTTTCCTTGGCATCCTCCACCACATACTCCCACTCCAGGCCCATTGCAGTAAAGGTCCGGCTCATTGCTTCCTTGCCCTTGGGGTTGAGGATGAAGCTGCCTGTGACCTGGTTCTTCACCGCTGGCCATGGGGAGAGGGTCACACAGATTTCTATTCCCCTCCACAGGAACACTAGCCAGACCTCCTCTGGGGCTTCGAGACCTTCCTAGTGGATCCCCTGGGGCTCCCTATGACCTGTCACCCCTTTCCACCAGAACCTTCCTCAGTCAGATGAGTCACTGCACCGGCTGCACGCAGCACCCCTGCCTCTAGACCCTGGAACACCCATTCCTCCCACCGTCTTCCCTTCTTCCTGTCTGACTAATCTTCACTCCTATGTAAGGCTCAGCACAATGTTCCCCTCCTCCAGGAAGGCTTCTTTTCTTTAAAAAAAAAAAAAAAAGTAAGTTTTCCTTGTATGTATGTATTTTTTTATTTTTAAGAGAGAAAGGGAGAAAGCGGGGTAGGGGCAGAGAGAAAGGGAGACAGAGAATCCCAAGCAGGCTCCATGCTGTCAGCACAGAGCCCGATGCGGGGCTCAAACCCACGAGAGATCATGACCTGAGCCGAAACCAAGAGTCAGACGCTGAATCAACGAAGCCACCCAGGCGCCCCCAGGAAGCCTTCTTTGATTGCCCAGTCCTCGGGGACTTGCCCTCCCTTCTACAGCAGAGCACGAGGCTAAAAACACAGGCCCTGGCACCAGACTGATCTGGGGAAGTTACTTAGCTGCCCTGTGCTGCCTCAGTTTCGCCATCTGTAAAATGGGAATGCTAATCATCCGTAGCTCATAGGGCTGCGGCCGCATGAAGATAATCGCAGTACCCCCCTCCCACCTATCCACTATGGGGTCCTTGGGACAATTAAAGGAGTCCATAGATGTAAAGAACGAGGCAGAGTGCGTGGCATGCAGCTGGCATTCAATAAATGGGAGGCACTATGACTGCCATCAGAACGGGGCCCGAGTGTTAGCACTGGTGCCTGTCTCCCCCACAGCCTGTCAGTGTATCTCCTCCGTCTTGGTGTCCTTGGGGCCTGGCACAGAGCGAGTCTTAGAAACACCTGTAAATGTCCACCCCTTAAAGTCCCACTGAGTGAGTAACCCGTAACTTGTTATCGAAAGGTGTCGGGTGGCAGCTGGGTGGGAGTTGTGCAGGGGCAGGCGGCCTGGCAGAGGCCCCTGCGTCACAGCCTTGGCCGCCCTGGAGCAGGCTGGTGAAGGGCTGCAGCCTCGGACCCGAGCCCCTCAGCCCAGGCGGGGGAGCAAAGGCTCTGGAGCCCTGGGGTGTCCCCACCTGGTGCCGACAAAAACCGTCCAGGGTAATGACGAGACCATAAGAGCCAACGATTCAGAGCACTCACCATGCACTGGTCACTCTGGCGCCCGCCTCGGCGGAATCCTCACACACATCCCAAGGTTGGTGCTATTATTGCCCCAGATGGGGACCTAGAGACCCGCGAGGGGCAAAGGTGTCTCCTGGACACACAGGGCGCTGGTGGCCCAGCTGTCTGGAGGACCGGCCTCCCTGCTGAGCGAGAGGAGAGATGCCCCTCATCTCTCGATGCCTAATCCCTCTCTGCCCCCAGAATCGCCAGACCTGGAGCCAGAGCCGGGCCCGGCCTCAAGTCTCCCCACGGCTCTGTCTGCTACCCTCTCAGCAGCCGCCGTCCCCAGCCCTGGCTGTACACCCTCCGGTGGGCTGCGTGAACCTCTGAGTCCCGGCCCTACCGCGGACCCCACTCTGGACCCTGAGCATACCCCAGTCTCGTTTCACCGTGCTTCCCTTCATCATGCTTCACAGAGTCTGCATTGTTTACAAACGGAAGATCTGCAGCAGCCCTGTGCCGAGCGAGTCTATTGGTGTCTTTTTTCTGACAGCATTTGCTCACTTTGGGTCTCTGGGTCACAGTTTGGAAATTCTCGCAGTATTTCCAACTTTTTCACGATTATTAAATTTGTCACGGTGCCCTGTGACCAGTGATCTTTGAGGTCACTATTGCAAATGTTCGGGGACACCATGAACCCCACTTATTTAAGACAGCACACTTGGAACGCCTGGGTGGCTCAGTCGGTTAAGCGTCCGACTTCAGCTCAGGTCATGATCTCACAGTCTGTGAGTTCGAGGCCCGCGTCGGGCTCTGTGCTGACAGCTCGGAGCCTGGAGCCTGCTTCTGTGTCTCCCTCTCTCTCTGCCCCTTCCCCGCTCATGCTCTGTCTCTGTCTCAAAAATAAATAAAAACATTTAAAACAATTAAAAAAAAAAAAAAAAGGACAGTAAACGTAACGGATACATGTGTGTGTTCGGATTGCTCCCCGATCGACCATCTCTGTCCCTCTCCTCGGGCCTCTTTGTTCCCGCAGACACAACACTATTGAAATCAAGTCAGTTAATGACCCTACAATGGCCTTTAAGCGTCCAAGGGAAAGGAAGAGTCACATGTTTCTCACTTTAAATCTAAAGCTAGAAATGATTAAGCTTAGTGCAGAAGGCATGTCAAAAGCCAAGATGGGCGAAAAGCCAGGCCTCTTGTGCCGAACGGTCAGCCAAGTTGGGAAGGCAAAGGAAAAGTTCTTGAAGGAAATTGAAAGTGCTACTCCAGGGGGGCCTGGGGCGGGGTGGGGGGGGGGCGGCACTCAGTCAGTTAAACAGCCAACTTCGGCTCAGGTCATGATCTCGCAGTTTGTGGGTTCGAGCCCCGTGTCAGGCTCTGTGCTGACAGCTCAGAGCCTGGAGCCTGCTTCCGATTGTGTGTCTCCCTCTCTCTCTGCCCCTCCCCCATTCGCGCTCTGTCTCTCTTTCTCTAAAAAATAGATAAACATTGAAAAAAAATTAAAAAAAAAAAAAAAAAAGATCAAACCAGCCACAACATTCCCTTAAGCCAAAGCCTAACGCGGAGCAAGGCCCTAACTCTCTTCAGTTCTATGGAGGCTGAGAGAGGAAGAGGAAGAGAGCGAGGAAGCTGCAGACCAAAGTTCGGAGATAGCAGAGGTTGGAGAAAAGAAGCCATAGAAGCACAAGGTGAAGGAAGCAGCAAGTGCTGATGTGGAACAGCTAAGATAGTTCACGAAGGTCACTACAAACAACAGATTTTCAACGTAGATGAGACAGCCTTCTGTTGGAAGGAGACGCCATCTAGAACTTTCACGGCTAGGGAGGGGTGTCCGTGGACTGTCCCGAGGCCTACGTAAGGTAATGGATGACAAGTGCCAGCTCGAGGCCTGGCACATGGTAGATATTAACAGCATGGTTCTCTTCCCTTGACTTCCTTTCAAAGAATCAAAGCCCCCAAATTCCAGGAGAGTCTAACGAGCTTGGACGGGGCCTTGGCTTTCACTGCCAAGACGGCCACCTGTCCTGGATGTCTCCAGAGAGCACGCACATACCCTGTCAGGCACGTGCACAGACACACGCTCACTCTCAATACGTGCAGCTTGCACATTTCCACGGCGGGCTTGCCGCATACCTCACAACTGTGCAATCACACAGTGCGTGCCAATGTCAGGTTTCCGTCCCACTTCCCTCCCCGCCCAGCTCCTGGGAGTTCTAACCCTCCAGGGAACTCACGGGCGAGCGTGCCCACACTGAACCTGCCCTGGGTTCTAGAAGCCTCTGCCCCGACCCCCGTGGAAGCCCGGCTGCAGCCTCCACGGAGCACTCCTCGCTGCCAGCAGACAGAGGAGCTAGACGTCCGCAGACAGGGGTGGGGGCTGGGAGGAGTGGGAGGGCTGGCTGGGGAGGCCCCAGGGGCTGCGAGTATTATGGAATCGTCTGAATCATCCGTAGGGGTGTAGCAGGAGGAGCGTCTGCAAGCTCCTCCCTCTTCTGGAGTCAGCGGCCCTTCTCTCCTTGCCCCCTCCCCTCCTCTCCCCTGGCCCCTGTTCTGGCACAATCCCCCGGAGCCAGACAGGCAAGTGGGCAGGGAGCTGGCCAAGCCAAGCCCTCCTGACTCATACCCATGCAGAGTGGGGCTGTGGGCAAGGGCCCGGGGCTGGGAGACAGGAGAGCCTGGCGCAGACTGGCTCACCGCGTGGGGGAATCAGGGTACACAGAGGGCCCACAATCCACTGTGGACCTCAGTTTCCCCCTGTGCTTCTTGTCTATTTGCACTACACCCTCTCAGGTGCCTTTCGGAGCAGGTTATAGGGCGTATTCTGCAGGGGGTGCAAGTTCCCCGGGAGGCTTTCACACGTTTTCTGTCATGGTGATGGTAATCTAAAAATACGAATATCGGCATTTTTGGAATACATGAGCCTGCCCAGAGATGTTACGTTTTGCATTCACGTTCATGAAGAGGTGGTAACACGCGGTGCGGCCTGGCAAGCACAGTCGACTCGAGGGGCGTCTGGGACATGCTAAGTAAGGCCCGGCGACACCATGGCACCCATGCCCTCTGTAAGGGGTCTGAACAGACAAGTGCGGGAGGATGCAGCCACTCCCCGGTGTCAGGGAAGCATCCTTCTGTCTGCCTGCCCCCGGGACCCTGCTCCAAACCATGCTTACGTGTTTTCAATTGAGATGTAATTCACGTACACGCACTCAGCCTTTGCAAGTGTGCGATTCACTGACTACCGGACCACTGCCCGATTCCAAGACACTTCATCATGCCCATTTGCAGATGCCCCCATCCCCCTCCCACCGGCCCCTGACCACCACTAAGCTACTCTCTTGTGTCCACGGATTTGCCCGCCCTGGACATGTTCATTTCTTAACCACCGACTTGGTCTCAGCACAAACAGAACAAAGCAAACAAGTAAGCACAAAAATCTTTCCCCTTACGTTAATGTTCTCAATTTGAATTCTGTTGATTTCTTTTGGGGCCAGAATTTTTCATCTCTCTTGGCTTTAGAGTTATATAACTCTCGTAAGTAGTGCCTCAGTGACTGTGTTTATGTGTCATCAGATAAGAAGGATTTAAGGGTCCGTGTGTCAGACTGGCTGCAAATTCCTCCTCTTCCTATGCGCAGGCCTCTTTGCACTGGGACTCTACCGCACTTCCCACCAAGAGATCGTCTGTTTCTACAGCTTGAGTCTGGGCTTGGCCATGACACCTGCTTGGGCCCACGGGATGCTACAAAGCATGACACAAGTAGAGACCTGGAAGGTGTTTGCACGCTGGGGCTTGCCTGCTCTTGCCCCCACTGAGGACCATGTGACAGACCACATGAATAATCCCAGGCTAGCCCGCCAGGGACGCGGCCCCGTCACCCCCGTCACCCCAGCTGACAGCCAGTACCAACAACACCTACAGCCCCACCAGATGCTGCATTCACACGAGTTGAGTCCAGGCACAGGAGTAGAAGTAGCTCCAGCTGGGCCCCGCCCAACCTCATGGCCCACAGAACCATGAGCTAACACAAACACTTGTTAGAAACCGTAAAGTTTGGGGATGGGATGTTAGACAAGCAAAAGTTGACTGATACATTCTATGAAAACGGTTTTCTTTTGTGTACAACAGATGGACCGTGGCTGCCCCTGGGGAAGGAAACTGACCCTGGAGGGCAGAGGTGGGAGGGGGAATCTTCACTGGATCCCCATTCACACCTTCTGACATTCGAAGCATGGAACGGGTTGTCTACTCAGCCTAAGTTTAAAAAAATGTTTCTAAGGGTTCCCTGCATTAGACTGCTCTCCTCTGCCCTCCCAGCTCCCCATACTCACCAATGTGGTGGGGAACCTTCTCCAGCTCCTCGATCTGGATGTGCCTGGCACCCGCCGGGATCTGGACCAGTTTGAGAGCTCCTGCCACAGAGCAGGATCCGGAAAAACCGTGAGCATCTTGAGCTGGTGGCCCCACTGCCCAGCACACCCCGTCACCCCCTCCCCCTGCACGTGCCCAAGAACCTGTTTCCTCATCTGTACAATAGGAAGGGGGGACCCTTGCCCACAAGGTGCCGAGAGGTTCAAATGAGATGCTATGGCTTAAAATGCCCTAAAAACTCTAAGGGTTGTGGCGGGGGGTGGGGGGAGAGTATGCAGACACTTTGTTGCTACAATTTTCCACTTTCTTGAGCCTACTTTTCTCTCCTGATGTTCCCCCCCCCCTTTCTTCTCATACCTTGAGCCACCATCACGGCTGCCCTGGGCCCCATGGCCCTCCCAATCCCAGGCCTGGAAACAAACCCCTCTCGAAGCCACCAACTTTCTCCCCACAAGGAGAGATGAGGCAAAGCTATGACAGTGCCAAAGGGGAAATGGATCTAATTCTTCCTAGAGTGTAAAGGACTAATATCTGGCCCTTTTCAACAGCCAAGTGTGGTCAGATGGAAGGTAGGGAGGGAAGTCAAGGAACTCAAGGTACCAGGAGTTGAAAGGAGGCACCACAAGTTGACCAAAAAATGGAGAGAGAGGGGAGAGAGGGAAAAAAAAAAAAAAAATTCCAGTCCAGTCTGGGCCACATCCTCAGACGTGTCTGAGCTCTCACTCCCACAATAGCCCCAGGGCCAAAGAGATGGCTGAGTTCCTATCACAGCGCACTGGCCAGCAGAAAAATGCTTCTGAAGTCCTGGGCCCGAATGCAGGCAGTGCTCACTGGAAGAGGCTGCGGCCAGCTGCAGCTTCTGACTCAGTGGCCTGGGGCAGCCCGGGAAGGTCTGGAGGCAGGCTCTGGGTGCCTTCTCCCCTCCCCCGCCCTGAACCGTGGCCCAGCAGAGGAGGGACGGCTTGCCCAAGGGACTCGGGCTCAAGGGCCCCTGCTGGGCCAGAACCCCAGCCACTCCTGGTCATCTCCCAGCCCCAGCCTCTCACCTGCCTTCTTGGAGGCCTTGCCCAGTGTCCCCTTCACGGTCCTGCAGTGAGAGTTGTCGCCGCCACAGACACCGCACTTGTCATCTGCCTTCATGGACCCCACCTCCTTGTCACAGCCAACGGGCTGACGCCAGAGGTGGGGTCAGAGGATAAGGCTCCCGTGCTCCCCACCCCCACCCCCAACCCCAGGCCGGCAGCCCCTGGTTCCCTCCCCAGTCCCCAGGCCCCACGAGTTGACCCTGAACCCAGAGGCATTCCTGGACACGTCACTGCCACAAACTCGCCATGTGACACGGGCAGGTCTTAAACCTGGCCATTCCTCTTCCCTCGAATGGGCTGGGCAATAACCCACTTCTAGGATCCCAGGGTTATGTTGAGGACCAAGGGTGTCACGGGTGGGGAAGGCGAGGAGATGCCTGTCTCCCTAGGGCCCAGGAGAAGCGGGCAGTATAGCCCTCTGGTCTCCCCAGGCAGGCAGAAGGTGGGTGGCCCGGAGCAGGGAACCCACCACACATTCGCCGCGGGCACAGATGCTGTATGGGTCCCGGTAGCTGCAGCGGGTCCCGTCGTGGACCACCTGGTTCATGAAGACCACATCCCCTGTGTCCTCCGACTGGCAGATCAGCTCACACTTCTGGGCATCTGTGGAGAAAGGACCGTGCTGCATTTCCAGCTGTGCTCAGAGAAAGCGGGCTGGCCCAGAAGGACATCAGCGCATGTCCCAAGCGGGAAGCTCCTGGGCCAGCTCTGGGCAGTGGTGGGGCGCACTGAGTATGGAGCTGGGCCTTACAATCCCTGCGATGTCACCTATTAGCCTAGTGACCCTGGGCAAATCAGCTGACCTCTCGGAGTCTCCGTTCCTTATTTATTATCCCTGATCAATAAAATGCCACATCAGGATGCTAAAGAAAATCAAGTGTTAAGATAACAGTAATGGCCGTAATAATAAGCCAATATATAGTGAATGCTTACCATGTACCAAATACTTCCAAAACCTTTACATACTCTTTTTTTTTTTTTTTAAGTAGGCTCCACGTCCAATGTGGGGCTTGAACTCACGATCCCGAGATCAACAGTCATGTGCTCTACTGACTGAGTCAGCCGGGTGCCCCTACACACTCTTGATGCACGACCTCAAATTTTTTGTGTGACTTAACTCATTTAAACTTTTCAGGAAGTTCTAGGAAGTAAGTTCTACCATTCTAGAGGAGGAGACCAAGGACCAGAGAGGTTAAGAAATTTGCCCAAGGCCACACAGCCACATACTGAGAACCAACTCCAGGATTCTAAACAAGGCAGTCTGGCTTGAGTCCCACACTGACCTCTACATACACTTCAGCAGTCTCATGTATAACAGTGTATCTCAACATGATTGCAAACATCAGGACACCCTGTGAGAGTAAAGCAGGGCAGTAGGCTGGGTTTGGGTTTATAAAACAAAGTTGCAGTGAGAGCGGAAAGGAGGCCCTTCCTAGTTCTAACAATTAATTGTTCTCTTTCCCATCTGGGCTATTGATGTCCTTAAAAGAAGGTTCCAAAAAACGTAACATATAAACACTTGCTGTGTTTCTTAGAAAAAGGGAAGTTGGGGCTTAGCTAACTTTCTGGAATTTGTCTAAAAGTCCTGGGAAAGCCCAAAGCCCAGCTGCCCCATGGGCCTTGAAGCCCCTTCCTCTAGAGGCTTGTTTGGATCTGAATGGATCTGCAAGGCTTTCAAAGAGAGCCACCCCCTTAGCCAAACTTCTCAGCAACCAAATGCCTCCCCGCCCCTTGTCCCTGGGCTCCTAGGATACATCTTGCCCCAGTACTCAGGGCCCAAGTTCAGAGCCACAGCATCCAATACCACTTTGAACTTCACACACAGGTAGGACCCTGACCAGTACGCCCCAGGCAGGCAGGCAGCCATGGAAGCCAGCGGACAGTGGCGAGCTCCCCAGAATGGGAGGAATTCAAAGCAGAGGGAAAATGCTCTCTGCGATCATATTCTGGAGAGGTCTGTGCACCGGTGGGCAATGGAGAGGCCTCTGATGTCCCTTCTAATCTGAAGACTGTCATTCTAAATGTCAGCTGAATTGCCCTGCAATTAATACTTTGGAACAGGGGCTAAAAGAGGCAGCCCTGGGCTCAGGAGAGGAAAGGCTGCTCTGGTCGGTGCCATCGGAGGCTGAGGGCTGTGTGGTGGGGGGTGAGCATCTGTCCATCAAAGGACCATGGACAGGCTGGCAGGCGAGGTGAACACAGAGGACAGTTAAGGGCCCTTCCAGCATAAAGGCTCTAAGAGGCCGTGAATCCCACCCCTTCACTGGTATCTTGCTGCCGCTATAAGAGCCGTCAGTGAAAAGGCTCCAAAGCAGACAGGCACTGGCCTGCGTCTGTCCCAGAGCAGCCTGGAGGGATTCCGTATGAGGATCCCTGGCCACAGGTTCCCATCTGTGTGCCTCTTCAATCATTTTCATTAGCTGCTGAAACAGTAGCACAGTCAGTAAAACCTAAAACTATGGTATCTAACAGGACGGGGGCTCTCAGCAAAGCCAGGGCACCTGTACCTGTATAGAGCCTTCCCGTACAGGTAAGGGACCTGTGTGAGAGGCACCAACCCCAACAGCCAACACTGCTGTCAGCCGCAATAGCACCTCTGAGTGAAATGTCCCTGGTTCAAAGGGCACCTGGGGCGGGGGGGGGTTCAGTCAGTTGAGCGCCCGACTTCGGCTCAGGTCATGATCTCACGGTTTGTGGGTTTGAGCCCCACGTCGGGCTCCACACTGACAGCACGCAGCCCGCTTGGGATTCTCTCTTTCCCTCTCTCTGCCCCTCCTCACCCCCTTACTTTTTCTCTCTCTCAAAAATAAATAAACTTAAAAAAAAAAAAAAAAAAGAAAAGAAATGCCCTGGTTCCAGATCGTTTCCCCACCAGGGAACAGTCCTCATAAGCCTACACATCAGGGATGGCTTTAAGGAGGACGGTGGCCCAAAGACAAGGGCCTGCACAAAGGCGGCCAGCCTGCCGACTGTCCTCCACCATCCCTCCACCTCCACTGGTGGCCCCAGGCACGGGAGGCCCACCTAGCAGATGCCCAAGGACATGGAGGATGGGAGGGGGAGGGGGGCCCACTCACCATCTTCTGGCTCGTAGGGGATCCAGCTGTGCTTGGCGTCCCGGTGGATGTAATAAGAGTTGCGCCTCGCACACTGCTGGGCCCGGAAGTCCTCGTGGGGCCCCGGGCACTCCTCGCTGTTGCACACCTGGTACTGGAACATGGGCCCTGAGCACAGGCGGCCTCCGTAGGCTGGGCTGGGGCAGGCAGAGAGACCCGGTGACCTTGCCGGGGGAAGGCTGGGGAGGGCCAGGCTTCCCGCGTGGCCCCCAGGGGCAGCTCGGCCTTCTAGGGGAACATAAAGCGGCTGCTCGAACGTAAACTAGAGGGCTGCTCGTGGTGGGGGCTGCCGTGCTCAGAGCCCTTCCAGATTCTTCTCGCTCCACCCCTGGGGCATATGCCACCTGTTCCCCTGTGTGTTGGTGTGAGGGACGGTGGGGGAGCTGAGAAGCACGGAGCCAGGGATGAGCAACCCTCTCCAATCGGGCTGGAAGAGAAACCAGTCTCATTTATCTCTGTGTACCCTTCGAACCATGACTCACGGCCTGACATACCATGGGGGCACTCCCTCCCAAGGTGCCCCCGCGAGTTCCCATCTGCACCCGCTTCGCGTCCTAATAAACTAAGCAGTGGTAAAAACAGACTTGGGTCCTGAATGAGAAGGCCTGGCTAGGTCTAACCCCACGTCCCGCCTATGCAAATCTTGGGCAAGTCACTTCGTCCCGCTGAGCCTTAATTTCCTCTTTAAAGGTGGGACCCGGATACCTCTTCGGCCACCTACCTCCTGGTGTGTCGGTGAGGAATAAATAAGAAATGGCCTATGACGTACTCTGTACTGTCTGCCATCATGTTAAGAGGACTGGGTAGCGTTACGGATGCCAAGCGTCCAGGCGTAGGTGACCGCGGCTCCGCTCCCGGACGCTGGGGCGTCACGGGGGTTCATGCACCCAAGCGCTCAGCCTTCTGCCTGGCGCGGAGCAAGTGCTCGATACACGGTAATAATTGTAACAGCAGCTGTCATCCGTTAGTGCTTAATCTGGGCTGGGCACAGCGCTGAGAGGACACGTATTCTTTCACTTAAGCCTCGTAAAATAAAAATAGTTCTTATCACAGCGGAGTTTGAAAGAGGGCAGCTCTTGATGGAGGGGATAACCATCCACCTGGAAGGTGTTTTACTCGGAGTGGGCGCCACAGGGCCCTGCTCCAACCCCGGCTCTCCCCCCACCGACAGGTGGAAGTTACGGGGCGGGCCGTTTGGCTCCTGTTTGCAAAAGGTCAGCACAGCCGTCTGACACAGGAATAGGCTCCTCTGGGCGGTAGTGAGCTTCCCATGCCTGGAGGTAAACGGCCGAGTGTGAAGGACCCCTCCTGAGGATGCGAGGGAGGGTGGCCAACACTGAGCCACAGCATCCAGGGGGCCTGCTGTTCAGCGGAGTCTCGGCATCCCTGGTCCCCGGAGCCCGCTGACCCACACGGCCGCGTGTGACCCACACCGCCAGCCCTCATCTCGCCCGAGGCTGTTCTGAGCAGCCTGGGAGAGGCAGGCCATGGCCAGCTGGCCCTCGGAAGTTCCAAAACCACGGGAGAGATCCCCATAGAGGGGACCAAAGGGGAGAAACAGACCGATCCCCCAGAATGTTGGATTTACCGGGGCAGTGAAAGGCAGGAGTTGATGTCAAGTTTTGCTTCCTGGGGTAGAAAACAAACATGGCTACTGAGCATTTAGATCAGTGTTTTCTCAAAGCTTAGCCAGAGGATCCGGGTCACGGGCAGGCTCGTGAAACTGGGGGAATCTTTGGGCCCACCCAGAGTCTTCTGCACGTGAGAGTCTGAGAATCACCGGTTCAGACCGAATCTCAGCCTGATGGGAGATGTCGGGCCCGGGTGGAAGTGATGTGCCCCCCCCCCAAACAATTTTGGGTCCCCACCATCAGGATACAGGCATCTGCAGGGTCCTTCTCTCTAGTGTCCTGCCCCTCGGTGCCTTCCTCACCCAGCCCCTCCTCAGGCCTAGGGAGGGAGGGGGTCCCCTGCCCTGCCCACCTCAGCCAAGAGCACTCACGGGGGATTGTCACAGCTCCGGCTCCGGGATCGAACGCCACCTCCGCATGACCGTGAACATGACCCGAACTTGGTCCAGGAGCTCCAGCCTCCATCCTGGCCGTAAGTCTGCTCCGGCGACTTCCAGATGCAGTGACCTTTGAAGCACCACTGGGATGGAGCAGAGGGAATGAGGTTACCCTGGGCACCCCGCCCCCCGCTGCCTAGCCTGCTAGGAAGGGTGCCCGACTGCACATGGCACAGCTGGTGGGTGCCACAGGTGAGCCCAGAGAAAGGGACATTAAGAGCACGAGCCCCAGGGTGACAGAATCCCACCCACACCGCAAGCCAAGTGACCTCCAGCAAAGGGCTCCCCTTCCTGAGCCTATTCCTCTGGTGTCCACTGTGGATAACAGCACCTGCCCCCAGGGCTGCCGTGAACCTCCAAGGAGATAATGCCGGACACACACAGCCCTCCAAAAATGGCAGAGAGTATTGCTAATGACGGTAATAATTATGCAATTATTTGGTTTATCACCCCCGGAGAAAAAAAAGAGCTGATAGGGGAGAGAAGACACAGTCTTACCATGTTGATCTAGAGTAGATCTTGGCTCTGTGTCTCAAAATCACCACCCAGAGGCCACAGGCCGGTGTGTTTGTGGGAGGCAAGCCAGCCACACAGGGAGGTCCATCCATGCACAAATGGAGGGGGTATACGAATGGAGTCTGAGAGGCCTGGGTTGGAACCCCAGCTCAGCCATTACTAGCTATGTGCGGCTTTGGCATAACTTCACCTTGCTGAGCCTCAGTCTACTCATCTGTTAAATGGGACTGTTCTAAGACCTAAAGGCAGTAATACCCACAAAGGCCTTAGCTCAGGGCCAGGCACAAAGGCGGGCTCGACCAAAGTAACCCCCTCCCCTTCTCCTGCAGGGCAACATGTATGAAGTACAGCAAAGCTCCCTGGGTCTTTTTAAAGAGATAACAGAGTGGCTCTCAGCCTTAGAGTCACCTGGGGAGCTTTTAAGACTCCAGATGCCTTGGGGCGCTTGGGTGGCTCAGGTGGTTAAGCGTCCGACTTCAGCTCAGGTCATGATCTCACGGTTCATGAGTTCGAACCCTGCACTGGGCTCTGTGCTGACAGCTCAGAGTCTGGAACCTGCTTCAGATTCTGTGTCTCCCTCTCTCTGCCCCTCCCGTGCTCATGTGCATGCACTCTCTCTCTCAAAGAATAAATAAACATTAAAAAAAAACACCTCCAGATGCTTTGACTTCACCCCAGACCAACGGAGTCAGAATCTCTAGGAGTGGGGAGTTTTTACAGCAGCAATAGTATACCTTACATACTACAAAAAGTCTCTCCGGTCAAGTGTGCAAGTCAACAATTCTTCACAATCGACAGCGTTGTGCAACCGTCACCACGTCCAATTTGAGAACATTTCCATCACCCCAAAGAGATCTCCGTGCCCACCTGCAGTCGTTCCCTGTTCTAGAGGTGGGGACTTTTAGAGCTCCCCGGATGGTTCCAATCTGCAGCCAGAACTGAGAGCCACGGATTGATTGTCACATGCAATTGAGACGGAAGGACCTGGAACTCTGGAAATACCAGGAGCCAGTGTACCGAGTCTCCGGGGTAAGAACCCGCCAGGTGTGGAGCCCACTGGGCCATGCATAGCCGTGGGAAGCCCCATCCATCTGTGAGGAGGCAAGCCCTCCACATGTGATGTGAGCCGGCAGAGCCTCGTGAGGGCAGAGGGCAGAGGGCGGGCTAGGGGGGCGGGTCCTGTGGCTGAGTAATAACCCTGGAGCCTCTCTTAACACCCTGCTTCTTCCCAGCTCTCTGCTTTGCTCCAGCGTGACTCAGTGATTCAGAACAACCCAAAGAGTGGAAAGGCCACTTGGTCAGGGGTCAGCAGGACCCGAAGTTCAATGAATGGCCCAAGGTCACCACAGAAATCAGAGAAGGGCCAGCAATATAGCAGAAGTGGATTTTAGAACCCCTCAGGCTCTTAGACCCGGCCATGAGGTCCCCCATACAAATGATGCCCTGGCACCCACACCTGCTCAAGAGGGCAAACACATGCCAGGTGATATGTGAAAGGGCAGGTCTGGGGCAGGGGAGGCAACACGCATGTGGGTGAACCAGCATGGTGGGCCGGGGAGGGAGGCGGGCAGGACACCTGGAGTCTTCCCTTCATCCCTTCCTTTGCCTGCCTGGGCCTCGCTCTTCTCATCTGTAAAATGGGGGGGAAGGCTTCCTGCCAGATGGGCGATGAGATGATGCCAAACTCTGTGAAGCAAGCGACTGTGGTGTGGGAGAGAGGGTGTACCTATGAGTTCCTGGGGGGCTCCAGGCACACACACACGCAGCCACACGCCTGGGGGGCAGGGGCTCCCCTGGGACCTGCACACTCCTGCTGCAGCCCCGGGAACGCAGGTACCTGGCCAGGGGCACACTCTGTCCCGTCCAGCGGGGGCCCCTTCTTGGTCTTGCAGAAGTACGGGTTGTCAGGATGGCTGCACCACAGCTGTTTGCAGGGCTCGAAGGTCTGGAACTGCGCGGTAAGGGGACGGGGGTCACCGGCTACACTGGCCCTCAGGCTCTGACAAGTTGTCCAGGGGGCAAAGGGCAGTGATGGAGAGGAGTGGTGCGGTGGACGCTGGGGCCACAGCGCTGTGAAGGAGGCAGGAGGGCCCACACCCTCAAACTGGACCCCACTCCAAGCGCCATGGCCTCCGGTGACCCCTCTTCCCTCCAGCGGGGCACCGAGAAGGGGCAGGCCACAGCCCACATCCCTTGTCGTCCCCCCAGGCCTCCCTCCTTGCCTTTGCAGAAGCCACTGTGACACTGGGCAGGGACTAGGGTTTCGAGGGTCTGAGGCTCCAGGGAGGCTTGGGCCTGCCGACGTCCCCTGAGCCCAGTGCCTATCGGGGCTTCAAGGGGCTGTCGGTCCAGCCAGGACCCCAAGACACCCAGACAAGGTCAGGACTCCCAGCATCCTCTAGTCTCACCAGGCTGTGCCAGATGTTGGTAATCTCCTGCTTCCCATTGTCCAGGAGAGCCCAGTTTTTTTCTCTCCTATCATCCCCCTGCCAGCCGGACCAGTGTCCTCCAGATACAGCCCTGGGCATTGAAACCCCTCTCCACCCCCAGCTCAGAGAGCACGTGTCCCAGTGTGGCCTGGACTGACACGGAGCCTCCTGGGCCTGCAGAGCTGAGGAGGGGCCTGCATTCCTGGATGGGATGTTTGAGGCGCTGGAGTCACCAAGGCCTGACCCCTCAGAAAGACCCCTGCCCTGGGATGTCCCCTTCTCTGAGCCTCTGCCTGGATGCTTGTTAGCAGCTGCTCCGTTCTCTCCTGGGTGGCTCTAGCTAATCCCCAGGGCCAGGCTCTCCCTCGCCCTGTCCTGCCGGGTAAGGAAGGGCTATGTCCCCTTATATGTGTCTCCTGGGCATGGGGTGCGGTGGGGTGGGGCATGCAATTCACCGCCTGGAGAAGAGTTATGTGGCGGGCGACACAGGAGAATTTCACAAGGGTGACGAATCAGCCCAAATCATCCTACCAAATCCCTGAAGAGCAGACAGAGGCAACTATTCCTCCATCGGGCGAGAGCCCAGTGGCTGACGTGACAGAGGAACTGCCTGGCAGATAAGCTCCCTGATAACCCAGCCCAGCCAGGATCCCACCAGTCACCTGCCGCTCTGTTCTACTATGTTCCATCTTTCCCAGGAGTAAAGCATCCCCGAGCCACTGCACACACCTGCCCCCAAAGCTGGGACTGGGTGGGGAAGTTATGTAGCAGAAGGTGGCGGGGCCAGGTGCCGGTCGCCCTGGATCCCCCCCCGCCATGGCAGCTGGCACGGAGCCTGTGGGCCCATCACCAGGCTACCTGGCCAGGAGGGAGGAAGATGTTCTGTGCAGGACCAGCCTGGGTCACAGACGGACACGGCCCTGATTCTCCAGCAGTCAGGGGCTGGTGGGAACTCACCGCAGAGCAGGTATGGTATCCAGAGCCGAAGTCAAAGCGGCACTGCTCGTCCATCGAGTAGTCAATGCCCGGCAGCTCCGGGGGCTGGGGCCAGGCGGGCGCAAAGGGGTCATCGAGGAGGCAGTCGTAGGAGCTGCCGGTGGAGACAAGGAGGTGAGCCAGGCTGAGGCCGGCGCTCCCCAGCTCTCCTTTCCTGGAGGTGGGGGTTTAAGGAGCAAAGAAGGCCTGCAGGAATCCATCCTTGCTGCCCTCCGCTAGGAGCCGTGTCTTCCAGGGAGGAAGGCTTGGTCCCTGGACCATTTGAGGGCTCACTGCACCGAGGGAAGAAAAGTCAGGCCGCCACACAGGACGTACTCGGGGCCCTGGCCAGCTGCCGCCTGAGGTGGGTGACAGTGTCTCTGCCCACACCTGCCGCCCCCCCCCAAGTCCTCTCTGTACCCATTCTTGGCCTTGAGCTCCTGAGTCTAAAGCTTGTCCTGGGCCCCTGATGACCTGGGAACTGAGCGTGTGTCGGGGGCAGGGAGGTACAGGGAGGGAGATGGCTGAGGTTGGGTGGGGGGGGGATGAAGGGCAGGCTGCATGCTCCCCAGTCCCCAGCTCGGAGGTGGAGGTGACCTACGGGAGGTAGCGGCTCAGCTCCACTTTGCTGCAGCGGGACCAGTGGAAGCGGTGGAAGGCAGCCTGCACCAGGGGTGCCATGACGCTGCCCAGGCTGGTCTCGTCCGCACAGCCATTCCCCTGACCGTCATGCTCCATACCGAGCCTAGAGGGTGGGGGGGGGGGGGAGGGGGAAAGACGGGAATCCTGAGTCATGCCAGGGAGCCCGTCCCCGGGAAAACAGGCAGGTGGAACAGCAGTGGGAGACCATGCCCTGACCAGGCTTCGAACTGGACGGAAGCTGAGGGTCCCCCCTGCTCCCCAGTGGGGCTGGACTCATTCTGCCCTCCTGCCCCCTCCTCAAACCCCACCCCGCCCTCACGGCTTCCATGGCCAGCTCAAGCCCCACTCCGACCCCAGACACCCTCCCTGGCCACCCTGACTGAGGGCTGACCTCCCACGGTGGCGGCCACTTGCCCCACCATTAACACCTCACATGCCACGGCGTGCTGTCCCTTCGCCAGACCCAAGGCCTTCAAGTACAAGGACCCGGTCTTCATTTGGTTCAGCTCAACCTCATTTACCGAGTGGCTTACTTAAGCTTCTCCGAGACCCTGTAGTACTTTAGCACGGAGCTCTGTGCCTGGTACACACCTACCATGATGATAGTCTAAATTTAAAAGCTTGGGTTTTTTTTATAATTAATACTTAATGCCAAAGCCCAGAGGTTCTAAATTCTCAAGTACTCCTAGGTGGCTGCGTCTGGCCTTGACCACTAGACAGACAGACACAGGGACCTCTGGTGCTGACCTTGGCTCTCCACAGGGAGAGGTCTCTGCTTTGGGAAGAGTGGACCCCCGGCCTCCCACGTACAGGAAGACAAACTCCCAGCTCTAAAATATGTGGAACCATGGGCAGGAAGAGACCTCAGGGGTATCCTGGGTGTCAGCCTCCATGCTGCAGAGGAGGAAACTGAGGCCCGGGAGACAAGGGGTCACCGCCCGGTGAGGGGAAGAGCTGGGATGAAGTCCACATGGTCTCTGTGCTGACAGGGCCGGTGTGGAGAGGGGCACGGCAGACAGCAGGGGGCAGAACCCCTCTGGGCTGGCCCACTCCCCTGCTCCCCAGGCCCTTCACCTGCAGCACACAGCCCTCCCTCCGCGTGTGCACTGGGGAGGGGCCGGGCCAGGAGTGCGTCCCTCAGCTCTGCCCCATGGGCAGACGACGCCAGGAGGCATGACTGTAGCATGGGCACATTACCAGAGGACACGCTAGATGTCAGTGGCTTATCTCCTTTCTCCCGGAACGTAGCTTCTCTGGCCTAGTCTCCACGGCAGTCCATCCCTACAACGGGGCCTGGCGCACAGTGGGTGCTCAAGAAATGTTGGTCGCGTGAACGGATATGCTCCCAACAAAATCCAGGCCCAAGGATCAAGCAAGCAAGCCGCCAGCCTGGCCTGAGGCCGGAGCCTCTGTGCACCTGTTGAAGATGGGCTCAGACCAGTGCCCTGATGTGCACCGAACAGCAGTGTGGGCCCGGACAGCTCTCAGAAGGGCCTTGAGTTGTGCATGGGACGAGGGAGAGAGACCGTCCAGAGAACAGACCACCTCCTATGACGGGATAGTGCATCCGCCTGCCCAAAGACAGGGCCACGTCTGGTTTTCCGTGGCCCTGGGATTTGGGGGCTTGGACCCAACGCGGGCCCAGAATTGCCATCTGGGCCCCTGGGCTCCGTTCCCATCAGCGCTGGGCCTCAGTGCGTGGGCAGCTCCTCTGGCATCTCCCGGGACACTGGGATGGGGGCCTGATCTGGGATAAAGCCTCCCACACCCGCAGAACCCCTCGGAGCTCCCGGCACAGCCCGCCCTCCCGGCGCCACTTACACGTGGCCGGTCTCGTGAGCCACCACGAAGGCCGAGGAGAAGCCATCCTCGTGGTTGAGGGTACAGCTTCTCAACGGGTGGCACATGCCAGTGACAGGCGCATACCCTGCCGGGGAGAGGGAGAGAGGGCGGAGAGAGAGGTCATGGGGAGGTAAAGCAGGACCCAATGAGGTCTGTGACTGACCGGCCACTGCAGGGACATCCTGACGTGGTCACTGCCAGAGGCTGCCTGGAGGAAGAAGGATCCTTGCAAGGCCCGCCCCCTCCCCGCTCCGCCCCACCCAGTACAGCAACCCCGAGCCAAATGCCCCCACACCCTAAAGCTCCACGGAGCCCCTCAGGGCCCACAGCCTCCTCTAATCAAGGCAGTGGGATTTCCAGATGCCCCAAGCCTGCCCAAACCCGACTTCCACGCCGTGCCCCTCTAGCCAGCCAGTCAGCTGGTCAGTCAACAAACACACTCCAAATACTTTTTGATGGGGAGGGCAGGGATACACTGTGTTACATTCTATGGGGGAACCAGAGGAATCAGATCCGAGCCCCGCTGCCCTGCCCCTGTCCCTGCCCCTGCCACACACCCACACTTAAGGAGCAGATGGCTTAGCAGAGAGACTAGGTGGTAGGAGGTCAGCTCACACGAGGGCCCGCAAGGCTACAGTCAAGGGGCATGTGCAGGGGGCATGTGGAGGAGAGAACAGATTCAACTAAGGGGGTTGAGGGCCACCAGGTAATGGCTCATGGGGGGGGGGCGGCGGGCACAGGGCTGGGCCCAGAGGACAGGTAAGACTCTGCAGGGGAGGGGATGGGGGGACGTGCTGGGGGGGGGACACAGAAAGGCAGTGCAGGGGGCTGCACGTAGCAGCCCCAGTAATGTTTGCTAAGTAGCTACTGTGTGCGAAGCCTGAATTCTTTTTTATTTACTTATTTATTTGAAGAGAGAGAGAAAAAAAGCACATGTCCATGGGTGAGGGGCAGAAAGAGAGAGAGAGAGAGAGAGAGAGAGAGAGAGAGAGAGAGAGAGAGAGAATCCCAAGCAGGCTCCTCGCCATCACCGCAGGGCCCAATGTGGGGCTCGATCCCACGAACCGTGAGATCACGACCTGAGCCGAAATCAAGAATCAGACGCTTAACCAACTGAGCCACCCAGGCCACCCACGAGGCCTGTGTTCTAAGGGGCCTGCTTCCCAGCCTCCCCGGGGCCCCGTTATAGGCTGGGAGGGAAGGCTGGGCTGGGAAAGACCTCGGAGAAGGGGTGAGGGCAGAAAGCACTTCCTGCCTGGGGCTGCGGTTATCCAGATGACTCTACCCAGTCTTCAGAATTGCTCAAATGCTCTTTTATCTGAGATGCTTCGGGGGACTCTAATGAGAGGCTGCGGTGTGAAGGAGCTTCCTGGGGCCTCTACTGTCCTGGAGTTCTGAGGTTTACTCTACGTGAGACGTGGGGATACACCTGCACGCGTGTTGGTATGTCTGGCCACATGTGTCTGTGCACGAGCACGCACGTGTAAGTACGTACATGTATCCGCATGCGTAAGCATGTGTATCTATGTGATCCGTGTACACGTATATCTGTGTGTGTATGTGTATGTGTGTGTGTGTGAGAGAGCAAACCTCACACTTGACACTTCGGGGATTCAGACAAGGAGGCTTTGGATAGAGGCATGGCCAGCTGACTCCCTTCTGGAATCAGACCAGGAAAAACTAGAAAGCCCTCAACTCGGAGCCTAAAGATCCAGTCAGAGCTGCAGATCTGTCTCGTCTCTGCTAGAGGGCAGGGGCAAGCCTCTTCGCCACTCTGTGCCTCAGTTTCCCCACCGGGAAAACTGTGAGTGACCAAAGCTTCACGTGTCTGCAGAGCACGCACGACCACAGGCATTTATTTCAGGCCTCCCTCAGCCCTTGTGGTGGGTTGGAATGGGGGAAAGCGGCAACTGTTTTTTCCCCACTCGGCAGGTGGGAGGACCAGGGGAGAAGAAGTGAGCTTGGGTCGCTGCACAGAGAGGTGTGGAGCGTATCCACACACAAGCCCTGCTAGGTGCCCCGAGGCCTGTGTTGAGCCCATATCGATACGGGGGTGGGGGGTGGGGGGGCTGGGGAACAGAAGCATCTTGAAGATGCTGACGGGTCTTCCCGCAGCCAGGCTCTGGGACAGTAAGCCTGACCACTCTCGGCCACCCGCAGGCTCCACCCAGACAGCAGGGACCAGAGCGGGGACCCATTCACTTCCCCTGATCCCTGAGGAAACCACTCTAAAGCTTGCCCATCCAGATGGGCCAGGTCCTTCTCCAGAGTCCCATGAACCTCTCTGTTGACTGGCTCCTCAGAGCTCCTCGGGTGGCTCCAGAGAGCCCAGCCCCGAGCCCCGGCCTCCGCCCTGCAGCTGCAACACCTGGCCGCAGCAAATACAGTACCTTGCGTACCTGAGGGCCCAAAGTCCTGCCGGGTGAGGAAGACGACGTGGTCATGGTGCTCTGCGTGGCTGGGATCCTGGCGCTGCTGAGAGTGTGCCCAGCGACATACCTGCTCCAGGCTGCGAGAGGGGTTCCCCCGCTCGATCAGGCTCAGAGACTGCGGGGGCCAAGAGCGTCAACAGAGAGGGGGTTGCCAGCGGGCACCCGTCGTTCCCCTCCCGGTGGCAGAGGACACTGAGGCCCGTGGGACGCGGTGCCGGTCCCCAGGTCGCTGTGCATGCGCACAGCCCTCCCGCTTCGGGAAACACTCGCGTGCCAGGCCCTGCACCGGGACACCTGTCTGCCGGGAACTCAACACGCATTCTCTCGCATCCCTCGACCGAGCTGCAAGGCGGGGTTAGCTCTGAGCACTTCTGTGCCTTGTGTTCGTGGTCTCATCTAATCTTCACAACAGCCCCTGGAGGAAGGTGCTACTGCCACCCCCATCCGGGGGAGAAGAAGCCACCAGTCGGTCTAAGACTGCAGAGCCCAGGGCCCCAGGGTCCAACCAGAGCAGGACTTGTCTCGTGGTCACTGCCCGGCTCAGAGCCCATTTCTGCACGGGGTCCTCAAGGAGAGGGATCTCCAGCTGCCAGGGCATAGGACTGCCTGCTTCCAGACTGCAGGGAATTCCCCCAGGCCCGGTTAACATCCCCAAATGCCTCTGCCCCTGAAGCCTCAACTCTAACGGTCTCAGGGTTCTGATTCTGGGAACAAAATGCTTCCTACATGCTGACCAGCCCCTCCCCACACCACAGCCCGTCCGGTGCACCGGTCCCACACCCCCTCTCCCTCCAAACCCTGCCAGTTGCAGAAGGGAGGTGGTCACCTGCCGGTAGCCGACCATGATCAAGCGGACAAGGGCAATGTTTATGTGGGCGCCCAGGGACTCATCATGGTAAATCTCATCCACCTGCAAGGAGAAAAGAGCATGCAATTTTAAGGGAAGCAAACGTTTGTCAAGAGCCTACCACACAGCAGGTACTGAGCCAGGTACCTGACCCGTGTTATCCTCACCATGGCCTTTTCAGGCAGCATTCTTCTCCCTACTGTACAGACGAAGAAACTGAGGCAGAGAGAGGCAAAAGGACCTTCCCAAGGCCACACCGCTAAGTTGCTGCAGACCTGGGATTCAAATCCTGCCCCGCCTAGTTCCACCTGTGCACTCTCTCCACGAAGCCAAGTGTGAGGGGCTGGCCTCACACTCAGCCCTCTGACAAAGACTCATCTTTCCACGGCTCAGGAGAGTCCTTCCACAAATGTCCCCCGGCCCGGGTCGCTCATCCTCAAGCCCCTGGGTACCCCTCCAATTGCCACGGGAATCGTCTGTCTGCTCCATAGTGCCCGGGCACTTTTCCACGGCAAATCCAAGGGAAAGTACACGAGGACCTTGGAAATGCAGAGCCTCGGGCCCACCTCCCAAGTCAGAGTCTGTAATCTGAACACAATCCCCGGGGATGCTCAGCCACGGTCAAGTTTGAGGACCATGGCCTTGGAAAACTCCGTTCTCCCACAGGCCCAGGGGTCTGTGGGACAGTGTCCCGCACAGGCCGCCAAAGAATGCTATCCCTCCTACTCCCCGAATCAGGAGACCCGGAACAGTGTCCATGACAGATGGACGAGGCTCTGTCTGTCCACCCCCAGAGACAGGCAGCTCACCCTCCCCTGAGTGCCCATCTCCTAAGGATGCCCCTTGAACAATTCCAGCTTTTTTGTTTTAACTTTTTTTTCTGAATATAAAACATTTCACCCTGTAAACTTTGAAAAGTACAAAAAAAAGGTGAAAGAGGAAAATCAAATTGCCCAAACTACAATCAGCCAGATGTACAATAACCACAGTTAACATGCTTCTTGCCGGATGCGTATCTGTGTGTGTGTGTGTGTGTGTGTGTGTGTGTGCGTGCGCGCGTGGTGGGCGGGCGGGGGGGGGAGGGGGAGGCTCAATTTACAAAACAGTAATCATACTGAATATACCGTTAATACATTGGTTGTTTCATGAAACAGTATTCTGTATGTTTAAAAGCATCACCTCTAGGGGGCGCCTGGGTGGCTCAGTCGGTTAAGCATCCGAGTCTTGGTTTTGGCTCAGGTCATGATTTCACGGTTCGTGGGATCGAGCCCCACGTCGGGTTCTGCTGACAGTGTGGAGCCTCCTTGGGGTTCTCTCTCTCCCTCTCTGCCCCTCCCCCCTCAAAATAAACTTTTTTTAAAAAGTATCATCTCTAATGTCTGCGTATGATGGGCCACGACTTAGATAATTAATCCCCTAGCTGGACGTAACCCCCGAGACTCGCTCAGCGACTCGCTGGGTGGGTCAGTGTCAGAGCACAGCACTGGTGAAGCAATGCAGTTACTGGGGGCCAGAGTCCCGGGTTCGGGTCCTAGCTCTGTGGCTTAGGGCACATCAGGCAACTCCTTGGGACCTCTGTTTCTGTTTCTGTAGAATGGGGATCCTAATGGCTGTCATAGGAGAACTGTGCGGTGGAAGACGGGGGTGCCGACCGGCCACACACACACTTTCTCCCAAACAAGTCCAACCTAAGAATTCTCTCCTGTTCTCCCAAAATAATCTGCACCGGAGTAACTCTTAAATAACCTTGACATTTCAGCCCCTCCAACTCAGAACGCGGCCTTCTACGTGGTCAGTGTCTCAGACCTCCCTGATGTGCCCTGCGGGCAAGCAGACCAGAGATGGGGTGATAAGCAGGCCACGCTCTACACAGACACATCTGTGCCCCACATGTACACATGGAAACCCCACCGGTTGCCCCAGGGCAGGAAAAGAGATCAGTCGCTGGAATGCTTGGGTGGAGGCATCCACACGGCCTCTAGGCTTTTGGAAATTCTCAGGGGGCCACTGTCTTCCTGCTCTGTCTCTCTCCAAAGCGGGCCAGGCAGGTTGCTGCCCGAATCCTTCCTTACTGTCCCCACACTCAGCAGGCCAAAGCCACCCACCAAAGCCCCCAGTGACGCCTGCTCCAATGGCTGGCATCTCCGGCCATTGGCTGGAGCCCCCAGTGACGCCCGCTCCAATGGCTGCCATCTCCGGCCCAGGACACGGGGAAGTCTTCGAGGTGGGACTGGGGAGGAGGCTGCTGCCTCTCTGAACAAAAAGTAGGATCAGAGCCCGAGTGTCCATCACTGGTGGGGGTTGAGCGGGGCCTTACGATGCCACCTCCCACTCCGGGTAACTGGCCTAAATGCAGTCCTGAGCAAGCAGAAGGGGACGCACCATCCGGAGAGACCCCACTCAGCACAGCACTCTGAAATAATCTGGTGACCAAATGCTTCAGGGACGGGTGTACATAGACCCCAGGAGCTGGGGGAAAGGAAGGTGGTGTACATGTGGGAGGGAGGGGTCAGGGAGGACTTGCTGGAGGACCCAGAACGCGTCCCGCTGGAGAAGGTCACGGGCCTTTCAGAGGAGATGGGCAGAGGTTCAGGGCAGGGGAGAGAAAGGCAGGAGTCATGCGGAACCATCGAGAGAGCCCCAGGCCGGTGGTAATCAGGGCAGCTGAGGCCAGCCCCCCACGCGATGGGAATCTCTTCCCAGCCCACGCTCCCACACTTCCAGCAACGTGTGTGCTAGCCCGTTAGAAAGTTCTGGGCGCCGTGAGCCCCACTGAACCTTCCCGTCCGCCTCCTCCACTGGCCTCAAGTCTCTCTCTGGAAGTCCCACGGGGCGTATCTGCTCCTTTCCCCGGGAGAGATGGCGGCCACGATCTCTCATGGGACTTCTCTCCGTGCTCACGTCAGTGAAACAGAAAACTTTCCAGGCGGCGAGAGAGACGACAGGCCACTTGCCAAGGAAGGACCATCCATCTGGTTAGGGGTAGGTTGTCAGCAGTGACCAGGGGAGACGCTGAAGTAATAGCACCAAAGTCCCAAGATAAAGAAACCGTCAACCCACAGTCCTGGGCCCAGCAAACCAGCTTTTAAGAACCACGATGAAAGAAGCCATTGTCAATCAAGGAAACAGAAACGGAGCCACCCAGACCCCACTGTCTGCAGGTCTGCAGGAAAGTAAGGTGGAAAGTGATCCCCAACAGGTGGCCCAGAGTGTAAGAGTGGGTGAACAGTTCTGAAGCTCTGAGAGCAGCAGGGTTCAGCAATGAGCAAGTCTAGTCTTTTCTTATGCTAAATCAGGAGATAAAAATAAAGTAATTCTATTTCACACACTTATTCCCTCATTAAAAAAAGGAGGGGGGCCCTGGGTAGCTCGGTCGGTTAAGCATCGGATTCCTGATTTCAGCTCAGGTCATGATCTCACTGTTCGTGAGTTCGAGCCCTACATCGGGCCGTGGACTGACAGTGTGGAGCCTGCTTGGGATTCTCTCTCTCTCCCTCTCTCTGCCCCTCCCCTGCTCATGCGCTCCCTCTCCCTCTCTCTCAAAATAAACTTAAAAAAAAAAAAAGGTGGGGTTGGCCCTGCCATTCCACGTCCCCTAGTGGGGTCCGTCTGGGGTGCCCCGGCACCCTCATCTGCACACACCCCCATCACCCCCAGCCCTTGAGTAGGGCTCTGATTCAGCTGAAGCTGTCCTGACCCTTCCCACAGGCCAAGGAGGGGGCTGGACAGGGCTGCAGAAGTGCCCTGGCACACAGGTCCCGGCCACAGCCGTGAGCTGGTGCTGGAGCCACAGCCAGGAGGGGGAGCCACAGCCAAGAGGTGCAGCCTCCTGAGAGGCCCAGGACCCCGGCCCTCGCGCGGGCGGCCCCCTGGCAGGCTCTAATCTGGCTGTGCGCTCAAGAACTGGCTGTCGGCCTCCACCCTCCCAATGCCAAAGGTCAGGCCCGTGCGCCAGCTCTGGGGAGACCTGGAACTGCTTCCCGCGGCTGTGGGTCCCAGCGGGATACATCAAGAGACGCCCACAGGGCAGAAAAGCAGGCTATGTCTGGTGTCCTTCTTCCCCACCTCAGCCAAGGTCAACATCCCCTGCCAAGACCCCAGGGTAGGGCTCCACATCAGATATTGGCTTGGGACGGCCACTGGGCATATACTAGAAAATCAAGCAAACGTCAGGACTCTCTCTGGTCAAGGGGGCACAGAACAGCAGAAGGGAGAAGGTCCGTGATAACGTAACAGAAGCTAGAGACCACGAGGGTTGGAGAAAGAGCCGCTATTCACTGAACACCTACTACGTGCCGGGCACCATGTGAGGGCTTGCATACAACCTCACGCCAGCCTACGGAGAGAAGAATTATTCCCGTCTCACAGGTGACAAATCCAAGGCTCAGGGCGGTTAAGTAACTTGCCCATGGCCACCCAGCTGGAAAGTGGGAAGGCTCAGATTTAAACTCTGATGCTTTGTGACTCTGAGCCACTCCACACAGCTGTTTTTCCAGAACCAGCTCCTGTGGCAGGCTGGCTGGAGTGGGCTTTCTGTGGCCTACGAGAGAAGATAAGCGAAGCGGGTTTCCACATCCAGTAAACAGCAACACGGCCAGCCAGGGAGTCGTTGCGAGAGCCCCTTCTCTGTTCTGCTGTAACCCTGCATGGCCGGGCCTCCCGGGGGCCTTGTGGCCAAACCCAGGGAGCAGGAAGAAGGGAAGGGGGTTGGGAACTCTGGATCTGTGTTCCGGCCCAAAGGGAGGATCAGACCCCAGGTACCGACAGCAGAAATGCCTGGGGCTCCACTGCGGCTGGCGGGGAGAGCTAGGCCCCTGGGGAGCCCATGGTGGGGGGAGGGGGGTAGCTGGCAGCCTTCCCTTCTGGACCAGGCCAAAATGGGCTTCTCCTTGGCAGTGCGGGGACAGGGGTCCAGCAGAGAATGGTCTCCCAGCCAGCCCCAAGTTCCCACAATGCTAGGGAACACTGCTCCCAAGGAGTTCTGGAGCAGCCTATCCACCAGCCTGGCAGCCAGGTTCAGGCAGGTCTCAAACAGGGAGGGGCCGTGCTGAGAAAGCATGACCCCAGGGTCTCAAGCCCACCCCATGCTCAAACAGGAGAGGGCAGTGACTGCTACCTAAAGGCTGATGCAGCCACAGCCTGCATGCCGTAACCTGGTGCCCTGGATGCGGTCTTAGAGCAAAAACAAAGGACCTTAGGGGCAAATAGGGGGAATCTGAAACAAATACGGGCTTTCATTAACAATAATGCATCAGTATTGGCTCAGTAGTTGTGACGAATGTGCCATGGTAATGGCAGATGTTGAACATAGTGGGGCCCTCGGGAACTCTCTGGACTAGGCTTGCAGCTTTTCTGTAAATCTGAAACTATTCTAAGATCAAAAATATATATCAGTTGAAAAGAGAAGAAGGTTACGTCTAGCTGCCATACCTCCTTGGGCTGCTCCAGACTGTTTGCCCTTCCTGACAGTTCCAGAGACTTTCCTGGGTTTTGATGACCTAAGCAGTTTTGAGGAATACCAGTGGGGCATTTTGCAGACCATCCTTCACTTCGGGTATGGCTGATGTTTGTCTCATGATTAGATGCGCGGTATGGGCCTGGGGGGGAGGAAGGCCACAGGAGTGAAGGGCCATCTTCCCCACACGATGTCAAGGGCACCCGCCGCCAGCACGACCCGTCACCGACAATGCTGACGTCTAGCGCCTGCTGGGACAGAGCTTGCCAGGTTTCTCCTGCGTAACATACTCTCTCCTTCCCGGCCCCCGTGCTGTGCACTTCAGGACAAAGTCACCGGGCACAGCCTGAACTTCAGGAGTGGGAGTTAGAATCCACCTCCTTGAGGGCAGAGTACCTACGTCAATTATTCGGAATCCTTCTCCCAGCTGTTCATTTATTCTGTCGCTTATTTATCAGTATGAACCCATGGCTGTGTGTTTTTATACTCTGGGTTATACTTCAACGCAACATTAACCTGGTCGCTCAAATTGTCCCAGCTTTGGCCCCCGGGAGCTCTTTCCTTCAGTTGGCTCCTGTGTCCCTTTAACACACCCTTCTTGTTGGCTCTGGGGTTCTTTGTTTTGTTTTGTTTTTGTGTGTTGGGCACTTCCTTACTTTCTGGCAACACGGGAGGCTCGCCTTGGACGTTCTCTGCTCCAGTTGTGACGGCCAACTGTTCCTCGAAGGAGCTCCAAGGAGTCATTACCCCCCCCCCCACCCCGTCTCACCGGGAGACAAGCAGGCCCACAGTGATGGCCGAGCCTGCGTGAGCACGGCAGCCACGGGAAAGGAAGCAGCCTCTGCTCGCGTGCCCTCCCTGGTCGCTTCCGGCCTCTGAACCTGAACAGAACGGGGGTGGCCCTGCTTGAAGGTGCGACCTGGCCAACAGTCACCTCTCCTGCCCTTTCTAGTCCCAGGCCCTGGAACTAGCCCCGTGTCTCCCCAGCTCCGACCCCTCTCATCGAGAGCACGAGGCAACTCTGCAGGCCAGACGCTCCAACCAGCACCACGTGGCACGCGTCTGAGATGTTCTCCTTTCCCCATTGACCGTCACAGGGGGCCAGGTGGCGGTGACAGTGTGCTGTCACCGCTGTCCGTGCAAGCGAGACTCTCACGTGACTCCTGGTGGCTTCACAGGACACTGCAACGCCCTGACATTGCTGGCAGCAGGCCATTTACGGGGTGAGAAAGGAATGGGAGTCCTGGTTGTCTGAAAACTTCCAGGGGCGCCTGGGTGGCTCAGTCGGTTAAGCGTCCGACTTCAGCTCAGGTCACGATCTCGCGGTCCGCGGGTTCGAGCCCCGCATCGGGCTCTGGGCTGATGGCTCAGAGCCTGGAGCCTGCTTCCGATTCTGTGTCTCCCTCTCTCTCTGCCCCTCCCCCGTTCATGCTCTGTCTCTCTCTGTCTCAAAAATAAATAAACGTTAAAAAAAAATTTTTTTTAAATAAAAAAAAAAAAAAAGAAAACCTCCATTGCCACCTTGCAGTAAAATCAAGAAGGCACCCACATCAAAGTCGCAGAACAGGTTCTGGCTTGGAGAAAATCCAGAGGCAAGGGCGGGGTGGGGGGGGGGCTCCCACAGCGTCACCCAGGCTCCAGACGGCACAGGAGCCAATGCCGTGCAGAAAACACGGACGCGGATGGCTCTGTGGCTGAAAGCGACTCTGACAAGTAACACTCGGAATGGAAGAAGTGATGGGAATACCGGACTTTGTCACACCGTCGTATCTACGTGCGCACGTGAGTAACACACGACGAAAATCTAAGCCTCCATCAGGTTGAAAGAGTTCTTCCGACGAGCACAAATAAAAATTCTAAGTGATACGAAAACACCACGTCGGGGTTTAACGGGTAGCACTTTTTCTGTTTCTTAAGTACGTAAAGTAACAGAGCATCTGACAATCGATGGGTTCAGTTTTGATGAAACGTGGCAAGTGATGTGTTCACACGTAGTGTGTGACCTCCTCCGCGTGGGCACACCTGGTCTGGTGTGGTACATGCATCTACGTGCACACAGCCGGGTTACACATATGGGTGGCTGTGTGTGCGTGTACACGCATGTGCATGGAAACATGCACTCCATCTGTGCATGTGTGCACTCTCTGGGGGTGTACCCCAGTAACACTGTGCGGCCTGCAGCCCAGGATCCCTGCCCACCCCCCAGGCTGGCCTATGCAGTAGCCAGAGCTGGGCCTCGGCTTCCCCCAGGTTGGGACACTGAGTCCAGGCCAGGGCGCGGCTCACGAGTCCCCAGCATTTATCCCCCACAACCTGTCTCCATAATGCAGCCGCCTTTATGCCCCAGGTCGGCCTGTCTGAGTGCAAAGAGAGGCACCGTGGAGGCCCAGAAAGACCCCAACTGCCGTGACCTCACCTCGCTGAGCCTGACTCTCCCATCTGAGTGTGAACTGATAAACCTTGCAGAGAGGCCTGAGGACAGAAGGTGAGGCAAATGTCAAGCATTTGGAACAGGGCTTGGAACACATATGTGCTCGATCCATGGCCTCTCTTGGTTCAGAACTTCTACTTCCCACTTGGGGAGCCGACGAGAGGTCCATTAGATCAGCCCAGGAATACGGGATTTCAGGAGCGTGACCTCCAATATGGCGACCGAGATGCCTGGTATGAAAGTGCTCTGTCAACCATAAATCCCTCATTACCAGGAGGGGTATTTGTCCTCATTGTTACTGTGTCTCTCCTGCCAGGAATCCCAGTATTCACGCCTTTGTGTTAAGCATTGTTCTCTGCCCAAGGGGGCTTGCTTTCAAAAAGCAATATGGCGACTGGAGCTAATACCTCAGGGCAGGACTCCCGGCCACAAGGGCCACCTTGGTTGCGGGGAGTCCTGTGCACCGGAGGATGTTTAGCAGCATCCCTGGCTCCTCCTTCAAGATAGCCAGTAGCATCCCATCCCCTCCCGCTGCGATAAACCAAAAATATCTCCAAACCTTCCCCAGTGCCCCCTGGGAAGCAAACTTGCCTATTAAGAACCACTACCTCAAAGTAAGTAGATTCTGCTCCTAGTTGTGGGGGGTCTCAGATTGCCCTAAAAAGCAGTGGAAAGCATTTTAGGGTGAGACAAGACAAGAGAAAGGCCTAAAAAGACAGGGAGGAGGAGGATTTGTGTCCTTCCAATGAGCAGGGAGGATGAGCTGCTCGGAGGCTCACATATCCCCGAACGGAAAACGTCTGGCAAAGCAACACTCTCTGTCAGCACGAAAGCAGTGTTTTTGTGGCGTTCCAAACTGGCCTTTATGATGAACATTTAACACAGTTATGTGCCAAGAGAATGCCACCACCCTCCCAGGCTGAGGCCACCAAGGCCCTGGTCTGACAGTCATCTGCACCCAAACCTCCTGGGCCTCGAAGGGCCACCAAGCTCTTCCAGCAGAGCACCGCAGAGGCTTCAGGAAGGGGCCCGGAAGCAGGTCAGAGTGGGTAGGACCCTCTCAGAGGCACCGGCCAACATCTCTACGGCAACCACGCCCAACACCTTTGTGGCGTCAGCCTGGCCAGATGGGGTGAGAGCAGGGTGGGCAGGGAGCCTAGGACTGCCAAGAAAGAGGGATCCGGCTGCGGAATGGCTCAGTGAGGACCGATAAAGGGGCCTGTCTCCTTGCCCTCTCTCTGTTCTGGCTCTGGGCCCTCTGAAGATGCCTGCATCCCCCTGTCCCAGAGAGTCCTCACCGCAGAGATTCGGTGGCAGTGCCTGATTCTCTCCATGCCCCTGGCTGGCAAGCCTGGCCACAGCCAGGAGCCGAGAGCAGGAAGCAGGCCCGGGGTGAAGCTTCAGAATCCTGACTCAGCTACGGAGACCCATCTCCGGAAGAGGCCGGGGGGTGGAGGCTACGATCTTCCTTCTCCCTCCTCCTCAGAGCTGTTTTGCCCCTGGTTCTACCACAGTGGGAGGGGGAGGGGCGCATGAATTTTGGAATCAGACAGATCTGGGTTCGAATCCCAACTCTGCCACTTACTATCCCGAGCCAAGTCGCTTGGCTTCTCAGAGCCACAGCGGTCAAAGGAATGTCACTGGCGTAAGGCCACTGTGAGGATTCACAGAGCCTGTCTGTGAGGTTCTCAGCCCCGTGCCGGACATGTGGTAGGTGCTGGAACGATACTGTGACATTCGAGAAGGCTCGAGGAGGCTCAGGCTCCGTCTTCTCCTCCCCCCAAATCCAAGCCAGTGCCACCGTCAGGCAATGTTCTTCACCCCTCCTCTCCATGCCAGAGCCCATGCTGTCGCCCGAGGGACCTTCCCGCCACAGCTAAACTCCTGAGAGGTCTCCGCAGGCCTGGCTGCCCCCTCATTCCTACGTCTACAATCCCGCCATACGACGATGATCCACCTCACCAAACCCTTTCCCCCCAGGCTGGTTCAGCTCCAAACCCCAAGCCTCTCCCTCCAGTCCACAGGGACGGCTGCCTCCTCTAAGCTCCTTCAGCACTGGCCTCAACGGTTCCCAAACTATTCCGTGGTCTGAGGCTTGTTTTGGCCGCCAGACCAAAGCTCCTAGAATAAGGTCTGTCACACTAGGCACTCACCAAATGCTGAACAAAACTGCTCCTTATGTTTCAAAGCTCTCAAATGGTTCCCTAGTCCTGAGGCTTGAAGACACTTTAAGGAGAGTGACCTGGTGCAGATGGGTAAACTGAGGCACGGGCAAATAAAGTCCCTCAAGGGCCCACGAGCATGTGAGGGAGGGAAGGGGGGGGGGGTCCTTGCCACCATGTGCAGCTACATGAATATTTATAGCACATCCCCAGGTTAATGCAAAGGAAAACTGAGAGGCAGGATACCCTGAGAGCTGCCAGTGAGCAGGGCCCCATCAGATGGTTCTGAGGGTTTCACTAACGGCTTCTCCCCCTCCTCCAGGGTTAGCACAATAGGACCATACATCCCGGGAATCGGATCTCTCCCTGATCCTGCTAGGCCAGCCCCGGCCCCGCAAATCAGGATCAGAAATGGTCACAGGCCGGCAGGCACTTTAAGGGGACAGCAAAGGGACACCCTTTATACTGGCTGCGTGAAATCCCTCAGGAAATTAGTGCTTTGAGCTTCAAGCATCCCAGCCAAATAAAGTTCCCACACAATGGACAGGATGAGCTGCTGGTCCCCCAGGAGGAGAGGTGGTGGGCCACCCATCCACTCACCAACGTGGGCCAGAGCTCTCGCTGGCTGCCCTCCGCACCTGCGACATCAGAACGCAACCTCCCAGAAGATCCCCCTATGGCGAACCATCCGCCTTGTATGGTTCATCAAGCCCCCAAATTCTTCTTGGGGAACAAGCTCCTGTAGACCCTCCCCATCACTTTCTAACTTTCCCCCTCCTCTCCTGGGCAACTTCATCACCATAAAAAAGGACAGAAAGTATAAACAAGTGTAACCGCAAACGTTATTTCCCATTTGTTCTCCTAAAAACCTACTTGTCTTTCCTAAATAAGCCTATTTGTCCTAACCGTACAAGCCTTTTGCCAAGTCTCTTTCCCCTTAGGTATATAAGTTACAAATTCAAATCACCCCTTTGAGCGACTCATCACTAAGCATCCCCACAAATACACGTATTGCACATGATGATCTTTCATCGGTTTAAATTGCAAGCCCCTGGAACTGAACCTAAGAGGACAGAAGGAAAGTTGTCTTTCCTCCCTGACATCTGGGTCACCAGCCAGAGACAGCACTACCAGGCATGAGGCTTCAGACCTCTATGCAGAGGCCATGTGAAGAGGGTTGGCTCCAAAGTGACAGAGCAGGCCTCAGACCCCAGGCCTGTGGCTTGAACAGATGGAGACAGGATAGCCAGACCTCTCAAGGGGTAGTCGGGAGACGGGAGTAAATGAAGTCACATTTACAAGCAGTCTGGCTCCCAGTGCTTGCTCAATGACGGTAATGACTTACAAGGGGATGTTATTTGCAGTTGTCTGGGGACACACAGCAAGGTAAAGGCTCTGAGGGCAGGGACCCCATTTTCTACTCCTCTGAGCCCTCCACTATAGAAGCCATTCTTTTGTCTGCATGCTTGGCTTCCCCACTATCTAGGAAGAGATTCTGTTCCACCTCGCCCCCATGCAAGGTGTTGGGCTTCACCTGGGGACCCAAGCCAACCCTCCAGTCATAGCAATTAGTCAAGGACAGCCACCTGATTGACCCAGGCCAGCCTTCCCTAGAAACATCGGGGGGATTCCTTTGCCTTTGTGTCCTGGGAGCAGGAAGTGTGGGGCCTGGGGTGGCCCAATGGGCCTGTTTCCTGCCATGGAGAGAAAGCCTGGCTCCTATTGGCTTATATCACCAAGAGGACAAATAGGGAGGTGAGAGAGAGAGAGAGAGAGAGAGAGAGAGAGAGCACCCTACCGGACTAATATCCACTCCCATCATGCCCAATGCCCAGCACGGGTCACGCACCTGGCTGAGAACCGATGAACGCACGACCATCAACACTGGAGAGTGAGGCCAGCTGGGAAGCAGGGCTCCGGGAAGCCTGTCCCACCCTTCCAGATCCTGCTGACCTGCTCACACTTTAGTCCAACCAACGCACATTTAAGGAGAAAGAAAGCAACAGAATGCTCACTGGAGGCACCCAGAAGGGAGGCCACAGACCATGAAAGAGAGCCTCTGGTCTTCCCCAGACTCCCAACCCTCCACCACTCCCGCCTAGGCCTTCTCTCCTCACCCCTATTCCCAGGCCAGAATCTAGAAAGGGAGAGACAGTGGCGAGGCCAGCTCTTGGGGGAGGTGGGGGAGGTGGGGGAGGTCCCACCACTTAGTCGCTTAGGATGGTCACACAGCCAGAATCCAGGGGTGTGTCCCCAGTGAGGTTGCTAGCCTTCTAGCTTCAGGAACAAAGACGCAGCCCGTAAGTCGGACGGGCCACCAGACTCCCTGCCATCCCCGGGAAGGGCTTTCTACCTGGGACCCTGGCCAGGCCTCAAGCCCGGAGAATAATTATAACGTGTACCTTGATGGAAACTATGTGTCCAAAGGACACTTTTCGCCTTATCTGAATCTGATTCCACGGAAGCTACGTTACAACTGAGAACCGGATACTTGATAACAATGCAAAGTGTCTATAGATGCACGAATCTCTTCTAACCCGTGAAAAAGCCAATTTCGTTCTGTTTGCACATTCATTTCAAAATCCCTGATCGTAAATGTTTCCATTCTTAGGGTTCTCTTCTGAAAGGGTGGTAACACTTGCCTGGTTCCCTCCCTGATGAGTGAGTAAACTAAAATCTTTCACACTTGCCCGCTTTTATTTCTGTATGAGCGTCAGGATTTGACCTTTTCCTGAAAAGTATCCTTTAGCAAACGGAAGGACTCTGGGGCTGTGAATGGGGTCTGGTTCCAGGCTCACACTCCTGGGGTCTTCAGCCCCCGCTCTGGACCCAAGACCCAGGCTCCCAGCACCTGAGGGCTTCCTAAGGGTTCCCCTGCCCCCACCTGCTGGCTCCAGGGGCCAACCCTGCTTTCCCAATGATGGGATCAGTACTAGGCTGCGTGGCCTCAGGTTGGGCTAGCCATCTATAGAGTCTGGGTGGGTGGTGAAGGGCTCCAGGGAGGTGGGTGTGTCCATATTCATAATCACCTGCCCTGCCTCACAAACAGCCCAACGTGGTAGCCTTTGCTCTTAAGAGTCCCACACGGCAGGCTCTTTAAGGGACAGAAGAATTCATATCCCAACAAAGAGGAGGCCGGGGGCTCAGTCCCCCCCTCCCTGGGGCTCAGTGTAATTGGATCTGACTTCTAGCCCCACCTCCGTTTTCTTTACACCCGTATTATGGACACAAACCTGCTACCTTTCTGTCCCCTGCTTCTTCCAACGACCCACTCACCCACTCCACACATACCCATCACCCGTTAGGGGTCCGGGACTGTGCTGTGTGCAGCTGGGGCTCAAAAAAAGTATAAGACAAGACCCCAACCCACCCCTTCAGAGGCTTAGACGAAGGACCACTTCTACACACACACAGACAGTACAGCTCCAAGAACAATGAAGGCGGGCCGGTGTGGGTGCCCCAAGAGATGCCCCTTTGGCATGCCGATTATTTTTTTGAACATGTATCTATTTTTGAGAGAGAGCAAGTGTGCGTGGGGGAGGGGCAGAGAGCGGGAGACAGAGGATCCCAAGCAGGCTCCGAGCTGTGAGCACAGAGCCCAATGTGGGGCTTGAAACTCACGAACCCGTGAGATCACGACCTGAGCCGAAAGCAAGAGTCGGCCGCTTAACCGACTGAGCCACCCAGGAGCCCCATAAGCAGCTTATTTTTTTTTTTAATTTTTTTTTAACATTTATTTATTTTTGAGACAGAGAGAGAGAAAGAGAGAGAGAGAGCATGAACAGGGGAGGGTCAGAGAAAGAGGGAGACACAGAATCTGAAACAGGCTCCAAACTCTGAGACATCAGCACAGAGCCTGACGTGGGGCTCGAACCCACGGACCGCGAGATCATGACCTGAGCCGAAGTCGGACGCTTAACCCACTGAGCCACCCAGGCGCCCCATAAGCAGGTCATTTTTAAGAAACTGCAGGCATATGATGAAGCTCCGAAAACCCCAGTGGAAGTTACCCTTTCGTGGGAGACATTTACATGTATGAGGGAAATGTCCGCCTGTGAGGGTGTTTCGTAGCTGTACCAAAAGCGGGGGATGATTCAGTCTCCGGAAACTCTTATCGAGGCAGGTGAAGACGTCAATCTGCACAACCACCTTTCTGTTCCCTGTGCACCAAACAAAGGCCCCCTTCGGGACCTGGGATCTGGCCCCCCCACCAGCAGATTGAAGGCTCCTTGGCCAATCTTCCCGGCCTGGGATCGGGCATTTTCTCCAGAAGGGGAGTCCCAGGGAGGGCCCCTCGACTCCTGGGCAAGCAAAGCCCCTGGCCACGCCTGCCTCAGGCTCTGAATGTGTCCCAGCCCTGAACCCACTGGCCCCAGGCCCCGGGTTGCCAGGGGCCGGCGCCGATGGCCTACGGGCCTCTCAGCCTGGGGCGGGTGTCAGGCCAGCTCAGGCTTGGGTCACTGCTGGGCTAAGGAGCGAGCAGTGCATCCATCACAGACAACACCAGGCCCGAGAGAAATCGTGTTCTGAGCAACACTGGTGGCCACCCCCCCACCCCGCCCCGTTTTGGGACGTGAGGACACTCACGATGTTCATGAGGGTGAGGACGTAGTTCTGCACGTGCTCCTTGCCGTGGAAGCGCACCACGGAGTCATCCACCGCGAGCAGCACCTCGATGCTGTAGCTGCCCGCCTTGGCATGCCGCCGCTTCCGCTCCCCGTCGCCCAGCTGGTTGCCCACCAGGCCCAGCAGGTTGGGGAGGTCGCCCGGGCCAAAGGCTGCCAACCAGGATGGGAAGAGAGACAGAGGTCAGAGCCACGGGAGAAGCTGTCGCCCGGAGGCCGCCCGCCAGCCCGCTGTGCCCCGTCACGTGTGCCCTCTTCCTGCCTCTGTACGAAGCCGACTCAGCGTGAGGGTTCCTCCCACACCTGCCACCTCGGAGGCACAAGCCCTTTTCCAGGAGCCAGGCCACGGCTGAGGCTTTGAGGCGAGGAACACGGAGAGGGGGGACCTCGCCTGGACTCGCAGGCCTAGGTCCCAGGTCCCACTCAGCCCTATCTTCCCCGCGTGACCCGGCCCTGCCCCTTCACTCCTCCTGTGACACAGGATGAGCCCTCCTTGATCTCTCACCCAGAAGGTTGCTGTAAAAATCAAATGTGGGGGGCGTCTGGGTGACCCAGTCGGTTAAGTGTCCGACTTCGGCCCGGGTCATGATCTCGAGGTTCGTGAGTTGGAGCCCTGCATTGGGCTCTGTGCGGACAGCTCAGAGCCTGGAGCCTGCTTCGGGTTCTGCGTCTCCCTCTCTCTCCACCCCTCCCCTGCTCGTGCTCTGTCTCTCTCTCCGTCTCTCAAAAATAAGTAAACATTAAAAAAAATTGTTTAAATCAAACAGGGCAGTAGGTGGGAACTTCTCAGTAAAGGAAAATAATCCTGGTGTTACTGTAGCCCATGCAGGGCATTTTAGGAACCCCTGGATATGTCCCCTCAAGTCCCTCTCTCCATCATTGCCAGCCCCCCAAAATTTCACCACCACTGCTTTGCCTTTCGGCAAAAAGCAAAAGATGCATTTAACTAGGAGCTATGAACTTATATAATCTAAGCGTTGTCATACTTTTCCTATAAAGGACCCGATAGTGAATATTTTACGCTTTATGGGTCCTACAGTCTCAGTCAGCTATTCAGTTTGGCATAAAAGTAGCCACAGATAATATCAAAGCAGACCAGTGTGTCTCTGTCCCAGTAAAACTTAATTTCCGGTGCTGGGTGGCTCAGTCGGTTAAGCATCCAACTCTTGATTTCGGCTCAGGCCATGATCTCAGGGTTTGTGAGTCCAAGCCCCAGGCAGGACTCTGTGCTGACAGTGGGGAGCCTGCCTGAGATTCTCTGTCCCCTTCTCTCTCTGACCCTCCCCCACACGTACCTGTGTGCATTCCCTCGCTCTCTCTCTCTGTCTCTCTCTCAAAATAAATAAACTTAAAAAAAATTAATTTCCCATGGTGGGCCTTAGTTTGCTGACCTCCAGTCTAATCCAATCCAATCCAATTCTTACAACTCTCAGGTTACTGCCCCCAATATACAGGCAAACAAACTGAGGTTCAGAGTAGCTTGTCCAGGTCTGTCTGAATCAAGACACCAGGCTTTGAAGCATCACCATTGGTGCTGCTACTTAGAAAGGTAGCACCTTAAGTCGTTATCAGTCATTTGCACCATAGTCTGAACAAACTACAGCAACATTTGTTGGGGCAGTGGAGTTGAGGGTTCATGAGGACACGGTGGGAAAAGCCAATGAAGGGGAGCAGAATTTGCCACCCCAAAATACGTCTCTGTGGTGTGAGGATTATTTCAGGCTGATTATTTTTAAGAAACAGCAGAGGCGGGAAAAGCTCTGGAAATTGAGAAGTGACCCTTTAAGGGAAATCTCCATTCGTAAGGGGGTCTCCACCCTGCACCAGGAAGAAGGATGACTCTAAATCTCTGGAAACTCTTTATCAATAGAGAGGGAAATGACTTAAATCCACATAACAACCTTGCCCCTGTTGCTGTGTTTTCCTGGTAACCTCCCATCAACTCACCGCTCCTTCCCACCACCAACGTTTCTTTTGTCTTTAGCTGATGTTAGGGTGGTGGCTTGGACCATTTGGGGGAGTTACTCAATTTTCCTGAGTCTCTCCCACATACACAGAAGGTATCCATGTAATTAAACTTCTGATTGCTTTATCTTTGTTAATCTGTCTTTTATTACAGGGTGCCTCAGCCAGAACCTAGAAGGGTAAAGGGAAAATTCTTCTTCCTCCCCCACACTAAGAAAGTCAGATAAGAGGCTGGGGTCTCTTGAGAAGACTCCAAAGCCTTAACATTTCATGATTCCCCTCCATTCTACCCTGAAGTTCTGATACTTGTTCCATTAACTTTTCTTTTCTTTTCTTTTGAGAGAGAGAGCGTGAGTGGTGCAGTGGGGGAGACGGAGAATCCCAAGCAGGCTCCTCCCTGTCAGTTCGGCTCAAACTCACGAACCATGAGATCATGACCTCAGCCAAAACCAAGAGGTGGATGCTTAACCAACTGAGCCACCCAGGTGCCCCAGACCATTAATTTCTGAGAATATCCAGTTATGTGAGAATCCTCCAGAGAGTGGGACAGGAACTAAGGATAGGAAAATGCCACCAATACGTCCCCAGCATGTATCAAGGGGAATGACTGCAGGAGGGGCCTCATACTTACTTGGTGGGTGGATGGTAGGTGAGTGGTAAAGGTGGGAGCCCCGCCCTTGAACCCACTGCCTCCCCTGGGTGACAGACAAAGAACCAGATGGTAACAGTACAGTGACTTCAAGGCCTACAGGAGGACTGACTAGGGAAGGCTTCCAAAACAAGACCCAAACCAGGACTGGGGGGTTGACAGAGGCTTCTGGAGGAGAGGACATCTAAGCTGGGCCAGACGGGGAGCGGGAGACAACCTGTTGGAACACGGGGAACAGAGGGTCCCCAGCAGTGGGAATTGTATTAGCAAAACCCACTGTGAGCAAGTGTGGGGTGAAACCATCCACAATATGCGTGACCCTTGGGGACGATTCAACAGGTACCTTGGCAGAGACCCAAGATCTGCCTCTAAGCCTCTATCGATATGGATACTTCAGGAACTGAAATCTGAGGACAGGGCAACAGGGAGCCACGGGACCCTGCTATGGTTTCTTTTTCTCTTCCCTTTGGTTCAGGGCTCTCAAGTGCAAAGGAAGGAAAGCACTAGACTGAAGGGCTGGAAAAGCTTGTGCGCACTGGCTGAGTGGAGAAACCAGAAATGCGCGGCCAGCCCTCCGAGTGATGCACAGCCTGGGGAGCCGGGCTCGGGCCGGTGTCGCCCTCACTAGGCCTGACACAAGCACTCCCGGGCGCCTGGTGCCTGAGCCCAATGGTGAGTACAAAGCCCAGAGGCAAATGCCTGGGAGAGGGGAAGGAGACCCCCCAGGAGGGGAGGAGAAGGAGCAAGCGCTCTCTCCACGGAGCAGGGAGACTAAATAGCGGCCACTCCCAACATGTGAGCAGTGCCCACAGGTTAACAGACTGCAAGTGAAAGGTGGACGTGACCCCTCACGGCTCTCCCAGCCACAGGCCTGTCAAAGGGAGGCTCAGAGAGGTCACCTGACTCATCCCAGGTCAGACAGAAAGTTAATGGCAGAAGCCCAGAATGGAAACCCAGGGCTCCCACCCTCACGTGATGACACCCTATCAGGGCCCGCCCGGATTTCCCTCCCAGCAAAAACAGTGAGGAGCACTGGGCAGGGCCTACTGACGTCAACCATAGGCCCTGGAGAGGTGCCCCCCGCACCCTCTTCTGTCTCTCAGGCCAGAAACAGGTAACCTTCCAAGAGGGGAGGGTGGGGGCGGCAGGCCCCTGGGGGGTTTTTCCAGAAGCCCACCCAAGACGCCCCACGAGAATGTGAAATGGTGCAGCCGCTCTTACAAAGCAGTTTAGCAGTTCCCCAAAAGACAAATATGGCGTTTCCACAGGACCCAGCAATTCCACTCCCATTTACATACCCAAGGGAACTGAAAACATACATCCACACAACAACTCGTACGTGAACGTTCACAGCAGCGTTATCCTAATAACCGAAAACCGGAAACGACCCACGCCGACCCAGAGGCGAAGGGATAAACAAAATGTGGTGTATTCGTGCAGTGGAAGACCACCCTGCCACCAGAAGGGGTGAAGTAATGCCACGAGCCACACGCGGCTGAACCTCACATGCGGGGCGAGAGAAGCCAGTCCCAGAAGGCCTGCGTGATGCCATTTACGTGAGCCGTCCTGAGGCACATCCATAGAGGCAGAAGGTAGGCTGGCGGTCGCCAGGGGGTTGGAGAGGGGGAAAAGGGGAGTGACTGCTAATTAATGGGCCACAGGGCTTTCTATGGGAGCGACAGAAACGTTCTGGAATCAGATAGTGGTGATGGTTGCACAACACTGTAACCATAGTAAAAATCCACTGAAATGTATACTTGAAAATGATTTAAATGACGGCTTTTATCTCAAGTTAAAAAAACAAAAAAGGGGGGGCACCTGGGTGGCTCAGTCGGTTAGCATCTGATTCTTGACTTCGGCTCAGGTCATGATCTCGTGGTTCGTGAGTTCGAACCCCGTGTTCACGCTGATATCACAGAGCTGGCTTGGGATTCTGTCTCCCTCTCCGTCTTCCCCTCCCCCACTCACTCCCTGTCTCTCTCTCAAAGTAAATAAAAATAAACTTAAAAAAAAAAAAAAAAACGCCGGGGCACCTGGATGGTTCAGTCGGTTGAGCGTCCGACTTCGGATCAGGTCATGATCTCATGGTTTGTGGGTTCAAGCCCCACATCAGGCTCTGTGCTGACAGCTCAGAGCCTGGAGCCTGCTTTGGCTTTTGTGAGAGATTTTGTGTCTCTCTCTCTCCGCAACTCCCCCACTCGCGCTGTCTCTCAAAAACTGAATAAACGTTTAAAAAAATTAAAATAAATAAAAACAAAACAAAACAAAACAAAAGCAGCAGCACTAGCCCCAAGCCCCAGCCTGGCAGGCTTCCCCTGAAAGGATGGGCCGCCCTGCTGTCTGATGCCTGCCCCCCCTCCCTTGCCACAGAGCTGGAACTCTGGCCACAGGTGCACATGGCCCCGAGGCAGACTGTTCCCTCCTCGGGCAGGACCTGTAGGGTGGTAAGGGGTTATTGAGAGCGGACCATGGGTTGAGGAGGGAAAGGGCAGCACTAGGAGCACAGCAGCATCCAGGACACAGCCCCTGAGGCCCAGGCAGTGTCCGTGGGGGAGTCTCTGAGGGGTTGGGTGGGGACCAGCTAGACCTGGAGATCCAGCCAAGGGCATTTCTACCTCCAGACTCTGAAGTTTAGTGTGCCCCCAAGTTCATTGGCAAATGTCAGATACTTCTCCAGTGGAGCCCAGGTGCCTGAAGCCCTTCCACAGGCCACAGCTCAGCTCGAAAATCAATCTGATGGGTCTTCTGACACCTCCTCTCCTCCCTTGAGGAAAGCCAGACATATCCTGGGGAGTGGCAGAGCTCATGTGAAGGAACAAAGACTCGATATCTGTCCTCCAGGAACTGCCTCCCCCCAACCCCCCAGCCTATTTGGGACAAGAAGAAGTCCTGGGAGAAATCCGGGGGGCTCGAGGGTCCAGGAGAGGGGACACCTGAGCTGGGCTGACACTTGGGCAGCATGGAGGCAGACAGAGGTGGAGGAAGGTGCTTGGCCTGAGGCAGACTTCTCAAAAGCCCACTTGCTGGCAGCTAAGCAGGCTCCGACCGGCTGGCCTAGGCCTCTGAGGCATTGCTCTGTGCCAAGAAGTATACCCACCCCTGAAGTGAAACCTTCCGTCCTGATCACGAATGATAAATGGCGACAGACACACCTAGAAACGCTAACCTACTCACCGGGCTCAGACCCACCGCCGGTCTTGAAAGAACAGTGAGTGAGCGTCCCAGGTTTCCAAAACGCCCTCCATTGCCACCTGTCTTTCTAAGGAAAGACACGCATGGGCCTGAGGCATGGCATCACCCATGGGCCCATGACGTTCAGCTGAGAAGCCTGATGACGCAAGCCCCGGCAGCCTTCCTGGGCCTGAACGCCAACTCTGTGAGCTCAGCGGTTTGAGTTTCCCTGCCACTGACCGTGGCAGCAGGCAGTGTGGCTGGTTCCAGGCCCATGGCCATGGAGCAGCACTTCTCCAGGGTCTCCCCAAAAGGGGAGATTTATGCTTTTTGATTCAGAGCTGGCCTCAGATAAAGTGGAGCCCAGTGAGACTTGTCCTTCTTCCCAGCTACAGTAGAAGGCACGGTGCCGTCCCACTCTGCCCTTGAGATTCACCCCAACCCCCCCACCCCGAGACTCCACCAAGTCCCTGCCCCCCCCTCCCGTGCCCCCACCCCAGGCCTGCAGAGCCCTCCACCACTCAGCTCAGCCTCTGGTGCCGTGGCTTCTCCCAAGAGGGGCACCGGGAGAGCAGCTGGTACTTCAAAGGAGGTAGTGTATGTGGGGACAACTGGTTTCCACGCATTCCTTCACGCTATGCCCAACCCCACCGGGGCCCTGGCAGGAGGGTGTGGTCCACTCACGGCCAGATTCCACCCAAAGCCTTCTCACGTCCTCCTGGCCAAAGGGGGCTTTGGGACAAAGCTAAGTTGGACAATGAAGCTAGCCATGGGCCCAAGACTAGCACGTGTAGCATCCACTGGTTCATTTACGCAAGCATGGGCCCCGAGTACTGGTGGTATGCGGGCTCCTGTGCCGACAGCCAGGGTGCCAGGACACCCCTGCTCTCAGGGGCTCTCACCCTAACGTGTCACTGGTTACCCTAAGAACAATGCTGTAGTAAGAACAATCGTTCACCAAACACCTGCTGCGTGCCAAGCTCCATGATGGAATTTTTATACCCACTATCGCTGATACACCCAATCTTAAGAGATCAATAATAACCATCCCTACTCTACAGATTAGAAAAATGGGTTCAGAGATTTTAGTCAATTGGTTAGGGTCTCACAGCAGACAGTGTTGGAGGCAGCATTTAAAAATGGTCTGTTGGGGGGCGCCTGGGTGGCGCAGTCGGTTAAGCGTCCGACTTCAGCCAGGTCACGATCTCGCGGTCTGTGAGTTCGAGCCCCGCGTCGGGCTCTGGGCTGATGGCTCAGAGCCTGGAGCCTGTTTCCGATTCTGTGTCTCCCTCTCTCTCTGCCCCTCCCCCGTTCATGCTCTATCTCTCTCTGTCCCAAAAATAAAAATAAACGTTGAAAAAAAAAATTAAAAAAAAAATAAAAAAATAAAAATGGTCTGTTGGGGGGTCCATGGGTGGCTCAGTTGGTTGGGTGACTGACTTCAGCTCGGGTCATCATCTCATGGTTCGTGGGTTCGAGCCCCGCGTCAGGCTCTGTGCTGACGGCTCGGAGCCTGGAGCCTGCTTCGGATTCTGTGTCTCCCTCTCTCTCTGCCCCTCCCCTGCTCTCTCTCTCTCTCTCTCTCTCTCAAAAATAAACATTTGGAGAAAAAATGGTCTCCTGGGGGCACCTGGGTGGCTCAGTCAGTCGAGCATCCGACTCTTGACTTTGGCTCAGGCCATGATCTCACGGTCGTGAGACTGATCCACGCATAGGACGCCACACTGACGGCATGGAGCCTGCTTGGGATTCTCTCTCTCCCTCTCTCTCTGCCCCTCCCCTGCTCACGCACGCACCCTCTCTCTCTCCCTCTCTCTCTCTCAAAAAAGAAAAAATAAATAAAATAAAAATAAAAATGGGCTCTGGGACACAAACCTACCTCTGGTGCCCTGATACCTGGAAGTCTCCCTACAAACGCCCTAAGAACTTCCTTAAGCTTCCTTAAGCCCTACGTGGCTTCCTAAGCCACTACCTGTGGCTCCCACGGGCTGAGTGAATTTTTAGGGGGAAGAGCTAACTGCAACCATTGCACCTTCTGCTGGTCAGGGAAGACAGCCTTCCAAAGCAATGTGGAGCCCCTCAGAGACCTCCGGAGTCCCTAGGGCCACAGTTCAGGGGGGCTCGAGTAGCTCACCCGCCAGCTGTAATGGTCCCTAAGCCCCACTGGGGTTTCTCGGCTGGTATACACGGTCTAGTCCCACCTCGCGGAGGAGAAGGCTGAGGCCCGGACTTGACCGCGCGGGACGTGGCGGGGGCGGAGCTCAGGGACCCGCCCAGTGCCTACCTTCATTGTAAAGGTCCCCTCCAGGCTCCGCCCACTCCTGCTGGCCGACTTCCCGGCGGTACACCACGTGTGTCCTCCCGCTGGCCTCCTTCTCCTGCTGCCCCCACTCCAGGGGCTCTATGAAGTAGTCGGTGCTATCGGTGCGGATGAGGCCCGCCTGAGCCGGGCAATGCAGCAAGCGGGAGCAGAGAGGGGGGAGAGAGAAGAGGCGTGAGTACACAGCCCGGGACAGGCGAGCATCTGTGACCGCGAACGTGTATGACTACACGGGTGCGGACCCTTCCTCGAGGGCCTCGGGGAGCCCTGGGATTCCAGCAGGGAAGTGCGCGGGCGGGTGGTCGGACGCCGAGCAAGGGGGCCCAGGTCCATTTCGGGCAAAGCGGATCCGCTTGTACTGTGTTGTGGGGCGCTCCTGGGGTTCCACCTAACGTTTCATTTCACCAAAGGCCTCCAGAGCTTAAAGGGGGTAGGGGGAGGCAGGAAAGGCATTGCGATACATACGCACACACACTGCCTCGGGCACAGAATTCCACCCCAAAGCGCCATCACACAGATTGGCCTTTAACCCACCCCCCCCCCCCCCCCGGACAAGGCGGGGAGATTCCTACCTGTAAAGGTTAATGATCCTGCACATGGGTGCCTGTTCCCACTCCCACACAGCGTGCTATTATGTCAGATTTAAAGCACGTGTGCACGTCCACCAGGGACGCAGTTCATGTCTGCTGACCATAAACGAGCCAGGATAGGGCACAGGAATGAACGCTCTGTTTTTAATCTGATTTTTTTTTTTTTTTTTTTTTTTTTTTTTTTTGCCTGCGTCAAAATAGTCCTGTAAAAATAATCAGCTGTTGGCCTGGGAAATAAAAACATTAAAAATGCAACCTTGGCCAAGCCCCACAAATGTGTTATTAGATGAAGGCAATAATCACAGGGGCCAATGAAACACGTGTGCAGCCCCCCCAGCCCACACCCTGGGGTCAGCTCTATAAAGCAGTCAGACCAGCCCACCTACTACAGTGCCTGGAAAATAGTAGGCAATCCTTAATGAATTCCTTCACTCATTCCACACGTATCTATTGAGTGCCTTCTACATACCAGCACTGCTCCAGACCCCGGGAAGGCAGCTGTGAACACAAGGTGGTGAACGAAGGAACTATTTTTATAAATCTATCAGACGTTCTCCACTTGGGCAGGAGCAGCCATGCTTCTATGCAACTAAACTCCACCAGCTTTCCCACCGCCCCCTGTTCGGAGATGACTTCTTGGGGGCATCTCCTCGAAGATCTCCTGAGCACGAGTCAGCAGCCACTAATCCTCTCCTGCCAAAGCTACTGCAGCCCCTCGAAATCTGGCATCCCCTGCCCTGTGTGGCCCCCAGATCTCAAGTGCCTCACACGAGGGATGCAGGCTCCGGAATGATCTGCACGGCACAGGGCTGGGCTGCGAGGCACTACCATCCAATTCGCCCCTCCTGCCCACAATGATGGACGGCACAGACCTTTCAAGATCACCAGGCCTGACCCAGTCTGAGGCTTCAATCCCTCGACAACATCCCTAGTCAGGGGGCTCTTAACTTTTGCTTGGATGCCTCTAGCAACAGAGAGCTCTCTCCCTCAAGACACAACCTGTTCTGTGCAGGGACAGAACAGGTTACTGAGCTGAAACACACTTCCCTACATTCCACCCTTTGCAAAGTCTTATTCTCGCTGGGATTAACAACAGTATCTTATATAACAGCCACTTATATTGACATATTTCACCTTTACAACAACCTTGTAAGGCAGATGCAAATATTAGACCCATTTCATGGATGAGGAAACAGGCTCAGAATGGTTAAGAAACTTGCCCAGTCACCCAGCAAGTAAGTGACAGAACTAGAATAAGAGCCCAGCTCTGTGTGGCTCTTAACCAGGAGGCTCTGTTACCTTAGGCCATCCCAGGGCCCCACTTCTGCCCCCCCGGGGGCCACTCAGCAAGGAAACTTCCCTCCCATACTCCCATCTATACGTCCCTGGGCTTCCCATCTAGTCTGAGCTTACAGAGCAAGCAGGATGTTCACATCCTACCTCTGGGCAGAGGGCTTCCCGGAAGCCAGGCCACCTCCCACGTGGATGTGAGAACAGAGGAGAAACTTCCGCACACGGCCCTAAAGGGAACGGACCCCACCATCCCCCAGGCGACTCCCAGCCTGAAAGGATTCTCACCCCACACACCATCCCCATCACACCCTCAGCCCTGCTCTTGTCAGAAGTGGAAGCCCCAGGATTCCTGGGTCTGGTCCAGCCCCATGCCCACAGTCCTCTCCCCGGGCAAGAGTTACCAAATCCCTACCTGCCCATCCTGGCTAACTGGTAAGGACAAAGACCTGTGATATAACAACCTGGGAAATACGTTTCAAATCCCTCTGTGACTATGGGTCCCACCAAACCCCAGGGGTCAAAGACAGCACTTGCAGCAACGCTCCTGCTCCGTTTTGTGCATCGTTTCTGGCCCTGACAGAGAGTTCTTGCCCAGGATGGGGCGCCCCGTGGGTCTCTGAGAGCCTCCTCCTGGAGAGCGATGGGCGGGCAGGCTCAGCCACCAGATCAGGAAGTGGGCTGGGCAGGTCCCTCCCCCGTGGCCCTCGGTTTCCCCATCCACACCACGAGAGGTTTGGCGGGCTGTCTTCAGCTCTGCCTTGGCCGGGAAACCAGGCACCGCTTGGGGCAGACAAATTGGCAACGGGAACTTTCTGGCTCTCTGCCCCCTTGCCAAATTACTCCTGTCTCTCAATTTATGAGATGTTTGTATTTCTGAAAAGTGGTGGCTAATTTTAAAGAACTACAATCAAATCAAATTTCTGTAGAAGAAATCAAGAGAAGAGGAAAACATATGTTGCTGGAAGACAAAAATACATTGCCGTTTTCACCCATACCTCCTTCTCTTCAAAACAGTAAGTTGGCAGAAATATATATCAGAAAGGTTCTTCATGCAACACAAACAGCCAAAGCAGCTGATTATGTCCAACTGAGCCACATTCTATGCAGGCCCTCAGGCGATTCTCTCCAAATGGAAACTCTCCAGTGCACAGGCCTGGCCGCCATCAGCCAGGCTCTGGACTCCTTTAGTACAGCTGCTACTGAGGGGCCTCTCCTGGGAGGTGAGTGGCGGAGGGGGACCTGTTGGACGTTTCCAGGATGGCTGGTGACGTCATTTTAGGGGCAAAGGTAATGCCTTCTGCCGTATCTTCATCCAGAGGCCTCCAGGCCGTGCTATCCCAGATTTTTTAGGCCTGCTTCCTTTCAGGGGAAGCCCCAGGTCCAGAGGGGAAGTCCAGGGCTCCTGAAGGAGACGGGTCACGTGGTGATGGGGGAGGTAGGTGTTGGCGTATCCTTGTATCCTGCCTTAGGTCATAATTGAGCAAGTTCAGTTGCTCATTGGTAACCGTCTATCATCGGGATGAAGTCCCAAATATTTCAGCAGATAACGGAAGCCGCGTTATTTTAGAATGAGTATGTGTATGTACGTGTGTAAATATAAACGTGTTTATTCTAAAATCGCATGTACTTGCACGTAAACTGGGAGGTGACGGTACAATAAACCAATACATCTTGGGGGCCACGGGAAGAGACCCCCAAGGACTGAAATATGTGTCCTTGGAGGTGCCAAGCTCCGGGCTTATATTGAGAAGCTCTTCCGTCGACGTCAGGTCAGGAGCAAGGACCCAGCCTGAGGTCCAGGCACGGGTAAGTGGGGGAACTCCAGGAGGCCAGCTGCAGGCCCTCCCTCTAGGAAAGGGGAGCCTTTCCTCACAAGGAAGAGCCTTTCCTAGTCATCCAGAGCCTCCTGGCTGTGCCCTCAGATTTGCCAACCTTCGCAGAATGCCCAGGAGGGCTTATTTCAAGATGAGAGCCCCGACGAAGCCGGGTGAGAGGTATGCCAGGTCCCCTCTTTCTTCTCCTTCCAAGGTCAGCCTATGTGGGGCCTTCCCACAGGAGCAAGAAACAGAGCAGGCCTCCAACCAACCAGCCCACCACCTCCCAAGGAGAGCACGTTCTCGGGCCCAAACTCGTTCTGGAAATTCCATTACCAAGGTTTTTTTACTGCCAGCTGTGCTGTCTCAGGTCCTAGGCTTCCAGCAAATACAGCTTGAAACTGTTCCACTGTAGGAAATGAAAGAAGGCCCAGCAAGTGGAGGCTGGGGTGATACACACAACTGGGAGCAGCAAGAGAGTCCGGAATGGCTTCCCTCAGGCTCACCCCCCACCCAGCAACCTGCTTCTGTGCCCGGCCACGCTCCCTCCCCAGACCACGGCACCAGCTAGAGCTCAGAAACCCCAACTGCAGGTGTCTGCCTCCCTCCCACCACCCCCAGGAGGACTTCTTTCAAGATGACAGCCCGACGATCCACTGGGTCCCCTCTCACCGAGCTCATCACGACCTCCAGTGCATGGCCCCACTGCCTCATCACGGCCGATACCCCCGACCAAGCCCTCACTTCCCTTCTTACCACCCTGGACACGGTAATAATTCTGTGAACGCCCACAGCTCTCTCCCTGCCTTTCCCTCCTTCTCACCGTCTCAGAAGAGCCTCTGCCCTGGTTCAACCCAACCAGCCACCCTCTCCCTGTCTGCACACTGACGCACGTGGTGCCCGCTGGTCTCACTTGAGATCAACGGCCACAGCTCTCCCGTGAGCATGATGCCGGCTGGGGATTCTGCTGTGGCTCCCCGCTACACTGATGGCTTAGACTTCGAACACTTCCCACCTCCTGGTCTCCTGTTCTCAAGGAGAAAACAGGCACCGTCGGGCGGGCTCTCCCCTACCCTGCCACCACCCTAGGAACTCCCACCCTGCGGGCACCCTGTGCCCTTCCTCACCTCCTGCTCGCCTCCCTCTTACCTCTGCAGAACGCAGCTCCCGCAGTGGGTGCCCCTCTTCCCAGTATCACCGTGCCCACCCTCTCCTGCGCCGTTCTGGTTGGCACACAGATGCGCTCAGGGACCTTCCCCTCTGTGAAACTCCCTCCCGGGCCCCCGCCAGCCAGTGCCAGAGTCCCTGCTTCCCTCCGCACTGTGCACGACTGGGCCGACTGGGCCTGTGAAGTGATGCAGCCACTTTGGAAACAGTCTACGATTCCACAAAACACTACACAGTTACCATATGACCCCGCAATTCCACTCCTTGGCATACACCCAAGAGAAATGACAACGTATGTCCACACAAAAACTTGTCCGTGAATGTTCACTGCGGCCCTGCTCACGGTAGCCAGAAAGGAGGACCGGTCCAAATGCCCATCAACAGATGAATGCATCCACAAACAAAAAAAGAGGAAGTACTAGTCCATGCTGGAACACGGACGAATCTTGAAAACATAATGCCGAGGGGCGCCTGGGTGGCGCAGTCGGTTAAGCGTCCGACTTCAGCCAGGTCACGATCTCGCGGTCCGGGAGTTCGAGCCCCGCGTCAGGCTCCGGGCTGATGGCTCGGAGCCTGGAGCCTGTTTCCGATTCTGTGTCTCCCTCTCTCTCTGCCCCTCCCCCGTTCATGCTCTGTCTCTCTCTGTCCCAAAAATAAATAAACGTTGGAAAAAAAAAAAAATTTAAAAAAAATAAATAAATAAATAAATAAAAAAAAAAGAAAACATAATGCCGAGTGAAAGAAGCCAGGCACCAAAGGCCACGTATTCTACAATTCCATCCAAACAAAATGTCCAGAATAGGGAAATCCATAGGGACAGAAAGATTAGTGGTTGCCAAGGGCTGGGGTAATGGATGGGGGGTGGTGATAACAAAAAAGGACACGGGGCTTCTTTTTGAGATGGTGAAAATTTGAGAACTCAAATTGAATGATAATTACCCAACTCTATCCATATCATGAACATTCACTGAACTACACGTTTTTTTAAAAAAAAAAATTTTTTAAATGTTTATTTCAGAGAGAGAGAGACAGAGCGTGAGCAGGAGAGGGGCAGAGAGAGAGGGAGACACAGAATCCGAAGCAGGCTCTAGGCTCCGAGCTGTCAGCACAGAGCCCGATGTGGGGCTCCGACTCACGAACCTCGAGATCATGACCTGAGCCGAAGTTGGATGCTTAACCAACTGAGCCACCCAGGCGCCCTTAAGTTGTACACTTTAAATTAGGTGAGGGGCACCAGGTGGCTCAGTCGGTCGAGCATCCTGACTCTTGATTTCAGCAGGTCACGATCCCAGAGTCATGGGATCAAGCCCCACATCAGGAGAATCGTGACGTGTGCCGAGCTCGGTGTGTGTCCACACTTGGCACAGAGCCCGCTTATGATTCTCTCTCTCTCTCTCTCTGCCCCCTCCCCGGCTCATGCTCTCTCTCTCTCTCTCTCTCTCTCTCTGTCAAATTAACAAAAATTATAATAAATTAGGTGAACCGCATGGTACATAACTGTATCTCAATAAAGCTGTTTAAAAAACACGACACATTCAGGGAGAGGAGAAATGACACAAGGGTGCAAACGGGGACACACGGGCCCCACGGGGCCCCGCGAAGGGACGACGCGTGCCCCTGGGGCTGACACCCGCACACGCGCGGGCAGACAGCAGACACGTCTGCGTGGAGACGACACACAGGCACTAGACGACAACGCGCGCACGAGCTGCACAGGCTGCCCGTGACCACGGAAGCGTGAGTCAGCACGGCTGGGATAAAAGCCCATGGACGCCGAGATTCCGAGTAATCCAAACCTGATGTGGAAGCCCCGAGCCGCAGGAGCTCTGCCGCAGGAGCTCTGCCGCAGGCTGCACGGCCAAGGCCGGGGCCCCAGCCAGGGCAAGTCTGAAAGCCGATTCTCCCCGAGCTGCAGCCTTGGGGATAGGCAGGAAGAAGGAGCCCCTGAAGGACGGAGCGGACAACCGTCAGGCTTGTCGTCAACTGGTGTGCCCGGCCCTGCGTGCCCCATGTGGGCAGCCTCAGAATTCCCTGAACGGGCCAAAGTCTCGGAAGAAACACCAGGAAGCGGACATCCTCCACCAGCTGGAGGCTGTTATCCGGGGCGACCGCTGGGCCCCCCTTTCCCAGGGCCATGGCCTCTGCAGGCCCCACACCCTGGGAGGTGCTGGGTGAAAGGCTTGCTGGGCCTAGTTCCCCTGCAGCAAGAATCCTTTCGGGGAAGAAGCAATGTGGTCGGTGAGGCGGGTAAATGCAGAGACCTAACAGCCAGGATCCCTGGCGCTGCCCTCCCAAACCGTGTCATCTGGGACAAGTTACCTGACATCCCTGTGCCTCAGGATTATACCGGCACCGATCCTGTGGGTTGCTCTGAGAAATATACACAGAGCACCTAGCACGGTCCAGGCTCGCGGCAAGGACTGTGCGAATGCTCCCGCTTGCTGCCAGAATTATCACGATCAACTCCCCGTGTGCCTGGGAGTCCCACTGGCTCATGGGTTCAGTGCTGGGAGCAGCATTCTGGAACCACAGGATGGTTAGCCTCTAACTCCTGGTGCCACCACGACCTGGCTTTCACCCGCTCAGATCGGTGCCGTAAACAGAGGGAACTGCCCGAGGGAAAAAATACCATGGGTTGAGCACCCTTAAGGGGAAAAGTCCTTAGCTAGGAGAGGCCTTCCTGGTTTACGGGAGTTTTAAAGGCGACAAAGGGCCTGTCAAAGGTTAGTGGAAACGCACCCAGCTGCTAGGGAGCGGTCTCTGGGTGGCAAAATTGTTGCAATTTCCTTCTCTTTAAACTCTGTAGGTGTCTTCTAACTTTTCTAGGATTCCCCATCTGAAAAGGAAAGTCCATTCTGCACAGAATGTCTGCCTAGTACAACGAGCAAGTAATGGTTCCATAAGAATTATTTTCAAACAGGGGCACCTGGGTGGCTCAGCCGGTTGAGCGTCCGACTTCGGCTCAGGTCATGATCTCGTGGTTTGTGGGTTCGAGCCCCGTGTGGGGGCTCTGTGCTGACGGCTCGGAGCCTGGAGCCTGCTTTGGATTCTGTCTCCATCTCTCTCTCTGCCTCTTCCCCACTCACGCTCTGTCTCTCTGTCTCTTTCTCAAATATAAATTAAAAATTTAAGAAAAAAAAGAATTATTTTCAAACAAAGTTTTAAAAAAGGAGACAAACCCAATGAAGCCCCCCCTTTTCTGTCATCCAAATTCCCTGCAAGTGGTGTAGAGGCTGCTCCTGGGAGCCAGGCCCTCCCCAAGCCTCAGTTTCCACATCTGAAACCAAAGGGTCACCGGCAGGATGGATTGAGGTCACAAAGCACAAATGCCTCCCTCCCACCACCGAGGTCCTGCCCATGGCAGGGCGGCCAGCCCCTTCCTTCCCCTCCTTCCTTCTCTGGCCCGGCTCTCCTGGCATCCCCGACCTGACCCCAGCTTTTCCATCAGACACACAATAGATTTTTCCAGGAGGCCACAGCAGCGGGTGTCACCGCTAGATGCCCGTTAGAATCATCAGAGGGATTTGCAGAATTACTGGCACCGAGACCACACCCCAGGCCAACGGATCAAATCTCAGGGGATGTGGCCCAGGCATCAGGATTCTCTCCGAGCTGCCCAAGTGATTCTACTGTGCAGCCAGGCCTGGGAACCACTCATCCAAACTCCGGAAGCTTCCCAACAATGGAATGTTTAAGGGTTCGTCCATGTCTCACAGAGAGAGTGGCATCAGCTGGGGCTGTTCGACGAGAATCAGCCGGTCATAATGCAGGAAACGGGCAAGACAGAGAGGGAACGAGAGGACCAGAAAGTGCCCTGGACCAGGCAGGGCCGGGAAGGGCGTGTCGTGAGCACTTCCCGGGGCTGAGCCTGACCGAGGCCAGTCCCCACCTCGTGTACAGGTGCTGCCTTAGGACCCAACCACCTCCTTCCCTCGAGGGGTGGCTCCACTTCGAATGAAGAATAACTCCCCAAAATTGCCCTGAGTGGGGGGGGGGGGGCTGGGGAGGGGGCTGTGATCTGCTGGGTGGCCAGTGGCAAGCCAATGATGTCGTGGCCACCCAAGCTGGGGAGTCCACAGCACAGACAGTGAAAACAATTAGTAGCAGTGCCTCAATGACCACGATGAAAGTGCTGATTGTCCTCTGGCACTGTGGGGAGCAGTTCCTCGGGTCTTCAAAAGCTTGGTAAATATTCTTTAAATGAAGGGTGTTCACTTTTATGACAACCCCCCCCCCCTCCCCAGCAGCAGAGATCCTGGCCCGGGGGCAGGGCAGGGACGCACGCCTGCAGGTGCTCAGAGACTCCCCATCTGCAGCAAACCCCCGCCCTGGAGCCCAGCCAGAGTTAAGGGCAGACCTTGCCAGGCTAGCAGCCACCCGTCCTTTCCATTCCCTGCGCCCGGGAGCCACGTGGCTCTGAGGCACCCCCTCCTATCACCACTGTGGCCCACCAAGCTCGGGCTGGGAGCTCGACCTTGCCCGCTTGGCCCTGAGTCCCCGCAGTGGCAGCGGCTTCAGGACAAGGAGGCAGGAAGCGGCTTTCGCATGCCAGGGCACAGTGTGGACGCCAGGCCCCCGGGCGGAGGGGCGGCTCCCTGCACCGAGGCCCCGCAGTCTCCAACCTCCAGCTCAGAGGCAGAGCCGCGGACAGTGGGGCAGCTCCAGGAAGGAGCGTGGCCAGTCCCTCCCACAGCTGGGGGCCAGCCCCCACCGGGTCACTTGTCCCGGCGCAACCTCCCCTCTGAGCCATCCGACGTCGCCCCGGCCCAGAGGGGTGCTGACTGGGTTTTAAGCCATGTTCTCCCCACACGAGATCACGCACGTGAAATGTTCACCACGGAGTCTGACACACAGCAGGACTGCAGCCAGCGATACACGGAGGCTGCGGTGGCAGCAGGGACGGTTTCCCAGGCAAGGTGGAGGAGGATGGGAGGACGGAAGGGGGAGCGGGCTTCGTTCGTCGCTCAGATTCCTGTGCAAGGCCCAGCCCCAACCCCCCCCAAGAGGCTCCCGACCACTCAGGCCCTCCAGGCATCCCGGCCCTCCTCTGCACGGTGGCGACGAATCCGTATTTGCCGGGGCTCGTGGCTGTCCTTACTCCTGACCTAGGCTGGGCACCATGGCCCTGTCTTCCAGATTTCTTAGAACTCGGACACGTCACCAAACCTTGTCTCTGCTAAGCCCTGTCGGTTACTAGCAACGCAAACGCCCACATCCCAGCCGCTAGGGCCGCTCACCAGGTTCCCGACTCACTTGACGCATTCACGTACGTCTCTGCAGTTTCTCCTAAACCTCTGTCTGCGGTGCCATTCATCTATTCACTCATTCACTCACTCATTCATTCATTCATTCATTCATTCAGAGATAATGACTGAGCCAGCCCTGTTCTGGGCACTGGGGACACAGCCCCAAATTCCTCCTCACCTGGGGCTAACGTTCTATCGAGGGGGGAGACAGGCAATCATTAAGTAAAACCAGGGCATACCAAGTGGAAACAGCGGTGGGGGAGAACATTTACACGGAGCACAGAAATGGGATCTGGAACTTTTAAGTAGTGGAGTCAGGGAAGAGGTTACTCAGAAGGTGACATCTGAGAAAAAGTCTGAGGGAGATGGCAGTCTCTGGGGAGGAATGCTCCAAAGGAGGGCAGTCAGGGGAGCACAGCCCGAGAGGGGTGGAGGAGGTCACGGGCGGACAGGGAGGAGGGACCACAGCCCAGGCCTGCTTGGCTTTCCCCGGGTGAGTGTCACGGGAGCGCTTGGACTTAACAAGACAGCTCTGGCTGCTGTCATGGGCAGGGGCGTGGGTGGAGGCAGGGAGATCCGTGAGGGAGGCCACAACCATCACCCCCGAGAGAGGTAGTGTCTGGACCACCCCAACACTTGTATTTCCTGTCAAGCCCTGTTACACGGGCCCTGCTCCGTACCTGGAACCACGCGTGTTCACGTGGGCCTCCACACCTCTGTCCCTGCTGTGAGCTCTGCCAGGAATGCCCCTCCCGCCCAGCTCAAACGTCACCCCATCCCCGCTCCCTCCCCTGTGGCCTCAGTGGCTCCTGGCAGCGCTCTGTCCCCATCCAGGGGATTTTCTTGTCTATTCTTTGACATGTGAGCTTCAGGAGGACAAGTACTGAGCCACAAACCCCCTTAAAAGAAGCATCCTTGGGGCCAAGCCTCCTTAACAAACTCCCTTGGGCATATCGCCCTTAATGAGAGGTCTGTTCTCCCATAAAATGTGGCCATGGCTTAGGGGACAGTATGTTTTACCTAGAGTCTCCCCATCTACGGACTGTGAATTATGAGGTAACAAAGCATCAAGCAGTCAGCGCTCCCAGGCCAGCAGCCTGTCGGGCCACAGAACACAAGGCCTCTTTGGGCTCGAGGAGCTAATTCAGAGTGTGGGCTCCTGCCAGCCCCAAGGGGCGGAAATGAACCTCTGCTGTGGGGTGGAGGTGATTGGGGGTATGGGCATTTTCTAGACAGATCAAAGGTAGAAATATCTGGTTGGCTTAAAAGCAAAGGCTGACAAAGGGCTTCAGGCGACCCTTGGGGAACAGGGTTTACATCCAGACCAACCGTGTCCTGACAAATGCTCCCACCTTTGAACAGTTCTCTAAAAGGGGACCGTGCTTCAGGCCCCTCAGCCCGTGTTACAGAGAACAGAAGAAAAGGAGACTGCAGGGTGTTTCATATTCTCTGACAAGTAACGTGTGCCTAATAGCAGCCCACTGCCCTCCAATATTTTGAAAATGGAGAAAACAGTGGCAATGGTGATTTAGGGCCTAGAAACACCAGAAGGCTCTGTTTGACCTTCAAATCCTGTTAACCAGGAGGCTGACACTTGTTTTTTCTTAGTTGGCTTCCCAGTTTTCGGGGACCCAAGGACACGCAGAAGCTGAGCATCCTACTCTCCCAGTGGGACCCGGGCCCGAGGACTGCCAGCCCGGGCCCCAGAGGACAAGCACCAGACCAACGGTGTAGGAACACCCTTTTGGGCTCTAAAGCTGTTGCCACAGCTACCGCATCACTGGCCAGCACAGGGCTTACAACCCTGAGTCACTGTCGACATTTACTCAGTCCTTTCCCACTGACTCAGAAGAGGCCGAGTGGGATGGTGGGGGAGCACTGGACTGGGAGTCAGGGGCCCTGACAGTCGCCCTTTGACCCTGGGTGAGTCTCTTCCCTTCCGTGGGCTTCAGCTTCCTTGTCTGGAGAATTAAGAGGGGGCCAAGAGGCCCCCGAAGCCTCCTCCAGCCACAGCTGTCCACACTCAGGCCAAAGTCAGGGTGGCCTATGGAAATGACGTTGAGCTGAACTCACCCCTGGAGGTTTTCACAACAAGGATTATTTGTGCTAACAGGAAACACGGAGCTGCCAGAGCCCAGGCAGCCTGCAAAGATTACTGTTATTGGGCTCGTCATGGTCACTGTTGTTTCTCAGGCTCCGGAGGCAGGCAAGGCCTACATGCTGAACACAGAATGCCAGGCCCCGCAGATGGCTTGGGAACGTCCCACCGCAGGGTCCAGGTGTGGAAACTGAGGCTCAGAGAGATCAAGCGACTCTCCCAGAGTCATGCACAAATCCCCTGGGCCCCCTCCGAAAGCCCACCCCTGGGCCCCCGCCCCACTGAGCACGGCTGACAGATGAAAGGCCAGCGCAGCCCCGAAGACACCCACGGGCCCGGAGGCCTCCCTCCCTCTAGCCCGCCTGAGGACGCCAGGGAAGAAAAATAAAACCAGCCCCCAGACCAGCCCCCAGACCAGCCCCCACTGGCCCTGCTTGAGAGGAGCAGCAGTGAGGTGATGTCTGGCTTTTATTCCATATCATAAATAAGTTATTAATCCAGGGCAGACAGCAAGGCACAGCCATGGGGAGACCGGGGAGGTGAAACTCTGCAAGACCAGACCACCTTGAGGACTGGAAAACTACCCAGGCCCCAGACCCCGCAAGTCCGCTCAGACAGAGGCCCCGGTGGGACAGGGGCTTCTGGGAAGCAAGGAGAGCACTGGAACGGGTGACCAGCGGTCTGGAAACAAACCTACCGTGGATCCTGCCTCAGTTTCTGTATTTATTCCAAGAGATCAGCAAGAGTGAGTAAACGCTACCATGATATTGTTCTGGGCACTATGGCAGAACTTTATATGTTTGATTTCCAGTGAATAAAACAAGGTAGGACACCCACTTCACAGATGTGGAAACTGAGGCTCAGAGAGGTCAAGCGACTTTCCCAGAGTCACCGTGGACGAGCGATGGCAAAGGGGGCTGCAGTCCTCCTGTCCCCGTCCGCACGCCTCTCTGCGGTGAGACTCTGCCGCCACCGGCCTCCAGAGGTGGCACCCATTTCCCCGCTCCTGGAAAACCTAGCCTGGCCTTGTGGCTCTCTTTGACCCACGGAATGCACAGAAGCAGTCACGCAACTGCCCAGACCAGGCCTGAAGAGGTCCCGCAGCTTCCGGCCGTGCTCTCCGGACACCGCGGTGCCAAAACCAGTGCTGCCCGCCGGACGGAGGGAGCTGGGGCCCGCCGGCCAGCACCGACGCCGGATGTGGGAACCGGGCCAGCTCGGACCGTCCAGCCCAGCCCGCCGTCCGGCTGCACACAGCTGCGGGGGAGCCCGGGAGCAGCCAGCAGAGGAACCTCGCAGCCAACCTACAGAATCAAGCTACCGAACGGGGAGAAAGAATGCCCTAAGCGCCTCCGTTTTACGCAAGCTTGTTACACAGCTGCGGGTGACTGGGCCGGCCCCTCAGTTTCCCCGCACGGCCTGTCTCCCCAGCAAAACCTGAGCCGCCCGCCTCCTGGGATTTGGCCGGGGCCGAGGCACGCCATGCCGACCCCTGCCTCCGCCTCTGCGGTCCCCAGGCCCTCGTGCCCCGCAACCGGGAGGGGCCCCAGAGGCTGCACGCACCACAAGGCGTAAGAAGGGCCGCAGGCCACGTCCCACTGGAAGAGCCGCACTCACCCTGGCGATGTGGGACGTGAGGAGTTTCCTTTCCCTCCAGAAAAGCTGAAGGGGCTGCAGAGGGCAGGGGGACAGTCAGCCACGGCGGAACGACAGACATGCTCTGCTCCTCCTCCTCCAGTGGGCTGAGAGGGCGCTAACGTCGGCTCTGTGCCACCTCAGCAGGCTGGCCGCACTCCCTCACAGGGTCAGCTCACCCCGCAGCCACCGAGAGTCTGCCCCGGGGCAGGCCCTGTGCGGGGTGCTGAGGACACACGGGTGACTAAGCTCGGACCCCGCCCTTTGGGAACCCGATGGGACGGGTCCGGGTGAGGACGCAAACTGGGGCCAGGAGCAAGTTGCAGCCTGAGGAAAACTTACAGGCCTGGTGAGGTCAGGACGGGGACGGGCTCTGCCTGCCCAGCTGAGAGCCCGGGGACCTCTCTGGGGGTGTCAAGCAGAGCAATAGGTTGCTCTTGACCTTCTTCTTCTTTCCCACCACCCACCTCCCCAGACCCAGCAGATTCAGCCGACAAGTTCACACCGTCCCATAGCAACAGCTGCAGCATATCGCGTACTGAGTACACAGGACAGCTCTAGGAAGTGACCTCCTTTACGATGCCCACCTCACAGGTGAGGAAACGGAGGCACAGAGAGGCCCAGTAACTGTCCAAGGCCACACAGCATGTGTGAAAGCCAGAGCTGGGACTTGAACCCGGGAGATGCGGTTGCAGGGGTCACTCTCTCGTCCCCTCACGAACCGCCCCACTGGCGATCAGAGGCCTCTAGCTAATTGTCCTGCTGTGACACACGCTGTCTTAATAGGACCCTTTGCTTCAAAACCGCTATTTCTGGGGCACCTGGGTGGCTCAGTCAGTTAAGCATCCGACTCTTGATTTCGGCTCAAGTCCATGATCTCCCGGTTCATGAGCTCAAGCCCCACATCCAGCTCTGTGCTGTCAGGGCTTGGGATTCTCTCTCCCTCTCCCTCTCTGTCTCTGCCCCTCCCGTGAGCTCCCTCTCTCTCTCTCAAAATAAATAAGCAAACTAAACAAACACTTTTTTAGGTCACTATTTCAAATTTCTCCTTCAAATACTTAAAGATCTCACAAAGCCAGATGGGTACTTCCTTTAAACAGGGCATACCCCCACACCCCCTGTTTGCCACAGTCCCCCCTCCCCTACCATACGGGGCCCTTTCTCTGTGTCACTCCCTGCTCCTGGAGGCACTGAAGTCACCACCTCCTGTGCAACGTGAGCCCCACCCCATGCTTGGCACCGAGATAAACAGAAGGTGTAAGCCAGCCTCCGGATTCTGGGAACCAGGTGGCTAACGTGAGGGACGTACAAGCGAGTGGAGGGAAGGGGAAGGCACCAGAGGAGGGGCAACCAGCCTGAGAAAGGGGGGGGGGGGGGGGGCTGCAAAGTCAGGTGAGAACACATCAGCATGGCTGGGGAGAGGGTGGGGGTCCGCAGAGCAGGAACCACTATCTAGGCCAGGGAGGTGGGAGGAGCAACGAGGTGAGACCAGACCAACCTCTGTCCCTCCCAGGGTTGACAGCACAGCCGAGTGAGGGCAGGCAGCCCGCAGGCCAAGATGTACAGAGACAGGCCAGCTGGGTGGCTGGATGAGGGCACCTCTTGAAACTCCAGGCGTCACACTCCACATCCCCAGGACAGAGGTGGACAGCAGGACATAGCCAGGGGCTTCCCAAGGAGGTACTGGGTCAGCCCTCTGGCTCCCCAGCCAGCAAGGAGTGGCCCCCAGGGCAAGAACAGGTGCTGACAGGGACACCAATGAGCCACAGGCAAATGTGCAATGGCAGCACCGTACCAGCGTGCATCTGGAAAGATCAGCATCTTCCACCAATACTAACGTAACTCCTGCTTCCAGAGTTTCATGGCTCCCTATGGCCACAGGGGCAAGTCTAAGCTCCACGGTGAGGCACAGATTTTCCAAACTACATTTCCTATGGAGAGCTGGGATGATTAGCCATTTCCCGAATCCTGCGAAGACACAGGATTTCCTTCCCTGCAGAATGCCTACAGTTCCTACTCCTACTGAGGCTTTAATATGCGGCCCAAATGGCCTCTCCCCTCGGAAGCCTTCTCGGAGCACCTCTCCTTCTCAATAGTCCCCTCCAGGCCACCCACCAAGTGCATTATGCTTCCCTGTTTTCCCATAAAACACTGAAGTTTAGTGTGGTCTGTCTGGTTTCGCATTGTCCACTGGGCACGTCAGCCTTTTCTTTAAACTGTGGGCTTCAAGCCCCCTGGGGGGGGGGTGGCGGGCTCAGTCGGTTAAGGGTCCACTTCGGCTCAGGTCACGATCTCACGGTCTGTGAGTTCGAGCCCCGCGTCAGGCTCTGTGCCGACAGCTCAGAGCCTGGAGCCTGCTTTGGATTCTATGTCTCCCTCTCTCTATGCTCCTCCCCCACTCGCTCCCTGTCTCCCTCTCTCTCTCAAAAATAAATAAACATTAAAAAAATTCAAACTGTGGGCTTCTAGAATTCAGGGAGACAGGGCTGAGTCTCATCCCTGCACCCCCAGGACCTGGTGAAGGGCCGGGCTCTGGACAAGGGCCCACGGATTAAGGCAGCTGCATTATCTCAGCTCAGTCGTGATACTTACACTTCCACGCGTGGAGCCAGTGCTGATCGGCTCATCGTGCTAAGATTGCCGAAGCAGAGGGAAGGCAGGGCTTGGCCAGCCCGGGGACCAGAGGTGGCCTCAGACCCACGCCAGAGAACGCTGCTAATCTACATCCTGCTGCAACGCAAGGGCATCTGATAATATTTACAGTGTTTTCCACTATTAATAATAACTGTAATTACTGTAGTAAATGCTATGGGAAGTAATAAATATTAGTATCAAGAGCCACTGAAATAATTTCCTTTATTAAGACCCCACCATATACCAGATGCTTTGCTTTTTTATATCATCTTATTTAATTCTCTGTACAAGCCTACGAATGGTTGCCCTTCTCTCCTTTTGAAGGTGAGGAATCTATACACAGTGCGATTTAGAAACACAGTCAGGGTCACGCAGCCAGTCTGGACCAGAGCGAAGAGACCCCGCACTTTCTGTCGCCCTAGACTGTCTCCTCACAATTACTAACAGCACCTGTCTAGGCCTTTCTACTGGCCGGGCACATTTTGTAACAGCTTTACTGAAATATAATTCATATGCCATACAACTCACCCATTTAAAGCGTAGAATTTAATGGTATTTAGTATATGCACAGGGCCGTGCAACTGCCCCACAATCAATTTTAGAATTTCATCACCCCGTAAAGAAACCCCCTCCCCATCTGCTCCCTACCCCACTGTAAGCCCATTCTAAAGGCAAAGGACAGAGCCTCAGAGAGCTGCTGTGATTTGTACATTAGGCAGGGGTAAGAAGCAAGGCTGGGACCCAGCCCTGCTGCCCCTCCTCACACAGCCTGCCAGGGGTCTACTCTGTAACCCCTTAAATATGCATGATCTGCAGAGGGTGAAAAACGGAACCAGATGGTGACAGAGCTTACATGTGCCTTGCTTCCACACCAGGCCCGTGACTCACAGAGTCACTGAAGGCAAAGGGGGGACGCACAGCACAGACAAGTCCCCGCCACCCCCAGTGCAGGGGCAGCGAGGCCCAGGACACAGGGAGGCAGAGAAGGCAGTGGGGGTAGGAGCCTTTCGGGCAGTCTGGGATCTAGATGGTTCGTGGGGCCCCACTCCGCTGACCCCATTCCTGCACCCCCAATCCCTCCTGACCCACAAAGAACTGGCCCCTGCCCCAGGCCTCTGTGTTCCTCCCAGGAATTCAGAGCCATAATCGCTAACAGGGGACCTGCTCTGCACTTGACCCCCAGCCCAGGGTCCTGAGGTGACCCGGGTCCTCCCTGCCCACAGGCCCTCAGAGGCTGGGGGTCACAGGAGTGTCGGGAGAACCACTGCACTGACTGGCTGGGCTCCCCGAGACAGGCTCTGAAGAGTGGTCCTGCCTGGGCACATTCCCAGTTGGGTATCCTGGGGCTCCCCCCCCCCGCCCCAGGGGAAACAATTTGCAGGTAGAAGGGGCCGCCCACATCCCTTATTTCCTTCCCCCACACAAGCCTGCCCTGGGCCAGTCATTCTCTCTGCTGGCCAGAGGCCCAGCACTTCCTTTCACGTTTATAATGTTTGAGCCAATGCCACCTCCTTCAGGGAGGCTTCCTAGATGCCCTGACCAAAATAAGTGGGTCCTTCTGCTGCTGCCTCACACAAAACCGTGATTTGTCTGCTCGTATGTCTGGGTCCCCATTATCCTACAAATCCTACAAACTCATCCAGGGCAGAGGTCCCAGCTTCCTCATTCCTGGGTCCTTCCTGACCCTCTCCCCCCCACTGTGACACACAAGACCCTCCAGAAGAGCAGGTGGGAAACGAGGTCAGTTTTGGCATGAATTAACCGCAGGGCGCAGCACCCTCCCAGCGTCTGTCCCAGGTGTCCGTGGGGGAGTGGCTCTATGGGATGGCAGTGACACTTGCTGCCCTCCCCCTACCCCCGGGGGGGTTCCAGTTGGCAATGAGGACCAAGCCACCAGTTTAGACATGGCGCTTCCCCCCAGCGCAGCTAAGATCCAAATGGCTGCAGTCTATCCACACAAAGTGTCTTTGTTCAAGCCCTTCTCACAGTTGGAAGGTTGGCTTGGCCATGAGGGCCAAACTCAGGGCTGGCTGTCTTTTCTCCTGGTACCTGCAATGAAGCCTGGTCTGGCACAGAGCATGTCCTAGAACCCGCCAGGCGACGAGGCTTCAACCATAGGTTTAGAGAGGCCTGGCTTCAAATTCCTTCAGCTGGCCTGCCCCACGTCCCAAAGCACCAATGCCAGAGCTGGAAGGGGCTCTGAGCCCCTCTATCCCATCCTCTGAGGTGTACCTAAGAGGCAAGTGGAGGCCAGAGAAGGAGAGCAGCATGCCCAGGGTCACACAGCCACGTCTCCAACTCCCAGCTCAGACTCTTTGCAGTTAACAGGCTGTCCCATCCCTACTCGAGGACCCCTCTCCTACCCTGCCCTCCCCTCAAGGTCAGGCCAAGGCCCACCTTCCCAGTGCGCCTTCTGGGATCCCCTCCCCGGTTCCATCCAGCATGGGGATGTACCCTCACTGGCTTGAAGAAGGAAGAGCTTCTTGGGGCGCCTGGGTGGCGCAGTCGGTTAAGCGTCCGACTTCAGCCAGGTCACGATCTCACGGTCTGTGAGTTCGAGCCCCACGTCAGGCTCTGGGCTGATGGCTCGGAGCCTGGAGCCTGTTTCCGATTCTGTGTCTCCCTCTCTCTCTGCCCCTCCCCCGTTCGTGCTCTGTCTCTGTCTGTCCCAAAAATAAATAAAAAAAAACGTTGAAAAAAAGAAAAAAAAATTAAAAAAAAAAAAAAGAAGGAAGAGCTTCTGCCCAGAATGCCCTCCTCGCCCTCTGGCCTCAGCAAACTTCTACCCACCCTTCAAGGCCCAGTTCAAACGTGACGTTCCCGGGGCACCAAAGACAACAATCGCTCCCGTCTCCTGAGCACCATCTCCATCGTGCTCTGGAATGCCAACAAGTTAACGCAGAAACTACCAGAGGTGTTTCTCCTGCTTGGCACCCAAGTTCCTTGAGGGCAGGGACGGGGCTCTCTGCGAAGCAGGGTAATAACAACATCTGCATACACACCGCGTACGACCGGCGGGCTTTACAAACCATACGGCGCTGGGCAAACAAGCTCTCTGCCTATCCTCAGATCTCCCCCCCACGGCTCAGTCTCCCCGTCTATACAGCGGGTAAAGATAATGAGTGCACGTCCCCGCGTGCAGGCCGGGGCTGTTGCTGCTATATTCCTCGGGTCACTTTCATTTTCTTACATCTCCCTGAGGGCCTCACCCACGGCCAGTGGTCAGTACGTATTTTTTTGGAAAGAAGGCCTTTTGGGACTTGAGGTGCTAAAGAAGATGGGGTTAAAATCCAAAGACCACACACAGATACAGACTCAAATCTGATCAGAAATGTTACACTGTAGGGGCGCCTGGGTGGCTCCGTCCGTCGAGCGACGGACTTCGGCTCAGGTCGTGATCTCGCGGTTTGCGAGTTCGAGCCTCGCTTCGGGCTCTGTGCTGACAGCTCGGAGCTCGGAGCCCGGAGCCTGCTTCGGATCCTGTGTCTCCCTCTCTCTCTGCCCCTCCCCTGCTCATGCTCTGTCTCAGAAATAAATAAACATTAAAAAAGTTAAAGAAAGAAAAAGAAAGAAAGAAAGAAAGAAAGAAAGAAAGAAAGAAAGAAAGAAAGATTGCACTGTGGCCTTTGGGTCCAAAGGGGGCTCAGCTGGGTCACCGTGAACAGCCCCTTGCTCTCATGGGACACGGGGCAGTTTTCCGGAATGGGCTGGAAATTCTGAAATCCTTGCCCCGGGGAGGCTTCTGCACTGGGCTGTGGCTAGGGACTGGCTCCAGAGACAGCCGAAGGCAGAGCAGTGGCCTGGGGGCAAGCCAAAGCAGTGGTAGTCATACCACAGGTAGTAATGCTGTTGATCGTCCACTGACAGCTTTGAGGCCCCAACGTACTTTCGTGGGGGCAGCGGAAGAGGCGGTGGCCGCAGCCCTGTCACTGAAGAGCCAACAGCCTCTGTGGCTGCGGACCGGAGAGGGAGTTCACGGTGCGATTCGGTCAAGCCACCGGTTTGCACCAGCACTTTCTGTCTCGCCCTCTGCACAGACACCGCATCCCTGGGCGACTGCGAACATCAGTCACCCCTTAGGGGGGTGATGATGAAAAAAAGAACAAGAAGCCCTGGCCCACATCAAGGCAGTGTGACAATCAGCAGGAAGACACCGTGCAAGGACGGGGACACGGGGAGAAATGCTCCCAGCCCTGCTAGTGAAGAAAGATTCCCCCTTAGCATCCTCCTGATCTGACGCATCCCTCACTTAAAGCAGAAGGGCAGAGGAGCAGGGGGGTCCTTTCCTGAGACACGTCAGCTCATACCTGACAAAGCGTGACAAAGTAAAGCCTGGGACTGCCACACAGGCTCCCAAGCGCCTGAGACACCGGGGATGGAGCCGAACTCCAGCACGAGTCAAGGCTCCGAGAGGGCCACCCACGGCTCTGGGGTTTGCAGTACAGAGCCAACTAGCAGGCGTTCTGAGCTTGGGTGGATGGAACGGGTCCTAAGAAAAGGAACTCACTGAGCTCCTGAGTGGCTCAGCGAGTTAAGTATCTGACTCGATTTCGGCTCAGGCTCACGGTTCGTCGATTCGAGCCCCGCGTTGGGCTCCACACGGACAGTGCAGAGCCTGCTTGGGATTCTCTCTCTTGCCCTCTCTCCCTGCCCCTCATCCACACACACACGTATGTGCTCTCCCTCCCTCTCTCTCTCAAAATAAATGAACTTTAAAAAAGAAATCTGGTTTTTTTTTATTTTTTTTTTAATGTTTATTTATTTTTGAGAGAGACAGAGACAGAATGCGAGTGGGTTAGGGGCAGAGAGAGAGGGAGACACAGACTCCGAAGCGGGCTCCAGGCTCCGAGCTGTCAGCACAGAGCCCGACGCGGGGCCCGAACTCACGGGCCGTGAGATCATGACCTGAACCGAAGTCGGACACTCAACCGCGGGAGAGGAGGCGTCCCCGAAAATCTGTGCTGCGTGGCACTGTCACCACATAGCCACCCACGCACCCCAAGAAACCTGTTTTTTTTAAAAAAGGGGAGCACTCACAGAGGGGAGCACTGGGAAAGAGCAGGCTGACTTTAGGACCAAAGACAGTGGGGGATGAGGGAGGACATAACAATAACAAAAATAACGGCAACTAACACCAACAGAGCCTTGACCCCATGCCAGGCAGGTGCTGACCACCCACCACATTGCCTGGTAAGGTAGGTCCTATTATCGTCACTACCACTCAGCCCCAGGAGGGCGTGGACCATGTCTGTGGCATCCCCCAGAGCCTGAACAGGGCTGGCCACATAGGACGCACACAGTAAATGTGTGCGTTACGCATAAATCCTTGCTTCACACAGAAGGGAAGGCAGGGCAGAGTAATTAACATCTCCAAAGCCTCAGGGCTACTGGGTGGCCCAGCCAGGATTCAGCCCCAGCAGAGCCCGCCTTCCTTACCGCTGCATGTGTCTGGGCTCAGAGAATCCTGCTAGCTTAAGCCGTGGTCCCAGCGCGTCCGGTGGGGGAATGGACAAGGCATCATCCTAACCAGATCTTCCGCACCTGCCAGAGCGTGAACCTGGTGGCCAGTGGGGCATGCAGAGCTCTCCGGAGGCAGTGAGGCCTGTGACTGGCCCAAACCACACATTGTGCCCCCAGGAGTCCCAAACACAGGGAGCCAAGGAGAAAACCACGCCAGCCTGGCTCGGGTAGCCAGGCTTGTCCCTTACCAATCCGTCGCAGTTGCTGATGGCGACAGCTGCCCCTGGCATGCCCGTGACGTCCCCGGTGTAGACACACTCCCGCCGCAAGGGCTGTCGGAACAGCTCCCGAAAATCCTCCTGCCACTCCACGGAGGCTCCGGGCACCACCAGCCGTCGGTTGGGCCGTAGACGCAAATGTAGTTCCTCCCCGAAAACAGTAACATTGAAGTAGAGGGAGGAGCGCCCCACCCGGCCAGGCTGCAGGGTGGCTCCTTTGCGGCGCAGGGGGCTGCGGGCCACCCGGAGGTGACCTGAGCGTGACCGTGGTGCGGGTGGCTCATCCACTATTGCACTCCCTGAGGAGGCTGCTGCTGGCCCAGACAGCACGTGGGAGAGGAAGCGTCCCCGAAAATCTGTGCTGCATGGCACTGTCACAACATAGTCACTGAGCTTTCCGGAGAGGCGCAGCTCTGCTGGAAGTAAACAAGGAGTTACATCAATGTAGTCTGTGCAAAGGTAAGGGGAGACCGGCAATCCCACGGGCGGAGAGAGCTCTGCAACCCTCAGCATCACCTCGGAGGGACCTCTTAGCCCAAGTTCATCCGATAGCCATCCAGTGCTTCCTGAGCCTCTGGATCTCTGTACTTAGATGAACGGTGTTCAAGTACTCTGTGCACATAACTTGCTTTCTGTAGTCCCCAAGGCCCTGTTAAACTTAACAGAAGAAAAGAAATGATGCCAGAGTCCTGTCTGTCACTCTAGCCACGAGCCTTCCAACTTTGGGCATTGCCAAGGAAAGGGTTGAAATTCCCCAAAAGCCCCCAGGGCAAGGAGAGGGATGGCGGGATCTGCCCAGACTCCCTCAGTGTGCTGAAGTCACCAGCCCAGCCTGGGGTAGGGCCCTCCTCGCCAAGCTCTCTGAACACAGCCAGCAAAACACACACACCTAGAAACCCAGGGGATCCTGGGCACGTGTCAAGGAGACAGGAGCTGGAGAAGGGAGGGAGGGAGTACAGGTTCTATGTTTGTCCAAGTTTAGAAAGAAAACTTTTTAAAGTAAACAGAGGCTGCTGAGATTTCGACACGGCCCAGCACCAAGCCTGGTAAATATAGATCTTCAAAAATAAAGAAGAGACGCATGGGGTGACCTGCCCACTCGGACTGAATTAAGGGTGAGGTCATGGCCCCATGCTCCAGGCTGCATGCCAGCAGCCCGGTCCTCACACAGCTCTCCCTGAGCCCAGCCAGGCCCAGCAGGAATGACAGCTCGCTGGCTTCCAGGCTTGGTGATTCAGGGACGGGAGTGTGGAGGGATTTTCATTTCCACATGGCTCCATTTTTTGCCTCCCTTAGCCCCCTTCACACTACCGATGAAACCTAGAAAATGACATCTCCCGAAAACCCCCCATGCTCATGGCAGTTACGGTGGGGGAGTACTGACTCTCCTCTGGTTTTACCCATTGAGACCCCCAGGATTTCTGCTAGGGAGATCCCACTTCAGTACATGAGTATAGAGCTCACAGACAAGCAGATGTCCCGCCTAGAAATAACCAGAGCCCCCTCCTCATGCTCAGGTGAGGGTGTGGGGCGTCTGGTCTGTGTGTGAGACGGTGTCTGCACAGAGCCTGAGAATGATGGAGGAGAGAGCTATCAGTGTGTTTCCCAGCAGGAGTGTGACGGCCAGGTGCTCACTGGGTGTGGGCAACCACCTGCCAGCCTGACTCCGTGAGGATGAGGCAGTGAGACACGCACACACAAGTTGGAGAGACAGTAGGCACTGAAAGTTAAAGGCACACAGGACAGAAACAGACCAATAGTGTGTGTGTGTGTGTGTGTGTGTGTGTGCGCGCGCGCGCGCGCGCGCGCGCGCGTGAGAGAGACAGAGAGACAGAGACAGAGACAAATATATAGCCCCTAAGAGGAGACTCCAGATTCCCAAAACCTCTCCGGGGTCTCTCCACCTCTCATGCCAGAAAGGAAGAGCAAGCTCGGGTCAGCGACCGGGCCATAGGGGAAGAAAGAGCTCAAGCCCAGGGCGCGCACCGCCTCCTGCTCCCCGGAATGCCGCCGGCCCCTCGGGCCCCTTGGGGCCAGCCTGACTCCCGGGCACCCCGGACCCCTCGCGCCCCCGCGCGCCCGACCTGCACGCACCTGGGGTCCGGCTGCCCGCGGCGGCGCAGAGCGCCCAGTGCAGGGGCAGCAGGCAGGACAGCAGCGTGCGGAACGGAGCCATGTGGCCGCGCGCGGACGCGGGCCCGAGGGCGCCCGAGCCCCGGGCTCCGGGCTGCCGACGAGGCTGGAGCGCGCCCCGGACTGCCGAGCGCGGGCCGACCGTCCTCCGCCTGCTCCGCCGCCGCCGCCGCCGGCCCGCCGGCTCCAGGTCCCCCGCGCCACCGCCTGGACCGCTGGCTCCACGCGCCCGAGGCTGCCGGCGGGAGAGCGGAGCGGCCGACGCGCCAGCGCCCCCCGTGCCAACTGCCGCGGGCCGGTCGGTCCGCCCGCGCCGTGACGCTCGGGGACGCGGCGCGAGCCGGCCAAGGGGGCGGCGGGGCGGGCGGGCCGGGGGTGGGCACGCTGGCGGGGCGGGGCCGGGCGCGGGTCGGACGGGGGGCGCTGCGCGGCCGGGGCGGAGCGCGGGGCTGGGGAGTGCAGCGCCGAGCGGCCCTGCCTGATCGGAAGTGCCACGCGGAGCCAGCCGCCTGGGCTCCCCCGGAGTGACGGTCCGTAGCCGCTTTCCTTGTCCCCTCTGCTCCCCTTACTTGACCGCAGGGCCCACTCTCCAGAGCCACCGGGCGGAAGGGATGTCCAACTCCGTTTGGGTGATGAGACGGTGACCACCTCTCCTTCCCTAGAGGGGGTTTCTATCTCCTTTCTCTCCTAGTGGAGTGGATGCCCTCCACTAACTTTATCTACCCGTTTTGCAGACCACGCCTCTGGGCCCCCAACTGCAGGGAGTGACCTGAGTCCGGGTCAAGAGTGTGGTTGAACAAGGTGAGGAGAGAGAGCCCTCCCTGGCTTTGTGCTTAGACAGACCTGATTGGAATCCTAGCCGTGAGCCTCCCTGGGAGAGTTAACTATAGCACGCACTAGGTGTTCCATAAATAAGGCACTCTCCACCTCTGGCACGAATAGCTTCTCCGCGGCCCGAGGTGGGAACAATCCAGAGGCAGGGACGAGTGTGGATTGCTGGTTTTGCAGTGTTGCTGAGACCAGTTCAGTAGTCGGGGCAAATAGCCCAACCCCTGCTTCACTGTATAAATGTGCTCCTAACAATTTGCAAATGACCTGTATTTCAAGTAAGCCAGAGGTGGGAATTGGAGAAAGGATTTTTTTTTTTTTTAAGAACCGTGGAATAAAGAATCTTTGTATACAGTGTATAAAGACCCCTAATCTTTCTGCTTTTGAGACCAGACATTTTGTTGTGGGGCTTTCTTAAAGGGAGGCCAGCTTGCGGGTGGAAATTCTCTAAACACACTTCTCTGGGGAATCTCTGGATCCCCTGAGAGAGGACTTGGGTTCCTGCACTCTTCCCAGTCTGCACCCTGGTTAGGCTCTGAATACCTTCCTGCCCTGTGGACAGAGACCCGGATTCCTCAGGATTCCTCATCCTCGGTATTGGAGGGCCGGTGGGTTTCTGAAAGCAGGTTCGGAGAGCTGACGTGGTGTCCCAGGTCACATAGCTCATTTGCAGTGGGGCTGGGATCCCAGTCTAGTGCTGAGCCAGAGAAAGAGACAAGACGAAAGGTCAGTAGACTATTCAAGGCTGAGCTTTGCCAAACCCAGTCTGTGACCAAGGGCAAGTCATTTTCCTCTTTGGGCGGCGGTACCTCATCTGTCAAAGGGGTAACCACGAGGCTCACGGGAGTCAAGGCAAACTCTGACGTCCTGTGGAAATGCAGAGCATTTTCTATTCCAAGGAATACCAAGAGAATTCCAAGGAATTCCAAGAATTCCAAAGAATACCATCCAGTTATTTGCAAATGGCACCAGCAAATCCACACACGTATATATATTTATTTGAAAGAGACTTTGTGTGCGTGCGCACACACAAGCAAAGGGGTGAGAGGGAGAAAGAATCTTTTAAAAAAAATTTAATGTTTATTTATGTATTTTTTTAATGTTTTGTTGATTTTTGAGAGTTAGAGAGAGACAGAACGTGAGCGAAGGAGGGGCAGAGAGAAAGGGAGACACAGGATCCTGACGTGGGGCTAGATCCCACAACTTGCGAGGTCACGACCTGAGCCGAAGTCGGACGCTTAACCCATGGAGCCACCCAGGTGCCCCTGGAGAAAGAATCTTAAGCAGGCTCCACACTCAGCACAGAGCCCAATTTGGGGCTCTATCCCACCACCCTGGGATCACAAACTGACCTGTATTAAGTTCAGGAAAAACAGAGTTCCTTTTTCTCATTCTTTTGGGTCCTTTAAGCTCTGTTAAGTCAAGAGCCAGACTGTGGTTTTATGTGTGAGGACAGATGGAGCAAGAATGTGTGTGTGTGTGTGTGTGTGTGTGTGTGTGTCCGTGGGAATGTGGAGGAGGGGCTGTGAGGTGACCAGGCTGGAACTGTCTCCATTCTGACCCCCCACAAATGCACTAAATGAGCTCAGGATAAAATGACCTTCCCTTCTCGGGGTCTCAGTTTTCCCAGCTGCAGAGTGGGGGCCCTATGGGGACAGAAGGGAAGAGTCACAGTATATGATGGCTGACTTTCTCCCTTGCCATCCCAGAAGCTTGCCTAGCCCCCTCCCTGAGCCCCACCCCATTCTTCCTGCCTTAGACTTGGTAAGTCAAGAGGGACAGATTGCAGCTGGGACCCCAGCAGCCTGACTCATGAGCAGCGGGCTGGGGCCTCCCCCGGAGCCAGTCCTGGCAAGCAGAGAGCAAAACCTCACCCCGGTTCTCTCCCCCCGCCCCCTTCCCTGGGGCTATAACGGTTGCTTTTGTTGGCCAGTATTGTATGTCCAGGCTCTTTTCCACTGAGGAACCCTTTGTTAGGAAGAGCGGACAAGGGAACATAACTCAGAGTCTGGGCAGAAGGTGGAGGAAAGGGCTGGGTGGCAGGCCCCATTTCTGGAGGTGAACAGGGCCAAAGCAAGGAGGGAAGTTCTGGGTTCCCTGACTCTCACCTTAGGATTCTCGCACAGTGGAATACGGCTTGGGTGTTTCTCTCGCTGATGGTTCTCCAACATTTATCCAACGCTCCTTCTGTCCAAAGCGCTGGCAGCGGAGAGGGATATGCAAAGAGCTTGCACTGCACGGTCAGGAGCCAATTGGAAGGTATGACAGGTGCACGAGAAAGCCTGAAAACCTGGTAAGACAGGAAAAAGGAGAGTGCTCTGGATGAAGGTGCGGAGTCATTGGTGAGTGTTATGGGGATTCCAGAAGGAAAGGGGCTCAGGGCAAGTTCAGTGGAAGGCTTGGGTCCAAGCCAAAGCCCATAGTCCTTGGAGTACACCATGGTGCCTGCACAGGATTCTCGCACCCGCATCCCCGGAGAGGTCACATGGTTCTGTTTGTCTTCCTTCATCTTTTTTTAAAAATGTTTATTGAGAGAGAGAGAGCGCACGCGCACGTGTGCACACAGGGGAGGAGCCGGGAGGGGGGAGAAGGGGTGCGGAGAGAGAATCCCAAGCAGGCTCTGCACTGTTAGCACGGAGCCTGACAAGGGGTTCGGATTCACGAACCGTGAGATCATGACCTGAGCCAAAATCAAGAGTTGGACGCTTAACCAACCAAGCCACCTAGGCACCCCTGGAAAGGTTTTTTAAAAAGATAAAAGGAAGGGGCTCCTGGGTGGCTCGGTCGGTTAAGCAACCAATTTCAGCTCAGGTGGTGATCTCAGTTTGTGGGTTCAAGCCCCGCATCGGGCTCTGTGCTGACGGCTCAGAGCCTGGAGCTTGCTTCGGATTCTGTGTCTCCCTCTCTCTCTGCCCCTCCCCTGCTTGTGCTCTCCATCTCTCTCTCTCTCTCTCTCTCTCTTTCAAAAATAAACATAAAAAAAGATAAAAGAAAGGGGCTCCTGGGTAGCTCAGTTGGTTAAGCATCTGCCTCTTGATTTCGGCTCAGGTCATCATCTCAAGGTTCGTGGGATTGAGCCCTGAGTTGCGCTCCTGGCTGACGGTGCAGAGCCTGCTTGGGGTTCTCTATCCCTACGTCTCCCTCACTGGCAGAAGTGCACGTTCTCTCGCTCTCTCTCAAAAGATAAATAAATGAATTTTAAAATAAATAAATTGCTGTGAAAACTCGAACACTTACAGAAAAGTGCCACCTGCTTGTTTTTTTACAGAGGGGTAAACCGAGGCCCGGAAAGCAGAAGTAACTTCCATGAGACCTCAGAGTGGGTTCGTTCAGGGGCAAGATAACACCCCAAGACTCCTTGCTGCTGGTAAGATGATCCTAGAATACCACCCTGCTGGTTTCTCCACTCCCCGCCCCCACCCACCGCAGGACCTCGGCCCTTTGGCTACTCATCGTTGGCTCCCACCTCATTCCTAAGGGAAGAAGAAAGGTGTGGATCTCTTCCTCCTGACACCTGAGAACCACAGTCCCACTAAGAAGTTCTAGGCCAGGGGCGCCTGGCTGGCTCAGTCGGTAGAGCATGCAACTCTTGATCTCAGGGTTGTGAGTTCAAGCCCCACCTTGGGTGTAGAGATCACTTAAAAATAAAAAATCTTAAAAAAAAAAAAAAAAGTTCTAGGTCAATAGCTCTGAAATCAGGGTCCCCCAGACCGGCAGAATCAGCATCACTTAGGTGTTATAAATGAGAATTCTCAGGCCCTACCCCAGACCTATTCAACCAGAATAGGGGGTGAGGCCCAGCAAGCTTTATCAAACCCTCCATGGATTCTGGTGCATGCTCAACATGAGGATCACTATTCTAAGCAAAGCTTTGCAAATCAAGGCCCAATTAGGATGAGAACAAACTCACTGAGGACCTGTGACCTGCTCCTCACTGAAGGCTGCCACCCTCACCTCCTATCCCCAGTTTCTAAAGCTTCGGCTTGAGCCGTCTCTGAAGTCTGGGTCTGGACACAGCTCTGCCTTGTGGCCCTTCTCCGCATCACCCTTCTCCTCCTCCTCCCCCCCACCCCCGCATTCCCTCTGCACATTTCTTGGCGAGTGTCTGATGACCGTATCTGAGAGACCCGGACGGGTTAAGTTAACCACAGTGATTTGTCATACATTACAGAACAGCTGACACCCCCGAGACCGGCTGAACCATGAGATCAGTTAGAAACAATGCTGTTTGTGCCCTGTGTGTGGATGTCGTATGGTTGTGGTTACTGCATGGTGAGGGGTTCGGGGAGAGGAGGTCTCCTCGTCCTAGTAAGGAGGGATGCCAGAAAAACCAGCTGTCCTTCCAGAATTCTGTTTCTGCCATTCACTCTCCCGAAACTGTAGGTTTATAATTGCAAATCAAAGTCCAGCGCAGCCCCTGATATTGGCCCCTTGGGGCTCAAGAGAGGCGGGCAGAAAACAGAGACCCTCTCCTATTTCCTGGAGCCCCTTGGTTGTAATAGAAGGTCTTAAAGAGATTTGGCAAGGACTCATTTCTCACCAGCCTGTCTTCTAATCCTGGTGTCCTCTTAGATGCCATGGTGGCATCCTGCCAGCAAAGACGGGCCAGGCCTCCATTCCCGTCCTTTCTCTAGATCAGTTGGGTTATATGTAACCAAATAAATAAATATGGCTTAATTTATTACCCCACATAATATAGAACTGAAAGAGGCCTGGGCGTGCCCAGTTAATTTGGCAGCCCAACAGACTCACCCAGTACCCGAGTTCCTTCCTCCTTCTGCTCTGCCATGTTTGCAGTTACTCTTGTCCTCAGTCTTGTCCCCTCTTAGTCACAAAACGGCTGCATCAGCGCCAGCCAAATGCGTATATTCACCAACTGCAATGGTGACTAGAGGCAACAGAAAAGGGAGTTCTTTCTTGTCCCCTCTTTCAAAAATTTTTATTATGCAAATGTTCAAACATAACACGAAAGAAGACAGTAGCATGAAGCTACCCCCAAATCCCCCTCTGGCCCACATTTACCCACAACTCAGCTTCGATCATTATTAGCACAAGACTGGTCTTGTTTCATTGTTACCCCCTTCCCACCACACATCCTGGTGGGATTTTTTAAACTTTACATCCAAATTAGTTAGCATACAGTGAAACAATGATTTCAGGAGTAGATTCCTTAATGCCCCTTCCCCATTTAGCCCATCCCCCCTTCCACAACCCCTCCAGCAACCCTCAGTTTGTTCTCCATATGTATGAGTCTCTTCTGTTTTGTCCCGCTCTCTGTTTTTATATTATTTTTGTTTCCCTTCCCATATGTTCATCTGTTTTGTCTCTTAAAGTCCTCATATGAGTGAAGTCATATGATTTTTGTCTTTCTCTGACTGACTAATTTCACTTGGCATAATACCCTCCAGTTCCATCCACGAAGCTGCAAATGGCAAGATTTCATTCTTTTGATTGCTGAATAATACTCCATTCTATATATATACCACATCTTCTTTATCCATTCACCCATCGATGGACATTTGGGCTCTTTCCATACTTTGGCTATTGTTGATAGTGCTGCTATAAACATGGGGTACCTGTGTCCCTTCGAAACAACACGCCTGTATCCCGTGGATAAATGCCTAGTAGTGCAATTGCTGGGTTGTAGGGTAGTTCTATTCTTAGTTTTTTGAGGAACCTCCATACTGTTTTCCAGAGTGGCTGCACCAGCTTGCATTCCCAACATCCTGGGTTATTTTAAAGCAAATCTCAGGAGTACCTGGGTGGCTCAGTTGGTTAAGCGTCCAACTTCAGCTCAGGTCATGATCTCGAGGTTCATGAGTTCAAGCCCCACATAGGGCTCTGTGCTGACAGCTCAGAGCCTGGAGCCTGCTTTGGATTCTGTGTCTCCCTCTCTCTCTGGCCCTCCCCTGCTCATGCTCTGTCTCTCTCTCTCTCTCAAAAATAAAATAAAACATTAAAAAAATTTTAAAGCGAATCTCAGACATCACCTCCTGTTTAGTATCAGTAGCTAAGAAAGGCTTGCTCGTCTTTAAAAACAAAAACAAAACATCAACAACAAAAAACATAGTGCCTCAGTCACATCTAACAAAATTAACCTCAACTTCTTAAAGTCATCTTATATCCGATCATTGCTTAAATTCCTCCACAAAAATTTTCGTCTTCCTTAGTTTTGTTGTGAAGGCACGGATTGTTCAAATCCGGGTCCAAAATAAGTTCACACAATGTGTTTGGCTGACGGGTCTCAGAAGACTCCTTTAGTCAAATCCATGGGTGGGCAACCTGCACGTGGGGCCAAACCCAGCCCACGGCCTGTTTTTATAAACACAGCCTGCCACCTTCACTTGTTTACATATTCTTGGCCTCATTTCATGCTACAAAGTCACAGTGGAGTCGTTTCTACAGAGCCAGGATGAGCCACAAAGACTAAAATATTTATTACTTGGCCTTTACAGAAAAGGTTCGTTGACCCCTCATCTAAATAATTCCCCTATCTTTTTTTTTTCCTCTCCAGTTTTTGGTTTGAAGAAATGAGGACATTTGTCCCACAGAATCCTGTGTTTTCTGGTGCCCCTTTTGAGGAGCAAGGTAGAGGTTTCCAGAGCAACCCCCCCAGCCCACCCACAGCATTTACCTTCAAGTCTTTTTTTTTTTAATACGATTTATTGTCAAGTTAGCTAACATACATTGTATACAGTGTGCTCTTGGTTTCGGGGGTAGATTCCCAGGATTCATTGCTTACCTACAACACCCAGTGCTCATGCCAACGAGTGCCCTCCTCAATGCCTATCACCCACTTTGCCTTTGAGTCTTGATACCCAGAATCCCTCACAGCCAATCCCTGAACAGGCCCGAGGCCCTCCTCGGAAGCACATGGCTGCTCGCGAGATGCCCTCCCAGCCCCCGACCCGGATCCTCCCCGCTCCATCTTCTAGCTCGTGGTCAGCATCTAACAAGAACGCCCCCTGTCCCAGCTCTGTGCTGGACACCAGGGACCCAGAGGTGACCATGGCAGACCGGTCTGTGGGTTCTGAGCTCCTCATCTATTGAGGGTGCTCCCAAGCTGGGAGGGAGGCACAGGTGCCACGAGGGCACAGAGAAGGCGTGCCAAACCTACATTTGTGCAGTTGGAAAACGTTTCCTGGAGGGGGTGCCCAGGGGCTTGTGGGGAGGGTGGTGCGGGATCCAACCTCAAAGGGGCCGAAAAGCTGTGTTAAGGGATCTGGCCCATCCAGAAGTCTCTCACAGCCCCTGGAAGCTTCTATGAGGGGGCGGGAGCAGCATTAGGATTGAAACAGCGAGTGAGATGTAAAATCTGCTCTCAAGTTCCTCGCTCCCACTGAGGCATGAGTCACCCATGGTGGTGCACTGGGCTATGTCGAGCCCAGGGGGTGAAAGGGTCAAGATATAGTGTGAGGGGTGCTTGTAATAGTGTTTTGTCTTTTCAAGATATATCAAATATATATTTTTAATGTATATCTTTATATTGTATTTCATATCATATAATGTTTTAATGTATAATTTGTTTTATATATTATATACTGTAAATTATGTAATGATATGATTTTTAAATGCACAATTTATTCGATATTTAATATATAATTTTATTTATATATTGTTATATAGTTATTAAATTATGTATCAATATAAAATATAGACGTATATCTTTTTCATGTTTATTTTTGAGAGAGAGCGTGCACACCCATGTGCACGTCAGGATGGTCAGTTTGATATGAAATCTTCTGGGTGTAAGCCAGATGCTTTGTTTAAGCTGCGGGGGAGGGTCTGTGAGAGGGAGACAGAGGATCCAAAGCGAGTTCTGCGCTGACAGAAGAGAGCCCCGTGTGGGGCTCGAACCCACGAACCCTGAGATCATGACCTGAGCCGAAGTCAGATGCTTAACCGACTGAGCCACCCAGGCGCCCCCAGACATATATCTTAATATGTATTTGACATATTTCAGAAAGGCGGGATATTCTTCTAGGTCCATATATTTTCTGTGTAATGGGATACATAACAGGGTAGCCTCCTAACCATGGAATGGAGTCTCTGAAATGATGCCTCGGAGGTAGTGCCTTTTCTCTCTTCACCCAAAGCCACCTTTGCTCCAATAGGTTGTGCTGGGCTATGGCCCCTCTTGGAGCTGGTTTCTAAATGTGGAAAATGAGACTAGAAATATCAATCTCCCGTCAATGATGGCTAAACACAAAGCCCTCTGGGGAGCCGGGGCAGAGCATTTTGCTTCCTTCTTAGCCCTTAAAACGGAATGCCCTGAGTGACTAAGAGTCCTCACCCTCTGCCACTCAAAGGTCAGGTGGGTGGGAGCTGAACCTACATTTGCTCATTTCCAGGACGACCCACCCTCTTTCAAACAGGGGCGGGGTGTGGGGGGGGGGACACACAGGCACCCGCACTTTGCCAATGGAATTCTTGCCTTCCATCGGCACTGAGCTTTCACAAGCCCCATCTTCAAAATCGTCAGGAGTCGACAGTTGTCAGCTGTGTTCTCCAAAAGAGACACAGGCCTTTATTGAGCACTATGTACGAGGTACTGGGGGAAGCATTGCCCGGGCCCCGGGGAAACGTCAGCTCCTCGGGTGACCTGAATGTATGCCTGCTGGTGATTCCAATGGTGAAGGTGGTGGTTTGTATGACGTCTAACATTTGCCCAGCGAGAGAAAAACCTCAGCTGGGACGCCGGGAGGCCAGGGTCCTGGTCAAGGCTCTGCTGCTGACAGGCTGGGGAGCTCTGGGCAGTCCCCTTCCTGCCCTGTACCGTGAGTGTGGGGATGAGATCACCTCTGCGGTGCCTCTGAGCCCCCACCACCCATGACTCAGCCCCCAGGGCTTTGCACACCCTGTTTCCTGAGGCTGGGTGCCTTTTCCCATGCCTCCACCTGGCAAGCTATGCCTCCTCCTTCAGACTCTCTGTCAGCAGGCACTTCCTCCCTGGACCCATTATGACACATATTACTTTTTTTTTTTTTAATGTTTACTCATTTTTTGAGAGACAGAGACAGAGCATGAGCTGGGGAGGGGACTCAGAGAGAGAAGTCACAGATTCTGAAGTAGGCTCCGGGCTCCGAGCTGTCAGCCCGGAGCCCAACACGGGGCTCGAACTCATGAACCATGACATCATGACCTGAGCCGAAGCCGGCCGCCTGAGCGACCGAGCCACCCAGGTGCCCCGACACATATTTCTTATGGAAGCATTTCTTATACACTTTCTTTTTTTCTTTTTTTTTTTTTTTAAGTTTATTTATTTATTTTGAGAGGGAGAGAAAAAAGCATGAGTGGGGGAGGGGCAGAGAGAAAGGAAGAGTAAAGAGAGAATCCCAAGCAGGCTCTGCAACTGACCGTGCAGAGCCAGATGCGGGGCTCGAACTCATGAACTACGAGATCACGGCCTGAGCCGGAGTTAGATGCTTAACCAACTGAGCTACCCAGGCGCCCCTTCTTATAAATTGTCTTAAGGGCAGGGCTCAGGTGTTGTCTCATTAAGACCTGGCACACAGTAGGTGCTCAATAAAAGTGCGTCGTACTGGATAGCACTGAGGTCCCTTCCCTCCGCCCTCTACCCTGGGTGAGCGTCGCTCTCCTAAGGGCTAAATCGTTCTTGCAAGAGTCTGAACCCCTCACCGCGAAGGCCGGGAGGTGAAAAAGGATATAGGTCTCCAGGGATACTCAGGCCTTGGGAACTAACTGAGGCTTGATACACATCATCTCACCCAACAGCTGATGGTGACACCCTTGCGGTCACCATTAGTCACTCATCCGCCACAGGCACTTCTGTTCTTTTTATAACTCCAGGCAGTTGGGGCCCTACACCTGCCCCACATTTACGCTCCACAGGCTTCCGAGATCTGCTTTTTGGCAAGACCTCCAGATCAATTAGCCGAGTCAGTGCTGAGAAGTTGGGAGGTTTGTGGGGTGGGAACCGGGTCAGAAATCCCTCCCAGACACCAAAGAGCTACTTAGGGCCAGTGGCGTTGAGCCTGGTCACGGAGACCAGGAAGACCAGGTCACGGAGAAAGCAAAGTGCACAGACAATTAAAGCACACGGTGAAGATCCAAATCCGGAATGAGCTATAAAAGGGCTGCAGATTGCACGTTACAAGCTGTGTGCTTTCCCGAGTCCCCTCCAGCTGGCCGGCCGGGAGGAAGCTTCCTCCCACTTGGCCGCGACTGACCTCCACCGAATGTTCCAAATAGGTCCACATACCTCTCCCGGCCCCGTGGCCCAGAGAGCAGGGCAGCCGAGAGATGAGTCCTCCCTGGAGGCAGCCACACCCAGTGACCTCACTGCTCACTACCGAGCTGTGAGCACCAGGAGGAGGCAGAAGGCCCTGGGGAGTGGCTTCTAGAAGGAGCACCTCTATCCAAGGACAAATGGCCCAGAAAGCCAAACACAGGCCACAGCTTAGCTCTGGGGCCACATGGGTTTATCAGTCACCTGAAGAAACGTCAGAAGCCGCTGCCCATCCTGTGTTTGGGTGTCGAGCTGCCCTGTAGGGGTCTGGGCTCGACTGGAAATGCCCAGAGTGGTCAGCTGTCAGCTTTGGGGACTCCTTGGCCGTGCCTCCTCCCGCCTGCCCTGAGCAACAGCCGAAGTGACATTCAGGCACCTTGTTTCCCTTCTACCTCCAGCCCCGTTGCCTCAGTAATAGGAAGGATGGTGAGGGACCGTTACTCCTCAACCCTCCACCACCACTTGGGCGGCAGCATCCCTGGGGTCTTCTATCCCCCATGGGGCCCTTGTTCTTCTCTCTTCCAGAAAGCCATGTGTCCTGTAGCACCCACCCTCACAACTGCAACTATAAAGAGCTGTAAAGGTCTGAGATGTTACCCTCCTTGGAGGCTAGTCCACTTTTCAGGAGGAAGATGCTAACCGCCTGGGTCAGAGAGCAAGGACTTTGTTGTTCATGGCGCAGCGGGCAGCGTTAGCTTCCTGTTCCCTCGCCCCCAAGCCCCACGGGGCCAGGCCGGAGGCGGGCCCTGGTGGGTGCTGTGACCACAATGGGTTCGTGCCACAGCTGAGGAGCCTTGAGTCTAGGCAATGCCAGTCTTCTAAAGGGGCTGCTAGCAAACAGGCAAGAAGAAAGGCAAGATCATTATCTTCCAGGGCCATTTGTTATGCAAAAGTCCTCAAAAATATAGCCCAGAACCAAAGCTATTCAGGAGACAGACGGGGACCCACTGGAATCATCTCCCAGCAGATACTGTGGAGGTGACGTAAGCCTCTGAGCTGAGCAGAAAATGGGCATCCGTCTCCATAAGTGCAAGGGCAGTGGGGAGCTACGTCCTTTCTGACCCTTGGCCGAGCCCTGCCTTGGACTAGATCATTGGGAAGCAGGGTCTGAGACAATCCAGGTGCAGGCTGGTGGGGGAGCCGGGTACCTGGGGCCCAAGAGAGGGCAGGAGGCCGCAAAAGGGGCAGGCACTTCCAGAACCACATCAAACTGATAAGGGGGGTCCTGAGAGTCCAGCCGCTGACTTAGATGACCTGTTTGTGTCCACCCCCAAGGGACGCCCACCCTTGGGACTCCTTTCCCTTCTCGATGCACATTACTTCCCTGATCCCAGCCGAAGAGAAGTCGCCGGTAGAATCCAGATCTCGTCCAGCTAGTAGGAACCTGAGGGCTCCACAAAGTTAGCCCAGAGGGTAGGGCCTTGGGCCCTGGAATAAGACTGGCCCAGGTTCACGCCCAGTGCTGATGCAGACCAACCGCCTTGGGGACCTGGTGCAAGTCACGGCACCTGTCAAGTGCCTCGCTTTCCTTCTATGCAAAAGAATAAAGGTACCTACTCACGAGGGCTCTTGTAGAGATTAATCCAACCATCCACGGGAAGTGCTAAGCTATCACCCAGTGGCAGCACCGTGAATGGTGACCACTAATGTCCCAGCGACTGCTCTGGTGGTGACGGACCGTGCAAGGCGACACTGCCAGAGAACATAAGCTCTGGTATTGCAACCCAGGTTGCCCGACCTCCTTCCCAGGACGCCCATTCCAACTGGATCTGCCCTCTCCACCCACCCCGCCTCCTTCTTTCCGCCACTTCTCTCCAACCTCGGCAGCCTGGCGCCCTCCACCTTAGGCTGTAGCTACCTTGCCAAGGGGATTCCACACGCCGTCCGTGGTTTGTCCCTGTCGAATGCAGAATCCAGAAGGGCTTCAGGAAAGTCGGTGACGCTGGCTTGCCACTTACCAGCTCTGTGACGGGCGGAACGTTTCTTAACCCCCTTGAGCCTCAGTTTCCCCATCCGTAAAATAGGAAAACCGCAGAGCTGGCTTATGGGACTGCGGTGAGGATTCCTAGATGCTTGGCAGAGTGCCTGGCACGTGGTGAGGACTCAACAGATGTCAGCCGTTACTGACTGCATTTAGCGTTATTATTCTGAATGAAGATTGTAAAAGACACACCCAGATCCGGGGGGGGGGGGGGGTTGGTAGGTTCTGTGCTCCAGAAGTAAGGAACTGAGAAGCCAGCAGATGAGCTTGTGGGGAGGCAGAAAAGCCTCTCTGCACACTGTATAAACGTGTGCGGGTGAGAGGGTGCTGGCCCTCAGAAAGGCCTGGAAGCAGAGCAAGCACACAGTGCCACAGAGGGTAAGGCCATGGCGGCCGCCAGCTGCGCTCAGCCCTCTGGGGTCCCCCAGCAGCACGAGAAAGGGGGTGAAGATGACCACAGCCATCTGTCGGAGGTCCCAAGGTCCCGTGGGTGCTGGGGCCACAGTGGGGCCAGAGCCAGGTGACTCTGCAGCGTCTAGAAGGCCTCGGACCTACTTCTCACAGATCAGACTAAGCACTGGCTGGGTACATGGCTGGGGTAACCAGCTCATCCTGGTTTGCCCAGGCTTCTCCGATTTGGGCACTGACAGGCCCTGCCCTGGGCACACTGGAATGGTTGGTCCTGTACTTGTGACCCACTGGCTTCAGAATGGCGCCTATTCCCTTCCTGAGGGCCCCCGAGTGCCCTCAGCGGAGCTGTCCTCAGCCCCAGCCAAGCTCCACTGCTCCATCTTTCCCAAAGAAGTGGCCCCGGGATTTGACTGATAGCATCCACAATGATTGGCAGGTCAGGCTGGACGTGGCCCGGGGTCCAGGGGTCAACGTGACTGTAGCTGGGGCTGGCCCCCACTCCAAGGCAGCCAACTTCAAGGCCAGAAGATGTGCCAGGAGCGGTATAACTTCAACACAAACTTGGTGGAGGTTGTCAGGCACAGGGGTGAGGCCTGCTGGATGGCTGACGAGGGCACATTAAATGCTTATGGAAGTGTCCACCCCCAACAGATCTCAACACAGTATTTTTTAATTGGGGCTCTAATCCCCCAAAGTCTACTATATGTACCTCCCCTCACTGCCAGCTCCCTTGCCCCAGCGAGCCCGTACCCTCTAGAGGCACGGACGATGGTTGGACAGGGGTGGGAGAGATGGGGAGGTCTGATCCGGGACGCTGGCCGCAGGTTTAGAAAGGGGGTGGGGGGCTATCTAAGAAGAAGTTGGGTGAATATGCTAGGCAGTTCCTAGCGGTTGATGGGGAAGAGGCTAGGAGGAGGAGGAGGGGCAAATAAGGATGATCCCACTGGTTCTTCCCGAAGCATCTCCTGAAATGGAGAAGGGAAGTTTGGAAGGGAAAGGGAAGAGCTCGTTTGGAACGAGGTGAGTTTGAAGTTTCTGGGACTCAACCAAGGGAGCCCACACCTGGCGTGCAGTGAGCACCCAGGCCTGGCGTTCCTGGGAGACAAAAGATCTGAGAATCGTCAGCCTCTGGGTACACAGGCTGGTGAGCTGACTGCGGGGGGCGAGCGCAGTCCAAAGAGAGGCTTGCGGGTGGAATTAAAGCAAGACTGACTCCTAGTAGCTGAAGGTCTTGTCCTCTGAGAGTTTTCTGACTCTTGGGCAATTCACTAACTGTCTTACTGGGACGGGATTGATTTTCAACTCCATTTATCTATCTATCTATCTATCTGTTTGCTTTTACGTTTATTTATTTTTGAGAGAGAGAAAGTGCAAGCGAGAGGCAGAGAGAGAGGGAAACAAAGAATCCAAAGCAGGCTCTAAAGCACCGTCAGCGTCAGCGGGGAGCTCAAACTCGCAAACCGAATTGAACCTTCAGGTCCTGACCTGAGCTTAACCAACTGAGCCACCCAGGCACCCCCCTCAACCCCTTTTATATATAACTCTCCAGCCAACTGTGTGCCAGGGACTTAATTCCCATCCTTGAAACATATTCTTCCGGTGGGATTCTGGATCCTTCTGCAAAGGACAATTCTAGTGACTTCCCTTCCTCTCCAAGGTGGATGAATATGCAAATTTCATCTCCACCATGTCCCTCCATAAAGCCTGTGGTTTGGGGCTCTTTGCTCTTATCTTTTCACTTTGGGGATGAAAATTTTCAAATATATACGAAAGCAAAGAGGATAATAAACTTTCATGCACCCATAAACCAACTTTAATAATTGACTTGTAGCTAACCTCCTTCATTTATACGTTCCCCACTCCCCTATACACACACACACTCCATCCGTACTGGATTATATTGAAGCAAATTATAAATAGTTCATATGTCTCGAAAATATAAGATCTCTTTATTTTTTTTAAGTGTATTTATTTTTTTGAGAGAATGAGAGAGAGAGAGAGAACGAGCTGAGAAGGGGCAGAGGGAGAGGGAGAGAGAATTCCAAGCAGGCTCCGTGCTGTCAGCACAGAACCCAATGCGGGGCTTGAACTCACAGACCTGAGATCATAACCTGAGCCAAGATCGACAGTCAGATGCCTTACCGACTGAGCCACCCAGGCACCCCATAAGATCTCTTTAAAGAAAGTAAGCTTCTTTATTGAAGTGTAACATATATACTGAAAAGTGCTCAAGAAATACAAGAAATATATACACCTAACTCATGTAGCTACTTCCCAGAACAAGACATAAAGCATCATGAGCTCCCTAGAAGCCCCTCCACGTAGTCTCCCCATCCCTAATCCTTCACAAAATGACCACCATTTCGACCCCTGTCACCATAGATTAGTGTTCCCTATTTTGAACTTCATGTACATGGGATCATACAGTTTATATTCTGTTGTGACTGGTTTCCTTCACTCAATATTTTACATAATTGTTTCCTGTATTGGTTATGTGCTAATTTTTGTTGCTGTGTAGAATTTCACTGCATGCATACATGACCGTTTATTCCCCCATCTTATTATAAATGGACATTTGAGTGGTTTCCATTTGGGCTGTTATAAATAGCACTGCTATGATCATTCTGATGCACAGTATCTGTTGGCCATAGCAATCATTTCTGGGGGTTCTACACCCAGGATCGGGATTGCCTGATCATAAGATACACGTATGTTCATTTTTAAAAAGATACTACTAAATAGGGGCACCTGGGTGGCTCAGTCGGTTAAGCCTCCGACTTCAGCTCAGGTCATGATCTCATGATTCGTGGGTTCGAGCCCCGCATCAGACTCTGTGCTGGCAGCTCAGAGTCTGGACCCTGCTTTGGATTCTGACTCTGTCTCTCTCTGTCCCTCCCCCACTCACTCTGTGTCTGTCCCTATCTCTCAAAAATAAATAAAATGTTAAAAAAAATTTAAAGATACTACTAAATAGTTGTCTGAATGATTTGACCTTGGGTTGTCTGCATTTTTCTTACAGATTTGTGGGAGTTTACTTATATCCTGGAGTTTAATCCTTTGTTGGACATTTCTATTAAAAATGATTTCTCCTGCTCTGTGGCTTAGTCTCCTCGCTCTTCATATCTTTTCATGAACAAAAGTTCTTTATTTTCATAAAATCTAATTTATCCATTTTTCCTTTAGTAATCCCTTTTGAAATCCTACTTAATAAATCTTTACCTCACCAAGGTCTTAAAGATAATCTCGTCTGTTATCTTTTAGAAGCTTTATTAATTTTTTCATTTGGTTCTGTATCCATCCAGAATTTATCTCTACCCGAGGTATAGTAAGGTTCAACATGCATGTTTTTCCTATATGGATATCCAAATTTCATATACTATTTATTGAAAAAAACATTCTTTCATTGCATTTCAGTGGCACATTTCTTGGGAATCTGGTAACCATATATGTGTGTCTGTTTCTGGACCCTATTCTGTCCATTGGTCTATTTTTCCATATGCATGCCAACACCATACTGACTCAATTACTACAGCTTTACAATAAGACTTTATATTTGATGGTAAAAGTTCTCCATTCCGGCTTTGTTTTGCATCTATGTATTCTTGACTATCCTTGGCCTTTCGCATTTCCATATAAATGTTAATATTTTGGGGGGCGCCTGGGTGGCTCAGTCGGTTAAGCGTCCAACTTCGGCTCAGGTCATGATCTCGCGGTTCGTGAGTTCAAGCCCCACGTCGGGCTCTGTGCTGACAGCTCAGAGCCTGGAGCCTGTTTCAGATTCTGTGTCTCCTTCTCTCTCTGACCCTCCCCCGTTCATGCTCTGTCTCTCTCTGTCTCAAAAATAAATAAACGTTAAAAAAATGTATATAAAAAAAAGAATAAAGTTTAATATTTTTTGAGGGGGGAGGGGCAGGGAGAGAGAGAATCTTCAGCAGATTCCACATCCAGCAAGGAGTCTGACCAGGACTCCATCTCACGACTGTGAGATCATGACCTGAGCAGAAATGAAGAGCTGGACGCCTAACCGACTGAGCCACCTACGTGCCTCTCCGTATAATTTTTAGCATTGGCCTATACATTTCCATATTAAAACAGGCTTTTGTAGAATTGCATTATATCTATGGATCAAAGTGGGGAGCGATGACTTTTCTACAATCTTGACTCTTCTAATTCATAAACGTGGTATATTATTTACCTCCACTGCACTATTACATTATCGGTCTCACTACTGTTTTGTAGGTTTTTGTATAGCAATCATTCTTTGTTAAAATTTTTTCTAGGAATTTGACGTATTATGATGTTATGATAAACTGAATCATTCTGTAAAGTCTATTTTATAATCTGAGGTGCCTGGAGTGCTTATCTGACTTTGGCTCAGGTCATGGTCTCACAGCTCATGGGTTTGAGTCCCGTGTCCCTGTGTCAGGCTCTGTGCTGACAGCTCAGATCCTGAAGCCTGCTTCATATTCTGTGTCTCCCGCTCTCTCTGCCCCTCCCCTGCTCGCACTCTGTCTCTCTCTCCTTCAAAAATAAATAAATATTTAAAAATTTTTTTATTTTATAATCACTGCTGATACATTGACTTGGGATCCAGGGACATTGCTAATTTATTGTTAATTCAATGGTTCATTATTAGATTCTTTTCATATGTCATCTTCAAAAAGTTGTATTTCTTTCTTTCCAATCATATGTCTTTATTTCTCTTTCTTGCTTAATGTACCGACTACAACCTCCAATATAATGTTGAATAAACTTGGTGACAGGAAGTACACTTGTCTTGTTCTCATTTTCCAAGGAAAAGCTTTTACAATATCACCACTATGATGTTAGCTGTAGTTCTCATCCATTCTTAGAGTATTAAGAGTTTTTATAACGAACGGGTGTTAGAATTGTATCAAATCCTTTCCATGTATCTGAAAAGGGTCTAGTATCCAGAATATATAAACAACTTTTACAACTTAGCAATAAGAAAAATAACTTACTCTTAAAATGGGCAAAGTATTTGAATAGACATTTCTCCAAAGAAGATACACACAGTGACCAACAGATGCATGAAAAGATGTTCAACATAGTTAGTCCTTAGGAAAATGCAAATCAGAGGCACGATGAGATGCTCCTTCCCGTGCACTGGGATGGTATAATCCAAACGACAAATAACCACAAGTGTTAGCTAGGTCGCAGAGAAATTGGAATCCTCATACACTACTAGTGGGAACGTAACATAGTACACAGTGCGGCTACTTCGGAAAACGGTTTGACGATTCTTCAAAAAGTTGAACTTAGAGTTAACCTATGACCCAGCAATTCCACACCTATGCATTTATCCAAGAGAAATGGAAACATAGGTCCCGGCAAAAACTGGCACAGGAATGCTGATAGTGCCATTGTTCATAACAATCAGAAAGTGGAAACAATCCATCAACCGATAATTAAATAAACAAAATGTGGTATAACCAGACAATGGAATAGAATATTTTTAGACACAAAGAATAAAGTGTTGTTAAATGCTACAACATGGACAAACTTTGAAAGCCTTATGCTGAAAGAATGCACCCGAACACACAAGACCTCATATACTTGTCATCTGATTCCCTTTACATGTCCAGAATAGGTAAATCCATAGAGAGAGAAAGTAGATTAGGGACAGGCACATGGAGGGGAAGAGAAAATGGGGAGTGACTGCTAATGGATATGAGGTTTCTTTTTGGGGTAATGAAAACGTTCTGACACTAGACGGTGGTGATGGTCGCACAATATCGTGCATGTACTAAATTTTACACTTTAAAAGAATGACTTCTATGGTATGTATCTCTTTTTTTATTTTATTTTTTTACATTTATTTATTTTTGAGAGACAGAGAGAGACAGCATGAGCAGGGGAGGGGCAGACAGAGAGGGAGACACAGAATCAGAAGCAGGCTCCAGGCTCTGAGCTATCAGCACAGAGCCTGACATGGGGTTCAAACCCACAAACTGTGAGATTATGACCTGAGCCAAAGTTGTATGCTTAACCGACTGAGCCACCCAGGCATCCTTATAATCCAAATTTTCTTAAATATCTCTCAGGAAGGCATCACAATGGAGACAATGACCCTGAATAAATCAGTTGATTTCTATATAAAGACAATGTTTTATACAACAACAACAAAGGAAATTGTGTTTATTTAGCACATGGATGCAGTGTACTATACAGGTCAGTGGGGGCAAGCCTATCAGTTGTGTTGTTCAAATCTTCTATATCACTACTGATTTTATTGTTGTCTACTTAGTTACAGAGAGAGGGAGGCTAAAGTTGTTCACCTGATTGTGTGTCTACTCTGTCCCACTGCTTGAGTTTTCTTCTTTAGGTTCTCTTTTACATGGAGGTTGGATCTTCTCTGTCTTCCACACCTATCACTTTCTCTCATATCTTTTCTTTTTCACTCTCCAGTTTATTTATATTTCTTTTTAATTTACTTCCTTTTCATCTATTTCTCTTATGGTATTATTTGTGTTATTTGTTCACTCTTGTATTCGTTCTATTTTTTTTTTTCATTTCTGAAATGGTTTTTCTTTGTAGAAAAGAAAAACCATTTTTCTTAACTCTATGTAAGCTCTTTTCAAGTCTTCCTTTTGTCCAATCTTCTCATTTATACATTTTTATGATCCTGAGTTATGCTTTAGTTTCATAGCTTCAGTCATTTTAAAAAATTCTTTTAGCTCATTTTCAAATATTAAATTAAAATTTGCATTTGTATTGTGGGAAGTCTTTCTAGAGAACTTCATGGTCTGATAGCCTGTTATGCTCATTAGTCTCTTTTCTTATAAGACACCTGAATGGAACTGGATTCCTTCTCTGCAATCTTATTCTATTGCCCTTTTTTTTTTTAATTTTTTTTAACGTTTATTCATTTTTTGAGAGACAGAGTGAGAGCAGGAGAGGGGCAGAAGAGAAAGGGAGACACAGAATCCAAAGCAGTCTCCAGACTCCAAGCTGTCAGCACAGAGCCTGAGGCGGGGCTGGAACTTGTGAACCCCGAGATCATGACCTGAGCCGAAGTCAGTTGCTTAACCGACTGAGCCACCCAGGCACCCTTCGATTGCCCATGTTTGAGACAGGCTTCCCTGTACTCCTGAGTGGGATGAGTAGGTGAAGATTTCTTGGCCAAGATTCATGACTCTAGGGCTCCATCTTCTGTTGTACTGAAAAATGTTTTTGAAATTAGCTTCAGAGAAGTTTAAGAACTGCTTCCTCTGTTACTCTCCCCCACTGTGTGTGTGTGTGTGTGTGTGTGTGTGTGTGATGCGTGCAGGCATTCACAGAAGCCAGGATCCCCTACTTTATCATCTTTATGTGGATCTTCTCTCTACTTGGCTCCTCATTGTCCTATTATTTACTTCTGGCCATTTCCCCTCAGTGTAGGGCTTTGTCCTAGTTTGGCTGCTGAGCTTCACCATTTCATGGGGAGATGTCATGTGCTCTTGGGAGGATTAATTTACATCATAATTACAAAGCATTTCCCAAGGTGTCTGGCAGATAGTATTACACATGGGATACTTAGGATGCTTATTAATGCCTACCCCCTTTTACCATACATACTAGTCCTATCCGTAAACATAAGCTATTTCCTTGATGTGAGTCTCTCTTTCTTGCCTCCGTACCTCTGCGCCTGCTACTCCTTTCCCTGAAAAACCTCTGCACAGTCTCTGCCACTCGCTGATCCTTTAAGAGCATCCTATTCTGGTTATATCAGTGGGTTAACTGGACCCAACCAACACTCTGGACCACCGCAGCTCCCCATTTTTAAGCCATGCATCCCAAACCCCCTCTGAGATTTTACACCAGTGGCATAACTTTTATTTAGATTTTTTTATTCTATGCCAAGCCCTTTACATATATTACCTCTTAATCTCCACAACAAAACTCTGATTAAAGGCCCAGTTGGGTAGATACAATTATTGGCCTTCTTTTACATAGATGGACACTGAGGTGGAAAGAGACTAGATACTTATCCCAAGGTTGATTGTTGGTTGTGATAAAGCAGGAATTTTGACCAGGCAGTCTGGTCGAGTTTGAACGTGGTGCTACATCTCTGGATTGTAGTCTCCATCAAGGATGGAGCCCTGGCTTGCACGCTTTTGTAACTCTCTCTGTAATCATCAGTTCTTAGCAGTACCCGGCACATAGTAGGGGTTCAGCAAAGACTTCCTCGATGAGCTACAATAGATGGGTGTGCATAGTACGTTGTGTGGGTTAAATGCACGGGGCTGTGGGATTTTAGGAAGAAACCTTTCTAGCCGAAAGGCAAATGGAAAAGTCTCAGACACTGCTCAATTCCTTCCAAAGAGTCATTAGTCAGACTCTTGCTCAGAACTTCTTTTTTTCTTTTTTCCATTCAGGTTTGAGCTCAGTGAGATGTTTATGTTTTCACAAGCCCTCGGCCACTAATAACTCATCGCAAAACTCCCAGACATGGCCAGGCCCAGCCCTCAGAACGTTCACAAAACCCACACCAATTTTCTAAAGCTCTATAATCTGAGGCCACCGCTCTCACAGAGAAATCCCAGACCTACTGTTGTTTAATAGAAATATCAGAAAATTGAAAGGTCACTGATGAGTTAGAAATCCAATTTTTCCAGACGTTGGAATTTCACTTGGATGTGGATTTACTAGGCAGCTGTATGTGAGCTGGGCTCTGAAGAAAGCACTGGCCTTGAGCCAGAAAACCAGGGCTTGGTCCCTGCTCTGCCACTTGTTGGCTGAGTAACGTTGGGCAAGTACCTCTCCTTGCTGGTTCTCTGTTTTTTCACTAAAAAATTAATCACGGATAACAACGTTCTGCTCATGTCACACCATTGTCGGGCATAGATGAAATAATGTATGTGAAGTTCTTTGCTATAGGCTGTGCTATACAAAATCAAGAGGGTAAGCCAGGGGAGCCAGTTGGGAAGGGTCGGCAGCCATCTTTCAACAGGCATCATGGGACCACTGAAGCAGATGAGCGGGCCAAGAAGGCAGTCTGATGAAGAGTGAAGAATAGAGCAGAGGAAGAAAAGGAGTTGAGGACTATGTAGTCTAAAAGAGAAAGAACAGGGGCACGTGGGTGGCTCAGTCGGTTGAGCGTCCGACTTCGGCTCAGGTCATGATCTCATGGTCTGTGAGTTCGAGCCCCGCGTCGGGCTCTGTGCCGACAGCTCGGAGCCTGGAGCCTGTTACGGATTCTGTGTCTCCCTCTCTCTCTGCCCCTCCCCTATTCATGCTCTGTCTCTCTCTGTCTCAAATAAATAAATAAATAAATAAGAAAGAACAGACAGAAAGAGTGAGGAGGCTGCTGTCTTTCCAGTTTCTATAAGTACCAGCCTTCTGGGAGATTTCTATAGTAGGCTATCCTTATAGCAGTCCCCATTATTTTCATCCATTTAAAAAAAGCAAGAGACTCGAGTTCTACTACTCATTTCCGTGATATGTACGTTAGCAATCTAGATTCCTGTCTTATTAATCAACAGAGATTAATATGATGGGATAAACGGCAAACCAAGGGTAATTACCAACGCCCTCTTAGCATGGGTCAATCTCATATAAAAGTGTTGTCGGTATGTAGCCACCCCAAGCCTGGTCACAGCCATCATCCACCATGGATTTAGACTTCTTTCTTAAAGCAGGAAAAAATTTCCCCTTCACCTAATGATGGGTGAATTAACTGCGGTTGCTACACTTAACAGTCTTTTGAGTCTTTTGGAATGAAATAGAATAGAATGGATTAGTCTAGCACATAGTAGGCAATCAACCAATATTTGTTCCATTTAATGTTTGTTGAATGGAATATTTATTGAATCAATGATACAGAATAGTTATTCTTAAAATCTACACTGCTGCAAAAACACCTAGAAAGGCTGAGTTGAATATCATGACATGTATCACAAAGCATGGATGAAACTGAAGATAAGTAAGAGAAATCTCAAGGAGCCAAAAACCAAAGAAGTGACTAGAGAAAAGACCAGGCAGATCAACCGTGGATGCCCGGAGACACGTGCTGATCCAAGAAAACCAGATCCCAAGTTACAATGACCACAGGCATCAAAGGCAATGATATCTTGGGGGGGGAGTGGGGGGATGGAAGCTGAGATCATCCCACATAGAATTAAAATACAGTCTACGGCCATACCACCCTGAACGCGCCCGATCTCGTCTGATCTCGGAAGCTAAGCAGGGTCGGGCCTGGTTAGTACTTGGATGGGAGAATTAAAATACATTCTCCGTGAGCTAATAATGTCAATGAAAGTGTAGACTAGAAAAAGGATCTATTTGCTAGGAAAAGGAATCAAGAAAGACGCTTGTTTTGAGTAAAAGGACAGAGTCTCTCCTAAAGCATGATAACCACAGACCTACCTTCCCTACATGTGTGGTTCAAATTTATACCACTGGTAGGGGGAAATATGCCAAGTCAACAAATAAACATAAATAGAAGGGTAGTACACTGACAGTTGCCTCACAAAAGCAAGTGCAAGCCTGCTTCGACACACTATTCTTCACGCAGGCAGGATTCCCACAGAAAAGTTGCAGCCAAGCATGATCACGGTCTAAAGTGCAGGCAAAATACCCGGGAATACAAGTCACCAAGAGGGGAGATTCCACTGACGTAACAAGATAAAGAAATGGATGCACCAAAGTCTTTGTGTATTGGCATGCCTAAATGTAAAAGTTCAAATAAGTATGCTTGCATGTTTTAAAAGTTTTTCAAGAATAAAGGAGTGGCTGGGCGGCTCAGTCGGTTAAGTGTCCGACCTTGGCTGAGGTCACGATCTCGTGGTTTGTGGGTTCGAGTCCCATGTCGGGCTCTGTGCTGACAACTCAGAGCCTGGAGCCTGTCTCCCTCTCTCTGTGTGTCTCCCTCTCTCGCTGCCCCTTTCCCACTTGTGCTCTGTCTCTCAAAAAATAAATAAACATCAAAAAGATTTACAAAATGTTTTTTAGATAAATTATAAAAGAAAGAAAACTTTTTAAAGAACATAATCACAGAATGTGGAACAGAATGAAAACATAATCACAAATTTGGAACAGAATGAAACAGAGATCTTAGAAAAAGTAAATCACTGATGGGGCACCTGGGTGGCTCAGTCAGTTAAGCGGCCCACTTCGGTTCAGGTCACGATCTCACGGTTTGTGAGCTCGAGCCCCGCGTCAGGCTCTGTGCTGACAGCTCAGAGCCTGGAGACTGTCTCCCTCTCTCTGTGTGTCTCCCTCTCTCTCTGCCCCTCTCCTGCTCGTGTTCTGTTTCTCTCTCTCTCAAAAAATAAATAAAACATTAAAAAAAATACATCACTGAAAGTAAAAATTAATGGAAGAAAAATCTGGAAGACCACACGTTCTGAAGGTAAGACTGAGAGAAAATCAAGCCACTCATGCGTTGCTGATAGAGTGAATACTGGTGCCAACCCTATGGACAATGTTCGTGTGTGTAAACATATATATATAGACACTCTTCCAGTTAACAAAATTAAATACACGTTATGTTCTGATCCAGCAAATGAATGGGTTATTCAATTGCAACATGGTTTGTAAGAGCAAAAGACTATAAATAACTCAAATGTCTCTCAACGGGAGGCTGGTCAAACAAATTATGTTTCATCTACATAATGAAATATTGTGCAACCATTTTAAAAAATAAAAGAATGAGGAGGGGCACCTGGCACTCGGTCAGAAGAGCATGCAACTCTTGATCTTGGGGTCGTGAGTTTGAGACCCACATTGGGTGAAGACATTGCTAAAAAAGAAATAAGCTTAAAAAAATAAAATTAAGGGTGCCTGGGTGGCTCAGTCGGTTGAGTGTCTTGGCTCTTAGTTTTGGCTCAAATCACGATTCCAGGGTTCATGGGTTCAAGTCCCATGTCGGGCTCTGTGCTGACAGTGTGGAGCCTGCTTGGGATTCTCGGTCTCTCTGCCTCTCTCTCTGCCCCTCCCCCTGCTCTCTCTCTCTCTCCCTCTCTCCCAAAAATAAATAAATGCTCAAAAAATTTTTTTAATTTAATTAAATTAAAAATAAATAAAAGAATGAGGAAGCTCTCTAATGCAAATAAGGAAAGATCTCCAAAGTATACTATTTTAAAACAAAATAATGGCACAAAGCAAGATGTGTAATGTGCTTCCTTTGATGTGAGGAAGGAAGAAAATAAGACATTCATACTAGTTTTTATTTATATTTGTGTTGGGAAGAAAACTCTGAGAAGACACCAAAGAAACCAAGAAAGAAATAGGAAGAGGAAAAAAGGTTGTAGCTGTGGAGGTAGGCTGGAATGGGGCAGCAGTGAGATTTTTCAACGACAGATGTGAACCCTCAGATTCAAGAAGAACAAATCCCAGACAGCTTCAATTAGAAAGAAATTCCTATCGAGATACAGACTTTGTGGTAAAACTTCAGAAAATCAAAAACGAAAATATCTTTGAACCAGTTCCTCCTCCGCCAGCCCCCCCCCCCAAATAAATTCTCTATACAGGAATAACAGTTACACAACAGCAACAATGAAAGCCAGGAACAGCGAAGTGATGTCAAAGCGTTGAGAGGTGTCAACCAGCGGGGCCTTCGAAGTGCCAACTTGCTAAAATTATGATTCAAAACAAAGAGCAGAATAGAGATGTTTCAGGCACACGGAAACTGAGAGCATGGGCTGCCAGAGACAGCCACCGAAGGCGCTTCTCGTGGGTTTACTTTAAGAAAAAGAAACTTATCTTCAAGGGAAATTCGGAGCTGAGCAAATAACAGGCAAAGAAATTGATCAGCGTGTGAGTAAATGTAAACAAATGTTGACTGTATCAAGCAAGTAAGAGTACCCACCACTCAGTCCGTGCAGGAAAAGTAACACTGAGCAAAAATACCAGACAAAAATAACCCTGAGAATGAGAAAAGGTGATTTTAGTAAATAGCATTCTTTTTTTTTTTTTTTGGTGGGGGGGGGGGGTTATTTCTGAAAGAGAGAGAGAAACAGAGTGCAAGCAGGGGAGGGGCAAGGAGAGAGGGGAGACACAGAATCTGAAGCAGGCTCCAGGCTCTGAGCTGTCAGCACAGAGCCTGACTTGGCGCTCGAACTTATGAGCCATGAGATCATGACCAGAGCCAAAGTCGGATGCTTCGCTGCCTGAGCCACCCAGGTGCCCCTAGTTAATAGCGTTCTAAGATCCTGAAATCCCTGGAAAGAAAAACAGGAAACTTAAGACCTTGCTAGGAATGCGTGTTAGCATTTTTTAGGGGCAACCACGAGAGAATCAGAAAGGCTCTAAGAGTAAACCACTAGAGAGAAAAGAATGTAACTTTTTAAAAGTTCAGTCAGCCTCAAAGAAGGCAGGAAAAGAGGGGAGAGAGCATGGAAAGGCAGGACAGCGAACAAACATAACGGTGATAGAAACAAACTCATGGAACAGTAATTATAAATGGACTTAATGCAGAGTTACACTGCCAGTTACTCAGACTCGATGACATCACAAAAGCCAACTAATTATGTTTAACAGAGACCCAGCTAAAACACTAAAACAAAAGGAATTTAAGAGTAAGATAGAAGATATGCATGTGAGTACTAATCAAAAGAAGGTTGGCATACTTAAAAATTGTTAAGATGGTAAATTTCACGTTATGTGTATTTTACCAAAACTAAAAATAATTACACTAAAAAAAAAAGTTGGGATAGCTCTGTTAACATCAGACAAAACTGATATCCCAGGGAAAAGCATAATTTGGGATTTAAAAAGTTTAAAGGGTTTAATTCACCAGGAAGACAAAGCGATACTAAGCTTGTTTAATAACATAGCCTCAAAACATAGAAAGCCAAAGTTGACAGAACTCCCGCTGCAGGGTGAAATCTACAGGTCTTTCTTGAACAATCTGTCTTCACAATGGGATATTTTAACCTGATTCTCCCAGTAGTTAATATATGAAGAGACCATAGATTTGAACATAGTACAGTACCCTGCGTCAAAAAATCAGCAAACAGGTATTTTTCTCAAGCATGCAGGAACATTTATGAAAAACAGTTATTAAACCATGGAGAAAATCTCAGCCAGCATCAAAGAATGGCTGTCATACAGACAGACATGTCCTGCTATAGTGCAACTGTATCAGAAATCACTAATCAAGTGATAGTACTTAAAACCCCATTTTCTTGGGGCGCCTGGGTGGCTCAGTCGGTCGAGCATCTGACTTTGGCTCAGGTCATGATCTCGTGGTCTGTGAGTTCGAGCCCCGCATCTGTGCTGAGCTGTCAGCACAGAGCCCGGAGCCTACTTCGGATTCTGGGTCTCCCTCTCTCTGCCCCTCCCCTGCTTGTGCTTTCTCTCTCAAAAATAAATAAGCATTAAAAAAAATTTTTTTCTTGAAAATGTAGAGAGCATACTTTTAAATAACTTACAAGGTAAAGAAAAATCATAAGGAAATTTGGAAAATATTAAGAAACCAGGCAATAATGAAAATACTTCCCACCAAAACTATCGAGAGGCAGTATAAAAGATTTTGGGGGAAATGTAGAGCCTTAAGTGTTTACATTAAAAAAGAAAAGAAAAGAAAATTAAGCTAAGGATTCAGTTCAAGAAGTTAGTAAAAGAAAACTAATTATAGTTTTCTCCTCCTATAGAAGGAGCCCAAAGAATACTGGGAAAAGGAGGGAAATGAAAAGGTAAGAATGAAACTGATCAAATGGGAAATAATGATACAATAGAGAGGATCAATGAAGCCAAGGGCAAGTTCTTTGAAAAAATTAATAAAAAATAGAAAAACTTTTAGCCAGACTCATCTAAAAACAGAGAGAGAGAAACAATGATAAAAAAAAATTGTGATCAAATAGGGGGCATGACTACTGATTCAGAAAGACATTTTTTCTAGGAGTGTGAGAGACAAGTATAAATAATGTCATGGCCACAATGGTGAAATTTCAGACAGATGGGACATTTTCCTAAGAAAAATGTAACTTGCCAAAACTGATACCAGAAAAAAAAAAAAAAAGCCAGAAAACTCAAACAGAACTATAACTGCTGAAGATACGGACTCAGTATTAAAAATCTGCCCAAGTACAAAAATTGGGTGCCAATCTCTGGAGACTCTTCCACAGAATGGAAGCAGAGGAAAGACCCCTCCGGTCGTTTCGTGAGGCTGAGGGGAAAACCACATAACCACAGCAACACATCAGGCTGGTGAGGAAGAAGAACCCAGGAAGAAGAGGAAACCGAGAATAATCACAGGAGGAAAAGAATGCCACTGGGACTGCATTTGGTATCTTTAAAATAGGCACGATAATTACAGTATAAACACTGGTGTTGTCGAAGGACCTCTCTGATTATGGTTCATATGCGTAGAGCATGGAGTAGATAGAGTTTATGTAAGTGGACACAGTCAGGGTCAGGAGCTTCCTCGTGCATTCTGTGTAGACTATCCATGGAGCTTTTTTGTCAAAGGTAAATATTTTGTAGCCCTAGGAAAATGTACCCCCAAATCATACCAACACGCAAAAGAATGAAGTCGGACCGTTTTCCAAACACAAAAATAAATTCTAAGTGGATCATAGACCTAAATGTAAGAGTTAAAACTGTAAGACTCTTAGGAGACAGTATAGGAGTGTATCTCCATGACCTTGGGTTAGGCAAAGACTTCTTAGGTATGACATTGAAAATATAAGCAACAAAAGGACAAACAGAAATGTTGGACTTCGTTAAAGTTAGAAAGATTTGTGCTTCCAAGGACACTCTGAAGGGAGTGAATAGAAAATGTTTGCAAATCATATATCTGAAAAGGGTCTCAAATCCAAAATATATAAAGAAGTATTAGAAATCAACAACAAAAAGACAAATAACCCAATTCAAATAATATATAGATACACATATACATATATATGTATTATTCACATACAACTCAAGCATTTAAAGTGTACAGGTCAGGGGCACCTGGGTGGCTCAGTCGGTTGAGCATCGACTCTTGGTTTCGGCTTAGGTGGTGATCTCACAGTTTTGTGAGTTCAAGCCCCGCATCGGGCTCTGAGCTGACAGCGTGAAGCCTGCTTGGGATTCTCTCTCTCTCCCTCTCTCTCTGCCCTTCCCCTACTTGCGCTGCCTCTGTCTCTCTCAAAATAAATAAATAAGCTGCCAAAAAGAATAAATGAAGTGTACAATTCAGTGGTTTTGAGCATATTCAGAGTTGTGCACCCACCGCCATGATCAATTTTCATCACTCCAAAAAGGAAACCCTGTGCCCATTAGTGGTCTCTGTTCATTTCCTCACTCACGAGTCTACTTTCTGTCTCTGTGGATGTTGCTGTTTGGAACGCTTCATGTATTTTTTTTTTAAGTTTATTTATTTATTTTTTATTTGAGAAGAAGAGAGTGTGCAAGTGGGGAGAGGGGCAGAGAGAGAGAGGGGGAGAGAGAGAATCCTAAGCAGGCTCCACACTCAGCATGGAGCCCAACAGGGGGGCTCAATCCCATGGGTCTGGGATCACGACCTGAGCCGAAATCAAGAGCTGGACGCTCAACCGACTGAGCCAGCCGGGTGCCCCGTGAATTACATTTTTTAATATAAACCGTATAGATGGAGTCTGGCATTTGAACAAACTGTGCTCTTATTAAGACTTAGGCATCAGATGCAAAAGTGTGTTTAGTCCCTTTTTATTCTAAGCGTCATCTGGGGAGAACAACTGCCGTCCGTCACAGAGGCCCAAACGGTCACGGTAGACCTCCACGACATCCTTGCTCTTTGATGGACCGACCCCACCAGGATCTCGTGGAGAGTAGCGACTTCACATGCCACTCGAAAGGTGCTAAATGCACATCGTGTCATCAAGAATCTAAGGATTCTTAGAAATCCCAGAGTCCTCCCATTGATTTTGTAGATGAGCAAACTAACCTGGAAAGGGGTTAAAACTACCGGCAAGAGTCACGCGGCAAGTTTCTTGCGAAGCTGAGACTAGAATCTGTTCCGTCTACCTCACTGTCTCTTCCTACAGGACTAAACTCACAGCCTCAGCAGCCTGACCCCCTTTTTTTTTAAGTTATTTGCACGTTATTTTTATGTGAAGAGACAGCAGCAATAATATGGGGGCATTCAACAGATATGTTTTGAACCAGACTAGATTCTAAATACTTTTTCATTTCTTATGTTCCCGATGGATCGTGTCCCGATCCGTTCCTTAAAGGCTGACACATAATTTTATTCCTGCGATAGTATCGGTATTATTCAACACGGAGGGCCTTGTCCCCCCGTGTTTAAATTTAATTTCGCTCTGAATATCTGATTTTGAGAAGGGTCAATCTATTTTAATCATGATTCCTTTTACATTTATAAAAATGGCGTATATTTCTCTGAATACCACTCCAGAAATATTAATTCACAATAGCACTTACCGGATAACAGTCTCTCAAAAGTTCCAAAGATCGTAATATATGTCTTCATGCTGTCATGCAAACAACTACCTGGCTCCTGTTTATGCCCTTGTTCTGAAACAAGGCGCGGAGAGAAGGGGGTCAGGAGGCCGCCATTTCCGGAGGGGGGCACGGAGGGGAGGAGACGGGGCCGAGTTCCGAGAAGGCAGCGTGAGCCCCTGTTCCCGTAAAAGCAAGGCATTCGGGGGGGGGTACAACAAACTCAAGGGATGAACCCCACGGTGTCACACGTGGTCTGGGGCCTGCGGCTATCTGTTCCTGTCACGTACACGGTTGGAAGATGAACTCTTGAGAACAGTCCCCCACTTACCCAGCTGTCTTCACCTCAGACCAGTGTGATTTTGGCCCCCAGAAGTTGCCCTGTGAGTCACTCGACCCATGGAAACCTCACCTCACCCTGACCTCAGGTAGGACAAAGGATGAAGAAGACCCCAAGCCTCTGGCCCCACCCACATCTCCCTCCCCCTCGGCCCACCCCTCACCCTGTGGCTTCGACCTCAGGCCAAGGCTGGGGAGGGGCTGGGGACCGGTGTGGCCACCGGTTCGCCTCACAAAAGGGGGGAACAGGAAACCGTCTCCTGGAGTAGTGTTTGGGGTTCAGAGCCTGGGGCCGGGCTGGAATGCAGGTGTGGCTAGGAAGTGGGCCAGGGGGTTTATTTCGCGCCCCCCTGTTTGGGGAGGAGGGAATGGTCACCCTTGCTCAGGGCCAGGCACGGTTCTAAGAACTTCACGCATAGTAACCCCCTGTTGTTCACAACCCATAGGGTCTGCATTACAAGGATCTCCCTTTCTAGCTGAGGCACAGAGAGGCCAAAGTGGCTTGCCAGGCCACACAGCGAGAGCATAACTGAGCTGGCCCAGGTCCAGGCCGTGGGCTCCTAAGCCTCGGTGGCGAGCTCCTACCCTGTACCCCCCCTTACGTGTCTTATGTGATGCCGTAGATCAGAAGCAGGGGAATGGGCCCTGCCGGCCTGCTCAGCAACCCAGAGCTGAAGCTCAAAGTCCTTGTGTTAGCGCCACACCAAGCCTCACCTGTTTGCCCAGGCCCCCCACACCCCGGGCAACTCCACTTGTTGGATGAGACACTGGCCGTCGCGGCTTCATTTCCTGAGGGTTGTCAGAAAGGCCGGATGAGGAGATGAGCACAAGGTGGGTGCTGGTGGGAGGGGAGAGCAGAGGGGACCCGTGACCACAGCTGGAGGGGCGGGGCAGGAAGTAGAAGTGATGTGAACGGTGGCTTGGGTGATGAGCTGTGTGGTGAGCCTCCCCGGGGGCTGACACCACCATTTCAGGAGCCTCTCGTCGGGGAGACAGTGTCTGTGGGGGAGCGTCTCAACACAGGACTCCAGGTAGGGAGGCAGGTGGGTGGCAGGGAGGCTGGGAGCCCCCGGATGGGGATGGAGGGGCGCGGGAGTGAGGCCACTCTGTCCGGGGAGGAGCCTGATGGAGCAGGAAGTGCCGGGACCCGCGAGACTGTGCTCTGTCACTGACTCGCCGAGCGTCCTCACGCCCACTCTGGGCCTCAGTTTCCTCATATAGGAAACGGAGAGGTTACAAGGCATCGTCCGTAAGGCCCCGTCCAATGTTGACGGGGAGAGCCGCTCAGAAAGCTGGAATGAGGCTCCCTGGGAGAGAATACGAGGAGGACCGGGATGGAGACGGAGCTCCGTGGATTAAGGTTACGAACCGTACGGGCCTCCTAAGTGGGATGTCCCGAGGGCCTTTGAAAGATTGCCCTTCTCCCATTTATCTCTCTGGGGCCGGAACCCCACCACCCCAGTGACTCCTGTGGGTGAGTCCCCATGTTTCAGAGGAGCTGGGGTCCCTGGCAGGTGCCGGAAGGGACAGGCCTCTGAGGCGTCCAGTTTGGATAGGGGTAGGGCCTGGAGACCCCGGATTACAAACAGGTCCACCTCAAAACAGGGAAGAAGCTTCTAGCTTATGGTTGTCTGATAGGAGGCAACACATAGGTAGCTCGCATACACTGCCTGAGTGCCACAGGGCAAGGCGATGCCAAAGGACGTGTGGACGCCAGGAGATCTGGAGAGGGGACTTGCCGGGCCTCCCCACACAGGATGCGAGGGCATAGGCACATCCGAATTCAGGCTGCCGCTCTCCCATGAAGCTCGAGAGTGGACCGCAAAGGGAAGGTGGGGAGAATAAGGGCAGTGCGTTTTTTCTTATCCAATCCCATTAAGGGCCTTGTGGGAGAGAGACAGACAGACAGACAGAGAGTGGGAGAGGTGGGGCGGGAAAAGCATGCTTGTTCTGGGGCCCACATGACACTTCTCCAGAATCCAGGCTTCTTTAGGGTCCCAGGTCCCTCCCCAAGTTTCCTATATCTACTCTCTGTCCCCTCCTCTGCGTGCAGAGCCCCGTCCCCACAAGCAGCATCTGTGGTCCTGGGGACAAAGCCATCAATCTGGATCCCCCGTTAGGCCTTAAATAATGAAACCCTAGCAAGGGGCTCCTCCTGGCTGTGTGACCTCGGGCGCGTCACTTCCCATCCTGGGCCCATCCGTACACGTGGGGGATGGGCCAGGTCTGCAAAGGTCATCGCGGCTCGGACACTCAGTCACTCCGGAGATAGCGCGTTCCTTCTCCATCCCATACAGCCTGACAGTTCACCCTCCGTACCTCTGCCCACAGCTTCCCGAAGCCCAGACGCCCCGTCTCCACAGCTCCATGGGTGCCTGTGTGCTCCTGCCGGGCCTCCTCCTCCTGCTGCTGCCCCGCCCCGCCCCAGCCCCCTGCCACACGGCCGCCCGCTCCGAGTGCCGCCGCAACCGTCCGTTTGTGCCCGGCTCAATGCTGGCTGGGGAGGGCGTGGACGTGACCAGTCTCAGGCGCTCGGGCTCCTTCCCGGTGGACACAGAGAGCTTCCTGCGGCCCGACGGCACCTGCACTCTCTGCCACAACGTCCTGAAGCGGGGCGCCCTTCAGCGCCTCCCTCTGGCACTGACTGATTGGCGCGCCCAGGGCTCAGGCTGCCAGCGCCAAGTGGTCAGGGCCAAGGCCAGTTCCACCGAGGCCGTGGCCAGGGAAGCAGCCAGCAACATCCGCAACGACTGGCGGGTGGGGCTGGACGTGTCTCCCAAACCCAGCGCCAACGTGCATGTGACCGTGGCTGGCTCGCACTCCCACATGGCCAACTTCGCGGCCCAGAAGACCTTCCACGACCAGTACAGCTTCAGCACTGACTTGGTGGAGTGTCGCTTCTACAGGTGAGAGCCGCGGGGGGTGGGGGCTGGGGGGTGGTGAGAAGGGGCTTGGGAAAAGGTGTGGGAAACTCAGAGTGGTCTGGGAGCCCTGGAATGATGGCGGGGGGAACTCGGCGGGGGAACCTGCACACTGGCTGGTACGGTGCCCTCGGGCCTCCTCCCCGGTGACCCTGAACAGGAAGAGCCCCGGGAGAGAACAGGCGGAGAAGAAGCAAGCAAGGCCATGCTAAGACGTCCAACACGGTGCCATTCAGATCTACTGAGTCCCCTCTGTCCTGTGGGCAGGAGACCTGGCAGGAGACTTCCCCCCGCCGGGCCTCATTCGCACGTTCAGCCACAATTCGTGGCTGTCATGTGTCGGGCTCTGTGCTGGGAAAATGGGCCACGGCACCAAACAGCAGCGGTCACAACCCCAGCCCTCAGGGACGTAGGTCCCACACCCCAGAAATGCATGGTCTCCGTGGAGGACCCGAGCCAACCACCCTGGTTCCTCTCACAGTGAGACAGGGTGCCATCTTTCCGTGTGGCCAGAGCAGTCAGGCACCCAATCCAGGGGACAGATGGACAAAGGCCGCAGGACTAGTTTCCAAAGCTAGAGGGTCATCATCGGTGCAGCATCGTCACTTTTATAACCAGAAAATAAAAAGGAAAGAAGAAAACCTTATTTTGGAAAGGACACGCAGAAATACCTATACAGCATACCTAGGTTACCAAGGGACAACAGACAGGATGGGCTTCCCCGCCAGCTCACTGGTTCAGAGCTCGGGCTTGGAGCCAGGCCGCCCGGGTTCCAGCTCTCTTTCTACCAGTTCCACGTGACCTTGGGCAACCTTGAGGGATGGCCGAGGGGGAAACTAACCACCGCTGGCCATCTGATGTTTCTCTCTCCCTTTAGCTCTCACCTGGTACACTCTCCCCCACTCCACCCCAATTTCCAGAGGGTCGTCAGAGACCTGCCCCCCGACTTCAACAGCTCCACCGAGGCCGACTACCTCCGGCTCATCTCCAACTACGGCACCCACTTCATCCGGTCCATGGAGCTGGGCGGCCGGATCTCGGCCCTCACCGCCCTGCGCACCTGTGAGCTGGCCCTGGACGGGCTCGGGGCCAAAGAGGTAGAGGACTGCCTGGCCGTCGAGGCCCAGGTCAGCATAAGTGGCCGTGCCGACTCTTCATCGGAATTCAAGGCCTGTGAGGAGAAGAAGAAGCACCACAAGATAACCACCTCCTTCCACCAGGCCTATCGGGAGCGCTTTTCCGAAATAGTTGGTGGCCACCACACCTCCGTAAGTGACCTGCTGTTTGGGGACCAGGCCGGGCCCGAGCAGTTCTCAGCCTGGGTGGCCTCGCTGCTGGACAGACCCAGCCTGGTTGACTACACCCTGGAGCCTCTGCATGTGCTCCTGGAGAGCCAGGACCCGCGGCGGGAGGCCCTGCGACAGGCCGTGAGCAAGTACGTGATGGACAGGGCCCGCTGGAAGGACTGTAGCAGGCCTTGCCCCCTGGGGCAGAAGAAGAGCCCCCACAACCCATGCCAGTGTGTCTGCCACGGCTCAGCGGTCACCAACCAGGACTGCTGTCCCCGGCAGAGGGGCCTGGCCCACTTGGAGGTCATGAACTTCCAGGCGTCAGGCCTGTGGGGAGACTATTTCACTAGGACGGACGCCTACCTGAAGGTCTTCTTTGGAGGCCAGGAGCTGAGAGTGAGCACAGTGTGGAACGATAACAACCCCAAGTGGATGACGCGGCTGGACTTCGGGGACGTGATCCTGTCCACGGGGGGGCCCCTGAGGGTGCAGGTCTGGGACCAAGACCACGGCTGGGACGATGACCTCCTCGGCACCTGTGACCAGAACCCACAGTCTGGCTTGCACGAGGTGAGGTGTGGCCTGTCCCACGGTCACCTGAGATTCTCCTACCATGCCAAGTGCTTGCCTCACCTGAAGGGGGCCACCTGCCTGGAGTATGCCCCCCACGGGCTTCTGGGGGAGCTTCCCGGAAACCGGAGTGGGCCGGTGTGGTGAGAAGAGCCAGCCTCGAGAGGACACGTGGGCCTGGCCTGAAGGGGTTCTCACAGACGGAGCCAGGACCGATGCTCATATACCCATTAGATGGAAAACTGAGGCTTACGTCCCCCCCCCCCCCACCCGCTGTCCCCCAGTGAAGTGGCTGAATTCACAGGCCGGCCCTGAGACTGCTGTCCAAACTGCCTTAGCCTCCTATCTTCTCGAGCCCTGGAAATGAGCCGGCGCCAGGCCACCGCTTAGGCCAGGAGCTGGCTAGGAGACTCTTCCTCCCAGGCTACGTGGTATCGCACGGCTTCCTTTTGCAGCCCTTGCTGGCGGCCGAGTCCTTCGTCGAGTCGGGTCTGACCCTGCCCGCCCCAGCTGCTCTCCTTGGTCTGTCGTCTTTACGCGCCAAGCTTTGCCCCTCCGGCAAATCAAGGGCCGTCTGGACCTGCCTCATGCGTGCACAGCCTGACAGAGGACTAAGAAACATGACGTGACGTTGACCACGACGGTGACGGTTGTGGCAGAGGGGAGGATGGGGCCCGAACGTGGCCCTGGAGACCAACTTCCACATCAGCAATCCTCTAGGACAGGCGGCTCGCCCTGGGGCAGGTTTCCACTTTGGTTGGAAATGGGGGGGGAACCCAAAGAGTTTGCTTCCCTCGTAACTCTTAATTCAAGAAACAGCAGCACAAGCTCAGTGATCAGAGGCAACAGACACTCAGGTCCCGGCCGGGAGGCATCAGGAAATGGCGAGGACCAGGTGGAGCTGAAGAGCAAATGCTTTATCTAGAGGGGGCCGGAGGCTGTGTGCCCGCCAAGCATCCCTGTGCAGGAACGTGAGTCCGGGCCTGGCAGGTCCTCCAGTTTCTGAAAGCAACCAGAAACCCCAACTTCACTTCTTTGATTGTTGGCAATGCATCTCCCTTTGTAAAAATAAACCCAGGGGCACCCGCGTGGCTCAGTCGGTTGAGCGTCCGACTTCGGCTCAGGTCATGATCTCGCGGTCCGTGAGTTCGAGCCCCGCGTCGGGCTCTGCGCCGACAGCTCGGAGCCTGGAGCCTGCTTCGGGTTCTGTGTCTCCCTCTCTCTCTGCTCCTCCCCCGCTCGTGCTCTGTCTCTCTCTCTCTCTCTGTCTCCTTCAAAAATAAAGAAGCAATAAAAATAAAAATAAACCTACAGGGCCAAACATGGCCCAAGCCAAAGAGAACGTGTGTGTGGGCCATGATTGACCCAGAGCCGTCGGTTTGAAAACTGTAATTTCAACAGAACCCATTGGAAAGGCGGAGGGCTCTCTCTCGCCTGTCGCACAGTTCGAGGGGAGAAGGCGGTGGTTCCAACAAGGTGGTGGCCGAGGCTTCCTGGCCTTGGCGTCCGGTAAGCCCCAGAGTCTCCGGTTGCACCGTCGAATGAAGTGGTCTTTGTTTCGGGCGCCTGGGACACAGGCCTTATAGAACACGGGCCCTCGGGGGTGGGTGGCAAGATCCCTGCCTCCCAGAATTAGCAGGATTTGGCTGTGCGGGGCGGCTGTCAGAGGGGCTCAGATTTGCTGGCACGGCCTCCTGACTCTCTTTGAAACTCCCTACAAATGAGCCCTTTGAGGTTTGGGTGGACCTGTACTCTCAAAAGCTCAGCAGTGACATCACTCTCACCCTGGATCCCCGAGTAGGGCAGGAGGGACTGGCTGGTTCTGAAAGCCTGGTGGAAGCCAACATTTTTACACCTTTCCGTTCACAGCCACACACACAAACAAGAGCACCAGAAAAATCTTGAAACGTCATGCTGGCTGCCGTACTAATTGAAAATAAACACGGGTGTGGGCCGTACCCCTTGGGGAGAGCCGGGGCAGGGCAGGCCCGGCCCAGGGGACAGCCCCAACCAAAGAGGGGAGACTTGTTTACGTGCCCACATGAGCACTGACCTCCAGCAATCCCTTTGTTCCCTGGGCCTGGGTTTCCCCAAAAGGACACTCTTCATTTGACTCCCATCTTAGGATGCTTTGGCAGGGGGCCACGAGCCTTTCTAGAAGGTCGGTGCCACATAAAGGGTACTGAGAGGTTATCTTGCTAACCCTCCTGGTTTTGCACATAGGGAAGCTGAGACCCAGAGGGAGGGACGGAACCGTGGTTACGGAAGTTCCTGGCAGAGCCGGGGCTCTGAGTCCCGGGCACGCACAGCTTTGGAGAGACTGGTGAAAAGGTGTGGGATGACCAAGGACGAGGAACGGCCCGATGTTGTTGGGGGGCAGCTCTGGTACCCTCAGCCCTAATTCAAGACCCACTATGACATTGTTCACCTCTACCCCCACGCAGACAATGGGAGACTGTCACACCTGAGGCCACTTGTTCGTTCCGGAGATTCTGTGCCGTGCCAGATAGCTTCCGTTTGTCCTTCTGAGGTTCTGTCCCCACGCCGTCACCCTGCTCTGGCCTGGGACGCCGATCTGTCTGCACTGTCTGTCAGTGGGCAGGAGATGCGGGCACGGAGAATGCGTTTGCTCCCCTCCCCCGTGAGGTGGCCATGGGCTAGCCGGGTCACTCCTCCTCCCCAGGAGGCCTCTGCCTGCCCCCTCTTTCTGGGTTCCAGCAACCGCACCATCTCTCATCCTTCAGACCTCCACCGGACTAATCCTGAGTTGTCACACTAGGCTTGTGCTTCTCCACAGCTCCCCACACCTTTATAAACGGGCCCTTTATGAACAGACCTTCCGGAAATTATTATAATTTGAATTTGCCATCGGCTTCTGCTATGGTCTAAATGTTTGTGTCCCCTCAACTATGCTGAAATCATAGTCCCTGAGGTGATTGGGGGGGGGGGCTTTGGGAGGGAACATAAGTGGAAATAGAGCCCCTACCAAAGAAGCCCCAAGATCCCAGGCCCTTCTACCGTCTGAGGGCACATGAGAACGTGCTCTCTACAAACAGAAAACGGGCCCAACCGAATCCGCCAGCACCTTGAGCTGAGACTTCCAGACTCCGGAACCGTGAGATGTAGATTTCTCCTGTTTGTAAGCCACCCGGTCTGTGGGATTTGATCGCAGAGAAGAGAAGCGAGCCACTCCCACTCCCTGCGGCTGAAAATGCCTGATTCTTGCTTCCCCATCGTCCTCTGCAGCTAGGAAAGGACACGTAACGGGACTTGTGGGATGCACCCGCCCCCCGTGTGGGGTCCTGGCAGAAGCAGAAGTGAGCCTAGGATTTGCAACCAGGTGATTTATGTGACAGACAAATCTCAGGAAGCCTGGCTGGGGTCGGGGGGGGAGGGCGGCCCACATTCAGCAAGTGGCCAATGAACACACACCTCAGGGTCATCCCAGCTCGGGGTGGAGGGAGGTGGACATCAGGACACCATCTCCCATCGGTCATTGGTTAGAGCTAAATTCCTTTTCTACTAATTTCACCCAGACCCAGCATCTCTTTTTGGCCAATAAAAACCCTGGTTGATGACACGGCATCCTGTCTTCTCCCCTGGCTACTCCAACCCCCCCATCCCCTTTCCCAGCCTCCCGCCCGCCCCATTCTGCTGGCCCAGCCTTAGAAGCACTGCTCAATTGTCCCCAGCACCTCCCTCCCCCTTCCCAAGGGCATGGAGCACCGAAGGGCTGGGACCGTCCACAGGCCCCATCGTTTCACGGATGGTTATACACAGGGTTACGGAGCACCGTCTGGAAATCGGGTCCCGTCCACCAGCCACGCACAGCGTCTGGCCTCTTCCGGCCTGTCTGATGGGGGAGACAGATGTGGACATGAAGGACGGTACGGGGAGCAGGCTGGCATCCAGCTGGGGGGGGCTCAGCTGCATTGCCTCTCTCATGCCCCCTCTTAGGCCTCGGTGATCTCTCCTAAGACCGGAGGCTGGCACTGAGCACGGCCCAGTTTTTGCTTGTTGTTTTTTTTTTAAACGATTCCTTTACAGCACTTCATCTCCCTGCAGACACCTGCGTGGTCCCTGAGGTGTGGCCCTGCTGCCCTGGAGGCTGAGTCAGGGTCTGGCGTGTGTGAGCCCACGGGGACCTGCTGGAGAACAGGCAGTGGGGGGGGGGGGGGGGGGGGGGGGGGGGGGGGGGGGGGGGGGAGGGCCCTGGGCGAGGTGCAGGGCCCTTGCAGTTCTGAGAGGCTGCACATCCTCTCCCCAGTGTTGATCCCACCACGTCTGCCACCAAGACCGGGCATTTCCTCACGCTGACCTTTGTCCCCTGGTACTCATCACCACAGCCTCTCCGGGACAGCAACATCTCCTGGACGTGTCTTCCTGCAGCCTCTTCACTGATCGCTGGGCTCCTGTCCGCTCCTCGGGGCCACCCCCCCCCCCACCCACCCACAGCCGCCCTGGAGCGGGCACCCAGCCCACGTTCCCGTGGCCCACGGCTCTGCCGGAGGGCCTGTGCGGGGCCCACTGCACCTGCCCCCTGGAGAAGCCAGAGGTGCTCGGGGCCCGTGTCCAAGCACCACCCATCCCAGAACAGCTTTCACCCAACGGCCGATGGGAAGCAGGTGGCGTATAAATGGTCCAGCTCCCTCGCGGCCGGCGGGGGGACATGTTCTACGCCGACTCCCAGGGTTCCCCAGCAGGGTTAAGCTGCCATGGCCACAGCGGTGACTTGCCTCACCACCTATGGCTGGCCTCCTTCCCGGTCTCAATTCCTCCTTCTCCTACTGGGTATTTTCTGGAATCGCCTCTCCATATAAACTACCTGCCTGGGAATCCCTGTCTCAAGGTGTGCCTCTGGAGAAACCAGCTGAGACACACATCTGATTACATCATCGCTTTGCTTAAAACTCTTCATGGGGGACCTGGGTGGCTCAGTCGGTTGAGCGTCCGTCAGGCTCTTGGGCTCGGCTCAGGTCATGATCTCACAGGTTTGTGAGTTCGAGCCCCACATCGGGCTTTGTGCTGATGGTGCAGAGCCTGCTTGGGATTCTGTCTCCCTCTCTCTCTGTCCCTCCCCTGCTCTCGCTCTCTCCCTCTCACTCAAAAATAAATAAATAAACTTAAAAAAATCTAAAAAGAAAATATCTTTAAAACTCTTCACTCGCTCTTTGTGGGGCCCAGACTCGCTAACAAGTCCCACATGCTGACCTCGCTCTCAACTCTGCCCTCGCCCTGTATCACTGAGCTTACTGCTTCCTCTCCTGGCCATGCTCTCTCTAGCCCTTCCCACATGCTGCCTCCTCTTTCTGGAACTCGTCTCTACCCTAGGTCCTTCTCAGCCTTCAGGGTTCAGTTTCAAAGGTAGTTTCTGGTACATCTGGAGGGCTCAGTCGGTTAAGCATACAACTTTGGCTCAGGTCAGGATCTCACGGTTCGTGAGTTTGAGCCCGCCATCGAGCTCCACAGTGACGGTGCAGAGCCTGCTGGGATTTTCCCTCTCTTTCTCTGTCTCTCTCTGCCCCTTCCATGCTTTCTCTCTCAAAAATAAATTAACTAAAAAAAAAAAAAAAAAAAAAAAAAAAAAAAGGTAGTTTCATCCAGGAAGCCTTCCCTGGCTTCCAGGTCTAGGTCACGGCCCACTGTAAGGGCAACGGCCATTTCTATCTTAGTCACAGTTGAATCAACCCATCCAGCACCTGGCGTAAGTTTGATGCCTGGAAAATACTGGATGGATGATCAGCGGCATAAATGAACGAATAAGCAAATGAAACCCGCCAGTCTTCCCGCCTATGCTTGAACTCTCCCAGAGGCAGGAGGCTCATCACCTCTAGAGGTAGCTGCTCTACACTGTGAGCTGTCACATCACACATGTATCACCTCCAGTCTTAGTAGCGGATCAGGGTTTCTGGATGTCTAAAGCCTCTGTCCGCGGCTCGGTCGGGCAGAAGAACCAACCCCTAGGCTGGTTCCAGTGCCGGCAGTGGCTGCCCTTACCCTTCCCTCTGTGAGGCTGCCATGAAAGGATCACACACCGCCCGGTGGCCCAGCCGCCCCCTCTCTGATAGTGACAACACAAACGAGAGCCTGGAAGTAAGTTGATGGGTAGCCCTTCCCTGTACGCACCCAGGCCTCTCACTTCTCAGCAGCCCCAGGCACACCTGAGCCGGCTCCGGCCGGGTAGTTCTTTCTCCGGGCACAGCTGGTGCCCACTCGGCCGAGGCAGGTTGTGACCCCAGAAGGGGAGACCCGCCCCTTTAACCTGCTCGTGGGATCCCTCTCCACGCCCCCCCTGCCACCCTGCTGCCTGATGAGGCCTTTTCCAGCTGAGGTTGCCACAGCCACACACAGGCAGGGGCCAGACCGGGCACCTGCCTGGCTTGGCACCGTTCGGGATTGGGAGAGTGGGCCTGGTGAGCTGAGAGTCTCACGGGGTGGGTGGGATTAGCGTCACACACAAAGAGAGATCAACCCCCATTACGGACAGGACCCCCGAGAGCAGCCAAGCCAGGCCACAAAATGAAATGATCTCAGCCACGCATTGACCCCAGGCTAGCCAGAAACCTGTCACATGAACCTTGAATTTGAGCCGAGCCTGAGCCCCAACCTCAATCCCTTCTCTGTAGTACACCGTGATCACACAAACCGCCCCCCTCCAGATCCCGGGGCCCCCGGCTGTAAAACAGGGGCCAGAACACTGGTTTCTGCAGCACTTTCCAGATTGGATGGAGGCGGGGGGGGGGGGGTGGCGCTGGCCCCGGCCCTCGGTGGGCATGGCCAGGTGGGCCCAACACCCCGAATGCCCCTGGGCACACCCCTTGAGCACCACCTTCCCCATGCTTGGAAGAAGCCCTGCCTGGCCTGCCTTCCTCTTTCCAGAGACCCAGCCGGCCGGCCCCAGAACGGCTGCTGTTATTTTGCGGGCTGCACTGGAATCTGTTTCCTGCGGGGCTCCCACTGCACATCTGGGCTCACAGTTAATCTGCACAACAGCTGGTTCCCAGCTTCCTCTTAAAAGGGCAGTGACGTCAGCTCGCTGGCAGGACACCGGCTTTGCCCCTGGGAAGCCCAAACTCCCCGTGGGACTCAACCATCCCGCAACGAGGCTGACCTCCCCCCCTCTCCTCCCCGAGATCATCTTTGTCCCCCTTTCATCCCATCCACATTCGCAGGAATCAGCACCTCTAGGACTGGGGACCTTTGCCCAAGGTCCTGCCACTCACTGGCAGAGAAGGTGACCCAGCAGGGGCATCGTGGCCATCCACGCCTATGCTTCTCCCACAGCAATGGGGGGGACTTCACGTGATTTTGTTTTGTAGAGCCACCTTCCAGGATGGGGTAACTGAGACCTCCCTGCCTTTCCTTGCCTCTTCGCTTCCATTCTTTTTCCCTCACCAACACCACAAATGAAACGCTAATAAGTAACGTTCTTGAGCGCTTACTGTGGGGTTTTAAGGAGCAGACACATATTAGTGAGTTAATCTGTCCAGCAACCCGTGAGGTGGACGCACGAATCCCCATCTTAGAAACGACGGATCCCAGAGAGCCCAGGGCCTTCCCCTCACCCTGTTCCACACCTGCTCCACTTGCGCCATGGTCTGACTCCCGAAAGGTCGAGAGTGTGTTCAGAACAGTCTCAACAAGCATCTTCATGCGTCACAGGGGCCGAAGAGGACCCACTTTCAGGGGCTGCTCTCGGGGGATGCACCTCTGTATGCCACTCGCTTGTTTAAAATGTCATAAAATAGGGGCGCCTGGGTGGCTCAGTCGGTTAAGCATCCGACTTCAGCTCAGGTCATGATCTGACGGTCCGTGAGTTCGAGCCCCGCGTCGGGCTCTGGGCTGATGGCTCGGAGCCTGGAGCCTGCTTCCAATTCTGTGTCTCCCTCTCTCTCTCTGCCCCTCCCCCGTTCATGCTCTGTCTCTCTCTGTCCTAAAAATAAATAAACGTTAAAAAAAATTTTTTTAAAAAGTCATAAAATATATATAGCATCGTATTCACCACTTTTTCTTAATGTTTATTTTTGAGAGAGAGAGCATGAATGGGAGAGAGGCAGAAAGAGAGGGGGCACAGGGAATCCGAAGCAGCCTCCGGTGCTCAGAGCAGAGAGCCCGATGACAGGGCTCGAACCCACGAACCATGAAATCGTGACCTGAGCCAAAGCTGAACGCTCAACCGAGCCACCCAGGCTCCCCATGATATCTGTCACTTTAGTCATTTGTAAGTGCACCGTTCGGTGGCGTTAACCCGCAACACCCGCGTTAACCTTACACCCGCAACGTCGTGTGAGCCTCCCCTCGACTTATGCTTGGACCTTTTTCATCATCTCCAACAGAAACTCTGTACCCATCAAACCATAACTCCCCCTCCTCCAGCCTCCTGTAACGCCTACCCTATCCCGTGTCTCAGATCTGCCTACTTTAGGAACCTCACATGAATGGGATCGTACTGTGTCTGTCTTCTGTGTCTGGCTCCTGTCGCTAAGCAGAATGTTCCCAAGACCCGTCCACCTTAGAGCACGTGTCAGGACTTCATTCCTTTTATGGCCGGATAATATTCCATAGTACGTATGCATCACGTTGTTCATCCAGTCTTCTGTCCCTGGGCACTTGGGTCGTTTCCACTATCGCGAATAACGCTGCTACGAACATCGGGGCGCAAGTATCTGTTTTGAGTCCCTGCTTTCGCTACTTTTGATACATGCCGAGGGGCAGAAATGCCAGGTCACGTGGTTGTTCCACGTTTAACTTTTTGACAACCCACCAGGCTGTTTCCATAGCCTGCCACTAGCCCCTTAGCTAGCCTCTGCCTTGACCTTGCTGTGTTCAAACCAGAACTCGAACACAGATCCAGCTCGGCTGGCCAGCCCCAGGGAGGCCATCCTTACACTCATGGCAGGGCCATGGCAACGCCAAGCATTCCCAGGTGCCAAGAGCCCAGCCCTGCCCACCACTCCGCCTTCCCCCTGCGGAGCGCTGGGCCCCGCCTGGCAGGGGCAGGGGCACAAAGCTGAACGGGCGGGCACCTGTTCCTGGGCTGCGGGATTCTCTTGCCTAGCATGCTAAGACTTTCTGTCTTATCCTAACAGGCTCCAGAGCCCTATCACAGGCGGGGGGCATATCGCAGGTGCTCAATAAACACTGGTGAGTGAATGAATGAATGAATGTTGATGTCTATTTCTGCCCCTAAAGAGCCAGGGGCAGGTGAGGGAGCAAGGCTCCTGACAAAGCAGGCAAGGAATGCTGAGGCTGGGCTGTGAGTTCCTCCTCCTCACCTTCTGGGGCTCCCCCTGGAGACAGACAGGCCCCCCGTCCCACTGCCCCACGGAGGCATGGGGAGCCGATGTATTTGGAGAAAGGGACTTCCCGCCAGAGCCGGCCGAGGTGCCTCTGGCCTCAGGCATAGGTGCGTAAGAGGCACCAGCTCATAATAAACGTCAAGGCGAGGATGGCATTCTGGGTGGGGGGGGGGGTTGCTTTTGCCTTTATCTGCCATTTCTTAGATGCCTGCTATGGGACAGGCCCTGTGCAAATATGCATTGTTTCATTTCACTTTCCCAAGAGCCCCACTTCACAGATGAGGAAACTGAGGCTAAGGAAGGTGTTATGACTTGTCCAGTGTTCCTCGTTGCCCAGTGCCGGGAAAGGTGGGATTCGAACCAGGGACTGTGCTGCCAATGGTCCAGAGTACATGTCCTGCTCCTGCCCCTAGCGTCCCCTCCCTGTCTGTCTTCCCTCGGCATCGACCCCTCGGCTACCGCAGACCCGAAGCGGTGCCCACCGCCCTAAATTTCGCCTTTCCTTCCAGCCAGAGCAGAGGGCTCATCGGGGGTTCCCCTCTCCCTCCGGCTCCTCACTCCCTCTGCCCTGGTCCACCTGGCAATGCTAGGTTCTCAGCCTACCCTGGCCGCCCCCTCTGCTCTCCTTGGCATTTGGGAATGATTCCCACAGGCTGCGTATGGCTCTCCGGGGGCCAGAACGAGGGGCATACGTGGTTCCCCTCCCTGGGGCACTCATTGAGCCATACCCTCAGCTCCCTTGGCCGTCCTCTGGAGCAGAAGAGGGTAAGGAAGGCTGGATTGGGAATTCTAGGGAGACTGAAGGAAAAGCAGGGAGCGTGCATGGGCCGAGCCTCTCTCTGAGTGGGGCATCGTCCTGGGCATGTTGACCCCACTCTCTTCCTTCCCACAGGCTGTCCCTCCCCCTCCCAGGAGACTCCCTGCCTCGCTGGAGGCAGCTCAAGGGAGGGGGCCCGGGGGACAGGACTCCAGCCCGGCAAGAGCCCCCCCCTTCCCACCCCTGACAGAGCAAGCTGGGCAGAGGAGAAGCAGAAAAGCCTGTGTTTAACTGGAGCCGGCAGTCTAAACATCAACATCTGTTCGTGATTTCGAAAACAAAACAAAACTACGGTCTGCAGAACCAGTTCCCAGGGCAGATGAGATGGCAGGGAATTCCATCACTTTGTTAAGAACCCAAACTGCTTTCAAGTCCTTTGGAAACCATTTAAACTGTACAGATGTGCTTATGAAGCAAACTGTGCAAATTAGCTTATAAACTATGAGTGAGTCCTGTGACTCTTGCCTGGTACTCAAGGCAGGTGCTGCAGGGGCCCCAGCCAGGTCATACAGTAGCTTATTCTCAACTATCATTGTAGCATATCTGAAAATAATATTAGGGATTTCCTTGCGAAGGCTCAGTGATATAGACATTCTGGTCGTTTCTTCCCTAATTATGTCTCCCTCGACTATTTCTAAAACGTATTTGTTTATTGTCTTTGTCGTATCAACAAAACTGGGCAAAAGGGCCCTTCTTCGTACCATGGGGGTTGAACAGCATTCCCGAAGCCCTCCCAGAACAGACACGTGGGTGGGCTGCTACGTCCTTACTTGCTAAGTGACCTTGAGCGACCAGCTTCTCCTCCAAGTGCCCGGTTACCCTGACACGCTAGCAGCTAAATCAGTGTTTCAGATCACATGCGTGCTTCCGTGGGACCTAATGCGGGAGCACCTGCAGACACACTGCGTGCAGCAGCATCGCAAAGGGGTCCCGCTCATGCGCCGATGCCTGTCCTGCCTCCGATTGTGCAGACAGTTGGGGAATCCTGCCAGAGCTCAGAGAGGGCATCAAGGGTCAGGGGAGCATTATCTCCATTTAGAAAACGGGAAACTGAGGTTGGAACGGTTGAAGCCATTGTCAGGCACGTATCGGCTGCCCAACAGCACCTGTTGGCTCAGGAATCACTCCTGGAGACATAAGGACCCAGGTCCACAGCTCACTGCTCTCAGGAGACCCGCTCCTGGTGGGGGAGCCAACTTTCCTTCTCAGAGAACCTTCCCTGGAAAAATCTCTGTATGAAGCCAGGTCCTCCTGCCTGTCCTCAGCCAAGGAGAGAAGGGGCCTGGGGAGGGGGCGGAGAGAACACCAGCCAGTGCACTGACGCTGACCTGCTAGCATCCAAGGCGGGAGGGACAAGGGCCTGTCTGGAATGCAGTAGCCTAGTGCGGAAGGGAGGGAGGGACGCAGGCAACCAGGAGGGAGTGGGGTCCTCGTGCATGGCCCCCACATATGCGCTCTCGTGGCCTCCACGGCCCCCCTCCCCCACCAGGGTCTCCCTTCCAAAGGGGTTGGGGACAGCAAGTTGTTCCAGCCGCTCAGGGCCTCTCCCAAAACCCTTGAGGGAAAATTGAGCCCAACGGACAAGCACGTGACCTCCCTTTGTGAAACTCATAAACACACCCGTGTTCATCCCGACCTGGAAAGCCCAGGAAACACCACCCGGGAACCCCACAGGGCGCATGCCCCGCCAGCTCCAGCAGGTGCCTTTCGGGAGAAATGTCTGCAGCTTCCAGGACACAGGCTCTAAGCAGCTGCCTCTCTGTGCAGAAGGTGCAGAGGGAGCTTTCCAAAGGCAGAGCCATACTGCCACTTTCCGTCAAGGACAAAAGAGCACAAGGGACCAGGAGGACAGTGTGTTACAGCCCCTTTATCTACTTCAAGGCCTGTCACTACCCCCCTCCCAAGAATTTGTCCTTGATTTGGTTGGGAGGGGGGGTGGTTAAAATGTCCTTTTATGATATGGGAGTGTTGTGATAGTGGTTAGTTTCTTTTTAATGGGCTTACTTTGCAGAATTTTACATCCTCATATTCTTTTGAGAATTCTATATGCCTCTGAGGTAAGAAAAAAAGTTGGGGAACCACTGGAGAGAACACAAAATGGAGCCCCCCCCCCCACTTTTTGGGTTTCACCGTTTTTGTGTTTGAGAGCCTGATGTCACCTCTGGATCCTCTCCCAAGAAAACGGTATAAACACACTTTTACACGCAGCTTCAAGCCTCTGAAGCCCTGGAACTCTCCGTGAAGAAAGCAGGAAGGCTCCTTAAGCGAGGGTCTGGATAGGCACCCACAGACTCAGGGAGGTTCTTAGGAAAGGCAGTTTCTTTGGGTCTCCAGGCTCTGGGTTAGTAATTGGCATCAATCTAAATGCTCTGGTGGATCTAGAAAGGAAGGGGAAAGAAAGAGCACCAGGCAGGGAGTCGGTGTGCTGGCTTTGCCCTTGACTCCCTGCGTCACCTTGGCCGAGGGATTGCCCTTCAAGTCTCCGATCTCCCAACTGCTCAGTGAAGAGGTCAACTGAGGGGAAGTGCAAGGTCCCTCAGGGACCATATTCCAGAAGCAAAGGAGTTTCTAGTAGGGAGTTCCAATAGCAAGAAAATATTACTTCCTTGGGCTGTCCTGGAGCTACCGGAGGGGTGACGTCCACGCGGGGCTTGGAAGAAAGCTGTGCTGGTTATTTTCTGTTCCTCTCTCCCCCCCCACTCCCCATCTCTGGAGGCTGACCCCACAGACCATGTTGCTGGGACCTTTGCCAGTCAAAGGGACGCACTGATAGGTGAGCAGATGGGAGAAGAGAGAAGTTGGGCCTTTACCCCACCCCCACAGGCCCTGTGCTCAGTGGAGTTGCTCTAGCCGTGGTTGCTCCCCACCCCCCCAACTTAGCTCCTGTTGGATGGTCCCCAGGGCCCCCTGAGGATGTCTGTAGCAGGTTTGGGTGTTGCTGCGCTGCCCCTCGCCCCACTCAGGTCCAGGGCCGGTTACCACATGCCCCCAAATAGTTCCTGGGTGCCTCCCCACTCCTAGCTGGTCCCCTTAACCCTGCCCACATCCCTGTGTATGGTCCTTGCATTCAATCCTCATCACAATCCAAGCTAAGGCCGCCATTCATTCTCCGCCCGGGCCCTAAATGCCACAGCGTCAGGCACATGGTATATACTATTTGTAATTAAATATTAAAATTAAGGATACGCCCCGATTTCCCTTTATCCAAAGTCCTTAAATATCATAAAAAGTGTATCTCTTGGAAAATTCTATGCCAGTGCTAGGGTAAGAAGAGGTCAGAAATTTCTACTCATCCCTGAAAGACAGAAGGCCGATGGGATGGGATGGGATGGGATGGGATGGGATGGGATGGGATGGGATGGGATGGGGAGATGGCAGCCGGAACCTGGGCAAGATACAAAGTGCCTAAATCTGACTGCACCATAACGTACAGCTTCCCTGTGACAAAGTACCCTCTAGAATGGCTACAAGCCCCAGGGAGCCTGGGTGACTCTGCGGGTTGAGCCTCCGACTCTTGATTTTGGCTCAGGTCATGATCCCAGGGTGGTGGGATCGAGCCCCACGTCAGGCTGTGTGCTGAGTGTGGAGCCTGCTTAAGATACTCTCTCTCCCCCCTGCCCCTCTCCCCCACTCACATTCTCTCTCTCTCTCAAATAAAAAATACTAAAAATAAAAGAGGTAGAAAGCTAGATTTTTAAAAATTTCAAAAATAAATAATGGCAAGCCCAGACCGACTGGGTAAAAGAATTTGTTGTATATCTATCTACCTATCTATCCAGGAATTAAACAGATTATACTAAACATTTATGCATATTTTTTCATATTAATTTAAGAAAGACAACCTGGTACGAAAATAAACACATAAGAGAATAAACCCAAAGGGCTGATAAACATGTGAAAAGATGTTCCATCTCACTAGTAATTGAAAAAGTCGTTTTAAGATAAAAATAAGACTGTTTTTTTTCCTTATCCAATTGGCAAAAGTTAAAAAAGGTCGGTGACCTCAAATGTCAGAGTGGAAAGGGGGAAGCGGGTGCCGTCATGAGCCGTTGGGTGTTTAATTCAGCCCAGAAGATGGCCTCATTTAGTTCAAAGACAGAATGACAGTTACTTTGAGATAGCGTAGACATGCTGTCACCTAGGCCTTGTGCATGGGTGACGTGAGCAGAGGGTAGGAAAAGGAAAGAATAAGCTAAGGGGGGTACGAGATGACACTTACAAGGCCCATGTCTTAGAAAATCTGTCACCATGACTCACAGGAAATAAGCCTTCTTGTGGGTGTTGAGGGGAACCTCTTGAAAGTACGTGGGGGTTTGAACAGCATAAAGTCCGAGAACCACAAGACCTTAAGGGAGGGCTTTCAAAGAAATCATTCTGTCCCCCTCAACCCCTCCACCACCCAACCGAAGAGAGCTAGGGCACCCTTCCAGAAGGATTCCAATCACTGACCATGTCAAAGGGGATGCCAGTACCAAAGAAGATTCTGGTATTGCTGGCTCCAACACCCACCTGTGAAATAAGCAAGGGCCTGGAATCAGATGCCCTCCGGCCTCCGTATCCCGATCCACAAAATGCGGGTCATACCACCACCTTGTGGTATTGTTGGAGCGCTGAATGGGATGATGACCGTCAACAAAGCCAACTACAATGCCTGACAAAGTAAGTACTCTCCTACAGGACAGAATAAAATAAGCAAAGGTTATTGATCTGAGGACGGACTGGCTGCAGTGTAGACGGAGGCCACAGCAGAACGGAGAGGACGTTCCCTCTAAGGGAACGTGTGTGTCTGATGATATTTGAAAGCTAGAAATAATGCAGCATATATGGGAAATGAAGGGTCACCATCTTTACAAATCAAGAAGAAAGAGACCGACACCGCAAAGGAAAAGTCAGCGAAAGACACGGACCATTCGGAAAAGAGAACGTAAGTGTCCAATATCCATGAACTACAGTTCACGCGTACTATCAATTTAAAAGGAATATAAAATTAAACCAGTATGAGATGCTGTATTTTGAGCTACCAAACTGGCGAGAACTTTTAAAAAATGCAACGGGAAGTGCTGACGAGAGCAGGAACAGTAGGCTCGTCACCTGCTCCTTGGGAATGCAGGTAGGACATTTCCAGGGGACACACTGGAGGGGGCGTATCCAAAAACTTTGAAATGGGCAGCCCTCTTATTTAGAAAATAACCAGAAGTTTGCACCGCCCTATGCAGATTTAGGGGTACCAACTTCTTTCTCCTCCACCCCTCTACCCTCAAAGACTGAGCCATGATTTCCCGGCCCCCGTCAACAGGACCCGTGGCTCCTCACGTGAGACGGGAGAGCAGTACAGAGACAGACAATGGAGTCCGGCTGGAAATGGAACAGATGAAGTTGGAGACAGGTAGTCATTTTTCCAGAGCCAAGAGAAAGCTGACTGTCACCAGAAAGAGGGGACAAAGCAGTTGCTCTCGCGGGGAGGGGGGGGGCGCCAAGACAAAAGTGAGGGTGCGTCATCAGGTCCTCAGAGTGACAGACGCCAAGAAGGGATGAGATGTAGGAGAGATTTATTGGGGAACTCCCTGTGAAGGATAAAGGGGGAGGGGAAGAAGACAGGGAGGGCCTTCGGATGGGCCCACGATGCGGGTCTGACAGTTGTGAAAGGAGAATGGGAAGGAAGGGCCCCACGCGGCCGTGTGGCCTGAGGCGCTCTTGGGCAGAGCATCGGGAAGAGCCCTGGGAAGGCTGCCAGTTGGAGAAGCACCACAATGGGCAGAAGGTGCCCAGCTCTAGAGGCCCCTGGAGCTTCTTGACCCAACCCTGCTTGGTCCCGGGCCACCCAAAGGCAGGGAAACTTTCTAGAAGCCGGGTGGTCTGCCCTAATCCAAGTGAGCAAATGTACAGAAACGCTGTCCACTAGCTCAGCCAGGGATCCCCCAGGGCTGGCCTCGTCCAGGACACCCCCACGTCAGCCCTTCCCAAGGCCTCTCCCTGGCCTGCACCCACCACCCCTCCCACCAGGCTGCCCCACACCCGCTCTGGTCATTTAGAAGTCAGCATGGCTTTCCCAGAGAACAGCTGCATGGGACACTGAGGAGTGCCTTTGTCCCCTCGTCCCGGCTCCTCTAGGAGGGAAGGAGACCCAGACGGAGAGCTGGAGGCTGCCACCGGCCCCTGACTCCCTGGCATTACCTGCCTCCTGGCTCCAGCGTCCCTGACTTTTAAGGAGCCTCCTGTGTCCACATCACTTCTTTGGTGGCATCTCAGCCGGGCTCCTTTGTTCTGGGTCTCGTACCCTGCATTAACTTTGATCTCACCCTCCAAATAAGCATCCCATTCACAGTTGAGGAAATGGAGACTCAGAGACACAAGGTGGTCCACAATCCAACTGCCGGGGTATGGATGCCCAAACCGCTCCTGCTGCCTGAGCAGAGAAAGGGGTGTGTCTCATGGTATTCAGGGGCCAAAGAGGCGGGGAATGCCACAGCCAGGGACAGTGCAGCCAGGAGAAAGGCCCAACCAGCATGGGCCGCTCTAGGGACACGCGTGTCTTCTAGAGCCAGAGGGTGGGAGAGGGAGTGGGGGCTGGGGGAACAAAGACACTGCTCGAATTTTCACAACTAGCAGCTGATCACGCTTTACCTAGGTGAGTAAAAAATGAACCGCCTTGGGGCGCCTGGGTGGCTCAGTCGGTTAAGCGTCGGACTCTCGACCTCAGCTCAGGTCATCACCTCACGGTTTGTGAGATCGAGCCCCACGTCGGGCTCTGTGCTGACAACACAAAGCCTGCTTGGGATTCACTCTCTTCCTGTCTCTCTGCCCCTCCCTCGCTCGTGCTCTTTCCCTCTCTCTCAAAAATACACATTAAAAAAAAAAAAAGGCAAACAGCCTTTTGTGAGGTAAAACCAATATAAAGATATGACAGTGCTGATTCTGCAGAAGCAGCTGGGGGTCCCCTACTGGACACGGCAGGGAAGACCTGTCAGCAACTTCTGGGCGGGCACTCCATTTTTCCAGTTCATCCTAAACTGGTTCTTGGGATGAGGAGGGAAACCAAAGGCCCTCTGGGGGCCCCTCTTGCACAGAATATGGCCCATTCCTAGTGTCTGCTCAAGGCCGCGAGGGTAAACAGGGTCAGGAGGAGCTCAGATCACTGGTGCCGTGGGGTCCTGGGATGAGGTGGCTTGACTCCAGGCATAGTATGCCCCCAGGCTCCACGACCTCAGTTGTTTCCTCATTCTAGAAGCTCTGTCAGAAGAGAGCGGTGGAAGTCCGGGCCCCAGGCTGAACTCTGACCTCGTACTCCACCTCACAGCTCCTGTCTACCAGCACCCCGTGCCACACCCGTTCTCGCCACACCCAGTGCACATGACTCGTTCACTCTCTTCCCTGAAATGCCACAGGCTCCGGAAGGCGGCCTGTCCCTGTCCACACACCAATTCGTACCTGTCGAATCACCGCCCACAGCCCACTTTCAGGTATCTCCAAATTACACACCCACCCTTATGTATGGAAGCCCGCGTGTGCTCATCGGCCCCCACAGGTACACCCCCAAGCCAGGCAGGGTCCCACCTAAGGCCGTCTGGTCTGGGCACAGGGACAAACTGGTGTGGCAGGCCCCCCGGAAGCCCCAGAAGCCTTTGGGAAAGAACACAGTGCAAGGGTGGGGGAGCCAGGCCCTCAGGGGGCAGTGGGAGGACAGGGTACCCGGGGGGACACTCCCGTGAACACCATCCACTCCTGCGTCTCCCCCCACCCAGACCCTCCCCCACCAGGCACGCGCGTGCGCGCGCGCACACACACACACACACACACACACACACACACACACACACTGGTGTGTATGTCTCCACACTCACGTTCAGAAGCCACATGGCGCATCCTTGGACTCTGCTGTGCGGGGAGGTAACCCCAGGAGGCCTTCCCTCCCAGGCTGGGAAGATCACCTACTCCAGCACACGGGGCTCTGGGTTCCATCCTGACCACCCCCCAGCTGACCTCAGAACTAGAACCCAGAGGTCTTTCATTCCCCTAACCCTGGGAGAGCGTGGGGAAAAAGCCTGGGGTCTGCTCTCTGCCTCACTCTCCTCACTGCCTCTTCACACATTAATCAATGCAATTGTGTCTGAGCATTTGGGGGCCTGAAGGGGCCAAGGAAAGCCTGCGGGGGTGAGAGGAGGGAGTAGAGGCTGAGGTCCACCCTCCATCATAACCCTTGAGATTCCATTTTGCTCCATGTCTCTGAACACAACAGTCCTTCACATCTGAGTATGAATTAGCCTATTATGCTGCTGGACAGTCCTGGGCATCCTGAGTGAGACGGTAACGCATGAAGAATGTGAAGGAAGGAAAGGGATGTCAGGAAAAACTTACCTTCTCCAAGAATTGGGAGCACTAAGGGCTGGTGCTTTCAACTCACCTTGCCCACCCACCACAGCTGTATCACGTCTGTAACATCTGCCCCACACTACAGACATCAGCAGGCGGGGCACATTTCACATTTAGCCATTTTTTTAATGCTCAAAAGCTCTGTACAAAAAAAAAAAAAAGTCACAAATGAGTCCTCACAACACCCCTGTGAGGTAGGTAGGCAAGTATTATTCTCCCATTTTACAAACGGGGAAACTGAGGCAGAGAGGCGCAGTGACCGGCCAGTGGTCCCAGCACAGCTGAAAGTCAGGGCCAACCGTGAAGACACAAAGGATCCCTCTCGGTTCAGCCTGAGCTCTGACCCCTCCTCTAGACCTTGTCTGCAAAGAAATCAAAACTCTCCAATATATGCAAAAATCAACAAACCCGACAGATCTGAAAAGGGAGGGAATGGACATACAGTAGTTTCGCAGATTTCAGCCAAGACGGCCCAATTCCTTCCAATGCTAGGGAGATGGGAACAGAGACACATCCGCCTGTTTTTCCACAGAAGCACACGCACCCAACCAGGGAGGGCCGCGTAGTCAGCCTTCAGGCCGGCCGGCCCCTGGGCTTCAGCGGAGAACGGTCCCCAGAGGAAGAGCCAGACTCAACTCCACGGGACCGCGCCCTCCCGCCCCTCCCAGCGGCCTTCCCACTGTCGGGACAGGGCTGCTCCCGAGGCCTCCTGCTCACCAGCCCCTTCTGTTCCCTCTGGAGGGAAGCTCGGGGGGGTCCTCAGCTCGGATGGCCTGCCACCCAGGTGAGCCCTCACACGCTCCTTAGCCCTCTTCACCATTCCCTCAGGGTCACCCAGCAGTCCTCGGGGCTCCTGCTGCAGCAGATGGGGACTGGAGCCATCTAGGCCACCAGGGCAGGGAAGAAGCACGGAAGGACCCACTGCTGGGAGCTTGGCTTCCTCAGCCCTTCCCGCCCTGGCGTCCGGGAAACAGAGCAGACCTCTTCCTGGGGCCGCATCCACCTTCTAGAAGCTCTTTCCTCCCGAGAGGACCCCTCCCTTCCAGCTCCTTGGAGACCCTCACAGTCCTGCCATCCCCAGGAGAGGGACAAGGGGAAGGAAGGAGAAGGGGCACGAGAGGCCAGGGAACTGGGTGAGGCTGCCATTAAAGCGACCAGTCCACCAGAGCCCTGTCCGCTCCCCGGGGAGCCAGGGGCCCCAGGGCAGTGCTCAGGCAGCAAAAGGGGAGAAGCCGAGCAGGAGGGCAGCAAGAGAAGGCAAGAGAAGGAACCGGACTCTGCACCTGAGGCTGTGAGGACCGCTCGGAAGCGGGAGAGGAAAGCGCATGCGTGCAAGTGGAGCGTGGCTTCGTTTGGTGGCTACTTGGGGACTGAGCTCCTTGGAAGCCATCTTCGGTCTGCAAGGCACACGCCGGGCCCGTGCGCCTGTGGTTTACAAGTATACCTGTGCACTAATTGTCCTATCAAAACCTCTTCTTAAAAAAGGGTCCCGACCCCACTCCAGTCTCTGCGGGAAGCTGGGGAATGGGTTCCTCAGGACGGCTCCCAGTGAGGAGCACCTGGAGCACGCCTGTGGGAGGGGGCACACAGGGGCGGGGGAGCACCTCCTACAGGAAGTCTCCAGCAGCGGCGGGCTCAAGGCCGTGGCTCCGCTCCTGCCACCGGCAGCGCAGCCCGGAGAAGGGCTGGTCCTGCACGCTCTCCAGCTCGGGGAAGCCCAGCTGATTGAGGATCTCATAGACTCCGGCCTTTGATGCCACCTGGGGAAGACAGCAGAGATGGGGGCGGAGTTCCCAGGGAGACGGGTCACCCCACCCCCACCACCACCACCACATCACCACACCTTCCTCCCTGCGCTGGGCTCCAAAACACACAGGTGAGCCTGGGGCCCAGCGCTGCCTTCCCCAAGCTCAGCGACCCGAGCAAGTTTGTGTTTTGACCGCCAATGGCCGCTCTGAGTTTCAGTTCCCTTATAACAGGGACAACAGGCTTCACCTCCCAGGAGCATGATGGAAGGCTACAGAGCACAGAGCACCCAGCAGATAATAAGGAAATGGACAGCCGCGCAGGAAGCCAAGTGCCCCCGTGCCTGTGCCGCCCTGATGTTCCCACTGAGATGCTCAGGGGCATAGAAGGCGGCGGGGAGACAGGAGCCAGCGAGAGCCCTGTGGCTGTGTGTTCGGGCTGTGAACCAGGCAGGTCCACCGCAGGCCTCAGTGCAGGAGGGCGGGCTGGGGGCTCCCTGTACATCCCCCATGCAGCCCTGGGCCCAGCAGCCCAGGGCCCGGCACTAGACTCAACCCACTCAACAACCAGCCCCCTTCTCTCTCCACCATCCTTGAAGATGGGGAGGATTCAGGCTCCACTCAGACCAACGGTCCCCAGGCAACCCTCCCCCCGCCACCCTCCACTCATCCCCACGATGGAGGGACTGAGGGCCCCAGAGGCTGGAGCCCACACTCTGGACTCGACCAGTTCTCTCCTTCCTTGATACGCCCCCAACACGAGCCACCTAGGTTCAGCTGGGGAGGGGATCAAGTTCCTGCCCAGCCCCTGGTTCCCCCAATTTCTACTCTCCAAGCAGAGCCCAAGCAGAGGTGTCTGAAGTCCCCCACTACCTCCATCCATCCCACCCAGGGGTCCAAAGAGGAAGCCGAACCCAGTCCTGCTCAGGAGGATGGCCCTGACGTGGACTTGGTGTGATCCACCCCCCCATCAGGGCTCCTGACTCAACACGCATCTGCCCAAGGACCACCCTGAAGGCTTGCCTTCAGCCCAACTACCCAGCAGCCAGCAGCCACTGCCATGGTCCCTCTGCCTCTGTTCCCGCAGCTCTGACCTCACCCGCACTCCTACCTAAGCCCCGTGCCCGTCCACTCTGGCGGGGTCACCAGCTCCCACTCTCCGCCCCGCCTGCCCCAGGGGAGCTAACTCCAGCCTCGAGTCCAGATTAGAACCGTCAGGACAGGCCGGCAAGGTCAGGAGAGACCGGCATCCGGGCGGAGGGGTAATTACAGGCTGCTCTGCCCAGCGGGGGGAGGAAGCCTCTCTCCTGACCTAGAGGGGCCAAGGCAGCAGCTCTGCCCCCAAAACCAGCCAAGCCGGAGGAAGAACTAGAAGAACCGGGAGGCCAAGCAGAGAGAGGGACGGCAGAGATGGAACGAGAGGGCAGTGTCTCAGGCCAGACACGGTGGGCTTTGCAGCGAACCGACTGGCCCTAGTGCTGACCGTGAACGTGGTACTTACTCTGTGCTCAGTCTCCTCCTCTGTACAATGGGAGAGTAAGAGTGGCCACGTAAGGCAGCCCCGCTTACCCAGGGCCCAGAAGGTGGCACCGGGTATGTCTCACGGACTCCCCCCCCCCCCCCACCACAAGGTCCTGAGGTGGCACAGACAGTAACAAGATGCATCTTACTGCTGAGGACTGCTGGTTAGAGGGCTCAGCTTGTCCGAGGTCACAGCTGGAAGGCGGCAGGGGCCACGCCACCATCTTGCCCCTCGCAGGGCACAGGTGAGGGGTGAACGCAACAATGGGCATGGAGCACCGGGGAATGTCAGCCTCGGGGACGCACCGAGGGCCCCCACACGCCTGCTCGCCCTCCTCCTCTCCCTCCTCCTCCTCCGGCACTCACTCATCCAGCTTTTCCCGACTGCCCGCCAAGTACGGGTGCCTGAGGGGTGGCCTCAGCCCCACGCCCACCCCCCGCATCTCACCTCCCGCATCCAGGCGCTGAAGGGCCTCTGCCAGGAGTCGGCCTTCTCCAGGTGGAGGTAGGCGTTGAGGAGCACCAGGTAAACGTAGCGCTCCAGGTACTGTAGGCTCCGAAGCTGCAGCCTCCGGGCCTCCGGCTCCGATTTGGCCGCTTTGGCCTGGAAGACGGCACGGGGTGGGAGTCAGACACACCACACGCTCACACCCCGGCTGCCCTCGGCACCAGCACCAGGACAGGAGGAAGGGGTTCAGACAGCAAGGCCAAGGGCACCGCCCCGGTTACAGGAGAGGCCAACAGATGGCAAGGCTAAGCCGTCAGGGCTCCAACTGCGGATGCAGCACGGCCTCACCCACCCCCCACGCCTCCACACCCCCGTGGCCCAGGCTCCGTGGCCTCCAGCTGCTCACGGGCAGGTGAGTGTATCACTGTCTGGGAGGGGGACCCCCCTCTTGGCCTCTGACCCCAACCGGTCCCTCGCTGACTTCCTCGCCCATTCCTCAAGTGGCTCAGGATCAGGGGCAGAAGGGAGTCAATATAGCCCTCGGCCCTGGCCCTACCCTCCGCAAGGCTGGGACAGATCCCAGAAAGGCCACCAGGGCCGGGGATCAACAAGAGACCCGGCGGCTGAGGGGAGAAAGAGTGTGTGTGCACTGGGTGGAGGGACATCAGTCTGTTTAACGAGCCACCTTGGGCAGCTTCTAGGAGAACAGCACCAGGTGACATGCTGGGGAGAGAAAGGACAGCCACATGACTAAAGATGGGCTTCCCAGAGAGCGTGGGATTTGGCTGGGCTGTGTGGGTGGAGAGAGCGAGCAGCCTGTGGGGCGGTGCAGAGGTGAGGCCGGTGCCCGGCAGGTGGGGACTGGAAGGGGCTGGCCTGGCAGCCAAGTGGGGAAGCCTGCCCTCTACTCCAGCCCAGTTCCCACCCTCGCATGCAGATGCCTGGGGCCCCAGCCCAGACAGATCAGATGGGAGCCTGCGGGCCTACACATCAGGATTCCAAGAAGCTCCCCGGGTGATTCTCTGTGGGAATAGCACCATGGCTTTAGCATGGGGGGAGCCACTGAAGGTTTGGGGGTAGGAGTGACCTATTAACAGAAGACTCGCAGGAGGCTAATGCTTAGGAGGAAGGGGACTTAAATGGGGTCCTCTTGAGGCTTTCTTGGCATGGGCATCGGTGGGCACCCCAAGACATACAGAGTCAGCTCCCCCGCTGGACAGTGTCCCTGCCACCAGGTCTGAGTTGTTCCTCTGACCTGCCACAGACATGCAGCCCAGCCTGGAGGCTGAGCTCCGGAGAGGGAACACGGCACCTCATCTCACCCCCGCCCCTTCTCACCCCACACCCTCCAGGCCCCCACCCAGGGCCCAGAGCAGCTCTCTGTGCTCCAGGAAGAAGATGTAGTTCAGAGGCAGTTCCCTCGGGTGCCAGAAACATCTGCGGGAGGGGGCACAGGCAGCCCAGGGCCTCCGGGAACCAGGAAGGGCAGCCTCCCAACAGCCGGGCCATGGCTGAAAGCCTTCTCTCGGGGACACAGCTCAGCCCAGTGTGTCTCCTCCGGGCCGCCGCAGGAAGGCCCCAGACATGACATGACCTACAGCCCCAAGAACCAGGAGCTGGAGGGGGACCGTTTGCAGGGCCTGAGCTCCCCTACCCTCCATTTCTGCCTCAGGTAACAGCCTTCCCGGGATGGAGCAAGTGGTTACGGAAACTTGCACAGCCAGCCCACCCACACCATCCGGAGGGAGCTCTGGGTCCCCAGGGATGGGGCAGGAGTGGAGGGTGGGCAGTGGATGGGGCCCCAGAGGAGGGAGGGCCCACGACCACTGCTCTGACTCCCTGGGAGACATGATATGGGGCTCTGGTCCCAGTTCTGCCATTTCACCTGTCAGCCCCCATGATTCTGGAGGTGGGATTGCTAGAGCACATAAGGTGCACCTGTAAACCATGAAGACCCACGGTGATCTATGGAGCAGGAGAGAGCGCTACAACAGGAAGAGGAAGCGTGCGTAGGCCCTGCCTGCAGTGACACTCACAGTCTGGGTGTGTCACAGGCAGAGGACAACTGCAGAGCACCCAGAGCAACTGGGTCAGGGGACCAAGGCAGGGCAGGGGGCTGGACCAGGACGGGCATCAAAAAAGGTACCCGGGTGGCTCAGTCGGTTAGAGTCCAACTTTAGCTCAGGTCATTATCTCAGTTTAATGAGTTTGAGCCTCGCGTCAGGCTCACTGCTGACATCTCAAGAGTCTGGAGCCTGCTTCAGATCGTCTGTCCCACTCTCTCTCTCCACCCCTCCCCCACTCACTCTCTGTCCCTCTCAAAATAAATAAATACACTTTAAAAAAAAAAAGGTGGTGATATTAGAGGTGGGTTGGGAAAAAGCAGGGCAGGAAGGTGCCCTGAGAGGGGGAGGAAAGGGGTCAGAGAGTGAGGTGTGTCCAAGGGAGACTGACAGGGGAGGGGGCAATAGGGGAGGCTGGGGCCCAGAATAGGGTGTGGAAGCCACTCCAGGCCCTGATCCGATGGACAAAGGGGCCACTGAAGGCTTCTGGCGGATGTGAGGGTGGAAATGGCCCCATGGCTGCTGCAGGAAGATGAATGGAGCAGAGAAAGACAGGTGCCTTGTTTTAAGGACCAACCAACCAGGGGCTCAAAAAAGTGCAGTTTTGCTTAGCAATTAGGAAGCGGAGGGGCCCCTGGATGGCTCAGTCGGTTAAGCGTCCTACTTCAGCTCAGGTCTGATCTCACCATTCATGAGTTCGCGCCCCACGTCGGGCTCTGTGCTGACAGCTCGGAGCCTGGAGCCTGCTTCGGATCCTGTGTCTCCCTCTCTCTCTGCCCCTCCCTCACCCGTGCTCTGTGTCTCTCTTTCAAAAATAAACATTAAAAAAAAAAAAAAAAAGAAATCAGGAAGTGGACAAAAAATTAAAAGCAGTTTCTACCTAGATAGAAAGTATGGCCAATACACCACCATCTGCCAACCCCTAAGTGGTTACTCCGTGCTACACCGCACTGGGCACTCATCACCCCATCCCTTCCCAATCTCCATCCCTGGAGCCTACTCGACATTTTCTTAGAAAGGAGAGGAAGTCACCCCCAGATCCACCAGGCAAGAACCATTTTAAACTGCTTTCAGCTAGAGAGCTCTAACGACACATCCTACAGGCATGAGAAGCCCTCAGCTCTGGGTTGGCCCACGGGTTGGCCCGGGGGCACAGACACACAAGCCCTATCCTCTCCAAGCCCCCCGCTCCCATGGGGACAGAGGCCTGCTGCTCCCAGAGACACCAGAGGGGACAGAGTCTGAGGAATATTCAGGGAGGAGAGGTTGAGTGTCCTTCTGAGCCCTACTGGTAAGTAGGGTAGAATTATCTCTAAATTCGGACCACAAGTAAAGGTGACACTGACACCCCCCCCCCCATGAGGTGCCATGGGCTATTCCTGCATGATCACAGGCTATGATTTGGGACAATGACCCATTTTCCCATCAAGGCCCTGGTTTCCTTAAAATCACCCCATGTTGGCACCGTCTGGGGAGGAGGAGAGGCCAGCCACCTCCTGTCGATAAAAATAGTGGCGCCATTTTTAAATGGCCCGGCCGGCCAGGCTGTCATTAGCTGTGGTGGAGCTGGACAAGGCTTCCTCATCCACTGGGCCTGAGTCCTAAAATAGAAGAGGCCTCGGAAAGGTGGCCAGGGTGCTGGGCATTTCAGCTCTCTCCAGCCTGAGGTCGGCCAGCCTCAGCGTGGGCCCAGCGTGGCAGGCAGTGGTTCTCCTGAAGCTCTGCTCTTTGCTGGGCCACAAGGAAGAGGCCCACGGAGGCCGGGCTGATGTGCCTCCCCAGGTGTGTCTGGGGCCGACTGCATACCACATGCCAGACTGAGCACATCACACCCAGAGTTCACTGTTAGATCCTAATTTGCCCTCCTAGCAACCCCGTGAAGGAAGAGGGACGTCCCGTTTTGCAGATGAGGCCGGGCCAGGCTAAGTAACTGCCCGACGCCAGAGTTCCCGTCTGGGACAGGAATTGCAAACACCCAGCTCAGCTCTCTGACCACCCTGGGCCCTTTCGCCACAGTCGAGCTCAACCACACCCTGTCTCACTCTTGCCTCTCTACCTTTACCCCCCCGGCCTCGCTCCTGCCTGGAAAGCCCTTCTCCTCCACCAGGCCTGGCCCTGCTCCACTCGTCCCTTCAGGCCCTGGCCGAGCCCTGGCTCTCCTGAAGCCTGCTCTGAGTGCTCCAGCCCCTTCTCGGCCTCCTCTGCTCCCCAAGGAACGATCGGTCTGGAAGACAAGCCTGGGGGCAGGCACCGGACTCTAAGCAGGCTCCCACCTTCCCTCCTCCCCACCATCCTGAATGTCAGTGTCAGGGCTCAGACTAGGCGTGAAGCAGGCACGGGGTTGGTGGGTGAGCACACTTCCAGTGCCATCTGGAATCGGGATTCCAGGCAGGACACTGGGGACCCCACACGTGCACCTCCACCCCCGGGGATCCGGACTCTGCCGTGCTGCCCCTGCTTGTGGGCTCCAGGGGGATATCGATCTGGCTTCTCAAACTCACAGAGCATGTCCCAGGCGAACCTCCTGAGGTCTCCCCAAATCTGCCCGCCCGCGTGTCTGCCCGTCTTAATGCTCATCCTTCCTGCTGCTCAGCCCAAAGCCTGGCATTTCTCCCTACCTTCGCCCTTTCTCGGCCCTACATCCAGCTAGTCAGGGCATCTCATTGACTCCACTTCAAACACTCCCAGATGAATCTCACCTCTCACCACCTCAAGTCAAGCACCTGTCTGGCCTCCCTGGCCACCCTCCCTCCCACTTCTGAGACCTATTCTCAACACAGCGCCAGAGTGATCCCGCTAGAATCTTAAGTCGGCTCCTCTGCTCAACCCACTGCACAGGCCCCCACTGGCACTCAGTGGAGAAACCAACGTCTGTGTGATCGTCCCTGGATGATCGATCCCAGACCAGGCCCCATCCAGCCTTCCCCCTGCCCACGTAGCCGCTGACCTCCTCTCTTGCCTGTCCCTGCTCCTCCTCCTCGCCCCTCCAACACACCAGGAAGCCCCCACCTCAGGGCCTTTGCACTTGCCATATCCCTCTGTCTGGATGTCAGCACGGCTCTCCCATTTACCCCCTCTGATCTTTGTGCAAATGCCACCTTTTTCATCAAGCCCTTTCCTAACCCAGATCAGATGTTAAGACTGCAACCCCCTACGCCCACAGATGTACCGCTACCCGACGCAACGTGAATTTGACTCATATGCTGTTCCTCACGTGTCTCCCTCAGAGAGCATGGGTCCCCCGAGGGTAGCAGCGTCCCCGTTCTGAGGTATGCCCAGGACTAGCACAGTGCCTGGCACTTGGAAGGTATGCGATAAACGTCTGCCAAGTCAGTGACTAACGGGTCTATCTTCCGTTTTTATTAAGCCCCAAATCACAGACCGCCTGGGGTTACCTAGATCAACCCCTCTGCTTTCCGGAAGGGGAGATCAAGGTCAAAGAGGTGAACTGACATGTCAGGGTCACCTGGAGAGCTGGGCACAGCATAGGCTGCCGGGCAAACGGAGCCCAAAAAGAGAAACAAGGGGAACAAGTGGGGCCAGGCTCAGGGCCTGAGTCAATCCGGGCCAGACAACACCCCTGTTACTGGAGTATCCCTGCTGCCGTTTCCCCGACCCACTCAGTTGGAACGAGCATGGCCCCGTGGCCTCTGCTGTCCAGGTGAAGCAGGGTTCTGGGCTGGGCAGGGAACAGACAGCCCTCAAAGTTGGTTAGTCTCCGCAGGGCAAGGTCCCAGAGCTCCGACCCCATCATTCTCAAAGTTCAACACACCGCCCACTCCTTGTCGGACATGGGCCCTCAAGCAATCGGTGCCAGCTGCTTCCAGGGGCTCTCTACGAGTCCCTGCAAACTGTCCTCAGGCCTGTCCTGGGGCGTCAAGCACGCGGAAGCTTTCTGTAACTCCCAAGAAGGGAGAGAACGGCCCTCGGCCCATAGACAAGGAACCGGTTTTCCCAAGAACACCTCCTGTTCAGTACTTTCAGAGCAGGAAGGGACTAAACCTGGCACCATGGGCTTCTGTATGTGTCATTCATTCACCAAAGGTTGTTCACCCCTAGCCGGGCTCTGCACTTCAGTGCCAAGCATGGCCCCGCCCTCAGGAGTCCACTGCCCTGCACATAACCTAGTGGGCTGGCCAGGTGTCCCAGCCCCGCTGCCCACCACCTCCCTGCACACCCGCTCCCACCTCACCTAGTACCCCGGCTGGTGCTCACCACCACCCTTCAAGGCTGGTAGGGGAAGCAATAGTGACCCCAGGTGACAGATGGCACAGGAGAGGCCCGGGCAGGCCAAAGCAATGTGGCAAAGGTCGTGCAGGGAGCTGCTGGCAGAGCCCAGGCTAGAACTCAGGGCTTCCGACCCACACCCAGGGCTCCTCAGGTCGCTAGAGAAGACTGCCCTCTCCTGGCAGACGGGCAGTGTGGACAAAGAACAAGAAGGCATAAGGAAGGCAGGGCCGAGTTTTCCTGTTTCATCGTACAAGGACTTACTCAACCTCCCGCCCATCTATCTGCTCACTAGACAGGCGTCTCCAGAGCCCGAGGTGGGCCAGGCAGGGCCTGCGGTCAGAGTTTCAGAGCTGAGACCCTGCATGGCAGAAGAGAGACAAGCAGCAGAAAGAGGCGGCCCCAGTGACAACCACGACCCTAACAACGACAGCCGTGCGCACGGAGGCAGCGGCTCGTGCACGCGGAGTGGGCGCGGCCGAGGTGTGTACCCCTCCCAAACCACTGCGAGTTCCAAGCCTCGGGTGCGCACTTAGAAACAAGCCTGGCACACGGCTCCGGCTCCGTGGATGCCTGCTGCTGCATAAACCGGGAAACGCCCCTGCAGGGTGCAAATTGCTCCAGCTCAGCCACACGGCGAGGAGGAAGGGAAAGCGAGAGAAGTCTCAGCTACTGAGAACGCGGGCCCTACACACGTGCACGCATGCGCACACACACGCGGCACACACACACACACACACCCTCTCCCCGTTCTGGCAGCCGCTGGATGACCCACTGGCTCGATTTTGGGCTGAGTGTGAAAGAGCCTTAGGAGGCAACCCTTTCCCTCCATCGTATTTTATGTGACAGCACACAGCATTCCAGGGTGGCTCCGATCGCATGGCCCTGGCCCCGGAGACACAGTACCTACTGGAATGAGGTCTCCAGGGAACAGCTTTGGCCAAGCCAGAGTCTTGGAGAGACTGAGAGAGACCCCACCTGGGGCTCAGAGCCAAAACTGTCTCACTCTATATTTTTCATAAGATAATAACCTTCGACTTTGGGGACACCGAGCTCAGTCTCTGACCTCTTGGCAACTCTGCACCAACCCGGGCCGGCGCATGCAGTAGGGCCTGGGGACGTCCTTGCCGACCGCTCCTTTTTCCACCACAATAAAACTGCCTCCTGGGTCATGGTCATCCAGAAGGAAAGGAACACAGGCAGAGGAGTTGGGAGATAGGTTCTGGTCCTGCCTCAAGCTGGTCACAGTGTCATTAGGCCTCAGTGCCTTCCTCGGTAAAATGGGCCTCGTAAATCCCACTGTCATCTCCTTACCAGTGGCTCTGAGGACCAAAGGAGACAAAAAAGTAAGTTCTGAGAAAACTCGAAAAGCACTGCTCAAAGTTAAAGCACTACAGTCTTCATAAAATAAATCTCAACTTGAGACCAAAGGACATTTTCTTTCTCTTTGCAGGGCTTTTATCTCAGCTTTTCTTCAAACTCTTTCTGAAGGGACAGAAGGGAGACACATTAGACTGTGTTAAATACAGAACACTAAGAATTAACGTCACCAGCCAAGGCTAAGGAAAAGGCCCCCTGGCATTAATGATTCTAGCAGGACTTCCTCCAGGAGCCCTGACCTTGGTTTCTGTCACAAATATTTTCCCTTTCCAGGCCCAGCAGGAAACAACTAATTCACCAGATGGTGTCACCACTGTGGGCTGGTGGCCATCTTGGATTCTCTCAGCCTGGGGCCCAGCCTTCTCACCTCTATCGAAACCTCAAGGAGTGGCTTAGTTCAAAGAGTTTTCTCTTTCTTTCCTTTCGAGGTGGTTTTCTAAATGCCCTGAGCATTCTGGCCCCCTCACAAGCATAGGATTGATCAGGCCCTGACCCACTGTCACTGACGTTCTAGAGAACGGGGGAGGCATCACTGAGCTGCAACCCACAGAGGCCAGGCAGCCCAAATCGGGCCCAGGCAGAGAGGGCGGCCCAGACTGTTAGTATACCAGGCAAGGCCTGTCTCCATGGAAAATGTGTATGCAGCTTTGGTCCCACCCCCCCACCCCACTCCTATACCTGTAACCCGAGGCTGGGACACGCTCCTACCCTCCGGCCTTCTGAGGCTGGGAATACAAGGGCAAGGATCATGGATTCTAGTTGTTCTTTTCCCCCACAGCAGGGCTTGAGGTGGGAGGGAAGTGTAACTGCCTCCGACTTGGGAAGCCGTGTGGCACCCGGAGTGGATGTGACCTGAGAGTCGGTCTGGGGCCTCTCTCTCCTGCCACCCACCAGCTGTGGGTTCTTGGGCAAGCCCGGTGCCTCCCTTCCTCAGATACAAAATGGAGGCACTGTTACGGTCTGCCCTTCATCAGGCACAGGTACAGAGTAAGGACTGAGCCAGGAGTGCCCCCGCTGCTGGGGGCGCCTCCCACACAGGTTCCCAGTGGGGACACATGGGGGCTGGGTCCCCTGGCCTCCAGCACTGGCCTCTAACAACTCCCAGCCTCCCCCCAGGAGCCCCTCCATCTTTCTTCTCCCGGCCCACCCAGGTCACCCAGACCCTCATCACCGACCGCAGCTCTATCCGACTCCGGAGGGACCTTAGGGCTCACCAACCCCAACAGCCTTCCCCTTGGCTTTAGAGAAGCCCCCCCCCCCAAACCTCCTTTGAACAGGAGCAAATCAAGTGAAAACCCAAGCTCAGGGCCTGCCTTCCTGCCTCCCTTGCACCCCGGCCAAGTATCTTTCCGTAAGTACTGCAGTTAATTCATGGAGAGAGGGAACGAGAGAGCCAGCATATCACTATTTTGCAAACCCTCAATGAAGTAAAGAGCGCAGGGGACGAGCAGCTGCAGCTGTCAGGTCACGGAAGAGACCACGGGGCCTTCTGAGCCCGCGTGGCGGCACGCAGCACCCCTGTGACTCTGCTGGCCGAAACCAAGCCAAATCTGATCGAGACAGGGGACGCAGGAGCTGCGACATGACATGGCCCAGCTAAACCTGGGGGTGCAACGAGCAGGGTCCAGACTGGGGGACGCCCGGTGAGCAAGCCCGTTACCTCAGCAGACACACTTCAGGGGAAGAAGAGCGGGCTGAGCGGTTCTAGATTCCACGGGCCACATCGGCCACGTGTGAGCTGTGGCGCTTGTTTGGATTCTGATCCAAGGCCAACAGATTCTGTGGGACCAGGTGAGAACATCTGAACGCTCACCAGGTATTAGATCGTAAGAAACTACTGTCATTTTAAGTATGGTAATGACCTTTTTTTAAAAGATCCCTCCCGGGCGCCTGGGTGGCGCAGTCGGTTAAGCGTCCGACTTCAGCCAGGTCACGATCTCGCGGTCTGTGAGTTCGAGCCCCGCGTCGGGCTCTGGGCTGATGGCTCAGAGCCTGGAGCCTGTTTCCGATTCTGTGTCTCCCTCTCTCTCTGCCCCTCCCCCGTTCATGCTCTGTCTCTCTCTGTCCCAAAAATAAATAAACGTTGAAAAAAAAAAAAAATTAAAAAAAAAAAAAATAAATAAAAGATCCCTCCCCACTGGGGCGCCTGGGTGGCTCAGTCAGTGGAGCGTCCGACTTCGGCTCAGGTCATGATCTCACAGTTCATGAGTTCGAGCCCCGTGTCGGGCTCTGTGCTGACAGCTCGGGGCCTGGAGCCTGCTTCGGATTCTGTGTCTCCCTCTCTGTTCCTCCCCTGCTCACACGCTGTCTCTCTCTCTCTCTCAAAAATAAATAAAGATTAAAAAAAATAGAAAAAGAATAAAAGATCCCTCCCCCCCCCCTTAAGGTACCTGCTGAAATACTGGCAGAGGAAGTAACAGGAGGTCTGGGACTTGTTTCAAAATAATCGGGGGGGGGGGGGGGGGCAGGGAGAGGGCTGGGGAGGAACCTTAGGTGAACTAAGACTAGCCCTGATTGGTAATTCCTGAAGCTGGGAGGTGGGCACACAAGGGTTCATGAAATCACTCTCCCAGTTTTGAAATTTTGTTTGAAATTCTCCAAAATAATTAAAAGAAAAATAAGGTCTGACCTTCCGACTCCGTCACCAATCTTACTTACTTCTAAGCATCAGCCTACAGAAATTATCTGCACCGATTAAAGAGCAACACACACTACGACGTTCAATGTGGCATCACCCACCCAGAGCACAACGGGGGGCGATGTGACAGTCCACCTCTACGGGGACGGCAGGTGACACTGGGTGCTTCCACTCTACAGACCCTGTGAACATGAAATATGATGACGATGTAAGACTCTTCAGCAAACAAGATAAAGTGTCCATGAGCTGAAACTATGGTCTCATTTGTCTTTATAATAACAAGCTACAAACAGCCCTCCTGCCTGCTGTGTTTATTTTTAAAAAATTTTTTTAATGTTTTTATTTATTTTTGGGACAGAGAGAGACAGAGCATGAGCAGGGGAGGGGCAGAGACAGGGGGAGACAGAATCTGAAGCGGGCTCCAGGCTCTGAGCTGTCAGCACAGAGCCTGACGCGGGGCTCGAACTCACGGAGTGTGAGATCATGACCTGAGTTGAAGTCGGACATTCAACGGACTGAGCCACCCAGGCGCCCCAGTGCCTGCTGTGTTTAAATAAGCAGCCAGGTACTTGGGGCGCCTGGGTGGCTGAGCGCCTGGGTGGCTCAGTCGGTTAAGTGTCGGACTTTGGCTCAGGTCATGATCTCACGGTTCGTGGCCCTTGTCTGGCTGTGTGCTGACGGATCAGAGCCTGGAACCCGCTTCGGATTCTGTGTCTCCCTCTCTCTCTACCCCTCCCCCGCTCATTCTCTCTCTCTCTCTCTCAAAAATAAACATTAAAAATAAATTTAAATAAACAGCCAGGTACCAAGGGTGAGATGCACCTGCCCATTTCTAGAGGAGTCAGTCCACGGGAGGGAAAGGGTAGAGGAAGCAGCTGCCTTTCTGGAGCCTCAAGTAGTGAGGCCTGCAGCCCACCAGGGACAACAGGGACCGAGACCCTCAGGTGAAAGGTGACGTGGTCAGGGGAGGGGCTTGGGGCGAGGAGTGAGAATTTTTGTGTCTTATCCCCGCTCTGCTACCAACTCACAGGGGACCCTAGACAACCCACTCTCTAGCTCAGCTGCAAACAGAGGAGACGGATGCTCTGTAAGTCCTTTAGCACTAAAATCTGAGGGTCTCTATGGGGACTTGGAAGCTCCAGGAACATCACAGGATGCTCCGGCCCTGCAGGGGTCCTCAGAGCCCCCCCATTAGCTGAACGCTTCCTGTGCCCAGCCAAGCCCTGCTAGGAAGCAGTACTGATGCAGCCTGGCAGGTGGGGGCGCAGGCGGTCAGAGAGGCTGTCGGAACCCAGGCCCCTCCCATTCCCACATCCACATTCCTTCTGCCAGTCAGCCCAGAACAATCTAACCCACTTCCTTAATGAACTCCATTCCAGAGTCCACACGCATGCACTGAGCGGGCCAGAGGCCCCTTCTAATCTGGAGGCAGCTGGGGCAGCTCACGCCAGCCTGACCTCAGGCAGGACGCGTGCTCTGGGTCCGGCCAGGTCAAGCGCAGGGTGACCTTGAAGGAGGTGTTCTGCCTTTCTGACTAAAGCACATAGAGGCCCGGTTGCCAAAAGCTGTGATTCCCAAATCGGGGTCCATAACCGGTTTCATGAGTCCACAGGAATTTAGAAACGCAAACCTGCTCAAGGAATGTTCTCCACTCTGAGATAAAGTCCATTCTACTTTTCTGGTACTAAAACATCCTTTCTTTTATGAAATGCCAACCACATTTGATGGTAGTTAGGTTTTTAAACTTTTTGTTTCTTTCTTTCCTTCCTTCCTTTTCTTGAAAACGGATACGTTTAACAAGGTTATACACTGGCAACCTTAGAAAGGTCCTTCCCTTTTTAAAACCGGCCTGTGAAATCCCCACCACTGGGATTAAGGTTGCTTTTAGCTCTTCCTGCAGTCCTGGGACCTCTAAGGTTAGTGTCCTTATAAGAAAAGGTACCAGAGGGGCGCCTGGGTGGCGCAGTCGGTTAAGCGTCCGACTTCAGCCGGGTCACGATCTCGCGGTCCGTGAGTTCGAGCCCCGCGTCAGGCTCTGGGCTGATGGCTCGGAGCCTGGAGCCTGTTTCCGATTCTGTGTCTCCCTCTCTCTCTGCCCCTCCCCCGTTCATGCTCTGTCTCTCTCTGTCCCAAATAAACAAATAAACGTTGAAAAAAAAAATTAAAAAAAAAAAAAAAAAAAGAAAAGGTACCAGAAGGCCCATGCCTTTCTCTCTCCCTCCCTGCTATCTGTCCACATACAGGCACCAGGGAAAGGCCATAAGGGGACATGATGAGAAGGCGGCCATTTGCATGCAGGATGAGAGCACTCACTAGAAACCAAATCGGTCAGAACCTTCATCCTGGGCTTTCCAGCATTCACATCGTGAGAAAATAAGTTTCTGTTGCTTAGGCCACGTGGTCTGTGGTATTTTGTTGTGGCCGCCCGAGCTAATGCTCTTATGATGACCTCTCTCCGGTCTAGGTGTCAATCCCCTCTGCAAAAGTGAGACAGTGACATTCCATGAGGCCAGCATCACCCTAATGCCAAACCAAACAAAGACATCAAAGGAAAAAGAAAACTACGAACCAGTATCTCTTACAAATCTGATGCAAAAATCTTCAACGAACCAAATCTAGCCATGTAAAAAGATACACATCATGACCAAGTCGGATTTATCCCAGGAATGCAAGGCCGGTTTAACATCCAAAATCCAATTAAAGTAAGATACCACGTCAATAGAATAAAGAGCAAAAACCATATAATCATCTCAACAGACATGGAAAAGGCATCTGATAATATTAAAACACCTCCTCATGAAAAAAAAAAAAAACCCTGATAAACTGAGAATGGAAGGGAACTTTCTCAAGATGACAAGAATATCTACGAAAAGGTCATAGCTAACATCATACTTAATGTGAAAGGCTGCAAGCTTGCCCCCTAAGACCAGGAACAGAACAGGGATGTCTGCTCTAGCTACTTTTATTTAACATTCTACTAGAGGATCTACCAGGGCAATTGAGCAAGAAAATTAAATAAAAGCCATCCAAATTAGAAAGGAAGATGTAGGGGCGCCTGGGTGGCTCAGTCGGTTGAGCGTCCCACTCTTGATGTCAGCTCAGGTCATGATCTCATTGTTCGTGGGTTCGAACCCCAAGTAGGGCTCCAGGCTGACAGCACAGAGCCTACTTGGGATTCTCTTTCTCCCTCGCTCTCTGCCCCTCCCCTATGCTCATGTTCTCTCTCTCTCTCTCTCTCTTAAAATAAATAAACTTTAGGGGCGCCTGGGTGGCGCAGTCGGTTAAGCGTCCGACTTCAGCCAGGTCACGATCTCGCGGTCCGTGAGTTCGAGCCCCGCGTCAGGCTCTGGGCTGATGGCTCAGAGCCTGGAGCCTGCTTCCGATTCTGTGTCTCCCTCTCTCTCTGCCCCTCCCCCGTTCATGCTCTGTCTCTCTCTGTCCCAAAAATAAATAAAAACGTTGAAAAAAATTTTAAAAAAATAAAATAAATAAACTTTATTTTTTACTATTATTTTTTTTTTTACATTTATTTATTTTTGAGAGAGAGACAGCGTGAGCAGGAGAGGGGCAGAGAAAGAAGGAAACACAGAATCCGAAGCAGGCTTCAGGCTCTGAGCTGTCAGCACAAAGCCTGATGGGGGGCTCGAGCCCACAAACTGTGAGATCATGACCTGAGCCAAAATCGGACACTCAACCGACTAAGCTACCCAAGTGCCCCAATAAATAAACTTTAAAACAAGAAAGGAAGTAAAACTATCTCTATTTGTAAATGGCATGATCTTATAAATAGAAAATTCTAAGAATTCACTAAAAAGGTATTAAAACTAATGAATTAGGTTAGCAAGGTTGTAAGATAAATCAATATACGAATATCAGGGCGCCTGGGTGGCTCAGTCGGTTAGGCATCTGACTCTTGATTTTGGTTCAGGTAATGATCTCAGGGCTTGTGGGATCGAGCCCCATGTCGGGCTCTGTGCTGACAGCATGGAGCCTACTTGGGATTCTCTCTCCCCCTGTCCATCCCCCACTCGTACTCTCTGTCTCTCAAAATAAATATTTAAAAAATAATACTAAAAAATATATATATAAATATCAACTATATTTCTATATAATAACAATGAACAAACTAAAAATGAAATTGAGAAATCAATTCTACAATAGAACAAAAGCAATAACTTACTTATGAATAAAACTTAACATAAGAAGTATAAAACTTACAGTCTGGAAACTATAACACATCACGTAAAAAAGTAAAGAAGACCTAAATAAATGGAAAGACATCTCATGTTCATGAAGCAAAAGAGTAATTATTGTTAAGATGGCAATACTTCCCAAAGTCACCTATATGTTCAATGCAATCCCCATCAAAATCTCAGCTGTAATCCTAAAATTCGAAATGCAAAGGACCAAGAATAGCCAAAAAAACAAAAAAATCTGAAAAAGAAATTCAGAGTTGGAGAACCCATTTCCTAATTTCAAAATTCACTGCAATACTACGGTAATTAAGACAGCGTTGTGCTGGCACAGAACAGACAAATGGATCAATGGAATAGGATTGAAAGTTCAGAAATAAGCCCCCACATTTTCAAAAGTCAGTGGATTTCTTTAGGGGTGTCAAAGCCATTCAGTGGGGAAAGGATTGTCTTTTCAACACACGTACGAGGACAACTGGATTATCTACATGCAAAAGAATGAAACTAGACCTCTATCTCATGCCATATATAAAAATCAACTCAGGAGGGATCAAAGACTAAATGTGAGAGTTATAACTATTCAACTCTTAGAAGAAACTATTTGCCTCTTAGAAGTAAGTCCTCATGACCTCCGATTAGACACGACACCAAAAGCACATAGCAGCAACGAAAGAATAGATAAGTCAAAATGTAAAATTTCCATGCATCAAAGGACACCATCAAGAAAGTGAAGACAGACTAAAGAATTTTAATCGCAGCCACTGGAGAAAAATTTTGCAAATCATATACCTGATAAGAGACTAGTATCTGTAATAAATAAAGACCTCCTGCAAGTCAACAATAAAGACAAAAAAAAATGTTTAAATGGGCAAAGGATCTGAAGAGACAGTTCTCTAAGGAAGACAGATAAATGGGGGCGCCTGGGTGGCTCACTCAGTTAAGCATCTGACTTCAGCTCCGGTCATGATCTCACGGCTCGTGGGTTCGAACCCCGCACCCGGCTCCCTGCTGCCAGTGCCAAGCCCGCTTCAGACCCTTCGGCTCCCTCTCTCTCTGCCCTCCCCACCACTCATGCTCTGTCTCTCAATCTCGCTCTAAAATAAACATTAAACAATTTTTTAAAAAAAAATGAAGATAGACAAATGGATAATACGTTCATGAAAAGATGCTCAACGTTATTAGTCATAAAGGAAATGCAAACCAAAACCATCATGAAATACCACTTCACACCAGAAGGCAGGCTACAAATGAAAACGATAATCACCACCACCACCATAATTAGCCAGATGTGGAGAAACGGGAACCTTCACGCATCGCTAGGAGAAATGTTAAATGGTACAGTCGCTTTGGAAAATGGTCTGCCAGGTCCTCAAAAAATTAACCAGGGAATTAGCACATGACCCAGCAGCGCTACTCCCAGGTATATATAGCCAAGAGAAGTGCAAGCGTCTTCATACAAAACCTTGTACATCAACGTCTAAGCAGCATCATATTCCTAACAGCCAAAAGGGGGAAACAACCTGAACGTCTATCGACTGGATGAATGGATTCACAAAAGGTGATGTATCCACACGATGGAATATTAGTCACAAAAAGAAATGAAATGGTGATCCATGCGACAACATGGCTGAGACTTGAAAACATGACGCTCCGTGGAAGAAGCAGGTCACAAAGGAACACGTACGATCCCTCTTTTTTTTTTTTTAATTTTTTTTTTTAATGTTTTTTAATTTATTTTTGAGAGAGAGAGAGGCAGAGCATGAGCAGGGGCGGGGCAGAGAGAGAGGGAGACACAGAGTCTGAAGCAGGCTCCAGGCTCTGAGCTGTCAGCCCACGGCCCGACGTGGGGCTCAAACTCACAGACTGTGAGATTGTGACCTAAGCCGAAGCCGGACGCTCAACCGACTGAGCCACCCAGGCGCCCTGTACGATCCCTCTTTTATGAAACGTCCAGAAGAGGCAAATCCACAGAGGCAGAAAGTAGATTCACGGTTGCCTAGGGCTGGGGTGGGGGTGGGGGTGGGGAACTGGGGTATGAAGTTGCTTTTTAGGGTAATGAAAATGTCCTAAATCTGGCTGTGGTGGTGGCTACACAGCTCTGCGAACGTCCTAAAAGCTACTGAACTGCCCATTGTAAATAACTGGTTTGTATGGTATGTGAATTTTAGCTCAATAAAGTGTTTATTAAAAAGACAGCAAGAGGGGCGCCTGGGTGGTTCGGCCGGTTAAGCGTCCGACTTCGGCTCAGGTCATGATCTCGCGGTCCGTGAGTTCGAGCCCCTCGTCGGGCTCTGTGCTGACAGCTCAGAGCCTGGAGCCTGTTTTGGATTCTGTGTGTCTCTCTCTCTCTGCCCCTCCCCTGTTCACGCTCTGTCTCTCTCTGTCTCAAAAATAAATAAACGTTAAAAAAAAAATTAAAAAAAAAAAAGACAGCAAGAGGCTGAGACAGTATTACAGCAGATCCCTCCGTATGCCTCACCGCCTCCCCCCCCCCCCCCCCCCGCCTCCTGACCAGGAGAATCAGCGTCATCTGAGAGTTTGCCAGACTTCCAGACCTACGAAATAGAAAACTCAGCACGGGCGCTCAGCAGCATGCATTTTAAACAGGCCCTCCCGGTAATCCTGAAACTCACTAAAGTTGGGGACTTCTGCCTAGACTATGTGGTTCTCAACCTTGACTACGCATTGCAAGCATCTAGGGAACTTAAAAAAAAGGACCCACTCCCTGGCCCCCCAAGCAGACCTACTAAATCAGGCTCTCTAGGGATGCAACTCAGGCATGGGTAAGTTTTAAAGCTCCCATGTGAAACTATGTGCAGCAGGGATGAAAAAGACTAGATGAAGACCTGCTCTTCAGGCCCTTTGAGTTTGGCCCAGGCCCAGCTCACTATGGCCACCTGGTGGCCATACTGGGGAATGACTCAATATCTTCCTTCTGCTCCCACCCACCACTTCTCACTACAACTAACCCCACCACCAGCAAGCCCTGCATGGGAGCCAGGAGGGCTGTATATGACAGAGCCCTGCAGACAACTAATTGAAAGACACATTTTTTTCTAAATAGGCTGAAATCCTGGGTTTTTCATAAAATTTGTACTTTCATGGAGACTTTTTATTTTTTTTGAGAGAGAGAGAGTGTGCACACGCATGCACAAAGGAGGGGCAAGAGAGGGGGTGAGGGAGAAAGGGAAGGAGGGAGAGAGAGGGAGAGAGACAGAGAGAGAGAGAGACAGAGAGAGAGAGAATCCTTAAGCAGGCTCCATGCCCAGTGGGGAGCCCCACTGGGGGCTTGATCTCATGACTGTGAGATCATGACCGGAGCCAAAATCAAAAGTCAGGCGCTTAACTGAACTGACCTGCCCGGGCACCCCAATCTTTTAATTTTTTTTTTTTAATTTTCAACGTTTATTCATTTTTGAGAGGCAGAGAGAGACAAAGCATGAGTGAGGGAGGGGCAGAGAGAGAGAGGGAGACACAGAATCCGAAGCAGACACCAGGCTCTGAGCCGTCAGCACAGAGACCGATGCGGGGCTGGAACTCACGAATCGTAAGATCGTGACCTGAGGCAAAGTCGGATGCTCAACCGACTGAGCCACCCAGGAGCCCCCACCTTTTCATTCTTATAACTTAAAGAGTTATTCAAACAGAATTTTTAACTGAGCAGGTCAATCTGGGGCCAGCCCCGGGCAGCACAGACATACACGGGTCCTGGGTGGGCAGCCGGGCAGCATCAGCTGCTACAACACTGAACGGCTTCCCTGCAGGTGGTTACGTGGCCACCTGCCAAGACCTTGGAGTGGCCCCATCTACCAACCTGACTCTTGCCCGAGACCCTCGGTGCCCCTCATAACCCAGGAACAGAGGGTTAACACCCAGTACCACAGGGGTCTAGGACAGGGTGTTTCCTCTGACCGGCCACACCGTGACTGGTCCCAGGGCTGCAGCAGTGGTTACTCTGAATATCGCCGGTGCTGGACATCAAGCACTCCAAAGTCAAGCCAGGATGAGTTGGGGCGGAGGTGTTTCCATTTCACAGATCACTTGCAAAAGGCGAAGAAATAACTAAGAACTGAGGAGGGTCCCCCAGGATCCCTAGCCACCTCACACCCAGTCAAACACAACCCGGGCCGTGCACATGGGGAAGGACACCTGGGTCTGGGCAAGGCTCACCTGGCGGTAGGTGCAGATGATGATTTCCCGCAGGTGGTAGTGCATGGGCGTCATGGTCTCACTGACTGTGTCCAGGGCTGCATCTACCTCCTTCTTCACCTGGTGCCCAGCGGGCAGCAGCTGCACCACCTTCATCACCACCTGGGGCCAGAGGAGCACCGAGAAAACCAAGAAGGGTAGGTGGGGCCCCCAGTCCCAGGCTCACCCCACACTAAGGGCCACCTCAAGGTCCATTTCCAAGAAACAGTGCTGGGAAAACTGGATATTCACATGCAAGTTTAACTCAAAACGGATCTAAACAAAGAGCTAAAACCATAAGACTCTTAGAAGAAAATACAGACGAAAGCTTCATGATGTTGCATTGGGCAATGATTTGTTAGATATGACATCAGAAGCAAAGGCAACAAAAGCAAGGACACTATCAACAGTGTCAAAGGGCAACCAACAGAAGCAAAGGAAATATTTACAAATCACATATCGGATAAGGGACTGATATCCAGAATACGTTTAAAAATTCCCATAATGCAACAACAAAACAAACCAAATCAAAAATGGGCAAAGCACCTGAACAGGCACTTCTCCATAGAAGACACGCAGGTGGCCCATAAGCACATGGAAAGATGCTCAGCATCCCTCATCATTAGGGAAACACAACTCAAAACCACAGTGAGATGCCACCTCACACCCACCAGGATGGCTGCTATCAGAACAAAAAACAACAGGTGTCGGGGAAACGAAAACCCTGGTGCTTTGCTGGTGGACGTGGAACATGGTGTCACTGCCACGGAACACAGTACGGAAGTTGTTCAAAAATTAAGCAGGCTGCCATATGATCCAGAAATTCTACTTCTAAAAGTGCAAGCAGATATTTGAATGGATATTTGTACTCCCCTGTTTAGAGCAGCATCATTCACAAGAGCCAGAAGGTGAAAATAACCTGTGTCCACCGACAGATAAACTGATAAACAGAATGTGGTCTGTACATACAACAGAATGCTACCCAGCTTTAAAAAAGAGTGAAATTTTGGGGCGCCTGGGTGGCGCAGTCGGTTGGGCGTCCGACTTCAGCCAGGTCACGATCTCGCGGTCCGGGAGTTCGAGCCCCGCGTCAGGCTCTGGGCTGATGGCTCAGAGCCTGGAGCCTGTTTCCGATTTTGTGTCTCCCTCTCTCTCTGCCCCTCCCCCGTTCATGCTCTGTCTCTCTCTGTCCCAAAAATAAATAAATGTTGGAAAAAAAAAAATTAAAAAAAAAAAAAAAAAAGAGTGAAATTCTAATAGACCCTCAACACGACGGAACCTCAAGAACACCATGCTGTGCTAAGTGAAATAAACCAAACACAAAAGGAGAAATTCTCTATCATCCTACTTATCTGAGGTACCTAGAACAGTCAAATCCACAGAGACAGAAAGTAGAACAGTGGTCACCAGGGGCTGAGGGGAGGGAGGAATGGGGAGTTACTGTTTTGTGGGGACGGTCAGTTTTCAATGAAGAAAGAGTCTTAGAGGCGGATGATGGTAATGGTTGCACGACAACGCGAAGGCACTCGATGGTTGCACAACAATGCGAACGTGCACGACAATGCGAATGTACGCTTTAAGGATGGTTAAAATGGTAAATTACATCGTACGTATATTTTACCACAATTAAAAAAACACAAAAATCTAAGAATCAGCAAATCAGCGAGGGGAAGGAAAAGAGGAGTTTCTGGAGAGGGAACAGCATATGCAAAGGCCAAGAAGCTGAGGGAGCTTGACAAGTTTGAGGCCAGGGTGACAGGGCAGCAGGGACAGCAAGGCAAGAGCAATGTGAGGAGGCCAGCCAACCAGGCAGGAGCCGACCACAGCACCAATGCCAGAGAGCCACATGCCAGCTCTGAGCTCCACGTTCCCCGTCTGTAGGGCAGGGACACAGCCACCTACTTGCAGGGTGTCTGAATCGATGACACGTGGCAAGCGTACAATACAGGGCTGACTAAATTAGAAATATTAGTGGCTATGCATTCAGTGCCCTGGACTGAAACGGGGGTGGGGCAGGACAGGCCTTGACCCCGCATCGAGGTCACGAGCCACAGCTGGGTCCCAAGTGCCTGTCAGGGAGCGTCGGTGTCACCCAGACGAGATGGTGGCCAGCCCCCCCCCCCCAGGGCGGAGCAGCCCAGCGGCAGGGCCAGGCTAGACCGACCCCGCTCTTCTCCAATCGCCATTGACCAGGGCCCGGAGCCAAGCGGACCTGTGCTTTGGTTTGCTCACTGTGAAATGGGAGCAGGGGAGCACGGAGATGATGAGGTGGAAGAAGGTGACATCATGAAGAGGAGCTCTGAGGATCCCCAGACCTGCCAGTGAGACGTGCCCTCTCCCCTCGCCCAGGTGTCCCCGGGGGCCCCTTGGGGCATGCTCACCTCAAACTCGCCCTTGGTGAACTTGGCATCGGGCACACTCACAAGCTCCTCCTCGCCCACCTCGGGGAAGCCCTGAGGGAGGACAGCTGCTAGTACAGGGAGCACCTCTGTCCAGGCCACACCCTCCCACTGCGGGGAGCCCCTTGCCGGGGGCGCTGCCAGCCCCACGTGCCCTCTGCCCAAGACTGATGGGAGAGGCTCCAGGACCGCGCCAGGCCCCGTCTCTGCCTCCCACACCCTCCTGCCGCAGCCAGCGTCCCCGGACCGAGCCCCACCCTGCCCCATCCACACGTGACAGGCCACGCATACTTGGATGTGCCAGAAGGCGAGCACAGCCACCACCATGGCGGTCGTGGTCCGGCCCTGGCCGCTGAGGCAGCTGAACACGAAGCCGGTGCCCGCGTCCTTGGCGAGGGCAGCCCGCAGGGCCTCGAGCAGTCGGTCGAGATCCTGGGTGGGGAGACCAGGGGCTAAGTCGGCAGGTGCTCGAGGCCGCAGGCTCCCAACATGGCCCACCCCCCCCCAAACGGCAAATCCCAGCAGCTGTCCTAGGATACCCCGTGCCAGGTTCTGGGTCAGGCTCACAACCTGTGCGCTCACCACTCAACTCACCACGTGCACGTAAATGGCCACACCCCTGTGTACCGTCACCTCTACCCCAGGCGTCAGGACCAGACATGCGAGCAGACACACACACACACACACACACACACACTGCCAGGACACAAAACATGTATGCCACTCCCATGAGCTGTGTTCCCAGGCCCTGGCCCTGTTGCCTCCCTGGGAAGGGCCCAACCCGCAACCCAGCCCGAGGGCAGGGGTCTGACCTCAGCAGAGCACTGCAGCACATGTCCACCAGGGGGCGACAAACTACAGGCGACCAGACCCACAGAGGCAGGGAATCCGAGCCCCAGCCACCACCTACTACAGGGTACACATCAGAAGTCCCCACACACCCCCAGCACAGAACACACTCCGCACGGACACATCACCAAACACCCAACACATCGCACAGCGACCCACATGCCGGAAGTGGCGGGCACACCCCCCCCAGATGCATCCCCCGTACCTTAAAGACACAAACCACACAGACACCTGCAAAGACACAACCCTACGGAGACCACGCCCACACAACCCTGGTCATACACCAGCACTCCGCAGCTCCCTCTTCCACAAACCCCGTACCCACACGACAACACACAGTTCCCCAAAGGCACGTTCTCCACGTATCCCCCGGTAAAGACCAGAAGAACGTCGCAGATTCCACACGAACACACCCACCACGCACATACACATACTCCACAGTGACACCCACACCCGCTCCAACCACGCCTCCCCAACAGACGCATATTCGCCACAAACACCTGCAACACATAATAAGCACACACGCACATACAAGCACATGCAGACGCGAAGCTGTGACTAAACCACCTGGGCCAAATCTGAAGGCTGAACGAGCTCCCAGGCCCCCAGGAGAGCTGTGCCCACAGCCAAGGCCCGGGCCAGAGGGGAGGCGGGAGAGGGCTTCCTCTGCCCCACAGAGGTCCGGCCTGCGCAGCCCCCTCACCTCCTCGCAGGGGGCGCAGAAGTCTGGCACGGGGATGCGGTGGTAAGTGAGGCCGGGGTAGGCCCCACGGTGCTGGGCGAAGACCTCCCGTGTGGTGAGGCACGTCTGGAACCTGTGAGTCGGTGGCCCCCCCGTGCCTGGGAGAGGCGTACTCAGGTGGGCCTTCAGCTGGATCTCCAGGTGCTAGGGGAGGGTGGGACAGAGGGTCAGGCCACCGAGGCAGCCTCCAGGCCACCCCGGAAGGCCAAAGCCTGCCATGGCCAGGACCAGTCCCGGCTTTGGGGAGCAGCCCTGCCCTGAGCCTCAGGGGTGACAGCCAGACCCAGAGGCGGGGAGAGATGGCCGAAATGGGAGTCCTAAATCAGCCCCTCCCTGAGTCTGCTCCTCCTGGGGCCTCAGTTTCTCCATCTTACAAGAGGAGCACGGAACCTTCTGAAGACCCTGCCAGGGGAGGGTCCGAGGTAGGGCTGTGCAGAAGGCAGGACGGCCTCACCTCAAGCTGGTCAGGGGCCATGGGGGGCCCAGGCCACCGCAGGCTGTGGGTGTGCCCGTCACACTCCAACACGGCCTCCTCCCTCAGGTTGACCCACACGACATGCTTCAGCTTCCGCTTGGCATCAGTCAGGTAGGCCAGGATACTCCCCAGGGCCTGGGGGGACAGGAGGGCCATCAGTGAAAGGGCCCCACCCTCTCCCCCGAGCCCCCTGGGGCCCCTGGGGTGCCCACCTTGGCGCTGGGCTGGGCTGTGCCATAGATAGGCATGCGGGGCACCCGCCGGAAGTTGGCCACGTCCATCTCTCTGACGGTGCTGAGTGCGTCTGGGGAGATGAGGTCGTCCGCCCCCTGTGGGGAGAGCAGCAAGCCTGTGACCGCAGCAGCTGCCTTGAGACTCAGGGCCTGGCCCAAGGCGGGCAGAGGCGGGCTAGGAGCAGCACTTTACGGTTTACAAAGCACTTTTGCACACTTGGAACTTCGTCACCACCCTGGCAAGGAGCAGAGCGATATTGGCCACCCTCCAGATGAGGAAGGTGAGGCTCAAAGATGAGAGGCCGGTGGCAAAGACATCAGAACCAGGTTTCCTGACTCCCTGTCCCAAGCACCTGGGTTTGCGGAGGAGGAGAGGGTACCACAGCAATGGCCAAAGCGGCAGATGCTTCTCGGGGCCTGAGATCAACCCACATCACCCATAGGAGGACTCTGCCACCCCAAAGGCCATCACCCCTTTGCCTCCTGTGAAGGGGACCAATGTGTAACCAACCCAACCCCTCAGGAATCGAGGGCGCACCGGCCCCGTGGCCAGCCCACACCCATTTCTACGTCCCCGGACAGCCGGCCACACTCACCAGAGAGCCCTTAGTGAGGAGGTCCCCAGGGACGACAGGCCCCGCTGAGCTCAGGGTCACAGGCAGGCGGTACAGCTCAGGATGGGCACAGAGCCAGCGGCTGAAACTGAGGGCAAAGGCCAGCGGGTACTACAGCCCAAGGCGGAGAGAGATGGGAGTTCAGGGGCACGAGGCCACCCCAAACTCTCCCAGCCTGCCCTGTGGTGGGGGAGCCCTCAAGAGACATCCATCATGGTCCAGGGCAGGGGAGAGAGGCTGGAGAGAGACGACCAGGAGGTCCAAAGCAAGATCCTTCCAGGCTCTGACACCCTGCCTAAGGGTACAGAGACGAACCCAGGGCAGAGAGAGGTGGGCCCGCTCTTTGCCTGACCTGCTCTAGGACCACCACTCTATCTGGTCTCTCCTTGCCTCCCCACACCCACCTTCCTCTGCGACCAGCGCACACGTCCCCATGCTCCTCCCCCGCTCCATCGGGGTCCTTGGCGACCCCATGCCAGTCACCGTGGTGGAGAGGCCTGGAGGGACCCCAGGAGAAGGGGTTGTGGGTCCACTCATTCCCCAGCCCCACCTGCTCATGGAGATAGTAGTTAAACAGGACCAGGTAGAAGTATCGCTCCAGGCTCTGCAGCGCCCTCTGCCGGACACCATGCTGGCTGCTGCTTCCCTGAGAGGAGGTGATGGGGAAGAAGGGCCGGTGGTAAAGAGGGGGCTCCTGGGGCCACCCCGTTCCCACCCCCAGAAGGGCAGACGTTAAGCCTCTGAAATCCCCAGGACACAATCTCCCCTCCCTTTATGACACAGTTCTGCCAGGCTGGAAGTTCTTCCAAGCGTCTAACCCTATCCCACTTGCTGGGATTGATCTGTGGCCCCGGGGAAGCCGCTGGTGACTCCACCAGGACTACCGCTATCGGAGCAGGGAGCCTCCCCCACAGGTTCTGCGCCCAGAAATAGGCTGGGATCCACTCCCATTCGCACCAAGGCCACCCCTATTGCAGGGGCCGTGCACGATCGTGTTGAAGAAGCAAGTAGATAAAAATACCCTCCTGTAACCCAGAGGCCCTCCCTTAAGAACCATGACCTTCCCCACAAGAAAACAGAAAGACCCTCACAACAGTGCTCCAAGGGGGCCATTATCATTATCCTTACTTTACAGAGGTTCTGAGAAATGAAGTGACTTGCTCAGTCACACAGCTGTGGGCAGGGAGAGCTGGGTCCCCAAACAAATGTCCTAAGCCCAGCCCAGCATGCTCTGGGTAGGGAGCTGTCAGAGAGAATCCCAGGTCCCTCTCTTCACCCTCCAATCTCAGGGTTCTCCTGCTGGGTCAGTACCACTTTCTGGAGGGCAAGCGAGATTCATAGAGGCCCAAAAGAAAGGTCATGCCCTTGGATTACATTTAATCCCATCTTTGGGAATCTAGGCCAGAGGTCGGCAAACTTCTATTTCTATAAAAGGCCAGTAGGGGCGCCTGGGTGGCGCAGTCGGTTAAGCGTCCGACTTCAGCCAGGTCACGATCTCGCGGTCCGTGAGTTCGAGCCCCGCGTCGGGCTCTGGGCTGATGGCTCAGAGCCTGGAGCCTGTTTCCGATTCTGTGTCTCCCTCTCTCTCTGCCCCTCCCCCGTTCATGCTCTGTCTCTCTCTGTCCCAAAAATAAATAAACGTTGAAAAAAAAATAAAATAAAATAAAATAAAAGGCCAGTAAATATTCTAGGGTCTCTCTTCCAGCTGTGCCACAGATGGTCCTGAAATGAACGGGCAAGACCACGTTCCAATAAAACGTATTTAACAGGTGCGCCTGGCTGGCTCAGTCGGTTGGGCGTCTGACTCTTGATTTCGGCTGAGGTCATGCTCCCAGGGTCGTGGGATCGAGCCCCATGTTGGGCTCCACACTGAGCGTGCTTGAGAGTCTCTCCTTCCCTCTACCCCTCCCCTGCTTGTGCTCCCTCATGCTCTCTCGAAAAAAAATACACAACAAAATAAAACATCTACAAAATCAAGGTGGCAGATTGCATTTGGCCTATGGGTCGTCATTTGCCAACCTCTGATCTAGACTAAGGAAGAAAAACCTAAATAAAGAACAGCTTCATTTTCTTGAAGTTATCTTGATGCAAAAGAATTTGCACTGATGAGCAACTCAACTGTCTCACAGGAGGGGCCGATTAGTAAACCACGGCAGGTGACATGCCAGGGACATCTGCTCTGTGCCAGGCTCCCTGCTAGCTAAGTGCTTCATGGCTCTTACTTTGGTGGGTCCTCACAACAATCCTACGGGGTGGCTATGATTACTGGCCCCGTTTTACGAGTGGGGAAACTGAGGCACAGAGCAGTTAAGCAGGTTGCCCAGGCCCACACACCTGTAGGTGGCACAGCCAGGACCAGAACCCAGGTGGTCAGGCCACAGCCCGTGCCCTTGCCCCCCCCCCAGGCCAACAATGGTTGAGCCACCCAATGGGCTTAAGTGACACAGCCAGCAAAGATCTCGAGGACAATGAGCAGGGATGCATGAGAGAGTGAAGGGAAAGGCAATGAGCAGGACGCAAACCGTCCCCCGGGCCCCCACACAAGATCATCACAAAGCACATGGAAGGAAGCCAGCCCCAAAGCTGCACAGGGATGATGGGTGCCTCTTTTCCTTCTCTAATTTCTCAATTTTCTGTACTATGCTATTGCTTTTAAGAGATAACGTTTTTTTAAGTGTTAAGGAACAGTCTCTGCAGGCCTTAGATTCCTTCCACGCGCTGTGCGCAAACACTGTCACGACAACCCCCTCTCCCCAGAGCATAGGGACAGGGCCGCGGAGACAGCCCAGAGCCCGTCACTCTTCCAGAAGCAGCGCCCTGGACCAAACCCTGGCCTCCCCAAAGACACAGCAAGGGACTGATTTGCAGGGGGAGCCATGAGCAGTCTGGGAAGTCTCTGGGCCCAAGAGGCCCCAGGCACCCCCGCCAGCAGCCGCTTCCTCCATCCTGTTTATTCTGCAGCGAGGAGACCTGGCCAGGGAAAGTAAACTTCCACTCTTCCTTGTCCGTCCTTCCTGCAGGCCCAGCTCCTCTATCAACACCTCTCCTCTCTGGGAGAAGAAGCGACCAGGAAAAGTCCGTCGGCAAGAAACCAGTCAATAGTCCTACCAAAATGAGGTTGCAGGACTCAGGCAAAAGCAGACCCTCTCTGTGCCTCACCTGGGCTGGGCCGGCCGGCCGGACACTTTCCAGCTTCCTCTGGTTTTCCAAGATGGCCTCCTTCAGGTTATGCATCTCTGCACACGCGGTGATGGCTCTGTCCACCTGGCGCCCCGACCCGGGCAGAGAGGAGGGGAGGGCAGCAGGGAGGGAGCGGGGCGGGGGAGATGGCGGAGACAGACGGGAAGAAAAAGAGAAAGAATGGTTTGCCTAGAAGGGGGAGGTGTCAGGGGAGGAAGAGAGCCCAGCAAGGGAGCAGTGAAGGCCCCTCCACCACCGCCCGGCCTCCAGCCCCCTCACTCACCTCGTCCACCATCTTCCTGCCCTGAGGCACAATGTGGAGAAAGCTCTGGATCACCTGGAGCTGCTCCATGGGCAGTGGCTTGGTCTGCAGGGGGACAGACCTGACAAGGAAGGGGTCAGTAGCACGGTCAGTGCTCCCAAAGGCTTCGACTCCTGTCCTCCTCTTGACACGCTTCCATTCACGTGGCCGCTGAGGGGCACCGGGCTACGGGCTCCAAGTCTTCCTCCCCATTCAGGTTGAAGGAAGCAAGGAGTATTTTCCCTACTGGGGAAACTGAGGCCCAGAAAGGTCAAGCGACTTTTTTCACGTGACTCAGCAAGTCTGCGGCAACCCAGGAAACGAACCCCGCACGCTCCATCTCCAGCTCTGGCCCTGGGTCCCTGACGTGTCCCCAGCATTCTGGCAGCCCGGCCCCTCCTCCACTCATCCCTGCAGCCCCTTGGGACACTCACTCCAGCCTCGAGGCAGCCCGGCTGTGGTGAAACAGGATGAGGGTACCCAGGGTCATTCCCAGGTTGGTCCTGCCCACGCCTGTCTGGCAGCTGAAGAGGAGAGCAGGGGGAGGCCCGTGGGCATCTCGGAGCGGCAGCAGGCTGGGGGTCTCCTGGGAAAGACCATGACCGTCAGCAACAGGGGGACCTGAAAACCCCTTCTGCTGGGGCCCAAGTCAGGGGAGGGGGTCGTGACATCAGCCCACCCCTGCCCCACAGTCTTGGGCAAGGGGGACCCAGACAGGCAGGTGGCTCAGCCTCTTTTACTAAACTTCAAAGTCCGATCTGTTCCCACCTGCCCCTGGGGAGCGCGGCCCTGCGAGCTGGTTCGGGAAGTGAGACTGCCCAGGGAGCCAGGCCTGTATCTAACAACCCCCCACCCCAGGAGATGCAAATTAAATAAGGTGGCCTCCCGAAAGGGCTGGAGAAGAAACACCACCAGTACTCAGGAAACATCAGCTCAGGAGCCTACAGATAAGAATTTTTTAGCTCCAGTAACTTGATGTCTAGAGAGGTCAGGTGATTCGTCCAAGCTCACACAGCAAGTTAGCAGCTGAGCCTGCCCAGAGCCCAGTCCCTCAGACCATCAGTGCTTGGCTGGCCTTAGAGAATATACAAATATACACTCCCACACACACCCCACACAGAGATACAGACACACACACACACACACACACACACACACACACACTCGACCTCCTACACAACACAGAAGGGAGCCTTCCTCTGAGGAAAGCCAGAGGCCATACTCGCCCTGAGCATCTCCATGGAGACAGGGCCTAGACACAGACCTGCTCTCCAGGGACCTGTCCCTACTCCGTGCTCCCACCACCCCCTCCTGCGCTGACTTACCCGAAGGACGCTCACAAAGGCATCAAACTGGGCTTCCAGGGGGGCCCCTTGCTCCGGCAGGGGCAGGCGGTGGTACCTGCCAGGTGAGGGGGAGAAACCCATCAGGCAGGCTACCCACCCTGGGCATCCCGCCGCCCCCGCATTCTTGTGGGAGAGAGAGGTGTAGGGAATTCCGCCCAACCTGCAGATGGTGAAACTGAGGCCACAGCTGGAGAGCACGGCCAGAGAACACCCATGCCCAGCACACCGGCCTCCCGTGTGGCCCCGAGTCATCTGGTGACCCCAGGCGGGACCGGCCCTCAGTACCTGTAGGAGGGCTGCAGGAAGAGAGGCCGCTTGAACACCTCCTCGGTCACGTGCACATCGTCCTCACCCCGGATGGCCACAGCATGGGGCTCCCCCAGCAGATCCTCAATATTGTGGTACACGTGGTACGTGTTCTCACTCAGCTGGGCAAAGTCATGGATCTAGATGGAGGAGTGGGGGCCAGAGGGTCATGACTGACCTCCAGGCCCCTCCTGGCCTTCCTGGCCGAGTCGTAGAGTGAGTAGACCACATGGAGGCCCCGGATCGGCTGCTCCTCCCCCGGCGGGAACTAGCTGGCCACAGGTGCTCTGTGCTCTTGGAGTCCTGACGGGATGGGGGTGGCCAGTGGCCTGAGGGTGGCCACTACACAAAGGTGACGTGGCCCCCACCGGGGCCAGGGAGGAAGTGCCCTTCCCAGTGGGCCGCAGGAATCAGCTAAGCCATCACACTGAAGGACAGGGGGCGCGCAGTCAGCTGGGCGCTAGAGGACACAAGGCCTCACAGGGAGACGGGGGACAACCAGGTTCCCGCCCATCACAGTCTCTGGGGCACCGTGACCACACACTCCACTTCCACACCTCTGCGGTGGGTGTGTCAACAGCCTCAGGAACCTTGACGGGCCTCCGTGTCGTGACGGAGGAGAACAGAGGCCCCTCAGAATCAGACAGAGGCCCGTGGAGAGGAGACACTCACCCGGGCCTCACAGCTCACAGAGGGCTGAACCTCAGCGTTGGCACTCCTCGGCTAAATGAGGGTGCTGAGTGTGGAGGAGGTGTGCAGGGCGGGAAAGGGGCCCAGGCAAACAGAGCCGGGAACAGCCAGCCCTTCATCTGGCTTCCCGTGAGCTGGCCCTGCAGACAGCTGCTCGCCCAAGCAAGGGAGAAAGTGGGGGACAGCAAAGCTGGGCTGGGGGTCAGCGTCCCAGCTCAGCTGCCTGCGGCCTACCGGGGGGGAGGGCCTCCTCCGAGCCACTGACCCTCACCTCCTTCCGGATGGCCAGCTCCAGGCTCTCTGCCTGGATGCCAGGTCCAAGGCCCTGCAGGTTCTCACGAAGATTCTGCTTGTCTCGAGGTGTGTAGGGCACGAAGTCCTCACCAGCACGCAGGAACAGCACGGGCTCCTCCCGCACACAGAAGATGATGCACTCCTGCCAGGAGCCGAAGGAGGAAGGAAGCCGTCGCCACTACCCGGCACGGGCACCCGACCCGCTGCCTCACCCCTGTGCCTTTGTGCAGGCTGTGCCCCCCTCCTCAAGCGCCCGTCACCCCACCCTCTCCCTGCGACATGAATCCCCCCCCCCCAAGCAAAGCTCAGTCCAAAGGCCACCTGCTCCCGACGCCTCTCCCTCTCCTCGGGGCCAACAGCCCTTTGTCCGAAGCCATGGTGTTAATTCCTGCTTCGTACTAGCATATCAGTGCGTATGTCTCCCTTCATGGCTACAGGTTCCTTACAAGCGAACGGTATCCTGGTCATTTCCACATCCCTCCAGCTCCTGGCGCAAAGCCCTGGATAAGCCAAGGGCTCGGTACACACCAGGCGAAAAAAATGGATGTCTCTCCGTCCCCCGTGCAGTCATTCACTGAACACCTCACACACGGAGGGAGGTAAGCGGCCAGACCCTTCCCCGTGGGCCTTGCCATCAAGCTGGGAAGACGCGAGCTGCACGGGGGTTACACCCCACCCCACTCTGGCTCACTCGAGGACTCTCCAGCTATCCCAGGTCAAATCAGACTCGGGCTGCCCACGCTGAGCCTGAAATCACAGTGGACCCTCAGCCTCTGTCCTGTAGACACTCAAAACCCCACCTCGGCATCAGGCAGGAAAGAGGAATCATTAAAAGCTGCCATTTTGATGGGGCGCCTGGGTGGCGCAGTCGGTTAAGCGTCCGACTTCAGCCAGGTCACGATCTCGCGGTCCGTGAGTTCGAGCCCCGCGTCAGGCTCTGGGCTGATGGCTCGGAGCCTGGAGCCTGTTTCCGATTCTGTGTCTCCCTCTCTCTCTGCCCCTCCCCCGTTCATGCTCTGTCTCTGTCCCAAAAAAAATAAATAAACGTTGAAAAAAAAAAAAAGCTGCCATTTCGAGTCCAGATGTCTAGTTCAGGTCTTGGGGACACCACTCATAAGCTGTGTCATTTATCCTCTCTGGGCCTCGGTTTTCTCCTCTGTGAAATGGGAGCAACCACCCCACCTTCATAGGGTTGACGTGTGTGTGACTCTTGTTATGACCTGGACCCTATTGTCACCCTGTCACCCTCTCACTTCTCCAAGGTTCTCAAAGTGGGGTGTGTAAGGGGCTTCTGACCTCAGGGCTCCCATGTCCACACATTACAGGGCAATAAATATTCACCCAGAATTTCCCAACCATGCTGATCACGGTGATCAACATGGCATTCAAGGCCTGGCAGAGCCTGGTCTGGGTCACCAGCCACCATCATGTGGCCGGGCCCCTCCAGAACCTCTGAAGTTGCTAAAGGAGTCCCTTTGCCAGACTTGGGGGGCTAGACCCTGCCTGGGAAGCAGTCATACTTACCCTGTGTCCATCCTCCTGGAGTTTCTGGAGGACCCGCCTGAATCCGGAGAGGGTGGGTTGCCCCATGCCGAACACGGTGAGCCCACCCCGCACCTGCCGGAAGTTGGGGGCCCCACAGCTCTGCACGGTGCCCAGAACATCCATCTTCTCAACAACATCCCGCACCAGGAAGTAGCGACCCTGGCAGGGGGAGAGACACGAGGGGTCACTCAGATGGCTCAGGGACATCTTCTACAGCCCTGTCCCAGGCCCCAGAGGATGAAGAGCAGAGAGATGGGGCAGGGGACATGGTCTTCAAGTTGTCTTCAGACTTCCGGAAAAGAAAACAAAATATGTGACCATCTGTGATCCCAGGAAGGGTCTCATCTAGCATGGGAAAGGGAAAGACAGCTCCTCCTGATGGAGAATCAGAGAAGGCTTCATGTAGGAGGCAGCATCGAAGCCAGGCCTTGAGGAAAGAAAGCAGGGAGAGGCACTCTTGCGGCAGGAAACAGAGTCTGACTCTAGGGTGGGGCCCGAAGCTCTCCAGGAGGAAGGCCTATGTCTCCCTCAGCGAGTGGAAGGGCATGGAGAAGGGGCCCAAGCAGGGAGTCACAGCTGGGGCCCCAGGAATCAGCGAGAGGAAGACTAAACTAGCTCCTTCCTAAGGTCCTGAAGTTCTGAGGCTGCCCAAGTCTCTCCCCTCCCCAGCTGGAGTGAATGGATGCAATGACTGCTGAGTAGAAGGTGGGGAGGGCAAGAGAAGCCAGGACGGTTCGTTCCTGGGCACAAATGAACTCTGGCATCACCTGTCCAGGCCCCTGCCTTCAGTACGACCCACAGGACATTGCCTGACCGATCAGAAACGGAACCAGTTCTTCCAAATGCCAGAAAATCCCAGCTACTCTTTCAACAAATATAGCCTAATCGGCATGATTACTCATTCACTATTTATTGAGCACCTACATTGCTAGAACCAAGTACCGTTCTGGGGCTGGGGGCTACAGCAGTAAACCAGAAAAATGAAAAGTCATCTGTCCTTGGGGACCTCGCTTTCTAGGGCATATTTGAGGGGGAAAATAGCTAAGTAATAGAAGTTCTGGAGCTTCGAGAACAGGATGGAGATCCCCAGGCCGAGGGGAGCAGTCTGAGGCCCGGTACCTATTCTTCCGGCTGCTCCGAGGGAGGGGTGCGGGCAGGCGAGGGCCAGGCAGGGACCTGGCAGAAGAGAAGAGCAGTGACCCCAGACACCAGAGGGTGAGAGGAAGTGGGTGAGGACTCCGGAGGGTGGGGTAAGGACATGAAGCAGAGAAGGGGCCGGGGTCGATGGGAGGTGGGGGGGTGGGGTAGGGGGGGAAGGAGGAGTGAGGGAACCTGTGAGGAAGGAGGACAGGATGGGGGTGGGGAAGGCCGCCGGGGGAGGGAAGGGCAGGGCTGACCTCACCTGCACCAGGTAGTGTTCAGGGGTGGCCTCTGAGAGCCGGCCCAGCGTGTAATGGGCCTTGAGTAGCTCGTCGTGGATCTGGAACTCCTCCCTGCAGTTGTACCTGCCAGGGCGGAATGGAGCCCAAGTCAGAAAACCTTGACGATCAGGGTACCCTCCACCCTCACCAGACCCCTCAACAAGGCCACCCCTGTAGCCCAGGCAGCTACAAGTTTGTGGCAGAGGTGGCCTGGTGTCCTCTGTACAGAAGCCTGGAACTGTGATTGGCCATCCGGCTGAAGACTACATTTCCCAGCGTCCCTTGCAGCTAGGCTGGTCATGTGACTTAGTTTTGGCCCATGGGATATGAGGAGAAGTGCTGGGGGCAACTTCTGGGTCACTCCCTTAAAGGGAAGGTGGGTGCCTCTACGTTCTCTCCTCCCAGCTAGCGTCCAGAAGAGATGGTGAGAAGCAGATACTGATGGTGGCGGGGCACCGAGAGAGGAGACGCCTAGCTGATCACAAAGTGGCCATTCCAGCCTGGCGCACCTCCCGGACTCTGGTGCAGAGAGAAAGGCCTCGTTTAAGGTCTCCAATTCGAGGGTTACTTGGGGCCCCCACCATCTCTGAGAACAAGCCCGCAGCACAGTGAGGTGGCTCAGGACTCTGGCTTTGGGGTTCCGTGACCTGGGCACGAACCCAACTCCACCGCTCGGCCATTTCTTGGCTTTGGAGTTCCTCACTCTCTCTCTGTGGCTCCGCTTCCAGTAATTCTCACCTCCTAGGGCTCCTGTGAGAATTCAGTGCACTGCTGTGTGGGAAGTGCTCAGCCAAGGGCCTTGGGCACAGTAAGCGCCTATTGATACAATAATTCTTACTAGTAGCCCCGCTACCTCCGCACAGGGCCATTTCAAACAAAACCCAGGGGTACAAAACCAGATTTCTGCAGATGCTAAGCCAGGGCGGGTCTGTGCCCTCAAGACACAACACGCTTCCGTGCTGATTATGACAGTGAGACGGCCTCCCGGCACTCGGGCCCCGGCGTCTGCTCTCTACGAAGGAACTGCACCTAGGAAAGGCAGGGCGGAGGAATGATTGGGGCAGGGGAGCACTCGACGAGAAGTCAAGAGACGGGGGATCCCGCTCCCAGCTCTGCCTCGTCTCACCGCGTGCTGGGCAAATCCTCTACCCCCAGAAGCTCGGTTTGGGGTATTTAGATCCAGTTTTCACATCTGATCGGAAACGTGTTAGATCAGGAGCCGGCAAACCTTCTGTATCGAGAACTGGGTAGTAAATAATTTTGGCTTGTGAGCCACACAGTGTCTGTTGCAACAACTCAGCTCTGCTCCTGAAGTGTGAAGCATCCACAGATAGTATATAAATGAATAGGAGCGGCAGTGTTCCAATAAAACTTTATTCACAAAAACGGATGCGAGGTGCGATTTGGCCCACAGGACACAGTTCACCCGCCCCTGTGCTGGATGATCTCTAAGGTCCCTTGCACCCAAACACACTACAACCCAAGGGATGCTGTGCTCACGCTGGCTCCAGGAGGCATGCATAGTCCCACTGTGGCAGATTTGTACAGCAGGCCCGTGACCTTCCTGAGCTATACCACTTGGTTAAATATTTTGTACGTCAAAACCCACATAATCTGATAGGAAAAATGAGACCCAGAGAGGGAACATGCTTTGCCCCAGGGCACAGAGCAAGGCCCAGGATGTGCGTCTCCTATACCGCCCCTCAAGGGCCAAACCTAGATGTGTCACCTCTGATAGAATACACGTCGAGTCTCTTGTATGTAACATATCTTCTTTTCCCCTGATCATGAGCACAGCAATGGATTATGACAATCTTCCTGTCAGGCCCCAAAGCCAGCAGGCCGGATTTATCATTCCCACCCCTCGGGTTTCCTTACACAGAAAGTCCCATCTGCTGGGTCTCTGCCCAGCTTCTGTGTGTGGAACACAATTCACCCTCAGCTCATCATGTCCTACTTCCCGCCTCCTGGAGGGGCCCAGAGGCAGAGTCCATGTAAGATAAGGCTTCCCGATTCACCAGGAGACAGACCCAATGCCTCTTCTGCCCCCGGGCCTCTGGTTCACAGCACCCCCTCCTTCAGTGACCCCCACGGGGCAGGCAGGGTTGCAGAGCCCCCTTCTTGGCCCTCCTCCTCTGGATGCATGCAGTGTATCCAGAGGTCTCAAAATGTGGTGCCGGAACAAACCCTCAGCCTCTTCCGGGACTGTGCCTGAAGGACCTAATTAAGAGAGTTGACCAACAGCTCCCAGCCTTTCAACCCATAGCCCTTTAACCACCTGGTATTAACCTCAGTTTTGAACAGTAATTACGATCTGCGGAAAAATAAAAGTCTAAATTCTATGCGTCTAAATACATAAACTCCCTTTGAAAATGTTCAGCCACAAATGATTTTCAAAAGGATGTCCCCACCCCACCCCCACAGCCATTCCTCCCTCGCCATGCTTCTAAGCCCTGTGGACAGGAGAAGTTAACACGAGCTAAGAGACCCGCCCAGCCACTCGCTTGCCGTGTGACTCCAGACCGACTGCGAAACCTCTCTGGGTCTCAGTGTCTTCATCTGTGAGGGCAGTCTGTAGACTAGGTGTTACATGCCACCACCCCTCCAGGCATGTCTTCTGGGGACACGGCCACTCTCCCCCCCCCCCCCGCCACTCACGTGATCACGACGGGGGCCACTTTGTTGGGGATGATGGACTTGGCTTTACTGTTGTGCAAGCCTGTGGTCTGGAAGGAGTGGACACTGGGTGAGTGCTGACCGTCCATCGGGCCACCGCCCTGGAGGCCCTCGAGGGGGGCACCCGCCGAAACCGTCTGCTGGGCTGTGCTGGCCGTTGTACCCATAGTCTGCTGGCAGCCTCAGGCCCCGACACCTGTGGGATGAGAGGGCACGTGGTGGAGGAAGGGGTGGGGAAATCCACAGCAGGAGGGGACCTGGCCCACCTGTACCTCCCCTGCGTAGACGCCAAGTCTGAGGCCCAGTGAGGGCCAGCTGTCCCTGTAGCTGGAGACGGAGGGCAGGTGTGCTGCCTTCCACGCGTTTGCTGAGTGCCTACTATGTGCCTGGCCCTCTGCTGCTGCTTTGGGAGGGTGACGGACATAAAAAGATAAACACACGGCCCCTGACCCCTTACAGTTACACTCCTCTGGCAAAAACATGACTGTTAGGAAGGGGATAACCCTCCACACCAGGTCAGGACCTAGGGCTCTGAGTGACTGGGCCAGGCCCTCCAGATACGGGGAAGTGGGAAGACTGGTGGGGGGAGGGGGAGGTGGGGGCAGCAGGTACAGAGGGAAGTCAGGCTTGGATTTGAAGGGTGTGGATGGGAACAGGGTTCAGGAGGACACTCTAGGCATGTATATCACAGAATGAGGCTGGGGACATCCGGACAACATGAGCTTTCAGCAGATCAAGGGTTTAGTGAGAGCACCAGGCCCTTGAACTTGACATCACGGTCATCAATACCACCATCAACGGCCAAGGCTTCGGCCCTGCATGAGGCAGGCTGGACACCTGCTAGATGCAGTGATTCCCCTGGTGGGGCTCTCTCCCAGAGAAATACTGAAGGACGTATGCAAAAACCAGGCTTCGAAGATGGGTCGCTCCCAGAAGTGTTGGTTACGATGGCAAAAGACACAGGAAACAACCTCCAGCCAACAACAGGGGCTTTGTTGGGTAAAGTACGGGACATCTCTAAGGCGGAAGGCTAAATGGCCACTAAAAACATCATCATGATGGCTTTGGAAAGACATCTAGGAAACAGGGCTGCAAGGCAAGGACCGCCTGCCATCCCATTTTAATTCATGAAGGCGTATCAGCAGAAGAATCTGGGAGATACCCATGAAGATGTTATTTGGAGTTATCACCAAGTGATGCAATTATGGCTAATTTGTGTCTTCTTTTGTTTTTTTCTCCTCCGAACACTGGGTAATAAAGTTAAGGCCCACTTCACACAAGTGAGAGAATGGCTGGGGAAGCGGCTGGGGACCAGTGAGGGGCTGCTAGAGGGCGTGAGAGGGCCTGGCCCCGGTCGGAGAGCCACAGTGCTGCTGGACAGGCAAGGGGCCGGGAATTCTACGTGGCCCGAAGGGAAGGCGTGGGAGACAGGCTCGCAGAGCTCCGAGGGTCCAGCAGCCCTTGGCCCTGGTGGACCTGATGGTCTAGGATCAGGACAGGAGGGTGCAACCCCCCCTGCCCGCCGTCTCAAAACCGGGAGTAGCACCTCAGGAAGGGGATGGCAGTCAGGGGTCAGCGGGTCAGTCTGGAGGCTGAACTCACTGTGCCTTCTCTCCCCCCGGCCCTGGGGGAGTACTCAGGCTGCCTCCCCCCCCCAGAGCCACCTAGACAGAATGACTAGACTCATCCACCCCTCCTCCAACCCTCCCAAACCACCACCTGTCCCTGTCCCTGTCCCTCTCCTGTCGGGAAAGGGTTGCCTCTCTCCCTCCGGCCCAGCCTTGTCATCCTTGAAAACTCCCAGCAGCCATGCGACAGCCTTGTTAACACGCACACCTTGTGTTTATGAGAGTCCCATCATACAGGGTCCAATTTTTCCCTCCCTCCCTGTCTCTGTCTCCTTCCCTGCCCCCCCTCTCCCCCTCCCCCCTGTTAAAAAGGGAGGGGATGAGCCTCCGTTCCTAAACAGAAACACAGGCTGCTCAGATTGCACGAGTGGGCCCCAGAGCCAGAAACTTCTCTCCACTTCACCTGCTGTGGCAGGCCCCCAACACAGCTCACCCAAGTTCCCCAGACCCCGCCGGGCAGTCTGGGCCAAGGAGGCACAGATAGGAACAGCCTCCTCCAACAACAACATGGGCAGCTGTCCCAAACGAGGGCACGGGCGAGGGGACACGGGAAGGGCCTACAGGAGGCCGCAGCTGATCACGGCTGCCCGGCCACGGCCAGGCCCGGCTCCCTTCGTGCTGAGCTGTGGCTGACCTCCCCACCCCTCCTACCCTGCGCCACTCCCACGGCTCCAGCCCCAGCCACCCGTTTTTCACGGGCTCCACGGACGATGCCAGGCCCCAGCTGGGGCCCTAGAAGGACATATGTGCACAGCTGTAGGGTCCGAGGTGGAGGAAGGACAATATCCTTTGAAAGTTGACCTGCTTCCAAACAGTCTAGAGGAGGGTGAAGCCCCGGGATCCCCAGGCTTCCCGCTCTACACTCTTCCCCTGAAACCTCCCCACCCTGCCTGGAGTGCGGCTTGCTAACTAGCACAGGGGCCTCATCCTCCTGGCCACGTGCTGAGGGGCCCCGGGCAACTTCCCCACGTCCCCATCTGTAAAATGACAGTGAGGGACGGGATGGCCCCAAAGGCTCTTCCAGATTCATGTGGAATTGGCTCCCAAGACCGGCAGTCCCGGTGGTCCCACCCCTACTGTGGCGGTGAGCCCAGGGGGAGGGTGAGTTGCTGGGGTCCCGGGTGCTCAAACCTCTGCTTGGGGGGAGAATGGGGAAGGTGGGGTGTGTGAGGGAAACTGAAAGAAGTGGTCCATGAGCCTGGATGGTTTCTTAAGAATTCCACTAGCCCAGCACTTCCTTCGATCGATGTGAAGGCCGTCCCCACCGTGCTGCAGAGCCCAGGACACGGGAGCCAAAGAGCTCACAGGCAGGCTGCATCACACGGCCACCCAGGTGCCCCCAAATTTTATTTTTTAAAGACACATCAGTGGGGACCCTGAGTGGCTCAGTCGGTTAAGCGTCCGACTCTTGGTTTCAGCTCAGGTCATGATCCCAGGGTCGTGGGATCGAGCCCTGTGTCAGGTTCCACGCTCAGAGATTCTCTCTCTCCCTCTGCCTTTGCCCCTCTGGTGCTTTCTCACCCTCTCTCTAAAAAAGTAAATAAATAAAATTTAACCTTAATGTACCTACTAGGTGATCTAGTTAATACAATAACAACTAACAACCTGTATTATTACGTCACCAATTTGTTTTTTTGTATTTTGATAGCTCTCTGAATGCAACTTACTTCCCTTTGTCATCCCATATATTTTGTGCACTTGAAAACAGCCTGAAAAGGGGGTCCGTGAGTTTTTGCCAGATTGCTAGGGATTCTTGGAGAAAGAAAGAAAGAAAGAAAGAAAGAAAGAAAGAAAGAAAGAAAGAAAGAAAGAAAGAAAGAAGGAGGAAGGGAGGGAGGGAGGGAGGGAGGGAGGAAGGAGGAAGGAGGAAGGAGGAGGGAGGAAGAAAGGGAAAGAAAGGAAGAAAACCCTAATTTGAGGGAAGAGTATTTCCCACCAAACACAGGAACTCTTTCACCTTCTCCTTTACTCCTGTTTGTTAACATGTCGAAGCATCTACGAAGCACCAACCACCCAACAACCCTGTAAGGTCCAGCCTCACTGTCCATTTTCAAAGGAGGACGGCTGACCCTTGGTGAGCGGTGGCGTTGGGAAGGGCTCCTCATTGCTTTGCCTCCCTGCCTCTTCACAGCTCACCCTGAGAGCAGGAGCTTGCCCACACTGCCCCCTCCCTCCCTCCTGGATCTGTACGACCCCCACTCATCCACTCCATGCTCTGCCAGAGCACCCCAGACACAGCCTACCCAGAGAGGTGGAGGGATGCGTGGTTTCCCACGGAGGGAGTGAGGACTCTGGGACCTACTGCTCCCACAGAAGCCCTCAGCCGCCAGCTAAAGAAGCCACAGAAACATCTGGGCTACAGCTATCATGGCGTTTGAGAAAGTCCCCCACACAGACATGCACCCTCCGGCCTCCACACCCAGTCATTCTCGAGAAAAAAGAAACAATGTCCGGAACCCTTGGCAGAGAGGTGACCTTGTTTCCCCAGGAAGAATTCAACTTTAGGAGCTGGAATATGAGCTCTGGCTCGTCAACTACCCGCCTGATGCTACAGCATAAGTGCCCAGCCTGCGGAGTGATGAGCTTCTCGTCAATGGTGGTATTCAAGCCAAGGGGGTGCTGCAGATGACCACTCTGGATCCTGGAGTAGGGAGGACAGGCGAGAGGTTCAAGAGCGGATTCCCAAGACCACAGCCTGAAACACCCCGTGAGTCCAAGTCTGTTTCTTTTCATCCAGTTTTTGGTAGAACTGGATCGCCACTATTCTGGTCTCAGTTTCCCCATCTCTAATCCAAAGCTCACAAGCCCCCGCTTTTTTGCCCCATCCTGGTGCAGCAGCCGTGACCTTCAGGCTTGGCAAACCCCGCGGGCTTTTCCAAAACACAGTTTGGCGCTTGGGACCAAAGCGGAAAGCTGCATGTGAGCTATGGACCCCAGCCACCACCTGGCCCTGTCCTTTCTCCTGCCCTCCCTGCCCACCGGGATGGACCTCAGACCCCCTTGCAAAATCTCAAGTCCCGCTTTAGGAAAAGATGTGACTACAGGAGCCAACACAAATGACTGTCACCACGGGCCCCTAAAAGCAGATTCAGGGCCAGCTACACTCCTGGAGGTCAACAAGTCCAACCCTCTCTGTCTACTCACGAGGAAATGGAGACCCAGAGCGGGAAAGTGATGTCCTCCAACTCACAAGGACAGAATTAAAACCCAGAGCTCCTGCCTCCCCACTCCAGGGCTCCCTGACTGGGCCCACTGACTCTAGACTGAGGCAAAGGGGAAGACCGCTGTGAGCATAGGGAGATAACGTTGAGTAGATAGTGTACAAACGTGTAATTATGCTAGTCAAATCAGGGTGTGTGGTCAGGAGTGTGTGATGCCTGTGCCTGCCTTGGGGGGGGGGGCAGATCTAAACAGACCCCTGAGCTAGCCTCTAGTGACCCTGACTGTAGAGAGGAGGCCCCAAGAGGGCCAAGGGGTCGATCTCCTGGAGCAAAGCACTTGACATAGAATATCTCATTTAACCCTGAGTCCCCTCCCAAAAAAGAGGGGCTAACTCTTACAACTTGGTACCAAATTCACAAGAAATCCAATTAAAAATGGGCAAAAGATGGGGCACCTGATTAGCTCGGTCGGTGGAGCATGTGTCTCTTGATCTCTGGGTTGTACGTTCAAACCCCACGTTGGCTGTAGAGACTACTTAAAAATAAAACATTTTTTTTTAAGTAGGCTCCATGCCCAATGTGGGGCTTGAACTCACAACCCTGAGATCAAGAGTCACATGCTCTACTAAGCCAGTTGGGCACCCAGAAAAATAAATCTTAAAAAAAAAAAAAAAATTGGCAGGGCGCCTGGGTGGCTCAGTCGGTTAAACGTCCGACTTCGGCTCGGGTCATGATCTCGCGGTCCGTGAGTTCGAGCCCCGCGTCGGGCTCTGTGCTGACAGCTCAGAGCCTGCAGCCTGTTTCAGATTCTGTGTCTGACCCTCCCCCGTTCATGCTCTGTCTCTCTCTGTCTCAAAAATAAATAAAAACGTTAAAAAAAATTTTTTTAATTAAGTCCATCTATTTCTTTTCACATTCTTTTTTTTTTTTTTTTCCCAGTAGGCTCCATGTCCAGCGCTGAGCCCAACGTGGAGCTTGAACTTACGACCTAAGATCATGACCTGAGCTGAAATCAAGAGTCGGCCACTTCACCGACTGAGCCACCCAAGGGGCCCCTGCTTCTTTTCACATTCTTAACGTAACTCTTGAGAATGACGCAGGTGGCCCATGTTACGTTTCTACTGGACCGTGCTGCTGGGTCTCAGTGCTCTGCGGGCCGGAGGGCACCCCTCAGCCAGCTCGGGGTCGTCAGAGTCGAGCCCCGCACCTGCTGCAGGTAAAAATAATTCTACTACAGGGGCGCCTGGGTGGCGCAGTCGGTTAAGCCTCCGACTTCAGCCAGGTCACGATCTCGCGGTCCGTGAGTTCGAGCCCCGCGTCAGGCTCTGGGCTGATGGCTCAGAGCCTGGAGCCTGTTTCCGATTCTGTGTCTCCCTCTCTCTCTGCCCCTCCCCCGTTCATGCTCCGTCTCTCTCTGTCCCAAAAATAAATAAACGTTGAAAAAAAAAAAATAATTCTACTACAGGCACGAGGACGCCTGGGAAGTCAGTGTCAGCGTTCCCACTTACAGAGAGAAAAGTGGAGGCTCACGGAAGCTGTAAGTGACTCACCAATGGCCTGGCACCCCGCTGGGGACACAGTGGCTCTGACTGTGAAGCACGGGCCCAAAACTGGCTGGTTCCCATCTCCACCACTCCTTAGCGCCTCTGGGGGCGTGGCTTCACTTCTCTGCGTGTCAGTTTCCCCTGTTATTAACCCTCCTGTGCCTCCGGGGTTGGGTTGTAGGAGGATGAAATTGGCAAGTATGCAGGAAGCAACACCTAGCCAGCCAGACAGGCAGCGAGGGCTCCCCCCGGGGCCCCATCCTCAAGGCACTTCTCTCTCTCCCTTCTCCACGTCCCTTCCCTGCCACCGCTGGACCTGAACCTCCCTGACGGGGCCTCACCCAGACACAGCCTATAAAAGGAAGGGTCTGGAGGAATACGTGGGCTCAGCAGTCCTCCAGCGGGGCTGGGGTGTCCTCCCTGGTAACGCACAGTTAGCACAGTCATAACTCCCCATTTCCCTCTGTCTGGTGGGCTGCTTATGGAGGCGTCCTCCAGCTGTAATCAAGAATCAGGACAGCCCTGCTCTGTGGCCTCAGGCAAGTCCTCTGCCCACTCTGGAACTCTCCCCATAGAAGAATGGTTTGGCCCTCCTCCAGCTTCCCCCAACCTCTGCCATCACCAGGTCCAGGCCGCCAGCTCCTCAGCGGGCCAAGCAGAGCACCCCCCAGCCGGTGTCCCCTTCCCTGTGCCCCCACAATCCATTCTCCATGCAGCAGCCAGAAGGATCAGGGCACCTGGGGGGCTCAGTTGGTTCAGCGCCCAACTCTTGGTTTCGGCTCAGGTCATGATCTCATGGTTTGTGAGAGCGAGCCCTGCATCAGGCTCTGTGCTGACAGCATGAAGCCTGCTTGGGATTCTCTCTCCGCCCCTCCCTGGCTCATGCGCACTCGTGTGCTCTCTCTCTCTCTCTCTCTCAAAAATAAATAAACATTTAAAAAAAAAACAAAAACCTAAATCAGGTCATGTTATCTCCTCCGGGCACACTGCAACATCCAGACCCAACCCCTGGTGAGGAGGCCCCACCCTCTGACCTCACTCACCATGTGTCCTCACCTCTGTGCTCCTCTAGCCACTGGCCACAGCCCCCTCCTTCTTCCACCGCCCCAGGCCCACTCCTCCTCATGAAGGCTGCACACCTACCACCCCTCTGTTTGGAACATTCTTCAGCTTGTTCACATGGCTGCCCCTTCCTGAGGTCTTGGCTCAGATGTCCCTCCTCAGGGAGGCCTCTCCGAGCCCCTGGTGACGCTGTCTGCCCACACCAGCCCGCACAACCTCTGTCCATCCACGAGCCCCTTTTATTTCCTAACTGCCTCATTGATGGGGTTATGGGTGTCACCTCAGCCTCCCTCGACGAGCAGGGTCAGTGCCTGACTCATCCACATCGTGGCCCCAGCACCAGGACGGCGCCTGGGGCCTGACAGATGCTCGGGAAGTATTTATGAGATGAACATATGACCAGCCTAAGGCACCTGCAGCTTCCGGGCCTCACAGGGCAGTGGGCACCCGGCACCAAGAAGCAGGTCACAGTCCTCCACAAGAGGGTGTAGAGAGAAGCCGCTCCCACCCAATCCTCCTCTCACCTGGACGGCCCTCCTCACCCCCCCCACCCTCCCACATTCCACACAACCCTAGATGTTAAAGCCCAGCTCCTCCAGGAAGCCCCCCCTGACTACACACCCACCTCCGCCTCTCAACACCCAGAGCCCACTATAAGCATCATGAGACGGAACACTCCATTCCCCTCCACTGCATGCTGTTCCTGGCAGGGGCCATCCCGTGTCCTTCCTGGCTCCGTCAGCTGCCTGGCCCAAGGGAGGAGCTGCGCACAGGATCACAGAACATGTCAGCTCTATTTTATTCCCCGCCCTGGCTGGCCCGTCGTTGATGGGGACAAGGGTGGCACCCAGCAACAAGAGGGCACAGATGACAGGAAGGGTGTTTACTTAGACATCATGGTGCATATTCCTGAGTGGGGGCACTCAGGGAGGTATTCATTTTCCTCTGGTTTATCCCTCGCTTCTCAATTTCCTACAATGAGCATGATTACTTCGGGAATTTTTTTTTTAAGTATAGTTATTTGTAATAGTTTCAAAGTTGGACAAAGGTCACAGCTCCTCACCTAGGGCGTCCCCTTTCCCCCCACCATGCTCCTCGGCTGTGTCTTTGTCCCCCACCCCACCCCACTGCCCTCTGCCTATTACCATCTATGTTCCCGTGAAAATTACTCCACCTCGTACAGCCTGGTGGGATTTTTCATGTCTCTGTGGTTTTTCTATCTTCGCTATTGTCAACAACCTCAAAAGAAGCAACATAGGGTTTATGACCCCCGCTTTATATTTTTAAGTCTATTTATTTATTTTGAGAGAGAGAGAGAGAGAGAGAGAGCAGGGGAGGGACAAAGAGAGAGGGAGAGAGAGAATCCCAAGCAGGCTCCACGCTGTCAGCACAGAGCCCGACGCATGGCTTGAGCTCATGAACCGTTGAGATCATGACCTGAGCTCAAATCAAAAGTCGGACGCTTAACTGGCTGAGCCACCCAGGCGTCCCCACTTTATAGAAAAGGCAGCTAAGCAGGGCCACCAACAGGAATTTCCCAAGGCTCCACTGCTTAGTAGAGGCAGAGTCGCCTGGCTTCTGCTGCAAGGCCCAGCCCCTCAATTCACGTCTCCGAGGGCCGCCCAAACCTATCCCTCCACAGCCTCCTTCCCTCAGCCTCCTCTTGAAAACTAAGAGAGCAAAACATAAAATAAAGCCACCAGTGGTCCGGGATCACAGGAGACCTTTATCTGCTAAACTGTATGCTTTTGAACTGCTTTTATTTTTTTCTAAACGGAAAACAAGATCTAAAAGTTAAAAGCAGAGAGTGGAGGAATGTTCAGCGGGTGGACTGCCCCCGTGGGGTGGGCCTTGAGTTCTGGGCTTCCGCCTGCAAACAGCAGGGAGCCTCTGAGGGCCCAAGTTCTGGAAGGGAGAGGTCACCTCTGTCACACCCGGAGACGGCACGCTGGGGTGGGCTTGGAGCCGGGAGTGGACAGCGTGGGCAGAGGGACTGGGCAGCCAGCTGAATAGCTGTGGCAAGTGGGGGCCAGCAAGGGCCACAGGTCCCACTGCAGATGGGGTGCCAAAGCTGGGAGAGGCCGCAGGTGGGGCGGGGGAGGGGAGGGAAGCCCTGCCCTCTGTGAGGGGGAGAAGCTGTCGGCTCCTGACAGGTGGAAGGCAGAGGAGGGGCTCCTGCCTGCCCTGCAGCCAGCAAAGACCTTCGCACTTGTCACCACATGCTCCAGCATGGCCCCTGAGGCTTCTGAAATGTGGGACCCTCAGGAAGGAAAAGGGTCCTTTCTGGCACCCCTACTTGCCTGCCTCCAGGCCTGGGGAGCCCCCCCCACTTCTGAAGCTCTCCATGCGGGTCAGCTCTGCCTGACAGAAAGCTCTGCCTCTGTGGGGGCTCGGACTGGGGAGGGGAGGAAAGGCTATAAGGAACATTCTGGGGGCCAGAATGGGGAAAATCTGAATATGGATAGTATGTTGAATAAAGAAGTTAATCATACTGTGGATACTGTGTTCCTAGGAGACCCAGGCAGAAGCGTCTAGAGGGGAAGCACCTTGATGTCTGTCACTCTTGGATGGTTGAGAGAGAGAGAGAGAGAGAACGAGAATGCACACGAGCAAATGAGGCAAATGTCAGCAATGTGCCAGCACAGGGTGTCATGGCAGGAAGGCAGTCCTGGGGCCCTCCTGTCCTCGAGGGGGTGGAAGAGGGCTCCCTGGGGCAACGTCCTGTCCCCCTGTGTCACAGCACCTGAAGCCCTTCTGTATTTTCCCCAGGTCTGTGAGTCCTCTGGCCTCCGGGCCACCTCCAGTGAGGGAGTCTGTCCTCTGGCTCAGGCCCCAGCAGCCCAGACACAGGCCACACTTCCTGCGCAGACCCTGACCCCCTCAGGAGAGCCTGGCCCACCTCCCTTGCTCTGACCACTGCCAACAGGCTGCCTCCTAACCTCTAGAGGGCTTCTCTGCTCCCTCTTGCTGGCCCTGGGGCATGTGGCTTTCTGGTCCCAAGACAGGATGGACTCCCCCCTGGGAAAATCTCCCTGGGAGAGACCATCAGTCCCTGAAGTGCCGGACCAGCTTCTCAGCCTGTGAACGTCCTCAAGTTTGACCAAAATGCTCACAATGCCTCCACTCCCTCCCTCCCCACCGTGTGTATGAAACAAACCAGACGAGGGGCAGGGGGACACTCCCTGCCTCCCCTGCAGCTACCCATGACTAGTCCTAGCTAATGGAACACAAGGGGCAGTGTCCCATGGCAAGTTCCAGAACCTTGCCTCTGAGCCCCCTTCCCCCCCTTCCTCCATCCCGCTGTCTGGAACACAGATGTGATGACTGATGTTTCGCAGCCATCTTGGAACCACGAGCACGTGAAGCCGCCGCCTCGGAATGGCGGAGGTCAAGGTCCCCCAAGGAATCCATGGAGTGGAACCACCACCCCAGGCGTGGGCCGCAAAGCTCTGGGTTTGGACAGGACTTAGAAATAAACTTCCATCTTGTGTAAACTACGGTCATTTGGCTTTTCCTATTACTCGCAGCCAAATCTAATCCTAACTAATGCACTCCATTATTTTTAGGTTTGACCCTCAATGACCACGTGCCACATGGCAACAAGACAGAACTTACTTCTTTCCCCTTTTTTTTTTTTTTTTCAACGTTTCTTATTTATTTTTGGGACAGAGAGAGACAGAGCATGAACGGGGGAGGGGCAGAGAGAGAGAGGGAGACACAGAATCGGAAACAGGCTCCAGGCTCTGAGCCATCAGCCCAGAGCCCGACGCGGGGCTCGAACTCACGGACCGCGAGATCGTGACCTGGCTGAAGTCGGACGCGTAACCGACTGCGCCACCCAGGCGCCCCACTTCTTTCCCCTTTTGCAGGAGAACGTCAAGTTTCCCTGCTGGGAAGAGTCAGGCAGAGCGACGCTGGGAGCCTGTGAGCCCAACCCATGCTGGGGTATGGGGGTTCAAGGGATATAGAAGATACCAGCTCTGGCCACCGAGGCCCGCGGGGCAGCTGAGGAGACAATTAGGGCACCGCTGATGGCTACACGGTGTGGTGCAGCAACCTTCCCCGAGTCAGCTGCAGAGATTTAGAAAGTTCTAAGCAACTAACTGTTTGTTCCACGCTCTACACAGACGCTTGGCCTCCACTGCTCCAAAAAGGCAGAGACAGAATGCAAGTGTCTCCCACGTGGAGTCTCTCTGTGTCCCTCTCGGGGCCTTACTGAGGAGCAGATCTCCCGGAAAATAAGAAGGTATTATCTGGATGGGAGGGCCCCTGCCTGTTGGATTTTTCATGGGGGCAAGAGGAGGGGAATGTAAAAATTCCCAGGGAAGGCCCAGTCAGCTCTGGGAGGGCAGTCATTCTGTCCCTGAGAGTCTGAAGCTCCGTCCACGTCCAGGTTCCATGCACCTGGGACTGTTGGGGGGGAGGACCCTGGGGAGAACAGGGTTAAGAGTGCCCGGACATGCTCTCCTGCTCGGCTCCAAGAAGTTGGGCATTTGAGCATATCAGGGTCAGCAGAAACCTAGAGTTTCCTGAGACCCCACACAGGGCCTTGCTGACGCTCTCCTCGCTGCTTCCAGGGACTGGGCCCCAAAGGGCCAGTGGGAACTGAGGCTGGAACCCCACTTCTGACCTCCAGGAATGCCACAGGGGCCTGAAGCATCTCTTCAAGGAGCCGTGAAGATCCGGGACCCAGTTCTGGGGTCTGTCCCCATCCTTCTACCTCTGCAGCTTCGGGTCTATACTCCCTTGCTTGGCATTCAAGACCCCTCTTCCCACCCTCACCGCCCCTATTACCCTGCACATCCCCAGAGTTCCAGGCAACCCCCGGTCCCGGATGGCCTACGGTACAGAGCAGCAAAGGCACTGGCAGATGTTCCTCTCCAGCTTGGGCTTTCCGAGAGGTCTCAAGTTCAGTACAACCCAGTACTGAACTCAAGTTCAGTGTTGGCAGCTGAACCCTTTGTATAAAACCGATCCTTTGTGAAAGTCCGACGTGCAATACAGCCCAGTGTGCAGTACAGCCAGGAGCTGAGCCCCTGGGCTGGCTGCCAGCTCAGGAAGAGAGATGGACACCCTCCTGCCTCCAGACCCAGCACGGGGCCGCTCCTAGTCAGCGACCGCTCCAGAGCGGCTGGCCGGAGACGCTCAAAGCCCTTTCCTGCTCGGACCTCCCGGGGCACATCCAGCCCTTCCCTGCCCCCTTACATCTGTCCTCCCTGGTCCCACAACCAGAGACATCACCCCCCCACCCTCACCCCCTCACTCCCTCCGTCAACGTCCAGTGGGAATGCCCCCTCTTTCTCCAAGCCTGCCAGCGTGCAGCCTGCACCCCAGCAACCTTAGCCTCGAGCTCCCTGGCCTGGGGTTTGGTAAGGACACGCTTCACCTCCCCACTCTGGACCAGTGCTCCTCCAGGGCCGCCACAGGGCTAAACCCACAATAGTTGTGGGTCCCAAATATCATTCCCCTAAATAAATTCCACATTCACAATCCCATTTCAGCTTCAGAATAATCCCGCGAGAAAAGCAGAAGCACAGGCAATTGTGCCATTTAGCAGACGGGAAAACTGAGGCTCAGAGAGTTTACTGCATGACCTCAGAACAGAACCAGGCCTCTGGTTCCACAGCCCGGGCTCCTTCTCATGCACCACCCAGCCACCCTCTCCCATTTCTCCCGACGCTACCCTCGCTTTCCCACTAGATGAAGGAAACTTAAGCCACGGACCTGGTAGAAGGCAGAGAACATGCTGGACCCAGAAAAGAGAACCGCTTCCAGGGCCACAGCCTGTCATACACCCCAGGCCGCCAGATGCCCTGGATGGGTAACAATGGAGCTAAAAATAGGGCAGGAGGCTGAGTGGCCAGCTGTAGGAAACATCTGCCTTTGCTGCAGAACAAACATGAAGGAAGTCACCCTGCTACAGGGGTCCCCTAGGGTGGGGCAGGGGAGGGCTGGGGGCAGGGGAGGGGAGGATAAAACTTTCAGGTCTGTACCCAGGGCAGGGGCTCCCACCAGCGCCTACCTGCCCTGGGCCTTGTCCCTCCCAACACACACACACACACACACACACACACACACACACACACACGATACACAGTTTAAATCCACCTTGTTCACGAACACGCATCTCAGAGTCAGATGTACCTTTGAGATCCCAGTCTGTTCCTCTCCTTTTATAGAAGAGAAAACTGAGGTCCAGAGTAGACCAGACAACTGCCCACAGTCACAGGGACAGTCGACAGCAGGGCCGGGTCCAGGAGTCTCCTTACGCCTCTCTTCTGCACCTCCCTGCCCATCTGCTTCACGGAGCATGTCCACCCAGGGCCAGGAAAGACCCTGCCGAGGAAGAGCTCTCCAGCTCCCCAGAAGGGAACACGCCAAGCAGAGGAGACAGGTCAGCATGGAAGACGTCAGTTTAGACCCAAGGAGGAACCACGTAGCAATTCATGACTCCCCCCAAGCACACCCAGCCTCCCCTTCGGCCTACGGCTCCCCAACTCCCACCCTTGTTCTCTAACCTCGAGCCAAAGTGAAATTCTTTCAATCCCTGGAGCAGACATCTCAATGGGCCTTTGCAAATAATTAGCAATAATGACAAAAATAAGAATAACGCAGAGGTGCCTCTTACAGCCCAGGGGGATGGGGTGGGGTGTTCTAGAGTCTATGCAGGGCAGAAACTGTGGCCTTTGAAAATTCTTAAAATGACCCATCCAGGACAAGGCTGCCCCATCTCTCAATTGGTCCAACCCAGTCAGCTTTCCTCCAGTGACCGCACAGATGTCAGTTTCCTTGCTGAGCCGCAAATGAAGTTTGCCGGTCACACACCGGCCTCGCGTTCATGCACTCCACGTCTTCCTGCCCCACTGGCTCTCTCTGCCTCGCGGACTCCCATCCCTGAACCAGGAGGCCTCCTTCACCTTCCCCAGACCACATCCCAGCATGGCTGTTGCCACCCTGAAGCCCCCCAGGCCAGGGCGGGGGCTGGCCTCTGATGGCATCTCAGGGCTTGGCACAACGTAGCCACCCGAATGAACAAAACCGGACAGATTTTTCAGGAACAACAACACCCAACCAAAAGATCGGTTCTGTGGGTGTCCACGCTGTGCGCATAAATGAGACGGTACGGGTGGGTTTAGCCCCGGGCCCAGAACGCAACAGGCACTCTGTAAATGCAGCCACGTTTCGACTGCCCCAAGAAAGTGGGGGCTGGGAGGAGGTTCGTGAGGAAGGGCCATGAAGGCCAGAGGCTGTGGAGGCCCCTTCAGGCCAGGAAGCGGGGAGGACGACTCTGAGGGCCCCCTGTCTGAGAAACAGGCCCCACCCTTGCAGGAGAATCGCCTGGCTGAGACCCCCGGGTCTCTCCCGTTGACTCACACTCCCCCCGCCTCCCAGAGGGACAAGAAGAGCGGGGTCCCTAAGAAGTCCCCTGGGCTCTTCACTCACTCCTGAGGACCAAACACACTAGCAGCTTGACCAGGATCTGAAATCACAAACGACGAAATTCTAACCCCAAATGGCTTAACATCTCCACCACCACCCCCCGAGGTGCGGCCTCAGGTCTGTTAGCGGGGAGAGGATGACGGCGGCAGCGGGCACGATGTCCCGGAGCCCCAGACGGGCCCAAGCACTGCGCTGAGGCCGTTCACCTACCATCTGGTCCACAGCTCCGACGGCACGCCCTGCAGGACCGGGGGCCCTAACACCTTCCAGGAGTCCACAAGGTCAACGCTATTCTCAGGACAGCTCCGAGATATCATGCTGTCTCACTGTAGTGATGGAGGCAAAGCCACGGCAGCAGGTAAAACTCAGCAAGAGGCAACGCACTGGCCGTGAACTAGGCTGCCCGAGTCACTCACGGTGACAGAACATGCCAGTGTCACCTAAGGAGGTCCTGGATGAAGCAGAAGAGCTCATTTCACTGAAGTTCAGGCTTGCGTACGCGTCTTTTCGCTATTCTGTGTGATGTACCTGGGCTGTGTGGGGGTACGACAGGTGTCTGGGGGGACGGCACTTGTGAGCCCACCAGAGCTGTCTGCCAAACTAGCCTCTTTGTGCACAGAAAACCAGCCGACAGACAGACGCCAGTTATTCAGAATTGGGTATCTGGCGGACATTTTCTCAAAAGTGAACCAGGCAAGCCTGTCCTTTCGAGGAAGGCAACCGATGGCATTTGTTGCCAATGATCAAGTTTGAGCTTAAAAGGAAACATCAGAGTTTCGGAAAACTTGCATCAGCCACCGTGAGTCTGACAGCCTCTCAAAACACAAAGATTTTGCGATGATATGGGTGACGATGTTAACATATGTAATTTCTGAAAATTGCCGAAACGTCTAAATTTGGAAGATAGGTATAACCCAGGGAACCAATATTTTCCCAATGACCCCTATGTGATGTTACAAAATCACATCTGTGTCAAAGATCCACTCAGAGGGGCGCCTGGGTGGCTCAGTCAGTTGAGTGTCCGACTTCGGCTTAGGTCATGATCTCACGGTTCGTGAGTTCGAGCCCCGCGTCAGGCTCTGTGCTGACAGCTCAGAGCCTGGAGCCTGCTTCGGATTCTGTGTCTCCCCCTCCCTCTGCCCCTCTCCCGCTCATGCTCTGTCTCTCTCTATCAAAAATAAATAAACATTAAAAAAATTTAATAAAAAATGAAAAAGATCCACTCAGAGTGCAAGATGGTCCCATGGCTTTTAATGCAATGAAATACGAAAAATTGCTTAATATGTTTGCAGATCCTGCATTTCAACCGACCGGTAAGAAACTATCACATACTGAATTGTTACGTAGTGTCAAAAGAAAATACCCAGAGGCTAATAAAATGCTCCTTCCTTTTCCAACCACCTATCTGTGTGAAGCTGGATTTTCTTCACATACTTCAATCGAAGCAACGTATCACAACAGTTGAACACGGGAGCAGATACGAGAACCCAAGTGTCTGCTGTTAAACCGCACATTAAAGTGATTTGCAGGAGCACCTGGTTGAGCCTGCAACTCTTGATCTCAGGGTCATGAGTTTGAGCCCCACGATGGGTCTACAGATTACTTATACCAAAATGGTCAGCTTTTAACCAACACAGGAAAACCACAAAGCTGAAAAGGCAAAAGGCAAACCGGATAAAGATAGTTTTGACATATTTCTATTATTTATCATACTCAATGTAGCTTTTTTCAAACAGGAAAACAAGTACATCTCGAGGGCATAACAGAAAAAAAAACCAAAACCCAGAAAACCCCAACAACCCAACAGAAGAGAGATACAAATGGACGGTAAATGTGAGGGTAAAAATGTTCAACCTAACTTGTAATTTGAACTCTGGAAACCATGAAATGCCACATATTGCCTATCATGGTATCACAGGCACAACAGCAGGAAAACACCCAATGCCAGCATGGGGACCTGGGGTCCGCTCTCTCCCAAGCACCTGGCGGGATGCAAACTAGCACTGCCCCCTAGTGGCCAATCTGGCAACAATTCTAAAATACCTTCAGAACATCCAGCAAATCTCCTATCAACAGATTCAAAGGAAATAATCAGAGATATGGCGACAGAACTGTCCGACATAGCTTTGCTTACATTAGTCAAAGACAAAACATCTTTCACATCAACAGTGGTCAAAGTCCAATGTATCGTGGACGTCATCATGCAGTCATTAAAATGGAAAGAGTGTCTGAGGAATGTCACTTAAAAGAATGTGGAGTGAAAAAAAGCCAACATAAACACATACTATATGATTCCGTTCACCTAAAACTCAGACAAGGTGTCCCATCTGCGGCAGGAAGGAGGGGATGGTGATGAGCTGCAGGGGTCCGGGTGCTGGAAAAATTCCGTTCCTTGACCTGGGGGAGGCTCTCCTCATTTTGTAGAATCATCAAGCTGTATACTTGGGATGTGTGTACTTTTCTGTGCATGGTCAACTCCAATTTAAACGTTTCAAATGCAAGAAGTAACAGTTTACTCACTCACATAGGGAAGTATCTATTGTATGTTTAGTTAGGGAAAAAAGATACAGTGTAAAGGGTACACACACATACACACATACACACACACGAGAAATGTCCGCAAGGATAAATCTCCAAACATGAATGGTGAACCATAGTTATCCCTGGACACTGGAGTCATGGATGGGTCCCCTAATCTCCCTGCCTATGTTTATTTTCTCTGATTTTTCTAGAATGAACATATACTATTGATAGAAAAAAGAAGAGCCCCGGACCCCACAGAAAAAGGTCACAGGAGTGAGGGTTCTCCTGAGTTGCTACTGCTGGGAAACTCAACACCTTCCCATGGAAATCATTTGGATGTCGGAGTCAGAAAGACCTGCGAGGACCCTAGCACTGTCCCCCACCAGAAGCCTGGGCCGCCTCCTGAGCCTGTTTCCCTGTGGCGGAGAAAGGGTTAAATGAGGTCATGGATGTCCTGGCCTGACCCAGTGAGTGCTCTGAGCTCCTCTGACACACAGCCCCTCCCCCCAGGTTCCACAGAGGAAGAATTGGAGGCCCAGGAGCCTGAGGGACAGCCCTGGGGGATGCCCACAGAGCCCCCCAAGGAAATGCCCCCCAGAGTACAGTGCAGGCTGGACATTGGACTTGACCTCAGGTAGCCTCCTTTGAAACCCACACCCATCACTCCCATGAAACCTCTACGTGGAAGGCTATGGCAGGAAAGGTGGACGGCTGATCCAGACAGGAAGTGACCTCGCCGGATGAATGACAGGCCAACATTCCATCGGGAGCCCCACCTGCTGGTGACCTTCGGGGTCATGGGAGCCAGGAGTGGGTGGGCACATGGAGGCCAAGGAGGAAACAGGATTTATGCAGAAGGCCAGGCACATGGCAGACCCCCAGGCAGGGAAGTGACTTCATTTCACTCTCTGTTGCCCTTGCTTCCGTCCCTGACATGGCAAGGAGTTAACCCTAAGAGGGCCATTCCTCACTGGGCTCTAGCCAAGTCCACACAGGCCTGAATGAGAAAATCCTGGCTTTCTCCTCTCCCCCACTCCTTTTATCCCCAGTCCACAGATACGGAAACTGAGGCTCACAGAGATTGACAACAGGACAGGGACTCTAGGACCTCTCCCACCACACTGAGCTGCACAGAGGAGGGAGATGTTAATTCAGGGTCAGGAACTCACGGGAGCCTTCCTGGAAGAGGAGACCACCGAGCTGGACCTTAAAGGATGAGCAACATTTGACAGACAAGAAAGGCATTCTGCACGGAGGAAACTGCGGAAGGAATGGAGGAAGAAATGCCTGGCACTGTGCAGTCTCCTAGAAGTATCAAGGTACTTGTGAGGCCAGAACACAGGATGGGGTGGGGTTGGGGTGAGCCTCAATTGACCCGGGGGCTGTGCCAGAGAGTCAGGATGTTGCTCTGTGGGGTGAGGCGTGCTGCCCAGACCAGGACAACAGTAGAGCTGCATGATGATGCCCTGCGTCAACCTAAAAGGGCTGCCTGGAAGAGGCAACACACGGGGAGCCACCTCAGCAAGGGCTAGATATGACTCCGGGACCACTGGGGCCCAAAGCTCCGCAGGCCTCACCCCACTGCCCCGCATCCCTAACTACACCCGGTTTCTCTGTACAGGAGAAGGGAAAGAAATTCGCGATACCAATGGTACCGTGTGCCTCGCTGTGTACGTGACGCCAGACCATAGCACGGCAGGGCGCGGAGGTCACGGACCGTGTTTCGGCCTCAGCTCCGCCACCACCAGCGGTGTGATCTCGACAGAAACGCTCAACCTCTCTGTGCTCCAACATCCGTCAGATGAAGACAAGAACCAGGCCTGCTCTGAGGGCCGTGAGGATTAACAGAGAGAGTGCTCGTGGTACACGCCTGCCTGCACACGCACAGCCAGCCAGCGCCCAACAAATACCCACCGCTGTGCTACCCCTCCAGACTCTCCCGCGGGCCACGTATCACCGCCATTCCGCCCCACGGGCCCACGGCCGGGCAGGTGGCCTGGCCTAGATCACACGGCAAAGGAACAGCGGAGCCAGGATTCAAACTCGGGCCCGCCTGGCCCTAACGCCCAGGCTCATCCCAGCCCACCAGGCAAAACAAAACTTGAAACCCTAAGACCTGAAACCCGCCTGCTTGGCTCTCCAGGCCTCTGGGCAGGCTCCTGGTCGGGGGAAGAACTCGGCCACTTTAAGCCTCTGGCGACCGAGGGCAGGGCAGGGAGAAAACACCAGGGCACAGCAGGGGAAGAAAAATATTTTTAAGTTTCTCCCTCTTCCTGTTTATCTATCTTCTGGATCCAGAAGCTCCTGGTGGCTGGCTGTTCGTACAGGGAAAGTCCTGCCAACAGCGACATCCTGCCGTCAGCCGCCCTGGACCCGGCGGCCCCTGCCAGCCTTGTGCCGGGGGGCACTGAGGACCACATCCCCGCAGACCCCTGCCTCGCCCAGGGTGGCTGCTTCACAGAGGCGCTTTTAACAGAAGCTGGGGCCCAGGCACGAGGACCCGGCCAGGGAGGAGGGGCCGACCGATCGGCTCCACACTCAGCTGTGGAGAGGTGACAAGAAGCATTCAAGGAAATGACTCTGAGCCTGACCTGGGCACTGCCCTGGGGGCGGGAATGAGGAGCATGGGCTGTGCCGGCAGGCCAACCCGGCCTCCAATCCTGGCTGGCCTAAGACCTGCTGTGTGACCTTGGCCAACTTACTCAACTTCTCTGAGCCTAATCCCCTTATCTGTAAACCAAGGATAATACTGTGGTGGGGATCACATGAGATAACCTGGCGGAAGGACCAGCCCCTAGTAAGTGTGAATAAATATTATTTTTTTTTTAATTTATTCATTTATCCTGAGAGACAGGGAGCAGGGAGGCACAGAGAGAGGGGGAGAGACAGAATCTCAAGCAGGCTCAACGCTGTCGGCACAGACCCCGATGTGGGGCTTGATCCCATGAACCGTGAGAGCATGACCTGAGCCGAAACCAAGAGTCGGACGCTCGATCAACTGAGCCACCCAGGTGCCCCGAATAAATATTATTTGTTCCCACTCCCACCATCAAGCTGACACCTTCCCTCAACCCAGAGGATCTAAGGTACCTTTAAATTTTTTTTTTTCAACGTTTATTTATTTTTGGGACAGAGAGAGACAGAGCATGAACGGGGGAGGGGCAGAGAGAGAGGGAGACACAGAATCTGAAACAGGCTCCAGGCTCTGAGCCGTCAGCCCAGAGCCCGACGCGGGGCTGGAACTCACGGACCGCGAGATCGTGACCTGGCTGAAGTCGGACGCTTAACCGACTGCGCCACCCAGGCGCCCTTGAGCTTATTTTAAAGGTACCTTAGAGGGGCGCCTGGGTGGCGCCCTTGAGCTTATTTTAAAGGTACCTTAGAGGGGCGCCTGGGTGGCGCCCTTGAGCTTATTTTAAAGGTACCTTAGAGGGGCGCCTGGGTGGCGCAGTCGGTTAAGCGTCCGACTTCAGCCAGGTCACGATCTCGCGGTCCGTGAGTTCGAGCCCCGCGTCGGGCTCTGGGCTGATGGCTCAGAGCCTGGAGCCTGTTTCCGATTCTGTGTCTCCCTCTCTCTCTGCCCCTCCCCCGTTCATGCTCTGTCTCTCTCTGTCCCAAAAATAAATAAACGTTGGAAAAAAAAAAAAAAATAAGCTCAAAAGAGGGGCGCCTGGGTGGCTCAGTCGGTTAAGCGTCCGACTTCAGCTCAGGTCATGATCTCGCGGTTCGTGAGTTCAAGCCCTGCATCGGGCTCTGTGCTGATGGCTCAGAGCCTGGAGCCTGTTTCAGATTCTGTGTCTCCCTCTCTCTGACCCTCCCCCGTTCATGCTGTGTCTCTCTCTGTCTCAAAAATAAGTAAACGTTAAAAAAAAATTAAAAAAAAAAAAAAGCTCAAAAGAACAATTATAGCCTCAAAAAAAAGAATGAAATTCTGACACGTGCTACAACATGGATGAACCTTGAAAATACTATGCTAAATGTTCCAATAAGCCAGAAAAAAAGGGCAAACACTGCATGAAGTAGAAGGATGGCTGCCAGGGGTCAGGGGAGGGGAGGTGGTGGGGAGTCAGCGTTTCACAGGCACCGAGTCTGGTTTCAGAAAAGGAAACAGTTCTGGACACGGTGGAGGTGGCTGCACGACAGCATGAACGTACGTAACGCGACCGACCTGTACAATCCAAAATGGTCAAAAGTGGGGGCGCCTGGGAGGCTCAGGAGGCTGAGCGTCTGACTCTTGATTTCGGCTCAGGTCATGATCCCAGGGTCGTGGGATCAAGCCCTGCATCAGGCTCTCCGCTGAGCACGAACCTGCTTGAAATTCTCTCTGTCTCCCTGCCTCTCTCCTGTGCACACTCTCTCTCAAAAAGAAAAAAAAAAAAAAAAAAGGTTAAAAGGGCACACTTTATGGTATATATATATATTTTTTTTATGTTAATTTTAAAAAGGGCTCATTCAAAAAACTGCTTTTGTGGATGCCCATGTTAATTGTCGTGCCTGCCCTTGGATAGTTCAGGGTCAAGAGGTGGGACAGGCACGGAAAGAGCTAAAGGCACCACCTCCCAGGGAACTCATGCCATCAGAGACCTAGGTGGTGGGTGCTGAGGAAAGAGACACACGCATTCCTCCTGGGCCCGAGTCAGGGGTGCACCGATCAGCCCAAACCGCTCCGCCAGGCTCCTCCCAGTACGAGATGAGGTCTGCACGAGGCAGGAGCACGGTGAGTGTGAGATGCAGGGCCACACTCACACCTCGTGTGTGCATGTGTGCACATGCACTCACACGTGCACACGCTCCCAGGCCAAAAATGCCAGGGTAGCCCAAACATGCCAATCCCAGCCTGTGCCTGGCCAGCTGGCCAGCCTCAGGCACCAGCATCCAATAAACAACAATAGCTCCGCGTCGGTCCCAGCACCCACCACCAAGGAAGGCAAACTGTGGCCCGCCCATCATCTCTAGGGCCAGGGATAGGAGGGAGGTGCATGAGCAAGAACTCCGTGGGCTTGCCCAGTGTAAGGAGACCTGGAAATACCACCCTCCAGAGGCCCACCCCCCACACGGGCGCCTGCCGGACAACCCTACCCACAGGGCTGGGTTGAGAAGCAGGTGCACCCTGGGGGCGGGAGGTGGGTAAGACCAGGGGTGAGAGGGCCTGGGTCACTGTGTCACCTTGGGCAAGTCCCTTCCCCCTTCCAGATCTTCTGAAGTCTCCTTCGCTTCCTTCTTGGTAAAATGAGCCTTCTATCCCAGCACCCAGCAAGCACCCCTGGGAATACATGCATCCTAGAGAAGTAAATGTGTGTGTGTGTGTGTGTGTGTGTGTGTGTGTGTGTGTCCACCAAGAGACAGGCAGGGGTGTTCAGCAGCCTTTTTCACAGTCACAAAAAGCCGGACACAAGCATGAAGTCCATCTCTCGGGGAAAAATCAGCACGTGGTGGTACGCCTATACAGGGGAATACTACACAGCAATGAAAAGGGACAACCTGCCGAGGCCTGCAGCATCGCAGATGAAGCTCACAGAGTTCACGTAGACAGAAGCCAGAAGAATCCAGATAACAACAGTTCATATTCGAAGGTTCCATTTACACAAAATGCAAGAGCAAGCAAGACTAACCCTCGGGAGGGCACTCCAAAGCACGGACACTTGAAAGTGTGGGAACAGGCCGCTGACCAGGAAGAGGCCCCGGGGAACCTTACAGGGTGCTGAAAATGTTCCACATCTTGGTCTGGATAGGGGGTCACCCAGGTGATACAATTGTAACAATCCATCAAACTATGCTTTGACTTCCTGTCTGTAAATTAGATCTTGATTTACAGAATGAAATACAAACAGCTAATAACTCACACTCTGCCTTCCTCTGAAGACTGCAGCGAGGCTATACAGAGAGTCTGTGTGTGGAAAGGGTTGGGTGGTGCGGAAGAATGTGGCCTGGGAGGCAGAAGGGCCGGGGTTCAAATCCTGATGCTCCCTCTGATTGGGTACATTTTTTTTCCTTCTCTGATTTCTTTTCCTGTTGTTGGCCAGGCTTTTTTATTCCATAAGTATGTGTACTTGCTGTCCAAGACAGATGGATTTATAAAGAAAAAGTTTACACCCTTCCATACTCCTCTAAGCCCACCTCGTAAACTACAAGGTTTCTTCCCCCTTAAGTAGACAACACAAACGCCCCTCCAGTTCATACACAGAACCCCAACCCTGTCTGTCTAATGCTGGCACGCCATTTCATTGTAGCACCACTCCTTCAGCTAATGGCCACTAAGTATCCCCCGTGTCAACCAACCAGCACGGTCCTGCCCCTTCATGGAACAGGCATCCATTCCGACAAGAGAGAGAAAAGAGAGGGAGACAGGGATGGAGGGAGACAACAAAGAAATACAATCACGACATACCGTGTACATTGTGATGCGGGACTGGGAAGCTCAGACAGGCAACGAGCGAGGTGGGGAAAAGATGTATTTTAGGTGCCATAGTCACAGAAGGCCTGTGCTGATACCTGAGGACGGGGAAGGTTGGGGCCACGTGAGAAAGCATGCCAGGCAAAGGGCACAGCAGGGGCAAATGCCCCGAGGGAGGGAAGAACCCAGAACTGAAAGGAGACCATGTGGTCTCCAGCTCACTGGCCACAAAATCCCGGTGCGCAGACTCACATCCTGATAGTTTGCGTCTTTAGAACAGGCTACCCGAATTCACGCTGCTTAGATAAAAATGTGCGTGTAAAAGCTGTAGTCGATTCCACCATCTTCCAAAAAGCAGCAGCCTTTTGCCCAGCAACCAGCATTGCTTAAAAGGGCCAGTGTTGGGGCGCCTGGGTGGCTCGGTCGGTTAAGCGTCCGACTTCGGCTCAGGTCATGATCTCACGGTCCGTGAGTTCGAGCCCCGCGTCGGGCTCTGTGCTGACAGCTCGGAGCCTGGAGCCTGTTTCAGATTCTGTGTCTCCCTCTCTCTCTGCTCCGCCCCTGTTCATGCTCTGTCTCTCTCTGTCTCAAAAATAAATAAACATTAAAAAAATTTTTAAAAAAAGGGGGCCAGTGTCCCCACATCTTCACTGGTTTAAGAAGTTATCGATCTTTGTCCCTTCTGCCCATATGAAATGGCTCCGCCTCCTTGTCTGTACAGTGGGGTCAATGACAGTTCCTTCCTCTCAAGACACTGTGAGATTGAAATCGAAATAAAGTCATCTAATCTGCGAAGCTCAGCGCCTAGCGCCTAACGCCTAGCGCCTAGCGCCTAAACCCACACGGTTTAGCATGGCTTTCCCTGGAAACAGGGATACAGGGAGAAGGAGGTAGAAACCATGGCTCGGCAAAAGAACACTGAACTGGATGGGAGTCAAGAGACTAGGTTCAGGTCAACCTGAGACTCAGTTCCCCCATCTATAAAATGGGCTAATTCGTGCCCTCTTCAGGCAGGCATCCTACAAATGTTTCTGGGGCATCTCCTAGGAGGGAGAATTTGTTCTAGGAGCTGACAATACAGAACAAAAATCCTGCCTTACACATGCTAGCTGGAGGCACAGAAACATGGTATATAAATTAGTAAAATATATAGTGTATGGAGAGGTGACAGTGATAAGAAAGAAAAGGGTTATGGGGGTGAGACATGAGATTTTGGACGGGGTATCTAAGGGAGGCTTCGCATTTGAGTAAAGATCTGAAGGAAGTAGGATGGGAAGCTATGCGGCTCTCTGGAGGAAAAGCATCCCAGGTGGAGGTGACAGCCTGTGCAAAGGCCCTGAGGTGGGGGTGTTCCCAGTGGGTTGGAGGAGCCATGAGGCAGTTTGGGTGGTGTAGAGTGAGTGAGGGGGTGGGTATTAGATGGGGATGTCCTGGAGGCCACACTAAGGACGCTGGCTCTCCCTGGGAGCAAATGGGGAGCCACCAGAGCCCCTGGGCAGAGAAATGCCTTGCTCTGACTTTCACATCCTAACAAGGTCACCCTGGCTGCTGCGTTAGAAGAATCTGTCGGGGAATGAGGGGGGAACAAAGGTGGAAGAAAAGGGACCTGTGTGGAGTCCGCCAGGGCCCCTGGAGGCTCGGCCAGCGGCGTGGGGAAGGTGAGGGAAAAGGTTCACCCTGGATCCGCTGTGAGAGGGAGGCCGACAGGGCCTGCGGAGGCGTGGGAGAAACAGAGGAATGGATGACTCAGGTGTTTGGCCTAAAGAACGAGATGAGACAGACTGGGGGAGGCAAGCGTGCAGTGAGGACCCAGCAGACAAGAGAGCCACGGTCTCGCGCCCCCCGCAGCAGCCTCAGAAGAAAGCAGCAGGCCCTGGAGACCTGCCAAGAAAGACGAGCTGGTCCTGAGGCCCGTGGGGAAAGCGATACGAGAGACAGAGAGGGAAAAAGTGGATCCAGAGGGGAAGTCAGCATGGCACGTCTCCAGGCTTCCCCTGCCCACAGAGCCTGGGCCACGGCCAAGGCTGGCTGCTCACAGGCCCACTTCGCAGATGGGGAAACCGAGGGAACAGAGTTCTGCTGTGAATACCTGTCGACGAGAAGCCAGAAAGACACGGAATGAGCTAAGGTGGAGGGCAGGCGGCCAGCTGGCCCACTGGGTTCCTACCGCTCTCACCTAGCACCCCAAACAGGGACCGTGGAGCTGGGACCCGACATCCCCACCACGCAGGAAGTCTGCAGGACCCCACGAGGCAACGCAGGACCGTGGGCTTTCCAGCGCTAACAACGTGACTCAATCCAGACTCCACAGATGTCTGCTCTGCGATCTGTGAGCTCGGTCTCTTTTTTTATTGGGACTTAATGCACACGCCATAAAAGTCACCCTTTTAAAGTACAAATTCGGTGGCATTTGGTACCTTCACAATGTTGTGCAACCATCACCACTATCTAATTGCCGAATATCAAACCCAAAAAGTTAAACATAGAATTAATTACCGTATGACCCAGAAATGCCATTCCTAGGAATATACCCAAGAGAAGTAAAAACAGGCATCCAAACAAATACTTGTACACCCATGTTCACAGCAGCACCATTCACAGCAGGCAAAAGGTGGAAACACCCCAAATGTCCATGAACTGATACACGGATTAAAACATGTGGAAATGTGGTATATCCATACAATGGTTTTATTATTCAGCAAAAAGGGGCGCCTGGGTGGCTCGATCGGAGAAGCGTCCGACATCGGCTCAGGTCAGGATCTAGCAGTTTGTGAGTTTGAGCCCCGCATGGAGCTCTGTGCTGATGGCTCAGAGCCTGAAGCCTGCTTCCTTCCAATTCGGTGTCTCCCTCTCTGCCCCTCCCCAACTTGTGCACATGCTCGCTCGCTCTGTCTCTCTCTCTCTCTCTCAAAAATAAACACAAAGAAAAAAATGTTTGCAAGATGGTTAATATTGTGTAATGTGAATTTCACCTCAATTTTTTTTTTTAAAAGTAATGAGAGCGGGGCGCCTGGGTGGCGCAGTCGGTTAAGCGTCCGACTTCAGCCAGGTCACGATCTCGCGGTCCGTGAGTTCGAGCCCCGCATCGGGCTCTGGGCTGATGGCTCAGAGCCTGGAGCCTGTTTCCGATTCTGTGTCTCCCTCTCTCTGCCCCTCCCCCGTTCATGCTCTGTCTCTCTCTGTCCCAAAATAAATAAACGTTGAAAAAAAGTAATGAGAGCATGCCCTGGGTCATCTGAGCGACCTCGTAAGCAAGCACTGCCATGCCATTTGGGGCTGAAGTCTGCTGAAGTTTGTTGACAACCGAGTTCCTTTTCTGTGAAGGCCAAATGACATCATTGCACATGGGACAAACAAAGGTGGTGGTTCAAACAGAGGAGGGGGTGGGGTGGAGAACTGAGCCACCCCATACATAGCCCATGGCAGTCTGGATGTGCCCAGAGGCCCAGCCTCTTAGGAGTCGGGACCATGTTCATGTCAACAGCATCTGTGCGAACTGAGCAAGACCCACCTGTTAGTGCCAAACGCCTGATCCCCACAAGAAGTGGGTTTAAGAGCTACTATATGCAGATTCCAGGAACACCACTATTCTACCCTTCCCTTCAAACAAGCTCCACAGATGCAGAGCTTCCATGACCTCCCAAGACCAACAGACACAAAACGATACACTACTGAAACAGACATTTGGGGATTACTCACTGGCAGTCTGGGCTCTAAAGTGAGTGATCAGAATTAGCAGCCAACCTCATTAATGCCACTTTGTACAGCAAGTTCAGGCGACAGAAGCAAGGGAAAACAGAAGAGTCCCGGCTCTCTACTGTCAACACAACACTGGCAACGCAGGTGCAGCTTACGTCCTTCCAATAAATTAACACTGTTCCCTCGCAATGGGTTGGCTTTCTGGTTTTATTGGTGTTTCATGTTTGTTTCACGGTCATACAGAAACTAAGTAAGCCTGAGTCATTCCTATCTAGTTTTATATCTGGACACATTTTAGTTATGTTCTAATAAGAACATTTAAATCAACAAGTGAGGCTTTTCTTTTCCTTTAACAGGGAGTCCACAAAAACACACACACTGTATGATTCCATATGAAATGTCCAGAGTAAGCAACTCTATAGACACAGAAAGTAGACTAGTGGGCTGGGGATAGGCAGTGATGACTAATAGGTACAGAGTATCTTTTTAGGGTTGATGAAATGTTATAATTAGATGGTGGTGACAGAGGCAGGACTCTGTGAATACACTAAAAGCTACTGAATCATATGTTTTATTTATTTTTTAAAAGTTTGTTTATTTTTGAGAGAGAGATTGTGCACACCCATGTGGGGGAGGGGCAGAGAGAGAGGGAGACACAGAATCCGAAGCAGGCTCCAGGCTCTGAGCTGTCAGCACAGAGCCTGACGTGGGGCTCGAACCCATGAACCCTGAGATCATGACCTGAGCTGAAGTTGGACACTCAACCGACTGAGCCACCCAGGCATGTTAGTTGCATCGTATGTTTTAAATTGGGGAAATTGTATGGCATCTGAATTATATCCCAAAAAGCTATTTTAAAAAGGGGGAAGGGTCCACATGTTACCCAGGTTTGAGCAGCATGAAGCTGAAGAAATCACAGGGGAAATCAGCAAACCCACCTGTTGTTAGTTTCAAGGCTCACTCCCCTCTCCCTCCCCCTAGACCATCCCCAAGGGCTCAGAGAAGGAGGCTGAGATGAAATCCTAAATCACAAGACAAGCCCATATCCGAACACAACTCAAGATTCCTATGTCACGGGACTCACTTCATACAACAGTACTGAGACACTACATTGAATTATTAAACTAGGAAAAACTTGAAAACAATGAAAACAACCGATGTTTGTAAGTATGCACAGAGTGTGGCCCATTTATACGAGGATGGCAACGGTCAAGGGAAGAAGCGTGACAATACAGATGCAGAGCCTCCGTGACCCAATTGGCTGGGATCAGGTAGAGCCAGGAGCATGCAAATCTGAGCACAGGAGGCCCCTCTTCCTCAGGAGGCCACAGACTCCCCACCTTCCACCCACCTTCCACCCCCACACCCAAGGCAGCGTTCCTGTTGCCTCAATAAGGTGCATCTTCACTGCGACAAGAAGGGAGGCCTCCAGGGTCCATCTTTGATCGCCCAACAAATCATTCTCTCCTTGGGCCTAATCCTTCCAGCGACGTGTCAGGAGGCAGGAAGAGGAAGCCCCCGCGGCTGGGAGGCAGTGGTGACGGAAGCAGGAACGCACGTCCACCCAGATGCCCAGCTACCAACTCACCCACCCCCAGGACAGTCTGATCTCTTGCGTTCCAACGCCTCCCTCCTCCAGAAACCCGCTCTGAATGGACCACCTTCAGGAAGCCCTCACTCTGTCTCCCCAAAGCCCGGCTGAGCCCCAGCTCGGAGCCAGGGGCAGAGGGACACCAACTTGCGTGGCCCAGGCTCCCGTCTCTGGGCCCTGGGCTCCCAGGGGGTGTGCAAGGAGCTCCCAAGGCAGTGCTGGGACCCTCCCAAGACCAACAGCTGAGTGAAAAAGCAGGCCCCAGGGCCACGGCCCCAGGGCGAGTTACATCCCCAAATCAAAACTACACAAATTCACCCAGAGGCACAGAAGAAACACCCGGGATATTCAGCAAACCGCTGATGGCATTACCTCTTCCTGGTGAAGAGAGGAGGTGGGGCATGGGGGCCTTCCGGGCGGCGAAGTGATGCCAGACTTGACCGAGGGGGTGGCCGTATGTCACTGGCAGTTACCAACACTCATGCAGCTGTGCGTTTATAGAGTGCACAAATCTCATGGTACACATACCGCATCACACTCGTAAAACAAAGGAGAGCAGCTGCTCAGTGGGTCCGGGTTTCCCTTTGTGGTGATGGGTACGTTCTGGAACTTGACAGAGGCAGTGGTTGAACAACATTGTGAATGTAGGGGCCACTGGACTGGACACTTGAAAATGATTAATTTTAGGGGTGCCTGGGTGGCTCAGTCGGTTGGGCGACCGACTTCAGCTCAGGTCATGATCTCACAGTCTGTGAGTTCGAGCCCCGCATCAGGCTCTGTGCTGACAGCTCAGAGCCTGGAGCCTGTTTCAGATTCTGTGTCTCCCTCTCTCTCTGACCTTCCCCCATTCATGCTCTGTCTCTCTCTGTCTCTAAAATGAATAAACATTAAAAAAAAATTAAAAAAAAAAGAAAATGATTATTTTAGGGGTGCCTGGGTGGCTCAGTCGGTTGAGTGTCTGACTTCGGCTCGGGTCATGATCTCACGGTCCGTGAGTTCGAGCCCCGCGTCGGGTTCTGTGCTGACAGCTCGGAGCCTGGAGCCTGCTTCAGATTCTGTGTCTCCCTCTCTCTCTCTGCCCCTTCCCTGTGCTGGTTCGATCACTCTCTATCTCTCAAAAATAAATAAACATTTAAAAATTAGAAAAAAATGGCTAATTTTATGTCTAGTGAATGTCACCTCAATTTAAAAAAAAAAACTTTTTTAAAGGGAGGGAGGGAAAGAATCACTATACCCATTTTGCAGATGAGAAACTGGGCTCAAACGCAGCGGTGAAATGCCAGTCTAGGGTTTATCCACCTATGCCTCAGGCCTGGTTCAGGGCCCAGTAGAGGAGAGATCTGCTCAGATCTCTGCACCTCCCTCAAGGGGCCCGATCTCCAGGGAGGGCCCTTCTCTCTGGGGCATCTGAAAACCAGAACTTCCCAACAGGCCCTGGAGTGAGCCAACAGAGCAGCCCCTGGGAACTCCTGAGACCCCCAAAGTCCGTGAGCTGGGCTGCCAATGGGGCAGGGAGTGAGCACCCACTGAGAAGATGATCATACTAAGGCTGAAAAGCTGCTGGGCCAGGATGTGGATGGGACGGGGTCCCATCAGTTCCAGGCTGGATGAGGTCATCCTGGCTGGGCCCTGGGGCTCTGATGGAGGGCCGCCCCAGAGAATTAAGAGGTCAGCACCAGCTTCAGGGACCCCAGGAGGAAGGAGTGTGACTCCAGGGTGGCAGTCAAAGAGGACATGTCCAACAGCCACCTGGGACCAGCAGAAGAGGGTTAACTTATTCACGGGGTCTACAGTTCCCGGAAAAGGAAAAGGAAAAGGAAAAGAAAAGAGGAGGGGAAACTCCCCTCTGTGCTTTCTAAACATCCAACAATCTTCAAAACATCCAAGCGTCCCTGTCTTACACTCTGGGGAAGTGATGGACAGAAGCCACGCAGCCTGCAGGCAGGCAGGCCCTGGGGCTTGGCAGGCTGCAGAGGCTGGCAAGGCCAAGGTCATCTGAGGGCACCCACCTCTCTCCTGCATGGGGCCAACACCACCCCTTGGCAGTGGGGCCGTTCCTCATGGGCGAGGGCGGGAGGCACCGCAATGGACCCACGGCCCTCCCAACACCACACCCTCCCTCCTGGAATTTCCAAAAGCCCTAGTTCCCTGGGAGTCCTTGGGGTCAGCATGAGACACCCAGTTCCCAGATGCTCCCTACTGCCTGCCTTGGGCATGTAGGTAGCCCCAGATGCCCTGTGTCTTTCTCATCAGAGAACCCCAGCCAAGAAGGGGCACCCCTCGGAGCTAACACCAGTTCACACGTCGGTTATAGGAAATATACAAAACACCTCCCAAGGTCCCAGAATTCCACTATTAGACAGACATTCGCTCCGCAGGAAAAGCTAAGGAGTTTTCAAAGGCTCTCAGTTCATTCCCAAGAAGGGAGACCTATTAACCTATGGGTATCTTAACTAAGAGCAAAAATAAGCATGTGCCTGAAGCAGGAACCGTCTGGAGCCCCAGCTCAAAACCGAGCGCCCCCAGGGAGGGCTGGCAGGCATTTATAAGAGGCAGCAGGGTCTCTGGAGACTGAGGGGAGAGCAGACGTGATTCGTAAAAGGAAAGTGAGAGGCCTCCGGCTTGTGTCCTAACAGGGAAACCAGGGCTGCCTCAGAGCCCAGAGTGGGAGGGACAGAAGGTCCCAGCATGCAAGGACTCTCTGGACAGGCCAGGATGCGAAGTGCGGGTCCCCTCCCCATGTGCACAGATCTGTCCACGTTCCTAAACACACCAAGCGGTCACACCTCTGCACGAGCTACTCTTCCTGCTTGAAGCCTTCCCTCACCCTTGCAAACTCGGCCATCCTTCAAAGCCCACCTGAAGCACTGCCCCACCCCCTAGCAGGCCACTCCCTCCGGCTGCCTCCAGCTCCCACCACAGATGGCACAGACCTGGGAAGGTGCCAGTCGGGTATGATACAACGTATGAATGTGCCTCTCTCACCCAGAAGGGACAGGGTCTCACTCACCTTTGGTCCCCTGCACCTCGCACTGAACCCAGGGCCAGCAACCCCAATCTAGAAGCACCCTGTTGCCTTCCGACCATCAGGCACTGCTCAAACACCCTGGCCTCACACATCTCTCCTTCTGCTGAGAAAATGGTAATCAGGGTAATGACAGCGGCACCTGATGTTTACTGAGCACTTACTATGAGCCACATGCCACCCCAAGGGCTCTCCATGAAAGATCTTCCTCTCATCTTTGCCACATCCCTATCAGGGAGTTACTATCATTAACCCTGCCACACAAGGAATCAAGCACAGAGAAGGTAAGTGAGCTGCCCAGGGGCACACAGCTAGTGAGAACAGGACCCGAAATTCCAAACCGGTGTTCTCCATCACTACAGATCCACTGGCGGGCAGGAAGATGCTCCGGGAGCAGTTGCTAGGACAGGCTCTGAGTGGAAGAGGAACTCAGAGACTCTAATGGCCGGTGCTTCCCAGGCCTTCTCTTTCCCCAGGTCCCAGCCAAAGACCCAGGGACAGTAGCAGAACCTCTTCCCAGTCTGAGCCTGCTGCTTCCGGCCCCATCCGGGTGCCAAGCGCCAGTTGTAAGAAACATCCAAGGCCCTGCAGCTCGGCCCGTACTGGGGAGGCACACGGCTGCCTGCTGGGAGGCAGAGACGTGATTTGGGGCTATTCTTAGCAAACCACTGGCTCCCCTCCCAGAGGCCTGGCAGGCGGCAGACCCAAGCTTCCATACGCCCTGCCTGCTATTTCCTGACCCTGCATGTGGAGATCCCACAGGGCTAAGGAGTGGCTGGTGGGCAAGGGGTGAGGACAAAGCCCTCCAGCTTTCAGATGAGAGGCGTCTGCCTGCCCAGCCTTCCCAGGCACGTGGCCTGCTGAAGCAGCTCTATGGGGGGGGGGGGGGGGGGTCCTGGCCGCAGGGGAAGGCTCGCGATCAAAGCTCCGCTGACGGGCACTCGCTCTGTGCCATACCCTGGGCTACACGCCTTCTACTGATTTTCTCCCATTTAACCTTTAAAACGCTCTCAAGGGCTAGGGGTTACTGGCCCCATTTTAAAGATGAGGAGTTTCATGCTAAAGGCAAGTTAATTCAGACACTAAGTAACTCGCGCCGGGTCATGCAGTAAGTTACGTGTCACTTAACGTAAGTTAAGTGTCAAGCTACGTCTAGACTCTGAGCAGGCTCCCAATCTCCAGGTGGGGCAGAGCGGAAGCGACCACAGCCAGAGGTGGGGGCCCCCCCTCCCTGTCTGTCCAGGCCCAGGGTTTAGAGGAGGGGCAGTCCACACCTGAGGGCAATGGTCTCACCAAGGACCCCACTGCGTGTCTACTCTTTCTCTCCCCTAAGAATGATCCTTCCCTGGCTGGCTCAGTCGGTAGTCTGAGACTTTTCTTTTAAGTTTATTTATGTGTTTTGAGAGAGAGGGAGCGCCCTAGCGGGAAAGGGGCAGAGAGAGAGAGGGAAAGAATTCTAAGCAGGTCTCATGAACTGTGAAATCATGACCTGAGCTGAAATCAAGAGTCAGACACTTAGCCAAATAAGCCACCCAGGCACCACGAACCTGAGACTCTTGATCTCTGGGTCATGAGTTCGAACCCATGTTGGGTGTAGAGGTTACTAAAAAAAAGAAAATAAATTAATTTAAAAAAAGAAAAAAAAAAAAAAAAAGAATGGTCCCTTCCCTGCCAGAGACCCTCAGGCGTGGGCTCAGAAGGAGAGTCCCCAGTCAGGTTCCTCCTCTACCCAGGCCACACAGCCTCACTTGAGGAAACTTCTGGAAACCACAGGAAGATGAAACTCAAAGGTTCGAGGAGGCCCTGCTGGTGCTTACAGCACGTACCCAGCCCTGTAACTTAGGGAGAGGGGAGGTCAAAGGACTCTCGGAGTAAAACAGAATACCAAGCTCTTTGGGGGCTCCAAACCCCAGTGGGGGTCTAGAGACAAAACCACACCACAGATCACCTGCACCCCCACCACCCTAAAGAGGACAACTTCCCGCTGCCGCACGGAGTCACGGGGATAACCGAACAGTGCACACCTCGACTGCATCTTGAGACCCACCTGGGTCCATGTCCTGGCCTTGCCGTCAGGTGACTCAGCAGGTATATGTGCCCATATCCCCTGGGAGCCCACAGCCAGCTCCACGTCTGCCCAGGTACTCGAGTCACTTCCATGTGACTCCGTGTCTCGTGTCCACGCATGTGAGCTCACATCCACGCCCGCCATCCGTGTGCCTGCCCATTATACATCTGCCTTTTGTATGGGGAGGTGCGAGTCCCCGTGAAGGTGTAATCCGCCCATACGGTGTCGGTGGCCCGTGTGTGGTCCACGTTCACGTGTCCACATTGCTGCCCCTGCACCCGTCTATACCCCTGGGTTGCTTGCCCACTTCCGTTGCCTTCCCGGGTCTTCACGCATGTCCGCATCCAGTTGCTCTCTGTCTCTGCCCACGCAGCTGTAAACCCAAGCACGCGCACATCTCTGCCCACGCCAGTATCCCCCACCTGTGCCCGGGTGACTCTGTGTGTGCCAACTGTTTGCAGGTGGGTGGGTGTATTCGCACAAGGGCTCACAATGCCAGCCACGGCTGTGGGGGGGAGCTCAGCAACACCCTCTCCCAGAACGGTGCCCAAGGCCATGGGCACAAGCACAATGCCACCTCCACCAATTGTTCCAGAGAGCAGAAAGCTACCAGAGATGATGGGGGAGGGGGGCAGAGCCCCAGACACAGCAGAACCTCAGAGTGAGGTCAGGGCTGCCCCGGTACCACCCACATCAAGCCAGTCCTGCCCTACCCACCCACCTCCATCACCCCAACTTCAATACTTGATGGCCAGCAAGGGGACTCACAGGAAACTCGGGCTCAGGGCCTCTAGCCTTCCAACAACATCCCCAGCCCCCAGCAATAGAGGCTCTTCGGAAATGAAGTGAGGACTTCCCCCTGCTGGCCTCGGAACCTCCTACAAGGTTGGACCTAGACCTCAAACCTCACAAGCCCCAAAGAACCTGGGGGAGTCCCATGCTCAGCCTGACCCCAAAAACCAAGTGGGTTTCTTCAGAAAGCTACCAGCAGGGAAAGACCGTCCGAGAGTGGGGCTGGGGGCGCATACAGGCAAGAGAATCTCCTGAACCCCCCCACTGCTCCCTGTCCACAGAGGTGGTGAGAGGTCCTCACTATGAGCAGAGTAACAAGGAGGGATGGGAATGGTGCTGGAACATTTTAAACAGATTTGAACACATGCATATGACTGCATGAGAACTGGATTCCAGCTCCTCCCCCAAGGATCGCAGCCTGTGTCACTCATTTAGCCATTAATCACGGGTAGCCTCTTGGCTTTCAACTATTATTATTAGTCCGGGACTGGTATTGAAAGCCTATAACAGCAAACTTTTCTGTATGTTTGTCTTGTATTCCCCATACGGCTGAGCCACCTGAGGACAGCACCCTCCCATCCTCCCATCCTCCCCAGCAGAGCCCGGGGCGTGGCATTTAAGAGGTGCTCAGACACTGGGTCTAGCTGCTCTGCACCGAAGCCAAAGAGTTAGTCCCTAGACCTTTGGTTGCGAGAGGAAAGAATCCCAGAAGCTTCTTGAAGCCAGGAAGCTTGTTTGCATCTCTGACTCACCAAGAGATAAGAACACATTCCAGCCATCCTGGCTACTTTCGAGTCAGGTGCAGCAGGTCTCCCACACCCCACTTTGCTTTCCTACAAGTCACGGACTCTTCAGGAAAAATCTCTGAAGACGAAAAGGGGATCGCCTGGGAGACCCAGGCCTAGAGAGGGAGAGGGCCAAAGGGGCTCAGAAGCAAAGCCCACTGTGACCTCTTAACTCTAACCAGTTCCATGGGCCCCAAGCCCCTTAAAGATGAGCCCAGGGACCCCATGAGTAGATCATGAGGCGGCTTCCCTCCTCCCGACTGCACAGTGAGCCTGGCTCAGACGCCGTGTCCCAGGCCTAGCCCCAAAGAGTGGAGGCGCTGCCAGCCCACGTTTAGCCTGGTGCGAGGGAAACCGTGGGGGAGGAGATAGCCCAGCGCCCGGCAAACGATTCAGTAACCTCCCACTCTTTACTGAGGTCCCGCTTCTCTCCCAGGCATTAATTCCGTGCGGGTTTGGATGGGAGCCCAGAACCTCTCCCCTCCGGGGAGCCCAGGAGGCATGCGCCCCGGGGGATGGGGAGTGGGTGGTCTGAGCAGCCCCCGGGCCGGGGTTGCCCAGGGGACTCCAGATCTGCCCTCCCCTCGCCAGCCCCGGGTGCGGACGCGTCGGTACCTGCCAACACGCGGCTCCGGGGGGCATCCGCGCTCCTGCGGCTGGCGCGCTGCGCCCGGACTGCGGGCGCCGAGTCAGGCTGCGGCGGGGCGCGCCCGACGCGGGCTCCGGCTCGCTCCTCCCAACTTCCCCAGCCCATCCGTGGGCAGAGGCGGCTCCGGAGGCGGGCAGGCCGGGCGCAAGAGGCGAGGCCAGGAGAACTGCAGCCCGCGCTAGCCTGCGGTGGGAGACGCGCGCCCCAGAGCCAGCGCGCAGCTCGGTTCCCCGCGCGCCCCGCGCCCCCCACGCCGAGGGGCGGACCCGGCCAGGCCGCCAATCAACGCGCCTACCGCCCCCCCACCACCAGCCAGCCTGAGCCCCCGCCCCAGCCTCCGAGGAGGCGGGGGGCTCGGATTTAAAGACACACTCACCCAAGCCGCGTCCGGATTGGCATCCGCAGCTCCCGGGCGGAGAGGGAACGGCTGGCCCCACCTTCTCCGGCCCCGCTTCCTCCCTCTGCCCGCCCACCCTCTGCTAGGAGGAAAAGTTTGGGGCGGGGGAGAATGCCTGTGAAGCCAGTTCCTCTTCCCTTGTCATTAGTTCGGCTCCTTCTGGAAGATCCCCAAAGCCTCCATCCAGCCTCCCTGGCTGAAAGAAGCAAAAGCTTTTGGCGCCACACCCCCTCCCAAACTCCAGCTCCCCGGGAGATCTGCAGGCCGGGGTTTCCCTCGCCCCTCTCTGCTTTTTAAAGCCAGGCTGTGCCTCGGTGAGACCCAGATGAGTATCAGGGAGCCTGAATAAATGCCCCACAGTGCTGTGCAACCTGAGCTAGACGATTGACCTCTCTGGGCCTCAGCCACCGCAGTGTCAACGGGCGTAAAGAGCAGACTGTCCTCTCAGTCGTGGGTTTTTTCCCAAGCCCTGGACGCCCCTCAGTTCCCAGAGGCTTAAAGGGAAGAGTGGGGCAGAAACTTTGGAAGGGGAGGGGTCCCTCTGCCCCTATTCCAGGACTGTCGGCAGAGACACGCACAAGCCCCGCCCCTTAGGTGCCCCCGCTCCCATCCCGATGCCCCAGCAGCCCGCGTGGGCCGGTGGCTCGCACGCCCCCGCTGGTCCCCACGTGCGTTCAGTCTCCCGCCGCGGCTTCCTCTCCGGGAGACTAGCTTTGTTGTGGTTAGTGAGTCACTTCCTCCCTCTCTCCACACGGGAAATCCTTCTTCCTCACCTGTCACTACCTGCCTCGCCCCCACTCAGGGCTGGAGCCGGAGTCGGTGGAGCCAGGTCTCCCCCAAAGGAAGGCAGCGCTGTCTTCACCTCTTTCCAAAATCAGGCCAGAGGGCGCTGGGCTGAACAGAGAGCACCCCAGTTCGCCCTGGGAATAAATGAAGACGAAAGAATGTTGTCGTTTGTGGTTCTATTACCAGGTCTCCAGCACCTTTCAAATGCTTCATTCACCTGGATGATTTTTATGAGCTAAGTACTGTTATTACCCCTATTTTAGTGGATGAGGAAACTGAGGCCCAGGGAAGATTTGCCCTCGGCTCCAGGCCTGCCTTTTCCCCAACAGAGATGTGTGAGAAGGGCGGAGGAAGTCCAGGCATGGCCAGAGATGCACATCTGACTGCCGTCACAGTCCAGCAAAGCTAGGCTCAAACTGGCTCACAGTCTACTGGCCGTGTGGTCTGGGAAACATGACATAAACTCTCTGATCCCCAACTTCCTCATCCATAAGCTGGCCTGCTCTCCTTCAAGGAGGTGCTGAGAAGCCAGGGTGCTGGGGCGCCTAACTCACCCACCCCTTGCCAGATTCCCCACTGATGCCCCTGCTGCCATCCTGAGGATGCTGCCTTCCTGGATAACGCCCCCTTGAGGCCAGGACTAAGTAAGGGTCCAGCACTAGCATGAGCGCACACAGAAACATGCACACATACACGCAGGCGCACAAATACACACACGTGCATACACACTGCTCTTCCTCCCTGGCTGTCCAACAGGTGCTGGGGGCTGTAGTGGTCTAGACTGAGCTCTTGGAAGACAAAATTCTGGCTCTGACCCATCCTTTGGTCCCCAGCGCAGTGCCGGACTCATTCATTTGTATTCACCATGCACACAGTAGGTGTTCTAGTTGAACCAAGCAGAAAAGCCCAGGGCAGAGGTGTCCCCAGGAGAGCCAGCAATCAAAGCCCTTCTAGCCACAATAGACAGCCTCGAGCCTCAGCTGGTAGACCCCAGAAGTAAAGGGTCGGGGGCTCGAAGGTGTTTCAGGCACAGGCCACAGACTGTACCCAGACCACAGCGCCCAGACTCTCCAGCTCACTCCCAGCTCCTGGGGCTCTGCCAAGTCCCTGATGATCATGGGGCTGGCGGGGGGGGTGGGGGGGTGGGGAACCACAAGAAAGCCTTCAGGACCAGATTTGCCCCATCCTAAGCCTGGGAGGGAGAAAGGGCTTAATACTGAGGGAGGAGGAAAGGACACAGAGCAGCCCTAGGTATGCCCAAGAGAAGGCGTTCTGTTCTCTCCCCAGCCCCAGGCAGAAGGGAAAAATCCCTTGTGCCAACTCTTTTGGCCCAAACTTCTCCAGAAGCTTCCTGAGAGGTCTGGAAGCTCAGAGTAAGAGCCCAAAAGTCCCAGAGAAAGGATCGATGGTCCCAGAACAGGACCTCAGAAACTAGAGGGCTCTGGACCTATGCCCACTCTGCCGGCACCCCCACCAGCCCTGCCACCACCTCACGTCACACACACACACACACACACACACACACACACAAGCACCCAAGACATCACTTCATCGACTAAAGAATGGCAGGGCCCAGTAGGTGGCCCTGTACAAATGTATGCACTCGTGCGTGCATACGTACACGCTTGTGTTGCTCACGTGTGAGCTCACGTTTGCAGAGATGTGAAGAAGCGTTTGCACAAGTGTCCAACACAAGTGAGCATGGGTCCACATGCCAATACGTGTAGCACACACACAAACCAACCTACCACAGCCCAAAGCTACAAAGAACAGCCAAGAACCCCACTACTCACACTTCCAGAACCGCCCGTGGCCTCCCCTTCTGCCCAAGCGAGCGAGGTGCCGCTGCTCTTGGAAGACAACTCCCACGTTCAGTCCCTGCGCAGAAACATAAGCTGTGGACGCCCCGGGTCCCCCATGGGAACACTCAGGCCAAGAGTTATTTCCTGACAGGCACAAATGACTCGCCGGAAGGTAGGGGAGCTGAGTTCAAACCAGCAGAGATGAGACTTGACGAAAGACAAGAAACAGACCCTCCTGCTCTCCTCTGCTCCTCACTCCCTGCCAAGCCCACTGCAGACCACGGGACGCCAGGCCTGGGGAATAGACAGAGTCAGGGCTTGCTCCCCGTGGCACTGTTACAGTCGTGATCTGGGATTCACACGGGCCCACCAGCATCGCTGGGCGTCTTGGAGCCTGCGGTGCCTCCCCCTGAGCCAGGCGGTCTCTGAGCCTCCAGCATCACGCATCTGCTGCTGAGACCCAGCACAGACCCCTTCCCGCTGCCTGGCTGCCTGGGGTCCTGCTGTGGCTGCCTGGTCTTCCAGGCCCACTGCCCCCTCTCCAGGACCCAGCACCCACCCCTCATCCGTTCAAGCCCCTTCTGAGCACGACCCAGGGCTTACGGACATGGGCTTGGGGCAGAGCACGCTTGCCCTGGGTCTAGCCTCAGCAACTTTACCACCTAAAAGTTCCCACGTTTTGGGAGTCGCATTTTCCTCATTTGTAAAATGATAGGAGTGGTCCTGCTTCCCAGGAACGTCTGGAGGATTGAAGGGGTGTCTGGCATTCAGCCAGAGCTCACTGATGTCAACTATTGGCATTGTTACCATTATTGTCACCTGTACTCGTGCTCTGACCCAGCCCTGAACCTGCCAGGGCAGAGGGCTTCTTCAAGACTGAGTCCTGCCTCCTCCAGGCAGCGTTCCCTGCTGACAGGATCTCTGTCTGCTCAGGACTCTTTGCCCCTCACCTCTGTGCAGGGCCCTGGACCTGAGCACCCCTTCCTGGCACAGAATATATGTTCAATAATTGGCATCGTAGTTATCAGCAAGGTCATTCATTTTATTGCTTGTACCCTCTTTTGGGTCTAGGTTCAACGATGACATCTCTCCTGACTGAAATTCATACGCTGGGTTCTGACTTTTTTGACTGATACTCAAAGAAAGAAATATGTTTTGCGCTGGGACCACCAGCTCTACAGAGACTTGTAAATGTGTGCGTTTCACCAAAAAAATGCATAGCCTCCTGTGTGTGGTGCATTCTGACACTTTCTCATGCATTCTGTCCTGTTTCTGTTCTTGCAGATTGCAGTACACAAAACTGATTTTACCTGTGACCTACAGTTTGAAAATTCTGCCCCTGAGGGCAGGGGGACCTCCCCTCCCTCCCCCGGTGCCACTCAGTGCCTAACTGAAGACTGCGCAGGACATATGAGAGGAGGGTGGTTCTGTTTCCAGAACATTCCTCAAGGACGACAGAGAGAGTTCTCCATCAGAAGAAAAGAGAAAAGGGAGAAGAAATCCTGGCTCATTCATTCAACAAATATTCCATTCATTCATTCATTCAGTCAGTCAGTCAGTCAACAAACATTTTCAGAGCCCCTTCTGTATGCCAAGCCCCGTTCTAGGCCACGAGCAGGGAATGAGACAGATGAGATCTTGCCTTCGTGGGGCTGACATTTTAGTAAGGTGGGGGTGAAGGGTGCAATAAACAAGTAAACAAAACCGGAAGCAAGATCATTTCAGAGGGATTCATGCTATGGAGAAAATAATACAAGAGAACGGTATCGAAGACTGTACGGGTAGGGCTACTTTAGAAATGATGGGGCCTCTGAAAGCCTCTAGTACCTTATCTGTAAAAGGGTGACGATGACACTTACCTGAGCAGGTGGTTATTGGACGTAAGCAGGGTGATGAAGTCAAAGTATACAGCACCACCTTGGCACAGAGTGGCCTTTCTCACCATCGTTGTGAGATGGAAAACTACGGCCTGATTTGAAGGCCGGCCGCGAGAAGTCCCCCAAAGCATCGCACTGCGGTTCAGAGGAGGTTGAGGGGTCAACGCCAGCTACGGCACAAGCCCAGGACTCACGCGCGTATTGACTCGTCCCTCTGCACAGCCTGCCTGCCTTGTCCCTCTCCATTCTGCCCCCACCTCCCTACTCACCACAGCCCAGTTGGAGCTGTACTTTCTCTAAAAGCTAGGGCACTGAAGAGTTAACTTCTTTCTGGGGGGGTGGCCCAGACCACATAGGGCCAGATACCCCAGGCTCCCACGCCCAGCAGCCTTCACCACCCGACCCTGTGCTTCACAGGGCTCCCAGCTGATGAGACCACGCCGGCCCAAGAACATCGGGGCTGGATCCCAGCAAGACAGCGAGGGGCTGCAGATCTGAAACCCAGCCCCAGGCAGATGCTGAAGAGCCCAGATCTGTCCAACGGGAGCAGAGAAAGCTGGGTGGGGGGAGGTCCCTGTGCTCTGGTCCCTGCAGAGGTGTCAGGGTGAAGGTGAGGACCCTGTCTCAAGGAGAGCTGTCCCCTGTCTCAGAGCTCAGGCATCCAAGCTCCATGTGACAATGTTCTCTAAGTACCTACGATATGCCCGACCCTGGGTTCAGGGCACAGAGATAAGCAAGATCCTACCCCACCCTAGGTGCTCAGAGACCGAGGGAGAGGCAGACAGGTACTTTGATCGTTTCAGAGTGAGGTGTTTCCTGCAACGGGGAGGTGGGACCAGGATGCTGGGGGAGCGGGGATGGGGGCACTCAGCATGACCTCCCAGCTCAGCTCAGGATGAAAGCGGGGGCCCCGCAAGGGCCCTGCCAACTCTGGCAGCGTGAGGTGATTTGCCCCGGCCTCGGCATCAGACAAACCCAAATTTGAATTCAATTTCTGCCACTTGTTAGCTGTGCGACCTCAGGCAAGTCTCTGAGCACCTCTGAGCCTCTGTTTCTACGTGTATAAAATGGGGACAGTCACATCTCCCTTGACGGGGTTTTTAGAGCTCTCAAAACTTAGCTGAGAGGAAGCCCAATACATAACAGTCCTTGTGGCTACTGTTATCATCAGAAGTTTCCCTCTGAGACCTCGTCTGTCTGCCTTCACTTCCTCCCTCCTCCGCCTTCCCTAGTCGGCACCTGCATAGTGCCTCCCTAGAACACACAGAGAATCGCCTGCCCCCACTGCTATCAGAAAGGAGCTCCAAGTGGCCTTCTGCTGGGTCTCACTGAAGAATCCCAGGCCCTGCACACTGGGAATAATGAGGCAGGAGGTAGGGGGAGGCTGAGAGGGGGTCTGCCAAACCCTGCAGCAGGGAGATCATGCATTCCTGAATAAACAGGCTGTCACCCCTTCCCTCCCTCCCTCTCTCTCCTTTAAATAACCCAGATCTGTTGCCCAGTTGTCTCCAAGCAACACCACTCAGGCTCCCAAGGATGCCTCAGTCTGACAGAACCATTTATGAAGATGCTGCAGGGGAGGTGGGGGCAGGGCGGGGGTTGAGAGGTGGGGGCAGGGCGGGGGTTGAGAGGCCCGACACGGCATCTTCCCGAAGCCTTCATGTGGCAAGCGCCTGGGCAGACCCCTCACCAGACCAGTGGGCAGCACTTGCTTACCAGACACGTTCCAGGAGGGGCTGAAGCCCCCAGACTTACAGGGAAGGTCCTCGGGACACACAGGGACAGCTTGGGACACCCAGGAGCCAGCCAAATAAATGCCTTGGAAAGATCACTAGCCGAGACTCAGCCTCCGGGGTTCCAGTCTCAGTGTCAACACTCACCAGCTGTGTCATCCCAGCCCCGTCACTCACCCTCTCCGAGCCCCAAAGAACCGTCGGGCTAGAAGACAGCTTCCGTGGCGGGGCAGGAGAGGGGCACTGTCACACTGTCGGACAATATGTACAAATTCTGCCACGGCAACTCCATTTCTGGGAAATTCACCCACATTTGTACACATGCGCCAACTGACAACTGTGCAAGGGTATTCACACTTGGCAATGGTGAAAGATTGGAGCAACCAAAAAGCCTGTGGACAGAGAGAGGATCGGCTAGATAAACTGCGGAGTATCCGGAAGCGGAAAATACAACGCAGCTGTTTTAAAACACAAGGCAGAGGTATGTGGGCCGATGGGAAAGGATCTCGAGAGCTGGGAGCCAAGTCCAGACGTGGACGTGGACACGGACGGTCAGGGCAGTGTTGTCTGTGATGGTGCAGGGCCTGTCTCGAGAGGAACGGATAAGCCACGGGGATTCCAACCATGGAATCCTGCACAACAGTTCCACCCAACAATCCAGGTGGACACGCAGAAATGCGGAGCGAGCGTGGAAAATGCAGCGTTCCGGGGCAAACTCATCAGCAGAGCTCAACGGGCCTCAAAATACCCTCGATGGAAAGTAACAACGCTTATACACAGAAAAATACCGTAGCCTCTCTAAGCGAGGATATGTACATTACACGAAAACATCTATCAAACACTCTACCACGGGTGCCTATGAGGAAAAGGATGAGACAAAGGGAAAATAAAACAAAGAGAACCACACAAGAGAAAAGCTTTGCCTACGTCGATCATGATGAGGTGCTGAGGGTTCAGGAAAATTATTTACTCAACTCTGCAGCTGAGTTAAGGAGGAAGGAGAGGAGGCAAGAGGGAGGGAGCCAGGAGAAGAAACTGTAGGACAGAATGTCTAATATTCTAGCACTTAGGAGCTGCAAAAAGGGTGTGTGTGTGTGTGTGTGTGTGTGTGTGTGTGTGTGCTATTTTAAAATAATTTTTTAGGGGCGCCTGGGTGGCACAGTTGGTTAGGCGTCCGACTTCAGCCAGGTCACGATCTCGCGGTCCGTGGGTTCGTGCCCCGCGTCAGGCTCTGGGCTGATGGCTCAGAGCCTGGAGCCTGTTTCCGATTCTGTGTCTCCCTCTCTCTCTGCCCCTCCCCCGTTCATGCTCTGTCTCTCTCTGTCCCAAAAATAAATAAACGTTGGAAAAAAAAAATTAAAAAAAAAAAAATAATAATTTTTTAAATGACCTCATAGATTTGTATACACATGCTCCGTCTCTGACAGGCTATGGTAGATTCCAGGGAGAGAGCTTAGCCCTCGCAGGGGAATTGGGGCCTCAGAATGGGAAGCCCACTCACCTTCCACTCATTAGCCTTTGGTACAGCCGACGTTTTCAGCCCATGCACCTATGACGTGTTCTTTTTTTTTTTTTATTTTTTAAATGTTTATTTATTTTTGAGAGAGAGAGAGAGAGACAGTGTGAGCCGGGGAGGGCAGAGAGACTGGGAGACACAGAATCTGAAGCAGGCTCCAGGCTCCAAGCTGTCAGAGCAGAGCCTGACGCGGGGTCCGAACCCACGAACCATGAGATCGTGACCTGAGCTGAAGTCAGACGCTTCACCGACTGAGCCACCTAGGCGCCCCGTCTATGACATAGTCTAATAGTTAAGTCATTTTTAATTTTTATTTTGGACATTTTCTATACGAACAAAGATGGAGACTAGTATACTCGATTTTATGTACCGGTCATTCAGATGGACAACTATCAAGATTTTGCTTCCTCTACTGTTGTCTCTTTTTTTCTTTTGGTGTTCTTGTTGGCGCATCTTAAAGCAACCCCTCCATATCACACGGTTTCCTCCCTACCCACGTCAGAATACAATGGATGTAATAAATGCGGTTTAAAGAAACAAAGGCTGAGAGGTGAAGCAGTGCACCCTGCCGGATGCGGAAGGACTCCCTGTATGAAATCCCCAAAGGCAGTGGTCCCTGCCTCTGCTTGACTGCTCCCAGAGACCAGGAACTCACTATCTGCCCCAGTCTCCTTCTGCGTCCATAATGGCCTAGAACTTGGCCTCTCAGAAGGGACAGACACCACCCCACTGTCCCCTTGCTGTCTTGGAGGCACCCGGCAGTGGGCATGGGCAGCTCAAAGCCACAGGGAAACAGGCCAGCTCCTTAGAGGCTGTTCCTCTCCAAAACAAACTCAGAAGCATAAAAGCACACCGTGCATATTCACAGAAAATGGAGGCCACTGTAGCTCAGCTGGCTTGGAAGGCCCGGACAGGCACCCCTCCACCATCACCACCACCGCCCCCCGGGGCCCAGGCCATGTGACACAGGCATTCACTGCCCTGGCAGTCAGGGGTAAATCTTGGGCCAGGACCGGACAGTTGTTCCCCAGCCTGCCTGTGTGCGCGTTGGAATCGCCAGCAAGAAAGATTCAACCTCAGACCCCTAGGCTCCCCTCCAGTCCTCCTAAGCCAGGATTTCCAGGGCTGGCAACTGGGAAAGCCCCCTGGCTGGTTTTAAGGCCGCGGTCGAGTCTGGTGTTTGGGAACCACTGGGCCAATAAACTCCGAGGCGCTCTTCCAGCTCCAATAGTCCCTTCCAACTCTTAGCCGCCTGCCCTTGCACGAAGATTTTGGCCTTCCCCCACCCATTAGCACGGATGCAACATTCCCACCTGCAGCTGACAGGGCAGCAGGTGATGGCAACTCCCCTTACGAGTGTGCCGGCCGAGGCTCAGAGGAGCACATACGGCCCCCCCAAATCCACGGTGCTTTCTGGAACTAGAGGCAGCAGATTCAGAGACGGCATCTTGCCCCCTCCTCCGCACAGTCTTCCCTCCCACCGGGAAGGATAGACACCAAGCGTTCACCCTGTGCCACTGTTCGTGTGCATTAACTCGCTTCGCCTCGGCAGCACGTATATTAACTCACTGCAAGCTTGCCTCCGTCCCAGGAGGCAGGAGTAGCCTCCTTTAGCAGATGAGGAAACTGAGGCTCGGGGAGGTGAACTACTGCTGGGAAAGGGGCGGAGTGGGCTTCTCACCGGGCAGCCTGGCTTCAAAGCTGGCCTTTCCCCACCACAACACTTGGCGGCCCCCGCGACCCAGCAACCGAGTGAGACATCTGATGTCCCCCGTGGCCTGCTACCAGAAGAGAATGTGCCATTTTATACCGTGCGTCAGAAACGACCCACCGGAAAGCAGACAGCAAGGCCAGGTCAGCCATGCAAGAGCTCACCGGGGGGAAAGCGTGGGAAAGACTGGGGCAGGAGTAAGAGGGAGCGTGTTCAGAGCGCAGGGCAGGCCTGCCACCTATGAAAGGAGGCGCAGGAAGGAGGGCGGGGAGGAAGAGCCCAAGACCCGGCACAGGCCCCGAGCGCGTCGCGCACCGCGCATCGCGGCCAGGCCGAGGGACGGCCGGAGCAAAGACTGCCCAGGAAAGCGGTCCTGCATCTGGCAAACGTGGCCCACGCTGGTGCCTCAGCTGGGCTCAGCCACCGGCCGGGAGCGGCCCAGGGAGACGGTGGCCTCCGTGTGAATGTGGCTGTGGATCCTGAAGGTGTGGCGGCCGGGGGCAGTCAGCTTACTGCGTCCTGCAGCGAGTTCTCTGGAAGGGAGCTCCGAGCGGCACACCTCAAGGCTGGCACCCGTGGCCTGACCCACCGGTCACGGCCTGCCTGTCCCCTCCGCCCCTGGGCAGGGACCTCCCCGAGGGCAGGGGCGCGAGCTCTGTTCATCTCTGCGTCCCAGCCCGAGGCATGGCGTAGACTAGGAGCTTCATAATCGGCGTATAAGCCTGCGATCAGCAGAGCGGTGCTTCCACTGTGATCCTGGCCGAGGAAACAAGGAAGAAAATCAAGTCTGGATGTACTTACTATAGGCCAAGCTTGGAGCCAAGGCCTGTAAAATGCCTTTGGGGTTACAAAGGGCTTTCTCGAATTTCTCATGTTGGTTGCGCTCAACCCACCTGAGGGGTAGGTGCCACTCCCACCTCCCGAAGCATTGAGGCTCAGGTGGTGATGACTCTCATCCGAGGTGGCTCTCCTGACGCCAGACTCTGCCATGCTCCCGGGCAGGGGCTCCTCCTGGGACAAAGACAGGGAAATCCACGCTTGAGACCTAAAGAAAGGAAGCTTCCTTAAAAACCTTGCCGGGTGCCCCTCACCCTGGCAAGCCCCTCTAACCAAGCAGAAAACCAAGGGGCGGGCTTGATGGGGGCCATGACCAGACAGGTTGGGTGTTCAGGCTCCTGACCAGGCTTGCGGAGACCCGAGCCCCTAACCTAGCTCCTGCCTCACCATGTCCACACTGGGCAAGTCCAGGGACCTCTCTGGCCTCATCTGTAAAGTGGAGTAAATAATTCTTGTCTTATACGTAAACACAAAGCCCTCTGCTCACACCGGGTCTGTGGTGGGTAGGTGGACAGACTGTGCATTTGGTGGCAGGGGACAAACTCCAGGTAACTCTGAACGCTGTCAGAATGAGCCCCCTGGTTCCCCTTCCATGGAACATCAGGGCTGGAGGACCGCTGGTGAGGATGCAACCAAACGCCTCACCTCACCTCGGAATGCTCCCCAGGACATCCGGGCCCTTCACTGGGTGCATTCTACACGCTCAGCACTGTGTTAGACTTCGTATCCACAATCCCGTTACTCATTTTTGAAAAGGATATCCCATTACTATCCTTATTTTCGGAAGAAACAGAGGCACAGAGTCACTGAAGAACTCACGCAATGGCCCCCAGCCCCCTCTGACTCCAGAGTTCTGTGCCTAGCTGGCAAACTGCTCCCTGGCTGCAATCCTCCCAGGGACAGGGGGCTTGCTCCCTAGGGAGCCTTCCCTGCAGAACTGTGACAGGTACAGGACGTCCTTCTTCTTTCTCCTAACGTGAAGCTGACACTCACTTCCCAGTCACTCCCCTCGGTCCTCACTGGCCCTGCTCCCCCCCACCTTGGGACCACCAGATTCACAAATGGGATCACATTTCATTAAGTACCTCTTTCTTTCAAATATTTGAGAAATACCCATCTCATGCCCCCCAGCCCCAGATGTCTTCGGCTTAGCACCCCTGGGGCCTTCAAAAGCCGGTGGGAACCTCCAGAACCAGGAGAGACCTTAAGTGTTATTGTACCTCCAGAGGCCCCGGGAGGCTCCTTTCTAAGCGGGGGGGGGGGGGGGGGGGGGGGGGGGGCCAGAAGAGAATGAAGCTGTTCTTTCTCTCGCCACTCAGCAGGCTTCCTACCTCCCAGGAAGCTGGTCTCCTGGCTCTGACTTCACACCTGGCTGACATTTGACATTTAGAGACATGTAGACAAGTCTCCTTCTGGGCCCACCAGCCACCTGCTGGCCTGTGGGAGTGCACTGCTGACCTGCCATTGGCAGGAGACAATGCAATTGTTAAAATGTCCTCCGTTCTGTAGGGGCAGAGAGGGAGCAGCCAGGATGAGGCAGGAAGGAAATAAAGAGCCCAGCGCAGGGGGTCAGGAAAGCCCCAGCAGGGTCTTGGAGGTGGGCATGTTGAGTGTCCCACTCGGGGGCCCTGGTTCCCCCACAAACCCCTCGTCCCATGCTCTGTCATTTCCTCTCGGCTTCCCCCAAGTTACTCGGGGACGACCACCCCCCACCGCCCCTCTGAAACCCACTATCCCGAAAGCCTCTGCAAGTTAGTGTTTAATGGGTAGAGAATTCCACCTGAGGATAATGAGAAAGTTCTGGAGATGGATGGCGGTGACGGTTGTGCGATGCGAATAACTTTACTGCCTCTATACTGTATACTTAAATGTGGTTAGTTAAAATGATCAATTATACATTATGTATATTTTACCACAACTTAAAACAAAGACAACCCAGGAGCCGGGGTGGCTCAGACGGCTAAGCGTCTGACTTCGGCTCAGGTCATGATCTCGCAGTTCGTGGGTTCGAGCCCCACATCAGGCTCTCTGTACTGACAGCTCAGAGCCTGGAGCCTGGAGCCTGCTTCAGATTCTGTGTCTCCCTGTCTCTCTGCCCCTGCCCCACTCATGTTCTGTCTCTTTCTCTCTCTCAAAAAACAAAATAATAAAATAAAATAAATAAAAATAAAAAAAGACAACCCACAGAATGAAGAAAATAATCACAAATCACACACACCCCACTCCCACACACAAAAAGCCTCCCCAAGCTCTGAGCAGAAAGACCAGTGTGTGGGAGGCAAAGACCCTAAAATCCCAAAGCCACTTCTCCCCTTCCTCCTCCCTGGTAGCAGTCCCGGAGCACGGGGCACCTGTCAGGCCAATGAAAGCTAGGAGACCCAGCCTCTACCAAGAAGGTCCTGGGAACAACTCAAATATCCATCAAGAGGAGAGTGGATAAACACATCGTGGTGTCATCTCGGAATGGAAAGCTCCCCAGCAACTAAAAAGAATGAACTAGCCATACATGCAATACCCTGGATGAATCCCGGACGCCCCATGAGGGAGAGAAGCCAGGTAGAGATGAGAACATAACAGATTTCCTCCACTGAACTGAAGTCTTAGGACAGGCAAAACTAGCCTGTGATGGTCAACGTCAGGGAGTAGTCACCTTTGGGTGAGGGGTGACACTGACCAGGACGGGACCTGAGGGAGCTTTCTGGAGGCACTGGGCATGTTCTATGTGTTGATCTAGGTCGCAGTTACAGGGACGTACACATCCGTGAAAACCCGTCAGCTTGGGACTGTAAGATCTGTTGTACTGTGTTCTTTTGTTCACCCCCTTGAGTTCCAGCCTAACTTGTTTTAGTTCCTCAAACGGGCCAACGCAGGTCCCCCTCAGGGTCTTTGCACTTGCTGGCCCCTCTTTCTAGAATGCTCTTCCTCCAGAACTTCCTTCCTTCTGTTTAGGCCTTGGGTCAAACATGGCCTCCTTGAGGCCTCCACCTGGAGCCACCACTCATTCCCTCCCTGCTGCCGTGCACCCTGGGATCGTCCCCAGCTCGGCACCCATCACCATCGGATGCTTCCCTTTCTCAGTTTGCTTGTTTGTGTATGTTTCCCCCACCCTACTAGGATGTCGGCTCCCTGAGAGCAGAAACGTGCCCGTCTGGATTCACATCTTAACTCCACCCACAGCAATGGCTGGCAGACAGCAGTCGTCACTTAATAAATATTTGTGGCACGAACAGGCCATCTCTGGAGCAGGTCAGATTATGTCCTGCAACTTTACTCTCTTCAAGGTGCTGAGAGGGAATTCATTTTTTGTTTTTTCAGTCATCCTACAAACCTGTAAGACAGGCCTCTATGTGCCGGGCACAACCTGAACTCTCGAGGGGCTCACCATGGAGCACAAGAGAAAGGAGGCCCGTGCCAGACATTTCTAATAGAGTGTGAGGGATGGGCAAAAGGGGCCCGTGCCCAGGGCCGGGGAAACACCCAGAGTGAGCGGCTGGCTCAGCCTCCCAGTTCCCAGGGCAGGGAAACGTGATGGGCTCTGGGTGTGGCCATGGCTGCCCAAGCCAGCTAAATGAATGTCTGGGCGGCAGGAGGGCCTGTGCTCTGGCAAGAAGCCAGCCCCTTCTAAAAAGCCAGAGAGCTCAACCAAGGCCAGCCAGTGTGCCCCTGCAGGCCCACCACCCGCTGCCATGGCAACCTGTCCCGTCAAGCCAGTGGCACTGAGAGCAAGGGGCACAGTGCCAGGAAGGTGACAGGGCATCTGCTGGGCTCCCCTGTCCTGGCAAGGGAGGCACCTTGGCCTGTCTGAACTGTGGCCGGAAGAGCTCAGTGCTGTTCCTGCATTTTTTCCTGTGTGTGTGTGTGTGTGTGTGTGTGTGTGTGGGTGTGGGTGTGGGTGTGGGTGTATGCTGTGCCCAAGCATCGGGCTCTGTGCTGACAGCTCGGAGCCTGGAGCCTGCTTCACATTCTGTGTCTCCCTCTCTCTCTGCCCCTCCCCTGCTCACGCTCTGTGTCTGTCTCTCAAAAATAAATAAATGTAAAAAAAAAAAAATTAAAAAAATAATAATAATAAAAGCTGTCATTCACCGAGCATTGATTCCACGCCGGGTACCGTTCTAAATACTTTCTACGCATGTCCTCATTCTGGTCTCACAATGACCCTCTGTGGCAAGTGCGAGTCTCACTTTTGCAGAAAAGGAGGCACAGATTGGCTAATGAGCTTGCCCCAAATCTCACAGCTAGTAAGCAACAGAGCCAGGATTAGAACCCAGGCAATTGGGCTCCAAAGCCTTAACGTTTACCATCGGGAGGAGAGCCTCTCCACAGGACCGAGTCACCTCCTTTTCCCACTTGTCATTGGTTTACCGAGCTCTGCATGGTCACCAAGGCAAAAAAAAAATGGGTTAGATCTGGTCTCTGGCTTAAGTTGCCATCAGCCCCCTGCAGGAAATGTGGGTAAAAATAACCACGATGCAGAGCCACAAGTGTCCAAGAAGGACAGAGGGCAGGCTGGCTCCCACACCTGCTTTTTACATCTCCCCCTGCCCCGAGGGAACATCCTGGAATGCGAGGGCTGATGATGTTCTGTCCTGGGAGGCCACCTGCTGGACAGATGGCAGAGGTACAGCCTCAGCAGCCAGCCTCTCCTCCCCTCCCTCACACCGGGTGTTTCTTGGGTGCCCACTGTGAACTCAACTTCGTGCTAAGTGTACAGATGCAGAACAACACAGACAGTAAACCCACCAGGCCTGGTGGACTTACAGTCTGGGGGAGGAGGCAGACATAAACCAATAGCCCCCCGAGTCAAGATGTAGCCTCAGCGGCTCTGAAGGAAAAACACAGGGGGATCTGAGGGAGTGTCGGGGGGAGTCATCTTTGGACAGGGTGGTGGGGAGAGGCCTCTCTACGGAGGTCATTTCTTTAAGTTTATTTATTTTGAGAGAGAGAGAGAGCACATGCGCCGGGGAGGGGCAGAGAGAAAGAGAGAGAGAGGATCCCAAGCAGGCTCTGCACTGACAGCAGAGTCCTACTGACGCGGGGCTCGAACTCACGAACCGTGAGATCATGACCTAGAACCAATATGGCTACACCGTCGTGCCCCACGGCCCAGGCTTGGCAGGTTCCTCGGTGGGTGGGTGGGGGTGATGGGGGGAGGCACTCTTGGGGGTGAGGGAGTGACCGGGAGGCAGGGATTGTGGGGAGGCAGCACTCATCAACAAGTTGGCTGTGAGGAGAAGATGAAGCATCTGGAAGGGGGTGGGGGGCAGCTGTGAAGATGGGGTGTCAGGGGCCGACGTTGGCAGGGCTGCGGGACCCAGCGGCTTTCCAGAACCTCTTTCTTCTGCTCCACCCCATTTCACACTGGTTTCCGCAGCCACCCCTGTCATGCCCGCCCCTCCCTCTGATGAGGAAAACACGAGGGCTCTGCCCAAGCTGGCTCCTTCCACAGTGGGCAAAGGGGGCGGGGGGGGGGGGTGTGGAGGCGGTGGCAGGATGTTTGGAGTCACGGGAAGCCCAGAATCATGGTGAGGTCATGTAAGCCCCTTGACCGGGTCTGGGTGCCCTTCCCTCCTTGTCAGGCTCCCCATCTCCATTAGTCCCTGACCCCCACCCACCCTGGGCAGCGTGATGGTGGCCAGCGGACCGAGGAGGTACCCAAGAGAGATCACTTGTTGCAGGGGCCTGAGCCTCATGCTGTTGGGGGAGGGAGGCTTTAAGAGAAAGAATACAAAAGTACAAATACAAAAGAGGGTAGGGGGAGCCTCAGAAGGGTCTGAAACTTACACGTCACTGGCCTCAGGGTAACTCCATAACCTCAAGCAAGGGGCCTGACCTCTCAGGGCCCATCCTGTAGAGCTGTGAGCACCAGCAGAGACAACCCCGCGTTGTCGCTGGGTCAGCCTCCGGTGCTCTGGGGCACGGTGCGGCACCTGCTATTGTCGCCTGGGTTCCCCTGTGGCTGGAGGGCAGTGGGGAGGGCCCCTGCTCTCCCTGAGCCCAGGGGTGGCAGCAGCTTCTGGGGTAGGAAGCACTGAAGAGAACAAAAGGGGGGTGGGGGGTGTGTGACCCACCCTGACTGTCCTGCCCCCACTCCAGAACCAGCCTGGCACCAAGTGGGGGCTCTGCGCATGGCCCTGAACTAGGACTTCATCCTGCCGGCCCCGTTTCACAGAGCAGGTACATGCCACGCCTCCAGGCCAGCAGCAGGAGAATTAGGCTACTGGACAGAGGCCCAGGGTGGGGATGGGGCGGTGGGAGGGGCACACATCCAGCTGCCCCCACAGCCCTGACCCCCCTGCTGCCCAAGCAGGGGCTCACCTCAGATTGCCCCCGTTTGGTGGGGCTCCCGGGACCCGCAGGGCCGGGGAGATGCCCCAGGGGGGCACCGAGTTCTGGGCGGAACCCACAGGGCAGCCACGGCTTCCAGCGGGCTCAGGTTGGGACTTGGGGAGGGAGCGTTCCCCGCCAGAATGGCCCTGGAGGGACACTCACCGCTGCCTCTGGCCTCCTGTCCCCTGGCACGCTGCAGCAGCTGGGCCTGCCGGCAGAGTCATTGGGGTGGTCCTTGGCATGCTCCCCCCTTCCCCCGCCCCGGGAGCGGGTCCCGCAGGGTGCCCGCACTCGCTCACTCCCTGGCCTTCGCCGTGACTTCTGGGCGTGTCAGCTGTACCCGCACAGTGCCAGACATGTGAGGCCGACCGCCCCCTCACATCCCTTTAAGACCCTCTCCACAAACACAGAAGCGAACCAGAGGCAGGCACTCAGGCTAACGGGCACAGGTTTGACTCCTCCAAAGTGGGGGCTCCTTTCCTTTGCCTGGGCCACCTCCCTATGACAACCAACCAACCTTCGTGGGGAAAGCAAGCTCTCTGACAAGAAAAGTGCCCTTTGAGGGGCGCCTGGGTGGCTCAGTCGGTTAAGCAGCCGACTTCGGCTCAGGTCATGATCTCGCGGTCCGTGAGTTCAAGCCCCGCGTCGGGCTCTGTGCTGACAGCTCAGAGCCTGGAGCCTGTTTCAGATTCTGTGTCTCCCTCTTTCTCTGACCCTCCCCCGTTCATTTTCTGTCTCTCTCTGTCTCAAAAATAAATAAACATTAAAAAAATTAAAAAAAAAAAAGAAAAGTGCCCTTTGTGGCCTCATTTATAGCACCCGTTGTACACAGGGCACTGGGTGCAGGGTCAAAGGAGACTTCTGTCCCCTGGCAGCTCATAGCCTAAGAGGAGGTGCGTAACAGGGGGCATGATGTAAGGGCCCTGAAACCAGGCCAAATGCAGAAACAGGCTCCATGAGGCCATGTGCCCTGGCCAAGGTCCCATGTTGGTCTGGGTTGAGCTGAGAGATCATAGGTGTCCCAACTCCCTTCACCTCCCCGCAAACTACCACAAGTGTAATTGGTACTAATTTAAACCAAAACCTTCTCCCCGTGCAGGCCCCCTGAGAGTCGTGAGTTTCTTGGAGGGATGCCGCCCAGGGCAGGGCCCTGTAGGTCTCTGTTACCAGTCCCTTCAGCCCTGCTAGGGCAGCTCAGCACCTGAGGCAGGTACAGGCAGAAACAGGGTCCTGGGATCTTAAATCTTCCCAGTAGGGAAAGAATATGGTTCTGAGGGTGCAGTCCACAGGGAGGACAGACAAGGGGAGCCAAGGGATGGGGTGGGGACGCGAGGGGTCTTATAGATTTATAACATCTCAAATCGTGGGGACGATTACCCAGTCCCTGTCCCCCAAAGATGTGAATGTGGTAAGTGGGCAGCCAGGCACAGTGCCACCTCCTGTGTCTGTCACCCTCACACCGGAGTGAAGGAAAGACCGGAAGAGCACCCTGGGGTCTTAGCTCTTTGTCCTCTTCCAAATGATAGGATAGAGAATGAGGGTTAGCGTCAAAATGGACCTGGACCCCAATACCAGCTCAGCTGCTTAGTAGCGACTTGAACTTGGGCAAGTGTTTAAGCCATCCAAGCCTCAGTTTTTGCATCAGTAAAATGGGAATAATTACACTTACAGAATATAATGTGAGGCATGTGTCCAAAACACTCAGCACTATGCCTGGCACAAAATTGGTAAACAATTGGTTTCCAGCATGTTTTTCCGTCTGTGGAATGGACACACATTTGGTATAGCCCCCACCTCACCCCTAATTCCCAGGTGTCTAGAGTGTTAGTAGCCACAGAATGAAAGATGCTGAGGGTGGGTGGTGGGTGAGAATGTTTTCGAGTTCCTTCCATTGAATTATCTGCTCCGTGAAGACTCTTCCTGCCCCATTGGGTCTCTGGTTAATCATATTAGCTCTCCTGGGCTCTCCTGGGAAAGCCAGGTATGTGCATCTCCCCTCAACTTGCCTTTGAAGTCTGGGGCCCTTTGATGTGAGTGGGGGAGGCACCAGCCTGGGATTTGGCCAGCCTTGTGGTCAGCAGCTAACGGGGCACAGGGCTTGGTGGAGTTTGGAAATACAAGTCCCCCCACCCTGCCTGAGTTACCCCAAGCGCAGGCTTTGACGTCAGACTTCCCGGGACCGGGATCCCAGCACTGCTTTTAACGACAATGCTCCCAGCCCCTCTGTGCCTCAGACCCCTCAATTGTAGAAAAAGCCAACAGCAGCGCCACGCTTGTGGGTTTCTGGAAAGACAGAAGAGAGAGAAAGAAAAAAAAAAAGACAATGAAATAAATGGTGCTGTTTTCCATCTCACTTATTAAGACTCACCAAATGAGTCTATAGAGCTGGCGGACTTTGATGTTCCAAAAGCCTTAGTGCCCTTTTAAGCTTTAGCGGAAGTATAGTCTGTTACATACACTTCTATTCCAGAACCATAAATGCTACAACTTTACAAAGAACATTGCAGCTTAATTTTCTTTTATGTGTAGTTAGTCTTACGGATTTTGAATAATAATGTTCATATTTCGAAGGTTTATTATGTTTGCGTCCATCGTCACAACCGTATTTTCCTTTTTTAAAATATTTTCTTAAGTAATCTCTACACCCAACATGGAGTTCGAACTTACAACCCGGAGATCGAGAGTCACATGCTCTGGTGACTGAACCAGCCAGCTGCCCCCATTGTTACAACTGTAGTAAGTTATGATTGATACACAACAGCTGCAAATATTTGAAGTGTGCATTTCGGTAAGCTTTGACATACTACACAACCATCCCTACAATCAAGACACTGAATGTATTTATCACGCCCACAAGTTCCCTTGTGCCCCTTTGTAATTTCTCCGTCTCTCCTCTCCTCCTAGACAACCCCTGAGCCACATTCTGCACCGCTTCTCTGCAATCACTAGTTTGCATTTTCTAAAATGGGACAGAAATGGGGCGCCTGGGTGGCTCAGCCGGTTAAGCGGCCGACTTCGGCTCAGGTCATGATCTCGCGGTCCGTGAGTTCGAGCCCCACGTCGGGCTCTGTGCTGACAGCTCAGAGCCTGGAACCTGTTTCAGATTCTGTGTCTCCCTCTCTCTAACCCTCCCCCGTTCATGCTCTGTCTCTCTCTGTCTCAAAAATAAATAAACGTTAAAAAAATTTTTTTTAATGGGACAGAAATGGAATCAAACAGTATACACTATCTTTTGTCTGGCTTCTTTAAGTCAGCATCATTATTTTGAGGGCCATCCTCATTGCCTGTTTCAACAGTTAATCGTCAAGTAGCATTCCGATGTACAGATACGCTACAATCTGTTTATCCAGTCACCCACTGATGGACATTTGGGTTGTTTTGAATTTCAAATAATGAAATTTTCATTTTGTGTTTTTTGGAAGATAGCAAATGTTGACTGAAACGACAAAATTAAATTTAAAATGTCTTATTACAAATTCACGAAACCAAATAAGTACAAGAGGAATTTAAATAATTACACTTATCAAAGGATGGTTTTTGTAAGTTTCTATCGTTTATACTTTGATGTGGTTAACATTTCAAAGAGCACTAAAAGTGCACCCTGACTCTTGGGGCTCCCTTTATCTTTACTAAGTGCTCCAGGGGATTACTGCGATCAGTTTAGGGAGACCCCAAGTCGTAGTGCACATAGATCTCTCAGCATAGCCCATGCCTGGCACCCGGGGGGCACGCCCTAAGCACTCCTTATTCCCACAGTATGTGCTCCCTTGAGTGCTTGCCCTTAGTTCTGATTCTTTTCCTTGCCCTACACACACACACACACACACACACACATACTCGCACAGCCTCTCCAGCCCCAGACTAGGTTGTGTCATCCAACTCCAGCCCAATTTCAGCACCAGTGAGTCTCAGTGGGAGGACATAGGGAGGTGGGAGGCAGGAGGCAGGGGTGGCTGGCTGGGCTGTGGGAATCTCTGAGAAGCTTCCCAGTGGGAGGAGAGGGATCCTCCTGGTGGTCTCTTTGTTTGTTTCCCAGGGCGGGCTGAGCCTTCACCTCCTGACCCTGTGGGAAGCACAAGTTGAGTCTGGGCTGTACCCAGGAGGGGTTGGGAAGGAGAGCCGGGGCTGGAGGGAGCATGAGACTCCGAGTCAGACGGGCCTGGCCCCTACCAGCTGTACTATGTCAGGCTGGTCCCCCTCTACGAGGGTGATGCCAGCCTTGCTCAGATCACGCAGCTCGTGAAAGGATCCGGAGCCAGAATGGAAGTGAGAGGGTGGCATACAGGACTCCCTAACATGAATCATGGCCCTAAGGAGCCAGGAGCACTAAGGAGGCATCTGTTGCTGATGTAAAACATCAGCATGCTAAGAGAGGGATACTGAGCATTTATTGAACATCTACTATGATCCCCCACCACCACCACGTGCTGAGGACAGTGAGATGGACGAACTTGGAACCAGAGGAAGCTGGTGACCTGTGGGGCTTACCTGTGGCCACTGGATCAAGCAGCGTCTCCCCATCCTTGCCATCTTACCTGTCTGCCCCCCAGTCCAGGGACCGGCTTCAATGTATTCACTCAATAAATATGTACTGAGCACTTCCATGTGTCAGAACTGTGCCAAGCCCGGGGGTTCGGTGGTGAACTGAACAGACAGTGGATCTGGCTTAACGCCCAGAGCGGGAGGGAACAGACAAAAATGAACAGCACCGAACAAATCAATTTCTGAGCACGGAAGAAAGGAACATGGTGATATGACAGAGTGCAGGAGGTCAGCTGAGATGGGGTAAGCAGGGAGAGGCCTCTCTGTGCAAGGGGGCTAGGAAATGACTGTGTTGGGTGCGGTCGTGTCCAGTATCACTTCCAGGATCAGAATAACTTAGGGTCCAGCACAGCTTTACCACTTGCTAGGCGTTCGGTCCTGAGCAAGCTCCATGTCAGTTTCTTCACCTGTGAAATGGGAGTAAATATCCAGTCTGCTTCACAGGGATAGGAAGGGTAAATTAGATAATGCAAGCACATTATGGTAAGCACTTACTAAATAATAGATTATTTCTAGCTTATCCAGCCTGGGCCGGGTACCCACAGTCTGTGGCTTAGTCCCTGTGGAGAAAACTCCCGAGTCCGTGTTTCCTAACTGATTCCAGAGTGTCTTTTTCTCATCCAACCTACAGCAGGGGTCTCAAACTCATATGTCCTGGGGGCCGGGCAGATGGGTGTAGTATGTTAAGGAGAGCTGGGGACTGTGGCGTGTAGAGACCCTGCTAAAGAAAGCAGCTACTATTCAGCTTTAGGGAACACTTGCCACGTTGAAATGAGGGTCAAGACCTTTCCATTTCTCAAATGATGAAATAAAACTATTTTATTCAGGGGCACCTGGCAAGCTTGGTCGGTAGAGCATGAGACTCTTGATCTCAGGGGTGTGAGTTTGAGCCCCACGTTGGGTGTACAGATTACTTTAAAAAGAGGCAAAACTATTTTATTCAAAATCTAAAGCATTTTTTTGTGTTGGCGATTTAAATAAAAACGTTGCGAAACATTGTTGGGAGTAGACAAAATAGTGCTATAAGCCAAGGCTGGCCACAGGCATGGTTTGTAACGTCCACTTAGCGCCAAACCCTTTGCTAAGGATGAAGAATGCAAAGTGAGCCAGGCAGCAGGCTCCCTGGTGGAAAACTCCTAAGGGCTCAAGGACCTCAACCTTCAACAGAGAATGGCTCGGATCAGAGCCTGCAGGGGGAGAGAGACCACGTAAGAAGGCCCTTGTGGAAGAGGAAACCGTTAAGCTGGGCACTGGGATAAACAGGAGTGTCTTGTGTGAATGAAGAAGGGGCAAAATTACTCTGGACTGAGGAAGAATGGCTTTGTACTTTGGGGGAAGGGTCGGTATTTCCATGGGGCTGGAGTGCATTTGGGGAACAAGGGCATTGTGGGGGCGGGGAGGGCGGGGTCTCTATCTCCAGATCACAGAGAGCCACAGTGGAAGCCAAGAGCCTGTGTTTAGAGCCACCATTTCCACTATTGGATTCATTCATCTATGCCGCAAATCACAGCAAGCAAAGTTCAGCCATGAACCAGCGGCTAGCGCCTCAGGAGAAATGAGTCAGGAGCCATCCCTGCTTCTTGGGAATTCACAGCCCAGTGGCAGCCACTGAAGAGAATTTGGGCAACTGATCTATCAGTGCCATACTTAGAAGTGTCCTCTGCTCAATTGCTGGGGAGTTGGTGAGAGGTCTACAGAGGAAGGGACTTTCGAAAAAAACTTTTTTAATTGTTTACTATTTATTTTGGAGAGAGAGACAAAGCGTGAGAGACAAAGAGAGAGAGAGGAAACAGAATCCAAAGCAGGCTCCAGGCTCTGAGCTGTCAGCACAGAGCCCAACGCAGGGCTGGAACCCAAGAACTGTGAGATCATGACCTAAGCCAAGGTCAGATGCTTAACCGACTGAGCCACCCAGACACCCCGAGGAAGGGATTTTTAAGAGGTGTGTTGGTAATTAAGCAGTTCACCAGGGGCATACGATGGAAACACACATGCAGAAAAAGGGGCACATGAAATGCAGAGGTGTGCTGGGAAAGTAACATAGCCAATGTCACACTGGCACATAGAAAATGCTCATTAAATATGTGCAGACCTGAAATGCCTTCTTGCCTAGCCCCCCGAGAAAATCTAGCTTTTGCAGTTAACCTGCTGTAGACTCACTGGAAGAAAAGCAGGTGTGTTCAACGAATGAATCCACAAACTGCCAGATGCTACCGGCACTATGCGCTTTACTCACGTTTACTACTTACAACATTCCTGTCAAGGAGATACTACCTATCCTGTATCTCCATTTCATAGCCGAGGAAGCAGAAGCTTCAAGATGGTCAGTGACTGGTCTAATACACTCAGATCGTGACAGAGAGGGATCCCGACTCTGCCTCCTGGCAGCCTGACCTCACGGCCCCAGCACTTAACCATGCCACATATGTTACTCATGTAGAGGAAGGGTGTGGAACAGCCTGATGGAAAGCATTCAAGAACCGCGAGGGACTTTGCTCTCCCTCCTCCAGGCAGCTGGAACGACCCTGAGAGGTTATCTCCCAGGTCAGGTAATCTGTCGGCCAGTCCGTCTGGGGCAGAGGAAGCGAGAAGGTGTCATTCCCCGCCTGGGAAGAGGGCAGTTCTGGTCCTTCCTGCAGGAAACAGATCCTGGACGGACAAATACCCTTTAAAACTGAGAAGGAGGACCGTGAGCCTTTGTCCCGAAGAGGTGACAGTTTCGGTTTCTTCTGGGGTGCCGGAGCTGCAGAAAGATCCGTGACGGATGGGCTTTGACAGAGTGGCTCTTGCTGGTCAGAGAGTGATTCCAGGCCCCTACGTGGCTCTGGGCCAATACACATCAGGAAGGAGCTCTGTCTGCCGCTCCTGGACCCTGGGAAAGGTAAGACTGAGAGTTTTTTAAGTCCTAGTACAAGGCACACGTTCACCCTCTCATCTACGGGGAAGCAGTAAGGCTCAAAGCACCGGTGTAGTTGATAAGCAGAGACCTGCCCTTCACGTACTGGCTGTTCCCACCTGTAAATTTGTGGCCTTGAGCCAATTACCATGTTTCTTCTGAGCCTCTGTTTTCTCATCTCTGAAGTAGGGGTGATGATAAAGTCAGCTCAGTGATTAGCAGAGTGCCAATTGCTTTGAGCACTCAATAAATGTTAGCTGTTGCCGTAATCATTCACTTTAGCTAAAAGGTTTATCGAGGACCTCCCATGTGTCACGTAGTGCAAGGGACACAGGATGAATAAAGCGTTCTCCTTAATTTCAAGGAGCTCCTGGTCCACTATGAGAAGTAGATGTATCTTCTTTGTTCCTTTCCCAACCTTGGTGGGTAAAGACTGCTGAATGTCCCTGTTGAAACAGGGACCACCTGGATATTAGGTCACGTGGGGACTGGGGAGCTCTGGATTGGGGGGAGGCGGATTCCTGTACCTCTGTCTAGCTATAGGCACTCCCCTGTGTTGCCATTCTTGGTTCCCATGTCCTCGCCAGGGGTTTCCCTTGCACTAACCACAATCTGTCATTGTTTTTTTATCTGTATATTCACAACCCGCAGGAGGGTTGCCTTCTGCCTCTGGGGAAGGGTCTGATGCGAGGGCTGGGACCAACAATCCAGAACCGGCAAGCTCCCACGCTGGGAAATTTGAATGACAGCCATGGAGCATAATAATATCCACACACATAAGGATTTACAAATACACCAGGGTTTGGAGTCCGCAAGGCACTTTCACAATGGTTTCATTTAATCCGTATGGAAGGAGGATCTCCAGTAATGTTTTATAGATGAGGAACCTGAACGCCGGGAGCGGGGGTCCAAACTGTGACGAGAACTCCAGGCCACCCAGGTTCTCAAGGTTGTCAGGTAAGGATCATGGGGTGCTTGTTAAATATGTAGATGGCCAAGCCCTCTCCCCAAATTCTAATTCTAGAGGTCAGGAGTCAATAGTTTAACAAACACCCCGGGTGACACTTGTCTTCAGGCAAGTCCGGACACAGTGCCATTCCCTGATTTACTCATCTAGCGAAGATTTTTGGGATCCCAACTGTAATGTGTACAATGGTGAAAACACAACAAACAAGGCGGTCCTTAGCTTTACGGAACTAAAAGCTGCTGGTAGAGCAGACTGTCCAGGTCCCATGGTTTGCCGCTCCCCCTCGCTGTCCCCGCCCCTCCCCCACTCTCTTCCTGGTGACAGTGAGGTTCCTTCCTGCTGGGTGGACCAGCTCCACCCCAGCTACCTGCCTCCCCCCCACCCCCCAAGTTTGGAGCTCCCAGCTGAACCTGCTGGGCCTCCTCCCACTGTCTGTACCTGCTCCGGGCTGAGCCTGTGGTTCTTTGGAGCTGGAGCGTCCTGTGAAAGGCCTGGACGTGGGCCCAGCACAGAGCATTTCAGTAAATGTCGCCCAGGCTAAGAAAGGACGTGGGGAGGAGGAGCCCCCCTGGGCTGAGGGAAACAGCTGGGGCCTGACAAGGGGCAGGGATTTGTATTTCTTTACAGGTAGTTCCAGCTCTGATGGGATGGCACCCGGAAGGGAGGCCGCATGAGGATCACTCCCAAGCAGCTGAGGAAAGCAGGGCCCAGAGAAAGGGAAATGAGAGGTCCTGAGCTGAAACCTGGGTCCCCCGGGGGCAACTGCCAGGCCAGACAGGGACTGCAGGCCAAGGACAACACAGGACACACCTTTCTCCTGAAATCACTGGGATGATGCCCACCACACGTGCTCCACTCTCAGGGGCCGGGATCACCCTGTTAGCTATGCCCCGGGCTCCGGCTTCTGCTGAAACACTTCCCCTTTCTGATGGAGAAGTGTGTCCTTCATCCTGGTCACTTGTGCCCTTTGCCTTCTAGAGAACACTTCCATCCCTGTCTGAGGCAGGTCCCCAGGGGCCTTCCTCTGGAGCTCACCTTCTTGGTTCCAGCAACTCCCAGTACCGTCACCCCTGGTTTCCCAGAGCCATCCAGACAGGACTTGCCAGTTAAGGCCAGGAGTGCTCCAGGAGGCCATCTGGGTGAGGGCCCGGAAGGCTGCACCTGGCCAGGCTGGGTGGGGGGGGGAGCATCGCAGGTCAGCCTGGGGCCTCACCTGGCCTGAGAGCCTCCAGGATGCACTGTCATTCGCTACCTGCTGCTGTTGAGCCAGACATCCATTTGGAGCTTGGAGAAACAGGAAAGGGCAGGGATCCGAGGTAAGGCAGAGCAAGGAAGCCACAATTCTGACCTGCCAGTTTGAGGGTGAGGAGTTTACCAGGGCCTCAGAAACATGGCCTGGGGTATCTAAAGTAGCAGAGTGCCAGGGTCCTCAAACGCGGCAAACTAGAGGGTCGCGGGACCTAAGGGCTCCTCTAGCTCAGCGGGTCTCCTCCCTCCCAGGCTCAGGTCTGGCCCTCCCGCAGCAGGTGGTCCCTCTGGGGGCCACCCCCCTGGATGGGGTGGGGGGGGGGAGGTACAGGATCCCAAGGCTTCCCCCAGGGAAGGAGGGAGAGGGCGGGGCGGCAGCGAAGGCCCAGGATAAAAGGGGCGGAGGCGCCGCTCCGGGCCCAGCCAGCCCACCATGCAAGCCCCCCGTCTGCCCTGGTTCTTCCTGCACGCCTGGTGGGCCCTGGTCCAGGCGGGCGCCGCGACCGTGGCCCCGTCGCCCCTCCGTACGCGGGGGCAGCCCTCGTCGCCGTCCCCTCTAGCGTACATGCTGAGCCTCTACCGCGACCCGCTGCCCCGGGCGGACATCATCCGCAGCCTGCAGGCGCAAGGTAGGCTGCGCAGCCCCGCCGAGCCCCGGGGGCGCCTTGGGACTCCGGAAGGGCGCTGGGAAATGCTGCGTGAGGGTGGCTCCGGGCTGGGGACCCCGCCGCTGAGGGCGCTCTGCGCTGGGAGGGAGGAGCATCGGGGGTCCAGGTCTGGGGTGGCACCGGCGTCGGCACTGGCTCGGCGCGCAGGGTCGGCGGGTGGAGGGGATTCTGGCATCGGGAAGGGCCCCGGGGCGGAGACCCCTGCGTTCTGGGCCTTGGTTTAGGGTGGGTAGAGCGCAGCGCTGGAGGGTGGGAGCCCGATTGCGCCAGTCGACGATGCGGTCTTGTTCAACTACGTAACCTCCGGGCGCCTCGGTTTGCGCTTCCGTGAAATGGGGACAGCAGTCCCTCCCTTATAAAAGTGTGGCGAGCGCCAGGTGACAAAGCACATAAAACGCTTAGCACAAAACCAGGCATGGTAATAAAGTGGTCGTTATTATTGCCACATACGCTCTGTCGAATTTCTTTTCGCGCGTCAGGGTGAATGGATGCCGGAGGCTGACCGCGAACTTCGAAACCCAGCACCGAGCGCGTAACAAACATCAGGGATTATAGTTCAGAGATACGGTACTAGAGGTGGAGTGCCCCGAAGTCGGGAACTGAGGCAGGCTTGGGGACTCGAGTCCAGGCCGGGAAGGTGCCAGTGTCCCGAGTAGTACCGGGTTCGGGGCCTAGATTTGGTTGGGGGAAACGCTCAGCGACCGTGGTGACGCGGGAGTTTCACCCTCGGAGTCGGGGCAGGGCGTTCTGGGCATCGGGCGGGACGGACAGGTGGGTGCTGAGTGGAGGGACCCCTTCCGCGGGGTCCCCTTGCCCCATGCAATCCACATCCTGACTCCTGGGGTCGGGGGGCAGACCCCTGCCGCCCTGCGCCGGCCTGTGCCTCCCTCTGCCGGCTGGGGCCAGACGGCCCTCCCCCACGCTGGGGCGCAATCCACATCCGATCATCTGACCTAATTGGCCACCCGCCAGCCCTTTGGTCGGGTGCGGGGGTGGGGGCTCTTAGCTCCCTGGCCTGCCACGTCTGGGGTCAGACAGCCGATGACCCCTCTTGAAGGGTCATCTGGGGATCAGCCAGATTTAGGGACACCCGAGGGGCTAACCTGAGGGGCTTGGAAATTACTGGAGGGCTCTGCTCAGTCCCTCTACCGGAAAGCTGGTGTGGGGAGGAGGCTGGGCAAAGGGGCAGAGAGTGCCCTTCTTCAGTTCACTCTCTCCTTCTGGAGAGTTCCGGAAGGTTCGTGGTGGTTTGAGAGTCTGGGAGACTGGAAAACTGGGTTCAGTTCCCTCAAACCCTGCTTCCCAATTCCTGGTGTATCCTTTGCAGAACTAGTTTCCCCTTTTGTAAAACCGGGGGCTGGCTTTCCTTCTGCCTCATTTGTGTGTGAATGCGGCAAAATATACATGACAAAACCTACCATTTTACTGTTTTTAAAATGTACAGTGACTTTAAGTACATTCACAGTGTTGTGAACTGGTTTCAGTTTTTGAAAGCAGCCAGAGGAGCCTGCCTGGAGGGACACGGGTGGAGAAGGGATGGTCTAACTGCTCCTTTCCCTCTTGGGTTTATCTGTCATGCCGCACCTGTAAAGCGGGAAACGGGGTGTTGGAGTCTAACCAAACTGGGTTTGCATCTTCGTCTGTGGCTGTGGAGCCAGCCTCAGCTCCGAACTTCAGTTTTCTCTCATCTGCGAAACCGTGATAATGGTGGGGAGGATTCAAAGAGACAATGCTTGGCCCGGGAAGCAATGAGTGGCAATTAACTGCTAGTTTGTAATAATGTAGAGTGGACACTTAGCGTCATACCCACACCCTCCTTTCCTACGGAGCCCGGAATCCCAACTCGGCCTCAGCATCCTGTTTGAGGGTGAGGGAACCCCCAGGGCATGGGCCCAACCACTTTCTTCTTTAGAATTGGACGCGGGTCAAGAATATCCCTGGGGCCTGTGTGGCCGATTCTGTTGAGTTGCGTGGATAGGTTTCAGGGTGTCCACGAACCCTTTCCTGATACCTGATACCAACAAATCACATTTGCTGTAGAAGTGGGAGATGCTTTCTTTCCTGGGGAGAGAGCATTCTTGGCTTGTAGCAAGCATCGGTGACCCCCAAAAGATTAGGCACCCCTATCCTAACAAGAACCAGAGACCGATCTAAGAGAACCTATCAGCACTGTGTCCCAAGGACCCCTTGGCTGGGGGTGGGGTCATGGAGTCAGAGACTCCGCCCCACTGGGAAGGAGCGCTCCATACACATTGTCCATCCTGGTAATGGCTGACTTTGCTCTTCTGTCCAGGTCTTTCACTACCTATCTGGACACCTTCATTTCTAACCTTGGACGTCCGCAATAATAAGGAAGTGGTTGATGACAGCTGACACCTATTGCACGTTGGTTGTGCTGGGCCAAACACTTTCTGCACATTATCTCAGCAAATCCTAACACTTCTGTGAGGTGATACTGTCACTGGCTCCCTTTTGCAAAGCGGGAAACTGAGGCCCAGAGAAGGAAACTAGCCTGCCCAGTGTTAAACAGCAAGTGGCAGGATTTGAACCATCACAGGAGGCACGAGAGCCCCTGCTCTTGATCACTGAGCTGGAATGTCTTCCTCTAAAAGGCCATTGGTGGATACTTGAGATGAAAAGTCTTTAACTCCTGGTGCAGGTGGCCAGGAGTTGTTACACGTCCCACGGAATCCCCAGGTGGCTAGGGGGTGCTGCAGTGGGCAATGGGTAATGCAGGCCTCCTCCCCACACCTCCAGGGAGAGTTGCTAGCCAGGGGCGGGTTATTGCCCCCTACAGGTGCTAATGAGGAGGGAAGTGGAAATTAAGTGAAGAGCCTCTGGGGATGGGCTCGGAGAAGCTGCCAGGAGGCTGAAGCTGGAAACTGCTTCCTTATAATAATGCAGGCTGGATTTCTCAGGGAAATTCACTTACATCATCTCACCAAAGATGCTCTAGGAGGCAATAAAAAAAGGAAACTGTCGTGAGGTCTGCCCAGAGTGGACCCAAATAGGAGGTCGTCACTACCGTTGAGATCTGTTCGCAAAAGGGTAGTGTTTTTATTCTAAGGAATGAATAATCCCTTTTATTTAGCAACAGACGGTCAGCCCTTTTTATTTCCATGAAAGCTTGTGATGAGGCTGAGATGGGCAGGGCATGACCATTCCCATTGCAAAGGAGAGGAAACTGGGCTCGAAACAAATTCAAGGTCACTTTTAGCATGCACACATACATGCTATTACCAGATATTGGGCCAAATTAGTCCGGGACTAAGATGAATGGAACACGCTTCCCCATTCTGTTTCATCCATTTTGGGTTTTGTCATCTTGGGGAGGGGGCTGGGACCAGGCTGGGGGCTGTGTGTGTGCAGACTGTGTCTGCCCCAGGTGTGTGAATGACCTGACAGGGGGCGGTGATGAGCACCTTGCAGGTAGATGGGAAAGCCCACTGGTTGGAAAACTGCCAGGTCAGTGCAAAGTCATGCTTAGAACGTGTGAGGTTGTCAAAAACCCCGGAAGTTTCTGCCTCCATCTTTAGGAATAGGTGGAGCAGAGGGTGGCCGGCCTTGGGCTTCTGTTGCTTGGGCCTTCCAAGAAGGTTCGGGGCCTTTCCACGTGCCCGTGAATCAGGCCACCGTTTCCAATGAGAAAATGGAGTCTGGGGAGCTCAGGGTCACAGGGTGAGGGGAAGCCCAGGGTTTAGGTGAGAAAGCTCAGGGTTTGGCCAAAGAGCAGGGAGAACGCATCCAGCGTCTACCAGCTGTTCTCTGGCTGGGGGGTGTCTTAGCGGGAACAGCAGAATCGGGATTTGGAGTGTGAGCTTTGCGGTTGGGCAAATCTGGGTCAATTCTTGGCCCCGCCACCTCGTGCAGGTAATTTAACCTCTCTGAGCCTCGATTTGAATTGGACTAAAATGGCCACATTCCCAACTCGTAGGGTTGGGATGAGGATTGAGAGGGTCCCTGTCAGGTGAAGGCTGCAACATGAGCGCTGGGAGCATACAGGGGGCCCCCACTCACCCTGCTTCCTTCCTGGTTTCTCCCCACCCAGATGTGCACGCCGATGGGCAGAACTGGACCTTTGCTTTTGACTTCTCCTTCCTGAGCCAAGCGGAGGATCTGGTGTGGGCCGAGCTCCGGCTGCAGCTGGCCGGCCCCGTGGACCTTCCCCCTGGCGTGCTGCCCTCCATCGAGATTTTGCACCAGCTAAAGCCGGATGCGGAGCAGGACCCAGCCGACTGCCGGGAGCGTCTTCGGATGGACTCGTTCACTGTTCCTCTGTCCCAGATGACCTTTTCCTCAGGCAGCATGGTCCTGGAGGTGACCAGGCCTCTCTCCAAGTGGCTGAAGCACCCTGGGGAGCTGGTGGAGCAGGCGTCCAGTTTGGCCAGAGAGTGTCCGCAGCGGCCTCCCGTGCCGCCGGTCGCCAGCGCGCTCCTCGTGCTCTACTCCAACCTCTCCCCGGAGCAGAGGCGGCTGGGTGGCTCCACCTTGCTGTGGGAGGCGGAAAGCTCCTGGCGGGCCCGAGAGGGACAGCTCTCCCAGGAGAGGGGCCGGAGGCACCGCCGGCACCATTTGCCGGACAGAAGCCAGCTGTGTCGGAAGGTCAAGTTCCAGGTGGACTTCAACCTCATCGGATGGGGCTCCTGGATCATCTACCCCAAGCAGTACAACGCCTACCGTTGTGAGGGCGAGTGTCCTAACCCTGTGGGGGAGGAGTTCTATCCCACCAACCACGCATACATCCAGGTGCGGAGCCCTGCCAGGGGAGGGGAGGCGGTGGGCTCTGCGGGAGAAGTGGCCATACTGCCGGATCGGGGGACAGGACTCGAGCTCTGCGATCCCATTGCTGTTCATTCATTCACTTATCCGAGCACCAACAGTGTGCCAGCTGCTGTGCTGGGATATAGGGATGGCCTGTGGCACCAGCCTCAGAGGGGCCTACGAGGAGTCATGCCCCACCGGGTAACCTCGAACACTTCCCTCCCTTAGGACTTCTTCCTTGTCTTTTCGTAAAATTAGGGGTGGCGGGGTATAGACTAGAAGGTCTCAGCTTCCCCTCGGCCCTGATTTCTAGGAAAGGGAGTTCAGAATCTGGATTTTGGGAATAAACCTGGATTTGATTCCTACAGATTAGCCGTGTGATATTGACCAAATTCTTTAGTCTCTTCGAGCCTCAGTTTTACCACCTGTGAAATGGGGATGGCAATGCCGTGTTTCACAGGAATGTCGTAGGGTTCAAGGAGACGATACGTATACCCATGTACATCTGTGGGCAGAGAACCAGCACGTGTGATGTTGTATTATCATTACTAGAAGTCTGTGATTCACTGATGAAATGGGGGCCACATTTATGGGGCCATGGTTGGCACAATACTGTTTCCACCCACTGTACTTTTGCTGCCTGAAAGAGGAGGTTTCTTTGCAGTAGAGAAGGCCCGAGGCTACCCCCAGGTGCCACACTCATCAGCCTAAGGTCTAGAAGGTGGTGGAGGAAAGCAAAGGGAGAATGAGAGGGAGAAAACAGAGAAGAGGGCCTAACATCATGACCCTAGTATTTGGATTCAGAGCCTCTGGGGAGTATGTGAGCTGAGCTCATGCAAGGGAAGCACTGGTGGGGCCAGAGCTCTGTGGGACCTTCCCTGGGCGGAGGCCTGAGCCTCTCCCGGGACTTCCTGCCACTAACCTACCTGCTGCATGATTAAGGGGGCCTGCAGAGACCCAGATAGTCCCAACTGGCAACTCGCGGGTGACACTCGGATCTAAAAAGACTTTGCTGGACCACAGGGACAGGGCCCAGTTCCAGAGTGCCAAGGGATTGTTACCTTTTCTCCTATTGACTCCATTCGCCCTTCTCTGGGCAACAAAACAAATCCCACAAGAATTTCCACATGACTCGCTTTTGCTTCATGTTTCTGGAACTAAACCAGGAGTTTCTTGGAATTGGTAGGCACGCTAGGCTAGAACAATAGAAGGACATGTTAAGTTTGCTGCTGCTCTACCCAGAGACGGCTTTTAGAATCTTCTGTTTAGCTCCTTTTTTTTTTTTTTTAAAAACAGCCTGTAAAGTTAGACTTTGCATGTCAGACTTTATGATGTGTTAGCAGGCTGATTCCTTTATGAAAACCATTTTCTTCTGTTTTTGTACCCAGAAACTGACTTTAACTTATTTCCCCCCGCCAGAGCCTGCTGAAACGATACCAGCCCCACCGAGTCCCTTCTACGTGCTGTGCCCCAGTGAAGACCAAGCCGTTGAGCATGCTGTACGTGGACAATGGCAGAGTCCTTCTAGACCATCACAAAGACATGATTGTGGAAGAATGTGGGTGCCTCTGAGGAGATCCTGGTGGGAGCTGGATTTGCCTGTACCCTGGGAAGGTTCTAGAAGGTTCGGGAAGGTCCTAGAAGACACGATAGCCGTCTAACCCAATGAGGAGAGTGGGGGGAAGTTTGCTCTGCCTGCCAGATGTGAGGAGGAAGGCGCCCACTCTGTAAAGGAAGGTTGCTGTCGTCAGGAGAGAGGGCAAGCCTCTGGAAGCAGGCTTGTTGGGTTTTCTCTTTACTGAAGAGACAGTGGTGAATAAAAGCACTAGCGAAAAGGGTTCTTTGACTTTTTAACCTGTGAACCCCTAGAAATTATACGCAAACGTTGGGGCACACGTGCATTCATTTTTGAGGTGGGACAGATTATCTACAACTTTTATGTATTCTCAAAAGTGGTCTTTGACCACCCCTGCCAAGATTGAGTTCACTGTGTTAAATTAAAAACAGTTGGCTCAAGGGGCGCCTGGGTGGCTCAAGTTGGTTTGGCTAAGCGCCCTACTCTTGATCTCAGCTCAGGTCTTAATCTCAGGGTTGTGAGTTCAAGCCCCGCTTTGGGCTCCACGCTGGGCGTGAAGCCTACTTCAAAAATAAAAAAATAAATAAATTAAAAGACAATAATAAAGAGTTGGCTCTTATTGCCTCCGGCTGGTTGAGGGGAGCCCCCGCATCTTTCAGGCTGGCCAGTGGCAATCTGTCGGCCTTGTCCAGAGGCTCCCTGGAGTGGGTCTCTGCTAATGAGTTGCACAAACAATAAAGCCATTGTGAAATCCTCCTAGGCCAGCTGGTGCCGTTGAAGGGAGAGGCAGGAACTCTGAACTGGCCACACTGGACTATAGTGGTGGAGCTCTCAGTCATCCCCGTCAGCCTGCTCGGGCAGACACAATCCGAGTCTATTAAAGTTGGTGACAATTCACTTTGGCCTCTCATTGTGTGCTGTTAATGAGGCCCTGGAGCTTCCCATCCGGCAGGGGTGAAGTAGCCGAAGACTCGGGTGAACTTGGCTTATGGTCACACAGCTCAGCCACTGAAAAGCCGTGTGACCTCAGGCGAGTAATTCCTTGCCCAACCTCTTCCTCTGAAATCAAAGTGGATGGATCCTAATGCACTCCTGTAAAACGTCTGTTAGTGGGTGCAGAAGCGCCACAGGCCTGAGGTCCTGGACTGTCCTCTGGGCCTCATCCCCATCCCCCTCTACAACGTGTGAGGCCTGCTGTACCCCCTTTATCCAACCTTTATCAGCCCAGGGTTCTAAGTCTGGCTTAATTTCAGGCTCCGCCTAGCAGCACAGCAGAAAGAACCCAAGCTTTCTCATAGGAAGCTCTCCCGCAAAAACAACAGAGCGTGTCTTTGCCTCTTGGATAAAAAGACCCCAAAGGCAGCGATTCTGTTTTTCTTTTAGTTGACTCATTAAGCATTGCCAAAACGGACTTTTTGTTTGCTTGGCAGGGATGGGGGGTGGGTGGGGAGTGTTTTACCGGGGATGGGAGTTTACAGTAGTTCTGCTGCTCTTTCCCAAGAAGCCTGTCCCCCTGTGCTCCAGAATGATCCCCACCGCGTGGGAATCCCTCCTGACTTTGGACGTGACTCAGCCACAGCCTTGGTGGAGTCAAGGTAGTAATCCCGGCCTAAGCATCGGCTGGCTAAGCTGAAGCCAGGCCTGGGCTTGAGAAACCTCAAAGCCCTGATTCAGCAACAAAGCTGATCGAGCTGTGCATTCCTTGGAGTGGAAATAGACCAGCCCTCACCACAATCCCGAATCACAGTAGGATTCCGCATCGGGTTCTACTCAGAAAGCAGTAGAGGTGGGGAGGCCTCGCGAGGCCAGCTTTCATCCCACTGCTTTCCTAAGCGAGAGACCACGGCGGCCTAGAGGCCTGACCACAGCTAGGAGTGACTGCGTCAAGAACTCAGCTCTGGTCTCCGGAGCCGCCCCAGGGACACTGTCTTGAATCGCGAGGTTTTTGCTCCCCTACCTCTAGGTCAAGGCCTGGCCTTTGGAACCAAATGTTTGGACCCAATTTCGCTACCAGACTGAAGTTCTTGGGAGGGAAAAATCCCATCCTAAGGCTTTAGAGCATCTTCCTCACTAGATAGGTCCCCAACATTCCTTCTACGGCTAGGGCCCGGAGAGCAAAAGTTCAAGCTATTTGTGGCCACAGCTTGTGGGAGTGTTTAGTTAGCAGCTTTACGGACTCCGAACAAACCTCACGGACAAGGCACGTAGATGGAGGCAGAGGAGTGGACTACGTTTTGCTGACCCCTGCTGGGAGCTCAGCACTGGGCCTGTCCGCAGTAGGTCACCCTGCTGCCTGGCCAGAGGCACTTGGGAGTCAAGCCTAGAAACACTGCTTCATGCTCTGGGCCCTGCAGTAAAGCTTTGAACCAGAGGAAATACCATCTCTAAGAACGGAGCCCTAACCTGGGGGCCAGGAAGGGGCTTTACAGAACAGGGATTTGAACTTGCTCTCCAGCCAAAGGCCTACCGTACTTGGAGTAGTGCTAAGCCGGTAGCTGAGTGGGGAAAATGGGATGCCTGGCTCTCCTTGGCTGGGGAAGCGGGTGGACCCGGTGGCACGTGGGAGTGGAGAAAAGGACAGACAACGAAAAGGGAGAGCAGCAGAAGCATGGGCTACACGGGATGTGGGAAGCAGTTGTGACTCCAGTAGCACCATTAGGGGTTTGCCTCCTTCTTCTCCAGTCTCCCATTCTTAGGGGCAAAGCCCCCTTAAGTTGCCTTTGAAGTTAACATCCTACCTACCTTTGGACAAAGTAAAGGATGCGTGAAGTGCTACCAAAATAGTTTGGCCCCATCTTCCCCTAAAGATTTAGTCCTTCCAGAGGTCCAGGGCTAGGTGGTGGCTGCAGGCTCCACGCCCAGACTCGGCTCACTCCTGAGGGAAAGGAGGCCCAAGTGGCTTACCTCTGGTCGCCACGCCAACCTTGCTGAGCTCCAGTCCTTTGCTGAACTCCTGCCGAAGCAGGCCCTGAGCTAAGCTAAGCGCTTGCCGTGAGCCTAGCTGAGCCTCACAGCCACCTCGGAAAGTTGTAGTTCCTAACCCTAGCCTACAGCAGAGAATCCTGCTGGAAGGGATGAGGCCTCTAAGCAGCTCACCTGGAATTCAAGGCTGTCTCACTCGGACGCCTGTGAACGAAACTCTACGCTGTCCCGACGGGAGAACGCTTCCTCGAGTCTACCGTTTTATTCTGCGGACCTCTGTTCACACCTAGAACACAACAGGAGTTCTTGCTCTTGGTATTAATAGGAGACTTCCTGGATTAATAATAGCAAGGAATCGGATGCTCAGGCAGCACAGCCTAGTTTAAGACCAGATGGGACGAATGCCTAACAAGTGCTCCTGGGGGGCACAGGCAGCCCTCTTCAGAAAGAGGAAAAGCCCTTGTTTGGGCTTCTGCGAGGCTGGTTCCTGGACAGGGCCTTCCCTGGCGTGTCCAGCTCCACAAGCACCTGTTCACCACCAAGCTGCTGAGGAAAGGGACACGTCACCTCGCTGTATATACAAGGCCAGATAGACAAAGAAAGTGCTCCACGAATGCTGAGAACAGACACGCGAAGTGACTGACCGTCTGGGTCCACCCACCTCACCAGTCAAGGCCCTCCAAATGGGAGGCCACCTGAAATTTTACAGACTCAAATAAAACGCAAGGTGATACTCAAGATCTTTATTGATTTAACTGTAACAGCAACCATTGGTGAGAATTTAATTTTTTCCGTAATTTCCAAACACCTGCTGGTTTAGGACAGTTACCAAAAAAAAAAAAAAACAAAACAAAACAACAACAACAACAAAAAACCAACAAAAAACTGACCACGGATTCACACAGGGCTGCCTCCAGACTGCATGGTGCCCTCTGCTATCCATCCACAGCCGTGAAATGGATGGGAGGAGTGGAGGGACGATCACATCAAAGGAGACGAAGGGAAGACCGAGGAAAGTACTGGCACTCTCCACTTTTCCATTCAGAGCCCATGGAAATGGGCCACTGGTGGCACTAAGACGGGAAAGGGCATTTGTCTTATGCTGTGCTGGATTCACGGAATTGTCTCGGGAGTGTCCAGGAATTTGGGGTTTAAGCACCGGCAAGAGCTCCCTTTGGAATTTCAGCGCGGCCACATGATTATCAAGCATTGCAGCAACTGTCAGCTTCCCGCTCTTAGAAAGGTAGCAGAGTTAAGAACTCAAAGCCCCCAGGAACTGTGTTTCATCTCGGCAATGCTTCGCACTGGCCATCCATTCGGTATGATGGTATGCCAGAGCTGCGGGCAGAGGGTAGGCAAAGAGAAACCAAAGACCATCTGAACAGGGACTTGAGACTTCCTAAATCTACCTTTGCCAAAAGGTATGAACTTCCAGGACCAGCCCAGAGACAGAAATTTAAATTCCAGAGGATGGGCAAGGTGACGTGAATGATTGTTTGAAAAAATAAGTTTGTATCCATTTCCCTCCAAATTTCTCTGAGCTAGCCTCAAGGAAACTTCAGAGCTCAACCGGAAAATCCTTACTAGAACAGGAAACGCCCCTGGGGTATAAGCATTCAAAAGAATTCTGACCCCATTGCCTCAAGGTCTGATTTTGTCCTTTATTAAAAGCCCAGAGCTAAAGGAACGGGGATGGGTGTGGGTGTGTGTGTTTGTATGTGAGAGAGAGAGAGAGAGAGAGAGAGAGAGAGAGAGAGAGAGAAAGAGAGAGAGAGAGTGTGTGTGTGTGTGTGTGTGTGTGTGTGGTAACCACACCCCCTTCAAAGTCCAGACAGCAATTGCCCTTTCAAAGAAACAATGCTTTTTTAAAATGAGTATTACCCCGTCCCAGATGTCACGGGTGGGTAGGTGATTGGGTTTTCGCAGATTAGTCAACAGCTGTTGTGCCCGTAGTCCAGAAACCTGCCTAGAGGGGAAAGTTCTGACCCAGACGGAGACGCAGCGGACCTCCTGTCTCCAGGAGAATGCAAAGGGCCAAGGGCCCTGGCTTCAAGCAGCCAAGACGCCTGACACCCCATCAAACATCCAAGAAGGGGAGAATGGGTAGAGAGTCTGGTTCTGGGACATGACTGCCAACATGATGAGCCCCTCGTACCAGCTGGCTTGACCCAACGGAGGCACTCAGCGTGTGGCGGCTGAACGATGGGACTCTGGGGGTGAATCCCACTCATGCAGCAGGCTGCGGGCTAATGGGAACGTCTGACCTGAGGTCGGAGCGTCCCAAAGAGCCGGTAACCCGAACAACAAAGAATAAAAGACCATCTATTCTGAATCCGCCTCAAAATCAGAAGGAAAAACACAACTCATCTGAAAGTGCTGTGAAGAGGAGTTCCTTACTTGGGGAGGAAGTACCCTTTTTCTTACAGCCGCCTCGGCAGCAGTGCCTCTGGTTCAAGTTCACGCTAAAACCAAGCAGGGCTAAAGAAAACGCCGGGGAAGAGGCGGGGCCTAAAGCCGGACAGGAATGTGCATCTCGAAGAGGTCTGAAATCTCTACAGCGTGGCTGGACGCGGGTGCCAGAAACACAGCAGACATTCACTAAGGATGTGTTCAACTGACTAGCCTCGTCTAAGCTTCTCTCACAGGTGAAGACAGGGTCAGTTCTCTTTAAGAACACATTCCCCTCAGGAAGCCCAGGACGAGGTGGGCGCACATGTCAGAGAAAACCGGATTTGAGAGGAGCAATCAAGCACCGCCAGACATCTCTAATTCCCAGATGTTCCGACTTCACTGGAGAAGTGGCTTCTTGGGTGAGAGAGCCAACCCCAACCTGTTCCAGCTGGTACGGCTGCAAAGACCGGGTGCCAGGCACAGACTCTGACAGGGACCTGGCTTCCAGATGCTATCATCTAGTTCACCCTGAATCTGAACCGTTAAGCTTTTTACCCAGCCCGGTAACCCAACATCTGACTCCCATTTCCTCCTCTTGCTTACCAACCCTGACTCCAATGAAGTCAGCTTTAGGGGCTCCGCTAGGAGGATCCAATTCCCTTTGGCAGTTCCTGGCTATGGGAGATATCAGGAAGTGGTATGGAGTCTCAGAGTCACCGAGCCTGGGACTCGTCATGATGCACTGTCACGCTGCTGGTCATTAGGCAAATGTATGGCTCTTTATTCTCCTGAGAGATGTCATTTCTTGTCACTCTTAAAGCCAGCAGGTGGTTTTGGGGAAAGAGAAGAGTGTCCACCTTCTAGCCAGGAGACATAGTAGCGGCATCGCTCTTGGTGTGTTACCTAGTTTAACCAACGCCCCCCGTCGGACTGATTTTATCCTCTGTTGGGGGTAAGGTGGTTTTAAGGTACATCCTCAAATTCTTCGCTACTGCCCCATGGGGTGTAATTCCCGGCCCCTTGAATGCAGGCCGGACTTCGGAGCCTGCTTCTAAGGAACAGAATCAGGAATAGGTGCTGGTGTGTGCTTTCAGAGACGTCACGATAGGCACTGCAGACTCCCTCCCTGGGAGACTTACCCTCTCCCTGGGACCCCCTGCTCAGGGGAAGCCAGCCCCTGTGGTGCGAGGACACTCACGCTGCCCTACTGAGACACCCCTGCGGAGGGAACCCAGGCTTCCTACCAACAGCCACAAAGAGAGCGTAGCAGTGGCCTCTCCGGCCCCAGATGACTGCAGACCCTACCAACATCTTGCCTGCAACTTCCTGAGACCCTGTGCCGGAACCGTCCTGCTCAGCCGCTTCCCAATTCCTAACTCCAGAAGCTGACAGGTAATGTTTGCTCTCTCAAGACTCACGGTATGGGAATAATCTATTACACGGCAACAGAGAATGAAGACAGGTGGAAGGACAAACACGAAGGCCGCTGCTCTACAATGTGCTCTTGAGAATGTGAGTGAGTGGGGATCTCGGCAAACCGTACCAGAAGGAAGCCAGACCGAGACAATGGGCGTCTCCTGCTGGAATCTGGAGGAACAAGGTCATTTCTCATTAAGATGGACTGCCCCCAAAGCACAGAAACATGGTTTCCCCATAAGGGCAACAAATGATCACCAAGATTTTAAGAACCATCTCATTCAAATGGTACCCTCAGGGGACTCCCTCCCCAAGGGACAGATTATTCATTCTTCTGGATCTGGCTTGCCCTGAAAATCATTCTATGAGGCACGGCACAAAGGTGCCGTCTGTTTGTTACAAGTTACTCTGTTGCCTTGTGAAATGATCTTTAAAATGCAGACTCACGGAGGTTAAGGTATCTCTCCTAGTAGTGGCCTCCAGGAGAGAACTGCACCAAGCAGTAAGGGACTCCTTGCAGAGAAGGACTAAAGGACTGGGCCGCTGCTCTATTATACAGCTGCTAGCAAAATGGCCTTCGATTAGGGAGCTATGTGCAGAGATTCCCCAGAATGGCCAAAAAGGGGAAAATGGCACCTTGATATTACCCAAGCTGGCATGTTTTCAAGGCACTCCCCGCTGCTCAGCAAGGAGGCCAGGTTTTCATGTGCAGCAATAAAGATCAAGAAGGGGGCGCTCTTCTGCTCGTGGTCCAACCAGCCTAGCGGGAGCTGGAGCCAGGTTCCACGGATGCCAAAGTCAGCTATGAAGAACGAGAAGCCTCATTCCCAAGGAATCATGCTCCTAGGGGACAAAGGGGTCCTGAGCAAACTTCCCATGCAAACTGCAGTGCAACTGAAGTTTTTCCAAGAGTAGGTAAAGTGAAATTTGGAGTTTAATTAAAATCAGAACAGGGATACATTAAACAAACAAACAAACAAACAAAAAATACTTTTCTGATCATCAATTTTTGAGACTGAAAAGCATCCCCCCCAATTTTGGAGATCCAGCTTATTCCTGAGAGACATCAACCATCACAAAAGGTTCACTCTTTGAACTATTCACATTTTGTAGTAAAAAACCAGAACAAAGTTCCCCAGACATCCTTCCTCTCTTCTGTCTAAAATGTGTTTGTTAACAGGGTCTTTTCATAGCTCGAAAGAAAAACAAACAGCTTTCTTTCTTAGGCAATTGGCCTGTTATTCTCACTCTGGGATGTGATCTCTTCAGAGGGCTCAGGATACCACACGTAACCAGAAGTTCCCAGGACACCAGTGGCTACTTTCCTGGTGGTTCTTTGAGGGGACGGAGGCGTTAAGTCTTTCTACGAGGGGGTCACTCTCCCGGGATCACCATGCCAGTCAATAGTGAGGAGAGCGGGACAGGGAGGACAGGGAATGAAAAAGCAAAGGGTGAGGGAAAAGAATGAGGCTTTCATAAACAACCCACGGCAAGGAGAATGGTCCAGTTTTACAAACCACCCACTACAAACTGCAAACATGCACACCCAAAACTAGAGGGAGAAGCAAAGAGCTCATCAGGAACTGGGGTAGACAGAGGAGGGTGACACGGAACAGCAGACTCGCCTGTGGACATCTCTCACCTTCCTAACACTGGAAGATGTGTAATTAAAAAGTTGCTGTTCAAAACTGTATTGAAAACATATCTAAAAATAGGTCTGTAGTCATCTTAAAAATAAAAGACCCCTCCTCAGATAAGAGGAGTGAGATCTTATCAGATACCAACACTTGAGGTATCTTTGATGTATATCTGAAAAATGGCCTGGCAGAGAACAAGGTGGGAGGGAGGGCAGGAAGCGGGGAAAGAGAGGGACAGTTCCGAGTACGATGGGGAAGGCAAGAGAACCGGGGAGGGGGTGGGGGTGGGGACACACTTTTAAGCCCATGCTCATCTATCCCAGCAGCCTAAGCGGGTCCACAGAGAAAAACAGTTTCGTTCTTTTCTAAGAGCATTCTGAAAGTCACCTTTTAAACTCAAAACATAAGAAACTGCAATCAGAGACAGCAAACATCACAACGCTCAGTGGACTGAAAAGCAAGGACTACTGAGACCAAGCACCCTCGGGGTTCGCCACGCTCCCAAGGTCATTCTTCGGTGTCACCCAGCGGAACACGATGACCAGGCCTTCCCCAGAGCGCCTGTGTCACTTGGACAGGCCTGTTCCAGGAGCGACAGAACCACTTGGGCGGCTCAGAGACAAGAGGACTGTGGGCAAGGGGAATGCCAGCAGGGAGGCAGGACAGGAGGAGAGCCCCGCTGCTCACCGAGGACGCCCTTCTCAGGTAGAGCTCAAACCTTTCTGCACCAATGTGCTGAGCGAAGGCCTGGGAAGCTGAACTCGGCTCTCAAAGACACAAGACACTCCTGCCAGAGGAAGGTGGGGAAGCGGGCCTCCAAACGGCACCACACAGGGATGCTACCAGAACGCACAGGCTGTGCTCTGCCCCTAAGGACAAACACCTCAAGGTAAAAGGGAGAGCGCGCCCTTCTCGTTTATCATTTCCCTCTGGTGGCTGTGAAGACCGAAAACCCAGATTCTTGCAGCTCTGAACCACAGATGGGAGACACGGAGGGCAGATAGAGGGTTAGAACATGCATAATGCTGAGCCCAGCAAACCTATCACTTCCCCAGACTTCCCAGGCAGGCAATTATTGGTAGGCTGATACTTGATTTGGGATTAAAAGAAGAAAGAGGGGGCTGGGGGAGGGAGGAGAGGTTTTCTCAACAGTAAAATGACCACGGAAGCCAGAGTTGAACTGCTTTCCTCTGTGGGCTGCTTAGGTCTAGGGAAATATGCCAAGGACCTTGGAGCGAACTTGACTACCTGGGAAGGGGGACAGGAAACGGAGAGGAAATAGTCAGATGAAGCTCATCTTTGCATCATTTGGCACCCAGAGGAAGGAAGAAGGGGACGCGGGGGCTGTGACGCTTGCCGACACCGCCCCTCCTGTCTGCTGGTTGTTGGTCCTCTGGGCCCCATCCGGTGACACAGCCTCGGTGCTGCCGCTTTTCTTCCGATCCTGCAGGGCACTCAGATGTCCATCTCAAACTGAGCGTCATCCCCTGGTTAGAATCAAGACAAAGTTTAGCACAAAAAGGAAAAGCCAGGCAGCTCTTTTCTCTGCACGTGGGTCAAAAAATAATCCAAACGCTCCCATTCTCTGCTGCCTTAAAACAATGATTTGTTTGCTTTGGCTGGGCGTTTTAATCTGGGAGGGGGAAAAGTGGCAGTCGGGGCCCCTGGGTGGCGGTTAAGCATCCGACTCCTGGTTTCCCCTTAGGTCATGATCTCACGGTTCGTGGGATCGAGCCCTGAGTCAGGCTGATCGCTGACAGCACGGAACTCGCTTGGATTCTCTCTCTCCCTCTTTCTCTGCCCCTCCACCACGCGCCTGCTCTCTTTTGTGGTCTCTCTCAAAATACTTAAAACTGAAAAAACAACAAAAAAAGACTGGCAGTCGAACCACCCACAAGGAGGAGCATCTGGGGGAAAAAAATGCAAGTGAAAATCTGCCTAGCGACCCCTCCATCTGCAGGTGGCAGTCCTGGAAAATGGGGGAAACAAACCATATTGTTTCCCCTGGCACCACAAAAAGGACATTCTTCTTGTAAGCAACGGGTCTATTTCTGGGAGGCAATGGAAAAGGAACCTATTCGATTCTGTTTTCTGTGTGTTACTCCCAGTCCAATACAGCCCAGGCTAGGCAGTACCTGAGACCTGGTTTCATGACGCATCTTAAGGATTTACTATTCCCTGGTTTTGGATTTCCCGCCGCCCTCGGGTTAGATTTGCTTATGATTTAGAACACAGGATTTCCAGAACATTTCAATGAGCCTTGCTGATGGGAGGGGAGAACCTGAGAGACACATGAATGAATGTCAATTGTAACTGAGGCCTCGACAACTGTTCCACCCACAGCCGAATGACATTTGAGTTCCCAAGCGTACCCTCTTGGTCCCCCAAAACCAGCACTCTCTTACCAACTGCCTGCTTCCTGTCATGATTGTTCAAGTTGTTCAAATTGTTTACTTCTACTTTGGAGTCTTCGATTAAGGTGCCAGGGCTGGTGACCCCTGGGATATTGGGCAGATGGCAGGGCGGGGTCTGAGCCATGGGAGAATTGCGACGATCCAACAGAAACTTTCGATCATAAATGATTCGCGTTCCTGGAAAACAAGGTTGAAGAGTCTGAAACGAATTAAGGGGTTCTCAACAGATAATATTCCCCAGGAATTTATTTTAAACTCCATCCAAACCTAGGCCTTGAGGGTTCACAGTTCAAGCAAACAGGCTAAGTTCTCCCCTCCCTGCCTGGGCCCAGGCTCCTTTGCCACTCATCTTTTAAGGCTCAGCCCCAACATCGCTACCTTTACAAAAAAAAAAACCTTGAAAAAAAAAATTCTGCCCCCAACCTTACTCAATACATATCACCTATCATAAATGTCCAGTTTATCGATTTGCCTCTGTAAAGACTGGGATTTCCTTATGCCAGGGCTAGGTCTTATTTCTCTCTGACCAAGGTCCTGCCATGTAGAGTTTTTTTTAAGCTTACTTTTATTTATTTTGAGAAAGATACAGAGAGACAGCTGGGGAGGGGCAGAGCGAGAAGGAGACAGAATCCCAAGCAGGCTCCCTGCTGTCAGTGCAGAGCCCGACGCAGGGCTCGAACACACAAACTGTGAGATCGTGACCTGAGCCGAGATCAAGAGTCAGACACTTAACCAACTGAGCCACACAGGCGCCCTCTAGAAAGTTTCAAATGAAGTAATAAATAAGTATGTGAAAAAAAAAAAAATCACCAACAGATAGATAGCTGCCTGTAAGTTAAAGGCTTTCTAAAGGCACTGAGGCCAACGTTCTTCCCAGACTGAGCTAGAAGGGGCAGCCCGTCTCTGAGTAGAAGCTAGAGTAGAAGAACTGAGTAGAAGCTAGAAGGGGCAGCCCGTCTCTACTTTACAAAACAATCTGCATACCAAGAAGTGCCACCAGAGTGCTTCACAACAGTTCCGAGGAGTGCATTTGACCTGACGAACAGTTAAGAAAACCTGCTGCTGCTGTTTCTTCTGTCATGGTCTTCCCAAGGTACTAATGGCCAGAAATAAGATCTAAAGCTAAGCAACAGGGGCACCTGGGTGGCTCAGCTGGTTGAGTGTCCGACTTCAGTTCAGGTCATGATCTCACGGTTCGTGAGTCGGAGCCCCGCGTCAGGCTCTGTGCTGACAGCTCAGAGCCTGGAGCCTGCTGCCGATTCTATGTCTCCCTCTCTCTGCCCCTTCCCCGCTGGTGGTCTCTCTCACTCTCTCTCTCAAAAATAAACAAACATTAAGAAATAATAATAAAATAAAATAAAAGTAAACAACAACTTAGAGAAGCTGATGTTGGCTTAAGGTAGTGGATGCCTGGGGCTCTGCTGCTGACTCTGAGTACAGCTGGCTCAGTGATAAAGAACTTGGCCACCATTTAGCGATGTCTGCTGAAGGCGGGAGGGGAGAAGGGGGGGATGGCAGCCACACGCACCCGCCACCCCTGCCTATGGAACAAAGGGAAGTGAAGGCATCTTGCTCACACCAGGCTTAAGTCCAAAGAAGGAAACGGTTCGGGCATCGACGTTAAAAGCAATATTATATGAAAATGAGATTGTGTACCAAGTCATCCATTTAAAGAGGTAGAATGCAAACACTACCTGCTGCTCAATGCTTTTAAATTCTCAAGTGAAAATACTCCCGTCATAATAATGAGAGTCTGATTCAGGCAGATTTCCTCAAACAACACGTGACAGCTATGCCCCAGGAAACAGAAGGACAAATAAAACAGCTAACACATCTACCTGAAATGTGAGGAAGCAGGTAGAAAAAAGCAAGGCATTTATTGCAAGAGGAACGGAAACTCTGGACAGTGTTTCTAAAGAACAAAGGAGATGAACATTTAATCTAAAGAAATGATACCAACATTACGCTAAAGGGCTGGAAAAGGAATTGCAAACTCAGTGGTTTTCCTGGGATTCAAATCTGTGGTAGTACCACGACAACACTTTCATGCAAATGCCAGGAAGTCATTTCTTTTCAACTAGATGGAAAATAAGAGTCACACTAATGGCTTCGAGGTGAGAAAGTGGCCAGGAGAGACTCTACCCTGCAATTTGCCCCCCTATCCTTCCTTTTGCAACCAGAATCAAGTGCTAATGAACATATTCTCCTCTCCATAATACTACAACACCTGTCACAGGAAAGAATGACTAGGTGTCTCAGGATGGAAATGTTCTCTGATGGGCACCCATCAGCACATGTAGGCATCTTAAAACAAAACCTTTAAGGCTTTCAAACCAACTCCAAAGGGTATCAATTTTGTTTTTACTACCTAGTTCCGTTAAAACTACACTGCACAAATAATCATATCTACAGCTTGTAAGAGGTGAAAATAAAGTATCTAGCTCCCAGCCTCTACCTGATAAAGTACTCAGAAAAATGCCGTGCCGTATTTGGAACCTATTAGGACAGTCTTTTTTGCAAGTAACTGCATCGGAATCTTCTGACAAGCTTGTTAAAAAAGATTCTATCTGAATCGGAATTCTTAGGGATTAGAATCTGGAAATCTGTATTTTTAGAAATTTTTTAAATGTTTATTTTTGAGAGAGAGACAGCGTGAGCGGGAGAGGGGCAGAGAGAGAAGGAGACCCGGAATTCCAAGCAGGCTCCTGGCTCTGAGCTGTCAGCACAGAGTCTGATGCCGGGCTCAAACTCACAAATTGCAGGATCATGACCAGAGCCAAAGTCGCACGCTTAACCGACTGAGCCACCCAGGTGCCCCTGGAAATCTGTATTTTTAAGTTCCCCAGACCATTCTTCTGTTCACTAAAGTGAAGAACACAGCTTCAGGGGTACCTGGCTGGCTCAGTCAGTGGAGGATGAAACTCTTGGTCTTGGGGTTGTGAGTTCAAGCCCTATATTAGGTGTAGAGATTACTTTAAAATAAAATCCTAGGGACACCTGGGTGGCTCAGTCGGTTAGCATCTGACTTCAGTTCAGGTCAAGATCTCACAGTTTGTGGGTTCGAGCCCCCACGTTGGGCTCTGTGCTGCCAGCTCAGAGCCTGGAGCCTGCTTTGGATTCCGTGTCTCCCTCTCTCTCTGCTCCTCCCTCACTGGTGCTCTCACTCTCTCTCAAAAATAAAAATAAATAAATAATCCTTAAAAAAAAAAAAAAAAAAAAGAACCCATCTTCAACCTTCTACCAAGAGCCTAGTAACAGTGATCCGAGAATAGATGAAATACTAAAGAAGTATGAGGAATTAGGAGGAGAATGATGAAAGGGCCTATCGAGGTCACCCCAACAGGTGAAGCCGAGACCCAGAGAGTGACTTAATGGAGCTCACAGCAAACCAGAAGCAAAATTGGAACTGAGCCCATGGTCTCCAGACTCCCAGGGCAGCCCTCTTGCCACTCGGCCCCAGTCTCTGGGCCGCCCAAAGTGGGGGCCACACCGTCCGAAGCGAAAGCAGTGAGAAGGTAACTGCCGCTTCCCTATAAACAGGGCGACAGTAGATGGTACGGGTTTACACAGCAGACCCCACCCCGCTTGCCCTAAGCACGGCTTTTCCAGAGGGAAGAGTGGGATGCCGGTGGGGTTACTGCCCCCTCGAGTGTGACAGAGATGGGCAGAGGTGGCTTCTGGGTCTTTTTTGGTCTTCTAGTTTGCCAAGGCCTGAGTACTGATGTTATTTGATAAATTAGTTAATCCGGTTTTGTGTACGTAACAGAAATAAACAGTTTTGAAGGTCCCATAGTCTAAGAAGTCTATTTCAGAATAGTAAACGGGGACTTGCAGACTACTGTAATAAAGGAGGTGCTGGAGAGGATAACCTCTGAAGGATGGCAAGGCACAACTCAGGTCAACAGCTCTAATTACCCTAAGTGCTTTTCTTGTTTTGTTTTTTTGTTTTTAGTTTACTCACTTATTTTTGACAGCGAGCGAGCAGCGGAGAGGCAGAGACAGAGGGAAAGAGAGAATCCCAAGCAGGCTCCACACTGTCCGTGCAGAGCCTGACTTGGGGGCTCGAACTTACAAACCACGAGATCATGACCTGAGCCAAAAATCAAGACTCAAGAGGCTTAACTGACCGAACCACCCAGGCGCCCCTGGTTCTTTCATTTTTAAGGCTCCACAAGATCAGCAAAGGCTGCAAACTTCAAAAAGGAAGTCTCCGAGTCGTAGAGGGGGCTAGAATCAACCTCCTATTTTTACTCACAGGATGACTGAGCCACAAAGGCCCACAGCCCAAGCGCGGCAGGACTCCCACCACAAACCCAAACCCAGCAGAGCAGCTTTGCATACGCCTCGCTCCAACCTTGGAAGAATACCCGGAAAAGTTGGAAATCCCTGGTTCCTGGTTTAACGAAGACACATGTCTTACGTCCCATCTCAAAATAAATTCAGGACAAGGACAGTAAAAATTTACCTTCAACCCTCTTTGCTTTGAAAAAATAAGAACTATAGTAACACCTTAAAAAGGCATCTGGAAATGATGAGGAGTCATTCTGGATGGTAGAACACTTAGTTCAACTTTCAACAAGTGAATAATGTGAATTATTTTAGATGGCAATTTTCTGTGTACAGATTTAAAACTTTTTACCACCTTAAACAGAAATCAATCCAAGCCTTTCTTGATGAAGTGGGGTCGCGGGCGTGAAGATCACTTCATAAACTGCGCTGTGGCCCACAAAGTCTCTGGGCTCATGCGCCTTATCTGCCTTCCACTGCACAGCCACACCAGCGCCCCTTCCCTCATCTGTAGTCCCTCCCTCACTGTTAGGCCTCTGAACTGCCTTTTTCCCTCCAAATCTCAGTCAGCTCAGGCTGCACAACAAAATACCACAGACTGGGCGGCTTAAACAGAAAGTCATTTTCGCACTTCTTGAGAAGTCCAAGATCAACATGCCAGCCAAGGTCTGTTTCTGCTGAGAGCTCTCCCCTGGGTGTGTGGACAACCACATTTTCATTGTGCCCTCAGATGGGGCAGGGTGGGGGAGCAAGCTCCCTAGGGCCTCTTCTTACACGGGTACTGATCCCATCATGAGGGCCTCGCGACCTTATCTAAACCTAATTAGTTCCCTTGGCCCCATCTGCAAATATCATCACCTGGAGGTTAGAACTTCAACATATGAACTTGGAAAAGGGGGCACACCCTCTATACCCATCCTAACTCGATGCTTCTAACCTTGTAGGGCCTTCGAAATCAGCGATATGCTTATTAGAAGGCTATGTAAAATAAAAGCAAACAGGCTGAGGGGGGCCCCGATGGCTTTCCAATGAAAGGGACGGAGCTTTAGTGGATGGACTTTACACATTTGCTGTGTCACCTCCACTTTTGTTCATAGCTAGGTTTCCAAAGAGTGAGATTTCACTGTGAGATGTTCTTCGACTAACATTCAGCTTGCAAGCTGGAACAAGATTATTCTTATTTCTGTAGTACGCCAAGCTTGGAAACTCTGGGGAGGAGATGGAAAAAAAAAAAAAAAAAAAAAAAAAAAAAGCACAGGATAAAAGCAAGCTTTATATTTCTAAATTATGTACTGGCAATAACCCATGCTTTAAAGAACTGTAATTGGACCAACTAGGAAATAAGTAGTAGAGATTCTAAGATAAACTTTGAAGAACTTCTAAGACCTTGCAGAGATGAAAAAATACATTTTTTTGCAGCTTTACTGAGCTATAGTTCACATATAATGCATTACAAGTACATAAGTTTTTAGTGTATTCACAGAATTGTGCAACCATCACCACAATTTTAGAACACTGCAATCATCCCAGCAAGATAACCCGTAGACACATGCAGTAATCCTTCCCCATTGTCCTCTGACCTCTACAGCCCTAGGCAACCACTGTTTTCTGTCTCTACAGATTTGCCTATTCCGGACATTTCGTATAAATGGAATTGTACAGTATGTGATCTTCTACGGCTGCTTCTTTTAGTTGCGTATGTTTTCAAGGTCCGTCCTTGTTTAGCATTTATCAACACTTCACTTCTTTCTATTGCCAAACAATACTCCATTACAGGTATATATCACGTTTTGTCCAGGAATCAGTTGCTGGACAACTGGGTTGCTTCGACTTTGAATAATGCTGCCATAAGCGTACACCTACATGTCTTTGTGTGGACATGTTTTAATTTGTCTCGGGAATATACCTACGAGTAGAATTGCTGGATCATGTGGTTAACTGTTTAATCTTTTAGGAACCATCAGACTGTTCCAAAGTGGCTCTACCATTTTCACATTCCCACCAGCAGTGAGAGAGGGTTCCAACGTGTACACATTGCAGGCAACGCTTGCTATCTTTTTTATTATAGCTATCTTTTGGGTATGAAGTGGTATCTCATTGTGGTTTAAGTTTTTATTGAAATTCCAATTAAGATGCAGTGTAAAATTAGCTTCAGGTGTACAATACAGTGAGTCAATACTTCCGTACATCATCCTGTGCTCATCCCAAGTGTCCTCAATCTCCATCACCTATTTCACCCATCCCCCCACCCACCTTCTCTGTGGCAGCCATCAGTTCTCCACAGTTAAGAGTCTGTTTCTTGATTTGCTTCCCCACCCCACCCCCGCCTTTGCTCATTTGTTTTCTTTCTTAAATTTCATTGTGGTTTGATTTTATTTACATTTCCCTGTTGGATAATGGTGTTGAGCACCTTTTCATATGCCTATCGGCCATTCTGATGTACAATGTCGTCTACTCAGATCCTTTGCCCATTTTTTAGTGGGTTGTCTGTTTACTATTAAGAGTTTTTTATATCCATGAATACAAGTCCCATATTGATCTATGATTTGCAAATATTTTCTCCTACTCCGTGCATTGCCTTTTCACTTCCTTGATATTCTTTGAAGCACAAAAGTTTTTAACTTTGATGCAAGTCTGATTTATACCCTTTTCTTCTGTTGTGTTTTTGGTGCCACGCCAAAGAAAACTATTTGCTAATCAAGGTCATAATGATTTGTGCCTATGTTTTTTTCTAAACGTTTTACAGTTTTAGCTCTTAATACATTTAGGTCTTTCAGCTGTGGGATCAAGTTTTTGTGTGTGGATATCCAGTTGTACCCAGTAACATCTGTTGAAAAGACGATTTTTCCCCCATTTAATTGTTTTGGCATCCTTGTCAAAGACCAATTGGTCATTAATTGTGACAGTTCATTTCTGGACTCCCAATTCTATTCCACTGATCTATGTTTATCCCTATGGCAGTGTCACACTGTCTTGATCTGTAGTCATTTCAAAATGTGAGTCTTCCAACTTTTTCTTTTTTTGAAATTGGGCTATTTTAGGTCTCTTAGGTATTAAATTTTGGGTCAGCTTGTCAACTTATGCGAAGAAGCCAGCTGGGATCGTGATGGGATTGTGCTGAACGTGTAGATCAATTTGGGAAGCACAGTCATCTTAACAATGTTGTCTTCTGATCCATGAAGGTAAAATGGCCTTCCATCTATTTAGGGCTTCTTTAATTTCTTTCAAGAATGTTTTGTGGTTTCCACAGTGTAAGTTTTGTGGTCTTTTCATTAAATTAAAATCCTACACATTTTATTTTTATGTTGTTAGAAACGGAATTGTTTTCATTTTTGTATTGTCCATCAAAAGGGTACAGAAATACACTGGTTTTTGTATACCAATCTTATAGCCTGGAACCTTGTTAAACTCAATGAGTTCTAAGTGGATCTAGTTGTTTAGTGGATTCCTAAAATACATTTGATTTTGAATGCAAACAAAGCAAATTAATTCAGAAGAGACGACACCCCGAAGAACTGGAGTCTTAAGTGATGCCATTAATATTCTCAAATATGGCCAGGGAAAATAGAAGTACAGAAGCATAGAATTTTAAGTGCTTGAATTTTAGATCGCTGCTAGTTTAATTGTAGCAGGTATAGAGCAAAAATGAGGAATCAGGCTGTCAGTGGGTAGCTAAGGATCTATGGTGTGATTTAAAAGCACCTGATCATTCAAAAAACCAAAACTATTCAAAGAAAAACATTAAGACTCAATTATGAATAAAATGGCAAGAAAAAAAAAAACCCTTTGTTTCCTTTGTCACGTATTGTGTTTACCACGAGATTGTACTTTTTCCAAGAAACTAAAAAACCTAAAATACTCAAGGTCTCTCATACGTGTCCCACGCAGAGGCATACAGTTTTCTGAAGCAAGAAATTCCTGGTAATTCACATTTCACCCAAACTACCTGCCACATTTATGTCAGGCCAATTTAATGTCAACCAGTCCGGCCACAAGTGACTAGAAATGAGTTAATCCTGAATTCCTGAAGAAGGAAAACGAAAGACCACACAAGAAATTCAGACCTTGAATATAACATTTTTTTAATGTTTATTTTTAAGAGAGAGAAAGACAGGGAGCACGAGCAAGGAGGAGCAGAGAGAGAATTCCAAGCAGGCTCCACACTGCAACACAGAGCCCGATGCAGGGCTCAAACTCATAACTCCAAGATCATGACCCGAGCCAAAATCCAGTTAGATGCCTAACCGATGGAGCCACCCAGATGCCCTTGAATATACCATTTTAAAACGGGGCATGATTCTGATCAACTGATGGGAGTGTTAAAAAAAAAAAAAAAAAAGTATTTCACCTTGACCATGGACGTTTTTCCTTCTGGTGAGTTTTCTCCATTTCCTTTTCTATGAAAATAATCACACCCCTTGGTTTTATATGGAAAACCTAAGAACCAAAATATCATATACGGTATACACAGCTTTCAATGATTATAATCAAACTATAATAAAAGCGAAGCAAAATAAACACAGGAGAGTATACAAATGTTACAGGCCCTGATATTGCAAAAATTATGGAAAAGTTGACCTATCAGGGGAAGTAGAGGCAGGACGGATGGTATAATTTCATATAGTGGAGAGCTAAATTGACAGATTGAGACACGGAGGTTTGGACTCCATTGTTTTGCACTTTAAATAAAGGCAGCTACCAGAGGAACCAGAACCAATAATACAATTTACAAAAGTTGGTAGATGGAGAGGAGGGGAAATGAGAGGTAGAAAGTAATGAAAATGTTCATCTTTCGTAACAGGGAGTCAGAGGTATTATCGAAGGTTAACCAAGAAACTGTGGCACACATATGTATGGCAACAGTGATAACCAACAGAAGCACTATACACAAAAACTGTTAAAAGTAGTTGTCTACTGGCATTTTACTTTGGATTTTAGGTGCTTCTGTTTTAATTTTTATTTTTCTATTTTATTTTTTAACTATGCATATAATACTTCGTTCTTCATGTTTGTACTTCAGAACAAACAGGAACTTTTCGATCTAGGTTAACATTAGATATTTATAAATTTTCTTCATCCCTTGATGACCAGTTACTAGGATAAATCTGATACCTTGACCCATTACTTTCTAGATGCTGACATTACTAGGAAAACGTAAGAGTAAAACGGCAGAGTTCCTTTGGCGGAGAACAGAAAGGCGGGGTGGGGGGGGGACTTCTACCCTTTGATCTAAAAACTAGTGATTTTCAAGTGGCAAGGAACAAGAAAGCCAAAGAAAGAGACCCAAAATTACACTTGCCAAGATGGTTAGGTACATAAACAAGGTCATTCAAGCCTAAGGGTCTCTTTCAAGACCAAGTGACTTAGTTTAAGTAATTAATCCAGGCATTATGCTATAAACATCCAAGAAATTGCATTAACTTCAAATTAAACCACCTAGAGAAGGCCCATTGTAATGCGGTTAACTGACAGAGTAGTAGTTACTGTACTTTCACAGAGTCCCCATCATAAAATTCTGTTCAACTAAGGCTGCTTGCTGTATTAGAATTAAGCATCCACTCATGCAAAATGACAACTCAGAACAAGAAACATCAAGTAACTTGCCCAAATCGCATAGCTTGAACAAGCTGGTGACAAAATCTTCCAAAGCCTGAGATGGACCTACACCTCCATACAACAGTGTCTCAAGGAGGAAGGGACAAGGACTCAAACAGGGTGTCCCTCGGGGGATTTTTTTCTACATCCAAGAGAATATCTTTCTCAGCAAACCCTTAGCAGATTTGCCCCTACATCTCATTTGGCCAGAACTGGGTCAGATGCATTCCAGACGAGACACTGGGGGAAGCCATGACTGGTAGCCATGGTGCATATCCTGGGGCTTGGCACACTGCCACTCTATAAAAAAAAAATGTCTGTTTAAACCTCTGTTCTTCAGGGAGGCTCTGGATGAAAAGACAGACTCCTAAAACGCTCTATGCCAGATAACCCAGAGGAAACTAAAAGCTGCTCAAGCCAGCATCCTCCAGGTATGCTGATGATGGCCAAACCACATTCGGTGTGTGCAAACAAGTCCCTAAAGGGATAATAAAATCAAGAGAGGGACAATTTTTTACATCAACAGAAGGCACAACTGGAGCCTCAGGATCTTATAACTTAGTATGACCAAAGTATTATGGCTAATGGGACACATCTAAGATGTGTGAAAAGCCAATCCCACTATCCTTTCACTCCAAGTCTCAAGTAGTGGGAGCAAAGATTTTCAAGATATTGTCAAAGGATGGCTCCCGGCCCAATCACTTAGGACACGTCATCACAGAACACACGCCCAAGGCTGAAAGTTGATAATGACCATGCTCCTATCCTGAAGGCCTCGTGTTAGAAGAGGCCTTAGAGATCATCTGGCAAAAGCCTGTCATTTTCGACATGAAGAAACTAAGATCCAGAGAAGTTAAAAGTATTTGTGAAAGGACACACAGTGACACAGGGCTCAGGAGACCAACACAAATAAGCTAGCGTGCTAAGCAACTCTGGTGTTCTTGAGTCTCAGCCGCAACATGAGTTGGAAAGATGATCTTTTTAGCTGGTAACAGGTCCAAAACGGTATACGAACCACAAGCTAATCTTAAATAAGTGCCAAATGATTTTAAGTCTGTCTAGCCTTGACCATCAGAAAATCTGGGTCAAAATAAAGTACATCAAATATGCAAAAATCCTCAATCACATATTAGCACAACAAATTTAGCTACATACAGAAAGGGCTATATACCATGACCAAGTGGGATTTATCGCAGAAATACGAGGCTGGTTTAACATCCAAAAATGGACATAACACATCATGTCAACAGAATAAAAAACAAAATCACACAATCAACTCAAAAGGTGAAAAAAAAATATGCATTTGACAAAATTCAACCCCCTTTCATGACAGGAATAGTCAACAGACTAGGCATAAAAGGGAACTTCCTCAATCTGATGAAGGGTATCTATGAAACTCCCCAGCTAACCTCTTATCTAATGGTGAAAGACTAGATGTTTTCTCTCTAACACTGAGAACAAGTCAAGGGTGTCCGCACTATCTTGCCACTTCTGTTCAACATTGTACTGAAAGTTCTAGCCAGAGCAATTAGGCAAGAAAAAAATAAAAGGCACCCAGATAGATAAGGAAGAGGTGAAACTATCAGTATTTACAGATGACATGAGCTTGTCTATAGAGAATCCCATGTAATCTACAAGAACTGAATTGTATTTTCCAGTCAATCTGTCCTTGCTCGCTAAGGTTTTTACTTTCTTAAACTACTCGATGAAATGAAGAGCTTCTGTTTGTCGGGGCATTCATCCTAAAGATACGAAAGATTATTTACTTAGATGTAAACACTCAGATATCTGAGCTTTTGGCTTCAAGCTACAGCCTGAGAACAGGTGAAGGGGCCCTTCAAATACTAGTCACCCTTGGGATGGACAGCTGTCGGGTGTTAAAACTCAGGTTCTAAGGGACCTTCATAAAACAAAGTTCCACGATGAACAAATTTGAAAATGGAAGTCTAGGCCTTACCTATTCAGTAAGTTGAATGGCCGCAATTCTCAACTGCCTTTTATTATAAATTACTGAAGTAGCGAAAATCTTCTAAACATTAGTGTTTTCATCCAAATACCTGGAAGCCAAGAAAAAGGTCTGCCACTCACCAACAAACTATTCTCCTGCTCAGGCTGTCTTCCTCTCCAACCAGATGGACTAGCCTACTGCACATTAACTGTACCACGTCTGATCCGCAAATCTACACACACACACAGACACGTGATCAAGCCGACGCTGTGGCCAAACCATGCAAGACCCCTCTTATAAAATTGTCTTTAGGACTCCAGTCCTACAAGTCTTTTGTAGTAACCCCGCTAGTGCCGGTTTACAGATTCGTCACTTTGCCCTCTTCCTCCTGCCCACAACAGGCCTCAGCAGAACTGAAGGAGCTGTGCACAGCGCCTTGGTGCATGCTACCCTCCTCCCTGGTCAGACCGCTTCTGGCTTAGGACAGACATTGCTATAGGCCTTCAGGATGCAGACTGCTGCCTCCCCCACAGGCTCAGAATTCAGTCCTGCGGAAGCCGAAATGCACAACATAAAAACTGAAGTACATCTTCCTTAATATATGGTTTGGCAGCTGATGAATACGAGACTACAGCTGAATCGCCCACAGAATGACAAATATGTTAATAATTAGCATTATTCTGAGATGAGTAAATGCCATCTTCCTCAAACACAAGGCAGAGAGACTGAACGCCTTTCATTATGTTTTTCATGTACTTCTCACATGTAATAATGAAGTTCTTTGGTTAATAATGAAGCTAGAGAGCCAAATAAGTACAGTTGTTGGTTTAGAAGGTTTTGGCCTAGAATAAACCCAAGCCAAGGTCACAGACAGTCAGATACTGGCCTTCCTTCCCCAAATCTACACACAACTCCATTCGTCTCCCAAGAAACAAACCAGATGAAAACTTAGGACTCCCACCCGATACTCTTATTTTATTATAGCTCACTCCAAGTGGATTATTTTCCCTTCTTCCTACCTTCTCCTGTATTTCCAGACCTCCCAATGGCCTTCAGGTAATTCTGCCTCAATGAACCAATCACAGCAACTCTCCAGCTGGCAGAGAGGAAGCCCAGCAGCGCGAACAAGATTTTAGACCATCAGTTAGTTCCCCTCTGGTGCTCTTGTTACGGCAACAGCACTTTTCCACAGCTGATGAGGATGTTATGCAGGAAAAGAAAGGCAGAAAGAAAGGCTAAAAAGAGTTCTCTATGTTTCTGCTCATTTCCCAGAGCACAACACTCCCAGAGGGAGAAATTTCAGAACTTACGAAAGCATTAGCTCCCTTCCAGCTAACCAAAGTGTTATAAAAGTGAAGACAACTACGGTAACTTTCCCTTCCATTGAGGCTAGATGTAGTGTCTCAAAGGAAGAACCAAATATCATTCTCACTCCTCCACAGGCAGATAAAACAAAATAAAATCCAAGGGCATTTTTTTTTTTTGGCCTTGAATTTACTTAAAAATTGTCCTCCTTAACAATGAGAAAAGGTACTCTTCCAGCAATTTGAGAAACCCAAAGGTCACAGAGCAAGTTGTTTCCACCCACCTCTCATTTCCCAAACCACAGGAAGGCAATTGTGAGAAACCTTTTCAAGGATAAGCTGTATCCTCTGATTCCCAATGAATAAAGCACTCTCAAAGAAGGAGAAATTGTAAGTTCACTGTGTTGTGAATGTCCCTGCCCAGTCTGATCTTTTAGGGCATTCAGCACATCAACTGTTATCCTGGAATGCTCCAACATGTGTAAGACACTCCAGAAGGTCTCCAGAAGTTTGAGACAGGACATGCCAATCCCCTTCCTTCCCACTAAATAGAGATCACCAGTACGAACCTACTATCATTTTTCTCAATGTTTTCACATGTTAGCACTTGATTCTATACGTCTTTTGTTCTAGAACGAAAAATCTTATCACTCCCCAACCCCCTTCAAGATTTTATGATCATTCAGAGCAAGGACTGCATTTCCTACTTTTGTCTGTGGTCCTCTTTTGTGCAAAGCACTGCACTAAGCCCACAAAACTCATTTAAGATACCTAACCACATTAAGTCAGGTGCCTGGAAGAGACCAAATAACCAACTATCTTACCCTGGTTCAATTACATGGTGGGAGAGAGAGGAATGTAACAAGAGAGATGAACAAACCTTCAGAGGATGGGAAAATTTCCAAAGGGGGGAAATTTAATTAGTAAGTACTGTACATCTAAACGGCACTGAGTTAATAAGTGATTAAATCCAATCCCAACAGTGCTATATCCTATAAACACATTATGTAAGTCTTTGTGTTAAAAATCCAAAGAAGGGGCGCCTGGATGGCTGAGTCAGTTAAGTGTCCGACTCTTGATTTCATCTCAGGTCATGATCTCACGGCATCAGACTGAGCCCGGAGTCAGGCTCCTCGCTGGGCAAGAAGCCTGCTTACGATTCTCTCTCTCTCCCTCTGCCCCTATAGACGCGTTCTCTTCAAAAAACAAACAACAAACATCCAAAGATTACAACCTGCTCTACCAACAAATACAAGTTCAATATGATAAATAAGCCAAGACGACAAGTATTTAAATGAGACAAAAAAAACTGTGGGTATCGAAACTATCTGGAGACAGGCTAAGCGATATTTGAGAAAGCAGTACTGGCTGTGTAAGTTGGGAGGAAGGGTAAATGAATCAGTATTTCTGGCGGACTCTTTCCAAGCATTTTAGGAACTAATCCAGACTATGAGACAGGCTTCTATCTTTAAAGCAATTCTTAAGGACTATGCCCTTATTTTTAAAAACATGGTAGCCTGGTTGGTTGAAATACACCCAAAGGGTACCCCCTCTGTAAGTCTTCCTTCAGGGGAAAAATGATTAATATATAGCTAAAAGTTTAGTTCCTCTCCCACATAACTAATAGCTGAGTGCAGTTGTTACCATGACATATGTTCTCAACTGCTGAAGGCACAGGCATTTACTGACAAATAGCACAAAGAATTCTGCAAGAATCCACATATCTCTATCACCTTGGAAAACAATACCCATTTCTTAAAAGCTGTCAGTTCAAGTTCAGGACAACTCTATCTGGAGCAGATACTGGTCTGCAAAAATCTTTCAGGATCAAAAAGCAAGACCTCAGCACGCCCAGGGGCTGGCCTTGAACACATCAGGTCAGGAGAGAGGGTTGTCCAATGAGGCAAGTGGCCTCGCCAAGTCAGCTGACTGGCCTGCAAAGTTAAAACTTCTTTACTCCACACGTATTGAGGAACTCCTCCTGTTTGGGTCATTTTAAAGTCTTCCATGCCCCCCTCTCCCCTCACAGTGGCCTGGATGGATTCCTCGGTAGAGCGCTCTTCCTAGATTTTTATCCCTTGTTGTTGGCAAGAAGGTCTTCCTACTCTATGGGCCTTGCTATTGTGCAACCAATCCAAGGATCGCCCAGGCCTAACTGCACCGGGTTGGTTGTAGTACAGCTGGTGAGCCGGCCCACAGGAACGAAGCTAGCAATCTCCTAGGGCAGGGGCTGCAGCAAAGTTCAACCCTCTCGAGAGGCCACGCCATCACCAAAAGAAGGCAAAGTTCCGAAGTTAAACTGAAGCGCCATTCCCTTCAATAAGGTCCCATGAGATCGCTCTCTAGTCTCCTCCTCCCTCTGGAGAACAGCCCAGTCAGGGTACAGACAACCTTTGAGCTCCCTTTTCCCGTGACCAATTCAACATGCTTCACCTCTACCCCAGTGTTCTTCCTTGTAAACAGTTCCTGGTCATACTTCGAAAAGCAATGCTCAGGAAACTCTACCTGCACTGCCCTTGCCCAGGGTCAAGCAATCCCATCGATCCGAATGCCCTTCCTGACAATGCCCTCTTCGTCTACCCCCAAAAGCGTCACCTTCAAAACCCTACCGTTAGGGCTGCCAAGTGCTCCACTACCCCCTTGGCTATTACTTGAGTTATTTCTTTAGCATTCTCTCATTCTCCCCCCCTAGCCTGGGGACTCCCCTCCCACCCCCCCTCCGTGGGGCCTCGTCCAGCAAGTAAACAATGCTGTCAAAGCAGGATAACGCTGGGCGAGGCGTCCAAACACTGCATTCCAGCCTCCTCCCGCTGTTCTAAAAGCAGCAAAACAAGTCATCTCAGGGTCCCAGGAGCGAATTACTCTGCCCAACTTCCTTTCTAAAAAAGCCCGGGAGAGAGCTCCAAAACCAAGCCCTGGTGTGCACAAATGCACAATATGCAAGAAACAGAGGCAATGCAGGGTGAGAGCAAGGCCAACTATAGACGAGTTTGCCCAGGAGGAGGCAGAGAGGGGGGAGAAAACTGGGTCGAGCGCGTAAAGCTGCCACGAAGCGGGAACAAGGGCTTTTTTCACCGCCCCCCCCCGCCCCCAGAGACGGGAGAGCCACGTTCTCAGAGTCGGCGGCGCTGAATCGAGTTGCAGCCAACAGATAATGCGAAGTTAAGGTTCCCGAAAGCAGTCTCCCGGGGGCTTCCGCGGAGCTGGGGTGGGGGGGAGGGGTTGGGGGACTCCGGTAGAGCTGCGGTGGCCGAGGTGGCCCAGCGTGGACACGCCCTGAGTTAAAAGCCCGCGGCGGGAGAGCGGCGTAAGAAACCGGCTGCAGGCTCGGGGCCGCGGCTGGGCGGCCGGCGCTCACCTCCCGGCGTGGTGGAGAAGAGCGTCCCCCCGGGCGTGGTGCAATAGTCATGAGGTAGCTGCGCGGCGTCGCTGATGGGCACGGTGCGGGTGGGGATGGCGCGGCTCTGGCTGGGCTGGTGGCCGCTGCCGGAGGACGAGGACATGGCTCTGGGCGCGGGCTCTCGGGCTTTGTCCGGCGGGCGGGCGGGCAGGCGGCTGCGGCGGCGGCGGCGGCGGCGGCTGGGGGCCGGGGCTGCTCGGGCTGCTCCGGCGAGCGGAAGGGCGGGCGGGGCTGGGCGCGCTCCGCTAGCTCCTCGCTCGCTTCCTCTCGCTCCCTCGTCCCGCTCCGCTCCCGCCGCCGCCCTCTCAGCCGCCGCCGCCGCCGCCGCCCGATCCTCCGGCCTCCGCCAGCAGCCTCAGCAGCAGCAGCAGCAGCGGCAGCAGCGGCGACGACGACGACCGGAAGCGGGCGAAGGCGGGAGCCAGAGGGAGTTCGGGGAAGCGGATCGGCGGAGGTGACGTCGCGGGGGGCGGGGCGAGGCGGCGAGGGGCGGGGCGGGCGAGGGGGCGGGGCGAGGGCGAGGAGGGACCGAAGACAAGCGAGCCGGACGCAAGTGGGTGGGAATCTACGCGAAGCGTTTGGCAGCAGCTCGAAGGTCGGCCCGGAAAACTTAGGTGTTGTTTGTTGCTGTTGTTGTTGTTTTGTTTCAAATTGCCAGTCAACACTACTTTACTTGAGCCAACTTCTGTTTTCTAGCCACGTAAACAAAAGTGTAAGTTTACTTTTAATTGCTTCGTATTAAATATAGGCAATGCCCGCACTATGTATTAGGAAAAAAATCAGAGCTGAAAGGTTAAGTACTGTCTCCCAGTTTCCCAATTTCCCTTTCCCGGGTAAACCATTGGTACCAGCTGTGTATTTGTGAATCCTTCCGGAGACAGTCCTTACACACACACATAATGCAACATATAAACATTAACAAAAGAAACATTAATAATTCTCCGTGTCGCAAGGATTATTATTATGTTAGAGAGAAAGGAACCGAAGCACAGAGAAAGGTTGAGAACACAAGGTACCTGAAAATTCTAGATTTGGAACGCCATTCTTTCCTCTAGGGGTTCTCAAACTTTTCAGTCTCAAAGTTTACATTCCTAAGAATTATTGAGGATCCTGAAGAGCTTTTGTGTGTGTGGATTATATCTGTTTATAATTGCTATATTAGAAATTAAAACTGAGAATTTTTTAAATGTTCATTAGTTTATAAAATAATGTCATTACATGTTAACATGACATGTTTATTTAAAAAATTCTATTTTCCAAAACAAAAAGAAATCACTGAGAAGCGTGGCATTGTTTTACTTTTTGGCAAACATTTGAATGTGTGTTCCATAGAAGTCAGCTGGAGCCTCACATCTGTTTCTGTACTCAAACTGTTGTGATGTATTATTTTGATTCAAGTCTGTGAAGGAAACCCAGACTCCTACAAGTACGTCCTTAAAAAGAGGAAACTTCACAGAACCTTGGAAGGGGTCTCAGGGACCCCCAAAATTCCAGACCACTCTTTGAGGACTGTTGCTCTAGGCAGCATTGTCTCTACCCGCAACATATCCAAGATGGAATTGAAAAGAGAATCATGACTACCACCAAATATCTACCATCATTCCCATTTTGCGAATAAGGAAATTGAAGCTACAAGATATTAAGTGTTTAGCCAGAGTAAAACGGCTACTACCTCACTACTGAGAGAGCCAAACAGTTGCTTAGTAAAGATGGAAACAAACAAACTTACATAGTGGAGCAAATACTGTGATTGGTGGTCAGGTTGGGCCAGAGCATGACATGGAACCAATTTTGTGGGGAGTGTCCAAGAATTCAGGAAGAAGAACCTTTGACGGTCCCCAGGGTTGGAGGGGACTGAGCTCAACCTTGGAAGTTCTATGGCTTTGCATATGTCTAGAAAGGAGGCACTTTCCAGGGGAAAGAAAAGGTGAGATACTCGTTTACATCTGTATAAAACAAAGTGTGTGATTACAGCGTGCACCCGTCCTTGATCTCGCTTTTGATGATAGATTTTGGGATGTTCTGAGACGAACAGGGAGATCTTTCCGGACAAAGATTGGGTTGGAATATGGAATGAAATGAAGTAAATAAGGTTGACACCAGGGTTCAATTTTGAAATTGCAGAGACAGGGAAGTATCATCTGTTTTTTAATTCATCTTGACAGGCAGCCTGGAGTGCAGGAAGGAGCTCTTCCATTAACAACTGTGTGACCCCAGGCAAGGTACTCACACTCTCTGGGCCTCATTCATATTAACACCTTTACCTCACTGAGTAGTCCTGTGAGCGAAGCATATAAGGTGTTTAACAAATAATCGTCTCCTAGGAAGGTCATATTGAAATTAATGGAGGTTTATTATTTTCCTCTTGGGAGCTCCGGTGTCTTCGTTCCCCACATGGAAGGTATCATAGCCACCTGTCCTGGTTTCAGAAACCCCACAAAACTGCTTTCGTGGGGCTTTTGAAATTAAACATGTGTGTGTGTGCACGTGGTCGTGTGTGCGCATGAATGGCTGGATATTATCACCTCTAGAATACCCTAAAAAACACACACACACACACACACACACAAACCCTCAACTAATTTTTTCGCACCCTTTCGAAAAACTTGCTCTTTTTTGTGTGTAACAGCTTTATTGAGATATAATAGTTTACCATAAAATTCAGCCCTTTAAAGCTGATTCAGTGGTTTTTAGTATAGTCACAAAATCATTCACCTATCATCACCACTGTCTAACATCGGAACATTTTTTCACCCCAAAAAGACATCCAGGATGCATTAGCGGTCGCTCATATTTACCTCCAACCTCCTCAGCCCTAGGCAATCACTACAGTACCACTACTAGGTTTCCCTATTGGGACATTTCATATAAATGAAATAAGAGATCATGTAGCCTTTTGCAACTGGTTTCTTCCATTTAGCGTGTTTGAAAAAAATTTGTTGTCAATGTTTATTTGTTTTTGACAGAGAGAGAAAGAGAAGGAGCATGAGCGGGGGAGGGGCAGAGAGCGAGGGAGACACAGGATCTGAAGCAGGCTCCAGGCTTGGAGCCGTCAGCACAGAGCCCGACGCAGGGCTCGAACTCACAGACCGCGAGATGGTGACCTGAGCCGAAGTCGGACGCTCAACCGACTGAGCCACCCAGGTGCCCCTTTAGCATGTTTTTAAAGTTCAACTTGGGTAGTATATATCAGTACTTTGTTCCTTCTTTTTTTAGACTCTTTTTTTAAAATGTTTATTTATTTTTGAGGGAGTGGCAAGAAGGGGAGAGGCAGAGAGAGGGGAACAGAGGATTTAAAGTGGGCTCTGCGCTAACAGCAATGAGCCTGATGCGGGGATTGAACTCACGAACCCTGGGATCATGACCTGAGCCGAAGTTGGATGCTCAACCGACTGAGCCTTCCAGGTGCCCCAGTACTTTGTTCTTTTTAATGACTGATACTGTTCCGTTGCATGGATATACCTACCACATTTTGTTTATCCATTCATGAGTTGATGGAAATTTAGTTTGTTTCGATTTGGGGGCTGTTAGGATCACACTGTTATGAACATTTGTGTGCAAGTTTCGTGTGAGTATATGTTTTCAATTCTCTTGGGTGTACACCCAGGAATGGAATTGCGGGCTCATATTGTAACTCTAGACGTAACCATCTGGGGAACTGCCAGGCTGTTTTCCAGAGTGGCTGTACCATTTCACATTCCCACCAACGATGTATGAAGGTTCCAATTTCTCCACATCTTTGCCAATACTTGTTATTATCTGTCTTCTTGATTATAGCCATCCCAGTGGGTATGAAGAGGTATCTTATTATGGTTTTGATTTACATTTCCCTGGTGACTAATGACGTTGAGCATCTTTTCATGTTCCTATTAATGCTCCAAAGTATATCTTCTTTGGAGAAATATCTCTTCATATAATTTGGCCATTTTAAAATTGGGTCGTCTTTTTATTGAATTTTACATGTTCTTTATAAACATTCCCAAAACTGCAACCTTATCAGACAGATGATTTGCAAATAATTTCTCTCATTCTGTGGGTTCTTTTCACTTTTTTGATGGTTTCCTTGGAAGCACAAAAGTTGTTAATTTCAGTAAAGTCCTATTTATTGATTTTTTCCCCCTTTAGTTGCTTGTGCATTTGGTTTCCTAAGAAACCATTGCTTAATCCAAGACCACAAAAATTCATGCTTTATTTCTTTCTAAGAGTTTTATACTTTCAGCTCTTACTTCTGGGGCTTTGCTCCATTATAAGTTAATTTTTATATATGGAGTGAGGTAGGGGTTCAACTGGCACCATTTGTTGAAAAGGTTATTCTTTCCCTGTTGAATTGTCTTGACAAAAACCTGCTTCTTAAACTAGCATTCTGTGGGGAAACGTACTTCCGAATGAGGAACTCGAGGAAGTGGGACCATTGTAGGTTGGCAGAATACTTTTAGAATCAGCAGAGCAATGACTGTCACCACGACTCACGTCCAATGTCTCACTCTTTTAAGTAATTTATGTATACCACTGCTTCATGTATTCCTGACAACAACCCTATACAGTAGCCTCCATTATTATATCCGTTTTACAGATGGGGAACTGAGGCTCAAGGAAGTGGAATAACTTGCTGTATTAGTTATATATTGCTGCGTCACAAATTACTCCAAACCTTGTGCTTAAAATTACGCATATTTATTTTTTTAATGTTTATTTATTTTTGAGAGAGAGAGAGAGAGAGACCGAGCAGGGGCGGGGCAGAGAGAGAGGGAGATGCACAATCCTAAGCAGGCTCCAGGCTCCCAGCTGTCAGCATAGAGTCTGACACGGGGCTCGAACCCACGAACTGCGAGATCATGACCTGAGCCAACATTGGACGCTCAACTGACTAAGCCACCCAGGCACCCCAACAATGCATATTTATTATCTGTCAGTCTTTGAGGGTCAGGAACGTGAAAGCCACTCTCTCATGAGGTTGCAAATGAGGATGCTTGCCAGGTCTTTAAGTATCTGAAGGCTTGACCGGGGTCAGAGGATTTACTTCCAAGCTCATTCACATGGCCAGAGGCAAGAGGCCTCAGTTCCTCACCATGTGGACCTCTCCAGTGTTGCTTGTGTGTCCTCATGACATAGCAGTGGGCTTCTCCCTGAGTGATTGAACTGAGAGGGAATAGGGAATGAGTTACAGCGAATCTCTTGACCTGACCTTGGAAATCACGAATCATACCGTTACGTCTGCCACATTCTATTCATTAGAATCAAGTCACTAAGTAAGGCCAGCATTCTCTGGGGAGGGAATTAGGCTCTACCTTTTGAAGGGTGACATATCCAAGGATTTGTAGACATATTTTAAAACCGTGACACTTGCCCAAGCTCACAAAGATTATAAGTGCTTTAACAAGAGAAACCCACTGTGCAAGCACTGCTAAATCCCTGCTTGCACCACACTTGTTAATGTCCCCTTGGCCAAAGCAAGTCATGTGGCCAAGCCCAAAAGCAATGGGGAAGAGGACAAGAGCCTCTCAACTAGGAGTTCGAGTTCACTGGGGGCCAGCAATATAATAGTCTAGATAATGCACTGTCTTTTATCTCCCTGAAATGTTGGAGTCTTCTGGAATTGTCTTTTCCAACTTGCATTGTCTCTATTTCCTTGGGTTTACTTTCTCTGCCTGTTTTTAAGCCACTGTTTTTCAGGTTAGAAACATTCCTCACATGCCTGATGATCTTTGGCTCTCCATTCATGAAGGACTAAAATACTTAAGGAAGCTCTGGGGTGGAGAGTGAGGCTTGTCTCAGAAGGAGATTCTCTGTATGGTAATCAGACCCAGACCTGCTGTCTCATAGGACAGGGGGGTGGGGGGGGGGTGGAGGAGGGTGGAGGGGTGGATCCCCAAACGTCAGTATCTATAGATGTTTTCTCTTCTGCTGGTCAGTATTCCCCAAAAAAGCAGCCTCCATATTCCTGCCAGGGGAATGGAAGTCCAGGCCTGGGTTCTGAAAACCAAGCTGGGGCCAGGCAGGGAGTAGGGACTCTCTCCATTCAGAATGCAGACTTTCACTTGCTTTCAGTACAGCGCCTTCCCTAGGCCACAAGGCCACGCCTGGAGTACGTCTCTGAAGACCCCGGTGTCCCCCAAACCTCCTGTATCTATTGTTCAACCTCTCTCAGAGGTAAACCTCCCATCATCTGTGGGTGTCACGGAGGGAAAGGTGCTTGGCTGGGCAGGATAGTGAAAGAGATTTGGGGGTCCCAGCTGTTCCTTTTAAAGACTTTAAGCCAGTCCTTCTCTCTCCAACACCACCTTGCTCTCCAACTTCCAGAATGTTGTAACTATCACGGGTCCTCTGCTGTATCCTTTCCTGACTTCTTAGTCCTTATGGATTTATGCTTTAAAAAAAAATTCCTCTGCTCTCATTTAAGGGGGAATCTAATGGGAAAACATGTAAATAGCTAAACACATATGTTTACGTGGTTTCATTTAAAGAACACAACATGTTTTTATCTTTTTAAATGTTCATTTGTGAGAGAGAGAGAGCAAGCAGGGGAGGGGCTGAGAGAGAGAGAGAGAGAGAGAGCAAGCAGGGGAGGGGCTGAGAGAGAGAGAGAGCAACCGGGGGGGGGGGGGAACCGAGGACAACATATGTTTTTAAACAGCCTATCAGTTAGGAGTCAGTTGTAGTAACAGAAGAGGTTTATTCAGAATAGTAGGTGCTTAAAACAAACTGAATGCACTAGAGGAATGGTTTCCAGGCTAGGCCTCCAGGGATGACCTCAGAACCCTGCAGAACTGACCCTCCAGGAGAGCTGCTACCCAGACCAGAGTCAGGAAACTGGGGAGTAAGCAGCTGCTGTCCCAGCTGCCAGCCCCACCTTAGCCACGATGAGGGATCCGAGAGCTGCCGTCAGACTGTTGGCCTCAAAGCCACACAGAGCTCACTAGATCCATCCAGAAAATGGATGCCTGGAGCAACAAAGCCGCTCCCCCCTCTACTTAACTCCATTCTGAATTCAAGTCTTGTGTGAAGGCGTCTGACTGGTGGAACCCCAACCCCTGACACGCATCTGGGGGGGCTTGCCATTGTTTAGCTTTCCAGCCCCTGCAGTGCAAGAAGGCACAGCGGAAAGAAGTTAGAACAGGTGTTGAGTGTACCAATCTACCTATCCACCACAAAGGGTAAGAAGATGTGGATATCTGTTTTGTAACTGGACACTAGGATTCATTCCCTTGTTCTTCTCACCTTACCTAACTTCCTTCCTCCTAGCCTTGAGTTAAGGATTAAACTCCAGGGGCGCCTGGGTGGCCCAGTCAGCTAAACAATAGACTCTTGATTTCAGCTCAGGTCATGATTTCATGGTTCGTGGGATCAGGCTCCGCTTTGGACTCTGCTCTGATAGCACAGAGCCTGCTTGGGATTCTCTCTCTCCCTGTCTCTGCCCTTCCCTCACTCGCGTGCATGCTTGCACTCTCTCTCTCTCTCTCTCTCTCTCTCTCTCTCTCAAAATAAATAAATAAACTTAAAAAAAGGAGGGGGGATTAAACTCCAGAAGCGTCCCCTCTTGCCTTTGGTCGGGGGTTAGCAAACTTGGAGAGTAAATACTTTAGGATTTGCAGGCTAGATGGGCTCTGTCACAAGTATTTGACTTTATTGCTATGGTGAGAGGGAAGCCATAGACAACATGTGCACAAATGAGTGTAGATCCAGTAAGACTCTTCACAGAAGCAGGCAGCCAGCCGGATTTGGCCTGTGGGCCATAGTTTGCAGACCCCCGTGTTTGCTGTTACTGTCTGTTGACTCAACAAATCCTTACTGAGCATCTACTATGTGTCAGGTGCTTTCTGGAGGAGGGGATATAGCAGTAAACAAGGCAGAGACGCCCCATGTCCCCTAAAGTGAACATCCTACCTGGAGTGATTGTCTCCTCCCCCACCCCTTCCCTGCCTAACACACACTCTTATATAACACTCCATTTAAATGTTTTTTTTTTTTACAGTTTATTTGTTTTTGACGGGAGGGCAGGGAGGGGCAGAGAGAAAGGGAGGCACAGAATCCAAAGCAGGCTCCAGGCTCTGAGCTATCAGCACAGGGCCCAACACAGGGCTCAAACTCATGAACCCTGAGATCAAGACCTGAGCCGAAGTCGGATGCTCAACTGCCCGAGCCCCTTTAATACTCCATTTAGGTCGACCTTCCTGGACTTTCCTCTCCCCAGCCAGGGTTGGCACCCTGCCTCTGAGCTCTGGCAGGTCCCTGTGCACACTGAGGTCACTTGTACCGACCTTGTGCAGGAGCATTGTCTGCTTCTGTATCTGGTCCCCTGCAGAACTGCTAACTCTACAAGGATGAGAACGTCCTTGCCTCAAATCCCACGGGGCCTGGCTCAGAAGCAGCCTGTGGTCCGTATGTGCTGAACTGACTTGAAAAACCTTTTGTGGAAGCTGAGAGATAAAACAGCAGACATAGTTGTGGGCACATTGGTCTGGCGTGGCCCTATTCAGATGAGAACTTTTGTTTCTCAGTTGAGCGATGGTGTAATTGACATGCTCCCTTCTCAAGTATGCTTGCTTATGAGTTTGGTCAAATGTTTCCATTCTTGTGAACACCACCACAATCAAATGTAGAATATTTCATCATACCCAGAAGTACCCCTGAACCTTTTTGCAATCAACCATGCCCCTGTCAAAGCCCAAACCCCAGGCAATCACTGATCTGCTTCCTATGGCTGCTGATTAACTGTGTTCTAAAACTTTATATACGTGGAATCATACCGTATGTATTATTTAATGTCTCGCTTCTTCATGCATCACAATGTTTTGCTTGTATGAGTAGTCCGTTCCTTTTTATGGCAGAGTAATAGTCCACTTATGGACATACCACAGTCTGTTTGTCAGATGAGAATTTAAAGATATCTCTGCCTCTTCCCCCCAAAGCCTACCATGGGGGACTAGGAGAGTCTCATGTGGCCTCAAATGTACTAGTTGGGTATTATCTCTGAATGAAGTTATCTAGATAGTTGGGTTTGGAAAGCTGCAGTGCAATTGTGACCCCCCCCCCCGCCAGCCAGACACAGTACCTCTAGGTCCATACCTGAGTTACTGCCATTGAGCATGCAAATTATTGATGAAACATGCAAAATACACCACATTTCGGCAGCTCTTTCTTGGAATGTTTAACATTTGATAATATAATTGAAGTTGCAAAAAAAAAAAAAATGGAAATGGCCTGGGTGTCTCTGACCCAGGGATACCCTCCCTGTAGTCTGTTATTGTGGTTAGCCACCGTGGCTTTCCAAAACTCATTCCTTCTCCCTACATTTATCTGGTGCCTCTGTTCCCTCTAGTTCTGTCTCTCCCAAGGGTGGAAGGAGGCTGGCCCCACCTCCTATAATGAGGCCATCCACACAAGATCTGTATCACCATAAGGATAATCACCCCTTATCTTTGGATAATACTTTTCTGCTTTACAAAGCACTTTTGGACCATTATTTCACTTAAGCTGAGCCACAGCCCTGCGATGGAGGCAAGCTGCTTATTATTCTCACCTACGTTTTACAGATAAAGAAACTGAGGCTCAAAGAGGTTATGACTTCTCTGAGAGGCCAGGGAGCTGGGACTAGCGTTCCCGCTTCTGGCTGGCCATCATGTGCATTTTCTCCTGCCCCTGTGGCTTCCTGCATTGTAAAGAGGGCAAGATGTCCCTTGGGTTCCCATTCTTTATCGTCACATTTCTGAATTCACTGGGCAATGAACAGCATCCATTTCCTGAGCTCCTGAAACATAAGAGACAGAATGTGTTCAGAAGGTGATAACAATCATAGATAATTTTGTAGGCATGCAGGCTGAGTCAGGTGCTGTACTAGGCCTTCTAGGGATCTTATCTCTGTATTCCCAACTGCCATACAAGGTAGATATTATTATGCATGTTTTACAGATGAGGGAGCAGCCTTAGAGAAGCTAACTTGCCCAAGGTCACCTGCTATATTTCTAGAAATTCTCTAGCCTCTTGCCGCGGTTGGGAACAGTCTACTGTGCCTCGGCTTTGACATGCCTTGATTCAAATGCTGGTTTTCCAACTGCTTCTTATATGATCATGAACTGTGAAGCTATTCTGTCATCTGAAAGATGGGAGGACGAACCCCTCATTCACAGAGTGCTCTTCTGAGGATTACACGTCAGGCCCAGCCAAGGTTCGGCCAATGAGAATGGTGGTCAGGCACCAATCTGATCCAAGAGGGTTCCAGGGGCCACGAGGCTGGAAAAAGAGGGGCAGGAGGCATAGCAGCATGTGTGACTGTTGGGTATGCCAGAGGGGCCATATTTCAGTCTCAGCATCTCCTCTTTTGGGAACCTCTTTTGGAGGTCTTGTCGGGTGATGCCAACAGAAGCCTGTAGTTGTCGCCTTCAGAGAACAAGGTTTGGTTTGTTCAGGGTCACTGCAGCGTAATAAAGTCCTCCATCCAAGCCGGTGCATTACCTGCCTGTTTACTACAACTCAACACCTGGAGCTCCTGCCTTGTTCCCTCCCCATTCCAATATTAAGTGGAAGATTCTTCCTGGGTACAGCCCTCCCCGTATTCCCTGCAGGGGGAACAGGGGCAGTACACTTAATGCATCACCACATCTTTTGAAATGGAAAGGTACTGTCATCCAAACAGCGAATGGGGCGCCATGCCCTGTGCCCACCATAGCCCAAAGGCAAGGCACATGGCGTACAGAGCCCGAGAGCCAAGAGTGGGTGCTTGCCATGTTGAAGCAAGAAGTACTCTGCCCCGAGGAGCTTCTGCTCTCTCTTGGGTGGAGCCCAGGGTTTTCAGGGGGAACCCTTTCATAATGACGAGGTAGGCGCTGTCAGATTCAGGGTAAAGAGTACGACTCCGGGAATCTTATTCTCCACGTGGGCTCTGGACAAGGTACCTGACTTCCATCTCTCCATCAATTAATTCACTCAGAAGTATGTACCCCAGATGCTGGTATGGTCCCGACTCTGGGTTCGGCGGTAAACAAGGGCAAAGCTAATGGAGCTTCCATCTAGCTCTGGGACTCACCTGCCTTGGTGACAGCTCCTTGCACCCAGGCCTTCTGGCTGGATTTGCGTGGGGTTATTCATCCATCCACTCTGAATTCAGCTCAGAAGCCCTGGGGTAGCACCGACTGCCAGCGTATGCTGGATTACATCACCACCGTCCCTTCCGTGGCTTCCTATTATTCTTAGAATCTTGAGCGAGGCCTTCCATGGTCTGGCATCAGCCCCTACGTTTCTCCCTCTCATTTTCTGTGCTCCTGTTCCTCACATGGACCACACTCCCTCCTGTGTGCTTTTGCATGTGCTGTTCCCTTTGCCTGGTTGGTCTCTGTGGTGAACAGACTTTAAGGTGACCCCCATGATGTTCATCTCCTGGCCTTCACACTCTTGACTGTGGGGGAACCTGTGACTTGTTTCTAACCAACAGAATGTAGCAAAGGCTATGGAATGTCACTCCTGTGATTATGTAATGTAAGACTCCATCATGCTAACAGACTCACTTTAGAGCCCCCCACCTCACCCCTGCCTCTCTCACTCTTGCTCTCACTGGATTTGAAGGAGCAGGCTTCTATGAGTCCTGCTGTGACAAGAAAACGAATCTGCCAAAGCCTGAATGAGCTTGGTAGTGGTTCCTTCCCCAGTCAAGCCTCCATGTGAGAATGCAGCCCCTGCATCACACCTTGATTACAACTTTGCAGAAGATCCAGCTAAGCCATGCCAGGACTCCTGACCCACAGGAACTGAGAGATAATAAATGCATTACGTCACGAAGATTTTGTTTAAAACAAGGAAACTATATAAATGTGTTACTATTTTCTGTATGCGGCATAGAAAACCAACGTATTCTTTAATATTCATCTAGCTGACTTCTACTCATTCCTTTTCATCCCCATCCCCCTCAGATGCCTTTTCTCAGGGCAGCCTTCCCATCCCTCTCTGCCAAGGCCCAGTCTCCTGTTAGAGGCTCTCAGATCACTGTATGCCTCGCCTGCACATGACCTGTCCAGGTGTAGTTGTGTGATCAATTACTGTGTGCCCCTCCGCTAGACTGTAAGATCCATGCAAGCAGTCTATCATGGTCTCTGCTTCTCCCCACAGACTAGCATGGTGCCTGGCACATGAGTGTGCTCAGTAACCATCTGGTGAATAAATAAAAATTTATCAGGAGGAGTCAGGATGAGTGCAGTGAGAGACGGGGATTGTGCGGTGGTTAAACTCGGGGGAAAGCAGATAATGGCATCCTAAAAACTCACTTTTGTCATGACTTATCTGGACAATGGAAGCTAACCTTGTATGTCGGGGCATCCTTGGTGGGAATAATGTTCCGTACAGCAGTCACACTGAGCCACCCCCAGGGCTTGGCATGAGTGTGTTTCTCTTGGAAGTTTCAGACTCCTTCCTTCTTTCAGAAGAACATTTTGTATTTTGATCACCAGGCAACTCTCTTAACAATGTCCTCCCTTTGAGTTTCTGCTTTGAGGATGGAAAACACAGGGGGAGAAAAGAGGGACAGGTCAAGCGAAGGGAGCTTCACTTTGGCAGTTCGGGAAGGCCCACGCAATGCCAAATAGCCTGCTCCCATAATAGATAAATGGGCGAGTATGTGGCGCGAGGTGCTGGATGTGTCCCCTCTCCCCCCAATCCATATGTTGAAGTTCTAACCTCAGGCACATGTTGTATTTGGAGATGGGGTGACTATACTTGGAGATGAGACCTAGAAGGAGGTAACCAAGGTTAAAAGAGGTCATAGGGGTAAGGCTTTAATCCATAGGGCTGGTGCCTTTATAAGAAGAGGAAGAGATACCAGAACTTTCTCTCTGCTATGTGAAGATAGAGTGAGAAGGTGTCCATCTACTGTCAGGAAGAGAGACCTCACCAGAAACCAAATCAACTGGCACCTTCCTCTTGAACTTTCCAGCTTCCAGGACTATAAAACAACAAATTTCCGTTGTTTCAGCCCGCCAATCTATGATATTTTTGTTATGGAAAGCTGAGAAGATTAAGACATGGAGTTATCCAGAAGGCTCTACTCTATGTTGTAAAAATAAGGTTGAGGAGCCTCAGAATTTAGTCTTGTGTTCTCCTGTATCTTCAACGGGATTTTTCCTGTCTTCTCTGGTTTTTCTGGCATCAAAGTTTAAACGTGCCCAGGTCTCTACAGCTTTAAACACCCCTCTCTGGGGCCCAAGGCCCTTCCTCGCTACGGCCATGTTTTCCTCCCTACCTACCAGCCAAGCTTCCGGATTGTCTACACTTGCTGGCTTATCATGCTGTCATTTCCGTTTATTCACTCTTCAGTAGCCTCAGTGAGGCCTCCACCCTGCAGTAGCTCAGAAGCTGCTTTGATGTCCCATCCAGCAGACACGTTTTGGTCCCCGTCTGACTGTTCTCTTTTTCTCCGCCCTTTCTCCTCCTTTGAGTTTCTGGACACTGGTCCCTTCTGCTTCCTTCTGTCCCTTCCTGGAGTCTCCTTTGCGGTCTTTATCTGCCATCTGCTACTCTTCTGCCCTCATGGAAATGTTGATGTTCTCCAGGTTTTGTCGTTGGTCCCCTTCCCTTCTCACCCCACACCTCTGTCCATTAAGCTCCCCCAACTCCTTTATGCTCCAAGCATCCGCTGCGGGCTGCCAAACCTATAGCTTCAGTCCAGATTCCTCACTGAACTCCCGGCCCAGATATCTAACTGCTGCCTCGGTGTCCCTCAGGCACCTCTAACTGTACATCTTGTAAGTCGAGCCTGCCGTCTGCCCCCTCCTCCCTCTCCACATCCTCCCCGCTCCCGCCTGCCCTTTCCCGGAACATGAGACCATCATCTTCTGCTCACTCCGGCCAGAGACTAAAGATCAGACTCCAATTCCTCTTTTCCTCACTCCTCAGCTCTAGTCAGTCCCATGACCTACCTTTTCTGCCTCCTAAATGTTCAGGTTCATCCACGCATTTCTATCTCCTTTGCCTCTTAATCCAATATGGAGAGCCTGAAAGACTCTGACATGCCTGTTGCCTCCGTATGGCATTATTTTAACAGCCAAAGGGAAAGGTGCAATAGAGGTACCGAGGAAGAGGTCTTTGCTCCTTCTAAAGCTGCAGGAGAGAAGTGGATTGTAGGGTTTAGTGGATTTTTAATGAACGCTGCGTCATTGGAGGCACTCAAGGCAAGGATACTGTAGTGTGGTCTACTGCTTTGCATGTGACATGGGGCTGGACCAGAGGTGGCACTCTGGTGACCACGTCTAGCTCACAGATGCATTCCGTTTGGCTCATATACGGTTCAAAGTTGTTAACGAGTTTCCAATATTAAAAAGCTGGAGAGTTCAACATAAGAAAATGGATGTCTAGCTTTTCTGGAAAAATCAGATTTGGCAATTCTGGGCCCAGAGCGCAGGATCCAGACGGGTTGCTGACTGAGAGCTGCTGCATCCAGTGGCCTGTTCTCCACGGTCTTCCCCTGAGGCTTTGCCTACTCATGCTACTGCCTGGACTCTAGAAGCATCCGAGTTTACTAAACCTGAGCTAGGTGTTCTCCAGTGTCCATCCAGCCTCTGCTTTTACACTATCTCATGTCAGCAACGGAGGAAGTTCCCTTGGGATTTTCTCTAGGCTCCGCTATGTCACTAATCCTGGAAAAGCCCCTTCCCTACTCGCCGCAGTAAGAAGCGTTACTGGACCTGTCTGCTTTTTCCTCTGCCTCCACTTCCCTTTCCTGTCCACCCCGCTGGTCTTACTGCTTCGGATACGCTTGTGGTTCAGCTCTTCGGTTCTCTGCGGCCCATTCGGTTCCAATATCGCATCTCTTCAAAGCCCAGCCTCTTCAGGCATTTCGGTAGAGGATGTGTGCCCGTGTCTCGCCATTGCTCTGGAACTTACATGACTTGTAGAATAAGACATGGGAAGATAGGTGAATGGGAAGTTCTCATATAAAGGTTCTGAATGTCCCCTAACAGATGCAGAGGAACTAACAGCTGTCCAGGGAGATGCTGGGCTGGTTAGAAATGCTTTCAGCTGCAGATAAGAGGAAAATGTCCTCAAAATCCTGAATAAAAGCCATGGAGGCAGGTGTCCAGAGCCTTGAGGTTGCTGGAGTTGGTTCAGGGCCCCTGTCACAGTCAGAGAACTATCGTAGTCACATTCAAGGCAGGAAGAAAGTTGTCTAATCAGGAAAGTAAATACTTTCCCGAATACCCCCAGTTGATTTCTGTTTTTATTCCACTGCTGTCACGGGTGTCCTTCCAAAAAGGATACGTTGGTATTCTAAGCATCAGTACCTCCGAAAGTGACCTTATTTGGGGATTGCATCTTGAAAGAATCAGCCAAGGTAAAAAGACGTTGTTAGAGTTGGTTCTAATCCAGTAAGACCGGTGTCTGTGTAAACACCAGGGAAATTTGGACAGAGACAGGCGCGCACAGAGGGCAGGCCACGTAAAGAAACAATGGAAGAAGGTGGCCATCTACAGGCCGAGGAGAGAGGCCTGGAGCAGAGCCTTCCCCTCAACCCTCGAAAGGAACCCGTCCTACCAACACTCTGCAGGTCTGTGAGACAAGAAATGTCCACTGGTTAAGCTACCCAGTCTGTGGTACCGTGTTATGGCAGCTCTAAGACGGTAGGGTCAGGCAGACCATGACATATGGCTTCCTCTGGTTTCAAGAGAGACAGAGAAAGCAAGTATTTCATTGACATAGTGCTGCCCCAAACAAAATGGGATTCAACTGACGAGAAGAAAGAAGGCAGCAGAATTTGGAATGGCCACCAATTGCATCAGCCAATATCCTGGGGAGTCAGAGACAAGAAAAGCTGATCCATAAGAAAGAGTGCAGAGAAAGGATGCATTTCCTGGTCTGTTGATAAACAAACAGTTGGCTAATAAACACTCCCTAAGCACGTAGGGTCTCCAGCCCTGTGCCATTTAGAGGCTACTTCCACAATCAGTCTCTGCCCTTCCCTCAAGTAGCTTGTAAGTAGACTATAAGTAGCTTGTAAGATAGACACAAAATCTGTATTTATGGATCATATTTTCTTGGGCCCCAGTAGTCTGCGCATGAAAAACAAGGTTTATTCCTTTTTTAAAGTTTATTTATTTATTTTGAGAGAGAGTGAGCACGAGCAGGGGGGTGCAGAGAGGGAGGGAGAGAAAGAATCCCAAGCAGGCTCCGCAGTATCAGCATGGAGCCTGACATGGGCTTGAACCCAGGAACCGTGAGATCATGACCTGAGCTGAAATCAAGAGTCAGACACCCAACCAACTGAGCCCAGCACCCCAGCATTTATTTCTTTGGCTTAGTCCCCACCTACTGAATTGTAGGAACCCCTACCTCAAACCTCCCTCTGGTAGAGACACTAGTTGTTCCCCAGTATCCATTTTCAGCTTCTTCTTTTTCATAATAAAATTCACAAGTTTTAGTTCAGCATATGACCCCTCAGCCATGGACTGTCTTTACCCCAGCTTCCCATGCAGTGAGGTGTGGTCACATGACCAAGCCAGGGCCATGGGATGTGAACAAAAGCGATGCATGAAACATTCGGGTCATCTCCTTAAAGGCAAAGTGGCTTGCTCCGGACATTTTCTTTTCTCATTCCTGCCAGCTCAGAAATGTTCTAACTCCAGGAGCAGCCTGGGACCCAGAGGTGGAAGAAGCATATTGAGGATGACGCTGGAACTGGCCATCTGGTTTTTAGATGACCTTTGGAGCAGGCCTGTCAACCTTCCCTAGATCACCGGTTTCAGGAGAGACAGAAACAAGTATTTTATTTCAGTGGAAGTATTTTTGGGTCTTTCTTAACAGCAGCCTAGCTGTACCCTACTTGATGTACCCCCTGAGAATAAAGTGGGGGCATCCCATGTGTATTTGCAGACATAGTACCTTTAATGCAGTGTGCAGTGTGTGTGTGTGGGGGGGTGCTCTCACTGTGACATGTCTTACATGTGCTTTGTTCCCAAGTCACATAGCAGGCCTGTCTCTGGCTTTCGGTTTCTCACTAGGACCCAGGAGTTAGGGGCGGGGCTAGGGCAAGGCCGCACCTAAAGAGGTACTTTGAGGCTGTGCAAGTGTGGGATTGGCAGTGGAGAGTGAGTGGCTCCTTAAATTCTGTACCCTGGGGGCCTCTGGTAGCACTCCCCAGTCTAGGACTGTCAGAAGCTATAGCTTCATTGGGGCCACCCTCTTTGTCTCTGAGGGTTCTTCTCCTGTCACATGCTTTCGACCAGGGCCTTGGACTGGTGAGACTGCCTCCTGAGCTCCGGCCCTGGTCTGTCGCTGGACCTCCTGACTCTATCTCCAAGACCTTGTTGGACAGCTCCCAATGGATGTGCTTCTCAATGTCCCCTGAATCTCCCTCATCTTTATTTACCCCTAGACCGCATGTCCTTTGTTCTGTACAGGGCATAGCCTGGTCCCCCACACCTCAGCCCTCGCCCACACACTTTTCTCCTTCATCTCCACATCCTTACCAAGTGCTGCCCAGTCTCTCTTGAAAGCATCTCCTGAATCTGTCCCTTTTCTGTTCTCTCGACAGCTACCTTACATCAGGTCCTTGTCTTCCTCACGTGGACCACCATCTCACATGGGCCTTTCCAGAGTTTGGTCACTATATGAGCAGACTGTGGAGTTGGGCTACCAGAGGTTGAATTTGAATTCTACCACCATGTGACCTCGGACAAGCTCTTTAACTGCTCTGTGCCTTAGTTTCCTCCTCTTTACTTATTTATTTCTTTTTGGTTTTGCTCAAGATGACTTTAAAATTTTTTTTTTAATTTTTATTATGATTATTTTTAAAAATTGAAATCCAAGTTAGTTAACCTATAGTGTAATAATGATTTCAGGAAGAGAATTTAATGATTCATCACTTACATATACCTCCACCCAACAACCCTCCAGCAACCCTCAGTTTGTTCTCTGTATTAAGAGTCTCTTATGGTTTGTCTCCCTGTCTGTTTTTATCTTATCTTTGCTTCCCTTCCCCTTGTTCATCAGTTTTGTTTCTTACATTCCACATGTGAGTGAAATCATAGGATATTTGTCTTTCTCTGACTGACTTATTTTGCTTAGCATAATACACTTTAGGTCCATCCATGTTGTTGCAAATGGTAAGATTTCATTATTTTTGATCTGTGAGTAATATTAAATTATATATATGTATATTATATATATGTATATTTTATATATATGGGTATATATATGTGTATATATATGTGTATATATATATACATATATATATATAACACTTAGATGTTATGTATCTATATATCTCTATCGCTCTCTATATATACCCAGCACATTTTCTTTATCCGTTCATCAGTCTGTGGACATTTGGGCTCTTTGCATAATTTGGCTATTGTTGATAGTGCTGCTGTAAACACTGGGATGCATATGCCCCTTCAAATCAGCATTTTTGTGTCCTTTGGATAAATTCCTAGTAGTGCAATTGCTGGGTCATAGGGTAGTTCTATTTGTAACCTTTTGAGGAACCTCCATACCATTTTCCAGAGTGGCTACACCAGTTTGCATTCCCACCAGCAGTGCAAAAGGGTTCTTCTTTCTCTGCATCCTTGCAAACATCTGTTGTGTCCTGAGTTGTGAATGTTAGCCATTCTGATTGGTATGAGGTGGTTATCTCATTGTGGTTTTGATTTATATTTCCATGATGATGAGTGATGTTGAGCATTTTTTCATGTGTCTGTTGGCCATCTGGATGTCTTGTTTGGAAAAGTGTCTATTCATGTCTTCTCATTTCTTCACTGGATTATTTGTTTTTTGGGTGTTGAGTTTGATAAGTTCTTTATAGATTTTGGATACTAACCCCTGATATGTTGTTTGCAAATATCTTCTCTCGTTCCGTTGGTTGCCTTTTAGTTTTGTTGATTGTTTCCTTCACTGTGCAGAAGGTTCTTATCTTGATGAGGTCCCAATAATTCATTTTTGCTTTTGTTAGTTACCCTTGCCTCTAGAGACACGTCATGTAAGAAGTTGCTGCAGCCGAGGTCACAGAGGTTGTTGCCTGTTTTCCCCTGTAGGATTTTGATGGCTTCTGTCTTACATTTAGGTCTTTCATTCATTTTGAGTTTATTTTTTTGTATGGTGTAAGAAAGTGGTCCAGTGTCATTTCTCTGCATGTTGCTGTCCAGTTTTCCCAACACCATTTGCAGAAGAGACTGTCTTTATTCCATTGGATATACTTTCCTGCTTTGTGGAAGGTTAGTTGGCCATACATTTGTGGGTCCATTTCTGGGTCCTCTGATCTGTTCCGTTGATCTGAGTGTCTGTTCTTGTGCCAGTACCATACTGTCTTGATGATTACTGCTTCGTAATACAGCTTGAAGTCCAGGACTGTGATGCCTCCTGCTTTGGTTTTCTTTTTCAAGATTTCTTTGGCTGTTTGGGGTCTTTTCTGGTTCCATACAAATTTTAGCATTATTTTTTCTAGCTCTGTGAAGAATGCTGGGGTTATTTTGATAGGGATTACAGTTTCCTCATCTTTAAAATGGGGCTGCTAACAGGTGTGTGTGTGTGTGTGTGTGTGTGTGTGTGTGTGTGTGTGTTTAAGACGGAATAGATAACACAAAGTGCCTGGTGGAAAAAGTGACATTTTAGGTATAAACTGTTTAGGTCTAAACTATATCCCATTTAGGTATAAGCTGTTGTTGTTGTTGTTGTTGTTATTTCACATCATGCCACGCTCTGTTCCTTCCTCCCAGAGTGCCTCCCTAATCAGGTCACTACCTTGCTTGTAGGTTTTCAAAGCTTTCCGTTATGTGCTGTGGGGGGATGGTTGCAGTTACGGTTGCAATGTGTTTACTCCTCTCTGTATCTACTCCCTTAGTGGCCCTTCCATATTGTCTCTGTGCTTGGCCATGTTTTGGCTAATGAGGTAATGGAAAGTTTGTGCCACTAGGCAGAGGCTTGAAAGGTGCTTTCACCATGGGCTTGTCTTTTAGACTGAGCTGGTCCCCTGGGTCGTAAGAGACCACGTAGAGCAAAGGTCCCAGTCTGTCCTCACTGAGGCCCCTCCACCAACAGCCTACCAACTGCATGGATAACGGGAGTGAGGCTGTTCTAGACCATTGGCCCCAGCCAGGTGCCAGCTGACTGCAGAGATCAGCCCAGCCAGTTCAGACCAGAACTGTCCAGCTGACCTACAGAACTGTAAGGAAAAATACATGTCTGTTGTTGTAAGCTGCTATAATTTCAGGGTGGTTTATTGCAAAGCAAAAGCTAACTGAAACACCCAGGAAGTCAAGTACCACCTTGTCATCCCAAGAGCAAAGGTTCTCGTGATGACTCAACATACATTTGCATGCCATTCCCACGGCCCCTTATCCTCAAGGCCTCAGTTGGAGGTGAGCACTTGGGTGTTCCCAGAATACTTTCTGCCTCCTGGCTTCTAAACCTGTGCTCAAGCTGAACCCCACTCCAGGAATGGTCTTCCCTTCCCTATTCCTTTCTCTCTCACATGCCCTTCTTGGCCTTCTGTGCCTACTGGAATTCAGCTCATCCTTTAAGACTTCTTCAAGGGGAATATTTTCCTGTGGTTGGTGGGCAAATTGGGAGCAGCCTTCCCCTGAAACACTTTACTTGATATCGCTGAACCCCCAGTTCTCTATTGTAATAGGACAGTCTTTCCCAAGGTGGGAGCTGTATTCTTGGAGGTCCAGGAGCACTGCTTTGAGAGAAGGATTCCCTTTTTAAATTTCGTCCAATCATTGTGAATTAACCAAGGCACTGCCGTGTCTTTACTCTCTCCCTAGCACTTGCTGGCCTCCTTTTATAACAAAGAGAACAGCCTCTGGAGCAGGCCATCAGCAGGCAACAATAATGCTGTGTCATTTCAGTCATTTCATTATATGTAACATGTTTTTCCAGTTTTATTGGGATATAACTGACTTAACCATATTTATTTTTCTGGTTACTTTCTATCTATGACAAATGATACTACTTTCCATGTGTAGTAAGGATACAAAGTTTTCTTTTAAAATAAACATTAAAACATGAGTCGGTTTAAAGGGGAAAAAAGTAAATAGTAGTATTGTGTGCTGGTAAACCACCTCTCCAAGAAAAAAAGTCCCAATTTAGAGCGTGTGCTGATTCCCATGGTATAAACCCTCCCATCATACAATTTCCAATAACGAAGGTGGCACCACTGAGTGCAGAGCTGGAAAGGAATGTGCAGAATGAACTCTTCTGAGTCTGTACAGCTGGCTCAAGTTCACTACGAGGCGGGTGGGTTCAGGTAAAGCAAATATCAGCCACAGCTGAAGCTTGAGAAACACTTTATTAAAGTCACTTTTGGGGGGCACCTGAGTGGCTCAGTCAGTTAAGCATCTGACTTTGGCTCAGAGCATGATCTCACTGCTTGTGAATTCGTGCCCCCGTGTCAGGCTCTGTGCTCAGAGCCTGGAGCCTGCTTTGGATTCTGCGTCTCCCTCTCTCTCTGCCCCTCCCCCCTCACACTCTGTCTCTCTCTCCTTCAAAAACAAAAAAAATAAATAAATAAATAAACATCAAAAAAAAATAAAGTCACGTTTTGTACAAATCGTACTTGTCATGGCAGAGTGCTTGTGTCCTGAGGGAAGTGACTGCTTCCTGCTCCTCTTCGCAAACCTTGCAGTCCTGGAGGGGTCCCCACGGTGGGTACCTCCGACCAGGCTGAAACTTCTGGAAGAGGGTCTGGGTGAACTGCTCTTCCGCTTAGGATGATAGTGATGTGTTGGGACCTCGAGTTCCTGCCTGTTGCTAACTCAGCTCCAGGCAGGGGCGTGGCCCACCTTGGAGGACTCAGGAAGGCACAGGATGATATGCAGGCTCTGGCTCACACAGGTCAATGGGACTTCAGGTTTTGTTCCTACCTAAATGTACTTTTCCCTCAAGGGGTGTACAATAAGGACAAAGATGGGGAGAACCGGCTGGAGAAGGAGACATTAAAGGTCTTGTATTGGTTTTCTAGGGCTGCTGTAACAAAGTACCACAGTTGTCTCACAGCTCTGGAGGCCGGGAAGTGTGAAATCAACATGTTGGCGGGGCTGGTTCCTGCTGAGGGCTGAGAGGAGATCTGTTCCAGGCCTCAATCCTTGGCCTGTAGATGTCCCTCTTCTTCCTGTGTCTCTTCACATTGTCTTCCCTTTATGCATATTTGTTTGTGTCCAAATTTCCCCTTTTTATAAGGACACTAGTCGTATTGGATTAGGATTCATCCTACTTGACATTGATTGTAGTAATTTCTTGATGGGAAGTGGTCCCCCATTAGGGCTCTTAGTCATTGGAGTTGAGCTGCTGGCTTTGGCCACAGGATAGTGTCCACAGGTACGCTGAGAATTTATCCTGCTGAGCAAGGGGCACCCCCTCAGGAAATAGCCAGATAACGATTTGCCATTGCACAAGAGGTTTCCTATCTGGCAGGCAGCTGGGAGGCTTTCAGGAAAGCCACTGGGCCGTTTTTGAGCTCTGGCAAATACCCAAGCCTCTCTCTGTTTACAGGTGAAGGTGTATGGCTTCCATCTGGGTGACCACACTTGGACCAGGTCTCTATGGGGCCCAGACCTCCAAAGATGCTCTGTTTGGGAGCAGGAGCCTGTTTGGGGCCAGCTGAACTTCTTAACTGAGAAGCTTCAGTGGGGCTTTCCCTTGCCCAGCCCTGACCCTCTCATTTGTTATGCTGAAACTGAAGGTGGCAATGGATATCTTGTGAGTGAGAGATAACATTTTACCACTTCACTGTGTTGAATGAGATCAGTAAACATCACGATTGAAAATCTTAGCACTGCCGATCGATATTGACCGAGCACCCACTGTGTGCTGGGTATCATGGGAATATTTATTGAGCACTGCAGTAGAATGCAAAACTAGCCTTGATTCTCTACCTGCCCCTGTAACCATGTTCCTTGCAATGGGACATTGCTGCTCCGGCCATCAGAAGATGGAGTCTATTTCCCTGCCCTTGAACCTGGGTTGGACTTGTGACTTGGTTTAGTCAATACGACTATGGAAGTGTTGTTTATGCCAGTTTTGAGCCTAGACCTCCAGAGACCTTCCTTGCATGATTCCACTCTTGCTCTGGGAACCACGTGGCTGTGTGTTAACCAGCCTGGGCTAGCCTGCTGGTGGATGAGAGACCTGTGGCCCAGTTACCTCAGTTGAGAGTGAACCATCTCCCCAGAAGCAGAGGCCTCTGGCTGCCTAGCTACTCTCCCCAGATGCATCAGGGAATCCAGCTGAGACCAGAAGAACTGCCCAGCTGAGCCCAGCCTAAAATGCTGACCCGTAAAATCACGAACTAAATAAATATTTATTGCTTTAAGACACTTCTGCCTGTTGTGGTGCTTTATTAGACAGGAAAACAAAGTGCTGACTGATACAAGCACTTACCGTGTGCCAAGCTCTGGTTGATTTGAAATCAGGCAGAGTCTTGGGAGAAAAGACTGGTGCAGAGACGGCAGAGTAATGGGCATGGCGCAGTAAGTGCAGAAGACGTGGTGTTTGAGCTGGGCAGGAGTCTTGCCCGTGTAGAGTTGGAGGGTCCAGGATGAAACTCCTGGGAGATGGGACTGAGTATGATAAGGCACAAATATGGGATGCCTTAGGCTGGGACCATCAGCCAATGGCATTTACTGAGACCTTACTATGTGCACAGAAGCACCGCACTGGCAATCTCAGATCTGTGTATGGCCTGGCAGGGAAGAGTAGACATCCACGTGTGGAAATCGGCCAGAGATGTAAGGCTGGTGGCTTTTTTTTTTTTTTTAAAGTAAGCTTTGATGATACCCAACACAGGACTAGAATTCCTGACCCCAAGATTAAGAGATGCATAGTCTACCGACTGAGCCAGCCAGGTGCCCTGTAAGGGTGGTTTTAAGTGAAACAAGTGGCCGGGGTTGCTTTGTCCAGAGTAGTAAGGATCTTGGCTTGGGCAGAACAGGACTTGATCCAATTATTATTTGTATCTTGTACCTGGCATGTATGTGGCAGGGATAGAGTGATGACGAGTTTGGGGAAAGACTTCCATAGACAGTCTTCCTGAGAAGGAGTCAGAAAACATGGCCACTCAGGCATCCACCTGAGTGGTAACCCCTTGAAGGCGGGTCTGTGTCTCTTTGCTCTTGACACAGGATCCTGCATACACAAGGCATTCAGGTTGAAAGACTTTCTTTGGAGGCATTTCTCCTCCCCTTCCCTTTATTCCTACTCATCCATTGTATTAGTTTCCAAATTGCCACAGACTGGGTGACTTAAAAGAAATATGTTTTCTCATAGTTCTGGAGGGTTGAAGTCCAAAATCAGATGTCTGCAGAGTTACTTCCTTTCTTGCTTCTTCCTACCTTCGGGTCCTTGCCCACAGTCCTTGGGGTTCCTTGGCTTCTAGGCACATCACTCCCATCTCTGCCTCTGTATTCACATGCCCTTCCCCCTGTGTGTCTCTGTCTCTTCCTATCAGAACACCACTCACACCCTACTCCAGTATGATTTTATCTTACCTAGTATCTGCAATGATCCAAATAAGGTCACTTTCTGAGGTACTGGGGGTTAAGACTTCAGGATACCTCTTTTTGGGAAGACAATTCAACCGGTAACATCCATCAAGACCCAGGGGAATGTGTGTTCCTTATCTGACTGCCCCAGTCCCCGGAGGCCGAGTTAAATGTTCTTTCTTCAGAACTCCTACATATTTAATACACGCTTTTAGAGCATTTGACATGTTGATCATTGCCATGGGTTGAGTCAGGAGCCTCGCTTCTTTGGTCGTCTCCATAGTGCCTTGTAAAGGGTATATGGTGAGTCCTCCATAAATAAAGACCTGTGAAGCAGCCACCTTTCCCTGAGCTGTCATGCTCAGCGCTGCCCGGAACATTTCATGCATTAATCCTCACAGTGACCCCCTGTAAAGTATTTATGTATTTTAATTCCTACTGTATAGAGGAGAATGCTGGAATTTAGAAAGGTGAGATAACTTAGTGCAGCCACAATTGTCTCTAACAACCCGAATGGGCAGCTGAAGTCATCACATGAAAAGTTTTCTATCCCCCCCATCTTCACGTTTCTCAAAGTGCCCCTGATCTGGCTAATTCAACTCTATTCTGTCGAGAAGAATCTGGAGTCCTATTTATTGATTTCGGGGTCTGTGCGACACGTTCGAACCGTCTACACCCACGTTCGTTGTTTTCCCTCCAGAAGCCGCACACAAAGCGGATCCACCCTGCGGACGAGAGCGCGCGGGCCGCTTTTCCGCGCGCGCCGCTCCTGGGCGCAGCGTGAGGACCGGCTCACTGATTGGCTGCGCGCGGCCCGGGCCCGCGGCCTGCTCCCGCCCCGGCATCTATGCCCGCGCGGCGATTGGCCGAGCGGTCGTGCGCGCAGAGCCCGCGGTCCCGCGCTCCGCGCCCCGCCCGCTCCAGCGCGCCGCTGTTGCATGGGGCGCCGCCGGCGGCCGAGGGAGCGTGACTGCGCTGCGCAGGGCGCTAGGAGGCATTGTCGCTGTAAGTGGAGCAGAGAGCGGCCCAGAACGGGTCCCCACGCTTCGTGCCCCGCAAAGTAAATGTAGTCTGAGGCTGAGCGCTGGAGGGCTGGGGGCGAGAGGGAGAGAAGTGCCCCCGTTTCTGCAGCGTCCTCACCCCTCCCCCAGGTCACCGGGTGGAAAGAGCAGCGGTGCATCAGCTGCGGCTTCTGCAGTGCCAAGGGGCCCGGCGACGTGCCGGCTCCTGTTTGCAAACTGCTGCTGGACCCCGGTTGGCTCGCGGGAGTGGGCGCAGCGGTGGCAGGGAATAGGGAGCCGGGGGAAGCGGTGCCGGGCCTTGGTCCCCGCGGGAGGCGCCCTTGCCGGTAGAAGCTGTTGTGTATTTCGTTCCTGAAGCAGCGTTTTCTGGGCTTGCTTCCGTTCTGAGGGCCTGCAGACGCCTGCCTCGGAGCATGCTTCCTGGCCTCCGGGCAGCGCGGGAGTCCTCGGCCCTCGGCTAGCATCAGCGTTCCCCCACTGCCTGCTTTATTCTCCCAGTCCCCGCCTGCCGCGCGAGCCGGGGGCCGGCGACGAGGAGCCATTGGCTGCAGGCGCCGGGGGGTGGGGTAGACGAGTGAGGCGTTCCCCTTGTGCCAGGCGCGGGGGACCCTGGCCTGGTCCCGGCGCACACACCTTGGAGACGCCGTCCCAGGGTGCCTAGGTGCCCGGAGCAGAGCGCGCACGGCGCTTCGAACCCCGAGGCTCAAAACCAGGCGCCGGCCCGTCCCGCTCATGCCCCAGCGGACTGCTTTCCCTTGGGTAGAAAAGTGGGTCAACCCTGTCCAGGTCTCGAGGGCTTTTGGGGCTATTTGGATACCATCCAGCCCTCAGCCTCTCACCTTCCCACCTGCTCCCCCGCTTGGCGTGGCCGGAAGGACCCGCAGGAGCCAGCGGTGGGGAAGCTTGCACACATGGCTCAAGAGGCTCGAGTTGCCCTTTGGAGCGGCTGCCAGGCTCTAAAGTTCCCAAGTGACCACACCAGTAACTAAATATAGGAGCAGCTGGTGCGGAAGGGGTGTCGCAGCAGCTCCTTTGCAGGGATCTCGGGGCTCCAGATAAGGTAGTATTCTCACTGGTGATGACAGGAGCCCCAGCAGCGGGCTGCAGTCAGGGTTTAAGCAAAAATCCTCCCTCCTCCAGCCTTGTCTCCGGGTGAAGCTCGGTTATAGATCCAGGAGGGCCTGTTGCCAGCTCCCACAAAGGAAGACAACTTTTCTGGCATTCAGTTTATTATATCCTAACTTACCGTCTGTACTTGTTCAATCACCGACTCGTCATGCATCAGTGTGGGAAGTGCTTAAGGTTTGCAAAGACCTTTCTAGAAAGTTATATCTCATTTACTTTTCAAAACCCAGCAAGGGAGGTGGAATTTCCGTTTTACAAATGCGGCTGCTCACAAACACTGATAACTTTCCAAACTCTGGTCTTAGGCTGTCCTCAAAAATCTTTCCCTAGCTCACTGCAGAAAAACCGACAACAGAGTTCTAGGAGGTCCTACAGCTCCCTCCCCCAGCAGTCTGGGGACAGACAAATTGGCTACCTGTTCCCCTCTTTCTCTCATCTCTCTGGGTCCCTTTGCTCAGACCATTGCTCTCTCCCCTTCATGCAGAGGGCACACATGCTCCTTGGGCCTGGCATCATGGCCCTGCCGGCATCTGGCTCATTCTTCCTTTTGTCACTAAGTTTCTCCTAGTCAGGGGAGGCTCATTCTGGCCCATGCCCTGTCTCTGTAACTTGACTCCCCCCTGTGTGGGCCTTTTAGGAGGTGCCCAGAAGATATTTGCTGGATTTAAACATTTCCTCAGACTATGATGCACACTCTGAGGAAAGGGGAGGTGGGGGTGTATGGAGAGGAATGTGTTGTTGGGGTAGCAGCAGCGAGTATGGCTTTGGACCCTGTGCTCCAGGGTCTCCACGATTTGGAGCACTTGCCTTGAAATCAGCTAAGGCTTCCCTCAGCAGAGGCAGTCCCTTGGGGACACTCTGACTTCCTTCTACCATCACCTCTGCCTGTGGGGTTGGCTAGATGCCTCAAGGAGCCCAGACTTGACCTTGTGGGGCTATCCTGGGGTCCTGTAGGTGGGTTCTGGTTCCAGGAGGGCTCCCTCGCATGCTGATTGCTTCCACTGGCCAGCATAACATTTCTTTTGTAGGATTGCAAGAGATTTGGTGGCCAGAATGGTGCTGACATGCAGATTTTGGCTGACTCATGTTGTTTATATAGACAGGGGCCCTGATACCCTGGGGGCAGCCATGCCTAGGGCCCTTTGCATTCAGTTAGAAGTAGGTCCATAGCTCTCTGTGCCACTTATGTGACCCAGAAAGTTTCCTATTTTTCTCAAAAACAGAAAACAGGAGCAACTTTATTTTTATCTCTACCTCCTTTTGGGGGTTGTTATATGCTAAATATATCTTCCCTTTTTTTTTTTTTTTTTTTTTTTGTCAAAGAGGACTAGTATTGGGTTGGATCTAAAGGGAGCAGGACAACCTTGCAGTGCCCTTTTAGGGACCCAGTACAGGCTCCCATCATCCCATCTGGTCTTCCCTCAGTCTGGACCCCTTGCTCCCATCTTGGGCCTTATGCCATACCTGGCCCTGCCAGGTTCCTATTTCACAGTCCTTTCTGTGCCAGAGGGACAAGCCTTTGTCGTCTGACCTGGGAGAGGGACAATCAGCTGGACTTTATGAAGGAATTCTCCCTTGAGAGGGAGGGGAGGTGAGGGGAAGGGGGTTTCCTGGCCAGTTAGTGAGGGTGGCGGTTTTAGGCAGCAGGAACTTCTTGGAGGTCTAGGGTACATCTGTGCTACCCAGAGCATCCTCTGGATTGTACGGGGCCCTTCCTCCTAGTTACCTGCTCTGCCTCCCAGACTTTGCAGGTCACTCCTGTTCCTGCTTTGATGCCCATTCTCTGACCCACACCATAGAGTGTCTTAGCTTGCCACCAGGGGTGAGGTTTTTAATTTGACTGGTTTTCATCAGTGGGCTCAATGGCCTACGGCACCCCCGCCCTGTTCCCACCTTACCTGGTGACAGCTAGTAGAATTGTAAGTATAGGGCCTGGTTGAAAGTAAATCAGCCTAGGGAATCCCACTCAGGGCTAGCACAGACCCTGGGCGGCTTAGAGATCTACCTTCTCTTGCCCTTGTGCCGTGTGGCCAGGATTGCCTCGGTATGTTTCCTAGAAAGCTCTCCATGAAAATGACAAGTCAGAGCTATATCCTGTATTTCTGTCCTCTTCATTCTTATGCCCGATACCTTAGTGGATGCTCAATACATGTTTGTGATTATTGATGACAAATACTGGAGATAGGGCAAGGAAGGAACGTGGAACAGTAGGAAGACTCCTAGGCTGGGATTAGGAGGCCTAGGTTTCTGTTTGCATTAGGTCATTTACCTCCCTTCTGGGACCCTCAGTTTTCCCATTCATAGGGGTTAGAGTAAGTCGCCGAGACCCCGACGACATTGCTATGACTCAGGCTTAAGGGATGGTCCTAAGGGCAGCATGGTGGAGGTGTTGGGTTTAGTCTGCCATAGTCACCACTATTCCCCACTGTCCCACCCTGGCCCACCTTATGCAAGTTGCCTACCTAGCACTTGTAGGCATTTGACTATAGGACCCTTCTCATTTAGACAGTGCCTTAGATTTATTATAAGAATCCACTGGCTTGTCTTGTATGTAGATCTGAAACCCAAATGGTGGCTGTTGATCATCATCATCACCACCGAAGGATACTAACTAGGCATCTGTATTCAGCATGTGGTATAAAATGCAGGGGGAGAGCACAGTGTAGATCTGCTCCCTGTCTCAAGCTGCACACAGGCTGACTGGGGAGACAAATATGTATACTGTAAAATGCTCATAAACAACCCAAGTGGCTTGTGCTAAGACCTTAAGTGCTGCTGAAACTCAGAGGGAGGAGAAAGCACTGAGGGCCGAGGCAATCAGGGAGGACTTCCTGGAGGTGGAGAGGGAGATTCTAGTCATTCCTCAAAGATGAGTTCCACTGAGTTGTTTGTTCAAAGTCACATGGGTATGAAACTGGGATTAGAGGCCAGTGTCATGTCTGCATGTGTACTGTTTTATCCTCTTTATAAGTTGTTCAGACCTACATGTCCTGGGCCCTGGGCCCAGGAAAGATGTATGTATTTCTGTTCAGTCCTCATATGAATCCAGTGAGGTGGGTGTTACTAAGATCCCCTTCTCAGATGAAGAAACTACAGCTGAGAGTAGTTAGGAATCTTTCCCAGGGCTTCTGAACTAATAAATGGCAGAGTTGGGCACTAGACCTGTCTTCAAAAAACGGTCTTTTTCCGCTGCACTGTGTGTCTCAAACCTTCAGTGTCAGCCTCCTTGGTGAGATGCACCCGTACATGGAATTCACCCCTGTCACTCAGTGGAAGGGGGGCTTGGTCAGCCCCAGCTCAGCCTTGCCTGCCCTTCCTGTGTAGCTGAGCACATAGGGCCTTTTTCATGGTCTCTGTTAGCAACTCCGAGCACTACCCTCACCTCCTTCTCTCTGTCCTCACATGCTTCTGCCTCTGACCCTCAGGGCAAGTTCATTGAGCAACCTAGCTGTCTTTGAAGCTGGGAATGGGCACTGACCTTGGCCCCAAGTTCATTCTGTCCCTGGGGTGCTGCTGCCAGTGTTGGGGGCAACTTTTGTAAAGAGGTGAGCACTGGATGTGGAGCTGGGCTGGCCAGATCGTTGCCATTTACTCTCTTTGACCTTGGCCAGGTCATCTGGTCCCTCTCTGTGCCTCAGTTTCCTTCTCTGTAATAAACAGGGAGTTGGAGACCTGTCTAGTTTGCTCCTTCATGTCTTTGCCACCTAAGAATTTTGATTGTGTTCCACAACCTTCTTTAAGCCTTTTCTCCCCCAGTGATCCAATTTCCCTTCTCTTGTTTCCTCACCCCACCCCCTCTTTTTCCTTCTGGCTCTGGCGGATAAACTCTGCACCAGGCTGATCATCAGGTCTGCTGGCTAAAGCCGTATAAAACCGTAGCCTTCCCTCCATGTTGACAGGTGGGAAGGGAATTCTTAGAGGCCACAGACCAAGCAGACTGAGCTCTGACTGGTCAGACCGGCTGCAGTTGCCTCTGTGTCCCCACTCCCCAGCAGGCAAGAGGGACCCCGCAGAGGTACCGGGTGAGGTGAACTGGGAGCTAGGGGACCTGTCCTGGTGGTTGTGGACAGGGCACCAGCCCAGAGCTGTGCTCCGCCTCCTCCCCTCTGCTCCGCCTGTTAAGTGAGTCACAGGCAGCACATACCTGCGTCCTCACACCCGTCTGGCCACTGTTTCAGGCGCTTGCCCTGTGTCCGGTGAGGTCACACGTGTGGATCCACCCTCTGATGGGCACATCGGCTGCTCCGAAGGCCGAGCTGCGTGTGGCCTGGTCTCTGGGCCTCTCGGGAGGAAGTGAGTGGCCTGGGCCCTTCCCTGCAGGCTTCCTGCAGCCTGGGTCCCACGGGAGGGTGGATTCAGGGATGGGTCCCTGGCTGGGGGGTGGGGGTGGGGGGCGGGCGCTTCATGGCCCTGTGTCTTCCCCAGGCACAGGCCCCCTTGTGAGCAGCAGACCGGCCTGGTGGCCGGCAGCAGGACCCCCTCGCCTGCATGCTGAAGAAGATGGGTGAGGCCGTGGCCAGAGTTGCAAGGAAGGTCAACGAGACCGTGGAGAGCGGCTCTGATACCCTGGGTGAGTGAGGGCACCCTGTAGGCGGTGTGCGAAATCAATTTAGATATGAAATCGAAAGAGAAGAGCAAAGAGACCATGTCCGTGCGCGCCCTCGTCACGAGGAGAAGCGTGCCAGGGAATCTCATTGCGGTCGTTGTTCAGTTTGTGTATACCAGGCTGCAGTGCGAGACTTATCATGGCCGTGGACAAAGAGGTTTGAAAAACACTACGTGAGGGCTCCCGCTTGCTGGGAGCCGATCTGCCTGCCCTTGCACTGCCGCTGACTCTGAGTGTGTTATGTGCCCTTGACCCAGGTGACAATAGCTGGCACTGCTGAGTAGCCCCGTGTACCAGGCCCTGTGCAGGTGCCTTATGAGTGGTGCCGTATTGACTCTGCACAGTGGCCTTGTGATAGAGCGGGCACTCGCCAAGCATGACCAGCCTTGGTCTTCAGATGAGGACATGAGGGTCGAAGGCAAAGTGGGCTTTTCCCAGGTCCCTCAGCCTGCAGGCCCTTTTTCACGCCACCGTTTTACCTCGGTTGTGTCTTATGTATTTTTTGCTTTGACTTGGTCATGGCATTTTAGGCCAGACGGTTATGCCAAGACTTCAAGCATCTAAGCAAACCGTCCTATGTGATTGAATTCAGATATTTATTGCCTATTCGCGTGTACAAGGATTGTGTGCATGTGTGTGTATGTGTGTGTGTCTCCCGCTGGCATGTGTGTGCCCCCTTAGAGCCACTGACATGTTGTGAGAACCCAGAGGAGGGGAGCACACTCCTGCCTTGGGGATCACTGCATACACAGAGTGGGATTTGAGTTGGGTCTTTGGCACCCAGAGACGAATTCACAGGTAGGTCGGGCTATCTGTGCCCATGCGTGTCTGTGTCTCTCCAAGGAGTGTTTCCATGGAGGTTATTGGCTGACCAACAGCCCAGGGACTGGGAAGATAGAGTATTTCTGTGCGCAGCCTTTGGTCCGGCGTGTCTGAGGCTCCCGGACAGGGCGTGGTAGCCCGGAAAGTGGAGGGTCACTCGGCCTTCAAGGTGAGCTAGGTCACTGCCTCTTTCAGGAAGCCCTCAGCCCTACACTATCCACCCCTGGCTCCCTTCCTCCTCTGTAGCAGTCATGCAGTGTCCCTAGAGGGCAGGGACTTTTGCCCCTGTGCCCCAAGAGCCAGAGCCGTGCCAGACGCCTTGTGTGCACATAGCATTTGCTAAACTGAGCTGAAGGGGGAGAGGCATCATCTGTGGCAGACGGTCTTGCGAGTTGTCGTCGGTTTTGGAGGCAAGATTCTGGGGGAGGCTTCAGCTGGTGAGCTGACGGCCATAGGCCCTCAGGAAAAGCAGCCTGGATTGCTGTGCTGGCCTCTAAGGCGGTTGTACTTAGCCTGGTGTTCAAGACTCGCCACCTGTCATATGGGCTGGATTGGAATCCCCACTCTGCCACCAAATAGCCTGATACCCCAGCAGGCTGCTTAACCTCTGATTTAAGCTGGTTTTCTTCATGGATGTAACGGGGGTGTTAACTGTGCCCACCTCGTCAAGGGAGTTCAGGGGAATGGGGGGTCTGTAAGGTGTTGCCTTCGGGTAGTTCAGTGAGTCTCTGAGGGCTAGGGGCGGGGCCTAAGTCCCTCTCGGCCACAAACACGCCTCCTGCAGCTGTCAGCCGGCCACCAAGCTGGGTGTCTTCACGCTGTCTTCAGATGGGGAGTTCGGTGCAAATCAGCACGTCTCTGCAGTGAATAACCTACCCCTGCCTTAAAATGCTGCCGGGGAGAGGGACACGCGTGCAGCTCAGCCTCTTCCAGATGCGTCATGGGAGCAAGGATGGAGGGGTGGCAGAGGCAGGAGGACAAAATTCTGACTTCCTGGAGTCGGTGTTGTTAGCGAAAGGACTTCGGGAGGCTGATGTCCCAGGCAGCGCTGGGATCTCATGCATGGCAGCACCACAGAGTTGCCCCCGTGGCATGGAGGAGCCGGGGGGACGGTGCCCTGCAGCTGGGGAGCCTGGAAGGCCACATGGAGTCTTGACTTAAATGTCTGTGGACCAGAGACTGCAAATGCAGTTCTCTGTGCAGGCCAGGTGTGGATTTCTGTGAAGAGTGGCCGCCCTGCAGGGGTGCGGTGCACAGGGCGTCTAGAGTGGGGTGTGCTGTGACCAGCCCCTTTGCACTGCCCGGCGCCGTGTCCGTTGAAAACCCCGAGGCAGGCGTCAGCTGCCCTGCCTGGCTGCTATGGTACTGGGATTGAAACCCTGAGTGTCCGACCCCAGAGCCCGGGAACTTTCCCTGCCATGCTGTGTTGGGGTGGGGACCTGGGCAGTTGCTGGTCCCCGGCGTTGTGCACGCTGTAAAGCTTTAGTCATCTTGGGAGGGGAGTCGAACCTTTCAGCCTTGGCTGTCTTGACTGGAGCTCCAGACTTTCACGGGGAGATGACTGTGTCTTTAAAGTTAGGGCAGACTGAGGGAGGCTGGTTTATTACCTTTTTGGTGCCCAGTGAAGAAGCAAAATGTCAGACCAGGCCACTGTGGGCACCTGCAACCCAGGCCCTTCAGCAAGTGGAGCTCATTGGGCTCCTGCGGTCTGAGGGGTCTGGGGTCTAAGCTGTCCGTATGTACTGATCATCCGCCGTGTGCAGGGTGCTGGGGGGCTCCCGAGGGTTCTGTGCAGTAGAGTCGTGGAGTCCCAGCCCACCACTGTGGGACAGAGAGCAGTGAGTGACACAAGGGCTCCATGCTGGCCCTGGTCAGACACACACCGCAGGTGGTTGGAGTTCACAGGTGGGAGATGTTGCCAGGTGTTGAAGGCATCCAGGAAGGCTTTCTGCAAGAGGTGGGAATGGAAGTGGGTCTTGAAAGATGCGTGAAGGAACCCAGTGTGGTTCTCATGTAAAACAGCAAACAACCTGAAACAGCCTAAAAAACCAGCAGCGGGTAATCACTTTAATAAATTTTGTTACAGCTGTACAATGCAATTTATGTAGCTGTTAAAAGTGGTGCATGAAATTTCATTACGTGCTTGAATGAAGACTGGCAAATCTTTCCGTATAAGATGACTTGGAAAAAAGCAAGGATCCCAAACGGTACAGACAGATACCAGTTATGTTAAATGTGTGTACACTGGAAAAAATTGAAAGGAAATAAAACGAGACACAAAATGGATGTTAGAAAATACTATTGTGCATTTTCAGAACATTCTGTGATACACATATTACTCTTTTAAGTAGCGAAGATAGATTTTAGGGAGAGGACCACCCCCTTCCCCAAAACAGATGAGAGTTACGGAGGTAGCTCCTTGTGTAAGCCCTTGGGTGTGGAATGGGCTTCTCCGGCTTCTCCCTTCTGCTGAGTTCCGCTCCCTACCTCCGCACGCGCAGGTCCGGGGTGCAGCCCTAGGATGGCTGCTCAGAAGCCGCAGGTGTCTCTCTGCAGAGTGGAAGGTCCCAGTAGAGACCCGGCTGGGAGAGCTCAGTTACAGGTTCTCACCTTACTCGGGTAGGTCACCCTGGAAAGCTCCACACACGCTCCGCCAGGCGCCTGTGGCTGCCCTCCTCCTGCAACCTGAGCTGGGGTTCCCAGCCCTTGTCTCCCCACTGCAGGCCTCTTCATCCTCCGAGAAGTGGGTTCCTTTCCCTCTGGCCCCTGGTCTGCCCCTCAGCTTGAGTTGAAGCCACTTTTCTCCAGCCCCTCACCTCTCCTCAGCATTTTCGATTGAGCTTGTGCAGAGTCAGGAACTCAGGCTTTCCTCTCCATCCACTCCTTGTGTCCTCAGGTTAGTTCTTTCTCTTGGTAAAGGCCTCATGCACATCTGGGCTTCCTGGGTCCTTGAACCCCTGGGGGCCTCTGTCTGACCTCACTGTTCCCTCTGGCCAGTAGACTGGCGGGCCTCGATGCCCTGCACCCCACTTCTCTCCAGGGGAGAGAATCCCAGGCCTTTGGGGATGACTTTTAAAAACTGATCCTCATTGCCAAGGAACGGGGCTTGGAAAGGCCCGGCAGAGTGTGGGAAGGGAGGGCATGGCCGGCTGGGACAGAGGCCTGACAGAGCTGGCGGGAAGGAGTGCCCAGCACGAGCTGCAGAGGAAGGAGCCAGCGTTGCCCGGGGCCCGCTGTGTGCCGGGCACCGGTGTCTGAGACCACCTTTCTGTGGTCTTTGGTACTTTCTGCCTGCGGATTCCCATCTGTGTTCATTTCACAGAAGTCCCAAGTCATTAGCTCAGGGTGTGTGTCTGCCCCCTATCCCTCGGGGTCTCTTTGCCTGCACTTCCTCTTGGGGCTTCCATTCTGTGCGTCCGTCCGTTGCACTAGTATATTTCCTTTCTCTGCCTCTCTCTGCTACATTTTGAGATCTGTCTGCTGGTTCACTATTTGCTGTCCATCTGTGTTTAGTCTGCTCTCGAACCCCTCATTGAGTTTTAATTTTTAAGGCTACCTACTTTATTTTCAAAGTTCTGTTTGGTTCTTTAAAAAACCTGATTTCATATACTCTGGTTTCTCTTCAGATCTGATAAATCTTTTACCTTTTCTTTTAAAAAAATCTGACTTAAGGGAATAATATCTTATTTCTGTTTTATGTGTTTAATCTCTTTTTTTATTTCTTTAATCATTTGACTATACTTGTCTTTTTTCATCTTTTGTACTACCTTTACACAGGGAGTTCTCAGCGGCCCACATCTCCTGCTCCTGTTGACTCTAGCTCACAGTGGGTTGTTCTGGGTGGATCTGATATAATTTGGGACCCTATACTCCTGCCTGATGGAGCCTGGCCTGCATGACCCTGGACTGAGGGTGTGTGCTCCAGAGGGTTGTGTTTGCTTGCAGCAGATGCCTGCCTGCCGCTGGGTTAGAAACACATCTTTCTCAGCCCAAGGGGTGTCGGGGCCTCTAGGGAACTGAATATTCAAACCCTACACCCACCTGTGGTTTCCAAATCTCAGGGGGGTGATTTGTTTGTTGTTGTTTTTGGTTTTTTTAAAGTAGGCTCCGCGCCCGGCTCAGAGCCCAACGTGGGGCCTGAACTCACTACCCTGAGATCAAGACCGGAGCCGAGACCACGAGCTGGTGCTTAACCGACTGAGCCACCCAGGTGCCCCTGTTTTCTTTTTTTTAATTCAGTGCCCAGGCAAAGACAAAGCAGCCTTCTAATTATGAAAAAGCGGGTCTTATCCCTAGTCCAGCCTTTCTCTGAAGGTAGTCCTTCAAAACCCCCGCTTTCCGCGGGGCTCTCGGCTTCAGCCTCCCTCAGGCAGGCCAAGCGCTGCATTCCTGACCTCTTCTAGGCCTTTCAGCCTGAGCCCCTTGGGAATGCCAGCCCTGGCCAGCAGAGCAGCGGTAGCCTCCTGCCCCTGTGTCTTTGACATTCCTCTCTGACTCGTGCAGCTTGCTCTTGTCACACACCAGGCCGGGTTGCCGGCTCGTCGTTGCAGGCGTTGTGCCATTTAATCCTCACGCTGACTTTGTGAGAGGGGTGATGTTAATATCCCCGCGTTACAGATGCAGAAACCAAGCCACAGACCTTTCTAAGTCCAGGGTTTCTAAGTGTTCAGTAGCACGGAGGCATTCAGCTTGCCCCTCCGCCGTGCTGCTTTTGAATTAGGAGTTCCCTTGTTTTCGAGAAGCTGGAGCTAAGGCTGAGGGCGTGACACAGGTGTTGGGAGGTGGGGCCGGTTTCATCACAACTCTAGGTGACCCTTCCCACTGAGGACTTGGGGAAGGAGACGGGGAGAACATGGAGCCCCTGCTCCTCCTCCTGCTGGCCTCTGGCTCACACCGGTTGGAACCACAGTGGGGCCTGCCCTGTTTCTTGAAAAGGAGGAAAATTATCAGAGGCTAATATCTGCCTGGTCATTTAAGGTGTCGCCGGTGGTGATGGGGACAGCTGCCATGGGCTGCTTCTGTATACATACAGATTCATGGAGCCCACTCTAGAGGTTTAAAGGTGACATCCCGGGGTGGGCTGGGTGACCTACATTTTAACACGAATCCTGTATGATTCTCCCCTGCCTTGAATTTTGAGAACCAGTGGTTTATGAATTATATTCTAGAACTTCCTTCTCCTGGTAGGTTCTGGGTGGCTGGGCAGGGAAGGGCATTGTCTGGGCTGGCCTGGATATGTGTGTGTGTGTGTGTGTGTGTGTGTGTGAGAGAGAGAGAGAGAGAGAGAGAGAGAGAAAGAGAGAGAAAGAATGAATATGAGTGTGGTGTGACCCATCCTCAGGGAACTGAGCAGCTGGGCCACGAGCTGTGAGATGGTCAGGTGGGCAGACCAAAGCTAGTGACAGAAGGAAGGGACACATCCCCCTTCTCCTACTTCCCCTGTCTCCTAGGCTCACCCCTACTTTGCTGGGGTGAGTGCTTGTCTCCTCCTGCTCCGACCAGCAGATGGCGCCCTGTCACCAGCCGACAGTTGAGTGTCAACTGAGACCCAGGCTTGACCAGAGTGTTGGCTGGGCATGAGTGCCTGTGTCCTGGCGTCCTGACGGGGCTTCCACTCAGCCCAGCTCACGTCCTGTATTTACATTCCTAGCTGACTCCCACAGGATCTGAGTTTGCAGCTCCTTTCTTGAGCAGGGGTATTTAGGAAACACTTAAATATACTCACTAAATCTGAAGAATGCCTTCTCTCAGGTCAGATACTGCCCCTTTTTAAGAAACACCACATTGAGCACCTACTGTGTGTACCTCACTTGGAGGAACCAAGTGGCCCAGGAGTGGCCAGTGCGGAGGGGGAGGCAGATAGACACACGTGTTCTCCCAGGCACACTGTCAGGGAGGGGAGTTCGCGGCCCTGAGCCCAGGAGGCCGATGCTGGTGGGGATGACGGATGTGTGTGTTGCTCACCTGTCTCCTGGCCTGAGGGTCAGCCAGGCACAGGTCAGATGTGTGGAAGAGGGAGTGGGCCCTCACAGGGGAGCCCTCAGCCTGGCCGGGGCCACCTGTCCATTCGCTATGAGGGCTGGAAGCCTTTGATCTGCTGTCCTCAGCTTCCTGCCTCTCAGTTGGGAAGGCAGGGTGCTATAGCTATATACATTTGATTAAAACACACAAACAAGAAACGATAGGTATTACATGTGCCCAGTGTGCAACACATGAGACCCAACAGGTAAACAGTGGGAAGCCAGGCTTCCTCCGGCCCTGTCCTCTGTACCCTGACCCCTTCCTCCCTGGCATAGTGTCTTGTGGGAGCAGAAGGGGAGTTGTAAGGCCCTTCTGGGGTTACATTGGCAAGTTCTGGAATTGCTAGGGGTAAGGATGGTTAGCTGGTATCCTGAGGCTTTTTCAGGACTGTTTCTAGCCCTGGTGGGAGAGGACCCCAAAGCCCAAACAGATGTGGCCCAGGTCTCTCTATTGGTGTTCCCCAAATCCCCTTCTAGAACTTTGGGAGCTCCAAAGACCAGAAGTCCCACCTGCCCCCACTCTAGCCCCACCAGGGACGGATGCCAAGAGTGGGGTTCACTGGTGGGCAACCTCCAGCACAGCCAACCCGTGTCTTGGGTCCCCAGTCACTGTGGTGCTGACACCGCGGCACCCAGAATGCATCTGAGGGGTGGATGGGCAGATGCCCTCAGCCTCTCAGGTGTGGGTGCAGAACACTCAGTGCTCCCCACTTAGTCCTCCCCCCTCATTCTTCTGTCTGCAGAAAGGAGATTGCCCATCTGTGAGAGCTGGTCCAGCCCTGAGCAGCCTCCAGGGAGGCCCTGTGGGAGGTGGAGTGCCCTGTACAGGAAGGAGGCCATGAACGTATGAAATACTTGCAGAACGAAAAATGAATCAAGTGAGGAGGACTTCTGCCTCTCCTGTCTTCGGGTGTTTATGCCCTGGGCGTTGCTTAGCGCCCGTGCTAAGGGGATTGCACGGAAGATGTGGCATTGTGGCTGAACCTTAAAGGATGGAGCAGGTTTAGGGGAGTGGGTGTGGGTCACGCATCGGGGGAAGGCCATCCTAGGTGAGGTGTCTGTGTGAGCAAAGACATGGCAGCATGCAAGCGGGCACTTGTGACGGGGACAGCCAGGCTGTGACACGGGAGGGTAAAGGGAGCCGAGGGTGGCTTCAGATCTGAGGGCCTCGAGTGTCACCTAAAGTAGTTTCTACAGTGGAGTCCTGTTGAGGCAAAATGAACAAACCTTTAGAAACTCTAAAAATAAGAGAGAGGGGGCGCCTAGGTGGCTCAGTCGGTTGAGCGTTGAGTGTCCGACTTCGGCTCAGGTCATGATCTCGCAGCTCGTGGGTTCAAGCCCCGCATCGGGCTCTGTGCTGACAGCTCGGAGCCTGGAGCCTGCCTGCTTCAGATTCTGTCTCCCTCTCTCTCTGCCCCTCCCTGCTCATGCTCTCTCTCTCTCTCTCTCTCTCAAAAATAAGTAAACATTCAAAAAAAAAATGATGCGGGGCTCGAACTTACAAACCATGAGATAATGACCTGAGCCAAAGTCGGACGCTTAACACCCAGGCATTCCAATAAGAATGTGACTCTTGATCTCGGGCTTATGAGTTCAAGCTCCGTATTGGGCATAGAGATTACTTAAAAATAAAATCTGAAAAGAAAACTGTCTTAAGCCTAGTTGTCCGTAAGTTTGGGCACTGAGACAGTAGTTGAACGTTTATATAAGTTACAGGAATCTTTGGCAATTTTCCACAGATTGGGAGAGCTGTACATTCTGGGTTTCTGCAGTTAGTAAAGAAGACCATTGATTCATAGTTACCTCAGAATCTTCTGGATTATATGGCAAAGTTAGATTTGGGAGGTGGCTAAATCCACCAAGTCACTCCTAAATTAGAGTCACTGGTACATAACCCCCCTTTTTTTTTTTATTTTGTCTTGAGCCATTCCATCCACTAAAATGTGGTTTGTGAGCACGTTGGATGTTTTGGCATGTTGGACAAGCTAAACTAAGTTCCTCCTGTTGTATGTAGCCGGGAGCTTTCATTGGCAATTGATAAATTGCCACCTAAGTTTATAGAAATGCAAGGGTCTATCCATTGAGTGTTATATATAATGCAGGTTACATTTGAGTCAGATGGTACTTCTGGAGAGGTTTTTCCTAATGGAGGCCCCTCATAATGTATAAACACCAGAAAGAAAAAGAATATTAGAACCTGTCCAAGAGGTCGTGAACATTTTAGCCAAGTTCCCGTCGGAATGAGGTACCAGGGACGTATTTGACATTATGTTAGTTACATTAGCGAGTAACCAGGATGTAATAAAGGCAGAGATGAAAGCCAACAAGTGGGTTTACTGTCTTCTAATACTACAGTGTAAAAGAAAAGAAGCATAGAAACACAGGCCTGCTCCTGAATCTTGGGAGAGCAGTCTACCCTGATGCCATCTACTTCTGATCCTGGCTTGTGGTTCGGACGGCTCTGATGATCTTTGCGTGGCCCACTGGGCAATGGGCACAATGATTGCCTCCGCATGAGCTATTGCAGCAGCGATCTTTACATCCGGTTCAGTTTGCAGGGCTTCAGGAAAAAAGGGCAGTTTTAGTTCTCAAATGATTCCGGGTCAGAAAGACCCGTGGGAGAAAAATCAAAATGTTAGCTTGGAGAGGAGGATGTTAGCCAGGCATTGGAGGACACTAGAAGAAATCAGGATCTAGTGTAGTTTATAACGAGTAGTATTGAAATCTAATATCTAACACAAAGATGTGTTACTGAAACGTCTTTTTTCTACAGTCACCCTGATTTTTACCAAAAATAGCCTTAAGACGACTTTGTTTGTAAAGCAAGTCTAGTTTTAACACATTTGGCCTCATTATGTTCATAAGCACTATTGATTAGTCATATAAGTTTTTTTAAAGTTTGTTTAGAGAGAAAGAGAGAGTGTGTGCACGAGGGAGGGGCAGAGAGAGAGGAAGAGTAAAAGAATCCCAAGCGCTGATAGCGCCCCGATCCCATGGACCGTAAGGTCATGACCTGGGCCGAAATCAAGAGTCAGACACTTAACCTACTGAGCCACCCACGTGCCTCGGTCATATAAGTTCACTGTAATCCGCTTTGTGCAACTTTTTCTAAGGAATTTTAGATTGAACTTTTAATAGCATCTCAAGGCCAGAAGCCAAATCAAATACTTGCTGTCAGATTTTCCTGCAGTACCTATAGATTTGAGTATATTCCTCTTCTCAAGGTCCCCCAAATCTTCTGAGGTTCCTGCACCTGCCAGGAAGTGACATTCTTTACTTACCTGGTAAGGCTGCTGGGAACACTGTAAGCAAGTATCAGGCCAACATTTCCAAGGGGCTCCATTGGCTTCATAAAGTCCACCTTAGTTCCTTCAAGCTGTCCTTTTTGTTCATATTTTGTTCTAAGCCTTCTCTCTAAATAGCCAGTCTCATTTTAGGACAGGTTTTTTTTTTTCCTTCATGAAAATGTATTCCCATTCCTCACACCTTTCTTATCAACAACACATCTCACGTTCCTTGCATTCCGAGTTGCTTTCCTTATCATTTCCCAGCAGTCCTAATTGCATTTATCAGAACTTTCACCTTTAGAAACCTCAGACTCCAGTGAAAGCTAAGTGGTGACTGATGGCGAACTGTCTGTTCCACCAGAAGTCTTCAGATTGGAAATCTGTGGACACATTTCATAATTTCTAGAAACGTGTGTTGTTTTTCTCAGAGGACAACTTTCAGTAAAGCACAGAGCACATTTACCAACAGATCCAAGTATCTTGAGTTTCTCTGCAGTCAGAAGCCCAAAGCAGGCAAACCTACATTCAGGAATCAGTGCTTTAGTGTTCTGTCTTATTTGGAAAAGACTTAGATATCCAGTGAATTCAACCCAGCTTATCATTTAACTTAGCAACACTTCGAAGTTTCAGGTTACCAAAGATTTTGAAAGCTATAAGCCTTTTTATTTATGCAACTTATTTTTAAAATTCATTAATTTATTTGTCAGTGCTCTCTATACCCAACGCGTGGCTCAAACTCATGACCCTGAGCTCAAGAGCTCAAGAGTCATATGCTCTTCCAACTGAGCCAGCCAGGCACCCCTCAACCTGTTTATTTTTAACAGTTACCCGTGAAAACTTCATGAGACAGACGAAATTAACCATCATTTTAAGTCATTTTCTGCTGACTGATTGCAACAGATAAAACATGAAGGTAACCAGTAAACTCAGCTAGAATAGGAGTTGATTATCTGTATTGTATTCGATGTTGGTAACTCCAAAAGACATATGTATTTTAGTTGAACCTACAAACTGAAGCTAGTTTTAATACTGAATCTTTTTCCAGATACGATGAATTTGAAAAACATTTGCATCAGCCTCCATCTTTCTGAGTTTTAGAATGCCCCGTTCTTATAAGCGCTTGCCTTTTAACCAATTAGGTAGAGCCCTTTTACCAATTAATTTTAGCAATGCCATCTGAAGGTAGAAAAAAATCTCTCACATTTATAACACACACGCACAAAAAGATGCGAACAAAATGTAGCCTTTGTTTCATTAATATTTGTGGAGAGGACATCAAAGGCCCGATTTCCAGATTCCTCCCTTTTATGAAAACAAATCTCATTGCAAGATAGCATTATCATTTATAGATCCATTATAGTTATTTCTCTTTTTTCAGTGAGAACACGACCAGTTCTGTCCAAAGATGCCAAGGGCTGCACCAACAAACAGCCAGATGAAGCCCAGAGGGCCTCAATGGGCATTGGTTCCCCCCCAAAAGCCAGGAGCTTCACCGAGTGACCTGAACGCCTTTCGTTTTGGGTTGCTTAGTCTTTTTTTTATTTATTTATTTAAAAAAAAATTTTTTTTTCAACGTTTATTTATTTTTGGGACAGAGAGAGACAGAGCATGAACAGGGGAGGGGCAGAGAAAGAGGGAGACACAGAATCGGAAACAGGCTCCAGGCTCTGAGCCATCAGCCCAGAGCCCGACGCGGGGCTCGAACTCACGGACCGCGAGATCGTGACCTGGCTGAAGTCGGACGCTTAACCGACTGCGCCACCCAGGCGCCCCTGGGTTGCTTAGTCTTAACAGCCGGCTCCCTCTAATTGTGCTTGCTAGAAAACTAGTTTAGACATGTCAGAAGAACCTTGTTTGGACCATCTGAACCTCAGGTTATCCAAAGTTACATTTTCCCATTTAAGTAAGCACTTGCATGTGGAGGCTCCCTAAGTGTTGTACCTACAGCCTGCTGGGGTTCCTGTGAGTGGTGGTTGGTTTTCCGGGAGCTGTTCCGCTTTTGAAGCGTGACTCCCCGATTCACTTTAGTTTCAGTTTGGGAATAAGGCTTGAGAAAAATCTAAGGATATTAAGTGTGGTGGATCGAGAGGGTGGTGCTTGTGAACGTCACTTTCAAAGGGGCATGATACTCTCTATTATGTGTCTCAGTCTCTCCCAGCAAGGCCTAAGACCACCGAGGGGGCTCAAAGCGTTGGATGATCAATCCTTATGTGTGTGTCCCCGGACAAGCCAATTGTTAATTACTTTATGCGATGGGGAATTCCTATAGAACTGCTACACATCTCAAAGAATATCCTCAGACACTTTCCCCTAGGCTTTCAGTCACTGGAAAGCAGCATTTGGCCAGAAGGAGCAAGGGTCCCGTCTCTTCAGAGCTGAGTGGTTCAGTCTCTCGTATTTCTAGCCAGAAAATTGACTCAAGCCTTACATTAATAACATCAATTAGAACGATGGCAATTTAAAACAACCACCCCATCCACTCCAGCCACTCTAGGTTATTCCCACCTAAAGAACATTACCAGTAACCCTCAACAGCTCAAATGAAAGTCAGGACCATTAACGTGAGGAGGTCTGGATACCAGGAGAACTCACAGATTCCCCTGTGAGGTGCCCTGAAGTCAGAGGGGCGCAAGGGGCCCTTGCTGGCGCTGAGCGCACAATTCCACGGCACCCCCAGGTGACCTTGGGCACCTCGCTCTGCTATCCCGCCATCTACGCCAGGAAATGTGGACACAAAATGAACAAGCCTTTAGAATGTCTAAAAGTAAGAGAGAGGGTTTTATTCCAGCCAAATTAGGACAGCTGCCCGGGAAACATGCTCTTTACAGGGAAGAAAGTGCTCTGGAGAATGAACAGTTTCTACGGGGTCATGTAGTTTTTACATCTTGGAAAAGCTCCAAAGATTACAGATTAGCATATAGGCAGGGATTACAAGTTTTAAAGGAATGCAGGGAGTAGAGGTACTGATCACTATCTCAAGGTCAGGGTGGTTTTTCTTTTTAGGCTACTCATTTACAAAGCAGATGTACAGTGCACGCGTGGTAGGCAATGAATCAAGCTTTTCAACAAAGTTTATATACAGTCGTGTTGACTGAGAAAGAAAGCTAAAGTGGCTTCCCTTGTACATCAGACCTTTAGACCGTTTTTCCCTCATCACTAGCTATGCAGGGGTTAGGTTCTCAAGACAGCCTAAGAATGAAAATCACCTAGAGTCAAAATGATCCACGAATAACGATGAGCCCACACTCACTTAATGCCCACGGTGTGCTAGACTGTCTCTGATATATGTCTTGTCCAGTCCTCCCTGTGAGCCTGTGATCTGTTTACCACTCAGCCTTGTGAGGTGGCTGCTGTTATCCCCGATATTCAGAGAAAGAAACTGGCACAGAAGGGCTAAGCAGCAGCTCCACGGGAGGGGATTTGAACCCAAGCTCTCCAACTGCCGAGTTCACGTTCTTACCCCTGTGTTAACCAACAGCATGGGATAGACTGTTTTGACGGCTGGGAATCCGGGGAAGTCACCGGCTGTGGACAGCAGACCCATGTTGTACGGAGACACGTGCCTTCAGATGCGAGAGTCACGCTCGGCATCTGCGGTCAGTACGTTAAATGGGACCTGAGTGCCTCTGCTGTACTTGATCTGGTAGTCTCTGAGCAGGGAGTCACATGGTCCAGGTAAGGTTCGGGAGGGTCACCGCTGGGTCCAAGACAGATGTGTGAGCAGCAGGAGGGAAACCAGGGAACGGCACCTTCCGTGTGCCGGGCCTGTGCTGGTGTGGCTTTGTCCTGAGTGGGACCGGGGGGCAGGAGACCTGCACGGAAGGCTGTGGAAGGGGGGGTGCACAGCTGATTGGTTGTGGGAGCGTGCAGTTTGAGGCCTGGTCATGCCTTAACAGAAATAGGGAGGTCTAGGCTGTTTGGAGGTGGATAAAGGGTTTCTGATGAGTTTGGGGGTCCCCCACCCCTGAAGAGGTGCACAGCAAGGGGACTGGAAATATTAGCACGACCATCTAGAAATGGAGATTTCTGTGGAGCCTGGGAGCAACCCTGTCTGTCTCAGCCCCCACCCTAATTCTGGGGTCCCTCGCAGCCCTCAGAGCATCCTTCACCTCTCCCTCCAGCGTAGAGCCACCCACACCTGACTGCCCTAGTGTCACTGGTGCTTGAAGTAGGCCTTTTTTTTGAAGGTGAAGAGAAATATCAAAGTCACTTGGATAATATGCGACTTCAAAAAATACCTGTTGGCAGAAGACTTAAAAAGTTCTGCTTCGGGGCACCTGGGTGGCTCAGTCAGTTGAGAGTCCGACTTCAGCTCAGATCACGATCTCGCGGTCCGTGAGTTCGAGCCCCGCGTCGGGCTCTGGGCTGATGGCTCAGAGCCTAGAGCCTGCTTCCGATTCTGTGTCTCCCTCTCTCTCTGCCCTTCCCCCGTTTATGATCTGTCTCTCTGTCTCAAAAATAAATAAACGTTAAAAAAAAAAAAAAAAGCTCTGCCTCAGAGAGATAACCAAATAGAACCTTCTGTGGCATCAAGAGCTTGTGTCGCTCAAGTAGGAAAGCGTTAGCGCCCTGGTAGTTCAGCGAGACTGAGGAGTTTATGGAAATCAAATGTTTCCAGAAACGCGGCCGTGGCTCTGGCTGATGAGGCAGCCAGGGACACAGCATACCCTGGAGGGGCCTGGCCCTGGAGCTCCGACAAACCCCGGGCTGCAAATGTGGTGACTGGCTGAAACGAGTGATCTCTGCCTTCCTTTACAGGTTCGGAAATTGTGGTTTATTCCGAGAGACCAGTGTGGCAGAAGGTCATTGTCTTTGGAATGAGGTTGAATTCAATAGCCTTTTCACCGGCATCTGCCTCATCCTGGTTGAATGTGTTTTGCTAAGACACACGTTTTTGTCGTGCGCCAGTTTATCCCCAGGATTCCTTATTCTGTCAGGTCGGTTTTGGCACACCTTTACTCACTGTGTGCTGTGCCTGTCTATGTAACACGCTGCAGAGGAGGGAAGGTGAGGGAGGAGGAGGGAGCTAATGACTGAGCTCTGGCAGGTGTCCCATCAGACTGTGCCCCTGCCTGTGTTTCTGCCAGGCTGTCCTTTGCCCAGATCTTTGCATCATGCCCTGCTCCTTCTTATTCTCGTCTCCGCTGAGCGTCGCCTCCTCTGAGAAGCCCTCCCTGACCACCCTAGGAAGTGGTCTTTGCCTCAATTACCTGGTCTGCCATTACACCATTTTCTTTTCCTGAGAGCAGTATTCCTGCTTGACATGGTCGCAGGTATCTGTATTTACTGCTCCTCTCCCCACACAAGAGTGTAAGCTCGGGGCAGTCAGGGACTCCGTCTTGCTCACCACCATATCCTCAGACCGTGTGAGCGTGTACCAGATACTGAGGAGGTATTTGTCAAATGACTGACTGCATCTGATCTCCTCAACGGCACTGGCCAGGCTGTGTTTTCACGTCACTCATAGAAGGGGAAAGTGAGGCTCTGTGAGCAGCACTGGTTTGCCTGGAGTTTCACAGCCAGCAAGTCTTGTCCTGGAGTGTGCACTTGAGTCTGTTGGCCTCCCAGGCCCTCTGTAATATGCCACCCCGCCTCTGTGGGACCCGATCCCTGCCCTCAGGGAGCTCTCCGCCTCGCCAGAAAGGGTGAGACAAACGGGTTACTAACTCTCACGTAAGACACAGACACGCAGAGCAGGCATCTGGACGGAGGGGCAGACACGTGATGGACAGGGGCTGGGGTGGGCTCGAGGCCAGAAGCTGAAGCTCACTTGAAGACATGAGCAGAGGTTTCGTGGAAAGGCAGCCTGCAAACAAAGCCTTGTAATAGGGTATTAGTGAGAGAGGTTTTTGAGGCTAAGGGAATAGGGCCAGGAAAAACACAGAGGTGGGAAAGTAAAGAGAGTTTGTAGGGAACAGTGAGCAGTCTGGCTTGGCTAGAGGGTGGGAACTTCGAGGAGTTGTATGAGGAGCTTCTGGAAAGGGAGGTCGGACCCAGATCCTTCAGTGGGAACGCCAGGTGGCAGAGGGTGGGTTCCACTTGTGGGGCATGGGGGTCCTGAAGGTTCTTGACTGGGAAGAGGTATTTGGGTGATGGGGATGGAAGCCTGGGGCAGGGCGCAGAGCCAGGGAAAGGGGCTCCTTAGCAAAGGAACAGCCGTGGTCATCGTCAAGGTGGATTCCAGGGTTCAAGGCTGATTTCAGGTAACAGTAAGACCTTATTAGTTGGACTCATTACATATTGGCCGCAGAGGGCATGGTTCTTGCTGTGAACTCAAATATTAGGACAGATACTAGCTCACCATTTACTGCATTCCCCAAAAGGGCCTCGGACCCCCATTTTACAAAGGGAGAATCCCAAGGCAAAGCTTTCTCGGTGGTGAAGGTATAGTTAAGTTCGGAAGTGTTTGCCCAGCTCAGTGCCAGGCCCGAGGGGTTGTCAACATACCTCTCCTGTCAAGTTCACCTCACATGGGTCCCAGATGCAAGTCTGCAGATGTTTACCAGTTGGGAGAGGATGATCCAGGACAAGCACTAAGGCAGGTGTCCTAAAGTTAGAGGTGAGGCATCCTTCCTGGGGGAGGTAGGGCTGGCCAGCCCAAGGATTTGTGGGGGGCGGAGGAGAGAGGGAAGGGTGTTCCGGACTGTGGGAATGGCACGAATGAAGCCCAGGTAGTGAGCGAGCTCCACGACTGGCAGGTGGGTGAGGCAGGGTGTGCAGGCTGGAGGTCAGGCACTGGTGTTTGACGGAGTCAGATGCTGAGCACAGATGCTGTTTCGAGGTGTTTGCTGCCCTTCCCTGAGTCCATTCATCCAGCCTGTGACTTCAAGAAGCCCAGTTACCGCTCAGAGAACTCATTCCTTACAGGGTGGATTCCTCATCGTCTCAAACCCTGAGCGATTGTTTAGGGAGGAAAGGTGAAAACTCAAGTTAGTCAGTAACCATGCAGCTCTATTGTCGTGCAGTCCTATTGTGCCCTGGGCCCTGCCTTTGTGGGTAAGTGCAGTCTCCCCACTGTCCACCACAGCCCCCTCACCATCTGCCCTGCTCAGAAGTGGGCTCCAGGCGAGCCGAGTTGTCTGGAGTCTCACCACCCCCAGAGATGTCCACCTGTACGTGTGTGCTCCTGCCCCGTGGCCAGCGCCTCAGCTGTGGCAGGGGTACCACTGTGTCGGATCCAAGGCTTCTGTGCCCAGCAAGTCAGACCAGGGAAATGTCTTCTGGGACGTGCACTGGCCCCTACTGTGGATGAGGCACTGGGCTGGGCGCTGCGGGTGTTGGGGACGATGGGAGGGCGCTAAGGACACTATTTTTGCCAGCAAGAAACAAGCGTGCACCTCCCTTCGACCATGTTGCAGGTGACCTTCACAGTTCTTGCCATGTCGGAGGGCCAGCTGTCCTCTTCCGTAGGTGGAATAACGTGGTCGACTCTGAAGTTGGGCTGCCCTGATTGGAAACCTCGCTCTGCCACTTGTGTGACCTTGGGCAAGTTACTTGATCTCTGTGATCAAGTTAAGTCTGATCTCAGTTAAGTTTCAGTGTTCTCGTCTCTAAAAGGTCCTCACTTTGTAGAGTTGTAAGGATGAAAATTATGTCATCCCGGTACACGTTGGAATGGAGGCCAGCATATACTCAGTGCTATAAAAGTATTAGTCATGATTATATTACTTAACGTTTTCCTTTAAAGGAAATTAGCTTAATACAATTTAAAAAGGCCTTTATATCATTACTACAAATGGAAAATCAATATAATTTTTCATAAATAGTTGATAACCATAAAAATAAATATGAAAACAAAATGCCATTACGAAATCTTAGGTATATGTGTTGGCTCACATCTGCTCCTTCGTTGAAAAGGGGGTAAAGCAGGGCTGCCTGGGTGGCTCAGTCGGTTGGATCCGCGTCTGACTCGATTTCGGCTCAGGTCGTGATCTCACAGTTCGTGAGATCAAGCCCCACGTCGGGTTCTACGCTGACAGTGTGGAGCCTGCTTGGGATTCTCTCCCTCTCTCTCTGCCCCTCCCCCCCCAATAAAATTTTAAATAAGTTCTAAATAAAGTTAAAAAAATAAATAAAAACAAATAAAATGAAAAAGGGGGAAAGCAAAGATGAAAGGGGTGATGAGCAGCTCTGGACTGAGAGTTTGAAATAGGAAATTTCACCACCTGGCTCATTGTCATTTGTATTGTGATTACCATCCAAGTCCTGGTTCTCAAAGAAACAATATCAGCATTGCCAAGAAGTTCATTAGAAATGCAGATTCCTAGGGCCCACCCCAGACCCACAGATTCAGGACAAGTCCTCCAGGTGATTCATGGGTACACTGTGTTCAGAAGTCTGGTCTGTAGTCACCAATTTTGTGTGTTCCACACATGGAGAGAAACGAGCCAAGTTCATTCTTTGTATTTTACACATGAGGAGCTTAAGGTTTGAGTGACCTGCCCGAGGTGACTTGATAAGTTAAGGGCAGGGGCATATCAGAATCCAGGTCTCCAGACTCACTCTGCAGGGCAACATCCTCAGAAGAAGTCAAGCTCCACCCCATCTTTACTTACTGTGTGACCTTGAACAAATTCTTAACCTCTCTGAGCCTTAGTTTCCTTATCTGCAAAAGGAAACTGATAACAACGCCCTCCCTCAGAGGTGGTTCTCGGGATTGTCCAGAGAGGGTGCTCAGTCGGTGTTGGCCGCTGCTATCTTTGCAGAAGACTTCAGGGCCTGTCCAGCCTTCTCCAGGGCCTGGCTCAGCGTGTGGCCTCTGCTTGGGCCGGGTATGGTTGCTTCAGAGGTGTTGGTGACCACACCAGAGGCATCATTGTGACTGCTGTTTCTATTCCCTTTTTTCTCAACATGTTGGCAGTGAGTTATCTATTAAATTAAAACACAATTTAATATCTCAGACGGTTACTGTGTGTCATTTGGTTGTATTCTGCGTGGGATTTATTTGCTTCTGATTTTAATTAAATATAGGTCTTTGTTGATTGGCTCGCTTGCCAGGAAGACGAGGGGTTGTTTTGGCAAGTCCCAGGCCCTGCAGCACCGTGCACGGTTGTCTCCTTGTTGTGAGGCTGTTCCAGCAGGGGACGGCCAGGCCCCCCTCCTGCGGCCAGGCACGGGGCTGAAGCCCATGCTTGTAACGGATTCCCACATAGAAGCGGTGTCTGCATGCCCGCGGCAGCGCCTCCTGTCCCTTGAACGAGGCCACCTGCCGCCCTCCGCGCTGAGCCCCTCGAGGACATTTTATTTCCTGCTCAGAACAACCCTATTAGTTGGGTTGTCTTGTTCTCATTTTTTCTTAACTAGGAATAATTCGTATTCGTCAAACCCTCCATTTTAAAGTGCAACATTCTGTGGTTTTGATCAGATTCACCATCACCACCGTCAGTTTCAGAACGTTGTCATCACCCCCGAAAGAAACCCTGTACCCGTTAAGTGGTCATTCCCTGTTTTTCCCCTCTCCCCGCCAGCCCCTGACGGTCTACTTCCTGTCTCGATGGATTCGCACATTCTCGACATTTTACAGCAATGGAATGATACAGTATGTGGCCTTTTGTGACTGGTTTCTTTTACGCAGCCTGCCGTTTTCAAGGTTCATCTGTGTCCTATCAGTACTTTGTGCCTTTTTAGGGCCAAGTGATGTTGCGTTGTATGGAGATAGCACATCTTGTCCATCCTTTGCTCCATTGATAGACGTTTGAGCTATTTCTGCTTTCTGGCTACTGCGAATAATGCTGCTGTGAATGTGCACATACAGGTTTTTGCATGAATTTTGTTCTCATTTTATTGAAGGGGAAACTGAGGCAGGGGTTAAGTAACTTGCCTGAGATCTCATGGCAGAAAAGACCCAGTAGCGGAAAGCCTCGTTTTGGATCCTGAGGAAGAGTGAGCTCTCAGGCCTCCCCTGTGGCCACCTCTTCCTTTTTAGGCTCTCGTGGGGCTAGAGCGTGTTCTGATGGTTGGTGTGATGGCTTCCGGCGGCGGGGGGGGGGGAACCAGAGGTTCAAACTAGTTCTCCGAGGTGGACACCCTGCGCTCGTGTTATTTCCCACTGGGGAAAGGCTGGGGCTTCTGCAGTCGTCGGTGAGGAAGTACCTCTGAGATCCGGGTTCCCGTGTGTGCAGCGTCTTGCAGCCCCCGTCCCCTGGTCCCCCTCAGGACCATCTCCACTGACCCAGCGTTCTTAGTACTTGAGGGAAGACGTTCCCATGGGTAGCTGGATGCTAAGGATGTCACTCTCTTTAAATTGAGGATATTAGTAAGAAGTAATGAGTGCTTGCTATAAAAATATCACACAACGTGGAGATCTATAAAGTAGGAAATAAAAGAAACAACTCCCCCAAACCCATAGCCACGTTCAAATTAAACGGTTTGCCCACGTCCCAGAAGATGCCATGCCCGCTTCCCCCTTATCCTGAAGTGCCTTTCTGCTCTTCTCTGGCTACCGGCCAGGGCCCAGCATAAATGCTGTTGTGCTGGAACTTTCTGGACTTCTGCGGTCCTCTGTGGTCTCCTCCTCCTGTGACCTTTTCTCTCCAGGGGACATGACACAGGGAAAGACTAGAGATCAGGAGTTGAACAGCAGCAGAATCCCTGCACCTGAGAGTAGTCTGTGGAGAAGGGGGTTTGTGAAGAGAGAGTAGTGCCAGGCCTCCTTTCTCAAACCTTCCAGAGCTAGTTAGCTCGGTAAACACCATGCACAGGTAACTGTTAAAATCCCAGCAGATTGTGTGCGGTGGGGCGTCGGTGCCCGTCCTTGATGACTGGTGTGTTTTGCTGGCCCTTGGTGTCCCGCATCTCCCAGCTCTGGAGACCAAGTGGCATTTCAGGGACCGGCAGCCGAGTCACGGAGGCCCGGCCGTCTGTGGTTTTGCTTCTTGTTCCAGTATGCCGGCCCCACCCCTGGCTCCTAAGCATACCTGGAGGTGCTGAGAGTTTGGTCTTCTGGAAGGGGTGCAGGCACCGGTCTACTTTTTCATTTTCATGTTCCAGAAAAATCTTTTTTTCTCCATCAGCCTCTTGGACGAGAGCCCCATGCCGCACCGGGCCTCTGTTCTGATGCCCTCACACGATCCCACGTCTTGTGCTGTTAAACTGAACTCTCTCAGGGCAGGGGAGCTGGACAGCCTGGCTTTGAGCTGTGGTTCTTCTCTTTATGCATTGTGCGTCAGTTTCCATGATGATAAAATGGGGATGAGCATAAGAATACCTACCTCGCGGGTTTTTAAATTAGAGTATGTCAGGTGCTTAGAAAAGTCTCAGGCTTAGGTGCACGGGTACATATGGTACATGGGAAGTACCATATAAGACAAGCTGTGATTAATAGGGCTCTTTGTTTCCGGGACTGTCTTCTGACCATGGTAGGGAGAGTAAGCATAGTATCGTAGTATAGTGTATAGTAATGTGTCGTGGAAAGACCGTGAGCTTCGGGGTTGGGTTACTCTGGATTCTAATTCCGGCTCTGTACTCGTGGGCGTGGGTAACCAACTTCAGCAAGCCTCAGTTCTCCCCACTGCAGTGCACATTCTAGCATGTTCTAAGGCAGACAGTTCAGAAACATTTGATTGCAGCTTGCAGCCTGTCCTTTTTGACAGGAGCATTGGCCCAAGAGCCACTGTTTAGTAAAATCGTGGAGCCACAGAATGTCCAGCCTGGCTGAAATGCCCCAAATCTCATAGTTCCAACTCTCCTTTTACAGAGAGGAGACAGGGCCCTTGGAGAAGCTGTTTCTCTCAGACTCCGTGGCTGAAAGCAGAGGGGCTGGGGTGAGAACGGGGGCCTCCTGAGTCTAGCCCATGGCTTCTTCCTCACCAAGGGTTGCCTGTGCCTCTTTCAGAGCTGGAAACATGAACAAGGCCAGAGAGAAGAATGAAGACAGTGGCTGTGTTTTGAAATAGCCTGGTCTAGGGGAAGCAGGAGGCACACAGGGCAAACCTCAGCTCCCTACACAAGCCCCGGACCGGCCAGCTCTCACTAACCGTGAGTGACTGTCACTATTGCTACCACATTGTCCTTAGTCAGGGCCAGTAACCGTTGCTGGTGGGAGGCCTAGGCCCTCTGTGCCAGCAATTCTCGGACAGGAGCGGGCATCGGAGTTGGAGGGCTTGTTCAACCACAGGTAGTTGGGACCTGCTCCTAGAGCTTCTGATTCTATAGGTCTGGGCTGGGATTTGAGAATGTGCCTTTCTAACAAGTTCTGGGGTGATGCTGTTTCCATAGGTCCAGGGATCCCACTCTGAGAACCACTGTGTTGACCTGGCCCTTGCTACTGAGAGTGGTCCTTGGACATGCCTGGTAGAAATGCAGAATCCCAGGCCCCATCCCAGACCTGCAGCAACAGCAGCCTTGCCTTAGCAGGTGCCCAGTAGTCTGTGGGCACATTGTGGTTTGAGAGGCAGTGGTATAGTGTGGAGTTCCCCACTGTGGCTGCAGAGTGGAATCACCAGGAGAGCTTTGGAACCCGCGGATTCCCAAGCCCCAGCTCATACGAATTAGGTCAGAGTCTCTGGGAGTGAGACTCGCACATCAAGAGTCTATAAAGCTCCCCAGGTGACTCCTGTATCACCACGTCTGAAAACCACCAGCTAGAATCCACAGTGGCAGCCACGAGGGGTCTCAGGGATGATGGGTTCCAAAGGTGGCATTGGATGCAAACCAAAGGCATGAGAGCGAGCCAGAGCAGCCTGCCTGCGGTCCCACGGCCGATAGTGACACATCCAGGCTCTGGATGTCAGATAATTCTTCTACTAGCTCTTTCAATTCTAAGTCCCCTTAGCACAGTTCATGTAGCTGCAGTGTACCAGTGTCCACAGGAATCCACCAGACCTTGGAAGATCGGTGTGCTCATTGGAAATACAGCCTCCGGTTGTATTTCAGAGCAGCCTTCTGTACTGAGAGTTCTCTGTTCTAGGCAGGCAGTGTGCGCGGTGGTCAGGGTCACGCACTGAAAGCCGGCTCTGCCACTTACTAGCCAAGACCTGTGGCTCTGCGCCCCAGACTCTTCCCCTAAAAACAGGGATGGTAATGATAGTGGCCACCATGGAGCTGATTTGGAGATTAAGGGTTAATGTGACAATGCTGAGGTCAATGATTTGCACACAGGAAGCACTTTATAGATGTTAATTATTATCTCAGTAACTGGGTGACCTTGGGTAAATCACATGACCTTGACCAATCCAGGCTTTTAACTTCTCTGTGACTCGGTGTCCTCCTCTGTTAAATAGAGGTAAGCAGAGAACTGACCTTACAGGGTGATTATGAGGAGTAGATGAAATTGTGACTCTAAAGCCACAAGCACAGTTTCCCGCACACGGTTGGCATCAATGAATAGTGGCTCCGGTCTTGTGTTACAGACTAAAACGCTGCGCAGGAGTAAGTAAGTTCTGGTTGGGGCAGGCTCTGAGTTGGGCCAGTCCTGACTCTCTAGAGGGAGCATCTAAGGCCATAGGGATTGAAGGCTTCTGGGATATTTTTGCCTGGAGAAAAGCTTATAATGCCCTTTATCCTCCTTGATGTAAAGGATTGTCATGCCAAGGCAGATTGACTATGTGTGATCCAAGAGGACAGAGTAGCAGTTAGCATGTAGTTCATGAGAGAACTTTCTGATAGTTAAAACTATTCTGTAGAAGGGAGAGTGAGCTCTCCATCACCAGAGGTATTCAAGGAGAACTTTAAGTCCTCTGGTGGAAACATTATGAGAATTTCAAGTCTGTGATTAGAAGCTACATTAGTGTTTCCCAGGTTTGCTTATTGGTAAGAATCATCTGGGAGCATTTATTAAAAACACAGATTCCCTGGGGCACCTGGGTGGTTCAGTCGGTTGAGTGTCCAACTTTGGCTCAGGTCATGAACTTGCAGTTCATGAGTTTAAGCCCCACATCGGGTTCTGTGCTGACAGCTTGGAGCCTGGAGCCTGCTTCGGATTCTGTGTCTTCCTCTGTTCCTCCCCGGCTTGCACTCTGTCTCTCTGTCTCTCAAAAATAAAGAAAGATTTAAAAATACACACACACACACACACACACACACACACACACAGATTCCCTGCTGGTCATCCCAGATGAATTAAGCAGGCTAGTCCAGGACTAGCCCCCCCACATGATTCCTACTGGGAAGTTTGGAAAACATGGGCTAAATGACCTCCAGTCTCCTTCCAACTCTGAGATTCTTTGCAAAAGATTATGGGGAAACACATTCTGGGCGGGAATAGGTCACACTGGCCCCAGGTCTCCTCCTGTAGCTTTGGGAGTCCTGCTTCTTGGCCAGGCCACGGAGCCCATGGGCACACCAGCTTGAGTCCCTGACACTTGTTCCTTTGGGCCTGTACCTGGGTTGGCAGGGAGCGCCACCACCCTCTCTGCTCCCGCCCCCCTCCCACCCCCCCCCACCCCTGCAGAGACCTGTCACCAGGCCCTGCTCTCAGCCCAGACTGAGCAGCCCAGTCAGAATCCTGTGTTTCTGAGAAACAACACAAATTTGTCCCAGCCCCCCTGGCTTCCTGCAGTGGGTTTTGTTTACTTGGATTTTGCTTCTTTTGCCCTGCTTCTGCCTACAGTTACTTTTCATAGGCATTCATTAGAATTAACAAGATAACCATTAAAGGTTAAACCACAGAAAGACCTGTGCCTTGTGACTGAAAGTTGCTTTATTAACACAAAGCACTGTCCTAATTAGAAGTTTAGGGAGATGCAGTTTGGCCTCTTTGCAATAATAATTACAATTATGAAGATAATTTTGTCTCGTGTTTATTACAGTGCCTTTCTGCAAGCTTCCCTATTCTCTGCTGCAGCTCAGGTATCAGCACTGGGGGAGGGCACCGGGGAAAGGCATGCTTGAACCCAGCTGCTGTCCAGATGCTGGTGTTGTCTCCTGTTGTTAGTCCCCCTGAGCTCCCGGTTGAGGTCTGTGGGCATGCACTCACCACCAAGTAGCATGAAGTGCTCCTATGCCAGAGCCTTCCCCTCTGAGGACTCGCTGAGCAAGAGTGAGGCTCCAGGAAGGTATAGAACAAGGCAGGGCTCAAAGATGGAGTCCCAGAGAATAAAAGGCCTCTGGGCCTTTGCTCATGCCTTGGCCCACACCTGGGTTGCCTTCCCTCTTTCCTCTCTGGCTCTCATAATCTCTCATCCATTAGCATCCAGCCTGAATCAAGGGTGACCAACTCTCCTGAATGGCCCGGACTGCAGAACGATCCCCCAGCATGCAGGGCTTTCAGTGCCAACATTGGGAATGTTCTGGGCAAACCAGGACAAGTTGGTCACCCTACTGGAATCTTCGCATTCACATTCTTTGTCCTTCAGTACCTTGCCAAAATGACCTTGGGCAATTTACTGTCAACACGGGCCTCACTTTCCACCTGTGAGGATAGCTCATGGTTGTTACGAGAATTTAATGAGTTCATATATGAAAAGTGCCTATTACGTTTCTGGCACATACTAAACACTCAGTGATGTTAGCTATGTTTGTTTGGTTGAGTTGAGTGAAAATGAGATCTGTGAGATCCCCTGGCCTCCATGTGGTTCACGAATCCTCTGTGCGGTGAGTGCTTGATCATACCCCAGCATGTGGCACTCACTTCCTCACGTGGGAGCCTTTTCTTTACGACTGGTGCACTATTCCTGTACTGTCAGCTCTGAGGATTCATAGAGGATGGGACCCCCTTCTTGAAGACATCCCGTGGCTTCCTGAGGATTACTCACCTGTCTCCAGTCTGGGTCTTCCCTTTCCTGGGTGGGGTACCCCCTCCCTTAGGTGAGACCTGACTCCTAGCCGTATGCTTGCTGTGTCCTCTGGGCCAGCTAAGGACGCTTTTCTCTACTGTAGACATGTGTAACGGGGATAGATGGTGCCCATCCTCTGAATTAGACCTGAGATGAATTTCCTGAGAACAAAAGATGACTGGCCTCTGTCCCCAGAATCACAGGCTCTGAACTACAAAGATCTGTAGGATTTCTTTTAGGGAAGGCCCCGGTTTCCCTTTGAGATGCTCTGCATAGACTCCCCTTTCTTTGGCTCGGCCTACAGGCAGGTACCTAGGTACTTCTTAACTCAAGGGGGTAGGGTAGTAGATTGGTTAGGACCCAGGGCTTCTGGAACAGCCTAACTATCCAAATCTTACTCCCCTGGGGTTCCTGGGTGGCTCAGTAGGTTGAACATCCAAGTCTTGATTTAGGCTCAGGTCATGATCTCACGGTTCATGAGATCGAGCCCCGTATCGGGCCCTGCACTGACAGCATGGAGTCTGCGTGGGATTCTCTCTCTCCTCTCCCTCTGCCCCTCCCCACTTGCTCTCTCTGTCTCTCTCAAAATAAATAAATAAACTTAAATCTTACTTCCCTTTTAGCTGTATGACCTTGGCCAAGTCACTTAATTGCAGTTTCCTCATGTGTATAGAGAGGAGATAGTTCTTAGAGCCTAGCATGTGTGAAATAGTAAGCGGTACTATCTATGGTTATTGTTAGCCCCACCCCCAAGGAACGAACATGAAGTATATTGCTCCTTGTGCACAGATAGGAAGATGACTGGGCAAGGCTGAGATCTGCTTCAGCATGTCTGGGACCTGGATCTCCGTATGTTTTTCCCAGGGACCACAGAGAACTGTTCCCGAGATCGTGGACCTGTCCTCTCAGCAGGGATTAGAGTCCCCATGCAGTGTTAGTGGCTGGTGATGTGGCCTGGATGGGGCGGGCATGTTTGCACCAGCCACTGGTGGGCAGTTCTGCGGTCAGAGGATGGATGGAACATCCCTGAGAACGAAAAAGATCCTAGGGAAGTCACTAGGTACAGTGCAGAGCACTGCCTGGCACACAGTAGGGCTACTTGGGAGAGTAAATGAAAGCAGCAGGTGTGGATATATTCCAGGCCCCCTTGGCACCCTTCAGATGTGGTGGCCATATGCTTCTGTGACTTTGGCTGGTTGTCCAGAGGAGGCTGCACAGGCCCGTGTTACTTGAATTGGAGACTGGAAAGGGGGTGTGAGGTTGGAATGGTGTGTGGGTAGCCCAGGTGGGAGGAAGGAGGTTGTGGGACTGGACATTTCTGGGCTGATGTACTTGGGGAAGACAGCTGCTATGAGGACCCTTGGAAGTAACTTGAATGACCTTGTGGCTTTATGTTTCTTCCGCATGCATCGTGAACACTCTCTCACCACTGTGGGGAGCGGGGGTGCATTGCACAATTGATTCTCGGTGCCTGAGCCCCGAAAGTTCCATCTCATATCCAGTACAGTTCCATCTCCAATCCAGTAAAATCCAGTACAGAATTTCTTTCTTTTATGGAGCTTTCTTGTTTCTCTTACTGATGAGGAGCTGGCTGCCCTCAGTTTATACTTGAATTTGCCAAGTTTTTTTTTTTTTTCCAATAAAAGGTATTTTTATAATAAATAAATTTTCTGTTTTAAAAGTAAATTATCACTATATATACTTGAAAAATATTTCTATTTAAATATATAGTGGTACTTTGCTTATTTTAGCTAAAACAAGCAGCAGGACTATAAGTAGTAATAAATTGCTCCAATCCTTTGTCATTGCTGTTGAACATTCTGGTTATTTTCCTTTTGATCTTATTTCCCAGGCATATGTACCTTTTTTTTTTTTTTTTTTTTTTTTTTACCTAGTTTTACACGTATTACAGTGCACATATAATTTTTTTTATTTTGCTTTTGAAAATGGTATAACTTGAGGGGCACCTAGGTGGCTCAGTCGGTTGAGTGTCTGACTTCGGCTCAGGTCACGATCTCATGATTTGTGAGATCAAGCCCACATCTGGCTCTGTGCTGACAGTGCGGAGCCTTTTTGGAATTCTCTCTCTCTCCCCACCCCTCCCCCACTCATGCTCTAAATAAATAAATAAATAAATAAATAAATAAATAAATAAATAGCTGTTTTTTTATATGCCACACCTTGAACCATTAAACAAGAAAAACCATGAATGAACATAGGTTGATAATACTCTTTAAGAAGCTTGGGGCGCCTGGGTGGCTCAGTCGGTTAGGCGTCTGACTTCGGCTCAGGTTATGATCTCGAGGTGTGTGAGTTTGAGCCCTGCGCCGGGCTCTGTGCTGACAGCTCAGAGCCTGGAACCTGCTTCCGATTCTGTGCCTCCTTCTCTCTGCCCCTCCCCCACTTGTGCTCCGTCTCTATCAAAAATAAATAAGTGTAAAAAAAAAAATTTTTTTTTTTTAAAAAAAAGCTCTAGCAACATTTTGGGAGGTAGGGGTTGGAATGCAAGAACTCCAAATAGAAAAATAGCAAGAGACGTGAGCAAGCCTTGCCACAAGGGAGATAGGAATGGTTAATTAACCATGAATGATAATCAGTCTCATTATTGAAAGAGTTGATTAAAGCAAGGGATGTCATGTCCCCTGTTAATATTAGCAAAGATTTTTTTTTAATGATCCATTTACTTATTGGGCAGAATGTGTATTCATTGGCATAAATACTCTGGAAAGCAGTTTGGCAATGCATTTCAAAAGCCATAGGTTTATCTGTTTACTAATTATATTCCCCTCGCCCCCCTCACCCCTTGTTAACATCTTATATTCTTTTCTTATCTCTCTCTTTGGTGGTCTTAATTTTTTAAATTGAATTACATTGAGAATTTTAAATAATATAACTTTTTTTTTAAAGATAAATAATTTATAGATAGATCATTATCTTTTTAATAAAGATAAATTTATTTAAATAAAGATAAATTTTTTTTGAGAGAGAGAAATGGCATGAGCGGGGAAGGACAGAGACAGAGAGAGACATAGGATCCAAAGCAGGCTCCAGGCTCTGAGCTGTCAGCACAGAGCCCAACGAGGGGCTCGAACCCACGAACCATGAGATTATGCATGGCCTGAGTTGAAGTCAGACGCTTAACCTAACCGCTCAACCAGCTGAGCTGGCTGAGCCACCCAGGCGCCTCTAAAGTTTTTTTTATTTATTTACATAATCTCTACACCCAGCGTGGTGGGGCTTGAACTCATGACCTTAAGATCAAGAGTCATGTTCTCTTTCAACTGAGCCACCCAGACGCCCCTAAAGATAAATCTTTATTCTACTTATAGATCCTTTTCACAGTCTGTCTTATTTTTTTAAGTATCCGGCCGTTCTGTATGTTTTATACAGTTAGATTAGTTGATCTTTGTGACTCTTTTATGGCTCCTAGGTTTAGAAAATCATCTCCACTTCAGAGGTTGTATAAATATTAAGTTCTGTTTACTTCTGATTGTTTTTGTTGTTTGATTTCAAAAAATATTTCAAGTGTAATTCTCTGTAGAGTTTACTTTGATTCTTAGGTTAATCGAGAGTCTCTATTTTGTTTTCCCAGAACTATTTTTTTTGTAAGTTTTTTTTTTTTGTTTTTTTTTTTAAATTTTTAAATAAATATTTTTGAGAGAGAGACAGAGTCTGAGTGGGGGAGGAGGCAGAGTGAGAGAGGGAGACACAGAATCCGAAGCAGGCTCCAAGCTCTGAGCTGTCAGCACAGAGCTGGACTCAGGGCTCGAACTCATGAACCGTGAGATCATGACCTGAACTGAAGTCGGACGCTTAACCGACTGAGCCACCCAGGTGCCCCTTCCCAGAACGATTAACTGGTTATTCTGATATCAGTTATTAATCCTCCCATTCCCCAATTTATTTGTGAGGCCTTCTTTGGCACTTATTAAATCATGACATATTATTTATGGACTACATTTTCTGGACTATTTTCTTTCTATAATCTATTTTTCTTTGTGCTTTATAATTTTATTTAAATTCAAGTTAGTTAACATATAGTGTAATAGTGGTTTCAGGAGTAGAATTTAGTGATTCATCACTTACATAGAACACCCAGTGCTCATCCCAACAAGTATCCTCATCAGTGCCCATCACCCTAAATTTAGCCCATGCCCCCAGCCACCTCCCCTCCAGCAACCCTCAGTTTGTCCTCTGTATTTAAGAGTCTCTTATGGTTTGCCTCCCTCTCTGTTTTTATCTAATTTTTCCTTCCTTTCCCCTCTGTTCATCTGTTGTGTTTCTTAAATTCCACATATGAGTGAAATCATATGGTATTTTGTCTTTCTCTGACTAACTTATTTCACTTAGCATAATACATTCCAGTTCCATCCACATAGTTGCGAATGGCAAGATTTCATTTAAAAAAATTTTTTTAATGTTTATTTATTTTTGAGAGAAAGAGAGCACAATCTGGGGAGGGACAGAGAGAGAGGGAGACACAGAATCCGAAACAGGCTTCAGGCTCTGAGCTGTCAACAGAGCCTGATGTGGGGTCCAAACCCACGAACCACAAGGTCATGACCTGAGCTGAAGTTGAATGCTTAACTGACTGAGCCACCCAGGCACCCCTCATTCTTTTTCTTTTTTAATGTTTATTTTTTGAGAGAGAGAGAGAGAGAGAGAGAGAGAGAGAGAGAGAGAAAAGCAGAGGGAGAGGGGGACAGAGGATTCAAAACCGGCTCTGTGCTGACAGCAGTAGGCCCGATGTGGGACTCAGACTCATGAACTGTGAGATCATGACCTGAGCCGAAGTTGGACTCTCAACAAACTGAGCCACCCAGACACCCCAAGATTTCATTCTTTTTCATCAAATATTCCATTGTGTGTGTGTGTGTGTATACACACACATATATATGTATACACATGTATATATGTATATGTATATGTGTATACACACACATACATACATACGTACCACCTTTTCTTTATTCATCATTCGATGGATATTTGGGCTCTTTTCATATTTGGCTATTGTCGATAGCACTCCTATAAACATTGGGGTATATGTGTCTCTTCGAATCAGCATTTTTGTATCCTTTGGTTAAATACCTAGCAGTGCAATTGCTGGGTCATAGGGTAGTCTATTTTTAACCTTTTGAGGAACCTCCATACGGTTTCCCAGAGTGGCTGCACCAGTTTGCATTCCCACCCGCAGTGCAAAAGAGATCCTCTTTCTCCGCATCCTCGCCAACATCTGTTGTTGCCTGAGTTGTTCATGTTAGCCATTCTGACAGGTGTGAGGTGGTATCTCATTGTGGTTTTGATTTGTATTTGCCTGATGGTGAGTGATGTTGAGCATCTTTTCATGCGTCTGCTAGCCATCTGGATATCTTCTTTGGAAAAGTGTCTATTCGTGTCTTCTGCCCATTTCTTCACTGGGTTGTTTGTTTTTGGGGTATTGAGTTTGATAAGTTCTTTATAGATTTTGGATATTAACCCTTTATCTGATATGTTATTTGCAAGTATCATCTTCCCATTTTGGTTGCCTTTTAGTTTTGTTGATTGTTTCCTTTGCTTTTTATCTTGATGAAGTCCCAATCGTTAATTTTTGCTTTGGTTTCCCTTGCCTCTGGAGACAAGTGTAAGAAGTTTCTGCAGTCGAGGTCACAGAAGTTGTTGCCTGTTTTCTCCTCGAGGATTTTGATGGCTTCCTGTCTTATGTTTAGGTCTTTTGCCCATTTTGAGTTTATTTTTGTGTATGGTGTAGGGAGGTTGTTGTCCTCTGTTTAATTATGGTAGCCTTATAATACTGGTTATGCTCTATCTTCTTCTTTTTTAGGGAGAACTTGCTTGCTTATTCCCCTAGATGAAATTTAAACCATTTCAAAAAACGGTTTTGGATTAAAAAAATTTTTTTTGATGTTTATTTATTCTTGAGAGAGAGAGAGAAAGAACATGAGTGAGGGAGGGGCAGAGAGAGAGAGGGAGACACAGAATCCGAAGCAGGCTCTAGGCTCCGAGCTGTCAACACAGAGCCCAATGCGGGTCTCGAACTCACAAGCCATGAGATCATGACCTGAGCTGATGTCAGATGCTTAACCAACTGAGCCACCCAGGCACCCCAAAAAGTGGTTTTGGATTTTAAAGTTAAAAAAAATTTATGACTTTTGAGCAGGAATTACATGAAACAATCTATAAACTGATTTCTGGAAAAAAAAAAATCTCATTTCAGTTGTTGGTCGTTAACGAGCATGTTCTGTATCTTCACATACAAATCTATTTTTAAAGATACCTTTGTGAACTTTTATACTTTTATTAATGTTGGTCAGATACATTTTCCATTCTGATTATCTCTATATATTCTATATTATTATTGCTATTTGAAATAGGATCCTTAAAAATTATATTTTATTGGGGCGCCTGGGTGGCGCAGTCGGTTAAGCGTCCGACTTCAGCCAGGTCACGATCTCGCGGTCCATGAGTTCGAGCCCCGTGTCGGGCTCTGGGCTGATGGCTCAGAGCCTGGAGCCTGTTTCCGATTCTGTGTCTCCCTCTCTCTCTGCCCCTCCCCCGTTCATGCTCTGTCTCTCTCTGTCCCGAAAATAAATAAACGTTGAAAAAAAAAATTTAAAAAAAAAAAAAAAAAAAAATTATATTTTATTGCTGGCATATGGGAATATTACTGAATCTTGTGCTTTTATTTTGATGAGCCATTTCGCTGAGACTTTTTTTCATTTGCATAGTTTGTCAGATGCCTACTTTGGTTTTTGGAGGTTATGCGGCCATTTCATGTGCACATAATAATCCTTCTGTTTCCAGTGTTTGTTTTCTGTTTCTTTGGCCAGAACTTCCAAGACCATATTCAGGGATACTGGTGTGGGAAGGCGTCCTTACTTTGCTCTTCGTTTTAAAGGGAAAGCCTCTGACGTTTTCCTTGATGTTGCTTCTAGCTTGAATGAGATCTGTCGCTTTTACCCAAAGGGGCTGTTGGATTTACAGGCACAACAAAGACTCCTTTCTAGCCCTTTGCGCATCTGGCACGAAGCACTAGGGTACTCCTTGTTTGGAAGTGTTTGCCCTTTCTAGAATCCCCAGCTTGCCCTAAACTTTGAGCCTACAGAGCCAGTCCATTTCCAGACCTTGGTCTCCCTGGACGGAAAGCCTGACTCATGGGGATTCATTCCTCCCTGCCAGGACCTCTCACTCTCTTCTGCCAGCCCTACCAGCTGACGTAAGGGCCGGCCCTGACACTGGATGGCGGCAGGGCTAGAGGCACCTGGCACAACCCTGGACCAGGGGAAGCAGTAAAGGCACTTCTTACCAGGATGCCCTGCAGAGGACTCCTGCAGATCCTCAGCCATCTGGACTTCTGCCCTTACCCCACCTGTCCCCTTTCTTTTCTCAGACCAGCTCAGTGAGGTCACCAGTACCCCTGCCTTGCCCTCCGAGCCTGCTGGGCACTGCTGGCCCTGTGCTCTGGAGGTCTTCCTGGTCCAGTGGGAAAGCAGACACAAAGAGAGAGGTGAACACAATCAGGATGAAGAGGTCCCATTCGTGCTCTGTGAGACTCAGAGGCTGGAGCAACTAACTGCTTAGAGCAGCCAGAGAAGGCTTCTTGGAGGAGGTGACATTTGAGCTGCTCTTAGAGCGAGAGTAGAGAGTCTGTGAGGCAGATGAGGGAGAAGGGCTTCAATTATGATTATTTTGATAGACTTCGCATTATTGTTGCTGTTCAGAATGGGCTCTTTAAAAACTATATTTTATTGCTGGCATGTAGGAATATTAGTTGAATTTTGCATATTTATTTTGGAGCAATCTTTAGAGCCTTAGGGGCCTGGGGGTGTCTGGCCTCTTTGGGGACAAGACAAGAGTTTGCAGAGACATGGGACAGTGCTGTCTGAGTTGGGTGTTGCTCCTGGGGTTCAGAGGTGGGAGGGCGATCCCCAGTCACGGGGGTGATCCGGGCAGATTTCCGAAGAGGTGGGATGGGGCTGGCCTTGAAGCCTAGAGAGGATTTGGCTAGAGGAAGGGGAGGGTAGACTGGAGGAGGTGCAGAGAAGCAGCATCCTCACTGTGCACCTGCCTGGTACTATGTCACCACACTTAGTACTTTTTATACTTAATTTTCCTGACAGCTCTGCCAGGTGGATGAAAAGACCCCTGTTCCATAGATGAGGAAACTGGGGCTCAGGGAATTTGAGTGACTTAGGTGAGCTGGAGAGCCTAATTTCTGAGCTTCCATGCTTTCAGTGCCTCCCTTTTTAAAATGTAGGTACCTAAAAAATTGCTTTATTGGGAAAGAACTCACACACCATACAGTTCACCCATTTAAAGGGTACAATTCAGCGGCTTTTGTATATCCACAGAGTTGTGCAGCTGTCATTACAGTCCAGTTTTAGAACCCCCAGCCCTAGGTTGCCCCCCACCCCCCCAGGACCCCCAGCCCTGGGCAACCACTGCCCTCCTTTCCGTGTCTATACACTAGCCTGTTGCAGACAGTTCATGTAAATGGCCTCATCAAGCGTGTGATCGTTTGTGACTGCTTCTTTCACTTAGTGTAACGTTTTCAAGGTTTACCCACGCCATAGCATATATTGGTACTTCGCGACTTTTTATTGCCAAACAATATTCTTGTTTCTGGATAATACCACATTTTGCTTATCCATTCATCTGTTGATGGACATTTGGGTTGTGTGCACTTCGGGGCTGTTGTGAATAATGCTGCCCGCGAGTGTTCCCGTGCGACGTGTTTTGTGTGGACATATGTTTTCATTTCTCTCCGGTGTAGACCTAGGAGCGGAATGGCTGGCCGGGTCGTGTGGTGACTGCAGGTTTTACCATTTGGGAAACTGCCAGACTGTTCTCCACAGCGACTTCCCGGCTGCCTCTTGCGCATGCTTGCCTTCAGAGTGACAGGGCTGGGGAGAAGGTCAGACCACAAAGTCTGTGTGAATCGCCTGTTTTCAAAGAAGATGGTGGGAAAGTAGTGTGAAGACTGCAGCTTCACTGTGGAGTCTTTGGTGATTCCAGGAGGATTCTACAGGAGCTCAAGGACGCTGCCACAAGTGCTGGTCGTGAGCTGCTCCTTCTGCTCATAGGCCATGCCACTAGACAAGGTGTTGAATAGACCCAAAGGTTCGGGGTGCCGGAGAGGGACAAGTGTGACCCGTGGTGATGAAGGCTCTCGGAAGAGGGAGGGCAGGGTTTCGAGGCTGGCACAGGGGAGACGAGTGAGAGGAAAGGACTTGGGGAGGAGAGGCAGGGTTGGGGCCTTGTGGTTCAGGGCAAGTCCCTGAGCAGCTGTGGCCAACTGTCCTCTGTCTTTGTTCTTTGGCTGCAGATCTGGCCGAGTGCAAGCTGGTTGCTTTCCCCATTGGCCTCTACAAGGTCCTGCGGAATGTCACCGACCAGATCCAGCTCATCACGCTGGCCAACAACGAGCTCAAGTCCCTCACCAGCAAGTTTATGACCACGTTCTGTCAGCTCCGAGGTAGGCCCCGGTCCGCCAGACAGGAAATCATTCCCCAGGGGAGGCTTCGAGGATGGACCTGTGTCCTGCCTGCAGCCTGGAAGTCTCTAAGTGTCACTCCTCCCTCTCGCTGGCTGTGAATCAGACTGACTGATGGTCAAGGGTGTGGGCCCACTGGGGTGTTTGGGGTCCTGAGACCCACAAGTAGTCATTTCTCAGTAGACTTGAACGAGCCCCCGTCCTCCTCCCCAGCCTAGCACTGCTTTCCCGGTTCAGGAGTGACAGATGCTGGGCATGTTGGTGTTTCCTCTGCTGGGCCCACACAGGGCCGTGGACAAGGGTGCCTGGCAGGATGACGGGCAGGAGGCCAGCAGGTGGGCATAGTAGAGTCTCTTGAAACGGCTCCCCTGGGTGGGCCCGCAGGATGCAGTGGCCAGTGCAGTGCCGCACCCCCCCCCCATCCTTCTGTGAGAGTCTGCTGCTGCTCAGTGAGCCGAGGGGTGGGAGAACCAGGGAGGGCACAGGAGGCATAGGAGAGGTGATTCCCACCTTCTGGAATTCTATCTGACAGGGGCATGAAAAAGGTCCAAGGGCCCGGTTAGAGAAATCCATATGTCAGATGCTGGTGGAGCGGGAGGGACATGAGCAAAAGCGTACCTCCCACGGCTGATTTCAGGCCTCCTAGAAGAGGTGGGGGCATCGGGCAGAGGCAAGAGGGAGGCGTGAACTGGCAAACAGGTCCCAGGGACAGAAGGCAGCTTGTAGAATGCTCAGCAGCCAGCTATAGGCAGGACATGGATAGGCTACCGGCTGGGTGGGGGGGGGGGGGGCGTCCTGGGGCAGGACTCGGTTCCCCGGAGGCACTGTGGGTGCTTTTCACCAGGCTGTCCCATCCTTCATTTTCTGGGGGCCACTTCTCTGCGCAGATGAGACGGGCCCTCACGGCCAGCAGGCCCCATCGGCCGCAGTGGTCAGCCCTGGCAGAAATTAGACTCATCTGAGGAACTTTTCTACAAACACAGTTGCCTTGGCTCTACCCCCAGCCCAGTTGAATCAGAATGTCTGAGTATGGGCCTGGGCCTTGTACGCATCTTTTAAAACCTACATCAGTCATTCTGAAGTGGCAGCAGCCAAGGTTGAGGCCATGGGTCAGGGGTTATACATGCCAGTGCCTGAGAGACTAGCGTGCGAGTACTAAGTGTCGCGGTTTGAGTGGTGGGGACCGTGGGAGACGTACCCCTCTCCACTCTGCCAGGTATGCCATAAGGATGTTGGGGTTTTGTCAGTAGAAGCTAGAAATACGGGTTTTGTGTGAATTTTTACCAGGTGTTCTATAAGACGGAAGCCAATAAAACACCCTTGCACAGTAGTTTTAGCCCATGGGCCATCAGTTGGAAGAATCTCCCATAATATATGAGGTCTGTCTCTGCCATCTCATTTCATGGATAGAAAAGGAAGGCCAGGGAGACTCAGGCTTATCGGGGATCTCGGAGCAGCACCCCCACGTCGTCCACCTTGCAGGCCAGGGCTGCCTCTCCAGGCCTCCCGCATTAGCCCAAGGGTCCCCTGGAGATGTTGCTTTGCGGAGGAGGGTGGAAGGATCGAAAATGGGTGGTGGGGGTTGGCTGGGACCTCCAGGAAGGGCAATCAGGAAGGGTGCTTCCTTTGGGTAAGAGGAGAGTTCGTTTGTGCTTTCCTTCCTTGAACCTTCCCCGGAGCACCTGCCATATTCCAGACCTGTGTCTGGAGGCTGGGAGACAAAGACTGGCAGACCAGCTCCCTCCCGGAAGGAGCCCAGGGTCACAGAACAGACTTGTCAACCACACCAAGTCCTATGATGCCGGCGTGGACAACATGCTGGGAACAATGGGAAGAAAACTTAATTCTTCCGGCGAGTGGTGTGGGCAGTGGGTGGGCCAGGAAGCAAGGGCTTTCAAAGGACTTGACACTGGGCATTGCCTTGTGAGATGAATAAATAAGCCCTCTCCAGGGGGCACAGCGACACATGCCAGAGAAATGCGCTAGAACCCATTGTGTTTGTGGCTTAGCTGCGGAAATATATTTATCATAAAATACCCTTCTGGTCAGAAGTCTGTGGAAGGATGCAGTTTGAACCCCCTCTGTGCGGCTGGCAGCTGCTGACTCCCCCACACCACCCTGGATTACAAAGGAAAAGCTGCGATGTGCCCAGTAATTGGGTTTCACAAAGGCAGTGGCGCTGGTGACCAGGGGCAGGGAGGGGCTGGAGTCGAGAGTGGCTCCTGGCTCCTGGCTCCTGAAGAGATGCTCCCAGCCCCAGCCTTTATTATATATAGTTTCTCTTTTAAATAGAAAAGTTCCCTCCTTTTATGTGTGAAGAGGAAACTTGAATAGGCTCTGCTGAACTTCCCCCAGGCCTGCCGGCTTCCCCTTCCCTGTTCGTGGCTCTTGACTGAGAAGGCAGGCTGCCTTGGTGTCAGGGAGAAAGGCATCCGCTTCCTCCCTCCCTGCCACACTGTCTCCTGTGGGAGCCCCGGGGAGTGGCTTCTGCTGGGCTCGTGGCCTCCTCGGGTTTGCGTCCCCTTGACACCCTTCACCCATTTTATAGAAGGAAGAAGCCAAACCCGAGAAAGCCAGTGGCACAGATGGAATCCGCGCAAAGGGCAGGTGCGCCCTGTGGAGTGGCGGGTTTCATTGTCGGACTCTGGCTCTTCGGTTGTTCCCTCTTCTCCTGCGTGCCTGTCTCCCCACTTCCTCCTCTCATTCACTTAAGTCATTCTGCTCCCGGACTGTGCCCGGGGTCTTCCAGGCCCCGGGTGTGCGAGAGACACCTGTGGAAATCCACAAAGAGCCCCCGGATGAGAAGCACAGGCTGTTTATTCAGAGCCGGCTCCCGCAGGGGAGTGAGCAGCTGGCGGGCGGCATCGAGGAGAGACTCAAAGGCAGCGGAGGGGCGGGAAAGCTTTGTAGAGGATAAAAGGCGAAGCTGGAGGCAGGCCAGCTTGCAGGGGGCATCCTACATGACTGGTTAGGGTGCATTTTGGCTTTCCGGAGTTAGCCCTAAGTTGGAAATTGGAATAAAAATCAGAGACGTTGTCAGTAGTCAAGTCCCGGCTGTTTGGGGCCAGTTGTTATGGGAGTGTTACAGGGCCTCCTGGACCGTCAGAAGAGATGGCAGTCTGACTCCCTGCAAGTGGGACCTGGAGCAGACTAGCCTCCGTAGCTGGTTACCGTGGCTAGTGGGTTGGCTCTCTGGGCAGGGTGCTGCAGGCTGTGGGCCACGGTTCTGTTTTTATGTTCGGTCTGGCCGTTGTCTGCGTGTATATTCAGTTGCTCACAGCCCGTCTTTCAACCCAGCTCAGCAGTTCCTCAGGAGCACCTGTTGTGGCCCGGCTGGGGGCATGAGCAGGTGAGCGGTGGCCCGGGGGTCCAGACGCACTGGGCGCTGAGCCCTCGCGGCTCCACACGGAGGGCTTTACACGTGTCATCTCCGTTACCCCCTCCTGACACCCGCCATTTAGGATGGGGTGAGACAACAGAGACCTAGACGTGGTTCTTGGGGAGCTCCCAGGCTCTCGGGGCAGGTGGGCGTGTGAGTGGACAGCCACCTCAACGTGTGGGGGGTGACACAGCAGACATTTCCTTGAAGCCTGGCGTGCCAGGGGGCACAAGTCTATTCTGCTTTGGGTGGGTGGGTGGGTGGGTGTGTCGGTCTGCTAGGGTCACCACAACAGAGCACTGCGGCATGGGTCGGGGAGGGGGGCTTACATTTACTTCTCACAGTTCTGGGAGCTGCATGTCAGACACCAAGGTGTTGGAAGGTTTGGCTTCTTCTGCGGCCTGTCTCCTCAGCTTGCCAGTGGCTGATTTCTCACTATGTCCCCACGTGGCCTTCCTGTGGACACGTATTCCTGGGGTCTTTCTGTGTGTCCTGACTTCCTCTTCTAAGGACACCAAGCAGATTGGATTAGGGGCACCCTAACGGCCTCATTTGAACTTGGGCACCTCTTTAAAGACCTCACCTGCAAACACAGCCACACTGGGAGGTACTGGGAACTGGGACTTCCGCATAGGAATTTGGGAGGCGGGGGGAGACATCACTCAGCCCAAAATACTGGGGAGTCGGAAGCCTCCAGAGGAAATGGCTTGGAGGGGTCATTGGACAGAAGGAAAAGGGGGAGTTCCCAAGGCCTCCTTTAGGAAGATGGGAGGTGTGTTTGGGAAATAGACTAAAATAAAAACGGTACCACATGGGACATTACAGAGCAGAGGATATGACGTGTCATTGGCAACTGGTCTGAGCAAGTGAGTGGTCCTCAGAGAGTCCGTCAAGGAGGAGCCAGGGCAAGTGACCCCAAAGCAGGGGGAGACGGGGGCTGGGGGGGGGGTGTCTCCCTCTGTTTCCTGCTTTGCCTCAGCCCACTGGCTTACTTTTCTTTTTGCTAATGGCACTGAGTGGATGAAGGAGGAGAGAAGAAGGCATCCAGAACTATTTGGGGAGAGCAGGGCAGACACTGAAGCCTTGCAGTGGTCAGTTAGGCACTTTGGTTTTAGTCTGGGATCAGGCAGATCTCCTCTGTTGGGCACACATCTGGTTCCCCCTGCATAGCCCACCACCGGGATAGCGGGGCCTGGGAGGGTCCACCTCACCTGAGTCATTCACAGGGGGCAGCTCCCCGTTGCTGACGATCAAGAGTTCCTACCTGATACCAAGGTGGTGATTAGTTTGTGGCCTTTTACATCAGTTTTCGCCATCAGTCTTCAAGGATGTCTGTCCCCTGGGGTTTCCTGGCCGAGCTCAGTGGGGCAAAGGCCAAGACTGTGTGCACGCTGTGGGCAGTGGGTCAGCCCTCCCTAGCAGAGAATTAAGAGAATCCCAAGTATTATGGGCTGTAGCATTCCTTAGGCTAGAATCCCAGAGATAGGATTACCAAGGCCAGTGTTTCCAGGCTGTTGGTCTATACTATGAGGTCATCAAGCCCTGATGTCACCCTGAGCCTGGGGCCTGCCAGATGAGGAGCCTTGTGGTCAGGCTGAACCAGGACCCGTAAGATGAGAGGCTGGGCTGTTGGATGTTCAAAGCATATGCGCCTAGTTCTGGGGCGTGATGTTTTCTGTTTCCCTCTGGGTCCACTCTCCATGCTGATCCTACCCTCTCTCACCCTCTGGCTGTGGTCAGGTGGGGCCAGTGGGGAGCCCCCGAGGAGGTCAGGGGAAGAGAGAGAAGAAGCTCAGTGAATTTATTCCCCTGGCACCGTGAGGTCCATCTCGGGCTGGCTGTGCCCCTCGTCCCAAGGTCACTTCTTTCGAGCCAGTGTTTACGTGACTGTCCTCCCAGGTTTCCCCTGGCTGGTGACAGCTCCCTGCTTCTAACCCGGGGTTCCTGCACAACCCCTTGAGGTTTCCCTACCGCTTCCTATACCTTTGTAAACAGTTCATTGCAAATAAAGCCTCCTTGATTATCCTGAGTTGAGTGTTTCATCTGTTTCTGGTTGGGGCCCTGATGGATGCTCTTTGCCACTTATTAGCTCTGTCACCACAGGCAGGTTGTCTAACTGTTCTTTGCCTCAGTTTCCCCCGTGGTATTGTAGACTCATACTGGTAAAGCTTTCACCTTGTAGGGATCCCGTGAAGATTGAATGAGTTAGCGCATGCACAGCCCTGGGAGCCGCTGCGTCCCCAGCACTATCCAACACAGTCTTTGTACACGGCTGTAGGTGTTCAAAACTACCCACGGAATGGGCGAATGAATGACTTCTCACCGCACGGTCGGTCGGCAGAAGAGTGACCCCCCCACAGATGTCCACGTCCTAGTTCTTGCCACCTGCGATTATATTACCTCACACGGCAAAAGAGTCTTTGCAGATGTGAATAAGTTGAGATCCTTGACATGGATTAAGTGGGAGGTGGGTGGATGTCCTCGTAGGGTCTTCATGAGAAGGCAGGAGGGCTAGAAAAGATGTGATGGTAGACACGGCAACTGGAGTGATGTGGCCACAAGCTTCTAGAAGCCGTTTCCGGCTTCGGTCAAGGCACGGACTCTCCCCCTAGACCCTGCAGACGGTACATACCTCCCCGGCTTGGTTTTAGTCCTCTGAGACCATCTTGGCCTTCTGACCTCCAGCGCCGTAAGATGATACACTCGTGTTGTTTAAAGCCACCAAGTTGGGGGCAATTTGTCACAGCAGCAGTAGGAAACTGATACACAGCCGGAAGAGTTGGGAGGGGGGCTTCTGCCTCAGTGTCCCCACTTTGCTTGCTTACTCTGCTCTCCCGCTTGACCTCACTGTGGAGCCAGGGCTGGTGCCCCAGAGGGGAAACCTTCTCCAAAGAGCCACCATGCCCGCCTTCCTCGGCTGCCCTGTTTCCCTCGGCGCCTCCAGCTTTTGGTCCCTCCTATGGCACGCAGGCTAAAGGCGGGCGGGGCTCAAAACGACGCTCCGTGGGTCTTGTTCAGACCCCGAGTGGGAGCCACTACCCCCACCGCTGTGAAAGAGGAGGCTGAACGGTCCCGGTGGGGTGGAACCTGAGGCCTGCTTCCCTGTCCAGCGCAGCCCGGGCCTGGGACACTGGTGGGACGTGGCCGGCTCTCCTTGGAACATCCAGGCAAGCGTGTGCTGCTCCAAGGGTATTGCTGGCGGCAGAAGAGCTGTTTCTTGGCTCTGTTAACTGCACGTCAAACCACCCTACCATCTATTGGTTTAAAACAACAGCGTGCTATTTCCTCCAGCTCTGTGGGTCAGCTGGTCTCTGCTGGCGGTTCTGCTGGGGTCCCTCATCCTCCAGGGCCTCGCTCCCCGGGGCCTCTAACCTGCTTGGACTTCTTCACAGTGGCTGGGCTCCCAAGAGGAAGTGGCTGGTGCCGAGCTTGATGCCTGAACTTGGACGTCTCCTGAACGTCATTTCTGCTGTATTCTGTTCATCAGAGCGGTCGCAGGGCCAGCCCAGAATCCAGAGGTGGGAACGAGTCTCTGCCTTGTGACGGGAGTTGCCCCAGAGTCTCAGCCCAAAAGGCCTACGGCCCTCTGTGGATGGCTTTTGTGGTTTATTAGCCAGACCTCTGATGGATGGCACTTCTGTCATTCTTTATGCGCTCAGCTATTTGTGGCCGCTCTTTGGCAGCCACTTTGCTAAGAGCTGTGAGGAACTACCAGACCCTGGCATTTCCAAGCTGTGTGACCTTAGGAAAATTATCGAACCACTTTGAGCTTTCATTTTCTCATCCTAAAATGGACATAATAGTAGTACATCATGGAAAGTGTGTAAATCTCATAGGCTGTTAATTTGTTCACTTCATTTATAAACCCTTATAAATCAAACTGTGTCCTTTTTCCTGGAAGGTGACAATAAATAAATAAAATAAGTTACCTTTGGAGGGGTCTTAGAGGCACCCTGGAGAGCTATTCCTGCCACACAAGCAGGAGAACGTCTCTATCCTGCACCTCACCAACCCCCGGAAGCCAGCAGACCCAGGACTCGTGTACGTACCTGGGGTCCTGGGACATCTGCAGCTCAGCATAGGCTCTGATGCCTCAGTCCCGCAGGGCCCCAGCAAACATGTCCCGCTCCCCGTGTGACAGGGGGCTTTGTCATTCCCCTTCATTTCCCTGTTCCGAGCCCTCCTTCGCTCCTGGCTCTGAGATTTAAGAGTTTCCATCCCTCCTCTGCCCTTCTTACCCACTTCTCGTACATTTCTCTAGTTGGTATAAAACTCCAAGGCTTCATTTGAGGTTCCTGCTATTTGTTTTGAACGAGCAACAGATGCACACAGTATGGTATTCCAAGGCTCAGAGAGGGAAATAGCGAAACAGAAGTCTGCCTTTTCCTCCCATCCCCAGATATCCACTTCCTGTACCCAGAGGTACCTGCTCTTACCAGTTCTAGAGAGGTTCTGTGCCAGTGTGAACACGCCAGTGTGAACACACGTGTACTTAATGTCGGTAGCACTTACAGGATAAGGTCAGTAGTGTTATCAGCTCTTTGTTTCAGATGAGGAACCCTGAGGCAAGAAAGGGTTTACTTAAATAACTTGCCCGAGGCCACGCCACGAGGACAAAGGGTCAGATCTGCGGGTCCACATCCAGAGCTCCTCTGTGAAGCTCCTTTGTAGGGTGTGTGAACTGTTTTGCGATTTGTGTTTATCTCCTAGCAACGTATGTTAGAAAGTGGTTCGTGTCAGTACAATGAGAGTCCCCTTATTCTTTTCACGAGGCAGATGGTTAGCACTTCGTTTTAGTTATTTCCAGACCTGGTTAGATGAGTTTGCTCATCCCTTCCTTCCTTCCATCCACGTAGATGTGGCTTTTGGAAACTTGGCTCTTGTCTCTTCGCCCCTCTGCCCACTGTGGACAGCAGCTGTCTGTGCTGAGCATGGACCAATTGAAGGTCACCTACTGCCTCACTCCAGGAGCTGACTGCCCTACAGGGGGCCCCTCATAGGCAGCAAGCTACATGATTGCTCACTGAGACAGGGTCACAGCCACGGTGCTGGCTGATCCTCAGTGGGTAGGTATTTTTGGAGCTGGCACCTTCCCTCACTGCCCGGCTACATAATTACTACAGGCCAGCCTCATCTGTCCTTTAATGGAACCAGCAGGCTTCCTCTGTCTGCTGGGGTCAGTCCTAGGCCTCTGAGTCACACTTGGCAACTGTCCAAGATACGGATGATACGGAAGTAATAAGAAGAACTTGGGGAAGGAGAGGTCCATTAAGCAGACACCGGAAACCACAATTTACTAAGGATAACAAACAAGGGAATGTCACGATGGGCTGTTCTCAGGCTGTGGACAGTCTTGGGAGCCGGATAGAATAAGGTCTTCTCCCAGGGCCCCTGTCATTCTGGGAGCCCAGGTTGTTTGACTGAACCCTGATGTAAGAGAGCAGAAAGAAGCATGTGGAGTCCCATTAACGCAGCCCCCTGGGACCAGAGGACCTCCGCCCTCTCTGTCCAAGAGAGAGGCTGGCGGGGCCTGGGCATTGTTGTGACACCACCACGAAAAAGAGTATATCGTGGCCCCAGGGTTGAGAAGCAAAGCCAGCTTGGCTGCAGGTACGATTTCTTTTTGAAGCTTAGCCTACCAGGCGATCAGGCGGCTAGGGCTCTCGTCCACACTTCTGTTCTCCCTTTGAAGTGGAGATGGCAGAGAAAACCTCAAGTGCCAAGGTTAGGGTGACATAAAGTCCCGGGAGTTCAACAGGACTGGGACTTTAGGTGTGGTGGATTCGATCCCAAGAAACCTGTTTTCTTAGTCCTCCCATGGTGATGGGGGCCTGGAAGCTGTTCCACGGTTTGGTCTCCACTCAAAAGCTACCGAGTCTATTATGAACAGCACTGCACTCATAAATTTGACATAAATTCTCTAGGCCCAGATGATTTCACAGGAGAATTCTATCAAACTTTTAAACAAGAATTAACATCAGTTTTACATAGTCTCTGCCAGAAAATAGAAGAGAGGGGCATGCTCTCCAACCCATGCTATGAAGCCAGCAGTGCCTTGATGCCAAATTTAGATAAAGACGGTACGAAAAGAAAACTATAGGCCAACGTCTCTCATGAGCTAAGACACAAAAATTTTTAGCAAACAATTAGTGTTTGCTAAATACAGCAAAATACAACAAATACAGCAGTATACAAAAGAATTGTATGCCGTGACCAAGTGGGGTTTACTCATTTTTCCAGAGGTGCAAGTTTGGCTCAACATTTGAAAACCCAGTCAGTGTTCCCCGTCCTATCAAAAGCTAACAAAGAAGAATCCTGTGGTTCTCTCTGTTGACAAAAAGGAAGCACTTGACCAACTAGGCAAACAAGAGAAGTACCTCAAGGTGGTAAAGAACATCTGTAAACATCCTATAGCTGACATCAGACTTACCGATGAAGCGTTTGTTTTCCCTGTAAATTTGAGAACAAGGCAAGGATGTCTGCCCTCATCCTGAAAGTTTCAACTACTGCAGCAAGACGGGAAAAAGAAATAAAAGTATACATTGGAAGCGAAGAAATAAAACTGCCCCTGTTTGCAGACGACATGATTGTCGCGTAGAAAACGCCATGAAATCTACAAAAACAAAACCCTCCTAGGACTCATAAACGCGTTCAGCAAGTTCCCAGGGATACAAAGTCCACACAAAACGCGCACACGTTTTCCCAAAATGCTTTCCTTGGCTTCCTGTCTCACGAAGAGTCAACCCACGATCTTCCCGGGGTTTCAGACCCTGCCTAACCTGGTTCCAGCCTCATGTCTACCACTTTTCTCCTTGCAGTCCGCACTCTGGGCACACTGACCCCTTTTCTGTTCCTCAGATGTGTCAAGTTCTTTCCTACCTCGGGGCCTTTGTACTTGTTATTCCTGATAGCTTTCCCCTGGACTCTTCACACACTAGTTCCTTCTCATTCTTCATTCTGATCACAAATGCCTTCCTAGCAATCTGAAATAATCTTATTTCCTTATTTGTCTTTGTTCCTTACCCACCGCACCCCCCCGCCCCCGGCCCCACCGTTGGTGTGTAAATTGTTAAGGGAAGGAACTGGTGTTCTCCATGACTTCCCCCACAATCACGCAGGAGCTGCCATATGGGAGGTGCTGAGTGAGAGAGTGAAGGCTGTTTTGGTATCACTGTGTCTCAGTGAATTTCCCGTAAGTCATGTGTCCCAGCTCCATCCACCTTCTTCGTGATTTTCCCTTTCTGTTTCTGCTTTAAAGTTAGCTTTCAATTTTGGTTCCCATAAAGGCTCCAGAATCCAAGAACTTAGCCCCATGGGTATTGTACCTCCCTCACAGAAATTCCATTTATTGCATGCTTTTACTTTCCAAAGATTATCCTTTTTTCATGTTCAAGTGCTGGGCTGAGCGCCTAGGGGGTGCTTAATGACTATCACACATCACACAGCACCTCTGCCATTCACAGCCCCCTCAGGGCATCCTCTCAGCCCTGCTGTAAATGGGCAGGGAAGACCTCCTCATAGGGCTGTCTGGGGGAGAGGGAAGGCCCCCGGACACAGGAGGAGGTAGACTAGAACCAGCCCCTCCGGCTTCTGCCCCCTTCCCTCATTCAGCACTACATTAACAGGTTTGCTGAGTACCCTGAAAACAGATGTCGCAGAGATTCAGAATGCCACCCTGGAAAAAGCTGGGTACGCGAATGGCCCACTTCCTTTGGGGAGTGTGGCTGGGGTTCAAACCCTGGTATTGGGAGTTGGGAGAGGAAAGTCAAATACCTGCGGGGAGAGGTTGGGGTTCGACCTTGAACAAGTCATTTCCTCTCTCTGCAAACTGGGGGTAATAGGTTATGATAAAATGAAAATGCTACTTGGCTGTAAACCCTTAGAACAAGTACCCGGATCATACTAGCGTCCATAGGCGTTAGCTACCATTATTCATTTTTGTTAGAAGCCCCATACCCAGGGAGCTACACTTCTGGCGTCCAGCAGAAGAGCTCTTCCCTAGAATCCCTCCCCCACGAGCCGAGCACTTTAGCACGTGCCGAATGCAGCAGGTTCCCAGGAGTGGGCCGACACTGCCACACCAGAGCACCTCTGGGTCCCCTTTGAAGCTCCGTAATGGAGAGTCTCCCCTTCCCTGCCAAGGTTCAGTCCAGCCTCGTTGATGACCTTGCTGCAGTTAAGGACTTGAATGCCAAGGGCATGAGCCCTGCCCACCCAGCTGCTACTCCCTCTGCAACTTTTGCTCTTCAGAAAAGCTTCTGAACTGTGAGAGAGGCCGCCTTTCAGACACATCCAGCCCCTCCTCCTCGCAGCTGAGTCTTTTCTCGGAGCCTGTTGCTGAAGAGACAGACTTCAGAGAGCAGCCTTCCCTGGGGAACATGAAGCCGGGACTAGGGGGTGATTTTGTATCCACAAGTCTGAATCTTTAGAGCAGCGATCTCCAGAGGATGCACCAAGCAATGACTTGGAAAGCTGCCTAAGTTCTCTTGAAGGAAAAAGGCAGGTCTCAAAAGAGTACATAGTCTATGATTGCATTTTTGTTTTTTGATGTTTTATTTATTTTTGAGACAGCATGAGCAGGGGAGGGGCAGAGAGAGAGGGAGACAGAATCCGAAGCAGGCTCCACGCTCTGAGCTTGTCGGCACAGAACCTGATGCAGGGATTGAACTCATGAAATGATGACCTGAGCTATAGACAGACGCTAAAATGACTGGGCCACCCAGGCACCCCTGCCTTTCTGTTTTTTTAAACAATGCTGGTCCATCCATTAGTCTACCCATCTGTCCATCCATCCGTTAGTACGTACACAGAAAAATATGGAAGATTGAATACCAAACGACTCTGGTACTCCCTAGGGGTGGAAACACGTACAATTTTCATTTTTCTGTGTTCCATATTTTTGTGATGTCTGTATTTCTACGGTGAGCATGCACTGCCTTTGTAAGCAGGAAATACATTTCAAGGTAAACCAGCCGTACCGGTCAAGGTAGGCCAGTCTCGCATGAGGAACAAATAATCCCAAATCTCAGTGGCTGGAACAAGAATTGGAGTTACAGTTGGCACAGCGTCTGGTTTCTGCGAAAGCTGTCGGCACCACCCAGGGCTAGCCTTCCTGCCACCTTCAGTAGCGATTGAGGACTGGGCCGTGACTTTCCTCCAGCGTGTAGCTCCACAGTAGCACATACAGGGTCTGTGCACTGATGCCCCCTGTGTTCCGGGACATTCACAGATAAGGGAACGGGGAGATCCCACGACTGTCCCCTTTCCTCAGGGAATGGCAGGGTGGGGGGCATCCAGACACCAAGGTTGGGGCAAGGCTAGGTGGGGCCGCAGGGGAGCGGAATCTGAGGAAGGCTGAAGACACTTCCGTGTGAAGCTTCAGGACGGAAGAGCAACGAGAGCCACTCTGCTGGGGAGACGTACCAGCATCAGCCCGGGGCTTCTCCACCACCAGGTGGGGGAAGCTTTTCATCGGACTGATGTCATTTTCACCACTGCTCAGTGCGTCCCGCCGAGTCTCTTTCTTGCTATTCAGTAGCTTTTCTCTGCATCTCTTTATCTTGCTCCAGCTGTGAGTCAAGAGCTCTGCCTACCCCCTTCCCTTGCGTGCTGTTAGTGTGAACATCACCCAGAGGCTTTTGTGAGATCACAGCCACTCCTCTTAGGGCTGGGGGAGGAGCAGGACAGGAACCCCCTCTGCCCGAGGCGGAGCCCAGAACTGCTGAACAGAACTTCCAGGTCCAGTAGATGCAAAGACCTGCCCCTAATCAAACCTCTGCTCGCTCCAGTTCCCAGGCACCGTGGGCAGGCCGCCACGCTTCTATAAAATGATTTATGTCCTTTCTCTTTCCTTCACCTTAGGAAAGGACAGAGTTAGTGTTTATTGAACACCCACCACATGCCAAGTGCTATATACATTTCCCCTCCTTCAGTGTTCCTGGCAACACAGAGGTTAAGTTTTATCATCTCATTTTTTTCGAGATGAAGCGACTCAGAGAGGTTTGGTGATATGCCCACCATCACACAGCTAGTAAGTGGGGCAGCTAAAATCTGATACTGGATCTAGCTCCAAAAACATCATGGGCTGCCTCCAAAAGGGTAGGCAGAAGACTTTATAAGCAGTGTTGAATGGAGAGAATGATGGCTCAGATGGGAGAGGCTCAGGCCGTGACAGATCCATGAAAGGCTCATTCGTCCAAGCTTTACAAAATGTCAAGTCCCTACATTTTGATGCCCCAGGTATCAGAAGGCCAGGACTGCTTCATCACCCAGCATGGTTAATTAAAAAGTACAAGCCCAACAAGGCATTCCTGCCTCCGGAAAGGTTTGCTCAAGAACCACTCTGAACGGAGGGCTCTTCTTCCTAAGCTCTTTGACCCTCGTAACTTTCCATTTTGCCTCTGTTTGGTTGTTCTGGAAAAGGGCAACACTCACTCCTGTCAAATTACACCTGACTGCTCACATTCATGCACACCGTGCTGCGGGGTTAGCCCTGTGCTAGGCTGGGAGCAGCGGGAAGCATTTGAAGAGTTTCTGGCCTAATCAGCCTACGGCAGTTCCTTTGTTTCTTGTCAAGTCTTTCCCGAGTGCCCTCTCTGTGTCAGGCCTTGTGCTGGGCACACAGGATACGAGGATGCACCTCACGGGTCCTGGCCCTCGAGGGGCCTCTGGCCCGGCCTTGGGTCCTGGTTTGGTAACTCACTTGTCTTTTTCCTTGGAGTTCAACTTTAACGCTTGTTCTAACACCTTCCGTGTCCTCTTTGGTGGACCACGCCAACACCACCCGCCTGCCTGCCTGGGGTTCTTGCACCTCAGCCGGCTCTGCCTGCTTCCCCGTTTGCTGGGTTCCTCTGGCCCCTTCCTTCTCTCCCTGGCCCAGCAGTACCTGGTTACCCACCGCAGAGGAGCATTGCCTCTTCGGCCTGGGCTGTATTGATGAGACACTGGAGCCGGGCCACACACATACCTACTTGCCATCCTCAGCATGATCTCCTCAAACCTGGACGTAAGCAGCAGGTACCCACCAGCCTACGAAGCAAACCTGTCTGAGGTGCAGGAAAGAAAGCCCCTCTGGCCATTCTGGATACCTCCATTCAAGGATGTCGTGGCCCCTAAACTAGCCTCAGTAATGATGTCCACGTTGCTACCTTGAAAAGGGGTGAACGACGGCTGAGGGCTTCCTAGACCGGCCGTACCCCTCAGTTTTTGTGTTGGGGGCATTGGGCGGAGCCTTCATGCAGCTCACCTTCCCAGACTAGATGGCCCGTCTCTACCATACCCAACTGACTGATGGCAGGGTGTTTTCATGCTGAGCAGCAGAGACAGCCGGCAGCCGGCAAGTGAGGCTTCTGCTAGTCAGGGATGCTCCCTCGGGGTCCCTGCAGTGGGAGCAGGCTGTGGGGGTGGGGTGCCAGGTGAGGCCGCTGAGACCCCCAGGGAGCACCCCACCCACGGGCCCTGACTGTGCAGGCTGCACAGGGAGGCAGGCTCCTGCAAGGCTCTCGGAAGCTGTCTGTAGCGATGGATGCTTCCCGCGGTACCCAGCCATCTTGGGGCTGTCGTTAGACTCACGCCCCGCAGGGTTTGATAAAAGGCTTTTTTTAAATAGCAGTTCTGAACATGTCAAAGACTCAGGATTACAAAGCCAAGAAAGGGAAGATTCTCTTTCCCACCCGCTGCAGCAGTTGTCCCGGTTGCCCCCCCTTCCCCCCCCCGCTGTGGGGTCTGGCCCTGGGGTGTAAAGGGACAGGGCCAGCAGGTGGTGGGTCCCCTGAAGGCTCGTGTGCTGTGCGGCTGTGAGGCTGGGACTGTACTTGTCAGCTCCCCACTGGTCGGTGCTCCAGACACCTGCTCCCCAGAGGCCTCGGGACCCTGAGAGGCTGCCTGAAGCAGGAGAGGATGGTCTTGTGTTCACTATAGCTTCAGGCGAAGAGCGTTCTCTTCTCTTCCAAGCCCACGTTTGGGCAGTTAGGAATACGAGCTTAGCAGGCAACTCATTACTGATTGGATTACTGCATTCACCAGGTACCCGGCATGGTGTGCCTAGCTGTCTGCTTACCCGTCTGTCTCACATACTTACATAGCACTTGCTGTGTGCCTAGCACTGTTCAGAGCCTTTTTCGTGCCTTCACTCACTAAATTCACAGCAGCCCTGTAGAAGAGTCTGGTACTGTCCTCATCCTACAGACGAAGAGACTGAGGCAGAGATAGATAAACAATTTGCCCAAGGTCACATAGTCTGGAAGGGGCGGAGTCCAACTCCGAACCCACAAACACCAGGCCCCAGAGCCTGGCTTTGTCACACCCCCGTGCCGTATGGCCACTTCGCCACGGGAGGGGGCGGGGCTGTACCCCGATCTCACCTGTGTGGCCCAGGCAGTGAGGTCTGCCGGAGGAATGCAGCGGTTCCAGCAAGGCAGGGTCCAGTGCCCGGGTGTGAGGAAGCCTTCCCAGAGTTGGCATTCCCTGCCATGGCAATGAAACAAACCTGGGGACAGTTGAGAACGTCGGCCACCTCCCCGTGCATAACACCGACTGGCACCTGCCAGCGAGCTCGGCAAATGGAGCAGTGCCCTCAAAACTGCCCTCTTCGTCGCCAGCGGCGGCCCCGTGGAGGCCAGACCGGCTCCCTGAGTGGCCCACTGCAGGCCCCACCCGCACTTGGACTGTGAGTGGGGGATATGGGGGTGCGCTGGCAGCCAGACTGCCCAGAGTGTAGCAGGCACGTTCTTAGAAAAGGGGGGCTTAGGGAAACACGCCCAACAGGAACTGAACAGCCGGGAAAACTGGGCCAGTTCTCGTCTGAGAACAAATGTCCGTTGCAGGCAGGTGGCTTCGGAGACACTTCATGAGGCAGCCACCCCCCCTGCCTGGGATGCTCTCCCCACACACCCCTCCGCCAGTGTAAGTGCGCCTGGGGCCCAGATTCCTCATTTGACAACAGCCTCCAGGGAGAAGTGAATAACACTGTTCTTCTGGAAAGTAATAAGTTTTTTTTTTCCATTTTTATGTAATAACAAAGAACAACTCAGTTTGAGAAAAAACAATGTATAAGTGGAACGGAAGTTTGGCAGAATCGTGAGGCTGATACTCAGATTCGTTTATTTATTCATTCGTGCACTGGTCAGATACTGAGTACTCAGCATGTACCGGGCGCCGTGCTGTGGACACTTCTCTACGGCAGAGCAAAGCCCCGCTGTCGTGCGGCTCCCATTCTTGTGGACAGGTGGCCAGTGTACAAATAGGTCAGCAGAGTTAGGTGATGATGGTTGCTGTGGAGGTAAACACTGCACGGGGAGAGGACCCTGCTTTAGACAGGGTGACATTTGAGCAAGGACACACATGAAATGGTGCACAAGCACTGTGAATATACTGGTCAAGAACATTCTGGAAAGAGAAGACTACAAGTGCAAAGCAGCATGCTCGACGTGGCCGGCAGAGGCAAGCCCGGGAAGCACTGGACTGGACGCTTTCCCGCCTCTCTTCCAACACAGCGGCCTTATAACTGTGATCTGAATAGGGACATTTTCTGGTTTAAGGTGTGGCTATCTAACAGCCTGGCCGCTAGGGGGGTGCTGAGTTTGTGGGGGGCAAGCAGTGGTTCTCTGGAGGTGGGAAAATGAGAGGCAGGCCAGCCAGGCCCCCTGCATTATCTGTTTTGCTCCCTGGGTGAGGGGTGGGAAGAGTCATTGTGCATCAAGTATTTTCTGAGCGACCACAGGGTGCCCCTCAGAGGGCTGGATGTAGGGAACAAGATGAACCAGATACAGTTCTTGCCGGCCTGAGGCCCAGCGTGGCAGAGCAGGGGCCTGCGGGTGGCGTGGGTGCAGAGAGCCCATGGGCCCGGGCTCTGCTCTCACTGCCAAACCTTGGGAGGGGGCGTTGGCACCTGAGGGCAGCTCATCCCCCACAGCTCAGGGCTCCATCCTGGAGGGTCAGAGGGAGGAGCGTGGAGCACGGAGGGAGGAGCAGGGCCAGCCTGGTGGGGCCCAGTGCAAAATGAAAATGCAGGATCCTCGTTCAGAAAGCAGTGCCATTAAAGGAACCATTAAAGGAACATAAGCTTTTTCTTTTTTCCGAGGTCTCTCTCAGGGTGTCGTGGTACTTGTTATTTGCTATTTAATGTCCTTCTAATTAAAGAGCAGTCAAAACTCTAAATTGTTAGCGTGGATTTTAACCATCTTTTTATTTATGTTCATTTATTTTTGAGAGAGAGAGAGAGAGAGACCGAGACAGAGCACGAGCTGGGCAGGGCCAGAGAGAGACGGAGACACAGAATCCGAAGCAGGCTGCAGGCTCTGAGCTGTCAGCGCAGAGCCCGACGCAGGGCTTGAACTCCCCAGCCGTGAGATCATGACCTGAGCCAAAGTCGGTCGCTTAACCGACTGAGCCACGCAGGCGCCCCTTATCATTCATCTTTATGCAGTACAAGGCCAGTTTTAGATGTGCGTATCAGAGCATTTAACTTGTGTGTAATAAGATTACACAATTCATATTTTGTGACTCGTTTCTAGAGGGGGCCTTTTGTGGGCCAGGAGGACGAATTCAAGCCAGACTCAGGAAGGTTGTCAGGAGGAAGGCAGGAAGTGCAGCCTCTCGTCAGCGTCTAGGGTGTCCCTGCCCCCATGATGCAGGGCACGTGCACATGAACCTTCAGGCCTGACAGCCCCCACAGCACGCTGGACCTCCACGCTTTGTCCTGGCCAGGGACAGGATGTAGGGAGCTGCAGCCAGGCAGCTCAAGGATCTTTAAACCTCAGCCTCAGGATGTGTTCGAACCTGGGTCGGGGTGGGTGAGAGGCTCCCTCCTGCCTAGACTCATCCTCCAGCTGCCACCCACTGGACATACTTTGGTGATGCCAGCCAGGGGGCAGGGAGTGTGGGGGACAGCTGGCACCGTGCTCCAGCCGAGATGCCGTGGGCACACGTGCCCAGCTGATGTTCCTTGTGCCCAGGCCCCTGCCGGGGACAGAGAGCTCACGCAGTTGCAGAGCAGGGGTGAAGAGGGGAAGACCAGCCTGCCTTGGGGCACCGGAGGCGGAAGAGCAGGCTGCTGAGAGGACCAGGCATGACCTGACACCCCATGACTCTGGCTCTTTGTAAGACACAGATTCCGGGATAAATTTATTAGGACTTTGAAGGTAGTCCAATCTCCGGTGTGGGACCCTCCTGAACCTAGGACCCCATGTGATTGCACTGGTCACAGACCCACGAAGCTGGCCCTGGGAAGAAGAGCTGAGGTCATTCCTCAGGTCACTTGGCATTTCTGGGCATCGGTTTCCTCTAGGTGAGACAAGATGACAGGGTTCACCTGAGTCATGTAGCAGAGGAGGGGCTCACCCAAGGTCACGTGTGGACAGGGGCTGGGAAAGCCCCGGAAACCAAGGCCTCCGCTGGCCCAGCCTCTTTATCTTGGGCTCACGGCAGTTCTGCTTCTCTGTCTCCCCCACACTCCAGCCGCCAGCCGGCTTCCGCTGCTCCCTTAGGTCCTTCCCTAATGTTAATTGAGCACCTACACGTGCCAGCCATGTGCTGGCGTATGCCTGGTCTTCACACAGCCCTGTGCTGTGATGGTAATAGCAGGGCACGTGAATGCGAACTTTGTGGTGGCCACCATGCCAGGTGCTTTACCCATGCTCCCGGATTCAACCCTCCAACAACGCTGTGAGGCACTTACTATTATTAGTCCCTTCCTGCACATGAGCAAACTGAGACCTAATGTGGTTAGATAACTGAGTGAACAACTCTCAGGCAAGGTTTGAACCAGGCAGTGGGGACCCCCGATCCCCCCCACTCTTAAGCCCTGCGTTATGCTACCTCCCCGTTGACGCTTGGTTTCTGCCCCTCGTGCCTATCCTTGCTCAGGGCCCCCCAGGACCTCCCAAGGCTTCTCTCTGTAGAACACATTTCAGCTTCGGCTTCTACCATGGCCAGCCCTGGCCAGATCCCCAAGGGAGGGACTCCCATAGGCCCAGCTCGTCTTCTTCCCAGGTTCCTGCATGGGTCACTGGCTGGCTCTCGGAGCAGCCGCTGTCGGGTGGGAACCCACGCTCATCTGGCCAGTTGGGGCTGAATAGGGGAGTGGGGTCACGTGACATAGAAAGACCCTGGCTGCCCCTGGCTGCTCCTTGAGCAGGGAGGGTGATAGAAAGTGGTGTCCCTCAGCTGGGCTGTGGGTGTGGGGAGTCCAGGGACCTGTCCTCTCGACGCCCAGAGTTGAGGCCTTATCTGAGGAAGTGAGGAGCCAGCCCGTCCTGACGCTTTGTCTAAGCCACGCTTTGGTTGGGAGAGCCTTCCATTCTAGAGCCCAAAGCGGGGAGCCCAGCTGGCATGGTGGGGCGGGCCCTCCTCCTGTGCACACATGCGGCAAGCCCCTTGAGGGGTCTGCCTCCATGGCTGGGGTTGCCTCTCTGCCTTCCTGGCCCAGGTGCCGCTGTCCCTGTCATCTGCCCCCATTCACCCGTCCTTCTCTTCCTTCCTCACATGGCAGAGCTCCACCTGGAAGGGAACTTCCTGCACCGGCTCCCCAATGAGGTCAGTACCCTGCAGCACCTCAAGGCCATCGACCTCTCCCGGAACCAGTTCCGTGACTTCCCCGAGCAGCTCACTACCCTGCCAGCTCTAGAGACCATCAACCTGGAGGAGAACGACATCGTGGGTGAGCGGCCCCGGCCGTGTGGGCCCCGCGCCTCCCACTGTCTGCAGTTCCTCCCTCTGCCCTCCCTTTCCTCAGGGGCTCACGGGGTCACAGGGCACAGACATGGGGCTCCGGGGTCAGACTTGCACAGACATAAAGGCCAGGGTGAGCCTTCCGGTCTGAGACACCTGAGCCCGGGGCACTGAGCCCGGGAAGGGAACCATTTTGAGGCCCTGCCACCTGCTGGGGCTGGGTTGCACACCTGGCAGGTAGAAGGCCTGGGCTTCTTCACAGCCTGCCCTGAACCAGCGGGCCACCCCGGTCTACGAGCTCTCTCTCGCATCTCCGTCTGCTGGTCTGGGCTGCCTCCCAGGCCCTCCGGCTTGAACCTTATATACATCTCCTTCCACCTAAGTTCCCCATCTCCCTCCCTGGACTCCACAGTGAGCTCTTCACTGGTAGTGAGCAGGGGCCGCCAGGCAAATGTGTTCAGAGCAGGGCCTCTGTGCCTAACGTTGCACGCCTACACTCCCCCCAGGGAACCTGAGGGTCTCCGCTCTGGGTTCAGAGTGCCTTCTGCACACAGCAGGCCCAGCGGGTGGTCCTTTCCTCCTTGTGGGCAGCTCCCCCGGGCATCCTCTCCAGCTGCTCACCAGGGCCCCTCTGCCCTCCTCCTCGGCTCCCTCGTCTGGCTGCCTTGGCTCCCTCAGAAGCCCCTCTTCAGCCCCGTTTCTCGGGCCCTCTCATGTCACGTCTGATGTTGGCAGTGTCAGTAATAACCCCCTCTGGTTCTGCTTTTACTTTTGTAATTGCTTTCACAGCCATTATGCCATTTGACTAAAAGCAAGAGCTTTCTAGTGGTTTGGAGCTGGATGGAGAGCGCCTGCCTCCCGCACGTGCTGAGTATCCCCTCTGTTGGGGATGCTGCCTGCAGGACCCTGGCCGGGGTGGGGGGTCAGGACCAGGTAACCTCTGAGGTTTAGAATCCGTTCTTTTACAGATGAGTAAACTGAGGCTCAGAGAAGTCATGAGAGCCCATCAGGTTGCACAGTGAGACTCCAGAAGTGCCAGGTCGAGTATACAAGACTTGGCTCCGTGTCTAGGATGGGGTTCCTTGTCTGGTCCCTGGGAAGGCCCTGGGGATGCGCTCTGGTTTGGACTTTTCCCTCCCAAGACCAGGATCCCTGAGTGCCTTTGGCCCCGAGGTGGCTCCCCAGTCCCTAAAGCCCTTGTGCTGTCTTTAGGCGGAAGGAACGTGCCCAGAAGTGCTCTCCCTCCTGCGCTGGCGTGACTGACTGTGGTCTCGCCCTAAGCCCTTCCTTCTGAGCAGGCTTTCCTCACTGGGCCTTTCCTCCCCTGCCTCCTGTTCTTCGAGGCCATTCCTAATGCCTCTGTTTCCTTCTGCCACTTACTGAATGGAGCAGTTACCAAAGAGGGGCTCCTACGAGCTGATGCGGAGACCAGAACTGGGTTCATAGCTGCAGGCAGGCAGGCCAGGACAGGCCCTGGCCATTGGCTTCCCCCCTTCCTGACCGCAGCCTTGGAAGACTCCCATCACCTCTCTGTGCCTCAGCTTCTTCCCAGCTTTTAAACGGAGGTTCTCCCTCCACCCCCACTCCAGAAGGTAGCTTTGCCCTCAGCAGGGGAGCAGGGTGTGGGGGCCTCTGTCTGGCTGTAGTATGAAGTGAGCAGTCCAGGGTGGTACAGATCCCCCACTCCTTCCCCTCCCACCAGGCCACCCAGATCCCTCAGCAGCGACCGTTCCCGAAACAAAGATCGGCTGTTTTGACTCATTCTCCTGTATTGATATCTCTTCCTGTTTGTAAAGTGACAGCAATAACTACATGTGGGAGCTCCTTCCAGTTTTCCAAGAATGCTCATGCACAGGCTCAAGGCTTATTTGATAGATGTAGAAACGCAGGTCTAAGAGATCTCCCCTAGCCTTCAGGGCCAGGGGTATGTGGTATATCTGGCCAAGGGAAAGAGACATCAACCCCTGGGCTATTTCCCAGCCAGTTCCACCTGTACAGAGCATCCTGCTGCCCAGCCTGGGTCCAGGCCCGGGGAATATGGACATGCTGGGGACTGCCCCTGTTCGGCAGAGGCCCCTGCTTTCCCCCAAGTGCGCAACAGCTCCCAGAGGTGCTCGACTGGGCCACGGCCTGCTCCACTGCGGGAGGCCTCGGGGGTTCTCCCACATGCCCCCCAGATGGAGAGAAGGGGCACATGGAGGCAACTGCTGTTCCCTTGCTGGAGTCTCCTCGCTTCCTTTTTTCTCTCTCTGATCTATCCTAGTTACTTAGATTGCTTCTAACTCCCCAAAACAGCGGGAGGGCCAGGCCACAGTCTTCAGAGCCCGGCGGGATGGAGGAGGGCTTTAATCAGTGAGGAAGGTGAGGGCTACACAGTCCTTCATTACGGAAATGGCTTTGTACTTTTTGCCAGCTGTAGCTCGTCTGCAGGATCTCATTGGGATAATTGTAGTAGGAGCTTAGGATGCCTTAAGAGTGACAGATTTTTCCCCTTCAGGGCCCACAGAGGGTGTTAGAAACTGTTTTTCCCTGAGAAATAAATTTGAGATGCGTGAGTTGCCTTTAGGCTTTAGTTCAGCAAGCAGAGAGCAGGCAGCTCTGAAGCAAGCCCCCAGTGCAGCACAAGGAGACTCGGTGTGAAGGGGCTGCCCCTGAGGATACCTCCAGCCTGGCCCTTGGAAGACCTGGAGGCTTGCGGCACCCTGGGAGGGGTCGAGGTCGACTCCTTTCATCCCCTGCTTTCTGGATAACGCCGCTGCCCGATATTCCTCCACTCTGGGCCAGAACCGGGGGAGAGGAGAGAGGGCTGCAGTTCGCAGAGGGGGAAGGGATGGGCTAGGAAGGACAGGGATACTCGTGTCTGCTTTCTGATGCCAGCTGCCAGCAGGTCACGGTGCTGCTCCTTGGTGCCCAGCTGGAGCTGAGTGCGCTCAGGTCGTGTATCTGGGTAGCACTGGTGGCCCCGTTGCCGCCCGCTGTACTGAGAGTCGTCTGGTCTGTGTGTATGATGTCTCCATACCCTCCTCTCGGAGCTGCCCTGCTCCCCATCCCCACCCAGCATCGAGCAACGTGTCTGCCATTCAGCAGGTGCTTGGGTGGTTGAGAGCACTGAACTAGGCAGGAATTCCTAAGCCCCAAAGGCCCTCTGGAATTCCCGAGGCACGGCAGGGCAGATTGTTTCGAGTTGCCGGCTGTGACCCACTAACGAGCCCTGAAGCAGATCAGATCCGAAGGTTGAGGCCAGAGCGTGATGGGGTGCGTCACCTGTAGCATGGTAATGCTGCTTTGTGACTTCTATTTCAGTTTCACGTACACACACAGACACGTGTACTGGGTTGTGATGTAAAAATGTATTTCTCACCGTGAGTCATGATGAGGAAATGCCGGAAGCCACTCCCTTGAGTTGTCCTGCAGAGATCTGGGCTCTGTCCTCAGCCAGCCTAGCTACTTGTCCCCCGCAGCTCACACAATACAGCCCTCCCTTCGCTCTTCTCCACCCATGTCTCTGTCCATCACGGTCACCACCGTCTGCATCCTCCTGCTCACTAGTGGGGCTGGAGTGAGGACAGGCAGGGAGGCTTGGCTGAGGAGACCAGCTCACCACCCAAGTACGGAGTCAGGTAGATGACGGGTTCAGGGCCACCTGTTTATCCCCACCCATGCCCCCCTCACCACACTACTGGCCTGCACTCTCAGTCTGAAAGTCCCTCCTCATGTCTTATCATTTTCTCTGCCTGCCCACCCCCCCACCCCGGGGCTGCAGGTCTGGGCCAGGTTCAGGTGAACGTGAAGTCATACAGATCAAGGGGCCTCGACCCTCCCCGCTGGCCGCCAGGCACACACACAGTAGCAGATGCCCCCGTCCAATGGGTGGCTGCCTGGGTCCTGGAGACAAGCCTACCAGGACATAGTTGTTTTCTCTAGGTGCTCCCGAGAGGAAGAAGAGGATTTGTAGCTCAGAGTGTTTATTCAGACAGCAGCGAGTTAACAGGTTTCTGGGATACGGGATGGCCCCTCTATTTTCCAAACCAGAAAGTGGCAGATGGGCGCTTCTAAGTTTTTATAGACAAGACTCCCTGGGGGAAAGTGGTCTCTGGAGAAGAAATAAGAGCTGCCAAGATGAATGAGGTGCAGGCCCTGACCTCAGGCCGCTTACAGGCCGTGAGGCAGGTGTGAGTGCAGGCAGGTGGTAAACCACCACACCAGAGAGAAGTCACGGTCAGGATGCCGAGCGTGCCAGGGGGAGGATCCGGGCAGAGGGTGGCCGGCCACGTGTCCTTGGAAGGTGGGGCTCCCAGGAGAGGCCGGGGAGGGTTTCAGAGGAGGTGGAGACGCTTAGTCACCGTGGGCGGTGACATGAGGATGGGACGGATCACTCCTCCTGTGAAAACCCGGGAACCAGCTCCCTCACCCTGGCAGCTGCCACCCGTGACTCGAAGGTGGAGGCAGGAACCACAAAAAGGCCACAGGAGAACCTGCTCCCGCACGGCAATTGGTTGTACTCCTGGAACATGTGGGGGTGCGGACAAAATCAAGTAGTTAGGAGACTTCAATTTGCTAAGCAGGGGGCTTTTTCAGTTAAGCTGGAATCAATTTTCCATAACCCTCAGTTCACTGGGGTTTTTCCCAGCGTTCCAGAGAGAGCCGGAGATCAGAGGAAGACAAGCTCCTGCTAAGAATTTAACAGGGCAGTAGCACCATGGAGGCAAAAGCCAAGTGTCTGTATCACGCAGAGCAGCTTTGGGCCTCATCTGCTTCATCCTCCCCTCAGGCTGTTTCACTTCTTACCATCGAAGCCAGTAGTTCTCAGAGTGGGGTCTCTGGGCAGCACCCGAGAACCTGTTAGAAATGCACAGCCTCCAGCCCCAGACCTCCTCAATCAGAAATGGGGAGGGGAGGGGGCAATTTGTGTTCACCGGCCCCCACCCACAGGCGATAGGGATGTGTGCTGAATTTTGAGAACCCCTGCTCAAGGCTCCGGCTTCGCAAAGTGTCATCTACTGACCCGAAGTGGGGGCATCACCTGGGAGCTCGTTAGAAGCGCAGACCCTCGGGCTCCACCTCGCTCCTCCGGGGTCAGAATCTGCACCTGAGCAAGGTCCCCAAGTGGTTTCTGTGCACAACGCAGGCTGGTCCAGGGCCATTCCCTAAAGCACCAGGTGCCATCTCAGGGCCGCTCTCTGTGCTGTTGGGCCCCCCAGCCCCCCCAAGCACGATTGGCTCTCCAAGCCTCACAGAATCCCACAGGGCGCACGCCACAGACCCCACATCCGAACCCCCCTGGAGTGTTGGCAAAAGAGGAAGGCTCCCAGGTCCGCTGTCAGACCTACTGAATCACAGTTTCTGTGGACGGGCCAGGGGTCTCCACTTCTAACAAGTGGCCTAGGCCGGGGCAGCAGCGTGTTCATTGAGAATCTGTGCCCCTGCCCCCCACCTCTGGACTTCAGTCTCTTGTTGTAGTTTATCAGGGCCATGCACCAGCCCTCAGACGTAAGGTTTCCACAAGTACAGGACGCTCGTCCTGCAGTACAAGGATGGGAGTGGGGGCGCCGTGGGGATTTGGAGGGAGCACGCCTGGCCTAAGGGGTCACCAGCACCCCTGCTGTGGCCCGGTGTGTCACAGGGGTCCTGGGCCCTGTATCATAGCGTCCTCCCCCTTCTCTGACAGGCAGGGCAGACAGATCCTTCCAGAGAGCCACAGCTGCACTCTGGCCTTCATCAAGAGAAGTCCTCCAGAACGCAGCGTCTGCTGTCCTCCTAGGCTGGGGGCACAGATGCCGCCAAGACCTCAGGATCGCCCTCCCTTGATGTTCACACAGCTGTTCCAGCCTCACCCTGTTGCACAGAATAAACTGGTCAATGTCACAGGGGCAGAGGGAACACAACTTTGTTTCACCTGGGGGGCTCTAGCAGGCTGCCCAGCTGTGAGAGGTTCTGCAGGCTCCGGTTGCTGTGTGGGGGTGGGGTGGCAACGCTGAGGGAGTGGTGGGCGTGGAGGTGGGCATAGGAGGACTTCCTGGAGGAGGGGACCCAGTGGGACTGGTCCTTCTCTACCGCACAGCCCCCTGTCCCTCTAGTGGGAAGAGAGGGAAGTCTCACTAGTTCTTCCCCTAGAACCCAGAAAAAAAAAAATTTTTTTTTTAAGTGTATTTATTTATTTTGGGAGAGAGAGAATGAGCAGGGGAGGGACAGAGAGAGGGAGACAAAATCCCAGGCAGGCTCCGTGCTATCAGCACAGAGCCTGACTGACACTTGACCTGAACTAAAACCAAGAGTCTGACACTCAACCGACTGAGCCACCCAGGCGCCCCCAGAAAATGTTTTTATTTTTTTTATTTTTTAACGTTTATTTAGTTTTGAGAGAGAAAAAGAGAGAGCACGAGCCGGGGAGGGATAGAGAGAGGGGGAGACACAGAAACTGAAGCAGGCTCCAGGCTCTGAGCTGTCAACACAGAACCCAACGCGGGGCTTGAACCCACAAACCATGAGATCATGACCAGAGCCAAAGTCGGACACTTAACCAGCTGAGCCACCCAGGCGCCCCTGCCCCCCGCCCCCCGAAAATGTTCTTTAAGCAGAGAAAACCCTGGAAGAGCAGAAGTGATCTAAAGAGACAAAAGTAGACAAACTTCTCATAACCTCATAGCTAGCACGCCTAGCACAGCTCCTCTGTAATTTACCTCGTTTAATTTGCTCAAGCCTGTCTTCTGGAAAGGAGGTGTTATCACCACTTGACAGCTGAGAAGAGAGGCTCACAGAGGGGACGCAGCCTGCACAAGGACGTGGTGGAGTTGGGATTTTAAGCCAGGTGTTTGGTCATCCCCGCCCATGTGTCTTTGGTGTTCCAGAGCCTGTCCAGTCTTCATTTGATGGGAGAGGAGGGGGTGGGTCGCTGTGTGAAGAAACAGGTGCCGGATGCCACGTGGCTGGTAGGCACCCGTAAACAAGTTGGCAGGTTGCAGAGGGATGGCTGTCCCCCACTGGCCTCACTCAGCCCTGAAAAGAGGGCCGGAGCTGTAGAGAAAGCTCGCCTTGGGAGAGGGCACACCGCAAGGCCTCATTAGCTGGTGGTTTGCAAGAGGCTGGTCAGCAAACGTACTTCCTGTGGACGTGAAGGGCCTGTCAGCCCCTGAGACAGGTCAAAGCTGAGAAGTTGGCCTCCCGGCCTCCTCCTCCATGGAGCTGCCAGGCTCTGTTGGGGGCGGGGGCTGGTCTAATCTGAATAGGGATGAGTAACACGCTGCTGTGTCAGCGGGCTGTGCCCAGAGCTGCCAAAGTAACTCGTGAAATCAGCAGGTTGTATCTTGTGAGCGCCTCCATTTTCCACCTGGTACCACTTGGGGTTTCGCCAGGCCACGGTCCTGGTTGATCGGAACTGCCAGGCCAGGGAGAGACTGTGCCAAGGCCACAAGGGCTTTGAGAGGGCAGGCGTGCCGCCCACCCTGCAGGCCCACCGGCGCTCAATACGATGAGGAGGCGGCAAGTGGGGAATCTCGGCCAAAGCAAATGCGTCCGGACACCAGGCCCTGCCTGCCGGCAGACCAGGCAGTGGCATAAGTGGGGGGCTTGGCTCTCAGCTTTCCAGGGCAGGTGCTTGATCTGTCAGTGCCGGCTGCCCTCCGAACTCCCCCTGGGCCCAAGACGCAGCTTGAACCACAAGCAGGGAAGGCTTCTTAGAGTTTCCCCAGGCCTGCCTGCCTGTCTTCGCTCCGGAGAGAAGGGTGATATCACCCCATGGTGATAACAAAAGCAGAAGTCAGGGCAGACTCCTCTTCACCTCCTTCTGCCCCTCTCCTGGTGGGCTGGGGCCCCCTCCAAGGTAAACAGCCTCTGCATTGGACTCCGCTCAACCCTGACCGTGCTCCCATCGTCCCTCCTCTCCTTTGGCCTCTCAGAGTTTCGTAGCAGAAGTCCAAAGCCCCACTTACATCATTGGCATGAACACGTCCCCTCCCCTCTGCACGGCTCTGTTTCATCCCTGCTGCACAGTGGGGAGGATGGTTCCACCCTTTGGAGCTGGTGTCAGGGTCCACCGTGGTCACTTCCCACCAGCTGCTTGTCCTGCCATTCAGCCAGCCTGGAGTCCTGGCTGCGTGCTGCCTGCTCAGCCTCCTCCCCCGCTCCTTGCCCTCCAGCCTGCTGGGCCTCCTGCACTTACCCAGGGACCAGGACAGAGGAGGCAGGGCATATTGCTAAAAGGTTGGATAGAGGCTAATTAGTGGGCCACAGCATCCAGGGCAGGGCTCAACTGGCCAAGAAAGGTTTGCCAAAGTTGTCCTTGCAGAGGATTCTGAGAATTGCGGCGCTTACCCAGGTCCCCAGGAACCCACCTCGCCTACCCTACCAGACACACACACACACACACACACACACCCTGAAGCAGGCTGCTGTGCCATTTCTGGTCCCACTCTTGCTTCTGGGCAGGAAGGGATTTGAGACAGGCATGTAGTAGCTGAGAAGAGGGAATGACCACTGTGTGCAGGCTTTAAGGCTGGCAGGACCCTTTTCTCCTGAGCCTGGATCTAGGGCTCCAAACCTGTCTGGGGGGAAATGTAGCCAGTCCCCTCCCTGAGCACTGGGTTCGGACTTCTCTTGAGCATAGCTAGCTGAGAGCAGTCGGAGCCTTACCCTGTCCCCTCCCCTCCAAGCACTGTCAGGGGTCATGGAGGAGAATGACTTGCCCTCAAGGTGGCAGCTTGCCTGAGCGCCACCGCAGACTCATGCTGTCTCCCAGAATGCCCTTTTCCAGCGTGACAGTACCAGGCTGTGCCCGTGGGCAGCGAGCGGTGGTGCAGGCATCCCTCGAGCTGGCGAACAGCTTGGGGAGATAATCATCACACAGCGCAGGGAGTGCTGGCCGCCCGTGGAGCCAGGAGGTGGGACAGGCTGGGAGTAAACAGGCTTCAGCAGCAATTAGCGCAAGTTAGACATGGCCCCCAGATGTGATGGGGGGAGCTCCTGTTTGCAACCCCTGCTCACGTGTCTGCCCACAGGGAACGAGCAAGTGGAGCTCTGAGCAAAAGACCTCTCACACACTTGGTCTCTGCCCAAATGGAATAGGATTCTCTGTGCCAGACACGGTGGTAAAGCCTTGGTTACTTGAAACCTCCAATTACCCGAGATGCTCTTGGCATTCTGTTCGTGGCACACAGGCGAACAGCAAGAAAAGAGTTATTTGACGTTTGTTTAAAACAAAACACTTGCACGCTCCGCTAGGCAGCCAGCCAGTCTTCTGTCCCTGTCCAGAGTGCTGGAGAGTAGCTCCTGTGCTCCAAACCTCAGAGCTCAGGGAACAAGGCTTGCAGGAGCATAGGCATGAATTTAGGCAGTGGACCTGTTCACCACGGTCATTTCACCAGCGGTCATTTTTTGGTTGAACGGCTTGCTGTGTGGCAGGCACTATGCTAGAGACAGATGGGATGCACAAGCCATGTTCCCCGGTCTCCTGGGGCTTGTGGCACGGCCAGTTACACTAGCTGATAACTCACTGACCATTAACTTCACATCTGATCCTCTCTAACGACTTTTTGAGTATGCTCTTGGCTAATCCTCATGACAACCTTATAAGGCAGACAGTTATTCTCCCCAGGGGAGGAAACCAAGGCATAGGGAAGTTAAGTACCTTGGCCATGGTCATGCTGCCTAGGCAGAGAGCCAGGGTTCCAACCCAAGCAGTCTTGCTCCAGAACTTCAGCTGTTCAGGACAGTGCTCGGCATAGGGAGAGATTTTTGCTGCAGGGAGATAGAAAGCCACAACAGAGTTACAGCGGAAGCACGTAACTTTGGTTGGAAGGAAGCTCCCTTGGGGTGCATAGTAGGGTCTAAGATGATGAGGCAGGATTCCCCAGACCATGTAGGCTGTCAGCCCCGCTCCTGAAAGCTCTGCCTCACAGAGCAGAACAGCTGGCAGCATCCCAGGACGGAAGGGCTGTATGCGTACTTTCACTGGATTCTCCCGTCAAGCCTCATTCGTACGTCCAGCAGCGCTCGAGCCAGCTGCCCATTCACACCATCTGGGGAGCTTTTAAAAACCCTCATGTCCGGGGGCACCTGGGTGGCGCAGTCGGTTAAGCGTCCGACTTCAGCCAGGTCACGATCTCGCGGTCCGGGAGTTCGAGCCCCGCGTCGGGCTCTGGGCTGATGGCTCGGAGCCTGGAGCCTGTTTCCGATTCTGTGTCTCCCTCTCTCTCTGCCCCTCCCCTGTTCATGCTCTGTCTCTCTCTGTCCCAAAAATAAATAAACGTTGAAAAAAAAAAAAAAAAAAACCCTCATGTCCGGACCACACTCCACGCCAGTTAAAACAGAATCTCTCGCGGTGGGCTTGGGCCTTGACGATTTTCTCAAACTCCCCAGATGGTTCCAGTGTGCAGGCGTGATAGAACTGCTGAACCAGAACCTTCCATCAGTACCCACATCGCGTCATGAGGAAGCCGCAACCTCCCTCCTCCTCCCGGTGTCTGTGTGTGTGTCTGTAGCTACATCAGGATGAGAAAATCGACAGCCTGGCCCTGACCGCTGGGCTTGGCTGGGAGAGGGGCAGGGGTGAGCCCTGTGGACTTGCATCTTTCCCTTGGGCTTCTCCTTTCACACTGACCCTACTGTCCCCTGGACCCTGAGCATGGGGCCCCACTGCCCCAGTGCCCCTGAACCCTCTCTCCTCCCTGTAGGACAGCACGCATATCTAGCATTTTCAGAGGGAACTCCATCAATAAGCCAAAGGCAACTGAGGACGCACAGATAACAAAACAGTGGGCCCGTTCCCAAGGTACAAGTTTATGCCGGAGAATCCTAGTTGAAATGGGGACTTGGCCTGAGCTCCGGCACCTTTCACTCAGGGGCCTGCGGTCCTGCTGGGGTGGGCTGCTCAACACGGCTCTCCAGCAGGGTGCTGGCGGTGCACGGTCAGATTCAGTGGCCTCACCTTAGTAGCTTGGAATTGGCCATGGTGGGAGTATTTGCACCACAAAAAACAAAACAAAACAAAACAGTAAATGCTACAAATCGGATTTTTCCCACCTCAGGGAGTAGATTGTTAAACATTAGCCAGCACACCGCTGGCTCACATCTCCCCACTTCCTTGCTATTGTTAGCGTCTTGACCACTCTCTCCCACTACCAACTTCAGCTTGTTTTGTTTTTCTAGAAGCTGGTTTCCCTGGGGGTTGGGAGGTGGGGGCGGGGGCTACCTAGCTGCTTCTTACCTGGTGGTTATCTTAGGAGCTTTTCTTCTTTTTCCAATAGTAAGGGAGGTCTTAATTCTCTGACAGTGGCCCTAAATCTGAGCAGAAGGGTTTGTAAAGTTAGCATTAGCAACCTTCGTTTCCAAGCATGGAGGAGAATTTTCAAAGGAGCCATTTTCACATCTGCCCCCGCCCCTGGGAGAAGAACCTTTAGGGGAGGTGATTATACTCCTATCTGCATATCCGGTCACCCCTGCCCTGCCTGACACTTGCCATACACACAGCAGGTTCAACAATTCTGGTCCCCCAAGCCCGTTATAGATACAGGAACACAGCCAGCTGGAGGGAGGGAGGGAGAGTCCACAACAGAATTGTCATTCTTTAGGCAGTTGGAAGAAAACTAAAAGAGACCAGCCTGGGGTTGTGGGTGCGGCGGGGGTGGTGGCTCTGGAGGCGGGGGGGGGGGGGCCTTCCAGTGGCCCACATGAGGGGGGTTGTGGGGGGAGAACAGAGACTTCGTCAGGGAGGAACAGTAGGCACAGTAGAGCAAAGACCGGAAGTCTGACCGGAAAGATAAATGCCAAGCAAGGGCCAGGCAATTTGATTTACTTATTAGCTGTCTCCAGAGCAGCCAGTAAGACTGTGTTATTTATTTATGAGAATTGTTATGATCCATCTTTGATCGCCTATCAGAGCCGGGCCAAAGAGTGTGCGGGAGGAGAAGCTCGTCAGCCCTCCTTTGCTGGCCAACCTGGGGACGTGGAGGAGGGAATCACAGCAGGGACTTTTCTCCTCCTTTGTTTCTCTTTCTCTGAAGCTTGTTGTGAAGGAGAAAAAAAAGCGTGTCTAGGTTCATTAATGGATTCTTTCTTTCTTTTTTTTTTTTTCGTACAGTTGACACTATTACGTTAGTTTTAGGTGTACGTTATTATAGTGATTAACAAGTCTACATGTTACCCTCTGCTCTGCTCACCACCAGAGAATCTACTGTCTGGCACCACAGTAGTGGATTCTTCTTTTTTTTTTTTTTTTAATGTTTATTTATTTTTGAGAGAGAGACAGCGCGAACAGGGGAGGGGCAGAGAGAGAGGGAGACACAGAATCCGAAGCAGGCTCCAGGCTCTGAGCTGTCAGCACAGAGCCTGATGTGGGGCTCGAGCTCATGAACCTTGAGATCATGACCTGAGGCCAAAGTCGGATGCTTAATCGACTGAGCCAACCTGGGCGTCCCACAGTAGTAGATTCTTAAAACACTCCGTGCTCCCCATCCTCTCCCTGAGGTGCCTACTACATTCTCCACAGCTTGGTAACCTTATCCTTGGGGAGTGGGGGTAACCTTGGGGAGTGAGGAGCACATTATGGTCCCCTCCATAATGGCCCCTGTGAACCTGTGAAGCTGAGGACCATTTTATAGATGAGAGGTTGAGGTTCAGGGAGGTTAAGGGGCCTGCCTGAGGTTGCACAAATTTATTTTTTTTTTTAAGTTTATTTATACTGGGGGGATGCAGAGGGCAGAGAGAGAAAGAATTCCAAGCAGGCTGACAGCCCAGAGACTGACAAGGGGCCCGAACCCACAAACTATGAGATCATGACCGGAACCGAAACTGAGTTGGATGCTAAACCAACTGAGCCACCCAGGCACCCCGAGGTTGGAGCCACCCAGATGCCCCCGAGGTTGCACAATTTTAAATGGCAGGTCCGAGGTTAAGGACTGGGGGTCCCTGCCCTGTCCACTCCCCCAGATGGCCTGTCTTTCAGCAGGGGGCTCAGAACCCCCGATCCACACAGTGTTCCCTGAGGGCTGTGGAGCTCAGCTTGCAGGATCACCAGGGGCCTGCACTGTCCTCTGTGCCTCCTGAGGACAGGGGCTGCTTCTGTGTTCTTCCTGTACCCCTCTCCCTGCCTCCCACCCTGCTAGGATGCTCGGTCCAAGGTTCTGTGGGAAGGGATAGGCTCAGACACTGTCACCGTCTGGCTCCTTCCAAGCCTTCCGGAGGGACAGACCCAGCCGTGAGTGAGGGATGCACATGTGAATGTGCTTTCTTGTTACGGACGTAATTCCCTGTCTTGCCAGGTTACCATAGTTTGCCTCGTTGTCTCTTGTGGCATTTTGAGTGGGGACTCGAAGCTCTGCCGAGCTTAGCACGACATCCTTGATCTTAGTCGATTAAGTTTCCAGGCACCAAGGGTTGCATCAAGGCTGAGGAATGGGGACAGACCCGGCTGCCAGGCGAGCCTGGATTCTCGAGCACGAATGTGGCCACAGTCACCTGGAGAGGCTAAGATGACTTCCCGGTCGCTGCCAATAGGCCTAAGGTGCCTGGCCTGGGGTGCTGCCCCTGCATCTTGACCCAGCACCTCCAAGGCCATTGTGAGGAGGTGTCCCAAAGGTGCAGACTCCACACTCCTCAGAGTCTTGGAAAATCAGGAATTCTGGCCAGAAGGAGATCATCCAGGTCAGAGGTGGGACAGCCAGCCATGTGTAAACTCTCCCGTGTGCTCCAGCCCGCGGCAGGCAACGGGTGCCATGCTTAGTTTCTAAGCTGCCAGGGAAGCCAGAGAACTTGTACCCTGGGCCACCAGGATAGGGAGCCCCGGACCCTAATTCGAGAAGGGACCTTAGATGTCATGGGGCCCAGCCCCACCCAAAGCAAGAATCCGAGGCTGCTGGTCCCTGCTGGGTTCTCTCTGTGCTGGGCGGGTCGCTCAATACCTTTTGCCCCTTCTCTGGGCCCAGACCCCTTCTCCTCTCAGGGTCCTTTTAGTCCGTGGGTGCCACATGTATGAAGAAGAGCCCTCCGGAGTGCTTGTGTTTATCATCCTGTCTCTAGCGGGTCCTTCTGGAGCACAGAACAAGTTTGCCAGTCGGTGGTGCTAATGATTAACGAAGTAAGGTCAAGCCGACCTCAGGGAAGTAATTTCCTCTAAATACTGCCCACTCTGAGTCTGCTTTTATTGATTACTGCAAGCTGCCACAGACAGAGACAAGAGTCTGGGATGGCTGTCTGCAGCGGGAGGAGGAGGGTCAGACAGGGCCTGGAGGCACCACTGCAGCCCGGTGAGGTGACAGGAAGGTGCAGTGGACTGTGCCCCACCCACGCTGAGCACTCCCGGTGTTGAGGCCAGGGTGGGGTCCTCCTTCTCTACCACGGGCCTCCGTGTGGCTTTAGGCCTCACCGTGGAAGCTCATCACCATCACAGCCATGCACTGGGGGCCCTGGGAGAGTCAGAGGAGCATTATTCGGGCTTCATAAAAGTACTCTAGGGGCCTCTGAGTGGCTGAGTCCGTTGGTTTCAGCTCAGGTCGTGATCTCGTGGTTCATGAGATCAAGCTCTCCGTGGGGCCCTGTGCTGACGGTGCAGTGCCTGCTTGGGATTCTCTTTCTCCCTCTCTCTCTGCCCCTCCCCTGCTTGCATGTTCTCTCTCTCTCTCAAAATAAAGAAATAAAACATTTAAAAAAAAAAAAAAGGATTCTGGAACTCCCATCCTACATTCTGCAGTCACAGGCTGAGAGGTGAGGTATCCCCAGAATGCCTTGCGGACTCTGCCTGTTCGTTATCTGTCATACTGCAGGTCGAAAACAACTTGAGTGTCCCTCTGCATACCACGGGCGGCCATGTAGTCATAAAAATGTCGCTGACTGGCAACCTGAAAAGCTGTTTACAATCCGTCATCGAGAAAAGCGCGTTATGGCATAGTATCTAGGAGGCCATTTTTGAGCTCTTGATGCTCCTCACACGCACATGCAAAGCGAAGATGCCGTAAGGCCACGTACTAACACGCTAAAGGTGATTGGCTCTAGATGGTGGGACATGGGCGATTTTGGTTTTGCTCATCAGTGTTTTCTCATTTTCTAAATTGGATGGCTGGTGCTAAAGGGCCTGCGACCTGTAACAACCTTGGTCCACAGACGCCTGGTCCTGCCTGGAATATGTGCACAGAATGGGTCAGGCCAGGGGAAGGGCCCCAACTCTTGAATGTACTGCGGTCAGAGTTGCTTAAGCAAGTGGTGGTGACAGTGGAGCCCAGCGCGGTCCCAAGCCTGAAAGAACTTAGGAGCTAGTTTAGGAGGCAGAACATTCATTCATTCATTCATTCACCCAGCACATAGTTGTTGAGCACCCTGTGGGCACTGTGCTAGGTATCGCATTTGCAGGGTGAACAAACATACCCATCGGTCTCAGAACAGGATCCACAGTACGTGTCTGGTGTGAAGTATTGTGGGAGTTCGGTTGTACACCGTAGAGAATGACAGGAGGTAGCCTGAGCTGGAATATGAGGGCCAGCAGGACCTCGCCAAATGGTAACGAGAGCATGGCCCACGGGAGAGGGGAGAGTCGAGGCCCTCTTCCTCTCCAGATGCGCCGAAGTCCAGAGAACGGCTTTTGTTACCTCCGTGATGCCGATGTGCCTTGGTGGCCTTGGGAAGCCTACTTAACCTCTCCAGGTTTCTGTTTCCCCATCCACAAAATGCAGATCACTTCAGATCCTGCTCCGCCCCGCAGCCGTCTCTGTCTCTCCTCAGGATGCTGTGAGCATACATTTTCCTCTTTAAGCCTTATCCGGAAACTTCTAGCTGGCCCCTTGGGCTTGCCGCTTCCTAGCTTGGCTGCTCCGGTTCGTCGACTCTGCTGTTTTTGACACGGTGTGCTGGCCCCACTGCGCCTTCCTCCAAGCTGCTTATACGGCTTGAACGGTTGAGTCAAGGCAAGGAGCCACGCCTAATCCCGGCTCTGCACCTGAGGGGGCATCACTGTCTGTCAGCAGAGTGGCTTGGAGAGCACCGTGGACCCTGGAGAGGCCGGCCTCGTGGTGGACTTGGAAATGACAGCTGGGAACTCAGGCAGCACTGCTGTCTCTAGGCCAGGAGTTGTGGGGATTTGCTCCAAGGCTGGGCCGCAACTGGTCTTCATGTCATGCCCAGCAGACCTGTGGCAGGGACGTCGTCGGAAGACACCCCCTCCTCTGTCCCGCTCTCATGAGCACCAGTCGTTCTTCAGGCCCCTGGCCTCCCAGGCCCAGGGATGGAGTCAAGAGGCCAGAGAGAGAGAAATCCTAGTCCAACCCCCTCTGGAGAAAGTGAGGCAGGACCAGTGGTCCCCAGTGGCAGGTGGGGAGAAGGGGTGACTTAGCAGCTTGGAGCCTCAGTCCCCATCTCTGAAGTGAGGCCGTATTGACAGTCGAGGCTACGTTGCCCTCAGTTCGGGGCCCGGCCCTTAGCGAGTTGCTCAGTGACACCTGCCTGCCATGATTCCCTTGCAGGGGCTGAAGGGCCGGCGGATGGAGACCAACTCTGGCCTTGGCCTTACCCCTCAGCGTTGTGGGACGAAACACAGGGATCTGGGGATTTAGGAATTGTCCTGCCTTCACCACTTACTGGGCCCTGTCAAAGAAAAATCAGAGCTGGTCAGTGATGAAAGCAGTAAAAACAGATTTTATTCGGGACTGTTACACTAGAGAAGAGACTGTAGTGCAGAACCGGCTTGATCCCAAGTGCAGCGTGGACACGTGGGAATTGATAGCCAAGGAGCAGGGGCGGGGCGGGGGGGATCAGTGGGCGGAAATTACAAAGAGGAGGTTATCAGGGGTGAGTGAGGCTGAACCGACCTCCCAGGATTCTTGCTGCAGGCAGGCCAGGGTGAGCAGACCCCACCTGGGGGTGGTGGAAAATGACGAATCCGATCAGATACCAAGGCTGGAGGATCCTGGCTAACCCAGTTTATCAGGATTCTAAACTAGACAGTGAGAGTCGAACACAGAAGCACAAAAGTCAGGCTCTTAATTTTAATTGAAGAATTCGGGGAAGCCGAAGTAGGGTCAGAGAATCTCTGTCATCACCAGGAATCTGAGGCTCAGCTTCCTTATCTGCAAAATGGGTTATTGTGAGAAACCAGCCAGCACAGGGCCTCCAATATCAGTTCCCAGAAGCAGCCTCCTTTGCTGAGCCCACTTCCACAAGGTGCTCAGCCTCCCTGAGCCTTGATGTCCTGTGTCACGTGGGGGTTACAATACCCTGGGAAATGACTTTAGCTCTGAAAAGCCCAATGCAAAGGGGTTTTCCGATCTGGGTGAGCGGGGAGCAGAGAGCATGGTGTCTGTCCCCCACCCACATTGCTGGCTGTGTTGGTGGCCATGACCATGACAAAGCTGCTGCTAATTAGTGAAGAAGGTAAGGTTTCCAAGTAAGTAGCTCTTTTCAAAAAAATTTTTTTTAACATTTATTTTTGAGAGAGAGAGAGCACGAGTGGGACAGGGGCAGAGAGAGAGGGAGACACAGAATCCAAAGCAGGCTCCAGGCTCAGAGCTGTCAGCACAGAGCTTGACGTGGGGCTCAAACCCATGAACTGTGAGATCATGACCTGAGCTGAAGTTGGACACTTAACCGACTGAACCACCCAGGTGCCCCTAGTTCTCTGTTTCTGATCCCAAAGCTCTCTTTAGCATCTTAACCATCTCCCCCACCCTGCACTGTGACCCAGCACAGAACAAGGAGGCGTGGGAGATTCTGGAATGATTCTGAGAAATCTCCAGGAAACCCTTGCTCTCAGGGCAGGTTAGCAAAGATGCCATGCCTGCCATGGGGGCCTTAGAGGGCTCAGAGATTCTGTGCCCCTAGCTTCCCTCAGAGGGGGAGTCCCTGGGCTCTGGAAGGGACTATTCCCGGCTGGGTGGCCCAGAGAGCTCTGAGTGCCCTGGTAAGAAAGCCACACGCTCCTGCTGAGTCCCGGGAAGCCCCGTCGGAGGACTGTTCTCTGTCTCCTCAGGGCACCGTGGACAGTTCTCATGGTTGGTGGGGAGTTGGAGGAATGGATGCCAGGCTGGAGGGCCGGATAGGAGGTGGCCTGAAAAGCATGAACTCGGGCCAGCCGGCCTGGCTTCATATCCCAGCACTTTGCAGCTTCGTGACCATGGCCAGGTTACCTCTCCGTGGCTTTCCTCACTATAAAGTGGAGGTAACAGTGGTACTCAGCCATGCGGCTGTTGTGGGGTTTGAGAAACTTAACACAAAGAGCCAAAATCACCAGCACTTGACACGGACGATCATTAGTTAAGCAAAAAAACTGCTGGGAATACAGGAATCCATATCGATAGTAAATGGATAAATGCGGGAGAGGGAAGGCTCTTGCCTATGGTAAAATGCTGAGGGCCTGCTGGATTTGGAAAGTCAATTTGCAACCATCATAAAGAACAGATGAGGCAAGAATCAGCAGGTGTTCAATCTAGAGGCGATGGATTTTAATTTTCATGAGCAGGATATTTGCGTGCTCTTCAGCTGTGTCCCCACAGACTTCTTCTACATTGCAAGGGAGGAAAAAAGACAAAACAGTAATTATACAGTGGGGAAATCAAGTAACACCTCGACTCAGTGATGACAGTTAACATCACTTATGAAGGACAGATGGGTGATACCCCAAGACCATACCACCTCTGCAGTCTTTCAGCTGAGAACCCATAAAGCACCGGATAAACACAAACTGTGGGACTCTTTTTCTTTTTAACGGTTTTTTTTTTTTAAAAAAAAACAGGCTCCACACCCAACATCAGGCTTGAACTCATGACCCTGAGATCGAGGGTCACATGCTCTACTGACTGAACTAGCCAGGTACCCCAAAATGTGGGACTCTTTATCAAAAAGACAGATGATGGCCGTGATATTCTTCCAGAATGGTGGTGTCATAAAAATGACAAATGAGCCCAAAGAGGACAACTAAATGCAATACCTGACCCTATACTGGACCCTGCACCGGAGGGAGGGAGGGACTGCTACAAAGGACATGGTTAGGTCACCTAAGAAAACTGAAATATGGGCCGTTATGTTAGGTAACTGTTCTCTCAGTAGAAACTCATGAAATTGACAGCTATGTTTACAACAGAGAATGTCTATTCTTAGGAAATACACAATGAAGTAGGGATAAAGGGCCATGATATATGTTACCCTCAAGTCAGAAAAAAGGTGTGTGTGTGTGTGTGTGTGTGTGTGTGTGTGCGCGTGTGCGTGTGTAGAGAGAGAGACAGCGAGCGGGCATTTGCACAAATGATAAAGCAAAGAGGGTAAAATGTTAATTGGTGAATCTTGGTGAAAGGTATGTGCTATTCTCTGTACTGTTTTTACCTTTACAACTTTTTATAAGTAAGAAATTATTTCCAGGTAAAAAAGAGTAACCTGAGAAAATAATATTTAAAATGTCCCCAAGTAAAAATATTCTTACACTGAAGGTCTAAAGCTGGACACAGACTAGTAGGTTCCACTTGTCTTAAGCTTAGGCATAGGCAAATGAATCAATGGTGAAAAAAGTCAGGGTGGGTTGGGGCGCCTGGGTGGCTCAGTCGGTAGGCGTCTGACCTCGGCTCAGGTCATGATCTTGCGGTTTGTGAGTTCGAGCCCCGCGTCGGGCTCTAGGCTGACAGCTCAGAGCCTGGAGCCTGCTTCGGGTTCTGTGTCTCCCTCTCTCTCCGCTCCTCCCCCACTCACATTCTGTCTCTCTCTCACAAATAAATAAACATTAAAAAAAAATTTTTTTTTTAAAGTCAGGGTGGGGATAAACTGGAAAGAAGCACAAGAGAACCCTATGTGTTATAGCTCGATCTGGATGGAGGTCACAGGAGGAGTGCATACCTGATTGTACGCCTTCCTGTAACTGAGGCGTTTGCTTACATGTATATCAAAAACAAAGTGGTGGTGCTCTGGGAAAAAACATAAATAGACTGAGATCTATAATACAGTACCATTGACCTAAGTTAAAATTATGTGGGGGCTCCTGGGTGGCTCAGTTGATTAAGTGTCCGACTCTTAATCTCAGCTCAGGTCTGGATCTCAGGGTCGTGAATTCAAGCCCCACGCTGGAGCCCACCTAAAAAAATACCTATATCGCTATATTATAACGTGTCAAAGTGGTCTAAAATTAAAAACGAAACAACCACAGGAGCAGAAAACCCTCAATCTGCCCAACGCAAGGCACGCAAAAGAGGTAGGAGTTGATTTTTGTCATTACTAATGGCCTGGCCCCGTCCTGGCTGGAGTGGGAGGTCACACGGTGTGTGGGCTGCTTTGCAGAGTTGGATCAGGGCGGAGGGAATGTTTGCCTCCAGGGCGTCTGGGCCTGCGTGTCATGCCACTGGCTCCTGGTTGGTTGCCGGCTATATGCAGCCACTGTTCTGAGTGCCTTGTATTAACTCCTCGGAGCCTTAGGACGACCTTATTGGATAGGTGGTATTATTCCCCCCATTTCACAGGTGAGGAAACTGAGTCACAGAAAGTTGGTTTAATTTGCCCAAGGATACACAGCTAGAAAAGGGCACAGCTGGGATTTGAACCCAGGTGGCTTGGAACATTCTCTAAACTACAACATGCCCTCTCCTAAGTAGACTGTCCCTTACAGTGCTCCAAAGTGGGGAACGGAAACACAGAGTGGTTGTCCCTCACGTCTCCCTGGGCCCCATGGGAGGGCCTGGCTCCCTGGCCTGAGAGGTCCTATAGGCCCTGGTGTTCCAAACTGCACAGCTGTGCCCTCAGGATCTGGGCCTGAAAGATGTCATCTAGATGCCACTGACACGACCTCCCAGTCCCCTCACTGCGCCCAGCTCTCACTCTGGCACCCTGGTCCCATTCTTTCGCCCCTCCCTCCCTCCCGCCACAAATACTCCTTCCCCTCATTCAGATCCCACCTACCCTTCACGTCCTGGCTCGATTGCCATCTCTATGCCCGGCCTGGCCCCTTCCTCCCTGGACTCCTGCAGTCTTTTTGAGAACTCAGATTCCAACCTGGGCTCAGCTAATTATGAGTTTGGGACCTTGGGTTGACTTGAGCAACTTCCTCAATTTCTCTGGGCGTCAGTTCCTTTTCATAGTAGTATCTGATGTTCATCAAGTACTGGGCGGAGTACATCTACTCTCCCGTTTGTCCTCAAGCCACCCGGCAAGGTATATCCTATAATATTATTAGGATTAGTCATTTGCTCACAGCTGTTAACGTGGCCTGCGGGATCTTGACCTGAAGACTGAGTGATCCTAAAGGTTAGATATGAGACTCTACTGATAGCAAGAGCAAATATAGCTGCTGCCTTGTTCTTTCTTTTTTTAAAATTGAGGTAAATTTCATGTATCATAAAATTAACCATTTTATTTACTGATTTTTTTAAAAAAATGTTAATGTTTATTTTTGAGAGACAGAGAAAGACCATGAATGGGGGAGGAGCAGAGAGAGAGGGAGACACAGAATCCGAAGCAGGCTCCAGGCTCTGAGCTGTCAGCACGGAGCCCGATGCGGGGCTCGAACCCACGAACCATGAGGTCATGATCTGAGCCAGTCGGATGCTCAACCAACTGAGCCACCCAGGTGCCCCGTATCGATTTATTTTTAAGTAGGCTTCATACCCAGCACAGAGCCCAACGTGGGGCTTGAACTCACAACATGAGATCAAGACCTGAGCTGAGCTCAAGAGTCGGACACCTAACCGATGGAGCCACCCAGGCTCCCCATAAAATGAACCACTTTAAAGTGCCCAGTTCGGTGGTATTCGGTACATTCACGGTGTTCTGCAACCTTCACTTTACCTGGTTCCGAGGCCCTGCACCCACTCCCCCACCCCCGGCAATCACTAGTCTACTCTCTGTCTCCATGGAGTTGCCCATTCTGGGCCTTTCCTATAAATGGAATCCTACGCTATGTGACCTTTTGTGTCTGGCTTCTTTCGTGGAGCGTGATGTTTCTGGGGCTCATCCCAGTCATGGCGTCTGTCAGTGCTTCCTTCCTTTTCATGGCTGAATGGTATTCGGCTGTTGGGATTTAACCACACTCAGTGTATCCTCCCCCCTGTCGGTGGGCATTGGCTGCTGTGACTAGTGTCGCCGTGGACATTCGTACACAAGTATTTGCTTGAGTTCCTGTTTTCAGTTCCAGTTCTACCCAGGAGAGGCTTTGCTGGGACAAATGACAATCCTAGCGCTGAACTGGGTTTGGGGGCATGTTTCCCGGAGTGTGGTTGTAATGGGGTGATGGGCCCCGAGGGCCCCCCACCCGGGGCTGGGAGCCAGCAGCTAAGCCCAAGTGCGGGGGCTGATGGAGAGCTGGATCGGCGTCTTCCTGTCCCTACCTACCTGGGCCCCCCTGACCTGTCCTCTCTTCTCAACAGACGTACCCGTGGAGAAGCTGGCCGCCATGTCCGCCTTGCGCCGCGTCAATCTCCGCTTCAACCCGCTGAACGCTGAGGTGCGCGCCATCGCTCCGCCACTCATCAAGTTTGACATGCTCGTGTCTCCTGAGGGCGCACGGCCCCCTCCACCTTAGGCCTCCCTCCTCGTGCCCACCCAGCAAGGGACAGAGGCCACCTGGCCTGGCACCCTGAGGGGAGGGAGTCCCACAGACCCATGGGAGGCCGAGCCTGGGGGGCTGGGGGCGGGTGGGCCAAAGAGCACGTGGTGGGAGGGGGTGCAGCCGGCCCCGGATAGATAGCTTAGAGCAGTAGCGGGCCCTGGAATGCCCAGACGGAGGAGGTGAGGTGGGGCTGGAGCCTGGCCGCTCACAGCTTCTGTGCACACTTGGGCAGGACCCCCACCCTCTCTGAGCCTTGTTACTTGGGGAAACGGGCAGTGGCGGAGAGGGCCTTTGCCTCCTCTGAGCTCCTTGGAGGCTTTTCGGGCAACAGATGCCTTCAAGTCACCTTCAAATCATCGGGCACCTTCTGAGCCCACAGATGGCCGTCGCCGAGCGCTTTCTGGGTCCCTGTGGGTTTGAGACCTTGTTTCTGGTGTTGAGAACCAGCCTCTGCCCTGAGAGGACTAGAAGACAACCTCCATCCGTTTATCATTTCCCGAGGACTGACCCACATGAGGCCCCCTCTGGGGCCCTATCCTCAGCCCTGTGGGTCTCTGGATCGGCAGGAGCCTGAACCGGGAGACACGGGAAAGCCGTGGCCAAAATGTGGTCGTGTGCTCTGGCCAGAGCTGAGAACGTGTATATAGGAGCCCAGTGGCCCATCGGGCCAGGAACCAGGAGGAGCAAATCAGGTCTGCTCCGTCCTCCCTCATGATTAAGCAATCAGTGGCGTAGGAAGTTCTGAGGACAGACCGGGTGAGCCTGGCATCACCCCTTGAGTCCCAGGAGAGGTGACTTGAGAGAAACAAAGCCAATTGTGCCTGTGGCTCTGGTACGAGGTAGTTGGCTCTGGCGTCTCCCTCTGGCAGCAGCCCCACTGCCTCACCATTGGTCCACCGGGGGGGCAGAAGGCTCTATGGACCATTGGATTTGTGGCTGGCCAGCTCCCAAGCTCCCGCCCAAAGCCTGATGACCTAGTCATTCCTGGACCCTCCACCTGGAGTCTAGGATGTGGCCAAGCCACAGGGCTATCTACCACCCCTGTCTGCCCGGGACTGAGGGGTTTCCTGGGACACGGGATGTCAGTGCTACCACGGGGACAGTACCTGGCAAACAGGGACAACTGGCTTCCTACCAGGAGAGGGCCTGGGGCTCTTGATTTCTGATAGCATCTGTGGTTTGGAGAATCCCTGATCTCTCAATCCCCCAGGTATCTAGCTCCCGTCTACTCATCCGTGGAGCGGGCAGACTCACAGTCCACAGCCCATCTGGCCCGGACCTTCGTCTTGGTCGGGAGACACCCAAGGCTGCAGGACTTGGGGCAGGCCAGGCCACCAAACCCTGCATCCATGCACTGGTAGCCACTCTTCCACCCCCAGGGCTAAGCCACTCCCAGCCCAGAGCTTCATTCTCAGACTGCTGTGTTCCTTCCCCCCTGCCCAGGCCCCCTGTCTCTTGGCAAGGACTGTTGACCACCACTGTTGGCCCATCACTGAGCACTCAGTGTCCTGGGAGATGCTCATCTCATAAGGCCTGGCTTTCCAAGCTCTGGGAAAGGGGTTTGCAGGGCGAGGAGGAGGTCAGGGTGGGATTTTCGGGGCTGCAGGGTCCGCGGTGGGTGAGTGAGAACTGTGGTCCAGGCCTTGCCTGCTCTGTGCCCTGGGGTGGGCTTACTCCTTGTCAAAGAGGAGGTGCGCTTTTCTGATCCGCACAAAGGCGCTGTATGGCCAGAGCCTTGCAACTCAAAGTGTGGTCTGTGGACCAGCAGCACTGGCATCCATGGGAACTTGTTAGAAATGCAGAATCTCAGGCCCCACCCCAGAACTCCAGAATCAGCACCTGCATTCAACAAGAGCCCTAGGTGATTCCTGTAAGCACTTTACCGTTTGAGAAGTAACGGCCTAGGGGTGGCCCTGTGGCTGAGGTTCTCAGCCCTCCCCCTGCTACTCCAAGCCTCTGAGTCTGTGCTCACCCCCCTCCCTAAACTAGCTCTGGGAGACCCCGGGCCTTAGATCTTTTCAGAGTGTGTGTGACTCTCCCGGTGAAGGGAATGACCTGAAGTCACCAAGATATGAGGGTTGGGCTTGCCTGGCCCTCTGGACACTGCCTTTCTGGTTAACCTCTGCAGAGCTAGCTCCTGCTTCTAGGTCCTCACGTCAGGCCCGTTGCAGGAGTTGCTTCTGGACGTTCTTTTGTACTCCTCTTGGAGAGTTTGCCCTCGCCTGTCTGGGAAAGCTTGAGCAGTCAGAGAAACCCCCTAGTCACAGCCCCCAGTGTGAATGAGCCCTTAGCTTCAGTCTGCAATAAAGAATGCATTGGTTTCATCTGCCTGATTGGCGCTTTGTTTATTCTGTCCACACAGACCTCGCGTGGCCTGGGTGTTAAACCCCAGGGGCTGCCCCTCTTGTTGGAAACTTGAGATTAAAAAGGATACCCTGGGGTAATACTCAGAATACTCCCAGATGGGTGCAGGCCCTGCCGGTAGGAGTGATACATGCCCAAGAACCATGCTGCTGCAGGACAGACAGATGCCAGCCCTGGGGGTGCCGCACACTTGGAAAAGGATGAAGGGACCTGCTGTTCCCTACTCGCATGTGTGCTCTCTCTCTCTCTCTCTCTCTCTATTTTTTTTTAAATTTTTAATGTTTATTCATTTTTTGAGAGAGAGACAGAGAGCAAGCAGGGGAGGGGCAGAGAGAGAGGGAGACACAGAATCCGAAGCAGGCTCCAGGCTCTGAGCTGTCAGCACAGACCCTGACACAGGGCTCGAACCCCCAAACTAGGAGATCATGACCTGAGCCAAAGTCAGACACTTAATCGAGTGAGCCACCCAGGTGCCCACGCCCCCTCTCTCTTAAAAATGTCTTTAAATGTTTACTTATTTTGAGAGAGAGGGAGTATGAGCAGGGTAGGAGCGGAGAGAGGGGAAGAGAAAGGAAGAGTCCCATATAGGCTATGCACCGTCAGCACAGAGCCAGATACGGGGCTCGATCCCACAAACTGCAAGATCATGACCTGAACCAAAATGGAGACTTGGACGCACAAATGACTGAGCCACCCAGACACCGCACGTTAAAAAAAAAAAAAAAAAAATTTAAGTCCGATTTTGTTTTCTAAATCTGAAAGACCAACTCAGTTTGTCTTGAGTTTTGTGCCACAGACTCCATTATTTTTATTTAACAGACAGAGTTTAGTGTCATCTAAGCAGGTGGCAGATACTAACTCATTGAATCCCGTAACAACCCTAGCTAGTGCGGAGCTGGACAAAATCCCTTTCCTTCTCTGGGCCGTTTCCTGTCTATAAAGGGGCCGCACCAGAAGATCTCCAAGGGCCTTTCTGGAACATGCGATCCCTCTTTCTTCATTTTGGATCAACCTGGATACAGGCTGCCCACCCTCACCCCAAAGGCCAGACAGAGGGCTCCGTTTCTTCTGGCCCAACGCTGGCTCACCAAAAATAGCACCCGATCGGTCCGCTCATCAGACAAAGCTCGAGACTCCTCGCGGCAGAGAAGCTCTGCCTCGAGAGAGTCCGACTCGCGTCCTCCCTGCGGGAGGACAAAAGTCACGGTGGTTAGGCTCCGGGGTCTGGTTTCAGGTGGGTTTTCAGTGTGGCGGAGACAGACACGTTGCCCGAGGCTGGGTGAAGATTATGGTCCGGTTTAGGGATGGACGGCATTTTGAGGCAAGGAGTTCAGAGAGTCTTAAGATGTACACTCTTGGCTGATGCTATTCACTGAAGAATTGAGCAGTTGGTTCCTTTAAATGATTCGGGAAGCTCCCAGAATGAACAACAAACTTCTTTACAACTTTTACTTCCTGGGCAAGGGCTTCCTGGCATGGGACCATTATGCTGAAGAAGACGGTGGTATAACAAAGTCTTATTAACGTAGACAGTAAGCTGTGTGGGGCTAGAGGGGTTTTTAATTACCGTTGAGATAGAGCTGCCGTATAACCTTATATTAGCTTCAAGTGTCCAGCTCGATGACTCAGTCTACGTACACATTGTGAAAAGACCACCGCAGTGGCCAGTTGACGTCCATCACCACACGTAGAGGGTATCCATCGTCAGTCTCTCCGGAACACCATGTCGGACCCCGCCTGGGTGCTGCCCTTTCTGTGAGACGTGCCGGGTGCTTCTCAGAAAGCCGGCCCTGGTGTGGGAGCAGTTTCTGGAAGGGTGAGTGCTGGCGGCCGCCCCAGAAGGCCTGACCCGAGCCCCTGGAGGGATGCCAAGGCTGGGAAGGGCAGCCTGGGAGACCACGTGACTTGGGCCCGGGGGCAGCCAGACCGGGCTGCGTCCAGACCTGTGTCTCAGGGCCCGGTGGGCCGGACCCCGCCCTCAGAGAAGGGCCAAAACCCAGCTGCTTTAGGTCTGAGCAAGAGCACCCAGTGAGCTCCTGCTGTTTACCAGCACCGGGCAGGCATGTGTGTGTTTCTCATTTACCATTGGCAATCAATCCCCCCCTCGGCACCCGCCGAGCAGGTGAGGAGACAGCGTCGGTGAGGGGTTAGCAAGGGCCCAGAGAGGAACAGAGCCGGGGATTGAACTGGGAGGCCGGCTCGGGCAGGAGAAACGACGGCTTTCTCCAGCTCACACGTGGCTTTTCGCATCACAGTCCCGTGAAGAGGCCTCCCTGAGCCTCACTCTCCTCATCTGGGAAACGGGTGCTCCCGCTGCCTTCCTTCCCTAATGTCGGAGGGGTTAGCCACAGATGATGCAGGGAAGCAGCCCTCGGTGAGGAGCGCTGCACCCATTTCACACACCCGAGAGCTTCCTCTCCCATCTGCAGACACCTGCCTTGTGTGAGCATGGCCCTAATGCTTCCACAAGAACCTCCCGGCTCTCAGGGCACACACGCCTGTCACGCATCGCTGGAGCACATCTGGATGCTGGTGGGAGACCGACTCCCACGGGGAATGAGAAGACCGGCAGACACCCCCACCCCACCCCCTGCCGCCACCCGCCCACCCCACGCTCACCGGTTCAGGCATCTCTGAAACTCTGTCGCAGGCTCTGGAGGTCAACAGATGACTCAGGATGGTGAGGCCCTCAAGGCCTTGGCTCGGGGCCAGCTGGGGCTCATGATGCACCGTGTGTGTGCATCCAAATTCTTACAGCCACGGGACCCGGGCACCCTCTTTCCTGTAGACCGGAAGCACTTAAATTAGGGTGTCTTCGAGGTGGCCCCTGCAGGACTGCCACCTCGCACGGCCCCAGTGGGCGTCATTCGTGATGCACTCTAGCTAACTGGCACCAGTTACACGGAGGACAACGCAAACGGGCTCCTGAAATTGTGCAAGGGACGGCCCTGGGTCTCTGGACCATACGAGAGAGTCACTTGGGCGTTTTTGGAATACGGGTTCCCAGGCCCCCTGGAGCCCCAGTAAGCCAGACTGGAAGCGGAGCCCACACCCCTGCACCTTGAAGGGCCTCTGTTCTCCCCTGCGCAGCACCCAGAGCGGCCTTCTAAATCCCAAGTCACTCATCCGCCCAAGTCCTGCGGCGGTTCTCCAATGCACTTCAACACAAGTCCTTATAATGGTCTTCAAGCCTGATGTTTTCCTCCTTCCATTACTGCTGTTTCGTGCTACCCGCTCCTTCACTGCACTCCGGGCACACTGGCTTCTGCTGTTCCTCTAATACTCCAGGCTGCTCGTGCCTCAGGGCCTTTGCATCTCACCAGGGAAGTCTGCCTCCCAAGGACTGACAAGTAGTAGGACATCCTCCTCACTGTGGTCCTCCCATCCCTCACAAGCCACAAGGTACCATGGCTGGGACTCTTCCTAAGTGGAGTGGCCGGTAGCTGGTACCCACAGGCTGCATGGGCAGTCCCCTAGCAACCCCCACAACAGCCTGCCACTGTGCCTAAAGTCCCACCACTATGAGACCACTGCTTTTGTTTAGGCTCTCCCTGTGATCGATCTTATTCCGGCCCCTGTCAGGATGGCGAAGGGGGTTCCCTAGAGAACCTCCCTGAGAGGTTGCCCGGGCCCTTGCCGCTCAAAGCGTAGTCCTTGAGCAGGCAGGATCGACAGCACCTGGGGACGTGTCGGAACTGCAGAGGCCTGGTCCCTCCCCAGAACTTCTGAGTCCGAGTCGCATTTTAACGAGACGCTCACGTGGCCTGCGGGCCCCCTGAAGTTTGAGAGCCTGGCTTTCGCCGGCTGAGGCCCAGTCTCGCCACGTCAAAGTCCCTGTGGCAGGCAGCGCCCAAGTGTAATTTTCAGAAGCTAAAGACATGTGTCTTATGATAGCATGAACACGTGCCAAAGATTTCATTCAGTTTTATTAACTGATGAGGGAATCCGTAAGATGGTAAAGTTCGTTCCCAGAGCACTTGAGGGACTGGAGTTTCTGTAGCTCTTTACGGAAGAAACAGCTGGGGCAAGAAATGGTCACCCGGGGCCGACGTTCCTTCCTGCTGTAAAACAAATCCACAAGTTCACTGGTAACTTCTTAAGAGCCTGTGCCCTTCGCTAACGGCAACTAACAAACCACCGTGGTACATTCACGTGGGCAGGCCTGTTGAACAGCACTTCGAGCATGCACTTTCTGTCTTGGCCTCGTCTCTAGGTTTGGTAACATTTCCTAATAACAGATTCCCCTGGGAGGGTGTGACTGTTCCCTGGCCCAAGCAGATCACCAGCTCTGTGTTTCCGTTAAAGGATCCAAACCTTGAGGGAAAGGAAAACCAGCACTACAAGAAAAGGAACAGAGTAAAAAAACAAAGAAACAACACCAAAAAAAAAAAAAAAAAAAAACAAAAACAGAGGAGGTGAAAAAAAACAAAATAAAAATGTACACTAACAGCTTACCACGTGTCTGTGACTTTGCCAAGTGCTTTCCATTTCTTTTCCCCCTTAGTCCCCACGACGACGTAGGAGATCGCTACTTTTTGTGTTTCCGTTTTCTAGATGAAGACACTGAGGACTGGAGGAGCCCGGGATCCTGGCCAAGGTCAGAGAGAATAACTGGCATGCAAACCCAAGCCTTTCGAACACGGTCGATGTTTCTTAGAATTGTCGTCCAGAGCCCAGGAAATGGTTTACAAAAGCGCCCCCCACCCCCACCTGGAGGAGGCCCCTGGGCGGCCTCCAGAAAGCTGCCCGCCTTCCCTAAGAAGCTTCAACACCTTTGCCAAACATGTGTTCTTCCTGACACTGTGGAACTTGACCTGAACCCCGCTTTGAGCCAGAAGCCTGCACGGCCACCGCCCAGGGTGCAGGAGCCCACCCCGCCCCTCTTCCAGAAGAGACTTCTTCCAGAAGAGACTTCTCTTCCAGAGAGAGACTTCTTCTCTCCCCAGAAGAGACTTACCTTCCAGAAGGTAAGAAGAGACTTACCTTCCGGAAGGTAAGAAGAGACTTACCTTCTCCAGAGGAGAAGGTAACTGTCAGAGTAAGAAAGTTCTTCTGGTCCAAACCTCTCTCATTTTATTTTTGTTCATTTATTTTTGAGAGAGGCAGAGAGAAAGAGAGAATCCCAAGCAGGCTCCGCGCTGTCAGCACAGAACCCTGTGCTGGGCTCGATCTCACCAACCGTGAGATCGTGACCTGAGCCGAAATCAAGAGCCGGACGTTTAACCCACTAGCCACCCACGTGCCCCAACCTCTCCCATTATCTAGATGGGAACACGGAGTTCCAGAGGGAGTGTTCCAAAGGGCACGTGGAGAGGCTTGCCCAAGACTGAGCAGGGAGCTGGGGGCAGAACCCTAACAAATGCACAGGCTTCCTGGCTCCTGCCTTGGGTTCTTTCTGGGGCCCTCCCTGGGGCCTGCGGTTGGGGGAGCTTGTCTGCTTCGCACTCCCCGCCTCTCCTCCAGGGCTATGCTGCTGTAGCCGAGCTGTGGGAGTGAGTCAGCCATTAGAGCCTTCACTCATTTGTAAATGCAGATAACAACTCGGACCTCCTTCCTTAGGGAGAGCCCACTAATCAGCATTTGAAAGCATTCTGAAGGAAGCGCTCCTCGGAGGCTGACTGGGGAGAAGGAGGGGCACGTCCGGGCTCCCAGAAAGGGCCCCCACCTCGGTCTAGACCCCAGCCTCTCTGCAGCTCCCCTGGCCTCGTCCTTCAAGGGCATAGTCCCTCCTCCCCTAACCCCCTCCACGACCACCAAATAGATGCTGGAAACCCCAGCAGCGTGCTGGGGTCTGCTTCCCGGGGACCGTATTGCCACCAGGCTGAGACCCCTACCCCTTCCCTGTGGATTTGAACCTTTTCAAAATGATGGCTGTGCCATCGGCCTTCCTTGCCCTAAAGGCCAAGTGCGTTTTCATTTCCAGGCTGGGAAAGAGAGACTGGGTCTCCCATCAGAGATGCTTGGCTTTCCCACCGCCCAGGATTTCCCACAGGGCATCCTGTAGCTTCATGCCAACCTCTCCTCAGGCTCCTATCAACTCTCTCAGGCAGCTCAAAACACACCTCCAATCCGGCTGAGAGGAGAAGGAGTTCATGTGAGGGGCCTGCCTGGGCCTGTGCATTCCATCCGTACCCACCCAAGGCCTGTGACCGGGACACTAAACCTCCAAGGACTGGGGCGCCCGGGTGGCTCAGTCAGTTAAGCATCTGACTCTTGATTTGGGATCAGGTCATGATCCCAAGGTCGTGGGATCGAGCCCCGTATTGGGCTCTGTGCTGAGAGTGGGGCCTGCTTAAGATTCTCCCCCTCTCTCTCTACCCCCGCCCACCATCTCCCTCTGTCCCTTTCCCCCACTTATATGCTCTCTCTGTCTAAAATAAATTTGAAACATAGAGAAACTTCCAAGGAGAAAGGCGGTCCTTCGGGCATGATATTGTCTCCTTTGACCTCCCTCACTGCCCCCCCCCCGCCAGAAAGCTTGATTCTAAGAAGATCCCCCTCTACCTCCTCCCCTGCTCCCTTGAGACCCTTCTCCAAGCAGGTGTCCACATTGATTCTTTAGTACAGAAGTCTCTTCTCCTGTCAAGGAGCTTCTCAATCTCCCTGCCCTCATGCCACCTCCTGGTACCCAGCTCTTCAGGTGGAAATCTGTTTCCAGGACAGTGGGGCTTTCCGTGAAAAGATTCCTTGCATTACAGCTGATGGGGGTGGGTCGGGATGGGGAGCAGCCCCCCTGAGGATGAGGGGCCAGGCCAAGAGCTTGGCCAGAATGGGCAGAGAAGGAAGCCCCGAAGGGCAGACCCCCTCAAGATGGACAGAGATCGCTTCTGTGCCCTGGATGATTACACCCATAGGTTCTCAGATGCTGTCAGAGGGCCAAGACCCTCGAGGCTGGGGTGGGGGTGGCAGGGCCAATGCCCAAGGAGTCCAGAAGAGGGTTCTTTCTCTTTTAGCCAGCTGTGAAGTGTGGGGTAAGGCATCGACTAATGCAGTGGCTTCACCTGCAAAACAGGAGCAATGGTGCCTTGATTAAAGGGCTCTGGATCCGAGGTTCAAGATTGGAAAGTACCCCAGCCCTGCGGTCAGGTGAACCTAGGAGAAAGGCATGACCTAAACCAGAATGTTGAGGTGCCTCGGGTTTCCTGGGAGCCCCTTTGGGATAAGGAGGGGAGTGCAAGGAGGCACTTTTTTTTTTTTTTTTAATCTGCATGGAAAGATCTTTACCCAGTCTATCTGTTTGGCTTCTACCCATAGCTTTGGGGATAAGGAAGGGCACCATATCATGGGCACCTGACTTCTAATCCCACAGCAGCCTTGACAAGAGGATCATAAATCTCGTTGTGCAGACGGGGAAGAGGAGGTTAGACGGCTTAAGTGACTTACCCTGGGTCACACGGGTAATAAATGCTGGAGGAAGAATTCACACGCAGGTCTTTCTGTCCACGGCATGGCCCTCCCTGCCCCTCAGAGGCTGGACCCACTGAGATCGTTGTGGGTGGTGCTTGGGCGTGTTCATGTACTTAGGCATCGTGCGAAGGTGGAAGAAGGACGTCTGTAGAACAGGAGGCAGAAGGAAGAAAAAAGAGGCTTTGTGATCCAGAACCATTCGAATAAAAAAGATGGGGAGTATGCGAACTTGGCCACAAGCCTAAGTGAATGCCCTAGAACCATGTGGCTGCTGAGGAAAAGTGAAAGGCAGGGAAAAGGGAGAGAAGGGGGGCGGGAGTGAAAAAGTGGGCTTTTAGGCAAAGCCTAGTGCCCAAATTAATTCAGCTCCTATTTATTGAGCACCTGCTATGTTCCAGGCACGGTTGTAAGTGCTTGACTGTATGGTGGGTACTGTTATTATCCCTATTTTGTAGAATAGGGGAAACTGAGGCACAGAGAGGTTATATGACTTTTATTTGAATGGTTCTGGATGTTACAGCGGTGCCCTGACCTCCACGTTGATCAAGGCGGCTTGATAGCACGTCCCTTGGAAGGTGGATGTGATGTGATCATTACTCAAGACGGTAATGATATGAGTAAGATTTATGGAGCACTTATATGTGCCAGGCACTATTTCAAGTGCGTCACATAGAGTAACTCCATTCATCTTCAACACGGCTTTAGGAGATAAGGACTATTATTTGTCCCATTTAACAGATAAGCCTGAGGCAAGCCACAGGAAGAAAAAAGCCCAAAGAAAATCAGATGTTAAGCCTGCGGCAGGGCGGCCTCAAGAGAGTGCTCTCCATCCCCCCTTTTCTCTAAGGGCCATCTATCCCGGGCAAAGAGAGGGTGATTTGAGGATCCACACACCTGCCCCAGGGCAGGGTTAGACCCAGTGGCCTCTAAGGCCTTCCAGCCCTGAGACTCGGACAGCCACTCAGGGCAGAGGAGGAGCTGGAGGGAGGCTAGGAAGGAGCTGCATTCCAACCCTTTCCTCAAAACCCCGGATATAGACCCCACCCCACCCCACCCCCAATACAGGAAGGAATGGGCCATTCACTCTCATCTGCCTGGAAACCAGGATCTTCGTTCATGTGACAAAAGTCTATGGCGGTGACTACTGGGGGATGATGAGGGCTCGGATAACGGGAGGGCGCTCCCATCCTGCTCAAGGGACCATTTGTTGGACACCTACTAGGTGCTGGGCAGAAACTTTGACATCTCACGTACTCCCCTCGAAACCATTTCACAAACGCAGAAACGGAGACTAGGGTGCGGTCTTAGGAACTTGTCCCGGGGGAAAGCGGTGAACGCCTGGACTCCCTGATTCCAAAGTCAGTGGCCATCTAGGAGACACATTGTCCCCACTCTCCTCGCAGAGCTCAGAGCTGATGGCGAGCCCCCACCTCCCTCCTTTGGCGCTCCTGTGTACTCACAGCTGCCTCTCATCCCCTTCTCAGCGGGGCCCCAAGGTCCTGGACACTAGGGTGGGTGACTAGGGGTCAGGCTGGGGTGGGATAAAGAGGAGGTGCGGGGCCGGGGGCCGGGATGTGTGGCACCGGAGAGAGGTACAGAGTTAGTGGACGTCGCTGGCAGAGCTGCAGTAGGCGGTGGGGAGTGTCCCCTACTTTGGAGGGGCGCTGGGTCCCTGCGGAGACGGCCTCGTCCACGAGGCGGGCCCGGCGCACAGCGGGCAGGGGGCGCTGCGGCGGGCACAGGCGTGCGGGTTGCCATGGCGACGGCGCCGCGCGCTGGCCCCCTCCCTCGCTCCAGCCTCGGGAGGCGAGGGGCAGCGGGCTGCCGGCTGCAGAGCGGGGCAGGCAGCGGCGCTGCGCGGGAGCCCGACCCCTGCCGGGCTCACTCTGGGCCCTGAGGGGGAGCGAGACCCCGCGAAGGACCGGGCCCTGTGGGCGCACGCCCCCTGCCCGCTTCCTCCCGGCCCCGGACTCGATCCGCTGAGCTCAGAGGTAGGGGCGCGGGCAGGCCGACCAACCCAGCGCCCGGACACATCCCCCCTGCCCTGCCAGGTCCGAGGGGCCCGCTGTGCCCTTCCCCAGAGCCGGCAGGAGTGGGCAGCATGGAGGGTGAGTGAGCCCGGAGCTGGGGCTGAGGGTGGGCTCAGGTACTGACTCAGGAGCAGCGAGCCAAGGGAGGGCAAAGGGGCTGGGGTATCTGATCACTGACAGCTGTCCAGAGCCAGGCACTGTGACAATGTGTGTGTGACAGCAGCAGAAAGACACTGAGAGAGGGAGAGAGAAAGACCTAGAGTGCTCCGTACTGTGTGTGCGTGTATGTGTGTGCCAGAGACAGAGACAGAGAGACAGGGCGGGAGAAAGAGATCTGGTGCCTCTCTGTCCGTGTGTGCATGCACCCTGCCTCCTGCGTGGGCAGGGGGTCATTTGAAACCAGGTGAGCTCAGCTATTGACCTCAGTGGAATTGTCACCCACCGACTTTGCTGGCTAGAAGGAGTGGGACTAGTGGGGGGGAGGGGGGTGGCGATGGAATTCTAGACGAGACTTCTTCCATGCAGAGAGAATTTTTCTTTCTAGAAGAAAGGTGGATTTATGGACCTGACCCGCAGGACTCTGGAGGATAAGTCCCTGGTAGAAGACTGCTTGCTCCAACCTTACCAAGTGGGGGGTCCAGAGCCCCATCTCAGCCACGGTGGGCAAGGGAAACCATATTTAGACTAAGAGCCTAGAGGACTGAGGACTGGTCCGCTGGTTTGCTGGGTATCTTTGGGGTGGTGCCTAAACCTCTCTGGGTCACTGGTTACCCATCTGTTTTTTTGTTTTTTGTTTTTTTTTTTTAACATTTTATTTTTGAGACAGGGAGAGACAGAGCATGAACAGGGGAGGGTCAGAGAGAGGGAGACACAGAATCTGAAACAGGCTCCAGGCTCTGAGCTGTCAGCACAGAGGCCGACGCGGGGCTCGAACTCACGGACCGTGAGATCATGACCTGAGCCGAAGTCGGCCATGTAACCGACTGAGCCACCCAGGCGCCCCTTTACCCATCTGTTGAAGGGAGAAACTTACATTTAGCCGGCTTCACAGGGTGGGTGTAAGGGTGAAATAAGGCAAGACGCGTTGAACAAATTCATACCGGTAAGAGAGGCTACTTCAAGAGATCATAAAACCTTGAAATTCCAAGGAAATGATTGGACTGCAGGCAAGAAAGAAAAGAGAGTTTCACAGAGTGTCTTGCGCTGCTGCACTTGCAGGGTTTGAAAAGCGCACACACACAAAGATGCGGTGAGGAATGCATAACCCAAGATGAATCTGGAAGGTTGGCAGGATCCGCAAGCACAGTGTTAGCAAAACAGCAAAGGTCGAGTGAAGAGAAGCCCGGGGAAATTAACAAAGGCAGAGCAAAGAGCTTTCGAAGGCTGAGTAAGGATAATAAGGAATTCGGCTCAGGGCTCGAGATAGGTGATACAAGCTTAATGCACAAGGGAGGGCAGGCGGAGCAGGGCACAGGCAATTTTACTCCAAATGATAGAATAAAGAGCAGAAGGAGGAAATTGAAGCCCAAGACAGGTGATGGGAAGAAGGCATCGGAGCCCAGACAAGTGACATCCCAGGGACGTGGAGGCAGATGTAATCATTGCCTTAAAAGAAATTACAAAGGATGAAAAAAATGCGAGAAAACTGAAGACGGGCACCTGTCCTGATTTTCAAAAAAGGAAGTAAAGGGAGATTTTTAAAAAAAGAAAAGAAATCTCTAACCTGCTAAGATTAATACTGGCCTCTATGAAAATGCCGAAATAGATTATCAAACACGTAGAGAAAACTTAGGAAACAATGAAGCAATTCTGAAGATCTCAGAATTTTGTCAAACGATGCCGTCCTGAACACTTGCAAAGATATATGCATGAGCATTTTCATCGCAGTGCAAAACTGGAGACCATCTAGAGGCCCATAATTAAGTAAATTAAATGATGAAACACATCTGCCGTGGCATAGCATGTAGACATTAAGAACTGCATTGAGGATTGTATTTATAGGCATGAAAGTATGTTCCCTGCCCACTGTGAGTAATTTCATAAAAGTAGGTTTTAGAACCCACGTAGAGTACGATCCCTTTACGCAAAATTACGTAGGCTTGTTATTGGCGTTGTATGTAAGATGTCTGCAAAGAGATGGTCACTAACATCTTCGTTTGGATTCCCCCGCTTCTGAAAGTGTACCCTAAGCCAAGGGCTCAGGTACGGGGAGTTTCTCTGATGCTTGAAAGCGGACGTCAAGAGAGCAGAGTGGCGGGGGCGCCTGGGTGCCTCAGTCGGTTGAGCGTCTGACTTCGGCTCAGGTCATGATCTCACAGTTCGTGGGTTTGAGCCCCGCATCAGGCTCTGTGCTGAAAGCTTGCTCAGAGCCTGGAGCCTGCTTCAGATTCTGTGTCTCCTTCTCTCTCTGCCCCTCACCCGCTCACGCTTTGCCTCTGTTTCTCAAAAATAAATAAATGTTAAAAAAAATTTTTTTAAAAAGAGAGAGCAGGGTGGGAGAGGGAGAAAAGACAAGAAATGGGTGCATGAACGAGCTGGGTTTAGCTGCGGGCACCTCTCGGGACCCTCTGGGGAACGTGCAGAGAGCGGCCAAGATTTCCCCCACGTGAGATGGGAAGCTGGTGCTGTTTGCTCCTTTCCACTGGTTCTCCTCCTGCACTCCTAGAAGGTTCCTGTTCTTGGTTTCAAAGGAAGCAGAGCAGAGACACCCTCGGGTGCAGGCTTGGTGAGGTGCGGGAGGTGCCAGGAACGGTCCACCACAGCCGGACCTTCAGGCTGAAGGGGTCCACAGCAAGAGGCGTCACGGACACATTGGCCGCAGGGTTATCTCTGTGTGTGCGATTTCAGTGATGTTCACTCTCTTCTTTGGTAGTTAGTGCTCAGGACTGGTTTATAAGAAGCGCATCATTGTTTTCTAAAAAAAAAAACGTGGTTTTTTTTTCAAGAAGAAGGAAAATAATGTAGTACTCGTGAGTGGCCCAATATTAGTGTTCTTTAAAAGCAAATTGGACTGGGGGGGCTGGGGGGGCTCGATCAGTTGAGCCTCTGACTTCGGCTCAGGTCATGATCTCACGGTCTGTGGGTTCGAGCCCCGCATGCGCGGCTTGAACTCACACACCGTGAGATCATGACCTGAGCTGAAGTCGGTTGCTCAACCGACCCACCCACCCAGGTGCCCCCCAAATTTCTTCCTTCAGACTGGAACAAAGGTGCATTGCAGCATTTCGGCAGGACACAGCAAAGATCTTTCGTGAGAGCCCTGGAAACTGATGGAAAGATGTGGGAAGGGGCTGGAGGACTGATGACAGGGCTTTCATTAAAGGCTTCAGTGCAACGTAAGGGTCCCTCGGGCTCCCACTTGGACCTGACATTAAGCAATTTAGAGGGAAATTGAGAGGCATCCTTATCAAATCTTTGGATAAGGACCACAAAACCCACATGGCAACAGACTGAAGATTTAAGGGTATCTCAACATGCAGATCGAAACCAAGAAAATGAAATGTAAATGTAAGTGAAATGCAAAGTCCTAAATTTCGGTCCAAAAAGTCAACTGTGTCCATTTACAATGAGGGGGCCCCGGCTTGTACTCCTGAGGACAATTACTGGACAGAATAAAGCGGACCGTCAGTAAGATGGGCCTAGAACCCCTTTCCCTGAAGAGCCCCTGGTTGTTCTGGTGGGACAAAGGTAGGGAGAGGGGGGTGATCCTGGGGACAGGGGCTCACTCTCGTTCCATGTGGCCCCAGGGATCGGAACTCGGACAGGTGGAGGCAAGTTACATTAAGACGATTCAACTCAACCATCAGGAAGAACTTTCTAGCACTCAGAGCTGGCCTAGAAGCTAGCTCCTCACCACATCTCATTATCCAGCTTGGACTAGGGAGTGCTGATGGGAGCCTGGAGGGGGAATTCTTGGGTGGCTGGACCAAAAATATGGCCTGGAGGGGTCTCTGAGGGCCAAAAACCTTCTCCCAGGGCCTACAGATGGACGCCGCCGTCTGCTGAGCCTCCTGCAGACTTGCTGGGGCCCAGCCGGGCAGTAACCCCCATCAGACTTCCCACTGGCCTTGGCCGTGGTGTTCCGTGCTCTAAGTCAGCGGAGCACAGCAAATCAGACCTATTCCCCACCCCCCTTCCAGCCCAGCCCCCGTCTAGTGGCTTCCTTGGCACCCGTGGCAGCCTCCACAGCTGCCGCCTGGCCCGGGAGCTGTGTGGCCGAGGGAGGCCCCCGGGGCTGGGAGGAGGTACGCGTCCAGTGGCTGGAGGTGGGAGTACTGTGGAGAAGCGGCCCAGGCAGCGGAAGAAGGTCATTGGAGAGAGGAGAGGAGTCAGCCAGCCATAGCCATCTGTCTCCAGTGCAGGACACAGAAACGTCTTGTCCGGGTGGCTTCTGCTTTTCCAGGCCCCCTGGAAACGCTGCCAGAGGCATCGTGCCCTGTGCGTTTTTGCAAAACACTTCACCGCCTTGGAGCGGCTCATCCCGCCGGGGAAGTGGGCAGGGAGACCGCGTCACCTCCATTTAACAGACGATAAAATTGCGCTCAGGAGGTGCCGCTTGCCCTGGCTTGAGCTAAAGCAGGTCTGCTGGCTTCTGCACAAACGGCCCAGATTCTGGGGACACCTGGGGCTGCGGCCTCCATGGAGACCGGCTATCCGGCTTCGTGCTGATGACCCTTGGCACCTTCCTGGCTTGTGAGGAGTGGGGAATGGGAGGGGTCTCAGCTGCTGCTGGGAGGCAGAGGCCAGGCGGATGCCTGTCTGTTACTCCCGGGAGCCAGGGTCTGTCTGACGGCAGTCTGTCCTGCTCCTACCAGTGAGTACTTCTGCTCCAATCATTGTGTGGCCATACCACTGCAAAGATCCCAGGTTATTAGAGCCAGGAGAGGCCTGGGTGAGCAAGTGCTCAACCCTGGCTTTAGAAATGAGGAAACTGTAGCACAGAGAGTGGAACTCACAAACACCGTTAATTTCTACCAGATCGACTTAGGATCCAAATGCAAAATAATTAAATTCAGTCTCTCCTCAAAAACCTTTTGCCACTCTCTCTTTAGTAACTAAAATTGAACCATTGGAGCTTTTTTTTTTTTTTCTGATTTAAGGTTTGACTCCCTTTGAAATGCAAACACCGAAAAGAGACACTGCACTTGAAGCTGTTATGAGTCATTTCCTCATCTGTGTGAACCAATTCATCAGGATTATTCCTGAAAGAAGATCGTGCTAGAGAGAGCACATAAGGATCTTGGGACAGGGATGCTGAAGCTTCAGGTGGTGGTGCCTGGTTGGGAAGTACTGGTGGGGGACGAATGGAAACCAAGGGAGTTAAGCGTTCACCTTCTATTACTTCTCGATTGAGCTCAGGGTAGACCGGGTCTGGGTCCGGCCACTTGTGTGCCTGTTTCTTCAGGAAAGGTTTCAGATGACGCCTGCATCGTGTCGGCTTTGCAGGTGTAGCCTGGGGAAGGCAGGGACCCCTTGGATCCACGATCCCCAGTTGCTGCAAAGGGACACTGGAGATCTTAACAGGTGGCCGGATGATACCAAGAGAAGAGGAGAAAATGATTGCAGGTGGCAGAACCAGAACCAGGGGCTCAGGCTCAGCCTGGGTCACCTGGCTTCCTTGATGGACTCCGAATCCTCGAGCCAAACAAAACTGCCTCCTTTGCTCCAAGAGCATGTCTCTGCTTCTGAGCTTTGATTTCCTATCTGTGCGATGAACAGTTCTTCCCTTGTCAGAGAGAGCTCGATGCTGTATCAAAAGTAGTTCGACAGTAATGGAAACGGTATATATCAGAGCCAATGGAATATAGCTAAAGCAGTGTTTAGAGGAAAACTGATAGCCTTCAGGACCTATATTAATTGCCACCATTTATTAATTGTCTGCATGTTCTGTGCCCTGTGCCTGATAGTGGGGATCTTTCTGAGATGGAACAGGCATTGTTTCTGCCCCTAACGCGTTTCTAGCTTCGTGGAAGAAAAAACATTTCTGCACATAGCTGAAGAGGAAACTGAATGTGACCAGTGCTACAGGTAGACCCTGGGGAAGAAATCAGAGAACCCAGAAAGGATGGTCCTGGCCATATGCTTAGCCTTACCCAGAGCGAGAGAGAGGAAAGTCCCTTCCCTCTCTGCTCTCCCTGTAAATCCCTTCTACCCTTATATTCTAAGGTCTGAAATTCCTTTAAATGAGCTGGGAGTATAGGCTTAAGATGTGAGTAAAGAGCAGCTCAGTGTCGTCAATTTTCACCGAGAGGTAAACGATTTGCATCAGAACCTTCTTTCCGGAATCTAGCTTTTGAATGAGTAAAACAGAGAAATCGGGAGGGCTCCAGGAGGAAGTGAGGAGAGATGAAAGGATTCCAGAGTAGAAGGGAAAGTGCAAAAAGAGGCTGGTTTGGCTCCTTCAGCTGCTGCAGAAACCCTTCAGCCCTCAGCCTTGGCCTTTGCCAACCCAAAGGATTCTTGGGAGGCCTACCTGCTCTTACTCGCCAAGAAGGAGCCAGACTTGGGGCGCCTGGGTGGCTCAGTCGGTTGAGCGTCCAACTTTGGCTCAGGTCATGATCTTGCGGTCTGTGAGTTCGAGCCCCGCGTCGGGCTCTGTGCTGACAGCTCGGAGCCTGGAGCCTGCTTCCGATTCCGTGTCTCCCTCTCTCTCGGCCCCTCCCCTGCTCATGCTCTGTCTCTCCCACTCTCAAAAATGAATAAATGTTAAAAAAAAAAATGTTTTTTTAAAAAGAAGGGCCAGACTTGCAAGATCTGTGTTGCTGCAGTGGGTGCCTGGGATGTGGTGGGCTTTAGCTCAGCTGCCAGAAGGGACAGAAATGAGGTCACAGGTCTCAGGAAGCCTCCTTCCTCAGCAGTGATCGCCCGACACACCCACCCTTCACTCCCCTGTGCGGCCCCAACACAGGGCTTGCCCGGGCTGGTCTCCTTGGGAACAAACCCAAATCAACTGGGACCTCGCTCTAACCCCTTGGTCCCCTGCAGCTGCCTGCCAGATAGTTGATATAGTCAAGGTGCAGCCCTTAGGTCTATGAAACCCTTTAGCATTTACTCTGATATCTTACTGAACCTGGGAACAACCCCCTGAGGTCGGGAGTCCAAGAAGCCCAGGCCATCTACCTTTGAAAGCCACGGAGAACACAGGGAAGTGAAGTGGGTCCCCCCAGTTCACAGAGGCATACCAAGGGGTGACGTACAGGATTAAGCTCCCCCATCAGCGGTCCTCAAACATCCCCAAACCAAACATACCTCCTTGTAAAAACTGGGCAAAAGCAGCTTTAAGAGAAGTTCCCAAGCTTCGCCTTCAAATCAAATTCCCACACACACCCCCACGAGCCCCTCTTCCAGGCAAGTTTTGGAGTGACCACCCCTGGGCCAATTCTCAAGGCCATGTTTTCAGACTCCCAGGTCAGTGTCCTCTCCCGTCTGCACCGGCAAAGACTTCATGGAAGATGGCATGGCCTGGTAGAGGAAGCATAGGGAGGGCTGATATCTAATCTGGGGAGCAGGAACCTTGGGGCTCTGTCCCTACCCCTTCCAACTGTTCCTGGGGTTTTGAACCTGGACTCCACAGATTCCAAGGAGGCTCAAAGATGATCAACTTTGATGTCCTCGTACTAGTCAAGACGTTGAGCTACAAGCAACAGGAACGGTCTCTGGCTAACTTAATCAACAATGGGAACGCATTGGAAGAGTGGGGCTAGTTCATCCAACAGAAGGAGAAGCTGTGTTATCAGGATCCAGAGTCAACTCCAAAGCAGAAAAGGTCTGATTGGCCATCCGTTGGCCAGGGGCGAGTGCAGACACCCGACTGACAGTCCCTCTAAGGTTTCACGCAGAGAGGGCTTACTCCCCAAGACGAGAAGGGGTAAGGGGTGCAAGGTGAGCCACAGCCCCACACGCCCACCACTCCCCTGAAAGTGTGTGGATGATCGAGGGCACTTCCGGAGCTTTCAAAGACGGTGAGTTCTATCGGGACAGGGATCATTTCTTGGTATGTCAGGACAAAGCACTAGGAAAGCATCTGTAAAGTGAATTCAAATGCACCAGGGTCTCAAAGAGTTTGGTGAATCCCACAGTGTTACGCACTGACCATAAGCGCCTTGAAAGCACGGACCGTGATGAACGTCAATGGTTCGCAAATTCGTAACACGTGAAAAATCACCAGGGGAGCTTTTTAAGAAAAACGCCAGGGCTTGGACCCCATTCCCAGGGATTCTGATTCATTCGGAGGCAGTGCTGTAGTGTTAAAAGCCAGGTGATTTTGATCTGAGTCAGAGGTTAGAACCACAGGTGTAATCGGTTTAAAATCACATTGAAAAATCAGAGCTTCTTCCTGATTGCAAAGGTCAAACTGCAAATTAGTGAAAAGGAAAATAAAAAGCACTTGAAACATCCCTGTGGACAAACACTATTTTTTTTTTTTTTGTCATTCGCACACACACACATGCACACCTTTTTACACGGAATGCAGATTTGTCATAGATATTATTTTGTAGCTGCTACCACCCGTGGTCACTATTTCCCCCCACACCATTCATTAGATCTTGTTCCCTAGGATAAGTCCCTAGAGCTGGAACTCCTGGAGCAAGTCCTCTGCAGGGTGCCGGATGGATGTGCCCCACTGTGAAGGTTGAGCTGCTGTGTGCCCTCCCCCTCCCCCCACCGACCCTCAGCCACTCTCTGGCCATCACCGAGCACTTTTCTTCCCCACCATCCTGCCTGATGAAAAGGGTGTTCTTTAAAACCACACTTCTTTGATCACAAACGAATTTCAACTCTCCGTCTCACGTGTTCAGCAGCCATTTGTGCCGTTTTGTGTCGTATTCTTCAGCAGGTCCCCAGGGCCTCCCGGCCCAGGTCATGTTCACTCAGGAGGGTCTCAGGAAGGGCTGTTGGATGGTGAGCCCCAGGTCTCCAGTGAGGGACGAAGCTCCCACGCGGTGCCAGGACGGATCGGCAGGTGGCGATAACGATGGCGTTCCTAGAGGGGACTGCTGTGGACTCAGGGAAACAAATACCCAGCCTGGTTCTGTGCTCAAGGCATTCGTTGTGGTGGTGTTTGCTCCCTCACACATCTCCCAGGCTTTGCGGGGTGGCCCAGACCAAGAAGATTATGAGGATCTCGTCCTCACATCCACTGTGTAACTTCCCATTGTCAACACTACCGATTACGGAGCTAAGGCGTGGGGTGAGCCATGTGCACAGCAGTGCGCCCAGGTCCTTTTACTCGTCATCTTATTGGCTCACCACACCTCCTTTCGGGATGCGTGAGCTTACCTCCATTTCACCAGAGAGAACTCTGGTTCCCAGGGTGGTGACGTGACCTACGCGAGGTCATAGCCAGGCGTCGTGTGTCTCGATTTTCAAGATGGTAATGCTGAGTCCCCACAGGGGTGAGGCGGTGTTCCCGTCCTTCGGGGCTGCTGTAACAAAATACCACAGGGCGGGGCGCTGAGAAACCCCAGAAAGCCATCTCTCCGTTCTGGAGGCAAGGAAGTCTAAGGTCAAGGCGCAGATTCGGTGTCTGGTGAGGGCCCGCTTCTTGGTTCCCGGACAGCCGTCTTTCCGCTGTGTCCTCACATGCTGGAAGCGAGGAGGGAGCTCGCTGGGGTCTCTTTACAAGTCACTAATTCCATTCATGACAGCTGCCCAGCGTGATCTAATCACACCCCAGAGGCTCCATCTCCAAATCTCATCACACTGGGGATTAGGCTTCAGCTTGTGAATTTTGAGGAGACACAAATATCCAGCCTATTGCCTGAAGTCACCGGGAAGAAGGCGGGGAGGAGGGCTGGGACTTTCCAGTCTGTGTGTGTCCACTATCTCCAGGGTCTTTGGTCCAAGTCCTTTAAATCTGTGGTTCTCAGACTAGACTGCATCGGAATCGCCTGGGGGAATGTGTTAAAACAGCTGGGCTTCTCGGTCCCCAGGGTTTCTGGCTCCCTAGATCAGAGGTGAGGCCTGAGAATTTGCATTTCTAACCAGTTCCAAGCTAATGCTGACGCTGCTGGCCGGGAACGCACAGGGAGCACCAGCTTACCCCCATCTTCTCTCTGGCCCTGGGCTTGCTCTCTGCAATTATCAGAATGCCTTGGAGGCAACCCTTATTATATCCTGAGACCTCCAGGAAGCTCTCCCAGTAGGGGAATGCTTTAATTGGGCTCAGCGGAAGAGATTTTCACAGGCTTTAATGTATCCACAAGGGCACTGGGCAGATCCCAGAAAGGAATAGTCTAGGGTGCTAATGAGGTCTCTGGCTGCTGGCCTGGCTCAGCTGGGGTGGGAGGCCTGGCTGCTCCTCAACCCAGGGGAGTTGTCAGGAATCCTTCCTCTTCGAGAAAGGATCATCTTGCAATGCCGGAAGCTGCCCGGATGGTAGAGACGGACGCCCGGCTCCGCCAAGGGTCTAGAGATAGGCAGGGTCGCTCCCGGGCGCCTCCCAGGGACAGACTGCAGAACATGAGCTCACTTAGCAGTTTTCTGAGGCCGAGGGAAGGGCAGAGGACAGACAGCCTGGAGTCTACCCATGCACATCCACGGATTTCTTCGAGTCATGGGGACTGGTTCAGAGCTGACCTGGTGCTCCGGAGGGGTCAGCTGCCTGGAGAGGCTCCCAACAGACACTGGGATGGGGGTTCCTTCCAGAGGAGCCTGTGAGGGCCTTCCGACACCAGCAATGCCAGCTTATAGCAGGACCTTATCACCTGGTGTCAGAATCCACCTTTCTTTCCTTTTCCCCTCATACAAATATTTATTCATTCAACAGGCATTTATTGAACCATTTACTATGGACAGGCACTGCAGAGATGCTGGGGCTATGGCTACTAACTGGCTTCCAAGGGTGGGGGGAAAACCCAATAAACGTGAAAACACATCAAATATTGACAGATGGAGGAAAATAAATAAGATGCTACAAGAGAAGATAAATGGGGGGGGCGCACCTGCCTGAAACAGAGTGATCGGGTCAGGCTTCTCGGAGAAGACGGCCTTTAAGCCGAGGGCTAAAGAAGGGGGGGGGGGAGGCAGGAGCGACAAAGCATAGTGGACAAAGGGGGATGTGGCAGGGTAGCGAGGTCAGAGATGGCAACAGGAAATCAGACCGCAGAGCGTTTGGGAGGCCAAGTAAAGAGTTTGGATTGTATCTGAAAGACACTGAGGGTTCTGCGATAATCCTTAGTGGCTCCTGCCGAAAATATTGCTGAAAAGCGGATGGGACCCGACAGTGGAGGCATCGGGTTGATGCACTGGAGTCCACTGGTCAAGCTTGGCATTAACAAAGAGACCACAAGTGTGTGTTGGTGGTTTAGCGGTGAGCATAGCTGCCTTCCCAAAAAAAGCCCACGAGACACAATCTGATTGAGCCCTCAGATCTAATTGTCAATTACAGGAAATACAGCGGACAGAGTAAAACATGTAAAAATGACATCACAAGGGAGCACTCAGCAAAATCCAGTCTTCGAGAAATTCTACAAACGGCTCACTCAATTATGTGACAAAGTGTAGGGGGAGAGAGGCAGAGGGAGAACCTAGAAACTAAAAGAGATTCACCGCCACGTCAACCAAATGCAACGTGGAGGTGGCGGTCGAGTTTACAGTGATGGACCTTAATGAATCACATTTGCAACGTCACATTACCGTCCCTCCTACTGAGTGGTAGAAACCATTTCTCCTGCAGCTTGAATCTGGGCTGACTCTGTGACGTGCGTTGGCCAACTGATGGGGCAGAAATAATGATGTGAAAATTCTGGAGCCTAGGTCTTAAGAAGTCTGTAGCTTCTCCTCTTGCTGGCTCGGAAGCCTATGGCCACCAAGCTGTAAAGAAGCCCCATCTAGCCTCCTGGAGGATGACAGAGCACGTGGAGGAGAATGAAGACACCCCAGCCAAGAGCTGGCACTAACCACCAGCCGCAGGAGGGAGGCCATCTTGGGCCTCCCAGCTCCGGTCAAGCCATCAGGTGACCACAGCTGTATGGGTGATCCCCAGAGAACCTGCAGAAGGGCCACCCAGATTGCCAAGCTCCAGCGCCACACCACTAAACTTTGGGTGGTTTGCTGCATAATAACAGGTAACAGAAATCTTGTTTGGATCTTCACTCGAGTAAACCAACGATTTTAAAAAGCACCTAACAGGGGTGCCTAGAGGGCTCCGTCAGAAGAGCATGCAACTCTTGATATCCGGGTCGTGAGTTTGAGCCCCGTGTTGGGTGTACGGATTGCAGCAAACAAACAACGTTAAAAAAAAGTGTGTAACAATCAGGGAATCTGAGTACTGGATGCTGGGTAATTGATAATATTAGACGTAACGGTCAATTTTGTTAGGTATCATAATGACACTGTGGTTATGTGGGTTGTTGTGTTTTTTTTGTTTTTTTTTTTTTTTAGTCCTACTTTTTAGCAATACAAACTGGAAATGTTGGTGGATGTAAGGAAGTGATGTGATATTCCAAAGAGAGGTGGGGCTATGGGTGAAACAAGATTAGCCTTGAGTTGCCCATTGTCGGAGGTGGAGGATGTACACATGGCAGTTCCTTATACTCTACTCCCTTGTAATGGTTCCCTGAGCTATACGCTCTTGTGTGCACTCACTATAATGTTCTCTCTTGTGCATGTCTGACATCTTCCATATTAAAATAAAGATGTTTGTGTGCAACTGGATGCCCTGGAATGCCTCAGCAGGGGGTATCACCTCCTCCTCTCATCGTGCACCTGAGGTTTGCAGCGTCTCCACCCCCACCCCCACCCTGAGTGCCCCTGATACACCTGCTGGTCCCTCCAGCCCTGGTCACGCCAGCTCACTGGCCCTTAAGCGTCTCTAGCCTCCAGATCCCAAGCCTCCGTTGGGTCTCCAGGCTAGTGGCTAAGCTCTGGATGTGACAGAAGACTCCCCAAAGACTCTTCGTCCCCTGGAACAGACCACATTCAGTCCCAGAGGAAGGCAGGAGGAGAGTTTATGAGACAACATCATGAGTCACCACATCTAATGGCTTCCCAGAGGAGCTGTGGTTGGACACCGAACTGCTCCTTCCCAAAGGTGGCTGGGAAAGCACACGCCAAAGCCTGAAACTGACTCAGAGACACACAGAGAAGGACCACCTCTGCTGCATACGCCTGAGCCACCTTGAGAATGTCACAGAACCCCTCTGATCTCAGTTCTCCCATTTCAAATGGGGCTAATACCTAACATGTTTACCTCGTGGGGTGATTGGGAGGGTTCGATAAAATAATACATATGCAAGTGCTTTGTTAGACGCTGTGCCAGTGAAGCAGCTGATACCACGATGGGACAGAGTGAAGGAGGCAGGGTAGCCGTGGCTTTGCGTGGTCTTATGGTAAATTTAATGTGTGCCTTTGCTCTTACCCTGGTTCAGAGTCCTCTTTCACTGTCCCTTTGTCTACTGCCTTCTTGCCTTTCCCAGCTAAAGTTCTGTAGAGGCGATGTGGAGGGACAACAAAGATTCCGAGGGTATAATAGTCAGGGTCCCAGGAGAAAACAGGCGGTTGACTCAGAAAGTGTTTATCTGAAGAGGTTAATAGGGGGAGTTTATGGGGGGTGGGAGGGGAGGTAAGAGAACCAGCAGGGATGGACGAGCACCCAGGACTGGTGATCCCAGGGAGCTGTCAGTGCAAGGAGAGAAAATAGTGTCACTGTGGCCCTCAAAGAGCTAGAGCCATGGAAGAGGGCCACCTGGTAGGAGCTGTATCCATAAAGACAGCCGCACAGGCAGAACTGGGCCAGGCATGGAGGGGGTCGGGAGATGAGTAACCTGCCTTCTGTCTTCTCCAGTCCTTCAATCTCCTCCAGCGCTTCCCATTGGCTGAACCTGGTCGGACACCAGAGGGCAAGGGAATCTGGCCGATGTAGTCCTTAGAGGTCAGCCTCTGGGGCAGACAGCGGGGCTAAGAAGGATGGAGCCCAGATGGGGCAGAGGCGGGGGAGTTGGATGGGAATGGAGGAGAGCCAACATCGGGAAGTGAGCTGTGGACGAGACAAGGTGGGGGCATGAGATGAGGGTTTGGGTGCTGTGGGTCGAAAGTGAATCCGGTTGCAACTGGAGTTGAACACACGATCGGGCACGGTAGGGCATGGTCGGGATTGGGAGCACGGAAGGGTCGCACCCAATGGCAAGGAGTCAGTCAGCCCTTCTTTGCCAAGGCTCCTGACCTGTATGCTCCTTTGCTTCTAGGGGAGCCCGCCCAGCCTCCCAACAGCAGCTGGCCCCCAAGTCAGAATGGGAGTAATGCCAAGGCCACCCTGGCTGCAAACCTCACCTTCTCCTCCTACTACCAGCACTCCTCACCGGTGGCAGCTATGTTCATTGTGGCCTATGTGCTCATCTTCCTCCTGTGCATGGTGGGCAACGCCCTGGTCTGCTTCATCGTGCTCACGAACCGGCACATGCGCACCGTCACCAACATGTTCATCCTCAACCTGGCTGTCAGCGACCTGCTGGTGGGCATCTTCTGTATGCCCACCACTCTCGTGGACAACCTCATCACTGGTGAGTGGAGGCAGCAGAGGCAGTGAGGGTCCCCTCCGCCCCCGAAAGCGTGGTTGGCTCGGTCTCTTGGCCAAGATGTCATTGCCTCAAACTTAAGACAGTCTTGTGGCTGAAGGATTCGGTTAGAAATAACAGATACAATGAATTAATTATTCTCTTTGTTCCAGGCATTGTATGACCTACTCTTCCTGCATTACCTTCATGAATCCTTAGAGCAATCCAATGAGTTATGCATGAATCCTTAGAGCAATCCAATGAGCAATCCAATGAGCGTCCCACAAAATCCTGATTTTGGGGACGGGGAAATTGATCCCCAGAGTGATTAAGGGACATGTGTGTTGTTAACCAGCTAAGTGTCAAGTCCCGTGGCCTCACGCCCATATTTCTAACCAGTGTTACTGGAGCTCCCCTGGGCAGGACTAGGACCAGTGGGAAGAAGTCGTAGGGGGGCAGGTTCCCTCTGAATAAGAACCTAATAATCCCCACTTATTTGAGTTGTTCTCCAACGAAAGAGAGTTCTGTCCGACAGGTAGTGAACTGCCTGTCACTGGAAGTGTCCAAGTAGAGACGGGCTGGCCATTTAGCAGTGACTTGGTAGAAGTGATTCAGGCAGAACTAGACCACCGAACCTCTCAATTCCTACCTGTCCATCTTCCACATGTCAGAGGGATCACACTGTTGTCTACTCTCTCCCACGTGATTTGCCTGCCTTGTTTCAGAATTAGGCTCCACACACCCTGAGACTCTACATGGGGAAGGACTAGTTTCCAGGGCCATGGAGACATCTAGAGATCTGAGCTCGTAGGCCCTGAGCTCGGGGCTCCTGAGCCCAGATCCAGAGCCTGAAAAGCCCCATCCAGGGGCTTACCAGTGACTGACCCGACTTGGGGAATCACAGCCTGTGTTTCTGTAGGTTTCAGGACCCAATTAGTAGTAGCCAGGGCAAACAATTTCCCCTCAGCTGCACTGGCTCAGCCTGGTGGGCCCTTCACTCGCTGCTGGATCTCGAGTTCTTTCACAGCTGCTGAACATAAACTGCTCATCCTTCTCCTTCCCGGCACACCGAGACCCACGCGCATGCATGCACGCACACACAGGTACAGGTGCACACACATACAGGCACACACAAGCAGCAAGAACAGTGATAAGGCAAAGTCACTAGCTGGGTAAGGTGGTGTCTTCCAGTCCTTTTCACGTGCCTCAATTTTAAAAATTGTTGGAATGACCCATTCAGTGTGGAGCCTGCTTAGAATTCTCTCGTGTGCTCAAAAAAAAAAAAAAAAAGAAAAAAGAAAAGAAAAGAAAAAAAGATTGCCTCTCTAATGGTGAAAACCGGCCATGGTAGTTTGGACTGTTCGGACTGGTCAGTTCCTCATTTCTGGAAGTGTGTAAGCAGATGAGAGGATGACCACCACCACCAGGACATGGAGGAAAGATCCGAGCCACCGTGAGGACTGGTCTAAATGGCCCAAGGTGTCTGGCTTTTTGTGGATGAGGCACTCGCTCTGTCACGGGCTCTGTCATTGCAGGGTGGCCCTTTGACAACGCCACGTGCAAGATGAGCGGCTTGGTGCAGGGCATGTCCGTGTCGGCTTCCGTGTTCACGCTGGTGGCCATTGCTGTGGAAAGGTGAGAGGGTTCCCGGCTGGGTTCTCCCCGGCTGACAGAGGCCCGGCACTAGGAAGAGCCTCTGTCTCCACGGTTGGGCTGACCAGAAGCCTGGGGCTGAATCGTGAGCCATAAAGGGAAGGGTTGTGGGGCTGTCTGCCCTCTATACTGGGGGGACCTGCAGAGAATTCCACCTCCTTCTGGAAGGCCTGGAGGCAGCTCCTGCCGAGGTTTAATAGGGATTCCTGGGTCCTATGAGAGCTTGGGGGCAGGCCTCGTTTCCTAAGCCGTGACTCCTGCCACTCATGAGAATGAGCCAGGAAAGCCAGTTTCCGAGGGCGGGGGGCTCAGTGTGTTCCTGCTCCTTCACTCCCCCTCCACGCCCCCCTTGTTGTTCCCTGGCAGCCCAGGCCTTACCACTTCCCCATCTCCACACTACCAGAAGCTACTTCCGGTCTCTTTCGGGCTCAGATTCCATCAGAGTCTCTGATAAGCATGGGCCCGCGAACAGAATGGAGCCAGGGGCCAAGGAAGCTTTGCAAGCAATAAAACCCAAATGCATGCAACAGGTCCTTCTCCCCTCCTCCACCTCAGTGAGCCCTTGCACTAAGGGTTCATCTGGGCACTTTTGCCCAGAGCACGGGAGGCAGGCAAGGACACTGGCCAAGATGACATGGGGACAGCCTGTCACGTAGACTCCACACCTGAACGCCCAAGGTTTTCTGGAGAATCCGTAAACAGCTAAAAGTGTTCTTTGATGCACCTACCTACTCAGCCTACTCAAGGACAGAATGTGCAGGCTGATCACTTTGCTAGCTGCCAGCTAATCAGTTTAACCCCCCACCCCCGCCCCCCCCCCCAAGTGCACAGACAGGATTGTTTCCCACTGCAGGCAGTTCCGTCCCCCCTCCCGTCCTCCTTGCCTTTGTTCCTTGACTACTCAGCGGGGAGCTGACTCCCTCTCAGGTGAGAAACCAGCTTGCTTGCAAACGAACCTAGATCTACTGCGGGAGCTGCTCTTGGAAGCTGCCCACGGTGCGGTGCGAGGATGCACGTGGCATGCCCACGCGCCCCAGCCCCCAGCCCCGGCCAGGGCAGCCCTCGCCCCTGGCACAGGGACCCCTGGGACTCGTCCCGAGCCCGCCTCTCTTTCCCCCCTCCCCGCAGGTTCCGCTGCATCGTGCACCCTTTCCGCGAGAAGCTGACCCTGCGCAAGGCGCTGGTCACCATCGCGGTCATCTGGGCCCTGGCCCTGCTCATCATGTGCCCCTCGGCCATCACGCTGACCGTCACGCGCGAGGAGCACCACTTCATGGTGGACGCCCGCAACCGCTCCTACCCGCTCTACTCGTGCTGGGAGGCCTGGCCCGAGAAGGGCATGCGCAGGGTCTACACCACCGTGCTCTTCTCGCACATCTACCTGGCGCCCCTGGCGCTCATCGTGCTCATGTACGCGCGCATCGCCCGCAAGCTCTGCAAGGCCTCGGGGCCCGCGCGGGCCGGCGGGGAGGCGGCGGCGCCCGAGGGCCGCCCGGGGGCCCGGCGCAGGGCCAGGGTGGTGCACATGCTGGTCATGGTGGCGCTGGTCTTCACGCTGTCCTGGCTGCCGCTCTGGGCCCTGCTGCTGCTCATCGACTACGGCCAGCTGAGCGAGCCGCAGCTGCACCTGGTCACCGTCTACGCCTTCCCCTTCGCCCACTGGCTGGCCTTCTTCAACAGCAGCGCCAACCCCATCATCTACGGCTACTTCAACGAGAACTTCCGCCGCGGCTTCCAGGCCGCCTTCCGCGCCCGCCTCTGCCGGCCGCAGTGGGCGAGCCCCAGGGAGGCCTACTCGGAGCGGCCCGGCGGGCTCCTGCGCGCGCCGGTCTCCGTGGAGGTGCAGCCCAGCGACTCGGGCCTGCCCTCCGAGTCCGGCCGGGGCAGCGGGACGCCCCGGCCCGGCCGCCTCCCGCTGCGCGGTGGCCGGGTGGCCCACCACGGCTTGGCCCAAGCCGGGGAGCGTCCCGGCTGCCCCCACCTGCCCCTCACCATACCAGCGTGGGATATCTGAGTGGCATGGGGAGGGCGGGCCCTTGAACCTGGGGGCCCCGGCGGGACATGGGAGGCCAGGACGGGACCGCAATCGGGTGTGGTGTCGGGAGACGTGCCTCGCGCCTCGCTCTCACATACAAGGCGGTGGCAGCTAGCGGCACCTCCCCTACTGCCTTCCCTGGCGGGGCGGGAGCTAACGTTCCACCGCACCCTTCCTTGCGGCGGCTCCGCGCACACCCGGCTCCCCGAATCCTCGCGAGACTTTGGGACTAGGTTTTCTGGTCTCCGCTTCTCCAGATGTGAAACTGAGGACCAGAGAGGAGGTGTGCCTAGCCGGGGCTCTCAGCTGGAACTCTCACAGGAGCCCCCACTCCAGCGCTTGAATGGGCATCTCCAGCTGCCTCCAGAAGGGCCCCCGAAGGCGGGGCACAGTGAAATGGGTACATCCTACTTACGCAGCTGGGAAGGATGGGAAAGCGAAGTTGCTCTGTCCATTCGATGCTTTGTGTCCATGTCCTGGAGTCCCTTATGTATGACGGAAGCCACTCGGCCTCACCCTTTCCAGGAGAACCTGCTGTGCCAACTCTGTGTAGGTTTGTCTTGTTTGTTCCAAGAGGTGTTCCGGGCCCTTCTCTTCTCCCCACAGTGCTTCGAGGGGACATCGCGTCTGGGCAGCTGCAGAAGGAGTGTCAGTTGCAGACACTCTGGGTCTTGCCCTTCGGGTCCTCACCCAGAGGAAAGAGGAAGGGCTCTCCACCATCACCCAGGCAAGAACTTACAAGGCGACAGGCAGCTGCAAGGCCACAGGGAGGCCTTGGTTTATTTATTCGTGGACCGGAGGAAGGGAGAGCACCGGACCTACTTGCAGCTTTTGGAAAGACATCAGCCCACCGGAGCTGCGAGCGCAAAGCCTTCGCAGGGCCCTGCTTCTCTGTTTCCTCGGGGCTCTGAAGGGAGATAGGTCAGTCAAAGCTGGGGTGGCCTTTGGGGCCTCCTGGAGGACACACACTAACCCCCCTGGCACAGATAACTTGTCCTCTGAAAAGGGGTGGGGACCAGGAGGCCCCCTTGTCTTCTCTGCAGCTCTCACCAGTACACCTGCATCGCCTCGAAGAAACGAGGTTTCTCGTCCAGGAGATGGGAGGAAATGGGATCGCCTCGGTGATCTCTGCATGGCCCCCCATAATCTGAAGCGAACTGGGCATTCCCCCCCTCATCTCTATAGAAAACACCATGTTGCTAGAATTTTAGTGCATAGCAAGCGAATGTTTCCGGGGGTCAGGCCAGAGGAGGCAGCTCGGAGGCTTGATGGCTTCAGTAATGGACAATGACTTAACCCCGTTTACTCCGCCCTAAGCGCTGGACGTCACAGCAGCAGAAAACCCCAAAGCAGTTGTCCAGTACATTCTCCAGGCTTGTCCCCAGACACTGTCTCATCTGACCCATGCCAGATGTTGTTGCTGCCGTTTCACAAAGTAACTGAGGCTGCGGGGGGCCGAGGTCACAGGCCACGGAGCGGCAGGATGGGGACTGGAATTTGTCTTCTGGCGGTTTCTGCCCCTGCTGCATTCTGCCTCTCAGGGAACGTGGGTGGGGCGAAATGGGGAGGAGACCCGAAGTTTCTACGGAGGTTTTCTGCCTGACGGTGAACCAGGACGCTCGTGGAGCCAGACTCCCTTCAGGCTGCCAGTCTGGGAAATGGGAGTCTTTTGTGTCTACTCTTGCAATATCCAGACCGAGCTGCTCTGTGCACAATATCCATAACCCACAAGCTGAGCAGGCTGCCGAGATCCATCATGACCCCACCCAGGTCCAGGTATCTGGGGGTGATGAATGCAGGGCTTAGGAGAGGAGAGGACTCCCTAACTAGCCCCTCGTTAACTAGCGCATGTATGGGCCCCATGTCTGGTGCTTGGTGTTGTCACATAGACCAGCGAGGTCCCAGCTGCTTCTCGTGAAGAACTCTGTCTCCAGGCTCTACAAGTTGCCCAGAGAAAGGGCCATCTCAAACCCAAATGCTTCTCCCTGTGGCTGGGTGGGATCTGTCCAGAGACACTGTCTGGTCCCTCCTCTGGGGTGTTTCTCCGTTCGCATGGCCTCCCCAACCACAGAATCACAGCCTTTACAGCCGGGGGAGATCAGAGCGCTCACCCCAGCCAACCTTTCCACCAAGGCCCCTTTGTTTTAGTTCCCCCCAAAGACACCATGCTTGGAGAGCTGGGCCTGCCAGAGAGACCGCAGTAGGCATAATTCATATATTTTGCTGTTATTTTCCTCTCTAAAAATCAGTCCAAGGCGATGCCAGCCCATTCAGAGATTGGATCTGAATGGCAACAAGCATGCCTTTATGCTCTCATGAGGGGGTGAGGCCTTGTGGGTATGTGTGGAATGTTTGCTTTTTGTGTCTGTGGTAGAATATACACAACATAAAACTTACCATTGTTCACTTTTGTAAGGGTACAGTTCAGTGGCCGTAAGTGCGTTCACACTGGCGTGTAACTGTCACCACTGTGGATTTCCAGAGCTTTCTTAACATCCCAAACTGTAACTCCGTACCCAGTGAATGACAACTCCCCATTTCCTCCCAGCTTCTGGTAACCACCATTCTACTATCCGTGTCAATCAATGAATCTGACTACTCCGGGTACCTCATGCAAGGGGAATCAAACAGTATTTGTACTTTTGTGTCTGACTTACTTCACTGAGCATAATGTCCTCAGGGTTTATCTTTGTTGTAGCATATGTCGGAATTCCCTTCCCTTCTCTTCCCTTCCCTTTCCTTCCCTTTCCTTCCCCTCCCCTCCCCTTTTATGAGAGACAGAGAGAGAGAGAGAGAATGAATCCCAAGCAGACTCCATGCTGAGCATGGGCTCGATCCCACGACCCTGGGATCACGACCTGAGCAGAAATCAAGAGTCAGATGTTCAACTGGCTGAGCCCCCAGGCGCCCCCAGAATTTCCTTTTATTTAAGGCCGAAGAATATTATATTGTATGTATATTCCACATTTTGTTTATCTGTTCCTCCACTGGGTGGACATTTTGGGTTGCCTCCTTATTTTGGTTATTGTGAATAATGGGTGGAGTTTTAAGATACCGGAAGTCGTTCCTAAAAATACTGCCTGCGTGACCCTGAGGACAGACACCCCAGGTGGGGAACTCAGCACTGATGGGTGACAAAAGCAGAGGCTCAAGGAAAGCTGTGATCGCTCTTACTTCCCTGTGCCCACCCCGCTGCTCTGAGTTTCTGCTGGGCTTTACTTCTCCGCTAGAGAGGTGAGAAAGTTGTATGTTCTCTCCATGGGATGATATCTTACGAAGCTATCGTTATAATTATAGCTTTCTTGTCCTCACTGGAGCCCTGTGTCCCAATACCTGGGCCCTATCAGGAACCTCGCCGGCTACCCTGAGGCACGCAAGAGGAAGCAAAGCAGACTTCTTCTGATGTGCTGTCCTCCGCCTACCGACTGGTTGGTCTCCTGAGGTAACTGCCCTTTCACAGGCGGAAAGTCTGAAGATGAATTGGAGGTGTCATGGGTGAAAAGGGCCAGAGGCCTGTTGACACTGAGCACCCTCACCCCAGACGACACTCGGAGGGACTCTGTATCTATCCCGCCGTGCGCAGCGTGAGCGGTCATCCTAATCGTGGGTCTCCACTGATGAATGGCCTCTTGCCTTCACCAAGACCATGCAGCAGCACGCAACAGACCAATGGGAGCCGGAGGCGGGCACCCGGCTTGGACCCCACAAACCACAATCTGCCCGGCCCTACACTGAGGACTTCCTCTTGGGACCTGGAGGACGCATGACTTGATTTGGGTTGGAATGGAGGGCGGAGCTGGCAAAGGAGGACGCGAGCCCCCTATCATTAGTCTACTGTGTATTCATCCAGAAAGCCAGATGAGAGCCAAACCGAGAGCTGGATGGACAAAGCGTTGCTATTAAGCTCTGTACCTTTTTGCATCCGTTTCCTCAGCTCACCCCTGAGAAGTGCCACTGAGGAGAGATAGATGAGAAGGAGGTAGCCCAAATGGGCTTCATTACAAGCAAACAATGTTGAATCGACAATAGATTCCTTGTTGAATAACCCAATTATTTATGCTCACGGCATTTCATTGTTGGTGTTTTCTCTCCCGACACAAACCCTCCATGATCGTTGTGGAAATTTTACAAAATTTAGATAAGCAAAGAGAAGAAAAAAAAAAAAAAACACACACCCAAATCCCATCACAAGGGATAAGCATAAAGTCATCTTCTACACACATATAGCCACATGTTCTAAAATTTTGTAACAACTTTATTGAGGCGTAACTCGCCTACAACGAAGCTCACCTATCGTAATTGTGCACTTTGATGAGTTTTCGCTTTGTGTACAGCCGTGTAACCCCGACCCCACCCAAGATATTTCCAGCATCCCCCCAAAACTGCCTTGTGCCGTACCTCCTCTCCCTCACTCCTGGCCCCAGATAAACACCCTTCTGATTCCAAAATGGTATATACCCAGAGCCATGCAGCGTGTGACTTTTTGAGTCTGGTTTCTTTCGCTAAGCATGATGTTCTTGAGCTTTTTGTCGCAGCATGTATCAGTCCTTTGTTCCTTTTTATCGCTGAGTATTATTTCATCGTTTGGCTGTATCACATTTTATTTCTCCGTTCATCAGTTAATGGACATTTGGGTTGTTGTTCAAGTATGAATTCATGAATTATGAATAACACTGCCATAAACGAGCTCATATACAAGTCCTTCCAGTATACACGTTTTCAATTGGGGAAATACCTAGGCGTGGGTTTGCTGGGTTGGAACTAAGTGTATAGTTTAACCATGTAAGAAACCACCAAAGTATCTTCCAAAGTTGCTGCGCCGTTTTGCGCTCCCGTCAGCAGTGTTCCAGCTGTTCCTGCCAATACTCAGTAGCACCAGTCTTTAAAAATGTTCCTGATGGGCGCCTGGGTGGCTCAGTCGGTTGAGCATCTGACTTCGGCTCAGGTCATGATCTCATGGTTTGTGAGTTCGAGCCCCACATCAGGCTCACTATCAGCACGGAGCCTGCTTCGGATTCCCTGTCTCCCTTTCTCTCTGTCCCTCCCCTGCTCGTGTTCTCTCAAAAATAAAAAATAAATATTAAAAAGAAAAATGTCCCTGATGGAGGCACCTGAGTGGCTCAGTCAGTTATGCATCCAGCTTTTGATCTTGGCTCAGGTCATGATCTCACGGTTCATGATTCACGAGTTTAAGCCCTGCATCAGGCTCTGCGCTGGCAATGGATTCGGTCTCCCTCTCTCTCTCTGCCCCTCTCCCTCTCGTGCTCACTTGCTCTCTCTCTCTCTCTCTCAAAAGAAATAAGTTAAACTTTTTTTTTAATTGAAAAAAATGTCCCCGATGATGCTGGAGATCTTTTCATAGGCTTATTGGTCATTCTTCTAGATTTGATTGCAACATGTTTTCAAATCTATCTTTTAAAAAGATGATTATATTGTAGAGACCTAAGTGCAAAAATTTGCCCTAAATCTAAGAGGCACTTATCACTAATAGATGATTTTTAAACTCATCAAGAATGGGTTTAAAGTTAGATAAGTAGGTGGAACATGGTAGACGAGGGAGGGCTATTTTAATAGGTGATTAGGAATGGCCTCTCTGGGGAGATGACAGTTGAGTACAGATACGAAGAACTTACCGAGTGCCTGTTAAAAGCCAGGCATGGTACCGAGAGCTTTTGTCTGATTTCTCCCAACAGACAGTAAGCTCCATGAGGACAGGGACTAACTATGTCTATTTCACTCACTTTTGTAGACTCAGATCTAGGACACTGCCTGGTACATGGGAGACAATAAATGACTGTTGAATGGATGAAATAATAAAATAAGCAAGTATTTATTACTATGCCCATATTCTAGATGGAAAACTCAAGTCTCAGAGAAGCCAAGTCACTTACTGAAGGTCACATAACTAGATGGTGGTGAAGCTGAGACTCAAATCTTGATCCATCTGACCAGAGAGCACAGGTTTTGCAGATCCCCCAAGCTGCTGTGGATTCTCCTTCCTCTATTTGGGAAACTGAGGTTCAGAATAAAACAGGGAGGCTTGATGGAGGTCCCCCCTTTAATCCAAAAATAAAACCAGCCAGCCACAGGCTCCAGACTGCTGTTTTGGCCAGAAGGCCACATTTCCATCACATTCAGTGGCTTCCAAAAATTTGAGATGGAAGGAGTACCAGCGGTTTAGTTAAAAGGTGAAAATTTAGTTGGATCCAACACCACATCAAGCCTTCACGGGCTGAAAGAAATCATCCTTTTGACTCCTCTGTCTTGCAGTCATTGATGGGGCAAAGGCTGTCCATCTGGCTGTGTCCTGTCTTGCCTCGCGTTGTTTGTGTGCTCTTGCTGGCTGCGATGTCCAGGCCTTTGAATCCCCGTCACCGACAAATACCGCTGTTGTCATGTGCAAGCAACCAAATTAATGTGGGTGGAAAAACCCAAGCTTAGTGATTTGGGCAAATTAGTTTATCTGTCACATAGCCAGTGGTGGTGTTAAATCACTCTCTGTTTGAGGAGTAATCACTCCCCACCCGGCTCTGTCTTCCTCTCTGCAGGGAGGTTAGAACAGCCAAAGTCAAGCTGTTTTAGTGACAGAGCAATCTACATTTCCATGTTTTGACCACCCCCAAGGAAGAGTATTTTACGTAGCATATTTTGTTCATTCACAGTGCTGTCTGGCGGTCCTTCGAAGCCACCTCTGATGATCAAAACCACCCCTTCACTCTCCTCTGGTCCGTGTCTTTGGAAAACGATGTTACCTATGCTGTAAATTATGTAAAATAAACTCATTATGAAAAAGAGGTGAGTGTTTACTTTCTACTTTCCATCGCATTAGTAGCTTTCTCTCTTTTGCGTCTTTACTGTGAATGAAGTTTCCAGGCAAATAGCCATCCCTTCAACATAGGTAGACAGCGGGCTATGTCATCTCCGACATGATTGCGGTATTCCCGTTTTACAGATGGGAAACTGAGTTGCACAGAGACCAAGGCATTTCCTTGAGGTTCCCGTGTCTTGTAAGTGGAAGAAGTCAAAACAAAGCTTCAGGCTCTGTGTGTGTTCCAATCCAGTGTTCTTGACACTTCACCGAGTTACTTACTTGGTTAGCTTCCTACTTTGATGCCTATGCGACAAGTTTAGATAAAACTTCATTCCGGCAAGTGTATGCTCCACAAACCTAGTGTCTTTGGACTCTGGGAACATGACCTCTCACAGTTCAGTAGGCAGAGATAGAAAAGAGAAAAACTGTAATGCACTCTAGTGCTTTTTACAATGGGATACCACGGTTGGCCAAAGAAGCAATGGGACAGCCTGAGGTGCATCAGAAAAGAACTCCTGTAAGAGGCTTGAAATACGTCTTAAAGACTGAACTAGAGACAGCCGGGTAGAGAAGAGGGTTTGAAGCAGGGAAGCAATGCACTAAGATCTTCACCTGTTAAAGCTTATACTGGCAGCAGGACAGAGTGACTTGGAGGGGGATGAAGCTGGAGACCAGTGAGGCAGGAGGTATTTGGGGGGACCCAGGGGAGATGCCCTGGGACTGGCTGAGGCAGGAGGAATGGGGAAGAGATGGCAAGTTCATGAGATGTTTGCGAGATCAATTCAATATTATCTGATAACTGCTCGGATGTGGGAGGATGGGCCATCGTTCTATGATACTTTTGGTTGCCAGTAACCAGCTTAAAGTAAAGGTGTGCAAGTTAGTGCAGATGACTGGTCGATCCAGAAGCTCAACAATGTCCCCAAGGACCACATGGTCTCCATTCAGCTGCTCTGCCATCTACACTGTGAACTTGGCCCTCAGTCTCGCTTCCCTCGTGGTACAGGAGGCCGCTATCAGCAATCAGAGCTGTATTCTTTCTTGTTTACATTGAGAGAGAGAAGGAATATCTCTCCTCATGACTTTCTCCTAAGAGAACAAAGTAACTTCTCAGAAGGAGGCAGGAAACTTATATTGGTTCCTATTAGGTCAGGTATCCATTGCTGAACCAGTCCCTGTGGCCAGGTTCTGAACCTCATGTTCTTTGATGGGGTTCTAGAACAGTTAAAGGGGATAGGGTTTGGGGCTCCTTGGTGACATCTGACTTCAACTCAGGTCATGATCTTGTGGTTTGTGAGTTTGAGCCCCATGTCGGGCTCTGTGCCGACAGCTCGGAGCCTGGAGCCTGCTTTGGATTCTGTGTCTCCCTCTCTCTCTCCCCCTCCCCGGCTCATGCTCAGTCTCTCTTTCTCTCTCAAAAATCAATAAACATTAAAAAAAAAACATTTAAAGGGGATAGGATTACAATGATTGATTTAGACAAATCAAGGCCCATCTCTGGAACTGAGAGTCAATCTCCAATCTAGTTAATCTGGGGGAGGGAATGACAGATTGATGGGAAGTTGTATCCATTAGAAAGTCTTTCAGAAGCCCACAAGAAACATAATACTCTGAATCATACTGTTTTAAATACAACAAAGTCAATTTATTATCTTACATAGCACATTAACTGTTAGTGAGGTCAATTTGTTATCTTTTCATAAGAATACCTAACACAGGAAAGGCCCAGGGTTAATTAAGTCAGCAGCTCAGTGACATCAAGACCCAAGATTTGTCCACTTGGCATCTTCATTTTGGGTATATTCGTGTTACCTGCAGCCCCTCTCCCCTCCAGATTGTAAGACAGGTGTGGCTAGCAAATTCCATGACAAGGCGTAAAGGAAGCCAAGAGTATCTCTCACAGAAGCAAGAGAACCTTTGTCAGAAGACCCTACCCCTTAGATTGCATTGGTAGCATTTTGTCCCATACGTACCACCAGTCTGGTCATTAGCAAGGGGAACAGAACCACTGATCAATTAGACCTTCCCCTGACTATGGGACGGCACCTCATTTCCCAAACCACATGGCCACACAGGGGTGGGCAGAGGCAGGTCTGAACAACAGAGCCCTGTTGGGAAGGAGAAAGGGGAGTGAACAGGTGTTGGGTGGGCGATCACCGGAGACTGCTACAGACCTTAACCAGGAAATGGGCTAGGAGAAACTTCTCGGTAGAATAACTGCGTAGTTCAGGTGCTGTTAACTGAGAGAGAGGGCTCAAGAGAAACAATGGGAGGCTCATTTTTGGACTTGGTGAATATGAGATGCTCATGTACCAGCCAAGCTGAGAAATCTAGAAGGCAGCTATATAGTTGATCACCCCCTTCTTTATTTTTTTTTTTAATTTTTTTTGTAACGTTTATTTATTTTTGAGACAGAGAGAGACAGAGCATGAACGGGGGAGGGGCAGAGAGAGAGGGAGACACAGAACTGGAAGCAGGCTCCAGGCTCTGAGCCATCAGCCCAGAGCCCGATGCGGGGCTCGAACTCACAGTCCGTGAGATCATGACCTGAGCTGAAGTCGGACGCCCAACTGACTGAGCCACCCAGGTGCCCCATCACCCCCTTCTTTAAAAAAAAAAAAAAGTTTACTTGTGTATTTTGAAAGAGAGAACACATGCAAGCAGGGGAGGGGCAGAGAGAGGGAGAGAGAGAATCCCAAGCAGGCTCCGTGCTGTCAGCACAGCAGCCCAGGACAGGGCTCCATCCCATGAACCGTGAGATCATGCCCTGAGCCGAAGTCGGACGCGTAACTGACCGAGCCACCCAGGCGCCCCCTCATCCCCTTCTTCTTAAAACCCCATTTCTTTCTCTGGCTTCCAAGACACCACGCTTCTTGTTTTTGTCTCCTCTCTCTCTGCCATTCCTTCTTTGACCCTTTCTTGGCACTTCTTCTGCCACCCATCCCTGAAATATTGAGATTCCCCGAGGTTCTGTTCTAGGCCCTCTGCTTTAAAAAAAAAAAAAAAAAATGTAGGGTGGCCTGGGTGACTCGGTCTGTTAAGCTTCCCACTTCAGCTCAGCTCGTGGTCTGGAGGTTTGTGAGTTCAAGCCCTGCATCAGGCTCTGCACTGACAGCATGGAGCCTGCTTGGGATTCTCTCTCTCCCTCTGTCTCTGCCGCTCCCCTGCTCGCGCTCTCTCTCTCAAAATAGTAAATAAATACACCTTTTAAAAATAAATAAATAGGGGCGCCTGGGTGGCACAGTCGGCTAAGCGTCCGACTTCAGCCAGGTCACGATCTCGCGGTCCGTGAGTTCGAGCCCCGCGTCGGGCTCTGGGGTGACGGCTCAGAGCCTGGAGCCTGTTTCCGATTCTGTGTCTCCCTCTCTCTCTGCCCCTCCCCCGTTCATGCTCTGTCTCTCTCTGTCCCAAAAATAAATAAACGTTGAAAAAAAAATTAAAAAATAAAAAATAAATAAAAAATAAATAAAAAATAAATAAAAAAATAAATAAATAAATAAATAAAGGGGAGCCTGGGTGGCTCAGTCGGTTAAGCATCTGTCTTCGGCTCAGGTCATGATCTCACCGTTCCTGAGTTCGAGCCCCACATCGGGCTCTGTGCTGACAGCTCAGAGCCTGGAGCCTGTTTCAGATTCCGTGTCTCCCTCTCTTTCCTTGTCCCTCCCCTGCTTGTGCTCTGTCTCTCTCCCTCTCAAAAATAAGTAAACACTACACAATTTTTTGTAATAAAAATAAATAAAAATTTAAAAACCTGTATTTCATTCCTATATATATTTCTTCTGGGTGGTGTCATTTTCAGTTGGCTTTAAATCAATGACTTCAGCCAACCTTCCTTTCTCTCCTGAGTTCCAAGTCCTCTAACCACTCACTGGACTTTTCAACCTGGACTTTTGTCTCTACTCACCCCCCAAAATCTCTGTAAGATTTTCTTCGTGATTTGTTACTGACAATTCTGGGCATTTTTTTCCTCTGTCTTATATGATGGACTATGCAAATGTAACTTCAAGGTGCCTCCTTATCCAGCTCTGTTGCTATCCTGGGTCCCTGCTGTATTTGTTGTGGGCAGGGGGCAGGGGCCAGTAAACCCCCAGAGACTAGGTTTCCCAAACTCCTGTGTCAGAGGAACATAGGATTATATTATTGTTCCCAATTATTCACTCTCTTCTCTGAAACAGGAGTATAAAACCCTTTATTACCAAGTGCCTTATAGTGCCTCCCTGCAGATAAGTACACTTCTCTGTGCCCTTGGCGTTAGACCTGGCTACATGACCTGCTTTGGCCAATGGAAAGTAAACAGAAGTTTAATATCAACTCTGACCAGAAGCTTTAGGAGCCACAATGTGGTCCTGTTTCTCTCCTCCCTTTACCAGGAGACCAAGATAAGAGCTGCTCCCTCCGGCAGGACCCCAGAATAATAAATACCTGGGGCAGAGCCAAAGCCAATCTGTAGCCCTGATATGTAATCTGAGGAAGAAATGAATGTAGTGAGATTTCAGGGAGAGGGGGAGGGCTGTCTGTTAATACCACATTATCTAGAAAAAGCTGACTAACAGAATAATTGGTGCAAGTTACAGAATGCTGTGCTTAAACAGGTGCCATCGGCTTTGGGTCCTAGCGGCGGGCACCAAGTGGTATAGACTTTGGTCGTTTAGAAGGCAGATTGTGTACCAAGTAGCTTGTGGGTTTAGGCAAAAAAGTTGGGAAACAGATTGTTATCTGTTTTGGTTGTTTTTAGCCACATTTGACAGGCTACTACAAGAACGAGACGAGCTCAGAAAAGAATTGGCTGTTTTGTCAGCAGAGATTAAAACTCAGTTTTGGGGGGTGCCTGAGTGGTTAAGTCAGTTAAGCGTCTGGCTCTCAATTTCAGCTCAGGTCATGATCTTGTGGTTCGTGAGATCAAGCCCCACATTGGGCCCTGTGATGACACTGCAGAGCCTGCTTAGGATTCTCTCTCCTTCTGAAAATAAATAAATAAGCTTAAACAATACAAAACAAAAAAACAACAAAAAAACAACAACCGCAGTCTTGGGACGGAGACCAGATCAAGGGCATGAGCGGCGGCTCCCAGTAAGTCCTTTGTTGGATAAAGCGGCTCTTAGTAGACTAAGAGCATGGCTCTCCAATGGCAGCTTGGTAAATTCAATTTACCTTGGCAATTATGCCTAGAGAAAGAGGTATGTCTTTATAGGTACGGTAATTTGCAAATAGAGCTGACTCGAATCAGGTAAAATGCTATTCAAGGTTCAAAGAGAGGTGCACAGCCAAGACATGTCAGCTTGGGTTAAAAGATATGATCGCTGGAGACCAACATTGGGGCTCCAAAATTTCTGTAGGCAGGAAGGAAGCTGAGAAAGCTACTCACCTCACAAGAAGCCCAAAATTATGAAGAGCAGGGGCTACTCCCAGGGACCTGGAATGGAAGTTAATCAAGGAATGTTTCCTACACCCTGCAGGATTTTGGAATTCTAAGAACCAATGATGGTTGTGAGTCTCTCGGTTTTTCTTTCAATGAATAGAAGTGTTTATTCAGTCTTGGTTCAACCATTTCATATAAGGTACAGATGTTGGGGGGGGGGGAGCTGTAGATAACGTTTGTTTGCTCGTTGGTGTCTGGATTAAGAGGACCCCTGTCTGGACATAATACAGAGACTCATGAGATAGTGAGCTTCGAGCTTGATGTCATGACTGGTTGAAACTTTTGGGTGTCACTCTTCGCAGGAAGAGTGGGTATGTTTTTCTCATGCAAAAAAAGAGAGAAATGATTATTTATGACCAAGAAGGTCGACTGTGATAAGAGACTATTATTTTTACTATTTATTTGCTTCTCTCCCTGTAGGAGAATCAGACAGCCTGAGACGTGGCTCCCCGTTTGCATTGTCAGCTACAGGAGTGCATTTCCAGAAGACATTGGCATCAGGCAACGTCGCGTGGCTTGCTTTAGCCGACTGAATGTGAGTGGAAGTGACACATAGCATTTCTAAGCAAACGCTTAAGAGCCCCTGTGTGGTTTGGGCAGTTCTTTTTCCCCTCTGCTTGGTCTTGTAAGCTGGGGGATGTTACTTCAGTCTCAGGCTGCCAATGAGACGACAGGTAGGGCAAAGCCACAGGTGACTCCTATCACCACCAAGAAACTCGAACAAGAAATAAATGGTCGTTCTTGTAAGCAAACTGAGATGTTTCGTAGTGTCTGGCACAGCGGCAAAAACTAGTCAACACTGGCTAGTGATACGGCTCACATGTGGGCCCAACCAATGGGAAACACTGGCAGGAGACTAGAAGATGTGAGGAAGGGAAAACCATGTCTCTCCTTCCTTTTTTGCCGCAGGCAGTCTCTCCAGCATCAACTTGGTCTCCGGGTAGGCAGGCCCACGGGGCTTCCTGCTCCTGAGTATGGGCCCTGTGCTCCTCCCTTTGGCTGACTCTGCCTCATCCTCTTGCCGAGTCCCTCTAGCCTGATGCTGGTGGCTCCCTGCTGTCGCTAATCTGTATTTGGCTTCTCAGCTGATTCCCTGCGTTAAAGTCCCTCTATTTTCAACATTTTGAGCCGTTTTGTCTAATTGCAGACTCGCTGATACACCATCCTGTGCATAAATTTTGGAGTAACTATTGATCACAGATGTCTCAAACTTTGTGAGATTTTTCAAAAAAGGAAGACATGTTTGACTGTATCGTTTTTGGGTTTTTTTTTTTCTTTTTTTAGCGTTGTAACCGTTTTTAAGGATACATCCCAGTAGCATTAAGTACGTTCACACTGTTGTGCAGCCATCGCTAGCATTCATCTCTAGAACTTTCTTCTTCCCAAACTGAAACTCCGTATCCATTAAACAACATTAAACAACATCTCCCCATTCCTTCTTTGGCCCAGCCCCTGACAACGACCATTTCACTTTCTGTGTCTGTGAATTTGACGACTCTAGGTACTTTATACAAGTGGAATCACATACTTGTCCTTTTGTGACTGGCTTATTTCACTTAGCATAGTGTCTTCAAGGTTAATAAGTTTACTTATTTGAGGGGGGGGGGAGGGGCAGAGAGAGAGAATCTGACACAGGCTCCACATTGCCAGTGCGGAGCCCGATGCAGGGCTCCAACCCCGAAACCATGAGATCATGACCTAAGCCGAAACCAAGAGGTGGACGCTTAACCAACCGAGACACCCAGGAGCCCCTCATTCCCTTTTCAAGCAATCAGTCTCTCTCTTCCACTCTATCCGACCAATGATCGATTCCATTGATTTTACCTTAAACACAGCTCTGTCACTGCTCTTTTCTTTTGCCACTCAAGTTCAGGGCATGGTCTGCATCTTTATTTAACCTGGGCCACTGCAGCAGCCTCCTTGTTGGTCTCCCTGCCTCTAGTCTTAAAACTTCCATCTAGGCTCCAAGCTGCTAACAGAGCCACTTTCTAAAGCAATCCTGATCTTGTCATTTTCTTGCTAAAACTCTCAAGTTGCCCATTGCTTTTAGAAAAAAGTTCCAAGCCTATGTTGTGCCTTCCAAGGCCCTCTACCATTTAACCCTGACCTACTTCTCTGGTCTCCTCTGTTAATAATCCCTTTCTGGCTTCTGCTTTGTCTTCTTCATTTCATTAACCCCTTCTTACCCTTCAGGTCATAGATTAAGGGTCACTTCCTTGGAGGGGTTCTCTGCTCCCATAATGCAATGCCCTGTACTTCCTCTATCACTCTACTTATCTGCATTTATTGTAATTATTTGTTGAAGTCTGTCTTCTCTTTGGACTATGACTTCTTTGAGGGTCAAGACCATGTCTTTCTAAGTGCTACATCTCTACCACCTAGCACAGACGATGACCACAATAAGTGTTAAATAAAACTTAGTTGTAGATTTGTAAGTTTTCATGTTATGGGCGGCGGGGGGGGGGGGGGCGGCACCTGAGTGGCTCAGTCAGCAGAGCATCCAACTTTTGATTTTGGCTCTGGTCATGATCTCGTTTTGGATTCCCTCTCTCTGCGTCTCGCGTGTGCTCCGTCTCTCAAAATACATGAGTAAAATAAAAAAAAAAAGAGAGAAAGTTTTTATGTTATAGGATGTATAGGTCCTGTAGGTGGTAGTCGACACCAAATACATACATGAGATAATCTAGGGAGAGGGTATCTCTAGAGAGAACATGAGAAGTAAGAAAGATAATGACGATTAAGATGAAGAGACGGATATGAAGCTAAAGGGGAAAATGAGAAATGAATGGCCAGACAAGTCGGAGAGATGTCAGAAGAGAATGCGGTCATAAGCCAAAGAAAAGAGTGCCTCAGAAAATTGGAGGCCCCCAACAAGGCCAACCACAGCAAAGAGAACAAGATACAGACTGAAAGGAAGTGCCACTGGAGTTACAGAGCAAGAAAGATAATGTTTAACAACACTTGGGTTTATCCTTTGTCAAACTAATGAATTCAAGAAGGTACTGCCCGCCTCCTTTTCATTACTTCCTCTATCCATTAACCTGGCATAGATTCATTAAACATCTACTCTAGGCCAGGTACTGTGCTAGGTCCCAGGGAGACAAGAGAAATAGAGGAATATCCAGTCGGGCTTGTGGATCTCACCACCATTGCCTGCAAGGGAAAGTTACAAAGCACTGACTTGTGCCCCAGCAAAGCCGGGGCTTGGCATTTTATGGGAGTTGGTACTGATTGCCTTTCTAAATACACTCAATGAAACAAGAGTTAATGTGCAAGTCCAGAGGTCAGCAAGGCTTTGTTATCTTGTTCTGAGCTGGCAGGAGGCAAAAGGGAAAGTGTATGTGGTCCACTATTGCATCATTTCTGTCTGTTCCCAAGTCGGTCGCAGAGGGGATTTGGGTTTTTTTTTTCCAAGAAAGCTAGTTCCTGTGCTCAAAGGCAGAAAACTGGTAGAGCAACTCAACCAAAAAGCATCCCCTTAAGAAACTCTCTGAACTTAATCCTTAGTGTTCACTCTGCAGAGATTCCTTTAACTTCCAACAATACGATGTATTACTGACTAAATTACTGCTCTATTTTTTTTCCTGCCCTGTGCTCCACCTACAGTAGAACAGTGTGGCGTACTGTTCAAAAGGTCAATGAATCGTGCGTGAACTTCTGAAAATTAATGGGAGTCTGGATGGAGACAAGGGAGGGACACTCTGCCTAACTAATCAGAGAACTATCTTATTGGGTTTTCATTTAATACAGGGGGCATCTCATTTTATATAGTAGACATTGTTTTGAAGTAAAAAGTTTAAATCAAAATGTCTTTAAAGCACATTATCTCTTTAATGCCCCAGAAAAACAAGATCATTTAAAGAAACCCAGCTCATCACACTAGGCATTCTTTGAAATACTTATTATCATGGGGATGCCTGGGTGGCTCAGTCGGTTAAGCGTCTGACTTTTGGTTTTGGCTCAGGTCATGATCACACAGTTCACGGGTTCGAGCCCCACAACAGGCTCTTCGCCTGACAATGGGGAACCTGCTTGGGTTTCTCTCCCTCTCTCTGCCCTTCCCTTGCTCTCTCTCCCTTTCTCTCAAAAATAAACAAACTTTTAAAAAAAGAACTACTCATTATTATATAATCAAATAGTGAATGGTCAGTTCCTAATTTATAATTCGGATTTTGAAATATGCTTTTTTTTTTTTTTTAAATATATAGGCTTGGGAAGTGATGCAATTAACTGTCCACACAGGGGCCTCAATCAGGCAATCAGACTTTAGCTGTTGGGGTCTGGCCTGACTCAACAGTTGAAAAACAAGGTCCAAAGAACTTATGCCTGAGAGAAATGTGCTCAAGGGAGTCTGAACTCATGCCTGGACTTTCCCAGTGCTTACATCTGAAAAGTCCCTGGGGGACCTAGGGCGGGTTGAGCAAGGAAGGGGGGCAGAGTAAATCCTTCACCAGGGAGGGTAGAAATAACAAGTCATACTTCCAGAGTGCTTACAACAAGCCAGGCTCTTCCTCAGACTCTTTTTTACGTATTAAAAAAACATTTTTTTTTAACTTATTTATTTTGAGAGAGACAGAGACAGCGTGAGTGGGGGAGGGGTAGAGAGGGAGAGGGAGAATCCCAAGCAGGCTCTGTGCTGCCAGCTCAGAGCCCAAAGTGGGGCTCGAACTCATGAAAATGGGAGATCATGACCTGAGTGGATCGATGCTTAACCGACTGAGCCACCCAGGTGTCCCTCTTCCTCGGACTCCTGACATGTATCAACTCAGTTAATCATTCCAACAACGCAGGAAACAGTTACCATTACTCTCCACTTCCCAAATGAGAAACTGAGTCAGAAAAGTTAACAGCAATTTGCCTGCTCTCCTACACTAAAAAATGGTGGAGCTGGTTACTCACCTTAGTCATCAGGGGCTTAGTAATATGCCTCAAATTCGCTTAAAATGCACACCTTTAAGATGAAAGGCAGGGCATGTCTGATGAAGCCTGTGACTTCAGAATGCCTTTTGAGACCAGGAATTACTCTGGGGCGGGGAGGAGGGGAGGGGGCGGGGGCGGTGAGAGGAAAAGGTGAGAAAGGTGAGTTCCCTGTGTGCACGATGAAGGAGAGGTCTCCAGTCCATTCCTAGCTGGTGCAAGCCGAGAACTTGGACTTTTGCCGTCCTCGGTCAGACAGAACCCTAAAGCACACGGGGCGGAGGCGGAAAGAACACTGCCAAAGCCAGGGATCGCCGCTAGCCACGTGGCCCAACTTAGGAGCCAGGGGGGCTGTCCGCGAAGGCGGGGCCGGCGGGGCGGGGCGCGGGGCCGGGCGGGCCGGGCGGAGTGCGCCTGCGCGCGGGGTGGGTCGGCCGCTTAAAGCCGTTCCCCGCCCCACTCTGAAGTCCAGTCTCCCCGGTGCGCACGCGCGAAGCTTTCTCCTTGTCAGTCGGCGCCGCGTGCAGGCTGGTGGCTCTGTGGCGGCGGCTGCGGCTCGTCATCCGCACCATGAGCGGCTTCAGCAGCGAGGAGCGCGCAGCGCCCTTCACCCCCGAGTACCGAGTCTTCCTCAGTGAGTCAGCAGACCGCGACCCCTCCCCGCCCGCCAACCCATTCATTCCCGGGCCTCGCCTCGCCTCGCCTCCTGCCCGGGCGCCGTCGGCCCGCGCTCCGCCCCTTGTCCCGGGCGCGGGCCGGGTTCCTTGGGCTTCCCGGGCCCTGGGCCGGCCAGGCCCTCCCATTTCACACGTCCCGTTTGAAACGGGTAAACGGGGTGGGGGGAGGGTGACCGCGGGGACTGTCTTTCTCTTTCACACGCGCGGTGGGACCCGACCCCGGGCCCGGCTAGTTTTGCAGGTGCCCTCGGGCAGCGTCTGATGGGAAGGGAAACCACTGAGTCACTCTAGAAAAGGTGTCAGGAGGTAAACTAATCTGCGTAAGAGGATTGCTTGATTTGTAGGAACGGGGGCAGGGTGGAGGGATGACTCCCTAAGGACCTTAATTCCTGAACTGTAGCTCAGCCTGCGGGCACCAGGCAGGGTGAGATCCAACCCCTCGTTCTGCAGAGGGGGAAACTGAGGCCCGGAGCAGGAGCCGTCAGTGGAGGACCGAACCCATCTCCAGGAAGGCCCGGTCGCGCATCTGCCCCTCCCTCCCGCGGAGGTTTCCCCTGTAGCGCGGATGTTGGGAATGAGCCTTCTTGAAACAGAAAGCTGTTTCCCTCAAGTCAAACAGGTGACGTCAGTCTGGAAAGCACGAGGGAGAAAGTGCCAAGTTTTTACCCCTGGGCAGGGAATCGACATCTGAGGGGTACCTACCCCAGGTCCACACCTGGAGCTGCACTTAGAGCTCTGCACGCTGCGGGCTGATGGAGCTCCGCTTTCCCTCGCCCACCGCCTTTTGTCTTGCAGGTGGAGGAAAGAAAGCTACCTCGGGTTTTATCTTGATCTCTACCCACGCCCCTGCCCAAGCCACTAGGAATAGATAACTGGAGAGAGCCAAGGCGTTCGAAAATGTGTCAGTAGAGGCGTTTCTGTTTTAACTGTAAAGAGCCGTTTTACTCGGAAGGAAATGGGCAGGTGCAGCAAATCTTTGCGGGTGATGTGTGAAGGGCAGGCAGGAAATTGCCGGGTGGAGGGGACCAATGGGAACACGGAGAGAATGCACTAAGATCCTAGCGAAAAGTAACCTGCTGCGGGAGGAAAAGGAAAGTGAACTCAGGTTTACACATGTAGCTAAAGATTACCATGTAAAATCCAGGAAGGATGGGACTCCCCATTTTATTTAATTTTGGACTTAAATAAGGGCAGTGTAGGATCTTTTGACTAATAATTCACTGAACTATTTTTTCTGTGGTTAGAATCTCTCTGTAGGAGGGATTTAGAGCGGTGACGCTCAAGTTTGAAGGTGGAAAGATGATTGGCTAGTTGACTTCAAGCTGTATTTATTTGCACAGTAGTTATCACTTAGGTTACCTAAGGGTAGCAAGAATTTGATGGCCGTTGTGGAAGACCATAGCCATTCCTTGACTTTGACACTGGCTAATGTAACTTTTTATCAGATGGAACTCTCTGGGACTTAAAAAATACCAATGATTAGAACTATTATGTAATTACACAATTTTAAGGTTTTTTAAAAAAATGTTTTTTAACATGTATTTATTTTTTGAGAGACAGAGTCAGAGCACACGAGCAGGGGAGGTTCAGAGAGAGGGAGACACAGAATCGGAAGCAGGCTCCAGGCTCTGAGCTGAGCAGAGCCCGTCGCGTGGCTCGAACTCACGAACTGTGACATCATGACCTGGGCCGAAGTTGGATGCTTAACGGACTGAGTCACCCAGGCGCCCCAAGGTTTTTTAATCATAGATTTCTTAGCACCCTTCCTTAATAGAAGATTTTTTACCTCTATAGTGTTATATTTGTCAGTCTCTTTAAAACTGATGGTGGATTGGACTGTGAAGTCACAGGTGACTCTGAAGGAATCATAATGGGACTCATGAAATGGAGATATATACTGTCCTTTTTCATTTTCTGCAAAATGAATTACAGAAAGTCATTAGTTCTTTTGTTAATTGCATTTCCAGATGCATTAAGTCCACATTTTAAAAAATACTTAAATTTTTGGTCACTGCTCAGTTTTTTGTATTCCACCTCAGTTTTCAAATGTGAAGGGATATAGGTTTACCCTTAGGTTTCCTAAAGAATAGTAAGGAAGTTTTTTTTTTTTTTTTTAATGTTTATTTATTTTTTTGAGAGAGAGAGACAGAGCGTGAACAGGGGAGAGGCAGAGAGAGAGGGAGACACAGAATCCAAAGTAAGCTCCAGGCTCTGAGCTGTCAGCACAGAGCCCGATGTGGGGCCCAAACTCACAAACTGTGAGATCATGACCTGAGCCGAAGTTGAATCTTAACTAACTGAGCCACCCAGGTACCCCTGTAAGACAGTTTTGAAATTACTTTTTGGATATGGTAGTTAAGTCTCTAGAATATAGAAATTACCTGTGAAAGGGTTATTGGAACTTGATTATCCTTAAGAAATATAATCTGTCTCTGTCTTCCTGGAACATTGCCTAAAACAACATGGTTTTATAACTCAACAAATTGGTCCCTTCCCTTCCCCCCAAGCCCACCTGTTTCATTAGCTATGTAAGCTGTTAAGTGATGTAAGATCAGTCCAAAACAATTTGATAGCCTTTTGTATGCCAGGCACTGCTAGAGTCTGGGGATACAAAAGTATGTAAGACAGCCCCTGCCCTTGTTATAGAGGTTAGTATCTGTTAGACTCCTAAGGAGAGCAGAGGATTAAAATTTAACCCAATCTTGGAGGGATCCGGAAGGTAAAGTATACAACCAGCTTTTCTCGTGTGGGAATAAAAAATGTCTACTTCACTATTCTGGTGAATGGTGTTGATAATGGGAAAGGCCATGCAAGTTTGGGGACGGGGTGTGTATGGGAAATCGCAGTATCTTTTTCTCAATCCTATGGTAAGCCTAAAATGACTCTAAAAAATTTAAGTGTTTTTTAAAATGTGTACTTAATGCATCTGGAAATGCAATTAGCAAAAGAACTAATGACTTTTTGTAATTCATTTTGCAGAAAATGAAAAAGGACAGTATATATCTCCATTTCATGATGTTCCAATTTATGCGGATAAGGTAAGATGTCCTGACCATTTAAACATAGTCTCTTTACTCAGATCAGTTAATTCCACATATGGATTTTCTTATATGTCTTCATAAGTGCTTAACATGCCTCATTGTGCTGCAAATTCAAGGTACCTTGACTAAGAAGTCAGTCTTAAATCCAGATTATTTGGCTAAAGAAGCAATTATAATTTGGGGAAGGAGTAGAGGAACAGATAACAAATGTTTCAAAGCTGTCCTTGGGACTAAATCTTAGTACCTCATAAGTGGTTTTATTTTATTTTATATTTTATTTTATATTTTATATTTTAATTTTAATTTTATTTTATTCATTTATTTTTAATTTTTATTTTTTCTCATAAGTGGTTTTAAAATTAACCAGGTCGGGGCGCTTAGGTGGCTCAGTTGGTTAAGTGACGTTGGCTTACGTCATGATTTCATGTTTTATGAGTTCAGCTCCATATCAGGCTCTTTGCTGTCAGTGCAGAGCCTGCTTTGGATCCTCTGTCTCCTCTCTCTCTCTGTCTCTGTCTCTCTCTCTCTCTCTCTACCCCTCCACTGCTCTCTCTCGCTTTCTCAAAAAATAAATGAACATTTAAAAATAAAATAAAATACACCAGCTAGCCAGCACAAAATTTGGGTTGTGGGATATTTATTAAACAGCAAAAATAAACTATTTTATTTACAAAAATTAAACTATATTATTCAGTGATATAATTTCCTATAGGAAAATTCAGTACTTTCAGTGGACTGTTAAGAGTTAAGATGCAAATAGTGTTGGGGCGCCTGGGTGAGTGACTGACTTTGGCTCAGGTCACGATGTCACACCTTGTGAGTTCGAGCCCCATGTCCGGCTCTGTGCTGACAGCTCCGAGCCTGGAGCCTGCTTCGGATTCTGTGTCTCCCTCTCTCTCTGCCCCTGACCCACCCGCATTCTGTCTTTGTCTCTCTCAAAAATAAATAAACATTAAAAAACTATATAATAAAAAGTACAGTGTTAATAAAGGTTAAGTCTACAGACTTCTAAAAAGAGGTCTCTGTTAGTATGCACACCAGTGAGCTGAAGAAATCTAGCACAAATTGATAGGCTAACCACAAATGGGTAAGAATCTTACTTTGCTAGGAAAAAATGTCTACAACGATATATTCCAAAGTCTTTGTGGTCCTTTGGAAGTAAGAATTGCTAGTGACCCTTTCTGATTTTTATTTTCATTTTTGTCTTTTTATATTTTCTAATCTTTTTACAATGAGCATGGGTTCTTTTTACAAATCGAAATAGTTATTGTTATTTTTTTTATTCAGTGCTTGTTTTAGCCTCCTTCCCAGTAGGAGAAGTTTGTACTTCTGACACAAGGAACTGACACAAGGACGGATGCCTGCTGCTTTTTTAAACCTTTAAAAATTCTTTTTGTCCAACCGGGAAGCATGATTCACGATGAACACAATTTTTTTTGAGTTCTAAACACTGCACATAGATTGTTGATTTTCCTTGGCTAAATGCCAATACATAATACATGCGAGCATCGCATTCCAGTGCAAGTCTAGAATACCATTATAGGTGAAATCTTCTCCTTGTGTATGCTGAGTCCTACTGTTTCTCTGTACTTGACTATCAGAGAGACATAGGCAAATTCACCGAACTTGTACCAGGAAATTTGCTCCAGTTCCACACTGACAACTTGAGCGTCGGCAGAAAATCCCAACTCAAGGTGTTGCTTCCTAGGAGCTTCCTTGTGCTGGGCTCCAACAGGAGATAGTAGAGCAAATAGCCTAAGGCCAATTATGTGCCATGCTGACAGGAGGGACCTCTAATTGGCATGTGTTCTCCTGTGGGATTCTCAAAGTTGTATTTATTCAGAAACTCTGATTTGTTATGTCTGATTTCCTGGGAGTTGGCATGAGCTGCAGGATCCTTCCTTCCTCTTGAATTGGCATCATTTGGTTGACTTGATTATCCGTTTGGTGTGTAATTAGTATGCATATCAAAGTACTTTCCAGTCATGTCTCACACCATTTTGAGTAGTTAAGAGGTATAAAATGATGACTGAAAGTTTATTGAGAGTAACTTGACATGTAGATGTGCTAAGGAAGAAAAATATTTTCTTGACTTAGAGCTATTTTTTGTGTGCATGTGTTTATAAGTGTCTTAGTCCATTTGGGCTGCTGTAACAAAATACCATAGACTGGTAGCTTATCAACAGCATGCGTTTTTTACTCACAGTTCAGGGAGCCTGGAGGTCTGAGATCAGGGTGCCAGCATGGTTGGGTGAGGGCCCTCTTTTGGTCATGGACTTCTAGCTATGTACTTTTGTGGCAGAAAGGGCTAAGGATCTCTCTGGAGCCTCTTTTATAAGGCACTAATCCCACTCATGAGGGTTCCACCCCTGTGTCTTAAACACTTGCCAAAGGTCCCACCCAGTGTACAATCACTATTGAGGGTTAGGATTTCAACAAATGAATTTTGGGGGGACACAAACATGCAGACCATAGCTATAAGTAACTGATACAATATTCTATATTATATAAACTATAATATTCTAGCCAAGGATCAGAATGTTCATAATAGTTGCGGTGCCCAGTTTTATTACTGCTTCAAGTTACCCCAAAATAGGAAACTGAGACTACATTTTGGTGCTATGTAAAACATCTTCACTCAGTTTATTCTGCAACTCCTTGGAGTCTTGTATGGGACTGATTTGGGCTATAATCTGGGATTACTCAAATGAAAACTCTGCCTTTGCACCGCCCTGAGCTGGCTCAGAAACACAATCTCTTACAACAACTCTGGATTTCACTAGTGGTCCAGACGTCAGTGAACTTCAGCATTTCAGATTCCTGTCTGAGAAGCAGGAAAGAGTTCTTTTGTTTTGTTCTGTTTTTAAGGAAGTTTAGTATATACAAAATACCAAAAGGGTGTGGTACACAGAAATTATTTTGGATTATAGCCTAAATAAAAGATCTGATTAACTCCATTGGTTACAGAAGAGTGTGCTTTTTTTTTTTTTTTTTTAGTTCCAATGTTATTAAGTTTATGTAAATACATTTTTAGTGTGTGGTTGTGGACTTTATCTCTAATATGGTCAGTCATTCAAAGGGAGATAATGAGGGAATGTATCTTTCACACAACTCTTACCACTCTACTGAGGAAAAATGCCCAAAGGCTTATATTCGGCTCTATGTCAGGACCTCTCAATGTGGACAGCCACTAGGTAATCAAGCCAGCCAGTTCTGGGAATCCATGTGACTCAAACACCCTGCCTGGATTATTTCCAAATCCATTCGGTGGAAGAAGGCAAAGGCAAGGACTCACTGGATTTTGTCCTTTGCTCTGGGTCTATTTTGGGGTCAAATATAAAAATACCTGTGGCTCAGGGTGTCTTCTGACATAAAACTTTTTAGATAAGAGAAATTTTTAAAATCCAGAACATAGCATAAACGGTGTGAAATAGTGGGTGGATTAACTTTTATCTAAGTCTTCAAGTGCTCAAATATCATGACTTGATATTTAGATTTAGAAGTTTGGTGTTGTTTTTGTTCTGTATCTTAAACGTTGATGTTAAATATTTGTTCTAACAATATAGGCTTCTATTTGTTTTCCAGGTGACTGTTGGGAGAATATGTAAATATGGAACTATTTTTTTTTTCTCCTCTTCTAAAAGTTCAGCTTATAATCAAATAGGTTGATGCCTCAGAAATTTAACAATATTTTCTGCAGTCGTGTATCATTTTTTTCCAAGATTTTATTTTTATTTTTTTTAATTTTTTTTTTTTAACGTTTATTTATTTTTGAGACAGAGAGAGACAGAGCAGGAATGGGGGAGGGTCAGAGAGAGGGAGACACAGAATCCGAAACAGGCTCCAGGCTCCGAGCTGTCAGCACAGAGCCTGACGCGGGGCTCGAACTCATGGACCGTGAACCTGAGCCGAAGTCGGCCGCTCAACCGACTGAAGCACCCAGGCGCCCCTCCAAGATTTTATTTTTAAGCAATTCCTACACCCAACGTGAGACTCAAACTCAGAACCCCAAGATCAAGAGTCACATGCTCCACCAACTGAGCCAGCCAAGCGCCCCCTGCACCCGTGTTATCATTCTTTTTGAAGATACTATTTCGCTGTACCTGAGCCCTTTAGGAGAGATCTACTCAAGCAGATGCCTGTTTGATTACTTCCTTCCTTCCGGGGTTTGCTTTGTTTCAAATTTTCGATTTCTTTTTATAAACAGTTCCTTAAATGGAAGTTTGTAAAATGTCACTGAATTAATTAAACACTGTTTTCTTCCCTAGCTTTGTACGTATATAGAATGGGTTTTCTGGATTTTTGTTTTGTTTATCTTTGGTTTCATGTTTTCTAAACCAAAGTTAGAACCGGGAACAGATGGGAACTGATGACCGTTAAGCTTAATCAGCATGTCATAACTAAAAATAAACTCCTACTTTTTCCCTCTCCAGTGAGCATTCAGGTGACTAAATTTTGATAACAGATATTCTAACCATAATCTCTGTGGTCTGTCAACTTCGTTGAAAAGGTAAAGTTGGGATGATTAAATATGCATATAACATACCACAATGCCTGGATTTATAGGAAAGTCTCAGGAAACAGTAACCAACCAAATAGGATGATGATGTTGAGCACAATGACTGATTGTTTCTTTAGCCCTTCAGAGCTCTATTTTATAGGGTAAAAAAAAAAAAAATCACTGAATTAAGAGTAAGGAATCTTGACTTTAGTCTTGGTTTTACCACTAACTGGCCTAATGATATTGAGCAAATTCCTTCATCTCTGAGCCATGTTCATCTTGGTGGGTGTTTTAGATTACGTTCTATGTTGACGTCCCATGATTCTGTGTATAGAGCTTATTGATGAACCCTCATTACAGATCATTATTTTAAAAAAGGCCCAAAATTATTGTTGATATTTATTGAATGATTCCTGTAACCTTAGGCACTATGCTAAAGCCCTTCTGTGGATTATATCATTTGGCCATCACGTCATTCTCTAAGCTAGGTTCTTTCATTAGCCCCATTGTCCAGGATCAGCCACTAGAGCTTATAAGCAGTAGTGTCATGCTTGAAACCCGGCATTTTGGCTCAGAACTTGTGGTTTTAACCACTGTGTTCCACTTCCTTGAGTGATTATGGATATGTAGGAGAGGTGGATTTTACTTTGTACTTCTTATATGTTCCAAATTTTCTACAGTAGATATCTCTTTAATAATGCAGACAAAAAGGCTTGCTTAATTTTTTTTTTTTTTTTTGCTCAGCGTTCAAAGGAAATGAGTAAGAGCTTTTTTTTCTTTGGAAAGGCTCAGAAGTCTTCTAGTCCAGGCATTCTTGGTGGCCCCGAGGCCCTCAAATGGCCACGGACGGGTTTCTGAGGTTCTGTGAACTCTGTGATACTGCGATTTGGTGTAAATGTGCATTTTTCCTGGGAAAGGTTCTATGTTCAAAATTCTTCGTCATCACAGGGGCGCCTGGGTGGCTCAGTCGGTTAAGCATCTGACTTCAACTCAGGTCATGATCTCACAGCTTGTGAGTCTAAGCTCCACATCAGGCTCTGTCCTGACAGCTCAGAGCCTACAGCCTGCTTGGGATTCTGTGTCTCCCTCTCTCTCTGCCCCTCCCCTGCTCATGCTCGCTCGCGCGCTCTCTCTCTCTCTCTCTCTCTCTCTCTCTCTCTCTCTCTCTCTCGTTCTTTCAAAAATAAACATTAACAATTTTTTTTAAAAAAAGAGTAGAACTTAAGTATTGCCACACACACAAAGTAAATATGTGAGGTGATGAAGAGGTTAATTTCCTTGATGAGGGGGATCATTTCACAATGTACACATATACCAAAACGTCACATTGTACATCCTGAATACATGATTATTTGTCAATCATACCTCAATAAAGCTGAAGAAATTAAGTTTTTTAAAAAGAAAAAGTAAATGGGTTCCTGAATTATTTCATTGACAAGTGATAAAAGTGAGATCATGACCTGAGCCACAGTCGGACACTTAACTGACTGAGCCACCCAGGCACCCCTAAGATCTACTCTTTAAGCAAATTTCATTGAATCATTTGTAGTGTTTTTGAGGAACCGCCATGCTGTTTTCCATAATGGCTGCACTAATTTACGTTCCCACCAACAGGGCACAAGGAGGAATCCATTTGCACTTAATAGTTTAGAGTATTTCCTGTAATAAAAAAACTGACACTGAAGCCCAAACCTAAAACTAAAGATTAAGAGCCATTGTCACTTGATGAGCACTTAATAAGGTATAATAACCTCAGACAGGATTAAATCTAGTACACCTTTTCAAAAGTACCTGTTTGCAGGTGGAACATTTCCTTATTAATTATGTGAGCTTTTCTGATAGGGATTTTATACTACAAAACTGTTCTAGAAGTTAAAAAAAAAATGCCCTTGTTTTTTATTAGCTTCTTGCTTGTTGAGTAATCTCTAGATGAATTTAGAAGAAAGTCCTCTCTACCACCACCGTTTTTCTGCAAATTTTATTGCAAAACAGAAAATAAAAGGAAGGACGATGGAATCAGAGAGTGGTTTTGTATTTCTTCTCAAGTTTGGCATTTACTTGGTTCCTGAAGTTATCTGGAGAGATACATGGTGGCTCAACTTGAAAATGTTGATTTAAAAGCCACTTATATAAGTTGGCAATATAGCATGTCATGTTCACTAGGCTTTGGATCCAGTGTTGGAAACTGATCATTAGTCTTAAGGTGTTCATAGGTCTCCCAATAAAGATGCATTTAACTTTACTAAGATTCAGTGATGGGATATAATTAAATGCTCCCTATATACCCATACTTAACTATACTAGTTATAATAGCCTACCAAATAGCCATAGCCTGTTCATTAGTAACCAACTTTTAGACTACTAATTTGATCCATAAGAAAACTAACCGGTTTGGAAATGAAACCCCTGATCACCATACTATTGAAATATTCCTGTTTAATCAGTGAAAGTAAAAGACTAATCAAGATATAGGTTACATGTCTCCTACCCCTAAAATATTTTTATTTACACTCTTTTTGATTTAATGGAATGATATAATTAGTTTAGGCTTAAGTTTCCAATCTCCTTAGAATTTGAACACCTTTAACATTGACATTCTTATGAAATGATTATAAAGCTGGGAAGAGTGTTAGGTCTCTGCCTTTCGGAAGTCAGAGCTAAAGCTATAGTTTGCCTTTCTTCTGCCTCCTACAGGCTTATCCAAATCATCCCACTGGGGATACTAACCCCTTCCTTCCTCTGAAACTATAAATAGGGAGCTGAGAGCTTGATGCCAGAGCGGGGATTTAGAATCAAAGCAGACTAGAAGTGGAGAACAGATTCTCCTCTCAATCCAGGATTGAGCTAAGTAATAGTTGAAACCAGTTAGGATTAGAGAAAGAAGGCATGAATTTGTAACTGGGTAGTACTAAATACCCTAAAGTCTTGTCTCAGTATTTTTTTTTTTTTAATTTTTTTTTTTCAACGTTTATTTATTTTTGGGACAGTGAGAGACAGAGCATGAATGGGGGAGGGGCAGAGAGAGAGGGAGACACAGAATCGGAAACAGGCTCCAGGCTCCGAGCCATCAGCCCAGAGCCTGACGCGGGGCTCGAACTCACGGACCGCGAGATCGTGACCTGGCTGAAGTCGGACGCTTAACCGACTGTGCCACCCAGGCGCCCCTTGTCTCAGTATTTTAAATGCATAAATGTTGGAAATACGAGAATGCATGATTTTTTCCAATTGTTAATTGTAAAATCCACATAACGTAAGACTGACTGTTCTAACCATCGTTAAGTGTACACTTCAGGGGTATTGATGCATTCACATTGTTGTGCAACCCTTGCCACCCTTCATCTCCAGAACTCTCTTCATCTTTCAAAACTGAAACTTCATGTCCATTAAACATGAACTCCCTGTTCCCCTCTCCCAACCCCCTTGCGGCTACCCTTCTACTTTCTGTTTCTGTATGAATTTGACTTCTTTAGATACCTCATGTAAGTGGAATCACACGGTATTTGTCCTTTTGTGACTGGCTTATTTCACTTATCATGGCCTCAAGTTGTGTCCACACATGTTACAGCATGTGTCAGAATTTCCTTCCTTTTTTGGGGGGGTTGCTTCTATGGTTTAGAGATTGTGAATAATGCTGCTATGAACATGGGTATACAAATACCTCTTCAAGACCTTGCTTTCAGTTCTTTGGGTGTATACCCAGAAGTGGAATTGTTGGGTCATATGGTAACTCTATTTTTGGTGGAACCGCGGTTTTCCATAGTGGCTATACCATTTTACGTTCCTACCAGCAGTGCACAGGAGTTCCAATTAGAATGCATAATTTAACAGTAAAAGTGCTTCCCGCAGTGGAATTGGTTGGATTTCTTATATTGCCCTGAAAATGTTAAGGATCACTGTTCACCTGAACAACTCCATGAATTGTAGCAGCCTCTAGGAGAAATGAACTACTCCTCAGCAGTAGTTCCTGCTAAAGAATGAACCCCCTCCTTTTTATATCAACATACTTAATACCTTCTGTTGTGATAATTGATGGGGTATGTAATGACTAAAAGCTCCTATAAGTTCATTGCTTTAAAAAAAGGCACAGTACTCACTAGGGCATCTACATAACACTTAAAAGTGTGCTAAGCATTCATTTTACAGGTAAGTTCCCTCCCCCAGGTTTATGAACCCCACCCTCCCCACCCACACACACACCCCACACCCCACCCCAGCCCCACTGTAGCCTGAGGCCTCCATGCAGAGGCCTGGATTTGGAAATCTAACTTCGAGGGAGTTCAAAGAGCTTTTATGGGGCACCTGAGTGGCTCAGTCGGTTAAGTGTCCGACTTTAGCTCAGGTCATGATCTCGAGGTCTGAGTTTGAGCCCTGCGTCGGGCTCTGTGCTGCCAGCTCAGAGCCTGGAGCCTCCTTTGGATTCTGTGTCTCCCTCTCTCTCTGCCCCTGCCCAGCTTATGTTCTGTCTCTCTCTCAAAAATAAATATTAAAAAATAGCTTTTCTTCAGTGCCTAGGAAAGTAACACCCAACAGTGGCACTCAGTAATTAATTAATTAATTATTGAGAGAACATGAATGATTTGGCTCTGAGGCTTTTTGCAGGATACTCCCTGCTGTTTTTTGGCCTAATTCCTAAAAAGCACCAAACTGGGGCACCTGGGTGGCTCAGTCAGTTGAGCATCCAACTTAAGCTCAGGTCATGATCTCACAGTTCATGGGTTCGAGGCCCATGTCGGGCTCTGTACTGACAGCTCAGAGCTTGGAACCTGCTTCAAATTCTGTGTCTCCCTCTCTCTCTGCCCCTTCCCTGTTCATACTCTGTCTCTCTCTGTCTCAAAAATAAACATTAAACAAAAAAAAAAAAAAAATTAAAGAATAAAAAAATAAAAAGCACCAAATCTTCAGGCTTTTGGAATTCCTCTGTGCAGTGGAGTTGTCTTAACCATTTTCAGAAAGATGTTTTCTTTCCTAAATGTTCTTTCTTTGCTTGCTTTCCATTATAGTTACGTAGGTTTGTAATATTAGGTAGTGGTTTTTGAGGATCTATATGCATTTATCACTTATTCCATTAAAATGTTCAATATAGTTACCAAATTTCAAATTTGTACATTTTGGCCCTATTTGCTACCTTTTTCTTGAGGTAATTTATTCATTTGGTAATGCTTTTTTTTTTTTTTTTTTAATTTACTGATCTCTTTTTCACTTCTCAGTTACTCTTTCATGTGGTAACAGCTCCATCTTGTGAACAGTTAGGGTATTGCTGCTGAAAACTTAAAATCCAGACTTGCTCGTAGACCCATAGATCTTTCATTTTAATACCTGAGGTGTGGTACGAGATAGATGCAATTCTTGAAAAGAAATCACATTTCTTTGATTAAATCTTGAAATTGAATCAAAGATTGGGTCTTCCCATGAACAATGTGTTACTTTTTCTAAACCACACAATTATCACTTAATAGAACACTTAGTCCTGGATTTTAAGATCTCTGTTTTTTGTGGGTTTTATGTTATATCAAGTAGGTATTAAGAGGCTTGAAGCAGAAACTCATGAAATCTTCTTGTCTCCCTCAGTTTGACCAAGAACTTAAATAAAGGGCAGAAGTTTGAGACTGTAAGCTCTAGCTTTTCTGCTCGGTTAAAAGTAACAGCACAGTAATCATTGGCTCAAAACCTTTGACTTATCCTTTTGTTGCTTATCAGTCTCTGTTTTTTGTTTTTGTTTTTTGGTGCAAAGTAGCAGAAAAATAATTCTAAAAAGTGTGTAACTAAGTGACTTACATTTAAAAAAATGGTTTTTTTTTGAGAGAGAGAGAGTGAGCATGGGTTGGGGAGAGGGGCAGAGGGAGAGAGAGAGAATCTTAAACAGGCTCCATACTCAGTGCAGAGCCCGACAAGGGGCTCGAACCCATGACCCTGGGATTATGACCTGAGTCAAAATCAAGAGTTGGATGGTCAACCGACTGAGCCACCCAGGTACCCCATAAGTGACTTTCATTTCAAATCCGCTTTAAAAAATACACATTTTCTAAAAGAATAATTGCAAATTTGGCCTCATGTATACCTTTTGCAAGGCTATAAACTGAAAACCTGACCATTTAAAGTTTTATTTATTGGGGCGCCTGGGTGGCTCAGTCAGTTAAGCGTCCGACTTTGGCTCAGGTCATGATCTCACAGTTTGTGGGTTCGAGCCCGGCATCAGGTTCTGTGCTGACAGCTCAGAGCCTGGAGCCTGTTTCAGATTCTGTGTCTCCCTCTCTCTCTGCCCCTCCTCTGTCAAACTAACGTATGACAATGTAAGTAAACTGACTTAGGGTTTGTCTTCCAAACTGCCACTGAAAGAGGAGTTCTGAAAACATCTTGAGCAATTGCAGTGTCACTGGAGGAAGCGAATGGGCTTTGGAGATGATCTCTTTGAAGACGGTCTTCCTCGGAGATAGAAGTTCTGTTATGTTTAAAAACTATTTCCTTTCTTTATAGTAACATTCTTCCCACCCACCCACCCCCCCCCGACATTTTATTATGAAAAATTTATTATGTTTACTTAAACACACAAAAATTCGAAAGAATTACAGATTGGACAAGAAAACACCCACCACCTTAATTCTACAGTTACTTTGCATATTTGGTCTGATTTTTTTTAAGTTTATGTATTTATTTTGAGAGAAAGCGCCTTCAATATCACGAACCATGAGATCATGACCTGAGCCAAAATCATCCAAAATCAAGAGTCCGAAATCAAGAGTCGGATGTTTAACTGACTAGGCCCCTGAGGTGCCCCGGGTCTGATTTTTTGGCTGACTTGTGTTGAAAGCCTATTGACTTCAAAGATCCAATACAACGAACAGTTTAACTTTGGCCGAACCAGTGAAACGCTCACTGGGGTGAGAGAACAAATTAGCTCCTATGACCATTTCACCTTCTATGTGTTTTTCAGGACGTGTTCCACATGGTAGTTGAAGTACCGCGCTGGTCAAATGCAAAAATGGAGGTATGTTTCTCCTTACACTGATGATCAGACTTAGGATATTAATTTTGATCTAAGCACACTGATTTGCATTGCTTGAGTGTTCAACCGCTGAAGCCTAAGGTTTTCTTCTTGCTGGTCCCAATCTCTTCTCCGGTAGGTTGCATCGCCCACTGCCTGCCAGTCTTCCCCCTGGGCTCTGAAGCGGCAGACTGTCCTCCCCACACCTTTGCTTCTGGCTTCTGAAAGCCTAGAATTACCTGTTTCTCCTGTGTTATCCCCTTTAAGTCCATCAACGACTCCTCCAGACTCCTCCATGGAGTCACCGGGCTTTCTTTAGTTACCCCAGCCACCTGTGATTGTATTGGAATTTCTGTTACGTTAATTTCTTTCTGATGACTCCTAATAGATTCGGCTTTTTGTTGTGGATATTTGTTACATTTCTTCTATCACCTAATTAAGCTTTTTGACAGTAGCCATATTTTGCATGTAATATACACTCAAATATTTGAATAATTTAAAAAGTTTTAAGGAAAGCCTAAGTTGGATAATATTTACTTTGCCCTTTTAATACAAATCTTAAAACATTTCTCAAATGTTAGGATTTTATTCCAGGTAATTTTAGTTTTTGCTTTCTTGAATAAGTAAATTTTGGGGCTTTTTTTTTTAGTGTTTTTTTTCCCTTCTTGATAGTTCCTGTGTACCTCAAATAAGTTTTCCAATTTAAGGCTGATTATGGAAAAACTTTTATATCAAATCATAAAAATGTTAGAGGCAAAATACTTCATTAAAGTGGAATTACAGGATATGCATTCCATAATTCATTTCCTCAAATCGTTATTTGAATAGTATTTTATATCCAAATATACAATAATTTGAAATTTTTTATTTCAGATAGCTACAAAGGACCCTTTAAACCCAATTAAACAAGATGTGAAAAAAGGAAAACTCCGTTACGTTGCAAATCTGTTCCCTTATAAAGGATATATCTGGAATTACGGTGCTATCCCTCAGGTATGTATCTGTGCAGTGGCTAAAAATGTACTTTTTAGCTTACAAAAAATTGACCTATAGCTGTTAGTGGAAAAGATTTAAACACCTGCAGAAAGTTTATGCCATAGTAGATTTTACCAACATAAGAGTAATATTTTTAATTTAAAAAACTTTTAAAAATGTTTTTATTTATTTTTGAGACAGAGAGAGACAGAGCATGAGCAGGGGAGGGGCAGAGAGAAAGGGAGACACAGAATCCGAAGCAGGCCCCAGGCTCAGAGCTGTCAGCACAGAGCCCAACGTGGGGCTCGAACTCACGGAGTGTGAGATCATGACCTGAGCTGAAGTCGGACGCCCAACCGACTGAGCCACCCAGGCGCCCCAGGAGTAATTACTTTAATACTTCCTTGAATAAACTTATTTTCAAAATAAACTGAAGATAAATGTTTTATGATATTTAAATTCACATTTGAAAGTTCTTTTCTGAAATATTTATCTTTCTATATGGACTGGTTGTAAACCATATGCTTTGTTTCTTTACGGAATGAGTGGCAAAGAGGGACCATGTAGGCTAGTGGTTGAAAGCATGGATTTTTGGCACCACATCCCAAGTCTGCCACTTGCTGGCTCACCTGACTTGCCTCTCTTTCCTCCTCCCTGAGGCCAATCTCTCTGAGATTATGAGCACTTAATTCATATGGCTATTGTGAGGAGCCTGGCACAGGTAAGCTTTCATGTTGGGAGTCCTGATTTCTTCTTCTTAATGCCAGTCTTTTTGTGGTAAAGTAATAATGGGGTTCTGTTTTCCTAAACAGACAACACCTTTGAGGAGGGAGGATGTCTGTATTGTATACCAATTTATCCCAGCACAATGCCAGTGTGTATAGTAGGCTCTTATTTAATATTTAAAGGAAGAATCACTAGAATCATGTCTAGTATGAGTAAATGATGGATATTTAATTCCAGTTTGTCTAGGCTAATGCCTGTGGTACTTAGGATTTTTACATGAAATACTCAACTTACTTTTTCCTGTTGATAAATGGTTTGTTTTTATTAACCATTAAGTCTATTAAGTCGAGTCTACTGTGAAACAATCTGTAAGTTACCAAAACATAGATCAAACTCAGCTGGTAATCACAAAGTCATTTTTCTGCCTTAGTTATAGCACTTCACCTTGTATTCCAGTTCATTTAGTAGTTAGCCTCAAAATATTGTCCATCTGGGAAAACACTGCTGAAATACTTATTCTTCTGGAGGTTGGATTTGGCTTTGTTGGATCTGGTCTTTGTTTACCCCCCTTCACTTTTTTTGCCTTTATTCCAGCTGAATAGCCAAGAAATATGTTCTAGATTGAGGGAGAAAATAACTAGAACAATAAGTACATTTTAAACATCCAAGCAAGCACAAGCCATCTGTAAGATCTCTGCAGAGATTCAGGAAATAAAGCTAGCAATTGAAAGCTCCAGAAGATCCTGATTGAGCTTTTCAGTCTTGGCTCCTGGTCGGTGATGACACTTACCATCAGAACATCTCATTTCCCTTTTAGCATTACTGTCTACCTACCTCTGTTTTGGAAATTTATTTTAAAGAAAATCTAATTCATAGAAGATAGTGAGCACAAAAAGTTCATCAAAGTACTTTCCTTTTAATGTATTTTTTAAGTAAATATTTGGGTCTGTATTTGTGTTGCATGTTGTCTCAACTATTAGGTGGTTGGGTTTTGTTTGTTTTAAATAGGATTATTATTGAGGCACCTGGCTGGCTCAGTTAGTAGAGCATGCGACTGTTGATCTTGGGGTTGTAAGTTCAAGCCCCACATTAAGTGTAGAGATCACTAAAAATAAAATAAATAAATAAACTTTAAAAAAAAGTATCATCTGTTTTAAAGCTTAAATTTAGGGGTGCCTGGGTGGCTCAGTCGGTTAAGTGTCCGACTCTTGAGGTTTGTGAGTTCGAGCCCTGCATTGGGCTCTGCACTGACAATCTGGAGCCTGACTTGGGATTCTCCCCCTCTCTTTGTCCCTCCCCCACTTGCTCTCTATATCTCTCTCAAAATAAATTTAAAAAACACTTAAACTTAAAAAAACAAAAAACAAAAATAAGAAATCTTAAATTCAGTTTAGCGTATTTAGCATAGAATATTTAGTTGAGTGTATATAGCATATTTAGCATAATAGGGTCCTAGCATTTAATTAAAATTACTTTCGACTTCAGCCAGGTCACGATCTCGCGGTCCGTGAGTTCGAGCCCCGCGTCGGGCTCTGGGGTGATGGCTCAGAGCCTGGAGCCTGTTTCCGATTCTGTGTCTCCCTCTCTCTCTGCCCCTCCCCCGTTCATGCTCTGTCTCTCTCTGTCCCAAAAATAAATAAATGTTGAAAAAAAAAATTAAAAAAAAAAATTAAAATTACTGTGTGTAGTGAAGATTCTTAGATGTAAATCAAAAATTTCTTAAAAATGAGAAAAAAATAGCTGAATATTCATATTTTTGTAGAAAGACTCATGGGCTGCTATCTTTTAATGCAAACATGATCCACTTTGTCAGTAGCTTGTATAGAAATGATATACTCTCAGACTTAGTTTTTTTTTAATTTTTAATTAATTAATTTAATTTTTAGACTTGGGAAGACCCAGGACACAATGACAAACACACTGGCTGTTGCGGTGACAATGACCCAATCGATGTGTGTGAAATTGGAAGCAAGGTAATGGAATCTGAAATGTTTTTCTGTAGTGTCAAGATGATAGTAACGAAGTATACAAAGTTCATACTTTAAAAAATATTGTGAATAAAATATATGCATGTTAGTGAAATAGTGATGTCTCTTTGAGAAGTTAAAACTTCTAGTTCTGCTAAGCATTTGTATACTATAATGTGTGCATTTAAACTTAGTCTAAAAAAATGTATGTATACACGCACGCAGAAGAAGCAGTTGTGTTCTGCAGTGCTTTGGCAGGCAGATGACTAGTCAACGGGTAGAGTACCAGGAGGCAGATTTCATCTCGATACAAGGCAAACCTTGCCGACTTGCTCGGAACGGTCAGTGAACCGACCCATGTCAGCCAACCTCAGGAGCTGGAGCTCTATGGTCGGAATTTCTTCATCAAGTAGGGCAACTCTCACATCACGACTGTAGTTATCATTTCCTTACGATACCGCTCAGGCTGAGGGAAATAGTTAACAACCGAAAAGAAAGTTGGCATTCAGTTTTTTAACTCATTAAGTTAAATCATATTGTTTGACTTGCCTAATTCAGTTGTTTGAATAAAATAAAAAGTAAAGAAAGCACATTTAAATATGTGTTTGGAACATATTATGGAGGATTTATTTTTTGGCCCAGTCAATGACACCTCAAAAAATATGAATTATCCTCAACTACGTTACTGATTTTCTTAGGGCCTCCAAGGGTACTTATTTTCAGTTTTGATAAGACAGGGATCTGCTTGTTTAGCTTTTTAAAAATTGCCTAAAGAAACCATTTTATGGTAAGTTTGCAGAAACTTGGCATCTTCCTTGTTTCCTGTTATCTACCAAGTAAAACTTTTCTTCCAAAGTTTCATTCTGTGGTATTGTCCTAACTGTAGTTATTGACTCTTAGGTATGTGCAAGAGGTGAAATAATTAGTGTGAAAGTTCTGGGCATACTGGCCATGATCGATGAAGGGGAAACCGACTGGAAAGTCATTGCCATTAATGTGGATGATCCTGATGCAGCCAATTACAATGGTAAGGAAATCTGAAGATCTAAAGTCTTTACATCTAAATCTTACTCCCCACCAAATTTAACCTATAGAGACAGAATCACCTTCAGTAAGCACTAAGGAATAAGCCCACGCCTTCAAACTGTTAAAGAATGGAGAAGCAAAACATTTGACAAAGCACTGTTATTCCGCACAGTGAACTTCTTAGTAATTAACTTAGTAATTGAGTAAATTTTCTCCTTCATTCCAGGAAAGGAAAAATCTGGTAGTTTGTGTTTACTCTTTTCTCTTTTCCTTCCATACATACTAGCATTCTCTTGCTTTATTTATTTATTAAAAAATTTTTTTGAGTGAGATATGATCTGCATGCTATAAAATTCATCATTTTAAAGTGTACAATTCTACGATTTTTAATATATTCACTCTGTTGTGCAACTGTCTCCATTGTCTAATTCCAGAACGTGTTCCCTACTCTAACAGTAAGTTCTGTATCCATTAGCAGCCACTCCCTGTTCCCATTTCCCCCAGTCCCTGGCAATCACTAATGTATTGTTTGTCTTAATGGACTGGCCTGTTCTGAACATTTCACACAAATGGGATTGTATGTTAATGTGTCTGTCTAGCTTCTTTGACGTAGCATAATGTTTTCAGGACTCATCTGCAGTGTAACATGTATCAGTACTTCATTACCCACCCCCCCTTTTTTTTTTGGTGGTAAAATTCACTTAACACAAAATTACCATTTTAACAATTTTAAAGTGTACAATTTGGTGGCATTTAATACATTCACAAAGTCACACGACATCACCACAGTCTAGTTCCAGGACATTTCATCATTCTATGTCTAAGCAGTCACTCCCTATCCCCTGCTCTTCCCAGGCCCTGGCAATCCCTAATCTGCTGTCACCATAGATTTCCCGATTCTGGATATTTCTTGTACGTGGAATCCTAAAACATGTATGTGGCCTTTTGCCCTGCAGTAGAGGCTATTGGAGTACTGAAAACTTTCTCTGGGCGGTTGGCCCCATGCTGCAAATAGTATGCAGCTTTCCCTCCAAGTCAGCCTAAGATAGTGTCTGTCTGTCATCTGTTATAATCTGAAGAGTTTATTGGCATTGCTAGATGGAGAGAATTCTTGACTAGCCACACCTCTGGGAGAGATACACACAGAGCCATGGAAGAGGACTACTTACCACTAAAGCAGTCAGTTCAGACACACTGATCTTCTTGGTCGTTGTGGAGCCCCGATAGCCAGGTTGCCCTGCTATTTTGTGGGAACCCGCGAAAGTAAGCCTGGGGTTCCATGCTTGCTACAACACCAAGGACTGCCGGGCTGGTTAGGAAAGCCAAACCCAAGAGGCAACAGCACAGAATTGGTGCTGTCTTTGGTAGGCTCTTGATGTGGCATCAGGAGGCAGTTCTGGTAGCTCTGGAGACCACTCCTGTGTCTCTGTATGCAGCTTTGCAAGATGAGGAACAAAAGTTGACTGGATTCTTTTTTGCCGACCTTTTCTTTTCTGGATCTGGTGTTCAGGATTCTGCAGTCCGGATCCAGCATACCTTTCAATGTCTGGTTCGCAGTCAGAGAGTTAAATCAGCTCTGACAGTTTTCCTCACTGTGGTATAATAAAAACATATTTGGTCTTTTGTTTCCAGTTCCTGGCAGAAAACTCTCTAATAGAAGTTACTATTGTATTGGTTGTTTTCTTAGTACTTAACATCAGAGCTATTCTAAGACACTAGATGATTTCCTTTTAATGTCTGTGTGTTCTCTTTTCAGCAAGGTGGTTCACTCTAATGTTATCTTGAACTTTTTTGATAATCCATCCTATCGCTCTCTCAAAGTACGTACTTGATATTTGTATTGCATGAACAATTACATATTCATCTTGCAATCTGCTTGTCCTCTTTTTAGATATTAACGATGTCAAGCGGCTGAAACCTGGGTACCTGGAAGCTACTGTGGACTGGTTTAGAAGGTACAAGGTTCCTGATGGAAAACCGGAGAACCAGTTTGCTTTCAATGCAGAATTTAAAGATAAGGTAGTGTGTCATATAGAAGTGTAGCTTTCGGCCCGTTTGTATCGAGACCAACTTAACTATATCGTTACCATTTAAAGACTGTATGACCATAAAACAAATGTTTAAAGATATAGGTAAGACAGCCTTGATATCGATTCATTTAAATGTCCTCTTCCATTTCTGACACAAGGAAACGAATTTAGAAAAGACAAAGTTCTCAGGCTTTGGCAAAATGTTGATAATAAGGAAAAGACACTTATCTGTCTTTGTAATGCATATCTTCAAATTACAGGATTTTGCAACTGATATTATTAAAAGCACTCATGACCACTGGAGAGCATTAGTGACGAAGAAGATCGATGGAAAGGGGATCAGTTGGTAAGCAGGAACTCTTCTCTGTGTGTTTACCACAGAAGGCAGACCAGCTTGCTCCAAAGGTTTTAACGACCATAAACACACTGTATTATTACATTCCTTTGAAAAGGGATGGCTGGTTTGTGAGTCATTGCTAAAGTAAGTGGGAAGGTAGGTATATAAGCAACTGAAAAGTACTCATGAGATACTCTCTGAACAAGTACAAACTAAAACTATAAAAGGGACCGTGGGATCAGAGCTTTGTGAGGGTAACTAGAAAGGCTTACAAGCAGAGTGCTCAGAATGTAGTGAGTGAAATAAGGTTGAGTGCAAGAGTTTTGCTCTGATCTAAATATGTAAGATGTGTTGCCGCTAAACCAGGATCTACCATGCACACAGAATTTACTACTGCTAATAATAGCTAATACTTATTGAGCAGTTAATATTTGCCAAACATGTAGCAGAGATGCAGGGAAATTAAACTTAACCAAAGTCATCCTTCAATAAGTGTTTCATGGTTAGGACTCACATCCAAGTCTGTCTGGCCCCCAACCCATGTCCAGGATCAGATGCTTCCTCTTGGGTTTTTAGAGGTTTACAAGAGAATGCCCACTATCACCACTTAACTAATGTCGTTCTTGAAATAGTAGCCAATGAAGTATATAAGAGAAATGATGTATTTTGATGCAGCAATGTTGGAAATGGAGGATCAAATTGTCATAGATGATATGATTTTGCACCTAGAAAACCCCAGGAAATAATTCAAAAAGGTGCCCTATTACAAAATGAGTGTGTATGTATATTGATAGCATTCTATACAAGTGATTACAGAAACTATAATGGAGGAAAAGGTCTCATATGGAATAGTATTTAAAAAAACAAACAGGGGCGCCTGGGTGGCTCAGTCGGTTAAGCAGCCGACTTCGGTTCAGGTCATGATCTCGCGGTCCGTGAGTTCGAGCCCTGCGTCGGGCTCTGTGCTGACAGCTCAGAGCCTGGAGCCTCTTTCAGATTCTGTGTCTCCCTCTCTCTGACCCTCCCCCGTTCATACTCTGTCTCTCTCTGTCTCAAAAATAAATAAACGTTAAAAAATAAAAATAAAAAAAAAACAAACAAAGAAACACCAGGACACCTGGTGTCCTAGTCGGTTAAGCCTCCAACTTTGACCCAGCTCACGATCTCACCGTTTGTGAGTTCAAGCCCCACATCAGGCCCTGTGCTGATAGCTCAGAGCCTGGAGCCTGCTTCAGATTCTGTCTCAGTCTCTCTCCACCCCTCCTCTGCTTGCACTCTGTCTGTCTGTCTGTCTGTCTCTCTCTCTCAAATATAAATAAACATTTAAAAAAAAAGAAAAGAAACAGATTTGTATCTAAAATATACATGATACTCAGGGGCACTGACTGGGTGGCTCGATTGGTTAAATGTCTGACTCTTGATTTCAGCTCTGTTCATGATCTCACGGTTTGTGAGATTGAGCCCTGTGGTGGGCACTGGGATTCTCTCTCTGTCTCTCTGCCCCTCCCCTGCTTGTACACATGTGTTCTCTCTCAAAATAAATAAACTTAGAAAAACAAAACACCAAGGTATAAACAAGACAGTGCAAGACCCATAAGAAGAGCAGTTTAAGACTATTGAGAAATATAAAATATGATAAAAAGAAAAGTAAACTATGTTCCTTAATAACATTCAATTTCGTTAGGAAAAATTTGCGTGTGAAAATAGCCAGGAAAATTCTGGAAAAAAAAAAAATGAGGGTAGTGTTGGAGGTGGGGGGAGGAGTGTTAATTATTTTCATAATGTTGAGTGATATTGTTTTACCCAAAGTTTGATATTGAAGAAGAAAGTCAGATTACTCAGTCCTGTTAGAGTTTGGTAGACCCAATGCCATATGGGAATTTAGTTTATAGTAAAGTATTACGGATGAATGGTGTTGGACCAACTGGCTGTTGAGGAAGAAAACAGGCTAGATCCTGACCTTCCTCCTTATTCTCCTTAATGGCAGATACACACTGGCAACCACCACCATGTTCTGGCTGTTTCGATTTGTGTTTAAAAGGTGCTGTGACCAGGTAGGTGCTTCATGAGCTCCCCAGGGAAGCAGCTCAGCATGTTTTCCTTATTTAATTAATGCACCCTTATTTAATTGGGTGCAGCCTGTCGGCCCTCGTCTTACATTAGTATTTAATTCCAGAAACATAAATTTTTTTTTTTTTTAATTTTTTTTTCAACGTTTATTTATTTCTGGGACAGAGAGAGACAGAGCATGAACGGGGGAGGGGCAGAGAGAGAGGGAGACACAGAATCGGAAACAGGCTCCAGGCTCCGAGCCATCAGCCCAGAGCCTGACGCGGGGCTCGAACTCACGGACCGCGAGATCGTGACCTGGCTGAAGTCGGACACTTAACCGACTGCGCCACCCAGGCGCCCCCAGAAACATAAATTTTGATGCAAAAAAATTATAGAATAAGTATAGGTTAATCTATTAATTAGCTTATAGTAGAGAAGCCCTTTCTAAATAGAACACAGACTCAAAATCCATAAAAGAAAGGTTTACTTGTGATATTTTTATGTATCAGGAGACCATTTTTCCCAGTTTTTTTGTAAAAAAACACAACAAGGGGCAAAATAATTTGTAAATAGCTTATTCGAGTTGATAAGAAAAAGACAACTCAATAGATGGAGAGAAAAGATAGAAAAAGGAAGTTTACATATAAGAAGGTGTACAGACTCACTCATGATTTATAAAATGCAGTTCAGCAAGATAATGATATCCCCCATTAGATTTGCAAAAATTAAAAAAAATTAGATGATAGCCAGGGTTACCAAGAACATACATACATGGTTGTTGAGCGTATAAATGGGTACAGGCTTGGTGAAGGGGAATTTGACAATATCTAGTCCAGAAGTTAAAATTGCGTGTATTTCTTTATACCACTACTGCTAGGAATATATCTGTAGTTCACCAAGATACATGTATAAGGATGTTCATTATAGTGCCCTTTATAATAGCAAAAAGGAAAAATGTAATGGTTAAGTACATCTATATGATAGGACAGTATATGGCACGTTAAAAGAATATCTTTATATGTTGATATGGAATGATATCCAAAACATATTAAGGGAGAAAAGCAAAGTTCCTAGTAGTGTACTTAACATGATCCCATTTATGCAAGATAAACACATACTCCACACTCACAACAGCATCTATTTATATTTAAATTTGGGGGGGCACCTAGGTGGCTCGGTTGGTTAAGTGTCTGACTCTTGATTTCAGCTCAGGTCCTGATCTCACAATTCATGAGGTTGAGCTCCACATTGGGCTTTTTTTGCACTGAGCACAGAGCCTGCTTGGGATTCTTTCTCTCCCTCTCTCTTTGCCCCTTCCCCATGCATGTGCGTGCTCTCTTTCTCTCTCAAAATAAATTGAAATAATAATAGTAGTTAAGATTATATTGCATCTATAGTTTATGGTTTTTGTTTTTTTTAATTTCTTAAAATGTTTGTTTATTTTTGAGAGAGAGAGACAGAGCATGAGCGGGAGGGAGACACAGAATCTGAAGCAGGCTCCAGGCTCTGAACTGTCAGGATAGAGCCCGTTGTGGGGCTCGAACCCACAAACCATGAGATCACGACCTGAGCTGGTCAGATGCTTAACCAACTGAGCCACCCAAGCGCCCCTGATTTTTGAAATATTTAACACTATAAGTATTTCCCCATGTCATTAAAAAATGTTTTTATAATATGTAATATTCCATCTCTGTAAAATATCCCATCTCCTAGATATACCATTTTTTTAAAGTTTATTTATTTAGAGAGAGAGAGCACACAAGTGAGTTTGAGCCATGGCTTATTCATAACTGATAATTGGTACCTTTGACCCCCTTTACCCATTTCACCCACCCTCCCTTCTGCCTCAGTTAACCCCCAGTATGTTCTCTATATCCATGAGCGTGGTTTTGTTTTTTGTGTTTTTAGATCCCACATATAAGTGAGATTACATGGTGTTTACCTTTTCCTGTGTGACTTATTTCAGTTAGCATAATGTTGTCACAAATGGCAAGGTCTCATTCTTTTTTATGGCTGAATAATATTCCAGAGTGTGTGTGTGTGTGTGTGTGTGTGTGTGTGTGTGTGTATGTACACACTACATTTTCTTTATCCATTCATTCATTGGTAGACCTTTAGGTTTTTTCCATGTCTTGGTTGTTGTAAATCAAGCTGCAGTGAACATGAGGGTACATACACGTTTCCCATTTAGTGTTTTTGTATTCTTCTGATAAATACACAGAAGTCGAATTGCTGGATCAAGTGGTAATTCTATTTTTAATTTTTTGAGGACACTTCATACTGTTTTCCATAGTGACTGCATCAATTTGCATTTCCACCAGCAGTGCACAAGGGCTTCATTTTTCTTCTACATCCTACTAACACTTATTATTTCTTACCTTGTTGATATGGCTTGTTGATAATAGCCATTCTAATGGGTGTGATTCACAGTGGTTTTGATTTGCATTTCCCTGATGGTGAGTGTTATTGAGCATGTTTTTATGTACCTGTTGACCAACTGTATTGTGTGTCTTTGAAAAAATTTCTGTCTGATGCTCTTACCCATTTTTTAATCAGATTGATTGTTTGCTGTCAAGCTGTATGAGTTCTTTATATATGTATTTTGGATCTTAACCCCCTATCAGATACATGATTTGCAAATATTTTCTCCCATTTAGTAGGTTGCCTTTTCATTTTGTTGATGGTTCCCTTTGCTGTGTAGAAGCTTTTTAGTTTGATGTTGTCCCACTTATTTTTTGCTTTTGTTTGCCTGTGCTTTTTGGATAAATCCAAAAATTGATCCCCAAAAGTGATGTCAGGGAGCTTACTGCCTGTGTTTTCCTGTAGGAGTTTAATGGTTTCAGGTCTTACATTCAAGTCTTTAACCTATTTTGGGTTAATATTTGTGTATAATGTAAGATAGTGGTCCAGTTTCATTCTTTGCTTGTGCCTGTCCAGTTTTTCCAACACCATTCATTGAAGAGACTGTCCTTTTCTCATTGTATATCTTGGCTCCTTTACCGTAAACTAGCTGACTTTATATGAATGGGTTTTATTCCTGGCTGTCTATTCTGTTCCATTGATCTCTGTGTCTGTTTTTATGCTAGTACCATACTGTTCTGGTTAACGTAACTTTGTAAGGTAGTGTGAAATCAGGGAGTGTGATGCCTCCAGCTTTGCTCTTATTTCTCAAAATTGTTTTGGGCTACTCAGGGTTTTTTGTGGCTCCACACAAATTTTAGGATTGTTTGTCCTGTTTGAAAAATGCCATTGAATTTTGATAGGGATTGCATTGAATCTGTAGACTGCTTTTGATAGTATGAACATTTTGACCATATTCTTCCAGTCCACGAGCATGGAGTATCTTTCCATTTATTTGTGTCTTCCTCAATTTCTTTTTATTAATGTCTTACAGTTTTCAGTGTACAGATCTCCCACCTCCTTGGTTAAATTGGGGTGCCCAGCTAGCTCAGTTGGTGAAGCATGCATCTCTTGATCTCGGGGTCGTGAGTTCAAGCCCCACATAGAGATTACTTAGAGCATACACAGAGATTACTTAAAAAAAATTTATTCCTGGGTATTTTATTCTTTTTGATGCAACTGTAAATATTATTATTTTCTTTCTTTTTAAAAAAATTGTTTTGGTAACGTTTATTCTTGAGAGAGAGGGGGATACAGAATCTGAAGCAGGCTCCAGGCTCTAAGCTGTCAGCACAGAGCCCGGCACGGGGCTTGAACCCATGAACCGTGAGATCATGACCTGAGCTGAAGTCGGAATCTTAACCTACTGAGCCACCCTGGCGCCCCAAGTGTTACTATTTTCTTAATTTCTCTTTCCGATGGTCTGTTATTAGTGAATCGAAAATGTAACAGATTTCTGTATAGATTGATTTTCTATCCTACAACTTGAGTAAACTTGATTCAGGTAAACCCAACTTGAATCTCATCTGGCTTCCCATCTCAACCTGTTGTTTTTTAACTCTTAATAGACAGGTTTCGTTACTATGACTCATGACTACTTTTGTTTTCTTTCACAGCATGAATACTACGGTGCCTGAGAGCCCCTTCAAGTGTGATCCTGATGCTGCCAAAGCTATTGTGGATGCTGTATGTAGAATTTTCCTTGAAAAAGACCGTTCCTGGTGGCTAAAAAAAACTATGCTAATGGGGAAGGAAAGTACTTCTTTCAACAAATATCAGAGTTCCTCCTCATGCATATTACCGTGTGAGGTCTTGAAATTGCAAACGATGAGCGCACACAAGTAGACCTTTGACTGAAGGAAGAAGCTAAGAAGGATGCTAGTCAACACTAACAGGGCAGATGAGAAAACAGTATAATTTGTAACAATCAAAATGATTCCAGAATATACCGACTAACCCAAGTGCCTGCGTACCTATCACAGGCCATTTTTCACAAAAGAATTAATGGGAACTTACTTGACTTTTTATAGAAAGGACTAAGAAAGTGGTCAAGTTTCAGGCACCGTGCAGGAGTGGTTCATAATCTTACAATTTTGACTTTGTATTATTTTCAATTATTTGGATTAACCAAAAGACTGAACTAGATAATCCTAAATTATTCTTATTAACTATATTAATTAAGGAAAACAAACAGAAAACATGAAGTCTGACTTCTTACTAGTAGCCTTGTAAGTGGGGTATATTACAAGGAAAAAGAATAATTTAACAACGAAGCCAGTATATTTAGGTTTGTCTTTATACATGAATCCTGACAACGTTGAGGTGAATTGGAAAAATTAGAAGGGAAAAACCATTGGCTAACAATCATAACTTTTCAATGAGAACGCTCTGCCTACTTTTTATGTATGTGTGTATATATATATATATGTATATATATAAAATCATTGCAAATGCATAAATCAGTTATCTCAAGATGCATTTCCTTTTGTTTATTCTCCTGGGTGCCTTCAAAAGCTAAGAGGCCTGAATTTGTTTCTTGGCAGGAGAGCAAACATTACCTTGTTTCTATATATTATAAATTATTTTTAGGATTTAAAAATTGGGGAAGTCCTCTTCTGTTCAGATTCTGTTTAATATATGTGTTGGTGTACTTTTTTAGTTTATTTTTTTCTGGCATTAGACTAATACATTTTCATATTTTATTTTAGTTACCACCACCATGTGAATCTGCCTGCACAATACCAACAGATGGTAAGATCTCCATTCTAGTAAAACTACACTAAACATTGTATGTATGTGTGGGAAAATTATATCTGTATCTACAGATACATCTTACATACCACATCTACGGAGAAAGAGAAGGAAGGGGAGAAGAGGCATTTCTAGAGTCCCATAATGTCTGTGGGAAGAAAGATAGCTGCACGGGCTCTCCTTCCCCCCAGCCCCCATCATGGCAGTTTCCCAAGCACGACCCAGTCTTCTCCTCTGGGTGCTGGGTAGATGCCTTGTAGATGTTGGAGCAGGTGGGGCTCTGGATCCCAATCTGGCCACAGGCTGCTTCACCCAGAAAACAGTTCTCTCCCCCTGTAGATTTAGAATTCTCTATAAGGTTCTTCTGGTGAGAATTACGTGTGTATTGATTAGTATCAAGAGTAAAGAAGCCCAAAAGAAAACACTGTGATTAGTGTTTTTTTGCTTATAAATGTCACATGTAATGTCACATTGTGAAATGTCACGTCGAAGTTTTTTTTTAAGGCAACCCATGGTAGGATATATGTTGGGTATGTTTTGATCCTTCTTATTTATTTAAGAAAAAAAAAATTTTTTGAACATTTATTCATTATTGAGGGACAGAGACAGAGCATGAACATGGGAGGGGCAGAGAGAGGGGGAGATACAGAATCTGAAGCAGGCTCCAGGCTCTGAGCTGTCAGCACAGAGCCCGATGTGGGGCTCGGACCCACGAGCAGTGAGATCATGACCAGAGCCAAAGTCGGATGCTTAACCGACTGAGCCGCCCAGGTGCCCCGGGTATGTTTTGATTCTTTCAACGTTTATTTATTTTTGGGACAGAGAGAGACAGAGCATGAACGGGGGAGGGGCAGAGAGAGAGGGAGACACAGAATCGGAAACAGGCTCCAGGCTCTGAGCCATCAGCCCAGAGCCCGACGCGGGGCTTGAACTCACGGACCGCGAGATCGTGACCTGGCTGAAGTCGGACGCTTAACCGACTGTGCCACCCAGGCGCCCCTGTTTTGATTCTTAATAGAGATTCTAATTTGGTTTTCTTTTCTCCAAATACAGTGGATAAGTGGTTCCATCACCAGAAAAACTAAGGAAAATTCTGTGGAATACAAGCTGATATTGCTGCGTCCTGTTCATCTGGAGTATTAGATGCAAAAGTAGTAGCTTTTCAAAGCTTTAAATTCATAGAGCTCATCTAACTAAAGCAAATTCTGCTGTGACCAATATTCAGAATGTTATCCATCTAAAAGCATTTTTCATATCTCAACTAAGATAACTATTAGTACATGTTTCACTGTCAAAGCAGTTGTAATTTGGAAGTCATTTGTGAATAAACATGCAAGATAACTACATATTGGATGTATATGTTTACCATGTGTTAGGAAATAAAATTATTTTGCTGAAACTTCATTTATAATATTTTTACTTTAATCTGAAACCTGATGTTACCAAAGAGGCGTGGGTTGCCGTTTGGCGTTTGTTTTCTATCCGTGATCTTATAATTCAATTTTGTAATTATTAGGCTAAAATTGGCTTGATTTTTAGGAAGCTGAGAATGACACGCCTTGTGTTTACAGTAGCCTCGATACTATGTTCTTACCTAATTCCTAGCATCCCGTTGTAAAGCAGAAGTTTTTATATTAGCAGAAAGCAAAACCTTGCTCAGCTTTTGAAATGATATAGTTACTTTTTAAATTTCTCTAATCAACTAATTGGACTCTTGAGTTATTTACATTATATTCTGAGTTATTAGCCCAGGTAGCTCTGTGATTAAGGTCATGTGTTTTGAAGCTGTACAGACCTGAATTTTCAATCCTAGCCTATCGACTTTAACTCTGTAACCTTAGGTCAGTTACCAACCACCCAACTTCAGTTCCCTCATTTGTAAATAAGATGTTACTTGTGTAATGGCATGTATTAAGTGGATTTTTTAAACTGAAATTTTTCATTGAGATCAATGTAGATTCACATCCAGTTAGTTGTAAGAGATAATACAGAGAATTTCTCTCTCTACCTTTCCCTGTTTCCTCCAAAGGTACGATTTTGCAAAGCGATAGTATAATGTCACAATCAGGACAATGGCTTTGAGACAGAATACTGATCTTATTCAGATTTTCCAGTTTTACCTATACTCGTTTGTGGTGTGTATTGTTGTGTACAACTGAGTCGCCTAGGAAGGTTCCTGTACCCTACAAGATGCTCAAGTTTTGGCAACACGACCTCCTGTCGCCCTTTTATAACCACGCTTTCCTCTTTCATGGTCTTTCCACCCCCCCATCCTTAATCTCCAAATCAGCAACTGCTAATTTGTCCTCTAGTTCTACAATTTTGTCATTTCAAGAATGTTCTATAAATGGTACCATATAGTGGGTAACCTTGGGTTTGGCTTTTTTTTACTCAGCGTAATTCCCTGGAGATTCTTCTAGGTTGTTGCATGTTTTTGAAAATTCATTCTTTTTTATTCATCCCTTTTTATTGTTGAGTGGTATTCCATGGTATGCATACCAAACTTTGTTTTGCCTGTTGAAGGACTTCCAGGCTCACTGCAGTTTTTGGCTGTTACAAATAAAGCTGCCGTGAACATTCCCATACACATTTGTGTGTCAGTATCACCTTCCATTGTAACTGCTAGGTCAAATGATAGATGCACGTTTATTTTTTTTTTTAATGTTTATTTATTTATTTTGAGAGAGCACGGAGGAGGGGGCAGAGGGAGACAGAGAAAATCCCGAGCAGGCTCCTCGATGTCAGCTGGAAGCCCGACTCGGGCTTGACCCCACAAACCGTGAGATCCTGACCTGAGCTGAAATCAAGAGTCAGATGCTCAACCGACTGAGCCACTCAGGCACCTCAATAGATGCACATTTAGTTTAATAATAAGAAGCTGCCAAATTGTTTTCCGGGGTGGCTCCACTATTTCACATTTAAGATAGTTACCGCTATGTTTGCATTGTATCCTGTTTGGGGTTTGCTCAGCTTGGGTCTGTAAGTTTGTGTCTTTCACCAGATGTGGGAATTTTTAGCCATATTTCTTCAAATACCCTTTTAGGCCTAACCCCCCTCTCCTTTCGATCTGATGATACAAGGGTTGGATCTTTGGTTACTGTCCCCAGGCCCGTAGCTCTCTTTTCCCAGCCTATTTTCTTTTTCACAGTGGGTGAGCTGTGTTGTTCTGTCCCCAAGTTCATGGAGCCTGTCCTCCGTCATCTGCACTCTGACAGTGAACCACTGAGCAAGTGTGCCATTATAATGGAACTATGAAGTTAACTGTATTTTTAGTTCTATGGTTTTTATTCAGTTCTTTTTTATAACTTACATTTCTTTGTTGAGATTCTCTATTTTTTAACCTATTTCAAGGGAATTTCCAATGGACAGTCTAATGGCAGTCTTAAGATGGCTGCTTTAAAATCCTTGTCACAATTCATCTCAGTGTTGGCATCCATTGTCTTTTTTCATTCAGTTGCGATTTCCTTGGTTCACGGTATGATGGGTAATTGTTAGTAGTATCCTAGACATTTCATCTGTGATGGCCCTATTTAAATCTCATGTCTTAGCAGGTGTCACCCCACTTAGGGCTAGCACATGGGGCTCGGCCTACTTTGGGGACTGCGGTTTCAAAGGCACTTTACAGCAGCTTTGCAGTGTTACTTTGGTCTGCCTGGTTTTATGTGGTGCCCTTGGAGCTTCTGTTGGTACCTGCAGGTGCCACCTCAAGGGGCTGGTGGGTATCTCTTGGTGGGGGAAGCATGTGTGGGTCCCCAAACTGATCCCCTCCATCTAGCCAGGGACTAGGCCAGTGTCTCTGGGTCGAGGAGGAGAGTCTTACTTAGGCTGCAGGGATAAAGAGGCTTCCTGGACTTGTCCACCTGCGATAGCTGGATTTCTCCCTCAGGCTCAGCCTGCCCACCCACTTAGGATACTTGGTGGAGAGTCTGTAGGGAAAGAGAATACGTCCCTGGTGGCTTATTCCTGGCTGGACTCCCAGCGATCCCCCTTGCCAGGTAGTGTCACACCCACCAGCGAGACACCCATTCTCTAAGAGGGAGGAATGAGTCTATCTGGGCTGCCTTCTATTGCTAGGTTAAGGGTTGGGGAAGGACTCTCCCTTGGGTGGTAGGACGCACGTGCCCTGCCACTGTGCTGTTCTCTGGTCCTGGTCCCAAACCAGCTCACCTTTTACCACCTTCCGGGGTTTTCCTTTGGTTGTCTCTTTTGCCATTTCCACGGTCTGTAGTTGTGTGTCGCCGTGAGGAGCAAGGAAAAACGGGGCTATGCCATCTTGCCTGGACCCAGAATCAGAAATGTCAGCATTCAGATTTTAGCAGTATTTCTGATACTCCTTTTATAAGTCTGTTTTTAAATGTTGCCTCAGTCATGGTCATACACGACTGCTGAAGTGATTTATTTGTCAGGATGAGAAATATGTTTTGTAACGAAAGATTATACAACGTGGGGGACTTCATAAAAATTGGCCCAATAGTTAGGAATCAGTCACGAAGGTTTTTGCCAGTTTTTAATGCAGCAAGTGACTTTTTTTTCCCCCAAGGACTTGGAAGTCAAGCCTGACTATATTATTACCATGGTTAAGTTACTTGGCCTATCTGAGCTTTAGTTTTTCCATCTGTAAGATGGTCATTGAATCATCATCACAGGGTGGAAGGAATGGAGGTGAAGGACTTCCCCAGTGCCGGGCTCAGAGCAGGTGCTCAATGGAGGCTAGTTGTTCATAATTGTAATCTCAACAACACCGAGTGGGATCACTGCATTTTTTTCAGATAAGGGAATCTGCAACATTGGCCCGGTTGTGTAAAGGGTCTGACTGAGCGCTCCAATTGGAAATTCAAAATTCACTTGCACCATTGCCGAGCCCTGGCCTGCATACGCTGCAGCTGTAAAGGCAATTATGTCCCATCTGATCAGCATATTTGCTCTGCAAGGGCTTCACTTGTGCTTTTGCACAGAATGTTCTTTACGTGTATAAAGAGCTGCTCCGGGCTACTGGTTTCTGGGCAGAAGGGAATTTGCTTTTTACGTGGACAAGAATGCAGTGCAAATTGCTTCATGGCGGGCAAGTATTTATTAAACAATTATAAACTAGAGTTCGTTACCACATAGTTCATTGTCCCCTCTGTTGTGGTGGAATCTTTCCCGTAGTTATTACAAAAACTTCAAATTAACGAGAAAATTGTCATCAGCAGGAAGATTACACAATGAAAATCACAAGGTTATGTGGCAATCTGAATTTAAGAAGAAGCCTAAGAGCAGTCTGGCCATCTCTATCAAAAGTTTAAACTCCTTCTTACCCTTGGAGTCAGCAATTCTGCTCAGAGAATTCATTCCAGTTGACTGAGAGTAGTCAACCGAGCGCACAGCGTATGGCAGCTTTGTTTAGTACGGCAAAACCTGGAAAAATGTCTAACTGTCCAGTTGAGAAGTGGCTAAGTATATTATCAGTACCATGTAGCGGTTCAAGAATAAAGTCACTGCATGGGGCTGATATGGAAAAGATGTTCAAAATACATAAGTGAAGAGACAAAATTGTACTCTAGCAGCTAACTGTGGCCTGTGGGCCAAATCCAGCCTGCCACCTGTCCGGTAACTAAAATCGCTTTGGAACACAGCCACACCCATTCATTTACAAATTGCTGTGGCTGCCTTCAAGCTACAATGGAGAGTTTAGTAGTTGGGACAGAGACCATATGGCCTTCAAAGCCAAAAATATTTCCTATTCAACACGTTACTGAAAACATTTGCCAATCCTTGCTCAATCCTCTGATCCTCTTCGTGTTTTTGACCAAGTGAGCACGGGGGAAACGTTATACATTAGTGGATATGCTCGTACGGACAGAGACCATTTCTGGAAACAAACCACGGTTAACCATGATTATCTTGGGGTGGGAACGCAGACATAAGCACGGAAGCAGTGGGGTCCAGGGAGTTTCCTTCCACTTCATAAGATTCTGTGCTCTCTGGATGGTTTTCCTAAAAGCATGTGTAACTTATTTTTTTTTTTTTTAAGAAAATCAAATGAAGCAGGACACCAATGGACAGTGCTCAGCGCAGCTAGGGGCAGAGGGCTCCCGGCTCCAGGCAGCCGGGTGCGGGTGACCCTTGCACCACCAGCACTGAATCACCTGCGATATTTATAAAAAATAAAGAAGTAAATACAATATATAATATATATGTATAATGTAATATGTATAATATATATATGTATACATATATAACAATATGTATAACAATATACATATTACATATACTTAATACATATATATATATTCTAGATATACTATATGTATGTTCTCTATATATTTTATCTATATGTTCTGTATACAGTCTATAGTCTCTGTGTGTGTGTGTGTATATATATGTGTGTGTGTGTATATGTGTGTGTGTGTGTGTGTGTGTGTATCCTACTAAATTAGACCCAGGAGGTGCTAGGCCCTGAAATCTAATTTTGAACCAGCTCCCCCAGGTGATTCTAACATACCTTGATGTTTGAAACCACTGCTCTAGTCATGAATCTCATAAATCGGCGAAAGATTTCTCAGTGGGTTGTAATATAATCAGCATGAGATAACCAGCAAACATCTACCACAGCAGCAGCAACAGCAACAACAAAAATAGCTCCCATTTGTGAGGCCCCTGGCTGGCCCAATTAGAGCATACGACCCTTGATCTCGGGGTTGTGAGTTCACACCCCATGTTGGCTGTAGAGACTACGTAAAAAAAAAAAAAAAAATCATAAATAAAAAACCTCCCACTTGTGAGTACTTACTAAATGTCAGGCCCTGTGCTATATGCTTTACGTACTTCCATCTTGTTTAATTCACTTGCAACACGGAACCAAGGAGGCCAAGGGACTGTGGTCTCTGAGTGCCTGGGGCCAGGCCCTTGGTGAAGGGCAGGGAATGTCACATCATCCCAGCCCCATGGCCCTCCCCGCAGTGAGGGGCCGGTCTCCTTTGTCACCTGGCAAAGCTACATAATACTGGCTGCAGTTGGTCAGGTGGTCCCAAGACACTAACTGGCTGGGTTACCTTCAACACACAGCACACGGCTTCCACTCTTGGGAAATGAGGTTTGACCTGGGTCCCCTTGAAGGCCTCTTCCAGAGCTGACACCCACGCCCCCACCTTAGAGCCGTAGTATGGGTGTTCCAGTGTGACATGTGGCTCCTCGCTGCTGCACCCATGCGCCTGGGGCCATCCTCCCCTAACCTGCCTGCCTGCTCCTTCCCTGGGAGGCAGATGGTGATGCTGTTTCACACCTGAGTCACGTCTACTTCCCTAGCATCCCTGTCCTCCCTCGCATCTCTCCTCTCAGCTCGTTAAAATATACCCACGTGGGGGCTCCAGCACCCCACGGGGACGCAACCTGTGCCCAGGGGTCCTAGAGCCACCGCGTAGAACCGTGCAAAGACCTGCAGCTTCTATATTACTGGAGAGTGAATAATCACAAGGTTATTCATAGGTTAAAAGACATACACACACACACACACACACACACACACACACACACACACCAGACATGCTGTGGTTTTGAATGCTGGCTTCCCACGGATTTTGAAGAGAAACATGCTATCTCAGGGCAAGGTGCTACCTGTGGCTTTGCTATCTAGGGCTATGCCACCGGATCCCTGGAGTCAAAGTTCATTCTCCTCTGGTCTTGGAGTAAATTCAGAGGCACTTTGCAGAGCACTGCAGGCAAAGAGCTCTGTGCTTCCAGTCGTGAGCCTTGAGTTCTAGCTCTGGCTCTGTGTGACATCAGGCAGATCTTTTGACTTCTCTGGGCCTCATTTTCCTCATTCTGTATAATAACAGAGTGGACTCCTACCCGAGCATATATTTTAACACGGAAGATATCATGTCTCCATGACTCTGATGTAGTCCAGTGGAGCAGGGATGAGCTGGGGAAAGAAAAGTTTCTCTCGGTGACTCGCGCTGGGCTAAGAGCTGGAGGGACAGAAAACCGCAGTCTCACCCTCTTTGCCTTCAAGAAGTTCACTGGTATGGAGGTACACTGAAAAATGATGGTACATGTAGAGAAACTGGACCCCCCCATACACTGCTGGTGGGAATGCAAAATGGTGCAGCCGCCTTGGAAAACAGGCGGTTTGAACATAGTGTTGAAACACTTGAACATAGTGTTACCAGATCACACAGCAGTCTACCCCTAGGTATGTACCAAGAGAAATGTGTCCACACAACAATTTGTACAGATGTTCATAGCAGCATTGTTTAGGATAGCCAACAAGTGTAAATATCCCAAATGTCCATCAACTGCTGAGTGGATAAGTGGTATGACCATGAAGTAGGTATTTTTCAGCCGTGAAAAGGGATGAAATACTGGCACGTGCTACAACCTGGATGAACCGAGAAAACATTATGCTGAGTGAAAGCAGCCAGACACAAAAAGCCATATATCTCGCACGAACTCCATTTACATGAAAGTCTAGAATAGGAAGATCCATCAGGACAGAAAGTACATTAGTGCTTGCCAGCGGCTGGAGTGAGGGGGAGTGGGGCTAATGGGTATGGGGTTTCTTTGGGGAATGGCGAAAATTGAGGTGATGACTGCCCAATTCTGTGAACATACTGAAAATCACCGAATTGTACCCTGTAAATGGGTCACTTGTATGATACGTGAATTACATCTCAATAAGGCCATCATGAAAGAAACAAAAATCATTGTAAACCCAACATCAGAGGTGCTGTAAGTGGAGAAAAGAAGCAGGGGGACAATTTGGGAAGGGGCCACCCGGGAAAGACTGACTGCGGGGTTTTGCCTGACCGGAGTCTTGAGAAACAAGGTGCAGAAGAGATGGAAGGGTGTTCCAGACACAGGGAACAGCCCACGCTAGGGAAGTATTCCCAAGGCTAGAGAGGATGTCGATGGTAACACTCAACCTTTATTGAATGTTTGCACCATGCCAGCAAACTAAAGTTATATGACCTTATTTAATCTCCATAAAAATCATTACTTCATTCACTCCGTCAGTTATTGAACAAATTTCATTGGACACCACCTAGGTGCCAGGAACGGCACCACCAGAGACACTATGCGGAGGTAGATGCTTGTATTATCCATTTGAGGCACATTAAGATTAAATAAGTTACCCAAAGTGAGAGTGTGAGTAAGTGGAAGAACTGGGATTCAAACCCATGTGGTCTGACTCCAGAGCTCATTTTCAAAACGTGGTCTTTGATACATCCCTATAAATAGTAATCATTTAGTGTAAATGCATAAATACCATCACATGTTTCTCCCTTCCTCTCTCTCTTACTCTATCACGCTCACTCTTTTTTTTTTTTAAAGTTTTATTTATTTAAGTATTCTCTACACCCCACTTGGGGCTCAAACTTGCGGCCCCGAGATCAAGAGTCGCAGATTCCTCTGCACCAGCCAGGCTCTCCCCTCCCCCTCTCTGTCAATCTTTTTCTTTTCCTAGTTTGGTTGAGAGGACACGGTCAGACGACAGCGTAAGTTGCAAGGTGCACAACTCGTCGGGGCTCCTGGCTGGCTCAGTCAGAAAGGCATCCAGCTCTTGATCCCCGAATTGTGAGTTTTAGCCCCACGCTGGGTGTAGAGATGCCTTACAGAAATTTTTAAAAACTTAAAGAAAAATCGAGGTGTACGACATATTGATGAGATACGCTCACGCGGTGTAAAATGACTAAAACCACAGCGTCAGCCAACCCCTCCATCATGGCGCCTCAGGTCATTCACCATTTCTTTTTCGTAGTGAGAATATTTAAGATCTGCTCTCTTGGCGACTGTTGAGTATGTAACACAGATCACCCTACTCAACCGCCACTCCACTCTGTTTCTATGAGTTTGGCTTTTTCTGGATTCCATGTGTGAGTGATATCCTAGAGTACTGACTTCTTTTTCTGGCTTATCCCGCTTAGCATAATGTCTGCAGGCTCGTCCGTGTTGTCACGAATGGCAGGGTTTCTTTCTCATGGCTGAATAATGTTCCATCGTGTATACGTACCATGTCGTCTTTATCCATTCAATCATCAATGGGCATGTAGACGGTTTCTGTGCCTTGGCTATTGTGACCAGGGCTGCAATGAACATGGGAGTGCACGTATCTCTTTGAGCTCCGTTTTCATTGTCTCTGGATATATACCTAGAAATATAAGAGCTGGATCATACGGTAGTTCGATTTTTTTTCATTTTTTGAGGAAACTCCATACTGCTTTCCACAGTGGCTGCACCAATTAAGATTCCCACCAACAGTGCACAAGGGGCCCCTTTTCTCCACATCCTCACCAACACTTGCTATCTCTTGTCTTTTTGAGAAGGGCCATTCTGAAACAGGTGTGAGGCAATATCTCATTGTGGTTTTGAGCTGCATTTCCTTGATGACTAGTGATGTCACATACCTGTTGGCCATCTGTATGCCCTGCTTTGAAAAAATGTCTGTTCAGACCCTCTGCCCATTTGTTAATCAGGTTGGTTTTTTGCTATTGAGTTGTATGAATTCTTTATGAATTTTGGATAGTAACCCCTTATCAGATATATGATTGGCAAATATTTCTCCCATTCCATAGGTTGCCTTGTAATTTTATTTTTGTATATTCCCTCCCTAGCCCTAGAGTCAGCCATGTCTCAAAGAGCCTTGGTTCCTTTCATTGGAGAATGGTATTAGAAACCAAGATCTGGGTGGTGGGTGTGCTCATTGCTACTGAGTTGCTTCTAGGTCCTCTCAGTGGACGCGGCAAGGAAAAATGTGGGTATAACAACCTGTATAAATACACATAGGTATAAATATTTCCATGTATAGCCATCTGTATCTATATTAAGCCAAATATGAATGCATACTAATGCCCCAAACTCTAAACCTACCCCTCTGAAGCCAGGGCCTACACTTTGAAAGGTCCCTGCAAAGAAGGGGGTGAAGGGACCCAAAGAGAAAAAAGGGAAAGTCAGTGCTGATGAGGATTGGAATAACCCTGCAGAAAATGGAGATGCTCAAATGGACCAGGCACAGAAAGCTGACAACACTGGAGGTTCCGTGCTGACTTCGGCAGCACATATACTAAAACTGGAATGGTAAGGGAAGATTAGCATGGCCCCTGTGCACGTATGACACTCAAATTTGTGAAAATGCTGGAGGTTTCAAGTGAAACATGTGCATTAAAAAAATTTTTTAGGGGCACCTGGCTGGCTCAATCAGAGGAGCATGCAACTCTTGACCTCCGGATCATGAGTTCGAGCCCCACGCTGGGTGTAGAGATTGCTTAAGTAAATAAAACTTAATTCTTTTTAAAATTGTGATAAAATACACATCTTACAATTTAAGAATTTATAATATTAACCATTTTTTAAAATGTTTTTACTTGTTTTTGAGAGAGAGAGAGCATGTGTGCGCAGCTGGGGAGGGGCAGAGAGAGGGGGAGACAGAGGATCTAAAGCAGGTTCTGCACTGACAGTAGAGAGCTCGATGAGGGGTTTGAATTCGTGAACCACGAAATCATGATCCGAGCCAAAATCAAGAGTTGGACACTCAACTGGCTGAGCCACCCAGGTGCCCCATGACTGGCTTATTTCAATTAGCATGTCCTTAAGGTTCATTCATGTAGCATCAGATTTCCTTCCCTTTTAAGGCTTAATAGTATCCATTGTGTGTATATATCACTTTTGTCTATTCATTTATCTGGTGATGGACACCTGGGTTACTTTCACCTCTTGGATACTGTGAATAATGCTCCTGTGAACATGGGTGTACAAATATCTCTGTCAGATCCTGTTTTCAATCCTTTGGGATACATAATGAAGAAGTGGAATTGCTAAGTCAGATGGTAAATCTATTTTCAACATTTTGAGCAACCACCATACTGTTTTGTACAGCAGCTGCACCATTGTACATTCCTACCAATAGTGCCCAAGAGTTCCAGTATCTCCACATCCTTGCCAACACTTATTTTCTTGTTTTCTCCCTTCCTTCCTTCCTACCTTCCTTCCTCTCTCCCTTCCTTTTCTTTCTCTCTTTCCCTCTTCCTTTCTTTTCTTTGTTTTTTGGGTCTAGCGATCCAAATGGGTGCGAGGTAGTATGTTGCGTCAGTTTGATTTGCATTTATCCGATGGTTAATGACGTTGGGCACCTTTTCATGTTTTTGGCCATTTATAGATCTTTAGAGAAATGTCTGTTCAAGCCCTTTGCCCATTTTTGTTTTCTTGTTGAGACTGCTACATTTGACTGGAATGAAATGATATTACGTAAAATCACTCGTACAAAGATAAGGCATGTTTCCTAATAAAAATGGGACAAAGATGGCTTGAAAATCTCCCGAGTGTCACAGTGCATATGCCTTGCTCTAGTTTCCTAGAGAGCTGAAGACACAGGGAGCTCTGATTTGCCTTTTTCTTCTGAGTCATCTTGAAAAGAGTGAGGAAGGGGCATTTTTGCTTATTAGGTTCCTCAACTCTTACAGGAGTATAACAGGGGACGAAGAAAGTAACATACTATTCAGAAGGACATGGGGTTTAGAGAAAAAATAATTTTCTTTTCTTTTAGTGATTTTTCTGACTCCAAAACCCTTTCAGTTTTGGATGGATTCCCTGTCCATGAGGAAATCTAAGGAAAAACTTAAGTTTGTGTAACTATTATGAGCAAGGAAACTAGAATCCAGACATATAAATATTTATAAGAATGTATTTCAGGAAAGGACTTGACGTTAGATGCCCTTTCCCTCTCTTTTGTAAACTAGGAGATGTACAGTTACTTTAAGGAGAAGTAAGTTTTTTTTTTTCCTGATTGCACTCTAGATTATGTCAAAGGGGAAACATGTGGAAAATTTAATGCTTTCATCTCTTTAAATTTTATTTTTTTTTATTTTTTTATTTTTTATTTTTTAATTTTTTTTTTCAACGTTTATTTATTTTTGGGACAGAGAGAGACAGAGCATGAACGGGGGAGGGGCAGAGAGAGAGGGGGACACAGAATCGGAAACAGGCTCCCGACTCTGAGTCATCAGCCCAGAGCCCGACGCGGGGCTTGAACTCACGGACCGTGAGATCGTGACCTGGCTGAAGTCGGACGCTTAACCGACTGCGCCACCCAGGCGCCCCATCTCTTTAAATTTCAAAACAGATTGCCTTTCAGGACAATTTTTCTAATCAACATTATATGAAATCCTCCAGATGACAAAAAGTGCAATGTTTACATTTTTCTCAAGAGTTGAATGAATTTCTAAGTCTTGACATACATGGTATTCCAGCTTTTACTACTGAGCAGAAAGGTATAATTGATTTTCACCAACGATGACTTTTTGGTTCACCTCTTTTGGTTCTCCTCTCCTTCACAGCCACATTTCTAACGACGTTGTCCAGGGTCACTGCCCCATTTCCTCCTCTCCACAGTCTCTCCTTAGATCATTCCAGTCCAGCACACATACTCGGTACTCCCCCAAAACTGCGTTTATCAGGCTCACTCACCTATGACCCGCATGTTGACAGTTCCAACAGATGCCATGAAGGTTAATTTTACATGTCAACTTGACCCAACTAAGGGATGCCCCGGTAGGTAGGAAAATATTTCTGGGTGGGTCTGTGAGAGCATTTCTGGAAAAGATTAGCATTTGATTCAGTAGACTTGAGTAAAGAGATCCGCCCTCACCAATGTGGGTGGGCATCATGCAATCCCTTGAGGATTCAAATGGGTCACAAACGCAAAGGTAGGGCAAACTCTCTTTCTCTCTTCTTGAGCTGGGACATCCACCTTTCCTACCCTCAGATATCAGAGCTCCTGGTTCTAGGAGCATACACACCAGCAGGTGCCTGATTCTCAGGCCTTTGGGCTTGGACAGAATCATACCACCTGCTTCTCAAGCTTGCAGATGGCGCATCTGGGGCGTCTCGGCTTCCGTAGCCACGTGAGCCAATTCCTCTAATAAACCCCCTCTTATATACGTATCTACATATATGCTACTGGTCCTGTTTCTCTGGAGAACCATGACTAACACAGATGCTTTTCAATCTCCGTTCTAGTTTCTGAGTCCTGTCTACCTACCGTTGAGACTCTGTTGGGGAGTAAGAATAGAGTGGGGGAGAATTACATAAAATTCCTCTGTTCAAACCCTCCACTGGTTCTGCAGGTCACTCACAATAAAAGCTAAAGTCCCCACCGTGGCCTCCAAGGCTCTAAGGATTTGCCCCCTTCTGGGAGACAATTCTCCCCTTCTTGGGGCAGAGTTATTGTTGCCTTTGTTTGGACTGTCTTCTTAAAGGTGTTTATACAAGGAACAGCCTGGGAAGACAGAGTCCAAGCCCGCACCCAGGAGACAGATTTAGTATCCAGCGTAACAATGCCTCCCTCTAGGTCAAAGGTCAGGCGGGTGTGCTTGCCGTCCACCAAGATTTGGGTTCTCTAAGCTCTGGGTTCCTCAGCTGTGATGCAAACCCCCTATATGGGCAGCATCCACGTGGGCTGCTCCGTGTCACCCCTGATGGCATTTGAAGTGGGGTTCGTGAGCAAATCACAAAAGACATCCTTGACACGTCCTCAAGAAAGAATCCTTGAGACGTCTTTGGTGCAAAAAGGTGATTTTATTAAAGCACGGGGACAGGCCCCGTGGGCAGGAAGGGCTGCACTGGGGTTGTGAGGAGCGACTGATTATATACTTTCAAGTTTGTGGACGGCGGGGAGGTATATAAATATAAGTGTCCAAGGAATTTCTGGAAGCTGAAAGAGGGTCTCCGAGGACCCTGAAGATTTAGCTATTGTCGAGATAAGGATGCTTGTAGTTTTTAGGGAAGCGTAAACATTACAGCATGAAGGCGGCCAAAAACGTTTGGGCGAATGTTACACGCTGCAGGTCTCCGACATCTACCAAAGGGCTGCAGGCTGTAAGGGAATGTACTTTAAACTGCATTTTTCTTGCCTTTGTTTCTCTCATCAACTCCCAAGGATCTAGCAGGGGCGAGTAGAGAAGACACAAACCTGAAGCTCATACTACTTGCTAAGCTGGAGGTAATGAAAGCCTGTGTCTGCGCCAGTAACCCCCAAAATGTGCCGGGCTACCTCGTTAGCCTGCAGGTAAGGTGAAGGCTCAGAACCCTCTTAACTACCTACCCCACACATTCTCTCACCTCACCTCCTGCCGTTCTTTCCCTTGTTACCTTGCCCAGCTACACTGGCCTCCCAGCTGTTCCTGGAACCTTCGGAGCACAGTCCTGCCTCAGGGCCTCTGCTATCAGCCTGGCAACATTTCACCCTCCCCGCCATGTCCTCAGGTTCTGTCCCAATGGCACCTTAGTGGGGCCTTCCTCAACTAGTCTTAAAATAGCCTTGCCACCAGTAAACAGGTGCGCTTTGGCCAATCTAATGGGTGAAAATAGCATTTCAGTGAGTTTTAAATGTCTTACCTTCTATTATTTCCCATATCTATATACACTAGAGTATGTCTTATACCTCCATTATTTATCATCCTTAAAGACCCATCTATATTTCCCTGCCAATTGTCTGGTACTATTCTTTGTCTATTTGCTAACAACAGTTAGTCTTTTTCATATTAATCTCTCACTTGGGATGCAATTATGCATATTTTCCCCCAACTTGCCATCTGCTGAGTTTGTGGTGTCATCGTTCTTGTGTCTGTGCTGTTTTGCCATATAAAACTTTTCTATTTTTCTGTAGTTGACTTTGTCAATCTTTTTTTTTTTTTAGTGAGAAATTGCAGGTTTATTTTTTAATTTTGACAAAGACATAAAAGACAAAAGAAAAAACAAAAGACAAAACAACCAGGCATATAAGTACAGAAAACCAGGAGAACAAAGTGCAGGGTTAGATGTCTGAAAGCAAGGCTGGGCTCGAACAGACTTCTGGTGAAACACAACCAAAAGTTTTGCTCAAGTGTCTCAGCAACGTTGAGCGACATTTGAGACACTATGACCACTCTATACCCCATCTGCAAAAGTCACCAACGTAGGCTTCAAAGCATCTCTCCTGCTTGTTTCGGCAGGATATTTTTTTGGTAACAATCCTGCTTCGTTACAAACTATACTCGTCCACTGTGTTGAGGGCTTCTTGTGTGAAGAAGTGTGATGAATACAAAGATCGACGTACACGTTTTAAAGTAAGAGAGAACCGGAAGTCTGAAAACAAGTCAGGGATAATCCTAGTACTTGTACAAATTAATACGTCCTGAGGCTTAGTATTAGTAAGTGTCTGTATATCATCCCCTTTTATATGCACAATAATCTCAGATAGGGAAAATATTCTGAGCATTTTGTAAGGTAACCCTCTAAGAGTTTTGCATAATGTGCCCTTTTCTTTTCTAATTTTTTTTCCAATTCCTTTTCTAATTTCTTTTCCAATTCCTAATGTTCCAGTGAACATCCTCAGGAATTGCTTAGTGTGTCAGGGTCCCTAAGACACCCCCATCCGGGTTTGATGATGTGTGGGGGGCATTCACAGGACTCGGCATATCGTTGTACACACGGCTATAGCTTATTACAGCAAAGCATACAAAGTACAGGGAAAAGATGCATGGGGCAAAGCCCAGAGGAAACCAGGCACTAGCTTCCAGGGTCCACTGCCAGTGTTGTCACACAGGATGTGCTCAATTTCCCCAGCGATGGAGCTGTGACATGTGTGAAATGGCTTCCGTGAGAGCTCACGAGAGATGCAGCGCCCAGGGTTATTACTGTGGGCCAGTCACACAGGTACCTTCCTCCTAACATGTACCAACATTCTAGACTCCCAAAAGGAAAACAGATGTTCAGCACAAACCACACCAAACAAACATCTTAGTCACAGTGAGCAACTCTTACCAGTGAGAGGGAAGGGAACCTTGCTGACATCTAAGTTCCCAGATGGCAGCCGAGGACCAGAAAGGTAAGCAGGCCTTTCAAAGGAGAGCGCTCTGGTTTGTCGTGTTGTTCTTTTCTGCAACAATTTTAGTGACAATCCCACAGGAACGGTCAATGTACTTCCAGGTTCAAGAAAACTCTTCTAACTCAGAAACAAAACATTAAAAAGAAAAGACATAATCAAGCCAGCTACCTGAGATATGGCTGATGCCTTCACGTTAATAAATTGTAATCGTCCTATTTAATCTTCCCGAGCTTTACTGAAAAGTGGAATGAAAATAAATGAAAAATGAAGGCAAATTCAGTTTGGACTTGGTAAACTTAGAATCTTAGTCCTTCAATATAAAGAGGACTATTTCAGGACTGCTAGCAGCAAAGCTTAGAAATGCCCATGTTATGACTGAATGAACTTCGCATGACTACATATAATTAAGCAAAAACAGTTGGCAACAACCACTTGGACTTAATAGTTTAGACATGAACTTTAGAAGTAAAAGGTAAAGGAGGCATTATAATATCATGGGTCGGAAGCTAACTTTCTTCAGCTAATATTTTGGGGGTGGATACAAGAGGAAACTTCCTTTTGCTGTTCTTGCCACTTGAGTACATTCTCTGCCAGGTCTTGTGTCTCAGTCATCAAAAGAGCCATCTTTGCTAAAGCCTTGTTCATTTTCTCCAGATGTGCCTCTGCGTGAGGGGTATTTCTAATTGTTTCAAGATGGTTTGCCAATCTCTCAATGAAAGTCACCACCAACTCCAGCCAAGGTACCGTGTTTCTGTGATGAAAAGCTTCACTAGGCAAGTTTTGCTGGCACAAGGGCTTCAACAGCCGTTGCCTGGGGGACCCTCTTCTTTTTTTAGCACTGCTTCCAAATGATTTATTCATGCTTTGCAGAGTATGACACTTCTGAGCCAAAAGGGAAGATGCACATTGGCTGTATCTTTTCCCTTATCTTAGGAGTTCAATTTCGAGGTTTTTCTGATAGATTTCAGCTTGAATATTTGTGATCTGCTGCAGCCACATAACCTATTTATCCTATTAGTACTTTTATCGGAATTACGTTCCATTTATAATTTTACTTAAGGAGAATTGAGAGGTTTATGTGTGGTACTGAGTCTTACTGTCCAAAAACATCGGGGTGCCTGGGTGGCTTGGCGGTTAGGCGTCCGACTTCGGCTCAGGTCATGATCTCACGGTCCGTGAGTTCGAGCCCCGCGTCGGGCTCTGTGCTGACAGCTCAGAGCCTGGAGCCTGTTTCGGATTCTGTGTCTCCCTCTCTCTCTGCCCCTCCCCTGTTCATGCTCTGTCTCTCTCTGTCTCAAAAATAAATAAACGTTGGGGCGCCTGGGTGGCGCAGTCGGTTAAGCGTCCGACTTCAGCCAGGTCACGATCTCGCGGTCCGTGAGTTCGAGCCCCGCGTCAGGCTCTGGGCTGATGGCTCAGAGCCTGGAGCCTGTTTCCGATTCTGTGTCTCCCTCTCTCTCTGCCCCTCCCCTGTTCATGCTCTGTTTCTCTCTGTCCCAAAAATAAATAAACGTTGAAAAAAAAAATAAATAAATAAATAAACGTTAAAAAAAAATTTTTTTTTAAATAAAAAAATAAAAAAAACAAAAACATCATCATCGTGTCAGTTGACTTAGTTTTTCTGTCTGTAAAATTGGAATAACAATACCAATCCCGTAGGGCTTCAGAATTAAATGAGAAAAAGTTTGGGAAGGACGGCAGAGTAGGAGCCAACGTGCTGCTCTGCCACTGCCGTAGCGTAGGAACTTGGGTCTGGTTACTGGACTACACTGAACTTCGGTTCTCTCATTTGCAAAACGGGGATAAGAATAGTATCTGCTTCATAAGGGCTGCTGTCAGGGTCAAATACGACGAGGGCACGACCTGGAACATAAACACTCAATGCGTATTCGCCGTTCTTCTAAAAACAGAACTGCGACTCAAAGCAAAGGCATTCTGGGATCCACCCTAGGCCGAGGGCGGTCGGGCAACTCTTCTCTCTGAGAACCTACCTACCTAGCCGTCGGTCACCGCTCCCGATTTTGCCCGAGCGCCTGCGAAAGCAGTCGGACTAGAAGCGGCGATCGGGGGGAGTCTAGGCGCACCGCGAAGACTCCAGACTCGGCCCCGCCCTCGGAGCCCCAGCGCTGCCACGTCTCGCGCGTCCAGCCGTCCAAAAGGGAGGGGGCGGGGCCAAGCCGGGCCCGCCCCTGGGATCGCTGGGCGCTTCTGAGGCCCGCCCCTCCGCAGCCTGAGTGGTCGGTAGGCGGCCCCGGCGTTGCAGAGCGCAGTGACGCTACGAGGGGGCGGGGCAGGCACGCGCCCGGAAGTCCCGGGGGAGGGGGCGTTACGTATATCCGGCGAGTAGCTGGCGGTTTCGGGTGCTGCTGGGCTGTGTGGTGTGAGGGAGGGTCGAAGCCGCCGCTGCTGCCGGAGGAGCCCCTCGGCCGTGAGTTGGGGGCTGCTGCGAGGGAGGGAGCCGGGGAGCGGGAGGGGCTGGGGCTGACGGCGGGGAGGGTCGGGGCGGAGGCCGGCGCAGGCGGGGTTGGTGGGGGGGAAGTGACACGCAGGCGGTTCTGCGGGGCCGCGGGGTTGGTTCTGGGTGGGGACTGGCCGACTTGGCCGGTCTGCTCCGTTTCCTGACAGACCCTGGGATATCGGGTCGATCTGCATTCCTTCGAGGGTCCCGAAGCGGCTGGGCGGGATAACAGGTTTCTTGTCTGTACTGTGCGCTCCTGTTTGCGAAACGATTTCACATCTCGTCTCGGATGAGCCTCCCAGCCCTTGGTCAGGCGGGTGGGAGTCCTTGATGATTATCCTTGGTTTGCAACCTGGGGAATCATAAAGCTCGCCGAGGCAGTGAATTGGTCAAGGCCTCGCAGAGAGCAAGAGTGAGCATTCGAACCGGATCTCTTGGCTCCTAGTCCAGTGCGCCCCCCCCGCCCTTCAGCTATGTTTTATTTGAGGTCTTGGGTCGAACCCTGTATTTTCTTCTTCCACCTTCCTCTTTTCCTCCCTCTCTTCAATGCGTCGACAAATTACTTCATGCACGTTTGGTATAGATTAATGTTTTAATGATTCTAGCCTAGAGGTCAGAAGCCCACTTGTCTCTCTTGTAATTTCTCCCTTGCTCTTGTGTTTTCTCCTTTACCTCAGTCCGTCTACTTAGGTCGTGATAGAGGACTTGTGGTGCTTTGCCTTGGAGCTGACCTTTGACATTTACCCTGCAGCTAAGCACAGTTTCTTAGCTAAAAAACCAGAAGCTTGCTATCCCAGATCTGTATGGAATGGTGTGTCAGAGTTGTAACGAGTATGTGTAAGAAGTAATGAGGATGTATAGAAAGTAGTGTATATATTGGCTAGTGCTCCTCTTTTATTGACTTCAGTCAGTCCTGAAATTTGCACAGTTTTGGATACATTGGCAGTGCTTTTGTGTTAGTTTGGAGTTCTTAAGTTTTAGAGTACTCTAATTTGCCATAAGATGCCATGAGGTGGTAGGACGGATCAAGGATAGGAAATAGAATGCCAGTTATTAAAATACCCTTTTGGATGGTTAAAATACCATTATTAAAATACCATTCAGAAGGTGTGATAAGTTGTAAGGAAGAAAACTTGAGAAGATTATCATCTGTGTAGCTCGTGGGTTAAGGAAGTTTTAATGTTCCTTTAAAAACCGTTTTGTTATTTGGATTTGAATTTTATGTGATATTAACAAGAAAAGCTTTGGCTTTGGAATTTAAGAAGGAGGGTTTTGGTCTTGGCACTGATACTTCTTTTCGTTGAGCAGTTTTGGTTAAGTCAGCTGACTTAGGAGTGTCAGCATCCTTGTCTGAGGCTAAGGACTCCTCCCCAGTAAGGTGTTGTGTGAGGTTGAAACGAGATGTATGTGCAGGCATTGTACAAAACTGTGAAACTATTCATGAGGGGTGCGAATCCTAAGATCTCATGGATGGAGGAGCCATCAGAGACATTTCATTAACTTTGGGTGGCCAAATAGTGCAACTCTTTGGGTCCAGTAATGGTTTTTATTATTTTTCAACATCACCTGAAGAGTTTCTTCAAGCATTTTCTATAGATCATTTTGGAGGGAAGGATTATAGGACTTTCTAAGCAAGGATGTCAAGGGAAGGTGAATTGGAAAATCAGACTAGTTCAGTTATCATGAAAAATTCCTTTAAGTGGGGTTTTCTCCTTGTCAGCTTTGGAGAAGTCATTGAATTGGGGATAATTCTAAAATGATGTGGTAAAACTTCAGAGAGTCTATAAAGTATTGATTGCAAACCAGTGTAGTACAAATGAATATGTAACTGTGGGTTTTAAAGGAGTGATCAGAGTGGGAGTACTCTTAATGAGAGGTGCCCTGTAAAGGTGAGCCGTGCTTCTCCCAAGTGGTAGACTGAGAAAAGTAGGGAAGGATGACCGGTTTGGGGGGTTGCAGAGAAAAGGCACGTTGTTCCTTTACTTACCTACAGTGGAAGCTTAAGAACAGGAGCTTTGTAAGTATAGTTAACTCATTGGACTTCCGAAAGTGCAGACTGAGTTCCCAGACACATTATTTGACATGCTAAATTTGGTCTCTGCCAAAGTATATTTTAATGTAACTGAAAAGGTCAAAAAAAACTTATTTAATACCTTTTTATAAAAGCTTTTGCCTTAGCCTTCACCCTCACCCAAACTCCCAAGCTTCATTTGGCCTTCCATGAGAAGAGTCATAGAAAATAAGCATTAAGCAATCCCTAAAGTTTATAGATCAGGCTTGATTTAAAAGCAAACCCCAGTTATTGGACAGAAAAAAGAAAATTAACATATATTGTCTTCATTTTTCAATTTTTTTTTTTAATCTAGCATTCTTTGAAGAATATAGGTGTGTTTTTGTGGATAAGCCTATTAAGGTCACTAGTAAAAGTAACAAAAGTGAATTTTTGTTTATTATTTTAAAGAAACAAAAATTCATGAAAGTTATATTTGATAGCAGTTGGTCACATCTAGTATAGCCTTGTGTTCAGATGCTCTTGCTGATGGAGAGAGGAGTGAAAGTGGGGGATCTTTCTTTTATTCTGCACCAAGTCAGAGGTATTGAGGCAAAAGTTCAGTGAGCAGAAAATGCTGACTCTGAGAAACTTTACCACCACCACTGGCTCTAGATCTTACCCTCTTTAATTTCTTTCAGAAGTCCTCTTGCTTATTACCAGCGTATTTTTAATTTTTTTTTATGTTTATTCATTTTTGAAAGACAGAGAGAGACAGAGCACAAGCAAGGGTGGGGCAGAGAGAGAGGGAGACACAAATCCGAAGCAGGCTCCAGGCTGTGAGCTGTCAGCACAGAGCCCGACGCGGGGCTCGAACTCACGAACCGCGAGGTCACGACCTGAGCCAAAGTCGGGACGCTCAACTGAGTTACCCAGGCGCCCCGCTTATTACCAGTGTATTTAGACCTTTTAGTAGCTTTGAGTCATCTTTTGTTTTGAGTATTCTTATTTTAAGAAAATCCGTATTTGTAAAGTGAGTTAGGCCTTAATTATTCACATTACAAAAGGATTCTCTTATTTCTTCATGACTCTCCAAAATAGTGATATCATCTCTTTTTATAAGTTGAGACACATATCTGCAAGAGGGGTTCAATAAATATTGTTAAAGAAAGATAGCATTGCTAAGTGGAGCAGGACAAATTATGTCAGCCGATAGGATTTGGGTGGCTTTGTTTTTCAGAGTGTTTACAAGGAAGGGTTAATATGCTTTTCATTCACGTTAATGTGCTTTTCATTCTCATTTTCTACTTAGTGTATTGATGTGACATTTTGATTCAGATTATTGATGGGACTGATTTCCTAGAGGTGTTGCTAACGGGTAGGCAGCAGCGATGTATCTAGAGAAATGTGGAGGAGCAGCTGCCTGGAGGAGTAAGTCATACAGTAAGAGAGGAAGATTTATCTGTAACTCCTAGTCTTTGGAGCATCATAGATTAAAGACTGTTAGAAAACCAGGAGTTTGTGCAGCTCTGAGGACCCGGGAGACTTCCCTCCAGGGTGCAAAATCCTTTATTTTCTTGGGCCTGAAAACATGGGACTGTAAACATGCATCAGGGCTACAGAATAAAAGTTAACTTCTCCGGAACTCTACTAGCATTCAGAAAGCTAATGTTTGCCGCTTTCGTATTTTATACAGGTAGGAAGCATTAATAATGTCTTTCATCTTTGAGTGGATCTACAATGGCTTCAGCAGTGTGCTCCAGTTCCTAGGTAAAGCCATTTCCTTAAAATATATCAGAGGTTTCAAACTTTGTACATTTCCTCCAACAGTCTAAATACAAGCAGCCTTTGGTATGGAGAAAGCACACTTATGTAAAAATATTTTTCTTTTTTAGGGCTTTACAAGAAATCTGGAAAACTTGTATTTTTGGGTTTGGACAATGCAGGCAAAACCACTCTTCTACACATGCTCAAAGATGACCGCTTGGGCCAGCATGTTCCAACACTACATCCGAGTAGGTTTGAAAATACCAGGTGACCTTTTGATATTTGAAGGACAATGTTAGGGTTGGGGGAAGAATTCCCAGTTGATGGAGTTCTTGTATTAACGGGGGTCCCAAAAGACAGCTCATTTGAAAAAATTCCCTATAGGACACATTCAGGTCATATACTCATAAGTCTCAACCTCTGGAACTTTGTCAGTATTTATTTTCACTAGTTCTATAAGGGAACAACACCTTTCCCATATCTACTTTTTTTTTTTAAGTTTCTTTTAATATTTATTTTTTTTAAAGAGAGACACGTAGAGACAGAGTGCAAGTGGGGGAGGGGCAGAGAGAGAGGGAGACCCAGAATCTGAAGCAGGCTCCAGGCTCTGAGCTGTCAGCACAGAGCCCACTGCGGGGCTTGAACTCACGAACTGTGATATCATGACCTGAGCCGAAGTCGGAAGCTTAACCGACTGAGCTACCCAGGTGCCCCTCCCATATCTACTTCTAAGGAGCAGCAAACACTTTGGAGAAAAAAACTTGGCTTTTTAGAATAATTTCAGAATATTTTCACTCTTGTATCCTTTACAAAGTAAAAGCTTCGTTAGGTTTTGCATTTGTATTGGCTTACAATACTGGTAGCTGAGCCTTGTTGGATGAAGTTTATTTTTTTTTCTGTTTTAACAATTTTTCAGCCTCAGAAGAGTTGACAATTGCTGGAATGACTTTTACAACTTTTGATCTTGGTGGGCATGAGCAAGGTAAGACAACTCAGTGGAAGAATGGTATTGACTTGCGGGTCACCATTTTGGTTCTTTTTATGCCTCCCTTTTTTTTTCTTTCTTTCTTTTTTTTTTTTTTAAGCAGCGTGTCATTTTTACCTCTTAAGCTGTGATTAAATTATGATTGAGATCTTATTACTTAAATGAAGTTGTTTTATTTACTTATTAAGTAATACCAAACTTGTCAAAAGTTGTATAAATACAGAGAACTCTACTCCTTTATACCTTTTGCCCTGATTTATTAGTCTCCCTCTCTGTGTAATACATATTAACATTTAAGTTATCAAAGCCGGGAAGTTTTATTTTTATCTACTCTGTATTATAGATTTCTCTTTTTGTCACTTGTGTCCATAATCTCCTTTATAACATTTTTCTTCTTGAACAAGATCCAGTACAGTATCACTCACATATCAGATTTAATCATGTCTCTGTTCTTTATTCAGTGGAGTGTAAGTATGTAGAAAATTGTTGCTTTTTGCAAGTAATTTCAGATTTGTCCAAAGTTGCAAATGTAATACGGGGATTACTCGTGACCATTCTGATCTATTTTGTATAATCTGTCCTCTTGGGGTGGTTGGTAGGACATTTCTTTCCACCTTCTTGTTCTCTTAGTGCTTTTTGCCTTATGCAGGACGTGTTCGTTTAGTTCCTAGATTCCTATCAGATATCTTGTGTGGTTTTTAGAAATATACAGAATGGGGTATTTTTCTGGTGGACACTCACTTTACATTTGACAAGACTCTAAGCGTAGGAGTAAAACATTTAAGAAGTAGGAATAAATATTCTGGGAAAGTAGAAAAAAGAAACTATTGAAATTCTGTCATATTTATTTGTTATTAAATTGAGTTGAGAAGTCTCCTTTTGGAGCATTCATTAGGTTGAATCTAATATAGCTTTTTAAAAATGTAGTTAGAAAAACCCAAAATATTGGCAATCTTAATGGTTTAGCCAAGTTATTTATTTACTTATTCATTCATTCATTCATTTATTTTAATTTTAGAGATCACGTGAGCGGGGGAGAGGAGCAGAAGGAGAGGGAGAGAGAGAGAAAAAGAGAGAAACTTAAGCAGGTTCCATGCTCAGCATGGAGCCAGACATGGGGCTCCAGCCCACGCATGGCCCTGGGATTATGTGTGACCTGGGCCAAAATCAAGAGTTGAATACTCAACCACCTTGAGCCAGTGGTTAAAATTTTGGTAATTTTAACCAAAAGCCTAAGGAATGATCTAGATGATTTTGTATTCTGTCATTTCATTAACACATAATTACATTTATTTTATTCATTTAATATTTAAATGAATAAATACATAGCCCACAGAATCTTCTGTAGTATGATCACTATCACATAAAATACCTGTACAGAAAAAAGATTGAAAGAATATATACAGAAACATTAGTGTATGTGTGTTTCATGGAAGATTACAGATGGTCTCGTATCCTTTTTTTCTATAATGGGTTTGTGTTATTTTCACTGCGGTAGAAATGGGCGTATGGTGGCTTTTCTGCTTTCAAAGGATTTAAATTCAGAGATAATATAATTATAAGATGAGCGGAGACCATTTGGAGAATGCAGGTGTAGAAGTTTTTAGGCACCTGAACTGAGAATTATGTTATTTGGTGTGTTAAATTTAGCTTTCAGGTTTTGATAAAGAAGGGAAATGTGTTTTATATAGTTTTGTTTTGTTTGAGGAAAATTTATTTAACAGAAATACTTATCATAATAACTTAGTTACCATTTTACAGAAGTTACTAAAGTGCTATACATATGAAGATTTCCTTTTTTAAAAAAACTTTAAATGTTTAACTTATAAAAGTAGTCCAGGCTCAGGGTGCCTGGCTGGCTCAGTCAGAAGAGCATGCGACTCTTGATCTCAGGGTTATGAGTTCGAGGCCCATGTTGGGTGTAGAGGTTACTTAAAAAAAATAAAGTAGTCCAGTCTCAGCGTAACAAATTCAGTATACAGTCAACTTAGGAATATGGAAGGTGAAAATTTCCCCAGCCTCTCCTTCCCCATCCCACTCTTCAGAGTTAACCAATATATTTAAAAAAAAATTTTTTTTTATATTTATTTAAGAGAGAGAGATAGCGTGAGTAGGGGAGGGGCAGAGAGAGAGAGTGACACATAGAATCCGAAGCAGGCTCCAAGCTCTGAGCTGTCAGCACAGAGCTCAATGTGGGGCTCGGACTCCTGGGACCTGAGATCTTGACCTGAGCCGAAGTCAGATGCCTAACAGACTGAACCACCCAGGCATCCCTGGAGTTAACCAATATTAACTCTTTGATGTAGAGATGTTATTCATCCCATTGAAGGTACTAGAAGTGAATGGCTTAGAAATTATAATACAATTGAAGCATTGCTTCCCAAATCTTTACCACTTCATGTCTTAAAAAAATAAAATTTATAAGGTATCCTGGTTTGAAGTTAATTTATTTATCTTGAGAGAGAGGGAGAGTGCGGGTGAGTGCACGAGCTCAAGCGAGTAGGGGAGGGGCAGAGAGAGGGAGAAAATCCCAAGCAGGCTCCATACTATAGAGCCTGATGGTGGGCTCTGACTCATGAACCGTAAGATCATGACCTGAGCCGAAATCAAGAGTGGAGACACTTAACCAGCTGAGCCACCCAGGAACCCCAGGCATGCTGGTTTTAAACATGGGACCCTGGGATAATTGCCTGGGAACCTTCAACCACCTGTCAGACCCAGGCTTCTGAGGACAGAGCACGTGAGTGTGTCAGTACAAGTACGCATTGGTTAGTTGGGAACTAGATTGAGACTGTAGGTATGTGGATAGGTAATTGGCATCCTGAGGAGTTTAACTCAGAGGTTGCAAACAGCTTTGGGGGCAAGGTAGGTCATTTGAGTAAAAGTGACTGGGTGACAGACCGTAGGGAGCGGTGGAAGCTTTGCCAAACTGGAGCCCAGACATCGTCTGAAGGGGCAGCCACACCTCAGTTCCAGCTGATGACTGATGCGTGGGTGGGTGTGTGCGGCATTGCCAGGTGTTACAGTTTGGCAGAATACCTTGACTTTTGAATTTGGAAAAAGTCAGATTTAGTTCATGGGCCGTCAGTGTATACCCTCGGTTCTGATTTCATACCGGTTAGGACATGGAGAATCCATATGGAGTCGACTATTACTGAAACCTAGCCAAGATTTGCCCATTTTCGGGCAAAAAAAAATATAGAGGGAGAGATTTTTCAAAATCTCTATTTTTTTTTTTTTTTTTATCAATGCAGCTGTAAACTTTGTCTTTCAGCACGCCGGGTTTGGAAAAATTATCTCCCGGCAATTAACGGGATTGTCTTTCTGGTGGACTGTGCAGATCACCCTCGCCTCATGGAATCCAAAGTTGAGCTGAATGTAAGATTATAGTCTTTCTTTTCTCGGCTTGTGTCTCTCTCTCTCTTTTTCTCTTTTTTTTTTTAAAGTTTATTTATTTATTAGAGGGAGAGAGAACGCGTGTGCACACATACTCGTGGGAGGGGCAGAGAGAGAGGATCCCACGCAGGCTTCTCGCTGTTGGCGTGGAGTGCGACGCAGGCTCGATTCCGTGAACCGTGAGATCATAACCTGAGCTGAAACCGAGAGTCGGTCGCTCAACCGACTGAGCCACCCAGGCGCCCCTTGGCCTCTAGTTCGTTTAAGAAATACAGCTCAGTAGCGCCAATACTTTGTCATTCCAGTTAACATTTGATGACAGTCCTGGCTACAGGAAGAGAGTGTTTTAAAAGCTAAGACGTTGCTTTTCAGTGTCCTGAGGAAACTCAGCACGAACTGGAGTCAGTTAACTTTGTTTATATCTATCATAGGGTGACTGTGTCCAGTTTGCTCGGACACTGCCCAGTTTATGCTGGTTGCCCCAACATAAGCAATCCCTTTTCCTTTCACGTGTGGTCACTGTATATGAAGCGATGGCATAATGCAGCCTTGGGAGAGATACTAAAGTTCTTTATGTTTTTTAATCTGGGTCCTCACATTGTGGCTGCCCACCCTTGCACTGAAGGACTTCGCCAACGTGATCACAGGCCGTCCTCAGTGTTCAGTTTTGGTCGCCGGCAGCATTTCATACTATCGAGGACTCGCTTCAAGTTTTCTCTCCCCTCAACATTGCATTTCCTTGACTTCACAGTTTCTGTCATGTTGCTTTTGTTATCCCTCCCGCTTCACCCTGTGCCTCTTTTGATTTGGTTTGTAACTGTCTCTCTGCGTTCTTGTTTCTGGCACTGTGAACCTGTCACCTTTATTTGTGAGTGTGTTTCTTGAATTCTACAGCTCTCATCTCTGTAGACTCGCTATAGGGCATCCCTTCCCTGACTCGACCTCTTGGCACTGGTATTCTCTCTTTCTTCAAACTCCCGTTTACGTTCTTGGTTTTGGTGTGCCTTCTCTGGCTAATACTTCTCAGATTCTTTCACGAGCACCCATTCCCCTGCTTAGCCCTTAAATCTTGGTGTTCCCCAGGGTCTGTACTTTCTCCCAGGCTGGTCCAGGTCACTCCCATTCCTTCATCTGCCACCCACATACCAGTGGCTCCCAAATGGATTTCTCTTGTTTAAACCTCTCTTGAGCTCCAGCCTCATACATGACGCTACCTGCTAGACAACTCTACCTACCAATTCTGGTCTTCCGGAATGGAACTCATCCCCACTGTCTACCTGGACACATGGTCTAGATCCTGTGAATTACTATAGATTTCACTGCCCCCCCCCCACCCCCCACATGCCGTAATGCTAGAAGGAACTTTTTCAGACTTGTCATTGGCCTACTTAACATCCTTTAATAGCTCTCTCACTTTTGGGATAAAATCCACAAATCTGTATGGCACGTAAGATCTCTCCTGATATTTCCTCTGTTTCATTTCTCCAGCTGCTTTTCTCTTTATTACCTACCTTGAACTATCTTCCAAAAATAGAGAACAACTCGTCTTTCCTCCAGTATGCACAAGTGGCTGTCCCTGCCTGGCTTTCTCATCTGACCCCACCCCCTTTTGCCGGTAAATTAAAAAATACCCTTTAAGAGATCTCAGAGTTCAGCCATGACCTCTTCTAGGAAGCCTTCCCTGACCTCTGAGATGGTTAGTCTTGCCGCCTTATCAGTGTCTGTGGTCTTTACTGGTTTTCTTGTAGGTCTTGTCATCAGATTGTGAACTTAGTAGGGACCTAGTCTCGTTTCTTTGTGAAACCCTGGCACCTAGTAAAGCGTCAGACTTACAGTAGGCGTCTGGTTAGTATTTAATGAATGAATGACATCCTTACTCTGATCTTGTCTAACATTTCCTGGGACGTAAGATGGTCAAAGCGCGTTCCCCTTTATCCCTTTGGCTCTCCTGTTTTCCGAGCTTTTCCTGTCAGTGGTCACTGGATTCCCAGGCTTGAGATCTCTGCCAGCTCTGGCCTTTCTTTTATCTGTCTTTTCATCTAGAAGGCAGTCTCTTATCTTCCTTCCTCAGAGTGCCTGCACTGTTCCTTGGACGCTGCTATCTTAGGCTAGATTGTTGTCTCTTACCTGAGCACAGATTCTGTGAATTCATTGTGTTTTTACACATAGGTTCTATCCAGGAGCTTCTGGATTTGGGGTCTTTAGGATCGATCACAGCTAACTTCTCACCCTGGCACCATAATGGTAGTCATGCCTTCCCATTCTGTTTACTGTGTGTCAGCATAAAGGCAGGCAGTGCTCCTTGTGGCTTTCTGAATTCTTTTCCTACTGTAAAGCCACTGCTTATATTCTCCTCTTTTCTACCTATCCAAATCCTGCCCCCTCTTTCAGAGCTTAGTTTAGGTTCCTCAAGACTCGCTAAGACTTTCCTCAAGCCCATCATTTTCCTCGCCTTTGATTTCCCAGAATATCTTTCAGTATTTATATTCTGTCCCTGTTCATTGTGACACTTAGTCATCCATTTGCCTTGCTTTGTTGACAGATGGATGAACATAGAGTGAGGATTTCTTGAGGCCACAGATAGGTCTTCCTCTTCTTTTTGTATCCCTCTCAGTGGCAGAGACAGTTTGCACACATGGGGCACTCGGTGACTACTCGGGGACTTCCTGTGGCCAGAGCACTCAGTCTTCTAGGACCGCGCAGTGGATCGCCCGAGGGTGGTCTGTGCTGGGTGACTGATCTGAGAGTTAAGGCTGGGAAAGTTCTCCTGCCTTGTAAATAGACCCAGCCTTAAGTTGCAATTGTTTGGAGGCTCTTAGGGGATTTTTACCTAACGTCAAAGTAATGTGTAGGGGCTTCTTACCTAATGTTCAGAGTGTTGTATCATGTCAAGATTTTGTTAATTGCGCGGGTAAAAGATGATCAGATTTTCACTTCACATTTGATGCTTTATAGACAAGAGAAAGGTAGAGTTGCTTTCATTATCTGGTGGGCATTCATAGATTCCTCAACTAGCTGTTACGTTGTCTTTAGGCTCTAATGACTGATGAAACAATATCCAACGTGCCAATCCTTATCTTGGGTAACAAGATCGACAGAACGGATGCCATCAGTGAAGAAAAACTGCGTGAGATATTTGGGCTTTATGGACAGACCACAGGAAAGGTAAGAGAAAAATCTTCAGGGGACCTATTACAAAGGAAACTCACAGCTTTTGAAACATACATGTTTTGCTATCTAGATTTTTTTTATTTGTCTTTTTCAAAAGTTTAACTGGGCTTAGGGTTTGTTTTACCGTCAGTGATTTGTAATCACTCTGAAGGCGGGAGAATGTGTTTTCAGTTTTCTCATGAGATTTTCCTCAGGTATATGAGGATGAAGAAATGGGTAGGAAAGGCAGACGAATTTAAGAGTTTTCTGACTCCCTTTCAAACCCAATTCAGAGAAATCTTTTTTTTTGTTTGTTTTAATGTTTATTTTTGAGAGAGAGCGTAAGCCAAGGAGAGGGAGGGGATGAGGAGAGAGGATCCGAAGTGGGCTCTGTGCTGACAGCAGAGGGCCTGATGCTGGGCTCAAACTCACGAATCGCGAAATCATGACCTGAGCCGAAGTTGGATGCTCAACCGACTGAGCCACCCGGGCACCCCTCAAATCTTTTTTTTTTTTTTTTTTTTTTTTAATTTTTTTTTTTTCAACGTGTATTTATTTTTGGGACAGAGAGAGACAGAGCATGAACGGGGGAGGGGCAGAGAGAGAGGGAGACACAGTATCAGAAACAGGCTCCAGGCTCTGAGCCATCAGCCCAGAGCCCGACGCGGGGCTCGAACTCACGGACCGCGAGATCGTGACCTGGCTGAAGTCGGACGCTTAACCGACTGCGCCACCTAGGCGCCCCCCCTCAAATCTTTTTTGAAGGAGGCCTTCTTAACCAGAAATCAGTTTTGTTTTTGACTGGAGATTTCATGTTATGAAGAAGAGTGACCTTTCATATCACTTTCCAAGCAGTGAAACCCAGCACTGGATTATCCCCAGTGTTCCTTGCTAAGAGAGGTAGGACTGTTGTCCCCATTTTGAAGATGAGTTGAGGAATAGAAGCCAAGTCTTCCGGATCAGTAGGCTGTGCTCTCCCCAGGTAGGAGAGCTCTGTTGCCGAGAAGCGCTTGTCAGAAAAATCCATATCCGTGGTAGTTGAGCAGGAATTCTGGCTTTTTCAGCTTGCAGTTTTGGGATCACTGATAACTTTCTGACTTTCTTACATGGTTTCTTAGTCTTGTCTCTTTTTGGTTAGCAGTATCTCTCTAGAAACGCTTGCTTTAATTAATTTAATTGAGTTTCTCCTCTTTTACATGAGTGTTACGTGTAAAAGAAGACTCTTCACTTTCTCAACGTAACCTGTCATCAGTGTAGATTTCTGAATGGTTGTGTTCATGATAATGTCCTTATTTCTGAACAGTCTTGGGGACTTCTGTCCGTCAAAGAACATGCTGGTTCTGTGGGACCTAGTGGCCTTTGTCTTGGTTTGCTGCCATAACTTTCCAGATGTCTGTGTGTTCTCTTTACAAAGAGAGTCTGGGACTAGGACTGTGCCGCTTATTTTCTCCTGAGAGCATGAAGCCCTGGGGAAGTCATGTGTATGGCCTTGACCGCATTTCTGTCATGAATCCCTACTTCGGTCTGTTTTTGAGGGATGGAGAAAGTGATTCCTGTGATCACTCTTTCAGGCTCTTCCACCATGGGGGTGCTAACAGGCTTTTCTCGGTTTTGCCTCTCGTAGGGGAACGTGACCCTGAAGGAGCTGAATGCCCGCCCCATGGAAGTGTTCATGTGCAGCGTGCTCAAGAGGCAAGGCTACGGCGAGGGCTTCCGCTGGCTCTCCCAGTATATTGACTGATGTTTGGACAGTGAAAATAAAAGAGTTTTACTTCTCTGGACTGATCCCATTCCCAGCTTCCTCATGAACTTTTCTAATAGAACAAGGAAAGCTCTTCAACCGTGTGTGGCGTTGAGAAGCCAAGAGTCTCTGTCCGCCCTCTCATCGCCCAGTGGTGACATGTGCTTTCTCCACACTATTGGGAGGTGACGCTGCCCCACATGCCAGTGCAGGTCAGTGTCCCGGGACTCGGAAGCTGGCAGGATCTGCTGGGTAAAGCTGTATGCCATCATGGGGCACCTGAAAGAAAAACACGTCTCACCACTGTGGTTGATTTCAAAAGAAAGTGATTCTATTTTTTAAAGAAAGCGTTGTTAATGTAATTGGTGTCCCTCTTCACTTTTTGAGTTCAGAATTTACTTGGTCCAGAGTTTTCTATTCTTTTTTTTTTTTTTTTTTTTCCTCCTCATGATCTAGTGAATGGCATTTAGAGACTTCATAAAATTATGCACCAAAACACGTCGGAGGCCAGAGCTCAGTCAGGTGAACTCACTTATGTTGAGATAACAGGTTAGTGAGAGAAGCCCCCCCACCCCCCCCCACCCCCCGCCCCGTGTCTCTGCCTGCCTTGTTGCGGTGGGCACCACCTTCTGCGCAGAGAAGTGGGAAAGGGCGGAACTTGGGCCTGGCAGTTGCAGGAGGCGTCCACTGTGGCCAGCCAGGCCCGTTCCTCATCGGGGCGTGTACAGCAGGTTGCTCACTGTGGAGGGGTTAATTATAGAGCAGTTATTTTCTTATTTTACTTACAGAGTTGCAAACCGCAGCCGGTCTTTGCTTTGCTTTGCTTTTATACTGTTGGGAAACTTCATTTCTCTTCATACACCTGTTTCATGTTCAGTTATAAGAAATGACGTTTGCCTCCTAAAAGAGAACACCTCCCGAATTGCCCTACACCGCAGGTGTGTGTCTGTTACTTTTGCACAGATTCTAGGGAAAAATTTTCTGCATCGGTGAATCGCAGAGGACAAAGTTAGCCACTGAAGGGCTCTTAATTCTGTGAGTTGAGAACTTAAAAAATCTGGTATTTGTATCATTTGTTTGGATCCAGGAAAGATTTCTTTAATGGGCTTTAAAATTTTCACTTGCAGGATTTAGTCTCTTTATTGGACTGTTTGTGAGCTCTTTTTATCGATTACCTGTTTTTTTGGTGTTTAAAGGTTAACATCTGTAGCTAGATGATTTTTTTTTTTTTTTTTCTGGTATGAAATTGCCTTTCTCCATTCCAGAAGTAAGCTGCGGAAACTCTAATCTTAACTTTGTGTGGTGGTGTTCTTTTTGAGCCAGCGTCACTTGTCAGGAAGACCTTAGTATAAAAAGCCTCAGTGTCCCCAGTAGTGTGAGGATTATTTTTATAGCATTCCTTTTTCTTGGTGTCACCTGTAAAATTGGGATTTTCATGATCTTAACCAATATTAGACCCTTTGTTAAGATGGGTGGATATCTTCATTTTTTCCTTTAATGAGAGATTAGAAGTTTCCTCAGAATTGAAAATTGTGATGATGATGCTTATGTGCAGAGGATTCAACTAAATTCAGTAGAATCTTGTGTCTAATGTGAAGGCAGGGAAAGTGTGGATAACAAATTGCAGGGGGGAGAGTATTGTTCTTTAATGGATTTCTCATTGTTAGTCTTCACCACTGACTTGTTAGGAAAGCATACTTTTCCACTTCCAGGTACCCAGTGCAGAGGCTCAATGAAGGATCAATCTGGGAAGAGCATGCCTTTCATTTATTTGCAAGCGTAGCTGGGTTAGGACAAAACTCGTTGGTTTGGAAAGGGGTGAAAGCCGTAAATGAACAAATCTAGCTAATGGTGAATGAACTAGGTCGTTAACATGCATACTTTTAATTTCCTTTGGCTAAAGGTAACCCATACTTCTTCATCCAGAGACATGAGAAGTATGATTGCAGTGCTAGTTTTCTTGTTTCTGGTTTCTTGTTTTTTTCCTATTTGTCCCTAATCACTTTGTAGCAAGCTAGAAAACTATGGATTCTACACAGCGCAGCTCTTTGTGAAAGTGGTGCATCTTGGCCACTGGAGAAAGAGGAGATTGAAAAGTCAACTGGCATCCGTCTGTTTCTTGCTCCACAGAAAACACTGTTCCTTTAATAAGGTTGCAGAAGAAGCTGATGTGAGGAGCTTGTCTCCTAACAGTGAGGATCAGAGCTTTGTACAAGAACTCCCATGAATTGAGACTTTTCATTCTGTTTTATCAGAGTGCATATATGTCCTATTTCAGGAAAAGTAAAACAGTCATTTACAAAAGAAGGTCAATCTGTATCCTAAGCATTTTAATAAAAAGTTAAACTTACTATCCTGTTCCATTTTATTTATTTGTTTGTATTGGTTTGTTCTGAGTTTGAACATGACATTTGTTGGAGGTGGGAAAGCAGAACTTCTTTTCCTAGTTACAGGAAGAAATAGTTACAGATGATACGCAAGACAAGTTTTGCTACCAGGAGGAAAAAAAAGCTAGGCCTATTCACACACTTCATCCAAAGAATTTAGTTATCGTCTGAGAGGCTTGGAACATGTGCTGATCCCGGGATTGGTGGCCATCTCGGCAATAGGATGCACGTAGTGGACTTTTTAGCAAAATCTCATATTAACATGCTAGCAAGGACTGGATCCAGTTTAGCTGCTTATCACTCATCATTTTATACAGAATTGGAGAGATTCAGCTGAGCGCTACGTTTGGTAAAGTAGCGGAAGGGACGAAACGTGTGCCTGTGCATTTGCTAGGCTGGCAGGAAGCCTTGTTTTTAGAAAACTCAAAAGAGATTTTAAAACTAATGGGACAAATGGAATGGGAAGCAAAATGCAACATACTATTTTTGACCTAGTACTAAAAGTATCAGAGGCATCTTGTGATTGAAACTAATGTCCGTGTTACTACATTGATGCCACGGGGTCTGTATGTATGTATTGTTTGTTGAGTTCAAGTGGAACATGAGAATTCCAGGCTGAGTCCATGAGCCCAGCACTCAAAGGGTCTCACTGTGGCTGTTGGCTGTTGGCTGTTGACTTAGGACTCTATACCCTAATGTGCTGTAAGCAGAAGAACCTGACGCACAACAGTTCAGACTGGAGGTCTGAGTGTCATTAAGGGAGAATCACTGGACTCTAGAGAGAAAGAAACTTAATTACTAGGAAGTTGGAATAGTTAGATGTTACTGTGATCAAGGCACCTTCTGTGTCAGGGAACCAAAAGACAGTGCCTGCTATGGAAGACTGCTTGCTAATTTCAGTCCCACCTCCTACTATAACGGGTCATCGTTTAACTTCCTCAAACAGGTTTGTGTCACTGGGACCATTGCAAGCGCTAACCCTTGGGCTGGGAATACACTGAGCAGCATTAATTTTATTCAGAAATTGGGGCAAAAAGGTTTTATAGTTTAAGTACCAACTGAATAATTTTTGTTAATGCTGACATAAATACCTTCTGAAATCTGGGCTGCTGCCTGTTTTTGTATACCCTGTGGGGGGGGGGGGAGGGAGGTTGCTATTTTGTGGCACATAAAATTCAACCTTCAGAGACCATGAGGAAAGTTTACTGAACACAAATCTAGTTGGGTATTTGAAAGGGAACGTGTGGCCTGCAAAACCTGAACTATTGACACTCTGGCCTTTTACAGAACAAGTGTCTGGTCCCTGACCTAGATGAACGCTAGGTGGTGGTGATAAATGTTATGTAAAATGTGCATACTGCACAGTTAGGGTTGTAAAATTAAAGTGTGACTTCGGTTACTCTTCATAATAATTTTAAAGGGCAATTTTATTTTGCGAAAACCGTTTTCGTAAGTTTTGTCCCGAGCCTTCGGCATCAAAAGGCCCTAGGTGTAGTCCTGTCAGCTGCATGCCACCTAGTGGATCGCTGTAGGACTTACTTACAAAATTTGAAATCACTGAAATTGGTCAAGGAGTCAAGGATTTCCTTGCCCTTATTACCCCGGGGGTCGGAAGCCGAAGTTTCAGACCTGAGCAGATACTCAGGTCCTGTCTTCTGGTCAAATCTAGGCATGTCAGCCCTTATTTCTGTTCCTTTTCCTGCAGCCCAACGAACAGAGAAGGGATCCCATCTTGCCCAAGCCCCGTCTCCCTGCAAAACCACACGCCGGTCACTCTCCCCACGCTCACCTTCCAGGACAGCTTCTCCCGCTGCGTCGCGCAGGTGGCCCGAACCCATGAGGGCGGGGAAAGGGACGGGGTCAGTCTGGGCAGCCAATCAGGGCTCGGCCCCAAGCCCAGCCAATCGGGCCCGGCAAGTTGGGGCCTAGCCAATCAGGCCCGACAAGGAAGAACTGAGTCAGTGTTTGCGCCTCTCGCTTCCAGCTTTGGGTGGCGCCGCGGAGGATCAGGGGTCCCGGCCGGGCTTCTCGCTCGCTTCCCTCGTTCCCCCGAAAACCCCGTGTGCACAGTCCTAGAGGACATGGCGCGGCAGTGGGGGCCGTCCATGAGGGCGGCCGAGCGGGCGGGCTGCGTGGTGAGCGCTTCCCGGGCCGGGCAGCCCGAGGCCGGCTCGTGGAGCTGCAGCGGGGTGATCCTGAGCCGCTCCCCGGACCTGGTGCTGTGTCACGGGGGCATTTTCACCCCCTTCCTGCGGGCCGGGACCGGGGCGCTGAGCGCGGCCGGCGCCGCCTTCCTGCCCGGCGACAGTTGCGGCGACGACCTGCGCCTGCACGTGCAGCGGGGTCCAGCAGCCTCGAGCCCCTCAGGCCGCGCGGAGCGGGGCCGCCCGGGGCTGTGCACGCCCCAGTGCGCGGGCCCAGAGTCAGGCCCTCAGGCCCGACCCCGCGGGCGGCCCCTGCAGCCCCCGCGGCCCGCCGAGCTGCTGCTGCTGCTGAGCTGCCAGGCCTTCCGGGCCCACTTCGCTCGCCTCTTCGGGGGCGAGGCGGCGGAGCAGTGGCGCTTCGCGAGCGCGGCGCCGGAGGACGAGGTGACGGAGGACGAGGAGGAGGATCAGCTGAGAGCGCTGGGCTGGTTCGCGCTGCTGCGCGTGCGGCCCGACTCCGAGGAGGAGGAGGAAGAGGAGGAGGAGGAGCGCGGGCCGGCAGTGGCCGTGGCGCCTCTCGGGGCCGTGCCCAAGGGCGCGCCGCTGCTGGCCTGCGGCTCCCCGTTCGGGGCCTTCTGCCCGGACATCTTTCTCAACACGCTCAGCCGCGGCGTGCTCAGCAACGCGGCCGGCCCGCTGCTGCTCACCGACGCTCGCTGCCTGCCGGGCACCGAGGGCGGCGGCGTGTTCGCGGCGCGGCCCGCGGGGGCGCTGGTGGCGCTGGTGGCCGCGCCCCTCTGCTGGAAGGCCCGCGAGTGGGTGGGCCTCACGCTGCTCTGCGCCGCCGCCCCTCTCCTGCGTGCCGCCAGAGCCGCGCTGGGCAGCCTGTGCCCCGGCACCGATGCCCTGGCAGCCCTCCTGCCGCAGGAGCTGAGCGCCCCATGGGGCCTCACCCCCCGAGACCCAGGGCCCCCGTGGGCAGCTGCGGCCGTGCTGGTGGAGTGCGGCACCGTCTGGGGCTCTGGAGTGGCCGTGGCGCCCCGCCTCGTGGTGACCTGCCGGCATGTGGCCCCTCGGGAAGCGGCCAGGGTCCTGGTGCGCGCCACGCCCCCCAAGTAAGGCCCGCAAGGTTGCCTCACCTCTGCCCCCTCAGCAGGTCTCAGAGCGGAACTCTGAAGATTAGGGAGGCCTTCTGGCATCACGATGATGCTTTGATGGTGTAGTGTGGGTAGAGACCGGAGTCCCTCCCCTCATCCTTGGCATTCAGAACCCTAGCCTAGGGGGTTCTGGGCCTCCTTCCTGGCGGGGGGGAGGGGGGGGTGGCGCGCAGTGAATGGGGCTTGGGCAAGATGCCCAGCAACTCTGCATTGGGGAACTGTGGGAAGTCACAGCGTCTCTGACTAGGCATCTTTTAGCACCCCGTCCCCTCAGTCCCCCGCCCAGCCTGTTTTCTTTCTGAAATCTGACTGCTCTTAGAGCAGGCACACAGCACTGGCTCCGTGAATGCAGACTTCCTAGCCCTGTTCTTTCTCCCCTGAAAGCGGCAGTGAAGTCCCAGAGGCCCAGGATGCTGCCTTCCTGGGGTGATGAGAGGGGGCTGTTACTCTTACTTGATTGCTCTCTTAGATCTTAAGCAGATCTTCCCAGCTGGACAAAAATGACGGGTGTGGGGCTCCACCTAATTAAAATGTGGGGAAAAAAAAAAAAAGAATGTGAGAGTGAGGTCGAGCACACAGATGTATTTTGAACAGTCTTTGGGTGATCCTGGCAGCCGGGTTGGGACTTCAGCCGTTTGTTCCTTCTCTGCAGGGAAAAGCACTCTTGCCCTCCTTTACCTCCAGTTGCTCAGCAGCCTTGGCTTCCTGGCTTGTGTTTTCCTGGTACCTGTTCTATTTCTGCTGTGGTCCCAGGCACTTAACTTAGGCAGGAGCAGAGCAGTATAGCACCTTGGTGTTAATGCCTGAAGTTCTGTACCTACCTCAGCCTAGCCATGCAGCCCGGGCCTTTCCAGATCCCTCTACCGAATTTCCAGGGTTAACCCAGCCCAGCTTCACCGTAGGGTTTCCCACTGGTGGCCAACAGGACAGCCGCGACTTTATAAGGAGGACTGATAATGAGGACTTCCCTGTATGTGTGGTGCCCCATCCTCCACCCCGTCTTCACCACACACATACTCTTGCTTCTAGGGAACCCACCAGGTCCCCTGGAAGCTATCCCTGCAGAGTATGTAGTGGGGAGCCCCTGTGTGAACCTGGGCAAGTCAGTGTAAGCTGCCTTTCCATGAATTGACATGTGAAGTCTTGGAACAGAGCCCGGCCCACAGTAAGAGCTGCAGATGTGCTAGCATTTATGTATGTAAATGGGGACACAGGACTGGCAGCATTGTTTGCCTCAAGTGAGGCAGTGAAGGAGAACACTGGGAATGTTTGCCCTGGCTTCTGCCACCTATTGTGTGACCTTGAGAAAGTTACTCAACCTCTCTGGCCCTCAAATGCACCATTTAAAATGGCGATGATCACAGCGCCTAGCTCTGAGGGCCGCTGGGAGAACTAAAGGAGATGATGTGCCCAGAGCATTCACAGCAGCCCCGGCCTGCAGTGCTCTCCAGGTGTCAGGTGTTCAGGAAACCCGGTGAAGTGCAGGAAGCTAGTGGAGAAGTACGTTACGGTTGGCGATGCACATTTGGAAGTACCACAGGATGGCCAGGTGACGTGCCCACATGTGCCGGCCTGGTACGGTTCAGGGCTGATGCCACATCTTTGGACTCCCAAGTCCGTGTTTTTACCGTCACTCTCATCCCCTTGCTTCCTCCCGGTACTCACGGGTCAGCATGCTAGCCTGTCATTTTGTTTCCCTTGCTCCCAGGAGTGCTGCAATCTGGGGACAAGTGGTATTTGCCACCCAGGAGACATCGCCTTATGACATAGCGGTGGTGAGCCTGGAGGAGGACCTACCCGATGTCTCCCTGCCGGTGCCTGCCGAGCATTTCCATGAAGGTAAAGGACGAGAGGGCTTCTGGTGTGGGGCGGACCTGAGGAAGCACAGTCAGTGTTGGACATTCTAACCCTCTAGATTGGGGGGGCCAGTCCCCCAGGCGGGCCCCCTGCCCCACCCCTGCTGGAGGCGTGGGGCAGGGTGGCGTCAAGCTGGCATGAAATCATCCTGGTTTCAGTGCCTTGGCTGGAGTTGCTCTTGGAGGCTTCTCTGCTTGTGCCCGGCATGCCCCAGGTCCTGGGGGGCAGGGGGAATCCTTGCCGAAGCGTAGGGCACCCCTCTTTCAGTGTCCACAGCAGTGTCATGTGGAGCGGCTGAAATTGGGGGCTCCTGCCAGCTGGCCAGAACGGTGTTGCCCTTTTGAGGCTCCACTGGCGGGGCACGCCGCCTTGGAAGTTCCAGAGGCCTCGTTGTGTAGATGCGGCGTGATGGAACAGCAAAGGCCACAAGCTCTCTACGCTGGCGTCTCTTCTGCCACTTGCTAGCCCTGTGTCCTCGGACAGGCAACTGAGTATTCTCTGCCTCAGTTTTCACATCTATAAAATGGGGATAATGCTCCCTACTCCCGGGCATTGCGAGGAGTGCGGTGAGATGTGGCCTGTAAAGCATCTAGCCGCATGCCCTGTGCGTTCAGAGCACTCGGTAAAGGCAGTTGGAGGGCAGCCTGGAGCCCTCATCACCGCTCCTTTTTTCACCAAGGCTTCTTAGTCCGAGGAGGAGATGGGTGTTAATTTCACGAGCGTTGACTGAGCACCGGGGTGGGTGCCAGGAACCCTAAAAAGTAACTCACTGGTCCCGCAGGGAAATGAAGGCTGGAGAGTAGTCTGATGCTGAGGACAAGTGGTGAGCAGGTCCTGGGAGATCAGCGGAAGTCCAGTGGGGACCTGGGGCAGACTACCCGGAGGTAGGAGTATCTTCACAGCAGCCTGAAGGGCAGAGAGGGTTCGGAACTTTGGAGAGGCAGAGACGGCTCCCCAGCTTCACCCTCCTTTCCTCCCTGGCAGGCGAAGCTGTCAGCGTGGTGGGCTTCGGCGTCTTCGGCCAGGCGTGCGGGCCCTCGGTGACCTCGGGCATCCTGTCAGCTGTGGTGCAGGTGGATGACACGCCGGTGATGCTACAGACCACGTGTGCCGTGCATGGCGGCTCCAGCGGGGGACCCCTCTTCTCCACCCGCACAGGAGACCTCCTGGGTAACCAGCTCCTTGGCCCTCTCCCAGCCCCTCCCCTGCCAGAGCCTCAGTCCCATCTAGTGAGGGCCGGGTGTGCAGCCCCCGGGAGCCACCCTCGGCCCGGGAAGATGGTGGGCCTTACGTCCAAGAGGCAGTTAGCCAAGGTTTTCGGGCACTTGTGCTCCTGGGAGTGGAGAGGAGCGGGTGCTGAGCAGGGAGGGAAGAGATCTGAGGTCTAGTTTCTTCTCTGCCTTAGGTAAGTCGCTTAATCTTAGTTAATCTATGAAACTCAGGAGTTGGATTCATCCAAGAGTCACAGGTAAACGAATGGATGAGTGAGTGAAGACGGCCGGGATGGAGGGTCAGGGGTGAACTGGGGTGAACACCACTCGGCTTGCAGCACATTGGCGCCTCCTTCCATAGGAATGTGGGCCTAACATTGCTTGATTCGGCAATTTTTTTACTAGCAACGGTAGACCTTTTTGTTTGTTTAATACGGGGTTATTAGATCTTTTGATTTGGACATATACTGATACGTGGATACGGACATAAGTGTAGATACGTGTGCAGGCATGAGCTGGTGGGTACGTGTGCGTGTGTGTAAAAAATCTAGCTCTGTCTGCTGAGAGGGGCTAGAAGCAGTGACACCCCGGTTGTGATGACCACACTGAGAACCTAGACCTTGGTTTCTCTAATAAAAGGCGCCAGGAACTGACTCGCTCCCGGGCTCAGGCAGGGAAGATCCAAGATGAGCCCAGAGCACCTAGTGGTGCTGGAGAGGAAGGAAAGGCTAACGACAGAATGATCGGCACATCAGATGTGTGACGAATGAAGAGCTGACTTGAAGGAGCTCCCAGTAGAACAACTTGAGCTGCAAACCACACAGCGATAGGGTTGGATGGTAACTCAAAGAAAAGAATGAGTATCTGAGTCCACACTGACATCGATAACTGAATGCATCTTGAAATGGAGACAAGTGACAGCTCTTCCTGACAGAAGAATTCCAGGTGATAAATGTAGAAGAAATGAGGGAAGTAGAAAATCACTGTTAGGACACCACAGAAGGAATTGCTGCGGGCAGGACCCACCGATAAATGGAAAGTAGAAACGAGGATATTTGCCTGATCCTAAAATATTTCGTACAAGAGGGAAAACAGTAAGCCTGCAATAGAGAAACCTGGCAGATATACCACCTTAGCCAAGTGATCAAGGTTAGCGTCTCAAGAAGTGCTTTTGGACATCACGCACCTCCTGACAGGGCGCCCTGAGAAGGGCACGGGACGGCATTTTCAATCTTGGAAAACCTTAACCTTAGGAGAAAACATCCGGTAACCCCACATTGAGGGACAATAAGTAACCTGTACTCCTCTAAGTGTCACGGCCACGAAAGATAGGGAAAGACTGAAACTGACCCAGGAGGCATGACATTTGATTAGATCCTGGAATAGAAAAAGCATTCGTGGAATCACTGGTGAAATCCAAATGCATTCTGCATGTCAGTGAACAGCATTGTTCCAGGGTTAATTTCCTGGTTTTGATCGTTGTTTTTTTGCAGTGACGTGAGGAGAAGCTAGATGAAGGGTGTACAGGGACTCCGAACCATTTTGGCAAGGCTCCTGTAAGCCTAAAAAAGTACATCCAGAAGGGGGCTTGGCTGGCTCCGTCGTCGAGCATGTGACTCTTGATCTTGAGGCCGTGAGTTCAAACCCGCGGAGGCTACTTAAAATTAAAAGCGACGACAACGACAAAACACATCCACATGCACACACATACACGTGCACTCACTGAGCAGGCCAAACAAAAAACTTGCGTGGGGGTCTGATTCACTTACTCATTCAGTCAACAAGTATTTGTTGAGTGTCGACCCTGCACCAGGCACTGGGGAGCCTGCCTGAGCAAAGCCCGTGGGGCCGACACTAGGTGGAGAGAAAGGTCACAAAAGAAGCGCAACATTGTTAGGTACTGACGGTTAAGGAGAGAGTAAAACGGGGAAGGGGCACTGGGGTGTGGGAGCCAGAGGCCATGAAGGAGGCTGGGTGTCTGTCACTATGAGGGGGGTTCAAGCCCCCGGTGGTCCGAGGGCCTCCCTGCTGGTGATGGGCCTCACTTCCCATCCGTGTGCCCTCTGGCTCATCCCCCCTTTCCTCTTGGACTCCTCAACAGGCATCGTGGCCAGCAACACCCGGGACAATAACACAGGAGCCACCTACCCTCACCTGAACTTCAGCATTCCCATCACGGTGCTCCAGCCAGCCCTGCAGCGGTATAGTCAGACGGGTGACCTGGGCGGCCTCCGGGAGCTGGACAGCGCCACTGAGCCAGTGAGGGTGGTGTGGCGGCTGCAGCGGCCGCTGGCGGAGGCCCCGCGGAGCAAGCTGTGAGCCAGCCCTATGGAGAGAAGAGCCACCATGTTATGCCACAGGACGAGCGGAGGGTAGCGGCCTCAGGACCCTGCCCGGGCACACCCCAGCTGGGCTGCCTCCCCATCCCCACCCATCTCGTCCGGCTCTGGAATCTGGACCAAACTTCCCTTTGGCCCCATGGGTCTCCAACCTGGAAGTCTGTTTGGGGGTGCTTTTTGGAGCCCTCACCTCTCTCTGCCCCCTGGCACTAAACTCTGTTATTTCTCCTTCTGGGGAGCCCCGTACAGCTGCCCAACAGCCCTGGTCCTGAGGGACAGGTGCTGGCTGGAAGGCAGGCCCAGTCCTGGCTCTGCGTCTGTTCCCTGTCTCCTGATGGCCGCTGGCCACCAGGAGCACCTGCTTCCCTGGGTTAGGGTTAGGGCTTCCTCAGAAAGGCCTGCTCTGAAGACCAAAGACAAGAAGAAAAGAAAATCTTTCTGTTCTACTGCACCTCTAGGTGGAGTCCCTGAAAGTTAGGATTTGTGGGTCTTCATATGTTGAGTGTCGCTGACCTCCAGGGACGCTCTGACACAGTGCCTTTACTTTCCAGCCCATAAAATGGGCCTCAGGGATCTCACAGGGGAAAATGTGTCTAGTTGGGGATTGGGAATAAAGAGGATGTATAGGAGAAAATCTCTACTTCTATCTAGCAGGTTCTCTTTTTTTCTTCTATGTTTTGAAAGTTGCCCTGGGAGTAGGAAACCATCAGGCACAGAAATACACCTTTTCTTTCCTCCTTTCTCAGTTGGGGTGTGAGCTCATGGCATACTCTTTTTTTTTTTAATTTAATTTTTAATTTTTAATTTTTAAAAATTTACATCCAAATTAGTTAGCATCTAGTGCAACAGTGATTTCAGGAGTAGCTTCCTTAATGCCCCTTACCCATTTAGCCCATCCCCTCTCCCACACCCCCTCCAGCAACCTTCAGTTTGTTCTCCATATTGTAGGAGTCTCTTCTGTTTTGTCCCCCTCCCTGTTTTCATATTGTTTTTGCTTCCCTTCCCTTATGTTCATCTGTTTTGTCTCTTAAAGTCCTCATACGAGTGAAGTCATTTGATATTTATCTTTCTCTGACTAATTTCGCTTAGCATAATACCCTCTAGTTCCATCCACGTAGTTGCAAATGGCAAGATTTCATTCTTTCTGATTGCCGACTAATACTCCATTGTATATATATATATATATACCACATCTTCTTTATCCATTCATCTGTCGATGGACATTGGGCTCTTTCCATACTTTGGCTATTGTTGATAGCGCTGCTATAAACATGGGGTACCTGTGTCCCTTCGAAACAGCACGCCTGTATCCCGTGGATAAATGCCTAGTAGTGCAATTGCTGGGTCGTAGGGTAGTTCTAGTTTTAGTTTTTTGAGGAACCTCCATACTGTTTTCCAGAGTGGCTGCACCAGCTTGCATTGGCTCATGGCCTACTCTTGTGTCGGACTGAGCCTGGCCTCCGGTCCTGACTGGCACCAGTCAGCACTGGGTGGGGCTTGCAGAGCCTGGAAGGTGGGGATCTTGGCCTGGCAGCAAGTGTTTACAGAGTGTCCGGGATGTGTCCAGGCCTGTCCTGGGCCCTGGGGGTGGGTTGGGGAGTTCAAAGCTATCAATGAGACCAAGGCAGCCCCGAGGAGCTAAGACCAACCCTGCAAGTCAAAACATGTACTAGGTACCCAGGGCCCTGCACAGGTAGGCGCTCAAAAAATGACTGAAGTCACTGACAGGTTGAATACCTTTTGGGGGATGACTAGGGGGCTAATTCTCAGCAGTGAGAATTTCTGGAAGTGCTTGGCTTCTAACACCGACCTGTGGAGTGCCAACTCTGGGCGGCCTTTACGTGACCACCTCCTGTGATCGTCATTCTCCCCTTCACAGAGTAGGAATGGCCCAGGGGGCAAAGTCAGTCCACAGTAAATTAACGGAGGCAGGGGGTGAGGGCTGAGGTCTGACTTAGCTGAGAGGGGGAGGGAACGATGCATTCCAGTGGGCACCCAGGAGCCCAGTGTTCTGGGGAGACTGGTGTGCCAGCCCATTAGCGTGACGAGCAGGGCAGCCCTGGCCGCTCAGGTGGAAGGCTGTGTCCTCGGGCCCAGGGAGGGGGGGATCGGGCAAAGCCTCATCTAGGTGTCTTAGGAGCCGAGCCCCGGAAGGAGGGCAGGAAACGGGGACGGCGTTCCAGGTTGAGAGCAGCAGGAACTGGGATGCAGAAGTGTGAAACCACGCGTGTGTTCTGGCAGCGCTGAGTGGAGGGGAGTCCGGAAGGAGCAGGACTGAGGGCTGGGGGACCAGCTCCACAGGCCCAGGGGAGGGAGAAGACGGCTGAAGCAGGACTGCCGGGCATGGCATGGCGAAGACCAAGTCAGGGCACAGGAGGTGGCACCGACTGCGTGCGGGCCAACGCAGAGAGAGAGAAAGGGCAAACGGTGCCTGAATTCCTGACTAGGACAATAATGAATGGCTAGCAAGGTTAGGGACCAGCTGTTTCCTTGGAGTGTCTGTGGGACCTCACGCAGAGAAGTGCAGCCAGCTGTTGAGTTAGGATAATGTAGTAAAAGCCCGCCCCGCCCCCCCGCCCCCCCAGCTCAGTGGCTTCAGACAGTAGAAGTTTATTGCCCTCGTGAAGTCCAAAGCAGTGTACCTGACTAGGAAGGGGAGGGAGGCTTTTATGCAATAGCGGTCGAGAGACCTAGGCCCCTTCCCTCTGCTGGTTCTGTCACTGATCTGGGACCTCAGAGTCTCCTGTCATGTTCTCTGTAACTGGTGGGTGGATGGGGGAAGAGAGAGAGGAGATATTCCTGCTTCTCTTTAAAAAATAATTTTATTTTGGGGGGCGCCTGGGTGGCTCAGCCGGTTAAGCGTCCGACTTCGGCTCAGGCCATGATCTCACGGTCTGTGAGTTCGAGCCCCGCGTCGGGCTCTGTGCTGACAGCTCGGAGCCTGGAGCCTGCTTCTGATTCTGTGTTTCCCTCTCTCTCTGACCCTCCCCCGTTCATGCTCTGTCTCTCTCTGTCTCAAAAGTAAATACACATTTAAAAAAAATAAATAAAAAATAATTTTATTTTGAAACAATTTCAACATAAAGTTGCAAGAATCCCCATACACCCTTCACCCAGCCACCCCCTTCCACTTTTGCCAAATGCTCCTGTGATGTTCTTTTTTTTTTTTTTTTTTTTTTGAGAGAGAGAGAGAGAGAGAGAATGCAAGAGGGGGAGGGGTGGGGGGGAGAGAGAGAGAATCTTTCTTTTTTTAAAGTCTATTTATTTTGAGAGAGACAGAGACAGCACAAGTGGGGGAAGGGCAGAGGGAGAGAATCCCAAGCAGGCTCCACATGGTCAGCACAGAGCCTGATGTGGGGCTCAAACCCATGAACCGTGAGGCCATAACCTGAGCTGAAACCAAGAGTCAAACGCTTAACGGACTGAGCCACCCAGGTGCCGAGAGAGAGAGCGAGCCCAACAGCTCAGAGCCCAATGACGGGAGTGGGAGTCAGGGCTCAATCTCACAACTGTGAGATCACGACCTGAGCTGAAATCAAGTGTTGGACACTTAAATGACTGGGCCACCCAGGTGCCCCAGGAACAAAGACTCACTTCTATTACGTAAATAAAAAATAGGTTTAGTGTTCAGAACCTCTGGACGGATGCCAGAAACCTCCTTGACCTGGGGAGGCTCTAGGGGCCGCTAGGTGTGTGTGATGACTCAGCATCCTCTCTGCTTTGTTCCCTCTCTTCTTTTTTCTTTAAGTTTATTTAATTTATTTTTGAGAGAGAGAAAGAGCACGAGTGAGGGAGAAAATCCCAAGCAGGTTCTGCACTGTCAGCACAGAGCCTGATGTGGGGCTCGAACTCGTGAACCGTGAGATCATGACCTAAGCCGAAATCAAGAGTCAGCCACGTAACCAATGGAGCCCCCCAGGCACCCCTGTCCTCCCTCTTCTGCCTCCTCTGCACTCAGTCTCTCCTTCCTTGTAAGCTCAGTTTGCTATTGGCCATCCAGACCTTTCTGGCCCTTCTGTCCATGCCCTTTGATCTCTGGCTCTCCTTATCACATGCCCCACTTTCAGATTTCGTCCATAAATGCCAGAAAGCAGATTACCCGATTGGGCCCATCATCTTCTCATGCCTTGCTACAGCTGGGGCCGTGTTTTCAGAGCAGCCACGGTCAGGGTGGGTTCGTTTAGGCTGGGAGAAGACCTACACTGCTGTCCGGGTTGCACCCCAGGCTGCTGTCAGCTGAAGCTGTGGGTGTAGGTGCAGTGAGGGCCTGGGGCCACCAGTGTTTACAGGACAGAGGCAGAGTGGGAGCCTGCAAGGGGGCTGAGAAGAGACCAGCAGAGGCACAGGAAGAAAACCAGGGAGGCTAAGACCTAGCTCACCAGCGTCCCTCTTCCTCCTGGGTATGTGCTAGAATGCATTTCGTGGCCACTCTCACAGGTGTGTCCATGAGTTCCAGCTCACGGCATGAAAGCAGAAGGGAGGTGTACCACTTCCAGGCCTCGCTAGAACAACCTCTGTGTACTAACCCCTTCCCCTGGTGGGCATGGAGGTGACCCCTAAAAGAGACCTTGGAAGCCTCTTGTTAAAGATGGCCTCTGTCTGTCTGGTCCCTGGATGACTGTGTGCAGCCCATAGGCCTGGTGTTGCTACCCAGGCAAGAAATTCACTTCTTTTGTATTTGAGCCATTAGATTTGGGGGTCTCTTTGTCATGTAGTAGAAGCTACCCTCGTGAATGTAGTCTGTCCCTAGCTGGAAGCACTATAACCAAGCCACATTTTGGGGGAAAGATGAAGAAACAGAATCCTCCTGTCCTTTGAGGCTTATGAATTTAGCTGGAAGCACAGAAGGAGAAGGAAAACACTCACTGGGGTTGCTAGGGTTAAGGGTCGCCTCTTCCTCCAGTGGGGATACGGCCTCTGTTTCTCCCAGCCCCTGGTTGACCCCAGTACTCTGGAGCTCCTCCCAGCCCTGGGGGCCAGCAGTCAAGTCACCTGTTGTCAGGAAATGTGAGCTCATGACTGACAGCCAGCAATGCTCCCTTCTCTTAGATTCTGTGATGTGAGACAGTCTGTCCACCATTCCTGCTAATTGTTAAAGTTCCATACTGCCAGTGTTTCTGCATCCAAACCATACTTTCCTATTACCTCTGGCACTTGCAAATTCAAAGGCAAAAGTCCTTTGTTAGAAGGCAAGGAGCCCCGGTTTTCAGTTCCAAGGCTCTGAGTTCCACAACTGTTGAGTGGGAAGAGAGGAGTGGTGTGGGGTGAGTGGCCTGAGGAAGTGAGTATGGGGTTGCTTTTTGGACTGATGACAATGTCCCTGACTCAGATAACGGTGATGGTGGCACAGTGTCACATCACTGAACTGTACGCTTGAAAAGAATGGATTTAATGGTATGTGAATTATATCAACTATATCAACAAAAAAAAAAACCCACATTTATCTATGCAAACATTAGTTTGCACTCCTAGGGAACCAGGTGCTGGGATGGATGCCAGATGCCGGGGACCCAAAGTCCAGCAGAGCAAGGTCTTTGCCCCAGAGAGCAGGTCAGTTGTGACTGTTGCCCTCCTTGGTGTCAGTTTAACCTCAGCCCTACTTTTCTCTAGGAGTGTCAGGAGGGAAAAAAGGAGATAAAAGCTATTTGGAAGTTTGCAAAGCCCATGACAAATGGAAGGCTTAGGACATCCAAGCTGTGGCTCTCTGATGGTTCCCCAAAGGCCAGGATTAGGACATGGCTCAGAGGGCCATGAGCACTCTGCGTGGTTGCTTTTCTGTGGCCGCAGGGGCTGAGAGACGGAGGTAGAGACTCCCACAGCTCTGAATCCCCTCCTTCAGCTTGATTTCAGGAGTGCCAGCCAGGATAGGAGAGAGGCGAGGATTCCAAAGAACTGGAAGGTGCAGCCTGGGCTATGCAGGCTAGTAATGTGAGTCGGGTGCTCATGGGAGGACACCAGTTTCCTTCTCAGCTCAGGATGGTTCTGGGCACCAATGTCTTCTAGGTGGAATTGATCACAACCCGTCCCATACCAGGAATATTGGATACAAGGCCCTTGGCCACAGCTTTTGGAAAAGGTACAAAACAGGTCACTGCTAGTGTGAACGTTCACGAAAGCTGGGAAGACGAAGGGCAGTATTCTGGGAACCAGGAAGCTGCCAACATACCCTGTAGCCTTGGGCAAGCTAATCTGCCCACATAAAACACCTATAATGAATGGCTAAGTGCTAATACTTGCATTAAATAGATGAAGATGGCTCATCTGTCACCCAACTGGCTACATCCTACCACCAGGTTCGCATCATTGGGTTTCTCTCTAGATCCTAGTCAAGCCCCTTTGTCTCCAGGACTGCCCTGCTGACTAGTTCCCCAATTTCAGGGAGCCCTGCCATTTCCCGATCCTTTCACCACAAAACAGAACTCAGACCTGTCACTCTCCTGCTTAAAGCCCTGCGGTGGTATCCCGTTGCCCTGGGGATGACACGACCCCACCAGGTCTGTACACCCTGCCCACGCTGGGCCACCCTGTCCTGTGACCGCCTCCACCACGCCCCCGCTGTTAGCTCTTTGTCCTGCCTCTGCGTCTTTGCACACCCAGAGCACAGCTGCCTTCTCTCCGCCCGCGTCCAACTCCTCATCCTTGGCAAGCTTCCTTTATCCCCAGTCTCTCGTAGGGCGGTTGGCGATACAGGTTATGTGTATTTACTATTTGTCTTTCCCCGGAATGTCAGCTCCGCGGAAGGCAGACACGGCGTCTCTTTTGCTCTCCATCCTGACCCCCCCCCCCCCCCCCCCCCCCCCACGCCGCGCACAGTGCCGGCGTTCAGCGGGTGCCCGGCGGCGCCGTTTGCCGAATTGGGATTTACAGGCGAGCAGCCGGAGGCTGGTGATCCGCCCGCTGTGGAGTCGCGCTGAGCTCTCGGAGCTTCCGAGGGGCCTGGCAGACAGGCGGCCGAAGTCAGAGGCGTGGGGAAGGCGTTCCGGGCGTCGAGCGCTCGCGTGGGCCCGGGCGCGCTCGGCGTCGCCAGGGGTTGCTGGTATCGGTGCCGCGGCCGCAGCTCCCCAGGCTCCCTCCGGGGGCGGGCACGTACCGAGCCACGCCCACGCCCGCCGGGAGGGGCCTGGGGCGCGCGGCAATCCCAGAGCGGACTGGCCGAGTGGTGCAAGGGGCGGGCTCTCGGGGCCCCGCCCCCCCGCGCGCCCGCCCTACAAGCGCCCGGAGGGGCCTCGCCGGGCCTGAAAGACCTGGCGGGTTGCGTCCGAGCTCCGGTGCGCGGGCGTTGTGGCCCTGGCGGGGGAGGGCGGTTGCTCTAGGTACCGGGCCCCGGCCTGCCCCACCCCAGTTCCCTCAGCACACGAAAACTGGGAGGCTTAGGCCCGGCGGCAAGGGTAGGGCAAACTCGCCTCCTCCCCGTCCGCCCCTCGAAACTTCTGAGGTCTTCCCAGGTAAGACGGGCTGCCCTCGCCACGCCCCCACCCTGGGAGTGCTCGCGGGTCACCTCTGGGTGGAAGCTAGTGTCACAGGGCAGGAAGAAAACCTCCGTCTGTAGGAAGGAAATCCCTCGGGTTACCCGAGCGCCCACAGTCTCCGGGGTGCCCTAGGACGTCTGCTTCTCCCCCCCATGAAGTCCCAGTTCCCGCGGGGACAAAGGCCAGTGGTCCCGAACTAACTCCGGTGGAGCTGGGAAGGCCGGGAAGCCTGAAGTCCACCCGGAGCTGCTTTTAGTGGGTGATGTCGGGCGTTTTCCTTCCAACACCACCCACTAAACTCACCGGCCTTTCCCCTCCAGCAAGAGTCCTTCTGACCCTTGGATGTACAGTCGGGGTGGGGAGGGGAGAGGCCCTTGGGAGCTGATGATCCCGCAGGAGCACAGGCACTGGGCAGAGGGTCAGACAGTTTGGGAAGGGGTTTTCGGGTGTCCCAGCCAGCTCCCTACCTTGTGTTCAAAGGCCAGCATGTACAATATGTAAATGTGTAAAATATCAGGGGGGCCTGCCCAGGCTGGTGTGTATAATGCACATGACCACACTAGTGTCCAAACTCTCAGGCCCCCCTGCCCTCACCCTTGCGCCTAGAGAGGAGCCCTGGGAGGAGCGCTGGGTGAAACCTGGAGTCTGGAGGGCTTCTGCCTTAGGGGAGGAGACCCAGACCCACTTGGGCCTGGCCTTGTTCAGGACTCCTTAGCAGTGAGGGGGTGGACCTGGGCTGAGCCTGTGTCCTCCAGGGCCAGCCGGGTCTTTGGCAGTGAAATGAAGAAGCCAGGGTCCAGACACAGGCAGTGAGCAGACTGTTGGTGGGGGTGTTTAGGGAACCACAAAGTGACTTGCTCCCAGGAGGGTATATAAGTTCCATGGCCTTGATTTTCTCTTTGAGCGTATGGAACACCTGAAGGAACACGTCTGCCCAGAGCTGCCCCGTGCTGGACCATGAAAAGACAGCCCCTCTTCAGACTTTCTGTTCCTTCAGGAACTGGTCTTTTTTGGGTTATGTTCCCTGTGTGTCCCCTCAGGGGCCAGTCATGGAAGGCCAGCTCTCAGGCTGTCTGGTGAGGGAGGCTGCCTGCCCCTCTCCCTCCTGCAGGTAGGGAGGAGGTTCAGGGTGAGTCACACTCTAGTGGCCCCCTTATCCGAACTGCCATTATGGAAACGTGGCTGTGGAGATCCACCCTTGATAGGACTATGATGACTCAAAAAATGGCCTGTTTTATTTGTAATCTCTGTGAAGCAATGCTGGGCAATGTCCTTGCTCTGATCAGAGCCCACATGGCTCCTGCTGTATTTCTGAAGCATGACCTCTTAACAGCTTTGGCATAAATGTGACTTCCTTGCTTTTCAGTAGATTCCTAACAGCCCCTTGTTTGTGTTATTAGAGAAAAATCATCCTGTGGTCAGGCTGGTGTCCTTGGCAGAGAAAGTAGGATTGACTGAGAAAATACAAGTGTAAACCAGATTGTGTGTGCGTGTGTGTGTGTGTGTGTGTGTGTGTATGGGGGGGGGGCAAAGGTAAAATATAGGAGTTGCTGGACATGTAGTTGTTTTCGTGGATGTTCTTTTATTTATTTTTATTTTGAGAGAGTGTGTGCGTGTGCTCATGTGCAAGCAGGAGAGGGGCGGGGGGGGGGGGCGGGGGGAGAGAATCCCAAGCAGGCACGGGCCATCAGAGCGGAGCCTGACATGGGGCTTGAACTCACGAACCCTGAGATCTTGACCTGACCTGAAACCAAGAGTCAGACATTCAAGGACGCTCAACCGACTGAGTCACCCAGGAGCCCCTGGACGTTCTCTTATGCTGACATTCCTGAGTCTTGACAGATTTCGTTAAGAGTCTCTGGGGTCTCTCCCTTGGCTTGATGTTCGGTTCAGAATCAGACGGCGGGATTGGCAGTTCTTCAAACAGTTGAATCTAGAATTGCCCGACACCTAGCAATCCCACCCCTAGGGATATGTACTCGAGAGAATTAAAAACAAGTGTCCACACAAAAACTTTTACACAAATGTTCATAGCAGCGTTGTTCGTAACAGCCACCAGGTGGAACCAACCCAAATGTGCATCAACTGACAAATGGCGAAACAAAATGTGGTATCTTCGTACGATGGAATATTAACCATGAGAAGGAATGAAGGGGCACCTGGGGGGCTCAGTCGGTTAAGCGTTCGACTCTTGATTTCGGCTCAGGTCATGATCTCACAGTTCATGGGATGGAGCCTTGTGTCAGGCTGTGCCCTGACAGCGTAGAGCCTGCTTAGGATTCTCTCTCTCCCCCTCTCTCTCTGCCCCTCCCCTGCTTGTGCTCGCTCGCTCTCTCTCTCTCAAAATAAATAAACATGAAAAATAAAAAAAGGAGAAGGATTGAAATGGCGATGCGTGCTACAGTTTGGACGACTCTTGAAAACACTATGCAAAGGGAAAGAAGCCAGTCACAAAAGGTATGGAATAGGCAATCTATAGAGACCGAAAGATTAGTGGTTGCCAGCGGCTGGAGGGAGGGGGTGACGGAGAGTGAGTGCTAATGAGTAAGAGGTTATTTTGGGGTGATGCAGATGTTCTGGGATTAGGTCATAGGGATGGTTGCACAACTTTATGAATGTACTAGAAACCGCTGAATTGTATACTTTAAAATTTTATAACATATGAATATCTCAACTTAAAAAAATAAACGGTAGGAGGCCTGCCCTGCTTTTAAACTCTTATTATTTCTGTGAAAATGACGTACCCAGTTAAAAATATTCCACAAACACATGGGGCACCTGGGTGGCTCAGTTGGTTGACTTTGGCTTGGGTCGCAACGGTTTGTGAGTCTGAGCCCCACAGTGGGCTCTGCTCTGACAGCAAGGAGCCTGCCTCAGATCCTCTGTCTCCCTCTCTCTCTCCCCCTCCCTTGCCTCTCAAAAATAAACAAACATTAAAAAAATATTTACAACACACACACACAAAAAGTTCGAAGAAGAAAGTAAAAACGTCACCTGGTGACCACTGTTAGCATTCTGGCTCAGAGTGCAGTTCTGGTCAGAGTGTTGAGGATTGAACTTGGACAAATTATTGAACTTGTTTCCAAAATGGGGACAAAACCCCACACCTGTTCAACGTGGAGATACGGATAAAAGCACAATGAGTTCTGGCTGATGTGATCATTACGTGTCTGTGTGTCTGTGTCTGATTTGCACACACCGTGGGATTAGGCTTCGCATGCTGTTCTATTACCTAACTTTTTATGGATAGCCTTTTTCTCCCCCCTAAGACTTTATGTTTTTTTTTTTATTTATTAAAAAAAAATTTTTTTTTAAGTTTACGTATTTATTTTGAGAGAGAGAGAGAGGGAGCGAGCGGGGGAAGAGCAGAGAGAGAGGGAGAGAGAGAAAATCCCAAGCAGGCTCAGCACCGTCAGTGAAGAGCCCGATGCGGGGCTTGAACTCACGAACCGCCGAGTCCATGACCTGAGCCGAAACCAAGAGTTGAGCGCTCAACCGACTGAGCCACCCAGGTGCCCCTAAGACTTTATGTTTTTAGAGTAGTGTTAGTGGCACAGCAAAGTAGAGGGGAGGGTGCAGAGATATCCCCCGTGCCCCCTGCCCCTACACAAATATAGCTTCTCCCATTGGCAACACCACTTTTCCAGAGCGATACATTTCTTAGAGTTGATAAACCTGCATTGACATAATCACCCAAAGGCCATAGGGTTAACTCTTGGTTCTGTACATTCTATGGGTTGGGACTAGCCATGGACAGAATTTTCATGTGAAAAATCATCACTCTAAAAACAAATGGCTCCAGAATATTCCATCGTATGGGTGTATAATAGTGTCGTCTGCCATTTATGGAGGTTTCCATTGATTGATGGCATCTCCCATTTATTGAGGCCGTTTGCGCAGCCATCTTGCTATGTTAGCACATATAATTCAACCTACACTTTTTGACCACCTTTAGGCTATGTAGCTGGGAAGGCAGGTCTATGACCTAAGCCCCTGGTTTCGGCACGCTGCAAATTAAGTTGTGCCTAGCAGGGTCTAGCTGTCCTTGGGGCCATGGGAGAACTGGCACTAGAATAGCCAAGGGAGGGTTGGCGTGTCCAAGAATGTTGGGGAGGGGAGGCTGCTGGGGAGGAAAGGTGGAATGGGCTGGGGAGCTGTCAGCCTCCAGTCCCCAAGTGGGAGTGTCAGAGGCTAGGGGACGGGAACAGATTCCAGGAGAGGCCTCAGGCGGTTTGGACTGTAAAAGAGCTTCCTCTTCCCTGGCCCAGCTTTGGCAGCCCCTCCTAGGCCTGGCTCTGCCCTCGGGCCCCAAACCTTCTACTGGGAGCTCTGGAGAAGCAATTTGCTTTTATTGAGGGGTGTACCTAGTCGGGCAAGGCCAAGGTTAGGCTTCCTTTGGGGAAGCCAGTTGATGATCTGGGGGGTCTGAGGGAGCAGAGATTCAACTCCTTGGCCAGCCCACTGTCCGTCAGGCTTATGCTGGGGTTGCTGGACTTTCTGCCCTGGGAAGGAGATTCTGGCCTAAGCTTTTCTTTGGTGGTGAAGGCCCCTGGCCCCGGCTGTTTTTCAAGGCTCCTCTTTGAGCTGCCCTGCGTGGTCCAGTGTGACCCAGCCCTTCCCAACAAGCTGTGTGTCCTCTCTAGGGCCTGTGCCCTACTTGGAGGCAGAGTTCTCTGGTTTTTGTCCGACCTCCTTGCTGACTGCTGGCCCCAAGAGTAGGCTGGCACAGAGGGGGCTGGGTTGAAGGGGGCAGGTGAAATGTACCTCTTCCATAGCTTGCCTCACTGTCTGCCACATTCACAGGCCCTGCTCAGCTTCTGGTATCCTCTCCTGGCCTCTGGCTGGGTTCCTGGGCCCTCTTGGGTCCTGGCCTTGGGACCTTCTGGCCCACTTGGCAGATTCAGCCTGATGAACACACAGGGGCCAACTCTGGACAACCTTTCTGAGGGCCTGGAACAGTGAAGGTGGCGCTGCATGCTGGGGACTTGTCTTGGTCACAGCCCTGCTGAGGACTCAGTTTCTTCATCTGTAAAATGGGTGGGATGTACAATCCTTGATGCACTGGGAACCATTCAGCCAACGAGAAACAAAGTTAAATCTCTAATGATTTCCTGTGCCAAAGCTACCGGCTCTGCCGGAGCTGGGTTCTGTCTCCCCCAGGGGAGAAATGAGGCAGCGGGGATTTGAATGCCAATGAGAACGGTGCCTGGAGGTCCATCCAACCTTAAACTGCCTTCATAAGTAGAGGAAGATCCACGTCTTGGAAACTTACATGTGCAAGGACATTTCAGGGTGTCCCCTCCCATTACAGGCCCAGAGAAGGGAGGGGTTGTGCCCCAGGCCACACAGATGGTGCAGGAACGGGTAGTGGCCTTCTAGCTGCCTGTAGTGCTGAGAGGGTCCCAGATGGCCCGGAACGTGCTTCCCCATCGAGCCTTTTGACAGCTTGCTGTCTGTCCTTCAAAGTTGCCCTGAGTTCCAGTTTCTTACTTCTCTGCCTCCCCTCCCCCTGCTTCCCCAAAACACCCCTTCCCTGAAGCCCACAGCAGCTGTTGGCCTCTCCTGCTGCTTTCTGCGTGCAGCTTTTGTGTAAGCTTTTGTTTCTTTCTTCAGCGTTTCTCTCCGGCAGCCTGGCTTATTTCTGCCTCTCCTTGGAGCCTGGCTCAGGCCAGGAGCTTTGCTTGCCTGTCGCCCCTGAGCCAGCATCTCCCGGCAGGATGCTCTCAGGATCTCAGCTGCAGTCAGGACTGCTCCCCACAAGGCTCCCACCCGAGCGAGCCCAGAGGCCTGGCCCAGGAGCGCCCTTCTCCGGAGCTAAGCTCTCTGGAGACAGGCCCCTCGCCACAGCCCCAGGCCAGCCCCTCGGCTCTCCGTGGAGGCACCAGGTGACCCAGGCCCTTGGGAGGGTGAGCCTCAGGGACAGCCTCCCAGACTGGCTAGGAGAGCTCAGGTAAACTGCTCTCTTCTTCATTTTCCTTTGTGCTCAGTGGTTCGGTGCCTAGTGACCCCTGCCTCGGAAGTCCTCTAGCGTCCGCTTCAGTTCTGTGCCAAGCAGTGTGTCCCGAATCTCAGCTCCTCAGGGATTCAACCATAGTTGGTTCTCAGTCTGCCAGGAGCTGGTCAGGCTGCCCCAGTCCACGTGTGGGCGTCAGGGGCACACTCGGCCTGCAGATCTGGCTTCCGCCCTCTGCGGATGCTCTCACAGATGACCTGTCCCAGGCAGGGAGCAGGACCTTGCACCCCACTCCCTCTGACCGGAGTCTGCATGACGAGTGCTTCTCCCTCACCCTCCCTCCCTCACCTACCAGCAGGTGTTCTTCCTGCCCCCCTGGGGGGATGTTGCTCAGCCACCTTGGAGCGCCTCTGCTGTCCCAGGAATGCTGGGGGCGGGGGTGACTTGCCTGCCGCAGGCCCCTCTTCATGACCCCAATCATACCACACCCTGTTTGCACCTTGATTGTCATAACCTGCTAATTGATCTCCTTAGACCTGGGGTTCAAGGCGGAGACCCGTGAGCCGGGCAGAATCAGTGTCCGCTTGGTGCAGTGCTTAAAGAATTTTGCTTAGTTCTTTTAATGTGGTCTGTGCGTGCCAGTTTCCTACGGGCGTGCCCACCGCTTCTCGTTGCTGTGTGCCTGCCTAGCGTCGCTCATTGACATCATCCACCTCACCCTCTGAGTCTGCAAGTCCTGCCTTTACAAGGGCAGGGATGGTGTCCGTCTGTCTGTCTGTCTGTGATTACTGCGTCCACAGCACAGAGCGTGCTCAGCCAGGACTTGAACCCAGACTGTTTCACCCCAGCAACGCAGTTAATGCATGTTGCTGAGTGGACAACTATACTGAGTGAAAAAAGTGCACAACAATTTGGTTAATGTGGGCAAAAAGTAATATTGAAGGTGCACAGAATATCTCTGGAAGAATTCAGATAAACTCGGTAATAGCAGATGCCTTGGAGGAGGGAGCTGGGTGGTTGGGGAATGGGATGGAATTAGGATACACCGTGTTCCTCTGGAATTTAATTCAAATGCCACAACATTGCAATTTCATTAATAGACAGTTATATACTTTAGAAAGATCAAGTCACAGGGTGCCTGGCTGGCTCATTTGGTAGAGTACGTGACTCTTGATCTTGGGGTTGTGAGTTTGAGCCCCACGTCAGGTGTAGAGTTTATATTAAAAAAAAAGGAAATAAAAAGATCAAATCTTGGCATTTGAGGCCTTTCTTGCTGTGGACCACCCCTGCCCTCCCAGCTCTTGAGGCCCCTGACCCTAATGTGGTGTCTCCTCCTATCCCAGGAGCACCCGGTCTGAGATGGGGTCCCAGGTCTCCGTGGACGTGGGAGCTGTGAACGTGGTGGTCGTGGGTGGGGGCTTCGGTGGGATCGCCGCCGCCAGCCAGCTGCAGGCTCTGAACATCCCCTTCGTGCTGGTGGACATGAAGGACTCCTTCCACCACAACGTGGCAGCCCTCCGGGCCTCCGTGGAAAGCGGTAACAGCCTCTTTTCTGGGGCTTTCTTTGTGCGAACGGTCTTGTTAACCACTCTGGGTCTGGAGGGGTTTTCTCCGCTTAGGGCAAGGCCTGAATTCTGCCTTTAGACAAATTCCGGAGATTCTTAAGGTCACTGGCCTTAAGCAGCGGCCATAGCAAGGCTGTAGAAGTAAGAGCTGGAAACTTCCCTGAGGACCTGGTGAGGCCCAGGCTGGTGCTTTTAGGGGGTGGTGGTATCCCGGGAATACCACTGACTCGGCTGTTTGGCCAAGGATACCCCTCAGGAAAGGTTCTGAGTTTTTGTGGCCTCCGATGGGCAGCTCACTTTTCCTCTGTGACCTCCTCTGTGTCCATTCCCCAGGGTTTGCCAAAAAGACATTCATTTCCTACTCGGAGACCTTTAAGGAAAACTTCCGGCAGGGGCTCGTAGTAGAGGTGGACCTGCAGAATCAGACGGTGCTGCTCGAGGATGGCGAGGTGAGCATCCTGGGGGCTGACCCGACCCTCAGCTGGCTTCGGGAGGCCCGCCCTCCCCGACCCCAGGGGCTGCGGCTGCGGCTGCTGGTGGGGAAGAACGCGGCCGGTCTCAAGGGCTGAGAGACTCATCTGTGGCCCCTACGCGGTGCCGGGTGGACAGCAGATGCCTCATAAGCAACGAGCCGACCACAGCAGCCACAAGAGTGTGGTGGCACTTCTCCTCAGCCTTTCCTGTACGCCAGGCACCGTCTTCAGCCTTCCTGAGTCGCATTTTGTGCCCACCATGACTGTGAGGGAGGTGGTATAGCCTCACTTTACAGGGAGGTTGGTTAAGTGGCTTGCCCAAGATCCCAACCCTTGTAAGAGACTCAGCCAGGACTTGAACCCAGGCTGTTTCACCCCAGGGTCTACGCTCTGAAAGCTGGGGTCCCAGACCAGGCCCGGGCCCGGCCAGCCTGTGGGGGCGCTCCAGGCTGTGTAGACTCGGTCATGTAGGTGCACACGTGATCCCACATCCCCCGGATTGGGAGGTGACTGGGGCAGAGGTCTTCGCTCGTGTCTGCAACCCCCAGCCCTGGGTGGAGCCCAGGGCCTGGTACCTGCAGTGACCAGAGGTCCCTCAGTGAGCTGCCGTGTGTCGTATTAAGGGTCACCTCCAGTCTGGCCCTCTGCTCTATTCAAAGCTCAGGGGGGACTGGAGAGAGGGGACTCCGTCTCTGTCCTCAGTGATTTAGCGTGACTCGGGCTTTCTTGAATTAATTTTCAGGCTGGGGAATCTCTTGGTTGGAAAGATGACCGAGTCTCCTTGTCCTGTGGTTTGGGCCACGGGGAAGGGGCTGAGTGGGACACGGCCCCTCCGTTCTCCCTTCCCCCAGAGCAGCTGTGGTTTTGTCAGCTTTATGTATTTAGGCTCCAAACAATTTCCTTCGTTCCCTCCCTCTCTCCCCTTTTTTTGGCTTGTAAAATCCCTAGGAAATTCTAAACTGACTCCACATGGGAAGTTCGAGTCCTGCTTATCTCCACGAGTAGTCTCCTGTCCCTGCTCACCTGCCCGCTGCGTGGGGGTGCATCCCTCCCGTTTCCGTGGGGGGAGGAGGCTCTGGCAGGAGGTACAGGCCGCGTCCTTAGGTGTATCCCGGGGTTCTGGTGCTACCCCGTGGCTGGGCAGTGTCGTGCTTTTGCTCCTTTCAGAGGAGGGCGGCCTCAGTGTGCCCAGAGGGGCCTCCCCGACCTGGTGCCTCTTGCCCAGCGGCCTGATGGCATTCAGTAGTAGCCCGGGGCTGCCCTCACTTCCTTTCCCTTGCTCCCTACAGGCCCTGCACTTCTCACATCTTATCCTGGCCACTGGCAGCACCGCGCTCTTTCCGGGCAAGTTTAACCGGGTGGCCAGCCGGGAGGTTGCTATCCAGGCCTACGAGGACATGGTGAAGCAGGTGAGCCGCCCGTTGGCCAGGGCGGGCTCGCGAGGGCCAGGTGGACCCCCGGGAGGGTGGGACCACTGTGGCGAGCCCTGGGTGCAGCCGTGAAGGTGGGGCGTTACTAGGGAGAGACTCCCTGGGGGGAGGCCTTTGTTCCTGTCATCGAAGTCTGGACATGAGCACCCCAGACCTCACGCAGTGAATGGTGTGGGTCCCCGACTTGTCTCTGTTGGGGTCCCGTTTGCACAAGGCTTTGTGTTTCACAGAGCGGGCTCAGATCCATGATCGCAGGCAGCTTTCACTGAGAGGTGGGCGGGCGGGGTCCGGCACCACTGGGGTGAGGAGTGGAGACCCAGAGAAGGATCCCGAGGCGGCTGCTACCGCGTGACTGCGGCCAGGCCCTGCCCTCTCTGCCCAGCCGCTGAGGAGCCTGGGGAACCTTTCTCGCGTCGTCAGGGACAGACGTGAGTGTCAGGGTTGGGATCCTGGCTGTGAACTCAGGCAGACCTGGGCCGCGGTCACCTGCCCCGTGGGGCTGATGCAAGAATCGAGGGAGCAGATGCAGGGAGATGGCCGGCCCCCGTGGAAGCACATTTGAATCCCAGACTCGGAAAGGCTTCTGTTCTTCTCTCGGGGCCAAGGGGCCCACGCCCTGGCCGAGCCACGGGGCGGACTGGGTCTGAGGGCGCGTGTTACGCTTCCTTCCGCTGCAGGTCCGGCGCTCACGGTCCGTGGTGGTGGTGGGAGGCGGCTCTGCCGGAGTGGAGATGGCGGCAGAGATTAAAACCGAATTCCCCGAGAAAGAGGTGGGCATGCGGCCTTGTCTTTGCACTCGGGGCCCAGCTTCTCTGCACATCGGCCTGGGTGGCGGTGCTCTGTGAACTTGGAGCGCGAACGCGTGTTTCTGCGCCCGTGGGGCGTCTCCTCGAGTTCCTCTCTCGGAGAACCAGGGCCGGTGAGGGGTCCCGCCCTCCGGTCCAGCCAGGAGGTGTGAGGTGAACTCCTGTGTCCCCTGCCGTGTTCCAGCCTCTTGAGATACAATCGTAGACCTTGGTTCCCTCTTTTTGCCGGCCCGCAAAGACCCCTGCGGTGGGTGTTCCGGGTGAGGCAGGCAGTGGCTGTTTGGTCTTCAGGAGACCGCGGGCCTGGCCCTGGGTGGCTCTGAGAAAGGAACCTCACTGGCCGCGCTGGGGAAGGACTGGCCAGCACCGCCCCCCCCCCCCCCCCCCCCCCCCCCGGGGCCTTGTTCCCTTTTACTGATGGACGGGTGGAGAAGCTGCCTGGTCCCCCGGAGAGAAACAGGAGACCCTGGCGGGATGTAGAGGCTCGGCCCAGGGCTGAGTGGTGGTGGGTGATTATGGGACCTCGATGTAAGAGCTTGCTTGCAGCTGATGCCGGACCAGCTTTCGAGAGCCACATGGGCCCTGTGGCTGTTCTTCTTCCCTAAGGAAGGGCGGGTTGGCTTTGAAAAGTAAGATCAATATGGATGAATTGAATTACATGGCTGTTCTGCGGCAAATTATTGGTAATTATTATGAGCGATTGATGTAAAAGTTTGTTAATTTTGATTTATGGGGTAAAGACCAGTCTGAGGTAGTTAAGTCAGTCAGTATGGCTTCCGTATGTTTATAACTGGTGGACAAATCCAGGTAATACTGGCCACCCTTTATTTGGCACTCAGTATGTGCTTCATACCTGTTTTCCCGGTTCATCATTACAAATGTGCTAGGAACGCGACTGGATCCCTGTTTGACGGACTCTTTGGGAAGTGTAGATTGGGTATCTGAGATGAGGCTTCAACTCAGGCAGTCTGACTTTAAAGCCCAAGCTTCCGGGGTGCCTGGGTGGCTCAGTCGGTTAAGCGTCTGACTTCGGCTCAGGTCATGATCTCACGGTTCGTGAGTTCAAGCCCCTCACCGGGATCTGTGCTGACAGTTCAGAGCCTGGAGGCTGCTTCGGATTCTGTGTCTCCCTCTCCGCCCCTCCCCCTCTGCTCTGTCTCTGTCTCTCTCAAAACTAAATAAACATTAAAAAAATTTTTTTTAAAGCCCAAACTTTGAACATCATTCGGGGCTACCCCCCACTTCCCTGTGCTCACCCAGACAGCAAGTAGACGTGCCTGCGAGTGCCAGTTTTAGAATCAACTTTAATGTCAGTGTCAGCCTGAGTTATAGTTAGAATGTCAATGGCTTATATATAGACTATAATTATAGGTGCCCGAGGTTGCCTGAAAATCGTTTTCCACATGGCCCCGGGAGCGGGGTGGGGTATGGAGCACTGGTACATTCTGAAAGAGTCTTAGGCCAAGCGATGTGGGCTCCAGCCCAGCTCGCTGTGATCTGGTTCCGGCATTGGGCGGATTACTTCTCCAGGGCCTCAGTTTCCTCACTTGTAAACTGGCGGTTGGCGAGGAGGTAGAAGAGATAGACTGATGGCATTTTTAAGCCTCTTCGTGTGAACAGGAGACTCAGTGGCTCCTTCTCTGCTCTGTGGTCATTTGTCCCAGGTCACTCTCATCCACTCCCACGTGGCCCTTGCCGACAAGGAGCTCCTGCCCTGTGTCCGGCAGGAAGCGAAGGAGATCCTGCTCCAGAAAGGCGTGCGGCTGCTGCTGAGTATGTGTGCAAGTCCCCCCGCCGCCCTGCCACTCTGCCTGGCTCCATGAGATGTGCCCAGAGGCTTGGTCCCTGCCCCAGCTGGAGGGCCCTCGGTGTCCTGGGGTTGAACCTTGTTGTCCAGCTGGAGGCTCTGTGTGTCTTCAGACGGGCCAGAGGCCCCGGGACTTACAGGATTCCCCTGCCACGGAGGCAGCACTGTCCTGACTATTGTTTTGGACACAGTGCAGGTGGTACCGGTTTGCTGCACGATTTAAGAAATCACCTAAAGGATCTGACCTGAATTATGATGACTCTGTGGTAGCGAATGGTGGGGTTTTTTTTTGGTTTGTATTCAGAAAGTGGTGAGGAGTGTAGCCTTTGATGAGAGCAGGAGGGGAGGGCACCACCCAGCTCGTTCAGAGAGCCGGGCCCTAACCCCTGCGCTGTGACCACTCCATTTCCGGGGCTCAGCGTCTGCGCTTTTCACAGGGAGGCGTGACGTTCCTGCTCTATGCAGACCCCTCCCGGCTCCTGGTCCCTTTGTAACTGGCTGTGCAGCACTGTGACCACCTTTGCTTTGAGGCAGTGTGGAAAGTAGGCTGGCTTCTGGACTTTTCTTGCTTTCACCTCAATGGTGCGCCTGGAGAGCCTTCCTGCCTGGTTAGGATGGTGTAGCTGACTCTCTGGGAGGTGTGGCGGAGGTCTTCCTCAAATAGCTTTTCCCAGAACGTCTTGGGAAACTCAGTTTCACTTTTGCACACTGCTTCGGGGAACTTTCCTCCCTTTGGATCCTCTGGGGTGGCCGGAAGTCCACACTGCGCTTCTTGGGGCAGCAGGGTGGACTGGCAGAGGAGCAGGGGGGACGCCAGGAGCAGAGCAATCGCCTAGTTGGGCCCCAGCGGCCCAGGGCTTCCCCGGTCACCCTTGGCTTGGGCCCCAGCCCCCTGCCGGCCTCCTGCTCACAGATCTCCCTTGACAGGTGAACGGGTGAGCAACCTGGAGGAGCTGCCCCTCAACGAGTATCGAGAGTGCATCCAGGTGCACACGGACAAAGGCACAGAGGTGGCCACTAACCTGGTGATTGTCTGCAATGGTATTAGGATCAACAGCGCCGCCTACCGCAGTGCGTTCGGTAAGCAGGGGCTGGTGCCCACTCCCCGGGCCGCCTCACCCTTCGGCCGCTGCAGGCCGAGCAGGCCTCTCCACCAGGAATCAGGTCGCCATCCCTTCCCCCTCCATCCCAACCGCTCAGGTCTCTTCTGAATGGTGACATCAAACTTTAGGTTCAAGTCTGGATCCGCTCTTGTTGTGCCTTCTTTAGCTGTGGCCACGACTTAGCCCGGGGTGGCCCAAGTGACGGGTCTTTCAAAATTGGAGCCCGCCCCCTTGTGGTGAGAGATGGGAGCAGGTTTCAGAGCCAAGGAAAGATCCATTGTTTCACTTTCTTGGCACCTGAAGGGGAGGAAATTCCTGGGTCAGGCCTTTTATTATTCACAGGTATGCCGTTCTCCCCAGGCCCCAATCCAAACATTTGGCCATTCAGCTTGGAGTGACCGTTTGGGGAGTAGAGGCAATAATTCGGCTTGAACTCTCCAGCTCACTGAAAGGTGAGAAGAGGCGGAATCTCGGCCTCCGTGTGTGAGCCAGAGACCGTGACTCTTCCTCGGCCCCATGATTGCTGTGTCCCCAGGTCCCTATCATTTACTCCGTAGCACCCTTCCTGGACAAGGAGCTCCTGTTTGGGTCCTACAGGAAAGAATTGGCCAATCACAGAAGAAGGAAGCTAGTCCCGGCCATGAGTAGGGGTAGGATTGAGTGCTTATAATGCACAGAGATCCCAGAATTTTACACCCATTGGTCTTAATGTTATATTTTCTTTTCTTTTTTTTTTTTTTAATGTTTTATTTTTGAGAGGGGCAGGGGCGGACACACGGGAGGGACAGAGAGAGAGAGGGAGACAGAGGATCCGAAGCAGGCTCTGCACCGTTAGCATAGAGCCTGACGCAAGGCTCGGACTCACGAGCCGCGAGATCATGACTCGAGCCGAAGTCGGATGCTTAATGACTGAGCCACCCAGGCGCCACTTAATGTTACATTTTCAAAGATAATTCTTTTAAGCCCCTTAAAAAGAAAAGTTTAGCATTTTCTAGAGCCCTACATTTACTTTCAGAATCTGATCCGTGTTCAGAAGGAAATTCAAGACTTGGTTAAGTTGCAGCTTGATCAGTGTAAGGCAATCAGTGTTAAGCACGGTAACTTAGAGCGTCAGATGCATTATATAAGGTGGCACTTTCTGTCTTTCTGACCAGTTTCCAACCCGGAATAGTTACCTGGCCTCTGCAGGAAGAGTTCTGAGATGGGGACTTTAGGCAGACATGAATTGGGTGGCCTGCTCGCCTCCTGAGGCCGTGCCCCTGGAGGGCGGCCTAGCCGGCACCAGAGGCCATCTTCACTGTGCCCTCGTGGCCACTTGACGCGGCAGCTCGGGAGCCTGGTTTCAGGGTTGGCTCTTCCTGGCAGAAAGTCATCTGGCCAGCGATGGCGCTCTGCGAGTGAACGAGTATCTCCAGGTGGAAGGCTGCAGCCACATCTATGCCATCGGCGACTGCGCAGATGTGAGGGAGCCCAAGATGGCCTACCACGCCGGCCTCCACGCCAACGTTGCCGTGGCCAACATCGTCAACGCCAGGAAACAGAGGCCCCTCAAGGCCTACAAGCCAGGTGAGGAAGCCCCAGGTACTTCTCGGTTTGCGGAGAGCTGGGTTAGACGCGGTGAAGCCTTTGCGAGCTTTCGGACGAAGTGGGCCTAGAACACCCTCTCAAGGCTGGCGATGGAAGCGTCCCTCTGGAGCTCGTTAAAAATAAGTCGGGACTCGCCCGTCTTCCTAAAAGTCATGTGCGTTTCCCTGTCCTCAGACCGAAGGCCCCGGGGAGGACTGTGCTCTGGGGATGGCAGGCCCACGAGTGGTGAGCGGGAGTCGAGCGTGTGCGCACGTGTCTGCTCCACAGGCGCGCTGACGTTCCTCCTGGCCATGGGGAGAAATGACGGCGTGGGCCAGATCAGCGGCTTCTATGTGGGGCGGCTCATGGTTCGGCTGGCCAAGAGCCGGGACCTATTCGTCTCCTCCAGCTGGAAGACCATGCGGCAGTCTCCACCCTGAGCGGGAGCTGGGCCGCCGCCAGGTGAACGGATTGCTTGACCAGAGGTACCCACCTGACAAAGGCCAAAGAGCAAAGGCTCGTTTCCTAGAGTAAGGTGCCAGTGATGGACTGACCAGAAACCCACCTTACAGAAAACCAAAACCGGGAGAGAAAGAGAGAGCCGGAGAGGGAGAGAGAGAGGCATTAGAAAAGACACCCCCTGGAGGATGCTTTCTGGGGTTGGAGAGGTCGGCTTGCAGTTGTGCTGGCTGAGGGGTTCGCCTGGTCCTGGGGAGGGCATAGCCAGCCTTCTCTACCCCGGGCTCTTCGTGTGTGTGTGTGTGTGTGTGTGTGTGTGTGTGTGTGTGAATGCACGTGTTGGCATTCAGGACTCTCACAGCAAGAGAGAGCAGGCTCTCCTGGTGGCTGAAATCCTGTCTTATTAGGGCAGGCAGGGGAACCTGCATGGTGGGACCATCTAAGGAGTGGGATTTGGGGTCGAGATGGTCTGCACCCCGAGCCTCTCCCATCAGATCATGGGTGGGGAAGCCTGTGCATTCTTCGACACCCAGGTTGTTAATAGGAGCCTAATTTTAAACTGTTAGTCCCTGTAATCTTTAATCTTCACAAAACTTTATATATTTCCATTTCTAGGTCCCGATGATATGCCATAGGTTACATTTAAGAAGAAAGAGTTAGATAAATTTCCCTCCCGGTTAGCCTATCCTAACAGAGAGTGAGTTTTTCCAAAGCTAACAGGTTAAGACGGAAGCTTGGCCTGCCAGCCGCTGGACATGTTAAGGAAAGGCAGCCGAGCTAATGGGACCCTCGGGTGGGTTGCCATTGGGCTGACGTTCAGGGAACAGAGGGGGGCTCAACATGCTTCTAGGCTGCTGTCACGGTCAGTTGTGCAAGGGACAAAACTCCGGCTGATGCTGGGGGTGGGGGACCCTGTGGGAACCTCTGGGGTTTTGTGCTTCTGGTTTCCTGGCCAACCCCAGTGACATTTACGTGGAGGCCCAGCCGTGTGGCAGTGCCCGCCACCGACCGTGTTAAGGCACATAAAGGACTCCTCTGTCTGGGAGAAGACTTCCAGTTGGGGGGAGGGAGTTTATTTTGGAAGACGTGGGTTAAATCTCCATAATGGAAGTGGTTGGTGATCTCACTGGAATAAATTCAGGCCCGGCTCACTTTTGATGGTGGCCTCTGGGTACTTGGCTAGAGTCCTTGGGACACCAGCCTCACCAGGGTTCTGAGTGCTCCCTGTCTGGGCTGTGGCCTGGGTCGGTTCCATTTTGTTACCCAGGCCTACCTAAGTGACACGCGTGCCTCTCTCCCAAAGGATGACTACCCCACCGGAGGCTTCACCCAGGGCTCCGTTCCTGTGGGCCACGGCCAACCAGGCTCCCCTTCTGGAAGCAGGACCTGCTGCCTGAGAGACACAGGCTATTCTGTGCTGTCTGACCTGGGGACTAGCAGGGTGGGAGTCTTGGCTCATTAGTGACAGGCCTTGTTCTATTTATAACATTTTACAGGTGTCCCCCCATGGGGACATGGTTTTTCCAAACTGAGGAAAATATTGCAATAAAAGAATATGTTGTAAGAAAGACACTGGATCTTCTGTGTTTTTTTTTTTTCCTTTCATTTTCTTTTTCTTTAAAAAAAAAAAAAAAAAAACAAACAAAACCAAAACAAAAGCCTGAAGCAAAATCTTTTTAGGAGTAGATACAGATATTATTGGGTGGGGTGGGGGCACTAAAACAGAAAAGAAAAGCACCAGTGGGACGCCTCTCTCATTTTCTTCTCTCCATCACTGAACACAGACAGCCAACAAAGCCCAAGTCACTTTTATGCCCTCTTCCCTTGCAAAAAGGAGAAACAAGGTTTTAAGAATTTTGAAAGGATTTTTTTTGTGTGTGTGTAAAAGTCAATGCTATAAATCTAAAACGAAGTCTGTTTTTTAAAAAAGTTCTAAAACAACAGGAAGAAAACACATGGAAAGAAACCCCTCGTGGAGACCTGGTTAATTACAGACTGAGGCTCTTTGAAACGAGAATATAAAATGCAGAGGGCTCCTTCCGTGGGCGGGACCTGCTCCTGCGGCCTCTGCTCCCCGCTTCCCTGCCAGCTGCCCTCCGCTCCCCTGCCGTCACACTTCCTCTCTCCTTTTACAAAATAAAACCCCACTCCTGTGACTTCGATCCTCCGGCCGGGCGCGGGCACGGGGCGGCTACTTGGCATCGAGCTTGGCCATCTCCTGCACGTAGATGCCAATGCTCTCGCTGTCAAAGAGCAGGAAGTAGACATTCTTCAGCGAGGATGCGCTCGAGTCGTCAAAGTGGGCCGAGATGGCTTTGAGGGTCACCTGGGCTGCCGTCTGTTTGGGGAAGCAGTTTCTGTGCCAAAGGAAGAGAAGAGCTGACGTTACTTTGGTTCCCGGGACCCGTGGGTAACTCCGCTCTCAGCCTGGGGTTGGGGGGATGCGGCCTCTTCTTATCTTTGCTTCCGTCTCCCGGGGTCTCACTGGGTGTAGGCTGGGCCACTATGGTCTTTGGTTGTCCTCACGGGGACAGCCCGGGAGTGGGACAGGCAGGAGACGCTGTCCCCACTTTACAAGAGCCACGCTGGCTCAGTCGAAGTCACAGGGCTGGCCGGTGGGCAGTGCCTCCTGCTTGGATGAATCTGTGGTGCCTGCCTCGAGTCGAGCGGGGCTTTAAAACCACAACCAACTCAGCATTTAAGCATAGCTAGGCTTTATTAGCTCCCTCAACACTGCTTTACAATGTGGGGGCGCCTGGGTGGCTCAGTCAGTTAAGCATTCGACTTCAGCTCAGGTCATGATCTCACAGTTCGTGGGTTCAAGCCCCGCGTTGGGCTCCGTGCTGACAGCTTAGAGCCTGTTTCTGCTTCTGCGTCTCCCTTTCTCTCTCTGCCCCTCTCCCGCTTGCCTCTGTCTCTTTTTCAAAAATAAACGTTAAAAAAAAAACAAACTGCTTTACAACGTCAGATCGTTAAAGGGCAGAAATGTGCACTCAAAAGCGTGTCTTCATAATTCCTTTTTTGTGCACCTCGTGTGCCTTTCACTAACCCGTATGGACATGCCGCTGTAAGTCGGGGACTGGTGACTCTGGGCAGGGCCCTAGTCACCAAGCCGAGACGGAGCTGCCCACCAGGCTGGGCCACGGCACCAGCCTCCAGGGACACGGCCGTTGTGGCGACTGAGGGTCAGCCACCAAGCCCCCTGGGGCGGGCGGGTGCAGGACGGGCCTGTCTGATAGGGATTCTTCTCACTGGGATGTCGTGTCCTTGCGGCACGTGGTCCTGGCCACGTGGAGAATTCAGCCCGCCGTGCCTCTGGGCCAGGCTGTGGAGACCCAGCGCTGTTTGGGTTGAGACGGGATTACAGCGGGAAGCCAGGCCTCACGATTTCCCTCTCAGCCTGCCCGTAACTCGACTATAACAGACCATCTTCAGTGTGTAAATCCTGTCCGTGTTACAGACGGGCATCTCTCAAGAGAGAGGGTGTTGAAAACTGAAGCAACAGCTTGCATTGGCCACGAGTGTGACAGGAGAGGACAGGCAGGCTACCTGTGAGGACAGAGATCCTCATTACGTACCTGCTATGCTCCCAGCTGGGGTCTGTGCCGATCAGAACAATCACTTCTCCGAACTCCCAAAGCAGACCCCGGGTGACAGCCTGTCCCTTCTCTGGGTGTGTCTGCCAGGGCCTCGGCCTCCAGCCTCTGCTCCCCTCCACCCCGGCAGCGCACGAGTCCCCCGGGGATTCTGAGATGGTAGTTCTGGGCTGCGGCCTGAAACTCTGTACTCTCACGTTCCGACACAGCAGAGTTACTGGTCCACGGACCGCCCTTAGAGTAGCAAGGCCTTTGGGCCTGGTGTTTTCTTTCTTTTTTTTTTTTTTAATTAAAAAAAATTTATTTTTGAGAGAGAGAGAGAGCAGGGGAGGGGCAGAGAGAGGGAGACACAGAACGCAAAGCAGGCCCCAGGCTCTGAGCTGTCAGCACAGAGCCTGACGCGGGGCTTGAACTCGTGAGCTATGAGATCATGACCTGAGCGGAAGTCGGACGCTTAACCGCCTGAGCCCCCCGGGCGCCCCAAGCCTGGTGTTTTCTGACCACGTGTTCGGATGGGCAGCAGGCGGGGACGTGGGCGTTGAACATGGCAGGCTCTCGGAGAAGCACTGTCTCTTGCTCCTCTCTGAAGCTGCCTTTCTCTGTGTTTCGAAGGGCGGAAATTGGGGTTTTCGCCCCATCCCCTGGTCAACATGCTTGGCCGGGCCGGCAGCCCTGGGTCACGTCTTCTGGAATGGTCAGACTGGATGTGCATAAGTAGGAGGGCAGCAGGCCCCCGAGTGGGCTGGACGAGCACATTCCGAACCTCCCGCCCACCCCGAGGAGCCGCGCCTTACCTGCCGCTGGGAAACGGTGGGAACGCCACAGACTTCAGCTTCTTGTCCTCTGCCGCCGACAGGCAGTTTTTGATGGTCTCTTCGAGCTGTTCTTCACATTTGTCGGAGCCCCACTGAGGGATGTGACAGTGGATGACAAATTTGGCTGCGAGTCCGCTGGATTGGCTGACAGCGGCTGGGACAGGAGAGAGAAACACTGCGGGTTATTTCCTAGGTCTCCGCCTTCCTCCTGGGGGCTGGGCGGAACCCCACCCGAGCCTCTCAAATGACAGGAGCATTTGAGGGACAGGGAAGCCAGAGCAGCTAGCTGGGCAACGTTCCGTGCTTCTTCTTTTTTTAAATTTATTTATTTTGAAGGAGAGAAAGCACCAGCCGGGGAGAGGCAGAGAGAGAGAGAGAGAGAGAGAGAGAGAGAGAATCTCAACAAGGCCCCGCACAGCGCAGAGCTCGACTGGGGGCTCGAACGCATGAACCATGGGCTCATGACCTGAGCCAAAACCAAGAGTTGACGCTTCACTGAGTCACCCAGGCGCCCCGGGTTCTGTGCTTCTGATGGGGCCGTGCGTTTGCACTGTTGGAATTGCCCTGGACGGTCAGCACCAGCTGCAGACGGATGCGTTAAAAGCCGATGTGACTTGCCCGTGCTCTGCCACCCCGTCACTCGGCCAGGCCACCTACTGACGATGGCTCCCAGTCAAAGGTACACGCCAGAATCACCCCGGCAGCTGAGGAATGGCCTTCCCCAAATGTCCACGTCCTCGTCCCTGGACTCTGCGAGCGTGACCTTACGTGGCGGAAGGGACTCTGCAGGTGTGATTAAGTGAAGGATCGTGGGACGGGGAGGTTATCCTGGGTTAGCTGGGTGTGCCGTCAGTGGATCGCCCGGGTCCTTCTAAGTGGGAGGCAGCAAGGCCAAAGGCAGGAGAAGGCGAAGTAAGGACGGAGCAGAGCTTGGGGCGATGTGTCCAGGAGCCCCGAACGGCCCAGCCCGGAAGCTGGGAGGGGCAAGGAGCGGCTTCCCCGCGAAGGAACCCGCTCTGCCAACAACCTCATCTTAGTTCTTTCACACTGACCGTGGACTTCTGACCTCTGACACTCATCGAGAGTCGGTCTGTGTTGTCTGAAGCCACTAAGTTTGTGGTAACTGGTCACAAGCAGTGATAGGAAACGAATACAACAGCTTTTAATTAATAGATGTGTAGGCCCTCCCGCCCCCACCGGGCCCCCAGGATCCCGGCTCAGTAGGGCCGGTGCGGGACTTGCGCGTGTGTGCGTGCGTGCGTGTGCGTGCGTATGTGGTCTAGGGCCCTCCGTAAATTGAGAACCGCTGCACCACTCCGTTGCACATGCCCCCGGGCAGGACTGTCTTTCGGTCACCGAGGAGCCCGCACTGGGGGCAGGGGTTCAAAACGGGTTGTGAAGTCGACTTACACCAGCCTTGTCTCGTTGCTTCCGTTCGTGCTCCTTTTTACTCCCCCGATCCCATGCCGAGCAGTTGGGTCTGACCCACTGGCTATTCTCCGGCCACAGCCGCGTGCTACCTCCCCTAAGCCGCCCACCTTGCGGAGCTGGGGCTCCGTGCCCCTCAAGGAACCGGGTGTGCTTGTAACATAGACGGGTGCCTGCTGCGTTCTGGAGTGGTGGGGGGGGGGGGGGGGTTGGTTAGAAAGATTTAGTTGAAATACACGATGCCCGCCTAGTTTTTGAGAAGTGTTTCCTAGCAACATCCACAGTGTTGGGGAACTGATGGCTGCACCCGCCGGGTTGGGCGGATGGACACTCTTTGTGGCCCTTTGGGTCGGCCCGTTGCCTTCCCAGAGCCCCGCTGGGTGCGGGCCGCCTGACGGGTGAGTGAGTGAAGGAAATTTGCCAGCATAAATACAGGAGGCAGGGGGCGCGACCGGGTGGACTCTATGACCGTGTACATTTGCACACCAGGAGCAGAATGTCCCCGGGGCCGGAGTCCGGGGCTGTTCTCCAGAGAACCGGGGACACTTGGCATTGGTCCCACTGCTGGGGGCAATTTCTCTGAGGCTTCTCTACTCTCGTCTGCTGGCTCTTCACATACTGGGTGGATTTATTTTACATAAATTTAAAATATAATCATGTTACCAGCTGAATGGTGTCTTTTTAATGTAAAGTCATTTACAGTATTTTTTTTAATGTTTATTTATTTTTGAGAGAGGGACAGAGTGGGAGTGGGAGGGGGCAGAGAGAGAGGAAGACACAGAGTCTGAAGCAGGCTCAGGCTCCAAGCTGTCAGCACAGAGCCTGACGCGGGGCTTGAACTCCCGAATGGCGAGATCGTGACCTGGGCCGAAGTTGCTTAACTGTCAGTCAGATGCTTAACTGACTGAGCCACCCAGTTGCCCCTAATGTTTACTTATTTTTGAGAGCGAGAGAGAGAGAGAGAGTGCACACACGAGCAGGAGGGGGGTGCAGAGAGGAAGGGAGAGAGAATCCCAAGAAGGCTCCATGCTGACTTGGGGCTCGATCCCATGACCCTGGGATCATGACCTGAGCTGATACCAAGAGTCAGATGCTTAACTGACTGAGCCACCCGGGAGCCCCTAATGTAAAGTCATTTAAATAACAGGAATATGCTCCTAGATGGCAGTATTACGTCAATCATTGAATCTATTAAAACAAACCCTTCTCTTCCCTTTTGAGACCCTCGACTACACTAGATTTTGAAGCTATCCTAAGACAAGGTTTTCCCGTAGCAACTGAAAATGGACAATACGGCTTGAAGCTGTAATGATATAGAATGTTCCCTTGATGTGCCCAGGACAAGGGTTAAGGTATCTTGGGGACTGGGATGCTGAGACTTGGTAGAGGCACCAAGGCACTGATGTGGTGTCACCTGGGGAGCCACCTTCACCGGTGAAGACCTGTGCTCTGAGGGCAGCAGTGTCACTGCGAGGAGCCTCCAGAACCTTCCCTCAGGCAAGCCATCACATTCTGGAAGGCCCTGCACCTTCTCAGAGTTACCGCAGCTGAAGGGGGCTCCGGGGTGGCCCCTTGTCCTGCTGGGAAGCTGCCAATCCTTGGTCTCCCTGACACCATGATTTTCCTTCTGCCTCAGTTTCCTGCAACAGCCTCTCTTCTTCCTATCCGTCTGGGCCCGGGTCTCTTCTCGCTGCTGCAGGCGGCACTCAGGCAGCTCCTAGGCAACTACCTGCAAGCCATTTTCCTCCTCAGCTTTTCCCAACCTCTCACCAGGGATGTGCACCTCAGCCAACTTTCCGGTGCCCCTGGTTCCGAAGCCCGATTCCCCTCTTCTCCATCTGTCACTGGAAACGTCAGCTGGTTTCCTCTGACTTGTCTCATTCAAAGACCCTCTGCTTCATCTCTCCCGCTTCCCATTCAGCTTCCCAGCTGGAATCGGGATGCATCTTACGACGGCTGCCAGCCCGGACTGAGCGGAGTTATTCCAGACAGAAGTGGCATCTGCTTGTCACCTGGGGTCACTACCAAACTGGTCTCATGTTCCACTAACCTCCCTGCCTGAGGTTTCTGGGCCGCACTGGATTCGGCAGCAAATCCATAGGAGTACCAGCTTATGGCTCAAATTCTCTAGTGGGGTTTTTTTTTCCCCTCAGTCCACCCAAGGTCAAGGTCAAGATACATACTTGCTGCCCTTTCTGCGTGGTGGGTTCAAGTCTTGCTTGCTCTCGAATGGAACATTCCCAGCTTTATGTGGGCTCTCCTTTTAGATATCCCATCTTGGATGGTTATTCCTTTTTTTTTTTTTTTTAAGGTTTATTTATTTTTGAGAGAGACAGAGCACGAGCAGGGGAGGGGCAGAGAGAGAAGGAGACACAGAATCCGAAGCAGGCTCCAGGCTCTGAGCTGTCAGCACAGAGCCCGATGGGGGGCTCGAACTCACAAGTCGTGAGATCATGACCTGAGCCGAAGGCGGAGGCTCAACCTACTGAGCCACCCAGTCACCTTGGCTATTTATTCTTTCTTAATGATATATACAATTAGGGCATGTCTTATAAGGGATGGCATTTTTAAACTAAATGTCACACTGACGTTAAACCCTGATGAGCTGTCTCCCCTCTTCCAAATTCAACCTCACCAATCCCTTCTTCCAACAGAGCTACCACGGATGGGTCCCAGGCCACGGGTGCTTGGACCTAACATACCTGCCCCACTTTCTTAGCTCGTGATTATTCCTGAAGCCTTCCCCTTCCTTCTGGATTCATTTCTTTCTCTCCCGTGGGCCTTGCAGCAAAAGGGCCTGTGATTTCTGCCGCCCAGCTTGTGTGTGTCCGAACACGGTGTCTTTCGCGCCACCTCCTGAATAGTAACAGAGCGGCGTGTGGAATTTGCGGTTGATGGTATTTCCCCTGGGGGCTTTGAGGCCATTTCTTTCCCACTTCCAAGAATCCTCGGTTGCTGATGAGAAGTCTGTGGTCAGAACGGTCTTTACGTGGTCTGCCTTTCCCCTCAGCTTGCTTTGCAGGTTTCTCTTGATTTTTGAACTTCTTTATTATTATTATTTTAATTTATTTTGAGAAAGAGAGAGAGAGAGCACATGCACATACAGGCGAGGGAGGGGCAGAGAGAGAGAGGGAAAGAGAGAGAATCTCAAGCAGGCTCCGTCTCAGGACCCTGCAATCCTGACCTGAGCCAAAATTGAGAGTTGGATGCTCAATTGACTGAGCCACCCGGGTGTCCCTTAGCCATGTTGTTTTAAAATGTGTTTTTACTTAATGTTTTTTATTTATTTTTGAGAGAGCATGCGCACGAGCAGTGGGGGCAGAGAGAGAGGGGGACAGAGGATCCAAAGCAGGCTCCGTCCTGACAGCAGCCAGCCCGACACGGGGCTCGAACTCGCGGACCATGAGATCATGACTTGAGCCAAAGTCAGAGACTCGACCGACTGAGCCACCCAGGCGCCCCCAGCCATGATGTTTTAAAGACTGCTTCTCTAGCTTCTATTTCTGCCTCTGGAACTCTGTTTCTAAGTGCATTGGAGCCTCCCACCCTGTGCAGAACAGCTAGTTTTCTCTCCTTCCCACCCTGGCAGCAGTTGGTTGGAGGCCTTTCCCCACTCGTGATTGGACCTGGGGCCCAGTGGCCTGCGGCCTCGACCTTCCCTGCTGCTGCCGCCTCCCGCCCTTCTGTCCCTGCCCGCCCGAATGGTTGTCTCACATCTCCACGCGGCTCTGTCTCACAATTTTAAGTGTGAAATTCTACCATTGCTCTATGTATGGGGAGTGGTAGGTGCAATTTGAAAGGGAGGACTCACGTTTTCTCTTGACTGGAAGCCCCTTTTCTTTTCTTTTCCTTTCTCTTTTCAAAATTTTATTTGAATTCTGCCTAGTTAACATACAGTGCGATATCGGTTTCAGGAGTGGAATTCGGTAATTCATCAACTCCTACAACACCCAGTGCTCATCCCAAAAAGCGCCCTCCTCCGTGCCCATCACCCATTTAGCCCATCCCCGCCCCCCACTCCTCCATCAACCTTCAGTTTGTTCTCTATCATTAAGACTCTCTTATGGTTTGCTTCCCTCTCTTTTTTCCCCCTCCCATGAGCTCATCTGTTTTGTTTCTTAAATCCCACATAGCCCCATTACTTTTCTGGCAACAGATCTGATCACAACAGGGCCCAGCTTAAACTCTCAAATGCTGGCTCAGGACCCGGGCCTTGTCACACACGATGCCCTTACCACCCAGCATCCCTGCCCCCAGGGGTTCTTACACCCTCGCTGGAGCCTCCCCAGCTCCAGAAGGCATGGCTCCCTCCCTGTGCCCCTCTTATGTTGTCTGTCTCTCCTCCTGGACCGTCCAGTGCTTGAGGGCAGGAGTGGGTTTCATTGCCTTCGGAGCCCCGGCATCGGGACAGCACTTGGCACTGAGTACGCGGTCCCCGGAGGTGATGTGTGTGCACGTGGGGGGGACAAGGATCTGAAGTTGGAGCCACCTGTCAAAAAGTTACCCAATATCCCTGAAAAACTTGGGCAACAGTGTTCATGCACAGCAGCTCTCTTTGCAAGAGCCAAAGGTTAGAAACAACCCACCTGATGAAATGGGTCCACATAATGGAATATTATTCAGCCCTAAAAAGGGAACAAAGCACTGATGCATCCTACAACGTGGATGAACCTTGATAAGATTATATGAAGTCAGGGAGGCTAGATACCAAAGGTCACATGGCCCGTGATTCTGTTGACGTGAAATGTCCAGAACAGGTACATCCATGGAGGCAGAAAGCAGACTGGGGGTTGCAAGGGGCTGGCGGAGGGGGAAGGGAGTCACCACTGGGGGTGACAGAAGAATTGTGGGGTTGGACAGTGGTGATGGTAGGACAGCATGATGAGTGTAAGTTACCCAACAGCTTCATTCTGGGGTGATCTGATGCTAATTGCCTTGAACTCTCCAGACCCATTGTCGTCCCCAGAGTGCATGAAATGATGTACGCGGGCCTGCGCGAGTTGTCTGAGAGATGCCGACTCTCTGACTCGCTGAGGCCTATTTTGCTCGGCAAACTGATCATGCGCGAAGCACGTGGCGCTGGCGGGGAGGGTGGCGAGGCGGTGCCGGGAACACGGGCGCCACGCCGCACTTACCTTCGGCGACTTCCAAAGGGCCTTGGGATTTGCGGAGCTCCTTTACCGTTTCCAAGAACTCTTTCCCGCCAGCCTTTTCCAAGGCCTTACCTGCGGAGAACAAGGGAAGCCATGGCTGTTGTCCTTTTCAGAGTCACCGGTCACACTGTTTCGCATAGTTTCAGTAGGCCAGAAAACAGATAACCAACCGCACTTGCAAAGCAGGAATCCCACTTTGCAGTCGGGTTGCCAGCGGTCCCTGCTGGCAGGGGTCTCTGGGCTTCTGTCCAGCAGGGCTTAGATTCTAGCAAACTCTTTCAAAGGGCCTTTTTAAGGGGTGATTTGGCCATAAGCAGTCTCACGACATGAATCCTGAAGGTCATTTTTAGAAATCGAAGTACAGTTGACACACGATGTTACGTGAGTTTCAGGCGTGCAACATAGTGACTGGACAACTCTACACATTGTGCTGTGCTCCCCACCAGGGTAGCTGCCATCTGTCACCATACAGCACGGTCACAATACCATCGCCTATATCTATCTATTTAGAGTGAGCAGGGGAGAGGCAGAGAAAGAGGGAGAGAGAGAGAATCCCAAGCAGGCCCCGAGCTGCCAGCATAGAGCCCCACGCGGGGCTCGAACTCAGGAACCGTGAGATCGTGACCTGAGCCAACGCCCAGAGTGACACTTAACCAACTGAGCCACGCAGGCGCCCCTAAAGGTGAACTTTAAAAAAAATCGCGGCTCCGGTGTTCTGATCTCTGGGTTCAGGACTGCACGCTGTGTTGGTTAAATTCAGTGCCTTGGTGATTCGAAGGCCCACACGGGGGCGCATCTCACAGACCATGCACCGGGTCCTAAGCCTGGCGCCGGGCCCGAGGTGACAGCAGGAACCTCTGGGTGCAGACTCCAGGGGTCCCAATCCCATTTCACCACCACCTGTGTGTAGTGAGTCTGGTGGGCAGAGGCCAGACAAGGCCAGGGCAGCCTGCGGTGGTGTTCCACCAACCTGGGCCTGGGTTTTCAATGGAAACACGCAACTCTGAGAGGTGCTCCTCTAAGGACCTTTCTGACGGGAGAGCCCTTGGGTCTCTGATGTTAGGACAATTCTCTACTCGGTATTTCAGGACTGTGCTTCCGCGGAGGCCAAGTGGACCCCCTCAACGGACGGCAGGACTCCACCTCTGGCCAGCAGGAACCCCACGTCTGGGCGCTGGGGCTCCTCATGCCTCTGAGATGACGTAGGGCGTCTTGTCCACGCTAGGTGGTTGCTGCCCTTGGTGGGGGATGAGGCCTCTCCCCCCACGTGTTTTCATCTTCTAATGAACTTGGTGATCGCGCTGTCTGGGGCAAGTCTCAGCTCTCTCTCTTCACGGTTATGATGGTGGGAGCTGGTGAGGGAGCTTCCCACTCCCCACCCGCACCCTCAGGCGTATTTGGAGAGCCGCAGGGCGTTGTGTGGGTTATGGAGGAAAGGTGCCTGTTCCAGCAGTCAGTTTCCACTGGGGCTGGGAAGGGGCGGGGATTTCTTCACGAAGGTGCTTGGGTTTCAGTGATATGATTTGGAAATGGTAATCTTGGGCCTTCAGAGTCTCCTTCCTGGCCCTCAGACTCCCGGCCAGTGCTGATCTGCTGGGTCACAGAAGCCTGGAGAAGGCCAGGACCCGCAGCCAGCGACCCCATACATGCCGAGAAGCATCGGAAACAGGTGCATTCTGCACCTGCACTCTGCACTGGGGCCAAGGGCCAGATGGGAGCGTGTAAAAGGCAAGGCGAGCCCACCCTCTTCCCCAAAGACTCCCAAGCATAAAGCAACCTGAAATGTCGACGGGGGGACTTTCTCTCTATGGAAGCATTCCAGTGAAGAAAGGAAGGAATGCTAGAATTAGGATATGGCTCCCACCCACACAACCCCTAAGGAACGGACAAACCTGGAGAAGGAGCATCAGTGGGAGTCACCCGCCTCCTGACGTAGAATACCCCATCACTGACCAAACAGTCTTACCCCCAATTTTTGAGCCTGAATCTCCTTAGGACTCTAGATCCAACTACCAATTTATAAGAAGAACAGAGAAGAAACATGTTTAATGGCATCAGGAGCATGTAATCCATAAAATCCAGACTTGGGAAACCCTACAGGACAAATGGCCCAGCTTCTTCAAAAAATAAACTGGAAATAAAAAGAGAGAGAGAGAGAGAAAGAGGGAAAAGATATGAAAGGGGAACCGAGGGGCTATAAGAGATTCATCAGCTAATTGTGATGTGTGGACTTACTTGGATCCTGAATCAAACACATTAAAAAAACAAACAAACTGGGGGCCGCTGGATGGCTCAATCGTTTAAGTGTCCAACTTTGGCTCAGGTCATGATCTCGCGGTCTGTGAGTTCGAGCCCCGCGTCGGGCTCTGTGCTGACAGCTCGGAGCCTGGAGCCTGCTTCGGATTCTGTGTCTCCCTCTCTCCCTGCCCCCCGCCCCCCCGTCCCCACACTCTGTCTCTCTCAAAAATAAATAAACATTAAAAAAATTAAAAACACAAACAGATTGGTATTTGTGATACAACTGAAATGTGAACAGTGACCGGGATTCGACAACATTACTATTTCTAGCTGTGATGATGGTACCGTGTCGAAAAGTTATGCTGTCGAAATGTTAGCCCTGATCATTCCGAAGAGCCCACAGACACAATGACTGGGGGGTGGGGGTGGGGTAGCACGAGAGCAGGCTCGGGCAACTGGGTGTATGGGGTTTTCGTCATGCTCTTCCGTTATTTTTGTGTATGCTCGAATTTTTCTGGAACGACACACAGTGCTTTAAAAAGACTAAATCAGGGTCTTATCTGCAGGGGGTGATTGGTTTGGGTGATGGTCGTGGAAAATGGAATCATGATAGGAAGGACCCCTTCTAAACAGCACAGCAACAATAAAAAAAAAGACCGTCACCTATCAAATGTTTATGAGCCCGGCACTGTGCTAGCCTCATCCGTGTGTTACCTTATTTAACCTTCACGCTGTCCCTATGACATGGGTGCTATGGTTATCCACACTTATAGGGGGAGGAGGCAAGTGAGGTTCAGAGAGCTTGAGGAATCTGCCTAAAGTCACACAGCTTGGAGGTAATGGGTAAAATCTAGGACACAGACCCATCCTGACCCCAGAAGCCTCATTGCTGCGATCTGAGTTTTTGCCCCATTATCAGTGTTCTTTGTATCCTATTACCACCCTGTCACTTAAAAAAAGAAAACTATCGTGATTGCTTTCCTGATATAGAAATGCAAACTCTAGAAATGATAGAATAGCACTTGAAGCAGATTAAGACTAAGGCTACTGGGGGGAGTCTTTGCATACAGTGGGGGAGTTCAGGGCAGTTGACAAGGCCTGGGCTGGGTCTGAACAATGAAGAAGGAAGTTTTACAGTTTCTATATACAAGAGAAGTCCTGTTTCTCTGCATTGTGGTTCACCCTGCCCCCAGCCCCGAGGCTGTCCTATCTCCTTCTCAGCAAAGCAAGTGGCCTCTGATGCCCCCGGGGACACCTAAGTGAGCCCAGTGGCCTGGGCAACCCCCGCTCCCCCCCCCCCCCAGTCCTATCAACCCAAGGCTGAGACCCAAGCCCTGAATCCCAGGGATAAAGACCTTTTTTGCTCACTTTCTTTACTTTTTTCAATGGAGGGTTTAAGGCACTTCTGTCTTGTAAAAGTGGATAAGGTGGTGACCATTTAGAATGCCATTACTTCTAGTGTCCTTGAGAGCTTAGCCCTCCCTGTTCCTCCAGCTCGCCCGGGGAACAGCTCCCTTCCACCACCCGCGGGACAGGCTGCGATCCACCGGTAAAGTAACTCAACACACAGCGTCACAGACAACTTTCTCCAGATGTCCATTTCCTTTTTACCAAAGGTGTTCTTAATTTTTAGGCTCAAAATAAATGTGGAGGTTTACCCCAAACACATACAACAATGTTTACAGCACTACGCATCCTTGCCCAAAGTAGAAACTATGCAAACGCTGTCGATGGTGGAAGGTCACCACGTTCTGGTGTATTCCTACAGTGGAATACTGCACGGCAAAGAAAATGAACGAACTGCAACCACGCCCAACAATACGGGCGTGTTTCATAGATACAAAGTCGAGCAAAAGATACAAACAAAGACGCATCGCATGGTTTCATTTATATCAAGTCCAGAACAGACGGCAGCCATCTGTGCTGGGAGGGGACAGGACAGCGGTTACCCATGGAGGGAATGGTACGAGGGATGGGGGAGGGAGGGGATTCTGGGGCGCCGATAGGGTTCTGCTTCATGATCAAGGTGCCGGTTACACAGACACGTTCACTGGGAGGAAAATTTGTCAAGCTGTGCACTAACGATCTGTTTTTACATGATGCGTCCGCGAACATTTCAAAAATATATCCAGATTAAAGACAAAATTAGTTACTTTCTGGTAGTGCCATCTAATTACACCCAAAGGATGGAGTGTGATGTGGTCCCCCATGTAGAGGAGATCTGGTCGACCACGGCCAACTTCACAAGAACTTGCCCGAACAGTGGGCTCGCCTTTGGAACCTCTACCGAATTCTCAGGACCTTACCTATGTCTTCCTTGAGGTCAATTTCGGCTGTGGTTGGGTGGACAATGCCCTCCACTCTCATGGAGCCAATATGGCTGATGTCACTCTGGGTCAGGGAGAGCTGCGTCAGGAAGGAAAGACGGAGAGTGTGGGAGAGATCAAGTCCTATTAAAAGTCTTCATATTTTACCTCCCATCTGTTAATTCTCTCAGTTATTTACACTGAATTGTCACCATAAAGGGCCGCGGTGGGAGCGACCGTCTCGGGGTGTTTGGTCTTCCGGAAGCTCTTCTGAGCCCAGTGGATTTGACTGTCACACTGAGCATCAAATCTGTCTCCTCTTCCGGGAGCAGGAATGGGCCCTCCCTGTTTCTTCCTTTCCCTCTAGCTTATGCCTCCATTTCCCAGTCCAGATGGCCTTGGTGTCCGGTGGCATGTGGTCTGAGCAGTTCCCGCCAGGGAAGCCTGGGATGGCTCTCCCCGGCTCCCCTCAGGCCCCTGCATTCTTCCCAAAGCAGGGGACAGGAACATGTGGCCGACGACCCTGATGTCCCCTCCGGGGACAGGGATGCGTGGCCGACGACCTGGCTCGAGAATAGTGGCGGGCTCTAGGATTCCAACTTGCCTATGTCTGGCCACCCTGCCTTTTGGGGACCACACTCTTAGGGCTATGCTTGTGACAGGGCGCCTTGCGCGCTCATAACTGAGTGGAATGCAGAACATTTTCCCTCATCTCCCCGTGCGAGCGTGACAGTTCGGTGTCCCTGAGACAAGCCAGAGAAGGCCAGTTACCATGCGACCGCGGCCAGCCCCTGGAGGGGACTTCAGCTCCACACCTTTGCTTTCCTGCTTTCACCAGTGAAGAATTAGGAACCCACCACATACACACTCTTTTGTAACACGCTCATCCCAATGGCTTCTCTAGAAGTGCATCCTATTATCATGCTGTGAACACTCAGCCACCAGAGGTATGATTAACTGACTGTTGCCTTGTGTATCTTATTTCAGCCCCATTTGACTTGGTAGATAAATTGTCTGCTCCGTAAACTGTATGCTAGTGGGAATGAATTATTTGCATGTCCGTCTGGGCTGCTGCTATGCTGCTGAAGGCTGTTCAGATGTATAGCCCGCTTGTCCTCTTTCTGCATTCCAGAAAGGCAAACAGACTGAATTATTGGCAAATGATTCATTTCTAACACCAGGGATATTCAGGAAACGTAGATCTCTATTTTCTTGCCCTGATACATTACATCGAAACACGCAAGGCTGGCCTCCCAGAGTCGTTTGAGAAGGTTAGCTAAGGATGTGTGGGGCAGGGGCAGAAATGAGTGGGGCGCTGGGGAGTTCCCGGCCACGATGCCATTCTATGGCCTGACCGGGAAGATGGCCTATGCTTACCTTTGGCTGACCGGCGCCGGCATGAATAATTCTCGGCACTAAAGCGTTTGTTTACTCTCACAATGTAGACGCTGCCATAGCTCTTTAGTGTAAACGTGAATAATTCAAGACCGGAGTGAAAGTCGTGTTAGGGGAACGAGGGATGAAGGAAACATCATTGCCTGCAAACGGTAGGTTATAAAAATGCAACAGTGTTTTACTGCAGCACATGACAATTCTCTTTATTACCTTCTGCCCTAGAACGAGGCTTTTAGATGACAGAATGGTGAATCCGTCCCCCGGCCCATCTTCGGAGGTGGAATTTGAAGTTCCTTCTTTATCGCTGTCCTTTGGTTTGGACTGTTGGTAGAAATCAGAAGGACAGGTGGGAGATAATTCAGGAAAAGCCCAGAGTGGCTTTATCAAGCCCTCCCTATGGCTATCACCACCTTGGATATGAAAGGAAGTGGCGGGTGTTATGTTCCTCCGTCCTCGATGGAGGGACGCAAGGGAGCAATAGGAGGGAAAGAGAAGGGCGTAGCCCAAAGTAAAGTGTGTTCAAGAGGTCCACAGGCGTGTGTAGTCCTTCCTCCGACTGGACACAGGTACACCGTCGTTCTTTGCAATGCCTGCAGCTTAAGATGGCAAGCGTCGGAACCAAGTGGGGTCATTCATAGCCCACTGTTCAACCTCCCTTCTCCCCAGGATTTCCTTGGGGCACAGAGGCAGTGGCGTGAACTCTTACACATCTTTTGTGTTATCGCGGAGGTCTGCGGAATGGAAATTTGACGACCTTTGTGGCAGCGCTGTCTACTAGAACCTTCTGTGAGCACGGAAATGCCCTCTGCCTGCTGAGCACTTGAAATGTGGGTGGCGCAACCAAGGAACTGAATTTTGTTTTAAAATGTCCCCACACGGGCTCTACACTGTTAGTGCAGAGTCCAGTGCGGGGCTTGAACTCACAACCGGCAAGCTCATGACCTGAGCTGCTGCCTAACCGACTGAGCCACCCAGGCGCCCCCAAGGAACTGAATTTTTACTCTGATTTAGTTTTAATGAATTCCAATGCAAAGAGCCGCACGTGGCTAGTGGTTTATCGTGGTGGCCAGCTGATGAAAGCATCTCTGAGCTATAGCTACCTAGCACGTGAGGCTGTCCTGAACGCCTGAAATCCCACTGGCTGAACCCAGCCGACCATCTGGGGGAGACAGACAGTCTGTGACAAACACAGACTGGAGCTCTGAAGAGAAATACAAAGCAGAGTTCCAGGCTATCATCTCTCCCTTACGATTTTGTCGGGGGCGGTGGAAGCATCTGGAAACATGAAGGCCACCCATGCTTTGGGTTTGGAAACCTCTAGTAGTCCCTGCTTGGTGATTTAAGCTCTAGTCTCAGAGGCCCTTTACCATTTTCTCCCAGTGGGGGGAGCCCCCAGCCCGTCAACAATGATGGGGACTCTGGATGCTTCAACCTTCTCCTGTTCTCTGAGCATCCCTGGCTCACACAGGCAACCCAGGCTCACCTTTTTGGACGTCCGTGGTTTGGCAGCCTTGGATTTCTTGCCTCCCTTCTTGCCTGACGCCGCCTTCCTTCCTCTTTTCTCTGGGGGAGGGGAGAGGATAGTTTCCGACTTGCCTTTGGTCCCTCGCTTTTTGGCCAGCAGTTCGGGATGAATTCTGGGTAGGACACCTCCACTGGCGATGGTCACTCCTTTTAGCAGCTGAAGAGAGAAACGCGTGAGCTCGGGCAGCCAAGAGCTTGCTGGTTCTGGATTTAATACAGTTCTAACCAATGGCAAAACAACTGTTAAATCTGGTCTTTGCTTTCCCAAAGCATGATGGGTGGTTTAACTAGCTTTCCTGTTCCACTGGTAGAGCGAGTCTCTGTAGGTATCATGGCATCCTATGGTCTCATACAGAAAGCAAAACCAACAAGGGAAGATGAAAGGGTAAGGAGGCTGAAACCAGGGCTGTTGCTCAGGGAGGGAGCACAGCTTGACAAAACTGGGTTCAAAGGTCAGTGTTAGGGCTAGACCCAGTTAACAACAGACCTCCACACTCTTGATCACGCATTCCATCAGTAAAATGTGTTTGACCATGCACCTCTCAATTAATACGTTTACTTTCTAAACAATTGACATGTACTACTGCATTAATATAGTCTGCGCATCCCCAAGTAGTGCCTGTCTACAAGGTCTACAACCAGGGCGGGTCCATGGACAGAGTTACTGTCAGGGTCAAGAGAGATACAGGAATTGCAAGGAAGAGTCCAGAAACTTTTACAGCAACCTGACAGAGGTATCGTAGATCTATTGGATCTAATACCAAAAGATTGTGGCTTGTGGTTGGTATGTTGTTTTTTAAAAACTTTTCTAGCGATTATTTTTTATTGTATTTTTGGAAATTATCAGTCCACGATGGATTGGAGATAAGAACTGATTCTTCACATCACACCCAATTTGAAAAGAACAAGATTAGAATACAAATTCTTGGACTATCTATTGACTATCTAGCACTTCCTGGGAGAGGCATTCATGGCAACTTTGGAGTTAGTTCCATAATAAAGAGAAGATTCTCCTGCCCTCATCAGAATGAGTTGTCAACGATGTTTGCGCGAAGAAATCATGAACAACATATATGCACGGCACCTTCCCCAGCTACACGGAGAGCTTGCTTTTAGAGAGGACAGGAAGGTCTGGAAAGACCCAAATATATAATGGGTCATTTCCAGAGGCAATTTTATTTTCTATCTGAATGATATAGCTAGCGGGATTTCTTCATCTCTTACATGATCTGGAAAATTTGTTGTATTAATGTGATTGGGAACTGTAGCAGGAATGACTTATAACCAACGGGGTCCGCATGCAACAGTGTGTTTGGCAAACCCATTCTGCGGCTTGTGTCCGTGCTTCAGACAGACCTACCTGATTGAGTTCCTCATCGTTGGCAACTGCTAGCAGGATGTGTCTTGGGGCTATCCGGGCCTTCTTGTTGTCCCTTGCGGCATTCCCAGCCAATTCTAGAATTTCCGCTGAAATCACAAGAGGGAGTTAATAGGCAATCTACAGAATGGGGTCTGAGGTTTTTGGAGCTTTTCTTTGGAAATGGTCTCTGAATTGGATCACATTTATTCGTTTGTCAGTCTCATGTCTGGGCCTGGAAAGAAATCCAGAATGCTGGAAAGAACTCAGGTTCCAGATGAGTAAGATATTTAAGCAAGACCTGATAGACGATCCTGCGGCAGTCTTCGAGTTGCCCTCGACATTAATTCTGCGCCATCTTCCTTAATATTTGGACCTCTGATTTTTTTTGTTGAGCCCATAAACACAGGAAGGAAGACAGGATTTCCCAACCTCCCTTGTTGAGAACTGTGGTCATGTGATTACGTTCTGGCCAATGAAAGACAAGTAATTATACTGTATGGTGCTTCCAAAAATGTCCATCAATGAAGGGAATGTACCTTCTTCCCTTTCTGCTGGCCGACTGGGGACGTGATGGCTGGATCTGGCCAAGAGGAAGAGCAAGATAGAAGGAACTGGAGTTTCTTATGATGGTGGTGACTCCTGACTAGACTGTCCTTACTCCCGGGCGGTCTTCTATCGACTTATTTTGTATGAGGAGAGAGATAAACTCTCTTGTTTAAGCCACAGGAGTTAATTCTTGTTAAGCAGGAGTTAATTCCGACCAATACAGAGCCCTAACATAGGACCTGAGTTTCTTTTAGCCTAAGGAGAGAGGGCCATAGTGAGGTAGGTTAAAGTCTGTCTTTGGCACCCATTGGGACCCTTTTTAGAATCTCCCTTTCTTCCTTGCTTGGTGCCCTAGGTCCCTCCTGTCCTAAAGGAAAGGGATGGGAAAAACTAACTTGTACCGTGGGGTGAGGATATGCTTAGCCCAGAAAGTGAATTCTGAACAGGGATACCTACGAAGCCTGGAAAGGAAGGTATTTCGGGCTTGGGGGGTTTCCACATATCCCTTAGGATCTAAGCATGACTAAGCACGTTTAAGAAACATGTCATCTGATAAATGTAAGAGTTGAGGGGTGCCTGGGTGGCTCAGTCGGTTAAGCGTCCGACTTCAGCTCAGGTCATGATCTGGTCGTTCATGAGTTCGAGCCCCGTGTCCGGCTCTATGTTGACAGCTCAGAGCCTGGAGCCTGCTTCGGATTCTGTGTCTCCCTCTCTCTCTGCCCCTCCTCTGCTCATGCTCTGTGTCTCCCTCTCTCAAAGATAAAATAAAAGATGAAAATAAAATTAAATTAAAAAAATAAAAAAGTCGATAAAGAAGAATTTTCCTGAAACTATTTTACATGTCATCAAAATTTGTATTTATTTATTTAAATTTTAAAAATAGTGTTTATTTATTTTTGAGAGAGTGCAAGCAGGGAAGGGGGAGAGAGGCGGACAGAGGATCTGAAGCAGGCTCCAGGCTCTGAGCCGACAACGGAAAGCCTGCTGTGGGGCTCGAACTCGTGAACCACAAGATCATGACCTAAACCGAAGTCGGACGCTCAACCGACTGAGCCTCCCAGGTGCCCCTGTTATCACAATTTTTAGTCAAAATTTAAAAAAAAAATCTGTAGACTTACCATCTGTTTGTTTTCCCCTTCCTCCTCTGTCTCCTATTTCTTTCCTCCTCAATTTCAGAGGGATGTTCTGCTAATCAAATTTGTCTGCCTTCAAAAGTATTAATGAGCCCTCAAAGAAAAATTCTTTCCCTTAGAAAACTAGAGGCAATGTGCCAATGTGTTGTCTCACTGATAATGTGGTGGCAAAGTGTGTGTGTGCGTGCGTGTGTGTTGGGAGAATTTGCTGGTACAATGGCATAAACACTAAGCCCTAAAATTAACAGGCGATTCCGTGTGAATCTTCACAATCAACCTAATTTCAAATAAATAGCACATAAAATTGCCATCACTCATAAAAATCTATGGCAATAAAAAACTGCCTAAGTGTGCCGTATTAACTAAGCAAATGTGATTAACAAAAAATTAGAATAAAGTAAGCATTAGAGTTAAATATTTATATGGAATTTCCATAATGGAAGGCGCTAAATCACTGCGAATTCACTCTCACAACATCTTTTCCAGATTATTAAGCAATGAATATTGTGTTTACCAACAATCCATTTATTTTTTTTTTTATTTTTTAAAAAAAATTTTTTTTTAACGTTTATTTATTTTTGAGACAGAGAGAGACACAGCATGAACGGGGGAGGGGCAGAGAGAGAGGGAGACACAGAATCGGAAACAGGCTCCAGGCTCTGAGCCATCAGCCCAGAGCCCGACGCGGGGCTCGAACTCACAGACCGCGAGATCGTGACCTGGCTGAAGTCGGACCCTTAACCGACTGCGCCACCCAGGCGCCCCATACCAACAATCCATTTATACGGTGACGGTGACATTTTCTGAATCAGAGCCTGGGGGGCCGTGGTTTGAGAAGTGTGGGCATACTTGTTGGGACAATGGGATAGAGTATTTGAAATTCATGCCCCATTAGAGCATCTGGTTGGCTGCATTCAAGCTGCTGCCCAGCCCTTTCCTTCCCTTAAAAGAAGGGTACGCATCATGGAGAATTGTGGCCATAAAGCTCTCACAAATGGGCTTCCTTTTCTGACTCTCGGGTAAATGTGCAGCTCCCCGTTGTGCCCAATAAGAAGGAGTTATCTGCCCCTGCCCAGCTTGGGGGTCCCACACCTGGGAGGAAGGAACACTCACCACACCTGGGAGGAAGGAGCACTCACCACACCCGGGAGGAAGGAGCACTCACTCTTTTCTATTCTAGATTGGATGGGGTCAAGGAGCCTCCCAATTTTAAGCTTCTGAGCGACTGAATTTAATTTAGCATCTTGGGCTATCACTTTCCGGCCTGTGTCACCTGCCCTGAGAGGAAGACGTTAAGCATCCTGCTGAGTTCCTCAGATTAGCTGTCAGCATGAGAGGCAGCGCTAAATGGGAAGCCTTACAGATCTGGAGCCTTCGGGAAGCCCCCGGGGTCAGGTTATTTTCAGCCTGACAGACGGAGGCACGGACACTGGATTCACAGATGGACAGTCTGCCGGAATCAAAGGCAGCTCGGCCGGAGACGAAGGGCGGTGATTCAGCAGGCAGACCCACGCGGGGCACACAGGCAAGGCTCGGCGGGAGGCCACTGGGCTTCTGGACCTGCCCTTCCGAAATCAGTTATAAGAGAGAAAACCTTGATTCTGTGCTCTAGTGTAAAAGCAGAGGTAGAGGTTTTTTTCTAGGAAAACTTAAAAAAAAAAAAGTTTTTATTTATATATTTAGAGGGTGGAGGGAAGGGGCAGAGACAGGATCGCACGCAGGCTCCACGATGACAGCACAGAGCCTGAGGCGGGGCTCGATCTCATGAACCATGAGATCGTGACCTGAGCCGAAATCAAGACTTAACCGACTGAGCCACCCAGATGCCCCAAAGAGAAAAACTCTTTAATAATACACAGCTGAAAATCTAGATCTGGGAGTTCTCTTCTCTGCAGGATGTTTAGTCTGGACACGCCTTGGGACAAGGACTTCACGGTTTAAATGTTTGAAATAACAATCACTATTAATATTTTTCCGATGTCATGATGACAAATATAGTCACAGGAACTGTTTACAGTAGTTACAGTCTCGAGTGATTTTACTGGTCTTGAGAGCACAAGTACCCTTCTGCTGGCACTCAGTAGGAAAAACGGATTTATAGAGCCCAAAGGTGTTTTGCTGAAAATTCTGTGAGAAGATTATTATTCTGTTAACTGGTGGAGATTTCCACGGAAGTCTATATTCTCGGAAGTCACACCTCCAGCTATAGGAAGCATCTGGAATACAGCTTAGAATTTGGTAGTAAAAAAAAAAAGAAGATTTCTCTAGCCAAAAGGGATGTTGGAAAGCTCATCGTGCACATAATTTTGGAAGAGCCGTGTCCTCTCATTTTGTCCAGGATCTAAAGCAACGTTAGACATCCCGGCCCACAGGACATGGGAGACAGCACAGCAAATGTAGGGCTGGGACAGGAGGCACGGAGTGGCCGCTCCTTCAAGACTGTCTCCTTCCTTAGCCCCTTCTTTCTTGCCCGTTTGCCCATGAGGTGACGGTGACCCCGAGGACCATCTGGGCCCTCTGGTCTGCTCAGGCCACGCAGTCTTCTGGGAAAACCCATCCATTCATGGCTCGAGCCACCCTTGCCCATGTTATCAGATCTGTACCCCCTGCCGTGAGGTCACCTGGACAGCCTCACCTGGTGTTCCACAGGTCAATCAAACTCACCGCATCCCCAAATCCAAATCATCCCCCTTGGGGTTGGCACACCATTCGCACACAGCTCCTACCGGAGACCTGAGAATCAATCACACACCTTTGGCCAACTTCTCCACACCTATTGCCATTACTTGAGTTAAGGCTCTCTTCTCTTTGAGCCCAGATAATTGGAATGGCTGTCCAAGTGGCTTCCCCGCCCCCATTTTTGTCCTCCTCCAGATCCATGGCAGAGAGGCCACTGCTGGCCCATAGGTGCCTTTGTACAAATTAGAAAAAGACATTCCTTCTGCCAGATGCTTTACTTCTCTAGAACAATACCCTTTACTGCCATCTGCCGGGAATGCTCGTAATACACATACAAATCTTTGAGATCCGTGATGCGAACGATACTCCCTTCGATGCGTGCCCTTGCACAGTGTACAACCTGCACAACCATACGTGTGGCCCCGGCTGCCAAAGGGATCTTTTCAAAACATAAATATTATAAATGAAAATCGTTAGATAAAAAAGTGTTTGTGTTAACTGGGTAGTCCCAATTGTCTGAAATGATGTCAACGAAGGTCTTCTATGTGGCACAATGACTTAAGTCACCCTGAGATTCAAGCTTTTTAAAAAACCTATTTATCCTTTCAATTAAAAAATGTTACAGAACATTTTCTCACCATAAAAACGGTTTCAATTCTTCATTTTCAACATCTTACATTTACGTTGTATCTATTGGTGGTAAATACAAAATTATTTCCCAGAATTTCGGGCTTGCTTTTTTAGTCCATTTTCCCTCGCTAATACTGGAGACGTGCACTGGATCAACGTTTTACAGATCGACAAAGTAAAGTATGAATGTGCTGTCCGTTCTGGGAGGCTTGGGACGTCTCAGGTGGAAAGGACGTTCTAGATGAACGGTCCAGCATGTGCCAGATTGTGTCACCTCCTCCTTTTTTGGGGACTAGACACACCTCATGGCTCTAACATCAGGGTGATGTGTGAACCCAGGCCCAGCCAGGAGGCCAGTCTGGAGAAATCAGGCAGGCAAACTGCTCTCTCTCACCCAGAGTAGCTGAAAATTTGTGCAACTTTCTTTTTCGGCTAAGTAAGCCCCCCACCCCCAAGCCTTCCCTTACTGGCCGTTCATGTGGCCCTAGGTTCCCTTTCTGAAGCACTGAGGGGGAGAGAGGATCTTCAGAGACCCCAGTCATGAATCTGAAGGGAGTGGTAAGCTGGCCACGGGAAATCGCCGACCCAGGCCTGGTCGACCCTGTCCTGGCCCGCTGCCAGGACATCAGCGGGCAAATTCCAGGTCGCTGCTATTGACATCAGGGGCAGGAGGTAAGAGCGGAACAGTGCAACTTAAAAGCTGCCTTAGGAGGTTCAGCTTGGAGAGTCGGCGAAGGTGATGCTCTACGTGGAGGAGGAGGGTGTCTGCCAGAGGCCGATGGGACGCTGTGGTGTGCTCATCTGTCCCCGGCAGCCCCTCTCCTTCTGGGGGCCTGGGGAGGGACCTTCCCCCCTGACCAGAGCCTCCAGCCAGCTCTGGGGTCCCCGGGGGCCCCATCTCCCCGATGAGCTCCTTGTCTCCGGCCTCTCCCCCTCTGCCAGGGGAATCCCTCTGGTAGGCTGGTGAGGCCTGTGGGCCCCTTCTCAGAATAATGGCGGCTCTTCCTTTCATTGTGGTAAAACAGGCGTGGCATGAAATTGACCATTCTGACCATTTCCAGGCGAGTAACTCAGTGGCATTCAGTAATTCACAATATTGGGCCACCATCACCGCCATCTACCTCCTGCCCTTCATCTTCCTTAAACCGGAAGCTCCATGCCCATCAGACTCTAAGGCCCATCCCACCCCAGCCCCCCTCGGCCCCTACAGCTGCCGCTCTCCCCTCTGTCTCTTTGCACTTGACTACTCTGCTGGCTTATTTCCATCTCCCTTTGCACAAAGTCTTCAAGCCTCATCCATGCTGTAGCACGCGTCAGAATTTCATTCCTTTAAAAAAAATTCTTTTCAAGGTTTATTTAGTTTTTGAGAGAGAGAGAGAGAGAGAGAGAGAGAGAGAGAGAGAGACAGTGGGGGAGGTGCCGAGAGAGAGAGGGAGACACAGAATCGGAAGCAGGCTGTGCGCTGTCAGCCCAGGGCTTGACGCAGGGCTCAAACCCACGAACCGCGAGATCGTGCCCTGAGCCGAAGCTGGACGCTTAACCGACGGAGCCTCCCGGGTGCCTCAGACTTTCATTCCTTTTTATGGCTGAATGATATTCCACTGCGTGGATCCACGTCTTGTTTATCCACGCATCTGGTGACACTCGAGTTGTTTCCATTTTTTGGCTATTGTGGTAATGCCGTATGAATGTTTGTGTATAAATATGTGTTTAAGTCTCTAATTTCAATTCTTTTGGGCATATACCTAGAAGTGGAATTGCTGGGTCATAAGATAATTCCATGACTCTTTAACTTCTGTTTTTAATAAGCATTTTCTTTTAATTGCAATATAGTTAACATACAGTGTAAAATCAGTTTCAGATGTATAATACAGTGGTTCAACAAATCCATATATCATTCAGTGCTCATCACAAGTGCACTACTTAATCCCCAGCATATATATTACCCCCCCACCCCCTCCCCTCTGGCAACCATCAGTATGTTCTCTATAATTAAGAGTCTTTCTTGGCTTGTCTCTCTCTTCTTTTTGCTCATTTGTTTTGTTTCTTAAATTCCACATATGAGTGAAATAATATTGTATTTGTCTTTCTCTGGATGACTTATTTCACTTAGCATAATACTCTCTTGATCCATGTCGTTACACATGGCAAGATGTCATTCTTTTTTATGGCTGAGTAATATTCCACTCTGCGTGTGTGTGTGTGTGTGTGTGTGTGTGTGTGTGTGTGTATCTCACCTCTTCTTTATCTATTCATCTATGGATGGACACTTGGGCTGTTTCCATACATTGGCTATTGTAAATAATGCTGCAATAAATATAGGGGTGCATGCGTCCCTTTTAATTAGCGATCTTATACTTTTTAGGTTGTAGAGTCATTCTATTTTTAACTTTTTGAGGAATCTCCATACTGTCTTCCACAGTGGCCGCACCAGTTTGACTCCCGCCAATAGTGCATGAGGGTTTGTGCGTGGTGTAAGAAAGTGGTCCAGCTCATTCTTTTGCGTTCTTCTTCTCTCCTTCTTTCTACTGAAAGCTGTCCAGTTTTCCCAACACCATTTGTTGAAGAGACTGTGTTTTTCGCATTGGATCGTTTCCTGCTTTGTCAAAAATTAATCGACCATATAATTGTGGGTTCATTTCTGGGTTTTCCATTCTGTTCTCTTGGTCTATGTGTCTGTTCTTGTGCCAGTACCATACTGTCTTGATGATTACAGCTTTGCAATACAGCTTGAAGTCTGGGATTGTGCTGCCTCCAGTTTTGTTCTTCTTTTTCAGGACTGCTTTGGCTATTCGGAGTCTTTTGGGGTTCCATACAAATTTTAGGATTGTTTGTTCCGGTTCTGTGAAAAATGCTGTCGGTGTTTTGATGAGGATTACATTACATGTGCAGATTGCTTTGGGTAGTATAGACATTTTAACAATGTTTGTTCTTCAGATCCATGAGCATGGGATATCTTTCCATTTCTTTGTGTCTTCCTCAATTTCTTTCATCAGTGTTTTAGTTTTCAGAGTACAGGACTTAACCTCTTTGGTTAAGTTTATTCCTAGGTATCTGGTTCTCCTTGGTGCAAGTATAAATGGGATTGTTTCTCAATTTCTCTTTCTGCTGCTTCATTTTTAGTGTAAAGAAATTCAACAGATTTCTGTACGTTGATTTTGTATCCTGTGACTTTGCTGAATTCAGTGTATCAGTTTCAATACTTTTTTGGTGGAGTCTTTTAAGGTTTTCTATAGTGTCATGTTCTCTGCTAAGAGTAAAAGTTTTACTTCTTCCTTTCCAATCTGAATGCCTTTTATTTCTTTTTTGTTGTCAGATTGCTAGGGCTGGGACTTCTAGTACTGTGTTCAATGAAAGTGGTGACAGTGGACGTCCTTGTCCTGTTCCTGACCTTAGGGGAAAAGCTTTCAGTTTTTTCCCTTTGAGGATGATGATGGTTGTGGGCTTTTTATACAAGGCTTTTATTATGTTGAGGTATGTTCCCCCTAAGCCCTCTTCTCTTGTGGTTTTCATCATGAGTGCATGTTATACTTTGTCAAATGCTTTTTGTGCATCTATGGAAATGACCATACGGTTTTTATCCTTTCTCTCATTGATGAGATGTATCACATACATTGATTTGCAAATATTGAACCACCCTTGCATCCTGGAGATAAATCCCACTTGATCGTGGTCTATGATTTTTTTTAATGTATTGTTGGATTTGGTATTTTGAGGAGGATTTTTGCATCCATGTTCACCTGGGATATTGGCCTGTAGTTCTCTCTCTCTGGCTCTCTCTCTTTTGTGGTGTCTTTATCTGGTTTTGGTGTCAGGGTAATGCTGGCTTCATAGAATGAATTTGGAAGTTTTCTTCCCTCTTATATTTTCTGGAATAGTGTGAAAAGAATAGGCATTAACTCTTCCTTAAATGTTTGATAGAATTCGCTCGTGAAGATGTCTGGTCCTGAACTTTTGTTTGTTGGGAGGTTTGTTTTTTTTTTTTTGTTTTTGTTTTTGTTTTTTTTTTTTTTTGTTAACTGATTCAATTGCATTGCTGGTTATCCGTCTGTTCAAATTTTCTATTTCTTCCTGCTTTGGTTTTGGTAGTTTATAGGTTTCTAGGAATTTATCCATTTCTTGCAGGTTGTCCAATTCATTGGCATATAGCTTTTCATAGTATTCTCTTATAATTGTTTATATTTCTGTCGTGTTGGTTGCTAGTTTTCCTCTCACGGGTGATTTTGTTTGAGTCCTTTCTCTTTCCTTTCTGGGAAATCTGACTCCCTAGTTTATTAATGCTGTTGATCTTTTCAAAGAACCAGTTCCTTATTTCATGGATCTGCTTTACTATGTTTGTTTGTTTGGTTTTTGTTCTTGTTTTTGTTTTGTTTTGTTTCTCTATCATTCGCTTCTGCTCTAATCTTTATTATTTCCTTCCTTCTGCTGGTTTGTTTGTTCTTTTTCTAGTTCCTTTAGGTGTAAGCTTAGGTTGTTTATTTGAGATTTTTCTTGCTTATTAAGGAGGCCTGTGTTGCTATAAACCCTCCTCTTAGAATTTCTTATGCTGCATCCCAAAGATTTTGGACCACTGTGTTTTCATGTACTTTGAAAAAATTTCTTCTTTGATTTCTTGGTTGACGTCCTTGTTTAACTTTTTGAGGAATCCCAAACTGTGTTCCACAACAACTACACCAATTCATATTCCTACCAGCAATGCACGAGGGTTCCAATTCTTTACATCCTCATCAATAATTGTAATTTTTTTTTTTACTAGCCACTCTAATGAGTGTCAGGATAAAGTTTTAAATGCATAAAATACAATACAAAGGATGCCAGAGAAAACCAATTACACTGAAATGTAATTTTCCAAGTATTAAAAAATCTGGGGGGCGCCTGGGTGGCTCAGTCCATTAAGCCTCTGACTTCGGCTCAGGTCATGATCTCGCGGTCTGTGAGTTCGAGCTCGGCATCGGGCTCTGTGCTGACAGCTCAGAGCCTGGAGCCTGCTTCGGATTCTGTGTCTCCCTCTCTCTCTGCCCCTCTGCCTCTCATTCTCTCTCTTTCTCTCTCAAAAATAAACATTAAAAAATTTTTTTAAATAAAAAAGATCTGGGATATAATTGTGTGCTTGTTTTAAAAAATATATAATTTATTGTCAAATCAGCGTGTACATTGTGCTCTTGGTCTTGGGGGTGGAGTCCCGTGATTCATTGCTTCCATACAACACCCAGTGCTCATCCCAACAAGTGCCCTCCTCGATACCCACGTGGGCTTCTTTATCAACACGTTAAATAACAAGAACTAGCGGCAGGTCTATTAACTACTGTGATTCTGGAAGTAATGATAAGTATAAATGATATTTCTATACATCTGTAACAAGGGGAATCTAATAAGAAAACGTCAGTGATTTCAGTTGGTCAAAAAGTCCCAGGTGCCACTGACACGCTACTGTGGTTTCTTGCCCACGACAAATAGAGGAAGGAAATGCTGAGGTTCAGGTATGGCTCGGGAAGTTGAAGACAGAATCTGAGGACCCCAGGCTCAAGCTTGTTCCGTGTCGCACCCCCTCCCACCTGCCGCACCACCAGCTATCGACTTCTCTCTTCCCTTCTTTTGAGCCAAACTCCCTAAAATAGTCCCCACCCCCTTGGTCTCCTGGCCACAGCTCCAACTCCCCAGCCCACTGCAGTTTGGCTTTGACCACCCAGCCCGTTCTCACGGGGGTCACCATGACCTTGAGATGGCTAGATCTGTTGCCCCCGTCTGGTTTTATTGGCGTCACCTTTGAAGGTTAGTTACTCTCCCTTGGTTTCCCCGGCACCGACTCTCCCGTGAGCCTTTCCTTCCTCCTCTCTGCTGTCCTCCTCGGTCTCCCTCGCCATGCCTTCCCCCTACTTGGCTCAGAAACCCGCACATGCACATGCTTCCTGGGCCGGTCCTGGGCTCCCCAGTCTTGTTGTCGTCACACTCTTCTCTGGGTGACCTCACTCACTCTCCCGGCCTTTATTGCAGTCTCCCCACAGTGCCCGTGTCTGCACCTCCAGCTTACAGCTCCCTGGTGGCTCTAGACATGTCTATAGGGCTTCACTCAATAACAACAATAGCCCTATGGGCGGGTTGCTACCATGGGTCCCAAGCGGCGCTAAGTGCCTTTCATGCATTATCTTATGTAATTCTCACCATGACACTATGAGGGTAAAGCGACACACTCACAGTCCTTAGCTGATAGGTGGCAGAGCCAGAATCTGTCCTCCAGGACACCTTGCAGAGACCGGAGCCCTACGGGTCCCCCTGAGCCCCTCGCCCCGCCCCGTTTCTCCCCCACTATTGCCTGCTTCAGCTACGGGCCCCATTCTTGTTCGCCGGCTACTTTCCTCTTCTCTTCCTCTTGGCCAGGCTCCATATGTCAATTCTCCAACTCTCCCCTTGGAGTGGAGTCCCCATGCCCCTTCCTCAACCCATGGCAGCGTGGCTGGAAAGAAAGTAGCCGCCCAAGGCTGAAAGACTTGTGCCTTCCTTGACACCCCTTTCCCCATCTAACCCATCATTGAGTAGAGCTGACTCTACCCCCCTCCGCCGATAACCTCCCCAATTTGTCCATTCCTTCTCATCACCCCCTCTGGACACCCCTGTCCTGGCCACTGTCAATTCTCAGAAGTGACACAAAAACAGCCCCCGGTGGTTTCCTGGGCTCTGATCTTGCTTTCTGCCACTTCCCAAAGCCCAAGTGACGTCCCCCAAATGCCACCTCCTCCCTTCTAGGCCTCCTCCTAACGGGTGTGTGTACCTGTGTGTGCACAGCGTATACATTTTCATCATGGCCCTCAAGGACCTGCCTGCCCACTGCGATCTCATCTCTCACCCCCTCCCTTTTCCCAGCTCTGCTCTGGGCACGAACTTCCTCCAGGCTCCAGCTGGGGACACACGCTGTGGGCCTTCACCCTTGTTCCTACCCCGCCTGAAACTCTCCCCCTAGCTCAACACCCCCATCAGAATCTACTCAATTCCTACTAATTCCCCACTCTGGTTGCCATCAAAACCATTTGAGGGAGGGGCACCTGGGTGGCTCAGTCGGGTAAGCGTCCAACTCTTGATTTCGGCTCAGGTCACGACCTCTTGGTTTGTGGGTTTGAGCCCTATGTCGGACTCTGTGCTGACAGTGTGGAGCCTGCTTGGGATTCTCTCTCTCCCTCTCCCTCTGCACCTCCCCTGCACACACACACACGCACACACACACTCTCTCTCTCTTTCTCTCTCTCAAAATAAATAAATAAACAAAAAAAAAAAATCCTGATGTCCCGAACATAGCCCCAGAATCTCTGGGGGTGAGCCCAGTCATCAGGATTTTAAATCAATCAACTTAAGAAAAACCAAGGTTGCACACCTGGTTTAGGTCCTAACAACTCTTACTTTACAATAGGCAGCCCCCGGCACCCCACCCCTACAGACCCTCCCCAAGCTCCTGTGACTTTCCTGCCCAACATGCATGCCCATCTTGCTGCGTTGTGCTTAATGCTTGTCCGCTCTGCTGGTATGCAAGCCCAGCCTTCGGAGGGGGGGCCACGCATGTCTGCCCTCCTCCGCATCTTCAAGGCCTGACCCAAGGAAGAAACTCCGTCAAGATCTGCGTCATGAATGTTGAAGGTCATTTCCAGGATGACAGGAGGCTCTCATGCTTTGAATCTTTTTTCCTGAGCAAAATCAATGGGTGTCCACCTCCCACCCCCAAAGTAACAAAAACTGCCCTTTTACTTTCTCAACAATGGCCTGCAATTCTACCAATAGTGATTCATTCCTTTGGCTTAAAACTTCTTGTCTCAGTAAAATGCAAGCACAGCCCGAAAATACAACACTTTAACAGAGTTAGCCATTATACTTTGCCCTGAGTGATTTCATCAGCTCTTAACAGACGGGAGAGCAGAAGAATTACCATTTATTGAGTGTATCCTATAAACCAGGCATTATCCACGGGCTAGCTCATGTATGGAGTTGAACGAGTTAGTTCTGGAAGCACTGGAAACTCAGAGAGGTTCAGGAATCAGCCCAAGGTAACAGAGCTGGTAAACGGATGCACCAGATTTAAACTGACAGGAAGAGAAGGAAGGGACACAGAGAACACAGGCCTGGGCTTCAGAGGACCAATGTCGCCTCCTCCACTTGACCTGGGACCCCACTGGGTGCTGAGACTGGCCCCGGGGGGAAGGAGTGGTATTGGCAATGGCATCCTTCCAGGTACTCATCCTCTCTTCTTCTTCGTCTTTTAAAAAAAAATTTATTTATCATTTTTTTTGAGAAAGAAAGAGAGAGGGAGGGGCAGGAAGAGAGGGGGAGAGACGATCCCAAGTGACTGTCAGCACGAACCCGATGTGGGGCTTGAACTCACGAACCGTGAGATCATGACCTGAGCTGACATCAAGAGTCGGACACTTAACCCACTGAGCCACCCGGGCGCCCCGGTCATTTCATGCACCCCCTTCTATTTCATGTCCAAGCCACTGGCAAACACTGTTGGCTTTTGGGTACTCTGACCACACGTCTCTACACCTCCTCTGCACTTTGCCTGCTTCTGCCCTAGCAGCCCCTCCCCCCAAGGTCAGCTCACTTCTGCCTCTGCTCAAAACCCTTCAGAACTCCCACTGCAAGCTCTTAGCTCCCACCAGCCTCACTTCTCAAGCCTCACTTACAGTCCAAGCCCCTCCCGGGGTCCCAACCCCCTGGCCCACTGCTGCTCCTCCAACACCCTGCTCCTGCCGTCCTCCTGCCCGGAGCACCAGCCCGCAGACACGCGCGTGCCCGCTCCCTGCCTCCCCCTCAGTGGGACCTCCAGACCAGCACTATTCACAACCCCCCTCACCTCCCCATTCCTGGAACACTCTATCTCTTTCCTGGCTTTATTTGTCCCCTAGCACTTATCACCATCTGAGAACCACACACCCTTCACTTCTATGTGTTTGCCATTTCTCTTCCCCAGAATGCACCTGCTCGAGGGCAGGGATTCCTGGATTCTGTCTTGGTCTCAGTGCTATAGCAGCCTCAGCGTCGAGAACACCTGGCACATGGTAAGTGTTCAATGCAAGTTTGTCGAGCGAAGGGAGGATTGTGAGTAATCAGCTTGAGAAATAAGGCGATGTTCTACCTCGGGGGATACTACAAATCTCTGAAGATGTTTTGGCTGACATTCCAGAAGGTGATGTTCAGGCTTTAGTATGCATTGCTTTGGGGTCTGGTGGCTCTAATCCAAGATAAATTAAAAACCCTATCAGTGATCCAGTTCTACCCCCAGGGAATAGTCTAAGGACTTACTGTGTGCATTGACATGTAGACGCTTAATACATATTTGTTAAACGAATGAATGGGAAAATATAAGATTTGATGGGAGCCAAAGACTAACAGAGACGCCCGCGATGCAAAGGGCCACATTTTGCTCTGTTATGCACAAAGTTCAGACCTTCACCAAGTAGAGGCATAGGATGTACTTCCTTTGGTTACACAAACATTACAATGGGGCAATGTAGTATAGCAGAGAGTATGTGGCTTAGGGTTGAGGGACCTCAGGGAACCCCAGCTCCCTTCTCGGAGGCTGTGGGATCTCTGGTTACTCAGTGCCTTCCAGCCTCACAGGGTGATATGGACCTAACAGGTAGTTTTATTTTTATTTTTTTAATGTTTTTTCCCCCTCTGATGGAGTTTTTAATTTTTTTATTGTTTTATACTTATGTTTATTTATTTATTCATTTAATATAATTTATTGTCAAATTGGCTTCCATACAACACCCAGTGCTCATCCCAACAGGGGCCTTCCTCAATGCCCATCACCCACTTTCCCCTCTCCCCCAGCCCCCATCAACTTCCAGTTTGTTCTGTGTATTTAAGTGTCTCTTATGGTTTGCCTCCCTCCCTCTCTGTTTGTAACTATTTTTTTCCCTTTCCCTTCTCCCATGGTCTTCTGTTAGGTTTCTCAAGATCCATATATGAGTGAAAACATATGACATCTGTCCTCTGACTGACTTATTTCACTCAGCATAATTCCCTCCAGTTCCATCCACATTGCTGCAAATGGCCAGATTTCATTCTTTCTCATTGCCAAGTAGTATTCCATTGTATATATAAACCACATCTTCTTTATCCATTCGTCAGTTGATGGACATTTAGGCTCTTTCCATAATTTGGCTATTGTTGAAAGTGCTGCTATAAACGTTGGGGTACAAGTGCCCCTATGCATCAGCACTCCTGTATCCCTTGGGTAAATTCCTAGCAGTGCTATTGCTGGGTCATAGGGTAGATCTATTTTTAATTTTTTGAGGAACCTCCACACTGTTTTCCAGAGCGGCTGCACCAGTTTGCATTCCCACCAACAGTGCAGGAAGATTCTCCTTTCTCCACATCCTCTCCAGGATCTATAGTTTCCTGATTTGTTCATTTTAGCCACTCTGACTGGCGTGAGGTGGTATATGAGTGTGGTTTTGATTTGTATTTCCCTGATGAGGAGCGACATTGAGCATCTTTTCATGTGCCTGTTGGCCATCCGGATGTCTTCTTCGGAGAAGTGTCTATTCATGTCTTCTGCCCATTTCTTCACTGGATTATTTGTTTTTCGGGTGTGGAGTTTGGTGAGCTTTTTATAGATTTTGGATACTAGCCCTTTGTCCGATATGTCATTTGCAAATATCTTTTCCCATTCCGTTGGTTGCCTTTTAGTTTTGTTGATTGTTTCCTTTGTAGTGCAGAAGCTTTTTATCTTCATGAGGTCCCAATAGTTCATTTTTGCTTTTAATTCCCTTGCCTTTGGAGATGTGTCGAGTAAGAAATTGTTTCGGCTGAGATCAGAGAGATTTTTTTCCTGCTTTCTCCTCTAGGGTTTTGATGGTTTCCTGTCTCACATTCAGGTCTTTCACCCATTTTGAGTTTATTTTTGTGAATGGTGTAGGAAGTGGTCTAATTTCATTCTTCTGCATGTTGCTGTCCAGTTCTCCCAGCACCATTTGTTAAAGAGACTGTCTTTTTTTTCACTGGATACTCTTTCCTGCTTTGTCAAAGATTAGTTGGCCACACATTTGTGGGTCCAATTCTGGGTTTTCTACTCTATTCCATTGTTTCTATGTGTCTGTTTTTGTGCCAGTACCATGCTGTCTTGATGATTACAGCTTTGTAGTAGAGGCGAAAGTCTGGGATTGTGATGCCTCCACCTTTGGTTTCCTTCTTCAATATTACTTTGTCTATTCGGGGTCTTTTTTGGTTCCATACAAATTTGAGGACTGCTTGTTCTAGCTTTGAGAAGAATGCTGGTGCAATGTTGATTGGGATTGCATCGAATGTGTAGATAGCTTTGGGTAGTATTGATATTTTAACAATATTTATTCTTCCAATCCATGAGCATTTCCATTTCTTTGTGCCTTCTTCAATTTCCTCCATAAGCTTTCTATAGTTTTCAGCATACTGATCTTACACATCTTTGGTTAAGTTTATTCCTAGGTATTTTATGATTCTTGGTGTGATTGTAAAAGGGATCCGTTTCTTTATTTCTCTTTCTTTTGCTTCCTTATTGGTGTATAAAAATGCAGCTGATTTTTGTACAGTGATTTTGTATCCTGTGACTTTGCTGAATTCATGTATCAGTTCTAGCAGACTTTTGGTGGAGTCTGTCGGGTTTTCCATGTAGAGTATGATGTTGTCTGCGAAAGTGAAAGTTTGACTTCTTCTTTGCCAATTTTGATGCCTTTGATTTCTTTTTGTGGTCTGATTGCTGATCAGTACTATGTTAAACGACACTATGTTACACAACAGCAATGAGAGTGGACATCCCTGTCGTGTTCCTGATCTCAGGGGGAAAGCTCTCAGTTTTTCCCCATCCTAACAGGTAGTTTTAAAGGTTCATTTGCCTCTCCCTCCTTGAGCCAGCAGATTTTTCCATCAGATTCCTGGGTCCCATTCCAAACCCGGTGAATCAGACCATAGCATGTGTATGTGGGGGGCTGGGGGATGCAGCCAGGATCCTGTATTTTAAAGCATTCCCCAAGCCTTTAGGCTGCTGCTACAAGACTAGCCACAGTATCGCTCCTCTGAGTGGTCCCAAGACCAGCATCAGAATCAACTGGGTGCCCATTAGAAAGGTCGAGTCTTGGGGCGCCTGGGTGGCTCAGTCGCTTAAATATCTGACTTTGGCTCAGGTCATGATCTTGCGGTTCATGGGTTCGGGGCCCGCACTGGGCTCTGTGCTGACAGCTCGGAGCCTGAACCCTGCTTTGGATTCTGTTCTGTGTCTCCCTCTCTCTCTCTGCCCCTTCCCTGCTCACACTGTCTCTCAAAAATAAATAAACATTAAAAAGAAAGAAAGAAGAAAGAAAGAAAGAAAGAAAGAAAGAAAGAAAGAAGAAAAAAAGAAAGAAAGAAAGGCCAAGTCTCAGGCCCCACGTCGGACCTTGTCAACAAGATCCCGGGAGTGGCTGGACCTTGTCAACAAGATCCCGGGAGTGGTTGGTTCTCACGCTGGACTGAACCAACTTTAGAGCCCTCCAGCCCTCTCTCTAACCTCCTAAAAGGTGCCCATGAAGAACTTTTGGCTCAGAGACAAGCCTTTCATTTCCCGATAAGGAACAGGCTTAAGATGCTGAGGTCTCCCTGAGGGACAGGAGCCCCAGGGATGAAGGTATCCACTGGTGGACCAAGGTAAGCCTTTCATTGTGACGGATGGGGGACCAAGAGGGCAGAACAGGACTGAGCATCTAAGAGGGAGGAAGACATTGCCCCTGAGGGAGAAGGAGGAGGGGGAAAAGGGACCTGGGGATAGAAGCTGGGTCTAGCCCTGCCACACCCCCGTGGGTTTTCATACTGTGGCCGCAGGCGGCTCGGTTTCTCAGAGAGACAGTTTGGGGAGGTTTGCTTTACAGGGGGCTTCCCAAAAATTTAAACCTGGCACCCCGGGCAAAGTCAGAGACATTGTTGCTCGTGGCTGAAATGACCCCTTAAGGAGCTACTCTCACTTACTTATACATATTTTTATTCTTATATATTTTATTTTAAAATATTTTATATATTTATATATATTTTAAAAGCATCCTGGAAATTTTGAAGTATGGTGTCTGTTTTACTCTGACAGAAGAGAACAACAAGAAGAAAGCCAAACACAAAGCTATTCAAATAGATAAAGACCACCCACAGCAAAAATCTCGTTCTGTAATAAAAAAGCATAATGTTAACAACCAACATGGGCAACTATTCCTCGTGTACCCATTGTATACAAAAGAGGGCACAACTGGGGACATGATGGGCTTCATGGAACCAACTGGAGATGGTTCTGATGCTGGGCCAACACTATTCATGGACACTGAGCCCTAGTTCCAATACACCAGGAAACCCAACGCTCAGTGAGGACCTCAGAGTAAAGAGCAGACCCCCTGTTACAAAATGAATAGCCCCACTGTAGCCCCCAATCCTCCCGGTAGATTCTCTTCCGTGGGAACCTGGATTTTTACCTCCTGGGTTTGCCTAAAGCAAGACACACATTTTTCGGGGCTGGTCTAGAAAAGCCACTGCATTGTGGGTTCTCTTCTTTCCATGTTGATCATCTGCCATTATGCCCTCTTCCCTCCCCTAAAGCCTGCAAAACGAATCTGAGCCAAGCAGGCAAGCTGAAACCCTGTTACCACCCCCCCTCCTCCCCAGTACCCTGGAGCCAGCCACAGAGGGAAGCTGTCCTCTTTGTCTCTGGGTGGCAGGGACAGAGGGGAGGGTGGGGATCCGGGAGTGGGTGACCTGTCCCGCGTGTTCACATTACCTGCCAGGTACTCGATGACGGCCGCCATGTAGACGGGAGCCCCCACGCTGATCCGGTACTTGAACGTCCCTTTCTTCAGGTAACGCATCAGCCTCCCCACGGGGAAGATGACACCGGCCCTGGCTGAACGGGACAGCTTGGACATTTTCTTCTTCCCGCTCCGGCCCGACATCTTGCCTCAGTTTCCCTCTCAGCTTGCTGACACGGTGTTCTTCCGGCACTACCACGATGCTGAAAAGGAAAGAAGGCAGGGTGAGGAAGGATGGTCGGCAAACACCTTGGGGACAGTGAGGTGACACTAGGGCACCGTGTGACACATCAAGTAGCCCTGGGGAGGTGGCTGAGACCTGGCTGCCGCTTCAGGCCACGAGATGGGCAGGGGGACTTCGCAGGGCATCGGCAGCCCCTCCCCAAACACCTCCCCACGCGTCAAGCCAGCCCAATCTTAACAGGAGAGGCCAAAGAAACTCACTAGAGAGAGGGGTCATGGTGCTGTAGTCTGCAGAATAATGGCCCCAAAGATGTCCACTTCTTCATCCCCAGGACCCTTGCATATATCACCTTATATGGCAAAAGAGACTTTGAAGATACGATTGAGAGTCCTGACATGGGGCGATTATCCCGGAGTATTTGGGTGGGTCTGATGTAATCGCCAGGGTTCTTTTTTTTTTTTTTTTTTTTTTAATGTTTATTTTTGAGACAGAGCGAGAGGCAGCGTGCATGTGGGGGGAGGGGCAGACAGAGAGCGACACAGAATCCGAAGCGGGCTCCAGGCTCGGAGCTGTCATCACAGAGCCTGACACGGGGCTCGAACTCAGGAACTGTGAGGTCATGACCTGAGCCGAAGTCGGACGCTTTACCGACTGAGCCACTCAGGCGCCCCGCTGGGGTTCTTTTAAGAGGGGGCAGGACATCAGTGAGTAGTGACAGGTGCAACGAGAGAAGAAATGGATTCTCCCCTCGGGGCCTCCAGAAGGAGCCAGCCCTACCAACACCTCCACTTTAGCTCAGAGAACCCGATTTTCCCCTTCCGACCTCCAGAACTGTCAGGGCATCGATCCACATTGCTTCAACCCCTAAACTGGGGCTAACTTGTTATAGCAGCTGCAAGAGAATGAATACGGTTCCTCTTCGCTCTGATTTGCTTCTATTTGAATACATAGTGTTAGCTAATATGGCGATGCCTGTAATGGTCAGCTTTGACCCACCACTCAGAGCTGATGTGCATGTCTCAGATGGAAATGTTTTTCTAAATTCTCCAATAATGTAGCATTCTTTTTTTTTTTTTTTTTTTAAGGTTCACTTATTTTTGAGAGAGAGAGAGACAGACAGAGTGTGAGCTGGGGGAGGGAGAGAGAGAGACAGAGAGGGAGACATAGACTCCCAAGCAGGCTCCATCCAGGCTCTGAGCTGTCGGCACAGAGTCCAACGAGGGGCCTGAACCCATGAACTGCGAGATCATGACCCGAGCCGAAGTCGTAAGCTTAACTGACTGAGCCACCCTGGTGCCCCAATAGTATAGCATTCTTAAAAACAGAAGTATGTCAGAAGATGCAGGTTAGCAAATATGCTAATGCAGAGTAACCAAACCTAGCAAATTAAAAGCTATAATGCAGCCCAAGCTTCTGCCCCTTGAAATGAGGAGTCCAGGCCGATTTGGGGGAGAAACCCCAGGAATCAGCCAGAAGAGGGGGTTTCAGTACAAGGCACCGAGAGATGTGTATATAATTCATCGTCATTTTAGGAAGCGATCTTTTGTGTGAAGATAAGATAATTACATACTTCCGAAAAGCTAATTCAGAGAATTATAATAGAGCTCATCCTGTTGGTTCAGGGAGTACTGTGACCAAAAAATGGAATATAATCCAGGATAAAGTAAAAGCCAATTACCAAGGACAAACAAGCACAACCAAAAGAAAAAAGACGAAAACAGAAATCTCTAGGAAATGTATTAATGAATCAAAGCTCCCTGTTCCAAGGACAGTATCATTCTCGGTGGCCGTTTTGTTTGGGAATGGAAAGAAGAGTGTCAAAAATAAATTGGGATTAGATCTACCTGTTGAGACAGTCGTCTCGAATGCTGGCTAGATTTGTTTGCCAACAGCCAAGGTGACAATGACAAGGCCTAAGAAAGTGGGTAAAACCATAACAGAAGGAAGCATGTGGATGCATGAAAGATACAAAGCTGGGGTTTATTTACTCCGGATGGAAGAGTGAACGGAACGGCGTTCAGTTTTCTAAAGTAGCTGATTACTCTGTTACGACTGAGGAGTTTTATGTAAACGCTACAGAACTGTCAACCAACCCCGTTCGCGACATCCTCCTCTCCTCGAGGTGAATGATGTGAACTTGAGGCATTTTATTACATACTTCACATAGATTGTTTTTTACATGCTCATACGTACTCACTATATTCCTATTTTATGAGTCGTTTTGCCACCAAGAGATGTCAGTATTCATCAAAGTTAAGCACAAGCAAAGAGGAGCAAATAGCCTTAGCATATTATCTCTTTCCTAGTAAGGCACAGGGATCAGACAGTATCGCTGTTTCTAGAACTTCCACATTGTCTGTACTTCTGCTGTCCTAGGCTGCTAACGGTCACGGATCCACTCAGATGTCCTCTCTTGGGGGAAGCAAGCGACTGCAATCCTAGGGTCACAGCCATCAATTTATGTTAAGGAAACTGAGGTCAGGCATCCATAAAAGTCCGGAGTAGCTGCTGTCGGTTATCCCTGTTCCAGGACTCAGGGGACTCATAAGGCAATGTGAACCCGTCCTGTCCTCAGAGAGAGGGCCACGGCAGGTCTGCCGTGTTCAAAACGGAGGTGACTCCTGGTAGGGTGGAAACCTTCCAGGATTGGGTGCAAGACGCCCCCGGTGAGGTCCCATGTCTACATAACTGGCGCTGCGAGCTGTGTGTCACATAACTGGCTATGCGATAGGTGTGGGCCTATCTGTAAAACACGCAGGTGACTCATTGATCCTGAAGGTCATTCCGACGTTCGAGAAATGCACTTTCAAACAGTTCTGGAAAAGAAGCTTTAGTGCCTTTAGGAAATGATTTCTGAAGAGTCGAGAGCCTGTACAGGTTCATAAAGATGCATTAGTATCGGTGGGTCCACTAAGCCAATTATGTGCTTTTTTGCCGTTGCTGGTAAGTTGGGGGAGAGGGAGGATCAGGAGGACCGGTTGCCAAGGAAACCACCTGAAAAGTCCATCACGGGATGGACTTGCCCTGTGGATACCGTACGCGGTACACGGTCATCATCTCTCATAGCAGCAGAGAGAGGGACGCATAGAGCCCAGACACCACGAGGGCAGGACCCGCTCATCCCTCGCCGCCACCCTATTCTTCTCGAACAAAAGTAGCCAGAGGATGACTAGGTAGGCAGGAAAGAGCCACTTAGGGACGCCCCCAATGTCAGCCACGAGGAGTCACAAGTTCCCCTAAAAAGCAGTACGAGGACAACAGGTGACTTCGGGGCCCTGGCACTCATGAAGAAAAAACAGCCAAGGAAGGAAAACCAGGGCTAGGTCAAATGGAGAAGCATGCCAGCGGCACAGCGGCAAGTGGAGGGATCACCCTACGTTCAACATTTTGTAACCAGACCTCTTTCCTCCAGGTTAGGGCCTTAGATCTGGGGATGTGGCTCCGTCCGATGTCTCGGCGTGAGACTGTGTGTGTGGAGAAACTCTGTGCCTGGGGGAACCTGTCTTTGCAGACGCTGTGCTGGCCTTAAGCAGCTGGGCGTCTAACTCCTGGGCTTCCCGGCGCTGGGAGGCCCCCGGACATTGTACGAATCAGACCACGTCGGGAATCCCTTAAGATTCCGGGAGGAGGTTGATGGCGCTGACCTGTCACGCCTAGGGGGCCCCACAGGTGGAAGGAAGGGTTTGGTGCCCTCCGACCCCTCCAGAGAAGACCCCGCTTTTGCAGACCACCCCTGTCCCCGGCCTGTGCTGGACTCTGCCCAGAGCGGTGAGATAGTCTAACCCCCGGCTTCCTTCGTTCCCGGGCCACCCTTTCGCCTGACTCCATCCAGTCTTGGGAAGTCACGAGTGAACAACTCGAACGGGTTTTTATCCACCTCCTGCGACTCTCTCAATCTCTGTGTAGGGCCACTCAGCTGAAGAGAAAAGAACTATTGGAATGTGAAATTTGTTTCCATCAGACTAATACTTAAATGTTTACATTTATTTACCTTCTGCTCTAAAACAATGTTTTCTCTAATTAGGCAAAGCTAAGGACTACAGTACATTATGTTTGTTTACAAGTTTGAAGAACAGAATATGGCTGGATGAAGCTTTCCCAGTGGTTACAGACACCGTGTGGGCGCCCCTGGAGGATGTGCATGGCCAAGTTCAGCTGGCCCCACCCGCCAGGCCAATCCTGGGGTATTGTGGGGGTGCTTAAGAGGAATTGGGGGGGTGCCTGGGTGGCTCAGTCGGTTGAGCGTCCAGCTTCGGCTCAGGTCATGATCTCCCGGTTTGTGAGTTTGAGCCCCGTGTCGGGCTCTGTGCTGACAGCTCAGAGCCTGAAGCCTGTTTCAGATTCTGTGTCTCCCTCTCTCTGCTCCTCCCCTGCTCATGCTCTGTCTCTCTGTCTCTCTGTCTAAAATAAATAAACAGTAAAAAAATAATAATAATAATAAAGAGGAATTGGGAAACAGACAAGATATAACCTAGATCTGCAATATATATCTGTCTTTTCATATCGGAGAAACCAAGAATAACCAAGGTATAAAGTCTCGTAATTATTTGCAAAGTAAATGGGAGAGTTTTCGGCACGTTAACAACAGGGGCTCAGGGAAGGAGGAGGGGGGAGTATAGGAGCGCCTGCTCATTGTCCTTTCCATCCAAACGCAGAGAAGTTGGAAGAACAAAACTGGTTTTGTAGGGCGCCTGGGGAGGTTAAATGTCCAACTCTTGATATTGGCTCAGGTCACAGTTTGTGGGTTCGAGCTCCACGGTGGGCTCTCAGCTGAGTACGGAGCCTGCTGGAGATTCTCTGCCTCCCCGACCCTCAAAAATAAATAAACGTTAAAAACCCCCACAAACACTGGTTTTGTGTACGCTGGGAAGAGGGCACGTTCGGACTGTTTTGTTAGGGTTATTTATTTTGTGTTAGGATTATAGTTATGAGGTTTTAAGCCCATAAGGACACCGATGAGCTACATTTTACAGATATCACAGGGTAAGCATTTAATTGCAGCACTGACTCAGACACGGACAATAAACTCATGCCAGGCTATTCAAATAACTACTGTATATCAGTGATTTTATGATTTTTTTTTTTTTTGGACATGTTACTACCTCTAGAAATCAGTATGCATCTTCCAACCTACAACATCATCGATTCGATGAAAGACAGTATTTATGAAGCATTTATTACTGAATAAGAAACTACATTAGATATGGAATATACATGACCCTTGTCCTCAAATATTTTCCGATGAAGTTGCAAGACAGATCATGATAAAATTTCAAATAGATGCCAGAGACATGGTTCCCAGACTGCACCAAGGTACCTGGGACAAGCCAGCAAATGTTTAAGCTTCCGAGGGGAATAAAGTGATACTCAACCTCTGTTGGACCTTACAACTACCAGCTCAAAGTGTTCCTACCAGTGGTTCGCAGTAGATTGTACTATCTTCTTCTTCTTCTTCTTTTTTATGATGCCATATCTTACAAAGCTGAGTTTTTGGTGGCTGCTGTGATTAAAGCAAGTGCCAGGGAAAAATCGATGTGGAACAGAAAATGAGAGTGGCAGTGTCTGACCTGATTCTAAGGTTTGAGAAGTTGTGCAGTGCCCAACAGGTGCACACGTCCTATTTGTAATTCATTGTGGCTATTTAAGAATGGGATACAAATATCCTTTTTTCTTCTTATTCATTGTCAATATTTTTTCAAATAGCTCCTAGCTGTTAGGACATACATACTTATTGTTTGGACCTAACCAGGTAATAAATGGAACTGATGGGTATTCCTTCTGGCCTAGGCGCCCTGAGAAAAAAATGTCCGAGACATTAAATTCTCTGTGAACTGAGAAAGTTTGGGAACTTCTCTGTTAGGGCCTATCACCAACAAGCTGAAACACGATTATGACTTGCGTAAGGTCACCCTGAAGCAAGGAAAACAAAAGAAGTTAAAGAAGTTATTTAAAATTTTGAGTTTGGCGGGGGGGCCTGGCTGGCTCAGTCGGTAGAGCATGTGACTCTTGATCTGGGGGTTCTAAGTTTGAGCTCCACATTGGGTGTGGAGATTACTTAAGAATAAAATCTAGGAGCACCTGGGTGGCTCAGTCGGTTAAGTGTCCAACTCTTGATTTCTGTTCAGGCCACGATCTCACATTTTGTGGGTTTGAGCCCCACGTTGGGCCCCACGCTGACAGCGCAGTATGGAGCCTGCTTGGGATCTCTCTCCCTCTTTCTCTTTGCCCCTTCCCCGCTTGCTGTCTCTCTCTGTCTCAAAAATAAATAAACATTAAAAAATAAAATCTTGGGGCACCTGGGTGGCTCCGAAGTCGGTTAAACAGCCAACTTCGGCTCCACTCATGATCTCGTGGTTCATGGGTTCAAGGCTGGAGTTGGTCTCTGTGCTGACAGCTCAGAGCCTGGAGCCTGCTTTGGATTCGGTGTCTCTCTCTGTCTCTCCCCGGCTCGTGCTCTCTGTCTTTCTCTCAAAATAAATAAATCTAAAAAAAAAAAAAGAAATCTAAAATAAAAAGTTGAGTTTATTTGGCCTTTAAATCTAAGTAATGCTTGCACATAGTATTATAAAGCAAGACGTAAAGAAATGCATAAAATGGAGAGCAACAGTCTCTCCCCAACTCTACCCCCAATCTCGCTTCCAGAGGCCATTCCATGTAACAGTTTAAAACAATTTTTTTAACTTTATTTATTTTTGAGAGAGAGAGAGAGAGAGAGAGAGAGAGAGTGTGAGCAGGGGAGGGACAGAGAGGGAGACACAGAACCCAAAGCAGGCTCCAGGATCTGAGCTGTCAGCACAGAGCCCGATGTGGGGCTCGAACTTCCGAACCTTGAGACTGTGACCTGAAGCGAAGTCGGACTCTTAACCGACGGAGCCACCCAGGCGCCCCATCATGCAACAGTTTTTAATTTCACTTCTGGTGGTCACCTCCAAAGCTCAAGTGTTTATAGTTCTGCGTCACAATTTACTTCCACTTTTAGACAGTCTCTGTCAATGCCTCAGAAGGATGAGAACTTGAGTCCCCATTCTCTTCTCTTTTCCAGCCACTGACAGCATACTTCCGTTTTTATTTCCTCTGCTGATGACCTTGGGAACTTTAAAGAACACACTGCAGTCTCTGACTCCCCCAACCCCAGGTGTTCCCTCTTGAGTCACGGTTATGTTGGATGAGGATGTGCGCCCTGACCTTTCCCTGGCCCCTCTGCTCCCTACCTCACCTCCCCATTTCTACTTCTGTCCTCCACGCTGCCACTGCCTCCACTCGTCACCTTTCTGTTTGGTCCTGTAATCACAGTGAAGTCTTCCTTCTGTCTCTGGGCCGATTTCGAAAACGAAATGCTCTTAAGCAGCATTTATATGATCGCGACTTTATGAATACTGTTCCCTTCAGAATCGCATGCGTGCTAGCCTCACGCTTCCTTTCCTGGGGTCCAGCACCTGCCTCAACAAGCGAATTCTCTTTGTTCTGAAAATGGGTTGTTCAAAATCACTCCAACATTTCACTTGGCTTCACATTTAGAGCACGTCTTTCTTTTACAGCTTCCTCCCACCCCCAAGTTCCTAATCACTGTCGATTCTCGTTAAGTGCAGTCGCTGTGTTCTACAAAGCGGCCGGGAACACTGGATTAGTGAATAGTGGAGCACTGATCCTAGGGGAAACAGGGTTAGGTGGCCGCGAGCCTCCGGTCACAACTTTTTCATCAACGAATCAACACATCACCTTGTTTTATGTGCGTTTCTGTTTAAAAACACCTTATATAATATGTATTGTTGATTCACCAACACCGCCCTCACGGGAAATCGCGCCGTGACTTAAGCCTGAGCGAACCTCATCGGACACATATATTTTCTCCAGAAGGCACATTCCTTCACAGCCTTCTTGTGCTCAGGAACACTAGACAGCGCTTCAGGACGATGCTTGGGGGCCATTTTAAACAGTGGAATCGCCAATGGGAAGCACAAAAATGTGAAAACATGGCACTAGATAGACCATGGGAAGGGCACTAATTTCTAGTGTGACAGATGAAAGAGGAAACCAGGCCTTGTTAGAAGTCAGCAGGGAAAGTGACCGATGGATGGGTGGCTCAAATGTTTTGCCGCCCTGTGCATGTCCTTGAGAGACTGAAATGCATTGATTTGGGGGTTCCAAATAAATTTTAGCAGGCAGGCAAATTCGCTGATATGGAACCCGTGAATAACGGTGATCAATCAGTCATACTTTCCTTCGTTCTTGTTGACAAAAGGGAAGTGTGGCTTTGCCACAGCCTAAAAATCACCGAGCTTCTTGGTCATTGGTCTTCGCAGGGGCCACTTTCTTCCCAGAGACTTTTATCCTGAAACCCTTTGACCTCATGCTCCAGTTTGGAATGGTTGTTTTACCCAGAGGTCATCCTGGGAATGTCTTCCTTCATGCCTCATCCATGATCCAATCATCCCTCATCCAATGACCTCTTCTTTCTCGACTTTCTCCCTTATATTCTTGGTGTCAGCCTCCTGTAACTCTTCAGGGATAGTACAGAGAAGTAAACTTTGTTTTCTTACATAAATGAAACTGTCTTTACTGAATGATCTCTGGATTATCCTTGGGTGGGGTATAGTTTTAGCATCCACATCATTTTGCTTCAATATTTTAAAGCCATTGATCCACTGGTGTTTTCATCCAGTGTTACAGGTAAGTTTGGTGCCCCCCAACTCCCAAGACTTTAGATTTTCTCTTTATGTTCTAATACTCCACAAAGATGTGTCTAGGTGTGAGTCCCCCCCGACCCCATTCACCCTGCTCCGCATTTGGCAATAAGCCTGTTCACTCAATCAGAAGACTTATCTCTTTAATAACTTCAGGAATTTTCTATTACGGATTTGATTATTTCCCCCCATCTCTTTATTTCTCCCACGTGCCCCTTCTCTTACGGGGATGCTTGTGAACCAGGGGTTGGATCTCCTGGGTTGCTCCTCTAACTCTCTTACCCCTTCCCTTCCATTTTTTTCCCCAGTCCTCTTAACATCTAATGTTGGCAATCATATTATTAATGTCCAACAGCTCTTTCTTGTCTCTGATTATTCCTTTTTCATATCATCCTGTTCCTGTATGAAGGCACCATGTCTTCGAGTTTCTCTGAAATTACTTAGGGTGTGTTTGTGTTATCATCTGTTCTTTCGATTATCTCATCATCCTATGTGTTCATTATCATCTTTCTCTTTCATGACGGCTTTTCTTAAATGTCTGGTGACTTTTGGTCAGGCCTTGATACTTAAGAATGATAGACAAGGCTAATGATGATAGGCAGATGGAAAAGCTTTCCTCAGCTCTCCTTTGGTAGGCATGGTTCCTGCTTGGGACCTCTGGGTGTGTGCATAGCACATGTCAGTCAACACCTCACCTGAGCGTGTCCAGTCAGGGACTGAGAACGCCCAAAGGCCAGAACCAGAAATTCTAGGAATCCTAGGAATCCTAGAAATTCTAGACCAGCCCTGAGTTGTTCAATTTCTTCAGAGGGGAAGCCTCAGACTGTTAGCTGGGGGAGAAATGGAAGATCACCGGAAGCTCAACCGGGAGAAGGGGAGGGAGAGAGGCCAATCCACTTGGCTTTTCCAGAAACAGACCCACAACGACTCCTCACTTCTCACCCTGCCCACCTTCAGTGGAGCTCCCTCTTGCATTTACCCTTATATTATTTTTTATTTGAGAGAGAAAGAGAGAGAGCAAGTGGGGGAGGAGGGGCAGAGGGAGAGAGAGAATCTCAAGCAGACTCCATGCTCAGCATGGTGTGGGGTGCAATCCCACAACTTTGAGATCATGACCTGAGTTGAAATCAAGAGTCGGACCCTCAACTGTCTGAGCCACCCAGGTGCCCCTTGCATTTTACTCTTCTCACTTGTGGCTTCCCCTGTGACATTGTCTGCATAGTCCCAGGTACTTCCAGTCTTCCAGAAATCTGTTGAAATCTCCCACTTGCTAATGAGCAACACCACCCCCTTGCCCTTTTGTTGTTAAGTGTTTATTTTCTTTGCAATTCTTTACCAGTATTTCTGTGGGCTCCAAGAGAAGGAAGCCCGTATACTCCGTCCATCATGTGGAACTGGAAACAGAAAGTGTCATTTTAATTTAACATCTTCACAAACATCATTTGGGAATTAGCCTCGAAATGAGTATTCTGGTAAGGAGAAAAAGTTCAACTGTGTTATAATTGAGTAATAATGTCATATTGAAAAATTTAGATCACTTTCATCACCAGGTGAGTCATTGGTCTTGAGATAATTGAAGAATATAAAATTTCATATCAAGAGATTATATAAGACCCATTAATATAACAGGATCAAATTCAGTGAGTCTGTATTTGCCCGATTGTAGCATATGGGATTCCTATAAATAATATTTATAATTATACTGTAATCCCAGAAGGGAGGAGAGGAAAGAAAAGAAAAATCCCAAGCATCTGCCCTTATTGAATGAATTGCTTTTGGTGGGAAACAGCAAACTGTACTTAACACACTGACTGCCTCTGTAAAGGACAAAATGGTCTGCTTTCTTCAGACCACTATTTTCTTTTAATTTAAATAAGGCCTTTCTTAAGCATAAAGAGCTGATAAAGAACATTTTTTTTTTTATGCCTCAAGCAACTTCTGGAAATTTTTATTATATGTCAACTGATGGGGACTATGACAAACCCTAGCCAATCAGCAAGAAGGTCCACTGGAAGCCGCCAGCAGTCTTGATTTAAGTGACCATTTTCCTGCCATCCAGCTTCTGCAAATGCTCACAGGGTGGGCTTGGGTCTCACGCCTGCCTGCGTGCTCCTGGTGGGTGGCGAAATCAGAGGCAGATCCGGGCACCAGCTGCCTCTTCTTTAGTGAGGAGGGACCCCCAGGGGCCGGTGGCAGGGGAGAGGGGAGCCCGAGCCCCGGAAATCAACAAGACTTGGGGTCTCGCTCTTTTTGTTTATGACTCTATCCCTGCACTAGCACAAGCCTTGGCTCCTAGAAGATTCTCCGTAAGTTTCTGCAGAATACATGAATGAAAGAGCGAATTCCCGTGAAAAAGTATACAAATCAAAAGGCTTTCATATATACGTTACTTTAAAACTGGAAATAAGAGGTCTTGTAGCTTTTTAATGATGGAAATGAATTTTTTTTAACTTCAAATACAGTTTTAAAATTGCTGAAATGTATTCTTTTTTAGGCCCCATGACATTTCTCTAATCTGTAGTATCGTGTGTCAGAATATTTCATATTGTAAATAATTATGAAAAATAAAGTAGACACCACAATGAAGCATCTTCACTCTGTCAGTTCCAAACCATCCTTTGGGAGAATGAAATGAGATGGAATAAAACTGGGCAGGACATAAGGGAATTCAATACCAATGTATTAATTATATGTAGAAATATATTTTTAAAGGGCGTTAAAAAAACCTCTTAGCCTCCCACCTAATAGAATTCTAATATATTTTGGTGTGTTACCCTAAGGACTGTATTAAAATAATAATAGTTTGTTAGTATTATTTTGTGGCTGTGAAAACCATTTTCAGTAATCCCAGCTAAATCACTTGCTCTATTACACTTGCATTTATGAAGTCCAAGGGCAAATATATTATTGCACAAGTTAATACTTTCCAAACCGTTTTCTTCCAAGGCCACCTTTAAGTGAATGAGCATAGTCAATAATTTTATCGTCATATATGTTAAAGCACATTAACAATTTATAATGTAAAGAGCTATAGCAAATGCAATTTCATCAAAATGACACACGGATCAAATTAACTAAATTAACCAACCATGAACGTTAGAACCAAGCGTTAGCCCAATTTATTTAAATTATACTATTGGGTTACAAATCATTCCTTTTTTAAAAAAAGTCTTTCAAGCCATGTCCTGGAATAATCTAGGGGGAAGCTCAACCACCCGTGCGTTCTTTATAAGCCACAGTCAGAGCGGGTGTGCCCACATCCTTCTAGAAGGGATGGGGAGAGGAGGGCAGAGCAAGCGGGGGGGGGGGATAGATATGGCATGGATTTACTGTATAAGCTGTTACTGCAGTACTCGGTGACTTTTTTTTTAATTAAAAATTTTTTAAATTTATTTTTGAGAGAGAGAGAGAGAGAGAGAGGGACAGAGCACAAGCCAGGAAGGGGCAGAGAGAGAGAGAGAGAGAGAGAGACAGAATCTGAAGCAGGCTCCAGATTCTTGGACGTGGGACCATGAGATCCCTTGAACTCACGGACCATGAGATCAAGACCTGAGCCAAAGTCTGCCACTTAACCGACTGAGCCACCCAGGCGCCCCAGTACTTGGTGACTTTTAACAGGTTCTGCTGCCTTTGTTGAACGTGAGCTCAAGTTTTTGTTTTTGTTTTTTAAAGACAAAGCGACCAAGTTGTTGATATATATTTGGTTTCTTCATTATTGGCCTTCTGCTATTCTCTAATATAATATAAATATATTTGGCCACCTATGGTACTAGTCGGATGAGAAATGAATATAAGCAAATGGATAAAAATCAGTTTTGTTCTTGTTGGATCTTAGTAATGCACCCCAGAAGAAAACGTCTTCCTGAATCTATTCAGTCATGGAGAACAAAATAAAAACCAAAACCCTTCGCTGCGTCCAGCTGGGTCTCTTTTGCTCTTGACCGCTGACAAACAGGACCAGTGGGCAGGCTATCGTGTCTCCATAAAATCCCATAGTTTCAAATTAGTCGTGAGGGTGACTGTTAGAGACAGTAGTCCCCTGAGCAGGGAACTGACTTTGTCTAAGCCAAGAGCTTCTCAGGTGAGGGGTGAGGGGATGCGGGAGTTCCCTCTGGGGCTGGGAGTGAGCAAACCAGTACAGACAGCAGGTAGGCTGTGGCCCCTGGTGCCGCCTCATCTGCCAGAGGCTTCCGGAGACACCCACCGCTGGGCACATAGGTGGGGCCGGTTGTGGGCTCTTGGGGCAGAGGTAGCTGCCCCGGAACCCCTCTTCCTCCATCCCTCCCCTGCCCGTTCCTCCCTCCCCTGTTTTCCTCACTGTCCGTCCTAAGGTGGTGGCTGCAATGTGGCCACAAGTGGCAGGGGTCGGGGGCTCCAGGTGTAGTGCGGTGTCGTCCCCAGACAGAAGGTATGGCGGACCCCAGCAGGTGTGTGTGTCGGGGGGCAGGGGTTCCAGTGTTGGACTCAGCACCTGTGGCCCTTAGCCAAACCCGCTGATTTTTTAACAACCTCCCACCCCCAACTCCGCCAACTCTGCTCGAAACAAACAAAAAAGAACAACCTTTCAGGAGATCCAATATTTAGAGCAGATGGAGGGAAGGGCAGCTGTCCTGGCTGGAGTGGGGAGGTGCCTGAGAACCTTCATGGCTGGGTCCCCACATTTTCTGCTTTGGGGCTCTGAGAAACGACAGCCATTACACCTGCTAACTTGTGAGGTCCCTTCCAACCTGAAAGAGGCTTCTGTTCTACGAAGATGCTCAAAATGTCACTCTGTCTGACCCCCCTCTATGAAATCTACAGACCTGGAAAAACCCGGTAGAATTAAGTCACATCCAGGCGATCTTTCCTTTGAAGTGACTATTTCATCACCCACGATAACCACAGAATAGAACAACCGGGCCTGAAAATTCTACCTTGGTTTTTTCCCAAGACTGCCTCTTCTCCACTCCGAGGCAATAACCTGTAGAGTTTCCTGAAGCACGACTCCAGTGTTGGACAGAGCTGCACTGAAATTCACGAAGATCCGTCAATTTGCAAATCTAGTACTCTGATGGGGGACCCGGTGAATTATCATCGGACCTAAAAGTTTATGTTGTAAATTATAAAAGCTATTGGAACTTACTTTTTCATATTCTACCACCACTGTTTAATTTTAACGGCTTTATTGAGCAGTGAAGGGAGCACAGAGTACAAGTTGGCATAATATATGTCATTAATAGTGCCAGGCCTCGTAAACACAGGGCCCGGGTTTTCCAGGATCGGTTTGATTTTACTTTGTGGTATTTTTGGCCTGTCGTTATGGAAACGCCCCGTATTTAGGCATCCAAACTATATCATCAGGACCGCCTCTTATATCCAGAAACAACCCCCAAATCTCTGATCAGATTGTGTGTTGCGATTTAGGGTTAAACAATATGGTCGCCGCCGCAAATTCTGGAGTCCTGGGATCAGCTGAAGTAAACGTGCCCGGACCGAGGCCGGTGGTCCGGTGCATATTTCCACACACACTTCTGTCAAAGCGCGAGAATTCCGACTTGAATTACTTACTCCATTCCACGTCCAAATTGGCAACGCCAGTCAAATAAATCGGGCCAAGGATGATGGATGGTGAGATGGATAAATGAACAGTAAGGGCTTCAGAGAAACCACCAAATTCATCTTATTTAATACGTGGCGACAAGACAGTTTAAAGTATAGGGTGATGTGGCTCCATCGGATCGGCTTTATCTTTCACCTGACATAGGCAGGTGACACAGTGATGCAAATAACAAGTTTTAGAATAAGAATCTGCATAATGAGAAGCAACCCCCTTGCTCTCCCGTCACGGAGGTAAGGATGTGGGGCTGTGGCGCGAGGCTGCCTGGGCTGGGGTCCCAAGTCTACCTCCGCCCAGGTGTGGGCACATCCTCAACCTCTCTTTTCTTTTCTGTAATTTGGGTATAACAATGGTATCTACCTAAAGCGCTGTTGTAAGAATGAAATGAGTTAATGCACATAAAATGTCTGGAACAGTGCCTGGCAGGCAGGAAGGCATTCAATAAACATTAGCAATTGTGACTTATTTCCATGGAAGCAACAGTTTCGGAGAACGATTTTCCTGGGATGCAGGCTGGCACTTCCCCCTCTGTTTCAAAAGCAACTATTGCAATACTATAGCGTTTGATGTTCTGTGTCTACCACGAGGCTTGAACTCGGCAACATCTATTTCCCTCACTGATCTTAGGGGCGGTAATGAAATGTCAGCTCTGGGGAAGCTCCCAGAGCTACCTAATCTACTGAGAACCTTGTGACAGTGACCTTTTATTTTTCCCAAGGCGGGGCACTTTGGGGCCCCTCCTAGTCTAATCCCGTATCCCCCCAAAATCCCATCTGCCGGGGAATTCACAATCATCATGAGGTTAGAATCATAGGATTTCACAAGATCATGATCTAAGACTGAAAGGGACTTGAGCCATCAACTATTTTTAGGGCCCCCTCCTAATTTCAGCCACCGTAAAAGGTGTGGCATGGGAGGAGCTCATGAAACAGCTTGTCCATGACCCCACGGTCTGTGTGAAACCAGACCTAGGACCAGCCCCCTAACCCCCACTTCTGGAACCCTGGTCTGGGGCTGTTTTTCCTACATTGTTACCCTTTGCATAGTGTTATGTACACATTTGACCTTAAATTTTTTTTTTTCAACGTTTATTTATTTTTGGGACAGAGAGAGACAGAGCATGAACGGGGGAGGGGCAGAGAGAGAGGGAGACACAGAATGGGAAACAGGCTCCAGGCTCCGAGCCATGAGCCCAGAGCCTGACGCGGGGCTCGAACTCACGGACCGCGAGATCGTGACCTGGCTGAAGTCGGACGCTTAACCGACTGCGCCACCCAGGCGTCCCTACATTTGACCTTAAATGAGTGTTTGAAGGAAACTAGCCTTAAGTATTTGTTTCAAAAGTATTTTGAGGGTGCCTTTTGTGATTTTTCTGGTGGTGGTGGGGAACGAAGTAGCCTTTCAAACACTTATCTTTCCCTCCAACTTAATTCCCAAAATATATCCCAGTGTGCATCCAGGAGAAAACAAACCCTCCATCCTGAAGTTTTCACTACCTTTTTAAAATACTACCTGCCAGGGCGCCTGGGTGGCTCAGTCAGTTGAGTGTCAGATTTCAGCTCAGGTCATGATCTCAAGGTTCATGGGTTCGAGCCCCGCGTCGGGCTCTGTGCTGACAGCTCAGAGCCTGGAGCCTGCTTCAGATTCTGTGTCTCCCTCTCTCTCTGACCCTCCCCTGTTCGTGCTTTGTCTCTCTCTCAAAGATAAATAAACATAATTTTTTTTTTAAGTACTACCTTCCAATACCATAAAATTGTTAGATGTCATACCTCTATTGGCTCATTTTATTTTTCCTTCTAAATCTAATTTAATGGGTGGCTCAGTCATTTGAGCCGCCAACTCTTGATTTCGGCTCAGGTTATGATCCCAGGGTCATGGGATCGAGCCCTGCATTCTGGTTCTACACTGAGCGTGGAGCCTGCTTAAGATTCTCTCCCTCTCCTGCTGCCCCTACTCTGCTCGTGCTCTCTAAAATTTAAAAAAAAAAAAAAAAAAGATAGAAATGATAAACTGTTGGTTTAGTTCTCTTTGACCTGAACCTTGGCAGGGCAGGTGGGGACTCAGCCTCGAAAGAGAATTTATGTGACGACAGTCTGGTCAAGCATCCTTCTGCCTGCCTTGGACCCTTTCCCGCTCTCCTCCAATCCTCCTGCAATGTCTGTGAAGCTTGGTCCTCCCCCCCCCCCCCCCCCCCCCCCCCCCCCCCCCGTTCCAGCCTAAAACGCTGTTCTCCCTGTAAAAACTGTTGTAACATTTTATTGTGGCTTTTATTACACATTATCAATCACTTGTATCTTAATTCTATTTAGTTATGCAAGTAACATAGAAATCAATTCAAATTGTAAAATTTCAAACGTTGTAACAATGGTTACAGATGGGTATGAATAATTGTATGACTAATCCCTTCTTTGACAATTCCTCCAGTTGTCTCTTCCAGTGGGTGTCTTTACAGCCCTATCTGTTTTTGTATGTATTTTTACTTATGGGAATGTATAGTATTATTATTTTTTTAATAGTCCCATACAGTACGTATTGTTCTGTAATTGCCTTTTTCTTTAATCATATGGTTTGGTGACCTTTCCGTCTCAGCATACATAGACTTACTTCGTTCTTTTGAACTGTTGCCTAATTATCCAGAAGTAAATGTGCCATTATTTAGCCATTCCCTATGATGGCCATTAGGTTGCTTTTAGTTTCAAAACTACCAAAACTCTGCACACTTGTGCCTGCTTCTCTAGGATATACACGAAAAAATGGAATGGCTGGGTCATAGAATGTGCACATTATTAATTTTAACAGTGCCAAACTGCCCTTCAAATTGGCCGTTTCAATTTACACGCCTGTTAGCAGTGCAAGAAAGCCCCCGGTTTCCCACTCAGCTTGCCAAGATTAATTACTTTTTACCTGCACATGTTATCGCCTAGGCTTAGGATGTAAGCTCTCTGAGAGCAGGGCCCATGACTACCCCATATTTGCATTTCTTTCCGCATGCAGAGGTGTTTAATAATTGGTGCCCAATAAATGTTTGTTCAATGATCTCCCACCATAAGTTCTTTGCTCATCTCTGCGCAAAAAAAGCATTTACCGAGGGTGCATCTTTGAGGCTATTTCTTTTTTATTTTTTTTAAGTTAAAAAAATTTTTTTAAGGTTTTATTTACTTATTTTTGAGAGAGACAGAGTGTGAGGGAGGGGAGGGGAGGGAGGGAGAGAGAGAGAGAGAGGGAGAGAGAGAGAATCCCAAGCAGACTCCATGCTGTTAGCACAGAGCCCAATGTGGGGCTCGAACCCACAAAACTGTGAGATCATGACCTGAGCCGAAACTAAGGGTCGGACACTTGACTGACTGAGCTACCCAGGCACGCTTGAGGCTATTTCTTAAGAATGAAAAACACTTTTTAAAAAGTTGCTCATGGGGTGGGTGCCTGGGTGGTTCAGTGGGTTAAGCATCAGACTCTTCATTTCGGCTCAGGTCATGATCTCACGGTTTGTGAGATTGAGTCCAGCCTCCTGCTCTTGGCTGACATCAGGGAGCCTGCTTGGGATTCTCTCTTTCTCTCTCTCTCTCAAAAAAAAAAAAAAAAAAAAAAAAAGTTGGTTGAATTTTTGCTCTCTCTCTCTCAAAAAAAAAAAAAAAAAAAAAAAAAAAAGTCGGTTGAATTTTTGCACACCCTTCCCCCTAGCCAAGTTACAGATATCTTCCATTTAAAGTTGCCTGCGGAAAACAGGACTCCCTCCTGCTCTGCTTGGCAGGAGGCAGTGAAAACAGACCTGGCTGTCTCAGACAATAGCTGGTAGGGTGTCTCACCCACTGGGAAAAGCTACAGAATCCCTGGGAACTAGACAGAAGATGGGATGGGGAGAGAGTAAGGTCAGACTCTTTGGAACATTCTGGATCCAAGGAGCTAAATTCTTTGACAGAGTTTTGAAAGAGAGGAAACCATTAATAATGTCCAAAGCACGTCAATAAATGGATCCAGGCGAGGAAGAAATTGACAGGCTAGCAGAACTGGAGTGCAGAGGTGGGCATATATACATTTTTAAATTTGGATACAGGAAAGGGCGGTTTTAAAGGTGTGAATTACTCGATCCTTGATAAACTTTTCCTCCAGGCAGAGCCTATTTTTATTTACATGATCATCTCAGCTACAGCGATTCTAAAAACCATGAGCGTGTTTCCAAATCTTGGCGTTCTGAACGCTCATTTGAAAAAAAAAAAAAAAGGAGTTTTCCAAAAGAGTAAGTGATAACGTTCAGTTAAATATGAACGAACTGAGAATTCTGTGTCGCTTAGTTTGTTTCCACAAAGGAACTGGTCCTAAATAAGAAACAACACAAACGGAGGCCCATTTCGCTCTTGATAACGTTTCTGTTTCTCTCACCCATGAACAACTGCGCAGCCCAGGGAGGAGACAGTCGGATTTCGACACAAACACAAATGAGGAAAGTGAGGAAACCAGTTTGTTAGGGGGTGCTGACCACCTCCAGGAGCACAGGCCCCTGAGGCCCGGGGATCTAGGCCCGGGCCCTGGGTGGACTCCCCCCTGGCCGAGTAGAGGCTGGAGCGGCACCGCTGTTCACCGGCGCCGCGGGAATGCGGGGACCCCCTTTACTGTCCGGGCCGCACCGCCCCAGACACACAGGGACCTGTGCTTTGGTTCCTCGGCCCGCTGCTTCTGGCCTCCTTCACCTCTTCGCCCATCGTGGGACGGTTGCCATTAAACCCCGGCAGTGACCGGGCCGAAATCACGCCCGCGGTGGCTCAGGAGCAATCGGCGACAGGAAACTCCTGGAGAGGGAGGCTCATTTGGCCCTTTGGGGGCTCAATGCCCTTTGGCCATTGTTGGGAGGAACAAAGAGGGCAGGAGCGGAGGGCGCCCCCACGAGGAAAGGCGGGGAAGGACACCCACGGGCGCGATTTCGGCGGCGGGCGAAGCTGGCACCGGGGTGCTCGGAGGCGCGGGCTGCGAGCCACGGAGGTAGGGCCGGTCCCTCCCGCCGCGCCCCGCACGCGCTTTGCGCGCCGTCTGGCGCCCGCCGCAGTCCTTTCCTTCGTCGCGGCCGCTTTACTTTTGTCCCTTTTTTCCTTTTTATTGCCATTATTATTATATATATATTTTTCCCGCGCAAAGCGGGAAGCCGGGACTGCCCAAGCGGGCGGCGGAGGGGCCGCCATTTCCCGGGGACAGCGCAGCGCGCGGCGGCACCGGGCGCCCCGGAAAGGGAACCGGAGGGGAGTGCCCGGCCCCGAGCCCTCCTCCGCGCCGGCCGGGGGCTCGCGGCGCTCGTGGCGCCCGGCGACCGCGCGGCAGCCCCCGGCCTCGCCCCCGCCGCCCGCGTCCCCGGCCTGACCTTCGGCGGCGCGGCCCGCCCCCGGCCCCCGGCCCCTTCCCTCCGCTCCGCGCCCCCGCGCCCCTTCCATTGTCAGCCCGGAGCGGCCGGCGCCCAGCCCCGCACCCTCGGAGGCCCCCCGAGCGGCCCACCGCCCCGGAGCGGTCCCCTCGGCGGCCGGGCGCCTCCCTCCTCCGCTCCGGCGCCCCGAACTCCGCATCCCGGGAGCCCTCCGCTCCCTCCCTGGCCGGCCTCGCCGCGGCCCGCCGCCGGACCCCGCATCCCGCCGCCTCCTCCCTCCTCGCCCAGGATGCCCCCGCTCCTCGCCGGCCGCTGCAATTTTACCGCTTCTTTAGCCCCCCCCCCCCACCCCCCGCCTTTATTTCCCGAGGAAGCAAGTTGGGCAGCTTGATTTATGAATTCTTCTCTCTTTCTTTTGCGGGGAGGGTCGGCTATCGGGGTGCGCCGGCAGGGGCCGGGCGGCGGGAGAGGCAGGGGTTCTCTCCGGCCCCTGCACTGCCCCCGCGGCGCGTTTTGTTTCCAGACCCCGGAGCCCCCTGAACAATAATGCCATCGCCATGGCGGGCTCACCTGGTGCTGCGCCGCCTGCTCCGGGCGCCCGGTGCCCTCGGCGCGCCGCTCCCGGGGCGCAGGTTCGGCCCGCGCGGCGCCGGTGCCGGGCAGGACTCTTTGCCTTTCTTTGGGTTCTATCGGTGCTTGTCAATGGCGGCAAGCGGCAGTTCTCCGGGCCGCGGATAGTAGCGGGGGGAGGAGGAGGAGGGAGAAGGGATTGCTCCTTCTCCACATAACCACCTCTAGGAGGAGTCGCTCAGCCTCATCCCCCGCCAGCCCAGGCTCCGCGACGGGTCCGGGGCTTTCGGTGGGGCTTGATGAGCTATTGTCCTTCAGGAGCATTAATGATGAAACCGCGCGGCCTCCGCGTCGTCCGCGGATCTGCTGGATGCGCTGAGGGCCACTCGCTAAGATGAGGCTTTCCCCAGGGCTGGGGACCGAAGCACTACGGTCACGATCCGGAGTCTCCCGTTTGCGGAATCCACCTTTGGTGGAAGAAGGCGGCGTGGGCGTTCATCGGGCAGTTCTGGGGAGAGTCTTGGAAGGTGAAAGCCGAAAATGCCACCTTCGATGCTCTCTCCTGTCCTCAGATAATGACAAATACTGTACATTAACGTTCGTGTGTACCACTGGGGCTGTAGCAAAGGGTGGCCACAGCCACAAGAACTGAGAACGTGTATCCATGCCTGTTGGCTTTTTATAAATTAAGACCAATTTAGATTCCAGCGTTGCATAATATTTGGAGTAGCAGATGTATGTTTTGGAGGGTAGGACTGTGTGCCTGGACATCCTTTTTAAGTCGGTTGCTTGGTAGTGTGTTAATTTGTAATATCCCAGCAGCTATTGATTAGCACGAGGCTATTGTCTTAAGGACCAAATGTTATTAGTTTCTAGAAAATGCATTTTTATGGGGATGGGGTGGACAATATTAGTGTGATAATGGATTAGTAGTCGCTCTGTTCTACTGGAAGCCAGGGCTGTCCTTTGTAACTGGAGACGTTGGTCAGGACTCCATGCTTGGGGGTGAATCAAAGCAATGTGTTTATTTCATGGGGAAATGTTCACTTGCTGTGGGCCATCCATGCTTTCTCTGATTTCTCCCTGATGAGGCAAAGGGTTGTGAGAGGCAAAATTGTGACCTCTTCAAAAAAAGAGAACCCCAGTTCTCCAGCAGTGGTCAAATGGACGCTTTTCAAAGCCTTTCCCATTTAGTAATACTGTGTGTATTTGCCCCCGTAAACTTGTAAATGTTTAGGCAACGGGAAACGTTAGGGTGACTGAGGGCCTCCAATTGCCTGAATGGGAAAGAACCCAAAGCAAGAATCCACTGCTCTCTGGATTTATACTAGTCAGTTGAGGCTGTTGATGGAATTAGTAGATAGCATTTCAGACTATCTGCATTTTAAACAAGTGTTTTGCCGAGAAATCTGCCGACTTCCCGGAAGATCGTGCATGTGTCATAAAGGTATAAACACATCTCCGTTTGTTTAAATCTCATATGGCTTCTCGAACTCTTCTGGAAACAATGGTCTCAGTTTATTGGGGGCTTCCTTAGTCTTCTTTTTACCCCGTTTACCCTCTCTATGTAGGATTTTACTGTTCTTTGTCTTTGAAGGTACCCTCCAGGTCAGAAATTTAGTCAGGATAAAGTCCGCGTTTCCCAAGACATATATTCAAAGGGTTTCAAATGATCCCTTGGGGCATCTCAAGTGGTTTCTATTTCCCTGTTCTAGAGGAAGTGCCTATATCCCTTCTTCTATAGATTTCTGGTGTCCACTCTTGATCAGAAATAACCTTCAGGCCAACATTCAAAAGGGTTCAGGAAGGAGCCCCTGGGAATGCTTGAAAAATACTCCTACCCTGTGACCCACTCAGCCAGGCTGACTGAGATATAGTTGAATAATTCATCAATATATATTAGATTCACATTCTCCCTGTAACTTCGCAATAAAAATGGTACACGTGGTCATTTTTATGTGCATTTTATGTAACTCATTTCATCCTAACATTTTGTTATGTGCTATCCTGAGAAAAAGGCTGGGTCTAAGAATTTACCAGGCAACATTCTCCCATTTCCTACTGGTTGTTTTCTTCCAATAGATGATGTAGTTGCAACTCAGAGAGTCAAGGGGAATGTCAGCTTCATAAGGCTCTTGTTCTTTGAATAGAAGGGATCGTAGAGTCCACCTGCCTTTATGTTATGGTCAGACATTTGATATTCAAATGGGTGACATGACTTGGTCAAGGCCATGTGGGGGAAACTTCGGGGCACTTCCAGATACCCAGCCTAAAGCAATTTCCCCCGACTCCAGACTTCTGAGGATGTAGAGGAACAGCTATGCAACCTAATGTGCAGACCTAGCTAAGTTATATATGTTATTGGGCATCTGACACATGCCCAAAAAATTCACCCAGATAATAGTGTGTAGTTAAAATACATTGAAAATAGCATAATTATTAATTCACCAGTAACTGTGAGTTCTGCAGCGGCCAATAGCTCAGGGAATCTCAGACAAGGAGAATAATAAAGCGATAATGAGTGTTTACACTTACTGAATGCTTGCGATGTGCACTGTTGTTTTACATTTACCAACTCACTTGCTCCTCGCAACAACGCTCTGGGTTGGGCACTATTGCCTTCTCTGTACGGATGGAGACACGGAGGCAGAGAGTGGATGAGAAACTTGCCCACAGTTAATGGAGTTAGGAAGTGACGGATTCATGCTGTTAATTCCTGTGCTAATAATCTGGTGATAAGGATGTGCACATCCATTTTAAGCAAAGAAATTTTGTGATTGGTCACAGGATGGAAAGTCCCTTGACCATTCCCAATACATGTCCTCAAGGAGTCAGCAAAAAGCCTCAGCACAGGAGGTTTGGTTGATTACCACTGCACTGAAAACATTTTCTTAACCTTCGACCTGTATGTGTGCATAATGTTATGAATACATGGATTGATTACGAGTTGACTCCGTTAGCGACAAGGATGTCTGGCAAACATTTTATTGAGGTGCAGGATGAACTGCTTTTCCACTTAGGGACAGGCATGTAGCATGCTTTAGAGATGAAAAAAAGAAAGAAAGAAAGAAAGAAAGAAAGAAAGAAAGAAAAGGAAAAAGAAAAAAAAAGACGCAGCCATGCAACTGGGTTCATCTTCTATTGAGTCTACGTGTCATTCATTCACAAAATCTTCCATTTTAAGAATAACTTCATTGATTTTGCCCCCCCAAACAATTTAACTTTCTCATGATCCCAATTTATGATGTTGTGTGAATTGAGTGGGTGTTTATTTTCCGTAGTTCGTTCTCATCTAGTTCATGACATCGATTACAATTTGTGATCGTTTTAGCCTTCTGAGATCTTGGTATGCAATTACCATATTAATTTCCTGACCCTCGCCCCTTCCAGAAGTCATGCAGGTATGTATTTATATCTGACCTACGTGACTATATGGGTATAAGATTTATATATCCAGAATAATTTCATCTGAGAATTTCTGATCTCCTTTGAAGTAACTTGAGCTTCCCTGGGAGTGTCATGGAAACAGATGGAAATCATTGGTTTAAGCTCTTCTTTGAATGTAAGTTAGGCAATTCTAGATGCCGTATTAATTCCATTAAGACGCCAACTGGCATAACTCTAAATAGCAACGTGGAGGCCTGAGGTTATGAGTGTAGACAGAGCGCCAGGCTGAAAAGCACCCCACTATTCCAGGAAGCAAATACAGCTTTTAAATGTACCCTCTAGCTTGAAAAATTCCAGGCAATCTGATTTAAAATTTTTTATTAGATAGAAATATGCAAAGTCTTCCCTGATGTTATAGCTCGAACGCTGAACATTTGATTAACATTTAATTAAACATTTGATATCCTTGATCAAAACTGGCGGCTTTAGGATCTTAATCACTTATGAAAGGGAATGATGTCTTTAAAAAAACACATAGGCAATTATTATGCCAACAAAGCCTATTCTTAGTAGCTCTGGTTGAAATGAACATCTTTGTCTCCTATCAAAAGAGACATCTTAATAGTCCAGGTTTTTTTTGTTCTTGTTTTTGTTTTTTAAAACAACAACAAAATATGTCCTTTTGGATACTAAGTCCTGACCATTTGGTTCTGGGAAAGGGGATTTACATGACTGAGTATGTGTGAGTGTGTAGATGAGTATCTATGTAGATACATCTGTATGTGAATTTATAAATGTCTGGTGTGCGTCTTAACGTGTGCGTATGTTGTAAGGCGGGTCGTGACAGAGACTGCGGTGGGCTCAGCGAAGGGGGATACTTGGATTTTAAAGAATCTACCAAATGTTTAGCACTTAACTGGTGACTACATTGTAAAAGAAGATTTAATGTTTCAGTTTTTTAAGGGAAATACACCGTCAGCCCCGATTATGCAGAGTTGTGGTTAGGAAAATAAGGCACGAGGTGTCATTATTAATGGAAACAGAACGCGGAGCTGAGGGGAGCGAGCCAGTTCGTATCTTGCTCTGTTCGGTGCCAGAGCTCCCTGGGAGATCATCCCGTTACCCCCAGGCAGAGCTCTTCGCCACAATTGGGACGGGAAATGGCAGCACGCGTCTAGAGACGTTGGACCTTAGCATCTGTGTTGGGAGATCGGAGCAATGTGGCCTCACACCCAAACAAAATTGCTCTTTCCAGTTTAGACCCATTCTAGAGAATGGGGGCACAGATTTTCCAAATCCACAAAAGCAGAATACCATAGTAAAACTATAATTTATTTATACAAATGGTGTGTTTTTACAAAGGCCATCTGTCAGTTGACTCTCTGATCTAAAACAAATCTGTTTGCTCCCCAAAAGAAATAACATGTCTGTTGAAAAAGGATTTATGGACGACAGGCTGCCCAATCCACCAGCCATTGGTATAATAGGAACTATTTATGATATATTTACTTCTACAGGAGTGCTGTGAGTGGAAACTATTACTTGTAAAGTATGGTAATTAATTTTTCATTACCTCAAAGCCAAGAAATGGAGCCCAGTTGCATTTATTAAGATGACTGCATGAAAAACATGTTTCTTCTGGAAAAAAAAAATCCAAATAAAAGCATTCAGAGAGCTTTGGCAATGTGGTAGCTCACTGCCCTGATGGGTGCTGGAGGGGCCATGGGCTTGGACTCGAGCACTGGATTTGTTTTTGGAGGACAAGAGGCCAGATCATTATTGAATGACCCTGGCCGCTTGATCTCTAGGTACCACTGAGAGCCCTTACTGGAAATTAGGTGTTACTAGTAATACTAAATAGAAAAAGGACTCTAGGCTGGGAGAGAGAGCAACGGAAGAGGAGAGAAGGCCCCCTGTCCCCATCCCCTGTACACAAAGGGGACAGTCAAGTGAATATTTATTAATATTTATTATTGAATGGAATCTAACATTTTTAAAATATGAACTCTTTGCAAGACTCCATGCCAGGTCAAATGAGAGGTACAAAGAGGCATCTTCTCTCAGGAAGCTTGCCATTTATCTGATAACTGAGGGCATGGTGACAGGTGCAGAAATCACCTCGAAATTATCAGTGAAAAATTGTTAAGAGTTAGGAGTTACCTCGTCACTGAACACCTTTCTTAAGTGAATACCGATTTCTACATTTTGGTTTTCCAAAGCGTTCTTAAAATGAGCTAAACCAGGCTTTCCCCCGAGTGTTTATTTTATTTACTTTTATTTGTTGGTTTTCAAACATTTTGAGAATAGGTAATCGTTGAATAAAACCGCAAGGTATACAGGTGGACAATCCACAGGGTCCTTTCCCTTGTCTCCCCCAGGCAGCCGGTTGTCCTCTTTAAGGGCGCCAAAGTTACGTTCCTTCGGTGTCCTTCCAAGCATGTACTTTCCTCCCTGTTGGTGGACAGAGGTCTTGTCTGTCTTCCCTGGACTCTGGAAGAGTCTTAGCGTTCAATGCTTCAGGGGACAGACGCTAAGCGCATCCCCTCCTCTCTGCTGAGGTCTCAGGCAGAAGAGTGGATGTAGAAGCTCAGAGGCAAGATCATGGTGAAGGTGTAGGTTCCGGATGTCTTGCCAGTGCCTCAAGGTGAAAGACCCTCACCTCCGGATCTAGGAAAGTCCTCACATGGCATAAGTCAAAGCTCAGGGACACAACTGGCACTGAATTGTGTTTTGTCTCTCAGGCTGACCATCCAAAATCCCACCTCGGAAGATAAGAGGACCCTCCTTTTACTTCTTGATGGGTCCTTGGAGATGCCCAGATGCCGCTCAGCTTTATTTCCCACAAACACCTCTCAGTAATGGAGCTAGAGCTCAAGTGGGCACTGCTCTAGACCCCCATTGTGTAGACAGGTCTCTCAGGATAGTTAGACTGAGTCTGCCCCCAAGCTCCACCCTGCAAAGGGCATCGGAAGTGATGAGATGGTTTTTTTGTTGGGAACACATCCAAGGGCGTATCTGCTTGGGACCTCTGCAGCCGGGGTCCACGGGCAGGGTTCCCTTCAGCTAGGGCTGCTAAGCTTCCCATCTGGAGGCTGGGTGTCAGCTCAGCCCTTGGGGGAACCTCAGGGTAGTGGCCAGGGCATAACACCGCCCTGGGTGCTGCATGGGCAGGAGGTTGATACAGCCAAGGCACTCTAGGACTTCAGAATAGTGTGGCCTGGAGCAGCTCTTGGCTTCCTACGGCCCTTTAACCATGGCATCCTCAGGTCTGGTTTTCGGGAACGCTCTTGCCTGCCCCTCCCCTCCCCTTTGTAGAGGAAATCCTGTGTCCATTCCTGGGCCTCAACACACCATTCCCTGCCTCACCTAATTATTCCTTCCATTTCAGGTGGGCTGGGAAGGAGTATCCAAGGCAAGAGGGGAGGGAGTTCATGCTAAAGGAGACTCAATCACTCACACCTTTGCTATTCATAGAGGTTTCTCTCTCAATTTCTTTCTTTCTTCCTTCCCTCCCCTTTGATACTCTTAGCTTGGGTTCTTGGGCACTTCTAAGTCCATCAGGAGCTGTTAGGGTTCTTGGAAGAACCCTGGAATGTTCTGGAATGTTTTGTGTGAATGTGCATTTCTTTTGAGAGGATCCATCTTCTGTTGTTGGCAGGATCTCAGAGAGATTCCCCCGTCCCCCAAAGTTAGCTAATGCTGACTCAGTTTTTTCATCTTGCCCCAGGGCCGGCTGAGCACTGGTTCCATTGTTATGAGGAAACTTCATTCCTCCCTTTATAGCAGAGATTGACAAACTTATTCTGCAACTGGCCAGATAGTAAAATATTTTAGGCTTCTGTGCCAAGAGACAACATGGAAGTCAATGTAGGTACTTATATAACAAGAGGGAAAAGAAATTTCCATAACATTAAAAAAAATTTTTTTAATTTTTTAATGTTTATTTATTTTTGAGAGAGAGAGAGAGAGAGAGAGAGAGAGAGAGTGAGTGGGGGGGGGTGCAGAAAGAGAGGGAGACACAGAACTCCAAGCAGGTTCCAGGCTCTGAGCTGTCAGCCCAGACCCTGACGCGGGGCTTGAACTCATGGACTCACGGACCGTGAGATCATGACCTGAGCCGAAGTCGGCCGCCCAACGGACTGAGCCACCCAGGCGCCCCATAACATATTTATTAATAAAATTTTGACTATAAGAACAGTACATTTTTTTCTGTAATACAGGTTTATAAACGAAAGAACAGAATTCTATTTTAAGGGTGATAGCATTTCTCATAGTAGGGGTTCGAAGTTCGCGTTTGCTGTCATCAAAACCGATTGCAAATGTTCATCTGTTAATGTACTAATGACTAATCCACTGCATGTGTTCAAACTGCCATATTTAACTGGAGGAGATCCTTCATTATGTGTAGAAGAAATTTCTTTTTCACGTAAGGGAAACAAATGGCTCAGAAATGGTCACAGGTGGAAGAGAAAACTCATCTGTCGGGCAAGTAGATGAATTGTTGACACACCCCCAGACTTCCAACTTTTAAAATTTAAATTAAATTAAATTAAATTAAATTAAATTTTATGTTATTTTATTTATTTTGTTTTGTTTGTGTCCACATCATTCATGGAAGGAAGAATGAATGTAGAGATTAGAGATTTGATCCCAGTCCTAGTTCCTCCATTGTGTGACCTTGGGCAAATGAGAGAATCGCTTTGAGTCTAGTTTTCTCATCTATAAAATGGTAATAGCAGTTAAAATTGAGGTTTTGGTGTTTGTTTTTTTTTTTTTAACCAAATTTTGCTTTTGTAATCGTGTCTTTAAATATTTGGTCTAGGGGCACGTCGGTGGTTCAGTTGGTCGAGCGTCCGACTCTTGATTTCAACTCAGGTCATCGTCTCACAGTCACGAGATCGAGCCCTCATTCAGCAAGGAACCCGCTTAAGATTCTCTCCCTCTCCTTCTGCCCCTCCCCTGCTTTGCAAGCATGTTCTCTCTCTCTCTCAAAAAAAATTTTTTTTTGGTTAAAATGAACCTGAAATGAATCTTTAAAATGAATATTACCTAATAGATAAGCTTAATGTATTATAATATCAATAGCTTTTATTTATTGAACACTTTCCATGTGCCCGGGACTGCCCTGCACTTCAATAATGGTAATAATGTTAGTAATAATCAACCTGATTTCATGCGTATGATGTGCCAGGTACTACACTAACTGCTTTGTATGTACGAGCTCATATATTCCTTATAATAACCACTTATGACGATTCCATTACCAGCCCACTTTATAGATGAAGACAAGTAAGGTTTCAGCGGTGCCACAACTTGCCTAAGGCAGCCCATCTCTCCACAAACTCTGAAGTCTTTGCTTTTTGCTTTTTTCTTATTTCTTTCTGTCTTTTCATAAAATGTTGTATCTGTTTGTTTGTTTGTTTTTTTAAGTAAGCTCTACACTCAAGGCAGGGCTTGAATTCATGACCCAGAACTCAAGAGTCAGGTGCTCTGTCAACGGACCCAGACAGGTGCCCCCTATGTTCGATTTTTAAATGAAAAATTAAAACAAGCAGGTAAGAGTAGAGAACCACAACTGGACCTAAGCAAGACTTGCCTCTAACTTGAAACTTACCATTTTGAACCCACGGCCACAATACGATTTAGAGTCACGGGAGGGGGGCGCCTGGGTGAGTCAGTCAGTTGGGCGTCCGACTTCGGCTCAGGTCACGATCTCACGGTTCGTGAGTTTGAGCCCCGCGTCGGGCTCTGTGCTGACAGCTCAGAGCCTGGAACCTGCTTCCGATTCTGTGTCTCCTTCTCTCTCTGCCCCTCCCCTGCTCATGCTCTCTCTCTCTCTCTCTCTCTCAAAAATAAATAAACATTAAAAAAAAAATTAAAAAAAAGAATCACGGAAGGGGACATGGGGTTTATCCAGTCTAACCTCCCGTCCAGCGTAGGAATTCCCTCTTTGACAGCCTGGGCAGACAGTCACTCGGCCTCTGTTCTAACACCTCAGTGGCTGAACTTTTACCGCTGTATTAGGCTGTCTGTGCCACCGTTCAAGAATCTCAACAATGTAGCCAACTGAGCCACCCAGGCGCCCCTAGACCAAATATTTAAAGACATAATTAACAAAGACTCAAGCCCTGCAGATGCCTTTGCAATGCTAAAGCCATCAAGTGCTGGCCCATTTCTTTCTGGCTCTCGTCTCCCTCCCTTCCCGTTTCCTCCAACCCCTTTGGTAGAGGATTTCATGAAACTGGCTTTGGAGTGGAGTGAGGACGGCCATGTGGGATTTCAGCGGGTGGAGCTGAAGGGCAGGGGATCAGAGGAAGGCTGCAGGTGGGCCAGGTGGGGCGTGGCCCGTGTCCCAGCTTGGTGGATCGTTGGGTGTTCTCGAACAGCTTAACCAATTCTCCGGAATTGGCGGTGGAGGCCCTAACACAGGGAGCCTTGGACACAAGGGTGAGGGCTTCGTCTTGCTGTGGTAAGCAGTGAGATCTTGGAGCTTCTTACGGATAGGGGAGTGGATAGGCTGAGAGCCGTGCTTTGGGGATGTCCCACCCTACCACCCACCCCCGACAACCGCAATGAATGGCCTGGTGAGGAGACTCTGGAGCAGAGACAGGTCCTTCCCAACCCGCTGCAGCGGGGGCCCCTGATTCTTCTCATCCACAGGATACTCTTTCTCTCTACACAGTAGAATTTTCTTTCCCCCTACCATAGCACAGGACAAGTTATTACATTTTTAAATACTAAGGATGTACAGGGGCATCTGGGTGGCTCAGTTTGGTTGAACGTCTGACTTCGGCTCAGGTCATGATCTCGCGGTGTGTGAGTTCGAGCCCCCCATCGGGCTCTGTGCTGACAGCTCAGAACCTGGAGCCTGGTATGGATTCTGTCTCTCTCTCTCTCTCTCTCTCTGGCCCTCCCCCACTCACACTCTGTCTCTCTCTCCTTCAAAAATAAACATTAAAAAAATAAACATTTAAAAAAAATTTTTTTTTTTAACGTTTATTTATTTTTGAGACAGAGAGAGACAGAGCATGAACAGGGGAGGGGCAGAGAGAGAGGGAGACACAGAATCTGAAACAGGCTCCAGGCTCTGAGCTGTCAGCACAGAGCCCGACGCGGGGCTCGAACTCATGGATCGTGAGATCATGACCTGAGCCGAAGTTGGACGCTTAACTGACCAAGCCACCAGGCGCCCCTAAACATTTTTTTTTTTAAAGAAAGAAAGAAAGATACTTTTTAAAGAGGCCTAGTCAGTAGACCCGCTGAGAATCTCCTGGGCTAGTCGCACATGTGTGACCGGTAGATGTGGAGTTCTCCATTCTCCTGATGAAATGATCTCACCTACAGCAGCTTGTCCGCGGAGCCCAGTTTTGTCAGAAGGACCGGTTCTCTTTCTAGCACGCCATGCCGCCCTTCTCCCCGGTGGCTCCTTTCTTTCATCCAGCTCCTCGGATGGGGGTATGCTACCCTTGGCTCCGTGTTGATGCTCATGAAATGGAGTGCTCCCAAACAATAGGACGAGGGAGCAAGAAGAACCTTATTGGGAGCCAGAGGGGATGGTCACAATTAAGATCTTTAAGAACTTTCAAAAAGACGTCCCCGCAGAGTGGCGTTGACAGCTGCTGCTCGCTGAGATGAGAAGCTACTGGCGCAGAACCAGCCAGTTCTGAACAGCAGGGTTTCCCTGCTCTGCTCCAAAATGTTTCTTTCTCTCCGTGGTGGCTGCTGAAACGCAGGCCCGAGGAATCCTGCTTTAAATGTGCCATTGGGGACCCTGGGTTATTAAGGGTTATTGCTAGGGGTTCCTCTGTCTAAGAAGTGATTCCAGTTCTATATTATGCATGTTTGCGTTGGCTCAGAGGACTGCACGTGTGACTACAGAGCGGTGTGTGTGTTTGACCTGATAACCCGTGTGGTCATTTGTCATGAGAATGATGTTGAGGACATTATAGTACATAATCCTAAGAAGCAACCGTTTGGGTATCAGATGCTCTCACTTCCCCCCTGCCCCCCGCCCTCAGGATACATTCTGCAGACTAAGCCTCCCATGCCAATGTTTTTATTTTCCAAGCAGAATGAGTGCTCAGATGACCTTAACTCACACGTACATACTCTTCAAATGGTTACGTGCATTAACGATTCAGTTGAATTAATAACCCCCCATGCCTCTCTTGGGATGATTGAAAAATTTCTTAGATTGCCCAAGGTTAGATAAAAATCCCAATGTTTGAGTTCCATCATCATGAAACAAATCCTGTGTGCCATCTCGCGTTCCTTTCCGCATTGGTAAACGTCTTTAAAAAAAAAAAAAAAATCAACAATCAAACGAGGCATGCTTCAAAAAAAAAAGTGCACTGTAGTCCCTTTGCTAATCTTTTGAATGTGTGAGGTGTTGCCCTGGGAAATGCTATGAGGCTGATGTTTTATGTGGCTAATCTTACTTGACTCAACCCTAGTCATTCACAAACAACAGATGTTCATGGTATATTTTTTCACTTTCCTGCTTGCTCTGTGAGCAATTAGGTTTATAGTAGGCTGGGCCTTTGTCAGGTCCTCAGATTTCTAGACAAACCTGGTATTTTCCTCTGGCTGATGTTTTCCTCCCTCAGGATGCAGTGTTCTGCTGAGGTTAGAGGTTTGTGGTAGCCTTCATTTAGGTTTGTTCTTGTTTCGGGGTACAAGTAATTCAGGCACGAGGTTTCTGCGCGATGAAGTTTAGAGGCACTCTGTGTTTCTGTCTGGAACGCCGAAAACGCAGAATCTTTCCACAGAATTTGTAAAGGCGCTAGGCCGTCTCCTTGTTCACCAACCAACCACAAGATCTTTTGGACAATGCCAGAGCCTTCCAGAGAAATCCCCAGGGTAGCCGATTGTCCACTGTGGCTTTGGAATAACTGTTCCTCATCCCGTGTCTCTCAGCCAAATATTATTATTCATTAGAATATCAGATTCAGAAACGTGATTTTAGCTGTCTTGAATTCAGTTCTGTGCGTGACAGTTTTGGAATGCCTACCCTTTACTAGGTTCTGATGGTCAGCACACACCACAGTGCAATCTGGATAGGAAGGGGCAGGGCTGATGTCGTCGAAACAAAGAACCAAAGGGAGCAAAGCGAGGCCCAAGGTATGAATCCTATTCCTAAAAGACAGTATATACAATTTGTGGAGTAAGTGTTTCCATTCTAAGTATTTGGTGGCTTTATGTTTTTTTCCGGATTACAAAAGCAAATCCTATTTATTGCCAGCATTTCGGAAAGAATAGAAAAGTAGTCGTAATCTTTAATCTCCACATTCGTATAATAACCGTCGCTAACACTTTATTTCACATCCTTCCTGTCTTTTCTCGAAGCATGTCTATAGTTCATAAAAAATTTATTTTATATTGTTTTTAAAAACTTTACTTTAGAAAATAAAACCTGTATTTAGAAAATGACCCAAATGTATGGGTTCACTATCAGTTATCACGAGGTGAACATTCTTGGAAGCGGTATCCAATAAAGAAACAGAACTTTGCTGGGGCACCTGGGTGGCTGAGTCGGTTAAGCGTCCGACTTCAGCTCAGGTCGTGATCTCACGGTCCGTGAGTTCGAGCCCCGAGTCAGGCTCTGTGCTGACAGCTCAGAGCCTGGAGCCTGCTTCGGATACTGTGTCTCCTTCTCTCTCTGCCCCTCCCCTGCTCACGGTCTGGCTCTCTCTGTCTCTCAAAAAATAAATAAATGTTAAAAAAAAAAAAGAAACAGAACTTTGCCGACAGCCCCAGGAGTCCCCACACCTACCCCATCACCATCTCCAACCCCTACTTGCTACAAAAGTAACCACTATTCTGGTTTTTATCACGTATGACATTTTATCATTTATAACTTCTACATAGGGAATAAGCCCCATCTTATATTGTTACTATTTTCCCCAAAAGCGTCCATGATCTCTTAAAGAGCTTTAAAAAAGTAAGACAAACACTTTTTTAAAAAGTTCATTTATTTTTGAGAGGGAGGTGGAGAGAGTGAGAGAGAGAGAGAGAGAGAGAGAGAGAGTCCTAAGCAATCCTTGCTGTCAGCTCAGAACCTGACCCGGGGCTCGATCCCATGAACTGTGAGATCGTGACCTGAGCCGAAATCAAGAGTCGGACGCTTCACCCACTGAGCCGCTCAGGTGCCCCGGAAAAACACTTTTCTGTTTATCTAAATATTTACCATTTCTGGTGCTCTTCACTCTTTTGTGTTGATCCAGATTTTTCCATCTTCTGCACTTGTCCTTCTGCCTGCAGGACTTCCTTTAACATCTCCCAAAGCGCAGGTCTGCTTCAGTGCAGTCTTGTAGCTTTTTTACGTTTGAAGAAATCTTTACTTTTGGCTTTGAAAGATATTTTTTTTTCTAGGATCTTTTCTCTGTGATATTATAGGATGACAGAGTTTTGGTGTTGGCTTAGGATGTTAGAAATGTTGCCCCACTGGTCTCTGGCTTGCATTGTTTCCCTTCAGAAGTCGTTTGTATTGTTGCCTTTGTTCTTCTGGCTGTTTGTAAGATTTTATCTTTGTCGCTGGTTTTAAGCAATTTGGTTAAGACATGCTTCGGTGGTTTTCTTCTTGTTGCTTGTGTTTAGCTTTATGATGCTTCTTGGACCTATGGGTTTAATAATGTTGATAAAATTTGGAAAAACTTCAGCCGTTATTTCTTCAATTACTTTTCGCCCCCTCCCCCTGCTTCGCACCTCTAGGGGCTTTTATGCTGCGGGGAGTTACCCCACTGCTCACCCATGCTCTGGGGTTTTTTCAGTCTTTTCTCTATGTGCTTCACGTCGAATAGTTTCTGTTGCTATGTCTTGAAGCTCTTTTCGTTCTGCACGGTCTAATCTGCGGTTTTTCCTGTCCAGTGTGTTTTAAAAATCTCAGATGTTGCGGTTTTCATTTCTAGAAGTTCACTTGGGTCTTTATTGGGTCATATTTTCCTGTCCTTTTTCATGCCCGGTAGTGCTTTTTTATTTTATTTTATTTTATTTATTTATTTTATTTAAAAAAAATTTTTTTTCAACGTTTATTTATTTTTTTTGGGACAGAGAGAGACAGAGCATGAACGGGGGAGGGGCAGAGAGAGAGGGAGACACAGAATCGGAAACAGGCTCCAGGCTCCGAGCCATCAGCCCAGAGCCTGACTCGGGGCTCAAACTCACGGACCTCGAGATCGTGACCTGGCTGAAGTCGGACGCTTAACTGACTGCACCACCCAGGCGCCCCTATTTTATTTATTTATTTATTTATTTATTTATTTATTAAAAAAATTTTTTTTAAATGTTTTTATTTATTTTTGAGACAGAGAGAGACAGAGCATGAGCAGGGGAGGGGCAGGGAGAGAGAGGGAGACACAGAATCCAAAGCAGGATCCAGGCTCTGAGCTGTCAGCACAGAGCCCGACGCGGGGCTCGAACTCACAAACTGCGAGATCATGACCTGAGCCAAAGTCTGACGCTTAACCGACTGAGCCACCCAGGCGCCCCTATTTAATTTTTCGAATGTTTGTTTATCTTTGGTAGAAACAGAGTCCAAGTGGGGGAGGGACAGAGGAGAGGGAGACATAGAATCTGAAGCAGGTTCCACGTTCTGAGCTGTCAGCACAGAGCCTGATGCAGGGCTTGAACTCACGGACCTCGAGATCATGACTGGAGCCAAAGTGGGATGCCTAACCAACTGAGCCACCCAGGTGCCTGACTGGTAATGTTTTTTTAATAGGCTGCAGATATTGGCTCCAGACATTTTAATGTGTAGGATGCTGGTTGTTTTGCACTCCTGAAAATATTTTTGAGTTCATTTGTGGGATTCAGTAAAGTTACTGGGAAACAGTGTGACCACGTTGAGACCTGCTTTTCAGTGTTGTCAGGTGAGGAGGTCAGAGCAGCATTTGTTTTAGGGCTGATTTTGCCTCACTGTCTAAAAAAAATTTTTTTTAACGTTTATTCATTTTTGAGAGACAGAGAGAGACAGAGCATGAGCAGGGGAGGGGCAGAGAGGGGGAGACACAGAATCTGAAGCAGGCTCCAGGCTCTGACCTGTCAGCACAGAGCCTGATGCGGGGCTTGAACTCACAAACGATGGGATCATGACCTGAACTGAATTTGGATGCTCAACTGACTGAACCACCCAGGCGCCCCTGGCCTCACTGTCTCATGCTTCATGAATAAGAGGGTTTTCCCACTCTGGTTGGTGAGATCATGGATTTTTCCTGGTTCTGTGCGAGCTCCTTTTGAGTGTCTTTCCGTGCCCCCCCCCCCCGATTTGGGTAGTTTCCTTATGTCCATGTGCCATCAGTCCTCAAGAGTGGCCTCCTCAGACTCCTGGAGCTCTCTCTGGGTGCTCCTCTCCTCCCCACTGGACTTCACCAAATGGCCTTCTTGAACTGCTAGCTTGGTCTGTTCCACTCGGGACGGCTGTTAGGTTCCCCAGCTCTGCATTCTGGGCTCTCCAGGCAGGAGGCTGGGGCAATTGTGGGGCCCACCTTGTTCGTTTCCTCTCTTTCAGGGATCACTGTTCTGTGCAGCCGGATAGCCGAGGTCTAGAACCGGGCTTCTCCCTCTATTTTGTCTCCTCTTTTAGTTCTTCCAGGCAGGAGGGTAAATCTGGTCCCTGTTACACCATCTTGATCCGAAGCAGAAGGCCCTATCCCGACTTTTAAAGCGATTGCTTCTTTTAAATTTTTTTTTTCAACGCTTTTGGGACAGAGAGAGACAGAGCATGAACGGGCGAGGGGCAGAGAGAGAGGGAGACACAGAATCGGAAACAGGCTCCAGGCTCCGAGCCATCAGCCCAGAGCCTGACGCGGGACTCGAACTCACGGACCGCGAGATCGTGACCTGGTTGAAGTCGGACGCTTAACCGACTGCGCCACCCAGGCGCCCCTAAAGCGATTGCTTCTTATGCTACTTTGTAGTTTTATCCCCCAAGTGTACCTCTCTTCTCACTGTGCTTCAGTCTTGCCCATTAAAAAATTATCAGACATCTTTTAAGTCTCTTTTAATATACAGACTCCTTCTCCAGGCCTTCCCCCCGCCCCTTTCATTTTATCTGGGGAAGGGCCGGACTCTTTGCCCAGGAGTGTCTCGTGCTGTGGATTTTGCTGATGGGTGTTCGCGGAACAGTCCAACACATGGCTTTAGCCTTCTGCATTTCCCACAAGTGGGCCACAGATCCAGGGGTTTGATCTGACTTGAGTTCGGCGCCTTTGACAAGATTACCGGGCTGCTCTCTTTCACCAGGAAGCATATCACGCCTGGTTGTCTCTCTTTCTGTGGTTGTTACATTAATGCTTAATGCCTACGTTTATGCACTCGTTGAGGATTGCAAAATGGTGATATTCTAATTCTTTAATTTCTTTTTCATTTTTTAGATGGAGTACCTTTATAAAGAGACACATATCCTCATTACTATTTGATTACCCGCGGTAGAGTTTATATGGGAAGGCCGAATAAATGATTCATTTAAGATAATGAATTGGTTTCATATCATTCTCTCGAGATGACCCATTAGTATTTTAAAAATCATTTAAATAACATTATTAACTCACTGATGGATGGGTTTTAATCAACTGTAATTATTATCCTTTTTGAAGCTTAAATTGTCCCATCTTTGGCCTGGGGGGGGGGGGCCCTTTAGGTTGGCACTCGGTCCCTTTTAACACCTTAGTAGCTTGGAAACTGCCTCGCTAGCTGGTGTGAGGAGATAGTCCAGGCTCATTTATGCACGTTCTGCCCCAAACCAGGAGTAGCAACTTCCCCAAGAAGCTCTTGTCTCTTTTTGTGGAAAATGGTATTTCCAACGGTCTGAGTGTAGGCATGATCATGGCTGTTAGGTGGGTCATCGTTTTCAAGCTTCCTTCTCCGTTACACCTGTCTCTCCTCTCTTTTCCACCACGAATCCTGATTCTCAAGGGCACAAGAGATGATAGCATTAGAACATTTCACGATTACTCATGGACTTTATCCTTCACTCAAACAAGACACCTTCAGAAAAGTAACTATAAGGCTTCTGCTGCCAGTGTTATTACTAAGAGTAGTGAAAATACTTTTTTGGGAGAGTCTCACCATTCTACCCCCATCTAAAAATAATGCACCGGATCTACCTTGTTTGAATGCCAACCAGTGCATACTATAAAACTCTTTCCTTTAGGCCTCATTTAACGTTATTGTTACAAATAACTCCATGTTTACCACTGGGCACCATTTCTTAGGTTAAATGTTTCTCTAGTCATTTGGCTGGACTTAAAGTTAATTTGTTTTCTTTTAACTTATTTTATTTCTAAAAATATATTTGTTTAGTGTTTATTCATTTTTGAGACAGAGAGAGAGGGAGAGAGCGAGCATGAGCAAGGGAGGGGCAGAGAGAGAGGGAGACACAGAATCCGAAGCAGGCTCCAGGCTCTGAGCTGTCAGCAAGAGCCCGACGCAGGGCTCGAACTCACAACGCACGAGATCGTGACCTGAGCCAAGGTCAGATGCTTAACCAACTGAGCCACCCAGGGGCCCCTAACCTATTTTATTTCTGCATATTGGTCTTGTCTGAAGTTCTTTCTTTAACAGATTTTTTCAGGGAGGGCTTATGGGCCCAATGTCCTTGTGTTTTTTGCATGTTGAAAACATTTTTTGTCCCTTTACACCTAAATGGCATTTTTGCTGCCTCTAAGATCCTTGACTCTGCTTTCTTTGAGTATCTTAAAATTATTGTGCATTTGCTTGCCAAGAAATATTAGCGTAGAAATGTTGTATGATAATCCAATTTTCTTTCTCTTATAATTCGTTTGCTGTTTTGATTGGATGCCCAAAGTGTTTTTTTTCTTTTACTTTAAAGTTTAGTAATTTCATTAGAATATTTTGTGATATGAGTCATTCTAAGTCAATAATCTTAGGTATAGGAGTGTGTTCTTCTCAAATGCGATTTCAAAACTTTTTTTTTATTTCAAGAAAGTTTTTTAAATTACAGTTTTGGGCGTTTGTTCATTCCCTTGTTTTAGTTTTTTTCTTTGGAGACTTCTATTACTCATGTATTGACTCGTCTTTCCCCATACAGCGTTCACCTGTTATCCACGGGGGATATGTTTCAAGTCCCCCGGTGGCTGCCTGAAGTCATGGATTGCACCAAACCCTATATATTCTATGTTCCTTCCAATATCTATGTACTGATGATAAAGTGTAATTTATAAATCAAACACAGGAAGAGAATCACAACAGTAACTAATAATAAAATAGAACAAATTATAACAATATACTGTAATAAAAGTTACATGAATGTGGTCTCTCTCTCAGAAGATCTTCCTGTATGGCACTCACCCTTCTTCTTGTGATGATATAAGATGGTAAAGTGCTTACATGATGAAATGAATGAGGTGAATGACACAGTCATTGTGACATGGGGTCAGGCTACTATTGACCTTCTGATAATATGCTATAGTTTTTAAAAATTCCTGGTCTGATAATTCTGACAGTTTCTGTCCTATCTGATTCTGTTTTCTTTTTTTTTTTTTGTAAGTTTATTTATTTATTTTGAAAGAGAGAGAGAGAGCAGGAGAGGTGCAGAGAGAGAGGTAAGGGCACCAAGAGAGAACCCCAAGCAGGCTCTGAGATGTCAGTGTGGAGCCACACATGGGGCTTGAACTCAAGAACCGTGAGATCATGACCTAAATCCAGATCAAGAGTTGGCTGCTCAACCGTCTGAGCCACCCAGGTGCCCCATGATTCTGCTTCTGATGCTTATTCAGTCTCTTTACACAGCTTTTGCCTTTTAGTATGCCTTGTAAATTTTTGGTGAAAGGGGGACATGAGGTACTGAGGAAAAGAAAGTGCATCGCTAGGGTCTTTAGTAATGTGTTGGGGAGACGGAGTGGGAAGGGAAGCATTCTCTCATGTTATGACTAAGTCTTCGTCCTTTGGTGAGCCTATGTCCCTGAGCTGTGAACTTCACCCACGCTCTACAGTCTCCCCCGCTCTCTTTACGTGGGACAGGATAGCTAGAGGGGGCTGGAGTTGGGCACTTCCCTTTCTCCAGGCTGGTAAGGTGCTGAAAAAACCCAGTTAGTGAGGCTTTGGCAGAATGCTTTCTCTTGAGAGCAGGCCTAGTTAAGAAGAGAAGAGTGCTCTGGCATATTTTAAAATGCTTCCTTTCCCCGTCCCCTGCCAGAAACATGATGGCATTTTTCTCTGAGACTCACACTGAGGACCTTATAGGGCTCCTGGAGGAGGTAAAATGCACAAATGCCTGGGGGAAGCTGTGACTGGAGTTACGAACTCACACTTGTCCACACGGAGCCTCCAGCAATGTATGCGGCCTCGGTTTTCCTGTCCTGGCAGGAAGTCTCTGCTCCTCTATGTCGCGATTCTCTGCATCCACCTGTCTGTAGCTCCAGCTTTGGAGGGATTCACTCTTCCTTTTAGCACCTTAGAGACTCATCGGAGTCCACTGCTCACTTCTCAGCTCCACTTCTCAGCTATTGTTTTCAAGTTGGTAAATATGTAAGTAGGGAAAGATGGCTGGTGGTTATCTTCCCCTTTCTGGGCTTTCCTTTATTATTTGGAGTTCTTGGCTCTGTAAGTGCTAACACTTTCCTAGCTCCCCAACACCTTCAAATAGGTTAAAAATTATTAGGCTAGCTTTTATAGCTGTTTTCAGTGGAATGAAACGAGCCAGTCCCTCATTGCCAGAACAGGACCCACTTTGCGGAGTTCGACTTTTGAATATTTAAATTATTTTTCTAGGATCTCTAACTGCTCATTAAAAAAAATTGATCTGTTTCATAGTGTCTTGTACATGCAGCATAGTTTCTGCACTTAAAAATACCTAAGCATTTTATGGGGGCACCTCGGTGGCTCAGTTGGTTAAGGATCTGACTCTTGGTTTTGGCTCTGGTCGTGATCTTGCAACTCATGAGTTCGAGCCCCACATTGGGCTCTGTACTGACGGCACAAAGTCTGCTCGGAATTCTCTGTTTCCTTCTCTCTCTTCCCTTTCCTCTCTCTCTCTCTGAAAAATAAATAAATAAACTTAAAAAATATCTAAGTGTTTTAAAGAATATACTTGTACTCTACCTTTCAGTGTTCCATCGCCTTTGTTTCTTAGGATGTCATTTCTCCTTGAAGGAGTTTGTGGCTCTTGTCCTTTACGTTTTGATTGTGAGCTAATCTCTACCAAGGGTCATTTCTGCTGGAGTTCTGATATGGTTTGCAAAATTTTCTAAGGGAGAAGTTTGCATTTGCCTCTGGTAGCACTCTAAGGGCTTCACTATCTCCAGCCAATTTTAATGTTAATTTTAGGTGTACAGATGAAGGGGAAATGGCAATTACTACTAATAGTAATGGGGTTTCTTTCGGGGCGGTGGAATGTTCTGGAAGAGATAGCGATGATGCTGACACAACTTTGTGAATGAACTAAAAGCACTGAAACCACTTGAAAGTGGTTTGAACTTTACTGTATGTGAACTGTATGATAAAAACAAAAAAAATCCAAGTTTCTCTACATGCAAGTGATATAAATTCAGACTACACATCTCCCCCAGCCTCCCAAGGCCCAGGTGGACAAGAAATTTCTTTGTTGCACCTCTGGGCCTGTGGATAGTAGTTTTTAGTCCTTATTTAAAGACAAAGCAGCTGTTCAAGGGTTTCGTATTTTACCTCTTGCCTCCTATAAGCCTTAGGACTTGTTCCTGTCTTTGGTGGGTATTAAAATCCCAACCTCAAACTCTTATGTCTTAAGTCTAATACCTCTTTAAGTCACCAGGATTTTTCTTCCTTCTTAACGTTCTAATTTGAATTCTTTTTTCATTTTTGGCCCCAGCGATTTTTTTTCTCTTGCTTTAGGTTAGCTAATCATTTTGAAAAGTTGGTTAATATATCGTAGTGTCACTATAGTCCATGTGATTAACACTTCTCCTGTTTTTGCTGCTATGCATAACACTGCAAGAAACATTCTTTTTGTTCAAAGGACTTTTTTTAAAGTTCTTGTTTTCTTTAATTTATTTTATGAGAGAGAGAGAGAGGGAGAGAAAGAGAATTCCAAGTAGGCTCTGCACTGTTAGCACAGAACCTGACATGGGGTTTGAACTCACAACCGGGCCGTGAAATCATGACCCGGGCTGAAATCGAGAGTCAGACGCTCAACCAACTGAGCCACCCAGGTGCCCCTGCAAGAAACAGCCTTGTACCTGTGTTCTCATGAGATGATACTTTTATTATTATTTTTTTTAAGATTGAGTCCAATAAGTGGGACTGTTGTATCTGTCAGGAAGGAAGATTTCCTCTGCTCGTCAAGGTTCTTCCAGCCAGACTAAGAATTAAATTGACATCAGACAGATGAACAAGAGAAAATCAAATTTAATTTCATACATATGGGGAATCCACATAGATGTGAAAATTCCAAAGATAGACAAAACGGGGTATGCGTGTTGTTCTGAACTAAGGAGAAAGGGATAGGGGTCTAAGACTTCAAAGGGAACCCATGCAATTCACAAGAAGTTGAAAAAGACTAACGGTTTGATAAAGAACTGTTTTCTGGGCCCCTGGAGGAACAAAGGGACGAAGAGGACTTGGATCAAACAGGCCTTGCTAGGTTCCTCCCTGTCTGCCGTATCTAGTTTATGTCATAATGTAGTTACCTGTGTCCTCCTGGAGTCGACTCTCCGTCTACATTCTTTTTAGGTAGTTGAGGGGGAGGTAAAGAGCTTTTCCTGAACCTGCCGGGCTGCGATGCTTTTTAATTCAAAATCATCCCCACACCGAAGTGGCCCATCTTGGGGACCTTTGGACCCTACATGTCAAATGTATGCACATTTTGAATGTCCATAGCTATTGCCAGATAATTTCTCAGGGGTGCTGTAGAATCCCCCCCCACCCCCCACCCCCCCAACCCCCCCAAAACTTGTGAAGTTCGTGAAGCAGGTCTTATCAGTTGTAGAAGGTGTAATTCATACGAAAGATTAGACTTGTCCATCTCTCTCTTTTTTTTTAAGTTTAGTTATTTATTTTGAGAAAGACAAAGACAGCATGGGTGGGGGAGAGGCAGAGAGAGGGAGACAGAGGATCCCAAGCAGGTTCCACGCTGCCAACGCAGAGCCCGATGCGGGGCTTGAACTCCCAAAACTGTGAGATCATGACCTGAGCCTAAACCCAGAGTCAGACTCTTAACCGACTGAGCCACCCAGGTGCCCCGAGACTTGTCTATCTCTTAAATCATATTCTTCTAAATCATACACCGCGCACCAAGTGACCCATAAAGCTGAATCCCAGGCTCCCCTGAAGGTGATTCTAGCATCTGTTCACTTGTTCCGGAGTCACTGAAACTTCAGTTTTGTTCAGTCTTACTTTTCGGATCTGTCTCTCAATTTTTATTCCCAAAGGGGTTGAGTTTGGCAGCTGTCCTTTCTGGCTTGGGTTTAAGACTCTCCCCTCGAAGGATGCTGGCTTTTTTCTTCTTTCCCAGGTTTTGACTATCTTGGGACATATCTCTGCCTGTCCTCCCTTGGTCACTCCTAAGATTCACCCCTGGCCCACCTGTGATGGGCCGAAGTTGGAATAAAATAGCCCCTGAAATTTGTGAATATTTCCTTTGCTATCATGGAAGATAGCACTGGGAGTTGTGGAGAAGATGAGGGCTATCTTAATAAGCATGGATAAAACTAATATTGATATTTTTAAATGAATAGTAAGGAAGTCGAGAGAACTGGCTAATGGCCAGTACGATAATAAAACTGTGAGTTTTAAGCACAGAGGGCTGATTAGGGGGGGAAAAAGTTATATTGGGCAACACTGTGCAGTTTGTTTTGATAGTTTTGAAACTTGAGGAGACGCAGTAGATATTCTATGCATAAATGTTAGCAACACATTTCAGTGTTTGAGAATTTTGCTCATAAAATTTAAGATGCTTTGGAATGAGAAACACGGTCACGTGACTCTCAGTCTGCTTGAAAGACTGTAAATTACCAATGGTATTGTTTAGTAGTTGGCTGAGAAGTGACAGAGGTTACGGAGTCGGAATATTATTGCTGGAAAACCGTACCTCTTAAGAAAAAATGTCAAGGAATTTCAGGAGTTTCGGAGCCGTGTATGAAGAAGAAATCATGTCGGTTCTGTCCCCTTGAAGTGCTGGGAGAGCTGACTTTTCGACAAGGTGGACAAGGGCGGACAGCGCTTTATGGAAATGAGCATTTTTTTTTTTTTAACTTTTTAACGTTTATTTATTTTTGAGACAGAGAGAGACAAAGCATGAACGGGGGAGGGTCAGGGAGAGGGAGACACAGAATCTGAAACAGGCTCCAGGCTCTGAGCTGTCAGCACAGAGCCCAACACGGGACTCGAACTCACAGACCGCGAGATCATGACCTGAGCCGAAGTCGGCCGCTTAACCGACTGAGCCACCCAGGCACCCCGGAAATGAGCATTTTATGTTTGAACGGCTTGTGGCAACCAAATGGCCCATCAGTTGTCACCTGGGAATTGTTTCTCTCAATGGTGGTGGTTGATGCTTTCCTGCTCTAAGCGTCGTGGGGATTCAGAAAGATTTTTCTCTAAAGTTCCAAATCCTTAGGGTTTATTTTACAAAAATTATTACATCCGCTTTCTTCAGTCACCTTTGGAATTGTTCGCCTGTTGTACTGATATTATTTTCAACAATTAAAAATCGTCGGTGGGGTGCCTGGGTGGCTCAGTCAATTAAGCGTCAGTCTTTTGGTTTTGGCTCAGGTCACGACACCGTTTGTGGGTTCCAGTCCCGCATTGGGCTCTGTGCTGACGGTGCAAAGCCTGCTGGGGATTCTCTCTCTCTCTCTTTCTGCTCCCCCCACCTCCCCCACCCCACAGCTTGCACTTTTCTTCCCCCCCTCTCTCTCAAAATAAATAAACTTAAAAAAAAAAAACAAACCGATGAGATTCTTGTGATTCAGGAATGGACTGTATTCTGTTGTAATTTCTCCCAGAAATGGAAATGTTTCATAGGCTCCCTTTGGGAATGCAATTATCTGGTTAATCTCAGTGTGCTATTACAAAGCATTTTTAGGTCTTGGTCTTGGTCTGTAACAAAGCACCATAGACTTGCTGCCTTTAACAACAGATGTTTTTTTACTCGTGGTTCTGAAGGCCGGAAATCCAAGATCAAGGTGATGGCAGATTTGGTTCCTGGTTAGAACCCTCTTCCTGGCTTGCAGTCAGCTGCCTCCGTGGTGGGTCTTCACATGGCCGAGGAGAGAGAGCTCTCTTCTTCCTTTTATAGCGATCTGCCCTCCCACTCCTCATCATGGGGCTCCCACCCTCATGACTTTATCTAAACCTAATTACCTCCTAAAGGCCTCACCTCTAAATGCCATCACATTTCGGGAAAGGGCGTCAACATATGAATTTTGAGAGGACACAAACGGTCCATAACAGATCTCATGCCTCTAAATTTTATTTCAAGAAAATGCCTCTCAATGCCACATTTCTAATAGAATACAGTATATATTTATACATATACACACATATATATCTTATCTAGACTGTTGAAAAATATTTTGAAGTCGTGCATATATATGATATAAGGTATATAGAATATATTGCCAAATATTTTGAAGTCACATAAAGGGCAGTTTCTGGAACAATTGATCAGAATTTTTCTGTTTTTACTTGTAATAGAGAATACTTGTCTCTCAGAGAAATGATTTCCCATCGATTTCCTTCCCATTTCCCTTTCTTCCTTTCAGCTTTTATCTATTGGTAGAACAATTTTAAAAGCAATCTTGAAAAAAAAAATCAAACCCCGTCACTCTCCACAAGGCACTTTTTTTTGGTAAGTTCCATTTGTTAGTTTTGTTCATATATAATTAGAGTCTGCAGTTTTGTTTTCTGCTTATTTTATTCCACTTAAAGCTGTCACAAATGTTTCCCTGTGTAGTTACGTCATTACCTTTATCATTATCATATGATTTTATGATTGCATGATAATCTCAAAAGATGAAATAGCACATTTACCGAGCTGTTATAATGGAAACCATTCTAAAGTGCAATCGTGAGAGATGCTCCCCCTCCTTCCTCCTACTTGTCCCCAAAGATGCATGGGTCTTTTGGTGGGTAGTCAGAAGCTCTAGGCTATTCTGGGGGATGCCAGTCACAGAAATACCAGGTGCTCAGGGAACTTACAGTCCAGCTCAGCGACAATTTTTTTAAAAAAGTTTTTCAGGGGTGCCTGGGTGGCTCAGTCGGTTGAGCGTCCGACTTCGGCTCAGGTCATCATCTCGCAGTCTGTGAGTTCGAGCCCCGCGTCGGGCTCTGTGCTGACAGCTCGGAGCCTGGAGCTTGTTTCAGATTCTGTGTCTCCTTCTCTCTCTGACCCTCCCCCATTCATGCTCTGTCTCTCTCTGTCCCAAAAATAAATAAACTTAAAAAAAAATTTTTTTTAATTTTTCATTACAAAAGCAGATCAATCTTGCTTCAAAAAATTTAGGGAGGGGAAAAAAAAGAAGAAAAATCAGCCTTAGTTTCACCTTTGATACTATCACTGTAGTATTTCCTTCCACTTCGGCTTTTATATTAGTACATTCTCCACCCCCCCCCCCCAGTTTTTTTTTTGTCTTTCGCCTTAAAAACGTACAGAATACATGAATACATTCTTACTGTAAAAAATCAAAATAATTCTTTTTTAAAAATTAAAAAAATTTTTTTTAAATTTATTTTTGAGAGAGAGACTGTGCTAGCAGGGGAGGGGCAGAGAGAGAGGGAGACACAGAATCCGAAGCAGGCTCCAGGCTCTGAGCTGGCAGCACAGAACCCGACGCGGGGCTCGAACTCACGGACCACGAGATCCTGACCTGAGCCCAAGTTGGACACTTAACTGAGCCACCCAGGCGCCCCATGATCAAAATAATTATTAAGTGGAAAGGACACAATAGAGCTGCTCTTCCTTCTAGCGTACTAACCTCCCCGCCCTTTGAAGGTAAGTTTCTATTCAATATTTGGTGAGCATGATTCCAATTTTCTTTCTTTGTGGCTACGTACATACAAATACATATACTGCTTCTTTTCTTTTTTACAAATAGGACCATTTCGACATTGTTTTGTACCTTGCTTTTTCAATTTACAGGGGAGCCGTTTGATATTCTTTAGAAGGGATCATATCGGAATTTTAAAATGCTTCTTCTATTGATGGACATATAGATTTGTTCCTATTTTTTTCTATAACAATGTTACAGTGAATATTCTTGTACATTCCTCTCTGGAACATGTGTGAGAATTTCTATGTGGTGGGTCCTTTTCAGTTGAACTTCAAGTTCATATAGGAGACATGTTAAAATTTTTGAGACATATTGTCAAACTGATTTGAATTTATATCCTTTCTAATAGTATCCCGGGGTGTCTGTTGTCTTTTATTCTTGTCAAATTTCATATTGTAAAACATAATTTTTTGATAACTTTGGAATGCTTTATTATCGCTTTCATTTGTGTCTCTTTGCATTGTAATAGATCTGGCTTATTTCACTTAGCGTAATGTTTTCAATATTCATTGATATGGTACCATGGATCAAAACTTCATTTCTTTTTTTTTTTTTTAAGTTTATTTATTTGTTTTGCAGCAGAGAGAGAGATAATAGGGGAGGGGCACAGAGAGGGAGAGAGACTCCCAAGCAGACTTCTTGCTGTCAGCACGGAGCCCTACACAAACTAAATGAGATCGTGACCTGAGCCGAGATCAAAAGCCAGTTGTTCAACCAACTGAGCCACCCAGGCACGCCCCCGTCTTTTTTATTATAGCTACCTTGGTGGGTGTAAAGTGGTATTTCACTGTGGATTTGGTTTGAGTTGTTCATCTTTTTGTGCTTATTGGCCATTTGTACGTCATCTTTGGAGTCATGTCTATTAAAATTCTTTTCCCATTTTTATATTGGGTTATTTGCCTTTTTTTAAAATTATTGAATTGAAGAGTTCTTTATTTATTGTAGATACAAGTCATATTTCCTTCCATTTTGTTGGTTGCCCTTCAATTCTTGACAGTGACCATTGAAGCACAAAATTTTTAAATTTTTTTTAAATTTAATTTTTAATTTTTTAAAATTTACATCCAAATTAGCATATAGTGCAACAATGATTTCAGGGGTAGATTCCTTAGTGCCCCTTACCCATTTAGCCCATCCCCCCTCCCACAGCCCCTCCCATAACCCTCAGTTTGTTCTCCCTATTTATGAGTCTCTTCTGTTTTGTCCCCCTCCCTGTTTTTATATTATTTTTGTTTCCCTTCCCTTATGTTCATCTGTTTTCTCTCTTAAAGTCCTCATATGAGTGAAGTCATATGATTTTTGTCTTTCTCTGACTGACTAATTTCACTTAGCATAATACCCCCCAGTTGCATCCACGTAGTTGCAAATGGCAAGAGGTCATTCTTTTTGATTGCCGAGTAATACTCCATTGTATATATATCCCACATCTTCTTTATCCATTCATCCGTCGATGGACATTTGGGCTCTTTCCATACTTTGGCTATTGTTGATAGTGCGGCTATAAACATGGGGGTGCATGTGTCCCTCCGAAACAGCACACCTATATCCCGTGGATAGATGCCTAGTAGTGCAATTGCTGGGTCGTAGGGTAGTTCTAGTTTCCGTTTTTTGAGGAACCTCCATACTGTTTTCCAGAGTGGCTGCACCAGCTTGCATTCCCACAAAATTTTTTAATTTTGATAAATCTATTATATCTATTTTTTTCATTTGGTTGCTTGTGCTTTTGGGGTCCTGTCTAAAAAGGTTTTGCCTGGGGCGCCTGGGTGGCGCAGTCGGTTAAGCCTCCGACTTCAGCCAGGTCACGATCTCGCGGTCCGTGAGTTCGAGCCCCACGTCAGGCTCTGGGCTGATGGCTCAGAGCCTGGAGCCTGTTTCCGATTCTGTGTCTCCCTCTCTCTCTGCCCCTCCCCCGTTCATGCTCTGTCTCTCTCTGTCCCAAAAATAAATAAACGTTAAAAAAAAAAATAAAAAAAAATAAAATAAAAAGGTTTTGCCTAACCCAAAGTCATGAGGATTTAATCCTATATTTTCTTCTAAGAGATTTCTATTCTATCATCCATGGTCATTGAATTTTTTTAGATGGCGTGAAGTAAGGGTTCAAATTCATTTTTTTCCCCACATGTATATATCCATTATTGCAACACTATTTGTGAAAAAGATTGTTTTTCCCATTGAATTGTCTTGATATCTTTGTTGAAAATCAGTTCACATAAGGTTTAATTTCTGGTCTCTTCTATTGGAATGTCTATCTTTATGCCAATACCACGTAATCTTGATTACTGTGGTTTTGTGGTAAATTCTGAAATTAGAAGGGTGAGTTCAACTTTGTTCAGAATTTTTTTGTTTATTTTATGTCCTGATTTTGGCTATTCCATATGAATGTTAGTATCAAGCTGTGAATTTCTGCAAGATAAAAGCGGTTGGGATTTTGACAAGGATTGCATTGAATATACTGATCAATTTGGGGAGTATTGCCATCTTGACAATATTAAGTCCTCTATCAACATGGGAAGGGTGTAGAGCTTACTTAAAAAAAAAGGTTTAAGAAAAATAAAATAAAAGACTTATAGAATTCCCAAGGGAAGCCATCAGGTTCTGGACCTTTCCTTGTGGGAAGTTTTAAAATTACTGACTTAATCTCTTGTAAGTATAGTCAGACTCTCTATTTCTTTCTCCTTTAGTCAGTTTTGATAGTTTATGTCTCTAGATTTGTCCTTTTCATTTAGATTATGTAATGTGTTGGCATATAATAGCTCATAGTATTCCTTTTATTTCTCTAATCCCTTTTATTTCTTATAATCTTATTTCTGTAAGGTTGGTAGTAGTAGGCATCTATTAGTTCTAATTTGTTTATACTATTGTTCAAATCTTTTGTTTTCTTATTGACCAGCTACCTTGTTTTATGCATTTTGAAAGGGAGTATTGATATCTCCAACTATTATTTTTTATTTTTTTAAATGTTTATTTTTTGAGAGAGAGAGAGAGAGAGTGCAAGCAGGGTTAGAGCCAAGAGAGAGGGAGACAGAGGATTCAAAGCTGACAGCGCAGAACCTGATGCGGGGCTCAAACTCAGGAACCATGAGATCATGTCTTGAGCCGAAGTCATATGCTTAACCGACTGATTCGCCCAGCCATCCCTCCAACTATTACTTTTTAATTGTCTGTTTTTCACTTCAATTCTATCAATTTTTACTTTATATATTCCTGGATCTGTTGTTAGGGTCATATGTATTTAGAATTTTTATATCTTCTTGAGGGATTGACCCTTTTATCATTATAAAATGTCCTTTTTTGTTTCTAGTAGGAATTTTTGTCTTACAGTTTATTTTGTCTGATACTAGTATAGTCATTCCAGTTCTCTTTTGATTACTGTTTGGATGGTATATCTTTTTCCTTTTTTTGACTGTCAATCTATTTATGTCTTTGAATGGAAAATGTCTCTTATAGATAGCATGTATTTAGATCATACTTTTTTCCCACTCATTCATTCTGACAAACTTTGTGGGTTTTTTTTGTTTTTGTTTTTAATTTTTTTTTTCAACGTTTATTTATTTTTTTGGGACAGAGAGAGACAGAGCATGAACGGGGGAGGGGCAGAGAGAGAGGGAGACACAGAATCGGAAACAGGCTCCAGGCTCTGAGCCATCAGCCCAGAGCCCGATGCGGGGCTCGAACTCACGGACCGCGAGATCGTGACCTGGCTGAAGTCGGACGCTTAACAGACTGCGCCACCCAGGCGCCCCATGACAAACTTTGTGTTTTGATTGACAAGTTTAATCTATTAAACATTTAATGTAATTATTGATAAGGTACTATTTACATCTGCCCTTTGGTCAATATTTCTTTAATTTTTTTTTTTTTTAGCATTTATTCATTTTTGAAAGGCAGAGAGAGACAGAGCGCGAATGGGGGAGGGGGAGGGAGAGAGGGCGACGCAGAATCCAAAGCAGGCTCCAGGCTCCGAGCTGTCAGCACAGAGCCTGACGCGGGGCTGGAACTGGAACTCGACCGGGAGATCATGACCTGAGCCGAAGTCGGCCGCTTAACCGACTGAGCCACCCAGGCGCCCAGGTCAATATTTCTTTAAGTGTGCTTTTTGTCCCTTTCACACTCTCTTTTCCTTCTGAGAGTCCTATTACGCACATACTGGTATGCCTGATGGTGTCCCACGTGTCCCCAAGGCTTTTTTAGTTTTATTCCTGGGTTTTCCTTTCTGTTCCTCAGACTGGATAATCTCATTTGAACTATCTTCACATTTGCTAATTCTGTCTCCTCCCCGCTCAGATTTATTGCATTTTGGTTGTATTTTTTAACCCCAGAATTTCTATTTGCTCTGTGTAGTCACTGAAGTCTGTGCTCAGTTAGCTCAGACATCAGCTAATGGTTACAAAGGGATTGCTCAAATGGCTAGAGCTAAGAAGTCTCCTATTCTTTGCCAAAGGGCTCTGTGTATGTGTTGGAACATGCCTTCAACGCTCAGCCAGGTAGCTGACAACTCTGCCTTAGCCCTCACTTACTGCTTATACGGGGTCTCAAGGTCAGCCAGAGGTGATAGCCAGGGCTTCTCAGCTCTCTCCTGAGCGTGAGCACAGTCCCACGTATGCATGTGGCTTTTCAGATTACTAGGAATATGTTGGAGCTTTTAGAAGTCCCCCATGGACATTTCATTTCCCAATTTTTCCTTGTAAACTTTTTGGTTAGATTGTTGTTTTTCCCGACCGTTATCCACACTCACGTAGCCACAACGTTAAACAGCCACCGCGGATGGTTTTTGACTAACGCCCTTCGAGAAGAGACAGTTTTCACTGGGATAACTCTGAGTCATGTCAAATAAAGATAAACCTGTCAAGAGATCCTTCTAGGAAATGACCAGGCAGGTCAGGTAATGACAGTTTTCTGGAAACGTGGCCTTGAATGAGTTCCAACCTGGCTCTGCCTGCCGCCTCCCCGCTCCCCCATTCGCCACCCCAAGTTTCTGGCGGGCTTTTGGTTTTCGCTGTGATTTCAGGCTGTCCACTGCTGAGCTGGGGAAGGAGTTATGGAAAGAAGGCGAATCAAATGTCAGCTGGTTTTCTTGAATAAATGTTTTCCGGGTTGCTGCAAACATTAATTTCTAGAGTTCTGAAAAAGTTGATTCTGACAGTTTTTGCCATTGTTCCAGTTGCTTTTGAGAGGGGAAGTATTTTCAGAACTCCTTACTCTACAATTCTCACCGATGGCACCCTGGACACCTGATAATTTTCAATGTTTAGCACACCACATCTCCTTTGTATGTCCACAGTTAATCAGCATTTTCATCTTCCTCTTATTCAGGATAAGGAACGGCATGGGGATGAGTTTATTTTCTCTTTCCCTAGATTGCTACTGTCTCTGTTGAGAGAGAAATTCTAAAAATTGGGAATTTTCTTTGTTCCAGATTACTAACAGTAAAACAACAATCATTTAGGCTTAACTATACATTTTATTCATTTCTATGTGCATTCCAGTTTCTTATATTCCCTGGCTTACTTTATGCTGGGTTACACTTTCTGGTAATAATTCCAATGAGAGTTCACAGCCTAAGAAATATTCTGAGTCCTGCATATCTGAACATGTCTTCATTTTGTGCTAATAATTGAACACTAGTTTTATTGTATATAGAATTTAGTTTCACAATTATTTTGCCTCAACTTTGAAGTTATTTCTACATTATCTTTTATTTGAGAGAGAGAGAGAGGATGAGCAGGGGAAAGGGGCAGAGGGAGACAGAAAGAGAGAGAGAGAGAGAGAGAGAGAGAGAGAGAATCCCAAGCCAGCTCTGCACTGTCAGCACAGAGCCTAACTCATGGTTCGATCCCACAAACCTGGGATCATGACCTGAGCTGAAATCAAGAGTTAGATACTCAACTGACCGGGCCACCCAGATGCCCCTCCATTGTCTTCTTTATATTAAAAAAAAAAATCATTTCAAACGAAGACAATTATAATAGCATAAAGACTCCTGCCTACCTTTCACCCAGATTTACCAATTGTTCACATTTCCCCACATTTGTTTTATTATTTTCTTTTTGTCTTTGTCACTTTCTATTTTTTTCCTGAACTGTTTGAGAGCTGTTGTAGATATCCTCCCCCTAAGTAATTCAGTGTGTATTTTCTAAGGGCAAGAGTATCCACATTGAGAGCTATAATATCCTTATAAAAAATGGGAAATTTAACGTGAATACAATAGTACTAATATGCAGGCTCTACTCAAGTGTGTCCAATTGCCCTATAGAAAACTTGATGGTATTACTTTTCTGGTCCAGGATTCATCTGGTTCTCATGTCTCTTTAATCTTTCTCCTTTGTTAATCTGGATCATTTCTTCCGTCTTTCTTTGTCATTCCTACAGTGATATTTTTGAAGAGTACAAGCCAGTGTTTTTGTCGAATCTCCCTCCGTTGCACTGTATTCTTACATCCAATGTTGCTAGAGTTTGGAGGTAGAGAGACTGAATGAGTGTGTGCTTAACTCAGCATACTCCACCCTCACTCGTGAAAAGTCGGGAAAATATACAGTCGACTTTGGGAATATCCGGTGCCCAAGCTCCTCAAGGCCTGTTGAAGCTCAGAATCCCTGGAGATGCCATGTAATGGCTCATTTTGGGGGGAATGTACTGCTTTCTCAAATGGAGCATGAGTTGGCGAAGAGATCTCTGTGCGTTGGCGCCATCCAAACCAATGTCTCCCCAGTTCCCAGGGTACAGATTTAATCTCCAGGAGGTTGCACACGGACTTTTTTCAAGCACACTTATGGCTGTCAACAGCAACTATTGTCATATTGTGTTGAAAACACCAATACTTACAATGTACCTCCCACTATCACTGTAGGCTGTGATAGCCTCGGAAAGATTTAGAGTTCGGTGACGTCATTTTATGAGGAAGTAGGGACTCTGGGAGATGAAGATCTGGTGACGGCCACATAGCTTGTTAGTGCCACAGCCACATCTTGAATTAATATTCTGATTTATTATTTCAACTTGAAATGACCCAGCAATCCTAAAGAAACCACTGTTCAGCAGTGGCAAACCTACAGTGGCCACATAAATTGAATTCATGCTGGGAAGGAGTGGGGAATGGATATAGTTCCCATCTCCAGGACTAATATGCTGTGCATTTGCTAGCTCCGTTAAAAATGTCAGGTGGATAATATGCATAAAGTGTCATTGCATGGGGCTCTATGAAGTCAAAAACGAGAGACTGCAATTCATTATTCTAAGAGCATCTTGACTGTCAGCACATTGAATTAAGGGGCCAGTAGCAAAGAGGTCTGTCCCAGTTAACAGCCACACATGTGAAGGGTCAGGGGTCTTTAATTCAGAGGAAAGGCTCTAGCCATACAAACATAGAGATTTATTGCTCACCCAGCGATGAGTGTTAGGAGACGCGGGGGTCAACATCCTTCACGACATCTGCTTTTGATAAGCTCTGCAGAGTTAGTTATTTACGTCAAGAGTTCTTAGCCCCAAGCCAAGTGGGGGTGGGGTGGGGTGGAGAGACAGTGAACAGAGGAGAGGAAGGGCACGGGAGCTCACAGGGATCAGAAGGTTAATACTCAAATACAGGGCTCCATCAATACGTGCTCAAGGGTTTTCCTGATGACACATTTACCAGCATAACGTATGAGTTGAAAATGATGATGGGTTTTAATGTCTGTGAAATAGGTCTGGGTATTAAATACAGCAAAGCATTGCTTTGCAATTGTAGAAAATCTTTTTGCAGTTCAACAGAAAATGATGTTTCATCTGTAGTATAACCTCCCTGGGTTATCGGATTCTCCATCTGTCCATTGTCTTTGAACGATACGTAAATTCTGTCGTGTCTGATGGTGATAGTCCACCGTAATTTGCAATTCATCGCCACTTTCTTTACCTCGTATAAATTTGTGCTCTTTTGACTTTTCTGCTGGGCTGGTTAAAACACGGTTGGTTTCCTCATCGCATGAGTCAAAATCCTTAACATGCATTCATTTTTATATCTGTATGCGAATCATGATTTTACCTTTAAAAAAATTTGTTTTAATGTTTTTATTTATTTTTGAGACAGAGAGGGACGGAGCATGCGCAGGGGAGGGGCAGAGAGAGAGAGGGAGACACGGACTCTGAAGCAGGCTCCAGGCTCTGAGCTGTCAGCACAGAGCCCGATGCGGGGCTCGAACTCACGAACGGTGAGATCATCACCTGAGCTGAAGTCAGACGCTTCACCGACTGAGCCACCCAGGCGCCCCGATTTTATCTTTTTCTGAATATTATCTTTTAACACAAAATTCTTCTGCAGCCTGATGGCTTGTGAAGAAATTCAGCTACGCTCCTCTTTCCCGTCTAAGAGTTGGTTATGCAGACCGGGTCTCTGGAGATTTTTTGACTGGAACTTTTTTTTTTTTTTTCAACTTTTTTTTTTTTTTTTTAATTTTATTTTTGGGACAGAGAGAGACAGAGCATGAACGGGGGAGGGGCAGAGAGAGAGGGAGACACAGAATCGGAAACAGGCTCCAGGCTCTGAGCCATCAGCCCAGAGCCCGACGCGGGGCTCGAACTCACGGACCGCGAGATCGTGACCTGGCTGAAGTCGGACGCTTAACCGACTGCGCCACCCAGGCGCCCCTGACTGGAACTTTTAAACAGCAGTATTTTCAAACAAAACACAGCTGAAACTTTTTCTTTTCTTCATTTCTGATGCACTGTTGGGTTTATTAATTTGACAGCACAGGACTATGTATCTAAAGTACTTACCTGTTTTACCAGTTTTGCTGCAAGGAGTTAAGAGAAGTTGATGGGCGGTTGGGGAGGACAGTGAGAAAGAAAATGTCAAGGAACAGAAAACGGAAGTGATGTTTTTATATGCTTCATCGCAGCGCTACCATCGTGGAGCAGGAAGGGCTCCTGGTTGCATCTAACAACAGACCCAGATCTGGAACCCGTATCTTGCAGGTCTGCGCTGCTCTTTGGAAAACAAGAAGAGAGGTAGAAGCTTATATGTTTAGAAGCTCCCCACCCAGCCCCGCAAACTGTATAACGCAAGAACTGTATTTCTGATGCCCTAATCTGAAGACGGAGGCCCCTAGATTACTGAGAAGTGAATGCAGAAATTCCCTTCCACTTGCCCTCCATGTGGGTTTCCTTGAACAGCAGGGAGAGGGAGGGACCACAGCTCCGGAGAAGGGCCTCCGTGGTTCCCTTATCCTTAGCTGGTTTTCTCAAGAGCTGGTGGGACTATGGTGTCAGGTGACTTCGGGAGAGTCATAAACATTCTCAGCCTCTCTTGTAGAAGATGAGCAAGGTGCAGATGATCTCACAGGCTTGTTTCTATTCTGATATGGTAGGAAGGCAAGGTCAAGCCTTTTTGGTGTGTTGAAGAGGGAAGGAACCTGCTATCTATCAAGGCTTTTTTTTTTTTTTTTTTTAAATTCCTTAGCTTCATTTTGGTCTTTCAGAAAGGATAAGAAGGCACGTCTCAGTCCAACGGAGTTACTGCAGGCTTTTCATGGCTCCACAGTGGAGGTTGCCTGAACCATTCCTTGGGACTCCTGCCCACTTTGGTTGACTTGTCAATTCCAGGCCATTTGATTATATTTCTGCCTTGGTACAAATTTTCTTCGTGGGTTGTTAGACACGGGTGAAGAAATTTGGGGCAGATCAAGAAGATATTCAAAGCTTGAGTATTTCATTAAAAATTGTTGAAAATGATTTCTTCCCCAAATGCTCTTAAAGCTAATAAAATAATGATGGTTATTAATCATGGGTCTTTAGAAGTATCAACAGTAAAAGTTAACTTCACACTCCATTTCTTTTTGGTTTTGTCCCAAAATAGAATTCATGCAAAATAAAATATGAAACAGAAGTTTCCCTTATATGAAATGTTAAGCATCTGACTCTTGATTGCGGGTCAGGTCATGATCTCATGGCCGTGAGATCGAGCTCCGTGTTGGGCTCTGCACTGACAGGATTTAGCCTGCTTGGGATTCTCTGTCTCCCTTTCTCTCTGCCCCTCCTCCACTCATGCTCTCTCTCTCTCTCTCTCTCACACACACAAAAAAATCTATATATATACATATATAACAGAAATTTCCCTTATATAAAATGTTCATACTCCAACCAATTGACATAACGAAAATTAAGACTTCATATTTCCACGTGCATCTTTTGAATTTTAAAACACCTGGGAGCAGCTGTTTTTATTTGTAGTTGAATCTCCATTCTTAAGTGATCTAGTCAGTCTCACATCTGTTAACAAGAGTCAGAACTAAAACCCACTCTCCTGACCTTCAATCTTTTCCTTTTTATATAGCACTATCTTACTTTTGTTAGTTAGGAACGAGGGCTCCCTTTAATCACGAAACCCCTTTTTCCTTCTGAAAGATATTAAAATAAAGGTATATCATTCCTAAAAAAAAAATAAAGAATAAAAAACCAAGATGTAGATGGTTTGTAATTTATTACTTAGATCAACTTCCATTTTAGAAAAAAAAAAACAGAAATAAAATATATAATTTATATTTACATTTGTACAGTGGAAAGTATTTACACCATAGATATTAAGTACAAAATCGCATAGAAAATTCTAGGATGACATAGACAGAAAGGACCACAGTTTCCACAGGGCATTTTCTGGCTATGTTTTTCCTTAACAAATGGAAGCATTAGGCTAACAGTTGCCTAACCATTTTGCTAATTTAGCCAGTTACTGTCTCGCTTTTCTAGCTTGGTGGCCTCTCCTAAACAGGCTTTTGTTCAGTGTAATTAGTAACTGAGTTTCCACACTGCTTTTTGGGGTTTCATCCTTAGGATACCTGTTCTGTCATCGTGGATCAGGACACTGGCCCTCGTGGGGTCCCCAGGGGGCAGAGCCTTCCCCTTAAAATGGCAGTTGTACTCATTTGCTAAAGTTCTCCCCATCTGGGAGTAGCAAAGCTACATTTCAAGGAATAGTCAGATTTTTTTCAGTTATGTCTTCTGCAGGATATTTGCGTTGCAAAGAATACCCATCCTCGTATCGTATAGGGCCGAGGATTAGAAGGGGCTGTCATTTAGTGCGCTGGTGACAGAACTGAGGCTGGAACCGGGATCTTCTGACCCCCATGCAGCGCCCCTACTCTGGTCTCACTGCCTGGGATGGAGTTAGCTCAGCATCCCAGATTTTATTCTATCGAATGGGAGGCCAGAAGTTTCAAAGAGATGTGGGTATGGGTTAGCTGGGGGCCCTGCCCTCTATTTCAAAGACACTTGAAAAGGCACTTGCCAAAAGCCATCTACTCCTAGGTCCTTAGACAAACCCCAACCGCCTGGGCTGTCCTCCCTCCGGTTCACTTTTAGCTTGGACATTGCTGAAATGGAGAAAAGAGCCCACCGGAGGGAGGCGGGGAAGCTCTTTTTGACCCGGTATGTTCAGGCATTGGAAAACTGAATCGTGGCCAATTAAAAATCAAAGTCAGAGACTGGAAGGACAGAAAAATCCAGCAAAGAAACAAGTTTTGTTGAAATAGCACCTGATAATGGGAGGAAAACCACATAGGTGGCATTTAAAAGGACCAATCTTTTAACGTCAGTATCTATCTACCAAAAGGCTTGCTCACTCACTGCTTAAGCAAGGTGCTTTCCTATGTCTACTTATACAAATAACTAACATGCTTCCAAACGATCAAAGGTGCCTGGAAAAATAAATTGAGTGCACCAGAAAATAGATCCAAATTTATGAATGATAATAGAATAATAGTGACACGGATCACAAGAATAATAGACAGTTCTTAAAACACCAAGATATGACATATAAGAAGTTAGCAACAGCACAACATATATAAAATGGGTATCGTAAAGTGGAAACATTTCTGAAATTACCTGCAGGCTAGGAAAAGCAAGAAAAATTCTGTTCCATTATCGAGGTCATCATAGAAATAAAACAATGTGCATTTAAACATTGCACACCAAATGTACCAAATAACAAGAAAAAAAAAAAGCTTCAATAAAGTGAAAGTGGGGCACCTGGCCGGCTCAGTTGGAAGAGCTTGTGACTCTTGATTTGGGATCATGAGGTCGAGCCCACGTGGTTGTAGAGATTACTTTAATAAATGAAACTTAAAAAAAAAAAAAGTGAAAGTAACAAATGCATAAAGTCCAGTTGCTTCAATAAAACGATCAGCCTGGGATTGCAGAGGAAGGTTGCAGTGTCCAGTTGGGTAAAAGGAGGTTGCTGGGAATAAAAGAATCGGGCACCTTTGCCCCTAATATGGTTTTGCAGGTAAATGGCATTTTTACTGAATCACTGAATTATGAAAAATCTCATAATATATACTTTTCCTCATAAGAAGCTCTCAGACTTATGGAGTATTTAAAATTCTTTGGAACCCTTTTTTAGATCATTGATGGGAGAGGCCACAGCGCTCAGAGAGTGGAGTCTGGGATAACAGTCCGGTTGCTGGAGAAAAGCTGTGGTCTGAGGGGCAGGGGTTCTGTCCAGAAGGAGTCCCTTTGATCAGTAGGGAGAGGCCGAGGTTGAGGCCAAGGCTGTCACGCTCTTGGGTCACCGCCGTCCAGTGGAATGCCTTTCTGAGGCTCCTAGTAGGAGTCCAAGAATCCCCAGGTCTCCAGGCGCCCCAGAAAGGCTTCATCTTCCCACGGCCAGCAGCCTGGGGTGGACACGTGGAAAGCTGTGAGCTTTGTGTGAACCACACTCATTGTGAGGGACGTGGTGTGACTACCTCAGGACTTGGCGAGGGGCACTCATACGAGTGGCTGTTTCACAAAAGAAAACCTTAACTGGAGAAACCACACTTCCTTCAGGGGCCCCTTCTGGGAGGGGAACCCTCCCCTTACGGTTAGTGTTGGGACGGGGGAACTGAAGTCTGCACCCCAACACAGAACTAGTCCGCTCCTCTGAGTCTGTGTGTCAGGTTGACGGCATATTTCTTGGCCATGCGGTAGAGTGGAACGTTACTCTGTCCTGCCTCTATCCCTGCTGGTGAGCTTTGTATGGCTCTTGGTCTAGTAACCCCAACCGTATTCCCAGGGCCACCTCTTTCTCCCTCATATACCTGTGGGGATGCCTTCCAGAAGCACACACAACACGGGAGCTAATTTTCTCTTAAAGACAGGTATTATAAACCCCTTTGGCCACATGGCAGCTACAGAGCCCCTCCGAGATTTATGCGGATCGTTCTAGAGCACACACACGGAACTCTAGTGGCCACGGTGATGGGAACCCTGCAGACCTCTCTGTTCATTCATGGGAAATACTGAGGGTCTTTCACGGAGGTCTTGGATGGCCAGGGAACTGGCTGGCTTTTTTGGCTAAGTTATGGAACAGAGCTGGCTTTTAAGAAAAAGGTTAGTTCCTCTATTTTTGGCCACAAATACCTGGCACTGGCTTTCTCTGAACATCTCATCACATATCAGAAACCTCATCCCGGATCCCCACAATCCACGCATGGGAGCAATCCGAGTGAGTTCCCAAAGGCAAAGGAAGGAAACCAGCACAGGGAATTTTAGCCCCTCTTTGTTCAGGCAGCTTTGCATCCAGGTTTGCTGGAGAGGAAGCAGTTATCAGCTCAGACCGGAACCAGAACACCTCTTCAAATCAGAAGAAAATAGACACTGATGTGGTTAAAAAGCAAAGCAAACCAAGCAAATCCCTGACAGGCGTAAAGACAAATGCATCTGACCTGTCGAAATCAGCAAAAAAGCTATGGAACTATAGAATCACAACATATTACACCTAGCACCACCCGTTCGTTTTCAGGATAGGGAAGCTGAAACTCTTTGCTCTGTGGCCCGCTGCCTTCCCCTGGAGACACGGAACGCACAGGTCTGTACTAACAAGTTCACTGTGACGTATTGAACTTAAAACCAATAGGAAACCCTGGAGATTTGCTTATGACCCTGAAACAAACAAACAAAAAAATAACCCAAGAAATCAAAGCAGTTTTTCACCAGGAGGTCCTAATAACAATGTTTTTATGAGAATAAACACCAAAAATGAAAGAAATAGAAAGCGTGTATTTCCCTACTCATCGGGAACATAATAAGATAAACGGTACCCCTGTCAAAGGCTATCGCGATGAAAGGCACCAGGCGTGTTTGGCAGGCAAACAAAATTGTCACGCAAGTTGACAAGATGGCAAATCTTTCTCCCACTTCACACAGGACTTCCTTGTGTGAAGGTGAGCTAGAATGGCAGGGAGCTCTGGGGGACAGAGGATGGGAATGGAGACAGAAAGGGATGGGGACAGGGACACAGGAGGGAACCAAGTGGTCTGAGGGCGAGGGGTGAATGGAAAACAAAAGAAAACAGACAAGGAGGGGAGAAATCTGCAGGGGTGCTAGAAGACCATCGCTGATGGGCTGGGGGGGTCTTAGCTCTTGGGGGAGGGTCAGAGATTAGTAAGTAACCATTTGGGAAAGTGCCACAAATGTCAAAAAGGTAGAAACCTCTCGGCCTCTCACCATCTACTTTACATGGTGAGGAAGAGCCAGCCCCGGGCACTGTATGGAGGTAAAAACGGGGCCCCTCGGAAATCAGGGACTGACCTGCAGCCCAGGAAAGGTCCTGCATGTTGAAAAATGACCTCTTTTTGGTAAACGGCACGAAGGCGTGAAAGGGATTCCTGCAGGGGTCACAGGACAGCTGTGCACGTTGTTGGGGACACTCAGGATGAGGAGAGTGGGTGAGGGGTTGGCTCACTCCAGGAGGCTTAGCACCAAGGTGCCTTCACAGGAGGCGCTTTTGACCCAAAGGAGAGCTCAGGGGAAATAACTTTTTAAAAGTCATAGGAAAAATACCGTTAGTAAAAAAGAAGACATCTCGCTTTAACATCAAAACAGAAATGATAGAAAAACTTCAATCGTTAGCAAACTATATACAGGTAAATGTTTTCTTCCATATAAAAGACCCACTGCCTGCAGTATAGACAGGTCCTTACCAAAAATAATTACAAGAAAAAAGTAATTAATTGGAGCTTTTATCATCTAGGGATTACTCTTGGAAACTCCACCCCCCCTCCCCACTGCCTAATGTATACAGTGGTCAGATAAGCTGTGACCTTCATTATGCAATTCTGAAACTTACATTCTGACCTGCTTTGAAAAAATGCATTAAAGCTCAATTAAACGCACTGAAGGTTCCTGCAACAGAGCTTTATCTAGTGAATTACTGAGGTAACGATTGTTAAACTTAAGACGACAGGTTGACAGCCTGGGGGAGCCTCGCCCACAGCGTCTAAGAGGGCATGGGTGGGATTCCAAGGAGGGTGGGAGCCTGCTGGGGGGTGGGAGCCAGCCCAGCACCAAGGAAACATCTTCTGCTGGGGTCAATAAAAAGGAGAATCCTCATTCCTCAGCCAGGAATATGGGTAACTGGAATTTTAAAGAAGGATTTAAAAAAATGCTGATTTTTCCCTGTTAGGGAAAAGAAAAATAAAACTCTAGGAGTATTTATGGGATTTAGTTTTAAAAAGCAACTTCCCAGGGGGCAGTCCACAACCATCGGCCTGTCCCCCCACCACCGGCCACCCAACGTTTCTGCTTCTCTGTTATTCAGCACACTTAGCATTTGTCCTCCAGGCCCCCTGTGTGGACGCAAGAGGGCCTGCTTTGAACCTGATTTGCCAGAAATTTTAATGCATCTTTTCCAAGCGACTCCATTTAGTTGAGGTTTGACAATGAAAAGCAAGGTTTTTTTTTTTGTTTGTTTGTTTGTTCTTTTTTTTTTCTTCCTGGACGGTGAACACGAACCACTGCATTGTCTAACCTTACATAGCGCTTTTCTGTGTTCCGAGTCCTTTCCCTGGACGGTCCTCCGTTGCCGGTGAGGCGGGCGGAGCCCATCCCCGGTCAGGGATGAGGGAACGGAGCGCGGCGGGCTTGCCCATGGTGGCCCCGGGGGGCAAGTGGCAGTCAGGGCCAGCACGCGCACCTCCCTCCCTGGGCCAGGGCGCTGTCCCACTGGCTGTGGGACTTGCAGGCCTGTTTATTTTGGCGGACGTTTGCAATAAAACATTTGGTCTTTGGAATGAGCGGAGTGCAAGAAAAATGGCTCTTGGAGGGCAGCGTCACTGTATTTCTTACAGAGAAGAGAGCCCAGGACTGGCAGGTTCCTCTCTTAAAAGGTGGCCGTGATGGATCTGTCTTCCTCCACCGTTATTGGCTCAGAGTGGTTTGCTGGGAGGTGCGGAAGACCGTTTGTCTGTAGACAAATGTCCAGGATCCTGTGAGTCATCGCAAGTCCTCAAACCCATTCATTTGTGTGTCACGTCATATAGGGATGCTTTTTTATTTCTCCCATGCCCCCATGCAGAGGGCAGGGGGGTTGGGTGGCTGGTTCACCCAGCTGTAAAAACCCAGCAGTACTTACTGAGCCCCGTGTCACGTGTGGATTACCATCTGGGTCTATTAGCTGTGACTTTTGCCATATTCAGTTATACACGTGGGTCCTTGACCCCCAAGGGGTCCGGGATGGACTCAAGCTGTCTGTCTGCAGCCCCTGGATGTTGGATGTGCTCGTCCGACTCAGGTAAAGAGGCCGCTGTTCCTACTTACGATAAGCATCCAAAAGGGGAGAACGTGGAGTTATCAGTTATCAGTGAGGGTCAGGACTGGATCGACACCTTTGTGGGTCAGGCACTGTGAATGGGAAAAATAATAAACTCGTTGTAATGCATTTGCTTTGGCTTGCAGGGCTGAGAAAAGATGTCATGGAGTTAAGGTCAGAATGTGTGCCCTGGGTGATCCAGTCTGTCCCTCCTGAAAGTGCCTTGGGGAGGAATTTCTCGGAGCTGTCGGTTTATTCAGGAAGGACCTTGTTTGCCTTTGAATACCCACCGCCCTTTGTTTCTGCCTTTCTCTGGCCTACCTGCCCTTCAGATGTGGACGTCATTTCCGTTCTGATCTTATCTCCCACCAGAGGTGAGTGGAGGTGAGAACAGGGGCAGTATCTTTGTGCTCTACACAATGTCCACCTGGTCCCAACACTTTAGGCCTTGGTACAAGGTCGCGGCTCTAAGGAGACAGGAGATGTTGAATCCTTGCCAGTGGTCGCCCTGGAGGGGCCGGGGGATGACTCATGAATTGGGTCCTAGTGTGACCCCACCTCCTGGTTGGCCAGGTTGACATCTGTCGTCACGGCGCACGGTTATCAACGGTGCCTTCCTTTACTTGCAACAAGTCCCCGATGGGACAAGAGAATATCGCCATCCTATTCACAGAAGAAGCAGGTGGCAAAGTGGTCTGCATAGGGTGACCGAGGGAGAAGGAAGGCAGTGGGTGGGTAGTTACCAAGCTCTGTCCCTTCAACAATTCCGCGAAAGGAAGAGGGCTTATTCCAGATCCTCTTGAAAATGTGTCGATTGCTGCCTCTCTCCATCATTTCAGCTCAGTGCCGGCTGGAGCCTCTCAGGACACCGGACTACATGCGCGAGGCCCTTGGCTCTGAGGGCCAGCCTAGGCGTCCAACCTCATTGCCCAGTCTTCTCTCCTCTATGACATCATCGCTCTTTCCTCTTGAAGACAAATGCTCTCTGGTTTTCCAGCTTGGTACACTCATCAGCTGATGACATTTGAGAGAACCCAGGAAGTAAAAGGGTTAACAGTGACGCACCAAATGAAGTTAAAGGAAACATGTTGAGAAGGAGCTAGGAAGGTGACAGGTCTCCGGCCCCAGCTTCCCGGGGAGGGGAGGTCTTCCGAGGTGGGACAATGACAATGCTGGCGGGAGAGGCTGCTCAGAGAACTGCAATTGTCCAATAGAAAGGGGCATCCAAGAGCCCTTAAAGGTGTAGCAGCACAGCAGCAGACGGTCCCAGCTGTGGCTGTAGCCGAAATCCCGGCAGAGAGCTGGAGACACAGGCATGCCGAGCCTTCACTCTTCCGGTTGAGCTCTGGCCCTCAGGAAGGGCAGACGGCCCATAGTCACCTGTGGTCACCCTCTGATCAACCCTCAAGCCAGGCCCCTGGGAAGGGTCTGGCCTGACACTCTCCGTCTTCTCCCTCCTCCAGGGCAAGGTGCTTTCCCCAAGGCTCTGGGCTGGCTGGCTTCACTTCTTGGCCACCAACCATGGACTCTGGCCCTTGAGGAGGCATAGAGAAGGGGAAGGTTGAGGAGGAGTCCTACCAGTGATCGGCACGTGGGGATACCTCTCCGGACCAGGGGGATCCCACAGACCTGGCCGACCCAGGCAGACTCCCGGCGTGGGCCCCCCTTCCTACCCGCTTTCTTCTGTAGAAATCTCATTTGCCCTCCCTTGACTGGAGAAGCAAGTATGGCCCGGGATTATGCTCGATGGAAGATTGTGCCTGGGATGGCGGGCAAGGCAAGGGGAGGACTGCTTGTCCGCGGGGCCAGCTCCTCCCTCTGTCCTCTGTCCTCCCTCCCTGGCAAACTCTGTCCTCCCTTCATTCTGGCCACACTGGCTGCCACAGAGTCCTCTGGCTGTGCCCTCATTTAGCACTTAGCACATACGTCTTTGCATTGCTGGGCACCCCTGTTAAATCCTGGAGGGCAGGCTGTGTCTCACAGTCCACAGGAGTGCCCTGGCCTTCCTGCCCCACTGCCTGCACATAGTAGGTGCTTCACCAAGTAGACTGTTAACTCGGCAGGTCATGGATGTTTATGAACCTTGGCCACGGGAGGGAGGCATTGAGCTAGGTCTCTAGGTGCCTAATGCATTAGACAGTCCCTCCCCTCTAAGAGTTCACTGTCTGGGTTGGAAGACTGACTTTTCCTCCTCCAATAGAAGGCGGAGGAAGAAAAAGACACAGAGTTCTGGGTTGTTCCAAGGAGGAAGACTCACCTAACTTAGGAACCCAGAAACGTCTTCCCAGGGCCCTGGTGGTGAGAGCTGAATTTTGACAGGTGAGAAAGGACAGCGTTCCAGGCAGAGGACCCGGCGTGGGCAAGGGTGTGGAGAAGAAGCGGAGAATGCGTGTGGGCCGTGTAAGCAGACCCTTGCCGGGGAAGGCCCCGCAGTGCTGAGGCTTGTCCCCAGTCCTGCTCGCCTCCGTCTATCCGGTTCTTGGACAGAGGCTTGGGTGTTGCTCAGGGGCAGGCTTTTCTAGGGACCAGGGGGTCACTCTGTGTGTGGAATCCTGCCTTAGCGAATGAAACCCGGCTCTCCTTCCCTGCGCCACCCCAACCCCCCCCACCACAGTGAGCAGCAGACAGCCTCGAGGAAACACCACCTCAAAACTCTGCTCCTTGAAGAACCGAGCAGCCGGCCCCTGCCTGGTCCTGGTCCTTCCTTCTTTCCCTGCCTCCCTCTTTGTGTGCGTCCTCTTTTCTGGTTCACTCACCGGCGGCCCACCCTTCTCTTTTCTAGCTTAGGTGCTCGACTCTCAGGGTGCCTTAAAGTGAATCCAGGCGCAGGGCCGGGGCGGGGGGCAGGGGTGGTGTAAGGTCAGGGGTGCAGAGGGCCGGATATGGGGGGGAGGCAAGGCGAACCTTACCACGGCCGCACTGCGTCCTTGAGCCTTTGTGGGGCTTTGGGGATCCTCCCTGTGTGCCAGGTAGTTAAACCCCTATCGCTTTGTCTCTGATGAATTTAGCGGTATAGATACCGATGAGAGCAAGCGCCTCTGCGGCCATCCCTGCCCTCCGAGAGCCGACCCCGCTCACCTACCCCACCAGCACAGGGCTGCTTGGGGTCCTCTGCTTAGGGTTATGGAGCACACACATGCAGCACACAGTTTTGCAATGCCAACCCCATGCATACTACTGTCACAGCCAGACGGCTCTAGGCGGAGGGGGCAGGGAATGCTCCAGTGTCCGGTCCACCCAGGAGCCGACCGGTCAGCGGAATCAGTGGGTTTCCGGGTCGTCAGAGGTCACCTAAGTCAACTCCCTTATTTGCCACTCAGGGAAACAGAGAGCAGGAGTAAGGTGCCCCACGCCACATAGTTGACAACGGAGAAAGGACCGGAAGCCGAGCCTCCTGACTTGCTGGCCAGCGCCCTCCCTGTTCGGGGGCTAACCCCAACTCTCCCCGTGTCCTTGGCGCTCCATTCTGTAGGATGAGGTCAGGGGAAGGGAGGCCAGCCCTCGGCCTGGCAGGGAGGAAGCACAGGGGGAGGCTGAGAAGGGGTGAGGTGTGGAGGGAGTCGTTTCTTCCTTAGCGAGGTGGAGGGCTTCCTTTGGCCCACGTGACTGCAGAGGCACAAGTCACTGACCTTGGTGAGAGCGATTATGTGGGCCTAGACCACCCTGTTCCACTGTCAACCACGGGGGGCACCGGTTCAGTCTTCTGGCAAGCCTCCAGGTAGGCAGGGGCGTGAGCCCCAGAAGGCAACAGGTCTCAAGACCCAGCACTTAGTTCCTAGAGAACATTTGCCGGAAGGACTGTAATGGGCTCCGTGGGGCCGGGCTTGGGTGTGCCACTCACTTCCCGGGCAGGCACGTCTCAGCAGGAGGGGCTGCACGTCCCAGGGACGGAGTGAGTGTCTTTAACCTCTGTGAACCTTCTCTGGTCACCGGCTCCCGGCACTGCCCTCCCGCAATGCTCCCGCGTCTCGTGCACCTGCTCTGCCGGTGTCAGTCCTGATCTATTCTGCGGACCGCTCGACCATCGGTTTCCCTGCTTCTAACGTCCCCGCACCCCGTGTGACACAGAGATGAGTTGAGTCAGGGTCCCAGGGGGACCCAGGTGTGCAGCTCGAGGCCCTGCAGGGAGGAGGTCCTGGCTGAGGATACACGAGGCACCGAAGCACGTGAGGGTCAAACCTCAGTGGACGGCCACGCACCGGGGAGGGCAGGGTGGTCCCCGGCCGGTTGTTTCTTTTTGTCTCCGACCACTGGGCAGCTTGCAGTGAAATGTGTGGAGGACCTTCCCCTGCCCATCCAGGGCTCTCCTGCCAACTTATTTCTCCTTGAGGCTGACTTTTAAACTTGCCCTAACACATATTTCTAGGCTATTCTCTATGTTCTAGTGAAGGGGATCCCTGTGGTATCAACGGGGGGGGGGGAGTGTAATAAGGAAGTGAACACCAGGATGGACATAAAGTTCGAGGGTTTTCTCTGGGGACAGTTACCCCGAGTACTCAGCTCACACAGAAGCTCAGGTTCTGGAGGCTTCCAGTTAATGTTTGACTCTAGCCTGAGGCCATCAGTGGGTTCGGGCTGCTCCAACGAGAACCTGAAAGGGAGTGGGTCTACAGGAACCAGGTTATACTGATTCCTCAGGACCTCAGTCCGGCCAGGGCGGGAGGAAGTAAATGGAGCGGGTGAGGCGGCCACTCTCTCCGGGAGTGGAGGATGTGGGCAGGGCAGCGTTCTGACTTTCAGGGCCCGTAGTCCCTTTTATGGCCACAATTACATTTTATGACTGCTCTGGTAGAAAGATGAATATAACCCTGGCTGGATTCATTATTAGACATTCTTTTTTCCCCCCTGAATTGAAAAGAAATGAAAAGGCAAATGTTTTCTTAGCTCCTGAAAGTTCCGCGGGGCCGGGCTCGCGGCATTGTGCGTGAAGAAGGCGGCCCTGGCTGGGGCTGGTAACATCCCGGACTCAGGATCCCTCGGAAAGGGCCACATCCTGGAAGTCTCCCGCCACAGGAATAACGACAGTGCCGGCGGGAGGCGCGGGCCTCTGCCCCGTGGGGAGGGGACCGGCGACCGGTCAGTGACCATGGAGGTCAGCTCCAGGTCTACTTTTCAGTAGCTTCGTTTGCTTTTCAAACGAAGAAGCTGAAACGCAGAGAAGGAAGCGGATTCCCAAAACACGAGTGGCCGTCTAGAGTAAGAATGTTGATATGGTTGGTCCCCTGGGTCGGGGCAGCCGGTGGTCCCCTTACCACAATGTGGCAAGGGTCCCACGAACGTGAAGCCCCCTAACGTAGCGTTCGTGTGACTGTGCCTACAGCAGCGTGTTATTTTCAAGCCCCGAGGAAGCACCAATGTACGTTGTAAAACATCGAACAGTAAACCTGTGTGCCACACGCAGGGGGTACTTAAGGCAGGTTCCCTGAGACCTCTCCTAAGCCGTGTGCTGTGAACAGAACTCTGTAACCCTCTATTTAGTAACAAATAAGCACAACTTCGGAGTGCCAGTCGGGCCCAGATTTGTGAGTGTTTTCTGAATGTTCTTTGTCGGAGTGCAATGGCCACGAGGCAAGCTTTCCAGCTGCTAGTGGTGCGTGGGCCTTGCAAATCTGTGTCAAACGAACGGCCACCAACAGCGGTAGCTGTGACTAGTGACTGTCGCTCAAAAGGAAGGAAAACACAAAATCACCAAAAAACAAACAAAAAAAAACAACAACAGAAAACCCCCCAAGAAACCAAAAGCAGTAACAAATAGCCCTTTGGAGTCCTGGGGATCCTAGAGGGTTTCAGCACAAGCGAATCTGAGATGTTCACGTGGCTCTAGAACGAACTTGGGATATCTTACAATAGACGTTGCTTCAGAGTCCCCTCCCTCCCTCTGTCGGACCTCACAGTTTCATACAGTTGCTGTCTACTTCTGAGGACCCCTGCTTCGGAACTTGCTGCTCTCACAAGAAAGAACGTATTTAATTTAATGATTGATCAGCATCAGGAATTGCCACGTTTAACTTTTTTTAATAATGAAAATCCGTAAGAGCTTAAAATATTCTTGGCAAAAACACCACCGATGTCCACATCCCCGTGAGTCCACACGTAAGCTGGCCAGCACCTTAGTTTTGGCCGGCCCCCTTCGGCACCAGAACACTATAATTTATTAAGCTTCAATACTTAATAAGTGTGCACAAATATCATGCAAACATATGCCCGTACTCACAAACAAAAAGTGTATTAGAGTCGTAGACGTATACAAAACATCTTGTAAACAAAAGGAAAGAGGTTGGCATTTTCTGTACAAAATATGCAAGGTTTTCTTTTTCTTTCTTTTTTTTTTAATAATAATCTGTAAGATGCATCATACTTCCGGCATTTTCAAAAAGTGAAAACTGTATAAAAATAAATACTCTATGTACAAACACACACACAGGCCAATCCCAGGTTAGAGGCATCACTGCAAAACAAAAACACACAAAACAACGTAGAGTTAGTGTCAGTGGGTCTGCGGGCGTCTACTTCCCTGGTGGGGAAGGAGTGTGCTCTCTGGAGGGCTGAGGGGGCAGCTCTGGAACAGGGCCCCGCGACCCCCTGGGCGGAAGACCCCAGAGCTGTCTGCACCCCGAAGGAAGGCAGAGGCAGGAAATCACTTTCGCCTTCCTGTCACCCCCTTCCTGGCCACTAGAGGGCACTTGCTCTCTATGTGGCCTTTGGGGGCTTGGCTGTTGATGAATTACCGCATCGTCCCGGACTGAATTTCTGGTGTGGACCAACAGACAGGAGGCTTTCTAGTTACTTCCCCAAGGCACCGTAGCTCTGGACAGTGGCTGTTCTCCCCCTGCCAACCTCAACCACTGCCATCTCCTACCCATCAGCGGCAACCTTGAAGAAGGAAATCTTGGAAACACGTCATTTGACACGTCTCTTCCCTCCGCCTGTGGAGTTTTAACTAGGTCTCAAGGGACACACCAAAGGGACGAGGCATGGCTGGAGAGACGGATTCTCGGGGGGGGGGCATCTCCCTTGAAGCTGAGTTTTTCCCTTCTCTGCTCAGGGATGCTTTGGGTACATGTACTTCACCTTGGGCCTGGTGTCTTGGTGGTTTCACTACCTTTAACTCAATCCCGTGAGCTAAGGAGATTCCGGGCATTTAGCACAGAGGAACCCTTCATCTCATTGTTAAGCGGGCCACTACTGTCCCTGAGACAGGGCTGGGTTAGCTATGCACAAACTCTTGGGTAGGTTGGGTTCTCCAGCCCTTTTAGAAGGACAGACCAACACCTGGAGACCGCGTAGTGAGGGCTGTGAGAAGTCTCGGTGGGAGCCAGGTGGAGGGTGGCTGCGGAGGGAGGGTGGGCAGCATCGTGGCCGCCACCTTTGCCGAGGACCCGGGTGGGCTTCCGGATTAGTGACCTGATGGCTGTCATCAAGTCAGCACAGAGGAGCCCTGTGCTTTGGGGGCCCGGACTGAGCGGGGTGATTGGGTTCAGGAGCACAGCCCTGTGGTGTTAGACGGTGTTAATGATGCCAACGCCAAGGCTAGCGTGAGCAAATGAAAGCTCGTTGCTGATGGGAATTCTGGGAGCCCAGGAGATGCTGGGCAGCAGGTTCCCCGTGTGCCAGCAGGAAGCTCTGGCAGCTTAAGTTCAAGGGGAAGGGTAGAGTGGTGAGCCGGTCAGTCTCTACGAGGAGGTACAGAAGCTAAGTGAGTTTATAGTTCAAGCAACTTAGATTCCCGACATCTGTATAAATGTCATCATGTGGCTTACATGACCTCGTGTGAACGCTGCGAGAATAGCTGCCGATAACTAATTTTGAAACACGGTCTAGGGGCGCCTGGGTGGCTCAGTCGGTTAAGCGTCCAACTTTTGATTTCAGCTCAGCTCACAAAGATCCCAGGGTTGTGGGATCACCCTGAGTGTGGAGACCCTCTCTCTGTCCCTTTCCCCGTTCATGCCCTCCTTTTCTCTTTGTCTCTCTCTCTCTCTAAAACACAACAAAACAAAAACAAAAACCCAAAACAAAAAACCCCAAGGTCTAGTAGTCCTCGGAGGAAAGGTGCTGTAGAAATTAACCACACGAAGCATGAAGAGATCGGCTGTGGGGCTACATGGACCCGCCGTACGCTGGGGTCCGCGGATGCCTCAAAAAACATTTTTGAAGGTTCTCTAAGTGCGTGCAGTGAATGGGATGTTTAATGGGCACCCTGCCTTTGGGATCATTCCTTTCTCGACCCATGCCTTGCAGCCTCATCTGCAGAAAGGCCCAGCGTGGAAAGTGTGCGTGCATGATGTCACTTGGGAATGGAGCCCCAAGGACCCCTGTGTCCCCCGAGGCACCGCAAACCACCGGGCGGCCTTACCTTGTTCCAACAGCCCTGGACTGGTAAGCCATCTTCGCCCTGCGGGGAGGAAGGAAGGCAGGTGGCTCAGACTCTGGGACAGCCCGGCGAGCAGGCAGGACAGGGGAGCAAGGGCCACAAACACTGTGGCAGCCCGCCTCTTGTCTATCCCTCTCCTCTGCTTCAGGGCAGAGCCTCCGAAATGGATGGGAGGCAAGCCGGACTTCCCACTGACTAGGGTCACACGCAGTCACCGTGCAAGGCCAAGGGGGGGGGCTGCCCTAGCCTGTGGGGTCAGTGAGCAGCGGTGACCTGAGTGTCCTTTTAGGAACAGCCCTCGGCCGCGCAGGTCTCTGCTCTGGCTGTACTGAATGCTAGGTGCTCACAGCTCAGTCATTCAGCGCTTGGAGGCCTGTTTCGTCCTCTGTGAAACCTGGGGAAGGTGCGGTTGTATGAGGTGATCACTAAGGTGTCCCCAGCTCTCCTATGATCTTAGTTTCCTCCCTTCCTGAACAGCAGGAGGAAGAGACCTAGGCGGTTCCCATCCGTTAATCAATAAGGAGGAGGGCGGGGTGCAAAGAGGCAAGCAACCTCACGGGAATCGCAACATGGTCTCGAGGTGCCTTCAGCAGGGCGACGCTGTCCTCGGGCTCAGCCTCAGCCATTACTGGGAATTTGGGGCCGGGGGCGGAGATGAAGTGGAGGATGGGGATCAACCGTGCCCCGTCTGTCCCCTTTGCCGGTGGCACCCACAGAGCACCTGTAGCCCCAGGACGTCCTGAGGTTTCTCGGGCCCTGATATCCTGGCCCCCTCTGGCATACCCTGGGGGGATCTGGAAACTGTGAGACAAGGTGGGAGTGTGAGGCTGAACCGGGGCCTAGATCCGGTCTAGAATTGCAGCCCAGATCCTAGAATTCCACGCTCCAGGGCACAGAAGGATGGACGCAGGGTTTCAGATGACTGGAGCAAGCGGTTAGCCCAGAGGTGGTTGAATGGGAGCCCTCTGTGCCGCAGATCGATTTCATCCACCACGACAGGTGCCTAAACCTCTGGCCTGGCAGGTAGCGGGCAGCCGGCCCGCCGCAGAGGGCAGAAGAAGCCTAGTTATCTCAAACTGAGATAGCTCCCCCTGCCCCCATGTCCACAACGACACAGGGCAGGGGACGGGAAAAGAGCCACGACGAGAAACAAGAAAGGGAAGGTATGTACACTTCCCCAGTGAGATTCATAGACAAAGGACACATCGGTATGGGATGTTATTGCAGAAAATGCCGCTTTGCATTAAGGACCAAATAAAGATGACCTTCATTGTCCCCTCTGGGTCAGGGAGGGTCTGCAGGGGGAGGTGGTGCATTCCAGGGCTTCATGGAGACCTGCCCCCTTCCCCAGCCTGCCGTGGCGCGACACTTCACATGGACTCTGGAAGGGAGAGGAGCCTCCGCGGGGCCACGGCGGCATTCCCATTGGCACGTGATGGTGGCAGGGCGACAGAGGAGAGTGGGGCAGGCGGAGGGAGTGTGTGAGAGAGGAGCAGGGTGGCGCGGGCCAGCAGAACTCAAGGTACTCAGGCCATGGAAGGCACGTGGCGGAGAGGAGACCTGGCCGGTGATTAGTGGAGGTGCTCTGGGGGGACCGGGGGTCCTATGGCTGCGTGCTCGGGGGTCATCAGGCCAGGCGGTGGGGAGGTGGGGGCAGTGAGCAGGGGCTTCAGCAGAGGGGTGGGGGGAAGGGGGAGCATGCTACCCTGCAGTCTTCTTTTGTTGTCTATACTGGTCCTAAAAAGTCCCTTCACGGGCTCCGTGGTCACCTCTCAGGGGCACACAGCGTATTTTCCTACAACTTTTTCTCTTCTCTTCAGAGATAATTCTCGTGTGACCCCGGGGTGAGACGTGGGACCTGGAGTCCTCATGTCTTACTTGTATGAAAATAGCTCCGCGCACTCTAGACCTCCTGGGGAAGTATAGGAGAGCGGGAACCTTCTAAGCCAATTGCCTTGGAGTGAGGTGCCATCCACTTCTCCCCTTGCAGCGAGGTGAAAGGGTGGCTATGGGGCTAGAACGTCCCTGCCCGAGAGACCCTGAGCCAGGTGTGAGCAGCACTGTGGCCACTCGGCCAGCACATGCGTGGGTCCTAAGAGCCTCCCTGTCTCCCCTCTTCTCTTCCTCAACTACATTCTCGACCTTTCCATTCTCTTCCAGACTTGCCGGTGGTGGGTCATCTGCAGATGAAAGGGAGGGAAGCCAAGGGAGGGTCTTGTAGTGTCTCCCCGGGTTGAAGCAAAAAGGATGAATCGTTTAGTATCTAAAATCCTGACCTTGGACCATCCTTTAGTTCTGGTGGTAGCACCGGGGTAACGACCCCAGAGCCAGCCTGGAAGAATGGGCAGAGTGGCCCCCTCTTCTACCTCAGTTCTAGAACTTCTCAGTCTACGTTTATGAGCATGCCCGTCTGTCCCCGGCCACATCACAAGATGGCGGAACGGGAAGGGGTGTGGGACTGGCTCAGGCATCTCATTCAAATGTTCCGCCTGAGGCTCAGCTGATGCTTGCTGAACCAACCGCAGTGTGTGAAGGAAGAGAAGTCACAGTTGCCAAGAACCTGTCCAGAGGATCTCACCTTCCTGACTTTCTGGGGGCAGGTTTGGCTAGAAGCCCCTAGGAAGGGAGGGTCGGATGCAGGATGGCTCACATTAAGGGGATGTGCTTTTGCAGCAGCTGGAGGAAGAAGCCGAGAAAACATCTGGCAAGCTTTGCGTGCTCCAGGGGGTATGCTTGGGGGCCCTGAGGACCAGCCAGGGCAGGGTGACCCTTAGCGTCTACAGAGAGAAGGGGCAGGAAGTGGAGACTGAGTGGATGGGGCAGGAGGCGTGAGGAGGGCGGCTGGAGAGGCATGCGGGCAAGAACCACACACGTGGGGAAGCCTGAGTCGGCCATGCAGGCGAGGGAGGGTGATGCCATACCAATGGGCACGGGGCATCCAGTCCGTCCAGCCCTGGTAACCCCGGCTCCCCTTTCTCTCCTTTAAAACCTCGGTGTCCCTGTTCACAAAACCAACCACGATGATTATTTAGGTTGAGGCCGGCCAGCTCCGACTGTGGAGTGGAGAGGCCCAAGTCTTACCCCAGCCAGGATGCAGGGCCTTGAGGCATCTACGAGCAGGGCCCAAATCCCCGTTGATCCTCCTGTCCCAAATTCAACCTCTGCGCTCTCTTTGGCTGCCACGAGAGCTGAGCCGTGGCACATGTACGACCAGCCCCCTCCCCATTTAAAGACTCAATTGGAAACAGCGCAGATGAACTTCAAAGGTAGCGTAGCATCGTTTTCAGAGCCACGGATTGTGAAGGCACTTGAGAAGCCCGGCTGACGTGCCACAAATCGTTCCTCAGAAGCCTGTTTGGGGGTGCTTCCCTACTGGTTTTAGCTGGATGGCTAGTGGGCACCGGGAGGCTGTATATTAAGAGCCCCCTTTCTCCGGCCTTGTTCTACCCAGTCTGGGGTATAGATGGCCCCCGGGGGACATGAACCCGGGCGGTCTCCTGCATCCTGACAGAGGATCCCAAAACACCTTGAACTGCTGGCCACAGAGGTGGCCGTGAAACGAAGAAGGCAAACGAGGGGCTCACAAACGCTACAGCGGCTTCCAAAGCCACGCTGGAGCTCGCGGCCAAGGCCTGCTCCCCAAATCGCTTTCCTCGGGAGCGGGTTCTCATTTGCACACGTCCACTGTTCTAGAGCTTTGAAGGAAAGGGATTCAGCCAGAATGACCGCAGCTGTGGTTTGAAGGCAAAGCCAACAGCAGGCAGAGTTTCCCTGGCCGAGTGAGCAGATATTTGCCTTCTTGGTTTCAAACTTGGCAAACCTCAAGGAACACACCAGAACAATGCAAGTGATAAATGAAGACATACCAACGGGCAGGGGGCGTCTAATCCAGGCGCTCCTTGGTCTCCCTTATCCCCTTTAGGCCCTCTAGAGCCTTTCTTCCCCCTCTCCCCCTGTAAATAATGGTTTAGTCCGAGAGAAAAAAATAACATCAAAACTTTAGGATCATTCCCGTGTTAAGGTTAGAAACAGAAAAAGAAAAAAAGAAAAATCAAAGAGGGAAAATACCGTCTCTTAATTAGGATCTTCTTCCCAGTAGGGTTTGAGGCCAGCACCCATCCTTACTCCTCTAGAAACTGGAGACTTTGGTTCAGGCAGGTGGGCAGGGGGCAGGGGAGGAAACTGAGGCCCGGGGACAGGGAGCAGTGGGGCTCAAAGCTGGAGGTGGAGGGAAGTGTCGATGGAATCTATCTGTGGCCAGCGTTGCTAACACCGAGCCCAGAGCGGTCTGTGATGAACAGAGGACCCACTTCCTTCTCTTCGAGGGTCCATTTTTGAAAGGCTTTGACATGGCAACTTTTGTCCCAATTGGTTTTCATCCCTTTGCTATTCTATTAGGAGGCGAGATGATTTTATCTAGAACCCTGGGATATGTGTGCGTGTTTGTGTGTGTGTGTGTGTGTGTGCACATGCGTGTGTGTGAGCGTGTGAAGATGTGCTTGGGCATGCGTGTACAAGCGTGTGCATGTACGATTGTGTGCTTGCACATGAGTGTACAAGCGTCCATGTGTACGTGTGTGTCCGGGGCTCATGGTGGCTCCTGGTTCTCAGTGAGGTCCTCTCACTGTACGTGCGTCTCTGGCCCGTCCTGGTCCGGATCATAGGCAGCTATTCGTATATTGACAGGTTGGTTCAAGGAGCTCATTTGTTTCTGCAAAACTTCCCTAAGCATCCTCTTTCTAAATCGAACCCCACTTTGTATGCGTCAGGATCACTCTCCATTTAAAAAGGGGCAATGGGGAGTTCTTTAATGACTTTGAGTTTGGATTTTCACATGTTGGGTTTCCTGACAAAGGGGCCGAGTGTGCCCGTGGGGAGCCTTCTTGGGAAGGGGTCTCCTCAGCCGCAGAAGACCGATGGCGTAATGCCTGGGGGCTTCCACTGTGCTCCCCGAGGTGGACAAGACCTTGAAGGCGGGCAGGCCGGGATCAGAGCAAAGGATTGGAGCCAGAGCGCGTTCTGCTTATTACTAGCAACGTGTCTTGGGGAAGTTACTCAACCTCTCTGAGCCTGTAGAACATGGATAATATGACCTTCTTCAAAACTTTGGTGTGATGTCTTTGTGCACGGTAAGTGCTTAATACTGACACATGGCACGTGCTCAGCCAGTGAGAGTTGCCGCACAATGATGCCAATGACAATTGTTACTTCTTGTTGGCCAGTATTGGAGCCGAGGCTCCGGACACGATCCTGTCACGTCTACTGTGTTCCTGCAGTGGAGGGCTGCAAGGTTCCTCGGAGGGAGGCAAAGGACGAGAATAGTTTTTATGTTTCCCCGAATCTTTGGAAAGTCCTCCCATTTCTTGATTCCAGGGGTTCCCTGTGATGGCCAGTGCACTGGTCTGAGTGGGTTTTCTGAAGTGCAAATACTACTTGGAAAATGCTGTGTTTAGGAGGGAACTTGTATATGCTCATTAGGTGTGACTGTGTTGGCCCTGAGCTATGCCCACCAGTGAGAACATGATGGCGTGAACTGTCCCCGAGCAGTGGACAAGCAAAACCACCGGCTGCTTGGATGGGAAGCCCACGGTCAACTTTCTCAGCAATGTGGTCCCTTATTCACCTTGGGTCAGGTCAGTGTAAAAGTAAACACAGCTTCCCATGTTCAGAGGGTGGGCAAAGCTCCTGAGGGGTTGGCGGGGGTGGGGTTCCAGGTCCCTGATGATTCGCCTCTGGGCAACAGAGGGTCGGCGGTGGTCCTGACTTTACAGGTGGGCAGCTTGCACCACGGGCGCCATGTTCTAAGGGCCCAGGAAATGGCTTTACAGTGGAGGCCCTCTGGAGATAGTAGAGTACTAGCTTTACCTACATTTTCCCTGCCTCCCACCCCCAAAGAGTGACAAAAAGAGGCCTTGGCAAAGAGGGGGTTCTAGGTGGGGAAAGGGCAAGTTAAAGTCGAGGAGCAGAGGTTTCTGTAAAATATAGGGATGCATGAATTGACCTGAGAAGAAATAAATTGCAGCTGGGAGAGTGGAAAGAAAAGGATGAGGGGTATGGGGTTATGGTAATGGGGTGAACATGTTGGGCGGGGGGAGAGATACTGAAGGAGTGAAGGAAGGAAGTGTCCAGCCCGGGCCAAAAGAGATAATGGAGGAAGGAGAGGTAAGGAGGCAAGGGGACCTGGGGGAGCAGGCCGCTCGCACGCACAGGCACATGCACACCCAGACGGCGCATCTCGCAGTGACCTCAGCCTCCCCGCGTGCATGCAGACCTTCCGGCTGGCTGGCTGGCAGGCAGTCCCACCGCGGCACCCAATTTTCCTGACACCAGATTGCCAAATTCGTGCCACCGTTTATCTTGTGACCGCCTTTTTCATCCTAAACGTGGCTCCTGGGCCCGATGCACGAGGCCGCTAAAGGCCGAGAAGAGTACCGTCTCTTGCGACAAGGACAGAACATTCTTTCCATTGCCCTGTGTGTCCTCCTTAGGAAAGTGCCTGTTTGGGGCTCTGGGCCTTGCCGGCTACTGCAAGGACCTTCTTCCTTCCACGAACAGGAAAGAGGCTCCAAGGCCGTTGCCTGGTGGGACACAGGCAAGCCTAGTTTTAAGATGGCGCCTTGGTTCACCGTAAGTCAGAGCAACAGGCTTGCGGTGCAGCGACCGGGGGCCTCCCGGAGGCCCAGGCATGACGTGTGGCGAAGTCTGAGAGCTACCTCAGGTAGCCACCCTCTCCTACCGGGTGGGGGCGGGGCTTGGAACACCTGCAGCTTCACCTTCATGAGCAACAGTGGGGCTTCTAACTAGAATGTCATCTAAGCCCCTCTGGGCTTTTCCCTTGACCGAAGTGTCAATACTCTGAGCTTCAAGCCTAAGGGAAAAAAACCGTCCATGGCAAAGCATTGACTGTGCTTGGAACTTCCTTTGTTTTGAAGGCTTTATCACCAAGCCTCTACATCTCTCCCCAAAGGTCCATTAGGGTCTGGGGTAGAAAGAGGTCTGTCTGAGGAGGTGAGATGTAGGGGGAGCTCTTCCAGCACATTCTGGCATCCCGAGCGTCAGATCTCTTGAATAGAGGACACAAGCTGTTCCTTGATTCAGAGACCCGCTCTTCGGAATAAGTCAGTTGTCCCGAAAGCGGGTTTGTGCAACTTGACCGTTTGCCGGACTTGACTTTTACTAAGTGGCATATTGCTAATTTATGGGTGGGGCAGGGGAAAGTGTGTAAAACTTTTAGCTAGGAAGGAGTCGTGGAGAAGAAATATTCTCCCGTGGACTCCTGGGACCTCACTGGCGCATTCAGCAACCCCAGTCCCTTACATCAGCACCTCCAGCCTCCTGCCACCCCTCCAGCTGGGACAAGGGCATCTCTCTGCCTGTCTCCACGTCTAGGGCAACACGATCACTGCCACCGGAGGACTGGCTTTGCAGCCTCCAAATGGCTCACTGCCTCAAGCCAACTGGAAAAGTCTTAAGAAATAGTTCAAAAAGTATTAATTGAGTATGACAAAGACAACCAGAGCACTGTAGAAATAAATTAGAAAGGGAATTAGTGTGCCAGCTAAGAGGTGGAATGATCAATTTTTTTGGTGGTCACAGTCAGGAAGGTGGGCTTCCCAGCCTGCCGGAACAGCCAGCACATTTCTGGAAGTAGGTCTGTTTCTTCCGGTGATTTCTAGACTTGGTTTTCCGCGGACAGTTTAGTAGGGGTCCCTCTGCCTGCTTCCTCTTACTTATAGAGGCCACAGAACAAATTGAGTTGCTTTTGACCTGCTGCCAGAAAGGACAATTTAGGGATAGAAGGAGTTCAGTAAATACACCTTAAGTTGAAATGACAGGATATAAGATATAAGCAAGATATAAGCATACAGATTCTGGCACTTTCTAGCCATGAACACGGTTATCAGTGCTCGAAGATCAACCAGAAGACCAGGGCTTGAAAGCTATCTGCTGTGCCTCTGTCTGCGTGAGCTCAGTATATTTTGTCGTGATTCTGGCCTGTTCTCCATCCGTTCCCCCACTCATTCTCGTCTACCTCTAAGACCCTTGGATATTATGACCCACTAGAAGATGCGCTTGGGCCTCCAAGAGCTGTGTGCCACACTCCGAGAACCACTGGGAGGAAACAGCAGATGAGACGTTCTATGAAGGGACCCGGTGGCCATCTCTCGGTCGGATGTAGGTAAATGGTCCCTGCTGGGCCCAGAGGCGTCTTGTGTCATCCACCGTGTACCATCATACGGCCATGGGTGCTGTGGACATTCAATAATTGTGTCCTGCTGATGACGGCAGAGACCAAAGGGACAGCAAAGGACCTCGGGAGGTGCAATTCATTTCATGGTCCTGCTGACTTTTTCCAAGAGAAATAATGGCTGTGATGATTTTTTAAAGGGTTGGCTGCTTACAACAGCTGTCTGCTTGTGCTTGGAACTGGAATTTATTTCTTTCTCACCAGTGGCCTGGGATGCCTGGCGAAACTAAGTTTCAGAAAATACCATTTAGGGGTCCGTTATCAGGGCACCCTAGGGAGAGCTGGGCACGTGACTCCCGTTGCTGGATGGCAATGCTAATCTGATGGCCACCCTGGGATTCAGTCTCCCCTTGTCTTGTGGAAAAATCCATGCTTCTATTTCAGGATTAGGCCTCAGGCTGCCTGCGTGCTACACAGTGAGCCCCTCACTACAAAGCCTTTTAATTCAGGATGATTTGCCAGGAAAAACTGTATCTGCCCATGTTGGGTCAGGAATCCCCAATTGATCATTCCACCACATCATGAAGACATTAGTAAGCAGAGCCAGAGTGCAAAGGCTCAGACTCACCCGGTTTCCTTTGTCCCCGGGTGGTCCATGTAAACCCTGTAATAAATCGCACAAATGAAGACGCGTTAATGAGAAAAGGCAGGATGGCCATCCCGTCCTTCCTTCCAGGATCGTAAAGGTCTTCACTGATGTCTGATTCATCAGAGACAGGCTTAACTATCCCCATTTTACAGAAGGGGGACAAAGGGGCTTGACCTAGAGACAAATAATGAGTGATGGGCAAAGCCAAGAACACGGTCCTGGTTTTCTCTCGCAGCAGCCGAGGCCCGGGCCGGTGGCTCTATTCTTCTAGCTCACTCGTGCTAATGAGTGCCAGGTGCTGAGGACACGGCCTGGACACAGAGAGCTCTCCTGGCAGAAGAGGTGTTTGCATGGCTCTCCCGCCAGGCTCTTGCTAGAGAAATGACCCCAAAGCTGCTCATACCCTCTTTTCAAGGCACAGGCTGTTCTCCATTGTCTTTAGCTAGGGGAACGGCACAAGGCAAGGACCGGCCAGGGTTAGCCCGAGCAAAGCTGCCTGGGCGTGGAACTGGTGAACAGATTACCACCTCCCACCTTCCAGTGGGTGGGAAACAAAGGTCCTGGCTCTCTTGGGCGACTGACTTTTATAACAACCCAACGGGAAAATCTGCCGTAATTGGGAAGGCTGTCTCTTGGGAGAGCCGCCCCTCTCATGAAACCTCTCCCTCTGGCATTACGATGTTGTGGATTTGATTCTGCCCCTCCTCGACGGCAGGGGCCGCTGACACAGTCGTCTGTGAGGCCCCCACTGCACGGAACACAGAGGCTTGCAGCGGGAGGGGCTCGTATGCGTTTGCCTCATGCCTGAGGACCTGAGGCCCAACAGGGGCCACGCGTCCCAAGCACTGCCTCGAGCAGTGCCCAGCAGGGAAGTTCCACGGCCAGTTGGCTGTTGGCAGCCTCCTCTGTCACAGAAATCAGCGTTCTGGCTTAGCTCTGGATGTCTGCTCCGGGCTCTGGGTTTGCTGTTGTGACGATGGCTCTGTTGGGGGTAGGGATAGGCGGAGAGAAACTTCCCGTCCCGCGACACTTACAGGAAGCCCAGCCGCTCCTGATGGTCCTGTCATCCCAAGGTCGCCTTTGCTGCCCTGAAACAGGAGAGAGAAACCCATGAGCCCTCCCTGACGGGGCAACAACCTTCCATCACCCGTTTTCTGTTTTTGTGTGAAACCCAGGAAACCTCTCCAGTCCGCTCAAAGAGCCGTCACTGCAAAGCAAGGGCTGAGCGGAGGGCTTGACTGGTGTGGACTGTGCCTCGGCGCCTCCCTCCCTCCAGCAGAGCCCATCCCCCGAGGCCCTCTGGAAAGACCGGACACTGTCCTGAAGGTAGTTGCTGGCCCTCAAGCAGAAGCCGGGGAGGGGAACAAGGAGCAGGACATGAGCATGCACAGCGAAGGTGGGGAAGAGGCAAAGAGCTCTGATTTCTTCTTTGAAGCCACAACTCTCCCCTCTGAGAGCAGCCATCCTGGTTCCCAAAGCGGCTGTGATCTCAGGGAAGCCTGTGACCTAGGGGGGAGGTCTAGTGTCCCAGCGGCTCTCCGGTGACCCGCCCCGCGCGGGCCTGGTTGGGGAAGAGCTGACGGACGGGACGGGCAGCCCTCCTCGTCCCCTGAGCCGAGCCCCCCACCGGCACCGCACATGCCCACTCCCCGGGCTGCGGCTGGGAGACGTGACTGTGGGAGCTGGCCTAACGCCCGTCTTCCTGACTGCCAGGATTTTCTTATGCCACCTGGCACTCCGTTCTATGCTGTCTTCCTCAATCATACAGGGTTTAGGTGTGTCTGGTCCCAGCAGCACCGGGGACCTTGCCAGACTGAGCCTGTGACTAATGCCAGGTGACTAGGAGCCTAGCACGGGAAGCTGTCCGTCTGTCCGCTCACAGCTATCAAGTGAGCAACCCAGGCCGGCCGGCTCCCCCACGGGCTGCTGTGAGGGTCACTGGGAGAGGACAAGGAGGTACCGGCTGCTCCAGGAGGAATGGGTGGGGGCCAAGGACCCGCGGCTGAGCCCGGGCCGGGGCGCTGGCCCCCTCCTGGTGTTCACACTCGCTGCCCCTGGTGTGCAGACCACCCCCCTGGTGTGCAGGGTTCCCGAGCACTCACCCTCTCGCCCTTTGGTCCCGCTGGGCCTGGAACTCCGACTGGTCCTGGAGTACCCTGGGGAGGCGAAAGAAAGCAGACGTGAGGGGGCCGGTGCCAAGGGGAGCCCCGGGAGCCCCGCCCGGCGCTGGAGATGAGCAAGGTCCAGAGGCCCATTTTCAGGGTTGGCGAGGCCAGGCTCGTTCAGGGCAGTCATTCGACTGGGGCGGGTTCCTGTTTGGGTGGGGGGCCTCGGGGAGAGAGGCGTCCCCCTGCCTCAGAGCCAGATTTGAGGGGGGAAACCCTTTCGCTTCACCACCAAGCTTGCCAAGGCTGAAAACGGTAGAACTGTTGCTTAGTTTGCTCCCTGAAGCGCTTGGGAGGGGTGGGTGCCATCCCCGGGGTGGGGGCGCGGGCTGGCACCTGCTTGCCGTCGCAGCTCCACATGCAGCGGGAGGCGCTTCATGCCACAGAGACCGATGCAGACGCACACACAGAGGCAGGCGCGGGAGGGTCGTTCAGCCACCGCTTAGCCCACCCGCCCCACCGCCCCGGGCCTCCCGCCTCCGGCCGGGCCTCTGCACCCGCTCCCAGGCCCCGCGGGGCAGGCTGCACCGGACAGTGAAGCAGTGTGCCTCGGACGGGTGCCAGCGCTGTCCTGGCCGGGAGATGTGCCCTGCTGGCTCCCGAATCGGGGCTGCCGGGAGGTGGGGGTGGGGGCGGGGCTGGCTGTGACACAATTATCTGCGCCAGGTTCCCCGTTTCCACCCGGACTGGACGAAGTGTGCATCTCAGAGCTTTCCTGTTGCTCGGCCTCGGTGTTTAGATTTCCTGCTCAGACAAGGACTTGAGGACGAGGGGCTGGCCTGTGCGCGGCTTTCTGGGGCACGAGCCACTGGGGGAAACGCTGACTGACCTCACGCGGAAAAGAAAAAGAGCGCTAAGACATTCTCGGTGCCCCCTTTGCAACTACGGGGGGAGGACTGGGCAGGTGGCACAAGGGCGCCTCAAAAATGAAGGAGGCCCGATCAGGCTCAGAACGGCACTCCGGAGTCCCTGGCCTGCTTCAGGGCTTTCAGCTCTGCGATATTGGAGACGTTTCTTGGGCTCTCCGAGGGTCCATTTTCCTCCCTGTGAAATGGGGATGATGATACGAGTATCTGCTTTTGAGGCCCCTGCCCATTAAAACAGTTGAATGTATGTCACGCATTCGGCACCAATAAATGTCAGTATTGGCTGGGCAGGGTTATTTGCCCCATAAAACTTTTCCTTTAAGGTTGTGATGTTGACTTAATGAGGGAAAATAAAACCTGGGGCCCAAAGGGGACAGCATCTCTGAATTTGCACTGCTCCCCCGTCCATCCAGGAAGAACGGAGCGCGTTGTGAGGACGGTTTTGCTTTCTCTGATTCCAGCCACAGATCATCCCCCTCGCCTGACGGGCCACCTGGGGAAGGTGCGCTAGGCGTGAGGAGGATGAAAAGGGAGGGACTGGGGAGGAGCGAAGCCGGAATGATGCCTGGAAAAGAGGTCTAGTCTCCGTGTGGGAGCAGGTATAGTGTCGCCTCCGTAAACGCATGGTGGAGAGGGGCTCTGGAAGGGCCGTGGTCTCGGCTGAGCCACGTCACCGCCTCTGCTTGGTGAGGACACGTGCACTGGGATGAGGCTCTGCGGCTCCTTCTCGAAGCTCTGGGCTCCCACTGCACCAGCTGTGAGGTCCACCTCCAGGGCCCCGAGAAGGCCCACTGTTGCCTTTGTGCTTTTGACATCGGCCTGTACCCCAAGTGGATATCCTGCACCTCCACAAATGAAACCCTGCAAACTCGCTTTCCCCTGAGGGCCATTCCAGCCAGCTCATTAGAACCTCGACTTCTAGGCAGACCATGCAGCCGTGGCCTCACAAGTGTCCCGCAAAGGCAGGGCGGGGACTCCCTGGCTGGAAGGGGCCGGGCGCACCCACAGCTCTGGTGACGGCTCCCGGGCAGGGAAGTTCAGCCTCCTGGCCCTCGGTGGTCAGTGATCCCTATACCCTGGGAAGGTGACAGGCTTCAGTGGGAAAGCCGCTTCCCTAAAGACCTCCCGGGGTGCTCTGGGAGGGGCCTGGCAGGTGGAGAGGAGAGGAGAGACTCTTTTTGTGATGCTTCAGCTGTTTGTCACGAGAAGAAGGGCCAGGCGCTTTCTAGTCATGAGTAGTGATGCCTGTTTTCTGGAATCAGAAAAGAATGAAGAGGGGACCCGAATGTTCCTGACTTGCTCTGCATAAGCCCCCTGTTGAATCGCGGGGCCGCTGCGGCACCACCGGAAGTGGCTATAACATGCCTGCCGAACACTGAGCTGGGACCGTCCCACGTGATCCTAGATGCTACACCTGTCCTCACCCCAGTACACTCCACAGGGGCTGCACAGGACTAGGAAGCCCTTGTGGGCAGACAGGAGATGGACAGAGCTCACAGCATGAAGACAACACGGCATGACAGGCACATACAGACACTGTTGTGTTTGGTGGGCGTGAGTCAGGGTCCCGACCCCTGGGGCTGGGCTCCCAGGCCGCACTCGGCCCTCCGCGAGAAACAGAGTCTATGCCGCTGGAGCAGACTTCCACCCCGTGCCCGGCAGTCAGGAAATTCAGATTTGAGGACCCTGGGTTCACACGATGGCCGGGGGAATTCAGATGAAGGCCAATCCGTCTTTGGCCGAGAGACCCGAATAAGCGTTTCTGAACTGAGTGCAGACGGTACCTTTCTGGTGTTGGTGGTGGGATGAGGCATGACTCACGGGGAAAACGAGGCCACAGCGGGACAGGGACAGACGAGAGGGGTCACAGGCCGGGGGTGGGGTGGGGTGGGATGACGGGTAACGGAGAAGCGACACTCACCGGTGGCCCAGGCCTGCCGTCCAAACCTGAAGCTCCCTGGACGAAGGGAACAGTTTGACCAAGAAAAGGGGAGGGGAGGAACGGGAGGGAGAAAAAGGGACCGGGGAGGGAAGAGGTGAGTGAAGCAGTGACTCTGGACAGACACAAATGCTGGCAATCAAACAAAACGGGAGAAATAGGCTTGGGAGGACAGGTAATGGTATTCACACGGAAACCAACAAAAACGGACACTGGGTGCAGTGTGGCCGACCGCTGAGCAGGCCGGTGGAGATCCGTGCAGATGGCCGTTCTGGTCCTCAGCGCCCCCTGCTTCCCTCTCGCCTGTTATCCCCTCTCAGAAACCCCTCTCCCAGGGGCTTCCAGTGCCCCGGAGAAAGGGACGCAGAAAGAGAATTCATGGGAAGGAGTCTGGAACCAGAGGTAGTGCATCCGTTCCCCAGGACCAGTCTCACCGCAGAGGGACAAGCCTGTGTGGACGGTGGGTTGTCTTCGCAGCGTCTTTTGCACAGCTGCTGAGACCAGGCCATGCTGGGGAACCCCGAGGAAGTCAGTACTGAGTTGGGAACCTGGGGGGGAAGCCAGCCTGCTTCTGCTCCAGCGTTGGGGCTCGGATGTTAGTGCTAACGATGCCTGACCTTTCTCTGGCACTGCAGTTTGCAAAACTCAGCACGAACTCGATCCTTTCGTGTTGTCCCAAACAAGGGCCCTTTTATAGAAGAAGGCCTTGGGGGCAGCTGACTGCGACAAAGGTCTAAGGCCACGTACGCCCTGGAGTAAACTGGCTGGCGGGTGGGATGCTATTAAGACCATTTGCAATGCAGCATCCAGTGATATATGAGAGGGGAATAGGCTGGGAAGCTGCCCCTGAGACCCATCTAGAAAAACCGGGGGGGGGGGGATTTGTCTAATGACTCCAATGTGAGAGAAGGCAGTGGAGACACTCTGGCCCCGTTAAGGACTGAGTTCTTAAAAACTGCTTCCAGCAGTTCAGGAATGAGCCTAGGCCGGGGTGCCTGGGTGGCTCAGTCGGTTAAGTGTCCGACTTCCGCTCAGGTCCCGATCTCGCGGTCCGTGAGCTCGAGCCCCGGGTAGGGCTCTGGGGTGACAGCTCAGAGCCTGGAGCCTGCTTCGGATTCTGTGTCTTCCTCTCTCTCTGCCCCTCCCCCCACATGTGCCCTGTCTCTCTCTCTCCCTCAAAAATAAATAAACATTTAAAACATTAAAAAAAAAAAAAAAGAAAAAGAAATGCGCCCAGGCCTCAGGATTGTACGGTGGGGCGATGCCCCCCGGCAAGGAAGGGCAGGGGAAAGGGTGCTGGGTAGTAGGGTCTTCCGGGGACTTCCTTCTCAGTATTAGAATCACAAAAGTTCCAGGATGATCTTGACTCACAGCCTAGAAAGCTGTGGTTCTCAACCCCACTGCCACATGAGAATTTCCTGGGGGAACATGTCAAATAACACAGATGCTTGGGTCCCACCCCACCCCACCCCAACTCAACCAGAGTCTCCAAGCATGAGGCTGGGAGTAATGGCACGTTTGGAAAGCTCCAGGCAACTCCAGTGTGTAGCCAGCCCTGAGAACCACTTCTGTAGGGCAAACAGGAAGAACTGAATAGGACGTCCTAGAAAAGCAGACTCCTACCATATGGCATACGATATTGCGGTGAAGCCGAAAATCAGAGCTTTCGCTAAATATCCACACACTTTGTCTATGCGGCATTAATACTGAGTTATCTTGAGAGATCTGGAGCAGTGGACACAGACTGGAGGTTTTCAGGGCCCATGTGGGCCACTGACACATTTTGCACAATCTGCAGAGTTGCAAGGAATTTTGACTTCACGTTAGAAAATGGGGAGATTTCATGTAAAATGCCAGATGTCCAGCTTCCTTTGAAAAATGAGACTATCCAGAATACTGGACCCTCATTCCCCCAAGGCAACAGTCAGCTGAACTGAGGAGGGACTGCTTTCCTTAAGAAGGGACCCATGGTCTCCAATGGCCACAGTCCCCACTCCTCCCTATTGTCTCTCCGACGTCCCCGTCTGTTGCCAGCTGTGAATATGCTTGCTCTGTGGTTTTCCTAAGCTAGCAAAAGTATTTCCCTGTGCCCGTTTCGCTATTGAAAGTTGACAGGTTGGGGCGCCTGGGTGGCGCAGTCGGTTAAGCGTCCGACTTCAGCCAGGTCACGATCTCGCGGTCCGTGAGTTCGAGCCCCGCGTCGGGCTCTGGGCGGATGGCTCAGAGCCTGGAGCCTGTTTCCGATTCTGTGTCTCCCTCTCTCTCTGCCCCTCCCCCGTTCATGCTCTGTCTCTCTCTGTCCCAAAAATAAATAAACGTTGAAAAAAAAAAAAATTAAAAAAAAAAAAAAAAAGAAAGTTGACAGGTTGAAGGTAGACTGGCACTTTGTCTTTCCTCTGGCACTTTCTTTGTTTATATAACCTGTTTGGTCTCTGTGCCATTTGCATTTCAACCCCTGGCTCCAGTCCCCAGTGTTCACTAGGGTGTTGGGGCCATGAAGGCGGGCAAGGAGAGATCTGTGGTTGAGCGGGGGCGGGAAGGCTCTTTAACAGTAAGGAGCATTTAACCATGCCGGACATAGCCTGAGACACAGGAAAACGTCTGTTCAAGTCATCAGTTTTCTTTCAGGTACATCAGCTCCTTCCTTAAATGGTCCTACATTTGATGCGCTAATGAGGGTGGAATCATACCTTTCGCTCTTGCTGTTTGGTTGCTGTGATTATATTAATCAGACCTTCGAGCCCTGCCAAGCTGGGGTAATTGGGTTTCTCTTTGTTGGAGAACAAAGCTGTTCTTTACGGCTTCCCGGGGTGGGAACTGGCCTTGTGCCTGGGACGGAGGAAGCCCCAGTGGCTGGAATGAGCCCCTTCTCGAGGCTGTGGCCTCAGTGAAGGAGCAGCCTCTGGCGTGGCCTGACCACTGACTTCACATATGCCATCAAGTGACCCTCTTTCTTCTCTGGGGCCATCAGTAAAATGAGGAGATGGACCGCGAATGACCATGCTAGCTCTAGAAAACCAAGCCACGAAGAGTGCCAGCCCCTCTGGGGTGTGAGGGAGGATGAAGCCCAGGGCTCCAGGGAGGGCGAGGCGGTGACAAGGCCATGAGCCCCCTGGAGTTTGGGACAAGAGATTCGCCCAGGCCGGGCCCCACGTCTGGAAATGTAGATGCCTCCCAAGCGGCCCCTCGCCCTGACCTGGGATCTGATCTCAGGGCAGGCTGCTATGAGAGATCTGAAAGGCCTTAGCCTGCTGGGACCAGAGAATCTGCCTTTGTACAGGCTTTTCTGCCATGGCCAGTGCTTAAGAGCAGAGAGCGGGGGCTCTGCTCGGGTCTCAGTAGGAAAATAAGAGAGAGACGAAGACGTTTCACTGTCTCCTTGCCCCCAGGTCCTTTACGCTGGGCTCCCAGGAAGGCAGAGCTTTACTGCCTCTGAATCAGGCACATGTAGGCCAGAGGCTGTTCTCAGGCCATTTGTGGCTCTCCAGCTGGGTGCTTCTTGGGGGGGGGGGGTGTTATATGTAGCTCTCTATTCCCCCCACACCCAGGCCAGGACCTGGCCCAGAGGGAGCCCTCGGTAAGGGAATTAGAGGCTATGACCTCGCCCGGGGTAGGAAAGCAAAACCACGTGGAGTTCAGGGATGTTCAGAGCCTGAGAACCTGCAGCAGTATTCTCCTGGGGTCCCGTACACCACCCGGCCTCCTCAGGACCACCCAGCTGGGCTCCTCACGGTGCTGCTGGCTCTGAGATACTTACGGGTAATCCCAGCGGCCCTCGGTCTCCTTTCTCTCCCTGGACACCCTTCTCTCCTTTTGCTCCATCCAGTCCCGCTTCCCCCTGAAGGAAAGGGAGGGGGGAAGATCACAGATGGGCACGTCTCAGCCACCTCAGTCTTGCGTTCTGGGATCCTGGAGGGTGGGTTGGGTTGGGGAGATGAGGGCAGGTAGAGGATGAAGGAGGGAGGCGGTGGAGGTGGCTGGCCCAGGGATGGCAGGTTGGAGACTCCAGGAGTCCTTGAATTCCTAGCCTGACTCTCCCTCAGTTCGAGTCCTCAGTATGCTTGTGGTGACTGGGAGGTCCCCCAAAGAAAAGGGGGTGGACACAAGCCCACTGGGCAATTCCAGGTGGGGCTTGGGCCTAAGTGACCACTTGTATAGCAGCAAAAGTGGGGCCCTCCAGACACTGGCAGGTGCCTGAAATGCCAGCATGGGAACCCCGAGGCTTGCAAACTAAGTGGGACAAGAACAGTCCCACAGTCCCCTGAAGTATACTGGGGCAGGAAGTAAGGGCCAGTAGGCCATCAGCGCCCAGCCCCTCTTACCCAGTTGGAATGCTTTTGAGGGGGGAGCCTGGGAGACCTCCAGGCTAGAGACCAGTGGGTTTGGACCCGGGGAGGGGGCCCACACTACACCCCTCTCTGTCTCCCACCCAAACTTCAAGGAGAGTGAAGGATCTGGGGTGCGTTACACGGAAAGGGATTTCATCATCTGCTAAGAATCTAACCTGTCACTCACTGGGTGGATTAATGGATGGGAAAATTCTAAATCCAAAGCCTGCCCAGTGTCAATGATGGATGTGAAAAGGACTGTAGGACTTCATTCTGTCCTGATTGTAGCCACTGGCTAGAGGGTCACGCGATTCCATTTAGGGAGGGGGTCAGCTGGGCCACCTGTCTCTGAAGGACTTTCTTCCTTTGCAGCCCTCACCGGCACCCCCCGCCCCTTCCCCTGCTCCAGCACTTGTCACATAACCTCTTCTTACCTTTGGTCCAGGAACACCTTGGAGTCCCTGCATTTGGAAGCAAAACAGGGGTGTCTCAGAACAGCATTTCTGGTTAAGTCAAAAATACCTTGTCCACAAGTTGGACCACAAAAGAGCAAGGGCCTGGGGTCCCTGCCCAGGGGAAGCAGAGGGGATGCTAAGGGGGTTTGTGCTTGGGCCTCCCTGGGGTGGGGTCTGATCCAGGCTCCCCAGCCAGGGACTGACAGAGAGTCTCTCTGTAACCCCCACAGCTGACCTAGAGTCTCACGAAGGGAAGATTTGGAAGGAACACAGCAAAAGTGGAATAAATTAACATCTGCAAAGTGTTTGGAGCAGTGTTTGGCACACAATAAGTCTCAAGAAATGTTGGCTACTCTCATCATTACTACTCCTACTTCTGCCAGTGACAATGGGTGACACAGTGCCCTGGGGACTGTGAACCCCACAGAGGAAGGACCAGCATCTGTTGGTTGAGGATGCTTGGGGAGCTTATAAAGGCCTCATCTTATCACCTGTAACCATGGAAAGGCCGATCCACTGGGGCTGGTCTTAAATCACTGTCTCTATTAATCTAGATCATTTTGCTGGCCAGATAGCAGAAAGAGGAAGCAGGAGAGCAGACGCCTGATGGCCAAGGGCAGAGCTTAGTGACAGAGGGACTCCTGCAGGGCCGTGGGACCAGACCCCAAGGCTGCCCGGCCACCCAACTATTTCCGGGAAACCCGGCAACGCCCAGGTTCCTTGGTGTCACTGAGGTGGTGCCTGTTTAGCAAGGGAAGGAAAAGGGGTAGGGAGGGGTTTGCGGTTGAGAAAATCCCACTCTGGGAGGAGGCCATGACAGTGACCTGAGGCCTCTGAGGTTGACCCCAGTGACTGCTGCGGCGAGGGGATGTCAGGGGCCCGGTTAGAGTGGACTGAAACGCTGACAAGCCCTCCAAACTTACCGGAGGTCCGGGAGGCCCCTCTGGCCCTGGGGGCCCAGGAACCTAGAATCCAAAGGGAGATGGTTAGCCCACCGCCTGTTACGCTCCAAGCGGCCTCTCCTTGTGACATGGCTCAGGGTCCAGCTGGGGACTGACTGCAAAGCCGGAGGAAGACAGAACTGCCCAGCATGTTGTCTCCCAAAAGAAGGCTTAGAACAGGGCAGAAACTCACAGCAATTGATTAACCTGTACAATATTTAAAAAAAACCCAAAAACCCAAACATTGCCAGGAAATGCTGTCGAAACGTCTAGACTTCCAGATTTTCTTGAAAAAAAAAGAGAGAGAAAGAAAGAAAAAAAAACATCTGGCAGCACTAAGACTCTTGTTCATGCACGGCAACAACTGCCTAGAGCTGAATAAGAGGTTTCCCCTCTGGGGCATGAGATCTTCCGTCGACCCCAGTCCCCACCACCCCCTATTGTCTTTGACCTCGACCTTTACCTTCATTTGTTGCATGCCTGGTCCTTGCAGGCATTTGAATTTGAGATCTTTGGCTTCAAGGAGCAGAGACTGGTTATGTGGAATGGGGGGGACGCTGAGCAGTTTTGGAAAAATGTCCCTCAAGTCTCCTCGGGTCTGTAACAGAGACCGCTGGTCTCTGCTTCCCTTGAAGGCACAGTGAAGTAGAACAGATTCACACCGGGCAGGGAAGGGGGAGGGACCCAGGGGGTCTCTCTCTCTCTGTGGAGGATGCTGTTTATTGCAGATTCTGTTTCTGATCAGGATGGACATCCATTTGCCCACAGTCAGTCACCCAGCAGGCAAGGGGGAGTCCTGCCTGCTCCTTTCTGATCTGCTCACCCCATTTCAACTTTGAAGCTCCTCTTGGCTTCCCAGGGTTAGAATCCCAGGGAGTGTGGCCGGGGTGTGACCTCTCTGCCAGGCCATCAGAGAGCAGCTCCCTACACCGGACAGAACTGGTACCTCTAATGTCTCTTGGGTCTGTGGACTTCTCGGCTCAACCTCTGGAAACTCGATTTTCTTTTGTGAAAAAGTTTACTGCTTTTTTCCTTATTATAAATAAGTAGTTCACGTATCCTGATTGTGGTCGAAGCTACCCAAACCTATGTATTGAATAAAATTCACGAACTATACAGACGTCGATTTTACCGTATGATAATTTGGAAAATAAAATAATTAATAACAGACCCATTAAAATCCTTTGTAAATTACAAGGGATTGAAAGAACGAAAAAGAATAAACATCTGAATACTAATATTTTGCCTTATTTCCTTCCACGCTTTTTTGATGCGGCGTAAAATGTATTTGAATACGTCCGTACTTAATGATGATTATCATTAATTATATATATATGATTATATATATGATACATATACATGATATATATATATTTATGATGATTATCATAAATAAATAAATATATATATATATAATTTGATTCTCTGCTGGTTTTTCAGTTAAATAGAAAAAATTTTTCTATTTTTTGAGTACGTTCCCCACAAGCGTCCTTTCCATGGCGACTGCACGGCACGGAATGAGTTCCTCCCCAGCTGGGGCTCGGAACAGTGCTTGGCACAAACATTCTCAAACATGGGGACCCTTATTACCAGTAGTATTATCAACCATAAGTTATTGAATCATTTCCTTCTTGTTAGAAATGTAGCCTGTTTCCAATTTGTACTTTAAATACTTCTGGAAGGAACGTTTCTAGGTGTGGTGCTTTTCCCGCATTTCGGAGCATTCCATTAGGAGACCATGCACGTCTGCCTCGGTAACCATATCATATCATCAGGTTTGTCTCCCTAAGTGAGGCTGGGCCTTGGTGACACTGAAGGTGACCAGGGGCAGGGGACCTCTCTGGGGGCTGGGAAGCCTTGGTGGTCTCTTCCTTGGCTCTGTCTGGGTGGCCTAGGCCCACCCACTAAACGTCCTCTCCCTCACATACCACTGAGCCCTGCTGCTTTCCTGGCTCTTTCCCTGAGCCTACAAATAGGCCCGAATCCCTCTCATCTTGTGAGAACCTGACTTCCATCCTGAGTTCCTCTCCACTGTTGTGTCCTCCTCCCTTCACCAGACATCTCTCAGAGAATAACGCGTCTCTCTGGAAAGCCTGCTTCCGGAGCTTCTAGGCAAACTCCTACAAAGTCTTCAAGACCCTGCTCAAATGCCCCGTCTTCTAGGATGCTCACCTAACTCCTTGAGCTGCTAACCATTGTATGCTTGCTGCTGGGACTGTTGGCTGCATAGAGAAGGTTCTGTTTCTTTTCCTACCTCCAGACTCTAGCACCGGGAACGAAGCATGGCGGGTGCTCTGTGAACACCGAGGGGGAGACCGTGAACCGGGGCTCTGAGGCCGAGCCTCTATGTTCAGTGAATGTTCAGCTTCTTCCTCGGTCCCTGTGTCGGGCAGTTGTGGGTTTCTTTCTAGAGCACAGGAACCCTGGAGGGGCTGTGGTGTGATGAGACCCCTGTCAACCCCCCCCACCCCCATGACACAGAAGGTAGGGCAGGTACAACCTACCTCCACTCCTGGGTCTCCCTTCTCCCCGGGCTCTCCTTTCTCCCCCTGTGGGCACAAAACACCACAGTGTGGATGCCGGCCCTCAGGGAGGCTGGCACAGGAATACCCTCAAATGTGTGACAAACCAACCAGCACTAGACTAGGCCTAGGTGTGACCGGGGGACATCTCGGAGGCTGAGGAGGCAGTCAGCTTGATGGATGATGCCCCGGCAAGGGCCCTGAGATCGCGGTCTTCAAGACTCTGCGGTCCCATGGGGCGCCTGGGTGGCTCAGTCGGTCGAGCGTCGGACTTGGACTCAGGTCACAATCTCACGGTCTGTGGGTTCGAGCCCCACGTTGGGATTCTCTGCCCCTCCCCTGCTCATGCTCTGTCCCTCAAAAATAAACATCAAGAAAAAAAAAAAGACTCTGTGGTTCCATCCCACGGGAGGAGAGGCCGATACCGTGCATGGATCCTGCTGTGCACAGACCCTACAGTGACCCGAGACCTGTTTCTAACCAACAGAATATGGCACCTGGCAAAGGTGATGGGATGTCCCTCCTGTGGTTATGTTACAAGTTCACGGTACAAACTATAACATACACATGTTAAGGTTATGTTAGAAATATGTTACACACATGTTATGTGTGTATGTTATGTTATAACATATGTTATGTTGTGTATGTTACAACATATGTTATGTTGTGTATGTGTATGTTATAACATACACATGTTAAGGTTATGTTAGAAATATGTTACACACACACACACACACACACACACACACACACACCTCTGTTGGAAGCAGGCACTGAGAGACTCCTGCCGGCCCTGACCTTGAAGAAGCAAGCTGCTCTAATGTGAACTGTCTGTCATGGGGAACAGCCCGCATTGGCAGCCTGGAGTAGCTGAGGGACGCGGCCCTACTATGGCAAGGCACGTGGTCCTACTATGGCATGGATCATGCCAACAGCAGAGAGCTTGGATGAGGACCTGGGTGAGAACAGAGACCAATAGCCTGACCGCAGCTTTGTGAGGCCCCGGGCAGAAGACCCGGTGGCCTAAACGCCTGACCCACAGACACTCTGAGGTCACAGGTTCGCGCTGTCTTAAGCGGTTGAACTTGTGATTTGCAACGCAGCTGCAGAAATGAATATGGCTCTGGGAACAGAGCAAGGGCCCGTGGTGGGAGGGCGACGAGGAAGCTCCCACACCACATCCAGGAGCAGGTCCCCCGCTCCACACTGGAGGGGACACGTCAGGAGGCGGTGAGCTGTCCCCCTGTCCCATCTGGGTGGGGCAGCCCCAGTTAGTGGCTCCCGAGGGACTCCTGCGCTGGGTCAGAGGTGGGGCGGGTTGACCTCTGAGGTTCTTTATACTTCTAAGAGGAGAATTCTGAGTCTAAGATTCTAGCGCCTTTGAACCAGGCTGGTGCCTGAAGGCAGGGGCCGCCGTGCCGTGAGCGGAAGAAGTGGGAACCACTGTTCACCCTCCAGTCAGTACCCTGCACGGAGTAGCTGCTCATCAAGAGAACACGCCCGCCCCCCACTGAGGCCAGCCAGGCGGGCGGGGGGTTAATGCAGTGTCATTATAGGGCCGGGCATCGGCTGGGCTGGTGACCACAGCGAGGGCGCCCCTGCTCGCATGCCCTCGTCCACAGCTGCCTGCTGACAACCTTGATACCCTGCCCTCTCGCCTTACTGTAAATCCCGGGAGCCCGATCGGGCCGGGCAATCCTGTTGTTCCGGGTCTCCCTTGGCCACCTGGTTCTCCTTTCTCCCCAGTTGGGCCGTCTAGACCCTACAGATCGACAAAGATTTCTGTTAGTCAAGAGCAAGGTCATCAAGTGGGCCTCTGCGACCAACCGTGGCATGCACACATGGCTCCCTTCCTCCAAGGGCAGGTGTCTAGGATGGTGCCCATTTCACAGATAAAAACCACTGAGGCCCAGAGAAGACTCCCAGGTCAAGTCAGCAGCCTGGCTGGACTGGGTACGGTCCTTTCTTTGTACCTGCAGCCTCTCCGGGGTATCAGGCTTCCGCATACTTTCCAAAGAGGCACATTTACACCTACGACTTCATCGCCTTCCCAACAACCCAGTGAAGGGTCCAGGGGAAGCATTCTTATCCCCATTTTAGAGATGACAGAACAGGTTCTGCAAGGCTCAGCAACTTTCCCGAGGACACAGGAGATGACAGTCTCCTGAGATAGGAAACTGGCCTTCATAAAAGAAAAGGGGGGCTTGAAGGGAAACCCAGCTGAGTCTCCTGCCCCCACTTCCTGGCTGCAGGTCTCCAGCCCAGGCCGCGGTGGGGACCCTGAGGAAGCCATGCTGGGGTGGCACACTGTGCAGGCATACACGTGTCACAAGGTAGGGTCCCGGCCGGCCCAGCACTCACCGGTGGGCCTGTTTGCCCCGTCTCCCCTTTCTCCCCCTTTTCTCCCGGGCTCCCCACGTGTCCGTCTTCACCCTTCATTCCTGTGGGCCCAGCCTTTCCTGGGGGGCCTTGGGGACCGGGAGGGCCCATGTCGCCTGGTTTGCCTCGAGGTCCCTTTAGAAAATATCAGCAATACTTATTATATACACTAATGGAGAAAAGAGAGAGAGAGAGAGAGAACAGGAAAGAACGGGAGGTCCAAAGGATGTAGCTCTTCAGTGCTTGACTGGCCCAGGCGACAAGCCTGTCCACTTTCCCTGGGAATTCTAGAAACTTCCAGCCCAGCCCAGCCGGGTCTTCCTGGCTCCTCTGGGGCCGGCAGTGTGGGGCTCAGGCTTGCGTAGGGTTGGCCCCCACCTCCCCTACTCTCTTCTCCACAAGGCTCACACCTGGGCTTCTTCTAGAGCCTTCTGTCCCCCCTCCCGGTCCCCCTGCCTGCCCAGGTCAAGGTCCATCTTCGGAGGCTTGTCTGGGAGTGTCTGTTCTTACCTTTTCCCCATCGTGTCCTGGAGGGCCTGGAAGTCCAATCTCCCCCTGTGACCAGGACAACTAAAGGTCACTCTCAGAGCAGAGACGAATGATAACTGTCATTTATGGGGCGCTTCCTATGTGCCAGGGTCCCCCGGAGGTATGTACTTGCACTGCCTCCATTTCCAGGTGAGGACCCCAGGGCAGGGGTGTGTGCCCAAGGCCTGTGGTCTGTGCAGAGTGGAGCTAGGTCCGAATCCAGGCCTCCTGGCCCCACAGGCCACATTTTGGCCACAACCTTGTGTGCTGCCACTGAGGGCCCTGGGTACTCCCTGGGGGGCTGTTGTCTCCCAGTGCCCCCCAACCCAACCCTCCTGTCCCGCCTGCCCCAGGGGGAGCTCCCTGTATCTTCACGTCAACCCAAGCCTCTTCTTTAGGTCAGGGAGGGAGATAAAGGAGGCCTGGTCTCTGTCTTTGAGGCCAGTAAACAACGAGCCACGTCTCCAAGGCAAAGTGAGGCTATGAGGGGAGCAGAGAGGAAAGGGCAGTGAATTCTGCCTGGTAGATCAGGGGAGGCTTCAAGGAGGAGGTGGCCGTTGAGTTGGGAGGGGGAAAGGTAGGGGAAGAGGGGAAGGAGCTTCAGGGCAGGGGCCCTCATGAGCAGAGGACAGAGGGGCAAACGTGCAGGGTCTTCTGAGAAAATCACAGGGGTGAGGCAGAATATAAAAGAGCAAAGGCAGGGAGTGAGGGAGGAGGGAGATCGGGGAGGAGCTTAAGTGCCATGTCGCCTGATGGGTGGGTTGGGGGCCCCACATGGTTTTGCCTGGAGCATGGCTTGTCTAGACCCAGGCTCCAGCACATCAAAGGAGCCTGTGGATTACAGGAGCCCAAGTCAGGCAGCAGAGCCGAGGTGGCCGGTGTGGGGGTGGCTGCGATGTGGGCAAGGTAGGGCCTGGGGCGCCTGGGAGCAGCGGGAGGAGTCACAGGCCAAGTTGCCATGGTGGCTCTGCAGGGAACACTAGAGGGTCACCCATTGGCTTCCGCACTCAGGGACACACGCAGTGCCTCTGCGGGGCCCGCCCCCCCCCCCGGCCTTGTCAAGACAAGTGTTACCTTCTGGCCTGGGATCCCCGGGGCTCCGGGTGGGCCGATTTGCCCGGGAAGACCAGGGGGCCCCTAGGAAAGAAAAGAAAGACCCGTGGAGGAACTTTCCAACCAAGGAGGGGTGGCCTGTTGCCAGAGGGGTGTGTGTGGAGGCTGGTTTCCGGAGATCAATCATTTTCAAACATTTCATCCTTTTTGCAAAGGAAACAGTATGGGGTTCCCACTGTGTAAGGCAGATGAGCCCTGAGTGCGTCTGGGTTAGAGTGATGCTCCCCCTCCCCACTGACCTACAGCCACGCCTAACAGCCTCTCCCTCTTCTCCCTCTGAACACCCCTGGGGGCTCCTGGGCTCCAAGAACATGATTCTGACCTCTCCTGACGGGGACTTAAAAATGCCTCCAGGAAACAGTCCAAATAGCCATCAGCAGGTGAAGGTCTGCGACGCCCATACAATGAAATATTACTTAGCAGTGAAAAAGGAAGCAAGCATTGGTTCCTGCCTGGCCACGGATGAAACCCAGACACATTATGCTGAGTAAAAGAAGCCAGACACAGACGAGAATACAGTGTGATTCCATTCAAATGACATTCCAAGAAAGGCAGGTGTAATCTACTGTGACAGAAAGCAGATCCGTGGTGCCCCGGGGCTGAGGGTCGGTGTGGGATTGACGCCTGAGGCACATGAAAGAACTTTCTGGAGTGACTGGGGTGGAGGATACGTGGGTATGTGCATTCGTCAAAGCTTATCCAACTTTACCCAAAAGTGGGTACGTTTTATTGTGTGTAACTCATACTTTGAGGTTGATTTAAAAAAAAATTTTCTTTTTCAACGTTTATTTATTTTTGGGACAGAGAGAGACAGAGCATGAATGGGGGAGGGGCAGAGAGAGAGGGAGACACAGAATCGGAAACAGGCTCCAGGCTCCGAGCCATCAGCCCAGAGCCTGACGCGGGGCTCGAACTCACGGACCGCGAGATCGTGACCTGGCTGAAGTCGGACGCTTAACCGACTGCGCCACCCAGGCGCCCCAAGGTTGATTTTTAAAAGAACCAAGAATTCCATGAAAGTTCTGCTCCGAATACTACTTCAAATAATATATGTTAATGTTCCCAAACGAAGCTCATCGATTCCAGAATTGTGTGATGCTAATATCCACCTCCGGGGTCAGGGGATGCCGTGCCTGGTGCTTGATTCTGGATCTGTACACCCCCTAAGCCTTCTGTGGCACGTGGCCGTGAAAAATAGTAAGTGAAATGAAATCCCAATAGTTGGAGAACTTTGTGATCTCCTTTCTTCTCTCCACATGGAACTTAAACCTCGGGGTGGTTGTGTTAACCATAAATATTCACCACAAAAATGCACAGGCCTGTCACTGGTAGGTGCACAAGCAAAACCCGGGCTTGGAATTCTCTGGCTTTCTGAGTGCAGAAAATGAAATTGATTCCTAGGGAAGGTGAAAATGCGGAGGTTGAGTTGCTACTGATTTTTTAGGGTTATGGATTTTATTGGCTGAAGGTTGAGAAAAACGAGAAGCCTAAAAGCATCCTCCTTGGGGCACCTGGGTGGCTCAGTCGGTTAAGCATCGGACTCTTGATCTCGGCTCAGGTCATGATCTCGCGGTTCTTAAGATCGAGCCCCGGGTCGGGCTCTGCACTGACGGTGTGGAGCCTGCTTGGGATTCTCTCTCCCTCTCTCTCTGCCCCTCCCTTGCTCGCACTCTCTCTCTCTCTCTCAAAATAAATAAATAAACTTAAAAAAGAGCAGCCTCCTCTCTACCTCAATCTCCTTGACACAGCTTTATGGAGACGCATAGGAGCACGCAGTGGAATCGGCTGTCCAGAGGACAATCGGGACCCCGGGTGGGGGAGGCTCCTGAGACCCCCCTGCTCGGGCTCCCCTCACCCTCTGCCCCAGCACTTCACGGTCGGTCCAAACCCAGATGCCTAGCACCTGCTTTCTGGAAGCTAGACCTCAAGTCCTTGCCCTCCCCTGGCCCCCAGCCCCCAACCCTCAGCCCTGTACCCAACAGAAAGGGGAAGACTTACCATCAAGGCCAGCGTTCGGATCTCCTGAAAACAAAAGCCATGCAATCAGTTGAAGAACAAGTCCAGAGCCATCTGGAGGCACCCCTTGGCCCAGGCCACGTGGGAGCTGGGCCTCCCCTTAGGAGCACAGTAGGGGTAGGCCCTGCTGGTGGGCCCCATGCTTCCCAACCCACACCACCCACCTCTCGCACTGGGCAGACAAGTGCCTACACCTCACCAAATGCTGCTCTGAGGCTCTCCCACAACAAACTCAGTCAAGTCCCGAAATGGACCGCAGACTTCCCTTCACTTTGCCAAAGCAGGAGGGCACAGCACATCTCTTATTCTCTCTAATCACCGACTGGGACTCTCCCTTGTTCTTTCCTCTTCCCCCCCAGCCCAGATTTCCAGCCTCCGACGTACTTCCTCGTAAACAAGGGAGCCCCTCAAGATATGGAACCGTATAGGAAGATACGGAGCCACTCAAGAAATCAGAGGGACAGCGTTGGCATGAAATCAGGATTATGCACCTTCCAGATGGATTCACAGAGGTGCCTTCTTTTGAGCGGTGGTTCTCAACCCCGGGGGTGAGGTTTGGCCCCCAGGGGACTTTTGGGAATGTCTGGAGACATATTTTAGTTGTCACAACTGGGGGAGGGGTGCTACCGGCATCTAGTGGTTAATCACCCTACAGCATGCAGGGCACCCCTCCCCCACAACTCCCAACGAGCATGCTCTAGCCATTCATGGCAATACCCTGCCTCAAAGGGTGGGTACCATATGAACTTGAAACGTGACTAAATAGACACGCAAAGGAGGTATGTTTCAGAAAGACAGATTCTACCATGTGAAAGGGCTATTGAAGAAACGGGGCTCCAGAACCCTGGATAGGTCAACATGCCACAGGGTGCCAGGATGCTCCAGTTACGGCTTTCAGCTCCCCAGAGCCAGGATCACCCGCCAGCCGGGCCACACCAAGGGCTGGGCCTCCCGGCTGCCAAACGAGGGAGGGGCATTTTCCTGGAGGCTGCAGGCAGAGGCCAAGGGAGGCAGAGCAAGGGGGCCTCTCTTCTGGAAGCTCTGCCCATTAGCCTGGCCTCAAGGACACTAACTGGGGTGCTGGGGCGCTCCCTCATCAGGGCCGTGGTGCAGAGCCTTGGAGGCCCCCGGGCATCTCCAGATCTCTGTAGTCTGGGTTAGCCCCCACTCACCTGGAGAGCCTCGTTGATGTTCCCATTGTAGTCCACCATTTCTTTGCCTGGTTCCCCCTTGCTGCCCTGCAAGACAAACGTGGTCTCACCCCCGGCCCGGGCCCAGCAACCGCTGCCCGCTGTTAGACGGGATTGGAGCCAACACGGGTGATGCCTGGCTGCACACGGGTGTATCTAGAGCAGCAGGATGGGGAGCCTGTCAGCGGGTCCCCAACACTGAGGCAGGGTGCCCAGAGGTTCCACGACGGACACAGAAGACTCCGTGCGACAGCTGGGGACTAGCCAGGCCTGGAGAAGACCGAGTCCAGTCACGGCTGCGGTCGCGAACCTCCTGCCACAATCTTTCCCTCCCTCTCCGTCAAGACCCAGAGTCCAGCCACCTCGTGCCGTGAGCCCAGGGAAGTGAGACGTCGCACGGGGACTCTGGGCGAGAGACGCACGTACCTTGGGGCCAGCCGGTCCCTGTTCTCCGGCTGCTCCGGGCTCACCCTGTCGTACGACAAAGTTGGAGTGAGACGCAGTCAGGGCTGGGTACGAGAGAACCTGATGTCCCCAGAGGGGCCATCGTAAGGGTCCGTGGAGGGGCCGGGAGGCTCATCTCAGCTCAGGCCAAGAGGCTGCAAACGCCCCTGTGCATTAAAGTGCCGGCTCTACCCCTCCAGGAAGCGTCTCCACCTGAGGGCCCTCTTCTGTGCCTCCCAGCGCCTCTGGGCTCCGCTGCTTTTCCCTGGAAGGACATTCTTTCTGTCCTGTGTTAGTTGTTAGGGACTCCACCTGTCTGCCTGGCCACCTCTCCCCAGCCCCTAAGTCAGCCACCTCCTTGGGTGCAGGGACCAGGCCCTTTGCTTCGCTGTATTTCCAGTCAGCTCAAGGAGCAAGAGCTCAGTAACTTTTCGCCAATGGCCTGGGCGGTCGTAATTGCCACGGAAGGACCGTGGGTTCTCCCAGAGGCCTGAGTGTGAAAGCCCCAAACTGCAGGATGGAAAAAGGGAGTTCAGCGTAAGGGGAACACTCAACCTCCCTGGTGGGTGGGGTGGGCGTTGCTCCTCCTGGACAGAGGACAGAGCTATGGGGGAAGAAATGAAAACAAACCACACTTCCAACTGTTCTGGGACAACGTTAACATTCAAGACAAATTTCAAAAGTCAAGATAGAAAGTCAAGATAAAGGGACAACAGGCCCTTTAATAGAACTCAGCTCCTCGTGACCCTGCAGTGGGCCAGCTCATGGAGCGTTGAGTCACTGCCACCTGAGGGTAACCTGCCCCTTACCCCCCTGTCCCTACAGCATTTCAGTTGCTGGGCACCTGTGAGGGATGGGGCAGCACCGACCTGACCCTCCCACAGGAAGGAGCTGGAGAGGAGTGGGAGCCCCACCTTTACCAGCGGCGTGGAAGCTCACAGAAGCAGAGGCTCTGGGAGGCTCCCTGGCCCAAGCGTGCACCCCCGAGCCAGCCTTTGCATGACTGCTGACTCGGGGGAAGGCTCTCCCCAGCCTACAGGAGTGATGGCCCCAGGAGTCACGGCCCATCAGCCTTGTGCCCTGGGGGTCCAGCTGTGGGAATGGCCGCCATGATTCTTTCTCTCTCTGAGCTGCGGCCTGAGCTCCCAAGCTGCCCCTTGTCTCGGAACTGGGGGCCTCTGTACCTTGTCTCCTTGCCGTCCTGGGGGGCCGGCCTGGCCATCAACACCAGCTTCTCCCTGGGGAGGAGGAGAGACACGGGCTGAGGGTGTGCAGGGCAGCTCGGCCGGCTGCCTAAGGGGCCACACGAGGGCCTTGCTGTTGACGTTCTGGGTGTTGAGTGTCTTCGGATCTCCGTCAGTGTCTGCACTGGCTTCTGCTAACTCACCTCCTTCTACTTACCTGACTCCCACCCAGCCAGCCTGGGTCTCACCTCCTCCTGGCAGGCTTCCCTGCCTACTCCCTTCCTCCTCCGAGTTCAGCACGGCTTTCTGGGGTCCATACCACCCTGCCGGGCCCTCCTCATTTCTTCATTAGCACACACAGGCCAGTTCTGTGGCAGCCCCCAGGTGTGGACTGCTGGCCGCCCCTGGCTGCAGGGGGGCAGGTCACTTTGGAACCCGGGACACTTGGAAAGGCACAACTCATCAGGTCCTGCCTGGGAGGCAGAGGGGACCGAGAAGGCCCAGGGCATGTAGGGAGGGGCGCCAGGAGGCCTAGGAGGGGAGGTGCAGAGAGAGATGGGAGGAGGCCCACTGGACATACTTCCCCTAGTCAGCATTTTGCCTGGACTTGGAAGGAGGACATAGGTTTGGGAGCAGCCTTCTATCTTTCCTCCTTTTTGTCCCAGGATGCAGGGACAATAGTCCCCAGCCATCCTTAACCCCAGGTCAAGACCCAAGACATGCCAGGTATCCACTCCTTGAGGGGTCGGTGGGACAGATTGGGACAGACTCCAGCCCCGGGGATCCCAGAGCCCAGGTGGCAGGGCCACCTTTGGCAAAGCTGGTGATCATGACAGGGCACGAGCCACAGTCAGGTGGGCATGTGGGGGTGGGCCCGAGACCCTTTCTGCCACTTCATCTCACCTGTCTGTGGGCTTCCTTCTGCCCCCAGCCCCTACACTATATCCGTGTGAATTGTGGGTTTGTTTCTCCTGCTAGACTGTGAGCAAGTGGAGGGCAGATTCTCTGCAGCCTTGCAGCCCAGGCGGGGCCCTGCTCACAGCCACCCCTTGACAAACGTTGGTGGGATGAACGTGTGTGTTGTCTGAAACCGTGTCACGAGTCCTTTCCTTACAGGCCAAGAGAAAGAACGTCCCCATGTCCCTATGCTACTGGCATAAACCAAGTAGCACAAAAGGCACCTGCTTTGGGAAACCCAAATCTTACCGTTGCGTTTCCACCCAGTGCAAGGAAGGTGAGGGCTGTCCCATTTGCAGATGACCCCACTGCTGCTCCCCAGCCCCTTCCCCCCACCCCGTGTGCCAGCACCCGGTGGTGGAGCCCAGCTGATCCCTGATCTTGACTTATTCTGAGCCTGGGTGAGGGGCCTTTCTGTCTGTCCTAAAGGTTCTGTAGCCATCGGTTCCTGACTCAGTTATATCATAGCCATTTGGATCAATGGGACCATCTACCCACCCTCTTGACTGTTTCCCTTGCATGGTCAAACAGTCACCACTTAGAATCAGGCCCTCGGTCCAAATTGCCTTTGTAGAATCCACTGGAAAACCAACACATCTGGAGCATGAGAGAGGGCAAGGTGTCCAGGACAGGGTCCCCAAGAATGGGCTGAAGATAAAGGCCACAGACAGCATCCCCCTTGAGTGCTGATCCCACAGGGAAACTCACCTTTGGGCCTGGGGGCCCAGGTAGCCCTGGGGGGCCGGGCTCCCCTCTGCCCCCTCCAAAGGAGTTGCCAGCGTCGCCTTTTTCTCCCTGGGGGTGGAAGGGTGGGAGGATGGGAGGTAAGTTAACCATCACTGGGTCCGTCTAGCTCTGGAAGGAGGTGGCCGATCCCTGTCTTTTCCCCCCTCATGGTTCCACGGGGTGGAGATAGCAGACCACCCCTCGGTCCAGGCCGGGCCCAGAGGCCCTCAGAAGCCTGGCTTGGTCTTATGGGCCGTGGGATGTGAGCAGACGATGGAGCCAGCTACAGCAGGGGAACAGGTAGGGAGCTACAACAGGAGACCCATCGTGACTTGGGTCTAGACTCTTTCTCAGGCTGTGTCCATGGACACTTCCTTCAGCGTGTGGGGAATATTTGGCATGTGAAAAAAGGAGTCTGGTGGCCAAAGGATGTCAGGAAAGGCAGAGTGAAATGGAGCAGGGCAGGCTCCTTCCCTGCAGGGTGCTCTGAGGCCCTGACGGGCTAGGGTGCCCCGTGCCATCCCAAGGGGCCTGTGTTATGCAGCTCTCCCCAAACGTATTTGACCTCAAGTCTTTTGTTTTGTTTTAAATGGACCGTCTGATGGATCTCATGTACTAGGGGGCGCATTTTCAGAGCTGGTGCAAAGAGATCTGACCAGGTCATAGCTACTGGTCTTTGAATATAGGTGGTTTTTTGTTTTGTTTTGTTTTGTTTTACCAATCAGGGCCTCCCACGTGGTACCCCACACAATAAGCTAGCTGCGTTGCAGCTGCTTTCCCCCAATCTGGGAGGGACACCTCCCGTGCCGGGGCCCGTGTGAGTGGTCAGGTGCGGATGAACACCAAGGCCTTTACACGGAGCCCACCATTCAGAGCTTGCCAACACCCACCTTCTGCCCCAGGAGGCCGAGCAGCCCGGGGGAGCCTGCAGCCCCCTTTTCGCCCTGTGGAGGAAATGCAGACAGTGCAGGGTTAGGACCTGCTTCTCCAGGACAACCGGGAAGGCACCGGCCCCACCAGCATGGAGCTGAGGCTTTCTCTGTCCTGCTTCCCTCCCCCTCTGTGGGCCATTTCCTGAAAGACTCCATTTCCTGCCAGACCCCCATCTGCACCTGACTCTTCCCTTGGGCCACTTCATACTGGTGACGGCCTGCCTCCCTGGTCTCCTGTTCCCATACGGGTGGGCCCTCATCATTCACGAAGCGACAGGGACCAAGAGCACTTAGCCCCTTTTGGGGTCTCCTGGGGACAGGTGAACGGTTTAGAAGGCCGGTAGTCGGGGAAGCTCTTTTAAGTACTCTGCTCTTTTCATTTTTTAAAACGTCCAGCATTCAGAGCTCCCTGGTCTCTGTCTCCCTCCTCCCTGCCTCCAGGGAAGACAAAAACCATCTAACCATATTTTGAGAAGTTTGCTTCCTGTTATGGGTTGACTCGCGTCCTCCCCCAATTCGTATGTTGACGTTCCAACTGCCAGTATCTCAGAACGTGACCCTCTTGGGAAATAGTGCCATCAGAGATGCAATTAGCCAAGCTAGGAGAGTCATACTGGAGTGAGGTGGGGCCCCTAATCCGTACGACTGGTGTCCTTGCAAGAGGGGAAGTTTGGACACGGACATGCATACAGGAAGAACACCATGTCAGGATAAGGCAGAGACCGGGGTGATAATTCTCCACGCCAGGGAACACCAAGGCTGCCGGCAAACCAACAGAAAGGAGGGAGGGACAGAGCAGACCCTCCTTCACGACCCGCAGAAGCAGTAAGCAAGCCCTGCTGACTCCTCGATCTCAGACTTCCGGGCTGCAGCACTGCGGGACAGTGACTTTCTGTGGTTTGAGCCACATAGTCTGTGGTCCTTTGTCAGGGCGGCTCTAGCAGACTAACACCCCTCGCTAAGCATCTTCTTCTGCCACGAAGAACTCTTCCCATGACACGCGTCACAGGACCCTGCTCTCGCTGCGCAGGTGAAGCGGCACCGTGGCTATGCGGGACCCCTCGCGGCCTCAGTGACAGAGCCAGGTCGGGCCCCCGCGTCCGCCGAAGCTCCACCTTCTACACCATGGAGACGGCACTTTGAGCCCACAGAGTGTCTCCTACGGGGAGAGCACCCCCAAAAGAACCCCTGCAGGCCAACGCTAGAGGGCGCGTTCTCCACGGCCCCGTGGCTGCTGGTTCTCCTAGGTAATAATACACACTGAGGGCCCCGGGGGTCATAATTCGCCAGATGTCTCGATGATTTTTGCCACTGGAGCCACAGAAGGTGCTGCACCAAGTCTTCAGGTGGCCTCCCCTTGCCACCTGACGGCGCATACAAGCTGAGTGACAAAATAGCCTGAAGCTGCTCCAGGGAGGAGAGGAATGCAGGGTAAGGGCCCACGTGCTGGGAGGGAAGGGAGTCCTGGGGCCCCAGCAGGCCCTGCTTTGCCTGGGCCGTGCCTGGGATGTGCCTTAACTGGGGTCTGCCCTGCCACAGGCCGAGTCTGAAGGGAAATGATACAGGTGCTGCCCCACGAGGTCCTGGGGGATGGAGGGGAGGGGGAAGGCCTTCCTTCTGCTGGTCTTTCCTCCTGGGTCACCAACACTTTCAAGGAGGGAGGGTGTGCTCCCGAGTGCAGGATTTCTGAAGCTTTGCCGGGCCATCCCGGCACTCCCTCTTTCTGGGGACACATGCACCCCCCCCAGCACACCGCAGGCAGCACACCAGCCATGGGGGTGGGGCAGGGAGTGGGAGACCAGCAGAGGCCAGGATGAAGGGGACACACACTCAAAGACACAATATCCTACCCTCTGCCCCCTCTTCCCCGGCAAACCTGGGGGCCCTGGCTTCCCTGCTGCTCCTGGGTCTCCCTTTGGGGTAAGAAGAGAAAGTCACTGATAAGAGGATGGGGGTGGTGAGGGGTACGGTGGACAGTGATCATAAACCAGTGTTTCCAGAATACCAGTCCCATAAGATGTTCCTCTTAAAAAAAAGGATGATCTAGTCAAAAGAAAGTTTGGAAAATGCACCAGAAATTACAGTTTTAGAGCTTCCCAACACACATACGGCATCTTAAAGGTTCTGAGAAGGCCTGCAGTAAAGCAACCTGTGAACTATTTTTTACATCTGTATTTCCCAAACATATCTGACCATGGAAGCTTTTTTCATGTTACGTCTCTTACAGTCCCAGACAAGAGAGACAGAGCCCTGCAGGCACAGGGGACAATAGTTACTGCCTGCTGGAGCTGGTGTGTAGGCAAGCTATCCGAGCTTCCCAGACCAGAATGCAGGGAGTGGGAGGCAATCCTGCCCAGCAGGCCCCTCCTGGGGGGGCCGTCCTCCACTCAGCCAGGTCCCCAGCTCCGGGTCAGCCTCAGGGGGACCAGGAGCATAACAACAGCAGCCACTGTCACCTCCACCCCATGCTTGATGCTCCGTGCAGCCCAGAACATTCCCTCTGTATCAGTACCTTGGCTCCTGGGGTCCCCGGCTCACCCTGTGTGGAAAAAAAAAGAAGACTCAGGTAAAGAGATGAGGGAGAGAGAGAGAGAGCGAGCAAGCTAGTGTAGGAGCCATTAAGCAAAGGTACTCATGGGGTAGGTGAAGCATCTGGCCAGCCCACGGCTTTCCTCTGCCTAGGCCTCAGGTCCCAGGCCAAAGGAGGCCTCCCGGACGATTCCGTACCCTTCCCCTCGGTGGGGATGTGGCAATGTGAATGCCAGCGAGGCACCCCAGGTGGAGGGAGGGGAAGGAACGGGCGTTGGCTTTGGACAAGGTGCCCCCTGTGAGTGGACCTGCCGGGAGATCCACACTTGTGCTTCGGGGGTCCGCAACCATCTGCCTACCAACCCAACGGGCGGCTCGGGTGGGGTTCGGGAGAAGGTCTCCTGTTCCCTGCTCTGAAGCTTGGCAAGCACACAGCTGCTGAATTCTGAGGGACGAAGGAAAGCGCTGGGTTCCCTTGCACGCCGGCAGGGGGGTGAGACCTTTAGTTGAGGCTGGTAAACCTTCGCTACTTACTTTGCAAGGCTTAGTTAAGCCTCTCTTGCTCAAGTTGTGCATAAGGGCCTAAATGTGGCCTTAAGAGAAGTGTTTCTGAATCCTGTCTGCCCCCTCCTTGGTCCAGCGGCCACCCCACTGAGTCCCTGAAGGCCCGATTCTGTCTTCCTCTCCCCTTTCCCCCCATCCTGCCCCTCGTGTGTTGAGCGACAACGTTCCACCGACCTTCATCCCCGCCACGGTGATTCCGGGAGCCCCCTGGCAGAGAGAAGAGAAGGCGTGGTGACTTTCCGCAGTTGGGACAGGCACGGAGGGAGCGGCCCGCCTCCCGGCCTCCCCTTGAGGGGGGTGTGGAGCCAGACCACTGGCTTCTGCCCGCTGTCCAGACCCTCAGCAGGGGTGGGTGGCTGAGTGTGGCACAGGGAGAGCAGGCCCCGAGGAAGGAGGAGGCTCTGTGCCGGTGAGCTCCCCAGGCTTCCCAGCCGCCTGCTCAGGGGGCCCAGGGGGGCCCAGATGGGGGTCTCTCTGGGCTGCAATGTGGGGAGGGCTTCCGTGGGACAGGAAAGGAGGAGGAAGAGGAGATGGGAAGGAAGGAGGGTGGAAGGGAGAGCCGCGCGGCAGGGGAGAATGGGACGTGGCTGATTTGACCCCTGAGCCTGCAAGTGGGGTTCTTCTCACAGAGAGCTCTCTGGGCCTGTGCCCTCATGGACTGGGGAGCAACTGGGAGCGAACCCCATTTCCACATCAGCCCAGGACCAACCACTTGGAGGTAAACAGGCTGCCAAAGGCACCCCTCAGTAAATCCCAAGTGGAGATGAGTTTCAGGGAGTCCCTACCCCCCGCGTGGGACTGCAGCCAGGGCTGGGGTGACCCGGGAAGCTTTGTAACGACCCAGAGATGCCCAGGAGGCGGCCTGGCCACATCAGGGCACTGGTGAGTGTCGGCTCACGGGAAGAACAGGCTGGCACAGCAAGGGGAGAGGGCTGGGGAGATATGTACCCGCCTTCACGTCTTCACAGCGGCACATGGGCAGGAGGAGTGGGGCCTCCGAGGTGTCCCAGGGCTTGGGAGAGAGAGCTGGGGCTCAGGCAGGGGCTGCCTGGGATGGGGTGAGGGGCACGTACCTTGGCTCCGTGTTTGCCCGGCATCCCTGGCATGCCTCGTTCTCCCTGAAGGAAGAAACAGAAGAAACGCTGAGGAGAGGGCCTGACTCGCCTGAGGCCCCGGGCCCTTGAAGCATGGCCTGCAAGGATGTCAACGAGGCGTCCATCCTGGTTGGTCTGGAAGCCCGGGACGGCCGTGCAGCTCACGCTGAGCTTGGAGGACCTGCCACCACCGGCGGCCACCACAGGCCACGTGAGCTCACGGAAGGGCCCAAGTCCCAGAGCGCAGATCACGGTGCAGGAAAGGCTCCCAGCGAGACGGGGCTCACCAGCCGAGTCTGAGTCCTGAGGGGGCTGCGGGGGGAGCTATTCAAGATCTGCCACCAGCCAGGGGCCCCGCTGGCTCGGAGCTCAGTGCAGCAGGGCCATGGGTGGAAGGGGTTGCTTGGCCATCACCGGTGTCCCCTCCCTCCAGGTCCCCCCTGGCCCTTCTGGTCCTATTTTCTGGCCACTTCCTCCCGGCCTCCTGGGGTCTAACTCCTCCAGAGGGCATGGCGGAGGGTGGGCCTTGGTTTGGGGGGCGGGGACTGTGGGTGGGGGCAGGGCTGCGCCTGGAACCCATCCAGAGGCCCCGAGGGGGCTGTGGCTTCAGGACACTGTGGGGTTTGCTCTACTATCTCAGCAGCGTCCCGTCTTTCTCCTCAGCTTCTTTGACCTTCCCCGTGAAAATGCCACACCTGTGGGGCCGGGCTGTGAGCTCAGGAAGGACAGGAGGTAGATGGGGCTGGAGATGACAGCCAGCGACAAATGGAGGTCAAGCGGAGACGATGAGTCAAGACTCACCTACTGGGTCAGTGAAGTCGGGGGTGGGGGTGCTCAGGAGAGAAAGGAAGGCAGCTCCTGTCGCCATGAGCTGAACCCGAGATGAAGCCCCGGCCAGGGCTCTGAATGCCGAGCAGTGACAGGTGACAGCCACGAGCCTGCGGCAGCTGCTCGCCTCTGAGCACATCTGAAGGCTTTGGAGGGCAACGCGGGGCCCTGACAGACCCTGTCCCGGCCCAGCCTCCCCACTCGGGTCTCAAGAGCTGTGGCCTTCGGGCCAGGCTGCAGTTCCCACACAGGCTTCCGGGCGAGGGGTGACCTGGCCCCACCCGGCCCCCGTCTTTTCCGTTGCCCTCACCCCGTCTCTGCTATCTTCTGGGAAGTCCTGCCCACCCTTCTGCTCGCCAAAGCTAGAACGTCTTCCAACCTCTGTCCTGCATGACCGGGCCTCCGGCTAAGCTCCCCAGTGCACAGGCTGGACAATAACTCTCCCCACTTCAAAGCAGCCGGCGGGGGTGGGGGGTGGGGGAGCTGGTCACATACCACGTCCTCTGTGAAGGCTTTTGCTATGCGCCATAACCCAGCGCTGGCTCTTCAGCGTGGCAGGGACCACTGTGCATCTGTAATTTGCACGCACGGCCAGTGTCTGCCTGGGATGGTTCACCTCCATCCTCTTTGGCCTAAGTCTCTGTATTCTGCAACAGGCCCGGAATCTTTAGCTCCAAACGCGGGAGCCCTTCCTCACCCTGGCCCACCAGGACCCCTGAGCCACAGGCAAGGTCAGCGGAGCTGTACTCGGGAAGTGAACACAGCAGATGGGTCAGCGCCCCAGGTCTGCCCCAGCCACCGAGTTCCGGGAAATCCCTCTTCCGGGCCATTTACTGTGCCTGCCTTGTGTCTGGCATGGGGCTAAGTGCTTTCCAGCGTCCCTGTATTCAATCTCCAAGACTCTTCTCCGACGTGGGAATTGATGCTATTCCTGTTTCCCAGGTGAGCAAACTGACTCAGAGAGAGAGGCCAGGTATGATCGCCAAGGTCGTGCAGAGCAGGGGTTGGAACACAGGTCTTTTGTCTGCCAAAGCCCAGGTACCCATTTCTCTAAGCCGACCCCAAGCATCAGATGGGCTGATTTTAAAGTCCCTCTCTGCTGGAGGCCCCTCAGGTCTGTGCCTCATAGGGGTGAGTGGGTCAACTCATCGTGGGGCTCATTGGGTAGCTCACTGGGGGGCTGGGTCTTTGACCACAGGCATGGCCCAGAGGGAAGAGCTGGGTAGGGCCCCACCTGCCAGCACAGGTCTGCTCTGTGGCCAGCAGAGGGTGCCACAGGACCTCATCAGAAAACTGGCGCTTGTGACCATGATGGTGTCAGAGCCCGTTCCCCGCGGTAGCGCCAGCTGAGGGCCCCTGTCATCCTTTCCTTCAAAGAACCAGGATCTCCTGCTAACATTCCAACTGGCCCTAAGACACCAGGTGCGGGGAGGCACAGGTGGGAGATCGGCTTGGGTGTCCCTGACTATTCAGCCCTTCTTCCCTTGTCCTTCCCTCGGCCTTTCCTCAATGCCCCCGCCAGCCTCTTCCCACCCCGATCTGGGGAAACCGGCTGGGAGTCAGGAAAGGCTGTGTGACCCTGGGTAAGCCACCTTCCCTCTCTGGGTCCAGGATCCTCACCTGCAACGTGAGTTAGACTGGAGATCTCCCACCCACCCCTGCCCCACCCGCTTTCTCCAATCACCCCCAGCCCTGCCTAGGTGAGGCCTTGAGTGGGGCGAGAGGTCAGAGCTGGGGAGGGGCCGCTGGGTCTGTTGGCATCTCCAGAACGAGGCTGTGGGGGTGGGAGTTTAGCTGTGGGGGGAAAATGCTGGTCTAGGAGGGGTCTCAGTGGGTCTCTGCTTTCCTTCCCTCCTACCCGGGGGCGGGGGGACACCTGCTGATGCTTCAAGAAGGGGGGTGGCGGGTCTGCCCAAACCCCGCCTCTGGGCTTCTGTCTCCAGCCTCAGCAGAAGCAGTGACACCAGCGAGTGAAGGTTTCTGGCTAATTGGGGTTGTCTTCAGCCCGTGCCAGCTCGTATGAAAGGACAAAACCATCCACTCCAGGGAAATCTGGGCCCCTTGGAGCCTAAGGAGGCAGCCCTCCTCGTTAGCGTGGCTGACCTTTGCCCCTTCCCTCCCCTCTGGGTCAAGTCTTTTAATTCTGCAGGCGACCCAGGCTCCCTTGATCCCATTCTCAGGCCTCCCTCACTCCCACCCCTCTGCTGGGCAGGAAGCAGGGGCACCCCCCGCTGACCCCACCCTGCAGGCTCGTTCCACTCTCATCAGGCCGGGTCTACCCCAGCCAGACCTCTGCCCTGGGGACTGGCCTGGCCCTACTCTCGGAAGCACTGATTCCTGGATCTGTGAGGTGAGACAGGGGTGAGTCATTGTCAAGGACTTCAGGGTGGCTGTGGGCAAGGGCACCTGTTTGCAGGGAGTGAGAAGCGAGCTTCTGGGGGCTATCGCTAAAAGGGGGACCACGACACCTTTGTTCCCACAGTTTTTCCCCTCCGTGTGTCTTTGTGGGGGCAGATTTACAAACTCCTTCTTTCCAATTAAAAGTATTCCCCTTCAAAAGGTTTAAGTTTGGAATTGTGCTAAATTTCGATTCACTAACTTACTAGTGTCTTCATCTCGGGTGCGGAGGGAGTCCTCAAAGTGTGTCCAAGTCCAAGATCCCCAATTTAACTCCTCTATATTTGCCTTCTCTTGTCTTCCCAGGGGGCCCCAGGAGCTCCCCCAGCGGGCTTCTGGAGACCCCTGCTGGGCCACCCTGCAGCTGCGGAGGCAGGCACCCCAAGTCTTGCCCCAGGTGCACAAAGCATGGATGGCACAGGCTGCAGTGGGAACAGGCGAGCGACCCCCAGGCCGGGACATCCCACCACTTGGGAGGCTGGCTCTTGACCCAAGAGGCTGTCAAGAACCAATGCCCGATTGCTGGCCGGGAAGGGGTAGATTCCAGTCATTGTGGCTTAGAAAGCTCTGGGTGAGCACAGGTGGGTACAGCAGGGGCTGCCTGCAATGACCTTGAAGGCCTGCCCTAGCCCTGACTTTTATGAGGCCACTGACTCTCCAGGGGGGCCTTGTACAGGAGTGCCTTGTAGCATCAGTAGGGTTTCTTTTCTGGTCCCCACTTCCAGGTGGAGGGACCCATCATTTACTGAGACGACAGGATAAAAGCCGGCTCCTTGGAGCACAAAATGGCCACGCTCCTGTCCCGTGGGAGCAGCCTCTTAATTGGTGATTTACTGCTTGTTGAACAAGCGGGGCAGGGACTTGGCAAGAAGACATAGGCTGGAGGGAGGTGGGGGGCTTCAAGGTCAGCTCCCAGCCAAGCGCAGGTCAGGCCAGAGGAGTGTGGGGTGATGCAGGGACCTCCCTAGCGTGGTGAAGCTCCCTCTGCAGCCGGAGGGCGGGAGGGCCCGGGCAGAGCAGCTCCACACACAGACTCTTTGTTCTCTGCAGGGAGGAGGAAGGCCTGTCTGAGTGTGGGGAGTGGAAGGCTGCAGGGAAGGGAGGAGGTGGGGGTGTGTGGGGGGAGGCCAGCAGGCGGCTCAGGCCTCAGGCCTGGCCCAGGGCCCTTTCCCGGGCTGGGAAAGCTGGGTGAGGAGGGCTAATGTCTCTCTTTCCTCTAAAGGGTTCCTAGGACTCCCTTCCAGGAAAAGGCAGCTCATTTCCTTCTTCGCTGCCCTAGCCAGCTCCAGACAGGAGAGGCCTGGAACCAGGGGGATGCCAGGCCCTCCGGTAATTAGGACCGGCAGGAAGTGATCTTGGGAATTACCGGGGTCAGGCGCCCCATTGAAGGCCAGGGTTTTGGAAGGGCGGCTGGCTTGTAATCTCGATTTGAGATCGGTTGATTTTGTAGTTAGCTCCAAAAAGAAAAGTCAGCTCTAATTAATCTGTGGACTTTGGAGTGTGGGAGAAACAGGGCCCAGAGAGCACAGGCTAGGGGCTGGAGGCCGGCGGGGTGAGACTCCCAGTCCCCGCGAGGCCTCAGATCTGAGGCCTATGTTGGGGATCCCTGATCTGCTTTAACTGAAACAGTCTGGATGTTCCCACTGGGATTTCATGGTTGTGAAAGAAAGTGCTGTCCCCACCCCAGAAGGCTCCTGCAGCCACGGCTGCCCTCGGCATGGAGCCCGGGGCTGCACGTGAGTGCCCTGTGGAGCCTGGGGTTGCTCAGGCCCTCTGAGAGCCACAGGGGTGCGGAGGGGGGGGTCTCAGGCATAGCTGTGGTGGGGCCCTGACACAAGCCGCCTTCTCCTGGTTTTACTGAAGGCCTGGTACCATGCTAACTCCTTGGGGCAATCATTCGGGGGGTGGGGGGAGGAATCAAGGCCAATGGACAAAGTGCTCCACTTCCTGGGCTCTTTGACCGAAATGCACCAAGGCCCCCGAGTTCTGCTGGCAGAGAGCCTGGGAAGCTCGGAGAAAGGCCTGAATCCAGCCACAGCCTTTTCTCATGGGAAGGAGATCAGCCCACCCCCACCCGTCTTCGTTCTGGGGGAGGAGGGCCTACCGGAAATCATGGCCACCCCCCACCCCTGCCCCCCACCGCCCTGCCATAAGGCCCAGGTAGTAAAGTCATTCAGAGCAAGGATGGCAAAGAGGCGGGGGTCAGACAGAACTGGGTTACTACTTCCTGCCTGTGGACCTTCTGGAACTCACCTCTTTGGGCCTCAGTTTGCTCATCTGTAAGTTAGGGTTAAGAATAAAACCTTCCTCACAGGTTGCTATAGGGATCCAGGAACACGATGTATGCAAAGTGCCACGTACGCAGCCTGGCGTGTTGAAAAGACCCGCTAAGGCAGCTTAATGATACTAGCGGTCCTTCTACAGAAATGTGTCCACCCACACGGCCCCCTGCTGTGACTGGCAGATCGGGATGATCACACCCTGTTGGAGAAGGATTGAAGGAGTGTGGGAAGGGCTGGCGTGGCCATACGGCGGGGGCCCAACTTGGACCGGGTAGGAGAGCGTCTGTTCCTCTCGCCCTCACCCCAGCGCCCTAGACATCCCACCTTAGGGCCCAGCTGATGTCCCTTGGGAGCCCCCCAGCCTCCGCATGGAGTGACCGCAGTCGGAAGCTGCTCTAGCAGGGGGCCGTCCCAGCCTGCCTCCCCTGGTCTGAAAACGCACAGCCCCTAGCCTGCGGGGAGGGACTGTGTGCCTCAGTCCTGGTCCTTCATGCAGACCCCAAGGCTTACCGCTGACCGCCCCGCGCCAGTGCACCCCCTGCTGCCGGGTCCGATGGACCAGCTCCGACACGCTTAGAGAGAGGCTCTCACCAGGTTTTGTGATCTACATACCGTCTGACAATACCCGTCGATCCCCTTGAGAGAGAGCCAGGATTGTAATGTTTTCAACACACGTTGCATCGTACGACACATTTAAAGTAGATCGGTGGTCATAAATTTGGATCAAATCGGTACCACATGGGTACACGATAATACTCACAGTGTCTAGGCAGCATGGCTGGTCCCGAGCGGGGTGGGGGCAGCATGGGGCCTGCTGGCACCCTGGGCTTTGATCCTAAGGAGCTAGGGAGGGAGACTGCCTGCTGGCCTGGCTGGACACTGAGAGGGATGCCAGGCCTGGTCCAGCCGCCCAGGGGTGGCGGTGGTGGGCAGAACCGATCATTAGCAAACTCTGCAGGCCACGAAACATCTTTGCTAAGAGTTCAGTTCCACCCATGCTGAAAGAAAGGCTCCCTGCCTGTGTATCAGGTCGCCAGGATGGAGAATTGAAGCAGACGTGGGTCTGTCGGTTACCCCATGGGTTCCCCTTGCACCCGAAACACAGGGGCCGTCCTATGGCCTCTGCCCCGGTATGGTGCTCCCACCGCCAGCGCTCACTCCTCCCTGGGTGCTGGGGTGGGTGCCTGTTACCAGCACCCAGCTGTCTCCTCTGCACGCCCCCTTCCAAGTACAGAGGGGAGGAGAGAGGAAAAGAGAATAGATAAATAGACAAAGAAGGAGTTCAGGGGATAAGCCTCCACATTCCAGGGAAGGCACAGGGAGGACAGTCCATGCACAGCTAGCTTAGCCTAGGCCGACACCCTCTGAGTAGACACTCACTTCTGTGTCTGGGCCAGAAGACTGGCCCCTGGGCTTGGACTCATGAGACCTGGCCTCCGATTCCAGCATGATCTTTCGGTAGCCGTGCAACCTTGGGCAAAGGACTGACTTCTCTGAACTTCTCATCTGTACGCGGGGGGGATACAGAGCTCTAACGGGCCATGGTCGGGACCGGTGGAATAGGGAGCACGTGAACTTTGGCTAAACCAGAGATGGGAAGTCCCTGGGCACCTGTCCCTGGGCACCAGCATCCTTGTCTCGGAGCTCCGACGGGAAGCAAACTTTTGCCTGAATATGGTGGTCACTGGCTCGAGACACCCACGGCCCCAGTGGGTCTGGGGCAGTGGGATGGGCACTTGTAGCCTCTTGAGAGTCCCTTGACACCTGGCCCTGAGCTGAGGCTATTCCCTCCTCAGAAAAATAGACCCCCAAGCTCCTTTCTGGATGAGCCAGATTTCCAGTGGGCCCGCGGATGCAGATGCCTGCCGTGGCACACGGTTTCCCCGCCGCTGGCATCGCGGTGACTCTGGGGGAACTTCTGGCTGCCTGCACGGAACCAGGAGGCAGCAAATTTTGTAAGCCTGTGTGTGTGGATGGAAGCAACCGCAGAGGCTGTAATTTCCACTTCCTGACACAACACAAATTTCTCAGTTTGTGCAGAACTAATTAAAGGTCTCTCAGGTCTTGCCATTTTGGCCCCCTGCCCCCCCCCCAAGCTCCCATAAAACAGTGCGGTGATGGCAGCCGCCCGATTATAGAGTGTGAGGAATGTGCTTCTCCAGAGCAATCTTTCCCGTTCCCAAGTCCCTCCCCCTTCTCGTTCTCCCTCTCCTTCCTGCGTCCTTCCTTCTCCTGGAGCTGGGTCTAGAGGGCTACATGAGGCTCCTTGTGGCAGGTGGTACCACGGGAAGGACCCAGGCCTGGGCTGGAGTTCCTGCTCTGTCCCTGAGGAGCCATGACACTTTGGGCAAGCCTCAGTGTCATTTGTTAAACAGGAGAGTAGCACCGGCCTCAGGGTGCCTGGGCGGCTCAGCCGGTTAAGTGTCCGACTTCGGCTCAGGTCACCATCTCACGGTTCATGAGTTCGAGCTCCGCGTCAGGCTCGCTGCTGTCAGCCCAGAGCCCGTTTCAGATCCTGTCTCCCTCTCTCTCTGCCCCTCCCCTGCTCTCTCTCTCTCTCAAAAATAAACATTTAAAAAAAAGAAAAAAAGAATAGTACCAGCCTCGCAGCGTGGTTTTAGGATTAGAAATAACGCAGGTCACATTGAAGGACAGCCTGGGCACATGGTAGGCATTCAGTAAGTGGTGACTATTATTAACATTATTTGTAAGTTATTATCGTTATTGTAATGACTGCCCCTGGGCCTTTGCTCAACTTGTCTCCCTGTCTAAAGTGCCATGTCCCTTCAGATCTGCTGGTTGAAGGATCACCGTGGTGGATTAAAAACGGCCATGGATGCTTTGCTATTCCTTCCACAAGAAGTGGAGGCGGTGTGTCCTCCAGCACCCCACTGATGCGTGTGACTTAGCCACGTGACTTCCTCTGACCAATAGGATAACAGAAAGTGTGATGCCTTGACCGCTTTGGAAAAGCTCTTGTGCTCTCAATATTTGCGGGTTTGAACACTGCCCTGGGCCTGCCATGCTGTAAGAAAACCTGTGTAGCCTGCCGATGGCTGAAACGCCACACGGGGGAGAACAGAGACACCCAGACCACGGCCAGCACCAACCCCCAAACGTGTGGATGAGACCGTCTTGGCCTCTCTGGCCTTTCCACCCATCATCTAACGCAACGGCCCGAGCGAGCCCAGAGGAGACCAGCAGAACTCCCAGATGGCCGATCCACAGAACCAGAGTGAGAAATAAATTACCACTTGAAACCAGGACGTTTGGGACGGTTTGCTACACAGCTACGGACAACCGATACGCCCACCCATTCACCAAGATTGAGCTCACAGGCTGTTTTCTCCCCGAAGGCTTCCCAAACTCCTCCCAGCCTGGGATGAATCTCTCTACCCCACTACCCATATTCACACAGTGCTTTGTGATGGTAGCTTAGCACAACCTGCCTTCACCAGGATTATTTGTACAGGAATCTCTGTCTCTCTGGACTGCAAGTTGCCAGAGAGCGGGGTTGGGACCCCACCTCCATATTCCCCACCATGCTCAGCCTGGAGCTCTGCCCAGGGCGGGCCCTGGTAATCTGTTCCCATTTACCAGGCCCTCAGGGGGCCAGTGAGAACCTGACTGCCTTGGTACAGATACAGGGCCCCAGTTGGTGGTAGGGGACCCACCTGAGTCTGAGGTCTGGCTGGGCCACTCATCACCTAAGGTCTTGCCCCTCTGAGACTCCTCCTCCCCTCAGTGGAGACGCAAACTCCTGTCCAGCCAACCTCACAAGTGTGAGGCTCACACTGGGCAAGCGTGTGTGCAAACACGCATGGGCACAAGTCCTGATCCCGCATGCGTCATGGTGAAGACCCACTTGGGTTACTGGGGGGGGGCGGGAGGTAAGATCCTTCCTTCCCCCTCCCGCTCCTCCTTACCTTTCGGCCGTGGTAACCCTGGATTCCTGGGTCTCCCTGGGGGAACAAAGAGAAGACCGTTAGTGGGACTTGCCCAAATTCTGGCTCACGCTGTCGCCCTCACAGTGCCCTTCCTCTTCTCAACGACTGTGAATCCTCCCGCCTTCCAGCCAACCCTGGATCAATAGCTCTGCTTCGTCTGAAACACACGTGCGACGTGGTTGGGCACGGTCAGTGCTTTGCGACTTCTTGTCCCCAGAGCCCCGGGGTCCCCAGCTTCAGAGGGAGAGTCTGTTTGACACTTTGGGCCTCCACACAAGGTCTCACTAGAAACCCGATGACCCTGCAGGTCCCTTCCGATTCTGACTCCAGGTGAATCGCTCTTTTATTGGGACATTGTGACAGTGCCCCGGGCATCAACCTGGAGTTTCCAGCCAGACTCTAAGCTCCTCGGAGGGTGGGGCCGCGGCTCCCATACTCGTCATCGTGCCTGCACACAAAAGTGTGCAATGCCTAGGGGACCCAGGCAATTCCCAAGAGGGGAGTGGCGCTTTGGGAGCGAGCCAGGCGTGATCCGTCCCTCACTGAGGTCCCTCTCAGCTCCTTACTCAGCAGCCTTAGGCGCTGAGTCTCCCCCCGCAGACAGCGCTCCTACCCATTCAGTGCGTCACCCCAAAGGGCCCTCACCTTTGGTCCTGGAGGCCCAGGTAAGCCCTGTGGAGGCAAGAGCAGGGTGAGTGGAGATGGGCTCTGCAGGGAGACAGTGCAGGTTAGGCGTGTGCGCGTTGGAGGCCGGGCCAGAGGAGGGCCCGAGCAGCGATAATGAGTTCTGGATGTGCTAGGGAGCGGGTCTAGAAGATCCTGGACCGGTATCTGAAACCTGCCGAGGGCACACGGGGACGACAGGCTCGAGGGCCTCTTTGGTGCCATGTGGGCACCGTGGGCATCTCTGCTGGGCCCGCCCACTGGAAAATAGGCATCCTGCTAATTTGACAGTGTGGTTTGGTCCAGGTCCCCGCCCACCCGCCTCCTAATTGGGACCCCTCCCTGGGAAGCCGACCTTGCCCAACAGAGCCTTGGTTTTGCCTTTCTTTGGCCCTGTCAGCCTCCTGAAGAGCCTTCTGTCTCCTTCTGCCCCAGGGCGCTGTGACCACGGCAGTCAGCCGTGGGGAGGTGGTGTGGGCCCAGGGCCTGCGGGAGCCCAAGGGAGAGGCAAAGGAAGGCTGTGGCTCCACTGTGGTCTGGGGCATAGGTGTGGGCAGCAAACGTGGGCTGAAGAAAACCAAAATGCCCAAATCTGGTCTGTTTCAATTGGTTTCAAAACATGCTTCCTGGTTTTTCTTCTTTATAAACAACTTAACAAAGAAAACCATCTGGCTTGGGTCCAGTGAGTAGGAACCCAATACGTTTGGGGGGGCAGGGGGATAGGGGTCCTCAAAGAAGTGGATTTTGAGTACTTTGTTGGTTTTCTTGGCTGGGTTGGGTTCAGGTCCCTAAATTTCACTTCCTTTCAGGTTTTCCATTTTCCCATCTCCAAACCCATAGAAGTGAGACTAATATTTCTCCCTGGGGTCCAAAACAGAAATATTTAAAATCTATTGTGGAGGTCAAGCTGGGCGGGAGAGCTGGCAAGCTAGGTTTCCACATTGCTGAGGTGCCAAGCTGGGTGCCCTGGGCGGCCAGGGCTGTTGCCCGGCATTGGTAGCAACCTCAGCTACACCGGACCTCGGCATCGGTGGCAAGAGCAGCTGAGGGGCCCAGGTTTGTGGCCGAGTGACCTGGAAAGTAGCTGTTGTCATCGAGGACTATTTGGCAGGGACATCGCTGACCTAGCAATTCCCCACCTCTGGGAATCTGTTGCAGCGAAAGAATCAGAGATGCACACACACATTTATGGTCAAGGCTATATATTACAGAAGGAACTCATTAACTATTTGTAAATAGGCCCAGCAGCAGCCCTAAGATCCACATCACGGGGGACTTCGGCCATAGGAAAGGGAGTGGTTTATGATATTAAGTAAAAAACATAAGAGGACACAAACCGTTATATTATTCAGCACACTTGCGGACCTGGAAAATGCGTGAGTGCCGCTACGTCTAAGGAGAAAAATGGAAGGGCCCTCCGAAATGTTAATAACGGGCAACTCTATGCATAGGGCAAAATAGACGCTTTAAAACACTTTGTCCGTCTTCGAAATTTTTCTCAATGAATGTATGATGCTTTTGTCATAAGAAGGATAAAGGTTTCTTTCAATCATGTGAATAAACCATGTTGAACAGATGTTGCCTTTAACCCTGCCCCTTCAGAAACATATGGCCTTAGTCTTACCTCGAAGACTGAGAGGACCCATTTTCTGCAAAGAAGTCCAGGTTATTCTGCCCTGGTTCTCTGTTGCATTAAATAGGCCAGGAGAGCGGGGTCTTGGCCAAGGCTTGGAAACCTTGGTGGCTTGACCTACTGCCTGAGCGTGGTTTGGTCTGGAGGGGGTACCTGTTGACCTCCCTTGGCTACAGCAGGGATCCAATCCTCAAGCTTGATTCAGGGTCCCCCTGGCTTACCAGACATCCAGATTGGCTGGAAGGCGGCCCAGGGGTGCAAAACCCACATACAGCAGCAAAGGCATATTCATTAGGGTGCCGGGTGGTCAGATGGCCCTTAGCTGCCTTCTTCAGAACCCACTGCCCCCAACTCAGGTTTTTCTAAGCCCAGGGGTCAGGGGACAGCCTTCAAAGGTGGCCCTGGGAACTTTCTTTCCAAGCTGGTCTCTGCCGAGGCTGGGAAAGGGGCAACCTCTTACTGATTTCCTGCCTGGAAGGCAATGACTGGAATTGAGGCCTGGCCCCAGGAGCTGGGTTTTCAGAACCAGAGTTCAACAGTTGAGTTGGGCAGGGATGGGTAGCTTCTTGCGTGACCCGCCTACGTCCAATGGCCTTGCCAAGGTGTTTCTGCCTGTTAGGCGGGGACCCAGATCCTTGTCAGTTATGCAAAGTTGGGATGCTTCCAGAGAATTCTTGGGACAAACCTTGGGAGAGGAGGTGGTAGAGAGAGGAAGGAGATACTTACGGGTGGCCCCATGGGCCCTGGCAGTCCCGGGGGCCCCAGAGGTCCGCTCGGTCCAGGGGGGCCTGGTGGCCCCGGTGGTCCTTGGATACCGGCCTGGCCCTGTTCACCCTGAGATTGGTGGAAATGAGAGTTAGAGGGAGACCCTCAGGGCTGGGGAACGGCTCCCGCCCCAGTGCCATGCACCCGGTGAGGGCCCTATCGTGGGTTCTGGTGGGAAGGCGGTGGGGCGTGACAGTGATGATGCCGTGGTGGTGACTGCATGCAGGGACCAGTGGCAGCAAGGAGACGGCCAAGACATTCGGCTCCCAAGAGGAGGGGTCCAGAGAGGATCTGCCACACGAGCGGCTGGCCCCTGAGCAGGAGCCCTGCCGGGACCAGAGGCAGAGGAGTGAGCGAGAAGACCCCACCTGACCTCGAGCATATTTCCGGCCTGGTCAGATGGCCGGGGTCCAGCCCAGGTGGTCCTCAGCCTGGCCTGCCTCGGCTCCTCCCTCCGTGTGAACGGTCACATCCTCTCTCTACACCCACCCGCCGGGCATCGAAAGAGAGTAGTACATTCCTGCTTGCGTTTCCTGCTGCAGGATTTTGCTGTCTGATTGTCTGACTCAGACGGTCAAAGGAGGGCCTTAGGTCACAGGCCGCAGAAGTTGGTGTGGCACACTAGACAACTGGGTGAGTGATTTTATGTAGAACATTTGGGCTGGGGGCTTCTGATGGCACAGGGAGAGCCCTGTCCCTCAAAGCCCACATTCCTGCCGGTGATCACAGACCGAGCCCGGGGTGCAGGTGGCCTGGGTTTTCCCTCCCCCATCCTTCCTGCGTGAGGCCTGCTTCTGTCACCTACATGATCTGTGCCTGGCTTCACAGGACAATTGAGTTGGCAACCCTGAACTTGGTTGAGTTTTGAAACCGTAAAGTGCTTTATGCCTGTATGGGTCTCGGTTAGTGTTCTTTTGCCCCACCCCTACTCCTCAGTCAGCTGCTCTGAGCCCAGCCTTTGTCACCCACCGTCCCTGTGCTCAGGGTGGACCGAGGGCCCAGGGAGCTAGGGGTGGCATCGGGTCCCCCTCAGGAGGAGGAGAGAGCCTGGCCATGTGACCCAGATCATGGGACTGGGGGCCAAGCCGAATCATCCTAGATCTAGACCGATGCTGTCATATTATTTTCTAAGCGACCTCCCCACGGACCATCTGGGCCCAACTCCTGTGAGAGGGAGCCCATCCCTGCAGATGGCCGGGCAGGCGTGCGAGAGCTCCAGGCTGGGATGCAGGGGGACACAGGCGGCCGGAGGTGCGGCTTCAGTGTGCTCTCGGCAATTCCCACAGGAGGAAATGATGAGTACGGGTGGGGGCGCCCAGCTTCAGAAGGAGGACTGTGGGATCCTAGCAGCACCTGCTTCAACCTCTCTTGGCCGGGACGTGCTGGCGCAGATGACCCGGGGTTTCGTCCTGCTGCCCGCTCTGAGAAGCCGCTGGACGGCGCGGAGCGTCCATGGTGGAGGAGGCAGGGGCAGCGATGGGTCACAAGTCGCGTTTCGCAGAAGAGAAAACGGGCTCGGAGAAGTGGAGCTCCCTGACGGAGGCCACGTGGAGAATTCAGTGGGGAGCCAGGACCCAAACTTGGAACTCCGGACTATTCTTATTCATTCCAAATAAGCGCCCCCCCCCACCCCAGAAAAAACGACTCACTGTCCAACTTTCTGCACTTTGGAAGTGACCTCCAACGCCATCTGCTAAGTACATCGTATTTCATACAGTGTCCTCTGTCAGCAGATGTTAGACCCAACGTTTAAGCCTCTTACAGAGCCTGTAAAATCAATACTGGTCTATCAATAGGAAATGGACAAGCCTTTCTATGTCCCATGAGGGCCGACAGCATAAAAATCTTATTCTCCAGGCAAAACCTGCGGCAGGCAGAGGAGAGGCCCCCGTTCTTCCCTCCCTACTCCGGAAACCAGGTCAGGGCAGCACAGAAAGTTCTGGCTCACCCGCGCCCTGCTCTTGAAAAGGGAGGCAGTAACACGCAGTGGCCTGGATCGAAGCCTGGGCCCCTCTCAATTTCTTCATCTGTAAGATGGGGATGACGATGACGGCACCCGCCCTGGCGGGTGACTGGTGTGACATTACAAGAGCTAATCCGTGTGGCATTCTTACAGCAGTGCCTGGGGCCCGGCGAGGGCTCAGCCTACAGCAGCTAAAGCAACAGAGGCCAGGAGGTGGCTCTCGGGGGTTGAGGCGAATGGCCATTCTGACAGCAAGACAGCTCTTCTGGAATGGGGTCTGACATTGGGGTGCCGGGGGGGGGGTGACAGAGGGGTGGGCCTGGTGCCTCTCTGAGCGGCCGGGGGGCCCCCTGAAGAGTCGCGCTTGGAGTAAGCCTTGGGAGCACATGGAGACTCTCGAGGATTTGGCCGCTGTAATGGGATATGTGGGCTCGGGTGGCACATGCATCACGTGTCCCTCTGTATTTTTAGTTGTTAATTGGAGTGAGTTTTCAGCCTCGTGCAGCCAGGTGCCTCGACACGCTGGCCTCTGGGCTCGTGACTCCTGAGTATGGCCAGATGGTGGCTCCAGGCCCTGCCGTCAGGCTTTCAGGGAGCATCTCAGAGCCCTGCCACGTCCAGCATGCCCACGGCCTTGGGGGTAGCTCCTGGCCAGCGTGAGGAAGGCCAGGGGCATCAGCGGCAGCCGCGGGCTGCCTGGCCTGGAATCAAGCGGCAATGCTTCTGCCTGGATCCCTGGCTCTGTGGTCTCTTGTTTTCCGTTCTTGGTCACCTGGTCCTCTCCCAGCCGCCTTGGGTTCACAAGGCAGGAAGAAGGAAGCAGTTGCTCATAGCCATTACACCTGTTGGTCGTGGGCCACATTCCCCCTCCAAATTCCCTCACTCCTCAGACTCAGGTTACAAGCGATCAGGCGCTAAGTGATCCATTTCTAAATATAAAGGGTGTGGGTCCAACTGAGCGAGCCGGGAGGGTGGGGTCTGAAGACCCGGTGGCCGGGCTCCCATTCTGCCACTTGCTGTTTGCGTGACCTTGGGCACAAATTTACTTCTCAGAGCCTCGATTTAATCATAGCACTGAAACAATGCGAGGATCAACGCCGAGTGCTCTGCACACACAATACCCACCGCGCAGTAGGAACTGCTATTATCCTCGTTTTACAAATGAACACCTGAGGCACAGAAAGGTTAAGCAATTTGCCCCAAAGCCCACAGCTAATAAGAGTCTGAGAAGCTGGGTGCTCTGTAAGTTACTGGCTGCTTGACCTTGGGCAACTGACTTACTATCTCCGAACCTTGACTTCCTCATAATAATAATAATAATAATAGTAATAGTAATAAATAGGGATGATCATGCCTAAGTCATAAAACTGTTGAAAGAAGTAAATGAAGTCACATCTGTACAACACACAGGCCCAGTGGTGGCTGTCGCTGGTGACTGTTATGAGGAACAGAGGTGTGTGACAGTTGTGGATCTCCTGGGCTTGGGTGTTGTGTATTTCTACATCCATGACATTCGTGGGTCCGTCTTTGTCTAATCGAATGTAACTGAAGTAGAGTGAGGTTCTGGCTTAGTCCATCGTCCCCGCTGGCCCGTCGGGACCGGGAGACCCTCCAAGCCCCTGGGGAAGCCACTCGTGGTCTCGACAAAGGGAAGGTGTCTACCTGGAAGGTCCGCCTTTTTATGACTGGGGGTGGAGCCAGTCGCACTGAATTGAGGAGAGGCAGCAGCTGAGGAGAAAGATGAGTTGGAAGGCCAGAGGGCAAAGGCCAAAGATCGCAGATGTTCAGAAGGATGCCGAATGTCGCCAGGAAGGCAGGGTGGCCAAGTGGGAGGGGAGGAGAGGAAGAGAGAAGAGTGATTAGTGAGCATGAGGCACAGTGAGGGAAGGTGTGGACGGGGCCCTCTCGCGGCTCATGGGGTGCAGCACCGAGCTTGCCCTTGGATGGCACAGCATCCCCGAAGGGCAGCGGCCCTCGGGGGTTTGGCCAGCAGCACCCCCGGCCCGGGAGAGTGGGCCTCTTCGGCTGGGCCATAGAGGCCTCGTGACACACAGCCCACCATTGCACTGCTGTCCCTTCCTGTCCCTGGGGGTGGATGGGGGCTGTCTGGCCAAGGGTGGAGCACATAGAGGCTCCGGTGGGGAGCCACGGGACTGGCTACATTGGTACTCGAAGCCAAGCTGGTCTGTGGCAACCTCTGGGTCGAACGAGAAGGGCTGGTGTCAGCAAATCTGGGGAGGACGGTCAGGGGCTGTGCCAAGTTGGGCTCCCAGGGGCTGAGCCGGCTGAGGGTGTGGCTGGTGTGGGCGCAGGCTAAGTGCTACTGAGGTCTCCCCCCCCCCCCCGGGGGGCCGGGGGGTTTGGAAAATAAAGGCTGGGCAAAGATGTCTCCAGCATGTTCAACCACTTTTGGGGGGGAGGCAACTCTTCATCACATTATCTGATGTGATTTTCATTTCTGGAAATTCTCGTTGCATTCAGTCTCCCTACCAATCAAAACTGAGCACCCCATGGCTTCAGGAAGTGGTCAGAACCCGTGGGACAGCAAAGATGGCACATAATTGACCTCTCGTTTCTGAAGGCATTTTCACTCACACGAAGCCCCCGGGATGAGTGTTAAGAAGTGGGGGCTCCCTGGGCTGAGAAGGGGAGCCCAGCTGTGGCCCTTCTAGGTCACTGCTGCCTGGAGGGACTGCGGCCGCCCCGAGAGCACAGCCATCTCCCACTGTGGGGTCTGGGGACGTGCAATGTTGGGCTCTGCGTCCAGGGAGCCTCTCAGCAGAGAGGGGCCCTGAGTCCTTCCAGAATCCACAAACCTTCAGGGTAATGATCTGACTGGAGCGCAGAGACGAAAAAGTGCCGCTCGGGTGCTCCTGGTATGGGAGGGGACCAAGGTGGCAGAGACAGGGCGATGGGGGCGTGAGGGCTGAAGTCCACACACACCAGGGGCCCTGCTCCCCACCCCAGGGCACTCCACCCCTCCCCTCCCTACCCCTCCCTTCCCTCCCTCCCTGGGATGCTGCAGGCTGGAACCGGGGCAGGGACCAGCCCAGGTCCCCCATTATCTTGTGGGCCTGGAGGCCTACCACCCCACCATGCCTGCAAACCCCTCGGAGAACCACCAGAGCACTCTCCCTAGATGCCCCCTGCTTTCCTGCCCATGTCCAGATAAACTTCCAGCTGCCTCTCCCTGTCCATCAGCTGAGCCCCCAACCAAATCCACTCTCCTCCCGGCCTGACTTGTGCCCTACACTGCCATCGTCATTGGCTTGCTGCACTCCGTGGCCAAGGTGCTTCTGGAGCCTTCTATTACTGCTCTCTCCCTCTTCTTGTCTTCGGTTGAGGGGCAGAGAGCCCTCCCCCACCTCCACCCCCACACGTTCGCTAAGGAAACACTGCCAAAGCGTCTGCTGCCCTGTTGTCTTTGGTGCTGGGGGATGCTGTCTTTCTTTCGGGTAACATAACAATCCTGTGAGCCCATCGTTTCAAATAAACACAGCTGACCTTCTATTATTGTATCAGGATCAGGCTGGCCGGAACACCAGGGCCCCCACGTCCCTGGAGATCATGCCACTGACGGGCTAGTTCTGTCTGTGCTGCTACCGGCCTGTGCCCCCAGCCCGGACCCGGCCCAGCTGCCCATGTTGTGGACCCCCTCCCAGGCCCAGGATCCCAGGGGTCAGAGTCCGGGTGGCTGACCACTGCTAGTGAGGCCCTTCCAGTGGCCTTCTGGAGCCAGACGGACTCCGAGCCTGACTTGTGCTTGTCTGCAGTCCCTCAGTCCTCTTGCCCCGTGGGGCTGGGCAGCCAGGCAAGCCACACTGTGTGTGTGTGTGTGTGTGTGTGTGTGTGTGTGTGTGTGTGTTTCTGGGCACGATAAGGCCCAGGGCACAGGGATGGGCACCTAAAGATGCTAGCCCTCCCTACTCCTACCACTGGGATCCGAGAGTGGCGTTTTTCTGGTCCCAGCTCACCGGGCCCTCGATGGAGGGCACACGTCCCTGCCCTCCCTGTCCCAAGAATGACCCCCTGCCATCAGTGCACCCATTTGAAGCTTCCTAATGGGCTGCAGCAGGCTTTGGGCTCTGTATTCAGGGGCAGAGCAAGGAAAAGGAAGGAGCTGGGGCGTGGGGGGCGACTGGGAGACCCTCCTAGCTCAGAAATCCCCACCCTGCCCGGAGAGGGCCTCCTCTGTTCCTAAGGAGGCACAGCGGAGATTTTATCCTTGAATCGATGCGGCCAGCTCCCAGTTGTCTCCCACCACTGAGGTTGGGGTCATCTGAAATAATGACTAACCCAAAAGTCCCTCTGATTCAGCCCGGGCGGGCCGCCAGACACACGCACTCAGCCACACACACACGCACACTTGCACAAGCTGCACAGCCTCACGGAGGAGGTGATGTGCGGAGGAGACGCAGGGCCGGACGCCCGGAGTTCCAGACACAAACATGCCGGAAGGCTGGCAGGCCCTCCAGCACAGGGACAAACATACAAAGACACACCCGGGGGGGTGGGGGGGGAGAACATGGGCGCTGGAGACCAGCTCTGCACAAACACACCGCTGACCCCCGGGGCGCCTTCCTGGGGGCCAGCCATCCCCACGGCCACCGCGCGGGCTGCTGAGTGTTCCCCAACCTCTGTAGGTGCTGGGGGCCCAGGGAGGTGAGGGTGAGCAGGGGGCTGTGCCCCAGGGAGGCTCAGTTTTAGGGGTTCACTTACCCGATGTGGGTACTCTCCACACTGACCCTGGGGAAGGGAGAGAAGAGGCTGGCGTTAGGCACTTTTAGGGGGAATCGTGCCCTCAGGGGTCCCCCCCCACATGCTCATGGCCCACCGGCCCTGCTCTGGTCCTGGACCAACTCCCTCCCTCGCCCCTGGCTGGCAGCAGAGAAGAAGCCCCAAGGGCCTGCCTGGCTCTGGCCCCACGGACCCCAGGCAGGATTCCGCTGCCATACCGCCACGTGCCACGACCGCACTCAGGAGTTATGCTCCTTGCCTGGCTGCAGGTATCTTCCAGAAAGGTCGATGCGTCCCCCCAGTGGCCCCTGAGCAGGAGCCCGTGGATGGGAACTCCAGACACCAAGAGGGCTGGGGGCCACGGGGCCCTTGGAGACGCCTTCTCTGAGGTGGGGGTGCCAGGCTCCTGTGCCATTCGCCTGAGGCAAGCCCAGCAGAGCCTCCATCAGAAACGTAAGGAGGTGGAGAATGTGGGCAGCCAGGAAGGGAGCCAAGCCAGTTTGCAAACTGACACCTCAAAATCCTAGAGCTCACGGCGGCGCATCAGGAAGCACTTGGGGGTGGCGGGCGGGCGGGCAGGGGAGTCTGAGAAAGGCCGGGCTCCGGGCCACCCCTCCCGCCGAGGAAACACCTCCCAAAGGCAGCTTCTCTCTTCTCTCTCACACACCGCAGCACCGCCGGGGATGCCCCCGTTCTGCTAACATTTGAAAATAGCCGCTCTGGACTGCTTTCTAACATGGGGGGCGGGGGCGCTGTTTCCTGAGATGAAAGTTCTGGAAAATTTCCATCAGGCTTACCTTTTCTCCTTTTTGTCCTTGAGGTCCCTAGGAAGAGACGGAAACGACAGAGTTAGAAAATGAAGCTGAGGTCACAGGGGCCCGAAGCCTCCCCGCTGGGGGCCCTTAGGGCCAGGTACTAACCGGCTGTCCTCGGGGACCCATCAGGCCCTGCGGGGAGGAAACACACACAGGTCAGTGGGCGCCCAGAGGGTGGGCGGGTTCAGGGATGCGGGCCTGGGTGGGGATCGAGCTAGGACCCAGGGCCCCCAGGTGGGTTTTGGGATGCAGGGGCCTGAAGGCTGGGCTCCATGACCCATGGCTTGGTCTTCCTGTGCCCGAGATGGTGGTGCGGTCTCTACACCAAGCGTAGGCTTCTCGGTCCCTCAGCGGGTGTGACTAGGCGTGCCTTGTCCCCCGCGTGCGGCCACGATGAACAGACGCCATCCCTCAGGCGTTGCGCCATCACCGTCTCACGGGCCGGCTGGGAAGGAGCCGCTTTTACACGCTGGGTGGTATTCTGCCATGTGGGCTGCCCGGCCCCCACGCATGCCATCTCCTCATGGAGCCAAAGAGTAGAGGTGGAAAGCCTCTTAGGAGACACCGGCACATTCTATCTTCCGCCCACCACTGCCTCAGCATGAAACCCACGGAGCCAGAAGGGCTTCTGGGTATGTGTGGGGGGCCGGGCCGCGCTGTGGACACTGGGGGCTTTGGAGAAACGTTGGTGAGAGACAGGAAGCAGGATGTTGGCGACTTAAGCCACGTTCCGGGCCCCTCAGAGGAACGTAAGGGGCCTTGGGCTCCTCCTGGGTGTCTTGTCAAGTTTGCACAGCTGAAAAAGAAGCCTGGGTTCAGGGTGGACCCTTGGTCCTTGAGGAGGACACAAGGTTCAGCTGGTTGTCTCAGGAGCTGGCCAGAGGCTGGTGTTGGAGAGCCCGCACGACCGGCGTGGAGGTTAGAGGGGAGGATGGGCGCGTCAGGCTTTGAGGACCCGCTCTGAGGCAGGCTTTCAGCATGCCGCACCCACGCTGGCCCACAAAGAAGGTGCTTATGTCAGCTCCACCTCCCAGATGAGGTGACGGAGACAAGGTCCTGCGGCTCAGTGAGTGGGGGCACTGGGACAAGAGCCGGGTTTGCTGACGGCAAAGGTCCTGCTGTTTCCACTCTGCCACACTCTTTGAACTGAGCTGGGGCTCAGAAGGCAGGGCTTCTAGACTTGGCTAGAGCCACAGCAGTGCCCCAGGCCCTGGGGCCCTGAGATCGCTTCCAGCCACCATCCTGAGGGCCTGTGAGGATCCACCTGCTGGACCGGTCTCTTTGGGGCTTAAAGAACTCAGGGCCCCCTGGGATGGGTCCACGTGGGGGAGAGGAGCGTCTCTGGCCCCTGACTTGTCGACAGGACCAACCGCCAAACTGGGAAATTCCCAGGAGGTTCATGGGAGGGGACAAGTGGCCTCGGGACAATCCATGTGGCATCCAGCCCACGCGGTTGACCAAGTGTTCGGTATAAGGCCAGCGAAATGTGACGCATCCGGCAGGGAAGCAGACTGCAGGTGGCCGGGCCACTCCCTCTCACGACAGAGACAGGCATATGACGAAGGGGAGGGCCGGGGGCCGAGGAAAGTAACACCAAGGTTGGGGACCGCAGAGACTTGGAGCATCCGGTCCAGATATCCCAGACGGTGGCCCGTGGGACAACAGTGGTCCCGGAGGTATCGTGTTGATGTTTTATTTCAATTAGCTGCTAACAGTTAAGAGCAAGGAGAATACAACACAAACCTGGATTTCAAGTCTCTCTAAATATTTCAAGGTCCAACAACAGATGGCACCGATGAAATCTAGCTGGACAGCGGCTGCCCCTTTAAGACAGGTCGTGGGTGATGTGCTAAAGGCTCTTGTCACACCTCCCCTGTGCCAGGCACTGTTGTGAGCACTGGGTGTGAATGAGCTCCTCCCACCCTGACGGGCGGCCCTGAGCAGTGGGATAAGACGTGAATTCAGAGTCCTGGCTCTCCTTAATGGCACGAGTGGGATCCCTGATCCTGTCTACACCTTACATTAGGTTCTCGGAGCTACTGTGGGGTGGCCGGGGCAGGGGTGATCCCCTTTTGAGGTGGGGACACAGGCTAAGCACATGAGAGTGAGCCCCCCCCCCCCCATATGGGATACCTAGCCGAGGGGAAACCATCTGGGGACGGAGGTGAGCGGGAGACAGACAGATGATAAGCAGGCCAAGATAATTACACTAGACAGTGTTGAATTAGTAGCTCGGGATCCCTGGGCCAAGCCAAACAGAAGCTTAATGGCTCTGTGGTCTGGCCGATTTTGATGGATGACTAAGACCCAGGCAGGGGGTCTATCACACCGATGTGGCTCATGGGAGATGGGACCACCTCACCTTTCCGCCTCCCCCCAAGTTACTTCTGACCCCCAAAGAGACAAGGGAGACTCATGGTGGTTAAGGGGAGGGGGCAGAGGGATGGCAGAGGAAGAGCCCCATAGAAGGGTTCCTTTCCTTCAAGACCGAAGGCCCTGGCAGCAGAAAGGAGGTGTGGTGGACAGGTACGATCTCACCCCATGGGTCTCAATCCTAGCCCTCTTATTTAGAAGCTAGGTGGCCTTAGGCAATACGCTCAACCACTCTGTGCCTCGATCTCCCCTTCTGTAGAGTGGGGATAATAAGCTTTTATGAGGATTACAAAACAGTGCCTAGCTGACCATCATTACCACTTCTGGGTTGCCACGGACTATGTTACGGTAGCATCCAGGCCAGTAGGAAGGGGAAGAAGGTGGCAGGGAGAGGGTTGAGGGAATAAGCACCCCGAACTCCTGGCATCTAAGCCCCTATGCCTCTAGAACAATGGCAGCATGGAAGTGTATTCCTGCCATGGTCTCCATTGCTTCATGCATGTGCACAGCACGCTTGGAACGGGGAGGCGGAGGGGGTGGGGGGGGGACAACAAGAAATGCACCTGAAGGGGAGGTGGCTGTGACGGACAGGAAAGCTGGTTGGGCCCCTGGATTTCAATGCCAGCCCTTCCATCCACAGCCTCCAGGGCCTCACTGTTCTATTTCCAGTCCTGTGGCTATTTTAAGGACTTGCCTCCCTCAGGGCCTTTGCACATGCTGTTCTCCCATGTCCAGGGTGCTCCTTCCCATTCCTTTTTCTCTTAGTTAAACCGTCATCCCTCAGGCCCTGGTTCAAGTCTTTCTCGGAAGGTCTCAATGATCCTCAGCCTGGGTGAGATGTTGCTACACCAAGGCTTCTCAGAGTCACTGGCACTGCCTTTTTGTAGCACCGATTGCCAAGGCAATTTGTTAATGACTCGAGTGATTATTTAAGCGTATGCTCCCCCGCTAGACTGTGAGCTACAGCATGGCAAGCACTGTGTCTTTCTTACTCCTGTCTATATCCCCAGCAGCTGGCGCCGTGCCCAGCATAGTGCAGACACTCGACAAGAATGTGTTAAAGGAAGGTAGGAGGCAGGGAGATAGGGAAGGAGAGAGGAAACTAAGGAGGGAGAGAGGCAATGAAATGTGGAGGGAAGGAATTAGAGAATTGGGTTTGGACCCTCTTTTGGATGCTCCCTGGCTGTGTGACTTGAGGCCAGTTACTTAGGCTATCCGAGCTTCCGTTTCTACAGCTGTCACGGAGCTCCTAGTAGGATCTGGAGCACAGGGTTATAGTGACGATAAATGAGATAACACACGCATCGCGCTTAGCCCTGTGCCCACCACGTAGAAAACCGTCAATTAACGTTAGCTGGGTCTGAGGGAGCTGAGTTTTCAAGGGTCCTGTGCGATGTAGGAGAGGCTGGGGCAAAGGCCAGGTCTCCCTACCCACCCCCGAAGCTATCCACCTCTTCCGGCGGGCAGGGTTCTGGCCTCCCGTGCCCTGGGCGCACCCCAGTTGTGAGTGGAGAGTGTTTTCACGTCTGCGCTTGGAGCAAGACACGCACCAGAGCCGGGCTGGACGGGGAGGCGGGGAGCCTGCACGTTCCGGCCGGTGGCAGGAGGGTTGCTCCCAAAGTAGAGGTGACCACCCTGCAAAGCTGGAACGGATCCCAGCCCCGGGCTGGCCCATCTGCTCTTAATGGCCCAGCGGTTCCGCTGCAAAGTGGCCCCCTCCCCTGGAGTGGGCGGCCCCTGACAAGAAGAGGCCTTTCCCTTCTGGAAGGAGTGGCCTGGGGAAGACTGTAGAGACGGGAAATTCCTTTAAAAGGCTCTGTAGAAGGTGGAAGGGACCCGGAAGCAGGTGGGGGTAACAGTCTGCTTCTCCGAGTCTGCTCTGTGCCCAACGGGGGCAGGAGCGCCCAGACTCCAGAGCCGGTTGCAGAGAAAGTGCCAGATGGGCTCCCCGCCCGTGTGAGTGAATGCAAACTGAGCCCCGAGGCCGAGACCAGTGGCAGCTGGGGAGTTTGGGAGCACCAGCCTCTGCCCCCGTGGAACACTGGCGACCTCAGACTCTCTCTGGACCTCCCTTTCCTCATTTATCAGGTGGAGAAGCCCCCTGCCCAGCTCTCCCTGCTGCGTTGATGTCAGGACCTAGGGGATGCGTTGTGTACAGCTGGGGAGCCACCTGCCTGTCCCTGTGGGCCCCCTCTGCCGGGCGGTGCTTGGCTGGGGCCCATGAGGCCTGGGCTGACCCCCCACCCCTCAAGGGAAGGCAGGAAAGCTGGGGGTCTTACCATCTCTCCTTTGGGTCCGGGGTGGCCCTGGAAGGAGAAGAGTGTGAGTGCCAGGTACACGGCACCCCAGAAGCCCCCGGCCTGCCCGCGGGGCTGCTCCCTCCGTCACCCACTGCTCATTTTGCACGTCCTTCCTCCTCACCTGTGTTCTCGCTCCCTTGAGCTGGCACCTCATCCTGGACCCACTGGCTCAGACATGGCCATTTGCCTGCCGCCTTTGCTGGGTCTTTACTTAGCAGTGGCCAGCCCCTCAAGAGCCCTGCCCCAGGCACATAGCCGGGGAAGCTTTGGGGGACGCCAGTTCTGGGAGAGGAGACAGATGGCCACTAACCCTTCGCTGTACTCAGCTCTGGCCTGCGGTGGGGGACTGACCAGGTGGGCGGCCAGGCCCTCATGTGGAGGATGCCAGCCGCTCGGGGGCGAGGGAGTGCGTGGGGCACTCGCTGCCTTCCCTTGTCGTCTCTGAGGGCATCAAAGGTGCCGAGCTGTCCTCCAGCTCACTCTTTCCCAGGAGTGGGAAGGGGTCTCTTTCCCCCCCACAAACATTTGGGTCTCGGGCCCATGTTGAAAGGATTGAAATGGACAGAGAGAGGAGCCGTGGACGGGGGTACGGAAACTTGGGTGTGTGGGGGGCTCAACTGGGATGGGAGACCCGAGGAGAAGGGGAGGGGCCTTGGGGAGCAGGTGCCCAGGCTCCATTTAGAGTCAGTGCCTTGAGCTCTCCACCCCTCTTCTCTCCCTGCCACCTCCTTGCCTCACTCCCTACCGCAGCCCCTTCCAAGGGCACCCCAGAATCACCAAATTTTAGGAGTGGCTCTTGTTCTGGATCTGAGAGCTCAGCTCGGTGGCTGTGCATGGGCTTCTGCCCAGGGGAGGCCCGCTGGGGCCAGGGGCACTTCATTCTAATGGCCCCTCCCCGCCTCCCATTGGCAACAATTTCCCGCCCCAGGAACTTTCATTCTATCTGGAGCTCCTCCCACGGAGTTAGGGTCTTGCAGAAGGACTAAGGACCCCGAGAGGGTGCACTCACCGGTTTTCCATCTAGCCCGATGGGACCCTGAAAGAGGAAAGAGGCCAAACGTGAGGATAGCATCACAAGTCTTCTGCCAAAGAGGCAGCTCGGGGCAGCGGTTAAGGGCACAGGTTTTGGACTCCAAGTTAGAGCTCAAGAGTAGGCTCGACGACTTACTGGTTTGGTGACCATGGGTAAGCTGAAGCCTCAGTTTCTTATCCTAAAATGGGGATGAGACTAACAGAGTCTTCCACGAGGGGTCTTTGTGAGGAGTGAATGAAATGCCCCCTGTCCACTGCATGAGGGACAACCTGATGGGTGACAGTCACCATTGCGATCACAGACCTCCTCTTTGCTCCGAGTGGAAAGTGAAATGTATGTTCCTAGACCGCCTGGGGCTGGCCAGCACCGGGGCCTGGGGAAAAGGAGAGCCAGCTCTCTCTTAGAGCCTACGGTAGACCCCTCGAGGTTGCTTCCCTGAGGCGCATCGTCTGTTCCACATTCCAGTGTCCTGCTGGGGCTCACCCAGCCTGTGACTTCACTCGCCTGTCCCTGTCCTGCCGTGTCTTCCTCTCCCTGCGATTTTCCCTGCACTCGGGGCCAAGTGCTAAGCTGCTCTCCTCGGCTGCTCTCCGTGAGAGGCTGCAGGAGAGGGTCCTTACTGACCAGGGTTGGAAGGTCAAGAGCAGCTTGAGGGCTGGCCCCACATGAAGTTGAACCCAGCCAGGCCCAAGGGTCACCGGGGACACAGCCAATCTCAGCCCTCCCTACTTACCGGAAATCCAGGAAAACCTCGAGTGCCCGGCTGACCCTGGAAAGAGCAGGAGAGGAGAGAAGATGGGAGCTAAACCAAGTCCCCTGGTTCACTTTCGCTCCCAGGGGGTCTGTGGTTTCCCTCCCACTGCTCTGGGGTCATCTGTGGGAGATGGACAAGGATGGAAATGAACACCAGAGAAGCCTCCTTCAGGGACAGGGGAGGGGGGGCAGCAGGGAAAAGGAGATGCCAGCACCCCTCGGGGTTTCCCAACGTGGGGCTTCACTGCCTCCATGCTCTGGAACCCCGACATGGGAACAGGTGGCTGGAGAGCAAGGATGGCGGGGACCAGCCTGCAGCACCCCAAACTCCTGCTCTGTGATCTCCTGCGTCCTTTTTATTGACACAGTCATCACCAGTGGCCCCTTATGTGAGGTTGGTTTGGATATCAGCAGATATCAGAACCTAACCTTAGGAATGTGTATTTCCTGACCCACATGGGTCAGATTGCTGGCTTTTTTTATCTACCCTGGCCGGCAGGGCTCCCTGGTTGGGTAACCTCTGGGTCCCCCAATCTTTGTGCCCATTCACGCCCACTTTCCTGGAGGTGTTGGTGTTTGGGCTGGAGACTAGAACTGGCTGGTCACAGCCCGGTGGCTTCTGGCCAAGGCTCAGGACAGCGTGAGGCCACGTGGACCCAGGGGCTGAGGAGGGTCAAGGCTGGCGGTCTCTTCTCCTCACGTATCGTTCACAGCCGACCTCAGTCTCACCACCGGCCCCACTTTCCCTACTCTTTGCTCAGGCACACGCTCACCTGCTTTCCCTGGACACACCGCACCTTTCACACGGTTAGCCCTCAGCCTGGCATCCCCCTTTGACTGAGATGGCTACAATGTCCTCTCAAGCTCGGGCTTTTGAGCCTGGCAGACTGAGTTCTAGTCCTGCCTCCACCCCGCGGTGGCTGTGTGACGAACCTCCTTGGACTTCCCTTTCCTCATTTGGGGGTGGGGATCGCCGGATAACCTCACAGGGTCATTGAACTACATTCGATGACACTGGGAAAGCCCGCTGAAATGGCAGCTGTTTGTTGGACTGAATGGAACCTAGGAGCACCAGAATGAAGCAAGGTTGCTTTGACCCGGTACGCCTTCGGGTCAATGGAGGATGGTCCCTGCCGAGGGGCGGTTTCAAAATCAGACCCCATTCGGAGGCAGATTTCTCTGCATCCATCTGCCGTGAACCTGGAATATTCCAGGTTCCTGGAATTCTCCAGGCTGCTTGGAGAATTAATCTATGCATAAATTTATAATCCATAATTATAATATGATCCCAATCCCAGTGAACTGGGTTGTTGCTGGAGGCTGCTTCCTCGAAGCCACGGACAGCAGTGCCCGGAGGCCTCTGCTCAGGGGACACAGCTGAGTGGGATGGGGACCCTGCCATCAGGGTGGGAGCACCAGTCAAGTCGGGAGGGAGCCGCAGCATACGACAGGGTGGGACAGGCTTGTGGCAGGCAGCCAAAGGGCCGGAGCGAGGAGATGCCACTCATACATCAGAGGGACCTGGGCTTCTCTCCTCTCAAGGATAAGTGATGCTAAGAATAGGCCTGAGGAGAAAACCCGGAAACTGTGTGGTGTGGCCTCTGGAACCTCCCAGCGTAAACTTTCAACTACTCTGAATGCTGAGAGGCCTGAGGACAAAGGTCAGGAGGAGAAGATTCCAAGAAACATCTTCAAGTCCCACTGGGGATAATGTTTACATGGTAGGGATAATCACATGGTTTGCTAATTGCAGAGCCGGTCCCGGGAGCAGGATGCCTCCCCCACCCCGACGCAGAGCCAAATCTGGGGCTCACCAAGGCTTTTTCAAGGATCTTGGGAAGCATGTTGTCACTGACCAAATGGAAACTGGGACTCTACTTCCTGGAGATGCTGGGCTGGCTAAGGCGCTCAGGGAGGCCTGGAACTGGGTTTTAATTTACGTCTCTTCAGTTTCAGGCTGGAGTCGGACGTCTCTTCCAGTGTTTAATGGCCGGTCATTTACTTGTGAACTGCCTGTCTGTATTCCTTACCAGCAAGCTCCCCTAGCTGGTTTGTTTCCCATTGACCTGAGTACAGCTCTTTGTCAAGGACAGTAACTCTCTGAGAGTCATGTGTGCTACAGATATTCCTTCCAACTTGGCATTTGTCTTTTTTACGCTGTGTTTCCTGCCAGATGGAAGTTTTACGTGTGTGTTGACAAACTTATCAATCTTTTCCTATGGCTTCTGGGGTTTCGTGTCATGTGTCCAAGGGCTTTCCTCAGTGCGGATGTAATAAATGTTTGCTCACGCTTTGTCCTTGTATTTTATGGTTTCATGTTTTATATCTAAGTATTTTATCCATTTGGTATTTATTCTGATCTAACAAGTGAGGTGGACATATGCAGCTCTTTTTTTTTTTTTTTTTTTGGCTTTACCTTGTGGTGAATGGCTTGTCAGCTTGTCCCCGTAAAGCTTGTCAGCTTTACTTTGTGGTGAATGGCTTATCCCCGCCTCATCTCCTGGACCATCTACTTTTCTCTTCCCATTGTGAAATGAAACCTTTACCACGGACTAAATTCCCAGATGCGTTTAGCTTTATTTCTGGCCTCCCCATTCTGTTCTATTTAACTGCTCTGTTTTTACAATACATTTGATACGTAGTAAAACAGCCAGTCCCTTCCACCCCTATCTCCTGCACTCAACTTTTTCAGTATTTTCTTGACATCCTTATGAGAGCTTATTTTTTGTTGTTGTTGTTGTTGAAAGCTTATTTTTTTATGAATGTTATTCTGTTGGACTCCCAACCCCATTAAGAGTTCACTGGGATTGGGATCATATTATAATTATAGATTATAAATTTATCCATAGATTAATTATGGATTAACACTATGTCCTTCCATATAAGAACAAGGGAAATACGTTTTATTTGCATTGTTCTCCAACATCTCTTCCCTTAATTCAGGGCCGGGGTAGAGAAGGAGCCAGGAGGATCCCGCTTTTTGGAAGTGGACCCCTGCTACCTGCAATTCATGCGGGGTAGACATACATAGACAGACAGAGGTTCTCTCTCCCTTCCCTTCTGTCTGACCCCTGAAAATGGATCAGTCCTGTATCCGCCCAGAGCCAGTCTCCCCCTCCAAGCATGTGCTGACTATCTTTCAAACAAGATCCTGCGTGGTCAATGTTTAATCGCTGGCTGAGGTGACAGAGAGTGGGAGAGGAGAGTCCTGCTTGGCTCAGTATTTGCCAATCTCTGTGGTGTAAATATACCTCCCACCACAGCTGATTTTAAGCTACCAACATGATGCCACTGAACATAGGGATCGGAGGGGGGTACATGACCTGCTCTTGTGAGCCAGTCGATGAGGCAGGCAAACATCTCCCCTTGGACGTTACAAGGACATCTCAAATTCATCCTGTTCCAATTAGACCCCTCTTCCCCAGCAGAATGTGCTCCCCTCTCTGAAGAAAGGCACCATCATCCACTTGGTGACTCGGGCGGGGGGGGGGGAAGGGTCAGGGGAGCTTTTCAAACCACAAATCTGATCAAGTTCATCCTCCGCTGAACGCAAACCAAGGGCTCTCCACTGCCCTCAGGACAAAGTCCTGACTCCCGAACACCCTATCCAGGTCCTTCACAACTGGGGTCCCGCTCCCCTTGCTAGCCTGACCCCTGCTTTGCTATGCAAAAAACTTTCCTGCTATCCCTCACCCGGTGGTTTATAAGAACCTCTCTTGCCTCAGCAGCTCCTCCCCAGCCTCATTACCTGGGAACCTCTGCTCAACTTTGATCACAGTTTGATCATCCCTGCTTCTCGGTCTGCCCCCACCCCAAGGCAGGTGCCCCCTGCTGTATTATAATCACCATGGGGTTGCTGGTCTCTCTGCCAAGGGGCGAACAGGCTGTGGTCAGACTGTCATTGTCTATCCAGCACCTAGCCCACAGTCAGTGCCTAACAACTTTTAATGGAATGAATAAACAAAGAAACACAATAGGTGTGTCGACCCAGCTTGGTGGGTCTCCTTGCGCCTGAGGGCTGGGCGTTCAAACGGCTCCTCCTGGACCCTGAAGGAAAGCTGGGGGGCTCGGGGAGGAGAGAGCTCCCCTTGAGATGGGGTGTGTTTCCTAGCCTGGCAGATGACCTGACCAGGGTCTGCCGGGCCAGCCAATGTCCCGGCCTCCCCCTCAGTTTAATGGGGCGGCCACTCCAGCATCTTGCCTCACTGGAATGTGAACCATCCCTTTCCCAAGTGTCTGGATGGTTCCCCCTTTGCTCGGACTATTTAGGAAGAGATCAAAAGAAGAGGCAGGTGGTCCCTGAGAGAGTGGCAAGGCTGGTTCTTGTTAGGAGCATTTACTCTGAGCCCTTTCTGACTGTGCGGAAAGCCACATGTGCCCCATCATCCTTGGCCACAGAGGGTTTGCCCGCCTAACCTCTACCCCTGAATGATAAACATCCCCTTTGTCTTCCCCTGTCCCCTGCTCTCACCAGACCTGGGTGGCTTCCGGGTGGCGCTGAGGTGGTTTCCCCGGTCTCTAGTGAGGGCCCATCAGGGGAGACCACCGTCATCTGGGTGATGGTCACCCCCACAGACCAAAGTAGAAGGAGGCCGGGCTTGGTCAAGCCTCCAGGTACCATAAAACCTCTCCCACCACCAGCGCTGCACCCACAGGGAGAACTTGTTCTTCTCCTTAAGGAAAATCTCCCTTTTAAACATTTTAAAATTTCCCTGGCCCAGGCCACGCTCTAGCACTGACCAGCCGAGGGACGTCAGGTGGGTTATGAAACCCTCAGTTTCCTTCTCTGTGAAACGGGCAGACGGGCCTGCCTCCCAGCTTTGTTGGGAGGGCTGGTAGAGGCCTGGGCAGAGGGGGGCTTTCAGCAAAGGAGGTAGGATAGGACAGGTGCCCAGGACAGGTGCCCAGGAGATAGAAGTCATCACTGCTACCTGAATAGAGGGTCCTTTTCACCACTGGAGTCAAATGCAGTGCAGGGGGTGTGGTTCCTGACGAGGCCTAGGCACGGCTGGGCCAGAAGCCAGGGGAGCTGGGGCAGACTACCACCCCCGGGGCCTGTTCTCCAAAGTGGGGCCTCGTCAACGACTTCTAGAGAGCTCGTTGGCATGGTATCGCCAGAGAGGTGTTGGAGGGCCGGCACGATAGACACGACGGAATCTGTGGTAAGACTACGAGGCAGGCAGAGATTTCTCTGTGAGCTTCTCATCTTCTAGTGGCCCCCTGGCTGAGCACCACCTTCGCCAGGAGCAAGCGGGCTCAGGGCGTCCCTGTGGGGGTTCCTCTGAGACACACAGAAGCTCGTAGCCCAACGGTGCCGCGGCCACGTGAGCCCAGAAGCCCGGATGTCGGTGACCCCGCGGCCTGGGGGTCTGCTATGGCATTGGGGGTGCAGAGTGCGGACTCGAAGCCGCGCGGCCCGGGCTGAGTGACCGAGCGTTCCTAGCAAACGGTCCTGGACAAGTCACACTGCCTCTCCGTGCCAGCCTGGCTTTTCTCACCTTTGAGATGGAGGTGTTAATAGCCCCTACCTGTGAGGTTCTCGTGAGGATTCGACGAGTCACCGTGCGGAAAGGTCTTAGAATACCGCCTGCCACAAGTTAAGGGCCAAGTGTGAGCCCTTAACACCATCGCTGTGGTCTGAGCCAGAAGTCTTGCCTGTGAGGCCATGTCTGTGCAGCCCAAGACCCTTCCGACTCTGTCTCCAGCGTAGACACCCGAGTACCTGACCCCCAATCGCCAGCTCCGTCCTCTGGGCTCCCTCTGACTTGCCCCTGCCTCCAAGCGGCCCTGAATGGCCCCCCCTCTCAGCTCCCAGCCCTCAACACAGCCCTCCCCTTGGACATAACTTAGCAATGTGTTCTCTGACCCTTCTCCCTAGACTGTGGGTAGGAGAGACTCCTAGTTGCCACTGGCTCCCTCCGGCGAGGGCAGGGGCATAGGCAGGCTGGACCCCACCCATCCATGGGGCTAGCCTCAGACTCCCCGAGGCTAGCCCTCTGCTCCCCTCGGCTTCTCACTGCGCAGGGCGGGGCAGGAAAAGTGCACGGCAGGGCGTGGGGATGGTGGCCTGGTCTATGGTGAAAACCCTGGGTGCCAAGGGTCTTGGGTTCTAATCCTGCCCCAGCCTCTGGGCCTCCCTAATCCTGGTCCCTCTCTGGGCCTCAGTTTCCCCTTCTGAGGAAGTCCATTCTACCCTGACATTTGGTGATTGTGCTGAGGCTCTGCAGTTTGGGCCCTCCTTCCCGCAGTCCCAATATCTTCCCACATCATCACCCGTGTCCACTTTTGGTCCCTGAGGAAGCATCTGAGGGGAAGCCTCTGATTTTCCCAAGCCCCTGCGAAGGGGCAGAGGCTACCAAGAAGCAGGACCCGGCAGTCTGCCCGGCAGGGAGCCTTTGAGGACGAGTGGTGGGTTGAGCCTCTGCCAAGACCGGGAGCGGGTGCTTGGGGCAGTGAATCCGGATGCTGGGTATCTGCTCCAGAAGCTGCCAGAAACAAAGTCTGTCCCCTGGAAAGCTGGAGCGCCCCATCTGAGGAGGAGCGAGTACTTTCTCCCCCCCGCCTGTAAACAGCAGGGCCGCCTCACAGCTGCTGGTTTCCTGGCCAAAGGGTGGCCCTTGTGAACCCTCCTGAGGGGCTGTAATTTAGGGATATTTAGTCAGGCCTGGCCGGGTTGATCGCATTACGGGCGGTGGCCGCCAGGCCCGGAGGCACAGCCAGGATTTGCTCTCCCTCCGGAGCCCTTGTTATTAACTCGCCTGTCCTCCCACCCTGAAGAAGAGTAAAAACCACTTACAGGGGGGCCGCGGGGACCGATGATGGACATGCCGGCATCTCCTGGGGCCCCCTGTGGGAGAGAGAGAGAGAGGAGAGGGAGAGGGACAGGAGCAGAGGCAGGACGGGGGGAGAGGTGGGCAACGGAGGAGGGAAAGAAAGGAGCTGGCAGGTGGGGAAGGGGAGCAGGGTGGGTGGGGGTGCCCAGGCAGGGGCCAGGAGGACAGAGGGTGTGGAGGGAGGCGGGGGATCAGAAGAGAGGAGACACAGGGTGCGTGTAGCATCCAGGAGGGAGTGAGAAGCAGGAGGAATAAAGAGGGAAGACAGGTTAGCGGTAGCATATGGGACCAGGGACAGAGAGCAGTGGGACCCCAGGCAGAAGAGAGAAGAAGGGATTCAGTGCAGGGATGAGCCACAGGTGACATGGGGATGGGGAGGGCACACGGCTCAGCCATACCGCTCAAGGCCCCAGAGGCCTCCCGCGTGCCCTGCTTGGCGCCCTCCAATCTGCCCAGCCCCACCCGAGTCTCAGAGCCCCCATGGCCTTTTAAGCCCAGCGCAGCCCCCAAACGCCCATGTGGCACACACACCCCGCAACTGGTGAACCCGGCTGCCCCGTGGACGGGGCAGCTGAGGACAGAGGTGGGGACGAGACGCACACTTGCTGTGTGGGTCCCGTGGCCCTGAGCCCGCAGGTGGGAGCTGCCTCGGGCCTCCTAGTCCTGCTGTGAGAGTCACACAGAAGGGATGGTGGCCGCTGCTGGATGGGGAGCGCCAGGTGCCGTCCGAGGGTGACTGGGCTGCCGGATGTCTACGCCTGTGTGTGTGCGCACGTGTGTGTGGTGGGGGCAGGGACGGGAGACAGAAAGATGAAGGTGCGTGGGACACAGATGGGGGTGAGAGGTGATGCCCTGCTGGGAGGAGGGCGGCTGCTGCTTCCCACCAGGAACCGCCCCTTCCGGTGGAAGAGATGCCCAGGGCCCCCCTTCTGGGTCTTTGCTCTGCCAGAAAGGCAGAGTACAGCACAGCACAATAGTTAGGAAGCCCAGCGTTGGAGTCAGACACGCCGGCACTCCTCTCCAGCCCTGTCACTTTCTGCTGTGTGACCTTGGGCAAGCCCTAGCCCTTCTCTGGGCCTCAGTTTCCTTCTCTGTAAAGCGAACTGGTTGGATGTGCTGCTCTCTGACCCCCTCAGGATCCACCAGGGCTAATGCTCCAGGACGGTCTCTTGGGCTCCTGGCTTCCGAGGGGGCTCTACTCTACAACCCTGGGGGGTCTCCCTCTGGGGCAGCACAAAGAATTTCTACGTGTGAGGGCACTAGGAGTGGGCTGGGGAGGGACTAGAACCAGCTGCGCCAAACAGCGATCGATCGGTGCTCCCCTCCCTCTGGGAAGGGTGAGTACGAGGCCACAGGCAGCCTCGGTGGCTAGGGAGACCGGCTCAGCCCGGAAGCTGAGGCCTAAGCCAGGAGTCAGTGGCCTGGAAGCTGGGCTGGGAGAGTCTGTGAGAGCAGAGTGCTGCGGCCTGCATGCTGGGGGACGGGAAGGGCTGAGATGGGGGCCTCGGAAAGCACCCCCGGAAAGTCCAAGGGGAAGAGACTGGGGCGGAAGAATGGAGGGGAAAGTGAGGACTCACCTTCTCGCCTGGTTGGCCCTTTACTCCCTGGGGCAGCCACATGCAACACAGGGTGTAGGGAAGAGAGAGGCGGGGAGAGAAAAAAGAAAGGATAAGAGAGAGGCACACACACAAGAATCTGTGTTAACGGCACAACGACCAAACAAAAGAAATCACTGTGAAATAAGAAACAAAACAAAACACAGATGCTGACACGTGACAGGTTCCGCGTCCAACAGGCACAGCACCTGGACGGCTACTGCCTCACCCCCGGGCCCGGCCCCAGCCAGCCGTTCCGGATAACCGAGAGAAACAGTGGCCGGGGCCTTAAAATTAAGGCCCTCTCAGAGTGTGTGTGTGTGTGTGTATGTGTGTGTGTGTGTGTGTGTGTGTGTGTGTGTGAGAGAGAGAGAGAGAGAGAGACCCACCTAGGTCAGAAAATCTGCCTGAGAAGCCATGTCCCCAGGGCCTGGGTCACTTGAGGTGGGGGAGAGGGGGTGGATAGGCAGGAGGCAGACTGCTGTGAGCCGGAGTTTAGTTGGTTTGAAGGTCCAACCGAGTACCAAGCACAAAGTTTTGCCAAGCTTAGACACACTGAGAGTCCTCAGGGCCGGCCAGGTAAGACGGCGGGAGGAGGAGGACAGACAGTAGGACATAAACATCAAGGTGGATGGGGGATGGGTCCGGGAGGCAGAGGAAACTGGGGAATCACCACGGGTCCCTGTAACCACAGTGACTGGCAGGTAGGCAGCTCCAATCCACTGAAGCCAGTGACGCCAGCTCTGTGGAACCCTGGGAGCAGCTCAAGCATTTCACACCCACTGGCCGCCCCCCCCCCCCCCCGCCCCGTCCTTATCAGGTGGCTCAGGTTAGGACGCCTGCTGGGCAGCCAAATGGGTCCACTGTCACATTTAAGTAGCACAAGTGGCAAGAAAGCCCCCAACCGGCTTGGAAAATAGCCTTGTGTAGAAAGAAGTGGGGAGACCTCCTGGGGCCCGCCCTTCTGCCCCCACCACGGGGGATCAGAACTAGGCTCGGATGGACACTTCCTGGGGGCACGTGTCCACAAGGGCCCAAGGAGGAGGGCAGAAGCAGGGCAGGACTTTGCGTTTTGCAGTCGCCCCCTGCAGGCTGGCAGGGGCACTCGGCGTAGAGACCCCTGAAACCTGCCTGTTAGGAGCGAGGATTGTGGCATCTGACAGTCAGCTTGGGTACAAACCCCAGCTCCTCCCCGATCCTGGGCAAACTGAGACTCAACATGCTTATCAATGGAACGGGTTGTTCCAGGGCTATGGTGGAGAACGTGCCGGCCCAGGCCCACGCACGGCGAGCTCCGGAGAAAGGCTGGCTGGCTGTTCCTTCCCTGCCTCGGTGACAGCTCGGAGGGGGGCGGGGGGCAGGGTTTGGAGGTAGAGAACTGAAGCAGAGGGACAGGGCCGGGCGGGAGCTTGCAAAAGACACTTAACATCTGAGCCTTGATTTTCTCATCTGAAAAATGGGGGTGGAAATCGCGCCTGCCTCAGGCAGCGCCTGTGGGGCCCGCTAATGCGGTGAGGCTCTCAGCACATCAACGCCCAGCACGCAGTGAGAGCTCTCGGGTGTTAGCTGTGATGTGGCCGCCTTTTCTCTGAGCTCACGCCAGGCACAAGTAGGCCACACCGAGGCCTAAGGCCAAGCCGGTGAGGAGGTGAGGTTACGACGAGGCAAGGCACGTGAGTGGCGCGGAAGGATGGCGTGGGGGTAGTCAGGGGGCACGGGGGAGCCAGGGTGGACGTCGGGGCTGATGGCCGGTGGGGAGTCGGGGGTAGACCGGGAGAGTAGCTTGGGCACGTATGTTCTAGACCCGATGGGTGGCGGTGAGGCCAGCATGTGGCCATCACGACGTTGGGCCGCCCGCGGTGCCTCAGCTGCCCTTCCTGGCCCCTAGAAGCCAGCAGGGACGGCCCTGGTGCTGGGACCCGCGGCCTAGTGCCGGCCTTCCCATTCCTCAGCTCCATACCTTCCCTGCCGGACATTGTTGTTTCCCTTTCTTCACCTAAGGGTTCAGCAGGAAACATTCAGCGTTTAACTCCCAGCTTCCCTGTGAGGATTTGGAGACACTGTCCCCGCCAGCTTCTAGTCTCTGTCTAGGGAAGGCGCCTCAGGAAGCCAGCTCCACAGCGGCTTCCGTGGGGCATCTCGGGCCGCGTTTCTCACCATTTTCTGCTGCTCTTGCTGGGGGGTGTGGAGCCTCTGGGGAGCCTCGGGGGTGGGGGTTGGCGTGGGTGGGGGTCCTCCTGATGTCAAGAGGGGCTTGGGCCTCATCCTGTCACCCAGGAGGCGATGGACCAAGAACTTGATCGCAATTGCACCAAGAACTTGGTGCAATTTCTTGGGTTTTTCCTTTGCCCTGGGAGCCCTCAGGAAAGTCAGACTGCAAGGTCTGAAGGACTGGAATAAAACTTCTTCCCTTCTTCCCTGCTGTCCCTCTCTGAAGCAGGCCTGGGTAGGGGGAGACAGAAGCCTGACCCCCTCCTTGGGGCTGGGGACACTGCCATGGTTTGGAGGACAGGCCAGCATGAAGAAGCAAGCAATGGCCACCCAAGCAGGTACGAATGCGCCAACTCACCACACGTCCAGGAATCCCAATGGCACCTTTGTCCCCCTGACAAAGGAGGCAGAAACGATTAGATGTGGCTGGAGCCGGGCCAGCATATAAAAGACCCCGTGGGCCAGCTGTGCACCCCAGACCTGCTTTACGTAGGCAACTGGGATGATGGCCAGGGGTCATGTGGGTGAAGTTGCCCATTCAGCCCCCAAGGACTGTTGGGCAAGCAGCCACCCCATCGGGCACGGTGCTGTGGAAAGTGCACTAATGCAGGAGTCTGGTCCCTGGCCTGAGCCTCCGTTTCCCTATGTGTTTCATAAGGGGTCTAAGGCCCTTCCTCTCTTAGACTTCTGCTGTCACAATCTCTTCCAGCTATGGCCAGGATGGGCCATATCCTTGACCAGTTCAACTCCAAGGCCCAGAGCAGGGTAAGTGGTGGCCCCACGTGACAGGTTTATCTGTGCTAGAGCTGGGGCGCAGTGCCCATGTCCCCCGGCTCCTCCCCAGGCACTCTGTCTGAGAAGGTTACGAGGGAGCCCTTCTCCATGCCCTTCCTGCACCCCCAGCAGGGATGTGAAGGACGGTGAGCCATGGGGATGTGCCTGCAGCACAGATGTGAGCTGCTCGGAGGGAACCACTGTGTTTTGTAGCCAGGGGTTACATCTTCTCACTCTGGAAATCTGCTTAGTAAGTTTTGTTCCTCTCCTTCTTGCTAGAAAATATTTTTTTGCAGTCGCATGTGTGAAGACATCATGAAATCTGGGGCGGGGCCTGCGGTTTGCTACGAGTCCGGAAGGACGGAAAGCAACGGGGGCCAAAAATTAGATGGTGTCTGCCCCGGCTTCCTAGGCAGGAGACAGCTGGGCTTGCGGCTTCCTTGAAGGGGGTGGGCATTTCTGGGGTGATTCTGCATCTGCTGACCCCACCGAGGCAAAATGCCTTGAGGGACAGCTAGCATCTCAAGATGTGTGTGGACGCACAGAGAACAGCATGCGGCTCTGAAGTCAGGTCCTTGTCACACACACAGGCCAACGGGGTCTCCAGTAAAACTTTCACCCTTTGCAAGAGTGGTGGGGCAGTGTTGGTTATAAGCCTGGATCTGTTTTTGTAGCCTCCTTGAGCACCCGTGTCTCTCTCTCACGGGGCTGCTGGGAGGACGCCATGAAATGGGGTCCCGGGAAAGCCTTCTCCCAGGACGTGGCACCTGGTGAGTGTCGCATAAACGGAGTCTACAGCTAGTGAGCCCAGCATGGCCGCGGGCAAGGGAATTTTATAAGCGTGTCGGTACATCACACTGTTTGCATTTGACAAGGGGCTGGGAGCAGCAAATCTTTTCGTGGGTCGTTCCCAGGTTCCCTCCGTGGACGGGTGGCCCGCCCTTCCTGCTGAGGACACCAGGGCCTGCTGGACACTGGCTGTGCCACCCCCCACGGCCCACTCACTCTTGGGCTTTTGAGTGATATTGCAGGACGTGTGTACTGGTTTCTTTTTGTTTCTTTTTTAAAACTAATGTTCTTTGCAGTCCTGGCCATAAAATGCTCGGGTTAGGGACAGGCATGGAAGGGCCAGAGACTGGGAACTCTGTGAAGCAGCCCCTGCTCTGTGAACTGCCCCCAAATGCTTTTTAAAGGTGGAAGTTGTCCGAAAAAACAAAGTCTGCCCACGTTCTCCCCAGTCATCTGATTTTTCCCCTCCTTGGGTTTCATGGGACCGACTGACCCGTCCTTCTTTGCTCCGGGGCTCACACTTAACTGGGAGAGTTTCCATTTTCAAGGCCGAACACTCTCCCACATGCATTTCATTAAGAAAGTCACTGCTGGACATGAATCCTAGAAGCTGCTAGATTATCAAGAGGCTACAGCATAATTCATGTCTAAAAGAGGAGAAACTGGAATGCACAGGAGGGTCTGGACTCCAACGGATGCGGCCCCTGGCGCAAGGGAGAGAGGGCAGCCCGGTGCCAGCCCTCGCTCACCCTCCATACCCCACCTTGGCCCTCTGCCTGGCTCCAGCATCTTGCCTGACTCACCAGACATCTGAGGCCCCATGATATCTAGTACTCAATGCATCTCTGCCCCAGGCTACATCGCGCAGAGCAATGTCTGTGAAGACTTCAAAGATTGTTCTCAAACGTCAAGCAGAGACTACGGGAAACAGGTATGAAATGGTGTGTGATAACATGGGCCCCCCCAACAGGTCTCCACTGAAGCTTGGACAACTGGACAAGGTATTTTACCTCTCTGGGTCTCAGTTTCCTCAGCTATAAAATGGGTATACTAATAGCCATTTCACGGAGTCGTTGACCGAATCAAATATATGAAGAGTGATTAGCATAGTGCCTGGCATGTATTAGGATCTCAGTAAGAGAGGGCTATTAGTATTTCTTCCCCTCTTATTCCAAAGTCCCCAGGGTTCCTTGGCACAACCTCTCTAGCATTCAGAAATGGTAACTGGCAGGGAGGGGAAACAAAGTTTTTGAGTCTACTCTTACCAGAGGTCATAGGACAAAGGAGAGACAGCGGTCTTAAGCTAAGCTGGTATGCAGGATACCCAGGAAGGCCAGAGAGCTGCCTCCCCTTCCAGCACCCCCTTAGCGGGCCTTCAGTCTAGAGGTCAGGTCCAGCCTTAGAAGGGCCTTCATGCTGTCATCTGCCTGCTTGGGGCCCCAGGAGAAGTTTTCGAGGTTAGAGGTACTGGACAGAGGCCTCTCACCCAGATACGCCTGGAGGAAAGCAGCCACCCAACCTAGCCAGCCCTTAGTGGAGGAGAGCAGGCAAGAGAGACACAAAGGAAGGAAGAAATGCAAACTACTTACTGGGAGGCCGGGTCTTCCAGCGGGACCCTGAAATAAAGCAGGGAAGAGTGAGGTTTACAACGGTCAAGGGATAGTAATACCTAAGCATTTCACCCTGCCCAGCCAGCTGTGTGACCTTGATGTCACTCGTGCTCTAGGAACCTCTGTTATTTTATGAACAAAATGAAGGTAGGGCCTTGATTACTAAGCTTCCTTTCAGTTCTGGTATTCATTCATTCATTCATTCATTCACTCATTCATAGAGGTCTCCTCCAGGTCCAGGGTAGGTGCAAGGAAAAGAAAGACACGAATGTCACCTCCCGTGTCTCTGCCTCTCATCACTCAAGGATCATTAAGGCTGTGGGCCTCACCACCACATCCCCTTCCTTTGAGCCTTTTGGTCTCAGTCAGTGCGATATGCTGTCGGCCAGGCCTGTGTGCTGGCTCTGGCCTGGGAAAGGGCCCAAGGGGGTCGGGGCTCGTTCTTCCCCGTTCTACCACACAGAAGAAGTCAGATGCCTGCTCTGACGAAGCCGGTCCACCAGGAGATGCATCTTCTGGCTCCAGGGAGCATGACCAGGGAGCGAGCGGGTGGGAGAGGGGGCGGCACCCCGGGGGGGGCCTCTTCCCCTCTGTTGGGATGGCGGAGGAGGCAGGACTTCCTTCCTCTGATGCCTCCAACCAGCATCAGACCTCTCCATGATGAGCCGGGGCAGGGCATGAGGCAGGAACCTGGTCCCCCTCATACACGGGACCCCGTGTGGCTCCAGGAGCCTGTCCTCACGGACCACATCAGTGTCCTTCTCAAGCCCTTTATTCCTATTTTCCTAGTGCTCCTGTCTAGCACAATTCGGGGCATAGACTAAAGGCTCCATGTAATAGATCCGAAATCCCACTGAAAAGCGGGAGACATTCGACAACATGTATATTAGTGCTAATAATTGCCATAGTGGCAATATGCAGAGCTCAGGAACGAAGCAAATTCCAAGAAAATCATGTCTTTTTTGTTCTGGCGCTCAGCTTCCAGATGGGTCTGCTACAAGAGGGTGGCAGAGAAACTGCTCAAGTATCTGTCTCGGGGCATCACGTAGCACCTTGTAAAGGGAAGGAAACACCTGGAGAGGGCTTCTGGAACTGAAAGGCGGCCCTGGCATGGCTGGGACACGGAGTCCCGGAGAGACGGTAACAGAGACAATAGGACTGAGTCACAAACATGGGTTCCGGAGTCAGCCTGTCTGTGCTCAAATCCCGGCTCTGCCACGTCGCGGTCAGTGCCATAAGCGAGCTGCCGGGCCTCCCTGGGTCTCAGTTTCCTCACCTTGTAAATGGGAGAACAATTATAGCTACTTCTTAGGATTAAATGAGATAATGTATGTATAGCACAGGGGCTGGCACACCACAGTGCTAAATAAATGCTGGCGATTACGACAATTAGAGAAGAGCACGGGCAGGAGGTACGTGGAGCTGGCTTCGGTTTCTCCCTGCCGAGACTTAGCTACCAGATGTGGGTTCTCTCCTTCTAGACATCCTGCTCTTCAGGCAAAACCCAAAGCATGACCAGGGGTGGGTCTCAGGGTGCTCACTGGAAGACGGATCCTTCTGCTGCAGGGCTCGGACAAACCCAGGCAGCACTGGGAGTAAGTCACCTGCTCCGGCCCTTGCTCCTGAGGACATCCCGGAGGCGGTGGGGCAGTGACTCCCTCCTAGAGAACCAAGGTGGGGCCCAGTCAGGGAGTCCCTGGGGAATGCTGGGTAACGGCACGCACGGGAGCAGGGCCTGTCCCCATGTGTTCACTGCGCTTGATTTTGCCCCCACGGCACTAAAACATAAGCTTCCGGGGCGCCTGGGTGGCTTGGTCGGTTAAGCGTCCGACTTCGGCTCAGGTCATGATCTCATGGTCCGTGAGTTCGAGCCCCGCGTCGGGCTCTGTGCTGACTACTCAGAGCCTGGAGCCTGTTTCTGATTCTGTGTCTCCCTCTCTCTCTGCCCCTCCCCTGTTCATGCTCTGTCTCTCTCTGTCTCAAAAATAAATAAACGTTAAAAAAAAATAATAATTAAAAAAAATAAATAAATAAACCATAAGCTCCCGAGGCTGGGATTTTTCTGTTTTGTTCACGGATGTGTCTCTAGTGCCTCGAGGAGTGCCGAGTTCTTGGTGGATGAATGAACCTGCGGGCGATGCTCCAAACCTGGGCACTCAGCCTCCTTCTTTCCCGGGCCCCCCACAAACACAGCTCAGCCGCCAAATGTCCTCCTCACCCCAGGGCTTTTAGCCCTGCGCCCATACCCTCTTCCTGTCACTTCTGCACCGCCTGGGCCTGATGTCACAAGAAGCCGGGCAGTCGCCGCCTCACACCCCAGGGGAGGGAATGGGCCGACGGTTTCCAACCTCACGATCTACCCCAAACAGGGACAGAAGGGACCTACCACTTTCACTTACCGCTCCTGTGTCCCAACTACCTACTCCTCCCACCTCGTTTGCACACGGAAGGGACTTCTCTTGGGTCTCAGTACCAGGAAAAGCTGTGTTTCACTCGTGTGCCTTCAACAACCCTGCTTTCCTCTTTGCTCTGAGCACCAGGAAGCCCGAAGCCAAGTCAGCGGCTCGTCCTGCCCAGGGTATTGTGGTGGCCTCAGCTCTGGATCCTTTTGCTTTCCTGCCTCTGCTCTCCACCCTCCTCCACTATTTCCATGTCCAGTTTGTAAATCACCCTGAAATAGTTTTTAGAATATGGTGGGTGGAAATGTATGAAATAATAAATAAATTAATGAAAGCTCACAGAATAATCATTTCCCCCTTAAAATTAACAGCTTCTTGGAATCTTTGTGGATCACCAAGGATTTAGATGCGTTAATATATTCTAACTGGAAGAAAATACACACACACACACACACACACACACACACACACACGAGCGTACAATTACATATATATTCCTCACAATTCCTAGAAGAGTCACATACTATTACTATCCCCATTTTACAGATGGGGAAAGCAATGCACAGAGAGGTAAAGCAGCTTGCCTGAGGTTACACGATTAGAAGAGCCAGGATTTGGACCCAGGCAGTCTGGTGCCACAGTCCATGCTTGTAATCACTATATTAGGTTGCCTCCTTACAAACGTGTACTAAGTGTTAGCTAGTATTTCAGCAAGGATCACCTTCAGTCAGGGTAGCAGCTGGCCATCACATATTTCCCTGTATTTCTCTGGAGAAAGACACCTCCCTACTTCCCTCTGTCATCTGTTTTGATCTCACAGTCTCCATTAAGAAGTTCTCTCTGAAATCCACAGCAGGCATGGCCAGCAGGTGTCAGCTTGAGTGCAGACTCCAGTGGATTGGTAGTGACTGAGTCAAGCATTATGCTAAGAAGCCTCCTGATTGATTAGCAATGTCTGCCATGGACACAAGGAGTGGAGTAGCGGTAACTACAAGGTTTCTACCAATTAAGTGACTCGTGCTGCTACTTAAATCCATCCTCCGTGGTTGTGTTCTCCGGACACTGGCCATCCCGTGCCCACAGGAGCCTGGGTCTTCCAACTGGAGTCCAGAGCAACCCCAGGAGGGGTTCCAAAGAGACACTCAGAGGGTGGGGACAGGTTTGTGACCAGCTGCCATCTATCTCCCTATCTCTTGCCTTCCTCAACAGGATTCTTCCTTTGCAGGAAGCAGACAGAACAGGGCTAGGAGGTGATTCCCACCCTGGCCAGCTTCCCATTTCCTCCTTGTGGTTTCAACCAGAGTTGAGTGAAGGTGTAAGACACACACAGATGCTGTGCAGACCGCCCCCCCCGGGGGTGGGAGCACCTGCTCTGGCTAGGAACGGTCTGGGGGTGAGGCCGGCAGGGGCTCTCAGAAAGAGGCATTTCTGGTGAGGGCAGGGACCCAGAGCTGCCGCTGGCAGGTCAGCCCAGCTGTGGGGCCAGGTGTGGGGGGGGGAGGCCCGAGGAGTGGGGGAAGTGAGGACTCTTTTTGGCTTCGTCAAAAAGCAGAGGGGGGAAAGCAGCCCATTTCCAGCAGGTGGTCTGTTGAAGTTTCCTATGGTGGAGTTTATTTTGGAAGATTGATGACAGGAATTGAGATCTGACATCTAAAACATGCCACGATAAATCATCCCCCTGCTTTCAGAGACTGACACGATTTTCCTCCCTCTGTAACCCGGCAGTCAGAGAGCGGGGCAGGGCCGTCAGCGCGGGTTCAACGTGCCTTTCGGGACCCGACGGAATAGCAAATAATGGTCTTAACGGCAAATTGGGCCGGCCGCTCTCGCAGGACGGACCGAGAGGGAAACCGGTGTGGCAGTGGCTGCTCTGAGGAAGGGTGAGCCTAGAGCAGCTTTGGGGAACCTTGACAAGGATCTGATGTGAGGGCTCCGCCCTTTCCACTCCCATCCCCAGCTCCCCCGGCAACCTCTGGGCCTTTTGTCCAGGTATCAGATGCTGCCCTCAAAGCAGACGTGCTCCTATTCTCTGGATCCATTACTTCGGGGAGCCAGTCTCTTTGGGCTCTTCTCAGGTTCTCTGGAAATGACTGGGCTCCCTTGCCCCGCCCTGGGCCTTAGGGCGACGCCAGGGGAAGAAGCCTGACAAGCTGGAACTGGTATTGTCTCCCAACCCAACCCACTGAAATTGATCCCCTACATCAAAACACCACCACCAACAGCCACGACCACCCGCCCAAGGTAAGTGGGCCAGAATGGAGCTGCCTCACAGCAGCGTGGACAGCACGTCCTCAGGAGAAGTCCACGCTCAGAGCCACGCGCTGGCCTGTTTACCGAAAGGCCAGGAGACCTTTCAAGGACCAGAACTGAGAAGAGATTATCTCTTCTTGCTAATACCCGGAGCTTCTTTGAGTCCAGTTGCTTCTTCTGGGGACAAAGGAGCTGGGCTGACAATGGGGCAAGCCAGCCTTTCAGATTGAAATTGGGACCTACTTTGCCCCCGGAGCCGCCATTGTCTCGCCCTGAGAGGTGCAGAAGTGGTTGGAAGGCAAAATGGCGGCCTCCTTCCCTGTGTCAACATTCTGGAGGGACCCCGCAGGCTTCTGCAGAGGCAGGTCCAGGGGCGCCCCTGGAAGAGAGTGGGGCCGGCTGTCGGTTCCCCCACCCGGGGCCCGGGTTACCAGCAGGGAGCAGGGCCTTTCAGATGTGCAAGACCGGGCGGCGGCTGGAGTTACTTACAGGAGGTCCTGAAAGAGACAGAGAAAAGGCCAGGGTCAGTGTCACTGCTGGAAGGACAGGCAGAGCCGCCTTAGAAGCAGCATCCAAAAATTCTTCGGCCGAGGGGATTCCATCTGGTCTTTGGAGTTTGTATTTTCCTGGCCCACTTTCACCGATATAATCTCTTCCCCCTTTATTTCATCTCCATATTTGCATTATTGGATGAGAAATCCAGAGGTCTGGGCCCCAGGCGCAGCCCGGCTGGGGCCCTAACTTCCCGAGAATAGTCCCCTCTCGCTTCCCGCCCCAACCTGGGTACGCGGCTGCTTTCCAGGGCACAGGGCCGTGGGCACCAAGGCAACACGGCCAAAGAAAGGCCAGCTGTGCGACAGAACCTCAGGAGATGATGGTTATTAGCAGCTCCTTGTCCTCTCCACGCTCCCATGAAATGCAAGGGAAAACAAGCAGGAAGCAGCAGGGGCGAACGACATTTCTCGCTAGGTTCCCTGCCTGATGTCTCTCTGGCCTGGTTTCTGTTAAGCGGGTGAGTCAGGCGTTTCTACCCTCCTGGGTCTGCTGCCCGCTCCCTCCTCCTCCCGCCCTCCTGTGCCCAGGGGTCTCCCTCCCTCTGCACTTATCTCTTGTCTCCTTCTCCTGTCTGCCCCCCCTCCCCCCCGCCTCAGCAATAGCCCATGCCAGCCAAGAATTGCAAATTCACAGAGGGGGCAGGATGGGTGCGGAGGAAAGGTGGGGAAGAGGCAGCAGCAAGTTAGGGAGCTAAAAAAGCATGTCTGCCGAACATGAGTCATGAGACCCCCAGGGCCGGTGGGATCCACAGCTGGGCCTGGTGTGTCCGCCGGGCCCCTAGCGACCTGGCCACGTTAACACAGCTGCTACTCTGTTGCGTCTTTTATGCTCGGCCAAGAAAGACTCCTTAAGTTTCCCCTTGCTCCTCACATTCCCAAAGCCGGCTTCCTTCTCTTTGCCTTCATCTGCCTGCCTCTCCGTCCGGCCAGGAGGAAACAGCCTCTTTCATGCTGGGCCCTGTCAAGCCATCCCGTTAAGGGGGAACAAAATGTTTTAAATTAGGAAAAGAATAAGTCAAGACGAGTAGTGACCGGGCGGAGAGGCCCAAGGCAGGCCGGGGTGGTTGAGAACAGCGAGAGGTTGAGGGAGGAGGGGAGCGTCTGGGACCTATTAGGCAGAGGGGCAGGGGAATGTCACCCAGAATCTGAAAATATCCCCTGAGTGCAGTTTGCCAGAGGGGCCAGCCCAGCTGGAAAGTCCGTGCCTCCCGGCTGGGGGAAGCATTCTCATGAGAAGCAGGCTGGTGACCAAGTTCAGTACACGGCAATTTGGGGATGGTTTAGCCACATGGAGGGCAGATGCCCCGCACCCTCCGGGCCTGACAGGGCCCCAGCTCCCAGCGCTGCAGGCTCCGGCGAAGGCCCAGCCCGCTGCTAGCAGGCTTTCTGCTGCATGTGTGTGCCCCATGAGGCGGGCCCGATGAGGCTGGCACTCAGCCAGCTCCCGGGAGAGCCATTTGTTGGGTCCACCCCGGAGCGATAGAAATTCTATTAAAGATTCCGCGAGTTTTGGGGGCGCCTGGGTGGCTCAGTCAGTTAAGTGTCTGACTTTGGCTCAGGTCATGATCTCATGGTTCATGAGTCTGAGCCCCGCGTCGGGCCCTGTGCTGACAGCTCAGCACGTGGAGCCTGCTTTGGATTCTGTGTCTCCCTCTCTCTCTGTCCCTCCCCTGCTCACACTCTGTGTGTGTCTCTCTCTCTCTCCCCAAAATAAGCAAACATTAAAAAAAAAATTAAAAAAGAAAAGATTTCAGGAATTTTTATTTATTTATTTAATTTTTTTTTTTTTTTTTTTTTTTTTTTTTTTTAGTGTTTTTATTTATTTTGAAGGAGAGAGAGACAGAGCACAAGCGGGGAGGAGCAGAGAGAGAGGGAGACACAGAATTCGAAGCAGGCTCCAGACTCTGAGCTGTCAGCACTGAGCCCGAAGCGGGGCTCGAACTCACAAACCGTGAGATCGTGACCTGAGCAGAAGCCGGACGCTCAACCGACTGAGCCACCCAGGCGCCCCAGGAGTTTTTATATCATCCTCACCGTCATCATCACGGCACACGCCTCCATGGTCCTCCCTCGGTGCCAGGCACAATTCTAAGTGTTCCCCATTATGGAGAAGGTTCCATTACCCCCACTTGGCAGATAAAGAAACTGAGTCACAGCAAGTCTGAGCTACTCCACCCAGGCCCTTCACTACAGTGCCCCTCTCCACACCTCTCCCTCAGCCGCATGCCCAGCTTTTTTTCAGCCTCTGTCTCCCCTCTTTAGATCCTCCCATCTCTCTGTTTTGGGCTCCTTTTCCTTATGCAAGGGAAGCTGGCTGGGTCAATCTCTTCCAGGCCACCACTCCCCCACCCGAGGCTTCAGGAATGGGAAGAACCCAGGTTTGTCACTCGATTCTCTACCTTAGGAAGGGAAAGACGTTAGGGGAGTTATATAAAAATGATATGTTTCTCCGGTCAGTGACGATCCTTAAGTGTTTCCCCTGAACTCTTCAGGCCCTGGGAAAACCTCACTGCGGCCCTGCCCCCACCAGCACTGGATTTCAGAGCAGCAGCTTCCGCGAGTGCTCCATCCAGTGCCCAGCAGTCAGAAGGTGGCTTGGGAGCCTACGGCTTTGCGAGATCCAGCAGTGCCTTGCGGTTATAGATGGGTCTCCCAGGTGGCCGCTTGGCCATTCCTCAGTAACACCGATGCCGACTGACCTGTTCCACGGCCCAGGCACCAGAGGACAGGGTCACCCCAAGGCAACCCCAAGTCCTCATTGTACAGATGGGAAAACAGAGGCCCAGGGAGGGTAGTGACCATGCAGTCACTGTGTGGGTAGATGATCGGGATGGGGCCAGAACCCAGGTCTCCTGACTCCCCAGCCAGGGGTCTTCCTAATAAATCCCACGCTCACACTACCACAGCCGGAGGGAGGGGGAAATCACCTGACTCCATCCCTGGGCCTTTTGCAGCAGGGAGGATTATGAAGATTGTGCCAAGGTCCTGGGGTGAGCCCAGCAGCCTGTGGTGAGGTTCCCAGGGTAGGTCCACGGCAGAGGTTCTGCCTGAGACCCTCCTCTTCCCGCCTGATTTCTGTCACCCACCACCTCTGTGAAGACACTGCTGTCCTCTCCAGGGTATGGCTGACCTACTTCAAGTAAACAGCAATGCTCCTCTCGAATGGACCTGTAGCAATGAACTTCTAAGAAGAATCCTGGGGTAGTGTTCTAGCTCATGCCTTTCTTCAACCATTTTTTGTATATCCATCCATTCATTCATTCAACAAACATTTGACAGTTGCCTGCCATGTGTCATTTGCTGTGTCGGGCTGTGGCTCTGTCCAGAAAGAGAAGGCATAGTCATCACCCTTTGAGGAAGGAAAACTTCATTAGCTAAGCACCTAATATCCACCAGGCCCCAGGCTAAGCTCTAGTGATATGGAGATGAATCACTCATTTCCTCCCCTTGAGAAGTCAACAGTTTCCTGTGTTAGAAAGCTGGCAAAATTCCAGACAAGAGAAAATGAACACAAGGATTTCAGGACAGAGGTTTGCCACAGGATCCATTCATTTAATCAGTCGACAACATTTACTGAGTGCCTGCTGTGGTGCCTAAGGTGGTCTCCTTGCGGTGTCTGGGGGGTGTGTGTTTGTGTGTGTTAGGTTTAATTTCTATCTATCCAGCAGAGCCTAGATTTGAACGAGGTCTCTCTTACCCAGAAGCCTGTGCTCTCCAGCCAGTGGTCACGAAAGTCATCAGGGGTAGCACAGCCCGGCCCTCAGCCCCACACCTTTCTCATGTGGGCGGGTAAGTCCCCTCCCCCTTTCCGGAGGGCTTGGCCCCACCCAGACCCTGGGTCCAGTCCTGGTCCTGGATGGGGAAGCCAAGAGCCACAGGGTGAGCCCAGGTTCAACGTCCTATGAGCCATGATCTGATCCTGCGGGACTGCTGTGCTCCCAGCAGCTGAGGTCCTGGTCCTGACCCCTGCTGGTCATGCCGTGCCAGCTGGAGCAGGGTTTCTCCAGCGGGGGCAGTTTTGCACCCCAGGGGGTAGTTGGACATCTCTGGAGACATTTGTGATTGTTACAACAATCTGCTTCTGGTCTCCTGCAGCTTCCTACAGCAAAGAATGTCAATTCCGCTGCGGGTGAGAAACCTTGCCCCAGACTAAAGGGACCAGTCCTGCCTTGGGGCTCCCAGTGTGCCTACAGTCCCGCCTGTGGCCCTATGTCGAGGCTGCAGCCTTCCCTCAACCTGGCGCTTTGCCAGCTTTGGGGATCCCATTCTTCTGAAGGCTGGCCTGTTCTACCTCCACTCAAGACCTTGTTAGGACAAATAATTCATTTATTGAGCATTTACTCTGTGCCTGGCACTATGCAAAGAACTTTACATATTTTATTGCACTCAGTCCGCCCAACAACCCAGTGAAATAGATACTATTCTTCTTCTACCCATTCTACAGATGAGAAAGCTGTGGCCCAGGAAGAGCTTAAGACCTACGCTCACGGTCCAGAGCTAATGCATGCCGGAGCTGGCCCTCCCACACGGATCTTCCTGGCACCACCGCGGCATGAGCACAGCTTGGTGTAGCCTTGCAGGACCGGGGGGTCCCTGAAGCTTGCGGAAGGTGCACGCGTGGGAAATAAATGGAGCCCCTTCTGTCTTAAGGAGTGGCCAAGGAGGGAAACACGAGTAGCTTCCAAAACCATTACAAGAAATTCATCAGTGACGGGCGTGATGGCCGGTTAAGGGAAACTGAAGGAGCCACCAGGCAGCCTCTGTCCTTTGAGGCTGACATCAAAATGAACAACAAGGCTGTCTCCTTTTACAGCCCCGCGGCAGGAACACGGACTTGACAGAGAGGGCCAAGGCAGATTTCTGGGCAGACGCTCCGGGTGCCGTGCTCTGGGAGTGTGTCTGACAAGTCAAACTTTACGACTGGGAGCATGCTCACTGAGCTCTACCACAACCCAGCTCCCATCTTACAGATGAGGACGCTGAGGCTCAGAGGGGACATAACTTGACTGTGGGTGGTGGCAGGTAAGTGATCCCGACTCCTACTCCAGGGCTATTCCCACAGCAGCCTACTACTGGCAGAGCTTTGAGGCGGAGGAAGGAGGCTTCCCGTCTCTTCCAAAAAGTACACAACCACTCAGACGGGGTTGTGCTGAAGCCAGCTCATCCTACGGCCTTGTGAGAGCCGGCCGTGTGCATCTCTTTCCAACTCTGTTCAGGGACTTCACATTGGCAGCTGGAAATTGGCCATCATGGGAGTATTCACACCACAGAAATTGGCAAAAGCTACAAAGCAGCCCCACCCCCCCACCCCCCACCCCAAGAGCCATCTGTTAATCATTTCCCAGCACGGTGCAGCTCAGATCCGTCCCATGATATCTCTTGGCCACAAGACATCCACAGACCTTTCCAGTTGGGGCCGGTGGAGAGTAACAGGTCCTGGGAGGAGTGGGCAGCAGTTAAAATCACACACGCCACATGCTTTACTTCCGCACTCACTGCAGACATTGCTAATCAATCACAGCTAGTCTTTCCCCAATGAGCCTTGACAAGGCTTCGGAATTCTTTCCAACACAACCACTATAAATCAGCAGGAACTGGCATGGGAGATGGAACCTATTAGTCATCTTGGAACTAGAGCCACCTGGGGGCTGAGACACAGGGAGGCAAGTAGGAGAAGCCTGAGGGTCCTTTTCTGCCTTTTCAGGCGAGCTGGGTCTAGCCTTGGGGCATAGCCGAGATGGAGGAGGAGAGGCTGGGTTTCCAGGACACCTACACACGCCGCACACTTGGGGTAGAGAGTAGCATTAACGGCAGCCCTCTTCCCCACCCCCACCCAGCTGTCTAGAATGGCATTGGGAGTGGGGAGCCTGAGCAGGGAAAGGAGCAGCCAATGAGATCCCCCCCACCCCCAGTTCACTTCATGCTCTGGCCCCAGGATGTCCCCGGGCCCCGGGACCTAATGCTGCCCCATCTGGAGCTATCAGAGGGCAATTCAAGTGGCCACCTTCCTGCAGACACCATGGAAGTGGCCTTTGTCCTTGGCGGGGCCTCAGGCCAACTCCAGGGGTTTCTGGAACACTCTGCCCTTGGCAAACCCTTCCTTTCGATCTGGAGGCTGTGCTCTCTCGTGTCCTTCCTTCCCATCTTCTTTGGTGAGTGCGTGGGGACAGGCAGAGGGTGGTGGGACGAGGGGGTGCTCAGCGCCTCGCCTGGCACTTCTGAACACCGAGTGCACACCTGGGTAGCAGACTCTCTCGGTTGTGTGCCCCACATTTGTTCTCCCTTCCTCCTTCCCAACGTGATCCCTGTTTTCCTCAGGTCTCTGCCATTCTCCACACAGCCCCATGTCTGCAGGGAAGCCAACCTCAGGCCAAGCACTAGGAAGGGGCGAGGGGCCCCTGTCCCTGGGGCCAGGACCCTTGTGAAGATGGCTCTGGTGGGGTCAGTATGAACAGGCCAAGGGGGAAAGCCATGGCTGAGGACACCAAGGGACAGGGGATCTGTTCCCCTGTCACGGGGGAAGCAGCCCCAAGGCCCTGGGGGGTGGCTGAGAGGGTGGCCACAGGCTGCAGCAGGGAGGAGAAGAAGGGAGGACCTGGCCGTGGGGGTCCTGCCCAGGGGCAGAGGGCAGTGCTCAGTCTCAGGCAGGAGGGACAACAGTTCAGACCACAGCTGGCCCCCGGCCACACCTGTGTCCCCGTCCACAACAGTGCAACCACAGCTGCGATGCTGGGAGCCCGAGAGAGCAGGGCGCCGGGAAGGCTTGGCAAGGGCAGGAAGGGGCTGAGTTAGGCCCGGTTGGTCTTCCCGCCCTCCGCAGAGGCAGAGGCTTGAGGGCAGCCCGAGCGCAGTACGAGGAGGGTGAAGGGAAAGTATGCCCTGGCACACCGGAGCCGCGTCCCCACCGTGCTCGCTGCACAAATGTTTGTTATCGCAGACAGCTGCTCAACGCCAGCGCCGTGGCCAGCTGTGCCGGGGGTGCTAAGAGTCAGACACTGTCGCTGTTCTTGGGGGACTTCCTCTCTAGTTCAGGAGATGCCTCCCCACCCCAAGTGACTCCCCCCCCAACCCCCACCCCCGACGCTCCGTCTCCGGGCTTGAGCTTCCGGCCAGCTTCTCCCTCCGGCGCAGGCCGCCTGCCGGTCACCCTACCTACTGCCTCCCGCAGACCTCCAAGACCGAGCCCAGAAACCCAAATCAGATCGGGGCCCCCGCGCTATCCCCCCGCTTCAGCCCTAAGCCCTGAGTGCCATCCAGATTAGGCCTAGATGTGCTGTGGGTCTGGGTTGCCCACTCCCTGGGGAGCTCCTGCCCGTCGTGCTATGTGGCTGGATTTTGCCTTCTCCAGGCTCTTGTTTCACCTTTCCTCCTTTGATACACACACACACACACACACACACACACACACACACACACACCCCTGAGAGCTGGTAGCAGGTAAAAACAGCCCCCTTCTGGGTGGTGAACCAAGGTACAGGCAGGGGACGTGCTGCCCACGGCCGCGTGAGGATCGGCCTGCACCGCAGGGCCAGGGTCCTCACAAGACCCTCCACCTCCACTCCCAGCCCCGAGCCGGGGCTTACTTTCTTCCCTGGGGTGTCACGTGGGTCCCCGCAGGAGGATAAGCCTCCGAGGCACCACACCTCTGACCCTGGTCCTTCTTCCTGACACCGGATCTTGCCACTGTATCCGATGTTCCCGTGGAAGGCCCTGCTTGGGGCAGCTCAAACGTCACCGCTCCCCTGGCAGGGCCCCACCAGGCCACTGCTGGAAGGAGAGGAGCGGGGGGCCAGCCAGGGCTCGCGGTCCTGGCCAGACCCCCCATGGGGGGGCCAGGACCCTTGTGAAGGACTCCCCCTCCTGCCCCCACATAAGACAGGAGCTTCCCTCAGAGGCCCAGGACAGGCCACAGGCTCCGTAGGTCTTATCTTAACCTCCTGGGGAAAGGGCTTTATCCTTTTCTTTTCTTTCTTTTAAATATTTTTTTAAATGGTTATTTATTTTTGAGAGACAGACCGTGAGCGGGGGAGGGGCACAGAGAGAGGGAGACCCAGAATCTGAAGCAGGCTCCAGGCTCTGAGCTGGACAGAGCCCGACTCGGGGCTCGAACCCACGAACCGCGAGATCATGACCTGAGCTGAAGTCGGATGCTTAACTGACTGAGCCACCCAGGCACCCCTAACGCTTTTCTTTTTAACTTCCGCATTTATTGCTTCAACTGTAGAAGCAAGTAAGAGTCAACAGAACTTAGATGATGGGGCCAGAAGGGCAGACGGCAGAGAAAGATAATCGGCAGTAGGTCGTTTCTAGTCCCTTTGAGAACTTCGCGACCTCACCCACGGGCTTATGTCAGACCACTGTCATCTCTCCAGTCCAGCTCCCTGAGCCCTCCCACTGAGGACTGATTGCCAGCGCCACCCAGACCATGCGCATCTGAGGGGGAACTAGGCCCAGCCACACTCACACATGGTCTCATGGTTTCTCTGTTCCTTCTTTTGCTTAGAAGTAATGGAACAGAAGCCTGACTTGACACCTTGGGTCTTTTGCTTATCAAACTGGTCTCCCTCCCAGAACGGTGGGTAAGAGCATCGGTTTTGGAGACAAACGGCCACTGGCTCAAATCCCAAGTGTGCTCTTTGTGAGCTGGGTGACCTTGAGCAAGTTGCTTCACTTCTCTGAGGTCCAGTGTCCTTTTCTGTAAAACGGGGTAAGGGTAGGGCCAACCTCATTGGAGTTCAAGGAGTAAATGAGAGACTTCTGGTAAAGGGTTTAGCAGCGTTCCTGGCTTGGAGTAAGCACTCAGTAGATGAGACCTCTGTTCTTAACGTTTTAGGGCTATTACCATATTCAACCCTAACTAAGCCTTATCAGATGGACACCTTCATCACTCTCATTTTACAGACGAGAACACTGAGGCACAGTATCTCCTGCTTGGGGTCACAGGCTGCAGCACGCTGACTCCAGGGCCCAGGCTGTTAGTCTCTTGGTCGCACTCACTGCCTCTCAGACGAGCCCCCGAAACCCCGGAAACCACGGAGAACAAACAGGCAGGGGTCAGAGGGTGTGGAGATAAGCAGAGCAGCATGGAGTCGGGTGACCATTTGACCAAAATAGTACAGGTTAAAGTCACCAGCTCTGAACTAGTGGGACGAATTACGTACGCATTTTCTTGCTTCCTTGGGCCCCTGACACTTCCAAGTTGGGGTCAGAATCAGAAGTCCTGAGTAAGGAAATCTGGAGGGTAGGTCTTGGGGGTGGAGATTACAGGACCAATTCTGCAGATTCAGGAAGAGGGGCGGCAGGCATTGTTTTCTGGCTGGTTTCCCGGAACAGCCTCAGGCTCAGGGCAGAGGGGTCCAGCTGCCTGAGCGCAGATGAGGGCAGTGGGCAGGGGGGTGGGGAGAGGCTCTCCATCAAATCACCCCCAGGGTAGTCAGAGTGGAGGTCAATCAAGGAATCAAGGATGAGGCTCCCATCAAGATCTGGTGGCTCTGACCCCCCCCCCCGCCCCGCCCCGTCCCGACTCTATTTTGATAAGGATCTGGAGTCTCACTTGAACTTGTCACCTTTGACGGAATCTCCAAGTAGCAGTGACGTCGGCCCGAGTGACCTGGAGATATCTCTCATGGAGAGTCACTTCCTGCCCCACCCCCACCCCTCACCTCAGGTCCTTCCCAGGAAGTGAGAAGCTGAGGAAGTCAGCCATTGAACAAATAAATGGTGCTCCCCTGCCAGGAACGGTTCTCCAGCAAAAGTGGCAGCAGAAATAGGGCAGGGGCACATCACCTCTTCCAAGCAGTCGGCTTTGATTGACCACAATGCCGTGGTACCACGCTCGGATCTCTCCCAAGCCCTCCAAATATTCAGTTAGTTGTCGTTCTCATTTTTATGTACAGATGTTAATTCCCTATCTTTCCTTTCGGGTCTTTTCTGCTAGATCGTAAGATTTCTGATGGGTGTGGTCATTCATCTTTTAGCCACTACTCCAAGAGGAGGTGAGGGAGATTAGATGCTGCAAACCCCAGTGCCTGCAAAGAGCCACGGAAGTACCAATGAATGAAGCAGGCGATAGGGCAGGATAGAGACTGCGGCAAAGTGCTGAGGGCTAGCCCGCGTGCCTAAAATGGAGTTACCACTCGTCAGCTCCAACCAAATACCGCCAGGTTGGGATGCAGACTCATTATTATTGGATCTTGAAAATATTCAAGAAAGATTGCAGATTTTATTCAAAATCCTCTGGTTTCTATATGTCCCTATTCGCTTCAGAAAAGAGAGAAACTAGTCTGCAAGCCAAAAAGGAAGCTGCATTTGGTCCTCAAGTTGCCAACTCACAACACACAGCCTCTGGGGGGCTCTCCAGGCCTGATGCGTTCCAACTCCACAGCCCAGAAGTGCTGGCCCAGAAAGTGGGCTCGGTAAATCCTTGCCAAATTCACGAATGAGTACACGTAGGTCCGCTGGCTAGCACCTGAGCTAGGGAGCTGTGAAGACACGATGTCGTAACGGAGTCTGGAAACTGAACTTGTGTTTGAGCATGAATTTTAACCCAGTGTGGAATGGCTCGGCTATGCCACCTTCGAGCGTGCTTACATCCCTCGCCCTCCGTCTACCACGCATGGAAGCCCAGAGCCGAAGACCAGCATGACCAAGGCCCCAGTCTCCGGATGTCAGCTGAGTTAGAAGGCTGAACCTTACTCGGGCCTGGAGGGAAAGCAGGGTTATGTTGAGCAGTGACTGGGATAAATTAACAATCAGTTAGGTACTTAACTGCCCTGGATATCCATTTTTCTTAAACCTTACTTTACATTGTACACATTTAAAAATATATAGCGTAGGAGTGCCTGGGTGGCTCAGTCGGTTGAGCATCTTGACTCTTGGTGTCGGGTCAGGTCATGATCTCACGGTCTGTGAGTTCGAGCCCCACGTCGGGCTCCATGCTGACGGTGCAGAGCCTGCTTGGGATTCTCTCTTTCTCCTTCTCTCTCTGCCCCTCCCCCACTCACTCTCTCCATCTCTCTCTCAAAAATAAACAAACTTAAAAAAAATTTTTTTTAAATGTATACCATAATTAGTAATTAATAAATGATAACGTTTGGTCATAACACAGAGTGCTTTAATTTATAGGGGCATAATCAAGTGAAAAATTTGCCTGTCTCTGTCTCTCCATCAATTGTGTGTTAAGCAGCCAGTTGTGTTATTTGCTCATAAGACCATGGTTAAGGCACGTGTGTGCAGGTATGGGCCAGGGAGCCATAAAGAAATACATGGGCTCATGGGCAGCAGCCTGGAGACCCTGGATGCATCATCTGCCATACCACCTGCCTGAACAGCACCACCACAGTCCAGCCCTTGAACCTCATGGTGGTCATGAAAACACCCACTACATGCCGGGCAGCAGACTGGGTACTTTTCATTCCCAGTTTTAAATTTTCATAACACAACTTTTCTGCAAATATGTTCACTTACAGATGGAAATACAAGGGCTCGATAAAGTTAAAGTGATTGTCCAAGATCAAATAGCTACTAAATGGTGGAGCTGGGATTCTCACCTGGGTCTATCAGACTGTAAAGCCTATCCTCTTTCCACACCAGTGCACTGCCTGGGGAACCGGGTGTTTCCACTCTTCCTTACAGCATCCACCATTCTCCAGGGAACCACTGGCAGGGTTGAGACAAAACCCAGATGTCGGAGCCCTATTTTTAGTACCCAGACTGCAAATACCTGAGACACATACCACGAACTTCTATCCGTGGCCCATGGCAGACATAACTAGTCGATTTCAGCACTGTCCCTTGTAATTTTGGCAGCCATAACCAATCAATTAGAGCTGGCACCTATGACGAAATATATTTGCCTTCCTTGGCCAGGGTCTCAGCAGCACAGCAAGTAAAAGAATTTCCGTAACGTAGGATGTAGAAACTCTAGCCAGAGTCCAGTGGCAAGCAGAGATAGACGGAAACTGCTATCTTAGACATGCGACAGGAGAAGGGGCAGAAGGAAAAGGAGAGGGTGAAGTGAGGCCCCGTAGCATATACGCCAGGCTGGACAGGCTGGGGGGGGGGGGCAGGGCTGGCATGGGACCCCACGCGTACGTGTTGGGGCTGTGGGGTGCTGGGGTGAACGAGGAGCCAAGGAACTGGATACATCTGAGCCGCGAAAAGTGAGAACACTTTGGGTCTCACATTTGGCTTAGCTTTCTAAAAAATAGTTTGGTTTGTTTTTCTGACGTTTATTTATTGTTAAAACAGCTCTTTAAGAACATTAAAGGACATTTTTGTGAAAGAAAAGCATCGTCCCTAACCCCGCAGCGCCCTGCTCTCCCACAACTGTTTCCATTTTCTTTTCTTGCCTCTGGCCCTCCTCCGCGTGCATACATACATTTGCAGGGTGGAAATTAGCACGCACGCAATAGGGCGCACTGCCTCTTTCGCTTAAATGTGACAAGGTAAACACATCCCCACACGGTGCAGCCCTTCCAGATGACAGTTTTCAAATGGCTGCACAATACATCATGATTTACCTAGATCTGTTGGCTGCTAGATCTGCAAGTTTCTGTTCTTTTTATGTTTTACGCTACAACGAATACCTCTGTGCACGGAGCACTTTTCTTTTGATAGATTATTTTTATTTCAAGCGAAGGAAGTGGAGCTGTGGGGTCAGTGCGAAAACTCCGTAGGAGCATCGCTATGACTTTTTACACTGGCTTTTGACCTCACGCGTGCAAACTCTTGAGAGTTTTCGGAGCGGGAGAGGGGCAGAGAGAGGGGGAGACACAGAATCCAAAGCAGGCTCCTAGCTGTCAGCGCAGAGCACGATGCGGGGCTCGAACTCATGAACCAGGAGATCACGACCTGAGCTGAAGTCGGACACCCAGCCGACGGAGCCACCCAGGTGCCACCCCCCGTACGACTTTTTAATTAAGAGAAAATGGCTTTTGGGGGGGCGTGGTCACCCTGGCACACCAGGTTGTGTTATCAGGTGTTGATTTGCATGAAGGAGCTCACAGCAGAGAAGCTCTACTCACTGCATCTCTGCACAGAGCCCCTCCACCCCACCTTCCTGCAGCTGGACAGCCCCCAGGCTCGGGCTTTGGTGGGGAGGGCAGGCGAGTGTGAGAACAGAGGAAAAGGCTGGGTGGTCTCCCAAGTTCTGGACCTTTTCTGCCCGAGGCACCAGGAAAGTACAATAAACACAGACCGAGCAACCCCTGCCCCAGCCCCGGCCTCGGCCCCAGACCAGCCCCTGTCTCTGCCCCAGCACTGCCTCTGCCGCAGCCCTGCCTCTCTGCCCCAGTCCCAGCCCCTGCCCCAGCCTTACCTCTGCCTCTGCCCCAGACCCAGCCCAGCCCTGCCTCTGCCCCTGCCCCTGCCGCTGCCCCAGCCCAGCCTTAGCCATTGAGGGTCCCCCTTGACTGAGAGCACACTTCACTGCCCAGGAGAAAGGTCTGTCAGTTAAGCCCTCCAGGCCACACTCCTCTCCCCACTCCACCCACTGGGGTCTCCTAGGATTGAATGAGCGTCACTCTAGGTCATACTCAGCGCCACCCCGGACCTTGTCCCCAGCTCCTTGTTCCAGCTTGGCGTTCCGCAGAGCTGCAGGGCCTTCCTGGGCCCACGTGGGCCCAGCCTCCTCACCTAGCAGAGTCCTAGCCAGCCCATAGTCACAGATGCTTATGGAACCCTTGCTTTGGGTGCCTGGCACTGTCTTAAGCTGCTGCTGGAGCGGCAGAGGCGAAAAAGATGGAGTGAGTCCTGGCGTGTGACCTCGGGCAAGTCAGCCTCTGAGCTTTGGCGTCCCCATCGGTAAAAGGGGGATGAAGCCGCAAGCATCTGCCGCCGAGAGGTGTGGTGGGAACCACGTGAGGTGACGTATGTGAAGCGCTCAAGCCCGTGCCTGGCACACAGTGAGTCCGTGTGAATTACTGCATTCTACATTGATCGTTATTACTCTTTCTGGTTGCAAGCAACACACGTTAAAAAGAAGCAATTAACTGAGAACATTCAGGCATTGATAACTGCCATGAAGAAGTCCGTGGTGTACCCCCCTGGAGGGGGCCTGGAGCTGGGGAAGATGCTTTAGCCTAGGCGGTAGGCAAAAGCCTTTCTGAGCAAGGGATTGGAGTTGAAACTTACAAAATGAGAAGGAGCTGGTTTGAGAGGATCCAAGGGCTGATCGTGCCACACAAGCCACAGCAAGTGCAAAGGCCCTGGGGCAAGTACAAGCTTAAGGTCCCCGGAGAGTAGACAAAGGCCTATGTGGCTGGAACTGTGATGTCTAATATGGTAGCCAGTAGCTACCTGAGGCCATTTATATTAAAATGAAATAAAATAAAAATCTAGTTCCTCGGTCTCACCCGCCCCATTTCAAGCATTAATAGCCACATGTGATTAATGGCTCCTATATTCGGCAGCACAGGTGTAAAACATTTTCATCACTGTAGAAAGTTCTATTAAGCGGCTCTGCCTTAGAGCTTTGGGAGAAGAGGAAAGATTGACACAAGATTTGGCAGGAAGGCCAGGCAGGGGCCAGACCTCAAAGGATCCGGGAGGCCAGAGCAAGGAGCCTCGGATCGTCCCAAGCGCACTGGGAAACCTTTGGGGGTGCAGACTTCGGCTTAGGGGAAGAGAAGGAGCACCCGCTGACTCTCCCACGTGTCTGAGCCTGCGGAATCCTTCCACGTCAGAGCTGAAGGGGAACAGATGTGTTCACCGAGTCTGAGAAACCTCCCAGTTCTGAAGAGTAAACGGGAATGCCACAGAAACTTCCAGGCGGCTGGCATTTTCCCAAGGGGTGAGTGACTCCCCTTCGCGGAGGCAGAGGTGGAGCTCCTGGTCCTGGCTACGTCCTGGCACCTTACAAAGGCCCCAGTGGTGGAAGCTGTGCTGTCCCCCCCAGACGCCCCTTCGGAGGGTGAAAGACAGTCCCCTGGACCCTGAAAGTGTTGCCGGCACAGAGCCTTTATCGGCAGTTCCCTTCAGGAACGGCCTTGGCTGAAGAGAGCCACCTTGTCTCAGGGCCCCCTCAGTGGCCCGGACCCCGTGCCCGACTTGGGACAGTCCCCACTCAGGAGCTACCTGGGGTGGGCGGAGGCCTTCCTTGAGGCTCCATCACAGCTCAGCCGCTCCTGCTCCCTCCCTCCCCCTCCCACATTTGACATGAGCTTCCCAGGGCACCCAGTCCGCCTCAGCCCCTCAGCTCACAGAAAAACAGCCTGTCTTTTAGCACACGGGGCGGGACACAGTTGAGGAGTCGGACCACAAAGTCGTCGCCACGAGGGCAGCAGGAAGTCCAGTCCAGCCCTGACCAGAGGCGGCGTCCTCCTCTGAGAAATCATATGTTCCGAGTCCCCCCTGCCACACAGGTTACACGTGCGGGTCCAGGTCCCCTCCCCGGGCCTCTAGGAGCAGTGTTGCAATCGACCCCCCGCCGGAAGCGAGGCCCAGGCTTTGAGACAGTCCGTGACGAGCCCAATTTCCCACAGCTCCCAGAGGCCAGGGCTGGGATTTGAACTCAGACCTTACTGATTCCAGAATCCGCTCTTTTTGCCTGCACTGCGTCATGCAGCCCAGACTCGCAGAGTTTCAAACCCCAGGTTTCATGCGTTGAAGGACGAATTCACGTCAAAGAACACGGACATTCGGATCTCCTCTCGCCTTTGCCGCAGTCAAGGACCAAAGCGACACTCTCTTCCCTTCACCCTCTGCTCACCGAGTGGGCTTGATGGGTTGGCTACAGCTACCAGCTACCATCTGTCATAGTCACTACTTTTCCAGGCTCTACAAATACTGCTTTGATGTGCCAACAGCCCCTAACGGAGACAGAGGCCAATAAATCATTCAGTGGAACCCAAGATGGTCCACCCAAGCTACTCTCCTGACCTCTGACCTCACTCAGGAGCTGGCTCCGGGACCGTTGTCTATCCCAGGTACTGGGGCAGGACAATTCAGGGAAGCTGTGATCCGCGAGGCGGCCCACAGTGGGCAAGGCCTGGAAAGGGGCCAGGAACATTTGTGACTTCAGCAAATGGGAAAAAACATCCATAAAAAAGTCACTTGGGGATGACAGTGGTGGCCTGCCCTGGGGACAGTTGAGGCAGCCTGGGGAGATGTCAAGAGACACTGACTGCCCTTGTTGCCGGCCCTGAACACGACACGAGACTATGCAAAAGCTACACAAGGCTTCTGAAGAAACAGTTCCTCCCATCTACTAGGGTCATAAAGTTCTCAGAATTGGGGCCCGGTGATGGGAAGGGCTGGGGCCAGGATCAAAAGGAGATGAGAAAAAAGAGAAACAACATTCTTTCCTCTTATTAAAAAGAAATAAGAATAGAAACCTGCCATCACGAGGGAATCATCCCACAGCCCTTCCCAAAGACAGGCAGAAGACTGACCTGGCTGCTGAACCTCGTCCCAACCGTGGGCCTCCATGGTGGGTTAGAGGGAAAGGCCGAGGTTGGCGTTGCCTACTGAGTCCCCCTCGAGGGTCTGGGTAGGCCACCAGGGCGTCAACGCCAGCCTCCAGCCACCCTCTTAGAGGAAGTGGGAAAGGGATTCCAGGGGAGGGAAACTCTGTCTTGTCTCTGCTGGGACCAGAGAATGGGGCTGAGGCCTGGAGATGACCTTCCTTTGGTTTAGAGCCGGAAACTATTGCTTGAGTCTATGGCCATATTATCCTGAACATCGGATCTTGGAAGCTAGGCAGGGCCGGGCCTGGTTAGTACTTGGATGGGAGAAACCTACTGTTTGTAAGCACTGTGATTTCAAAACCTTTTGGAGGGGAGGGGCGCCTGGGTGGCTCAGTCGGGTAAGCGTCCAACTTTGGCTCAGGTCATGATCTCGCAGGTCACGAGTCCGAGTTCGAGCCCCGCATCAGGCTCTGTGCCGAGAGCTCAGAGCCTGGGGCCTGCTTTGGATTCTGTGTCTCCCTCTCTTTCTCTGCCCCTCCCCCACTCACGCTCTGTCTCTCTCTCTCTTTCTCTCCGCCCCCCTCAAAAATAAATAAACGTTAAAAAGCACTGTTGGAATTCTGAGACGTTTTAAAAAATGGTTTTGATATTTCTCTTTGTTTTGGTAAAACCATTACGGCAATTCCAGTCCATCTGAGCTGGAGAGAATGTGGAGACGATAGCTATCATGGCCCAGGCAGAGAAAGGGGTCAAGGTACCTGGGGCTGCTGGGCCTGGTGGCAACGGCGGGAAATCCCCTGGGGACAGTGTTGCAGGAGTAAAGGTTGGCTGGATGTGGCAGCCCTTGGCTGGACAAATGTCCAGCCTGCCTATGGCACGCCAGGAGAAGTGAGCTGTCAGAGAGGGGATATCAGGGGTGACGGCACAGCTTTGCTCGTCCTTAAGCTTCCTGATAGTGCCAGCTGTTTTCTCAGTGGGAGGTGATTTGTTCTATTCTCTTTTCTTTCTTCTTTTTTTAATTTTTAACATTTATTCATTTTTGAGAGACAGAGGGAGGCAGAGCATGAGCAGGGGAGGGGCAGAGAGGGGGAGACACAGAATCTGAAACAGGCTCCGGGCTCTGAGCTGTCAGCACAGAGCCCGAGGCGGGGCTCGAACCCACGAACCGTGAGATCATGACCTGAGCCGAAGTCAGACGCTTAACCGGCTGAGCCACCTGGGCGCCCCTCGTTCTATTTTCATAAGGAGATGGGGGTCCCTTTTTGGTCCAAGGAATCATCCTTGTCCATATGTCTCCCAAAAGAGACACCACAGGAGTCCGGGGCAGGGAAGCAGGATGAGTCAGATGCCATCCGAGAGACACAGAAAGTCAGTGCTCGCCTGCCGGCTGACCTCCCTTTCAGAGTGCGGATTTGTTTACACTCCCAGCAGTCCTGACAATACCAGAACAGACGTTTCCTCAGAGGCACCTAAGCTTTGGAACCAAACAGACTCTGGTTCAAATCCCAGCAACTCAGGAGCTATGGAGCCCCCCGCAAGTTCCTTTTAATTTCGCTGAGCCTCAGTCTCCTTATTTATGAAACAGAACCGACCAAAAGCACCAGCTTGCAAAACAATCGGGAGGGCAGGACATAATGGACGTAAAAGGTCTCGCACTTCATAAGGACTCAAAATAAAGTCCAGCTTCGCTTCTTGTTAGCAAGCCATCATGTGGGTTGAGGATGTTCGCCACAGGGTGATTTTCATTTCTTTCAGGCACAGTTCGCTCGCGCTTTGTCAGTGGCCTCAGCCTATGGCTTCGTGGCACTCACGCAGCCAGCTGATCCCATCTGCTTGGCCACCTCTCCCCCGGAGCCCCTCAACTCAGCTGGTTCCCGTGGCTCCCCCACCTAGAGTCCCAGGGACCCAGATAACCCACTAAAGGACACAGACAGGCGGGTGGAGGAAGCCAGGGGGCAAGAAGGGGGCTGTGCTTCCTGACTCTGTTCCTCCCCGTCAAGCCTGGTGCAGGGAGCGGGTCCCCTCCCCCACTCCCTCTCTCCCGGTGGGCCAGCCCCACGCCCACAGAGGACCTTGCTGGGAAGAAGCTATTGAACGTTCTCTAAGTTTCTTGGCTGATTTTGCGGGGCCTGCCTCATTGCTTTTGGGGGTCGCAGATGGGGAAGGCGAAGGGGGAATAGGAGCCCCTCCCCCACCTTGGCCAAAGGCCCCTGTCCCTCCTTCCCAGGGCTCCTAATCCCTCCCTGCATAACGCCTGTCCTCCCAAGCTGAGATGCTGCAGAGCCAGAAGTTTATACACAGACCGGTTATTTATTGAGAGGCTTAGGGCCAGGATGAGATTGTGGCCACATTCTCTTCTGCCCTGGCTCTTCTCACCTGGGTTGTAAGCAGAGAGGGAAGGAGAAGGGGCAGAGAGAGAGATAAGGGGATGGGATGGGGGAGAGGACACTCACGTATCGAGGGCCTACTCTGTGCCTGGCCTTGGATGAGGTGCTCACAGGCGTTTACTGGAACAGATTACGATAGGTCGCTCATTCGCATGCACACGTGAGCAGCGCAACGGTGGCTGGCTGTCGTGAGGAGGAGAGGCTAGGGCAGACAGGGGTGACAGACAAGGTGAACAAAGAGCAGAGGGTGAGGTGGAGTGTCTGAGCGCGAGAGCTCATCGCTCGCCTCCACCTGGGATTTGGCCCGCTTCCGCTTTCTAGCAGCATCCCGGGGATGGGCCACTAAGGAAAGGTGATGGCAGGTGGCAGATCCCGCTGGGAAGGCCCCAGCTAAGAATGATGGAGGGGGGACCAGAGGGCTCCAAGCAGCAGGGCTGTCACCGCTGCCCCCTCCTCAAATTCCTTGATCACTGCAGAGGGACCTCAGGGGGTGAGAATTTGGTGCCCCGCCCCGCCCCGGGGCGGGGCTCCTTGCTGAGAACCAAAAAGGCACCCTGTGTCTTTAAGGAGGCGCCTGTTGGGAGCGCGGGAGGGAGGAAGGTTAAGATGATTAGCTGGTGCTAACAAATTTAGGATGTGGAAGAAGTCTTTTCTTGGCTGTCCATCAAAGGAAGGATTGAATGTCCCTGAGCTTGGAGAGAGCAGAGGAGGGGAGAAAAGCACTGGGGGAGGGGAAGAGGAGGGCGGTAAGTGTTTACCAGCTGAGACTTCTCCCTGGACAGGCCTTCCCCGGGCACTGGGGGTGTGTGGGAGCCAGGCAGGCGTGTGGGGCGGTTGGCCGTGGGTCCAGACGCTGGCCTTCCCATCAGCCTGTCTGTCTGTCGTCGCCCCTCCCCCACTGCCCCAACCCCAGCTCAGGTTATGTCCAAGCAGCTGGGCTGAAAAGTGATCCTGGAGGAAGAAGGCCCTTCCTGTTGATTAGGAACCAGGACGCTCTCCCCCAGCACCCCTCCAGCCTGACCAGACCCCCTCCTCATTCAGGCTCCCTCTTCTGGGGCCACCCTCCGGCCCCTTGTCACCAAGGGCTGGGCCACTCTTCATCCAGGTTCCCCTGTAACCAAGGGAAACGTGCCCGGCCTCCCAGAGAGATGGAAAACCACTCAGGAAGGCCTTCATAAAAGGTTATTTCCGGCACAGGCTGGAAGAGGGGGGCATGGAACCGTGCCCTGTGCAGGAGTGGTTCATTCCGAACAGCGTGGGCACGGCTCTGTGCCAGGGCTTGTGCTGGGCACTGGCAAACAGATAGCAAGGTACTGTTCCTGTCCCTGCCTTAGGTCCTGCCCCCCGGGAACTCGCCATCCAGGGGTGGGGGTGGGGTAGGGAGAGAGAAGCACAAAAAGAATGCGCTAAAATGAAAGGTATATATAACAGTGGCTTTCAGAAAGCAACAGGAAAAGGATGGCCTGGAAGGATTATCCAAATGCAGGTTTCTAGGCCACACCCTTGGCGATTCTGATGCTGGAGGTCTGGTGTGGGACCCGGGCATCTGCGTTTTTAAGCAGAGCGGGTGAAATTGATCCAGGTGGATGTCAGCGTTGATCTGGAGGAAGGCCGAAATGTAGGGGATGGGAGGGGGGGCTGGGGGGGAGTGCCGAGAAGAGGTGTAGGGATGGGTGCCGGAGACAGGAGAGGCTTTCTAGAGCTGGTAACCTGAGCTGATTCCTGCTGGGGAGGAAGGGGAAGCTGAGGCAGAGGAGGGGTGCAGCAGGCTGGTGGGTCGCAGAATGCCTAGGTTGGTGTGGCTGGAACCCAGGAGAAGCCCAGGCTGAGCGAGAAGTGAAATCATGGAAGTCCCCCCGGGGGAGTTTGATGTCTGTGGCAAGGGAGGTCTTGCTTGAGGTTGCAGTTTAGAGAACATTCTAGCTGCAAAGTCGCATGGGTGGAGAGGGCCAGAACGGGGGAGGGGGCAGTTATTAGGAGGCCAGGGCAAGAATCTCAATGAGGGCCAAGAGTGGGGTGCGGAAGAGGGTGGCAGGAGGTCGGGGGGGGGGGGCGGACAGTCACGGGGAACGCCAAGGAGGCTGAGTCCACAGGACACGGTGCCTAGTGGACTGAGGGGGAGGGCCATGGAGGAAACTGCAGTGATTCTCAAGTTTCTAGTCTCAGAGGTGGGTGGAGAGGGCTGCTTCCCCCTGAGGCTGAGGACACGAGAGGATGGGCCGGTTCAAGGGGAAGTTGGGACATTTGGTTCTGGACCCGGAAACCGGGAGCTCTCTGTGGGCCCTCCTCGGAGAGACGGGCCCTGGACAGGCAAGTAAGGGGACATTATAGATCCAGAGCGGGGAAAGACAAACAGACTAAAGGTGTGGATTTGGAGATCGCAGGGCCCAAGTCGTTGTGGCTTTCGAATTTTCAACCGACCTAGTATAAGAAGGTCAGTGCCCCGCAGAAGCAAAAAGTTTTGTGAAGCAGTAGTTCCCCTCCCAGCTGCAATGCACTCGATACTTTCGACTTCAGTTTTCTTTATTTGATTTCATTACATCAGAAAAAAATGCCGGTCACAGCCCCCTAAATTGATTGTATGCTGAGAGGCTATGACTGCGATTTGGGAAACACTGATCTCCGTGGAAAGGGGAGTCACTGCAGTGAATGAGGCCACGAGGGGGAGGGTTTGGGGGGGCCAGGGTGGGTTCAAGGAACCCCAACACCACAGGGAGATGAGGCAGCAAAGTGGACTGAGGAGGGAGGCACGAGCAAACCCAGGAGAAACAGGGTCCTGGAAGAGAGGAGAAAGGAGGTGACAGAGAGATGTCACCGAACATGAAGTGTGAAGAGGGGACCCAGCAGGGCATGGCCAAGGAGCGCCCAGAGACCTGGCCTCTGGTCCAGACTCAGGGAAGGGGAGCACAGGACGAGGTCTCAGAGGCACTCTGGGCATGCTACAGGTGGGGAAACTGAGGCCTGTGGAGGTGCAGGGCCTCGCCTAAGGAGACCTAGGACTCTTCCTCCTCCCTATCTCTGCTCCTCACCCCATGGCCTATGAGGGGCTGCCAGCCCACCCCTCTGTTACCCCATCTCTATAGCGTGCACGTGGCCTCTCTAGGCGTAAGGAGAGCCGTGCGGAGATGTGCACTCGCATCCCTGTTCACGCCGAGACCTGCTTGCAGCTGAGTGGGAATGTGTGCTGAGGACCAAGGGCCTTGGTCCCCCATCCGCTGCGGCACTTATCATATGCTGATGGCCTACTATGTGCCGGACATCGTGCTAGGCCCAGAACGTAGGGGACTTAAGCTAATCTGGGTGAGGTTTCAAGGCAGCTCCCCTTGCATGGAAACTCTCATCTAAGACCTGAGGAGTGAGTAGGCATGAGCTCGGCCATGAGACAGGACAGACTGTCTAAATTGATTGTATGCTGAGAGGCTATGACTGCGATTTGGGAAACACTGATCTCCGTGGAAAGGGGAGTCACTGCAGTGGAGCGGTCTCCCATCCACTTCCCACGGATCCTCCGGGACCGAGTGGTTCTTGGGTACAGAAATCAGGAACTTTGTCCTGGGCTCTGAATGTTGGAAAGGTATGGGGAGCTGGAGACTGGAGGTGATCTCTCTCTCTCTCTCTCTCTCTCTCTCTCTCTCTGTCTCCCTCTCCCTCTCCCTCTCTCTCTCTTCCTCTCGAGAGGGGCCAGTGGCCCCTTCGGCATCACCTACTTCCTTTCCAACACAGGCCCACACTGTTCCACCTGTGACTTCTCCATCCTCCCTCACGCCCGTGTACCACTGGATCCAGAAGTTATGGGAGGGGGGAAGTGCCTGTGGCCTGCCCCAGGCTGGCCCCTTCTGGGAGAGGAACCTCCAGAGAAGTCCTAAGCCTTCCATGGAACAAAACAGAAGATACTACTCAGAAAGGATCTTAGGCACCATGCAAACATCTTCTTCTGCAAATCAAGAAACTGGGGGACAGAGAATCACATGACTAATGAGGTGACTAGGTGACATGGTTCTCTTGCAGTCCTCTCCAGTAAACTCCTACTCATCTCTCAAAACCCAGATGAAGTCACTTCCCTTGGGATTCCCAAAATGAAACCCAGGCGCTCCAGAACAAAACCAGTATGTCAACTCAGGAACGGAGACTTAATCCCATCCACTTCCCCAGCACGCTGTAATCGACAGTCTGGGGGACTCCTCTCTGAGGGGTGATCACCTGGCATCCGTACTTAGGGTTTCAAACACCCTTAAGGGAGGTAAGGCATGGCTGCCATGATTTTAGGAACCTAAAGGATTTAAGTCCTTCTCAGATGAATCAGACAGGTCAGCCGACGCTTCCCTTCTCCAAGACAAAAGTGGCCATCTTTGTTCTCATCCTGCCGACGTTGACAGCTGACCCTTTTATATAAAGTGTTCGCTTCGTGTCTGCTATCGTGCTGGGCACGCCACATGCGTTGACCCGCTTAATCCCTGATGACGACCCGATGGAGTGACTACTATTATTTCCCGATTTTTTGAAGTTTACTTATTTATTTTGAGAGAGACAGGGACAGCGCGAGTAGGGGAGGGGCAGACAGAGAGGGAGAGAGAGAGAATCCCAAGCAGGCTTCACGCGCTGCCCGCGCAGAGCCTGATGCGGGGCTCGAACTCACAAGACCGCGAGATCACGACCTGAGCCAAAGCCAAGAGTCGGACGCCTGACCGACTGAGCCACCCAGGCGCCCTTGTTATTTCCCAACTTTTCAGATGAGAACTGAGCACAAAGTTCAGACCGCCTTGTACTTGTGAAGGGACTGCTCTCGATGGCAGGATGTTCTCACCTCACTTATGTGTCCGTGGGCATCTGCCCTGGAGGAGGAGGACCGCGTCTCGTCTAGGTTTGTGATCGGTCACAAACCGGCCACAGTGCCTGGCCCAGAGCACATGCTCCGCACCTTTGACGCACAAATCCGGGTTTGTTGATGTGCTGGTTGACCGCAGCCTTCGTGGTGGACGCAGCAGGACACAGGTGGAAGTGACCGCACCGTCATCAACCTCGTCACCGCCTTCACCGTCCCGGTAGACGTTAGTCGCGTACCTACTATATGCTCGGCCCCACGCGGCCTGCTGTGTATTCATCATCTCACTCCCATCACGATCCACACCGGAAGCGCTGCCCTGGTCTTCGCTTTCCAGATCCGAGCTGTCCGGTGGCACATTTTGCAGTCACGGAATGCCCTACGTCTGTGCTGTGCAGTATAATTTCCCCTCGCCACTCAAGTACCTGAAATACGCCTGCTGTGACCCGGGAACTAAATTCTAAATTTTATTTCATTTTAATTGATTTGAATATAGAGCCACAGGTCACTAAGGGTGGTCATAACAGACATGGTGGTTATGTCATAGATGAAGGGAGACCCAAGAGGCTAGGTAATTTGTCCAAGAGCCTGCATCTGATGAATGACAAAGGTAGGACTCGCGCCCAGGGGTGTTGGACCCCCGACGCCCGGACTTGGACCCCCCCCCCATGCCGTACCTCCATTATCCTTGCCTCACCCCTCGACGGTGGGTGCAGTGGGGAGGAGCTAGACCTCCGCGGCCTCCCGTTGAGCCCTCGGACGCTTTGTGGACTGGGGCGGACCTGTGGGAGACCCTGGAACCCTCCTGGGTCCCCTTTCCTGCTGTGACAGTGGGCCCCGGAGGAGATGACCCCACATCCTCCCTCGCTGACATCCCACAAGCCACAGTCTTTTTGCAAGAGGCCTTTGGCCACCAGGGCTGGGATCCCTGGTCCCCACAGGAGCAAACGAGAGTGAAGCAGTCCTCGCCCGGCGGGTGCCGTTGCTGACACTGCCTCGCACCCCCGGAGCAGCACGTGGGGGTCAGCGTCTGGGGGCCCACAGCCTGTCCCGGCTGCTGGAGACGAGGGTGTAGAGAAAACCATGGCATCATTGGAAGCCAGTGTTTGGGGTGGGGATGACGTTAGTGTCGGCAGGAGCCCGGACAGATGAATGCCGCAGGGGTGGGGGGGAGTGGGATGCCGTCCTTAGAGAAGCAGTGGCCTGCGGTGAGGGGGAGGGCTACAGATATGAGCATCACATGGGGCCTGGGTGCAAGGACACCCTGTTCTGATCTCTGCTCTGCACAGAAGCCAGGGAGCTTCTCGTGACACCAATCCGAACGGGTTCTTCTCACTATACTTCACTGGCTCCCCGTTGCTCTTAAGATAAAGACCAAAACCTTAACACGGCCTGCAAAGCCCGTGCCTTCCAGCTAAGCTGACCTTCGGCACCTGTCTCCTACCACTCTCTCCCAAGCTCTCGGCTCTGGCCACCCTGCTCTTCCTTCTGTGCCTCATTCTTGCTACGTTCCTTCTCACCCCAGGGCCCTTGCACAAGCTGATCCTCTTTGTCCGGTTAATTTCTCCTCCTCAAGGATCACTTCTTCGAGGGAGCCTTCCCAGAGACCTTAAGGACTTTTTCTAGTTTTTCACGAAGCCCCGTATTTCCCTTCGGTAGGGCTGGTCACCAATGCAATTGCGCATTTGCTGGTGCAAGTCGATGCAGGTTGCCTCCCCCACTAAACCTTAAGGGTCATAGGGTCAGGTGTCATGGTCTGCTCACCGTGGGGTCCCCGGCACCTCGCAAAGCCAGGCATGGACTAAGTGCTCAGTAACATGAATTGCACGAATGCATGAAAGGATGCTGCTGTCATTTTGTGCCAGGCAATTGTGCTCTCTGAGACCGATACGTTAAATTACGACTTGTTGAGAATCTACTCTATGCCAGGTGCTGGGAAGGGCACAGAACTGACTATCCAGAGGGAAGACGGACAAGTAAACAGGCCATGACGACGCAGCAGGATAAGGTTTTGCTCAAGACCTACAAGCGTTTAACAGAGGCATTTGGAGGGGGTGAGGCTGGGAATCAGGGAGGACTTCCCTGATTCAAGGTTATGCTGGAGGGCCCGCTGGCCGAGGGCAGAGCACGGGCAAAGGTCCGGCAGGGGGAGAGCCCAAGGAAGGCTGTGCAGCAGTGAGGCCACAAGGCAGACGGGGAGCAGTGGGGAGAGAAGGGGCCAGACGGCCGAGTCAGACTTTGTTGTGAAGGCACTGGCGCCACTGTGGGGCTTGAGGCAGAGGGGCGACAGAGGGGTGTCCTGCGTAAAAGGAGAGGACTGAGTTTGGGGGCCCTCCAGCTCCGGTGCCCGGGGGGTATGAGGCCCATGGGGCTAGGCTGGGAAGGTTCCGGATTTCACTGCCAGCAGAAGCCTCAGGGGACTGGTTGCCTCGCTGACGTCAACTCAAAGGTCACACAGATCCCAGGTTTCCTCTCAGGAGCAGTTAGGGCTCCAATCTGTCCTTTTACCCAGATCCCTTTGGGATCCTGTGACGTTCCCAGCCTGGACCACCTCGCGGGGTAACTGGTCCCCTGAGCTCCCGAGTCACTGTGAGAAGCGGGACTTCCTTTAATTTGTCCTAAACTTACCTCGCTCAAGTTTCAAAGGGGGGCCCATGATCCTAGTATTTCGGGAGTGGGAAGAGAAGGAAACGCACATGAGCTGCCGCGGTGGGAAGGGGAACTCAGGACATCTTTGACTCCGGGGCCCTTTGCATCTCATCAGCCAACACGCTGTACTCCCACAACCCTAAGGACAGGCTGCCCGTCTCTCCCTGCCCCTGACCCAGGCCCTCTATGTGGGGTCTAAGCAGGGCAAGCCTGATGAACCAGAGGTGAAACTAGGCCATTCAAATGATTTCTCACATTTGTAGCAAAGGGATGCCACAGCTGGGGCCAGGGGTGTCAGTTACAGGACCTCCAAGCAACCAGACTCTTCTTCCAGTCTGTTCCAGCCCGTTCTTCCGTGCCATCCCTCCAGGACACCGGCCTCCTCCCCCAGCACCTTGGGCCACAGCCGTTCTCCAGTTCACAGCCCAGCCGCCAGGCTCCCCTTGGTCTCGCACCCCCACGAGCAGCCCGGACAGTTGTTTCGGCATCAACGCCAAAACCTCTCCTGCATCTGTCCGCTTTCCCCATCCCCCCTGTCAACGTTATCTCTCACCTGCGCACCCACAACAGGCTCTCCTCTCCCTGCCTCTCCACCTCTGCAATCCATTCTTTATCAGGGCCAAGAGGAATGTGAAATCTAAACCTGAGGGTGTGGCTCCCTCTCTTAGACCCTCTAGTGGCTTCCTGGTTCATTGAGGGCACAATTTACAAACCCACCGGCCAGAGGCGTGCAAGGCGCCCCCAGGCTGGCCCCATGACCACTCTGAGCTGTCTTCTCTCTCCATTTCTTTCATCCCATCAGGCCACTTTGACCTTTTTCTTCTTTAGACACAACAAACTCATTTCCACCTCGGGGCCTTTGCACACGCTGTTCCTGCTGGTCAGAACGCTCACTCCCCATCCTCTGATCTAATTACTTCAGTAATTTATCCAATGGGCACTTTTATTGTGCTTTATCTTATGCCAGACTCACTCTGTGCACTTTTCAAGTTCGGAATCATTTGCCAACTCTTTGCATGGCTGGTTCCCTATCGTCAATTCAAATGTCCCCTTCTCGTGGACGCCTTCCCTGACCACCACTGAACACAGAAGCACTGCTCCCCACTGACCAGACCCTGTAGAAAATACGTCTTGATTTCATTTTTGTCATAACAATCAATGGTACTTTCTCGTTTATTTCCTAATTCTTTTACTGGACTAGAAGCTTCAGGAGGGCAGGCCTGCCAGTGACGTTGATCCTTATACCCCCAGAGCCTAGCTTGGTGTCTGCCCATGAGAATGAATGCGTGAAGGCGTTATCTCTCCCCAAAAGGCTTCTGAGACCACCATGCTTTCTAAACGCAGGGTCTAAGCGGGAGATGCTTCCTGTGGACACTGCTTGAAGATCCAGTGAGGGGACGGGTTTCTGGGAGGAGAGGGTCAGGTCTTGCCCACCTTCATGCAGATACGAAAATAACAACCAGCAGGTTCATGGCAAATGGCAAAATCCACGGTAGAGCTTTCAAAGAACCTTCCCAGATATGAACCCCCAGGCCTCTCCCAGCTGCTCAGTGATGTTGTCATAGCCCCATTTCACAGATGCAGGAGCTGAGGCCCAGAGAGTCAGGGCCACGCAATGTGCACCAATGCCAGGACTCGCCCTCCTCTCCCCGTGCAGATACCAAGCCTTTACAAAGGGCTGTGCCCACCAGACCGCTGGGGCCCTGTATACAGCAAGGGGGCTCAGTGGAGACACCCACATTTGCTGCGGCCACCAGACAGCCTAGAGGGGCTCCTGTTGACAGCCCTCAGGAAGGGCTGGTCCCCAGGGCAACTGGGAAGAGAGGCAATGTGAACAGTCCAAAGGGTGCAGGGCTGGGGTTCAGGACAGCGGGGTGACGGCAGCTCCACACCACTTATCAGGCAGCCCCCCCCCCGCCACGTGCCAGGCACTGTCCCAAGTGCTTTATACACATTTCCTTAAGGCCCACGACATGTCAGTGCTTTATACACAATTCCTTAATGCCCGCGATGTAAATGTCATCGCCCCCCCATTTTACAGACGAGAAAGCTGAGGCCCTGAGAGGGTAAGCCACTTTCCCATTGTAACAGTCGGATCCCGGAACTCAGCCAGCTGACAGTCCTGTCACTGGTTAGTGGAGGTACTTCTAGAAACGGTTGGGTAACCCTGGAAGAACCTCTTGTCTTCTCTGGCTTTTCGAGCCTAGCTGCAAAGCCTGGGCTCACACGAGATCTTGTCTAGGCCTGTCTGACTCTAACATGAGTCAGGGAGGGACGAGACAAGATATGTGGCCACTGCTGTCTCCTGTGGCCCCCTGCAAGGCGAGGAAAGGCTTGCTTGTTGCCTTGGCTCAGGGGCAGACTGTGCCCTGCCCACGGCACCATGGATGGAGGGTCCAGGGACAATCTGTCCACAGGGCCCAAGCCTCCTGTGCCAGCCGGATGACAAAGACCGGGGTACACAGGAATGGAGAAGGGCTGGCAGACCTCGGAGCTTCTCAGGACCAAGAAGGTGGCTCACCGTATCCGAGGGGGGCTTGGTGTCTAAGGTGGGCAGATGCTATGAAGAGCATGCACCCCACTGGACAGCTATGGCAATGGACATCAGGATTGGGCCCCCAGCCGGGGCTTCCTTCGGATCATTAAATCTGGTTCCTTCTCTGTATGCCTCTCTCTCCTTTTCTCTCTCTCTCTCTGTGCCCCTCTTCCTCCCTCTCTCCCTCCCTCCTTCTTTCCTCCCTCCTTCCCTCCCTTCCTTCCTCCTTCCCTCCTTCCTTCCTTCCCTTCCTCCCTTCCTTCCTCCTTTCCTTCCTTCCTTCCTTTCCTTCCTCCCTCCCTCCCTTCCTTCCTCCTTCCCTCCTTCCTCCCTCCCTCCCTCTTCCCTCCTTTCCTCCTCCTTCCCTTCCTTCCTTCCTTCCTTCCTTCCTCCTTCTTCCCTCCCTCCCTCTTCCCTCCTTCCCTCTTCCTTCCTTCCTCCCTTCCTTCCTCCATCCCTCCCTTCCTTCCTCCATCCCTCCTTCCTCCCTCCCTCCCTCTTCCCTCCTTTCCTCCTCCTTCCTTTCCTTCCTTCCTTCCTTCCTTCCTTCCTTCCTTCCTCCCTTCCTCCCTCCTTCCCTCCCTTCCTTCCTCCTTCCCTCAAGAAGGAACTCCTTTTCCCACCAACGAAAGAGGTTTCGGGGAAGGAAGGCAAGGACAGGAGGAAGGACGGAGGATCTACAAGGAGGACTGGGAAGGCAGGACGAAGCCAACAAGAAGATCAAGGAGGAACACTGAAAGAAGAACCTCTTCCTCTTCTCCCTTCAGGATGCTCGTACGTAAGCCCTCCCCCTCCCTCCCTCTGATTCAGGCCTTCCTTCCTTCCTTCCTTCCTCCCTTCCTCCCTCCCTTCCTTCCTCCTTCCCTCCCTTCCCCCCTCACTCCCTCCCTCCCCCCTTCCTCCCTCGCTCCCTCCCTCCCTCTCTTCCTTTATTCTTTCCTTCCTTCCCACAATTTTGCAACCTGTTATTCTATAGACACGTGATCCTACTGCCTCGAGGACCCCCACAAGGGGCATGAGCATAGACGATGCAGAAGTGAGAGCCAAGGCCAATTCCTGACTCGCAGGGGATCTGTTACCCTCCCCAGGGGCAAGGAGAAGCGTGAGTGAGGAAGTGCCCCGGGGAGAGCAGGGAAGGCTGGACCTGACTTCATTCCTAGAAATAGTTGTGCGGTGGGTGGTGGCGGCCTCAGGGGCCAGTCGGTCGTAGGGACGTGGCAGCATGTTTTGTTCTGTCAGGAAGAACGGGCTGTCTGCCGGCTTCCGGAACCACACACCCAGCTTGGCTACAGCTCTTGGCCTCGGGAGGCAGCCAGGACCTGTGCCGCTGGTGGACCCTGGCCAGCGGGCTGTTTTATGTCCCTCAGCCTTGCCTTCGTGTCCATGAAACCCCTGCCTCCCCGTGACCCCAGCGGTGGCCCCGGGGACCATGTGGGGGACAAACGGAGAGTGCCTCCATTCCCCACGTGGCTGTGCAGGTGAGGGCACGTTCCTTGTGTCCCCTCAGGGCCTCATTTTCCAACTACAAAACGAGTGAGGGGACACCAGTGGACTTTCCATCCTGCTCCTAGAGCTCTGAGGTGGCCAGAGGGGGCTCCAGGGGCACCCAAGTCCCCCTCCCCACCCCACCTGTGGGGCTCTCCACTCTCACACTTACATGACGTGTATGTCCGACTCTGTAAGGTTCTCTTCCACAAAAGGGTTTGCCACTGACCCGCTCCGCCTGAGGTGACCCCTGACCTCCCTCTGGTGTGGACAGGGCAGCCGGACGGAGGAGGCACGCGGCCTCGGTCCCTGCAGGGCTGGACGGGCAGAGAGTCCCCCTCCATATCTGCTCAGGGGGGGCTCTTTGGATCCGGAATTAGGCCAAGCCCACCCCCAGAGTAGAGGCTCCTTGCCCTTCCTCCCCTAATGCGTGGCTTACTCCTCTTGCTTCTCCCTCAACCACGTTGGGGAGCACAATGAGGATGCCGTCGTAAGGGTTGGGAGCTATACTCTTCTAGAGTCGAACAGACTTTCCAAAGTCAAGTTCCCTCTCACGGTTGGCGGAGAAGAAGCAAAGGGCTGAGGCGGGGACGGAAAATGAATGGTCTGCAGCTACAAGACGTCAGGCGCGCCGCGGGCATCGCAGACACGCACAGCCCCGAGTGAGCAGAACAGAAGCTCGGTTATCCAGAGCACGGCCTTTTTAGGAGAAAGGGGCGCAGAACTTCAGGATGACGGAACGGTGTCGAGAAAGAAAATCTCCGGGGACTTCCAGGGCTGTGTCTCAGACCCAGTGCCCCTTTCGGTCCCATGAGTCGTCTACCCCTTTCTCATGCCCATTCCTTGAGGTAAAAACAGAGCACCGAGTGCTGGCCGTTGCCCCCTGGGTGCCGATCAGGAAGACCAACAGAGCAGGGATGACCCTGTCAAGGATCCGGGACTGTAAGAACGCGGGACCCATCCATCAGGACCAGCACCTCCATACAGTCGTGATTAATGGGCAAGGCCACCACGCCCAGACTCATGAGCACCGTGAGGGAACGGAAATTCTTCATTTGAGAAGGACTGGCAGCAGATTCCAGGCCTAAAGGGCGATGAAGGGGACAGTTAGGCCGCCAAAGCCCTCGAGCCCTGGGTGTCCCGGAGCCTGGGGACACAGACCGGTCGGCCGTCCATGCCCACAGCAGGCAGGTCCGGGAACAGGTGGCCTCTCTTCCCCGTACATGCTGCCCCCAGGAGGTCTGGGGCCTGTCCCGCCCTCCTGCCAGCTTGTCGTGGTGCTCCAGGCCACGCCGTGACCACTCGCATAGCTATGCGGAGAGCCAGCATCCACTTATATACCCGTCGCCCGCTGGGCATTTTCCTATGGCTCCACGCCAGGCCGGCTCATCGCATTCCCTCCCCACTTAGGCGGGCTGGGGTGCCGGGCGGGCTCTGCTGGAGCCCTGCTCCCAGGCCCGACCCCCATCCCAGCCTCCGGGAGCCTCCCCGGAGTCTTCCCCGGGTGGGGGGTTGGCCGGCCAAAGGAGGTAGCCCTGCCCAACCCCGGCCCAGCCGCCTCCCACCTCCAGCTCCTTCGGCTGCACCCCCGTCCCACTGGGGACGCTCCCACGGTGCCTGGCCCGCCGTGCGCGCCACACACAGACAGATGGCAAAGGCCGGAGGGGATGGGAAGAAGTCTGGAAACAAGTTTGTGAAGCGAGCTGGAAAGAATGACAGCCCAGGCCGGCCCCGCTGCCACTCAGCTTCCGGAGGGTCTGACCCTTTCGTAATCCTCTCCTCCTTTCCTCGTCTGCCCTGCCCCCGGCAGCCTCTGCCGTGCCCCCACAGGCCCAGCCATCTCCCCGCTGTGCTGGGGGCCCCTCCTGCTTCTCACCCAGGAGCTGAGCCCCGGGGCTGCTGGTGCCTTAAGTAAAAACAGGCCCCCATCAACAGTGTGGTTCGCCGCGGGGTCCCTGCCTTGTGGCTCACCTCTTAGGGGCTGGGATCCAGGGGCCGGGCCCGGGACACACGGGCCGGCCCCACCTGAGCCCTTGGCCTCTGCAGCAGCCGCGGCTCGCCCCGTGCATCCTTCCCCGGACTGTGAGTTCCTCTTACTCTCCTGAGGACGGGGCAGGGCACCGAGCCAGGGCTCCAGAGTGACTGAAAGACGCAGAGGCACAGAGACAGAGAGAGGGAAAGCAAGTCTGCCTTCTGACTGTCCCGGTTCCCTCTGAGCGAGTTAATTCCGGCTCCAGCACAGACCAGCTCTGTGACCTTGGCCGCATCGCGCAGCGCTTTCGGCCTCAGTCTTCCCGTATGCAAACTGGAGACGACGACAGCATCGGCCATATGAAGCGAATATGAGGTCTGCACGAGCTAATGTGATCAAGTACTCATGACAGTGCCTGGCACAGATACACGCCGCGGTCACTGCGAGCGAATGTCCTCCCGCCTCATCTGGCCTCACCGCCTCCCTGGATGAGCCATTGCCCAGCCCGGGTTCCCTTGTCGCGCTGCGGGGAAGCGAGCGGCTCGCCGGAGGAGGTGACCCGAAGCCCTGCTGCTTCCGGAGCCCGTCTCCCCGATGGAAGTGCCCGGCACTTTGGGGTCCTCATCTGGAAAACACTGGTCATGTGAGGCATCGCCTCGGAGAGACACGGGGAGGGTGAAGTGAGGTGTGCGAGGCGACACCGTCCAGGCCGCCCTGATGGTGGAGCAGGAGCCCGCCAGGGAGTCACCAGTGTGAGAGGCTGGCGGGGCTGTGACAGGCACGGGGGCAGCCGGTGACGGAGCGGGCGGCCGGGGAGGCTCCAGGAGGAGGACCTGAGGGCTGCATCCGCGTATCCAGCATATCCCACCTTCTAGTCCCTTATAGGGGACTTACTGTCCCTTTTCTGTAAAGCAGCACTGGCGTGCCTTTAGTGTCACCATGGTGGGGCCTCCCTTGGGACCCTATGGGGCACAGGGGGCAGAGGCCGGACCCGGGGCCCTCCGCTGCGTCTGCGCAGGGACCCCTCTGCCCTGGGCCGCCTGGGACAAGCCCCTAGCTCCACAGCACACGTGGGGCCGGCGCCAGCACGGGAGGTGACTGTCCAGCAAAACGTGCCCCTGGCCTCTCTGCCCTGAGCAGTGACCTCAGCAGCCGGCCAGATGAAGGCCTCTCCTCTCTGAGGCCAAAGGTCGGCGCTTTCCTCAACCCACCTTCGCTGAGACGAGCCCTCCCGGGGCCCTCAGCTCTTCCACGGGGACACCCTGCCTCCCCACCCACCCCACCCCCAGATTGTCCCCAGGAGAGCTCTGCCTCCTTCATCTCCACCCGACTCCCTTCTGTTCTGTCCCTGTGGGCAAAGGCACTGGCATTCGAAGACTTGGGCTCAAGTCCGGTCTGTCTCCCAGCCGCCGACCCAGGGCGCTCTCCAGACGTCAGGGCCTCAGCGGCCTCGTCTTCGAACTGGGCAGAACCGCAGCCCCACATCGCAGGCTGCGTGATGGGAATAGAAGCTGTCCTGTGTTTAAGGCGTGAGCAAGATGCTCTCTCCTAAAGCAAACGCAGGCGGGATCGTTACTGGTCCCCGGGGCCCGCAGGCTCACCTCTGCCACGAGCTGTCCCTGGGCCACTTGCCCAATGGCCAACGCTTGCCACTTTACTTCTGTACCTTCCCTTTTACCACTCCCCTTGCCCCCTCCACATGCCACCCCGCGTCTTCTCTTAGTGGGGCCACTGAGGCCTCTTCCTGGCTCCTTGGTTGGCTCTGATTTATCCTCAAGCGCGGCTTCGCACAGCGGGATCGTGTCACACCCTTTCGGAGAGACCCTCCTGGCATCTTCAGGGTGACGTCCAACCCCCTCCGTGCCTACCTCCCCCACCCCAACCTTTTCCCATCCTTATCTCTTACTCTATCCCTCCATGGGAGCTCGCTACCGTCATTCTAGATGATTCCTCCGTTCCCAGAGTGGGGAAGGGGAGAAAAAGCACATTCCTTAGGTCTCTACACTTTTACTACACCGTTTCCTTAGCTCACAATGTCTTTATGTGTGTTTTTACTTACTGACAACTTCCTTGTATTTCACAGCTTGCTTCGAATGCTCCCCCTTCCACGAACCCTTTCTTGATTCCTCCTTTTAAAAGTAACCACTCCTAAGGGGCGCCTGGGTGGCTCTGTCGGTTAAGCGTCTGACTTTGGCTCGCGTCATGATTTCATGGTTTGTGAACTCGAGCCTGGCATCGGGTTCTCTGCTGACAGCTCAGAGCCTGGAGCCTGCTTCAGATTCAATGTCTCCCTCGCTCTCTGCCCCTCCCCGCTCCCTCTCTCTCTCTCTCTCTCAAAAACAAATAAACATTTAAAAAATAATAAAAGTAATCACTCCTTCTCTTGCATTTTCCAACCTTGTTTAGCATTTACCTCACCCTGGATAGGAAGGATTATGATTCACCTTGTATCCCCAGGGCACTGAACAGCTTATAACCCTCCGTGGGCCGAGGTTGCTCGCCGTGCAGCCCCCAGGCAGCCTACAACCCTAAAGGGTACACAGCCAGCCCAGAAGTCAGGCCACTGGTGCGCAGCCTGCCTCTGTGGGGCTGGGGTGAGGAGGGGAAAGTGGGGGTTCACTGAACTCGCCTGGCCACGGTTTCTGCCCTCACAGGGAAGGTTCTCAGGGAAAGACTCTGACGGGTGAACGTGGGATACGAACACGTGAAATCATCACAGGAGTGGATGGCCCCCTGGGACCTCGGGCAGCATGGTTTCCTTCTTTCTCCTGGTCTCCTCTGCGGGCCTCTCTGAGACAGGGAGGTGGACAGATGGGGAGAAGTTGACACACAGCAGGTGCCGCTGTGTACCTGTGACTCCCCCCTGCCGCACAGCTGGCCATGATTCTTTGGAGTTCCTGCAGATTTCCAGAATCACCCACGCCCCAACCAACAGCTGCTACAAAGGTGGCTTGTCTCTCTCTCGGGACACAGCGAAGCCGACAGCCTGCCTCCATATGGGTAACGAACTTTCAGAAAAGCCCCCGCCGCCCAGCGGTTCCCGCTCCGAGCTGCGGCTGGACACTGTGGCGCGCAGGGAGGGTGAGTCCCTCCATAAACCGCAGTTGTAAGGTCCTCTGACCGTCACCCCACTTGTGACCGCCCCTCCCTCTGCCGCCCCCATGGCTCTTCACAGCCCCCAGCACGCACACAGCCTGCGTCCCGCGACGTCACTGCATGGCGGGCGAGCCTAGCTGCTTTTCCCCTAAATGTGTTTCACGGTGTGGGACTCCACAGTTGACCGGGTGCTTTAGCAGTAACCCTGTGAGATCATTATTTATATGTAAGAGATGAGCTCACGGAAACTCAGAGAAGTTAGTGGCTTTTCCAATGCCAAAGAGCGAGGCCTGGAGCACTGGGCTCCACACCGGGGGCTCCTGCCCCGCAGAAACGGCCACTGTGGCCTCTCTGAGGGCTGGCCCGTGTCTCACCCATCTTGTGTCTCTTGCAGTGCATTGCACGGTGTCCTGTGGATAGAGGCATCCAGAATTTTTCGGTGTTGGAATGACTTTGTCTTCAACAGGGCAGAGAGGGAAGTAGGAGCGAGTCGACATCTTCCACAGCCTGAGCCACGTTTCCCCTCCACCCTCCCACTCTGAATTCAGCGGCAAGATGGGGCATCCTCTTCCAGAACCTCACGTGGCTGGGTACCGTGGCTCCTGCCGCCGGACAGTCGCTCCTCCCTACAGACAGCACAGCCCCGACCGGCCCATCTTCCTGTCACGCGGGAGTCAGGGTCGCCAGAGCCGATCCTGAACAGCACAAGGCGAGGTATAACGGACGCACAACTTACTTCGTGGAATATTCATCTCTGGCCGGGCAGGCGGGCAAGGGCACCTTCAGTTTTACAGTGGCAGAAGCAGATACTCAGAAAAGCTAAGGACCTCGCAGGGCTGGGCGCTGCCCCCTCACCGGGGGTCCAAACAGCTGTTGGAGCACAACTGTGGGGGCAGCCAGAAGGAAGGGCCACCAGCCACGGCTGGGAGAGTCACGGGAGACGAGACAGAGGGCAGAGGAGGGGAAAGGGGGCGGTGCAGCATCAGGGGGACTAGGTGTTAGAGGCCGGTCGTGGGGGGTTTCGCCCCGCGGACGTGGGTCCCGGGAGGCGTGGCCCCCCACACGGGGTCTAAGCCCCGAGCAGGGACATACCCTTATGGGTGGAGAATGCCAATTATCACAGAGTCCAGCCCGAAGGGCTCCGTCTGCTTCCTCTAATTCAACAGCATCCTCTGTGCAACCTTAACGCTTAAATAGTGTTTTCTCTGGAAATATTTCAGACATTCAAAGAGCTATCGAGATAAAATAATGTATTATTTGGCAATAAGAAGGAATGAAGGACTGATACATGTTGCAACGTGAGTGAACCTTGAAAACATCACACTAAATCCAGAGAAATAGAAAGTAGATCAGTGGTTGTCCGGGACCGGGAGGGCTGGGGGGACATGGGGGCTGACCGCTAAAGGGCCTGGGGTCTCTTTTGGGGGCGATGCAACGTTCTAAACCTGATTGTGGTGATGGTGGAATTCTACCCTTTAAGTGGATACATTGTATATGCAAATTACATCTCAATCAAGCATGACCCTGGCATACCCACCATCCAGCTTAAGAGTTTCCAATATAGCCAAGCCCTCAGGCACCCTGGCCTCACCGCGTCCCTCCTCCCCTCAAGTGTGATCCCTCCTCCCCCCGAACGTGATGTTTATCACCCCTGTGCATTTCTCCATATACTTATTACTGAGGCATATGTTCCGTGAATAATGCGTCATGTTGTTTTATAGGTTTCTTAATTTCATAGAAATGAATTATATTGTAAATGTTCTCTCTCCTTTTTTGAGAGAGCAAGAAAGAGAGTGAGTTCATATGCACACAAGTGGGGGAGGGGTAGAGAGACAGGGAAAGAGAGTCCCAAGCAGGCTCCGTGCTCAGCATAGAGCCCGACACGGGGCTCGCTCCCACGACCCTGGAGTCACGACCTGAGCCGAAATCAAGAGTGGGACACTCAACCGACTAAGCCACCCAGGTGCCCTGTAAGTATTCTCTTGTACTTTGCTTTTTTCCCTCGATAGGATACGATGCATCCAAGGTATTTGCCTGGCCTGAGGTCAAGTTCATCCATGCTCACTGCGTATATTTCACTGGCGAAACTACCACAGTTTAATATCCCACAATGTGTCTCCACTCTGCTACTGACAAATATTTAGGTTTTCTTTTCCTTTTTCCCATAATACACTTGGTGTCGCAGTGAACACCCTTTCCTCTCTTATGCACGTGTGAGTATTTCTCAAGGACATCCCAGAAGGGGCAGCAACACTTGACCAGATGCTGCCAAATTATCCCTCCAAGTCACTTATCTCTCTTTACACGTGAGGAACCTGAGGCCCAGAGAGAGGACCGTGACCCGCTCAGAGTCCCTCAGGGTCTGGGACTGATTCCCAGTCCAGGGCTCTTCTGGCCACAACACACTGCCTTTCCGGAACTCTCCATTTCCTTATTTTTATTTCTCCACAAATCCCAGTGACCACCCAGCGGGCGTTATCAGAGCCGATCTAGGAGAAACACATTATCAACGTTGTCCAGGAGGGCTGGGGATCTGGAAGTGCTTTGGGGAGGAAACGGGGAAGAAATTAACTTTGGAGAATTCCCCAGGCGGCTGGCTCTGAAGTGCAGAGAGGACGGCCGTGAGACAAGAGGCATTTCCAGGGGCGGCCGTGGTCTCTGTGCCCTTCCCACGCTGCCTCCCTGGCCCTTCCCTCCCGGCGTTGGGGACTTCCCTACCTCTGCAAGGTAACAGCCAGCCCTCCTCTGGGGCAAGTTGGTTGCCTGAAATGGGGCCACAAAGGCCTGAATTTGGAGCCCAGGGTCTGAGCTTTATTGACTGGCTGTCTGATTTCAAAAGCACGACCTCTTCGACCTCTTTGGTCTGCTTTGACCCTGGCTCCCTTTACCCACAGCCTCTGCTCTAAACGATGTCATCAGCACACAGGTGTCACTAGGGAGCCTGCTGGGCATGCAAAAGGGACAATGGCAGGAGGGGAGGCCTGTGGGGACAGCCGGCCACATTAGGGTCTGGGACCTTTCACCTAAGGGCGAATGAAAGGAGGAAGTGCTTTCAAGAGGGTTATGCAGTAGCTTTTCAAAGATCATTCAGGCTTCTGGATGAAGAAGGGATCCCAGGAGGCCGGTTAGGGGCTTCTACGGAGACTAAGGTGAGAGGTGGGGCAGTTCTAACAGGAGCGCTGGGGAGGAGCTGGAAGCAGTCGGCAGGGTGGGAGGCGGGGTGGGATCGGTGGGGCTTGCTGGTGCGTGGGATGGGAGGGAAAAGGCAGTGTCCGGGCTGACTCCCAGGTTGCAGCCCAGGTGCTGGGCATGTGTGGTGGTGACACCGTTTCCCAGGACCAGGGATGTTGGACAAGGGACAGGCCTGGGAGAAAGAGGCTGGCTTTGGCTGCGTGCGCTCTGAGGATGGGCGGCCTGTGACGCATCCAGGTGGAGAAGTCACGGAGGCCACCTAGTGTGGTTCGTAGGTGGGGAAGGTTCTCCCGCCTGGAAACCCGCAAAGGCTCCTCTCAGTGTGTAAGAGCCTCATGCCGAGTTTTGCGGCCAAGCGTCTGCAGAATCTAAATCAAACGGTTAGTGATGGCAGCCAAAGAGAAACCCTCACGAGTGTATCCATCTTGGTCTGTTTCCACTTCCCATCTGAGGACAAATGACTTGCCCCAGTGGGTGGTTTTGCCTAGATTATACACGGAGCGCACACCGGGCATTATGTTTGCATAGACAGCAGAACTAAGGGACAAGGCTATGGCAGGGGCGGAGGGTGGAAGGAGCTTTAGGGATGCTGTAGCAGGGCTGGAGGGGTTAAGAGTTTGTCAGGTAGAAACAGAGAGCAAAGCAATCAGAACATCATAAGTGGATGTGAACCCATGAGACACTAGGATACGGGCAGGGCAGGTGAGAAGTCCATTTTACTGAAAGAAAAAGAAGTACAGCATAATGGGAGACAGGTCACAGATCCTAGGCTTGAGAGACAAATGGCCTTATCATTGGGGTGGGGTGTGTAGGAGCACTAGGGAGCCATGGATGGTTTCTGAGCCATCGAGTAGAACTGATAGGACCCAACGATGATGGCGTACATGGATGAAGGAGAAGAAGGCATTGATGTTGCCACTGGCTTGGAGCCTGGGTGTTTGGGAGATCAGATGGGCCATGAGATGGGACTGCAAAGACAGAAGGGGAAGGTGGAGGTGGGAGAGGGGGAAAGAAGCTGACACAGCACAAAAGCCTGGGGGAAGAAAAAAGCAGAAATAGGGAGAGTTGGAATCCAATAGGAGGGTCTCTTATCAGGCTGGCCCTCAGGGATGTGCTTTAAGGAATAGCCAGGAATGACTCAGAATTAACCCGCCAATTATTTGCAAATAAAGCAGAGTTGACCTGACCACGGTATTTCTCTAGTGTAAATGTTCTCCCTAACACATCCATCAGCTCTGCACTCTTTTTCTTTATTAATGGCACCCAGGGACACTTTGGTCTAAATTCTCCCTTTTCTGGGTTAGCTGAGTCGGTGTGCGTGTTTGTGCGTGGAGGGGTCTGCTCTGCGGCAGTCCAAGAGAGGTGAGGGGGGCTTTCTCCGGGCTGGAAGCTATGGCCATAGTCCCCATCCATGAAAATGTCCTGAGACTGTTGGCGGTGGGGGGATCGGGAATCTGCAGCCAGGGCAAACGGGGCAAGGCTAGACAGGGTTCAGAACATGTGGACACCAGCTCCTCTCACCACCTATGGAAAATAACCAAGCCCAGAGAGGCAGTTCCAACTCGAACATAGTAGCAGCACATGAGATAATGGAGCCCTGTGCATAGGCTCACAGACTTCCGTTCCTGGAAGGGGCGTCTCTTCCCTTAAGCATCCTCCACATCATTGCTAGCATACAAGTTGGATCAGGTCACATCCCTGCTCCCCAAACCTTCTCTGACACCACATCATCTCCTGAAGGGGAACAAAGCCAGGCCGCAGGTGTTAACTGCTCTCCACGCCTGCACCCACAGCAGACATCATTAAGCGATTACCGCATAGTCTACTGAGCCTGCATGTAGCCTCAGGATCTGACTCTGCACTCTCCAGGCAGCCACTGCTAATCCATCACCCTCGGGATGAAAACCATCTCCCTCTCTTTGGAGGAAGAGAGCTGGAACTCCTCAGCCTGGCCTTTTGCTATCTTTTCCCACCCTGATTTCAGATCACTGCTTCTATGCTCCAGCTGCCTTCACCTGCTCGCCATTCCCAAACAGTCTGCCTTTTTCTTATTCTCAGAGCCTCTGTCCAGGCCGGTGTCTCAGCCCGGAATGCCCTCTATGCAGATTGCTGGTTGTCTCTCCATCATCTGTTCTTCCACGTCTGACGGCAACAGACTTGAATCTGGGCATATGGCTGCCCAGCCAAAAAAAAAAAAAAAAAAAAAAAAAAAACTCTGCCTGGCCTCCCTTGGACCCAGTAACCATGTGACTAAGAGCTGACCACTGGGATCCAAGCAGAAGTGATGCATGTCAGGATTTTCTTTTTCCTTCCAGTTTTGCTCTTAAAGGTTTGGGTATATGTTCCCCCAGCCTCCTTCTTTTCTCACGCTAGCCAGGGATGGTGAGAACAAAACGATTGTCAGCATCACGCCACATGAAGAAGATGGCAAGGCCACCTTCCCAGCCCTGAACCACAGTCCTCTGGCCTGCTAAGGAAGGCACCTCCCCTCTACCTTGTTAGGGCCCCTGTATCTGGAGCTCTGTTGTTATGGGGGCAGCTCAATCTATACCCTAACTGTATGCCCTCCCGCCAACCTCCAGTGCCACCTGTTCGGGGAAGTTTTCCTTGAGTCCCGAGCTCCTCTGGGATCCCTGGCACTTCGTATGCCTCTCATCAGCACACTGTAAACCAGTGGATGGCCATGGGCTCTCCCATGAGCCAGGCCGAAGGCAACTTCTCTCCTGTCCATCCATTCTCTGTACCAGGGCTGGCTAAGGTGCTAATGCAAAGATCTCACCATCCCACCCGTCATCCATGCTTTGGCAGTCTAAACCTCTTGGCCTGGTGGCCAAATCGTGACTCTGACCTACACTTCCACCTCAGAGGTGAGGCCCCACAGCCATCTGCACCAGCCGCTCAGCTGACGAGGCTCCTTCCGTGTGAAATCCCTCACCGTGCCAACCCCACCCAGCCCCAGCGTGGCGGGCCTGAAGGAGCTGCTTCCTTGATGGCTGGAGCCCATATTGTCCTGCTCCTCATATGTTGCTAAGAACAAGGAGTGGGAGTTTCCCCAATCTTTGTATGCTTCCTCAAGTGGCCTGGGAAGTCCCACAGTGTGTGCATTGGTTCCCAAGGCCCTTCCCCTGTCCCACCAGGTCATATCCTTTGCAAACGGCCCACGCTTACTCCTCTGAACTTCTGTGGCTGTGACTGTCCTAGTGAGGCCCAACCTTCAGCACCCTGGCCCAGGCCTGAGGGCCCATCACGGCCCTGGAAAACAACGCATGTGGCCCAGGAGCGGTCAGATCTCAGCCAGTACGTGGCTATTTTGGGACAGGGAGGATCCTGGGAGGATGCTGGCGAGGTCAGAGTAGGAAGGGAAGGAGGTGGGTTTTCTGCCCATGATTATGTGTCCTGAGCCCTCTGGAGGCCATCCAGGGGCCCAAGGCTGCCACTAGGAAGGACACACCCAGGGCTCCGCCTTAGCCCAGCCAGCCACAGAGGCAGACTGGGGGCAGGCATGGGTTCAAGATTCCAGGCTCGGATCCCAGCGGCCACAGGAGGCAGAAAGAGCGTGTGTTTATGTGTTCTGTACCAACAGCGGTGACTTCAGCATCAGGCAAGACTCAGGACACTCTCAGGGTGGGGTGGGGTGGGGTGGGGTGTGTGGTGTATGAAGGCGGGGAGGTGTCAGAAACCAGCCAGAGGGCAGATGAAGAACACAGGAAAGAATCCAACCTCTCAGGAATGATCACTGATGCTAACTTACGGAAGATGCGTTGAGCATCTCTGTACGGGCACGTTCTTAGATGCCAGCGGGACGGAAATGATGATGCTTTGACTTTGTGGGCAGCACTTTCCAGCGGTATAAGTCCTGCAAACATCAGGAACCTCAAAATGGTTCACAAAGTGGTTTTATAAAGTCTGACCCTACGGAAATAATCTGAGAGGCATCATTTAGGTGCAAGAACGAGAGTGGTGTTCTACTCATGAGTCTGGACACCAGAAATCCACGCTGCCTGTTTGGAGTGTCCTGGGAGCGGCCATCCATCAGTATGAAGTGCTCGGTACTGTTCCTGGCACGTAGCAGGTACTGGGTTAGGGGCAGTGGCAGCGAGCGCTGTTACTGGCAACAGCTTGGCAGCCGTGTGGCCTGCAGCCTCCAGCGTGGAGGGGGTAACTTCACCATGGGGCGAGAACCCTCGGGCTGGACGGAAGGAGAAGGTGCAGAGACCCACCCGAGAGGACCTAGCCCATCTCAGCAGATGCATTTTACTCCGCGGTTCCGTTGTCTGAGATGCTTCCACGTGGCCCTTCCAGTCCTTTCCTGCTGCTTCTCCAAAAAGCTGGGAGAGCATCTTAGTCTCCTGATTTTTGCCTCAATTTGGGGTCCTCTTATTAAATTCTCCTGATGTTACCACCTGTCTCTGATCTATAATTTGGGCCAAACTGCCCTCCTGGTGATTCTCCAACACCCTAAACACCCCTCCCAGGAGCCTTTGCTCTCTCCTCCCATCTCCTGCCTGCCGGGTCCCTGCTGGTGGCCCCTCTCCACCCCTCCGCACTGTGTCCCTCCTTCCCACCACCTCTGAGCGCTCGCCCTTGCTTTACCGCTCCCTCCTCCCAGTCCAAGACCCCTGGGTCACACACAGACTCCCAGAAGTGAGGAGAGGTGAAGAACCTTTCCTCGGAAAGCAGAAGTGAGGAGAGACTGGAACCTTTCCTCCTTCCTGCCACATCCCGCCCCAGCCCCGAGCCTCCCAGGATTGCCTGAGCCAGACTCTCCCAAGTGCAAAATTGACGCCTGTCCCCGCTTGGAGGGCAGGCGGGACACGTGAAGCCCAATCAGGAAGGAGAGGGAGAAGCCTCTGCCTCACCATAATAAATGTGCAGCCCACGCGGCCCCCAGCACCAGGGCACGGTATTTGACAGGATTTCTGTGCATCTTCAAGTACAAGAGAAATTGAGGCACTGACAAGAACAGTACTTTCTAAGAATCAGGAAAAGCGCTAAGTACTTTGCATGACTGTCTCACAGAGTCTCCACCATACAGCTGCAAGGTGGCTACTAACCCCATTTGTCACACCAGGCAACTGAGACACAGAGGTTCAGTAATTCTCTCAAAGTCACACAGCTGATAAATGTCAGAGCGGGACCCCAAACCTCTATTGTCTGTGGCTCCAAGTGTCCTGCCCTTCAGCCACATTCTAGACTTGGAGCAGAAGGCGGTGGCAGTTGACCAAGAGCTATGGGGACAACAGACAGGCTTAGCTGAAGCATGGGCTGCCCTAGAGGGCCCGACGCTTACGGGTGCTCCGCCCAGGCCCTGCCACCCTTCCCTCACCTTCACCCCAGCTCATTAATCTTGGCATTCTTTTGCCAACAAGTTTCCCAGATGCCAGCACTCAACGTCCTGGGCCCTGTGGGAGGGAGAGAGCTTCCCAGGACTCTGGACACCCTTTTAATTAACCCGGACGACCCTCTCCCGACGGGCCAGCTGAATCCCGTCATGGCCCCACCGTTTCCCGTGGTGGCGCCCTCAACAGTGACTCCGCCCCAGCTCCCCTCATTCCTCTGACAATGTGGGCTCCCCATTTCCCACACGCCCACCACCTGTTGGCCTCCCTGCCCTGGCCTGGGGACCCTGGGTGAGGACTACCGGGACCCCTGGGCGCCTGTGCCCTGTGGGGGTCCTGCCATTGTCACATGCCCGCAGAGGGTGAAAAGGAGCCTACTTGGGGCTGACAGAGGCCCTGAGCAGGGCAAGCCCCTCTGTGATTACTCGAGGGTGTCCCCGCTCCTCATTGTCTCTTTCTGGAGCTTCCTTCCTGCCCCACAAAAAAAAGGATAGCCCATCCCAGTTACTCATGGAGCAGTGACACTTGTCCATCTGTCATTCTCATAGCTTAATCCTAATGACTACTCACCTAGAAGAGCCCTCGTGAGCTGTAACTGGTCACTATCATTAACGGTGGACTGTGCCATTGAACTCACCACGCAGTAGGGAGCCCAGCACGGAGTGGGAACCCCGGGTGAGGAGCACAGGAAGAGCACTCGAACAGGAGTCCTCACTAGTGATCTGAGCAGATAGGGCCGGTCGACGGCAAAAGCGGGATCCAAGTCCAGATTACCACACCCCCCCCCCACCACCTTGCAGCCTCGAATCCGTGTGTGAGTATGCATTGACGCGTGTCGCCTAGATGCCGTCCAGCAAATGCACAGCGCCCTGCCATCCGGCTAGGGCAGGCAAGTTTTACAAGGATGGACTCATTCATTCATTTGTGTAACAATTTTGTACACCTACTGTGTGTCGGGAGTTGGGGGCACAACGGTGAACTTGACGAGCCAGGTCCCTGCCCTCATTGTCATACGTGATTTCACCACCTGGCGGGCTCCCCCTCCTCCCACAGAAGGGTTTACAGATGAACGAATACGTGGACAAGTGAATGACAAACGGCAGGTGGGCGGGCCAGCTGACCAGCAGAGGGGAGGTAAGCATTTCAGATCCCGTCATTCCCATCTTTCACATCAACAGTGATGCCGCGAGCAGGTGTGGTGTGATCACGCCCACTAAGGGGGCCTCCGGTTCCGGTCCCCCTCCCGGTCACCTATTCGCAGGGCTCCTTACCTGGTGGGCAGTGACACCCCGCAGACGTCTTCGGGGGGGCCTCCCGGCGCCTCCGAGAGTGGAGCTTCCATTTCTGCGAAAGGAGACAGAGAAGAGGGATCACGGATTGGAAGGCCAAGCCCTGGGAAGGGTCTGCAGGCTGGTGGGGATGGAGGGGGAGAAAGGGCCACCTGGGGGCCGGCGGGAGGACTGTTCCCGGATCAAAGACTGGCCACAGGCGTCTGCGTAATAAGAAGCAGATGGAGAAGGTCCTATCTAGGGAATCTCAGTGTCTGATGTCTTCTGAGTGCTCTTAAAGAAATTAACCCCAACCCCAAGGCCCTATAAACCAGTTGTGGCCTCCCTGCACTCCACAATCACGGGCACAATGACCCACTTTTCTCGGCTCTCTGCTAATTGTTTCCTGTCTAGGTCTGGGCTCCTGATTGATCCTGGCGTCAGGGACAGTGACTTCTGTTCTGGTGTCCCTCACAGCCAGGCACAGGCGGGCCTGGGCAGCGGTGGGGGAGAGGGGTTGAGCAGACCACCTTGTCCCCCCTATGGAAACTCTTCCTTTGCAAAGCACCGAGCCAATCAGGAAGGGCCCCAAGGAAGTGGCGGCAAGAAGACCGAGGCGTCTCCTGCCCTCGCAGCTGCCATTTCCGTGGTGGCGATGGACAGGCACACGGCTGTAAGCACCAGCATCCCAACTTTTCAAAGGGCAGTGCGCCGAGCGCCTCGGTCCCCCAGCCACACAGCATGGGCCACACTGGCACAGAGGCTACAAGGGACGCTTCCGGGGCGAGGCCACCCGTGTTCCTACGCAGACCTCCGACCCTGAGCAGGATTAAGCCCCGCTGGGTTAATGGGAGGATTGAATGGTCGATGCAGAGAAGGAGCGGAGCCTGCCCGCCCCACCCCCCCACCCCCGCCCCTGCCAGGAGGCACACATGATGCTTTGGCTCTTGTCACACTCCCAGGTTACAGGTGAGGAACCCCACGCACAGGGCGGGGAGACTAACACGGCCAAGGTCAGAGGTGGAGTATGGCAGGCACCGGGCTCGGATGCTAGTTGGGCAGTTAGAACCTGGTAGCCCCGGGGCCAAGTTAGCCTCTAGATGTGTTTTATTCGGTTCCTCCAGTGATTTTTTTTTTTTCATTGACTTTGTTTCCAGTAGTTTGAAGTGACTGATTTCACATGTAAAGCTGCCACAACCACAGCCACCGTGGCTCGCAGGCGCTGACTCTGACCAGTATACTGAGGTCCCCGCATGCGAAGCAGGTGGGAGGCCAGCGGCCCAGCCCCCAGTGCACATTTCTCCATCGTCTGCCTCCTCAGTGCTGTGTGGTTCTGCCGCTCAGGCTGGGCCCCGGGAGAGGTAAAGAAAGTCATAGGATTTGGTGTCAGCTGTTTGGGGGGTGGAGACGGAAGGTCAGGAAAGCTTCATGAGGATTTGTAATGTCTGCGGAGCCCCCCACCCCCACCCCGGGGAACGACCACTGAGCTGGCCGATTTTGCCCGGAGAATCACCTCTATTTCTCACAGTCTAACTCTAAGGGAGATTTCATAGTGATCTCATTTTCTACGTCAGGAAACGGAGGCTCAGAGAGGCTGAGTGACCTGGTGGAGTCACACAGCTGTGTCCGCGGTGGGTCTGGGATGAGACCTCAGATCTTTTGACCCAAAGTCCACTCCATCCTGCTGGAGAGAGGTGCACGATGCCCCCTCGCGAGCGAGTACAGCAGACCAGGCGGCGGGGTGGGGGGGGTTGCTGGGCAGAGGCTCTGAAGGCAGAAGGGGGCTGAAGGTCAACATAGACAGGAGGGAGGGGAAGGGAAGAATGTTCCAAAGGGGAGGCCCTCGCTCACAAAGGGCGGCTGACACACACATATTAGGTAGACAGATGTTGAGGTCAGGCTGCAGGTGGATCCTTACCAAGCAAACAAATGACCCCCCAGCACAGTCTAGTGAAGGGCCCAGCTCTGAGCCCAGCTCACGAATCCGCTCATCGCTGGGGGACCACGTGCATCCACCTGCAACCTTCCCACCAATAACCTGTGGGCTCCTCAAGGGGCTTACTTGTGGCTGTGCCCGGCACACAGTAGGCATGTGACTTACGTCCGCTAACAGGCAGGGCCAGCCAGTGAGTGACAAGCCAAGGCCAGCTGGGTTTGCACAGGGTTGCGCTCACTCAACCCCAGCGACATGCCAAGCAGAGGTTGGGTCCTGGAGCTAGAGAATGCAACGCAAGGGGTGGACGGGGCGCCTGCCTTCGCGGGGCTCACCTTCTGGTGGGGAAGACAGAGAAACAAACAAGCAACCAATTCAGTGGTAAGTGTGGCAGAGAAAAATAAAGTAGGGTAAAGCGGACAGAGTGATGGCAGGAGGTATTGGAAACTTGGGGGGCAGAGAAGGGGTCTCTGTGGAGGGGACGTTCAGCACTGACCTGGCGCGAGCAAGGAAATGAGTCATGCGGAGACATGGAGGGGGTGTGTTCCAGGCAGAAGGAAACAGAAGCAAAGGCCCTGAGACAGACGGCGCAGAGGATTAAGGGTGTTAGAGGGGGTCGGGGCAGCATGGCCGGAGGGCTGAGCGCGGTGGGAGGGCACAGGGCAGGGCACTGGCAAAGGCTGAATTTATGGTGACACAGGCCCCTGACATTTCCATGCCCTCTGACAGCCAGGAAACTTGCTGCTGACAGTTGGATGCTGTGGCCTTGCTCTAATTCGCTACCGTTATCCCGGATGAGAGCCCAGCAGGTGCTCGGTGCTTCCCTGGATCCTTCAGCTCCCGGCCCCTGCTTCTCCCGCCTCCTTCCTTCCCAACCCCAGCGCCCTTCCCCCAACGTCCCTGTCAACTGATGACCCTGAGAAAACAGAAGCAGCCAGAAGAGGCCTGCCAGCGGCTCCCGCCACCGTGCACACCCGCCCACATGCGCCCGCGACGGCTCCTGCCCCTTCTCTCTGCTTCTCCCACGTGAGGCCAACCTTGCACCTGCATGCACACCAGGCTTTCCCCGCCCACCCACATCAGCAATTCCCTGCTCTAGGCTCCATCCGGGGCTCTCATCGGGCTCGGCCTTTGCTATAAAGGGCCAGCTACGGAATAGTTCAGGCTGTGCGAGCTGCACGACGACACAAGCACTCAGCTGTGCTGCTGGAGGCGAGAAGCAGCCACAGAAAACACGAAACGCAAAGCTGTGTTCCGGTAAAGACACATTTACGAAAACAGGCTGCGGCCGGGATGTAGCTGTCGCCTGCCCGTCCCTGATGTAATCATTAGGCAGACACGCTGCTGTTCCTCCCACCATAAGGAGAAAGGAAAAGAAAAATCCTCTCTTGACCACGCTCTTTCCCAGGCAAACTCCTGGAGCACCCCTGCAAGGCTCTGACCCTCCCTCCACCAAGCGCTGTCCCCCAGGTCGTCAGTGACCCCCATGTTGCTAAGCCCAGGGGACAGTCCTTCTCATCTCAGCCTGTGACAGTATTCGCTCGCCCCTCTCTCCACCTGGCTGCCAGGACGCCACCCTCCCAGTTTCCCTCCTGCCAGTCCGTGCTCCTTCTGTCTCCTCTGTTGGTTCCTTCTTATCTATTTGGAGGCCGCAGGGCCCTGGCTCACCTCTTTTCTCTCTGCTCTGGCTCCTGGGGGCCCTCGCCCTGCGTCACGTCTCCTCTGTACGTGACGATGCCGCCCTCACTGCCCCTCCTGCTCGGATCTTCCTCCAGAACCAGACGCACGTATCCAGCTCCCGACTTACCATCTCCATTGATAGGATCTCAAAATTAGCTTGGCAAATCCGGGCCCTTCATATTTCGTCCCCACTCCCCTGGGCCTGCCCCTCTGCTGTCTTCCTCATCACAGAGAAAGGTGACTTCATGTCGCCAGACCCTGGAGGTCATCAGTGATGCTTCCTTCGCTCTCACTCCATGCCCATTTGGCCAGCTACTCCTGTTCTCCACTTTCTGGACACATCCAGGATCTGACCCCTTTCCACCACCTCCGCACTACACCCAGTTCAAGCCTCATCATCTCTGTCCCAGTCACTGTGATAACCTCCTGGCGACCCCCTCGTGATAAACTCATGATAACTCCCTGCCTTTGGCCTTGCCCCACAGAGCATTCTCAACATGGCCGCCAGGGGGCCACACAGGCCTCCTTGATGCTCCTGCTCATGCCAGGCTTTCTCCTACCCCAGGGCCTTTGAACTTGTTGGCCTGCCTGCTTGGGATGTTGGTTTCCTAGCTAACCACCGTCTCACTCTCGGAGAGGTCTTCTCTGCCCCCAGTGCCCTCCTGCGACATACTTCCTATCCCTCCTCCCTGTTTTACTTTTCTCCTTTGGATTTTGTTGCGTTGTTGGCTCATTTATCTTGCTTCTTGCCTACGCTGATCACAGGAAGGTAAGTTCCACAAGGACATGGTCTGTTTTTGGCTCTCCCACTGTGTATTAAGCAAGAGATATAGCCCCTCGGGGCCTCAATTTCCTCATGTATAAAACGGGGATGACATTAGTTATCCCCGGGACTACACAGGCCAGGTAGAAGGATAAAATGAGATGAGATCAGATAACAAAAAGAGTGTCCAGATGTGAAGAACTGGGAGCGTCATATCGCCCGTGCCTAGAACAAGGCCCGGCATATGGTAGGTGCTCAATAAACAGCGGTTGTTCATAAATCAGGAGATCTCACATCGAGGTGTGGACTTCCGATCTCTCTTATACAATGGGGCATCTGGCAGCACTGTGCCATGGAGACGACTGGGTGGTGCTGAGAGATGGCTGTCCCTTTTATGTGGGCATGTGCTGCCCAGGTCATCACAGTACCTCTCCCTGGCCGGCTTCACTTACTTAGGCCACCAGCCTGGCCCCCTTAGGCATCTGAGCTTGAGACCCCTGGTGAGAAATGTCCAAGAGGAGGCTCAGTGGTGGGTGGAGAACCTGCCAAGACTCCAGCGTGGACCCCCAGTCACCCTGGATGGAGCAGCCCTCCTGCTCCACCCCTGCTGGCGGCCAGGGCCTCCTGGAATGCCCCACATGGCCAGAGCCGAAACATGACTGCCTGATCTTTGCAGCTATTAAAATGCCTGTATCAGTATCAAAGGGAAAATGCCAGGCGGCTACTCACTCCCCCCAGAGAAGGCGGCGAGGCCTGGCCTTGGGTTTAGGGGCCACTCCCTCCCTGTGCTTAGCTCCAGGACTCTTAAAGGGCTCAGGCTCCACCTGGGCCTCTGTAATACGTGGGTGTGTCCAAGTGGTGGTGGTGGTGGGGGGGGGGTGGTGGAGCCCAGAGCAGGTGAGCTCCGCACTCCACGGCTGTGACCTTGATCCTGGCACCTCCCCTCCCACAGGGAATCTGTAAAATGGGGCTATTGCCCCCCCTCCCCCACCAACCTCCCGGTGTTGCTGTGGAAAACGCCTTGGAAACCATAAAGAGGGTCCTGCCTGCAGCCCTGCCTTTCGACCTTGAGCTGCCCATTGACACGACCACACTGAGCAGAGCTCCAGTCCCTGCACCAGCGTCTGATTACAATGCCTGGCCCACAGCGGTGTGCCATCCCATCTGCCAGAGCCCCTTTCATCACCCCGTGCCACACGGTCACTGGGATGGCGTCCTGTTGGAGATCAAGCCAGTTCTTGGAGGGCAGGGACTGGTCTGGTGTCTCGGGTCCACACTTGAACTGGATTAATCGCTTGGAGGTCTGCCCTTCCCTGCGGTGCAGGGGGACGTGGGCTTCGGCAGAATTTGGAAAGATGGAGATGGGGGAGGGGGGCGTTCTGGTGATGAGCAAAGACACAGAGGCAGGACGGAGGCGGCACAGAGCCAGCGCGTGGGCCTAATCCCAGGGATGGCTGGCGGTGGGGGGGGGGTGGTGCTGGTCCCGTAGACGGGCTTTGTTAAGGGGACAGGCCCATGGCGGAGCGCAGGAAAATCAGCGCGGGGAAATCAAGACGGAGGAAATTGAGACACTCAAGCCACACCCGCCCAAACTGGACTTGCTCCGGGGGCCGGGAGGGGGTGCCATGGGGTGTGCCCAGGGAACTGTCTTCTTCCTCCCTACACAGTCCTCTTTGTGCAACGCACTTGGCACCTGATCACAGACTCCCAGGGCCGTGAAACAGGGCCCCGAGGGGCCGCCGGATGCCACGGGCTGCCTCTGCCCCCCTGTTTCACCAGAACCGCACAGGGGTGTCGCTCCAGGCTCCGCAGATCAGAAAGAGTTGAGGGAAAGGAGGTGAACGCCCCGGGGTGAGTTTTCCAGCCTTCATAGGAGAAAGTCCTTCCTTTCAGCTAACCTTCGGCCCTGCTGCTGCCTCAGGGAGTTAGGGAGTGGGGCCCTTGGAACTATGCAGATGTGGGCGGGGGCCAGGCTGTCACGAGCCTAGGACTAAAGGTTCCAGGGGCCTGGGGTAGTTTCGGGGCCCGGTGCAGGATGAAGCAGGGGTCCCCTACACAGAGCAGGGAGGGGCTGGGCTGAGAGGGCTGGAGTGGAAGCCAGGAGCCTCTACCCTCCTTCCCTCCTTCTAGCAAATGGGTACTGAGGACCTGTGCATGCAGAGCCACGGGAAATGCCAGGACACGTCGGGGCAAAGCAGACACAGAGGCTGCCCCGTGGAGCTTACTGTCCAGGCAGAGGCACCACGAACCACACACGTCAACAAGAAGCAGCCACAGTCATCGAGCTCTGGCGAGTAGGGGTGAGGCTCTACAGGCTGGGGAAGTGACGGCAGGGCAGAGACCCAAGGATGACCCCGAGGTGCAGGGAAAACGTCTGAGACCTGACACCATCATATGCTTCTTACGAACCGGGGGGGGGGGGGTCCTGCACAGATGAATTCATTCAGCACTCGCAGCACCCCACTCATGAGGAATGGCACGTCACTTGCACGGCGACGGGCAGCCAAGACGGGCAAGGCCGGATTCGAACCGGGAAGCCTGGTTCGGAGCCCATGTGCCTCCACTGCACAACTGTGATGGGGGCGGGGGTGGGGGGGCTCTTTCCGGGAGATTGCAATACTTTTTGACTGGAGGGCCAGGCACTGCTCAAAGCACTTGTTTAACTTTTTAAATTCTAAAAGCAACACTTAATGAGAGGGAGACACTCTTATCACTATCACCCTCCCAGTTCTTAGAGGTACAACCCAAAGCACAGAGAGGTTAAGCGACTCGCCCAGTGTCACACAGCCAGTCACTAGCAGAGCTGGACTTGAACCCAGCAATCTGGCTCCAGAGTCTGTGCTCCTAGTGGTGGCAGTGTATGACCATGTGGCTGGACTTTGAAAGTGAGGGAAGGCGGAGCCCTGAGGCAAGAGAGGGTGGCGAGGGCCATGCTCTTCAGGCCCCATGAACCACATTAAGAGATGTAGTCTCTGGCCTGATGGCAATAGGAAGTTACCAAAGAGTGTAATTAGGGGACTGTGGTGACTGTATTTAGAGCTTCCTTTTTTTTTTTTTTTAACGTTTATTTATTTTTGAGAGAAAGAGACAGAGTGTGAATGGGAGAGAGGCAGAGAGAGAGAGAGAGAGAGAGAGAGAGAGGGAGACACAGAATTGGAAGCAGGTTCTGGGCTCCGAGCTGTCAGCACAGAGCCCGATGCGGGGCTCGAACCCACAAACTGTGAGATCGTGACCTGAGCCGAAGTCGGACGCTCAACCGACTGAGCCACCCAGGCGCCCTTGAAAGATCACTTCAGCTGCTGTGTGGGTGCTGAGTGGGACAGGGCAGAGTGGAACAGGAGCAGGTGAGCTAGGAGGCTCTTGTCACAGCCCAGAAGAGCCTCGGGTAGCCTGGGTGGGGACGGGCGGGCAGTTGTAGAGAAAAGAGGACAGCCTGCAGGAGGCCGAGATGGTGCAAGCAGCGGGGTCTGGGAGGAGGTGCAGCTGGAGGCCAGTGCATCCACAGATGAAGGGGTTGCGGGGAGGGGCGGGCTCCTACTCAGTTTAGACATGTGGAGTTTGAGGTGCTTTCAGGACACGCTGGAGGGGTGGGATGGCAGGTGTAGAGACGGGCGTGGTGCTCTGACAAGACGAACACACACATTACAGCCAGAACAGTGAGCTGCATGTGGTAGTGAGCTCCCTGTCACTGTGGGTATGTAAGCCTCAGAAGCAGGGATATCGGGGCGGGGGCGGGGGGGATTCCCCCCCCCCCTTCCTTCCAACACTCCCTTCCAACACTCTGATTCTATGGAGTCGGGGGGAGGCTGGAGGTAGCAGGACCATCCTCTGACCTCCCATATCACCGAGTCTCCCCCTACCCCCAGGAAACCACAAATGCCAGCTCACTGGGACTAAGGCTATTCCTGGAAGAGCCCCAGGTAATGCCTCTTTAACCAGTCCCCTTTCTGCATCCTTGTCTCCTGAGGTCACCCTTCCCGTCCTGCCCTACAGGCCGCCTTGGCAGAGCGTGACCCGATAGAGAACACCTGACAACAGGGGCTCAAAAGGCACTGCAGCGTGACAGGCAACTGCAGGTTGCCCGCAGCTGCGTCTCTGCCCTTTTCGGCCGTAAAGAATTTTCTGCAGGGAGGCCCCCACCCAGGGCAGGGGGCATTCGGCATGCGGATGTTGGGGGGGCGTCAGTGTGGAGCTGCGGCTGGGGTCTGCTGGCATCATGGACACCGCCCGGGAGAGCCGGGGACCCCGGTCCGCCCCAGCCTTCCCAGGCCTTCCCCAGATCCCAGCACCGTGACCCTCATGACTGCCGGCGCCAGCCTCTCGGCACTGCTCGGGACCCAGGTGAGGGGCCTGGGTGTAGTGGCACGGGTAAACGCTGTCTCTCTCCGTCTCAGGGGCTGCCAGCCATGGGACTTGCTAAATACCCCACCGCAAGACCCTACCCACAGGGACAGCATCGGGGTTCCAGGAAGGGGGTCGGCCTCGGTGGGTTTTACAGCTCCCAGCTGATGCTCTGCAGCCAGGGCCAGGTCTTTGAGGACACGCAGGTACGAGAAGGAGGGGAGACTAACTCTAAAGAGTTCAGTTGTTAAAGCGCTTCTCCCCCGGCCTTGCTTCAACAGGAGACATTCAGCTGGCTGCGTGGACAGACAGACATGTATTATTCCGCAAGGCAGCTGGAGGTAAGGGGCAGAAAGAAAGGCGAGGACAGGCTGATACACGGGAACTGGGATTGGGGCTTAGGCAGAAACTTCTGCCCGAAGGACTAGCCCGTGTCACAGGGTGAACCCCAGGTTGGGTGCTAAGCTTTCTAGAGGGCGGTTCAGTGTCCAAGAGACAAGACCTGATCCATCCCTCCTGGAAAGTTCTGGACAGTGATTTTCCCAAAGGTGTTCATCACCAAGGCCTGATGTCACAAACGACATCCTCTGGGGCATTTTACAGCAAAGATGGTCACGTAGGCCTGATGCCAAGTCAGTTCAATCAGCGCCACCGCTGCAGAAGCTGAACCAAGCTGAACAGGTCCCTAGCCCCTGGTCTCCACGACCTGTCTCAGCTGGCTTAGTAGGGTATGGTACTTTCTACAGATGGCGTACCACTAGCGGCCTTAGAGGGCTAGCTCTGGGGCCAGAATGCTTGGGTTCAAGGCCTGCCTCCGCGACCCTCTGTGTGACCTTGGGAAAGTCACTGAACTTCTCTGGGCCTCCATTTTTCTCTCCTGAAGGAACGTCAAATGAAATATATATAAAAATATAACCACTTCAGAGGATTATTTTGAGAAGTAAACGAAGTAAGAGGTGATAGAAATCTTGGAACAGTGGTCGATAAATATTAGCTATGAGTCAACGATGAGGGAGGTGATGAGGATTACAGCTGCTATTAATTGAAAGATTTCATCTAATCCGGCAACAACCGGTGAGGAGGTCGTCATCATCTCCATTGCTCCGACCAGGATGCTGAGGCTCAGGTCACACAAGTAGCCAGCGGCAGAGGTCCATGTGACGTCACATGCTGTGGGCTTACCCACCTTACTGTTTTGCCCCAACCAAAAATGTGCCAGGCGCCTGGGCGGGTGGAGAGGAAGCTGCTGGCCATTGGGGGTCGTGGATGGGAATGGATGGACGCTTCCAGCCGCTCTGTCCAGGCGGGAACACATCACCCTGAACCATCGCCACTCTCCTGGCCAGCGCACTAGGGACGCAGCTCGGATTTAGGAGTTCATCATTTCCCCTTCGGCTGGTTGCTCTGAAACACCATTTCCAGGGCACGCCCCTGAGCAAATGCTGAGCATACAGCTGCGTCTTGGGTTGGGATGGGGGAAAGAGAGTAACCTGTAACAGAGGGACCTGAAATCGGCAACTAATTGGTGAGGGCTGCCTACATTATGCAGTCCCTGGGCTCCGTAAGGGACCTGGAGACCAGTGAGCTCTCATCCCTGCTGCTGGATTGTGCGAGATCAAACGTGAGACAAGATATTTAAAGGCGACAGAGAGGAGAACACACTGCACAATGTGCTGGAGGCAGAGCCACAGAAGGCAAATAGGGATTACGTTGCACGTTGACGCTAAGAGACAGGGAGGGGCAGTCTGGGCGGCTGTGTTGAGAAGGATTCTGGGGCTGATCTAGGCTCCCTGGGCATGTGTTGAGAGGTTAGGAATGGCTGCCGTGGGTCTGGGACAAGAGAAGTCAGCCCATGCCATGTCTCTACTTTCCTTCTCCCAGCTAGATGTTTGGCATGGCCAGCAAGTTCTGCAGGAAGTCAGAGCAGAGAGAGAGCCCGTTTTGGGTTGGAGTGGTTTGGGGAAGGCTTTCCAGAAGGCACTGGGGCAAGATGAAAATGATTAGGAGTAAGGGGAAAAAGGCATCTTTCTGAGGGTGTCAAACTGTGAAACTATGCTTAAGGCAGACGGCATCATGTTTCAGACGCTTTGACTCTCTCACCATTTTCCTATGAGGGTTTGCTACTTAATGAGGTCCTCAGTTTGGTCTGGAGCTACCTGATCACTGTAAGGCCTTTGGAGAAGCTGTAAAACGTTACCCCCTCTCCCTGGTGTTATCTGTAATAAATATTGCTCTGTATTTTCCTTTTAACTTAGAATCATGAGATGGCTCTTTATCTCGAACACCGACTCTCACTAATTAGTGGCAGCTTCCTGGGGCAGCACTGAAAAGCATTCTGAGGCCGTATGTAAGCTCAACGGGGAAAGTGTGCTGCAGTCGATTAGCAATGTCTGCTGAGGCCAGGGAATGGGGAGTGGAGCATGCCAAGTCTTTACCACCACTTCACCAGACAATTAACTACTGTCTGGAAGGGGGAAGGTGTGGTGTGGAAGACAGATGCTCTCCAGAGAGGGGGATCCTACCTCTGGCTCTTCTGATCCCTGGCTGTGGAGGCTTCAGACCTGTTTTTTGTCTATAGAGAGAAGGGGCTGGGATTGAGGGGCTCTGAGGATCTTCCCTCCATTAACTCCCCACAAGACCGCTCAGGCACTGACCACATATGCAAAGTCAGACGCAGTGGAGGCTGGCTGCATATGAGGGGATCTAGGGTCTGTCTGATTACGGAGGCCCAGGCTGCTGTGATCTACAGGCCACACCCCCAGAGGCACATACTTCCTCCGTAAGAGCCCCCCGGTCTTTCAGACGCTGCTTTGATCTCTCCCCTGAATTCTCCTCTGGAAAAAAACCAGTAAAAGGCCCCTGCACATACCCTCTAAATGTAAGACATTCCTGTTACAGTGGTTGGTATTGTTATTTTTATGGAGGAGGGAGTCTGCCCAGGGTTCTTCAACTTTTTAGCCTAGAGGTTTCAACCCTCCCTTGACCCCCAGGAAATTCCTGAAGGTGGAAAACACCCTTCCCACCCAAAGGACTGGATCATAGAGAGCAGGATGGAAGGACAGTGACATCAGTCTTCTTATCTGTAAAATGGGGCAATGAGAGCGTCAGTCCCTCAAGGAGGTTGTGGGGATTGAAAGAGGTAACGCTCACAGCAGCGGCTGCTGTATGGACCCTATAAACGTGAGACGTTCTCATCAGGGGTGCCATTACTCTCACTGTTGGGGGAGGGGAGTCTGCCTGGCCCCCCCCCCCCCCCCGGCCGGTGCCCACCTGGAAGCTGGCTGCTGACACCATAGATCCTACAACTTGGATCTAGCTATCTGAACTCGGGTCCCTCCTGCTTCCCAGCACACCCTCTGCCCAGCCCCTGGTGACATCCGATTTCCTCCGTTTGGGACATTCCAGTTTCTTTCTTCACAGCAAGCAAATCAAGTAACAGGCAGCTGGAGCGCTCATTAAGGGTCCCAGCCCAGAAGAGAGGCACCGATGGGGGAAGAGTTGGGGCCTGAGGACTGGAAGCCACACTGCCAGCTCCCCATGAGCTGGCTCCCCACCCCCATCCTCCTCTCCCCGCTCTGACCCTCCCCTCCCCCACGGCCAGGCCCCTCAGATCCAGGCCTTCTTCTAGCATCTGCCTCTGGCCTGCCTCATTCCAGGCCCCTCTCCCACTGGGTCCCCTCAGCCTGGCCTTCCCTGCTGGCCCTCTCTTCCACCCGCCTTCCAGATCCCCACACCCAGCATACCGCTTTCCCCCCCTGGGCGGGGGGCGGGGGTTGCGGTGCCCCTGGGTTCGTGCCTCCAGGCCACCGCACAGGCTGTGTGCTTCACCGGACGGCCCTGTCCAGTGCCCTTCTTCCGTCTTCCAGGGAGTGGCCAGGCCCACCTGCTGCAGGACGGACTGTCTGCCCCAGCTTCCGGGGAGCACTCGTACAGTCCTGGGCACGGCCTTTGGTGGGGGCACCTTCTAGTGCATCCTCCCACCTGCCATCTCCTGAAAATCTCACAGCAACCCCAAGAGGGAGGCAGAGACTGGGCGTTACAGAGGAGGAGCCTGAGGTTTAGGGGGTGGCATGGCTTGCCAAAGGCCACATGGCTGGGGGCAAAGCCCAGCTGGAATCCCGGGGTGGGGCCCCTCCACTCACGGGGTGCCTGTGTGCCCTTTACAGAAGGAGCCCTCCACATGTCCACGTCGCAGAATCACTCTGCTAACAAAGCCACTGCCCGGGCTCTCCTCTGCCTTTTCTTCCCTCTGGGGGATCTGATGGTCCCCGCTTCTCCCTTCCCCGCCTCACCCCTGCCTCACCTTTGCCCTCTGCTCAGCCCTGGGAGAGCACACCTAGGAAAGGGACTCCTAGGGAGGAGGGAGGCCTCAAGTTGCTCCCGGACACCTTTGCTGGCCCACAAGTGGCTTTGCTCCTAGTGCAGTGCTGTCCCACGGAACTTTCTGTGAGGATATACATATTCTGTGTCTACGGCGTCCAACAACTGGCAACCACTAGCCTCGGGTGTCTCTTGAGCCTACTTGAAATGTGGCTAGTGTGACTGATCAACTTAATTTTAGATTTATTTAATTTTAATTAATGAAGTATAATGGGTCTCACGTAACTGCAGTGGACAGTGGAGCCCTTGGAGTGTCCCTTCATGAACCTCTGGACCGAAGGCCCCACCCAGGGCATGCCTCCTAGGGCCACTCCCCATGGACAAGGCCACCTGCCGCCTCCACCCATAGGACGGGCCCCTCCCTCTGGCTCCGGTGCCCTCTGCTGTTGACCTCACTTCCCACCGGCTTCACTCACTCCTCTCTGTCCCTACCTGCAGCCCAGTCCGGGCCCCAGCCCCCTCTGGCCTGTGCTAGCCGCTTGTTTGGCCTTCCTCTCTGCCCTACTCTCCGCCCCATTCTAGGAACATACCTGCCCTTCTATGGCTCCCCATTGCCCTCACATAGATCTAACGGTCTCTGAGGCACCTGCTGACCCAGGCTACCCGTCTCTCTCCAGTCAGATCTTCCACCATTCAGCTCCCCAAGGCAAACCGCACCCCCGCCCCCCACTCTTCCAACCTTCAGAAGCTGTTCTCTTTGCCCCTTGGAACAGGCCCCTCCACTCATCCCTTTTGCCTGGAAGTCTCCTATTCACCCTTTAAGGCTTCACTTGAAAATCACTTTCCCAGGAAGCCACTGCCGTCAGGTACGTTGCATGTTGATACATTCCCCAGACCTCCTCTGCCTCTATTATCGTAGCATGTTTCACATGACATGGTCACCGCCCGTTGTCTTTTTTTGTGTCCTATTTGTCTGTAAGTTTAGGAAGGCAGATGTGTGACACCCCCCCGCCCCCCCCAATGCCTGATCCACACCAGCTCTCAGAAACATTTGCCAAGTGAATGAATGAAAATGGTCAAAGGAAGGTGGCAGGACAGAGTGAAGAACCAGGGAAGTGGGGTCAGGAACTTAGGTTCTAGTTCTGGGTCTCATCATATGACTCGGGGTAACCTACTGCCCCTCTGTGGTCCCTAGTTTCCCCATCTGTAAAACGGGGGGTCAATTCAGATGCTCTAGCAGATGAGAGGTCTCAGAAGTCAGTAGGGACACAGGAAGCTACGGGTTGCAGAGGAGGAATCAGCACGTCAGATAACGTTGTCAGTCCCAAGGCCTGGAGAGCGAGAGACTTGACATGGTTAAGTCTCAAGCAGAGGAAGCAAGGATCTGGGGCATGCCCTGGCCAGCAGGAGGGGCCAGGAAGAGGAAAGGATAGAGAGAGGCTTTGAGAGGGGCTCCCAGAGCCAGATGCTTGTCCCTCTGCTGTCAAGGACCCTGAGATACCTGGCGGGAGCCCTGACTGCCCGAACACGATCTCCACCACCCAGCCAGTCCCACGTGCACTGTCAACCAGCTGGCAAAGGCTGCCTGCCTGTTGAGCCCAGACACTTCCCAGGGGACTGTGGGTGGCCATCCCCTGGGTCCTGGCAGGGCATGGGAACGAGCTGCCGGCAGCGGTCAAGGGTGTGCCTCTAGTCTCAGTAAGCTTGCCCTGGGACCACCCTCTCTTCTCTGGCCCTGTGGCCTCCCTCTCGGTGTCCACCCTGGAGAGGTGCGTGGCAAATTATCAGCCTTTGCCTGGCAATGGAACCTGAGAGAGGCCTGGCTGTAGGGAACTCGTACATTGTGCCAGAATGGTCCCAGGGCCCACCACGGTTAGAACTGGGCTCGAATGCTCACCACGACCACAACCATGTTCGAGCTCAGAGGAGTGAGGGTATTTGCCCCAGGCTGCACAGCTTTTAAGTAGCAGAGTGAGGATAAAAACCACCTCCCTGCTCTTTACTGCTCCTACTAAGTAAGAGGCCCCCTCCGAGTTCTTCCTCAGGGGAACTTTCCAGGCTGTTCCAGGACCTCTTCCCAGGCCACTGCTGCCCTTACCTGTGGGTCCTCCCCTTCATTTGGGCCCTGGATCCCTTGTGCTGTCCAGACCCTTATAAGTCACCAAGACTCACACTCTCACTGCCCAGCTTTTCCTCTGGTGGCACCAATGAGACTGTATGTCCCTCCTTCCTGGGTGAGTTCTTTTCATGTACTCCTAAGATTGCCATGGCCAAGAAACACTAGTGGCTTTTAATCCACTTAGGTTCAAGGACATTTCGGAAGTGGAGAAAGCTCAGCATCCTTTCCCCAGAAAAACACGCAAACACGAAACGGTGGGGACCATCCCAGGGGACCAGGGATAAGAAACAAGAGAGTATGGGCTTACTGGGTCCCAAAGACAGTAGTACCAGGGCGACCCACACCTGGGCCCTAACAACGTGGGGCAATGGGCCGTGATCGGGACACCACTCCCTGCCAGGACTGCCCCTTCTGTCCCCCTCAGCCCCTGGGATGACTCACTCCCTCACACCCTCTTCCCAGCTGAACGTGGCAATAAAAGTCAGGCAGCGCTGATCCTCGAGGGATGGATGGGGAGGGCCGCGGGGGCCCAGCAAGCCCTGGTCGGGGCCACCGGGCACATATCCCGCCGCGTGGGCGCTGGGAGGCTCTCACACCGCCCTGGCGGGCTGCCTGGAGGGAGAAGCAGGGCCTGGCAGCTTCCGCGCGCCTCCGCGCGCCATGCCCCGCTCCACCTGCCCAGCGCGCCCAGGCGCTCTCTGCGCGGGACGCTGGGGGCGCCTGCCGGCGGCGGGAGCGGAAGGGTCCCACGCAAGCAGCCGGGGTCCTTCGGGTCCTCCGAGTCCACCGCAGGGCAACGTCCGTCCCCGCCCCCGCCCCCCCCCCCCCCCCCCCCAGCAGACGGCTCCTGCGAGGCCCGGGCGCACCGCGCCGCTTGGAGAGCAAGAGCCCGCGGGCACCGGCTGGTCGAAAGTTTGGAGGCTGCGCGAGGGGGCGCCGCGGGCAGGGATAAAAGCCAGTAACAAAGAGCACAGACCTCATCCAGCAGTTGGTTGACTCGTCCCAAAATAGCCGTCTCCATTTGCTGCTCCCCACGCTCCGATTCCAGGCGCAGCACCCGGGCCTGCAGCTCCGCGGTCCGAAAGTGGGCGAGCAGGCTGAGCGCCAGCGAACACAGGGCCAGCGCCAGCAGCCCGCACGACCCCGGGCTCGGCAGCCGCGCGCAGCGCTCCGCCGGCGCCACCGCCAGCGCCACCGTCGCGGGCGCGCTTAGCTCCCCGGGGCCGCGGGCACCGGCGGCTGCCGCTTTGCGGGGGCGCTCGGCTACCATCCCCTTGCGTCTTGAGAACCAATAAATAAATAAATAGAATAAATAAAGGCGAGAGCCGCTGCCCAGAGGCGCGATCCAAGCTGCGGGCAAGGGGGGAAAAATGTCCCTTTCCTTTGCTCCCGGCAAAGACGATGGAAAAATTAGCGGCAGGAGGGGGAGAGCCGAGAGAACACAACCAGCTGCCGCTGGCAGTACAGCGGTAGTAGACCCAGGTGAGAAGAGAGTTACTTCGAAGAACGTTCCAAGTCCAGGAAAGTTAGGGGAATCCGGCCGGCTCTCCTTCTCTCCGCCCCGTTTCCCCCTTCAAGTATCTGCGGAGTCCCGGAGTTGGTTCCGCGCTGTCGGTCCTTCTTGGTGTCTCGCGTCTCCCGGGCGAGCCGGCTTCAGTCCCGGCGCGAAGGGGCGCACACCGAGGGCCCCATGGGCAGAGGTGGGTCGTGGCCGCCGCCGAGAAGCGTTGGGGCCGATTCCGGCGCCTCTGTAATTTGACACACTGGCTGCGGCTGAACGGATCGGATGAGCAATCCGTGCTACTTCCCAAACTAATCTCTCCCACCCCCTCCCTCCTCCTCCTCCTCCTCCTCCCCTCTTCTCCTCCACCTCCTGCGGGGCCGACGGCTTGGATTTATTTATTTATGCAAACTCGCCCGGGGTGGGGGGCGTGGTGTGCTGGGCCCGCTGCCCCAACCCGCGGGCCCGGGAGCCCCTCTCCCGCGCTCCCTGTCCCCTTTGAAGTGACACTCGGGGTTATTTATAGGCAGGAAGGGGGTGTGGAGTGGAGCGGGGGCTCTACTTCGCTCCCTTTCTCCGGATTCACACCGAGGGCCCTCTGCCTTCCACCGAAGTGGAGGGGCCAGGCATCTCTCTGCTTTCGGACAAGTTGGCAAAGACAGCCTTTGGGATCTTCCAAAGAACCTGGCTGAGTTATGGTCAGGCACCTAGATGGATCTCTATATCCTGAGCAGGAAGCTCTAAATCTTTTCTGCCACCATTGTCTCCCCCCCCCACGTGTCCCGGTGTCTCATTCCCTCCCCGCTCACCCCAAACCAGTTCCACCTTGGGCCCTGTACCTCCCGAGTCCTGCAGCTCTGCGGAGCCTTTGGTTGGGCTCATTCCGCCTAGCACATCTTTAACATCTTTACTCCGGGGTGAAAAGTCAGCCCTCCAGAGGGCAGAGGAATTGGCCTCCTTTTCTCTCTTTCGGGACCAAGATGTAACAAGGTACAGTAGAATCAAACTGAGCAGAAAGGCTTAATTCCAAGCAAGGTACCTGAGAGTCAGGTCCCGATCCCTCCCCTTCCTGCCTGTCATTGATGTGAGACCCATTCCATCCCACCGCTGTCGGAGGAGCCTGCCCCAATTCGCCCAGCCATCAAAGGTGAACTATTCTCAAGGGCACGCGCAGACTCTCTCCCTGCAAGAGTCCTTCTCTGGAGCTCACCCGCTCCCTCCTGCTGTCATTTCCTAGGCTCCTGTAGAGAAACACTGGTGGCCTGAGGGCAGTTTGTAGTTTCCTCTCCTGTCATTTCCCCACCTTCAGTAACATTTGTATCCCAAGAGATCTTATCTCCCTGCCACCTCTTGACATTCTTGCAAATGAGGTGGTGGGATTGAGCTCTTGGAGAAAGCCTACTTCCCAGGAACAGGGGGCAGGGGACAAAAAGGCCGGCCTTTGAAATGTGAAATGCGGGTTGGGGTGACAAGAGTGTTGTGATTCCATTTTATAAAAGCAGGGTGTACAACTTGACAAGGTATATACTGACTTGGTGGGGCCTGATGTATAATAGAGTGACAAGGCACACCTAAGGGTGTAGCACATTTAAGAGAGTAACATAGTAACACAGCGCTCATATGTAATAAACGCTTTAGCATTGCAGGCTTGGTCAGTCAGCCCCATGGGGGACTACAGGGATACCAAATTATGCTTGGGAGAGTGCTGTTGGCCAGGGGTTCCAGGTCAGTGCAAGCTCTAGCATTTCCCTGAGGTGGAACGCCGGGTAAGGCCGCCTGTGTTCCCCCCAGGGGAGATGGGTGCCTCCCCCCAGCCACTCAAGACGATCCCTGAGAGAACCCATGGGTGTTGGAGACCACCAGGGGGCGCCAGAGAATTTCTGCACTGAGATGCCTGCCAGAGATTCTGGGACTTGGATTCTCTACCTCCACCCCCGACCGGCCCCCCAGGCTATTGGGAATGGAGGGACAGCACAGGGGGCTAGTTTCATTCCTTCCTTGTTCCGCGAGCTGATCTTTCCCCTTTGCGGACTTTAGGAGCCCTCAGGAATGCTCAGCCGGTGAGACCGTTGACTTGGAGCTGGAAACAAGGAGGAGGTGCAGTGCTAGCCTGACCCTGGCATAGCAAACCGCATGTCTGAACCTCAGGGGCTTCCAGGGGACTCTGGAGTCAGAGAAACCTGGGTATAAATCACAGCTGTGTCAGGCTTGGGCAGCTTAACGAGGTAATGCAGGAAAAGCGCTCAGCAAAGTGCTCGGGCACAGAGCAGGCCCTTAAAAATGGCATCTGCTTCTTCTTTGGGATTCATAGTTGCTGGTGCCAGCTAAGATACAGCTGCTGCTGGGCTCCCCATTGTGAAACAGAAAGAAATTTCAATCCCAAGGGAAAGCAGATGAGTCAGACTCCATTTCCCCATCACTGAAAGCTGGGGGTAGCAGCTTGTAGGAGGCAGGCCTCAGTCTGAGTGGGGGGGGGGGTCCTATCCCCCAACGTCCCTTCCCTTCTCTGTATACCGTCTGGGGAATTCTCCCTCCCAGCGAAGCATTGCTTACCATAGACACAAGGTAACTGGGCTTATCCCGAACACTCTTTCTGCAGAAGTGGGGGCTGGGAGCTACGGACACGGGGAAGAAAAGACCCTACTTTTCAGGAGCTCAGAATCCAGCAGGGAAGATTGGATATGTTCGAAAACAGCTGCCACGTAAGGCAGAACAGTGAAACATCCCCCAAACAGTGCACGGGCCACAAGAAAGTGCTGTGGGGGTTCCCGGGAAGAAGGGCAGGGATCCTGTGGCTCAGGGAGAATTTCTTGTTTGTAGTAAGAAGTGGCTTTCAGCATTAACCCAAAGAGTTTGACTTTGCTCTGTGGCCATGCTTCTACCCCTAGAGGAAACAGATATTCTGGATACCAGGATGGAAAGCTAAGGAAAAGTGCCCCTATGCACATGGGCTGTACTGTTTCCAAAGTGTTTTCTGTGTTTTTCTGCTTCCACGTATTTGCTCCTGCTGGAGCCTTTTCCAGAAAGTCCATCCTTTGCTTACGGGCTCTGGGCACCTTAAAATCCTATTGTTCTCTCCAAACCCAATTTTAGGGTGCAAACCCCACTTCTCCGCTTCTCAACCTCCCACTTCCTGAAAGCCTTACCGTCCCGGCAAGTGAGACCCCACTGCCTCGTCTACTCCTGTCTCTCCAGCCTGATTTTTGGTCCTTCTTGAAGAGTCCTCTACTTCTCCCCGTGTCAAAAATGGTGGTTACAACTCCTCAGGAGTCACAGAGTCGCTGCTGAGCTGTGCCACCCGCTTCAGAACCACCCATAGAGGCCACAGGAGTGCGGACACCTGTTGTTTTATCTCTTGAGCCTACTCTCACTTCTCCCCATGACTGTGGCTCAGGTTCCCTTGGGGGACCCCCCTACTCTCAGTCCATGTGGCTCTGATGGGATTGACCCCATGCCTAGCTCCTATCTTCTTTTTTTAAAATTTTTTTAATGTTTATTTATTTTTGACAGAGCGAGAGAGAGACAGAGCACAAGTAGAGGAGGGGCAGAGAGAAAGGGAGACACAGAATCCGAAGCAGGCTCCAGGTTCTGAGCTGTCAGCACAAAGCCCGACGCAGGGCTCAAACCCACAAGCCGTGAGATCATGACCTGAGCCTAAATCGGTCGTTCAACCGACTGAGCCACCCAGACGCCCCTTGGCTCTTATCCTCTAAAGTTGGGAAGGGACAGCTATTTCTCCACAGCGGGCTTTCTAAGAGAGCACCAACCAGGGCTATAGGAGGCATCTTGCCACAGTTCATTAAGATCTTGCCTGAAAATGAAACGAGTAGAGAGGCAGGCAGAGATGCAGAGAGACTGAGTCCTGAAGATATTTAAACTCTTGGATCAAACTGGGCCTGAAACTCATCCGGGCCTGCACTCTTCTTTTAAAAAAATTTTACGTTTATTCATTTTTGAAAGACAGAGAGAGACAGAGCACAAGCAGGGGTGGGGCGGAGAGAGAGGGGGACACAGAATCCGAAGCAGGCTCCAGGCTCCAAGCTGTCCGCACAGAGCCCGAGGCGGGGCTCGAACTCAGGAACTGCGAGATCATGACCTGAGCCGAAGTCGGATGCTCAACCGACTGAGCCACCCAGGGGCCCCAAGGCCTACACTTTTCAATTACAGGAGTCATATTTGCTTAAGCTAGTGTGAATTGGGTTTCTTCTCCGAGCCCAGAGTCACAGATGGGGGCTCCCTTACAGAGCCAGAAGCTCTTTGTGGTCGTGGAAGGGGCACAGGAATCCCAGGCTCCCATCCTGTTTATAGAAGTTCCCTGGCAGATTGGGATGTGCGTGCAAGGTAGAAAGTCCCTGTGCTGAGCACTCCTCCTGGGGGATCGTGCCCCTCCTGAGCTCCGGTTTCTGTCTCTCAGATGATGATTCTCCGGTGCAGACCCACAGCCTGTGCCTAGCACTCCTCACGCACCTCCAGCTGCCTCCTGCCAGCTCCCTTAGGAGCTCCCTTCCCCGCCACCTCATGTCACGCGGAGCATCCCCTGTTCTGCCTTCCTTCCGTTCCTCTGGCACGGCCTTGGCATCATCCTGTGGCTCCGGCTGGATGTGTGCCTTTGCCCTCGTCCTTACTTCCTCCATCCAGTTGGGACCAACCCCTGTGGATTCTACCTCCTTAGTTTCTTTCAGATCTGCTCCTCCCTTCGGATCCCTTTGCTTCCACTGCCTGTCCCATGCCTAGCATACACCAACTCAACTTTCCCCCCGTAGTAACCACAACTGGGAAACCTAACCCAAGGAAGCCTGGCCCAGGACCTGCCAGAACATTCCCCCATGCACAGCTTTTTCGCACTTCCTGGTCCTCATTTCGCCCTCAGGTTTTATGATCCCTGCCAGGCCGGCACTCCTCCCAGCTCTGCTTCTGATGCCTGCATGTGGTAAGCAACAAGATAGAAGGGGCCTGGGCCCCTGGTGGCTCTGTGGGATTGAGTTGCCAGACAAGCCCAGACTTTCATGTGAGGGAGAAGTCACCTGTCTCAGCTGAGCCACAGACTAATTATTCTGGTCTGTCTTGTGTAGCCTAAACCACACCCCATGACCTGTGTCAATCCTCTCCCCGAGGGTGTGTGTTGCTAGAGAGCAGGCGTGGACCATGTTTATTTCTGTATGCTCAGCACTCGGCACAGCGAAAATGCCCCCAGAAATGGTATTTGAATGAATGAATGAGCGAATGAATGGATGGATGGATGAACTCCCAATTCCCACTCTCGCCCAGCTATGTTGCTTCACCTGTGCACCTATCTCCTCTTATGCAAGATTTAGAGGTTGATGGGCAACGAGGGGAAAGGAGAACTAGAAGGGATAAAGGCCTTCCCCGCTCTGAAATTCACCCATTCGGCAAATATTTGTGGAGCGCTTTCTAGTGCCAGGCCCCAAGCTAGTGTTGGAGACACCTCTGTGCACATGGAAGGCTCGTGGTGGAGGTGCACGGGGACAGTGCTACGATGAGGTCACGGGGGGTGCTTGGGGAGGCAGAAGGGAGTCCCTACTAGGCTTGGCGGGGGGGGGGGGATGGGGCCTGAAGGATGAGCGGAGTCAGTCAGATAATGGGGTGTGGGGAGGGCTTGCCGCACAGAGGCATCTGCCTGTGCAAAATCCCGGAGGTAAGAGGGAGCATGGTGCTTTCGGGAAATTGTAAATGGCTCACCGGGCCTGAAATACAAAGTGCAAAGGAGAGAGAGGGCTTAGGGTGAAGAGTGGGTGGTGGCAGGGCAAGGTAAACGTGTGGGTTTTGTCCTGAGGGCAGAGGGGAGCCACTGAGGGGCTGTTGCGAGCCGCTGACCTGCCCTGTGGAGGCCGCTTCCCAAAGAGCATGACCTGAGCTCAGGCTCCGGGGAAAGAGGGTGAGCGAGGCAGTTCTCTTGGGCTCCAGCTGTCAATTCTGACTTTGTACAAGCTTTGAACGAAACGCTCGGCCCGGTTAGAGTACAGTAGCATGCGGCGTCTCCGGGGAGAGCGCTCTGAGGTTTGGGGGCCAGCCGGAGGCCCCCCTGCCTGGGGCTGCCGATCAGACATTTGGAAATGCCTTTTCCCGCGTCCCCACTTCCTTCCCACGCAGCCACGCCAATCAGTTCACTGGCTGTGGCTGCAGAGCAGAGGCTGGGGGTCAAGGGGCAGGGGCTGCAGATGTGCGGGGGAGGGCCGGCCTGCCCAGGGGGCCCCCGGGAGCCTTGTTAACTTCGGCCAAAACAAACTCTCTCATTAAGTAGAGAGCGAAGCCAGGTGCGGAGGCTGCGCTGATGAAATCGCCGGGGGCCCCCTCGCGCCGACCCAGGGGCTTGGAGGAGCTTGGGGGCATGCGGCTTCGGGCCACGAACGACCACGTGCACGTACGTGGGGCTGTGACCCTCCCCCGCCCCAGCGGCCGTCTGTCTAGGCTCCCGCTGCGTGTACGCGCCTTTATCTGCTCTTGTGTTTCGGCGCGTGTGACGCATGCTCATTTCTGCGCACGCGCGCGAGAAGGCACACACAGGGGAGGGCGCGTGCTCTGGCTGCCCCGGGCTGCCCCAGAGGGCGGCTGGACTGTCTCCAAGCCACTCGGTGTGTGTGTGTGTGTGTGTGTGTGTGTGTGTGTGTGTGTGCACGCACGCGCGCAACTGTGCACGTGCTGACCTCTGCGCTTGCATTTGGCTTTGGTCCAGATGTGTATACAGAAACACGTGTGTGCTGAGTGGTGCCCCCCCCCCCCCATCGTGTCTCAGAGCGATGAGGGCAGTAACCGAGGGCGGTGTTGCAGTCATCTATAGCTGCGTGACAAAGCTCCCCAAAACGTAGTGCCTTCAGCAGGATGATTTACTCTTTCTCACATTTCTGTAAGTTGATAGGGTTCAGCAGAGTGGTTCTTCTGTTCTATGTGGCTGTGGCTGCACTGTGGTAGCTTGGCACAGGCTCGGCTGGGGGTGTAACATCCAGATGGCTTCTCATTCTCCAGGGGCCACTCTAGGTGGCTTCTTATCCTTCCACGGTCCATCCCGAGCCTCTTTACAGCGTGATGGCTGTCGTCCGAAGGGAGAGTTCCGATAGGACATAAGTCCCGGTGGGCGAGGACTTACGAAGCCTCTGCTGGTATGACACTTGCTAATGTCCAACACTTGGCCAAAACGAGTCACATGGCCAAGGCTGGTTCCGTGTGGGAGGGAACTACCCGCGAACCTGATTCCGGGATGTGTGCTCCTTTGGGAGCCACAGATGTAACTGCCTCCCCCAGTCTGGGAAGAATGCCTGGTAAGACAGGTCTATGAGTTCATCTGACCCTAAGACATAAGATTTGGGGAATATCGTGTTAGCAAAGGCCATGCCCAACTGTGTACCCTAAGTGCCTAGACCCTTCCCAGACCAGCAGCTGGAGACCCCAAATAGCCCGCATCCCTCGGGTCTCGGGTGGTGCAAGGATAACTCAGCAGACATCTCCTCTCTGGTCTCGTTCCGTCACTGGGCCCACACAGCTCTGGAACCTGTTTTCTGCTCGCTCGGAGGCTGTTCTGAATGGTTTCAGGGGCTGGCTCCGCTGTTTCCCGGCAGTGTGACTTGTGACCTCTCTGCACCCAGTTTTTAAATCTGAAATACGGCGAGAAAAATTCCTGTGTCCTAGGGCCATTGTGAGGATTGGCTGCATGGGGCCTGCTAAGTGCCACGTCAGCACCCAGGACAAGACCATCATCGCCACCATAATAACTGCAGAGATTGGAGGTATACAACAGAGACCCAAGCAGAGTTTACACCTCTCCTCTAACCCTGTGTTCCTGCAGCTGAGGGGAGGGACGGGGTAGGTCATTGACCCATCCGTCAGTCCACGCCTATGATTGAGCTCCTGGTGGAAGCAAAACCCAGAGTCGGTGCTCACAGAATCTGCAATCCCCTGGGGCCTCTGTAGGGACCTGTGTGCAGTGCCAGGGAGCATGAGCTGAAGGCCAAAAATACAGGCAGGTGAGTGACCTGGGACTTGGAGAAGAGGAGATGGATGGAGACTTGGAGTTGGGATGAAGATTCAGGAAGGCTCCCTGGAGGAGGTGAGTCTCGAGCAGGATCCTGGAACGTGGCACGATCCAGATTTAGAAAAAAGTGGGGGAGGGCCGAGAGAATAGAGCAGAAGTTCCAAACTTTTGTGCTTGATTCTTGCTAGGGGGGCATTATGTGATTACCTGGCCCCCAGCAGCCCCAACCATCCATCTCTTCAATCCCTTTCTTCTCAGGTGCCATGGGCAGGGCATGTTTGGCCTACATACCAACACCCGCATTTCTGCACCATTGGCAGACATCATTAATCAACTACAGAACACCACTACACACACACACGAATGCACACGCTACTTCGGCTTCTCAAAGCAGGAAGCTTATTATCAATCAGTGGAGGTTAGTGCTTGGGGTGAAACCGTTTTGCTAACTCAGGTCAAGTTGAAATAAAGCACCATCTTTGAAGCCTCGAAAGCTCTCCATGTGCAAACTGTGTGCCTTTCAGTGTCTTCACCTCTGGATCTCAGCCTCCTGTCAGGGGCAGGGGAATATTAATTCCTACTCAGAGGAACCTGGGAGCCTCCAATGAGACCATGTGTGTGAGGCTCTAATACAGCACAAAATCCAGAAGAAATGATGATGACGCTGCAGGCAGATGTCGGAAACCATGAACAAATGTATCCATCCGAGTCCCATTTGTAGCGTTTCGGAGGAAGGACAATCCATTGAGGAGTGGGAGTGGGGTGCAGACCCCCTGAGCTGTCAGCTGTGGACACACAGCTCAGAGTCTGGGGCTCAGAATCTGGGCCCCTGCGCAGGGACAGAGGAAGGGCATCACAAGCGTGTGCTCAGAGGAGCATCCTGGGATTTGCGCTGTCCCTGATGGGGGGAAGAGATGTCAGAAAGGCAGGCGACTGCGGGTTAAGAGACAGATGTTTTTGTATGATGACAGACGGGTAAGGAAGAACACAATTAGTTGACGAAGCCGATCCCTGTTTACCAGCATCTGGGAACTGCAAGTTATGGTGTCGTGTCTCTGGCTGCTCTCCTGTCCCCCGCCCTCCCCCCAGCCCCACCAGCGACCACCACCACCACGAAACTCTTCGTCTGGACTATGCGAGCTCAGTCGTCGAGTCTCCCCTTCGGAGCAGCTCTCCTGCTTTGAACTAGGGAGTATGCCTACCCCTTGCCCGGAAGAAACTTGATAAATTCCCCAGGGCTTCACTAGTATATGGGACCTGCAGAAACTGCACAGAGAGGTCAGAGTGTGGTCCAAGGTCACACAGCACACTAGTGCAGAGCCAGACAGGGGCCCAGCGTCTTCCCTCCCAGGCATCACACGGCCCCCAAGTTCAAGCCTAGCCCAGGGTCTGGACTGCGGCCAAGGGCTAGTAAATCCAGAGGGGGCTTTGCCCTCCCTACAGAGTTTTTCTCCCTCTAGTTCCTTCTCCGGCAGTAGCTGTGAAAGCAGACCTGCCTGGCACATGCATTCCTGTAAACCTCGTTACAAGGGTCTTTTTTCCCCCCTTCTCTTTTTTTCTAAAGGTTGTTGCTTTTGTTAAGGTTATTTCTGAAGCTGGAGAGAGAAATGCCCTGTTTGTCTTTCCTATACAGGCCTCCCTGCATCAGGAAGGGAGGGGTCTTGCTCTCTTCGAGCAATCCATTCCTGGCATGAGATCACTGCTGACAGTCGGGTCTGCCGTAGATGTATTAACCTGAGTCTTCCCTCCGCCGTATAAGGCTCTGGGACAACATGTGGAAACAGATGTTTGCTTGGAGCAGGAGCAGGGGGCACTGGGCCAAACGCAAGGCCCAGCCCCCCGGGAAGGGGGACAGATGCGCCGAAGGCTGCGGCAGGCTGTGGGTGATGGGTTAGCGTGGGAGCCTGGCACATCTGAAGGGGAAGCTCCCCCTCTGGGCTGGGCACAGGGGCCCGTCACACTGGGCCTGCCCAGGGATTAGAACCAGTGCTGCAGAGGCGCTGGACTCTGTTCTCACAACCTCCCTTTTTGCTCCCATCCCGTGGCCAAGGACTAGGAGTCCAGCTCCTTGAACGTGCCACCTTTCCTATTTCCCAGAAATGGGAAATCCCTGAAAGGCTGGGGACGTCATCAAATTCAGATTTGTCGAGGTTTCAAACATCAGGTTCGGGGCTTAGCACGTTATAATTCTCGGGAAAAGAGTAATGATGGTGGAGGTGATGGTGGTAAACGGGGGTAGGTGAACGTGGATACAAACCAGGAAACCCACCTGCTCACCAAGTTTCTCCCAATTGCCGTGTCTGTGCTCAGCACATGACTAAGCTGGGCCAATTGCGAGAACGCATGCGTCTTGCCACTGTGATTGGCCCGAAGGGTGACCAAGCCGCACCAATCAGGGACTTTCCCTGGAGCTTTCCAAACTACTTGGGAAGACGGAAATTCTTTTACTTTATGTCACAATGTGGCAAGGATATAGATCCTTGGCTCACTTGGAGAGGGGTCTGTATGCAGATGTAGGGAATTAAACGGGCAGCAGAACGAAGCAGGGATAAGAGATGGAGGGAAGGAAAGCATCCTTTCGGTGTTTGGATGGTACAGTCCCTTGGGCAGAGTTATCCCTGTGATGGTCTTGCCCTTTTTGAGTTTGGTTGTATCACCCCCACCTCTCCCTCTCTTTCTCGCTCTCTTCCTCTCTCTGTCTCTCTTTAAGCTAGCTGACTTGGTTTTCCGTCACTTGCTACCAAAGCGTTCTGACTGACCGTGAGCGGAAGCTGATCATGGAAATGTAAAGATGATCGCGTGAGAGGAAGCCTAATAATGATGACAGTGGAGACGAAAATGGCAAAGACAACATCAGTGATGGAAGTGGCCATGATGATGAAATGGTGTTGCCAATAATGGAGGTAAACGATAGAGGTGATCATGGTTTACATTAGATGGTGGCAAGACAGGAATGATACTGGTGATGATGGAGGCGGTCATGGGATCAATCGTGCGCATCATGGTGAAGACGCTATGGCTTTACCAGCCTAATGTGGGTATATGTCTGAGAAACACAGCTCCAAAAGATCCAAGAAAGGACCATAAAGAAAGGATGGGTGAAGGGGGACAAGTTTTTCCACAATTTCAGGTGCTGTCCTTTTTCTTAACTGAATAAATCCTAGCTGAACCCGGACCTGGAGAGGAGGGTTGCAGATGGTACCCCACAGAACTTTGTAACTATATCGGAATCTTCCGGAACAGAAAGACTCGGGGTCCCCAACCAGGCCCTTTTGAGAATTCTAGTTGCCTCCGAGGGTTCAGACATCAGGCAAGATGAGCCTGGGGTGGGGGGGACAGCAAACATAAAAAAGCACCACATCTTGTGTCTGACCATTTGCAGTTTAACCGTGTATGTCTGTGCCTGTCTGTTCATCATGGTCCGCTTGGTGAAATTGATCGCTTCTGGAGAATAATAGCAACTAATTTTTGCCAAGCATTTCCCATGTGCCAAGGATTGATCTAAGTGCTTTATAGAGACCACCTTGCATGATGAAATCCTCACAACTATCTCCAGTTAACAAATGAGGACACTGGCGTGTGGAGAGGTTGTATAGCTCACCCGAAGTCACAGTTAGGGAAGGCAGGGGAAAAGCCACACCATCTGGGCTCCAGGTCCCATCCCCTGACTCCCAGCCCTCAGGGAAATGTGCTCAGGATGGGTAGGGGCCCCAGGAACTTCTGATCCAATGTCTTCCCCAGGGCCTCCCCTTTAAAAGCCAATGGGGACAAAGTGAAGTCCTCGGGGCCTCATGGAAAAGGCCACCTGCTTTAAGGGGCTGCCTGGTCGTGCCATTTCCCACACGGGGAGGATCTCTGATGGAGGAGGGCTGGGTTATTGGGAGAACCTCCACCTCGTCTTTGAGGCTTATTTTCTTCTCCCCGAGAGAGGGTTCTTGCCAACGGTAATGAGCTCTATGTTTCAGCCTCAGGCATGAGACGGTGGCTTTGGGGTCAGACTTTGGGGTATGTGATTCTCATTTCACCACTTTGGGCTGGTAACTACTTCTCTGAGGCTTGATTCCCGCCCCCCCCCCCCTTGTAAGGTGTAGACAAGAATTCCTATTTCCTGCTGTTACTGAGAACATTCAATCTGTAAGGCGCTTAGCCCAGTGCCTGACACATAGTAAGTACTCAATAAATGTCAGCCAGTTACTATAATGATATTTCAATTCTCTGGACGTCACTCTTCTTTGGCATTCTCCTTCTCATTCATGAGCAGGATTTCTGTTCAGCTATGAGGAGAGAGGCCTAGGAGGGAAGAGTCCGGTGGTTAAAGGAACCCAGACCTGACTTTAGTAAAAGAGGGTCAGTACTGGTCCCTAAGCCATCTCTCTCCCCCAGAAATTATAGATCCCTGTAGCTGTACTTTTAAAAATAAACACATGCCATTTCTACGATGGAAATTTTTCTTAAAAAAAAAAAAAAAAGGAAGTAAGTAAAACACTCTCCTGCCTTTTCCCTCCGCCAAGCAGAACTAAGAAAGATAAATGAAGCCTTTTACACACGCGTAGGAAGTTCCAGGTCCGACCCCCACCCTGACATGGTTCGGGCTTTGTTAGAGGCTTCCGCAGCCTCAGGAGCGAGCACCCACCCCGGGTGCCCCTGGGAGGCCTACGGGGGGGCTCCGCAGAGTGCATATCCTCTTTTGGGGTGGGGGAGTGGGCACTCCCTGCCTTTTAGTTTTTTTCCTTCTCCACAGTGCCCCCTGCAGGCTGCCAGAGCCACCGCACTGGTTCACCCTATCCGTTTATCCCTGGTTGACCACGTGTTGAGCACCCCACACTGCGGCCTCTGCCCATGAGAATACTTGTCCCAGATCACCCAGCCAGTAAGTGGCAGAGTCAGGACCAGAAGGAAGGCTTTGATTTTCCTGGCCTAACTTCCTCCCACACCTGTCACTCTCTGCGCACTCAAAGCACCAGCTCCAGAAACTCTGACATCTATTTGTAGGTCTGGGCGGTGGTGAGGAAATCTGAATCTGGAGTCAGAAGCCACGGGCTCTGTCCTACCTCACTTTCTGTCCTCTGTGTAACCCTATAGGTCACCCTTTTCTGCTGGAAGGGGTAGAGCAGCCTACTACTTGGGTTTGTTAACGCGCAAAGGTCCCAGTACATAGGAAGGACTCAATACATACTTTAAAATTCGTATCACGAGAAACCATCATCGTTTCACACGGAACGAGGTGGGGGTATTGATCTGGCTGTTCTGAATGTCCCCCCCCCTTTTTTTTTTGCAATGAACATTGATTGCTTCGTTAAGAAAAAAAAATGTTTTAAATAACATACAAACAAGATGTCTGTGCTTCCCCACTATATCTCCTTTCCTAGAACTATTATATGGACACTTGCATGGGCTGTCTAGACTTGGAAGCAGCTCAAAAATGTTTTGAGTGAATCAGAATGCTTTGGGTTGCAAGTGATAGAAAGTCTCACCTATGGGGTAACCCAACCCATCCCCAAGAAGCTGGTGGGAGCCCCAGGGACAGTTGTTTTCTTTGTGAAGGGCAGGGCCCCTTGAAGTTCTCCCCTGGAGAGGGGCCTGCCCCTGAGGTGTTGGGCAGGGGGAGTCTCACCCAAACTAGCAAGAACAATAAAGTTGACTCACATAATTGAAAAATCCATAGGCAGATCTGGTGATGTAAGCAGCCTAATCTATAGGCTTCAGGTGATGTCTGATCTAGAGTTTAACAGTGTCACTAAGGACTCAGTTTCTCTCTTCCCCCGCTCTCTCTCCCTTCCTCCTTTCCTCCATCCTTTTTTCCCCCTTGCTTTCTTTCTTTTTCTCCTCCCCCATCTCTCTCTTCCTCCCCGACTCCTGCTTCTTCTGCTATGGTGCCCTCAGTCTTACTTTTCCTTGTGGTCCTAAGACGGGTCCCGACGCCTTCCAGGGCTACGCACGCTTTCTCATTCATATCCTGCCAGAGATAAAGAGCATCTTATCTTAGCGTTAACAGCAGGAGTCCTGAGAATCATTCTAATTGGACTAGCTCAGGTCACATGCTCACCCCTGGGCCAATCCTGGTGGGCAGGAGGATGGCCTGGGCTAACTGGCTTCTCCCGAGTGTGGAGTGAGGGTAGAGTCCACCTTCCTGAATCACTGGCCCCCAACAGAAAACAGCGTTACTGGCTAGAACAGTTGGGTCCTGGGAAGTAACCAACAAGCGTCCTCACGATTCATGGTGCTGTGGATTCCACAACATCTTTGTCAGTAAATATAATAATAATGATAACAATAACAACAACAAATTAAAAAATTAAGCAATAGCACACTAAGTTTCGTGACTTCTCAAAACTGATGTAGAGATGTGGATGTTTCTAGGACTCCAACTATTCTCTCAGTAGCGTGGATTATGGGCTGTTGCTTACGTGGTTCTCTCTTTGGTTGTATGATGGATACTTGCTTTTGTTACAGCTCGTGATCCACATGGGTCCGGCACTCCAGATTTCCTTTGGGCAATGGTTTGCTCTTCCCACTCTCCATCCACGTGATTTGAATGAGAGCTATGCTCCAGGTTGATCTGGTGGGATCATGTGACCTAGGTTAATGGTGCAGGGAAGTTCTATCTTTTTGGCTTCAGTGATTGGTTCCAGGATAGACACATGACCCAATCTGGGCCAATGACTGCTGGGCCCAGGAGGTTATTTCCCATAACTAGGGGAGAAAAAGCTCTTTTCCATTGAGTTTGAATCTAGGAACATGTCTCCTGGAGTTGCTGTCAGCCAACTTGCCACAGCTTGGAGCTGGAGAACAAAGACAATCAGAAAAGGGTAGCTCTGAAAAAGGGAAACGGACCAAGACTGCGTCCTAGTGACAATCCGAAACCCTGGAACCAGCTGTACCCGAAGCTAGCGCCATCTTGGATTTTCAGGAATATGTTCCAAAAATTCTCTTTTTTTGGTCAAGCCTGGTGAGTTGGGTTTTCTGTCACTGGCACTCCCAAGTGTCCTAACTGGCAGAGCATGTGTTTGACTTACCCCATCCCCACCCACCTTGGGCTAAAAGCTTCTGATGTATTTTATGCAGAACACAGACTTTCAATGAGGAAACTGCCAAATGCTTCCTCCTGGGGGTGCTGAAACATGAGGTCTGTTAAGAAGAAAAAACATTTGTCTACAATGGGTCCCAGTCATGTGGTCAGGCCATCATCGCTGTGGTCATTACTGTGAATCGTTGAAGAAAGAGGTGCTCCGAAGGGAAGAGAAGAGAAAGGCAGGCAATGGCCACTTTGACAAAGGCATCGCTGGGAGAGCTATGGGCCGCTCCCTGGGGGAAATCAAGCCTGGCTGTTGGGAATGTTTCCCAAGAGAATGTGCCTGGCTTTGCTGCAAATTCCTACGCAAGCCCTTCCTCAAATGGCTTAAATAATCTGAAGAGCTTTGCTATGTATTTTTCATTCCACATACTATTTGCTCTGCCCGCTTGTCCCAGCCAGCCAAGTTTAACCCGACAGAGACATTCTTGCAGAATTCAAGTTAATGGAGTCTCATAACTTCAGGGACTATGTGTCTGCTGTCCTTCTGTGTGACTTTGACTGTGTCCAATTTAGCAGATGTCACCGAGCATCTTCCCCTGCCAGGACCCTGTTTGCTGGGGTCCTTGGTGAGCACTGATGTGGATTAGATGCAACCCCTGTGCCTCAGAGAGCTCAGGGCTGGGGGACGGACGACGTGAGGGCGACAGTCTTTTACCCCATGAGCCGAAAGGAATAAGGGCACTGGAGGGCTGGGCTGGAGCCCTGAGAATGTGGGGGAGGAAGAGAATGTGGGGCGCGGAGACAGGCGTGCAGGGCTCACAGGTCCTGCCTTGGCACTTCCCCTGCAACGGTGGGAGAACCTTCCTCCAGGGAGAGGGGGAGGCTCTCCAGGCCAGGGAAGGGCAGAGCAGAGACACAAAGAATTCACAGCCACGTGCTCATCTTTCCTCCCATCTTCCTTAGGCTGTGTTTCTGCATCTAAACCTCAAAGGAGGTTATGAAAGGATCACGCTCAAGGGGTTAACTGTCAAAAATGAGACTTCATGGTCACATTACAGCCCCTCTCCTTAGTTAAGTTCTTGCTTTTTTGGCCAGGGCTCTCCTTTCTTTGAGCCAATCTGACAAGCTCAAAGCAAAGCCAAGAATTGTATGTCTTATAGCATCATGGTGGTTTCTAGACCAGCCTACTGCCTGAGAGCCCACTGGCAAATATTGCAGCTACAAACTCTCTCAGTCACGAATTGGCCGCATTAGCTCATGAGCTCGTGGCGGTTACCATTTCCACATTGTATGGGGTTGGCTTTTGAGTACAAGGGATTTGAGAAGAGGGGAGGAATGAATGTGTTTCCAAAAAGCAATGTTGGGTGGGGATGGGAGCCTGGGCTAAATGAAGACGTGGCCCAGAAAGGAGAGAGGTAGGTAAGAGGGTGGGGCAGATACGGAGCTCTATCAGGGAGCATAGACGCTGGCCATTAATTGGCAGTTTACTAGCTCCGCTGTGGGGCTTGGGACTACCATTCAACCTCTCTGTGCCTCCTTTAGGAGAAATAAGAATAATTGGAACCTCTGATGGTGGGTGATGACATATTAGCGATCAAATACTCCATAACAAATCATACAAAGCTTAGTGGTTTAAAACAACAAAATGGGTTAGTTATCTCCAGTGGTTTCTACAGTTCAGGAATTCAGAAGTGGCTTGGCTGGGCAGGTCTAGCTTGGGGTCTCTTGTGAGGTTGCAGTCAGATGTAGGTTGGGGTGGTACTCACCTGAAAGCTTGAGGGTCCGCCTCCAAGGTGTTAGTGGCTTTTGGTGGCAGGACCCAGCTCCCCTCTGTGTGGCATCTCCACAAGGCTGCTGGATCCGCAGGACATAGCTGCCACCTTCCCCTTGTGTGAGGGCTTCAAGAGACCGGGGTAGAGGCTGCAATGCCTTTTATGATCCACCCTTGGGAGTCACATACTGTCACTGTTCCATTTGTCGCACAAGTCAGTCATGTATACTTGTATATACATGTATACACATGTGTGCTCGTATATACATACAAGTCAGTATCTAAAAATATACTCAGTGTGGAAGGGGACCACCAAAGCAGTCGAGAGGCTAGCTAGCACAGGGCTCCCGCCAGCCCCCGCGATGCATGACCCTCCACGTGCAAAAGTAACTGACCCCTTCGCAGGGCCCCGCAGGGACTCATTCCCCTACAGCATCAGCTCGAAGTCCGGAATCTCAGCATCTAGAGCACGTGCAGGATAAGGCTCCTTGAGTGTCGTTCTGCACTCAGTTCAGTTAAAGATGAAGGGGCTTCAGGAGCCAGGAGGGACCTGGAGGACCGTGGGGCGGGAAGCAAGGAGGGGGGAATTGTAGGCAAGGAAAGAAGCAAGGTCTGGAAGGGGGAAATGGCAGGAGGGGAAAAAACATTGGTTACTATTTCCAAACACTAACCTGAAGTATTGCCAAGGCCCCCCTGAAATTCGGAGACGTTTAAGTGACCTGTAAAGGTGATGTCACTCGTCACAGACAGATCCAGAGTAAGGATCTGGAACCTCCTTCTGGACACCAAACTACAGTGTTTGGGCATGCTTAGGGATGGTGAGAAAACCTGTGTAACTGCCAATCCGGTGGGACTGTCCTGGGAGACAAGGAACCAAAGTAGTTGCCATCAACTGCCCATGAGCTGCCTGGCCCGTTTCTAAGCGCTTTGCGGACATGGAAGAAAGCCGCTGGGCCAGGACACGGCTGACTCTTGAGGAGCACTGTTTTCTTGGAAGAAGTTTGGAGAAGTCAGCTCTGGTGAGGGGTCAGAGAACCCTGTATTGTGAGGGAGGGTGAAGAAACAAGGAAGATGTATTGTAGAAGGCTCTCGGGGGGGGCAGGGTGGGGAGCACTTATTTTGGGACGCTCTGTAGGAACCAAGGGACACAGGGAGTCAGATTTCAGCCCTGCTGGAGGGAGGGCCTAAGGATTTGTCAGAAGTTAGAAAGACTCTTCCTCAAGGTAGCAAGTTCCCCGTCAGAGTGATGATGAAGCAGACGATGGGTGAACTTGATGGTAAGACAGACCCTTGGATGGAACATCCGATGAGACCTCAAAGATTCCTGCCCCCCCCCCCCCGCCAAGATGCCATGATTCTTCCCTCCCACTGAGTTCTGGTATCTTCCACCTTCATTCATTTCATTCCCACTAATCCATACCTCGTGGTAATTTAGACAGATGCTGTCTGAAGGCATTGGCAACTATGAAAAATGAGAGGACATGAAATTAGATCACAGGGGAAGGGCTTCCCTGCCTATGAGAGCAGGCTGTTTCCAAACCTTCCTTCCTATGTAAGCAATCACCCTGGTAATTGACGTCATTGTTCACTCCCAGCTCATTGTTCACCCAGACCTTGCCTCCCGCTCTTTCTGAGAAAATCGAGGCCGTCAGGTACGAGTTCTCAATTCCCAGACATCCTCTCCCTGAGCTCTTGCACCAACCAGACTCACTGCAGTCTCAGAGGATGAGCTCTCTCTCTGTTCAAAGCCAACCACTCCACCTGTGTCTTTGGCCTCCGATTCTCCTGCCTCCTCTGAGAGGCTACGCCATCCGTCATCCTTCCTTCCCTCGAAGCTTTGCATCTCCCAGTCATTGGCTGCTTCTCTTCCATCTAAAAATATACTCAGGCCTCTCACAGCCAAAACACCCTAAACCCTTCTGTCTAAAACTCCCTACTCCCCTTCTCATCCAACCTTCTCAATAAAGGAGTCCACACCTGCCGTTCTCCCATTGTTCGCCACCCATTCGTACTTTAATTCACTGCAAACTGGTCAACTGACGTTGCTCCTAATTACTCTTAATGTTTTAATGACCCCGACTGACAAATCAAATAGACATTTCTAGATCCTTAACTAGCAAACACTGCTCTTCTGGAACTTTCTCCCTTGACCTCGGTGATATCACTTCACATCTCTTGGTATCTTCTTTGTCTCTTTCAAGGGCTCGGTGGTGTCCAGTCTCCAAGATGGCCCTCAAAGATTCACACTGCCTGGAGTTTGCCTTGCATAGTCCCAGGATTGGACAGCATGACCAGTAGAATATGGCCGAAGTAATGATATGTCACTTCCGAGACAGGTCATAAAAGACAGTGTGGCTTCTATTTTGGTCTCTCTCTCATTCTCTGTCTTGGGTCACTTACTCTGAGAGAATCTAGCTGCCATATACTGAGGACCCTCAGGTAGCCTGTAGAGAGGCTCAGTTGGCGAGGAACTGAGGCTTCTGGCCAATAACCGGCAAAAACCTGAAGACTCCAACCAATAGCCATATGAGTGAGCCTTCTTGGAAGCGAATCCTCCAGCCCAAATCAAGGCTTTAGATAATGCAGATCCAACCAACAGCTTGACTGCAACCTCGCGAGAGACCCTAAGTCAGAACCACCCAGCTACGCACTTCCCAAGTTCCTGACCCTCAGAAACTATGAGAAAGTAAATGTTTGTTTCTTTTATTATTATTAAAGTTTACTTATTTATTTTGAGAGAGAGAGAAAGAGCATGAGCAGGGGAGGGGCAGAGAGAGAAGGAAAGGAAGAATCCCAACGCAAGGCTTGATCTCACGAACTGTGAGATCATGATCTGAGCCAAAATCAAGAGTCATACACTTAACCGACTGAGCCACCCAGTTGTCCCTAAATGTTTGTTGCTTTAAGGACTAAGTTCTAGGGCAACTTGGCACTCAGAAACTAACAAGAGTCCTTTTCTTTGACCCCATAATGGAGCTCCATGAAATGTTGGTGTTCTGTGGGATTGATCCTACTCTGCATGACCTCATTTCTCCCTCTTGGTCCTCCTGGGGTGGGGTAAACACTATGGGTTGCCTATCCAGTAGTTATCCCACACCCCCTACTTCCATCCTGCTGGCAGAATCCACTTCCCATGATTGGGGCTGAAAATGCCAGATACTTGCTTTACCAGCCCCCCTTGCCGCTAGAGTATAGGTACAAGATCCAATCTTGGCCCAGGGCCCTGAGGAACAGTCTGCCGTATGCTGTGAGAAAAGTTTCTTTTCCTAATAAAAAGAGGGAAATTAGTGAGAGGCTCTCTTTTTGCCTTGGAGCTCTTAAAAGTCACGTGAAGCACGATGCTTGGAGCTATAACATCTGCCGTTCTGGGCAGTGCATTTTTCCCCATTATTCTCCTTGGCTACATCGACAGCGAACCCTGGAGAAGATGCCCTCCTTGAGGGCTGAGCAGTTTTCTCAGCCTGTTTCCTGCCTGCAGAATTTTGCAAGCCCAAGAGTTCAACCTTGAACAGTCTTAGGCCTTTTAAGTCCAGGATTGTGATTTCCACCCCACCCTTCCCAGTTAAAGATGTAGCAATCTTCTTCTTCTTCTTTTTTTTTTTTATTCTGGACAACTCCATGTACCAATAACCACATCATCAGTTTTTATCCTAGATATTCATTTTACATTGGCTGAATGTCTTTCCTTTCTTGTCCCCATTAGCTCCCACTTCCTTCAAGTCACTAAGTTTGAGGGCAATTCAACACACGTAAGTTGAGTCTGGTGGACCTAAGCCCTCCTTCCAGTCTCTTTCTCCTGAGTCAGTCTGTCATGGTGGAAAGTTGGCTTCTTAATCTCTTGAGAGTTTCAACAATGGATATGCAGCCATGCCATCCATTTGATAGTTGCCACAGGCTAAGATTTTTCTCTGGCTGCATTTAAGGGATTTTTCCTTCATCATTGGTTTTCAGCCATTTGACTGTAATGTGCCTTGGTGTGGTTTTCTTTGTGTTTATCCTGATTGAAGTTCATTGAATTTCTTGAATCTATGGGTTTATATTTTTCATCACATATGGGAACTAGTTGGTTCATTATTTTTTTCAAATACTCACACTCTTTTCCTGGGACTCTAATTACATGTGTGTCCGACCATTTGTCCAACAGGTCACTGAAGCTCTGTTATGTTTTCTGTGATTTTTTTTTTTCTCTCTCTGTGCTTCAGTTTATCCTGTCTTCAAGTTTCATTGATCTTTTTTCTATAATGTCTAATTTGCTATTTAGGCTATTCAGTGAAGTTTTCATTTTATATATCGTATGTATTAGTCAGGTTTCTCCAGAGACACAGAACCAATAGGATCTATCTCTATCTCTATCCCCATCTATTCAAAATGAGATTTATTATAAAGAATTGGCTCACACAGTTATGGATGCTGACAAGTCCCATGACCTGCCATTTGTAAGCTGGGAAAAACCAGTGGCCTTAGAACCAGGAGTGCTGTGGATGGTAGAAGCCCAAGTCCAAGGGTAAGAGAAGAGCAATGTCTTAGCTTAAGCAGTCAGGTGGGGAGAGACAATTCAATAATTTGTCATCTTTTGGCTCTATTTAGGCTCTCGATGGCCACTCACATTGGGGAAGGAAATCTGCTTTACTCAGCTCACAAATTCAAATACTAATCTTGTCTGGAAACACCCTCACTAACATACACAGAAATAACGTTTAATGAGCTAGCTGGTCATCTTCTGGCCCCGTCAAGCTGACACATAAAATTTACCTTCACTTTGTATTTTTCAGTTCTAAAGTTGCATTTCATGCTTCTTAACAATATGTTCATTTGCTTTCTCATTATTTTCGTATTTTCCTTTACATACTGAGTCTACGGAATGGCTGTCCAAAATTCTTGTCCACTAATTCGATCACATCTGTCATGGCTGAGTTGATTGTATTCACTGACTTTTTTTCTTTTGGTTATGAGTGTCGTTTCTTTACTTCTCATATCTAGTGGTTTTTGATTGGAAGATGGGCATTTTGTTGTTGTTTTTTTATTTTTTTTAACGTTTATTTATTTTTGAGACAGAGAGAGACAGAGCATGAATGGGGGAGGGGCAGAGAGAGAGGGAGACACAGAACTGGAAGCAGGCTCCAGGCTCTGAGCCATCAGCCCAGAGAAGATGGGCATTTTGAATATCACCTTCCTGAGTACTGAATTTTGCTATCATTCTTTGAAAGTGTTGAGTTTTATTCTGGCAATTTACTTGGAGCTCAGCTTAATCCTTTCAAAGCTTGTCTGTTCACTTTGGTAGGATGGGTCTGTCATCGTGTTCACTCTAGGGCTTGCTAATTTACCTTTGTTCCTTAGGTGTGGCCTTTCATAAGTTTTCACTAACTGCTCTGGGTGCTTAAAGAGCCCCTTCATTGGCCTGTACCTGAGCATCTCCCAACTCTGTCTGAGCCCAGAGGGTTGTTTGGTTTACAACACCCCAGTAATTATTCTTTCTCTGATATTTGTTCTCGGTCCAATCTCATGGAGACTCACAGTCCACGTGCACAGTGTAGTATTTAACCAAAGACTCCAAATGACTCCCCTTCAACCTCTGAAGCTCTTTCTCTGCATAGCACCCTCCTCTTCGGGATTCTGCTCTGCAAATGCCAGCTACATATGTTCTCTGCATTCTGATTCCTGTCTCCTCCAAAGAGTCAGAATTCTGTGCTTCACTTGGGCTGCCCCTTCCAGGCTGGTGGTCTGGTAAATGTCCCCAGGCACAAAGTTAGATTGATCACAGAGTTCATCTTATTTGTTTTCCTCCTCTCAGGGAACACAGCCTTGTTCGGCTGGTTACCCAGTGTCTGAAAACAGATGTTTCATACATTTTATCCAGTTTTCTACTTGTTTATGATGGGCAAGCCTTGTCCAGTATCTGTGACTCCATCATCGCCCAAAGCAGAAGTCCACGCAGGATAAGTTTTCATCAGCCTTGCTGACTGAAAGCATTTCTCAATTTTACATTTTACCATCTAGGGTTGAGAAGCAGTTGCCTCTTCCAACCCCACAAGCACTAATTAGTGGACATTTAATTCCCTCTCATTCCTGCAAGGCAACCCTCCAGTTCTTTCCTGAGCCTATCCCTTTCTGTCTCTTGCCAAGCACAGCCAAAGGCAGGCACCACATCCACTAACCAAGTGTTTTCTACCCCCTGCCCCTGCGGTTCCAAGTCCTTTAGTTATTTCATCTGTCTTCACGTTATTGCAGGGCATACCGTTATGTGCGAATGGAGGTGATACATAAAGATCTGGGTCCTTGATAACATATTGAGATGATGAAGGAGCCCAGCACCTAACTCCACACTTATTAAGTGGAATAAATAAATGCCCTTGGTTGTGTTAGGTCCCTTTAAGTGTGTGTTCTATTCCCTGCAGCCTAGAGCTTCCTGATGGACACGGGCTGGTCCCACTCCCTTCCGTAGCTTCTAAGCTCGTGCCCCTCAGGTCGCCATCTTCGGCACAGGTCTTCCCCCACAGGGGCAAGCTCAGACGCACACCTGCCTGTGGTCCTCTCCCCGGGGATGTCCCGCCTCGTTCCTCAAACTCAACCTCCAACATTGATCTTATTTTCCCTTCGTAAACTTGCTTCCCTCAGGATTCCCAATCTCAGCTGAAAGCGTCACCATCTGCTTTGTAACCCAAGCTACAAGCCTGGCTGTCATTCTGGATTTCCCTTTTCCTGCCTTTTCTTGATATTTACGAATCACCAGGCCCTACTGATTTTGTCCCCTAAGCATTTGTCAGATGCATTCCCTTCTCTCCATTTTCCCTACTGCTACTGAGGACAGGCCCCCGGTGCCTCTCGCCTGGGCTACTCCCAGCTGCTCCCCTGCTTCCGGTGCGTCCTCTGCCCTGCATCTGTCTCTCTGAAACTCGGATTTATCTGCATCACTCCCTTGCTTAGGACCTTTTAACACCCCTTCCCTCGTTGACATGATGAAGTCCAAACCCTTACCAAGGCTCCAGGTTCTGACTTCTGCTGACTTCTGCTCTTTGCCACCCCTTGTCTTCATGCTACATCCCAGTAACACCGACTTGTGGCTGGTCTCCCTCGTCACCCCGCTGTGAGCCTTTGTGTATGCTGTGCCCTACCTGAGATGCCCCTGCCGGCTCTACCCCACCCCCCAGCTTTTTTTTCTGCAAGCGTCCATTCATCCTGCCAAGTAAGGGCTCCCTTTTCCTTCATCTAGAATATTCCCTGGTGACACCAAGCTCCAATGCTGTACCATTACCCTTTTCTGTGCCCTAGGAATCTTCGTACGCATCACTCCTACCACGCCTACCACTTTGCTTTGTAAGCATGATGTGTGTCTGTCTCCCCCTCCAGACTGAGCACTTTGAGGGCAGATACCGCAGCTTACTGAGCCTTGAGTCCCCAGCCTGTGGCCCACAGTGGCTGTGCAATGAATGTTTAACGACTAAACGAACCACCCCATAAATCCCTTACAGCAGGTCCCCTACGGACCATCTCTGCGGAATGCTTAGTGGTTAGCTCACTCAAGTAAGTAGATTAACTTAAAAATAATAAAACCGTGTTTCCTTAAAATCATTTTTCCACCAGCACTTTCCTTTAATTAGTACAATCAGGGACGGGAGTGCATTTGTGGTGAAGTTTCCATAGCACTTCTCTCGGAAGGGGTATTAGGTTTCCAGAAGCAAATAATCATGGCTTAGGGAAGAGAAAATGTGAACAAAGCATGGCATGGATCTGAGAAGCTGCTGGAAAACTTTTCTAAGCCATGGAAATCAGGATAGGCCTTGAGCATCCATAAGGGGGGGGGCGGTGACTGTGGATGTGGGCAACTTGGGTGGGTGTTGGACCTTTCCACCGGTTGCCACACCTACCAAAATTCCACTATTAGTGACTCCTTTTGACTATCCATCACCTTTTGCTATGGAATTCTTACAAGCCAAACTTCCCGTTGAAGGAAGTCTCTCTCTTCTTCCAGAAATTGCTCTCTTTTGCCTGGAAAGCATTCACCTCCTCCTCTGTCTACCCCAAGTTTTCCTATTCTTTAAAATGTAGATTAAATCCCTTCCCTCTCACCAAGCCTCCCCAGATCTTTCTTTTAAGATTGTGAGCGCCTCAAGAGCAGAAACCATTCAACGTTGTCTCCTGGGTGCCTGTTACAGAGCCTGGCACACGGTAGATGTTGACTAGAGGAAGGGTGAACTGCCCTGAACCCATTCAGTGCACTCATTTTTCCATTCCTTGTGCTTACATCCTGGGAACTTCTGTCAATGCCGGTTCTCTGGTATCACTAATGCCTTGTGGAAGGTCTTCTGTGGCTCTAATGAGACATTCTTTTTGAGGTGGCTTCTTGAAAACACCACGTCCTGAATATAGACTAATATTCTCACCTGAGCTCTCCCTGTGGGTGGGGACTGGGGGGCACCTTGTGAACAGAGGTTTCTCAGCTTAGATAAGATGGTGAGGAGAACACTTTGGGCATATAGTATGTGGGACACCATTTGTACTCTTATTCTGGACCCCCAAAATGATGGGGCACCTGCTTGTGGGTACCTTGGGGAAGGAGATAAGAATTTTCATACAGGTCATCGGACAGGGGCTCGGCAAAGTTCAGTGACCTGTGTGGTTGTGTCTCTGGCTTGATGATTAAAGTGAAGTCATGGGTCACGAAATGTTAGCCTGTGCACGTGTGATGGGAATTTCTTGCTCTTGGGTTGGCGGGTGCCCCATTCCTCCCCTCATTTACACCTTTCCCCTAACCCCACCCTAGACTGTGGGGAGACTCTCTCCCACCATCATCCTGGTCTTAGAGCCTGTTTCTTTCAGGTTCTTTCACCTCCTTGACCCATTCAACCTCTCAGCAACTGAGAAAAACAGCTTCCTTTGCTTGATGATAGGAAGGGCTTCATATTCAAATCCCCAATCCTCAAATAAGGAAGTGAGAGAAAATACCCATGCCCAATCTTTTCTTTTTTAAAAAATTTTTTTTTCAACGTTTATTTATTTTTGGGACAGAGAGAGACAGAGCATGAACGGGGGAGGGGCAGAGAGAGAGGGAGACACAGAATCGGAAACAGGCTCCAGGCTCCGAGCCATCCGCCCAGAGCCTGACGCGGGGCTCGAACTCACGGACCGCGAGATCGTGACCCGGCTGAAGTCGGCCGCTTAACCGACTGCGCCACCCAGGCGCCCCGCCATGCCCAATCTTTTCTAGTGTGACGGAGAAAGGGGGAAAAAGGAACAGTTCAACTTCCAAATTAGAAGAGGCTGAATCTTGGTGCAGCTACTATGGAAAACAATATGGAGGCTCCTCAAAAAATTAAAGGTAGAACTACCAGGGACGCCTGAGTGGCTCAGTCAGTTAAGTGTCTGACTCTTGATTTTGGCTCAGGTCATGATCTCACAGTTCGTGAATTCAAGCCCCGCGTCGAGCTCTGTGCTGACAGCACAGGGCCTACTTGGGATTCTTTCTCCACCCCACCCTCTCTGCCTTTCCGCCAACACTCATGCTCTCTCTGTCTCTCAAAATAAATAAAGAAACATTAAAAAAAAAAAAAAGAACTGGGATGTTTGGGTTGCTCAGTAGGTTAAGCGTCCGACTTTGGCTCAGGTCATGATCTCACAGTTGGTGAGTTTCAGCCCTGCGTCGGGCTCTGTGCTGACAGCTCAGAGCCTGGAGCCTGCTTCGGATTTGGTGTCTCCCTCTCTCTCTACCCCTCTCCCATTCATGCTGTCTCTCTCTCTCTCTCTTTCTCTCTCTCTCAAAAATAATAAACATTAAAAAAAAAAAAAAAAGGAACTACCATGTGATCCAGTGATCCTACTTCTGGGACTATAGCAGAAGGAAACAAAAACACTGTATGAAAGAGACGTCTTCACCCCGTGTTCCCAGTAGCATTACCTACAATAGGAAACAGCCCATGTGTCCACCAATAGACAAATGGATAAACAAGAGGTGGTACATATATACAGTGGAATATCTTTCAGCCACGACAAAGAAGGAAATCTTGCCGTTTGCAACAACATGAATGGGCCCCGAGGGCACTGTACAATGTAAAATAAGTCAGAGAAAGACAAATATTGCATGATCGCACGTATTTGTGGACTCTAAAAGCAAACAAGCAAACAAACAAAGAAACAAACAGACAACCCAAACAAACAAAAACCAGACTCAGGAAGAGAATGAGATTTGTGGCGACCAGAGGCAGGTGGTTGGGGGAGGGGAAATCGGGGGGAAGGTGGTCAAGGTTACAAACTTCCTGCTGTAAGGTAAATAGGTACCAGGGATATAATGTGCAATGTGATGACTATAGGTTTTTTTTTTTTTTTTTTTTTAATAAAAGGGGGGCTGAATCCTTCTTGTGTTGGATTAACCCTCAATTCTTCACCTCTCTTGTGCCTTGTGGTACCTTGTCGTGGCCCCATTACAGTGGTGCATGTTACTCTGCCTCTTCTGTCTGGGCTGGCCCATATGACAATGGCCTAGGACAGAAGGGAAAATGCACCTGCTCCTTGGGAGGGGGGAGGCTGCATGTGATTCTGCTTCCCTCTTACGCTTCTGTCGCTGCCATGAGGGGAACGTGTCCTGCCTGCCCCCCCCCCCCCCCACCCCGGGCTGTCCTGGGAGGATAAGAGAGACGAGGAGTAGAATGTCCCCAACCAACCCACAGACCTGCAGTGAGAAGAAGCACAAAGCAGAGGTGCTCGGTCAAGCCCGGCCTGGATCAGTTGAGCTTCAGCCAATCTCCCTGAGAATAAAGGTTCACTGTGTTAAGCCACCGAGCGTTGGGGTCATTTGTTATGCAGCATTATTGTGGCAGCTAACGGATAGAGCTCTTTTGCCAGAAGGCCAGGGTAGAGCAGGGAGCACTTAGGAGGGGCGCAGCACACTATGAGAATTTATTGGTTATTGGTCGAGCCTTGTTGGCAGGCTTCAGAAAAGAATGTGCGAATATCAGACCTGGAGGGGCCATTAAAGGGGTTCTGGATGGAGAAACGAGATCGAGCGGAGCTCTGACTTGCCCAAGATCACACAGGGAATTGTGGCTGAGTTTGGACCAGCACCCAGGGCGGGAGCTCCCCGCCGCAGTGGGCTGACTCCCCCGCTTCCTGTGGGCCAGCCCAACGAGAGCCATGGCTTCTTCCGGCTCCTTCCTTGGCCTCACGTATGAGCTTCGTGTCATTGTGTTGGGATTTTGATGAATGGGAAGTGTGGGCAAGGGAGGAGAGGCAGGAAGAAGGTGCAGCCAGAGACGAGTATCCGGATGCGAGCAGGGAAGTTCCATCCACACCCCCCTCTCCCTCTGGTGTCAAATGCCCTGTGATGGGACCCCCCAGCCCGGACCCCAGGCTGCGGGCCAGCTTCCACAGCCTGGTCTCGGGAGGGGCACTTGCTTTCAGGTGCTAGAGGCCCGATGACTGGCTCACCTGTCACCATTAACCTCCGTCCCCCTCCCCCCGGGGAACCCAGTACAGACAGCCGTGGGGATGGGCTGGAGAGTCTGGGAAGGAGTGGGAACCAGGGTTCAAGGGAGGAGCCTGCTGTTCCTTGCTGTTTGTGGCCCACCGAGGCACCTCTGCCCACTCCAGGTCCCGTGGCTTAGAGCGGAACCAGCTTCTGAGACTCTTGCTGGGGGATAGCCCACCAATCTGCCCACACGCAGGAGCCGCGGAGGAAGGGAGTCCCGGGCCAGGGACTTCGGGGACTTCCCTGAGTTCCCTCGACGAGAAAAGCTGAGCAAGAGAGAGTGGAAAGGACACCAACTGGGAAGTCCGAGAGCGGGGTTCGGGCCCCCGCTTTGCCTCTTATTGGAAACCCGTGTGGCCTTAGGAAAGTCGCTTCCCATATCTGGGCCTCCCTGTCTTCCATTCTGTCAAACGGCTGGGTTGGGAAATTGCCCTTGGAGGGTGCCTTCAGCCCCAGTGTCCGGTGATAGCCAGGGCTGCAGTATTTCCACCATTCCCACGAAATAACAATAATAACTCAGATGGAACCGGTCGTCAAGATGCACAAGACGCTGAACCAAGCGCTTGCCTGCGATAACTCAGTTCAGGCTCAGTAATCCTACGAGGTAGGTACTCTTATTCTCTCCGTTCTACAGACGAGGAAACTGAGGCTCATCACGGCTCAGATACTCACTTCTGTCCACTCGGCTTGTCCACGTGGAGCCCGGAGCCTGGGCTACCTAACCTCCCTCCGCAGCTCTGGAGATAGGCTTAACTCCTTCCCCGGCCTTTCTTTCCAGGACGCCCTCCTCCTTCCTTGCACACATCCACGGTCCGGGCAAAGAACCCCGGGCTGCAGTCTGGAAGCACCGAGGATGCCTGAAAGAAATCCCTTCAGTCACAGGGACGGTTGCAGTTTAACCATTACCCTCCCTGCGCTGTCTCGGCCGCCAGCCCCGCCCCGGTGCAGGCTGCGGGAGATACGGCGGGCCCTGCGCTGAAGGTGGCTGGGGACCTAAGACTGACGTGGGGAAGTCTGCTGCCTTCTTCATCCCCGGACTGCTGGGGCCTCGCACGGTGCCTGATAAGCAGCAGATGCAGTGAGCGCTTGCTGATTGCACGTTGGGGTGACGGAGTCCGCAGTGTGGACTGCAGCAAAGGCTCAGAGCCACCGTGTTCCTGTCTCCGAGCTCCTAGAGTTTAGGAGGCGGGGAGGGGCCAAGCCCCTGGAGACGGACTGCCTCTGGGCATCCAACTCACTGGAGGTTAACCACAAACGTTGGGGTGAGAAGATTCTACCTGCCAGCACCCCGCCCTTCCTAGAAAGTCCTCTACTTGCCTCTCCCTTGAGGGGCCCCAGGCCCCTTGCACCTACAGCCCCTTAATGAGCCAACCATGGAATCTGTAGGCTTGGATGCGCACCACTAAAATGACTCGTTGGGGAGGGAGGCACAACGCAGAGATGCTGACAGGTCTCCGAGGCTCCCGTCCTGAAACCCCCTGTGATTCCACAGGCCCGGCTCGGTGGGGTTGGTACAGAGACCAGCCCCTGCTTGGTGTGACGACCGGAACGGGCGACCGAGTCGCAGCAGCAACTCCGCCCCTAATGAGATAAATAGCCTCTCTGAGCTGCAGTGAGGGATGGGGACGGTAAGCCAGGCCCCCATGTCACAACCAGGGAGGCTCCGAACTCACCTGTGGCAAAATGTAGGCAAGTGCTTGGAGAAGTCACGGGTGGCAGAAAGGCTGGAGAGCGGGGTGGGGAGGGTAGCCCTGAGGATCCTAACTCCTTGGGCAACCACGAGCCTCCTGAGGCTTCGGTTCCTACTCATTCATTCACTGATGCAGGGTCATCGGTGGGCAGAGGGCAGTCTGCATGGCTGCCCGGGGCTGACGCTTTGCTCTGTGATCTCGGTCAGGTCACTTCCCACCTCTAAGCCTTCGGGCCTCTGGCCTTGGCAATCAGCCACGCGCCCAGCCCTGGAACCAGCCCACCTGTGCTCCACACGGCCTGCTGCAGGAAAGGCAGGTCCCCTGGGAGATGTGACTCCACCTCCAGCTCGGCCCCTGCCCCAGCGGCTTCTCTGAGTCTCCGCTTCTCGGCTAGGTAGGGGTGAGTCATCCTGGCCTCCCAAAAGTGTTGTGAGGATTACACGAAATCCCTTAGCGGCGGCGTTCAGCACATGCCCAGTAACTGGGGCTTGATAAGCGTTACCCCGGCCTTTCTCCAAAGTCACCATTCGTGGGAAAATAGGCTTTGTAAACTCTGGCCTATCACCACCTTGCGAAGCCTCCGTTTATTCAGGGAGGTGTCAGCCCCACCTGGAAGGGTGAAGTCTGAGAATACTCTCTCCAGCCACGCCCCTGCCTCTTCCGGGTCTTTCCCTGTCACATGACCCCAGCCCCCAGGAGAAGCGATGCCCTTTCTCTTTGAAACCTAGCATTCTCGCGCTCTTTCCCCTCTTCGGATCCAAACCCTGCCCTTGGAAATGGTCCAGACGACTCAATTATATTAAAGTGTGAATGACTGACTTGGCTGGGGTTTTGTCTCTCGTTGGGGGTTGCCTTCGGGGAGGAAACAAAGCCATCTGTGGGCTGAGTGATTAGAGAGCCCTTTGGGCATCGATGTCCAAATGAAAGAGTTATCCGTGAGTCTGTGTGTCGGAGGAACCTCCCTGGAGGGGGTCCAGGATTCTGCCGGACACCTAGGCTCTTGTTCTTTGAGCAAATCGGCTCCACGGGGAGCCTGGGCTCCCGGACCCTAGCCTGCCCCTGGGGTCTAAGGCCCCTTCTGGTAGCACATCTGGACCCCAATAAAAAGCTGTTTCAGGGATTCCCAAGGAGCCCCACAGACCCACCCTGACTCCAAGCCCTGCCCACACCCCCGCTCTGAGCCACCCGCCCCAGATGGCCTCGCAGCTCCTCTGTCCTCTGCTCAGATCCCAGCTCCTGGGGTTTGGGAACAAGATGGCCCGATTCATGCCAGGCATCTTTTTGTTTACACTGCTTGGGTCTTTCTCCTTTTTGAAAAAGAAAAGGAGAGAAAAGAAGAAAAGAAAGGAGAGAAAAGGAAGCAAGGAAAGGATGTGAGGGAGGGGGAGAGGAAGGAAGGAAAAAAAATTGTACTTTGGCCAAAAGAGTTTAAAATAAAGTTTTGCCTCTTTCTTTCTCCATCCTCCCCTCCTCCTCCCCCTCCTCCTCCTCTTCCCCCTCCTCCTCCTCTTCTCCCTCCTCCTCCTCTTCTTTTTTTCCCCCAGCAGCAAATGACCAGACTCTGAAACGAAAGGGCAGGGACGCCTCTGACTGTCAGAAGACACGGGGAGGCCAGCCCTGCCTGTCACGCGGGCGCGGGGCTGTGCGGTCTGGGGAGCCACTAGTTTGGAAGCGCCGACAAGGCCCAGGAGAGGCCAATCCCCTCAAGCTCTAGCGTTTTCATAACCTTGCTGCCACCCCTCACTCGTCATTCCCTGCTGCCCCAAAATCAGAGGAGGAGGGAGGAAAGGACAGCAAGCTCAGCACTCCTCACCACGACCCCCAGATATGGGTCCATTTTCTTCCTACCATGCGTTGTTCTCTGAGCTCCTTTTATCAGTGGCCGGGAGTTCCAAGAAAGAAGAGATGGTTCTTTCTCCTTCGCGCTGTCACCACAGGACCTTGGACTCGGTAGACGGAAGGAAAGGGGAGGAAGCCAGTTCACCCCACAGCCCTCGGCTCGTTGCAGCCAACACCTACCCTTGGACGTTCTGGTCTCCAGACCCTTCCCCACACATGCTCACACACACACACACACACGTTCATGGGCACACTCAGGCACACATACACACGCTGTGCACACACACATGCTCACACACACGTTCATGGACACACTCAGGCATGCACACACACATGCTCACACACACTCAGCTGAGCACACACAGCATGCACGCAAGCACACACTCATGCCCACAGCCACGTGCCTGTATTGAGAGGCTCTCCCTTCTTCAGAACCTGTGAGCTGGGGAAGGGGCATAAGGTTTCTCAGCACCCTGGGAATGACCCTGAGGCCAGAGCCTCCTGTTCTAGGCCTTTCCTGGAGGGAGAGGACGTCAACTCCATTCTGCCTCCCTCGGTGTCCGTAGCTCAAGGTCAGAGGTACAGAGCCACCTGAGCTGCTGTGTCTCTCTCCCGGGGGTCTCCGCCCGAGCCCATCTGGCCTGGGCCCCTGCGAGCACCCAGCCAAGAGGTGTCTGGGCAGCCGCCAACCCCCACCACAAGGGTGCCGGGGCGAGTGGCGAAGTCCCGCCCCCCCGCCCCTGTCCGTCTACCCAGCTGTCCCCTGTACAGAGGCTGAGCCGGCCACGCCCCACTGTCCTTGGTCCCGGGATTCCACCGAAGCTCCGGCTCACCGTCCATGAAATCAGTGAGCTGGTTCAAATCCCCCCAGCTTGTGGAATACAAGTTGTTTCACAGGTCGGGAAACTGACACTTAGGGATGCGATGTCGTGTCCAGGGTGGCACCTGGGAGCAGGAGTCAAACCTGAGTTAGTGACATCCCTTGGGCGCGCCTCTCCCGCTGGGGGATTTCACACCCGACAGGAACCTAAGACCTCACCAGCCTTCCTGGGCACAAGCTGAGAAGGGAATGTGAGAGAAGGGTCCCCTCGTGCCCCATCCTGGCCACACTGGGCCCAGAAGGTGGATGTGCCCCTGGGGCCCAGAAAATAGCTCTAACCTGTCTCTCATCCAGCCAGACACCAAAGTCTAGACAGACCATCTTTTCCTTCTATGTCTTCAAAATGTACATTTCCTAAATTTTTGTGCCCGGAAGAAACCGTTGTTTAAGCAGACTCTGGCACACCCAGCCCCCCATTCCGGTCTCGTTCCTGCTGGGTGCCACGAATACGCTCCTCTTAGGGCCTACCGGACATGCCCCACGGAAAGCTCTAAGACTAGGGTCTGGCACACAAATGCTCTACAAGTCAGGGTATCCCAGCGTCATCATCAAATGGCAAGGTGGCACACTGGAAAGAAAGCCGGGCTTCCAACCCCAGCGTTCTCTGTCACTGGCTGGGTCTCAGTTTCCTCATTTTTCAAGTGAGGCGAAGGGGCACCTGAGTGGCTCAGTCGGTTGAGCGTCCGACTTCAGCTCAGGTCATGATCTCGCCGTTCATGGGTTCGAGCCCCGCGTCGGGCTCTGTGCTGAGAGCTCGGAGCCTGGCGCCTGCTTCGAATTCTGTGTCTCCCTCTCTCTGCCCCTCCCCCACTCACGCTCCGTGTCTCTCTCTCTCTCTCAAAGGTAAAATAAACATTAAAAAAAATTAAAAAAAAAAAATAAAGTGAGGCGGGTTCGCTGGATGCCCCAGAACGTCCATTCGGTTCTATGCTACAGCGTGCTCTGAGCTGACCAAGGCCTGACCCTCCTGGATAACATGTGTTCCAGGCCCTGTGAGCATCTGATTTCCCACGTCGATGTTTTCCAGACATGCTTTCCTCATTTCCACAGAGTAGGGGGGAGGCAGGGACCAGAAGTTTCTGCTGACAAAAAAAAAAAAAACAAAAAAAAACAGGTGCCCAGAGAGGTTATGTGACCCGCCCAAAGTCACACAGCAGACTCAACACCAGGACCCAGCTTTCCTTTCATTGCCTTCCAAGGGACGTAGTGGCTCCTTTCAAATGGAGCAGTAGGAGCGGGAACCATGGGGAGAGGGGTGAGACCGAGCTAAAGAATGGGAGCCATGTTGGAGGGTTGAACAACATTCCTGTCCCCTCTCCCCACAAGGCTTGCCAGCTGTTTGAAGTAATGAGAGAAAGGCGGGCAGCAGGAGAAACCCCCCGGCTCTGAAACCCAGCTTTCACCACAAGCAGTGAGCAGAGAGCGCCTAATGACTCCAAGCTGTTCTGGAACGTTCTCTTGGCCCCAGGGAGCCGCCTTGGAGTCCGGCTGCTGTGCGCGGCAGCCGTGTGAACTGCTTGCAGGCAGCGAGCCCGGCCACCAGCGACCACCAGCGACCACAGCCACGGGGCCACTGGCAGGTGGGGCCGGGGGAGGGGCAGCTCCCTCCTTTCTTAGCATGGACGTCCAGAATCAGCCGGGTTAGCAAGGAACGGGGCTGTGTGGCCAAGAGGGCTCAGGCTCCAGCTCCCCCTCCTTTCCTGCCAGCCGATAGAATGGACCCAGCCTGGGGTCAGAAAGGCACTTGGGGCACGTCTCCCCCGCCGCCGGGCAGCGCCCAGGACCAGAGCAGCTCGGGCCACGATGAGCCAAGGGCTCCAGTCTGTGAATGCCCCTCCCCACCCTTTCCTCCCACTAGCAGCTGAGTGCTTAGGCCTAGGTGCTGACTCAAGCCCTGCCACTTAGGAGCTGTGTGACTTCGGGCAAGTTACTTAACCACTCTGGGCAAGGTACTTAACCTCTGAGGCAAACACCTATCTCCTAGGGTTATTGCGCTGGATAAATGAGTCTTGTTGATCTTACTTCCGTCAGCCTCTCCCTGCTCTCCTCTGCTGCAGCCCACCTTCCCTAGACTCACTGTCAACCCATTCTCCCCTGGTGTCACCGAAAAGGCAAAGCTGAGGCCTGAGTGATTCAGCCAGCAGAGAGACAACAAACCACTTTTTGAATCAGTTTGTTAGTCACGTAGACGGCAAGTGGAAGAGTGACCAGAGGGGCCAGCTCCCCAGGCCCTTGTCCCACACACCAGAGAGGATGACAACGAAGCAGAAAGGGGCCAGATGAGTTCAGTGCGGGTGGTGAGATATCCCACTGCTTAGGAGCCGGGTCTAGACTGCCACTGAGCAGTTTTATGGCACGCGGCTAGCCCCAGAGGCCATGGGGCAGAACCCAGGCGGCGTCAGAACCCAGGTGGCGGTGAGAAGTGGTCTCATGACAGCCTCCCAGGGGAGGTAAGTGGGAGATGGCCTCCTAGCGGCCCCTCACAAGCCTCCCCATCTCTGGCCTTTCAGGGATCGCAAGGTGAGTTCCTCTGAGACTTCAGCGACTGGTTCAAGCCTTTGCTGAGTGGCCTGGGCAGATACGGCAGTCAGCTGTCTCCCTTTTCTCTCTGCGACGGTGGGGCCCCAGGCGTGGCCGGGCCCCTCTTCACAGCCTCATGGCAATCGTGGTGATGATGGCGACAGCTAGCATTCATTGGGTGCCCTCTGTGCCCGGCCTTGTGCTGAGGGTCTTGTGTATGTTGATATAAATGAACTCAAACCATCCAAGTCTCCCCGCTGAGGTTATGAGGGCCTCGCCTGTGGAAACCTGGTCTCCCTCCTTCACTGCTGTGTCGCCACAAGCCTGGCACGCACAGGTCCTTGTAGCAGATGCTGCCCATGGCTTCCCATGCCTTTCTGCTCCCGTGTCTCTTGGCCCCGGGGGTTCTACACTGGCTCCCAGAATCCTCCAGCAAGTTGGAGTCCCAGCTCCCACAGTGGCCACCTGCTGGAAACACATCCTTTCCCGGCTTCTTCCGTTAGCCTTCTTAATTCCCCCATTCAACTACCAACAGACTAGTCCCAAGTAAATCTAGAAATAAGTTACTGTACCTACGTCCTTATCTCAGAGTCGGCTTCCGGGGGAACCCAAACTAAGACAGGGCTTCCTGTGTGCAGAAGATACACTGTGGGGTTACAGGGAGGTAAACCACTAGCCTCACAGTTCTCCACAATTTTCGTTGTTATGATAAACATGTATTTCTTTGGCCATTACATCAAAAATATATTTATTTAGAGGCGCCTGGCTGGCTCAGTCACTAGAGCATGTGACTCTTGATGTCGGGGTTGTGAGTTCGAGACCCATGCTGGGTGTAGAGATTACTTAAAAATCAAAACTAAAACTATGGTAAACTCCACATTGGAAAGATGAGCTCCAGCCACAGAGGAGGAGAATCCCCTTCCTGCCCAGGGGAGCGTGCTAACGATCACCCAGACAGGAAGGCCATGGGTGTGTGTAGGGGAAAGAGGATAGCACAAATGCCTGGGGGTGGCAGGAGTGGTCAGGGAGGGCTTCCCGGAGGAGGGAGCAAGGGAGCTGGGCCTTGAGGATGGTTTGGAATGAAACAGATGGTGAGTGGAGCTCTCAGGCGTCAGTGAGGGTGTGAGCACCCACTCCAGGCAGGGACAAAGGACCGGTGAAGGTTGCTTGTGGGGTCCTGGGAAGCCCAGTTCTGCTCTTCACCAGCTGGTGACTTTGGGCAATAACTCTGCCCCTCTGAGCCTCCCCTCCTTATCTGTACAGTGGGCGTCACAGCCGTGCCTACCTCAGGGCATTGCTATGAGGATTATTAGACAAGGTGATGTGGGCAAAGAGCCTGACACAGAGCGTGTGAACAGAGCCCAGAGGCGACCGCTGGGGGGGTGCGGGACACCCAGGGCTCCCCGTCTGGGACACCTGGCTCACTGTCTGCCACTAATGGGACGGCTCGGGAGGTGCCGGGATGGCATCTGGAGAGGCACAGTGCCAGGTCCCCTCACTTCTGGCCCCTGCCGTCAGGACGCTCGGGTAGCCTCATGCAAAGTGAGACTTGCGTCTCAGCTCCACCTGCCTCCAAAGCTCTAGGGCAGAACCGGATGAAGGAACAGAGGAGAATACGGTTTATAAACTGTCAAGTACGGGTACTTTGGAGGGATCAGAGCGAGGGCCCCACGACTCAAATTCAAGATGGGTCTTCTTACAGCAGAGACATTATGACGGGGCTGGAATTCCTAGAAGTTTCAAGCTGGCAATGTTTCTAGATGGAATAGTCTAGATCAACACCCACACATGCCCCATTTCTAGACACTCAAACCAAGGCCCAGGAAAGGAGGACGATTTACCCAAGGCCTGACACAGCTGTGTTAAGACACGAGCCAGGGCAGGGACTTGAACCAAGGACTCTGGTGGCCAGCCGGTCCAGGGCACCCTCCTCCCCACCGAGCCTGCCAGGAGCACGGCCACCTTTGAAGCAACCCCCTCCGCCCCACGTCCGTCCTCCCCTTCCCAGCCCGCGCCATCTGTCCGGCTTCGCCGTCCCTCGCGCGGCCTCCGCCCCCACCTTCAACCCACCCGCGCTCTGCATCCGCTCCCACCTGGTGACTTGGCTCTGAGCGTTGATCTCGGAGAAGCGGCGTTGGCATGGGTCTGTGGTTGCAAGACTCCCCACCTCTGTTTACGGGTGTTTATCCAGTTGTGTCCTGTCTGCCCTTCTCGCCTGGAAGCAGGATGGCTCATCCTGCCTCCTGGTACCATCGATCACTCCCTGTGGGCTCTGACCTCTGTCCACAGTGGGCGCCGGGAGCCGGCCACGAGCCAGCGTGGAGCCCGGCCCTGGGCAAGGCTGGCGCAAGTTGGGGGTGTGAGGATCTCCCAGAGAAAAGGGGGCTGTGTTCTTGGAAACGCGGCCCCCGTATTAACAATCATAAGGTTTAAAATTTTTTTTTTTTTAACATTTATTTATTTTTGAGACAGAGAGAGACAGAGCATGAACAGGGGAGGGGCAGAGAGAGAGGGAGACACAGAATCTGAAATAGGCTCCAGGCTCCGAGCTGTCAGCACAGAGCCCGACGCGGGGCTCGAACTCACGGACCGCGAGATCGTGACCTGAGCCGAAGTCCGCCGCTTAACCGACTGAGCCACCCAGGCGCCCCTACAATCATAAGGTTTTTTTTTTTTTTTTTTTAAGTTTATTTATTTTTGGGACAGAGAGAGACAGAGCATGAACGGGCGAGGGGCAGAGAGAGAGGGAGACACAGAATCGGAAACAGGCTCCAGGCTCCGAGCCATCAGCCCAGAGCCTGACGCGGGGCTCGAACTCACGGACCGCGAGATCGTGACCTGGCTGAAGTCGGAGGCCTAACCGACTGCGCCACCCAGGCGCCCCAATCATAAGGTTTTAAATACCAGTTCCCATTTGGTGCCCATTCACTCTAAGTAAGGACTATACTAAGTGCTTTCCACCTGCCGTCCTGCTGAAGCTTTCCACCCCCTCTCTGCCGGATATAGTCCTGGCTGCACCTATTTTTCAGGTGGAAAGGGTCAGAGAAGTTTTATTTAGCTACAGATCACGCAACCCGGGGGTGGTGGAGCCAGGATTCACACCCAGGTCCTTTGGGCCCCCAGTCCCCTGGCTGGTCATCGCTCCATTATACTGATTACTCCTTCCATGACCCACGGATGACTGGAGTCTGCCTTCGCACACTGCTGCAGGGAAGGCGGTAGGTTCCGCGCACCCCCTCCGCCCCCCGAAGGCTCCTCCGGAGGCCGAATGGGTCGCAGCCATCTTAGAGCCGCCTGCCAGGAAACCTGGGACCCAGTCAGCGGGTGGGACCGCAGTGTGATAGTGGGAGTCGAGACGGATGGCAGAAACAAAACACGCCACCGTCTCCGACACAGCAATTCCTCTTCTAGAAACGGATCACCCTGGGCACAACAGTACGCGCGCGCAGCTGTGCACCACCGACGACGTGGGGGCATGGGGGTGCCTGTGCACAGACGTTCGCTGCGGACGACCTATGCGTTCGTCAGCAGGCGGGGGTTACGCAAGCCCTCGTGCGTCCGTAGGGGGACCACGAGGCGGCAGGGAAAAGAATGCGGCGGACACATAAGAACTGGCAGGAAGGCGTCCAACACATCTGGGAGGCAGAAGAGAGCAAACTGCAGAACGCTGTGAGGTGAGTATTTGAAACGCCCCCAAACGGCTCCAATGATACAGAAGTATAAACAAACGCCAAGAACACGGGCCACGGCCATACACTGTAGACAGTAGTTCTCCAGGGAGAGAATGGGTTTGAGAGTGTGGAAGTCAAGTAGGATCGGTACCGTTGGCTCTGCGCACTCGTGTAGTTTTTTGTTTTTGTTTTTTTTTTTTCCTAATGAGAAGGCTCAGGAGCCACTTGTGTAAGTAAAAACCAAAGCCAAGCCCCGGGCAGAGGCAGCTCTCGGTGGGGCCACGTCTGCAGGGGAAGGAGGCAGCGAGAGCGGGTTTCTCGGGCCACTGAGATCGGCTGGTCAGCCTGATCCCAGGGAAGACCCCCCCCCCCCCGCGGTGTCCCCAGGGAAATAGCCCCCTCGCCCTGTTGCTCCCAGGGCAGCATCCCAAAGTGGTTCACACGGCCTCAGGCCTAGGGGCCTCGTCCGGCCGGCCCAACGCTCCAAGAGGGGCCACAGGGAAGTTGGGAGGCCCATTCGGTGGAGGAGGTGACTCAGAACCAGAACCCACAGGACAGAACCAGGGGGCATCCGCGGCGTCCGGTCCCACAGCGGGGAAAAGGAAGTCGGTTTCAGGAACAAATAGGGGTGGCCGTTCGTTCTGCAAGAGGGACACGGGCAGATGCACTTGGGAAGGACGTGTAGGTCTGGGCTTGGGAAGAGTGGCCCTCAGCCGCAGGGGTGGAGCCCCTCCAGGCGCCAGCCCCAGAATGAGCCCTCCCAGCATCCCTCGCCACCCCCTCGGCCCTCATCGCTGCATGCCTGCCCCCACCTCCACCAAGAGAGCCCCTTCCCAGCTCCAGGATGTCGGGGAGCACTGACTCTGGCGTCAGTCAGACCAGTTTGAATTTGCCTCTTACCAGCTGTGCCAGCAAGAGCAGGGCACCTCCCTTACTGAGCCCCCATTTCCTCATCTGGAAACGAGAAAATCCTAGAAATGTCTCACAGGCCCTTTGGAAGGTTACAATAGATAGTATTTATAAAGCATCGTTACGGTGCTTGATGCGTAATAGGTGCTTGATAAATTTGCCTGTTAATTACTCCTGGGTCCCAGCTACTACCCGGGCAGCGCAGGGGGGTTTTCCAAAAGGCCTCAGATCCAGCACAACTCCAGACATCCTACTTTAAAAAAAAAAAAATCTCCTAAGACAACAAATAAATTTCCCCTTCATTTCCAAAAACGGGTTCACAAGCCCCTGCCTAAACCCCTCACAGCTTGGATGTGTTTCAGAATTCAGAACGTTCCAGATTTGAGACATACATTTATAAACACATCAAACCCCTAGTGGGGTCTGGGTGGCACCCCATGATCACATATAGTAATATTTTTTTTAATGTTTACTTGTTTTTGAGACAGAGGGAGACACAGAATCTGAAGCAGGCTCCAGGCTCTGAGCTGTGAGCACAGAGCCCGACGCGGGGCTCGAACCCATGAACCGCAAATTCATGACCTGAGCCGAAATCAGATGCTAAACCCACTGAGCCACCCAGGCGCCCCAAGCATAGTAATATTTTTGAGCCAGACATACGAATATTCACACCAGGGGGGGGATACACAAAACTCAGTAAACAGTCCCCTGTCAGCTCAGCTCAGGTTTCTCTGCCAAATGAGTTACAAAAAGCTTTAGTTCTCGGAGCTTCTGGTGGCTGGGAATTGTGGATTAGGGACTGCAGATCTGCTTTATAAATGCATTGCACTTCCAAAAGGACCTTTGCTGCACCGCGACAATTCTGGGAAGAAGGCATTTTTGTCACCACTTTGCAGATGAAGAAGTGAAGGCTTAGAGAAGGGATGTGACTTATCCAGCATCACACAGCCAGTCAGTGTCAGAGCCAGGACTAGGACCTGAGATCCTAAGTTTGTTGGGAAGGCAGCGAGAAGCGGGGAGTGGAGAATGTGGGGCGGAAGGCCTTTTCTCTCTCCCCTGCTCCCCGCTGAGCACCCCCCCCCCACCGCCGGGGAAGCCGCTCAGGGCTGGCTAGAGGGGTCCTCCTGTGCACAGAGCCCCAGATGATGGCCTCACAGGTCTCTCTCTCCACCTGTCAGTTCCCGGGGGTGATAGTAATGAAACTGTAACGGAAAAGAGTTCTCACCCTAGCACGTGTTTTCATTTCAGCCCAACAACCAAGATATTTCCTGGCATCTGGGTTCAATTGCAGGCAGACGGGGTGCTGGTGGAGGCAGCAGTGGAGGAAGGAGAGACAAAGGAAAGGCTGAGGCTTCCCAGTTCCACTGTGGATGTGCCCGGAGGGGCACGGTGCCCTCTCCTTGTGGGGTCACTGCGGCCCAGACTGGCCGGATGATGGAGAACCAGGGCGGCGGGGTGTAAAGGAAGGACTGAGGACACAGAGGCGGGGCACGATCGGCTGGGATGGTGGCCTCAAGGGCAGGGCTCATTTTTCGGCAGATGCTCTGGATGCTGTCGAGTCCTCTGCGGGTAGGCAGAGCCATCCATGGGATGAATCCTCCCCGTGAGCCTTTCAGCCTCAGGAGAGTGTGTTTGGGTCTCTGTCTGGGGACTGGGCAGCTAGACCCACCAGCTCTACGCTCCCCATGGGAAGGTCCCAGAGGCTCGAACACCAAGTTTGGATTAAAAGTCTCAGTTTTGCTTTGCAAAAGCTGAGCCTGTGCCCCAAGCCTGCCCTCCCCTAGCACAGAGAGCAGCAGCCCAGCTCTCAGGGTTAAGCCCAGCTCATTCTGGAAGATTGAGCTGCCTTGCTTTACTCTAAACTATGAGCTGGTGACCCTTGGTCAAGGTCTTTACTAGCCCAAGTGCAGCCTGGCCTCCACGTTCTGGTGTGTGCCCGCCCAGGCCCACCCACATGTGCTCTGGCACACAGCGGCAGCTGGCGTGACATGGTGTCTACATTCACGGGCTCGGGGGACCTGGGTGGCTCAGTTAGCTGAGCGACCAGCTTCAGCTCAGGTCATGATCTCATGGTCTGTGAGTTCCAGCCCAGCCTCGGGCTCTGTGCTGACAGCTCGAAGCCTGGAGCCTGCTTCAGATTCTGTGTCTCCCTCTCTCTGCCCCTCTCTGGCTTGCACTCTGTCTCTCTCACTCTCAAAAATAAATAAACATTAAAAAAATTTTTAATAAATAAATTCACGGGCTCCGATGTTCCAGTCCTGTGTTATGCATTGTGCTGTGCAAACTTGAAGTTGCCTAACTTCTCTGTGCCTGAGTCTCCTTGTCTACAGAATGGGCATGGTAATAGCACCCACTTACAGGCTTCTGGGAGCAAAATGAGCTAATTTATGGTAAGTTCTCTGTCACAGAAGCTATTACCAGAGAAGCCAAAGGACAAAAGTGCTTCTGAGAATCAACTGGACATTCCCCTCACCCTACAGACGAGACTCCTTGAGACCCAGACAGGGGGAGGAGGTCTCGTAAATCATGGAGCAGGAACGAGGTCTGGGCCTTCTACCGGGACCTGCCCCACTCCTCACTCCCCTCTGGCTTGAGTCTGTCTCCAGCCTCTCGGAAGTCCTTTGCTTCACTGTCCCTCAGAGCAGTGGTGACTGCGACTAAGTGAAAGCAAACAAAAAATAAGCAAGTCTCTCTGGAAAAGTGGTGCCATCTTTGAAACAATATATAGATGTATAGATGTTAGATATGTCTGCACATGCTTAGTGAGAAGTCTGGAAGGAAATAAACCCAGTTCAGCGGGAATGAGTACTCGTGTTTTACTTTATATTCTTTTGTCGTGATAAATCTTTCTTCCTGCTTGTGTCAGCTTTGTAAGATAGATGGGTAGATGACTGATAGATAGATGATAGATGATAGATAGGTGAGTGAGAGAGAGAGAGAGAGAGAGAGATGATAGATGTAGACATATAGATAGATAATAGAGACATGATAGGTAGATAGATAGATAGATGATAGATAGATGATAGATAGATAGATGATAGATGTAGACAGATAGATAGATAATAGATACATGATAGATACATAGATAGATAATAGATGATAGATAATTGATAGATGATAGATGTAGACAGATAGATAATAGATACATTATAGATAGATGATAGATGATTGATAGATGATAGATGTAGACAGATAGATAATAGATACATGGTAAATAGATAATAGATGATAGATGATTGATAGATGATAGATGTAGACAGATAATAGATACATGATAGATAAATAGATAGATAAATAGATAAATAGATGATAGATGATTGATAGATGATAGATGATCAATGTAGACAGATAGATAATAGATACATGGTAGATAGATAGATAGATAGATAGATAGACAGATAGATGATAGAATGCAATCCTTTAGAAAACCTTCAGATTGTTGGTTACAGAATGCCCAGCTTGCCAGCCTGGCCCAGAGGCTGCAAGCTAAGTTGTGTGCAGGCTTTGGCTTCAGACAGGGCTGCATTCAGGATAACTAGGATCAGAGAGGCAGGGAAGACAGACATGACTTGGCAGGGCTAAGCCCAGGAGAAGAAAGGCAATGTGTGGGTGAGGGACTCAAGGGCCCCTGTGGCAGTGTGAGCTGATGCCCTGGTGTCTGCCTGCCAACCGGTTGGGTGTGTTTGCAGGGCTGACTTACCTAGAACCATTCCAGAGCCTATGCATCTCGGGACGCAGATGTCACATGTTCCCACAACAGGTGTGGAAGGCAGACCTAGACTGGATGAGCCGGTGAGGGGGTGGCTGTCCCTTGCCATCCTGCTTTTGACTTCCAAACCCCAACATATGGCTTGGTTCTTCTCTTCCCTCTCAGGATAGAATAGTGGATGTGTATGAGGGCGGGCTGTTGTTGGGGGGGAGGTAAGACCTGAATCACTTCAGTGTCAGCAAGACATGTCTCAGAGAAACCTGTACTTCTCGGGCCCAAACTCGGAGGAAGGAGTCTGAAGCAGCACCTAATCCAACCCCAAGAAGCACTGATGTCAGTCAGCCCATGGATGAAGCCTCCTCTGGCTGGAAGCTCACTTGCACCTGAGAGGACCCGCTCGTGCTGATTTGACCAAGGTCTTCCAACCCTAGTAATGATTCTCTTTAGCCAGGAAAGGACAAGCAAGTCCAGGGTCCTGGGCATCACAAGGAACCCCAAGATTTTTTCAACATGGCGCAACTTGCCAATGGCTCACGAGGAAAGGGCCAGGCCTAAGAGGCCTCTCAAGTCCTTTGTTCAAAGGGCATCCCCACTGGACTGTCATGGGATGTAATGTGTTTCCCCCTCCTACTCTGTGGTTTGTCTTCAATTTTCTTTAGTTGTCTTCTTTCTCTTTTTTTAAATAACAGCTTTCTTGAGTTATCATTCACACACCATATAATTCACTCACTTGAAGTGTACAATTCAATGATGCTTAGTATCCTCATGGAGTTGTGGGACCATCACCACAATCAGCCTTAGAATGTGTTCGTCGCACCAAACAGAAGCCTCATACCCATCAGCGGTCACTCCCAATCCCCCTCACTTGCCCCCGAACCCGCACCCCCCAACCACTAATCAATCTACTTTCTGTCTCTATAGCTTTGCCTCTTTGGGACCTTTTATATAAAAGGAATCCCACGATACGAGCCATTTGTGACTGGTTTCTTTCACACAGCATAATGTCTTCAAGGTTTGTCCATGCTGTAGCACGTATCAGCGCTCCATTCCTCTTTGTTGCCAAATCATATTCCCTGGCACGGATAGACCACGTTGTGTTTATCCATTTGTCATCCAACAGAAATTTAAGTTGTTTCTACTTTTTGGCTATTACAAATAAGGCCGCCATGCACATTCATGTACAAGCGTTTGTGTGGACATATGGGTTTGTGTCTCTTGGGTACATCCCTAGGGGTGGAAATACTGGGTCCTATGGTAAGTCTTTGTTTAACCTTTTTAAAGGAAATAAATTGAGGAATTCAGTTGGAGGAATTGGCAGACTGTTTTCAAAAGTGGCTGCACCATGTTACATACCCACCAACAGTATATGAGGGCGTTCCAGTTTCTCCAAATCTTGACTAATACTTGTTATTATCTATTTGCGTGTAACCATCCTAGTGATGTAAAGTAGTCATTTATTGTGATCTTTATTTACATTTCTCTGATGGCTAATGGTGTTCAGTCTCTTTTCATGTGCTTGTTGGCCATTTATATAGCTTTTTAGGAGAAATGTCTATTGATATCCTTTAATCTGGGTAATTTATTTTTTTAATTGAATTTCAATAGTTTTTTATAGTCGAGATTCAAGTCCACTGTTAGATACAGGATTTGCAAATAATTTCTCCCATTCCGTGGGCTGTCTTTTAACTCTCTTGATGATGTCCTTTGAAGCACAAAAGTTTTTAATTTTGATGAAGTCCAGTGTATCTATTTTTTAAAAATATTGTTCCTTACGCTTTTGATGTCATATTTAAGAAACCATTGTCTAATTCCAAGGTCACAAAGATTTATAGCTATGTTTTCTTCTCAGAGTTTTATAGTATCTAGTTCTTTAGGTCTTTGATCCATTTTGAGTTAATTTTTGTCTATGGTGTGAGGTAGGGATCCAACTTTATCTATGTGCATGTAGATATCCAGTTGTCCTATCTTCTGATGTCCCATCTTAGATATAATGTGTTTGACTTAATATTTTATTTTAAAATTAGTACATTTGGGATCTTGTTTGACAAATCCTTCCCTACTCCACAAGATCAGAAAGATATTCACTTACATTTTCATTTAAAAATGTAATTTTACATTTCTTTTATGTAAAATATATTTTTTATATTTACATTTTTAAGCTTTTCATTTTAGGGTAAGGTAAGGATTACATTTGGTTCCCCTCCCTCACCCATCGCCACCTAGTTACTCTGTAGCACGTGGGGAAACCCCGTGCCTCTCCCGCTGTGCCACCCGCCTCATGTACCGGGAGGGCCATGGAGGTTGGTGTCAAACCACCTAGGTTCAATTCTCACTCCAGCCGCGTGATTGGTGGCCATCTTTGAACCTCTCTGAGCCTCAGCTTTTCCCACCTGTAGATGGGAGCATCATCTCTGCCTGTCTGCTTCATTGGGCTGTCTGAGAATAAAATCATTAAGAATTGTCAAAAGCAAAACAGAATAATGATATGATGATGTCAATAACAAAGAAGATTCAGAGCGGTCAGACCTGAGGCTTCCCCCATTCTCGGCATTTCGGAGGAATGACTGCTTTAAGCTAGCTTCATCCAATGAACCCTAGGGAACCCCAAGGGTTCTATGGAGTGGGGGAGGCTCTCTGGGGAGGAGAGTCCAGAGTATAAATGCCACAGTGAGCAAAGACTAGCCTGGGCCGGGGGTCCTGGGAGACAGGGCAGCAGAGTCCTGGTGCTTAGGACATGGGCAGAGAACCTGGAGGGGACAAGAGGACCCACCCTGAATGTTTGGATGGGTCCTAGAGAGGGGGAGTCGAGGCCAGCTCACCTGAGCCTGGGAAGAGCCCAGAGGCTGACTGGGTAGTCTCCATCCTCCAAAGGTCTCACGCGAAGCCGGCTGATGGACAAGCCTGACCGCCTTCTCTCACAGTGCCCGAGTGAGGCCTGGTCTGCCCAGATTGCACTGCTCTGTAGTGCTGGGAGATTTTACACAAGCCAGGCTCTCCTGCCAGCCTGAGGGCTTCCCGGGGGCAGGAGGCATAAACCCTGACACCCAGTAGATGTTCAATAAGTGTCTGTGAGTGAAAGAAAGGAAGAATGGGTTTAAACAACAGGCCTGGGGATTCTGCTGAGTCAGGCTCCCTGGGGCTCAGAACTATCCATCCGGGGTCTGAGGACAGGTCTGCTTCTTCCTCGAAACATGTGCCGTCTCCAGATTTTCTCTCCTGCTGTTTCCACGGCACCTTCCACGGCCCCACCTTCCCCAAACCCCCTTTCACCTCAAATCTTGGTGCCCATCCTCCCGGACCCACTCTTTCTCTCTCCTGCTCTCTGAAACGGCCCTCTCCCCTTCTTCCTTCTCCTCCAGAACCTCAGACTTTTTTCTCCAGAAGCTTCTCAGCTCTCCCAGAATCTCCTCCCTCTCCTTCCCAGAGTTCTTCGGAACAAACCCATTCAGCAGTCAGTCACTTATATCCTGAGCTGTGGGTTTGGCCAAAAGCCAGCTCCCTCTGTTTCCCTTTGTGGGGGTGTCATTCGTTCATTGACCTTTGCTTCGTAGAGGGAAGAAAGCCTGAAATATTCCTACAAATCTCCATCCAAACCCTGCTCTTGCAATACGGACACCCCAGAGCTCCTTGCAGTGCACTGTGTCTGGAAAAATCCAAGCAGCCCCCACATAAGGCCAGTGTTCCAAACTGGGAAAAACAATTTCCATCCTGATGAGCCACAAGCCACCCCCGGTGCCCCCACCCCGCGCACGGCACACGGAGGCCAGAGCCAAGGGCATGGCTCCGCCCGGGATGCGCTCCCACCTCGGCCTGGTGGGAGCAGAGGAGGGCGAAGCGGAGAAGATGGGGAAATTGGGGGTGACAGAGCCAGGTAGGGTGGAGAAAGAGAGAAACGGAGAAACACGATGTGGGCCAAGCTCGCAAATATCGAAACCCGCAGCCAAAGCTGCCTGTCGTCACTCTCTACGCCTCCACTCCACTCTCGGAGGAGACTGGCTCTGTAATGCAGATTCCCCCACATTGTAATAAGCCCCGGAGGATTTCTCTTTTTTCCTAGGAGCTGGGTCATGCAACACGTGTCTGCTAGGTGCTGCAAAGTTATTTTCCAGGGCGCCTCTGACGGGCCATTGGCTTCCTGTTCCGGGCTTCCTGTTTATAGATGTACCCCAAAATGTAGAAACGCAATTAACAGAGGTATGCTTTTGTTTTATCGTTAATTTAGAGACAGAGACTGGTTCTAAGTACAAAACCCAAAGAGATACCTTCTAGAATATTCCATGGGACCCTTTCTCCCTGATTCCTTCCTGCAACCACACATTGTTAATTTCCTTGTCTGTGATTTGCCCGTCTCCCATCTGTTCACCTGTGCCACCTCTGGAACCACTGCTTGGCTTTGCATTGGAACCCACACCTGCCTTTGCTTAGGAGAACGTGGATCACACCTATTAATTCAGCAGCTACCAGTGCGCCCTGACATGCAGCCCAGGAAGCCAAGAAACACAGCGATGTCTGCGGCTGTGGGAAATTGAGGAAAGAAGTTTATGAGCCTAGCGTTCTGCTCAATTAAGCTGTCGCTGGGTGTTTTGAAACCGTGGGCCAAATACAAAAACGCACTTACAATCATTTGCATTTACGCTTGGCAACTTGCTTCCAATATTACCATTATTAAACTGGAAACTGTTTTCCCCTTAAATATACAATTTAGCCTTTTTTTTTTTTTTTTTAAAAGGCATCATTTCATTACATCTTGGAGTCAAAATTTTCCCTCCAGAGGAATCCATCTCCGATTTAACAATTAAAGTCAAGGAAAAATTGGGATTCAGTATGTGGCAACTAATTTTGCATTGTTTTCCTCCCTGCTACGTGTGTTGTAATCTTCCCTTCTCCCATCCATTCCCCAGGCCTTTTGGCATTTAGGGCCCCTTGCTGTTGCTTGCTGTAGCTCTAACGGACAACCATGAAATCCCGAGCTTAACCCCTGAGAGAAGTATGGTCTGGGAAGGAGATCAGAGTCCGTGGTGCTTTAAATACAGCCAGATCCCCAAACACGGGCTCGCAGGAGCTGCAGTTATCAGCTCGGAACTGGGACGGTACTGGGAGCTCATCCACCTCCAAACAGACAATGATCTGTTTTCCAGAACCACCATCTCGCTACACTCTTTTTGAAGTTCTCCAAGAGGTAGAAACTTCACCGGCACCTGTCCTGGAGCTTTGTGGCCAGTCAGTGCTCTCTCTCTAACTTACCGCAATCTCCCCAGCTCCGGCCACGTGGCTAGGGTTGGCAGATTTGGTCAAGACAGAAACCAAATAACAGGAAACTTAGTTGGGTTTTAATTTCAGGTGAACAACGAATCGTTTTTTAGTATAAGTATATCTCAGGCCATGTTGGGGATATACTTATACTGAAAATAATTGGTCATTTATCTGAAATTCAAAGCTAGCTGGACACCCTTTAGTTTTCTCTGGCAATCCTTGGCATGACCACATCTCAGGCTGATGTTGACCGCGGACTGTGAGCATATAACCCCTTCCCAACCAGAGACTGGCCTTGAAGTACTGACTTCTCACTGCAATCTGGGAAGATCTGCCTTGTCCCATAGGAGAGGGGGTGGTCTGGATACCAACCCCTAGGCTGGAGCACAGTCTACATTGGGGTCGGGAGATTGAATTCAGTGTGAAAGGCCATGATGATGTCTGATGACTGACTGCCATCATCTGTAAGGGGGGATGGGAAGGCGTGTCCCCGCCGACCGGGCAAGTCCCAGCAGCCAGAGTGGGACGTGAGGCATGACCCTCCTCCCCTGTATCAGTGAGGAGATGCCACACAGAATGCACTGACAGGCCTGGGGAAGCCAGAGCAGAGGCTGCCACAGGTGGGGTGGGGGCGGCACGTAGGAGGCAGTAGCCAAGGGACAAATAGGGCGGAGGGAAAGGAAGCAGAGAGGAAAGAGGAGAGGTGAGGCGAGCCCTTTCGCGGCCTGTGGGTACAGAGGCTCTCGGGAGGTGCTGAGTATGTGGGGGCACTGCTTGGAAAGGCAGGGAGGCTGCGGGCAGAGCAGGAAAAGCAGAGGTGGGTGGGGGCCTCCTGAGGCCCCAAAGAGGGAACGTTCTTTTTTTTTTTTTAAACTTGATATGTTCTGGCCACTGCTTTAGTCAGCATTCTCAGCTGCCAATAAAAGAAACTCAAGTCAGGTTGGCTTAAACCGTAAGGAGAATTCACTGGCTTTAAGAGGCTGGGAGCAGAGGTTGCTTTATGTCTATCTGGACTGGGAGACTGGGAGGCCCAGGCAATGTCAGCACGCTGTCTCTTGCTCTTGTCTCCTGGATCTCTTTTTCAGTGTTTTGGCTCATCACATGATGCTCTGTGTGGCTCCAGGCTCTTCCGTCAGCAGTGGTGCTGGCAATGGTCCCCGGGCTCAGCCCCCTCGGTCAGGTCTGGTGCACATGCTCACTCCCGAATTATCACTAGGCCAGGAGGAGAGAAGTCACTGATGTACCAGGCCTGGGTCAAGGATGTGAGTCTGCGGGTGGGGTAGGGGGTCCACACGCCCATGTTGGGGACTGACCGAGAAAGAGGCGGTCCCTCAGTGGAAAATTGGATACCGTTGACAGAAAAGGTGAACGGTAAGAAACGGATGCTGGGCAGATTAAAGAAAAATCCCCGAGATCCAAGATGATGAACTTTCACATCAAAGCTGATTTCATTTGCTCCTTGCGGTTGAGGGTGCTAGATCATCAGCTTATCTTACGGAGAAACTGAGGCTCAGAGACCTTGGGACTTGTCCCAGGATCATGGAGCAAAGTGGAGGCAGGATAAGGTTGGAACTCAGGTTTCTCCGGTCCGGACACGGCTACCCCGAAAGAGCCAGCCTAGGCAGCTGCCCTCCCGGCAGAAACATGGGGCCTGGCCCCTGCCTTCCATGGGCTTCGCCAGCCACAGCCAGACCACACCCGGCCACGGAGAAGACAGTTGCCAAAGCCCACGTAAAGGAATGAGAATTTCTTCTGACCAACTCCAGCGTGTGTGTGCAAAGGGGTAAGGAGAGCCAGTCAGGGGCCTCAGAGAGAAATGGGGTGACTACAGCTGGGTATTTACAGTGGCAGGAATGTTTACCAGAAGCAGCGAGGAATGGGCCCCCTAGCTGGGGACCCAAGGAGCAGGGCTGCATCAACAAGCAGCCCAAATGTGGGAACTGGCAGGAAGAGCTTCCTGTAACCCCTGCGGCCCCAGGAGGGCCCAGAAGACCCAGAGCCGAGTCACCAGACAGGCAGCTTTGACCTGCAGCTCCTGGCTGGTCACGGAGGCCTGAGGCTCTGGCCCACCCCCAGCCCGCAGGGTGACCCTGAGCACATTACCTCATCTCCTGGGTCTCAGTCTTCCCATCTGTAAAATGAAGCATGAAGGTCAAATCAGTGGCTTTCCTTGCAAGAAACACCTTGTTACTGGCTCCGTAAAAACATCCACAGGTAAATTTCACAAAGCGATATTGACCCTTACAACAAGCGGGACAGTCTAAGTTCTTCTGATTTGTTTATTTCATTTATGAAATACATTTTTTTTAATCTTTATTTATTTATGAGACAGAGTGCAAGTGGGGGAGGAACGGAGAGAGAGGGAGACACGGAACCCGAAGCGGGCTCCACGCTCTGAGCTGGCAGCACGGAGCCCGACGCGAGGCTCGAACTCACAAACTGCGAGATCATGACCTGAGCCGAAGTCGGCCGCTTAACCAACTGAGCCATGGCTATCTGTGGCTCGGGGTATCTGTGAGGCTCCAGGGGGCACAGGGAGGAAGCAAAGGCCCCAGAGGAGCCCACACTTAGGAGTCCCCCCACCCCTGCTTCTCTCATTTGCTTTTCCAGCCTTCCTGGGAGGCACCTAAGTGCAGGTGAGAGGTGACTCTGAGACCCTATGTACTGTGTAAACTTGGGCACTTCCCTTCCCAGGAGCTCCATTTCTTGATCTGTAAAAAGAGATCATAGAAAGTCTAAGGGTGGATGGTGGCCTGGGACATAGACCGCCTTGCACTCTACCCCACGCGGATCTGGGACATTCCGGGAAGACGTAGTGACTCCAGGGTCCCCCCCCCCCCCCGCCCCGCCCAGCTCGGTCCTTGCTCCACTGAGCTGGCCGAGCCAAGAATTCCGACTGTCCATCCCAACTCCCGTGCCCCAGAGCGTCTCGCAAGTGGTTTTAAGGACACCAGCTGCATCTGTCTGTATCTGACAGGCGGTTTAGTCAGAGCCTGGAGTTTCTGTTTGAAGAACAAGGGAAGACTCCGGAGGGAGGCCCGGAGAATTTGCAAGGAAATACCGACGACGGGTTGACTTTCTGTCTGTCAAACGCAGCCCCGCTGACAGGGCTGAGGAGCCTTAAGTGATCAGCTCCCAACTCTTTTCCTGGAGCTGACTCACTCAGACAATTTCCTCCCCCTTCTCCCATCGGCACTGAGTCGAACTTTTTGGAGCGTCAGGCCAAGTGACTGCCCTGCTTCTGCAGTGTTTTGACTGGGCCACATTTGAGGGTGCCAAACCTGGCCACTGATGGGATTTTTAGCGACAGACTTTTAATTACACAATCGACAAACGAACACAGTCTCCTTTTTCTTTTTAGCCTCCCCTTTATTTTGTTTTTAGTTTTGAAAGTGGGGGGAGGGGCAGAGAGAAGAGAGAGAGAATCCCAAGCAGGCTCCGCACTGTGGGCACAGAGCCCGACGGAGGGCTCGAACTCACCGACCGTGAGATCGTGACCTGAGCCGAAGCTGGATGCATAACTGACTGAGCCACCCAGGCACCCGTAGCCTCCTTTTTAAAAATTAAAAAACTGTCGGTAAAACCAAAGGCCCCTCTGAGTGCCACACTCAGATCCATTCCTTATTCCCTATCCCTCCCCCATAACCCCTGTATGTGTTCGGTTCAAAAATAGGTAATGGACACAGGGATGTGTTTTCTATACTATATAGGTTGTATCTGGGGCAGACGCTCTCCACCGCTCACTCAGTAGCCAATGGCACCCCTTTCTCCCCTGCGAACAGAACCTGATATATTCAAGTGGTGAGCAGATATCAGGAAGAATGTGTCCCTCCTTTTCCCCTGGAGAATGAAGCATAATTGCTCTAAAGGATTTTTAATAATCTCATCCCTTTAACCAGAAAGGTCTGAAGGTTGGTGGATGACCCAGTTCTTCCTACTTAGATATAAGGGGAATTCTACCGTTGGGGGGGGGGGGGCAAGAAAAGACAAAACTTTGTGAAAAGGAAACCTTCTCACTTCTCCCTTCTGCCCGCCTTGAGTACAAATGTGATGTCTGGAGCCACAGCAGCCATTTCATGACCACGAGGCAATGAGCAAAAGGGAAAGCCAAAAGGATCTCTGTGCTAACCGGACTCCAGTAATTGCTACTTCTGGACTCCTTGTTATGTGAGAAAAAACGAACTCCTCTTCTTTTAAGCTATAGGAAATTGGGCGCTTGGTTACTTCACACAAAAAAGGAATCCTGACGCAGGATTACACCGTCTATGTTATTCTCTGGCTTGCTTTTTTCCCGCTCAACAATGATTCTGAGATCCATCCATGTCAGTGCACAGGGATCATCTTTTAACTAGTAAATTGTATTCCATTGGGGAATAAACCGGATTTCAGTTAGCTGTTTCCAACTGGGGTTATTTTGTTTCCTTTGCATATTTATTTCACCAGGAACAAATGTCCTGTACTTGTGCTAGCATTTCTTCAGGTGGGTTCCTAGAAGTGTGATTGCTGGGTCACAGGAGATGTGCATTTTCACGTTTAGTTTTGGCTGAATTTCTATAAAAAGTGGTTGTAGCGATTTATACTTCCATCCTGGTGTGGGCTGGGTCCCAGAGCCAGCCCCTTGTCTGGTCCTCTTTGCCCATCATAAGGCTTGCGGTTCTGCAATCTGATGACAAAACTGTCATTGTGCTTCAATATCTCTGATTCCTAATGAGGGTGAGCATGGGTGTGTAGGGATCCTCCGGGTTGTAAGATGTCTGTTCAAACGATTTGCTTGCTTTTCCATTGTGTCCTTTGTCAACGTTCTGTTTGTAGCATTTATAACAAACATGTGTCTGTAAACAAAACATTACTGATTTGTAACCATTCCCGATATGTTACGGATTCTGACCCTTTGTGGGGCGTGTCTGTTTCAAGTCTTTTCTCCCAGCGAGCTGCCCGTCTTTACCCCAGCCCTGCAGCAACCAGCAACACTGACTCCTGCGGTGAGTTCAGGGACACAGAGCACCCAGTGGTGGAGCGGGGACTTGAGGCCGGGTCATCTAGCAAGAAAGAGAGTTTCCTTCTCCTTCCCTTAGGTCCTGCTGCACCCCTGGTGTTCAGGGACAACAAGCTGCTTCTCCTCCTCCGGCCACCTCCCTGGACGTTCTCCCCTCCGTACCATTAAGGTTACTGCTCTGGGGAAAGCATCAAAGGAAAGCCATCATTTCTGAGAAAACCCAGGGTTCTCTAGCAGAGGAGGAAAAAGCACATGAAGGGCCCATGTTTGCAGGTGGGGGGAGGCCCTCTCTCTCTAGGGCCACAAGGATCGGGAGGTGACCTCAAGGTCTACCTCTTGGGGTCCAGGGAAGATCGCTCTGTTCCGTGGGTTTCCAGGTTCTTGAACCGCAGCCCCCAGGCCCACCATTCCTAATGTTCACTTGCCCTGCCTCGCAGGGCCTTCCCATCAGAGATCCTTGGGGTCTCCCAGGGCCCTGCATGCCAGGGAGCCCTGGTCTCCACAGCCTCGGGTCCCACACCCATCCTTCTCTCCCCAGCCTGCGGGGTCTCTCTGAAGTATCATCTCAACAAGTGCCTCCACCCGTCCCTGAGCCTCCCCTCTGCTCTCCCCGAGGCACCCTCACCGCAGTCAGCACAAGGACCCTCTGAGGATCTTGACTTTGGAAACAAAAGTCCCCCAACCCAGCGGCATTAGGCCCCCTATGTGGGTTTTCTTCCTTGGCTCTGCTCCCAGTCCTTCCCCAGTCCTCCCCGTAAGATTAGGGCCCGAGCTCCAGCGTTCTCAGCTCCAGAAACCTTCCATTCAGCCTCTCCTTGGCCCCAGATCTCCTGGGTGCCCTCGGGGAGGCTGGTTGACCTCCCTGAGTTTCTCTGCTTCCGCTCTGGAAAGTGAAGTTTCTGGTCCGCACTCCCCAGGAGCCTCCTTCCCTGGGGTCACCGATGCCTGGGAATGGAAGCCATAGAACAATGTGGGTTACCCACCAGCCCCTGCCGACGTCACGCTTCTCCTGCGGAACTCAAGTTTTTCTAGGTCAGCCTGAGACCCAGAGGCATCCGTGTCCTGGGGTGTCTGCTCCAGGTTTGGCTTCTGGGTCCGGCCCACGTTCTTGTTCTTCCCCCCCTTCCCCTGCTTGCTGCCCCAAGGAGGCCGGAGCCTCCGCAGCAGCCCCTGGCCTGAATCTCGGTCTCAGGAACAGCAGCCCAGGTCAGAGGCCTCCTAGCCCTGCCCCAGGAAACCCTCCCATAGTCTCTCGCGGGGCCCTGCCGGCTGCAAACCTCCTGACACCGGCCCAGCAGCCCGGTCGGGCTCCTCTCTGCGGTGAAACACAGGCATCGGTCTTGTCAAACCGCCCCCTGTGGTCCAGGCAGGTCGTGTTCTGCCACACCCCTGTGCCTTTGCAAGCGCATTACCTCTCGCCCGAGTGCCCTTCTGACGCACCGCGTCTACCTGGAAAACTCCGACTCACCCTTTCGGACCCTGATTCCCCATCTCCCCCACCCCCTCTCCAGACCAGTATGTAGAGTCGTGGCCCTGACCGCACCGTATTTGATTACTTGTTGACTGTATGTTGACTTTAAGCTCCAGGGCAAAGTTGGCTACTTGTCCATCTTTGCACCTCATTGCTTTCAAGAATATGACACAAAATGAAGAATAGATCTCAACACATGAAGATGGAGAGAGAGAGAGAGTGAGAGAGAGAGAGAGAGAGAGAGAGAGACATGCGATTCTTTAAAACCCTCACAAAGTGGGTAAACTTTTCCCTAGTTTTTCAATGAGGAAGTGAATCTTAGGAAGCTCAAGTCACGTGCCTAAGGGTCCCACAGCTTGAGGGCGGTGAGAACAAGGTTTGGGTCCTGGCTGCCTGGCTCCCGGGCCTAGGCACTCTCCCAGACTGCTCTACTGCTCCAGCCTTTTGTGGACTTCGGACTTGTGGTCTCTCCAGGCTTCTCTGAAGGTGGCAGACATGGAGCCAGTCTCATAAGCTGTGTGCCCTGGAGTGAGCCGCTTGACCTCTCTGGTCCAGCTTCCTCACAGGCAGAGAAACAGTACCAATCTCATATGGGCTCCTTCCCAGGGACTTATTTGGTTCATATCACATACAGGACGGAAGGAGGCTTTGAAAAGTCTGCTGGACCAGACTCCCGCGGGAGACTCCTGTTCATAAACACACAGAGCACAGCCAGCCAAGCCCAGACTCCATTTCCCCTCCTGAGAATCCGCCTCGCCTCTCCTCACCTGCCTGTTTTGGGAACGAGCAGGGACTGCCAAGTAGCCTCCCCGCCCAGCCTCTTCTTCCTCCGTTAATGTGTGAGTGTTGTCACATTCTGGGCGCAGCCTCAGGCCCCAGATACTCCGGAGGTTTCCAGATTCAGCCCGAATACTGGCTTATCGAGCGGGTGAGTGGGGAAATGGTGCCAAACAGACCTCGTGCGCCCTGCTAAGGCCAGCTTACCCCCAGGAGGCTCCGGCCAAGAAAGAAAGAAAGACACTTGGATGAGACCCAGGAGGGTATTTGACTGCCATTCTTGGCAGCGGGGAGCCTTGAGTCTGTCTGTCCTGAGTCCAGCCTCCCTGCACCCCTCAGGCCTGGGCTGACTTATTCCAGAAGGGAGGCGTGAAGCGGCACAGCTCCCTCCCCTGGCAGGTGGCTGCAGGCTGGGCAGAGGATGCATTTATCTACACAACAAGCATTTAAGGCAGTGTGTGCCAACCTGTGTGCTGGGCACCGGGGCACAGGCATGGTCCCTGCACACAAACGGCTCCAGGCTCGTTGGTTTAATTCTCAAGGATATTTAGGGAGGGAGCCTTATCAGCAGCTCCGCATGCTGGCACAGCTTAGACGCAGACACCGCACGAAGACTTGATTTTGGGGCGTGTTCCTTTCATCCAGCTACGATCCTGTTTTATTCTCTGGGTGGCCCTGGGAAGAAAGCAGAGCAGGGGAGGGCCCCCACCTGGCACCAGTTGATTGACAATAACGGAGAACTATGTTCAAAGAGATCCTGAAGTTCTGTCTGAGCTCAGTGTGATAGAGTGCGGTGATTGATTAGTGATGTCTGCAGTGGATGCTGGTGAGGGGAGGGATGGTACACGCGCAATGGATAAATCATCCCTGTACCAAAGGGTGCCCTCTTCAAGGGCATAGGTCAAGTCGTGTTCACGAATGTTCCCGCAGCACCTGGCACAATGTAGATGCTCATCAACTGTGCATTATCTATAAAAGAACAAAGAGCAGTGAAGATGTGGTCACCCAGAGGGAGGGGTGGGACTTGTCCAAGGACACACAGTGAGCACCTGTCTCTTGATCACCCACCCTCTCCTATCTTACCAAACCCTGTGCTGTCCCCACGCCCAAGGTATGTATCTGTCTTTCTGTCTCAGGTCAGTGGTTCAAAGCCTCCATTCCCGATCCTCTGAAAGCCAAAGCTGCAGGTGGCCCAGGCTGGGGGAGAATCTGGCTGGAAGAGAAGGTCGCTGTGCCCCCCGCCCCCCGCCTCCCATGCTCAGGGGAGGGTACTGGATTGCATGTTGGATCTGCCCTGGCCCAGAGAGAGACCAGAAGACACAAAGTAGTTCTCTGTATCCAGAGAACTGAGAGAACGGGTGGGCCATTCTCCCGGGTGTGTGGGGGTGTGTGTGTTGTGGGGAATCAGTCCCAGGACATACCATCTGCCCCTGGACAGGAAGGGGACAGACCTTCTCTGTTTTGTACAGATCGCCAACTAATATTTCAGAGGGCATTTGGGCCCAGATCTGGCCAAAACAGACAGTTCAGGAATTTTTTAAAGAATCCTTCCAGGCAGCCAAGAGGTGGAGCTATCCTGATCCCCCAACATTGTGTTAATGAGCCTCTCTTGATGCGGTTCTTTATTCTTCTCAAAGTGCCGTCTTGACTGCTCTCTGAGCTAGAAGGAATCACAGAGTATTAATGCTGAAAGGATCCTTGGAGATCCTCAAACACTGAGACCCAGAGAGGGAAAGTGACTTGCCCAAGGTCACACAGAGAGCCGGGCAGAGCCGGGCCAATTCCTGGTGGGAGCTCCCAGCTTTCTTCACATCTGTGCTGCAGAGTCGAGGCCCCTCGGGAAAGGGAGGACGGCCTGGAGGCTGTGACATCAAGCAGAGGTGGGGGCAGCTGGAGACAGCCTTGGGCCCGGACCGCAACCCCACTTAGCGTTTAATCCCCAAGGTAGCACCCGGTGGCTGCCCCATGTGCCTCAGATCCTACCCATGCCACCCACAAACGATTTCTCGTTCATTCATTTATTTTCAAACATTTTTTCGGTTTGTTTCCCATCCTTGTGTTTACAAGGAACACTGTATAAACAATCTCAGAAAGAGGCCACCAGCCCGGACCAGCTGCTTGGGTTAATAAGGGCTGAAGTCAGTATTTTTGGGAAATGGGTCCTACTCCCCCAGCCGGAAATGGGGTCCTACTCCCCCACCCTGGAGTTTAGCGGAATGGCATGCCAAGGCAGGGAGAACAGGGCAGGCAAGGGTGCTGGGCTCCACACACATGGGCTCTGCCGTCCCCAGAATCACCCAGTACCCCATTTTGCTCATGGGGAAACTCACAAGCCCAAGGTCACGTGATTGGTCAGTAACTGGCAAAGTTAACGTTCACACCCAAGCAGTCTAGAGTTTCAATTCTCGCCAGTCTGCTGCAGGGGCTTCCTAAAATGGAGGCAGGATACAAGGAGGAGGGAGGTGGGACATGAGAGGAGAAGGGTGGGATAACAGAGAGGACTGCTGCTCCCTTCTAAGGAAGGGCCTGCGGGGTGGAAGCCTGCCCCCACCCACGTTCCTGGGAAATACCGCGCAGCATGTATACACTGTGTTCCACACACACACACACACACACACACACACACGGAAATGCACAACTCTCCAGCCGTGCCTCCACACATTCACGCACAGTGATGGACCCCACGGCAGCAGTGAAGGAGATGCCCAACCAGGCCAAAGCCCCGGGACACATTCTTCACCTGGAGACTCAAAGCAGCTCCTAGACGCTGGCCCAGGCTCCCTGGCAGCCTCAGCCTGACTTCCTCCACCCCTCCCTGGGGTCCCGGCAGGAAGCAGGACTCACATTGTCATGGCCAGGAAGTGTCTCACTTGCCCTTCGCCTTGGCAGTTCTTGCTTTTTTTCTTCTTATGCAACTGCCCACTGGCCATGTGCAGGTGAGGAAACTGAGGCCAGACGGGGGCAGCGACTTCCCTGAGGCTACCCAGTGGGTGTTTCCTTTACTCATATTTCAAAACTTCACTAGCTTGAAGTCCTCCCTGGCCTAGGTGAGAAGGATTAACAGAGACTCCCTGGCAGTGGGGGTGAACCAGTTCCTGAGAATGTTGGCTGAGTGAGGAAGTGGATGGATGGATGGATGGATGGATAAGTGGATAGGTGGATGAGTGATGGATGGGTAGGTGGATGAGTGGATAGGTGGATGGATGAGTGGATGGGTGGATGAGTGGATGGATGGATGGATGGATGGGTGGATGGATGAGTGGTTGGATGGTGGGTGGGTGGATGGATGGGTGGATGGGTGGGTGGATGGATGAGTGGTTGGATGGTGGGTGGGTGGATGGATGGGTGGATGGGTGGGTGGGTGGGTGGGTGGATAAGTGGATAGATGGATGAGTGATGGATGGGTAGGTGGATGAGTGGATAGGTGGATGGATGAGTGGATGGGTGGATGAGTGGATGGATGGATGGATGGATGGGCGGATGGATGAGTGGTTGGATGGTAGGTAGGTGGATGGATGGGTGGATGGGTGGGTGGATGGGTGGGTGGATGGATGAGTGGTTGGATGGTGGGTGGGTGGATGGATGGGTGGATGGGTGGGTGGGTGGGTGGGTGGATAAGTGGATAGATGGATGAGTGATGGATGGGTAGGTGGATGAGTGGATAGGTGGATGGATGAGTGGATGGGTGGATGAGTGGATGGATGGATGGATGGATGGGCGGATGGATGAGTGGTTGGATGGTAGGTAGGTGGATGGATGGGTGGATGGGTGGGTGGATGGGTGGGTGGATGGATGAGTGGTTGGATGGTGGGTGGGTGGATGGATGGGTGGATGGGTGGGTGGATGGATGAGTGGTTGGATGGTGGGTGGGTGGATGGATGGGTGGATGGGTGGGTGGGTGGGTGGGTGGATAAGTGGATAGATGGATGAGTGATGGATGGGTAGGTGGATGAGTGGATAGGTGGATGGATGAGTGGATGGGTGGATGAATGGATGGATGGATGGATGGATGGATGAGTGGTTGGATGGATGGGTGGTTGGATGGATGGGTGGATGGTGGGTGGGTGGACTGGTGGATGGGTGGGTGGATGGATGGGTAGATGGGTGGGTGGGTGGGTGGATGGATGAAGTGAATGTGGAGTGAGTGAATGAAGGAAGGGGGAAATGTCAGTGAACAATGAGTAACACATCCAGGTCTTTCAGGGCTCGATTCACTCGCATGGAAATAGCAGACCCAAGAGCATACTCTGTCCTCATGAAGCTTGCATTTTCGTGGGGAAATTTGATAATTTTTTTAATGTAAAAAAAGAAAAGGGGCCCAATGATGAGTCACATGCCACAGCATGCTCGCTGCCCAAGAGCCAGACTTTTAACATTTCCAGGTAGTCACCCCTACAATGATGGTGCTGACTTGGGGTGGAGGCGGGGAGGGCACAGTCTTCCATTAGGCATCTGACCCAGGGGTAGGCTCACCATTCTCTTTAATTTCCTGTAGCATGTCTAAGAGGAGGCTTGTTTAACAAGATTTTATAACAGGCTTGAAGGTAATAATCCCAGGGAAATAAACCCAGAGGCTGGCATGGACCTTCATTAGGGTTTCCAAGTTCCTGGCATTCATGTGCCCTTTTTCCTATTCTGGTATCTATGCAGACATCACTAGTTGATCTTGGCACTTCCTCCCTGAGCACAAGATATTCCTCTGAACTGGGATCCAGACAGCCACGAGCAGTCGGTGGATGCTGACGTGTGAAATAATGCCTATTTGCCGTCCCTGGGCTAGAGAATCTGGCTGTGGGGATGTGCTGACATGTCTTCAGCTCAGGAGATCCTTGGAGAGGCCTCCCTGCCTACTTTTCCTCCTGCTCAGTCCAGGAGATAATACAAGAACCATGTACCAGGAGGGTCTTGGCCAGTAGATAAGGCAGGAGCCCCATTGTTGGAACCAGAGGGCCCAGGAATGACACAGCTGGGTCTAAACCCAGAACCCTGACTCCCACAGTCCAGTGCCCAAAGTCATCCGTGAGTGGTAGGCCAGGAGAGGAAGCCAGGCCCCCCGATCCTTGCCCGGGGTTCTTGCGTTACTCTACTCCGCCTTCCTCGCTCTGGCTTTTAGGGAGACAGGAGTTCGGTTCATCTATCTGGGGCCTCCGGCCCTTCATTTGCTGGTGAGCCCTTTAGCCTGCCTCATTTTTGAAACTTGGTGTCTCTTCTCAAAGAGGTTTTGCAAAGCCATCTCATGTTCTCCCGATGGGGCAGTCCTCAAACTGTTACAGGGAGAGAGGTGATTTTTTTTTTTTTTTAGTTTTCAAGTGCCTGGCCCCATCTGTCTAGCTCCTTTGAGATCTGAGTTGAAAATAACTTCTGTCAAAGCTGAAGCCTCTAAGATGAGTCTCTGGGTGAGACTGGGTGAGACTGGGTGAGACTGGGTGAGACTGGGTGAGACTCAGCCCTGGAAGAGCCGGCAAGGGCACAGTCGTCAGCACCTGGATGAAGTTGGATGGGGAAATAGTGACACTGATTAATGAAACAGGTGTATGGTGGGCTGCCCATTAGGGAAGTGGGCTGGTGGTTGGTTGATGCTGTGAATGGGTGGTTAGGGGCCACGTGGCTAGGCAGCAGTTGTGGTGGGGAGGGGTGTCTGGGTGCCGAGTGTGCTAGGCAGCGATCGGGCGTTAGAAGTGAGCAGGCCTGGGGACAGGTAGGAGGACGCAGCTGATGACCCAGGTAGGGCGTTGGCTTGGGGCGGGCCAGGTGGAAGGTGAGTTCCCAGGCTGCAGGTGGTGCCCAGGGTAAGCACGGTGGGTCTGGATGGGGTCGGGAACATGTTTCCTGAGGCATGACGGGGCTGGGTATTAGCGGGTGGGTCGCTGGTGGCACGGCAGGTGAGGGCGGACTGGTCAGGTGGGTGGGTGGCTGGGCCAGCTGTTGGGCGTGGGTTGAGTATGCAGACTGGGCCTGGGAAGGCAGTTCTGGGTCGAAGATCTGGACGCTCCGCTCCATCTTCCCCTTGGCATTTGAGATTTGGCCGCTGCTGGGTCAAGTGCCAGACTCTCCTGCTGCCTCCTTTCCACTGCAGACCGGCTTTCAGCCCTGTGGATCCCCCCACCCACCAATTAGCCCACTCTGGTGTGGCGGGAGTGGACCCGGGGTGGGACGGTGGCTATTCGGAGCAGTGGTCAAGGCCCAAGCTACTTGAGCCAGCCCAGGGTGACCTCTGGATGCTTTCCAGAAACCTCTGGCAAGAGTCCTCCCCTCTCACATTGCACAGGCTCAGCTGTTTGGGGTGGACGCAGCAGCGGGTGGCTTTCCGCAGGGAGGCTGTAATCATGATTCCCGCAGGGGAGTGGCAGGACTGAGGGCCTGGGAAGAGAGGTGCCCGGGCGGGGCCGGGGGGAGAAGCAGGGCGCGGCCGCAGGGGAGACCAACAGACCTAAACAGATCCACTCGTGTAGACCCTTTGCAAGAGTTCGGATGTGAGTCTGGGCTGACCCGGGCTTTTGTGCCATCCAGGAAGAAAGAGCCGAGTTAGCGGACGAGTTAGGACTGAACAGGACAACAGAGGGACCACGAACCACCCAAGCGTCCAGAGGCAGTTTGCATAAGTGCTGGACAAAGGGGCTGGGCAGCCAGCCTGCCAAACATCTAAACTCCGCCTGGCTTTGCGACCTCGGGCGAGGCACTTAACGTCTCTGTTCCTTATTTTCTTCATCGGTGAAAGAGGGATTATGTGACAATACCGAGCTCGTCGGTGGTGGGGATCAAATCAATTAATGTGAGAGGTGCTAAAAAGATTGTCTGCACGGGGCAAGGAGTATATGAAATAGCTATTGTTATTTTATTGTTAATATTGTGAAGACAGACTCGCCAACCACGTCTCATTGCCCAGCTGCCTACCTGGTCTTGTCTCCAGAGTCTCTGGTCTTTTCCTTAAAGGGGAGGCCCGGGGACAGCCGAGGGCAGCTCTGTGGGCATCCAGTCACGCCACCGCAGAGCTTGGAAAGGCAATGAAAGTGCATTCATGAGCCTAGATAGTCCAGGCAGAGGGTATTCTTCCGGCCCTCGTCTACATCAGGACCCATCCCCCAATCCTTGTACCCACCCCAAATCAGGGAGCGCTGGGGGAGAGGGACAGGAAGAGAATAACATCTGCTTAATGGAGGGGGTGGGCTCTCTGATTTAGGGAAGGCTAAGGAAGAGAGGAGGCTCCTGCCAGGCCCCTGCCCCCAGGCACGCCAAGGGACAGGTGGGGAGACCACAGACCGCTGCGGACTGACTGAAGAGGGAGATGACAGGCCAGGGGGTGGCCTCATGGCCCGGCCCTCTCACCCTGCAAAGGCCTGGGCATCAGCTGTCCAGCCAAGAGCGGCTTCTGTGGAAGGGGCTGGCCACGGGGGAGGAAGCCCAGAGTGTGCCAGCCTCCCCGAGGTCCAGGTCAGGGGCCAAGGCCAGCTCTCGGGCCACAGCTGCTGTGCTGGCTCACCCCCCCAGGAACTGTCAAGTGCACAGTCATCCCAGCTAGGAGCCAGGTGTTCACTCCAGAGTCCCACTCTACTTCCAGCAACTTCCTGCTTCTGGTCTCGGCCCCTTTTCGAAACTGAAATTGGGATTTGAAAAGGAGCTGATTGCCACAGCCGCACAACCATAGCTCCCGTTTTGCCTCTGCTGCTATCACGCACCCAACCATCTAACAAACACACCCCGGCCTCAGCACAGGTCACCAAGCTTGTGGCCTCGCACGGGGAGCCACCAACCTGGGGCCTCTCCTTCGGGCCCGGGTGTCAGAAAGTCCAACCAAACTGGCAACATCGGAGGAGTCGGAGGGAAGGCAGGCTGGCGCTTGTGTGTGTGCATGCGTGTGTGCACGTGTTTGTTGCGAAAGGCAGATCGGAGGGCTTTGGATTTATCGGATCGTCCCGCACCTTTGGAAGCCCCCAACATTTGTCTAACCGTTGACTGGAACCGCCATCATTTCTGCTTCCCTTCCGAGTGGGATGACGAAGGGGAAGAAAAACGAGAATTTTTTCCTGCAATTTTCCCAAGAAGAAACGTGGGCCGGAGAGGTTAGGCGACTCATCTGATGTCACCCACGGAATCAGAACTAAATCAGGGCCTGGAGGCCAAATGTCTGAGTTTGGCCAGTTCCCAGTGGAGGTAGGGTTCAAAAGTTGCTGTTGGCTCATCTTGTGGCTCCCGCACTGGCTCCTGGGGCGTTTGGGGGGGCATCCTCCTGCCCTGCCCTTCAGGGGGCCCTCGGAGGAGGGACGTTGGCCAGCAGGCTCTGAGAAGCAAAATGTCCTCTGTGATGGACCCACCCTGCAGGACTTCACGGAGCAGGAACGCTCCACAGGCGGGCCTTGGCCTTTTCTCGCAGGCTGCCCTCGTGCCCCGACTTTCCAGAACGGGCCAAATGGAGGGGTGAGGGGAGAGGCAGGGCACCACCCGAAGGGGGTATGCGAGGACTCAGCTCTGCCCAGAGACAGAGGGGGATGGAGGAGGAGGTGACTTAGCTGGTCCTGGAGGCTCTGTGGCTACAGCAGTGTGAGAACCGTGGGCCCTTCTAGTCCCCCTTTGGCCATGACTGGAACACCTCCCCACCTGCAAACCCCGTGTTTCTCTCATGGGCAGCTGAGGTCCCACTGCAGCCAAAACGTCCAGTCATGGGCTCACGAGATGCAGGACGCAGGGGCCTCTTGAGGTTGCCTCATGCAAACTCTTCATGGTACAGGGAGGAAACGGGGCCCAGAGAGGGAAAGAAGCCTTCCCCAGATCACCCAGCAGGTTACAGGAGGGCCAGGCTTCCCCGCTCCCACCCCAGTGCTCTTTCTACAGCAGCACCTTCGGTCTGACCGGTGACCTGGTCATTTAGGGGGACAGCTGGTATCCCTGGAAGCCCCACCACGGTCCCCAGGGCAGAGCACCCAGAGGATCCTGTCCCCTTCCTTCCAGAACAAATGACAACGCCCACTGCACCGCGTGCAGAGCCTAGACTCTGTTGGTCCGTGGCAGTTTCACGTGACGTGCACACTGGTCTGCCGTCTCCCTGGGCTGGGGCCGCCAAGGTCCATCGACTCCTCCAAGACGAAGGTCAAGGAGTGCCAAAGAGGGAGGGAGGTTTCCCGACATTGCCAGGCAGACAAGCAATTTTAAAGTCGAACAGACCCCGGGTGCCAGCTCTTTCATAGCTGCTCTGTACATCCCGGCCAGGGGGCTACGGTGGGCGAGGGGGTGGCCACAGCCTTGGTCAAGAGAGCCATGTGGAGAGCCTCACAGAAGCCCCTCCAGCGGCGGGAAAATCGCGGGCACCTGCACTGGCGTGAAGCTATCCACCCGTCTATGCACAGGCTCAGCGCTGACCTCGTTCAGCACAGGGGGACCCAGAACCTTCATACCCGAAGGAAGCCGAGGTGAGGTGGGGATGTGCAGGGGCCCCACAGAGAGTCACCGGGAGAGTCTGGGCAGACCCAGGCCTTCCGATTCTCCGTCCCTTCTGACATCTTTCCCCTTTTCTGAGAAACGGTGCCTGGAGGGAGGGAGGGACCCTCGGCACAAGGGGAGACAGGACTCAGAGTGCAAATCCACTTTCTCTCAACCCCCTTCCGTGCCTCAGGGTCTCTCTCTGGAAACGGAGCCACTTTTTCTTGACATTCCCCTGGCTGAGAGACCACATGTTCTAGAAATGATTCATTATAGGGCCTGGGGATCGCCGCCCTCCCTGTCTTTGCTTAGTGCCTCGGACCCGCCAAGTGTCTGCCCCCTCACGCCTTCCTGCACGCTGCCCCCCCAGGCAGCACTCCACCCTCTTGGCCCCTGTGTCCCCGAAGGATGAGGGCGCTAGAGAGACAGTCCCGGGATGAGTCTTGGGCTCCCAAGTGGGGTGGGGGCGATGGGGAGGAAGCAGCAAAGGAGAGCAGAAGGAAGAGAACCAGGAGAGCTGGGGAAGAGAGGCGCAGGTTCAACCAGCAGGTCAGTGGCAGAGCAAGGACTCGAACCCAGATCCCCGGTTTGAGTCCAGCGCCCTGTTCTCTGTGTGCACTACCCCGGGCCGGTGCAGGACGCAGTGGAGGGCCTTGGGAAGACAGGATGTGGGATCTCTCTGTGCCCATCACCTCAGAGACACCGTTCAGCCAGGTTCTCCCTGGGATGCCCTTTCTCACCTTGTCTCTGCTCGTAAACCCAGCTCATGACCCAGGGCCAAACCCTGGCGCCTCCCCTCCTCGGCTATGAGGCCGTCCTGCTCTCCCACCCAATGGGACCCCTCCTTGCTCTGAGCCATCGGCCCTCTCAGGTCCCCGGTCCCTCTCCTCTACAGCCCGGGGCCCCCGCCAGGTGGGTGCTTAGCCAGTCGGTTGCTGGCCAGAACGAGAAGATCCTTCGCTGCCCAGGCCCCCAGGTCTAGCCATCCTAGACCTCTAGACATGTCTACGGAATGAATGAACCAAAGCAGCCTTTGGAAGTAAAGCCTGCCTCTCCAGGGGCCCTCAGAATCTAGGAAGGTCCACCCCTCCCATTCCTGGCCCATAACCCCTGCGTCATCTCCCCTGATGATCTCCTATGAGGGGACACGACCTTTGTGCCCTAAGGGAGAAGGAGGGAGGGACTCCAGCTGCCGAACATTCTCATCAGGGTGTCAATGGCTGATATCCGCTGCTCCTATTGGGATGTTGGGCTGGAGAGAGGGGAGAATAGTAAATAGCCCTGCGGCCAGGGCTGGGCTCTGCCACAGGGAGCTCACCGTTCCCTCGGGAAGCAGCCTTCGCCCGGGGAAGCTCGGGGACGTTTGGCATCCCCTCCCCCAGCCACCCTCAACCCCGGGAGGAGGGCCTGGCTCGGCTTCCTACCACTTTGCCTCCCCAAGTTCCAACCGCCTGGAAAAGGGGCACCTCCCAGATTCCCACCTTCTCTATGAAAATTCTCTCGCAAACGGTAATGGGGGTAAAGAAGGGCTCGCTGGGACGGTTCCGAGAAACCACTGGGGGTGCTAGTGGGATGGAAGAGGGCGTGAGCCCCACGGTACCACCGGCTCGCTGGGTGAGCCTGGGTCCGGGACGTGACCGCCCTGTGTCTCGGCTGCTAGAGAAGGGGCTAGTCTTCGCCCCACAGCGTCGTTGTCAGGGCTGAACGATTTAATGCGTGCAGAGCGTGGAACAGTAAGCGTGGCGGGTGCTCAACAACGGAGAGCTGGTGCTGTTATTTCATTACTGTCTATGCCACCGGGCTGCTGCCCCGGGGGTCTGGATCCTGCTCTAAGAGGCCACAGCTGCCCCACTCCACATGCCAGGGTGGGGGACTGAAGTCCCCAGGGGGCGCCCCCAGCCCCAGCTTGTGCCAAACTAATCTCCGCGTTAAATACACCCTCTCCTCTCCAACGTAAGCATCAGCCCCCACCCAGATGTCTGCTCTCTGCTGACACCCGGCTTGGAGCTTTGAAAACATCTGGATGGTGCATCTTGGCTCGCTGCGAAGTCCAGATGTTTGGGCAGCGTGTGGGCTCCCCTTTCCGGCCTTCCCCAGGAGAGGGGTGGGCCCTCGGCATGTCGTGGTGAACACGTGCCGTTGGAGCAAGCCCAGGCCTGGCCTTCCCTGAGCCGGGCCTCCTAAGCCGGGGCCTCGCGCGGGACAGTGGGATGGAGACAACCCTGTGCTCCAGAGCACTGGCTGCCATGGGCTGACCCTGACACCCGGGGGAGCCGGCAGGTCCCCTCTTGCCCGAGGAAGGCCTGGAGGAGCACCCAGGGCCTGTACGGGTGGGAAGCGGGGGGGGGGGGGGCAGGCTCTCTGGAGGCCTGAAGCCTGACGACTAGCAGCCGGGAGACCTGGGTTCTAGCCCCGGCTCTCCTGTGCAGCTGCTGTGTGACCTTGGACAAATCACTCTCCCTCCCTTGGCCTTGGTTGTGCATTGGAACAGTGAGGGGCTGGGTTAGGCCAGGGGTTATTAGATGTTTCCGGCATCAGAACACCCGGAAAGCCTGTGAAATGCCAGCCCTCCCGCCCAGCTCGACACCAGCACCCAGAAGGGGTTTCACCGGGTCTGGGGTGGGCACCAGGCGTGTTTTCAGGTGCGTCTCCAGGTATGGGAGCCGCCGGCCCAGATGGTGTGTGAGGCCCTGTTGGCCTTCTGGTGGCCTCTGTGTGATGTCCCCCTGGACCTGGTTCTCACAGCCGCTGCAGGAGGCTGACGTCAGCCTGCTCTGGCCCCAGAACAAGCACAGTAGAGCCGACGGGCCGGGCAGAGCCAGCAGCACGTGTCGGAGCGAGAGGAGGTCTGAGTGGGGCTGAGTGCGTGGCGGTGAAGGCGTATGTACCACTCTGCATTGGTGGGGAGTGTGAGTAGGTCCGTCCAGAGGCGCGTGCCCGGGTGTGGGTGCGTGGGTGTCTCTGAGAACGCACGTCGTCAGGGGGCGTGTGCGCCTGTCCCTTCTGCACCCATCGCTCTCCTGCCGCCTCTGTGGTGCTGCTGGGGAGGCAACAGAAGCTGAAATGGTCCAGGATTGGCCCTCTTGTCCCCGCCCCGCCCTCCGTGTTAACAGAGCGGACACGTGCCCATGGGGAGTTGCAGGGCCGGGGTCTGGCTTGAGACGCGCTGTGGTGAGTGGCTGGGGAGGGGCTGGGCTGGTCAGATGAGGGACAGGTGGACCGCCAGGCCCGGCTACTCAGCCCACCCCCCACTGAGGTCTTGACAAACCCGGAGACTCGGGGAGGCAACACGTCACGGGGACCCTGTCTCCCGCAAGACTTCTGGAACGTGTGGGTGGCCTTGAGCCTGGGCGGAAGTCCCAGGGACCCTTCAATTCTTTCCATTTTCCTTCAGCCCCCTCTGAGGGTGTTAAGATGTTGAGTGACTTGGGCAGAGAGGAGGGCACCCCAGTCATCATCCGGGCCGCCATCACTGCCTCGCAGTCTTCTTCACCCTGAGTGGGGCCCATTTGCTCTTTCTTTTCCCCAAACGGGTCCGTCTCCAGCTACACAGACACACACACACGTACACTTTCATAGGTGGGGGCCAACCCCAGGACTTTCTGACCTCAGACCCCATCTGAGTCCCTGGCTGGTGAGGCCTTCTGCCCTCCCCTGCCAGTGGTATCATGAATCCCCACCTGACAAGGTACGAAGGCCCTGAGTCGGGAGGCCGGGTCTCTGCTCCCAGCACAGCCTTGGCCTTGCTGGAGGACCCTGGGCGAGAGCGGGGCCGGGTCCAGACCCCAGTCTCCTCCGTGGCGACTAAGCCATAGGAAAAACAATGAGCATCTCACTGAGAACTTCCTATGCGCGGAGCACACTTTACGTGTAATGACTAATTTGACCTTCCCTAGGACCCGGAGGTAGATACTATTATTACCCGATTTTGCAGGAAGCCACTGAGGCCAGAGAGGTGAAACAGCTTGTCCAAGGTCACAAAGGGAGTGAGCGTTGGAAACAGGATGCGCAGCCACCATGGACGTCCTTCGCTGCTGAGTCGGGTCGCTTCACGCCACCTTTATCCGTCCCGAGCATGAGCAATGTGCCGGGCGCTGTGCTGAGAACTTTCCATATGTTCGCTGATTTCGTGGGGGTCCTGCTTCTGTAAGGACCAATGCTGGAGGAAGAGGAAGCAGGAAAGGACATGGTGAGGGCTTTGGGAGGAAAGCCACCACGGATAGCTAAGGAGGGTAGCCGAGGGAATGGCAGCTACAGCAAACTTTTTTTTTTTAAAGGGCTGGGCAGTTAACATCGCAGGTGGCCTTTGTCGCCACGGCTCCACTTTGCCGCTGCAGTGCAAAAGCAACCACAGATAACACATAAATGAGTGAGTGTGGCTTTGAGCCAATAAAACATTATTTATGGACAGTGAAATTTGAATATCAGATAATTTGCACGTGTCACAAAATAGCCTTCCTTGCATTTTTTCCCCACCATTGAAAAATGTAAAAAAAAAAAGCATTCTTAATCTGTGGACCGTACAAAAATGGGAGGACTGGATTTGGCCCAAAGGCCGTAATTTGCCAACTCCCATAAGGGCTCAGCTCCCAAGGTGCTCTGCTGCTGTGCTGGCTCCTGCAATTCTCCAGCCGTCCTGGGACGCTGAGCCCTGACATCAAGCTGACCCAGAGTTCTGAAGGAGAGTCAGACAATGGCGAGTCCTGCCCCAGTGCTGGGATCCAGATCTTAGCCAAAGAACTCCTTTTGGGGCCTAAGATTTCACCACCGCTATTTCCTGGCTGAGTGATGTTGAGCAAGTTCATCAGCCTTCGATTAGTTGAGATGCCCTTCAGGCACAGAGGAAGAGAACTTCAACTCAATTGCTTCAGTGAAGAAGGCGATTTCTTTGCTCCTGTGGTGAAAAGTCCAAGAGTGGATCTGATCGTTTCAGGTACAGTTAGATCCAGGTGCTCGGATGACATCGTCTGGGGTCTCTCTCTTTCCACCTATTGGCTCTGTGTTTCCAAGTTGGCTTCAAGCTCCACTACAGTCATTCTAAGGGGCGGCAGAAGTGGCCACCAGCAGCCAAAGACCCACCCTGTATCTGCGGAGCAACCCCAGTTGAAAGCAAACTCCATTTCTCAAACCCTCAGCAAATTTCCGGAAGATGCTCGTAGGCTCTGGTCGGCCAGGTTTGGGTCATGAAACCCTCGCTGAATTAGTCGTTTGCCTCCAGAGCTATGGGGCAGGGTCAGCCCGCACGGGATCGGCACACACTGAGAGTTGAGGGAGGGGGGCTCCCCCAAAGGAAAAACCAGAAGGAGGACGAGTGGAGGTTGTTGGGCAGGCGAGAACAGCAGCTACCTGCCATGGGATGGGAAGTTCGGTGTCTCCTTCTGTGAAAGCAGGTGATGACCGCCCTCACAGCCAGCGTGGCGGTGGTGACATCTGCATCGTGACAACCCTAAGCTACTGTAACAGAGGCAAGAAGGGGGTTAGGTGCATATGGTGGGTCTTTCATTCGGGGGACCTCTGATATTCACACCGTGACCTCCTATTAAAAGAAAGACCCACAGCGTATAAAATGGCACGACTGCCATGGAAAATAGCACGGTGGCTCCTCACAGAGTGAAAAATGGAGCCGCCGTATGATCCAGCAATTCCACTTCTGGGTATATACCGCCCCCCCCCAAAAAAAGTGAGAGCAGAGGCTCAGAGAGACCCGTGTCCACCCGTGTTCACAGCAGCGTTCATCACAACGGCCAGAAGGTGGAGGCAATCCAAGTGCCCACTGAGGAATGAATAGACAAGACGTGGCATATGCATGCAGTGGAATGTTATTCATCCTTAAAAAGGAAGGAATTTCTGACATGCGCTACGACCGCGAGGAACCTCGATGGCCAAGGGAACTAAGCCAGTCACGAAAAGGACCCATACTGTGTGATTCCACTTAGATGAGCCACTTGGAATAGTCAAGTTCACAGCAACAGAAAGCAGAAGGATGGGGCAGGGGCCGGGGGAGGGGGAACAGGAATTACTGTTTAGTGGGTACGGAGTTTCAGTTTGCGATGACGAGAAGTTCTTCGGATGGGTGCTGGTGACAGTCGCACAAGAGTGTGATTATACTTAACACCACTGACCCGTGTGCCTGAAAATGACGAACACAGTAAATTCTATGTATGTGTTACCACAACTTTTTGGAAAAATTTTTTTCTTTTTTTTTTAACGTTTATTTACTGATTTCAAGAGAGAGAGGGAGTACGAGCAGGGGAGGGGCAGAGAGATAGAGGGAGAGAGAGAATCCCAAGCAGGCTCCACGCCATCAGCACAGAGCCCGACTCAGGGCTCGAACCCACGAACCGTGAGATCATGACCTGTGATAAAAATCAAGAGTTGGGTGCTTAACCGACGGAGCCACCCAGACGACCCTTAAAAGATATTTTAGGAAGAAAGCCTCACAGAGGACAATTCTTCATTCAAAGATGGTTAACCCAAAACTCCTTTCTGAAGACACGGAAAGTCAGGGGGAGAGGGTGTCATTGGGCAAAGTCCTCCCCGAAGCCCTCCAATCTTGCCAAGCTGACTCCCAGGGCCCTGCTCCCGCAGACTAATGGAGGAAAAGGCTCCCAGGGTCCTGATCGGCACTGCGGGGCCAACGGGTGGCTGTGAGGTTGTGGCTGGTTGTTGCTACCCTCGCTGAACACTTTCTCTCCTTCCCTCCACACAGACGTAAAACAAAAACAGTTGCTTTGAGCACGGCCCATTTTCCCCGCCTGAGCCTGGGGGTCTGCCTCCTGTACCCCCACACACCAGGCCTCCTGGGGCCTGTAGCCTGGGAGCAGGCGGGAGGTTCAGGGGACATGCCTGGGGTTGCACACAGTCCATCGGTGGTGGAGCCGGGCCTGGACACCACATCGCCTCCTAAGAGCCATACGGAAGCCATGCTCGACGGCTGCCATCTGTCCCCACGTGGCAACCGCACTGACCTCGAAAACTGCACCTCAGCTAAGGTCATTCTTCTGCCCACTGTGAAGGGCTCTTGAATAATATTCAAACTCCAAATCCACCCCTCCCCCAGGGGCCAGCAGACACTGACCCCCGGGGTCTCTAGCCTCATCTCCAGGGCCCCGGGGCCAGGACCGCCTGGTCTGCTCTCTGTGCTCCGCCACATGACCCCTTGGGGGCCTTGGGCTGCTGTCTCCTCCTCTGTGAAGTCTCCTCTCCCAGCTGTCCGTGGGGCCAGCCCCGTGCCCTCCTTTAGGCCTCCACCCAAACCCCAGTGCTCTGCCGGAGACCTTCTCAGAGCGTCCCATCTAAAGTGGTCTTTCCCAGCGGCTCTCTGGCTTTCCTCAGGTAGTTTCCTTCCCACCGCTCACCAGCTCAGCCTCCTTCGGCGAGGAGGACGGGGACAGCCTGCATCATGCCGGCCACACCGGACCCACCAAGCTCTGCTTCCCCAGCAGCTGCCGGCAACCCAGTCCAGAATTACATAGCAATCAGTTACGTGGTGGGTGGGGAGGGACCAGCCAAAACACCATTTGTCCTCCCTCCCCACTCAGTGGCTTGTGTTGGGCACAGTGGTTTGGTAGGACCTTTCCAGGGACGGTCCACACGACTGAGCAAGTGGCTGTTTTCCGAGAAGCTGAGGCCAGCCCGGTGACACGTCGCCTTGGTTCTGTTTTCCTTCCACTCTGCTCTACTTCCATCCCCTCACTCTTGCTTCCTGGGACTGTGCCCAACATTAAAGCATTAGCACACAAGTTTTGCTGCAGCCTCCATTTTTGGGGGGAATCCAGGCTACCGTGTTTACTTTGGTAAAACCAGCACAACACTTGGCAAAAATAGGTGCTAGAGAATATTGGTTGGATAGATGGATAGATGTATGTATGGATGGGTGGATGGATGGATGGATGAATAAATGGATGGATGGATGGATGAATAGATGGATGGATGGATGGATGGATGGATGAATAGACGGATGGATGGATGGATGGATGGATGAATAGATGGATGGATGGATGGATGGAATGATAGATGGATGGATGGATGGATAGATGGATGGATGGATGGATGGATGGATGGATGGATGGATGGAATGATGGATGGATGGATGTATGAATAGATGGATGGATGGATGGATGGAAGGATGGATGGATGGAAGCCTTCACTAATACAACACAGTAAGGAACTGCCTCTTAGTGAGACGTGCAAATGTAGATACCTATATACTCAAGCTAAAAACATTGGTGCACAAAACCAGGGAAGTGTCTCTCCACCTACATGCCCCCCCATTCTCCTCCCATATACTAAAAACACACACTCAGACACTCTCCCCTGACCTGTGGATAGCTCTGTCTCTTCCAGATCAAGCCTCTTATGAGTGAACCAAGAGTTGGAAAGAGGTCTCTGACACATGGATGAAAACTTGCCAGTGGAAAGATAATCCTCTTGAAAATTGAGATCAGATGAACACACGTGCTCTTGCATACCAAACGCTGCTCCAAACACTGTGTGTATAAACTCACAGGATCCTCACAGCACCATGTGAGATGGATACTATTACTTCTTGCCTCTGAAAGCAAATGAGGTAACTGAGGCACACAAAGGTCAAGTACCTTTCCCAAGTCACCCAGCCAGTAAGAGCCTGAGGTGGGGTTTGAACCCAAGCCCTCTGGCTCCAGCTGCTGTGCTCCTACACACGTTATTCGAGACAGTGGAGACAATTCTATCCTTCTTCACCAGCCTGACCTAGTGATCCTGGTTTTCCCATCATCCCAGCCAGGGCAGCCATCGAGAAAGCCAGGCAGGCACGAGTGACCTCTCTTCCAGGTGACCCTTGCATATGCATGTAACAGCTGGCTTAAAGGGAAGACCCACCCCAAACATCCACCCACAGCAAGACCTGAAGGATTCCCTCTTCTCTGCTTGGGTCAGTCAGAGGAGGAAGGAGGGGGACAGCTTTGGTCTGAATGAAGATTTATGAGCCTCCATCTATAGACTTCTCCGTTCTCCAGATGGAGGGCCACTGGGGATCCCATCCCAGGGGAAGGGAAGGAGACCGATGGTATAGAGAAAAGGCAGGGAGTGATGAAGAGAGGCCAAGAGCGTGAGGTGGTCTTACCCCTTCCCCGCCAGGCCAGCGTGGGGAGACTCATGTCCATGGGGCTGGCTCCTTGTTATTCAGGTGACAACTTAAATGTCTCCTCCCTAGAAAAGCCTTCCCTCATCACGGTCTAAAGCAGTCTCCTCGCGCTGTTCTCCCTGCCCAGGACCCTCTGTAACTGTCTACACTGTACGTGACCTTCTAGGACACTGTCTTGCCCATCTGTCTGCCTGTTTCTTCTCTGTTTCCCTGAACTATAACGCATGTTCCATGAGAACAGGGACCTCTGTCTCAGCTGCACCGCAGCACCTACCGCGGTGCCTAGCCCACTGTAAGTGTTTAATAAATATTTGTTAACTGAATGACCAGGAATGTCAACAAGTGCTTGTTGAGTTAAGTCTCATGCAAAAGAAACCAACAGTACAACTTATGGAATAATAAAAAGGGGAGGCGGGATCAGATAAGCGTATTTTGTTTGCCATTCCCAGTTCATCTGGTTGACGCTGTACTTTTTTTGCTTCACATAATCTCAGGAGATGGGACACTAGGAACTTAGGTGGATCATAAACAGGCTAGGTTATCCAGCTGAACAAGCTCCAGGGAGTACCATCCACAGGGGAGTCTTGGGAAAGATCAGCCCTGATACCTGTATGGGAAGGAGAAGATGATAGGAGGACACACACAGAGAGAGAGAGAGAGAGAGAGAGAGAGAGAGAGAGATGATCCCATTTATGGAGAAAAAGACCGAAACAGACTCGGGTGAGCGTCCACTTTAACTGCTCCTTCTCTCATTTGACAAATAAGGAAAATGAGACCCTGAAAAGTGAAATAACCTTACAAAGCAGAGAAGGAACAAAGCCAGCCAGAGTTCCACTAAGTGCCAATAACATCACTGTCATCGTGTCTCTTACTATATATTTCATCACCTTGTAGGGCGTAAAGGAGACGTTCGTTCCTTGGAGAGAGAGCAGGGCCCTGCTCCAAAGCTGAAGCTGAGAACTTAAAGTTCTCAAAGGCAGCGTGCAGATCCCCAGCGGACTAAACCACAAAAGGTCAGACACCGGTCTGTCTCGTTCACCGCCGCAACCCCTACCCTTGCCCAAGCTCAAGGCTGTTCTGCACAGACAATCAAAAACTACCACCTTTTACTGAACCCTAACCAGCTCCCAGGGGCTGTTTTAAGCACTTTATACTTGTTAGCTCACTGAATCCTCTCAGCCTTGAACCCTTATGAAGCAGGTTCTGTTACTATGCTCATTTTACAGATGGGGAAACTGAGGCACTGAGCAATCAAGTAACTCACACGTGCCACACAGCTAGTAACGAGTAAAGGAGTGAACAAATGAACCTGCTACGTCATCATTGAGTCCCCCTAAAATATCCCATCCAGGACCTTAGAGAATGCAGAGTCTACCATCCAGGGAGCAAGGAGCCCTTCTCCCTGCAGGAATCAGCATGTGCGACGACGGTCTGGGGTTGGGGTGGGGGGGGGGAGTGGTTGCGGGCACATCTTGAATGTGTCCAAAGATGAGACAATACTGGAAAGGCTTGGTGGGACCGAGAACGGAGCAGGCCTGTGGAGGAAATGTATGTTGTTTGCCATTCGGAGGTGCTAAATGGAAGGTGGCAGGGGCCCCCACTAACCACTCACGCACACACACAGTGTCTCCAGCTGACAGGAAGAGGAAATGCCTTGCATTTTCCAGCCGCTTGTCGCCAGGCCAAACCTAAATGCCAGCCCTAAAAATACAGCCGGGAAGCAGAGCTATGCTAACAGCTCCCTCCCGTCTCTGTCACCCGCCTCCCTTCATCCCCTCAGGTTTATTTTTGAATGAGGACACTTCATGAAAGTAACTTGATGCGGGGGGAAACCTGAGCCCTTGTCTTTTATGTCTCCTTCCATTCAGGTTTCTGGAGGGGGAAGAGAAGGAAGGAGGGAAGCATGACTGCCTTTGGTTTAGGAGGAAAGCAAAGGGGACACATACAGGCCCTCTCTGTGTGATTCAGTGACCCGGTTGGCAGTGAGGATTTGTCAAGCTGCCCAGCACAGCTTGGGAATTAGAGTGAAATATACCACCCCTGCCCTAAAGGCACTTGTAGTCTCCACGGTGTGTGGCCAAAATGCAGGAAAAAAGAGCAAACTGCCAGGGTTAGCTCCAGGGTCCTCAACTCAGTCCTAAAAGGCCACCCCTTTGAGCTTGTCCAGAATTTACCAGGGCAAATTAAAGCCAAGGTTGAGTATCTTCCTGCTATGTGTGCCTGGAAACAAGGAAAGGAAATCCACTCTTACTATTACTATTTAACATTGTACTGGGGTTCAAGCCAATGTGATAAGGCAAGAAAAATAAATAAAAAGCATCTCAATAGGAAAGGAAGAAGCAAACTGTCTTTATTTGCAGGTAACATGATCACCTACACAGAAAATCCTACAGCACCTACAAAAAAGCTATTGGAATCAGTGAGTTAGAAAATTGCAGAATTTGGGTCACCTGAGTGGCTCAGTAGGTTAAGCGACTGACTCTTGATTTCGGCTCAGGTCATGATCTCATGGTTGGTGAGATCGAGGCCCATGTTGGGCTCTGCACTGACAGCATGGAGCCTGCTTAGGATTCCCTCTCTCCATCTCCCTCCGCCCACCACCCCCCCAATTATCTCTCTCTCTCTCATAATAAATAATAAACATGTTTTTAAAAAACGAAAATTGTAGGGGCACCTGGGTGGCTCAGTCGGTTAAGCGTCCAACTTTGGCTCAGGTCATGATCTCACAGTTCGTGGGTTCAAGCCCCACATTGGGCTCTGTGCTGACAGATCAGAGCCTGGAGCCTGTTTCAGATTCTGTGTCTCCCTCTCTCTCTGCCCCTACCCTGCTCATGCTCTGTCTCTCTCTGTCTCAAAAATAAATAAACATTAAAAAAAATTTTTTTAAGTAAAAAAATAATACATAAATAAATAAATAAATAAGAGAAAATTGTAGAATTCAAGATCAATATACAAAGATTAGTTGTATTTCTGTATACTAGCTATGAGTATTAAGAAACTGGAATTTAAAACACTTCCATTTACAATAGCATAAAAAGGTATGAAATTCTTAGGGATAAATCTGATAAAAGATGTGTAAGACCCGTACACTAAAAGCTATGAAGTATTGCTGAAAGAAATTAACCAAAAGAACTAAGTAAATGGAGAGATACACCTTGGTCATGAGTTAGAAGATTCAATATTAAAAGAATGTCAATTTTCTGCCGAATTGATACATAGATTCAATGGAATCTCCCAGCAGGCTTTTGGGAGAAATTAGCAAACATAAATTCATAAATAAAATTAATAAAAAATAAATAAATTGATAAATTAATTTTAAAAATTAATAAAAATAAATAAATTGAGGGGCGCCTGCATGGCTCAGTAAGTTAAGCATCCCACTTTGGGTCAGGTCATGATCTCCTGGTTGGTGAGTTTGAGCCCCGTGTCAGGCCTTCTGCTGTCGGTGTGGAGGCTGCTTTGGATTCTCTGTGCCCCTCTCTCTCTGCTCCTCCCCTCCCTGTGTGCTCTCTCTCTCTCTCTCTCAAATAAATAAGCAATAAAAATTTTTAAACAAAATTTCATGGAAATGCAAAAGATCTAGAATGGTCAAAATAACTTTGAAAAAGAACAAAATTAAAAGACTTTATCTGATTTTATGACTTATTATAAGCCTATAGTAATCAAGACAGTATGGTATTGATATAAAGATCAATGAGGGTGCCTGGGTGGCTCAGTCAGTTAAGCCGCCGACTTCGGCTCAGGTCATGATCTCCCGGTCTGTGAGTTCGAGCCCCACATCGGGCTCTGTGCTGACAGCTCAGAGCCCAGAGCCTGCTTCGGATTCTGTGTCTCCCTCTCTTTCTGCCCCTTCCCCTGCTCCTGCTCTGTCTCTCTTGCTTTCAAAAATAAATAAACATTAAAAAAATCAATGAAAATAATAGTTCAAAAGTAGCCACACATATATATCACCAATTGATTTTTGATAGAGGTGCCAGGCAATTGGTAAAGGATAATCTTTTCAACACGTAGCACTAGAGCAACCAGATATTCAAAAAAAAGAGAGAGAAAGAATTCTGATCCATGATTTATACCAGTTATAAAAATTAACTCAAAGGATCACAAAGCTAACTGTGAAAGCCAAACTTCTAGAACTTCTAGAAAAAAAAAAACACAGGACACAACCTCGTGACTTTGGGTTTATCAAAGACTTCACAAACAGGATGCAAAAAACACAAGCTATAAAAGAAGAAATAAATACATTGAGCTTCATCAAAATATTGATGTTTATATATTTTTGAAGGATAGAGAGGCAGAGGGTGAGCAGGAGAGGGGCAGAGAGAGAGAGAGAGGGAGACACAGAATCGGAAGCAGGCTCCAGGCTCTGAGCTGTCAGCACAGAGCCCGACGAGGGGCTCGACAGACAACTGGAATACTCAGGAATGCAAAATGGTGCAACCACCTTGGAAAACAGCTTGGCTGTTTCTTTCCACCCCTAGGTCTTTACCCAAGAGAAGTGAAAGCGTATGTCCACACAAATAGGTATCCGTGAATGTTCATAGCAGCTTTGTGTGTAATAGCCAAAAATCAGGAATATCTCAAATATCTGTCAACAGATGAATGGATATGCAAATTGTGGCGTATCCACACAATGGAGTACCACTCAGCAACAAAAAGTCATGCACCGCCGATACACACAGAACAGGGATGAATATCAAAACAGGTTGAGTCAAAGAAATCAGAACTCCTGCAAAGGTACATACTGTATGTATGTATCTATTAACATAAAATTCTAGAAAATGCAAATGACTCCAAAGGGTCAGAAAGCAGATCGATTTGGAGGGTGGCGGATATGTTCATTATCCTGATTGCGGGGGTCATTTCACGGTGTATTACAAATGCCAACATTGACCCAACCGGACCCTCAAAATACATGCTGTGCAGGTCACTGCCTGTCAGTTATGTCTCAGTAAAGCTTTAATAAAGAAAGGTTTATTGAAAGGTTTTTCAAAAAACGAAGGTGTTTTTGAAAAAAAAAGCTGAGGATGGGCTTAGGCAAGGATTCTTAGCTTTTTGGGTATTTTTGGTTATGGTCCTCTGACGATCTGAAGAAAATCCTGCGTGCAGAAAGCCACACATGGCTCCAGGTGGGTTTGTGGGCTCCAGAATACCTGTGAAGCCCACCCTTGGGCCCCAGCCTTCATGTCCCTGGTCTACAGCAACAGCGAGTATTCGCCACCCAAACATAACGCTTGACGGACCCCTTCCCCTCGGTATGGCCCACGCGTTGGACACTCCGTAGAACACGTCCAGGGAGTTGGCCGCCGAGGCATTGTGCAGTGATGCCCGGACTCTTGTCCTCTCTCGCCAAGCCTCACGGCAGCCACCCTCGGGGGGCTGGGAAACCAGGGCCGCCCCGGCTTCCACCGTCTCTGTCTCCCGCCTGGGTCTCCCAGACACAGGCCTCTGTCACCATGAGCGAGCACGTGGCCATTGCCTGTGGTGAGATGGGCCTGGCCGCTGGTGCTTCCCTGGTGACCGAGGCTCGACCCTGGACCCGGGCTGACCCCTGACTCTGCAAGAGTGACCCCTGGCCCCAGCAACGGCCCCAGACCCAATGCTAACTCCCATCACAACTGATCCTGACACGGACCCCTCACGGACCCCACGGGGGAGTCCAGACAAGGAACCATGGGTGCTCAGGGCTGAGCCCCTCTTGGGGACACACAGCAAAAGTCACGCTTTCAGCCCCACTGCCTTTATATATGAGCCACTGCATGTCGCCCGATGATGCAAGAAGGAAATGTTGGAGGAGCAGGAAGGGCCTCAGCGCGATTTGGCTGCGTGAGCAAGTGTTTCCCTCCCTGGAATCAGGAGAGTGAGAAGAGACACAGGACAGCCTGCCCTGCCTTGATCTTGCCAGATTTCCAGGGGTTACAGGAAGTGGTCTCAAGGCCTCCTTGCCCGCCACCTTGGAAGTCCCTGGGGAGAAGTGTCTCCATTGCCCAGCAGAGGGCGCCGCGTGCCTGCTGACTCGGCACTGAGACCTGTTTCCCGGGTGCAGGGGTGGGAGTGGGGGGCCGCTTACTGGCCTCAACTAGGCAGCCGCAGGAGGAGGGAGCTCCTTGAGCTCCCCTTCTGCAGCCAGGCCTTCCTGAGCCCCGCTCTGCCGGTGCCTGGGGTGGGTGGTGTTGGTAGGTTCAGAACCTTCTCTGGGCTGGGCCGTCAGGGGTGGGTGCTCTCCTTCGGTGCCCTCAAAGTGCCCTGACAGTTAGTAGGCACCCAGCATGAAATGTTAGGGCGCTCTGGCCTCCCCTGCCTGCCCCTTGTCTCCAGAATCAGATCCTATCCTCCAAAAGCTTTGAATCTACACAGCCTCGACCGCAGTGTTGGCCAGTGGCCCCGGATGCCCATCGGAATCACCTGAAAAGCATTTCAAAAATATCAGAGTCTGGCCGCCCCAGCCCCTTAAAGGAGGTTGTAGGGTGGGGCTCAGGCCGAGTCGTTGGGAGAGGTTCCCATGGCCAAGAACCGAGGGGCTAGAGGCTCTGACGGATCCCTCGGCCCTCACTGCTCCAAGCGTGGCCCCGAGACCACCCGCCACAGGGTCACCTGGGAGGTGGCCAGAAAGGCAGAGCCCGGGCCCACCCCGTCCTCATGAATCTAGATCTCGGCTTCCCAAGATCCCCGAGTGAATCGTGAGCACATCCAAGTGTGGGAAGTGGTGACTCAGAAGCAAAGCCATGGCTCCTGAGAGTAAGAGGTGGCTTTGTGATCGCATTTCTGGGAGGCAGACGCGTGTGGCAGATGTCGCCTGGCACGTGAGCAAGAGGGAACGGAAGGGGGGTAGTTGCAGGACGTTCAAAGGTGGGTGCCCCCGGAGGGCCAGAGTGGTCTGCAGGCTTCTCGGTGGAGGCGGCAGCCCGCGGAGGCATTTGCGGAGGGGGAGTGGCTGGTGGAGGCCGAGGAGGGAAGCCGCCTGGTGGAGAAGGGCCTCCCGGGGGCGGAGGAGGGAGAGCCACCTGGAGAGGGAGCTCCGAGCCGGTCCCCCAGAGCTGTGCCGAGCAGGGGAGGCAGAGTATCTCCTGCAGGCAAAGGGGAGCCCTGGGAGATTCTTGAGCAGCACAATAACCTGGCGTGACGCAGGGCAGGGAATAATGTTGAGTGACTGAAGGAAGGAACGAATGAACCTTCCCTCCCAGAGTCGTTCCTCCAAACCTGGCGCCACCTGCCCGGAGTCCCTGCTTACTGGGAGAGGCCACGTACCATCATTTAGAGTGGTCAGACGACGTGGGTTTGAATCCTGGCTCATCCCTTTACCAGGTGGGTGACTTAGAGCAAGCTACTCAGCCTCTCTGTGCCTCCATTTCCTCATCTGTAAAATGGGCTCATATGGTTGTGGTCAGGAATAGACTGATTACTATGCCCAGAGCACTTAGCACAGGGTCTGGCGCTTAGTAATCTCTCGATGAGTGGAATTATACTGATAATTATTATTCAACCTTAGCTTCCGGGGTTACCAAATAAGCTTAGCTCTTCAGAGTAGAGACATTTAGGGTACAGGGTTCCCAGCACCCCATCCTTGGCATCTGTAAGAGGATTTCAGGATTGGCATCAGGCCTGGCATGCAGCCTGGAATGGTGTGCTGGGAGGAGCCCCTCCCCCACCCCCCGCCACCCGGCCCCGCCGTGGTTCCCTATAGCCCACTAACACAAACCCCTCTGGGAGTGGATCAAGCTGTGTGGGGACTGCCCTTGCCAGGGATCTGAAATCTGCCTCACCTCACAGCCGGAACCTGGGCAGGGCCCCCCTGACTCTGCTAGCCTGCCCCATCCAGGAAAGGTCAGACCAGGCAGATTGCCCCCTATCACTTCTTCCCTCACCTTGCCCTCCAAGTCAGAAATCGGTGTTTACCAAAGTGCTCTGCAAGACACAAGCCCTAAGGCCTGTTCCCAGTCGAGTGCTCCGTGTCACATTGCCACCTGCAGCCCCAGCACTTCCTCAAGCACGTTAGCTACTAAAGGACCTGACAAGTCCCGCCATAAAGAAATTTGTTTCGGGGGCGCCTGGGTGGGGCAGGCGGTTAAATGACTAACCCTTGATCTCAGCTCAGGTCATGATCTCGCAGTTCATGAGTTCAAGCCCTGCGCCGGGCTCTGCACTGATGGTGCAGAGCCTGCTTGGGATTCTGTCTCTCCTTCTCTCCGCCCCTCCCCCACTTGCGCGCTTGCTCGCTCTCAAAAAATGAAAGTAAATAAGCGTTAAAAAAAATTAAGAAATTTGTTTCCCTCTTGCGTTAGTTTCCTGGGCTGCCATAACAAAATATCATCAGCTTGGTGGCTTAAAACAATATACATGTATCGTCTCACGGTTGTTGAGGCCAGAAAGCCAAAATCAAGGGGTCAGCAAGGCCGTGATGGGTCTGAAGGCTACAGAGGAGAATGGTTGCCTCCTTCAGTTTCTAGTGTCTACAAGGCATTCCCTGGCAAGAGGGTGCGTGGCTTATCCTGTCTCCATCACCATACGGTCTTCTCCCCTGCCTGCCTAAGCCTCAAAACTCCCTCTGCCTTTCATATGTTGTTGGACCTAGGACCTGCCCTAAATTCAGGGTGATTTCATCTCGAGGTCCTCAATTATACCTGCAAAGACCCGTTTCCCAAATAAGCTCTCATTCAAGAGTCTGGGGATTAGGACGTGGACATATCTTTCTGAGGCCCCCATTCCACTGTCTCCACCTCTGTTCAACCCAGAACTTCCCGGATTACGGAGCTGCCCGCCCCCACCCCCCCACAACACACAAACACACACTTTATCATGAACATTTGCTAATTTGGAAAACGCAGCTTGGGAAGTGCTGTCACATATCCGAGAGCCCAGAGTGCCGGCAGCCGGTGGTCCTGACCAGTCCCTCCCCCGTGTTATAGATTAAGACAGTCAGGCCTGAAATGATGCTGCCCGTGTCTAAAGTCACCCAGGACATCATGGAGCCAGGTCTAGGCTAGGACTGGGAAGTCCCTACAGCCAGCCCACCAAGCCCTACGGTGACGCTGACTCCTGAAAGGTCACCTCACTCCCGGGCCCCAGACGACCTTCCTGTGGCCCGTCTGACCCAAGGCCCCCTCACAAAGGTCCTCTCTGAGGAGAATGCCAGCCGGCCATCCATGCACCAGGACATCTGCTGGCTGGGACTCGAGGAGACCCAGAAAATAAATGATGAGGATGGGCTGGAGGGCTTGGACCCCCAGGGCTGGAGATTGATGTGGCCACATCCAGAGCGACATAATGGGCCTTACGGGCCAGCCAGGCAGGAGATAAAAGGCAAGGGACATAAATAATGCAGAAATAAAGGGTGGAAAGCAGGCCCAAAGGAATAAATCCCTGTTCCCCGACAGGCTCAGTGTGGGAGTCAGATCAGTGTCAGTGGTCAGGGAAGGGGGAGGGGGGCGGCATAGGGAAGGCAGCATGGTGGGCTGCCAGCTGCCCCCCCCCCCCGCCCCGGGGCCCCCTGGTCACATTCACCCCACACACCACACCCACAGAGGCGGGGCGTGGGCGCGAGTCCTGTTTCAATCCCCAAGTCACACAACTGGTGAAGTCACCCTCTCTGCCTCTGTTTCTTCCCCAGTAAAATGAAGTGAGGATGAGGCCAGCGTTTCCCGAGAGGGGTTCGAGGACCACTGACCTCAGCATCACTCAGCAAGGTTGTTTAACATGCAGATTCCTGCCCCCCCCCCCCCGCCGCCGACCTGTAAACTAGGACCTCTGGGAGGGGGTCCAGGATCAGCCCAGCTAGCAAACTCTCCAGGTGTGAGATTCAGTGGACAGGCCCTTCTGTCCTTTTCAAATGGCCCCAAACCTTCCCAACCGCTGAGTCTCTGAGGAACCAGGACTCCTGCCGACTCCTTCCTCTGCCTTCCCCGCTGGCACGGACCCACCTGGCTCCCTGAGGTCGTGGGGAAGAAAGGCCCGAGGGTGTCTGGGGAAGGGTCCTGGCAGATTTAGTCCAGGGTGGCCTGAAGCTGGCCTTTGGACCTGATTTTCCAAGAGATACAGAGAGAAAGGATCTGCTTCGGTGGGGCCGGCTGCACAGGGCAATGGAAACCAGATGTGTGGAGCTCGGGGAACAATCTTCTCAAGACTGGGGGCATTCGCACCTCATTCCCACTGTCCTCAGCCGTGGTGTGGGGTCACAGGAGGAGCACAGCCTTCGGTAGGGAGGGAGCCTCCCACCTGCCTCTTTCATTCAGATACGATGAGAGGGCACAAGAACCCTCCCAAGCTGCAGGGCCCCTGGGAATTCCGGGCTGAGCAGACAGACCAAATCAGGAGGCCTGCCGGTCAGGGCGGTGATGCAGAGGCCCCGGGCGTGAAATCGCGGCAGCGAGATCATGTAGCATCGCCATTTGGGCAAGGTATGACCTGGCCATTTATTCTCCCGCCACTGTTCTGCCACTGTCATCTCTCTGGGGCTAACTAGGTCCCCTCTGCAAATGAAGATGCTCCCAGGAAGGGGACGATGGTACACCGTTTCCAGCCGCTCCCCCACTGCGTGCAAGCAAGTTGGTATATGGCCCGGAATTTTAAGGCGGGGGGGTAATTTTCCATAATCTAGCTCAGTCGTTCTCAATCCTGGCTGCACATGCCAACCTCCTGGGGAGCGTTCAAAAACAAAGCACGCGGGGGCCCCGGTCCCCGCGGAGTTTCTGACTCAGTGATGGGGGCGGGGCCAGGTGTATTTCCCATTTCTTCAGGATTCCAGGGTGCAGCTCCAACCAGCTTCCAGTACAGTGAAAGTCCCGCGTAGGCTGGCAAAACCCTTCAGCCTCACTGCTCATGAACTCTGGACCAGCAGCACGGGCCACCACCGGGGGTTTATTAGAAATGCAGCCCCTCGGGCCCCACCCCAGCCCCCTGAATCTGCCCCTGCCCCTGAGCGAGACCTCCAGGCAATTCACAGGTCACCGAGGTTTGGAAAGTGCTGGCTTACAGGGAATGCAGACCTTTGCTCCCACCTTACTCCCCAGGCTTCTGGGCAGAGCAGGCTTCATAGGACTGGTCTTCCCCTTACCACTCCCGGCCCCCCACAACCCCACCTGCCCCCCAGATCCTTGGTGGCCACAGAGCCTGCTTGTCTGCGGTGGGAAGGAGCACAGGGTGCTTGCGTAGGAAACCCTCTTTCTGCTCAGCCGTAGGACATCCTGGGTCCTCTTCCCCTGAGAGAGTGTGGGTGATTTACTGCTTCAGACGCTGGGATGGAGGGGCCGGAGTGCCAGGAGACAGGGCACGGGCTGGCAGCCGGCCTGACCAAACATACTAACGTCGGCAGCCGCCTAGGCCCACGAGGGGCCCCAACGTTCAAAGATGCATTAACTCTGCACAGAGAAAGATGGGCTGTTTTGTTTTTCTCTTTTAACAAGCAAGGCTTGTTTCAGGGGCTGTGAGCGTATGTTGCCAAGCCTGTTCTGGCCCAGGCTGCACCTGCTAATTCTGTTCTCAAGACACAATCATCCTCCAGTGTGTCCCCACCCCTGCTTCTGCGGCCCCCTGCCTTTCTCCACAACCCCGTCGGCTTCTGGAGTTTCAGGAAAGGAAGCCTGGACTGGAGCTGACGTAGCTGGTGGACTGGTGATGACATAGAGGCGCAGGGTGGCCCAGAGGCCACGGGTCCAGAGTGGTCCTGGGCCCACTGAGGTCACAGGCTCCCAGTGTGAAGCCGGCAGGAGTTTCCCCCACACTGGAAGCAGCTCGAAACCCGCACTGCCAGGGTAAAGCCACGCAGGAAGGAAGGGCTTGCAGGTGAAGAATTTTTAACGGGGGTCCATGGGTTACTGATGTTCCCTCAACTATGTCACTATGTCACTCCTGACAGGGAAGGACCTTCCCTTTTCTTCTGTGAGGCATCTTGCAGGGAGCCGGGGACAGCATGTACGCAGTGGAGAATGAGTAAGGGCTGAAGAAAAGGTAAACGAAAAGACAGACGAAAGGTGACAGGTGGAGGGTGAATGACAGCAACTTCCGCTTCCAACATCATGGTAAACTAGGTACATGGAAAGGCCTTCTTGCTAAAGATCCCGGATGAATTACAACGCACACTTTTAAGCACGTTTCTGAGCTTGTAGAACGTCAGGGAAGTGTTCAAAGGAAGAAGAAACTCACAAGAAACTGACCCCGGAAGGTGAGATTGACCTGAGGGCAAATACGTTTCTTGGCAACACCAAAGAGAGCCACCTCCAGGTTGGAGGAACTGAAATGGACACTCCAAAATTACATCCAGGACCCTCGAGAGGGTCCACGGGGGTTCCAGGTCAAAGTGCCTCTCTGGCTCCCAGTCAAGCCTGAATTCCCTCTGGGAATGCATTCCCAAGGGAGGCCCTCCTGAGGCCCAAGGATAAAGTTTACCAAAATGTGAACTCACAATCGAAAATTACCAAACACACAAGGGTGTGCCTGACCACAGACTTAGCAAGGACTGCAAAGGTTGGAACCCTCAAATATAGACCACTAAATAACTGTTTTCAGACACTGGCTAGCGGGCATCTCGGGACTGAGAGGAAGGAAACCAAGGAGATCAAGCCTTACCCCAATTTTCTGTGTGGAGGAAATTTCTGGAGTGCACAGCAGTGTCGGGGAACCCAGACAGAGGCCAGCAGTCTCACCGAGTTGAGGAAGAGAGATAGGAGCCTCTTGGGGAGGCCAAGGTGCCTAGAATTTGCAGGACAGCTTACCAGAGGAGAAAGAGGTATGCAGAGGAAGGGCTTCTAAAATCTGCACGGAGTCCCCTTGACTCTTGGGCTGGCCTCCAATGTGTGCGGCATGAAGTAAATACCTGGAGGTGAGCACAAAGCTATATCTGAGAAAAGAACAAGTACCAGGAGGTATGAGCTGAAAACTTCCCAGAGCCCACACAGGGCTAGGAATCCCTGGAGTTGTTGGTTGGTTGATTTGTTTGTTTTTCATACAGCCACCCAATTGTTCTAGCATCTTCTGTTGAAAAGGAAGTCTCCTGACGTTATCACTGTTCTAGGTCCTAGCCACTGCGGGAAGAAGACACGAAAGCATCCACATTAGTAAGGAAGTGCGACTGTCTTCATTTTTGGGCAATGCAATCGTGTCCAGAGAAAATCTTAAGAAATCTACAAAGTGGTTACCAGAATGACAGGTGAGGTAAGCAAGGTTGCAGAATGTAAGGCCAATATATAAAAATCAAGTATATTTCTATACACTAACAGTGAACAACTAGAAATTGCAATGGAAAAATGCCATTTCTGATAGCATCCCACAGTGCTTAGAAGTAAGTTTAAGGAAGCAATTGGGTGTCCTAGCTGGTTGAGCGTCTGACTTCGGCTCAGGTCATGATCTCATGGTTTGTGGGTTCGAGCCCCACGTCGGGCTCTGTGCTGACAGCTCAGAGCCTGAAGCCTGCTTCGGATTCTGTGTCTCCCTCTCTCTCTGCCCCTCCCCTGCTTGCTCTCTGTATCTCTCTCTCAAAGATAAATAAACATTAAACAATTTTTTTAAGAAGAAAGAAATTTAATGAAATATGTGCAAGACCTGTACCCTGAAAACTACCAAACAAATGGATGAAACCTATATATCAAGCTCACAGATCACAAGACTCAATATTGTAAATATGCCGATTATCTGCTGGTAACTACAAATTGAATGCATATCTAATAACCCCAAGAAGGTTTTGGGGGGCAGAAATTAACAAGCTGATTCTAAAATTTACAAAGAACCTAGACTAGCCAAAACAGTATTGAAACAAAGAGCAAATTAGAAACTGACACTGCTTGTTATCAAGGCTTATTATTAAGCTCTAGTAATACTGACATAAGAAGAGAAAAAAATATAGAACAGTGGGACAGAATAGAAAATCCAGAAGTAAATCCACACATATATGGCAGTAAATTGATTCGACAAAGATACTAAGGTACCTTAATGGAGAAAGACTAGTCTTTACAACAATGGTCCTAGAACAACTGGGTAGCCATATGAAAAAAATTTCGACCTCTACCTCACACCATATACAAATGCTGAAAATGGGCAAGGACCTACACACAAAAACTAAAACTTCTGTAAGAACATATAGGAGGCAGTCCTTGTGACTTTGAGTTAGGACACAAAAAAGCATGATCCATAAAAGAAAAAAATTAACTGGACTTAATTAAAATTGAAATTTTCTACCTTTAGAAGGACCCCATTGACAAAATGAAAAGTCAAGTCATGGGCTGACAAAGGATTTGAATCCAGAATGTATACAGAACTATCAAAACTCATAAGAAGGCAAGCAACCCAACAAAACACGTACAAAAAAGTTGAGCTGTCGTGATCTGCCATGAATGCTACAGACATCTTTACTCATAATAATTCCAACCTAGAGACAACTCAGATGTCCACAGCAAGAGAATGGATAAACGAATTATGGTACATCCATTCTACGGGAAGTATCCCATGGGAGCAACAGCGCGTTAATAAAAACAGCAGGGCACTTGGCTGGCTCAGTCAGCGGAGCGTGTGACTCTTGACCTCATGGTCTTGAGTTCGAAGCCCACGTTGGGTGTAGAGATTACTAAAAAATAAATAAACTTAAAAACAAAAGAGGTTCAGACCTCCAACTGTAAAATAAACCATGAAGATGAAAAGTACAGCAGAAGGGGGCACCTGGGTGGCTCAGTTGGTTGCGCGTCTGCCTCTTGATTTTGGCTCAGGTTATGATCTCATGGTTCATGGGATGGAGCCCCACGTCAGGTTCTACACTGACAGCTCAGAGCCTGTTTGGGATTCTCTCTCTCTCTCTCTCTCTCTCTCTCTGCCTCTCCCTGCTTGGGTGCTGTCTGTCTCTTTCAAAATAAATAAATGAACTTAAAAAAATAATAATAATAAAATAAAAAGAGAAAAATACTTACACACATAATAGCATGAATTAGTTTCCCATCATTATGCTGAGCGTTGTGGCTTGAATTTTTCCTCCAGAAGATACTTTGGAGCCCTAACCCCTGGGACCTGTGAGCATGACCTCATTTGGAAATGGGGTCTTTGCAGATGTAATCACGTGAAGACAAGGTCATACCAGAATGGGGTGGGCCCTAAACCCAATATGATTGGTGTCCTCATAAGCAGAGAAGAGACACCAAAAGATGCAGAGGCACAAGGAAGAAGGCCATGTGAAGACAGAGGCAGTGGCCACAGGTACGTTGTCATGGACGAAGGAACTCCAAAACCTGCCAGCAACCACCAATACCGGGAGAGAGGCTGGGAACAGATTCTCCCTCAGAGCCTCTGGAAGGAACAACCCTACTGACATCTTAGTTTCAGACTTTGGTCCTCCGGAGCCGTGAGAGGATACATCTCTGGTGCTTTAAACCACCCCATCGGTAGCGCTTTGCTATGGTAGCCCTGAGAAACTGAGAGCGAGCAAAAGAAGAGATACAGAAGAATACATACTCTACAAGGCAGAGGAGTCAAGTGAAGGGATTTCCAATGGCCAAAGCTGCAACAATTTGACCCACAAAGCAAATCCTCATGAAACTGCAGTGATATAAGTAAATGACTTAATAAATAAGTGGTAGAAAAGAGAGAACACTTTCCTATAGAAGGATTCGAATTAATAAATGAGGTAAGACTATGGGAAAAAGGAAACCACTGTTAGAACGTCACCGTGATCATTCACAGGCAAAATCTACTGACGGATGCTGAAATTCACAGGCAAAACTATAGGGAGAAACAAGATATTTGTGTAGCTGCAAAGGAGCTCCCCAAATACTTATTCATTAATTACGACGGTGCTTTGAACACATGTCCAGAAATTCTTTGATCATCCTCTCTCCAGGAGGTTAGCTTAATTCCCCTCTCAGTGAGCGTGGGCTGGATTTACGCCCCACTCATAATAGTTAAGGAAACGAAAAAATAGTAGCATTGGTAGTGGAGAAACCTGGCCGATACCGCCTGAACCACATTATTCAAAGTTGACGTTTCTAGCGAGAAGATGTACTGGTATCATACTCTCTCTCATGTGCTGCTATAAGGACTTATCACCTCTGGGAAATTCTTCCCCCACGTCCCTAGCCCCAGTCTAATCACGAGGGAACATCAAACAAATCCAAATTGAGGGACATTTTACAAAACGCCTGGCCAGCATTCTTCCAGTATATCAAGATCATGAACGAGAAGGAGAAACAGAGGAACTGGCACAGACTGGGGGTCTCAGGAGATGTGATAATCCAGTGCAAATGTGGTATCATCGACCGAATCCCCAAACAGAGAAAGACGTTAGAGGAAAAACTGAGAAAGCCAAATAAAGCCCATAGTTTCAAGTTTATTTATTTAATTAATTAAATTATTTATTTATCCACTTATTTATTTATGTATTTTGAGAGACAGAGGCAGGGTGAGTGGGGGAGGGGTGGAGAGAGAGGAAGAGAGAGAATCCCAAGGAGGCTCTGTGCTGTCAGCACCGAGCCCCACGTGCGGTTTGGTCTCATGAAACCATGAGATCGTGACCTGAGTCGAAACCAAGGGTCGGATGCTTAACGGACTGAGCCACCCAGGCGCCCCTAAAGTCCCTAATTTAGACATTACTATTGGACCAACGTTGGGGTCTCGGTGTTGATAAGTGTGCCATGGCTGTGTGAGGCATTCGCACTGCAGGGAGCTGGAGGAAAGGCACAGGGAACTCTGTACTATCTTTGCAACTCTTCTGTACATCTAAAATCATTTCAAAATAACACGTTTCGATAAACTAGGTGTAGCTCTTTAAATACGTACATAGGCGTGGCCTCAGCGTGATGACTGTGAACTTGTGCACCAGGTAGCCCACGTCCAGGCAGAGGCAGACGGTCACATACGTCCCTGGCGTTCGCGATCAGCTCCCAGAGTAGTAGGGGTGAATGAGGAGAGGGAGGGCTTAGGCTGTAGCGACTTTAAGAAAGCTGCTGCTTCTTATAATTCTTTTTTTTTAATGTTTATTTATTTATTTTTGAGAGAGAGAGAGAGAGAGAGCACTCTCTGGGGGAGGGGCATCGAGAGAGGGAGACAGAAAAACCCAAGCAGGCTCTACACTCTCAGTGCAGAGTCCGATGCAGGGCTCAAACCCCTGAACCGTGAGATCAAGACCTGAGCCATAATCAAGAGTCAGACGCTGAACCGACTGAGCCACCCAGACGCCCCTCCACGTCTCTTAAACAATGAGCATATCACACTTAAAAGAGATCGGAACCAGACAGGTCCCAAATGGTGCACTGAGACGTCCGGGCACAGCAACAGATCCACGAAGACCTTGCAGGGATATTTGAAGTTTTGAGGGAAACACAGTGACATCCGTCCAGTGCTCTGCAAACTACTAGCTCCCATAGTCCACGGTTTCAACATGAGATCATGCAACATTCCTTTCAACAATGTCATAACTTGGTAAAACTCAGTGTTTTGTTTTTTTTTTTTTTTGATGGTTGCTGTGATAAAAAGCAAACACCATGCGAAAATCATTGTGGTACAGGAAGTGAGGTGATGGTGTCCCACATGATTCCAGGGTTTGAGAGTCACGGGATGCCCCACACATATCCCGTTAGTAAATAACTGTGGTTGGGGATGAAATATAAATGGTTTTTCCTTTCTTCTTTCAATGTATGTACTTTTGATGACGACATAATATGCTTCGAGTTATTTAGACGTAACCACTTACTCAAAGGAACTTTCTGGTATTTCTTTTGGCCTCCGGGACCGTAAAAAATTACTGACACGAAACATGCTGTGAACAGGGAAAGTTCGGGAACTTCTGTTTGAGGGCGTTTGTTTCTAACTTTTTTGTGTACACAGACAAATGTGTCTGTCTTCATAATTGAGCTCGTGTGTATACACAGTTTTATAATGGGTACTATGATCCCTCATTTTAGAGTTGAAGACGCTGAGCTCCAAAGGGAAGAAGTCACCCAGTTAACCAGACCGTCTTGTCACATACCCTGCTGCTTCCCTCTCTAAGACTCCAAGATGGTGCACCTCTGTGGTTCCAACAAGGACCAGCCTCACCAGCCAACATTTGCAGGGCCTTAGGATTACCCTGCCTTACTCTAGGCACAGTAAGTAGGGTCCCTGTTTCACTGATAAGCCCTGTCCCGATCTGACCTCATTACCGCTTTGCGGATACATAAAACTTCATCCAGCCTTTGACATAGCATTCTCGTGAAGAGTAAATGACTCCAGAAAAGGAAAACCATTGAGCTATTATCAGTCATTGGTACCTGCATGTGAATGAGCTTATGAGAGCCTTTCCTGAAAGGAGTTTTGATAAGGAAAAAAAAAAAAAGAGGCAATCTCTGAGAGAAGTGGGTAAGGAGGGTATCTCAGGTGGGGTTCGGTGGAAACAGACTGATTCAGAAAGCTGTGTGCAGAAAGTATGCAAAGGAATGAATGCTCGCAGGCGATACAAGGAACCAAAGGCAGCAGGACTCGGAAGGGAAGGGCCGGCCTGCAATGTGGTTGTAATTGAGGCCTCGGCCATCCTGTAGGGCACTCTAGAGGGGAGATGGCCCTTCAGAGTTGTCTCAGATTGAGGCAAGAGGGCCAGGTCTTTGGAACCCAGCGTCAGCCATCACTCTCTGTGAGTCAGCCCCGGCAGATGTGACCTGGAGGAAGGCAGCTCCCTGCAGACCAGGCACGGCATCACAGCGAGGGATGAAGCCTTGAGCCAGCGACAGCTGAGAGTCCCGGCAGATGGACACTAAAGCCAGCTAGTTATAACGGTGCTAAGTGCACTGAAAGAGAATCCTAAAGAGGTGGAGGGTAGTAAAGGGGAAGGGCATGTACCTAAACTAGAAAGGTGGGGTGGGGAAGGAGTACACAGCTGTAAGGAAGACCCCCCCCCCCACCGCCGGGAGAGTGCCGTGTAGACTGAGGCCTCTAGTTTGAGCAGTTGTGCAAAGGTCCAGAGGCAGAAGGAGCAGCCTTTAGCTGAGTTTGGGGCATGAGGGAGCAACCCAAATTGAGGCTGGCCTGGGTCAAGCAGGGCAAGGGCGCAGGGAGAATCGGGACCTTATCGTCAAGGGAAGCTACTGACCAGGGAGGTAAGTAACATGATCAGATTTCTCATTTCCTTTCTGGGATCCTTTCCCTCCCCTCAGGCTGCCCTTTGATGAGCAGCCTAATCAATTTCACCTGGATGTAAACGTGGTCTGTCCTAAGTGCCGCCTGTGCCAGGGTCCCCGTGGCAATCGGCAGCCTCTCTCCTGGAACCCCCAAGGCCCTAGTTGTCCCGCACATGTCTGACGATCCTCGCAGAAAAGAACAGAGACAGGAAAGAAATTATTGTCCTCTTCCGCCTCCCAATGCCCCTTCCTGCCCAGAGCAGACAGAGCTGCCCCCCTCTCAAAAGAGCCTTGTGGGGGAAGAGGGGAGGGAAGTGAATAATCCCTTTGCCAAGCTCCCCCAGAAAACAGGGTGGAACGAATTAGCAGAGCTCAAAGGTCCCATCTGGGAAACCACTCAAGGTTTCCAGGATCTGACCCCATGACAACTCGGAGGGCACCGGAACAATCAAGGAAGCATTGGCGGTAAGCCTTCTGTCCGATGTCTGTCCACCTCTATGGAAACTTCTTCTGGGAGCCTGGCTGGGGGCCAGGAAGTAGGTCTGCACACACACCCGGCCCGCCCAGAACCACAGAGGTGGCTGGTCACCCTGTGCAAAGCGACAGCATCCACCCAAGCGGATCAAAACACTCCAAACAGCTCAATTAAACCTACAAATTGCTTTGACTGCTTTTCTTTCTGACTCATTGGGATGATGCCCTTGAATCATCTCTTCACCCAAGGAAACCATTTAAAGCAGGTGCTGCATGGTCTAGTCCGCAAAACATAATCAGCCAAGACAGGGTGGCCCAAGGAATGCTATTGACTTATTTATTGATTTTATGTTTATTTTTTTAAAGAAGCTTTTTAAAAAAAATTTATTTTAGGGGCGCCTGGGTGGCTCAGTCCGTTGAGCGTCTGACTTCGGCTCAGGTCATGATCTCACAGTTCGTGGGTTCGAGCCCCGCATCGGGCTCTGTGCTGATAGCTCAGAGCCTGGAGCCTGCTTCTGATTCTGCGTCTCGCTCTCTCTCTGCCCCTCTCCCACTTGTGCTCTGTCTCTCAAAAATGAATAAACATTAAAAATAATAAATAACTAAATAACTAAATAAAATAAACTTATTTTAGATAGAGTACATAAGCGGAGGAGAGGGGCAGGGTGAGAGAGAGAATCTTAAGCAGGCTCCGTGCTCACCATGGAGCCCAACTTGGGGCTCAAACCCATGATCCTGGGATCATGACCTGAGCCGAAACCAAGAGTTGGATGCTCAACCTACTGAGCCACCCAGATGCCCTATCATTGACTTATTTAGCCCTTCTTATGTGCCAGGCGTCATTCTCTATGCTTAATAGACATTTGCCCATTTAATCCTCACAGCAATGCTGTGAAGCAGGTGACATTCCTGTCTCCGTGGCACAGATGGGGAAACTGAGGCACAGAGCACTTAACTAACATTCCTAGGGCCACAGCTGGTAAGCGGTGAACCCGGGATTTGAATGAGAGTGTGGTTCATGGTTTTTAACCCAGGCCAGAGGCACCCAGGGTGGAACCCCCTCAGGGTAACAGGGTAGTTGCCTCCAGCCCCTTTGATCAGGGCAGAGGATCTGTGTCATTGGTCTTCTCTACAGCATAAAGATTTTTGGCAGAAAAGTTTCGCAAATGAACTTGCGAATCACTGGTGAGAGAGTTTTGTCTGAAGAGGCAGGAGAACTCCTGTCTCTTCTCTGAAATACTGGCTTAAAGATCTGAATGAGAACCCAAGTATCAGGAGTGCCTGGCTGGCTCAGTTGGTAGAGTGAGTGACTCTTGACCTCAGGGTTGTGAGTTCAAGCCCCACGTTGGGTGTGGAGCCTACTTAAATAAGTTCTTTTAATGTTTTACTTATTTTTGAGAGAGAGAGAGAGACATATACAGAGCGTGAGCAGGGGAGGGGCAGAGAGAGGGAGTAGACACAGAATCTGAAGCAGGCTCCACACTGTGAGCTGTCAGCACAGAGACTGACTTGGGCCTAGAACTGGTGAACTGCCAGATCTTGACCTAAGCCGAGGTCGGATGCTCAACTGACCGAGCCACCCAGGAGCCCCTATCTTAAATAGATTGTTTTTTAAAACAGCAACCAGAAATACTGATTGCAATCACAGACCAATTTGGGGAAAAAAAGAGGGGCAATGCCTTTGGGTTCCACCTCTTCCTCCCTGTCCTCAGAGGGAACTAGGTCAAGCCCCAAGCCTCAGTTCTTGGCCCGCCTCTACCTCCCAGAGGTGCAGTGAGGGGAACGAAATCAGTTCTGGGCTGTAGAAGGTAAGGAACTGTCACTATGTGGACCATGCGTTCCTTCTCAGCCACGGCTATACGGGGACTCTCCTGAGCTTGTGATGGGGCAAAGCAGAAAGCTGGATGGGGAGGGAGACCCTGGGGTTGGGTTTCCCGGAGAACCCAAACCCCGACATCAGAGAGAAAACACAGGCTGGAGCAGAGGCTCTTGACAAAAGCAAACGTAGACCCCTGGCTAAACACCAACACTGCGGCTAAGATGTTTAGATACACCTGGGGTTCTCCCAGTGTCGGGAGAGGGAAAGGGAACCTGCTGTGAGTGTGGCCAGTGCGGAGCATGGGCCCGGGAGTCAGACAGACACAACTCTGCATCTGACCCCTCCGGGCACCAACCCTGGGACCTCAGGTGAGTTGCCCCTGTGCCTCAGCGGCTCAGTTTCCTCGTCTGTAAAATGGGAGGCCTCACGGCATGTGCATGGAGCTGGTTGTTACGATAAGAAAAGATGCTGTCCAGGACCTGTCTAGAAGTGTCAGCGCAGGAGGAACCACGCTCCGCGGGCAGCCCAGCCGCACAGGCGGAACGATTCATCTTTCCGTAGCAATTCAATCTCTGGCTTGAGCTCTCCATTCATTGGGGTGAAGGGCACAATCTCACTCAGTGAGTTTGGGGCAACCTTGCAGTTTCCCCCGGGAAGAGCTGGAGTCACAGGAGTTGCTACAAGGCCAGATGCTGTGGGGAATTAGCGTGCCCCCGAAGCACTTGACCCCAAAGTCCCCTGGGTCATTTCTCAGCGGAGCCCTCCAGATTCAGACATCCGTCCTCGAAGCTCATCACCAAGACGACCCTCATTCCTGCCTCTTGCCTGCAAGGTGCGGGGCCCAGGGGCCACTTCTCAGGTCTGGGCCTCACCTGGGTGTGGAAGCCAGGCAGTGCCTGGACTTGCCCTCAGCCCTTCCCCCCCGGGTCTTGCTGCCTCCCAGAGCTCTCCAGAGAAGCCCCCTCCTCAACGGCCAAGGCCTGCTCTCACTCCTGACCTTGCTCCCACATTTCCACTAAGCCTCTGAATTCTCTCATTTCTTCAGAGACCTGGGGCCTGGGGGTCCAAGCTGGGCAGCCTCCTTTGTTTCCATTCGACATCTGTCCCATCCCACTTTGTAATCACGCAGGCTGTGTTGAATACAGAGCACAGAGTGAACTCCCAAGAGACAAAGAACTTTTAACGTCTCAAACAAGCACACCCCATCTCATTCACTGGACTTCCGAGGGCCGGGCCCCAGCAGAGGAGATGGCACCAAGGTCAGAGCACCAAAGACCCAGCAGAGTCTGCGCCGGGCTGGAAGGATGGGATGTCCTAAGACATCTTAGGAGAAGAAACTGGTGAGCGGGGGCCCAGACGCCGGAAGATGGGAAAATTGCTAGCTGGAGTCGAAGTTGCCCAATGTGACTGTGCCGGGGACACGTGGCTATGGACCACAGGACGGGACCTCCGGATGCCGTGTGAGGGGGCTGGGCTGGTGCGCAGAGGTGGTGGGGAGCTGGGTGCCCTCTGTGCCCCACCCCTCCCCACTCACTCGGAGGGCTCTGGCCTCTGGGGCCGGCTGGAGCCATGGCTAGTCCTTGCTCTGCCCTAGGCTTCTAATAATACCTGGAAAGAGAAACAAAATAAGCTTGCATTCTCCCCCTGTGCAAAGCAGTGATTTGCACAGCTAAAGAGAGAGCAAGAGGAAGGAAGCAAAAAGACAGAAAGGTGGCCCCTCAGGGCACTTGAGATCTTCTATCCCTGTGCCAGTGTCCAAAGTGTTTCACAGGCCATGTTCCCACTGTGCCCCCAAATCGCCCTGCAATATAGGTCTCCCCAAGACAGCATGATATCCCTGCACCCCGTGGATTCCAAGAAGCGACGACAGAAGGTGTGAGATCCATCTCCAAGGAGTATTTGCCCTCCCTGTGACCATACTTGCTCTGGAAGAGAGGGAAAGCTCTGGCTTGGCTGAGTATACTCGCCCACTCTCTCCCTTTGCCCACAAGGATGCCGCTGGGGAAATTCCAGCAGGCGTGGGACCCCGGGTTCCGGTCCCAGCTCGGACACCAGCTCGGTGGCCCTTCCCCTCTCTGAGTCTCCACGTGGAAAGTGAGCCAGCCAGGGTGGAGATCGGAGGGCCTTCCAGGGCTGAGATTTTAAATCACCACCTGCCGCAGCCAGATGTCGTCACTGAGAGCAGACAGGGAGCCCGCTTTGATCTTGCAAGGGGGTAGGACGGGCTCCCAGAGCTCGGCCAAGGGTGTGGCCGGGGATGGGGGGGGGGTGGTGCCGGGGGGACAGGCTGGCGGGGAGGCTTCAGCACCCCAGACATGCAGGCCAGCTCCTGGGCATGGGTCTGTGACAGGATGGTGGAGGATAAGAGTTAAGAATCCCCAGGACGTGGTTCAGCCAGGGGCTCAGAAGTGGATCAGCTGTGCCTCTGTGCCCGGACGAGCCGAGCCTCTGGGCTGGACTTGGTGGGGCTGAGGCAGGGGCGCGAGGGCGGGCAAAGCTCCAAGGTGGGCACGTGCTTGTGGATTTCCTGGGTGCTGGGGAGGCTGCGTATCCAGAGAGGTCTCTCTCTCTCTCTCTCTCTCACACACACACACACACACACACCCCCACATGCAAGTGTGTACGTCCTCAGATTTCATAGTCAACAGATGCCTTTCCAGGGAAGAAGGCAGAGCCAGAGCTGAGATGGTTTCCAACCCATGGTGAAGGCTCAGCCAGGACCTTCTGGGACTGTTGCGCTGGCTGTTAAATTATTAAACACTTCAATATCAGAAACACCAGCTGCGGCCCCCACTCTGGGGGGGCCACCCACCCCACCCCACCCACCTGCTTTCATCACAGCCCTCTTAGCTGCAGAAGAAATTCCGGGTTCAGAAGAGAGTCAGAGCTACTGGGGTGCCTGCACATTTCCACCTTGAGTCTTGGGGGCCCCGTGCCAAGGCCAGACATCCGGGAACTGCTCTGGGGCTGAAGCTGGGCTGAGAGGACAGATAGAGGTCTCTCCCACGCTCGAGCCACCTGCCCCCCTCCACACCCCGTCACCCAGCAGCCCGGGAACTCTGTCCCCACCCCCCCCCAAACCAGCCAGCCTCCTGATGAGTATTCCACACCAGCTCAGCCCCCCAAAGCAGTGAGGCGGCCCCTCCCTGCGGCTGTTCGCTGACAACCAGGAAGGGATTTTAATCTCAGAAACAGTCAAGGTGGGGAAGGGGAATGAGGGGCGGCCGGGAGGACCATATGGAACCTGTTTGAAGAGCTGGGTTGGAGCCCAGCTACACCTCCATGCGCTGGGGCACGGGGCCAGCTCTTGGCTATGCCTGCTCAGCTCGGGCCAGAGAGGGGAAGGAGCGTGGGAGAACAGACAGGCAGGCCGTGAGGGGACGAGGCGTGCTGCGTGTGCTCACGGGGCTGCTGTCCTTCAGGTGAGGACACCCTGGCTGGCAGCCAGTGGCCGGATACGGGGCCAGAAGGCCCGACAGCTCTGAAAAGCTGGGTTCACGGGGGTCAGCGGAGTGGCATCTGGGGTCTACTCAAGGCGGTCTCGGGGGCTTGTCTGGGAACGGCACTCCCGCTCAGCTCTGCCATTTCCTCGGCCTGGCTCCTGGTGGAGATGATTCCGGAAACCCTCAGACAGTACCATTTTGTCTCCGGCTTAGCTCCCCTGCCTCTGCACACAGCCAATCTCTGTCTCTCTCTGTTTACCCGTTACTAACCCAGTCCCACACGGGATGTCGGGCCTACGTGATGCCAAGTGGTGGGGCGGACATTATGACCCGTGTAACTGAATACCTGACTACACCACGTGGACTTCAGCCTCACCACATGGAACCTTGGGCTGATCCGGACTTGGATTGACCTTGCTGGATTTTGGACCAACCTCACCAAATTTCCAACTCACCACCTCGGTACATGAGAAGGCCGCCTGAACTTCTGTCTAGACTCCCAGGGCTTCAGGATGAACTGACCGAGTTTCTGATTGATTTTGCAGAAGTTAACGGCAAAACTTGACTGAACGTAGCGTGGCCTGGGTTTCTCGAATTTTCAAGCCACCTGACTGGATTTCTGACTGGGCTGACTGAAAAGTTTTAACCGGGTTCACGATTTGTTATTTTAAAAACTAAACTCCCCAAGTGCTTGACTGAGCTCTCCGGAGTCTGTCGCCCTGAGTTGGCCAGATGATGGGGTGCTCCTAGAACGAGACTGAATAACAGGAAATCGTGCGGGGCACCTTGCCTGGCTGGCCCTCGGCCCGCCCCCGCCTCACACGCGGCTCACCCGGAGCCGGCCTGCGCACCTGAAGGGGGTGCGGGGCAGGCGGCGTCCCTCTTCCAACATTCTGGAATCTTCTGACATTCTAGCGCCTGATTATTGCATTTCCACCCCTTTCTGCCTCACTTCTTATTCCAGCATTGCCCAACTCTCGGGAATGGGCATCAGCGGCCCTAGGAAACAATGTTCCCGAGTCCATCTGGCCTGAGTCTCCATTTCCCATCCAGGAAGTGGTATAAAACAGAGCTCAAAAGGGAGGGCTCTGCGTCAGCCTGCCTGGGCTCAGGGCTGGCTCCTGGGTCTAGCCGCGTTGTGCGCTCCTGGGCCGTGTTAATGAACTTGTCTGAGCGGTGGTTTCTTCACCTCCCACATGGGTGTGATTCTCTCCTGCTTGGAGGTTTTGACCAAGAATACTAATGATGGCTGATGCTTGCTGAACACTGACTTGAGCCAGGCTCTGCTCTGGGGCCGCATAGGGCCTGAGGATCCCCGCTGAATCTTCACCGGAGCGCCTAAGTCTAAGAAGTGGAGGGGTCACCACCATCCAAGTGGCCGCCTTCAGCCTCTCGGCGATCCTGCCTCCTGGGCTTGCCTGGCACTGATAGAGTCCAGGGATCATCGGCGAGCACGGTCTGCCTCGTCACCGTGTTGTGATACGACCGGTGGCCTGCTTCTTGTTGGGAAATTGGGCTGCTCTCCGGCTCCCGTCGTGGTGAGGCATTTGCTATTTGATGGTGTGACTTGATACTTCTTTCGGGAACATGACCCCCACCCCCACCCCCACCCCCACCCCAACACCAAGGGAGCTGTGGGTCTCTTCGAACCCTGTAGGCATGTCAGGACCGTGGGGCTCCTTCTGTTTCGGGGGACGTTCGTCAGTATACTCACATCTGGTCTGATTTTACCGCGAGGACCTCCCGGGTTTCTTTACCGGCGCCTTAACGGGAACCAGATTCACAAAGCATTCGCCTGGTGTGTCCCTGCATTTGCCAGCCATTAGCCGTAAGCTGCGGACGGCGACAGCGGAGGAATTGGCCCTGTTCCTGACCTCGCGCAACACCTGTGGCCACGCTGGTCTTCTTGTCTTCTCCGGGGCGGGAGAGGAGGCAGGTGCTGAGGAGGACGTATGAAGGACGATAAGTATTCATCCCTCACTGGAAGGGAAGTTCTGCTTTAACAGGAAAAGCTGGCTGTGGGCTGCCGTCTTCAGTCTCTGCCTTAAGTCCTGTGCCTTCGTGCGTGTGCTGTCCAGACAAATGCCTTCATTTCCCCTCTTCCGTGTCTTTGCACGTGCTGTCCTCTGCCCCGTGCATCTTCCTCCTCCTGGATGTACTTATTCCACACGTACCGAAAATCTCCTCTATGTTACATGTGACTCAGGAGCTGGAAACACGAAGACACGATCCCTGCCTCAGTGGTTCCCAGTGGCAGAGGCATGCAGAGTATCAGGGATCACAGGCCTGGGACACCGAGACCATTTGGGGCCGGACAAGGGACAGGGTCAGGGAACTAGCCAGGGCCCTGGGGAAGTTTAATAAATATCCGTTCAAAGTAAGTCTGTGTATACACGCGTGTTGTATCCACAAGTGTGTGCACGTGTGTACATGACCCCACGTCTGTAAGAGGGAGCATGGTAGTCATGGGCCAGGGAGGGGAAGGGTGGTTCCTGGGTCTCATTAACATGTTTGTGTCATTAAGTTCTCTCAGCTCCTCCTCATGATGCCCTCCTCACCGTGGAGAGAGGGAGATGGTGGGCTCCTTGGTGTTTAGAAGCTGAAGGATTGATTCTGGGGGAAGGGGTGAGGGTAGGACTGTGAGATACTGATGTGCCAGCCTCCATCGGTGCCCCCCTCACAGCCAGCTCAGCCTGGCAACCAGGGCTTGGGGGGGGGGGGCACACCAAGAGACAACCAGTCCACATAACCAAAGGGACCCTCCTTTTGATGCCCTATACTTCTCCCCCCAAAATCCCTCCACTCGTGAAAGAGCCCTCCACTACCCCAGCCTACATCTGGAGCTTGGGTGAAGGGTCCCAAAAGGCTCTAGTGTCCTAACCATTGAATGTTCAAGACAGAGACCTAACGTTGACTCATAGGTTAATTTCTATCTAGAAACTCATATCCCAGCTGAACCCTTTCCTGGCCTGGGGAAATGTCAGTTGCATGGCTTGTCTAGACCAAGGTGAGCCTCAACCTGAGAGGCTAAGCAGGCAAAGAGAAGGTCCCCCAGGTGCAGAAACCCCACATGCTACGTGAAGAGCCCCATTGCCTGGGTATGATGCTAACAGTCCTTGTGCCTATGTAAGTAAGCCTTTATGATTGCCCAGGACACTTCCACACATGGCCCACTCAGTTACCATTTTTTGAGCTTTTACTTTGTGCCTGGCATTGTACCTCGCTAATAATAACTTCAATAGGCACTGCGCTAAGCCCCTCGCCTGCATCACTGTTGGTTTGCGAAGATGAAGACAATGAGAGTGTCCATTTCTCAAGGACACACGGTGCTAAACAGTAGAATCAGAACTGGAATCCACCTCTGTCAGGTGACTCAAACGCCCCTTCCCCCACTCCTGGGTGGGAAAGCCAACTGGGCTCCAATACCCACGTTGCCCCTAAGAGAACACTTACCACAATGCTGCCCCTAGATCTAAGCCCGTCTAGAGCACCCACTCTGCCTGGTTTTGTCTCATGCTCCTAGTCTCCCTCCCAGACCCTGCCATAGAGGACGCCATGACAGGTAGGAGACAGGCTCTGAGGGAATGAGGCTGTCACCCACCATGACTGGTTTGTGAGGCATTGTGTTGGTGGTCAGATGGGCTCCAGGGCAGGCCCCAGCCAACTGCTGGCCCCTTGGGGCTCGTCTCCCTCTGCTGCCGCCACCCTCGGGCCCAGCAGGAATGACCCAGCATTCCTAGCAGCTGAGGCACAGGAACATTCTTTCTGAAATGTTCTTGCCTAATCCCCGCCCATCCAGCCACAGGCTTTGGGCTCTGTGACAAGGTCAATAGTTGCCCAAATGTCATCAGATCAGATCTATTTTCAGTTTTCAGACTGACCAAACCGAGCCTGTTCTCATCCACCTCTTCCTACCCACTCTATGTCAACTCTTTCCCTAAAATGTTCGCGTCTCTCACTCAGGGCTAAGGACTCTCCCGGTGTTTGGTGACATACTCAGGGGGTAAACTGCCCACCAGAAGCAGGATGTGAATTTCCAAGAGACAAACATAGATTTCCAGGCCCTTAAAGCCCACCCCAAATTATAAGATGGCCAAGTGAGCCCCAGGGAACCTCCAAGCCCACGGGTCCTCGCCTCTTGTCCTCCAGGTTAAGTGCATAGAGATCACCTTCTCTTGGGACTCGGAAGCTTAGGAGGTCTAACTACTCAGAAACTTGAGGACTATAGAAGAAAAACAGTTGCAGTAAGAAAACCTGAACTCAAGCCTTAGCTCTGGCCACTCGCTGTGTGGCCTTGGCCAAGTCACCAGTGGCTCTGGGCGTCAGTTTTCCTATCGTTTTAAGGAGAGGGCTGGACTCTGTCTCCGAAAACAATTCTGGCATTGGAAATGGTCACACGCTTTGACGTGACCAATCTAGGAAAACCATTCTGATGACAAAGTCTTGTTTTCAAGGCGCTATTCTATCATGCCACCTACTCTCACATGATGTCTGACAGCACATGGAATTAATTCTCCAAGTGCAACTAATTAACAGTAAGACGAGGAAGAGAGGAGATCTGACATTTATGGACCGCTTGTATGTGCCAGCCCCCTTCGAAGTGTGTTCTCCATGCAGGAACTCATGGAATCCTCCCACAAGCCTGCAAGACAGGTGTTGTGGTCACTCCCATCTTACAGACAAGCAGCGTGAGGCTCAAAGAAGGAACGTCACGTGCCAAGTTCACGTGGCTACAAAGCAGCAGAGCCAAGCTCGGAAGCAGGGCGGCTGTCTCCAGAGCACACACATTCAGTGACCATGCCGCACGGTCACAGCAAGGTGAAAGAGACCCAGCCCGAAGGGAAGAAAGAGCTTGGACATAAATTATTCTAATACAAGTTGAGGAAGTGATAAGTGACCGAGATAGAAACAGATGACATCCCCTGGGAGTTCAGATGGGAGAGCATTGCTTCCAGCTGCGAGAAGAGGGAGGGTTTATGGAGGAGGTGACGTGGTAGCTGAGCCTTGAAGGACAGGTAGGATTTGGAGCCTCAGAGGTTTGGGGCAAGGGAACGGTGGAGCCTGCATTTAAGGAGAGCCGTTGGCTCCGCCGGGGAACGAGAGGCGACACAGGAAAGCAGGTCAGAGAAGAGAACACCAGCCAAGTTGCGGAGGCTTGTAAATGTCCCTCTTAAACTGAATGAAGATGGCGGAGAGGCGAAGGTGTCTGTGATGGGAGCATGGTCAGGACCCTGCTTTGGGGACCGTGTGCAGTCAACAGACGCAAGGAGGGGAGATCCCGGAAGTAGGAGCGATGTGCACACTCAGGGTTCTGGTGGAAGACAGTGGAGCTTAGGGGCTCAGTGGATGGGTGAATGAGCCCACTTCTCATGGAAGGGTGGGTGGAGCCAATGAGGGGCAGAAAGGCCCCCCCCACGAATGGGCAGCCAGGAGCTTTAACCAGCATTAGGCCTGTGAGGCAAGGGGCAAAACAAACCTGCCTGTGGACCCGGTGACAGCCAGAGGCGTAGACCTTTGGGGATGCAGTCATTGCCAAAAACACAGCCCAGAGCAGGCATGGGGCAAGAAACGCGACCCTTGGGTCTCCTCCTGGAGCTTTCCGTGGGCAGAAACCAGAAAGCAAGAAAGTCCCTGTGAAGGACTGCAGGGGTCAGTTTCTGGGGACACAGATCAGCACAGAGAAAGAGAGAAAGAGAACGGGGTAGGGATGGGGGGAGGGACAGAGGCAGAGAGAGAAGATTCGCCAGCCCAGACCAGATTTCGAAGGCGTTGTAATGCTTTGGGAAAGAGACACTGAGACACCTACCCAGGGCAGTCGCAAGGGGAAAAGGAGATGCTGGGGACACGTGTGCAGGAGTTTAAGGAAGTAAGACGGGCGGAATTTGTCAGGTGCTTACCTGCAAAGCAAAGAACTTGTGTGCCCGCTAAGTGCCAAGGGCACGTGTAGCAGACCTTCCATATTAACTAAGAAACAAAACAAAATAAACCACAAGGCTCTGTTCTGGCACGATATATGGATTGCTAAGCAGGCTCCACACCCAACGTGGGGATTGAACTCACGACCCTGGGATCAAGAATCAGATGCTGTACTGACCGAGCCAGCACGTCCTGGCGTGATCTGAATGAAACACTTGAATTCAACCCATGGGGATGAATGATATCCTAGCAGGTTTTCGTGGGAAAGCCAAGAAAGCGAGATCTTCTCCGCGCATCAGTCACCGGTCACCTGGCACCCTGTGCCCAGGCTGCTGGGGCGACTTACCTTCCCGATCCCGCAGAGGACGGAACTGAGGCCCTGGGGTGTGCAGTGGTTTGGGAAGGTCACAGAGCAAGACAGCCACAGAGCTGAAACTAGAAGCTGCTTCAGTGCTCTCGCCTGCCCAGCCAGAGTGTCAGGACAGACAACCGTCCACCCCAGCCCCTCTGGGACTGGAGAAATCAGGGGGCTTGGTCCCATCACCCTCTGCCCGGGATGGGCCTCACTCCCTCCGTCCCCACCTTCTCTTTATTTTGCTCCTTTGCAGCCGGGGCTTCGAGATGAATGTATCTTTGCCTTGGAAAAGACACAGGGACTGATCAAAGGTGGGGCCTGGCCGGGCATCCCCTCGAAGGAACTCCTAGCTCTGGGGTTCCACCGCCTCGTCTCCATCCAGCCGGTCACCAGGCAGTGGGTTGCAAGGGAGGATCGTGAAAGCAACGATACCATCCAAAGCCTCGTAAAGCAGTTTCATTATCCTGCCGCAGATTTTTGGCAAATCCTCAAGTCTGGCTTATTTTATGTCTAATTACATATCACTGTGCATATCCCCCGTATGTGATGTTTCACATAATAAATACATGGAAAGTTTCCCTCTTTTTCCATTAGCCCCTGCCCAGAAATGAACAGATTTCTGGTGTGTGCTTAGGCAATAAGAAGAGGTCGTTACAGACCCCGTGACACTTCATAACCTGAACTTTATAGGCCCCTGTGGCTCTGATTCAGAGGGCTTGAAAGAGGGACCTGGGTTTTCCGTATGTTGTTTCGGCTCTGGGAGCAAAGGACGCTTGTCAGGAGTGATGTCCGGGGCTGGCTAGAAACCCAGCCCACACCCCCACGTGGGGAAAGAAAGGGTGTCAGGCTATAGGAGTGTGACAGGCCAGAGGTGAGGCGTGGCTGCAGTGTTTCCTGTAGATGCGGTGTTACTAGATGCCAGGGTCTTGTGAGTCTCGATCCGTCACCGGCCACCTCATCCAACGGACTGTCTACACGCATTAATTAAGCACTCTGTGCACGCCCAGGTCTGTTCTAGATGCTGCGCAGGGGAGGAAAGAGGTCAAGTGCGGGGAAGAGAATGTCCAAGGCGGGGGATGGTTCATGATGTGGTTATGAGAGCAGGATTTGGACCCGGACACCTGGCTTCAAGGCCAGGTCCCACTGCTTATCAGCTGGGGAATGTTTGATGAGTCACTGGAAACCTCTCTGGACCCGTTGCCACATCCAAGTGAGTGGGGGTGCCAACCTATGGCCTCACGGGGTTGTCAGGAAAATTAAATGAACTAATGCAAGCCAAGGGGCTTAGCGTGTTCTTAGCCCAGGATGTGCGCTCGGAGCTCGCTTGTCACCACTGTTAACGGTGTTCTCGCCTCACCTACCGTGAGGCTGGGCAGCGGTGAATCAGGAACACAAAGACGTAGAAGACGTGGCCCCAAAGTTCGCAGTCCTGGATTGGAAGCCTAGCTCGTGGCTGGCCGAGCAGGCGAGCCCTGGGACGTACACGGCGGGAGACCGTACTCGGCCGGAACCGTGTATGTGTCGTCAACACAGAAGGGCTGGACTCCTGTGGGCTGGAGTCCGTGAGGGCGGCAAAATATGGGAAAAGTACAAAAGAGGAGCATGGCCAAAAACAGGAAGGCACGATGTTTTGTGAGAGCGTAAAACCATTCGCCATCAATGCCTCAGATGCCTACCGAGCGTCTCCTGTTACGAGCACTTACCCAACAGTGCCAGGCAGCCTCCAAGCCACGGGAACACAGAGCTCTTGGCTCCCTGTCTAGTGGGGCCACAGCCCACACCTAGGAAACTACAGCGCAGTGTATTGACGTAGGCAGGCCAGGCGCGAGGACCCAGAGGGGGTCCTGCAGGACCAGTCAAGGGGGTGCTTGGCTTTGCACAGAATAGAAATCAAACACGAGCCGGGAGGAAGGGAGCACAGAGTTTAGCGAAGCTATAGAGAGAGTGCAGGTACAGATGGAGTGTCTGGGAGACTCAGAAAGGAAAGGAGAGCGTCTCCTCTTTTTTCGGGGTCCAGGGTTTCTATTGAGGGCTGTGGTCCGGTGTGTGTGTCCTCTCAGGCGTCCAGGAGCCAGCTGGAACAAGGACAAGGGTCCAAGTGGCCTCTGTAAGTCACTTATTCTTTGGAGCCACAGGGTCTTGGGGCCAAGACCCCAGTCGAGGATGGCCTCGCCTGGTCTTTCCTTAGATGTTAACTATTGTGCTAGAAGATTCCAAAGAAATCGCTAATTCCTTGATCTTTACGAGGAAGACATATATTGTTTGTACTAGGAGGCATGTGTAAGGCAGGGGGCAGGTCCTAGCAAGAACAGAAGCAGGAAAAGGAGAAAAAGGCAGATTTTTATGGAGGGCTTCAGTCTTCCTTGTGTCACTACGCTCGAGTAAAGCTTCAGAGCGCAGAGCAGGGGCCATCATGGTCCAGAGCAGTGCGGAGTGCATCGTGGTCAGGGTCAGGAAAGGGACACGGGTACGGTGACCTTTGACTTGGCCCACTTGACTAGTGACGAGAATGCGCACTGGGGGCCGAGGGAGGTCATGGTGGGCAGATATTCTAAGCTAAATGGCCATTCCAACTTTGGGCCCAATAGCTCTGAGGTCACAACTAATACCATAACTCACTGAAGGCAAGAACTTTGTCTGCTATATTTGAACATTAGCTAGAACTTCATAGATGCTCAAAAAATATGCATTGAACAGAGGAATTAATGGTAACTAAATCATGTCCCGGCCAGTGCCTTCTGTCTGCCTCTCCAGCGCCACTCTCCTCCTGTCTCTACATTGCTCTCTGGCCAGGGGACTATCAGGCACGAACTACCCTCAGCGGGCCCTCCTGCCCTCTACCCGTGCTAGGGTTTGCCCAGTGGGGAAGCCGGGTAGGAGACTGGAGGGAGGGAGGAGAGGGAGGTCCTGTGAAAACAAGCTACAATGAGCTCATAAGTGGACAGCAGGAGCGGAATAGGAGCGGGTCACTGTTCTTCATAAACGGGTTTCAACTGCCCTTTGCCTGGAGAGACGTCTGCCGGTTCCTCTCAAAGGAGCACAGGAAGGGGCAGGGCTCTCTGCCACCACCTAGCCATGGGACAAAGGCCAACACTGACCCTTCGGCTTCTGATTCAACCCTATAATGAAAGGATTGGAGGGGCACCTGGGTGGCTCAGTCAACTAAGCGTCCGACTTCCGCTCAGGTCACAATCTCACGGTCCGTCGGGCTCTGTGCTGACGGCTCGGAGCCTGGAGCCTGCTTCCGATTCCGTGTCTCCCCCTCTCTCTACCCCTCCCCTGCTCACACTCTGTCTCTGTCTCTCAAAAATAAATATTAAAAAAAAAGAAAAAAAGGATTGCAAGAGAGCAGGGGTTTTCGAATTGTGCTCCGAGGAAGTGTGCGGTCACCCCAGCCAGAATCGCCGCGGGGGATACAAATGGTGGGGTGGGGAGAGCTTGGGAAAAGTGGGGGAAAGGCTCGCGTGGGGGAGGGGGTGCCCAGAGTCGCAGCTGTCCTCCTGAGCGCCCTCCGCAGGGAGGGTGACTATGATCTCCCAGCAACGCAGCGTCCTGTCTGCCTCCGGGTCTAACGCTCTGGCTACACGTACGTGAAGCATGCACACTGAGCGTGGCAGCCAGACCCGGCCCTGCACCAGGCACTGTGCTAACCCCGTGCGTGCACGAGTGGCGGGCACCCATCTCACACAGTCCACAAGTCAAGCGTGTAAGACACGGGACTCTCCTTGCTTTCTGTGACTCGGCCTTATTTTCATTTTGGATCCCCGTGCCAGCGGTGGCCACGTCTCAAATAATGGCAAGTGTCACACCATCTTCCCCAGGAAGATGGCCCCGTTCCTGTGGGTGGGTGGGGGGTTGCCCTTAGAGACAAGGCATCAAGTGAGACCCTGACGTCATGAGCCCACTTGGTCACCACAGAGGTGCCCTGTGATCCTAGCCACATGGTCCCTCCCATCTGGAAGGGGAGTGGAGGTCTCTCCACTTCTGGGCCCAGTTGCACCGAAGACCTACCTGCGGCTCCACAGCCTGATGGGGCAGGAGAACTCCCAATGGGGCTGTTTGAGACCGTGACCTTTTCATGACAGCAGCACTTTCCTTTCTCTGGGCCTTGACGCCTTCCCGGGTTCTCCCCCAGGGATCTGTTCCCAGGTCCCAGACCTCAGGTGGAGCTGTGGCCCTTCCCCAAGACCCAGGCGTGACACTGTGTTCACAGAGGCCTCTTCCTCCTCAACCCTCAGCCGGCCATCCTCCTCTTCCTCCGCATCACCGAAGCTTTCTAGTTGGTGGGGGTGGGGTTGTTCTTACTCACTCAGGATGTTTTTCTCCTGCATTTGTTCCCTTTGTAGTTTCCCCTACAGCCAAGGCTTTTGCACACAAAAGTCCAGAAGAGACTCCTTCTATTCCCTTTGCCTCCTTCTGTCACATCCTCTCCCGGAGGCCGTGAGCCTGGCTGCTTGAATGGGAGAAGGGTGGGGAAGGAAGGAAACACAATGGGGGAAAAAAACATCAGTGGATTTTCAAAATATGTTACTATGTTACGTGGTAGATGGTATCTCATCTATGCTGTAACATAAATACTAACCATTATGCCCACTTTACAGATGAGGAAACCAAGGCTTAGAAAGACTTAGCCATGTGCCCAAGGTCTGAGAAAGGACCTCGCTGTCCTTTGAACCCTGGCACTTGCCTCGCTGATACCCCTAACCCCAAGCCATGTGTCATGTCAGCCACCTGCTCTCCTGCCTCCCCCGGGTCTACAGAACCCATGGGATGTCTGGACCTCCCCAACTCCTGCTGACTCCTGCAGATCCTCGGGTGGCCCCAGGGTCTCACCTGGTTCAGAGCCCAGCCCGCAGGCATCAAAACACCATTTTTCTTTTTTTTTTTATTTTTTTTAATGTTTCTTTCTTTTTGGGGGAGCGCACGCAAGCAGGGGAGGGGCAGAGAGATAGGGAGACACAGGATCCGAGACAGGCTCTAGGCTCTGAGCTGTCAGCACCGAGCCCAATGTGGGGCTCAAACTCACAAACCACGAGATCGTGACCGGAGCTGAAGCCAGATGCCCAACAGACTGAGCCACCCAGGTGCCCCCAAAACACCATTTTTCTTAAGCAGCAGCTGTTTGATGTGACTGGGGCTGGCCAGTAATCAATAAAACAAATATTAGCTATCATTATTTGTAATCTACTTTGAGCCTCCCGACAACCTAGCAAGAAAGCTATTCCAACATTCTGCTTAACAGAGGGTAAATCACTTACCCAAGGTCACAGGCAGGGTGGCTGCATTGAAACCCTCCGGCTCCTTGATGGGAGCTGTGTCCACCATATGGCAGCATCCAAAGATGTGGCCTCTCGGGGTTGTCCCTCCTTATGATTAAGGCCACAAAGTTGTCCCCTCGATGGCCCCGGATAAGGGAGGGTCGTCTCCCCACATCCCATATCCCCCACCAAGGTGTTCATTCTTTGGAAGCCTTTGCTTTCCATGGCCTTCCAGCAAGGGCAGGCCCTCGGAAACGGGACTGTTGGTCCCCTGGGTCAGAGACAGTCTCCTTCAGCCCAAAGGGAGGATCCTCCTACCCCAACCTCCCTGGGGCCCTGGGCACTTTGCAGACCGACCCTCGCCCAGCAACCCTCACAAGCTGTGACTACAGAAAAACCAGGTGTAGACAGCCGGGTGGCCCCCCAACATGCTCCTGACAGGGCTTCCTTGCCGCCCTCGGGCTTTGGTGCTGGAAAGCCTGGAGTCTGGACTTGCCTTGTGGCCACAGCACCCAAAAGACCCTGCGTCTTCCTCCTTGGGGCTCCAGGCTCTAATCAGGCAGGAGCTGAGGAGCTCAGCACTCTTGGGAAAGCCCTCCCAGGCCTGGGGGGATAAAAACAAAGAGGGACTGAAACCTCCCCCTTTCCCCTACTCCCCTCTCCATTTCCACCGAACTCTCCCAGAAAAGGCTCCGGTCCTCCCAATCTGCACTCCTGCTAGACGGGGACGGGGGCCTCCCGGGCCCTCCAGACAGGATGTCCCTGGCCCAGCTACAAACCTACTCGCCTGTTGGCCACACCAGCCATCCCCCACACGCCCTCCCCATCGCTCCAAGGCCAGCCTTCCCCGGAGGATGGAGGACAGTCCTCCCCGGCACCTCTCCCAAAAAGCATCAGTCCCAAACCACAGCCCCTTCCCTGTCTGCGGAGCCCGGGGGACACCACAGTGAGGGCAGTGGGCAGGAGGGGAAGAGGGCCACAGGAGCTCCAAGGAGGCATCTGCGACCCAGCTCCGGCCTACTGTTGCCAAGTCCTCTGATTTTTTAAGAGAAACTGGAAGTCTAGGTGTGTTTGTAAAAGATGTCAAATTTGAGTGCCAACTGTGAACTCAAAATTAAAACCAAACAAAAAAAACAAAGCAAAAATTACGGCTCGGGCCTGTTTAAAAAAATCTCGTCCCGGGGCGCCTGGGTGGCGCAGTCGGTTAAGCGTCCGACTTCAGCCAGGTCACGATCTCGCGGTCCATGAGTTCGAGCCCCGCGTCAGGCTCTGGGCTGATGGCTCAGAGCCTGGAGCCTGTTTCCGATTCTGTGTCTCCCTCTCTCTCTGCCCCCTCCCCCATTCATGCTCTGTCTCTCTCTGTCCCAAAAATAAATAAACGTTGAAAAAAAAATTTAAAAAAAAAAAAAAATCTCATCCCATAGGTTACCGGCGGAGAACCTCGGGGGGACCTCCACACCCAACCCTCCTGCCTGACCAAAGTGCTAGCTGGGTCTTTTACCCCTCACAAGGGCTCTCACTGCTTCTCTTCTAGAAAACTCAGTGGGCTCTGCGACGGGGGCCCAACCCTCCTCCATCCCTCGATCATGCACCCCGTGGGACCCTATGGACTACGCTTGTCAGGGAATGGCTTCCTCTCGACAGAAAAGGAGGGCGTGTTGCGTCCCCCCCTGCCAGGGCAGCCGGCCCAGGGGCAACGGGTCCTGCCGCCGACTTTGTCAACCCACATAGTCTCCTGTCAGCTTAGGGCCCATAGCCAGGCCACCTGGGGTGCCCGTCTTTTCACTGTGAGCACAGGGCCATCAGGACGTCAGTCCCTGACCTGGTCACATACAGGAAAGACCTCTCCACTGGCTGGGGGGTGGTATAAGGAGCCACAGGGCAGTAATGGGGGAGGAAATGCAGCCCAGCTCCCCCTGACCCACAGAATTCTGTCCATCCAGGGTAGGCAGGGTGGCCAGCCTGCTGCGGGGGGCGGAGGTGCACACTATCATCACCCCCGGCCTGCGCTCTGGCTGGACAGGCAGACACAGCGCTCAGGAGGGTCAGGCTCCATCCGCTGGCCCGGCTCGTCCGAGGTCCCAGGAGAGCCCCACGCGGCAGGACTGGGGTCCTGGCACAAAGGCTGTTTGTCTGTTTTCAGGCAGCCTGGTAGCCGGAGTATGACATGTGAACAAACACAAGGCAGGGCCCTGCATTTCCTTATGTAGACCGAAACCCTGCAGACCGGGAGCCAGAGCTCTTTGGGTGACAGCAACCCTGAAGTATGCCTCTGCTGAGCCACCATTTTCCGCCGAGATTCCAGATCCTCACCAACGAGATCCTCAAAGGGAGGATACTTGGAGATAGCGAGGAGAACAGATCTTAAGCACTCTGACCCACGAAAAAAGACTCACGTTACCTTCTGATGGTATGTTTAAGATGCTAATGGCAGCCATTCTCTATTCCTTCTGCAGGGCCCTCCGAGACTTCTAGTGTCTTCTTTGAATATATCACGCAATGCGTTTTTCTTTCCGCCGGGCATTTTCTAATTCAGGCTGGACTTCCTTTCTGTTAGTCAGTCAACAAATATTTATGGAGCCCCTCCGGACGGCCAAACAGGCTAGTCTACTTAGCAGAGGCTTGTCGACCTACCCACCCCGACGCCCCGGGCCCACTTTTCGGAGACTTGCCACGAGTCACCTGCAGAGAAGACACATGTGGTTTGGGACCCTGCAGAGCTCCACCTTCTGCAGGTGGAGAAGTTCTAGTTCTAGAACTAGAAGTTCTAGAAGTTCTAGAAGTTCTAGAACTAGAAGTTCTAGAAGTTCTAGAAGTTCTAGAACTAGAAGTTCTAGAAGTTCTAGAAGTTCTAGAACTAGAAAGTTCTAGAGTTCTAGAAGTTCTAGAACTAGAAGTTCTAGAAGTTCTAGAAGTTCTAGAACTAGAAGTTCTAGAAGTTCTAGAAGTTCTAGAAGAACTAGAAAGTTCTAGAAGTTCTAGAAGAAACTAGAAGTTCTAGAAGTTCTAGAAGAACTAGAAGTTCTAGAAGAACTAGAAGTTCTAGAAGTTCTAGAAGAACTAGAAGTTCTAGAAGTTCTAGAAGTTCTAGAATCTCAACCTTCCAGCCAAGAGAGGCAGCTGGGACAGGCGGCTAAGTCGTTCACGAGAACCTGTTGGCTGTGTGGGGCTGACGTGTGGGAGTGCCCACCCAGGTGGCCGTGTAGCACTCACTCAGCCCTGGACGCAGCCCGATGAGGCCCACGGCTGCCACCTCCATGGGGTCTTTGGACAACACTCCACCCGTTCCTTCTCCTGCTCTGGCCACACGCCTACCCCCTGTCTCGGCCCCTTCTCACATCTTTAAGGGCCTGGAGCTTTTTTCCCATTTGGGCCTGAAACCCCACTGAAAACCCCTCCATCCCTCACAGTGCTGAGCTCTGATGCTGATTTGGCAAGGCAAGCAGCGATCCAGAGTTTGTCACCCCTAGAGGACCTACCTCCAGTCCCCAAGGCTTTATCATGGGCCTCACGATCAGATTTCGGGCATCTGGAAAAGCCGCCTGCAGGAGTGCTTAGCGAGGGCGCCCCCATTTGAGGAATCACGAAGACCGACAGGAATGGACGCAGGGGACTTGGTCGGGGGTGGAGCCACGTGGTCCCTGGACCCCTCTGGGCCAAGTGTGGCCAGCCCAGAACCAGATGGCATAGCTGCTGTCATGATGCCCCCTGGGCTGGCAGCCTCTCAGGGCCTCCCTCAGTTTCCTCATCTGTAAATGGGAGAAGGTCTGGAACAAGCAGGCCAGACCTCGGCGGTGGAGCCAGACAGGCCTGGATTGGAACGCCAGCTCTGAGCCGAGATCTTGGGTGAGGTCCTCAACCTACCCAAGTCGCAGATGTTATCATCTGTAGAGGGGAAGGGATAAGGGTACTCGCCCTCTGTGGCTGTTGACAGGGCTACAGGAAATGTACATAAAGTCCCCGGCATGAGCAAGCTCAGTACGCAGGAGTTATCCTATTATTTCATGGGCCTGTTTCGAGGACTAAATCCAAGGAGATAATGTGTGTGCAATGGCTTGGTGAAATACGGTGTACAAATGGTAGCAATCACCACTTATCGGTATGTCCTCCTCTCCCTGGGCCTCACCCCCTCCTTCCCCCTTTCTCTGTCTAGTTTATTTTTCCTTCTCTGCCTTCACCTCCTCTTGGCCCCTCTCCCTCCAGACCCCCCTCTCCTCTCCTCCCCTGACCCACAGCCTTTAGCCAGCATCCAACCCTAGCTTTATCTCCCCCTCCGCTCCAGAACTACGAGGGCTCTGCACTCTCCCTCACGTCCAAAGTCAGCAGCCCCACCCGGTCCCCGGTTTTACCTTGCCTCCCCCCTCCCCGGCCCCCGGAGCAGAGCCATCCCAACCCCCCATGGGCAGCCCCTCCCCTCTACTTCCCCCCGCACCCACTGGTGGCCTCCTCCCCACCTTCACTTGCACCAGCCCCCAGCCTGGGGCACTCTTGGGGGTTCGCTGCTCCTCTCAACGAACACAGTCCCACCCGCCCTCCAAGACCTGATTAAATTCAACTTTCTGAGTCAACAAATATGTTTTCATCAGCTACTCTGCAGCAGGAGCTTTTGGAAGGGCTCTCCCCCTGGGAGGGTCACCTTAAAAATGAGGATTAAATTAAAATAGTGGTCTGGAAAGTTCCGAGCACAGCACCTGGTTCAGAGAAAATGATTGACAAATAGTATCTACTTTTGTTATCCTGGTTCTTGGACATATAGAAGCTACACAGACCGGCCAGCTGGGAGCGTTAGACTTTTACTGTGTGTTTAGTGATCTTTTGGTTAAAATCAGTATCTCCTTACTCAGCAAGTGCCCGGCCAGGCTGCCAAATCTCCATGTCGCAGTATCCTCAGAGGTCTGGTCATTCAACGCTCGTTTATAATCGTCCCACCTGCGGGGACCTGTGCCAGACATGGGACAGAAATGACACTGCTGGAACAGGTTCACAGGATGCCTGGGAAGCAGTCAGTGAGGACCCGGGCTCCCAGGACAGCCTGGAACACGAGGGGCACCTCCGTGAACTGGGACACGACCCCCGTTCTATGTATAAGGCCTGCCCTACCCACCCCTGGGGCCCGTCTCTTCTCCAGGCCCCAGCTCATTTTCCCTCCCCGGCTCTCCCTACCCCTGCCACCCTGGCCTCCCTTCTGTCTGGTCAACAGGGACCGCTGGGGCCTGGCTCGGTCTGGCTCTTCCTTCTGCCTGGGATAGGCTCTCGAGTCCACACACACCTCCACGGGTGGAAGAACTCCAGCCAGAGCCCTGCCACCTGGTGGGGCGTTCGGGCTTTCTATTAGGATGTCAGGAGAAGAGGTCAGGCTGGTTGCGAATCCCAGCTCTCTCACCTGCCAGCTGGCCTGGAGCGAGTGGCAGGCCCCCACCTGCACCGAGGAGCACCGTGACAGTGCGTGTGAGCCCCTCAAGCACCTGCTGGGGGCCTAAAGACGGTGGCTGATGGCGAGAGACACGAACACACCCACGTGCCGAGCCTGGAAAGGTAGGTGGGCGTCAAATGGCTGAAACGCCAGGCACAGAGCCGGTCCTTTAGCCCAAGACGGAGGGGAGCAGGTGCCACCAAAGAAAGCCAGCTGCGATCTGTGCGGGACGGACTGCTGGAAAGAGCAGGCCTCTCACCGAGCCCTCTCCACCCTGTGGTCTGCGGGCGGACCCCGGCCTCCTGTACCCGGTCAAGGGCAACGTGGGAGCAGAGCCCGAGCCCCGTGCCTCCAAACTCCTCGAAGCTCTCAGGCAGGCCTGGCTACACAGGAGGCGCTCAGAGATCGGTCGCCTGGATGCCGTGGTGGCAGAGTGCTCAGCAGGCCACGTGGCACGGAATTTCCGGCGTCCCTGACCCTCCCGCCCAGCATCCCTCCCGGTTAAAAAGATGGTCCCAGCTCCCTGCAGCCCCACCCCTCTGCTCCCCTCAATGAGATTATGCCCGCAAAGCCCTCCAGAGCTAAGTACACAATAGACACAAGGCATTTCTTTTAGATCCAGGCTGAGGAAGCTGTGAGGAGCCGGGCAAGGGACAGGGGCTCCGGGGGAGCCGCGCCAGCCGAGCTGAGCAAGGTGCCTCGTGGCCCAGATGCCGTTAGTCAAACCCGATGGCTGCCGCCGGCTCCTCGGAGTTTACGAGAAACCAGGGAGGGCCAGGTTGGCTGAGGTTTGAGCCTGGTGAGCGCTTGGGACTATTCGTCTCACATTTGCGGTTGGAGTAGGCCCAGGGCACGTTCCGCTGAGCCACTTGGAAACTTTATTTTCCGGGCCATGTGAACGTAAGGATTGGGGTTCTCCTGGATCTCACTTGTGCTTGTTTGCGGCCTGTTCTCCGAGACTGTTTCTCAGAAGGGAGGGAGATGTTTTGGACTCAGAACCACAGGCTCCACGGAAAGGAACTGGCCCCCGAAGCTGGGCAGTTTGGGGCCCCTGAATGCTCAGGCACGCCCCTGAGCCCATCGTCTCCTTTGAGGACATCTTCCCGGGACATGCTGGGAGCCACGGGCTTCAGCTTTGTCCTCTTGCTGTACTGGCCTTTGAATATCAGTGTGGCCCTTTATTCTTGCGGGTCTGGTTCCCCGCTCTGGGGCACACGGCACACGGCAGCGGGAGGCAAGCAGGCGTTCAATCCATCTCGCCCTCTGGTAACACGTACACCCGGGATCCCGCCGGCAGGCCACGCGCACCGGTGGTTCTCCCGGACGCTCGGCCCCTCCTCTATCTGATCACCCACGCCGCCACGCCCTGTCACCCTCGTCACCGCAGGCGAGCTCACGCCCCACCACGATGCTCCGTCACTCCCCCTCACCTCGCTCACCACCCCCTCCAAACTCCCACCCCTAGAAACTCCCTCAGATGCTGACGCAGGAGGCCTTTGTCAGGAACACTTCCAGAAAGGGCAACTGGAGCCCGAGACTGCAACCTGCGTGCAGAGGACCCTGGGGACCCGAAGGTGGGCAGAGGCTGCCCTGATTGGCCAATGAACGGCCTGCTCCAGATCTGTCTGGGTTTCGAGCAGCCCTTCGTCATCCAAGAGGAGGAGCTATGGAATACTCATGGCAAGCCCAGAAGGACACTCACTGTCCCTGAGGAGCTCATAGTGTCTTGGAAGAGACAGAGTAAAAAGGAATAGCCACAGGGGGCACCTGGGTGGCTCAGTCATGATCTCACGGCTCATGGGTTCGAGCCCCGCATCGGGCTCTGTGCTGACAGCTCAGAGCCTGGAGCCCGCTTCGGATTCTGTGTCTCCCTCTCTCTCTGCTCCTCCCCCACGCGTGTTCTGTCTCTCTCTCTCTCTCCTTCAAAAATAAACAAACATTAAAAAATTTGTTTAAGGGGCGCCTGGGTGGCGCAGTCGGTTAAGCGTCCGACTTCAGCCAGGTCACGATCTCGCGGTCCGTGAGTTCGAGCCCCACGTCAGGCTCTGGGCTGATGGCTCAGAGCCTGGAGCCTGCTTCCGATTCTGTGTCTCCCTCTCTCTCTGCGCCTCCCCCGTTCATGCTCTGTCTCTCTCTGTCCCAAAAATAAATAAACGTTGAAAAAAAAAAATTTGTTTAATAGGGGCGCCTGGGTGGCTCAGTCGGTTGAGCGTCCGACTTTGGCTCAGGTCATGATCTCACGGTTCGTGGGTTCCCGCATCAGGTTCTGTGCTGACAGCTCAGAGCCTGCAGCCTGTTTCAGATTCTGTGTCTCTCTCTCTCTGCCCTTCCCTCGCTCACGCTCTGTCTCTCTCTTTCTCAAAAATAAACATTAACAAATTGTTTAATCAAAGTAAAAATTTTAAAAAAAGGAATAACCACAGGAAAAAGTACAAAGTTGAATGAAGGAAAGGTAGGGGTGCTGCGGGAGAGGGGAAGGAGGGGATCCAACCTTGCTGTGTGGGAAGGCTTCTCTGAGAAAGTGCAGGGGCTAGGTGCTGGACGCGTCCCCTCTCGTGTCCCCTCACCGCCTTGGCCCTTGTCTCAACGCATGACTCCACGTCCCTCCTACAGGCACCGCCCACTATGAAAATGCCCACATTTGCAAAGATCCCCCTCCCAGCTTCTGGACCTCATACCCATCAGACCTCACACTGGAAGAGACCTCAACGGCCTCCTGCCTGTAATGCACGCTCAGAAAGGAAATCTCAAGGCAGCTGACTTGTCCAAGTTGAACAGAAAATAGACTCTCTTTGTACCATGGAAACGCTATGATGAACCCACTTAACTTCTCTGAGCCTTAATGTTTTCATCTGTGAAATGGACCTGCCTTGGGTGATTGTTAGGAGGTTTAAGCAAGACAGGAGCAGAGAAGCTCCCTGTGTGAGCTGGGAGCATCATGGACAGAGTGTTTCGGAGCTCTGAAGGCTGCGATGGTTTTCCCCCAGACAACTCCACCCCCAGAGACGCCGGTCCCACTCAGTGATACCTCTGACTCAGCAGTGACCTCAGTCGAGGGGCAGGAGGATGCTGGAAGGATCTGGGGAGGGTGGGGAGGAAGGGGTTTATTCCCATCCTGGGAGGGGCTTGTCCAACTGTCTGTCCATCAGTAACGGCTTTGGCGTGCAGACAACTGGAGACGGGGAGGTGGGGGCGGCTGGGAGGCTGAGGGAAGAGAAAAGGACAGGAAGGTTCACACTGAGACGGGAGGGAGAGGGGCCCACGAGGTGGTGTGCACCCGGGCCCCTGAGCCTAGCCCTGCGTTAAATATATCCTCAGTCCATTGTTTGCTCAGTAATTGTATTTCGCAGTTTTCCCTCTTGAGAGGCAGCCTAAAGGAGGAACTGGCCAAGTCGGGGGCCGCCTGGAAGTTTCACGAACACAATTGTTTTCGTGATGCAAATTAAAATTGCATATTTTTTGTCAAAAAAAAGCAAGCACTCCAAGGTCATACGTTGGCCCCCTGCCTCCTGGACTCCAGACCTGTTTGCTATTCTTCCTCAAGGTGCCTGAATAGAGGGGCCCAGAAGCAAGGGTCAGCCGGGGGCCGCGGCCGGGAATCACGCCCAGGGGGACATTCGAGTTCTTAAGAAACAGCTCACCCTGGTCGCCCAGGCCCCGGGCAGCTCCCAGGCACCGAGGGAGGCTCAGAGGACGAACTCCATGGATGTGTGCGCCTCACAGGCCGGAGGCACGGAGACCCCGTCACAGCCTCACTCTAAAGGCAACAACTGGCCTGGAAACAAGGCTTGCTGGCCGGGGGTGACCTGGCCCGGGGCTGGCAGGGGGAAGAATGTCCACATCAGGGTTCGAGGTCCAGAGCTCCCTTCTCCTCAAGCAAGCGTGCCGTGAGGGGCACAAGTATACACGAGCTGTGCTTTAGCTCCTTGCACTCAGGTGGCCTCTCTCTCTACTTCCCCAGGGCTCTCTGTTTCTGTCTCTGGCACTCTCCCTCTGTTGCTGATTCTACCTCTGTCTCTCTGTCTCCGTTTCTCTCTCTCTCTCTCTCTCTCTCTCTCACACACACACACACACATACACACACACACACACACACACACTTGCTCTATCTCTCTCTCATATTTTTGCTTCTCAGAGAACCTCTGTTGAATTAAGCAGCCTTAATCCCATATGACAAGAGGGTGGGACCCCAGAGGGACGGCTGAGAGACCAACTTGGGGTCGGTGAGTGGCAAAGCCGGGCTATGAATCCGGGGCTTGGGTGTCCCAAGTGGGTTGAGGGCTCCACCTCCCCACCAACGAAGGTTGACCTGGAGGAGACTATGGATGCCACCCGGTGGGTCTACTCCCGCCACTCAGGTTTCTGTGGCACCGCCCTGGGGGCCTCCTCCCCTGCTACTCCCTTCTTCCACTCCATCCTCAGCTGGGGGGCAGGGGGTGGGGGAAGATGGCCCACACCCTTGCCCTCTGACCCTCTCTCTCCGACAGGCTGGCAGCCTTCCCCACTTCAGGACTCCAGGGAGAAGTGCTCGGTGGTCAGACCGGCAGGTTTATGAGGCCAAGTTCCCAGCAACCACAACTATGTGCTCCTGACAGGAGTGGGTTTGGCTCTCTCAGCCCAGGGCTCATGGCTCACGCTGGCCTGCCTGCTCTCGGGGGAGGGGAGGCCGAGGTCACCGGGTGGGGTGGGTCCCAGGACACCCTCTTGGCTTCTCAACATGGCGGTTCTCCTTGCGTAGCTGAGCAGCCAGAACCAGGATGGGGCAGTTGGGAAGGCCATGTTGTGAGCCGGGAAGTTGGGGACCAATTTTCACCCCAGAAGAGTGTGCGTGGGCGTGTAAATAACAACAGCAAGCCCTTCTGTGCCTGGTTCCGAGCGATTTACACATTGACTTCATTTCCACAACGGCCCTGTTATTATTTCCACTTTATAGCGGAGGGAACCAAAGTCCGGAAAGGTCAAATGAGGAGGTCCACCCAGGCTGGCTCCAGAGACGGTTCCAAAGCACTCCGCTGTGCCAGCTCACCTACAGTCTAGCAGACAGAGAACCTTCTAATACCGAGACGGTATAGATGGGCTGGCTTCACAGGTGCACTCGCAGGGACGTCCCCACTGAGTTTAATGCTCTGTGGTTGCCATCTTGAAATTCTAAATGATTTTTGAAAAGCAGATCTGGCATTTTCCTTTTGCACGGGGCGCCACAAATCATGTGGCCGGTCCTGGGAATGGAAGCCATGCCCGTCGAAGTCGTTCTCTGAGAGGAAAGCCGTCTGCTCAGCTCTGCTGGTCCCAACACTTCCTGTTCACAGGTCTTCGCGTGGTTTCATCTGGCTACTGCTGGGCGTCTACAGAGGGCCACTGGAGCTCTGAGCTGGTGTCTTTCTCGGAAGAGTGCCAACAGCAGGAACCCCAAAACTCCATCCCCCGGCCCAGCCCGGGAGTGAGACGTGGGGGCAGGGAGCGGCCTGGGCAGGAGATGCCCTGGCCCCCGCCCCCAGGGAGGCTAGGAGGTGAGGCTTCTGGAGCTATTCTGTTCTGCTCCATCCCGGTCCATCCCGGACCCATTCCAGGAGCTGCTGGAACCACGAAGCTGGCCAGGATAGACGGCAGGAGCTGGCGGGACTCTGGCCTTCCATCCCAGCTCTGCTGTCGCCTCCACGGGGAACTTGAGCAAGTGAGCGACCCCCTGGGCCCTATTTTCTTATCAGGAACATGAATGGATTGGACCTGGAAGGATTTCTTTGAAGCCCCTCCTCGCTCTGAGACACAATGGCTCGAGAACGCCTGAACGTGGACGTATACAACCCAAGTGCTACTTTTATTTATTTTTTTTATTTTTTTTTCAACGTTTGTTTATTTTTGGGACAGAGAGAGACAGAGCATGAACGGGGGAGGCGCAGAGAGAGAGAGGGAGACACAGAATCGGAAACAGGCTCCAGGCTCTGAGCCATCAGCCCAGAGCCTGACGCGGGGCTCGAACTCATGGACCGCGAGATCGTGACCTGGCTGAAGTCGGACGCTTAACCGACTGCGCCACCCAGGCGCCCCTCAAGTGCTACTTTTAAAGCCAGCCCACGGAGACCAGAGTTCTTCTGGTTAGGAAGAGAGCCTGAGATGATCTCCAGCCTCTCCCCCGGCGTGCTGCTGAGGGCCTGGCCCACAGTCTCCACTCAGCACACGTGTGCTGGATGGCAGCTTAAATCAGAGGACTCCAGACAAAAATGCTCCAGAATGTTCCAGAGTACATGCTTCAAGATCCATCTCAAGTGTCCACTTCTTCGGGGAGCAAGAGCCTACATCACTTAGCACTTTGAGTGGGAAGTAACAACCACAAAAACGGCCTCAAATGGATTCGACAAAAAGGAATGCCCTGTTCACAGAAGGTGGGTAAGTTCAGAAATGAAGTGAGTCTCAGGATTGGACTGACCCAGTGGCTTGAAAAAGTCACCAAGGACCTAGTTTCTTTCTTTCACTTCTTTGCTTTACATGATGTTATCTTTCCCCTAAAGCCGACTTCGTGAGCTCAAGGTGGCTTCCAGAATCTCCCCTGACTACATACTTACCTCTGGCAAATGGCTGTGGCCAGGGGATGGAACATGCTAGCTGGCTTATACCCATCAGGGTCCCTTTCAGCCTGAAGCTGGAGTCCTGTGTCCACAGCTGAAGGTTTTCTGTGCAGGAGCAGTGGACGCCCAAGCAAAGATGGGGTCCTGCCAGGAAAGGAGAAGGGCAGGCAGAGGCCACAGCAGAATCCTCCTACACCTTGCCTTACTCCCTGGTCACCCCGATTCTGAGCTCCCGAGAACGCTGTTTCCTGCTTTATCTGTATACTTGTCGCCCTGAATTTTAATGTAGGTGTTTACTTATCTGTCTACCATGTTAGACTGTGACCTTGTTGAAAGCCCAGACCGCATCTTCTCTCCTTCCGTGTCCCCTGTGTCTCAGGACCTCACTTGGGGCTCGTTCAGGTCTTGTTTGTTCGATGTCAAAGCTCCGAGAGCAGGGCTCTCATGAAATAGACATCTCTCTGTCCCCAAGGAGGTCATAATATAACTTCCTGTTTGTTTTAAAATAAGTACGTGTCGTCTTTTCCTTAGCATGATTCCTTAATTTTATCTCTTCCATCTGGAAGAATAGCACCCATACGTCCAGGAAATCAGCTTGTGTATGTCACACGGCCTGTGTTTCCTGCTCAGGCACAGACGGGAGGGAGTGGCCCACAGGTCTTCAAGGTGCCAGTTTCCCCCCTCGGGGTGGGACGATGCACAGGGACGTGACCGCTCCCTGGCCCAGTCACGACACCCACTCCACAGAGGCATTGGAACACTCACAGGAAACCCGACAGCTCAGAGTTCTGTGCAGCACAAGCCTAGACCAGGCTCTAAAAATGGCCTCAGAAAAACCAGCCACCGTGGATCAAAGAGTTCTTCTCCCTTTGGAAGAAACCCCCCGGAGCATGAGGTCATCACACGCTGTTCCCAGAAGGATTCGAAACCTCCAGATGGGAGGCAGGCTGGTTGGCCAAACTGCCCTGTCTCCTTAGGGATGGTCTCTTTCTGGTCCTGGGGTTCTCATTGTGACAGGAGGACACTGAGGCTTCCCTCTACCCCACCAGCCTCACCAGGCCTGTCCCCAGGCCCAGAACGGTGCAGAGGACCAGTGTCCAGCTCCCAGCCTCTGCCAGCCCGTCAAGCAAGGCCCCCAGGTGCAAGCAGGGACAGGCACCCATGTGTCCGAGGGGCCCTGGAGCTTGTGACGGGCACTTCCCAGACCTCACTAGAGTAAACCAGCTGTGTGAACCGGCCCCTCCGGAGCTAGTGGATGGAAACCGGGTCAGAGCACAAGAACCCACTAGGAACTGAGCAGTGTGGAGCCCCAGGAAAACTGCTGCTCTTCCTCGAGGGAGCACAGGCTCCTCCTGATATTCACCAAACTTCGTTTTGCTGTTTGGAACGTTTGGACAGGGAGGAACACAGCCATGGGAGCCCCAAGGGAGAAAGGCAAGCGAGGGCTGAGTCTGCAGGAGCCCCGCAGCCAGAGTTCGAAGAGAAAACTTCGGGAGGCCCGGCAGGTGGCCTCGCTCTTCCACACCTTCTAGGCCTTTCCAAGGGCAGGAGGGGCTGGAGCTGGCTGGAAGGAGAGGGAAGCTTTCAGCATTCCAGGGTTCAGGACAAAGCCCTGCTAAGCAGGAGGGAGGCCTGCATTTTAGTCCTGACTCTGAGTGCAAGTAGAGGCAGAGGGATAAGGACCTAGGCACCCTCGTCCCGCAGAGACCCGGGTGAGCCACAGCAGCCTCAAACGGGGCGTCTGAATGAGGAGCAGAAACACAGGCGTCTGCTGCGAATCTTAGTGTTCGCAAACCCCCTCGATGAGCATCCATAGGGACCCCCCCTAGCCCAGAGGCCCCGGGACTCGCACTGTGGCGTGGGGCAGCTAGCCATGGTCCTGAGCCAAGGGACTGCTCTGCTGATCTCTCTGCCCTACCTGCCGGCAGATGGAGGAAAGTCTCAGGGAGATGCCTGCAACGTCTCCGGGGCCTCCTGTTCTGGCCCCAAGGACGCCCCCTCCATCACCCATTCAGCTCTGGCCATGGAGAATGACACAGACACGCTCCTCAGACGGAGGCAGACCCCAGATCTGCCCGTGCAGGCCACGGGTTCCTTAAAACCAACCAAACAACAACAACAACAACAAAAAACCCCAACAAAACAAAAACGCAGAAATCCAAACCGGAAGGAGGTACGAAAGCGAAAACTTATTTCAAAAGAGAGAAATCGAAACAAACCACACATTTTAAAGGCCGACAGATTCCACAAATGTCACAAATTCCAAAACGATATTCCCGACCAGGTTTTGTTAATTCAAACCTCATCTTGCCTCCACTCCCTACCTGTCATGGGGCCTTTCATGTTGACCCAGGTACTGCGCCTCTTTGCCTGGCCCAGGGGCCCGTACGAAGGCACCCAGGAGCTGTTCCCATCCCAGGCCAGCCAGCTGAGCTCTCGCCACACGTGGGATGCTGTAACCACCTAAGCACATCTCCTTCAACCCAAACGGGCTCTCTCCAGCTTGGCATCCCCTTAGCCTGGCCACGCCAAGGTACAGTAGAGGGAGAAGACAGAGGTCTTAATGGATTATAGTGAAAGTATTTTATATATACCACAGGACAGACCTGTGACCATGGGGACACTGCCAGGGCCCCTCCCGGGTCCTTGGAAGGCTCCAGAGCACCGAGGGGCTCTAGGGTCAAAGCCTCATCAGCTTCTGGGGGTCCTACTTCTGCTGCGAACCCTCACCCTTCACTTTGGTTGACTTCATCAGTGTAAAAGTCATTTCCTCCTGACTTCAACCTAAAATCGGGCCTTGCTCTTTTCTCTGCTTAGCGTTTTCCACAATCTGTAGCTCTGTTTTTGTGCTTGGGTATCGACTGGTCTGTGTCTCCGGCAGACTGCCATTCCCCAGAAGGTAGGGAGCACATTTGTCTTGTCTACTATGTGCTCCCAAAGTCCAGTCCCCGCTCGACCCCTATCCATAATAGCAGGGCGAGTAGACCACGTGCTGCTTTGTGTTACATCTAGAAGGTGTCAGAACATAAAGCACCAAGGTGCCCTAGGGGCTCCTCCCACGTCGCCCGCGCTTGCTGAGTCATCTGCACTCCGCAGGAACCGTTAACTGCCTGCTAAGTCCAAGCAGGAAGATACAGAAAACCTAAAATATAACAACAGAAAGGAGGAAAAGATTCCGGGGATGATGTGGACTCATCTATGGAGAGTCACATCTTTCATCACGTTGATTAAAAATATCATTCAAAATATGGAAACACGACAGCAGTGCTTTGGAACAAATCGGAACATCCGGAAGGCTCGAAAGCAAGCAAGACAAAAACAGAACGGAGGGGGCGCCTGGCTGGCCCAGTCGGAAAAGCGCGGGACTCTTGATCTCAGGGTGGCGGGTTGGAGCCCCACGCTGGGTGTAGAGATTACGTAAAAATAAAATCTAAAACAAACAAAAGCACAGAATGGACTGAGTCGAATCCATTATGTCACGTATGAAACCCATCGCATTATATGAATAGTTCCTAGAAGTACAAAATTGGGCTGGAAAATCGGTCAACGGAATAAGAGAGAAAGGCGGGGAGGGAGGGAAGGAAAGAAGGAATCATTAAGACCTCAAAATGTGGCAAAACGAAACATGTTACCTAAAAGACTGTAACAATTCTCAGCTGAGCCAAAACCGGCCTGCCACACCAGCACCCTGGTACATCTGATGAGCAGAGCTTCAGGCTGGGTCACCGGTACATGGGTCACGCAGGGAGGTGGTTTGAGGTTGGCGGACCCAAGGGGGCATGAGGCAAACACCTCCTGACCGTGCTCACCTGGGCTGAGGGAGCTCTGGCCCTGACCACACACGCCGAGGGCAGAGGACGATCCAGACGATCCTGGAGGAAGGGTGAGTACTCCTGCCCCCCAGCCCGGGCCTGTTCCCATGGTGACAGAGCCCCTCATGCTGTGACAACCAGGAGAAGAAGCTGGATGCAGGTTCCTGGAAGCTGGGCAGCTCTGCTCCCCGCTGGGGCCTCGCTGAGGGCCTCTCCCAACCCCCAGCCTCCCTGCCCCCTCCAGTAATGTCCTTTGTCTCCAGCTGTGTCTGCAAATGCGTCTCTGTGCCCCCCCCAGCCCCTTCTTCTGTCTGTGGGGTAGCACATGTCCCCCCCCCATCTATATGGGGAGAATGGGGGGAAATGACTCTTTAATTAATCTCCTGCCTTAATTAATTATCGTAATGGCTTTCAACTTGGGGGAGAGAGGGGCACAATGCGCCTAATATGTTTTTATGTCGAGGAACACATTCTCTACTTGGCAGAGAAAGAGGCCAGTTTGGACTGGGGCTGCCGAGTGATTTATAAGGAAATGCTCCCGCTGCAAATGCAACGTCCGCTTTCTGTGGCGAGGTGGTCACCCTCCCTCTCTTCCTCTCCCTGTAAGATCCCAGCCTCCTTGCCTCACTTTCCCCCCTTTTTCAAAAGCCCTCCCCCTCTTAACCCACCTCTTACCCCTCCTCACATCCCTCATTTCCCCGCCACCCCCTCTCGTTGTCTCTCTCTTCCTCTCCAAAGCCTGGATGGAGGGTTCTTAGGGGAGACGGCCACCGAGCAGACACTCTAGGGCTGACATCCACTGGCTGCACGGGGCCTGAAGGGCATCGTGAGCAGAAGAGGTGGGGGCCCAGCTCAGCTTTGACCTGCTCCTCTGTGAGACCTCTCAGCTGGCCTTTAGGGGCACCTCGATCGTCCCCCAGAGAGTGGGGGAAGGTTGCCGGGCAACCTTGTGTGAACAAAGCGCTTTCTAGGTCTTAGTGGCCCGGGGTGAGGGCTTCTCCGGGTCTGCTGTGAGTGGGGAAGGTCAGAATTTCTGGAAAGAAGGAAGGAGATGAAGTTAAGGAAAAAACAACCCCACAAATCACTCTTTGATGAGGTGTGAGTCTCCACGGCAACCTGCCCAGGGCTGAGAACTGCGGAGGCAGGAGATGCGCTGTTGCCATGGAAACCACATCCTAGAAACCCACCGGTATTGGTCCCTGTTTGCCTTTGCAGATGAGCGCGGGGGGCAGGGGAAGTGGACCTCCTGGGTCGGGTCCCTCGGGGGGAACTGGGAGGAGGGAGAGAGTGAGCAAAGAAGGAGGAGAGGAGGAGGAGAGGGGGCACAGGAGAGGAGACAGGGAGCGGGGAGGAGAGAGAGAGGGAGACAGGAGGAAGGAGGAAGGACAGAACAGCTCCAGGCATCAGACAGGGGGATCCTGAGTTCTCTGGACTTTGCCCAGTGGAGAAGGAAGCCCGTGCTCAGTGTGGGCACGTGCCAGTGAGCTGGGTGCAGAGGCCTGAGCTGGAGCCCCAGGCTGAGTCTCATGCCAGTTAGAGCCACGACACCCACCTGTCCTCACCGCTTTCATCCCACCGTTATTCCAGATGCGTAAATGCAGCACATCCTGGGGTCCCTGTTCACTGACCACAGAACAACCCCCCAAAGGTTCTGGAACCGGAGGAACTTAGTTTGGGGCCACCAGTCCTCCTCTTCACCCACGGTCCCTGAAGCACACTGGTTCCAGAGGGAAGGTGATTGGAAGCTGGGCCCCAAAGCCGGCCTCTTGCCCTAACTACTCCCTGACTATGGATTGGTTCCCTTCTTCTGGGAGTTTGCGGCCACTGGGTGCCTAGCGCCACCTGCTGGTGACCACTGGAAGCACGGTGGCAGTGACCAGAATTGACAGGTCTGAGTATGTCCCCCAGCACGGAGTCTCTGGGACCTCTTCAAGCCAGGGGTCAAACTGGGACCCTCCTCCAAACCCCACCCAGATGGCCTGTGGGCTCACAGCCTCGTAGAACACCCGGCTAAGCCCTGCCCAGAGACTGGGAGTTAATACACGTGTGTTCTTGGGGTGCCTGGGTGGCTCAGTTTGTGACTTCCAGCCCCCCCCCCCATGGAGCTCTGTGCTGACAGCTCAGAGCTTGAAGCCTGCTTCAGAGTTTGTCTCCCTCTCTCTCTGCCCCTCCCCTGCTCATACTCCGTGTGTGTGTGTGTGTGTGTCTCTCTCTCTCAAAAATAAACACTAAAAAATATCTATGTGTGTGTTCTTTTAATTTTTTTTTAACGTTTATTTATTTTTGAGACAGGGAGAGACAAAGCATGAACGGGGGAGGGTCAGAGAGAGAGGGAGACACAGAATCCGAAACAGGCTCCAGGCTCTGAGCTGTCAGCCCAGAGCCCGACGCGGGGCTCGAACTCACGGACCGCGAGATCATGACCTGAGCCAAAGTCGGACGCTTAACCGACTGAGCCACCCAGGCGCCCCGTGTGTGTTCTTTTAAGCTACTAAGTTTTGGGTAATTTGTCCCACAGCACAGAAGGTAAATATAGATGCTGTATCCAGAATATTTCATGCAATATTTAAGAAATAAGTCACTTCACTCCTGTCTGTACCTCAACCCTAAGAGGAAGTATAATTACCCCCATTTATAGAGGGAAAACTGTGGCTTGGGGCTAAATTGACTGAGGCCACACAATGGCTGGAGGAGAGGGATAAAGGCCCCAGAGACTGCACGATGAAGAGCCCGGAGACTGGCCTGGGCAGTGGCATTGGCCTTAGCCCGCACTGCTCGTTGCGCTGTGTAGCAGCGTGAAGGCCTTTGGGAGAGTGTGTTCTCCTGGGTTCTCTCGCAGGCCCCACCCCTCCCTACTGCCTAGTACTCTCCCTGCTACACAGGCTTCTCTCAGTCACCCACCAGGCTCCTGAGGTCATGTGAGTCTCCAGCCCACAAAACTAAGGCAATGGGAGGTAGAGCCCTGTTTGCCCATGAACTTGAGAGCAAAGGGCAAGAGCCTAGCTCTCCTGGGAATGAAGCTAGGGAAGGAGGCAGCCTGCGATCTCCAGGGGCAATGCCGCACTCCCTTCCTGAGCTGTGAGGCCACAGGGCATCACCTCCGTGACATCTGTATACTCCAGGGTCACTGCGCCCTCTGTAGCCCGGGGCCAGGCCTGGTCTGACGGCCCAATACCAAGTAGAACAGAGGAGGGACAGGGACACACAAGGACCACAGCCTTAGAGGTGACCCCCCTCCAGCTCCTGGAGCAGGGGTGGGTCAGGGGAATAGGGGAGTTCTCATGAGATCGTCCCCACAGGAGGGGTGCTGTTTCCCTTTAAGGGAAAGGCAGGGATGCCGGCAGATGTCGTGGCAAGCCCTGGGGCCCTAACTTGAACTTCCTTAGTTCCCCCCTCCCTCTTCTTGTGCCATGTGGGCTAGGGCAGAACTGCCTGCACTTATAACCTGAGAATTAGGCCCACATACACCCCACATACGCAGGTGACATTTTTTCCCTAGCCCCGCTGGAAGTCCTGGAAGCAACGGGATCCGCATTTGAGTCACTTTGTCAGGAAAAGTCAGTTTCTCGGCATTAGCTGAGCTCAAAGCTGCAAAGAAATGCCCTCCCTGGGCCGCCGAGGGCTCTAACACAGGCCAGTGCTTCACAGGGAAACTTCTTAACTCTGTCATACTGGCAAGTAGCCATACTGGACATTTTTTCAAGTTTTTGTCTCCCAGAATTTCAAAAGCAGGTTACATTTGAAGTGTTCTTGGCTTAGGGCAGCTAATTTTCACTAGCAAGCGCTGCAGGAAGTGATGTGATCGTGGCTCACTGTGCTGCACCCAGGGACTGTATGCACACCTGCCATCTGGACCTCACAACCAGCCCGGATGGCACCTTATTCCCATTTCACAGATGGGGAAACCGAGGCATGGTAAGTAGCTTGCCCACGGACACACAACTAGCAAGTGGGAGGTCTGACTCCACTGCTCCTTGCTTCCTGTGAAAAAGACAAGCACCAGGCAAGGGACACTGTGTCCTGAATGACAGCCAGGTCACAATATCACATTAATTAAAGGAACCAGGCTGAGAAAAAAAATAGGTGTATGTGTTGGTGGGCAGTGCAGCGGTGGGGCTGGCTAGGCAGCCCCCAAACTGGAGAGGGTCCAGCCTTAGAGAATGAGTGGGTCCCTTCCACCTGGGGCCACCCTCTGTGATGACAGCAGGGCTGGATGAAGAAAGAATGGAGAGTAAGCCTTCTTGCTCCACTGCTCTCCTTAGAAGCTCAAAGACCAGGGAGTCTGCTTCACAACGGAGCCTCTTCCTGGGGCCTCAGTCTCCCTCTTCCTGCCCCCAGGCCGAAGGCTCCCGGCTGGATCTGGCCATCTGAGTTGCTTTAACCTCTGGTTGACCGTCTGTGCAAAGGGGGTGACATCTATTTTTCTTCGTTTGGGAGAGGATAAAATGAAACGACGCTCTTGGCATAGGGCTTAGCCCCGCATGAGACCACAAGGAACGAATCCCAATGGAGCTGCATGCTCCCTCCACCAGAAACCCGAGTTCTTCCAATCCCTGAAGTATAAGGTCATGATAAGCCTGGGGTGGTTGAGGTGCGTGGTCATCTGGGTCAGGAGGGAGGAGGATTTGGAGTACCGCGATTCATGGACAGAGGTCGTGCTCCTGTTCAAACTCTCCACCAGGTGGCGCCACGGTACAAAATTCACAGCCCTTGAAGCCAACACCTGGAGACGCTGGGGTTTCCAGGGTCTTCCTGCACAAGGAGAATGGAAATTGATTACCCAGGCTAAAGAAAGCCTGAGGCTGTGTCACTCTTCAAGGCTTTCCTCAATTTCCTTAATCTAAATCTGCATCAAATATGGAGCAGGACAGGGTGGGGCGGGGTGGGGGGGGAGTGCTGGGAAGGAGTTGGGGGGGAGGATGGGGGTACAGACCGTGAGGCTGGCAATACCACGCCGTATCAGCAGCGACTACAAACACCATGGGTCCTCGCTGAGCCAGACAAAGCTAGGCGAAGACAGGAAAGGCACCATAGCCATCTGCAAAGGGAACCGAGAAAACCGAATGGGACTCCAGAGGCTAGTCCTGCCTTGACCTCTCCTGGCACACAGGAGACTCTCCCTGAATGTTTGCTGAACCAACTTAGAAGCTAGGACTAAGTTCAAACCACCCAAGGAACCTCACCCCTCAGGCAGTGGAGAAACCCTAGTGCCATTTCTCTCAGGGACCCCACAATTCAGAGAAACAGCCCCATGGAGTGGTTCAGGGTCAGAGCTACAAGATCCTTGGGGGTCAATTATGTCAACCCCTTATGGTACAAATGACTTCATGGAGGCCAAAGAGGGTCACCAACTCACCCAAATACCAAAACACAACAGAATTAAGAAGGTGTCTATGCACTAATAAGAAATGTGTCCTGTCCAGGATGTACTGTTAAGTAAAAAAGTGAGAGCAGATATGTGTCTAGTTTTCCATTATTTGTATTTTTAAAAAGAGAAACTTAGTATACTTTATGTTGCTTATATTTGTGTAAATGAATTCTGGAAGGATTGAAAGGACACTAAGAACTGTAGTCATGGGGTGGAGGGGGATAGAAGGATGGATGGAAGGAAGGGAGGGAGAGAGGGAGGGAGGAAGATGGAAGAAGGAAGGAAGGAAGGAAGGAAGGAAGGAAGGAAGGAAGGAAGAAAGGAAGAGGAAGGAAGGAAGGAAGGAAGGATAGAAGGATAGATGGAAGGATGGTTGGAAGGGAGGAAAGTTGGAAGAAGAATGGGTGGATGGATAAATGGATGGATGGATGGATGGAGGGAAGGAAAGATGGATAGAAGGAAGGAAGGAACGAACAAACGAAGGAACAAAGGAACGAAGGACTGATGGATGGACAGGGACAGGAGAGGGAGTTGAGACTTTCTTCTGTATGCATTTGTACATCGCCTGATCTTTAAATCTGCGGATGTATTACCTTTCAAAGACTAACCTTTAAAAATAGCTTGCTCAAGATCATATAGTATTTCCCACAGTCATGGGATGCCTTTACCTGACATGTGTGAAGTGATCTGGGGGGACTATGCAAGATGACAAAACAATTCACAAACACAGCACCAAATCATAAAATGAGAAAGCCCTTTCCTCTTCATGTCTCTTCAGTCTTCTGACTCCATCGAGGAGAATGTCTCAGTGAGATGCTAATAGGTCTTTAACACTCTCTAAATCCTGGTAAATTGCCTTTTCAACAAGGAAAGCAGGCATCCGGCTCAGAGCCTTGGCCACAAGCAGCGGCTAGCTAAAATGGAATCATGTTATTGTCTCTACACTGAACTTACTTGTTTATAGTAGATATTTCTACTATGAATGGCAGGTAACGCTCACTCTCCATTTATAGTAGTCAGATGAGGCTTCCTTTTCAAAGAGATTTAAATAAAACGCAAGTTGTTCTCAACAAAAATGTTAAGTAAACCCTAATGCTGTTGTTTTGTGCTAACCTTGTGCCAGAATCTGCTAAGTGCTTGCCACGAATTAATACTTAATCCTCCTGCCCCTGTGAGGTGCACAGGAGGACAGAGGGGCAGAGAGCATGTGGACTGTGTCCAAGGTCACCGGTTAACTGGGATGGAGCCGACAATGTGAACTTAGGCATTCAGCCTCCCGCGGGGACCCCCCACACCGGAGGGACCAAGTTTGGTGGTCCAGTGAATGCAGACCAGCCCTCCTGCCTCCAGCCCAGAGCCCAGCCCACCCAGCCCTTGATGAAATTGCCCTAAAGGCTCAGGCTTCACTCTGGACAGTTTAATCTTCCTCTTCCAAACTCTGGGTCCCAAAAGCCAAATGGTTTCAGCTCTTGCCCCACCCCCAAGCCTGAGGGTCTGGCTGTCTCTCTCTCCCTCTTCCTCTCTCTGTGACGCACACACACACACACACACACACACACATGCACACACGCACTGCAGTTCCACTGAAGTGCTCAATCTGCTTCTTGAACTTTCTCTTGCTGCTCTTTTGGGCCCTGGGCACAAGGAAGGGTAAGCTTTGCCTCTCCTGTTGTCGTGCCCTGCTGGAGAGGCTGCAAGCTTCTCTCTCCACATTTTGGCAGCAAAGCCCTCTGCGCTCCCTCCCCCACCCTCACCACCCCTGCACAGCCCTTCAGGGACCCTGTGCAAGGTAATTGGATTTCTCCCCTTGTCAGTTTGCAATGAAAATGTCATGCATTCAGGAATGCAGGGAAGAGGGCTACACCCCTATTCAGCGGCTGCAGCCCAGAGCTGGAAAGCTACGGAGGCCACCCAGCTGGGCAGCTGCGGCCAACATCCTCGCACCCACCCTGCGTCCTCTGCCCTCGAAGAGCTGATCCGATGGCCACAGTGGGTCCCAGCAGGTAGTGAGGCCTGCCCCTGTCGGGTCTCCCTCCTCTCTGAGCGGGCAGAGGTGGTTCCCCGCCTCTCCCTGGGCCTCTGCACAGTCAGGGGTTCTACTGCCTCTCTCCTCCCAACCTTTGCATCAAAATCGCCCCCCCCTTTGAAAGAGGCAGGCTCTGGGCCGCATCCCTCAGCATGTCTGAGAAGGTCTGCGGTGAGGTCTGGGAATCTGCCTCTGTAACAAGTCCACGGGTGATTGTGACATCCGGCCAAAGGTGAAATCAAGGAATGGTTAAGAATGTGGCCTCAGTTGGATCCTTGCTCCACCCCCTGGCTCACGAGGGGTCCCAGGGCAACTTATAAGTGCTCCAGGATGTGCTCAGCAGGGAAATAAAAAGGACAGTAGTAGAGCGTGAGTCATAAAGCTGGGGGGGGGGGTGGCGGGGGCGATGTAAATGAATGACGTCGAGTGCTCAGCAGAGGTCAGGCACACAGCACGCAGCAAATTCGTCCCGTCCTCATAGGAGATCTACAGCAAGCCCCTCAGGGTCCCGGCCCACACAGGAGCAGCTGTGTAGGGGGCAACACTAGTCTTCAAAGCCCAGCACTACCCCAGCTGGGGGTCCCGGGCGCCTGCTACCTTGTGGCCACCTAAGGTCAAAGCCCACAGCACGGGAGCTGGGGTCCAAGGTGCAGCGTCTGTGGAGGAGGTTTGGGGGTGGCTGCAGCCCCTCCTTTTTATGCCCCCCTCTCTCATCCACCATGCAAGGGTGAGCCTGAGGCTCCGAGAGGCAGGAGGGACCCTGATCATCATCCCTCTCCTTAGAGGTAAGGAACAAGGCTGTCGAGAGGCCAAGTGAACCGTCCAAGGTCACGGACCCACAAAGTAGAGCAGGGCCTGCAAACAGACAGGTCTCCTCCGGGGCCAGGTGGCCTGGGTGGGGGTAGCCTTCGCTGCCCGCAAGGTCAGGCACCCGAGGGCAGAGGCTCTGACCACCACACCAAGGCTTCTTCCTCAACTCAGAGCCAGAGCCCCCAGTCAGGGACCTTGGCCAAAGGGCCGGGGTCTGGTCCCAGTCCCAGAGAGCCGGGAGCCAACGGAGGGCTCCCTGGGGAAGCTGGCAAAACGGGAGGTGCCATTTGGCCCCATCTCAAGTTTGGTATCTCTTGTGGGAAGGCAGAAACATGGCCTCCACCTGTAGGCTAGCTAGACGGTAGGGAGAGGTGGGGTTTGGAGAATGAAGGCCTTGGAACTTACGGAAGGAGGGCCCGGGCACCCGGGGAGTCTGGGAGATGGAGTGGGGACAGGCCGTCAGACCCCGCAGCTCCACTCATCAGGTAACCCCAACCAAGGAGTCAAAATAACTCCACAGGGGGAGGGGGAGCTCCCCTTTCCACAAAGGCAGCAAAGGCCTGGTGAGATCCAAGCTGCGGCTCACGTGGTGTGGGGGGCAGCTCTCCCCAAGGCAGCCAAGCCGAAAATCCAACCTGACACAGAGACACAGGGCTTCAAGGATTAGCCCTGGAGATTAGCAGAAACCTTCCCTGAAAACCTGCCCTCCAAGCAGCCCGGTCCGGGGGGTCCTGTCACACAGCAGGCAAGGCAGGGGGTGGGCAGAGGAAGAAAGCCCCTCCCTCCTCCTCAGACAGGAGGTCTAGGAACAAGATGCCCACTAGGCCGAGACGGCCTTCGGCCTCACCCCAAGCCTCATCAGGACCTGCATCCGGCCCCCGGGAGGAACAAGCCTCTGCCAGCTGAGGCCCTGCTGGCACCCCGCTTTCTCAGCGTGCGCAGGCGAGAGCCTCCCTGAAGGCCATTCTGAGGACAGGCAGGGAAAAGGCCCCGGATGCTTCTGCTACACAGGTGGCGCAACCCTAGGGGGCACTCTGCCTCTGCCCACGGGCCACGCCGGCCCGGCCTACCTTCAGACCCCGGGGGCTTTGAGAAGGGAAACAGCGCAACGGTTAGCAAACTGCCCAGGGCCCAAGGGGCACAGGGAAGGTGAGTTGAAATAAGAAGGTCAAGAGGCGGGTTCCTGATCCCACCAGAGCAATTCTGTCAGGTCCGTGTTGTGTGTGTTGGATGAGAAAACAGAACTTTTTCTCAAACAACTCACCTCAGGCCCCCAACCCCTTCCCTTAGGCTAACAAGTAGCTGGAGGGGCCTTGGCCCCAGGGTAGGTGTGGCCAGCGATATCCAGGCTCCTCCTGCACCCCAGGGCCTGCCTGGACACGAGGACAGGCCCCATGCCCACCCCCCCCCCAGGCTATTTCTAGTCAGGAGCGGGGAGGAAACCCCTGGGCTCCCCTGCCTTCCCTAAAGGACCTTCGCTTCTCCTCAGAAGGCTCGGGCCTTGGGAACCGACACCAAATTCTAGACAAAAAGACCGTTCTCAGACCTGAATTTGTGGACTCAGATTCATACCCCTTAAAGGGACTTTATATATTGGGGGTTCACTTAAGATTTCTTTTCTTCAGAGTCCCACAGCTTTGCAAAGCAAAAAGAAGGGGAAAGCCCAGCCCCAGAGGGTCATGCTGAGGGGGGAGTATGAGGGAGGGGGATGCTGTGCACGGTCATCCCTTCCCCGTGGCTGTGAGGCCACGGCCACATAAGCTTGGGGGCTGGCAGAAGATGCCATGGGGGACAGCAGGGACACCAGCCAGACCTGGGCACCACCTCCCCTTGCCCAGGCCCCACAGGAGCGGCTGGAGGCCAGACCCTCCATTCCCTCTCTGCAATGCCCTCAAGAGCCCAGCGCCCTCCCCTCCATCACAAAGGGAAACCATGTTCCAACAGCTGCCCCCAAATAAAGACGCAGGAAACACTGAGAAAGGAGTCCTGTTCCAACACCACAAAGCTCCTTCGGGAATGTCTGTGATAAAGGCCACCAGCCCCTTCAAGGGCAGCAGTGGGCACAGGGGTGTTTTGGGGGGCAAGGTCCCATTCCTAGGCAGCACAGCAGGCTCCCAGGAGGAGGGACAGAATCAATCTCAGTCTCAAACTACCCCCCAACCATCCCACATACACCCCATGATGGTTTGTTCCACCAGCCCTGGCCTTCAAGAAGCACCTCCCCAGCCTGCCTTCCTCCCCCGGCCCCAGAAGAATCCTAAGAGGAGGTGAAAACTTTGGTCTCCAGGCAAGGGAAGCCCTCAGGCTCACCCAGCTTCCCTCGGACCACCCGTGGGCCCAGAGCCCTCAGTCATCCGGTGTTACCCCCTCCCCCCCGACAGGGCCTCCGCACAGACCCAGGGCTTACGGGCCCAAACTCAAGGCCTCCACTCAAGAAAAGCAGGGCACCCTTAGCCCACATGCACCGAGCAGTCGGCACCAAGACCTCCTGCTTTTTAAGGAGAGTGAGCCGCAGGAGGGAAGCCGACCCCCTGGGCACGGAAGCCTCGCACCCCAGCAGTCCCATCGCCACAGCCTCATCGCCATTCTGGCCACAGGACTCCACCCCCCACAAGGCCGACATCTCAGAGTCAGCCAGAAATCGTCCAAGCATCAGACAAGGGGCCCGGGTCTGCGCTTCACCTGGACTCCCCCCCCCCCAATCCAGGCTCCCAGAGCCTATCAAGAAAAGCTTAGAAACCCCGGACCCCACCCCCCACCCCGGGGTCAAATGCCCACCTCCGCCCTGTTCCCAATCCCAGTCACTCCCAACCACCCTCCTCGTGTCTTCCAGATTTACAGGCAGCTGTACAATCATTTATGAATGTCATTACACGGATTCCATTTTAAATCTCTTTATTGAAAATGCCACCACACTAAGTAGATGCCAGTGAGACTTGTCAGAAACAAAAGTAGCCAATTAAAAATATACCATTAAAACCAAACAGGGCTATAAAAGTCTGGAAACTTTTCCCATCTGCCCTGAGCCCGAGGCCTCCTCGCTAGTAACAGGGGGAGTCATGCGCGAGTTCCAGAGGCATGAGAACACGCCGGCACCAAGTTCAGGCTTTCTTCTTGGCATGAAAGGATTGGAAGAGAACTGGAAAGGGAATCCCTTTCTTGCTCTGACTTTGTGCTTAACGCGGGCCCAATACTACCTAAAGCCGTCTCAAGGGACTGAGGGGATCCACCCAATCCTTTGGGAAGGCAGGACCGGAGGCTTCCTCTGCCTCACGCCTCACGCGACGGGAACGCGCGTTCTCTGAGCGCACCTTCAAGGCACCCTGAGACCCCTGCCCCTGTGCCTGTTCTCACCCCCCAGGCCCCAAAACTCCCTCTCCTCCACGCCTGCGCCACTAGCTGCCAGAGGTCACCGCTGACTCAGGTGGGACACCAGGTAGACGAGGCCCACGAGCAGGAGTCCACGCACGCCAAGCATCATGAGCAGGAAGAGAAGCAGGATGGAGGTCACCGGCTCCACGGCATGGTTGCCGAGATGCCACTGGGGGAAGCCCATGTTCACCAGCTGCCGGTTGAGGTCACTGAACGGGGACTGAGCAGCGCCCAGCCTAGCACCCGCCTGCTGCTGGCGAGGGCCGGAACCCCCCAGGGGGGCACCATGGCCCCTGTTGAGAAAGCTCTGGAAGGTGAAGACAGAGAGACGAATGAATCTGGAGAAAGCTTCCCTGGCGCGAAGTCCTAGGCAACAAGGGAATCTTCTGGGCTGGGCTCTGCCCTCCCCTCCAGCCCCCGAGGGCCACACCTTCCTTCCTCAGCAATCTCCAGATGCCACCTCCGGGGATGCCAATCACAGAGTCATAAGCTCTCAGAGCACAGAAAATGCCACTCTATTTTCCCCAAGTCCTGCCAGGGAGAAGGTGCCCAGGCCAGAGAAAAAAAAAAGGGGTCAAGGAGGGCGGGACCACAGGGCGCAGCTCCCGAGCAGGCATTCATATCATCGCTCCTTCCTTTAACACCATCATGGTGTGGCCGTGGGCCCATCTTTGCCACCTTCCCCGGGTTCTCTGTCGGCCGGCAGGCTCTTAAACAAAGATGCCAGCTCCAGCAGGGTTAACCAAGTTAAAGGAGAGACAGCTGTTGGATTCAAAGTCTGAGAAGGCTTCCAGAAGAGCAAGAACTGGGGAGGAAGGGGCCTGGCTGGGACATAAATCTGCAGTTTTCCCCCAGTCTTGACCCTGTGTTCCCCAGCCCGACGCTCTGCAAAGAGGGCTTCAGGCTACAGAAGGTTAATGACTAGCAAGGGAGCTTCGGGGAGCTAAGGAGTCACTGGCACAGAGGACAGGAGGCCAGCTGCTCCTCCCACGGGCGCCGGGCACCTACCTGTCGAGGGGTGCTGCTGCGCGAAGGGATAGTGTTCCTGACACGAGGGTCGTCGTCCTGCACGATTTCCCCATTAGCCAAGATCCGCACCATCCTCCCAGGAGCTATGGGTCCCTGCTGGGCTGCACCCTTCCCCAGACCTGAAAGAAATGATTGATCAGAGGTAAAGAGACGCTTGCCTTCGTGGGAAAAGCTGCGATTCACACCCGTCACCCGTGACCTGCTGGCACTGCGTCTGATTAATTACAAGGAGAGAAATAAATGCAAGTTATTTGACAGACAAAAATCTTTCAGACATGGGAGTCCACTGGGAAAACTACCAAAACGATCCTTGGAGATGGATGTTCTAGGAACCACTTCCAGCAACCCCAGGGATGAGAGCCCACGCTGTGGCCCAGGGCCTTGTGGGAAGTCCACTGAGGCCCGCCGCACTTACACCTCCCGACACGCTCCGGAGCAGGTACAGCTAGAGGTCCAGAGAGGTCTAACCGGCCTGCCCAGGACCACTCACGTAGAGGCAACAGAGAAAGAAGGGGAAGCCACAGGAACGCTGGCCCCAGGTCCTTCTCTCGGCTCTAAATATGGAGTCCAGGGCACCGAGATCCTCCGTGTCCCCATTTCCCATCCGTTACAAAATGGCCCGTTGGGAGTAAATGCCAAGGACCCGGGCCTGCTCCCCACAGAAGCTCTGGGCCCACTTTGGAGCTACTTCAGGTTCACTGCCTGGCAGCAGACCATACTGCTGGCCACAGGGCCGCCAGCGCTGGGGGAGGAGCAGACCTTTCCCGCAGAGGGCACGCCCTCACCTGGCCCTCACCTCTCGGATAACACCAGTCCCCCCCCCCCCCCACCCCTGCTCACGGGGGCGGCGCCAGCCTTCCCAAACTAGGGGACGGGGGATGCGGCTGGGGCTCTGGGCCCGCCCGCTTCGCAGACCCCCAAGGGTGTCCGTGGGCTGGAGGTGGGGGTGGGGTCCTTCCATGGCGCTCCCCGAGTCTGTGTAAAGGCCATTCTTTTCTAAGGAGATGAGCCAGTTTTCACCTAAATTCTGAAAAGCACTTGTGACACGCGCCCCAAAGGGGGTGAGGAGCCCCTGTTCTGTTGCCCTTGGCGCAGAGCGTGGGACAGGCGGGTCCCCCTTCCGAAGCCCGTCGGTCCCTGGAGAAGGCCAAGCGGGTCACGGAGCTCCGCAGTCCCTCGGCGCTTGGCCACGTCGAGCCCGCTGGGTGGGCGGAGGCCTCGGTTGGCCCTCGGGGCACCTGACTCGGGAGCTGGGGGGGGAGCTCGGGGAGGGGGAGGCGGGGGCGGCTGCCGCGGGGCGGGGGAGGGGACAGGGGGACGCGGGCTGCGGGGAGGGGGCGCCGCCCAGGCTGCCGAGCCCGGGCTCGGGGGAGGGGAGGGATGCGCGCCCGCTCGCCCGCGCCCCGGGCCCGGACACCCACCTTCGGGCGCGGCTCCCGGGCCTCGGCTGCGTCCACTCCCCGCGGCTCCCAGGCCGCTTCCTCCCACCTGACCTCACAGGAAGCTCGAGCCGCAGCGGCACGGCCAGCGGGCGGCGCCGCAGCCCCCTCTTTAGGCCGCCGGGGGCACTGCAGCTGCCGGGCCCGGGAGCGGCGCTGGGCAGGGAGGAGGGAGAGAAACTGGGCGCCACCGGGAAGAAGAAGGAGGGAGAAAAGAGGGTGGGGAGGAAAGAGCGGAGGAAGTAGGAGAAGGAGGAGGGAGAAGAAGAGGAGGAAGAAAGGGAAGTGGAGCCCGTGGAGGAAAAGCCCAGAGGGTGGGAGGCCCTCTGCCCTGGGAGAGGCACAGGCTCAACCCACCAGTAAGAGCTTGCTGAGCAGGCTCAGGGGAATGCCTCTTGAGTGGGACCCAGCCCGACCCTCAAGGAGCTCCAGCTTCCAGTGGGGAAGACGAGGCATGAACCACAAGGCAGGAGGTGCAAGTAACTGCAGCTTGTAGGAAGGCAGGCTTCCTGGAGGAGGCGATCTTTGAGGTGGGGCCAGAAGTGTAGGTAGGATAAATAGGGACGGGCACTCCTGGCAAAGGGTACCACCTGTCAAAGGAGTGAACAATCAACAATCAGTCTCTGCCTCTTTCCTGATGTCTTCATACCCGCCCCCCCCCCGCCTACTTTCATAAGCTGTTCTCTGTGGACCCTTTCACCAGTGGGAGAGAATGAACCCTGCGGTCCCACAATTTGGGTTTCAGCCTCCGAAACGGGGCCAGTCATTTGCAACATGGAGGTAATCGTATCAGTTACTTCACAGGATTGTGGCAAAGATTACAAATGACAGTTCCTGGCACACGGCAACTGTCGATAAACATTGGTTATGATGATCAGTCAGTAGATGTTTCTGGGAGAAGGCAGATAGGTATTTGTTGAGATGTAGCCAGATGCCCACTGGCCCCTAGTGGGGGACAGGAACAAGAGTGAGATTCAGGCCTTGCCTTAAGGACTCAGCATCTGCCATCATGGTTTAATTACTTGATTATGAGATTTATCAGTAAAAAATGTTGAGCAGGTCCCCCTGGTATCTGTATCTTATTTGTGTATCATTTGTTTGTGGATAAAAGGTGGCTGCCCGAGCCAACCTGGTTGGAATCTTGACATGGCTGCTTTCTAGTGCTGTGATGGGTCACTCAGCCCTTCCGGTGTGAGTTCCTTCATATGTCAAATGAGGATAATAACAGTACCTTTCTATGTTTCAAGGGAGGAAAAAGTGCTAATCAAGACCTCACTTTATTTCACTACCCATAATATAGGGTTTCACTAACCTAATTTTTACTAATCTAATATAGGGTTCTCACCCTGGTTCCACGTTAGACTCCCCAAAGGGGGACTGGTGCCCAAACCAATTGGATCAGAACCTCTAGGAGGGGAAGCCTGGACATCTCCTACGAACAAGGTTGTAGACACTAATATGCAGTTTTTAAAACATTGCAGTCGATGCTCCTCTGGGCCAGACGGCTGCCCCTAAACGTAGAGCTCCTTCAGATACAAAGCAGTAAGCTCTATTTGCCAACAAAGATAGAAGCTTGTGTCGCAAATTCCAAGCCCCAGACAGGAAACACTGCCCAGGGTACATCGTCACAATTACAGTCGCTTGCCTCCTTTGTATATCCAAACACCAGCAGCAAAGACCAACACTGAGCCTCCAATACGACACCAATCCTCAAGGAAACCCTCTGACCACTTGGCGGCAAGTTGACTTCATTGGGTCCCTTCCACCCTAGAAGGGCCAGAAATTCATTTGAGCAGAAAGAGACACACATTCCGGATGTATGCTTGCCTTTCCTGCCTGAAGGGCCTCACTTAGCACCACACATCTTACAAAGTGTTTAATTTACTGGTCCAGGATCCCACATAACATTGCATTAGACCCACGGTCCTCCTTTATAGCAAAGCAGGTGCAGGAGTGTGCCCATAACCATAGGATTCACTGGTTACATCACATACTATACCAGCAAGAAGCTACTGGCCTAATAGAACATTAGAATGGCCCACTGAAGGCACAGCCAGGGGCCCACTCAGAGACAACGCTCAGCAAGAATGGTGTCCCATCCTCAAGGATGCATTGTATACCTTGAATCAAAGACCCGTACAAGCTGTTGGGTCTCCAGTTGGAAAATACTTGGATTCAGGAACTCAGGGGTAGAAGCAGCAGTGGCCTCACTTACCATCACACCCAATGACCCCCTTGGGGAATGTGTGCCTTCCATCCCCACAACTCTGGGCTCTGCAAAGTTAGAAGTCCTGCACCCCAAAGGGGAACACCGGTGCCAGAGACTATAGCAAGGGTCCCATTGAACTATGAGCTAAGGGTGCAGTCTGTGTACTTTGGGTTCTCATTTCTGGAAATTAGCAGGCAAGAAGAGGAGGCTTCGTCTTGGGAGAAGTAACTGGTCCTTGTCACTGAGAGGAGGCAGGGCTGCTCTTGCATCATGGGGACAGGGCAACCATCCACGTGGTCCACTTGGATGCCTCTTGATTGTCCTTTACCCGAGTGTAGTGGTAAAGGGCAATGCAGCAATTCTGTCCTGAGAAGGGCTGGAGACCAGAAGCTCGGAGCCCTCAGGAATGACGGTCTGGGTCACGCTTCCGGGTAAGTCACGGAAACCAATGGAGGTGCCAGCTGAGGCATAGCGGAGGAGGGAGATGATGATCGTTTGCAGCCACAGTGGTGGGGACTTTAGTTTGTCCCACTAATATGTCCCAGGAAGAGTGACCCACCAGAATCCTGAGATAGTGGATCTGAACGATGTGAAGGGTGGACTGTAGGAAACATGAGGACGTGCGGGGCAGACGCCCTCCAGGGAAGGACTCGCTGCTCTAACCTCCGGGAGAACATCCATGAAGCCTTCAGCTATCAGCCCCTTCACAGATTGCTCGGCTGCAGAAAGACACTTCACCCAAAGTCAAGCCCTTCCAGAGGCTGCCCACATTCAACGACGGATGGCCACAGGAGACATGCACGGGGCTGTTTCAGCTCCAGAGATCCTCTCGAGCTTGACTGAGTGTCAGGTTTTCATCATAACATGAGATTCCCCTCTGCCCAACCCCGTTTCCTCTGCCTCCCTAATAAATATACTGAACTCTCAATTCTGAGTTTGCTTCCTGGAGAACCCAAAATGGAACAGGACCCCATTGTGCTGGAGTAGGAGAAAATTAATGTCGTTTACTGTGAGATAGCCCCTTCCCCTGACATAGCAGGCACAACCAAATGTCCTTTAGATTCATAGGCCCCTTTGCCTTTTTTTTTTAATGTTTACTTTTGAGAGAGAGAGAGAGAGCAAATGGGGGAAGGGGAGGGGGGGCAGAGGATCCACGCTGACAGCAGAGAGCCCCATGCAGAGCTCCAGCTCACAAAGCGTGAGATCATGATCTGAACCCAAGTCAGATGCTTAACCAACTGAGCCACACCGGTGCCCCACCCTCTTTTGGCTTTTAATTACTGAGCCCTCCCCTCCACCAAGGTTTGACAGGTAACTAGACATCCACCATATGATTAGGTAGCTAGAAAATCCAAAATAAATGATCAGAATCAATAAGTCATTTTAGTAAGATTATTATCTGTAAATCAGTTGTCTTCCTAAATACAAGCAGGAAGGAGTTAGAAAATTAGATTACGAAAATAATACCAAATGAGATGAAACTTTAAAGAAGTATGCAAAGCACCTAGGATTAATCTAACAAAAGATGTGCATAGGGTCCTCTATTCTGTTCCATTAATCTATGTGTTTATCCTTCTGCTAATAACACACAGTCTGGATTATGTAGTTATATTATAATTCTTGAAATCGGGTAGAATGATTCTTTCCCTTTTATTCTTCTTTCTCAAGATTATTTTAATTTTTACAGTTCCTTCATCTTTCCATGTAAAATTTAGAATAGGCTTGTATATTATATCTATGAAAAATCTAACTGGGATTTTGGTAGGAATTGTGTTCAACCTGTGTATCAACTTGGGGGAAACTGACATCTTTTTACTATGTGGAATCTCCCAATCTGTAACATAGTTTGTCCTTCTGCTTATTTACATCTTTTTCTGTTTCTTCCATCAGCATTGTGCAGTTTTCAGCATATAAGGGCTACACGTTTCATTAAACTTACACCTAAGTATTTCATTTTTAAATGATTGCAAGTGATATTATATTTTAGTTTTTACTGTCCATATGTTAATTGTTAGTGTATAAAAATGCAATTACTTATTGTACATTTGTACAATATATATTGTATATTATTGTATATTAATTATTGTATTATTGTATATTTCCATGACCTAGCTGAACTCACTTACTACTACTAGGTGTTTTTGTAGATTTATTGGAATTTTCTATGTAAACAGTCATGTCATCTGCAAATACAGACCATTTTATTTCTTCCTTTCCAATCTTTATGTCTTTCCTTTCCTTTTCTTGCCTTAATACACTGGCTAGAACTTCCAATACTATGTTGAATAAGAAGGGTGAAAGCAGGGGCACCCGGATGGTTGTTAGTTAAGTGTCCGACTCCAGCTCAGACCACAATATCACAGTCCATGAGTTCAAGCCCCCTGTCGGGATCTGTGCTAACAGCTCAGAGCCTGGAGCCTGCTTCCGATTCTGTGTCTCCCTCTCTCTCTGCCCCTCCCCCACTCATGCTTTGTCTCTCTCTCTCCCTCAAAATATAAATAAACATAAAAATTTTTTTTTAAAGAATGGTGAAAGTAAACAATTATATATATATAATTCTGTCAAATGCTTCTCCTGTATTGATTGATATGATCATGTCATTTTCCTTCTTTAACATCTCAATGTGGCAAATTATATTGAGTGATTTTCAAATATATATATATATATATATATATATAAATAATTCTGTCAAACGCTTCTCCTGTATTGATTGATATGATCATGTCATTTGCCTTCTTTAACATCTCGATGTGGCAAATTATATTGAGTGATTTTCAAATATTGAATCAGACTTGCATGCCTAGAAGAGTCATGGTGTATAATTCTTTTTATAAATTGCTGAGTTGTATTTGCCAATATTTTCTTTAGGATTTTTACATTCATTTCCATGAAGGATATTGGGGTTTTTGTTTGTTTGTTTGTTTCTTTTGGTACTATCTCTGTCTAATCTTGTTGTCAGGGTAGTACCAACTTTGTAAAATGAATTAGTAAGTGTCCCCTCTTATTTTCTGAAATAGGTTATACAGAATTAGTGTTAATTCTTTAAATGTTTGGTAGAATTCACCAGTGAAACCATCTGGGCATGAAGATTTATTTGAGTAGTTTTAAAATTCTGAATTCGATTTCTTTAATGGTTATAGAGCTGTTCAAATGATCTATTTCCTATTGAGTGAGTTGTAGTAGTGTGGTTTCTGAGGAATTGGTCTGTTTGTCTAAATTGTCAAATATACATCTGTAGAATTGTTTGTGATATTCCTGTATTATCTTTTTCATATCTGCAGGGTCGGCAGTGGTATACCATATTTCATTCCTGATATTGGTATTTGTGTCTTTGTTTTTCCTTTCACTCTTGCTAGAGATTTGTCTATTTTATTGTTCTTTTTTTAAAAGTATTTTATTATTTTGGGGAGAGCACGAGTGGGGGAGGGGCAGAGAGAGGGGGACAGAGGATCCTAACTGGCTCCTTGCTGACATTAGACAGTGAGCCTGATGTGGGGCTTGAATTCATGAACTGCGAGATCATGACCTGAGCCGAAGTCTGACACTCAATTGACTGAGTCACCCAGGCACCCCCATTTTATTGTTCTTTTCAAAGAAACTGCTTTTATTTCGTTGATTCCTCTATTGGTTTTTTTGTTTTCAGTTTCACTAATTTCTGCGCTTTGTTATTTCCTTCCTTCTGCTTGCTTTGGATGTATTTTGTTCTTACTTTTCTAAGTTCTTAAGGTAAGAGCTTAGATGATTTGTTCAAGATTTTTCCTGTTTTCTAATGTAAACATTTGCTGGTATAAATTTCCCTCTCAGCTTTAGCTGTGCCCTATAAATTTTGATATGTTGCATTTTCATTTTCATGTAGTTCAATGAAGTTTTAAATTCCTTTGTTATTTCCCCCTTGACCCATGGATTATCCAAATAGAGTGTTTTTAATCTTCAGGTGTTTGGAAATTTTCCTTTTATCTTTCTGTTATGGATTTTTAGTTTAATTCCACTGTGGTCAGAGAACACTCTCTGTATGAGTTCAGTTCTTCACAATTTGTTGAGGTTTGTTTTATGGTCCAAAATAAATCTTTTTTTTCCACCACTATTGTGGTTAGAAGTTGGCAGCATGAGAAAGGGGAGGACCAGGTAGGATTTGGGGTGTCATTAAAAAATACATGACCCCTAAAACTGGGGTGCCTGGGGAGAACTAGAACTGCCTCAATCCAAGAGGAATCAGAAGATCAAAAGTGGTTTGGGAAGACTAGAACTGTCAGGGATGGAGGAAAGAGGAAGGTTCGGGGGTGAAAGGGACGTTTAACAACTAGGGTGAAGAGATTGCTCTCTCCCTGCTGGGATCCCCGTTAGCCTTTCTGGTCTGGCAGGAAGGGGGAAGGCCAAAACTCCCATGGGCAGGTCTGGGGCTGTCAGATGGTTTAGGTAGGGGTAAAGGGGGTTCACAAAGGCTTGCCCTCCAGGGAGATGATGACGCTCATCCCCAGCTTTTCTGCCAGAGAAGCTATCTCAGTGGATATTCCGTAGGTGACTGAAAAGAATGTGTGTTCTGCTGCTTTCAGGTCTATCAGTCACTGAGAGAGAGGTGTTGAAGTTCCTAACTATAATTGCGGATTTGTCTACTTCTCCTTTCAGTTCTACCAGTTTTTGTTTCACATATTTAGAAGCTCTGTTATTTGGTGCACACATTTTTAGGTGTGCTATATTTTTTTGGTAGATTGACTATTTTGTCATATATAAGGTCATTCTGGTAATATTCCTTGCTCTGACGTCTACTTTATCCTGCTTTGTTTTCATTAATGTTTACATAATACATCTTTTTTACATAATTTTACTTTCAGCTTGCCCATATTGTTATATTTGAAGTGAGTTTCTTATAGATGGCATAATTTTAAACCTACTCTCCTGATCTTTTATATGGTATATTTAGACCACTTACATTTAATGTAATAATATGTTAGGGCTGATGCCTGACAATTTTATTTTGTTTTCTGTTTGTTTTCTCTGTGTTTCATTTCTCCGTTTTTGTTTTCCTACGTTCCTATAGGTTACTTGCACATTGTTTAGAATTCCATTTTTATTTATTTATACTACTTTTTCTTATATCTCTTTATATAGCTTACCTAGTGGTTACTGTAAGTATTACATTACACATACATAATTTATCACAGCCTACTATACTTATACTTCACTCACAGTTTTACTAATTTGAGTGGAGTATAAGAACCTACTTCCCTTCATGTCCCTTTAATCTCCCAATTGTGGTGTAATTGTCTTAAATATTCCCTCTACATATATTTAGAACCACATCAGACAACATTATTATTTTAGTTTCAACTGTCAAACATAATTTAGAAAACTCAAGGGAAGAAGAAAAGTCTATTTTATTTACCCATATTTTTTCTTGCCATGTTATTTCTTCCTCTTGGTATTTCAAGTTTCTTTTACTTTTTCCTTTCTCTTTGGAGAACTTCTTATAGTCATTCTTTTAGAGTCAGTTTCCTGGTGACAATTTATTTTAGTTTTCTTTCCAGAGAGTGTCTTTATATCCTTTTGCTTCCTGAAGGAGATAGGGTTCTGGGTTGACAGGTCTTTCTTTCAATGCTTAAAAAAAATATTGTGCCATTTCTTCCTGGCCTTACGGTTTTCTGGCAAGAAATCTGCTGTCATTAGAGCTGTTGTGCTCTCAACTGTTGGCTGAGGTATTGTTTTACTTCTGGCCACATTCAAGATTTTTTTGGCTTTATCTTTAGTTTTCAGAAGTTTAATTATGATGTGCCTTAGATGGACTCCTTTGGATTTATCTTCTTTGGAATTCATCTGCTTCTTTAATCTTTAGATTTACATCTCTTGCCAAATTTGGGGAATTTTCAGCCATTTTTTCTTCAAGTACTTTTGCAGCCCCACTTTCTTTCTTTTCTCCTTCTGGGACTTCATTGATATATATAATATATCTTTTATTATAATTCCCAGAGTCCCTGAGGTTCTATTCTTTCCTCCCCACCCTCCCCCCCCAATAGTTTCTCTCTATTGTTCAGATTAGGTAATTTCTATTTCTCTGCCTTCCAGGTTACTGATTCCATTCTTCCGTTAAACCCATCTAAATGTCTTTTCTTTCAGTTATTGTTTTCCTCGAGTCTAAAGTTTCCATTTGATTTTTCTTTACGTTTTCTATCTCTTTGTTGAGGCTTTCTATGTCGTCATTTGTTACAAGTGTGTTCATTATTTGCTCGCGGATGCGTTTTTTTCATGGTTGAGTTAAAAATTTTGTCAGGTAATTCTAGCATCTCTGACATCGTAGTGTTGGATTCTGTTAATAATCTTTTTGTTTTCACTCTTTGATCCCTTCCTGGTTTTTGGTTTTAATGAGTGATTTTCAAAGGAAATCTGGACATTTTCCTATTATGGTATGAGAGTCTGCCTCTTATTTAAACCTTCTGTTTTAGCTGGCATTTTCTGACACTGCTCCAGTAAGGGATGGAAGGAAACTGCCTCATCAATGACAGGTGGGAAGTGGAAAGTGCCGGTTTCCCACTCATCCTCCAGTGGCACCCAAGGAGGGGCCTGAGGGTGGAAGAGAGACATTCTTCGCTACTGTTGAGTGGGGATGGGAGTTTCTATTCCCCAATGGTCTCCACTGATATGATGGGTGGGAGCTAGGGGGACTCATTACGAGCTAGGGAGGATGAAAGTGATTCCCTACTTGGATTTCTCTTTTTTACAGCATCATGAGGGCAGAAGTCTAAGCTCCTTGCTTGGCCCTTGCAGGTATGGGTGAGACCACAGTTTTTTCTGTGGTGTTTGGCTAGAATAGTGCAGTTTTTGTCTAGAAGTTTCCTGTCTTGCTAGGTACCTTTCCTAGTACTTTGCTAGAGAGAGCAGGCTTCTTCAAGGCTTTCATGGTCTGTACCCTTGGCCGTTTCCAGCTTCTTCAGTTCCTAATCTGGGATACACAAGACTAATGAGAAATTCAGGGAATTTACTTCTGTGTTGTGTCATTCCTCAGATCCCGCAGTCCCCAACGAATCTGCCTGCTCGTCTCCACCTTTGAAAGTCTCCTTATGTTGATTTTATACATAATAACCAGGGTCATTAGTTGTACTTAATAGGAGAATAGGGGGAAAACATATTTACCCCATAATCCCAATAGCAGGCATCCAAGACCGATTTTAAAGTTCTGGAAATGAAGACATTGTGATCTAGGTATAAGCATAATAAAGTGACCAATGGATAAACAGAATCTAGGGACAAATCCATAAATTGGGATTTGTGGCAACATAGGGATTTGTGGTAACATTACTGCAGAACAGTAAGGAAAAGATAATCTTTTTAGTAAGTGATGGTGTGGTAATTGGGTATCCATAGCGGAATAAAATGAAATTGGACCCTTACCTCACATATTTATACATGTACCACAAATAAATTCTAGGTGTATTATAGATCTAATTATGAAAGGTAAAACAATAAAGAATTAAGAATGTAAAACACATTTTATATATATATATATATATATATAGAGAGAGAGAGAGAGAGAGAGAGAGATCTAGACCTCAGTAGGGGAAATTTTCTTAATGTGTCATAAAAAGTAACAACAATAAAGGAAGTGATTGATAAATTTTACTACATTAGATTTGCATTAAAAGTAAGAACTCCTATTCCTCAAGATACTATTTTTAAAAAAATAAATGTCAAGGGGGAGCCTGGGTGGCTCAGTCAGTTAAGTGTCTGACTCTTGATTTCAGTTCAGGTCATGATCTCATGGTTCTCGAGTTCAAGCCCTGTGTTGGGCTCTTTGCTGACAGCATGGAGCCTGCTTGGGATTCTCTCTCTCTCTCTCTCTCTCTCTCTCTCTCTCTCTCCCTCTATCTCTGTCCCTCCACCCTCTCTCTCTCTCTCTCAAAAATAAACTTAAAAAACAAAATAAAATGTCAAATATTCCAGAAAAGCCGTCTGCAATACATAGAGCCAACAAAGGACTCACTTCCAGAATATATAAAGAGCCTTTACAAATGAATAATAAGATAATCAATTAAAACGTGGGCCAAGGACTTGATTGACCGAATTACAAAAGAAGAAATCCAAATGGCCTATACACTTTTGCAAGAGTTCTCAGTATCCTTAATACTCAGGGAAATATAAATTAAAACCTTCAGGAGATGCTACCACAAACTCATCAAATAAACTGTGGTTGAAAAGTCTGACAAGTGTTGGTGATGATGCACAGCAGTGAAAGTTCCCACGCACGGTTTGGGATTTGCAAGGTGGTATAGCCACTTTGGGAAAACCACTTGGAGTTGCCTTGGAAAGGTGAATGTTTGTGTTCTTTACGATCCAGGGCACAAAATGCAAGCTCATACGCACCAGGTCATGTGTACAAGCGTCTTTCGTGGTAGGAATTGGAAATCATTCAAATGTCTATCAAACTAAAATGGGTAAGTTAATTGCAATAGAGTCATGCGGTGGAATACAATGCAGTGTAATTAAATCTTAAAAATACCATACTGAAGCAGCACCTGGGTGGATCAGTCAGTTGAGCATCCAACTCTTGATTTCAGCTCAGGTCATGATCGCAGGGTCGCGGGATGGAGCCCGCACATCGGGCTCTGTACTGACGGCTGGGAGCCTGGAGCCTGCTTCCGATTCTGTGTCTCCCTCTCTCTGCCCCTCCACCCCCACCCCCGCTCTCTCTCTCTCAAACATAAATAAACATTACAAAAATAATACTACTACTGAACAAAAGAAGCCAGAGCAAAATAAATCTGACTGCCTAGTCCATTTCTATACAGATCAAAAGAAGGTAAAGTTGAATTCTATTATTTAGAGATACATACTTGTGTGGCAAAAATGTCAAGAGACGCAAGGAAATCATTGCCGAAAGGTAGGGCTTAGCTCTAACAGAGGGGAAGGAATTGGGTCTGGCAGGGAGGAAGGCACGCAGTAGGCAGCAGAGGCTACGAGGTCCTGGCAATATTCTATGTCTTGACGTGGTTGGTGGTTTCATGGAGGTTCACTTTATGATGATTTGTTAACCTGCACAGGGAAGAGGGAGAAGCAGAACGGAAGAAGGAGTTTGCTTCTCCGGGCGGTGGTCAAATGGGTCTCTCCTTTCATTAGAGGCAGCCCAGGGGGATTACGTGTATGGCCTCTGGGGCCAGTCGCCTTTGATTTGAATTCTCTGGCCCTGCTACCTACTTGCTGTGTGACCTCGTGCAATTTACTTAACCTTTCTGTGCCTCGATGGTCTCATCTGTGAAGTAGATAATACTACCCAATGTGAAGATTAATCGCTCCTAGGCATACAGTAAAAGGTACGCGAGCTTTGTGCAATACGTGAAAACTCATAGATTCATTCAACACAAAAATTCTCCGAGGACCTGTACTGTGTCCGGTCCTTCGATATGCCTTCACAAGCCAGTGGACTCGGGTCCAAGGTGAATTACAGAACCGGGGGTCCCTCTTAGAGTCAAAGCAGTCACCTCCCACTAAAATCCTGGCTGGACTGCAAGCCTAGGCTAGGCTGAGCCCACAGGTGAACCAGGGGGGCCCCCCCCACCTTGCTGCAGCCCTGGGGGGACCAGAAGCCTGGGGGGACAGGCTCTTGCTGGTCGCCTGCTTCTACAGTCGGACACGGGGCCTTCGGGCAGTTTGGTACCAGAACCGGGGCAGCCTCTTCTCCTCCAGGGCTCAGGAGAGTAGAGGGAGGTCAGATGATGAGAAAAGAGGAGCGGGAGAGAGCAGGAGCCAACGGCCCAGGACGCTTTTCATCCCTTCCACAGAGGGAGCAGCAGAAAGAAGTGTGGGGGCGGGGTGAGCGGAAAAAGGAACCAAAAGCAGAGAATGGGGCCCGCCCCGCCGCGCTTTTTGTGGGGTCTTAATTAAGCCTGGAGGTCCTATTGTTCCTTTCATGGTGAAACATATGCTCAGGGCCTGGCTGAGGTTTGGGGATGAAATTTCAATGGTGCTGGGCCCTATGGCCTGCCGGGGAGGGAGTCTAGGAGAGGCAGCAGGGTTGGGGGGCGGGGGGGGGGGGGCGGTGCGGAACTGTCCCTAAGCCCTGCCAGAACTGATACCATCTCCCAGAGTCACCTTCCACCGGAGCAGGAGCTAAAACAACCAGAAAGCGTAGGAGAGCCTCCCCGCAGCCCCACCAGCAGCTCCAGTGTAGGGAAATGCCCGCGGGGTGGGTCAGAGTTATCTTCACGTTAGCAGGCCGTGTGACTTTCGGTGAGCCTCAGTTTCCCAACGTGTGCCATTCAGACGAGGCTGGCCAGGGCGGTGACTACCAGCATCTGCCGCTGCCGTGAGCAGGAGGAGCCCCCCAGCGGCCAGACAGCCCAGTGGTGAAGGACTTGAGCGGACGGCCTATCAAACTTCCATTTGAAGGCTCACTTTGTTGCTCACCAACTGGGTCCTCTCGGCCAAGTGACTCATCTCTCTGAAGCTATTCCTCTGGGAAACTGGGGTGATAACGCCCATTCTCCATGTTTGCAACGGGAATTAACGAGGGCGATCTGCGTCCAGCCCTTAGCACATAGTGCCTGGCGGGTGCTTACTGTTTTCGACAGCCCGTCGTCGGGCTGGTGAACCTTCCCCTCCCGGAGTCCTGACACAAGCCCATGAGCACGCTCAGTAGAGTGAAGAAACAGAGCGTGGCCATACGGTCACAGAGGTGACCGTAACAGAGTCCACCCAGGCCGCAGGAGCTCAAGATGAAGAGTGAACTCTGTAGATGGGAGGGCTGAAGGTCTCGTAAAAACGCAGCAGGTAGAGGGCCGGGTGGCCTTGAGCAGGAGTGTGGCATTGCACAGGGGTCTGAGCACCTTGTTTAAGGACTGAGCAGGTTGACCTGGCTGGTTGGAGATCCTGTCGGGGAGTGGTGGGACAGAACGTTTTGAGCGCTGTTTGGGTCAGAATGTAAAACACAAGCCTGAAGACAAGCCAGGACTCGGGGCATCTCTACAACCTTATAATTAAGTCTCAGTCCATGAGTGGGCCTCAGTCCCAAGGGAACCCGTCAAGAGAAGGAAAGTAGAATGCGTACACGCGAAGGGTCCGTGAGTTTCCCAGGGTCAGATGTAGCGCCTGAAAGAGGAAGCCAGGCTGAGTCACCTTAAGAGTGTGGAGAGACTAGGTGACTCCCTAGAAACTGAGGGGCAGGGAAGGAACTTACACAGAAACAGCAAAAGGAGACAACCTCTGTGCCAAGGTAAAGATAGGTGAGAAATCCTTAGGGATAGGGAGGGTGTCACAGAACCCATGAAGCTATTCCTAGAAGGATGATCATTTGGAAAGAGCCACGCCCAGGAAGCATCAGCACCCAGTTACAACTACCGCAGTCAAGCCAGAACTACTCTGATTCTCCCCACCCGGGGATCCAAACTGGCAGCGAGGCAGGTGGGCAGGAGAAGGGAAAGAAGAGAGAAGCTGATCATACCTCCCACAAGCACACTTGTCCCATGGAGGGCTCCCGAGACTCAGGGGTCTGAGCTGCAGGAAGGGAGACACCCTAAACAAAGTTGGAGTCTTTATATTCCACTGGAAAAGGACGCGCTATTCCTTAGCTGTCAGCGATTGGGAAAGCCCCGAGAATGGCCAGAGATTTCACCCCAGGGAAATGGAGAATACGATGGCAGAGCCAGTGTGAAGGGGCAGTGGGGGAAAATGATATAGCTACATTCCGGTTGCATCGTAACACATGCAGCTCATTCAAAATCCGGTTACAGGGGCGCCTGGGTGGCTCAGTCAGCAAAGTGTCTGATTTCAGCTCAGGTCACAATCTCGTGGTTCGTGAGTTCAAGCCCCGCGTCAGGCTCTGTACTGATAGCTCAGAGCCTGGACTGCTTCAGATTCTGTGTCTCCCTCTCTCTCTGCCCCTCTCCCCCTTGTGCACCCCCCTCGCCTCAAAAATGAATAAACGTTAAAAAAAATTAAAAAACAAAATCTTGTTTCAGGCACACAGCTATGGAATGATGATTGCCAGGTGCAAAAAGCAAAGTAGAAAACAATGCATAATACGGTGTCTTCTATCTCAGAAAGGAAGAGTATTAATACAAACAAGTAAATAAATAAATTTGCGTATGTTTTAAGCAATGAAAGGGTAAACCAAAAACTAATAAAAGTGATTTCCAATAAGGGAAAGGAGGAGAGACAGGATTGGAAAATAGACTTCACTAAAAGGAACTTGTTTTATAGTTCTGAGTCTGGAGCCATCTAAATGTCTTACATAATTACAAAACAAAATTAAATCAATAATTTAAAGGTAATGGCTAAAAATAACAGAATGAAGCATATGAACTTAACTATCTATCAAGGTTGTAGCGTAACCACAGAGAATTATTTCAAGCGGTTTTAAAGCACAGAATTATGTAACAGGGACAAAAATGCAGGCCTTTGGAATGGAGAATCCTCTCACTCCCCTAATCTTCAACTCCACCCCCAGCTGCCTGGAGTGCCTCACTGTCAAGCTAATCCATACACAGACGCCAGCAATTGGTCAAAATGACCACTTAAATGTAACTACAAGTTTGTAGTTCTAGAAGCTTCTATTCCAGGTAGCTGACTCTGACTGCGGTTCTTTCTATTCACCCGTGTCTCCAGATTCCAGGGTGACTGTGTGCCCTGGGACTTCAGTGCTCCCATGGGTCTAAGAAAAGTGGTTGATTTTCAGTTTGTCCACCTTTTTCTCATCATGTGTATGAAATGACTTCCAACCCCTTTATTTATTTATTTTTTTAATTTTTTTTTAACGTTTATTTATTTTTGAGACAGAGCATGAACGGGGGAGGATCAGAGAGAGAGGGAGACCCAGAATCTGAAACAGGCTCCAGGCTCTGAGCTGTCAGCACAGAGCCCGACGGGGGGCTCGAACCACAGACCGTGAGATCATGACCTGAGCCGAAGTCGGACGCTTAACCGACCCAGCCACCCAGGCGCCCCCTTCCAACCCCTTTATATGTTGAAACTGAAATGAGAAGTTCCATCCATAAATTCATGGGCTATTTAAAAAAAAAAAAACAAAAACAAGTTATTGATTACTTTGGTGGTTGCTAGGTCTGTCTGTCAGAATTCAATCAGATAGGCAGAACCCATCAGGAGATATTTACAATAAAGGATTTATTACTTTCACCATGTTAAAAAATGTGCATGGGAGGAATTTGCAGTGATTTTACAATCTACCATAACTACCCTGCTAGATCTCCAGTAAATTCAAGCACACGTTGTGCTTTTTTAATTAAACCTTATATTTTAAAATAATAGTAGATTAACATTCTGTAGTAAGAAATAATGCAAAGAGAGCTCTTACATACTTCGTCCAGTTTCCTCTGATGGTAACATACTTGCCAAACTCTGGTACAAGATCGCATCAGGATACTGACATCGACAGTCAAGATACAAAACACTTACATCATCACAGGAATTTCTGATGTTGCCCTTTTAGAGCCACACCTCCCTCTTCATCCCTAGGAACCACCAATCTATTTTCCACGTCCATAATTTTGTCGTTGAACTATTATATAACTGGAATCGTATAGTACGTAATCTTTCTGGAATTGACATTTTTCGCTCCAGAGAATTATCTGTAGGTTCATCCAGGTTGTTGTGTCTATCAGTGGTTCATTCCTTTTCATTACTAAATAATATCCCATTGTATGGACATGCCACCGTCTGTTTAACCATTCACCCATTGAAGGACAATTCTATTGTTTCCAGTTTGGGCTTTTAGGAATAAAGCTATTTGTGATATTGTGATTTACAATAAGAAACGTGTATTTAGTCTTCATATTCTTTTCTGATACAGAGTTCCTAAAACCCTTGGAATTTCCTCAGTGATAAGAGAGGTAAAGATGTCTTGTGTTACCTATACCAATTTCCTTTCAACCACATCTGAGTTTATGTTAATAGGTGACTTTTGAAAATCTCCTAAGGATCAGGGCTAGTTGCCAGTGGAACCCACCATGTGATTAGAGGATTGAAACACTGGCCCCAACCCCTTGACCTCCAGGGAGGGAAGAGGGAATGGAGGTTGAATCAATCAATCTCCAATGGCCAATGATTTGATCAATGGGTCTCACGTAATAGAGCTTTCTTAAAAATTCAAAGGACAGGGGCGCCTGGGTGGCGCAGTCGGTTAAGTGTCCGACTTCAGCCAGGTCACGATCTCACGGTCCGTGAGTTCGAGCCCCGCGTCGGGCTCTGGGCTGATGGCTCAGAGCCTGGAGCCTGTTTCCTATTCTGTGTCTCCCTCTCTCTCTGCCTCTCCCCCGTTCATGCTCTGTCTCTCTCTGTCAAAAAATAAATAAAAAACGTTGAAAAAAAAAATTCAAAGGACAGGATTTGGAGAGCTCCTGGGTGGGTGAACACATGGAAATGCTGGAAGGGTGCAACACCCAGGAGGGGCGTGGAAGCTCCATGCCCCTTCCCATCTACCTTGCCCCATGTATCTTTTTCATCTGGCTGTTCCTGGGTCGTATTCTTTTATTATAAACCAGTAACCTACCAAAGAAACTATTTTTCCTGAGTTATGGGGCCACTATAGCAAATTAATGGAACCAAGAACCAGTCAGTCAGAAGCACAAGTAACAGCCTGGATGCCTGATTGGCATCAGAAGTGTCAGGGGGCAGTCTGTGGGACTGAATCCTTAACTTGTGGCATCTGATGCTAACAGTAGCTAGACAGTGTCAGGACTGAATTGAATTGTAGGACGCTGAACTAGTGTCACTGAATTTCTTGGTGTGGGAAACCCACCCCCACATTTGGTGACCAGAAGTATCAGATGTGGAGGAGGGTATTCTGTGGGCTGACAGAAAACAGAGAAATTTCCCCATACACTACGATAAGCATTCATGTACAGATTTTTGTGTAAACATAAGTCTTCATTTCTCTGGGAGAAATGCCAGGACAGCAACTGCTGAATTGCATTGTACTTGTATGTTAGCTTTATAGGAAGCTGCCAAACTGTTTTCCAAAGTAGAAATACCATTTTACACTCCCACCAGCAATGTATGAGAGACTAGTTTCTCCACATGCTCACAGAAATTTAACATTGTTGCTCTTTTCATTTAGCCTTCTGACATGTGTGTAGGTATATTTCATTGTGGTTTTAATTTGCATTTCCTGATGGTCAACAATGTTGCATATCTTTTTATATCTTATGTGCCATCTACATATCTTCTTCAGTAAAATATCTGTTCATGTCTCCTGTCCATTTTCGAATTGGATTGTTTGCTTTTTTTTTTTTTACTGTTTCTGAGTACTGTATATATTCTAGATTCTAGTCTTTAGATGGATATGTGCTTTGTAAATATTTCCTCACTCTATAGCTTGTCTTTTCATCTTTTTAACAGAATCCTTTACAGAACAGAAGTTTTAAATTTTGATAAAGTCCAATTTATCCATTTTTTTTTTCTCTTATGAGTCTTGCTTTTAGTGTCAGCTTTTTGTCTGGATCCTGAACCTAGATCCTGAGGAATTTTTTTCTATAGGTCTTATAATTCAATGTTTACCCTTATGTCCAGAATTCATCTTGAATTAATTTCTGTATGAGACATGAGATTTAGGTGGAGAGCTTTTGTTTGTTTGCTTGCTTTGTTTTGTTTTGCCTATGGATGTCTACTTGCACCAACACCCTTTGTTCAAAAGGCTATCTTTCCTCTCTTGAACTGTCTTTACACTTTATCAAAAATCAGCTCAGCGTATTTGTGTGGGTCTACTTCTGGGTTCTCTATTCTGTTCCATGTGTCTCTGATCTGTGTGTCTGTCCCTCCACCAATACTGTACAGACTTGGTTACTGCAGCTATATAATAAATCTGGACATCAAGTAGACTTAATATCAATCTCCCTTTTCAAAACTGTTTCAGCAATTCTAGTTCCTTTGCCCTTTCATATAATTTTAGAATAATCTTGTCTATACCTGCAAAAAAAATCTTTCTTTTAAAAAAAAAGATTTTGGGGTGCCTGGGTGGCTCAGTCGGTTAAGCGACCAACTTCGGCTCAGGTCATGATCTCACAGTTTGTGAGTTCGAGCCCGCATCGGGCTCTGTGCTGACAGCTCAGAGCTTGGAGTCTACTTCAGATTCTGTGTTTCCCCCTCTCTCTACTCCTCCCCTGCTCACGCTCTGTGTCTCTCTGTCTCTCAATAATAAATAAACGTTAAAAAAATTTCTAATTAAAAAAATTTTTAAAAAGATTTTATTTCTTTAAGTAATCTCTACACCTGACGTGGAGCTCAAACTTACAACCCCAAGGTCAAAAGTTGCATGCTCTACCAACTAAGCCTGTCAGGCATCCCTTGCTGGGGTTTTGATAGGAATTGTGTTAAGCCTGTAAGTCAATTGGGGAAAACTTGCCATCTTTACTACGATGAATTTTGAGTCCATAAACATGGTATGTCTCTACATTTATTTAGATCTTCTTTGATTACTTTCATTGGCATTTTGCAGTTTTCAACATACAAGTATTGCACACATTCAGTTAGATTTATTCCTAAGTATCTTATTTGTGTGGTGTGTGTCATTGTAAATGGTGTTGTTTTTTAAATTTCAGTACCCACGTGTTCATTGCTAGTATATAGAAATACAATTGACTTTGTATGTTTATCTTGTATCCTGCAACCTTGCTGAATTCACATGTTAGCTCTAGGAGGTTTTTGTATATTTCTTAGGATTTTCTCTGCAGATAGTCATGTCATCTGCAAACAAGGACAGCTTTATTTTTCCTCTCCAATCTGTGTGCTTTTTCTCCCTTGCCTTATTGCATAACTTCCAGTACTATATAGAGTGGTGAAAACAGATATCCTTGCCTAGTTTCCAATATTAAAGGGAAAGCATTTAGTCTATCACCATTCCATCTTTCATCATTTAATTTTTCACCATTATCTGGAGGTTTTTCATAGACGCCCTTTTTTAACTTAATGAAGTTCCCTTCCATCTTAGTTTGCTAAAAGTTATTATCATGATTGGGAATTGGATTTTGTCAAATGCTTTTTCTGCCTTGACTGATATCATATGATTTTTATCCTTCAGTCTGTTGGTATGGTGGATTATATTGATTGATTTTCAAATGCTAAACCACTTTTACATAACTGGTCATGGTGTATACTTTTTTGTACATTGTTGGAATTAATTTGCCAATATTTTTGAGGATGTTTGACTCTAAGTCATGAGAGATATTGGTCTGTAGTTTTGTTTTGTTCTATAATCTTTGCCTGGCTCTGTTATCAGAGTAATGCTGACCTGTACATGAGTTGGGAAATATTCCCCTTTGTATCCTCAAGAAAAAATTGTGTTAAGTTGGTGTTAATTCTCAAAATGTTTGATGGAATTCTCTAGTGAAACTATTGAACTTAGAGATTTCATTTTCAGAAGGTTTTTATTTATGGATTCAGTTTTTAAAATTATTGGAGACCTATTCAGATTATGTATTCCTCTTGGCTGAGTTTTGGTAGCTTGTTTTTAAAGATTGATCTATTTCTTCTATTTGAGTACATAAGCATAACATTGTGATATTCCTTTATTAACTTTTAATGGATGTAGCATGGACAGCCACATCTTTTTAAATTTCTCACATTGGTTATTGTACTCCTCTCCTCTTACCTTTGTCAGTATTGCTAGATGTTTATCAGTTTTATTGATTTTTTCCAAAGAACCAGATTTTTGTTTTATTTTCCCTATTGTTTTTCTTTTTCAATTTTATTGTTTTCTGCTCTGATCTTTATTATTTCTTCTCTTCTTCTTGTTTTGGGTTTACTTTTATTTTATTTTAATAGTTTATGAGGTAGGAGTTTAGATTATTGATTTGTGACCTTTTACTCTTTTCCAATATAAATATTTAATGTTATAAATTTGCCTCCAAGCATTGCTTTAGCTGTATCCCACATATTTTGATATGTAATATTTTCATTTTCATTCAGTTCTATGTACTTTTATTTCCTTTGCTACTTCCTCTTTAATCCATGGATTATTTAGAAGTGTGTTGTTAATTTCCACGTGTTGGACATTTTCTTATGGGTCTATGTTCCTTAGATCCTTGCTGAGTTTCTGTCTAGTAGTTATATCTGTTGCTCAGAGTGGAGTTTTGAAATTCCCAGTTCTGAACACGGATTTGTCTGCTTCTCCTTTAAGCTTTATCAGTTTTTATTTTATGTTTTTTGAGGTTCTGTTGTTTGGTGAGTACACATTTAGAATCATTATGTCTTCTTAATAGATTGATCCTTTTATCATTGAGTAATGTCCATTTTTGTCTTGAGTAATTTTCATTGCTCTAAAGTCTCCTTTATCTGATATTAATATTCTCACTTCTACTTTGTAAAAATTAATTTTTGGATAGCATATCTCTTTTCATCACTTTACTTTTGACCCACTTATGTTGTTGAATAGTGAGGTCTTTGTAAACTACATGCGGTTGGGTCTTCTCTTTCTTGTCCACTTTCTGAACATCTGCCCAGTAGTATATCTAAACCATTTACACTTAAAGCATTAAATGTAAATGATAATAGTATATGTAGGGCATTTATATTTAAGGGAATTATGGAAATATTAGGTTTTACTCTGTCATTAAATTTTTTTCTGCTTGTTTCTTTCTTTTTTTAAAAAAATGTTCATTTTTGAACCTCAATTTCTGTTCTAGGCAATTTTGGTACAAAATATATGATGTAGTACCAACCAGTTGCCTTTGGTGAACTGAGGGAAGAAACTCTTCTACTAGGCAGGCTGCTACAACTTCTCAAAGGAGGCTATGTTTCTCTTTCCTTGCCTTCCAAGGGGTTACTTGAACATTTTTTAGGATCCCACCTTAACTTACAGTGTTTGTGAGGACATCACTTTGTATAGTTTTCTTAGTGATTTCCCTTGATTTATAATATATATGTGACTCACCTCAGTCTACTAGTATCAACATTTTCCCACTTCAAGTGCAGTATAGAAACCTTACTTCCATTTAGATGTCTTTAACTTCCCCACTTTTAGATATAATTGCCTCAAATATCAGATGTTCTTATAATTTTTATTTTAATCCTTATATATGATTTATAAAACTCATAAGAAGGATATTCTATTGGATGAACCCATATTTCTGCTTTCTTGGTTTTTTTTTTCATATTTCCTAATGCTCTAAAGAACTTATATCATTTCCCTTCTGTTTGAGGAATTTATTTTACCCATTCTTTAAGAATAGGTCCGCAAGTGATGAATTGTTTTGGTTTCCCTTTATCTTTTATTCATGAAAGATAGTTCTACTGGACACAGAAATTATATTTGAGTTTTTTCTTCAGCAGTTAAAAAATGTGCCACTTTTTTCTGGCCTCCACATTTCAAATAAGAAATCTGCTTTCATTAGAATTTCTGTTTCATATAGGTTAATTTGTTGTTTCTCCCTGGCTGTTTTCAAGATTTCTTCTTTGTCTTTAGTTTTCAGAAGTTTAGTCATGATGTGTCTTGGCATAGATTTCCTTGCATTTATCCTATTTGGAGTTAGCCCAGCTTCTTTAACCTGTGGGTTTATGTCTTCTACCAGATTTGGGGGATCTTCAGCCATTATTTCTTTGAATATTCTTTTAGTCCCACTCTCTTCCTCTTCTTACCTGTGAGTCGAATGTTATGAACGTCAGATCACTTGTTTTTGTCTCACAGGTTCCTGAGACTACTTTCTCTCTCTCTCTCTCTCTCTCTCTCTCTCTCTCTCTCTCTCTCTCTAATGCTATTTTGTACCTGTTGTTCATATTAGGTAAATTCTATTGAGCTGTTCTCAAGTTCACTGATTCTGTCCTCTTCACTATACTATTAAACCTATCCATTGAGTTTTTATTTTCTGTTATTGTATTTTTTCAGTTCTGTAATTTCTAGCTGTTTCCTCTGCTTCTTTTCTGAGGCTTTTCCAACTTGTTTCAAGATCATTTACAATTGCTTGTTGAATCATTTTTATAGTGATTGCTTTAGAAATCATCAGATAACTCCAGCATCTGATTCGTCTTGGTGTTGTCATCAGTTGATTGTCTTTTCTCATTGAAGTTATTGTTTTCCATGCTCATGGTGTAGTTTGTAGTTTTCTTTTTTTACTTATTTAATGTCCTGGGACATGAAAAAAGGTGACTATAATTACATGCAGGTGACAACTTTTGCCAAGAGTGGCCAAATATTTCCTCTGTTTGAGGATATTGTGCCACACCAGCAACAGCCAAGAAGGAAAGATAAATGAGTGAAAGTGGACCTGTGACAAGCCACGGAAAGCAAGTCTATAAAGGGCTCCAGCCAATTGTGGCATGTAAGAATAGCAGCCCAGCATTGCTATCACTATTAATTCTTCAAAAGAAACTTAAAATTTATATTTTTAAGAGAGATCTCTTATTGTTTAAATATTAGAAATCCATTCTTTTATTTTTTTTTCCCAAGAATTTTCTGGCCAAAGAAAAACAAGATTGGATTAGGCTTTTAGGAAGTCCTTTTATCCCTAGATTCTACAAGGGAAAAAGGATAGCAACTAGTAGGTATGCAATCAATCGAACCGGAAGTGTCACTCACTGAGTACACTGACATAGCCAGTTCACTAAAGGTACAATGCAGCTTTCAAGGATGCTGCTATGGACCGATTGTTTTTGCACCCCCACTTCCATCCCCAATTCACGTGTGAATTCCCTCAACCCCAAAGTGAAGGCATTTCCACATCCACCAAAAACATCCTTCAAGTTGAATGTGAAATAAAGATATTCAATAAGTGAAATTTGAGATAATTTGTCTCCGGTGAACCTGGGCTCTAAGAAATGTTAATGGAGGCTCTTCAAGCTAAAGGAAAATGATACCTAATACTCAAATCTACGGGAAGAAATGAAGAACACCAAAAGTTGTAAATAAATAGGCACATATAAAAAGCTACGTTATTTTTTATTCTTGTGATTTCCTTAAAAGAGAATAGACTGTTTAAAACAAAAACAATAATAATGTAAGAAAAGCAAAAATGATACTAATGCAAGATAGGTTTATAACACATGTCACAAACATAGCACAAAGAATGGAGTGGGAAGGTAAATGACTTCATATTATTGGGAGGAAATAATAAAAATAATAAAAAGGTGTAGAATTAAGAAGCAAAGAGAGGAAATTAAGTGGAATACTAAAAATATGTGACCCAAAAGAAGGCAGAAAAAGAGAAATGGAGTAACAAAAACTTGAAAGAAAAAATGAAAAATACATAGCAAAATGGTAAACTTACACCCAACTATATCATTAATTACACTAGAGGTAAATGTATTACACACTCCAATGAAAAGGCAGAGATTGTCAGAAGAGATTAGATTATTTTTTAAGCCCAACTATATACTGTCTATAAGACAGACAATTTAAATTTAAAAACACAGATATATGGAAATTAAATTGATGGAGAAATATACAATGCAAACACTAAACACAGAAAACCTGGTGTAGCTGTACATTAAAACCTCGGTTTGGGAGCATAATTTGTTCTGGAAACATGCTTGTAATCCAAAACACTTGTATATCAAAGCAAATTTCCCCATAAGAAATAATGGAAACTCAGATGATTCATTCCACCACCCAAAAATATTCATATAGAAATGATTACGATGCTGTAATATAACAAAACAATAAAGAAAACACAAAATATAAAGAAAAATAAACAAATTAACCTGCGCTTACCTTTGAAAACCTTCCTGGCTGGTGTGAGGGAGACAAGAGAGAGGAAGGTTATTGTGTAGGACAATTTTCACTATCACTAACAGAATCCACTGCGCAATGGAATCTTTTCACTTTTGCAAGTTAAATGAGGAAACTAGTCAATGACCTAGAATGAAGCAAAGCATTCCTAAGCTTATTCTTGCATGGAAAATCAAAGACTGTCCCTAGGTGCTTTGAAGTGACAAAAAATACACTAGTGCCAGTTGGGGGCACCTGCCAACATTCTGAAAAATTGCTGATTTCTGCCAAATGTCACAGCCTGAGATGGAGCATTGGAGCACGGGAGATGATAAGCCACAATCCCACAGCAAGAAAGAGAGAGAGAGAGAGAAGAACCATTGGCTCAGTTGTGATCATGTGACGTCTGGTATCACATTCTACTCGAATTGCAAGACAGCGTTCATTTATCACGTTAAAATTTATTAGAATTTTTTTTTCATTTTGTGGAACACTCGCAGAATAAGTTACTCGCAATCCAAGGTTTTACCGTATTAATGTCAGACAATATAGACTTCAAGACAGAGCTTATTACAGGAGATACAGAAGGCCATTTCATAATATAAAAAAGGACAATTAATTAAAAAGAAACAATTCCTAAAATGTATGAACTTAATAACAGCATTTCAACAGTTGTGAAGTCAAACTGGCAGAACAAAGAAAGAAATAGCCAAGTCCACAATCATACCTGGATATTTAACAACCTCTCTCATTCATGGACTGAAGAAGTAAGCCAAACAAAAGGTAAGACTATGGAAGATGTGAACAACACTATTACCCAATTTGGCCAAACTGACATTTGTAGACTGTTACATCCAACAATCACAAAATACAAATTAATTTCAAGTCCTGTGGAACACTCAAGAAAGATCATATTTTAGACCATAAAATAAGTTTTAATAGATTTCAAAAAGTTGAAAATTTATGGACTATTTCTCTGGTCATGAAAGAATTAAATTAGAAACCAATAAATAATAAGATATCAGGAGGGAACTAAATAGATTTAGATAGTTTAGATAATATCTATAATAAGATATTAGTAAAAACTAAATAGCATACTTCCATGTAATTCACGAGCCAAAAGAAAAAAATTATCATAAAATAATTATCTAGATTCTCACTTTAAAAAGCTAGAAAAAGGGGGCGCCTGGGTGGCGCAGTCTGTTAAGCGTCCGACTTCAGCCAGGTCACGATCTCGCGTTCCGTGAGTTCGAGCCCCGCGTCAGGCTCTGGGCTGATGGCTCAGAGCCTGGAGCCTGTTCCCGATTCTGTGTCTCCCTCTCTCTCTGCCCCTCGCCCGTTCATGCTCTGTCTCTCTCTGTCCCAAAAATAAATAAACGTTGAAAAAAAAATTAAAAAAAAAAAAGGCTAGAAAAAGTAAATGGAAGAAACGGAGCCCTGTGCTAATAGAGAAAAAAATAATAATTAAGAGCAGAATTCAATGAAATGGAAAAAGATGAAGAAGAAAATGAATAAAGACAAAAGTCTGTTCTTTGGAAAGATTAATAAAATTGATAAATCTCTAGCTGGACTCATCAAGAAGAAAGAGAGAACACAAAATACCAGTATCAGAAATGAAATGGGTGGTATCACTGGAGATCCTGCAGACTTTGAAAGAATATTAAGGAGAGGCTCCTGGGGGGCTCAGTCAGTTAAGTGTCTGACTTCGGCTCAGGTCATGATCTCACTGGTTCGTGAGTTCAAGCCCCGCATCGGGCTCTGTGCTGACAGCTCAGAGCCTGGAGCCTGCTTTGGATTCTGTGTCTCCCTCTCCCTCTGCCCCTCTCCCACTCTCTCTCTCTCTCTCTCAAAAATAAATAAACATTAAAAGTTAAAAAAAAGAACATTAAAGAAATTCTGTGAACAACTGTTAAAGATTAAGTAGTTTCCAGGTGCCTCAGTGGCTCAGTCAGTTAACCATCTGCCTGTGGCTCAGGTCATGATCTCACGGTTCATGAGTTCGAACCCCCCATTGGGCTCCTTACTGTCATCACAGAGCCTGTTTCAGATCTTCTATCCCCCTCTCTCTCTGTCCCTTCCCCACTCACGCTCTCTCTTTCTCAAAAATAGAAATACATAAAACTAAAAAAAAAAAAAAAAAAAGATGTAATAGTATCAATCTTAAATCCTCCTTCAGAAAATAGAAGGGGAGGAAGCACTTCTGTTATCATTCAGAGTCCAATCAGGAGACAGAAACTACCCAGTAATTCAAATGGTAACTTGAAGTTTAGGATAAAGAAGTATTGACAGGAGATTGGAAAAAAAAAAGGGAATTGTCTAGTAAGAGTCAACAAGAGCCCTGAAGAATATAGTACAAGTAGCAAACAGATGGAGAAACGGGAACCCTCTTGCACTGTTGGTGGGAATGCAAATTGGTGCAGCCGCTCTGGAAAACAGTGTGGAGGTTCCTCAGAAAATTAAAAACAGACCTACCCTATGACCCAGCAATAGCACTGCTAGGAATTTACCCAGGGGATACAGGAGTACTGATGCATAGGGGCACTTGTACCCCAATGTTTATAGCAGCACTCTCAACAATAGCCAAATTATGGAAAGAGCCTAAATGTCCATCAACTGATGAATGGATAAAGAAATTGTGGTTTATATACACAATGGAGTACTACAGGGCAATGAGAAAGAACGAAATATGGCCCTTTGTAGCAACGTGGATGGAACTGGAGAGTGTGATGCTAAGTGAAATAAGCCATACAGAGAAAGACAGATGCCATATGTTTTCACTCTTATGTGGATCCTGAGAAACTTAACAGAAACCCATGGGAGAGGGGAAGGAAAAAAAAAAAAGAGGTTAGAGTGGAAGAGAGCAAAAGCATAAGAGACTCTTAAAAACTGAGAACAAACTGAGGGTTGATGGGGGGTGGGAGGGTGGGGAGGGTGGGTGATGGGTACTGAGAAGGGCACCTTTTGGGATGAGCACTGGGTGTTGTATGGAAACCAATTTGACAATAAATTTCATATATTGAAAAAAAATTACAGTATATTCACCACACACAAAAAAAGTAGCAAACAGAAGTGATCATAAAGATACCCCTCCTTGGGTGGAGATCCAGACCTCACTGAAGAAGATAGGACATGATTCACTGGATGGTGGAGAGATTACTGAGGTACCTGAGGTGCCATGCTAGCGTGACTTGATGGAAAAGTGCCCTCTGAGATGCAGAGGGAAGTCCTCCACAGTGAGGTGGGATGCGGTAGAACCTGCTACATGGCTGGGGTGGCCATTCATGGGGCGGTGCCTCACCAGCAGCATTGTACGGCCCACTGGTCCACCTGAGGAGGGACCCAAGAGAGCTGCTGACAGCCACATGCTGCAGAACAGGAACTGGAGGAGCCACCATGCTGATCTAGCTAAGCACTAGAGAAAGCTCACCACGAAGGAAAAGAAAATCCTCTGCTCCTCCAGTGTCCCTCCAGCACCCTCTACTGACAAGGCTTAACATGGTGCCCACGGATAAAGGGAAACACGCTGCCATCTCCTTTATCACAGAGCAGGCGAAGAATGGTTTTAGAGTGGAGAAGCAATACATTGATAACAGGCACAGCCTCCCCATTCATTTCATGTGACCGGAAAGACTCTGATAAAACCTGACAAAGACCACGCAAGAAAATTACAGACCAATATCCCTCCTGGACTTAGATATAAAAAAGTCCTTAACAAAACATTAGCAAACCAATGACAGCCGTGTATTAAAATGACGATACATCAGAGTACATGGAGCTTATCCCAACAAGGCAAAGTTGGTTTAACACTTAAAAATTGATCAGTGTAATTCACCACATTAAAGAATACAAGAGGAAAATTACACAGCTGCACAAGCATTTAACAAAATTTAACACTCAGTCATGATTTAAACTCTAAGTGAACCAAACACAGAAGACGATTACACAGAAGAGGCCATCAACGAAATTATGCACGGTGGTGAAACTAGAGCCATGGAAGAGAAGGTAAAAAACTTAACTGGTAAATTTGCTGCTGGAGATGCCACCTTAGATAGACAGGAAAGGTGCGAAATAGACTAATTTCTCTTCCTCCCACCCTTTCGTCTCCCGCCAGTGTGTCCTATTGGCTGATCCCAAGCAGAAACAAGTTCTTCTGAGAGCCCCAGAAACAACCCATGGGAATTAGTGCCCTGCAACTCAGAGCAGAGCCAGGGAAAGGCAAAGAGGAGATCTGAGGGAAAACAGAAACAGCATCCAGAGACACTGCTGCCTGCTGGGAAATCTCCCGTATCTCTTGGCAGAAGACGGAGGGCTTGGCCCATCACAGCCAGGGCAGTTCATGGTGGTCCAGCCACATCTTCTTGCTATCTCAACTCTGGAGGGCCTCTTGCTGCAAGTCTGGACTCTCTTCCTCATCCTATAATCCCTCTTCACACAACAAACTGTTGAGTCTCCAAGCATACCTAAGTCTGATATACTTGGCAGCCTAGCCCACCCTCCATCTTGCCTGATGTTGAGATCACCGAATCAGCCACTCTGCCATGTGAGTCTGTCTGAACTCTGGGTGCCTTTGGGCTCATAGGGTCTCCAAACCCAACACGGTAAGGACAGAAAGCTACATTCCTCAAGTGGGTCATTGAGAGCGATAGAAAATGGGGCTACTCTTGCTTCCTCTCTCTCGATTCTTGGACTCTACCCTACTGAGTACACAGCACCATGTGGAGTGTTGATTTTAGTATGTATACAATGGTCCAGAAGATGGTGTCCCGTCCTTGCTGATTTTGCGGTGCCTTCAGCTGGCTCTTCCAAGGCTCTCTTAAGCCAGCAGCTAATGTCCTTGCAGCATCGCTGGGGTGTAAAATATGGACCATCAGGGACAGCTGAAAAATAAGATCAGTGATGAATTCCATAGTGTTTCCCTGCCTTGCACTCTGAGTTCCCACCAACCACTCCAGGTGGGGAGTAAAATCTAAGTCTCATTTACAGAACCCTCTGCTGTTCGTAGACCACTTTCACCCATATGCTACCTTAGAAATGACACTGCTTTCTTACATCTGTATAATCCAACTCTCCCCATCAACCTACTTCACACATGATGTCCTACTACAGCAGAATTGAGAGATCTTTCCCTTGGCCTTCAGAATAGGACACCTCCTGGTGGTCCCTGTCCCTTTCTGGCCACTGCCCTCCCCGCAATGTCCTTACTCTGGCTTCGGGTCAAAAGCACCTGAGGGATTTGTTAAATGTACAGACTCCTAGGCTACCAGAGGGCCTACTCTGGAACAGCGGGCTCAGAAGGGTTCTGTAATTCCTGTAAACATCACTGTACCTGTCTCACCACCAGACTCTGAACTCTTGAGGCAAGGACTGGATTTAATCCCAGTGCTGACTACGGTGCTTGGCCCACTTCAGACATCAGGAAATACATGCTAAATGGCTGAAAGGCCTTCATTGTGTTTTGTCACAACGTTTACTCAGAATTTTGCATTCACTCAAAGCCTCCGTACATCTCTATAGAAAAGAAAAGAATTCTCCAGGGAAAAAAAAACAAACAAACCAGAAGATTGTTACGACTTGCTCCAAATGGCTCAGCAACCTTCAGACCACTAATTCTCAGTATTTAGGGAAGGGCGCCACGAACCCCTTAGATGACCTAATGAAACTGAATCTTCTCCTCAGAAAGATGTATGCTCACATAGAATGTTGCCTACCACCCTCTGGGGTTCACAATCCAGCCCCTAAACTGGAGTGATGGGGGTGGGGACGGACACTACATTGCAGTCCAAGTAGGAAAAGTTTATATTTTCTAATAAGTAAGCATGACAAGGACCATTGATAATAGATTTTTCCAATTGATAACTGGGCATATGGCCATACAGACTTCAGACTCCATTTCCCAGCCTCCCTTGCAGCTAAATGAAGCCATGTGGCGCTTACACTGGTCAATGTGCTGATGTATATATACAACAAAGGGAAGGATGTGCTTCTCCTTTTCTGCTCCCATTATCCCTACGGTCTTGACTCCATCACCTGCATCAGAGTTTACAGCATATGGGTCTTATCAGTCCCTTCCACTTGTTCCCCATCCTGCCAACATCCTTCTGGCTGCCCAGATACCCAGGCCTCACATAACCTTCACCTTCCTTGGACCATTAAGCCAATCCCTATCAGAGACCCATCAGGTACAATATCCCTGCTAAATTCTCAAAATGACACAGCTGCTGATCTGAAGGACTTCATCTTCTGAGGGACACACAAGACAAAGGGCCTCCACATACAAGGCAGAGAAAGATGGGTGCCGAATGAGAGCAACTCCGAGCAAGGGCTCTGGGGCTCCATCATGGACTAATGGAAAGAGACGTGGGTTCTTCTGACTTGGCCGCCTTTGCAGCGTGGCCTCGAACAAGGCACATTTCCTTTCTGAGCCTCAGTTCCCAATCATGTGTTAACTTAGTGTTAGGGACGACATGCCAGGGAAGGTCTTACTCAGCCCTAAACCCCGGTTCTTGGTATTTCTCACAACACCTAGCATGACATGGGTTTGTGCAACTGTGCTATAATTCTTTAGAAGGCGACTGGTGTTAATTTCAATTCACTCGGGTTAAAAACTGGAGCAATGAATTCTACCCATGGTCTTGAAGGGCTTCTTGGGCAGGTGACTCCCCAAGTGTGTTCTATACAACTGAACAGCCATCCTAAACCCTAAAGAGCCTAAATCCCTGCTTTTTCAATTCAAACCACTTCCCCCAGTCTAATCTCTGCGACTATGGGGAACAGCTTGTCACCACCTTCTCATAATGACCCTTCATAAACATTTACGAGACAGAGGTAAGGTGTGCCCAACTGACCCCACGCCATCTTGGTATCTGGGCAATTGCATTGACAGGAATTTGATTTGTAGTTTCCTGTGCAGACCTGAAGCTCTGCGTAAAAGTGCCGTCTTCCACACTTGCATCTACAAAGTGGGCCCCGCCCATCAAATAAGGTTACCTGCCAGGTTGCCTCCAAGCCCGCTACGGTTTCTGGTGGACAAGAATAAATGAGCCATATGCACACACCACCAGCTGGCTTCATGGGTCAGTCCACATCCCCTTTTTTGGTAGTTGCTCAACAAGACTCCAACTGGATGGGTGTGACAATCAGTTCACAAGTTGTAGGAGCCACGATATAACAGAGAGCGAGGGTGGATGAGGCACAGACTCGGGCTCAGAAGACCTAGATTCTTTTTTTTTTTTTTTTTTTTAATTTTTTATTTTATTTTATTTATTTTTTTTTAAATTTTTTTTTTCAACGTTTATTTATTTTTGGGACAGAGAGAGACAGAGCATGAACGGGGGAGGGGCAGAGAGAGAGGGAGACACAGAATCGGAAACAGGCTCCAGGCTCTGAGCCATCAGCCCAGAGCCCGACGCGGGGCTCGAACTCACGGACCGCGAGATCGTGACCTGGCTGAAGTCGGACGCCTAACCGACTGCGCCACCCAGGAGCCCCAGAAGACCTAGATTCTTACTCCCACTCCCCCATACAAACTGGGGGAGTCGCATCAGCTCTCTAAAGCCTTGGTTTCCTCGTATGTAAAATGGGACGCTGGTCTCTGACCACGCTGCCTCACTGGTTTGATGAGAAATTTTAATGGGTGAGAATGTGCTCAACAAGCACAAACCTGCGTCTTAACTGTTAATGATACTGTCATAGCAGTTGCTTACAACAGCAGGATTCAAATCAGGTTGCCTGGAGAGGAGAGCACAAGAAGAGTCACGTATTCGAACTTCTAGTTATATCTTATTTTCATGTCCTGGGTGCAAATTTATTTGGAGGTATGTTTTATGATGTAGATATCATCAATGATTGTATTCATAAATGAGTGAACATCCATTACAAGTTAATGGTGATCACGTTACATGAATTAAAATCGTTTAAGCCCCATGAGGTAGATACTCCATCATTCTCCCCATTTTATAGGTGAGGAAACGGAGGTGCTTCAGAGAGGTTGCATCAATAGGCCGAGGTTACAGAGCTATTAGGTGCAAAAGTCCAAATTGGAACCCAGGGTGTCTGGGTCTGTGATTGGAAAATCACATTTCCATCTCCACTACTCTTGCTGCCTGGTACAGAAAGACGTCTATAATGTATAACAAATCCTATTTTGCATATGTTTTATATTGCATATAATATGTGAACCATAATGAATAGCTATAATAACATACTATTATATATAATAACATATCATTCTATCTTTGAAGGGTGTGCCTAAAAGAATTTTCGGATAATGCCACAGGAAAAAAAAAAATTAGGACCACCTGACTTTGAGGTCTCAGCAAGGGGGAATATGAAGCTCATTGCCTTCAAAGGAGAGCTGGGGCTGGAGTGAGGCAGGTGGGGTGCCTCGGGCACCAAATTTAAGAAGGTACTCACCCTCAATACCCCGTAAATCTGGCCCTGCCTCGATAGCATTAGTGGGGAGCTAGGAGAAGCTTGTGGAAGCGATAGGAAGAGAAAACTGAGAGAGAAGGGGCCGTCTCCATTGCTTATTGCTTCCAAATCCTTCAGCTTCTGGACCCCCAAAACTCTGACAGACCTGCTTACCTCCAAAGGGTTCCTGGAGCGTGGGCAGTGGGTAGGGGGCCAGGAAGGTGACAGAAGGTGCCAGCACTGGGGTGGACACAAGGGAAGAGGGGCTCCAGAACTCAGCTCTGTGACCTTGAGTCCCAGAATGCTCAGGAGTAAATTGGGAACAGTAAATCAGGAACCGCCGCCCCTGCCAGTGATATGAGAGGGTGATCGGCCTCCTCAAAGCTCTACATGGATTTTAAAGTACTGGGACGGCTGAGTGGCTCAGTCGGTTAAGCATCCGACTTGGTCTCAGGACATGATCGTGGGTTCGAGCCCCTCGTTGGGCTCTATGCTGACGGCTCAGAGCCTGGAGCCTGCTTTGGATTCTGCGTCTCCCTCTCTCTCTCTCTGCACCTCCCCCGTTTGCACTCTGTCTCTTTCTCTCAAATAAATAACAAAAAAAAAAAACATTTAAAAAAAAAGTTACGGGGCGCCTGGGTGGCGCAGTCGGTTAAGCGTCCGACTTCAGCCAGGTCACGATCTCGCGGTCCGTGAGTTCGAGCCCCGCGTCAGGCTCTGGGCTGATGGCTCGGAGCCTGGAGCCTGTTTCTGATTCTGTGTCTCCCTCTCTCTCTGCCCCTCCCCCGTTCATGCTCTGTCTCTCTCTGTCCCAAAAATAAATAAACGTTGAAAAAAAAAATTTAAAAAAAAAAAAAAAAGTTACTGAGTACTGTGTGGGAAAGTACACTGCATGACCTTCTATTGCTTCTGCACTGACTTAGTCTAGAATTAATTCTCCACCCTCCTCGCCTTCCACCCCGTCCCCTTCCTGCCTTCCCAAACTGACAAGTGGAGGCGGGGTGCGTATTGTATCCAAGGTGACCTAAAAAAGGTGAGGAGGATAGATTTCTCCTGCTCTCACCCCCCAACTCACAGCACTCCCGACACCCTTTGGTTCTTCCCGCTGTTGCCTAGGCACAATCCCCGTGGCACCGGGAATGGGTGGGAAGGGGGCATCAGGGCTAGGGAACAGAGGCACCCCCCAGCAGAGGGCTCCCCTGACTTGTACGGAGAAAGACTTCTCCCATAGGAGGATGTCCTCTGCCCTGGGCCAGTGCATCTCAGAAATGTCAGGACCACGTTCTGTCAAAACCAAACACCACAGGGAAAGTCAAAAACACTTGTGCAAGGACGGCGGAAGGAGCACAGCTCATCCAAAGTCACGCCGAGGGTAGGAGGAACATGGTTTTCTCCAAAATCAGGCCTGGAAAGAGGAAGAGGCTTCAGAGCCACACACCCACCCCCCAGCTTCCCAGCTCCACCCCAGCACTGGAAGAAATGAAGGGCTGAAAGCCTGGTAGCAGCAGGCAGGTATGCCGCCACTGAGGGTCACCGCGGCCCAATCGTTGCCTGTGCCCCAGGAGTCGAAAGACAGAGGGGACAGAGGACAGCTTCCTACACCCCCCAGTGCCTGTCTTTCCCCCAGAAACTGTCTTTCTTGGCCAGAAACTCAGATCTGGCAAACTGAGTGTGGGTATTGGAGGAGGGGACTGCCCTCTCTCTCTCTGGGTTTCCTCCTCTCTCCCCTAAGACCTGTTGATATCCAAGGTTTCCAAGTTTTGCAAATTTGAAATTTTGAAAATGTATTTCCTTTACAGCTTTTTCCCTTAATAGATGGGAAGGGGGGCCAGGTGAAATAATTTTCTCAGGGCAGCACAAGGACAGTGGCAGAGCCAGCCCCCCACCCCCACCCCCAGTGCCCTTCTCATCACCGTTGTGTTAGGAAAGCCCAGACAAGGAGATAAGCAGGCAGAGGAGTGTCAAAAAAGAGGGGTCCGGGCCTGCCCCTAGCGGGCCTCAGGTGGATGTCCACTCCTGGGAATCCTGGGAAGACTGGGGCAACTTCACCACTCAGGAACTGAGAAGTCCAGAGGTCAAGCAAGGACCAGAGAGGTCAGCCAGTGACCCGCACCTCCAGAGCTACTGGCCCTCAATGCTCCTGCCAGGGGCCCCTTTCCCGCCGCCTCACGGTCCGGTCCGCGCTCTGCGTCCACAGCCGTGCGCTCTCCTAGCTCTAGCGCTGCGCCCAAAGGTGCCGTGCGCCCTCGCGTCAAAGGGCAAGAGCTAAGCGAGAGGCGCCTGGAGGTGGCCTCCCCGCCCGCGACAGTTTCCGTTTATTCTGGGCTGGGGAGAGAAAATCACACAGTCCTGTTTGTTTCCCCAGCCCTGGCGGGCGCGGAGCCGGGCATATGGACATCTTGCGCTCCGCATCTGTGTCATCGGTCGCGTTTTCTGTGGATGCCTGCGTGTGTGTGCGCGTGTGTGTGTGTGTGTGTGTGTGTGTGTTTGAGGCCAGGCGCTGGGAACAAACGTGCATCTGTTAAATTTGACAATAACGTCCTACAACGAAGCTGCCAAGATCGGGACGGCAGGTGGGGGCGGAAAGCAGAGAGGGTGGGGGAGAGATGGAGTCTCAAAAGGCGACGCCAAGGCGCCTGGCCCAGGTATTATGTCGGGAGAAGGTGAGGACAGCAGCTGCTCTTTCTCGCGGGGTGTGTATGGGAGCGAGGGTGCGTGTGGCCCTGTGAAGAGTACACACCAATCTGCTCAACATATGTCGCCACAAATCACAGTATCTCTCCCTCCTCCCACCCCCCACTCGCTGCTGACCGAGGGCAGAACCGAGAGGCGCTGAGAAGAGGCGCCGCTTCAACAGGTGTCTTGGTGCGCAATGCACCTTTTCACGCATTCACTGTCTCGGCTGGCGGCTGGGATAATGTGGACACTTTGTTTCCAGGCGCTGCGCGCCAGCTATGGACATCCGGGGGGAGGTGGCCCTGGACAGGGAGGGGGATCTGGAAATAAAGACCTCGGGCGCTCCTGAGGTCCCGGGCCCTCTCTTCCCTTTGTTCGAGGACTCCCTGGGTTGGAGTTCCCTCCTACGCCCTGGGGGGTGGCATATGGCGCCCTCTCACCTACCCAAGAAAAAGAACCAGCCACCCACTCAAGAGCGCACGAGGTCTCTGCGCCTGGGGAGGGGGAGTCTCTGAGGGAATGGTTTCTCTCCCAAAGCGAATGAGGAGCTCTCCTTATCTCTCCCCACCCCACCTCCGCCATCCCCTCAGCTGGCGCGGCAGCCGTTGAGTGGGGAGCTGCGCGCCGGGCAGCACCAGCCTGCGGAAGCGCCCCAGCTCCCGGCAGATGAAATATGGGGCTGGTGAGCCCCTGGAGACCATATGCTTTCAATAAAAGAAGACAAATAGGACCGAGATAGGCCTTGCAGTCAACCTGTTATAAATGGGTGGCAATTGGGCCAATGTACACGGAGGCAGGGCCCCCGGGGGGAGGCCTGCTCGTTGCCAAATCCATGTGTCAGCTTCTGGGACAGGTGTGCCCAGGGGCCAGGGGCCACGTCTCCCCCCTTCTGGGTTTATCACGGCAAAGGTAATATTGTGCTAACTATGAGTAAACAGTCATTGTGAAAACGAGGGAGAGTTTATCAGAGGCAAACTAGTTGGGGGGTGGCTTAACAATAAAGTTGTCCGCCTTGGGAGCAGGTGACGGCTGGCTGCGGGACTCCCGCGGTAGATGTTTTCCAAAGCACTCCACTTTACAATCTCTTGTAATTATTTATTAAACGAAATCTATTTATTATTATTTTAGCAAACACTGGAGACAGGTGGGGCTTTCTTTTCATCGTCTCCTTTTGTTTGAAGGGCTGTTTGAAGTGGCCAGTCTCGGCCCAGGCAGCTCGCTCGCCAGATTTTTGTCTTCCCCTCTTTCAGGGCCGAGGCGAAGGCGAGAGAAAGAAGCCCCCTCCTCCGGCAAGCCATTAGCTATTCAGCTTCCTACGGCCCCCCTCCCTCCCGCTCGTTTCTCAAAGAGCCCCCAGGCACTGCTAAGATTCCCCCCGCCGACAGGAAGGCGGCAGGGTGGACCGCTGCCTTCCTTCTTTTCCAATCTGCCCGCGGTCTCCAGGCGTCAGGCTGTCGCCCGTCTCCTGGGCCCCCTCAGCCTCCGACGTGCGTAGGCCTCAGAGAGTAGAGGCGCGCACGTCTTGGAGGCCTTAGAGGCGGTGGCTGGCCGGGGGCTTCAGGAACAGGCTCTGCTCCCCGCTGGAAGAGCCGTTTCACAAAAACCGCCGGCGCGCACTGAGTTACCACTGCTTTGCGCCTCCGCCACCAAAAGCACAGGGATTAACTTTGGAGAGAGGTCTGTGCGTCCCCTACAGCGGAAAGGGAGGACGTGGACCCTGGATCTCCAATCCCCCAGGACTCTTTGACCTCGGACCCCGCCCTCCTGGCCAGAAGAAGGGCTGCGGAGAGTTGTGGGCGCTCCTCAAGGCGACCGCTACTCCTGGCCGCTGCGCGCTCCTCGCCCTATGTTTTGCGCAAAGCCGTAGTGGTGGCGGCCTGGAGTCCCCGAAGAGCCCTGGGCCAGAGCTGCTCTGGGGGATCTGGATAAGAATCCCACGTGGGTCCCAGAATTCTCTCCCGGTTAAGAAGGTTCCCAAGAATGCCCAGAATCTTGCCTGGTGCAGGAAACTCGCCCTGCGGCTCTTACCAGTATCTATCAGCCGCTTGAGGCAAAACTGAGCCAAGCGAGTCCCTCCTTTGCCCTTTATCTGAGAGCCACTGCCGGGTGAGAGTCCTGGTTTGGAGCTGCTCTTCGGGCCTCCCGGGACCCACAGGGATGTTTGGATCCCTTATCGCCAGGGCAGGCTCCCCCGAGTGGGGCTGGATCCCAGAGCCCTAGGGAAGCATGCTTCGGATTTCCTGTCTGTTCATAATTTGCAGGATGATAGAAACCAAGCAAGGTTCGGGTATAGGGCAGGAAAGTAGCAAGATGAAGCATCGGTCCGTTTCCACTCTGACCCTGTCTCCCCCACAGATACAGGACTTCTCCTACATTCTACACTTTGGGGTGTCTGGTTTTGCCTTGGGGGAAAAAAAATATTTTCTCCCAATCAGGGAGAGGCAGCAGGTGCGAGGGGAGAATCTAGAAGTCCGAGTCTTAGGACCTGAGTTCTACGTGGTTCTGACAGAACTTGCTGTGTGACCTTAGGTGAATCACTTCCCCTTCTGGGCCTTGACGTCTCCATCTGTAAAACGGGCCTCTGGTTCTCATTCTTATGACTAGGAAACAAATTTGGAGCAATCCTGATGTGAGGGAGGAGCAGCAGCAAAATGCAATCCAGGAGTCTCTTCCCTTTGCTCCTCGGGAGCCTGACCCCCAGCTTCAGTTGGAAAGCAGAAAGGGAAGGAACCTCTGCTAACCGCGCACCGGCTGAGATCGGAAGGACAGCGCCCCCACCCCCCGTCCAGTCCTAGAGCCCTCTCTCCCTGGCGCCCAAGCATATCCATCCTCTTCTGCCTTGGAGGTAACTGCGCCCCCGAAGCAGCCTGGGCGGGCGTGGAGAGGCGGTCACTGGGGCAGATAGATACGCAGACCTACCTCCTCCCTTCACCCCATCCCCTCGGTTTCCCAGCCGGGTCCAGCCCCCTCCTCCAGCTTCCGGGAGGCACTGGACCTGCTAGGAAGCACAGCTTTCTCAGCCTGCGGAGACGTAACCGGGGCCCCAGTCTTCCCACCCTCGGCTTCCCCCCCCCCCCCCGCCTCTGCCCCCACCGGACACGTCGCGGTCAAGAGAGAGGAGCGGAAGCCGCGACCCCTCACCCAGAGTGACCGGAAGCAGAAGACCACGGGGTGTCCGAGGCGGGGACAAAAGGGAAGGGCAGGGAAGAAAAGAGGGATGATGTGTTCAAGCTGACTCTGGAAAGATTTCCAGCCGGCGCTAACAGGGGCCCGCGGAGTCCCTGAGCGGTGCTCAGGGCAGGACCCCCGCCTCACACCCGGCTGGAGCTGGGCCAGGTAGTGCTGGCAGCCCTGGCTGTGATTGGACAGGGGGACGAAGGGAAGAAAGAAGTCGTCTGTGTCTCGCAGCGCCAGCGCACCACGGGCATTTAAAAGACAAAGCCTTGCTGCGAACTGCCGGCCCTCTCCCTGACCCCTTCTCACCTGAGCTCTTCCCAGAGCCCCTGGCCCGAATGCTAGGGGACTGTCCGCGATTGGTAGTGGTCGAATGTCCCCTGGAGGTCCCACCATAACCACCCTCCGCCTCTGGGACACGATGGAAACGTCTTAGGTTCCTGATGGGGGATGGATGGGGAGGAGAGGTTCTAAGCGCCTCCCTCTGAGGAGTGTGGAGCCTCGTCTCAGAGCACTGTGGTGGGAGGTAGGGGGGCTCCTCACCTCCAGGGAAGGTCTCTACGTGGCAGGGACCTAGGCAGGATCTGTCTCTGTGGTCGCCCCGCCCCTCCTTCCAGAATGGAGAGGGTCCGTGAAACATCGCTCCATGTGTGTTTCCTAGCCTGACCGGGAGCGCAGAAGAGCAAGGTGGCTTCGGGAGTTCGTGGACGCTCCTCCAAGCTGGTAGTCAGGGCACCTTGCACCTGGTCCCATGTCTCGCCGCGTGATTTGGGGCAAGCCACCTCCTTCTCTGAGCCTCAGTGTCCCCGTGGGCTTCCCAAAGCCCTCTTCGAGGTACCAAAAGAGGGGCTGGACAGATGCCAAGGAAAAACTGAATACGAGCAAAGCGGTCTGGGGCGGCCAGACGCGAGCCAGACGAGGCTCCTCTCCCTGGGCGAGGCTCTTTGAGGAACCGAGAGTTGCTGGGACCGAGCCCGCGGGGAGAAAGCAAACAGAGCGGCGCTCCCCTCCCCCGACCCGGGCCCTTTGTCCGGAATCCAGCTGTGCCCCGCGGGGGAGGAGCGGGCTCGCGTGGCGCGGCCCCCTGGCCCCGGCGCTGATTGGCCGGCGGCTCGGGCAGCAACGGGGCAGGCACGCTCCTGGCCCGGGCCGAGCAGATAAAGCGTGCCAAGGGGCACACGACTTGAGGCTCAGAAAAAAATTCCGAATGGTCTCGCAGCCGCGCCAAAGACAGCAACAGTGGCCCGGGACCCCCTTTGCTCTTCGCTTCTCTTGGGCTGGGGAAACTTCCAGGCTGCGGCTCCTGCATCCTGGCTGGACTTAACAGACGAAAAGGCCAGCTAAGCTCACCACTGCTCTCGTGGCTCGCCGCTTCTACCCTTTTGCGCGCGGGAACAAGGTAACACCTGGAGGTCACAGAGCGACGGGTGGAGGGGGGAAAGGGGTCCTGTGATCCGGCGGGAGCGGAGGGGTGGCTCTTTCTCGTCATTTTTTTTCCCCCTCACTTGACCCGGGGACCGGGAATTGCGCGCGGGTGGCCCACCCACGCTTACCCGGACCTCTCACCCCAGCCTCAGGATGGCGCCTCATCCCTCGGGCGTGCCGGCTGTCCAAGCGACCCACGAGACAGAACAGCCCTTCCAGGGCGCCTCGGACGCCGAAGTGACCTGCGTTGCGTCCTCTCCGCCCAGCCCGGCTCGCGTGCAGGGGGGCTGCGCGGAGGAGGAAGGGGGCGGCTGCCGAGGAGCCTCGAGGAAGCTCCGGCCGAGGCGCGGGGGGCGCAGCCGGCCCAAGAGCGAGTTGGCTCTGAGCAAGCAGCGGCGGAGCCGGCGCAAGAAGGCCAACGACCGCGAGCGCAATCGGATGCACAACCTCAACTCCGCGCTGGACGCGCTTCGCGGCGTCCTGCCCACCTTTCCCGACGATGCCAAGCTCACCAAGATCGAGACGCTACGCTTCGCGCACAACTACATCTGGGCGCTGACGCAGGCGCTGCGCATAGCAGACCACAACCTCTACGGGCTGGAGCCGCCCGCGCCGCCCTGCGAAGAGCTGGGCAGCCAGGACGGCGGCTCCCCGGGAGAATGGGGCTCCCTCTACTCTCCGGTCTCCCAGGCGGGCAGCCTGAGCCCCGCCGCCTCGCTGGAGGAGCGTCCGGGGCTGCAGATGCCTGCCTCTCCTACCGGTCTGCGCCCCGGCTCCCTAGCTTTCTCAGACTTTCTATGAAGGGGCCCGCGGGTCTCTGGGCGGTGGGTGCTCGGGAGAGAGGGAGGGGGCGGTTACGGGGGCCTTCATGCGAACTTGCCCTTCCAGTCTCTGGCTCGCTGACACCCGATGGGCCCAGGCGCCTACGAGGGTGACAGGCTGGATTCAATCCCCCGTCCTCTGCGTCGCGCTAACTTCAGACCACCGCACGCAGGTTGCTGCGCAAGCAGGTGGGCGTTGCAGGCTTCGAGCGTTCCCCTCCCTGCAACCACCCCAAGTCTCCCGAAAAGACGACGACAATGGTAGCACTACGCAGCCGGAGACACTGTCTCCAGCCATCCTACCCTCCCTCAAGTGTGCCAGTCTGTCTCTTACCAACCTTCCAACCAAGGTGACTTAATCCAGTATTTGATCTCTTCCGGTTTGCTCTCCTCGCCCAGCGTCTCTTCTGGAAAGACGCCGCTGACCCTCTCCGTATTAAGCCCTGGTTTCTGGCCGGTCCGCTGCCTTAATCCACGAAGGCGATCCTCCGCCTTCTCTCGGTGCACTTTTCAGAGCCATTGCTCTCCCGGGGGAGGGAGACCAGGCTGTGAACTGCGGCAGAGACCGCCTGGCTCAGGAATGTCTCTCCCGCTTCCCTGCAACTGAAGCTCTCCTGTCTTAAAAAGAAAGAAAGAAAGAAAGAAAGAAAGAAAGAAAGAAAGAGAAGAAGAGAGAAGAAAAAATCAGTTTGTAAATTATATGATATCTTTTGAAATGAATTTTGGTATGGTAAATTATACACCCCCCTCCCCTCCTTTACACGTTTGTATTTATTGATAAGATTTCACAGCAGGGGGGGAGTCTATATTTTGTACATAAGATTATTTAGAGACTGGTGAATGAGATTTGAGCCAATAAAAAAAAAGTACCCTCAAAAAGCCTCAGCTAAGTAACTGGATTGTGCAGAAGGGAGGACCACAGCCTCTGGGGTGCGGGCGGGGGGGGGTGGGGCTCACTCCAAGGAGAGGGATGATACTTTCTGGGGATCTGGGCCTCTCCTCTAGTTTGGGCTAAAAGATTGTGACACTGTGCTCAAAGGCAGAGAAGACTGAGTCCTGACGGCAAGGCAGGTAAACCCACTTGGAAAGTAAGAGCTGGAAAGCTCTTAAGAAATCATTGGTCCAATTCCCTATTTTATTTATGGGGCAGTGACTTGTCTTATTCTAGACAGTGGTTTAGATCAAAGACTCCAACTAAGCCCTCTTGCTGGCCCTTTCCCCAACACCACTAACCTGGATTTAGAGCGACTGCTGCATTTGGTGAGGACAAATAATAGCCTGGCCACAAGGTCAGAGCCCTTGGAGACACGGAACCCGGACTGGGCATCCCAGGAATGTTCCCAAAGTGCTTAGAGATCTCGCACATCTTCTGAGCTCATTTCACAGAGCCGGTTCAGGGGCGGTGGCGTCGCGGCTCAGAACTGAGCAGCGAGGAGCAGAGAGGGTGGAGGTTCCTGCTGAAATCTCTGACACCCTGGACACCCAGCAGTCTTGATTGAAAACTTACCAAGGAACTGTTCAAGGTCTCCAGCCATGCATTCTCTGTTACTCCCAAGGTAGAGTTGGGCTGGTGAGCAGCGGGACCGAAGATTATCCGGGGGGCACTATTGGAGCACCTCTACGTGCCTTGCGGGACCCCCCAGGCCTCCGGAAGCAGGTTGAGCTGTAAGAATCCGAAGAGTCTGCCTGGTGCTCAGGAACGGGAAAATGGAGGGCGGGCACCCTACCCTGTGAATTGAACCCCAGAGGCCTCCTTGGATTGGCCAGGGGAAGAAGCCGGCCAACCCCAGAGAGGCGAGGCACCCGTTAGGGGCTGACAGCCGGAAGGCAGGTAGGTAGCTTTCCCGTTAGAGTGCAAAAGTGGCAGCTTCATCGGAGTCAACGCCTCTTTCGTTTCTCTTTTGCCATCCCCACTTCCAGATGAAATTTTCCTCTAATCCCAGTAAAGGTAGCTCTGAGGAGATAGGTCTCAGTTACCAGGGACCGGAATTGGGGGCGGAGAGAAGGGCCCCAAACAAAAGAATGAATGAAGGTGTTGTTTCATTTCACGGCTTTAATCTGGGAGAAGATTAATGGGTTATTGGTGACTTCTGCAGCAGCCAACTTTCCACCTGGGGCACCACCCAGGGACAGGTGTCTGCAGCTCCTAGTTGCAGGGACCAACCCAGTGCCTGCTACTTGCTGGGCGCTTTGGGGGAAGAGCGTGGACAGACAAAAAGCAGGAAGGTCCATCTCTGTCTTTGCAGGAAAGCAGCAAGTATACAGACAATATTATTCAAGGCCAAAAATATTGGGTGCTGGGTAAAGGTACAAGGCACAGGATGGAGGTAGGATAGCTGGTGCCTGGGGCTGGATTGGGAGACTTGCGAGAGAGGTGGTGTTTGGGCCCAGGACTACAGACTTAGAGAAGTCCTGAAGCAGGAAGATCATTCTTCTTGTGAAAGGCTCTGGAAACTAGTGTTCAAATAGGCGGGGGACTCCCTCAGGTGCAAACGACTCCCTGAGACAGCAAAAGTGTTGACTCCATGTTCTAGGTGGATGGACGCACTGCCCAATCCCCCTCCTGCTTTTGAGGGTGCTCATTAAGGAGCCATTAGTCACTAAACGCACACAGACTGGTCCTCCGCCCCATGAATTACAAAGAAAAAAAAAAGGACGGTTTAACCAACTTGACTGCTGGGCGGCCACCTTGGGTCCGGGTGGGGGTGGGGTGGGGGATTTGACCCCAGAGCTGTCAACTCTACATTCCAAGTCAAGAGGAAGTAAAGAAAGGTTTAGGGTTTGCCAGCATCACTGCAAAGTTTAGGGCTCCCTTGGCCAGGGTGAGCTCCATCACCCTGTATGGAGTTGCTCTGAGGTAAGAAACCTCGTCCACACCTCTTTCCAAGGAGCCACTCATCTAGAAGAGCTTGGAAACATCTCTGTGAGTGGCAGATACAACTAACCAGCCCAGCCTCACCATCACCACGCCTCCCACCCGCCACGGGCATATTGCTTTCAGAGGCTTTGAAAATCACTCAGGCTGCTCTCAGTCTCGGCTGGAAGGCCGCGCCGGCGGACTAAGCCTCAGCTCCTACCGCAGCAGGGCCTCCCGCAGTCTGAAGTCGTCGCCTGTGCCCCAGCTCTCTGAAATCCGGACAGGGTCCCAAGCGGGGCCAGGAAAGACCCTCGGGCCGAAAGACTCTTCCCCCTCTTCTGCCTTTGTCTGAGCCCAAGCTTGACTTCCAGAAAAACAGCACATGAAACTTGCGCCACCACCCCACCCCCATCGGCTCACACTAGCAGGTAGATTTATGGTGCCCTGCCCCCATCCCACTCCATTCCCAAGCCGGCCTTGGTCGAAAGACAAAGCGTCCCGGGGCCATTGGAATGCTAATGTCTGGGAGCCTGGCTGCTGGGCTGGCACAAAGGCTGGCGGGGCGGGGGCGCACTCTGCCCCTCCTCTCCCACCAAGGGCCACTCTACCTGGCTGTGTGACCTTGGACAAGTCCCTGAACCTCAGCTAATTCACTGGAGAATATGGAGGAAGTCCTTAATACCCTTTCACTAGATTTCTGGGTGCCTACGAGAAGGCCATGCTTGCCGTGGACCCAGTTATAGCACCCCCCCCCAACCAGAAGCGGCGGAGAAGACCCTCAGGCCTTAGTAGTGGGGACAGTGTCGGGAGGGTATAAGGGGATTTGGATGAGAATGTGGCACAGAATAAGTGTTGAGTATATTATAACTACAATTTTACATATATGTAATTGATACTCTCTGTTGAGTTTATTTCCCCCTCCTCTTCCTTTTTAAATATCTGCAGGCTGTGCTCAAGAAAAGGAAGGGGGCATTCACTAACCATCCCTGTCTGCTCTGCCTCCAAGGGGCCAAGATTACAGACAGTGGGACACTTGAGACTGGACACTTTTTTAAAAAAAAAGTTTATTTATTTATTTTGAGAGAGAAAAAGCATGAGCAGGGGAGGGGCAGAGAGAGGACCCCAAGTAAGATCCACACTGTCAGCGTATAGCCCAATGGGGGGCTCGATCCCACAAACTGGGAGATCATGACCTGAGTCGAAATCGAGAATTGGACACTTAAACCAACCGAGCCACCCAGGTACTCTGAGGCTGGCACTTCTTGTCTTAGGTCCCTTCCTACAGCAGGCAACGAGGGCAATGATGTTCACACTCATGGAAACTGAGACCCAAAGTCTTGGAAGTAGGTGACTTACACAAGGGCCTCTGTCACTTGGTGAATTACTGGAGCAAACAAGCTAGGATTGTGACCTGGCGCTGGACTCGCAGGTTAGAGCTCTTTGCTCTGTGCTGGGACAGTTTGTAGTTGTTCCTGCTTTGGCTGTAGCTGGGTCTTCTGTGTCTCGCGAGGCCAAACACTGCCTAGCGCCATTGCCTTTGGCCGCCCCACCCCCTCCTCTGAAGAGGTCCCAGGCTGCTCTCTGCCCGCTCTGCTTCAGAGATCTTGAGGGCCAAGGCTGAAGCTGAGGGCGGCTGCCTGGGCTCAGACGACCTGAAAGCGCCGGCGCGCCCCTGACCATGGTGCTGAAAGTACCGTGATGGTTCAGAGAGAGAGACGTTCCTGGGAATTTAGTGTTCTCAACACGGAAAACCAACATCCCTCTGCTCTGCCCACGTTTCTAGAGCGTAGTCCCTAGGAAGACCCCCTGTGGATGTGTAGATCCAGAAGAATGTCAGGTTTCCCTGGTGTAGGGGGGAAAGCATGGACTCTGTTGCTGTTTACTGACCGTGTGACCTCAGAAAGGCCGTATTTTGTCTAGGCCAAAAGACTATCCTTTGTAAATGATGGAGCTAGAATTGAGTGACCACGTTAGGAACTTCGGACAGCATCTGAGAAGTCTGAAGAGGAGCAACTTTGGAAGTTTAGGCTGCAGCACCCCTAACTGGGGAAACTGGTTTGGAACTTGGCCATCAATACGGGTCTTGTTTTCTTTGGGTTACAAAGAACTTTTAGTTATTGCAAGAACAAATGCTTAAGGAAACCCTCAAAATGCATACACAGGATGGCAGAATGGTTGAGAACAGTTACTTCAGAACTACACAGACATTGGTTTGCAGCCTGGCACTTCCATTAGCTAGTGGTTTTCCGTAACTGTGAAGTTGGGACAATAAATAGTAGTACCTAATTGGACTGATTAATGTGCTTGCTTTTAGTACAGTCTAGGCTGCTTTAAATGGCAAGTATTATCGGTAGCATCTTCAACTGTCTCAAAACCTTCTTATTCTCCCAGGAATTTTTAGGAGGAGGTGCTTTTGTAGGAGGTTGAATTTTCTCTCCACCCCTGTACAGTGCAAATTGGTACAAAGGCCAGAGGCCACTTACCCCTTCCTGGTGACCCTCCTCAGCTTTCTGAGTTCCTTTCTGAGTTCCAGGATTATATATCCGAATGTCCCTTGGGCACCCCAATTGAGACATGTCCAAAATAGAATTCCTCTCCCCTAACTCCAAACGAACGCTGCCTTCTGTTCCTGATCTCATTAAGTATCACCACCTAGGCATCCACACTGGAAATCTAGGTTTCATCTTGACTTTTCTCTCTCACCCTGCTGATTTGTCCTTCTCACTATTTCTTGAATCTGGGCTTGCCTTTACTTCCTTATGACCACTGCTTTGTTTAGGCTTTCATCCTTCCCATGGAGAGACTGCCTAACTGATCTCCATATCTCTATTTTTAAAAGTTTATTTATTTATTTTGAGAGACAGTGTGCGTGCATGTGCACAAACAGGAGGAGGGGCAGAGAGGAGAGAGAAAACCCCAAGGGCAGAGCCTAATAGGGGGCCCCAGTGGGGCTCAACTTGGGGCTCGATCCCATGAACCATGAGATCACGACCTGAGCTGAAATCGAGAGTCAAATGCTCAATTGACTGAGTCACCCAGGCACCCCTGATCTCCCTATCTCTAATCTCAACACTTGTCACTCTATCATCCATGCTACGGCCAGAGTAACATGCAAATACAACATTGTCACTCTCCTATTTAAAATCTTCAAGTGGTTTTCAATCATCCCTGGGATAAAGCTCATTTCCAATAAGGAATGATGGTATAATGTGAGTTGTGAAGTGATACGAATCTGTGTTAGTTCTCAGCTGGTTTACTAACCATCAGTATGACCATGAACATATTCCTTAACATTTCTCTCAATTTCTTCATCTGTAAAGTGAAGACAACATTGCTTTATAGGGTTTAAGTTAAAGTCAGTCACCAGTAGTTCAAACTGAGGCGAGTACTCCAGGTGGGTAGAAGCTCTGCTCCCTAACATCATTTGGGGACCTACGTTCCTTCCATCTTCTTCCTCCACCGGTTCCTAAGTCCTTTCCATCCACATGGTTGAGGCTGCATTGTCATGGAAGGGGAAATATGGCATGGAGAAACCTCGCCCACAGTCTTAAAGCTGAGACTCAGAAGTAGCACATTGCACTTCTACTCATATTCCACAGGGAGAAGATGGTCATATCATTGCACCCAACTGAAAGAGTAGTTGTATGCCTAGGAAGAAGTGAAGAATGGATTCTGGTGGTTAATTAGCATTCTGCACCACAGGTTTGTCGTCAGGATTCATTTGGATTATATATGCTATTATTATTTGTTTGTAATCATCACAAATCGCTTACACTTATGGCCAGGGTACTGCTCCACCAGCCTCTTTTTCACAAGTTTTATCTGCCTTGACATTTACCATCCAGAGATACTGCCCTACTTGAAGGTTTCCCTTTCACACACTCAGATATCCCTTCCATGCCTCTCCCACCCCACACTGCTCTCTCTGCCCAAACTCTCCAGCCCCCACCAAATCTCCAACACAGACATCACCTTCTCCAAGAAATTTTCTCTGGACTATTCCTCCATCTTTGGTCCTGCTCCCATAATACCCTGTGCATATGAATATCCTTGTAATTACCTGTTTGTTCATCTATGCCTTCCACTGGTTTGTGGGATCTTCACAAGGGCAGGAACTGTCCTTCATGGCTCCGATAAGTGCCCACCCTCAACCATATGCCGCATGTTTTTAGAATGAATTAATGAGTTAGAACTCATTAATGAGTAAGTGAATTGACTATTGAATGAAAGGCATTTCAATTATTTGTTTAGAAATTTCTACCTTTCCCCAGACTAGCTACCACATAAGGCCAATGAATATTTGAGTAAATAAATAGATTATACGGAGACCCATTATCCTTCCTGTGTCATACCCTCCTCAGCACCAAAATAACCTGTCCTTCATTGCTCCTGGGTCTATTTTAGAAGATGCCCCATCGGATTAGGTGAGACTGGGTTATCACAATGGTATGATTATTTCTGAGCTCACTAGTAACAATGCCATTGGTCAGGTGTGGGAGATCCCTCCTGAGAGAGTCCATTAGAGCATAGGGCTTGATATCTATCGCAACCTCAGTACTTCCTAATTCTATCGCCTTGAGCAAGTTTCTTAGCTTCTCCAACCCTCAGTTTCCCCATCTGTAAAAATGGAGAAAAGCACACCTATCACAGAAGGCTTTATGAGGATTCAAATGAGATGACAATGTGTCCATACCCTTCATGTGCCTGCCAGCAATTTGAAGAAGAACTCGTTATAGTACCCACTCCATCTTTTTCTTATTCCTACAGATGATTAGCCAAGAAGGCATTGATTTTCCCACATTGACTAGGGAAAGGTTATATGACATGCTCAAGCCCTGTTAATTATGGAGACAAACTGAGGCTCCTGCTATCCTAACATTATCACCAGCTATGCTACCTCTATTGTACTACTTAGCTATTGCTCATACGAATCACACAAAAAATTTAACTACTTAAAAAAGAAACATTCATTATGCAGGTCTTCTGTGGGTAAGGAATGCAGGCATGGTTTGGCTGGGTGCCCCTGGCTCAAAGTGTCTCATGACTGTAGTCATGGTGTGTCAACCAGGAATATGGTCTCACTTCACTTCCAAGCTCACTCATTTGGGCTGTTGGCAGGACTCAATTCCTTCAAGGCCATTGGACTAAGGGCCTCAGTTCTTCAGTGGCTCTGGACCAGAGCCTTCCTCAGTTCCTTGTCATGTGGGCTCTCCATAGGGCAGCTTACAACATGGCAACTGGCTGTCTTCAATGCAAGTAAGCAAGAAGATACCAAGACCAAAGCCACAATCTGTTGTAATCTAATCTCAAAAGTGACATCCCATTACCTGTGTCACATTTTATTTACTAGAAAGAAATGATTCAATCCAGCCCAAAGCCAAGGGGAAGAGATTACACAGGACATAGATACCAGAAGGCAGGAGTCATTGGGGGCCCTCTCAGAGGCTGTCCATCATACTGGCAGTAGCAAAATTTTCCTGCCCACTCTTCAAAAAATTTTTTTAACGTTTATTTATTTTTGAGACAGAGAGAGACAGAGTACGAACGGGGGAGGGGCAGAGAGAGAGGGACACAGAATCAGAAGCAGGCTCCAGGCTCTGAGCCATCAGCCCAGAGCCCGACGCGGGGCTCGAACTCACGGACCGTGAGATCGTGACCTGAGCCAAAGTCGGACGCTTAACTGACTGAGCCACCCAGGCGCCCCTGCTGCCCACTTTTCATACCCCAGAGTCAGACAGACACATGTGCATGTCATACACACACACACACACACACACACACACACACTCACCTCCTCAGGGCCAAATACACCAGGATTCAAAAGAAGAAAGCCCAGGTGATTTAACTCCTGGAGCTAAAGCAGATGTCTCTAGTGCTAGGTTGGCTTCCAAGGGCCGAGGGGTGGGGGTGGGGGGCCACTAAGTGCACATTTGAGCCACCCCAGCTGATCTCTGACATCCATTTACTTTCACAGGCCTCCCCACCCCCACTCCTGCAGGCAGAGATTTAGGACGTCTGGGACCTGGACATCGTACCCACTGAAGGGAAATTTACTGCCTCTAGAGAACCAGGGCCTGACTTGGGGTCTTGAATGCATCTTTTTCCCCTTTGCCTCTGCTTTATTAGGTTAATCATTGCTTGAATCGGTTGCCATGGTTTGGGCAAACCCATGGCGACTCTATAATGAAGCCTGAAAGACTCGGACCCCATTTATCATCCCCAGTGTTTGGGAGGCCCAAAGCCTCATTTGCCTCCCCCAGGGTCTGGGCACCACCCTTCTGCCTGGGGCCCCCAGGCCCCTTTTGAATGAGGAATGAACAGGTGGCGACTTGGAAAAGAAGAGGAGACCCACACAGGTGGAGTTAGCGGTACACTGCACGTCCCTCCCACACACACTTCTGTTTTCCACACCAGGAGTCCAGACACAGACCAAACACACAGGCAGCCCTGCCAGGCGTTCTTCTTCCTGGAGAGTGGGAGGCAAAAAGTGATCTTGAGTGAGAAGGGGTCCGTGGCTGTCCTCAGAAAGGGAACTTGTGTCTCAGCAGATCCAGGTGTTATTACGCTCTTTATTTCCTGGGCACAGAGTGAGCAGCGTTGTGATCCTGAAACAGATGGGGCAAGGCCCAGTGGGGAAACCGAGGCAGACAGAGGTTCAGCAAGTTCAAGGTCTCCCAGTGATGGGATAGCCAGGGTAGAACCCAGAGCTAAGAAAACTGATTATGGAAAATTTCAAAACTAGAAAGAAGAGTATAATGAATTCTCATCTTATCTATCACCCAGACTCAACAATTTCCAACTCAGAGCCCAAGTACGTTTTACCCATATATTTACCCACTCCCCCCAGCACTGCCTCTGTAGATTATTTTGAAGCAAATTGTAAACATCACACAACTTTAACCACAAATCCTTCCCCGGTATCCTTTTTGCTCAGCATAAATTGCATACTAGAGTGTAGCAGCTGAGGGCGTTGACTCTGAAAACAAAAATCCTGGGTTCAAATCCAAGCTCTGTCCCTTCCCAGCTGCGTGACCTTCAACCAGTGAACAAATACCTCTGAGCCTCCGTTGTCTCAACTGTAAAATGAAGCACCGTTACCTTTCTCAGAGGACAATTGTCAGGATTGGACGAAAGAAATCAAGACAAGTGCTCAGCACCTGGGCCAGATGCAGAGAAAGTGGTGGCTTTTATTGTTTCCATTCTTGTTACTACTGAACAGCAGCAGTGGCCGTCGCTGGGCAGAAGTTTGGCTTTTGGCCTCCAAAATCCAGGTCTCTTGGTAAAATCTCCTGGCATGGAGGCAAGTGCCTTGTCATTACTCTCTGCCTGACGCTGGACTCAGAGAACAGGTCTCAACAGTGAGCCTGGCTCCAGGTGCTGATGGGCCCCAGACTCTGCTGTTCACAGCCCTGCTCAGCCTTGCAGCATGAACCCCTGCCCCTGACCAGCAAGGCCAGCGACCCCCCCTTCCCTTCTCCTTGCATCTTTAGGCCTTCTTTTTTTGGACATTTTAAAATATTTATTTAAAATATTTATTTATTTTGAGAGAGAGAGAGAGATAGTGCAGGGGAGGGGCAGAGACAGAATCCCAGGCAGGCTCCGTGCTGTCTGTGCAGAGTCCAACTGGGGGCTCCATCTCACGACCGTGAGAATATGACTTGAGCCGAAATAGAGAGTTAGGCGCTTAACCAATGGAGTCACCCAGGGGCTTCCGACCTCTTTGCTGCTGGTCCCACTTGTGAGCAGATGCTAATATACCAGCCTAAAGTCTGCATGTGTGTGCACACATGTGCACATGCTTCTGCGTATGTGTGTGCATGTGTGACTGAGTGTGTGTGCTGTCCCTACATGTGAACTACCATATTCGCACACTTTCTGGGGCTCAGCCTGTGAGGGAGACCCCAGAAGGAGAGTAAGACCTGCCCTCTTGTAGTTCACGGTTGACTGACAAGAGAAACTATCCACACAAAGGCATGAAGACACAAGCATAGACACTAAGACCTGGAGGAGGTGAGGAAAAAACCAATCTCTGCCAAACATATAAGGTTGAAAACAGAAGAGAGGGGTAGGCAGGGGGCTCCACGGAGGCTGAGGGCATGGGAAAGGAGGCAGCCCATCTGGGTTCATTGCTTAGGTAAGGCCTAGCCCCAGTAGTGGACTTCTCCAGGGAAGGTTGATTCCGGGAAATCACACACACACCCCCAGGGAATCAAAGCTCTGAAGCATGAAAGGATGTGTCCCCCCGCCCATAGCTCCCTTTTTTAATGGCAATTAACTTCTGTTGAGTGTTTACACAGTTGAATCACAGTCCTAGCGCTTTCCGTTAGTTAGCCTACGGGAGCAGAATTGATATTCCCATTTTACAGATGATGAAATTGAGGCTGAGGGCAACTCAGTGACATGTTACACGTTAAGAAGTGGAGTTGGACTGAACCCAGGCTCTTCTGACCTAGAGCTGGAGGTCTTGACCGCTGCCACGTTGCATCACTGATGTGCTCTCCCTTTTCTTTCTTTAAATTGTGACTTCAGATATTTTCAACCATGTACAAAGTGAAGAGAGAGAATATGCATGCAGTCACTCAGCTTCCATAGCCACCAATTCAGAGCCAACCTTGTTTCATCTACTTGCCCCAACCTTATCAACCCCAACCCTGCAAACTCATTTTTATTTCGTGTGTGGAATATGGAGTATTTCTAAACACATCCCAGATAGCTATCATCCCACTTGTAAATTCTTCAATATCCATTTCTAAATGATAGAACTTTTTTAAAAGTTTGTATTTTTATTTTATTTTGAGAGAGAAAGAGAGCACGGGGGGGGGGGAGGTGGTTTCAGGAGAGAGAGAGAGAGAGAGAGAGAGAGAGAGAATCCCAAGCAGGCTCCATGCTATCAGTGCAGAGCCCCACCTGGGTCTCAAACCCACGAACCATGAGATCATGACCTGAGCCGAATCAAGAGCCAGAGGTTTAATCGACTGAGCCACCCAGGTGCCCTATGATAGGACATTTAAAAAAAAAAAAAAAACAGAACCACTGAGCCATTTTTATACTTGATGAAATTAACAATTCTGTAATATGATCTAATATCCAGTCATATTCAAATACTTCCAATCGGCTCTTTCACAAATGTACAAACAAAGAACCTCCCATTTTTAAAAATGTTTATTTATTTAGAGAGAAAGATAGAGCATGAGCAGGAAGGGGCAGAGAGAGAGGGAAAGAGAGAACCCCAAGCAGACTCTGCACTGTCAGCGTGGAGTCAGACACGGGGCTCAAACCCACAAACCGTGAGATCATGACCTGAGCTGAAATCAAGAGTCAGATGCCCAACCGACTGAGCCACCCAGGCGCCCTAAGAACCTCCCATTTTGGATTCTCCTCTCTGCCAGCTTGAGCAAATGAGCCGGGTGGCCCGCTGGAGGCCAGGACCAGAGCCAAGGCCAAGACCAGGCCAGCCCTACTCCATGGCTTGGTAGGACTGGCCCTGGGTAGGTCGATTCCTTCCCCCCTCCTCCCAAGCAGCCCCACCTGAAAGTTTGGTGACCAGACATCCTGGTTTGACCAGGACTTTCCCAGTTTGTGCACTGCGAGTCCCTGGCAAACCCAGATGGTTGGTCACCCCATAAGGAGCTGGAAACCTGGTGCTCACCCCAACCCTCCCTCCCACTCCTAGCTCCAGCGTGGTGTTACCACCGAGAGCAGGGGGAGCCTGCCACTGAATTTCAAGGGCCCTCAAAATAACAAATAATTTACCGAAACCTTTGAGGAGAGGGCCCCAAGCCCCCCTGTCGCCAGCAGAGAATCGGGATCTTTTCATACCCAGGGGGCCAAATTCAGCGGTCTCCTCCCTCCGTCTTTTTCCCCTCTCCAGATCTAATGACAATCCAAAGAGTTCCTGATAGGGTTTTAAAAGATGCTCTTCATTCACCGTCCACCAAGCATGAAAATCCAGCTCGTTTGTCTCCATTCTTCACCCTAAAGGCCTGGCCGGCCTCAAGCCTGCAGCCTCAAACTTGTCACTCACTTTCCACGTCCTTTTGTGAGTTCGCCTTTATTTCATTCTCCTGTCTCCTCCTACGCCCTCCTCTCCCCCTCCTCACTCCATCCCGGTCCTTCCCCTCCACCCTCCCCCGGCGTTCCCCAGTTCCTCTGTCCACACAAAAAAGGCAACAGACCAGTCTGAGAATTTCTTTACAGTCCCCAGGCCCCCACCCCCACCCCAGCCTCTCCTCCCTCCCTGCTTTTAAAAAGTGGGAGCCAAAAGCCAGCAGTAGCTCAAAGGGTTCAGGATCCAGGAACAGAATTGCCTCATGCTCTGGCTGGAAATGGCCTCAAGGACCCCTGAGTGCTGACCTTTGGCTTCACAGCTGTGAAAACCAAAGCTCAGGGAGGGGAATAGACTGGCCCAAGGTCACATCCAGAGTTAATGGCAAAGCAGGGCCCAGAGCCAAGTGTCCCAGCTTCTCCACCTGGACTCCTCCATGCAGAATTGATGGCTACTCCTTTGTGCCCATGGCTCTGAATTTATTCCCCTTTTATTTTATGACTCTTAGCTGTCTGGGCCTAGGGGCATAGCTTGAAGGCCAGGGCCATGTCCAGGGCATCACCGTGCCCCTTGAATGCCTAGCATGTGATAGGTGTTTGGTGGTGGCAGTGGTGTATGTGTGTGTGTGTTTTATGTTTATTTATTTATTTTGAGAGAGAGAAAGAGAGGGAGAAAGAGAATCCCATGCAGGCAGGCTCTGTGCCATGCATCCCCCAAGCCGTGAGATCATGACCCAAGCCAAAACCAAGAATCTTGACGCTTAACCGACCGAACCACCCAAGCACTCTGCCCCAGCCGTGGTGTTTCTGATGAAATTGAACTGAAGGAATGTGAGTGCCAGGCTGCTTCCTGTGCTTTGGATCTCTTATCAGCCACCTTCTGGGCTGCGGCTTTGTTGTCAGGCTCAGGGTGTCCCCCTGGGCCCAGGGGAGACGAGAGGGTGAGAACACCCAAGAAAACGGTGTATGTTTCCCAGCCATTTCCCCTCCTAAGAGCAATCTGACAGTGGGTTATGTACTGACAGCAGTTAAGAGAGGGTCTGGCTCTGCCAGTCTCCATGAGTGTCATCTACGTGCCAGACCCCGTGAGCGATAAGAAAAGAGGCTGGCTGTGGAGCCACATGGGCCTTCGAAGGAGGGGAAGGTCAGGCTTGAAAGCTCATCATCAGTAGAGCACGGCCTCTTCTCTGTGACCTTGCCCAGTCTTCTTCCTTGAGCCTCCACTGCAACAGCTCTGCTTAGCCACCGACCTGCCCAAGCTGGAAACCTAGGCGCCAGCCTCACTTCGGCCCTGTGGAACCCACCCTGGCCTGTTCCTCCCAGCTCTCGTCTCTCGCTCTTGACTGCACTGTTGCCCTAGACACACAGAGGCACCTGCCTGGAGCCTCCCTGTCACCTCTCCTGGTCCAGCCCACCACAGCCTCATCTCACTGCGGATCAGGTCTCTCCTCCACACAGAACTTTCCATGGAGGCGAGAGAGCTGCTCGCATCTTCAGTAGGTTGTGGTGGTCAAGGGCATGGCATAGGGGTGAGTCTCCCTGGGTTCAGATTACAGATCTGCCACCTGCCAGCTTGGTGACCTTAAGCAACCTCTTTAAGCCCCAATATCATTTGTGAAATAGAGCTAAGTATAGTACCTCTCCCATAGGGTGGTTATAAACGTTAAATATAGGATCTACAGTATAATATATTAAGTATACACTATATACAATATAATAATCTATAAAAGTAGGAGACTACATGAGACCATCAATGAGTGTCAGTTGTTGCTATTATCATGATTATTGTCCTTCTGGACTTAAACAATTTTTATTATGCCCATATATTACTTCAATTATTTAAAAAATTGACCCATCCTGGGTCACCAGGGTGGCTCAGTTGGTAAGCGTCCGACTTCAGCTCAGGTCATGATCTCACGGTTTGTGAGTTCGAGCCCCGCATCGAGCTCTGTGCTGACAGCTCAGAGCCCGGAGCCTGCTTCAGATTCTGTGCCTCCCTCTCTCTCTGCTCCGCCCCCACTCACGCTCTGTCTCTCTCTCAAAAATAAATAAACGTTAAAAAAAATTTTTTAAAAATTGACCCATCCTTTCTTCTGGGCTGTATTATTAAATGCCTTAAAATAGCCAACTTCTTGGCCCAGAAATTCTTCCTAGAGAAATCATCAGAAATTACATCAGAATGTGTAAACAGAGGTATTCATAACAGCATCTTTCATAACAGTAAAAATAAGATACAAAAGAAATGTCCAACCATAGAAGACAGAGTCAATTATTATATGTTAGTTGTATTAAATATATATTAAATATTTATATTAGATTATTATATATTAAATTAGTAGATTAATATTTATATATAAAATTACATTATATATATATATATATATCTCAAAAAATGAGATATAAAAGAAATGCCCAACCATAGAGGGCAGATTAGATCATTATGTATATCCAGTGGGTCTGTGCCCCATTGAAAACTGTGCTGAACTGCTAGGAATTTACCCAAGGGATACAGGAGTACTGATGCATAGGGGCACTTGTACCCCAATGTTTATAGCAGCACTCTCAACAATAGCCAAATTATGGAAAGAGTCTAAATGTCCATCAACTGATGAATGGATAAAAAAAATTGTGGTTTATATACACAATGGAGTACTACGTGGCAATGAGAAAGAATGAAATATGGCCCTTTGTAGCAACGTGAGTGGAACTGGAGAGTGTGATGCTAAGTGAAATAAGCCATACAGAGAAAGACAGATACCATATGGTTTCACTCTTACGTGGATCCTGAGAAACTTAACAGGAACCCACGGGGGAGGGGAAGGAAAAGAAAAAAAAAAAGAGGTTAGAGTGGGAGAGAGCCAAAGCATAAGAGACTGTTAAAAACTGAGAACAAACGGAGGGTTGATGGGGGGTGGGAGGGAGGGGAGGGTGGGTGATGGGTATTGAGGAGGGCACCTTTTGGGATGAGCACTGGGTGTTGTATGGAAACCAATTTGACAATAAACTTCGTATATTGAAAAAAAAAAGAAAACCGTGCTGAAAAAAATAACACTTGTTAACATGAGGAAGTGTTCACAACATATTGCCAAGTGGAAGACACAAACTGGCTTTTAAGCAAGATGGCAGGCGAGGCAACTTGCAAACTTCTCCACGACAAAATATCTAGAAACTCTGGAGAAGAGCTAATAAGCATTATTTCAGAGGCATAGTATGAAGCTGTTCACACAAAAGGTACATGCATGTTTATGCTTAGGAAAGAATCTGGAAAGACATCCACTGATTTCTTGACTAGACAATGACATTATAGGACTTGCTTTCATTTCCAAATTTTGGTAGTTTTTTGCACGGAGCTTGTATTATTTTCTAATGAGAGGGGAACATTATCGATAATTTTAAAGCTTGAATTAATGAATGCAGCGGTACTTTGATTTAAAAAAAAAGCCTTTGGTGGGATGGCAAAAATGGCTTCTTTTTTTTTTTTTAAGTGTATTTATTTTTGAGAGAGAGAGAGAGTCTTCAGAACTGTGGGAGAATAAATTTCTGTTGTTTTAAGCCACCCCGTGTGTGGTCATTTGTTACGGCAGCCCCAGGGAACTAATAGGTTTTTTAAAAAAAAATATTGCATCTTTCTGTACCTCTTTACTCAGAGCTCACACCCCACGCCAAGTGTGTGGCAAACAGAAAAGTTCAGCAAGTGTTGGCTTCCACCTCACCTGTCGCGATGGTCAGGGAGCTGCGGTCCAGCTCTGGGCACTCCTGGAGCTCCTCAAATGTGCCCAGCCTCTGTCACGCGGCCCCAGGCTGCTGGGAGGACTGAGCTCTTCTCTCCGCTGTCCTGGTTTCTACTGTTTTAGGTTGCCTGGCTCTGGCAGCTGGCCACCCATTTTCTAGCTTGCTGCCCCTGTCACCTATGGCTGGGGAGCCAGTTATCCAAGCTTAGTGGGACCGCATGAAAAGAAGGATAAATGGTATCCAAGTGCAGAGCCATGGAACTTTCCTTTGAATGGCATGCATGAGCTTTGGGTTTCGGACTCGATGTCATCGGGATGATGCCACAGGATGGCATCATCTAGTGGGTGGGGCAAAGACCCCAGGGTACCAGCTGGGGGCTCTCAGAAGTGTAGCTAATTAGTATGAATGCACACTTGCTAAGGTGGGCACGGGGCGCCGGCCTGAAGGGCTTGTCAGAGGGCAGGGTTTCTAGAACGACTGAGATGGCACAAGACAGATTTGGAGAGGAGTCCCAGAAGGCCACCTAGAGGCGGTGGGAATTTGAAGGAGGAAAGGACCTCAGGACAAAGAGGCGAAGACAGACAGTGAAATAAGCATGGGATTTGAGCCCAAGGCCCTGGATCGAATCCCAGCCCAGTCAGTGTTAGCAGTTGGTGGATATTTCACCTATATGCGAAGAATAGAGAGAAAGTAGTCTATAATAGATTATAATTAGTAGAGAGTAGTATATAAGAGCATATAAATACTGCATTTACTGTTGTCATACTGTGCTTAATATATTACGAACACCTCTCAGTCTTGATGAGATACAGATCTACCTTGTCAGTTGAATTGCTTCCATTTTCTCATCTATTAAATGGTGATTACCTGCCTTGCTATGTTCTCGGGCTTAGGGGAGGTTTGAACGAGAAAACTTGCGGCACCGCAGATGTGCGTTGGAAGAGGGGTCTGTGTGTGGTTCCCGGACATTTGTCAGCCAGCCCGCTCCGAGGAACTGCACGGGCCAGGGGAGGTGGGGCGTCAATGGCAGGACAGCAGCCTTCCCGCAGCTCGTCCATCAGCACTGACAAACCTGGCCCCCTGAGGGCTCCGGCCTCAGCTGCTGGGCAACGGCAGGTATGGAGCCGGAGCCCCTCCCTGGGCCCTTGGCACCCTCCTCTTAGGTCAACAGACAGAGTGGGCTCTGTCGGCCAGGTGAGGACAGGGAAGATTAATGGAGCAGGTGCAGGCTGGGGCGGGACAATCACCTGGCCAGACAAGGTCCCCCCTGGAGATTGAGTGCCTGACACAGGCCAAGAACCAAAGCCAATGTCATTCGGTCTGGCTTGAGCTTGCGGGGAGGTGGGCTGGAGCCAGCTACGCTGCCGCCCATCCCTTCCCCCCCCCCCCGCACCCCTCCCCACCCACATCTCGGCTGACCTCAGGTGGCCTCATTCAGTCTCCAACGTGGGGGCCTGGAGAGGCGCCTGGAGCCCACCCTGTGGCCCTCGGCTTTAAAATAAATGTTTTTCTTATTTCTTTAATTTCCCAAGTAACTCACTGCAAAAAAAAAAAGTGTAGATTAGCAAAATGCTATAAATCACCCATTAATCTCACCACCCAGAGATAACCCTGTTAGCATTTAGTTGATATTATATCTCTATCTCTACACACGCGCGCACACACACACACACACACACACAAAGAGAGACACAGAGAATGCACTCCAGCTTTTGTCCTTGAATCTTCTTTTTACACTTAATATATTATGCACATCTTTTGGTGCCAAAGAAATATAAGTCTATTTCATTGTTTTAATGGCTAAACTCTATTTGCTACCTGAGTGTTCAGGTAAAGTATCACAATATATTCAATCAAAAATCCCCAGCTGGATATTTAGGTCATGTCCGATTTTTCCCCTTTATAAATAACATTGAGATGAACATTTTTGTTATTTCTTTAGGAAAATGTCCCAGAAGTACAACTGTTATGCCAGAGGGTATGTGTTTTTTAATGCCTTTGGTGGGTACGGCTAAAGGGTGGTGCCTGTGTTTACTGGAGCTTGTGGATGGTGCCTCCCGCATCGGGTTGAGGGGGAAATGCAGGAGGAAGGCAGCCTGTTAGGCAGAGGTTGGAAATGAGGCCAATCTAGCATGGACCCCACTGTCCAGGGGTTTCTGGTCCAGCCTCCCGCACCGGGGAGAGAAGTCCTTGAAGGAGCAGGTAAGGAGCTTCGTAGGCTTGAGAGTGAGCCCCTAGGTGCAGCCCAGAAATCAGATTGGAGAAGGAGGAAATCTTAAGGGGACACGAAGTCAGAGAAGGCTTCCCGGAGTAGGCAAAATTTCTGACAGGTGAAAAAACCGAGGCTCAGACTATCCAGTAAGTGACCTTGGTGGACACAGCTGGTGGGCAGCCACGACTCAACTCCAGGTCTGTCTGGCCCTGTGGCTCATGAGCCTTCCCTGGGCCAGGTTGCCACCAGAGCTGAGATCACTTTTCAGCATCAGGATAGGAGCCTTTTGGAATACCACTGGGGTCTCCGGGGGCTGGGGAGTGTGGGATCTGAGGCTGTGGAGATAGAAGGCAGGGCCTCCTACAGGCTCCCCCGCCCGCTAACACCACCACCACTGGCCTCCTCTGCAGGGGGCAGCCAGCTGGTGCCCTGACCTTGTGCCTCTGACAATGATTTAACCACATTAGTGGGGGTTGGGGGAGATCTGTAAAGCCGTCAACAAGGGAGGGACTTGAACCCCAGCCTCTTGGCTCAGCTGCAAGTTGGGGGTGGGAGAACGAGGACCCAGGGAGAGGCCAGGGGACCTGGTGTTCTGCCTGCATTTCCTCCATGGGTCCACCAGGGAGCCACTGAGCCTGTGCAGTTCTCTGTCTCTTCCCCCACCCTAAGTCCAGCTTTCCTTAGTGCAACCCCAGGAAGCTCTGAAATATTGTCACTCTCCTCTCCTTCCCACGTACAGAGAGCCTGACTGGCTATAGAAAATAGCAGAAATCACATTGGCAAGGGAATCCAGAGACATGGGTTCATATCACAGCTTCCCTACTGTCTGTGCAGCGGCCCCAGGGCAAGTGTGCTTAGGACAGGCAGGCAACATGCATGAATGGTAGTGACCAAGTGGAGACTGTGGTCACCTGGAGAGGCCACATACCCCTAAAGGGGCCAGCTGGTACCTAAGTCCAGCTTATTATCTCTATGCAACAGTGAAGACTTAGAATTTTTCAAGAGAGCTGGAAATTCAGATTTGTGTTGTGGAATCTTTCCAATGTTGCCAACCAACGGGAAAAATATTCAAACACAGTAGAGGACAAACAAAAAAAAATTGCCAGTGTAGCCTTAGGCTAAAAATCTTTGGCCTAGACACAGAAACAATAAAGGCCAGAGGAGCCATCATTAGATATTGTCTAGCATAACCCTCTTGTTTTAGATGGAGAAACTGAGGCCAGACTGGCCAAGAGTGGCATAACTTGATTAAAGTCACATAGTGAATTAGTGGCCCTGCTGGGCAAGGAATCCAGGCCGTCTGCCCCTGGTTTGTGCCTTTGCCATAACTTGCCTGGCTGAGTGGGGAGTGGGGAGACACTGGGGGTTCTGAGCAGGGAGTGAAGGGAGGAAAGCTGAGCTCCTCCTTCTGTGCCAGGCTCACTTCAGTCCACTATGAGCCCAGGGATCCGGCACCCAGATCCACCATCGCTCCCTCTCTGTTGCAGAACTCTGTGTTCAAGTCCCTGTGGCCAAATACACAAGGCAGGTAGGGGAAGGGTCTAGCACCCTTGCCCTGTCAGGGACTTGACTGACAAGCTGCCCACTGTGGTATATGGCGGGGGCCAGGGACGCAGGGGGGGGGGGTGGTGGTGGTGATCACTTAAGGACTTACAATAGGCTTGCTTCATAGCACTTATCACAGTCGGCCGTCAATGATATGATTCCGTCTCATGGATAATCTAAGAACTTTACAACAGTACACTTCTCTTCTCCCCTGGTATCCTTTAGGCCATTGTTGTCATACATTTTCTGATAGTCTAACCCTCCAAATATAGCATTATTATTTTTGTTTTATACAGCCAACTATCTTCTTCAGAATATTTTATACTTATCCACGTGTTTATCAACCCTTGTTTTCTTCATTCCTTTGTATAGATCCAAGTTTCTACCTGGTATCATTTTCCTAATCCTAAGGAGTTTCCTGTAACCTTTCTTTCTTTCTTTCTTTCTTTCTTTCTTAGAGAGAGAGGGAGAGAGCATGAGTGAGGGAGAGGAGGAGGGGGAGAGTGAGAGAGAGAGAGAGAGAGAGAGAGAGAGAGAGAGAGAGAGAATCTTAAGCAGGTTCTATGCTCAATGTGGAGCTTGACATGGGGCTCAATCCCATGACCCTGGGATCATTGGCCTGAGCCAAAATCAAGAGGTGGACACTCAACTGACTGAGTCACCCAGGTGCCCCCTATAACATTTCTTATAGAGCAGATCTGGCAACAAATTCTGTCACCTTTTAATTTGTATGAAAAAAAAATAATTTCATCTTCATTTTTTGAAAGTATTTTCCCTGGGAGTAGAGTTCTAAATAAACAGGCTTTCCCCCTCGCACCCCCACCCCCCGCAGTTTAAAGATGCTGAGTCACTGCCTCTCAGCTTGCATAGTTTCTGATGAGAAAACTATCTCTGTCCCTGGGTGCATGTTTTGTTGTGGTTTTTGTTTTTTCATTTCTCTGACCACTTTCAAGGTTTTGTCTTTATTACTGGCTTTCAGCAATTTGATTGTAATATTCTTCAGTCTGATTTTACTGGTGTTTATCCTGCTTGGGGTTCATTGAGCTTCATTCGTCTTTGGATTTATAGTTTACCGCAAATTTGAAACTTTTGCCCATTATTTTTATTCTTATTTTTTGAGGTGAGCTCTATGCCCCAATATGGGGCTTGAACTCACAACTTCAAGATCATGAGTTGCATGCTGTACTGACTGAGGCAGCCACACGGCCCAGGGCCCATTATTTTTTCAGTGTTTTTTCTGTCTCCACTCTCTCCTTCTGGAGCTCTAGTTTCATGCATGTCAGACTACTTGATATTGCCCCACAGGTCACTGAGACTCTGTTGATATTTTTCTTGATCACTTTTTCTGTTTGCTTCATTTTGGACAGTTTCTAAGTCTGCCTTCAAGTTCACTGAGCTCACCTTCTGCAGTGTCTAATCAGCTGTTTATCCTATCAGTGAAATTTTCATTTCAGGTACTATATTTCTCATCTCTAGTAGTCTATGTGGGTCTTTTTATCATCTACTTCTTTCCTCATTATGTTTATGTTTTTTCCCAAATCATTGAGCATAAGTGTATCTGTCAGAGTTATTTTAGTAATCCTTGAATACTAATTCCAAGATCTCTGGAATTTCTGAATGTATTTCCATTGATTTATTTTTCTCCTTGTTAAGGGTGACATTGTTCTGCTTCTTTGCACTTCTAGTCATTCTTGATTGGATGCTGTGCGATGTAAATTTATGTTGTTGAGTACTGGATTTGGTTGTAGTCCACTAAAGAGGGCTGGACTTTGTTTTGGCATGCCATTAAAAGACCAGTATGATCTTTCAGAGGCTTGTTTTAAAGCTTTTAAACAGTAAGACTAGAGTAAGTAGCCTTTATTCTACAGCTAGCTTAGTTGCAGTATCAAAATATGACCCTCTGGTATCTCTCATAGGACTTACCTCATTTGTTTCCTTCTCTCAAAGATCACAATCCTGAGTTGCCTGATTTCTAGTGTCTAAAAACTGTCATATCATATTTTTTATTCTTTTTTTAAAGTTTATTATTTTTGAGACAGAGAGAGAGAGAGAGAGAGAGAGAGAGAGAATGAGCAGGGGAGGGGCAGAGAGAGAGGGGGACAGAGGTTCTGAAGTGGGCTCTGCACTGACATCAGTAAGCCTGATGTGGGGCTCAAACTCACAAACCACGACATCATGACCTGAGATGAAATAAGACGCTCAGCCAACTGAGCCACCCAGGTGCCCCTGTTATATCATATATTTTGTCTAGTTTTCTAGGTAAGGCCACCCCTGGTACTCCCTTATGACTGAGAAAAGTCTAGAGAGAAACATTTGGAGCAAGGAAATATCTTTCCATTAACAGTTCCTGTACAAGGGTGCACAACAATGAGGACCTGGACAATTTTAGGATCATACCTGTGCTCTGAGGGATGTTCTATTTGATCATCTAGCTACCAGGCGGTGTGGTGCAGTGGACAGAATCATGGGCCGGGGATACAGTTCTTCCCCTTCACTGTAGTGCATTTTATTTTGGTCTGTTCCACATCATCCCCTTCTCCTGATCATGACATCGGCCTTCCTTTGGAGAACTGCTCCTCCCCTATTTTCTATGGTTCCATTTGGGCTGGCAATCACAGTGCCTTCCCCTCCAGGCAACAGTGATGAGTCTGTGACCCATTCCCGGCCAACCAGAGCTCTTAATCTCCCTTCTTCAGTCACTGGTTTAGGGATGAGTACATGATCCAAGCTGGGCCAATCACAACCCTTCCCTAAGATTTTTACATAGACGCTAAGAGAGATAGATTTTCCCTGAGATATTGCTAGTCTGGATTGATATAAGCCTATAGTTTCCTGTGGACACATCTTACTCCTCTCTTCATTTCCACAGTAGAAGAGCTCAAGGCAGAAGGCCTAAAAAGAGCAGAGGGAGTCCTGGCCACACGAGTGATGTCCATGTAATCCCAGAGGCCAGCTGCACCTCTGCACTTCCTGTTTATATGAACCAATAAATTCCCTTTTCTACTGGTTTGATTCATTTTCTGTCACATTCGACCCGCCACCCCCCCAAATCTGACTGTTTACATCCTGTTTGAGGTCTTGTCCCAGGTGTCTTCAAAGTGCACTATAAATATTCTAAGGAGTGCACAAGATGATCCATTGGTGTATGGGAAGAAAATATAGATCCACTGATGAGTAGGCATTTTCCAGATGGAAAAGGGGATGTCATATGGCAGAATAGCATGTGTGAGCATGAAAACTAGATTCCATCCTCCATGAAGCCAGGGCCAGGATCTGTCTCATCTTTATGTTTCCCAGCACTGAGCACAGGGCCTGGCTGATAATTGACATCAAATAAATATTTGCTGACCTTTCCATAATACCCAGAGAGAGGTCCATACAGCATTGTTCTGGCGTCCTGTCATAACTTAAAGAGCAATTTCACAAGGTCCAGAGCCCTTGACATCTTGCAAATGAAGGAGGAGGATGTCCTCAAACTCCTTGCAGCAGGAACCCACTCACTGGCACCAACCTTGACCTCCAAATGGAACAATACATCTGCAGAAGGAAAAGTGATGGTGTCTACATCATAAATCTGAAGAGAACCTGGCAGAAGCTTCTGCGGGCAGCTCATGCCATTTTTGCCATTGAAAAATGGTGGTGATGTGAGCATCACACCCTCCAGGAATACCAGTCCGTGGGCTGTGCTGAAGTTTGCTGCTGCCACCAGAGCCACTCCTATCGTGGGCCGCTTCACTCCTGGAACCTTCACTAACCAGATGCAGGCAGCCTCCCCGGTGTCTTCTGATGGTTACTGATCCCAGTGTTGACCACCAGCCTCTCTCAGGGGCGTCTTCTGTTAACCCACTTACCACCGCTCTGGGTAACACAGACTCTCCTCTGCACTGTGTGGACATTGCCTTCCCTCGCAACAACAAGAAAGCTCACTCAGTGGGTCGGATGTGGTAGATACCAGCCCAGAAAGTTCTTCACACACGTGACACCATCTCCCGTGAATGTCCATGGGAGGTCTGCCTGATCTCTCCTTCTACAGGCAGCCTGAAGAGACTGAAAAGGAAGAGCAGGCCACTACTGAAAAGGCTGTGACCTGGGGCGCCTGGGTGGCTCAGCGGGTTAAGCATCCAACTCTTGATTTCAGCTCAGGTCACAATCTCATGGTTTGTGAGTTTGAGCCCCACCTCCGGCTTCACATTGCACTGACAGCTGAGAGCCTGCTTAGAATTCTCTCTCTCTCCTTCTTTCTCTGCCCCACCCCCTTCTCTCTCTCTCTCTCTCTCTCTCTCTCTCTCTCTCTCTGTCTCAGAATAAATAAATAAACTTTAAAAAAAAAAAAGGCTGTGACCAGGGAGGAATTTCAGGGTGAAGGGGCTTCCCCAGCTCCCGAATTCACTGCTGTCCAGCCTAAGGTCTCTGGTCTGAAGGCATGCGGGTGCCCTGTGCACCCATCCACCCTGAGAAACACTGGAGCACTCAGCCTTCCACTGATGACAGCTCTGCAGCTCCCACTGCTCAGGCCACTGAATGGGGAGGAACAACCGGAGTGCTCTTAAGCTGTTCTACAGACGCTTAAACAGAAAAGGGAAATATGATCAATGGAAAATAAAATTTCTAAAAGGAATGAATGAATGAATGAATGAATGAATATCTTCAGGGTAAACAAATGAATAAATATGCAGAGACAAGTGGCATTTAGACAAGTGCTTGTAGCGGGGTGTAGGCTACAGAGGCAAGAGCACATGGTAGGTGAAGAACAAAGGTAAGGTTTGGTGAGGGAAGGGCACAGAAATCGTTAGCAGGGAGAGGTCGATGCTAAGATTTGGGTTAGAGGCATCTCTTTGCAGGAGAAAGACTGAGCAGTGACCCTCATTAGGAGCCTGCCTCAGTCAGGTGTGAGATGAGGGAGACGTCGGGAATGGGGTGCTGATTCCAGAGAGACTTAAGAGGCAGACCCACCCTGGTGCCTGGATGTTGGGGCTGTACAACAATGGGCTGGGGTAGGTGTGGGTCAGACAGGGGCGTCAGAGGTGTCAGGACAGAGGTGGATCAATGAAGACCCAGGAGGTTCCACTTTGGGAGCCTGAGACAGCAAGTGAGAAGACAGGTTAGAAGGAACATGAGTTTGGTTGACAGTGTCTTGTGGTTTTGAGCTGGGACATCCAGGTGGATGTGTCCTAGAGGCCATGGGATTTGTGGGGGATGGAAATAAATTTGGGGGTTGTCAGGGAAGAGGTAATATTAAAACAATGAGAAGCCTAAGGAAAGAACCCAAGGCACATTCAATGCATGGGACCAATACTGCAAAATTCCCTCACTCCAGAAGGTATAGTCTTGAGACTCTATACATTACACACACACACACACACACACACACACACACACACACACACCTTGACAGCAGAGGCCTGGGCAAGGTCCATAGGAAGATGCACATGGCATGCTCAGAGAAGTAGGAAGAGGCCAGGGAGACAGCGATTTCCTGGAAACCAAGAAGACAGTATAAAAAGGCAGGGCTTTCCACGGGATCAAATGTCACAAGAAGATGATGAATAGAGACTAGAAATGGGTAGATGGCAAAGAAATACAGGGCAAGCTCTGCCCTGACTAGCTGGTATTCGGGAGCCAGCCCCCTGGCCTCAACTACCTCCTAGAGCAGGTAAATGAGCTGAGCCCTCGGAAATGCCTGGTACGTGCTGAGGAAATGCCGGTGCCTGCCTTATTGGTTATGGTTGTTCTCTTTTCACCTTCCCTAAGTTTCCGTGGCTGCTTCAGCCTGTGCAAACCACCCCCATCTTGGACCTCCCTCCCTGCCTCCCTCTCCAAGCATCCCACGTGACTGGAGATCTCCTTGAAGACTTCGGGGGTGCCCCTGGGTCTCTCATTCAGACCTTATCTCCCCAGTCTCCACTCCGCCTATCATTCTGAAGGTAGAGATGGCCTAGAGGAGCAGATGGGAACAGGAAGTCGCCAAAGCCCAGAGTGCTCCCTGATTGGTCAGTGGCCAGTGGGCAGGGCGTTGTCTAAGCCACGCCCTTAGCATGAGCTGCCCCTCCCCCAGCCTTCCCAGTTTGCCGGATTTTCCCCAGGCTCCTTGTGTTCTGAGCTCTTCTGGAGCTCTTCTGGAGCCAAAACTTTTCAAAATGCCCCCATGGATTAGGAGAAGCAAGCAGTGTTTCCTGTTTGGAGCGGGCATTGGCAAGGACACGTCTAAAATCCTGAATCCTGCACGCTTCCGAGTGTCTGTGCCTCAGGAGACTCCCATCCACGTGTCCTGGGCAAAAGAGTTCAATTAGCCGGGAATGGGAGGAAAGTGGACAGGGGGAGAGCCACAAAGGGGCGCACTGTGTGGACTGGAGGTTGGCTGGCGTCTGCAAGCTGATTTCCTCTGGCTGGGCTAGAGGAACCAAATGCTAATGTCTTCCCGAAGAGGGTCTGCTTTCCTTTCTCCCTAGTCCAAAGGGGAGGGAGACGGGGAGGATTGTCTCCGGGAGGACTTTCTCGCTGCCCTGGGACCAACATCATCCTCCACAACCCCAGGCTCCTCACACCCTCTGAGACCCCAGTGAGCACCGAAAGCGGTTCTATCTCCTTTGTAGTAGCCCCGCTTTGCCCCTATTTCCAGCTCAGCAGTTGGGCAAAGGAAGGTTCAGGGCAGCCAGGCTGAAGCCACCACAGCCTAGCCACTGGGGAGAGAGGAGTTCTTTTTCAGTCCTTTTGACCCTCCTGGATTAGGCCCAGGAGAAGTCTGGGATTGTTGCAAACACTCGCTCACACCCGCCCCCAGAGAGCCTGGGGGTTTCTAGCTCCAAAGCCCTGGGCTGCCCTAGCTGAGGTGCTAACAACATCGGGATATTTGAATGCCGTTTCTTCTTAGAATTAACTTCTACTTTCTCTATTTGCAGTTAGGATATAAACTTTTCCTTTTATGTGCTTTAAGTAACATTAAAGAGAAAGGATTAAAAGTTTAGGTGGACGTGGTGAAGGCAAAAAGTGTGCAGTGGGTCCGTGATAACTCCATTCGGGGAGCCCCCGGAGTGAGGGGCGGAGAATGGGGGTCAGAGAGGCTGGGGCTTCCCCGGAAGGAGCTGGTGGGGGGGTGGTTTGCACCACCCACGCAGCTACAAAATGGAGGCCTAGCTGCGCAGTGACTCCAGGGACCTGAAGCTTCGAGGCAGATCCCCTGGCGGATCGGAATCAATTAAAAGCCCCCAGTTCCACTTTCCTGCCTACTCGCCCCTATACCCCATGCCTCCTAGGCCTGAGGGCTTTGTTTTTTTCCTGGCTTGGATGGGAGCCTCCCTACACACACACACACACACACACACACACACACCCTCTCCCCATCTTCCCCTCCCCTTCTCTCCCTAGGCTGTGAGGCCTGTCCGGGAGCCCCTTTGTAAGGTAATTGGATTTCTCCCCTTGTTAGTTTGCAATGAAAATGTCATCTATTCCAGGCCACCGCCGCCGAGGAGGGGCCAAGCCACCATTCAGCTAGCCTGGCGGAGCTGTGAAGCTATTCAGGAACTCCCTGCCTCCCAGTCGGGCAGCTGGCTGCTTCCCTGACAATGCCCCCCTTCCCCTCCACCCCTACCAGTGTACCCAGCCCACCAGGGAGTGGCCTTGACAGGGCCAGGGCTTGGGACGCTACAGTCTGAGGTTCCTAGGTCACCACCACCCACTTCCAGCAAGCAGGCGCTGGAGGAATTTGATTTTAAGAGTATTCCCCACCCTTAAGTGTGGGCACTTGGGAGGGGGCAAGAGAGAGGGAAGGGGCTAGGGGGAAAATTCCAGAAGTTCGACAGACCAGGCCAGAGCCGACCAATCCAAAGGCCACCGTGGAGCTACCTGACCTCCACTGGAAGTTCCTCGGACACAGCGCTCACTCCTGGCCCTCAGGGCTGCTAGTTGGAAACATAAGCAGGGGAAATGGCTCACACCCCATCCAGGCACCTGCCAGTCCTTCCCCCAGAGCTTGCGGACCAAGTGAAAAACCAGACGGAAATGAGATGCAAAGGCAGTCATATGAATCTGTAACCTGTTCCCCCAAAGGAAGAGAGATAAATCCCCCACCCTCACCGTCACTGTTAAGTGTGGAAACCGAGGTCCATACTGCCTGAGTAACGTGCTCAAAAGGGCACAGGAGACAAATGGCAGAGAGGGGTTCAAACCTGCATCTGTCCCATTTTTAAGCCTACTGTTTAAAAAGCAAACCCAATTTTGGATGGCATTGACCTTCCCTTCCCTGTCCCAGGAGCCACACTGCCCCTTTCATCAGGTCATGCCGGGACTATTGCCCGGGGTGGGGGGGGAGTGGTGGTGGCAACAATAGAGACGTGACCCGTCACCCTCCTGCTTCAAAAGCCATCAGTGGTTCCCATCACCCTCCAGTGCAAATTCCGAGGCGTGACCTAGCCCTGCGTCCTGCTCCAGCCTGTCCACTGTCGCCCCTTCCTTCCATCCTATGCCTCAACCACCCACAAACTCTGAATATGTTCTGGTATTTCTTTTTTTTTAATTTTTTTAATGTTTATTTATTTTTGAGAGAGAGAAAGACAGAGTGTGAAAATGGGGGAGGGGCAGAGAGACAGGGAGACACAGAATCCGAAGCAGGCTCCAGGTTCCGAGCTGTCAGCACAGAGCCTGACGCGGGGCTTGAACCCACAAACCATGAGATCGTGACCCGAGCTGAAGTCGGATGCTCAACCGACTGAGCCACCCAGACTCCCCTGTCCTGGCATTTCTCACTGTCTGCTGTGCTGGAGTGTTCCTTCTCTGCCCAGCCCACTCGTTCTCCTGAAAGACGCCTGCTCAGTGGTCTAGTGAAACTCTCCCAGACTCCCTTCTCTGTCCGAGCAGTGACCTTGGAAGTTATCTGCAGCTCTGACACTTGCTAACTGTGGCTCGGGCAGTTTATTTTCCCTTTCTCTATGTCTCAGTCTCCTCATCTGTAAAGTGGGGCTAACAATAGCTGTTACCTCAAAGGGATTGTTGGAGGATCCAATGAGTTGATGGTAGCTGGTCTCCCAAGATAGCTGCCGATGATCCACGTTCTAGGCAGTCTCCCCCAACATTGAACCTGGGCTGGCCTGGGACTAACAGAACATGGAAGGAGTGTTTCTGTGCCAGTTCTGAGCCTAGTCTTCAAGGTAACTAGCAGCTCCTGCTTTTTCCTTCTCGCAAGGCGTGGCTGTGAGCTGCCTCGGAAGAGGTCTAGATGTCCTGATGGAGCAGAGGCCACCTGACCAGGTCATTGAGAAGAAGTCCTAAGACTTCATGGAGAAGGAGTGAGGACCAGCCATGCCAACATTCAAGAGCTGCACTCCAAACGACCTCAGGTCCAACTGTCACTTGATAGCACCTGCATGAGACACTCCAAGGAAGACCAGAAGGAGAACGGTCCAGCTGAGCCCGCTCATCCCATGGAACTGTGAAGGATCATTAAGCCACTAAATTCTCAGATGGTTTGTCACACAGCTGAAAAGAACCAAAGCGGAGTTAAGCGAGTAGTGTGCTGAGAACGGCATCTGGCCCACAGTAAGCACTGAACGTGTTGGTTCATTGCCACTTATCCTAGAATCCTCATGGCTGTCATCTACACCATGTGTGCTCTTGGGAACAGGTGCAAGAAGCCAAAAGAAGAGAAATGTGGAATCGGAAAATGTACCCTGGTGAAGGTGGTTCTCTTGATATGGGTTTGGCTGGAGAGTTGATGCCTTGATGCTAGATGCCAAACAGCTGGAGTTATCTTCTTCCAAAGTAGAAGTTGGTTTCAAGGTCACTCCCACCCTCACTGGCTACCATGATGCCCTGAGCTTCCCATAATTTCCCTTACTGAGCCCAGTCCACCATATTCACGTAAGCTCAAGACTTTCTCCTCTGGGGACCATATGCTGGGTATCTCTAGGCCTGTGGGTCCTGTGGGACATGTGCCATGCCAGGCTCATGGGGAAAATAGAAGCCCTTACATCATACCAGATATTCTATTTCATCGGCTGGAGTAAGTTTAGAAAGCAATAGTTCCTTTCATTTACTATTTGGTTACTCCATGGTAGTATTCGTATAAGAAAATTGCTATAAATGCTTGATTGTTTCCATTGATTGATCAGGCTTTAAGACAGTGAATTGCTTTTCTGTCATCCTTCAGAAGAAACCAATTAATTGTGTGGGCTTTGTTGTTGTTGTTGTTGTTGTTCAGTATCATTATGAACTCATGGGTCAAACATCCAATAGATCGCAATCCATTATCATTATCAACCTCATTGAAACTCAGATTGTCCCATTTTGGCCAGTGGAGGCCTCTCTCAGCTGGCTCTTGGGTCCCTTTGACGTAACCTCAGCAGCTTGATAAATTTCTCTCTATCTAATATAGCAAGATGTTCCAGACTCATCTGAGCCGCTTCCTGTCCCAAACTAGGAATCTTCTATTTCTCCAAAAGCCTGGTTTCTTTTCACGGGAAGTAGGAAAGATAGTGTAATCTGGGCCCTAGGAATAGTCATTGCTGCTGGGTTAGCCATTGTTCCCAGACGTTTTCAGTGGACAGAGATAGAAAATGTAAATGAGAAATACATTAATACTTTGAGATCAAATACTGCAACCGTTTCATATTGGGTCTTCCAAATCCAAATCCAATATTACACAGCTGTTATTTTAGCCTCTACTGTATTATACCTGTGTCTCCCTTTTCCATATCAAGATTCCTAGTTCCCAGTACTTGGGAGACGAAGAATTAGAATATCCCATAAACATTTGCTTTACCACACTCTCATATGCAACAGTATCAGAATAGTGATACTTATGTTACCACCACCCATATGATTATTGAAAATGGTTTAAAATATCTCTGCATATGCGCTCATATTTCTCCTCCTGCCCCATAATCTGTGGTGGACGGTTGGAGACACAGGATGGAAGGGACATGCAACTTCAAGTTCCAGTGGGAGGCAGCCACCCACCAATGAGGAGCATCTGTTGGGGTCTCTATGTGAGTAAAACATAGACTCCTATTGCGTTCAGCCCCTGGGATTTAAGGAGGGAGGTTACAACAGGTAGTATTGCTTTTAATCTTGTAATTAACAGTCAAATTATCTTTTTGTAAGTTTTACCTTTTTAAATTTATTTTTAGGGAGAGAGGGCACAAGCAAGGGAGGGGCAGAGAGAGGGGGAGAGAGAGAATCCCAAGCAGGCTGACAGTGTGGAGCCCCATGTGGTGCCCGAAGTCACGGACTGTGAGATCATGACCTGAACCGAAATCAAGAGTTGGACACTTAATCGACTGAGCCACCCACGAGCCCCAACAGTAAAATTATCTTGATCTGATGCATTTCTAGTCATACATCTTTTAACAGCTTTTTAAAAAGTTTTTATTTTTGGGGCGCCTGGGTGGCGCAGTCGGTTAAGCGTCCGACTTCAGCCAGGTCACGATCTCGCGGTCCGTGAGTTCGAGCCCCGCGTCGGGCTCTGGGCTGATGGCTCAGAGCCTGGGGCCTGTTTCCGATTCTGTGTCTCCCTCTCTCTCTCTGCCCCTCCCCCGTTCATGCTCTGTCTCTCTCTGTCCCAAAAATAAATAAACGTTGAAAAAAAAAATTTAAAAAAAAAGTTTTTATTTTTAAGCAATCTCTACACCCAATGTGGGGCTCGAACTCACAACCCTGAAATCAAGAGTTTCATGCTCCTCTGATTGAGCCAGGCAGGTGCCCCTAAGAGCTTTATTGAGATGTAATTCACACACTACGCAAATCACTCATTTAAAGTGCACGGTTCAGTTGTTTTCTGTATAGTCACAGGGGCAACCATTATCACAGTCAATTTAGAACATGTTTGTCACCTCATAAAGAAACCTTCTACCCCTTAGCTATCACCCCCCTAATTCCTCTGCCCTCACCCCTAATTCTCAGCAACGATTAATCTACTTTCTGTCTGTATAGATTTTCCTATTCTGGACATTCCGTATTAATCAAATCACATAATTATGTGGTCTTCTGGGACCGGCTTCATTCATTTATTTATTTATTTTTAATGTTTACTTATTTATTTTTGAGGAGGAGGAGGGGCAGAGAGCGAGGGAGAGAGAATCCCAAGCAGGCTTCGTGCTGTCAGCGCAGAGCCCGACGCAAGGCTTAAACTCACCAATCGGGAGATCGTGACCTGAGCCAAAATCAGGAGTCCGATGCGCAACCGACGGAGCCACTCAGGTGCCCCTGGCTTCTTTCATTTAATGTGATGCTCTAAAGGTTTATCCATACTGTAGCCTGCGCCAGAATTTCATTATGTTTTATGGCCAAATAACATTCTATCGCATGGCTGTAACGCATTTTATTCATCCATTCATCCACTGATGGGCATTTGGGGTGTTTCCACCTGTTGGCCATTAGGAATAGCGCTGCCGTAAATATTCGTGTACAAGTTTTTGCGTAGACATATGTTTTCATTTCTCTCGGGTTCATGCGCGGAGTAGCATTGCTGGGTCATATGGCAACTCTGTGTTTAATCATGCGAGGGGAGCTGCCACACTATTTTCCAAAGTGGCTGAAGCATTTTACACCCCCACCAGGAGTGCGTACATGTTCCAGTTTCTCCATATCCTCGCCAACACTGAGCCACCCAGGTGTCCCTTGGCCATTTTTATTTTATTTTTTTCAACATTTATTTATTTTTGGGACAGAGAGAGACAGAGCATGAACGGGGGAGGGGCAGAGAGAGAGGGAGACACAGAATCGGAAACAGGCTCCAGGCTCTGAGCCATCAGCCCAGAGCCCGACGCGGGGCTCGAACTCCCGGACCGCGAGATCGTGACCTGGCTGAAGCCGGACGCTTAACCGACTGCGCCACCCAGGCGCCCCTTTTGGCCATTTTTAAATTAGATGATTTATCTTTTTATTATTGAGTTGTGCTAAGTCATAGATCTTCATTACCTTTTAATCTTGCGTATTGTTATGGGTCTATTTAATTTGGGAGAGGGGATGAGTTGGGTGATTTATCTTCTAAAAAGCTATGCATTTCTCTAGTTCTTTAAATTTATTGCCATACAGTTGTGGATCATATTCACTTGTAATTCTTTTCGTCTCTTTCATGTGTGTGGCTCTATCACCTTTCTTGCTCCTAATATGCGTTTGAGCTTCTCCCCCAATCTGAGTCAGGCTTGTTAGAGGTTAGCTTTTTTATCTTTGTTAAAAGCTAAAGTTTTCTTTCATTAATTGTTTACTGTTTTTCTTCTTACTTATTTATTCCCTCTTGACTTTGTAGATATCCCCAATACTGTCTTTCTATTTTATTTCTTTTACGGTTATTTATCTTGTTTTAAGTCTTTTATTCCGAAAAACAAAAATGTTAAGGCTATGCATTTTCTCTTGTGAAGAGTCTTGAATGTGTCTGGTAAGTTTTATATAATTTGTTAATAATTTAAATTTTGAGTTTTGATTTCATCTTTGACACAGTGTTTATTTTAAAAGTGATTGGGAGCATCTAGGTGGCTTGGTCAGTTGAGCCTCTGACTCCTGATTTCAGCTCAGGATGTGATCCCAGGGTCGTGAGACTGAGCCCCACGTCAGGGTCTGTGCTGAGCATAAAGCCTGTTTAAGACTCTCTCTCTCTCTCTCTCTCTCTCTCCCTCCCTCCCTCCCTCCCTTTCTTTCTCCCTCGCCTTCTCTCTGGGGGCGCCTGGGTGGTTCAGTTGAGCGTCTGACTTCAGCTCAGGTCATGATCTCACAGTTGGTGAGTTTGAGCCCGGGATGGGGCTCGTTGCTGTCAGGCACAGCCTGCTTCGGATCCTCTGTGCCCCTCTCTCTACCCCCTCTACCTGCTCATGCTCTCTCAAAAATGAATAAACATTAAAAAAAATTACAATAATCTTTCCGTTTTTGAGACACCTGGCTGACTCAGTGGAGCATATGACTCTTGATCTCAGGGTTGCGAGTTCAAGTCCCACATTGGATGTGAAAATTACTTCTTAAAAATTCTTAAAAACATTTTTTAATAAAAATAATCTTTTCATCGTTTAATTATCATCCAAACGAATTTAGATCGCGTGAATTTGGCCTATAAAATCTCTACTTTTGGAAATTTATTGTGTATCTTTGTGACCAAGTAAGGAATACATTTTTGTTAGTGTTTCGTATAGTTTTACGTGAAACACAATAATGCAAGATGCATATATATGTACATATAAGGTGCATTTGTATATGATCTTGGTGTTTTAATTATTCAGACCCTCCACTTCCTTGCCTAGTTGTGTCTACTGAATTGTCCAATTCCAAAAGCTTTGTATTTGGATCACCAGCGTGACTGTGGGGCCTTGTCAGTTCCTTATTTTTCAGTTCTGTTTGTATCTCTAGAAGTTTTTGCTGTGCTTATTTAACTGCTGTGTGGTTCAGCACATAAAGGTTTCCAACTGTTTTTACGTTCTTCACGAGAAAGGAATTTCTCTTTTAGAAGTGCGTGTTGAATTTGATCTGCTGACACACGGGAACGGAATCTCCTAACACCGGACCGTCAAGTGAAGCCATCTTGAACGCTGATACATGAGCTTTGGTTCCTTCCTGTTGAGTGCCCTGTGGTATATATCCCACAGCAGGAAGACATCACCAGGTGTCCTCTCACTCTCTCGTGGCGGACACCTAGGAGTTTTCCCATTTTCACTATTACAAACCATGCTGCAAGGAATATCCTTGTAACCACTCCCAGAGCACCTATGTGAGTGTCTCCAGGGCTCGCCCGCGTGTTGTGAGCAGACCACTGGCCTTTGAGATTCTGGTGCCCGAAGCCCAGCACCTGGGTGTCCTTACTCTTTACTCAGGAAACTCATAAATATTATCACTATTAATATTGAAGAAGAAACACTGAAGAGAACTGGGAAGAATTGTCGTAAGGCTTACACATTTGTTTTAACTATTTATTTTCGAGAGAGAGAGAGAGAGAGCACCAGTGGGAGAAGGGCAGAGAGACGGGAAGAGAGGGGGGACAGAGAATCCCAAGCAGGCTCCGCACTGTCAGCATGGAGCCCGATGAGGGGCGCAAGCTCACAAACCGTGAGATGGTGACCTGAGCCGAAGTCTGGCGCTTAACTTACTGAGCCACCGAGGTGCCCCAAGGCTTACACATTTTTAACTCTATTGGATTTTTTCTTTTTTCAATCAAGAGTTTACTTCTTTCATAACTTTACTGCCTATCTCCTTTTCCCAGCTGTCTGTGCGCGCATGCATGTGTTATGTGTATGTGTGCGTGTGTGCATCTGGTGGAAGGCAGGGAATGCCTGTCGCACGGGTGAGCCTTCTGTGGCCCTCAGCTTGTCTGTTCTCAGTGAAGCTGCTGCCCTTACGCTTTTCCTTTGCATCCTGGAAATGTTTCTCCATTTGTATCTTTCAGTGGAAATTTACACTTCCATTCAACTCTCTATTGCCTCCGAGGGGAAGGTACATCAGCCACTGTATTTTTTGTTCATCGCTGTCTCTTACCATGAATTGCCCTTCTTTAATAGAAGCAATGTGTAGTAGAAACCTACTATGTGTTTGTGAGGTGCTACAGCGATGGTGATCATGAGATGCGGCCCTCGCCCTCGTGTCCTCCTTCCCCCTTTGCTGCACTGTTCCCCACTGGCCCATACTTTTCTCCCGAGGACCCCTCCTCTCATGAAGAGTTCTTTCTCTGGCCCTTTGTCGGATGCACGGATTGCCACAGCGTCCGCATAGAACCCTCAGCTCCGATGGAATCTTCCTCACGGATCTAAGGTGGAAGACGTTGGGGTATGTGGTACTCGGCCAGGCCCTGGCCAGTATTCTTCTCATGCTGGCTCCCCTTCCGGGTGTGAGACCCTGTGCTAATCCTCCAGGCAACAGGGGCCATGGGCCGTTGGGTGGGATCTGTCTCCTGCTCCTACCGCCCCCCTCTCTGACTGGGCAGCTCTCCTCGTTGGAGTTCTGAGACCCACGTTTGCTGCCACAGGGTCCACATGGGCCTGAAGGGACCTCTCCTGCCTTGCTCCGGAGGCCCCCCGGCATCGCCCAGGTCAGCGTCAGGAGGACAGCCAAGCCAGTCATAGAACCCCATCCAGGACGCCCAGCCCCCACCCACCCCTCACCAACAGCATCTTAGTCTGGGCCCTTGCTAGAAGCTGCGGCAAGATCTGCCCCGACACAGGCTTGGTCCCTGAAGCTGATACAGATACTGTTCTTATTTGCGGCAAACCCAGGTTTTTCATGAGATATGGGGAAGGGGAGAGGCAGCCGTGACACGTTTACTTTAGAGACGGAGGAAGGGATACAGGAGCGGGGAGTGTCCGGGGACAGCGCGGCCATTGGCAGGGTGACCGGTGGTGTTAAAGAGCATGCTTACATCTGGCATGGCTGCTCCCCGAGCCACCACATGTGGAAACCTTTAGGATGTTCCCTCTGGAGAGGAGAGAGAAGCCCTAAGGGGGACATGGTTTGACCAGGCTGACAGCCCTTGGCCCTTTGGGGCTCGTGGGTGGAATGCCATGCACCCAATGAGTCCCAGGGGAGCTCCTGGCCATTTCCATCCCCTCAGTCAGCACCTCCTAAGGAGCACCCACCAGGACCAGGCACCATTAGCTTAGCACTGGGGGCGACAGAAGCGCATGAAGCCAAGTCAGACGAGGAGACTGAAAACACTCAGATCCGTAAAAGAGGCAATACGCTCAGTGACCGCTATGTTCCGATGGTTGCTTGTTAGCATGGCCTGCTAGGTGCAAGGGGCAGGGGGTGGGGTGGGGTGGGGTGGGGTGGGGTGTTCAGCCCTCACAGGACCATGGCTCTACACAGTGGTCTCAGTCACCCCCCCCCCCCCAGTGACCTGGCCAGCTGAGGGTGCTTGTCCTTTTTTCACAGACCAAGAAACTGCCCTCCAGAGCCCAGGTGCCCGCACGGTCTCATTCTGACAGGTAAGTCCCCGCCACCCTCCCCTGGCACATTCCAGGCCCCTCCGTGGCCGTGTAAAGGTGGAGGCTTTGCAGTTGCTGGATGCCGTGGGTGCTAAGGCCGCGCCGCCCGAGCGGGGGAGGGGCTCTTCACCTGGGGTCCTGTTTGGGGTGGGGGAGGGGAGGCACCGGAACTAACTGGCGACCCTGTTCAGATGCAGGCCGTTCCAAGCCCCGGTTCTTCCCTTCATTCCTCTAACTGGCCTCTCCAAGCCCCGGCGTCCTCACCTGCAAAATGCGCATAATGGAGCACCTGCCTCATTGCTCAAGTGACAGCTAAACAGGATGGAGAAGAAAATACACTAAGCACGGTGGATAGCAATAGTGTTGGCATCTGGCCTCAGCCTCCTAGTCTATAAAGTCGGGTCGGAAAGTCTCGTCTACGCCAGCTTCATAGAATGGTCACTGGTTTAACGACCATTTATTGAGCGCCTACATATGCAGGCATTTATGGTGTTTTGGGCTCCCTCACCCTGTGTCTCACTCCTAGGGGGTAGGGGGTGGGAGGCTCACTGCAACTGCAGCCCCAGCACCCCAGACGCGGGGTGGGGGTGGGGGGTGCAGGCTCGGAGGGGAGGAGAGGTTGGAGGTGGCGTGCTGGACTCCAATCAGCGGTCCACAGCGCCACCTAGTGGCGACAGGCAGCCATGCCAGAAGACTTGTGCCTTCTGTCTTTCCGGGCTCTCAAAGACGACAACCAGGCTCCCTTCAAGGGCTCACAGGCCGTGGGGAGCCAGGACTCGGTGCCAGAGCCAGCGACCCCATAATATTTCTGGGCGCTTCCCAGGCTCCAGGAGGGTGGCAGGCAGAGCAGGGGCTTGGAAGGAGCCAGGCTCTGGGGTTGCTGGCAGGGCTTCTTGGCATACAACTTACCAACTAGTCTGGTCTTGGTTTCCTTTCTCTGCGAAATGCGTGATAGTAAAATACGTCCCTCCACACCCAGAATGGAAGCGAGGCCAGGAGGAGATGGGAAAGGGAAACGTGGAAGAGTTGGCTAGATCTTTCTCATGAGATGGCTAGTTGGCTAGTTGGCTAGATCTTTCTCATGAGATGATGGGTAGTACCGTGTGAGCTAGGAATGAACTGGGTAAGTCCAGGGACCTGCTGACTGAGCCAGGGTCCAGGGGTGAGGTTGGAGCCGTCGATAGGCCTTCCAGGGCCAGGCTGGCACAATGTGTGGGAGCAGGGGCTGCTTGGGGCTGATTTCCCCACAGAGCGTGTCTCCCCAGCTCATCCTTTCTTGCCCTTCATTCAACCAGTCTGAGCTGCCCCTGTGTGTCAGGCACTGGGCTGGGCGCTGGGAACACAGAGGGGACCAGACACCTCTATGCTGCATTCTGTCCAGGACTGCCTTACCTCCAGCCTGCCCTGGGCTCCTCTGAGGCCGAGGGTCTGAAATGCCTGTTTTTGAAACAGCCATAAAAAGCGGTGGTGGGGGGGGGGGGCACCTGTCTGGCTCATTCAGTAGAGCGTTGCAACTCTTGATTTAGAGTTGTGAGTTTGAGCCCCACATTGGGTGGGGTTTTTTATTTAAAAAATAAAATAAAAACTTTAGAAAAGAGGGGCGTGCATCTGGGTGGCTCAGTCGGTTAAGCGTTCAACTTTTGATTTGGGTTCAGGTCAGGATCTCATGGTTGGGATCTCAATGTGGGATTGAGCCCCACATTGGGCTTCTCGCCGAGTGTGGAGCCTGCTTGAGATTCTCTCTCTCCTTCCTTCTCTCTCCTCCTCCCCCGCTCATAAGAATGTCTCTCAATAAATAGATAAACATTTTTTAAAAAGACACAGAGAACAGATTGGTGGTTGACCAAGAGGAAGGTGGGAGTGGGCAAAATGAGTGCAGAGCATCAAAAGGTATAAACTCCAGTTAAAACGAGTAAGTCCTAGGGACGTCCTGTAGAGCACAGTGACGACAGTTAACGGTACTGTATTGCATATTTGAAAGTTGCTGAAAGAGTAGATCTTAAAAGTTCTCATTACAAGAAGAAAAACGTAACTACGTGTTGTGATGGATGTTAACTGGACTTACTGAGGTGATCATTTTGCGATATGTACAAATAGCAAATCATCTTGTACCTCTGAAAATAATGTTGTGTACTGCTATTTGTATACATGGAATAAATGTTATGTGCCAATTATATCTCATTTTCGAAAAAGATAAGTAAGTGGTGATGGACATGTTAATGAACTCAACGGTGGGGATCCTTTCACAGTGTGTATCGTCACATTGTACACTTCAAACACATAATTTTGTCAGTAAAGTTGGGAAGTGAAGTTATTAATAGAATGAAAAAATAATTAAGTGAATCTGAAAAGAAAGAGTGAATCAGAGGAGAGGAATCAGAGACAGAGTATGGACACTCTTTCAAAATGGTTGCAGTGGAAGGAAGGCAAGATATCGGGTGGGGGGCAGGAGGCTATGGAGAAAGTAGGATCAAGAGAGGAGCGCTTGTTTCCAGATAGGAATAGCAAAGCTTGTTTGTATCCTCATGAGAATGACCCAGCTGGTTCTTTGAAGGGATCAATACAGTTGCTAACCCCCTGGCCAGACTCAGTAGCAAAAATAGAGAAAAGTCAAATTACCAATATCAGGAATAAGAAAAATGTGATCAGTACACATTCTGCAGATATTAAAAGGATTAAAAGAGAAATTTCTGAGCAATTTTGTGCCCATAAATTTGACATCTTACATGAAATGGGCAAATGCCTTGCAGGATTAAGCTGCCAAGCTCTCAAGAAGAAAGAGCCTGATTAGCCTAATATTCAGTAAAGAAATTGGAATTATTGGGCAAAATCTTCCTACAAAGAAACCTCCAAGTCCAAGTAGCTCCACTGGTGAATCCTATCAAACTTTTAGGGAAGAAATTACAACTCCACACAAACTCTCCCAGAAAATTGAAAAGGAAGGAATACTTCCCAATGAATTCTATGAAGCCAGCATTACTTTGACACCAAAACCAGACAAAGACATTACAAGAAAACTACAGCCCCAAATCCCTCCTGAACATTAGTGCAAAAATTCTAAACAAAATTCTAGCAAATCAAACCCAACAAATTATTGTCAAAAAAAAAGTGAGGGGCACTTGGATGGCTCTGTCAGTTGAGTGTCCAACTCTTGATTTCAGCTCAGGTCATGGTCCCAGGGCTGTGAGGTGGAGCCCCATGTCAGGCACCATGTCAGGCTTGAGATTCTCCCTCTCCCTCCACCCCCGTCCCTCTGCCCCTCTCCCCTGCTACACGCATGCTCTCTCTCTCTCAAAAATAAAAACAAAATGAGTGGAGCTTATTTGAGGAACGTGAGGTTGACTTAACACTTGAAAATCAATCAATGTAATTAGCCATGTTTAGAAATTTTAAAAGGGGCGCCTGGGTGGCGCAGTCGGTTAAGCGTCCGACTTCAGCCAGGTCACGATCTCGCGGTCCGTGAGTTCGAGCCCCGCGTCAGGCTCTGGGCTGATGGCTCAGAGCCTGGAGCCTGTTTCCGATTCTGTGTCTCCCTCTCTCTCTGCCCCTCCCCCGTTCATGCTCTGTCTCTCTCTGTCCCCCCAAAAAATAAATAAACGTTGGGAAAAAAAAAGAAATTTTAAAAGATGTAGAGAAAGCATTTAACAAAACCCAACATCCATTCTTGATAAAAATTCTCAGTTAAGTAGAAACACAACAGAACTTCCTCAGACTGATGAAGGACATCAATGAAAAACGCACATCTAACATTATATTTAAGGATGAAAGACTGAATGCTTTCCACATGAGATCAGAAGTAAGCTAAGGACAAGGTGCCTGGGTGGCTCAGTCAGTTAGGCATCCAACTTCAGCTCAGGTCATGATCTTGCGGTTTGTGAGTTCGAGCCCCACATCGGGCTCTGTGCTGACAGCCCAGAGTCTGGAGCCTACTTTGGAATCTGTGTCTCCCTCTCTCTGTCTGCCCCTCCCCTGCTCATGCTCTGTCTCTCTCTTTCTCTCAATAATAAATAAACGTTAAATTTTTTTTTTAAAAAAAGTAAGCCAAAGGCATCTATTCTCACACTTTCTGTTCAACATTGAATGAAACAGAATAGAAAATCCAGAATAAACTCACACGTATGTGAACAACTGATTTTCAGCAAAGGCGCAAAGGCAAGTTGGTGGAGAAAGAGCTGTCTCTCAACAAATGATGCAAGTGCAACTGGATATTCATTTACAAAATAACCGAGTTTCGATCCCTACCTCACACCATACAGAAAAAATTAACTCAAAATGGGCCATCGCCCTAAATGGAAAAGCCTTACATCATTATAAAGCTTCAAAAAGAAAATAAAAGAGAAAACCTTGCAGCCCAAGGGTTTCTTAAATGGGATACCAAAAACACAATGCACAAAAGAAAAACAGTGATAAACCAGATTTCGAGTTAAAATCTTCTGCTATGTGAAAAACACTGGTGAGAGAATGGAAAGACAAGCCATAGATGGGGAGAAAAGACTTGGAAATCCGATATGTGATAAAGGACTTATATCTAGACTATGGGAAGAATTCTCAAGCCTCAGTAAGAAAACGAGCAAGACAATTTTTTGAGAAAGATTTGAACAGATACTTCACAGAAATTAGTGCGTGGTGAACACAGCCATGAAAAGGTATCCAACATGGTTAATTATTGAGGAAGTGCAAAGTAAAACCACGATGAGGTATCACCACACACCCACACCAAATCCTGGCAAGGACATGGAAGAACGTGGGGGACCCTACATGGCTGGTGGAGGTGTAGAATCATGCAACCACTTGGGAAAATACGCTGGCAGTTTCTTATAAAGCTGAACATACAGCTTTCCACCCCCCGAGTATTTGCCCAGGAGAAATGCAAGTGTGTGTCCATATGAAGGCATGTACATGAATGTTCATAGCGGCTTTGTTTGTAATAACAACAACAGAAACCTGGAAGTAAGACGAGCGCCCATCAGTAGGTAAATGGATAAGTAAGCTATGGTATATCCATTCAGAGGAATATCGCTGAGCAGTAAAAAGGAACATGCTATTGATACATGCTACAAAATGAGCAAACCTCAAATTAATCATGTTGAATGAAAGCAGCCCAACAAAAAGAAGAGTACATGCTGTATAAACCCACGGATATAAAATGTTAGAAAATACAAAGTCATGTATAGAAATGGACAGCAGATTCACGGTTGCCTGGAGATGGAGCAGGGGTGTGGCGGGGAGGCCGGTAAAGAAGGGATTCCCAAGGCAGGGTGCCTGGGTGGCTCAGTGGGTTAAGCGGCTGACTTCAGCTCAGGTCATGATCTCACGGTTCACGGGTTTGAGCCCCGCATTGGGCTCTGTGCTGACGGCTCAGAGCCTGGAGTCGGCTTCAGATTCTGTGTCTCTGTCTCTCTCTCTGCCCCTCCCCTGTTCACACTCTGTCTCTGTCTCTCTCTCTCTTTCTCTCAAAAATACATTTTAAAAAAACATTAAGGACGGATTCCCAAGGGGCAAGAGGAAATTTTTTCTTAGCATGATGGAAACGTTCATTATCCTGATTGTGGTGATGGTTTCCTTAGTGATGTTTGTCACTTTAAATAGGTGTGAGCCCCTCACACCCACCCCGGGTGGCTCAGTCTGTTAAGCGTCTGACTCTTGATTTCCACCCAGGTCCTGACCTCACAGCTCATGAAACTGAGCCCCATGTTGGGCTCTGCCCTGACAGCACGGAGCCTGCTTGGGACTCTCTCTTCCCCCCTCTCTCTGCCCCTTCCTCTCCCTCTCAAAATAAACAAATAAACTTAAAAAACACGTGGTTTATTTTACCTCAAGTACACCTCAATAAACTGTTAAAAAATAAGTTTGGCGAATATCGTATTTGGAATTTGTATTCCAAGTCAGTCTTCTGGGACACGTGATTGTTTTGTTTCTCTTGGAATTACAGAACAACAACAAAGAAGCCCAACATTAAAGCCTACACACCTCTCCCCGTTCCGCAGCTATTGCGGGCTGCAATAACAAGGTCATTTTCTGTATGTGCCACGGTGAGGCAACAGGATTAGTCTTGAAGGTCATGCTTCCATTCTTGTGAGATGAGGGGCCGAGAGGATGTTGTCGCTTTGAGCACCAAAAGAGGGCAAGAGCAGATCACCCCAACCTCAGGACTGAAAAAGTCCCCTCCTTGTGTCCCGTTTTGCTTTCTAGAGAGGTGAGTGGCTGCGGTTTGGAAGGAAAAGAAGAGTGAAGTGTCAGCTGGAGCTCAGCCCTCTGTGGCCACCCACCCCGCCCCCTGGTCCCCGTAAGCGGCAGTGTCACGTAGAGGGGCGTCTTTGCGCCTGCGCGTGGTGGCAGAGAGAAGGAAGACAAGGTGACCAGAGGTTTTCAGGTTACAGGGTACTATGACTTTGGATAGACACACTCAGGGGGAGTCCCAAACTCGCTCAGTGCCTCTGCCGTCTTGCTGCCCCAAAGACAGCTGCCTCCCACTCAGCACAGAGAGCATCCTCAGAGAATAGCCAGAGCCAGGAGGCCACCAGCCAGATGCAGGGGGTGACCTGGCCTTGCGCGCGTAGGTCAAGATGGGGACCGGGTGGAGGTTCCAGCAACAGCTGCTGTGACCACCCCTTGGGGACAGCTGCAGTATCGGCCATCCGTGCTTTGCACACCCAGGACCATGCATGCGTCCACACCGCGGGGGAGATTGTACCTGGCCTCACATCACGGTTTGGTCACTTACCAGCCCTGTGCTTTGGGCAAGTTACTTGACATGCCCCGGTCTCTCCATCAATAAAATGGAGACAACACAGTTGCAAGACTTAAAGGAGCTAGTAGCTGCCCAAGGTCTAGACGGGCTCCCGACACAGGGCATGCTTGCTGACGCGTTTGCTATTGTTGCGTTATTCTATCCTTTTACACACCCCTCTCCTGCCCTTTTCTACACCCATTGGAACCCAGGCCCGTGTACGTGGCCGACCAAACATCCGACCGCTTCACTCCTGGGTGTGGCGGGCAGTTCCCTAACACAGACCGAGTTCTTCAGGTCTGGGGCTCTTGCTGTTTATATCTACCGCTCTAGCTACTAAGAACCGCACAGGAAACCCGGAACCCACGTCTTGGGGCCGGGAGGCCTGGGCGGGCTGATCCGTGCAGGTCCTGCCATCTCCAGCAGGGGGCGATCGGCACCAAGCTTTGCTGGACATCGAGCGTTGTTCCTCCCGACCCGGAGGTGGGGAGGTGGGGGGGTGGGGGGGGTGGGGGGGGGGGGGGGCCCGGGGCCCGGGAACGACTCGCTGATTACTGTTGGAGGGAGAGCGGCTCAGGTTCGAAAGCTGCGGGTGGATTTGAGGGCACAGCACTTCCCCAGACCCCTGGCTTTCCTAGTTCCCATCTGTCCCCGCTTTCTGGAGGAGGAGCCTCTTGCCATAGGTGGCTTTGCCTCAGTTTCCCAGTGTGTAAAACAGGGGTTGTCATCTCTGCCTCCTCCGAGGTTTCCCGCAGGTGAATGAATCCCTAGCAGGAAGGGCAGGTCCGGGAGGCTCCGGGGGCAGTCCACAAACACAGCTGGGAAAAGCCATTTCCGTAAGAAGCAACACCAGAGAATGGAAGAGGCTGTCCCAAACCCGGAGCAGGTGGCCTCCAGCCAGCTGCTGATGCACCAGCTGCAGTGTCCCCAACTGTCCCAGATCTTGGTCCCATAGTGCCCTGCCCTTCCCCGCGCGCCCCACCCCACCCCCCTCCCCCGCGTCAATCCTTGCACCAAGGAGGGGCTTCTAAGCCCGAGTTGAGGACTTCCCCACCCCCTCCTGATCCAAACAGCACAAATGAAACACCAAAAAAAAAAAAAAAAAAATCAAATTTTATTGTTTGATTAATAAACTGGATTGGAGGGGCAAAAGTGGGGTGTGTGGGGACACACCCAGCTTTGATTAGTCAGAAACTCCTGTTAACCATGTACAAAATGTTACAAAAATCACGTAAAAAAGAGGGTCAGCAAAGCAGCAGCCTTAGGGAGGGCTCAAGGTTCCTGGGAGGCTGGGAAATGGGCCCAGCCTGGCCTCCAGGGTGTGGCCGTGGGACTGGGGGCGCCTGGGGGCCACACGCCCTCTCCACCACCAGGCACCCATGCTCTCCTCCCTCCTCGCGTACAAATTGCTACGAAATCGCCTTCAAATGGGCATAAACACCACAGGCCAAGGCACTGCCAGAAATGCCACGGGCCCTGAGCTGGGCACTGGGCACCCCCTTGCCCGGTGGCCCAGGCCTGGAGAAGGGACGCTCTTGTTGTCCACGCCTAGGAGTGGGGCAGGCACGGGACCCCGGGGCTGGGGAGGGGCTCCACTCCCCAGAGAGGCAGCGGCCGTGGGAGGTCCGAGCAGGCCGCCAGAGCAAAACACAGCCGGGGCTTTGGACAGTGCCAAGTCTGCGGAGAGGACCCGCGGTCCTGTCCGGCCACTGCGGTGTGGCCTGAGTGGTGCTGTCGCGGCACGGTCCTGCGGGAGCTGCTGCCCCAGGCCGGGGCGCTAGTTGGGGTAGCACATGCAGCATCCTGTGCCTGCCGCCTCCACGCTGGCCTTGGCACCAGGTCCCAAGAGCCCGTCGGTGACAGAGTGCTCCATGATGATGTCCTCTACCCGGGTGATGTACAGGACTGTCAGCAGCACCCCCAGGAACTGAAGAGAAAGGGCAGGGTGGGCGAGAGCATGCGGGGCATGTATGGCCCTCTCTGGCAGCCCCCAACCCGGACCCTCCTCTCCCCCTCCCAGGAAATCCCAGAGACCCTCCGTGCGCCCCATCAGCAGAGGCCCCTCCGCTCTGGGACCCCTGTCTCCACCCCGGCCATGCCACTCACTATCCAGGGGACCTCGGGGAAGTCACTCAACCTTGCCAAGCCTCAGTTGCCTCCTCTGTAAAGTGGGCATGATAACAGCATCTACCTCACAGAATTGCAGAAGGCAGTGTCGGCGAAGCACTTGGAAGAGCTTTATAAGCAGAGCTACTGCCATTTGCCCTCCCTTCCAGCCCTTTCCGCCCTCCAGGTGAGCCCAGACTGATGGTACAAGAGTGTTCTTCACCCCACCCCGTTGTACCTTTTCTGCTCTCTGTCACCACCAAGCCATGCTTTCTCCGAACCGACACCTTGCCCGCCACCCTACTTCCAGCTCCCCTCCCTGGGTGGAGGGGGGACCAGCCCACCTGGGGGAGCAGGATGCCCAGCAGGAGGCCCGCCATGATGGTGTAGTTGTCCATGAACCAGATGATCACGGCGTTGGTGCAGCCTCGCACGTAGATGACATCCTGCACGCTGAGGCGCTGCACAGGGAGGAGCCTGGCTGACACCTGACCCGGCAGAGCCCCAGCCCCCACTCTGCTGCTCACTTGACGTCCAGGCAAGTCCCTCCACCTCGGTAAGCCTCAGTTTCTCACATGCACTACGAGCAGGTGGCTCTAACCGGCGGGTCTCAGTGGGCAGCAGTGTTCCTTAGAGAGCACCAAGGACATTCTGGTGGCACTTCTGGGTGTCACAGCAGCTGGGGTTGGGGGCTGAGGGACTACGGAGCTAAGGGCGATCCTATCCCACAAACAACGGCCCTGTCTACCTGCCTCTCAGAAGTCCCCCAGGGGCATCTAGACGGCTGGAAACCCATCCATAATTATCTGAGCCAAAAGCCCAACTTCAGGTACTTATAAAAACCACAGTGTTTTCTGTGTGGTTTTACTGTGCACAAGTACATAGTATACATACATACACACACACACACACACACACGTATGCTATATATAACTTTGCATAAATACTACTATGTAAATTACAGAATGATTATACGGTATTTTGTCTGGAATTTTATCAAGAATTGTTCGCCATATTGGAAAAATAACGCCTGTGGTATACACGTTCCCACTCGCCCTGCCGGGGGTGTCAGCTGCCCCTGTGGTACAAACCCGTGACTGCTTTTTTTGCGTCTTCTGTTGTATCTAATGCCTGAGCATTTCCATGTGAAGTATGCTATAGGATTGTAAGTTGTTCTATTTCTCCTTTTATCTCGGATCCATACCTCGTTCTGAAATTGGGTGTGTCGGTAGGTTATATTATCTGTGGATTTCACTTCGAGATAATAACAAGGGCATTCCCACACGATTTTATAATACCTGGGCATCGGGTCTGATGGCTTGAGAACCTCTGCTAGTCTATGGCTCTCCAGCTGAAGTGTGTGTCAAGCACCTGCTGGGCTCTGCCCCAGGAATGTGTGTTTCTGGCAAGTTCCCAAGGCTGCTGTCACTGCTGGCCCAGGGAACTCACTCCTCACGGGCACCTCAAGCCATCATGATTTTTAGCTCCCTCCCAACACCACCCCAGTGTCTCTCTTAGTCCCCGGAGTTGCAAGGCAGACCGGTGCTGAGCACGGCTGGGCACACGGGCGTGCGGGGGGCACCGGCAAAGGCACGCTGACCTCACACCGAAAACCCACAGTAGGTGCTCAGTAAACACAGGCAGGCAGCCCCTCCCAGCCTGGGGGGTTCTTGGCTCCCTGAGTCCTTCTGTATCTGGGCACAGGTGGAAAATCCTGGCAGCACCTGACTCCTATTCACAGCCAGGAGCCCCACCCCCAGGAACCCTTCCAGTCACCCCGCGGAGGGGACAGGAAGAGCAACCTTTCTCAAGGAAAGAGATCCCAGAGACATTACCTCCTTGTCAATAGTTCTGTAGCCGCACATGGTGTTGACAACTTCTGTCTGAAACAGAAATGTGTATTAGCTGACACATAATGGTTACTGTCCAAGATGCTATCAGTCTCCCCTTTTACTGATGAAAGGACGGAGGCACAGAGTCCGCACGAATGGAGCCGAGATTCCCTCCCAGGCCATCTGGCTAGAGTCTGCATCCTAGCCTCCCCACGCCCCCGCGCCCGCCAAGAGATGCCCAGGAGGAGGGACAGGAAGGTTAGGAACCCGGAGAAAAGCGTGCCATCCCGGGCTCCCTTGCCGCCCCAGGGCCACAGCTTCGCGATATGGCCATACTCGGTCTCAGAGATGAGGGCTGGGCTGTTCTCGCTCCGCGGACTCTTATGAGGCAAAACCTCAGATGGCAGCCAGGACCCTGGCCAGTTGTGGTTTACCTGAGGACAAGGCTGAGGCCGCTGACCACACTTCCCTGCCCCTGCAGACTGCCAGCCCACCAGCCAAGGCACCACCCGGGTGTTCTTCTGGGAAGAGAGTTGCTCTCAGGACAGGGAAAGCTGGGGTCGGCCCTGGACCCCCTCAAGCCCCTTCTCAGCGTCAGGACTGGCAGGGGCACATTCCAGCACTGTCTATGCCCCGTGCGGCCTCCTTCTCATTCTACAAAGTGACAGAAAGCTAGATGCCCCGGCCCCACGCTGTGACATCCAACTGAGAGCTGCTGTCGCTCAGGGCACTGCAGGTGGCAGCAGCGAGAGCAGGAGAGTGGCCTGGGCAGCCTCTGGCATCATGCTACCTGGTCCGGGTCTTGCTCTGCTACTTATGAGCTCTGTGACCCGTCTTAGATGGCGCTCAATCAGTATTTGTTGAATGAATGAATGAGATTCCTTGGTGTCTTTGATGAAGCAATGGTGATCAGTAAACCCACCTCATGGGGCTGTTTTGACCATAAAGTGAGGTACACCCGTCAACGGCTTATCTCAGGGCCAGCCACGTGGAAGAACAAAGGGATGCTGGCTGGAGTGACTTTGGACATGATCCCAGCCCCTGGAAGGCAAGGAAGGCTGTCAACTCCCCTTCCAAAAGAGCAGGTTGGACCGCAGGCCTCATCTCAGATGTCAGGACCTGGTTTGTGGGCAAAATAACCTCCCTCAGTCTAGACTGTACCCCAGGCGCCCTCTGATCCCAAACTGGCCAGCATCCACTTAACACAGGTCAGCATTTGTGTCTCCTCCAGGGGGTGAACATGACCCCCATGGAGAGGGTCAGGCCTGGGAAGCAGGTGCATGATAGAATGACGGGAATGATAGAAAATGGTAGAAAACACCTTACTTGTTCATTCATTCACTGAACAAATATTAACTGAGCACCTATTATGTACCAATCAATGGTCTAGGTGTTGGGAATGTAGAGAACAAAGGAAAGTCCTTGCCTTCATGGAACTTATATTCTAGAAAGGGGGACCCACAATGAACGTAATAAGTAGGTCATCTGCATGGTAACAAGATTAACCACTTTGCACGGTGCTCCCAGCCCTGGAGCCATCGCCCCTGCCCTCAGGGAGCAGACATGCACCTGGCAAGGCCTCCTTTGCACCCACAGCCCCGACCCCTCCTCTGGACACGCCTCCCCTGCCAGGAGAGCCCCCTCCGAGGGGTGGGGGGTAAGAGGCTTTCATGGCTCTTTCCAAAGGTAAAGCCTGTCTAGGTTTGAGCACAGAACGAGTATTCTCCAGAGCCTCTGCTGAAGGTTCGCAGGCCCTGAGACCAGTACGTGGTGGCCTTTTCCATCTGGCACAGGGCCACAGACAGGAGGTCACGAAGGGGGCTTCTGAACAGCCCAAAAATGAACGCAGCAAAGTTCACAAGGGTTCTTCCCAAGTGCCGCCTCTCACTCTGGCACAGGGCTGATGAGCTGGGGTACCTGGGGTCTGAGAGGCCAGGGGGAAGGGGGAGAGAGGCCTTGGGGGACAGGCCCCCTAAGGGTAGCCAAAACTGAGAGGGTGGATATCTATAAACATGGGCCCAAGAGCTCAACAGGCACGGCAGTCTGAGGCCATTTAACGGAGAGGCAGAGTGCCCTCTACGCCAACCCAGGCCTTGGGGACATCACAGCATAACCAAATTTTACCCGAGTGATCCCTGTTGCTGTTTCCAGTCTCCTGTAGGAAGACTTGTATAAGACATTTCTTTTAATGCTGAGAGCTAGGAGGAGAAAGTGACTTTCCCTGAAGAAGCAGCTTGCTTTCCTCCGTTGAACATAACAATGTATATTATGTTCACGTCTCCCCTTTTCCTTTGGCTGCCAGGAAGCTCTCAACCACCAAGCATAAGGCTCTGGCTTCTGATTATTTTCAATTTGAGTTTTTTTCTGTGTATTTCCTGTGTGTCCATTCAGACCCGTGGCTAAATGAAATAGGGTAAAATAAAAAGATCCATACACGAGTTCACACGCAGATTCTAGGAAGGAAGGAAACACCCTCTTTTCTATCGCGAGAGGAAAATCACGTGGGAGACACAAGGTGAGCCCACCAGTGGTTCTGTAATACAGGACCAGAGATAGCCCAGCTGGGTGAGTGTCACCTCCCCACCTCACTGTTCCCGTCCAGATGCGGACTTGACACTTCGCTTCTCTGCAGGGTCCGTGTTGATATGCCCAGCCTGGACTTTTCCCCACACTCCAGACGCCTATATCCACCTGCCTCTTGGACATCCCTGCTGGAATGTCACCCAGCTCCCAAGCTCCGCCTGTCACACTGAACCCCTGATCCCCCAAACCTGCCTCACTGCTGTCCTCCCCTCTCAGGCAACAGTAGCCCCGTCTTTCGTGTGGCTCAAACCAAAACCCGGGAGTCCTCCTTATTTCTCCCTTTCCCCCACCTCCCATATCTGAACTGTCGGCAAATCTTGTGCAATTACGTGCAAAGCAAAGCCAGAAGCTGACCAGGTTTTATCACCTCCGCTACCATCGCCTGACTCTGAGCCTCTGTCTTCTCCCACCTGGTGGGGTGGGTGCTTCCCGGAACCCCTGAAACACTGCGAGCACAATCGGCAGGAGCCTTAGCTGTCAGCCCTTGTGATGATTGTTACGTGTCGTTAATTTTATGTGTCAACTTGACCGGGCCCGGGGTGGGGTGCCCAGATATTTAGTCAAACGTTATTCTGGGTGTTTCTCTGAGGGTGTTTTTCAGGGAGATTAATATGTAAATCAGTACATGGAGTAAGGCAGATTGCTCTCCCTAATGCGGGTGGGCCTCATCCGATCAGTGGAAGGCCTGCACAGAACAAAAAGGCTGCCCTCCCCCAAGTAACTGAGAATTCTTCCCGCCCGACGAACTGCCCACCTGAACTGAGACACTGGCTCTTCCTGGCTCTTGAGCCTCCAGCCCTCGGACAGGAACTACCCCGTCTGCTCTCCTGCTTCTCAGGCTGTTGGACTCAGACTGGAGCTAAACCCTTGGCTCTCCTGGATACCCAGCTTGCTGACTCGTCCTGCAGACCTTGCTCTCGCTAACCAGCATCTCAGAGCCTGCTTCCCGGACAGTCTGACCTGTGACACACGGACCGCCCCTAATCAGACTCCCCATGTTCACCTCTGCCCTCCCAGCAGTCAGCGTGATCCTAGTAAACCTGAAGTCAGATCTGCCACTTAGCCACTCAAGCCCTCCATTTGACTCCTTGTCCCTCCAGGGAAAACCAGAGTCCTGACCATGGTCTTCAGGGCACCCATGACCTCCCCAGCTTGATCTGCTACTGTTCTCCCCCATGCTCACTCTGCTCCAGCCACAGTGGTTTCTGTGCTGTTTCTCAAATGCACCGGGGCAATTCCCACCCCAGGGCCTTTGCATGTGCACTTCTCTGCCAGGAAGTACATCCTCCAGATATGCATGGCTTACTCCTTCACTTCCTTCAGGGCGTTATGAGAACTACCTTCTCAGTATCTAAAATCACAATCTTTCACGCCCCTGCTTTATTTTTCTCCTTAGCATTTACCACCTTTGAGGGTACAATCTGGCCCATACTTTGTTGGTCTAGAATGTCAGTACCGTGCAGGCAGAGTTCTCCACGTGTCTACAGACCCCCAGGACCTCGAATCACATCTGGCACATAGCGGGTCCTCAACAAATATATGCTGAATGAATGAACACACGTAGGGCTTCCAGAGTTTGACGTGGACATTCAGGTGCCACTGCCCTATGTGACAAAGTTCAGGATCACTGCCCCCCCCCACCCCCCCCCCCACACACAAACACAGGCTTCTCTGAAAATGCTGGGCTCTTCTCCAGCGCTCCCCCTTCCCAGAAAGCTACCCTAAAACGGCAGCTAAAATTTCCAAACAAGCCTTCTCTCCTGGTCCAGGCTCTTTTTAGGGCCGGTGCACTTGGCACTGACTCCCTGACTCAAGGGTGAGCCCCCCCCCCCCCCAACGCCCACCGGCAGCTGCTTGGTTTACAGAATCCAGCAGTGGGCACAGAATGGTAGAGATGTTCGAAAAGACATTTTCCATGACTGTTCAGGCATGAGTAGTTGCAAAGCTCTCCACCTCATTCCAATCCAGAAACCGAGCAGTTGGGGGACACGTTAGTCAAACACAGGATTGAAGAAGCCCTTCGTTTATAAGTGGCGACTACACAGGACAGCCTCCCGCGAAGGCAGGCCCCTGATGTTTGGGTGCCTCAATTTCTTCATCTGTACAGTGGGTAAAACAGGACCCACCCCAAGGTGTTGTGGAAAGAGCTGAATAATCCAAGAGAGCCTAGGACCGGCCTGCACGTGAGAAGTGTTCACTAGCTGCTCACGACCACTGCTCTTAAAGACCAGCCTTCCACGCCCCCACCCCCAGATGCACCCCTGTCAGTGGCCCTGGGGACTCGGGAAGCCGTGGCAACGACCACCACCTCCTGCCCCACCCCCACCCCCTTCCTGAAAGACGAGAGGCGCCTGGCCAGCCCGGGAGGCCAGGAGCAGCGGGTACCGTGTTTCTGACGCAGCAGGTGTAAGGCACCCCGCAGGCCAGGGGTCCGGGGGCGTCGCAGGCGTGGTACTGGTTTTTGCTCCAATCCCGGTAGTCTTCCCCACCGCAGCACTTAAACTGAGAGAGAGGCGAGCAGAGGGGTGCCGTGTCACCGCCGAGGCCCCAGGCACGGACCAGGAAGGGGCCCTGCCGGGAGACCCTGCGGCTTATGATGGGTCTCCTGGTAAGGGGAGCACCCGGGGCCGCGGTCGGCAGGTTGTCCTGTGCTCTCCTGGGAGGCAGTGAGCACCCCATCGCCGGAGGGGCATGCAGGCCAAGGCTGGGTAGCCTCCCAGGGTGGGTATGGGGAGGGTACCAAACACTGGAGGGAAAGTTCTCTTCGACCCCCATCTTCACGTCCCCAGTGCAGCAGCTCAACCCTGAAGGTCCCAGAGACTAGGGCTCCATGGATGCCCCCACAGCCCAGTGGCCTTATGCCACAGCCACCCCAGCTCGGCCTGGGGGTGTCCCTCAGCAAAGGGACACACACACGGCCTGCCATGTGGTCTCGGGACCGAGGGTGGGGACAGGGCGGGCCTCCTTTCCCCCTGGCTTAGCTTCTCCGGGCACCAGCCCCTGCACTGGCACAGATCCGAGGAGGCAGTGGCTCCCTGGAGGAGGAGGAGGAGGAGTGAGTGGAGGAGGGGGAGCGGGGGAGGAGCGGCCGTTCGTTGGGAGGTCAGGGAGGCCGCTCTGAAGACATGACACTTAATCTGAAACACGAACAGCAGGGAAGAGCCAGTCACCAGTGCATAGGCCCCACAGAATGAGCCAGTGGTATGTGGGCAGCGGGCACAGAGGCCTGTCAGGAGCAGGGGGAGTGAGAGGGGAGGGATGAAGGGGAGAGGCCGGCCTGGGCCGCACCACGCAGAGCCTACTGAGCCAGAATGAGTAGGGAGCTGAGATCATATTCTGAGTGATGGGGAGTCGCTGCAGGGTTGACTAGGGGAGTGATGATGCCAGAGAGACACAAAGCAGACACCCTTCCGCAGCCCCCCACAGAGCCTTTCCGGCAGTTTTTAGGACCTGGAAGTGCCTCCCCAGGGTGCAGTTAAAGGGCATTTGCTTTGCAGTCCAAGAGACCAGAGTTCAAATCCTCAGGCTACCCCTCCTAGCTGTGTGACTTTGGGCAAGCTGACCAGCCTCTCTGGGCCTCGGATCCTCATCCGCAAAGCAGGAAGAGCTATGCCAGCTTTGCACAGCTGAGCTGAGGGTGACAGAGCCAGGCCATACACGAAGCACTCAGCATGGGGCCTGGCACCGAGCATGAGTCACCCCCACCCCGCCCCACCCGGGGAGAAATGAAATCCCCAAGCCAGTTGAAGGCTGGTTCCAATAAAAACATCATGCTTCACCCGACGGTCAGAGCTGGCCGACACACCCCTGGCAGAGAGGGGCCTCCCGGAGGCTGCACCTGTTGTGACCACAGTGAAGGCCTGAGCCAAGGGAGTGGCCACTGCGGGTGGCCCTGGGTGCGGTGAGATTTGGTTCTCACTGACGGCTAGCACGGGAACCAGGTCCCAAGGCCATGTCCCCAGAAGTGCAACGTCAAGGCACAATGACATCAGGACATCAAGAGCGAGGGGCCGTCCGTATGCCCCCCCCCCACTCCCCGATGCAGATGAGGAACCTGAGGCTCAGGACTAAATGAGACCGAGGTGTAGAAGCCACTGAGGGCTTATCATTGCATTGACAGACTTGGGTAGACGTTGTGGGGAGAAGGACAGTGTCCCAAAATGATAATCGTCGCGTTCACAGAAGTGCTATGGGGGAAAAGGGGATGTCGTGTTCTGTTCCCCAATGCAGGAGGATGTGGGATCAGGGACGAGCTCTTTCCACATCAGGGCTGTCCCTGACTTGACAGGGAGTGAGCTCCCCGTCACTGAACGGACTCTGAACTGGGTGGCTTGGAGGTCACTCCCACCTCAAGGAAGGATGGTCTTTGCCCATCAGAGAAGGGTACCCTGGGACCCTGAAAGGTGGCTTGTAGTTTTACCTGACCTTATTCTTTTTGGGGGGAGGGGAGGGTGGTAACTAAGGAGAGACAAGAGTAAGGACATTCTGGGCCAGGCACATGGGCAGAGGACTGGTTGAGAAGGTCAGGCCCTACACTTGGTGGCTGTCTATGGCACACCATTGCCTCCCAACGTGGCCAGCTACTTGCTTTGGGAGCGGACAAGCCCCTGCTCCGTCACCCTCACCCTCTTGAGCAGGGTCCCGAGTCGGGGGGCAAAGGGCATGGCAGGTGTGTCTGACCACGGCGCCTGGCTCACCTCCTTCTGAACAAAGTCCATGATGTTTTTGAAGTCCAGATCGTCATAGTAGTTCTCGATTCCTCTTCGAATGTTGTCATTCAGAAAGTCGATGGTCTATTTAGATGGAGACAGTATGAAAGAAACAGACCTCCCCTCCCTGAGCCCAACCCAAGGTCTCCTAGGACTCGGGATTGGAACAGAGTGCCCACGTGCCCAAGGAGCTCCCACCCCGCCTGCACGAACGCCCCACCACATCCCTGCTCACACCCTCTCCATGCCCCCCGTGCCCATCTGATGCCTTAGTCCCTCTGCCATGTCTAAGCAGGAGTGATTCACACGCTTTCCCATACAGATCATCAGATAGGCCAGGACCCAAGAGATGGGGCCCTTCCCCAGGGAAGCAGCCACTCCAGGCTGGGACTGGGCTGGCCCTGGTGCCTGCCTGGTGCTCCTTCCACTATCCAAAGACAGGCCTGAAGTGAGTCTTCCTTTTGTCCTCCAGACCTCCTCTCCACTCTCAGCTGCTATCCAAGCTCTTGCGTTATAGATAAGGAAACTGAGGCCCAAAGAGGGGCCTGACTCTGCCAGGGCACAGAGCAGGCAGGCTAGGGGCCTGGCCAGGACTGGAAGTCAGCTCTCCTCACTTCCCCAGCGGTTCATCGCTGCGGGGCTCTGGCCTGAACAAAGGGCCCACCCCCTAGCTCGGACCGGGAGGGGTGCTGGCGCATCGCCCTCTCCCGGTCACACTGGGCCTTCTGGATCAACAGCTCGGCTGTTGTGCTGAAATCCAGGAGCACAAAAGGCCCCACAGCGGGCAGGGGTGGGGGCAGGAGCGTGGGCAGCCCAACCCCAAGCTCAGAGCAACAATCAGGGCTTTCAGAGCGGGGAGGCCCGCATATCACCAGAGATCGTGCTGGCACAAAGGGGGCATTCTTGGCTCTGGAGCCAGACGATCCCCAGGGGAGGCGCCTGTGGGCGCCCCTGGGAAAACCGGGCCCTGGGTCCCAGGCCTGGTCCTGGGCTGCAGGCCCCACCACAGCCCCTTCTCCTCTCTGAGCCTGAGTTACCCACTGGTGAACCAAACCTGCAGGCCCGTCTTTAAGGTAACTTCCAGGTCCGAGGCCCAAAGACTAAGCTGAGAGATGCTGTCGAGGCTCAGAGTCAAGAACAGGCCCCCGCAGCCAGCCAGGCCGCGGACGCTGCATTTAATACCCGAGCCTCCAGTTCCTTACCTGCAAAATGGGGAGGACGGTCCTCTGCCTTGTAGAGATGTGAGTGTAGACGGCCTCCAGAACAAAAGCCAGCGGCTAGCCTGGGACCCCACAAACACCCTGCAGCCCAGGGAGGCCATCTGACCACAGTCACCTCACTGGTCACTGGCAGAGAGATGCTGGAACCAAGGTGGCGAACCCCCAGCCTGACAACACTAAGAAGCCAAAATAAGAACTCAAGGTTCAGTTTGGGGTCATCTCCCCACATCATCTCCAGTATCAGGAAGAGAGGAACAAAGGGTACATCAGCCACGTGCTTCCCGACACTCACTGCTCAAAGCCCAGACAATAAAGGAGACCGGCTCGGGGAAGCCTATCTCTGTGGCCAGAAGGAAAACTCTCTGCTGATGAAGGCCAGCTGCTCAGAAGCAGACCTAGGAGCCGACAACCTTGACGGTGGCCTGCGGGGGACGTGGGGCAAGTCCACTCACAGGCGCGCCAACGACCGTGCTCTCACCAGCCCTCAGCCCCTGCGCTGATCCCGGGGCAGGGGCCGGCTGGCCACACAACCCGCGCAGAGCAGGGACCCGCCTGGCCTCAGGCCCACGCTTCTCAGAGGCCCCAGGCCATGAAACCTTTCCAACCTTGGGTGCCCGCCCCTCTGGGTGATGAAGGGACAGGCCAGCCAGCTGGGACACTGTTGGGGGCACCTAAGAAACAGGACACTAGGGTGGGGCCGGTCTGCCACCCAGGGTAGGGCAAGGGAATGAGCTCATGGCATTGAACGGCACGCTGCAGGGGGCCCCTGGGTGAGCGGAGATGCAGGGGTGATGCCAGGGTCAGGGCCTGTTTCAGTCAACTCTCGAGGCATTGCAGACACAGTCCCCCATGTCCCCCTGGACCTACCCCAGTCCAGTGGCCACCTCCTCGCCCCTCTACTGGGTCACATACTGTTGGGATTCCCCCGGGGCTAGAGCTGGGGGGCAGGGGATGAGGGCAGGAGGCCCGGGGCAGGGTCAGCCGAGGGGAGAAGCCTCTCCCTCCCTCTTTGGTGAGCCGCTCTGACCTTTCTCTCCAAACCGTCTCAGTCTCTGGGCACTTTCCAAACCTGCTGACTCCGAAAAAGGCCTCTGTGAAAATCAGGCCTCCCATCTGGTAAGCTGAGCCGGGCCCCTGCAGGGAAGGGAGGCCCCGCCAGAGGTCCTTGGAATGGGCAGGAGGAACAGATGTCCCAGGCTGCGTGGACCGTCCCCAGGTCCTCAGGGACCTCTTCGGATCACACTTGCTCTTGTGCTCTTGTGTGCATGGGCTGCCTGTGGCACCGTGAATATGTGGCCTCAGGGGCCACGTGGCCCGGGCTAAACTAAGCAAAGAGTAAGCAAACCTCAAAGGCCACAAGATTTTCGGAGCACAGTGTTTAAACCACCAGAGGCAAGCTACAAAGAACTGTCCTTTCTAGTTCTTTCTTTTAAATCTAGTGTTAAAGTTATCCAAAGCCTCCGCAGCAGCTTTCCCAGTAGAGGTGCTTTCTGCTTTTAAATGGAACTGGGGAGCCCGAGGAATCGGGGAGCCTGGGCCGCTCATTTGGTTAAGCGACCGACTCTTGGTCTTAGCTCAAGTCACGATCTCGGCTCAAGTCACGAGCTCATGGTTCGTGAGTTCCAGCCCCACATCAGGCTCTGCGCTGACAGCGTGGAGCCTGCTTGGGGTTCTGTCTCTCCTTCTTTCTGCCCCTCCCCTGCTTGTGCTTTCTCTCTCTCTCTCTCTCAAAATAAATAAATAAACTTTAAAAAACCGAATGAGGAATCAAGGGAGTGGGACCCGTGGCAGCCGCAACCCGGGGCTGGGAGGCTGGGAGGCTGGGAGCAGGCGGAGAAGGGAGGAGGGGCAGGACGTTGGCAGGAGCCTCCTGCCTGGCCTCTGGGGATGGAGCTTCCGCTGCCTTCTCCTCAGCTCCCGAGACCCCAGGCTGCGGCCCCACTGCCACCAGGACCAGCCCGGTTCCCACAGTGTGGAAGGGGGTGCTTGGCCTAGGACTTCCTTCCCTTGCACCTGGGCTGAGCCGGCACCTCCGGGTTTCCCTCAGTGCCCCAGACTGTGGGGACTTGTCCTCTTGCCTCCAGTCCTGAGAGGGGGCCCAAATCTAACAAGCGAGACCAGAAGAGAACCCAGGAAGCAAGAAAAAAGGAGCAGAGAAAGCTACAAGGTTCTCCGGAACACGTGCTAGACCCTTCCTCAGACCTGGCCGGACGTCACGGGTTTGATCCCGAGGGAGAGGAGGCCATGCTTCAGCTTCGCAGGTGTTTGGGGCTCCAGCTGTCCCTCCCACACTCTGTCCACAGCAGGGCACCCCGGCTGTGAGGGTCTGGCCAGATCTCAGCAGAACCTTCTCTACTTGGCTCCAGATGGGAAAGTTATATACGTTTGCGTGCTCAGCCAAGCGGGCCACCGTGCCTTCTCCTTTCTCCCTGCCCCTGAACTTCAAGTGCATGTCCAGAACCAGCTAGTGCCAGGGCCATAATAAAAAAAAAAAACAAAACAGGCTGGGTGCTGTCCACCACTCCCTGGCCCGGTGTTGGGTGTGACCACAGCACCCTCTGGTCAAGGCCAGGAAAGAGGCCACTCTTCACCCCTGCCTTGGTAGCAGAAGGAAGGTAGAGGCAAGGAGGCCTGCGACGGGCATACAGGTGCACCAGCTACAGCCCGGCACCCTCTGGGTGTCCCGCTCAGCTCTGCCTGACTGGGAACACATGGGCAGGAGCTGCCCTCCTCCCACACCCCTACACCCTCGGGAGAGGTCCTGGAACAAGCTGCAGTACTAGGAGGTCAAGGTGAGATGCGAACCATTGTGGAGGTCACTCAGACTCTCCTCCCATTGGCTGGGGTCAGGACACTGCACTTCAGATGCCCGGGCCCTCGGGTCTCGGTGCCACTAGGCTCTGTACAAACAGAGAAGCCACTTCAGTCTGACCACCAGGTCATGCCTGACAGCAGAAACCCCACCCAGGGTCAGGGATGGAGACTTTCTTCCTTATATCCAGGGGCATGTTTATATATTGCTGCCTGGCTGGGGCCATGGCCCGTGCACCTTCCTGGGAACCCAGCGTGAGGTCGTTAGCCTAATTTGTCCTCATTTGTCACCAAGAGCGACTTAGACTTGACTGGTAGCCCGTGGGGCCAGACTTGTTATCAGTGTGTCTCAGAGAAATATGTCTTCTCCTCTTGGTGAGGAGAAATGGAATCGCGAACTCACCTCCTCCCGGAAGCGGACCTTCATGGCTCCTCACCTTTTTCTCCACCTTACACCGCCCCTTCCTACTGCCATCAACAGCCAGGCTGTTTCCCTATCCTCACCATCGGCCAGTCTCATATTTTACATTCAGGTTGGAAGGGACATTGTTTTTTTTAGGTGGTATTTTTCCCCATGATTTTAAGAAAAAGAATATTTGGGAGCTAGGGAAAAAATACAAAGAAGAAATAAAAATCACCCTAGCCCTACCCTTCAGAGGATATAAAAGTTAATATGATAATATTTCTATTATCTTCCAGATTTTTCCAGGCCTAGTTTTTTCATGGTGGAGATCTGACCGCATTTATAATTTCCTATCTCATTTTTCAATGATTTTGAATTCTGCATCACAGGCATATGAGAACGTGGCCCACGATGAGCCTCCAAAGAGCTGAGAGCCCTGACGCTGAGGGTTCTTCCTGGGTTGCACACAGAGACCCTCCCCGACAGGCCCCATGAAGGGACACGCCATCCAATCCTCAGGGTTTGGGGATAATGAGATAATGAGAAACTCTCAGCCCTGACCTTGACCCATGGCGTCCTCAGCTGTGAGGTCTAGGGGGTGGAGGTCCTTCGGTGGAAGAAGGAGTGGTGGGTGTCATGGCCCCTGCTGAGCGACAGGGCACTGGGAAGATGGCTGATCGGGCCGCCTTTGTGAGAGTGCTCTGGAAACCAGAACTGCTGCTCACTTAGGGTACCGTTTATGAAAACAGTCGATGCTGCTGACCACAACCTGGACCTGGCTCTAGCCAGGAAAGCACTATTCCGTAACCTCTGGAAAGCCACAGGCTGGCTGGGAGCCCAGCGGCTGCACAGAAACACATCCCCACGGACGAATGGAATAAACCTCTCTCCCCTCAGGCTGCTGAGAAATGAACCAACACCCCGATCTTCCAGCTCTGAGCAGACAGTCTGAAAAGCAGAAAAGGGGGAAAGGGAGGAGCAGGTAGTAACACCAGATCGAAAAGATAACTGATGAGGCAAAGAAAAAGGGAAATAAAAGAATATTTTGAGACAAACGAAAATGGAAACACAACATACCAAGACTTTGGGGATGCGGCGGAAACAGTCACAAGAAGGAAGTTTATAGTGATAAACATCTACCTTAAGAAAAAAAGAGAACAATGTCAAATAAAAAATCTAACTTTACACCTCCAGGACGCAGAAGGAGAGGAGCGAACCAAGCCCCAAGTTAGTAGAGAGGGAAGGTAATAACAAAGATCTGAGCAGAAATAAATGAAGTAGAGACTAGAAAGTCAATTAAAAAAATATCTACAGGGGCACCTGGGGGCTCAGTCAGTTAAGCATCTGACTTCGGCTCAGGTCATGATCTCACAGCTAGTGGGTTCAAACCTTGCATCGGGCTCCGTGCTGACAGCTCAGGGCCTGGAGCCTGCTCTGGATTCTGTATCTCCCTCTCTCTCTCTGCTCTCTCTCCCTTTCCCAAAAATAAAATAAACATTAAAAAAATTAATAAAAAGACAAAAAATGAAAAAATAAAATTAAAAGTTAAAAAAGAAATAGAAAATCTGAACAGACCAATCACGGGTCAGGAACTAGTAAACTAGTAAATGTCCAGGGCCAGACACTTCACTGGTGAACTCTACCAAACACTTAAGGAATAATTAATACTAATCTTTCTCAAATTCTTCCAAGATATTGAAGAGGAGGAAACACTTTGAAGTCATTACGAGGCCAGCATTCCTCTGATACCAATGCCAAGCAAGAAGACTATAGGAAAAGACAAATACGGGCTAATATCTCTGATGAAGATAGCTACAAAAATCCTCAGAAAAACATCAGCAAACCAAATTCAACAGTACATTAAAAGGATCATACACCATGATCAAATGGGATTCATCCCTGGGATGCAAGAATGGTTCAACATCTGCAAATCAATCCATGTGATAACCACATTAACAATGAAGGATAAAAGTCACAGGATCATTTTAACAGATGCAGAAAAAGTATTTGACAAAATTTGACATCCTTTTCTGATTAAAAAAACACTCGACAAATTAGGTATAGAAAGAATGTACCGCAACATGACAAACACCATACATAATAAGCCCACAGCTGACATCATACTCAATGGTGAAAAGTAAAATCTTCTCCTCTAAGATCAGGAAGAGACAAATGTCCACTCTCACTACTTCTATTCAACATAGTCCCGGAAGTCCTAAGCCAGAGCAAAGAAATTAGGCAAGAAAAAGAAATAAAAGTCATCTAAATCAGAAACAAAGAAGTAAAATTTTCTGTTTGCACACGCCATGATCTTACATATACAAATCTTCAAGACTCCAGCAAAGATCTGTCAAAATTAATAAATGAATCCAGTAAAGTTGCAAGATACAAAAATCAGCATACAAAAATCATTTGCATTTCTATACACTAACAATGAACTATCCAAAAAAAAAAAAGAAATTAACAAACCCATTTACAATAGCATCAAGTTGAATAAACTATTTAGGGAGAAATTTAACCAAGGAAGTGGAAGATCTGTATACTGAAAATCATAAAACACTGATGAAAGAAATTGAAGACAACACAAATAAATGGAAAATTATCCCTTGTTCACAGATTGGGAGAATTAATATTACTAAACTATTCACACTACCCAAGGTGATCTACAGATTTAATGTTATACCTATCAAAATTCCAATGGCCTTTTTTCACAGAAATAGAAAAAAATAATCTTGAAGTTTGTATGGAACCATAACAGACCTCAAACAGCTAAAGCAACCTTGAGCACAAAAAGTAAGCTGGAGGCATCACACTTTCTGATTTCAAACTATATTACAAAGCTATAGGTATCAAAATAGTATGGTATTGGCAAAAAAAAAAAAAAAGACAAGACAAGACATACAGATCGACAAAACAGGATAGAGAGCCTAGAAATAAACCCAGTCATACCCACTAACTTTTGATAAAAGCACCAAGAATACACAACGGGAAAAAGATAGTCTCTTAAATGTTGCTGAGAAAACTAGATATCCACATGCAAAAGAATGAATTTGACCATCAGCTTACATCATACACAAAAGTCAATTCAAAATGGATAAAAGACCTAAACATAAGACCCGAAATTACAAGACTCTTAAAAGAAAACATAGGGGAAAAAGTCCTGCACGTTGGTCATGACAATGATTTTTTGGATCCGACATCAAATGCACAAGCAACAAAGGCAAAAATAAAGAAGTGGGACTACATTACACTAAAAGGTTTCAGGGCGCCTGGGTGGCTCCGTCGGTTAAAATCTGACTCTTGACTTCAGCTCAGGTCATGATCTCACGGCTTGTGGGTTCAAGCTTCACATCAGGCTCTGCGCTGACAGCATGGAGCCTGCTTGGGATTCTCTCTGTCTCCCCCCCGCTCTCTGTCCCTCCCCTGCTCACACTCTCTCTCTTTCAAAATCAATAAACATTTTTTTTTAAGTTTCAACAAAAGAAATAATCAAAAAAAATGCAAAGACAACCAACAGAATGGGAGAAAATATTTGTAAACCATATATCTGATAAGAAGTTAATATCCAAAATGTATAAGGAAACCTTACAACTAAATAGCAAACAACAATGACAACAATTATGATCTGATTAAAAATGGGCAGAGGAACTAAATAGATGTTTTCGTAAAGAAGACATCCAGATGGCCAACGGGTATATGAAGAGACACTCAACATCACTCATCATCAGGGAAATGAGAACTGAAACCTCAGTGAGATACCACCTCATGCCTATTTGAATGGCTATTATCAAAAAGACAGGAGGTAACAAATATTGGAGGGGAGAAAAGGAAACCTTTGTACGCTGTAGGTGGGGATGTAAATTGGCACAACCATTATGGAAAACAGTATGAAAGTTCCTCCAAAAATTAAAAATAATGGTGCAATATATCCTTTGGCTATATACAGTACAGCATTGTTCACAATAGCCAAACTATGGAAACAACCTAAGTACCCATTGACGGATAATGGAGATATATATGTATACGTTTTTTAATTCATACATTTTTATTTTATTTTTTTACAGTTTATTTATTGATTTTTGAGAGAGAGACAGTGAACAAGCATGAGTCAGGGGAGGGCAGAGAGAGAAGGAGACAGAGAATCCCAAGCAAGCTCCCGGCTGTCAGTGCAGAGCCTGACATGGGGCTTGATCTCACAAACTGTGAGATCATGACCTGAGCTGAAATCAAGAGTCAGATGCTTAACCAACTGAGCCACCCAAGAGCCCCTATATATTTTTATTTTTATGTTGTATCGTACGTATATTCATCCATTGCATACACACACAATGAAATATTCTTTAGCCATAAAAAAAAAAAAGAAGGAAATCTTCCATTTGTAACAACACGGATGGACCTAGAGAGCATTATGCCGAGTGAAATAAGCCAGACAGAGAAAGACAAATACTGTATGGTATCACTTACACGTGGAGTCTACAAAAAAGTTGGGCGGGGGGCGGGGAGGGTAGTGGAGCCTGGGTGGCTCAGTCGGTTAAGAGTCTGACTTCAGCTCAGGTCATGATATTATGGTTCGTGAGTTCGAGCTCCGTGTTGGGCTCCGTGCTGGCAGTGCAAAGCCTGCTTAGGATTCTTGCTCTCTCCTCTCTCTCTTCCCCTTCCCTGCTCATGCTTTCTCTCTCTCTTCCCCTTCCCTGCTCATGCTCTCTCTCTCTCTCTCAAAATAAGCAAATAAACAAACAAATAAATAAATAATTTTTTTAAGAAAGGGAAACCCATAGAACCAGGGAGTAGAAAAGGAGTTACCAAGGCCTAGGTAGGAGTGGTGGAAGAGGGAGACGTTGGTCAGGGGTATGAACTCTGAGTTATATGACGAATAAGTTCTCGGGATCTAATGCATGTCGTGGTGACTATAGTTAACAACAGCATATTCTATATGTGAGATCTGCTGAGAATAGGTCTTGAGTATTCTCACTAAAGAAAAAAAAATTACTGTCTGAGGTGATGGATGTGTCATTTAACTGGATTGTGGTAATCACTTCACATTGCACAGTTTGAATATATTACAATTTTACTTGTCTCCTATACCTCAGTGAAGCTGGGGTCGGGGAGGAACAAAGAACTGAAAAAAAAGACTGAGCCGACTCGATCTTGCTGTGTGCTCTCAGTTTTCCCAACCTCTCTGTGCCTCACTGACTCCACTGAGATGGGAATCTCCCCTCCCCTCTCCTGGAGTCCATGAAATGGAAAGAAGGCCCCTGGATTCCGGGGGTGGAGACAAGCCTGTGTTTAAGGCCCATCCCTGCTCCCACCCGGGCCAGGATCCAGCTGCGCGCATGAGGAGCTTGGTAGGAGTCAAACACCGGGTCATTTGAGGGATCTGGGATAGTGATGCTGCCTTGGGCTCCACTTCTGATAAGAGCGACAACCTGGCCGCAGTCCTGATGCAACTGCCCCGCAGCAACGCCCAGGAGCGCCAGGGCCCAAGCTGTCTGGGTGGGGAGGGTGGAGGCAGGGGGTGGACAGACAGGGCAGAGGTTGTGCAAACTTGCCCTGCTCCTCAAGTCCCAGCTCCGACACCAAGGCCAGGATGAAGACAAAGGAATGGGCTCTGGGAGAAATGACAGAGCCTTGAGTTGGAAATCAGCCCTGCACAGCCACCTACTTCTTGCAGGACCATGGGCCAGTCCCTTCTCTTCTCCAGGCTTCAGGACAGAGGAGCTAATGTGTAGCAAGAGTCCAACCGGGGGGGGGGGGGTCAGTGCCACGCCAGTTTCTCACATGCATTCTCTCATCAACTCCTCACCCCACATCCCAAGAGCTAGGAATGATAACGCCTTGAGATCCTGAGGATCTGAGAGGCTAAGTGACTTGCCCAAGGTCACACAGCCCGTGTAAAGTGGCCCCTAAACCATGGCCTACGAGGACCTAGGGGGTCTGTCTTGGTGGCCCTTGCAACTTTTCCTTCCATGCCTCCCCATCAGTTACCCGCTTCAGCCCAGTGGCCCGCACACTGGTCCGCAAACCTGCCAAGCTCCTTTCTGCTTCAGTGGTTCCCTCTGTCTGGACTTCTGTTCCCCCTGCACCTTGCCTACCCCAGACACTCACCTGTCACCTGTTCTGTTTTCTTGTTCTCTGGTTTACTTGTTCAGCGCCCGTCTCCCCAGCAGAATGGACGCTCCACAAGGAATTATCTACCCTACTCTCTGCACACCCCTAGTTTACAGCCCAGGGCACGCACGGTGGGAGCTCAGCATACACATGGCTGATACATGCACCAGAGACCCACCTGGTTCCGGAAGATCAAGGCCACCACGCCACCAATGAGCTCAATTATGAGGCAAATCCCAAGGATATACATAAACTGAAAAACAAAATTCAGAGATTCACTTAGAGGGACAAGAGAAGCATCCTTTGCCCCAAGGTCAAGTGCGATAAGGAGAATCCTCTCTGTTGGAGCTCCTCTGGCTCCCGGGCCTTTTCCTCCTTCCTCCTGTGAGGGCACGGGATGTGGACAGATATTCCCCGGGAAAACCCATCTCTGGGGCCAGTCAGTGGTCAGGAAGTGTGACTCAGCTGTCCAGGCCAGATTGTTATTGAGGTTTATCCCACGGTCCTCAGCAGAGTCCAGGCAGAAAAACACCCCTCCTACTGCCACCGCCACCAGGAGAGCTGACCCAGAGTGGGCAGGCCTGGCTAGATGGGCAGCCGCCACAGCATTTCCAGCTCTGCCCGCAGAGCCCCTCAGAAGTGGCTTCCCAGCCCCCCCCCCAGAGTGGGTGAGAGAATGTCTGAGGCTTGAAGGATATATCTCCCCACCCCTGCCCCATCACAAAGCAGGTATTGTCCAAACTGATGCCAGCAACTTCCAGCCTCAGGCAGCACCAACACACTGCTTATCAGGGCTTTTCGGACCTTCCCACGTGAGAGGTGACGGTGAGGTCAGACACACACGTGGGTACAGAGTGAATGGATCTGCCTACCCACTACCCCCAGCTTTGGGGAGCCATCCCTCACTGTGCAGAAAGGGGGGCAGGTAAGGCTGGCGCCATGGCAGGCACTTACTTGGCCCGGGCAGGCCCATCAGAGTCCTGGGACTTCGGCCATAGGTTACCAGGAAACGCTCTCTCGGATCAAGGGCCATAAACCCTCTATTGGCCTGAGGTGCCTAGTGACAATTGCAAAGAGAGCCTGAGGACCCAGCCTGGCATCCAGCTGGGAGGTGGGGAAAGAGCAGGAGCCCAGGGGTACCATCTAAAGCCCTGGTCTCAGTGTGGGCTTGCTGATTACGTGAGCCAAGGACCCACCACCAACATCTTTGGGGTTTGCTTGCTCTCGTTTGAGTATGGTTTCTCCCACTCGCAGCAGAGAGTCTAGACCAACACAGGGTTTAAGTAAGAAGAATATTCAAGTCAGCCTTTATATACAAAAGTGGAGGTGGCCTGGTCTCTCTTGGGCCAACGTAACAGAGAGGTTGATCCAGGAAACCCTCTAGAGAGTGTGGTTTGAGGCAAGGACGGAAAAAAAAAAAAAACCGGGCTGCCCAAAGGCCCAAGGGCAGTCTCCCCAGTTCTCTAGGGACTCCAAGGACCGCCCCCCACCCACCGGCTGAGGGGTGCGTGGGGCCAACTCACCGCTTGGAGAAGGCACAGGTTGTCACGGAGGGAAGCCAACACTCCAACGAAGGACACGATGAACATGATGACCCCCAGGAGGATGAGGATAATGGCTGGGGCCAGAAAGGCACTTTCAAGGGTTTTATATTTCTGCCGCTCAACTTCTGCGTAGATCCCCACCGACAGGATCAGGCCCCCGATCAGCTGCAGCAAGAAAGCAAGGAGTGAGAGCGAAGGACTGGCAGTCACTTGATTTTCCTACAAAGAGTTCGTCTGGGGGTTATGGTGCCCGTCACTGGGGGGCTCACCCCGGATGACCACAGATGAGGGAACGCGCTATGGGCTGAACTGTATTCCCCCAAAGTTCATACGGGGCACTGCTAACCCCCAGGGCCTCACAATGTGACTATATTTGGAGACAGAGCCTTGAAAGAGGTAATTAAGTTAAAATGGGGTTATACGGGTGGGTCTTAATCCAGTATGACTGTTGTCCTTGTAAAAAGAAGAGATGAGGGACAGACACACACAGAGGGAAGACCACATGAGGCCACAGGGAGAAGGCAGCCACTTACAAACCAGGGAGACAGGCCTCAGAGGAAACCAACCCTGTGAAACCTTCACCTTGGACTTCTAGCCTCCAGAGATGTGAGGAAGTAGACTCCTGTGGTTGAAGCCACACGGTCTGTGGCGTTTTGTTACAGCAGCCGTAGCACGCTGATACAGGCTCTGTTTGGAAATGCCGCGTTAGAGATAAATACTGGTGAGTCGGGAGAAGGGCCACCGGTTGGGGGGTCAGAGGGCCTGGGTTTGAGTCCCAGCTCCGCCGTTGCTAACCGTGGGACTTAGACAGGTATTTGAGCCTACGGTTCCATGTTGCCATCTGAAAAGCGGCAGAATGACACTTGTTTCTGCCCTGCTCACGCCCCAAGTTTCCACAAGGCTTTCGTGAGATAAGGAAAGTGGAGAAACAGAAACCTAAACGCTCGGGGCCGCTGTAAGGACTACTACCCGGGCAGGTCACCCCGAGGACGTTTCAGAGCTGCTCAGGGGGACGGGCACTGCGCAAGCACCGTAAATATGGACTGTATTTGCAGAAGGACCGTCAGGAAGGCCGAAGGTTGGAGCAGGAGGAGTTTTGAGAGGATTTTTAAGTCAAATTCCTTGTTATCAACTTTCCCAACAGTGGAAAGACGACTCTTATAGGACTCCATCCGGAAAATTCAGGTGACAAAGCCCCCTTGGAGGGCTCCTCCTTTCTCTCAGCCTGAAAACTCGCATACTAAATTTTCAGGGATTTTTTTTTTTTTTTTTTACTTATTTTAAAAGAGAGAGAGAGCACGAGTGGGGGAGGGACAGAGAGAGAGAGAGGGAGAGAGAATACCAAGCAGGCTCCACGTGGTCAGCACAGCACCCGATGCAGGGCTTGAACGCTGGAACCGTGAGATCGTGACCTGAGCCGAAACCGAGAGTCGGGCACTTAACCGACTGAGTCACCTGGGCACCCCTAAATTGTCAGGGAGTTTTATCAGCTGACACCACTCCCAACCCTCAGACAAGTCTGGGGTTCTCTCGCCCGGGATCCCGTAGCAGTGTCCTGACTGACCCCCTCCAGCCCATTCTCCACACCAGAGTGACCAGGCAAACCCTCATCAGAGCAGGCTGGTTCTCTGTAAGAATAAAAACATCAACCTCGATCACAGACGATAGGCCCACATGACCTGTCTGAGCTCATCACTTCCTCTCCTCCTTCTCTCTGCTTTAGCAGCACTGGGTAAAACACGCTAGTGTATAATCCCAGGGCCTTTGCCCAGGCTGTTCCCCCTCCCCAGAATGCTCTGCCTCCTGACATCCACATGGCTCACTCCCTCACCTCCCTCTTGTCTTTGCTCAATTGTCAGCTGCTTTGTGAGGCCTTTCCGGGCCATCTGATCTAGAAGGAGAAAATCCCTCCCCCTGAAAGTCCTGACACCATTCTCCCTTTTATTTTCCTCCTTTGCACTTACCAGTATGTAACAGGCAACTTTTTTCTGTTACTTTTTAATTGCTTGTCTTCCCCCGTAAGACTATAAGCTCCAGGTCAGGAGGGATTTTCCAACTCTTTTGGGCATCCCCAGCACCCAGAACAGTCCTGACATTTAGGTACCACCAGTGTTTACAATCCACGTGCATTGAATGGATGCGAACCGGACTTTCCAACCAACCCCCTTGGGTTTGAGGCCAACGCTGTCTACCCAGTCTCCTGTCTGTCCAAGGACCCTGACATTCCATGCTACACACTGCTGGGGGCAAGGACACATCATTAGCTATGCTGCACTTCCCCTCCAAGGAGAAGGTGGTGTGAGAGAGTAACCAGAGCTGAGGTGCAGCCAGCTAAGGTGCCCGGAAAGGAAGTGAGGGATAATACAGACGGGATGTTGGCAAGATATGCCACGAACATGGCTACCCTAGAGTCACATCCAGAACACTGAGGAGGCCGCCCCTCCAGTTACTCACCGGTCTTAAATTGGCTCAATGTGCCTTCAAAATAGATCTCCGTGACTTCCTTCTAAAGAGCACTAAGACTGCATCCTGGGTAAAGGGAGGTGCCTGTTTTCCCCTCACTTTTGACAAGTAGTGAGGATGCCAAAAGTCAAACAGACCAAGCTTATTTAGAACCCCCCCGCCATCACAGAGGATTGCCAGGAAGCCATCTCCCCCTGGGGGTCCACTGTATTTGAAAAGATAATCCAGGATTACTGAGACCCACTTCCCCCCAGCCTGAAAGGAAGAACTTTCCAGCACAGGAGGTGCTAACCCAGCTGACAGACTCAGCCAGGAGTCACTTATTAACAAGTTGACCATATCAGGAAAACCATTAGTGAAATGATGTCATCGAAAGTACCCACTTGGGTAAATGTTTACATTTATAAGGCAGAACACACACACACACACACACACACACACACACACAGAAAAACTTCTATAGGAAATAAAATCTACCTTTAACAGAGCAAGATTATCTGGTCAGTTCACACTCCAAAAGCCAGAACAAGGTAAAATGATTGTTCAAGGCCGTCCTGAGCCCTGTGGGTCCTCTGGGAACAAGAACAATCATTTTAAAAAGCCCAGTCTCCCCCTTCTGAATTACTGGACTGCTAAGGAATCGCCCACTGAACCCTAACCCTGAATCAGACCCAGAGCCCAGAGATCCCTCCACCCCAAAGCTGAAGATCGTGCTTAAAGAAGACTGCACAGGATGGAAGTCTTCACAGCCCAGGCAGGGAGTGAATTAAATATGCAAGGACACAGTGTACTTGAGGGCTTCAGAGGTGGGGTTTTATCCTCTGTCTTGATGAAAACTGAAATTCTCCTACTGTGGCTGACTCAACAAGATAACATCTAAGTATTTTCAGAAGTATTTTCAGATTTTTTTAAGTTTATTTATTTATTTTGAGAGAGAGGGAGAGAGCACACGAGCAGGGGAGGGAGAGAAACAGAGAGAGAGAGAATCCCAAGCAGGCTCTTCGCAGAGCCCGATGCGGGGCTTGAATTCATGAACCGAAAGATCGTTTCCGGAACCGAAACCAAGTATCGGACACCTAACCAACTGAGCCACCCTGACATGCCACTGTTTCCTGTTTTAAAGGAAAACAGGCTCTTCTGGGCTGGGGGGACCCAGGCCCTGACATCTAGGCTGTCCCTCATTCCTGCCTAAGGCCATGCTTCTGGGTTAAGGTAGCCTGCTTTGGAAAACCAGCTCCAAAACAGCAGAGCAGAACTGACCCCAGCCCTCTCCATAAAGGCAGTCAGTGGCTTCTTCTATTTTTACAAGCTCCCTAGAGCCCCGGGACCCACTCCAGAACAGCCTTGCCGGCAGAAAACAAAACTTCCTTTGGTCTGAGCTCCCTCCTGTTGCAAAGCATCGCATTTTCCCTGCCGGTCAGCCTTACATTTCCAGACCACCAAAGCCCTAGGAAAAACTCCTGTGGCAAACTTAACCCAAGCCTCCTGGCTCCACGAGCACTGTGCACTGAGTCGTCACATGCATACTTCTCCTGGCCCACCCGCTTCTCCTGCCACCCCAGCCCCCCTAGTGGCCTGGCAGACAACCCCTGAGGCGGCTCCCAATTCAGCACAGGCCGCTCTGGTTTCCTCATTCAAGTGATCAAGGGGCAGTGGGCCTGGGGAGAGGCAGCCATACCCCCTTTCCAGGAACTTTAAGATTTCCAGTGATATTTACATATCCAATGACATCGGTTTATGTTTGCATTTGCGTATAAAACTAACTGTCATTGTAAGCATGCGATCCCATCCAGTCCTCTCTGCTAATTATAGCCTTTCCCCCAAGGCTGCTGGGGGACCATTCCAGCTCCAGCCAGAAGCAAATGGCCCATCTGTCATGCAGGACATCTTCAGCTACAGACAGCTGGGGGGAGGGCAGGGGGTGACCACATGGCCATGCCTATGTGGGGCCCAAAGCGGGGGGGGGGGGGGGGGGGATGCTGCTGGCAGCCACAGGCCAGGCCCAACGCCCCAGGCTTTGAAAGCCCTGTGGCATCATCAACAGGCTGTGCAGGAGACCCGTGGTCCAGCATCAACTGGGCCTGAAGGTTCCCGCTGAGCCCTGCAGCTTGGAACCAGTTTCCTTCTCGGCAGGGAGAAACCCAGCTTCACACAGCTGCCGGGAAACAGGAGGCCCTGTGACATTCCAGCCCCGGCGTCTCCTCCTTCAGGAAGCATCTGGTCACCAGTCTGCCAGCTCACTCCCAGCTGACGCACGTCTGCACTTACAGACCCGTTTCACCCCCAAAGGCACATACCAGGCACCTAGTATGTCCCAGGTCCTGAGGTCACAGGGGTCACAAGACCAGATAGGGGTCAGATAGGGGTCAGAGAGGTGGGAATTGACCTCTACAGTCCACTGGATGGAATTCAGCGGGTCTTTGAACTGGGGTTGGAGAAAAGGTCATACCTTTACTTTTGTTAACCTCTAGCTGAAATGTTTCTGGCACAAAAAAAGTTGACGATTCCCTGGTCCATGGGAAGCGAGCTGCGATTCTTACCATGGAGAGGCACAGGGGGCTCTGGGAATTCCGTAGAAAGTAATGGGGAGAAACAGAATGTCAGGAAATCAGGATGGGCTTCCTGGAGGAGTCAGTGAGTGTTTCCTGGAAGATCCCAAGAACGGCTCCATTCTGGAACTGTTTCATGAGGCCACTCAAGGCTCCAGAGTTCTCTGTTGGGCCCAAACAAAGCACTTTTCTGCGTTTCCAGCTTTGAAAGGATGTGAAGGGTAGCTAAACCCCAAGGCCCAAGAGAGATTTTAGATAAGATGGGGTGAGCAGGGCCCCTGCATCTGGCCAACCAACCCTGAACCTCACATGTACCAGCCCTTCTGCCCCGGGTCAATCCTGCCTGGCCCTGGCCAGACAGCCCCTTCCTCCACAGGCTTCGTACCAGCTTCTCTCCCGTACAGACAGACGGCGGTGCCGGAAGGAGCGGCAGAGGGGAGACAAGAGGTGGGAGCTGGCGTTCTGGGCCTCCGTTACCAACTCAGTGCTCCTGGCCACGTCACGTCTCCTCTTTAAGCCTCATTTTCCACCGGTAAAATAGCGAAGCCCGCTGCCGCTTACAGAGCGGTTACGCTTACCAGCAGCCTGCATGCGCTATACCAGGTCAAGAAGGCTGGTCTGAGATGTCCTTGCAAAATACACCGGCGCCCATAGCGGGACAGCGCTGCGTTCTAGGATGACGCTACTGTCCAAGATCGTAGCCACTTGTCACGCTCTCGAAGTGTGACTCGTGTGCCTGAGGAACAAATTTTTCATTTTATTTCATTGGGCTTAATTTGAATTTGACCACGTGAAGCTAGTGGCCACCATAGTGGACAGCACAGCCCTAGAGTGTGCCCCTCACCACTCCCCCGCAGTGGTCCTTTCTGAAGTCACAGAGGCCAGCCTTATTTAAAAACCATGTGCCCTAACCATCCAGCCACTAGCTAGAGAAGGTTCAATTAATATTCACTGACCTCACTCAGCAGAAAACAGTCTCTTTGCCCAGTTGCCCCAAGAAAGCTCAGCTCGTGCTGGCCCACTCCTCCTGCCCCTAAGGAAAGCAGGACAAGCAGGATCCAGAAGGTCCTGGCAGTGTCCCCAACCCAAGCTGACATAGGGTCCATTCTGTCTCCTCCGGAAGACTGCCAGCCCCACCCCAGGACCACTGAGCAGTATTCCCCGCCCTTGGGTGCTCGACCCGGTGTCCCGCCCTGGCCCCAGCCCTACCCACAGTCAGCCCGTGCTTGGGGAAACCAAACCAAAGCCAGCCCTTGGGGAAGCAGCAGTGGCTGTCCCCTCCTGCCGCCGAAGGATCCGGTCTCTGGTCTTCATCACCGGACTTTGCTGACAACTCTGCCTTGACCCTGGACAGGACTTCTTTAAAACAAAAAAACTAGACATCAAGTGCAGAGAACCTGGTTAATTGCAATCCTTGGTCCATGACATTCTCTGACACAGCCCGCTTTTGCTTGCAATGTAATAAGCACCACTTATTATCCAGTTCTCCTGTCCCCACTGATTTGTCACGACTCTGTTGTCACACATTAAGGTTCCACATATGCTTAGGTCTGTTTCTGGCTCCTTATCCGGTCCATCGGTCAACCTGGCTATCCGCAAACAAACCTCCCCATCCCAGCGACTCCCGATTGGTAACACATCTGGGCATCTGGTAGGCCAATTGCCTCCTTTATGTCTTCTTCCCAAGTGGCCAGATATCCTTGGACATTAATTCTTCCATACACGTTTGAGAATCACTTTGTCAAATTCCACACACACAAAAAAAAAAAACCTGCTGAGGTTTGACTGGACCACATTGACTCCATAGATCTCTTTGGGGAGGATTGACATCTTTACTCTGTCAGCGCTTCTGGCCCATGGGCATGGTGTATTCCTTCTTTGTGTCTTCTTTATTATGACTTCTCTATTAACAGTGCTCTCCATCCTCCTCCAGGCAGAAATGGGGAAAGGCCTCTAGAAGGCTGGAGGGCCCGCCAGCTAGGTCCAGGGGTGGAAAACACAGAAAACAAACCTCTGGGAAGCAAGGTGGGCACATCAGTCTGTTTTGTGCCCCCTCCCATTCCTAGCAGTCAGGTAGAGGCTCGATTTAGAAGACCCCTCCATGGACACAGAACGTTCCAGGCTACGAGGGAGCTAAGCTGGGAGGTCTGGCAGCCCCAGCTACTAGAGCCAGCTATGGCTGAGAGCGGAATTTCTAATTAAGAACCCCCACATGTACTGAGCACTGTGGGTAAGAGCCGACCCAGCTGGGCCTCTCCTTAGGAAAAGTTGGGGGGCAGACATGTGGGCAGTGGCAAAGCAGATAACCAATAAGGATGTTCTGAGACAAGAGGCACAGCAATCAGGTCCTCCTGGGAAATCAGGAAAGGCCCATTGGGGGTTCCCACTACTGGACCCTCCACGGGGGCAGGGACCACCGGCCCAATGCACCTGTCGGAGGGATGAATCTGAGAAATGACCTTGCTTCGGATGCCCAGAAACCCAAAGAAGAAACCCTGGGGATCCCATTCCAGAACAGAATATTCCACGGCTTACGGATCAGAGTGATTTATGGTTAATCTGAAACCCGGGGAAAGAGCCAAGGCAAAAAAGGAGAGTCCAGGGCAGATCCCCTCCACCCAACACACTCCTCTCCCTAGTTTCCTTTTTCCCTCTCCAGACCTCTCTCTCCCCCCCCCACGCCTTCACTGTGTCAGAACCAAGAGAGCCAGAAGCCACATCCTCCCGGGGCTGTGTTCCCATGACATCTGAGTGATTATCTCAGCCCCAGGTGGGTCCCAGCCAGGCGGGCTCATTAGCAGAAGCCAATCTGAACAGAAGCCACTGAGCCCTGGAATGCACCCTGGATAGGTGGGCCTGGCAGTGGGGACAGGAAGCCCCCCAGCTCTGGCCTCTGCAAGCAGCACCCTGGGCTCAGGGCTGTGGCTGTTGGCGGGAGTGGGTCAGGTGGCCGAGGCCGCCCCACCTCTCAGACCTTTTAAAAGGACACACAGGCTCACAGAGGTGACGAAGGGGCTTTGTCCCAGACGACAGGCCCCAGCAGCCTTTCAGAGCATACACATGTCTACCAGATACTGGGCCAGACATCCCCGATTCTTCCACTGGCCTGGGGCTTTTCCCAGAGACAGCATGGGAATCATCCCTCAGAACCCGAAGCGAAGGCAAGAGGAACTTCAGGGATGGGGTCGGGGAGTAGGCGGGGGTCTCCTGTGACCTCACTTCTCCCTGACTCTCCGGGCTGCTGGAAGGAGAAGCTCCAGTAAAGGAGGCAGCTGCCTGGAAAGGACTGGGCAGGGCAGGGCAGTGGTAGGGGAAGGAAGAGAAGAAAGGCTTCCCAGCATCAGCGCAGAGGGCGTTGAGGCTCCACAGCCAGGCTACCACCTCCCAAGGGTCACGTGGCTGGGTTGGGCATATACAAATTCGGCGTTGTCTCTAGGCTAAGTGTTTCATGCTTCTTATTTTTAACGTGAGGTACAGTTTTATATTGAAGAAAAAAAAATGAATCAAATTGCTTTTTATATACACGTGGCCCTCGGCTCGTTCTTTCCCCCTCTGCCCCTGAACTAGAGTTGGAAGGCGGAGGAGGCATTCAGAACACAAGTGTCAGTGCTGGGTGTGTGCGGGGCCTTCAGAACTGCCTCCACGCCAAGGGCCCGTGACTCCAGAGACACGAGGAGAAAAGGGGAGAGCGTCACACACTGAAAGGAGCACTGGGGGTAAGGGGAGACTATAATCCCAGCTCTGCCGCTGACTCCCATGTGACTTTGGGCAAGCCCCTTCCTATCTCTGGGCCTCAGTTTCCCTGCTCCAAAAAGGAGGGTGTTGGCTACAAGCTCTAGAATCCCTTCACTGCTCTAGAAGTCCATGAAAACTCACAAGAGAATAGCCCCGCCTAGAACCCCGGCCACTAGCAGACAGAATGTGGCCCGAAGTCTCCTCTCCTGGGGTCCCCTGCTCTCCTACCTGGTCCAGGATGTTACATTTGGCATGAGGAAAAAGCCCTGCAGGGACAGAGGTCCCCCCCACCCCAGCCTCCACCAAGACACGCACCCCAGGGCTGTCTCCTACAGCAGCATTGGAAAGGAGATGAAGAGTTGTTTGGAAATAGTAAAGGTGTAAGGGGCTAATTAACACCCATCCTCCAAAACTTAGCTCAACGCCCTCCTCCCCTGGGAAGCCTTTCTGGATCACCCCAGCAATAGGGATCTCTCTCCACTCCCGATCCCCTGTGAAACCAACAGTGGGAAGCCCTCACTAGTCCTGATATTTACAGTATTAATGATGCCCATTGAACAAATAATTCCAGGTGTTTATTCCCTACTGCACACAGGCCACAATGGCAGGACCCCGCAGCACCCATGCCGTCTTTGACCTCGACAGCTTCAGAGTCTTCACACACTACGCCGAATCAGTTCCACAGGTTCGCAGGATGTGTGGTGGCTTAGCTCCCAGACCACACCCTCCCCACAGAAGCCACATGACAAGCGGGTAGGGCCCACACCGGCTCACAGTGGCCTGATGAGCCACAATGTCCCTGAAGCTCCTGACACCCAGCAGGTGTTCAATCAATGTTATTTCTCCTTCCACACTAAAGACATAGGACTGTTCTTTGGTTGCTGTGTTTTTTGTTAAGTTTACTTATTTTGAGAGAGAGAGAGGGAGGGGCAGAAAGAGGGAGAGAGAGAGAATCCCAAGCAGGCTCCTGGCTGTTAAAGCCCAGTCCAAGGCAAGGGGAGGGGCTCAATCCCACCAACTGCGAGATCATAACCTGAGCTGAAATCGAGTCAGCCTCTTAACCGACTGAGCCACCCAGGCTCCCCAAAGGTATAGTACTCGTCTAACACCGACGTTTCAAAACTCAAATCAGATGCCAGAAACCATTTCCCCTTTAGAGGACACTTTGGTTCACGGATAATTCAGGGAAAGGGGTGTCCCTATTCTGAAATCCAAGGCAGCATTCACTGATTCAACATACATTTCTTAAGTACCTATTATGTACCAAGCCCTGGGAATAAAAAGAGAAGACGTAGTTCCTGCCCTCAAGACACCTGCTCACCAATAAATGTAGCAGAGTTAGGGAAATACAATGCGGGAGTCGAGTGTGCAGAGGGGCCAGGGAGGAGCAGATGCTAAATCACAGGCAAGACCGGTGAAATCTAGGAAGGCTTCCCGGAGAAGGTGATGTTAATGGACTGAGTCCACGGAAGGCATGTAATAGACAAGCAAAGATTTCTGAAGTGGATGAGGGGTTTCAGATACCCATGAAGGTGCCATGGAAACAGCAGGTCGGCACAGCTGGAGTCAAGCACGGGTAGCTGGAGGAACAGAGGAGGCCAGGCAAGCCCGCAGCCACCAGGCCACCAAGGCCAGGCCTCTTGGATTAAACCCAAATGTCCATTCACCAACATCTCTTCACTGAGAGGATTTGTAAGCCATTGGTTCTCAACATTTTTCATCACAGGACTCCTTTTCACTCTTTTGGAGTGGAGGCTCCCAGGGCTTTTATTTTTATGTCCATAAAAATCTATCAATCAGTTACTACCTAAGAAATTAAAACACATATTTTAAATATGTATTAGCTCGTTTAGAAATACCAATAGATTTACGTATTAACATACATAGCATGCTTTTTATAAAAGATTTTCCAAAAACAACGGAGGGAGAAGAGGGGCACGGGCTTTACATTTTTGCAAACAACGGGGGCTGATGGGAAGACGGCTGCTCCCCACTCAGTCCGCCGCCACGTCACCACGCTGTGCCCTGAAACGCTCGGCGGAACACCCCCCAGGATGAGGGTGTGGGAGGCCGGCAACATCTCAGCGTCACTATAAAAATGGTTCTGACTTCGCGGACCCCTAGAAAGGGTCCCCGCAAGGATCGCTGGAGGCGACGCTCTGAGAGCAGCTATTTGGGGGACGAGAGGCGGTGGGGGACACAGCTATAGCAGCGACCCAAACACAAAAGTCCCCGCTCTTGGGGGCGGGGGTTCACATTCTAGCTGGGGAGAGACAAATAAGAAAAACGCAGTATGCCATGGTTATAAGTGCTATGGAGAAGAAAACAGGAAAGGCCAGGGAGGCTGGGGGGGGGGGGGGGGGGGGGGGGGGGGGGGAGACTGCCAGTTTAAATAGCTTAGTCAGGGAAAGTGACATTTGAGCAAAGACTTGACATAGGTGGAGGGCTGTCTACCATCCACGGGGATGTATGGATGAAGGGTCAAGCAGCTACCAACACCTTGGAATGTGCTCCCGTGCTCACAGAAGAGCAGCTACGGGGTGACAGAGGGGGAGAGTGTGGGAGAGGAGGTCAGAGGGCAGGGGTGGGGCAAAGCAGCTGCGGGGAGCCTTTGAAGCCCCTAAGAGGACTCTGACTTTTGCTCTGAGTAGGTGGGAGGCACACAGGTTTCTAGAGGAAGGTCTGACTGACTTGATTTTTTTTGAATGATTATTTATTTTTGAGATGGGGGGGAGCGAGGGGGAGGAGGGGCAGAGAGAGGTGGGGACAGAAGATCCCAAGCTGACCCTGTGCTGAGAGGACAGAGCCGGATGTGGGGCTCTGAGTCTGAGCCACGCAGGCACTCCCTGACTTGATTTTTAAATGAGTTACTCTAACTGACTGCTGGGCTGGGAAGAGACGGGGTAGGTAGGGGTGGGGGTTGGGGGGCGTGGGGGGAGGGGTGGAGGTGCAGAGGGAGAACAGTCAGGAATCTCCTGCAGTCACCCCGATGCCAGGCGGCAGTGGCCGGGACCACGGTGGGCAGGGGGAGGTGGCGAGACGCAGGCAGACTCCAGATAGATTTTGAAGTTGCAACAGGGAAATAGCTGAAATAACTTAAGCAAGGAGTCACATGCTCAGATTTGCTTTCAGAAGTTCTCTCACCGAACAGAACATTCACATAGCCCGAAGAGCCACCTCACAGCCCATTTGCCATCGAGGGGGAAATGGGCGTTAGCAATAGAGGGGGGCTGGCGGTCTAGCTTGGCACGGCTGGCGGTGCGGCGGCCAGACATCATATGCCTCTGAACGCAGCATCCCGGACCTTCTGCCACATCCCCTGTGCGGCGCTTATACGGGAAATGTGTGTGGCCTGAGCCCAACGACAAGGAACCTGTGAAACGAATCCAGAACGCTGGTGTTCTGCAGATCACCAGCCTGGAAGGCATCAAAAAGTCAAAAGCAGTGGGGTTGAACTAGATTGGGGGATTCCAGAGACACGCCACAGCCAAGATAATGTGTGAACCTTGAGTGCGTCCTGGTCGAGTCAAATATCTGTCCCAAAGGACATTTGAGGAACAACTGGGACATTTGTGGATATGACCTGCAGATTAGATGAGGTTTTATTTACAGTGATTTTTTTTTTTTCAGATGGAGAGTGGCAGCGTGTGAGAGAATGCCTTTTTTGGAAAGCTGAACGCTGGAGTATCTAAGAGTGAGGTCACAAGGCTGCAGCTTCCTTTCAGCTGGGTTGGCAAAAAAGCATTGCACGGAGAGAGAGAGAGAGAGAGAGATGAGGGAGAGAGAGAAATGTTAAGACAAGATGTAACAATGGTAACCAAAGGCATGCAGGTGTTCTTGAAACTCTTTCAACTTTTCTGTGGGTTTAAAAAAATTGGGGCGGGGGGGGGGGCGGCCCCGGGTGGCTCAGTCGGTTGAGCATCCGCCTTCGTCCAGGCAAGGTCTCGCAGTTTTTGAGTTCAAGCCCTGCGTTCTGAGAGCTCAGAGCCTGGAGCCTACTTCAGATTCTGTGTCTCCCTCTCTCTGCCCCTCCCCGGCTCATGCTCACTCTCTCTCTCGCTCTCGCTCTCGCTCTCTCTAAAAAATAAATAAGTAAACTTCAAAATAAATAAATTTTTAAGTTCATTTCCCCTTTCACAACTCGATTGTGGGACTACTGATTTGAGGCTTCTCTAGCAACCAGGGTTCTCCAGCTTGCAAAGGAGAAAGGGCCTCTCCTGACCCCACCCAACCACGCCCCAGGCATCAGAACCAGGGAACAAAAGAGTGCGCCCTACATGCCCCTGGGCACGCGGACTTCCTGAAAACCTGCTGTATGCTCTGGTTGTTTGCGGAGTGCCCCGTGATGTAGCAGCCAGGGCATGTCGGGTCTGCCCAAGGGGAATGTGGACAGCCAGCCTGGGGTGGGGGGGGGGGGTTTGCAGCAACTTGGAGCCCCTCCCCCAGTGCCTGGCGCAGGGCCCAGCATGTGCAGCTGGTGATTAAGGGTGAACGCTCAGGGAGTCCCCAGCACGGCTTCCAACAGGAAGAGGGCTCACGCAGGCCCCCTCCACCCCTGCATTCCACATCACTACCCAGGCCCAGCAAGCCTTGCCCTAGCTGCTTTGTGAATTTCCCTAAACAAGCAGAGAGCAAGGTCCCAGTAGGTCTTGGTGGATGGGGCAGGCAAGTAACTCACGACCGTCCTGCTGGGATTCCAGAACATACAACCTTCAGGGATTCAGAGGTACTTACCCTCATGTTTCAGGCGCACCGGGAAACTTTTTTTTTTTTTTTTTTTTTTTGGCCAAAATGAGATTGATGCAATGCATGAACTGTGGTGCTGTAGCCTGATTATTTTTAATGCAGTTCTTTGTATCGTTCTTTCACCATCTCTAATGTTTTTAATCTTTTCACTATAACCGTTGAGAAAGCGGGCAAGAGCCTTCTCTGGCCTGGAATGAATGCCCTAACCAAATGTATCAGTAACTGCTAACCAGAGCTAAATATAGGCTATAACAGGAACCTACCTATTATCCCTCCAAGAAAGCTGACTAGAAAACAGGCCCCCGTGGGCTCCGGGACAAGCTCCTGCCTATGTAGGAAGAGAGGCCTGGAGGAAGGGAGAAGGGGGTCACTCTTCACCTTCAGTTCCTCCTCCCCTGAGAGGAGAGGATCACCTCTCTTAGGACCAGAGAACACACACAACGAACCATCACGACGCAATCCTGGCGCTCCAACTGCCAGCTGAGGGAGGAGGTGAAGGTCGCTCACCACTCGATGAGGCTGGCCTGGGGCCACCTGGCAAAGAGCGCAGCCAGCCGGAGGCCCTCGGCCACTCAGAAGCTGTGTGACCTTGGACAGGCCACTTCCCTCTCTGAGCGCCTAAACAGGAATGCTAACACCAACGGTCACTCAGAGGACCCCAGGAGAAAGAGAAACTCCTTGTAAACTGTAAGGTGCTATAACACATCATGAGAACCCCCATTTTTTCTTTAAAAGTCAGCAGATACAAAGACTGTGTTAAGTGCCTTCACCTGACCAGGAGGTACCTACTATATTTCTTTCAAACAACTGCCGTTTCTTATTAAAATAAACACGATCCTGACCTAACCTACCGACATGCATGAAATCATAGACTTGAGATACAAATTATTTTCTTACACACATATTACACTTCAAAATGTTCCCCAGGGACCACCTAAAAACCTCTTGTGAACCACCAGGAATAAGCAGATGGACGCTGTTCTGGCCGAACCGCCTTATTCTGCAGATGGGAATCTGAGGCCCACAGAGAGGTTATCACTCCCATGAGGTCGCACAGCATATTAGCCGCTGGACGGCAGCTGTGACCCGGGTCTCCAGACTCCCAAGCCAGTGCTCTCGCCACCACAAGCTGGCCTCTCTTGTCAGGAAAGAGTTCTCACGCCCTGGCCTACCCTCTCCCGATGGAAAAGTTAAAAGGACAGGGATGGACACTGAAGGATAATGATGCCAGCTCCATTTCTGCCTTCCTGCACTTCCATAACCAATCATGACCTGAGCCTAAATCAAGAGTGGGACACTCAACCGAGCCACCCAGGAGCCCCGATTGCTAGCTTTAAAAAGACAAAACAGTAGGATCCAGAAGAGATGACCGGATTAGACAGCGGGCAGCAAGGGGGACTTCCCGACTGCAAAAAGGAAAGTTCAGTTCTAAGAGAGGCCAGCACCAGAGGAGACCACAGTGGAGACAGAAGACAGAAACAGGCCTTACTCCTACCACAGGGACTGTAGGTCGCTGAACAACCCCCTGTCTCATCTTCTTTCTGCCCTGATCATGAGTCCCCACTCTTGGGATGGAAAGAGTCAAGTGGCCACCACCACCCCTATGGGAGCCCAACTGTTTGTCCACCGCTAAGTGTCCCCGCCAGAGACTCCTGGGAGCCGCTGGCTGGCCCCGCCCCCATCACAGGCTGTCTGCAGCTGCCCTGAGCTCTCTTGCTAGGACTCCGTGAGTGACAGCCTCTCAAGGGACACGGACAGTGCTGGCTCATCTCTCCCCCCAGCCCAGCGCAGGGCCAGCCAAACAGTGAGCCTGGGCCAGCGGCTGGGCAGAACCAAAGTCAGAGGCTGAGTTCCAGGCGGCGGCCTGAGTCCTCTCTGGCCCTGCAGGGACCAGCCTTCCCTGCTGCACACAAGGCCACAAATCAGGCCTCTGTTCCCCGGGCACAGCAGCAGTCCCGTTTACGGTGTGGACACCGGTACCCAGATGGAAAGGGTTAATACCGAGTGAAATCACCGACTGGTGCCCATCGTCCCCTCTGAACGCTCAGCGGAGGTTGTCCCATGGCCGTCAGAGTTTTAGCACCAGAAGCCGTTGCGTGTGGTCTGGTGTATTTCCCTCCCCTTTGAAAAGAGCAGGTCGCACCAGATGTCCTCTCTGGCTGGGCCCCGAGGGGGGAAAACAGAGGAAGACTAAGGTGTCATTTTTCCACCTAGAGGGTCAGCCCTGACAGAGATGGAGCTGACCTCCGGCAGACCACAGCCAGAAGTGATGTGTGGTTTCCTGTCCCACTGGATGGCCTGGACTGTAGAGGAGTTTCGGGGATAACCTTGAGGAGGTAGGAAAGGGGCCTGAAGGACCAGGAGGGGGCGGGGCAGAGAGGAGTGCAGAAGGGAGCCTGCAGGAGGGAGGGCGGGACCCTGCAGAGGGTGACTACTGGGCCTGGACGTGGAGGTCGGACACCCCCTCTGCAAAGGCTCGGCCTGGAGGCAGCACGTTGGGGGAAGAGCGCTTCTCGATGGATGGGAGAGGAGAGAGTCTGATTGGCTGCATGACCACGGACACGTCACCCTCGACTCTCTGTGCTTCAGATTCCTTGTCGGTGGGAAGCGGACACCGTTGTACCTCCCACAGGGGCCTGGTAGGTGGGGGCGGTGCCTGCTGGCTCCGAGTGGAGCGTCTCGTGCACCAGGCATCAGCACAGGTGCCCGGAGCAGGCGTCCCTGGGCAGGAGCCCTGCGCTCACGGGGTATGGCCCAGAGGGAGGGGTGCCATCGTGCGCCCTGCCTCACGAACACTGTTTCACCTCTTTGGATCCTCAGAACAACCGCTGTGAGCCTGGCAGACAGGGGCACTTGTCCCGTTCTAGAGCTGAGGAGACTCAGGCCCCCATGAGGGGAAGTGACCGGCACAACCTACCATTTGTAAATCGCCCCCCTTCCCCACCAGACTATTTCACTGTGGAAAAGTGCCTGCTGTGTCTTCTTTCGTTTTTCCCAAAGGGGACTTTCTCATCAAGGCAGGCATTTGCATCTTGGCCTGCAGGAAATAAACATTTGCTTGGAGGGTAGAAGGGAAACAGCTTTGGCCTGGTCAGGACTCCGGGGGCTCAGAGCCCTCCTCCTTCCTGCTGGGAGAGCCGGAACCACCTACTCTCCCCACTGCTGGAAGCCCCTCCCAGGATGCCATGTGTGGCCTTGGACAAGTCACATCGGCTTTCTGTGCTCCTTCCTGTCCCTTACCAAGGGAAGGGCTGTGCTGGTTGCAGCACAGTGGGGCCACGGAGGTGCTTGGGGTCCCGCAGGTCAGTTCCTGCGCACCCACAGTGAGCTGGGTGCTGTGCTGGGTGCAGTGTGCTTGGCAGAGGGCAGAGGCCAGCCCCCAGGCCCTCCCACTGCAGACGGGGGCCAAGTCCCCTGCTCAAGTGGAGTTGGGTGCTGGCTTCTGGGGCTGGTGCCAAATTCTGAGCCTGGGTCACTTCCTGAGGTCAAAAGGACCTTGTCGATCAGTGGGCCTCATTGACTGTGTCTGGAGGCTTCTGATCCTGGAGGATTTACGAGTACACACCAGGCCCCATCTTCAGAGTTGATGCAGTGCGTAGTACGGGGGGGGGGGGGACCCAGGCACCTATCCTTCTTAAACCTACCCAGGTGATTTGAGCATGCAGGTCGGCGTGGAAGATGCCGCTATGATGGTGCCCCGTGAGGGAATTCTGATGAAAACCAGCCAGGTTCCAAGCCAACACTCTTCTCCGTGTGAATCCAGAGTGACGCGCTGAGCCTTCCCCAGCCTCCTGGACCAATCTGGACAGCGTCTGGGAAGTTAGCGCACCACGCGGTAGAGGCTTGCTGCTTCAAATGGTGAAGGGAGAGCTAGGGGATGTGGGAGATCACCTGGGAGGCCAGGCTTCTCCAGGGGACTGGGATGTGCCCAGGGAGCAGGGGGGTGGTCACTGAGCTCTAGAATTTTGTTTTCCTTTTGGTTATCTTTACAACGTTCTTTTAATCTTTTCTAAAGGTAACCCTTCTCTGTAGCTAACTTTGTAACTTAGAGAAGTTTCTACAGAACCAGACTTGAGGGGTCTTTCTGAGCCGGGAATTCACACTTGGGGAGTCGAGCTATGATTTTTCCCCCCTTAAATTATGTCCTCAGCTTGAGAACTACTGACACCCCGGCATCATGTTGGAACACTGGTTGTGATCTCGCTGACCTGCAGCTCTGTCCCCGGGAGGAGAGATTGTGGCAGGGGGTGGCCTAGCCCCATTTTCCAGATGGGGAAACAATTCCAGATAGGCGAGATGTACTTGGTTGGGGTCATGGTGATTTTAGTTAGTGAAAGGATGGGGACTCCATTTCTGACTCTGACCACTGAGCTCTGCTGTGGATTGAATGCCCCCTCCCCAAACAAGATAGGTTCATGTTTGTGAACGTGACCTTATTTGGAAAAGGGGTCCTGGCAGGTATAATTAGGTTCTGAATCTTGAGATGAAACCATCCTGATCACCTGGGTGTGCCTCAAGTCGAATGACAAGCGTCCTTACAAGAAAGGCAGAGGGAGCTTCGAGACAGAAGAAAGACACAGGCACAGAGGGAAAGACCACGTAAAAGTGGAGGCAGAGGCAGGCAAGCCAACAGAAGCCTGTAGAGGCGGGGAAGGAGTTCCCCCACAGCCTCTGGAGGTAGACGAGCCTTGTGACACGCTGGATTTAGACTTCAGACCTCCAGGATGGCGAGAGCACATATTTCTGTTGCCGTAAGCCACCCAGTTGTTACGGCAGTCCCGAGGGAACTTGTGATTTGCGGAAACAAAACACAAGCCCCTTCTTTCGACTGGCACCAGGCGGTCTCACTAGGGAGAGGCCCAACTGAGCAGACAAAATCTCTTTCCCTTCTAGTGGGCTGTGCTGAAGCCTCAGAAGACCCGGATAGGGTTTGGGGGAGGAGCAAGGCCGGCTTGGGGGTGAGGCCTTTGGTCCTGCCCCTCCCTCGGCCCCGCCCCCTCCCTCGGCCCCGCCCCCTCCAGGTCCCTGCCTGCCCCACAGGCCAATGGCTGGGCTCTCCATCTGCTTTCCTGTAGGGGATTCCGGTCTTCAAGGAAAGCCCTGAAGGAAGGAGGGGAAAACAGGGGAAGGAATGTGAGTTAGCTCTCAGGAAGGACTTCCTGGTTGTAAAAGCAGTTTAATCGAATTGCTTGCCAAGCGGGGCTGTAAAACATTTAGGATTCTCTTACAGACTTTCAGAACAGGAGTGTCACCTGTTACTTGGCAGTTAGAAGGTGACTTGGACTGCCATTTGGGCCAAACTTCCAAGGACCGTGGAGGGCATCTGATGCAACCCCTGCCTTTCAAAGGGGGAGGAAAATACACCAGACCACACAGCAACGGCTTCTGGTGCTAAAACTCTTCAGCCAGTGGGACAACCTCCATTGAGCGTTCAGAGGGGACGATGGGCACCAGTCGGTGATTTCACTCGGTATTACCCTTTCCATCTGGGGTACCGGTGTCCACACCGTAAACGGGACTGCTGCTGTGCCCGGGGACAGAGGCCTGATGTGTGGCCTTGTGTGGCAGCAGGGAAGGCTGGTCCTGCAGGGCCAGAGAGGACTCAGGCCGCCGCCCTGGACTCATGCCTCTGACTTTGGTTCTGCCCAGCCTTGGCCCAGGCTCCAGTTTGGCTGGCCCTGCGCTGGGCTGGGGGGAGAGATGAGCCAGCACTGTCCGTGTCCCTTGAGAGGCTGTCACTCACGGAGTCCTAGCAGAGAGCTCAGGGCAGCTGCAGACAGCCGTGATGGGGACGGGGCCAGCCAGCGGCTCCCAGGAGTCCTCTGGCAGGGACACTTAGCGGTGGACAAACAGTTGGGCTCCCATAGGGGTGGCGGTGGCCACTTGACTCTTCCCATCCCAAGAGTGGGGGACTCATGATCAGGGCAGAAAGAAGATGAAGACAGGAGTTGTTGAGGGACTTTATTAAATCCTAGCTGGTAGTGTGGTTTATATAGGCTGTGAACCTGAGTTCTATCTGCCACCTGCACTGACATTCCCGGGCCGAGGAACGCCCTGCGCCTGGGCTCCTGGAAGTGCTTCTCCCAGCCCCACTTGTCCAGCTCTCAGCCTTGCGGTACACTTCTAGTGACGGCCTGCCTGGACCCACGTGCCCATCAGGTGGCACACGGCTTCTGCCGATAGGTACACCACTATAGCCCAAGAACTAAGGGGTGGGAAGGACCGGGTTCCTGTAAAAGGCCATCTGCACTCCCAGGGGTCAGAACTTCTCCACTAAGAGTATGGCACGTCCATCTGCTCTAAGCAGACAGCGCATCACCAGCAGGAAGTGGCCTCCTCCTAATAAGACAGACTCCGGAAGTTCTCACATCTTCTATCCCAGCCCCCCTGAGCTCTGCTAAGGCCCAGTGGACACCAGGCCCTACAGTGTGTATGGTGCCTTGGCATCTCTCCTCTTGCAGAAGCCTCCCCAAGGCCTCTCGGGTATCCACAGATGAGAAAGTCTAGAGGCTCAGAGAGTCAGTCCTCTCTAGCTAGGGTCACACAGCAGAACGAGCACTTGATCTGTCTCCAACTGGCCCTGCCATTGGGTCCTGACAATGAAACCTCCTTTCAGTCACTCAGACCCCATACTCCTTAGAGAACCAGGAGCCACCCTCTCCACTCACAACCATGGCCCTTCTTAAGCTTCCCCCATCTGCTTCAGCCATACTTGACCACCTCAGGGCTCTTTGTACACACTACTCCCCTCTGTCGGCGATGTTCTCTATAGGCCTTTTCTGTGGCTGGCTCCATCTCATTCCTTGGGCGTCAGCTGAAATGTCAGCTCCTCACAAGGCCTTCCTGGACCATACCATCCCAAGTAGGAACTCCCATCTCCCCCCACTTGCTCCCTAATTTACTTTTTAGTACCAGTCACAAGCGACACTTATTTACTGGTTTGTCTGTCTTCCAAGGCCTGGACTAAGTCTGTCTTGTTCATAGCTGTTTTCCAGTAAACATCACAGTGCCTGGCATAGACACTAGGCATCAAGTGACTATTTGTTGACCGAATAAGCAAAGAATCTTCTTCACCCTGGAGAGAATGCAGGTCAGGACCAGACTCTCCCACCTTCCACTAAGATGGAGGTTCAAACCCACTCACAGCCCAGGTTCTCTCTGGAAAAGGTTAATCTTCTCAATCTTGTGTGTCCTGGGCTAACCCAGAAGACATCTTTCCCCCGTCTGTGGAGCCAGTTGGGTACAGAAATTTCATTATCAGTCTCTTATCTGGTTTACTCTGAGCCCACCCCAGGTTGCATTGTGAGTCACCTGGAGAGAAGAGGCGCCAGGCAGGGGCACGAAGGAGGGCGGGTGGTTACTCCTGCTTCTCAGCTTCTCAGGAACAAACAACCACAGATGCGAGGTCCCAATCCAGTCCCACAATTTAAAACAATGCCTCCTACAGCGAGAGAAGGGCTGGTGCGCCGAAGCCTAAGCTAAGAGCAAAGGAACTTTCTCGAGGCCTTAGTTGCTCATCGGTAAAAGGGAGTGCATTGGAAGGCTCTCCAAATCCCTTCCAGGTCTGCCTTCTTGATTCTCTGGATTTTTAAGGCCCCTCGGCCAGGCCCCTCGGGAGGGGACCCCAGTCCCATTGCTTCCAGGTCTTCTCTGACAGCCTCTTAGGCATGGTGGCTGCTTCTCCAGGGTGAAGTCACTTTCTGCTTGAATTTCCTATTTGCTCTTTGAAATGCTTGCCTAGAACAAGAGGAAAAATGGACGTGCCTGAGGATTCAAGCACAATGATAAGTAATATTCAGGAAATAAAGTAGGTACACTGCGTACGAGGAGATGGTCCAAATGAGTGTTTGCCAGCACGTAACAGTGGTTCTCTCCCAGTGACAGAGCAAAGGTGACGTTTACTGTCTTCGGTGCACTTACCTGAATTGCCTGAAAGGTTTTTAAACTATATGCACATATTATTTTCACAAAAAACAATAAGGCTCTTTTCCAAAGTTGAAATTCTGCTGGAAACTAAATCTCCTTTCTTTTCGTCTCGCTCATCTAGTGCATAACTGGGAGGCCAGGTACACGGCTCCTTCCAGAAATGCTACCCTCCACCCACACCCCGAGCCCCGACAGCAGGGGGAGACCACGGGTGTGGGGGGAAGGGGGGCGGCTGGTGAAGGTCATGGTGACCCAGGAAGAAACTTCAATCAGGCAACTCCGGTCCTGTTCTTGGTCTGTCACGAACTTGCTATGGGGTCTAAAGCAACCTACTTCCTCTCTCCATGCCCCTGTTTTCCTCAGTATAGTGAAAAGCTCACTCTAGAGGTGCCTTTAAGGACCCTTCTATGCTCAGTCTTTGGCTTTTGAGTACCTAAGAAAACAGAGATGGGAAAAGATTGGCTAATCCTTAAGTAGTTGACGTCATGTTTATCACGTGCCAGGCATTGTTCTAAGCTTCTTCCTACATACTCATCCATTTCATGGTCCCAGCAACTCTCTACTATCACCCATTTTACAGATAAAGCAATTGAGGCACATAGAAATTAGTGCCCAAGTCACTCAAATTATAAATGCTAGAATTGGGATTTGAACCCATGCAGCCTGATATAGAGTCCACACTCTTAAACATTAAACTATAGGAAATACAGGGGCGCCTGGATGGCTCAGTCAGCTGAGCATCCGACTTCGGCTCAGGTCCTGATCTCTCAGTTTGTGAGCTCGAGCCCCGCATCGGGCTCTGTGCTGACAGCTCGGAGCCTGGAGCCTGCTTCGGATTCTGTGTCTCCCTCTCTCTCTCTGCCCCTCCCCCGCTCATGCTCTGTCTCTGTCTCTGTCTCTCTCTCTCTCTCTCTCTCTCTCTCTTTCTCTGTCAAAATAAATAAACATTAAAAACGGGAAAAAAATTAAAAAAAAAAAACTATAGGAATATAAAGAATCACAAGCCAAGCTATGATAACGGCGACCATCCTTGGAGAAGGCAAAGAATTAATACTGCCCGTGGCACTTCTTACCTCCCCCACTTAGCCATGCCCACTTCCTTCCCACTCACCCCCCAAGTCCTTTTCTTCCTGGTTAGTCAACATTCCCCAGCCCTGACACCCTTTTGTACCCGACTGGAAATTCTACCGCATTGTCAAGGCAACAGGCTCATGCTTTCTAGATGGCCCGTGTCTCCATGATCAGCCCAGCCCACTCTGCAGATTCAAAGCCTCAGCAATTCTGACCACCGCTGGCTACACACCCAGCTCGCCCCTGATCCAGGTGCCCCCACTTCAGGTCCTTACAAGACACAAGTTCGGACCCTGACCACCTTAATGCAACAAGCTTTCCCCGAGCACTTTCCTGTGTCCCCAGCCCCAAGACCAGCATACGGAAAAGGATATGAATGAGCTGTGCCCCTGACCTCTACGAGCCCACAGTCCAACAGGGAAAAACGTCGTGTAAATGGATCTCTAGGATACCCTGTGGTCAACGCTAAAATTAGAGATGTGTCCCCAGTGGGTTGAGGGCACATGTGTCAGAATGATTCACGCTGCATGGTCGGAAGAGGAGGCTCCAAAGTGCCTCTGGGTGAGCTCATTCCTCACGGAGACATCCTCAGAGACCTACCGGAAGGAGCACTGAACTGAGGATATGGAGATGTGGGGACTCACACCAGCTTTGCGGAGGGACCCTGAAACACGCCCTGGGCCCCGAGGTCCCCACCTGAAAACAAGGGGGACCCCAGGTGTGGGACAGGAGCTCTGTAAGTGATCAAGGTCATATTCACCTTGACTCATAGGCTGAGAAACGTCTTCATGGCTCACTGCCCTTCCATCCTGCCCGCTGCATCCAGGAGCAAATCTGTCTTGGTGTCAGTTTGTCTTTCCGCCTCTCAAACACTTGCCAGCCTGCCTTTTGAACACAGAACTCAGGTCCACAGCCTACATCACCCGAAATATCCAGCCAGGATTTAATAACGTTTGTTTTCCCTGCACTATTTACCATTACAGTTACATGCTATTTTTGATGATGCATTTTGGTTTCCCCATTGGCAGTGATGACATACATAAAGCCTCCTTTGGAAAAAAATTTTAACATTAAAAAGGAGTCAGTTTAAAGTAATATCGTAGATAACACCATAAATTGGTATGAACTCTATGTAGGGCAATTTAACAAACATCAAATTTTAAACACACATACAAAAGCAGGCAAAGCGGTTCTAGGCTATTTGATATTCTGACTGTGATTACCGCCGGAGGGAAGGGGTGGTGACGGGGGTGGGAGCAAGTGGGGGGCTTCTGGCTTCTGCTTCCCGTTCTAGCGGTTGACCTGGGGGCTGATGATACATGTGTGTTCACTTAGTAAAAATCCATCAGGCTGTGTCCACTTATCATCGGTGCATTTCTGTACGTCGATTGTACGTTCACATATACCTCAGGCCAGTTCTCCTTCTAGAAACTACCCTGCAGATAGACACACACGGGTGCAAAATGACACATTCAAAGCTGCTCATTGCACTGCTGTTTGCAGTAACCAAAGATTGGAAACACCCCGAGTTCCCCAGCTGAGGACTGATTGAATGAGTTTAGGCACAGCCTACAGTGAATTCTATCTCGTTATCAGACTGAATGAGGCAACCACTCCCGGATTCGCTCCCGAATTCGCATAGACTTCAATTTAAGTGAGAAGGGAAGGGCAAAACTGTGTATAATGTGCTACCTTGTATGGGGAAAAAAAGAATATATAATACATGCACATGTTCATTGCCTAGGGCATCCCATGGCTAGAGTATTATCTTAGAAGAAGTGACAGGAAACTGACCAGGGCAGAACAGGGGAGAGGGGCGGGAGAGAGGCTTATCACCAATGACTGCTCTTTGATAGTATACAATTTTGCACAGTGTCCTCGCATTTCCTATCTGATAATAAGTTCTAAAGCAAAAAGTCTTACAGAAGGTGCCTGCCTCTGGTGAACTTATGGTCCCTTCCAGACCTAAAGACTGAGTTGAAAGTGTTACTACTTTGAGCTTATAAACAAGTAACCCCTGACCCCACCCACATCCCAAGGGATGGTACCAGAGCTAATGGGCCTTCCTAAATGGGTCTCCGATTAACAGCAAGGCCAGTCTAGGACAAATTACTCACTCACACTGGCCTCCGCCCTGCAGAGAAAATCTGGCACCTGGAGCTGCCCTGGCACAGCCGGCAGGTGGCTGACCTCTTGGCATGGGTGGGGGAGGTTTTAAGCAGAAACACTTCCAGGAATGGGAAGTCAAGGATTTAGTAAGGCAATCTCAGTTGACTAGAGAGGAAAGATTCTGAGTTCTGAGTCCCAGCTGGCCCAAGAGAAGCAAAGCAAGGGCCATTGAGTGGTCTTCTCTCCAGGCTACAGGGACAGAGACAGAACAAGACCTTGAAAATTCGAGTTCTGGAGCGCCTGGGTGGCTCAGTTGGTTAAGCATCTGACTTTGTCCAGGTCATGAGCTTGCAGTTTGTTGAGTTCCAGCCCCATGTTGGGCTCTGTGCTGACAGCTCAGAGCCTGGAGCCTGCTTGGGATTCTGTGTCTCCCTCTCTCTCTGCCCCTCCCCTGCTTGCACTCTCTCTCCTCTCTCTCTTAAAATAAACATTAAAAAAAATTTTTTTAAAGAAAATTCGAGTTCAATTGTACCTGTGTAACTTTCTTTTGTACAGCACTAGTCACACCCACATGTCACTATCTCCCCTATCACTAATCCTAAAAACAATCCAATGAGGTGTGGGGCAGGGTATCAATTGCCCATTTTATAGATAGGAACATGGAGGTGCAAAGGAGGTTAAGAGTAAGAGACTGGTCAATGATTACATCTGGAGGGTGGCAGTGAAGCCAGAAACACAGCCCCCACCTTCTGGCTTTTGATCTTCCCACCTCCCCCCCCACCATCAACCTTAGCCTTCTCTCAACTGTGACCTTCAGAGAGTAGAGCTCCTGTGGCCTGACAAGCAAGGAGCAGGCAAAGAATCCAAGAATCAGAACCGAGGGGCCTATGAGACCATCTGGCCGCGCAGTTTATAACCCTGACTACAAATCAGAATTACCTGGGGAGCTTAAATAGTTTAAATAAATATCTGTGCCATGGCCCAGGTATCCGTAGAGTTTTTAAAAACCTCTGGTTGGTGCTGATGCACCTTTGGGAGAGAATGACCCCCACCCCAATCCCACATACAACCTTCTGCCTCCCTGGAGCTTCCACCTTCCTCTGGCCCCCAAATGTACTGCTCATCTCTCTTCCACATTACCTAGAACCAGGGAACCGGATTGGGAATTAGGCTGAGCCTCGTCCTCCAGACAGGCAAGTATTGAACAGCTGAGACCCAAACGAGGAAGTGACTTGCCTAGATCTCCCAGTGAGTCAATAACAGAACAAGACTAGAATCTGGATCTCTTGACCACCAGGCATCATCATATCCATTGAGGGGTCAAGTGGAAAGCCAGACCTGTTTGCTATCAGGCAGATCTAGCTGTTCCTGCTAGGAGAATAGATCCAGCGAGGGGGCCCCAAGAAGAGAATGGGGTGTGCATATATTTCAGGAGGGATGGGAGTGAGCGATCTCCCCTGCAGTCCCTGTAGCATAGTGTGGGGGGGCGGGGGGCAGGAGACTATCCTAGAAAGGCAATGGTTCAAGCTGGCCTCTAGAAAGAGGTCCTCGTTTCTAGATGAGGGTCCAGCCTAGTCTGAAATCTTCATGAAGAAATCAGTCTCTGGGGACAACTTACCAGGAGGGCCCAGCTTCCCAGGCCACAAGAGTATAATGGCTCACACTTGAGCTTTTCACTGGTCCCTGGGCTCAGCACTATAACTTGGCCTATTTCATTTAATCTCCACGCCCATCCTAAAAGTTAAATATAATTACTGTGTCTGTTTGCAGATGAAGAAACTATGGCCTAGGGAGTTTAAGTAACTTCCCCAAGATCACTCAGCCAGAAAGTGATAGTGGCAGGGTTTGAAGCCTGATTCATGTCCGACCACTAACACCCTGCCTCCCAGCAATACACAGAGGAGGTAAAACTCAGTGGCTGCGGGAAGTTACCCAGCATCCAGGAGCTGCTGGAGACCTCCCCAGACGTGGTCTGGTGGAATCCTCCTAACCACTCCTCACCAAGGACAAGTCACGCCCATTCTACTTCCACCGAAAAAGGAAACCGAGGCACAGTGGGGAAGCATCTCGCTCTGGGCATCTGCAAGAAGCTAGGGCGGACCAGGACCGGGAGTCCAGGTTTCGCGCCCAATCCGGACCACAAGCTGATCGGGAGGCAAAGTCTAACACTGGCGGGGCGGGTGGGCGCGGCCAACCAGCTAACCGAGGCCTAGCGCACCCCATGCGCAACAGACGCGGAAAACCAACGCTCTGGGCAGGTGCACACAGGTGAGCCAGGTAGCGCTCCTTCGTTGTAGTCAACTGTCTCTATCGCTCTGGTCCCACCGGCTGCTGAATTCAGGCTGAGCCGGGTGCCAGAATTTCCTGGTTCCCAGTGAAAGTGAGACGAGAAACTAGGCGTGCCCTCCCCGCGCCCTCCCTGGAGCAGCCAAGTCTGGACCCAACCCCGATTCGGCGTGGGGAGCGATCCAGGGAGTGTCGGCAACCCCTCCTCCATCTCAGGACCCCTGTGGGTCACTCACCCAGAACACCGTGGAGTAGATGACCAGCGAGAACTTGAGCCAGAGGTAGGAGAGGCGCGCGCAGTAGCGCACCTGCTCCGAGTCCCCGCGGGGCATCCTGGATACTGTCCGCGGGGCTGCGGGGCTCCGGGGCTCCCGAGTTAGGTCCCTCGCCGTGAGCAGCCCCACCTGCGGCTGCTAGCCGGGCCGCGCGCCCCGCCACCGGCGCTCGCTCCGGGACTGACATCTGCTAGCCGCAATCACAGCCCCGGCTGGGACCAGCCGGCCCAGCGGCCAATGGGCGCGAGGCCCCGGCCACCGCCCTCTGGAAGGGGGCGGGCAGGGGGCGGGGCTGAGGCCGGGGCCCACCCGAGGCAAAGGGAGCGGAGGGGACGAGGGGTTAGGCCAACCGGGTCCCGTGGCAACTCGGGTGAAGCCTGTGCGAAGTGAGCGGAGGGGGCCGTAGGAGAGCGTGCACGGTTGGACGCTGGGGAGAGACCAGGCGTACCTAATTCGGGGTACAAAGAAATGCATGCTTCCCACTGTTGTCAGGAGAGAAGACTGTACGGAAAGGGCAGGAACTAACCGCGAAGGTGTTAAAAGTGTGCAAATGAATGTGCAAACGCGATGGAATAAGGCAGTGGAGGCGCTCAGCCTGAGTGGGGCGGAGGACAGAAATTAGTTGGGAAGGTGCGGCAAAACCAGGGTGGGACTGAGGGGTCCTCTTGGAGCTGGGGCCACGAGTTCACCTTTGTCACAGATCCCCGACCAGCCTTTTTCCAGCAAAACCTCCGGGAATCACCTTCTCTGAGGCCGGCGGAGTTCCCAACCTTGCCCGAGGGCCCCCCTCCTCTGGGAAGCGCTCCCCCATCCATCCTCAGGCCAGGTCCGAGACCCCTAGCGCAAGCTTGGCCCCGATCTGACCCAGCCTCTTCCCTCCCTGCGTTTCCTCTGCCTGGGGTCAGAATCTGTCTCCCATGGCCCCATCTTGTCTCATCGCTGTTTCCATTGCCAAGCTCAGCCTGGGGCTCGGGAGTCAAGACAACCGTTTGTGGCATTCGGTAATTAAATGTGTGGCCCAGAGGTCACGAGCTCAAGGCAGTGCTGGATGGGGTCCCTGGTGGTGACTGAAGGAATGGCACCCTAGTCCAGGTCCCTTTTTTACACCCCACCCAGAGAGAGACACCAAGCCAGAGCCAGCCCCAGCCCCAGCCCCAGAGCCCCCCAGGCTCTGCCCTAGAAGGAAGAAAGTAAGATTGGGGTGCAGAAGTGTTGGGGAGCAGGAAGGTCCTGTCCCCTTCAAGGTCCTGCTAGCCAGACTAAGAATCAAACTGACATGACACAGATGAACAGGTGAAAATCACATTCGTAGAGAGAACCCACATAGACACGAAAATTCCAAAGACAGGCAAAATGAGATATAGGTGTCGTTCTGAACTAAGGGGAAGGGGGCAGGGGTCTGGGACTTCAAAGAGAAGAAATGCAATTCACAGGAAGATGAAAAAGAGTAAATGTTTGATAAACAAATGTTTTCAGGGCGCCTCAGGGACAAAAGAGGACTTGGATCAAACAGGCCTTGCTAGGTTCCTCCCTGTCTGTCATACCTAGTTTATGTCATAGTGTACTAACCTGTGTCTTCCTGGAGCCGATTCTCCATCCACATTCTTTTTAGGCAGTTGAGGGGGAGGTAAAGAGCTTTTCCTGAACCTGCTGGGCTGCAATGCTTTTAATTCGAAATAATTTCATGCCAAAGTGGCCTATCTTGGGGCAGCCAGCCCTTGGCCCCTACAGGTGGAAGGCAATGCCTTGCCCAGAGAAGTAAAAGGAATTCAGTTTCCTGGTACAATGGGAGCGAGTCCGGCAAGGGTGTTTGTGATGGGTAGGGACCTGGAACCAGGAAGGAATAGCCAGGGGCTACAAAGACGTCTTTTTAAAAAGTTGTCCTTTAAGGAAGAGGAAATTAACTCTTTACCCTTCTTTGGGGGAACCGCCTCCCCCACCAGCCCTGGAGAGCTAGCCTTATACCCTCTCTTTCAGGTCCTGGTCTCATCCCCTACCCCCCTGAGGGATTGTCCTGTCTCCTCTCTCCAGAGGGTTAGCCTCCCCACTGGGGTGTTCTTTCCGGTTGCCCCTGGCCTCTGTCCTGGCATCTGGCTAGCTGCACTTTGTCTCCTATTTTAAGTCTTCCTTCGGGGCATGCATGTCTGCAGCCCCTCTGGGCTCTCCCTGAGCCCCTATAAGTAGCGCCCTCAGTGATGAGACTATGACAACACCACCCAGGGAGCCTGGAGCTCTTTGGGACTAACCAACCCTTTCCTGGGCTCCTAAGCTCTTTCGTTGTCCTTCCCCACCCCTAACCTGCCCCAAGTACTGTGGGCTGCCCGCAGCCACATTGCGAACACTGAGACCCCCGAAGAAGTGACCCCTTATTTTTTAAACTTTTCCATCCTTTTGCCAGGAGCTCTGGGCTGGGGGGTCAGCAGGCCTAGGGCTCGTCCTGGTTTTGCCGTGAACTTTTTGCAAAACTGTTTAGAATGTGGGGCGTAGATTGTGTAACGTACGAGTGTGAGTGTGGCCCTGGCTGCAGCTTTACAACCCCCTGGTGAGGTTTAAATGTATGCTTATATCCAGGCCTCACCCTGGTTCAGTTAAGTCAGAATCTCCACCAACAGCAACCCGGGAATCGGTACTATCTTAAAAGTCCCAAGTGTTTCTAAAGTGCAGCCGGGATGGAGCGTCGCCGGCCTAGCGGTAAGCATGTGGGCGAGGTGGTCATTCATCAGATAGGCCACACTCCAGAGGTCACTCAGCTTATCCAGGAGGTGCTGGTAAAGGTCTAATAAGTGTCTATTGCTGGGGGTGGATGGGAGGACTCCTAGTGCCGGTTTCCAGAGCATAAATACTTCCACCCGTGGACCTGGGCCGTTAAGAAGAGACACGATCACACAAATAGCTCCTAACACCTCTGTAGCTGTCCGCCCCTCGGTGCACTCCTGAAGCTTTACCGATTAGCGCAGAGAACCCCTCCCATAATGACAGAATGCATCCGTGAAATTCATGGCTCATCAGTTTACATGACAGGCATTAGAAATGAGCTCTCCTTGGGTGAAATTAGCAGCCTGTAAGATGCGTAGATTATCTAGAGTGAGACCCCACCGTTTCTTGTTCAGAGCGAAGGAATTTCACTTAGGGATGATGCACAGGGCTCAGTCCTTGAGGAGCCCATGTCCCAAGATATCTGGTTGCCTGATGGGACCATCAGTCTAGGTGATCCTGTCCCTAGAATGTTTTGTCTTCCTTGAGTGGACCCTTCATCGAGGTGATAGAGCACAGAGAGCTGGGCCTTCACTGAGTTTACAGAACGCACCGTACGAACCAATTTTGCGGCTACTTGGTAATAAGTGTTTGTTCTATAGATATTCTTGTGGATGTCACAATTTGTTCTGAGATCTGTTGTCATGATAACCTGGCAGGGAGAGCGTGGGAGGAAATAACTAACTCTCACCTTTTGTGGCTCCTACCGTTTACGAAAAAGAACCTAAGGATATGCATGACCAACCTGGCCTGCACAAGGTTACGTTCATGCCGCTGGCCAAATGATTGTCTGTGCCTCTGGTTCCCCATCTGTGAAACCATAGGTTTCTCTTCTAGCTCTAACAACCTTCGCTATAGTCCTCAGAGTCAAATTGGCGAGCAAATGTAAACTGAGCCTCTCCCGTGAGTCAGGTCCTGCCCCAGGCTCTGAGGATACATCTGGAAACAAGACAGATAAGAATCTCTGTTCTCTTATCTTGGGGAGGGAGTCGTGGGGACATATCGCACAGATGAACAAACACACGAAAGGGAAATTTCAGGCACTGGTATGTGCTAAAGATCTGGAAGAAGAGCTTCCTAATGGAAAAGACAGCAAGTGTGAGGACTGTAAGAGAGGGTCTTGGCTTGGAGAGCTCCCTGGGGCTCGAGCAAGGGACCTCAGGAGGCTAGACGGGGTGATGTCAGATATAGGAAGGGACCTTGCAGCTTTGGTAAGGAGTTTACACTCATTTCCAGTTTCACTGAGGACCACTGGGAGGTTTTCAACAGGAATGTGATACAAAATACATGCGATTTATGCTTTAGAAGGCTGCTGCACGGAGCGAGGACAGGAGGGTGTCGGCATTGGGAGGGAGGAAGGCTGGTGAGGAAGTCATTGTGGCAATCTCGGAGCAAAAAGGTTGCGGCTGGGCTGGGGCACAGCAGTGGAAACGGTGACCAGTGCTGGCAGCGGGGATGCATCTTGGACGTAGAGCCAACAGGACTTGGCTGTGGAATGTGAAGAAAAGAGGAATCAAGGATGATCCCAAGGGTTTTTGCCTTGAGCAGCTAGGTAAATGCTGCTGTCCTTTACAAAGGTGAGGAAGCTCAGGGGGAGTAGGGGTAGGAGGAGGTTGGGTTGGAAATCCATTACTTTGTTTGGCCATTTAATTTTTTGAGATATCTTTTTGAAATCCAGGTGGGGTTGTCCAGGGAACTCAGAGGGGAGGTTTGGGTTGATTAATAGAAATTGAGAGTCATCAGATCAATTAATACCATGGGCCTCTGTGAGGTCATCTAGGGAGAAGACATAGGAAGAGAAGAGAGACAAAGACAGACCCTGGGGCCCTCCAACATTGAGAGGAAGAGGGGCTGGCAAAGGAAACAGAGAAGGTACAGCCACTGAGAAAGAAAATGAGGCCAGTAAGGTGACGGTGATGCCTGGAGAAGAAAGAGCTTCAAGAGGTTAGAAGAAGTATACAACAGGAGTTAGTGTCCTGGGAACTTTCCTTACTACCCTGAGGATTCATCTATGCCTGAGAGGTCAAGTGGGGACAGAACAGAGAACTGACCACCAGCTTTGCAAGATGTGGGTCATTGGTGACTTTGATAAGAGCTCTTTCAATGGAGCGATGGGACCTAATGCCTAAGAGAAGGGAAGAAATGGAGGAGGCCAGTACAGACAACACCGAGAAGTGTAAACTCCCAGGCAGGTGTAAGAAATCATTGGCCCAAGACTGCATACTTCGAACTCTTCCCAGCCCACTACACAGCCTCCTAGGCCTCCTCCTAGGCCAAGGACACAAGAGTTGGCCTCTATGGGGAGAATATATATGGCCATGAATTCTTTACAGCTTCTCCGCCAACAGGTAGAATCTATTTCCCTACCTCTGAATCTACGCCAGCCTTCTGACTTGTTTTCACCAATAGAATGTGACAGCAGTAAGGTTGCTTGAATAGTAAGTCTTGGAATCAAGAGGCCTTGCACCTCCTGCTTGGGCCCCTCTTGCAATGCCACTGTCATGAGAACAAGGCTGAGCTAGTCTGCTGGCGAGACCACAGGAGATAGAACCCAGGCTTCCGGCTGACAGCCACCAGCTATCGGACACGTGGGAGATAGCATCTTAGACCATGCAGATCATCACCCTAACAGCTGACTATACCTACATGAATGAGTCCAGCCCAAATGTGACAATGTAGAGAATCGTGAACTGATATGTGACAGTTGTTTTAAGGTACTAAATTCTGGGCCAGTTTGTTATACAGCAAAAGCTAACCAATACATCCTTAGAGCCGAAAAATTTTAAAAACACAAACTCAAATACTCATGTCTTTCTTTCTCTCTCCTTCCATTTTTATTCCAAAGTATTGCACTTCGGAGTCTATATTTTTATTCTCAAGAGGGAACTTCAGTTGTCCTTTGGGCTTTCCTTGACAGCATTCAGTGCCACCCCCGACTCAGACTTTAGGCCACTTCTCCTCCTCTCAACCCATTTAAATCTAGGTTTCCCATTTATTCTCAATGAGTTGTTTGTTTAGCATCAGGCACTGAGCTGTGGACTCTCACATACTTACCACTGAAGTCCTCAAAATCCATGGGATTTGATGTGATGGATCCCACTTTACAAAGGAGGAAACAAGTTCAGAGAAGTACACTGACTTTTCTCCATTAGGAAGTTCAAGTGTTTCATGACTCAACAAGCAATGTGCCTTCTACTCTAAGGCAATTAGACCCCACCTACGCTGGAATGAACACTCAGCTCAAATACTGAGAGGTCAATACTGGTTAGAGTTTAAACTTTATTATACAGTTAGTATAGGTTTCTGCAAAATGGTAGTTTCGTGAGATTTTAAGAATTTTGTGAAAAAGGATCTATCGGCGCCTGGGTGGCTCAGTTGGTTAAACGTCCAACTCTTGATTTTGGCTCAGGTCATGATCTCATGGTTCCTGGGATCGAGCCCCATGTGGGGTTCTGTGCTGACAGCGCAGAGCCTGCTTGGGATTTCTCTCTCTCTCTCTCTCTCTCAAATAAATAAACATTTAAAGAAAAAAAGGATCTATCAAGTAAGGCTGGGAATGCTGCAGGACTTCAGAGCCTTTATCATGGGAATGGAGGCTTGGCATCTCTAGGAGGAAGGACAGTTTTGCAGCCTCACTCAGCTGCACCTGACTGCACAAGTCGAGTTTCCCCAGACACCAGCTATCACGTCTCAAAGAACCAGGATCCTTCAGAATGTCCTTTGGGAAATGCTGTCCCGTGGGACTGGTTCCTAATTCTCTTAAAGTTGGAAGTGACCTCCTCAAAGTTTATTCTCTATATTTAAGAGGGAAATCAAAAACAGATTATTTTTGTTTTGTGCTTGACCTTGCAAAATAATACAACTTCCGGGGCACCTGGGTGGCTCAGTTGGTTAAGCATCCGACTTCGGCTCAGGTCATGATCCCGCGGTCTGTGGGTTCGAGCCCTGCCTCGGGCTCTGTGCTGACAGCACGGAGCCTGGAGCCCGCTTCAGATTCTTTTTTTTATTTTTTAAAAAAAATTTTTTTTTCAACGTTTATTTATTTTTGGGACAGAGAGAGACAGAGCATGAGCGGGGGAGGGGCAGAGAGAGAGGGAGACACAGAATCGGAAACAGGCTCCAGGCTCTGAGCCATCAGCCCAGAGCCTGTGACGCGGGCTCGAACTCACGGACCGCGAGATCGTGACCTGGCTGAAGTCGGACGCTTAACCGACTGCGCCACCCAGGCGCCCGCCCGCTTCAGATTCTGTGTCTCCCCCAGGCTCTCTCTTCAACTTCCTTTGCCATGATTGTCAGACCACGAGATCCATTTGTGATCACCCCTCTTAGGGACCTGCACGGGGTGAGGGACACACACTTGGGGACCTTGGGGACCAAGAGAATTCCAGACAAGACCCTCCAGGGAAAGCCAAATGCTCATGCTCAGAGGGGCCTGGGTCACTCTAGCAGTTTGCCATTTTGTAAATCCCCTGAAGAGTTGCCTGTTAAGGCTCCCTTCTTCCGGCCCCCTCTCCCCACTCCCCCTAGCTGTCCCCCCGAAGGCTGACTGCCCCAGACCCCCCGCTCCTTTGCATCCCATGGCCTCTCTCCTACCCTGGGTGCCAGACACCCCTCCTTACAGCCCCACCCCAGACTGCTTCTAAGACCTTCAAAAGCCTCAGAGGACTTTCCACCTCCTTCTGGACAAATGGAACCAAATCACAGGTCCTAGAGGCCCACTCTGGTCCTGGAGGCCCACTGTGCTCTGCCCCTCCCCACCCCTCTTTCTGGAGACACAATTCTGGACCAGTTATGCAAATGTTTCCTCCCACAGAGGCCAGCCCAGGCCCTCCCTCCCGCTGTCCCCTCTCGTCCCCTCCTCAAGGAGGCTGTTCCTGACCGGCCAGCTAGAGCAGACACCCTTGGGAGCAGCTGTGCGTGTGGTATGAGTAGTACGGGGCTGGGGGAGAGAGAAGTTAACCTAACTGGTGGATCATAAGGAACTATTACTGAATGATGGCACAGCCACGCCACAGACCCCTGCGCGGACTTGGAAAGTGATGTGGGAACCGTTCTTCGTACTCTGAAGTCCCGTCTATTTGGGGGTGGGAGTGGGGCCTGATCAGGTTCCTCAGCACAGCTTTCTGGGCCTCTCTTCCTGGTGATGGGTGGGGAAACAGAGCAGTGGTATCACAAGAAAGTTTGGGCCTGTGGAGAAACTGTTGTCGGCCTTCAAAAGGGGAATCTTGGGAGTCCTGAGGAGAGGGGCCCCAGCCAGAAACCCAGAGAACCAAGCTAGAGGGTCTAGATCTGGCAGGTGAGTGGGTCCTACAGGGAACGGTCAATCCAGGCTGGCTACCGTGGCTCGGTGAGCCTTTTGGGAGGAGGGGACAGGCTCTGAATGCACACTGCTTCTGGCCGATGGATGGATGAACGAGGTAAGGGCAGTGCAGGGGGCACTCAGTGTCGGGGTGCTGGGCTCCAAGTGGGGTAGGGCCTGTGTGAGGCAGAAGGCCTATATCCTGACATGATTTGCAAGGGGAGGTGGGAGTGGGACAGGTAGAGGAAGCAAGATACCCAAAGGTAAGGTTCAAGATCATCATAGCTTTTCTCCCAAATGTACTGCCGCTCAGCGTGCAGCGTGTGAGGTCTCACCTGCACGAAAAGGGGGCTCTGTTTTAAGAAGAAGGTGGGAGCGGTTCACCTGAATGAGAGGCCAGCAGGTGTCCAGTCCTGTCCATATAACTTGGTTTCTCGGCCTGGGCCCCAAGCGTGTCTGCCCAGCCCTTTGGGACTCCTTCATTCCTCAGCAAGTGACAGGCTACACGTCCTAAGGACGGTGTGAGGCTTGGCCTGTCCAGCTCATCACCTGCAGCTCTCCCAGCAACCTTGACCAGGGGCAAGTGTGAGGCCTCAGCCCCAGATGCAGACGCAGCCAGGCCCTGGCCTCGCACTTGGCTCCCTGGGAACTGGGAGAGAATCTTCCACTGTGGTCCTACCCCAGACACGGAGCGTGTGTGGCCTTCCTTCTTTCCTGATCTCTCGCCCTCTGGAGCCCTCAGGGGGAAAATGGATGCCCCCGGCAAGATCTGTTTCCTTTCTGTTTCCCTTCTTCCTAGGATCATCAGCCATCCTGAGAGCGGTTTCATGGCATGTGGTGCATTAGTCTGAAAACTGGGACAGTCCCTAGAAACCATAACGGTGTGCCTGGGACTGAGGGGCCTCCAGGGGTACAGGACTTTGGTGCTAAAACCAGAAAAGCCCTGTGCCAATGAGGCCCATGTCGGTCCCTTACTTCTTTCCCAGCCTTTCCACCACCGTGTACATGTTCAGAGGGGAATAGCAGGAATGAGAAGGACCTCGACCTGAGCCCTCTGAGGAAAAGTCCTAAGAGTGGGAGGGAAGACCAAGGCTGGGACAGTGTTCTTCAGCTCGCTCCAGACTTGCCTGGGGGAGAGGGAAACACTTCTTCAAGGGACCCCTGGAGTGGGCGTGAGGCTATAGGATACGTGGTGAGCTGGGCGCCGGGAGTGGCACAGGATGGCAGAAAACATTTGATTCAGAGTCAGAATCAAATGGGTGGGTCATATGCCAGCCCCGCCACGTGCAAGCCAACTCTGAATGAAGACCTGGGAATGTTAGGACGACATTGCCATCTGTGAAATGGGACCTTCAAGGCAAGCAAAATGAAATTATCAAGCACCGGGCCTAGGACCAAGCAGGCACTGAATAACCTGTGCGTCCAATCTTCCCGCAGCTGGCACAGTCCAGCCAGTCCAGCCAGTGAGGGCCTCCGAGGGCCACTGGGCATGGAGGGGGCAGGCGGTGGAGACCACAAGAGCCACTTCCCTTGTCACAGCCCAGGCGTCGGCCCTGTGCTTCGCATCCACCTTCCTCGGGCTGGCTTTCTCCGTCGAATTTTTTAGAGCCACCAGTCGGTGCTGGGAGGTGGTGGGTGAGGTGTGTATGCTGATTAGGACTGAGAAGAAAGAGAGGTTAGGGACAGTTTTCCCAGGAAAAATATTCCCCTAGGGGAGTTAGCAATAACCAGAACTGACAGGGGTGGTTCAGGGAGTGCCGGAACTGCGAGGCTCTCTTGGACGTCATTATGTCCAACCCTTTGTGAACAGACAGAAATTAGGCGGACAGAACGCTAGCAGCCTGCTCACGGTGGTTGTAATTACACCTTGTGCCCTTTCCTACATGGGTCCTATTTTGCACAATAAAGCGTTTTTAAAAAGAAAAATGTTGTCTTATTTTAATTTGCATTTCCCTGATAATTCGGAAGGTCGAGTGTCTTTTTATATGTTGATTAGCCATTTGTAGCTCTATAAATTTCCTGTTCTTACCCTTGCACATTTTCCAGTTAAGTAATAGCTTCTTTGAACTGGGCGGTGCCAACGGCTGGCAGGCTAAGAAAATGCCATGCCCACCCCCTTCTTCCCACAGTAAGGGCCCTTCCAGCTGAGGAGAGACTCCAGGCTGGTCTCAAGGAAATTTGAAAGGGGAAGGGTCTTCGAGCCGGCTGCCAGCAGGGGCTGCCTTGTTGGGGCTGAGCCAGGCATTCTGGGAAGGCAGCCTGGGAACACTGGTTGGCGGGGTGTGGGGCCAGGCCTGTATGACTCACGAGGAGTGGCAGGGTGCCCAGGCATCACAGCCGCATAGTAGCCCCACCTGTCACTTGGCGGGGGCAGGGCAGCTGCTCCAGAAGCCTGGCCGCTGCGGGGGGAGGGGAGCCCCAGAGGAACCAGGCTCTCGGGCCGGTCTCAGGATGCCAAGAATGGAGTCTGGTGGACACAGGAGTGGGGTCTAGACTTAACTGTGTAGTATGAAGAAGAGACGAAGGCTTTTACACTCCGAAAACATCTGTGCGTCTGCTGGAGTGGGCCGGGAAAGGGCACAAACCACAGCACGTCCTGCCATGTGCTGCCTGCTGTGGGATCCCCAGCAGCCCTCGAGGGTGGACGTCACAGTTTATAGTTTACAGAGTGCTTTCCACCCACATGTGAGAGAACTCACCACTCCCACGCTTACTTGGATGCTATCCTCCTTCCCCACTGGACTGTCAGCACCATGAAGCAAGGACTGTCTTCTTTTTTTTTTAATGTTTATTTATTTTTGAGAGAAAGAGAGAAAACGCGAGTGGGGGAGGGGGAGAGAGAGGGGGGACAGAGGATCCGAAGCAGGTTCTGTGCTGACAATGCAGAGCCGAAAGCAAGGCTGGAACTCGCAAACCATGAGATCATGACCTAAGCCAAAGTCAGACACTTAACCACCTGAGCCACCCAAGCGCCCCGAGGCAGGGGCCATCTTACCATGGCATCCGGGTGCCTGGCAGAATGCCAGGCATAGGTAGTGCAAACGTGGAAGCCATGAGTCAGCTTGTCCCCTTGGCCACGTGGGCTGACCCTGCTTATAGCCCCACTTCAGACTGCAGAGTTCTGTCCATCCCCAGGAAACCCAATCACTCAGGCATTTGATGACAAACCCGTGGGGTCACCAGGAGGGGTCAATCTTCTTCTCCCTGACTTTTCTTTTTCAATGTTTGTTTATTTGAGAGAGAGAGCACGCGCGGGGGAGGGGGAGAGAGAGGGGAGAGAGAATCCCAAGCAGGTTCCTTGCTGTCAGTGCAGAGCCTGACCCAAGGCTCCATCCCACGAACCATGCGATCATGACCTGAGTGGATAACAAGAGGCCGACCTGAACTGACTGAGCCACCCAGGCGCCCCCTTCTCCCAGACTTTCTGACCCCTTCTCCTACTTCCTATATTTTCCCTCAGGTCATTTCAACTTCCTCTTCCTGTTTTTGGAGCAATTCAACTCAGCTGCCTCGCCTACTGTCTGTCCTTGCCTGCCCACATCGCTCTCTGTCCCGCTCAGAGGGACAAAAGGCCTTCATTAGCAAAATACTGCTCTCTGTCACAAGACGTGTGTTGACTGCACTGTTGTTTTCTTCTCTCCCGTGGGTCGTCAGAATAGCTTTGTGTGGGACACGAGACTGGAAGGGTTCTCTTATTTCACTCGTGAGAAGACAGCCTCAGAGAGCGTGCCCAGAGTCGCCACACAGTCACAGACCTTTAGGACCCACGCAGGGCCTAGAACCCGGCTGCTTTCCGCCTCCTGCTTCACCCCCTCAGGATTCCCTCTCACGCAGAGCTCTCTGCCTGAGCCCTCCTGCCCGGAGCCTTTCATGACGACCGCAGAGAAACCAGGTCTGTACAACATCCGTCTGTACAGAAAGTACCCAGGCATGAAGCGAAAGCAAAACTTTTATAAACCGGCTCAAATGAATACCGAAGGTTCCTCGATTGAGCATTGACTGGCATCCCTTAGTGCCCCTGCCAGCTCACTCACTCTCTGGGGAACAACCAGGAAGCCTGGAGGGGGCACTTGAAGGAGCACCCGAGGCCACGGAGAGCCCCTGTATCTCCAAGGGCAAGGACAAGGACAGTTTGGGGCCTCCACTCTCAAGAATACCAATGGGACATACCGGACCAAAAGCATGAAGTAAGACAAAGTATTTTATTATGTTACGTTGGAGTCAGTGTAAAAGCTGCAAGTAATGTACCAAAGAATATATACATTCAGAGTATATCCAGTACAGAATATAAATACAATATTAAGGTAAAAATTTCTGGGCCCTACAGACAAATTTAATAAAAAGTTATAGTTGGACATATTAATACACTTTAAACAACTTGATGGATCGAGCAAGCAAATAACTATCTCATATACAGAGGATTAAGTAATATAATCAACACGTGCAGTTTAATAGGTGTGTCCAGAATTTTTAACATCAGATTTTTAACATCAGAAATAAAGAATGTAACACCCTTTTCGTATGTCCCTGGAAAGTTTACCAAAATATCATATATTTAGCCACAGTGGAACTAATAAATCATAAAGGCAAAGATTTCACAAACAACGTATGCTGATCATAGGCCAATGAAACTAGAAATCAACAAGGAAAAACTTGACCCCCAAATTCCTCAACTGTCTGAAAAGTGTGATAACATTCTCTAACATAACTCCTAGACATTCGGAGCAGTTGCAACCTCAAGTAACAGATTTTTCTAGAAAATAATTGAAAACCTATGCAGTATAGGTAAACCTGTACTCAAAGGAAAACATTATGACCTCAAGTTCTTTTTTATATAAAATGGAAGACTAAAAATGTATGAACTTCCTTCAATTCGAAAAATTAGAAACAAAAACAAAACCCAAAACCATAACATACATAAGAAGAAACCTAACAAAGAGGTAAAAGATCTGTACTCTGAAAACTATAGAACACTTACGAAGGAAATTGAACAGGACACAAAGAAATGGAAAACACTCCATGCTCATGGGTTGGAAGAATTAACATGTTAAATGTCTACACTACCCAAAGCAATCCACACATTTAATGTAATCCCTATCAAAACGCCCACCAACATTTTTCGCAGAGCTAGAACAAATAATCATTTGGAGTCCCAAAAGACCCTGAATAGCCAAAGCAATCCTGAAAAAGAAGAGAAAAGTTCGAGGCATCACGATTCCAGACTTCAAGCTGTATTGCACAGCTGGTGTGGTACTGGCACAAAAACAGACACATAGATCAATGGAACAGGATAGAAAACCCAGAAATGGATCCACAACTATATGACCCAACTAATCTTCGACAAAACAGGAAAGAATATTCAATGGGAGAAAGTCTTTTCAACAAACGATGTTGGGAAAACCGGACAGCAACATGCAGAAAGATCGAAACTGGACCACTCTCTCATACCGCACACAAAAATAAATCAAAAATGCATGAAAGACCTTGATATGAAAGATATGAGACAGGAAATCATCAAAATCTAGAGGAGAACCACAGGCAGCAACCTCTTTGACCTTAGCCTCAGCAGCTTCTTACTAGACATCTCCGAGTCAAGGGAAACAACAGCAAAAAACGAACTATTGGGACATTATCAAGATAACAAGCTTCTCTGCAGCAAAGGAAACACTACGGAGGTCCTCAAAAAGTTAAAAATAGACTCCCCAACGATCCAGCAATTGCTCTACTAGGGATTTTACCCAAAGGATACAAAATTCAGATTTCAAGTGGCCCATGGACCCCCCATGTTTATAACAGCATTATCAACAATAGCCAAACTATGGAAAGAGCCCAAATGTCCATCGACACAAGCATGGATTAAAGAAGATGTAGTAGAGGGGGCACCTGGGTGGCTCAGTCAGTTAAGATCCGACTTCAGCTCAGGTCATGATCTCATGGTTGTGGGTTCGAGCCCTGCATTGATCTCTGTGCTGACAGCCTCAGAGCCTAGAGCCTGCTTTGGATCCTGTGTCTCCCTCTCTTCTCTGCCCTTCCTCTCTCTCTCTCTCTCTCTCTCTCTCTCTCTCTCTCAAAATTAAACATTAAAATGTAAAAAAAAAAGAAGGTATGGTATATCTAATTTATATATAATGGAATATTACTCAGCCATCAAAAGAATGAAATCTGCCATTTGCAACAACGTGGATGGAACTAGTGTGTGTTATGCTACGCGAAAGGTCAGTCAGAGAAAGACAATCCCATATGATTTCACTCATAGGTAGAATTTAAGAAGCAAAACAGATGAACGTAGGGGAAGGGGGAAAGAGAGAAAAGAAAAAAGAAAGGGAAACAAATTACAAGAGATTCTTAAAGATAGAGAGCAAACAGGGTTGATGGAGGGAGGTGGGAAAGGGTTGGGCTGGATGGGTGATGGGTATTAAGGAGGGCACTTGTGATGAGCACGGGTGTTGTATATAAGTAACTGATGAATCGTTGAATTCTACTCCTGAAACTAATATTGCACTGTATGTTAAATAGAATGTAAATAAAAATTTGAAAAGAAAAAAAAATAAAAATAAATTAAAACTTAGAAAAAAAGATCAGATTCCCTCACTCAAAACAAAACAAAACAAAAAACAAAAACCAAGAGGATAGGGGCACCTGGCTGGTTCAGTCAGTGAAACACGTGACTCTTGATCTCAAGGTTGTGAGTTCGAGCCCCACACTGGATGTAGAGATGACAAAAAAAAAAAAAAAAAAAAAAAAGGAAGAGTTTAATACCTTAAACTTTTTACAGATCAATAAATAGTGTTATTATGTTATGAACACAAGGACATAAATTCCAGAAAATAGCTCAAAGAATTGAAATCAGCTGCTCTGGGGGACCAGAGTTAGGTTAGGGAAGCACTACAGGGAACCACTTTTCGTTGTCTTAAGTTTTATGGCATTGACGGCTTAAACTATATAAATGTATTACTTGGATAAAAATGAAAATTTATAAATAAATTTGATAAAAATGAAATTTAAAAAATACTTCAAGAGTGAAGGGAAAGTGAGCTTGGGAACCTTGGCCCATCCCGACGCGGTGGAAAGAACATGGAGAGTCAGAGAAGGCTGAGTTTGATTCTTGCCTCTGCAGCTTCTCTGGAATAGGGTCCTGGCAATGCATTTTGTCTTTAGGCCAGGATTTCTGCCTTTGTAAAATGGGCCCTGACATGTACATCACTAGAGGAGGGGCGTGCCCTCCCTGCCCCTTCCGTGGCACAGGCAGGACCCCCCGGCTGCAGACCCTTGCAGATGAACTCAGCCCATCGGGTCCCTGGTTTCACTTCTTGGTTAAAATTGTTGTTTTGGTTTCAGTCTTCCACAGCATTTTGGATGTTTTCCATAGTCTCAAGGCCCCTGGCAGGTATCGGCCACAGTTTCTATTTTCAAACAGAACACAGGTAAAAATTGGCTTTAAGGGTATGAGGAACAGATGTCTTTAATTTACAGCCACTTTTGAACGGAAAACGTATCTCTTTACGCATCACACACCCTACGCAGACTAACCGCAAAAATTAAAACCTGGGGCCAACTTCAAAATCGTAAGAATCATAGCACTTAAGTACCTCTTGTGTTGTTGCAGAGATTCATTCCATGCCTGGTTCCACACACCGTGGAGCACCGACCTTTCACTCTGTGCTGAAGGAGGTGGTGGTAACAGAGGGAGGCAGACATTTGGAAAAGCAGTAACTACACAGGATGTTAAGCGTCTGGATGCGGGGGGAGCAGTTGTGGGGATCTGAGTGTGTACTGGGAAGGCTTCCAGGAGGCAGCGATGTTAAATGAGGCCTGCCGGGTGAAGTGGAAGGTGCCCCGGCGAAAGCACGCGGAGGAAGTTCTCCACCCAAGGGAAGAGTTGTTCCTAAATTTGGTGCAAACTGGAACCACCTGGAGATCTTTCACAAGCACTGGTGCCTGGCTCCCAACCCCATACATCCTGACTTAATTGGGCTGCGTTGTAACGAGGCGTCAGTGTTCCAAGCTGCCCAGGGGATTCTAATGTGCAGCAAGGCTGGGAGCCGGTGGCCTGCACCAGGGCCGTGGCTCTCGGTAAACTGAATGGGGAAGCGGAGGAAGCCAGACAGTGGAAATGGAAAGAGCAGATGGGTTAAGATCTGGGGTGTAGAATGGACAGGAGGAGTCAGCCATAGTGGGGAGACAGTGAGGGTGGAAAAGCTGATCATGGGGCGCCGGGGCTCCGCCGGTTAAGCAGCCGACTCTTGATTTTGGCTCAGGTCATGATCTCAGGATTTGTGGGATCAAGCCCCGCTTGATCAGGCTCTGAGCTGATGGTGCGGGATTCTCTCTCTCTCCCTCTCCCTCTGCCGCTCCCCTGCTCACATGCATGCGCATGCTCTCACTCTCTCTCAAAATAAATAAAATAGCCTTAAAAAAAAAAAAAAAGCTGGTCATGCCCAGGTGTCAGACGGGTAACAAGGTAAATGTGGTCCATTTTCTATAATGCAGAACAGAAGAAGAAAGGGCGATGCACAGAATGACCTACCGATTAGGGTGATGCGAGCTTATTACAGGGAAGTTTGGCTCAAAATAGTAACCCTGGCCGTGATCAAGATCACCATCACCATCATCACCATCATCTTCGTCTGATTCAGACGCTTAAAGCCCTTGTCACAAGGATTAAAGCAGTGATGTTGCCCTCTAGTGTCGCCATCTGTGTACTACAGGTTCTCGGGCAGCAGTCCCCACACCTGCAGGGGGACAGCTCCAGGGCAGGACTCCGTCTCCAGGGTGGGCCAGTGTCAAGGAGGGAATTTCAAGGGATGGAAAGTGACATGGGCCTCGCTAGAAGGAGAGGGTAGAGGTAGGAGGTCGGAGACGGGTAAGACGCGGTCTGCTCTTACTGCTCGGGCCAGGATTTCCCAAGTGAGACCCATTCTCAGCCCGACTCTGAGTAAGGGTCTCCTTTGGATGAGCTGCTGTCTTTTCGAAGTGCTCACGTCGTGGAGGAAGCCCTGAAAGAGGAAAGGGCACTGGGCAGGGCGTCTGGAGGCCTGAGCTCCGAGGGAGCGCTCTCTGAGGCTGCCTGACCGCAGGCGAATGCCCTGCTTGGGTATCAGCGTCCCTATCAGGAGTAGGTGTCTCCGGAGGGTTCAGATTGTGTCTGTACTGATGACCACAACCGTGGGCAAGACTGACACTCTCTGCCCTCCAGAGAAGAGACAGGGGGCCTGCCAAGTGCCAGTGAGGAACAGAGAGCAAGTGCCCTGGGAGGCTTCAAGGGGGAGGTGGCGTTCCATCCAGACCCGAAAGGAATTAATAGATAACGTCTGTGGCAAGACACCCACCCTTGGGACAGTCAGGAGAAACTTACCACAGAGAAACCCTGTGGTAAGAGAAGAAAGGGCGTGGGCTCTGGGGTCAGACAGATCGGGCTTTCACCGTTGGCTCCCCTAACTACATGACCTTGGACAAGTTGTTTAACCTTTAGGAGCATATATTCTCATCTGTGGAATGGGGATATAATAAAATAACCACAGCGAACGCTGATTTAGTCCTATGTGCCGAGTACTATTCTACGTATTTGCATGTATTAACTAATTTAATCCCCACGATCATCCTATGAGGTAGTACAATTAGCCCCACTTTACAGATGAGGAAGATGAGGCACGAAGAGGTTGTATAACTGATTCGGTCGCTGGGCACATGGTTGGTGCACATCTCTGCTGTGATCACAGAGAGGACAGTCAAGGCACTGAACTGAAACGGGTGAGCTCGTTGGCAGAACTCAGTCTCCAGGGTGGGCCAGTGTCAAGGAGGGAATTTCAAGGGATGGAAAGTGACATTCTCCAGCAAGCATCAAGAAAACGCATGATATTTGTTTGTGGCCACGTCATGATACCCCACTTTCCACCTGGGACCATATGGGCAAGGAAGGGCAAGAGCTCTTAGAACTAGCTTCATCCCACCATCCACACAGTGAGTGTCAGTGTCAAAACCGAGTTGGGCCCTGAATTACGAAGACGTACTCTCTCCCAACTTCTCATACAGCTAAGGGTGTGATGTGACCTTGTTCTGGCCAATAAATATAAGGGGTATCTGCTGAGAGGGTCCTGGGAAAGATTTTCCTTCTGAACAACAAAAAAAAAACAGAGAGAGAGATATGGAAGAAGAGTTCTCTTTCTTCCTGGGACAGGAAAGCTGTTATGTAGGGATGTGATACTTGGAGCTATTGCAGCCACTTTGCAGGCATGAGGCAAAGGCCAAGAAAAATAAAAATTCCCAAAGAGCTTTGAAATCATTGAGCTGTTTAGTATGGAAACACCTACCTCTAGACTTGTGGTCATGTGAGAAAAATAAGTCCCGATTTGTTTCAGTCACTATTACAGCAAAAAGCACTCCTAATACTATATCCAAGTTGTTTCAATATGTTCATTCACCTGAGCAATCATTTATTTATTTAATCAGCGAATACCACTGAACATACGCTATGTGCTAATTACAATGGAGGGTAGGGAACTATGGCCATAATCAAGACAGACATAATTCCTGGCCTCGTGGATTTCTTAGCCTGGCGGGGAAAACACACTCTCAACAAGTGTGATGGGTCAGGATGTTAACAAAAAGGAAAGCATAGAAACACTAGTAGAGTATAGGACGGGGCCCCTGGGTGACTCAGTCGGTTAAGCGTCTGACTTGGACTCAGGTCATGATCTCATGGTTTGTGAGTTCACGCCCCACCTGGGGCTCTCTGCTGGCAGCACAAGCCTGCTTTGGATCTTCTGTCCCCTTTTCTCTCTGTCTCTCCCCCGCTCATGCACATTCTCTAAATAAATAAATAGACTTCAAAACAAGAAAAAGAGGATCAGATGACTGGAGAAAGCCAGCCAGGAGCTAATTCCCACCAAGAACGTATTACACCTGTGAGACTCTTGGCTCGAGCGAGACGGGAGCCTCCCTCTGGGGAGAGCGAGCGGGGAGCTCTGCTCCTGAAGAAGTGGTCCCTGCACTTCGTGAGATGGCGAGGGATGCCATCAGGGCCGTGCCTGGGGCCCAGCAGAAGGCTCTACAGCAGCTGCAGCTCATGTCCCCAGAGCTATAGACGGAGGCCACCGAGTGGGACTCCAGTGTGTCCCCCTTTGGGAGAGAAGGGTCGGCTTACACGCCACCAGCCGCCTGACAGCAGGTGCCATGATGGCGTCACCGAGGTGTGCACACAGGTGGAGTTTAAGAGGCAAGCCTGCGGGCAGCTGTCCACAGAAGACACTGCCATTTGCAGCCAAAGTGACCGCGGTCCGAGCCTGCATGTCACAGAACCCAATATGCTGTGAAGAAATACGTTTAATTTTTTTAAGAGGCCATTTGGCCCAAAGATCCCATGCTCGATGTGATGTATCCTCGAGAAGTGGCACTGGAGGGGTCCTTACGGGACCGGCAGGGTGACTTCAGACAACGTGTTCCGGAAAGGACATTGTTCAGGGCTCCCCGCATTGGCCCCCACTCCTCCTTTCATCAGGAACAGGGCATATGAATAGTCCAATCATTTTAATATGGAAACTTCGCTTTCGTTTTTCTTACCTTTGTCACCCTTGAAGGATGAAATGCCAATATTTTTCTCGCTTCCTAAGAAGAGCTGAAGATTACAGGTGTCCCGGCCCTTGGGGAAAGCAGAAAGGTTTCTTTGGTGGCTGGTGCTCTGGGCCTTGCCAAAGGTACCGTGAACGAGCGAGAAGGGTGGTGAGGTTTGGAAGAGGCTGTGTTTACAGAAGCAGAACTTCCTTAAGAGGGTGGGGAGGAGGGAGCGCCTGGGTGGCTCAGTCGGTTGAGCGTCTGACTTCGGCTCAGGTCATGATCTCCGGGTTCGTGAGTCTGAGCTCCGCATCGGGCTAGCTGCTGTCAGCACAGAGCCACTTTGGATCCTCTGTCTCTCTCTCTCTGCCCCAAACCCTGCTCACGCCCTCTCAAAAATAAAAATAAAAATAAAATAAAAATAAAATAAAAATAAAAAGAAGTAACAGCCCCTGACCTCAAGGACCCTGCAGAAACAGTGTATGCATTAATGACAATAAGGGCCCCACCCCAGATGCCTTTGGTACTATAGACAGCCTGGGGCGGGACAGTGGGGACCCAGAAGAAATAAGGTTGGATATCCCTGCCAGCTCAACAAGGTGGGGACTCAGAATAAAAATTAAGGTGGTTTTTAGAGAAGTTTTAGAGAATGAGAGAATAAGGAAATGGACATTTCTGGCACCCCTGGGTGTGGGAACTGACATTTACGTTTGCTGTATCTCCTGTTCCTTACGTCCAGCCAGGCTGGTCTGGACTTTCTGTCCGGATCGGGGTTCATTTCGTGCCCCCTCCTCCATTACTTCCAAGGGCCACTCAGGTGAGGCACCGCGTCACTTCCTGTCCCCCAAAGGCATCTCCCTCCCTCCTCGGAAGCTTGAAGCTCATGGTGTCACCCATTTAACAGACGGGTATGGTGAGTTCTCTGGCTATGCTGGTACTTGGCTCCCCAACTGGGCCAGGAGCTCCGTGAAGGTAGAGACAGGACCTTTTCTCCCAACTCTGGGCTGATCGTTGGAGCCCCTGCCCCGTCGAGCGACCCACGGGCCCAGGGCTTGGACCCTTCCGTGGAGGCACCCTTCCTTTGTCAGCCTTTCCTCGCCTCATCCACGCTAGAGCACTTGGCTGCCACATTTGCCGACACCCTGTGTGGACACCAAGTCCCCTCTGTCTGTAATACCCAGGCCGCCTCTGGGGGCCCCTGTTACCCAACCAGCAAGTGGGTGTCGTGATGTCCCCTCCCAGGACAAGCCTTGCCTACCTACGTCCTACTCCACCCGCCATAGATGGGCAGATTTTGCTAGAGCCTGCTCTTGACGAATGACCCCATTCTGTGTTAGGAGCCTCTGAGCTCCGCGAATACCAGGAGCACAGCAGATGTAAACACTGGCGGCCTCTCTTCCCCTGCTACATAAACTTCGGGCTTTCAGGACAAGGCACTACCCCCAGCACACTTACGGTGTTTAAAAAAAAGTGTCAGCTCAGCCCTGGCTCGTGGCGGAGGCCAGCTCTCCCCCTCCCAGCTCAAGTCCCAGATTCTGGGCCACTGATGCAGTGGCCAGGGCGGCAGAGCTCATCTCCTAAAGGGGGGTGGCTTTAGCGGACCCTCTGACTCCATGGACAAAGGGCGGCTCTCTGTGAGGAATAACTCCTTGAAGCCTTTGAAGGACCCCAATGTCCTCCAAAAGTCCTGCCTCACCTACGAGGGACACGTCATTTTCGTTTAAAATTTAGATCCTGTGAAAATAAGAACGCTACTCCCTTCCCGCCTGACACGGTGGTATTTTAAACTTCTTTTCAGGATTAGTCATTCATCAATTCCCCCGACATTTGTTGAGCATCCACTCGGTACTGACTGCCAGGCGTTATACGGCCCCCTCCACTCAGAGCTGCTCCAATCCCACATTGGCATTTGTCCCGTTAGTTTCAGGCTTTCATACCTGCCTGTATGTGCTAGATATCGATAGATAGATGATGTGATTCCTCATCCCTCACTCCTGAGTCATGTTTTAAATCTTACCATCGTTTTCATCGACTAACATTCATAGGGTCTCTGTGACGGTGCTGGCCACTCTCCTAGGACATGGCAATCAGGCACAATCCAGGCCGTGAGGACCTCGCCCACCCATGTGACGGGGAGGTGACCAGGGAGGTGGCTTGCGATAGGCCCTTGTGAGAAAGGAGGCAGGCGGGTCGTAAGGCTGTGCCAGACCGAGGCAATCAGGGATGGGGACCCACCTCACGGGCAATGGGGCCTGGGCAAGTCTTCCCCTCTTGGGGCTCCCAGCCTCGTCTCCCAGTGAGGAACTAGATCGGGGGTCCTCTTGAGTCTCATTGACCAAGAAGAATATCAAAACCTGACTGATGGAACCATAGAGGTCACCAACATTTTATCCACCGAGTAAGGAATTTTAGAGAAAAAGGGAAGCCAGCCTCACAACGGCCACCTGCCGTCACGTTATTTCATAAAAGAAAAGACACACTAGCCCCCAGAGAGGAACGGTTAGTCTCGGAATGAAGGCTGGGCTTGCACACCAGATTCACTTGCGTTGAATAAAAAGCTCACCGTGCTGTCATCGCTGCCTCACTCCTGTCCTGTGCAGGCGAACTGCCCTAGATGACCCATGGCACTAATGCTCCGGGATGCTGCGTGTGACCTGCTGAAGCGATGACCCAAATGGCCCGAAGCCCAGCACGGTTTCCAGACCTGTGGTCAGAAGACGTCTAACGGCGTCTCTCAAACACTGTCGACGCTGTGCTCCAACCCAATCGCCTTCCTGAAACCCCCTTTTCTCTCACCACCATCTTCCCTACACCCCCGAAGCTGTCCCACCTCCTTCTCCCGATCGTCTAGAACGCATTCCTTTCCCCACCCTCTAGCCTTCAAGCCTCCAGCCTGGGGCCAGGGAGAACGAATCCTGAGGAGCACCCGTGAGCACACCCCCCCACCCCCATGTCACGGGAGAGGCTGCTGTTCGCCACGGTGCTTCCCAGACCCCCTTCAAGCCCCTGGCAGGCTCTCATCAGCCGTCACACACTTCGGCCATTGTCTCAGCTGCAGAGAGCTGCCTTGTCCAAGGTCACGCCCCTTCTTGGGGCAGCCCACAGGCAGCCATGGATGGATGGCCACCTCTGCCCAACACAAGGCAATGCCAAAAGGCCACTCCAGTTCAGAGCGACCTGCCCTCGGGGCTGTCCCTAGGCTGTCATCTAACACATCTCAGCTCAGCTCCTCCTCCGCCCGCTCCTGCTCCCCTCCCCTCCGTTCCCAGGCATCGATCCCAAGAGCTTCTTGATAAATACCCTGCCCTCTAAAGTCACAAGTGGAGTCGCTCACCAGGGTCCCCGACCTGTGCCATCAGCTCAGCCCATCGGCCAGAACCAATGGGCAGCCTTTCCCCCTCCACTTCTGGGTGGAGAGAACTTCCCGCACACAAACGTCCGTGAGCAAACTGGAGTCTCCCTGTGTCCACAGGAGCCAAAGAACCTTGGGTCTCTCTTCCTCTTTGAACAAAGCCTAGCCTTCCAGACCTTGTCTGGCGATGGGCTGGTCAGCCGCTCTGAGCAGCAAGCACACGTTGCAAAGCTCCCTCCCTCTGTCCCTCTCCCCGGCTCATGAGTGTTTTCTCTCTCTCTGTCTGTCTCTCTCTCTGTCTGTCTCTCTCTCTGTCTCTCTCTCTGTCTCTCTCTCTCTCTCTCTCCCTAAATTCAAAAAAAATTTAAGCCCCAAAGTGAGTGAATTCTGCTGCTACTGCTGCCTAAGGGGATCAAAGGCAGAGGCCCGTCAGCAAGGGACAGACGTCCAGAGGGTGGTGACCCGCTCCAGAGAGGGAACAGACCTCTGCCCCATAGCCTGGCTATGGCTGGAGCCACTTGGGTCTGGAGCGGAGCCTGGGAGGGTCCCCAAGTGCAAGGCTGGATAGTCTGGAGACCATACACACACACACACAGCACGCACACACACGCACACACACGCACACACACGCAGCGGGGCCACCACGGCTGGCCGATCGAGAGCCCTCCTCTGCTTTAATGTGGGACAGCCGCCCCTGCCCTGCTGAGCCTAGCCCCACTTCAGGGGAGCACACACCTACAGGTGCCCACAGATGCCACCAGTTGTGTGTGACCTTACACACATCAGCCCCACACACGGTCGCTCGGAAACGGCCCATTACCGGCTTCACACAGTGCGCGACACGCATACGCATGGTGGATGACCAGAGCGGGTTCCTTGGACAGACCCAGAGCAGCCCCACCAGCGCTCACCATGGGGGCTCTCTGGGGTTCACAGAAGGGGCGGTGAGCCCCGTCCTCGTACTTAGGGAGTGGGGTCTCTGGACCAGCAGCAGCAGCATCACCTGAGAACCTGTCGAAGTGCTCCGAGTCCTGCCTCTGGGGCCTCCTGCGGGGCTACAACTCCCTGCCGCGCTTTTGACGTGCCAGCCCCTGTGCCCTGGGGAAGTCTGTGCATCATCTCATTTAAAACTCACAAACACACCACCGGACGTCACCTTATTTCTCCCATATTTTTCAGATGAGGAAGCCAAAGTCCAGTGACCTTAAGAGACTTGCCTGGAGCAACCCAGGCGGACCCCAACCCCGCCCAGCCTGCCAGGCGTGTAGCTCCTGGCCTGGGCTAAGTGTGAACGAGCCCCCCCCCCCCCCCCCCAGGACCGCGCCTGCGTGCCAGCCCCCAGCCCTGCCGCCCCTGGTTCCCCCCCTGTCCCCCCCCCCCCCCCCCCCGCAGCCGGTCCTGAATCTTTTCTCAAGAGACAAGGCTGGGCCATCCCAGCAGGGGGTGGGACGAGGGGCGGGAGCCAAAGTCACACCTCGTGAGCAAGCCGCACCTCTGCCAAGGCCCTCGCCTGCCTGCCTGGGGAGCGGCAGGGAGGACAGAGGCTCCTGGGGCTGGCAGATGGCAGCACGGTGAGCATGTCCCGGACCCCAGCCCAGCCCGCACCCCACAGCCCGGAGCAGAGCCTGCTGGGCAGCTGACCTGCGGAATGCCAAGGCCGCCGCTCTGTGCTCACCTCATCCGACCCAGATGATTTACCAGGATGTTTCCTGCTCTGAAACTGTGTCTTAGATTCTAGATTTGCATGGGACATGTGAGAAGTCTGGCCAGGACTTGGGAGTCTGAAATGCGAATGGCTGTGGACCCGGCTCTCTGCTCAGCCTAACCTCATCTCCGCTCGAGGCTTGGGAGTGACCCCCTGTCCTCCCTGACGTGCCTGGCTTTGCACCTACGCCTCTGTCCCCCACATACGCACGCACCCAAGAGGGCTCTTCTTCTCTAGCATATCTGGGCAGGGCGTCAGGGCTCAGGAGGAGCGAGGAGTCAGGCCCCTCATCCCAGACCCAGAGGCCACCATGGCGGCCTGTGATGTTGTGACTGACGCCAACATCTCGCCCGGCCTTGAGAGCAACGCCACGGGCATCACGGCCTTCTCCATGCCCGGCTGGCAGCTGGCGCTGTGGGCCACGGCCTACCTGGCCCTGGTGTTGGTGGCCGTGACGGGCAATGCCACGGTCATCTGGATCATCCTGGCCCACCAGAGGATGCGCACGGTCACCAATTATTTCATTGTCAACCTGGCCCTGGCTGACCTCTGCATGGCCGCCTTCAATGCCGCCTTCAATTTCGTCTACGCCAGCCACAACATCTGGTACTTCGGCCGTGCCTTCTGCCACTTCCAGAACCTCTTCCCCATCACGGCCATGTTCGTCAGCATCTACTCCATGACCGCCATCGCCGCTGACAGGCAAGAGGGGGCTGGCGGGGAGGCCGGGGGAAGCTGTCTCACTTTGTCGGGGCTCAGACAGGGCCGGTGACTTGTCCATGGTCACACAGCAAGTTAACAGTAGAACTCAGGGAATTGCCTCCCAACTCAATCACGACCTTAAAGTGTGCATCTGGGGCACCTGGGTGGCTCAGTCAGTTAAGCATCCGACTTTGGCTCAGGTCACGATCTCGCGGTTCATGGGTTCGAGCCCCAAGTCGGGGCTCTGTGCTGACAGCTCAGAGCCTGGAACCTGCTTTGGATTCTGTGTGTGTCTCTCTCTCTCTGCCCCTCCCCTGCTCATACTCTGTCTCTCTCTGGGTCTAAAAGATGAATAAACCTTAAAAAAAATTTTTTTTTAGTAAAAATGAATAAATAAAATAAATAAAAGTATGCATGTGGGAGACAAAAGAGCATGGAACCAAAGCAGGCAAAGTTAAGGTTAGACCCAAGGAAGAACTTGGCACTGGATGGTTGTTTAAGGCTGTCGGGAGAGAAGGGCTGTGTTTAGGGAACTTCTAGAGTATTCTTCTCTGGAGTTGATCTCTTTTGGCGTCTTTCTTTTACTACAAGGACATGGCTTTTCCTGTTTTCCTATTCCTAGATAGATTATACTGGGAAGGATTTAATATTGCATGCGGTTACCATACAAGTACAATGGGTCCAATTACTTTCCCAATCCTGTTCTCAGGGGGCCGCAGGCTGTGGCCTTCTGCTGAAGGCCGGGAGGGTGGAGGAGTGATCAGTGGAGCCAAACGCAGTCCTTCTGAAGCTGGTTGGGGGCAGGCAGGGCACAGTTTGGCCTCAGAAGGGGACTGTGTGACCCTGGGGAAGAATGGTTGGGACAGATAGCAAACAAAAAGGGACACAGAAAGACAGCAGGTATATGTCCAGGAGGGGCAGGCCTGGGACCCTCAGAGACACAGATCCCTTGTCAGGATGGTCTGAAGGGGCATGAGCCCCGCTGTCCCCCACCACTGCCCCACCCCCCCAGTCTCCATCTCCAGGCGTCTGCCCAGTGACACACAGCAGCTGGCTCTTGTCTGCTCTGGGCTGTTTTTCTATGGAGTTTCCCTAAAGATTTCATTTGAGGAATGTATTTCTACTAATTAAAAATGAAAAGAAAGGTTCGAAAACCATTCGTCTAGGCCACGCTTCTGATTTTGTACCCAGGCCAACAGAGGCCAGAGACAAGCAGGATCGCCAGCAAGTCAGGGTCAGGGCCAGCGGCCCAGAACCCGGACGGCTCAGCTCTCAGGAAGGGGCGTGTCCCTCCTCATCTGACCACACCCCTGCCCCCGCCAAAAGCACCTCAGTACCCCTGGATGTCTCTGCAAGTCCACTAACATGTGCTCCCTCATTCACTCAACAAATACTCGAGTGCTCCCTCTGTTTCAGGCATTGGGGAATATACACCAGAAGGAAAAATAGTCCTTGAAATCAGGCCTCATGGAACTTGCATTTTAAGGTGGGGAGGGGGGGAGTCTGGAGACCAGGCAAGAGGCTGGTGAATAATAATCCAGGTGAGAGAGGATGGTAACTCAGGCCGGGGTGTTAACAGTGAAGCCCCGTCCATTCGTTTCTTCATTCATTCATATGTTCAAGGCCGACTACGTACAGATACTGTTCTGGCCATTGGGGCAAAAAAACAGATAAACCTGGCTGCCCTGGTGAGAATTTAAATAATACACACATGAATAAGTTGTACGTTGTATTTTGAGGTCATGAGGGCTGTGGAAAAATACCAGGGAGAGGCGAGGGGACCCCAGGTGCCGGGCTGTGTGTCGGGGTGGGGGCAGGCTGGAGCGCTAGACCGGGTGTGGGGTCGGCCCCACTGTGGGGTGGGTTTGGAGCCAGGATGGAAGGAGGTGAGAGAGAGAGCCCTGTGAGCGCTGGGGAAAGATCAATCCAGGGAGAGGGCACAGCGGCAGCAAAGGCCCGTGGCAGGGTGGTGCCTGGTGTGCGCGAGGGGCCCCAGGAAAGACCGTCCTCACCGAGACAGGGTAGAAAAGCTCAGGGGGCACGGAGTCAGCACTCCCCGGGTGCCTAGAACACGCGGATGTCAACTTCCCTGCTTAGGGCAAGGTCATCCTATGGTCCAGACCTTGTCTCCAGGTTCAGATTAACCCCAGAGAGGAAGGCCCAGGGGTCATCCAGGACCAAAGTCACCTCTGGTGCATTTAAAGGACACAAATACATAGGAATAATGGCCCTTTCAAGTTGTAAACCCCTGCTGCCTGCAGGCACTTCTCAAGCATCTCATTCCCTTCCCAAGACAACCACAGGGGCTCAAATGACTGTCATCTCACTTTACAGAAGAGGGTGGTTTGAGTCCCTATGGCTGGAAGGTGATGAAGTCAGGGTCCACATTTAGATCAAAGCCGCAGAGCTGCCCCTCAGCTAACAGAGAAAAAGCTCTCCTCTTTCCCACCCCACTTGCCACAACAGCAAGGGAACCCCAGCCCCCCAGTTGGCCCGCTGGTCACCTGCCTCATCTGTGGGGAGGAGGCCCCTGAGGAAATGCCACTCCTCTCGTCCTGCTGAGGCACTCAGCCCAGATCCAGGCCATCTTGGGGTAGAGCTGGCCCAGGGCCCGGCCACAGTAAAGGGGGAAGGTCAGTGTCTCAGACAGAGGAAGGAGGGGTCGACAAGCATCCAATCCAGATGTGCGTAACTTGTGACCACAGACCGTCACAGAAGTCCCAGGGGTCATCAGCTTCTGTGGGGGTGAAAAATCACTGTTCCAAATGGAGGCAACAAACCACATTTTGCTGGGATTCCAGCAGTGCCTGGGGCCACGTCACCGATAGAAATCACAGATACCTCTGTTGCGCAGAAATCTCCAAGCATCGACTACAGTCGTCACTACTTAAAAATTACCACGGGGGCGCCTGGGTGGCTCCGTCAGTTAAGCGTCCTACTTCAACTCAGGTCATGATCTCGCGGTTTGTGAGTTCGAGCCCCGCGTCGGGCTCCGTGCTGACAGCTCAGAGCCCGGAGCCTGCTTCGGATTCTGTGTCTCCCTCTCTGTCTGTCCCTCCCCCACTCATGCTCTGTCTCTCTCTGTCTCTCAATAATAAATAAATGTTTTAAAAAATGTTTTAAAAAGTTACCACGACAGCAGGGGTGGGGGTGGTGCACCTGGGTGGCTCAGTCAGTCGAGCGTCTGACTTTGGCTCAGGTCATGATCTCATAGTTCATGAGTTCTAGTCCTGTGTAAGGCTTGCTGCTGTCAGCTCAGAGCTGGTTTCAGATCCTCTGTCCCCACCACTCTCTGCCCCTCCCCTACTCGTGCTCTCGAAAATAAATAAATATTAAAAACAAATCTATCATCGGTTCCAGACCTGCTGCTAGATCTTGTTTAGTGGGTCGATAAAGAAGCGTGCATATTGTTGTGCCCCAAATCTATTTTATATTTTGCTAACTGTATTCCAGTATAACTGATTGTCTTTGTAATCCTGTGTAATTGATTCACATAAAAACTGTATTCCGAGGAGGGCCCCCCCCCCATCTCGCCCCACACCCTCCCTCTTGTGAGGCGGCAACCAAAGCCCCCGGTCACAGGGCACAGCATAAGAGAAGCAGTGTGGGGTCCCGTGTCTTTGGTGGATGGTGTTCTTTGGATCCTTTGACCTTGGAAGCCGGCGGCTACCCCAGCTCTCCCTTCCTTGGTCAGGGCCGTGACCCACGAGGCCTCAGCCCCACCAGGCTCCAGGACGTTCCCGCAGCGGCTTCCGAGGTCCCGGGAGCAGCGGGGAACTGCACGACTTGGTTCAGGGCCAGCGCTGCCTCTTCCAGCTGGTTCTTCCCCTTCTGCAAGCCTCAGTCTCCTGGTGCAGGAAATGGAGAGAACAACCCCTGCCTGAGATACTCAGGCCAAGCAGCAGCTCAAATCCTCAGAGGTTCCCCAGAGAGAGGCAGGAGCTGAGGAGACAAGCCTGTTTCTGGCCGACTTCTTGGAAGAGGTGACCTTTCACTTGGACTTTAGTGAATCCAGAGTGGAAGGAGAAATTTCAGGCTGAGCGGGAAGAAATGCCCCCTACAGAGGGTCACACAGGCAGGGCTGTTCCTTGACCAGAATGAGCCAGGGAAGGTGCGGGAAGCAGTGGCACAGGAGGTGAGAAAGTAAGTGCGTTGGCCATGTGCAGAGGGCCTTGAATGCCGAGTTTAAAGGTTTGGGCCTGCTGTGTCTGGTAACCTAACCATGTGCCTATTTACATTTGAATCAGTTAAAACTTAAAACTCTGTTCCTCAGTCATATTAGCCACACTTCCAGTGTTCATGGCCATGTGTGGTTATGGCTACTGAACGGGACAGTTTATACATAGGGCATTTCCACCCCTGCAGAAAGCCGACAGGCAGGGCTGGTTTGGGCTGTGTCTGGGAGACTGTCGGGTTCCGCTAAGGTTTCTGAGCAGAAGAGGGACAGCATAGGGCCAAGGGGCCCGGCAGCTTTTGGCAAATGTTTTGAGTGGACTTCCAGTGTGGCCACACCGCTCTCTGGTGGCCATTTGAGAGTAAGTCCGCCCCCAGGGAGGCGATGAGGTGAGGCCTGGCCTGGGGTTTTAGGGCACTGGCGTGCTGTGTGGCTGTGGGAGAGTCACCAGCCCAGGTGGCTCTCTGCGGGGGCCCAGCACGGCGTGGGAAATGGGGCTCTGGCGGGGGGGGAGGGGTGCCCGCCACTCACACAGCACTCTGCTCACAGGTACGTGGCCATCGTCCACCCCTTCCAGCCGCGGCTCTCAGCCCACGGCACCAGAGCGGTTATTGCAGGCATCTGGCTGCTGGCCCTGGCCCTCGCCTTCCCCCAGTGCTTCTACTCCACCATCACCACGGACCAGGGCGCCACCAAGTGTGCGGTGGTCTGGCCCGAAGACAATGGCGGCAAGATGCTCCTTTTGTAAGGCCTGGGCCGTGGGGACCATAGTGTGTGTGTGTGCGCGCGCGCAGGTGCGGGTGCAGGTGTCTGTGAGCGCTTGGGATTACGTGAGTACCTGTCTGTGCTAACAGTTTCACTTGGCACGTACCACGTGTTGGGCTTGACATACATGAAGCCACTTCACTCCCCTAACACTACCGGGGACACATGTAGTATTATTCCCAGGTTTCAAATGAGGACGCTGAAGCCCTAAAAACTAAGTAATAGGCCCAAGGTCCCACAGCCAGCAGGTGGTGAAGCGAGGGTTTAAACCCAGGTAGTCCTGCCTGAGAGCTCACCACTGCCTCCCCGCACAGCTACTTAGACAAGGACACGTGTATCCTCAAATGAGGACACACCCGTGTGCACATGTGCGTGGGACACCGGGTGTGTGGGCACGCGGCTCCCACTGACGTCTGCGCGTGTGTGCGGAAGTGTGTGTGCGCACAGGTGTGTGTTTGGGGGAGGCCACCGCGAATGCTCAGGGTACTGAGGCAGAAAGAAAGGGCAGGTGACCGAGCCGGGGTTGTTTTCCGGGGGATGTCTGGTGCCTGCCTCACGCTGAGTGGGCACCACGGGTGGGGGGGACTAGGAAGAAGAACGCAGGCACGGGCCAGCCATTGTGTGACCCTGAGTAAGTCCTTTCCCTTGCTGGGCCTCAGTGTGCCCAGTTCTCACCGCGTGGACCCCCCCACCCCCATGCGTGGCCTGGCGGTTTAGCAGAGGATAGAGAATTTGCTGAGGTTTTGCAAGTCAGTAGTTGGGGCAGAGTCCTGCCCTGTCCCTCCGAGTCACTTGACCTTTCTGACCCTTTGGCTCCTCCCGTAGGCGGAACTCGGAAGACAACTTGTTGGAAAGTTGCTGTGAGCATGCGCGAGAAAATGTATATGACGCCGTTAGCGCCGCACGTGGCACGGAACTGGCACCCGCTATGTAGTAGTTGAAGCAAGGGACACATGAAAACAAACGTGGAGGTGGCAGATTTAGTCCAACAGAGGCCCAGCTGCCCCAAGCAGGAGGATGCGGAGGCTTTGGCGGAGGGCTGCCAGGTCACCATGGCAACACAGCCCCCACCCTCCGCCTCCTTTAACACCCCTCCCCCATCGCCCGCCCCTGCACGGTTTCCATCTGCCCCAAGCACCAGCCAGAAGCGGGCCTCGCTGTGGCCTTCAGTGCTAGGCAAGAAGCCTGAGACGCCTGTTCCCGGGGACTGACGAGTTTTGAGGGCGGCCTCTGCCCTTACTCTATTCCGCTCCCGGACCCCTGCCCTGCCCCCAAGGGCAAGGTCCCCGTACCGAAGGCTCAGGAAGGGTGGAGAGCAGAATATTTTGTGACTGACCACTGGGGGGCAGTGTTTCTCCGCTTTAACACACGCCTTTCTGCCTAAGAAGGGGCCCGGAGAGGGGACCAGGAATAGTAACTCAGGGCACCCAGCACCGGCTCTCTGGGGATGGTGAGTTCCGACCCTGATTCAGGCGCCAAGAAAAAACAGGAAGGCTACTTCGGTGTTTCTTAGAATTCCGTGAGGATTTGGGCAAAGCCTGGTCTTCTGTGTGAGAATGTAGTCTTTGTTCTTGGGTGGGGACACTTGAGGGCTCCACCCTCACAGGCGCACATCCTGGGTGTATCGGAATCTGGTGAAATTACAGATGCCCCCTCCAGGAAAATGCGCATAGATCCCTAAAATCAACACACACACACAAATCCAGGCAATGAAAGGACGCATTCCTGATCTGGGGCAGGCCCCAGATGACCCCCACAGCCCCTTGGTGCTCCCCTCTGTGTAGGAACCTAGCCCAGGGTGAATTCCTATCCTGAACCGTGTCCCAAGGAAAGGCAACAGAGTGATATCCCTCATACTTGGGAAGGACCTTAGGCATTACAAATGGGGAAACTGAGACTAAGGGAGAGAGCAGACTTGCCTGAGGTCACCCTTAGAAGCTAGAGGCTGACCAAGAACTCAGTTCTGACTTCACAGAGCTGACCTTCAGTGATAGGGAAATCGTTTCTTGGTAGTGATTAAATCTATAGAGCTGTTTCATGTGTCACAGACTTTCTGCGCCTCTCCGGGGCTCCGTTTCCCTCCAGACACCGAGGCAGGTGGCCCTGCTGATCCCCAAGGTCTATCTAGCTCAAACACTCTGTGACCTCACTGCTCCTCCCTGCCCTTACTTGCTCCACAGCAGGACTAGCTGAAGAGCCCGGGGTCTAGAAGTCCCCAAGAGCAAGCAAGCAGAATTCTAAACACAGGCTTTAGGGAAGACATTTGCTGGAGCCACCCGCTCCCCTCCCTCTCGGTGGCAGCACCTCTCGAAACCGGCCGGCGCACGGGTCATGGGGGGTGGGGGCCTTGGGAACACTTCAGCCCTCGCAGAAAAAGGTCACGTGGCAAGACCACGGGTCTCAGGCCCTTTCACGAGGTGCCCCCACCCAGACCCTGTTGGAGACGACCTGCAGCGTCACTCAGACACTGGCGTGGCCAGCACACGTCTCCTTTACACCGTCTTTCCAGAAGGAAGAGACACGGCTCAACACAGCCCGGCTTGCTCTCCACGGGGGCTGGATGAGGAAACGTCAGTGGCATTCGGGGCCACTTGCTCGAAGGTGGTGCGAGAGAAGGTCTGCTGGCATGAGCCATGTTCCCAACCCAATCCTGATGGGCAGGGAGAGATGACCAATGTCGTGTAGTGACTCTGTTGTTGCTGCCCCGTTCCCTGATAAGGATGCCGGTGCAGGGTGGAAGCATGTCAACTCCAGAAAATCTACGTCTCCAGACAGATGCAGATACAGACTATATATATAATCTATCTAATTCAGGTGCACATACACATGTCATATATACACAGGATTCTGGAAGAAAATTGTCCCAAATTATTACCGTGGTGAGGATGCAATGAGTGATTTTACTTCCTCCTTTGTGCTTAATGGCATTTTAAATGTTAAACAAATGTATTATTTGGTTAACTTTTTCATTCCTAGCTATTTCCTTTTTTGGTAGTATTCATCTGTCACCTGGAGGGACGCAGGCGAGAAAACGCTGGTGTCTCTTTTGCAGCAAGGGAAGCCCTCTTTGGGCATAAATGCTAGCCCGTGTTGCCTTTAAAACATTTTTAAGTTAAATCAAGGCTTGGGAGGTGGTCCAGGGTGGCTAGCCCAGAGTTGGCTTAGGGACGCTCGCGGGGTCGGGGGGACTGAGCGCTGACGGATGCCGAAGTCGCCCCCAGGCCGTCCCGTGCCCAGGCCTTTGGCTCTCCCTCCAGGTACCACCTCGTGGTGATCGCCCTCATCTACGTGCTGCCTCTCGTGGTGATGCTCTTCGCCTACAGTGTCATCGGCCTCACGCTCTGGAGACGCGAGGTCCCCAGGCACCAGACGCACGGCGCCAGCCTGCGCCACCTGCAGGCCAAGAAGAAGGTGGGCGCCGGGGGCGGTGCTCGGCGGGGGGCGGTGCCTCTGCCCTCACTCTGTTCCGCTCCCCCGCCCCCACATGTCCGGCCCCCAGAAGGTCTCAAAGCTCCTGTCTGGGCCCCGCCTCGGGGCCTCACCCTTCCGGGCTCGCAGCCCGCCCCTGGGGGGGTGCGGGTGAGAACAGGATCCACCCTAACTTGCCCGGTCCCCAGTCCCTGAACAGAGCCTGAGTTAGTTCTTCCCGGGAGGACAGCTTGCCTTTGGCCTTTGGCCAAATACGAAGTTAAAGGAACTTCCCAGACTGTCACGAGAATCGGAGAATCCTAAAACCCCACGGAATTTCAGATACTCCCAAGAATCTTAGAATAATAGATTCTCAGAAATCTCAGACGTTTCGAGAAATCGTAATGTTGAATTTAAGAAGCCCCACAAAAGCACAGGAGGCTCCCTTATAGAATCACAGGAGAATTCTCAAATGTTGGAACTGGAGACCTCGGAGCTCTTGGAGACGGGGTTGGAGTCCAGCTGTATCCAGTCTGCATTCCATTTCCGACCCAAGTGCCGGCGTGCCCCCTCCTCCTGCCATTCAGGGCCCCCCAAGGAGTCTGTGATTCAGACCTTCTCCCGTCTCTCCCAGTCAAAGCTGATCTTTGCCGTGGCCCCTTCCTGTTAGGCATCCAGGGGGAGGTAATGGTTAATCCCATCATGTATCAGGTCAAAATCTCATGTGTTTGAGGTTTCATGTCTGCTACTAGGCATTTTTCACAGGGCAATTCAGGGAGGTGATGGGATATGGGACACCATCTGAATGTCCCTCCTCATGAAGAGCTGGCCTCCACTTGCCCTCCATTCCCCCTGGGGTACTGGCCCACACTCAGGAGGGCCTGCAGAGACCAGGTCAGGAAGGGAGAAAGGTCAGGGAGCAGGCCCCCGGGCAGAGGCTGGGGTCCCCGACTAGAGTCTCACTACCTACGGATAGAAGGGCTGTGGCAGACACAGATCCCAGGGAGAGGGGCACCTGGGAACCCCTAGCTGGCAGAGGGGAGCCCCCAAGGATGGGGTTAGGAGCTAGAGCTCACCCACTGTCCAGGGAGGGGAGCTGCTCTGAGTCAGGGGTCGGGACACCTGCTAGAGGAGGTGGCCACTGAGCTGGCCCTCAAGGACTTGAGGACAGCAGTGTGGGCAGAGGGGCGGGCCTGAACAAGAGCCCCGAGGTGCAGGGCCCGGGAGTCAAGGCGGCGTGTGCTCCAGGGGACTCCAGGGCTTCCCAGACTGGCCTGAGGGGTGCCCTGCCGCCACCCTTGGAGGGTTGGGGGGGCAGGGGGCTTCCAGGCTGAGGAGTGACCTGAGCCTCTCCCGGCCCAGTTTGTGAAGACCATGGTGCTGGTGGTGGTGACCTTTGCCGTCTGCTGGCTGCCCTACCACTTCTACTTCATCCTGGGCAGCTTCCAGGAGGACATCTACTACCACAAGTTCATCCAGCAGGTCTACCTGGCGCTCTTCTGGCTGGCCATGAGCTCCACCATGTACAATCCCATCATCTACTGCTGCCTCAACCACAGGTGAGCCCTTGGCCCTCTCCTCGGCCCTCAGGGACCCACGGCCTGGCCTGGTCGCCTCTGGGCATCCCTGCGCCCCTCGCCCCCACAGGAGGTTGCCATCCCCGCAGTGAGCCCACCGCTCAAACCTCGCTCGGGTCTGGGCCTGGCTTGAGCCCCACCTCCTCGCCAAAGCCTCGCCGCATTGCCCAGGCCCTAGTTCTTACCGTTGGTCTGCTCCTGCTCTCTCTTCTGAGCCTACATTTGGGATGAGGAGAAGAGAGAAGGGACAGAGAGGGAGGGAGTAGGGTCAGAGAGAGGCCAAAAGGCAGAGAGGGAGGAAGGAGCCGGGTAAAGGAGGTGGGGACTTATTCTGTCCTGACATTTTTAAGAGCTTTCTGCAATGACGAAGAACCAAGGACTTTCCTTGGGCCAGGTGAGCAGCACCAACCCCACAGTAGGAAGAGCTCAGTCGGGGCCCCAGGGCCAGGACTGGAGAGAGAGCAGGCTGCTCCCTGGGAAGGTTACAGTGCATTTCCTGCCCTCAAGGGGCAGGAGGAGTGACCTTGGCAGTCAGCCGGGGAGGAAGGCACCAAGTTCTTACTCCTCCCTCAGACACACCTGGTGCTCCCAGCCGTGTACGTCTGGGGAATTGGAGGTCCACGGAGGGGCTGGTGTTTGCTCTGGGGCCCTAGGGGAGGTGGAAGGCGGTGGCCCAGGTAGGAACCCAGCACCCAGGAGCCCTGCTGCAGAGTGGGCTCGTCAGGCTCAGGAAACCCCGAGGGAGGGTCAGGTAAGAGGAGATGAGAGGTGGACAGGGAGGCCTGGTCTCAACCAGACAGTGACGTCGGGCAAGGTTGGGCCTCTGTGTTCATGCCTTTTACCGCCCGCTGCCCATGTGTCCAGGTCACTCGTGATGCCATCAGGGTCTTTGTTGCTCAGATATCCCACGTGCCTGGGGCGGGCCGGAAGGGAGTGAGAAAATTCTGGGTTTTTAGTGTTTAATGGGTGACAAAACCCTCCACTGTCCACGGAGAGGTAAAAAGTAGATAATAGGAGGAAGGGAGGTGTTATCCCCATTTTACAGATGAGGAAATGGAGCCTCAGAAAGGAAGACTCCTGAACTGTATGCACAAAGCAACAGAGCCAGGATTGCATGTATCTCCAAGGCCTGTAACCTTAACACCACACCACACATTTCCCTTGAGGCAGCTTATAGAAGAGCTTGGAGACAGGGACTGTCACATCAGGGAGGGGCCCCCAGCACCGCGTGTCTGTGCATTGGTCACTCCCCTGTTACCCAGTGACAGTCCCTGAGAGTCTGAACAACTCCCCAGGCTCTACGCATTTCTGAAGTAACCTCAGAATCTTCAGTAGTTGGCGACACTAGCTCCAGAGCAGGACCAGTGCTCCTGGCAGCAGCCTTCATTCATTCACAATACGCTCACAAGTGGCTACATGTGCCCGCACTGTTCCAGGCACCTGGGACACACCGGTGAGCGAAAGCAGATGATTCCTTCCCTCGAGACGCTGACATGCTAGTGGGGAGACAGACAATAAGCAAGCGTAATGAGTCCATGAGTCACACAGTGTATCAGGTGGGAAGTTCTAGGGGAAAGAGGAAAACCAGAGCTGGGAAAGGGACGGCAGGAGGTGCCGGGGGAGAGCCGTGTTACAGGATGGTCAGAGTAGGCCTTATTGAGGCCTAGCTGTCTGGGGAAGGACTCCGAACGGAGGGAACAGCCAAGGCAAGGTCTTGCGGTCGAGATAAGGACTTGGGCCGCTACTCTGCCGAGAGGAGCCCAGCGGAGCTGAGTTGGAGAGACGCGTACTCTGGCTTGCCTTTTAAAAGAATCGGCCTGGCCGCGTGTTGGAACGGGACGACTGCGGGGCGAGCAGAGCAGCAGGGGATGGGGAGGCTGTTGCAGGGATCCAGGTGAGAGACGGGGGTTTCAGACTGGGGTGACAAGTAGTCAGAGTCTGGATGTTACTAAGGTAGAGCCAACAGAATGATGGAGGGGAGGCGGCATGTGAGAGAAGGCAAGGACGGACGGCTCCGGGTTCTGGGCATGAGCAGCCGGAAGGACGGCCACGGGGGCAGGGGTGGGAGGGGAGGAGGGGGAGCTCCGGGTGGGACATGCTGGGTGTGGGCGGAAGGGGCAGAGGCCGAGAAGCTCCCACAATAGAGACATTTATTGGGCCCCCCGCCCCATGGAATCTTATAGAGCTACAAGGTGAGGAACCGAAGTCAGGCCTGCTCTTCTGGAACATGGAACCCTGTGTCTCCTGGGCTGTCCTGCCAGCCCATTTCCTCCATTGTCTGCTCCCCCTTCTTTGTCTTTTTCTTTTTTTTTTTTATGTTTTTATTATTTTTGAGTGATATAGAGACAGAGCACGAGCCGGGGAGGGGCAGAGAGAGAGGGAGACACAGAATCTGAAGCAGGCTCCGGGCTCCGAGCTGTCAGCACAGAGGCTGATGCGGGGCTTGAACTAGGGAACTAGTGAGATCGTGACCCGGGCTGAAGTCGGTCGCTTAACAGACTGAGGCACCCAGGCGCCCCTGTCTGCTTCCCCTTCTAATTTAGATTTTAGTGTGGTCATGGGGAGAATTCTTTTTTAAGCAAATATACCCAAACTGGGATTTTCTTTCAAAGCAACCCCCTTGGGAGAGTGTCTTTACTGCACTCAACACTGCCAAAGCCCAGATCTTAAGACTCCTCTAGAAAACTCCTTTAGGGGCCAATTAACAAATCAAACAAAAAAAAACTCTGTTGTTTCTTTAAATCGTATCTGGTTTCTTTTTGTCTGTAATAACAAATGGTCTGATTTGGCTTCGTCACCCACTTCGGTCACTAGACTTAGCTCCAGATTACTTCTGGATGTTTCCAAAAATCAAATCCGCTGAGGAGTGTGTCTCCCAAGAGATAGTGAACCATGATGGGCAATTAGGAGAGCACAAAATTCCCGCGGGGGACAGCCGCAGGGCAGTTCCTGTAACTGTCCCCTCACCCCTCTGCTCCACGTGACCCTCTGTCTCTCAGGTTTCGCTCCGGATTCCGGCTTGCTTTCCGTTGCTGCCCATGGGTCACGGCGACTGAGGAGGATAAGATTGAGCTGACTCACACTCCATCCCTCTCTGTGAAGGTCAACAGGTGTCACACTAAAGAGACTTTTTTCATGGCTGGGGACACAGCCCCCTCCGAGGCTACCAGCGGGCCGGCCGGGGGCCCCCAAGACGGGCTGCCTACTGAACCCTGAAGCCTTGTGCCTGGCTGCTGGGTCAGGCTTCGCACCCTTCGAGAAGTAGCCAGGTGAGAGGTCCAGATCTGAAAGTCTGACCCACGCCCCAGCCTTCAGCACATCCGTGGAAAGACAAGATGGGGCCAGGAACTCTGCAGTGGGTGCTAACTCTTGAGAGGGCCCAGTCACCCCTGACCGTGCTTCACGGCAGCCGGGAAGAGTCAGAGAAGACCGTGTGAGCTAACGCTGGTCTGATCCAGGTGCGGCACGCCCCGAAGTCTTCCTGGAGCACACAACTTCATGAGTGAACTGGATCTGGTATAAAAGAAACATGGCAACTGTGGTAAAAGGCAACCGACTTCCAGCGTTGGGGTAACAGGGAGTTCCGGGTACCGTGGCAGCTGGAGGGCCAAGGGGACAGCTGCCGATCAGCTCCGGACAAATGTCGCCGTGTGGTAATGGGGGCCCACGGTTGCCAGACCTTCTAAATCTCTCGAGACACGCCAGAAATCCAAACTTGTGGGGCTTCCAGACTTGTATGTACAGTTTGGCTCACGTTTTTATAAATATTGGTTAAACCAAACTGAACACCCGTGGGCAGCACCCACTGATTTGTGATCAGGCTACGGACACAGGGAGGAAGCTTCTTATTTTGCAAAGGCTGTGAGTGGATCCGACCGGGGGCTTCTCCGCTTCAGCATCTGAACGCAGATCCAGCTCAGTGGAGGTGGTGGTTGAGTCAAAAGGAGCCTCAGCTGCGTTGCCTCAGACCAGTCACCGTGAACTAGCATGCCAAACACATGTTAAGTGCTTCATAAACAGTCACCGTGATTTTTATCAACACCAAGCCGGTGATTTCACACGAATGCCTCCAGGAAGTGGGCACCAGCCTTCACCCTCGCTCCAGCAACAAGAAGGTGACGGGCAGAGAACACCGACCGTCTCGACTCCCAGAGAGCTCCAGGCCCGGGCCAGTCCACCCCAAGGACATCCTTCTCCCCGCTTGCCGACTCACCCTGCACACACACCCTGCCCCTCCGGAAGAACCACATAACGCTGTAAATGCACAGCAAGAGAGTTTAATGCTGTGTTGCCCACAAAGATCACTGTGCCATAGGGACTGGCAGCACCAAATAAAGGGACTCTGCTCTTGACATGCCAAGGGAACATGCAGTTAGTCCTGGAGGAAGCCACGTAGGGCTGGAGTCGTGGCTTGGGAGAATCACGTGGCACCTCGATCACCAGGTGCGGACCGATGTGGGATCCGTTGATGAGCCGTGGGGTAGAACAGCAACCTCAAGGTTGAGGTCGGGTAGGGATGGAAGGGTCAGAGGAGGATCAGCTTCCTGGAGAAGGGATTCGTTAGAAGTGGGAGAGGAGGACAATGCGGGCAACCTGCTAGCCCGGGCCTGCTGCGAGACTTCATCTGCGCTGGAACAGGGGGCCTACGTCGTCTGTTCTCTTGGCAGAGGGTGACCAAGGGCGGGGTCTACCTGGGGATGGCAGTAGGGAGACCAGAGTTGCACTGTCCTCTCATTAAAGCCAAACAGCCTCTGGAAGGCCCTGGGGGACAGAGGCTTTCCATCGCTCTACCTTCTTAAAGGTGCGGGCGGGGGTGGGACCCTGGGCTGGGGCAGGAGGTGGCCAGGCAGGTGCTGGAAAAGAAGGGGAGAGGCTAGTTCTGTCACCCTTGCAGAGAGTAGAGGTGGTTGTCCCAGAAGAAGGCTGGGGGCTGAAGAACATGATCTTCACGTCACTGTTCCCCCGACCCAGAATCCCCAGGGTTTGGTGTTCACCGCCTCCCCCACCCCGTGTCCTCCCCGCTCTCCAGCCATCAAGCATCACTCGGGTCTTTGAATTGGTACAAAGTTTACTAGGTCATACAACATGGCTCACAAAAGCAATGGGAAATTCCAATGGGGGCACTGTTTGTCGGTTTGGTTCCTTTTGCCCAAATGGAGACGAGACATTTTCCCGCAGAACTGCCCACCTCCCCCCCCCCCCCCCGCAACAAGACAGACAGAATGCAAGACTGTCACGGCATGGCTCTGACCAGTTCCACGGACACACGATTCAGTGGCACTGACACGTCTTGAGGGCAACCTCGGGACGCCAGACAGCAGTGGGCGCTGGGACGGGAGGAAGCAGCTAAGGTTCCCCCGGGGAGGGAGTCCCGGCAGTGTCTGCTGGTGATAATACGTTTCACACAGGGGATGTGTCCCCAAGGACGGGCTGCGGAGGCCCAGGAGGCCTGCCAGATGGTGCGACTTTTCACCTTGGGCCAATAAATAACTCTGTAGGACGAATGCAGAAACTGGAAACGGACGCCACTAAACTTCACACACGGGGAGCGTACGACCGGGTAGAAATCGGATCATGCAGAGTGGCGGGGGCAGACGAGGAGGGGCCGGAGTGGGGAGAGATTATCGACAGCACGCGCTCTATTTTGTACCCTACGCTATGCGCCATTAGTTGGCTTGGGTCTCCCTCCCCGCTGCGGCGAGGCCGGCCCTGGCGCCGGGGTCTCCCGGCACAGCTCGCTGGGAGGGACAGGGGGTCGCCGCCTGAAGAGAGGAGCGCTGGAAGGACAGCAGGCCGGGGGCCGGTACTCTTAGCTGCTCGATTCTTCCCGGAGCCGGACGCCCACGGCCGTGATGAGGGCAGCCCCCTTGCCACTGCCGTCTTCGGACAGGAGGAAGGACACGTTGCAGTTCGGTGACAGTTCCTGCACGGTTTGGTGCATGATTCTCGAGAAGCTGGAAGAGACAACACACAGAGGAGAAGGGTAGGTGGAGAAGAGGAGAAGGGACGCCGGACCCGCGCGGAGACGCTACGGGACCCTAGCGAGAAGGGGACACGCGAGGTGGCGGGGCTGCCTGGAAGCGGCTGCGGCTCCTTGACAACGGTCGGGACGACCGTGGATTTGCAGCCAATCCCACCACCGCAGTGTTCAGCCGGGAGGAACTTCCGAGAGTCCAAAAATAAGCGACCGTACGTCTCGCCAGGGCCACGGCGTGAATAGCACACTCACACGCCCCCCCCCCCCCAAAGCTTGAGGCGTCTGGGGGACTGGGCACCAAGAAGGCTGTTGGGCCTGGGTGTGGCCCGGCGCCGGGTCAGGAGGCGACATGGAAACAGCCCCTTGAGGTCCCCAGCCCACACCGTCCGGGGCCCCACACTGGCATCTGAGGCCGAGAGCGGCAGCCCCCCCCCCCCCCCGTCCCCATGAAAGACGATCTCTAAATGACAGGCGACTGTGGGTTCCTACGTTTTCGTGCTGACAACGAGACAGTGCCAGGCTGAAGTAGCTCAGGGCAGCGGAGCGCCCAGAGGGGATCCCACTGCCCTCTCTGGAACACCGCCAGGGCCCGTCCGGCACCTTAGCCTCGTGATTTTCAGTCCCGCCGATGGCTGTCACCCCGAGGAAGGTGAGACTTGGCAGAGCGAAGCACTGAAGCACAGCTTCCCGATGACGGGGCCAGGATGACATGCAGACCCCAGCTCTAAGGCACACCGGCGTGCTGCCCCAGGGGATGACGGTGGACAGACACAGGTGCAGATGGAGCAAGTCCCAGGCCGCGGCCACGACGTGAGCGGCTCACGCCTGCCCTGACTCGGACGAGGTTGCTTCTAAGTAGAGTGACACTGCGGCCCAGCTTACCCGGGACGGTCCCAGTGTGATTATCAGCGGCACCCTCTTGGCCGGCGAAAGCACCCCGGTTTAGACAATAAGTAATACGGTCGCTCTGTTCGTAAGAGCCAAGCTTTGGGAAGTGAGGTAGATCGAAGGGCAGGTGAGGCCAAACATCCTCCTTGACCACCGGGTCTCAGACCCGTGACCGTAACGAGGCCGCTCCGCACCCCTCTCTTCCCTACAAAGCCCAGAGCCGACACGAACACCTTCCAAGCCTCTCGAGAAGCTGATCGGGCAGGGGACCGTGACAGTGGGCCCTCCTCCCTCTGTCCTTCACACCCTCTCCCCACTTCCCAAACACGGCCTCCTGGCCAGGCGGCGGCTACCCAGGCTGAGGGGTTACCCCACCCCGACCCTTACCTCACACTCTGCCTGACTGAGGAGGGGCCCCGGAGGAGTGGGGAGAGGGATATGCCATGCCGCTGGCGACAGACCGAGCAAAGCCACTCCTCTCCAAGGATCTCAGTTAAACTTCAAAGCAGCTCGTTACCTGGCCCCAGACAAAGCCGGGTCCCTGGATGCACAGCCCTCAGGTCGGCCGTGTCCTGGCAAGGAACTTTCCCGATGGGACTCACTCACATCCCGGTGTCCCACAACCATCGGGACCACTCACCAGCCCAGGGACCTCTGCCCACCCAACCGGAAAGAAGCCCCACTCACTGCGGATGAAGCTTGTAGAGTGTTCCATCCACCCCCACAGTCACACTGAGATGGTCCAGCCCTCTGTTCTCGCGGATCTTGTCCACCACGGCGGCCATGCCCGCACCGCACAGCTGCGCGGCCCGTTTGGACACCACCCCGCACACGGTCTTGACGAGGATACTGTCGTCACAGGTGCTATTCAGGCCCAGCTGCTGGAGGATGGCCCGGACCTGGAGCAGTGCTAATCGGTCACTGTGGTGGACAAAAGCCAGGGGGGCTGGATGAAGCGGGACCCCCCAGAGCAGCCGGGGAGCCCACTCCAGAGGACCAGCCCCGAGTCACTGTGCTTACCACGAATAGGGTCGTGGGGGCTTTCTTCCTCCAAAATAACTTTTATTTGCTTATTTTTAAATAACAAAAGTATCACACGTGAAACTGTAGAATATTTGGCAAATAGAGAAAAATAAAACTTGGAAAATTAAAACTATCCACCACACCAGGGACAATTCTGTTAACATCTGAACGTATTTCCTTCCTTCCGATCTACTTTTTTTTTTTTAATGTTTATTTACTTTTGAGAGAGACAGACACAGAGTGCGAGTCGTGGGGGGGGCAGGGGCGCAGAGAGAGAGGGAGACACAGAATGGGAAGCAGTCTCCAGGCTCCGAGCTGTCAGCACAGAGCCCGACGCGGGGCTCGAACTCACAGACCGGGAGATCATGACCTGAGCCGAAGTCAGACGCTTAACCGACCGAGCCACCCAGGTGCCCCCCAATCTACTTTTCCTAAATATCACTATCTTTGTTCTTACAATATGCAAAATGGGCTCATCTTTTATATGTGATTTTCTTGCCGACTTTTTTTCCTCCTTCACACATGTGAGCAACTTCCCACATCCTTATCTGAGAACAGGACTGGAAACAGTGCCGTCCGTGGCCTTCCACTCTGGGGACGCACCCTCATTTATTTAGTCAGGTTAGAGAAACTTGACGTTGTTTGCAATTCTCTGCTATCCTGAAGTAACACTCTGACAAAGTTTCCCATTTACAAATCTTTGTGTGCAACTCTGATTTCTCCCTTAGGACACGTTTTTGGGTCAAAGGGATTTTGACACATATTGCCAAGTGCCTTTCAGGAGGTTGCATCAATTTCTTTTTTTTTCTCTCCCTCCAGCTGAGTTTTGGCTGTACTTGTCCCCAGTGGAAGGGATCATTTTTACAAACATGGTAATGGGGGCGCCTGGCTGGCTCAGTCGGAAGAGCACGTGACTCTTGATCTCTGGGTTGTGAATTTGAGCCCCGTGGTGGGTGTAGAGATTACTATAAATAAATAAGCTTTAAAAAAGGTGGTAATGGCATGATACTGTAGTTTGATCTGAGCTCTTCTATTAGAAAGAATGACCGTTTTTTTTTTTTGTTTTTTTTTTAAATTTTTTTTTAACGTTTATTTATTTTTGAGACAGAGAGAGACAGAGCATGAACAGGGGAGGGGCAGAGAGAGAAGGAGACACAGAATCTGAAACAGGCTCCAGACTCCGAGCTGTCAGCACAGAGCCCGACGCGGGGCTCGAACTCACGGACCGTGAGATCATGACCTGAGCCGAAGTCGGACGCTTAACCGACCAAGCCACCCAGGCGCCCCATGACCGTTTTTAAAAATGTGTTTCTTGGTCACATGAACTACCTGTTAGGTCAAGGATAGTTGGGATATTTGTCTTGTTATTATTAAATTGAAAGAGATGACAGTGACCAACAATGATGACAAGGGTGGTAAGAGCAGCCAGCCTTTTTTGAGGACGTAGCACACGACAAATGCTTTACGTGCATCACCTCGTTTTCTCTTAACAACCCACTGACACATGTAGCGTTATTCCTATTTTAAATATGAGGAGGGGCGCCTGGGTGGCTCAGTCGGCAGGGCGTCCGACTTTGGCTCAGATCATGATCTCGCGGTTTGTGAGTTCGAGCCCCACATCGGGCTCTGTGCTGACAGCCTAGAGCCTGGAGCCTGCTTCAGATTCTGTGTCTCCCTCTCTCTCTGCCCCTCCCCCACTCATGCTTTCTCTCTCTCTCTCTCTCTCTCTCTCTCTCTCTCTCTCCCTATCAAAAATAAACATTAAAAAAATTTAAAGATGAGGCAACTGAGGCTGGGTGAAACTGAGTAACTCACTCAAAGCACATATAGCCAGTGCAACACAGCGGGTCTCAAGACCGGTTCTGCCGAAGCTCCCCCCACCACGCCCCCACTCTGCATCTTGTCATTCATGGTACAAATGCGTTCCTTAGTTTGCTCTTTGCCTTTTAAGTTTGGTTGCCATTTTTCTCTTTTTTTGGAGAGGGGGGTGGTGCAAGTGAGCAAAGAGCAGAGAGAGAGGGAGAGAGAGAGAATCCCACGCAGGCTCCACACCGTCAGCATGGAGCCCGAAGCGGGACTCGGGCTCACAAACTGTGAGATCATGACCTGAGCTGAAGTCAGATGCTTAATCGACTGAACCACCCAGGTGCCCCCAATTTTTTTTTTAACTTACAGAAGCTATGTAGCTAAATTCTGCAATTTTTTCTTTACAATTTCTTTCTTTGCTATTGTTCTTTTTTAAATTCTAGTATCATTCATGTTGATATTATCCTTCGAAAGACCTTCCCCACCACTTCCTACCCATTAGGATGGCTATAATTTAAAAAACGGAAAAAAATAACAAGTGTTGACGAAGACGTGGAGAAAGTGGAACCCTTGTGTGTACCGTGGGTGGGAATGTAAAATGGTTCAGCAACTGGAAACTGGAAAACAGTATGGCGGTTCCTCAAGAGTTAAAAATAAAATTATTACATGAAATGTTGCTCACAACAGCCAAAAGTCCAAGCGTCCGCGGACAGATGAATGGATAAACAAAATGTGATCTAAATGTACAATAGAGTATTTTTATCCTTAAAAAAGGAAAGAAGTTCTGACACGGGCTACCACATGAATGAACCTTGAGGACGTTATGCTAAGTAAAATAAGCCAGTCCCAAGAAGACAAACACTGTAGGATTCCACTTTCATGAGGGACCTAGAGCAGTCAGATTCAGAGACACAAAGTAGAAGGGTGAGCGCCGGGGGCTGGGGGCGGGACGAAGGGGGAGGTACTGTTTCATGGGTAGGGAGTTTCAGTTCAGGGTGATGAGAAGGTTCTGGGGATGGACAGGGGTGGTTGCACAACACCGCAAAGGAACTTAATGCCACTGCACTGTGCGCTTCGAAATGGCTGCAATGGTAAATTGCATGTATATTTTACAATTAAAAAATAGTAACAAGGGGCGCCTGGGTGGCTCAGTCGGTTGAGCATCTGGCTCTTGATTTCGGCTCAGGTTGTGATCTCATGGTGGGGAGATGCAGCCCATCGGGCTCGGCGCTGAGAGCGCGGAGCCTGCTTGGGATTCTCTCTCTTTCCCTGTCTCTCTGCCCCTCCCCCGTGCTCTCGTGCTCTCTCTCCCTCTCAAAATAAATAAGTATCTTTTAAAAAATAAAATACAGTAAAAAATGTTAACAAAAGTATTCACAGAGATATTGTTCTGGTTCTTCTAGACTCCTATCTTCCCCACTTAGCTCTTGGCTGCGCTCGGAATGAGAGAGGTGAGAACGGTTTCCCCATCTGTAATGAGCACACGGCACCGGCTGCTGCCTCTCCCTCCCCCACTGCTGTGAAACGCCACCAATCGGTGCGCTGCAGCCCGCCGGCGTCCAGGTTCCAGGGCCTTCCGTCTGCTGCTAGTGCTTCACCGCTTTGGTTCTGGTGGCCAGTGAGTTTGAAGTGCGGGTTACAGATGCAGGCACGGGGGAAAGCAAGGAGCAGGCTCCAGCGCAGCCAACGTTAATGTCGCTTTTGTGGCCATTCTACAAATAAGGTGGCTCTGGCATAACCACCTTTGCAGAGCACCCCGCACCTGTCTCACGGCTCACCACGGGAGAGGGCAAAGGCAGGGACAGAGCGATCACTGCACATGACAAAACGGGAGGAAGGCAGAGCAACTTGCTGGGGGCCGTGCCTACTGGGGGACCAAACTGTGCGATCCCAGGCTGCCTTTCAGATGAATGCGGTGGGACTAGAGCCCTGGTTCCTGGCTCTACTGGACCCCGTGCCCTTCAGCACGGGCTCTAGAATGCACCTTTACTGTCCTGAAATGGAGTCTGTACAACCTCAGACACATGACCTCAGACAAATATATATAAAGCTCCCACATAAAGAATGAATTAAAAGGAAAATCATGGATAATAAAACTTTATGATTTCAATATGCAGCTGCTCAGGGGCTACTACTCCGGAGCGGGGTGAGGGGGGGACCCCCTCACAAATGACAAAATGTCCCCTGAGGTGCCTCCATGCCACACGGACCTCTAGCAGGCCTGCGGGGAAGCCCCTCATCACTCACCTCTCAATCTGGGAGAGATATTTGGTCTGAAAAATGCCGCGAGTCTTCAGCGGCTCAGAGATCTGCCCTCGGAAGAGGAACCCCTTCTTGGTGAAGTCGATCAAGATGTTGCGGACGATCTCACCCAGGTACATACCGCTGATCATCTTCTCAAACCTGAAACAGGAGCCGAGGCGGGTGTCCCTGTGAAGCCTTTGGTCTCCCAGTAGCCCCGGGCATTTTCCTGCCCTTCGGGGGCATCACCAGCCTGTGCACCAGGCCCTGTGCTCCTCAGCAGAGGCAGAGAGAGGCCAGGAAGCGCTGAGAGATCCTCAACCCTCCCCAGGATCAGAAATGAAACCACCAGGGGCGCCTGGATGGCTCAGTCAGTTGAGCGTCTGACTTCGGCTCAGGTGATGATCTCACAGTTGGTGGGTTCGAGCCCCACCCCGGGCTCTGTGCTGACAGCTCAGGGCCTGGAGCCTGCTTCGGATTCTGTGTCTCTCTGTCTCTCTCTCTGCCCCTCCCCCACTCATGCTGTTTCTGTCTCAAAAAAAATAAACATAAAAGCAAATTTTTTTTTAAAGAAACGAAACCACCAGCGTTCGCATCTAGCTGCTGGACAGTCTCCCTCCTCGCCTGCCCTCCTACCTTTGCCTGGCAGAACCCGCTCCAGCTGTCGGCTCAAAACTCTCCTCCCTGAGGCCTGTCCTCCTCCCCCCACCGGGTTCTATCTGCCTCTCTCAGGCTTCCACTTCCGTACACCCTCCCTTCTTCACAAGGTACACGGGCACACTGCACTCATGGTCTGCAGCGAAAGGCTGGAGAGGCTGGAGCATGTGTCCTGCTCAACTTTGAGGCCCAGGGCCTAGCACAGCCCAGTGCTACGCTCTCAGTCAAGTGCTCAATAAATATCTGCAGAATAAGCAACCAACTGGTCTGAGTCTTAAAGGGACAAGAAGACGATGAAGGGAAAATTCCTACTAGATTTTTGGAAGGTTTTGAAAAAGCCCAGAGTACCAGTCAAGCCCCCAGCACAGGGATGAAGCCACACACAGGCTGGAGGGCTCAAACAGCTACCGTACTCCTGAGGGCAACCTGTTCCCGGGGCTTTTAACTCCAGCTCTCACCATGCTCAAGAGCCTCAGAAATGACAAGGGATTTAATGTTTATTTATTGACTTTGGGGTAGGCAGAGAGAGAGGGGGAGAGAATCCCAAGCAGGCTCCGTGCTGACATATAGCGCCCAAAGCGGGGCTCAAACTCATGAACCGTGAGATCATGACCTGAGTTGAAATCAAGAGTCAGACGCTTCACCAACTGAGCCACCCAGGTGCCCCGAAATGACAAAGGATTTAAATGCTTCCATGGCACATGCCCAGTCCCAGTGTCCCCAGACTGGGAACAGTCCACTGGGTCCTCCAAAAGATTTCAGGTGGTTCACAGAAAAAACATGATTGCACTATTATGATCAATTTCCATCCAGTCCTTCTCACACCATCCAGAATGCCATCTCAGTACAGGCTGACGAGGCTTTAACCCCTTCCATCACCTGCTACTTCCCAGCTACCAAAGGGGGGGTCTTCGTTTAGACTCTTTGGTAGGAAACGGGAGCTAGACTCGAATGATGCTGACCTTCCCTGGATTCACTTTATGATTATCATCTATGATAACGCTCGTGTTCCCTTCTTTCTCTAGTTAAACTTACATTAAAAATATAAGCTGACTTAAAGAAAAACATTAAGTAAATAACAGCACAGGTGGTATTTGGAAAAAGCAAGAATCTTGAGGGTAGCTGGAGAACAGCTCCTATTTGGGAGGTGCTGCCCCCTCCCTCCCCCCCCCCCCCCCCCACCATTCCTTCTGTCTGCTCCTGGGGACACGGCTCGGACCAAGTCAATCCTGGTGACGGCAGAGGATGGCCTGAGTCCTGGGAGCCTGAGACAAGGAGTCATCTGTGTCTACGCAGGGAGGACAGACACTGCCATCTCAGGGACAGTCTCTGGGACCCAAGCTCCAAACAGCCACGAGGCAGTGCAGGAGGCTGGGGGAGGATGAACAGAGCCGAAGCCCCTCACCCCCACTGGCCACATCCTAATTTACCTTGACCTTTGACAACTGCAGGTCAAGTGTGTTTTACTTCCACTAAATAAAGCAAAACCCTGCTGACCAAGAGGTTTCTATTAGTCTGCTGGGGAAGAAACACAGAGCAACGGGAAGGCCAGAATGTTCCAGGATGAACATGATCGCTGAGGGAAGCGGTGTGGCCGCTGCCACCTCGTCCTCTGGGCATACTCGGGCAGAGGCGGCAAGACACCAGGACATCAACCTGGGCCCACTCGTATCATGGCGGCGGCCCGTCCTCCTGGTTCTCTGCTCTCCTTGAACCAAAAGCAAAGGTCAGGAGGGAATCTGAGGAACTAGTCTCCATGCCTCTGTCCCAGACTCCTCTCCTACTAGAAACTTCTTCCACTGTAACAGACCGAATGCAGCCTCATGCCCTCACCGTCCCTTCTTCCTCTACCAAGCACCATTACCTTTGTTTTCCAGCGTTTAGAGAATATTCATCCACCAGTCTGTCATAGAGAGTTCTGATGTCATCGAGACACCCGTTGTCCCCAAAGGCACCCCACTCCATGTTGATGCACATTCGCCCCTCGTCCCCCTCCAGCATCTCGACATTCTTCATTTCTTCCATGTAGCAGGCGTTGCTGCCGGTCCCTGCAACACACAAGGAGGGGGATGAATGGCTGTGCCACCGTGCCCGGGGAGGCAGGGAGGCGGGGAGGCTCCGGGGCCTGGGGCTCCCCAGGTACGGGATACATTTTTGAGACGAATAAAGCAACAGCTTCGCTTTCCTCAGGTTTTTCAGGGAAACCTCAAAATACAAAAGGAGAGTCAGAGAGCATCCAATTAGACGTCAACATCAAGAGCCTCGTGTGTTTACCTGCCCAGGCAGGGCCATATATACCTTAATGGCAGACGGTGTTCCAACAGGGCCCTGTGTCTTCAACGGCAAAAGTTTAGGCAATATTCAAGTTGGAGGGACATTGCCTTCTCTCTCCTCTCCGCACACACAACTGTGTACACACGTGCATGTATGTAAAATATTACACTGGAGGTTGTCTACTATCACCCATGGAAGTCTGCTTATCTTTACTGATCAACCATGGTCACGGGCTATGCCTGCCCTGTCCACCCTCCCGTGCGTACCAGAATGAAGCCCACAGTTGGTTCAGGGAAGGCCAGCGTCCTCAGCATGTCAGTGGCACCTTTCTAAAGGTGATACCATTTCAGTGTCACGGCCCTCTTTGAAAATCAGAGGGTTCTTCTGAGAAAAGGAACACTTCTCCAGATGCACACATTCTGCATGCACACAATCTGACTGACATACAGTTTCCGGAGGCTCTGAGCCTCTGGGTCTCCATCCCTGAACTCCCCACAACAGGGCTACTGAGGCTGCGGCCCCGCAAAGACCGGGGTGACACCACAAAGGGTTTGCGGGTCTCGCCCATGAGGAATTAAGTGTAGAAACAGAGAGGAAGACTTCTAAAATTTTCACAGCAGGGGCGCCCGGGTGGCTCAGTCAGTTAAGCGTCCGACTTTAGCTCAGGTCATGATCTCGCAGTTTGTGGGTTCGAGCCCCACATCGGGCTCTGTGCTAACAGCTCAGTGCCTGGAACCTGCTTCAGATTCTGTGTCCCTCTCTCTCTGCCCACCCCTGCTCACGCTCTCTCTCTCACTCAAAACTAAGCATTTTTTAAAAATTCCTTAAAATTTTCACAGCAATTTCAAGTGCCATGACATCCAAGCCTGTGGTCATTGGCCTTGTCTCAGTGAACGGACTAGAAATTTTATTTTATTTACTTTATTTTATTTTTTAATGTTTTTATTTATTTTTCAAAGAGAGAGAGAGGCAGAGTGCGAGCGGGGGAAGGGCAGAGAGAGGGAAACACAGAATCCGAAGCAGGTTCCAGGCTCTGAGCTGTCAGCATACAGCACGACGCAGGGCTCGAACTCATGAACCCTGACATCATGACCTGAGCCAAAGTCACTGAGCCACCCAGGTACACCCCGCCGCACTAGAAATTTTAAAACCAACCAACTAACCAAGGAATACTTCCCACAGACACTTTCATATGCACCTCTGATCACCTGGGGAGCCTGTTAAGATGCAGATTCTGATTCAGAAGGTGGAGCCTGAGACTCTGCATTTCTAACACGCCCCGCCCACAGGCGACTCTGCTGCTGCTGCTGCTGGCCCGAGGTCCACGCTTTCCGTCACAAGTGCCACCAGAGTGCCACCAACCCATCCTAGGTGGGATGCGGACGGACCTTCGACACCCTTGGGGGACACAAGGCCATTCCCACTGGCTAGATCAAAAGGGCTTTGATTGTTTTCATTCCCCTTTAAAGAAACGAGTAGAATTCGCAGATGCTTCTCCCTGGGTAACTGGATTATTCTTAGGTTTTGTTTTCTCTGTGCCCCTTCACCGCAAAGTAGGAAACTGAGAGAAGAGAAGCCCCAGAAATGGCAAGGGGTGCACAGAAAGCCGAAACATATAAATCATACTTCTCGCCAGTGGGTGTCGGAAGACATCGATGGATGAAGAGAGAAAAAAGCAGGTGTGAATGAATGCAGCTGGAGCCGTGGAGAACCTCCACCAGCTCGCTCTGGTGCCAGAAACGGCTAATCGGCGGCCCTGAACTGGGCAGGAAGGCCAGGCCCGGCCGGACAGTGGGAATGTGCTGTGTCACTCTGGATTTACAAGGCACACCTAAGCCCATTCGTAAGCAGAAGAGCAGGGCTGCGTGGGGAAAGAGAGGTCTGCGAAAGAAAGGAAGAAGCAACAGAGCTCCGGAGCCGGGCCCCCACAACCTTTCACCTGCAGCTCCTCCCTGGTTTTCTGAATTTCCTCTGGAGCCGAAAATGGCTTCACAAACGAAAAGGTCTTCGGGCACCAGGAAGGCAGCCTGTGGGGGCCTTATCCCAATCTCCCAGACACTTGGCACCCAGTCTGCCACGGGGCTGCCTGCCACCCCTCCTTGTCCGGGTGGGGCCCGCATCAGTTGGCCAAGAAGCAGGGCCTTCCAGCATCCTGACGCCAGGAGCAGGCTCAAGTGGACAACTGGTCTTCTCTCTCGCAGCGCAAATCAACACGCTTCAGGAACGATGTGCTCTCAAGCCCAGGCCCCTGACGTGTTTGGACTATAAGGGAACAGCACCCTCTCTGCCGCCCACTGAAGTGGCTGGCATTGCTCGCAAACAGTGGCTGCCAAAAGCAACATGGTGCCCGAGGCTCCTCTCTGGCCCTTTCCCACAGTCAGGGGAGAAGGAGGGCTCTGCTGCCTTCCCAATGGCGGGCCCCGACCCCACAGCACCCACCTGCTGGCCCTCTGTACACGCCCGGCATTGCCCTGATGGCCAGGCCAGCCCCGGTGTTCCCACCCTGTCCACCCAAGCCACGTGAGCCATTCAGAGCCTCGTTCCCGGAGAGCTCCGTTTCTGAGCTGAGTCTGGTCATAGCCTTGGGGTGAGTGTTGGGGAGCAGAAAGTCCCCTGGAGAGCTCTGTGACATTGGTCCAAACTCTGAAGGTGGCACGGAGACAACAGTGACAGACAGTGTCCCACGCAGGGACTGAGCTGCTGGCTCAAGGTCCCACAGAACAGGACAACCCAGCCGTCCCTGCCCCAGAGACAGACTTTTTTGGGACACCCACCTACGATGAGTCCAACCTCGCAGGTAGGCTCTTCATAAGCACAGGTCATCATGGTGCCCACCGTGTCATTGACCACAGCCACCACGTCCAGGTCAAATTCCTTCGGAAAGAAAGGGACATAGCTTTAGGGGAGGGACAGCGCCGCCTGATGCATCCTCCAGAATAGTTTCCTTACCAGCCTTTAAAAAGGTAATTAAATGTTGACTAAACACCTACTGTTAGTGCTGTATCTGAAATCTGAGATCTAAAGAAAGTATTCTCCCCATTTCACAGATGATGCTGAGTACTGGCGAGGCAGCCTGGAGGGAACTGCCGTGTGGAGAAAAGCCAAGCGACGGTGGCCAAATAGCTCTCTCTGTCCTAGGGGTGTCGAGTGTGACAGTCTTTCAGAAGGCAAAACAGAAACACCAAATCCATTTCTCAGAATCTGTCCTTCAGATAGAGCCATGCAGGTACTCAAAGATACCGCATGACTTACACGGGCCCAAAAGAGAAACCATCTAAATACAGAATCGAAAGGGGCGACATAAAACACGGGTTCTAGCAAACACCGGCATCCTGTGCGGCCAAGGGAAAGAATGGGGTTGGTCTCTAGGTAGTGACAGGAAAAGATGCCTGTTTCCTATCAGAGGAAATACGCAGGTTGTATATACAGCAGGATTCCCATTACAAAATGTGTGTGTGGTGACATACGCACAGAAAGTAAACTGGAAGAATGCCAACATTCGGGGCTGTGAAATGGGCCCAAGTAGGCCATCAGGTTTCTCTCCAAAGGGATATAGGCTGTCTAGCATATTCTGCCAGGTGTGACCAATCCCTCTTTCAAAAAGCCATTCACGCCAGCCTTCCCCACCACCTGGTCATTTGTCCGCTCTTTTGAACTAAAGTAAGCAAGCCAGGGGGCGCCTGTGTGGCTCAGCCGATTAAGCGTCCGACTTCAGCTCAGGTCATGATCTTGCGGTTTGTGACTTCGAGCCCCACATCCGGCTCTGTGCTTGATGTCTCAGAGCCTGGAGCCCGCTTTTCGGATTCTGCGTCTCCCTCTCTCTCTGCCCCTCCCCCACTCCTGCTCTCTTTCTGTCTCTCTCAAAAAATAAACATTAAAAAAAAATTTAAAGTTAGTTATTTGACTAATCCCTTCATTAATGAGTTCATCTCTAGAATTCTTCATTTTCTGTTTTGCCAATGTCCTCCAGCCAAAGAGCAGAGACACACCTACAGGCAAACAAAGCTGGGTACATCGACTGCTTGCAACACGGGCGGCACATCTTGTGGAGCATCTCAGAACGAGCTAGAAAGCATTCACGGCGGACAGGACTCAAGCCCAGGTTGGGGGCTTTCGGGAGGGTTCAGAGTGGGGCTGGCTCTGGATTGGATGCTGTCTGGAAGCAAGGCGATTCTGGGTGTGTGCGGAGTTCTGACATGGGTATAGACTTGTCTTATTCTTGTGTAATTCGGTCACAGTCATGGAGTGAAACCTCGTGTCCAACAGGAGGGCGCCAAGGCTGACTGACAGCACCAGGCTGGGCCCAGCTGCTTTTCTCTTTTCCAAGCTGTAGGAGGATCGTGATTTCACCTTTCTTGGACTACCCTTCAACAACACAAAACCGTTCACCTCCGCTTTACTGCTGACAGTGTGGGGAATTTCTAACCCAGGTCACACGCTTCTGCATTGTTTGAATTCTTTACGACAAGCAAATACAATTTTTATATCCCCCCAAAAACAGTGAAGATTTTTTTAAACATCCTTTTAATAGTTACCTCTCTCCTTTTGATCGCATCCCTTAGTAAGGTTGCTACATCGTTCCCCACGCAGTCGGTTGCCTTAAAACCCTTCGTCCAGGTGATCAAGATTCCCTGAAACAGGAGAGGCACCAGGAGAATCCTGTGTAGTTAGCCCGTCTGAGTAGGATATAAAATTTCACTCCCTCCCTCCCAAGTATCTCCTGAGTATAGTGACGCTATGCTACGACATCTGAGGCACAAAGCAGTAAAACACAGGCAGTCCTCCACAGGCCCGCCCTCTCCTAACCATCCCCACGGCGGTCTGGTTTATAATCCTCATTTCACAGATGGAGAAACTGAGGCATAGAAGGATAACGGTGCAGCCTCTGGTATAACCAACTAGTTCCCTTAAAGAACAGTTTGCCGACAACATAAATGGAGAAATGCAAATTTTCAGTGACCCTGTTACTGCCTAAAGTAAACTTCAGGTTTGAATGAAGCTATACTTCTGCTGGGTGTGTGCTCGGTACAATGAATACGGGTGACGGTGGAAGTGAATTCCTTAAAAAAACATCAGACCTTTAAAAGCTGCAAAGCACAAGTTTATATGGATCTAACTGCTGAGATCTAAACGAGCTCAAGAGGAAAAAGCCCCAAGTCAGCACAGGGACTTGATTAACTGGCTTCCAGAGGCAGGTGGCCTTCCCTGGCTTCCCTCGTGTTGCCAACCGCCAATCGTAGGCCGTAAACCCTGGCCTAAGGCTCTGTGTGATCTGATGCTCCCTCTAGGGCCTCCTCCCTGGCCACAGTCGCACCTGTGACTCTAGGAGGCCCCCGTGGCTCCTCCAGCATGACTGGCTGGGTCCTGCCTCTGTGACTGCACACTCAGTTCCCTCTGCACCAGGTACCCCCTCCCCACCCAGCCCAGTGCTAAGAGGCAGGTGGAAGGCTGGGGTTCCATTAGACTGTTGGTTCCCTGAGGATGGGAACTGTCACCTTCTGCTCTGTACCCAGCATTTAGTTAGTACTCAGCAGGTGCTCAAGCCCTGACCCTGGACCCTGTTTCATCCCATTTACTGAACATTTATTAAGTATTTCCTCCGATAGAACTCTGTGCCAGGGCACGGGGGTCCTTGCTTAAGGAGCACCCGACATAGCAGAAAAGAAAGACGCAATCCGTAATAATTATGAGAAAAGTACTATCATCGAGGCAACATTCAAAGGATGAGGGAACACTGAGGAGGGTGAGACATTTTTGCCTGGAGGACCAGGAGGCTTTCACGGGAGCGGGGGCTCACTCCACATGATAAAAGATGAGGAGACTCTCAAGATGAACTAGAGGGCGTGACGTAAAGCCTGGGCCAACCCGCTGTGACATGTGAGCTGTTCCCAACATCGAGGGGACAGTGAGCCTGGAGAAAGCCTCAAGAGCCAGCCCACACTGGCTACAGGGTGGTCAGCGCCTCCCTGCTCCTACAGGGAAGAGACTTACCGCATCCAAGCTCGTCTGCTTGCAGGGGAATGAGAACGTGAAGCCGAGAGGCATTCTGGGGCCTTTGATCCCCATGTAGTCCAGGAAGTCGGAGATGCAGGAGACGATGTGGTCAAACAGCTTTAGAAGAAAAGAAGGGATTACCCGAGCTCTCTGGTTTCACGCTTTCAGTGAACACGTACAAGTGCACGTTTGCACACATACACACGCACGCACGCACACACCCTCCTGACACATGCAGGGCAAGTACCCCTCCGGGAACTTCGCAGTCCCCTGAACAGCATAAGCCCAGCATTGCCGAAAGTGCCTGATGCTTCCAGGCTACCAGGATACAACTGTAGAGCTGCACGAGCCATGTGGCAGGTTCTGGGGACCGCCAATGCCACTGGCCGGGTGACACGCGGGTGCCACCGTGGTAGAAAAGCAAAACCGTCTCACCTCTTCCCCAGTGCCCTGCATGATTTCAATGGGAATGGCATAGATCTTGTTGTGCATTTCCACCGTTCTCTTTTTCCCACTGCGGATTTTCACCAGTAAGACACGGAAATTCGTTCCTCCAAGATCAAGGGCCAAGAAGTCACCATGCTCTATTACGGCCAAGAACATAAAGAACATCAAAAACAGCTAAGTGCCTCTTGGCAGCCAGTAACCCAAAGACTCGAGACTTTCGGGGCGGGGGGAGGGCTACATTAAATACGGGGGAGAAGCTGTAAATCCTCCCTCTGGCACATCGCTCAGGCTCAGGGAGGGGCGGGCACTAACTCACTGCCCACCACAACCTTGGAGCCGCGCTAGAAGGACGAGAGACCCATGGATGAACCACCTGTCACAATAAACAAACAGAATTCTCCAGGGTTACTGAAAAGCTTGGCAACGATGACGCGATTTGAGGAAAGCTCGTACAAAAACTAGCAATTTACATCGGTGTGTAGAGGGTTTGCAAAAATGTGCACAGTCATTCTCTTCCCTGTGCTTTTCCTCTGCAAAGTGACTTTGCAGCCCTTCCCATCAAAAGATGGGAGTCTATTTCTGCTCCCCTGGGCTCTGGCCCAGCCTTATGACTGGCTTTGGCCGACCGAGTGTGGCAGAGGCGAAACTGAGCCAGTCCCAGCCTCGGCCTCCAAGAGGCTTTGAAGTCGGTCCTCTCTTTCACAGCCCCTGCTGCTACCACTCGAACAAGCCCGGTGGCCTGCCGGAGGATGAGACACGTGGCCAGGTACGGCTGCGCTCCAGCTGACTGCCAACGGTCGGACGCGGGAGGGAGGCCTCTGAGCTGACCCACCAGTGACTACAGACTCATGAATGAGTCCAGCAGAGACGAGCTGAGCCTGGCCCAGAGGAGCAACAATCGGTGGTTGGTATTTTAGCCTCTAGGTTTGAGGGTGGTTTATAAAGCAATACTATAATGCCATAACAAGGAACTTATACGTAGGACCTAATTCCTATCACAGATACTCATTATTTCCAGGACGCACCCGAGAAGCCCCTCAGAGTCTCCACAGGGCTCAGCCCCAACTCAGGACCGGCAAGGTCGCGTCAAGGGTTAGATTCTGTTCTCCAACCTGCCTGGGTGTGCAAAGCCCCAGGCCTCTGTCTGCCCCCAGCACACCGTGTCAGGACTTAGGAAGGGTGCGCCGGGTACCTTTCCTTCCGCGGCTTAACCTGTGTGCGAGAGAACCCACAACAACCTCGGTGCTGTGGGAGAGGCCCGGTTATGTTCTTTAAAGAACCCTTTCTAATTGTGAGCCGGACTGTGGTTTTCGAGATGGTGCCTGCCTGGGAGGCCAGATCCAGGGAGAGTCAACTGCCCTGAGTCACACACGGGGCAAGTCGGTGGTAAAAATGGAAAACAGAGGTTCTGAGTGAGTTTTCCAGCTCTTGCCAAAATAAACACAACCACTGGAGAGGCCACCCTCCCTCCGCCCCACTCGGTCGCTGGTAGGAGAAGCAGGAGGGGTGTGCTGGTCCCCAGAAGAGGCCCTCACCGGTCCCGTCTGGAGTGCTCCGGACGAAGGAGGGCAGCATCTTGACTACGGCCTTTTCGTGCGTCTGTTTCCTCAGGCCCATGTCCATCTCGGCCCGCATTCTCTTCTTCACCTCCAGCAGCATATCCTTGGTGAGGCGGAAGTGGGCCAGGGTCTCCTCGATCTGCCGGTGCTGCTCGGCCAGGCGGTAGGCCACCGCGGTGACCATGGCGGCCCCCTTGCCGCTGCCGCTCTCCGAGAGGAGGAAGCGCACATCGGAGTCGGGCACCAAGCGCCTCAGAGTCTTGTGGAAACGTCGTGAATACCTGGGGGGGGAGGGGGGCGTGCCACAATAGTTAGACTGCGCCATCTGTCAGGGACCTCTGCTTCCCCTTCCTTTCCCACACCTTAATTCCGTTTTTCTAGAACTGATTTGCTCATGCCCCAAGTCATACACATGCACTGTAGAAAAGCTCTGGCAAATGCAGAGGAGTAAGAAGGAAAAATGAAATAGTCACACGCAGCAACGAGGACTCTCATTATCAGCCCGGTGTTTGGGAATCAGATGCATCAGGAGACAAAGGTGAGCTCTCCAACTTCCACCTCAGGTGACCTTGGGCCTGTGACTTCACCCTGGAGTCCAGGAGGACTGACACTATCTCCAGACAGTGGTGGGGTAGGCACTGACTGACTTCGTCAACAGCTCAGACTGGTTACTGGCGCTGGGGACAGGCTCCACAATCACTCATAATCACTCTTGTTTTTTTTTATTTTTACCTGCCCTTTCCCTCTGCCCCCAAGGGTCTGGACATTCTCTATCGGCTAGAGGACCGGCAAGGTTGCGTCAAGGGTTAGATTCTGTTCTCTAACTTTAGGACAGGACTCAATGAGACAGAGCCTCCGCAAAATTTATGGTCGGTCGTCAGGAAGGAAGGCTGCCTGCCAAGGGAAACAGGGAAACCAGAACCCCAAATATTAGCAGTGATCAATGCCAGGGGGCAGGACTAAACGTAACTTCTACTCTCTTTGTCATTTTGTGATCTAACGTTTCTGTGTACCAAATAGATGATACTTCTAAAACAAAACGCATTTAATCAACATTATCGTTTAAAAGGTGACCCTGGGGGCACCTGGGTGGCTCAGTCGGTTAAGCGTCTGACTTCAGCTCAGGTCATGATCTCACGGTTGTGAGTTCGAGCCCCGCGTCGGGGTCTGTGCTGACCGCTCAGAGCCTGGAGCCTGTTTCGGATTCTGTGTCTCCCTCGTTCTCTCTGACTCTCCCCCGTTCATGCTCTGTCTCTCTCTGTCTCAAAAATAAATAAACGTTAAAAAAAAAAAAAAATTGAAAGGTGACCCTGTCAGTGACGAGTTCTGGGGGTGGCTGGTGGGGCTGGTCGTCCAACAGTGGGAATGTACTTAACACTTCTGAACTGTACGCTCAAAAGCGGTTAAGATAGTAAATTCTAGATTGTGTATTTTCCCACGAATAAAAACAAATTTTTTTAATGTGATGTTACAAATCCCTAAGCTTTCTTGTCCATACATTTGCCGAGAAACCACCCACCCCCCCCAAAAAATGACAGCTAGCTCCATTATCGAAAATTTTACAAATACTTTAAAAATACGAAGGAATAAAATTACGAACCTAACGGACAATAGCATCTGACTAGCTCAAACCCTGCCCCCTCGTGACAATGATTTCCATTTAAGTCAACGTTTATTATTCAACGCCTGCTAGAACTGGAGTGAGGGCGTCACAAGGCCACTCTATGTACACTTCGTATATATGGTGGCCAAGTACCTGAGGTCCTGCGCGAAACTCACGTCAAAGGGAGCTGTTGTTAAAAGCTAGTCTATAATTATAGACGCAGAATTTCACCTTTAGCCTTTAAAAAATGTGCAAGCCGTGTTCTTGGTACCACAAAAGGCTTCTGCAGCTAAGGCGTTCACTACACCAGGAGGCAGCACGGTGACTGCCCCTCATCGTCAACAGGGGCCATTTACAACTTCTAGCTCCCTCCGGCTCTCCGCTCTCAGATGCAAAATGTCAACAAGCTGCCCGTTTAAAAAAGGCACGTCTGAGGGGTGGGGAGCCTTTCACAGGAACCTCTAAAACAAGAATGTGGGCATTGCACCCTTGACCCGAGCTACAGTGAGGATGAAGGTTGTTGACGAAATATGAGTAAGCAAGAGGATTTAAGATACAGACATGTTCCACCCAGCGCTCCTGGCAGCTACAGAAATCCCCAAAAAGACTTATGAAATGAGACTTGACAGTCCAGAAGCAACACCAGGAGAACGGGCTGAGGGCCAGATACTTCTCAAGTGGGCAATTCTGACCTTCCTGCCCAGAACTAGATACACTCTTGTATGCCAAAAACCTTCACTGGGTGCAAAAGTCTGACCTCTGGAGGAGGTCCTTAGCCCAGATGGGCACTGAGCACCAATGATAGCAAAGGGCAGACTCACTGTGGGTGCGTCTTGTAAAGAGACCCGTCGACACCAACCGTGGTCCGCAGCCTGGGTGTGCCCTTGTTATCTCGAAGGCGGTTCAAGATGGCGCCCAGCGTTGCAGCCACCAGGTTGGCAGAGCGAAATGAGACAATGGTACACACGTGCTGGACTGAAATACAGTCGTCATCAGATGGCTCCACTCCCAGGCGGGTCAGGATTTCTTTGGCATTGTGGAGGCCTTCCTTATTCCTGTGAGGTCAGAGGCCAATTAACCGTGGGTTAAGGACCACATCAGGCAGTGCAAAGCACTGAGGTTCGAAAGTGCTGGAAAGGTGAGGGGCGCCTGGGGGGCTCAGTCAGTTAAGCGTCTGACGTTGGCTCAGGTCATGATCTCACAGCTCGTGAGTCTGGGCCCCGCTCTGTCAGCACAGAGCCAGGAGCCTGCTTTGGATTCTGTGTCTTCCTCTCTCTCTGTCCCTCCCCCACTCGTGCCCACTCTCTCTCTCTTCAGATTCTGTGTCTCCCTCTCTCTCTGTACCCACCCCCACCTTGTGCGTGTGCCCGCTCTCTCTCTCTCTCTCTCTCTCTCAAAAATAAGCATTAAAAAAAATTTAAAGAAAAAAAAAGTTGTATGGTATGGAATTAAGACATCAAATGCCTGAGAACAGGAGGAGGAGTCTACTCTGTAAGAAATATCAGGTAATAGGAGAAAAAATAGTAGTAGGTCGGGTTATGACATGCCGGGCACACGGAGAGAGGTGGAGAGGCGAGACATAGCTGCCCACCCCGGAGCTCAGTGCTTAGGAGACCCAGGGAGACCGCCGGCGCTCGGGGTCTGCGAGTTGCCCTGGGAGGCTTACACTCCCTTGAGGTTTTCCAGTCAAGTTTTAATTTTCTACGTACACGTTTTGTTATCTTTTGTTAGATTCGTTCTGAGGTACTTTATAATTTTTTTACTATTACAGACGACATGGTGTAGATGGCATAAATTCACGTGTATATATCTTTTGTTCACTTTGCATAAATTCACGTGTATATATCTTTTGTTCACTTTAACGTAACATAGTAACGTAAGATGTTAATATGGAGTAAACTCAGGCAGCGATATGGGCAAACAGCACCGTCTCTGCAATATTTCTGTAAGTCTAAAAATATTCTAAAATAAAAGGGTTATTTAACATTTTAATTATTGCCAATATATAGAAATATAATTGACTTTGGCATCTCCTCTCCAGATGATTCCCTTACCTCTCATTATTCTATTCACTCCTCTAGATATTGTTGGTGTTCCATACACACAATTAACATCTGCAAATAATGATACTTTTACTTCCTCTTTTTTTTATTCTTAAACCTTTAATTTTTCTTTCTTTTTTTTTTTTTTTTCTTTTTCAACACTGGCTACGACTCCAGACAATGCTAAATAAAAATGGGGGATCCTCTCTTACTCCCGATTTTAAAGAGAATGCTTTGAACGTCTGTCTGCCCTGGTAGGATGCTTAGGTTTTGTTGAGAAAGCCTTTATTACAATACACACGCTTTCCTGAGCTAGCTCAAGTGGGCTTTTGTTTCGTGGTAACCAGTGGGCCAACACCAGAAGCAGGCCAAAAGGAAGGCATTTCCTGACTCTGTCGATGACTTTGAGGGCATGCCACGAGCCTCCTGCCCCCTCCCTTCTCAGTAGCCAGCCCAGAGGCTGGAGGAGAGAGGTGGCTGGGAACTCAGTATCATGGCACCCCGCTGACACCAGCTCTCCCCTGGTAGTTCCCGAAGGAGAGCGATCCTCAGGTAAATGCCCGTACATGGATGTGGCAGAGGAGTACGTCCACATAAACCCTGTCCCATCTCCTCAGCCTCCTTCTCTACCTGCCGACAGCTCATAGGCATCTTCTCCCAGGAGCCAGAGCTAGGAAGCCACTGGTTCGATCGGAGTCTCCAGGACCACCGCAGGGCGGTGGCAATGACAGCTTCGTACAGAGATGAAAGGACTTCTCCAGCACCAAGCTAGCCCTATCTTTCAGCAGGTGGCCTCACCTGGCTACATGTCTCCAAACCAGGAACAGAGCCTGGTGGCACACGGAGGCCGGCCACAAGAAAGGAGTCCTTCAGACTTGGAGGTGCCCAACCACTTCAAACGGCTGTGGGATCAAGTTTACCCTCTTCCCTCTCAGGGTGAAAGCCCGCAAGTAACAGTCAAGGCAGAGAAATCTGGGTTTCTCAAGTTGAGGCCGAAAGGTAGCAGTCAGGTTTCTGGCTGGACTCCTTCCTCCCATGTCGATCTGCCCTGTCTCAGCTGTTAATCGATGTTTCCCCAACTTGTGCCAGGGAACATGTCTGGCGGTTAACAGGTGAGAGAATTGGGGGGAGTAGTGGGAGGGCATTTCAGGCATAAAAGAAGTTTGGGAAATTATAAGTTAGCCAAAGTGAACTGGGCTCTCTTTACCCTGCTAATGAGTACTGTAAATCTCTAAATGGAGGATTTAGTAATTCCTGATTCTTCACGGAATACCTTATCTTGAGATCCCCAGGGTTCCCTGGAACACAGTCTACAGAAGGTCCTACTATGTGCAGGGAGGCTTCCAAGCCCAGGCCCCGGGCTCAGTGAGCGTCTCGTTCACCACTGGAGTCATCTACTCCCTGGGCTGTAATCTCCCCTGTGTGTGCAGGTGGGGATGGGGAGGGGCTGGAGCGAAGGAAAAGAGAAAGCCTTGAGGGGCGGCACCTACTTTTCAATGGCTGACACATCACTAGTCTTGAACTTCCCCCTGGTGAGCAGCTCCGGGGTGATCCGTCCTTCAAATAAGAGGCCCTCCTTGGCCATCTTGACCAGGATCAGTCGAACCAGCTCCCCCAAGTACATGCCACTCACCATCTTCTCAAACCTGCAGGAGAAAAGTGTATGGCGCCTGTCAGGTCCTTCCTACGTGGGTACCCCAGGGGCAGCTCGTGAGGAATAGGACAGACAGAGGGGAGGGAGAGGGAGCCACTGCCTCGGGCTTCTGAGCTCATGGTCCCGCCGGCAGGCAAAACCACACACAACCATGTGACTAAATGGTGACTGACGGGACAGCAGTGGGGGAGGGGTGACTCCTCTAGACCCCACACCTATCCCTAGGTGGACAGAGGAGGTAAGCAGGGACAGGCGGGGAAGGCTGCCTGGAGGTGAGACTGGAGGCCCCCAGACAGAAATGAGAATATGATCATTTCTTATAAAACTCTATGCTCTGCCTTTTATTTTTTATTTTTATTTATTTGTTTTTCTTTTTTAAAGTACGCTCCACGCCCAGCACAGAACCCAACATGGGGCTCAAACCCACGACTCTGAGATCAAGATCCGGGCTGAGATCAAGAGTCAGACGCTTAACCGACGGAGCCACCCAGGCGCCCCTTTGCTATACTTTTTATTTTTATTTTTTATTTAAAAAATTTGTTTAATGTTTATTTATTTTTGACACAGAGAGAGAGAGAGAGAGACACAGTGTCAGCAGGGGAGGGGCCGAGAGAGAGGGAGACACAGAATCCAACGCAGGCTCCAGGCTCTGAGCTGTCAGCACAGAGCCTGACGCGGGGCTCAAACTCATGAACCGTGAGATCATGACCTGAGCCGAGGTCGGACGCTCAACCGACGGAGCCACCCAGGTGCCCCTTTGCTATGCTTTTTAAAGGGTTTTCGTCCCCATCACTCCAGTAGGGAGGCTCCAAGCCCTGAGAGAAGGAGGTGGCTGGGGAACATTCTCTCCATTTCCCAGCTCAGTCAGAACAGGTAAATGCCTTCTCTGAGGGAAGGCTGAGTAGACGATGGGGCTGAAACACAGCCATTTCCCATGGGACTCCTGTCACCGGCCACCTCCCTGGCATCCATGTTCCCCTTCTCTAGCCAAAAGGAGCAAAAATTTGCTTTGGGGTGCCCATTCCTCTCCCACTGACCTCACCCTAAATGCCAGGGGAGGGCTCTGAGTAGCTTAAAGCCAATCAGCTCATCCCGCTGCTCGGGCGGCGCACAGCCACGGGCCAGTCACAGAGCGAATCGCCTCTCTTGTGTCCCTGGGCAGGGGGCACGAGGCGTGGGCTCTGTAACTGCAGCGGCCACCTTGAGCCCAACGCTGCAGAGGAGAGGCTACCACGGACCAGGGCTCCGCGCCACACCTGAGCCAGACTCAGGCCCCGAATGCTGGCTGGGCAGGGCCCAGGAGGAAGCCCTGAGCCGGACAGATCAGAGAGGCAGGTCCACGTCCAGGTGGCCTGCCTCTCCTCCGAGGGAGGCCAGCTGGCACACCCAGAGCTGGCTGTGACACAGCAAAACAATCTGTTCCGTTCAGAGCCAGGCCCGGGAGCCAGGGATGTTGCTGGGACCTGAGCGCCTGGCCCTCCCTCGCCCCGACGAGGGCGCAGAGAAACACCGCTCTCATTGTTCCTGCTCCTGACAGGACCAGACAGGACCGCCCCAGCCACAGCTGTGTCGAGGATCCCTGGCAGGACTCAGGCCTTTCTGAGGCCCGGCTGCCCAGCTGCCGCCCCAGGTACCTGTGGGAACGGCCTCTGCACAGCCCCGAGCCGGAATCTCGAAGCAGGCAGGAGCCAGACTGCCCGGGGCTCAATCCCGGCTCGGCGGCTTCCTGTGCTACTTACTTCTCGATCCCCTCACCCAGAATATGGGGATAACGGCAGGGCCTACCGCTAAGGCCGCTGGGCAGAGGATAGGAGTTAACATGGGCAAAGTGCTAGAATGTCTGCCCTTGCTACGCATCCCACTTTACTAAGCACTTCCCATGTAGTAACTTATTTGATCCTCACTAAAACCCTATGAGGTAGACAATATCACTATCCCCACTTTGCAGATGAGGAAGCTGAGGCATAGAGAGGTTATAAAACGTGCCCATGGTCACCGTCCCAGTTCCACACCAGAGGCTATGCTCTAACCGCTGTGCTGTTCTGCCTCTCTCATGGGCAATGTCATTTAATGTCAGCTATTACTGTCATGCTAGCAGCCCCACCCAGCCCCACCCCCAACCCTGTCTCTTTGTCTACCTTCATCAGCTCACTCCTTCCTGAGGCAGCCTGCCCCCACTGGGCAGCGTGACAACAGAAAAGGTTCCTGCCCTTAGGATGAGCCAAAATCAGCCTCCTGGCACCTTCTGCCCCTTGCTTTTCACTTCGCCCTCTGGAGACACTCACAACGATCTCCCTTTTCTACACGACGTCTCTTCCACACATGGACCCCATCATCCCCTTTTCCTAGAACCCCTGTCAGAGCAGCAAAACCAGGAAAAAGCACCTCTGATGAGCCTCGCTCAGCTCAAGCCAAAGGCTCACGGACACAGCAGGGCTCCTCAACCAACATGCTCAACATGCTCTGCTCAAGTGAAGCCAAGTAACCAGGCAAGCCGTGATTCACCTCCTAGCACTCAGTGCCCACAAACACCAAGGAGCCGCAGCCTTCCCGCCGGCCGGTGGGCACAGGCAGGGCCGACACCCACGTGGCCTGGGGACAGGCTGGCAAGGGCGGGCTGGGGGTCATGTTCACACAAGGGGAGCAAGGACTCGCATGCCGATCGGGAGCTCCCCTGGCAGCCGGGGTCCGCTCCAATGGGCCGCCCGGGACCAGAGAAGTGGGAGAGGTCTGAGGCCACGCTAAGCAGGATTAGAGCTTTGGAGAGGTTCCGTGGAGCCGGCAGAGCAACCATAAGAAAAGGTGTTTGGGGACTGACTTCACTAGCGTTCAGGTCAAAGAATTCTGCAGGTCAAAGCATCCTGCTGTCATGGTCACTGCTGCTGCTCTCTTGGGGGACATGTGGCTCCTTGCATGTTGAAGGATGTGATAAGGAATCACATAGGGCAACGGGATTCAAAATTCCAGACACGACACGGAAAAAGAAGATTAAGGAGTCCAAGAAGACAGGAGGGGACGAGACGGAGAATTAAAAATCACAGAGGGTGGGACCCAAATCTGTAGTAGGAGACAGGCATGTGACCAGAACAGGCCTAGTGTGGAAGGGTGGTAGGGAGGAAGCTGAATATCTGATCCCTTCTAGAGAGACACCTCCTAACTCTGGGGTAAGGCTAGGGTTGCTGGGTACTCAGGGCTGTCCCCTGCTATCCTGAAAGTAGTTATCACCAGTGCAGGCAGGAGCCACAGAGCTACCGTGACAATACCCTTCCTGGCCAAATGTATACAGTTGGTACTCAGTAAACGCAAACTTCAGTCAAAATGAATGAGTGAGTGTGTAGTGGTGTGGAGTCTGTCTGGGTACCGAGGGCCTTTGCACAAATCCCACACACTTACATTTTCAACCCTGGTTAAAAAATGGAATCACCTGGAGAGCTCTTAGGCTCTTAAGGACAGGTCCCGACCCGGGCCAACTGGGTCAGAATTGGGAGGAAGGCGGGTAGGGTGAGGGGATGCCGGGGCTACAATATGTTTTTTAAAGGCCTTTATGGGGGTGCCTAGTTAAGCGTCTGACTCCTGACTTGGGCTCAGGTCATGATCTCGTGGTTCATGAATTCAAGTCCAGTATAAGGCTCTGAGCTGGTGGCAGGGAACCGGCTTGGGATTCTCTCTCTCTCTCTCTGCTTCTTCCCTGTGTGCATGCATGCTCTCTCTCTCCCCCAAAATAAATAAGCTTAAAATAATAATAATAATAATAATAATAATGATATTAATAATAATAATAATAAATAAAAGGCCTTTATGTAAAGGCGATGAGCAATCAGCGATGAAAAACCACTCCTCCAGACCACCACTGATGATGTTGGTCCATAAATGGTAAGAGATGAGTCTTAGATATTCTAGAAGGTCACTCTAAAAACTCAAACTTTCAAATAGGGCAGAAAACCCTAAACCTAAGCCACATCAACCCTCAAGAGAGTCTTGGGCCAGCTTGTCCTATCACACTGCCTTAATTTTCCCACCAGTCAAATGGAGCAGACACCTCTCCCTGACAAGAACCAAATTCTGGCATTTGCACAGAATAAGGAAGACTCCAAAACTTAGGCAAGGTACCTAGGAAAGAGCAAAAATTTGCTTTGGCAAAAAACTCTCTGGCCAATAGCCTCTTTCCAGGAATATGTGATGTAACTCAAGAATCCATCACCTCTTTAGCATTGTTCTTAACAAGACCCGACCTATGGTGACCAGTAAACAGGGAAACACACTGGAGAAGACTGACTTCACCCCACCCTTCACTATTCCACCCAACCACCTGTTTTTTCACCACCCATCTCCTCCCCATCTAGCTACCTCCCCATATACCATCCATCCATCCATCCATCCATCCATCATCCATCCATTCTCCATTTCCCCATCTACCCATTCTCCATTTCCCCATCCACCCCCATCCATCCTTCCATCCATTCTCTATTTCCCCATTCACCCCCATCCATCCATCCATTCATCTATCCATCTATCCATCCATCCACCTTTCCATCCTCACTCCTCCTGCTTAATCCACCATCCATCCATCCATCTCTATCTATGCATCTATCCAACCACCATTCCAAAAATGTTTGTTGCAAGGCAACTGTGAGCCCAGTTCACAGTTCAGCCTGGGGATACAGTTCAGTCCCTTAGAAAATTCAGAAATACTTCAAAATAGACGGCAGAGAAATCCAGGCTTCCACCCAAGCTACATGGGATTCCTGTGCTGAGGCTGAGGATATGGACCAGACATGGGCCTGGGTCACATCTGCTCAGTTATCACAGGTAACTGCCCTGCTCCCTGAGAAGGGCGACTTCTGATTAAACGATTGATAGTAACAACAGGTACGGGTACATAATCTCTGATCTGAAACCCCTGGGGTCACATATGCTTGGGAATGTGGAACCGTGAGAATTTTAGAGATGCACTGTGATACACAGGCACATATTACAGAATATCCCCAGAGGTACCTGAGATAATGATGTGATCAAGCACATCCACAGATCTCCAGTGAACTGTAAAGTAGGCACAGTAAACAGCTTCATGTCACATGGGGTCAGGTTTTAGTGCCGCAAGTTAGGTGAATGGACTGGGGGGAAGAAAAAACCTTTGGAACAGGCTTCCTTTATCTCCAAGCTGGTACCCCAGTCTCTGGATGCAGAGTTGATGTCCAACTCTGGATCTAAGAACCTGGCATTCTCTTTCTGAGAAACCTAGTTTATTCACCACCACCATTACCAGTGGAGGGGGGCCGCCCACTTATGGGATTCCATTAATTCGGGTGGAAAGCCCAATCATCCAGCCTAGGCTATGGAGATTTTTGGGTGATGGGTTTCAAAATGACAAAAGAACTCCCATTTCTCTCTGGCACAAGTTAAGGACTGCTAAGGGGTGCCTGGGTGGCTCAGTCAGTTAAGTGTCCGACCCTTGATTTCAGCTCAGGTCATGATCTCATGGTTTGCGAGTTCAAGCCCCACATCGGACTCTGTGCTGACAGCATGGTGTCTGCTTGAGATTCTCTCTCTCTCCCTCTCTCTCTGCCTTTTCCTTGATCGCATGATCTCTCTCTGTCAAAATAAATAAATTTTTTAAAAATTATTAAAAGAAAAAAAGATAAGGACCGCTAAGCCAACAGGGTTGAACACCTGTCAGCACACTGATAGCATCCGATCCCAGGATAAGGCTGCTGGGGGGTTGATCAGAGTGCTGCTAGCGCAGGGGCATCGCAGAAAAACAGGGGCATATGCACTTCAGGAAGTAAGTAGCTCCTATCCAGAAATGCCCACACTAATGTCTGTCCTGAATAATGTCACTCATACCTCGGCAGCTCTCCAAGGCCAAAAATAACTGACCCAGTAAGTCTGATGCTCTTTATCAACTCTGACCCATCCGCCTATCCATGACATGGAAGAAGTTTCTCCCTTCTCCCGTCTCCCTAAGGTCTATATGACTCAAATGGTTTGCACTCACTCCTCTGCATAACCAACATTTACACGTGGGACATACCTCCCCAACTAGCTCTTAAGTACTGGACAGGAAGGTCCTGCTCTGTCCTCGGAGCCTAGCACAGAGCTCTCAAGAAGTAGCATCGAATGAGTGGACACTCACTCTCTCTGCTCAGCTGATGCCCTGCTTACCTCATGGCCCCGCTCGCTCTGAGTGGCAATGCTAGTTTTCTACAGTGCTTCTGAACCTTAGCTTTCTGCGAGTGCTTCTGTATTTCTAATTTCCAAGATTTTTTATGAGGACGCAATTAAGAGTGTAATTAGACAAAGAGACAATCATTCAAAACGTGCTTTTAAAGCGGCAGTCGCCACAGCTGCGTATCTATCCACAGCAGGAGTGACGGGTTCCGCAAATTTGCTGGGCTTCTCCCTTTGTGACTACCTGCCTTCTGCCCCTATCATCTCACAACCCACACCTTTCGTTAAGTGTCCCCTAAGTCATGTGCACGAGTCGTCAGAAAAGGTGGGACTCACAGCTGCTTCCCAGGGTTGAGAGAGCCACGGTCTATCTCCCGGTCGAACTCGGTGCGGATGTCTTCGAGGGACCCGTCGTCCCCAAAGGCCCCCCACTCCGTGTTGATGCACATCCTGCCCTCGTCGCCTTCCACCAGGTCAATGTGCCTCAGTTCCTCCATGTAGCACGCGTTGGTGCCAGTGCCTGGGAGTGAGAGACACGATCAGAAGGTGTGACCACCACAAAATCAGGAGACGAGGCTGTGCCCTCCGGACACACCAGCCGAAGGGACGGATGAGGAGGAGGTGACGTTACCAATGATGAGGCCGACTTCGCACTGTTGGTCGTCGTAGCCACAGGTCATCATGGTCCCCACCGTGTCGTTCACCACAGCCACAATGTTGGCATCGTAGTCCTGGGGACACATGAGGGGGTGTCACCGTCCACTCTCGCATGGGAGCGGAGGTCACCAACCTTCAAGAGAGCGTGGCAAGAGAGCTCCCGTTTCCACCCCTGCTCCTGGGAGTGGCGCTGCTCTCGTTGCTGCCGGCACTCGAGTCGGCTGGATCAGAGCGCGGTAATTACATTAGGGAAACTGCACAGTCATTTTAATTACCTGGCTTAAGAGTCTTTCCAGAGCGGATCTTGCGCACAGAGCCACAGCCCTCTACAAAGCACCGCACCACATCCGTGCGCTGACTGCCCTCGTTCCGTGCGCACCGGCGGCACCCGACCGCGTCAGCTCCCCGCACGGCCCAGCGCTCCCCCCGCCCAAGGGCCTGGCTCCTTCGGGCGGCACTTCGGAGACCCCTGCTTTGAGCCACCCCAACCTTCGGGGCCGTGGACCCCCACCGTTCATCTGCCTGGGTCTTCGAGACACCCACGTGATGCCTCAGGCCGTGCGCTCCTGCCCCGCGGAAGGGCCTGGTCTGTTTTAGATCACAGACTTCTCCCCACACTCCCCCACCTCCAGGCGGCCCTGAAAGTTACCCCGCGCTTTTTGATGGCTTTGTTAAGCAGCTTCACCACATCCATTCCCTCCACTCCGCTCGCTTTAAATTTCTTTGTCCAGGTGATCAGGATGGCCTGCAAAGGAGAGCAGATGGGGGTTGGACGAGGGCCGGGAGGCCTCCAGAACCCCCAGGTCCCCGGGGAGGCTGCTCAAGACTAGTGACAAAGCAGAGGCCCAGAGAGGACAAGCGGTTCAGCCAGACTCCATTTAAAAAGAGAACAAGAGAAATCCCGTCATTGCCTGATCACCCCTCCCCACCTGCAAGCCAGGTCCCGGCTTCCACAGCCCCAGGGAAAGAGAGGCCGAGCCAAGTTGGGCAGGAAAACAAAATGCCAAGATAATCCTTGGCCACCGAACTTCTAAAGCCAGGTCCTAGAGATTGCAGGGGAATAGCGACTAAATACGATGTATGCCTCGTCCCCAACTTGGGACTTTAACCCCCGTTTGGGAGCAGCAATACAATACGATCCATTTGTGCTTGTGAGACATCAAATGGAGAGACAGCCAGCGGTCATTCACTTGGGAATGGGGAAGGGTCAGAATTGTACTTTTTACTTTGTACCTTCATATTGTTTCGATAGCTTTACGTATTGCTCTCGTATTCTTTTTAATCCAAGATACTGAACAAAAGAATACTTGTGATACTTGAGTGTTGTTCTCTGAAAGGAGAAAGCTGCCATACACGCGGCAGGGCTGGGAAGACTTGTTACTGCTCAGGTCCCGTGGGCCCCTGGGGGCTGGGGTGGGAGTTTGCCCACACACGGGCTGCCCCGGCTCACGGCGAAAGCCATGCGGCCTGTAAGGCGCACAGAAGGGTGCGTGTTTGGGAGAGTTTGTGGTTCTTTGCTCAGCAGCGGCCTGCTGCTAAGCCAGGCATTCCAAAAATCCCTGGACACTGCTTTCTTCCCCTCAATCCCAACCCCCAAGAGGCCTCCGAGAATGTTGTGGAAGGAATGCGGGGCTGGAAATCAGCAGGCGAGTCCTATTCTCACACCTCTGCCCGTTTCCTTGTGGGCAGCTCCCCGAATTCCTCTGAGAGTCACTTTGCTCACCTGTGGGACAAGGCAGCTGGTCTAGATCTGGACAATCTTGAAGATTCCAGGCATCCCTGAGGAGTGGGCACAGGCCCCTTGGATGGCTAATTAGTCTGCGGTCCGCTGGCTTCTTGGCAGGCAGCATGGCCCGGCCTAGGAAGCCCTCCCCGGATGGGGGTCAAGGCCTGTGGGTGGGGGCCCTGCCTCTAGCTCCTCTGCCTGCAAAGCCCCTCTACCGGGCTATCTGCCCTGCTCTGGGGGGCTCTCCTGCTCTGGGGACATTCTCTCCCCCTTCTGCCATGCCTTCTTCCCAGGAAGATTGCACCTTCTGGGGGGCAGGCCCCATCTGCTCCCCATTCTCTCCCAGGGCCTAGCCCCGCATGGGGATAGCACTTGGTCAATAGCCACCGGTGAACAAAGGAGCAAGCAAATGAGTCGCTTCTGAAGCCGTCCCCCACCTCTCACGGTGGGAGGGGATGTCAACACTGTCTCTGCCCAGGGGGTGTGACTGTCACGTCTCCACTCTCAGAAGCAAAGGGAAACTTAGTACCAACAACAGGCTTTGAGAAAAGGTTTGCGAAGACACCCTAGAAGCGAAAGTGACATGAACACCTTGGAGGTGTCGCAGGGCCAGATACCGGAGTCTAGAGTGGCCACCGCGGTCCTTTTGGAGACAGGAGGACAGCAGTGTTTCGAGGTATTTAACTGGGGGGAGCGGTCGGGGGAGCAGGGACTAGGTGAGGGGGTGCCCAGGGACTCTGGTCCTAGATCTGCGATTAATAAGACCTGTGACCTTGGGAGGCTTCCTTTCCCATCTGAGGAAGGAGGGGCTTGGCCTACTGAGCTCTCAAGCCCCTTCTCGCTCTAGCGTGACATAATTACACAAATCGGACAGACGGAAGGGCTCCAGGAGCATGACGCGGTGCCCAGGACAGGGCACTGACCCGACTGATAAAGAGGCACAGGGGAGCTGCCCAGGAGTGCGGAGGGCACCACAATGTTACCATCCTGCACAGGCTCTAGAGCCACACCAGTGGCTCCCCTCAGCTAGCTCTGCCCACAGCTGGTCTGGGCTCTGCTCCCTCCTGGCCGGGTGGTCTTGGGCAGGTTCCTAATCCCTCCACGCCTCAGTTTCCTCAATCTGTAAACCGGGAACCGTAAGCACTTCACTCACGGGGTGTCTGAAGATCACGTGTGTTAACTGTGACGTGCGCCTCAGGACGGAGCCTGGTACCCGATGGCCCCTCCGGAATGTCAACCATCGCGGTCCCTGTTATAGGAGTCTGTTCACAGGTTGCCTGTGTGTGTGTTTTGTCTCTCCATGAAGAAAAGGCACAAGGTCGCATCCACTTATTTTGTATCCCGGCAGTATGCTGAGGTACAATGGGGCCACGGAGTTATGCCGGAGTCCTTCCTCACTAAACAGGTGAGTGAATGAATGAATGGACAGCAAGGGGGGTGCAACGATCCACCTGGAGGTCAGAAGGGGAACCAACAGCGTCTCTGGGGCTGGAGCCAGGCACTGGCAGAAGCTGTGGAGAGGCGGCCCTGGGCCCGAGGCGTGGGATCCTGACCAGATTCCCCGGAACCAGGATGGCCTCCAGGTAAACACCACGCGGTACATCTCTGACAGAAGGCTCGGCAGCCTCTCTCACTGTCACCAAACCTACCTTCCCTTCCTTCACTTGCTTGAGCTTCACAAATGTCTCTCCTTACCTAATGGCCACAAACGCCATGATTCGTCTCTAGAAGTATGTAAATCACTTAAGTAATTGACGGATAAACACAAGATGGTGACCTCACGTTAACTCCTACAAATGTTTCTATTTAAGAAAAATACGAGACATGCAGGCCATCCGGTGAGCAAAAGGGAAAAAGAATCGGGCCGAAGGGCTCATCAGCTTTCCCTCGTTAGGGCTTCTGTGGGGCCCGCCAGTCCCAGCGTGTCCTTACCTCGTCTATTTTGGACTGCCGACAAGGGAAGGAAAACGTGAATCCCACAGGTAATTTCTTGTCCTTGATTTTCTTCTTCTCCATGAAGTCTCCCAGGCACTCGGCGACGTGATCGAAAAGCTAAAGAAAGTGCAAAAGCAGTCAGGACAGGGACAGGGGACAGGGGACCGGGCATTTCAGGGAAAGAGGTAAACAATTCCCTCTGCAAGAGGGAGAAGAGCGCCCCTCTGGGAAAGCCGCACTGGCTGTGAAGGCTAGAGAAAGAGTCCCTTACAAGGAGACCTCCCTGCGGGCCAGCACAGCTCAGGAAGCGGTTCAAACCCTTTCATCGGGACTGGCCCGTGGGCGGTCATGGTCTGCCTAACTGGGCGCCGAAGAAATTTTAAAATAAGAGGAAATCACCTCACCCTCCAGAAGGCACAGGCAGTGGTCTCCATGGCCCCCTCCCAGGTGGGGCATTTTCCGGCCCCTTCCCTGTATCTGTATCCCTATCTCCCGCCGTCTGTGTAAATTCCCAACGCTACGGGAGGGTCACAGCCTCTAGCCCACCTGAGCGATTCAGCAATCTTCAGACGGTCATACTTTTACTCTTTCCTGAAGCGTGATACGCACACGTGGAAAAGCGCACACATCCTTTAGGCGCACGGTTCATGGATTCTCAAAGGCTCGCCCGCCTGTGTCACCAGCACCCAGACGCCTCCCATACATCCCCTGCGGTCACTGCCACCACCTAACCCCACAAGGGCAGTCGGCAGCCACTCTGACTTCCAGCACTCTGGATTCGTTGTGCTGTTTTTCTGTCGCACATAAATGCAACAAGGACATGTTCTTTCACTGGACATTATGTGTCAGAGAATCGTCCGGGCTGAGGTGTGCCTTTAGAGACCATTCGCTCTCCTGCTGCATAGGATTCTGTGGTATGAACACACCACAATTTGTCCAGTGGATTTTAGTCTTAGTTTGTCTGCTCCACAACACATCGCCTGGGGTAAACACACGCATCTTAGAATCCACTGGAAAGAACACAGAACGCTGTTTCCCTAGCCTCTGTATGAATACTGTCCATGATGGAAGGCTCACCACCTCTAAGCCAACCTTTTAGGATCAAATACCTCCCCTTGTCTCAAATGTATCCAGAATCAGGGTGGCTGGGTGGCTCAGTCGGTCAAGCATCCAACTCTTGATTTCAGCTCAGGTCATGATCTCACGGTTCAAGAGTTTGAAACCCGTGTCGGGCACACTGATAGTGTAGAGCCTGCTTGGAATTCTCTCTCTCTCTCTCTCTCTCTCTCTCTCTCTGCCCCTCCCCTGCTCCCTCTCTCTCTCTCTCTCTCTTTCTCTCTCTCACGCGCGCGCGCGCGCGCGCACACACACACACACACTAAATGAATAAACTTTAAAAAAATAAATAAATAAAATACAATGCATCCAGAATTGAATATAATGTTTCATATGTGTTCTGAACACAGGAAAGCTTAGTGGAATGAAGAACCTCCCTTTTCCTTAGCTCTATACCTTCATTAATGTAATCAAAGTATACATACGCTCTTTGGGGCACCATGCCACAGTCTAGGTCACCCTCTGTCTTTTTCACATGGCTGTTATTACACTAGACCTCCCTCATGTACAGGATTGACACAGCTACAGAGCTTCTAGAAGGCCAGAAGAAGGCAGTGTTGGCAGAGCTAACCACATGGTCACAGGAAGCAACCCCAGCCCGTGTACCCAGACAAGGCTATCTTCCCAAAGGCTTTCCTTGCAGGGATATCCTTGAGAGGGGGCCAGAAGTCATTATTCCTATTCCCCAACTTCCCCCAGATGCTCCCGACCTAGCTCTAAATTCTGACTTTCCTGCCAGCGTGAAGGAAAACCTGCCGATTCTGATCTAGGAGCCTCTGTCCCTGAGTCACTATTACTCAGACGATGGCTGCAGCCAGTGAGTCCGACTAAAGAGACACATGACCACCTTCCCTGGAGAAGCCCAGCTAAGCTTCCTGCGACCTACATTTCCAAGTAATATAAACCCATTCCTAAGTCCGTCAGCAAGCCCCGCGTCATCGGCTGTCACAAGCTCCAGGCCCCCCTGTGGCCCTCAACCGAGAGGGCTGGGTGAGAGGAAGGCCAGGCTGCAGGCAGGAAGGAGCAGGGAGAACGCAGGCTGCAGGAACGGATTCGCACGGGGGAGGCGCTGTAACCAGCTCCCAGACCCAAACGGAACACAGCCACCCCCAAGGGCTCTGTCGAGAAGGAAACGCCGCGGTTGTGAAACGCCCACAGTTCCAGGAGCCACAAGCCTGCTCAAAGAGACAGGAAGCCACCGCCACACTAAGTATGCTTGTGACCAACCAGGCGGGGAAGTTACCCGGCCTCGCTGGGCTCAAAATTTCAGGGTCTAAAAAGCACTATTTTCCCCCTCCTAACAACATGATCGTGATTTTAAAAATCCCCACACGGAAATTCAGTTTCTCCGGTTGAAAATGGCAAACGATGACTAAAACAAGAATTTAAACATTTATCATTCAAAATTCCCAAAGCTAACTGATGTTTTAAGAAAGGCTGCATTTATGCTTCCAGACTTATTAAAGCTTAAAGCTGAACTGAGCCTTTGGGATACCGTGTGTGTGTGTGTGTGTGTGTGTGTGTGTGTGTGTGTGTAGAAAAGGGGAAGAAAAATATAAAGCAAATCTGGATGAGGGCATATAGGGGAGCTCTTTGTGCTTATCTTAAAACTTTTCTATAAGTTTACTATTATTCTAGATAAAAGTATAAAACTCTATTTAAATTCCTGCACATTACAGAACGTGGGATCACAGCCCCACGAATTCAGGACTGTTCACAGACTGTGAGTCCGGGCACAGTGGGGCCCCTGGCCTCCACCCTCCAGGCTGGTCAGAGATCTCAGAAAAATGGGCCACTAATACTTATTTCTAACTTCAAACTTCTGGAGGAGAGTTTCCTGTTTCATCCCTATTCTCAACTGCCAACCTTCTTCTTCATCCCCTGGGCCCTCCTCCTTGCCCACAGCCCTCACGTTTCCTCACCATCAAAAACTCTCGATAAAGACAATAAAGACAAGACCCAGCCTGAGGGTGTTCCACGTTGCTAAAACAGAAACATCTGGAGCCGGACTGCCTGGGTGCAGACCTCAGCTCTATCACTTATGAGCTGTGTGACCCAAGGGGCTGGTCACTTAACATCTGAGCCTCAGTTTTCTCATCTGTACAATGGGGAGAATGATGACATCTGCCCCAGAGGGTCACTGCGATGGCTAAAGGAGTCACTCCACGCAAAGTGCTTACAGCAGGGATGTGGACCTAACGAGCATAACGGAAGTATTGCTGTAAGAACACACGACCGTTACCACCATTATCACCATCCTCGTCACCTTTTCTTTGCAGACCGTTTGAAAGGGGAAGAGGAAGAGACAGACAGCAGGAAACAAAGTGATCCTGGAGCTGAGAAGACGAGACAGAGGCTGGGAGAGAGGAGGTCCTGCGGGCGCCGGAAGAAGGAAGTCACTGGGCAAGTGAATATAGCCAGTGGGCACCCTCTTGACAAGCCCTGCTCCTCAAAGGTGAAGTCACACAGCACCGGAATGTCTTGGCCCAGGGAGAGAGTCCTGATGATGAGGGCACCAAGCAGACGCGGCTCGACCCCGGGACGTGGGGAACAGACAGTAAGAGGTCGGTGCTGCCAAGCGCAAAGAGCAGGACCCAAGGCGGGGCTGCGGGCCACCTGCACAAAGGAATAATGAGCAGCCACTGGGCGGGGTTCGGGGACCCAGCAGCTGGCAGCCCTCAGGCCCACCTCGGACGAACGGGCCAGTTTGTGCGGCCTAGTAGGGGAGGCACGGGCAGGGGAACCTCCAGGCATGGCCAGCTGGTGAGTGATACACTCATTTCAGTGGCCAGCTGAGCAGCGGTTCATCTCTTCTGGCGTCTTCTTCAATGCTCTCCCTGACACGGTCGGACAAGCTCTGACCCCAGACCCCCAGGAGCAGATCAATGGCTGGGATTAGCCCTTTTCTCTCAGACCAAAAACAAAACACAACAAAAAAACGGCAGGCAGCTTGCTCTAGGACCCACCCGCGTTAATTCAGAAACAACACGGTCAAGAGGAGTCAAGAGGAGAAGGCTCCTGGGTCTCATCTCAAAGTCCAGCTCAGAACAAATGGGTTTTCTGGAGAACTTAGTCATGAACCTTGACGTGAACACACCCTTCCTAAAGCAAATATTTGGCAAGCTCTGAATACATATCCTGGGCAGCAGCCGTGACTCAGAAGGCAAGCAACAGGCTGCAGGAGCCAGTATATCTACAGGTCCACGGCAGGAGCGGCTCCCGGGGACAGGCTAACGGGACACCGAATGACGGAAAACCGTGACCACGGGGTCCTCGGTGAGCTAGGCCCCACCACTCACCACAACCAGACAGACGGGACAAGGGGAACGGGCCCTTCTGATCATGCCCACAGCCCCTTTGCCAGCTAAGGAAGGCAGCCCTTCCCGGGGGGGCCCCATGAAAAGGAGGGGCCTCAGGTATCAAATGTGAGGGAAGGGGGTGGTGACATTCTGTACCAAGGGCTCTTTAGGAGGCTATTAAATCCGGTAGCCAGGAGCCCCTGACTAGCCCTGGGGCCATGAACTCAAATGCCTGCTGCCGCACAAAGTGACAGCCACACCCGGGGAGGCCTGGGCCCCTGGTGAGCTGGGTGAGGAGGCCAATGCCTTGGAAGAAGGGGCGTTTTCACCCACGGGCTCTGCTAAACCTGCGCTGGGGAGCCAACCCCAGGATCCTTAGAGAATGAACACATTTACCCACAGAGCTGCCGGGCTCCCTCCTCACACCTTCCACACTGTGCAAGTCCCAGTGACCCGAGAGGTGTCAGTCCCAGTTTACCCAGATGGTGGACTCTCTTTAGGTGGTCACACCCTTCCACCCAAGAGCCCCTCTCCACGTGAATCTACAAGGGACTCCTTCCAGGAACTCAGATACCAATGCTTGGGGGTCTGGCTCCTGCATGGGAGCGCACTGGGGCTGATGGGAAGGGAGCGGGGACCCACCTGGCTTCCACTGCCGTGCACGATGTTCTCCGGGGTGTCATAAATCTCGGACTCCATGTGAACATTCTGGTTTTGCTCATGATTCACTTGCACCCTCAGAATTCGAAAGGAAGACCCGCCAAGATCCAGGGCAATGAAATCTCCCTTTTCTGTTTAGGGAGACAACAGGTATCGCATCAGGTTCACGTCACAGGAAGACCCCGCACTTTTGCCAGCTTCTCGACAGGGTCTGCATCCCCCATGCAAACCTCATCCAACCACTGCCCTGGCTGGAAAGTGGGCCAGGGAAACCCTCCCAGCCTGGCATGCAGCAGGCCAGCTCCACGCAGAGGAACACAAGTGCTGAGCTCTGTACAAAGCCTCGCTCCAGCTTCTCTAATTCCCTATCCTTCCTCCCAGACAGCACTGTTACCTATAAAATAAAAATAAAAACATGGGGCACCTGGGTGGCTCAGTCGGTTAAGCATCCGACTTCAGCTCATGTCATGGTTCATGAGTTCGAGCCCCACGTCGGGCTCCGCGCTGTCAGCACAGGGCTTGGGATTCTCTCTCTCTCTCTCTCTCTCTCTCAAAATAAACTTAAAAAGAATTTTTTTTAATTAAAAAAAAAATAAAAACAGCATTTCAACTCAGAGAAAACCCCACATCTGAGGTCCACCCCATGCCTTGAGTTCCTTCCACGTTATGGAGTTCACACCTCCACTTATTCCCCTGGGGGATTTTTTTTTTTTACTTGTGGCAAAATACACGCAACATAAAATTTACCACTGCAACCATCCTTAAGTAGCATTAAATACAATGTTGTGCAACCATCACCTCCATCCATCTCCAAAACTTTTCATCACCCCTAACAGGGTCCTGAAGCTCTAGAACCATTAAACAGTCACTCCCCACTCCCCATCCCCTAGCCCCTGGTCACCACCTCTCTACCTTCTGTCACTACAGATTTGCCTCATCTAAAGATCTCACAGAAGTGGAATCACACAATACTTGTCCTTTTGTGTCCAGCTTATTTCGCTCTGCATAGTGTCTCAAAGGTTCATTTTGTAACAGGTGTCAGAGTTTCCTGCCTTTCTGAGGCTGACATTCCATTGTATGTAGCTACATTTGTTTATCCATTCACCTGGCAGTGGACATTTGTATTGTTTCCACCCAGGGAATGTTTTTAGCAGAAGTCCCTCTTCGTCACTTAAGAGTAACTGGCTTGATATAGTTACATCCCTCAGGTCTGATGTGTGCAGTAACTGGTGTGTGCCTGTCTTACAGATGATAAGACTGTGCACTGAGGCCACCAGACAGCAGCAAGGGACGTGGCATGGGAAGGGTCACAAACCATTAAGCCACCATCTAACTTTCTCCACCTTGTTTCTCATTAGTTATTCTCACACACGCTTCCAAAATATTGGTTAAAATCTGTTAATTTTATTACTGATCCCCACTGTCCTAATGTATATTACACCAGGGGGGACAGCCACCCCTGACATCCTGAGCCCCACTGGTCCCCTAAAGTCTCAGTCCTATAGCAGTATAAACACAAGGCTGCTTGGGATCTCATTTTCCTAGGGAAGCATCCATAATACTCCATTTTTAGGTAACAGCACTATGGAGATATAAATCACCTTACAATTCACCCACTTAAAGTATGCGATTCAGTGGTTTTTATTTTTTTTAATGTTTATTTATTTTTAAGACAGACAGAGAATGAGCAAGGGAGCAGCAGAGAGGGAGACACAGAATCTCAAGTAGGCTCCAGGCTCTGAGCTGTCAGCACAAAGCCTGATGCGGGGCTTGAACTCACAAAATGCAAGATCATGACCTGAGCTGAAGTTGGACACTTAACCGACTGAGCCACCCAGGCGCCCTTTCAGTGTTTTTTAGTATATCCAGTTATACAACCATTGCCACAAACCAGTTTTAGAATGCTTTCATCACCTCAAAAAGAAAATCCTTCACTGCTTCTCAAGCAAGCCCCTCTCTCCCCATTGTCCTTAACAACCATTAATCTATACTCCGTCTCCACAGATTTGTCTTTTCTGGACAGTTCCTGTGAATGGAATCCCCATAGTAGGTGGCCTCTTGTGACCAGCCTCTTACACTTAGCAAAACATTTCTAAGGTTCATCATGTTGTCACATGGCCAAATAATAATCCACCGTATGGATGTACCTCATTTCATTTACCCATTTGTCTGTTGATGGGGTTGTTTCTACCTTTTGGCTATCACAAATAACACTGCCATGAATATTTCTGCACGAGTTCTTGTGTGGCCCTGTCTTTATCTCCTTTGGGTATACACCTAGAAGAAGGGTTGCTCTGTCAAATACTTAACTTTCTGCGGAACCATCACTGGTTTCTGAAGCAGGTCCACCAGCTTCCATCCCACCAGTGATACGTGGTGTTTCCAATTTCTCTACATCCTCAGTACTAATTATCATCTTATTTTATTTTGACTTGCATGTCTCTGGCTAATGACAATGAGCACCTTTTGTCAGGTGCTTCTTGGCCATTTTTCACCTTCTTTGGAGAAATGTCTATTCAGATCCCCTGGCTTGTTTGAAAACTTGGGTTGTCTTTTAAGTGTTGAGTTGTAAGAGTTCTTCGTGTTCTAGACGTGAGCACCTATCAGATACATGACTTGTAAATATGTTCTCTCATTCTGTGGGTTGTCTTTTCACTTTTTTGATAGTGACTTATGAAGCATAAAAGTTGTTCCTTTTAACAAAGTACAACGTATCTATTTTCTTTTGTTGGTTGTGCTTTTGTGGTCATATCTGAGAAGCCACTGCCAAATCCAGGGTCACAGAGATTCGCAACTAGGTTTTCTGCTAAGAGTTTTACAGTTTAAGCTCTTAAATGTAGGGATTTGGCCCATTTTGAGTTGATTTTTCTCTATAGTGTGAGGTAGGGATCCAAGCTACTTCTTTAACATGTGGATATCCAGTTGTCCCAGTGCCATTTGCTGAAAAGATTGTTCTTTCCTTCATTAAACAGTCTTGGCACCTTTGTCAAAGATCAAGAGACCAAAAAAGGGTTTCTGAACTCTCAATTCTTTTTTTTTCCCCAATTTTGAGACATAAATGACATACTGAACTCTCGATTCTGATCCACTGATCTATTATCCTGTGTCAGTACCAAGGTGTTGTGATTAACGTGGCTTTGTAGTAAAATCTGAAACCTGGAAGTAAAAGTCCTCCAACTTGGTTCTTTTTCAAGATTGTTTTGGCTATTCTGGGTCCCTTGGGGTTTTTTATTTTATTTTTTAAGGTAATAGTTAAAAAAAAAAAGCTTGTATTTGATGCACGTTTGTATCTGATTCCACCAACCTGTAAGCTGACACACTGCTCTATTTCTGGAACGTAGAACGGTGTCTGACACTCAACAAATACTTGGACTAATACGGGTGGGAAAGGAGTCAATGAACGAACCAAATGGTTGAATTTTCACCATTCTTACCCTTCCAAGTTCCTGGAGGGAAAAACCTGGGCTTCTGTGCGTCTATCCATGGCACCCAGGGGAGCTCAATAAATGCTTGGTAGCTGCTCAATCATTGGGGGTTGGTGGCCCATTCATTCATTCATTCATTCACTCAAGGCACCCCTGCTTATTGCTCATTAAGCACAAAGCAGTGATGCGCCACTGGTTGGCTGGTTTCTTAAATAACAGAATTACGGAGAATTATTCGTATATATCATACAATTCATCCATTTTCTTTTTTTTTTTTTAAGTTTTTGTTTTCATTCCAGTTCTTTACAAGTCACCCGTTTTAAAGTGTAGAATTCAGGGGCGCCTGGGTGGCGCAGTCGGTTAAGCGTCTGACTTCAGCCAGGTCACGATCTCACGGTCCGTGGGTTCGAGCCCCGCGTCGGGCTCTGGGCTGATGGCCCAGAGCCTGGAGCCTGTTTCCGATTCTGTGTCTCCCTCTCTCTCTGCCCCTCCCCCATTCATGCTCTGTCTCGCTCTGTCCCAAAAATAAATAAAAAACGTTTAAAAAATAAATAAATAAAAAAAATAAAGTGTAGAATCCAGTGGTTTTTAGTATATTTACAGAGTTGTGCAACCATCACCACCATCTAATTTTAGAACATTTTCAGCATCCCCAAAACAAACTCTGTACCCACGAGCAGTCACTCTCCCCTTCCCGCCAACCCGTCTTATCCACCAACAACCATGAATCTGCTGTCTGCCTCTACAGATGTCCCTACTCTGGACATTTCATGTCAACAGGTGGTCACTGGTGGATGCTTCTCTTTCACCTACTACACGTGACTTGCTTTCAAGGCTCAACTGTGTTGCAGCAGGTATCAGCACCTCATCCCTTTCTGTGACTGAATTAGAGTCCATAATGTGAATATACCACACGATGCCACTGGTCTTAAAGTGCTTCTATGGTCCAAAGGCAGCAGACCAAGGGAGAATGTGGGACGTAGGGGGTCACAGATTTGTAGGGAATTCTGACCCTGACTCTGTGGGTTGTTCAAACCAGTTTACAATTTCCTTTGCTTCTTCTTTTTTTTTTTTTAAGGTGTTATTTTTTTTTTAATTTTTTTTTCAACATTTATTTATTTTTGGGACAGAGAGAGACAGAGCATGAACGGGGGAGGGGCAGAGAGAGAGGGAGACACAGAATCGGAAACAGGCTCCAGGCTCTGAGTGAGCCATCAGCCCAGAGCCCAACGTGGGGCTCGAACTCACGGACCGTGAGATCGTGACCTGGCTGAAGTCGGACGCTTAACCGACTGCGCCACCCAGGCGCCCCAAGGTGTTATTTTTAAGTGATTTCTACACCCACCGTGGGGCTCGAACTTACAACCCCGAGATCAAGAGTCACGCGCTCGACCTACTGAACCAGCCAGGTGCCCCTGTTTATAGAGTTGTCTTACAGCTCCCATCAGAACCCTAACCCCCATGGTGCTCACTGCTACCCAATTAAAAAAAACTGGCTCGCCCCTCCCCCATTCATGCTCTGTCTCTCTCTGTCCCCAAAATAAATAAACGTTAAAAAAAAATTAAAAAAAAAAAAAAAAAAACTGGCTCCAGCATGAGGTAGCTCCTCCCTGGAGGATGATCACTAGAATATCGAAAGTACTTTATTTGACCCTCAGTTAACATGCATCGAGCCTTTCCGCACTCCAGGTGTTAAGTGCTTCATATGCATATTTTAAACTCCCTCAAGCGTTTGCGGTGGGTACTGCTGTGATATCCCCATTTTGCAGGTAAGCAAGTAAAGGCTGGGAGGGGTTAGGCGATTAGCCCGAGCACCCAGCCGGTAAGCGGCAGAGCCAGGACGTGAATCCAAAGCTCAGATTCATATCCATTGGTTCAAACCGCCTGCTGGACAGACCTCGTGGACGAGGATCTCCACGGCTGACGACAGTGGAGTGAGGCTTTAGCACGGTAAGAACGGCTACCTTTCTTGCTGGGGTTCCTCAACATCCATGACTCCTTGCAGCTTTTGGTTTTGTTCTGCTTTGTTCTTACACGGATTTTTACATCGTAACTTACAAAAAGAAATAGCATGACCAATTTTTCGGTCGCTGGCCTGGTCAAAAGTCTCATTTTCAGCTGACTCAGAGGCCTACGTGAAGGCAGGTTCTTGCGCTCAAGTTCCAGGTGCCTGTGGGGGGGGGGGGGGGCTCCTGTTTATTGGTGTCAGTGTCAACACAGCAAGTAAGAGCTCTGAGCCTCTGATGCAGGAAGGGGTCAGGTTTCAGGCAGCAGCTCTGCAGGACCCAGACCTGAAGATTTTCAAGCAGGGTAAGTGAAAATGACCTCGCTGCCGATAAGATAATCCGGGAGGAATCTGGTCTTAGGGCACATAGGGCCGGGCCCCACTTCTGCAGCTCTGCCCCATCCCAGCCTCCCACGGTGGTCTGTCCACCCCAGCTCTCCACGGCTCCTTTTTTTAACAAGCACAGGTCAACAGGGCCCCAGGAGGTTAGGGTCAGAGACGGCAACCAGAAAAGGCGGCCTTGAGATGTCAAGACAACACTCAATACTGGACACTCGGCACACCTGCAAGCGGGAGTCGACAGATTCGGTGGGGGGGGGGGCGGGGTGGCCTTTCTCTGAAGGCAGTTTACAAGGGGTCATTGTCAAGCCCAGTGCAGTTCCCGATCCTTCCCTGAGCATGACCCCGGTTCCAGGGTGTGTTTATGATCGCTAAAACAAATGGCAGCCGGCACCTCCTTCTGTAAATCATATTTGCAGCTCAGGCGACACGGGACAAATATTAACTCATCTTCTCGGTGGATGGAGAAGGAAGCTCCAACCCATCCAGCTGAACGACCTGCTCGCAGTTACCCCTCTGGCAAGGCCAGAGCCCCTCCCTTTCCTCCGCGGCTCATACACTTGCAAATATATTTGACGCCCGTTATTTTTTACGTGTATATGTCTTATCTTCCTCAGTTGGGTGATCAGCAACTTGAAGCCAAGGGCAATACTGAACAGGCTAACTTCCTTCCCCCAGTGCTAAGTCTTGCACACAGCAGGCCACCAGCGTTTGCTGCTAGTTCAAAAGAACTGCCTGGGTCAAATGCATGTCTGTTTGGTCCTATTCTCTGCCAGACAAAAGACACCCCGGAAAGACGGCATCAGCTGGGAAGGGCCTTCCCAAAGAACTCTTACAAAGTTACTTAGGAGATGGCAACCGTGTGAAGGAGGACGAGGACCCACTGTTAAGGCTCATGGTGGTTTGCAGTTCCCAAAGCATTTCCACTTGATCCTCCACAGCCCTGTGAGGCAGGGAAAGGAGGCTTATCATGCCCATTTTACAGATGAGGAAACAGGAGGCTTAAAGAAGTTGACTCCTGGAAGGTCAGACAGATAGTGAGCAGCAGAGCCAGAGATTAATCCAGTGTTCTGGACTTCTCCCCCTCTTTAATTTCAAGTTCAGCTTCTTTTCTTTCTTTTTTTTTTTTAATGTTTATTTTCTATTTTTGAGAGAGAGAGAGAGTGCGCGCACCCACACGAGTGAGAGAGGGGCCGAGAGAGAGGGAGACACAGAATCCGAAGCAGGCTACAGGCTCCGAGCTGTCAGCACAGAGCCAGACAGGGACTCGAACCCAGGAACTGTGAGATCATGACCTGAGCCGAAGTCGGACGCTTAACAGACTGAGCCACCCAGGTGCTCCAGTTCAGCTTCTTTTTATAGCACCGGGCTCCACTCCAACTACCTCTTCAAATCTTTGGCCTCAACCTTACTTCCTGCCCCTGCTGCCTCCTACCTGCAACTTCTTCCCACACTTCCCACTCCCACTGAACCCAGGAGAACCACTCTTCCAGAGAAGGCTCATTAAACAAGGCATCTGAAGGGTCCCCTGGCAACTCTCCACTTTATAGTGACTGCCACTATTCCCCGCACATCATGGGAAACAAACATGGGGACAGATGTCTCTCTCGAGCCCAGGCCTGCACTGGATGGAGAACAGGGCAAACAGAAACCCCATCTTCATGAAATGCCCACCTTTGCCCTGCCGAACAAATTGAGCCACTACGTGAGATACAAGGGCTTTCCCTCCTGGTCTGCAATCCAGCTACTTGATGGGAGTTCTACACCTTTATCAAAAACCCACCAGAATGCTACACATGCAGATTTCACAGAGGGAGAGAGTTTCTGAGATGATCCAATCCTCTTTCCAGAGAAGGGAACAGAGACAGAAAGCTAAGCAACGGCCCAAATGCCATGGGAACAGAGAGAGTATTTTCTTTCCTTTGACCAGAGAGTAGTCCTATGTATACCTGGGGGTCCAAAAAATTAACTGTGAACACACCACAAATCAAAGATTTTCTAACTTATCCTTTGGGTAAAGAGCCTGCTTGGAACTAGGAGGCAGAAAGAGGGAAATATATTCAATTCAATTTACCCTCAAAAGCCTTGCAATCAAATTGGTATTTTCCCAGTATCCTTACTAATAAATAAGAAGAGAAAAAGGGGAGGTTTCATGAACGAGACACAGAGTGAGCCAGGTCTTCTGAGGGAAGCTAGACACAGAGGGCCAGCTATCCCCGGGACTGGCAGCTCTGAAAAGGGACTTCTGTTTAGCTAAGTCACCAAAGTAAAAAGGCTCCAACAATATCTTCCTTCTTTTAAAAAAAAAAATTTTTTTTAATGTTTATTTTTATTTTTGAGACAGAGAAAGACAGAGCATGAATGGGGGAGGGGCAGAGAGAGAGGGAGACACAGAATCGGAAGTGGGCTCCAGGCTCTGAGCCATCAGCACAGAGCCCGACGCGGGGCTCGTACCCATCGACCGTGAGATCACGACCTGAGCTGAAGTCGGACGCTCAACCGACTGAGCCACCCAGGCGCCCCAGGATCTTCCTTCTTTTATTTATTATTCATACCTTTTCTATTCCAGAAAGGATACGCGGCAGCTGAAAGCCACTTTAGGGTTTAAAAAAAAAAAAAATTTAACGTATAGATTACTGAAGAGCAATTAAAGAAAAACCACTGCCCATAAAAAGTGTCCAAAGGAGAAACAAATAATAAAAATGTGCTGATACATTTCCAAAAAATCAGCAGAGTTTCGAGACACTGCGTCCAGTCCCCCAGGGTCAAGGTCAGCAGGAAAAGGAAAGGTTTGTTTCTCCCTTTTCTTGGAAGTCACATCACCCTGAACAGACAGGGGTGTCTCTCCACCTCGCTGAGTCCAATTTATCCCTCAGTGGTTTGGGATTACCGCTAATTCTGTCGCTGGCTAATTATACAGATGAAGCAGTGATTAACATTTAAAAAGGGAACAGCGCCGTGGTTTACTATCCAGGAGACCCGCTTTCTGGCTACTCCAAGGGACCTCCTGGTTCTTGGTTGATAAAGGACTGCAAGGGAGGTGACAGCGGAGCACTTCTGTCACAAAGGGGCAAGGAGTGGACTGGGGTCAGGTATGCGAGGCCTTGGCATCAATGTCAACGCTGTGTGGGGCTGTGGGGTCCGTTCCAAATGCAGTGTGGGCCCCGGGGCATATGAACTGAGCCCAACCATGAATATAAGATACAGTTATAAGGAGAAAGGCTATAGGATGTGTTAGGGCTGCACTGTGTCCTCCAAAAAGATACACCGAAGCCCTAACCCTTGGGACCCGGAAATGAGACCTGATTTGGAAACAAGGTCTTTGCAGATGTAATCAGGTTAAGATGAGGTCCTCAGTGTGGGGCCTAATCTGACCGGGATCCCTGTGAGAGGAAAATGCCATGCAGTGCCACAGGCAAGGACTGGAGAGGCACGGCTGCCAGCCCAGGACTTGCAGGTCTGCCCGAAGGACCGCCCGCCACCAGCAGAAGCCAGAAGACAAGGGGTGGGGGCAGGGCTGGACGGGTGAGGCAGGGAGAGGTGCTGAGTGCAAATGGGCAGACGCAGGCCCCACACAGGAAGGGGGGCCTCGTCCCTCAGGACTTTGGTTTCACCTCCTCGTCCTTCGGTTAGCACTTCTCAGAGGCCCTAAACAGTTGGCCCCGTCCACACTGGAGAACAGAGAGACTCAAAGGGAGGTATGGGGCCCAGGCTGCTGGTTCCCGTGGAACAAACCCCAGGACTGCGTCCCCCCGCGTGGCGTACTACCTACCACACATGTCATCGCGCTTAGGACACTGCCATCAGACACATCATTGTTTTACACAGCACGAAGAAAGAATGAACACCGCCAATAATGCTTTCTAAGTTGCAACGACAGCACAATGCACCGCTGGTTTCGGAGACATTCAAATTAAAAAGTGTCTCAAGATAGATGAAATACGGAAGAGAAGATCAAAGGTGAGGGGGAAAGGCAGGTAAGCCAGGTTAAACAGATTGCTTTCCTGCAGGACTGCTCAGGGCCTTAAGCGTCTTGGCAACCATTAGGAGTGTCTGAGAGAGGCCTGCGCAATGTTTTTCCCACCCGTGTCTGAATTCTGGGCCTTATTTTGAAAAGTCGCTGATGGGGGCAAACGGCTAGATCTCGAGCATAGCTGGATCACCCTTTAAAGACCCTCAAGTCCGGAAATGGTTTCTGAAAGGGTGAGGGAGAGCACTGCCTGCTGACATTCGGTCCTGGAATGACATGGTCCTTGGATATGTTAGCCCTGGGCCAGTCACATGGGATCAGGTGCCCTGCGGGCATCAGGTATCCTTCTGAGCTCTCCCAAGCAGAGTCAGAGCAGCAGCCCTCGGGGACTGCCCACACCCCCGTTACCTCCCCTCCCTCTTCTTTTAGCTGGAAGCAGGCACAGCCATGCCTCTCCCACAGCACTCCACTAACCCTGGAAAGGCTCAATGCTCCCAGATGTGGGTGCCATCCGGAGCTGGGAGAAAGCAGGAGCGAACCACAAAGCCAGAGCTATGAGAACAAAACCCAGGGCCTACCACAGTCCCATTACCGAGGACCAGAATTTCTTCAGTCATTATTTAAAGGTCAAAACTGCCGGTACCAATACCTCAAGGAAAACAAGAAGATGGAGGTGGAATGGGATTCAAATAGGAAACGCAAGAGATCCGAATGCCAATGTGTACAGGAAGCAAGCCCCACCTGTGGCCACAGAGCAGAGCACCCGCCCTTCATCAGCAGCCGAATCTCATTCGGGACTTCAAAAGAGCCCTGCAGGCACAGGGGGCCTTTCCCACTGTGGCCAGTCTGCTCCGACAACCTGCGCACCTGCCCGTCCTTTGTGAACAGCAACAGCAGCTTTCCTGACATCCACGTTGCAGGCTGCATACTAGAGGCTCCAAATCGAGGCTTTCAATTCGCCTCCAGGGGCGCCTGGGTGGCTCAGTCAGTTAAGCGTCCGACTTCGGCTCAGGTCATGGTCTCGCGGTCTGTGAGTTCGAGCCCCGCGTCAGGCTCTGTGCTGACAGCTCGGAGCCTGGAGCCTGCTTCGGCTTCTGTGTCTCCCTCTCTCTCTGCCCCTCCCCCACTCACACTGTCTCTCTCTCCTTCAAAAATAAAAAATAAAATAAACATTAAAAAAAAAAAATTCGCCTCCAGAGCAGGGCAGAAACAGCAGGCGTGTGTGAGGGCCACGGTCTCAGGGTGTGTACTCACAACCCCCAGAGAAACTTGACTTCTCCACAATCCCTCTCCCTCTCTCGTACGCAGGAGGTAAGCCCCAGGCTAGAGCACAGAACACCACTCAGAGCAGGATTCCCATGGGTGTGCCAAGCTGGGCCAGGCCCAGCACCCGCCCCTGCCAGACAGAAGAGCCTCCACCGAGCGTGCCAAGCCGTGCCCTCCCAGCCTCCACTCTGCCAAGCACAGGAGTTAAGGCCACTGCTCCGGGGAAGGGGTACTGACAATCCACAGGGAGCTCCCAACTCCCCCTTGTGGGACATGAACCCCACAGATGCACACTGACAGGGGAATTTTTTCCTTCAATTCTACCTCCCCTCGACACTTCTCTGCTTTAGGGGCTCCCTTGATTTAGCATCTAGAAAAATTTTTTAGATGGGGACTTGAATCTCCCCACCTGGCCACTGGGATTGCTACTTCTCTGAAGGGAGGTCTTGGTGCCCCGAGGAAGAGATTTCCCTAAAACGAACTCTTCATTTGTTCTGGAGCCTTTCATGTTCTAGAGACATAAGAGCAACCCACACAGCATCTGTAAGATCCATATACACTATGCCTTCCTATCATAAGCCACTAGACTGTCAGTCCAACAAGGGCAGGCCAGCCTTGTCCAACCACGGTATCCCCAGTGCCTGGCACATGGTAGGTAAGCATATGTTAGATGGATGGATGGACAGATGGATGGATGGATGGATGAACGGATGGGTGGAGGATGGATGGGAGAACAGACGGAGGAATGAACGAATGAATTCGTTAATGAACGACCGAGTGAAGGAGTAAATGAATGAACAAATGAATAAAAGTAGGAAGGATGTCTTCACAGAGAATTCAGCCCTCACAGCCCAATCTCTGGGTGAGAGACTCACCTGAACCATCAGGAATAGACCTTACAAACGTTGGCAACATCTTCACTGTGGCTGTTGGATTAAAATCCCGGGAGAGGCCATTCTTCATCTCCTTCTTGAACCGAGTCATGATATCTATCAGAGTTTCATCGGAGAGCCGCATGGCATAGAGATACTTGTCAATCTGGGGGGAGGATGAGAAGGAAGGAGAGTGAGGTCAAGGCTGAGGTACCCGCCTGTGTAAGACAATCCAGATCCCACAAACTCTGACCACATGATGGGAAGTCATTCAAACGCCATCAGCCATGTTGCTCAGAGCAGTCTTGCAAATGCACTGAGCCCCAGGTCTTCCTCCACATGACTCCTTCCCTCTGTGAAAAGTGGCTGGCTCGTCCTCAAATGGATAGTAGTGTCACAGAGATTAAGAATGAGGGTGCCAGAGCCAGCCACACAGGGTTCAAATCCCAGCACCATCACTGAACGGCTGTGTGAATTTCCATTTCCTCAACTGAAAAACTGAGATGATAAATAGAGCCTCACTCACAGACGTGAGTTTTAAGATCAGATGAAATGGAGGTGCTGTGTTCTGAGAATACAGAGGGTGCCCAGTAAACATCAGCTGTTGGTGTTTATGGGAGACAGTGGTGCTGGTGGGTTTCCTTGGGCATGATTTCTAGGTAGGTGGAAACAGAGGCCAGAGGGCTGGAATCCTTCAGGACATGGGGCAGCAAGCCCAGAGCAGAGAGACCTCAACCCCACCATCCCCAGAAGGTATGGAGACAACCCGCAGGCTCCCATGCCCATGGGCCAGGGCCAACGTGACCATATGCCCAAGTCCTTCCAAGGACTGACCCAACCTGCTGCCCTTCCTGGGCTCCCCATTCTCCTCAAAGTTACAAAGCTCCTAACCTCACGCTCCTTGAAGTGTCTGTCACTGGTTGTTCTTCCTTCATAGTATCTTCCCATTTATTCCCTCAAAAAGTATTTACCGGGCACCTCTGATGTGCTCAGCTCTAAGTCGCCTTATCCCACCATTCATTCTTTCGGTGACTCTTTGGCAATACGAAGCCCTGACAGCCATGTGTCTGGACTCATTCCTGATTCCTGATTCCTCAGTCACTCACCGTAATGGTTTTCCATCCTCAGTCTCCCTCCCTCCCAACCCATCCTGTATGCCACTGCCACATCCACCTTCTTAAAATGCAACCCTGGTTGGTTCATTCTCTTGCTCAAAGCTTTGCAATGTCCTCCCACGTCCAAGGCACCCAACACTCTCCAGGTGTGGCTTCATGCTCTCTCAACTCTGGCCTAAACACCTCCACCATTTCTGGTGGGTCCCTGGGCTTTCCCACTGCAAAGCTATCTAAATCTCTTCCCAGCTATCTAAATCTCACCTATCCTTCCAGGTGCAGATCAAATCTCAGCTCCTCCTGCAGATGTTGGGGTTCCTCGGACTGGCGAGAACCCCTCCCTCGGCACTGATCTCTCTGCAGAGCATAGCCTGGACCCTAGCTTTCTGCACCTGTCACCTTTACAGCGTCTGCTCCATTCACCTTGACCTCCCAGTGCCTTGCACGCAGCCTTGCACACAGAAGGCTTCCGGTGGGTGGAGAGACAAGATTTATGACCCAATGAGGCTGAAAAGACCTTGATGCTTATTTGTTTCTGAGAATGGCATCTCGTGCTCACTTTGCAGGGTGGCTGGAAACGTCCTGACTCAAGGACATGGAGTCCCCAGCCCTAGGTCATTTCTGCATATTTTGGGCCTGGACAGCCTTCTTCTCACTCTGGTCTCCCTGCCTTGTTCTCCCCCAAGCCCTGCCGGTCTCCTGCCTCACGAACAATCAGGACATTGGCAGGAGTCCCCCAGTGTCCTCTGCGGCCAGAGACAACCCTGCCCCCACCCCCACGCCCAAGCTCTTCTACAGCAACCACTTTCTCCTTTCCCCTTTGTGATACAGCAATGCAGGTCGGAGCAATCAGAAACCACAGAGAGCTAAAGTAGAAATTGCCAGAATCCCGGCCCTAGGAGGAGACACACTCTGTTCTAGCCTCAAGGCTGGCACCGGATCGGCAGTCCTTGCTGTCACGGCACCCACAGTCTGGAGGGGGAGAGGCAGTCACGACACAAGTGTGTGTGAGCGGCCACAGGATCACTGGGGGAGGCTACTGAGAAGGCTTCCCGGAGGCGTGATGTCGGAGTGTGCACCCAGGCACAATCAAGGGCATGTGTGCAGGCTAAAGGCAAGGGAGGGGGATTCGTGCAAGGCACAGAAATAAACTCAGTGTGGATCGAGCACAGTGTAAAAAGTGAGGCAACTAGAAAAACTGTCAGGAGCTGAACTGTGCAGGATCTTATAAAGCACGTTAACAAACTTAGACTTGATCCCACAGCACAGCGAGCCTTGGGATGACTTCAACGACTATTCAGCAATGAGATTTGTGTCTCCGAGAGATCAGGCTGCCTGCCGGGGAGAGAATGGGTGAGCGGGAGCAAGACCGTGCAATAATCAATAATCGTTACATTGCTACTCGAGCATTTGGGACACGCTTCAACTCTCACATTCCTCACCCTACACGGTGTTTACTGATGTGTCCACCTCCTCTGATAAAACACGTGAGTTCCCTAGGGAAAGGAACTCACCCAGTTGCCTGGCACAAAAGAGGAATGTAATGAATGCTAAATGCTAGAATAATGCTTTAGACTTATATTATGGCTCACGGTATAACGAGCACTTTCATATCCAAGAATGTCATTTAACCTTCAAAGCAACCCTATCAGGGAGACATTCTTTTTTTTTCTTTTCCCCAAATTTCAGTTTAAATTCTACTTAGTTATCATACGGTACAATATTGGTTTCAGGGGTAGACTTCAGGGATTCATCACTTACATGCAACGCCCAGTGCTCATCCCAACAAGCGCCCTCCTCAATGCCCATCGCGCGTCTAGCCCATCCCCCACCACCTCCCTCTATCAACCCTCAGTTCTCCATCATTAAGAGTTTCTTATGGTCTGTTTCCCTCTCTTTTTTCCCCCTCCCATATGTTCATCAAATTCTGTTTCTTAATTCCTCAGATGAGTGAAATCACATGGTATTTGTCTTTCTCTGACTTATTTCACTTAACATCATACACTAGCTCCATCCATGTCGTTGCAAATGGCAAGACTTCATTCTTTTTGATGGTTGAGTACGATATTCCATTGTGTGTATACACCACATCTTCTGTATCCATTTGAGGGAGACATTCTTAAGCCCTATTTCACAGATGAAGAAACTGAGGCTCCAAAAAGCAAAGTGACTGGTTCAAAGACACAGCCAAGAGTCAGGTCTCATAACTAACTGCAAGTCAACCACTCTTCCTTATAATCATCCCCCATCCCTTGGGAAAGACCAGTTCCCCTAGTCTGTGGAAGACAAGCCCAAGCGAAGTTGCTGAGGTTTTCCAGCCGGACAGGAAGAAGCTTCTACAAACGGCAGGGCTCTCTGCAACTCCACAGCCATCCTGCCTCCGGACTCCAAGTGCAGTTCAGCTCAAGGACACTGATCTGAGAATCCAGATGTTTTAGGACAGTCCCGCCAAACCCAGAAAGAGCCCAGAAGCTCAAAGGAGGAAGCGGGCTAGGGACACGGAAGACAAGCCAGCTCCCAAGCATCAGAGGAGAGAGGGCTTTTCTCCTCTGGTTCAAGTTCATGAATCATATGTGGGACAACCCCTCTCAAAAGAGATGTGGAATCTGGGTCAAAAAGAAGGTACTGTTTAGGGTGGAGCTGGTACTGAGCTCGCAGCCTCCCAGGTCTCATGTGAGTGACACTATGCCAAGGGAAGCCCTTTCCCTTGGTCCCCGTTGGTCCTCGTGAGCTCAAGGGGGGCCTTTGAACCAGCATAGATCCTGGGGCCGGGGGCAGGCTGGCCAGGCACCGGCCACACGGCCCGGCCAGGGAACACAGGGGCAGGACTCAGCAGGGCCACACCACGTGGACTGGGGCCCTTTACACAGCCCAGGAAGCTCAGGTCAACAGACACCTGCAGGATACTCCCCGGGGCCGAGACTGCCCAGCACCTCCCTGAACAGGGGGCCTGTTCCCCTCGTTCAGACCAGCCCTGCCTGGCGGCTGGCTGGGCTGCCCCTGCCCACCTGGGAAAGAGGCCGAGAATGGGTAGTGGGGAGAAGGAGGGAGGGAGGGTGTCAGGACGAGCTCGGTGGGGCCACGCTCTGCACAAAAGCCAGTAAGAGAGCTGCTTTTCTCAGGCGGGGCCAGAAGCCCAGGAGGAGAAGAGGGCAGAGACGTGTGGACTTGGAAAGGGGCAGCTTCTGGCCCTGGGGGGTTTGGCCAGAGTCCGTGGTCTTTTCAACTTTTCTATTTCCATCCCCTCTACACAGCCTCTCCAGATCTTTCCTCTCCTCCTTGCCCCTCTCCTGCTCACTTCCACTTCCACAAAGCCTCCCTCTTCCTTTAGGATGCCGCCTCCAAAGTGGTGTGGCTTTGCTGCTCTGGCCAAATCCAGGGGCCCAAGGAATCCCTCCTGTGCCTCCAACCCCCTCCCCTACATTTTGGTGACGGGAGGACACAGCACAGAACCTCTTCTGGAGGCCACAAGCTGCAAGCCTCAGCCGTCGGAACGTGTGTCACAGGCCAGAGGCTCCCAGGAATCCGTGACAGGAACCCTCGGGCCTCCTGGGGGCTACTCTCACACGTGGTATCTGATGCACGCATGCAGGACTCCAGTCAAACTGGGAAGGAACTGGGGCGGGGGGGGGGGGGGGTGGGGAATGCCAGGATCCCAGACGCTACGCGGTGGGCTGGGTCCTGCAGACGTTAGGCCAACACTGACAAGGACCCCCGTCCAGACCGCAGGCACCTTCCACCATCTCCTGAAGGGAAGGTGCCCTAATAGGATGCAAATACTTGTCCTGGATTATCCTTCATGTAGACCAAGAAGCCTGAAGCTCTCAGCAGCTCCAGAAGCTGGAAATACGGCAGAGGCAGGAGCAGAGGCCAGAAGAGAGAATTCGGCCTTTAGCAAGCCCCTCCGGCCCGGTGCTGTCCGGCTAAGGAAAGAACCCAGTGGCCCCTCACTGGGCTAAACTCAAACATCTCTGTGCCTGACCTCAGCCCCACCTCTGCTCCCAAAAGAACATGCCCATAAAAACAATTCAAGACCAGACATGCCCAAGTGAACAGGCCCTCATAGCAGGAGGCACGGTAACCCCCGGTGACCCGGGTATTCTGACCCCCTGTGGAAGGTGGTATGGCCATGGAAATTTTTCACCCCTTCTCTCGTCTACTCTCCCACAAGAACCAAGCACAAGGCAGAATAACAAGTGTGACTGAAGGCGCCCAGCAGAGGTCCGTAAAATGAACTTTCCGGGGCGCCTCAGTGGCTCAGTCGGTTAAGCGTCCAACTCTTGGTTTCAGCTCAGGTCATGATCTCACGGGCTCGTGAGTTCAAGCCCCACATTGGGTTCCGTGCTGACAGTACAGAGACTGCTTGAGACTCTCTCCCTCTTTCTCCCTCTCTCTCTGCTCCTCCCCTGCTCATTCTCTCTCTCTCTCTCTCAAAATAAATGCATAGACTTAAAAAAAAAAATAAAATAAAATAAAATAACATAAAATAAAATAAAATAATAAAATAAAATAAACTTTCCAAGTGAGACACTCCACTTGCAAAGAAAATAAAGGAGCTGGCGGTGGAGGGTTAAGAAAATTGTTGCTTAAAGACAAGGCCGAGATTTCAACACCAGATTCACTTCTCTTTCTTAGGGAGGCTGACTCAGGAGAGAACCAGCCCGGGTGATTAATGTTATTTTGATAATGGTTCACATTTACAGAGGATTTTGCAATTTATACACAGAACTTTTTTTTTTTTTTTCATAGGCATCCACACCCAGCATGGAGCCCAGCGCGGGGCTTGAACTCATAACCCTGAGATCAACACCTGAGCTGAGATGAAGTCAGACGTTTACCTGTCTTTATACACAGGACTTTCACATACATTATCCCATCTGGATGTCCCAGAAAGAAATGACATGAGCTCACGGATGCCAGGTGCCTGGCATGAGGCAGGCACTTGATGTTACTAGCTCCCCTTCTTCCACAACGGCCCAGGGAAGTGGGCAGGAAGGACGGCATTATCTCCACTTTAGAGTAGAGGAAACTGAGACCATGACTCACACAAAGTCTCATGGTTTGTAAGTGGCAGCCAGGTCTAGATTCCAGGTCTTCTAACCCCTCGTTTTGGGCTTCTCTTTATGCATTTCCATTATTTCTCGTGTGGTATAAAGAACACCTGTGGATGTGTTCTTGGATGTGTGCTGTGGATGAAGAGAACTGCATTTGAACCTAGGCTCTGCCGTTTGTTAGCTGTGTGGCTTTGGACAAGTTACTTAACCTTGCTGGGTCTTTTAAAGGGGGATAATAATGCTTTCACCTCAGAGAGCTACCAGCAGCATTTTAATAATGTGCCAAGAACAAGGTAAACATCAAATAACATTTCCCACCCTCCCGTTCCAATGACCAAAAGGGGGCTGTCTCTCTCCACGCCCTAACGAATTATCACATGTCCCTGACTCCTTTTACCTAAATACCTAGAGAAATGCACTGATTACAAACATTACTGACCCACTCTATAGATGAGAGAACTAATAAAGGTAGAGTGGCCATCCGCCCGAAACCACAACAAATTAAAGACTCTGGCAAAACTCCTCTGAAACATTGTACTGTTGTATTAAACAGTAAGTCATAGTAACAATAAGTAATATACGCTTATTTAAATATTCACACAACACATAAACACATCAATCTTCCCAGAGAAATCCCTGCTAAGAGCTTTATAGACCCAAATGGTTTTTCTACCTAAACACTCATATATACAACGCATGCCTTTTTTATTTCGTTTTACAAAAATGGAATCATAGCTGGGGGGTGGAGTGGGGGTGGGGAATGTAATCACAAACACTTCCTCCCCTGAAATCTTAACCCCACCTTCCTATTTCCTCCAGGACCTGCCTTTGAGACTTTACTAACCAGGGCACCTGGGTGGCTCAGTTGGTTGGGCGTCCAATTCTTGATTTAGGCTCAGGTCATGATCTCATGGGTTCATGGGTTTGAGCCCTGCATCGGGCTCTGTGCTGATGGACCCTACTAGGGATTCTCTCTCTGCCACTCCCCTTCTCACATGCTCTCTCTCTCTCTCTCTCTCTCTCTCTCTCTCTCTCTCAAAATAAATAAGTAAACAGTAAAAATTTTAAAAAAGGGGGCACCTGGGTGGCTCAGTTGGTTAAGTGTCTAACTCTTGACTTTGGCTCAGATCATGATCTCACGGTTCATGAGTTCGAGCCCAGCATTGGGCTCTGTGCTGGCAGCACGAAGCCTGCTTAGGATTCTGTCTCCCTCTCTCTCTGCCCCTCCCCTGCTTGCTCTCTATCTCCCTCTTAAAATAAATACAAACAGGGGCGCCTGGGTGGCGCAGTCGGTTAAGCGTCCGACTTCAGCCAGGTCACGATCTCGCGGTCCGTGAGTTCGAGCCCCGCGTCAGGCTCTGGGCTGATGGCTCAGAGCCTGGAGCCTGCTTCCGATTCTGTGTCTCCCTCTCTCTCTGCCCCTCCCCCGTTCATGCTCTGTCTCTCTCTGTCCCAAAAATAAATAAACGTTGAAAAAAAAAATTAAAAAAAATAAAATAAAATAAAATAAATACAAACAAACTTTAAAAAAAAATTTTTTTTAATATTTATTTTCGTGAGAGAGACAGTGTGAGTGGGGGAGGGGCAGAGAGAGAGAGAGAGAGAGAGAGAGAGAGAGAGACAGAATGTAAAGCAGGCTCCAGGCTCTGAGCTGTCAGCACAGAGCCCAACGCAGGGCTCAAACTCACGAACCGCGAGATCATAACCTGAGCTGAAGTCAGAAACTTAAGTGACTGAGCCACACCCAGGTGCCCCAATAAAAATAAACTTTAAAAAATAAACAAATAAAAATTTAAAAATTAACAATTAAAAAAAAGACGTGTACTAACTAACAGCCATACTTAGATTTTCTCAGGACCCTGCCTGGTTCAGTGATGAGGCACGGCCAAGGCGGTGTGGACACCCATGTCTGCCTCTGGCTTTGATATCCTGTAGGCACCTCGGTTTTTCCGTCCGTAATGTGGGTATGTTCACGTGGCCCTGAACTTTCAAGGCCTACCTCTCTACTCTGCATACGACTTTCACATACTGGCCCTCAAACTATCCTGTCCAGAGAAGCAGGACAGGTGCCATCACTTCCAACACCCTGAGGAAAAATCAGAGGCCAGAGAGGTTCCTCAAATGGCCAGGGTGACCAGTGGTCAACGAGAGAACTGGGGCGGACCACCAAGTTCCCTGGTTCCTGGTCCTGTGCTTCTTCCTCGGTAAGCTTTCGTGCTCCGCCCAGAGAGAACCCCAGCCGGGGTCTTCCCGTAGGGAGACGTGGGAATGTGGGTGGCATTAACGCCACAGCTCTGTCCTCTCAGAAGGAGCGTGGCTCCCTGGCCTTGCATACAGCATGGCCCGTGTCGTCCAGTCTCCACCAGCTACTGGCCGTCTGACCTGCTCTCGTCCGCCTTCACGAGATCCGGGGGAGGGAGTTCTAAACCGCAGTGAGCCCTCAGGTCATCCTCCGCGGCGCTGTGTGCCAGCCTAAGCCCTCCGCCTGCCCTCGGCAGGGTCCCGGCCCCTCAGGGCCCAGCCCCACCTCACCGCTGCGGGTGGCAGCCCAGGGGACCCGCGTGCCTGTCCTGCTCCTGGCAGCTGGGGAGGCGGCTCCGGCTCAGCTCCTCACGGCCGCAGGAGGAGACGCATTCACACTCCGCGTTCCCCACAGGAACCACCTGTCCCAGCGCTGGCCTGCCTGCCCTCAGGCAGCCTGGGCCCCGGTGGCGGTGGTCCCTTCTCTCTTCTCTCGCCCAAAGGCCCTTCCCTCACACTTCCACCGTCCCCTCTGCTTGTTCGGCCCGTAAAGGGCCTCTCGGTGCCTCGCTCCTTCTTTCTCCCCAAGTCCACCTCCAGACTCACCTCCTCCGAGGGGGATGCCACGGTCTGCCCCCCCCAACACCAGCTGCACCAGGTTCTCAACATCCCCTCGGCCGGTGCTGTCCACTACGCAGGAATCCCTCTGCCCTGGCGGACACATCGCAGTGGGAGAGGCTTCCCCAGGAGCGGCAACAACAGGTGCGCACGCTGTGTTTCCGGCTAGACTGTGGGTGCCCGGGGCCCGGGGGCCATGCTTCCAGGCCCTCTGCGTCCTCTGCACAGCCCTCCGCGTGTCTCCTCTGCTGGGCCGGGTGCCCGCTCTGCCTGGCGGGAAGGCCTCCGGTGACGCCTAGTCGGGGAGGTCTCAGAAGGGTTTGCTGGCTCAGATAAGGCCCGAGACTCCTCTCCCCTGAATAGCCCAGCCCTAACTCCCGGCACCGGCCCCTCGCTTCAGACTCATGGGGACCCCGTGGGGCCAACAGCCTCTCCCCGAGGGATGAGGGATGCGCGTTCCAGGCATCCTCTGGTTCTCAACCCCCTCCCCACAACGTCTGTCTCTCCAGGCTGAGGCCCAGAAGGACACAGAGCCCTACAGACAATTGAGATTCTCACTCCACTAGTCAAGCCTCCCAGAGACCGCTAAATACCTGAGAGTCACCAGAGGAAGTTGTGTCTGGGAAAATAAATTCCACCTTCGAGGCTCCCCAGGGAAAGATGCGGGTGAGAGAAGTGTGTGCAAACGTCACCAAAGCAAACAGGACCCCAAAGCAAACAGGCCCCCTTTGGGATGTGAAGACACTTTCCCCGGGCTCTTTTTCAAGGTTCATGCCCTCAGGCAGCCCAGGGCCCTTATCTACCATCTGATGTATGCTTCTGAACGGCTGGTTCCCTTTCAACGGCCCAACACCACAGATTATTCACACACCACTTCTGTTTAGTCACAACAAGTCAGGAGGAGAATGGGATCCCCATTCTTGATGAGGAAACTGAGGTTCGAGAAGCTGAGATGTTAAGCGTGGACAGGGCCCATGCCGGGCACTTCAACCCGCCCCGAGACACCCTACACATCTGCGGGGTGGGCGCATGGATCTCCTCTTACGTAGGAGGAATCTGGGGCCACGAAGTCAAGTGAAAGGCCCCAAGCACCCAGCACCCAGCTGGGCTCCGGCTCAAGATTCCAAACTTGACGCTCCTCCCCGAATTCCCCAGAATCCTCTTGCTAGGAGAATCATGGAAGGCCGTGAGGTCATGTCCAAGGTCTTCCTGGGGACCTCGGTACCCACTAATCCCCAGTAATAGGCGCCTCCCGGCTGCTAAGAGAAACCAAGCTCTGGCCCAGGATGAGAAGAAAGCTGTCACACTGAACTGGCTAAAAATAAAGGAGGTACCCGGTGGCTTCAAGGGGAACAGAACAGCCCTGGAATGTGGCAGGGCAAGAACAACAGGCTTAACGCTCGGCCTCCTGGTTGATGGCTCGGGGCTGGGTCCAGCCTCCAGACTCACAGTCCCCAACATCCCAGGTACCTCCAGACCAGAGAGAAGAGAGGATCCAAAGTGCAGATAGTTTTGCTTTCACTACGAGATGACCAAACCCTCATGCCGTGGGGTTCAAGGCACTGCAGTGGTGTGAGCAGACCTGGCTAGAAATGGCCAGACCTCAGGCCTCCTCCAGCTACCCTGACCCCTCTGTCACCTTGGGCAAGTCACTTCCACCTCTGTGTTTTTCCATCAGTAAAGCAGCAATAATGAAAACTGCCCTCTTGCCCTCCTACCTGGCAGGTACAGGAGCCACACTGCACCGTGGATTACTCAGAACACAGAAACCCCTGCTGGCAAACGCAGCCTGGTACCCAGGACCCTGGCCCCGGCTCAGGGATCCGGCTGCCCATCCTGTATTATGCAGAAAGCAGCACCACCCCCCACCATGCCTCCCAAGGTGCCCACACGTGGGTTGTGTGTGACCGACAAGGATCACAGTTGGCATCTGTACAGTTCTGCACACTTCCCAAGTGTTTCCACACCCACCCTCGAATTGGTGAAATGGGCAGAGAGCAAGGCAGGAGTCATTTACCGCGTCTGACAAATCAGGACACTGAGGCCCAGACAGCTTGATGGCTACCACGGCACTGCTCAAGCTAGGAGAATCTGTTAAAGGCAATGGATTCTAGCCTTCTAGTCTTACAGATGAGGACACTGAGGCCCAAGAACCTATGAGAACCCACTGCTTTAAATGCAGAGTGCCTCTGTCCGAACTTTAGCCATAAACTTCACTGTTTAGCAGAGCGCTGTCCGACACAAATACAATCCATATACGTCATTTTAAGCTTTCTAGTGGCCACATTTTTTAAAAAAGAACAGGTGAAATTAATTTTAATAACATCTTATTTAACCCACTATCTCCAAAATATTACTCCCAAGGTAAACAATGTTTTTAAAATTACTAGTGAGCTGGGGCGCCTGAGTGGCGCAGTCGGTTAAGCGTCCGACTTCAGCCAGGTCACGATCTCGCGGTCCGTGAGTTCGAGCCCTGCGTCAGGCTCTGGGCTGATGGCTCAGAGCCTGGAGCCTGTTTCCGATTCTGTGTCTCCCTCTCTCTCTGCCCCTCCCCCGTTCATGCTCTGTCTCTCTCTGTCCCAAAAATAAATAAATGTTGAAAAAAAAATTAAATTAAAATTACTAGTGAGCTATTTTATGTAACTTCTTGTCACACGAAGTCTCTGAAATCTTGTATTTTACACTTAATCGCACATCTCAAATCAGACTCCCCATATGTCAAGTGCCCAGCAGCCATGCACGGCTGGTGACTACTCTTCTGGGCCACACAGCTCCAGCAGCCCTGTTACGGGAGCCTTGGCCAATGGTTTCTACAGGGGGCTGCTGCAGCGGACTGTTCTGGAAGCGCACAGCCCTGGACCTCAGTCCTGGTTCATGCGTACGTGGTACCATCTGCCCACCGGTGTCAGCCAGACTTGTGTCCTTATCCTGGTCCTCTTGCTTTCTGGCCACCAAGAGCATGTCAACTCCACTTCCTGAGGTTCTCCTGCCCCGGATGCAGTTGCAGGAAGAAATGCCTACACCCAAGCTGGCTGGAGGGACTCAACTAAATCAAGCACGTGAAAGCATGTTGTAAATAGAACAGAACTTTGCAAAGGTGAGGCGGTGCCTTTATCACAGCAGTGGCCTGGGTCTCCTACTCCGCTCATCCCACCCCCCCCACCCAGAAGGCACCAGGAGACATCAGAGAAATGAGGTCAGATTGAATAACATGGCTGAAAGCAAACCCCAGTCAAGGAAGCCAGCTGCTCACAGTGGGGCCAGGCAGAGGCAAGGAGAGAACAATCTTTAGGAGTGCACATTACAGGAGCATTAGGGGGTCCTCTAATGATTAAATGATTAAATTAGATTAAATTAAATCAGATTAAATAAAATTAAATAAATTTTAATAAATTTAAAATATTTAATTTAAAATTTTAATTTTAATTTTAATTTTAAATATTCAATATTTAAAAATAAATTAAATTAAATTAAATTAAATTAACTAAATTAAAATGATTAAATTAGATCTGTGTTACACATCCATGCAAACAAGGATGGGGGAGGAAGATAAATACAAAGGGTACAGGGAGAAATTTGGAAAACAGGGGAAATCCCTAACATTTCACTGTAAATGACTTTATTGGGCCAATTTCCTTCCCCAGCGGAGGGAATCAGTCAACACTCAGCTGGGGAAGGGGGGGAAGGGGAAGGACAAGCAAAGCCAGTTGGAGAGGATGGGGAAGGAGAGACAGGAGTCTGGGGAACCTGGGGGTCCTGTACAGCTCTGACCCATCTCTCTACCTCCTTGGATCCGTTTCCCTAAACAACAAGATTGAGTGTTGGGTGTGGTATGGTGGGAAGAACATGGGTTTCTGAGACAGGAGAACGGGTAGTGTTCCTGTCCCTATTACTAATGAACTGTGTGGTTTTTAGCAAGTCATTTCACCCCTTGGGGTCTTGGTGTTCCTCATTTCTTTCTTTTTTTTTTTTAATAAATTTTTCTTGTGTTTGTTTTCGAGAGAGAGAGGAAAAAAACACAGGTGGGGGAGGGACAGAGAGAGGGGGGACAGAGGATCTGAAGCAGGCTCTGTGCTGACAGCAGAGAACCTGATGCAGGGCTTGAACTCACAAACTGTGAGATCACGACCTGAGCCGAAATCCAATGCTTAACTGCTTAACTGACCCAGGCGCCCCTTGGTTTCCTCATTTCTCAATGCAGACAATGCCTTTTTCAAGGTGGACAAAGTCAGGGGCTCTCCCAGCAATGTTGCTCCTATGCATATGCCCAGGAGAAATGAAAGCCTACGTCCACACAGGGAAAACATGTACACAAATGTTCACAGCAGCATTATTCCAAAGTGGAAGAAACCCAAATGTCCATCAACTGACAAATATTTAATGTCTAAACATACTGTGGTATAATGACACAACTAAATAGTATTCAGCCATGAAATAATGATACATGCTACTGCATGGATGAACCTTGAAAACATACTGCTCAGTGAAAGAAACCAGACACAAAGGCCACATACTGTATGTTTTCATTTATGTGAAATGTCCAGAAGAGGTAAATCCATTTTAAAAAAAGAAAGTAGATTAGTAGGTGCAAGGGGCTGGGGAGTGACTGCTTAATGGGTGTGGGGTTTCTTTGGGGGGTGGTGAGAATATTCTGGAATTAGATGATGGTAATGGTTGTACAACCTTGCGAATATACTCAAGACCACATTGTACACTTAAAAAAATTTTTTTAACATTTATTCATTCTTTGAGAGGCAGAGAGAGACAGAGCGTGAGTGGGGGAGGGGCAGAGAGAGAAGGGAGACACAGAATCCCAAGCAGGCTCCAGGCTCTGAACTGACAACACAGAGCCCGACGTGGGGCTCGAACTCACGGACCGTGAGATCATGACCTGAGCCGAAGTTGGATGCTTAACCGACCGAGCCTCCCAGGCGCTCCCACACTGTACACTTTAAAACGGGGAGTTCGACAGGATGAGAATTTAGCTCAACTTAAAAAATAACGGGGCCCCAGCATCAGGCTGAATGGGTCTGCAGGCTGGCTCTTCTGTTTACTGTCTGAGCCTCAGGGTCTTTACCCAGAAGTGGAGATCATGAACAGCACCCCCCTCACTGGGGCACTGTGGGGACGTAATGCCTTTAGCACCCTCCCCGGCAGGAAGCGTGACAGGCACTCCACGTTGGCTTCCATTAGTATTGTTACTGATGATTAAATTAGATCTGTGTTAGGAAGACAGGCCCCTAGTAGGCATTCAATTCCCTCGAAGGTCCCCCCAAGGTCTCAACGTCTGTGGCCTGTGACCGGGCCCGGAATCAGATGAGCAACGTGATCCGACATTTTCCACCTCAGAGCAGGGACCAGCACTTCTGTTTGCAAAGGGCTGGGCTGCACACCACACATTTCAGTTTTCCTGCCGCGGGGCACTGCCACCCTCTCCTTTTACGGAAGACAGTCCAAGACAGGCTGCAGGCCCGAGCGTTCTCCAGCACAGCCAGCGGAGCCAGCAGCCAGCACGTTTAGGAGACTGATAAGCCAGCCCCGCCTCAGGAAGAGAGGGTGTGCGGGCAGGAGCACATGTGCACTTTTAAATTCCCGGAAAAGTTCACCGGATTCCCACACTGGAACGCGCGGGGCCACAGAGAGTCCTCCCCGCCTTTCCCCGCACCCAGTCCCCCCTCCTCGGGGCCGTGCAGCCGTCAGTGGGGCTGGCACCGCTCACAACCAGAGCTCTCAGCTTCCCTCAGAGACACTCCACGACGAGGGCTCTGCATGATAAGGTAAACTGGGAGACGGCTAATTTTAAACTAAGCTTGAATGCTGCAACGTGAATGGAAATAAATGACTGGGAAGAAACCGACTCTTTAAAAAATGAAACACTCTCCCAAAAAATGTTACAGGTTTAACCGTACGGGGGTTGGTGTGCAACACCAGGAAACCGTACGAACTTCTGACGGGAGTACAAAGTGACAGGACCACCGGGGATGGCGATTTGACAAAATCTTGAAAGTGGGAAGACGCACACACTCCTCTGCCCAGCAATTCCGTCCCAGATACCCAGCCCAGAACCTAGAGAAACGCGCATGTGCACTGAAGGAGCGTGCAGGAGGAGACTCACCGTGGCACTTGTAACGTGAAACATTAGAAACCCAAACACCCATCAAAAGAAGAGATTAAATGATAAATTGTGGTGTGTACAACACACAACGTAAGGACGTGCAGCAGTTTAAGTCGATGAAACAGAGGTGTATGGGGCAACAAGGAAAAATCCCAAGTGTAGAATGTTGAGCTAGAAAAGGCAAGTTGCAGAAGGATACACGCAGTAGAGCATCATTTACCAAAGCTTAAAACCACATAAAGTAACACTATATACTGCTTATAGATACAAGATATATAATGAAAGTATAAAAACAGGGATGGAAATGATAAACATCAAAATCAGGACACAGGCACTCTCTGGAAGGAGAAACAGATGGGACTAAAGATGGAAACATAGGGGTTCCAGCTCAGGGTTTCAGCTCCGTCTCTAATGTACTCCTTCCTGTGTCGGTTGCTTCTCAAGCTGAATGGCGGGTACGCAGGTGGTTGTTGTTACTCTCAACATTTTTATGTACCTCAAATATTTCATAAGACCTGACTCATACGTGTTGACTTGTGGGGGGAGAGAATTAAAATATAGATTCCAAGTTTAATTTATTAAAATCAACAAAGATGGGAGAAAAAAATCAACAGAGATGGGTTTTTCTCCTAAAAGAAAGAAGCAGAGGGAGTAAAAATAGCCCTCTGGAAATGAATGAATGAATGAATGAATGATTATTTTATAAAGAATAACCTTCTGGACTCCATTCCAGATTTCCTTAGTACTATTAGATAGATAGATACATACATAGATAGACAGATAGACAGACACAAACACACACACACACACACACACACACACAAACTGATATCTGATATGACAGCCATAAAGTATTCTAGAATGCTCAGAGATAACAAACCATTAAAAAGAGAGAAAGCAAAACTACGTTTTGAGAACCGTTTGACTCTCCCTCACAAAGTTTCTAAGTAGAATATTCCCATTTGCACATCTACAACCTGGCTTCAAGCCATTCCTAAGCTGGCGATTTCCCACCCATGATCTGATCACCGGCCCCTATATGCTCTCACAGCATTCTGTGCTTTGCACTTATCGTTAAGACAGCAAATCATTATTTATGTTCCAGGAGAAGAGGGAGCATTTTACCGAGTTTAGGGCTGTCACCCTAGCCTAGCACAGCCCTCTGCACATAATAAAGGACTCAAACATTTTCCAGAGAAATCACTGAGTTCCCATGATCGGACTTGATTCTAAGGGTCCTCAAATGAATTAGCAGATGCCAACAGTCTGGCCACCACTGCTTCCTGGACTCTGAGGGGTATTGTTGCCTGGACCCTCAGCGGGGTCCTCGGGCATGCTCAGAGCGGACTCCAGTGGCTGAGTCTATCAAGCAGGAAGCCCTGACTGCAGACACACATGCAGACAGCACCAAATCAGTCTTTTTAGGAGAGAGCTGCCCATGCCATCTCCAGAAAACAGCAGGAGCGTGGGAGGACGGCACGGCATGGCCAGATGTGAAAGTCCTTGTACCCACCCGCTTTCCCAGTTTATTCTCTCACGACAGTCCCAAATTATCAAGCCAAATGAAGAGTTGGGGCTTCTCTTGGGGGGGGGAGGGTGGGGGAGAACTCCAGAGAACACTCCATGTAGAGGGAACAAGGATTATGAGATACAGATGCACCAAGGATGAGGCTCTTACTGGAAATTTGTATAACACCAGGTCGAAAGGTGTCTCAGGTATTATTCATACTTTTCTAACTCTCCTCTCTCTCAGCCCTGAGCAGTAAGGAAAGGGCGGTTTTGTTTTGTTTTGTTTTGTTTTTTAATGCTTGCTTTTGCAGCTGAGAAACTAAACCGTGGGTAGCCTTTTAACTGCTAAGCATACTCTCCCCCACCTTCCTGGGCCAAGCACTCCTGGGGTCGGCTGTTGGACAAATCGCACCTGTTCATTCACCTCAAGGAGACTACTTAGGGTCACGGGGATCCCACTCAGAGAAAACCCACTGGTGTTTGCTCACCTTTCGGACAACGTGGGAGGAAAGAAAGCTACTCCTTTGTTTTTTTTAAGATTTTAAGTAATCTTTACACGCAATGTGGGGCTCAAACTCACAACCCCAAGATCAAGACTCGCATGCTCTGCCGACTGAGCCAGCCAGGTGCCCTGGAAGCTCAGTCCTTCTTAAAAGGCCAAGTTCCCACCTTGCTGGACTCACCTTCCTCTCCCAAACAAAGCACTACGCAAACCTTCACTCTCCTCCAGGCTCCTAATGGCCAAGCCAAGTGGAAGACGCAGGCAGGACCCAGCCTCTGGCTGAAGAACCAGCACATGTCTGGGATTCTGATGAATGGAATCTTTCACGAGCACACACGTGCCTCCTTGCCTCCTAAAAGCACTGGAAGAGTGAAAGGCAAACCTAGGCTTTGTACTTATTTCAGCCCAACACCAGGACATACTTTTCCCAGCACCCCATTAACCAACATCATGCAGGTACAGTCTGGCAAGTGGGGCTCCACACCAGGAGGCCAGGCACTTGGCTCGTTTCGACCCAGTTTGTATTTATGAGACTGAATTAGTGGCGTGTCTCACAGGCAACGAAGAGACCAACGATACCCCCCTTCGTGACCACTTCTGTATCCTGAGCAATCCCGAAAAGCCTTCCCTGGCATCATCCTCATCTGCCCTCCTCTTACCCCCAGGCCAGAAGGCAAGAAAATGAATGAAGGTTAGTGGGGGATGCCAGGGCTGTCTCCAGAGCCCCAGGGGCTGCCTAGGGCTGAAGGGCTGAATCATCCTGGCAACCCACGCTGGCAGGTTAGGCCGGAGCCGGGGGGTGGGGGGGAGGTGTCTGTATTCACTGGGTCCCCACTGGGGTTGCAGGTAGGGCCCAGTTTGGGCAAAAAGAACAGGGCCTGAAGTCCTGCACCCCCACCCAGCCTTTTCACAGTAAGCGGTGGGTAGGAAGGGCTGCTCTCTAACAAGTCTTGAGTCCTGGGAAAGGAGATGCAATCCCCCAGCATCTGCACAGGTGGGGGCGGGGAAAGCTGACTAAGCCACTGGAACCGGCATCTGCTAGGCTCTCAGGAGGCCCAGGAAGCTTCCTGGGGACCACACCCATGGATGGCTGTGCCGCACAGCCCATCACGCAGGCCAAGGTGATCTTCTGGCAAGAATAGACACACACTAGACACACACACACACACACACACACACACACACACACACACATGCCTGGTGTGGGCACCTGGGTGGCTAGAGTAGTTAAGTGTCTGACTCTTGGTTTCCGTTTAGGTCATGATCTCACAGTTCATGAGTTCAAGCCCTACTTAGGGCTCTAGGCTGACAGTGCAGAATGTGCTTGAGATTCTCTCTCCCTCTCTCTCCACCTCTCTCTCTCTCTCAAAACAAATAAATAAACTTAAAAAAAAAAAAGGCATATACACAAACACACACACCCCTAGAAAGCAGTGTAAGATGTCTTAGGTGGGGTGCAAGAAAGCCATCTTGTTTTTAAGACTCTCCTTGGCCAATAATATTATCTGAAGGAGGTTCTGGCCTCAACACCCTCCTCCAGCAATGTTCTGAGGCCAGAGAGGGGAGGCAGGGAATGTCAGCTTGGCAATCGCAGAGCAGGAAGGACTTCTGAGGACCAACTGATTCAGAAATCACACACTCTGACGTCTCCAGGAGCCTGGTGGACAGAATTCGAGGCAGGTCACCACAGCGAGTGGAAGGCCCTGGAGCCACACTCAGCACTGAGTACCCGATAAAACAATCCTTACTGAGTACAGCCCAAACCTCAACCCAGCATAGTCCCCGGAGGCCACGCAGGTGGTGGTGGGTATGCATGATGGAAGCTTACAAGGGTCATCTGGGTCCCCACCCCGGCGGTCTGCAGTCTTGCGCTACAGAGCACCCCACATGCAGGGGGAGGGCAGTGAACTCATCCCCACTGTGAAACGGGAAGAACATCAAGATCGGCACCATCACTGCAGAAAACTTGTGAAACGCACGTGTTGGCATGCACAGCTCCCTGAGCTCGGTGGCCAGAAGGAAGGTCCACGGGGCTGCAGAGCAGCACGCTCGAGCCCTACAGTCTGACAAGTCTAGAGTCACTGTTGCTTAGAGCTATGAGGGACAGCAGCAGATTTCCGGGCCTGTCTCCTAATTACCCTACTCTGGTCCCCGCTGGGCACAGGGCCCAGGATCCAAGCAGCATCCCCAGGGCCTTTGTCTCAGCACCTCCCCCTCAGCTGACTTCTAGGAGGAGCCCCGGTCAAGTTCCCAGCGGAGGGAGGGAGGGAGGGACCCGCCCTGGCTCTGCCTCTAACTCACCGGGTGACCTTGATGAGGTCACTGCCCTCAGCAGGCCTGTTTCCTATTGTGCCTAAGGAGGGGGTTGTCCTAGGTAGATAGGAAGAGAACCGAATGAACATCCTGTGGCTGGCAGGGCAGAAAATCCAGGCTTTACACTCCTGCCTGTCACCTGTAGGCGCTTCCCTTGTTTGAACTCCAAAGTCAGGTTGACTTTGCCTGTCCATCCCAGCTTACTCCAGCAATAATGTCACCCCTGCGGGGCGTGGGTGGGTCAGGAGCCTGTGCCAGGCCTAGCTAGTACTGATAACATGGGTGCTTTTCCCTACAGCCCGGGCTGTTTCTTTAAAACATGGTGGCAAAGCTGGCATCGGGGACAGATACAGCTTTAAGACCTGCCAGTGGACAGTATTTTATGCTAGACAGATGTCAAAGGCAGCAACCCCTCAGGGTTGGGAGATGCGTTCTTGTGCAAGTACACACATGTCACGAGCATACACGTCAAGGCCTCCAACCGACTCAAAAGACCAGTCTCTTACTTAAACTCCCTGGGCTGGCTGGAAATTACAGTTTAAGAGAGCGGTCACGTAGGGGAATAAAAAATTCCATTCAGACATGCCGCTCCGGACCTGAGGCCTATGAGCAAAGTTTCCGGTGTCCTCCGAACCCCTCCCCGTTCCGGGAAGCCGGGCGGGTCACCCTGTCCTCAGATTTAGGGGCAGCCGCAACAGCTGGAAGAGCCGGGGTGAGAGCTCCTCCGGGGCACCCCAAATATGGGATGCCTGGCCTGCAGCCAGCACCCCCGCCTGCCGCGCGCTCACCTCCCTATCATCTCTGTAATCACTCCGCCGCCTACGGCGCTCAGAACCTTCCGAACAGGCCCTACGGACCGACCCACCGGTCCCCACACAGCCACCTCCCCGCATGGCCCGGGGGCCCATCTGACATCCACAGCCCATCTCAAGGACACTGCAGCAAGCAGTCCAGCCCCGGAGGTCTTCCCCCCAACACACACACACACACACACACACACACACACACACACAATCCCGGGGAGAATCGAGGGGCGAAGGCTTCACCGCCCTGCAGTCCAAGCAGTGCCGGCCTGGGGGAGCCTGGGCGCCGGAGGACCGAGGCGGCGGCGGCGGTGGCGGTGGCGGCGGCGGCGGCGGCGAGCGGATGCCGGAATGCAGCGCCGCGCGGGCAGAGCGCCGGGCGGCGGCGCGGGCGGGGGCTCACCTTTTTGACTTGGTCATCCTTCAGCTCGGTGAAGTAATAGGCCAGGAGCTGCGCGGCGATCATGCTGGCGATCGGGGACGCGGGGCGGCAGGCGTGGGGCCGGCGTGGGTGCTCCGCAGCCCGGGCGAGCAGTGGTCCTCGGGCGGCTGCTCGGCGGCTCCTCCTCCTCCTCCAGCCGCGACTCCTCCCCCAAGGCCCGGGAGGCGGTGGCTCGCGCGCTCCCCGGCTCCGCGCTCCCGTCCCCGGCAGGGTGACAGCCACCGGCCGGCCCACCTCCTCGGCGCCCATTGGCTGCCGCCCGCCTCTGCAGCGCCGCGCGGCGGCGTCCGGGCCCGGGCGGGGGGGCGCGGCGGCCGCTCCCTTGCGCGCCGGAAAGGGGGCGGCGACGCTGCGAGATCCCCCACGGTCCGGCTTCTCTCGGCACGTCCCCCACGTAGGGAGCCGGCGCGGGGGCGGGAGGCTCTCTCGGGCGCGCATGGTCGCGCGTGGCGGCGCCCGGCCCGGCGGAGGGGCGCGGGGCGCGGGAAGAGGCACCGCCCGAGCCGGGCGGGACGAACGGCCCCGGAGAGTCCGCTGCCGGCCTGGCGAGGGTGGCCCCCTTCCCGGGAAAATTAGGGCTCGGCCCCGGGAGCTCCGCGGATGGGGAGAGGCCGAAGGAGGGTGCAGAGGTGGGCGTGCAAAGCGAGCCGGGCCTGTGCCGGCGTAAGCGAGAGCCCGCGGGCTTCGCGGTCCTCGCACCCGGTCCCCGCTCCGGCCGGCTCTCGCGGGCCCGGGATGCCGAGTGCCGTGTCCCACCTGCGTCCTCCCGGCAGTGCATCACCCCCACCCCGGCCCGCCCGGCCTAATCTCCGTTGGGCCGATTTGTGTTGCTAAACCGAGAGCGACTCCCCGCAACGCCCGCCCCAGAGGCACTGGCTCCTGGGCTCTCCGGAGGGCGTACACCCGCTGGGCGGGACTTGGGCCCCCCACGCCCCCGCCAGGCCGCATCCCCCGGGCGTCCTCTTCCTCCCGCGCACCCCGGCTCGCTGGCGTCGCGGGCGGGTCCATCAGGCGCCCCCTCCTAGCTGCCACCTTTTTCACTTCCCCAAAGGAAGTTAGCCGGGCTGGGAGGAATCCTGAGAAAAAACGTTCAGCCTTAACGAGGGGAGGGGACATGCGGAATCAGGAGGTTATGCAGCTGCGTTCTTAGATTCATTGCCGGCTGTGTGCAGGAGCCTTACTGCCTTACCAGATGACATGTAATGAGCTCGAAACACAACGAAGTGGTTACTATCCTGATTCAACAGGTAATCAGGTAGAGGCTCAGCGACGCCACGTATCTTGCCAGACTTCATACAACCAGGAAGTTGTAGATCCCAGAATTAGGTCTGTGCGTTTTCAAAGCCAATGTTCACCCCTGCAATTTACTGTCCTTTCTATTGTCTGTATGTAGCCTCTCTGCCTGAATAGGCCATGCTCCTGGGACCAAAGCTGCACCATGGGGTGCCCTGAAATGGACACGGTCCTGCCGCAGAACCTCCATCACGGACCTGGAGCCTGGGGAACCCTGGCCGGGTCTACGGTATGGCGGTATCAAAGGGAGATGGCCAGTCCAGTACGTTCCTCGTGAGCAACGTCAGGAGCCTGACAGCTACCGTCCCCAATTGAAGAGGACCTCAGATGTGGCCCCTGAAGCCAGAGCCCTCAGTCCAGAGCTCAGTCCCCACCTCCTGGCTTTCTGGCTGTGACACTGAGTCCCCTTCCTGAGCTTCCTCATTCATAATATGGAGATACTAATATCTCCCGCCCACCCACCGTCCCTTCCTTGTTGGGGAATACCTGCTTATCACACACACTGAATAAGTGGTGGGTCTTATTACACGATTGGGAAGCTGATGAGGGCTTTGCACTTGCATTCGAATCCCCAGGAAGGCCCTGAGAGGGCCTAGCAACTTTATATTTGTAATTTCGAATCATTTTGCAAAGAGGTTCCCCAAAATCATTTCATCTTCAAACCCCACAAAACCTGAATCCGCCCTCAGGGCAGTAGCGTTATAAACTAGGAACAGAGATTTTCTGGCGTTCATCAAATACCTACACTGCCCACACAGCCATAAAGTAAAATCGGGGGAACGAGAATGATTTGGTTGTTCTCAGCTGCCGTTCGAGTCCTGCCAATATGACGCTGCCAGACTCACAGGCTGGAAGCTCCTTGAGGATCAAGAACTGTGCTTTGGTAATTGCTCTGTCTCCCACACCTAGCACTCGAAGGTGGAATGAGCGCAGTGCAGTGATCAGGAGGGTTAAGAGCCTCAACCTAGGCCCCAGCCATCACTATGGCCCCGTTACATCCATGATCTCTTGTCTGAGCTGGAGCCAGGGAGAAGCGGAGCCTCCCAATTTTCCAAGCTACCCTGAGATGTTCTGTTTGCAGGCAGGGAGGCTGCCAATGCGTTCTCCTCCCTGGCCTCTGAGAAACTGCTTCTCAAGGTGACTCCTGCGTTCCCCACCCCTTGAATGCACTCAGGCCCCAAAGTCTATCAGTATATGCTGAGAAATATTTCTAGGCCTGCCCCACTGCTTCCTTCAACCCCTAGCCCTCATTGTCCCATGCCAGAAATATTACAAGAGTCTTCTAGCTGCCCTCCCTGGTTCCTGGCTTCCTACCATCCAAGTCCTTCTGAAGTCCAGGCCACATTATTCCTGCTAAGAAGCAGCCTAATCACATCATAGCCCTGCCCCAAATCCCTTGATGACCTCCTCCTTCCTGACCCAGCCAATTGAAATATCTTTGCCTGGTGTCTGAGGCCTTCTGTGATCTGACTCTCCATCCTGGGCTGCAGCAAGGCCACCTCCCGCTGTCCTCGGCCCGCCTGAGTCCACTCCGTTTAAGCCCCTGCGCGTATTTCCTTGCTTGCCCTGCCTTCTCTGCTCACCTCCCGCTGACCTGACCAAGTGTCAGTCTCACCGAAGGCCCAGCTCTCCCACCCTCCCCATAAAAGCCTCTCCTGAGCATGGCCACTCACCCCAATCTCCCAGGCCCGCACTTCCACAGGAGAAACTCAGACTATGCTCAGAATCCATCTAGATCTAGACCGAGACTCTTCTTTACAGACTAGGAACCTGCAACGCAACGAGCAAGCCATCTTGTCCAGTGTCAGGCTGTGCTAGAGGTCGGAGCTGGGACTTAAACCCAGTTCTGATGCCCAGCCGGTGCTGCGTCCATCCTTCCCCCCGCCCTCCCAACCTCACTGCCAGGGCCTCGGATAAGTGACACTGACTCATAACAGTCTGCCTGATACTTTTGACTGTCTTCTGGGGGGCCGGTCTCATCTGCCCCAATCAGACAGCTTTCTGAGACCAGAGCCCATGTTACACTGCTATGACTGCTCCTGGGCTCAGAGCTGGGCCTGTGTCCTCTCTTTATCATGCCAGTTGTCACCTCATGTACTTTATTATCCCACTTCTTTTTGCTGTCCTTTAGCTGTTGGAACCCAGCTAAGCCCCTTGCTGATTACTCTCCGGACTCCAAGGAAGAGCAGACAGGACCCTGAGCATTGGAAATCTAGTTTCACACATCTCCCCTCACCCTCCAGATGGCCTTACCCTCTGGCCGAAGTCCCCTGGGTGTCTCTGTTCATTTACTATGCTCCCTCCTGTAGGAGTTGGGGTGGGGGGGAGTGGTCAGACCACGCCAGGCTGCCGCCCACAAAATGCACCTGCCAGTAAGAGAAGGCAGGCCACAGCTAAGTCAGGATGTCACAATTCACATCTGACCCAGGGCCCTAGGAACGCTGCTCCAGAAATTCTCTCCAGTGGACCAAAGCCATACCCCAGCACCTGGAAGTACACTTCTAACAGCAGTGTTTGCATAATACTGATGGTTTACAGAGCATTTATTTTTTCATTTATTGCCTCATTTCTCCTGATAACACGCTGGTGAGGTTAGAAGGGCAAAACAAATATCATTATCCCCACTCAATCAGTCAATGAGGGTTATGGAGGTTATAGAGAACGTTTAAGGTCTGAAAGACAGCAAAAGGGAAAAAAGAAAAGGCTAGCATGTTGGCATCCTGGATGCTCCGGGGAGGGGGGCTGTGGTCACACAAAGCACGTTCCGAGGAGAAGCACCTGGAAGGGATCCTGACCCAACATTTCTATCAGTTAGATCTGTGGTTTTCAACCTGGTTGCACAAAAGGATCACCTGGAGAGCTTTTACAAACGTTGATGCCCAGGCCTCAGCCCCAGATGATGGCTGAACTGACCCGGAGCGGAGTCCGAACCCCAGCTTCTGGAATGAAAAGCACTGACTTGCCATGGGAACATCTGGAGGAAATTTCTGAAATGAGCCTGCCGGCACTATCGTTTGCAGTCTCTCTCGGACAACGCCGAGCGCAGTTCCTCCGGGGCCCTGGTGGCCCTGCGGACGTGGAGCACGCTGAGATGCAAGTTCACGGTGACTTTCTCATCAACTCTGCGGACAGTTTTGCTCCTTTGTGAGAAGGATTCTGGTGAAGAAGCACCAGGGCTCAGCCCCTGGAGTGGCTGGGGACGGAAGGTCACATTCCTGGCCTGTCTCCCTGCCTCTTTCATTTGCCCGAAGTTCTGCCTTCCGGTGGCATCATAACAGAGGTTATAAGGTGGCAACCGCCAGACTAAAACATGGCCTCCAGCGTATGTTATTTGGCCCGCCTAGTATTTTATAAATATGAGGAAGCACTTAAAAGTTAGGAGATTTGCTTTAAAACCCACGTTCCCGGGGCACCTGGGTAGCTCAGCCGGATAAGCATCTGGCTCTTGACTTCGGCTCAGGTCATGATCTCTCAGTTTGTGGGTTGGAGCGCCACATCAGGCTCTGCGCTGGCAGTGTGGAGCCTCCTTGGGATTCTCTCTTTCGCTCTCTCTCTGCCCCTCCCCCGCTTGTGTGCTCTGTTCTGTCCGTCTCTCTCTCTCTCTCTCTCTCTCTCAAAAGAAACTTAAAAAAATAAAATAATACAATACAATACAATCCAGATTCCCCAGCATCTTAGGTCTGCTCACACAGGGCCCAGGTTATCACGTGGCAATGCTCAGCTAGAACTGAGCAGCCACTGCCCCCTTCAGACGGTGCCGGGGTACTGCAGCTGGCCCCAGGCCCCACCCAGTCTGCCCCTTCACTGATACGCGCTAATGTCTGCCCCCACTTAGGCCTTCAAGTTTTTGGCCCTTGATAGCTGGAATTTACAGGCACAAGGCCTCAGGTGTTAGGGCTGGGGTTAAGATGAGGCAAGAGAGGTACCTCGGATGCAAGATTTGAATGCAAGATTTAAATCTTGCACACGTAGGCACCTCTCTTGCTTCACCCAAGTCCCACCCCTTTCAGGATCATAAAGGTCTCCGTCTGGCTGCCCCTTGCTCAACCCTGAGCTGTTTACCTGGCTCAGAAAGGACCTGATGCCCAGAGATACCCGTCTCAGCTTCTGTCCCAAGAAGGTTTCCACTTCCCTGTGGGGATGATAGTCCCTCAGGGGAGCGAGGAAAGCCCAGTCTGGCCCTGTGGCTTGTTGGACATCCCATCCTCATACCATTGTGAGCCCAGTAGGCCTGCTATGCATAAAGGCCTGGAGGAAGGGTTATCCAGACTGCTGAGGCCTGCCTGTCTCCAGCCCTGCTCCTTCCTTCAAGCTAGTTCCTTTTCCAAAGGAAGCCCCTATCTTATTGGAACAGAGCAATCTCCAAAGTCACCTTGCTGGTTAGTCTGAGTTTCCTGGGATAGTTCTCTCCAACGCCCACACACAAGCAGCATGACAGGGCCAACAAAAAGTCTTCAATCCTGCCCTGTTAGAATTAACTCCAAAAGATAGAAGGAAATGTTCACGTAGGAGAGTCCATCTCAGCGTCTAGGCAGGGTTCCTAGGCTGCGGGGTTTCACAGGCCAGCAAATTAAGCACACGTATAAATAAAAACTAGGTACTGACTTTTCATTTTGCTAAGAAAAGATAATTTCTTAGTTACAATTCCCATCTCCTATCACCATAATTTCCCAAAGGAAAAGAGGTTTTAAGCCAGGGAAAGAAAAATAAGGGCTGCTTTTTAAACGAAATACCTCTGGCATTATAATAATGGCTGGTTCTCAGGTCGAACTTACAGTGGACCGGGTTATCGTTCTAAATTCTTTACTGGGGCACCTGGGTGGCGCAGTCGGTTAAGCGTCCGACTTCAGCCAGGTCACGATCTCGCGGTCCGTGAGTTCGAGCCCCGCGTCGGGCTCTGGGCTGATGGCTCGGAGCCTGGAGCCTGTTTCCGATTCTGTGTCTCCCTCTCTCTCTGCCCCTCCCCCGTTCATGCTCTGTCTCTCTCTGTCCCCAAAAAAAAAAATAAACGTTGAAAAAATATATATATAAAAAAATAAATTCTTTACTTAGATTCATTTTTTTGACCCTCAGAACAAACTAATGAGATAAATACTAGTTACATCCCCCATTTTATAGAGATGAGACTCTTGAGTCACAGAGGTTAAGTGACTTGTCTCCAAGGTCACACAGCTACTGCGAAGAGCTGGAATGTGTGCCCAGACAGTCTGGCTCAAGACTGCACTAACGGTGAAATATTCGTCTTATCATATTGTCTATATCTCTCTTATTCTATTCAGGCCCAGCGATGCCTCAGTCACAGAGGGGTCCAGAAACCTGTGTTGGGGAGCTGCTCCCCTGGGGTACCGAGTCATGCTTGGTTAGATTTGTAAGGTGGGGCACGTGGATCCTGGCTCTGCAGGGCCCTCTCTCGTAAAGGGCATCCTCAGACCACATGGTGAGGCAGACTGACCTGACCAGAGGGGCCGTAAGGGAGGTATGGAAGCAGTTGCCCTTCCCAGTGCGGTGGGGACGGGGGCGTGTGGCTTGGTAGATTCAGCTGAGCTGGCTGAGTATGCCCTCCTCCCTCGCTGTCTCCTGTGGGTCCATCCCACTGTGCCCTACCCAAAGAATTGCTCTTTGCATTTTTTTGTAAATTTCTTTTTTTTTTAATGTTTATTTATTTGTTTGGGGAAGGAGGGGCAGAGACAGAGAGGGAGGGAGAGAATCCCAGTCAGGTCTCTGTGCTGTCAGCACAAAGCCCAACGCGGGGCTCGATCTCACGAACCTTGAGACCATGACCTGACCCGAAATCAAGAGTCAGCCTCCCAACCGACTGAGCCACCCAGACACCTCCCCCAAAGAATCACATGTGTCAAGAGTCCAGCCCCCACTTCTCTCCTGAACCCCAGTTCATTTTCCAACTACTGCCCATGAAGGTCAGCTCTGAGACCCCCTGGGCGCCTGAAAGTTGGTATGTCTCACATCCCAGTCCTTTCTTCTTCTTAAACTTACTCTCTCTTCTCACTTCCCCAGCCTGTCATTTATTCCCTCAACAAACATTTGTGAAGCACCTAGTCTGCTTGTCCTTCCTAGTCACTGGAAATGTGCAGGTGAGCAGGACAGAGTCCCTGCCCACACGTTCCGGTGGGGAGGAACAGGCAGTAAACAAGTCACAAATTAAATATACGTCAGCTCAGGGGCTAGGAGGAAAAACAAAGCAGAACGTAGGTGACACATCCTACAATTTCTATTTCCCCTTTGTCTTAACTAATGAATGCTCCAATTTTCAGCTGACTCCAGCCCTCACCCCCCGCCCCCGAGTAAAGACTCCATCTACCGTGCAGCTAGATGTGGCCATGAGAGCAAGTTCTGGCCAAAGAGGTGAAAATGAGGGCATCTCATTCTAGCTTCCTGGAGCCTTCCTTAAGACACAGTGATTATGGTCATTCTTCCTTCCTACTGGCTGAAATAGAGACAGACTGGCTAGAGAACCGGGATGTTTCGGGTTATGAGAGAACCTTGGGAATGGCAGTCCCACAAAACCAAGCAACAACAACAAAAAACAAGCTTGCATCCCTGTCACCAAGATGCCCCACATCAGCCCCCTACGGACTGCCTCATAGATTTCTAGAACCCGAGAGAGAAAGAAAATTCCAATGGGTTAACACAACTGCTGTTGGAGGGTTTTCCATTACTACCAGCCAAATCTAACCCTAACTGATGCCCAGGTTGAACAGCAGAGAGTAAGAGAACCACTGGGGAGACCTCTGACGATACGACACGTGAACAAACACCAGAACAAAATGGAGCGTAGGCTGTGGTCTGCTTATGCATGCCTAAGCTTCCTCTTCCTTCTTGGGAAAAGAATGTCCCAGGTAGGAACCACCTTCCCATCAGCTGGAAACCTGACCGTTACCCTTGAGGCTTTCCCCTCCCAAATGCCTTGCCTCTAATCTGTCACTAAACCCTATTGAGTCTACCTATGTCCGTGCCTCAAGAACAAAAACAAAATACGTCCAACCTAAGAACTCTCCTGAATCCACCCTCTCCTCCCCATTCCTTCTGCTAGAACAGGGCTGTAGAGGACTGAATGGTGCCCGCTAAAAGATATGCCCTAATCCCCATAACCTGTGCACGTGACCGTATTTGCCAAAAAGGGTCTTTGCATACATAATTCAGTTGAGGATCTCAAGATCTTCCTGGATGACCGGTGGTCCCTAAATCCAATGACCTTCCTGATAAGAGGCAGAAGAGAAGACAGTGGGGGAGAATGCCACGTGAAGGCAGAGGCAGAGAAGAGAGAGGGTTCTGCAGCCACAAACCAAGGAGCGCCTGGAGCCACCAGAAGTGAAAGAGGCCAGGAAGGATCCTTGCCTAGAGCCTGGGGAGGGAGCCCTGCCCTGCTGACGCCCTGATTTCAGACTTCTGGCCTACAGAACCGTGAGATAATAAATTCCTGTTATTTTATTTTATTTTTTTTTAATTTTTTTTTCAACGTTTTTTATTTATTTTGGGACAGAGAGAGACAGAGCATGAACGGGGAGGGGCAGAGAGAGAGGGAGACACAGAATCGGAAACAGGCTCCAGGCTCCGAGCCATCAGCCCAGAGCCTGACGCGGGGCTCGAACTCACGGACCGCGAGATCGTGACCTGGCTGAAGTCGGACGCTTAACCGACTGCGCCACCCAGGCGCCCCTAAATTCCTGTTATTTTAAACCACCAACGAGGCACCTGGTGGCTCAGTCGGTTCAGCGTTCGACTTCAGCTCAGGTCATGAACTCACGGGTTTGTGGGCTTGAGCCTCCTGTCGGGCTCTGTGCTGACAGCTGGGGGCCTGGAGCCCGCTTTGGATTCCGTGTCTCCCTCTCTCTCTGCCCCTCCCCTGCTCGTTCTCTCTCTCTCTCCCTCTCTCTTACTTTCTCTTGCTCAAAAATAAAATAACATTAAAATTTTTAAATTTTCAATTAATTAAAATTAAAAAATTTTATTCATTAAAAATTAAAGTTGTTTAATTAATTTAAATTAAAATAACATTAAAAATTAAACATTAAAATAACATTAAAAAAAATTAAGGGCGCCTGGGTGGCTCAGTCGGTTGAGCGTCCAACTTCAGCTCAGGTCATGGTCTCAGGGTCCGTGAGTTCGAGCCCCGCATCGGGCTCTGTGCTGACGGCTCAGATCCTGGAACCTGCTTCGGATTCTGTGTCTCCCTCTCTCTCTGCCCCTCCCCTGCTCATGCTCTGTCTCTGTCTCACTCTCTTCAAAAATAAAAAATAAACATTAAAAAAAATTAATATAGTAAAAAAAAAAATTAAACCACCAGTTTGTGGCAATTTGCTATTGCACTCTTATAAAACTAATGCAAAACCTTTAGCCATATCAAGTCTCTCCTAGTCCCAGGCCACAGAACTGGTCTATTTAGAATCCTCTGTAGTAAAAATGTTTTGATCATGTATCTGAGCAATCTGTATATTTACTTTTTTTTTATGTTTATTTATTTATTTTGAGAGAGAGAATGAGCAGGGGAGGGTCAGAGGGGGAGAGAGAATCCCAAACAGTCTCAGCACAGAGCCTGACATGGGGCTTGATCTCATGAACTGTAGATCAGGACCTGAGCCAAAATCCAGAGTTGGTTGCTCAACGGGCTGAGCCACCCAGGCGCCCCTGTATATTTATTTATAACTATCAATGCATACGACTGCACTAATGTATTATTTATGTTATAAAATGTACCTAGGGGTGCCTAGGTGGCTCAATCGGTTAAGCATCCAACTCTTGATTTCGGTTCAGGTCATGATCTCAGCATTGTGAGATTGAGCCCCACATAGGGCTCTGCACTAGGTGTGGAGCCTGGTTAAGATTCTCTCTCTCCCTCTCCCACTGCCCCTCCCCTCTTGTGCTCTCTCTCATTCTCTCTCTCTATCAAAAAAAAAAAAAATACCTGCAACAGACATGAAAATAAATGGGACAGATGAGAGTGTAAAATGACACTACTTTGGAACTGTTTGGTTGTTCTTAATATTTTTTTTAATGTTTACTAATTTTTGAGAGAGAGTGAGAGAGAAAGAGAGACAGAGTACAGAAGGAGAGGGAGACACAGAATCCAAAACAGGCTCCAGGCTCTGAGCTGTCAGTACAGAGCCCAATGTGGGGCTAGAACTCACAAACTATGAGATCATGAGCTCAGCCCAAGTCAGATGCTTAACTGACTGAGCCACCCAGGTGCTCTTGGCTCTTCCTAAAAAAGTTTAATATATACCTACCCCATGATCTGGAGATTCCACTCCTGGGTATTTACCCAAGAGAAATTAAAGCATATGTCCATATTTGGACATTTGCACACAAATGTTCACAGCACTTTATTAATAATAGCCCAAACTAGAAACAACCCAAATGTCTATGAGAAAGTGAGAGGATAAAAAAAATCATATTAGATCTCTACATAACTCATTCTTCTCAGGTAAAAAAAATGGAACGCTTTCTCCCCCTTTGGTAACAGTTTTACTGAGATATAATTCACATACCATATAATTCACCCATTTAAAGTGTACAGTTCAATGATTTTTAACATAATTGCAGAGTTGTGACATCCTCACCACAATCATTTTTAGAACATTTTTATGATCCCAAAACGAAACATCGTACCCATTAGCTGTCATCCCCCAAGCTCCCATGCTCCCTGGCCCTAGGCAACTACCAATCTACTTCCCATCTCTGCAGATTTGCCTATTCTGGACATTTCATAGACATGGAATCACACAGTATGTGGTCTTTGGTGACTGGCTTCTTTCATTCAGCAAGTTTTTAAAGTTCATTCACATTGTAGTACATATCTGAACTTCAGTCCTTTTTATTTCTGAATAATATTCTATTGTGTGGATATACCACCATTTGTTAATTCATTCAACAATTGATGGGTCTTTGGTTGTTTCCACTTTTGGGGTTCTTTTGGTGTTGCATTAATTTACTAGCGTTGTCGTAAAATACCACAGACTAGGTGCCTTAAACAACAGGAATGTATCTTCTCACAGTTCTGGAGGCTAGAAGTCCAAGATCAACACGTGGGAAGGTTTGGTTTCTTCTAAGGACTCTTTCCTCAGCTTGCAGATAGCCCCCATCCTCACCTGGTCTTCTCCCTATGTGCACTCATCTGTGATGTCTCTTCATGTGTCCAAATTTCCTCTTCTTGAAAATATGCCAGTCAGATTGGAATAGGGTCCATTCTAAAGACCTCATTTTAAATTACCTCTTTAAATATCTCCAAATATGACTACATTCTGAAGTCCTAAGAGTTAAAATTTTTTTTTCAACGTTTTTATTTTTTATTTTTGGGACAGACAGAGACAGAGCATGAACGGGGGAGGGGCAGAGAGAGAGGGAGACACAGAATCGGAAACAGGCTCCAGGCTCCGAGCCATCAGCCCAGAGCCCAACGCGGGGCTCGAACTCACGGACCGCGAGATCGTGACCTGGCTGAAGTCGGACGCTTAACCGACTGCGCCACCCAGGCGCCCCATGAAGTCCTAAGAGTTAAAACTTCAACATATAAATTAGGGAGTGGAGGGACACAATCCAGCCCATAACAGGTATCGTATTAAGAAACCATTGCCAAATCCAAAGTCATAAAGATTCATATCGATGTGTTCTCCTAAGAGTTTTATAATTTTAGCTATTGCATTTAGGTCTTTGATCCATTGTGAATTAATTTTTGTATATGGTATGAGGTAGGGATTCAACGTCATTCTTTTGCATGTGGATATCCAATTGTCATAGCACCATTTGTTGAAGAGATTACCCTTACACCATTGAATTTTTTTCATACCCCTGTGAAAACCAAATGACTGTAAATGTAAAGGTTTATCTCTGGACTCTCAATTCTATTCCGTTGATCTATAGGTCTATCCTTATACTGGTACAATGCTGTCTTGATTACCGTAGCTTTATAAGTTTTGCAAACAGGAAACGTGAATTCCTTGACTTTCTTCTTATTCAAGATGTTTTGGCTAACTTGAGTACCTTCCATTTCCATATGGATTTTAGGATTAATTTACCAATTTCTGCAAAGAAGCCACCTAGTTTTTTTTAATTTTTTTTTAGTGTTTATTCATTTTTCAGAGAGAGAGAGAGAGAGAGTGAGAGCAGGGGAGGGGCAGAGAGAGAGGGAGAGACAGAATCTGAAGGAGGTTCCAGGCTCTGAGCTATCAGCACAGAGCCCGATGCGGGGCTCGAACTCATGAACTGTGAGATCATGACCTGAGACAAAGTCAGACACTTAACTGACTGAGCCACCTAGGTGCCCGCCAGCTGTGTTTTTGATAGGGATTGTGTTGAATCTGTAGATCAATTTGGGGAGTATTGCTAACTTAATATTAAGTCTTCCGATTCATGAACACGAATGTCTTTCCATTTATTTAGATTTCTTCAATTTTCTTCAACAATGTTTTGTAGTTTTCAGAGTATAAGTCTTGGACTTCTTTTAAGTTTATTCCTAAGTATTGTGTTCTTTCTGATGCTATTATAAATGAAACTGTTTTCTTAGTTTCATTTTTTGATAGTTCCTTGCAAATGTATGGAAGAACAATTGATTTTCATATATCGATTTTGTATTCTACAACCTTGCTGAATGTGTTTATTCTACATGTGCATGTGTGCACGCATATGTGTGTGTGTGTGTGTGTGTGTGAGTATACCTTAGGATTTTCTATATACAAGATCATGTAGGAATGAATTCAATACATGCAGCAAATAAAAATATAGAAAGCCAGGTACAAAAGAGCACACATGTATGATTACATTTAAATGAGGTTCAAGAACAGGAAAACTAACCTATGGTGATAGAAGTCAGAACAATGATATCCTCAGGACAGGGGATGGGAAAGTAGTGGCTGGAAAGGGACATGAGATTTTGGGGGGTGATGAAAATATTCTATATCTTGAACTGGGTGGTAGTCATATAGGTATATACATGTGTTCAAACTTCTTGAGCCAACACTTAGGCTTTATGCATTTGACTGCTAGCAAATTATACTTCAATTTTAAAAAAAGACACAAGGATGAAATTAACTATTTTAAAATGTAGTGGCCTAATAGTATCATTACCTAATTATCTCAAGCCCTTTGTATACATAGAGATTAGTTTATCATTAGTGATATACAGAATAAAGCCAGAATTCAAATAGCCTGGCCCATTTTCTTTTTCTGACTACTTATTATATCTGATCAGATCTTTTATTTCTTTTAACCCCAAGATGTGGCTGATGAGGAGCTTGTACCAGGGATAGGAAATGAATCAGTGCTCTTATGTTCTCCTTGTTCATTAGATTGTTTCGTTTTTAAGTTTATTTATTTTTAGTAATCTCTATACCCAGCATGAGGCTCAAACTCATGACCTTGAGATCAAGAGTTGTTCTCTCGCTTTCTCTTCCGACTGATCCAACCAGGAGCTCCATTGTTCATTAGCTTTAATCCATAGTTTCTGTGCAGAAACCTCTCTAATCCACTTGCTTATTTTGTGAGGGTCTTCCTAGTTAATATGATATGTATTATAGATATCATATATCTATCATATATCCAGATAATACGATATATAAAACTTCCTCAACCAGGGGGTTATAAGACGGTGCTGCCTCACAATACGCTAAAAATAGCCCTGGAAACAAAGGTAGGGACCCCTATCAGGCTCTCCTCATTGTGAGAGACCCTGAGTACAAGATGATACAAGTAGCCATCTAGAAGGTTCACCAAGCAAGGCTACCATGCTGATTGGTCTTTAAAAATTGGTAACAATGGAACTGGTAGTACTTTGTTTTTTCCACTCTGAGGTGCACCATTTTGCACACACACCACCTCTCGAGATGTCTCTACTCTCAGCCCCACTAACCCCCCGTCTGGTTTCCTGGAGGCTCAAGGCTCATGCTCCTTGCTGCTTCCAGACAGAACACAATTTTTTTTTATGTTTATTTATTTTTGAGAGACAGGGAGACAGAGTGTGAGCAGGCAAGGGGCAGAGAGAGAGGGAGACACAGAATCCGAAGCAGGCTCCAGGCTCCGAGCGTCAGCACAGAGCCCGATGCGGGGCTCGAACCCACGAACCGCGAGATCACGACCTGAGCCGAAGTCGGCCACTTAAGCGACTGAGCCACCCAGGCGCCCCAGACAGAACACAATTTAATCACATGATTCCTCAGCCTAAAGATCTTTTGGGCCTCCTCCATAGAGCTCCTTACCCGGACATCCAGTGCCAGCCCCACCCAATGTCATTAGCCTCCCTTCCTGCCTCCCCTACCAGCACCACACCAGGCAGCCTCCAGGCTTTTTTCCATCTTTCACAGGCTCTGCGTTTGCCCTTGCTGCTGTTTGCCGCTGGAATGTCCTTCCTGACCCACAGATTGCTTCCTCTGCTTCGAGAATGTCTGTAAATCTCACCTCCTCTCTCCAACCTTCTTTCTCTCCCCAAGACAGGGCAGATCCCTCCCTCATCTGCTCCTAAGACACACACTGCAACTTTTTCCTTTTTTGCATGTTGAACTTCGCTTCTCAGCCATAAGTCCTCAAAGGCTGGAGTCTCTTCTTCATTTTTGAAAGAACAAGAATATGGCTGCTTGATGGTGGAATAAGAAGCAAGGCAGAGGGGACTGTGATTCCAGGCCCAGCCTCGGACCTCACCTTGGACTAGATGCAGGAGGACCCAGGTGCAGGAGAAATCAAAAGTTACTGCCTTTTTCTCCCAGCAAACTGACTCTTTCAATACTCCACCTCCCCACCTTCCCATGAAGCAACGCCCCTCAGATTCACTCTACTGCAACTCTAAAGGCACAGCCAAGTGCCCGCGTGGGGAATGAGAGGGCAGGCGGTAGGCCATCACAAATAGCACAGAAACTTCTCTGACTTGGAACCATCTGGGCTGTGTCAATAGGAAAGAACTGAAACTTGTCCGTGTTCAAGTGCAGAGGGGACGGGTACCAAGTTCCTGGTGTGCCTGATTCTACACACTGGGAAAAGACAAGAGAGGGGAGAGACCCTTGTATTCTCTCTCTCCGGAGCCTCTCCCACAGTCGGTATGCCATGTAGCTCCAAGTGCAGGAAGGTCCTGTGTTTAGCTCTGACACTCAGTATTTTGCTCCCAAGAAAGGGCTAGGAGAACAACCTAGTAGCAAAGGCCCCCTCACAAAGCACCTGTCCTGTGGGGTGGGCTGGGCCCGGGGAGGAACAGGTTAGAGGTAGATGCTCTCCCCACCCCCAGCACAGCCCCCGGGGCAATCCATTATAGGGCTGCTTGGCTCACTGGAACCGGGGTCAGAATGCCCAAAGGGAATTGCCACAGACTCTCTCTCTTTTACAGAAAATGTTACAGGAAATGGAAAGAACATTTAAGCTTCTTACCTTAACTTCAGTAAGTGGGGGCTTGATGGGCTTTTCAGATGCTTCTTCACTCTTAAAGAAACACAGGACAAAATAACGTGTTACAAAGGCATCTTAGCAACTTGCACTCAAAACATATTGATGCTCATAACTTATCAGTCGTGCTCAGAAAGCGACAGTAACTCTAAGTAACCCCGAAATCGCTGAGTAAATTCTAAGATGATTAGCCCTAATCTGGATGGAGCACAGCAGAGCTCAGAAATGTCTTATTCGTGAATTTATTCACATCAGCATGGGTTAGGTGCTTACAAATGTGCAGGTTCTGTGCTAGGAAGTGGGGGGGTTCAAAGATGAAAAACAATGGTGGCTCCGCCTGCAGGGAGCCCACAGTCCACCAGGGAAGACGGATGAGTCAATCAACAGTGAAGGCGCAGTGCTGAGCTGCTGGAGAGGTGTGTGGGGGAGCTATGGGAGCACAGGGGTCTGTCCCTGCTGAACCACTGGCCACACCGTGTCCCCAAGATTGCAGGACGCAATACTTGCCAGAAGAACACGGTGAGAATGTGGCCATCAAGTAGCAGCCAGCTGGATGAGTTAGCATCCTGCCGTTTCATACCCCTCTTACAACTTCCCATGCCTCACAGGTTTTGGAAGCTGCTGCCAGTAAGAGAGAGGCCCATGTGGGGCGCCTGGGTGGCGCAGTCGGTTAAGCGTCCGACTTCAGCCAGGTCACGATCTCGCGGTCCGTGAGTTCGAGCCCCGCGTCAGGCTCTGGGCTGATGGCTCGGAGCCTGGAGCCTGTTTCCGATTCTGTGTCTCCCTCTCTCTCTGCCCCTCGCCCGTTCATGCTCTGGCTCTCTCTGTCCCAAAAATAAATAAACGTTGAAAAAAAAATTAAAAAAAAAAAAGAGAGAGGCCCATGTAGATTTCTTCATGATGGCGGCTGAAGGGATAAGGAAGATGTAGGAAATTGTTTGCGGAAAACAGCCATAATGGTTCTCCTCCCTGTACCCATACTATTCTCTGTCGTCTCCTCCCACGGCGACTCTGGGTTTGGCTGTGTGACTGGCTTTAGCCAGTGGGACGGTAACAGCACGACACAAGCAGTAGCTTCAGCCACGCTTGTGCTCAGGCCAGCCCTCTCTTGCTGCTCTTGGGACTCTTGCAACCACCACTCTGGGGGGTGGGGTGGTGAGAAGGCAAGGAATGCTAAGTGACAGAGCACAAGAGGCAACCCCACTTTATAAGGAAGGGGCCTGGGGCTTCTAGAAGGTTGCGCAGCGGCCCACAGACATGCAGCCAGTCCCCGTAAGAATCTGGGTCATAAAGGCGGGGGGTAACCCATGGATCCTCCCTGAAGGGCAGAGACCATCTTTTCAGCACTTCCTGCCTTGCCTCACCTAGAGCAGGTGCTCGGTAAATGATTACTGTTCATGAACTGAAAAAACTGTGCCCTCTTCTGAGTAGGCTGCTAATCAGAGAAGCTCTGTAGAAATCATGGTCCTAGGGAAGCAAGAAAAGGCATCCCAGAGGCAACCCAAGTGACCAGGACAATCTAGGCAAGTTTTCCACTTGGCTGAAAACCAAACAGTCTAGGCTTTACACTGATACCCATGAGAGCAGACTAGCTACTGAAAGGGCTCGAAAGAAGCCTTGCAGATATTTACAGGCTGTCGTGAGAATTGAGCGTAAGGAAACAACGCAAAATACTCTCTGTAGCTTGGAACAACCAAGGAGCCAAGGAGAAAGGAACTGAATGGACCGTATCATTTTTGGCCCTTCCTTAGATTAAGAGTGGGAATTCAGGAGCGCCTGGGTGGCTCAGTCCGTTAAGTGTCTGACTTCGGCTCAGGTCATGATCTCGCGGTCCGTGAGTTCGAGCCCCGCGTCGGGCTCTGTGCTGACAGCTCAGAGCCTGGAACCTGTTTCGGATTCTGTGTCTCCCTCTCTCTCTGACCCTCCCCCGCTCATGCTCTGTGTCTCTCTGTCTCAAAAATAAATAAACGTTAAAAAAAAATTTTTTTTTTAAAAGAGTGGGAATTCAATATCCAGAGCACAACACTTCTAAACCTGGGCCAACTCAAAATAGGAAGTAGGAATGTCCTTCGGCAGTTACGGTTGGCATCACACGCCTCACCTGCAGCCTTGAGTTTGTCGTGGAGGCAGAAAGAGCACGGACTTGGAGCCAGAGGGACCGGAGTTGAAGTTCTAGATCTGTCACTGATGAGCTGTGTAAAATTAGGCAAGGAATTTCCCTTTCCTAAGCCTCTGGGTTCCCATCTGAGAGATGAGAATGCTGCCTACTTCATTGGAACTTTGTCAACATTTAAGGAGTCCGTGAGAAGGGGCTGGCACAGAGCCGTTGCTCTTAGAAAGTTACAGTAAAGACCACAGACTCCTAGAGACACGGGGCAGTAACTACAACTCACACGCGCCACTTGAGACTCAAACCAATTTCCAACTCCTGGGTTTCTACTCGTGTCTGAGATCCCCGAGCCTCTGCTCCCCTCTCTGGACCCCCAAGGACCACAGAGGACCCACCGGACATTCCACAGATTGACACTGAACTCCAAGTGCCGGTGCCCAAGCCTGCTGACCGCCATGTGGAGCCTGTGACACTGGCTGCTTTGTGCCACCTCTCCTAAGCAGGCCTGGCCTCCTTTAAACCCTCAGTGGCATCCTGCCTGAGGCTTGCGAGGCCAGGTGGGGGCACAGGAAGGGGACAGTGGGGACCACGAGAGGTGGCGATGGCAACCCAGAAAAATCTCCTGGGCTGGAGGTACTCCTTTCCCAGAGCAGGCAAAGCTTTGTTCACCCTGACTGTGGAGTAGAGAGGAGAGAAGGAGGAGAGAAGGAACAGGCATTGCGGGACGGGGACCTAAGGAGTTTTCAGGTTTATGTATTTAGTGGCCGCCCCTGCTCACTGTAACCGGTCAGGTTTCAAAGGTGACACTGAGTTTCCACTTGGGTGTGAGAAGCGGGGTCAAATTCAGTTCTCTCAAAGCCCTGCGAGGTAGGAAGGATGTGGGGCTGGACATTGCAAAGCCCTCCTTAGAGGTGATGAAGGGGGCCTTTTCAAGCCGGGCCCGGAGGACTGAGGGAAAGTTGCCTGCCCCCCCCTCCCCCCCGCCACCTCACATGGAGGGGAACAGCAGCTGCTTGAGTTTGTGGTCCCTCCTCCCCACTCTCACATGCTATCTGGGAGCTAATTTGTCACCCACGCACTGACCAGGGAAGTCTTCTCAGCAGTGACTGACATGCTGCTCTGGGGGAATTCTGTCCCCGGGGCATTCCTTAAGGCCCAGCTGTGTGTTTGTCGCTGGGCTTAAACCACATTGTACCTCGATTTCCCAGACTGTAAAAGGGGGAGCATTGGTAGTCCTTGCCCCAGAGGGACCCTCTGCAGCACAGGTTAACTGAAAATGAGCCAGCTACTCAGAACATCATTTGTCCCATAAACATTTTCCAAGGTTTGTTTCAACATCCAGGGGAGGAGCTGGGCTCTCTGTAAGAGGCAAGTATGGGTTTCTGCTTTTACAGGGCCATGGAGGGCTTCTCTTAGAAAAGGCCGCACTCCTGTTCTCGACACACATTCATGACTTTGCAGCGTAACGATCTAAGAAGTGATTAACCGAGGGGTTACGTGAATGACCCCCTGGGCTCCCCTTGGTCAGGACCTATCTGGCCCAGGTAAAAATTAAACTGCACAGAGAGTCAGAGCCTGGATCCGAGGGCCTCCTGCCTCATCCCATAACATGTCTCTGCTGTGCTCCTGGTCTGGGTTTCCATCCTATAAAGTGGACCCCGACCTAACAGCCTGCGGGAGGGTGGGCCGGGCTGCGCGGTGCAAGTGGCCACGTGAAGTTAGAGAAAAGCAAGGGGAGAGCTTACGCATCCTCGCTGGCAGCTCTGCCCCATGGTGGGCACCTGCTATGCCCGGGTTCTTCCTTCTCTTCTGGTTCTTTCTTCTCTTCTGCTCTCAGCAGCCCGGGCTAGGAGGCCTGGAGAAAAGCAAACCCAAAGGAGGAAGAGTCAAGGGTTCGTCAGTCTCATTCCTCTCCTCACCAGCCGGGAGGCCAAACACGCCGCTACTGAGGACCGGGGGTAGGTTCAGGCCCCTGTTTCCAGAAGGATCCGTAATCCGAAGTAAAATGTCAGGATACTATTCTAGAAGAAATTCACTGGAGCCCTGTCTGGAGGTGGTGTCTCCTCACCAACTACAGCCTTGTCTACTCTCAAAGAGATCTGAGGGGTTCTTGGGTGGCTCAGTCGGTCGAGCGTCCGACTTCGGCTCAGGTCATGAACTTGCGGCTGTGAGTTCCAACCCCGCGTCGGGCTCTGTGCTGACAGCTCGGAGCCTGGAGCCTGCTTCAGATTCTGTGTCTCCCTCTCTCTCTGTTCCTCCCTCACTTGCACTCTGTCTCTCTCTGTCTCTCTCTTTCTCTCTCTCAAAAGTAAATAAAGATTTAAAAATTTTAAAAATTAAAAATTAAAAAACAAAGAGATCTGAAAGTAGGGTCATGCTGTAGGGCGGAAATCCAATAGAAATGGACATTAGCCAAGGCAACTCCAAAGCCCAAATTTCAGAAGTGCAATATTCACCACAGTGTCATTCTTTTCCCCTAATTTAAACAGGGTAGGGTGTAGCTCTGGGTAAAAAATCACTTCTCTAATTATAAAAGCAATGCACACTCATCATACCAAGAAAGTCACAAAATACAGGCAAGTAGTTTAAAAATTAAAATCACTTTTACTCCTATAGAAATAAGATCTTTTTAAAAATATTTATTTTTATTCATTTATTTTTTAAGTTTATGTTGAGAGAGAATGCACACACAAACGGGGGAGGGGCAGAGAGAGAGGGACAGAATCCCAAGCAGGCTCTGTGCGGTCAGCACAGAGCCCAACATTGGACTCGATCCCATGAACCATGAGATCATGACCTGAGCCAAAACCGAGATTCAGACTCTTAACTGACAGAGCCACCCAAGTGCCCCAGAAATGAATTCGGTTAACATTCTGGCCCATATCCTTCCTTATATTTTTGTCCAGATAACCGCAGGCCAGAAACAACATAAAAATGGAATCATGCTCTTATACTCTTTTTAAATCTTCTTTTTTCCATGGAAGAAAATATTATGAAATCTTTTCATGTCAATTAATAAAGACCGCATTACTTTTTTATTGGTTACGCTGGGTAGAGATCTTATAGTTCATATTCAGAAAGGCTTACTCAGGAATGATATAGTAATAATTCAATAAGTGTCAGATAACCTCAGTCAAAATTCATAACAATTTTATTAAGTCTCTACCATACCCCGAACAGCTTAGAAATATTATGTGATTTGCCTAACAATTAGCGTGCTGCAGCAAATCCAAAAAGTTCCCTATTTGAGGCCTTTTTAGTTCTAAGAGGGTAAGCCAAGAGTCCAGACTTCTAACCATTGGCGTAACACTGGGCCTCCAGCCACTGAATCCCGATGGCTCACGGTTGGTGAATTGTGCCCGAGTTGGTCTCGGTGGGACAACTGGTACCCCTGACATCCCAAACCCTCCCTGGCCCAGGTCAGAGGCATAAACAAAATGTGTCGGGTTTCTTTGTTATTTGTTTACATAAACAAAGTTACACTTAAAGCTCTTAATTCCTTCATCCCGCATGTTTCTGGGGGCAGAAGGCACACAGAACTTGGCTATGATATGTTCTTCCAAGAGCCTGGAAATATCCGTACTTGTCTTATATTTACTCGATAATTACCCGCCTCTTCCATTACAGGATAAACCCCCAGGGTGCACACACTTTGTGTGTCCCTCAGTGCTCAGCACATAGTTAAGTGTGGGATATGGCGTTGAGGTCAGGCTGTTTGGTTTGAAGCCCCACTCAGCCATGTAATAGCTTTGACTCTGGAAAAGTTACTTAACCTAACTGACCCTCAGTTTTCTCAGCTGTAAAATGGTGACATTAACAGACATTAATATAGCTGCATAGGAACATGAGGTATGCGTATGTAAACAGGGCACTTAGGATAGTGTTTTGCATCTAGCAAGTATTCAATATATACCTGTTAACTATTATTGTTGTTGATTGATTAGCAATGTTTTTGAAATTCGAAACAGTTGTGAAAGCAAAAACGGCTTTTACTAGGGGCCATAAATGGCTTATAATTTGTGAGAAGGGAGATGATTCATTTTCAGCAATACCAAATAAAAGCTGTGCTGTCTAGTTAACAATAGGTTTACAACTCATTGGAAATATGTATGAACTCTCCCCGCCCTCCCCACACACACACACAATGGAATCCCAAACCCTCAGACCCTTCCTTTCCTTGTTGTTCTTCTCTCCATTTCACAGGCTTATTTTCACGGGCTTTGCAATGAGCAGGGGCCAAAGCACAAAGGGAGGAGGGGCTGAAAGTCTCTGCATCACCTCAGGGAATGTCTGTTCCAGACTACTTTTTGTCTTACAGGGGCATAAACGATGTCCAGGCAAGGCTGTAACCTCTGTAGTGCTCGGCCAATGAGGAACCAGGGGAGGGACTTGCACGCTAGGAGATAAATTGTCTGCTGTAACTGCCCCAAGTATGCCTGTCCGTCAGACACCAGTTCTTGCAAGAAGGTTGATTAAAGCCTGGCTTCACTGTGCTCCGAGTCTCTACGTCCCTCCTTTGATTGGGTTGATGGGCTTATTTCTAACATAATTGAGACACAGCCTGTCTCAATTATGGGGGTGGGGGGAGGGGGTTGGTTTAAAGCAGTGAGTCCAGAGGTGACTGGGTGACTCAGTCGGTTAAACGTCCAACTCTTGATTTAGGCTAAGGTCATGATCTCATGGGTTGTGAGATTGAGCCCTAAATCAGGCTTTGTACTGACAGCACAGAGCCTGCTTGGGATTCTCTCTCTCTCTCTCTCTCTCTCTCTCTCTGCCCTTCCCCTGCTCATGTGAACTCTCTCTCTCTCTCTCTCAATATAAATACATAAACTGTAAAGCAGTGAGTCCATACGGAGAGCATAAGACAGTTTGTTGGGGTGACAGAAGACAACAGAACTTTTATTTATGACTTTTTAAATTTCACCGTATGATTTTTTTTAGGCTATTCTTTGTATTGTACATATTATTTCAGGACATGATTTTTTTCTAATTGAGATAAAATTCGTATGCCAAAATATTCACCCCCTTAAAATATATATATAATTCAGTGGGTTTTAGTATATTCATAAGGTTGTGCAATCACCACTATCTAATTCCAGGACATTTCCATCACCCCAAAAAGAAACCTTGCATCCATCAGCAGTCACTTCTCACTCTATCCACCCTCCCACCCCTCCTTCCCAACAACAGCTCATCTACTTTCTTTCTCTATGGATTTGCCTGTTCTGGATATTTCACATACATGGAATCATAAATGCATAAATCCCCAAATAACTAAAATACATGTATTGGGGAATGTGTCTGCAAAAATATTTTACGGAGAGAGCACATGACCGAGAAGATGTGGAGAGCCCCGGCTGAGAGTGTCAAACCTTCTTGGTTTTGTCCCCAGCTCCTTTATGAACTTCCAACACAGACACTGACAGGAGGTCACAGCCTCCATCAACCTCTGCCAATTACAACCCAATGGCTGACACAGGCCAAAGCAAAAGGCAATGTAAAGATAATGTACATTCTGCTTTATAATGTGTGATTTAACTTTGTTTCTACAAAAAGATGTTCCCCTAATAATGCTAGATAAGCTAACAGTTAAAGCAGCAGTGTGGCCTGGGACCCAGGTTCGAATCCTTGCTCTGCCACTTACTGAAGCATGAGTTTCCGTGTCTATAAAATGAGGGCGATAATAGGTGAGAATAAAGAACTCTTTTCCCTTCTGCATTAGAATTTGGCCTCGGGTTAACATTCTAGTTCCATTCCCCCCCAGTTACCTGGCAATGTCACCAGCTAGACCCCACGACCTGACCTTTATTACTCAGCTGCTTGCACTCACCAACCTTTGTCCTACAGGTTTTCTTAAAGCTCTTTCTGGCTTATCTTTTAACCCAGGCAAGAGACTTGCAGCCATAGCATCACCGCTAGAAACTGAAATTACCCCCCAAGTGATAAAGGCTGCCCTGAAGGAGACCTTACGCCAGTTTGGACTCCCACCTGCGACAGATGGACCATGCTGCAACCCGTGCAGTGACCAAAAGTCAACTTTACCTCATTATGATACTAAAATCTCCGGCCACGGGGGAGCACGAGCCTCATTTACAGAACATACAGTGTATGTGTAGGCGTGTTTCCTTAAGGCACATGTGTGACCTTATGCCCGCCCGCCTCTACATCCGACGACAAGGCTCCCCTTTCTAAATATTCATCCTCACCCTAAATTTAAAAAACAACAACATCCACCCTTGCTTGGAGAGTCACAGCTTTGGAAGTTATCCTCCGTGGTTTCTTTATTTGCTGCAAATAAAGTTTCTTTTGTGTGACAACTGTCCCTGTAGCTTCTATCTGTGACTCACCAAGGGACAAACTCATGCTAGTTCCGTTACAACAAGGATAGAATGTCACATATGTTTCTCAGTAACATTTCTTTTTCTCCCCCTTTTTTTTTTTTAAAGTTTATTTATTTATTTTAAGAGAGAGAACAGGGGAGCAGCAGAGAGAGAATCCCAAACAGGCTCCGCACAGAGCCTGATGCGGGCGCTCAAACTAACAAACCATGAGATCATGACCTGAGCCAAAACCAAGAGCTGGGTTCTCAACTGACTGAGCCACCCAGGCGCCCCCTCCAAGTGACATTTCTTGTGATAAGGATGATCCCTTGTTGCTAGGTTGCTCCTGGGTTGGGAGAACTGTAAATACTAGATGGGATCCCATAGCGCAGGCTTCCCTGAGTGAGATGACTCTTGTTCTGTCCCATACAGAGACTCTGGAAAATGTCCCTATGGGGTTGTAACAAGAGAATTTGGCTGCTGCCACGCAGGAGGCTTTTTTTTTTTTTAAGCCAGGAGGAGTCCTGCACTTGCCCAGTGGGATCTCGTCTTCTCCCATCTGTGGACCGCTGCACACCATCCCTCAGAAAAGAAAAGGTTGGCACTGCCCTGACAGCAGCCTGTGGTTCCTGTCTTACGGCCCGACAGGCAGAATGGGGCCAGGTGTGGCCTGTGGCAGTCTTTGAATCTGGAGGTTTAGGAGAGTCTAGAACACTTCCGATGAGCGTTACAGATTAAGTCACGCAGAGAGCCTGGCATACGGTAAGTACTTAAGTGATAACTGTAAGTGCTAAATATGTGATTATTGTTCTTACTGATGTATCGTTTTATCTACATTCACCAACTCATAGTGGGCAAGAGATGATTCTAACCCTGAGAAGCCCGTGGCGGGGGGAGGTATCAGACTGCCAGATATAGCCCCATGACGAAACATGAGAAAACACCTTTCTGTAACTCGAAAAGGAGAAAGTATACAAATGTCCATATGATGAGGGAGCATCAGGCAAGTTGAGGGCTAAGCACAAGTAGCACCCCACCCCCACCCCAGGTGGGACGTGTGATATTCCTCGGGCACTTCAAGCTCCCAAGAACAAAGGAAAGGACAGAAAACAAATGGTTAAACTGGGAAGTGTCTCCAGCAGTTTACAAGTATCTTAGAAGGACTACCAAAAAAGGGCAATCTTATCAATAGCCTAAAGTCCAGGAACTCCCCACTGTCTTAACGTTAATGCTTTGCTAGAGGGAAAAACAACCTTAGCCTGACAACAGCTAGGCCTCCAGTAATCTGTGAGAAACTTCCTCTTGACTTTACCTCCCCCAACTCCTTAGTATACAACGAGCCCCTCTTTGCAACCGGGGGCAGCTCTTTCTGCCCAAGGGTCCCATCCCCGTGCTTTAATATAAAATCACATTTTTGCACCAAAGACGTCTCAAGAATTCTTTCTTGGCCTTCAGCTCCAGATCTCACCATCACTCCGAAACAGGGGGAAGAGTGGGGAACTCTATTTTGAACTACGTGTATTTGGGAATCCAAGAAGACTTCTCAGAGTAAGAAACCAGCCTTTGGCCCATGGCACAGGATCGCGGGTTGGATGATTGGAAGGTAAGACTGGAGCTTCCCTTCTTCCCCTGCTCACTGTACACATGGCAGATCGCTGCAACCATGGGCATGCCTCTCTCTATCCATGCCCCTGGGTAGTTCTCATCCACAAACACCTGACCTTGAGCCAATGACTTGCTTTGACCAACTGGACAAAGGGTCACAAGAAACAGAAATTGAAAAATGCTTACACATGAGGGGCTTCCTCTCTCTTGTTGCTCTCGGGACCCCTGCCACTGCTGCCATGGGAAGAAGTCCCGGCTAACCCTACTGGGTGATGGGAGGCACCGGGAGGTAGAAACTGCCATCCCAGCTGAGTATCTTAGGCCAGCCAGCCCGCAGCCAACCAGGAAGCCCACTAAGATGCAAGAGTGAGCCCATCCCAGGCCAGCCGCACCTAGCTCAGATCTGCAGAGCCACAGGGATACTGTGATTTATTATAAGAAATCGATATTTGGTCTTTGTCCCTATTCCTGGCACACAGCTCCTAAAACCCTTGGAATCTCCTAAATTTTTACAGCCAATGAAAGAATCTTGTGTTATAATGGTCTATCTTTTGTCCTCAAATAGCTCCAGTTCTGAAATAGGTCCGGTGATAAAGGTGAAAGGAGGGTCTTGTTATTCCTAACAAGCCACTTTCAATAACAATGAATTTATGTTGATGAGGATGGGGCTGGTTGCCTGGGGAACCAACCCTGTGACTCCATTGGAACCTGCAGCCCACCTTTCTCCAAGGAAGGGGCAGGGTCTGGGAGGATAAATCCACTTTTTGCCTTACAGGGGCATAGGCGACATCCGGGTCAGGCTGTAACCTCTGTAGTACTCGGCCAATGAGGAACCAGGGGACGGACTTGCATGCTAGGAGATAAGTTGTCTGCTGGAACTGCCCCGAGTGTGCCTGCCCATCAGACACCTGCTTTTGCAAGAACATTGATTAAAGTCTTGCTTCACCGGGCTCTGGGTCTCCGAATTCCTCCTCTGGTTGGGTCAATGGGCTTATTTCTAACAACGGAGGCCAACACCCGGAAGACGGTGGACCAATGTCTCAAAGACCACCTAGAAAGTACTGAAAATACTTCTAGGTTTATCTAAGGAAAATGTGGGACAAAGGTCAGTAGGTACATGTAGGCTGGCAGTAAAGGTCAGGTCGATCATTGCTTTGGGGTCAACCTCACAGAGTCCTACTGGCTCAGGGCAGCATGAGGGGGTCATTTTAGCTCCAATCACTTGGGATGCTTTGCCCCCAGGGTCTTCTGCCTGAGTTAAGAGATAAGCTTGAAAGAAGAATTTAAGCATTAGAAAGTACAGACTAAGGTCAAAATGGAGGTGTTGACGTCCTCTTTTATCTCCGGGTAGATGGTGTCAGGATTGAGTTAAACCATAGGACGGTCTATAATTCTGGTGTTGCAGACTTGTTGAGATTGGGAAGAAACCCCACACATTGGTAACCAGAATGGTTCAGTGTGAGCAGTGAGGAGACTCACAAGTGGAGTGTTTCCTCCTTTACGACCACCCAGCTGAACTCAACCCAAATTGCTGAAACAGAATCGTGAGCCTATTCTTTTAAGCCACTGAGTCTGGGGGTGGTTTTTTATGTGGCACCAGACAACTGAGCCCCAGGGAGTTGGTCCCTGCCCTTCGGAAGCACTGGAAGAGCCCTGAACTAGGAGGGAGGGAGGGAGGTGTCTCTGGCCCAGGGTCCACCACCTGTTCCCTCAGTGGGTCTCAGGGAAGATGCTTAACCTTTCCAAGCCTCAGCATGTCACCGGAAAACTGCTCTCCTGTCTCACTCGCTGGGTCATTGTGAGGATCACATATAGCTATGCGGGGGCGCCAGGGTGGCTTAGTTGGTTAAGGTCCAACTTCGGCTCAGGGCATGATTTGACGGTTCATGGATTCAAACCCTGCATCAGGCTCTTTGCTGTCCACACAGAGCCCACTTGGATCTTCTGTCTCCCTCTCTCTCTGCCCCTTCCTGCTCGCCCTCTTTCCTCCCCACCCCCCGTCTTAAAAAATAAAAAATTAAATAAATAATAAACACATATAGCTACACAGATCCCTCAAGGGAGCTATTAGCATGGCCTGAGTGGAAGCTGGAAGAAACTTTGTCGCCCAGTAACTATTAATAATGCCACAAGAAGAAAGCGTGGCATCACAGAGTACTAACTGCATCACACTTCTTGCCCATTTTCCCATTTGATCCTGGCACACCATTACAAGGGGGATAATAAGATCCTAATTTAGGGATGAGGATCCTGACACTCAGAGAGTGTCATTTTCTCAAAATTGCACAGCAGAGCCTGGGGAGACAAGCATGGGCACAGATCCTCCAGACTCCAGAGCCCTCTTCCCACCCCACACGCTGCCTCTCCTCCCACCCCACACGCCCTCGGCCTCCTGAATGCTGGAGTGGAGTGAATCCTAGGCTTCCCGGCCCCCGGGCCCTCTGCAAGGAGAGCCTGCCAGAGCCAGGAGCAGAGCTGCCCACGAGCATTCAAAGCGGTTCTTCAACAAATTCCACATACACTCTTGCCTTCCTTTCTGATACCCAGGCAACTTCCCAAATCTAGTTCAAACACTGCTCCGGGTCACCAAAGCAACCTTACTGAGAATGAAGGTTACATCTTCCCTATTAGCATTTATTTCTTAAGTTCCCATGGGTCTGTCGAAAGACAGAGAGGATTATGCTATCATCCTCTTCTTCCATGGCTTCCTATCTGCTGTTACCCAGGAGATGGGAGCGGAAAGGAAAAAGGAGCCCTCGTGACTGGCCCAGGGCACTCAGTTTGAAGGCCATTCAAAGCAGCCTTGCTTTTTGTCAAGAGTCTGCGTGGTCTAGAGTTCGTGTAGAAACGCATGGCATTTCCAGTGGCCCGCCATGGTTCCATGGGAGCCGGCCTTCCCCTATCACCCCATTACCCTGGGACCCATCAGTCTTCTCCGAGACTTGCGCAGATTTCTCTAGAACTCCCTTCTCAGATTCTAAAGCATCTGTGCAAACGAAGTGTTGCCTTTCCCAAACAGCAGGCCTAGGCACCTTCATAACACACTTTCAAAACAGTTGCTTCATTTGTTGTATCATTTACCTGAATTTAGGAGTCTTGATATCCCAGCCTTTTAATAACAGAAAACTCCACGATTCATTTGTGTCTCCTAATGGCAGGATTCCTTCTTCATTTCCAGCTGTGGTTAGCCTTGTTTCTTTATATCGTTTTAGCCTTGTCTTTAGACACCGTGAACCCCCGAATCGATTGACTTCCCATCTTTCTCGTAAGCGACCCACGTAGAGGTCATCATAGCTAGCATTTGTGAAGTGTATTATTTGTCAGGCGCTGCTACAAATAACTCAAGGCATTAAATTGCAAGAACCCCTCATAAGTAATATTATTCTATGTTATACATTTTATTTTATTTTTTAATTTTAGAGAGAAAGAGAGACCACACTTGTGCACAAGTGCAAGAAGGGCAGAGGCAGAAAGAGAGAGAGAAAGAGAGAGACAGAGAGTGAATCCCAAGTAGGCTCCATGCTCAGTGAGGAGCCCGACCCAGGGCTCGATCCCAGGACCCCAGGATCATAAGGTGAGCCGAAATCTAGACTCAGGTGTTCAACCAGCTGAGCCACCCAGGTGCCCCTATCCTATTTTATAGATGAGGACACTGAGGCTCATCGAGGTTGAGGAACTTCCCAACCTCATATAGTGGGTCAGTAGCAAAGTTAAGCTTGGAGATCAGGCTGGCTGCAGCTCTCGGCTATTCTATTACAGCCTCCCTTAAGTATGTGGCATCAGTTTAGACACAGAGGTCAACAGAGAGGAGCAAGTGAGACTCAGGGGAGAGCGGCCCTTTACAGTTTACCAAGCCATGAGCAATAAAAGCATTTGCCTTAAAAACAAAACAAAACAAAACAAAACAAAAACACTGTAGATGACATTAGCCCCAGTACATCAAACAAAAAGACCTAACCGTAGTAAGTTTTGGTCCAGTTACAAATCACGGTGTAATCTTGGGAAAGTGTTTGTCCCTCTCTGGGCCTGTGTAACCTTGGGAAAGTGTTTGTCCCTCTCTGGGCCTCAGCAGTACAATAAGTGGGTCTCAACTCCAGGATCTACCCTTTGAGATCATGAGACTGGAGTATTCTTTTATTCGTCTTACTTACAGAGAAGGACAGGAAGGGAGGTCCTGCAAAGGGCCAGGGAGGGTCTAGCTCAGGGAGGAGTGAGACCACACAGCATGGCCACCCGCTCACTTGCCTTGAGATGGCTTGAGACACCTCTGCTGCCTCTTCACGCGGTCTCACTCTCATTTTCCAAAAGGACAACATATGCTGCTTGGCAAACCCAACTGTAGATTCTTGGCACAAAGCAGTTGTGGGTGTGTGCTTAGCTCTTTTCTTCCTCGGGAACAATGCTCTGGGCAACAGCTCTTTAGTTGGTTAGTTGGAGTCCTGAGAACAGAAAGGGACAAAAGATGCATTTGTCATAATATCAAGAGCCACCAAAGGACTGGAAGGGGTAGAGCGTGGCCTTGTGTCCAATGAAGAGGGTGCTCCAGTGGTCTTGTGGGCAGGGGTTGGGGCATTTGGTGCCCTAGACATTCAGAGGATGCTTTCTGGTTATTAAGTTTGTTATCCCGCTCATAGGAACCTCACAAAAACCTTGGGTGAGGCGGACAGGAATGGGGACAACAGTGAAGAGGACGGTGGTGATGGTGATGAAAGGGCAGCCCGGGTGCACTGAGCCCTCCCGTGTGCCAGGCATTGTGCTAAAGATTTCCCATGCATTGACTCTGGAAGCTTCCCCAAAATGCCAGGAAGCAGAAACCATTTCTTATGCCCAGAGAAGCCGAAGCTTACCGAAGCTAAGTCAGGTGCTCAAAGAAATGCAGCGGTATGTACATGAAAATGTAGCAGAACTGGGTTTTTAACTCAGATCTCTCCCACCCTGGGGCTCTAACTCTTTATTTTATGGGTGCAATAGCTGAGGCTTAGAGCTAGCAAGTAGCTCAGAGCTAGAAAAAATCAACTCAACTTTTAAAATCTGAAGAGAGGGGCGCCTGGGTAGCTCAGTTGGTTAAGCATCCGACTTCAGCTCAGGCCATGATCTCATGGTTTGTGAGTTCAAGCCCCACATTGGCTTTTCTGCTGTCAGCACAGAGCCTGCTTCAGATCCTCTGTCTCCCTCTCTCTCTGCCCCTCCTCCACTCATGCTTTCAATCTCTCTCAAAAATAAACACTTAAAAGAGTTGTTAAGTGTCAGCTTTTTTTTTTAATGTTTGTTTATTCTTGAGAAAGAGAGAGAGCATGAGCAGGGGAGGGGCAGAGAGAGAGAGGGAGACAGAGAATCCTAAGCAGGCTCCACACTGTCAGCACAGAGCCCAGTCTGGGGCTTGAACTCATGAACCATGAGATCACGACCTGAGCTGAAATCAAGACTTGGACGCTTAAATGACTGAGCCACCCAGGTGCCCCTAATTTTTTTTTAACTTTTTTTTTAATTTTTTAAAGTTAATTTATTTTTTTAAAGAGACAGAGACAGAGACAGAGAGCAAGGAAGGGAGAGAGAAAGGGGGAGACACAGAATCTGAAGCAGGCTCCAGGCTCTGAGCTGTCAACACAGAGCCCAATGCAGGGCTCAAACTCACAAACCATGAGATCATGACCTGAGCCGAAGGCAGATGCTCAATCGACTGAGCCACCCAGGCACCCCCTTTTTTTTAATCTTTATTTTTGAGAGAGAGACAGAGACAGAGACAGAGTATGAGTGGGGGTGGGGCAGAGAGAGAGAAGGAGACACAGAAACCAAAGCAGGCTCCAGGCTCTGAGCTGTCAGCACAGAGCCTGACGCAAGGCTCGAACCCATGGACCACGAGATCATGACTTGAGCTGAAGTAGGACACTGAACCAACTGAGTCACCCAGGTGCCCCGTAAAATAAATAAACATTTTTTAAAATTTGATTAAAAATAAAATCTGCAGAGAGGTGAAATACTCAGATTGGTGGGGAAAACAGAGAAGACAAATGTCTGACTGGTGCCAGACAGAGCTGGGGCAGACCTGAGCCAAAAATCCTCGTGAATGTCACCTCCTTCCTTCCTCTTCCCTTCAGGAGGCACTTTTTTGGGAACAAAATCCCCTGTTCTTTCATTCTTTTCCATAATCCTGGGGATGACCCACCGCTCTTCCCCCATCCAGCTGCCTTACCTCTTTTCTACCTTTTTTTAAAGATTTCTTTAACTTTTTTTTAAATGTTTTTTATTTTTTTGAGAGACAGACAGACAGAACATGAGCAGGGGAGGGGGAGAGAAAGAGGGAGACACAGAATCCATCTGAAGCAGGCTCCGGGTTCTAAGCTGTCAGCACAGAGCCCGACATGGGGCTCGAACTCACCAACCATGAGATCATGACCTGAGCTGAAGTCGGACGCTTAAGTGACTGAGCCACCCAGGTGCCCCTCTTTCCTATTTTTCTTCAATCCTACCTTCATAGAGCTTTCTTTATAGTCTCTTGGGGAAAGAGATGTTAATTAAGAAATCACATGAATTATCATTACAAATTGTGACTTGTGTCTGGTTACTATCATGGGGAAGTATAGTGAGCCACAACATCTAATCCTGGGGACTCATGGAAGGCTTCCCAGAGGAAGTGACTTTGGATCTGGGACACGCTGGTCTGGGTCAGTGTTTTCTTTCAAGCCAGTGGGGCAGGGACAAGTGATCCTTAATGAAAGAGGAGGAGAATGTGGTGGAGGAGGAAGATGTGCCCTGAAATTTATTAACTCAGCCCTTGCAGATTTGGGACTTACTGAGAGTAGGCTGGCTGAGGTCTCTACCCTCCAGGGCGGTGGTTCTCCAAGTGTGGTCCCTGCACAAGTGGCAACAGCTAACAATGTACATCCTGAGGCCCTGCCACAGACCTATCAAATTGAAAACTTTGGGGAAGAAGCCAACAATCTGTGTTTAATAAGCCCTCTTGACCATTCCACAACCTGCTCAAGTTGAGAGCCATGTTCTCGATGTCTACAGTCAAGTGCATTCATTCACTCAAAGTATAATAGACCCTGCTTCTCTTCCACTCTCTAGGCTCTCCACATGCTCTTCCTGAAAGAGGAATTCATAGATGATATTTTGAGAGAATGCCTGATAGGAGTTTATAGCTGTAGAGAGAAATGTGACCAGTTGTTTGATGGGGTTGCAAGTGGGGATAAAATACAAGGATTTTAGCAATTCAGAGGTTAATTTCCCAGGGGATAAGACTCCAAGGGGTGAAAGCATATTCTATGAGAGCTGGAAAGAAACTAGTACATCATGTTTCCCACCCCCATGCAAAAGAAGATGTCACCCTTTATTATTGTTTTTTATTATGTTTAAATTATGTTTTATTATGTTTATTATGTTTTTATTATGTTTTAATTATGTTTATTACATTTAAACATAATTAAATTATTTTAATTAAATTAAACATAATTAAATTAATTTTAATTAAATTAAAATTAATAAGTTTATTTATTTTGAGAGGGAAAGAGACAGAGTGAGTGGGGAGGGGCAGGGAGAGAGAGAGAATCCCAAGCAGGTTCCCTGCTGCCAGCGCAGTGCCCAATGTGAGGCTTGAACTCCCAAAACTGTGAGATCATGACCTGAGCCGAAACCAAGAGTTGGATGGTTAGCCAACTGAGCCACCCAGGCGTCCCAGTACCTCACCCTTTAAAGCAGCCTTTTCCATGGTTGGCTGGTGGTATCTGAGATGAAACCTGCCTCCCCCTGACTTCCTTCTACTGGCCTTAGTTCTCTAGACTCTTACAGAAAATCTTTTCCTCCTTCCCCACAACCTTCCAAGAGTGACAGTCATGCTAATATGTGATCCTTAGTAAAGAAAGACACAATCACTGACCAACCAAATAGAAGACCCCAAACTTCTAAATGCTTTTATTGAAGCAAAAGTGAACATGATAGAAACTTCAAGTACATATGCCCTTCAGCTGGGCCAGCTAACACGAGAGGGTGGCTGTGCAGACTGGCCCACTTTCTGAAGAATGTTAAATAAAGGTCACAGGATCTAATTCCTAACCCTGGCCCAAGCCTCCGATGCTCCCCAGCTCACTGATACCTCTCCCATGTGGTTTTTCTTAAGCCCTGCATTCATGACTTGGACCATATATTTAAACTGCCAGTGCTTATGTGTATTAACTACTTCACAGCCAGGATCTACTTAGTTTCTGGAGGAAACAGTCCTCAGAACATGTGTCTTGTGTCATTCTGAGGTTCCTCGTCACATCCAACCAATTGTCCGTTCATTCACACATTCATTTAACCATCCTGCACATTCAATGCCGGTCTCCTTGCAGTTGGGCACTGTCCAATTTCTTCTCCAAATTGAGAAACCGAAGCCTAGACAAGTCCTGCTCCAAAGAATATGCTAACAAAAGAGCCAACTTTGAGAAGACAAACTTTGGCAGAGTATAACAAAGCAACTTAAATTCTCCTTCAAACTTGTACTCTCACTCTCTCCCAACAGCCTGGGAAGAAGGCAGAGAGATGATTAGTACATCTCAGACAGAGCCAGACTGAGGCCCAGGAGAAAATACAACACAGGGGACCTGCCTTTCAGCCTGGTGTTCCCACCACCGGTCAGTACCTCCCAGGCTTGGGAAGGCTCTCAGGGACACCACTATCTGGAGATGATGTCAGCCGTTAAGTGATGAGAGGGAACTTATCATTAACCAAAGCAAAACCTCAGAAGAAACTTACTATGAAATGGGCCTCTGACATTTCTTGAATAAAGACGGTCTTTGGAGAGTCACACCGAGATAAATTCTCACTCCTCTGGGTCTGGAATCACAGCTTCTCTATGCTCTCTATGATGTCGGACAAAAATGTGACCGCAAGCTCTTAAACTTGCTTTCCACCAAAGGCTGGAGAGAGAGCTCATCTGCCCACCACCTCGTAACAACTGGAGCCAAATCTCTGTTTCATTTTTACCAAGAAAAAGACTCCATCCTACCACAACAGTCCTTTGAATTCAAGCCTCTTCACAGAGGAAGCAAAAGACTTCCTAATCTCAAGCAAAAAAAATGCCAGCTATGTGCTCCCACAGGGTTCCAGTGCCCTGCAGGCACAGGGCACCAGGGCTATCACAATAACCTCCCAGCTGATCTACAATTCAATTCTCTTTTGTATAAAACTCCAGACACTGTCGCAGTTCAGATCCCAAGCTTCAGTCCCAGGACAGTCCACTCTGTCCTTTCTACCAGAAGCATCTCCTGATTCAGAAATCTAGACAGACTAGGATCTGGGGCCCAGAGACGACCACATACATAGCTCTAACTCTTTCAGAGGAAAGATGAATTCCCAGTCTGACCCAGTAAGTGCTGCCTTCTGTGTACCAGGCACAGGGGAGAAAGGATGTGGGTGAGCGGTGGGGGATGGGAGCAGAGTAGAAGTAGGAAGCCCTCAAACACACATATACCCAAGAAAAATGAGCCAGGCAGCCATCGTGTCAGTAGTGAGGGTTTTATAGTAAGTGCTTTGGGTGTCAGAGGAAATGGATTTGACCTGGGACATCGGCTAACCTGCCAGTTTCCCAGAGAAATGTCAATCTCCTTCCCTCTGGCCCCTCAGGCCTAATCCCACCATCAGATTTATTTTTGCATCCGGCCCTGTCCTCTGTCCCTCCACAGTTGACTATAAAATATACTGTGCTTTTATCAGCACCAGGGTACCTGGTGAATAGTATGTCATTTAGGCCTATAAGGAGCTGTAAAAAAGAAAAAAGAAAAAGAAAAGAAAAGAAAAAAAAAGAAAAGAAAAAATAAACATAAATCATAACGGTTATCCATGATGTATTGTTAAGTCAAAAAAGTTAGATGCAGAGTAATGTGTAGAGTAGAGTCCCATTTTTCTTACCACTGCCACAAACAAAAACAAGCATACCCACGTGTATCAACTGCACCATGGGACATGTCTGATTGGGTAGGCGAAAAATGGTGAAGGTTAGAGAGAAGTGTTATAAAATCTACTCCTGCCTCTCCCTGCATATAACCTGAGATAATCGCTTCCTGTTCCTTCACTAGGGGCAAGAATGTCTCAGACCCCAATATAGGGGCCCATGGAGTAAGACCAAGGCATAAGTCCTACTTGAGTAAAAAGCCAGAAAAGCAAATGAGGCTTGACTAGCCTCAGGTATTATTCACTCACCCTCAAGGGCTGGTAGATGATAACCCAGTGAGATATTCCCTCCCAGCACCACTTCTGCATAACAGACTAAAGGTCAGTCCCTAAAACCTCACCAAGGGAAATATTTGGGGCTAACAGGAACGTTGAACAGTGGATTTGGGGGCTCAGGATTCTACATTCTAGAGCTCTGCCTCTCCCTTCTCCATGAATTCACTGGGACTGACTCAGAGCAGGCTCTAGCCTCAGGGCCTAACCCAACACACTTTCCAAGACAGAGAAGTGGATAACCCTTAAGTGACGAAGTTCACCGTGCAACTACCTAGATATCTGAGGACCAGAATGCCTGCAAAGAACAACGACAAACTAGGAACAGATACCATTTGAAGCAGAAATAGAACAGGCAGACCAAGAAGGTAAAATAAGTATGGATGATGGATATACTTAATGAGATAAAGAACAGCATGAAATAAGATATGAAAGTATTTTAAAAAAAGATATGAGGGGCGCCTGGGTGGCGCAGTCGGTTAAGCGTCCGACTTCAGCCAGGTCACGATCTTGCGGTCCGTGAGTTCGAGCCCCGCGTCAGGCTCTGGGCTGGGCTGATGGCTCAGAGCCTGGAGCCTGTTTCCGATTCTGTGTCTCCCTCTCTCTCTGCCCCTCCCCCGTTCATGCTCTGTCTCTCTCTGTCCCAAAAATAAATAAACGTTGAAAAAAAAATTTTTTTTAAAAATAAAAAAATAAAAAAATAAAAAAAGATATGAAATTATTTAAAATATAGAGGCATTATATATGAAAAACATAACACAGAGTTGAAAAACAACATAATGGAAAATTAGGCATATATACATACACACATGTATATACAAGTGTGTGCATATATATTTGATATATTACATATACATGTAGGACACCTAAAGCATAAGCCATGAAAGAAAAAAGTAATAAACTTCTTGAAATTAAAAACTTTTGCTTTTTGGGAAACACTCTTAAGAAAATAAGAGGCAAAACATAATAGATGGACACATCTATTAGAATGGATATAGCTGAAGAATGAATTGCTGAGTTAAAAGATTAGATGAGAAACTCTCCTAGTAGGAAGCAGAGAAAGAAAAATAGAAAAGTTAAATAATATGAAGAATAAAAGTAGATGTGCCAAAAAAAAGTAGAAGTATCAACATTTGGATAATAGGAATTCCAGAAAAAGAGAAAAATAAAATAGAAAATATTTGAAAATAAAACAGATACATTTCCTACAACTAAGTAAAAATGAAGGACCTCAGAATGAAAAGGCTGTAGAGTCTTTTTTTTTAAGTTTATTTATTTATGAGAGATAGAGATAGCATGAGTGGGCTCCCTCCTGGCAGAGAAAGGAGGAGACACAAAATCCGAAGAAGTCTCCAGGCTCTGAGCTGTCAGCACAGGGCCCTTCATGGGGCTCGAACTCACGAACCTCGAACTCACGAACTGTGAGATCATGACCTGAGCCGAAGTTCGATGTTTAACCGACTGAGCCACCCAGGTGCCCCGGCTATAGAGTCCTAAACAAAAGATATAAGGGAAAATCCATCCCACATTACAGAATACCATAGACAAAACAAAGAAAAACATTCTAAAAGCTTCTAGAGAGACACCAAATCATAAGAACTAGATTGACATTAGGCTTCTCAACAGCAACAATGAGATAAGAAAACAATAATTTAATGAATTGAAGGAAAGGATTCTTGAATCTAGAATTTTATATCCAGCCAAATTATCACTCAAATATGAGGGCATTATAAAAAATATATTGAGGCATATAAATCCTCAACTTGCCACATAAAGTCTCTCCTTGAAAATACTTTTTTTTGAGTTTATTTATTTATTTTTAGAGAGAAAGAGAGCATGAGTGGGAAGGTGCAGAGAGAGAAGAAGAAAGAGATGGAGAGAGAAAGAATCCCAAGCAGGCTCCACACTATTGGTACAGGGTCCAGTGTGGGGCTTGAACCATGAGATCATGACCCAAGCTGAAATCAAGAGTTGGACACTTAACCTACTGAGGCAGCAGCAGATCACTATAATAACTGGGGGAAAAAATGGATAAGCTAAAAAAAAATCACATTTCTTTTTAGAGACACTGGAAAGCTAGAGATACAAAGAAATCTAATGAAATTAAATTCTAGGGCAGAAAGAACTCTTCTAAGGCGAATGGAGATTAGTGACTACTTTCCTCTCCGAGGGCATTTGCTGAGTCTAGGCAGGGACTGATAGGAATTGGACTTGTCAGAGCAAAGACAAACCTGCTGAGAGAAAGAATGAGAAAAAAAAAATCCAGCTTTTAATGGCCATGTGGGTTGGCTTGACAAAGTAGAACTTTACAAAGCCTCAAGTGTACAGCTGGTTTTCCCCACTGGTTTGTGTTCCACCACAGCAATTTTACTATGTTCTGGGCAATAGAGGAGTCTAAGGGTTAGAATGGAAATTCAGGGAGAGATTTCCTGAAATATTATGTTTGAGAAAGAGAAGTGTACTTGAAAAGAGGGCCTGCAATAAAGACAAGATTAACATTAATCTTAAAGATACTTGAAATTAAAAGTAAGCTGATCCAGCTCAATATCAAACTGGATTGAAGTAATGAGTCCATCATTTCAGCTGTCTCAGAGAAGAAAGAGTTGTTCTCGCTCTGGGAAAAAATAACATTACTTCAGATTCTGTGGCTATTAATATATGAGAGAGAGAGAGAGAGAGAGAGAGAGAGAGAGAGAGAGGGGGGTGGGGGGGAATAATGTGAAGAATTAGAAAAATGTGACCTATAAGCAAAAGGAAAAAATAAGCAACAGAAACAGTCGTATGGGTGATCCAGAACTGGAGTTAGAATTAGCAGACAAAGACTTTTAAAAACTATTATAAATATGTTAAAGAAAAGATGTACAAAATGGATGAAAAGATAAAGAATGCCAACAGAGGAATTGAATCTATTGAATCGCTAAAAAAAAAAAAAATGGATATTCTACAATTGAAAAAATACAATATTTTAAGTTAAGAATTCATTAATCCATCTTTACACTTTCCCTGTGCCTCACTCCAGGTTGCCAGTGTCTCCCAGAAGGGAGCTTGTGCACATATCTGGTGCCCTAGGTTTTGTAACTGCCACCCACAGGATATGCCTTGCTTATGTGGCTCTGGTGGCCAATGGGACTTACATTCCAGGGTCTCAGAACTGTAACAAACAAACAAATATTTTTAACTGCCTATCCCCCCCGGACACAGTGCAGAGGCAGTAGACTGAAAAACCATTTTTCCTCACAAGGCCTACTTGAAGATCTTAAAACAGCAGTCTGAGGTTCAGGCTCTTAATGTAACACGTAGCTAGGGGCCAGTGGCAATCCCCTTCAAAAAAAGACGAGGCTGGCAGGTACCATCTTTACACTTTCTCTCTACCCTGCCCCGGGTCTCTTGTGTCTCCAGAAAAGGAGTGTGTAAGTCTGGCACCCTGGCTTTTGTGGCTGTGGCCCAGGAGATACAACTCTTGACAGCCTGGCTCTGGTGGCCAGTATGGCTTGTGTTCATGGGTTTGACAGGACTGTAGCAAACCCAGAAACAGTTCTCAATTGGCTGTCTTCCCAGGGATCAGTGCAGAGGAAACAAAGAGCATGTCCATCTCCCAGTGTTTCCCCGAAAGAGGTATAGTTGCATACTTTAAAAGCTGTTGCCTGAGAGTCTAGCTTCCAGTCGGCCTACATCTAGGTGCTGACTGAAATTCTTTCTTCTGGGACACTGACATGCCTTGGCACATGCTCAACTACTGGGAACCACCAAGAACAAAGAAGGCTGCTTGGACAATTACAAAGGCTTGAGAGAGAACCAAGAGCTAGGGCAGGGTTAAATGATAAAGTTCAGGGGCACCTGGGTGACTCAGTCAGTTAAGCATCCGACTTCGGCTCAGGTCATGATCTCGTGGTTTATGAGTTCGAGCGCCGCCTCGGGCTCTGTGCTGACAGCTCAGAGCCTGGAGCCTGCTTCAGATTCTGTGTCTCCCTCTCCCTCAGCCCCTCCCCTGCTCATGCTCTGACTCTCTGTCTTTCAATAATAAATAAACATTTAAAAAAATGATAAAGTTCATCTTCTACTCTTTCAAGACTGGGAGAGGTGGCTGTTTTATCTAATGCATAGAAACCAACTTAGTCAAGGAAAATAAAGAAACAGAGGAATATGTTCCAAATTAAATAATAAGATAAAACTCTAGTAAAGGACCTTAATGAAACAGAGATAAGGGATTTACCTGATAAATAATTCAAAACAACATTCACAAAGATGCTCACAAAGGTCAGGAGAATGATGTATAAACAAAATGAGAATTTCAACTAGGAGGTTTAAAATATAAGAAAAAAAAACAAACAGACAGAAATCATACAGCTGAAGAATACAACTAACCTGAAAAATTCAGTAAAATGGCTCAACATCAGACTAGATGAAACAGAAGAAAGCAGCAGCAAACTGAAAGACAGGGCAATGGAATGCATCCAATCAGAGGAGCGAAAAGAAAAAAAAAAATGAAAAAGAATGACTTTACAGCCATATAGAGAACATTCCATCTGAAAGCAACAGAAAACATATTTTTGAGTGCACGTGGAACATTCTCCAGGATAGATCATATATTAGACCACAAAACAAGTCTCAATAAATTTAAGAAGAGTGAAATCATACCAAGCATCTTTTCTGACCACAATGGTATAAAACTAGAAATAAATTACAAGAAGAAAACTGGAAAATCCACAAATGTGTGGAGAATAAACAAAATGTTACTGAACAACCAATATGTGAAAGAAGAAATCAAAAGAGAAGTCAAAAAATATCTTGAGACAAAGGAAGATGGAAATACAACCTACCAAAACTAAGGGGATGTAGCCAAAAGCAGTTCTAAGTTCATAGTGATAAGCACTGAATTAAGAAAGAAGAGAGATCTCAAACAACCTAACTTTACACCTAAAGGAAGTAGAAAAAGAGCCCAAAGTTAGTAGAAGGAAGGAATAACAAAGATCAGAGTGGAAACAAATGAAATAGAGACCTAAAAGACAATAGAAAAGATCAATGAAACTAAGAGCTGTGTTTTTTTCTTTTGAAAAGATAAACTAAAAATTTTGGCTAGATTCTTCAAGAAAAAAGTAGAAAGGAATCAAATAAAATCAAATCATAAATGAAAGAGATGCTACAACAGATACCACAGAAATACAAAGTAAAATTCTACTATGAACAATTATATGCCAACAAATTGGACAGCCTAGAAGATATAAAGTTCTTAGAAACACAAAACTGTCAAGACTAAACCATGAAAAAATATAAAATCTGAACAGACCAATAAATAAGCCCATACATTTATGGTCAATTAATTTTCAACAAAGCAGCCAAGGCTATACAATGGGAAAAGGATAGTATCTTCAATAAATGGTGTTGGGAAAACAGCCATGTGCAAAAGAATGAAACTGGATTCTTACACCATACAAAAAAATGAACTCAAAATGTATTAAAGACTTAAAACATAATAGCCGAAACCATAGAACTCCTAGAAGAAAATAAGCACTAAGCTCTTTGACATTATTGGTCTTGGCAAAGATTTTTTTTTTATTTGACACTAAAAGCAAAGACAACAAAAGCAAAAATAAACAAGTGAGACTATATCAAACTAAAATTCTTCTGTACAGCAAAGGGAACCATTAAGAAAATGAAAAGTCAACTTATAAAGAATGAAAGAAAATATTTTTAAATCATGTATCTGACAAGAGGTTAACATCCAAAATATTATGGGCAAAAATTAAAAATGGGCAGGGGCACCTGCCAGTCGGTTAAATGTCAGATTCTTGATTTCAGCTTAGGTCATGATCTCACAGTTCATGAGATTGAGCCCCATGTCAGGCTCCGTGCTGTCAGGTTGGGATTTTCTGTCTTCCTCTCTCTCTGCTCCTCCCCTGCTCACACACATACACACACACACACACACACACACACACACACACACACACATACATACACTGGCACTCTCTCTGTGTCTCAAAAAATAAATAAACATTTTTAAGTGTTTTTAAAAAATTGGGCAGAGTATTTGAATAGATATTTTTCCAGAGAAGACCTACAAATGGCCAACAGGTTCATGAAAAGGTGCTCAACATCACTAATCATTAGGGAAATGCAAATCAAATCCACAGTGAGATATCACCTCCTATCTGTTAAGCTGGTTATTATCAAAAAGACAAGATATAACAAGTGTTGGAGAGGATACAGAGAAAAGGGAACCCTGTGCACTGTTGATGGGAATATAAATTGATTCGGCTACTTGGAAAACAGTATAGAGGTTCCTCAAAAAATTAAAACTGAAACTATCATATGACCCAGCATTTCCACTGCTGGATATTAATCCAAAAGAATTGGGGGGCGCCTGGGTGGCGCAGTCGGTTGGGCGTCCGACTTCAGCCAGGTCACGATCTCACGGTCTGTGAGTTCGAGCCCCGCGTCAGGCTCTGGGCTGATGGCTCAGAGCCTGGAGCCTGTTTCCGATTCTGTGTCTCCCTCTCTCTCTGCCCCTCCCCCGTTCATGCTCTGTCTCTCTCTGTCCCAAATAAATAAATAAACGTTGAAAAAAAAATTAAAAAAAAAAAAAGAATTGGAATTACTGGGGTACCTGGGTGGCTCAGTCGGTTAAGCATCTGACTCTTGGTTTGGGCTCAGGTCATGATGTCACAGTTCACCAGTTAAATCCCCACATCGGGCTCTGTGCTTTCAGACTGAAGCCTGTTTGGGATTATCTCTCTCCCTCTCTCTCTGCCTCTCCCCTGCTCTCTCTTTCTCAAAATAAATAAACTTAAAAAAAATTTTTTAAGAAGGAGTGGAATTACTCTCTCAAAGAGATATCCATATCTCCATGTTCATTGCAGCATCATTTACAACATGTCAGCATCATTTACAACCTGTGTCCATCAGTGAAGGAATGGATAAAGAAAATGTGGTATCCGTAAATAATGGAATATTATTCAGCCATAAAAACAGGAAATTCTGCCATTTGCAAAAACACGGAAGGACATGGAGGGTATTATGTTAAACTACATAAGTCAGACAGAGAAAGACAAATGCCATATGATCGCAATCATATGTGGAATATAAAAAAAACCTGAATTCATAGATACAAAGAACAGATAAGATGTTGCTAAAGATGGAGGGGGAAGAGGGTGGGCACCATGGGTAAAGGTTGCCAAAAGGTACAAACTTCCAGTTATAAGATAAGTCCTGGGGATATAATGCACAATATGGTGACTATGGTTAACAAATACTATGTTGTATATTTGAAAGCTGCCAAGACAGTATATTTTAAAAGTTCTCATAAGAAACTTTTGAAGAAAAGAAACTATGAAGAAAAAAGTTCTTCATAAGAAAAAATTGTTAACTGTGTGAGGTGATGGATTTTAACTAAACGTATTGTGGCAGTCACTTTGCAACATATACCTGTATCAGATTGTTATATGTTATTTTTTAATGTTTATTTATTTATTTTTGAGAGAGAGTGGGGGAGGAGCAGAGAGAGAGAGAGAGAGAGAGAGAGAAAATACCAAGCAGACTCCATGCTCAGCACAGAACCCAACATGGGGCTCAATCCCATTAACCATGAGATGAAATCTAGAGTCAGATGCTAAACTGACTGAGCCACCCAAGCACCCCCAGATCATTACACCTAAAACAATGTTATATGTCAATTATATCTCATTAAAACTTTTTTAAGTACCAGTGTGTTTTATTTTCTTATACTCTAGAAGACATTCTCTCACCATTACCCAATAAAACTGGATATCAATATAAAAATAGCAAAAAACATTTTCTCTTAATCCCATGCTGATGATAATAATTTATTGTGTGCACTCTCCCTAGTCATTTCCTCTGCTAAGCATTTCTCATGCAGTATTTTGTTAAAAATATCTTCAAAATAAAAAAGAATTCATTGGCTGAGCTTATTGCAGATTGAATACAACAGAAGAAAGCTCAGTGAACTTAAAGGCTGGTGAGTGGAAACTCTGCAAAGTGAAGCATGGAGGGAAAAATTGATGAAAACAAAACAGAATATGAAAGACGTGTGAGATGTGAAAAAATAATCTCACACATGTACATCAGAATCCTAGGAGGAGACAGAAGAAATAATGGGTCTCAAGCCAACAATTTTCAAAGTCCAACAAAGACAGCAACTCACAGGTTAAAGAAGCTCTCAGCAAATCTCAAGCAGAACAAATAAAAAGAAAGCCACCCCTACGCACATTATAATTAAACTGCTAAAAACTGAAGATAAAAGGAACCCCTTAGGGGCACCTGGGTGGCGCAGTTGGTTAAGCGTCCGACTTCAGCCAGGTCACGATCTCGCGGTCCGTGAGTTCGAGCCCCGCGTCAGGCTCTGGGCTGATGGCTCAGAGCCTGGAGCCTGTTTCTGATTCTGTGTCTCCCTCTCTCTGCCCCTCCCCCCGTTCATGCTCTGTCTCTCTCTGTCTCAAAAATAAATAAACATTAAAAAAAAAAATTTAAAAAAAAAAAAAGGAACCCCTTAAAAACAGCCACAATAAAAAGACACACTACTTGCAGGAGAAAAACAATAAGAATGATGATGGACTTCTCAACAAAAACTATGGAAGCCAGAAGAATATGAAATACCATCCTTAAAATACTGGAAGAAAAGAACCCTGCCAGACTAGAATTCTATATCCTGCCAAAATGAGGCAAAAAAAAAAAAAAAAAGATATTTTCAGACAAATAAATGTTGAGAGAATTTACCATCAGTAGTACTGTATTACAAGAAATGCTAACTGAAGTTTTCCAGATTGAAGGAAAATGATCCTAGATGGAATCACAGAACTGCAAAATGAAAGAAAACGTAGCCAAGTGGATTAATATAACACAGTTCTTAATATAAAAAGACTATCAACTATTCAAAACAACAGTAACTGTGTATTATAGGAATTGTAACATATATGTATACTGTATGTCAAAAACAGCATAAAGGGCAGGGGGAAGGTAAAGAGATTACAATAAGGTTCTTACATTGTTCATGAAATGGTAAAACACTAAGTCAAGGTAGGCTGAGATACATTAAAAATCCATACTGTAATCCCTAAAGTACCACCTTGAACAAGGTAACTTTTCCAGGGTGAAGATAATGTTGTCTATTTAAGTTGTACCAGGAAATGCATTTTGTTGAAACTTACCAGGGGCACCTGGGTGGCTCAGTCGGTTAAACATCCGACTCATCTGGCTCAGGTCATGATCTCACTGTTCATGGGTTCGAGCCCTGCATCTGGCTCTGTGCTGACAGCTGGGAACCTGGAGCCTCCTTCAGATTCTGTGTCTCCCTCTCTCTCTGTCCCTATCCCCCTCACATTCGGTCTCTCTTTCCAAAAATAATTAAATGAACATTAAAGGGCACCTGGTTGGTTCAGTTGGTTAAGCGATCAACTTCGGCTCAGGTCATGATCTCACAGTTCATGAGTTCAAGCCCCGCATCAGGCTCTGTACTGACAGCTCAGGGCCTGGAGTCTGCTTCGGATTCTGTGTCTCCCTCTCTCTCTGCCCCTCCCCCACTTTCTCTCTCTCTCCCTCTCTCTCTCCCTCTCTCTCTCTCTCAAAAATAAATAAACATTAAAAAAATTAGAAGCCAACAGATGAAATCGGATGGAATAATAAAACTACTTTGATTAATCCAAAGGAAGTCAGGAAAACATAAAGAAACATATAACCGATAAGACAAATAAAAAACAAAGCATTAAGGTGGTAGGATTAAAGCCATCCATAACTATAATTACACTAAATGTAAATAGAATAAATTGCTTCATTTAGAGAACAGAAATGATCATACAACATAAAACAAGACAAAATAAGATCCAACTAAACGTTGTTTGCAAGAGATGCTCTTTAAATACAAGGGTACAGATTGTTGAAAATAAAAGGACAGAAAATAATACAACATGCAAACATTAACCATAAAACAGCTGATGCAAATATCTTAGTGTCAAACAAGGTAGACATAAATAAATAACAACAGAAAAGTCTCTGGCGAAATTGATGAACAAAGGAGAGAAGGCTTAGAACAATGTAATGAATGAATGTGGGCACATAACTACAGATACACACTTCATGTCACAAGGATAGACATATAGATCAATAGAATAGAATTGAGAGTCTAGAAATAGACCCACGTATTTATGATCAATTGATTACTGACAAGAGTGCCAGGACCTATCAATGGAGAGAGAATAGTCCTTTCAACAAATGGTGCTGGGATTTGACAATGGATAGCCAAATGCAAAAGAATGAGGTTGGACCTCTACTTCACACCATATACAAAAATTACATCAAAATGGGTAAAAGGCCTAAATGTAAAAACTAAAACTATAAAACTCAGAGAACAAAACATAGGGGTAAATCTTGACCTTGTGTTAGACAAAAGTTTTCTAAATATAATGCCAACAGCACAAACAAAAGAAAAAATGAATTGGACTTTATGAAAAGTATAACTTGTATGCTTCAAAGGATACTATCAAGAAAATGAAAAGACAAGCCACCAAAATGGGAGAAATTGTTTGTAAATCATACATCCAAAAAGGGTCTAATATCTAGAATATATAAAGAACACATAAAGAAAGCTCAACAATAAAAAGAGAAATAGCCAATTTTTAATATGGGCTAAGGACTTTAGTAGATATGTCGCCAAAGAAGATATACAAATGAGCAATAAGCATATAAAAAGATGCTCAATATCAGGGGCACCTGGGTGGCTCAGTCGGTTGAGCAACCAGCTCTTGATTTATGCCTAGGTCATGATTTCACAGTTATGAGATCGAGCCCCATGTCAGGCTCTGAGCTGGGCGTGGAGCCTGCTTGGGTCTCGGTCTCTCTCTCTCTCTCTCTCTCTCTTTCTCTATCCCTTCCCCACTTGCACTTGTGTGCGTGCATGCATGCACTCTCTCCAAATAAATAAACATTAAAAAAAAAAGACTGCCAATAACAAATGTTGATGAGGATGTGGTGGTGTGATTCTCCACTACACCACACACACACACACACACACACACACACACACACTGCTGTGGTGGGAATGTAAATGATGCAGCCACTTGGGAAACAATTTGGCAGTTCCCCCAAAAGTTAAAACATAGATTACCATATGGGCCAGCAATTTCATTCCTAGATACGCATCCAAGAGGATTAAAATCATATGTTTACATAAAAACTAGTTCACAAAAGGTTCACAGCAGTACCATTCATAATAACCAAATGTAAAAACAAGCAAATACCCATGAACTTATGAAGGGATAAACAAAATGCAGTATATCCCTACAATGGAATATTATTTGGCATTTACCAGAAGTAAGCTTTGACACATGCTACAACATGAATGAACCTTGAAAACATTAAGTGAGTGATGCCAGACAAAAGGGCACATATAGCATGAGTGTATCATATGGAATGTTCAGAATAGGCAATCCATAGAGACAGCTGATCAGGGTTTGCCTGGGGTAGGGCTCAGGAGGAATGGAGAGTGACTACTAATGGGTATAAAGGTTCCTTAGGGGCAATGAAAACATTCTGGGATTAGATGGTAGTAACAGATGCATAACTTGCTAATATTTTTCAAAAACACTGAATTTTATACTTTAAAAAGGTAAATTTTATGTTGTTTGAATTATATCTAAATCTAAAAAAAAGTTAGGTCGTTGTATTTGAAAAATTAGACAAAATGGATAAATTCTTGGAAAAATATAACCTGCCAATCTGATTCAAGAAACAATGGAAAGCCTGGATAGTATGATTATTCAAAAAAAAAAAAAAAAATTGAAGCGGTAGTTAAAATCTTATCCCAAAGAAAATACAAGGCTCAAATGGCTTTTGAAGCCACGAAACTGTCAATGAATTCTTTCAGAGAATAAAAATTCATATCATGAGACACGTATACCCATACAAAAACTAGACAATGACTATATGAAGAAGAAAATTATAAGCTTGTCATTCATAAATATAGATGCAGAAATTCTACATAAAATATTAGCATATCAAATCCAACAGTTATAAAAATGGTAACAAACCATGGATGGGTTTATCCAGCATTGCAGTGATGCTTTAATATTATTAAATAGAAGTTACTCACTTTTATAAGTAAATGAGAAAAAAATGTACACTATTTCAACAGTGTAGTAAAAGAATTTGACAAAATTCAATACCTGTTCGTGGGAAAACAAAATGTCTTAGTAGACTATGACTAAAGGAGAACTTATTTAAGCTGATAAAAGGCACTCCCAAAAACACATAAAAATCATTCTAGGTCGATGGAGCAGGTGCTCAGCCTTCAAGATCCGCAGGGGGAGGTGGCCGCTGAGCACGGGAGGAAGCCCCGCTTTTCATGGGGTGCTCGTTTCAGGCTGGTCCAGCAGTGGGCAGGGCCCGTGGAAAGCAGCGAGAACTTGCCATCAGGAAAACATGAAGAAATCCGAGGAAATTAACAAGGGAAAAAGAAAAGAGTATAACTTAACTACCTTTCAGAGAAGCAGAGGGACTCTGAGATCACACAGCAAAAGCAGAAGGCAGCTAATGAGAAGTCTGTGCAGATGAAGAGGAAATGCTGAGTGACTGTCTGGAAAACCTGGTGCTACCACCTAGTAGGTATATTATAAGCTCTGTGATCAAGACTTTGTAGAGTAAACAGTCATTACCTGTCCGGTAACAGATCCTTATAAAACTATTTTAAACGTTACCTCTCAGCTTGTCTTCGTGTGATGTTTTAGAGCCATTCTCCAAAAATAAAACACTAACCGTGCATGTGAAAAAAAAAATTATTCTAAATGAAGAATGTGTAGTTATATACTTTAAATCAGGAATAAGACAGAGATACTCACTACTGCCATTTCACTTCAACATCGTACTGTGTGATTTAGGGAACATAGACAAAAAACAAAATTAAAAGCATAGGAATAGAAAAAAAAAGAAATAAAACCGACAATATTGGTGGATTGTATAATTGTCTAGACATAAAATCCAGAGTCATTTAAATAACTGGAAATAAGAGGAGATTCCTAAATTTGATAATTTCACCGTGGTTGTGTAAGAGACTGTCCTTGTTCTCAATAGATACATGATGAATTATGTAAAGGTAAAGGGTCGTGGTCTCTGCAATTCATTTTTAAATGATTCTGCAAACCTAGAATCATTTTAATGGTAAAAGGTAAGTAACCTCGATTATATTACATTATATATATATATATATATATATATATATATATACACACACACACACACCCAGAGAGGGAGATAAAACAAATCTGGCAATATTATCAATGAGTGAATTTAGGTGAAGGATAATGGGAGTTCATTGCAACAGTTTTGCCAGTTTTTTGTAGATTCCAGATTTTTTTCAAACTGACAAGGTTAATGACAGTCATAGAAAAGTCTAGTAAGGTGATTGGATATAAGATTAATAATAAAAGTCCATTGCGTTTCATTGCATCAGCAACCAAAGACTTGGGAACTAAATTTTTTTAAAGGACTAAATTTATAATCACAAAACTGTATCACAAAGCTATAAACTACTTAAGAATAAATCTAAGAGCAAAAGAATGCAAGACTGATGTAGGAAATCACAAAGTTTGTTGAAACATTAGGAAAGACCTAAATCAATGGAGAAACAATCCATGTTAATGGCGAGGAAGAATTAATATCCTAAAGAGAATATTCTCCCCAAATTGATCTACAAATGCAGTACAACGTAAATACCAAAAGCGTTTTCTTAGTTTGCTTTTTGTAGAATTGAAAAGCTGCCATGTCATGTCAGTGGAGAAAGCAGAGGCTAGTCAAGAAACAGAGCTTATAGGGGTGCCCGGGTGGCTCAGTTGGTTAAGCGTCTGACTCCTGATTTCAGCTCAGGTCATGATCTCGTGGTTGTGAGATTGAGCCCCATGTTGGGCTCTATGCTGGGCACAGAGCCTGCTTGGGATTCTCTCTCTCCCTCTCTGTCTCCCCCTCCCCCCCTACACTTTCTCTCTCAAAATAAATAAATAAACTTAAAAAAAATAAACAGAGCCTATAAAATTAGTTACCTAACTGAGGGGAAAATAAAATTGGTTTGAGGGCACCTGGGTGGTTCAGTCAGTTAAGCATCTGACTCTTGGTTTCGGCTCAGATCTGATCTCACAGTTCGTGAGCTTAAGCCCCACATCAGGCTCTGCACTGACAGCAAAGAACCTGCATGGGATTCTCTCTCTCCCCTCTCTCTCTGCCCCTTCCCCACTCACACTCTTCCTCTTTTCTCTCTCTCTCCAAATAAATAATGAACTTTAAAAAAATTGCTAGTGTCATTCTAAGTAAGAAAATTTTTTAATTTAAAAGTAAAAAAATTAAAAATAAAATTGGTGTTGTAACTCATCCATACATAAAAATCATTTCCACCTATATTAGAATAAATGTCAAAAGCAAAACCTTATAATTTTATTTTTTTAAGTAATATCTGCACCCAACATAGGGATCAAACCCACGAGCCTGAGATCAAGAGTCACAAGTTCCACTGACTAAGCCAACCAGTGCCCCTCAAGAGCAAAATTTTTAAATGTTTTAGAAGACAATACTGTTGAAAATCTTTCTGACCTTGAGGATAAAGAAAGATTGGTTCAGAAACAAAAAATGCTACTTTTTTTAAAAGATTAAAAAATTTGACAATATTAAATTTAGCACTATGTTCATCAAAACCTTAAAATGAAAGGATGAGAAGATATTTGTAATGCCTAAAACTGACAAAGCACTACATCCATGATATATAAAGAATTCTTACAAATCAATAAAAAAGGAACCAACAGCTCAATTTAAAAATAGGCAAAAATAATAAATAAATAAATAAATAAATAATTAAAGCATTTCATGGAAGAAGGAAAAGGAAAACATTTGGTCCATACAATGGATTGTTAAATATCAGGGAATACAAATTAAAAGCACAATTATATACCACTATACACCTATTAGAATGTTAATAGACCAACCAATCCAAGTGTTGGCAAAGATGTGGAAAAACTCAAACTCTCATAAACTGCTGATGGGAATATAAAAGGGTTCCACTACTTTGGAAAATAGTTTGGCTTTGCCTAAAACTTAATCAAATGACCTAGCTATTCTAGTCCTAGGTATTGCCCAAGAGAAATGGAAGCATGTCCATACAAAGACTTGTATACAATGTTCTAGCTGCCTTATTGTAATAGCCAAAAACTGGAGACAATCCAATATCCCATGACTAGATGAATGGATAAACAAACTGTGTGTATCCACAGAATAGAATACTCAGCAAAAGAAAGGAATGATTCCGGATACTGGCAACAACCTGAATGAGTTTCAAACTAAGTACACTGGGTGAAGAAAGCTGGATTTTAAAAGTTATACCACCTGTATGCTTCCACTTATATAAAATTCTGAAAAATGAAAACTAAACTATATACCTAGAAACAGAAAGTAAATCAGTAGTTAACTGAGTAAGGGGAAAGAGGCGCAGGGCAGAAAAGAGGTGTTACAAAGGGTCACAAAGAAACTTTTGGTGGTGATGGATATGCTTATTATCTTGATTGTGGTATGATGTCATCAAAAGATCAAATTATACACTTGAAATATGAGCGGTTTGCTGGGTGTCGAGGGAAAAAAGCTTGCCATAGCTTGACTCTAGAGAACAGAATATGTCTTTTAGAGAGAAAATGCTTCTTTTTATGCAAATACCTCAATGGGCCTTTTTGGCTGGGAAAGTTGAAATACCTTGGGCTGGCATGGGGGTGGGTTGAGACTATAGAAGAGTCCTTAGCTCTATAAAAGAGAAATTTTTCACTTTAGGGAAAGAGTCCAGAATTCAGAGAAGAGAAGGATATGAGAAAGAAGCCTCCAGAGAAGTTGGAAGAGTCCCTAATAACCTACTGCTAGCAGAGACTATGGAGAACGATGGCCAATGAGAAATTCCCTGGGGTGGAGACAGTCATAGAACTTTGATACCTAATATTCACATGTAAATGGTTTCCTATTCTATGAAGTATTTCCCCTTCACCATCCCCAAACCTTTAGCTCAGTCTGTTCCAGACACTGGCCTTGAGTTCATGGTGTTAGGGGAATCCAAGAGGAAGGGACAGTTCTGCACATCGGAAGCAGAGAGAGAGAGAGGGCAGCAGGAATGTGACATCAGCTAAGATGAGTGGGAGCACACTGGAGGCAGCAATAAGAGGAGTAACTGGAAGGTAGAAGCATTCCACTCGAGAATGTTGAACTGGGGCGCCTGGGTGGCTCAGTCGGTTAAGCGTCCGACTTCGGCTCAGGTCATGATCTCACGGTTCGTGGGTTCGAGCCCCACATCGGGCTCTGTGCTGACAGCTCAGAGCCCGGAGCCTGTTTCAGATTTCTGTGTCTCCCTCTCTCTATGCCCCTCCCCAAACTCATGTTCTGTCTCCCTCTGTCTCAAAATAAGTCAACATTAAAAAAAAAATTTTTAAAAAAAAGAATGTTGAACTATTGAAGCACCTGTGTGGCTCGGTCGGTATTGAGAGTCCCGACTTTGGCTCGGGTCATGATCTCGCAGTCTGTGAGTTCAAGCCCCACATCTGGCTCTGTGCTGACAGCTCGGAGCCTGGAGCCTGCTTCAGATACCTATGTCTCCCTCTCTCTCTGCTCCTCCCCTACTCATGCTCTGTTTCTCTCTCATGCTGTCTCAAAAATAAATAAACATTAAGAGAGAAAAGAGAAAAAAAAAACTTAAAAAAAAAAAAAGAAACGTTGAAATATTAGGGCAGGGGACAGGACTTTCTGCAGCATGTGGGATAAGGAATGAAACATTTTCTTTGAGGATTAAAGGAAAGACTGACCCTAAACTAGCTGACTTTGTGAAGACCACTCTAGGACCATGCTAGCCATCACAGAAGTGACTCAGTAGGAACGGGGGGGTCACAGACAGACAATGACATGAATGGCACCCCCTGGAATTGTGCCTTGTGCTGTTAGTGCATCCTTTAGGTGCACTAGCTCTTTAGGTCAATAGCTCAAACCATTCTGAGTCCCTAAATTATCAATACCTACCTTACTCCCTGTCTCTCTTCTTTCTTATATGTATGTACAAAAAAAGGGAAGATTTTTAGTTTCATTTTCTTCACAGCATCATTCTTCCATGGCTGGACCAGAAAGGAACTCAACTCCTCTTCTCTAATTTCCCCTTAGTTCACCCCAAATAGAAGCCAACCAGATCCTTGTATTATCCCTGACTTGACCAAGTCCCATCCTTCCTCCAATAAAATATCGTTCCGAGGAGTTTCAACTGTGAACTAACAAGAGAAGGAATATATCAAGACAGTGTAGGTGGAAGGAAGGGGTTGGAGAAATGCATTTTCCCAGTTGCCATTCACTACCCCTCCGCATGGCTGGGCAGTAGGCTTGGAAGGACCTTTAGGTTGATATGTTCATGTTGATCACACCAATAGACAAGCCCCGTAACAATAGGAAGAAGCAATAACACAAGTAACTCCACACGTGTGCTGAGTGGCTCACAGCTTAGCCCCATGTCTACATACTTACCCTTGTGTACTTCCCTAACCTTTGTTAGGCTGTTATATTATCTTCGATCTTTTTTTAAATATTTAGTTATTTGTGAGAGAGAGAAATGAGAGGATAGAGAGAGTATAAGCAGGAGAGGTGTAGAGGAGGGAGGGAGACACCAGAATCTGAAGCAGGCTCCAGGCTCTGAGCTGTCAGCCCAGAGCCCAATGCGGGGCTCGAACCAACAAACTGTGAGATCATGACCTGAGCCAAAGTCAGAAGCTTAGCTGACTGAGCCACCCAGGTGCCCCTATCTTCCATTCTTACAAAAGGAAAATGAAACTTAGAAAGGTTAAATAGCGTGCCCAATTCTTCTGAGTCCAAACCACAATGCCTTTCTGCCATCTGAGATGCTATCCCAAACAAGTGCCAGGTCTAGTAGGACGTTTCAGTCAGGGATTATTAACCTAGGTCCCAAGGGGGAGACCCCCAAAGTGGGGAGTCCATGAACTTCTTTAGGATTTATTCAATCACCTCTAATTGAAATTTAGGGGGCGCCTCGCCTGGTGGCTCAGTCAATTAAGCGTCCGACTTGGGCTCAGGTCATGATCTCACGGTTCGTGGGTTCTAGCCCCGTGCTGACAGCTCAGAGCCTGGAACCTGCTTGGATTCTGTCTCCCTCTATCTCTGCTCCTACCCTGCTCACGCTGTGTCTCTGTCTCAAAAATAAATAAACATTAAAAAAACTGAAATTTAGCATTTCCTTCCATTTAGAATGTGGACAACAAACCACAGTAGTGGTAAGCAATACCTTGGACTTTGTCTCCAGGAGAAACCATGGACATTTTCATATCTTTGCTGTTGTTGCAAAATGCCTCAAAATACTGTTACATTCATCGGGATTTCAGAATTATGATTATTAAGTTCCTGCTGGATCTCATTACAGTGCATTAAAAAATAATCACATATGTTACTCTATCGCCACTTTTGTAACTGTGATTCATAAGTATCTTACGCATTTAAAAGCATTATGAGGGGAGTCTGGGTGGCTCAGGTCATGATCGTGCAGTTCCGTGAGTTCAAGGCCCGCGTTAGGCTCTCTGCTGTCAGCGTGGAGCCTGCTTTGGATCATCTTACCCTCTCTCTCACCGCCTTTCTCCTGCTTGTGGCTCTCTCTCTCTCTCTTTAAAAAATAACTTTAAATAATAAATAAATAAATAAATAAATAAATAAATAAATAATAATCAAGCGTTATGAGAAAGTACCTGTAGGTTCCTCATACTTGTCAAAGGGGTTTATAGTGCACACATACACTCATGCCAATGCACACACACACATACACACATATTTCCACACAGGTTGAAGGATGCGGCAAACGGTCAGCAATTGTGTTCTCCTCTTGTTCCTGTTTACGACCATATTGTACTGCAGATATTTATATGTCTTTCCTTCCTTGCTAGCGTGTGAGTTCTAATAAAGCAGGAGTGGTATCTTCTATTCCTTTGAGCCTTCAGTGCCTAGAATGGGGCTTGGCATTCGCTGAACAATCATTTATAGAGTATCTACTGTGGCATAAGGCTCAGGTCCCATTGGGGGTGGCTGAATAATGGAAAGACTCAAAGGGAGCAATGAATTCATTCACAAACTTGTTTGAGCATTCATTCATTCGTCCGCTTACAGGATTATCTAATGGCTACTCAACGCCAGCCACTGAGGTAGGCTCTGGGGAAAATAGGAAAATGAGATCTGAGTCCTTGTTCTCACAGGGCACCCATTCTAGCTAACGAAAAACAAGACTTCTGAAGACAGACAGGACAAATAGGAATGAGGTCACTCGTTCTGGAGTCAGAGTCGTAGGGAAAATCTAAGTTCTCAAGTCTATGTTTATTAGATCTTTTTAGCCAAAAGGTTACTGGGAGAAAACTAACCACAGGGTAGAAAACGTAGACTAAGATGCCCTTCATAAGAGGAAAAGTCTGTGGGGTCCACAGGAGGACAATTTACCTTGTTGTGTGGTTGCTGGGCTTGCCTAGCAAACCTTGTGGAGAAGTTAGTCTTCCCATTGCCCCCGGTGTTTCAGGGGCCGGCCTGTCCAAAGACAGCAAGATGGATGCGTGCCCTCTCTGCAGTTCTGCTCTGCTTCAAAGATTCTATGATGCTATCAATTAGTCAGAATGTGCAAGGTTGCCTAGATACCTTGGGGCTTCTTTTTCTTGTAGGAGGCCAGAGCTGGGTGACCTCCTCAAACCTGCCAAATGTGTGGTGAGAGACCAGGTGTGGGAGAATGTGGTGCACAACTGCCTGGATATCTGGGCCAGATCATCCGTCCAGGCAGGAGGGCAAGGGAGAGACACCCAGCAGACTAGGAGAGAAAGGGATGGGGGGCTGGGTGTGTCTTTAACACCGAAAAGGAGAGCTGCGAAAAGATAACAAGGACAGCAAGGTTTGGGGTTAAGACAAAATCTGATAAAGTGAAACATTTCCTGAAGAAGCATAACATCCAAATACAAAGAAATAAATTTAATGAATCCATACAACATCTCTTCCGAGAAGTATAACCTTAAATACAAAAAATAAGTTCACTTTGGTAAATCTAGGTCCCACCCACAGCAGTATCTCTACCTGTGTTCACTGAATGCGTGAAAAAATATTTCCTAGGGAACCTCAACTCCTTCATCTGTCCCCAGCTCCAGCTGGCCTCTCTCTTACCCTCCTTCGGCCTCCTCCATTCTGTCTGTCTGAACATCCTGCTTCAGCAAATGGTGACAGTTATCACTAGGAATTAAGTACATACATCAAAATCAACCTGGATGATCTGGAATATTATTCTTTTCAGTCTGTAGCCCATGATAAAGGCCTCTACTTTTTCCACGGAAAATTTCTTGGAACACTTCATTTTTCAATCACGCCTCCATCTAGTAAGTATTTAGTAAGAACAGCATAGTCCTGGCTTCCCTGCAGCACTACAAAAACGTATCTAACCAAGAGCTTGCAATCTACTAGTCCAGATGAGAAATGCCTACAGGTAACTCTGTGACAAGGTAGAATGTCACAGGTGGCTCAGATTAATGGGGAGAGGGGAGGTAGAGAGAGGAGAGAAAAAAGAGAGGACATCCACTTGGGCAATGGTCAGGGACAGGCCATCTCCACTTAGTTCTGGAGGGTAGAATGCAGACTAGTGGGCCTGTGGGAGGGGCAAGTTCTAGAGAGGTAGAAGTCAGAGTGAAGTCAAAAGGCCCTTCAGTCAGCTTTAGCTGTTCAAAAGCAAGAGCTTTAGGATCATGTGATAAATGCCCAGTCACTGGAAGTATTCATTCAAATGACATTTGGATAATTTACTAAAGATATTGTGGAAGATATTCCATATATTTCCCCCTGTTGGTAAGAAGTTTGGGCTAGAGAGATGCTCTCAGCAACTTCTGACTCTACGTGTGCCTTATTCCACCGGCAGAGCATGAAGTCAGCAAGCAAGCCTCCCAAATGAAACATTAATACCTCATGCAAAGAATCTTGGGAAATCAACATTCTTTATTCATTACTGTATTTCATACACCTAGCAGTCCTTTAAACACTATCAACAGCAGCAACACGAACCACATGTAAAATGAAAACGGGTGCCCCAAATGGCACCCTCCCAACACACACGCATATGGAGAAGCACAATCCTACAGGCTGCTGACATTACTCACTTTAAGCATGAAAAGATTCCTACAGGGCTGCCTGGAAATCAACCTTCTTCATCCTGGAGCTGATACTCCGAAGTCTTTGTTCTCTTTCCATGTTTGAAGTCAACATGACAAGTTAAGGACAAGTTAGATTAGATTTCCAGTTTATTACATGAGACCCTATCCTTCTCAAGTGTGCATCCACAAGTGAGGACCCAATCTACTATAAGCAATGGCTGAAGCATTCCAGTGGGGGACTCGGCCAGCCAGGCCTCACGGGCAGATTGCATGTATGTTTCAAGTCCAACAGCCACAGGACCCAAAGCCATAGAGAACTAGCAGCTTGGGCCTCAACTGAAAAATTTGCTAAAAAGGGATCTCTCAGGGCCCAACTGCTTTGATTTTACAAGTTGGCCCATCTTTGGCCCAAATGTGCCAATGACAGGTATCATTTAATGCCCTTGAAAAAAAAAACACTGAGTAACAAAATGCTAAGAGTACCCGAGAACCCGGGGTTCTCTTCCGGTCATCCAGAATGTGAAGTCAGCTAGAAGCTTGCCTGTTGGTCCCTGACCGACTCATCTGCCAGAGGAAAGGCTGGTCAGTATCCAAGGCATGTGGGGCCCAACCCTGAGGGAGTCCCTATTTCTCCTTCTGTGCCTGCTGTAACCTCTTGGCCACAGCAGTGATCAGAGCAGCTCCCTTTCCACTCCCATCTTCTGACAGCATGAGTGTCACATCACATCGAGGGAGCTAGTTCTTTCACGGTTTCCTGCAATATCCGAGAAAAGCTACAAAAAAGAGAGAGAGAGAAACATCATCAGCACTCACATAAGGGATCAACATATTTGTGAATAATTCCAATCTAGTTTGTTCCTTCCAGCTTGCTTCTCAAGGCTCTAGAACAGCTTCATACACCTCTTCCTAAATAGCTGTTTTAATCTTAACCTTTTGTTGAGCAACTATTAATGCCAGAGGCTACTCTAGGTGTTTTACATACAGAATATACATACAAAGTGTAATAACAGTTTAAAAGCATTTATTAGTATTTTCACAACATTAAAAAAAATTGATGCTCAGAAGTTAAGAAATTTTTCTAAGCTTGTACAACTAGTAAGTTATATTAGGACTTGAACCAGGCCTATCATGTTCTCAACCTCACATTTTTTTTCTTTCTTTTTTTTTTTTTTTTTTTTTTTTTGGTTCAAAAATCCCTAAATGTTTATTTTGAAAAATTTCAAACTTACTATAGAGCTGAAAGAATAGTTTGCTGAATGCCTGAACACCCTCTGCCTACACTCAACAAAGTTATAATTTTATCCTACTTGCTTTATCCATTCACCTATCCATCCTTCCCTCCCTCCATTGATTTTCCCCCAAAGCACATAGTTGGCCTCTCTCAACTATCCTTTGATATATTAAATCCATTTGAGGGGACATCTTGTAAGTTGAATTACCAGGGCAGTCTGTGAGGTCAAAGAATGTTTAACAGAGGCCTGGGCATCTAGGCCCCATGTCCTGTGATCCTGTGTTACCATGAACGGTACAAGTGGTGTTCATCTCTGAGGGCCAGCATGCTAGAGCAGGTTCTGAACCCGACTCCATCACACAGCCAGTGGGTGACTCTGGCCAACCGCTGATGCTCCCTGGGGCCCTACTGGTTATGTAGTAGGAGAAAGTTTGAGGTCTTCTTGAAGGCACAGCAGGGTGGTTAGCTCCCAACTTTCCAGAAGAAAGGAGAAATGGTTTAGTGGTCACAGGTCAATCAAGTCTTTCTTTCTTTCTTTCTCTTCTTTCCTTTCTTTCTTTCTTTCTTTTTTCTTTCTTTCTTTTTTCTTTTCTTTCTTCTTCTTTCATTTCTTTAAGCATACAATTCAGTGTTTCTTAGCGTATTCACAAAGTTATGCAACCAGCACCACTATCTAATTCCAGAACATTTTCATCATCCTAAAAAAGAAACTCCATGCCCATTAATAGTCACTCCCCATTCACACCAACCCCCAGGTGCCCCCCTACTTTCTATCTCTATAGATTTGCTTATTCTGGACATTTCATATAATGGAATCGTATAGTAAGTGGCCTTTTGTGTCTGGCTTCTTTCAATTAACACGATATTTTTCAAGGTTGGTCAGAGTTATAGCATGTGTCAGTACTTCACTCCTTTTTATGAGTACTAGTCCATTGTACAGATACACTACATCTTGTTTATCCACTCATTGCTTGGTGGACATTTGGACTGTTTCCCCCTTTGGTTATCATGAATAGTTCTGCTATGAACATCATCAACAAGTTTTTGTGTGAACATGTTTTCAGTTCTCTTGGATACACCTCGGAATGGAATTGCTGGGTCATATGGTAACTCTATGTCTATCTTTTTCAGTAACTCCCAAACTGTTTCCCACCAGCAATGTATGAGGTCTCCAATTTTGCCATATCCTCATCAACACTTGTTAGTGTCACTCTTTTTTTATTATAGCCATCCTAATGAGTGTGAAATGGTACCTCATGGTTTTGGTTTGCATTTCTCCAGTGACTAACGATACTGAGCATCTTTCCACATGCTTATTTGCCACTTACACATCTTTGGAGAGATGCCTATTTAGATCCTTTGCCCATTTGTTGATGGGGTTATTTGTCTTTTTAATTGTTGAGTTGTAATTGTTCTTTCTATTTTCTAGGCAGAAATCCTACATCAGATATATGATTTGCTAATATTTTCCATCATTCTCTAGGTTGCCTTTCACTCTGTCGTATTCTTTGATGCACAGAAATTTTTAATTTTTATAAAGTCCAGTTTACCTATTTTTTCTTCTGTTACCTATGCTTTTGATGTCATATTTAAGAAATCATTGCTTAATCCAAGGTCACAAAGATTTATACCTATGTTTTCTCTTAAGAGCTTAATAGTTTGATCTCTTAAACTCAGGTCTTTGATCCATTTTAAGTTGATCTTTGTAAATGGGATGAGGTACGAATCCAACCTCATTTTTTTTGCAGGTGGATATCCAGTTGTTCCACCATTTTCTGGAAAAAATATTCTTTTCCCATTAAAAGGTCTTCACCTTCTTGTTTAAAATCCCCTGACCATAAATGTAGGGGTTTATTTCTGAGCTCTCAATTCTAGTCCGATGATCTCTATGTTTATCCTTACGTCAGTACCACATTGTTTTGAGACTGTAGTTTTATTGTAAATTTCAAATAGAGAATTGTGAGTTCTCCAAATTCTAACTAGTCTAAGTTCCTTGCATTTCCGTATGAATTTTAGGATCAACTTGTTGATTTCTGCAAAGAAGTCTCCTGGGATTTTGATCATGATTGTGTCGAATGTGAAGATCAGTTCGTGAAGCAATGCTACCTTAACAATATTAAGTCCATTAACATAGGCTGTCATTCTATTTAGGCCTTCTTTGTTTTATCTCAACAATGTTTTCTACTTCTCAATGTACAAATCTTACATTCCTTTTGTGACATTTATTGCTAATTATTTTATTCTTTTTGATTGTGTTGTAAGTGGAATTGTGTTCTTAATTTCATTTTCAGATTGTTCATTGCTAATGCATAGAAATGCAATTGATTTTGTGTATTGATCTTGCATCCTGAAATCTTGCTGAACTTGTTTAACAGTTCCAATAGTTTTTTGTAGATTATTAAGGGTTTTCTGTATACAAAATCATGTCATCTACAGACAAAGATAGTTTCCTTTTTGCCTTTCCAATATGGATACTTTTTATTTCCTTTTTCTTGATTAGTTGCCCTGGCTAGACTTGCCCTTGATTTTCCCTTTGAAGTCACATATGTTTGGTCTGGTCTGACAAGCCTCTGCTTGAATCACGTCTGGACTGAGAGACAAAAACCATGCAACCATCTGGAGGCAGTGCCAAAGCAGGACAATGTTGAACAGCAGTGACAAGAGTAGGCACCCTTGTCTTGTTTCTGATTATAAGGGCAAAGCATCCAGTCTTTCACCAGTACGTATGAAGTCAATTGTGGGTTTTTCATAGATGCTTCATCAGGTGGAGTCCCTTTAGCTCTAGTTTGTTGAGTGCTTTTATCATGAAAGGTATTGTATTTTATCAAATGCTTTCTCTGCACCTGTTGAAATGATCATGTGGTTTTTGTCCCTTGGTCAAGTCTTGGTTCAAGGGAGAAGAGGCTCGCAGGAACCACATCAAAAGTAAGCGATTGCAAGGGGGGAAACAAGAAAAGATACTAGGCGGTGATTTTGGAGAATTAGTCATCACCATAGGAGGGGCTAAGGATCAGGGGTTACAATAATAGTATGTTCATGTATATATTTCAGTATGATTGGAAACTTTTATAAGCTTGTTAATACTTTTCATTTTCACCAAAACAAAATGTTAAACATTAAATGAAAACAATAGCTTTCATCATTGACCTTTTTGTGATGTGCCATGCACTCTACAGATACTGTTTAACTTAATCCTCGGGGCACCTACGTGGCTCAGTCAGTTAAGCGTCCGACTTTGGCTCAGGTCATGATCTCGTGGTTCATGGGTTTGAGCCCCGAGTCAGACTCTGTGCTGCCAGCTCGGGCCCTGGAGTCTGCTTTGGATTCTGTGTCTCCCTCTCTCTCTGTCCCTCCCTGACTTGCGTCCTCTCTTTCCCTCAAAAATAAGTAAACATCAAAAAATTTTTAACTTAATTCTCACAACCACTTATGAGGTAGGTAAGATTTTTGTTGTCATTTTACAGATTAAGAACTGAGGCTCAAAGAGGGTGAGAAACTGACCCTCAGCCTTCCAGCTTCTAAGTGGTGGAGCCAGGATTCAAACCTACATTTCCTGATGGGGCTCTCAATCCTTCTGTGCACTGCCTCTGAGCTAAGAAAGTTATAACCAGTTCATACTTGGCAAACGCTCTATGCTGTACAAAACACTCAGTTCTCGTCACTTCCCTGTGAGGTCAGGTGAGAATATGTTAGTAATAATGGCTTGTATTTGTGGAGCACTGTGTCAAGTACATGTAGGAACTCAATCCTCATGTGGCCCTATGAGGCAGAGATTATTACTACCTGCCTTTTACTGGTGGAGATCAGGGGGTTCAGAGAGGATGGTGAGTACTCCCACATCCTACCACTAAGACACAGAGCCACAAGGGCTCACACCTTGTCTGCTAGAGCCATGGGGTCCACTTTCAGCTTCAGCACCCTCCCATCCCCACCTCTCTGGGGCACTTACTGAGGGTGCAGCTTGTACAGGGTGCCATCCACACCCACGGTGACCTTCAGGTTCTCAAGCCCCTGGTCTTCCCTCCTCTTCTCCACGATGGCTGCCAGGCCAGCGCCATAGAGCTGGGCTGCCCGCCGGGACACAGCTCCGCACACCTCCTTCACCACAATGCTGTCCTCACACGTGCTGTCCAGGCCAAGCTGCTGCAGGATCCTCCTGACCTGGAGGAGGGCCAGCCGATCGCTGCAGACAAGCAGAGCGGGATGTCAGGACCTGCTTCGGGGGCCCCGGAACCTGCTCCACATGGCTCACAGCCCCCCGTCCCAGATGCCCTAGGCAGAGGGAGGAGAAAATGATCCAAGAAATGGCTAAGTTAGAGCAGAATGCCACAGAAGCTGAGACTCAAGAAAGTCTGCCGCCCCCAGGAAGTCCCATCATCTTTACAAAATAAAGCGTAGCACACAGTTTCTCACACCACGTCTAAACTCTCCCACTGAGCACGCCAGCTCCTGCTGCCCTGCTGTTTGATGAGAAGCTAGCTTTCCTTCTATTTAACTTTTTCTGATTTCCTGCTTTCTCTTCCCAACTAGACTACATGTCCTTGAGGGTAAGACTATATTCTCAGTAGTAGCCAGCATAGGGCTGTGTATATTCAGTGCACAAGTGAAAAAATTAATATACAATGTACCATCAGCACCTTTGTGAGCAGGAATCTGCACGTGGGACCACGAGCATGTATGCACGTGCAAAGCACCCATCGCGGGGACAGGCTGGCCTTGAGTCTAGACCCTGATTCTCTCATGGTGAACTTACAGAGCTCTGACTCCCAAGCTAAACAATGTGAAATTATATCCTTGACTGCCTCAGGGAATACTTAGAGAAGAAGAATGTTATCAAGAGAGAACTGAGAAAAAAAAAAAAAGAGAGAACTGAGAAAGAATCTATACGGCTGTATAGTGGGTTCAGCAGGTAAATGGTGGCACAGCCAGATAAGAGAATCCTTTGTAAACCTTAGAGATGAATTTGCATGAGACTATTTAATGCTATGGCAAGTATTCATGACACATTAAGTGAAAAAATAGATTATAAAATACTATGTGCCATATGATCTTGGTTTTCATGAATGTGCATCCTTGCATAGAAAAAAAAAGCAGAAGAAAATCTATTCGGTTGCTGGTAGGATTACCAGAAGGTTCTTATTTTCTTGCTTTTACTTTTGAGTGAGCAATATGTGTATAGGAAGAAAAAAAGGGGATTTTTTTTTAAGTCTGTAAAAAAATAAAACCTGAAATTCTTTCCACAGTCCCAGCCTTCATAGTTTACCTTGTTCTTTCTGTTTTATTTTTTTTTTAAGTTTATTTATTTATTTTGAGAGAGACAGAAATAGTGTAAGTGGAGGAGGGGCAGAGAGAAAGGAGAGAGAGGGAATCCCAAGCACAGAGCCCAATGTGGGGCTCAAACCCACGAAGCTGTGAGATCATGTCCTGAGCCAAAACCAAGAGTCAGGACGCTTAACCGACTGAGCCACCCAGGTGCCCCCACCTGCTTCTTCTTTCGTCTACATTCCCCCGCTCAATCCTCAGAGCAATCCTTGGAGTTAAGCAGTAGAGTACTTATTTTTTATAAGGAAAGGAATTGTCCAGAAAGGTGAAGCAACTTGCCTCAGGTCACACACCACAAGCAATCTTAAACTCAGACTCTGAGACTATAAGCCTAAGACACTCCCCACAACCCAAGAATCGCTGTTGCATCCATTGGACAACGTGCTTTGAAATGGACCACAGACAGCATAGCACCTACCATTCCCAACTGGTACCAGATTGGATGTGATTTTCTTTTTATACCATGAAGTTTAAAAACAAATAAAATAACTAGAAATAGGAAACCAAAGCATCCAAAGCAGACACCTTTTGTGTGGCAGAAGCAAATATTTCTGGAGGCATATAGGTCCTGCTAACTTACTCTTGTCCAAGAACATCTTCCTTTGTATTCAGGACACACACACACACACACACACACACACACACACACAGCAAAGATAGTCAATGTGCTTATCTCTTGCACATGAGGAAGAAATCATTTTTCCCCACAGCAAAAGAGGATCGCTCTGGTCATCAACAGTGATGACTTTTAACTTGCACTTTTGAATCTAATAGGTTGAAGAGCAGACAAAAAGGGATGCTGGATATCTGCTTATCACAACTTCTGAAACACAAAATTGCTGCTGCTGCTGCTGGTGCTGATTCCACCACCATCTCCTTAGACAGCAAGAACGGCCCTACAACAGTCCATCTGATTTCTCTAAGTACACTGCTTTCACTTCTAAAGAGTTTTCTGTTTTTCCCAAAGTGATTTGTGGCTTGCTGGCATCTGGCCATGCAGACCAGGGAAATTACATGAATGAATGCAAATTGAAAGAAATTCCAAATACAAAGCCTCTTGACAAGAACGGCGCTGGTAGGGAGAAAAAAAAAAAAAAAGCAGTGACATTGACACATTTGTACATAACTGGTGGTGGTGGAAAATGGAACCACCTTTTCAGAAGTGTGTCCACAGGGAAATGCTTCTTTTAACCAGATACTTCTACTCCTGAGGAAATAATTTGTGAGCTGCAAATGATTACACAAAAAGAATAATTATGGTGTTACTCAGAACTGCGGAAATCCATAAATTATAAGCTAGACATCTTATACTAAAGGGAGAGTTTAGTAAATTATAGTATAGCAATCTAATGTAACATTATGCAGCCATTTTAAATGATAATTACACCAAAGACTTGAGATGGGGAAGTCTCTAGAAGTATTCCAGATAAAAATTGCAGGAGTATTAGCATTAACTTCCCATCATTTTACAATCTCAAGTGAAATCACAGATCTTGGCAATAAGCACCAGTGACTACTTACATCATAAAAGACAGACAGTAGTGTCTAGGTGGCTCATTCAGTTAAGCATCCAACTGTTGATTTCGGCTGAGGTCACGATTTCACATCCTGCATTGGGCTTGGTGCTGACCGCATGGAGCCTGCTTGGGATTCTCTCTCTCTCCCTCTCCCTCTCCCCCTCCCCTGTTCCCACTCTCTTTCTCTCAAAATAAGTAAACTTAAAAAAAAATAAAAGTAAACAAAAGAGAGACAACTCAATGCCACTTCTGAAACATTCTTGTCCAAAACTCAACACTGAATCTAACCATGCATCTAGGTCTAACTATGAAATTGTAGAAAATATAAGAGAGAAGAAAATCCTAAATGCTATAACCAGCAAAATCTAGAACACAGGAAACTTCTAGGAAAAATAAGTTTCTTCATCCAATATATTCCAAGGGGAAACAAGAGAAGTTTATATATTAAAAAGATTCTTATATATATCAAATGACCTGTCTGGACCTTGTTTGGATATTGATGCAAACAAATGCACTGTAAAAACCATTATTTTTAGGCAATTTGGAAAATAGAAACATTGGCAGGATATTTTGAGTTTAAGGTTTATCATTAGCTATTTTAAGTGTGGTGATGGTAATGTGGTTATGTTTTTTTTTAAAGAACTAATATTTTATAAACATATTTTAAAATAATTATAGGGGCACCTGGGTGGCTCAGTTGGCTAAGTGTCCAACTTCGGCTCAGGTCATGATCTTGCGGTTCATGAGTTCAAGTCCCCTTGTGTGGCTCTGTGCTGACAGCTCAGAACCTGGATCCTGCTTCAGATTCTGTGTCTAGCTCTCTCTCTATCCCTCCCCCACTCATACCCTGTCTCTCAATAATAGATAAACATTAAAATTTTTTTTAAATAACTCCCATGTTTATAGCAGCACTATCAACAATAGCCAAAGTATGGAAAGAGCTCAAATGTCCCTCAATGGATGAATGAACAAAGAAAATGTGGTATACACACACACACACACACACACACACACACACACACACACAATGGAGTATTACTCGGCAATCAAAAAGAATGAAATCTTGCCATTTGCAACTACATGGATGGAACTGGAGGGTATTATGCTAAGTGAAATTAGTTAGTCAGAGAAAGACAAAAATCATATGACTTCACTCATATGAGGACTTTAAGAGACAAAACAGATGAACATAAGGGAAGAGAAACAAAAAGAATATAAAAACAGGGAGAGGGACAAAACAGAAGAGACTCATAAATAGGGAGAACAAACTGAGGGTTGCTGGAGGGGTTGTGGGAGGGGGGATGGGCTAAATGAGTAAGGGGCATTAAGGAATCTACTCCTGAAATCATTGTTGCACTACATGCTAACTAATTTGGATGTAAATTTTAAAAAATAAAAAATAAAATTAAAAAAGTTTTTAAACAGTTATAGATAAACTCACATAAAATGTGAGATTTGTTTTGGGGTGCCTGGATGGCTCAGTCGGTTAAGCGTCCAGCTTCGGTTCAGGTCATGATCTCGCGGCTCATGGGTTCCAGCCCCACATCGGGACTTTGAGCCTGGAGCCCACTTTGGATTCTGTGTCTCCCCCTCTCTCTGCCTTTCCCCCGCTCACGCTCTGTCTCTCTCTGTCTCTCAAAAATGAATAAACGTTAAAAAAAAATTTTTTTTTAAATGTGAGATTTGTTTCAAATTCATCCAGTTTAGGGGTGGGAAAAGCAGGAATATATCAATGAACCAAGTTTGGTCATGAGTTGATGATTATTGAAGGTGGGGATGCAAACAGTCAGTTCATTTTACCATTCCCTCTATTCTTCTATGTTTAAAACTTTTCAGGGGCATCTGGGTGGCTCAGTCAGTGAGTGTCTGACTTCGGCTCAGAGCATTACCTTGCCATTCACGAGTTTGGGCCCCGCGTGGACTCTGTGCTGACAGCCTGGAGCCTGCTTCCAATTCTGTGTCTCCTTCTCTCCCTGCCCCTCCCCCGCTCGTGCTCTGTCTCTGTCTCTCAAAACTAAATAAATAAATGTTTTTTTTAAAAATGCAAAAAGAACTTTTCATAATAAATCATAAAATAGAAACCAGAATTATAACTGACAATTGTCCTGTACAATCACTGAATAAACAATATACAGAATGATATGTGTAGTATGATTGCAATTATGCAAATATGTTTACACACTTTTAAAAATTTGAAAGGGAACATGTAAAAATCAAAACAGCTATATTTGGTCATGAGCATATAGGTGATTTTTTTTTAAAGAGTTTTCTTTCATATTATGGACACATCATCTTTTTAGGAACAAGAGAGGATCATTTTTCAGCCTAAGCTAAGTCCTGTGTAACAGTTTAGGAACCTCAGGGCCCAGGCACGCAGCTGGCCCTTCAGTTGTGTCCTGTGGTCCTGATGCAGCTGGAGAGACAGAGCAGCTCTAGGAGGAAACCCCTTGCCCAGCCAGGCCCTTACTATTTTTATTTTTAAATCTCAAGCCTGCTGGACCCCAGCATGACAGCAGCACATCCCAATCAGTGACTCTCACACCAATCAGGTGAACCTGCTCACACATCACCTTTCAATCTGGGACAGGAACTTGGTTTCAAAGATGCCCCTGGTCCGGAGACGCTCTGAAATCTGCCCACGGAAAAGGAGACCGTGCTTGGTGAGGTCAATCAGGATCTGCCGCACAATCTCCCCCAGGTACATCCCACTGGTCATTTTCTCATATCTGTTTGGAGAATAGAGATAAGATTGGTAAGAGCAGGAAAATCAGCACTGGTGAGTGGTTCACAAAAGGACCACGGGTCTGGGTATGGAAGGTATGCCCATTGGCATCCAACAACTGCCTGGTTTGGAGTGGTTCGGAGTGGGCTGTAGATCCAGAGAAATGCAATGCAGAAGTCTGCATGATGTGAGAAAGCCAGTCTTTGGAGCCATGTTGACCAGGAAGAAGCCAGGCCCCAGCTCTCCCACATACTAACCGTACGACCTGAGCAAGCACTGTAAGCCATCATCTATAAAACAGGGAGCAAACTCCTGGTCCCACAAGAGTATTGGGAGGCCAGCATCTGGCGCAGAGCAGGCACTGAGCAAAAAGTGAGTCCCTTGCCAGGTCCCAAAGCCCGTTCTCCTTGGCTTTGTATTGTAAATCTGGTCTACTAGATTCCCCTTGGCTTTGTATTTGGAGAAATCTAGAGATTCACTAGAGATTCTCTCCATGAAATAATAAACTGCACACACCCGGGGTTCTTTAAAAATATTGGCTCTCCTCCCCCTTTCTACCAGGCTATGAACTCCATAATGGAAGGAACAAGAGGAAAGGGGGCTCTGTAACCAACAGGCACTGACCAGACACTGCACAGGCATCTGCAACAGTATTAATAACAGTGATGTGGAGCTAGATAGCCACTTCCTGCAGGGTCAAGTGGAAAGCTGAGTATACCTGAGACTTACGTGCTGGACTTGTACTCACTTAACTGCTTGGGACCTCATCAGTCTAAGAAACCAAGACTTAGACAAATAATGGTGACAGCAAGGCAAATTCAAATGTGTTGCCCCCTCAAACTCTCACTCTAAAAATGTCAGCCTCCGGTGGATTCAGACACAAAACTGAGTCAGAAGGAACTTGCCCCTTCAGAAGAGCCATGATACTCAAATGCCCCAACTTGGGATTCAGAGACAAGGTTCCTTCTTTTTGGATCAACCCCTGGTTCAGCTGGGCTGACCACAACTCACCTTCCTCTCAGCTACAGAGACTAGTGCCAAAGGAAGACCAGGACCATTAAGGCTGGTCTTGGCCTTGCCCAAGCATCTTCCTGTACAGTGTTCTCAGCTCCCTAGTTACCAAGGCATCTGTGGCCCAGGTATCTCATTACATGTCCTATCTGTTCAACTTCTCCACGTGGATATCATCATCATGATAAATCTATATTTTCATCTTATTGTATATATTAAGATACTGAGTTTCATTGTGACAAACACCATATGGCCTGATAGTAAAACATTTACAATCTGGTCCTTCACAGAAAAAGTTTGCCAACACCTGCTGCCACGGATGGGCCTGGGTTAATTATCAATTCCTAGCATGTTACCTCTATTCTACCCGCCGCTTTCTCTCTTAATCAAGAAGCTCAATGAGAACACAAGTGAAAATGTACTCTATTTTTTTTTAAAGAATCATTCATTGCTTTCAGCATTTTTAGTATGACTGGTAACTGGAACATACCTCACAAGTGATTGTGACCCATGGTGGGACATGACATCATGACTAAGAACCAGTACTCCCATCCATCACTTGCTGCCCCACCCCCACCCCCAACTGCAACAGAAGTCACCAGAGTGGCAGCCAGCTCTTGAAAGGCTGAGGATGTTGACCCCTAAACTGGATTTACTAGAAGCCCACCCTGAGAGGGCCTACTAAGTCAGCATTCCCCTGCTCTGTGACACTTGGCCCGTGGTGAATGGACTTTGTAACCATCTCTGAATCACTTCCAAAGCCACCACTAGACCTTATGTCACCTTATGGTAATTAGAAAAAGGTACCTCTCCTTTCCACCTGTTGGGAACTTGCCCTGTGTTTTGTTTTTGTTCTAGTAAGACACTTCACTGACCTCTGATGGAGAGTTGTAATAAAAATACAAAGCTGTACTGTCTATGATATGAACATAGTACCCTCCCCCAGAGCTGGTAATGTCGTACACAGCACAACATGCATAAATACACACATCTGCCCTCCTCACCTCTGTTTGCCAGGGTTCAAAGACCCCTCATCCACCTTCTCGTCATATTGCGTCCGGATGTCATCTATGCAGCCATTATCTCCAAACCCTCCCCACTCGGTGTTAATGCACATCTTCCCTTCGTCTCCTTCCACCAGCTCGATGTTCTTCATCTCCTCCATGTAGCACATGTTGCTGCCTGTTCCTAGAAGGAATCATGAAGGGACTTTAGTCTTCAAAAGACATCACCAAGTCCTAAAGAAGCAGAGGAGCACAGTGGATGGGAATTTAGGCTTGGAGTCAGATACGACTGGGTATGAGTTCCAGCTTAACACTCATCACTAGGCGACCATAGACAAGTATCTCATCTTTTAGGGGTCCAATTTCTTCATCTGTAAAAAGGAAATAACACCTGCCTTATAGATTTGTTATAAAGGAAAAAATGAGATGGTGTTCATAAGCTTCCTCCACATAGTAAGCATCCAGGAAAGGGGTCCCTGAGATAACACCATCCTCCTCCTCCTCATCACCGTCATCATCACATCACATCATCATCCTCTTCCTCATCATCACTGTAAGCTATAGGCACACAAAGTGAGCTCCCAAGTAGTCACAGTTAGCAGCCAGAGCTAGAAGGGACCATGAGGAATTATCTAGTCTTAGAAAAGTAAACATTGGCATCCATAGGCCACCTTCTTTCTCCTTTGCTCATGACGTGGTCTCAGAACTATTCTCCGAGCAACAGCCCAGGCAGCGACTATATTCAATCAAGCAAGTCTCACCTCTTTGTCCTCCTAATTCTAGCCTGACCCCTCCCACAGATGAGGAAACTCAAGTCCAGACAGAAGGAGTAACCCGCCCACAGTCACAAAATGGTTAAGAGTTTCTGGGAGATGAAACTCTTGGCTGGCATTGAAGGCATCTCACTCTACCCCCTCTCCTTGTTCTAGCCACTGTTCACATTCAGGGAGTCCAGACAACCAACTGGAACAACTTTCCCGGATTCTGTCATTAGTAACCTGTGCCTGTCACTTGATGCCTATCATCTCCATCTTCATCTGTTTAAACCCCTTCCCTTTGCCAGTTGGAGTCATCCCCTTGAAATCCACCCTTCTGCTTAATCACTGCTGGACTTCTCCCAAAGGTCCCTAAAATACCTATATTATATGCCAGGCCACTCCCTTCTCTTCTCTTATACCTCTCTTCTTCTTTCCAACTCTTCCCCACCCTGTGCACCCTGACAGCCAGAAGAGGTCAGATAACAAAGGAGATGTACATTGGAGCCGCATGAAAATCTAGTTCCTTCAGCCCTAGGCCCACATGATCCAACTATGGTCTCTTTCCACCCAGGATAATTTGCCTCAACGCCCTATATTGAAAATCATTTCTTTCTATGCCATTCTCCTTCCTCAACAAAAGGGCAACATTGGCTTAGGACCCTTAAGGAGAAAGATATTAAGTAAAGATTTAGAAAGTAGGAGATCTGGAATCCTAATCTTAACTTCATCTCTGCCTTGGTCAAAGCTGGCTTTAGACTCGCTATGTAATGGAAAAATGGTCCCCATGTACTTCCCTATGTTAAAAGGAAGCCACCAGGAAGTCCCGGGTGGCTCAGTTGGTTAAGCATCTGACTTTGGTTCAGGTCATGATCTCACAGAGATCTCACAGAGTCCTCATCGGGCTCTGCACTGACAGCTCAGAGCCTGGAGCCTACTTCAGATTGTCTGTCTCCTTCTCTCCTTCTCTCCCCTGCTTATGCTCTCTCTCTCTCAAAAATAAAGAAACATTTAAAAAAATTAAATAAATAAAAGGAAACCACCAAAAGATGAGATGATGAGAGTAGGCTAATGGGACATGCCTGACCACTTACCTGCAATCAGGCCAATCTCACAATTAGGATCTTCATGTCCACAGGTCATCATGGTCCCCACTGTGTCATTCACGATCGCAACTATGTCCAGGTCAAACTCCTACAAAGGAAGCAGCCATATTGTAAGTAGGATGTACAAGCCAAACAGGCTCAGGAGGGCCACATCAGCTCAAGGTGGGGGGGTGGGGGGGAGCAGCAGAGGCTGGAGTCACAGGGCTCGGCATAGGATGGCAGAGTAAAGGGACCAGGGAGAAGGGGCAAGGTGAGACATGAGCCTTAACACCATAACATACATTTCTCCTCTTGATGGCTTCCCTAAGCATGTCCACCACATCTTCCCCTTCACAGTCAGTGGCCTTGAAGCCTTTGGTCCACTCAATGAGTGTTCCCTGAAGGAAAGAAGAAGAAGTTCATTTCAGCAATAATAGTTTGCTGGGACCACTGCACAATCTCAACATCCAATAGATTCGAAGTGCTGTGGTCGGCTACTAGTCCAAACCATGTGCTTTTGACCACTCCATCTCTGCAGCCTATCACGGGGCCCAGAGCATGATGCGCAGACAAGGTCCACTGCCAAGGGGAACAACTGTAGCAGCTTGTATTTATCAGGGGTCAACTCCTGTTCCCTGGCCATGACCTCACAGAACAAAGGCCTGGATCATAGGGATTCTATTTCTAATTTAACCAAGGACCGATTAAGATGTGATTAAAGGGGCACCTGGGTGGCTCAGTGGGTTGAGCGTCGGGCTTCGCCTCAGGTCATGATCTCACAGTTCGTGAGTTCAAGACCCACGTCGGGCTCTGTGCTGACAGCTCAGAGCCTGGGGCCTGCTTCGGATTCTGTGTCCCCCTCTCTCTCCGCCCCACCCCTGCTTGTGCTCTGTCTCTCTGTCTTTCAAAAATGAATAAACATAAAAAAAATTTTTTAAAGATGTGACTAAAGATAAATGCTACAAAATGTCCATCAAAGCATGGTTCCACAGTGAAAAACTAGAGGCATCCTATCATTACAATATACATCTATTATCTTGTACATCGATATAGGAAATGTTAAACAGTCATAAAAAATCATGCTGTAAGAGAACATTGAATGTTAGAGAAAAATGTTCACCATACACTGTAAAGTAAACATATGTTAAACAAATACAGATGCTGAATTATACTAGTATTCTTTTAAAAACCACACACACATGGGGCGCCTGGGAAGCTGGGCTCCCTTGTTCCTTTCCTGGTGGATGTACATAGAACACTAGAGATTCACTAGAGATTTGAAAAAAAAAATTGCTCTTTCTTATTAGTTGCAGTTACAAAAAAATACTATTTTTTAGAAATCTTTCTTTTTTCTCCCCAGCCATCAGTGGATTTGCTCCCAGCTATCAGTTGGTCTCCTCCTGCCTCTTAATTGTGTATCCATGAACTTGTCAGAACTTCCGAGAGGCTGAGAGGCCAAGTGTCCTGGGTCAGGAGGAGCGGCTGTGTCTTGGTGCTCATGGACCATTCAGGACTTTGGACAGCTGCATGTGGCTGCCTTCCCCATCGGTGATTGACTGATTCATTCATTCATTCACTATTTATTTATTTATTTATTTATTTATTTATTTATTTATGAGAGAAAGAGAGTATGAGCAGAGGAGGGGCAGAGAGAGAGGGAGAGAGAGAATCTGAAGCAGGCTCTGCGCTGCCAGAACAGAGCCTGATGTAGGACTCGAACCCGTGAACCGTGAGATCACGACCTAAGCTGAAATCAAGAGTTGGATGCTCAACCAACTGAGCCACCTAGGCACCCCAGTGTTTTAATTTTTAATGGCAGCAGTCATACAGCAATGTGTTGCCTTTGTAGAAAAATTAGAGTGTTACTGATAAGGACAAAGTCCCCCTTAACTTTCCATCCCCCCAATCTGAGAGATAACTGACTTTCCAGGTCAGTTAATACAGATGTCCCACATTCCTTCCCTGAGCAGAATATTCCTCAAATATAATTGCACAGAAATAAAAAATACCTATAGAATAAGTACTATTTTTATCTCCATTTTTCAAATGAGGAAACCAGAGAGGTTAAGTAATTTGCCTAAGGTCACACAGTCAGTAAGTGGAGAAGCCAAGATCCAACGTGGTTCCACACCCATGCTCTTAACTATTGTGCTCTGCTGCCTCCCAGTTAGGTAGGTAATATCTGTGAAGCACTCAGAGCATAGTCCACCACAGAGCAAGCACTGTGTGTGTGCCTGTTAAATAAAAATCAAGTAATTAAGTCCATATGACTGATAGGCTGTAGTTTACTTAGTCATCCTCCATTGCCATTTGAATTATTCCTAATGTTTCGTTATTAAAAAGGAGTGAACATCCTTGTTCATTCCTTCTTGGCACATGTTTGAGAAATAGAATCTTGAGAAATGGGTCTTCCGGCCTTAGCATTCTGGCATTTTTAATTTTAAGAGAGTCAGCCATATTACCAGATAACACAACCTCTTGAACCCCTCTCTCCTCATTCTCTGAATAATTCGGGTGGGAAGGTGCTGCTGACGTGCATGTTTCCACGTTGTTCTCAGAGCCCCGAAGAGCTCTGCCTCAGTTTGATTTTGTACTGACCAATCAGATGAGGCCTGGATGGCTCAACTTTCTCATATGAGAAATGAAATAGGATAGAAAATGGAGTGTAACGCATACAGTAAGAATACTGTTTCTTCATTTTTTGGTTTTAATTATATAGATGTAGGTGTGCTGTGCATTTTAACCAAAATGGTTCAACGACATGGTTCCAGGTCCTGGTCTCCCCAAGGGTGAAGTGTAAGAGCCTGGGCTCTCAGGCCAGTATCACCAGTGTTTATAGATGTGGCAATTTGGACAAGTCACCTACCTCTCTATGCTTCTGATTTTCCTAACCACAACAAGGTGATTAAAAATAGTATGCATACATACAATGAGCTATCACTGAGTTTAAAAAAGGATGGAAATTGTGACACGTGCTACAACATGTATGAATCTCGAGGACATTATAGCTAAGTGGAATAAGCCAGTCACAAACAGACGAATACAGTATGATTCCACTTAGATGGGGTGCCCGAAATAGTCCAGCTCATAGAGACAGGAAGTAGACTAGATGTTAGGAGGGACTGGGGGAGGGGTAACTGGGGAATTATTACTTAATGGGTATAGAGTTTCAGTTTGGGGAGATAAAAAAGTTTGGAAGATGGATAGCGGTGATGGTTTCATGACAACGCGAATGTACTTAATGCCACAGAACCGCACACTTAAAAGTGGTTAAAGTGGTCAATTTTGTGTTATATCTATTTTACTACAATTAAAGAAATGGCACAAAACAAAACAAAAATAGTATGTACATCATGGGGACGTTGAGTGGATTAGATGAAATCTTAACAAATCTTTGGTGTCATTCTTATTATCATTGTCATGAGCTCTCTGGTTGACTTGTGTTGACCAGACTTCTCCCCATAAATTCAAAAGTGGTGCTCTCCTCTCCGCCAGCCCTGTAAGTAAGCCTGTCAGGGAGCACACGTGCTCCCTCTCCATGAGTTGGTGAATGGGGTTTTTGGGTGTTTTTTTTTTTTTAATGTTTATTTATTTTTGAGAGAGAGAGAGAAAGAGAGACAGAGCATGAGCGGGGGAGGGCAGAGAGAGAGGGAGACACAGAATCCGAAGCAGGCTCCAGGCTCCGAGCCGTCAGCACAGAGCCCAACACAGGACTCAAACTTGTGAACCGCAAGATCATGACCTGAGCTGAAGTCAGTCGCTCAACCCACTGAGCCACCCAGGCGCCCCCGGAGAATGGCGTTTTGATCCCAGAATTCCAAGAAAGCCTTGGTGATACACGTTTCTAAATTATTATGAATGATTTATTAAAACTGTTATCCGTGATGTCCTTCATTGTCAACTAAGTAAGTGTTTGTGTGATAAATTCTTTCTCCGATTCTAATATCAGGAAGAAAATACACTTCTGATGCACCGGTAAGCTTTCATTCAACAGATAACACCCTGCAGCCTACCGTGTCTCCCTGTTTACACTGGCCGCCCAGGAGTTCACAGGCATTATTACTACCTAAAAGTTATAACTGGCTTTAACTGGTCATCACCTCTCTCCATCTCTCCATAATATGATTTAACCTCCCATTTAACAGCTCTCTTACGCATGTGCCCCTTTACTGTATACTGCCCTAAATCTCTTGTGAACTTCAATCCAAAAAATAACAGTGGGGCCACGTGGCTGGCTCAGTCAGGAGACCGTGTCACTATTGAGAATAGAAGTTATTTAAAAAAAAAAAAATGAAAAAAATCTTTAAAACAAAAAACAAAAAAATACCAGTGAAAATGGAACATAATGAATAGAAAATATTAGTAGAAAACATAATCAAGTTCTTGATTATGTTTCCCCAGCTGCCCTGAACCTGAGACCCTTAAAACAGGAAATAAATGTTGACTCAGAGGTATGCTGAGGTTCCCTGGTGGAAGAAAGAAGCCCATGGGGCTGTCTGTAAGCCTGAGGGGCTGACTTACCTTGTCAATGCTCGTCTGCCTGCAGGGAAATGAGAATGTGAAGCCCAGGGGCAGCTGGGCTCCCTTGAGGCCCATGTAGTCCAGGAAGTCAGCGATGCACTGCACAATGTGGTCAAACAGCTGCAGGGAAAGAGTGGCAGTCAGGCCAGGCCAGCAGGGACACAGGGTGGCAGGCTGGCCCCTCGGGCACAGAACTCCCCCGCCCGGCGCTCACCTCCTCGCCGGTGCCCTGCATGATCTCCAAGGGGATGGCGAAGATCTTGTTGTACATTCGCACCGACCTCCGTCCACTTCTGATCTTTACCAGGAGGACCCGGAAGTTGGTTCCCCCCAGATCCAGGGCAAGGAACTTGCCTTTCTCTGTGGTGGAGAAAGTTGGAGCTGCCTTCCACCAGCGTCCACAGAACAGGGGCTCACGTGGAGGCATTGAGAGGAAGAGGAGACACCAAAATACAGCCGACTCAGAGCCTTTTCCCTTGGGGCTCTCGAGCCAGAGGAGTGTGGCCGTCACCAAGCACAGCGTCAGAGCACTGGGCAGGCGCTTTGAGGCTGACTGAGGCCGCCTGTTTTTCTTGGTATCTGCTAAAGGCCACACTTGATACTTGTGCTCAAGGAGCCTCTGAGGGTGAATCCAGGCCAGGCTACACTGACTGCAATGAACTCTGGAGGGTGTTTCCATCCTGTCTCTGTGGCCTAGAGGGAGTGTTCATGAAATGATTCTTCCTGCCCCCTCCTCTTCTCATTCCTGGATTCCCACACCTGCACGTGACCAATAAGAAGCCATGTCAAGTCCGACCCCCATTACCATCCAGGGCCAATAGTATCTCTCATTTCTCCTGACGTTGAAGAGCACCAGAGTCTGTTCTGTGTGACCTTGCAACTTGCCCTCTGCCTCTTCTCACTCCGTTCTGGCCACACTGGTCATTCTATTGTTTCCCGAATTTGCCGAAGGCATCACTCCCAGCCAGCTTTCTGACCCCTTATCCTGCTCTATTTTTCTTCATAGCATCTGCTGCTACATGGCCCTTGTTTATTATTTACTAAATGTTCATGGCTTTTGCTTATTGTCCGCCAGCCCAACAGAACGTAAGCTCCACAGGGGTAGGGACTGTGTTTTCCTCCCTGCTCTCTGGCCATGCCTGGACCAGAGCCCGACCTATCGTAGGTACTTAGTGAAATTGTGAAAAGTGAAGGCAGAAGGAGTAAAGAGATCAAAGAATGAACACTTGAACAGTGTCTTTCACTGCTCCTATTTTTTCTCCCCACACAGACTCGAAGGATATTAGCGCTGGAAAAGATCTCTGTTGCTGTGAGACCCAAGGTGCAGATGTGTGGCTTTGAGTATGTCATCTGACCTCTCCGAGTCTCCGAATTGTCAGCAATAAAATGGGAATCATTTTTTCACTACATCACTTACGAAGTGGTTGTGAGGAGGAAATGAGATGAAAGATTCCAAAGAAAATCACAAGATAAAAAACCATTTTACAAAGGTCATTGTTTCCATGTAAGGCTACTGAGGTTCAAAGAGGTGAAGTGACTTGTCTAAAGAACTCACCCCACTGCTTAGTGGCTCCTCTGGGCTGAGCACAGGGAAAGGGTCAGAAAGCAATGAGAGAGAGAGAGAGGAGTAACCAAGCCCCAGGAGAAGAGAGAGAGAGAGAGAGAGAGAGAGAGGTGCAGGCAGAAGACAAGCCAGACAACTCCAAGTGTCCAGATGGCAGCTCCCAGGGACAACACCTGGGTCTTCTGTTCGCCAACAGCGTGGGGTACACTCTGTGTCCTCGACTACATAGACACATACATGTGACCTAACTTAGGTATTCTTCCGTTGCAAATGCCTTGGATCAACCAAGGCAAATAGATTCAGAAGGAGTACCGACCTTCTACCCTACTCCCCCTCCCTCCATTACAGACACAACTCCAAGGCTTTTAAAACAAAACAACCTAACTGGGTTTGAGGAGTTTTGGAGAGCTCTGTGCATGGCCCACCTGTACCATCCGGCATCCCGCAAACGTAGGTGGGCAGCATCTTGACCGTGGCCAGCAGGTGGGTGTCTCTTTTCAGCCCGTACTCGAATTCAGTCCGCATCTTGCCCTGCACAGCCTTAAGTTGCTCTTGAGTCAGCTGGAACAAAGCCAGCACCTTGTCAATCTGCTTCCGTTGGGCCTGCACACGGGAGGCCACCGCTGTCACCATGGCAGCCCCCTTGGTGCTTCCACTCTCCGACAAGAGGAAGCGGACATCACAGTTCGGAACCAGTTTCCTCACCACCTTGTGCAGGCGTTTTGGGTATCTGAAGGCAGGGGTGATGGCAAAATATGTAATAATCATAAAGGCCCATGCCTGGTCAATGGGAAGAGACCCAGGTGTAGCAGTGGAGTGGGGTCCTGGGGAGCCTTGCGGAGCTGGGTTCACCTCTTTAGTTGCCGGATGGTGGGAGGGTAAGGAGATGACTGGGGGGAGGGGCTAGGGCAGCTAGGGTAGCAGAAGGGACACTTGGAGGCTCAAAGAAGTGGCTGTTATTTTTAAGTTTATTGAGAGTGAGAGAGAGCACAAGAGGGGAAGGGGCAGAGAAAGAGGGTGGTACAGAATCTGAAGCAGGCTCCAGGCTCTGAGCTGTCAGCACAGAGCCCGACGCAGAGCTCGAACCCATGAACCATGAGATCGTGACCAGAGCCAAAGTCAGACATTTGACTGACTGAGCCACCCACCCAGGTGCACCCCAAGAAATGGCTATTTTACCATTAATATTTCAATCAGTAGGGCATGTCCACAAGACTGTATTGGCTGAGCATCATCTCTGTCCAAACGGGAAGGGTTCTTTCCCCAGCTCTTTCCAGTGTGTAATCACCTGACTTCCAATACCACCTCTATTAGCCAGAGGGACTCTCACACTTCCTCCTTCTAGGAAATTCTCACTTCTCTGTGTTTTCTTACCAGTATCCTTCCTGTGAACCTGGCACCCTCTGCCATTCTGATTTTTCCTCATATATAACTGAGTGTATATTACTTTCCAATCTTACCAGATAGTAGGTACTTGATACTAACATAGATAGATGGACAGATGGATAAACACATGGATGGATGCCCTTCTAGTCAGGCAACTGGGTTTAGCAAAATATTTCTTTTCTTTTCTTCTCTTTTCTTTTCTTTCTTTTTTTTCTTTTTTTTGTTTTTGGGAGAGAGAGAGAGCATGCGCACGCACTGCAAGCAGGAGAGTGAGAGAGAATCCTAGAACCCAATGCAGGACTCAATCTCACAACCGTGAGATCATGACCTGAGCCAAAATCAAAGGTCCGATGTCTAGCGGACTGAGCCACCCAGGCACCCCAGAATGTTTAAGAATGATCCCCCAAGGCAACCCAGCCAGCTAGATGAATATAGTCTCTCTTTCCTCTGTAAACTCAGAACCAACAGGACGTGGTTGGTGCCAGCAACATGGAGAAGCAGCAGAGTTTAGAGAGAACCCTGGGACTCTGCTCTGGGGAGACACATTGTGAGGGATGCAGGCTGGCAGGCGGCACTCACTGAGGATGTATCTTGTAGACCGTGCCATCCATGCCCACGGTGGTCCGGAGCCGCACCAGCTTCTTGTTCTCCCGGAGGCGTGTCAGGATGGCTGCCAGGGCTGCTGCACAGAGATTGGCTGAACGGAAGGACACGATGGTGCAGACGTGCTGAACTGCGATGCAGTCGGCCTCCAAAGGCTCCAGGCCCAGATCTGTCAGGATCTCTCTTGTATTGGCCAGGCCTTCTTTATACCTGGCCAGGGGAATAGGAGTGAGAAGACCACATTTCCCCATCCCATGAGAGTCCCCTTAGAGAACCACATTTCCCACCTTGCAGGAGTGGGAAAATAAATAAGCTGGCACCTAGTAATAGAATAACGATAACAATATCAACAATGATCATGGCAGCCACCGTTTACTGAGCCCTCACTATATGCCAGGCACTTGTCTACAGATTTGACACATATTAACACAACCCTCACAACAATCCTGGGGGAAGTACTGGCATTACCCTATTGTACAGAGAGAGACCTGAGGCATAGAGAGGGTAACTTGTCCACAGTCGCATAGCCAGGAATTGCAAGGGTCAGGATCTGAACTCAGGCAGTTAGATCACGAGCTCACCCTTTTAACCACCCTGTACTATTCTGCCTTTCACAGAAATGCAGTCCCTGCTATGCTGTGCACAAAATCAGACTCTAGGAGTCAGATGCCACTCTGCTGAGCTCAGAATCTAAACTGATTATGAAGCTCAGGGCAATTCCGGGGTTTCTAAGCCTGAGGAACAGGACCCTGAGTGGACTGGTTCCAGCCACCTTCACCAGCCCTGTCCCCATTGCAGGGACCTCTGTGTGAGGTCTCACATCACCAAAGCCAAAGTCAGTCTCCAACAGCACCAGGTAGAGAAGGTTCTTGCTGTAGCAGGAGTTCTTACCTTAAGATTCCATGCATGGGAATCTTTAATGGGTCCAAGAATGCCCTAATAGTGTAAGCAAAATTGAGTACAAATGTACATTTTTATGGTAAAAGGTCCAGAACTTGAATTAGACCCTCAAACAGGTCTGTGGCCCTAAAAAGGTTGTAAGTGACCACTTTAGGGAGGAAGAAGGCAGGAAAAGAAAGGAGTTGACCTGCAACCACAGAATCCCTGGCTGATGAAACCAACAAGAAGCCACACTTGAGCCATGGTAGGCATCGCCAACCCACCCGAAGCTGGGTCCAGGTCCGAAGTTGTCCTGGTGAAGATCTGGACAGATCTGGTCCCTTCAGCTGGACCACTACCATGATCATACCACGCCTTGGCTCCCCACTCTAACCTTCTGCAGAGTCAAGGTGAAAAGGACCCAGCCAGCCACTTACTTCTCCATGGCAGCCACATGCCGTGTTTCAATCTTGCCCTTAGTGTGGAGAGCAGAGGATTTCTTGCCGCCAAACAGGAGGCCTGCCTTGGCCATCTTCAGCAAGATGATCCTGACAAGTTCACCCAGGTACAGGCCGCTGATCATCTTCTCAAACCTACAATTTGGTGAACAGATCAGTAGCAGCAACACCTTTAGTTATGCAGCATCCTTCCCAATGCTCATGAGCTATGGCCCATGATCAAGAGCAGGAGTAACAGAAAGACAACTCCATGGGTCAGGAGGCCTCAGTCCCCATCCCAGCCCGGGGTGTCCTTGGGAGCTCATTTATTCTCTCTGGGATGCATTCTCTTCATCTATAAAAGGAGAGGGGGGGCACCTGGGTGTCTCGGTCAGTTAAGCGTCCAACTTCAGCTCAGGTCACGATCTCGCGGTTCATGGGTTCAAGCCCCACATGGGGCTCTGCGCTGAAAGCTCAGAGCCTGGAGCCTGCTTCAGATTCTGTGTCTCCCTCTCTCTCTGCTCCTCCCCCACTTGCACTCTGTCTCTCTCTCAAAAGTAAACATTTTTTAAAAATTTATAAAAGGAGAGAACTATGCTAGAGGAGACCTAATATTCCTTCCTTCTCACAAAGTGCTTGAATCCAAGGATCTTTATCACAAATCACCCCTGGCCACAGGAGTACCATTCTCATATTAGGTATAAGGAATCTTGACTTCATGGACTTCAGGTGATCCCAAGATCACCAACCATGGCATGACAAATCCAAATTTCAGACACTTCCAATTCCTATACCATGCTTTTGTCCCAGAGAGAAAGATGTTGTGTCTGTAGAACCAGAGAGGTTCTACAATAGTGTGGATGACATATTCCACCAGGCTACCTACACCTTGACTTTGAATTTGTATCCAACAAGCAATTACTAATTGTTTCCCAGGGAAAAAACTAAATATAATTTTTATTCTCCAAGGTAATAGACACAAAATCAAGGACAACCTGTTTTCTAATCAACTTTACCTATTTCGTTATAAAACCTCTTAGAACATTGCAGAAGCAGAAGATAGTCAAAAGAAATCCTGGTTGGGTTTGGGGGATGAAATTTGTTTTAAGTGAGATGGAGAGAGGACGACAAAGTCCAAAAAATGGGTCCCACTTTCATGGGCCATGACTGCTCTGTGTCACCAGTGAAACAGGTATGTGCTGGGGAGCAGGTACGTCCAAAGCAGAAATTTGTTTTCCAGGTATGCGGTTCTAGTGCTTGAATCGTTTCTAGGAGGGACTCAAAATATTTATTCATCAGAGCTTCTTGGTAAAATGGCTGGGACTAGAAAGATTCCCGATGAGCCTGGAACATCTTAACGGGCCAGAAAAATAAGGAAGTACTTCAAGAGTGATGGGAGCACATCGTTAAGGACACAGGGGACCAGTTTGGAGAAGCTTCCATTGGTCATGTCCAAAAATATTTGAGCATCAAAATAAATAATGATAAGAAGAACCCTCCATTAAATAATAAAAAAAAGAATCCATGAGTTCATATTAGTATAAACAAATAAATGGAGGAGATAGGAAAGCTGTTATTTACAGTAAAATAACAACGAATAAACATGGAGGGAATAATAGATTTGGAAATTCATCAATGGATGCTAAAAGTAAAGCATGAAAGTTTAATGAGAAAGGATATTTACATAGCCTCAAAGCAGGCTTCACCAGATACGTATTCTTTACAGAAGGAATAACAATAACCTTCTGGTAGAGAAACCTTTGCATATCCCCTTAGCCGAGTGATTCAAGGTAGCATCACATGGGATGGAACACACATCATGTGCTTCCAGATGTGATGCACTGAAGAGGAAACATCGTCCCCTCTGTGATATTCCTGCCAAAAATACACCACCTGAATCTAATCATGAGGAAACATCAGGAAAATACAATTGAGGGACATTCTGTAAAATATATGGCTTATATGTCTTAAGATCATAAAAAACTAGGAGACACTACAGATTTCCAGATTAAAGGAAGCTAAAAACAATAGCAACAAGATGTAATGTGTGAGCCTGAACTTTGTCTCTTTTATAAGGGACAGTAATGGGGCAGCTAATGAATTTTGAATAAGTTCTATAAGTTAGATTAAGTATTTATTTCCTAATTTTGATAATTATACTTTGGTTATGAGAGACAATACACTTGTTTGCAAATAATACATTTTGAAGTATTTAGGACTGAAGGGATACTATGTTTGCAACTTAGTCTCAAATGGTTCAGAAAAATAATTCTATTTAGACATTTTGTATATATGTGTATGTATATACATGTACACAGAAACAGAGAGAGAATATTAGTACTTAAGGAATCTGGGTGAAGGGGAATTTTGTACCATTTCTGTAACTTCTCTGTAAGTTTGAAATTATTCTATTTTTTTTAAGAAAGGCTTTTCAGGAGCTCCTGGGTGGCTCAGTCAGGTAAGTGACCGACTCTTGATTTTGGCTCAGGTCATGATTTCACAGTTCGTGGGATCGAGACCCACAACAGGTTCTACACTGACAGCAACAAGCCTGCTTGTGATTCTCATTCTCTCACTCTCTCTATCCCTACCACGCTCATGCTCGCTCTCTCTCTCTCAAAATAAACAAGTAAACTTTTTAAAAAACTATTCTTTCACTTTGAAAGGAAAAAAACTAACAAAACAAAACAAAAAAAGAAAAAAATTTTAATGTTTATTATTTTTGAGAGAGAGAGACAGAGAGACAGAGAGCAAGTGGGGGAGGGGCAGAGAGAGAGAGAGAGAGAATCAATCCAAAGCAGGCTCCAGGCTCCGAGCTGTCAGCACAGAGCCTGACGCAGGGCTCGAACCCATGAACCATGAGATCATGACCTGAGCCAAAGTCGGATGTGTAACTGACTGAGACACCCAGGTGCCCCACAAAAAAAAAAAAAAATTATCTAAAAAATGTCTTTTTGTCCAAGAAACACTTCATGAGCTGCAACAGTGTGTAAGGCACTCTGCTTGTTAAGGCAAGCTCTGGGAGCTCAGCATGCAGGCAGAGCTAGGGCAGACTCCCAATAGTTACTCCACTGGTGAGTGTGGGATGAGAGCTGGGAAAGACCCTCAGGTGCTTTGATCAGGCCTCTGAGAAAGTGGGGTGACAGGGGAGCCCTGGAAACACCAGTGAGGGACTTGCCTGAGTCCTGCTCCCTTGGCCACATCGGTCTGCTCTATGGCCCCTTGTCCGAACGCACCAAGAGGGCAGGACCCGAGTCCCTGGGTTCACGGCGTATCTCCCCTGCCTCACACATATGTGCTCCGGAAACACGGACTGAAATTGAATCAGGATTATGACCTAGGGGGCATCACTCCATTTCCTTGCCTTCACTTTCCACAGGTGTCCAATGAAACTGAAACACAAGCCTCGCCTCGCAGAATCATTGTGGCAGGAAACTAGTCACATCTAGAAAATCTGCTGGGTATAAGGTGTACCTGAGGGACTGACAATTTACTGTAAATTCCGAGGCCCCGATTTAGAGCACACGAGGGGACTCACAGCTGCTTCCCAGGGTTGAGAGAGCCAAGGTCCAGCTCCCGGTCGAACTCGGTGCGGATGTCTTCCAGAGCCCCGTCGTCCCCAAAGGCCCCCCACTCCGTGTTGATGCACATCCTGCCCTCGTCGCCTTCCACCAGGTCAATGTTGCTCATGTCCTCCATGTAGCACGCGTTGGTGCCAGTGCCTGAACAAGGGATCAGAGCGAATACGTAAAGACGGAAGGGCTCCCAGCTGGGCAAAGACAGAGAGAACTCTTAACTGCCTGAGAGTCCTCTGAATGTACCACAAAGTGCTTTTGATCCACTTCCCGGGCCTGGTTCTCACTGAGGGAACAGCTTTGGCAAGCCTGGAGTTCATGAGGAATAAAGCTGACACGCCAAGTCTACACTTCTCAGATGTTAATGGTTTGCTGTCATGAATGGGGTCGATTGTGAAGAAGTTCCTGATGAATATGCATGAGAGCTGACAAAGCACATTTACAAAGAGGAGGATGAGTTAACCTAACCTTGGAAATTAAAAAAAAAAAAAAAAAATCACTAACCTACTGTTAATTTTTTTAATCCTTTCTCTAAGCTACTTAGCGTCTTCTCTATTTGATACTAAAAATATTCTGTACTCATGGCCTGCCACAAATTGTTCCTAGCATAAGCTATATCCTTATCTTTGACAGTAATTAGCTATGACATAAGAAAGCAACATTCCATTATTCAAACACAAAATCACCCCAAGGAGATTCCTCACACACTAGAATATTGGGGAGTGACTACAGAAGGGCACAATCTGTTTGGGACCTACTGGGCTGATGAAAATGTTCTACAGTTGGATTGTGGGGATGGTTAGGAAACTCAAAATTTACTAAAAATCACGGAATTGTATCCCTTAAATGAGAGGATTTTTATGGCTCAATAAAGCTGCTTAGAAAAATTATTTTTTTAAAGGATCTCCCCCTACCTGATGCTCTGGTCTGAGGATTTTAAAGCCAACATGAGAAATAAGAAATGAGAGAAGCAGAATGTAATACAGTACCTAGAGTAAGCTTTTCTTTTTTTTTTTTTTTTAATTTTTTTTTTCAACGTTTATTTATTTTTGGGACAGAGAGAGACAGAGCATGAACGGGGGAGGGCCACAGAGAGAGGGAGACACAGAATCGGAAACAGGCTCCAGGCTCCGAGCCATCAGCCCAGAGCCTGACGCGGGGCTCGAACTCACGGACTGCGAGATGGTGACCTGGCTGAAGTCGGACGCTTAACCGACTGCGCCACCCAGGCGCCCCTAGAGTAAGCTTTTCTAAGAAAAGTGTGGACTCTATTTAGGCGTGGCTCCCAGTCTGCAGGGTGCCACACGTGGTCACCAAGACACGGTGACAGCGGTTAGAAGATGTGACTGGCAAGCGCCCATCCCATTCTGAGCTGAGGGCTCCGGAAATGGGAAGGCAGATGAAGCCGCTTGGGTGCAAAGATCCTGCCCTTTGGGAAAGTCAGGCTGAGGAGAAGGGTTGGAAATCTAAGAGAAAGCAATTCAGAAAACTTTCCCCAGTAGTGGTAACGGAACGGGGAGGTGGCAGGAAATACTCAAGAACAGTCGATAAATCTAATGCATTTGGTTTTATTGTCACCCATACTGCCTTCTCACGGCCAGCGTCTGGCAGACTCCCTCCCAGCTCAGGTGTCGAGAACCACCCACCGGGCACCTTCGTGGTGCTGCGACGTCCCTGGTCCAGGCCTGCACCATGTCTCGCCCACACAGGAGATACAGTGACCTCTTGGCTGGTCACCTTGCTTCCATTCTTGCCCCAGTTGTCAATTCTCTTTGGCTGACACGGCAGCCGAAATGAGCTTTTTAAAAACGCACACTCCATTTACCCATTCCCCACCCAAATCCTCCAGTGCCTTCCTGCCTCCCCTCGGAGTAAAAGCCAAAGACCTTATGGTAACTCTGTCCTGTGTCCCACGCGATCTGCCCAGTCCCGTCCACTCCCTCGGACCTGAATAGCCTATGACTCTCAGCCTTCACTCACTTTGGTGCAGCCCCCATTCAGCTTTTTAGGGTCCTCGAGCATCCCAGACGCAATCCCACGTCAGAGGCCATAGGTTTCCTCTTTCCTTCGCAGCGACTCTCTTCCTCTCTGTCTCCACTTTGCTCCTTCCTCCTCATCACCAAGGTCCCTGCTCAGATGTCACCCCTTAGAGAGACCTGCCCTGATTGCCTCGCCACACTCACCCTCGGTCACACCACCCTGCTTGTTTGTTGTCATCACCCTCACCGCCACCTGCAGTTCTATTATTTGTTTATACCTTTCAGGCCTTCACCCCACTTGCCCACTGAAAGCTCAGGAACCTCTAATTATTAACTCACCACTGAAAACCCAATGCAGAGCATGGGGCCTAGCACACAAAAGGCATGCAGTAAATACTCGTTGAATGAATGGATGGATGGATGGATGGATGGATGAATGAATGTTTTAATTTTCCATTTCCCTATGTTACTTCTCATAAATAGGAAGTGTCAGTACCCTTCCACAGAATTTACTCAGTTGGCTAAAACTAAGCCCCAGACGAATCCCTTTTCCCAACCCGGAGAATCAAGTCAAATTGAGTTACCAATGATGACACCAACTTCACAGTAGGGATCATCATAGGCGCACGTCATCATGGTCCCCACGGTGTCATTGACCAAGGCCAGGATGTCCACGTCTATGTCCTGCTTGAACACAAGTCCCAAAGGACATCAGTGGATGAGAAGGAGGCATTATCCCTTTATCTTTCCCCACAGAGGAAGTGAAAGCGGTGAAGGTGACTGAGACAATTACTAGACCCTGCCTGCTGGGCCCGCCTGGAAGAAACAAGTCCTCTATCAAGGTTCCGAGATCTAGAAAAGAGGAATGGCAGTCGGGAGCTAAAGAGTGAAACCCATGCTCCTGCCTTATGGGTGAAGGTCTCCATGCAATGAAATATGAGTGACAGACCACCAGGACTGCAGTCTTGATCTGAGAAACACCAAAGAAAGCATATTTATTCTGGGACCCAAGTCCTCCCCCACGGGGACAGCTTAACCAGCCTCAGCCAAGTCCTCTCTGTGGGCAGCACTAGGGACATCCCATCTGGGTTTCCCATGTTGGCAGATCAACTTGGGTTATTACCTTATGGTTCCCCCAAGGTTTGGGGGGACATTTTAATGTAAAACGAGACAATAAGAGAAAAACACAAGATACAAGAGATTGTGACTGCATGTTTAAAGAGAAAAAAGACTGGAAGGGTATACATTAAAATAGTCCTCGTTGTCAGGATAACAAATAATTTGGGTTTATTTGTATGCTTTTCGGCTCAGCAAGGAGCATGTCTTCAGGTATTTAGATTATTATAAAATTTACTCAACGAATAAAGATAGCCCATGAACAGTGGAAAACAGAAGAGACAGCCAGACTGGAAAGAAAGCAGTCTTTTAAGCTCAGAGAGGAAAGTGGGGCTAGAGCATCACACAGGCATAGGGCCTAACCAAGACCCTCTGAGGGGGCTGGGCCACCTTCCAACAGCAATTGGAACCAGCTCACCAATTGGAACCAAGGCTCACCAATGGGCTCATCCAAACTGGTCACAATTGGTCACATCTACAGTGAGACCTTCCCTAAGATCAATCCCATCTCTGATCTTCCCTCTGGGGCAGGCAGAGTAGGAGACCCCACCTCAAGAGAACTGGGCTGGGACTGGTGAATTCCTCACCTTGTGTTTTTTTATAGCTTTGGCCAGACAATCCACCACATCAGTGTCTTGAACTCCACGTGCCTTAAACTTCTTGGTCCATGAAATCAGGATGCCCTGGGAGAAGATTTCAGAGCCAGTGAAAATGAGGAAGGTGCTCAGTTCTGAAAACGAGTGGCAGACATTTCATGCACAAAGTGCAGCCCCATGGCTTTCTCTTCTTTTAGCTGAACCCCCCCCCCTAATTCTTTCAGCATTCCTTCGGAGGGTTTTCCTAATAATCTAAACATCTTTATTTCATGTGAGCAGTTTGAAATAGCACACACGGTGGCAGAAAGAACAACTGCTGAGGAGTCAGAACACTTGGACTCACAAGATATTAGACAAGTCATTTAACCCCTCCGAGCCTCAGTTTACTCGTCTGTGAAGTGGAGAAACGTCATATCCTGCCTCGGCCCCAGGAATGCTCTGAGGGAAAGGCCTGGCATATGGTAGATACACATTGTGTGTGCAGAATATGTGGTCGGCCAGGTCCATGAAACAGAACCGGCATGGTGTTACCTGGCAGGACTCCTTTGGGAACTTAATTTCAACTTAGAAAAATGGTTCTCTATTTGCATGATCAATTAGTTGCTTAAAATTGGTGTTTCCCAGAGCACCTCACTGGCTCAGCTGGTAGAGCGTGCAACTCTTGATCTCAGTCAGGGTCATGAGTTCAAGCCCCATGTTGGGTGTAGAGATTACTTAAAAATTAAAATAGATAGATAGATATTTTTAGTGTTTATTTATTTTTGAGAGAGAGCTTGAGCGGGAGAGGAGCAGAAAGATGGGAACAGAGGATCTCCAGCGGACTCCTCCCTGACAAGCAGTGAGCCAGATGTGGGGCTCAAACTCACAAACTGAACTGTGAGATCATGACCTGAGCCGAAGTCGGATGCTCAACTGACTGAGATACTCAGGTGCCCCCAAAATAGAACCTTTTTTACAAAATTGTTGTTTCCCAAGAGTTTTGTAAAATAGCAAATAATCAGAATGTTTTAGACTTAGAAGAGAATTTTGGAGACAAGTGATTTGCCCGCAGTCAAAAGCAGCTGAGCCAAAATTCATAAACTCCCCGACCACACCCTCCCAATCCCTTCAGTTTATGGATAAAGAAGCTGGGATTTTTTAGAGAGGAAGGAAAGTGCTCTAGAGATAGCACAGTGAGCGAAGAGTAAAACTGGAATGCGGTTGTCGGAATCCTGAGCGGCCACGGTCTTTTCCCCTGCACCACAGCGCCACCTAGTGGCAGCTCTCCCTAACTTCTGCCGTCACTGGTTACGGGAACAGCCTTGCTTCATGGGATAGAATAAAAGACTAGGGTGGCGTCCCCCCCCCCCCCCGCCAAAAAGTGTACTGGAGACATGTGGGACTTATTGAGGGCACGGCGTACGGGGGTGTGGGGAATAAATGCTTGTGATATATAGTTAAGTGGAAAAAAGGTACATACAATTATATTTTCTAAAATTATGCATACGGCAATAACATCAGTGTTGAAAATAGACATGGCTGGAAGGGAAACCAACCATTCAAGTAGCGGGGGTATCTCTGAGAGTTGGGATTAGAGGTGACTTCTGTTTTCTTCTTTAAGCTTTTCAATTCCTACCCTCATCTCTCTCTCTTCTACATTGAAAAGTATTACCATTTTATCATTAGAAACACATACACAAACAAAGAAATTTCTCCCCAGCTAAGACTTTTCTGTTCCCTCACTTAAAAACAACAAAAGAGAACAACCACAGCAAAGTGACCGCCCCTCTTAAGTCCCAGGCTCTTATTTTCTTTAATCATTTTTTAGTTTCACAAAGAAGCCTCCCTGGCCACCCCATTCTCAGGAAGGCTTTCCCTTCCCGCCTCCTTCTGCACTCAGTTTGTCAGCCCCCACCTTCTCCAAGAGCCCTTATTTTAGTGCCACAAAACCTATGTCTGCAGCAGAACCATGATTAAATAGCTGTGCCCACACTGAGTTATTACCAGTGCATTTCCTGTGCCTGAAGTTTTTCTACTTTTCTTTAGGCTTCACTGAAAGGCAGTTTGGGGGGGGGGGAATTTTATAAAATACAAGTATTCAACTAGACTTTGATGAGAAAAATCAGTTTTCCTTTCCTCCATATAATCAAGCACTCTTCCCAAGTTTAAATGTTACCTGAAAATCCTTACTGGGGAAATGACACAAAATGGGTCAAAATGCTTCCAGGCACCTGCTGCCATTTTAAACAAAGTTCTAGAGCTATGTCTCTGGAAAGAGTGGGTGGGGGCTTGTGAGCTTGGGCTGTGTGGCCTTGGGCAAGTCTCTTAACATCTCTGAGCTGCAGCTTTTCTCACATATGAAATGATCATAGCTACTTCATATGATTGCTTGGGGAATTTAATGAGATAATACACATAAAGAGTTCAGCACAGTATAAATACACTGCCGAAATCTGAGGTACAGTGCCATTAATATTATTATTATTATTATTATTATTATTATTATTACATAAAGATGCAGGCAGGGATTTGACTTAGATAAATGCCAAAATCCCAGATAAACAAACTATACATTCACCACCAGTTATCAAGAAAATATACAAGTTTGGTTTTCAAACTCAAATGAACTCCAACAGAGCTCGAGAAGTCTCTTCCTTCTTCCTGGGGTCTCCCTTTCTGAGCTCGAATAAAAGGTGCTTAACTATTTGGTGAATCTGATCTCAAATCTGGAGGCCTAATTTCCAACGACTCCTCCTCCCCCTTCCTCTACAGACTCTGGGACCTCTACTCCTCCAGCCAGCAAAGATGATGACACCTCACAGCCAGACTCCAACTGGCCTCTTCTAACATTCTCTGAAACCATCTTAATTTTTGACTTAAAAAACTTTAATGTTTATTTATTTTTGAGAGAGAGACAGAGTGCAAGTGGGGGAGGAGCAGAGAGAGAGAGGGAGACACAGAATCTAAAGCAGGTTCCAGGCTCTGAGCTGTCAGCACAGAGCCCAACACCAGGCTTGAACTCATGAACCACGAGATCATGACCTAAGCCAAAGTCAGGCGCTTAACTGACTGAGCCACCCAGGCACCACTAATTTTTTTAATTTTAATTTTTTTTAAGAGAGAGCGCACACAAGTGGGGGAGAGGGGCAAGGGAGAGAGACAAAATCCCAAACAGGCTCTATGCTCCACATGGAGCCCAATGCAGGGCTTGATCCCATGATCCTGGGATCATGACCTGAACCAAAATCAAAAGTCAGATAAATTGACTAAGCTACCCAGCACCCCTGAAGCCTTTATACCAATTTTTTCTAATCCTTTTTTTTTTAAGTTTATTTATTTATTTTGAGAGAGTGCATGTGTGCATGTGTGAATGGGGAAGGGGCAGAGAGAGAGGAAGAGAGAGAATCCCAAGGATGCTCTGCACTGTCAGAGGAGAGCCCAATGTGGGGCTCAAACTCACATATGGTGAGATCATGACCTGGGCCAAAATCCAGAGTCAGATGCTTAGCTGACTGAGCCACGCAGGTGCCCCTAATCCCTGTTTTTATAAAATAATAAAAATGTGAACCTCAGCCCATCCCCTGCATAGATTGATCATGGCAAGTTCCTATTCAGTGGAATCAAGTAAATGATTGATTGAAACTCTTAATTGTCAGATAGTTAACAATCAGCTATTAAATACAAGACACTGTGCTACAGATTCTGGGGGTAGAGAAAAAGAATAATATAAAAAGAATAATATAAAATGGCACCTTCCCTCTAGAAACATCTATTGAACCGGGGGACAAGGTACTGAAGCACCGAGAGACAAGTTGCATGGGGATAATCATTGTGGTGACCCTGCAGCTACCATTGATGCACCAGGCACAGTGTTGGGCACGTCGCAGAGGTTTTGTCTAGGCTTCCCCTCAGCCTGGCAAGTAGCTATTATTATCCCCATTTTACATACGGGAAAACAAAGGGCTCAAGAAGTTAAGTAACTTGACCGGGGGACACAGCTTCTTTTGAGCCATGATTCAAAGACAAGTCTGTGGGACATGAAAACCCATTCCTTTTCCGCTATTCCACACTGAAAAGTGGCTCATGCCAGCAATAGCAAACACATCCCAAGGCCGTCCGTGATATCAAGGTGCTCCATGAATTGTCAGCTGGGTGTCATGACCAGTACATGCAGGAGGAGATCATGGGCCACCACCCCAGACTGGTGTGGCCTGGGGAGACCTGACTCTTGACTGTGACCCCCTGGCCCCAGAAAGCTCGTTGCCCTTTTATATGGTCCCTATTTATTTTTGCAGATTTACATAGATTGGGTTTGACTTCTCCCTGTTTATCAACTGAACATCTGAGTCACACAGAGTTGAGACCCCAGCTGGGTAGTGACAACACTGTCGCTCCAATGACCCCACCTACATTCTCCTCCTAAGGGCTCACTGGAGAGGTGAGACTCCGTGAGCCTTCCTGCTCTATTCCAGTCAGCTATGTCAGCCGTGCTAAGTGTGGCCCCCACCCCGGAGGCTGTAAGAAATCCAAACCTAAGTCCCCACAAATTAAAACACTCTCAGGTGGGGCTCGGCAATGTGTGTCTAACAAGCCCTCTAGGGGATTCCCACGCAACCAAGTCTGAGAACTAAAGGGTAAAAACTATTCTGTTGTCGTGTGCTGTGCCCATGTCAAGTGCAAAATCAAGGCGGCCACATTTGCAAATTCTTTGCCTCACAATTCCACCTCATTGTGCAAAACAAGGAAAAGAAAAAGAAAAAGAAAAAAACAAGAAAACTCCTGCTGACCTCTCCTGTTCCCAGCCTGACTCCTGAACCTGCCCACATTCTCCAGCCCCGAACCCCAAATCCCACACAGCTTCTTCCCTCCCCGGCAGGAACCTTACCTCTTCCAGTTTAGTCTGTCTGCAGGGAAAAGAAAAGGTTAGGCCAAGGGGCAATTTCTTATGCTTCAATCCTTTGGTCTTCATGAAATCTGCCAGACAGTCAGCTACGTATTCAAACAGCTACAGAGAAGAGAAAGCACAGAACACTGGGCTAAGGCATGGTCACTTATAAACTTGATGTCAAGGCCTTCCCCCCTCCCCCCGCCCCCTCACAGAGCCCTTGCCCCAATACCTCTGAGCCGTTTCCTCGGATAATTTCATTGGGTGTTGGGTAGAACTGACTCTCCATCTGGACGTTTCTTTTCCCCTCTTCAGAGACCTGCACCTTCAAGACTCGAAACTTGGACCCTCCAAGATCCAGGGAAAGAAACTCCCCTTTTTCTGTTAAAAAACAAACTTATCTTTTATTGAAGGTCTGTTATACGGCAAACTCTGCTTTAGAAGTTGGACATGTAATAAATGTCACTAAATCTCACAACCACCCCATGAACTAGGTATCATCATACCCACTTGCTGAGACTCTAGAAGTACAACCATGAGCTGAGCCCTCCCAGTAAGGGGCAGAGCTGGGGTGTGGCCCAAACCTGCCAGACTCTGCAGCCTAGGCCCCGCCCACTGGGTCACGCTGTAGGGCATAAACGTGGAGGCAAATGCAAACCCACCTGAGGCAGGTGGTATTAGAAATGGGCCTTGGGGCACCTGTGTGGCTGTTGGTTGAGCATTTTACTCTTTTTTTTTTTTCCTTTTTTTAATTTTTTTTTTCCAACGTTTATTTATTTTTTTTGGGACAGAGAGAGACAGAGCATGAACGGGGGAGGGGCAGAGAGAGAGGGAAACACAGAATCGGAAACAGGCTCCAGGCTCTGAGCCATCAGCCCAGAGCCTGACTCGGGGCTCGAACTCACGGACCGCGAGATCGTGACCTGGCTGAAGTCGGACGCTCAACCGACTGCGCCACCCGGGCGCCCCGGTTGAGCATTTGACTCTTGATCTTAGTTCACATCATGATCCCAGGGTCGTGGGATCAAGCCCTGCGTCAGGCTCTGTGCTGAGCATGGAGCCTGCTTAAGACTTTTTCTCTCTCCCCGACTTGCGGGAAGAAAGAAAAGAAAAGGAAAAGGAAAAGGAAAAGGAAAAGGAAAAGGAAAAGGAAAAGGAAAAGGAAAAGGAAAAGGAAAAGGAAAAGAAAGAAGAAGGAAGGAAGGAAGAAAGAGGGAGGGAGGGAGGGAGGGAGGAAGAAAAGAAAAGATAAGAAAAGACAAGGAAAGACAAGAAAGAAAAGAAAGAAAGAAGAAATGGGCGTTGAGGATGGAGTCTATTCTAGCATGCCACAACCAGGCTGGGAGCAGATACTCCAAGAGTGGGCAAAGTGCTGGTAAGGCAGAAGGAAAAGGCAGGGAGGTATGCAGGGAAGAGAAACCGGCCCCATACAAGGCTCAATCTCATGGGCAGAGGGAAAAGACTCCAGAAGGGAAAAAAGACAGGGACCAAATGATAGCTCTTAAGGGGCCAAGGATCTTCATATTTGGGGCCAGACCCAGCCCAGTACAAGGCAGATGCTGTTAATAAAAAGGTGGGAATAATAAATAATGATAATAATAATAATAAATAATAAATAATAAATAATAATAAAAAGGTTGAGGCAGTTCACTTTGGTGACTTCAACTCGGGATCCAGCCAGAATTTCTGCCAGGACTCTTGCCAGTGTCTGCATCAGCCACAGATGCGGGATGGGAATGCAGGTGTACAAACTCTTGAACCAACAAGCCTTCGTATAGAATTATCTGTGCCTGACAAGTGGCTACAGGTTAGGCATGCTTCATGATATACATACACCCAAGGCACATGTAAGTGAAACTCCATGACCACAAATCTGGTCACCCAGGTGGCCTTATTTTGTACCGTGTGACCCTAGACACGGCTGCATGGATATAGGGACCAGCTGGCCATTCAGATTTACTTCTTGTGGAATGTGAAATAAAACACAGTGAGAAATTGCTAGTTGGTGGTAAAAACCAAAGTGGAAGATGCCCCAGACCAGAGGTCAGCTGAGGAGCCAAGGTGGCCCTATGTATGTAGGCCGAAACCACGGAGGGAAATTCTGACTCCTAGTTCCCTTGCGGCTTAACCTGCCCTCAGATTCACGAGATCCTGTGTGTCTTCCTTTTTGCTTTCCGTGTCTTTGTACAACAGACCTCCTTTCTTGACCTGGCTTGCCAGGGTTCTCCGTTCCTGGCACTCAAAGAGCTAGAGACAGGCCCTCCTGAGCAGTGTGCTCTGCAAACTTCAATGTGCATGTGAATCTCCCAAGAATTTTAACATGCAGATTACATGATTCAATTTAGGTGGGGTCAGAGATTTTGTGGGTTTTTAAAAAATGTATGTATATATACGTATGTATGTACATATGGATGTAATCACTACATCCAACATGGGGCTTGAACTCGTGACCCTGAAATCAAGAGTCGCATGCTCTTTCAGTTGAGCCAGCCAGGCACCCCTGAGATTTTATATTTTTCTTTTTTTTTTTTAATGTTTATTTATTTTTGAGAGAGACAGAGACAGAGAGAAAGAGTGTGAGTGGGGGAGGGTCAAAGAGAGAGGGAGACACAGAATCCAAAGCAGACTCCAGGCTCTGAGCTGTCAGCACAGAGCCCGACGCGGGGCTCGAACTCACGGACCGTGAGATCATGACCTGAGCCGAAGCCGGACGCTTAACCGACTGAGCCACCCAGGCGCCCCGAGACTTTATATTTCTAAACAAGTTCCCAGGTCTCTGCTGCAGGTCTCTGGACCACAGTTAGAGGTGCACGGGCTTAGTCATTTATAGACCCAGCCAGCTGGATCTTTTGTTTTTGTGGAGATTATTTGGACAGAAAGATTCTTCTCTCCCTAGATCAGCCCCCAAAGCCTGTTGGAGTCATTTATTATTCATGAAGGGAATCCAGGGACCTGATACTGTGCAATTTTTATTAGCCTTCATCACGTACCAAACAAGAGATGCTTTCGCAGATGTTATCTGAAGTAGGAAATAGGGAAGATCACACAATCCTTGTATGAACATTTACTGAGCACTGACTCTGTGCCAGATAACATGCCACGTGCTAGGAAGGCACAGGGAGGGCAGGAGTGAACGCCACAGAGGAGGCGGAAGGAGCCGAGTACTGAAGAATGCGAGGGAGGGAGGCAGGCAGCCGGCCAGAGGAGGTCCCAGGGAGGAAACCCGGAGCCAAGGAATGAGCTCACGTAGGGAAGGGAGGGTCTGCTTCTGCGGAAAGAGGGAGGTGTGACAGAAATGAGGCTCGCAGGTAGTCTCGGGATAAACTAGGAAAGAGCTGGAAAAACTGCCCCACCCCAAAGAGCTTGAGCTCTATCCAGAAGGTGAGGGGGAGCCACAGAAAGATTTGAAGCATGGGAGTGCCGAGCTCTGATGGAGATTTGGGGAAACCGCCTCCAGCACCAGTCAGAATAGACTGGAGGATTTTAATAACAGAGGAGCTTCCTGTGCTGCGGTTCGGGTTGGAGGTGATATGCAAAACCCAGTGTAGCGTAGCATGGATTCATCCCTTCCTCTGGACACCGGTGCTCTTATCGGTGTGCAATCGCTCCACCAGTGACTCAAGATGCAATTTCATGGAAACCACCTGGCGTGGTCCCTTCTGTGACTTTGACCCCAGAGAAAGGACTCGTTGGAACCTGAGGGAGGGAGGACCTACCTAGAAGAAGAGGCAATAGCGGCAGTGGGGCCGTCGGGATTCGACAGCAATTAGGAAGATTATCATGACCGTCCAATCGTGGGGACGTAATGTACCACATGGTGACTGTAGTTAATAATACTGTGTTGCGTATTTGAAAACTGCTAAGAGGGTAGATCTTAAAAGTCATCATCAGAAGAAAAAAAGACATTTGTCACTACATTTGTTGCCAAATGTTAGACTCACTGTGGTGGTCATTTTGCCATATATACAAACATCAAATCGTGTTGTACACCTGAAACTAATACGATGTTGTGCCAATTATATCTCAATAAAAATTTTTAAAAAATAGAAAGATAACGATCTCCCAAGAGAGTGAGGTTGCCTTGACAATCCGCCTCTGTAGGCGGATTCTGTGACCTTTCCAAGGCTCCAGGGTTTCCTTCTCCTAAGCCACTCCCAGGGTTTATGCCCCTGTTCCTTCCTGTTCCCACAGATGCACGATGACTGAATGTGTAGATTCCTGGAGATGCAGAATCTCCAGGGGAAGAGACCTGAGAAACCACACCACATTTAGGAACTGCTTCAGGGGAGTCTTTTTGTTTTTTGTTTTGAGAGAGAGAGAGAGGGCACAAGTGAAAGAGGGGCAGAGAGAGAGAGAAAGTGGGGCTCACCCAGGGCTCACGCTCACCCAGAGTGGGACTCGAGCTCACGAACTGTGAGATCATGACCTGAGCTGAAGTCAAATGCTTAATGACTGAGCCACCCAAGCGCCCCGCAGCTGAGTCTTATACTCAGGTAAGCAAGGGACCCCTGTTCTAGGACAGCCCCCTGGGCATATCAGCTGACTACGTCAGGCCCCCTGGGCTCCCCTTCAAGTCTCCCCCCTCAGTAGCAGCATCTGGAGTCGGGCCTACAGCATCACAATCACCGTCACAATCATGTGATGGGCACTTCCCGTCCCCCTTCCCTCATGACTGGTAGAGGATAAGGCACAAATGCTAACGCTTTTAAGGCACTTTGTAAGAACAGTCAGTTGCAGCTCCCTCACTGAAAGGCTGGGAGGGAGCTAAGCTCTAACAAGTTACCCCCTCTCAGGTAGGTTTGGATAAAAGGAAGGGAATTACAGACAGTAGGTGAACTCAGGATTTCTCTGGCACCTGCACACATTTTTGAAATGGAGGTCCCAGTGGATTAGTAGCATTTTATTTGTTTGCTTTTGTTAGTAACCATGAAATTACACCACCAGCTCACAGGAGCCACACAAGACTTGGGGCAATATTTGCGAGATTTTAAAGCACTCCCTCCACATGACTTCATCAGATCCTAACAACCCTGATCTTTTACTGCTGCAGACAGGAGTGCAGTGGTCCTGGGACTTACCAAGGCCACTTGGCCCCAGGGACTCTGGGTCCCAAGGCCTCACTGCAACAGGATCACCGGTGAGAATTATTATATGATGAGAGGCTCTGAGGAGAGGTACCTCCGGGCCTGAGGGTTTCTAAGACTTGTCAGTTTCACTTCCAAACCTGCCTGAAATAGCCAGGGCCAGGAAGACGCATCTATCCCCACAGCCTCCAGACCATCAAAGTCACTTTCCCTCACTTCTGGGGACACACCTCAGCAGGAAGAACCAAAGCACAGGAAGCTGGGAGGACTTCACCCTGGTGCCTCCCGCCATAGACACACCCATGACTCAGATGCTTACTCTGAATGGCCCTGGATGACCCTTCGAGGACCACAGTCCCCTAGGCACTTTCATAGAACAGCATCTGGAACTCAGCAGATTTTTTTAAACAGGACTGTCTCTCTCCAAAGCTTATGTCCCTCCAGGGTGAGTAATTGTCCACCATGTCACCCACCCACCACTGAGGGAATAGGACTTTCACATCACAGTTCCCGGAGAACTCTCAAATGGCAGAAACTACCTTGACCCAGTCATTGGCCCACAGGGGCCCAGAACCCGGCTAATCCAATCAAAGCCCCTGGGAGTTTCCTAAACTTCAGTCCCTGCTCCTTCAAGGGCCCCAAAGCCCTCGCTGGAGCTTGGTGGGAGCACTGGGATACTGCCATTGGGGGAGCTCATTGGTCCTCAGTGTTCTCATCTGACCTGGGCAAAACAGTTACAACTCAGGGTTCTTAAGGGACAGTAACGCCCCTGACCACAGACGGTGCCTGGTAGACACCAGTTCCTGTCCCTCCTGTGGCTTTGCCCAGAGGCTGAGAATGGAGGAGGTGGATGGAAACTTGTGGATTCCCTCTAGAGACCTCTAGGCTATGGTCAGCAAAGCAATAGTTCCCCAAGGATGTCCACATCCTGGGATGCCTGGGTGGCTCAGTCGGTTGAGCATCTGACTTTTGATTTCGGCTCAGGTCATGATCCCAGGGTTGTGGTATGAAGCCCTGCCTCAGGCTCATGCTCATGCTCATTCTCTCTCTCTCCCAAAATTAAAAAAAAAAAAAAAAAAAAAAAAAAAAAAAGATGTCCACATCCTTATCCCCAGATCTGTATATATGTTAGTTACATGGCAAGGGAAAATTAAAGTTACAGATGGGATTAAAACTGTTCACGGGTTGGCCTTGATTTTGGAAGATTATCCTGGATTATCTGAGTGTGCCTAATGTGTAATCACAAGGTCTTTAAATGTGGAAGAGAGAAGCAGAAGGATCAGAGTCAGAGAGAGATTTAAAGATGCTCCGCAGCTGGTTTGGAGATAAAAAGGGGCATGAGCCATGGAATGCAGGCGGAAAATGCAAGGAAAGAGATTCTACCCCAGAGCTTCCAGAAGGAACGTGGCCCTGCTGACAGCCTGATTATAGCCCAGTGGGACCCAGTTCAGACTTCTGACCTTCAGAGCTGTAAGAGAATAAATTTTGGGTGGTTTTAAGCTGCTACGTTTGTGGTAACTTATTATAGCAAAAAACAGAAAACAAATACAGAGGCCAACTCTCTCATTTTACAGATAAAGAAACTAAGGCTAAATGTTTGGTCAAAGGTCACCAAGAAATGGGCCTAGAACCCAGGTTTCTTGAACTGTCATTTATTCTTCCTCCTACTACATCACCTTATCTTCCATTACTTACCACCTTGGGCCTAGAATCTAGATACCTACGCATGAAACACCACTTATTATCCATCCAACAAATATTTCAGGGCCTGGTGTGCATCAGGCACTTTGCTAGGTGCTCAGAATACCGTGGTGAAGAAGAAACAGACCCTGCCCTCAGGGAGCGCTGGCCCAGTAGGGAGACGCGGCATGGGAATGCTTCCTAGATGGAGGCAGTGACTGCTACCCTGAAATTGAAGAGCCAGGTTGATGTTCATGAGAGGAAGAACGTTGGATGCCCCAGCAAGTGAATAAACAAAATGTGTGGGGCCAAGGTGAGCGGAGAAAAAGCCGGGTACATTTGAACTTTGGTTCAAAACTTTTGGTACTGACTAGACTGAAGCATAGAGAGTTGGAGAGGAATGTGCACAGAGGGCTGGAGAGATAAGCCAGGGGACAGGTACCCATCAGCCAGGGAGAAAGCAGGGAGATCAGGGTCCCTGGCAGCCCCTAGCCCCACTCACCTGAGCCATCTGGAATGGCCCTGACAAAGGTGGGCAGCATCTTCACAGAGGCTGTGGGGTTGGTGTCCTTCCCCAGGCCCTTCTGCATTTCAGCCTGGAACCGAGCCATGATGTCCAAAAGGGTCTCATCAGAGAGCCGCATGTGATACAGGAATCTGTCCACCTGGAACAGACACCAGGGTGACCAGGGTTGCCTGTTAGGGGTGCTTGTCCTCCACTCCCATCACGAAGCTGCATTTCTGACTCTGGGGACATCGACAGTCATGATGTCGATTCCCAAAAGTTCCTTGCCTGACCCTCACATCTTGGAGACAAAGTGGGGAATTGGAAGAACAGAATGGATTGGAAGGCTGGGAGGTAGCAATTTATTCCCCCGAAGGGCGAGCTCTGAGGAAGAAAGGATTCTTCCATTTTTCTGATGGGACAATAGAGGGGCAAAAGGTACAAAGGATTCAGGGTTTCTAATTCCTAGCCCAGGCCCTGCACCGTTGTCTCATTGCCTCTCCACTACAAAACACTAGCTATAGTTTTAAAGGTAAATTCCTAAGCACGGAAGTTTTCACTTCCAATGATGACAATATATATCCAAACTTGTTTCCTTTTCTTTATGGGCTGCTAGGAAGCTCAGCTAAATTTAGTTTCCAATTGCAATCTAAATTCTAGTCCCTTAAATTGTCATTCTGCTTTTAACTGAGGTTGTTCTAATTAAGATGAAGTTTAATTTCTTTTTAAAATTTTTTTATTACGTTTCTTTATTTTTGAGAGGCAGAGAGAGACAGGGCATGAGCAGGGGAGGGGCAGAGAGAGAGGGAGACACAGAATCGGAACCAGGCTCCAGGCTCCGAGCCGTCAGCCCAAAGCCCAACGCGGGGCTCCAACCCATGAACCGTGAGATCATGACCTGAGCTGAAGTCGGACACTCAACCGACTGAGCCACCCGGGCGCCCCAAGTTTTATTTTTAAAGCCAGCCCCAGTTGCTCCTGAAAATGAGTGGGAAACACTCATTTTCAAATGAGTGGGCAAAGGACCACTGCCCTAATGGAGGGACATTATAAAACTCACTCTGGCTGCGCTCAGTACAACAGTTTCCTCTTCATGGTAACGCTCATCACTTGGTAGTGACAGCCAAATGATGGATTCCCAGGGCTTACTGGAACAGATGACTGAGGGGGTCACGAGTAGGGACAGTGGCACAGATGCCCTGTATTTGCCCCTCCTGCTTTATGTACACATACTGAGCAGCCTCTCCACCCACCCAAGTCACAAGCAGACTTGATCCCAGCACATTCCTAGAGGAATCACTCTCCCACACTTTTCTCAAAGGCTAAGAACATTTGTTGCAGTCTACAAAGTGCTTTCATGTAGGCAACCTCGTTCAATCTCCCTGACGTGGCTTTGAGGCAGCCAGGTGAGGCCAGAATTCTTGCTTCTGGTTGAGAAATGAGGACTCCAAGCCTCAGAGTCATGAAGCAACACTGGGAGAGCTGTAAGTGAACGGTAGCCGTGGGACTAGAATCCAGTCTGGTTTCGCCTGGTTTTGCTTCACAGCTCTGTGCAGGACACAGGAGCCCAACAGAGACATTACACCGAAAGTGCAGGGACCACGTGACCTTTATCACAGGACAGGTGCCTAGTCATCAGCCAGGCCTACTGGGCGGCGTCCCAGCTTAGGCTGGGGACAATATGGAGACCCAAGCCAGTGAAATGGCGCATGGCTCCAGGGACTTGGGGGCCAGGGAGAGGCCAGAAAACCATCAGAGAGCCATTAGCAAAAAGGACAATTGGGCTTTCAGTGTATTTGAGGAGATAGGATGGAACCAGGTCATGCTTCATTAAGGGCTTCCTGTTCACCCTGAGTCTGTTTATGACTAATTGGTTGGCACAGCCACACACACGGAGAAAACCGACAGAAGGGACGTGACCCAAGTAATTGGGGCTTGGGGAAGGGTGAGATGTACTACACGGGAACTAAACTTGCTCCCTTTCCACCCCAAGGACCCTGAAATGCGCCCTTGGACCTACAGCTCATTTTGCTCAGCGCCCAACAGAACTTCTCCCGCGTCCCCATAGTGTCATCCCTCACGTACAAGACATGGGTTTGAGGCCCCATTGGGGTCATTTGCCAGCTGCAGTTTAAGAGTCCTTCAGACCTTTGAGTTTCCGCTCCTGCTGTTTCACTAAGTTCAGGTTGTGACAGAAAGAATGTCAGCTTAGCAACAATTTCTTGTTTATTCTTTGTACCTCCCACAGGACCTAGTCCAGTAGCTAGATGGAAAAAATGAAACACATGTTGGGGAGGGAAAGCTGTATTTTAAATCCAAACAGGTGATTTGGGGCCTGTGTAACCAGGCACATCCTTTGCAGGCACTAAGGGAGGGTGTTTGAGTTGCAGAAAACCAAGCACACATTTGGAAAGACTCTGAGACCGTGAAACAGGATATCTTCTAAACAAAAGAGCCAACACACGGTACATTTAACATACAAGAGCAAATTCAAAAATGTAAGCTCAGACTTGCTGAATGACAGAATGTGGGAGCCGGAAGTGACTTTAGAGATCACTTAGTCCAAAGGTCCCATATGAATCAAGAGTCATAAAAAGGTTCACCTCTTTGACCCAGTGATTTCAGTTCTGGGAATCTAACCTTATGATGATCACAAAGATGGATAACAGTAAACACATTCCAGTGTTTTTCATAACAATATCTTAACTGTTAAAAAACGTTTTCAAAAGTAGCCAGATGTCAGGGGCACCTGGGTGGCTCAGTTCGTTAAGCATCCAACTTCCGTTCAGGTCATGATCTTACGGTTCGTGAGTCTGAGTCCCACATCAGGCTCTGTGCTGACAGCTCAGAGCCTGGAGCCTGCTTCGGATTCTGTGTCTCCCTCTCTCTCTGCCCCACCCCCGCTTGCACTCTGTCTCTCTCAGTCTCTCAAAAATGAATAAACGTTAAAAAATATGTTTTTAAGTAGCCAAATGTCCAACAAGAGGGAAAAGATTAAATTACAGTATATCCAACAGGATTGACTATCAGAGGATAATAAAATGATAATAATGAAGAAATGGGAGAAATGTACACAAGTGGTTACAATGTAACAATAAGTGAAGGACACAAGAGTCAGAATTGTAGATGAGATAGAAATACAACTGTAAAAACATACCATAACAGCTTCCACCGGGCAAATCTGAGTGTTTGTGAGAGGGGTGGGAATAAAGGTAACGTTTCCCCTTTTCGTAATGTTGACTTACTGAACCGTAAAAAGTACATACTGAAAACCTAACCAGCCCTTCTCTTATGAGTGAAACAATCTGCAGGTCAGTGACCAGAGTCAGCCCAATGTTATCAGTAGGTCAAATAATGTCAATATATTGAATTGGAAAAGAAGCTATCACAGTGGCGTTTCCTTCCTTCCTTCCTTCCTTCCTTCCTTCCTTCCTTCCTTCCTTCCTTCCTTCCCTCTCTCCCTTCTGGTTTTATTTTGTTTGGTCTTTGTTTTAACATTGGTATAGGGAGATTGAAAAAAATTGTTCCAGGGTCTAAACGGTAACCCTCCCAGGCAAGTATGGCCCAGGATCTTGACACTCTGGAGGCAGGAAGCACAGAAACTAAGGAGGGGATAGACTACCTGACCCTGGAGAGAAAGAAAGGGCCTGTGCCTTTTGACGAGGTGTGTTTACACGACGTGGAGGAGGGCACGAGCCCGTGTTCTCAGAACCTGTGACTCATCCAGCAACCAATAAACCAGATGCCCGTACTATCCCAGTCACCTGTTACTTCAGGTGGCCACAAGGTGCTCCTGACTACCCCTCCTCAGCTCACTCTTCAGCTTTCTTGAAGGGGAGAGAGGAGGGAGGTGGGAAGGGTCAACCTCAGGCCTTGACAAAGGCTCACCCTCCTCGCAGAGGACCCGAACAAATCCGGGAAGGCTGCAACCTGGGGCTGGCGGACAAGCAGGTCCCACCTGATTCTAGGATGTAACAAAAGGAACCAAGGAAATGAAACTAATTCGCAGAACCAAATGGAAAGGTTCCAAAGACTTCTCTCTTGGGTTTTGCAGAGATACATGCAGGTTTCTTCTTTACTAAGCAGGTAATAAAGGAAAGTGAATCTTTAAGTTGTACCCTTTAGGACTTTCCTACCTCCTCAAGAAGCCAGTAGAGGACTCCCTGAAACTAATCAATAAGTGAAAATTAAGACAGCTTACATCAGATTGATTCACAATACTTTAAGATTTGCTATAACTTCTAACCCAAATCTCTAATGAACAGAATTTAGTGGAGGTTTGTCCCACCAAGCACATGAGGGCTGTAAGGGACCATGCTTCCTCTCTCTCTGTGTCTGAAAAGCCTGGAGGCATCACGGCACAATGGAAAGAATGCTAGGGGAGTCAGAGACTTGGGTTTAATCCTCACTCCACCTTAAATACTCGGGTGGCTTTGGCTAAGTCCGCCTCCTGAGAGGATTTCTGTTATCTGTAAATTGAGAGACACTAGTGCCCAGGGCGCTGCCTCTGCAGCTGGAGTGGCTGGTGTGGCAAGCTGGGCTCCGTCCAGGCTGCCAACAGAGAATGGTGAGCCTTGGCAACTTTTAAGCAGCCTACCTTGGAATCAATTTTGTGGAGAGGTTTGGTGGGCAAAGTGGCGGAATAATGCACAGCCTACCATTGGCCAACAGCCATGGCAATAATAAATATTTCAACTATTGTACATCAAAACCCACATCCCTCTTGGTTGGTTCCCATGCTTCTATTCTTTCAAGCACATGAAGAATCATGTGAATTACTTGAAAGGTTCTCAAAATTTCTCTCCCCTCCTTTGTAGCCTTTCCCCTCAAACATCCCCGACATCAAACACGATTGTCTTTCACCTTTCTAAAGACTTTCGCCTCATCCACACCCAGTGATATCTGCCAGGAAGTGCAGAGTGAAATGCAAGACCGAGGACAATGTCTAATGCCCAGCCTGTGGGAGATTTGCTCCGCACCCCACTCCGTGAGCTCTTTGCTGGTCCTGTGCTCCCTGGGTCTTCTCTAATAAGCTTGCTTAAGTCCCTTTGGATGCAGCCACGGTATCAATTAGTTCTTTCAGTCAAGAATGAGCCACGTATCTCTGAGCTTTGCGAGTCCTTACCTTCTTGATCTGATCCTCCTTCAGCTTGGTGAAGTAAAATGCCATCAAGTGTACGGCAAACATTTTTTCCAAGTTTGGTTTCTCCTGAGATGGGCAGAGATTTCTGTGCAGTGTTTACTCCCGTGTCTCTGGAGTGCTGCCCACTCCCGGTCAGGCTGGAGGCCTCCAGGAACTAGGTGCTACAGATTAAATACCTCCAGGCTGCTTAGTTCAATGATTAAACTTCGCCCCCTCGCTCCGGTCCCTCCCTCCAGCATACACTTGATTGTCTAATAGGAGGCTTGGGATGGCAGCTGAGGATTGGTGGAGGGGAGGCAGGTGATGGGTTGCTTGACTCTTTGAGAATTGGGTGCCACAAAATCCCATTGCTAAGCAACACTCTCAAGCCAGCGTTCCACCAAGCCCACTCAGCCGAGGAAAATCCGAGAAGTTGGGCGTTAAACAAAGCCAACTTTGAACCAGCTGAACTGCTCGGCAAATGTTTGGTCTCAGCCTTTTCTCTTTTGTCCTTTTCTTCTCAATCCAGGGATGTAACTCCTGACTCCCTGCCCCTCCGTAGCACTGTCTTAATTAAGACTAAAACACTGCCCTGGTCAGGGAGATTTCAAGAATGTTGAGGCAAATCCCTCCACTTGTGACAGATCAGATCTCTTGGCCAACAGCCCGTGGTAATGGAAGAGAACAAATAAAAGTTTATCTAGTCACAGTGATAAGCCAGAAAACCTTGATTACATAGGTAGTGACCCAGGAAAAAATATACACGAGAAAGAATGGACTGATGTCACCAAGTGCTCACCGGAAAGCTGCTGCCGGAGAGAAAGACTGAAGTCAGAGGCAGAAATGTCTCATGCCACTGAGAAATTTGGTTTACTCATCTCACTCATACTGGATGTGAGAAGGACCCAGAAAGGGGCCAGCGTGTGGGTACTTTAGACCTTGCACTCTTCCTGCAGTCATTGGTCAGCTAACAAAATCAGTAACAACTGTAGTGTTAACAACAGCAGCTAGCAAGGAGGGAGCACTTACTGTTCCCATTTCGTAGATGGGAAAACTGAAGTCCGGAAAGGTTAAGCGACTGACTCAAAATCACCAAGCCTGTGAACGGTGCAGTGAGGAATCAAACCCAGGAGTTTCATTCCAGGGCCTAGCCTTTAACTGATACATAATGTCGCCTCTCGTCTTCCTCCCTGCAATGGACACTCAACTGATACCTATTAATACCACCAGCTTTCCGCTGGACTGTTGTCAAAAATTCCGACCACTTGGATAGCTACATACAGGGATACCATTCCAACAGGGTCTTCCCGGTGAGGGGAAGTAACAAATGGAGGAATTCCTGACCATAACTTCCCAAATATTAATCAAATGCTTCCCCAAATTAGCAACCGAACTAATGTTAAGGCAGGTCTGCCGGGCGCCCCCCAATGTTTCTCGCTCCCACATACACCTGATCTTCAGTTTAGCAGCCTCGGCTTTGTTTGCTTTTCTGCCACACAACCTCATTAATCAAAATGATTACCAAACAATTGCCTGGTGAAAGAACCTTCAACTGCGGCCTCTTCAGAAGCCACCGATTCTCCAGTCAGCGCTCTTTACCCATCCATCATGTGACTGAGCCTCTGGAAGTCTAGCGTAAGCACACAGCGTTTGACTAAAATTACTCCAGATACTTCCCTCAGATTGATATAAAACCGTCTCCCAGATTGAGAAACCCCATCCTTTTCAGTCTGTTCACCCCTCAGACTATGAACTCTCTTTTCACTCCTTTACTTTGTCTATTATCCAAGCAAACAAAAGTTAACCTTCAGTTGATAAACCATTCAATTCCCCAAACCATGTGGAATCGTTGGTATTCTGAAACAGACGTGCTATGCCGGAGTCCGTACAGGCTGGGGATGACATCCTGGGGCAGATCACCTGCCCACAAGTGATAACAATACTTGTCTTAAGTCCTCCATTTAGGGGCATCTGGGTGGCTCAGTCGGTTAAGCATCTGATTTGGGCTCAGGTCATGATCAAGCCCCACCTCGGGCTCCATGCTGTCAGCACAGAGGAGCCTGCTTTGAGTGCTCTGCCCCCTGTCTCTCTGTCCCTACCCAATGGTTCTGTCTGTCTGTCTGTCTCTCTCTCTCTCTCCCTCTCTCTCAAAATATCAAAATAAACAATAACTTAAAAAAAAAAAAAAGTCACCTCTGCGGTGCAGTGTGGCACCGACCGTCCTTGATTTATTCACCATCAGGGTAAAAGGTTACAATGGCCAGTGGACAAAAAACCACAAAGCCCTGACCGAAGGTCCCTACAATCTCATGGCTGCTTATGTGCACAGATAGGCAGCCTTGGGGATTTTCCTCAGGCAGACAATATCGGAGGATGTTCACCTGTTACATCTTTCCATTTTTAATGTCAGCACATCTGCACCTACATTCCAGGTTTGAGCTAGCCAACTAAACTGAGTTTAACCATTATAAAGATCACATACATTTGGAGTCCTGTACCTCCCTCTCCTCACTTTACAGAATAAAGACAAAATATTGCGCCAAGTCTCATCTGATTATTCCAGCCCAACAACTTAGAATTTTTCACTCTTATTAAGTTTCTATGTATTAAGTTTCTATGTATCCTTCTATTCAAGGATATCTGGGTGTGAGTCTTATAAGCACTTAGATTTTGTTTAAGAACACCCATTCGAGGGTGGGCACCGCTAAGTGACATTTTCATTAAAGGATATTACCCATCTGACCCAAATCTTTCATTTGGGAAGATGAAAGAAGGGAAACGCTCTCAGCTCTATACACATCTCCGTTTCCATAGAACTCTCCCTTATGGAAAGGCCTAAAGATAATACCTGCTTTCTTTTAAGCACTGAGCATGGTAGGAGGACTAGAAGTTTAACAGAATGCACCGATTTATTTTAAAGTTTTTTTATGTTTTTGTTTATTTTTGAGAGAGAGAGAGAGAGAGAGACAGCATGCAAGCAGGGGAGGGGCAGAGAGAGAAGGAGACCCAGAATCCGAAGCAGGATCTAGGCTCTGAGCTGTCAGCGCAAAGCCCAATGTGGGGCTCAAATTCACGAGCCGTGAGATCATGACCTGAGCTGAAGTCGGACGCTTAACTGCCTGAGCCACCCAGGCTCCCCGAATGTACCTATTTCTTTAGTAAACACTTTTATAGCGTATACTAAGTGCTTTACAATATTAATTGCCCAAGCAACTATCATTTCATGCTCTTCATTTTACAGGTGGAAACACTGAGGCACAGGGCCCAACTGGTACATGGTGGAGTAAATATTTGAATGCAGGCAGTGTGGCTTCAGAGCCCATGCTTAGTCACTGTGCTATACTGGCTCTCGCTAACCTGGAAGCAAAGCATAAGGAAACACGGGACCCAACCTGGGAAAAGCAGCCTAAAGCCCCAGGCAGCACAATGGAGAATGCACATGCCCTGGGATCCCACTTTGGCTTTGCCCTCAACTGAAGATGAAGGCCCTAGGTTCATATCTGCAAAGGGTTCGTAGCTACTCCAAAGTAAAAGAGATCACAAAGGAATCCATGTGGCCCACAGTAGGCACATGAAAAACATTTCTTTAATCCAAGCCTTCACATGGCTGGGGACCCCTTCTTAAAATTGCTCTTTCATTTCATCCCATTTGGTCCCTCAGAATAAGAAAATGCGGGGCGCCTGGGTGGCTCAGTCGGTTAAGCGTCTGACTTCAGCTCAGGTCACAATCTCGCGGTCCGTGAGCCCCAGCCCCGCGTCGGGCTCTGTGCTGACAGCTCGGAGCCTGGAGCCTGCTTCGGATTCTGTGTCTCCCTCTCTCTCTGCCCCTCCCCCTGCTCATGCTCTGTCTCTATCTCGAAAATAAATAAAAACATTAAAAAAAAAAAAAAAGAATAAGAAAATGCATGTAGCCCATTCAACACCTTCAGTAAAGCATAACCATAAACCATTAGAAGGTACCAGTTCCATTTACTGGCATGACTGGAACAATTAGGAATTTTATAAGTATTCTATTCCTGTTCAACAAAAGGAAATAGATCTTGAATTCTGTTCCATATTCTTTTTAATGACAAATCCAAAATTAAGCTGTCCAAAATGTAAATCAGTCTAACCTGCTGGTATTCCACTTACTGCAAAAGAATAAGAGTGTGTGTGAGAGAGCAAACTTCCATACAGGAAAGTCAATGTAGAAACTTCCAAGCCCTGCCAAGAGTTACAGTTACTATGGTGTCTCTATGGGAGCAACCACAAATGAAGCAGAAACGTTAACTTCAGCAAGTTTCAAAAGAATGCTACTGATCATTTTTTATAGGTTTAGTCCTGACCCAGAAAGGATTGGAAATGCTCATAAAAAAATAAATTGCACACAATTATTTTTATCACAACTCCACATTAAGAGCTGTATTTGCTCAGTCGGTTGAGACTTTTACTCTTGATTTCGGCTCGGATCATGATCTCGCAGTTCGTGAGTTCGAGCCCCAGGCTGGGCTCTGCCCTGGTGGTGCGGAGCCTGCTTGGGATGCTTTTCTCCCTCCTTCTCTCTCTGCCCCTCCGCTGCTCATACACTCTCTCTCTCTCTCTCTCTCAAAATAAATAAATAAACTTTAAAAACAGCTGTATGTGTTAAAGAGAAACCAGTCACACAAAGGAAATTCAATCCGTGTGGCTTTTAACATTTTTCAGAGTAGTTACACCTCAATTGCACAAACCAGCAAACTCGTAAAAGCAACGAGACTTCTGGTTAAACATGTGGTAAGCCCACCAGGAAAGGAAATGAAATAGTGATTAATAAGAGATCTTAACGTAATTTTGAAAGGTAGAAAGCCAACAGAGACTAGCTTAGCAGAGGAAACCTTGCAGAGAGTGATTTTGCTGAGAAATGAGAAAAGACATTTCAACTCTAGAAATGCTCGGGAATTGCAGGCCCTGATAGCTCAGAAGAGCAGGAGGCAAGACATAGTGCCAAAAATGGGAGATCTTTCGAAGAAAAAAAGCAGTATGCATCAAGTATGCCCCTCCACCTAGAGCACGGGGTGACCGACCAACCACCACCCGTACCAGCGAGTGGGCTTTTATTCGCTGGAGAGATGGAACCCCAAAGCCTCTGGACTCGGGACTACCAGGCACCGTGGGAAGTGGGAATGGGGCACAAAACTGAAAAATGCGGTCTCCAAGTGAAGCCTCAAAATAGGCAATGAGACCCCCGAACCACTTTCTGCCCAGTTTCTGCCAGCAGACATCTATCCATAGACATCCCCTTCCTCCCTCCCTGGGAGGAGTCAGGGGATCCAGTTTTTCCTCTGGTAAAACTAAATGTCCTTAGATATGGAAAAGGCAAAAGGATAGAGACAATATACAGATCAGGGGGTTTAAAGTAGAGGATTAATGGGGTGTCTGTGTGGCTCAGTTGGTAAAGTGTCCGACTCTTGATTTCAGCTCAGGTTGTAGTCTCATGGTTTCACGGGCTTGAGCCCCACATGGGGCTCTTTGCAGGCAGCACAGAGCCTGCTTGGGATTCTCCCCCCCGCCGCCTCTCTCTCTCTCTCTCTCTCTCTCTCAATCTCTCTCTGCCCCCTTCCACACTCATGCTGTCTCTGTCTCTCTCAAAAAATAAATAAATAAAACTTAAATTTAAAGAAGAGGATTGAGTAAGTGAAGCACAGGGAAGTTTTTAGGGCAGTAAAACTGTTCTGTATGATGCTGTAACAGTAAATACATAACGCAATGTTTGTCAAAACCCATAGAACTCTATAGCACAAAGAAGGAATTTAATGTATGTGAATTTAAAAAAATATTCAGGAGGGGGACCTGGGTGGCTCAGTCAGTTAAGCATCTGACTTCAGCTCAGGTCACGATCTCACAGTTTGTGAGTTTGAGCCCCGCATCGGGCTCTGTGCTGACAGCTCAGAGCCTGGAGCCTGCTTCAGATTCTGTGTCTCCTTCTCTCTCTGCCCCTCCCCTGCTCTCTCTCTGCCCCTCCCCTACTCTCTTTTTCTCTCTCAAAAATAAAAACATTTTTAAAATTAAAAAAAAAAAAAAAGAAGTAATTGAATAGGGGCACCTGGGTGGCTTAATCAGTTAAGTGTGTGACTTCAGCTCAGGTAATGATCTCGCAGTTTGTGAGTCCGAGCCCCACATCAGGCTCTGTGCTGATACCTCAGAAATAATAAATAAAAACATTTTTAAAAATATAAAAAATTTTAAATATTTACTTTTGAGATAGAGACAGAGAGCAAGCAGGGGAGGGGCAGAGAAAGAAGGAGACACAGAATCCAAAGCAGGCTCCAGGCTCTGTTGAATGTCCCGATAGAAGGACATTCTATAGAGTATGTGACTAGTCCAGGGGCACCTGGGTGGCTCAGTCAGTTAAGTGTTCGACTCTTGGTTTCAGCTCAGGTCATGATTTCAGTTTGTGAGATCAAGTCCCGCATCAGGCTCTCTGCTGATGTTGTGAAGCCTGCTTGGGATTCTCTCTCTCTCCCTCAATCTCTGCCCCTACACCGCCCCCCTCTCAACATAAATAAATAAACTTAAAAACATTATATGTGACCAGTCCAGCTCAAAGCTATTGAAGTCATCAAAAGCAAGAAAGTCTGAGAAACTGTCATGGCCAAGAGGAGCCCAAGGAGATAGGAGAGCTAAATGTAACAACGTATCCTGGATGGGATCCTGGTACAGAAAAAGGACATTAGGTTAAGAACTAAGGAAATCTAAATAATCTGTGGACTTTAGTTAATAATAATCTATCTTTATTGGTTCATTAATTCTGACAAATGTACCACACTAATGTTAAGATGCTAACAATAAGGGGAACTTGGTATGGGGGTATATGAGAACTCTGTACTATCTCTGCAACTCTTCTGTAAATCTGAAACTATTCTAGGGGCACCTAGTCAGTTAAACGTCCAACTTCAGCTCAGTCATGATCTCATGGTTCCTGCGTTTGAGCCCTGCATCGGGCTCTGTGCTGACAGCTCCGAGCCTGGAGCCTGCTTCAGATTCTGTGTCTCCCTCTCTCCTCTGGCCCCTCCCCCACTCGCATTCTGTCTCTCTCTCTCTCTCTAAAACACAAACATTAAGAAAATTAAAATAATAATAATAATAAAAGTAAAACTATTCTAAATTTTTTAAGTTTATTTTTTTAAACCTTATAGATGCTGATATTTGGGAAACACATTGAAAAAGCCAGCTAATAACCCAATAGCCAAAGCAATCCTGAGAAAGAACAGATATCATAAAACCTGATTTCAAGCTATATTACAAAGCTATACTTATCAGAACAGTACGGTACAAGCATAAAAACAGGCAGCTAGATCAATGGAATGGACAGAGAGCCCACACATAACCCCCCACATAAACAGTCAACTAATTTTTGATGGGTGCCAAGAACACACAATGGGAAAAGGATGGTCTCGTCAATAAATGGTGCTGGGAAAAGTGGATATCCACATGCAAAAGAATAAAACTGGACCCCTAACCTTACACCACTCACAAAAAGTAACTCAAAATGATCAAAGATTTAAATGTAAGACCTGAGGGGTGCCTGGGTGGCTCAGTCAGTTGAGCATCTGACTCTTGATTTCGGCTCAAGTCACAATCTCATGGTTCACGAGTTCAAGCCCTGTGTCAGGCTCTGTGCTGACAGTGTGGAACCTGCTTGGCATTCTCTCTCTCCCTCTCCTCTCTGCCCCTCCCCTGCTCACTTGCTCTCTCTCAAAATAAATAAATAACTTAAAAGAAAAAAAAGAATCATGGCGTTCCTGGGTGGCTCAGTTAAGTGTCTAACTTTGGCTCAGGTCATGATCTTGCAGTTCATGAGTTCAAGCCCCGCATCAGGCTATGCACTGATAAAGCAGAGCCTGCTTGGGATCCTCTCTCTCTCTCTCTCTGTGTCCTTCCCCCATTCTCTCTCTCTCTCTCAAAATAAATAAACTTAAAAAAAAAAAGAACTCAGGGGCGCCTGGGTGGCGCAGTCGGTTAAGCGTCTGACTTCAGCCAGGTCACGATCTCGCGGTCCGGGAGTTCGAGCCCTGCGTCAGGCTCTGGGCTGATGGCTCAGAGCCTGGAGCCTGCTTCCGATTCTGTGTCTCCCTCTCTCTCTGCCCCTCGCCCGTTCATGCTCTGTCTCTCTCTGTCCAAAAATAAATAAACGTTGAAAAAAAAAATTTTTTTTTAATAAAAAAAAATAAAAAAAAAAAAAGAACTCATATTATAGCAAAAAACAAAAAAATCCAATTTAAAAATGAACAAAGGGCCTGAAAAGCATTTTTCCAAAGAAGACACACGAATGGCCAAAAAGAACATAAAAAGCTGTTTGACATCACTAATCATCAGGGAATGAAAATCAAATCCACAATGAGATATCACCTCCCCATGGTTAGGATGCCTTTTATCGAAAAGAGAAGAGGGGCGCCTGGGTGGCGCAGTCGGTTAAGCGTCCGACTTCAGCCAGGTCACGATCTCGCGGTCCGGGAGTTCGAGCCCCGCGTCAGGCTCTGGGCTGATGGCTCAGAGCCTGGAGCCTGTTTCCGATTCTGGTCTCCCTCTCTCTCTGCCCCTCCCCCGTTCATGCTCTGTCTCTCTCTGTCCCAAAAATAAAAATAAAAATAAACGTTGAAAAAAAAAAAATTTAAAAAAAAAAAAAAAGAAATACTGTACTAAAAAAAAAAAAATAAAAGAAATACTGTACTAAGATTGTCAGTAAATGAAATAATATATAGGCATACCTGATGCATTACATTAGTAAGGGGGAGAAGTGCATTTGCCTAGGAAAACAGGCAAGATGAGCTTTAAGATCAGGGCAAGACTTAGTTAAAATATGTAAAAATACATTAGTTCTAATATTACTAAAATTAAATAACAGCAGGCAGAATTGATAATTCATTTATATGAATTTGTATATATATCTAAGTCACAGTTTATGGAGCAGGTAGTGATGAAATTAAACCACTGTGCAGAATATAGAAGACCAAGTCACAGGAGGTTTTTCTTCCATCAATTCTCAAGGTAGTCTTTTCTTCTGATGGTTCCAAGTCTCCACTAAAAAGCCAGCACTGGAAGCATCTACAGTAAAACCTTGGATTGCGAGTATCATGTTCTATGAGTGAGTGTTCTGCAAGACAAGCTAGCATTTCTAATAAATTTTAACTTGATAAGCAAGTGATGTCTTGCAAAACCAGTAGTACATGTCGCCGAATGTCACATGATCACAACTGAGCAAATGGTTCTTGACATTCCCCTTGATATACGGAGTGCTTTGGATTATAAGCATGTTTCCAGAATGAATTATGCCTGCAAACCAAGGTTTTACTACTTTCTTAGGACCTCGGGACAGTCAGCTGTTAGAATGCCAACATTCTCACACGAAGCACAAAATTCTTACCTCTGTTTCCCTCACTGTCACATTCCCCTTTATTCTTCTGAATTGTGACCCTTTCTTTTCAAACGTGTATCTAAATCTCTTCTCAGATGTAGACATTACGTTATCGTCACTCCTTTATTTTCAAAATGAAAAAAGGAACTATGAAATTATAATAAAGAGCTCTAAGAAACAAACACTATGATAAACTAAGGTTTCGATAGGCTAGGAAAGTAAAGATAGAGAAATGACCTATAAGTTGTACCAAAGTCATGAGCATAGGGGTGCCTGGGTGGCTCAGTTGGTTGGGAGTCTGACTTCAGCCTAAGTCATCTCTCTGTTTCTGAGTTCGAACCCCATGTTGGCTCTGTGCTGACAGCTCAGAGCCTAGCACCTGTTTCAGATTCTGTGTCTCCCTCTCTCTCTTGCCCCTCCCCTGCTCATGCTCTGTCTCTCTCTCTCTCAAAAATAAATAAGCATTAAAAAAATTTTTTAAAGTTATGAGCATAATTTCTAAATACTGATTTAACAACAACCCAAAAAAGTACAAAGGAAAAAAAAGGAGTACAGCTATATCAAAAGAGAAATGGAAAAAAAATGAGTGACTTAAGCAAAGGAGCAATTTAAGAAAGCTAAATCCTCACCTGATACTAACAGGAAATCAGCAGCTAATGTCTTAAAATGCTAACTCAGAAGATAGTAGATGCATATTATGTCGCGGTCAACGAGGTAAATTCTAGAAGAAACAGATAATAGAGTTGGGAGTACTTGTTTTTTCAGCTGTGTATATATTCCTTTGACAAAAAAAAAATTTTAATAGCTTAAGCTTATTTGGCTTATGTATATAGATTAGAGATAGGTTAATGTGCAGAAGTGTGTCTTAGAGGAAAGTATCTCCAAGTAAGGTTTGTTTTGAATTTGTATCATGAATTTGTTTTGAATTTGAATTTATTATACTTCAAATACTTATATGAAAAGGGAATTTTATAGAATGTGGTCAACATCCATCTATTTATCAGTTTTAAAAGGATAACAATGAGTGATACACCTTAAGAAAATGAAAACGTAGCTATTAAGAGAAAAGAGTAAGGCAACTTGTAAACATTGCAGATTACTTCAGGGATTAAAAATACACACACCACACACACACATACACATATATACATACCTACATATATATATATGTATGTCTTGGCCTGATTAAAAGTACTTAAAAAAAAAAAAAAAAAAAAGACGACTTTCCAGCAGGGATTTCAATTTCACTGCCACTTACAGGTGTGTCCACTGGCAGTTCAAAGCAGTCACTAAGATTACAAGCCTTTCCTGAAGCTTCTGTAAGCACCAGGGACTTTTCAAGGGCTTAGAGTGGATAGGAAGCACATGATAGTGAATTTTAGGGTAGATTATAAAAGTACACCCTTAAAGAACCAAGTTCAAGAGCACCTCCTCTACCCAACATTACCAAAAGTAGTTTCTTGCATTGTCTTCTTTGCCCAATCCTATTTCAAAAGTTTTTTGTTGTTCTCTAGCATTTTTGCCCATAAAGACAACTGTTATCTATCATCTCTGTCTGAAATTGTCCCCCTATGTTCAGTGACAGGCTTTTACATAACAGTGATAACTCAGAAGTCTGTTTATAAACATTGCTATCTCTGCTCAAGTTTATGTATTTTATAGCTTTAGAAATGGAGGAGAGAATGGGGCGCCTGGGTGGCACAGTCGGTTAAGCGTCTGACTTCAGCCAGGTCACGATCTCGCGGTCCGTGAGTTCGAGCTCCGCATCAGGCTCTGGGCTGATGGCTCAGAGCCTGGAGCCTGTTTCCGATTCTGTGTCTCCCTCTCTCTCTGCCCCTCCCCCGTTCATGCTCTGTCTCTGTCCCAAAAATAAATAAACGTTGAAAAAAAAAAATTTAAAAAAAAAAAAAAAAAAAAAAAAGAAATGGAGGAGAGAAAATAGCCGGATTCATTTATACGTTCACTTGCCTCTTAACAAAGCATAACCTGTCATTGTACCCCAACAGGTTTGAGGTAGACACACCTAGAATGAGTGCATCGTAATTATAGACTCCCAGTCGTAAGCTAGAAGAGGCTAGGTGTTTTACGATGATTGTCTTCTATGTCTGTGATTCACAAGAAGTCATTTTTTCAAAGGACCCAAATCTATTCTGCAGATTTACACTAGTCCACAAATACAGTGCACAAAAGCATTACAAGCCATTGGTTATTATTCCTAACCAGTTATGTACTATGCACATTTTATTGAATTACCTAGATCTGTTCTGATGGAACTGAGGTGGGCATCTAAGCCTCATGTTGATGTAAAGCTGAATCCACAATAATCCAAGGAGGGCTTTCAAGCAAGAACTTCAAAACCTGCTAGAAAACTGCAAGGAAAAACAAAAAAAGTTGTTTTTGAAATGTGGAGAACATGACCTTAGTGAAAGGAAAACCAAGCTGTTTTCATGGTGACAATTGTAAGCACACTGCAGAGAATTATTCAGGGCCCCTCCAATTACATTTTTCCTTTCAAAGTTACATTTTTCCTGATTTCATCTTTTAGTCTTCTTCTAACCACAACGTTTTCCCTCCCCCACAAAGAGAAGGGTTAAAGAGTAAATGATTTATCACTATTTATAAACTCTCCTTAACTCAGTGTTTAAGCAGCCCTTCCCTAACAGCACTCCCACCCCCTCTCCTCATCTGGGTCTTCACTAACATTTAACTGACCTATGTTTGCAAGTGTCTTGCCTAAGTGTCTTCTCTGACTCACCAACCTGGCCCCTAAGCTGGAGAAAGTAGCAGAATTACAACATTCAAAGTGATGTGCCTTACCACTAAATACAGTGACATCACATCCATTATACAGGTCAGTTCATGAATATTTCTTGAGACCATCTGGGCAAGAATAGATGCACCAGGTCTGCTATAGTATAAGTCACAGGAGAAAGCAAATTCTAGAAGCTGAAGTTGCTCACGTGCAGAATATCAAAAGAAATATGCCCTTCCAGGCACTTCACTACTCTTTACCCAGAAGCAGGGAGAACTCTAGTCAGGGCCACCTGTTCAACCTGTATTTCCATAAAAGCAAAAATCAAAGAATAAAGACTGCCATCTCAATTAAATGAAGTATCATCTGAACTCTGAACTACTGAAGAAAAAGCCAGAGAGATGGCTAGTTTGGTAAACTTGGCTATTCCCTGACCCAATTTCAACCAAATCAGGTCTAATCCCCAGTCTGAAGTCAGCCTCAATTTAGCAGTTGCTGAAGAAATTAGTTCAGCTCTTAAAACAACCTAAGAGCTCAATTCACAGCCCAGAATGAACCCAAACATTCAGGTTCATTTACAAAGGAGTTCCTGTATACCAGGCCCTGTGCTAAGTGGGATCTCATCACACTTAACCTACTGGACAAATCTAAGTAGGCATTATTGTCCATGCAGAGACCAAGCCCCAGAGAGGGCAAGGTCAATGAGCTTGGCAGTGATGAGAAACTGTACCCTGATCTGTCCAACTTTTGTCATTCTCTCCCCTTATTGTACTTCTTCCTAGCGTATCTCTGAAATTATATCCACTTATTTCAGAAAGACTGATTTGCCTTGACTGTATTTCAGGAACCATAGTATAGCAGTGAACCAGACAGACAACAGTCTTTGCCCTTACAGAGCTGACATCATTTGTCAACTTACTCCTGTTTGTTCCATATCAAAATACAACCTCTATGATGGCAGAAACATTATCTGTCTTGCTTTCTGCCTATATCCAGCACCAAGAACAGCCTCTAGTACATGGGTACCAGCAACGTGTGTCAAAAAACTTCAATCATGACATCTTCAGCAATGGTGTAGGAAACTGGTCAAAACATTTCACCAAACTGATTTTATTCTCATTCACAGTTCCTTATAGTGCATTGTCTTAGTGCTATACTACAAATGGCCACTATATAAAGCTTTAAATAAAATCCCTAAGACATTCCGTAGTTTTTAAATGTTGAAACAAACAGCAGTTATCTTTAAGAGCTAATTTTCCCAAGCAAAAAACAAAACAAAAACCAAACAAACAAACAAACAAAAACCCCGTAATAGCCACATACCGTAGCAGGCAGTAAATACATATGAGGAAAAAAGGATTTTAAAATAGATTTTTATTGGCAAAAATAAAAATAAAATAAAACTAATCTGAATCAGGTTCCTTCTTCTTTCTTCTTGTCCCTTTTGAGTAAGTCCCAGGCTCTGTTCTTTCTTTGCCATCAGTTCGTTGTGTCAGCCACTCCTTTTCTAGCTGTTTCAGCATGTCTGCAGTGAGGAGTCCTTGCTGCACCAGTCTGGAAGCTAGGGATTTCTCTCCTCCATTGGGGACAGGTGGCTCAGCAGCTTTACTCCCTACAGTTTTGGTGCCGCGCACCCTTCTAGCTTGGCTTTTAAAGTTCCTGACAATCGGGACCGGTTCTCTGTCGACAAGCTCTCCAAGTTCAACAGCTTATGTGACTCTGAAATTTTAATCAGTTTGGTGATGTTGTGTACACCATCTTGGATAATGCCATCTAGTTCTTTCTGGAGATCTCGAATGAGGCTGGCATCTGGAAACATATCTATAAACCGGTAGCTAGGAAAGAATATTATGTTATATAGCAACAGCCTTTATCAGAATCATTGGGCTTATCTCAATGATGTAACTACATCTGGACACTGGCCCCCAAATGTTCTGTTTTTGCAGACTCTGTCCAGTGCCTCTGCTCAGCCCCAACACACCTGAGGAATACTGTCATTATGAGGGTAGGTCATCACTCATATCTTAAGTGAATCATATTTTAAGGGGGACAGGCCCCTCCTTTGAGAATCACTGATGTAAAGCAGCACCTTTCAAATGTTAATATACAAATGAATCACCTGGGGAGCTTGTTAAAATGTAGTTTAAGTTTGGGGTGGGCCTGATATTCTCTAGTTCTAACAAGCTCCTAGGTAATACCAATGCTTTTGGTCCGGGGACCACCATCTGTGTAGCAAGAATCTAGTACACTTCCTCACCTACCTATCTGAACTGGAATCATAAGAAGTCCTTAGTCATTTTTAGAATGGGTATGAACAAGGCTCGACTGCCATAATGGACAATAAACATAACAGACAGCACCCTGTAAAAATGTGCCTGTTACTTGAGAGAGCAAAAGACCATTCATAAAACCTTTGATTTTCCCTATTACTCAGAAAAATGAGAGTAGCTAAAGGAAAAATGTGATACCTTAGCCAAAGGTAAAGATCCAAGACATCATGGACAGCTTCTAAATCCATGAGGTCTTTAATATTCTTAGGTGGAAGTAATGGCCATTTAATATATCGGCGTAACCACGAGAAGGTCAGTGGCTCATTCCTGCTATACTGCCTGGCAAACTGAAAGAGAAGAAAAGAGTTTGGTGAAAGAATCAAAATGCACTTATATCTGCAATCAGAAACAGAAAGCAACAAAACATTAACTGCAGTTGTGTTTCAACAGGCTGGTTTTTCCTTCTTTATACTTTTCCATACTTTTAAGAATATTTAATACTTCATAAAGATACCTTGAAGAAAAAAGTAGGGGGGGGGGTGCTTTCCTTCATTTTCAAAGCCAGGGCAATAATATGTACATCAGAAGTCGTACAAAAACTAACAGAGCCTAACTCTGTTAACTTTAATGAACATTTAATGTTACAAGTTTTGGACAGATATTTTTGAAGTCTCTCATTTCTACCCCTTTATGGAATGGTCCTGTAACTGCAAATATAAGCTGTATCTTGTCAATATCCTTCCTTATCATAAAGAAACTCTGAGGTGGCTTGGAGCAAGGTTGGGCATGAGTCGATCAAGCTGGTAAACAGACTCTGCACCTCTTCACTAGCTGTGTGGCTCTGGCCAAGCCATCACTCTGTGCTTCAGCGACCTCATCAACACCATGAGACCACCATACCTCCCTCTTGAACCACAGGACACTGTTGGGAGAATGTGCTCGGAAAACCAGGCTGCCCCCAACCCCCACAAATGCCAGGCATTATTATGCATCACAATGTACTATAGGAGACAGAAATACAACCATGTGAGACCTGTAGAGCAAAAGTTTAGCTTCAAGAATAAGCTGATTTCAAATCGTTCATGTCCTGATTAGGGAAAATTATCTCTAAATGTCTAACCTAAGTAAGGTCCATACTTCAGAGAGGCGAGGCAGTTTTAGAACAATTGTGGTTAAATAATGTTATGATTTTATTAAATTCAGTCATGCATTCTGCTAACACATGCCAAACAGAATAGCCATGAAGGATGGAAATGTGACCAAGCTAACCTGCTGAGCAGGACAAGCCAAACTTTAATATTTCTGGCCACAAACTAGTAAAAATCCAATACGTAAAAGAGCCAAGTATGGAGCTGTCCAAAAAGGGGAAGGGAGAGATACTTATCCATTCAGATACCTCCGTCCAACAGCTGGCCCTAAAGGAGCTCCCTGGAACACCATTTCCAAACAACTATCCTGCGGGGCACCAGAGGCCATCAATGGGATGGAGGTCTTTTAAAGGTCAGTCATAATGGTGATCAAGAAAAAAAGGAAAAATCTCTACCTTTCATATGCTAACAGTATCAGAACACATAAGCGACTGCCGGCCTCTACCATTCCAGACTTCTTACCCCTTAGTAAAATGCTTCTGCTTCATTAGAACAGCTGTTTGAAGGGTGGTAAAACAGAGTCAGGACCATGGACCCGAGCTCCATCCAGGTCACTTTTTTTTTTTTTTAATCTTTTTTTAACATTTATTTATTATCAAGAGACAGGGAGAGACAGAACACGAGCATGGGAAAGGCAAAGAGAGGGGGACACACAGAATCCAAAGCAGACTCCAGGCTCTAGCTGTCAGCACAGAGCCCGACGCGGGGCTCAAATTCACAAACCGCGAGATCATGGCCTGAGCCAAAGTCGGACACTTAACTGACTGAGCCACCCAGGTGCCCCCACCCAGGTCACTTTATAGCATTTCAGACTTTATTCCAGAAATGTCAACCTTATGCTAACTAACTCTCTCATAAATGCCAGCTCTAAGAAACATATTTCCTAAGTAAATACCTGGGTGTGCAATACCTCTAAGACATATTAAAGGGAAAAGAAAAAGGCAAGTTGCAGAATAATTCATTATAATATTTATGGGAAAACACACCCACAAAACTAGAATTTCCATATGTACACATATGTAAGCAAATGCAACGGAAAAGGTCTGCAATGACACAAACTGTTAACTGTAGCTCTGTCAAAAGACTGAGATTGGGGGTGGTAGCCCAATTTAACCTATCCATAATGTTTTAACTTCATGCAGTGAGAAAGCATTTATGTATTATTTGTGCGATTTGAAAGTAATTTCGAACATAAATTTAGAAACAGATTTGGTGAGAACACAGCCAGTACGCAGAATGCTGAGTTCTATATAGAAGACAGGGGCAAGACTAGAGTCAGAGGAGGGTTCCAAGAGGAGGCCCTTGGGTTTAGTGGGACAGGGAGGGCACTCCAGGAAGAGGCAACAGGGGAGAGGCAAGGGCTCCGCAAGGTGAGAGGACATGGCAGGAGGCTGGAAGTTCAGCTTCCACTGCCCTTCCCTGCCCCCCTTTTTTGGGTGCATAAATGCTCCTCAGAAGGCAGAGGTTTGTATCCCTATGCAAATGAATAAGAAGGGGCTAAAAGCCCGGCACCAAACTCATACAAGACAGCAATCCCTGGCTCAGTGCCTTATAATCAGGAAAACCGAATACTATGACCACCACTAACCCCTACTCCCCTTCCCCTTCCAAAAATATTAACCAATGCTACTAAGAAAGAAGTGTATTAGCGAGCACCTGGGTAGCTCAGTCAGTAGAGCATGTGACTCTTAATCTCAGGGTTGTGAGTTCACACCCCACACTGGGCATGACGCCTACTTAAAATAAAAATAAAAATAAAAAGGCAAAAAAAAAAAGACGTATATCATCAGACCCCCTTCCCTCAAAAGAATTTGTCATTTAAGAAAAAAAGAGCCACTTTATATATAAGTTCTTATATAGTATCTTCTATGGAAAAGTACTCTCCAACTGTTTTACCTTGAATAACAAAGTACTGTTTAGGGAAATGCATTGACTTGAAACAACTCAAAATATAAAGATAAAGGCTTACCTGTAACAACGAAGAGCAGACAAAAGGCTGCTTCTTGTTGATAGGAGCTGTGCAGAAAACATACCTCACTCGTAGACTTAATGGAATATGCTGGATCAACTCTGCAGAAAATTTAAAATCATCCATATTGCAGACAAAATATTGCCCATCAACTTGTGAAAAGTCTACAAAAATATCCTGGAGGGAAAAAAAGATACATTATTCGACTGCCTAAGTGGCCATGAATAAAGTACTCAAGCCTACAAAAGACAATCTCTGAATCCTTAACAGTCTTCTAGAAAGGCCTGTTTAATTCACTGTCCTCACAGACTAAAAGACCTCCCCTATAGCTTTCCCAACCTGAAATACTCAGAAAATTCCTCAAGACAAAAGTTCCAGAAGATTTTGAGAGGAAGTTTTCACTTTCAAGATAAACCTCATAAATAACAATATCAAAAATAGACTATCCAGGGGCGCCTGGGTGGCGCAGTCGGTTAAGCGTCCGACTTCAGCCAGGTCACGATCTCGCGGTCCGTGAGTTCAAGCCCCGCGTCAGGCTCTGGGCTGATGGCTCAGAGCCTGGAGCCTGTTTCCGATTCTGTGTCTCCCTCTCTCTCTGCCCCTCCCCTGTTCATGCTCTGTCTCTCTCTGTCCCAAAAATAAATAAACGTTAAAAAAAAAAAAATTTAAAAAAAAAAAAAATAGACTATCCACTGATGCCCACGAAGTTAATTAGTAACTGTCTGCAATATCAACCTTTTTGAAAAGATATTTTAGATATTTTAGAAGAGATTTAAAAGTAAGTTTTTACTTACAATGAGATTAGAAAGTGTTGTATCAGGGAGATGGTAGGCAAACATTTCAATCTGTTCCGCAGTTGGATGAAGACCAGCTGCCTTTAGTAAAAGAAAGAACAACTCTTAAGTTTCTCCTTCTCAGAGGACAACTTTTCTTAAGTTGTTTATAAAGTCCTATATTCAGGCTAAGCTCTCACCAAATGAGTTAAATGACAAGCATTTGAGTAAAAAAGAAAAAAGCAATGTCACTTTCCCATTTATCACCAATTGAGAAAGCTGATGAGATGGTTTAGTGACCCTGACCAATTATACCCACTGAGGTGGCTCATCAACCTTTCGCTGACATTTTAGTTAGTATTTCTCAAACCTCTGATGATCTGACAGAGTACCAAAAATGCTTTCCAGGGTCTCCGTTATCTTCACTGAACAAAAATGAACAAGGAAAACCCAATCGCTTTAACCAAGGCAATAAAACTGACAGACAAACATAGATAAATACATGAGAGAATGTCTACATGGAGGCCAGTCTCTCTTCAACTGTATCCCAGTATTAATAAGGCGGGTATAAGCAAAAAGAGAAAGAGAAAAGGAATGGGAAACACAAAGAGCAAAGGATGAAAGGAGGAAAGGAGGAAAGAAGACAGACCCGAGTCACGGGAGGGACGAAGAGTATGGGCACGAAAAATGAGGCACACAGGGGAAATGGGAGTGTGTCCTTAGCAACTGCACTCTTAACAAAAGCTACAGAAAGGATTTCAACCACAGCTTTCCTCCAGGAATTTTCCCTTGCATCAACTCATTTATATTCCCCTTTTACTAGGGTCACTGAAAAACGAGATGAGCCACGTTAATTTATAAGTAAATTTTCTAGGCAACTTAAATTATGAGTTAACAAACTTATAACTAAAATACATACGCTGCTGCCTCGTTAACCGCACTAACCAAAAGTTAACCTCGTCCGAACTGGCTCAAAGTTATACCGCTTAGTACTGTTTTTGCCCCACACTCAAGAGTTTCTTCTACATTCAAGCTTCTCACAATTTTTCAGCTGGCTGTCACAGCGGGGTGCCCACCTGAGGCAACTACGCCCCTCTCCCCACCCAATGCTAGAGTACAGAAAGAACTCAAGGAAAATCAGGTTTACTAAACTCATTCAATCTGGATCTTCCATTTGCTCACCATTCTCTAATGAAGGGGTCCCTAGAGCTCTCCAAAGCAGTAAAGTAGGGCTTTCTTGACAGGATTTTCATGGCACAAAACTTTCTTTTGCTTATTTCTGTTTCCAGGTGTCTGAGGCAAGGGTCCTTCGCAGACAAGTAATGAACACGTTACACCTTACCTTTATGGGATCCACAGGCCTGTTCAAAATTTCTTTTAGTAAATTGAGATCTTCTCGATTCATTGTTGTCACTTCTCCTTCTTTATATTTTGAACTGAATCGGCCAGCTCTGCCAGCAATCTGTAAGGCCTGAGAGGTGGTAATTGGTTCTATTTCCTTCTCTCCCTTTTCATTGATAGTGGGTTTTATAAGGGAGTAAAAAATAATTCTTCTTATGCTCCTGAAATAGAAATAAAAGTAATCTCAATACAGACTGCTGTATAGAAAACTCCCCATCATTTGGGTCACTACAGAAATGTTCACTCCAGTTCTAGTTTAGACCTGCTTACAATCTTGTCCACTCTTTACAGTATAAGAGAGGTTTGTCAGTAATTCTTTTCCTTCCCATTAAATAGTACTTTTTAACAAATGTATAAATTTACTAAAAACCATTAAACTGTGCAATTACAATGAACTGTGGAGTGTGTAAATTATACTTCAATAAGGTATAGAAAATGACTTTTTTTTTTTTTTTTTTACCAGTAAACCATATAAAGTGCTATCAGACTGTTTTTAAAAGTTGGCTCCTATTGGGGAGCCTGGATGGCTCGGTCTGTTGAGCGTCTGACTGTTGGTTTCGGCTCAGGTCATGATCCCAGGGTCATGGGATCAAGCCCCATGTTAGCTTCCATACTGTGCATGGAGCCTGCTTAAGATTCTCTGTCTCTCCCTCTGCCCCTCTTCCCTGCTCTTGCTCCCTCTCTTTCTCTAAAATAAAGAAGTTGGCTGCCATTAATAGCTTTGAATACTTCTTGGATTCCAAAAGGTGTAACTGCCTTGACTCCTCAGAGAAAATACTTAGACACAACACTGTTACTCCTAGAGATACTGGCCAGCCCCACATTCATAATGGGCACTCATACACCTGCTGAGAAACTGAAAATAAAGTGAGATACTATAACAGGTTAGTGGGAGACAGTGTCATTCAAAATCCCTAGTGCGATGTGATATTTTCTTTTTATTCCCTCAAGAGATGTCAGCAAGATAAACCTCACGACTGTATTATAATACCCATTCTCCTAAACGTTAAGTGTTTGGTCATTCTAATTCCAATTAGAAAACCCACAGAATACCCATGATTATTAAAAAACAAATTACTTACAAATTAAGTCCCATGCCAATTGCATCTGTAGCAACCAAGATTTTGCATGGATCATCAGGATCGTTAAACTTTTTTGCTTGAGCAAGTTTGGTCCCTAAAACAAGAACAGTTTACGTTCGCTCAGTGCTCTCAATCTTTTACCATATCACTAAGTAGATCTTAGAACCCTCATCTCTCATTCTCCATTCTTCTGAATAAAACTCTTACCGATTCAAACTTACTGCTTTATGTCCTCAAAGAGCCACTTACCTTTCGTTCCTACTCCTTTAAATATCCTGACATAGAGCAACACAATCCCCTACTAGCCCCATTTCTGAGAACACTTATAAAGAGATTTCAGGACTACACCTTTAAGACGATGTACCAAGCTCATTTTAATGACATTTCTGTAACAAAATCATCAACTCAACATTTAAAATACAGTCTAACAAGAGCAGCAAGAGCTATAATTAAAAAACTTCTATCCCCACCAAGATGAACTAGAGAAATATATTTATTTTATTTGACACATAACAAATTACTAATGTATCAAACAACCTTATTCAGTACCTTTTACTGTGTTTTCTATACACATCTCAACATAAATGACAAAAATAAGAGACTTCAGGTCCCTGTCATGATGAAAGCCAATAATTACCAGGTGGGAGACTGCCATATATAACAGCTGATTCCAATCCCCGGATTTCAATCTGTCGACTCACAGAATAAATATCATTCTTGCTAAAACAGACAATGCAATCCCCAGGCCGAAGGTTGTCTAATGATTCTAGTGCATGATCCAGCACAGAAATGGGGGTAAGCCTCTTATAGTTTCGAACCTACAATAAAGACATGATATTGTAAAATAACACAACTAACTCAACTTCCTATCACTATTAGGTGAAAAATGGGCAGAGCAATCAAAAGCAGCTAAAAATTGACAGGTTCCAATGTTTTTACATTTACATGGTATTTTACAATATAGAAAAACATTTATTTTCATATTATAAATGTTACCATCAGTTCTCACTGGTGTTTTCTAAATTAACAAAATGTATATACAGCATGCCAAATTTTTTTTTAAATGTTCTTTATTTAAAAGTTTACTTATTTTTGAGAGAGAGAGAGAGGGAGCACGAGTCGGGGAGGGGCAGAGAGAGGAAGGGAGAGAGAGAATCCCAAGCAGGCTCCATGCTGTCAGTGCACAGCCCGAGACGTAGAGCTCGAACTCACAAACCGTGAGATCATGACCTGAGCTGAAGTCAAGAGTCAGACGCTTAACCAACTGAGCCACCCAGGCACCCCCATGTCGCAGAGTTTCAAAGCACTTTCATATACATTCGATTTTTGTGGCAACTTGGTAAGTTCAGGGTTTACTAACTATTATTTCAATTTTATGAAAAAGCAAAATAAAGTCCACATAAAAGATCAGGTCTGATAAGGATTCCTTCGGTTCTAGCCTTCTGCAATCTGCCTAACAACGCAAAGCTAGTTAACAGCAAAGCCAAGACTAGAACCCAGAATTTTTTCCACTACATCCCACCCTCTCTCTGAAAGCTGAACACAAAACTGATGAACCAATTTTTAAGTATTTCTTCATCTTATTAAAGAACTATAGTAAAAAAAAAAAAAAAAAACAACACAAAAATTAGGACTGAAAGGAAACCAGTTATTTTCTACTCTCCATGTTGGAGAAAGGGATACAAACTATCTCTAGCAAAAGGCCCTAATCTCCACCTTTTGGGATGAGCACTGGGTGTTGTATGGAAACCAATTTGACAATAAACTTCATATATTGAAAAAAAAAAAAAAAAAAGGCCCTAATCTCTGACATCCAAAATTCTGAAAACCATATGCTTTTGCTAAGCCTCAAACTTCCAACATTCCTGACTTATTTAATTCTAAAGAGAACTGCTACACTCCATAAGGCGTTGTCAGGAGAAGATTACGAGTCTCTTTGTACTTTTGGAAGGCTTGGGGTATGATGGTCATTCTGCCGGAATTCCAGATCATGAGGTTCAACCAAACACGTATGATCTAGCCAACTGTGAGGAAATGACACTTTCTTTTTAGTTAAGTTCTGACTTTGCTGCTATCTGGGACCCCTGAAGCCACTGCTGGGTACTCCAGGCTATTTGCTATGCCACCTTGAGAACAAAGCATGTGATCTACCTCCACTTCCTCTCCCGTCGTGTACATGAGCTCAGTAACCAGGTCAATGGCAGCAGATTCTCCACACAAATGGACTTCTTCAGCACAGAGTCCTGTTAAATGTAAAATCAATAGTTTTTTAAGATACGAAATTAAATATTTCACACTTTATATAACAAAAATACTTGAAGTTTCCTTACCGATTGCTCTATAACTTTACCAAGTGTTTTCATCGATATTATCTCTTTGATAATTATCTCTTTGATTCAAACCTCACCACAACCTTCTAGCGGGCAAAGATTATCTCTATAAATCTCAGTGTTTTTTTATTTTATTTATATTTTATTTTATTTTATTTTACTATTTTGAGAGAGACACAGACGGTGCAGCAGAAGGGAGCAGAGAAGGAGGGAGAGAGAGAGGAGAGAGAGAGAGAGAGAGAGAGGATCTCAAGCAGGCTCCATGCTGCCAGCACCGAACCAATGCGGGACTTGAACTCATGAAACTGTAAGATCATGACTTGAGCCAAAACGAAGAGTCAGATGCCTAACCAACTGAGCCACTCAGGCACACCAATCTCAGTGCTTTTAAACTGCTTTGGCTATGGTTTTGAGTCCACTACAGAGGTAAGCCAGCAAAGGACCAGAACCTGGCATTCTGATGGTTAGTACTGAATCTTATACTTGTGTTTTTCAAATAGGCTCCAATGGAATGACTGAGGTACCTCGGAGGCTGGGGACCGGAGGGTAAAGAAACTCCAAGCTCCTTACCACTGAGCAGATCCACTCTCATTTTAAATTATAGGCTTTAAGGTTATATGATTTGTTTGAAGAGAGAGTTCAGCTATTTGTTTTTAAGTTTGCAAACCACCTGCCCTATAACACAATGATCAAAAATTCACTCCAATATCGAGCAGTAGAACTATTCATTCATGTCCATGGACCTCAAGAACTCCAATTCCAGGAGCCTATCCTAAAGAAATAATAAAATAAATAAAAAGCTATGGCCACAGAAATTTTTACTGTAGCACTATCAATAATAGGAACAAATGTTCAACTCTGTGGAAAAAAAATAGTATAGCTCTTCAATGGAGAATGTGCACTATTAATATGTGGTGTGACAAAAATCCATGAAACAAGAGAACAGAAAAAAACACAAGATACAAACTAATATATTCACAAAACACCATATGCACGAGGAAAAAGACCGCATGAAACACCAAAATGTTAAGATGGTTGTGTAAAGGTGGCGAGATTTGAACATTTTAACTTTAATTAACCGATATGCTAACTTTATAGTAAGAAACTGGACCTCCCATTTTTAAAATAATATTTAGGAACTAAGAACTCACACTAGGCTGACATTTTGTTTGATTTGTGTCAAGAAGAGAGGATCTTAAGAACTCTATCTGGCAATGTCAAGCAGAGAAATGCAACTCCGTGCAGAGGTCACAAAGCACGGGTGTTAGCATTAAGACCACCAACCTAGAAGCGCTCTGGTCCCAGGCCCATCCTCTGCTGGATCTTTAATCATTTGAATTTCATCAATCACAGCCACTTCATCTAAAATAAAAATTCGTCATGAGCAATGCAATATACTTAAATAATACTATAAACAAATTATAGCACCCAAACTCAAGCTTTCATCACCACCATAATCACCACTATCACTTGCTCACGAAGCACTTCTTTTCTGGCAGGCTTGTTCTAAGTGCTTTACAATTTTAACTCATTTAATCCTTACAACAAATCTATGCCATAAGTATCATCATTCTAGCCGTTTTATAGAAGAATAGACTGAGGCCAGAGAAGTTTAAGTCACTGGCCCAAGCTTATACAGCATGTAGAGTGATCAAGTTTAAGATCTAAAAACATAAAATTCTAACCCAGGCGATACAACATCTAGTAGGTCATTTGTCCTATTTTTTGCAATCTCAGAGGGAGCCTAGAGAATCTACTTAATAAGAACTAACATATCCACAGGGTAGTAAAAGAAGTAAGCATCTAGGCTTCCAGGAATAAGGAGCAGACAGTCCTACTGTAAATGAAGCTTCTCTATCACATGAACCCAGACAGGTGTCAGGAGCAGAAAATGGGATAGAAAGTGTAATTTCCTGAGCTCTAGCTATGCTCATTCTTAGGGGTTTTAAGACCTCATCACTAAGGCAAAAATTAGTGCCCTCGTTTTATTTTCTAACGCCAAAAAGATTTTATTTTTTTAATGTTCATTTTTTATGAGAGAGAGAGCAAGTGAGGCGAGCAGGGGGGAGGCGCAGTGAGGGGGACAGAGGATCCAAAGTGGGCTCTGTGCTGACAGCAGAGACCCAAATGAGGGGCTCGAACTCACAAACCATGAGATCATGACCTGAGCCAAAGTCAGACGCTTAACCGACTGAGCCACACAGATGCCCTTGCCAAAATGTTTTCAACCATATTATTTTATTCTCCTTGTGTCATATCAATTATATTTTAATCTTCTTCCTCAAATACCAAGGAGTTGAGAAGAGCACATTAAAAAAAATTATACACCATAATAACATTTAGGAAACAAAAGAGAGGACGTTTTATACTGAAAAACCATCAGATTAAAAATTACTTATTCCAATTGGGTACATACAAACAAGATTAGAAAGAAGAGACAGAAGAGGGAATTTTGATTTATGAACTCCTGTGCTATCAGAATGTCTACAATGTGTTACTTTTATAATAAATTCATTTGTAAAAAAACTACTCAGAAAGTTACGATTATTAAAATGAAAAAGCTAACTAGAGTACATAATGTGTAATTCCTATTTAATATACACACTCACAATGCACACATAAGTATATGCATACACAATACAAACATAAACATAGAAGAAATCTGGAAAATACACACCACAGCGTTAACACTTGTTGATTCTGGATGAGTAGGACTGGGAGGTTATGGGTTTTTTTCCTTCTCTTTGCATTTATGTTTATATTTTCTATAACAAAGATATGACTGCTTACTGGTAAGGAAAGTTAATTTTTATTTAAAATATCTTCAGGGGCGCATGGGTGGCTCAGTCGGTTAAGCGGCCACTCTTGGTTTCAGCTCAGGTCTTGAGCTCACAGTTTGTGAGTTTGAGCCCCATGTCAGGCTCTGCACTGACAGCACAGAGCCTGCTTGGGATTCTCCTCTCTCTGCCCCTCCCCTGCTAACACACACCTCCCCCCTTCAAAATAAACATTTAAAAATAAATTAAACAAAATATTTTCAAAACTAAATAGAAGTTCATTGCAGTGCAATATATAATAATGAAAAACCTTAAACAACCTAAATATTCTTTAGTAGGGGAATTAACAATTTTAGTTGTAAGATGGAATTTTCGTTATAAGTTTAAATGAATAAACGCGATATATATATTTATGATACATATTATACACATAAGATAAACATATAATATACATATAACAAGACTAGTTCTAAAAACATGCTGCATAGAGTACCAAGCAAGTTGTGGAACAATAATACAGTATGATAATCACCTGACTGTTCTGAATCATACAATCCATAGTATCGATAGGTAACATGTATCGGTGATGTAAAAAAAGACAGGAAAGATATACACCAAACACTTGACAGCAGTTGGATCAAAAAAGGAACTAACTGGGGAGTGGTAAAAAGGAACCAATTATACTTGTTAACATTTTAGTTCCTTTAAGAGAAAAGGGGAGAGGAACATTCACAAGCAAACACCACAAGAGTCTGACATTTATTAGTGAGCACTGGTGAGCACTGGGTATCTGTTGTCCTATTCGTCTCAATTTAAAATTTTTGTCACAATAAAAACACATTTCATATGTTTAACTATATTTTAAAATAAAAAGTTACTAAACCGTAAAGGTTCTTAAATGGCATGTACATACAAGGAGTTGTAACACTGCACATCTCAACTGTACAAGCAACATGGGCAGCCTGTTTCCCGTCTGGCTCCACCGTCACACGCTCTTCACCTGTTACCAAGTCACACGGCACGCCCTAAGGTGACAAAAAGATATCTGGAGTTATTGCCGTCTTTAAAATAATAGCAAAAAGAAGTTTGGGTTGTTTAATAGTCTCACCATTACCATCAAATTTATTCCCAAACCTTTAAAAAAATTTTATGAAAGCCACTCTTACACAAAGTATGTCAACTTGGAAACACCTCTAATTAGCTAAATTCTCAGGTATCAAAAACATGAGACAGTGTAGCAGTTTCACTTAACTTTGTATATTTCTGCACTGTAGCAGTTTATTAAAATAAAACAAATGTGAATTGTTTCTGGATTCAGGAAGAATATCATAAGTAATATTTAAGAATGGAAAGACCTCCTGGGGTGCCTGGGTGGCTCAGTTGGGTAAACACCCAACTCCTTTTTTTTTTTAGCATCCAACTCTTAATTTCAGCTCAAGTCATAATCTCAGTTCATGAGATGGAACCCAGTGTCCCGCTCTGCACTGCGAGCACAGAGCCTACTTGGGATTCTATCCCTCTCTTTCTCTGCCCCTCCTCTGCGCTCTCTAAATAAATAAACATTAAAAGAATTATTTAAAAAAAAAAAAAAAAAAAACAGAAAGATCTCCTAATACAATTCCTTAACAAGGAGCAACATTAATACTATCGTATAATAGTTTGCCCAGAAATTAAGGCGTTCCTCAGGACGAAGTGCTTTTGGTGCTAAATCTGGGAAAGTCTAGGCAATCTGGGACAGCCCATCTCCCTAGTGACCTAAAACTAATCACAAGGAAACATCTGACATGTCCAAACTGAATGACAGTTTACCACAGATGACCATTAGTCGTCCAAAACGTAAAGGTTATGAAAGATGAAGAAGGATCCTAGGAACGTCCTAGATTAATGGAAACTAGAGACAGGAGAACAAAATACAGTGCTGGCACCCTGGACAGAATACTGGGGGGTTGGAAGAGAATGGGGGTGGTATTACTGACAACTGGCAAAATGTGAATATGGAATGTAGATTAAGTAATAGTATTCTATCAATATTAAATACCCTGCTGTAGATAATGCCACGTGGTTATGCAAAACAAAGTCATTGTTCTGAGGAAATATTTTCTTAAATATTTATGGATAAGGAGGCATTATGTATGCAAATTACACAAATTATTCTGAACAAAAAAACAGAATACAAGTTATCTACCCAAACTGGTTCATCTTACATTATAAAGTTATAATAAAACAGTGAACCAAAATGTGGCCCATTTAGTGAAACGATGCCTCAGACTACAGGGCATTCGGTCCTTTTCAGGTTTATCATTACTTCTTTTTGATAGCATCATAGTCTGATCTAAAAAAAGGTAAATTAAATATCGTATCAGAGTTAGGTTAACTCTGAGGAAGCAAAGGAGGACTTCAGAGGGAGTTTCAACTATATCAGTATTTTATTTCTTAAAAAACTAAATAGAGCAAGTATGGCAAAATGTTAGAATCTGATGGGAGTTGGGGAGTGGGTTCAGGTTATTTGTGTGTAATTCTCTGCACTTCTCTGTATTTGTGAAATATTCTGTGATAATTGTGTTTCATTCATTCTAATACACATTTTTTCACATTTTACTATCTCTGAAATCAGAATATATTTTAACAACTGATGGCAAGTCAGAGTCAGTTGACAGCATCTTTTTCTTTCTCAATTGTACATAAAATAGTGGTACATCTTTTTTTTTTTTTTTTAATTTTTTTTTTTTTCTTTTCCAACGTTTTATTTATTCTTGGGACAGAGAGAGACAGAGCATGAACGGGGAGGGGCAGAGAAAGAGGGAGACACAGAATCGGAAACAGGCTCCAGGCTCTGAGCCATCAGCCCAGAGCCTGACGCGGGGCTCGAACTCCCAGAACCGCGAGATCGTGACCTGGCTGAAGTCGGACGCTTAACCGACTGCGCCACCCAGGCGCCCCAAATAGTGGTACATCTTACAAAGTACAATGAACTATGACAACTTTTATTAATGGCAAATTACTACATATGCCCTTTCCCAACTCCCACCTTCACCCTGCCCAGTCCTCCTTAACAAGAAAATTAGCAATTTTCAAGAAATTAACAAGAAAAAAAAGCAAATACTTGGTAATATACTGACAGCAGCATTACTCTTTCGAAGATCTCATGTGCCAATAATTTTAAAGGCCCACAATACACTCCAGATTTTGCTGACAAGTACTTCTGGATTGCATGATAAGTCTTTCCACTGTTTGTGGGGCCTGAATGGAATATTATCTTCCGCTGTATGGCTCTGGCTTCTGGGTACCTAAAACATAAGAAGGTAACAGCTTAATCCCATTAACCTCAAAATCTACCTTGGCAAAGGTATCAACTGAAAACTATTCCAATGAAACATCTTGTTAATATTCACAAGAGAGCATCTTTGGAAACTAAAATTAAACGACAACTTTCAGATCCACAGTAAAATAATGACTATTTTCTAAGACTGGCATTTACTAACTAGAGGACAGAAAAATCTAAATGCAAATTAATTCTTGGATATTTTTGCTGTTGTACTTGTCCCTTTTCTTCAGAAGTTACTTCAAATAAGTTTAAACCCCATCCTGCTCCATAGACATGTTCACATCATTTCCACAGCTCTAAACACATGAACCTGTAAGTAAATATGCCTAGCCTTCTGAATTTCAACATATATATATAATAATTGAGTCTTCTGCTTCTGGCCATGATGAATGGTACAGGACCTGCCCTCCCACCATAAACAAGTACAAAACTGGACAGTAATATGCAGCAGCTGCTTAGGGACATAAACAGCAGACAGTGTAGGACTACAAGCCCTGAAACAAAGGAACACTTGAGCTGTGCCGTACTGCACCCCAGGAGGGCACAAGGAGGTGGAACCCAAGCAAAGTATGACAGTCCCAACGAGCTGAGCAGTAGCGAGAAAATTCAGAGATGCTAAAGCAGGTGGAATTTGAAAGCAAACTGTGGAAAAGAAGAAAGGGTTCAGTGGAGAGGATGCCTTGAAGTCTATGTGAGGCTACCCTGTGGATCCTTGACCAAGGGCCGGGCTGAACATGGGCAGGGCCCACCAAACCACAAAGGGTTTGGGCAGATAGTCTCAAAGGGGTGGCAAAGTGCTAGATGTTGGAGTTCCAGCCACAGTGTGGAAATGGTGAGAGCTCACACTGGAAAGTCCACACTTGAGTTGTAAGGCCAACACCCTAAACTAAGGGCTACTCTAGATTTGTCCTAATAAAACCTACAACCTAACTTGATCAGAATCAAGGGGAGATACCAGAATTAATTGCCTGTTTTTCTAGGGAAAACAACTCCTAGCCTCCTTATGATTTCTCGTCCAGCATACAACAAAAAATATTATAATGACATATATAATAATATATAATGATCACTAATCTCCCAAGATCAGAAACTGAAAATCTCAAATCCACAAATAAAGAAACTAACCAGTTAGGTGGTATTCTTAAGTCACTGATCTTACGTAGATCGTCCTTACATTCCAACACAGGAAATATCTGTTTCGCATGTCTCAAGAAAAATGGAAATAAATCATCACATGAGCTGAAAAATAAAACACTACATTAACACATACAGTCTACAAGTTATCCATAACCAAACTCAGTGAAACTTTTCCTCTTAGTGAGCCACTTCAGGGGACACTGCCCCCAGGATAAAAAAAAACTCTGGAGCGAGGAATTCCTTTTCTGAGATCCTGCTTTGTCTTATGTTTTCTTCCTAATTTTGCTTACACTTTCTACAGAAACAACAAATTGGCTGTCAACCACCATGCTCTACTCCTCCAATATAAATAGGTAAAGATCAACTTGGGTGAAAGTTAAATTAAAAATAAACAACCTGGGGGCGCCTGGGTGGCTCAGGTTGTTTAAGCGAGCCGACTTCAGCTCAGGTCATGATCTCGCGGGTCCGTGAGTTCAAGCCCCGCGTCGGGCTCTGTGCTGACAGCTCAGAGCCTGGAGCCTGTTTCAGATTCTGTGTCTCCCTCTCTCTGACCCTCCCCCGTTCATGCTCTGTCTCTCTCTGTCTCAAAAATAAATAAACGGATAAAAAAAAAATTAAAAAAAAATAAAAATAAAAAAAATAAACAACCTGGACATATACATTAGAAAGAAGACCTATGGTTACTGAACAGAAATGAACGTGCAAACACTTTACATTTAAAAACCATAACCAAAGCCAAACTGCCGATGGGAACACAACAATAACGTTCTTATATTTTTTTCTTTTACATCAAGAAACTCTGTCCTGATATGTGGAGAAAAAAGTCAGTGGCAGAAACAATGGAATCCACCATGTATTAATTCTGTCTTCTGTGAGAGTTCACTTCACTGCGGCCTGTACACAACACAGAGTGGAGAGTAGAAGGTCAAAGCCCCTGCCTTTCTCAAGCTTAAGATATATTGTTGATTTAATAACCAGTTCAGGGACCCACTATAAAAGCAAATGACCTCTGAACGCCTGGGTGGCTCAGTCTGTTAAGTGTCCGACTTCAGCTCAGGTCATGATCTTGCATTTCGTGGGTTCAAGCTCTATGTCAGGCTCTGTCTGACAGCTCAGAGCCTGGAGCCCGCTTCAGATTCTGTGTCTCCCTCTCTCTCTGCCCTTCCCCCACTCATGCTGTCTCTCACTCTCTCTCTCCCAAAAATAAATAAACCTAAAAAAAAAAAATTTAAAGCAAAACGACCTCAAAGGCCTCCTATGAAAGCATGGAATTATTTACAGGATGTTAATAAGCTCTGACCAGAGAATAAACATGAGTATGGGAAGAAATACAAAGTATGTTCAACACATTTTTAAAGAGATTTTTAAAAGTCTCTAAACACTTGCCTGCACTGAGCAAATACATTCAAAATAATGTGAATGTCCACATCCAGGGATGAGATTGCATGATATAATTTCTAAAGCTTATGAATGCTTGATGGAAGAGACGAGCTGCAGGAAATACAAAACCAAAAATAGGTAAAGACTTAGTCTTCATTTCATTTCTTATTTATGAGTGTACATATACAGGGGCACCTGTTAACTGTTGGACTCTGAATTTCAGCTCAGGTCATGATCTCACCATCTGAGCCCCACACTGGGCTCCGTGCTGGCAGCACAGAGCCTGCTGGATTCTCTCTTTCTCTCCCTCTCTCTCTCTGTCCCTCTCCTGCTCATGTGCACGCTCTCAAGATAAGTAATAAACGTATAAAGTGTATATACACGCAACACACCTAACTCATCAAAGTGATTTTGGTGGGGGGCACCTGGGTGGCTCAGTCGGTTAGCTGTCCGACTTCGGCTCAGGTCATGATCTCACAGTTCTTGGGTTCAAGCCCCGTGTCGGGCTCTGTGCTGACAGCTCAGTGTTTAGAGCCTGCTTCAGATTCGGCGTCTCCCTCTCTCTCTGTTCCTCCCCTGCTTGTGCTCTGAATCTTTCTCTCATCTCTCAAAATAAATAAACATTAAAAAAAAATTCAAAGTGACTTTTTTTTTGAGGTAGGGCCAGGGGTCTACAGCTGGTTTACTATCATCGACCAAAAGTGAAATCCTAGCACAACAGGAAGGAAAGCTAAACACACAGCTCCCTTGCTGTGTGTCCCAGCACAGCTGATGCATCTTGCCCAACTCCTGCCAAGACAGAAGCAAAGGTCAGGGAAATCCTCCAGACTACAACCCATGCACTGATTTCCAGGGCACACTAGGTCTCACACAATACTGACAAAGATGTAATCTAAGAAGTAATAAAATAATATCTCTAATAGAAATGCTAGTAGCCTTACCATCGAGTCCATAATCAGCACCCAGTTTCTGAATTTCTTTCCTCTTGTAAAACTTGTCTAAGATCTTCTTTACTTCATCTGAAAGAAAGATTTGCTTAACATTGGTTTTCCAGATGGAGAAAGGCCCACAGAGCAAAAGATACTTGAAATCCTAATACTCAAGCCAGCGGTCTACTGAGTGCTGTAAGCAATTAAAGGTTTTAGTTGACCACGAGCTCTTTATGGTTTAATAGGCAATGGGCTGTCCAGAAAAATTATAGTCAAACAACAGAATATTCCTGTTTACTGCAGAAGAATAAGCAACGCACCACAGGATTAGACATGGTCCCTAGCCTCCATCAGGCCACTTTTAGATAACTGTATTCTGTTTCATTTACTTACAACGCATTCTAAACATCTAATAGTGAGCGGCCAAAAGTATCTAGACAGACAACCAGTACCGCAAGGACCAGATGATCATGTTTTATGTAAATGACTAAAGAGGTGAGGATGATCTTTAGTTGGAAGATGATGGTTTTAAGAAGAACAGACTGGGGCGCCTGGGTGGCTCAGACGGTTGAGCGGCCGACTTCGGCTCAGGTCATGATCCGCAGTCCGTGAGTTCGAGGCCCCGCGTCGGGCTCTGTGCTGACAGCTCAGAGCCTGGAGCCCGCTTCGGATTCTGTGTCTCCTCTCTCTCTGCCCTTCCCCCGCTCATGCTCTGTCTCTCTCTCTCTCTCAAAAATAAATAAATGTTAAAAAAAATTAAAAAAAAAAAGAAAAGAACAGACTACACTTATTTTGTTCTAGATGGCATAATTAAAGCCAGTGGGAAGTAAGGGATGCAGATTTCAGTGGAACTTATACAAGAACTTCTAACAATGAGAAGAGTGAAGGAAGCTGCCTCAAAAAAGTGCCAGCTCCTTGTCACTGGAAGTATTCAAACAAGGCTTAGAAAACTATTTCAAGGGTGACAGCAGAGAATCACTGTGGGGAAGAGAATCACTCAGGGGAAGCTGAGTTAGATGTCTGCTGAGGAAACAGGCCACTATAAACCAATAATGTCATAAGTGAAATATTTAATCAAGCTGAAATTGTATTAACACTGTACATGTTAATATCACTGCATTATTCCACAGAGATAAACATTCTACTGATCCAGGCACACATGCTATATTGCTGGAAAGGCAGGCAAAAATGGAGAATACAGTCTTTGCCCACAAAACACAGAAAGGCCATCCAAAAAAATAGAAATGGAAGGAAAACTTCCAACTCATTCTATGAGACCAGCATTACCTTGATTCCAAAACCAGACAAAGATCTCACGAAAAAGGAGAATTGCAGGCCGTTATCCCTGATGAACATGAATGCAAAAAATCTCACACAAGAGGCCAGCAAATCGAATTCAACAGGCCATTAAAGGAATTATTCGCCACAATCAAGTGGGATTTATTCTTGAGCTCCAGGGATGGGTCAATATTCACAAATCAATCAATGTGATACACCACATTAATAAAAGAAACGATAAGAACCATATGATCCTTGGGGTGCTTGGGTGGCTCAGTCAGTTGAGTGTCCCCACTTTGGCTCAGTCAGGTCATGATCTCACAGTTCATGAGTTCAAGCCCCGCATCAGACTCACTGCTGTCAGCAGAGTCCACTTTGGATCTTCTGTCCCTCTCTCTCTGTCCCTCCCCCTGCTGGCACTATCTCAAAAATAAATAAACATTAAAAATATATATATATATATATATATGATCCTCTCAATAGATACAGGAAAAGCATTTGACAAATACAGCATCCATTTTGATAAAAACCCTCAACAAACTAGGGATAGAAGGGAACATATTTCAACATCAAAAAAGCCATATACAAAAGACCCACAGCTAATAACATCCTCAACGGGCAAAAACTAAGCTTTCCTCTAAAGTCAGGAGCAAGACAGGAATGTCCACTCTCATCATTGTTATTTAACACGGACTGGAAGTATTAGCCTCAGCAATCAGACAACAAACAACAACAACAAAAAATAAAAGCCATCTCAACTGGTAAGGAAGAAGTCAAACTTTCACTATTCACAGACAACTATGTAGAAAACCCAAAAGACCCTGCCAAAAATTACTAGAACTGATACACAAATTCAGTAAAGTCACAGGATATAAATCAACATACAGAAATCTGTTGCTTTCTTTACCACAATAATGAAGCAGCAGAAAGAGAAATCAGGGAATTCATTCCATTTATAATTGCACCAAAAACCATTAAGGTACCGAGGAATAAAATCTAAACCGAAGAGGTAAAAGATCTGTACACTGAAAACTATAGAAAGCTTATGAAAGAAATTGAGGAAGACACGAAGAAGTGGAAAAACATTCCACATTCATGGATTGGAAGAACAAATATCGTTCAGATGTCCATACTACCCAAAGCAACCTACACTTTTTTTTTTAATTTTTTTTTAACGTTTATTTATTTTGAGACAGAGAGAGAGAGCATGAACGGGGGAGAGTCAGAGAAAGAGGGAGACACAGAATCTGAAACAGGCTCCAGGCTCTGAGCTGTCAGCACAGAGCCCGACGCGGGGCTTGAACTCACGGACCGCGAGATCATGACCTGAGCCGAAGTCGGACGCTTAACCAACTGAGCTACCCGGGCGCCCCAGCAACCTACACTTTTAATGCAATCCCTATCCAAATACCAACAGCATTTTTCACAGTGCCAGAATGACAATTCTAAAATTTGTATGGAACTACAAAAGATCTGAAATAGCCAAAGCAATCTTGAAAAAGCAAAGCAAAGCTGGAAGCATCACAATCCCGGACTTCAAGCTATATTACAAAGCTGTAATCATCAAGATAGTATAGTAACTGACACAAAAACAGACACTCAGATCAATGGGAACAGACAGAAAACCCAGAAATGGACCCACAACTACATGGTCAATTAATCTTTGACAAAGCAGGAAAGAACATCCGATGGAAAAAAGACAAGTCTCTTCAACAAATGGTGCTGAGCAAACCGGACAGCAACGTGCAGAGGAATGGAAGTTCCTCCACTTTCTTACACCATACACAAATATAAATTCAAAATGAATGAAAGACCTAAATGTAAGACAGGAAACCATCCAAATCCTAAGGAACACAGGCAGCAACCTCTTTGACCCTGACCGCAGCAACTTTTTCTATGTCACCAGAGGCAAAAGCAAAAATGAACTACTGGGACTTCATCAACATAAAAAGCTTCTGCACAGTGACAGAAATGATCAACAAAACTAAAACGGAAGAAGATGTTTGCAAATGACATATCAAATAAAGGGTTAGAATCCAAATCTACAAAAAACTTAGCAAACTCAACACCCAAAAAACAAACAATCTAGTTAAAAAATGGGCAGAAAACATGAATAGACAATTTTGCAAAGACAGTCAGATGGATGGCTAACAGAAATATGAAAGATGCTCAACATGATTCATCATCAGGGAAATACAAGTCAAAACCACGATGAGATACCACCTCACACCTGTCAGAAGAGCTAAAATTATATACAAGAAACAACAGGTGCTGGAGATAATGAGGAGAAAGGGGAATCCTCTTACACTGTTGGTGGGAATGCAAACTGGTGCAGCCACTCTGGAAAACAGTGTGGAGGTTCCTCAAAAAGTTAAAGGTAGAACTACCCTACCATCCAGCAACTGCACTGCTAGGTATTTACCCAAAAGATACAAAAACACAGATTCGAAGGGAATCATGCACCTTGAAGTTTACAGCAGCATTATCAACAATAGCCAAGCTATGGAAAGCCCAAATGTCCATTGACTGATGAGTGGATAAAGATATGGTGTGTGCGTATATATGCGCACGCATGCATACGTAACACACACACACACACACACACACAATGGAATAATACTCAGCCATCAAAAGGAATGAAATCTTGCCATTTGCAATGATGTGGCGGGAGCTGCAGTGTGTTATGTTAAACAGAGTAAGTCAGAGAAACACAAATACCATATGATTTTGCTAATATGTGGTATTTAAGAACAAAACAGATGAATATGTGGGATGGGGGTAAAAGGAGAGAAGGAAACAAACTATGAGAGACTCTTAGAGAACTGAGGGTTGATGAAGAGATGTGGGTGGGGGACAGGCTAGATGGAGATAGGTACTAAGGAAGGCACTTGTTATGATGAGCATTGGGTGTTATAAATGATGAATCACTGAATTCTACTCCTGAAATCAACATTGCACGATATGTTAACAAACTAGAATTTAAATAAAATTTTGAAAAAAATACATAAAATAAACGAGGAAACTTGTTTAATGGGTTTAGGTTTTCAGTTTTGCAAGATAAAAAGTTCTGGAGATCTGTTTCACAACAATGCGAATATACTTAACCACTACTGACCTGTACACCCAAAAATTAAGATGGTTAAGTTTTGTTATGTATTTTTTACCACAACCTTAAGATAAATAAATAGTATTAATACCAATAATTATATTATTAAAATTATTATTTAATAGTATTATTACATTATTAAAAGTACCCCAAATAAAGACCTCCCACTCCCATGTTAAGTGAAATAGCCAGCCTAACACTGTCTTCGAAGAACTGGTTAAGAATAGCATATACTAGGGCACCTGGGTAGCTCAGGAGGTTAAGCGTCCAGACTCTTGATTTCGGCTCAGATCATGATCTCACAGTGGTGGGACTGACTGCTACGGGCTCTGCACTGACAGCGCAGACCTGCTTGGATTCTCTCTCCCTCTGTCCCTCCCCTGCTCGTGCTCTCTCTTCCTTTCTCAAAATAAATAAATAAACTTAAAAAAAAAAAAAAGGAATAGCCATGAGTTCCAACACATTTTTCAGTAAAAGTATGATACTTCTTGGGGTGCCTGGGTGGCTCAGTTGGTTGAGCATCGGACTTTGGCTCAGGTCACGATCTCATGGCTCATGAGTTCGAGCGCCAAGTCAGGCTCTGTGCTGACAGTTCAGAGCCTGGAGCCTGCTTCGGATTCTGTGTCTCCCTCTCTCTCTGCCCCTCCCCCACTCACACTCTGTCTCTCTCAAAAATAAATAAACATTAAAAAAATTTTTTTAAGTATTTGTACTTCTGCCCCCCAAACAAGCTTTGGCCTATAGTATGTTGTAGTCTACATTTTTAAATTACAATAGGAGTAGAGGATCTCTTTTGCATTGTTGGTGGGAATGCAAGCTGGTGCCACCACTCTGGAAAACAGTATGGAGGTTCCTCAAAAAACTAAAAATAGAACTACCCTACGACCCAGCAATTGCACTACTAGGCATTCGTCCAAGGGACACATGTGTGCTGTTTCAAAGGGACACATGCATCCCCATGTTTACAGCAGCGTTATCAACAATAGCCAAAGTATGGAAAGAGCCCAACTGTCCATCGATGGATGAATGGATAAAGAAGATGTGGTAGGGGCGCCTGGGTGGCGCAGTCGGTTAAGCGTCCGACTTCAGCCAGGTCACGATCTCGCGGTCCGGGAGTTCGAGCCCCGCGTCAGGCTCTGGGCTGATGGCTCAGAGCCTGGAGCCTGTTTCCGATTCTGTGTCTCCCCTCTCTCTCTGCCCCTCCCCCGTTCATGCTCTGTCTCTCTCTGTCTTAAAAATAAATAAACGTTGGGAAAAAAAATTAAAAAAAAAAAAAAGAAGATGTGGTATATATATTTACACACATATATATACACACAACGGAGTAGTACTCGGCAATCAAAAGAATGAAATCTTGCCATTTGCAACTACGTGGATGGAACTGGAGGATATTATGCTAAGTGAAATTAGTCAGAGAAAGACAAAAATCATATGACTTCACTCATATGAGGACTTTAAGAAACAAAACAGATGAATATAAGGGAAGGGAAACAAAAACTATAAAAACAGGGAGAGGGACAAAACAGAAGAGACTCATAAATATGGAGAACAAACTTAAGGTTACTGGAAGAGTTGTGGGAGGGGGGATGGGCTAAATGGGTAAGGAATCTACTCCTGAAATCATTGTTGCACTATATGCTAATTTGGATGTAAATTTTTTAAAAAATTAAAAAGAAAATTAACAACAACAAAAATTACAATAGGAGTGACCAATGTTGCTTGTTGAAGGGAACTGCCTGAAAATAGCTTCTGGAGAGCGAGTGCCCTGTGCAGCTATACAATTCCCTCGGCCTCCCAGAGCTTCATTTGGTCTGAGGAAATTCCCTGCCTCCTTAATCGTTCAGAAACTAAAGACGTACAACCTTATAATCTGAAAATCTTTTTGAAACCATCCGCATGCCTCCCTGTCAAACCCATCCAAGTTAGTTTGGGGAACAAAACACACTGCCACTTACTGATGCTAAGCGGACTCCTTTCTCTCTGGAGTCCTGGATGATCAGGATACAGACCACCTTAGGCGAGGACACCCTTATCATGTTCTAACTTGTATTACGTTTGGTTATCCATACATCCTTTCTCCCCGCGACACTGTAAGTTTCTGGAGTGTTAAGTGCCAGTAAATTATAAAGACTCCTTAAAGCGATCCTCCTCTGGCTTTTCACTGACACCTCCCTTGCCCCTTCTCAGGGGTATCAGTTCTGGGCAGGGGCGAAGGAACAAAAAAGGATGCCAGAAAAAGCGGTCGTCCACCGAACGACGTAAGAAAGGCGAATCGTCCCATCGGAAGAGGGTTGAAACGATTCAGAGAGCAGTAAAAGGAAAAAGACCACTTCTGAGGCGACATATAAAAGGATCACTAAGACGCAGCCCCAAGCTTGGAGGGGCTCACAAACCAGCGCGGTAGGCAGACACTGACAGGCACGATGACAACGCTTGAGGGGACCCGGGTTCTCCAGGGAAAGGGGATGCGGCTTCCTCGCGGCCACGCGTGGGCCTGCAGACCACCCCCGCCGCCCTCGCTGGCTCCCGCACTCACTCTTGTCCAGAGGGCGGGTTAGCTCGGCCCCGACGTCGCCATCCGCGCTGGGGCCCTGGGGTTTCACAGTCAGCGGCACGAACAAGGACGTGTTCGGGGCTTTGGAGCCTCCTGAGGCAGAGGAGGAGGAGGAGGAGGCAACGGCAGACACGCGCCCCAAAGCCCCAGGAAGGGGTTCGACGTGGGCGCGAAGGGCAGAGCAGACGGCTGCCCGGTGGCCAGCCCGGCGCCCCGCCGGGAGCCGAGCCCACACAGGGCACACCGGGAGAAGGACATCGAGGCCGCACGCCCTAAAGGAGGCCGGCGGAGCAGCCCGGGACTTGGCGGTGGACAATGACGCGACCCGCCAGTGCCTACAGTCCAGAAAGACCCAGACCGCGCAGGGGAACTGCCCAGGATAACGCCCGATCAATAAGGAGAAGGTAGTGTCGTGCGATTGCTCATAAAGAAGAGGAAACGCTTAGAAATAAAAACCGGAAAAGATGAGGTTCTTATATTCTTCTCTTTTTCATTATTGATTGGGCCGGCTTCTCTAAAGAAAAGAAAGTAATCAGGCACCATTGATGATGTCACAGATGAGGGGAGGGGCCTGAGAGCTATGTCACGTGACTCAGGCTGGCCTTGTAAGAGCGCGCGAGTTCAGAATCGCGTGGACACCGCTGGGCGCAGTGTTGACCAGGCTGGTTGGGGGGTACTTCTGCTGTGGGCACCAGCGTGACTTGCTGACTGGAGCACTAAAGATCATTTCTCAAGTTTCTTGGATTATTAACTTTGGTTTTCTGTTAGAATAACGTGAGAGGGCATAACCTGATCTGGCCTTCAGGAGTGTTGCTAAGGAATTTTTTTCTGCAAGTTCTTAGGTAAACCCCTGTGTGACACTTGTGTAAGTACTCGTTTTTTAGTATGAGCAGTTTGTGTACGTCGTCCAGGCAGCTGAGATGTCACAACCGCATAGCACTAAAATATGTCCTCAGTACCCCCAGAGTTTCGTTTCATTTGTATAGGTTGAATACTGTGTCATAGGAGTTTGCAACATGTGAATTCAAAATATGCTGCTATATTTTCCACATCTCTCTCATACCTGAAACATTAAGATCTTGCAACTTGAAGGGACGTGTCATGTGATATGTAATACTCCTGCGTTAAATAGGATACCAGTAACAATTTATTAATGTGCCTTTCATTCCCAGGATATATACATACTGATGTATATGCTGATCACATACACGTATGTGTGTGTGTGTGTGTGTGTGTGTGTGTGTGTATATATATATATATATATATTTGGTTTGGTTTTTAATTTTTTTTTAATGTTTGCTTATTTTTGAGAGAGGCAGAATGTGAGCAGGGGAGGGCAGAGAGAGGGAGGGAGACACGGAATCTGAAGCAGGCTCCCCAGGCTCTGAGCTGCCAGACTCTAGATGGGAGCTCGAACTCCTAGTCAGAAGATTCATGACCTGAGCCCAATGGACTAAGCCTATATACTAAGACTATACTTGTTTTTTTAAGTAATTCTAGCCCCAAGATGAGGCGGGAACTCAGGACCCCAGATCAAGAGTCAAATGCTCAAGACTTAGCCAGACGCCCCCACAGAATATTTCAAACCTCAGAATACAAGTAGATAACCCTTTGTTCTCAATAATTTCAGATCTGGTTTTAGTGCTAGGAACTGTACATGTTAAGTAATGCAAATGCTTGTTACTCAGGCCAGTGAGAGGTCAAAGAAAGGAGCGATTTCAGATCCTTAAGGAAGTTTCTGCCAGACTTAAAAGCAAATGAAACAAGACAATAGGGAAGTTGTAAGGAAATTCTCTTCAGAGAAAAGGTGTAAGCAGATGATTAACTATGGAAAAGGCATACTGAAAAAATTTAAATGCCAGGATTAAGACAGGCTTCCTTCTGTGTTTGGCAAATTGTCGTTAAATTTTTGAGCAGTCAGTTTAGAAAGTGTCTAGGATAGACTGGAACAGCTGTCCTCCCCCACCCCTTCCCTCCAAAAAAACAGGGAGGAAAACCAATTACAACTCTCCAAAATTTCTAGCTAAAGATCGTAGATTAGGGTGTCTGAATTATGGTAGAGACCATGTATACGGAATAGAGAGACTTAACAAAGAAATCCTTAGGACAATTCAAATATGATATAAAAGGCCATTAAACAAGGATGTCTCATCAGATTTGGAAACTAGGAGAATGAACAAGCCAAAAATTTAATATGCCTTTTTGGTAGTATGCCTGACAACCATTTATAATTTGGGGGCCAGAATCAGCAGTCGTTACTAATCTTATGGAGGTAGTAACATAGTCCAATACAGCTTTGCAGAAAAAAAAAAAAAAATCTTAAAACAATTTTAGTGGTAACTTTGTTTGTACCTCCTTGCAGGTATAAATCGTGGTCTGAATTTTATGATAGTGTATATAGGTTTTCCTCTTCAGCCATTAGCAGAGTTCAATAAACATTGAAACGGGAATAGTCAACATAAGATTTTTGCTTTTACAGGATAGAGAGCTGTCATTCCCTTTGGGGGATGTTTACAGTAATGTTATCAGCACCTGGTACTTATTAGAGACTCCATAGAATGCAATAATCATAACTAGTATCCTTGCCTGCTCTCAAGCCTCCATCTTTGTGACTTTGCGCAGTCACTGTAATGATGCTTTGAAAACACAAGTCTGATTAAGTTATTCCTGCTTAAAATCCTTCAGTGTATTCTGAATAAGTGTTCAGATAAAGCCCATACTCCATTAATTTGTATGGCATCCAAGGCCCATCCTAAATTAAACTCTCCTTATACCGTCCTCTCTACTTCCTGTATCTATCATTCTATTCATGCCAGAACTACATACCAGCTATGATGTCATCATTCCTCACCTCTTACCTCTGAAAACATTGGTTGCCTCTCTTGTATGCCGTAGGACCCAGTACAACTATCGTCCAGCACTAAAATTGTATCATAATTGTGTCTCTAGAGTAGTACAGTTGAACAAGACAGGTTTGAACTTTGTGGGTCTACCAATATGTGGATCCTCTTTTGATAAGTACAGTATTTTTTTTTTAGTTTTTTTTTTTCATATTTATTTTTAAGAGAGCGAGAACGTGAGTGGGGGAGGAGCAGAGAGAGAGGGAGAATCAGAATCCGAAGCAGGCTCCAGGCTCTGAGCTGTCAGCACAGAGGCCCGACGTGGAGCTCAAACCCGTGAACTGTGAGATCATGACCTGAGCCAAAGTCAGACGCTTAACCAACTGAGCCACCCAGGCGCTTCCGAGAAGTACAGTATTATACAAATATTTTTTCTTACGATTGTTTTTAACATTTTCTGTAGCTTACTTTATGAATAGGATAATACATATAACATTCAAAATATGTGTTTATGTTATTAGGCTTTTAGTCATCAGTTAAGTTTTGAGGAAGTCAGAAGTGACACACAGGGTGCCTGGGTGACTCGGTTGGGCGTCCGACTTCGGCTCAGGTCATAATATTGCTGTTCATGAGTTCGAGCCCCGCATCGGGCTCTGTGCTGATCGCTCGGAGCCTGGAGCCTGCTTCGGATTTTGTGTCTCCCTCTCTCTTTCTGCCCCTGCCCCACTCACACTCTGTCTCAAAAATAAATAAAACACTAAAAAAAAAATTTTTTTTTTAATTTTTTGTTTAACGTTGATTTATTTTTGAGACAGAGAGACAGAGCATGAACGGGGGAGGGGCAGAGAGAGACAGAGGGAGACACAGAATCTGAAACAGGCTCCAGGCTCTGAGCGGTCAGCACAGAGCCCGAAGCGGGGCTTGAACTCACGAACCGCGAGATCACAACCTGAGCCGAAGTCGGACACTTAACCGACTGAGCCACCAGGCGCCCCTAAAAAAAAATTTTTAATATAAAAAAAAGTTTTGGGGCGCCTGGGTGGCGCAGTCGGTTAAGCGTCCGACTTCAGCCAGGTCACGATCTCGCGGTCCGGGAGTTCGAGCCCCGCGTCAGGCTCTGGGCTGATGGCTCGGAGCCTGGAGCCTGTTTCCGATTCTGTGTCTCCCTCTCTCTCTGCCCCTCCCCCGTTCATGCTCTGTCTCTCCTCTGTCCCAAAAATAATAAAACATTGAAAAAAAAAATTAAAAAAAAAAAAAAGTTTAACTTGAAGTAATCAAAGACCTGAAAACAGACAAAACATAGAAGCTTTGGTTTTCTGAGCAGATAAAGAAAAAACTTTCACGTTTTATCAAAGCAGACCAGCAATCCAAGAAAACTTTGTCTTCTTAGCGTACAGAAAAGCAGAATTTCAGTCTTACACCAGCATACTTTTTTTTTAAGTTTATTTTGAGAGAGAGCACAAGCAGGAGGGGCAGAGGAGAAGAGGGAGAGAGAGAACCCCAAGCAGGCTCCTCACTGTCAGTGCAAAGCCCAACGCAGGCGCAAACTCCTGTACCTTGAAATCATGACCTGAGCCAAAATCAAGTCAGATGCTCAACTGACTGAGCCACCCAGGTGTCCCGTCAGTCTTGTACCCATGTACTTTTAAAATCCATCCATTTCAACCTTAGTCCTGATCACACATAAAATTCTTTTCCTCAGGGCGCCCGGGTGGCTCAGTCAGTTGAGCGTTTGACTTTGGCTCAGGTCATGATCTCTCATGATCTCATGAGTTCATGAGTTCAAGCCCCATGTGGGGCTCTGTGCTGACAGCCCAGAGCCTGCAGCCTGCTTCGGACTCTGTGTCTCCCTCTCTCTCTGCCGCTCCTCACTTGCGCTCTCTCTCAAAAATAAACATTTAAAAAAATTTTTTTTTAATTCTTTTCCAAAGATTTACCTTCACAAGCGTACAATTTTTTTCATTCTGATTGTGTTCTAAGCCTTTTTTCCTCTAAACAACCCATCTCAAAATTACCTTTTTTTCTCTCAACAGAAGGTATTCCCATTCCTTATATTTTTCTCATGCATATCCTACTTCCCTACCTACAGAATTATTTCCTTATTTCCATCAGTCTTATTTACATTTAGCAGAATTTTAACTTTTAGAAACCTTCCTCTCCAATGAAAATTAAGTAGTAACCAATTGCGAACTGTTACACCAGAATTCTTTAGAGCTGAAATTCATGAATACATTTCATAATTTCTAAAAACATAGATTTTCCATAGTACAATCTTTCAGTAAAGCACATTTGCCAACAGAAGGTACCCACAGTTTCTCTGCAATAAGAAGCCAAAAGCAGAGAAACCTACATTCAATAATCATGTTGTATTATTTTATTTGGAAAAGACTCAGATATCCAATGAACTCAATTTATCATTAACTTAGCAAACTTTAAAGTTGCAGGTTACCAAAGATTTTGAAAGCTACTTAAAAGTTTTACCTATAAACCTTTTTTTTTAATTTTTTTTAATGTTTATTTATTTTTGAGACAGAGAGAGAGCATGAAGGGGGGAGGGTCAGAGAGAGAGGGAGACACAGAATCTGAAACAGGCTCCAGGCTCTGAGCTGTCAGCACAGAGCTCGATGCGGGGCTCGAACTCACAGACTGCGAGATCGTGACCTGAGCCAAAGTCGGTCGCCCAACTGACTGAGCCACCCAGGCACTCCTAAACCTTTTTTATTTAGTCTACTTGTTTTTGTCTTTTTAATGTTTGTTTATTTTTGAGAGAGAGAGGGAGACAGAAGATCTGAAGCAGGCTCTGTAATGAGAGCACAGAGCCCAATGCAGGGCTTGAACTCATGAACTGTGAGATCATGACCTGAGCCAAAGTTGGACGCCAAACCAACTGAGCCACTCAGGTGTCACTGTGCATCTGACTCTTGATATCAGTTCAGGTCATGATCTCATGGTCGTGGGATCAAGCCCCACATCGGGCTAACCCACTGAGCATGAAGCCTGCTTGGGATTCTCCTCTCTCTCTCTCTCTCTCTCTCTCTCTCTCTCTCTCTCTCTCTCCTTGCCTTTCCCCTGCACGCACCTCTCTCTCTCTCTCCAAATTTTTTTTTAATGCTTATTTAAAAAAACATTTAAATTCGCTTAAATACTGAATAAGTTGCAGCTGGTCCACTAGAAGTCAATCCGTTTGTTCTCCAGTGCCGATTTTTACCTGGGGCGCCTGTGGGGAAATCTGAAGTGGGTGTTTTAAGTCCAGGAGGGGTGATCTTTGCTCCTTTGATAGTGAGGGTAGGAGGAGCAGGAGCCATGGTGCTGGAGGCACGGAGGATTGGTATAGGAGCCGGTACGTAAGTCGGCCTGGCCCAGCCCACCAGTGATGGTGTGAAAACAGGAGGAGGGGAGGAGGAGAAGGTGGAGGCGGAGTAGGTGGCATTCGGCCAGCACGACTGGAGGCTGGTAAAAGCCCAGAGGGCAGTAGAGAGGACTCCTGGTCCTAAAACTCCTCCGCTCTGACAAATGAGCTCTGACAATGAGCAGATGCACGCTTTCTTTTTTCCACCAACAAAAGTGAAAATAGGCACTCCATGTTGGGCAGGAGAAGACAGGGAACTTCCCCCAAACAAAAGGAGTTTTGGCAGCTGCTTTGGGAATATTCCTTAAAGTCCCTGTCCTGAGGTAAACTAACCAGACAATTGGCTCAAATTAACCCAGGAAATGAATGATGGAGAACACCCCACATAAAGTAAGAGTCAGTGCAACGTTCATCCAGTCTTTTTAAGATACATCCCAGATCTAGGGCACCTGGGTGGCTCAGTTAGTTAAGCGTCTAACTTCAGCTCAAGTCATGATCTTGGCATGAGTTCGAGCCCCACATGGGGGTCTATGCCTGGAACCTGCTTTGGATTCTATATCTTCCTCTCTCTCATCTCTCTCTCCTCTCTCTCTCTCTGACCCTCCCCTGCTCACATTCTATCTCTCTCACTCACTCTCAAATATGAATAAACAAACAAAAAAGATACATTCCAGACCTGACACACAAAAAGCAAAGAGATAGTGACTTCAGAAAAAGAGGGAGGTATGTATAGCATCTGGACAGCCACTGTTTTGTTTGATTTATTTTTAAGACCGAAACAAAGCTATGAGCGGGGAGGGGCAGAGAGCGAGGGAGACAGAATCTGAAGCAGGATCCAGGCTCTGAGCTGTCAGCATTAGAGCCCACGTGGGGCTCGAACCCACCAACCGTGAGGTCGTGACCTGAGCCGAAGTCCAGACGTCCAAACCGACTGAGCACCCAGGGCGCCCCTGGACAGCCACCTGTTTACAAGGGAGCTGTGCACCTTGGGGACTGGGTTTCTATCTCTTATAGTCCAACAGCTTGGGGTGCTTTTTATTTGACTCCAATGTAGTGGGAGATAGCCTAAGAGGGAATCCTTTGGGATTGAGGAAGCTGATCCCATAGTCAATTCCCACAGAACAAGGAGAGTACATTAATTAGCTAGGAGTCCATTACCAAAATCCCCTTTTGCTTCTGAATGCCATCCCCATCAGGAATACTGGCTCTAAGGTTCCTGGATTCAGAGTGGAGGTAGGCATCCCTCTTTCTCAACTGCTCTGATTCCTTGTACTCCCTGAGAAGGGATGTCACCTCCTCTGCTTCCCCGTTGCATTTCTGGACTACAGCGGGTGCTGGTGCCCGTTGAATGGACTGAAATGCCACAAAGAATGGGGCTGCCTCCTTCCATTTTGAAGGAAACTGATGTATTCAGTGACCAATAATAATACCCCTTTGTAAGTCTCTAGATCTAGTATTAATGGGTGGAGTAGAGGTCCTGGCCTTTAAGAAGGGGCAGCTGGGGCGCCTGGGTGGCTCAGTCGGTTTAAGCGTCCGACTTCGGCTCAGGTCATGATCTCGCGGTCCGTGTGGTCCGGGGTAGTCGAGCCCCGCGTCGGGCTCTGGGCTGACTGCTCAGCGCCTGGTGCCTGTTTCGGATCTGTGTCCCCTCTCTCTCTGCCCCTCCCCCATTCATGCTCTGTCTCTCTCTGTCTCAAAATAAATAAACGTTTAAAAAAAAATTAAAAAAAAAGAAGGGGCAGTTATTCTCTATCAAGCATAACAAAACTAAGCTAGAACTACTTTTCAATCTGAGAGCAGGACTGGGAATGCCAACAACCCCTGGGTAAGGGCAAATGAGAGACATGAGAAAATGAAAGTATAGAATTCCTATCTAATCCAGGCAATTTTCTTGTGAGTTTTTAGCCATGCTCCAGTCCCAAGGGAGTGGTCCCCTGTTGGGTGAGTGCCCCAAGTAATAGTTCGACCAGTCCCTTTCAGGAAGCACACAGTCAGACAGACATATCTTGGATTTTATGCTCATGGAGGGATCACACTGCGTTATTTAGGAAGAAACCTGATACAGGAGTCTTAAGGTAAGCAGCCTTCCTAATGACATGTATGGCCTTCCTGTGCCTGAGGAGAATACAAGTTTTAACAGGTAAAACAGGGAGAGCCTGATGTTTCTGAGCCCAACACCATTACGGCCAAGGTACTGGGATCCAGCCAGGTGTCAGGAGTTTGTCCCTCCCCGTAGTGTGGCCATGGGCAAAAGGTTCTGTCCTGAGCATTCGGGAACAGACACGTTCCGAAGGTTAAACTATTAAGTACATCTCCAAAAAGGATCAAGTAAGAAAGATTGGGGATAAAGATGACTTATCAAGGCACTTGGATTCATTCCATAATCCCCATATGGGCTCCCAAAACTGTGGGACCACTGAGCTCAGTCAGGAAGGAATTCTTGAGATGTTTTACAAAGCAACTTAGTAAGTTTAAGCAGCACAGGGACAGGCCCCTGGGCAGGAGCTGCACTTTTGTTGTATGAAGCTGGTGGTTATACGTTTAGTGTTCAACGAGGAGGGAATGTACATAGGTTATAAATGTTTTCTTCAAGTTTCTACTCCTAAAATACTTTCACAAGATGTCTCTGGTGCTTATCATTCAGCTCGATATTAACTGGGTGAGATGTACAGGCAGTCATGAGACCAGAATGTAGCAACTAGCATGTATTTGATCCTTATCAAAAACTATGCAGGCGAGAGGTCAGTCATCTGGGATAATGGTGAACATTTTTCCATTCCCGTCCCTCATCAGACTCACTTTTTCCTAAAGGAGGACACCTAATTTATAATCACTAGGAAAATAAGGTTTCACTCATTTATTCAGATATTGAGTGTATCTATAATATGCACAAAGTACACCAAAACAGGACTGAGCCAAGAGGCTTAAAATCCGTAAATTAAAAAGTCTTTTCTAAAAGTGTGGCAAGCACAGTCCTGGAGGTGTGCACAGATGGTCTTGGCAACATAGCAAGGAAACATCTAGCTCTTTGACTTGGAGACGGAAATAGTGTTGGCAAGACTGGACAGGAGAGCCTTACTATAAAGCTAGGGGAGTGCTGGCAGGGGAGCAGGGCATTCTCCGGAGTCTCGAATAACTGGAACTGTTTTACAGTATTTAAGCTTTTCTCCTGCAACTGAGTCACTAAAAGATTTTTGACAGGGGAGTGACATAAGAATTACGCTCATCGAAGGCCCCAAGCCTAAAAAAAGGAGGTACATAAGGGGGCACATTTTCCTCATTATACCTTTATATTGAAACTTAAAATATGTTACATTCCAATCCAGGCTAGTATAAGCCCCTGGAGAATGCCTTTATGCAAGTTTGACAGATTCAGTTAAATATAAAAGGAATGAAATTAAAGACTTGAGTGACTCACCTGGTACTTAAGACTTGAGTATTCCAACTACTTGATCCATATTGATGAAGGGGTCTGGAATATGCCACTGTGGCATAAACGTTTTGAGTAGAAGACATTTGAGTTCCTGAAATCCTCTGCCTAAAAGCAAAGCCTCCCGAAAGAACTCAATTGTCATAAATCCCCTCTCAGGGAGCAACCAGGGAAGATTATCTCATCACTAGTGATGACATGGTTGGCATGACACCTCAAGACTTTTCTCACAAAATGATTATAGTTACCATCCTTTTTTCTTTAAGTCACGTGCTTCCGCATAACTGCCCTTTCTACCCCCAACTTCTATTAAGAAGTCATTTGTAAGTGTCTTTTACCCCTTTCCCCTCTCAAGATGATCTATAAGGTCCCAAATTCTATCGCTTTAAGTCGCATTTTTGTGAACTCCCTCATACTAAGTCCATCTTTTTTTTTGCCTGTCTTTTGTCAATCAGCAGGCTCCCAAACACAGAATCCAAGAGGGTAGATGAAGTTTTTCCTCCCCAAGAATTCAAAACACTGCCAGCCACTTGTTCTTTTTCTAATTATGTACTTTCCCCCTTTTATGATTTCAAAATAATAAAACTCCTTTGGGAGCTACTTCTCAAATTCAATAGAGCCTAAGTTAGAATTGGTTAAGCGTGCTAATTAAAAAAATAATTTTTTTTAATGCTTATTTTTGAGAGAGAGTGTGAGCGGGGGAGGAGGAGGAGAGAGAGAGGGGGAGACAGAATCCGAAGCAGGTTCCAGGCTCTGAGCTGTCAGCACAGAGCCCGACGCGGGGCTCGAACTCACAGACCATGAGATCATGACCTGAGCCGAAGTTGGACGCTCAACCGACTGAGCCACCCAGGTGCCCCAAATTCTAGTTTTTCTAAAACTGATGTGACTTTTAATTCATGATGTTCTGCTATCAGAAATTCAAATGATTAAGCTTTGACCCTCTTGAATTTTTTTTTTTTTTTTTAGTTCTGCTGAAAAAAAAAAAGTTCAAAACTAAAAAAAAAAATTCTTCACTAGTGATGGAAACAACTATTAACATGGTTTAGACAGTGGTTCTCAACCCTGGATAGGTTTTTCAATGCTGATATCCTGGCCCCTGAAATTCTGATTTTATTAGTTTGGGTAGGACCTGGCATGGTTATTTTAAAAATATAAAGTGATTTGAACATGCAGCCAAGGTCGAGAACCACTATAGTAGATATTGTAATTTCAACATGGAGCCTGACACAGGACTCGATCTCACCACCCTGAGATCATGACCTGAGCTGAAATCAGGAGTCGGTCACTTAACTGACTGAGCCACCCAGTCACCCCTGTACTTTTTAAAAATTACTTAAGAGGGGCGCCTGGGTGGCGCAGTCAGTTAAGCGTCCGACTTCAGCCAGGTCACGATCTCTGCGGTCCGGGAGTTCGAGCCCCCGCGTCAGGCTCTGGGCTGATGGCTCGGAGCCTGGAGCCTGCTTCCGATTCTGTGTCTCCCTCTCTCTCTGCCCCTCCCCCGTTCATGCTCTGTCTCTCTCTGTCCCAAAAATAAATAAACGTTGAAAAAAAAAAATTAAAAAAAAAAAAATTACTTAAGTAATCTCTACACCCAACACAGGGCTCCAACTCACAGCTCTGACAAGAGTCACATGCTCTACTCACTAAGCCTGCCAGGTGCCCCTGTACTTTTTACTAAAGACACAAATTTCCTTTTCAGTTTATTTCTAATTGGCCAAGTTTTTACTCAGTTCACTAATATTGATTTCAAATGTTTATTCTTCAAATTGGTTGTGCAACAAAGTCTCAAGCAAAGTGAATAAGCATCTTATTATGACACTGTTTTAAGCCACCTAATTAAAAGTATTATATAACTATTTGAAATTGAAACTGACAATATTATAAAAACTTGTCACAATTATAGCTTCCTAAACCATGAGCAATTGTGGCTTCAACGATAAACCTGACAATGAGATTTGAGAATAGAACTCTTTCAATGATTCAAATAGCAAGTTCTGTATCATTTCAAATTCTTTATTATACATCATGGTTGCACAATTTGAGGCTGGTTAAATACAATTGGTTTTCAAAATTTCTTTGAATATTCCCTAATTACTACATGCAAGTGACCATGAAAATATTTGGCATTTTTAAATTTTGAAACTCTGAACAGGCACTTACATGAAGGAAAACATTACCATTCACAGAGAGCCACATTTAAAATAGATGCTCCAGCACATGGTACATGGAACCTTTTGCCAGTAAAGAAGTTGGTTACTGACCATTTTATCAACAAAGTGCCACAGTAGTAAACAGGTTTAAAGAAATGTAATTTAGGTTACTTAGCTTACTCATAAGGTAAGGTTAACTGACAAGACTTGCACTGAAGTGTATAAAAAAATATTGGTACAAAAACCAGTGAACCCTATGTGAAAGTAGTTTCACACAGCAGGCTTCATTTAGTTCCTACACCCCACATTTAGTGTATCTGAGCTCAGGACCCCATGCATATGAACAGATGACTGAAACCTTCTTTTTGGAGACTTTGAACTAATGACTTGAATTAGTGTTAACAAAATTTAAACAGAGTGGGTGAAGTTTAAATCTGAGCTTGAACTAGCCAAAGTTCCAGCTTACCGAATATGAAATTGTCCAGATCTAGATAACTACATGCTTCACAGGTCCTCCTGAGTTCCCTATCCTCAAATTTTCCCCTAGCAAGGGAAGAGAATATTTGTGAAGGCAAGAATATTCTATTTGTATATATGTGGTAAAAAGATGCCTTAAATTAAAAAAAAAATTCAAAGTATTTACGGAAAAATTATATAGTTCTAACAAACTTTAAAATGCCAACATAGAGTCAACTCAACATTGCAGAAAACATACAGTGGTAGCTGCTGGATGACAGAGGCAAAATAGTTACTTAATATGGCAAAAAGGAAGAGAAAGAGAAAGAAAGAACAAGGAAAGAAAAGAAAGCGAAAGGAAGAAGGAAGGGAGGAAGGCAGGGGGAGGGGGATGGGGGGGAGAGAAATAGGAAGAAAGGGAGGAAGGGCAGATGGTAAAGAAAGGGAAGAGGGAAGGAAGGAAGGAAGGAAGGAAGGAAGGAAGGGAAGGAAGGAAGGAAGGAAGGAGGAAGGAAGGAAGGGGGGAAGGGGAAGGGAAGGAAGGGTAGGGGAAGGAAGGAAGGAGGCAGGCAAGCAGGTTTCGGGGAGATGCCACATAATCTCTTGGGAAATAAGTTTAACATTCACACCACAGAAGGCTTCAAAGAGGATTCAATTCAGGAAGCCATGGAATAGTAGACTAAGAAGCACCTATGGTGAAACACTCCATATGTCTTTCCCAAACACACATGTAGAAACATAAATGTAGTTCTCAAAAATACTGAGACACCATGTTTTAAATCTTTGCAGGATGTAAGGTCCACTCAATTTTTCTATTTTTATTTGAACACAAAATATTTAATTTTTTGCATGTAGAGAATAAGAGGTAATTATTAGCATGAAAAAGGAGAAAGTATTTATAATCAACATTACGAAGAAAGCAAATTACAAATACCAGCCTACTCACATGAAAATCTTTAATGTTTTATGTTGATGCATATCTGAGTGCTTATCATCAAATCAAAGTGTGCAGTAAAAAAAAAAAGAAAAAGAAAAGAAAAAAAATGGCAGCTTAAGAAAGTTCCAGTGTTTCAAAGAAAGCGTTTTTTTTAATGTATATACATGAAGAAAATTTAGTTGTATCATAAAATAAATGCAGCACTGTAAGATAAAGGAAGACTATTATAAATGGAGTTTTGGCCTTTTCCCCCCTACAAGCTGCAACCATCTTTAACCTGCTGAACGTAACCTCAATGGATATAGGAGTTTTTTGTTTTTCTTTTTTTCTCCTATTCAGTTCACATTTCAGGCTGTTCAGCAGATGCCTGGGAGTCTGGTGATTCAAATCGCTGGTGAAAGTTTGTTCTCTGTTTCCTCAATTTTTCAGGAGCTTTTCTCCATAAAATGATCTCCTAGTAAAACAAATGCAAGACATTGACAAATTAATATTCTCATATTATGCCTTAAGTTTTCACGATGGAAATAATGCCATTTCAATATTTACTATAACAAAATTAATTTTTCTCCCAACAAAAGCTGTTCTCTTTGTTGAGTGACCTACTTTCTTCCAATTCTAATCTTGGATCACCCCTTCTGCCAATCCTCCCCCCCCCCCCGTCAGCACCTATGCACACCACCCCCCCCCCAATCCAGAGCACCACAGCACAAAGTTCCAGCTATTACCGCTTTAAATAATTCCTAAAATCTACCCTTTGGTTTGCTATCACTTGCCTTTTCCAAGTTCAAACCCTGTCACTTCAACCTTAGACACTTAAAAGAGCTTCTGGGTAGATGGCTCTGCCTCCAGTGCCTGAGGCCCCTTTCTAGCCCATCCTTCCAATCACGACTAGATTCGTCTAAAACACTGCTTGGATTGCACTTCAGGAGTTCTCAGCACCTCTAGGATAAATCTCCAACCAGCATTCAAGGTCCTTCTTAACCTTTATCCAACCTTTGCCAACATCACTCCCCCCACCAGCCAAAATGAGTTAACTCTCTGCTCCCAATGCACTCCAAATAAACCTGCCCTAGGGGCGCCTGGGTGGCGCAGTCGGTTAGGCGTCCGACTTCAGCCAGGTCACGATCTCACGGTCCGTGAGTTCGAGCCCCGCGTCAGGCTCTGGGCTGATGGCTCGGAGCCTGGAGCCTGTTTCTGATTCTGTGTCTCCCTCTCTCTCTGCCCCTCCCCCGTTCATGCTCTGTCTCTGTATGTCCCAAAAATAAATAAAAACGTTGAAAAAAAATTAAAAAAAAAATAATAAACCTGCCCTACAACTTCTATATGTTTTTCAAATACTCATTCCTCTGCCTATTTAATCTTACCCTAACCAATACATCCTGAGTCTCTTTTAAATTCCTAAAATTCAAAAAAATCCTATAATCATTTGCTTCATAAAGTCATGACAGGCTGTTTATGTTGGTTACCAAACATCCAAGTGAATGCCCAAGGGAAGCAAGGTACTTATTCCATAGGGCTACACATGCAACATTTTGGAAACTGTAAAGTTTATATAATCCATCTTGAGTTACAAATTACCTATGTTTAATTATACAGCATTACGGCAGTATCAATGCAAAAGTTTTTCTCTCTTCTAAATTATTGTCAAACTATTATTAAGTTTTTTGTTAGTTAATTTAGGGGATATCTAGGTGGCTCAGTCAGTTAAAAGCTGACTCTTGGTTTCGTTTCAGGTCATAATCTCACAGTTTCTTGAGTTCAAGCCCCACATCGGGCTCTGCATTGACAGTGTGGAGCCTGCTTGGGATTCTCTCTCTGTCCCTCCCCTGCTCATGCTGTCTCTGCCTCTCAAAATAAATAAGTAAATAAACTATAAAAAAAATTTTAATTAACTTATATAATTTTTCTTTTTCTGCACATATGCAATGTGAGGACCTTGAAGACAAAGTATGTTTATAAAAAGTAGTTTTTGTATTCTTCACGATACTCAGCACAGAATGATTTCCTTTTTAAGTTTATTTCCTTTGAGAGAGAACGCGCATGTGCACACATGTTCAAGGTAGGGAAGGGCAGAGAGAGAGGGAGACAGAATCCCAAGCAGGCTCCATGCTGTCAGTGCAGAGCCCAACTCAGAGCTTGATCCCAAAAACTGTGAGACTACGACCTCAGCTGAAATCAAGAGTCAGAGGCTTAACCGACTGACCCACCCAGGCGCCCCAGCACAGAATAATTTCTAATTTAGTTTTGAATGCTCAACTGACACTCAAGTATTTATTAATCTCATTCAGAATACAAAAGACCATTCCAATCACAATCTTCACTGAAAATTCACCAAAGGCTTGCAATTGATCTTCAAATGAGAACAAGTTTTATGATAAACATTATATATAAAAAAAATTATTAGATTTGGGTCATCTCAAGTACATTTACAACAAAATGGAAACCCAGAATCCATCAAGTTAATGCAATCATTCAAAGTGATAATGGAAATCTACATTTTTTGATAAAGGAAAGATATTCAAGACACTATTCAGTGAAAAAGCAAATTAAAGAACAACACACATAATATGGTCTAAATACACATATACAAATTTGTCTGGAAAACTTTGTTGACCTTTACTTCATTCTGTTCTTTACTGCCTGACTTTTTTTAACAAACAATAGGTATTATTTTTATAAAAAAATACAAAACCTTGGGAATGCAAGCTTGTGCAGCCACTCTGGAAAACAGTATGGAGGTTCCTCAAAAAACTAAAAATAGAACTACCCTACGACCAGCAATTGCACTACTAGGCATTTATCCATGGGATACAGGCGTGTTGTTTCGAAGGGACACAGGTACCCATGTTTATAGCAATAGCCAAAGTATGGAAAGAGCCCAAATGTCCATCGATGGATGAATGGATAAAGAAGATGTGGTATATATATATATATTACCACATAGATATATATATATATATATATATATATATATACCACATATATATATATATTATATACCACATATATAGTATATATATATATACCACATATATAATATATATATATATATACATACACACCCATATAATATATACATACACACAATGGAGTATTACTTGGCAATCAAAAAGAATGAAAATCTTGCCATTTGCAACTATGTGGATGGAACTGGAGGGTATTATGCTAAGTGAAATTAGTCAGAGAAAGACAAAAATCCAAGGTCCAGATGAACATAAGGGAAGGGAAACAAAACATAAAACAGGGAGGGGGACAAACAGAAGAGACCCATAAATATGGAGAACAAACTGAGGGTTACAGGAGGGATTCTGGGAGGGGGGAAGGGCTAAATGGGCAAGAGGCACTAAGGAATCTACTCCTGAAATCAGTGTTGCACTATATGCTAACTAATTTGGATATAAATTTTAAAAAATAAAAAATAAAACAAGTTAAAACAAAAAAAATACAAACTTCCAAGAGAAAAATAAAAACGCTGCCAAATGATAGCCCATTCTGGTGTTCTGCAGAATGACAGGGAACAAATCTATCCCAACACTATTCCACTCACACTCGCTTCCTAGCATATTCATAGAAACCCCCACTTGCTCAGTACTATAAAGCGTAGAAAAGTGAGTACTTTCCAGGTGTTTCTAGAACTGCCATAGAACAAACATCAGCCTGGGTTGTGCCATACCTGCTGCTTGAAATACCTTCTGTCTTCCTCATCAACAAGGACTAGATTCAGAAGTATCTTACTGAAAATTTTTGTTCACATCTCTCATTGTTGGAGTTGGGTCATATCCCGCTAAAAATAATCTTATTGGAATTGATTCACCTGAAAGAAAAGCAATTTCCATTTAATTCTAAAGAAGCATTATAAAGAAGACACTAACACTTTAGCTCTTCATGAGACGCAGCATAACAGAAAACTTTAAACCAGGGTTTCTCAGACTTAGCACTACTGACATTTTGGGCCCGATTATTCCCTGTTGTGGGTGAGGTCCTGCGCACCGTAGGAATTTTAAGCATCATCCCTGGCCTCCACTCACTAGATGTCAGCAGCACTCCCCAAGTGTGGCAACCAAAAATAACTCCGGACAACAGCAAATGTCCTGGGGGGGGGGGGGGGGGGAGCAAAACTATGCAAGATGAGAACCACTGCCCTGCAGTTGGAATACTGGATTCAGATCCCAGTTCTACAACCTACTGGCTGTGGGACGTTGGCCAAGTCACTTAACCATTCTGTTTCAAGTTCCTCATCTGTGAAATGTACAATACCAGTAATACCCATCTTGTAGAGACTTTGTAAGGACCATATGAGTTAATATATGTAAAAAGCTTAGAATGGTGCCAACAGATATGTCCTATTTTAGTAGTTTTGTTATTCTTTCATGAAGTTTACCATAATTTCTAACCACGTGTATAATTTCTTTAATACGAATTAACTAATTCATCCAAAACAACAAATGCGTTCAGAATGAGGATTGGTCATTCATTACCAAAAAGACTACTATTCGGATTCTCAAAGTTTCTCCTTTCCTAAGGGTAACTATTTGCATATTCTGTTAAGTCCTTTTATGTAATACTTTTCTTGTGCACATCTATTTCCTGAAAGATATATGACCTATTACTTTACATAAAAATTTGTGGCTGCTGAAATTTTACAAAATAATGTTGCATCACAGAAGTGCACACACACAGGTCTTGAAGCTAGAAAGGCCTGGGCTCTAACTCCAACTCTGCAATAATTAGCTATTGAAGGAAACCAAATTATTGCACCACAAAATCTACCTCTTGGACATAAAATTATTTTGAACTGCAGGCAATTAGGAAGCAGCAAAAAGCAGAAAAGGCTCCCCATTTTCTGCCTAAAGGCAGGATATAAATTGTCCTTTTAATGAAGACAGAGTCTTACCAGCCCAAGGATGGCTGATAAAGAATCACAAACAAACCTTACTCCATTAGTTTCCTCCCATATATTTACCTTCCCACAGTCTACCCTAACTTTGGAAGCCTAAAACTGCTCTGCTTTCCTTTGTCTGGTCATCTCTCCAAATTTATTGTTCTTTTGAAGGTGTTATATAAGCTGAAATTTTAAGCTACTGGTTTTTTTTAAGTTTTTTTCAGTGTTTATTTTTGAAAGAGAGAGAGAAAGAATGCAAGCAGGGGAGGGGCAGAGAGACACACACAGAATCCGAAGCAGGCTCCAGGCTCTGAGCTGTCAGCACAGAGCCCCATGCAGGGATCACGAACTCACGAACCATGAGATCATGACCTGAGCCAAAGTTGGACGCTTAACTGACTGAGCCACCCAGGCGCCCTGCCAGTGTTTTGAGCTATTTGTGTTGAGGTTTCTCCTTTATGATGTCCACTGCATCCATTAGTAAATTAGTTATTTATCTGTCTCTCTGCTAAAGGGTCCCAGCTGAAAATCTAAGATGGGTAGAGGTAAAGTTCTGCTTCCCCTACACTATATCACCTTTAACAAGTTTTTTAAAGCTCTTTGCATCTCAGCTTCATCTGTGGAATAAGGAATACCATCACCTAACTTAAAGGAAACATTATACCATCACCTAACTTAAAGGAAACATTAGAGCACCTCAGAGTATAATGCCTCATCTACAGTTGGCACTCAGTAAATGAAAGCTACTTTTTTTAAGTAATTACTAACAGAGTGAGAAAAAAACAAAGACATAAATTTAAAATGATAAATCCTGGGGCGCCTGCCTGGCTCGGTTGGTGGAGCATGCTACTCTTGATCTTGGGGCTGGTAAGTAAGTTCAAGCCCCATGTTGGGTGTAGAGATTACTTTAAAAAATAAAAAATCTTAAAAAAATAAAATGATAAATACTGGCTTCATTATCTTGGATACTGAAGATAATAATGGAACTGCTAGTTTCTTGGATACTATAAGGACTACAAAATCCACAGAAAACCCCACAGAAATTAATGCTCAGCTATACTGTAACTTGTATTTAATGAGTAAAAAAAAAAGACAAACTACTCTAACAGAATACAATCAAAATATTACAAATTCAGAACTAGAGAATATATAAATGTCTCTTCTAAATACTAAATTTAAACTTAGTAAAAAAAATCAACCTTATTTCGGACCAGGAAATATCATTACAGTCATTCAGTATCTATACAAAGATGACCTTAAAAACAGTATTTTAAGAATCGTTTTAAAAATTCACAAATACTTCTATACTAAAAATTTTCAAACTAAATACTTTCAAACTAAACTTCCATGAACACATCTGCACTACCTATCACAAAAAGTAGTACATGGAAAGTATGTTATCTTACCTTTTACTGGTGCACCATCCATTATTTCGTATTTAGCAATTGTTTCTGTTTCTGTGGTGGTACTGGGTCCTAGCACAATAATGTAAATGACATTATGTTAACTATTTCCAGAATATAATTTCCAGCCTTATAACTTCGTATTTTCCAGCTACATTATTAATTTATCTTCCCATTTTGTGAAAATGTTATTCATTCTTTTCTATTTCTCCATGTACATTTATTTAATCTACTTATCACTCAACTGAATGATTCACTCCCTTCTTCCCAAACACATAGTTCAGAAAGAATATTCTTCAGAGTTCCTTCAATCATTTCTAGTATCTACCAAAATAGAAACTAACAATGCACATCAGAAATAACCACTGACATGTTAGTTTTCTCTGCAACATCCAAATTGTTTTCTTTCATAACACAGAGAAAACATCAAACTGAGTACCTGATTGACATAGTTCTTTTAAATTTGGGTATTTATCTTCTAAGAGATTATTTGATCCCAGAGATTTTTAAAAAGTCAAGATCGGGGCGCCTGGGTGGCGCAGTCGGTTAAGCGTCCGACTTCAGCCAGGTCACGATCTCACGGTCCGTGAGTTCGAGCCCCGCGTCAGGCTCTGGGCTGATGGCTCGGAGCCTGGAGCCTGTTTCCGATTCTGTGTCTCCCTCTCTCTCTGCCTCTCCCCTGTTCATGCTCTGTCTCTCTCTGTCCCAAAAATAAATAAAAAACGTTGAAAAAAAAATTAAAAAAAAAAAAATAAATAAATAAATTAAAAAAAATAAAATCAAAAGTCAAGATACGGCAAGTGAAAAAAGTATACGAAAGCATATATTAATGATCCCATTGTTCTAAAATACCCACAATATGCAGGCTACATCTTCTGAATAATGAGTACAGATTATTTTCTATTTAAACTTTTATAGAATCAGACAATTTTTATAACCAGAAAAAGTATTTAAATAATTTCTTTGTAAACAAAAGGGAACCCAACACTTTATTTTAATATCTTTAAATCACTTAAACTTTTATTAGTAGGTGAAAATGGAGATTAAGATATCACAGATGTTTCTAATTATGACTACAATTATAAATTCTTAAAAAGTGTCGCCTAGGGGCACCTGGGTGGCTCAGGTGATTAAGCATCCGACTCTGGATTTCAGCTCAGGTCATGATCTCACGGTTCTGGGAATCGAGCCCCATGTCAGGCTCTGCGCTGACAGCACAGAGCCTGCTTGGGGTTCTCTCTTTCTCCCTCTCTCTGCCCCTCCCCTTCCTGCATGCTCTCTCTCTCAAAATGAATAAATAAACTTACAAAACAAAGTGCTGCCTAAAATTATTTTCAGCAAAAATCCAACAAAGGAGACAAATCTATACACTAATTAAAATTAAAAAGCAGTTATAAATAATTCTGGGGCAACTGGTCAGCCATCTGGAAAAAACTAAAGTTGGATCCATACCTCATATCTTAATCAAGACAAATTCCAAAGAAATTAAAAATTTAAACAAAATCCCCAGACTATATTATTTTAGGAGAATCAAACACAGAAAATTATTTTCAGAACCTCAGTGTGAAAAAGGCCTTTCTGTGGCATAAAACCTAGAGTCTATAAAAGGAAAAACTGGTAAATCTGACTACACAAACATCAAAAATTTCTACATGGCAAAAACCATCATAAGCAAGACAAACTGGGAAAAGTTTTGCTGCTTTTAATACAGAAAAAAAAAAAAAGCTGATTTCCCTAATATATACAGAGTTTCTACAAATCCGTAAGAGACTAATAATAATACAGATGGTGCAAAGGATATGGATAGGCAGTGTATACAGAAAAGTATATGAGAAAACTAAAACTACAATGGGGAACCTTCTTCCCCTACCCATTATGTCAGCTAAAAATTTTACAATGTTGTGTTGGTAAGAACAGGAGGAAAGAGGCACTTTTCTACATCCTTGCTGGAATGTAGAACCCCTAAAGAAGACAAACTGATAATATGTATCAAAATCACAAATGAATATACCCTCTGAAATAACAATTCAACTTTTAAGATTTTTATCTTGCACACACACTTGCACACATGTAAAATGACATTATTAAGTGAAGGAAATGACTGGAAACAACCTGTAGCAAACCAATTAAGTTCTACATATCCATAGAAAGAATACTATAAAAAAGATGAGGAAATATTCTATCCAGTGATATGGAGAGATCTCTAAAATATACTGCTAGGCGAAAAAGCAAAGCATGTATTGTACATAAACATTAACTAAAAGCAGGGGGAGGGTATAATATAGAGGCACTTATTGTATATGTATAAATATCTAGAAGCATTTTAAAACTTATATGACCTATGAGCTGAAGTACACAGACACTTTTTACTGTATAGTAAAACTTTTTACACTTTATTTTGAAACGTGTGAATTTATAACCTACTAATTTTGGATGCTTTTTACAATATTTATAAAATTAATTTCTAAAAGGCATGATTATTAAACAATACTAAATATCAAAATTTGTATCCAATGTGTATATTTACTATGTTTTAAACAATATTTTAAGATTTTTAAATTTCAACCAAAACAGGAATTTAATTCAAATATTTTTTTTGACTTACCAATTCCGTGATCTCTTTTTGATCAGTTGCAACTCCATATGTTGGATTTTTATTCTTACTAATAAAAAGTAAATTTTCCCAACAATCACATCCTTTAAATGATACCTTTGGGGAAAGAATATACCTCATTTACTAAATATCAGTTTAAAAAACAAACAAAAAGAATGAAATATGTCCTGAAAGGCTTTAGCAGACATCTTTAGGATAGTAACTATTTAAGAATACCATTTTGGGGGCACCTGGGTGGCTCAGTCAGTTGAGTGTCCAATTTCAGCTCCATGAGTTCAAGCCCCACGTCGGGCTGTGTGCTGACAGCTCGGAGCCTGGAGCCTGCTTCAGATTCTGTGTCTCCCCCTTTCTCTGCCCCCGCCATGCTCATGCACTCTCTCTCTCTCTCTCTCAAAAGTAAAAAAAAAATAAAAAATTTTTTTAAAAAATTAAAAAAAAAAGAATACCATTTTGACTCTTCATATTATTTAATGTTCCTTTTTTACAAAAAAGTATTTATTATTTTACTATAAAATTAGGAATCGGGGTGCCTCGGTGGCTCAGTCGGTTAAGTGTCTGATTTCGGCTCAGGTCACGATCTCACAGTTCATGAGTTCAAGCCCCGCGTCAGGCTCTGTGCTGACAGCTCAGAGCCTGGAGCCTGCTTCAGATTCTGTGATTCCTTCTCTCTCTGCCCTTCCCTGACTGACGCTCTGTGTCTCAAAAATAAACGTTAAAAACAAAAACAAAACAAACAAAAAAACAGGAATCAGGCTTTTACTTGACTATCAATATACCTCAAAGGAAGAATTAGCCTGATTAACTGCAGGTCCTTTACTTAGAGCTTAGTTTCCAAAGAACTTAAGCGCAAAAAATTAAAATTTTCATGCTTGCAATATTTATTTGGTGCATCATGATGTTTCTGGACATCAAAACTCTGCACAAGAGTTTAGTGTCCTTACTCTAAGTGCTAGAATAGCACAGTTAACAAAGCACTTGGCCATAAAGAGACTCCACAGGTTGAGTCTGCTGCTGTGATATCTAGTCATCAAAGACCTTTCCCAAGTATTCTGAAATAATGTGGTAATAAACCTAGAAATTACTACAATACCCAGAGGGCTTTTTAACCTTCTCCCAGGTTTGGATCTCAAAATAATTTCCCAGGAATTGATCAACGTAATTATGTCAGGCTGAAGGGAGGCTTCCAGTGACAAGCTTTTAGGTCCTAAACAATTTGATAATTTTATTAATAATATGATTTGAGACCCTGAAGGCATGTCTATATCACATTTTTAGTGATATACACTGGCGAGTGACAAGTAATAAAAGTCATTTAACAGAGGAGTACACAGGAAGGGGATAAAAGCATATATCCATTTCTTCAACAAATAAATTTTAGTGGAAAAAAAAACAAATTAAAAGACATTTAAGAGTCAAACTACCAAATGAAATGTGTTTGGATACACTGGATTTGAACAAATCTTGTGTGGATACTGATTTGAACAAACCATGTGGGGGAAAAAGATATTTTATGAGACAATCAGGGAAATGTGAACACTGACTGGATATAGTATGGGTATTAGGAAACTATTAATATTTTTAGATATAACAGTATTACCGTTCTATTAAAAATGATACACAATTTTTATGGATGAAATTCCATGTCTGGAACTGGCTTCAATATAATCTATAAGGAGTGTGAGGGCTGGATACAGATAAAACAGACCTGACCATGTGTTCATAACTACTGGAGCTGGGCAATGGGTACCTGAGGATTCACTACAGTGTCCATATACTCTGGTCTATACTTAAATTATTCCATATTAGTTTAAAAAGACATTAAACAATAAACAAAACAGAAGCCCATTTCTGTAAAAATGCAACATTATATAAACGTGATATATACCTTCCCCTCCCCCATGGAAAGGTACACAAGAGAATATTAAATGTGATTAAGTGGGAAAAATAATAGGAGCTCCTGGGTGGCACAGTTGATTAAGCGTCCAACTCTTGATGTCAGCTCAGGTCATGATCTCACAGTTCGTGAGTTCAAGCCCCGCATCAAGCTCTGAGCTGATGGTACAGAGCTTGCTTGGGATTCTGTCTCTCCTTCTCTTCTGCCCCTCCCCAACTTGTGCTCACTCTCGCATGTGTTCTCTTTTAGTTTTAAAAAGATAACTAGGCTAAAGTTATATCAGCCCAGTAAGGTAAATTTTTACAGACATAAGGTATTAGTTGCCCTCTGAGATGGTAAGATCCTCTACAAAAATTGACCGGGGCACCTGGGTGGCTCAGTCAGTTGAGGATCCGACTGTTGATTTCAGCTCACATCAAGATCCCAGGGTCATGGGACTGAGCCCTGCATCAGGCTCCGCACTGAGTGTGGAATCTGCTTGAGATTCTCTCTCTCTCCTTCTGCCCCCGCCTCCCCAACTTGTGCTCTCTCTCTTTCTCAAAAAACAAAAAACAGAAAACAGCAGAGACCTATTAGGAATAGAATACAAAAGACACCTGCACTGAGTTAGAAGACGCCAAAAGTTTCTTTCTGTTCAGAGATTCTACTGGGCTGTTAACATCCGATTAATGTCAATTCTATCCTTACCCTGACCAATTTACAAAGACCTGAAAGGCTTGTTAATTTTCCCTGAACATTTAAGTTATCTGTTGTTAAAGGTACTTACTTTGATTTATTATATTCAAATTCTATGTGTAGACAATCTTCAATGCCCACTTCCATCTTAATAGAGTTGTTAACATCAGGATATGTGGCAAGCTGGTGAACAATAAGATCATATTCTTTTACCAAGTCTGTGAGTCTTCTTACTATTGTCACTTTAAGAAAATACCTATGAAGTTAAAGGAGAGGGTAAGTTAAATCTCCTACCATAAATTTCAGTGTCTTCAATAAGCAAACATTAACTGCAACTCAGCTTTCCTCCTTGCTGATCCTTTGGGATCAACTTACTTCATTTACGAATTCGAATTTTTAAATGCCCCCATCAAAAAAATACAAAGAACAATTTTAAGAATAGTGTACATACTTTTTTACACGCATTTGAAGTGCTATGGTCACACCTACTTGGGGAAATCTCTCTTTAGCACTTCTTAACCATACACTAAATGGGGTTTGTTGGGAAACTAATGGATTTTGAGGTAATTCTGTTTACCAGACAAAGAAAGTACCTAGGGGATGATTCATACAAAAGAAGTATATGACTAAACCAAACTTCTCGTGATGGGGTTCTCTAAATCTATGATAGAAGACTATTGTTACCTCAGATGAGCATTAGCTAGACAAAACAAAATATTTGGCAGAATTCCTAAAAATCTAAAGCCTTTCAGTCCAGAATTGTAATTAGAAGTTCTAATGAGACATTCAACAGTAGCCATTACTTTCTGTTTTTGACACTATCTACAGTTGCTAATACGCACTCATACCTCAAGCGGACATTGGCACCGATGTAAGATTCATATGGCTTTTCAACTTGCATAAATTCAAAATCATAACTTCTGCTCTGAGTCAATTCTCCAGGCAAGGCTAGTTCTTTCACTAGGTTTACAAATTCGTGAGTATTACTCTTGTCATTGAAAAGTTCTAAGAAATTTGAAAAAGCAAAAACGACCAATTACATTTAATATCTGTTTCATTAAAACTCAAACTTCTACCTCCAAAGCAAATCATTTTTACCAAAATAATTAGTGGGATTTGTCTCTAATACACTAGAGCTATGATATAAATTCCATTATTCCCTTCATTATGCTCCACACTAGGCATAAAAAATTCAAGCATCACAGCACAATGAAAATTTCTATTATTATAACGTATTCATCCCTTTAATGTAGAGTTGCCCAATCTGAAGCTGTTTAATAGACACATTTCCAGCAATTATTTGAACCTCCTCCCCTCAAGGCAGAAAGCATTTATTGTTTTGCTTTAGTTAGGCAAATATATTACCTTGATAAAACTGTAATATACAAATACAAAAAACTTTTCAACTATCAGTGAATTACTAAAATTTGCCCCCTCAAATATAATCTCATCTGGAATAGATACAGAAACAAGTATCTACCCATTCCAATTTTGACACTTTAAAAAATGTATAGAAAACTTAGAAAGCTAGATTTAAAACCCAGCTATGTATACTGTATTAGAAAGACCCATTTTCTTTTCTCTTTTCTGAATCTGTAGTAGCAAAAGATTTATAGAGTTTAACTCCTACTAAATCAAGAATGCCTCTGAAATACATATACGGAAATATTTATGGAAGCTGATCTAAGTCAAGAAGAAATTACATCCCTCCTTTTCACATGGAATCTTCTGACAGGTGAGTCTGGCTACAGGCACACATTAGGTTAGGAAGACAAATGGCATGGGTAATTAGAAAGTGAAGGATGAAAGTGACACTGGAAATTGTAAAGCTGGTGAAAGATGTAGGCAGATGGAAATTTCAGTGAGTCAACTAATTTTACTTGAATTATTTCTCAAGGCTGGTAGCTCACCTAACTCCTTTCATTTTTAGTAACTAAGTTTAATAACAAATAAAGGCAGGTTGAGTCAAGTATCATTTAATACAACACAAAGAAACCTGCTTTAATGTTTACAAAATAAATCCTCTTTTATTATGCAAAATCAATTCCTTCCTTCCACAAAGCTAAGCTCTAATTCACATATGTAAGTGCCAAATCCAACCCTTTTCAAACTCAGTTATCATTAAAAAAAAAAAAAAAAAAGTAATACTATTTTAAAACTCACCAATTTGACCTACAAATTCAATTCTAATTCCTTGGTGCTCTAGCCTCTTTCCAGGTTGCTTAAAGGCTAGGTTTACCTGCCAAAACATGAAATTATAAAAGATGTTAACAATCCTTTGAGTGGGCCTACTAATAGATTCCTTCCAGATGAATGCAATATATAAGCCTTTCAGGTATTCATTTCTGAAGTTTGAGATACCACCACATACCTAGATCATGATGACTTTATAGCAGTAGAGAAGGTATAACTTATACAATCACTTATACATAAATTTAAAAGCACCTGCTTTGTTAGGAAGGAATCCTTTATAAGCTGGAGAACTATACTCAAATCAAAAAAAGGGAAAAGTTTCAACTATTCAAATGCGTTTTCCAGTCAAATAGTTAAACAATTCTACACAATAGCATTTTAATGTAAGGTAATCACTAATTCCAAGAATTTACTTAAAAAGATCATTTTCAGCTCTTAGTAACCAAAAATATATTGTTATAATTCCTAACCTTAAAAGCCATGTTTATTGCCCCTGAATCTGCTACTCACCCTAAAAACAGAATTTCTAAAGGTTTAAATTTTGAGTATGATTTATCTCACATATTTTTTAAGTAAAATATATAATCTTTAAATTCCTAAATTCACATCTGCCAAATGGAAAACTTAATTTTATAAATTTTTAATTTGAATTGACAAAATATCCGTAAAGTACATACATATTAAGAAAAATTTTTCCAAACATTAAAGGATTAGCTAACATATAAAAAAGCATACTTCCAGATGTATTCTTTACTATAAAAAATATTAACATGACTCAAAAAAGCATTTTTAATAATGCTTCTCGAAAGATAACAGTAATCAAGGGTCAATAAAAGCAGAGGTCCAATTACTTCTGTTTGAAAACTATATTAACTAAAATATTCATTTTTCTATATCTTCCATATCTGTAACCAGAGTGAGTTAGTTACTTGCCTTCCAAATTAATATCTCAGAGAAAGAATAAACAAATTGTGGTACATCATATGATGGAATATTATTAAAGTTTAAAAATAATAAGATCAAAGAATTTTTAATGATGTGGGAAGATGTGCATGGTATGTTACATGAAGGAAGCATGGTCAAATTGTATACAAACATAATGCCAATTGTATTTTTTAAACTACACAAAAGAAATACTCTTAACAACAGTTACTTCTGGAATGTATGAGTAATTTTGTTTTCTTTGTAGTTTTCAAGATTTCTTTTGTTGCTCTTTTACAATAGGCAAATAACACCTTCAAAGTCAGAAACATACTTCTTGAAGGAAAAAAAATTAGTACTTAGAGGCTCCACATACACTAACAAGTTGAATTTTAGGTTTGAACCACAAATAAAACAAGAATAAAACTAGCATAAAACAAGCATACTCCCAGCTGTTTCACAAGCCAAGCAGGAATTAGAGCTATTCTCTAATTTATACTAATAAAACACGTAAGAAGAACATACTTTTTAAAATGTCTATTTGGCAACAGGTTTTGGGAATGTCTTCATTTGAACATGGCTGTGTCTGGTATTTTTTAAATGTACAGACCTTCAAAAAACATTCTGAAACCCTATTATTAAGGTAGAAATGCAAAGTTACTTCATTTTCCTACCAAATTACCTAAACTCTGAAATTGTCCTTGGTCTCCTACTGATGTCAAAAACAGTTGTTTTTTAAGCCTAATACAAAATATTCTGGAATCTAAAGGATCCCAGAGTTAGAAAACATAATTAAGCATATTTAAAAGCTGTTCTAAAAGGGAGCATAGAAACATAAATTAAACTAGGATAGTGAGGGGCGCCTGGGTGGCGCAGTCGGTTAAGCGTCCGACTTCAGCCAGGTCACGATCTCGCGGTCCGTGAGTTCGAGCCCCGTGTCAGGCTCTGGGCTGATGGCTCAGAGCCTGGAGCCTGCTTCCAATTCTGTGTCTCCCTCTCTCTCTGCCCCTTGCCCGTTCATGCTCTGTCTCTCCCTGTCCCAAAAATAAATAAACGTTGAAAAAAAAAAAAAATTTTAAACTAGGATAGTGAACTGGGTTAAAAAGTTTTAATACTGTTACAATTTTGTAACTTTTATTACAATTTCAAATTTACAAAATAGTTTTAATAACAGCACAAGGAAATTCCATATAATCTTTATTCAAATTCATCATGTTTATATTCTGTCCCATATGCTTTACCACCTTTTCTCTCTCTATATATGTGCACGCATAGATACACAACTTTTTTTCAGTTAAGATACTCTGGAAGCATCATGCTCCTCTATAATCTCTTACATAATCACAGTGCAATTATCAAAATCAGGAAAGTTAAAACTCCACAGTTTATATTCGAATTCCAACAACTGTCCTAATAATGTACTTTATACCCTTTTCTCCTTCTGTCCAGGCTCTAATCTAGAATCGTATGTTACATACAGTTACGTCTTTTTAGTCTCCTTTAATCTCAAACATTCCTCAGTCATTCCCTTTCTTGACCTTGATGTTTTTAAGAATATAGGTCACATTGGGGCGCCTGGGTGGCGCAGTCGGTTAAGCGTCCGACTTCAGCCAGGTCACGATCTCGCGGTCCGTGAGTTCGAGCCCCGCGTCGGGCTCTGGGCTGATGGCTCAGAGCCTGGAGCCTGTTTCCGATTCTGTGTCTCCCTCTCTCTCTCTGCCCCTCCCCCGTTCATGCTCTGTCTCTCTCTGTCCCAAAAAATAAATAAACGTTGAAAAAAAAAAATTAAAAAAAAAAAAAAAAAGAATATAGGTCACTTACTTTGTAGAATATCCCTCAATTTGGGTTTTGTTTGATGTTTTACCACAGTTAGACTCAGTTTATGCATTTTTGCCAAGAATATCGCAGAAAATGAAGTTGTATCCTTCTCAGTGTATCTTATTAGGAAGTACATGATGCCAATTGGTGATGTTAACTTTGATCATCTGGTCAAGGTGATCTACCAGGTTTCTCCAATTTGAAGTTACTACTTTTCCCCTTTGCTATTAATAAGTAATTTGAGATATGTGAGACTATGTGTATACGTGTAAAAGGCCATGAAAACAAAACATAAGGAAACAATCCATATATAAAACATACACAGGGGCAACTGGGTGGCTGAGTCAGTTAAGCGTCTCTTGATTTCGGCTCAGGTCATGATCTCACAGTTAGTGAGTTCAAGCCCCGTGTTGAGCTCTGCACTGACAGTGCAGGGCCTGCTTGGGATTCTCTCTCCTCTCTCTCTCTCTGCCCCTCTCCCCGCTCATGCATTCTCTCTCTCTCCTCTCTCTCTCAAAACAAATAAACGTAAAAAAAAGACATATTCATCGCTCTAACAGGCCAATCTCAAAGCTCATTCTTCAGCATATAATATCCCGTAGATGTCTCAAATAATGCTGTCTTCAGGAGCTATGTAAGTGGTGAAATTCATCTACACTGTGTTTAAGACAAACATGTATCAATTTCCACACCATTTATAGTATAATTTACAGTTAATTACCAAGATATCTGTACTCTGTTGTTGCTGGATATTGTGGTTTCCCAAAATTAGTTTCAACTGCTGCCAGAAGAATAAAGTCCATATTCTTGAAAGATACTTCAGTAATATTCTTTGTTTAAAAAATTAAACTATAAAGCCCTCAACCTCAGAATAAACCTCTGTTCACTTTTGTAACAAGGAATTCAGAATTCACTATGGGTGACTTGGTAGACAAGCTTGAATTGCTTCAAGACAATTTACTTATCACTGATCAATCTAAAAGAATGCTAAGGAATTATACCTTATGAACCCACCAAAAATATTCCCAGAAAAATCACTATCAAATCTTTCACAATTCACAATTTTCTACAATTATTGTACCTAGTAATTTAAATTAATAAACAATAATTAAACAATCAGTAAGACTCTCAGAATTACTCAGAAGGCCTAGTGATACAAGCTGAAATTAATTTTATTTATTTTTCATTTAATTTTTTCAATGTTTATTTTTAAGAGCACACGTGCGTGCAAGTAGGGAAGGGGCAAAGAGAGGGGGCAGAGGATCCAGAGTGGGCTCTGGGCTGACAGCACATAACCTGATGCAGGGCTCAAACTCACGAACTGTGAGATCATGACCTGAGCCAAAGCTGGACACTTAACCAACTGAGCACTCTTCCTCTCTCTCTCTCACAGTAAATTAATAAACTTAAAAAAAAAATGAATACAATTCACAGAACAGGAGAAAATATTTGTGAAACATAACTGATAATGGACTTGTATCCAGCATATAAAAAGAACTCTTGTAACTCAATAAAAAGACAACACAATAAAAGAAAAAAAAAAAGGGTATGAATACTTTTCTCCAAAGATATACAAATGGCAATCAGCACATGAAAAGATGTTCAGTACTAGTCATTAGGGAAATGCAGACCAAAACCATGAGATGAGATAGCACTTCATACCCACTAAGATGGCCATAATAAAAAATACAATATTAAGTAGGGCCAAAAAAGTGAAGAAACTGGAACCCTCATACATTGCTGGAAAGAATGTAAAATGATGCAGCTGCTTGGAAAAGACTGGCAGTTTTTCCAAAAGTTAACACAGAATTAACATGACTGAGCAATTCTACTCTAACGTATACATCTAAGAGAAATAAAAACATATATTCACACAAAAACTTGTACACAAATGTACAGCATTATTATTCATAACAGCCAAAAAGTAGAAACCCAAATGTCCTCAACTGATGAACCGGATAAAGGGAATGTGGTATATCCCTCCATATTCCACATGGATATATACTGTAATATTAACCATAAAAAATGATGTTTTGATACATGCTACATGAACAAACCTTTAAAACATTATGCTAAAGGAAATAAGGCAGACGCGAAAGGGCAAATTTTGTATGACCACCTTTAAGAAATAACTAGAGGGGCGCCTGGGTGGCTCAGTCAGTTGAGCGTCTGACCTCAGCTCAGGTCATGATCTTGCAGTTCGTGAGTTTGAGTCCTGCATTGGCCTTGCTGCCCTCAGCACATAGGCCACTTTGAATCTTCTGTCCCCCACCACGCCATCCCTTCCCTGCTCACACTCTCTCTCTCAAAAATAAATAAAACATTTAAAAAAAATAACTAGAACAGGTAAATTTACAGAAAACAAAGTGGACCAGAGGTATCCAGGGACTGGGAGAAAAAGGAAATGGCTAGTTATTATTTGATGGATACAAAGTTTCTCTTTGGGGTGATGAACAAATTCTGTAATGGTTGTACAACTCTGGGAATGTAATTAATGCCACTGAATTGTACTTAAAAAATGGATAAAATAGCAAATTTAGTATTTTTTTTTTACTAACTTTTTAAAAAGGAATGAACCCTGAAAACATCACATTAAGGAGCTAGACACCAGAGGCTATATATTGTACGAGTCCATATATATAAAATATCCAGAAAAGGCCAATCCATAGAGAAAGAAAGATTTGTAGATTAGCGACTGCTAGGTGTCTCAGTCCATTCGGGCTGCTATTACAAAATACTGTCGACAGGATGGCTTGTAAACAACAGGAATTCATTGCTCACAGTTCTGGAGGCTAGGAAGTTCAAGATCAGATCAAGTGCCACCAGACTTGGTTGAGAGCACTCTTTCTGGTTCACAGATGGCTATCTTTTTTACTGTGTTCTCACATGGCAGAAGGTATAAGGGATTTCTCTGGGGTTTCTTTTATAAGAGCACTAATCCCACTCATAAGGGTTCTGCCCTCATAACCTAATCATGTCCCAAAGTCCCCATCTCCAAATACCATCACGTTGACAATTAGGTTTCAACATGTGAATTTTAAGAAGGCACAAATATTCAGTGTATAGCACTAAGGAAGCGATTGCTAATGGTATGGTGTTCCTTTCGGGGTGATGAAAATGTTAGGGAATTAGTGGCAATGGCAGTACAATTCTGCAAATATAGTAAAAACACTGACTTGTACACTTTAAAAGGGTGAATTTCATGGTATGTGAATTATACTCAATAGGTTATTTTTTAAAAAAGAAAAGAAAGCAAATGTCACAAATAGACCAACGGAACACAACAGAGAAGTTGGAATAAAATCATACAACCTCTAAACTATGACAAAGGTGATATTGCAGTGCAATGAAGGAAACGATAAATGTTCTGGGTTCACCAGATATCCATGTGGGGGGTGGGGGGAAACTAGCCTTGACTCCTATGTCACACAGACAAAATCAACTCCAAGCAAACTGAGGCTCTAAATGTGAAGCATAGGGGCACCTGGGTGGCTCAGTCCATTAAGCATCCGACTTCGGCTTAGGCCATGATCTCATGGTTCGTGAGTTCGAGCCCCAAGTCAGGCTCTGTGCTGACAGCTCAGAGCATGGAGTCTGCTACAGATTCTGTCTCCATCTCTCTCTGCCTCTCCCCTACTCATGCATTCTCTCTCCCTCAAATATAAGTAAATATTAAAAAAAAATTTTAATGTGAAGTGTGTAAAATAAACAAATTTACAGGAGAAAGGTAACAGGAGAATATCTTCATGCCCATAACGTAGGCAAAGATTCCTTAAATAGGATACAAAACATACTAACAAAAAGGAAACTGGGGCACCTGGATTGGCTCAGTTATTAAGACTCTTGATTTTGACACAGGTCATCTCACGGTTTGAGATCAAGCCCCATGTCGGGCTCTGCACTGATGGTGCAGAGCCTGCTTGGGATTCTCTCTTTCTCTCTCTCTCTCTCTCTCTCTCTCTGCCTCTCCCCGGCTCGTGCTCTCTCAAAATAAATAAACTTAAAAAAAATAATAATAATCAAGGAAACGTAACATTTGTAATGTATTAAAATTAAGAGCTATTCATCAAAAGACAGCCATAGGGGCGCCTGGGTGGCGCAGTCGGTTAAGCGTCCGACTTCAGCCAGGTCACGATCTCGCGGTCCGTGAGTTCGAGCCCCGCGTCAGGCTCTGGGCTGATGGCTCAGAGCCTGGAGCCTGTTTCCGATTCTGTGTCTCCCTCTCTCTCTGCCCCTCCCCCGTTCATGCTCTGTCTCTCTCTGTCCCAAAAATAAATAAACGTTGAAAAAAAAAAAAAGACAGCCACAAGGGGGCGCCTGGGTAGCTCAGTCAATTGAGCGGCCAACTTTGGCCACGTCATGATCTCAATAGTTTTGGTTCGCTGCTGTCAGCACGGAGCCCGCTTCAGATCCTCTGTCCACCTCCCCCCCCCCCACTCTCACGCACTGTCTCTCCAATATTATTCATCAACAAGAAAAAAGTCAACTGAGTAGAAAAATGAGCTCTCCCCACTCCCCAAAAAACTTGAATAGGTACTTCATAAAAGATATCAAATGGCCAATACATCTATGAAAAGTAGTTCAACTTCACTGAACATCAGGGAAATCAAAATTAATACCATGTAACAATCAAGGGAATGAGACTATGAGAAGACAAGCCATAGAATGAGAAAAAATATCTGCAAGAGACACATCTGGTAAAGGACTGTTATCCAGAACATAAAAAGATCTCTTAAAACTCAACAAGAAGAAAACAATTTAAAAATCTGCCAATTAAAAATTAGGCAGATCATGTGAACAGGAACCTCAACAAAGAAGATACACATTTGGCAAATAAACATAAAAAAGATATTCAACATCCCATTACCACTACACACCTATTAAAATGGACCAAATCCAGGGGCGCCTGGGTGGCTCAGTCGGTTGAGCGTCCGGCTTCGGCTCAGGTCATGATCTCACAGTTTGTGAGTTCGAGCCCCGCATCAGGCTCTGTGCTGACCGCTTGCTCAGAGCCTGGAACCTGCTTCAGATTCTGTGTCTCCTTCTCTCTCTGCCCCTCCCCCACTCACGCTTTGTCTCACTCTGCTTCTCAAAAATAAATCAATGTTAAAAAAAAAATTAAAAAAAATAATAATAAAATAAATAAAATGGACCAAATCCAGAAAGCTGACAACACCAAATGCTGACAAAGATGTGGAGCAACAGGCGCTCTCACACGTTGCTGAAGGAATGCAAAATGGTAGCACTACAATGAAAGACAGTTTAGCAGCTTCTTACAGAGCTAAAGATAGGCTTACCACACAATCCAACAAGCACACTTCTAGGTATTCATCCAAAAGGGCTTAAAACTTATACCTATACAAAACTTGCACAAAGATGTTTGTAGCAGCCTCACTAATAAATTGCCAAAACTTGGAAGCGACCAAGATGTGCTTCAGTAGGTGAGTGGATAAATAAACTGTGGCACATCTGGGGCGTCTGGGTGGCACAATCAGGCATCTGACTCTTGATTTCAGCTCAGGTCACGATCTCACAATTTGTGAATTTGGGCCCCACACAGCACAGAGCCTGCTTGGGATTCTCTCTCCCCCTTTCTCTGCCCCCCTCCTGCTTGCCCACCCACTCTTTCTCTCTGTCTCTCTCCTCTCAAAATAAATAAGTTAAAAAAAAAAAACTTTAGAAATTCTTTTTTTTTTTAATGAGAGAAAGAGAGCGAGCAAGCAGGGCAGGGTCAGAGAGAGACGGAGACACAGAATCTGAAGCAGGCTCGACTCTGAGCCGTCAGCACAGAGCCCAACACAGGGCTCAAATTCACAGACTTCGAGATCATGACCTGAGCCTAAGTCAGACGCCTAACCAATTGAGCCACCCAAGTGCCCCCACCCCCCAAAAAACCCACAAACTTTAAAAAGAAAAGACTGTGATACATCCAGACAATGAAATATTTGGCACTGAAGTGAAATGAGCCTGTGAAAAGACATAAAGGAATCTTGCATATTACAAAGTTAGAGAAGCCAATCTGAAAAGGCTAGATACTATATGATTCCAACTACATGACGTTCTACAAAAAAGCAAAACTATGGAAACAATAAAAAGGTCAGTGGTTTAGGGGGCAGGACAGGGAAGACGAACTGGCAGAACAATCGGCGGGGGAGGACAGGGGAGATGAACAGGTAGTACAAAGAAAAGTATTTTTCAGGCAATGAAACTATGCTGTATGATATTATACATATATGTCATTATACATATATGTCATTATACATTTGTCCAAACTCACACAATAGCAACACTAAAAGACTGAACCCTCAGGTAAACTATGGACTTTGGGTGATTATGATGTGTCAATGTAGGCTTGTCCTTGGTAAAGACTATGCCACTCTGGTGAGTGATGTTGATAATGAGAGGCTATACATGTATAAGGGCAGGAGGTATACAGGAAATAACTGTACTTCCCTCTCAATTTTTCTGTAAACCTAAAACTGCTTAAAAAAATAATTCTTGGGGCGCCTGGGTGGCGCAGTCGGTTAAGCGTCCGACTTCAGCCAGGTCACGATCTCGCGGTCCATGAGTTCGAGCCCCGCGTCAGGCTCTGGGCTGATGGCTCAGAGCCTGGAGCCTGCTTCCATTCTGTGTCTCCCCCTCTCTCTGCCCCTCCCCCGTTCATGCTCTGTCTCTCTCTGTCTCAAAAATAAATAAAACGTTAAAAAAAAAAAAATTTTTTTAAAAAAAAATAATTCTTAAAAAAAGTTCTGGAAAAAAAAAGTATGCAGACAGAAATTCACGTGTCAGGAATACCTTTAATAAAAAGAATTTATTCCTGCTTTGGATGGGATATCAGACCTCTTAGAACTTCAAAACTAGATCTAATATATGCAGGATTTTTATGCAGAGTCCCTACAATGCAAAGCCAAGTTTGGAAACCAATTATTCAGTCCAACCTCCCTAATTTTAAGGTGAAATCCATAAGGTTAAATGACTGCCCCGAATTATCTACCAAGATTAGTAAAGTCATGGCTAGATCTCCCAACTCTAATCCAACAATCTTTTTTATTATATTCAGATATTTCAGAAAACCTAGACTTGTTCTTAGTGAACATGCTAGGTCACAGATAATCAATGCTTGTTCTCTTCTCTTTTAAGCTATCTTTTCAAAATACTCATAAATCATCTATTTAATAACGTGTTCTAAAGGTATGTCAGGAATCAATATTAACAGCAGTTACAACATTTGCAAAATAGATACAAAAAGCAAATATCATGTACCCCTCTGATAAAAACAACAACAAAAACACTACCCACATATACTCTTGCCAATAGAATTTAACTTGTGTCTCATCAAGTCTCTAAATTCAGCTACCAATTTACAAGGCAAAAACTGTCATGAGTATCCAATCACAAAGAACTCTGCAGTTCAAGTGTCCCAAGTTCTTCAAAGTTTAAAGAAAAGATAGTCATAAAGAGGGAACCAGAGATTGAAAGAGATTTAAAAGCGATATCAATCTTTTTAAAGGAACAAGAAACAATTAAGAAACACAAGGGATTTTATTATTATAGAAAGCATAGTGGCTGGCTTCTTTTGAGAAGAGACTATAACTGACTGAGATGAGACACAGGGACAACTGGCAAAGTTCTCCTTCTTGACATCAATGGTAATTACAAGAAAACATGCCTTATGTTATTTATTTTGTGGTTTTTCTCTACGTGTTTTATTTTACAATAAAAAGGTTAAAAATGAAAAAAAAATCTCAGGTCAATAAATAATCAGATTCTAGATACGGTATCTTTCGAGCAACAGAAAACATTTATCTACAAAAGGTTTTATCATTTTTAAAAATGTAGTCTATAGTTATTGATTAGGTCTACATATGATCTCTAGCAATTCCAAAAATATAATCTGAAGCCCTACTGTTTTTTAAAAACCACACTGAAGTAGCTTTATTTCCTTAAATTTGTCCTCTTCCTTTATTTGTCCTATAAACATCAGCCATGAACTCCTAATTGGCCCAGATGACATAAGATTATGTTAAACCAGACAATAAATGTCCCCTTCTAGACTTAAAAACAAACGGGGTACCTGGGTGGCTCAGTCGGTTCAGCGTCCTATTTTGGCTCAGGCCATGATTTCACGGTTCGTGAGTTCGGGTCCCGCATCAGGCTCTGTGCTGACAGCTCAGAGCCTGGAGCCTGGAGCCTGCTTCCGATTCTGTGTCTCCCTCTCTCTCTGCCCCTCCCCCACAAGCACTCTGTCTCTCTCTGCCTCTCAAAAATAAAGAAAACTAATAAAAAAAATTAAAAAACAAACAAGCAAAAGTTATGATTAATGGGTATCAATCATATTTGCTAAGGTGTAAGATTATTCTTCTACAAAAAAATATTCTTCTTCTACATTGCTTGATAAGGAAAAGGGGCAAAAGTGAAACCTTACGTAAGGTATCATAAACGTATCTGACTATGCATAGATACATTCCAAATGTACATTAAATCCTCTACAGGGTACCAAGAAATGAGATCAACAGACACCACAGTAGTAGTGTAGAGAGATAAGCTACAAAGAATGAGAAAGAAATTTTTAGAAAGGTATACTAAAGAATTATCCCCAATCTCTACAACTCAACTTAATGTAAAAGGAGAAACAAACTTTTGAGTGGATCACAGCCCCAGTGAAGAAGCTAAAGCGAAACATGCATAGTCACAAACACAAAATTCTGCGTACAATTTTAGACTCTGTCCCTGTAATCCTTCCAGTAAGAATCTCTCTTGTAGGGGAACCTGGGTGGCTCAGTCAGTCAAGTGACTCTTGACTTCAGCTCAGGTCATTATCTCCCAGTTTGTGAGTTTGAGCCCCAAGTCAGGCTCTGCGCTAATAGTGTGGAACCTGCTTGGGATTCTTTCCCCCTCTTCGTGTACCACTCCCCTGCCCCATTCTCTCTCTCTCTCTCTCTCTCTCTCTCTCTCTCTCTCTCTCTCTCTCAAAATAAGTAAGTAAACTTTAAAAAAAAAATCTTTCCTATAAATGCTCTAATGGAATCAAGGATTTTAGCTGACCTTCCAAAAAAACCTTTCATCTCCAACAAAATCATTCAAATTTAGAAACAGCACAGACAACTTTGATGACTAATTCTAATATCCTACAACTAGGTAGTTCTCCCAAACACAAGATTTACCTTTCCTGAAACAGATTCTCCATCATAGAAAAGATAGTGTTTTTCTACTTTGCCATCTTCAGTTTTCATCTCGGCCATCTTCCTGGTTTCCCCATCATTAAGGACAACATCGATCTCACAAATGGGTCCAAAAAAGCCTCCAAGAAAACTCTGAAATAAAAGGAAAATGCCCATAATTATGTGTTGTCAGACAGTACATTTTGTAATTCAAGTAAAATTACCTATGACCTACAGTTAAACAGACTGCAAATCTGTTGAGTACAACAAGGAAATAAGAACTTAAATTCCACATCAAAACTAAACAAATTTAGGAGCACCCAAGCTGGGTCAGACCATGCAACTCTTGACCTCGGGGTTGTGAGCTTGGGCCCTACATTGGGTATAGAGATTACTTAAAAATAAAATCCTAAAAAAAACAAAAAACCTAAACAAATTTAGTATAACAATGCACATACAACTAATATTGTACTGTACATTAAAATGTTAGGAGAACAAATTTATATGTTTTTTACCACAATTTCTTAAAAGACAAAAAGAAAACTAAAATTTAAACATGCTATAATTTCAATCATTGCCATAGGTAAATGCTATAAATAATTACTAACATATACCAGAAATCTAAAAAAAAATTTTTTTATTTATTGATTTGAGAGAGAGTGCACAGGGGAGGGGCAGAGAGAATCCCAAGAAGGTTCCATGTCGTTAGTGTGGAGCCCAATGTGGGGTTCAAACCCACAAACTGTGAGATCATTACCTGGGAAAAAATCAAGGGACAGACACTCAACAAACAGACTGTACCACCCAGGCACCCCTAAAAATTAATTCTTAATATATGGTTTGAAAAGTCACCTTTATTCTTCTGTGTGGCTCTTTCATATAGCAGAACTCATAAAATCCAAATTATGCGTATAGATCCAAATGAATTATTACTATGTACTACTTACTATAAAATGCACTGCGATATGGGTCTGAACAGGATGCGTTACATTGTGTAAGCCCTTGGAATAAATAAAACTGGCTCTAGTAGAGGAGACGGACTAAATTTCTGTGAATTTTTCCGAAGAAAATGTATAAGCTGGGGTGTCTCAATTGCTCAGTCGGTTAAGCATCCGACTTCGGCTCAGGTCATGATCTCAGGGTTGTGGGATGAGCCCCGCATCAGGCTCTGTGTTGGGGAAACGGCCTGCTGAAGATTCACTCTCTCCCCCTCTCCCTCTGGCCCTCTGACTCTAAAATATAAATAAATAATAAAATTTACATGAAGAACCATCTCCTATCCTGTCATCCTACATCCTTTCTTAGTCTGCCCTACACAACCATAGTAATCTCTTAAAAACATAAACCTGATCATATGCTGTTTAAAATCCTTCAACAGGCTGGTGAGAGTACAAATGGGAACAACTACTTTAGAAAACAGGTGGCATTATCTGGTAAAGCTGAAGATATACATACCCCATGACCCAGCAATTACACCCCTAGTTATCTACCCTAAAGAGAACTCTTACACATGAACCAGGAAACAAATGTAAGAATGTTAATAACATCATTGTTCACAATAGCTCCAAATAGGAAACAATTCAAATATCCATCAACAAGAGAATGGGTACATAAATTTTAGTCTATTCATAAATAGGCAAAGGAATGAGACACAACTATACACACAGATGACTCACACACACACACATACCCACTAATACTGAAAGAGGCCAGACACAAAAAGAATACACGTGCAATATTATTCCGTTTATTAAAAAGTCAAAAACATGTAACATACACTCTAGTATTAGAAATCAGGAAGTGGCTAGAAGAGAGCACAGAGGGAGCTTCTAGAGGGCTAGTTATGCTGTTGTGTTTTCAATTTTTTTTTAATGTTTATTTATTCTTTGAGAGAGACAGCGCATGAGTGGGGAAGGGGCAGAGAGAGAGAGGGAGACACAGAATCTGAAGCAGGCTCCAGGCTCTGAGCTGTCAGCAGAGCCTGATGCGGGGCTCAAACACACAGACCATGAGATCATGACCTGAGCTGAAGCGGGTCACTCAACCAACTGAACCACCCAGGCACCCCCCTATGCTGTTTGTTTTTATCAGAGCACTTCCTACACAGGTTCATTCACTTTGTGAAGATACATCAAGCTGTATATTTGTGCACTCTTCTGTACTTCACTGTTACACACACACACACACACACACACACACACGTATTCCCTAACGTGGCCTACATGTAACTGGCTTTACCCATTACCTCCAACCACACCAGCCTCAAATTATCCAAGTTAATCAAATTTGCCAGTTTCTTTCTCATCCTAGACCAAGTATCCTTAACCTAACTAACTCATCCTCTGAGTCTCAGTCTGACTCATTTCCATAAAGAGGCCTTCCTTTCCTTCCTAATTGAAACTAGAGTCTCCAAATTTAGGCCTCACAACACCATGTAGTTTTTACTTCATCATTTATTATACTGTGTGCTTATTCAATACCTGAATCCCTAACTGAACCGTAAATTCCTTGAGGACAGATACTTTATCCTTTGCTCATCACTGAAGACACAGTAGCTATGGGTAGTATGTGGAATTTAGTAGAAAGCATTAAAATATATACTGAATGTTAAATTAATATTGAATAAAACACATACTGTTCTGGGGACCCTGGGTGGCTCAGTCGGTTGAGTGCCCGACTTCGGCTCCGGTCATGGTCTCACAGTTTGAGTTCAAACCCCACACTGGGCTCTGGGATGACAGCGTGAAGCCTGCTTCAGACCCTCTATCTCCTTCTCTCTCTGCCCCTCCCTCTCTCTCTCTCTCTCTCTCTCTCTCTCTCTCTCTAAAATAAACATTAAAGAAAACTTAAAAAAATTAAATATAAAAAAGTTAAAAACATGTTGTCCTCATAATAAAAAATAGATACAAAAGAAAGAAGTTAAATCTGGAATATTTGGTGAAACTAGCCCTCCCCCCAAAAGTTAGCATCAGTCCAGTAGATAAGTCTAAAGCAAGGAACTTGCATCAAATCTCAATTCTGTCCTTAGGTGGCAGAGTAACAGCAAGCAAGCTAATGATCCTCTTAAAACTCAGTAGGTCACAGGATGATACCATGATCAAAGAAGACAGTGTTTTCCTAAATTCTGAGCCTGCTGGGTTTTATTAATCCTATATTAACAAAAAGATTGTGATTTCAGGGATGCCTGGATGGCTCAGTCGGTTAAACGTCTGACTCTTGGTTTCCACTCAGGTCCTGATCTCACGGTCTGTGGGTTTGAGCTCCGCATCCAGCTCAACACTGATTGTGCAGAGCCTGCTTGGAATTCTCCTTCTCCCCTCTCTCTCTGCCTTCATCCGAGTTGTGCTCTCTCTCTCTCAAAATAAATAAACTTAAAAAAAAAAATGGGCAAGTTTAAAAATAAATATATCGTAATTTCAAGAAATCAACTCAAAAAATTGCCAGATTTGTATTTTTGACATACTACAAAAACACAAGCAGCATGTTTTCCTTTCAGCAATGTTTTAATCTTTCCTGGCAACATTACAAATAACAAAGTCAATTTTAACCAGAAAACTAATTTTAATCAGAAAATGATTCTGAACTTAGAATGAAAAACATCAGTGATAGGTCATATGCACTGTCCCTTCCTAGTTAGCTTTCACACTCCCAAGTTTTAAATTCAAAACTTGCTCAAGATGGTTTATGTTCTCCTAAGGGCTACAGATATGACAATGTACAGCAGCTCAAAAATCAGTCTGCTGATATTTACTAATTATCAACTATGTGCAAACTACTGAGCCAGCCAAGGTGGCAGAGAAGGGTGGGAAGGTGGGAACTGGTATGGGAGGAGCAATTATGAAAGGGTAGAAGACAACAACCTCATTTAAGATATAAAATAGAAGCAGGAAAATAAAATTCAATTTTTTCATTCCCCTTTAATACTTCTCAGAGGTGCTTCCAGGAAAAATGAGATTCGAAAACTACAAAAATTCTTTTACAAATAAAAGCAAATATTATGGTAACTTTTCCCACATATGGATACTTAACACACAGAGAACTTAGGATTTGAAAGCTGACACTAAAAGATCAAAATCAAAATTGCCACTAATTAAAGTGGTGTAAAAGAGGGGCACCTTGGTGGCTCAGTCAGGCTAGGCGACCAACTCTTCATTTCAGCTCAGGTCATGATCTTGCAGTCCAGGAGATCGAGCCCACATGGGGGTTCTACACTGACAGCGCAGAGCCTGCTTGGGATTCTCTCTCTCCCTCTCTCTTGCCTCTCCCCCGCTCACACTTGCTAGTCTTATAAAACTTCACAATTCACTAATAACATAATTATATAGTTAAATAGTAAGTCTTATTTTGACATGATAGGTAAAAATTAAAAATTCCTATGCATTAAAAATATGTAAAAGCTATGTTATCCTCTATTACTTTCTGTATGCATGTAGTATTTCACAACTAAAACTTTAAAAAGTAGGCTTACTTTTCAACATAAATTGTCAAAACACTAAGATGGGGACAGATTAGATTTTTTTTAAAAGCCTAGTTATAATACATACAGAAGCATAATAGATTAATAAACTGTAACATTTTAACAAGATTAAGTTAACAAACACCATGAGAATTCAGCACCAGGTTAACATCCAGTTTTTCACATTAGGACACATCAAAAACAAACTAGTCTTATCAAAGGCCTCCAGAAAACTGTCAATGTCTTACAAGTAACAAGTAGACAACGGAGAGAAAAAGACATCTGAGGAAAAAGTTTGTCTTTTTTCCTTCTTTTTGTTTTTTGTTGTTTATGTATTTTTGAGAGAGAGAGCACGCAAGTGGAAAGGAGGGCAGAGAGAAAGAGAGGGAGAGACAGAATCCGATGCAGGCCCTAGGCTGTCAATACAGAGCCCAACAAGGGGGGCTTAAACCCATGAACCTTGAGATCATGACCCGAGCCAAAGTCAGATGCTTAAGCGACCAGACCGACAGAGCCACCCAGGCGCCCCTTTGTTTTCCTTCTAAAAGGAGTTGAAAGAAAAAAGATTTGTCTACCCAAAGTCTTGCTTTTGAAGTTTTTACTACAAGATATGCATCTTCCGTCATTTCAAACAAAAGTCATAAAATTAAAATCTTTTTTAATTATTCACATCAAATTTTAATAATTTTCCTGTTATGTAAAGAAATCAAAATATATAATTGACAGGATGGTGAAGACTAGGAGGTAGAAAGTGAGTGAAAATTGTAAAGGTCAGTATACATTAACATAGGCTTTTGCTGAAATTACAAAAGACATGTATTAAACTGAAAGATTACTCATATCTTCAAGTGAGTATTTAAAATATGAGATTTTCAGGAGCAATATTAGACGATAATATACAAGTCAAAACTCTTAGGTAGCCTTTAAGTAGCTAACCTGCAATATATATGACTATTAAAAGATTACAGCATTGTTTTTACAGTTTTCTAATTGTGGCCTAACCCTCCTATCACCTTTAGGTTAACTTAAGATTTTCCATATAATTCATAAACCCATACTGGGCATTACCACCCAGCAAAATTACATGTGAATATGTTAAAAGCCAACAAACTCTTTAGCCCTCACTGAAGAAATTTCACTACCTCCAGTGGATGTAAAGAAATGCAACTCAAGGTGAGTAGATAGGGAGGCTCTCAAAATTTACACAAGCAATGAAACAGCAAATTTTCTTGCATAGGTTACATTTATGTCCATTTGTGTTATAAAGCTTTACAATTCAGTTTATGTTTGATGAGTAACTTGAAAATAAATTGCTCTTAAACTATCCAAAAGCTTACTAAAAGTAATAATTTTAAAAATAAGCAATAAATAGGAGGGCCTTTTATGTCTTCTTGGCAAATTATATTCAATTAAAAAAGACTTCCTAACTCCCTCACTAGGCAAGGTCTCCTTTTTAGATTTATCACAACTGTAATTTCCACGTTAAATAAATAATTTGTACAAACAGATGTTTACCTCCCTCTAGACTGTAAGCTGCAAGAGAGCAAGGCCTGTTTCAGTCTTGCTTGTGGCCCCTGGCCAGCCTAAGTAATTCTTTGTTGCATGAAAAAAAGGGCCCCCAGTTTAAGAATGAATAGGTCTGTCTTTTACTTTTCTGATTTTAATTAAATCAACACGATTTCTGAGTTTAACATGTATTTATTCAAAACAATTTATTTTTAATTTTTTTTAAAATAAACCTAGCTTCTGCTTCAGCCAAAACTCTCAGTTTACTCAACCAGTGAGCTTTGGTAAAGCTAATAGTATCAAGAGAGCACACAGTAGGCACTCAACGTACACTTGTTAAAATCAAACGAATACCACAAAGTGAGCCAAATGAGATCCAATCTAGAGACGGCCAGCACACACAAAGTTAAACGCCTTGTGCTTCCCACGAACCGGTTGGAGTACTCCGATTTCCCTCCCTTCTCTGTTCCCTAGGCCATTTCAACATCCCGAAGCGTTAAGTTTCTAGAAAATGGCTTGGGGAAGGAAATGAGAGCCAAGGCTTAAACTAGCGGGCACAAAACCAGTGTCTGAATTAAAATCATCCCACTTCCACGTCCTTTCCTTTTTTTCTCCCATTCTACAAGTGTCAAAATCAAGGCTGAACTGGGGTCAGGATACGGCAGAATGTCACCACAAAGAGATTAAAACAACAACAACCCGGAGTTTATCAAGCTCGTGACACTGAAAGAGAGTGACCCAGTACCCCCCCCCCCACCAGCCCGGAACTGGGGGACTCCCGGGTCACTCCACCTGAAGGGAAGCTAGGCTGTCCGGAAGGAGCGGAGGGACTAGCTACCTTGGAAGGGGAGGCGGCGCTGAGCCCCCGCAGAGGCGGGGTCCGAGTACCCAGCCCGGGCCCCCACAGCCGGTCGAGGAAGGCGGGCAGAGGCTCCGACATGGCCAGGAGAGCGCGCAGCCGCCCGCAGGTGCTCGGGCCTCTGCGAGACCGGGAAAAGGCGGCCCCGCCCGCCCTTCCCCGATCCCGGGGTGGCTAGACAGGCCTAACCCGGTTCCCCGCCCTGCTCGCCGCCCCCCTCCTGCCGCTCCCCTCCGCCCCACCCGAGATACCCGGCCCGCCGTTGGCGGGCCCGCCGCGCGCTGTAGGGCCAGGACTGGAGGCGAGCGCGCGGGCCGCCGCGCACTCACCATTGTCAGCGCCGCCGCCGCGTCCCCCCCACTTCACTCCGCTTCCCTCAGGAGAACTCCCAGCCCAGATTCCCTCCGCCCCAGCGCCCGTCACGTGACCTGGAGCCGCTGGCCGCACGTGACCCCTCCCTTCCTTTCCTCCTCTCCCCCTGCTCAGGTCCCCTCCCGGCCTCTTGCCCCGCCCCACTGGCCAGCCAGGCCCTCGAGGACTGGCAGTTTGGAGGCGGGGGCCTCGTGCTCCACCCTACGGCTGAGGAGGCGGGGCCACTGAGATGACGTGAAGTGGGAGGGGCCTGGGCGGACGCAGGCACCACAGGCCCTCCTCTCCCTCCCTTCCGTCACGTGAGGGGCGGTCGGCTGACGGGCTTTGCCACGCCCAGTTCCTCTTCCCTGTGGAAGTTTGAGTAACTGGAAAAGGAGGGGGGGCGGTTATCTCCCTGGGCGGGTTACTAGGGCCCCTCCGAGGCGAAGGGGCGCTGTTACCCGAGGCCCTGCTTCCCTGGGCCTCGCAGGGTACGTGCTCTCTTCATCCAGGGATTATGCATTTTTCCATCTTTCCGGAACTCTGCCCAGCTCCCGCTCCTTCTGAGAGGTTCTGGGTTTTGAGAACTTGTTAGCTTTGTAGCCTCTGAAGAGCCGACCAATAGAAAAAACGTGAGGGTGCTACATCCGTTGCTTTGTAAAGTACGCGGATAGCTTGCGATCTAGCCCCGCCTCCCCCAGGCCCTGCAGCCCAGCCAGTCCGTGAGGTGGGGGAAGCCTTCCTAAAACAGGTGATGCTACTAGCCACTACTCTGGTTTTAACCGCATCCTGACGCTGTGGTGTAGCCTAGAGGCCCTCCAGTTGAATGGGAGGCTGTTTTAGTTTTTAAAAGCAGTGTTGAACCACCACGGTGTATTCTGTACCTGACCAAAGCAGGAAAAAAATGATAATCTGAACGCGCCATCGTTATCCCATCGTAAAACAAAATCCAGTTTGTGCCGCAGGGCCATAAAGCAAGCACAAAATTAGAGTATGGTCACTAGCCACAAAAAAATTCAACGAGAAATATCAAAAAGATAGAAAATCCACAAACATATGGAAACTAAGCAACATAATTCTAAGCCTCTGTGTCAAAGAAGACGTTAGTGGAAACTTAAAAATAGTTTGAACTAAAAGAAAACATACAACATAGCAGAATTTATGGTACGAAGTATTTACAGGGAGGTCTGTAGCTTTAAATGTATATATTTGAAAAGAAGAGTTTAAAAATCAGCAATGTAAGTTCACATCTGGAAGTAAAAGCATATGAACATGTGGAGAGGAGCAGGGGGTATATGAGAGCTATACTTTGCACTCTACTTTTCTGTGAACTTAAAGCTTATCTAAAATTAAATATATATATATTAAGTCCTCACAGGGATGGTTAAATTATCTTCAATAAGGATGGCATGACAACTCAATGAGGAAAGTCCAGTCTCTTCAACAAATGGTGTTGGGAAAACTGGATTTCCACTTACAAGAGTAAAGTTGGACCCTTATCTTACACCGTATAGAGAAATTCACTCAAAATGGGCTCAAGACTTAAAATTATAAAGCTGGTAGGAGAAAACATAGGGGAAGATCTTTGGACTTGGCAATGATTTCTTGAATATGACACCAAAAGCAACAGAAATGACAGCCATAGGACTGGCAAAGATAGACAAATGGGACTGTATCAAAGCAAAGATAGACAAATGGGACTGTATCAAACTTAAAAGCTTTTATGCATCAAAGGACACAACAGAGTGGAAGCGAAACCTATGGAATGGGAGAAAATAGTTGCAAATCATATATCTGATAAGATATTAAGACTATATAAATTACTCCTACAGCTAAACATATATTCTTAGTATTAGACTATAGGAAGAATACTATAACTCAATAACAAAAAATCAAATAACACGATTAAACAATGGGCAAAAGACTTGAGCAAATATTTCTCCAAAGACGATATACAAATGCCCAATAAGCATATGAAAAGATGCTCAACATCACTAATCAGAGAAATGCAAATTAAAACTACAAGATAGCATCTCACAGCCATTAGGGCAGCTACTTTTTTTTGTTTATTTATTTTGAAAGAGAGAGAAAGGGAGAGTGTGTGTGCACTGGAGGGGCAGAGAGAGAGAGAATCCCAAGCAGACTTCACACTGTCAGTATGGAACCCACTTCAGGGCTCGAGCTCACAGTGAGATCATGACCTGAGCTGGAACCAAGAGTCAGCCCTTAACCGACTGAGCCACCAAGACACCCCAGGGTGGCTACTATTTTTTTTTTTAATGTTTTTATTTATTTTTGAAACAGAGCATGAGCAGGGGAGGGGCAGAGAGAGAGGGAGACACAGAATCCAAAGCAGGCTCCAGGTCTGAGCTGTCAGCATAGAGCCCGACGAGGGGCTCAAACTCACAGACTGTAAGATCATGGCCTGAGCCGAAGTCAGGCGCTTAACCAACTGAGCCACCCAGGTGCCCCAAGGGTGGCTACCATTAAAAATAATAATAACAGGGGCGTCTGGGTGGCGCAGTCGGTTAAGCGTCCGACTTCAGCCAGGTCACGATCTCGCGGTCCGTGAGTTCGAGCCCCGCGTCAGGCTCTGGGCTGATGGCTCGGAGCCTGGAGCCTGTTTCTGATTCTGTGTCTCCCTCTCTCTCTGCCCCTCCCCCGTTCATGCTCTGTCTCTCTCTGTCCCAAAAATAAATAAAAACGTTGAAAAAAAATTAAAAAATAATAATAATAATAATAACAGGTATGGGTGAGGATGTGGAGAAATTGGAACTTTGTGCACTGCTGGTGGAATTACAAAATGTCAAGGCCCCTTATGGAAAACAGCATGGAGGTTCTTTAAAAAATTGAGAATAGAACTGTCATGATCTAGCCATCCCACTCCTGGCTATGTATCCAAAAGTATTGAAAGTAGGGTCTCAAAGAGGTATTTGCACATACATGTTCATAGCACCTATGAGCACTCATATTCATTCATAATAGCCAAGAGGTAGAAGCAACCCAGATGCTCACAGACAGATAAATGGAATATTAATCAGTCTTGAAAAGGAAGGAAATCCTATCACACCCTACAACATAGAGGAAACTTGAGGACACTATGCTAAGTGAAATAGGCCGTACACAAAAAAAATAAATACAGGATGATTCCACTTATATGAAGTATCTAGTCAAATCCATAGACACAAAAAGTAGAATGATGGTTCCCAGAAGCTGAGGGAAGGGGGAAAGAGGAGTTACTATTTAATGAATATAGAGCTTCAGATTTGCCAGATGAGAATGTTCCGGAGATCTGTTTCATAATGTGAACATACTTAACATTACCAAACTGTACACTTAAAAATGGTTAAGTTGGTAAATTTTGTGTGTTTTTTTACCACAACAAAAAAATTAAACTCTGAGAGTAGAAGGAAGGAAAACAAAGATAAGAACGGAAGTCAATGGAATAGATATAGGCAAGCAGTAGAGAAGATCAAGAAATCCAATAGTTGGTTCTTTGAAAAGACTAATGAAGTTGATAAGCAATACTGATCAAGAAAATAAGAGAAAACACAAATTAACAATATTTGGAATGGAAAAGAAGGCATCGCTTCAGATCCTACAGACATCAAAAGGATAACAGGGAAATATGTGAACAACTTTTATGCCAATAAGTTTGACAACTTAGGGGAATGGACATGTTCCATTAAAACAACTTTCTGAAACGAACATAAGAGGAAATACAAAATCTGAACAGTCTTACATCACTGAAATTGAACACAAAATTTAATGTCTTCCCACCCTAAAATTCATCTAGGCTGCAGACTTCACTGGTGAGTTCTACAAAACTGTAACAAAGAAACAATACCAAGCTTTCTACACAAACTTTCAAGAGAATACAGGAGGAGATAATGCCTCCCAACTCTTTTTCTGAGGCCAGCGTAACCCTGATGTCAAAATCCAACAAGGACATTACAGGAAAGAAAACTGCGCATCAACATCCTTCATAACCTTAGCTGCAAAAAATCCTAAACCAAGTTTATAAAGTAGAAATTTCTGTAAAAACCATGATCTTTTTGTGGGATTAAGGCCCCTGTGGGGCTCTGCCCTGACAGCAAGGAGCCTGCTTGGGATTCTCCCCTTCTCTCTCGGCCTCGCCCCTCTGCCACACTCTTTTCCAAAATAAATAAGTAAACTTTAATAAAATATAGATAATAATGAAACAAAAACAAATGAAACTTTAAGGCTGCAAAGAAAGTAAAGCTAAATCTAAGAAGAGGGAATGTGTTCTATGTTTTCCCCTTCTAGATAGTTTTGTTGTTGTTGTTGTTGTTGTTGTTGTTGTTTAAATAGGAATCTCCATCAAATAACTATTTCCTGAAGCCAGATATTTGGATTCTGGGATGCAGACATTTGTTCATTAAACATATAGTTATTGAGTGCTTACTAAATGACAGGTGTTGTTTTAGGCTGTGGAGATAGAACCAATTAGAAAGTAATAATAATAATAATGAATGATGATAATAAGGTTCTTGTCCCCAAGCACTTATGTTCTAGTGTAGAAAGTGGTCAATAAACAAGTAATTAAATATAATATTTTTAATTAGAAGAAAGCACTAAAAAGAAATAAACATGGTGACATGAGTGGAAAAGAGCTATTTTTAAATTTTTCTTTTATTAACGTTTATTATTTTTTGAGAGACAGAGACACAGCATGAGCTGGGGAGGGGACAGAGAGAGAGGTGGAGTCACAGATTCCACAGCAGGCTCCAGGCTCCAAGCTGTCAGCACAGAGCCCAACGAGGGGCTCGAACTCACTAACCACGAGATCATGACCTGACCTGAAGTCAGCTGTTTAACTGACTGAGCCACCCAGGCGCCTCAGAAAAGAGCTATTTTTAGATAGGGTGGTAGGAAAGTGACATTTAAACTGAAATATGAAAGGAGGAGTCACCTCCCTTTAAATAGTTTCTCTTCCTTACCAGTTTAGGGAAGGAACCAAAAGTTACAACTTCATCCCATACCTCTGACCGACTGCAGTACCTAAAACCCAGTAAACCCACAGTAAATATTTTGACTTAATTTTTAATTAGATCTCTAAGTGGAGATCAACTAGTCCCGACTCTTATTAGGATCAAGACTATACAAATGGTGAGGGTAGAAGAGCTGATGACCTGACTTACAGTACAGTTCTTTTTAACCCTACCAGACTACCCACTTGACATTAATAAATACTAGGGGTGCCTGGGTGGCTCAGTTGGTTAAGCGTCCGACTTTGGCTCAAGTCATGATCTCACAGTCCATGGGTTCGAGCCACATGTCAGGCTCTGCTGACAAGCTCAGAGCCTGGAGTCTGCTTTGGATTCTGTGTCTCCCCCTTCCTCTCCCCCTCCCTCATTCGTGCACTCTCTCTCTCTCTCTCAAAAAAGTAAACATTAAAAAATTATTTTAAATAATAATAATAAAGAGCATAGTCAAAGCCCATTTAACAAGTCAGATAGAACCTGGATGGAGTCCAATGATTTCTAAATTTCCAAAAGTTATTTTAAAGCTGTATTAGGTATTAGTATATTACTCATAACTGTATTGATGCTGATACTGTCATTTGAACTGTGAGAAGAAAATCATAAAAACAATGCCAAATCTTCATGAAATGACATTACTAATGAAAAAAGAAGATGATTTTTTTATATATATACTTAGAAGATATGCCTGTTATCTTGACTGCTATTCTGGTTCCCACCCACTCTTGTCTGGGGGCCTAAATATCAACACATTAAGGAGAATAAATGAAAGAAAAGTAGCAGCAGTGAAGAAACGCTGAAGCCAAGTATGAATAAGAGCTGGCAAAGAAGGTCATGCCAAAGGCCAATTTGTGCTAATGACTTGTTCTGCTGATCAAAACCCAATAGCTATGTTATTGTAATAAATACAAGGGGCAGTGGAGCTGCTGAGCAAGTTATCTACCTACCTACCTACCTACCTATCTACTTATTTGGCAAGCCAGAATGTTAAAGCTGGATTGTAAGAAGTACAGTGTTTTTCCGGGCAAGGACTGTGACATCTGTAAATTTGCCCTTTGCCAATAAAAGAGGTGGGGAAAATATGACTAACTTATGAGCATTTACTTTCACAAACAGAAGGACCAGGTTTAGGAAAAAAGTATTAGGTGAGAAGATAATTTGAGTCTTTACCTACCAGCAACCTCTTAAGAGAAAAATAGCCATTTGTCGAAATTCATGAAAACTAAAAAGTCATATTAATACCTGTGACAGTGTAAAGGAGCAGAGTTGACAGCCAAAGCTAAATAAAGGGAATCAAGAACAAATACATGAGGGGGCACCTGAGTGGCTCAGTCAGTTGAGCATCCAAGTCTTGATTTCAGCTCAGGTTATGATCCCAGGGTCATGGGATCAAGCCCCATGTCAGGCTCTGTGCTGAGAGTGGAACCTGCTCAAGATTCTCTTTGTCACTCTCTCCTCCAGTCCCTCTCCCTTGCTCTCTCTCTCTCTCTCTCTCTCTCAAATAAGTAAAAAGAAAAAGGAAAAAAAAAGAATAAATACACCAAAAGAATGAAAACCTTAAAATCGAATTTACAGTATGCTGAGTATAAAAACACTTTTTTTCTCAACTTAGAATATAGATATGTATTCTAAATAGATATAGAATATATATAAATATATTTTAAAATATACAAATATATAATATATAAAATTTGTAATATATGATATATATGAAAAAATATATATAAATATATATCATCTATATATATAGATATCTACCTATATATAGATATATATAGATAAATATATAAATATATTTATAGGATATATATATAGTAGAAAATATAGAGAGAATATATAAATAGAATATATTTATTCTCTTTAACTTTAGCCGGTACAGTTGTAATCACGGTAAATACTCTTTTTTTCCCCTTTTTCAAGTCACCATTGTAAAAAGCAATTGTTTCTTTCAAAAATACATAGTTCTTTTCTTAAATGTACTCAATGTTTTATCTCAGTGTCCCCCTTTTTCTAATTGAGATATAATTTACATACAATGAAATATGCAAGTCTTAAGTATACAATTTGATCAGTTTTGACAAATGCAAGCATTTGTTTAACCTACACCTCTATCAAGATATGAATGCTGCCATCAACCCCTGAAAACCTTATATTGTCTCAACCAACCCCGTCTCCAAGAAGCAAATGCTATTTTGATTTTTTTCAATATTGGTTAGCTTTGAGTGTTCTGTAATGTCACAGTAATGGGACCATACAATAAGTACTCTTTTGTGTCTCATTTCATTTGCTGAGCATAATCATTTTGAAATTCATCCATGTTATTCTATGTTATCAGCAGTTTGTCCGTTTTTATTGCTTAGTAGTATTCCATTGTATGAATAGATTACAGAATATTTTTCCTTTCTTCCCGTTAACGGACATCTGTTTTTTGAAAGAGCAATTAGCATTCATATACAAGCCCTTTTGTGAACATACCTAAAGTGGAATTTCTGGGTAGCACAGGTATATATTTATTAAGAAACTACCGCACCCTTTCCCAAAACCGTTGTGCCATTTTACCCTCCCATCAGCAGTATTTAAAAGTTTAGCATCTTGGGCGCCTGGGTGGCGCAGTCGGTTAAGCGTCCGACTTCAGCCAGGTCACGATCTCGCGGTCTGGGAGTTCGAGCCCCGCGTCAGGCTCTGGGCTGATGGCTCAGAGCCTGGAGCCTGTTTCCGATTCTGTGTCTCCCTCTCTCTCTGCTCCTCCCCCGTTCATGCTCTGTCTCTCTCTGTCCCAAAAATAAAATAAAAGTTTAGCATCTTTACTTCTTTGCCAACATTTTGTGCTGTCAATGTTTTCAATATTAGCCATTATGGATGTGTAGTTATCTCATGGTAGGTTTTTTTAATCATTTATTTTTGAGAGAGAGAGAGCACGAGTGGGGGAGGCAGAGAGAGAGAGAGAGAGAGAGAGACACAGAATCAGAAGCAGGCTCTAGGCTGTGAACTGTCAGCACAGAGCCCAGCGCGGGGCTTGAACTCATGAGCTGTGAGATCATGGCCTGAACCGAAGTTGGATGCTTAACCGACTGAGCCACCCAAGCGACCCTCACTGTAGTTTTAATTTGCATTTTCCTGAAGATTAATGTCAAGCACATTTTCATGTGCTTGTGGGCCATATGTATACCTCCTTTTGTGAAGTGTTTGTTAAGACTTTGCCAATCTTTGGGGCACCTGGGTGATTCGGTTAAGCAGTGGATTTTGGCTCAGGTCATGATCTCACACTTCATGATTTCAAGCCCCACTTCGGGCTTTGTGCTGACAGCTCAGAGACTGGAGCCTGCTTCCGATTCTGTGTCTCCCCTCCATGTCGCCCCTCCCCCGCTTATGGTCTGTCTGTCTTTGTCTCTTTCTCTCTCAAAAATAAATAAACATTAAAAAATAAAATAAAAAGTAAAAAATCCTCTTTCCAAAAAAAAAAAAAAGACTTTGCCAATATTTTACTAGGATGTTTATCTTATTATTGAGTTCTAGTTTATTAAATATTTTGGATACATTTCCTGTATCAGATATATTAATTGAAAATATTTTCTCTAAGTCTGTAGCTTGCCTATTTACTTTCTAAATGTTTTTGGATGACCTGAGAATTTTGGCTTTTAAATTGAGGTATGTGATCCATCTCAAATTAAAGTTTGCAAATAACATGAGGTGGGATTTGAGGGCTTACTTATGTCCACATGGTTCCAGCACCATTTATTGAACATAATTTTCTTTACCTCATCAAACTGCTTTGGTGCCTTGTCAAAAATTTATTGACTATATAATTATAGATCTATTTCTTAAGTTTTTATTCTATTTCATTGATCTGTTTGTCTACCTTTATGCAATACCACATTGTCTGGATTACTATAGCTTTATAGTAAGCTTTGATGTAAGGAAGTGTAATTACTTGGAACTTAGTTCTTTTTCTAGAATGTTTTGGTTAAATTTTTTGTATTTCCACACAAATTTTTGAATTGTTAATCTACTTCCACCAAAACAACAACAACAAAAAAAACAACAGCAAAAACCTGCTGTGATTTTTATTGAGATTGGTAGCTAATTTTGGGGGAAATTGACATCTTAACAATATCAAGCTTTCGAATCTGTGAACATGGTATATTTCTCTATTTATTTAGATCTTCTCTCAGCCATGTTTTGTAGTTTCCAGTGTAGAGGTCTTATACATCTACTGCTAAATTTAGCTCTAAGCATTTATATTTTTGATGGAATTTTAAAATTTCATTTTCTAATTCTTCAATGCTTGTGTGTATGGTTTTCTATTTTGACTTTGTATCTTGCAACCTTGATACATTTCTTTGATTTCCTCTCACCTCTTTTCTCTCCTCTCTCTTCCTGGATCTTCTATTAGTCATATGTTGGGCTTACTGGATTGGTTGTGTCATTTTCATATTTTTTCTTTCCTATTTTCCACCTATCTGGTTTGCTGTTGTTTTTATTTCTCTCTTTTCCCCAACTTTTTGTCCCAACGCTTATAATTTTTTTTTATTGCCATGTTATGGTAGCCAGCTTCTAAGATTGCTCCCAACGATCCATACTTCGATGTAGTCCCTTGTCAAATTCTATCAAGGTTGTTCTTTATGCCCAACACAAAAAAGGTGGAAGTGATAGTGTGTGACTTCCAAGGCTGCTTCTGACTTGCTCTCTCAGATCATTCACTTTGAGAGAAGTCAGCAGCCATGTCATGTAGCACAATGGAGAGGTCCACAAAGCGAGGGTCAAGGCCTCACTGTAAACAGCTACACTAATTTGCCAGCCATGTGAATGAACCATTTTGGAAAGCTGGTCCTCCCATCCCAGTCAAGTCTTCAGATGACTGCCACCCAGCTAACATCCTAACTGCAACCTCATGAGAAAACCTCCTAACCAGAAATACCTAGGTAATCCACTCCCAGATTTCTGACCCACAGAAACTATGAAATAATTGAAGTTTATTGTTATTTGAAGCCAATAAGTTTTGAGGTAATTTATTAAAAGCAATAATTAACTAATAGATACTATTATATTTTTTTAATTCTTAAGAACTATTTATTATTCTCTGAAGGTCTCATTTTATTAGCATTTTGTCCTTGTGAAGATAAAGAAATAAAATATCCAGTAATCAACATATAAACATTTTAATTTTTTTTTTCTCAACATTTTTATTTATTTTTGGGACAGAGAGAGATAGAGCATGAACGGGGGAGGGGCAGAGAGAGAGGGAGACACAGAATCGGAAACAGGCTCCAGGCTCCGAGCCATCAGCCCAGAGCCTGACGCGGGGCTCGAACCCACGGACCGCGAGATTGTGACCTGGCTGAAGTCGGACGCTTAACCGACTGCACCACCCACGCGCCCCAACATATAAACATTTTAAAGTGTAGATTTGTGCATAATTTCCTCTGTAACAAATCACATATCAACTAGCTGCATGATTGTGATAGTAAAGTTCCAAGTTCCTATGAACCAATTATAAGTGATAAATCATACTATACCGTTATAAGCTAGAAACATAACTAATAAGACTTAAGTCCCAAAATAATCATTGGTTTAGTGCAGTGGTTCTCAAGAAGAGAGGATATTTCTCTCCAATGGACTTTTGCCAATGCCTGAAGACATTTTTGATCGTCAAGTCTGTAGGAGTGCTACTGAGATCGGAAATCCTGCTAAACATCTTACAATGCACAGGACAGCCCCTTACAACAAAGAAGTATCCTGTCCAGAATGTCAATAATGTTAAAGCTAAGAAACCTTGGGTTAGTGTAAACCTAAGAAGACAAATAGAGTTCTGAAAGATCAATTGTATTAATATTTTAAGCAGTGACTCAGATGGTAAAACAGACTGCATGCTGAGGGAATGGAGACAAAACGCTTTCACAAAATCAATCATTGCCTCCTCTTTGCTACCTTAGATTTTTGTGTATAATTATTACAGATTTGAAAAAATATAACGTAAAATGTATTACAGCTATGTATGTGTTCCCCCTGTTACACTGGGAATATTCTTAACTGTTTATTCCTGGTAACTTGATCTTTTATAGATTTTTGTTGATTGTATCATATGAGAAAAATGATGATGGATTACTTAAAAGTACAGTTTCTTCTGAAACCCTAAGTCTTCCCCCTCTAAAAAGCCCTAGAATTATGGCAATGATTGACAAATAGAGCCCAAAAGTAAAAGAATCAGAATTTTAAAAAATCTACTTGGCTTCTACTTCCTTTATGTGTCTGAGAATATTCACTCCCATCTGTCTGCTTTTGTGCCAGGCGAGACTGACACGTTGATTCTCATTCAATCTCTGTTAGACTCTAAGCTCAAGGACAAAGGCTATGTTGTAGGTCTTTGTTTCTCTCTGTATCCCCATCACTTAGCGCAGTACCTGGCACATAGATGGAACCTTTAAAATAATCTTATGAAGTAGCTATAACACACATTTCCATAATTAGAATTTTTTTAGGGACTAACTATGTGCCAAACACTGAGCTTAACCGTATCTCATATATTGCCTTATTTGATCTTCACCACCACCCTTTGGCAAATATTGTTAACCTATAATACTGATGATGATAATAGCCTGTGTTTTTGATCACTCACTCAATGACATTGTCCTGAGCACTTTACATACATTAATTTATTCAATCTTCTCAATAAGCCTGTAGGGTAGGCACTATCATCATCTTCATTTTAAACAAATTTTTTTTTAACGTTTATTTATTTTTGGGACAGAGAGAGACAGAGCATGAACGGGGGAGGGGCAGAGAGAGAGGGAGACACAGAATCGGAAGCAGGCTCCAGGCTCTGAGCCATCAGCCCAGACAGAGCCTGACGTGGGGCTCGAACTCCCGAACCGCGAGATCGTGACCTGAGCTGAAGTCGGACTCTCAACCAACTGAGCCACCCATGAGCCCCACATTATCTTCATTTTAAAGAGGAGGAACCTGAGGTACAGAGAGGTTAAGTAACTGATCTAGGGTTACCTAGTGGGTGAGTGACAGAGTTTTGAATCCAGGTAACCTGCCCTCAGAGTTCACACAATTAACCCCTTCACTATTTCCTTCCCTGGACAAGCTTAGCAAAATTAAGTGACTTGCCTTGAGTTACAAAGCTAATAAAGAGAGAAATTGGTATTAAGCCAGGACTTTGCAGTTCTAAAACTTACACTTTTTCATTCAGTCTAATTACCTCTCCAAAGATAGAAATATTCTACAGTTCCTTTGTGGCTAGTTTAAAATCTTTCTCCATAAAAGTATTGTATTATAAATAAAAACCAACCTAGGGATGGTTAAATGGGGATGGGCATTAAGGAGCACACTTGTTATAATGAGCACTGGGTGTTGTATGTAAATGCTGAATCAGTAAATTCTACTCCTGAAACTAATATTACACTGTATGTTAACTAACTGGAATTTAAATAAAAACTTGAAACTACAAAAAAAAATCAACCTAGGCTATCTATTCTTTCTTCCTTTTTTTACATTAAAGAGAGAGAGCATGAGCAGGGGAAGGGGCAGAGAGAGAGAGAGAGAGAGAGAGAATCTCAAGCATGCTCCACGCTCAGAGCAGAATGTAGGGCTCGATCCCACAACCCTGGGACCATGACAAAATCAAGAGTAGGACACTCAACCAACTGAGCCACCCAGGCGCTCCTCTATTCTTCAAATATGTAAGATGTAACACTTAACTAGAAAACACAAAGCAGTATATGTATTTTCTAAAACATGCCTTTTTTTCCCTCTGTTGGAATAGTTATGGGAGCCAAAAAAATAGGTCTCATGACGGTAACACCCTATTGAGCATAAAAACTCACAAATTTCCGGGGCGCCTGGGTGGCTCAGTCGGTTGAGCAGCCGACTTCGGCTCAGGTCATGATCTTGCGGTCCGTGAGTTCGAGCCCCGCGTTGGGCTCTGTGCTGACAGCTCAGAGCCTGGAGCCTGTTTCCGATTCTGTGTCTCCCTCTCTCTGACCCTCCCCTGTTCATGCTCTGTTTCTCCCTGTCTCAAAAATAAATTAAAAAAACGTTAAAAAAAAAAAACTCACAAACTTCCTCCTGAAAAATCACAGATTTATTAATGGGAAGATGAGGGTATAACTTAACAACTGTCACCAAAAGTAAAATGCTATAAAGATTGGGACGGATGCTTTCTGATGGGCATTACATTTGATACAAAGATTTTCATACTCTGGGGGCACCTGGCTGGCTCAGTTGTAAAAGCGACTCTTGATCTTGGGGTTGTGAGTTCAGGCCCCACATTGGGTGTGGAGATTACTAAAATAAATAAACTTTATTTTAAAAACATATTTTCACACTCTACGTCTTACTTTAAGCCATTCACATACCTTTACCTCAGACTTCTTAGTCCCCAATCTACAATCTTTCTATTTTAGGCCCCTGACCAAAACATTCACCACTACCCATGAAAGTGTATATATTCTAACCTTAGGCTACTTCTCTTTCCACACAGAGTAAATGACCAGTTACACCACCTGAAGCTCTGCCCACAGGAAGAATTTCCTCTCACAGCTATTTTCTTTTTTTTTCTTTTATTATATCAGAACTGCTTTCAACAATACATATACATATATATGTATATATTTTTTTTAAGATTTTAAGTTATCTCTATGCCTAACATCAGCCTCGAACTTATAACCTCAAGAATAAGAGTCTCATGCTCCACCAACTGAGGCACGCAGGTGCCCCCCCAACAATAGATGTATTTTTTAATTGAAGCCCAGTTGGCATACAGTATCATGTTAGTTTCATGTAAACAACATCCCAATTCAACATTTGTATATATTATTAAATGCTCACTGCCATAAGTATAGTTGTCATCTGTTGCAAAGTTATTACAATATAATTGATTATATTCCCTACACTGCATTTTATACCCCTATGAATTATTTGTTTCATAACTGGAGGTTTGTACTTACTGCTTTTTTTTTTTTTTTTTTTTTTTTGTAATCATCATTTTAGTGAGCTCTCCTACCCCGAAGAAATCTTTTCCAGCAGATTTTCTCTTTGCCACGGGCATCACAGACACGGGGGTGCAGCTGGCACTCCCCTCGCTGCTCGTCATATGAGGACCCACGAGAGGAAGGCTCCCTCTTGGGACAGGCCAGGCACCGCGTGGGGCCAGGAGAGCAGGCCCAGCGCGGGCAGTTAACCAGGAACGACCCCAGAGGTAGGATGAATCTTTTCTCTTACAAGAAGAAAAAACTAGTATGAAACCCCAGTCGTGTGCCAGCGCTCAGAGTGTAAGTATAAAAAGGGGATCATCAGGCGCTGAGGCTGTCCAGGTCGAAAATGGGGGGCGGTGGCTGTGTCCCGGTTTCCGGGGCTGTCAGGTCGGTCCGGGGCACAGCTGGGACTGGTCCACGTCCAGCGGCGCCCACGGCGAGGAGGGCTCAGCTCGCACGTGAAAGGCCTTCACCTACTTCGTAGCTCTTCCTGGCGTGGAAGTGAGCATGCGGAACGTCTTCCTGAATTCGCATCACGCAGAGCGCGAGAGACCCTAGTTGGTCGCCTCCCCCCATCTCCGCATCAGGGCCAAGCCCTTTCCCTGGGGAGATGGTAATCCCACTCTATTCCATGACTCCCACGTGAATCCACTTCCCACCGGCCAGGGAGATGAATGAAGAGAACCTGGACCACGGCCCCGGGGGGCGGGGACCACGGCGCTGGTTTGGACCATGACTCCGCACACGGACCAGAAAAGTATGTGGGACCTGAAGCTCACCTTTCCTTACGTGTATCAAATGACGACCAGTATGCTGACCTTCCATCCCTTTGCTTGTGGCAGGAGATGGCTTACATAAATAACTCAGATTGGTCCAGGAATAAATAAATAATAATAATAATAAATAAAAATAAAATATAAAATAAATAAAAAAGGGATCGTCAGAAAACAGCTAAACAGACAACACCTATTTCAGCCATCCCTTTACCACCTTCCCTTTGGCAACCACCAGTTCTCTGTATTTATGAGTCCACTTCTGTTTTGTTTTTAGAGTCCACATAGAAGTGAAATCATATAGTATTTGTCTTTTTCTGTCTAACTTATTTCACTTAGCGTAATACCCTCTAGGTCCATCCGTGTTGTGGCAAATGGCAATATTTCATTCTTTTTTATACCTAATATTCGTGTGTGTGTGTGTGTGTGTGTGTGTTTGACTTGCTAGCTGGTGTTGGCCCACACATGACCCCTCAGGCACACATTGGAACTGGGTGCAGAACGCTTACCAGCTCTCTTACCTCTAATGATGACATTTCCATGACTCTGCCCAGCAGGCTCCCCTGGATTCCACCTGCCCCCGCCGCTTATTATGGTAACTGCACCGCCTGGCTTCTAACGGTTGCACTACCACCTGGCCTCTATCGTTTCGAGAACCTCTCATTCCCGTTGCTATTAGTGAGCCCAGTTCTGCAGCAACATCTGTACCATTAACCTTGCCCTTCAGAGGAAAGTTACTACTGATAGCTCAGAGATGTCGTCTTTCTCACCAGCGTATTCTTTATCACTTGGGGCTTCCCGTAGAACAAAATCTTCTTGGGGGTTTTCAAGACTGACAGTCTGTTCATGTAACGTGCTCACTTCCTTAAACCCTTTTACCCCTTCTTCCACGGCCTGCTGTGGTGGATGTAAGCATTCCTACTCCACTTAAGAAGGGCTGTTGCTTTCTTCTAGCTTCTAAGAGCCATTCTAGCATGGCGTCAACACCTTCTCCCGGAGTTCTTGCCAGGGTGTTAAAACAGAATACTACTTCTATGTTTTACCTCTGTCCCTTAATCTAGCACTCTTCGAATTAAGTCATATAGACACTCACTGCTGAGGTACATGACAGCTGGGTTCTGCAGAGCCCGCAGAGTATATTACCTTTCTTTCTTAGCGGGCCCCAAATTTCCCCGTTCATTTTTATTGTAGCTGTAGTTACTCATCTCATGGGTAAGGAGAGAAGTTAGGGATAGACCTTGAGGGAGCCTGCGTGTGGTATTGAAGGGCACAAGCCTCTTAACCACCTTTAAGCCCGAGGGAAGACCTACTTCTTAAGGAGTGGGCCACTGAAGTTCAGAGGGCTTGAGGGAATCAGGGGCATCGAGATCTGAATGTATCAACCTGGAAGTCATCTCTCGGGGTCCCATTTTTTTTTCCAGTCAAGGCCTTGACTTTACATGACAGACTTGGCTAGGTTGACAGTTTAACATTCGACAGCGTTTGCTCACTTTGTGTCTCTGCGTCACATTTTGGTCATGCTCACAATATTTCTTCTTCGTCGCCATACTTGTTACGGTGATCTGTGAGCGGTGATCTTGGATGTTAGTATTGTAATTGTCCTGGAGTGTCATAAATTGCACCCAAGTAAGATGACAAACTTAATAAATATGTGTATTCTGACTGCTCCGCCAATCAGCTGTTCCCCTGTCTCTCCTCTCTCTCTCTGTCTCTCTCTCTCTCCTCAGGCCTCCCTATTCCCTGAAACACAGCAGTATTGAAATTAGGCCAATTGATAACCCTACAAGGGCCTCTAAGTGTTCGAGTGAAAGGAAGAGTCGGTCACACATCTCTCACTTTAAGTCAAAAGCTAGAAATGACTAAGTTTAGTGACGAAGGCCTGGAGGCGTGTCGAAAGCCAGGATCGGAGGAAAGCTAGGCCTCTTGTGCCAACAGCCGAGTAGTGACTATAAGGGGCAAGTTCTTGAAGGAAGTGAAAAGTGGTACTCGAGTCAACACATGAACGATAAGAAAGCAAAGTAGCTTTATACGGATATGGACAAAGTTGGAGTGGTCGGGATAGAAGATCAAACCGGCCACAACATTCCCTCAAGCCAAAACCCGATCCAGAGCGAGGCCCTAACTCTCTTCAGCTCTCTGAAGGCTGAAAGAGGTGAGAAAGCGGCAGAAGAAACGTTTGGAGCTACCAGAGGTTGATTCGTGAGGTTGAAGGGAAGAAGCCTTCTCCATAAGGTGAAAGTGCAAGGTAAGGCGGCAAGTGCTGGTGTAGAAGCTGCAGCAAGTTTTCCAGAAGATCCAGCTAAGATCATTCGTGAAGGTGGCTACACTCAATAACAAATTTTCAATATAGACAAGACGGCCTGTTGGAAGAAGATGCCACGTAGGACTTTCACAGCTAGAGAGAAGTCAATGCCTGGCTTCAAGGCTTCAAAGCACCGACTGACTCTCTTTTTAGGGGCCGGTAAAGCTGGTGACTTTTAAGTTGAAGCCCGGGCTCATTTCCCATTCCAAAACTCCTAAGGACCCTTAAGAATCATGTTAAATCACCTCTGCCTGTGCTCTATAAATGGAACAAAGCCTGGATGACAGCATTTCTGTTGACAACACGATATACTGAATATTTTAAGCTCACTGATGAGAACTATTGCTTAGAAGAAAGATTTCTTTCAAAATGTTACTGTTCGTTGGCGATGCACCCGAGAGCTCTGAGGGAGAGGTACAAGGAGATCAATGTCATTTTCGTGCCTGCGAACGCAACATCCATTCCACAGCCCTGGGTCAAGGAGACACTGAGACTTGCAAGTCTTATCATTTAAAGAAATATATTTCTTAATATCTATATTTCTGTCATACATAGCGATTCCTCTGATGAATCTGGACAAAGTAAATGGAACACCTTCGGGAAAAGATTCACCATTCTAGATGCCATTAAGAACATTCGTGATTCACGGGAAGCAGTCAAAATAGCATGAACAGGGGCGCCTGGGTGGCTCAGTCGGTTGAGCATCCGACTTCAGCTCAGGTCATGATCTCACAGCTCGTGGGTTCTAGCCCAGCGTTGGGCTTTGGGCCGACGGCTCAGAGCCTGGAGCCTGTTTCAGATTCTGTGTCTCCCCTTCTCTCTGCCCGTCCCCTACTCGTGCTCTCTCTCCATCTCTCAAAAATGAATAAACGTTAAAAAAAATTAAAAAAAAAAGTATTAGCTCGGGGTGTCTGACACTTTTTCCCTTTTAATTAAAAAAAATTTTTTTAGGGGCACCTGGGTGGCTTGGTCGGTTAAGCGTCTGACTTTGGCTCAGGTCATGATCTCACGGTCCGTGAGTTCGAGCCCCACGTCGGGCTCTGTGCTGACAGCTCAGAGCCTGGAGCCTGTTTCAGATTCTGTGTCTCCCTCTCTCTCTGCCCCTCCCCTGTTCATACTCTGTCTCTCTCTGTCTCAAAAATAAATAAACGTTAAAAAAAATTTTCAAAATAGCATGAACAGGAGTGTGGCAGAAGTTGATTCCAACCTTCGTGGATGACTTCATGGGGTTCAGGGCTTCAGTGGAGGAAGTAACGGCTGATTTGGTGGTCATGAACTTGCGGTTTGTGAGTTCATGTATCATGAGCACTGTATCTTTGTCTCTCTCTCTCTCCCTTTCAAAAATAAAGATTAAAAATAAAGTTTTAAAGAAATGGAGACTGAAAAAAAAATAAGTCGAGCCTGAAGATGTGGCTGCAGTGTCATGATAAAACTGAACAGATGAGGGGCGCCTGGGTGGCTCAGTCGGTTAAGCGTCCGACTTCAGCCAGGTCACGATCTCGCGGTCCGTGAGTTCGAGCCCCGAGTCGGGCTCTGGGCTGATGGCTCAGAGCCTGGAGCCTGTTTCGGATTCTGTGTCTCCCTCTCTCTCTGCCCCTCCCCCGTTCATGCTCTGTCTCTGTCTCAAAAATAAATAAAAAACGTTAAAAAAAAAAAAAACTGAACAGATGAGGAGTTGCTTCTTATGGACAAGCAAAGAAAATAGTTTCTGGAACAGAATCTACTCCTGGTGAAGATGCCGTGAAGATGGTTGAAACGACAGCAAACGATTTGGAATATCGTATAAACTTAGCTGACAAAGCAGGGACAGGGTTCAAGACGATTGAGTCCAATTTTGAAATAAATTCTACTGTGGATAAAATGCTACCAAACAGCATCACCTGCTACAGAGAAATCATCCGTGAAAAGAAGAGTCAATGAATGTGGCAAACTTCATTGCTGGAGCCACCCCAGCCTTCAGCAACCCCCACCCTGATGAGTCAGCGACCATCAACGTCAAGACAAGTTACTCCACTAACAAAAAGATTATGACTCACTGAGAGATGATGGTTAGCATTTTTTAGCAATAAAGTATTTTTAAATTGAGGTATGTACATTGTTTTTGGCTCTTTTTAGACACAATGCTATAGCATACTTAATAAACTACAGTATAAATATAACTTTTATATGGAATGGGAAACCAGAACATTCGTTTGACTCACTTTATTGCAAAACTCACTTTATTGCGGTGGTCTGGAACTGAAACTGCAATGTGTCTGAGGCGTGCCCCAATGCTGCGAAGGAAGCCCATCTGTTTTCACATTTAGCCTTTAATTAACCATCCTTGGTCTTTCATTGTCTCTTTTAAATTTTTTTTTTTCCAACGTTTATTTATTTTTGGGACAGAGAGAGACAGAGCATGAACAGGGGAGGGGCAGAGAGAGAGGGAGACACAGAATCGGAAACAGGCTCCAGGCTCTGAGCCATCAGCCCAGAGCCTGACGCGGGGCTCGAACTCACGGACCGCGAGATCGTGACCTGGTTGAAGTCGGACGCCTAACCGACTGAGCCACCCAGGCGCCCCTCATTGTCTCTTTTAAAAGCATTACTTGCTTCTAGCAATAGCCATCCAATACTATTGTCTTCATAATTACCACTTCCTCATATTTCTCAATGCCCAACACCCTAGCCCTAGTACCCCCCAGGTCATCGTCAGTGAAAACTTCAGTAATTGCAGTGCTGTCCTGTCCCTGTGCTGCATCTCTGGCCGGGGATGGGGTCCTCATTGCCAGTCAGGCAGCAGGTGATCTAGCTCCCAGATCCCATTTTAGCATCTGCTTTCTACGTTCCTGTCGCCAACGTCACCAGTTGGACTCTCCATGTAGCAATGCAGTAAGTTTCTAAGGGAGCGTTCTCAGGATAGATAACCTGGAAGGGGAATGGAAGGAAGCAAGACTAAATAAGAATAAATAAATAAAGGAAGAACAGGATTCATGACAACGATGCTGACAAGCTTTTCAGAACTCAGGGGAACAGAGATGGGAACAGCCTTCAGGAAGAAGAGGCGCCTGGACAAGAATAACCTCGCTCTACCACAATTGTTTTCTTCATCTGCTGGTTAATAGGATTTGATTGCAAAATTTGTTCTGTAAAATAATCTTGCTGATATCTTGTCGATAAGACTTTTAGAAACATCTGAGCAAAAATGATTATTTCTTAATTTATCTATTATAACAAGAGATCCCAGACAGCTTAACTCATTGATTATAGTTCTGCTTTAATAGAGGAACATTTGAAAATACACAGATATCCAGGAAAAAAAAAAAAAAAAGGAAAGCAGTATGAAGTATTCCGAGCACAGTCGTGCTTTAGTTTGGGTCCTAAGTTTCTAATTGTAACACCAATCGTAGTTCTCAGCAAACATGGCCCACCAGCTCTCCCAGCACATCCAGTGGTAACAATAGAGTGGTACACTTTACAGGGGACTTGTCAATTACCCACCCACTCTATAAATTTACCCGGTGTTTCATCTGGATTTTTCATAAGAAAAGGGGCATATCAATAAAATTCACAATCAGTGTCAGGTTTCTGAAGACTGGGGTGTGAAATATCACTTGTCAATTTGCTTCTCAGGCTGAATTTTTTTTTAAACAGGTTAAGTTATTCTTTAAAGCCATTTTCTAGACGTGGGCAGTCTAGGTAATTTCATAGTGATGTTGGTTGAATACGATACAAAGGGAATGCAGGTATTTTCCAGGACAACAGGATAGGTGAAGGAAGCTTGAAGAATTCATGAAGCAAAAAAGGTGATAAAACCTAAACTTTTCTTTCAGATGTTTTTGAAATCCTATAAACCTTTTTTTATTCCAGAATGGATCATTTCACTCCGGTACATAAAACGTATAGAATGCGTTGCCTGGCATCAAAATGGGAAACCCTCTCTTTCACAGAATGAAATTCTCTTCTGGTCCATCTTGGCCCAAGTCCTGGTTGTCTGAGGGCAGATTTCTCTTGAGAGGCCTAAAGTTGTAATAGAAAGCATCGTTTTCATCTACTGGTTGGTATTCCTGGTCAATTTCAGTGAGGAGGCCACTTCCAGAGCCACTTCCAGATCCTGAGCCAGAGCCAGAGCCGGATCCAGATCCAGATCCAAAATAGTCCTCAGAGAGAGGGAAGACATCATTCAAGTTCTGGGATCCTGTCATTCTGAAGTAAGAGCAAAAAATGGAAAAGAAAAAACAGTGAAGTTTGAGACATACGAAAGAAAATCATAAAAAATTTTTAAGGTAGAAAATTAATGCAGCCACCCAGTTGCTCAAACTAAAAGTTACACATTTCCCAGTTATTCAATGCTTTAAAACAAAAAAACAAATCAATCAGGCCTTTCTACATGTTTGCCTAGACTTAACTCATTGCATTTATCTATCAACATCTACACATTGCAGACTCATATAAGCAATGCTAATTTTCTTATCAGTAGCATAGCAATCCTGTATTTGGTAAATTAAGAGGACATTTATTAAAAAAAAAGATATATTTTCCCATCTTCTTCCATTAAAGAAAGCACAAACAAGTAAGTCAGCCTAGATAGATGACATTTTTCCCAAATTTAAAATTTCTACAAAACTTCTAATATTCACAGTGCTTCAGCACAACTGAATCTAAAGAAATTCTTTGTGACAAGTTAAGCGTTATGTTTGCCACCATATTAACTTCAGGTTCCTCTCAAACAGTAAATGTATTGGGGCACCTGAGTGGCTCGGAAGGTTAAGCGTCTGACTCTTGATGTTGGCTCAGGTCATGATCTCATGGTTCGTGAGATCGAGCCCTGCATTGGGCTCAGCGCTGACAGTGCAGAGCCTGCTTGGGATTCTCTCTCTCCCCCACTGTCTCTGCTGCTTCCCCACTTGTGCTCCCTATCTGTCTCAAAATAAATAAACTTAAAAAAAAAAGTAAATATATTCATTCAGTTGGGTTCAGTTTGGTGGTTTAGAAGTCCACTCAGCACCAAAAGACCAGAGCCATGTTGCTACTCCTCGGTGGTACAACAACACAACTAAATATCAGAGACAAAAACTGTGTTTCATAGTCTATGGGTCATTTTTTCCGACCACGAACAGATGAGGTCCCTCCTCGAGAAATTTAGAACTTATTGGGGAAGACAGACCATAAAAAGTAAATAAATCAGGAAACTATGAGATGGTGGTAAATGCTATGCAGAGAAGTGAAATAGACTAATGTATGAAAGGGTGAACAGGTGGCTAGTTTAGACTGTGGGGTCAGGGAAAAGGGATCGGCACTGGAAAAGTGGAAACGCATGTGCACACATGCACACACACACACACACACACACACACACACAGAGTATCAAAAACATGGAACAATGAGGTCACCTAAAGAAAGCATGCAGATAGAAAAGAGGCCCAGCACAGAGCCAGGGCCATATCAATATATTAAATATTGAACAGAGGAGAACGAATAGCCAGGGAAGTAGAAGAAAACTCAAGATAAGGTGGGGCCATGCAAGCCTAGAGAAGAAAGCATTTCCAGGGTGGGGGCATCAACTGTTTTGAAGGCAATTAAGAAGTTGAGAAAGCCAAACACAGAGAAGTAAAGAGTGGATGTGTTAACCAGGAGTAATTGTGACCTTACCAAACATTCTGAGGGGAAGGTAGAAATGAACGGAAGTCCAAACAGAAGGGGTAGAGGGATGGGGAGACAGGAAGCATCCTTTTCAGTAAGTGTTACTGTGAAGAGGAGCAGAGAACGGGCAATAGCTGGACAGGATGCAGAGTCAAAGAAGGGATTCTAGCTAACTGCCTGAGATGCTAGAGAATTCTGCACCCCGGTGGAAACAAGATGCTGGTCTCACAGGAGTCACTGCAGAACTGAAGTCCTAGAAAAGGCGTGTAGAGGTAGGATCCCCAGAACAAGGAGGAGTGGCCCTAGAAGCTGCCACAGAGTACAATCAGGAAACTCATCTCGATATTTAACACAGGAAACTACTTAATGTGTGATGGAAAAGCAGTGAAGCCAGATAGGGGATAGCGAGGAAACCCAGAGATGAGAGAAGATACTTCTCTCCCTAGGCTAAAGGGACAATGGAAGGAGGTGGATTTCCCTGAGCCCAGCTACTAGGGGTATCTGGTGGGAGCCGAAGTCATGGAGGAGACACAGTCCTGCCAGAGGTGCTACTCAAGGCAGGGACCGAGGAGAAGAAACATCCTGATCTCTCCCTGCCTCTCATGCTCTCTGGTCTCCCTTCTGTGCCTTCCATTGTCCAAACTCAGCCACAGATCAGGGAGCCTGAGAGATGCAGACCATGGGATGAGCCCTCACCCCTTACCCAATACAGAGAAGGAAGAGGAAAGGAAAAAGAATGGATAGGAGGGCAAATGGGCCTGGGACTAACACAGAAGCAAGAACTGTTCACTCCTAAGTGTCTGGGGTCACAGTGAGATGGAAAATTTCCCGGCTGAGGAAAGAGAAGATTGTAGAGACTTAAGGAGAGAAGAAATGGTGTAAAAATAGTTGTTTGGGAGAACTTGGGTTATTCCTCCAACATTTTAGCTTTAAATGAATTACTGTGGAAACTCAGAAGTTAAAATAATGGAGGATGCTACAAAATCAATTTCAAGCTTAATGCTGTGGACTAAAAGTAGAGGTACAGGAGGGGTGCCCGGGTGGCTCAGTTGGTTAAGCGTCCAACTTCAGCTCAGGTCATGATCTCACGGTTCGTGAGTTCGAGCCCCGCATCGGGCTCTGTGCTGACAGCTCAGAGCCTGGAGCCTGCTTTGGATTCTGTGTTTCCCATGCTCTCTGCCCATCCCCCTCCCCATCCCCCTCCCCCCCCTCACGCTCTGTCTCTCTGACTCTCAATACTGAATAAAGGTAATAAAAAAAAAAAAGGGAAAAAAAGGAAGTAGAGGCATAGGAGCAGGATTGCAGAGCGACATTTTGAGGATGGTGACGATGTAATCTCTTATGCAGTGAGTGCCAGCAACGAAGAGGGTCGCCAGGACCTCCCCTCCCCCGCCAGGACCTCCCCCCTCCCCCGCTGAGTGATGATGGCCTCACCTGGTTTGGGCATGATGACTTCCCTGGCTTTGAGGAGAGTAATTTTCTAGGGTTAATCTTCAAAGTCTGAAGATTAAACCTTTATGATAATCCTTTTCATAACGCATTTTTGCTACCTGTTGTACGATTTTGCTGCTTACTAAAACAATTGATTCGAAGACAATTCCATTTTTGTTACTTATGAATTCCTATTGGATCTTTTTTGCAAGTTTAAATCAGGTTTTATTTCATCAAGAAGAGGTTTGGCTTTGTCTCTGATAAGCCATGGCCATTTATTCTTCTCTTCCCTAATTTCTTTTTTCATCACTACTATCTAATCTCAGGATATTTTAATAACCCTTATTAGCAATCATTCTGTATTCCTCCCTCTCCTCCAGCCCCTGGTGACCACTCGTCTATTTTCCACCTCCATAGAATTGACTATTCTGGGCATTTCATATGGATAGAATCATGCAAGGTGTGGCTTTTTGTGTGTGGTTTTTTTCACTTTGCATAATGTCTTCAGGATAGATCCATGTGATCGCACACTTCGTTCCTTATTTGGCCAAATAATAGTCCACTCTAGCGAAATACTGCATTTTATTTATGCACGCAGTTGCCAGACTCCTATTGGATTTTAATATATAATGTGCTCTATTTACATAAACAGAATAATGCTCAATCATTTCCAATACTTGTCGGTGAAAAGTAGTTGGTTTTTGTCTCTGCCACCACAAAAAGACCTTGCAAAAGTTTGGATGAATCGTGCATTCTTGCGCATCTCACACACCAGTAAATACAGTATACAGCTTTACCGTGTACTGTGTGGTGAAAACCAAGCCACCAAGGCAAGAGCCTGAAGAAAAACACACTGGACAACCCTCCCATCTCCAAGCCAAGGTCTCAACAGGGGTCAGTGAAAGTAAGATCAGAGAAAGTTCACTTACAAAAAAGGGTCAGTCCTTGGAGGGAGGATTCTGTTGGTTTCATCTGGAAGCAGGTTGAACATTGGTCCTTTTTCATCAATGCAGTTTGCAGAATTACTGTCAGGATTACAGCGTACCCACTGGTACCTGGCCCTCCGCACAGGAGAACCTACCCCAAAAAAGGAACCCATGTGGTTACTAAGTACCTCTCACACAGCTTCTCATCACTCTGTCCAGAAGAAATTGTTGATTAAGTGAATTCTAAATTTGGTAGAAGGTAAGGTGTGGGCATGACCATAAATAGACCACAAATAGAATGACCATAAATAGAATAGCAGCATCCACCCTGTGCCAGCCTTTTAGATACATTGTCCTCCCAACAACCCCATAAAGTAGCCCAGGGTTTAAGGTTAGAATAGGATTGGGCAATCAGCCACCTGGAGTAAAGTCCCAGCTATGCTACTGGTGACCTGGAATACCTTCACTTCCCTGAGCCCCCTCTGTGAAATGAAGATGCTAACAGTGTCGTTTTTTCTCATAAGCTGGTCCTCAAAATCAAATGAGAAATGCATGTAAAGATGTTAACATAGTGCCAGGAACACAATAAACACTTGGTAGTGTTAACTATTATCATTTTTGTACTATTCTCTCCACTTTACGCAAAGGAAAACTGAGGCCACATGGATATTGAAGGGCCCAGTATTCAAACCCATATCTGACCCCCAAAGCCTGCCCCTTCTTATAGAGATGAGCCAAATCACATTCAGAAAGATTAAGGAATACACCAAGTAGTACCTAAGACATTACGGGGCCCTAGTTCTTTAGGGCCATATGATGTTCTTAGGAATGAAAAGTTAATAAAAACTTGCCCTCTTTCTTTGCCCTCAGATCCAGTCAGAGATTTCAGAAGAACCAGGCTGTTCTATTCGCAGAGGGACAGACTGGTTGCAATACCCTAGTTTGTCACAGCTTCTTTTGAGTTTAGTTTCTACACAGAAGTCTCCAAATCTGGTGTTAGAAGGTAATACAGGAGATGCCTTATTAATTCATGAAATAAACTGTCTATTCTTCACTTTAGCAAGAATGGAAGCCCGATGGTGAGAAATACTTCCCCATACTTCAAAAGGTTCATCTCCTCCCCACCCGAAGCCCATGTTTTATTCACACAAGGGCAATTAATAATCACCTAGCAAGAAAGGGCATGTTTAGAATCCTTGAAAAGCAGGAAAAGTGGTTTTAAAACCCAGTACATTGTTGTCTGTACAGATCAAAGTGGAAATGGTAACAACTATTTCAGAAAACAAACAAAAAACCCAGTGCTATGGACAATCACGGCAACTTTTTTTTTTTTTTTTTTTTGCAATAGTAAAAGATTGGAAAATTACATGTTAAGGTACAGCTATTAAAAGAATGAGGCAGGGGTGCCTGGGTGGCTCAGTTGGTTAAGCGTCCGACTCTTGATTTCAGGCCACGTCTTGTGGTTCGTGGGTTTGAGCCCCACGTTGAGCTCTGCACTGACAGTGCAGAGCCTGCTTGGGATTCTCTCTCTCTCAGTTGCTCTCTCTCTCAAAACAAATAAATAAACTTAAAAAAAAAAAGAATGAGGCAGCTCTCTGGACACTGATATAGATTCTCCGAGGTAGATTATTAAATTTAAAACAAAGTAAGGAACACTGTGCATTGTGTTAACATTTGTGTGTGTCTGTGTTTTTAAGAATATATTTACATATATGCTTGCATATATGTATCTTGAACCTCTGAAAAGTTACACAACATACTGATTGCCTTTGTGGAGGGGATTGGTAGGCAGAAGACAGAGGAAGGAAGGACCCTGACTGCCCTCCCTCCTCTTGACACACTTCTGCAAGCCCCCTACAACAATTCATCTGCTTCCTGTCATCATAAATAAGTTTAGGGACGACTGGGTGGCTCAGTCAGTTAAGCCTCCAAATCTTGATTTTGGCTCAGGTCATGATCTTACAGTTCATGAGTTTGAGCCCTGCATCAGGCTCTGTGCTGACAGCACGAAGCCTGCTTGGGATTCTCTCTCTCCCTCTCTCTCTTCCCTTCCTCTGCTCGCCCTCTCTCTCTCAAAAGTAAATAAATAAATAGACTTAAAAAACTAGTTTATATCTTCTAGAATTTTACATAAATGGACTCCTACAGCAATTTGACAGGGTTTCCTGACATTGTTTTAATTCAGGGACTAATGGAAAGGTGTCTTTACCTTTTACAGCACTCTCTTCTAGAAATGGGCAGTCTGTTTAGATATTCCTTACATCTAGACTGCTTTTGTTGCAATTTTTTAAAGTAACATTTATGTTACAGGGCGCCTGGGTGGCTCTGTCGGTTAAGCTTCTGACTCTTGGTTTTGCCTCAGGTCATGATCTCATGGTTCGTGTGTTCGAGCCCCACTTAGGGCTCCACGCTGACAGCATGGAGCCTGCCTGGGATTCTCTCTCTCCCTCTCTCTCTCTGCCCTTCCTCTACACTCTCTTTCTCTTAAAATAAATAAACTTAAATAACTTTATTTTTAAAAAGGAGAAAAGAAATATGAGCTTATTATAGAAAATTTTGAAAAATGTATTAAACAAAAAAAAAAAAAAGAAAAATGACCCCTAATCTCATTACCCAACATCCCCAGAGACCATGAACTTTGGAGTTTTGGGGTCACCCCAGTATCTGTTTCTAGGAGAGTATGCACAAACTATGTCCTGTTCTCTTCTGACAGCAACTATCAGAGGTTGATACCAAAGTCAAATTCACTTTACCTCTCAATAGGATGGCCAAGGACTTTGTTCTTAAAAGACTGAAGAACCACAGAACTTTTTCAAAATGTCCTCTTTCTTTATGATTCTCTATCATGTCTATTTGTACTCAACTTTGTCCTAATAGCTCTGATTAACCAAGTTATTACATCATTAAGATATATGATACACATTTATAATCTATAAAGAGATATATAGATATAGGTAAAATACAATGTATAAAAGATACATGAAACTATTCACCTTAGTACTATTTAAACTAGGGAAACAGGAAATAACTTGATCAAAACAGTTAAAAATCTCATTATTAGTCATTCATATGAGGGAATATTGACAAAAAAGTTAAAAAGTAGTGGTTATAGAAAAGACTATGTAACATCATGGGAAACTCTATATTTAAAAATGAGTGAAAAAGGCAGAACACCATGCTGCACAGTAGTTGTTAATGCAACCGCATAAACAGATATTGGGGAGAAATTTGAGGAAATCCACAAAAATATAGTGATGGACTCTTTGGTAATTTTTTTCTCATTTTGTTTTATAAATTTCTATAAATAACAATATTCCTTGAAAAAATAAAGACACTAATGTAAGAAAGTAAATATTCTCCCGCTGGTTTGTTTGTTTGTTTCTTTCTTTCTTTCTTACCTTTGGAACTACTATCACAATTTTCCCCATGGTTCCTGAATATCGCTAACTGTATCTGGCTTGGGACAGCTAGTCATCCAAAATAGGTTAGTTCTGTCACTGTCTGGAGACTGGAGGTAAGGTAGCAAGATGACATCCAATGCCCCTTACTAGCTGTGTGACCTTGACCAACTTACTTAACCTCTGTGTAGCTCAGTTTCTTCATCCATGAAATGGGAACAGTAATAGATCCGATAATGAGATATAAATGTTAGGTTCTTAGAATAATAACTAGCACCATGGTCAGAGCTCCTTAAACACTAGTTTCTCCAATGAGGAGGAGACCACAATGACCAATCTCTGCTAGTGGACAACTTATAAAGACATCAGAATTTAAACACTCATTCTACCATTTAGCATCTGTCTGATTCTCAATGTCTCATCTTTCAAAGATGAATAATAGTATCCCAAACAGTTCCTTTACAGTGAAAGTATGTAAAACATCTAGCACAAATCTTTGCACCTGGTATTGGTATGGTTTACCTTTCTCCTCTGATTCTTTCCTCAAGCAGCGTAAGTTTGGCATTGAGTGCTTGCTACTTAAAACCCCTGCCTTGTAGGTGGGACTAAAAAAAAAAAAAAAAAAAAAAAAATCCAACATGTCCAGCAGAGGGCGATGTCTTCACACTCTGTGCTGTCTAGAACAGCGCTGTCCAATAGAAGTGTTCAGACAACCATGTATGAAATATTCTCTTTTTTTTAATGTTTATTTATATTTGAGAGAGACAGAGCGGGGGAGGGGCAGCCTGAAGCAGGCTTCAGGTTCTGCGCTGTCAGCACAGAGCCTGAACGGGGGCTCGAACTCACAGGATCATGACCCCAGCCTAAGTCCCACGCTTAACCCACTGGGTCACCCAGGCGCCCACGTATGGAATTTTCAATGTCATAGCAGCTCTATTTTTTAAAGTAGAAAGAGACAAGTGAAATTAATTTCAAGACATTTCATTTAACCAATGTATTCAGATATTGCCATTTAACATATAAGCAATGTAAGTTAATGAATATTTTACGTTTTTCTTTTCATGTAAGTCTGGGTGCATATTTTGCACTAACAGCACATTTCAGTTTGGATTCACCCATTTCAAGCGCTCAGAGGCTATCATTTTGGGCACTGTAGATGTTTGCCTTCTCCTTTACAGGCAGCCGATGTGCTATCAAGCTGAGAGAATGTTTGCATAGATAGGAAGTTAAACAGAAAAGTAAAACTAAAACTTTATGGGGAAGCGTCCAGGTGAAAGACCCTATCATTTTGCTGGCATAATACAGCTTTCATAAACTCATGAAAACAAATTCTAAAATACAAAATTCCCCCCAGAATTCAGAGTCTCAGCTTTTAAAATTTATAAAGAGGGGCTTCTTGGGATGCCTGACTGACTCAGTGGGTAAAATGCATGACTCCTGATCTCAGGGTTGTAAGTTCAGGCCTCACACTGGGTGTAGGGATTACTTTAAAATAAAATATTTAAAAAAAAGAGGGGCTTCTTTTGGGGGTTGATGAAAATGTTCTAAAATTGACTATAGTGATAGTTGCATATATCTGTGAATATAATTTAAAAACTTTGAATTGTACACTTTGAATGGATGAACTCTATGGTATGTGAATGCTATTTCAATAAAGCTGTTTAAAAACTCATAAAGAAATCAAAGGTAGAAGTCACCCCTCCCCCCAGAAAAGTGTATCTAATTTGGGATTGATGATTTTCAGTTGGATTAAAATAAAGAACATGGTTACAGACACAATGTTCCTGACATATCTATTGAAGGGTGTTGGCAGGATGTGAATTCAACAGTTCCAGCCCCCGATGTTGTGGGAATATCTTGACTCCTATCTTGCTTGAGAGAAATGCCTCATGATTACTGATTACCATAATTGGAAAAAATAAAAGAGAGAATGTTAGTGGACACAAGGGTTATCTTCTCCAAAGGCCCCACCTACTGGATCTGCTGGTGAACTTTGTGGTAGATTCCAGGGAAAAGAAGGGTAAATTATTTAGAATCCTTTCCTCATTGCTCGCCACCCCCACATACGCACAAAGTCACTAGTCCCACTTTATACAAAATGCTTTCTGTGAATGAACATTACCCCAGTAATCTCTCTGCATCTTTATATATTGTAGTACCAATTTTTCCCCAACATCATCACAATTTGCCAATTTCCTATTCTTTTTTTTTTTAATTTTTTTTTCAACGTTTATTTATTTTTTGGGGACAGAGAGAGATAGAGCATGAACGGGGGAGGGGCAGAGAGAGAGGGAGACACAGAATCGGAAACAGGCTCCAGGCTCTGAGCCATCAGCCCAGAGCCTGACGCGGGGCTCAAACTCCCAGACCGCGAGATCGTGACCTGGCTGAAGTCGGACGCTTAACCGACTGCGCCACCCAGGTGCCCCAGCCAATTTCCTATTCTTAATGGAGATCTGCTGCAGGTATGTTAGAGAAACTTAAGCAGAAACTGCCATGCGGAGGGTTAAAAAAAAAAAAAAGGCATTTTGTTCGTTGTTTGGGTAGCATGGAAACAGACATCACTAAGTTGGAGTTGCTTCCTACTAGACAATCAATTCTACAAGATAGATAAGGTTCCCCCACCCTTGCATGGCTTGCCAAGCTGTAAATGTTCCCAGTTTACTTTCAATTTCTCCCTCTCTATACCTCAATTCGCTGGTAAACTTTATAGCAAGTTTACTACAGCCAAAACAAGGTTTTTTGTTTTAAAGAAAGAAAAACTCGAGGCACTTGGCTGACTCAGTCAGTAGAACACGTTACTCTTGATCTCAGGGTTGTAAGTAAGTTCAAGTCCCACCTTGGATATAGTGATTACTTAAAAATAAAAACTTTAAAAAGAAAAAAAAGATAAGAAAAGAAAAGAAAAGATCAGTAAAGAAAAAAGAAAATCTCTACCTAGAAGACAGTCAAGTTGCAGTAGAAAGTTAACTCTGTCCTTGAAATCAGATGGCCACTTCTGGCCTAAAGTCTCAAAATATTTTGCAAGCGGTTGGTCTAAAAAGCAAATGAATCTTCTCTTCTATAAAGTGGTGTTAATTCCTCTTCACAGGAAATGTGATGATCATTTACGAGAGAATGTACATGAAATCACTTTACAATCAAACAGCAGCACACATGGGTGGAATCAATATCTACTGTAACCCAATAGTGTGGAGTAAACACATGATCTGGCCACAACTGCTCGTGGATTTTCCATTTTCTCTCTTTATGGGCATCTTTTAAAAAGAGGGGCGGGGCGCCTGTGTGGCTCAGTCAGTTAAGCGTCCAGTTCTTGATTTTGGCTCACGTCATGATGTCATGGTTTGTCAGATGACACCTCACAGAATGCGGAGTCTGCTTGGGACTCTCTCTCTCCCTCTCTCCCTCTGCCCCTCTCCACCCCACTCTCCTCTCAAAATAAATAAATAAACATGAAAAAAATTAAAAGGGGGGCAATAAAAGACTTTAGGATTCACAGACCTTATCAATAATCAATAATCCCCTGGAGCTCTACATTAAATCGATGGCCACCTGTGCTCTCCAGGGTCTCCCATGCGTTGCCAAATTTCCATTTCTTTGCCCCTAATAGACATGATTTTATATCATGTCTTTACTTGGGTTTGACTTATAGTAACTGATAGGGGCTGAGTTGTGTCCCCTCAATTTGTGTGTCGAAACCCTAACTCTCAATACCTCAGAATGGGGTTGTATCTGGAGATAGGGACTAAAAAGAGGTAATTAAGGTCAAATGAGGTCATATGGATATACCCTAATCCAATATGGCTGGGTCCTTATAATCCAATATGGCTGGTGTCTCTTATGAAGAAGAGATCAGGACACAGACACACACAGAGGAAGGACCATGTGAAGACACAGAGAGATGGGCATCTTCAAGGCAAGGAAAGAGGCTTCAGAATGAAACCAACCCCACCGACATCTTGATCTTGGACTTCTAGCCTCCAGAACTGTGAGGAAATAAACTTCTGTTGTTTAAGCCACACCAGTCTGGGATACTGGGCAGTCTTCGCAAACAAATACAGTAATCTAAGATGTTTTGAATATGTGCAGTAAAAGCAAGCCAAAAGCCTAGTTAGTTTGATCAGTTCAGTCAAACCAGTGGTTTGAGTAAATATTTTTTAAAAGATGGAGGAAAAACACTGTCAGATCACACCTGGCATCACGTGGATGTGTGGTGAAATAGTGGCGTGGCTCTTTCCACTGCAGCCTTGAGCTTGCCGTCACTCGCACACACAGCCCCGGGTGGGCATCTATTTCCCTTCCTATTGAATTTTTTTTTTAACGTTTATTTGTTTTTTAGACAGAGAGAGACAGAGCATGAACAGGGGAGGGGCAGAGAGAGAGGGAGACACAGAATCTGAAACAGGCTCCAGTCTCTGAGCGGTCAGCACAGAGCCCGACGTGGGACTCGAACTCACGGACCGTGAGATCATGACCTGAGCCGAAGTCGGACGCTTAACTGACCGAGCCACCCAGGCGCCCCTCCCTTCCTATTGAGACGTGGGCACAAACCCTTCATTCCAACACCAAGTGCACTTCTCCTTTGGAAATACCCTAGTTTTTCAGTTCATTCATTCTCTCTTTCTTGGTTCCTTTTCCAACAAAGAGCTAAACCTACCAGGTGATGATATAAATGCTAGTACTTTGTACAGTTTCATCATGGTTTCTTCACTTCTTTCTGATGAATACCTACTACATAAGGAACGTTTTTGCTTTAATTCCAGTTTTACCTACTGAATCTTTGTGGGGAACGTGATATTTGGGGGAAATTCTGAATACGTAAAGACTAACTTAGCTCTTGCCAGGGTGGACTCCCCCCACACCCCACCCCCTCTCCCCACCAACTGGTCACTCAAATCTGTGCTACAAATATAGACCTCATTACCCTGGATCTTGTCACAACACACTAGGGAATTACCTCATCAAGCTGAAGATTTTCCCTAAAAGACCCAAGCCTGTTCCCTACAATCAATAATGTTTTATACTGTAAAAAATAAATAGATTTGGGGCTCCTGCGTGGCTCAGTTGGTTAAGCATCTGACTTCAGCTCAGGTCACGATCTTGTGGTTTGTGAGTTCGAGCCCCGCCTCGGGCTCTGTGCTGACAGCTCAGAGCCTGGAGCCTGCTTCGGATTCTGTGTCTCCCTCTCCCTCGGCCCCTCCCCCACTTGTGCTCTGTCTCTCTCCGTCTCTCAAAAATAAATAAATGTAAAACAAAAGTTTTTTAAATAAATAGATTCATTAAAAAGTTTCAGGAACACTACTTGCTGTTATTTTCTTCAATAAATGCATAACAAGAAGAAAATAATTTTATAAATTTCCAGTACATGACGAACATATCTGAGATTCCCTATATGATTTCATTTCCACCAAAAGTAAAAACAAGACCATTAGAGTCACTTTGAAGAAACAAATCTGGGACATGTATGTCACTAGGAGTCAGTATTTCCTGTACAATTTGGGGAACCTTAAATGTGTTTCTACCATAAATTCTCCCATCTATTTATCAGGTCATGACCTTCTACCTTGTTTAGACATGATCCCTTATTTACCAAAGGAGAAGAAATTGTATCTTTCCTACAAACTGTTAATTTTCGTTGTCTTAGTCATTAAGACTTTAAGTTGTTTCAGTCTGACTAAACAACCCTGGATCATAGAGAAATCTAACACGAAATTTCCAGATGTAATGTCTCTCTGAGCAACAGCACAGACACTAAAATTCTTCGGCCTCTTTATAAACTCTGAGAGGGTTTGTACTATGTCTAGCCATAATTGAATTTTCACTAAGAACCAAGTTTTTTTTTAAAAAGGGAAAAAAAACAAATTTACTCTGATTTCTACAAATATATCATTTCCCACTGTTAGAGTAATTATGACACCACCATAATATAGGAAAACTTGGGACTGATAGAAACCCTAAGGGATAGGCACTCAACAGTGCCACTTTCTCCATAGACACATAGGTATTTTTCTACATTACTTTCTTGAATTTCTGAAAGTTTATAAACTAGGGGTGCCTGTGTGCCTCCGTCAGTTAAGTGTGGGACTCTTGATCTCGACTCAGGTCATGATCTCAGGGTTCGTGGGATAGAGTCCCGCATGGGACTCTGTGCTGACAGCGCTGAGCCTGCTTGGGATTCTCTCTCTCTCTCTCTCTCTCTCTCTCTCTCTCTCTCAATAAAAGAAAATATACATTAAAAAAAAGTTTATAAACTATACCTTTTCATCCCAAAATAAAAGAGCACGTTTCAACCATTGTGAGAGCTTACAAGGCCACACCTGCCTCCAGAGCCTCATCCTTCTTGGTACCAAACTTAACCAAACTCACATTAAGGAGTTTAGCCACCCCAAATATTTTTTCCTTGCATACTTTCTCCCACAATACATTCTGTATCTTAAAGTGAATATTATCATTTGTGGGAAACATGGGGCTTACAAAGATTACAGCGGGGGGCGGGGGGTGCAAGTTTCCCGGGTCTTACCTTGAACCGAAGAATCAAAAACCAGGAGGAGGGCAAGAGCCAGGACAAATGTAGTGTCCTGGAGGAGCCGTTGCATCGTGACCAGCTCACTTCGGTCCTGCTGCCTGGACACCAACTTCACGATTAGGAAATGTAGCAGGGTGCACTCTGTCCCTTTTAGAAAAAGTTCCAAAACCTCAAACCCTGCCCAGAACACACGTCACAATTTCCTGAACAAATAGAAAGAGATCCACATCAAAACCCAGAAAGATAAAAAAAAAAAAAAAAAGACAGCAAAATAACTATTCATACCCATTATGAAACTGCACTGAACTCTCCCCAGGTCTGCTTTTTCAAAAGTTTTGTTGTTTCACACTTGCCTGTTAGAAATTGTTTTCCCACTAAAACAGTAGAATCAGCATTCAGTAGACTCGGTTTTTCCTCTCCTCAATTAGCAATCTGAACACAAGATTTTTAACATAAAGAGTCCACGGCCCTGTGGATGAGGGGGAGTTGGGCACTGCCTTTTCATACTGAGGACCTTCAACATAAAATGTTAATTTTCCTTTCTGTCAGGAGTAGCACAAGTCACTGAGTCGAGCTCGAGAGGTAAAAGTTCAAAGCTGAGTTCTCATCTACAAAAAAAGTGTTCTCCGGTTTCAGAGAACAGGTTTCTTATTGGACTCTGTTGCTTCCATTGGATCAATCCCTGGCTCTCCCTCTTCCTCAAGAATGGAGCGAGGATTTCTGGTTACCAAGCACTTGGGCACAACAGAAAAACGACTTTGCATTTCTCTGCCCCTCCACACCAAGTATTTCTTATGATGCAATTCCATTTATGCTTTCACCTTTTCTCCTGGTAAAAGTTTCCACCTTGAATTTTGGGTTCTCTGGCCTTGAATGAGCTGGGCATCAGAAACAAGGTGTGTTGTGTCCGCCCAGTGGGCTGCTGGAGCTCATGCTGCGCTGCCCCCCTGTAACTAAAGGAGTGGCTGTTTCTCAGGTCCTGGGAATCGTGCATAGACTTCTGGGGGACTGAGGAACACCGGGTAGAGGCTCCACATTAAAGTTGCAGGATAGACATAACAGTTGAACACGTGTCCTCGCCTGGGGGCACACACTGTTGCCTTCTATTCAAGGTTCAACCACTCTCCATTTCCACATGCCTATCCCTACAGCCCCCACTTTCCATTTTCACCCTCACTGTTGTCGGTCCTTTGACAGGAGGGAGGGGTTTCCGTTCTCTTGTTTTCAGCTTCCTGCTGATTCCTTGACCATTTCCTGCTAAGGACAGGCCTCAGAATCTAATCGCTAAGTAGCTGTGGTCCAAGTCCATAAGAGCTATGAAGAATGCACATCTTGACGGTCCTCAGAACCATCTGGAAGTGAGACCAGGGACCCCTCTTTAGCTGTACCCAACCCCAAAACTCACAAACCTAGTGAGTCCCCCAGTATGGAATATTGGTTTCAGCTTGAAATAACAGCCCTCATCTCTGGTCTTTTTTAACCCTATCCCCCAATTTAAAGCCCTGGCCCGAAAACAATAGCTCCAGTAAGCCCTGCAAAACCACAGAACTGCTTAGAGCTCCTGATTGAAAATGATCATTTTGGAGGCCTTTTTCCTTTGGGTACTTCATTTTTTCCTTCTCTGGGTCATGGTGATTTTTTTTTTTTTTTTTTTTTTAATGGTGCCGCATTCTCAACCATTTGCTCTTCTCCCGCTACGCTGAAAACCAACAGTTTCTTTTCCCAAACAGCCTTCCTCCAGTTTCATTTCCCTAGTCTTCTTTAAGCTGCAGAGGAGCAGGACAAATGCATGTGGCATCCAGAAGTCCTGGGTCCTAACTTGACTCCCTCACTTAGCAGCTAAGGGACGTTGGGCCCCCTGCTCTGGTTCTGACAATGGTGAGGGGAACCAACGAGAGGGTGCCCGAGGAAGCTCACGGCGTACCCTATGAGGGGTGCGTTAGCGGCGCCCCTCTGAGCTGGGGACCTACCATTCTTCTTGCCCCCAATTTCCTCCATTAACCAAAGAGGATCTTTCTCTGTCCCTAAACCTTACCCTCTACAATAAGCCTGTTCTCCATAATTTTAAAAGGGAAATTCTGTTCTGGACTTCATTCTTCAGTTACCAGGCAACCTTAAATGCATCTGTTTTATTTCACACGCAATTGATTTTCCCGTAGCATGGGCATCTTCATTCCTTAACAATCACCTGGAACAGGACACACACCAGTTCCACATCTAAAAAGTAATGTACCCCGCCTCCTCCCCTCTTCACATAAACATGACTTTTCGGGGCGCCTGGGTGGCGCAGTCGGTTAAGCGTCCGACTTCAGCCAGGTCACGATCTCGCGGTCCGTGAGTTCGAGCCCCGCGTCGGGCTCTGGGCTGATGGCTCGGAGCCTGGAGCCTGTTTCCGATTCTGTGTCTCCCTCTCTCTCTGCCCCTCCCCCGTTCATGCTCTGTCTCTCTCTGTCCCAAAAATAAATAAAAAAAAAAAGTTGAAAAAAAAAATTAAAAAAAAAAAAACATGACTTTTCACCTGGGTGCCTGGGTGGCTCAGTTGGTTAAGCATCTGACTTTGGCTCAGGTCATAATCTTGAGGCTCAGGGGTTCGAGCCCCATGTTGAGCTCTGTGCTGACAGCTCAGAGCCTGGAGCCTGCTTCCGATTCTGTGTCTCCCTCTCTCTCTGCCCCTGCCCATACTCTGTCTCTCTTTCTCAAAAATAAACAAAATATTAAAAACAACAAATGGCTTCCCACTAGCTATTGGTTTCAGGGTGGTCTTTTTATTTTTATTTTTTTTTATTTTTTAAATATTTTTTTTTCAACGTTTATTTTTATTTTTGGGACAGAGAGAGACAGAGCATGAACGGGGGAGGGGCAGAGAGAGAGGGAGACACAGAATCGGAAACAGGCTCCAGGCTCCGAGCCATCAGCCCAGAGCCTGACGCGGGGCTCGAACTCACGGACCGCGAGATCGTGACCTGGCTGAAGTCGGACGCTTAACCGACTGCGCCACCCAGGCGCCCCCAGGGTGGTCTTTTTAAAAGCAGATCTGTTTTGGGGCACCTGAGTGGCTTAGTCAGTTAAGCAACTGCTTTTTTCTGTTTTTTAATCAATTAATTAATTAATTAATTAATTTCTAAATTTACATCCAAGTTAGTATACAGTGCAATAATGATTTCAGGAGTAGATTCCAGTGATTCATCCACTATGTGTAACACCCCATGCTCATCCCAACAAGTGTCTTCCTTAATACCCCTTAATATCCCACCCACAACCCCTCCAGCGACCCTCAGTTCTCTATATTTAAGAGTCTCTTATGTTTTGTTCCCCTCCCAGTTTTTATATTATTTGTGCTTCCCTTCCCTTATGTTCAACTGTTTTGTATCTTAAATTCCACATATAAGTGAAGCCATATGATATTTGTCTTTCTCTGATTAATTTCGCTTAGCATAATACCCTCTAATTCCATCCACATTGTTGCAAATGGCAAGATTTCATTCTTTTTGATTGCTGACTAATACCCCATTGTGTGTGTGTGTGTGTGTGTGTGTGTGTGTGTGTATACATATATATACACCACATCTTCTTTATCCATTCATCCGTTGATGGACATTTGGGTTCTTTCTGTACTTTGGCTATTGTCAATAGCACTGCTATAAATATTGGGGTGCATGTGCCCCTTTGAAACAGCACACCTGTATCCCTTAGATGAATACCTAGTAGTGCAATTGCTGGCTCATAGGGTAGTTCTATTTTTAACTTTTTTTTTTAACGTTTATTTATTTTTGAGACAGAGAGAGACAGAGCATGAACGGGGGAGGGTCAGAGAGAGGGAGACACAGAATCTGAAACAGGCTCCAGGCTCTGAGCTGTCTGCACAGAGCCCAACGCGGGGCTCGAATTCATGGACCGTGAGATCATGACCGGAGCCAAAGTCGGACACTTAACCGACTGAGCCACCCAGGCGCCCCTATTTTCAACTTTTTGAGGAACCTCTGTACTGTTTTCCAGAGTGGCCGCACCAGCTTGCATTCCCACCAGCGGTGCAAAAGAGACCCTCTTTCTCCACATCCTCCCCAACATCTGTTGTTGCCTGAGTTGTTAATGTTGGTCATTCTGACTAGTGTGAGGTGGTATCTCATTTGTGGTTTTAATTTGTATCTCCCTCCTTTGGGGCACAATGATACCAAAGAAGTTGAATCAGAGGCAACTGGGTGGCTCAGTCGGTTAAGCGTCCTGATTTTTTATTTTGGCTCAGATCATGACCTCATGGGTGGTGGGTTGGAGGCACAGGTGTCAAGCTCTTTGCTGACAGCATGGAGCCTGCTTGGGATTCTCTCTCTCCCTCTTTCTCTCTCTGCCCCTTCCCAGGTTGTGTGCTCTCTCTTGCTCTCTAAATAAATAAATAAATAAATAAATAAATAAACAAACAAACTAACAAACAAACTTAAAAAAAAAGAGAAAGTTGAATCAGAGATCAGCACTTAAAAACTGTTTGATAAAAGTAATTCACCTCAAGGCAATGTGGCTGGAAATACCAAAGATTGGTACAAACAGTAGTTAGGAAGGCTGAAAGAAAGGAACATCTGTGGGTTAAGTAGATAGTGCAACCTCATCACAAATGTAATAAGCATGAGTTTCTTTCCAGATTTTAGAGTATCCATGGAGGTATTGATACTTCTAGCTCATGGGGGTAAGAATGAGTTCCCTTCCACTCTTTTCAAAAACTTGAAAATAAGAAAATGAGGCTCCCTTCAAACAAACTTATAATAATGAACTGGAGGAAAGACATGCAAATTCATGTCTAAAGAGGTGAAGAGAAGAGGTCTTGTCCTCAAAATCAAGTCAGTCTTCCCCAAGGCCCATCCTACTTTAAAGACCAAAGTGAAATCTCCTTGAATTGGACCAAAGGGCATTTCCCCAAGGGGGGATGGGATGGTCTCTCCTTCCTGGCTGGTGGGAATACAGGCAGAACAATTCAGCAAAATTCCTATTTCAAGGGACTCCCAATGTAGTTTTCAGATAGGATGGGGCTAGTGGGGAGAAAAGAAAAGACCGTTAGGGGCAAGCAAGAGCTTGCTCAATAGATCACTATTCAAAACCACACTCTTGAACTTGTAGGGCTTGCAATCAAGATCTTCCTCGTTCTATATGACCAGAAGATCCTCATCCCAGAGGCCTTTCTGGATACCATCGTGGTGATTGGGAAGGAATCAGGGCCCAGCCTAACTAGCCCACCCCAGCTCACTGCCAAGAACCATCCTCCCATCACTCAGAACTGCACTGTCCAACATGGTAGCCCTACGTGGTTAGTAAGCACCTGACATGTGCTAATCTGAATTGAGATATGCTCTATTTGTAAACTATACGTTGGATTTAAAAGATATATTAAGGAAAAAATGTAAAATCTTATTAATAATTTTTATATTGATTATGTTGAGGTATTTTGAATATATTGGGTTAAAATATATTATTAAAATTAATGTTGCCTGGTTTGTTTCACTTTTTTAAAATGTGGCTACTAGAAGATATAAAATCACACATAGTGACATACATTTGTGGCTATGGAGGGGAGGAAAAATGTCCTACTAACCTTCAAGATTCTTTCAGCTGGTCTAAAAGTTACATTGACATGAGACAAATTAATGGGGAGGAAAAAAACCCAAAGTTTAATTATATGCACGTGGGGTCCAATAATGAACTGAGACCCAAGGCAGGCAGTTTTCATACTTTTTAGACAAAGAGACAATAAATCTGTGAGGAAGTGACAATACAAAGAAAATTTAACTTTGGGAGCTTCAATTAGTAAGGAATACTAAACAGAATTTTAGTTTAGGCTGTAAATTAGTAAAAAGTAAAAAGGAATGTTTATACAGCCTTCTTGGATCTAAATTTCCCATATCGGAATGCAAACTGGTGCAGCCATTCAGGAAAACAGTATGGAGATTCCTCAAAAAATTAAAAGTAGAACTACCCTATGACCCACCAATTGTACTAGTAGGTATTTATCCAAGGGATACAGGTGTGCTGTTTTGAAGGGACACATGCACCCCCATGGTTATAGCAGCACTATCAACAACAGCCAAAGTATGGAAAGAGCCCAAATGTCCATCGATGGATGAATGGATAAAGAAGATGTGGGGTGTGTGTGTGTGTGTGTGTGTACTCTTACTTCTTCTGTGACCCCTCACATGAGTTCTCCTTTCTGGATGTACTTTCTGCAGGGGATCTTTTCTTTGTCAGTGTTATTTCCCCAGCAAGCCCACCCCACCTCTGCCCTGGCATTAAAAAAACCCAAAACACTCCTGTCTGTCATGAGTAGGGAAAGCCCTTCCCTAGAATCACAGGGCCTAGAATCCTGCCATTTGGGCAAAATCAAGTGTCTGACTCAAATCCCTCCTTTTTAGCAACTCAGTGGATTGTGAGAACAGTTTTACGTTTCTGGCCCCTACAGCTTAAAGGCTTAGAAACTTTGCTAAGTTGTAACTTTTAAACGTTTGTCAAAGACCGTTTTGGGTTGGTTTTTTTTTTTTTTTTTTACCTTTTGCATAATATTTCCCAAACCTTCCCAAAGTGACAGTTGGCTGCTCACGGATGTCCTGAACCTCAGCTAAGGAAATACTCTCAGGAGCGGCCAAGAGGGCCCTCGGAGCACACTTCCCACAGAGGGGAGACGACGGTTAAACGCTGGTCAGAGGAAGCTTTTTGCCTCTTTTGCCTCATTTTTTTCTCCCTGACTGAAGGCCATGCTCTTGCCTTCTTTTCCTCAGAAACCACAGCAGTGGTTTTGCCTTTGGTTTTTAAAAGTCCCAATAATAAGAATAATTAACTTGTTCACCCCAGAAAAATGCTGTAACTGCCATCTTATTTTTTTGTGAGGTTATTATTATTATTACTATTATTGTTATTACTATCATGACTACAAAGGGCACTCACGGAGCGAGGGGCCAGGACACCAGAGAGCAGTCAGAGGTTGGCTGTCTTTTTTTACAGAGGAGGCCGCTGAGGCCCTGGGAGTACGCGCTCCCTCAAGGCCGTGTCCCAGTTATGAGAGAGCCTGGGTCACAGCAGATTTCCGTTGGCCCAGAGGTTTGGGCAGAGTGGTCCCCAGGGGCGGATAAGTCACCCCACCCAACAGAGCCACCAGCATGTGATTAGCATAAGAAGACCTCCTTCCTCCCTTTGGCCCTTTCTCAGACTTCTTATCTTTCGGGTGGCTCCTTCCTGATGTTTGTGTTGGATTTTGTTTCTTTGAGAATTTAGCTATTCCTGCTGCCTAAAACACTCTATTCTCAGATATCCGCCTGGCCAAATCCCTCACCTTTTTCAAGTCTTGACTCAAATCTGACCTTTTTTTTTTCCCTTAAGTAAACCCTATGCCCAACGCCCACCATGGGGTTTGAACTCACGATCCCAAGATCAAGAGTCACATGCCCTGCCGACCGAGTTAGCCAGGTGCCCCAAATCTGACCTTAAGAAGGCCACCCCTGTCCCCCGTTTAATACCGCAGGCTCCCCGGGGCGTCTGGGTGGCTCAGTTGGTTGAGTGTCTGACTTCTGCTCAGGTCATGATCTCATGGTCCGTGAGTTTGAGCCCCACATGGGGCTCTGTGCTGACAGCTCAGAGCCTGGATCCTGCTTTGGATTCTGTGTCTCCGTCTCTCTGCCCCGCACCCCCCACCCCATTCATGCTCTGTCTCTGTCTCAAAAATAAATAAATGTTAAAAAAAAAAGTTAAAAAAAAAAAAACACTGCAGGCTCCCCCCACACACCCTGCAACCCGACCCTCTTCCTTTTCTTTTTTCTATAACATTTATCAACTCATCATCTGCCTTCCCCACTAGAATGTAAGCTCTGTGAGGATAGGGATCTTGTTTGCAGATGGACCCCAAACACGAGAAAGAACCCGTGGTCACAGTAGATGCTCTATAAATACTGTTTGCAATGGGAAATGTTCAAAGCTGTTCTCCACGTTCATCAGCTCAGACTGTAAGAATCTCAGGGCAAGGCCCTTGCAGTACTGAGCATATAGGCAGGCCTCCCTCAGGTTGAAGGTCAAGCCTAATCTGTATAACTATGTCAGGAGAGAGATCTTAGGCATTACTTTATTTCCCTACTTCTTTACACTTTTATTTCATTTCTAAATGTTCTGGTATATGGAAATAGCAAATTAAGGTAAAATAAAATTCTGAGGAAGGAGAGAGCCTGGAAAACACTGAACACTTTTCTCAGAAACGTGGACAGGAAACCAGGCTAGTGGGAAGGGGCCAGGGCCCTCTTGCTTCACAGAGGAACAGGCTCAGAGAGGTTTTGAGACATCGTAGGACTGTTTTCCAGCGCGTGAAAGAATGGGCTCATCAGCAGTTTCCCATCTCTACAGGTGACAGAAACAAGAGAAAATGTGCCTATTTCTAAACAAGTTCAATGAAATTTAGAAAGAAGGCTGTCCTTAGAAGGAGATACAATAGAACCAGGGGAAATTTGCGATGTCCAACCTTAAAGTAATCTTTGGGGTAAAAAAAAAAAAAAGCAAAGAGGGGCACCTGGGTGTCTCCGTCGGTTGAACACCTGACTTTGGCTCAGGTCACGATCTCACAGTTCATGAGTTCGAGCCCTGCATCAGGTTCCCCGCTGTCAGCACGGAGCCTGCCTGGGATCCCCTGTCTCCCTCTCTCTCTGCCTGCTCGCACTGTCTCCCTCAAAAATGGATAAAATAAAATTTTAAAAAACACTTTAAAAACAAACAAATAAAGCTCTGATATTTATAGGACAAAGTCAGTGTTCCGTTTACCCAATTCCTGTGGATTCTAAACGGTAGGGGCATACGGCGGCAAGAAAAATGGAGTGGTTGGGGCCGGGGCTTGGCCTGAGACTGTGGAGGTTCAAACCTGCCACTTCCTGGCTGTGATGTCAGGTGTGTCTCAGTTTTTCCATCATTAAATGGGGCGATGATTGCGCCAACCACCTAGGAGCACTGGGGATCAAACGAGTGTATGCGGGTGAAGGCCTGGCACAAGACGATAAAGAACAAAGTCAGCGCCCAGTCGGCACCCGGTAAGTAGGTGTTCCTACCATTTGAGCGTGGTGTGCTTGGATGGAAGTCCTTAAAAGTATATGTTATTTCCCAGAGGCAGAGGGCTGGCAGAGACACCAAAAGGGTAATCTTAGCTGACACAGAAGCTACAAGGAGCCACACTAGATCCGGGAACTGAAGATGGGAAAGCTGGGGGTAGCTTGGGGCAGGGCGGGGCTGGGGGGAAGAGCATGGACAACTGGGAAACCAGGAAAGGAAAACAGCAGGAGCAAACCTTCCTGAGAAATTTTTTTTTTTTTTAATTTACCTGAGAGAGACAGAGAGACAGAGAGACAGAGTGTGAGTGGGGGAGGGGCAGAGAGAGGGAGACACAGAATCCGAAGCAGGCTCCAGGCTCCGAGCCATCTGCACAGAGCCTGACGCGGGGCTCAAACCCATGAACAGCAAGATCATGACCTGAGCTGAAGTCAGACGCTCAACTGACTGAGCCACCCAGGCGCCCTAAACCTCCCTGAGAAATCTTAAACCCATTTTCTTTGATCTTGGGTGCAGAGGGGTCTACCATGGGTCAGGCAGGGCCTGAGGGTGAGGTCTGATCCTCACATAATTCTGCCAGCTTGGCCTTCCCATCCCCCACCTCACGGTGAGAACTGAGGCGCAGGGCTGGCTGGTAAAGAGGAGGGACACAGGACAGACTCCAGTTTCTGTCCATCTCTGTTCATGAGGCCAGGAGGAATTATAATGATAATCACTCACATGTAAAATACGAGCAGGTCCCGCTCTAAGCACCTTTCACATTTAACACATTCAATCCTTTGAGGGTTGTGCAGATGGGGAAGCTGAGGATAGAATTTGATCAGTTGTAGCCATGCTCCAAGGAGGCTGACAGAGGGGACCTCTCCAATCCAGGACTCGGGCCAAGGTGGGCTCCCACAGGGTTGACCTTCGGGGGGGGGGGGGAGAGTACAGACTCAGCCCCACTAATCTTGTCCCGCGGCCGGAGCCAGCTTGTTACAGTGAGAATCAGATCCTGTCACACCCCCGTCAGACCCTCCGAAGGCAGGGCCGCCTATGAAGCACGATTCCTTCCTAGCAGAAATTTTAATTTAAGGTCTCTCGATCCTGGCCTCAAAATCTTCCTGGGAGGAGCTTCCTTGATATGATCCATCGGCCCCGCCTCCTAATCTGCGATGTGTGTGTGTGAAACAGAGATAGGGAGAACGCCACAACTGGTGTGTGAGGCAAGACCCCACAGAGATCCAACTCCCAGAGATAACTGGGCTTCAGAGACATCTGACCTCTTGCTTCAGTCCCCCAAAGAGGATAATCAGTACCTAAGGGTAGCCACAAGGATGAGGTTAGGGTCACGCAACTGCCCTCCCCAGGCAGGGCTGCCCCCCCCATCCTGGGCCCCGTGTCCTCTGGATGTTCCACTTCTGGCTGTCCCAACCCTCTGTCCACTCTGGCCCATCTCCACAGTGGCCTGGTGCAATGACACAGCATGGACCCTCCATGAGGGCAAGGGACTGGGTCTGATCACCAGCACAGCTGTCTGAGCTCTGCACACAACAGGCTCTCAGTACATTTTTGTGGACCAGACGCAGCTGGAGCCAGCCCTTACGGCATACAGCGCGGGGGTTAGGAACCCAGGCTCCACAAGATGCCTGTCGGATCCCTACCCAGACATCTGTTAGCTGAATGCCTTGGGGACCCTTTAACCTTCTTGTACTCCAGTTCCCACATCTGTTAAAATGGGGATGTTGAGACATCCTTCGCAAGGAAGTTTTGAGGATTCAGTGAGTGGAAACAGGAAACCCTCCAGTAGTAAGTGCTCAATGGTCGTTAGCTGTTAATTAGCATTACTACAGTTAGCTGCAGGGAACTGCGCAAATCACATCTCTGAGCCTTGGTTTTTGTTCCTGTAAAGTAGGGGTGTTACCTACTTCACGTAGTGGTTGGGAAGACGGAAAGAGAATATTGTGTGTGAGGGCTTAGCGCACTGCTTGGAGAACAATGGGTAAGAAGTCAACCTGCGTTGTTTCCTATTCATTCAGGGTCTAGCTAGTTGAGGCACCACTGGCTGAATGTGTTACGTAATATTAGTAGTCAAGGTAGACTCTCTAGAAGGAACAATTGCTCTGGGCATCCTTTGCTAGGGGCACATCTTGAGGAGTTCCTGTGGAGGGCGGTTTTAGGCAACAGGGAAACTCTCCATCAAGGCAAAAGGGCCCATAGCTACCACCAAACACCACTGACCTGAATGCAAAACAGACTCATTAAGCGACCCACCTCCAAGTAGCCATAGGCCCTAACTAACCAATGGGCCACTTACAACCAGGCACAGTTACCAAAAAAGGGAAAATTCCATCCGTTCCCATACCTCTTCATTCTGCCCTATACTGTGGCCCCTCATCACCACCTCGTGGTAGAGAGTCTCTCCTTTGCCGTCCTGCCTGCCGTTCCTTTGCAGTGTATTCAACAAACTTCTATGTCCTTTGTTCTGCCTTGGGTGAATTCTTTCCCTGCCCATGCCACGGGCCCACACGCGATCAGGCCACCCCCCACCTCCCAGGTACAATATCCCCCAACTTGATCTCGTGGTTCGTTTTCCCAGAGTTGAGTACCTTGTGGTTCTTCTTCCACTGGAGAAATGGCTCAGAGAGTCTCCCTTTCCAGATCTGTGCCTGACCAGGAGTCTTCAAAACCTTCCCCTCAAGGAGGAAGTAGTGGTTGTATTTTAGACAGGGGGTGGTTGGTTAGGGAATATTCTGAGGCAGGACCTTTACCCGTTAGCAAACGCCAAACCAAACCCAAAACACCCTACTCGTTCTTTGTCCACAAGTCCTCCCGTGTTCTGACAAAAAGGCCCCTGTGAGAAAGGCAAAGTCGTGAACAGATGCACAGGACCCTGGGAAGGGAAAAGGCGCAGCAAATGCCCCACCTCCCAGCTCCACAGAGGCCCACACTTGGAGCAAGGATGAGGTCGACTGAAAGGCCAAAGGGGGAGGTCAGTTAGGCAACCAGTGCTCCCCCACTGGACTCTGAACCAAGAATGGGATTTTGTATGGACAAAGAGGTTTTCTCTTTTGTGTGTGTGTGATTTTATTCGCACACAAGAAGCTAGAGATTTGTTTAAAAATGAAATTATTTTATTATACATTTACTTAAACCACTTTAGCTGAAAAGAACCAACTTCCGCGATAGCAAGACAAGAGACCACGGACCTTAAACTTTCCCTTTGGTTGGTGGTTTGTGGATCACATACATGTGCTTCTTTTTCCAAGTGTTTTTCTTCAACCAAACTACCTCTGGGTGCCTGCAAAAAAAGACCTCAACTTTCACTCCAAGCTGCCCACGGAGCCACTAGTTGAACAAGTTATTTGCTGAGCACCTACTATGTGTTAGGTGTGAGGCATGAACAAATGGAAACCTGCCCTCAGGAAGCTCTGTCTAGCCGGCTCAAGTAAAGAACTTCAGCCGCCCACATCCTGGTTATGCCTATCGCGGAACACTGCCACAGAGCTTTGGTTTTTATAATGATGTTGCAACAGTTAAAATTAAGAAAAACCATTAACGGTCGCTGCCCATAATCTCACTCTTAGCACAGCTATTTCCAGTTGTCTTTCCTTCCAGCTCCTTACTACAACATACACATCACAGAAGCAATGTTTTATAGCAGAAGCAATCACAATATACTTACTGGAAAGTATTTTTCTGTCATTTGTATTTTTATGTATTCCTGCCTACCCTTAAGAATAAGCCTTTCTAAAAGCCTACGTGCTATTCTACCCTGAGTCCTGGGCTTGAGTTACAAACTATTCCCCTGTCATTTCATGTTTTTGTGGGGGTTTTGGAGGTGTGGGAAACAGTGCAGTAGTGTTCATTGACTTAGCAATGCCTGTCGAGCACCTTCTCCATCCAGATCCTGTGCTGACAGCATTGGGGCCCAAGGGGCCACCAGCCTGCCACAGTCCTCACAGAGCTTAAGATCAAGGTCCCATTGGCCCTTAAAGTCCTTAAAGGAACACCAGCAAATCATTTCAATAAAATGCAAAGACAAAGAGGCATCTGGGTGGCTCAGTCAGTTAAGCATCCAGACTCTTGGTTTTGATTCAGGCCATGACCTCATGGTTGGTGAGTTCAAGCCCGCACTGAGCTCTGAGTTGACAGTGCAGAGCCTGCTTGGGATTCTCTCTCTCCCTCACTCTCTGCCCCTCCCCCCGTGCTCTCTCTCTCTCTAAATAAATAAATAAACTTAAAATGAAAAAAAATGCAAACACACCTTGTAAGACATGCAAAGTGAATCACACTAAAAAGCCCTACTAAGAGGGACTCAAGCCTGAGGGGCCTAAAAGAATTCTACATTTTCAAAATGACACAAGTAAAATGTTTAAGGAAGTCCCAGTTCCCAAGTTTCAGTCCCCAGCAGGGCTGAAGCCACCTCCGCACAAAGTTGTAATTCTAAGTGGCAACTCACCTGACTTCATGGGTAACGGAGGGAAGACCCACGTTTATTTCAGAATGAACTCCCTAACCCCATTGACAGGCCAGGAAACCCCAGAACCCCTCCGACACAGAGGAGAGGGAGTTCAGGCCCGAGTCCAGCATAGGATGCCTTTCTGTGCACCTTTCTTTCTCTGCTCCACTTCTCCCTCCAAACGGGGTGGGAAAGGAGCCCCTGGAAGGAGAACCACGGCTTGGTTTCCCCACTGACTGGCTTTCCTACTCTTACCTTAGAAATAAAAGTACACGCTCTCACTTATTCTACCCCATCAAGCCTACCTCTCCCATAAAGTCCCACTCTCTGGTCCCCACCCTACACTAGCTGTCAGAAACTGATGTAGAAGAAAAACTAAAGGTACGCAGCCCAGTGGGAAACTCTGGGCCTCAGGCAGACTGGGGTAAGTTTATGTGCCTGTGGGTTCTGCCTTTTCCTCAAGACTCTGAGGCTCCACAGGAACCACTGTATCCACAGTGGTGTGGGAGGAGGGATGGTTACCGGTCAGGTTTGCCCTTCTGGAAGCTTCTGCATAGCAGAACTTATTTTTTTCCCCCTCCAGGACTGGCTCCAAAGGCTACCTCGATTTTGCTATATATTTGAATATTTTCATAAATGCGGTGTTGGAAAGAAAATCTTGATGCCCGGTTCCACCTCAAAGATGAATTTAACTGGTGCAGCCCGGGGCATTGAGATTTGCAGAGCTGTAAGGTGATTCCACTGTCCAGCCAAGGCTGAATCCCCTTGTTCTGGTCTGGGCCAGCAAATTTTGCATCACCTGGGAACTTGTTAGAAATGTGAATTCTGGGACCACAACCCAGATCTAACAGAATCTGAAACTCTGGGGGTGGACCAGTTGATACTTAACATCTTCCAGTGATTCTGGTGCACGTTAGGTTAAGCTAGTGGTTCCCAAACTTGGCTGCACATTGGAATCACCTGAGGAATTTTACAGGGGAAGAGGAAGAGGGGTGTGTATGGGGGCCAAGGGGGAGGGGTACAATAAACAAGTTTCCAGAACAAGCCTCAGACCTCCTGAATTAGGCCCTTAGGAGTCTGTACTCTTTTATAAGCACCCCAGTGATTCTGATATTAACCAAGGCTTGGGCTCAAGCCCCTCCTCATGCCAGCAAGGAGCTAAGCCCCTGGGAGGGCTGTGCCTTGGCCACAGCAGCAAGGTCCCAGAGGAGGAGTAAGATTAGGACCAGGTCTCTTGGCTCCGAGCTCCACCGCTCTCCCAACTTGCCACCTCCTGTATATTGCCTGTTATTATTATTATTTTTTTTTTTGAGAGAGAGAGAGAAAGAGACATGGGGGGGGGGCGCAAGGGAGCCAGAGGCAGAGAGAGAGAGAGAGAGGAAGACAGAGAAGCAGAGCTCACCCCAAGTGGAGCTCCAACTCACGAACTGTGAGATTATGACCTGAGCCGAAGTCAGATGCTTAACCAACTGAGCCACCCAGCGCCCTATTCCCTGTTATTTATGTCAATCAGCTGGTCTTGTGGGAGCCCAGACTTAACCAGCTCCCTTACTCAAGCCTCCCATTTCACAAGCTTTGCTTTATGTTGGGATCACCTGGGAGCTTTAAAAGATCCAGAAAGCCTTCAGTGGAGTACAGAAAATGTCCTCTGGTATCCTTCCATCTCTACCATAAACCCCTCTTTCTCCAGGCCTGCAGCCAGCCTCTGCCAGGTGAGCGAGGAGGGATTTCTGTGGCTGTCTGATAATTGCTCATTTTGCTCCATCCAGTTGATGAACCAGCTGCATTTGTGGGATCTAAGCATGAGAAGTAGAGCTACCTTCCTGCTCTGCCACTGCTCACCCCTGGATCATTACCTTGGTTCCCTGGGGTCACCAAGGAGCCTGGAGAAGTCATTAAAAGGAGTGACTGGGGGCGCCTGGGTGGCTCAGTCGGTTAAGCGTCCAACTTTGTTTGGCTCAGGTCATGATCTCGTAGTTCGTGGGTTCGAGCCCTGCATCGGGCTCTGTGCTGACAGCTCGGAGCCTGGAGCCTGCTTCAGATTCTGTGTCTTCCCGTCTCTCAGCCCCTCCCATGCTCATGCTCTGTCTCTTTCTGTCTCTCAATAATAAATAAATGTTAAAAAAAATTTTTTTTTAAAAAAAAGGAGTGACTGGGGGCACGTGGGTGGCTCAGTTGGTTAAGGGTCCAACTTTGCCTCAGGTCATGATCTCCTGGCTTATGAGTTCGAACCCCGCGTCAGGCTCTGTGCTGACAGCTCAGAGCCTGGAGCCTGCTTTGGATTCGGTGTCTCCCTCTCTCTCTGCCCCTCCCCCATTCATTCTCTCTCTCTCTCTCTCTCTCTCTCTCTCTCTCTCAAAAATAAATAAACATTAAAAAATTAAATTTAAAAAAAGGCATGACTGGCAGGGCACTCCTTCTCATCTTCCTTATTTAAAAAGAATAGTGTCCTCAAAATAGTGCTGTGAAGGGCAACTAGGAAAGTGGGGAAGAGAATAAGGCAGAAGGACCCAAGACTCTAGGGGAGGAAAAGTAACACAGAGCAAGCATTTAGGTTTCCTAGACCCTGAGCCATGGGGCCTAGTATACTGCCTGATCCAGAAGCATCCACTGCCCTCAGGGCAATCCAGTGGAACATGGGACATTCCCTGCTCCTGAGCACGTCACCAAATACCAGGGGAAGGAGCTAACAGGGTGGTGGGGATCAAAATGGATCAGGGTCCCATTCTTCCAGATGAGAAAACCGAAGTACATAAAATGAAGCCACTTGCCCCGGGTTATACACCAGGTAAAGTGAGAGCCAGAGTTTGAACCCAGCTCTGTCTCCAGAGATCAGGACCTTTCAGCTTCTAAGCAGCCAAGGTAAGACTCAGATCTAAGCTTCCCGACTCCAAGTCCAGTGCTTTTCCCCAATAGCTGCTATCAGATAATGCATGAAGGTCTCAGAATGAAAGTAACCACCAAGCCCTCCTCAGAACAGGGGTTGGTGACAGTGACTCCTACAAGTCAGCAGCCCCTGGCCCCCCATGCACTCTCCACCTCTCAGTTTCCCCAGACCCGGGTCCAACTCTTCCTTTCTCAGTTGTTCCCAGACCCTTGGCCTGGGTATTTCTAGGCCAATGTGACTGAGGTCTAAAACACAACATGCTTGGGTGCCTGGGTGGCTCAGCTGGTTAAGCGTCCAACTTCTGCTCAGGTTTGTGAGTTCAAGCCCTGCATCAGGCTCTGTGCCGATAGTTTGCGCGCTCTCTCTCTCTCTCTCAAAAATAAATAAACATTTAAAAGTAATAATAATAAATGGGGTGCCTGGGTGGCTCAGTTGGTTGAGTGGCTGACTTCAGCTCAGTTCATGATCTTGCGGTCCATGAGTTCGAGTCCCGCGTGGGGCTCTGTGCTGGCAGCTCGGAGCCTGGAGCTTGCTTTGGATTCTGTGTCTCCCTCTCTCTCTGCTCCTCCCCTGCTTGTGCTCTATCTCTCAAAAGTAAATAAATGTTAAAAATTTTTTTTCATAAGAAAATAAAATAAATAATAAATACACCATGGTTGGTGAATTTTTTTTCTTTTTTTTTTAAGAAATAGACCCTAGGGGCACCTGGCTGGCTCAGTTGGAGAGCATGTGACTCTTGACCTTGGGGTTTTGGGTTTGAACCCCACCTTGCGTGTAGAGATTACCCCTAGGACAATCACTAGTCCATGCCCAGAAAAGGCAGGAAAGTTTAGACTTCTAGCTACTCACCTCTCTCTCTGGCTCCTCTCTCTGTCTGTTCCCCTGCCCGAACTGCACAGCCAAGCACCAGAGCTGAGCAGAAGGTTGGGCTTCTTGAGGTCTGGCAAAGTCAGACAGGGAAAGCTTGAGTCTTTTACATACAATAGCACTATCTCTAGGTCAGCTGACAGTCTGGTCCAACAGAGGGCTCAGAGATTGCTTCTCAAGGTCTGCCCAATCCAGAAAGCACAGATGTGCAGCCAGTCTGGGAGATCATCCTGGAGAGGCAGGGCAGTCGGGCAATGGATCCAAGGTCCTCAGTCGTTGTTGGGCTAAGGTTAACTTCTTGCATTTGTGACTTGGTCAAAAGAGCACTGGAATTAAATGGACAAGATGGTTTCATTGATCAGTTCATTAATCTATCCATTCCTTATCCATTCATTCCTTAATTCATTCACTCATTCAATAGATAGTTTTTGGGCAACTGCTATGAGTCTGGCACTGCTTTTACTAGGAAGACAGTCAAGAGATACCCCCAAGGAATTCAGTTATGGTTTTCTCAAAGGAGTCCATGCCCCTTAAGCTGTTCTTAACTTCTAAGGCCGTTACAGGAATTCCTTAAGACAATGATGAAACTTCATCTCAGAAAAATGACTAACCATAAAATTTTAGGGGTCTCAGTGAACCCCCAAAGTTATACCTCTCAGACTGGTGACTTCTTCCTGGGATCTGCCACCAATGCTCCTGGACACATTCTTTCCCTACTGTGGGCCTCAGTTTCCCCATCTATAACATGAATTCTCTGGACTCCCTTGGCCAAATGGTCCCTGAGGACCTCTCAGATCTCAGAGATCCCTGATTTCAGAAGTGCCCTCTCCCCACCCCCAGTTCTTAGAGAGTTGGCTACTGAATGAGATTAGGAGGAGGAAAGCATGTATGACCTTGGAAGTACCTGACACTGACTAGAAAAGTGGAGGTCACAGAGCATTGTCCTTAAGAGAGATAGAAGGAAAGAATGCTCCTGTCCCAGCCCAAGGTACAATTAGTCTTCCCCTAGGACAAAGGTGGTCTGGATGGGGCAATAGTTAAGTCCCTCTGGAAAGTTTCAATGCTATGATGACACCCAGAAGCCACCCCTTTCATCAGAGGAATTCCCAGGAGGATGAGGTCACCAAATCCCTCATCCACTAAACAAATAATTATTGAGGAATGCTCCGGAAATACCAAGGTGAACAAGCCAGAGGAGGCCCCTGATGCCACGCGTGGGGTTTCCTTTCCGGAGGAGTAGACAGACCACTCACATGTTAAATAAGCAAGATCCTTTTAAGTAGTCATAAAGGAGTAGAGAATAGAGAGTAATGGGATAATCCAGGAGTGGGGGCTACTTTACATAGGGTGCACTTAAAAAGTGATGTTTGAGGGGCGCCTGGGTGGCTCAGTCGGTTAAGCGTCTGACTTTGGCTCAGGTCATGATCTCACGGTCCGTGAGTTTGAGCCCCGCGTCGGGCTCTGTGCTGACAGCTCAGAGCCTGGCGTCTGTTTCAGATTCTGTGTCTCCCTCTCTCTCTGACCCTCCCCCGTTCATGCTCTGTCTCTCCCTGTCTCAAAAATAAATAATCGTTAAAAAAAAAAATTAAAAAAAAAAAGTGATGTTGGAGATTATACCAGAATGATAAGAACAAGCCAGGCAGGAGAAGATGGGAGAGGGACTTTCCAGGCAGAGGGAGCAGCAAAGTAAAAGGTCCTGAGGTGGGAATGAGCCTGGCAAAGCAGTGATGAGGAGAGTAGGAGGCACTGGAGGCTGAGAGGCAGTGGGGCCTTTAGCCCAAGAGCTGGTGGGGCCTTATAGGCCAAGAGCTGGAAGCCACTGGAAGTCTTTGCAGAGAGGAGAGAATGGATGCCTTTAAGTGTGTCCTCCTCCCCTTAGGTCTCTGACCTCCTTGCTTCCCTGCCTCCCTCTCCTCCCCTAGCCACACAGGCCTCCTTGCCTTTCTACAAACAGGAACGCTCCAGGCCACTCCTACCTTGAGTTTTCCCAAAGTGGCTGTCCACCTCTTCCTGGAACAGCTTTCTCCCAAAGATGCACATGGCTCGCTCCCTCACCAGTGTCAGTCTTTAGACAGACAATATCTGCTCAGTGAGGACTTCTTCACCTCCCAACCTAAATTTGTACCTCCTCCACCCACCATTCCCTCCCCACTTTCCTTCTCTGCCTCATCTTCAGAGCACTCACTGTTTTCTTTCTTCTAATTCGTATTTATTTATTTTGAGAGAGGGAGAGAGAGAGAGAGAGAGAATGAGCAGGGGACGGGCAGAGAGAGAGGGAGAGTCCCAAGCAGGCTTCGTGCTGTCAGTGCAGAGCCCGACACGGGGATCAATCCCATGAACCCCCGTGAGATCATGACCTGCGTTGTCAGATGCTTAACCAACTGAGCCACCCAGGCGCCCCAGAGTACTCACCATTTTCTAACACATGGAATAATCTGTGTCTTCGTTGGCTTGCCATCTGTCTCTCTGCAGAAATGTCAGCTCCTAAGGGCAGAAACTTGTGTGTGTGTGTGTGTGTGTGTGTGTGTGTGTGTGTTTTAAGGTTTTTTTTTTTTTAAGGTTTATTTATTTTTGAGAGAGAGAGAGAGTGAGTGCAAGTGGGAGAGGGAAGCAGAGAGACAGGGAGACAGTGAATCCAAAGCCGGCTCCAGGTTCTGAGCTGTTAGCATAGAGCCCGACATGGGGCTCAAACCCATGGAGTGCAAGATCATGACCTGAGCTGAAGTCGGATGCTTAACCGACTGAGCCACCCAGGCGCCCCTTTTGTGTGTTTTTTTCCCTCTTGACCCCCAGTACCTGAACAGTGCCCAACACTAGAAGGTGCTTGATAAATATTTCTGGAATGAATGAAGCTGTTAGGAGGTGGTTGTATGGGGCTTTGGAGTGGTGGGGTTCGGAGCTGACGGCCAAGAAAGAATTCTTGAGACATCTTTGGTGCAAAAACGTGATTTTATTAAAGCATGGGGGCAGGACCCGTGGGCAGAAAGAGCTGCACTGGGGTTGTGAAGAGTGACTGGTTATTTACTATGGAGTTGGGGAGGTAAACACAAACAGGAGGCTTCCAGAAGAACTTTGATATGCTAAAGGGGACTCCTAAGATACCTGAGGATTTGCTAATTGTTAAGATAGGGTTGTTTTTCCCTCTAGTAAGGCATTAACATTAGGAAAGTAGGGGGTTCCTGGAGAAACCTTTTACTCTGCCTGCCTCAAGTACCTGTCAGTGGGCTGCAGGTTACAAGGAAATTTAATTTTACCTGCTATTTCCCTCTTGCCTTTGTTCCCCACATCACTATGGAGGTGTGATCTTGGGGCTCCAGGAAACTGTGTCTATAGGTTTCTGGAGATTAGGCTATTGATAAGAATGCCTTTTTCTTATAATTTATTAAGATATTTGTAAACTGATGGAGACTCATGTCCTGCATGACTGTGATCTCTATCAGTAACCATTTGTTTTCTTTCCTTTCCTTTGTCCTTGGGCAGCCAGGAGTGCTTGAGGAATATCACACATGTCCCATGTTGGTGCCAGCTTGCATTTTGTCCTCAGCCCACCTCATGCTCCCTTATCAGAGGTTATTTAAAAATAAAATCTTTAGGGGCACCTGGGAGGCTCGGTCAGTTGAGTGTCCGACTCTTGATTTTGGCTCAGGTCATGATCTTGCAGTTTGTGAGATCGAGCCCCACGTCAGGGAGCCTGCTTGGGATTCTTTCTCTCCCTCTCTCTCCCTCTCTCAAAAATAAATAAACATTTAAAAAAAATTTTTATGTTTATTTTTGAGAGAGAGACAGAGTGCAAGCAGGAGAAGGGCAGAGAGAGAGGGAGACACAGAATCCAAAGCAGGCTCCAGGCTCCAAGCTGTCAGCACAGAGCCTGACACAGGGCTTGAGATCATGACCCGAGCCGAAGTCAGATGCTTAAAACTGACCGAGTCACCCAGGCACCCCAATAAATAAATATTTTAACAAGAAATTTTAAAGATTAAAAAAAATCTTAAAATAAATACATAAATAAGTAGCTAACCTAAATTTACAACAGAACTTAGTATATTGTTTTCATCTCCATTTTTTTTGAGATATAATTCCCATACCATGATATTCACCCTTTTAAATTCAGTGGGTTTTAGTATAGTCACCACTGTCTAATTCCAGAATGTTTGCATCACCCCAAAAAGAAACCTGGTACCCGTTAGCAGTCACTCCCCATCCTGCCCCCCTGTCCCAGGCCCTGGCAAGCACTAATCTACTTTCTGCCTCTAAGGATTTGTCTATTCTGGATACGTTCATATACATGAAATCGTACAATAAGTGGCCTTTTGTGGCTGGCTTTTATACCTGGCGTAATGTTTTTGAAGTTTGCCCATGGTGCAGCATTTATCTGTGGCCGAACCATATTATAGATGCACCTCATTTTGTTTATCCGCTCACCTGAGGATGGACGTTTGAGGTGTTTCTGCTTTTTGGCTATGACGGTAATGCTGCTGTGAGCTCCCTGTACAAGTTCTTGTGTGGCCATCAACTGTATTTCAGTTCTCTTGGGCATGAGCCCAGGAGGGGAGCTGCTGAGTCACACGGTAACTCTCCGTGGAACTTTTTGAGGAACTGACAGACTGTTTTGTAAAGTCTCACCTCTGTTATTATCCTCATTTGGCCAATGAGGAAACTGAGGTGGGGAGGAAGTGAAGCGACTTGCTCATATTCGCCAGGTTTTGGAGGGTGCACCTGGGGGGACAGATGGGTGTTGCTCATATGAAGGAGTCCTTTGCTTCTCCGCAATGCATTTCACCCATTCTTCAATACTTTTTTTTTTAATTCATTCGTTTATTTACTTTTTAATTTACGTCCACATTAGTTAGCATATAGTGCAACAGTGATCTCAAAATTCAACACTTTTGAGCGTCTTTTATGTGCCCGCCACTAGTGTAGGTGCTGGAGATACTGGGGATATCTGAGAGCAAGACAGACATAATCCCTGCCCTCTTAGAAACCATAGTCTGGTGGGGAAAACAGACAGTGAGCACATGATTACAGTTTCGACGGTGAGGCGGTGACGTCTGGGAGAGGGTATTCACAACTGTGCCAGAGCAAGGCACCTTCTGCCCCTTTGCGTCATAAGAGCCTGGGCTTGGAGCCAGCCCGCCCGCCCAGGTTTAAATCCCCGCTCCCCGCATGCTACCTGGGGGACCAGGCAAATTCCCTAGCTCCCAGGCCTCCGTTTCTCATGTGGAAAGCAGACGGAGTAATAGTATCTATTCTGAGGGGTGTGGATGGTGGACTCAGTGCCTCGAAACCTGTAAATCACTTAAAACCTGGTACTGGTAACCCCCAAAGAAGTACCAGCGGTTGAGGTTGCTGTTAGACTGTCTACACCTTACCATCGTTCAGGGAGGTGAATCCTGGTCCCTCCAACTTGCACCGTTTCAACTGTTCCCTTGCATCACCCCACACGCACGGCCCTGGCCAGAATCAACCAGGATTCCCACAGCGCTCTGTTCCAGGGTCAGCAGGTCAGCTGGTTTCATGCTGCCAAGTTCCTTGTCGTACAGAAAAGGAAATGCTTTTTATCTGTTCATCTTTTCTCCTTACCTCGATTACAAGCTCCTTGAAACCAATCTCTCTCATTCCTCCAGTGCTAAAACGTGTTGGCGGGAAAAACAAATAGAGACAAAGTCTGAGTAGGTGGCAGGGGCTCCGGAACACAGGCTCTGGAGCCAGACAGACCTGGGTCCTAAGTCCTGCTCTGCCCCCTACAGCCGCCCGACCCGGGGCAGGTCGCTGAGACCTTTGGAGCCTCCTTTTCTCGTCTGTGAAATGTTCCTTTTCTCATCTGCAAAATGTGGCTAGGGCAGCTGCCTCTCAGAGTCACGGTGGGTGGGGATCAGCAATGAGCGGCAGAAGCGCCTGGCTCCGGCAGAGTAGATACTCTCTAGTCTCCTTATGGCAACGCTGCAGAGGGGCAGCACGCCAGGCAGAGGCAGCTAAGTGCAGGAGGCACGCAAGGTCAAAAGGAAAACCAGCTCTGACAGATGTCCTCTGCACGGTCACGTACATTGGGTAGAATGGGCCAAAATTCGCTGTTGGGGGTTTTGTCTCCTCCTAACCTCACAGATGCTTCTTTCGCTATTTTCATTAAATGCAAATGGTAACAGAAAGTATTCATTTCACGCTATCCAGTAAACTATTAAGAAATGCACATGAGCAACGGATTGTGCAATCCCCAAACTGCTGTGCCTCATCATCAGCCTGCTAGCCGAGAAATACTGTAACTCCTGAACTATACTGTTCCTAAGACATTTCCTGGGTTGGCTTTAATGCATTACTCAAGAATTATGACAGAAGGTATTTAAAAAATTCCTCCCGCTAAAAAATAAAAATAAATTCTTCCCGGTCAAGGGTGTCCTATAAAGGTGACCACACATCAGCAGTGCATGTCCTATATTTAATATTCAGAAATTTGTGAGGAATAATAACATGTTGCCTTTAAAATGTGTCTTTTCTTCAAGTGGGCTTCATTAAGGATGAACTGTTTATTTGTATCAAAAGCAGTCACAGGGGTGCCTGGGTGGCTCAGTTGGTTAAACATCTGACTCTTGATTTCCGCTCAGGTCATGATCTCACGGTTCGTGAGTTTGAGCACAGAGCCTGCTTGGGATTCTGTCTCTCCCTCTCTCTCTGCCCCTCCCCTGCTCCCTCTCTCTCTCTCTCTCAAAATAAATAAATAAAAACACTTTTAAAAAAGCAGTCACAGAATTTGTCTATTGCAATGAGCAAGGAACTAAAAATGTAACTTGTATATATATATGTGCGTGTGTGTATATACATATATATATATACACAACTTACACTCGTACACACACACACACACACACACACACAATTAAAAAAATACATACCTATATTATTTTTTAAGTGGCTTCCCACTTTTTTCCATGGCAATTCCAAAAGGCAGCACCCATGTGGGAGGGTTATTGTCCCTGCAAGTCTCAACGTGGTACCTGAGCTTCCTGGGGTGTCAAAAGAGGCCCCAGCAGCCCTGGCTTCATGTCCATTTTATATTCAGAGGCAATAATAAACCAGGAGAATTTTGCATAGAAGGAACTCCCAAGTATAATTCCAGACTCAGAGAAATCTCTCATCTTGGTAGGGATGGACCTGAAATTCACCTTTATTTAGCAAACTCCAGAGACAGAGTGAATTAATTGTGTAAACAAGGTCAAGTGTGTGTTGGTGGGTGATGGTTGGGGGCGTCCCTAATGATTTAAGAAAATTTAGGAGAACAAACTCTTCCAAGACCCCAGGTTAGTCAAGGCACATTCTAATTATAAAGCATTCTTATCTCGGGACGCATGGGTGACTCAGTTGGTGAAGCGTCTGACTTCGGCTCAGGTCACGATCTCGCGGTTTGTGAGTTCGAGCTCCACGTTGGGCTCTGTGCTGACAGCTCAGAGCCTGGAGCCTGCTTCAGATTCTGTGTCTCCTTTTCTCTCTGCCCCTCGCCTGATCCCGCTCTGTCTCTCTCTGTCTCTCAAAAATAAACAAATTTTTAAAAATCTTATCTAGATTCCCTTTTTCAAATATTCTTTCAGACTCCTCACTAATCTGTCTATATTTTGCCTCAAATTGGTCAAATCTAACCATGAAATAAAAAATTGGTTGGAGGCAGAAAAAGGGAATTGGCTTCCCTTTGGTCATGGCTTAAATTGGGCAATACAGAAGAAAAGAAGGGAGAAAACAGAGAAGAATACTCTGGTCCACATGGAAGTGATATTAAAGGGAAACCAATCACCCCCAGAGTGAAAGCTGGGGACGGAATTCAGGAATCCACACACTCTTGAGCCCCACCATACCTGGGGCACCCTGGGGCTTTGCCCCCAGACCCTTTGTAACAGCAAGTTTCTGAATCTATAACTAGGACACACAAGGGAAGGGAAATGGCATATCTGAAATGCACGCTGATTCAGATAACCCAGGGCCTCTGGGCACAGCTCTGTCAAACCCCAACCTCAGATGCTTGCAGCCTGAATCATTCTTGATCCCTTTGGGGATCCAGGTCTTCCCTGACTCAGAGGGGTTAGCTCACTAGAGGCACACTCCCCTGCCTCTCCTCCCTATTTGTAGGTAGAGACGGTTGGGAGGTTGTGGTTCATCCTCTACTTATTTCCAGGAGGTTCGCTTTGTCAACAGCAGCCCTGCCACCATTGCCAAGAGGTATCTGGGGAGAAGGGTCTGTCCTCGACTGCTCAGCTCCTGACACCACTTCCCAGGCAACCTGGAGGTGAAAGCCTTCGGCCTACTTTCTTTTCAGATTTCAGCAAGGGTGAACAGTCTGGGTCTCTGTGGTTTCTTTCTTGTGAAAAGCCTGAACATTCTCACTGAGGAGGAAGGTCTTGGGTCCAGGAGAGTCTAGGAAACTTTACAACTTCCCCAGGTTATGTCTCAGGGAGAAAACCTGTTCTTTTGCCGTGGAATGGAGAATTGGGAGGGAGGGTGAGAGGAGGGGAGAGCCCCTGCTGCCTGTGGTATCCTGTGTTTATTTCTACCCATTAGTGTCCCCGGTTTGATGTGGAACCGGAAGTGTGGCCTGCCCTCAATCCCACTTCCTCCTCCCCAAGGAGCTGCTGACAGGGAGGGGAGAGGGCATCAAAAGGCTGGCTTACCAGCACCAACCCTGGGGCCCTGGTTCTGCCACCAGCTGTGCAGGGGGTCGTGGGGGATTCAGTGCACAATCTACCTTTTTTTTCTCCCCCAAACATGGAGCTTCCGCCCTTTGGTTGAGAACCTCTGAAATGCTGTGCAGAACTCTAAATGGAGAAGGGTCTGTGGCTTTCGCCAGTGGCTGAAAGAGTCCCCTGACCCCGTGAGAACACAAGGTCATGCCTGAGAGCCCTGTTCTCTGACGCTGGGCACCACAGGGGCCATTTCCTGGACTTGCCATTTGTCAGGGTTTTATGTAGTCTCTTTTCTCAGTGATCTCCCACTCAGACATCTGCCCAGAGCCCTCTGATCGCCCTCCAGGACTCCTGCCACCCACGACTACTATTCTTTTCATTTAACAAAGCCTTGTTTATGGCTGCTGAGTCAAGAGGTCAAGTTCCCCCAGAGTGACACTGCCACCTCTCACTAGCTGGTCACCAGTGTATGTGCCTTCCACAGCGTGTTCTTCGGCAGTGTGGGGGGTGAGCCCCGAGGACACTGTTGGGAGCTGGGCAGCAGACACCCCAGCCTTTGCTCCACCCAAGACTTTCCTCCTCAAGTGGGGAGAAGGTTCGGGATTTAAAAAAAAAAAACCGGGGCACCTGGGTGGCTCAGTCGGTTAGGCGGCCGACTTCGGCTCAGGTCATGATCTCGCGGTCCGTGAGTTCGAGCTCCGCGTCGGGCTCTGTGCTGACAGCTCAGAGCCTGGAGCCTGTTTCAGATTCTGTGTCTCCCTCTCTCTCTGCCCCTCCCTTGTTCATGCTCTGTCTCTCCCTGTCTCAAAAATAAATAAAACGTTAGAAAGAAAGAAAGAAAGAAAGAGAAAGAAAACCAAACCACCGTGACCCAGAGTGTTTGCCCCCATTGAAATATCTGAAAGGAAAGTAGGCCAAAGGTTTTTTTCATCCAGGCTGCCTGGAAGTGGTGCTTCTCGGCAGGAGCTGAGCAGCCCTGGAAGTGGGCCCGGCTTCCTCTTCCCAGCCCTTCCCTGTGCCCCTGCTTCTTGTCTCCTCTAAACAGATTCAGCCCACTGAGCAACCCACTGAGAGCCCAGGAACGGGTGGGAGGATGTGGAAGCATCATCTAAAATGAACCCAGTTGGGGGCGCCTGGGTGGCGCAGTCGGTTAAGCGTCCGACTTCAGCCAGGTCACGATCTCGCGGTCGGTGAGTTCGAGCCCCGCGTCGGGCTCTGGGCTGATGGCTCAGAGCCTGGAGCCTGTTTCCGATTCTGTGTCTCCCTCTCTCTCCGCCCCTCCCCCGTTCATGCTCTGTCTCTCTCTGTCCCAGAAATAAATAAACGTTGGAAAAAAAAAAATTTTTTTAAATGAACCCAGTTGTTGGTTTGCTCTACACGCCACACCGTCCCAGCGCCAAACCTTCCTAAGATTTTCTTTAGTCTCTTCCTCCTCTGAGTGCTTAGCTCCGCTTCCCCCACCACCAAACCAGGAGCTCCCCCAGCGCAGAGACCAAGTCTGGGTCAGGTTGCATGCACCTGCTGCATTGAAGAAGAGCTCTAAAGGAATGCCACAGGAATCCGTGGGTCTCCCGTTTCCTTCCCTGATAGTGGGGGCAGGACCAGACAGAGGGGCCAGAAGGCAGCGAGGAGCCAACGGTCCACATGCGCCAGCTGGGCAGGGCTCGGCACTATCCCTCTCCCCCAGTCCCAGTGACAAACAGGAGGGCTTCCCCCTGACTGCCAAGGGCTGAAGGGGGCACTTTTGCCAAGCGATGGTAATCAGAGTGAACCTCGGGGGGCTCCCACCACAAAGAGGGGGTCAGACAACCCTAACCACAAATGTGTGACCTTTGTCTGCAGACCACATGGGACAAGAGAGGGAGTTACTATTTCTACTAAATGCCATATGTCTCCTCTTGGGGTCAGCAGGGACCCTCCTCTGAAGGTACATCTTCACTTTGGTCAGGGACCACTTTGGCCATCTGGGGAAGCCTATGGACCCCTCCTCAGATTCCTGTTTTAAAATACATAAGAGAGGGGTGCCTGGGTGGCTCAGTTGGTTGAGCATCTGGCTTCTGCTCAGGTCATCTCACAGTTTGATCTCACAGTTTGTGGGTTCGAGCCCCGCATCGGGCTCTGTGCTGACAGCTTAGAGCCTGGAGTCTGCTTCGAATTCTGTGTCTCCCTCTCTCTCTGCTCCTCCCCTGCTCATGCTCTGTCTCTTTCTTTCCTTCAAAAATAAATAAAAACATTTAAAAAATTTAAAAATAAAAAAATAAAATAAAATACATAAGAGATACATAAAATTTCAATTAAAACACTCATATTGAATACCAGTAATCAAAATATTTTTAAATTGTGATATAGTGATATATGTGCAACTTTATCCATGCATCAACTAACAAAATCTAGGAGCAAGTCTGATACTTCCCTTAATTTTGAGTGAGAGTAAACTTAAATGATATTTCAAGATACCCACAACAACCATAAAGTAATATGAAAATATCTGTGGTTTCTAAGGGTGACAAAGTCACCATTGACATTACTGTGGTTTGACACCTACATCCATAATGGAATAAAATGCTCAATTTCAGTTAGAGGTTGGTAGAAATTGAGGTGTAATTTTTCCCAGGCAAGTTCACAGACACCTTCAAAATCAATTTTTGTATCCTCAGCCCTGGTCCTTCCACAGCACTGGTTCTCAACCACAGGCGGTGGTTCTCAAATCTGACTGCACACTAGGTGCACCCCCCCCCCACCTGACCTCCTGAATGCAGTCCCCGAGGGTGGGTCCTGGCATCCTGTTATGCTTTGTTTTGTTAATTCCCCAGGGGATTTTAGATTCTACCTTGCAGCCAGGGTGGAGAGCCACCAGCTAGAAGAGCAGAATCTGGGGCGCCGGGGTGGCTCAGTCAGGTAAGTGTCCAACTTCGGCTCAGGTCATGATCTCATGGTTTCTGAGTTCCAGCCCCGCGTCCGGCTCTGTGCTGACAGTTTGGAGCCTGGAGCCTACTTTGGATTCTGTGTCTCCCTCTCTCTCTGCCCCTCCCCTGCTCTCTCTCTCTCTCTCTCTCTCTCAAAAATAAATAAAGATTTAAAAAATTTTTAGAAGAGCAGAATCAAGGGAATGAGCCCCAATGGGTTAAAGGGCCGGGCACAAGAGCAAGCCTGAACTCTCTGCGCCCATGACTGGAGCATGCGCATTGCTGCCCACCATCAAGTCTTTACCGACTGGGTGCTGGTCCAGTCTGGGTGTTGTGTTGGGCATAGAGAACACCATGGAGGCCATCTTAGACCCACACTCCCTCTGGCCTCGGGCTGGTGATGCTCTTTCTTGGGTAGGGCCTTCCCTCTGAGCTGTCACACCCTTCATGGTAGTGCCCACTCTCTTTTCTTTTTTTTTTTTGCTTTTAATTTTTTTAAATGTTTATTTTATTATTTTTGAGAGAGAGAGAGAGACAAAGAGTGAGCGGGGGAGGGGTAGAGAGCGAGAGGGAAACACAGAATCTCAAACAGGCTCTAGGCTCTGAGCTGTAGGCATAGAGCCCGACACGGGGCTCGCACTCGGGAATAGCGAGATCATGACCTGAGTCGAAGTCGGACACTTAACCGACTGAGCCACTCAGGCGCCCCACCACCCACTCTCTTTTCAAGCTCCACACCCTGGTCCTTCCACAGTCTCTCCTCACCTCCCTCACCCCTAGGCAACTGCCTTGAACAACTCCAGGAGCACCACTTGCTTTGTGTTCTATGAAAATGGCGCCCCCTAGAGTTGTGCAAGGACAGAAACTGCCCGTCCAGCTCTGCATCCGGCTCTCTTCCTGCTGCCTTTCTGCTTCTGGCACCAAACCTGGCACACCCTAGAGGAGGTCTAAAGAATTCCTTCCTGGGGCACCTCGGTGGCTCTGTCAGTTAAGTATCTGACTCTTGATTTTGGCTCAAGTCATGATCCCAGGGTCGTGGGATTCAGCCCCACATCAGGCTCCAGGCTGAGCATGGAGCCTGCCTGGGATTCTCTCTCTCTCTTCCTTGGCCCTTCTCTCCCACTCATGGTATCTCTTTCTTCTTCTCTCAAAATAAATAAATAAATAAATAATAAATAAACAAATTAAAAGAAGAAGAAGAATTCCTTCCTGCTCTCTGCATCTCAGTTCTCATGTGCGAGAAGGCACAGGGAGTAATCAATCATTCTGGACTCTCCCAGTTCGACCATTTAAGGTTCTTCTCCACAACCTGTTCACTTGTTTATTCATTTTGTTTTATAAATATGTGAGTACCTACTAGGTGCCAGGCACTATTCTAGGTGCTTGGGGTATATCAGTGAAGAAAGGTACAAATCTTTGCCCTTGTGGAGTTTATAATTTATTAGGCTGGAGGTGGGCAGTAGGGAAGACACGAAGAAATACATGAGGCTTAAGGAAATTATAGAATGTTGTAGGAGAAATGGGAGTGGGATGCACTCTTAGATGAGGTGGTCAGGGGAGCTCACCCGAGAAGGGGACATCTGAGTGAAGACCTGAAGGAGGGGAAGGAGAGAGCCAGATGGAGAACCCACGCATGCAGAAGCCTGTGGGCCACTTGCCCCTTTTCAGAGAAAAGCAGAAGCCATCCTCAAACTCGGGAGAGACTGAAAGTGTCAGACCTATGGCTGAGGGAAACAAGGAAGAAAAGGAAGAAGGGGTTTTAGGACCTTGAGCTTCAAGAGTAAGTAGCAAAGAAAAACCCCAATTCCGTTCTTATTGTCTGGGAACGACAATATGACAATGGCATTGGACCAGTCCAGTAATAGTCAGGGCTAACCAGCCTCCACCCCAGTCAAACAATGGGGAAAACAAGGCTGGAGGAAGTGAAACTTATGAGCTAGAAGCCTTGGAAGGCCCCTCCCCACTGCCACCCTGACCCTAGGCCAGCAGCTCTGGACAGAGAGGCTGGATGCCCTGCTCCCAGCCCAGGCCTTCTGGCAGCTCAGCTCATCTTAGCCCTGGCACCTTTGGCGGGTAACCCATCACCTGTGCTCTCCCTGTGTTCCTTGAGCTAATTAAGCACTGTCCTAATCCAAAGACTTCGTGCTTGCTCTTATCTGGGCCCTGAATCTCTGACCCAATACTTCTGTAACTCACTGTGCTCTTCCCAAGTGTTGCCTCAGAATGGTCTTTCCTGCCCATCCCCTCTACCCAGCACCTCTGCCACCTGTTCATCTCTGCCCCACCACACACGCTGCTTACCTCAACCCAGAATTGTATTATATACTGATGTATTGATTGTCTCCATCACTAGAAAGTGAGCTCCATGGAGGTAAAGACTGTGCCATTTTCATCATTGTGTCCCTAGAGTCTAGACCAGTGCCTGACATACACTAAACACTCAGTTCTGCCTTTCCTGGGGTTAGGGGATGATGGGGAAACTACCCAAGCACTAACCAGATTCTTTGGAAATATTTTCCTGACAAAGATACTCACCAACTGTACTGGATTAAATAGGGTCCCTCCCAAATTCATATCTACTGGAACCTCAGAAAGTGACCTTGCTTGAAAATAGGGTCTTTGCAGATGTAATCAAGTTAAAATGAAGTCATACTGGATTTGGATGGGCCCTATGCCAATTGTCCTTATAAGAAGAGGAAATTTTGGACACAGAGGGAAGAAGATGTGAGACAGAGGGAGAAGGCCATGTGTTCACGGTGGCAAAGACTGGAGTGATGCATCTACAAGCCAAGGATTGCTGGCCACCGCCAGAAGCTGGGAAGAGGACAGAGGATCCTTCCCTAGAGGCTTCAAAGGGAGCACGGCTCTGCTGACACCTGATTTCTGACTTCACATCTCCAGAACTGTAAAAGAATACATTTGTTTAAGCCAGCCAATTCGTGGAACTTTGTTAGGGCTGCCCTGGGATACTAATATACCAGTGTTACCGGGAATTCTGATCCCAAAAGTGCCACTTCATTTGCTGGATGCCCAACCTTGGAAAGACCCAGAAACATCAGACCTGTCCCTGCCCTCAAGGAGCTTTCAGTCTAGTTTGGAGAAGACATGACTTACAGCTTGTTGCTGCAAAGATTTCTCTGCCCATTCTTGTAACTGCTTCCTGCAGAAAGAGGATGTGAAGCTTGCATCACTTCCTTGTATGTGAAGCATGCCATACTCGTTGTGACGAGCACGTGATACCTGAGGGGAAAGGGCCTGAGTTCCCACCAACAGGATGTCATCCCAGAGCAGCGCTGTTCAATTGATACACTGTGCTGGCCACATATGTCATTTCAAATGTTGTAGTCACATTTTTAAAAAGCAGAAAGAAACAGGTAAAAACAATTTTAATAAAATATTCTATTGGGGCGCCTGGGTGGCTCAGTCAGTTAAGCGTCCGACTTCGGCTCAGGTCATGATCTCACAGTCCGTGAGTTCGAGCCCCGCGTCAGGCTCTGTGCTGACAGCTCAGAGCCTGGAGCCTGTTTCAGGTTCTGTGTCTCCCTCTCTCTCTGCCCCTCCCCTGTTCATGCTCTGTCTCTCTCTGTCTCAAAAATAAATAAACGTTAAAAAAATAAAAAAATAAAATATTCTACTTAGCCCCAAATGTCAAATATATCTTTTAATATGTAATCAACATAAAAATTACTAATGATATACTAAGCAAAATGAGTCCTTCGGAGAAAGACAAATATTATGTGATTTCACTCCTATGTGGAATTTAAGAAACAAAACAGATGAACACAGGGAAAGGGAAGGAAAAAGATAAAAACAGAGAGGGAGGCAAACCATAAGGGACTCTTAACTAGAGAAAAGAGGGTTGCTGGGGGGGGGGGGGGGGGGAGATGGGCCAAATGGGTGATGGGCATTAAGAAGGGCACTTGGCAGGAATGCTGGGTGTCACAGGTAAGTGATGAATCACTAAGTTCTACTCCTGAAACCAGTACTGCACTATATGTTAACTAACTTAAATTTAAATAAAAACTGGGAAGGAAAAAAATAATAAAAATAAAAATAAAAATTACTAATGAGATATTTTCATTCTCCCATATTAAGTCTTCAAAATCCAGGGTGCGCTTTGCTCTTCGAGCCCATCTTAAATCAGACCAGACATATTTCAAGCGCTCGGTGACCACACGGCGCTAGAAGATGCCACGACGGCTAACACAGAGGCTTCCAGACAGACGCGCAGCATTTAACTTGGGGCCCACGGACCCCTAAGGCTTCACGAAAGAACTTTGGGAAGTCCATTAATTTCCCTGAAACTGTTAGCCAAAATCGGGGTGTATATGCTTTTTCCTGAGGAGAGGGCTGATAGCTTTATTAGTCTTTCCAAGGTGCCTGGGCCCCAAGCAGGTTAGGAACCCCCATAGCAGGTGCAGACTTAAAGGCCCAAGCCTGAGGCCAGCTCCTTCATTTTGCAGCAGGGAGCGCGCAGGCAGAGAGCGGCGCGGCACTCCGGGAGCACCTGCGTCTGGGGACTGGAAGCCGCGCGCCTCACTGGGCGCGCTCCCCCCGCTGCCCCGCCCCCGCGCCGGGTGATGTCAGCGGCGGGGGCGCGCGCGCGCGGGCGTGAGCCGAAGTCAGCAAGCAGCAGTTTCCCCGGCTTCTTGCGACACGTGTGACACATCTCTGCGCTCGTCTTAGTTGTCACACAACTTTCCACGGAAAGAACGGCTTCCTCTTTGTTTGCTCTGGCCTCACCTTCCTCCTCAAGAGTCTGTCCTGTTTCCGCTGGCCTCTCAGAGTGAGGCTTTTTGTAGCAACCCTTCACCCCCACCCCAGGCGGGCCTACGAGGAAGGTTCTTTACAGAGAGGGTCCCCAAATCAGAATCACCTGGAGTCGGGGTGTTGAAAATACAGGTGCCTGGGCCCCAGATCTATTAAACCTGAGTCTCTGGGGAAAGGACCCAGGGGCCCTCTACTGATACTGAGTTTTTCGGGGCGGGGGACTTTGGACTTGCTTCTTTTTCCTAAGGAAAGTGGCATGGCATGAGTGAGAACTGGACTTTGCAGTCACCTGAATTTTGAAGCTGGACTCCTGCCATAGTCTAGCTCTGTGACTTTGGGCAAGTTTTTTTTAACCTCTCTGCCTCTCCATTTCCTTGCATGCAGAATGAAGATAAACTGTGACATTAAATCATCCACAGCTGTAGGACCCCTGCTGTCAGTCCTCCTGGATGCCAGCTTTCTGGGCCCAGCTCTCCCCACACACACCCCTCCACCTCTGTCCCACCCCCCCTGACTTCCCACTCTCCCCTATCTAACTGGGAAGTTCCTTTCAAGCTCAGTGGCTTGAAGAAGAACCAAATGTTTCAGACACCAGCTCACTTACGGTCAAGACACTTCCTTGAGTTCCTCCAAAGATGCCAAAATAAAGATAACCATGTTTATTTTCCCCCAAAGGATGGAAAAAGCATATTTGTGCAACCAATTTCATAGCCTTGATGTGATCCCAAGCCAATACTGCAGGTTTCCCACAAAGCCAGTGTTTGGGATCCTATGATTTCCATCAACAAAAATGTTAACCTTGACCATCAGCCACATTCACGTAGGGATGATTTATTTGTAAAGGTCGATAAATTCCCAAGTAACAGATTGTTTCAGAAAGATCCCCTGAGGGGGTTGACATGAGAAATAAGCCTGGATTCCCCTCTTGCTGGGTAGATAATGGGGGAGCGGGGAGAAGCTCTAGCCGGCTTGATGTCCTGGGAAGTCCTGACATCCCCACTCTACTCCCCTCCCCCTGGTTGTGGACCTCCACTCCAGGCAGGCCAGACCCCTCCTGGCGCCTAAGCACTGCTAGACTGCCCTAGCCCGAGTCCTCATCATCACTGTCCCCCTTTTCCTCTCTGCCCCTTCTCAGCCTTCAAGTCCCACCTCCTTCAAGAAGTTTCCAGGCCACTCCAGCTCCTGAGTTTGCAGGCTCCCTCCTCTGATTTCCCCAAGCCTGAACTACCTGCACTTTCTCCTGGCCTCTGTGCTGGAAGCTGGAAGCCTGGGTTCCCAGGCAGGGCCAGGGTGGAGACCCTGCACAAAAGAAGTCCTCAGTACGATTTTACTGATCACTGGGTTTGATAATGCTGCTTCAAGGAAGAGCAGTGAACATTCAAATAACTTCGATCCTAGACATAAATTATATCAGCCTAAGAACTGGGCCTGTATGACTCATGTTTAGGTCCAGTCCCACTGAATTTGAAGTTGCAAAAGAGAGGAAACAAGGGTTACTACAAAACAGCCTAACCACAGTGCGCACACATCTTGTTTGTTATCTGTATGTGACGCTTTTGGTTTCAGAAACATAGACCTATTGCAAGATTAGTTCTCTGGGCCAGGAACTAGTTCATCTTTATTGGATCAGCTGGAGACAGTGAGGAGTGGGCCTCTACTAAGGGTCTGGATCCTTGTCGCATTCAGAAACACATTTCTATAAAGGGATTTCCCTTCAGTAAAATGAATCACAAAATCAAGGAGGAACTATATTAAGAAGGGAAAAACCCTGTCCAGGGTGTGTTTTTCCTGAGTCATCAGCTTGTTTTACTTTATGGACACAGTGTTGAACTGTGTATTGATTTAGTTTCCCTTTTTTCATTGGCTGCTGGGAAGCTCGGAGTCAATCCTGTGACCCACAAAGTGAGACTGTTGACTGCCTCCATTTTATATTCCCATATTCACTTTTTCCTCCGTTTTGCTCATCACCTTGCTGAAATTTGCCTTAAGTCCTATTTAAAAAAATTTTTTTAATGTTTGTATTTGAGAAAGAGAGAGAAAGAGACCATGCATAAGTGGGGGAGGGGCAGAGAGAGTTGGAGACAGACTCTGAAGCAGGTTCCAGGCTCCAAGCTGCCAGCACAGAGCCTGCCGCAGGGCTTGAACTCATGAACTGTGAGATCATGACCTAAGCCAAAGTCTGGAGCTTAACCAACCAAGCCACCCAGGCACACCATCCTTAAGTCCTATTTAGAATAGGGAGGTTGGGGCGCCTGGGTGGCGCAGTCGGTTGAGCGTCCCACTTCAGCCAGGTCACGATCTTGCGGTCTGTGAGTTCGAGCCCCGCGTCGGGCTCTGGGCTGATGGCTCGGAGCCTGGAGCCTGTTTCCGTTTCTGTGTCTCCCTCTCTCTCTGCCCCTCCCCCGTTCATGCTCTGTCTCTCTCTGTCCCAAAAATAAATAAAAAACATTGAAAAAAAAATTTAGAATAGGGAGGAGGGTAAAAGGAGGAAGGGAAAAAAATGGTCCTTATCCTTGAGGAATCGAGAATAGATATATAAAGGCATAAGTAACAATAATGAAAATATTACAGAAGTTAACATTTATGTAGCATGTATTCAAGGTACTATGATATATATCATCTCACTAAAGTCCCCAACAGGCCCCCAGGTAAGTACAGAACTATTATTTTCCCCCAAATTAGTATTATGGATAAGGAAAGGGCAATGAGAGAGGTCAGCATCACACAGCTGGTGAATGGTGTGGCTGGCACCCAAGCCCAGGTCTCGGTGACACCAAAGGCACCAAATCTACAAAATCACATGTGAGTGAAGGAGCCTTTTGAAGTTCACAGAGAGTCTGTGGAATTAAGGGTTAGAGAGTTCTGGTAAGTCTAGAAAGAAGACTAAAAGTCTAAAAAGACTAAAGTCTGCCAATATCTTTGAATGCCACAGAGAATATCACTAGGTTCTCGGTGCCTGAGTTGTAATGACAAATAGCTAAGATCAAAAAAGCCTGTGGGTCCCCCAACTCTAATGCCACCCATTGCTCCCAAACCCACACCTTGGAAGTGACACTGGGATTGCACACCCCGAGGACAAGGACTGTGTCTTGTTCTAGCACGGCACCTGGCCCGAAGTGGGCTGTTATAATAAGTGTTAAATTAGTAAATGTGTGAGAGGTGCCTGGGTGGCTCAGTCAGTTGAGCGTCTGACTTCGGCTCAGGTCATGATCTCGTAGTTCATGAGTTCGAGCCCCACATCAGGCTCTGTGCTAACAGCTCGGAGCCTGGAGCCTGCTTCAGATTCTGTGTCTCCCTCTCTCTGCCCCTTTCCCATTCATGTTCTGTCTCTCTCTCTCTCTCTATCTCGCAAGGATGAATAAACATTAGAAAAAAATTAAAAAATAAATAAATGTGTGAACAAGTTCACAGACACTTCACAATCATTTCTGGTACTGTGCGCACGAAGAGAGCTATACCCAAACCCGCATAAATGTATTCTGATCACATACATAACACAGACACACAGACACATTCAGTCCTCACAGGTTCCTACAAAGGCCCTGCCTTTTCCATTATAACATTGCTCACATAAGTGCTACACAGTTTTTCAAATTTTAGTGAAAAGGGAAAAAAATAGCAAGCTATTTTATATCTACGGTAAAGTAGAAGATTCCAGGGCCTAAGTAGGCAGTTCATATTTAGATGGTTGGGACATTGGTTTCTGCCAGTCAGGAGAGCCCAGGCTGACATGGAATCAATAAGACACGGGGGATCAGCTCCTGGGGAGCCCGTCACCAGGAAAGGCCATGGGAGTCTCTGGACTTTTCACTCCCAGCGTTTTTGCTCCATTGAGCCCCTGATTACGCTTTTAGTCAACAAATACCATTAACAATTGGAAGGCAGAATAGCATAGTGAGTAAACTCCAGGGCATTGGAGTCCAAACTGCGCTCAGTTCCCCTTTCAGACACTGTACTAGTGAATGTTCTCCAGAGAAACAGAATGTGCATATATATACAGAAAGAGGGCGGGGTGGGGGGGCTATGTTCAAGGCAGTCTGGAAATTCAATTCCTTCCTCCTAGTGGACCTCAGTCTTTTCTTTCAAGATCTCAACTGATTGGTTGAGGCCTATCCACATTATGGAAGGTAATCTGCTTTACTCAAAGTCTACCGATTTAAATATTAATCTCATCTGCCATAAACCGATTGTGCACCCCTCAAAATTCATATGTTGGAACCCTAATTCCAATGATATGGTATCGGAGTATTAGGAGCTGGGGACTTTGGGAGGTAATTGAATTATGAGGGTAGAGCCTTCATGAATAGGACTAATGCCCCTATAAGAACAGACCAGAGAGCTGTCTCATTCTGAGCCTGTAGCCAGAAAAGGGCCGCCTGCAACCCAGAAGAGGGTTCACACCAGAGCTCAACCATGCTGACACCCTAATCTCAGACTTCCAGCCTCCAGAACTTTGAAAAATCAATTTCTATTGCTTATAAGCCACCCAGTCTATGGTACTTTGTTATAGCAGCCCCAATGGACTAAGGCATCATCTCAGAAATAGCTTCCCAACAATATCTACACTGGTGTTTGACCAAATAAACACCCAGCCAAGCTGACACATAAAATTAACTCTCTTGAACACTTACTAGCTTTGCGATTTGGGCCTCAGTGACAATACCTGCTTCGTAAAGTTGTTGGCAGGGTCAGGCAGGGGCCCATACATGAGTGCTGCACCCAGCACATGGTGGAGGGGTCGGGTCTGAGTGGGGCCCCAGCAGTGGAGTTAGGAAGGGAGGCCAGGCCTCTGGATTCTCATGAATGTGTCAGGAGCAGCTGAGCCACCTTTACAACCAGGTACACGCCTCCTGCGGGGCTCAGTAGCAGGGACACATCCTCATGACTCACTCCTTTTGGCAACACAGAAGCCACAGGTAAGAGTCGTCTCTCTCTACATGGCCTGACCATAAGGTCACTTTTGAGTCCTCCCTGAGGGCAGCGATGCTAATGCACTAGCTGAGGGGAGACCATATTCCATTCTGAGGAGAGCCAACTCCGGTGACCTGTCTCTGTGCCCTTTGTCACCCTACAGGAAGGATGAGCCATCATTAAGAGGCTCTCACCAGAATTCACCTTGTACGAGAAAGCTAAGTCTAAAAATACACAGCTTATAGCAAAAGCACAAAAGAAATTTCTCTCCCCAAGAATTCAAGTTTCAGGGTGCCTGGGTGGCTCAGTTGGTTAAGCATCTGACTTCAGCTAAGGTCATGATGTCCTTGTTCATGGGTTCGAACCCCACATTGGGCTCTGTGCTGACAGAGTCTGGAGCCTGCTTCAGATTCCCTGTCTCACTCTCTTTGCCCCTCCCCTGCTCTCATGCTCTCTCTCTCTCTCTCTCTCTCTCTCTCAAAAATAAATATTAAAAAAATTTAAAGTTTCTCTTATTGCCTTTCCTTCTTATCCCTCGACATCTCACATCTAAGTCTGTTTAGAACCTCCAGATGATTTCTGGCCTCCGGGCTGCCCTTGATCCATCTTGTCCAGCAGCTGCTATTTGTGGATTTCTCTTGCTGTCTTCTACCCAACATTCCTTGTGCTTTTTTTTTTAATTATGGTTACATATTATTTTTATTTTAAAAATGTTAAGGCAAATAATTTAATATGGCACATAGTGTTCCCATGTGTATATCATATGGCACTTTATGCAATAATTTATATCCCCTGAAAATCTATAGTTCAATCCATTTGTTCAAAGTGAATCATATTTAAAGTACTCAGGAGAACTATACAACAAAGAACTCTTTAAGACAGTAGTTCTCAAACTGGAACTTGCATCAGAGTCACCTGTAGGGGTGGTGAAAATTTGTTTTATTTTTATTTTTATTTAATTTTATTTTGTAATTTACATCGAAGTTAGTATATTGTACAATAATGATTTCAGGAATAGATCCCAGTGATTCATCCCTATGTATAACACCCAGTGCTCATCCCAACAAGTGTCTTCCTTAATACCCCTTGCCCATTTATCTCATCCCCCCACCCAGAACCCCTCCAGAGACCCTCAGTTTGTTCTCTGTATTTGAGTCTCTTATGTTTTGTCCCCCTCCCAGTTTTTATATTATTTTTGCTTCCCTTCCCTTATGTTCATCTGTTTTGCATCTTAAATTCCACATATGAGTGAAATCATATGATATTTGTCTTTCTCTGACTAATTTTGCTTAGCATAACACCTTCCAGTTCCATCCACATTGTTGCAAATGGCAAGATGTCATTCTTTTTGATTGCTGACTAATACTCCAGTGTGTGTGTGTGTGTGTGTGTGTGTGTGTGTGTACCACATCTTCTTTATCCATTCGCCTGTCAGTGGATATTTGGGATCTTTCCACACTTTGGCTATTGTTGATAACGCTGCTATAAACGTTGGGGTGCATGTGCCCCTTTGAAACAGCACTCCTGTATCCCTTGGATAAATACCTAGTAGTGCAATTGCTGGCTCGTAGGGTAGTTCTATTTTTGACTTTTTGGGGAAACTCCACACTGTTTTCCAGAGTGGCTGCACCAGTTTGCATTCCCACCAGCAGTGCAAAAGAGATCCTCTTTCTCTGCATCCTCGCCAACATCTGCTGTTGCCTGAGTTGTTAATGTTAGCCATTGCCATTCTGACAGGTGTGAGGTGGTATCTCACTGTGGTTTTGATTTGTATTTCCCTGATGATGACTGATGTTGAGCATCTTTTCATGTGTCGCTTGGCCATCTGGATGTCTTCTTTGGAGAAGTGTCTATTCATGTCTTTTGCCCATTTCTTCACTGGATTATTTGTTTTTTGAGTGTTGAGTTTGATAAGTTCTTTATAGATTTTGGATACTAACCCTTTATCTGACATGTCATTTGCAAATATCTTCTCCCATTCCGTTGGCTGCCTTTTAGTTTTGCTGATTGTTTCCTTCACTGTGCATAAGCTTTTTATTTTGATGAGGTCCCAATAGTTCATTTTTGCTTTTGTTTCTCCTGCTCTAGAGATGTGTTGAATAAGAAGTTGCTACAGCTAAGGTCAAAGAGGTTTTTGCTTGCTTTCTCCTCTAGGATTTTGATGGCTTCCTGTCTTATGTTTAGGTCTTTCATCCATTTTGAGTTTATTTTTGTGTATGGTGTAAGAAAGTGGTCCAGGTTCATTTTTATGCATATTGCTGTCCAGTTTTCCCAGCACCATTTGCTGAAGAGACTGTCTTTTTTTCCATCGGATATTCTTCCTGCTTTGTCAAAGATTAGTTGGCCATACGTTTGTGGGTCCATTTCTGGGTTCTCTATTCTGTTCCATTGATCTGAGTGTCTGTTCTTGTGCCAGTACCATACTGTGGGGAATAAGTTTAGGAATTCCCTAAGCTTGCACCGATGGGTTAACAAGGCATAAAGAATTAGAAAGCCATAGGATGAACACACTGAAGTTTGGGTAAACAAGATTAGGTAAATAAGACTAGGTAAACCTCCAGTATAGGTAAGTGGGGCAAAGACCCCTAATATAGGAAAATGGGGCAAAGACCCCCAGTATAGATAAATCGGGGCAAAGGTCCCAGTACAGGACAAAGGTATAGGAATAGGAAATCTCAGGATGAAAACATCCAAGATGAGGTAAACAAGATTAGGTATTCAGGGCAGAAACACCTCCCCAATTTAGTACAATAGCAGAAAGCTGCTTTCACAGGAAGGAAGGACCAAATTAAGTAAACAGGTAAATAGGACTATAGACCACTGCGGGGTGGAAGTTGCCCAGAGTGGAGCTAATTAGCAAAAGAAAGGTGCCTTGTTGACCCTGAGGTAGCATGTTCTTTCTTCTCCCCTAAACCAGTTTAGGTAAACAGAGGTGGTGCTTCATGTCTGCTGTAACCAATCTTCTGCCTGGTGCCAGGATTTTGTTTTGTATTAACCCAAACCACTAACACCGCATATCTCCAAAACTCCCTTTCCCTCATGCTCATGAGTTAATTGTTCACGATTTCATTGTCTCTTTGCACACGCCCGTCACCACGTTTGTAAGCCTTCTGATCCTAATAAAAACAGAGCAAGGACCCTTACTCAGGGCTGTTGTCTTCTCCTGGACATTAGCCTCTCTCATTTTTAATCCTGTGTCCCGCTTTCTTGCTGGACAAGAGAGAACTCCAGACCCAGAGTCTACTACACCATACTGTCTTGATGATTACAGCTTTGTAATACATCTTGAAGTCCGTGATTGTGATGCCTCCACCTTTGGTTTTCTTTTTCAGGCTTGCTTTGGCTATCTGGGGTCTTTTCTGGTTCCATACAAATTTTAGGATTGTTTGTTCTAGCTCTGTGAAGAATGCAGGTGTTATTTTGATAGGGATTGCATTGAATATGTAGATTGCTTTGGGTAGTATTGACATTTTAACAATATTTGTTCTTCCAATCCATGAGCATGGAATATTTTTCCATCTTTTTGTGTCTTCTTCAATTTCTTTCATAAGCTTTCTATAGTTTTCAGTGTATAGATTTTTCATCTCTTTGGTTAGATTTATTCCGAGTTATTTTATGGGTTTTGGTGCAATTGTAAATGGGATTGATTCTTTGATTTCTCTTTCTGTTGCTTCATTATTGGTGTATAGGAATGCAACCAATTTCTGTACATTGATTTTATATTCTGTAACTGCTGAATTCATGGATCAGTTTTAGCAGTTTTTTTGGTGGAAACTTTTGGGTTTTCCATACAGAGTATCATGTCATCTGTGAAAAGAAAATTTGACTTCCTCCTTGCTGATTTGGATGCCTTTTATACCTTTGTGTTGTCTGATTGCTGAGGCTAGGACTTCCAATACTGCATTGAATAACATTGGCAAGAATAGAAATCCCTGTTGTGTTCCTGACCTTAGGGGGAAAGCTTTAAGTTTTTCCCCATTGAGGATGATATTAGTGGTGGGTCTTTCATATATGGCTTTTATGCTCTTGAGTTGTGTTCCTTCTATTGCTACTTTCTGGAGGGTTTTTATCAAGAAAGGATGCTGTATTTTGCCAAATGCTTTCTCTGCATCTATTGAGAGGATCATGTGGTTCTTGTCCTTTCTTTTATTTACATGATGTATCACATTGATTCATTCACAGATATTGAACCAGCCCTGTATATCCCAGGTATAAATCCCACTTGGTCATAGTGAATAATTCTTTTAATGTATTGTTGGCTAGTGTCTTGTTGAGGATTTTTGCATCCATCTTCATCAGGCAAATTGGTCTATAGTTCTCGTTTTTAGTGGGGGTCTTTGGTTTTGGAATCAAGGTAATGTTGGCTTCATAGAATGAGTTTGGAAGTTTTCCTTCCATTTCTATTTTTTGGAACAGCTTCAAAAGAATAGGTATCAATTCTTCTTTGAATGTTTGGTAGCATTCCCTCAGAAAACCATTTCAGTCCTGGACTCTTGTCTTTTGGGAGATTTTTGATTACTAATTCGATTCCTTTACTGGTTATGGATCTGTTCAAATTTTCTATTTCTTCCTGTTTCAGTTTTGATAGTTTATGTCTCTAGGAATTTGTCCATTTCTTCCAGATTGCCCAATTTATTGGCATATAATTGCTCATAATATTCTTTTATTATTGTTTGTATTTCTGAAGTGTTGGTTGTCATCTCTGCTCCTTCATTCTTGATTTCATTTATTGGGTCCTTTCCTTTTTCTTTTTGATCAAACTGGCTAGGTGTTTATCAATTTTGTTAATTCTTTCAAAGAACCAGCTCCTGGTTTCATTGATCTGTTCTACTGTTGTTGTTGTTGTTGTTTCAATAGCATTGATATCTGCTCTAATCTTTATTATTTACTGTCTTCTGTTGGTTTTGTGTTTTATTTGCTGCTCTTTTTCCAGCTCTTTAAGGTGTAAGGTTAGGTCGTATTTCTGAGACCTTTCTTTCTTCTTTTGGAAGGCCTGGATTGCTATATACTTCCCTCTTATGACCACCTTTGCTGTGTCCCAGAAGTTTTGGGCTGTGGTGTTATCATTTTCATTGGCTTCCATGTACTTTTTAATTTCCTCTTTAACTTCTTGGTTAGCCCATTTATTCTTTAGCAGGATGTTCTTTAGTCTCCAAATATTTGTTGTCTTTCCAAATTTTTTCTTGTGGTTGACTCAGAGTTTCATAGCATTGTGGTCTGAAAATATGCACGCTATGATCTCAATCTTTTTGTACATGTTGAGGGCTGATTTGTGTCCCAGTGTGTGACCTATTCTGGGGAATGTTCCATGTGCATTCAAGAAGAATGTGTATTCTGCTGCTTTAGGATGAAATGTTCCAGATATATCTGTTAAGTCCATCCGGTCAAGTGTGTTATTCAAAGTCATTGTTTCCTTGTTGATTTTCTGTTTAGATGGTCTGTCCATTGTTGTAATTGGGTATTGAAGCCCCCTACTATTATGGCATTATTGTCAACGAGTTTCTTTATGTTTGTGATTAGTTGATTTACATATTTGGGTGCTCTCATGTTGGGGGCATAAGTGTTTACAACTGTTAGGACTTCTTGGTGGATAGACACCTTATTATGATATAATGCCCTTCATCTCTTGTTACAGTCTTTATTTTAAAAATCTAAATTGTCTAATATAAGTATGGCTACTCTGGCTTTGTTTTGGCAACAATTAGCATGATAGATGGTTCTCCATTCCCTTACTGTCAATATGAAGGTGTCTTTAGGTCTAAAATGAGTCTCTGGTAAACAGCATACCGATGGATCTTGTTTTCTTATCCGTTCTGTTACCCTGTGTCTTTTGATTGGAGCATTTAGTCCATTGACATTTAGAGTGAGTACTGAAAGATATGAACTTATTGCCATTGTGTTTCCTGTAGAGTTGGAGTTTCTGGTGGTGTTCTCTGGTCCGTTCTAGTCTTTGTTGCTTTTGGTCTTTTGTTTTGTTTTGTTTCATCTTTTGTCCCCTCAGAGAGTCCCACTTAAAATTTCTTGCAGGGCTGGTTTAATGGTCACAAACTCCTTTAGTTTTTGTTTGTCTGGGAAACTCTTTACCTTTCCTTCTATTTTGAATGACAGCCTTGCTGCATAAAGAACTCTTGGTTGCATATTTTTCCAATTCAGCACATTGAATATTTCCTGCCACTCCTTTCTGGCCTGCCAAATTTCTGTGGATAGGTCTGCTGTGAACGTGATCTGTCTTCCCTTGTAGTTTAAGGACATTTTTTCCCTTGCTGTTTTCATGATTCTTTCTGTGTCTGTGTATTTTGTGAATTTGACTATGATATGCCTTGTTGACGGTTTTTGTTTAATCTAATGGGACTTCTCTGTGCTTCCTGGATTTTGATAGCTGTGTCTTTCCCCAGGTTAGAAAAGTTTTCTGCTATGATTTGCTCACATAAACCTTCTACCCCTTTTTCTCTCTCTTCATTTTCTGGGATCCCTATGATTTGGATGTTTTTCCTTTTTAATGAGTCACTGAGTTCTCTAATTCTTATTCATGCTCTTTTGCCTTAGTTTCCATCTTTTTTCTGCTTCATTATTCTCCATAAGTTTGTCTTCTGTATCGCTGATTCACTGCTCTGCTTCATCTGTCATTGCCACTGTGGCACCCATTCGAGATTGTATCTCGGTTACAACATTTTTAATTTCATCCCGACCAGACTTTACTTCTTTTATCTCCCCAGAAAGGGATTCTATGCTTTTTTCAACCCCAGCTAGTATTCTTATTATCGTGATTCTAAATTCCGGTTAAGACATCTTGCTTGTTTCTGTGTTAAGTCCCTGGCTGTCATTTTCTTCCTGTTCTTTCTTTTGGGGTGAATTCCTTCATTTCATCATTTTGGAGGAAGGAAAAGAATAAAATAAAAAATTAAAATTAAAAAATTAAAAACAACACACACACACAAAAATTAAATAAAGGATGCTAGATCCTAGGTGTGTTTTTGTCTGCTTGTTGAAAGAAGCTTGGTAGAATAGAGAAAAAAGAGAAAGAAAAGAACAGGGGAAAAAAGGGAAAAATAGTAGGAAAACTTTGAAAATTTAAAAATGAATACAATAAAATAGAATAAAATGAAATGATTAAAGTAAAATAGAATTGAAAATTTACAAAAAATAGTATAAAAAATTAAATAAAAATCTTTTTTATAAAAAAGGAAAATGAAAATAATTTTTTTCTCTTTCTGTATTCAATAATAAGAAAAGAAAAAGGAAAAAAATGAATAGATGGACCAGCAAACAGAATGAAATACAATTGAAATTACATCCAGTTTTCCCTAGAAGTCAAACTATGAAGCAGTTTATAGTCCATAAACTATCCAGGCAGAGACTTGTGGTTTTCCTCTAGAGCACAGTTGGCACAGTTGGATAGGGCTTGGTGTAACGGTTCCATTCTCCACTAGATGGTGCTTCTTTGCTTACTGGGGTGGGTAGTTGTGGCACATGTATGCATGTATGTCCATGCTCCAGAGAGGTGAAAATGGCATCACCCAACTACTCAGTCTCTACCATCAGAACTCCATGCTCTCGCTCACTGGCAATCAAGCACCCCTCCTTTGTCCCTGGCTTCTGTCCACTCCCTGCTTCTATGTTGTCCACCACCAAGCTGTCAGCCTGCCAGACGGCACCTCCCTCCTGAGTTTTTATCTCAGATGGCGATGTGCTTCCAAACCCCTCACTTCTGAGGGGCCTCTGACCCTCTGGGGGAGAGTCTCGTGGAGCAATTGCCAGGTGCCAGCCGCCCACAGGAACGTTCACCTGACATTGCTGCTGCAGATGCCCAGAGACTGTGGGTTGGGTGCCAGCCTGCCCCAGAAAAAGTTCACACGATCATGTAGTAGCAGCGTTTCAGGGATTATGGTAAATCACGACACACATCTAGTGCCAGTCTTCACCACCCGCTAATGTTCTTATTGCAACACAAGCAAACGTGGCTGTTCTCCAGGGTCCGCTGGGACCTTTGCCTGTAGGGAGGCCACACAGCCTCTGCCATATGTCCTCTCAGCAAGGGAACCACCTTTCCCCATGTAGCCCGAGGACCCCTCAGACCTCACTGTCTGCTCCTGGGGATTCACCCTTCCCGGCAGAGCTCCACCAGGTTTCAGGCTGCAGAGTTTCAGACTCTGCACTTCCCCTGTTTATAGAGTCTTAATGGTATTTAAACCCTCTCCTTTCTCCCTTTCTTGTTCAGTCCTTTATGGGTGTTTCCACTCTTTCTCTCCAGGTACTTTCAGGGGAAGTGCTTTTCCTGTACTCTCACCCCTGTCTCCATCCTCTCTCCACAAGCAAAAACAGCTCCCTACCCTCCATGGCTTCTCTCTCCACCAGTTCTCTGTGCCATGTACCTGCCAAGTTCTGTGGCTCAAGTTGTGTAGATTATTGTGTTAATCCTCAGATAAATTTTCTAGGTGTGCAAGATGGTTTGGTGTTGATCTAGCTGCATTTCAGGGACAAGAGAAGCAGAAAACTTCCATGTTGCTCTGCCGTGTTGGCCCCTCCCCTCCAAGGGCCTGTGGCTGTGGCCCCACGCTCCTCTGCACCTCTCTGCCCCTGCTTCCAACAACCCTGCACCCCTGTCCCCGCCGCCTCTCAGCTGCCTCTTGGGGGAGTCTCCTGATGAAAATTTAGATTGCTGGGCCCCACCCCAGAGCTTCTGATTGAGTAGATCCGGGTGGGGCCTAGGAGTCTGCATTTCCAACAAGTTTCCAGGTGCTGCTACTGCTGCTGATCCAGGGACCATACTCTGAGAACCACTGTTTTAAGGAAATAACTTCCAATTTAAATTTTCTATTAAATCAAATTGCCATACACAGTTTGCTTCACATGAACTTCATGTGCACAGCAGTATCATCTCATTCAAGCTGGACACCAGAACTGAGAAGCTTAGAGAACACATGGGTAGCTCAAAGAGGTTGGTGACTGAGAGTTGATATCTTCCTCCTCCGTGGGCATGGCATAAGGAGTCCTTATTATTATTATTATTATTGGTCTGCACTCTTCTAAATTTAAAAGATGATGGATACTCAATCTAAGCATGAGAGGCAATTTGTTGGGTGAATCGGGGCTTCAGGCACAGCTGGGTTCAGCTGGGTGTCACCATCACCATTAGGAATCTGACTGCATCTGTGGGCTCTGCTTTCCTCATGTCACCTCTGCTTTCAGGAAGGAAGTCTCCCCACATGGTGACACAACAGCCTGAGCAGCTCCACGTGAGGCTCAGACCAGCCTAGTGATCTCTGTGGAGACTAAGCTTCTCTGTGCCCTAAACGGCCCCTTGAGCCAAGTCTACAAAATCACAGGAGGTTTGACCAGAACGGAGTTTTGTCTTCCAGGCCCAGCAGAGTAAAATGAGGTGTGTGTGTGTGCTCTTTCCCCTGTACCCTCTAGAGCTTGAATGATGGATGCTTTGCAAACCAGGGAGTGATCTGTGATTCTTCCTGAGTCCCACGACACCACTAACCACAGAAACGAAGCCTAAGTTAAAGTGACTTGGGAGAATCAGTGCTCTTCTCTGGACCTTGGTTTTTCCCATCTGTAAGGTCAGGAGCTTGTGCTGTGTGTTCCATCTCACAGCTTGGTCGGAAAAATTCAAACTAAAATAACACTGAGATCCCATTTTCATCCATCAAATAAGCAAAAAGCTGCAAAAAGTGACATCTAACAGAGAAGATGCGGGGAAATTGATATATTTGTGTGTTACTTGTGAAAATGTGAATTGCTACAACTCTTGGGGAGAATAATGTGGCAATATCTTAAAATGAAAAATATGTGCACTGTTAGGGGACTATTGACCCACAGGGGGACAAGGCAGGCCCCTCAGGTGCTGGCAATGTTCTGGGGATTTGTTTTATCTTATTTTTGAAGTACAGTTGACACATGATGTTACATTAGTTTCAGGTATATAACAGTGATTTGACACATTTATACATCATGCTGTGTTCCCCACAAGTGTAGCTACCATCTGTCACCATACAATGCTGTTATAATACCACTGACTATATTCCCTATGCTGTACCTTTCATCCCTGACTTATTCATTCCTTATCTGGAAGCCTCTACCTCTCACTCCCCTCCCCCCATTTTGACCATCCCCTTAACCACTCCCTCCATCAGTTTGTTCTCTGTATTTATGAGTCTGTTTCTGCTTTGTTATTGTTATTTTTATTGTTCATTTGTTTGGGTTTTTAGATCCTACATATAAGTGAAATTATATGGTATTTGTCTTTCTCTGACCTAGCATAATACCTCTAGTTTCACCCATGTTACAAATGGCACGATTACATTCTTTTTATGGTTGAATAATATTCTATTGTGTGTGTGTGTGTGTATACACACATATCACATATTCTTTCTTCATTTTTCTATCAATGGACACTTAGGTTTTTCCATATCTTGGCTATTGTAAATAATGCTGCAATGAACATAGGAGTGCATTTATCCTTTCAAATTAATGTTTTTGTTTTCTTTCTTTGGATAAATACCTAGTAGTGGAATTAATGGATTGTATGGTATTTCTATTTTTAACTTTTTGAGGAAACTCCACACTGTTTTCCACAGTGGCTGCAGCAATTTGCATTCCCACAACAGTGCACAAGCGTTCCTTTTTCTCCATCTTTGCCAACACTTGTTATTTCTTTGTCTTTTTGATACTAGCCATTCTCACAGGTGTGAGGTGATATCTCACTGTGGTTTTGATATGCAATTCCCTGCTGATTAGTGATGTAGAGCATCTTTTTATGTATCTATTGGCCATCTGTATGTCTTCCTTGGAAAATGTTCAGGTCCTCTGTTTTTAATCAGATTATTTGCTTTGTTAGTGTTATATAAGTTCTTTCTATATTTCGGATGCTCTTTATCAGATATATCATTTGCTTAGAACTTCTCCCACACAGTCGGAGGTTGCCTTCTCATTTTGCTGATGGTTTCTTTCACTGTGCAAATGCTTTTTATTTTGGTATAGTCCCATAGTTTATTTTGCTTTTATTTCCCCTTGCCCGGGGAGACCTATCTGGAAAAATGTTGCTAAGGCTGATGTCAAAAAGATTACTGCCTCAGTTTTCTTCTAGAAGTTTTATGGGTTTAGGTCTCACATTTAGGTTTTAATCCATGTTGAATTTATTTTTGTGTGTGATTGAAGAAGGTGGTCCAGTTTCATCCTTTTGCATGTAGCTGTCCAGTTGTTCCAACACTATTTATTAAAGAGACTGTCTTTTCCCCACTGCATATTCTTGCCACCTCGGTCATAGATTAATTGACCATATAAGCATGGGTTTATTTCTGGACTCTATTACATTGTATCAATCTATGTCTCCATTTTTGTGCCAGTGCCATACTGTTTTATTATAGCTTTGTAGTATATCTTGAAATCTGGGGTTGTGATACATCCCATTTTGTTCTTTCCCAAGATTGCTTTGGCTGGTGGAGTCTTTTGTGGTTCCACACAAAATTTATGATTATTTGTTCTAGTTCTGTGAAAAATACTATTGGTATTTTGATAGGGATTGCTTTGAATCAATGTTCTGCTTCTTTTTTATTTTTATCTTTTATTTTATTTTTATTTATTTTGAGAGAGAGAGAGAGAGAGAGAGAAGGAGGGGCAGAGAGAGGGAGACACAGAATCCCAAGCAGGCTCAGCACTCACAGGGCGGAGCCCAGTGTGGAGCTCAAACCCATGAATCATGAGATAGTGACCTGAGTCGAAATCAAGAGCTGGACACATAACCAACTAAGCCACCCAGGCGCCCCAATGTTCTGCTTCTTTTTTTTTTTTTTAATGTTTATTTATTTTTGAGAGAGAGACAGAGTGTGAGCAGGGGAGGGGCAGAGAGAGAGGGAGACACAGAATCTGAAGCAGGCTCCAGGCTCTGAGCTATCAGCACAGAGCCTGACACGGGCTCGAACTCACAAACCATGAGCTCATGACCTGAGCCAAAGTCGGACGCTTAACTGACTAAACCACCCAGGTGCCCCTGTTCTGCTTCTTGATCTGAGTTCTGATCACACTTTTGTGTTCTATTTGTGAGAATTCATTAAATCACACATTTCTTATGATGCATTTTTGGGTACATACGTTATACTTCAATAGAAAGTTAAAATAATATATACAATTCCTTTGATCCAGTTATTCTAGTTTTAGAAATCTATCCTATAAAAATAAAAGCATCAATATGTGTCAATACATAAGGATTCATTCACAAGCACGTTGATTGGTTTACATAAAAACTGAAAACAACCTGACTGTTCACCAAGGGAAACAGGTGAATAGACAAGTTATATCCATGCTATGAAATCAGATGCAGCTTATAAAAAAAAGTTGTTATCAATCTGTCTTGAGCTGGAGAAAGGTTTATGATAAATCATTGAGTTGGGGGGGAGGAACAAGTTGCAGAGTAAAAGGTATGATTCCATTTTTGTAGAAGAACAAAAAGAAGGAACTTGCATCCGTGTTCATATGTTTGAATATATGTACTTCAGCATAGATAGGGGTAGAAGGGCACCCACCACACTGTTAACTTAGATTCCCTCAGGAGTTCAAGGCTGGAGAAAAACGAAGGGAGGTTTTCATTTGTCTCCATACTTGACTGGTTATAACCAGCGTCTATTATTTTAATTTAAAAAATTTAATAAACCAAGAAAAAGGCAGATATGGGACCTAGGAAAGAGCGGCTCCACCCTGAAAAAGCACCGAAGAATGTCCAGGGATGACAGCTGAGCATGGAATCTGAAGAATAATCCCTGCAGACTGAAGCAGGAAGAAGGGATCCTGGAGGGAGGTCTTTGAGGGGAAAAAGAATGAATAGATGATTATGATGGTGAGTCTGACAACCAGAATATAAGGGCAGATACTGATGGGGGGCAGGGAAGGCATTAGAAACTCCAAAAGAACATAAATCTGTACCCCCTCAAAAAAGAATATAATCACAGTATATTTTACTTAATTCTGCAGTGGGTGATGTTACATACTCATTGTAATGTAGTTTATTTTTTTTTCAAAGTTTATTTATTTATTTTGAGGGAGAAAGAGAGCACACACAGGGCAGGGGCAGAGAGAGCGTGTGCAAGAGAATCCCAAGCAGGTTCTGTGCTGTCAGCGCAGAGCCCAACGCAGGGCTCAAACCCATAAACCGGGAGATCATGACCTGAGCCGAAATCAAGAGTCGGATGGGTGCTCAACCAACTGAACCATGCAGGGGCCCCTAATGTAGTTTATTCATTAACTTTTAGAATCTTACAAAGATATAAGAGCTTGATTATGACAGGGGCACTGCAGAAGAAAAGTCTGAAGCTAGCAGAGGTTGGTACATGAGGTTTAAGGAAAGAAACCATTTCCATAATATAAAAGTACAAGGTAAGTGCTGATGTAGAAGCTGCAGCAAGTTACCCAGAAGATCCAGCTAAGATAATTAATGAAGGTAGCTACACTAAACAAGAGTTTCAATATAGACAAGAGAGCTTTCTACTGGAAAAAGATGCCATCTAGGACTTTCATAGAGAAATCAATGCCTGGCTTCAAATCTTCAAAGGACAGGCTGACTCTCTTGTTAGGGGCTAATGCAGCTGGTGACTTTAAGTTGAAGCCAATACTCCTTTATTGTTCTGAGAATCCTAGGGCCTTTAAGAATTATACTGTATCTACTCTGCCTGTGCTCTATAAATAGAACAACAAAGCCTAGATGACCACATGGTTTACAGAATATTTTAAACCCATCGTTGAGATCTACAGCTCAGCAAAAGATTTCTTTCAAAATATTGCTGGTAATCACTGACAAGCACTTGGTCACCCAAGAGCTCTGATGGAGATGTAAAAGGAGATTAATGTTATTTTCATGCCTGCTAACACAACATCCATTCTGCAGCCCTCGGTCAAGGAATCATTTCAACTTTCAGGTCTTATTATTTAAGAAATACATTTCTTAAAGGCTATAGCTGCCATTGATAGCAATTCCTCTGATGGATCTGGGCAACATAAATTGAAAACTCCTGGAAAGGATTCACCATTCTAGACGCCATTTAGAACATTCATACTAGGGGCGCCTGGCTGGCTCAGTCAGTAAGGCATGTGATTCTTGATCTCAGGCTGTAAGTTTGAGACTCACATAGGGTGTAGAGGTTACTTAAAAATAAAAAAATCTTTAAAAATCTAAAAAAAAAAAAACATTCATGATTCATGGAAAGCAGTCAAAGTATGAACATGAACAACATGAACAGGAGTATGGAAGAAATTGATTCTGACCCTCACGGATGACTTTGTGGGTTCAAGACTTCAGTGGATGGCACAAAAACAGACACAGAGACCAATGGAATAGAATAGAAACCCCAGAACTAGACCCACAAACATATGGCCAACTCATCTTTGACAAAGCAGGAAAGAACATCCAATGGAAAAAAGACAGTCTCTTTAACAAATGGTGCTGGGAGAACTGGACAGCAACATGCAGAAGGTTGAAACTAGACCACTTTCTCACACTATTCACAAAAGTAAACTCAAAATGGATAAAGGACCTGAATGTGAGACAGGAAACCATCAAAACCCTAGAGGAGAAAGCAGGAAAAGACCTCTCTGACCTCAGCCATAGCAATTTCTTACTTGACACATCTCCAAAGGCAAGGGAATTAAAAGCAAAAATGAACTATGGGGACCTTATGAAGATAAAAAGCTTCTGCACAGCAAAGGAAACAACCAACAAAACTAAAAGGCAACCAACGGAATAGGAAAAGATATTTGCAAATGACATATCGGACAAAGGGCTAGTATCCAAAATCTATAAAGAGCTCACCAAACTCCACACCCGAAAAACAAATAACCCAGTGAAGAAATGGGCAGAAAACATGAGTAGACACTTCTCTAAAGAAGACATCCGGATGGCCAACAGGCACATGAAAAGATGCTCAACGTCGCTCCTCATCAGGGAAATACAAATCAAAACCACACTCAGATATCACCTCACGCCAGTCAGTGGCCAAAATGAACAAATAAGGAGACTATAGATGCTGGAGAGGATGTGGAGAAACGGGAACCCTCTTGCACTGTTGGTGGGGATGCAAATTGGTGCAGCCGCTCTGGAAAGCAGTGTGGAGGTTCCTCAGAAAATTAAAAATAGACCTACCCTATGACCCTATGACCCAGTAGCACTGCTAGGAATTTACCCAAGGGATACAGGCGTACTGATGCATAAGGGCACTTGTACCCCAATGTTTATAGCAGCACTCTCAACAATAGCCAAATTATGGAAAGAGCCTAAATGTCCATCAACTGATGAATGGATAAAGAAATTGTGGTTTATATACACAATGGAGTACTACGTGGCAATGAGAAAGAATGAAATATGGCCCTTTGTAGCAACATGGATGGAACTGGAGAGTGTGATGCTAAGTGAAATAAGCCATGCAGAGAAAGACAGATACCATATGTTTTCACTCTTAGGTGGATCCTGAGAAACTTAACAGAAACCCATGGGGGAGGGGAAGGGAAAAAAAAAAAAAAAGGAGGTTAGAGGGGGAGAGAGCCAAAGCATAAGAGACTCTTAAAAACTGAGAGCAAACTGAGGGTTGATGGGGCGTGGGAGGGAGGGGAGGGTGGGTGATGGGTATTGAAGAGGGCACCTTTTGGGATGAGCACTGGGTGTTGTATGGAAACCAATTTGACAATAAACTTCATATATTGAAAAAAAAAAAAAAAAGACTTCAGTGGAGTAATTGCAGATGTGGCAGAAACTGCAAGAGAACAGTAAGTGGAGCCCAAAGATGGAACTGAATCACAGCAATCTCATGATAAAACTTGAAGATGAGGAGTTGCTCTCTAGGGATGAGCAAAGAAAAGCGGCTTCTGGAGACAGAATCTATTCCTGGTGAAGATGCCGTGAAGATGGCTGAAATAACAGCAAAGGATTTAGAACATTACATAAGGGCGCCTGGGTGGCGCAGTCGGTTAAGCGTCCGACTTCAGCCAGGTCACGATCTCGCGGTCCGTGAGTTCGAGCCCCGCGTCGGGCTCTGGGCTGACAGCCCGGAGCCTGGAGCCTGTTTCTGATTCTGTGTCTCCCTCTCTCCCTGCCCCTCGCCCGTTCATGCTCTGTCTCTCTCTGTCCCAAAAATAAATAAACGTTGAAAAAAAAAAAATCTTAGAACATTACATAAACTTAGTTGATAAAGCAGGGGCAGGGTTTGAGAGAAGTGACTCCAATTTTGAAAGAAGTTCTATTGTGGATAAAATGCTATCCAACTGCATCACATACTACAGAGAAATCATCCATTAAAGGAAGTCAATCAATGTGGCAACCACCACCTCAGCGACAACCACCCGATCAGTCAGCAGCCACTGACATTGAGGCAAAACTCTCCACCAGCAAAAAAAGGTTACAATTCGATGAAAGTTCAGATGATGGTCAGAATTTTTTTTAGCAATAAAGTATTTTATTAATGTTTATTTATTTTGGGGAGAGAGAGAGCACAAGCAGGGGAGGGGGAGGGGTGGGGACAGAGGATCGATCGGAAGCAGGCACTGCACTGACAGCAGGCAGCCCGTTGTGGGGCTTAAACTCACGAACCGGAAGATCATGACCTGAGCTGAAGTCGGATGCTCAGCTGACTGAGCCATCCAGGCGCCCCAGGAATAAAGTATTTTTTAATTAAGGTGTGGACACTGGGGTTTTGGGGTTTTGTTTTGTTTTTAGATATAATGCTACTGCACACTTAGTAGACTACATAATAATATAAACATAACTTTTATACTGTACTAGGAAACCAAAAAATTCATTTGACTCACTTTATTGTGATGGTCTAGAATCAAACCCATAATATCTCTAAGGTACACCTGTAATACATATACAGTTTAACCAAAAACAGTGTAATATTGAGAGATATTAAGGAGGTGGGGAAGGGAAGAAGGTGCTGTAAGTGAGCTAAATTCTTCACTGTCATTGGAATAAGCGAATAGATAATGCTGTAAATTGATAAATCAAGAAATGGTGATATGAAGGTTTTATTACCACATATCTGAGTAGCCACCAAAAGACAGTTAAACAGGTTCCCTCTTGGGAGTGGTTAAGGGTGTTGTGTGGGCAAGGACAGTACCAGGGACTGCTACTTTTCATTTTAAACTCCTTGAAACTATTTTTTAAACTAAGCATATTTCTTTTCTTTTTTAAAGTTTATTTATTTATTTTGAGAGAGAGAGTGTATGTGTGAGTGCAAGCAGGGAAGGGGCAGAAAGAGAGAGAGGGAGAGAGAGAATTCCAAGCAGGCTCCAACCTGTCAGCATGGAGCCCAACATGGGGGCTTGAGATCATGACCTGAGCTGAAACCAAGAGTCAGATGCTCAACCAACTGAGCCACCCAGGTGCCCAAGCATATTTCTTAAATTGATTTTTTAAGGTAGTATTTAAAATAACTTTTAAAATCCTAATTTGAAGGGATACATGCACCCAGATGTTTATAGCAGCATTATCAACAATAGCCAAATTACAGAAAGAGCCCAAATGTGCATCAACTGATCAATGGATAAAGATGTGGTATATATACAATGGAATATTACTCAGCCACACACACACACACACACACAAATGAAATCTTTCCATTTGCAATGACGTGGATGGAACTAGAGAGTATTATACTAAGTGAAATAAGTCAGAGAAAGACAAATACCACATGATTTACTCATGTGAAATTAAAAAAACAAATGAACATAATGAGGGTTAAAGGTGAGAGGCAAACCAAGAAACAGACTCTTAACTATAGAGAACAAATTGATGATTACCAGAGGGGAGGTGGGTGGGGGGGATGGGTTAAATGGGTGATGCATATGAAGGAGGGCACTTGTGACAAACACTGGGTGTTGTATTTAAGTGATGAATCACTGAATTCTGCACCTGAAATTAATACTGCACTGTATGTTGGCTGTAATTTAAATAAAAACTTGTAAAAGAATAACAATAACTTTTTTTTTTAAAGGAAATGAATGCAATTGTGTATGAGTGTAAGTAACACTCGGCAATCAGTGAACTAAAAAGACTAAGAACTACACATTGATGATAGCAATATCTTAAGAATGGATGATATTGCCCCAGGGAGCCTGGAGAGACTGAGAACCTAGGTCAAACCCTAAGCATCATCATATTGAAGGGAGAAATATAAAAAGCTGTTAAAGAAAACACAAGAAATGGCTGGCAGGGTACAAGTAGTGCAGTGTTGTGGAGGGATGGGGACAGAAGTGTTTCAAGGAGGGAACGTCAGTCTGTCAAATGCTATACTAGCAAGAAGTCAGGAGTGATGAAGACTGAAAAGTTTCCATTGGGCTCAGCAGAATGGAGGTCCCTAGATTTCTGGTCAATGGCTAAGTCCACCATATACTACATACACATATATTGGTATATTGAATTATATGCACTGTACGTGATTGTACGTGTGTATATTGGTGTCTTGGACTACCTGGCTACAGAAATATGAGGGGATGATTGTATTTTTCTCATTCACAGTGTACTAAGCTCTCATTCACCTGGCATGTGAATCTCCTTCCCTCCAAAACAAACAAACAAACAAACAAACAAACAAACAAACAAAAAACCCGACAGTATTAATGGCAGGTCCAAGTTACAAACCTGTGTCTCCATTCTGCAAGTTGGGGGTTTCCCAAGGGAAAAGCCACACTGTCTACTATTGGAGAAAAGATTGCATCCTCATAAGCAGGCACTCAATTTTCTTTTTAACCAGAAGTCACCAGAACACAATCTTTCTTAGGATATGAGACTGAAGTAATCTGTGTATCTGTTTCACCCTAAACTTGTCAGTTTCCTGAGACAGGGTCCTGGCTCTATATGCAGAATAGCTAATATCACACCACTGGAAAAACCATTTGGGTATTTCCATTCAAATCCTCCAAGAATTGCTGCTTGCCAAATAACCTTTCCTTTCCTTTTCTTCACCTCCCTAGCAGCATTCGAGAGTATTCTTCAAGGGTCATCAGAAAGTCCCTAACTCTCAACTAGAAGTCTTCCCCTTGGGCCCTGAGAGAACTACAGCTGTGGTTACCAGTTTTAATGCGTCACTGGCATGCACCCAGCAGAATTCTCCTACTGCAGGGATGTGCTCAGGAAGTGGGAAGAGAGAATTGCAGCTTCTTGGTCACCTAAAACTGCTGGGAATGCTCATTTTGTCCCTCTGTCCCTAGGCTGGGTTCTCCTTGGGAACCAAAGGCACAGAATAACTTTCTGGTTCTGGATGCTTTTCCCTGAAAAGTTGCTCCAGTACACTCTAGCTTCCTTCTCTTAATTCTAAGAGCACGGGTTCCTGCATATACTACACATAAGAGTCATATGGAGTTCTATTAAAATGTAAAATCCTGGATCCCACCCCCAGAGTTTCAGATTAGCTCTGGGCTAGAGCCTTGGAATTTGCATTTTACTAAGTACCTATAAATAATTCTGATGTAGGTGGTCCTGGGACTTTAGGAAACACTGCCCTACAGCTTATGCTAATACAACCTGTTATTAAAAATACGATCTTGGGGCACCTGGGTGGCTCAGTCGGTTAAGCGTCCGACTTTGGCTCAGGTCATGATCTCATGGTCCTTGAGTTCGAGCCCTGTGTCAGGCTCTGTGCTGACAGCTCAGAGCCTGGAGCCTGTTTCAGATTCCGTGTCTCCCTCTCTCTCTGACCCTCCCCTGTTCATGCTCTGTCTCTCTCTGTCTCAAAAATAAATAAACGTTAAAAAAATTTTTTTAAAAATACGATCTTAAGTATAATGATTCCAATTATTCAACACTCATCAACTATCATTAAATAATAAATTCCTGCTTCTGACCCCAGAACAACACAGCTGCCATGTGAGAAGCTGCTTAATTAGCAATCAGTACTTGAATATGGAGCTCATATGTGAAACCTATTTATTTTGTCTCTGGCTGCTTAGTACCATTTCTGCTGAACAGTAGTCACCCAGGCCTCTCCTACCTTATCAGCTGCCCTGGAGGGTGTCTGCCTAGTTCTCTAAGCACCCCAAGGAATCCCAAAGGGACTTTTATTTATAATGATTTATAATGCATGATCATTTATCAGGTCAGATCATTCCAAACATACCTTCTATATTTGGTATACATGCTCTATTGACTTCATGCGATAAGATATGCATACTATTTTCAAAGTAAGAAGGTAAAAGCAGGCCCATAGAATTAATTACAACTTAGAACACTCTGGCACAGGGGTGCCTCGGTGGCTCAGTTGGTTAAGCATCCAACTCTCAATATTGGCTCAGGTCGTTATCTCAAGGTTCATGAGATCAAGTCCCACATTGGGCTCTGAGCTAACAGCTTGAGATTCTCTCTTCGTCTCTCTCTGCCCCTCCCCCTGCTCGCATGCTCTCTCAAAATAAATAAACTTTAAAAAAAAAGAGAGAGAGAACACTCTGGCACGTCCTCAAGTGAAACTTTGAAACTTAAGCTATTCTTCCAGAGGCACTTGGGAGTCATTTCTCCTTGTTTTTAAGATAAACATAATGAGATTTTATGGTCTCCATGCACAGAAAAACCTGTGAAGGATTAAATATTCAGAAGCAGAGTTTAAAACTCGAGTCTAAAAGGACAATAAGTTCTTTACATAAAGTCTTCCCACAGTTTTGCATAATCAGTAGAACAGATTGAGATTATTCTCTTCTCATTTTTACAATTCCTTACATGACTGTACCATCTTCTTAGTGCCCAAGCAATAGGTTTTGGATGAAAATTAAAAGCATAAAAACTCATCTAAATGAGATTATAGATGACTTTCAAGGGTGATGAGTCTTTTGATAACCAAACCTGACTGAGGATGTTAACAGGACAGGCAAAGTGATTAAGATAACCAGTGGAGAAAAGTGAGTGAGATAATTCAGAAGGAAGTTGGGGGGAAAGAGCTCGGTGCTGATAGCTGGTGCTGCCATGGGTCATGTCTGACTCAGAAACTCATTATCATCCAGTAGGTTCTTTGGTTTTCTTTCTTCCCTTTTTTTAAGATTTCATTTTTAAGTAATTTCTACATCCAATGTGGGGCTCAAACCTACAAGAGTCATGTGATCGAGAGTCATGTGCGTCAATGACTGAGCCAGCTAGGCACCCTGGTTTTTTGATTTTCTGAACTATAATTTTGAACCCTATTTTCATACAGAACATGTTCTTGTCACTTCCTGTAGATGAAAAATTCATATTAGGTCATGACCTTTCTTGAGAAAGAAGTTACTGGCTTACAGTCTGGTTGGATTACACGAGCTGTATGGGTTACCTAGGTGAGGGTTTATGAGAGCTGTACTTTTTCTGGGATTCCTCCTTGACACATAGTTCCTGGATGCCTTCTTTAATGTCTTCCCATTCCAGGTATTTTCAAAGACCAATAATAATAATAAGTCATAATAAAAACAATTTGAACAGATATTATGGCCCTCAATTGATTTTTCTCCCTAAGAAGATTACACGTCTCTGGAATGGAAAAGGACTAAAGGCCTATTTATATACTGCCACCTACAATACGAGTACACCTATGTCAACTAGGACATTTCGAAAATATTGTTGCCCTGACATACTTGAGTTTTCTCTCTTCATATCTCATCATTAGTAACTGATTGTGATAATTGAAAACAGACAGGCAATGTGGGCAGCTCTGAAAAGTTTGGAAATACCGCAACAGCTACGCTGCTACAGTAGACAATTTTTTTATACCTTTTTAAAAGTCTATTTATTTATTTAGAGAGATGGCACAAGTGGGGGAGGGGTAGAAAGGGAGAGGGTGACAGAATCCCAAGTAGGCTCTGCACTGTCAACACAGAGCCTGATGTGGGGCTTGAACTCACAAACTGTGAGATCATGACCTGAGCCTAAATCATGAGTCGGATGTTTAACCAACTGAGCCACCCAGGCACCCCCAAAATAGAGAATTTTTAAAAAATCTATATAGATGTAACTACATATCTGATTTTTGGTTAATCTGACTAATTTAATGGGTTATCAGCAGTTTTACTTGAAATGTAGTTGTTCATTCAAACTAAAACTGATAGCAGTTTGTGAACTTTGTAAAACATACGAATATTGACCTTAGTTTAAATAATAGCTCTGCCACTTAAGAGCTATGTGACCCTGGGTAAGTCATTAAAGCTCTAAGCCTCAGTTTCACATTCTGTAAAAGGAGGGTTATAGTATCCATGTCATAAAGCTCTTGAGGCAATTCTATTAAATTATGTATATAAAGTGTTACTAGAGGACCCCTGAAATAGATTTTTAGATAGTGCTCGGTAACACTAGCTTTTATAGGTATGTTATATATAAGGTATGAAGAAACTCCAAAAATAAACCAGTAAAAGCAAGAGTTGGCAAACCATGCCCATCCAGCTGCAACTGTTTTTAGGAGTAAAGTTTTATTAGAGCACAGCTACATCTATCCATTTACGTAGTGTCTACAGCTGCTTTTATAGCAGAATTGAATAGTTGCAATGGACTATATGACTGAAAAAGTCTAAAATATTTACCGTCTGGCCCTTTACAGAAAGTTTGCCAACCCCTGAGTATAAGAAGAAATTTAGTTGGACAAAATAGCATTTGAAATGTGGACAGGTCTATTTTCTAGTGAAAAAGAAAAATACATATCAAGCCTTTCCTCTCACATGATTCTGGGAGAAACTGAGCATTGCCTTTAATTGTGATCTGAGGAGCAGAGATGAACAAATATAGATAACCCAGACAACTCCACTAAGTTATAGACAATTGCAAAAACTTTCTCCGAGGGATGCCTGGGTAGCTCAGTCGATTGAGTGTCCGACTCTTGATTTCAGCTCAGGTCATGATCCCAGGGTCATGGGATCAAGCCCCAAGTCAGTTTCCATGCTGAGGGTGGAGCTTAAGATTCTCTGTCTCTCTCCTTCCTCCCCTCTTCCCCAAACTCATACTGTCTCTAAAAAAACAAAACAAAACAAATAAACAAACAAAGCAAAACAAAAACAAAACTTTCTCCAAGGAGCAGCAAGGGAAAAGGAAGTCTCCCTGAGAATAACAGCAAAGGTATGAGAATAGCATTTAAACAAACCTGTTCCCATGCTCAACATCACTCATCATCAGGGAAATACAAATCAAGACCACAGTGAGGGATCACCTTCACACCTGTCAGAATGGCTAAAAAAAAACTCAAGAAACAACAAGTGTTGGCGAGAATGTAGAGAAAAAGGAGTCCTCGGGCACTGTTGGTGGGAATGCAAACTGGTGCAGAGCCTGTGGAAAAGAGTTTGGAGGTTACTCAAAATATTAAAATTAGAATTACCATATGAGCCACTTTTTCCACTACTGGTTATTTATTCAAAGAATTCAAAAAGAGGGCAGGGCACCTAGGTGGCTCAGTCAATTAAGCATCCGACTCTTGGTATCAGCTCAGGTCATAATCTCACAGTTCGTGAGATCAAGCCCCCCTCTCTCTGACCCTCCCACCTGAACAGGTGTGCTTGCTCTCTCTCTGAAAATAAATATATAAACATTTACAAACAATAATTTGAAAGGATATACACACCCCTATGTTTATTGCAGCATTATTTACAAGAGCCATGTTATGGAAGCAGCCTAAGTGCCCACTGATTGATGAATGGATAAAGAAGATGTGAGATATATCTCTATCTATCTATCTATCTATCTATCTAATGGAACACTACTTGGCCATTAAAAAGGTTAAAGTCTTAGAGCCTGGTTGGCTTATTTGGTGGACCATGTGACTCTTGATCTTGGGATTTTGAGTTCGAGCCCCACACTGGGTACAGAGATTACTTAAAAATAATTGTTAAAATCTTTTTTTGTTTTTTAAAGGGGGAAGTCTTATCATTTGCAATAGCATCGATGGACCTGGAGTGTATAATGCTGAATAGAAAAGGTTGGTCAGGGGCGCCTGGGTGGCGCAGTCGGTTAAGCGTCCGACTTCAGCCAGGTCACGATCTCGCAGTCTGTGAGTTCGAGCCCCGCGTCGGGCTCTGGGCTGATGGCTCAGAGCCTGGAGCCTGTTTCTGATTCTGTGTCTCCCTCTCTCTCTGCCCCTCCCCCGTTCATGCTCTGTCTCTCTCTGTCCCAAAAATAAATAAACGTTGAAAAAAAAAAAAAATTTAAAAAAGAAAAGGTTGGTCAGAGAAGGACAAGTATGATTTCACTCACACTCATATGTGGAATTTAAGAAACAAAACAAGCAAACAAATTGAAAAAGAGACAAACCAAGAAACAGACTCTTAACAGAGAACTGATGGTTAGGAGAGGAGAAGTAGGGGGGGGATAGGTAAAATGGATAATGGGATTAAGCAATGCATTTTTCATGATGAGTACTGAGCGATGTATGGAATTGTTGAATCCCTATATTGTACACCTAAAACTAATATAACACTGTATGTTAACTAAACTGGAATAAAAGAAAATACCTGTGCTTAATAACTAGGATTTCCCCCAAAGCATAACCTATACTGTCTGGAAGACCCTAAAATCATATAGATTTCAGTGCTCTTCTCAGATGACTGTTCAGGACTGACAGGTACCATGCAGTCTTCTGATAGCAGGCATTCAATACACAATTGTTGAATAAGTGAAGGAATGAACAATGCCTTTATCTTACTAGTTGTCTAAATCTAGCAAGGTTGAAAAGACAATTGCAAAGGACTTCTATGTCCCAAAAAAATGCAATTTTTTTAAAGTTTTATTTTTTTAAGTTTATTTTGAGAGAGAACGAGAGAGAGAGAGAGAGAGGCCACGGGAGTGGGGCAGAGAGAGAGGGAGAGAGAGAATTCCAAGCACTGACAGTGTGGAGCCCAATGCAGGGCTCAAACTCACAAACCAAGAGATCATGACCTGACCTGAAATGGGATGCTTAACCGACTGAGCCACCCAGGAGCCCAAGCTGCAATTTTTTTTAATGTTTATTTTTGAGAGAGAGAGAGACAGAGAGAGAGAGAGAGAGAGAGAGAGAGAGAGAGACAGAGAGAGAGAGACAGAGCATGAGGGGGGCAGGGGCAGAGAGAGAGGGAGACACAGAATCTGAAGCAGGCTCCAGGCTCTGAGCTGTCAGCACAGAGAGGGACATGGGGCTCGAACTGACGACCCATGAGATCATGACCTGAGCCAAAGTTGGATGCCCACCTGACAGCCACCCAGGCACCCAAACCCTACAATTTTTTTATTCAGCATGTAGTCTTTGCCCCCAGTAATTGGTTTTAGGGACAAGGAAAAGAGGAATAAAAGGTTATTTGAAATAAATCTATGGCTTTGATAGGTCACTGCCTCTAGCCCAAATTCTATCATGCTGCCAACACTGCTAAGGATTCTGGGTTATAAGTATTTCATGTAAGATTTTGTAAAATTAGCCTAGAATAATGAACAGCTGTCTTTGGGAAGCCAGGCTCAGGAAAAGCAGTTTGTAGAGGAGGCTATGTGTACAGAATACAGGATCACAAAACAGCCAGTTAGCTTTTCTGCTGATAACTAAGGACGCAGTTTTAAAATATGAACAGTCATTGCAGACAACAAATGACAAATAGTAGAGTATGTTGATGGCTAGTAGGATAAAGACTGGTTTTAACCAGTGCCTGTTAAAACTGAATTTTATTTAAAAAAAATTTTTTTAATGTTTATTTTTGAGAGAGAGAGAGAGAGAGAGACAGAATCTGAAGCAGGCTCCAGGCTCTGAGCTGTCAGCACAGAACTCAGTGCAGGGCTCCAACCCATGAACTGCAAGATCATGACCTGAGCCACCCAGGCGCCCTGAGTTTTATCTTTTGAACTCAAGCTGAAAAACACAGTTGCGAAGAAGAAGAATGATCAAGGTTGAAGGGGCTGTGTCTTTACAGACCACATTTTCAGGGCTTAAAACAATGACTAGTGCACAGAAAGACCTCAGCATTTGTTAAACAAATAATGAATGACTAGATAAATGAAGTTACAAAGTTGAATAAGGTTGGTAGCAAAATGGCTAGATCAAGAGAGGCTTATAACAGAGGGATCTGTTCTAGAATCAGTTCTCACAAGAGAGTTGAAGAACTCAGAGTAGTTGAGATGCAGACTCATTGTCACTACCCCCAGGAACCCTCCCTCCCATCTGGATCCTCTTTACTTTCAAGTCTAATTAAGGAATATTATCAGAAATCATTTTATTTCAAGCATCTTCACATCCTAAACTCCACATGACCTAAGCAGAACTCTTTAATTCTAACTCCCCATTCCCTCCTAAAAACATGCTTCTCCTGCACACTTCAACTTAATATGGTTCTTGATTCTTCTTTTCCCCTCATGACCTACATTTAATCCTTTAACATGTCATGTGATTCTATTTCCAAAGTACATAACGAATTTATCCACTTCTCTCCTTTCCTACTTTATCACCCTAGTCCAAACCACTCAGATTAATCTTAACAGAATCTAGCTTGTCTCCCTCTTACCTCTCTGGTGTCTTCCCCTACTCCTCCAATCTATTCCCTCCCCAGCAGCCTGGAGTGGTTTCTTACATATGCCAATCAGATCATGCCACGCTCCTTTAAAAATTCTACAAAGGTTTTCTACTGTACCTACGATAAAATTCAAACTTCTCCTCTACAAAACCGTCTCTATTTGGACTCTCTCCTCCTGCCCCACTCCACCTCACTCCACAACCCCCATCTGTTCTAGCCACAGTGGCCTTTCCCAAATCCTTTCCTAAATTTGTTCCAGCCTGAGGGCCTAGCACTCTCTGGAATACTCTACCAAAGAATCTTTACTGCCTTTTTTCCCCATTTAGTTCTCAGTGTCACCTTCTACATTTTCAGAGGCCTTTCCAGATCTCTATAGCTAAAGTAGGCACCCCTTCTCATTAAATGTTTACCACATCACTCTGGTTCCTTCCTTAGCAGCACTCATGACCTGAAATCATTTTGCTTATTTGTTTGCTTGCTCCATGACAGCAGGACCTTCTTTATCTTGTTCATCACTGTATCCTTTATGCTTAGAAAAGTGAGAACAGTACCTGATCCACAGTAAACATTTAATAATGAATATTAAATATTGAGTGAGTTACACATTGCTTTTATACTCAGATTTTTTTTCTTGACAAATTGATCTCAGAGGAAAAGCAAGGTATTTATCACACATACATAAATGTTATAGAATCTTAGAGTTGACTGAATCCTAGGCTTTCTGAGGCAAATTCAGAGCTATCCTCTGTATCAAATCTTACAACTGATCTTGATTTTTATGCTGGATAGGGACTCCATTTCAATTCTGCATTTCTTGAAATGACTAACAAGTATTATCAATGTTATTTTGCAGTACATATCCTTTGTTTAATAGTGCTTAAAAGTTTATAAACTTACCAAAATTCTCTGATAAGAAACTCAACCAATAAGATTTTTCTGGCACAGACAGGATCTCAAATATTCTTCAATGGATGAGATTTTAGTGTTTTCTAACTGTGCAATGATGCCAAAGAAATATCATTCTTTGGCTTCAAATAAAGGAATACCTTTGAAGTATCAAAAATAAAACTAATTCTTGTAAGAAAACAAAAGAGTAAATGGAAGCTTTTATTAGTGAAACAAGTCAATTTATTATTTTCCAGCAAGGCCTTTTCCCTCTATAAATGAGACGACTACTTTACAGTACTTTACAACATAACTTAGTTTTTTGATGTTTTCAGAAAACGAAAGATTTCTCTGGAAATTAGGAAAGTAAATATTTGGGGAAGAATAACTACAGGAAGTTACTTTTCAATTAACAGGCTTGTCTACCGGTATATAACTACAGAATTTTTCTTCTTAATAAAGCTATCAAGTACTAGCCAACAAAGAACCTACCTTTAGAAAACTGAGTCAGAAAGGTTTCTACTTAAATAGGAAATAAGCAATCTAACATACCAATCACACATCACCTTAACAAGGCAATTTACATAATTAGGTATAAATTATTATCTTTATGTTGATTAAGGTCCTAGCAAAAACTCAATTGGTCTGTTATCTCAAATTCAAACTACACTCACTTGGCTATAAAGGTAAACTTCACAATGGAATTGAGCCTGTTTGACTAAGGGAGAAACTCTCTTTAATATTGCACATTTTCTTTCATTAAAAACAAGGATTATTAAGTCAGGGCCATCTTGGTTCTGAATCTCTCCATTTTTGTTGGAAGAAGACTCACCATCTCTTTACTAAGTTCTAGCTCAACTTCTATCTCCTGGGCAGCCTCAGGGTGCTTTTCACAATAATCGACAATAAATTTGTAATGTTCCAATGATGTTGCCAAATTTTCTAGCTCTTTCTTGGGATCTGCAGTGATGATTTTGCCATAGAGACGGGCAACTCGAAACTTAGCTAACATGGCAGGGCGAAGAACATCTTCCCCTATATGCTCAGGAAATACTTTGTTTGGGTCTCTCAGGGAGTCTAAAAAGAGCTGGTAGTACTTCAGTGCTGACTTATTAAGATTATTTATTTTTTTCACAATGTGTGAATCAGGATCCCTCAGCTTGTCAGCAATGGCAACCTTCAAATCCATCATATCATAGTAAGCATGTGCAATCTCAAACTGAATCTGTCTGTTGACCAACAGGTAATACTGTGGATTCAGGTCGACAATGAGGGGCTCTAACATGGCTATTCTACGTTTATGCATCTTGCACCGTCTCTCCATATCGGTCTCAAAGAATGCAAGCACCTTAAACAGAGCACTGTGGTCTTGGACAACTTCAATATGGTCAGTGACATAACCATCAATCTGAAAGAACTCTTTTGCCTCAAAGACATAGTGTTGACCCAATAAGAAAAGTTCTCTGGCTTCTTCAAAATCTAAAGGTCTCAAATAGCTCACTTTCTCTTCCACCGCAGAGATGGCATCACACAGCTCACCGGTTCCAAACTGCACGGCTTTTTTCCTCACGCTTTCTTCCTCATCTAGTTCCTTTTTCCTCAAAGCTCTAAGTTCAGACTGTTTATCAAGATCAAGCTCTCCTATGTTGTCCTGAAACAAAAACATAAATTATGGTTAGGTAGGACACTGATCTCCTGCTCTCAAATAATATGGCAAACTTAAGAGTAAAGAAAAGAAAGCCCTCTTCCAGCTGGAGTTAAAGAGATACTATAATCTTTTTTTTTTTTTAATGTTTATTTATTTTGAGAGAGAGAGAGTGCACACATGCATGCTAGCATGCAAACAGGGGGCGGGACAGAGAGATAGGAGAGAGAGAACTCCTCCAAGCAGGTTCTGCCCTGTCGGCACAGAGCCTGAGTCGGGGCTTGAACTCACAAACTGTGAGATCAAAACTTAGGCTGAAATCAAGAGTTGGATCCTTAACCAACTGACCCACCCACGCACCCCAGGAAGTACTATAATCTTAAATACCTTTTAAAACTTTCTTCCAATTATATTTCAATTGTATTAAAAATGTAAGAAACAGGGGTGCTGGGGTAGCTCAGTAGGTTGAGGGTCCAACCCTTGGTTTCCGCTCAAGTCATGATCTCACAGTTTCCTGAGTTTGAGCACCTCATCAGGCTCTGCGCTGGCAGTGTGGAGCCTGCTTGGGATTCTCTCTCTCTATCCCTCCCCGACTCATTCTGTCTCTCTCAAGATAAATTAATAAACTTTAAAAAATGGTTAAAGTGGTAAATTTAAAAAAATGTAAGAGGGGGCGCCTAGGTGACTCAGTCAGTCCATTGAGCGTCCGACTTTGGCTCAGGTCATGATCTTGCAGTTCATGAGTTTGAGCCCTGCATCAGGCCCTGTGCTGACAGCTCAGAGCCTGGAAACTGCTTTGAATTCTGTGTCTCCCTCTCTCCCTGCCCCACCCCTGCTTGCACTGTCTCTCAAAACAAATAAACATTTTTAAAAATGTAAGAAATAGGAAAAATTATTTAAATAAATTAAGCTGCTTATATATGACTTTCCTCTTTGGAGAACTAAAACTCATTTATAGTTTCTTCTTCAGGTAAGACAAATGCATATGAAAGAACTTTAGAGACTCTGAAACATTATACATATGTAAGACTATAATCTACATCCTAAAATGTTTCACAGAGGTGTGCCTGGGTGGCTCAGTCGGTTAAGCCTCTGACTTCAGTTCGGGTCATGATCTCCCAGTTCATGAGTTCGAGCCCCGTGTTGGGCTCTGTGCTGACAGCTCAAAGCCTGGAGCCTGCTTCAGATTCTGTCTCCCTCTCTCCCTGCTCTCCTTTGCTCACACACACTCTCTCAAAAATAAACATTAAAGGGGCGCCTGGGTAGCTCAGTCGGTTAAGCGGCCGACTTCGGCTCAGGTCATGATCTCACTCACGGTCCGTGAGTTCGAGCCCCGCGTCGGGCTCTGTGCTGACAGCTCAGAGCCTGGAGCCCGTTTCAGATTCTGTGTCTCCCTCTCTCTCTGACCCTCCCCTGCTCATGCTCTGTCTCTCTCTGTCTCAAAAATAAAAACACGTTAAAAAAAATAATAAATTAAAAAAAAAATAAACATTAAAAAAATTTTTTAAAATATTTCGCAGAGACGCCATTAAGATTAATGATATGATATTTATGCTAGAAGGTATTCAGTGAAATACAGAGAAACATTCTAGGTCTCAAAGACACTAAAGTTGAAGATACAATTTAATCTACCATCATAGTTAAAGTTATCTCCCCTACTTCTCAGGGAAAAAAAAAAAAGTAAAATGGTTTAAAAAATAGACTAAGCTTGCGGCGCCTGGGTGGCTCAGTCGGTTAAGCATCCGACTTCAGCTCAGGTCACGATCTCACGGTCCGTGAGTTCGAGCCCCGCGTCCGGCTCTGGGCTGATGGCTCAGAGCCTGGAGCCTGCTTCCGATTCTGTGTCTCCCTCTCTCTCTGACCCTCCCCCGTTCATGCTCTGTCTCTGTCTCAAAAATAAATAAACGTTAACAAAAAAAATTTAAAAAAAAATAGACTAAGCTCATCCTCCTCAATAAAACTGAACATGAACATCAGATCCCTCTGTGCTCAACCCCCAAGCCCTTTGTTCCTTCCACTCAACATTGTCCCTAGATCTGCACTGTTCAGAACAGTAGCCATTGGCCACATTTGGATGACTACTGGGCATTGGAAATGTGGGAAGTTCAAACTGAGATGTGGGCTGTATGTATAAAATATATACCCAATTTCTAAGACTTAATACAAAAATAATTTTAAATCTCTTTAATACTGATGACTTATAGAAATAACAATTTTTTTATATTCTGGGCTTAAAGAATATAAAATTAATTCACCTTTTTTTCTTTTATAACGTGGCTATTAGAAAATTGAAAATTACAGGGCTGCCTGGGTAGCTCAGTTGGTTAAGTGTCCAACTCCTGGTTTCAGCTCAGGTCTTAAACTCACAGTCTGTGAGTTTTAGCTTTGCATCATGCTCTGTGCTGAGGGCACAGAACTTGTTCAGGATTCTCTCTCTCTGCCCCTCCCCTACTCTCTCAAAATAAATAAATAAACCAAAAAAATTTTTGAAAATTACATACATGGCTGGTATTCTATTTCTATTGGACAGCGCTGCTCTACAGGTGACTCTGTTCACACCCATGGCTGCAACTGCCATCCATGGGAGGATGTATAGCTATAAATGTATAGCTACAGCCCACACCTCTTCTCAAGCTCCAGACTGGTAACTACAGCTCCCTGTATGACCTCTCCTCTAAGAACACTCAGGGGCTCTGCGTCCACGGGATGTCCACAATGGAACTCTATTCTTCTTCAGCAGTTTCCTGTCCTAGTGTTGTTTTAGTGAAGAAGCCTCCATGAACACGGACATCCAACAACCTAGGAATCCTCCTTGAGATGTCCCTCTGCTCTCCCCTTTATCCTTCACATTCAATCTATCACCAAGTCCTTCACATTTTGCTTCCTAAATACCTCTGGAATCCATTCTTTCTTCTATCTCTTCTGCCACCACCCTAGATCAAGCTCCCTTCACATCTCACCTAGACTGTTCCAGTGGTCTTCTAACTAATCACCCTCCTCCACTGTTGCTTCCCAATTTATTCTCCATTCTGCTACCTAAATGATTGTCCCAAAACCCTTTAAGTCTTCATTCCTCGAAGGCCCTGCTCATTCCAGCTCCTTTCTGCCTCTGTCTTATATCACCTACTCTCTCACTCCACTCCAGACTCACAGGCCTTTGTTCCATCCTGTCTAATTCACACTCCCTGTGCCACAGAACATGCTGTTTCGGCTGGTTGGAATGCTGTGCCTTCTTTTCTCCAGTCTAACTAATTTCTACTCATTCCCAGAGCTTCCTTCAAATGTTACTTCCTCCTATTATGTCTTCCATCATGGGTCTCTCCTCTGTGGACTTATCAAAGTTGCACTTTTACGTGAAGTAAAAAGCCGGGTCTATTCTTCTTCATCACAGGACAATGACTAGCATAGAGCTGGCATAAATAAATTTGTGTAGGTCTTAAGCTTGGATTGAAGAACACTTTTCAGGTAAAAAGATGATCGAAGGATGAAATCAAACTAACAGTCAGATTAAGGAAAATCTGAGTAATTCAATAGCTGGCAACTATTTGAGTTTAAAGTAAGCAGGTGATAAGTTCTAGTGTCCAGTCTGGAAAATATCAACTAAATGAAGGGTATGAGTTAAATTACAGTGTATTTTACTTCACACAATTATTTCAAACCCAAGCCCTAAGTCTCCAAAATTGTATTTACTCACTTGCTTTCAGGCTGCTTGTTTATTTACATGTTTTTTAGACCACTTTCTGAGCAGAAGAAAACCGACAGCTCTTCCTGGCTCCAACTTCTCTAGACGAAAGACTCCCAGTTCTCCCCACTTCCTTTCTTTCCCAAATATGCCTCATCTTTACCCTCTACCTCTAAAATGCTCTAATCTTTGCACGACATATCCTTCTGGGGTTTTGTGATTTGTTTGTTTAGTTTCATTTCATCTACTGGTTTAATAGGTTCTATATTAGTGCTAGTAAAACTTATTGTACTTTAATGCATGCATGCATGCAAAAAAAAAAAAAAAAAAAAAAGCGTTACTCCTCCAGGAAAGTCTTCTATGTATCTACACTTAGTATATTGCAACCAAATGATTTATTTTTCTCCTTAGTGGTTAGAAACTAGGATTCAGGGGCGCCTGGGTGGCGCAGTCGGTTAAGCGTCCGACTTCAGCCAGGTCACGATCTCGCGGTCCGTGAGTTCGAGCCCCGCGTCGGGCTCTGGGCTGGTGGCTCAGAGCCTGGAGCCTGTTTCCGATTCTGTGTCTCCCTCTCTCTCTGCCCCTCCCCCGTTCATGTTCTGTCTCTCTCTGTCCCAAAAATAAATAAACGTTGAAAAAAAAAAAAATTAAAAAAAAAAAAGAAACTAGGATTCAGTACGGATTAGTAATGATGATGATAACCATTAACATTTATTGAGGACTTAGTATGTCTAGGGCACTTTTCTGAGCCCTTTGCATATATATTAATTTAACTCTGATAACAATATTAAGTACTATTATTTTAAAAAAATTTTTAATGTTTATTTATTTTTGAGAGAGACAGAGCACAAGCAGGGGAGGGGCAGGGAGAAAGGGAGACACAGAATCGGAAGCAGGCTCCAGGCTCTGAGCTGTCAGCACAGAGCCCGATATGGGGCTCGAACTCACAAACCATGAGATCAAGACCTGAGCCAAAGTTGGATGCTTAACCGACTGAGCCACACAGGCGCCCTAAGTAAGTACTATTATTATTTCCATCTTCTTTGTGATAATATTGAGACAAAGAGAGTTTAAGCAAATTGCCACACACATACAGCTATAAACTGGCAGGACTGTTTCCAGATATATATTTTTATAAAAATAATATAAATATATACTGTATAAAGTGTATAAAGGTTAGTAAGAATTGTTTCCTACCCTCAAATTGCTTATAGTCTAAAAAGAGGTGAAGGAATAAGATACAAATATGAACAGAGCTAATACAAAGCAAAACCTAAGTGATTTATGAAAGGCAATGAAAGTTCTATGGAGTTTAAAGGAGAGAAATGATATCTGTACAATATGAAGAATTACTCACTGAATAATTAATTTATTGAGAAGCTATAATGCCTGGAGATAATGATAATATGAATATGATGCAGTCCCCACCTCTCAAGAAATTTATATTCTATCCAAAGAAGAGTCTCTAAGGAAGAAGTGGTATTTGAGATGGACCTTGAACACTAAGATTCTAAAAGGCAGAGATGGGAGAGCTAGAAATATTTCAGAGCATTCTGCATGCTTTGCATAATAAACATGCAATGAGCCCAATGGGCATAATTCCCAGTTTAAGCTTTTACTTACATCCTGCTTATTTAAGAAAGAAAAGGCATTACCTGCATGGAAAGCTGGGCATTCTGCAGGAGAGTCAAACAATATTTGATCCAGCATCTTGCTATTTCTCCTTTTCTTTGATGATAAAGCTCTGGCACATCTCCTTCAGCTTCAGTAGCTAAAATCACATAACATGATTTATCTAAGTTAATGGTCACAATCGTAATTTGCATTGTGTATGACATTCTTTTTACACCACTTCTTCCTGAATTTAAAAGGAACAGATTCTCACTGAAGCAACAGGGAGGGAGGGGAGGGGGGGAACCCACCCAAAATTCCTACTACCAGAGGAAGTAGGAATAATCTCTGCTACTATTTTTGTACATTTCTTTCCAATTTTTTCTTATGTGTTATCTGTAGGCAAAAACTAAGGTCACACTGTATATTCCATTTTGAATACAGCTTTTTCCTTATATATTATACCACTAACATTTTACCCGTATCTTATCAACTCTAACATTTTCAAGTACAGCATTATATAAAATTAAAGAGATGCTCCCTACTTTATATAACCATTCTTTTACTTCTGGGCATGCATTGTTTCCAATTCTTCTATAACAAGCAAGTCTAAACAGAAAGATCTCTGTGCATAAATCTGTCTGAATTTTGGATTATTTCCTTAGGACAGATTCCTAGAAGGAGAATTTACTGGGTCAGAGTTTGTAACATCCTTTGTAACATGAAGCAACATTTTCCACCACATTAGATTTAATGCAATATTACTATGAATCTGTGTACTTTCCTCTGTAGTCCACCTTTTCCCATCAACACGGTGTGCCACCAACACCAAGTACAGCGAACCCAGTATCCAGCTCTCCAAGGAGAGAATCAAGTCACTACATCCTGTGCAACACAGAAACATGACACTGAAACAAGTCACTGATGGTTTGATTATCTCCTTCAGATGAACATTTGTTTCAGCAGAAAAAGTAGTTTTTGTCTCCACCAGTAAAACTAAGGAAACAACGTACAGTCGATTCTCATTATCTGTGGTAGTCATGTTCCAAGAAGTCACCGTGAACACTGAATTAGCAAATGCTAAAACATTGCTCCTCAGGAAAATACACGGTTAGACTCCTTTGAGCTTCTGGTCACATTTTTATTAACTGATTATTTTGACTGTGTTTCTGTTTAAAGATTCCTTATTTAATATATATTGTTGACTCATTAACATTGAACTCATAACCAACAGCACTACAACTTGTGCTAACACTGTCATTTCTCCATAAGGTCCATCACAGCCTTCATGTGCTTACGGACACTGGACAGCAACTTTAGCACTCCATTTGGAGGCCATTTTAAACAGTGAAATCGCCAACAAAAAAAAACAACACAAAAATGTGAAAAATGGGGTACTAAATAAACCACAAAAAGGACATTTCTTTACTGTATGAGAATTGAAACAAGAAGGCAGAGTGTTGCCTTGTTCAACATCAGCTGGGAATGTGCATCTCAGGTGACTCAAATGTCTGCAAATGACCACAGAAGTGCCCCAAGTACTGTGTTTGGGGTTACAAGTTAATTGTAGCAACAGGTGAATTTGCGAGTTTGGAATCGATAAATAATGAGGACTGACTACACTTTGGAACTTGTACTTAGATATGAAGTCCTTTTTCTTTCTTTTTCAGAAATAGCTTGTAGATCTGGGTACTTGACTTCGTTAAGGTTTGGAAGCAAAAATTACCCGGTTGAAAATTTAGTAAAATGTGCTCAGGGGCCCTGTGTAAGTATGTTACTGATTTTATAATAATAAAAAGTACGAATTTTTTTTTAATTGAGGTACAACACATATGACATTTTAGTTGAGCCTTGAACAACACAGGTTTGAACTGCACAGTCCTATTTATACATGAATTTTTTTAGTACAGTACTGTAAATGTATTTTCTCTTTCTTATGGTTTTCTTAACAGTTTCTTTACTCTGGCTTATTTCATTGTAAGATTAGAGTATATAATACATATACAAAATATGTGTTAATTGTTATGGTAAGGCATCTGGTCAACAGTAAGCTCTTAGTGATTTAAGTTCTGGGGAGTCAAAAGTTATACATGGATTTTTAACTACACAGGAGATAGGCACCCTGACACTCCACATTATTCAAGGATCAACTATAGTGTTATACACACAAAGATTTGATGTTTGTATGTACTGTGAAATGATCATTACAGTAAGTCTGGTTAATATTTCTCACCATACACAGTTCAGTTTTTCTTGTAATGAGACCTTTTTTTTTAATGTTTATTTATTTATTTATTTATTTTGAAAGAGACAGAGAGCACAAGCGGAGGAGGGGCAGGCAGAGAGAAAGAGAGAGGGAGAGAGAGAATCCCAAGCAGGCCCTGCACTGTCAGCTCCGAGCCTGACATAGGGCTTGAACTCTTGGCACACCAAGAGGTATATCTTTAAAGTCTTATTATAAGGGGCGCCTTGGTGGCTCAGCCCATTAAGCATCCAACTCTTGATTTTGGCTCAGGTCACAATCTCATGGTTTGTGAGTTTGGGCCACACATCGTGGGTTTGAGCTCCGCATTAGGCTCCCTGCTGACAACGTGAGGCCTCCTTGGGATTCTCCCTCTCTCTCTGCCCCTCCCCTGCTCCTGCTACCTCTCAAAATACATAAATAAACTTAAAAAAAAAAAAGATAGGGGCGCCTGGGTGGCTCAGTCGGTTAAGCGTCCGACTTCAGCTCGGGTCACGATCTCGCGGTCCGTGAGTTCGAGCCCCGCATCGGGCTCTGGGCTGATGGCTCAGAGCCTGGAGCCTGCTTCCGATTCTGTGTCTCCCTCTCTCTCTGCCCCTCCCCCGTTCATGCTCTCTCTCTGTCTCAAAAATAAATAAAATCTTAAAAAAAAAATTAAAAAAAAAAAAGATACACCCTCTTAGCAACTTTCCAATACTCAATACAATATTAGCTATAGTCACCATGCTGTACATTACCATCCCATGACTTAATCATAATTGGAAGTTTATACCTTCCACTAAACAGGATTTTTTTTCTCCTTCTTTTCCTGAATAATAATCTACTGTATATATACATCACACTTCATTCATTCATTCATTCATTCAATTATCTCCAGGGACAGAATTTAGTGATTCATCACGTACATGTAACACCCAGTGCTCATCCCAACCGATGTTTTCCTTAATGCCCCTCACCCCTTTAGCCCTTCCGCCACCCATCACCCTGCCAGCAACCCTTGGTTTATTCTCTGTATTTAAGAGTCTCTAATGGTTTGTCTCCCTCTGTTTTTGTATTATTTTTGCTTCTCTTCCCCTATGTTTATCTGTTTTGTTTCTTAAACTCCACATATGAGTGAAATCATATGATATTTGTCTTTCTCTGACTTACTTAGCTTAGCATAATACACTGTCCATGCTGTTGTAAACGGCAAGATTTCATTCTTTTTGATTGCCACGTAATATTCCACTGAACATATATACCACATCTTCTTTATCCATTCATCAGTCAATCGACATTTGGGCTCTTTCCATATTTTGGCTATTGTCGATAGTACTGCTATAAACATTGGAGTGCATGTACCCCTTTGAATCAGCATTTTTGTATCCTTCGGATAAATACCTAGTAATTCAACTGCTGTGTTGCAGAGTAGTTCTATTTTTAATTTTTTGAGGAACCTCCACACTGTTTTCCAGAGTGGCTGCACCAGTTTGCATTCCCACCAGCAGTGCAAAAGGGTTCCCTTTTTTCCACATCCTCACCAACACCTGTTGTTGCCTGAGTTGTTAATTTTAGGCATTCTGATGGGTGTGAGGTGGTATCTCATTGTGGTTTTGATTTGTATTTCTCTGATGATGAGCTATGTTGAGCATTCTTTCATGTGTCTGTTAGCCATCTGGATGTCTTCTTTGGAAAAATGTCTATTCATGTCTTTTGCCCATTTCTTTTTTTTTTTAATTTTTTTTTTAATGTTTATTTATTTTTGACAGAGAGACAGACAGACAGACAGAGCATGAGCGGGGGAGGGGCAGAGAGAGAGGGAGACAGAATCTGAAGCAGGCTCCAGGCTCTGAGCTGTCAGCACAGAGCCTGACGTGGGGCTCGAACTCACATACTGTGAGATCATGACCTGAGCCGAAGTTGGATGCTCAACTGACTGAGCCACCCAGGCACCCCTCTTTTTTTTTTTTAATGTGTATTTATTTTTGAGACAGACAGAAAGTGAGCAGGGGAGGGGCAGAAAGAGGGAGACACAGAATCTGAAGAAGGCTCCATGCTCTAGGCTGTCAGCACAGAGCCCGATGTGGGGCTTGAACTCACGAACTATGAAATCATGACCTGAGCTGAAATCAAATGCTTAACTGACTGAGGTACCCAGGAGCTCCTGCCCATTTCTTCACTGGATTATTTGTTTTTTGGGTGTTGCATTTGGTAAGTTCTTTATAGATTTTAGATACTAACCCTTTATCTGATATGTCATTTGCAACGATCTCCCATTCCGTCGGCTGCCTTTTAGTTTTGCTGATTGTTTCCTTCGCTGTGCAGAAGCTTTTTATCTTGCTGAGGTCCCAACAGTTCATTTTTGCTTTTGTTTCCCTTGCTTCTGGAGACATGTCAACTAAGAAGTTGCTGCAGCCAAGGTCAAAGAGGTTTTTGCTTGTTTTCCCCCCTAGGATGTTGACAGCTTCTTGTCTTATGTTCAGGTCTTCGTCCATTTTGAGTTTATTTTGGTGTATGATGTAAGAAAGTCGTCCAGGTTCATTCTTCTGCATGTCTCTGTCCAGTTTCCCCAACACCATTTGCTGAAGAGACTGTCTTTTTTCCAGTGGATATTCTTTCCAGCTTTGTCAAATATGTTTGTGGGTCCATTTCTGGGTTCTCTATTCTTAAAAAAATTTTTTTTAATGTTTATTTATTTTTGAGAGAGAGAGAGAGACAGAGTGTGAGCAGGGAAGGGACAGAGAGAAAGGGAGACACAGAATCTGAAGCAGGCTCCAGGCTCCAAGCTGTTAGCACAGAGCCCAACGCAGGGCTCGAACCCATAAACCATGAGATCACTACCTGAGCCAAAGTTGGACGCTTAACCAACTGAGTCACCCAGGTGCCCCTGGGTTCTCTATACTGTTCCATTGATCTGAGTGTCTGTTTCTGTGCCTACCATAGTGTCTTGATGATTACAGCTCTGTACTACAGCTTGAAGTCCAGAACTATGATGCCTCCAGCTTTGGTTTTCTTTTTCAGGATCGCTTTGGTTATTTGGGTCTTTTCTGGTTCCACATAAATTTTAGGATTGTTTGTTATAGCTCTGTGAAGAATGCTGGTGTTATTTTGATAGGGATTGCTACACCACATCTTCTTTATCCACTCATCCATCGATGGACACTTAAGTTGTTTTCATGTCTTGGTGATTGTAAATAATACTGCAATAAACATGGAGGTGCATATATCTTTTCAAATTAGTGTTTTCTTTTTCTTTGGGTAAATACCCAGAAGTGGAATTACTGAACTATATGTTATTTCTATTTTTAATTTTTTGAGGAACCTCCATACTGTTTTCCACAGTGGCTACACCAATTTACATTCCCATCAACAGTGCACAGGGTTCCCTTTTATCCATATCCTTGCCAATACCTGTTATTTCTTGTCTTTTTCGTAAAAGCCATTCTCCCAATTATGAGATAGTATCACACTGTGGTTTTGATGCGCTCAAATACACATGTTAACTGTGATTTTTAGGACTAAATAAAACACTATACTTAAAAAACTAGACATCTGGATAGATCACTTATGTAGTATTCCAACCAAAAATGTATAATCTGATTCTTTTTTTTAATGTTCATTTTCAAGAGAGAGAGCATGCACGCACACACGCACGAGTGGGAGAGGAGCAGAGAGAGAGGAAGACAGAGGATCCGATGCAGACTTGGCGCTGATGGCAGAGAGCCTGATGTGGGGCTCAAACTCATGAACTGAGAGATCATGACCTGAGCCAAGGTCGGACACTTAACCAATTGTGCCATTCAGGTGACCCTGTACTCTGATTCTTAGCCTAAGGAAACATCAAACACCAACTGATGGAAATCCAGTGTAATAACTGGTTTATATTTTTCAAAAATATCTGTGTGATGAAAGAGAAAGAAAGGCTGAGGAACTGTTCCAGATTAAAGGACAGTAAAGAGGGGCGCCTGGGAGGCTCAGTGGATTAAGTGGCTAACTCTTGATTTCAGCTCAGGTCATGATGTCACGGTTTGTGAGACTGAGCCCAGTGTCGGGCTCTGCACTGATAGCACGAAGACTGCTAGGGATTTTCTCTCTCCTCTCTCTCTGTTCCTCCCCCACATGCATGTGCATGCATGCACACTCTATCAAAATAAATAAAATTTATTATTAAATTTTTTTAATGTTTATTATTTATTTTTGAGAGAGAAAGAGATAGAGTGCAAGCAGGGGAGGAGCAGAGAGGGAGACACAGAATCTGAAGCAGGCTGAAGGCTGTGAGCTGTCAGCACAGAGCCCAATGCAGGGCTCGAACTCACAAGCTGCGAGATCATGACCTGACCTGAAGTCGGACGCTTAACCGACTGAGCCACCCAGGTGCCCCTCAAAATAAATAAAATTTAAAAAAAAATTTTTTTAAAGGACAATAAAGAGATGTGACAATTAAATGCAATATGAAATCATGAACTGGATACTCTAGTACTAGAAAAATTACTGTGAAAGTCATGACAGGGATAGTTAATAAAATAGAAATATGCATTATAGAGAAAAGAACTGTATCAATGTTACATTTCCTGTTCTATGATTATGTAGGAAAATATTCCTAGGAAATATACACTAAAATATGAAAGGAGTAAAGGAGCCTAATATTTGCAATCTTCTCTCAAATGGTTCTGAATGAAAAATAAAATGTGATTGCAAATGAGGCAACTATTAAAAACTGGTGAATTAAAAAATTTTTTATGTTCTATTTATTTTTGAGAGCAAGAGAGACAGACCACGAGCGGGTGAGGGGCAGAGAGAGAGGGAGACACAGAATTCAAAATGGGCTCCAGGCTCTGAGCTGTCAGCACAGAGCCCGACGCGGGGCTCAAACTCATAGACCGCGAGATCACAACCTGAGCTGAAGTCGGACACTTAATCGACTGAGCCACCCAGGTGCCCCTAAGAATTGGTGAATTTAGAAGGGTATATGACAGTTCTTTGTTCTGTTCTTGAATTTTCTAAAATTTAAAATGATTTCAAACTGTTTTTTAAAAGTTGTATAATAAAACATGCACATTATGAACTTACTGTCTTCTGTTGAGATCTTTCCAGTTTGACCAAAAATAACATTAGCAGCAGACAAACAGTGCCTGGCTTCCATAAAACATAGCTGTTGAGGAAATAAACAAGAGTAAATGCAATTATCACACAGCCGTATCTGCAATTAATACTTATATAAAGTCGTCTAGTATGGGAAAAGCTATAAAAACAGGTAAAAACCACTAAGGAGACCCTGTGTGGTTGCTGAACATTAAGACAGTAGATGACATGTTTTCTCTGGTTAAAAAGCTACCTAAAAGATTCAAGTAACAATGCCCCCAAACTCTTAATAATAATCCAAACTGGCTGCAAAACAACTCCTGATGGAAAGTTAGCTCTTTCAGGTTACCAGTAGGTACAACACAGGAGCGGCTACAATCCTAGACTTAGAATGTTCCAGACAGTCCTTCAGGTTCAGTCCACATAGCCAAAATGCCATGCATGATAAACTGTAGACCATTCACACCCTGTCAGAGGACTTGAAGATTTAATTTTCTTAGAGATATCTTCATACATCCTGCCATTCAAAGGCAAAAAGGGTAAGTTTTGATAGGAAGAGATTCCTGTCTTCTAGAATTTTTGGAATTTACATGTGATGAATGAGGGTTCCCACCAAGTTTTGAAGTTAACAGATTTCCACAGATGAACTTTATAGAACTGCTTTACCAACACACTTGAAGACTTCCTAATTCAAATCTGGGCATGGTAAAGTTCTCAAACACTTAGAGAAGATCTCCTTGTTAATATAAACACTTTGCATTTATCATGTAAGTCACAGGACCAACCCAGCAGAAATACAAAGTTAAAGTCCAACTTTTAGTTGGAAGCCACCCTCATTAATTAAATGTCTAGTTCATATTAATAATACCTGATTTTGCTAAGAAGATTTTTAATGGTTGGCTAGGACTTTAAAATCTCAGCACAAAAGGCATCTCTCTATTATAGCAAATCAGAAGCCACCTTGCAAATAGCTGGGTACCACGTACAGTATTAGCCCAGCAACATCTATAGACCAAAATGAAGGTGTTAAACCTTGAAAACCCAAAGAAAGTTACAGTTTACATAAAGAAGCTTTAACTGTCCCTCTGCAATCCTTTACCTATCACTTCAGCTTTGTCCAGATTGCCTTCCTGCAAGCAACCACTGCTAGAACAGCGAGTGCTTTGTGCCCTCTAGGTGGCTGGTAAATGTGGGACTTTAGCACCTGCCAGGTATGGACACATCAAGTAGCAAAACCTCATCACTGGAACCAGATGAAGATGAGAATGATATAAATGACAACTGCATTTTTTTGGTAAAAATGGTTCAAATCTCTGCAATATAAATCAGCTAGTTGTAACAAAAACTTATAAAACATTTTGGCTTAAAAAAAAAAAGCACAGGGTGGGGGAGGTACTCATGAAAATTACTGCATGCTCCACATAAGCAATGCTTAACAACTTTAAATTTTTTTATTACGCTTTAAATTAATATCTAGGTATCTTAGTACTATTAATATTGATGGAGTTTTCTTAATTAAAATCACAGTGAGTATGTAGCTTTAAAGTTGCTAAACAAAACAAAGGGGCCTCTGGAAGCTATTAAAAAAGGTGCCACAAGCAGAGGCACCGGGTAACACTTTTGATGATGACCACAATGAAATGGATTCATGAGAGTTAGATTTAACCGAATGCTCCAATATATGCAATAGCGTTACTTACACGCTTGATCTTAGACCAAAGTCCTAGAAGCGATGCTGCAGTCACCATAGCCCTTTCTCGCCTGCTAATAGCTTTTCTGAATGAAATTCTGTGGGACAATACTTTAAACATAGGGCGCATTTACAGAACCAGCACTAACAAAAAGCTTAGAAAGGATAAAGGCCCAGTAAGGATACGGCAGCAGGTAACCAGAGAGATTTAAGAAGGAACTCTGATAAGCAAAGATTTACCAAAAGTTCAGAGTGAATTAGAAATACAAATAAAAGTAATTTCTATTGCTGAATATATTATTGACGATTAACAGAAAATCCGGCTGGGAAAGGTGGCTTAAAAGTGTTTTAGCATTAAAACTCTTAGGGACTAAAGGAATAAACAGACCAATTAAAAGTATACCAACATGATTCTGAATAATTCTGATAAACAACCATGAAGCTCAAGTTTGTTCCTGTGGGATACTCCAGAAGAAGTGTATCATAAAGAGCTACAACTCTGGAACTGAGTAGAGATATTTCCAACATGGAAAAATTACTACAGAGGAGTTAATTCTAAAGAATAACTGAAATGCATCACATGCTTTTATCGAAGCCCACATTTAACAGTCAACTTCCTCAGACAAATCCTCATAGTTACCAGATTACCGCTGCATAAAAATAAAGTTTTATCTATCAGATAAAATCTGCAATTTAAGGTAACATCTCACTAGAATGAACTGATAGTGTGCTATATCAAAAAAGAATTGGTCTTAGGTAACATGTAATTTTTAGGGCTAGCAGCATGTAAGACAATGATAGAACTCAGTATTTTACAATTCAAAAGGATTAATGCAATAGAAAGCTACAAAAGTTTACTATACTGGCAAACTGGGCTGCCTTTTTCTGTCCAGTTTATACCATAAAATAAAAGCTACCTGTTTTTAAAAGATGACATTTTCAAGGTACTACTCTCTCTCTCTCTCTCTCTCTCTCTCTCTCTCGTAGTATTTTTATACACACTATCAATAACTTTGTTAGATAACTGTTTGAGAAGCTTACCTTATTGATGTAAAATTGTGACAAGGTAGCAGCATTAATAGCCCACTCTATAGGATGGTAGGCATTGTGTTCAAGTTGGCGTTTTAGGGTACTGTGACAATAATGAGCAGCCTTCTCAAACATTTCCATATGCTGGTAGACTTGAGCCAAGTAATAGAGGTTATGAGTATACACCTTCTCAAATCTATGAAGAAAAAGTGAATATTTGCATAATGGTTTACATTTTTTAAGGAACTTTCATATATATTTACCTTGATCTTCTTACCAACCCTTTGAGTTGGGTATGGCTATTGTATCTATTTGACAGATAAGGAAAACAGAGCCTCCTATTTGAACAGGGCCACATATCTAGTAAATAGTAAATGGAGGTTTTTAAATCCATCTCAGAAACCACATTCTATTACCTTCAGAGGGTCTCAAAAGAAAATACTGTGCTTTTTGAAATAATCATCTTATCTATACTATGTAGAATTACCTGTGAGGGCTAATTTCTGTATCTACTCACCTTTTTGATCTCTCTTGTTCAGCAAGTTTCTCTTCTTCAGGAAGAAAATGCTCAGTAGGATCAAGAGGAGGACTCCCAATCTACAATTAAAGAAAAACAAAACTCTGAAATTTTATTTAAATTTTTTTTTTTCAACGTTTATTTATTTTTGGGACAGAGAGAGACAGAGCATGAACGGGGGAGGAGCAGAGAGAGAGGGAGACACAGAATCGGAAACAGGCTCCAGGCTCTGAGCCATCAGCCCAGAGCCTGACGCGGGGCTCGAACTCCCGGACCGCAAGATCGTGACCTGGCTGAAGTCGGACGCTTAACCGACTGCGCCACCCAGGCGCCCCCAAAACTCTGAAATTTTAAACTGTGAACACCAAGCGCCCTCTTCTGGGGAAACTGGAGAAATCAAAATTTTAATTTTATTTTTTTTTTTAATTTTTTTTTCAACGTTTATTTATTTTTGGGACAGAGAGAGACAGAGCATGAACGGGGGAGGGGCAGAGAGAGAGGGAGACACAGAATCGGAAACAGGCTCCAGGCTCTGAGCCATCAGCCCAGAGCCCGACGCGGGGCTCGAACTCATGGACCGCGAGATCGTGACCTGGCTGAAGTCGGACGCTTAACCGACTGCGCCACCCAGGCGCCCCGAAATCAAAATTTTAAAAACCAGTATACTTCATTTTTTTTACTAGTTCATTTTCACCTTACCCAAGAAGTAATTTTCTTAACCATAAAATTTTAGAGAGTCAAACAAATAAAAGGAGATTGCTACAAGCTCACACTTGACAAAATTTTAACTGCTGTTGGAGGTAAACCTCAAATACACTAAAAAAAAAAATTCTACCAATTTGTCTTTAGAGATTCATAATTCTTCAACTACTTTAAGTCTTAATTTTGTTTGGTAAAAAAAAGATCTCTTAAAAACCTACAAGGGTGCACGGGTGGCTCAGTCAGTTAAGCATCCAACTCTCAATTTCGGCTCAGGCCATGATCTCACAGTTTGTGAGTTTGAGCCCCAAATCAAGCTCCATGTTGTCACTTGGGATTCTCTCTTTCTCTCTCTTTCTCTCTCTCTCTTCCTCTCTCTCTCTCTCTCTCAAAAATAAGTAAATAAAACTTTTTTAAAAACCCGACAAATAAAAACCTACGTAAGTAGGATGTCTAGCTGGCTCAGTCAGTAGAGCACCCAACTCTTGATCTTGGGGTTGTGAGTCCAAGCCCCATGTTGGGTATAGAGATTGCTTAAAAATAAAATCTTAAGGGGCGCCTGGGTGGCTCAGTCAGTAAGCATCCGACTTCAGCTCAGGTCATGATCTCGCAGTTCATGAGTTTGAACCCCGTGTCGGGCTCTGTGCTGATAGCTTGGAGCCTGGAGCCTGCTTCAGATTCTGTGTCTCCCTCTCTCTCTGCTCCTCCCCCCACTCACACTCTGTCTCTCTTTACAAAATAAATAAACATTAAAAATAAATAAATAAATAAATAAATAAATAAATAAAATCTTAGAAAAAAAACAACTCCATAAGTAGCTGTGCTGACAGCTCAGGGCCTTCAGCCTTCTTCTGATTCTGTGTCTCCCTCTCTCTCTGCCCCTCCCCAACTCATGCTCGCTCGCTCTCTCTGACTCTCCCAAAAATAAACGTTAAAAAAAATTGTTTTAATGAATACAATAAACGCTCAATAATGAAAATCAAATCAAAGTTTTAAATATTTGCTCCATTAATTTTTTTGAGAGAATAAGAAACATATACCGATTACCCACTTTCAATACAGAGACATTAAAACCAGTGATTCTATTGTTTACTGCCGTGGCCAAGTCACCCAATCTCTTGTGCTTCTGTTTCCTCATTAATAAAATTACCTCATAATTTCGTTATGAGGATTCAATGAGTTATTATGTGTAAATCACTTATGATGCCATCTTAAGCCTTCCAAAAAGCAGACCTACTTAACCTCTGCCTCATTCTACTTCTATGAGGATAGTCCCGTCCGCAAGACCAGCTTTGCTTTAAAATGAATTCACTAAACTCCAAATAGCAAAAATGTCTTCCATTTTTAAAAATGTGATTTTACATTCTGAATGTAAATGCTAAAAGTATCACAACTAGGGTTCCTAGAATTCACAGAAAGTAAAAATGGCTAAAACAGGAAGTAAGGCCCAAGGCACACACAATAGATAAGTAATTCTTCTAAGATCTCCTCAATAACTTTGAGGACTGTTTAATATGCTTACTCTTTTTTGATGAAAGGAATGAATGTATTGTTTTCTGTACCTATTTCACTGTTAGGACTACCACATGTCATATATAACCCTAAGTCAAAGCACTCTCTTCTCTGAATTAAAACACAGGTATAATTGAGTACAAAGAGTTTGATATATGTTTTATTGTTCCATACTAATACTAATTTTTAATGAAATATTATAGGTGTTTGGTATCTTAACATTTTATTTAGTTATTTATTTTAATGTCTGTTTTTACTTTGAAGAGGGGAGGGAGAGAGAGAGAATCCCAAGCAGGCTCCAACCTGTCAGCATAGAGCCTGACATGGGGCTCAATCTCACAAACCGTGAGATCGTGACCTGAGCCGAAATCAAGTTGGACACTTAACCAACTGAGCCACTCAGGCACCCCAGGGAGCTTACATTCTAGTACTGAAGATGGGTGATAAACAAGATAAATCACTAAAATGACCCTTATGTTAGATAATGTTAAGTGTGAAGCAGAAAATAAAGTAGAAAAGGACGACAGAAAGTGTTGGAGGGGTGGTCTGTAGCATTAATGGAGTGGCCAATGAGTCCTCACTGGATGGGAGACATGAGTCACGAGCTGAAGGGAATAAGCGAGTGAGCCAGGTAGATCCCAGAGGGAAGAGCAGTCTCAGCAGAGGAAACAGTTCAGTGCAAAGACCCTGAACCAGAAGCTTGTCTGGTGTGTTTCAGGAACAGCCAGAAGGCCAGTGTAGCTAGAGCACAACAAGACAGGAGACAACAGAAAAAGATAAAATTAGAGAAGTAATGGTAGCCAAATCAGATAATGTACTTGAAGTCTTCATAAGGTCTTTGGGGTCTACTCTGAATAAGATGGGAAAGCCATTAGCAGACTCTGAGGGAAGCAGTGATGTGATATGATGTGATGTAATCTCCCTTTGAACAGGTTGCAAACAGACTGAAGGAGGCCAGTTATGATACTACAGCAATAATCTTAGCAAGAGAGGGTGGTTGTTTGGATCAGGTAATAGCAGGGGATCTGATTCTAGATATAATTTAAAAGTGACACTGGGACTCCTGGGTGGCTCAGTTGGTTAAGCGTCCCACTCTTGGTTTCGGCTCAGGTTATGATCTCACAGTACGGGCTCTGTACTGACAGTGAGGAGCCTACTTGGATTCTCTCTCTCTCTCCCCCTCTCTCAAAAATAAATAAATAAACTTAAAAAAAAAAAAGTGAAGCCAACAGGACTTGCTGTAGATTACACAGTGTGTGAGAAGAGGGATCTCCAAGGTTTAGGCCTCAGTAATTGGAAGAAAGAAGTTGGTATTTACAGCAAGGGAGGAGGAAAGAGGAAGGTTATCAGAAGCTCTATGTTAGTAGTTTTAGAGACAACTGCTCCTTAAAAAGTGCAAATGTCAAGTCAGCAGTAGGACAGACAAGTCTGGAATTAAACAGGTACAGACTAGAATATTATTGGGAGTCATCAGAGAAGAGATGATATTTAGAACAGAGGAATGAATGCAGGGGCACCTGGGTGGCTTAGTTGGTTAAGCATCTGACTCTGGATTTTGGCTCAGGTCACTATCTCACAGTTTGTGAGATCGAGCCCTGCATCGGGCTGTGTGCTGACAGCACGCATCCTGCTTGGGATTCTCTCTCTCCCTCTCTCTCTGTACTTGTCACTATGCGCTCTTTCTCTAACTAAATAAACTAAAAAAAAAAAAAAAAAAGGAGGGGGGAATGGATGAAGATGGAAAGAGGAGATGTTCAAAGACTACACTCTGGGTACTCCAGTGTAGAGGCTGGGGAAATAGAGGGGAAGCCTCAAAGACTGAGAAGAAAAAGAGGTGAAAGGTAGGTAAAAAAAGTGTTTCAAGGAAGAGAGACTAATTAACTGTGCCAAATGCTAGACTGATCAACTACGTCAAATGCTACTGATAGGTGAAATAAGATGAGGACTAAAAATTTACCACTAATTTTAGAAACATATAAAGCACTGGTGAACTTGGTAAGACCTTGATTCTTTTTTTTTTCTTTTCTTTTTTCTTTTTTTCAGACAACACAAACACATTTATTTCAAATTTCTAGGAAAATTTGAAAAAATAGCAGATACCAATGCTTTATGCATGCTCAGGGCCAGCTTACATGAAATGTTAGCACAAATGTTCATTCGTGAAAAGAAACTGGCAAAATCCACTTCTTGCCATTCAACTTGTCAGATGGCAATTTTTATTTTTCTAATGATTTTTTTAAGTTTATTTATTTATTTTGAGAGAGAGAGAGCATGAGCAGGGCAGGGACAGAGAGAGAGGGAGAGAGAGAACCCCAAGCAGGCTCTGCACCAGCAAGGCAGAGCCTGACACAGGCCTCAAACCCACAAACCATGGCCTGAGCCGAAACGAAGAGTTGGATGTCTAACGGACTGAACCACCCAGGTGCCCCCATCAGTTGTAATTTTTAAGTATGACTGTCACATTGGGAAAATGAAATAAACACAGCAAAATAAACTATACAAAGGCAAAGTAGAATAACAAAAAATATTTTACTAAAATGTAAGATTTACAGAAGTTTCCAGATAAGCCATACAAAATGGTCACAAGCTTTTTCTTGAAGGAAGGATTCTACACTTGACAGCAAAATCAGTGTTATTAGTGAGAGCTGTGATGTTTGTTTAATGTCCCCATTTTGTTTCAAACCATCAAGTTTGTCCATCTACTTGGCTAGAGAGCATATTCTAAAGAACTGGTTAGCTGCTTTTAACCAATTCAAGTAGATCACCATAAAAGGGGGAAAGGAGCCCATAAAATTGAAATAAAACTACTTCTTCCCCTCAAAAACAATAATGAAATAATAATAATAAAAACACCCACACCCCTGCAGCTAACCAAGACAACTATCTTCAGTCATAGTGCTTTATACTTAAACCACGACAGGGGAAATGAATAAAAGCAGAAAGGGGCCAATGCTATTGTTTCACAATAATTGAGATCATACTTCTAGCTTCTGTTCATGTTTTACAACAGTGAATCAGGACAAAACACAGATTTACTAAAGTGCATTTAATCACCAAAGGACTAAAGATGTCTGGGCTTTTATTCTGTAATGTTCCTAAGACTGTGTACATTAAATGCAAACAAAAAAGGAAGAAGTCTTGACAGAAGAGGAGAAGTGATGCACACTTGATGATCAGATCAATTTTAAATATTATTCATGGCACACAGCCTAGTCCATGCTCTAGCTGTTTCTATGGCTTGGGCTTCATTGGTCTTCCACTGCTCTGCTACATCCTTGCTAATGCATCATCTGGATTGGGAGCACTTAACAAGGCCGAGATCAACAGCAGAACCGTGCAGGTCTGCAGTACAGGGGACCACTTATCTTTCAAAATATCTAAACATATTCTTCCAATTTGTCTACATTAGGATGATAAATTTTGGTCACGAAACACACTTTAGGGGCTGCCAATGGGTATTCTTCTGGAAGGAATAGTTCAAGTTTAAAAGTCCCTCCCTCAAAAGGAAAACCCTGGGGGCCAGCAATGACCACATGAAAATAACGGGCACTGCTGTCATCTCGTTCTGCTCTAATGCCAGGGACTGTTTCGGCCAGCAAACGCTGGGTTTCCTTGATAATCCTGTGGGGCAGCCCGACCATCTTGTCAGATCGCAAGTTTGGCCTCTGGTCTCGACACTGGCTCTGCTCACCTCACACATGAGTGTTAAGATTTTATTTTTAAGTAATCTCTACACCCAATGTTGGGCTCGAACACACAGCCCAGAGATCAAGAGTCACATGCTCTACTGACTGAGCCAGATGCCCCAAAAAGACATTAACTCTTAACTCTGAATGTGAGAAACCTCAAAATATCTGGTTATTTAAAGCACTGCTACACATACTCTCAAAACAAAATTAACTAAAATCCATTTTAATTTTAGAAGACTGCCAACATTCAGGGGTGCCTGGGTGGCTCAGTCAGTTGAGTGTCCAACTCTTGGGATCAGCTCAGATGATGATCCCAGGGTTGTGGATGGAGCCCTGAGATGGGCTCCACACTGAGCATGGAGCTTGCTTACGACTCTCTCTCTTTCCCTCTGCCCCTAAGCTCACGCTCGCGTGCTCTTTCTCTCTCTCTAAAAAGGAAGACTGCCGACATTTTAAAAACTTAGGCTTTATTTTTTAGAGCAGTTTTAGGTTCACAGAAAAATTAAGCTGATGATACAGATTCCCCATATACTCCCTTGCCTGCACACATGCCAATTTTTAGTAGGTAAAATTTGGTAAGGAATGGAAGGTAACACAATGATTTGCCCCCTCTTGAGGGCTGTGACCCTCTACAGTAAAAGTTTTCCGTCTCTGCTCCCTGGTGCCCTAGAAGTTCTTTTGTACTACCGCAGTAGGGAGGTAGGGAGGTATCTGTAATGGACTGAGCTGACGGTACTGCTGACCTGCTTACCACAGTGGCTGAAGAGTTTTTTTACAAATTGCATTTCAAAAGGGTTTCACAGGTAGGAAAAAAATCACTGAAAACCTTTCTCTGAAGCAGTGGTTCTCAAAGTGCAGTACCTGACCAGCGGCATCAACATCACCTGGCCTTGTTAAAAATGCAAATTCTCAGGCCCCAACCAAGACCTACTGAAAAGTCTGGAAGTGAGTATTCTGTTTTTAACAGCCCTCCAGAGCCCTCCACACTGATGCATGCTGAAATCTGAAAAACAGTGCCACAAAGATTTCAGATACTTTACTTAAGTAGTTGTTTGCTTTCCTTTAAGCACTCTTATTCTCAGTGGAAATCAAAATAGAATTTTTAGATTATAAATAAAAATATGCCAACATCAGTATTTTAGGATAAATCAGAATATTTCCTGTACAATTATATTTGGATTAAGACTGCCATTGGATCCTAACTAAAGATTATTTTTAAGAACCCTGAAGTCTTTAATATAAAATAATTTCAGCTATTAGGTGACCACCTAGACAGCTCTACACAGAGGTCCTCGAGTATACTGCAATCATGTACTAATAATGTAAGTGAGGAATAAAAGCCTTCAATTCTTGACTAGTTCCTAAAAAATCTAAAATGTACGTGACAGGGGCATCTGGGTGGCTCAGTCAATTAAGCATCCCACTCTCGGTTTTGGCTCAGGTCATGATCTCACGGTTCATGGGTTTGAGCCCTGCATCAGGCTCTGTGCTGCCAGCTTAGGATTCTCTCTCTCCCTCTCTTTGCCTCTCCCCTGCTCACTATCTCTCTCTCTCTCTCTTAAAATAAATAAACATTAAAAAGAAGACATGTCATTAAAAAATATATAAAAATAAACATTTTTTAAAATTATGATATACAACATACCTCCTTCATATACTGGTTATACAGTGCTTCTGATGATTCTAGGTAAGCCTGTGCAGTTTCGATTTCTTCTCTTTCAGACCACAAGATACCTAGGTTATTCTGGAAAATAAAGAAAAGAGAAATAATGACAACATAAATCTTCCAATTAGAGTAACTTTCATAGTTTCTTTTTTTTTTTTTAATTTTTTTTTTAACGTTTATTTACTGTTGAGACAGAGAGAGACAGAGCATGAACGGGGGAGGGGCAGAGAGAGAGGGAGACACAGAATCCGAAGCAGGCTCCAGGCTCTGAGCCGTCAGCCCAGAGCCCGACGCGGGGCTCGAACTCACAGACCGCGAGATCATGACCTGAGCTGAAGTCAGACGCTTAACCGACTGAGCCACCCAGGCACCCCAAACTTTCATAGTTTCAAAGTCAGTATTTACCTATCAAGTAATACTAGAGTCAGATTAACAATGAATTAATTACTCATAATAATACTGTCCTATGTAGTGTGGTAGACAGCCACTAAGATGAATCCCCAATGATTCTCCTAACATTCATGCCCTCGTATAATCTCTTTCTCTTAGGTATGGGCTGAATTTAGTGGCTTTTTTCTGACAAAAGTAAATGGAAGTCCATTCCAAGATTAGGTTACAAAGCATCACGGTTCTATCTTCTATCCCTCTTGCTTGTTCTCTCTGAGGGAAGCTGACCACATGTTGTGAGCCACTCTATGGACAGACGCACGTGGCAAGAACTGAGGGAGATCAACAGCCAGCAAGGAACTGAGGTCTTCGGACCAACAATCTGTAAGGAACTGAAACTGAATCACACCAACAACCATGTGAATGAGCTTACAAGTGGATCTCCCCAAGCTGAGCCTTCAAGTGCAGCTTCAGCAGTCAAATAATCTGATGAGAGACCTTACACAGAGGAAACCAGCAAAGCCATGCCTAGATTCCTGATATAAGTTTGTTGTTTCAAGCTGCTAAATTTGGGGGTAAAATGTTACCTAGGTAATAATATACATAGAGACAAAGATGAGTCAAACACATAAAATGCTTTCAAAATATCTACAATCTCTTCCACGGACCTCTCTAAAAAGGAGTATCCCAACAATTACTGGTTGGTCGAAGCCTGAAGCAAGAGTGATGAGCTCTTAAATTCCAACAATTAAAATTATATGGTATGAAAATCTGAAGATGCTATTATACCTTTCATTATCAGTTAAGTCAACATTCCTAATATTTACCATTTCAAACAACAAAATGTTTGTTTATATTTTCCAAAGTTCTTAAAATTACATAGCTTTATAGGGGCACCTGAGTGGCTCAATCAGTTAAACGTCCGACTTCGGCTCAGGTCATGACCTCGCAGTTTGTGGGTTCGAGCCCCGCGTTGGACTCTGGGCTGACAGCTCAGAGCCTGGAGCCTGCTTCAGATTCTGTGTCTCCCATTCTCTCTCTGCCCCTCCTCTGCTTGTGCTCACTCACTCTCTCTCTCTCTCAAAAATAAATAAACATTTAAAAAATTAAAGCAATCCCTATCAAAATAACACCAGCATTCTTCACAGAGCTAGAACAAACAATCCTAAAATTTGTATGGAACCAGAAAAGACCCCAAATAGCCAAAGCAGTGTTGAAAAAGAGAAACAAAGCAGGAGGCATCACAATTCCAGACTTCAAACTGTATTACAAAGCTGTAATCATCCAGACAGTATGGTACTGGCACAAAAACAGATACTCAGATTAATGGAACAGAATAGAGAACCCAGAATGGACCCACAAACATATAGCCAACTAATCTTTGACAAAGCAGGAAAGAATATCCAATGGAATAAAGACAGTCTCTTCAGCAAATGGGAAAACTGGACAGCAACATGCAGAAAAATGAACCTGGACCACTTTCTTACACCATACACAAAAATAAACTCAAAATGGATGAAAGACCTAAACGTAAAACAGGAAGCCATCAAAATCCTAGAGGAGAAAGCAGGCAAAAACATCTTTGATCTTGGCTGCAGCAACTTCTTACTCAATACGTCTCTGGAGGCAAGGGAAACAAAAGCAAAAATGAACTCTTGGGACCTTATCAAAATAAAAAGCTTCTGCACAGTGAAGGAGACAATCAGCAAAACTAAAAGGCAACCAACGGAATTGGAGAAGATATTTGCAAATGACATGTCAGATAAAGGGTTAGTATCCAAAATCTATAAAGAACTTAGCAAACTCAACACCCAAAATACAAATAATCCAGTGAAGAAATGGGCAAAAGATACTTGCTTTAATTTTTTTAATAGACACTTCTCCAAAGAAGACATCCAGATGGCCAAGCGACACACGAAAAAATGCTCAACATCACTCATCATCAGGGGAAAATACATATCAAAACCACAATGACATACCACCTCACACCTGTCAGAATGGCAATGGCTAACATTAACAACTCAGGCAACAACAGATGTTGGCAAGGATGCGGAGAAAGAGGATCTCTTTTGCACTGCTGGTGGGAATGCAAACTGGTGCAGCCACTTTGGAAAAGAGTATGGAGGTACCTCAAAAAATTAAAAATAGAACTACCCTACGACCGAGCAATTGCACTACTAGGTATTTATCCAAGGGACACAGGTGTGCTGTTTTGAAGGGGCACCCCAGTGTTTATAGCAGCACTATCAACAATAGCCAAAGTATGGAAAGAGCCCAAATGTCCATCAATGGATGAATGGATAAAGAAGATGTGGTATATATGTACAATGGAGTATTACTCGGCAATCAAAAAGAATGAAATCTTGCCATCTGCAACTACATGGATAGAAGTAGAGGGTATTATGCTAAGCAAAATTAGTCGGAGAAAGACAAATATCATATGACTTCATGCATATGAGGAATTTAAGACACAAAACAGATGAACATAAGGGAAGGGAAGCAAAAATAATATAAACACAGGGAAGGGGACAAAACATAAGAGACTCTTAAAGATAGAGAACAGGGGCGCCTGGGTGGCGCAGTCGGTTAGGCGTCCGACTTCAGCCAGGTCACGATCTCGCGGTCCGTGAGTTCGAGCCCCACGTCGGGCTCTGGGCTGATGGCTCAGAGCCTGGAGCCTGTTTCCGATTCTGTGTCTCCCTCTCTCTCTGCCCCTCCCCCGTTCATGCTCTGTCTCTCTCTGTCCCAAAAATAATTAAACGTTGAAAAAAAAAATTAAAAAAAAAAAAAAAAAAAGATAGAGAACAAACAGAGGGTTCCTGGAGGGGTTGGGGGGGGGGGGGAGGGCTAAATGGGTAAGGGGCATTAAGGAATCTACTCCTGAGCACTATATGCCAACTGGAATGTAAATTAAAAAATAAAAATAAATAAAAAGGAAAGGAAAAAATTTTTTTAATTATATAACCTTATAATTATATCCACTCAATCAAAGATGCCTCATTTATAGTGTCTTTTCTTGTATCGATCACTTCCTTTTGAGTTGATCACTTCCTTTTGATTTCCATAGCACCAACTTCTTTCTGGAATCATGAAGGTGCTAAGGAGAAACTGATTAGATACAAGGTTATATCTTTTTTTTCTTTTTTTTTTAAGTAGGCTTCACACCCAATACAGAGCCCAATGTGGGGCTTGAACTCACAACCCTAAGATCAAGCCCTTAAGCTGAGATCTAGAGTTGTATGCTTAACCGACTGAGCCACCCAGACGCCCTGACACAGGTTATATCTTAAATAACACTGTGAAAACAAAGCCAGTGTGTCCCCTGCTACATGACTATACTATCAGGCTTTCTACAGGGCAATTAGGCCTATTTAGTCAGAACTCAAGACTGGATGCCTAGCTTCCCTTTAGACAAGAGCTATACTGTCTCTCATCCCTTGGGGCTTCAGACACAAGGAATACTTCTGATACCTCTACCACCTTTGGCTACTACCCTAGGAAAGGGATATATAGGAAAGTATGTATAAGAAAAGTATAAAGAAGCAGGGGTGGTTTTTTTTTTGTTTGTTTTAAATAAAATTTTAATGCAGATTCTTAACCTGGGACTCATGGGCCCATCCATGAAGAAAAGTTCAGAATCTAGAATAACTCCTTCTGTGAAAAAAAGAAAAAGAAAAGAAAGAAAAATTCAGAGTCTATGAACATGGATGGCAAAACACGACAAATGTATTTCACTGTGTTCTAAAATTTGGCATTTCTTTTCATTATAAATGCAGGAAACAAAATGCAACAGTATTATAATACCTGAGATTTTGTGACCTACAGAATTGAAAATTTTTCATGTGCAAATAGTTCAAACATACCATCTACATTCTCTACTACATTAAAATTATGGGAGTTATCAAATAACTCATTAGATATTTAATGTGGGAATAAAGAAACATATATAATGCATTTTTAAAAAATATTTCAGTAAACTTCTATATTATCAGTTTCTTTTATACTCTTTACAGTTTATGCTATGCATTTAAAATCATTATTCTGGGGGCGCCTGGGTGGCTCAGTCGGTTAAGCGTCTGACTTCAGCTCAGGTCATGATCTCGCGGTCTGTGAGTTTGAGCCCCGCGTCGGGCTCTGGGCTGACGGCTCAGAGCCTGGAGCCTGCTTCGGATTCTGTGTCTCCCTCTCTCTCTGCCCCTCCCCCGTTCATGCTCTGTCTCTCTCTGTCTCAAAAATAAATAAACGTTAAAAAAAAAATTAAAAAAAATCATTATTCTGTTTTATGAAACACAGATTTCACTAGACCGCAAAAGGGGCACATGGCACAAAAAAGTGTTTAAAAACCCTACAGCTTAAAGGTGACTTGATCGTTACTCTGGAATACAGCAGACCTCTGGTCTTCTGGCTTCATATAATGTATGTATTCTATAATTTTTTTAGGTGAAGTGATCAGTCCTCAGTATCTGACACTGTAGGTCACAGGGATAACGTACTGAGATTAGACAGTTCTCTCTTCTTTATTACTTATAAAGTCCTTTGCAGGACACTGGAGAAATCTGAAGGGCTCTGGCACACTGATTATTTACTTTACTGATTATTCTGCTCACCCAGGCTCAGAGAATTATAATCTCCCTTAATGTTCATTCTGTCATCTTAGAAATGGATCCACAAGTCACCTTGTCTAATTCTCTAGTTCAACTTATTTTTCCTGACAACAGTCATCGAGAAACTCCATTTAGCCATGACACCACTAAGCCTAACCCCAGCATACTATATCTTGCCTAGACATCAAATCTCGCCTAGAGATTTACTAGTACCAAGAACTAGTTGGCCACATCTATTTTGATGAATGGTCATGCATTTAACCTGCTAGATGCATGGTAGGCTGTGCCACAGAAAGCAGTGACTCTGGTGTGTGATAAAGAGAACCCTAGAGTCTAGAAATGACTAAGGTTTTTCTTTTCTTTTTTTTCTTTTTTAAGGTTTTTCTTTTCAACTATAACCTGCTTGAGATCTTGAAGGACCATGCAACAGATCTGGAATTGATCTGATTTTTCAAAATTAATAGTGTTAGTGTTTTGCAATTCTTTTTATTGAGATATAACTGACACATGTTAGTGGGTTTTTTTTAAATGTTTATTCCACAAAGATAATTACTATTGACATTCTACATAAATTATGTTTAAATATAATATAAATCCTAAAATACACAAGAAACTATTATATCATTTAGAGCATCATCATGTTCTTGCCTCAGGATACCAGACTAGGTAGGAAAAAAGTTAGATATAAAATAAAAACAGCTGGGGCGCCTGGGTGGCGCAGTCGGTTAAGCGTCCGACTTCAGCCAGGTCACGATCTCGCGGTCCGTGAGTTCGAGCCCCGCGTCAGGCTCTGGGCTGATGGCTCGGAGCCTGGAGCCTGTTTCCGATTCTGTGTCTCCCTCTCTCTCTGCCCCTCCCCCGTTCATGCTCTGTCTCTCTCTGTCCCAAAAATAAATAAAAACGTTGAAAAAAAATTAAAAAAAAAAAATAAAATAAAATATAAAGAGGTATTACCGGTAAATTCTACCAAGCATGTAAGGAAGAAATAATACTAACTCTACACAACTTCTTCCAGAAGACTAGAGGAAAGAACACTTTCCATCTCATATTAAGCCAAAGACATAACAAGAAAACCATAGCCTGATATCCTTCATGAACACTGATACAAAAAATTATTGAAATTTTAGCAAATTGAGTCCAACAATACATAAAAAGGGTAATACTTCACCCAAGTTTTACTTGGTACAAACTCCAAGTGGAGTTTATCACAGGAAGGAAAGGTTGGTTTTAACACCAGAAAATCAATCAAGGTTATTCACCATATTAACAGACTAAAAAAGAAAAAAAAAAAAAATGGATGTCTCAGACACAGGGATGAAATAATGCTGCAGAGTGAAAGAAATCAGACCCAAAGAAGAGTATACACTCCATGATTCCATTATGAAATTCTAGAAAATGTAGGGAAGGGGCCAACAAGAAGGGAAAGCGAGAATAAAGGAGGGAGGGAGGGATCACACAGGAGCACAGGAAACCTGTAGTGATAGTGGATATGGTCAATACGCTGATTGCACCAAGTGTTTCATCAGTATATACATATGTCAAAATTCATCAAATTGTACACTTTAGATATGTACAGTTTATTGTAGGTCAGTTATACCTCAATAAAGCTACACACACACACACACACACACACACACACACACACACACACAGCATGTTCTTTATACATATATATCCTGGGAGTGGGAGAGAATAATCTACCAATTTGTTAGGGAATTTACCAAAGTGAAGTAGTTAAATTTCACTCAAGATGAGGAGTACCTGGCTGGCTCAGTGGGAAGAGTACGCAACTCTCCATCTAAGGATCATGAATTCAAGTCCCACGTTGGGTGTGGAGGCTACTTAAAAAAATTTTTTTTAATTAAAAAAAAAAAAACATGATAATGCAAGTATATATTGCTGATAGCAAGAATTGCAGGGACGCCTGGGTGGCTCAGTCACTTGAGTGTCGGACTCTTGGTTTTGGCACAGGTCTCATGGTTTGTGGATTTGAGCACACAGCCTGCTTGGGATTCTGTCTCTCCCTCTCTCTGCCCCTCCCCTGTTCATGCTCTCTCTCTCCCAAATTAAATAAACTTAATTTTTTTTTAAACTAGAAGAAAACCTGGAGAAAAATCATTCTTAAAGGCATCAGAACTCAGCAAAGATAGAAAGGGATAGTCTCTTTTAATAATCTAATGTGGATCCAGGTTTTGTATTTTTGTAGTTTTCCAGGAAGTAAATATCAGGTTAAGACAAAGCAGTCAGAATATCATAAATTCCCATGAAGTGTTACTTTCAAAATTTTTCCTACACACACATGTAGTCTTTTACAAAATGGAATCATTCTACCTAATTCCAAACATGCCTATGCTCTTCCCTCTCCCTCTTAATATTGATATTTTTGGTTAACAAAGATAAATCATTATTTTTTTTAAGGTTTATTTATTCTGAGAAAGATAAAGAGCTCATGCGCAAGTGGTGGGGGGGATGGGGGGGGAGAAGAGGGAAAGAGAGAATCCCAAGTGGGGCTTGATCCCATGAACCATAAGACCATGACCTGAGCTGAGATCAAGATCTGACACTTTAACCAACTGAGCCACCCAGGCGCCCCTATAAATCATTATTTTTAATGGCTGTACACTGTCCTTCTGGATGAATGTATCCATATTTATTTAACCATGTATCTATTGACTGATACTTATTTCATTCATTTTTTAAAAATTGACAATGCTGTTGTTTTTTTTTAATTGACAATGCTGTGATGAACATCCACTTTGACACACCTTTGCATGCCTGATCCAATATTATTTTAGGATACTGATATGCAATTTTTAAGTTAAAGTCTTGACTCCAGAATTTCAATACCTACTGATCTCCAGAAAAGTTCTGTGAATTTGTATTTCCACTAATAATAATGCTAATGGGTAGCATCTGTTTCCTCATAGTCTCTCCAATGACAAGTATAAGCGGTATCTTTAATAGACTCTGCAATCTGATACAATTTTTCTATTTCATTCTTTTAGTTTGTATCTTTAATAAACTCTGCAATCTGATACAATTTTTTCTATTTCATTCTTTTAGTTTGCTTTATTATTAGTGAGATCAAATCTCTCATCATGTATAGCAAATACTAGATGTAATCAAATTCTAGTGTGGTAATGCTATTGGAATAAACAGATCAACTGAACAGTAGAGTTCAGAAACATATTAGCACAAACAGAATCTAAGTAAATTACTACTGCTGTATAGTTTTAATACCAGGTAGGGTAGTTTTAGTGCATTATTTTTCTTATTATATTTTTATGTTCACTCTTCTTTGTTCTTTCAGATAAACATATTCATTTTGTCAAGCTCTAAGACAAAAATTATTGTGATTTTGGCAGAAACTAACAAACCTACAAATGAGTATCAGAATGACTATTGTGTTTAGCCATTATGTTCATACCAAGCCAATGACTTGGTATATCTCTCCTTTTAGAATTATCAGTTCTACTACCCGATAATATGCAATTTCTAAAAATATCTTTTAACCACTGTTTCTTATATACAGGAACACTACTGATATTATATATTTACTTTATATCCCCCCACTTTATTTAACTGATCATTCTAATAGTTTTTCAGTTGATGACTTTAGTTTTTAGGTATACAAGGATCCTATATGCAAATGGTTACTTTGATAAATTATTTTTTCCAAAATTAATAACTCTTATGGCTTTCTATATAACTGCAACGGTCAGAAGTTCTAATCAAAGTTTTGTTCCTGATTTTAGTAAGAATTCTTAAAATAATTCACTCTTCAGAAAAGGTTGGCTGTTTGAAATACTGTATTTTATTGAATGTAAGATGTCACATCTATAAGACACAATTATTTTATCTATCAACAAGAAAACACCGCCAGGTAAATTATGACACAGCTATAAGATGCATCCTGATTTTAGACATACTAAGATATGAAGCAGTGTGCATATTAAAATCAAAATACAGCTGGAACACCTGGGTGGCTCAGTTAGTTAAGCAACAGACTCTTGATTTCAGCTCAGGTCATGATCTCATGGTTCATGAGATTAAGCTCCACTTTTGGCTCTGTGCTGACAGCATAGAGCCTGCTTGGGATTCTCTCTCTCTGCCTCTCCCCTGCTCGTACTCTCTCTCTCTCTCTCAAAATAAATAAATAAACACTTAAAAAAAAAAAGAATAAAAATACAGTAAATAGTGGGCACTCTATATTACATTTAGGAAGGTTTCTAATTCTCTTCTTGCTATGGTGAAATTGTTTAATGTTTATGAAGATCTCAGGCAGCCATCTGGTTAAAGAAAATTTCAAATAATTGAGGTTTTGTTTGAGTTTAATCTCTTATGAATTTCATTAGATCATTAATCCAATGGACAAATATTTAGAATGGCCTACTAGGAGGGACGTACTAAGTTACAAATAGTGTGCAAAAAGATATATAGTTCCTGTGATTATGTAGCTTTTAAATTTATTGAGCCATGATAAAACAAAATGACATATACAATTTCCTTTTTTAATTCTGAGGTTTTTCTTTGTGGTCCACTTGTCACATCATCATTTTTGGTAAATGTTCCTGGATCACATGTATTAAGAACTGGTTTGTGAGCTTACCCCAAGTTCCTGGCACATACAAAGAGTTCATACATATTTGTATTTTGCAGTGTTAGGTTCCTGAAGAGAATGTCAGATTTATTTCTTAATAAACCAAGTGCCATATAAATGGGAAACAGTGAGTATTATAAGAACTCAAAGATACAAGTTCGAACAAAATGGTCAAAGAAAGTTACTAAAGTATGAGATTTGTTTTGAGATGGGTTTGGAAGAATGGGCAGGAATTCCCTGGGAAGCAAAGGAATATATATATATATATATATAGAGAGAGAGAGAGAGAGAGAGAGAGAGAGAGAGAGAGAGAGAGAGAGAGACAGGGACCAAAGTAATTTAAAATCTTAATTTAAGGTCTCAAGGAAACGACAAAGAATGACCCGAGTGCATGCTTAATTTAAAACAAATTGTTTAGGGGCGCCTGGGTGGCGCAGTCGGTTAAGCGTCCGACTTCAGCCAGGTCACGATTTCGCGGTCCGTGAGTTCGAGCCCCGCGTCGGGCTCTGGGCTGATGGCTCAGAGCCTGGAGCCTGTTTCCGGTTCTGTGTCTCCCTCTCTCTCTGCCCCTCCCCCATTCGTGCTCTGTCTCTCTCTGTCCCAAAAAACGTTGAAAAAAAAAATTAAAAAAAAAAAAAAAAAAAAAAAAAAACAAATTGTTTAAAAATCTTCAGTTTCTATTTTTGCAATATACATATACATTGCAATTATTGCAAATATATGTATTTTCAATATGTATATTTGCAAATATATATTTGCAATATATGTATATTTGCAATATATACATTGCAAATATATATTTGTAATATATATTTTTGCTATATATATATTGCAAGTATATATATTTGCAATATATATTTTTTTGCTAAGATTTTTAAACAATTTGTTTTAAATTAAGCATGCACTCGGGTCATTCGTTGTCATTTCCTTGAGACCTTAAATTAAGATTTTAAATTACTCTGCATTTCTTCTTAATAGAATGAACAAGATTTGGACTGGTGGAGAAGAGTTGGAAAGGGCATTTATGATGTAGTAGGGTCTCAGGAAACCAATGTGTTGACCACGACTAAGCGAAGCAGCAAGTGATGTCGGAGTTTGCAAGCTGTTTATTCCAAAGCTTCAAAACACGGGGCCAAACCGTGCCTCATAACAGTTGCCTTTGGCCTTGGCGAGAGTGGGGCCCTCTCCATCCCTCGCCTCTGGCCGACAACAGCGGGCCCGGCTCGCTCTCACCTGAGCCTGTATGTAGAGGGAGACGCAGTCGTGCGACAGCCGGTACTTGCGCAGCAGCCTCAGGCATTTCACCAGATGCTCCTCCCCCGCCGACAGCTCCTCGGTGTCGATGTGGTTCACCCCGAGATGGAACTCAATCACCGCCAGCCTCACTGCCCCCTGGGCGATGGGCCCCTCGGCCTCCACCGCTTCAGCGGGCAGCCCCAGGGCGTGGTCCCCTGCGCCCACGCCGTCATCGGTCTGAGGCCGCTCATCCTCGTCCTCAGGCGCGGGGCCCAACAGCGCCTTGACCTCTTCCAGCAGTGCTCGGGCGCCGTATTTGGACTTGTACGGTTCCTTCTCGGGGTTTTTATGCAATTCCACCCGCGACAAAGCCAGCGCGGCCTGGAATTTCTCACGAATCTCGGCCCACGGAGCACTCGCCATAGCGGCCTCTACGGCCTGGGCGTCCTCGATGGATGTTTGCAATCGGACTCCCGCCTTCTTTCTGCTTTGCGACACTTCACTTACGGCCCCCGACAGATCCGACATAGCAGAACCGTAACCAATGAGGTCCTCCAGAGGAACCGCAATATGCTCTGCAGTGACCAACGGAAAGGCGTAGTAGGCACCACAGCAACCGTTGTCGTAGAAACGAAGCTGTCAATGAGGGCAGCCACACCTCCAGCCCTGCCCTCTGCGGTGGTGGATTCTCTCGCGTGACCCCGTGAAGTTCTACCTACATATAAGTATCGGCTGACTTTAACATGACACATGGAAATAGTGTTTAGAAACATAGCTAAGTACTCTCGTTAGTTGGTATACACTGAATGACAGAAACCTTTTGATATTAGTGTGTAACTCAACCCATGACTGGACGAAAATGTAACAAGGATTCGTTTATTATTAACGTATAGCTTCTTGAGTGAAAGATAGCTTTCACTATGTAAAAAGAACTCAATGATCGACCAATATTTTCCCTTCAGCCCTGGAGTACAGGCTGGAGGCATGTGTGCAACTTCCCAAAGTAACACAGAAGTCCCAGAGCTGTGACAAACCACCTGAGGCGTGGCTTTTTCCATTACACACCTTCGTAAATTATGAAGTCAAATGCGAAGGGTGGGTGGAAAGGGCTGGGCAGAGGTTTTAACTACTAGGCGCTTGATAGCTATGTGCGCTTTGAGATATATAAAGGAGGACCGATTTTAGAAGCTCATAGACATAATTTGATTCTCAGATCTTCTAATTGATAAGTTAACTTTTCTAAGCTTCAGGTTTCTCACAGTAAAACATAAGTGATAATAATATTACTTAGCTCTACAGAATTATCCTAAGGAAGAATGTTAGTGTTCCCCCGGGACTCCTTCCTAAACGTTGTCCCAGGGAGATCTTATGCATTTCCACCGTTTCTATCACATGTCCTGTTTACTTCCAAAACTTGGTCTCCAGGCCAGATGACTCTCTGGAGCTCCAGACTGTAATATCCATCTCCCAACTGGAACCACCACACCTAAATGTTCCACTAGGGACGCCTGGGTGGCTCATTCTGTTAAGCATTGGACTTTCAGCTCAAGTCATGATCTGATGGTTCTGGAGTTGGAGCCCCTCATTTTGCTCTGCCCGGATAGCTCCAAGTCTGCTTCAGATTCTCTCTCTCTCTCTCTCTCTCTCTCTCTCTCTCTCTCTGCCCCTGCCCTGCTCAAGGTCTCTCTTAAAACTCAATAAATATTTTAAAAAATAGTGACTGTTCCACTGTATGTTGAAATTGGAAACCATTCTTTTCCTCTTTACCTGCCCCCTCCCTCCCACAACACATTAGCTGTTATGTTCTACATCTCAGTGAATGACACCACTATAGGAGCTGCTGATTCCTTGCATTCACTCTCTCCTCTCATCCTTAAATGCAAAACCAAGTACTGGCCAATCCACCTCCTAAATAGCTTACATCTGTTTACTTCTCATCTCCAGTAGTTTAGACCAACCACCATCTGAATGACTTTTAATAGGTAACCTTGCTGCCAGTCTGGTTTCCTACCAGTGCATTTTCCACAACACTTCAAATGACTCATTCACTCATTCAATAAATATTTAAAGTTGTCTGTTAATTTGCCAGTTAATTGGCACTGTTCTAGGCCCTGAGAATTCAGCAGTTAAAAACAGACAAAAATCTCTGCCCCAGTATAGGGAAAGACATTAAATATGTCAAAAAAAACTATACAGTAATGTCAGAGGAAGTATGGGATGGAAATAAAACAAAAGAGGAGATAAGGAGTGTTAGCAGGTGAAGCAAGGTTGCTATTTTTAAACAGGAAAGGCCCTTTTTGAGGACTGTCAAATATTTGAGTAAAGATCTGAAGAGAGTGAGCCATGAAGACATTAGGGGAAGTATATCCCAGACAGAGGAATAGCAAATATGAAAGCTTTGACACAGGAGTGTGCCTAGTGTGTTCAAGGAACAAGGAGACCTCTTGCCTGGAACAGAGAGAATGGAGAGGGCAGTAGGAGAGGAAATCAGAGAAGTAATGTGGGCCCTATTATTTAGGGTTCATAAGGCCATTTATAGGGACTTTGGATATTTTGAGTGAGGTGGGAGCCATTGGATGCTTTTGAAGGAGTGACAGACAAAATCTGATTTATGGGATTATTCTTTTTAAATGTTTATTTATTTTGAGAGAGAGTGCGAGCATGAGTGGGGGTGGGGGGGAGGACAGAGAGAGAGAGAATCCTAAGGCTCCAAACTGTCAGCGTTAAGCCCACCTTAGAGCTTGATTTCACAAACTGTGAGATCATGACCTGAGCCAAAATCAAGAGTCCAATGCTCAACAACTGAGCCACCCAGCACCCTAGAGGATTATTCTCAAGACAACTGAAGGGGGAACAGAGAAAAAGCAGGGAGACTGGTGAAGAAACTACTGTAATAATCATAGTAGGTGCTCAGTACCTATCTGCTCATGAATAGGAAAGTGATTGGAGAAGCACCTGGGTAGTTCAATCAGTTAAGCGTTGGACTTCGGCTCAGGTCATGACCTCACGGATCATGAGTTCGAGCCCCACATCAGGCTCTGCACTGACAGCTTGGAGCATGCTTGGATCCTCTGTCTCCTTCCCTTTCTGTCCCTTCCCCACTTGCACTCGCACACTTCCTCTCTCAAAAATCAACATTAAAAAAAAAAAGGAAAGCAATTGGCATGGTTAATAATAGTAGCTAATCACTTCCTATGAGCCAAATAGCATTCTATATATTAAAATCATCTAATCCTCAAAACTAATATTGCACTGTATGTTAACTAGCTGGAATTTAAATAAAAACTGGAAAACAAATCATCTAATCCTCAGAACAACTCTGTGAGATACTATTATTATTCCCATCCTGCAAAGTAAGAATCGAGGTCCAAGAGATTAATAATTTACCAAATATATATATAGATAGGTAATAACTTACCATATATATAAGTAGGCAGTTTTGCTCCAGAGCCCACACTTTTTTTTTTTTTTTAAGAGAGAGAGATAGCAAGCACACAGGAACCAGTGGGAGAGGGGTGGGTACATAGAATTGTAAGCAGGTTCCGCACCCAGGGTGGGGCTTGACCTCACAACCCTGAGGTCATGACCTGAGCTGAAATCAAAAGTCGGATGCTTAACCCACTAAGCCACCCAGGTGCCCCTTAAAATCAAGGGGTTGGGAAGGCCATGCTCCCTCCAATATTTCTTTAAGTAGGTACCACACCTAGCGCAGAGGCCAACAGGGGCTAGAACTCCTAATTCTAACTCTGAGATCAAGAACTGAGGTGAAGCATGGGACACTTGACCAACTGACCTACCCAGGCACCCCTCCAGAGCCCACATTCTTCAATTAGTATGCTATACTGCCCTAGTAGGAGCTCAATAAATAACCCTCCAACACATGGTGCTGACCTCTAAAACATCTAACTGGAACAACACCCAGATGAAATCTAAAATGGAGATTTTTGGAAAATCCTTACACAGCTGCAGTAAAAAACACAAACGTGAGACTAGGAAACTTGCAATAGAAGAATTCTGGCTGCCATTTGGGGGGCATATTTCCTTTCTTGGCCTTCTTTTTATATCTAATTATCAACTTACATTAAATACAGGGGGGAAAGGAACTTGTTAAATGACAGATGCGTCAGCAAAATTCAGTGTGGCAGAATCTATAGAACAAATGGCCTGGTTTCTTCAAAAAATAAGTTGCAGGGCAGGAATTTGCCAATATATAATAAAACTACATACAAAATACAATTTCAAAACTATATATGTACTTACCTTTTGGCCCAGCCATCCCATTTCCAGGAATATACCCTGAAGACAGAACTCCAACAGTATGAAAATACTATACACCAGGTTCCTCACTGCAGCATTGTTAACTACAAAATACTGCAAATAATCTATGTGCCCATACATTAAGAGTAAGAAAATGGTCGAATAAACTATGATACTCCACACAATGGAGTACAATGCAGTTATGAAACAAAAAAGTTGATTTCTATGAACTGATGTAGTGATTTCCAGGATATGCCATTAAGAAAAAAAAAGCAGGGGCGCCTGGGTGGCGCAGTCGGTTAAGCGTCCGACTTCAACCACGTCACGATCTCGCGGTCCGGGAGTTCGAGCCCCGCGTCAGGCTCTGGGCTGATGGCTCAGAGCCTGGAGCCTGTTTCCGATTCTGTGTCTCCCTCTCTCTCTGCCCCTCTCCCGTTCATGCTCTCTCTCTGTCCCAAAAATAAATAAACGTTGAAAAAAAAAATTTAAAAAAAAAAGAAAAAAAAAGCAAAGTGCCAAAAAGTATCTATAGAATACCCTTCCTATTGATACCCTGGTTTTGATCTTTGTACTATGGTTATGTAAAATGTCAACATTGGGGGAAACAATTATTTTAAGGGATAAATGAAATAATCTGTCCTTTATTTTTTTTAATGTTTATTTTTCAGAGAGACAGAAAGACAGAGTGCGAGCAGTGGAGGGGCAGAAAGAAAGGAAGGCACAGAATCCAAAGCAGGCTCCAGGCTCTGAGCCATCAGCACAGAGACCAATGCAGGGCTTGATCTCACAAACCATGAGATCATGACCTGAGCCAAAGTCAGACACTTAACGGACTGAGCCACCCAGGCGCCCCAATCTGTCCTTTAAATGTTAATATTCCTTAGGATTGCTTCCTAAGCTTTGTCCCAGAGAGATCTTCTGCATTTCCAGGTAATAGACAAATAGGCAAAGATTTATACAAGGACATTAATTTTATTTAGAATATTGAAAAATTGGGGCGCCTGGGTGGCTCAGTCGGTTAAGCAGCCGACTTCGGCTCAGGTCATGATCTCACGGTCCGTGAGTTCGAGACCCGCGTCGGGCTCTGTGCTGACAGCTCAGAGCCTGGAGCCTGTTTCAGATTCTGTGTCTCCCTCTCGCTGACCCTCCCCTGTTCATGCTCTGTCTCAAAAATAAATAAAACGTTAAAAAAAAAAATTTAGAATATTGAAAAATTATAAATAACATGGCCATCTAGAGTCCTGGTTAAATAAATATATATTGACATATCCATTCTATACTACATGCCATGTAGTCATCAAAAATGCAAGACTGAGAGGTACCTGGGTGGCTCAGTCGGTTAAGTGTCTGACTTTGGCTCATCAGGTCATGATCTTGAGTTCAAGCCCCACATCAGGCTCTGTGCGGACAGCTTGGAGCGGGGAGCCTGCTTCAGATTCTGTCTCCTCTCTCTCTCTGCCCCTCCTCTCCTTGTGCTCCATCAAAAATAAACATTAAAAAAAAGCAAGATTGGATGGCTCAGTCTGTTAAGCGACTGACTCTTAATTTCAGCTCAGGTCACAATCTCATAGTTTGTGAGATCAAATCCCACATTGGGCTCTGCACTGGTAGTTCAGAGCCTGTTTGGGATTCTCTCTCTCTCCCTCTCTTGTCCCTATTATGCTTGCATGCACGGGTGCGCTCTCTTTCAAAATAAATAAACGTTAAAAACAATATTGTAAAATCTGTACTTACAGAGAAGCATGCACACGTTGAGGGAAAAAAGCAATTCACAAAGCTGAATTATTCAAATCTCGTAAATAAATTGTTGCAAGAGATGCTCACAAAAGGTTATGGAGTGACTATTATTTTTTCTATGTTTGGATTTTTTCACCCATAATTTATTACTTTTAAAATAAAAATTTCATGCTATTCTCATTTTTAGGAAAAAAGCCACCAAAAACTTAAATAGTAAATACTAGTATTTTTATTCTGGCATAAAGCAGTATTTTATACATTAACTTACAGCATTTTATGTACAATTGTAAAGAAACTGCTGCACAGATAACTCCAATGTAAAAATGGTTTGTATTTTAAAAGTTCATTGAGTCTGATACATTGGAAAATATTTTCTCTGTAGAAAATAGTAAAAACTGTAATATTTCCCAGCCTAACAAGCCCATTTAAATCAAACAGCTGAATTATATATTTACAAATACGGTTTGAATTCTGGGATCCAGGAGAAACTTTAGCTTCATTTGTTGAAAACAGCCATGTTTTCCATAAAATTAAGTTGTGTCAAGTGCAATTCCCACTAAACTTCTCCCTTACTCTTGATTTATGCCTGATTATTTTTCTGTGGGCTAATCCACATCAAGGTTTTAACTGCTCTTCCCTAAAGGACAGGTACTGTGTCCTCTGAATCTGCTTGATTAAATACTTTGGTTGTTATTAAAATATGCTCAGTATTTTGAGCAAAATTGAAATCTAATAAATTATAATCCATAAGACACGAGTTGTCTGTTATCAAACACCTTCTCCTGTGGCTTGATGGAAGCCATGAGGAATGGGAGGAAAATGGTAAAATTGACAAGAGGATCAAGAAATAAAAGCCAAGATAATTGCTGAGAACACAGAGACATCCAGTTAGGACTGAAGGACAGAACTGAAGTCCAAACAGAGAAAGGACACATTGCCTCAAGCATCAAAGAGTTGAGCTGGCGGGGTACCTGGGTGGCTCAGTCGGTTAAACATCCGACTTTGACTCAGGTCATCATCTTGTGGTCCCTGAGTTCGAGCCCTGTGCCAGGCTCTGTGCTGACAGCTCAGAGCCTGGAGCCTGCTATTCTGTGTCTCCCTCTCTGCCCCCTCCCTGCTCATGCTCTCTCTCTGTCTCTCAAAAATAAATAAATGTTAAAACTTTTTTTTTTTTTAATTTCATTTAAAGAGTTGAGCTGGCTATCTGAACCCCTTACTGCAAGATGACAGAGTAAAATGCAGTTGGATAAAGAGATCTGATGGAGCAAAAGAAACCAGGGCTTAGAAAGACTTCAATTGTTCAAAAATAATCAAATGAAAACAAGACAGGCCATGTATTTTAACTTCTCCTATCAGAGTTTATTCCCTGAGAGTCCCAGTCCAGAATTTCTAGGAATTAAGGCAAGAAAACAATGCCACTCTTAAGCTCCTGCACCATGCAGAAAGTTTCCCAAAGAAGTAGTATTTGAGAACTCAGAGTTACCTGACCAGGGGCTATATAAAATTTGTCAGTTCCCTCAAAGCTACAACCAAAAATAACCATACACAGATTATCTTAAAAGGAAGTCTCTAAGCAGCTAAAACCTTTCAATGGAATGGCAGTCTAACAGAAATAGATCCTATACTGTGACTATAGGAACTAGGCCTCTGAGAAACCATTGGATCATTCTACCTAAAACTCCAGTTTACCCATTAGAAGTCAATTTCTAGAAACATTAATGACCTGTTGTTTACCATGAAAAGAATGCTTTTCATGTATTTTCACTTGCTCCTTTCTTTGCTCTTGAGATGAATGTTTCTTTCTCACATGTAAAAAATATTTTCAGTGGATTTCCTGACTCTTGTCATCAATGCAAATCTCTGCCCCCCACTCCCTTAATTCCTTCTTGGTAAATAATGTTAATCTTCCAACAGGAAGTGGAGTACATTATCATCAAGCACCTATTATTCAGCCTCCTTACTTACAAAGAAAGTTACAGGGCCACCTTATACATTTGGAATTCCTTAAAGACACTTGTTTTTTATTAAAATACTTCTTTATATATACATAAATAGATAAAATCTGTGAAGAATTCCTGAAGCATGAATTCAGCTTACATTGAAGAGTTAAAAATGTATCAAAATGTACATAATGATGGCTAATCTACATAATGTCTCCCATCAAATTTATCACTGTTCTTCAAATCTAGAGCACATGCTGGCATAAAATGTATTGCATCCCAGCAATTTTGAAATATTGCTTCAAAACATTGCTCAGTACTATTTCTCAGAGGACATGTTACAGGACCACGTGAGTCACTGTTAGGCAGGTGGCTGAAGAATGCCAATTACAGGTAAGCCTCGACTGCTCAGAGTGCCTCTCCAGAGACTGCTGCATTCCCCATAGGTATTCAGGGAAGGACACTATTTAAATACAGAGACACCTCAACTTAAAAAGTATGGGCAAATACATGCTTGACTTGGTCTTGTAACCTACAGACAATGCATCAGAATAAAAATATTACGAATTCATACATCTTTTCAAAAGAGAAACCTAATACAGAAACAGCAATAGTTACAAGTGATAATCATCAGATGGAAATAATTTCCATGAAGCTTGTCTCTCTGGGAGAGATGGGGACAAGGCAAGTGGTCAAGAAGGAAACACATGTGCTTTTAACTTCATAGGAAAATCAGTGTTCAGTTCCATGTTGCCGTATGAATCCTCTATTTGAAATTACTGCCCAAATGCTTTACTGAAACTCCGCTTCTGGCCTTTGTTTTGGAATCTGTTACTTTTGTTGCCACCTCCTGATCGCTGTCCTCTGAAGCTTCGATTTCCTTCCCGTTGTCCCCTGAAGCTTCTGTTTCCTTCTCGCTGTCCCCTGAAGCCTCGACTGCCTTCCCGCTGTCCCCTGAAGCCTCGATATCCTTCCCGTGGTCCTTCTAGCTCTGGTTGCTCCGTGGCCACAGATAGCTGCCAGCGACGTGAATCATGCCATTTCTCCTGTGGAGAGATAGTATTATTTTACCTGCTCTGATTTTTATTGAACTTGATTTTATAAAGCATGAGAAAGACAGTATTTTTGCCCTTTCTCTAAAGAAAAGCCAGATTGATAACCTAAGTGTTTAGAATTTAAAAGGTCACTGGTTAGGGGCACCTGGGTAGCTCAATCAGTTAAGCATCCAATTCTTGATTTCGGCTCAGGTCATGCTCTTGCGGTTTGGGAATTCGAGTCCCGCATCAGGCTGTGAGCTGACAAGCGCGAAGCCTGCTTGAAATTCTCTGTCTCCCTCCCTCTCTGCCCCTTCCCTGCTCTCTTTCTCGCTCTCAAAAATAAATAAGCATCAAAAAAAAGCTTTCTTTAATAAAATAAAAATAAGAATAAATAAAAGGTCACTGGTTAAAAATAACACAACCTTCAGGGCGCCTGGGTGGCTGAGTCAGTTAAGTGTCTGTATCCCCAGCTGTCAGGTAGTAAAACATGCAAATATACCACAAACCCATATCTCACAGCAGTACTAAATGAAGATAGAGCAATTGAAGATGTCTATGTAAACCCCATACAACATACACAGGAGGAAAAAGCTAGATACTGTTCATAACTCTATAGATAAAGGAAAGAAGGAAAACAGGCTGAATAAGAAAAATATATGAATAAAAAGGCTAGGAGAAAAAAAACACTAAACTTCATTAACTCTTAATTGTCTTTTAGTAAAGGGACTAGAGCTGTTGATTCCTTTTCCATTATTCTGTGTTTTCAATAATGAACGTTTTACAACTTAAATGTTAACTTCAAAATCCAAGAGAAAGAATACCTGTATTTCTGTTACTGCTGCAGTAGGGACATCAAAGCAAACCCCCTGGAAATCAAAACAAATGCCAAGTCAATTCAGCCTTTCACCACAATTGTCAGTGTGCTCCAAAAGACCATATAATATTCAAAATTATATTCAAAAACAAAACCAAAAAAACCCTCCAGGTATGAATTTTAGATGGGACTTTCAACCAATGCCAACACATATCATACCTCCCAAAAGCTCAACAGCAAAAACCCAAGGATACTTTAAAAAGGGAGTCAAAATGATTTAGAACTGGCTAGAGATCATTCTTGGCTATCATACTGCTAATTCCTCAAGTAGCTATTAGCTACATTTTAGAGCTGAAGAAACAGAGGTTTGGAGAGGCTAAGTCAAAGGCCCCCACCTGGGAAATAGAGCAGGTTTTAAACATCTGTTCAGTATGGCCCCAAAACCAATGGTCTACATTAAAATACACTGCTTTCTGTAAGAAAAAGTGTCTACTATTCAGGATGACCTAACTAAAAGTAGAAAACTAAATGATTTTCCATTGTTAATTTTCTAGGTTTTCACAATTCACCTTGCTCTAATAAAAAGGTTTTTATAGCACTTTTGGGGCACCTGGGTGGCTCAGTTGGTTAAGTGCCTGACTCTGGATTTCAGCTGAGGTCACGATGTCACAGGTTTCTGAGTTCCGGCCTCTGTGATGACAGCATGATACCTGCTTAGGATTCATATTCTCATTCATTCTCTCTCTCTCTCTCTCTCCCCCCCCTCCCTCCCTTCCCCCCCAGCCCTTCCCCCCCAGCCCTGCATGCACACAGGCTCTCTCTCACAAAATAAACATTTCTTTTTAAACAAAAAAATACAGGCGCCTGGGTGCCTCAGTTGGTTGAGCATCCAACTTTTGATTCCAGCTCAGGTCACGACCTCACAGTTCATGGGATCGACCCCTGCATTGGACTCTGGGCTGATAGCGTGGAGTCTGCTTGGGATTTTCTCTCTCCCTCTCTCTCTGGCCCTCCCCTGCTCTCTCTGTCTCTAAAAATAAGTAAACTTAAAAATATATATTAAAAATACAAAAATAAACACTTTATAGGACCATAGCAGTGCCATCACCTCCAGTTAAGGAGATCCTATTTCTTGGTTTCCACAAATGTAGTTAGAACCACCCCTGCAACGGACACAGGCACTCCTCTTCCCTAGCTATCTTTAACTGCAACATTTTATGAGGAACACCCCACTTCCACCCAACAACTCACCCAACCATAACCACAGGTCGCATCAGGTACTGATGGATTTTGCCACTTGTGGGGATCATCATTCACAAAATTATTACGTATTTAACACCAGCCACTCACTGAAGTATAAAGATAACTAAAAAATCGTTTTTGCCCTTGAGTACATCATAGGCTTCAAGGCTCTCAGTCAATAAGCAAGCCCAGCAAGATAAAATTTGCCTGAATAAAGGCACGCCCTAAAAACCCTGAAGTATGGATATGGTGCCCCCGACTCTACTGTATGGCCAGGGAAAGCTTCACAGGGAGACTCAAGGTTAAGCCACACCATAAGTAATGTGGAGGAAAAAAAAAATACCGTGAACACCAGGTTGAGCCACTTAGAATGACAGAAAGCAAGGTGTACTTGGCACTGCTAGAGTGGAGGTACTAGCAGTGAGGAGGCAGTAAGGGGAGCAGGAGCCTGCTCGTGAAGACTCATCCGCCATGTGAAAGCTGAGACTGTAACCCATACTTAAGTTCCTTAAGGAGGTAAACACAGACATGCAGCGAGGTGATGATAAACCAGATCTGGTTCTCTAAGCAAGTGGTTTACAAAGTACAGTCTACGCCCCCCGGGAAACCTGAGATTTTTTGCGGAGGTTCCACAAAGTGAAAACAATTTTCCTAATACTAAAATATGTGTCCTTTCCACTCTCACACTCTCATAAGCACAAAGTGGAGTTTCCCAGAGACCATTTACCCGTGATGCTACCACAGCTCTGGTGGCAAATGGAACGGTATTCTTTGGTTTTCGAATTCCAGTTTTCATTTCTAACACAGTAAACACTAATAGATACAACCCACACAAACAAAAGCTTTTTGGTACTCTCACCATTCATTAAGAATGTAAAAGGGTCATTAGACCAAACAGTTTGAGAACTGCTGTGCTGGTCTACCATTAACTGACAGCAAGACTCAGAAGAAAAAACACCAGGTTTGGAAGGCAAGATTTAAAATTTTAGTTTTTGGGGCGCCTGGGTGGCTCAGTTGGTTAAGCATCCGACTTCACTCAGGTCATGATCTCACAGTTTGTGAGTTCGAGCCCCGCGTCGGGCTCTGTGCTGACAGCTTGGGGCCAGGAGCCTGCTTCAGATTCTGCGTCTCCCTCTCTTTCTGCCCCTCACCCGCTCACACTCTGTGTCTCTCTCAAAAATAAACAAACATTAAAAAAATTTTTTTTAATTAAAATTTTAGGTTTGAATTAAAGATTCTGAATTCAATTTTGAATAATTTTATGTTGTTTAATAACCCCATCTGAGTAGAAATGTCAGGGAAGCAGCTGGGACTTCATGTCCGGCACTGCACGCAGATAGTTCAGGCTAAAGATACCAGATGAGGTAGTTGTCCATCACTAAGTGGCAGGCAACTGAGGGTCAGGGATGACATCGCCTAGCGAAGACTATATACAGAGCAAAAAGATGCACCATCCCCACACAACAGGGAGAAGCCTACATTTGGTGTTTTATTGTCCACATTAAGCTACTGAACCAAAGCAGGGTCACAACATTACTTACCTGCTTTCCTTTGAGAAAAACCATTCCCTTCACTTTGGAATCAATTTCTTCACCCAGCTGCTCTTTAAGTTCTTTCCAAGCATAACTAATGTTTGGCATTTCAATCGAGCATCGTAAGATCATGGTCACAAAGCCCTTAGAGAAAAGAGGGGAACAAAATTAGTCTCAAAAACAAACCTAACTGATAAAAAAAATTGCTCTCATGTTTCTAAACTATTTCTGGAGAAGTTCCTCCTAAAAGCATATACCACTCTCCCAACACAATCACATAAATTAGTACAAGTAAGACTGGGAACTCTGAACAAGACTGACGGTTTGTGCCAATGTTAGTACCCCAGTTGTGACATTATAGTTTTGCAAAATGATACCACTGAGGGAAATTGGACAAAGTGTACAAAGGAATCTCTCCGTGTTACCTCTTAAAACTACATGTAAACCTACAATTGTCTCAAAAATTTCAATTAAAAAAAAAAAAAGGAAAAAATGCATACACCTTAAGTTTCTAGGTATACTGACCAAATGTATCATATGCTTTTAGGTCTTTAAGTGGTTGAGGTTTTCTTTGGAGGATTAAAAAAACTGACATACAATTCACATACCATATCGTACACCATTTTAAAGTATACAATTCACGGGTTTTCAGTATATTCACAAGGTTTCAACCACCACCACTAACTAAAATTCCAAAATGTTTTATTACGCAAAAAATAAACCACATGCCCATTAGCAGTCAATGTCATTGCCCCCAACTGAGACAGTGGAAATGAGTAATCTACTTTCTTTCTCCATGGGATTTGTTTATATATATATATACCTACCTTCATACAAAAGTTAAAACAATTGGGAAGTCTAACTGAACCCTTTTAAATCCTGCTCAAACTCAAAATTACCCCAAGTGTCAGAGTTCGACAGGAAGCCTTACCGCATCTGAGTTGATCAAAGAGCGCTGGTCTACTGACGTGGCACCTGAAATATGGGCCAGTGCTGCTGCTAAGGCTTCCACGGCTCCCTTCTCCTCTATCAGTTTCTCAGCTGACTGCTTGAAGTGACCAATGGCAGTGGGAGGCACAGAATCCAAAAGCCTATGGTGTGATTGAGTATATTTGTTAGGAGAAAGGAAAGAGCGGACATATTTCATTTTCAAGACAACAGCATCTCAAGATAAATCAGTAACTTCCAAACCAAATCTTTTATATATCTAACACACATCACTTTGATGCAATGTATATGTATAATCACCACATTTCTGTAAAAAAAAATCCATTCCTTAGGGTGCCTGGGTGGCTCAGTCAGTTAAGCATCCAACTCTTCATTTCGGGTCAGATAATAATCTCAGTTTGTGAGATCAAGCCCCATGTCAGGCTCTGCACTGACATTGTGGAGCCTGCTTGGGATTCTATCTCTCCTTGCCCCTCCCCTGCTTATACTCCCTCTCCCTCTCTCAAAAGAGATAAATTAATTAAAAGATAAAAGAAAGAAAGCCATCCCTTTGATTACATCTAATTTGATTTTACTATCAAATTAAAAAAAGTTTCATTCTGGGGCACCTGGGTGGCTCACTTGGTTAAGCATCTGAGTCTTGATTTCTGCTTAGGTCATGATTTCAAGCCCTGTGTCACGCTCTGCACTGAGCATGGAGCCTGCTTAAGATTCTCTCTCCCTCTCTCTCTGCCCCTCTCCCCTGCTCGCATGTTCTCTAAAATTAATTAAACAAAGTTTTATCCCAAGGAAATAACAGAACAAATATCAAGATGTTCACCACAGTGTTATTGATAATATAGAAAGAGTATACTGACTTTGGCCTAGGTCTTGATCTCACGGTTTGTGAGTTCAGCCCCACATCCGGCATTATGCTGACAGCTCTGAGCCTGGAGACTGCTTTGGATTCTGGGTCTCCCTCTATCTCTATGCCCCTCCCCTGCTTGGGCACATGGACTCTCTCTTTCACAAAACTAAACATTAAAAAAAATTTTTTTAAAGGGTACAAAACATGTAAGAAAATGGGACTGGTTAAATAAACCATGAGACAGATATAATGGAACTCCATGCTGCTACTGAAAGTGATATTAAAGATGTTGAACATTTCTTTTCTTTTTTAAATTTATTTATTTATTTTCATAGAAAGCATGAGTGGGGGAGGGGCAGAGAAAGAGGGGGAAAGAAAATTCCAAGCCGGCTCCTCACTGTCAGTGCAGAGCCCAATATGGAGCTCAAACCCATGAACCGTGAGATTGTGACCTGAGCCAAAGTCCAATGCTTAACTGACTGAGCCACCCAGGTGCCCCTGAACATTTCTTACAATAATAAGCATATGCTACTTTACGGATCAAAAAATACTATAGCTATCTCCATTCTTTTTTTAACTTTTTTTTAATTATTATTTTTTTAATATTTATTTTTGACAGAGAGAGAGACAGAGACAGAGAGACAGAGAGAGACAGAGCATGAGCGGGGGAGGGGCAGAGAGAGAGCGAGACGCAGAATCAGAAGCAGGCTCCAGGCTCTGAGCTATCAGCACAGAGCCCGACATGAGGCTCGAACTCACAAACCACGAGTTCATGACCTGAGCCAAAGTCAGACGCTCAACCGACTGAGCCACCCAGGCGCCCCTTTTTTAACTTTTTTTTTTTAGTTTTAGAGAGACGGAGAAAGAGCGTGCACGCACCCAAGCAGGGTAGAGGAACAGAGGGAGAGAGAGAATCTTAAACAAGCTCCACGCTCAGCATGGAGCCCGATGTGGGGCTCAATCCCGGGACCCTGGGATCACGACCTGAGCAGAAATCATGAGTTAGATGCTCAACCAATTGAGCCCCCCAGAGGCCCCTCCATTCTGCAATAAAAAGGAAAAAAGACTTCTAAATCAGGTTAAAAATGATAAGGACTTTTTATGAGACTACACACTTGTTAGAGAATCACTATTATCTTGGTGATAATAAATGTCACATCTTCAAAAGGACACAAATGAACAAGGCCACCCGAGGCAGCCTCTTTCAGCAAGACTGCCACTTTACAGGACATCTTACATACAACACCAGCTTGTCCTCTTTTCTCCTTCCTGGCCATCTAATCCCAAATTTCCTTAAGTAGTGTCATAGGGAACCCTGTCTACAGAATACTGAAAGTATGCCATGCTAAAAAAAAATTTGAAAATTACGGAGTTAAATTATTTTCATTTGGAGAACTTTCCTGAGCCATTAATTAATATGGTAACACAAAGCATTTCCTTTGATCACAGACTTCTATTTATAAAAAATGTTTACTTATTTGAGAGACAGAGTGCACATGCTCTAAATAAACTCTGAAAAAAAATTGTTTTAAGTTTTATTTATTCTGAGAGAGAAAAAAAAAAAACAGGAGCAGGGGAAGGTCAAAGGAGAGAAAGAAAGCAGGAGCAGGAGAGAGAGAGGAAAGAGCAAGAATCTCAAGCAGGCTCTGCACTGTTGGCATAGAACCTGATGCAGGGCTTGAACCCACGAACCATGAGATCATGATCTGAGCCGAAGTCAGATGCTCAACCGACTAAGACACCCAGGTGCCCCTCAGATTCAGTGGGTTTTTTTTTTTTTTTTACTTTTTAAGTTTATTTATTTTTGAAGAAGAGAGAGAGTGTGAGTGGGGGAGGTGTAGAGAGAGAGAGAGGGGGGAGACACAGAATCTGAAGCAGGCTCCAGGCTCTGAGCTGTCAGCACAGAGCACAACACAGGGCTCTAATGACCTGAGCTGAAGTCGGACACCCAACCGAGTCACCCCGGCGCCCCCAGATTCAGTGGTTCTCTTAAGCAGAGAATGTAGGCCACCATTTGGAAACGTTTGGAAAATAGTCAGGACCTTCTGGTTTTTGTAATGCCAACCCCACTCGCCCCCCAGCATACACCGCATAGCCAGAGATGCTAAACAACTAACTATCCATCAATTTGTAGCACAGTCCCACGAAATAATTCTCTTGCCCCCAATGCCAGTAGCACCTCCAGTGACAAACACTGTTAGTTAATCTAATCCTCACCATCTCGGAGTAACTTAAAGAAATAATCAATTCATTCCCACCAGTTGAGGAACTAGATCGATGATGTTGTGAAGTATAATCTTGTGACCCAATCTAATCAATCTCCACACGGTAAGTGCCCATACTGTATCTAAGATACGGTTCCTTAAAACGCCCAAGACAAACCAAACTATTAATAATGGTTTCTTCTGGTGAACAGGATTGGGTAGGGATAAATACAAATTAGGACTTTTGTTTTGTAAAATTTTACTTAAGCACAGTCTATTTTTATAACAAATAGGTTGTAAGTTGTCAATACATAAATCCGATAGCCAAATCTCATTTCTGCACAAAGCTAGGCAGTAAATGGAACAAGCACTACAACAGACGTAGCAGTGGGTAGGAAACATACCTGATGGCATCTTTGCTGGAAGCTTTTATTATCTCCGTTGCAGAAGGAACACCTATTCGTTTAAATTTAATTCCCTACAAGAAAAAGAACCATAGTTTAATATACAATATGGCCATCAATTGTTTTCACTGAGATTAAATTCTCTAATTTTTTATATTACCAAACATACTTATTACACATTTAAAAGATAAACTTTTAATTTTAGAATGGTTTTAGGCTTACAGAAAAGTTGCAAATATAGTACCCAGAGTTCCTGTACACTATGCACCGAATTTCCCTATTATTAGTACTATGGTACATTTGCCACAGGCAAGAAACCAACACTGCAGCATTACTATTAACTGAATTCCAGAGTTTATTCGAATTTCACTAGTTTTTCTCCAAATACCCTTATTCTGTTCCAGTGACACATTACATTCAGTGATCATATGTTCTTAGTCTCCTCTGATCTCTGGCAGTTTCTGTCTTTCCTGATTTTTCATGACCTTGATAGTTTTAAGGAGTGCTGGCAAAGTATTTTATAGAATTCTGTCCCTCACTGTGAGGCTGCCTCGGGTTCTTTGCGTGCTCAAGACTGAGATTATGGATTTGGGGGAAGAAAACCAGAGATGAATGCTGTCTCATCACATCATTCTCAAGGCATATGCTAATCACTGCTGTTAATGACAATCACCCTGGCTGGGGAGTGCTTGCTTTCTGCACTGTAAAGTGCTCCTCTCCTCCATAAGTCTGGATATGGGGAGAGATTAATCTGTCAGAAAAATCAGTCTCCTCTCTCCATTTTAAATTTATCCTTTTGGTTTTAAAGTAATTCCTATAACCCCCTAATCTATGCTTAAATATTTGGGGTGTGTTCATGTTATCATTGTCTGAAAACTGCCTTTCAAACATAAAAATAACCCATGTAATTGTAAATATAAAAACAAAACCACTGCTTTCAAATGCAAACTTATTTCATTCAAAAGGGGCTTTATGTTATAGTACAATGTATAAAACAACATGTACCTAACAAGCTTTCAGTTATGGCAACAGGCTAGAAATAAAAACTTAAAATTAATAAAAATCGAATAACAACAAAGACTGACTTTAGAATTCAACATTTGCTGAATGAAAAGCTAAGAACATAGTTTTACCGCTTTTTGCTCCACTTGTGCTAACTGATATTCTTCCTTGTGCTGATAAAAGCAGATGCAAATCCCCGTCCTTCCAGCTCTGCCCGTCCTTCCAGAACGATGAATGTAGGATTCCACATCCTATTGAAGTAAGAGACATGAGTGACACTGAACAAAAAGAGACAAAGACCTGAGTGGTCTATGCAGAGGCAAGTGTGGTGGTTTTAATCTACACCCAGAGTGTTCGGTTCTTTAGCACTTCAATTTAAATTAAAGAACTGTGACCATTTTTAAAAAAATCTCTAGAATAGCAGTTCCTATCCTATGGGCAAATCTGAAAAAAGCATCATCTAAATAGTACTGTACTACAGAACCACGTAAGTAATTTCAATCTTCAACTTTGTAGTAACCCACTAAGAAGCTATAAAAAAAAAAAAAACTTAATGATATATCTTCTTTAACTCAATATCACTTCAATATACTATCCACATAAAAAAACAGACCACTGAGATATTTTACATTCTTTTTTTGTATGTCTTCAAAATCCAGAGTACATAATAGAAAGTTTAAAATATAAACAAAACCCCAATGTGTATATTACATTTAGAACACACATGTCAATTCAGACTGTTTCCAGTGCTAAACAGCTACACATAGCTGTGGCCATCAAATCAGACAGCACAGTTCTACAGGCTCCCTTAAACAACATGTATGTCACACACTAATCAGACTTCCTTTGTAAGAACTGGTGACTTCACAGTAATCAGGTATTTTTTCTATCATTGTAAAACAACCTTTAATCCTGAGGAATCTGCCAATTTGTGGGGGTCCTCACGTTTGAAGTGATGGGAGCAGAGGAGGCTCCTTCAGACCAACTTTTACTTACAGGAAGCACTGTTCATACCACATAACCTGATGCTTCGGCCCCCTCCCTAAGAGGTTCTCATCACCCACAGAGGCTATTAATCACAGGTCTTTTTTCCCTTCTTTATCCTGTAGTTCATGGGTTTATGCTACCCTCACCCCGCTGGAGTCCTACCCATCTTCAAAGCCCAGTTCACAACTGCACTACCTGCATGAGCCAACCAAAATTCCCTTCAACAAGAAACAATCTTTCCAGCCTCTGGCCACTGACCACATTTCCACTCAACTATCAGTTCTGAGAGAAGGACCTCAGAAGAGGTTTGTTTTAAAAATCACCACAGCTTCCTAGCACTCAAAAGAGACAGCTATTACTAACCACATGAAACTAGACCATACAACTTCCAATTTGTTTTAGTATCCTCTCCCCCCAAAAACCAAAACAAAACAAAACAAAACTGTAGTATAGAACACTTACCTTTGGTGGAGAACTCTGTACAACCAGATCAACTTCAGGGATGTCTAACCCACGAGCAGCAACATTGGTTGCAACCAAAACTCCAAAATCACCATTTCTAAAACCTTTCAGAGTGATTTCTCTCTGCTTCTGAGGAATATCTCCATGTAATGACTGGGCATCCTGCCAAAGAAATAAACTGGCATAAGAACACCAGATCCAACAATCCAGCTACTTTTAACACAACAAATCAGGCCTGTAAGGACATTCGGATTTTGGTGATAGTTCTGCTGAAAATAACGTAAAGGGAAAAACATATGCCTTACACAGACAAGCCTCAAATTTTTTCTACTCCTTGGTCGTTAGATCAACTGTGTCCAGCTATATTTACTAGGTAAAAAACACTAGACAGACTGATCAAACCTACTTTGTCAGTGTAACCTTGGGTTTGAGACACTGTTTCCTCATCTGTGAGAGGAGACTGTCAGATCAGGTGAACTCTAAAATGTTAATGGGGTCTATCAGTTGAAAGATGCTTCCTCCCTACAGGAAAAAGGGGGAAGAACCAACCTGCTTTATGGACACATTCTGTGACAACTCCTGGGCTTCTTTCTTGGTCTCGCAGAAGATGATAGTGCGTCCGTGAAAACCACTATATACTCGGATCACATCCCCAATAACTGCTGCCCTCTGAGTCCAGTGGCACTTGATAGCCAGGTGCTTATAGGAGTGGAAAAAAGATCTATTTAGTAAAGCCCACCTGGAACCGGAAATCACCTGCTCAACACTAGCGGTGCTAGAAGCAATTGTTTAATATGGACTAAAGCAGACTGCCGCCACCACTGTGTAGAGAAAAAAACCCAAACTCATTAACACAGGGAGCCATTCCCCTTTCTCCAAAGAGCATCTGGTTCCTCTGTTTTCTGAACTAACCAGGAAAACAAAAGAAGAAATGTCATTCCCTTGATTCCTACAGGAAACCAAGGAATTGACCAGAGAAAAATTTCAGTATTTTTTTTGTCCTTTCATCCACTTAAAACTGCGATTAGTCAGTTAGCGTGCATGTCTATTCCTTGGGTGAAAGGAATTCTAGGTGCTGGGCCCTAAAATGAAATTAGCTACAAAACAAAGTACTAGATATCTCTGCTGCCCTTGAGTGTTTAAATTCTAGGTGTTGGGGCACCTGGCTGGCTCAATTGGTAGAGCATGCAACTCTTGGGATTGTGCGTTTAAGCCCCACATTTTGTGTAGAGACAACTTAAAAACATAATCTTAAAAAAAAAAAAAAGTCAATCAATTCTAGTGTAATTTCTTTCTATTTACAAAATTCAGACAGATTCCGAAAGATTTTGAAATCAGAGTACCAGATAATGAAACTTAGAGAACACAGATAACCACACACAACACAAACAGAAATAGATCTTTACTTGGATCCTCACATGGATTTAGTATTTATCTGGAAAAACAGTTTGTATTTCCCAGTCTTAATATTATCAGACAAGGAAAAAATGATATACAAAATTCTAACTGAATAAATCATTTACCTCCACAGTTATTGCCGTTTTCTGAGTCTTTTTACCAATGAGGTCCACCTGTTCATATGTAGATCTCATGTATTTCTTAGCAACGTTATATACCCAATGAGGGCAGGTTGCAGAAAAAAGCAATGTTTGGGGATTGTCTTCCGAATCTTTGGGGGGAAAAAAAGTCAGTATGAATAACCCAAATAAGCCTACACAGTACTCCACCTCACCCAGTTCTTCCCCAATCAACATGCAACAGCAACCGCCTGAGGCCAAGCCAGGCACTGATGACACAGAAATGAAAGACACAAAGATTCCTAATGGGCAAAGAAATACTTCCTATGTAATTTATGTAAAGGAGACCTGAAATACCAAAAGTACTTTAAAATTATTTTGCTTTCTGACCCTGGCCTTTATGAACCACGAAGGAAATCTGTCCATTATGAGACCTGTCACCTGGAAAACACCTGTTCATCAAGACCAGTAACCACCTCGTTTAGATCACTAAGTAAATAACCTACAATAAACACCAACACAGATTAGATTCTATATTCGTCTCTACTCTCTAGCATTTCCTGAGTATTTTGAGTTTAGAATTCCAGTCTATTCATTCTTTGAGGTCAGGTACTAAAAAACTTCCTTAGCCCCACCCCAGCCCCCCTTTTTTAGTTTGCTCTTTGAATAACACTGCATTTTCATACAGTATTTCAAATGGTGGGGTAAATAAGTAAAGCCCTTTTGGAGAGCAACTTGACAATGTACATCGAGAAACATGAACTATTTATAACTTTCAACTCAGTAACTTCATTTCTGGACATCTACCCTAAAAAATAAATTCCAAATACTGAGACGTGAAGGAAGCTATTTGCATACAAATGTCTATAGGCAGAATTATTTGTATTATCTAAAAATCAAAATACACAGATGGAATTAAATCATGGCAAAACCTCTTCATGGAGTGTAATGCCAAATTTTTATATGCATAAGATTATAATTAACACACACACATATGCAACAATAGTACAAAGTCAGGAAGAAATAGACCAAAAGCAAAACACGCCAAGCTGGCAGAGTATCAAATTTTCTTCTTTTATCTTTTACTTTCCCCATTATTGTGTGATAAATCATGGTTTTTGTTTTTTTTTTTAAGTTTCCTAAATAAAATAAATCATCCCCCAATTTAAGGCTTCATTTAACTCTTAGAAGACCACTTAATCACCACCCTTCCTGTAATCCTTTTATCACTTCCTTGAATTTGGAGCTTACCTTTCTTGTATGCCACACTTAAAATCTCTTCCACTTGATCAGCAAACCCCATATCTAACATCTGGTCAACTTCATCCAGGACAACATGCTTAAGTTTGGTGAGATCTAGCTTGCCATTCTGCAGGTGGTCTTTGATACGACCTGGGGTCCCAACCAGGATATCAATCCCATTCCGCATGCGTTCAACTATAAAAAACATCAATAAGATATACTAGGTTTTAAATCCTTTTATTAGTCTCAGGTACCAATTAAATATATTTTTATTCTAAAATGTTAACTACAATACAAGGTAATATGCTAAGAATCAAAGATAAAGATACTCAAGGCACTCCTTAATCTAGTGGGAAGAACAGATAAGAAGTGACAGTCCAGAAAAATGCACCAGTGGGAGATGGAAGCACCAGGAAAGAAGGACTTCCTTGGTAACACAAAGTGTCAAGGTTTCACAGACAAACTGAGAATGAGAATCTTTTTTTTGTTTAAGTTTATTTATTTTGAAGGAGACAGGGAGGGAGAAGGGGGGGGGGAGAGAGAAAGAGAGAGAGAGAGAGAGAGAGAGAGAAAGAAAGAAAGAGCAAGCGAGCACGAGTGGGGGAGGAGCAAAGAGAATCTCAAGTAGGCTCCACGCTCTCAGAGCAGAGCCCAACATGGGGCTCAATCCCACAAACCATGAGATCATGACCTGAGCTGAAATCAAGAGTTGGTCACCCAAGTGACTGAACCACCCCGGTGCCTCTAGAATGAGAATCTTAAAGAAATATAAGCAATCTCTATCAAAATAACCCAGCATTCTTCACAGAGCTAGAATAAACAATCCTAAAATTTGTATGGAACCAGAAAAGACCCGCATAGCCAAAGCAATCCTGAAAGAGAAAACCGAAGCTGGAGGCATCACAATCGCAGACTTCAAGCTGCATTACAAAGCTGTAATCATCAAGACGGTACGGTATGGGCACAAGAACAGACACTCAGATCAATGGAACAGAACAGAGAACCCAGAAATGGACCCACAAACTTATGGCCAACTAATCTTTGACAAAGCGGGAAAGAGTATCCAATGGAGTAAAGACAGTCTCTTCAGCAAATGGTGCTGGGAAAACTGAACAGTGATATGCAGAAAAATGAACCTGGACCACTTTCTTACACCATACAAGAGAATAAACTCAAAATGGGAAAAACTTAAATGTAAGACAGGAAGCCATCAAAATTCTCCAGGAGAAAGCAGGCAAAAACCTCTTTGACCTCGACCGCAGCAACTTCTTACTCAACACGTCTCCAGAGGCAAGGGAAACAAAAGCAGAAATGAACTCTTGGGACCTTATCAAAATAAAAAACTTCTGCACAGCAAAGGAAACAATCAGCAAAACTAAAAGACAACCGACGGAACTGGAGAAGATATTTGCAAATGACCTATCAGATAAAGGGTTAGTATCCAAAATCTATAAAGAACTTAGCAAACTCAACACCCAAAATACAAATAATCCAGTGAAGAAATGGGCAAAAGACATGAATAGACACTTCTCCAAAGAAGACATCCAGATGGCCAAGCGACACATGAAAAAAATGCTCAACATCATCATCAGGGACATATAAATCAAAACCACAATGAGATTATCACCTCACTCCTGTCAGAATGACTAACATAAACAACTCAGGCAACAACAGATGTTGGCGAGGATGCGGAGAAAGAGGATCTCTTTTGCATTGCTGGTGGGAATACAAGCTGGTGCAGCCACTCTGGAACAGTATGGAGCTTCCTCAAAAAATTAAAAATAGAACTACCCTAGGACCCAGCAATTGTGCTAGTAGGTATTTATCCAAGGGATACAGGTATGCTGTTTCGAAGGGGCACATGCACCCCGATGTTTATAGCAGCACTATCAACAATAGCCAAAGTATGGAAAGAGCCCAAATGTCCATCAACGGATGAATGGATAAAGATGCGGTATATATATACAATGGAGTATTACTCAGCAATCAGAAAGAATGAAATCTTGCCATTTGCAACTATGTCGATGGAACTAGAGGTTACTATGTTAAGCAAAATTAGTCAGAGAAAGACAAACATCATATGACTTTACTCATATGAGGAATTTAAGATACAAAATAGACGAACTAAGGGAAGGGAAGCAAAAATAATATAAAAACAAAACATAAGAGATTCTTAAACATAGAGGACAAACAGAGGGTTGCTGGAGGGGTTATGGGAGGGGGAAGGGCTAAATGGGTAAGGGGCATTAAGGAATCTACTCCTGAAATCATTGTTGCACTATATGCTAACTTGGATGTAAATTTTAAAATAATTAAAAAAAAAAAAAAAAAGGAAGAAAGAACTGTATACACAGTAGGGTAATCAGGTATAGAAAGAATGAGACAGGGTAGAAGGGTAAGTATTCCCAGAAGGCACAGAGATGTTCAAGAAAATGGAATTCAGTATAATGAGGTGAGGTGGTTAATAATGCAATTTTTTACTCAACTGCTCTTGCAGTCTAGGGGTCTCACCAGGCACTCTACATTCTCCAATTCAATCCTCATAACACCCCTGCAGGGTGAATTCACTAAACTTATTTTTTCACACAAGCAAACGAAAAGAAAAATCAAGCACCCTGAACTTCAAATCACACTGTGAGCAGAGTCTAAATTCAAATGTACACTTTTCTGATGCCAAAGCCTAGTTCACTCAATCAAAGCTGGAAAGAAAGTCACAAGCATTGCATGCCAATACTAACATTTTTAATGCCTTAAATCCCTTCCTGAATTATATTATCTGCTCTACCTAATAAAGCTTCCAGGTCTTGAACTGGTAAGTAATGGAATCCTACAATAGGGGCCTGTAACATTTGGCCCCTGGGCTCAGAGGAAGGCCCGCCTACAGCAAGAAAGAAACAAAGACCCCAAAACAGCCAGATCCATCCTCTTTGACAGATAAAAAGAGTAACTCTGAATCATGACCTTCTAGTTCTAAGAGCCCCCTGGACTCTATCCTCTTGGGTTCAGTAAGATACCTTTGTAGCCTCCTTTAGATAAACATAGGCAAATAACACAAAACTCCAAAGAACTATATACAGGATTTTACGCATCACTATGCAGGACGATGTTCTTGATCATCTTTAAACAGTAATGACGAAAGAGGGGCGCCTGGGTGGTATTGGTTGAGCATCCGACTTCAGCTCAGGTCATGATCTCATGGCTGGTGAGTTCGAGTCCCGCATTGGGCTCTATGCTGACAGCTCAGAGCCTGGAGCCTGGTGCTGTATCTGCCTCTCTCTCTGCCCCTCCCCTACTCACACTCTGTCTCTGTCTCAAAAACAAACAAACATTAAAAAAAACTTTTTTAAAAAGAATGATGACAAAAGAAAACTACTATAAATGACTAAACCAGGTAAAGACAGATGTCAAGGTCAGAGAAAGCCTACCAGGGCACCCAACAATGGTTGACATTTTCCTTCCCTCACTTTTCGATTTACTTACTTTGACCTCCATAGGGAGTTCCACCATAAAAACAAGCCACTGCCAGCTTTCTTGTGATGTCACTGAAGTCTCTGCTTACTTGATTGGCCAACTCCCTTGTGGGTGCAAGAACCAGTACCTGAAAAGGAAAAACTAATCATTGAATTCAAAGTATCGTGAAGTACTTGTTTCTTAACAAATCTGAAATTCATCAGAAGGTTCAACTCATCCTACCAAGTATTCTCAAAACATCTATTATGTGCTTTGCAACATAGTTTCGTGTGGGGAAGGATCATAAATGTAATACAGTCCCTGACAAATCTACTCAGAAGAAAAGTTTGTGATCCTACCAATCAGAAGAGAAGTAGATGCCCAAACTTGTGGTGCTCCAGGAGGGCTGCCCAGAGTAGGCTGGAGGAAGTGGGGAGTTTCGTGGAGCTGTTACTACTTAAAAAAACCATTCCAGGAAAAGCAACAACTCGAGCAAGGAGTAACACCACTGAGGATAACAACATTAGCTAATCTTTGAGCTTTTACTGTCTCAGGCTCTACTACACGCTTACTACACATTCTTCTGTAATTCTCACAAGTTACTGACCTGACAACTGTACCTATAGTAAACACACACAAGATTTTGAACCAAAAGGCTAAGAAGCAAAGCCTGGATTTAAATTCGAACAGCTGGGCTCCAAAACCTGTCGACTGAACCTCTACATTACAGTAAACTTAAAGTAGAACAAAGACAAGTTAAGGCAGGACCAACATGGTGAGGGGCTTTGAATCCCAGGGCAGTCGGAGTTTGACCCAACAAGACATAAAACGTCAAACTACTACAGATCCTTAAGTAGGGTAACAGCATGAAGCAAGTGTGACTTAAGAACAATGTTCACTAATTCATCAGATACATTCACCCAACAGATATTTACTGAACATCCACTACGTGTAGGCTGGAATAACTCCAAGTGCTGGAATAATTCATTTGTTTAATGCTGCATTTGTTTACAGCAATAAACAATGAATTAATGAGGGGTGAGTATGGACACTGGAAGGCCAGTAAACAAATGGGGCAGGGCCAGAAAGTCAAGCACAAGAACCCATAACCATGATGACCACATTGGCATTTCAGTGAGGTTAAGGTTTGTCAAATGCCAGTTTCTCCAGAAATGAACCTGATGAGCACCAGCCTGACAAGGAAGCTTGGCCTCTTCACCTCTTTGAGTACCCCTCCTTCTACTCATGCATCTCTACTTAAAACTGCTTTCTCCATCTAGGCAAAAATGGTCAGACACTTGATCAAACCTGTGAGCTGCAGGGGCATCTAATAGTTTGAAGGGAACACAAAGAGCATTAATAATACAGGCAGTCACAACCATGGGGCAGATTACAATATTTAAATACACAGGTTTGTGGCCAACAATCTTAAGAGAATAATCCTGCTTTAGCTTCAAATAAAGATCTCAAGATACCAAAAAAAAAAAAAAAAAAGGTGGGGCGCCTGGGTGGCGCAGTCGGTTAAGCGTCCGACTTCAGCCAGGTCACGATCTCACGGTCCGGGAGTTCGAGCCCCGAGTCAGGCTCTGGGCTGATGGCTCAGAGCCTGGAGCCTGTTTCCGATTCTGTGTCTCCCTCTCTCTCTGCCCCTCCCCCGTTCATGCTCTGTCTCTCTCTGTCCCAAAAATAAATAAACGTTGAAAAAAAAAATTAAAAAAAAAAAAAAAAAAAGGAAAGGAAAGGAAAAGGAAAAAACACTTTAAGGAGAACCCAGAAAAAAACTATACTACAGAGTTGGAGCCCCTGAGGTCTGTGTTAAAGATAGTTACCCGAGGGGCACGGCCTCTTTTCCGGTCTTGTAGTTCTCCCTGAAGTTTCTCAATCAAAGGGATGGCAAAGGAGAAGGTCTTCCCGGTTCCTGTCCGTGCCTGTGCAATTAAGTCCTTTCCACTATAGACATGGTGAAATGTCTTTGCTTGTATCGGAAACAGAAAGGTCACCCCACGGCCTGTGAACAAATTTACCATGTTACCTGACATTGCAGTTCTTAAAATCCCAGCCATGTTTCTGGTCCTAGAGAATTAAAGAATTCTACTTTCTTGTCAATATCTACAAAGTCAGGCTCCAATGTATTCTGGTAGTGAAGAATCTGCTTGACTGAAAAATATCAACAAACTTTAAAGCACCAAATTAGGGGTGCCTGGGTGGCTCAGCTGGTTGAGCGTCCAACTTGATTTTGGCTCAGGTCACAATCCCAGTGTCCTGGGATTGAGCCCCACATCAGGCTCCGTGCTTAGCATGGAGCCTGCTTGAGACTGTCTCTCTCTCTCTCTCCCTCTGCCTCCCTCCCTACTCTTGCACTCTCTAAAAAATAAAAAAAAAATAAAGTACCAAATTATAGCAAACATTTTTTTTTAGAATTTAGTTACTTGTCGTGTAATCTCATCCATAGGTCAACAGAAGCCCCAAATCTGGATGTGCAGTCCAGACTATGCCACACCTGATTCAGAAAACACCTACCCACACATGTGACTACCTAGTTTGTTCAGAGGCACACCGCTAGGCTGAGTTCTGAGTCAAGTTGGTATTATGAAGAGATGCCTCACGAAGCGGGAGAGAATAACAAAGAAAATACGAACCATACAAATAAATGGCATGAACCATTTATTTGTACCAGAACAATCAGTCCTCACACTTCTGAATATACACATTGGTTTGAATAAAATTTAATCACCTATTTAAGAGACAGCAAAGCCATCACCAGTATGGTCCTATACTATATATACAGATCTAAGTTGTTATGCGGTTCCACATATTGTCCTTCATCTCAACAAAAATAGTGGAGTGCTTCCAAATAATATACAGTAACATTATACAATAGTTCCAAAATATTACCTTTGAGAAGTTTAATGGTCTCTTCAGATATGGGAAAATTAGAGAAAGCTCCTTCTTTTTGTTCCACAGGTATTTCCTATCAAGTAAAGGGCCACAGAAAGAAATCAGTAACTTTAATCCCACAGGTAGTCACAAAGACGCCTTCTGAGAAAGAAACAAAAGAACCTATTCGAAAACATCTCTTCCAAATCAACCACAAAGACAGAGAAACTTTGGTAGGTAAATTAAGATCCAAAAAGGAAATCATAATCATCTATAAAACCCTAACAAAAGGAAAATGCAAATATATACTGTAGATATACTATGTGTGGCTAGTAAAGGCAGATTCAGTCTCAACTAAGAACTATTCTGTTGCCATCCCATACCAATATATAGGAGTCCTCCATTATCCACAGGGGAGACCCCTAGTGGATACCTGAATAGTATAGAACCTTAAGTATACTGTTTTCTACTATGCACACATACCCAAGATAAAGTTTAACTTATAAATTAGGCACAGTAACAAACTAATGACAATAACTAATAATAAACAGGAACAATTATAACAATAGATCATGATAAAAACTATGCAAATGTGGTCTCTCTCTAAATATCTTCCTGTACTGCACTCATACTTCTTGTGATGATACAGGATTGATAAAATGCCTATGTGATGACATGAAGTGAGGTGAATGACGTAGGCATTGTGATGCAGCATCAGGCTACTACTGTCCTTCTGACAATGTGTCAGGAGGAGAATCATTTACCCTTGAACGTGGTTGACAGGGGGCAACTGAAACCCCAGAAAGAAAAACATCAGATGAGGGGGGACTACTATACTGCTGAACAGGTCATTAACCCTTTTGCATAGCCACATCTTTCACATATATTCACAGAAAATAAGAAACAAACATTTACGACAAAGTGGTCACTGTGGCATTATTTGATAGTAAAAAATTTAAATGCTCAATACAGGAATTAAGTGATTTTTCTAAACATTTATATAATGGATTATGGAACCAATGAAAATATTTATTATTTAGGGGTGCCTGGGTGGCTCAGTCGGTTAAGCGCCGACTTTGGCTAAGGTCATGATCTCGCGGTTCATGGGTTCAAGCCCCCATCAGGCTGTGTGCTGATAGCTCAGAGCCTCGAGCCTGCTTCGGATTCTGTGTCTCCCTCTCTCTCTGCCCCTCCCCCACTCATGCTCTGTCTTTTCTTTTTCTCAAAAAGTAAACATTAAAACAATAGAATATAATGTTTAAATAAAAGTGGAAAGGCAGGAGACAAGATTGCATATAGTACAATCCTAATCTGATAAAAAATAGTTATATATATATATATAAAGTACTGTAAAGAAACAGCATTCAACAACAGGTTACCTCTATACCTAATGAGTATTTAATATTTACTGAATTAATGAATGCTGAAATTCTAGGGAACTTTTTGTTTTTAGCAAACAAAATGTTTTTATGTTTTTTATTATTTTGAGAGAGAGACAGCAAGTGGGGAAGGGGCAGCAGGAGAGGGAGACACAGAATCAGAAACAGGCTCCAGGCTCTGAACCGTCAGCACAGAGTCTGACCTGGGGCTCAAACCTACGAACCATTAAGATCAGTACCTGAGCCAAAGTCAGATGCCATCCAGGTGCCCCAAATGTCTATATTTTCCTAATTCTGTAAATCACTTATTTATAATCAGGAAAAAAATTTATTTATTTACCTATTTATTTTGAGGGGCACCTGGATATGAACCAAGGAAAAAAAATTTAGATGTTGATTATGACCTATGGCAAACAGAAAATTATTAGAATTAGGATTTCTTTGATGACTGAGTTTCTGAAAGGTAACAGAACTACCTCCAAGTGGACATCCAATCATCAGGTTCAACTTGAGTTAATGGCCAAACAAAAACTTATGCAAAATCAAACAAAATCCTTTTCAGTAGCTCTACTAATTAAGATTTTTTGGTGAAACCCCTCAGAGGGAAGCTAGGGCCTATCTGCATAACTATAATCTCTCCTTTTAATTTCTGACTTGCAAATAAGCAGATGTGGAGAGAAGACATTCCCTAAACTTAAATAGGCCTGTTTCTTTGCAAAGGAAACATTCTAACTTTAAGCTATTTTTAAGATGAAGTCTTACCCTGAATGCAGGCAGCATGCAGCTCAAGGGACCCCCCATAAAGTGTCAACACATCAAATTTTCTCCTGCTTCTGTTGCCTCTAGGTAGCAATTACCTACTTATTTATCTGAAACCACAATGAAAGATACGCTCTACATATGAAAATGCAACTTTACCTGCTCTAATTCACTGTTACTTTCTTCACTGGAGTTAGAGACAGGTCCAGAATGAGGGAATCCATTCTTCAGTTTGGGGCTTTTCTCTCCAATGTCTCCATTCATTTCCTTTTCTTTTTTCATCTTCTTCGGCTTAGGAGCACCTATTTCTTCTTCAGAAGGCTCCTCACTTTTCATTACTTTTTTGGTTTTAGGAGAAACAACTTTCTTTTCAAAGGACTCCTTTGGTTTCTTCACACTTTTGGTTTTAGGAGAAATAATGTCATCCTGAGATGGCTCCTCTTTCTTTTTTGCCTTTTTGGATTTAGGAGAATTCATGTCAATCTCAGAAGACTCGGCTTTCTTTTTAATTTTTTTGGCTTTGGGGGAAATAGTTTCTTCCTTTACTTCTGTTGCCTCTTCAGTCTTATTAGACTTTGGCTTCTCTTTTTTACCCTTCTAAGAAATTAAAAAATACAAACTACTGAGCAAAGCATGTATACATTTGTATGATGCATCAATTCTCGATTATTTCAAGATCATGTAATTATGAAGAACACAATTTTGGGGCATGTTTCAACGTCTGTACCTTCTCCTTTCAATAAGACAAAACACTATGCTTTTTAGTACCATTTCTTAGTTATATGGAAATAAGTACATTGTATATCAATGACTTCATGAGCTCAGAAGAGAATGCCTCTTGGCAACTATTTAATTCATGCTGGTTGAACAAGTTGTAAAATCAAGTTTTCATAAGAGATTTGGGGTTTCTTATGGGATGCTCCAAGAGTCGTCAAGAGGTACAACTACAGAAAGTGATCAAGTACAGTTTAATTTAATTCTAATAGAGCAATAAGGCCACATATGTCCACAGATGGACAATATTAAGCAGATTTCTTTCTCTGCTAGAATTCATAATATCTGTCTTGGCTATGTGACAAGTGCAAATGAATTTACAGAGACACTTTATGAACCAAAAAGCTATAAAATCCCACAATCTATCACCCCACAATCATCACGTGATAAGAAAAAGAAGATGATCTAATTTAAAGAGGAAAAAAAAGCATAAGTTACTAGGAAATGGAATGGGTGAAACCTCAAAGCCAAATCAGACTACGGCTCCTACCTGAAATGTGTGACCTTTTCCAACTTTTCCTATTCCTGAAAGTTAATTACTTAATATTACTGAAATCAAATAGACAGGTGCTTAGCCTCTGTTAAAACCTTTCTGAAAGGCCAATCACAGAAATATGAAGACTAGAACATTTAGCTGAAATCAGCCTCCCTGAAACTTCAGGCCCCGCCTCCACTCTCAAATCACAGATGAGGGTGATCTTTCCCACATGATCATCTTTCAGACATCTGAAAAATAATCTGGTCTCCCCACAAGATTTCAGTTCTCTCATCGCTTCGCTCCACTAAGTAAGAGGATTTCCTAACTCAGTGGCCTCTCTTGGAATGTAATGGAGTTTGGCCGCGTCCCTCTTCACTTGACCATCCCACAACTGAATACCTTCACTGACGCTGAGCAGGCAAACCGGGACCACTTCCTCCCCACCTGTGGGGACAAGTCTGTGCTCCCTCGGCTTCCTACAACGCCAAAATATTGCTGTTGTAAAAGCTCCCCATCAAAAAGGCCCATAAACAGCCAAGGAAAGGAAATTCTAAATCATGTAGGATACAAATTCAGGGACAATGTTTGTTCTCACTGACTGACCTTATTTCAGAACAGACACCCAGTCACAAGTGAAATCGCTAAGGAAGTAACAGTAAAGAGGCAGACAGGTATCAAGGTAACTTAAGACCACTACGCACTGCTGGCCTCTATCAAAAATACGGTGTGCCGTTAGCACCACAACACGTTACATTTCCACGGGAAATCTGGTCAATAGACCTTAAACCGAACTGAATTACTTCATCTTCTAAAGGTTGCTTACCGAAAAACTGTATTTCCCGAACTACTACAGTAAAATGTCACTGCTCACGCCGCCCACGTGTGCAGGTGGGTTTGAGGTGTGGCTAGTCTAGGCTAAAGCTTCAAGTCTCTACCAGGACTGACAATTCCCTCCGCGCACGCTCAAACCCGGTCAGGTCTGAGCCTGAGCCAGCAACGTGGGGCCCAACCGTGAACATCTTACTGCGCACCAGGTGCGGGGCGCCCAGACTCCAGAACCACATGGGAGCGGTGCTCACCCCAGCTCGGGCCCGCCTGCGCCCGTCGCCGGCACAGCTCCCCGGCGCCCCACGGCCGGGCTCTGGACGCGCCGGGTCCGCGTGTGCGCCACGGGCTCCTTAGCCGGACCCCCGCCCATCCTGTACCCCACTCCTCTCAGCACCCTAGGACCCTCAGCCCCCGATGGCACCTTCGCATTCTGCTTTCGCGGTGTCTCCAGTTTTTCCGTGGCCGTGTCTGAGTCCAAATCCACGTCACTAAGGAGTTTCCCCGGCATCTTTCAGCACAAGCAACTGAGGCCGACCAGTCAGTTCCACCGCGTGGAGAGGAAGAGACACTACTACCCATTTAGCCCACCCACTTTCGTCACTTCCGGAAGCAAAGCATTTCCTGCGGAAGCAGAAAGTCCCAGAGACGCCACGGCCCACGCGGTAGCGCCTGAGCTTGTGGTGCTCCCGCTGGTTGCGAGTAGTGAATTGACCGCTTACAACGCCTGAGGAGTCCAACCAACTGGGAGGAACCACAAAAGTTAGTAAACACTAGTCAGATTCCCCCAACCCCCGACCTGATAAATAACTTGTTTTTCCGTGGTGTCTCTTCAGTGTATATATTAGATTGCTGGAGTTTGCAAGATCCTTTCACGCACAAACGCGGTAAATGTGTCTTCTTGATCACCTTGTGGAAACGTCGACACTGAAAGGAGCTGCCCAGACTCGCAAGCCTGGATAAGAATTAGAATTCAGTCGGATATGTCATTCCTAATTGCATGCACGTAAACATCCCCCAAGCATTCAGTGTCAGGTGTCAGGAGAAACAAGGCTAGGATTCAGTTAACAGAGAATATACAATACTTGTCATAAAGAAATGTTATAGACTGTTGGAAGATAGATGAGTATCAGTTATTCTGAAGACACAGAGAGGCACCCCAACCGTCCTTGGGACCAGTAGGAAGAGCACCCAAACCACACGGACCTCTATAGAAAATACAGGGCTCTATGGGCACCTGCGTGGCCCAGGCAGTTGAGCGTGGGACGGCTCAGGTGATGATCTGGGGGTTCGTGAGTTCGAGCCCCAGGTCGGGCTCACTGCTGTCAGTGCAGAGCCTGCTGCTTTGGATCCTCTACCTCCTTCTCTCTCTGCCCCTGTTTGCACTCTAAGTAAAACGTAAAAAAATTTTTAATTAAAAATACAGGTCTCTATATCTTGCATAATTGGGGCAATATACTAATTCGAGGAGTTGAGGAAAGTGGTCCATGATCATCCATAGAATGATCTATGACAATGTCACTAAACTCTGAAGAACTAGTGATCCAAAGAATTGGGAATAATTTTTAAAAATCCGTTGAAATCATGCCTGGCTTTGAAAGCCTGCACTGCTTGGTCTTTCTCTGATTTTGCACACATTACTTAATTGGAACCTGAGTTTCTCCTGCATGAAATCAGGAGAAATCAATGAGTTTCTCGTGGGCTGAGAAAATTAAGTAAGATAATGAATGAAAAGGGATTAGCAGTGTCTGGCACGTAAAGCACAATAAATGACAGCCATTAAAACTTGTAGGTGTTTAGAAAGACAACTTAAAATATAATCATTTTATGACAAAGGTAAATGCAGAAGTTTTATTTCTGTATTTACTGCACATTTTAAAATGACAGTTCAATGGAAAATTTTCATGTTTCACATAAAACTGTTACTTGATGTTTCACAGTCTCAATTTTTTAACAGGTAAACTTATGTAAATCTACAGCAACTCTTTCTTTAACTTATACTCTGTGATATCTTTGAGCTAGGAACCTTGATTTACCTATTTTGTATCCCAAAGATTTCAAACAGCGCCTGGTACATAGGCACATGGTAGATTGACACTAAAAGTTGATTGACCATTAAAATGGCAATGTTGGGGTGTGGGGAAGACAGAGAAATCCCTTGAAATAAATTTTAGCTCTATGCCCACACAGGAAAGCAATTCAATCATCCTGGTATTAGGTGTAGAAGGGGGAGGAAGCATGAATGCAATCAACCAACTGATAAAATGCTTAACATCTAGGATTTCAGCATTGTATGTGGGAGTTTGGAGTACCTTTAGTGAAGGCCCAGTCCCTCCCTTAAGGAACCTCTGTGATACTGCTATAAACCATACAGGGACATTTTTATTACCAGTAGATGTTCGACAACTGAGTGAGCCCAGAACACTCCTTAATGGAAAACTGTAGTCAAGGTTTATAAAATATGTAAGTTCCTTTGTGATATACCCACACATAGGCATAAGGCCAAAAATCTCAGAGGAAGCCTGCAAAGGCCCTTTTTGGGTCAAAGGCAGCCAAATTACTGCATTAAATCTAGTTATCAGTATAAAATTCAGCAACAAGGGGCGCCTGGGAGGCTCAGTTGGTTGAGGGTCCGACTTCGGCTCAGGTCACGATCTCGCAGTCCGTGAGTTTGAGCCCCGCGTCGGGCTCTGGGCTGATGGCTCAGAGCCTGGAGCCTGCTTCCAATTCTGGGTCTCCCTCTCTCTCTGCCCCTCCCCCGTTCATGCTCTGTCTCTCTCTGTCTCAAAAATAAATAAACATTAAAAAAAAATAAAAAAAAAATTCAGCAACAAGTAGGAAAAAAATAGGTCTTATACATACATTTGATTGGAAATGTGAAGTTCTGGGTATTGATTTCGCCAGACCAGTTTCCTCTGATGTAGATAATGTCGTGTTTTCATAAAATGGGGGGAGAATTTCTGTTTCAAAAAATATGCATACATACACACACACACTGATTCAAAAGTCTACACAACAATATGTTAGCAGTAATTATCTGAGTGATGTAATTATGGATGGTTTTTATTTTCTTCCATTTGCTCCTCTATTTTTTTCAAATTTTCAACAATGGATGCATATTACTAATATGAAAAAGGAATATGGTTTAAAAAAACATTAAACACTACCCACAAGACATGTGAAACAAAAACAGTGTGAGAGGAAGCTCTCAGACATTCACACATAAATGTGAATTTATTATTCAAATTTCTAATAAGACAGACATTTACAAGTTCAAAAACTGAAGATCAGGGTAACTGATTTAATTAAATTCATAGCTGTTAAGTGACCACACTAGGGCACAAATACCAAACAGGAGGCTCTGAATAGCCAAAAGGTGGAAGCATGAGGGTGCTGGGCTCTATGAAGAAAGAGCAAAAATAAGGGGCTAAATGCAGCCCAAAGAGGAGAATTCTGCCCCCACCTTCTTCTAGAAGGTATGGAAGGCTATTACTTAATCTTTTTTAGGAACTGCCCCATCTTCCTTGCTAATAGGGAAGCCAGCCTTTAGCAAGTGGACCCCTAAAATCTACCTCCACCCTGCTAGCATGCACCTACGTGCTTATCTTTTTCACTCACTTCCCTGAAAGCCTTCAATGGGTTTCAAAACAAGGCCTACAAAGCCTTCCGAGATAGGACCTTACCTTGTTCTCATCACTGCTTTCCGTGAAGTGAGAAGCCCAGCAAAGAGAGCTATTTCTCATTCACCATGCTTAGACCTTGTTTTATTAGCTATTCTATGCCTTTGCCTCGATGTCCATTCCCACTTTGCTCCTTTTACCTGACTTAATCCATTTTCAATCATCATGTCCAAAAAGCTTTCTCTGAACTCCCACCCCCGTTTCCTGGGCTGGGCTAGGTGCCCTTGTGCAGAGCTCTCAAATTATTGCACTAGTCATTGCCCTGGACCTAGGTTTCTGTGGCCATTTACTTCACTAGATTCTGAGTTCCTGAGGGCAGAGACCAGGCACACATTATTCACCTTTGTACCCTGAACATGGTGCCTGGGGCATTGTAGGTATACAACTTACTCTGACTAAAGTACTAGGATTCATGCACCTTTGTAGGAATGAGCCCCGATTTCATCTTCAGTATAAATGCAGAGCTCACAGCTACTCATATGCAGAGCCAACTGACACGTTTCCCCCGAGTCATGGCTATCTGGAACCTAATCATTTCCCATAATCAAAACCTCTCCCTTTCTCAATCCAGCACTGAGTCCTCCCCCCACACACCCCGGCTTAACTGAAATCTGGGTTTGCTGAAAAATACTATTCTTGCAGCTTTCCCTCACACGTTGCTCATTCCCTCATATCCCACGTACCCTGGTATCCATGTCCTCTTCTTTTCTTCAAAACCATTTCCAAACTATTACTCCTTCACTATCATGCAAATGCCCTTTTCCCCTTGAAGATATGTGGCAATATCACCCTATACGCTTTCTTGTTCCATAACTTAAACTCTACCATTCATTGGCTCAGTCTTCCTCTCCCTCCTCAGTCCTAAAGACTTCATTATCCATGAAAACACCCAAAGAATGCTAGATTCTCAGTTCTTTGACCATCTCATCTGAAGTGACCTTTGCCCCTGAACAGGCCTGCTACCAAAACCTGAACTTGTCTTCTCCCCAACTGCTCCACTCTTGAAATCTCAAATTTAGAGAACTTTCAGTGACCTTCAGGTCTTTGCTCCTTCTATATTCTCCCAGTTATCAACCCTACCTCCACTTCAATGCCTAGGCAGTCTAGACTCCACGGACCATTACTCCGATCACTTTTGCCAAAGTTCTTCATCCTTTCATCTCACAGAGCAAAACCCCAATCCTGGATCAAGCAGGTATCTGCCATCTCCATTCCCACAACAGAATACTGAAATGTTATTACAGGAAGTCACTCAAGTGCTCTAATTGCTGCCAGAATAAATGAAGTCTCTAATCTCAGCTGGATCCTCAAAGCTGCCTGTGACCCTCAGTTTCCCTAGTAAGCTATCTTGTTCTACAGTTGATACCTCAGTGTTTCTCCCATTTTCTCAGATCTCCTAGCCTGCTACTTCCCTCTTCACCCTTAGTAGATGACCATGAAAGAATACCACAGAAAAAAAAAATAGAAGACATCAGGCAGGCACTCCCTTAATTTTTACCTTATCACCTGCAAACTCACCTACGTGATAACCATACTTTCCTCCTGGCAAAATGTGCTTCTACCTCTAAGGCTAAATTCTGTCTGCCTAAGCTCATCCTTCTGGGTCTTCATAGAGATATTGCTCCATCATATGTTCTTTCTCTTCCTCCCTCCTTTCTGGCTCCTTCCTGTAGTAGTAGTCCATGCTCTAATTTCCTTCATCCTCCCCCAGCCCACACATACAAAAAACTGTCATCTCATGTCCTTTCTTTCACTCCAGCTTTAGCTTATTCTTCTCTATTCACAGACAAATTTCTGGAAGACAGATTTGTCGTGTCTACTTCTTTATCTCTCATTTCCACCTGAACCCACTGTTCCAATGGTTTCTACTTTCAACACTTTATTACTCTGGGTGTTCCCCACGTCAAACGTCTCCTTTTTGCCAAATCCAATGGCCATCTCAGGCTCATCTTCTGGTTCCTTTGAAAGCCTCATACTTCTGGACTTTCTGCCTTCTTCTTACCTCTTATTGATAGTGATGGGATTCCCTTCCTCTGTTATGTAGTGAATACATTAGTTTGCCTCTGGGTTTACTCCTTAGTCCTCTTTTCTTACTATACTTTCACTAGATATACTCTTCCACTGCCTTAACTATAATTACGTTTTATTATTCCCAAATCTTTACACCTCTAGAACAAATCTCTCTCTGCTTCGAACTTACAAATCCAACTGTATACTGTTAACCTCCTCTTACATCTTCTTTTAAGATCTCATGGGCTATTCAATATTAAAATATATCTAATATTGAACTAATCATATCCCCCCTCCCTCCCCACATAACTTTTCTTATTCTTCCTCCTAGTACCTTATCTCAGTGACAAAAACCTGTTTTATACTTCTGCATCTCTCTCATCTTCCAATTCAATCAAGTACTGAGTCCTAACCATTTTATTTCCTAAAAACTTTGGGGATGCCTGGCTGGCTTATTGGAGGAGCACATAACTCTTAATCTTGGGGTCATGAGTTCAAGCCCCACAATGGGTATAGAGATTACTAAAAAATAATAATAAACTTAAAAAAAAAAAAACTTTGGAAATCTATGCATGTTTCTCAGTGTCACCCACCAACTATTTATTTATTTTTTTTTTTATTTTTTTTTTCAACGTTTATTTATTTTTGGGACAGAGAGAGACAGAGCATGAACGGGGGAGGGGCAGAGAGAGAGGGAGACACAGAATCGGAAACAGGCTCCAGGCTCTGAGCCATCAGCCCAGAGCCTGACGCGGGGCTCGAACTCCCGGACCGCGAGATCGTGACCTGGCTGAAGTCGGACGCTTAACCGACTGCGCCACCCAGGCGCCCCACCCACCAACTATTTAGCACAGTGGTTAAGAATGCTGGTTCAGAAGGTAGACTTATCTGGGTTTAAATCCTCATTCCATTACATTGATCCAGCTGGGATTCTGGCCAAGTAATAAGCTCCCAAATGCCTCAGTTCTTATCAAAACATGTTACCTACTAGTAATGCAGACCATCATCACCTCTACCTTAGATTGTTCCAACAGCATCATAAGAGGTCTCTTTACCTCCAATCTGGCCCTTCTCTGATCCAGTCCCTTCAGTGTAGCCAATAATCTTTTCTAAAACACAAATCTCATTATGTCATTCCTTACCTTAAATCTTTTAATGGTTCACCAGTCTTCAAGAGAACGTTTAAACTTAATGCACACAAGGCCTTTAAAATAAGGTCCCTGTTAAATACTAACTCACTCTCTCTTATTCCTTCCCTCTGCCTGTCACATGCAAACCATACTGAACTGTAGGTCCTCAGACTTGCTATGGTATTCTTTGGCTCTGGTTATTTGCATATTCTGTTTTCCCTGCCTGTAAACCCTCTCCCTTCTGAACGCTTCTTCCAACCATTCACACATACTTGCTTAGATCAATGGCTACTTTTGCTTTACTTCTTTTTTTGGGTATCACTGCTTGTAAGCCTTTCTGACTCCTAAGACTGGTTTGGTGTACCCGAACTACGTCCTTAACATTCCATCCAGGTAGGATCTTAGCCTACCATCCATCCATCTTAGCCTTTAGATGTTAATTTCATTCAAAACTGTTTGTCTTTAGACTGTAAGTTCCTTGAAGATAGTGCTGTGCCTTGTTCACCAACTAAATCCCTAGTGATCAACACAGTGATAGGCACATAGTAGACTTCAATCATTATCTGGTGAATAAATTATTGAGCGTACACTGCTTGCACACCTTTTTAATTAACTGTATCTAGAATTTAAATGTTATACCTAACCAGTCAACCATATATATATACCCAACCAGGTATATATATATATACCTAACCATATATATATATATGGTTTATATATCCCTTTAATGTAGAAGGGATTTCTTTTCTACTACATAGCCTATGGAAGGAATGATCTCAATACAAATACACCACATTTTTCAAAATGCAAGTAATCTTAAGATTAATTTGACTGTCATGTTTTAGAAGAAACTGTAGAAGATTACACTGACAAAATTCTTAACACATAGTGAAAAGAGACAATAAAAGGAGGTTTTTTTATTCAAAGGTATAACTGGATAAGTAGATTTGTTTACAACCATTCTTGTGAAACACTTTTTAAAAAAATATGACCAACTTCTTTGCAAAGAGCAGACACATACCTCAACTATGATGACCTAATTTTTGGTGGATAATGTACATGATTAGGCAGAAATAGGCAAGCTCACACTGGTAGATTAACTATCAAATACTCAGTCAAAACTCCGTTTGTGGCCCCCGCTTCTTGATCGATTTCTATTCCCACTTCGTCTTCTACCATCTTGTCGACTTCCTGACCGACTCCCCTGTCGACTCTGTCTACCTGACCGGCCACCAGATCGACCACCTGACCGGCCAGATCGGCCAGACCGGCCACTTGACCAGCCACTCCTCTGCCTGGAGTTAGAAGATGTGTTTCCATCATAATATTCTTCAATTTCAGGTAACTTGGCTGGCAATGAAAGTATCCAGTCTGAATCATGCCACTCTGCCTGTTGGGGGAATTTAGAGGATTAATATAAATGCAAAATAGAAACCATAAGCAAGTACACTGAGTACAGGAGATTCTTTTTTTAATGTCCATTAACTATTAGCTAATTAATCTTCCCATTAAATTCAAAGTTTCTGGAACAAAACTGAAAGCCAGAAAACAAAACCAAAAACATATTCAAAGTACATCCATTAAAGTTCCTAAATTTTAGTCTTAGGAGAAATTCTCAGGCTTATTTTGAGGCTCATTATTTCATACTCAGTTTATACACTCTAAAAGAGAGCACTGATTTCTTGGCATGAAACAAGTAGGCCATTAACAAGTAGTGCATTTCTTTCAGCAGTTATATTGACAGAAGCAAGAAGTGAGAGCTAGTGATGAAGATTAAAACCTGTCAACACAGGTGAGGACAAAAATACATAGCCATTGGAAATAATTTGGTCAGGGTAAACAACTCAAGATATACAAATCAACGCTCCTAAGAGCATCACTATGTTATATCCTGCTACATTAACTGTTCATTGTAATCATGAGTTGCCAAGGAAAGTAAATATTAAAATACCCTGTTGGTAAGAGTGAGCAGAGACAAACACATACAACTAGTGGCAATATATGACCAAAGCCTTAAAAATGCACAAACCTTCTGGCCAAGCAATCATCTTAAAAAATTCATCTTATACCATATGGTTTCATTCATGTGGAATTTGAGAAACTTAACAGAGGACCATGGCGGGGGGGAAGAGAAGGGGAAAAAAATAGTTTCAAACAGAGAAGGAGGCAAACTGTAAGAGACTCTTAGATATAGAGAGCAAACAGGGTTGAGGGAGGGCAAGGAGCGGGGGTGGGGGGGGAGGGTGGGGAAAATGGGTGATGGGCATTGAGGAGGGCACTTGTTGGGACAAGCACTGGGTGTTGTATGGAAGCAATAAAGTATGGGAATCTACTCCCGAAGCCAAGAGCACACTGTGTACACTATATGTTAGTTAACCTGACAATATATTATAGTAATAAACAATAATTAATTAATTAAATAAAAATAAAAATAGAAATAAAAATAAAAAATTCATCTTAAGGGTGCCTTGGTGGCTCAGTCAATTAAGTGTCCAACTCTTGATTTTGGTCATGATCTCACAAGTTAATGCGGCTGAGCGCCACATCATACTCTGTGCTGACAGCTCAGAGCCTGCTTGGGATTCTCTCTCTCCCTCTCTATGCCCCTCCCCTGTGTGCTCTCTCTCTCTCTCTAAGTAAGTAAATAAACATTAAAAAAAAATTTCAGCTTGGGGCCCTGGGTGGCTCAGTCAGTTAAGTGTCTTGGACTCTTGATTTCAGCTTGGGTCATGTTCTCACGGTTCGTGAGTCTGAGCCCCATGCTGGGCTCTGCGCTGGCAGCTAGAAGCCTGCTTTGGATTCTCTATCTCTCCCTCTGCCCTTCCTCCACTCGCGTATTTTCTCTCTCTCTCTCTTAAAATAAATAAATAAACTTAAAAAAATTCACGTAGGGGCACCTGGGTGGCTCAGCTGGTTAAGTGTTCAACTCTTGGTTTCAGTGCAGGTCATAATCTCACAGTTGGTGGGTTCACGCCCTGTGTAGGTCTCTGTGCTGGCAGCAAGGAGCCTGCTTGGGATTGTCTCTCTTTCCCTCTCTATCTCTGCCCCTTCCCTGCTCTCTCTTTCAAAAAAATAAACATTTAAAAAAAAATTCATCGGGGCGCCTGGGTGGCGCAGTCGGTTAAGCGTCCGACTTCAGCCAGGTCACGATCTCGCGGTCCGTGAGTTCGAGCCCCGCGTCAGGCTCTGGGCTGATGGCTCAGAGCCTGGAGCCTGTTTCCGATTCTGTGTCTCCCTCTCTCTCTGCCCCTCCCCCGTTCATGCTCTGTCTCTCTCTGTCCCAAAAATAAATAAAAAAAAAACGTTAAAAAAAAAAAAATTCATCTTGAAGAGATAAACATGGCAATGCATAAAGAGTTAGCTATGCTACCCCTTTTTAGCGATGACAACTTGCCCACAAGAACAAGCCCTTTGTGAAGGACCTCCTGTACCCGTCCCCAGAAGAGAAGAGGAAGGGCAAAAAGAAGCGCCTGGTGCGGGGCCCCAACTCCTACTTCATGGATATGAGGTACCCTGGGTGCTACAAAATCACCACCAACTTCAACCACACACAAACAGTGGTGTGTCTGTGAGCTGCTCCACCGTCCTGTGCCAGCCAACAGGAAGAAAAGCAAGGCTTACAGAAGGATGCTCCTTCAGACAGCAACGGCAGTAAAAGCACCCTGAATTAGCATGAGTGGGAAACTATCCTAATAAACAGATTTGGATACAAAAAAACACCCAAAAAACCAAAAAAACGGAGCTAGCTATACCATCATTCATGGCTGTCCTGTTTATAACAGTATATTACTGGAAATAACCTAAATGTCAGAAAACAGAACATTAAGAAAAGTTGACCAGGGGTGCCTGGCTGGCTCAGTCAGTAGAGCACGCGACTCTTGATCTCAGCTTCATGAGTTCAAGCCCCACGTTGGGCATAGAGCCTACTTAAAATAAAAATTTTTAAAAAACAAAAGAAAAGAAAAGTTGACCACCCACATGGCCAAATGCAGGGAGCTGTTAAAAAATAACTGTATAGTTGACAAAGGAATGTGTTCATGATATATTCTTATTTTTTAAAAAGACTTAAAAAACAGAATCACCCCCAAATACATCTATAAATATGCACAGTAGTGCAACAGTCAAATTCTATAGTGTAGGAATCTGGTAGACAATCTCTTTCTGCAACAGATAAAATACAAGAAAAATTTTTTAAAGTGACAAAGAAAGGAGCAAGAAACTGCAGATTAAAAGAGACTTAAGAAACATCAAATTATAATGTATGGGTCTTATATTCTAAGATATTCAGGAGACAAAAAAATAAAAAATATTTAGGAGACAATAGGGAAATTTTAAACACAAAATTAGATGATATTAAGGAATTATTATTTTAGGTATTTGAACTATGGCATTATGATTATGTTTTTAAAAAGTATCCCTAGTAGATATATGGAAATATTTATGGTTGAAATGACAGAATACCTACAATTTCTCTCAAAAGCATACATACAGGAGAGTAGGAAAATGGATGGAAGTGACATGAAACAAACAGCTGTGAGCTGATCACAACTGCAGCTGGGTGATGGGTACATGAATATTTATTATGCAATTCTATTTTTTATATTTGAAATTATAATAAATGTTTTAAATTATGATATAGCCTAGATATATTCTATAAAGGAAAATTAATTGACTTAGGCATCATAATGATATTGTGACTTCTTTTAAATGACTTCTTTTAAATTACTATTTTAAATGGTTAAATATTCAACTATTTAACAGATAAAATTTTTAAAATACCTGTAACCTTTCTGACTCAGTTGTAGGAACGTCAAAGCAAACACCCTAAAAGCAAAATGAAAAAATTTTTATTTAGATGCAGATGAGTTCAATTTTTACTAATACACTAGTACTTGCTGGTAATCTTACAGCTAAAAAAAAAGAAAGAAAAGATAGGGTGTGTCCCATGAATGCTTATAAGATTAAAACAACTAACATATAGGGGCGCCTGGGTGGCGCAGTCGGTTGAGCGTCCGACTTCAGCCAGGTCACGATCTCGCGGTCCGTGAGTTCGAGCCCCGCGTCAGGCTCTGGGCTGATGGCTCAGAGCCTGGAGCCTGTTTCCGATTCTGTGTCTCCCTCTCTCTCTGCCCCTCCCCCGTTCATGCTCTGTCTCTCTCTGTCCCCAAAAAAATAAATAAACGTTGAAAAAAAAAAAAAAAATTAAAAAAAAAAAAAAAAACAACTAACATATAAATAATGCATGAGAGTGGCTGCTTATTTTATTTTCTAAATCTGAAAAGTAAAAAAAATATCTAACAGGAATCTACTACTAAAAATATAGAGTACTCTCTAGAAAAGTTCTTGTAGACACTTTAATGTTGTTCCATGTCCACTGTAAAATGATCCACGTAATAAATTCTTTGGAAAATTTAGTGCTGGAAAATTTCTATCCTGAAGAGATGCAGTATTTATCGGATAATGGGAATGATATAACCCAAGATGCTTCTTCTTTGGTACTGGTTGTCAATAAACTGAAAGTTAATTTAATTCTCAAGTACAGCAACTAGCCTGGCCTAAAGATTTTGTTAGATTTTCCATGCCCTTCATATTTTTTCTGAATGCGTTTGTCTCAGATTTGCCACAAAACTTTTTTTAATGGTAATATTAAACTTTGAGAGAAATGATTATTTCCAATAAATAATAAAGTTAATAAATTCTAGGCTAGAATAAACCTATGTAGCAAAGTTGGATGAATAAATATAACATCTTTCCTCAAAACCATTAGAAGAAACAGTCACTAATATTAGAGATAGTTTTAACTTTGCTGTTTCAAAAATGTATTAAAATTCTTACTTTACTTCATTATCCTCATTAACAACCAAAGCAGGCCACTTAAAACTCAACACTGCATATTCTCTAAATAACAGAGCTGTTCAGCTGTTGAAATTATAAGTTACTTAGTCATAGAGTAAAACACATACAACCACAGATAATATGTGCACAAAAGCAGAAACTTAGATAACTTGGTTATTAGACAAACTAAGCAGAATGACTTACAGCTTTCTAGAGAGTAAATTATTTTTATAAAACTCCCCAAATTTACAACTGGAAACAAACCATCACACAGAGAAAACCGTATTATGCACCCTATTAGCCTTTAAAAAAAAAAAAAAAAAAAAGAAAAGAAAATCTACTGAGCTTTAGAAACATTTATAGTAGTTGATTAAAAAGCTTTTTATTTGTCTAGAAAAACCTACCATATTTCCTTTTAGGAGGCACATTCTGGTAATTTGGGACACAGCATTACTACTCAGCTTTCTGTTAAGTTCTTTCCAAGCACAACTGACATCTTGTATTTCTTCCGGGCTTTCCAGAGTCATGGTCACAAACCCCTTAAAAATTAAAAGTCACATTATCTTTGGGAAAAAGGCTGCAAAAGTAGGACAATGAAGTTCTAACTTCATGACTTAACTACATTTTTCATGAGACATCAGTATAACATGGCTGCTAAAGAAAAATAACTTCTTTAAAACCGTATTAATAGAAGACTAATGCTTACAGATATTTGAAAGAACAATTCTTCTTTGTGTTGCTGTAAAGACTCATGCTTTAAGAAATAATTAAACTAGAGCACCAGAGGGGCACCTGGGTGGCTCAGTCAGTTAAGCGTCTGACTTCAGCTCAAGTCATGATCTCACACTCTGTGAGTTCGAGCCCCATGTCGGGCCCTGTGCTGAAGCTCGGAGCCTGGAGCCTGCTTTGGATTCTATGTCTCCCTCTCTCTCTGCCCACCCCTCCGCTTATGCTCGTCTCTCTATCAAAAATGAATAAATGTTAAAAAAAAAAAAAAAAAAAACCTAGAGCATCAGAGAAAAAGTTGTAAAGAATTAAGGAAATGCTGAAAGAGTCAAAGCTTGGAGTGGAAAAACAAGAAGACATAAATCTCTAAACTTTTGAAGGACTATTACATATGCAAAGATTACTTGTTCTGTAAAACTTCACTGGACAGCAAAAGGATCAGCATGAAGAAGATATAGGGAGGGATTCATCTACTTTTTTAAGTAAGCTCTATGCCCACCATGCAACTTGAACTCACAACCCTGAGATCAAGGGTTGCATACTCTACTGACTGAGCCAGCCAGGATCCTCTCATCTATCTAACAAATATCCACTGAGTGTCCCCTATGTATGTGCCAGAGACATAGTAGGTGCTCAAGATTTAGCAGTAAATAGTCCTTTCTCTCATGAAGGTTATATTCTAGTGTTGGGAATAGAAGTGGTGGTGATGAGGTGAGGTAGACAGTAAATAAGCAAACATAAACACTAGATAGTAATAAGCATCATGAAGAAAAATAAAGCAAGACAAGGGAATCGAGAGTAAAGGGAAAGGTAAGCTATTTTAGACAGGGTGATCAGGAAAGACCTCTATAATACAGTGATCTATGATGAGACCTAAATAAAGTGAGGGAGGAACCCACGTGGTAAAAAAAAAGAACATATGAAACAGTACAAGTAAGTGCAAAGGTCTTATGTGAAAGTAGGTTTATGTTTGAGTAACAAGTAGGTTAGGGTAGCTGAAACAAGGGGAGAATGATGAGATGAGGTCAAAGAGGTACAAAGGGGAAGACCCTGTAGTTCATTTGTGGTAAAGACTCTGGATTTTGGTTTAAACTATAAAAAAATTTCAAACCCACTAACATTGTTTCTAAGATATTTAATCAGAAATTAGATGACCCATCTGCCAAAGAGGGATTCCTTTATTAGATAAGGGCTGGGAATAAATGATCTCTTAGGTACTTCTTAGCCTAAAAGTCTATCAACATTTTCCTAAAAAATATGGCTTAAGTAATTTCCTAAGAAGTATTTGGTGGCAGGGTGGCTGGGTGGCTCAGTGGGTTAAGCAACTGACTCTTGATTTTGGCTCAGGTCATGATCTCAGTTTTGTGAGTTCGATCCCTGCATCAGGCTCTGTGCTGACACTGGAGCCTGCTTGGGACTCTCTCTCTTTGCCCCTCCCCAACTCACACTCTCTCTGTCTCTCTCAAATAAAAAACAAAACAAAACACACACACAAAAAACAAAACCCCAACTACAGAGAGTAAGATACCTTCACAAAGGGAATACATGGCAGTTTCCACTGTAAACAAGTGATCAAACTAAGCAATTTTAGTACTGGAACAATCTGACATCATATGCCTCCTGATGTAATGTAGTATAAAATACATATATATGCTATATACAATATAATATATAATATATAATGCATATATATATATAATATCACCCACAGGGTACTTTGGCCAAAACTATCTAACCTGAATATAAAATCATGCTTTGACGTTACTTCCAGTTTACAGGAAAAGCTGAATAAAGAGAAAAGTTACATGATGTATGAAAAAGAGAAAACCAGAAAAATCCAGGTGAGAAGTTTCAGACTCTGATCTAGACAACTAATCTATACTCTTTAAAAAAATAAAAATAAAAATGATGGGAAAATAGTTCCAGATTAAGAGAAACATTAACACCAAATGTAACATATGAACTTGAATTGGATCCAGATGGTTTTTTAAAAATGTTCATTTATTTAGAGAGAACAAGAGCAAGTGAGCAGGGGAAAGGCAGACAGAGAGGGAGAGAGAGAATCCCAAGTAGGCTCCATGCTGTCAGTGCAGGGTGCTATGTGGGGCTTGAACTAACAAACTGTGGGGCTCCAACTTATAAACTGTGATATCATGACTTAAGCCTAGATCAAGAGTCAGACACTCAACCGACTGAGCCACTCAGGTGCCCCAAATCCTGATGTTTTTTTAGAAATACACAGTGTGCTGGTGGGGGGGAGATGGACACATGAAGTCACTCCCAGCAAAATGACATTTGGCTAAACCATTAACACTTGCCAGATGGAAAACCTCAGACACACCAGATGTACTCATTTATCCTACACCACCAAATAGTCCCAAGTAACTTTATCTGCCCTGCTCTTTTTGTTCCCCTCTCCCACCAACTCCTTCTCTCAATCTTTCTCTCTCCACCCAGACATCAGAGTGCTCTCTTATTGATGGGTCCAGTCATCCAGGGACTCTCCTCACTTATACCACGGTGAGTACGTTTTAACTACTTGCAACCAATAGCTCTGATGTGATTTGTTTTGACATCTGACACTGATCTAGCAGGGGACTAGATCAGTAGTGTCACACCATGCACACACCCCTCCACATATACAGGCAATCCTTCCTTTCCGTGGTACTGTGTGAACTGCATAGCGTCTATGCTTTGATTTGCATGGTTCCATGGCAACTTACAAAATAAAGAATAGATTCTGGTATGTAAGTTTCAGTTAACACAGTACTGGCAAAGTAAAGGTTTCATGGTTTTCTCTCCAGATAGATGAATTATCTATGGTTCAATTTTAATCTTTTCTCAATCACATAATTTTCTCATAGATTTCTACCTTATCAGAGGTGATCAAAGATCGTGGTTCAAAACTTGATGCACCAGAGATGTGGGCTAATGCTGCAGCCAATGCATCAACTGCCCCTTTCTCTTCAATCAATCTCTGAGCTGATGGTCGGAAAAAATCAACAGCAGCATAAGAAACGGAAGCCAGAGACCTATGGTTTAAAAATAGTACATTTTCTTGGTCAAGACAAATGTAAAAAATTAAAGATAAGAGAATGAATGGGAAAAGAAAGAGCAACGTTTTCGTATTTTAATATAACTAAAAGTCTGCTGGTAAAACTGGTGATTAAGTTTTCTGATATTTGAACTAGGAGAGCTTAAAGATGAATAGCCTAATACAAAAGAAAAACTTATTCAGCAAGGTCAGAAAGCATACCTGATGGCATCCATGCTTTTAGATTTAACTAAATCCATTGTAGAAGGAACACCTACACGTTTAAAAGTAATTCCCTGAAAATGAAAGAATTACATTAAAGAAAAATGGAAGTCTTTACAATTAATTCCTAAATTAATATAGTTTGTTGAATTTCCATTTCTTGGACTTAAAGATTTCCAAGCCCCAGTAGATCAAAAGACCTGCTTTTTTTCTAATAAATCATCAATTACAAATTCTAGAAAGAGAAAAAAAATTTAATTGCCCTTAGTTACAATCATGAAATTTCACTTACAAAATAAAGCTGATTCTAAAAGAGGAAAAAAGATGCTGTTTATGTCTATCAACTTTTTTTTCTTATTACCCTATCTCATTTTACAAAGTAGATGAAATAGTGTTTAAAAAACACACATCAAAGGGGCGCCTGAGTGGCTCAGTCGGTTAAGCATCTCACTTGGGTTCAGGTCACGATCTCACAGTTTGTGAGTTCGAGTCCCATGTCGGGCTCTGTGCTGACAGCTCGGAGCCTGGAGACTGCTTCGGATTCTGTGTCTCATTTTCTCTCTGCCCCTCCCCCACTGGTGCTCTGTCTCTCAAAAATAAATAAATGTAAAAAAAAAAAAAAAGAAAGAAAAACAAAGAACACACATCATAAAAATACGAAAAAATGTAAAATACCACAAAACAATACAGGCCACAAAAAAATGTACATAATTTCTTATAGAAACTGGCCATTGTACTATTATTCAATATAATCTTATAAATACACCAAGACTATGTCACAGTCACCCCTTCACAATGCTGGACTATGAGATACTGAAATCACAATGTGCTTCTGATTTTAGAATCAAGGGAGAAATTCAAGGGAAAAATGAGAAAGTCAGCTCTTCTGTCTTCACAATAAAAGCTGTATCAAAACAAAGTCTTGCAGCTCATATAAATTTAGCTCTCCACATGCTTCACATCCAAATGCAGCTTAAACTGAGAAAATAGTTATAAGGATCTATTTGTGAGAACAAATATAAAAAGAGCTCTAAGGCACCGTTTAGATAATAAGCCTGAAATAATTTAACTCTACTTACTGCTTTTTGTTCCACATATCGTAGTTGACCTCTTTCTCTTGGTTGATAAAAACATATGCAAATCCCTGTCCGGCCAGCTCTACCTGTGCGTCCAGAACGATGAATATAGGACTCAACATCCTAAAAATAAAAGAGGCATTTTTTAATACTTCTTAAAAAAATCTGGCAAGTAAACACAGTCATTCCAACATTCAAAAAATAATGCTAATAATAACAAAACTACTACCACCAATAAATATATTATTTCAATCTTGTTGCTCTGTCAACATTCCAAAGAACTTTTATGCTGAATTTTTGGATAAAAGAAATAGGATTTTTTTTAATCCACCTAATCCCAGGGCTCTTCATATGACAACTTTTTATAATTCCTTTGCAGGATTCCACGCTTTAAATCCAAAAAGGAAAGTTAATCATTTGCTAAGGCATCAGATTCTGACTAATTTAACACTGCATTAATAAAAAAATGGCTAAGAGGAAGAACAGATAACATATTTTGCATATCCCAGGCAACATCTTGTAAATAAGCAAAATGGCAATTTATACAGTTGTTCTTCTATTCCCTAAATAAAATCTCATTTCTTACCTGGGGAGGAGAACTTTGAATCACCAGGTCCACCTCAGGTATGTCCAAACCACGGGCAGCCACATTGGTTGCCACCAAAACTTTAAAACTACCTTCTCTGAAGCCTTTCAGGGTAATTTCTCTTTGTGACTGTGCTATGTCCCCATGTAAACACTGGGCATTCTATTTGACAAAAGAGAAAAAGTAAGTGTACAACTCACACTTGCAATTGATAGCACCATAACAGCATACAGTCTGTACTCTTTTTTTGTTACTTTAAAAAAAAATTTTTTTTTAAAATAATCTCTACACCCAGTGTAGGGCTTGAACTCACAACCCCAAGATCAAGAATCAGATGCTCCACTGACTGAGCCAGCCAGGTGCCCCAATCTTATTTTCTGGTAATTACATGATGCATGCTTATTGTTCAAAAAGACCAATTATTACAGAAACTAAATATTTAATATAAAATGTAAAAGCTTCCCTTAATATCAGCCTCATAATAATTGACTAACCATTTGGTGAATATTCCTCCAGATATTGTTTTAAAAAAACATACAAGACACACAACCCACACATAACGGCATATACTATAATATTATATATTTATTTATAAAAATGGGATCATACTATATACATATATGTATTGTTTCAAAACAATGAAATACTTTATAAATTTACTACCTTAGCCATTTTTCTACATCTATAGATATAACTCTACTTAATCTTTAAAAACTGGATATGATTTCTTCATATGGATGCAATGTCATATATTTTAGCAATATCCTACTGATGTTTGGGTCATATCCAAGTTTTCATCTTTCATAATACTACAAGTACTATACTCTACTATAAGTACTTTGTACTTATACCTCTGGACCACTCAGTATATGTGTATTTCAGTAGGAAACATATCTACAAGTTGAATTTTGGGGTCAAAAATTATAAACATTTGGTGCACCTGAGTGGCTCAGTCGGTTGCAGGTCTGACTCAGTTTCAGCTCAGGTCATGATCCCAGGGTCATGGGACTAAGCCCTGCATCAGGTTCCATGCTGAGCATGGAGGCTGCTTAAGAATCTCTCCCTCTTTCCCTCTACCCCTCTCCCCATCACCCCACTAAAAATAAATAAATAATATTTAAAATTATAAACATTTAACACTTTAATAGCTATTGTAAAAGTGTATTATAAAAAGAGGTTGTGCCCATTTACTCTTCAACCTTTATGAGTCTTTACTTCATCATAACCTGCCTACCCTGTGTATTGTGAATCATTACCATCTTTGTAAATCTGATAATCATTTAGGCAAAAAATGATTTCCCAATGTTTTAATTTACATTTCTATAGTATTTAGTGAAGTTGAGCCTTCTTTATGTGATTTATATATTACCTTTCATTTGTACTGAAAATAATTTTCCTACTATTATAAACATATTTCCTAGAATTCTAGACACTATTAAAATTAAAAAGTTCGTAACAGTCCACATCTAAACCTTAGTAACCAAGTCTTAAGCATTCATGAATGAATTCACATACTTGGTGTGCACCAGATTCTGGAACAATCACGAAGCAACAGCCCTGGGATACACAAGCTGACAGGCATTTTCGATACAGTATGATGATATATACTACGACCGGGTGCAGGCTGCTATAGGAATACTTACAAGGGAAGCCTAACTTAATTTTGTTTAAGGGTAAGGCAGCACTGAAGCTGAGGCCTGGCAGATAATAAGGAACCAGTAGTCAGGTAGAAGGAGAGCAGGAGGCTAGGGAGTTTTGGGCAAACAAACTTCATACATGAACAGGGTGTCTTGAGGATCTACAATATTTGAGTATTGATAAAGCATAGTGTGTAAAGGGAAAAGTGATGAGAGATGAGGCTGGAAAGGAATATGAATTATATCCTGAGAACAATATGAAACAGCTGAATGATTGTAAACAGGATTATCATGAACATATTCAGATTATCATGAACATATTTGCATTATAGAAGGAACACTCTGATTATAATGTATAGAATGTATTAGAAAATGGCAAAACAGAAAGACAAAAGCTAGAGACCTAGGTAGCAGGCTGTTGTAGAACTCAAAAGACGTATCAGTGGCCTCACCAAGGCAGTGCCAATCACCCTCTATGCATTCAACTAATACTTTATAACCTACGAAATGTCAGACACCAGGGATAAAATTGCAAACAAAAATAAGACTGCCTCTGTCCTCATGGTCTTTATACTCTGGTAGGGGAGATGGAAGTTAATCAAATTATGAGACACACAAATTTAGCCAACAACCGTAATCGATGCACGGGTATAAGAGGCAAAGAGCATTTATAAGAGGGCAATCCTATACTGGGGAAACAGCAGAGAAGAGAACAGAGGTCTCTGCCCTCACATGGCCACTGTTTGATGGGGAGCTTGTCAATCAGCAAGATAAATGTTGTAAAGTCAGGATGGCTAAAGGTGATCACAAGAAACCAAAGAGCAAGATGTCTGCTTATGCCTTCTTTGTGCAGACATGCAGAGAGGAACCTAAGAAGAAAAACCCAGAGGTCCCTGTCAATTTTGCAGAATTTTCCAAGAAGTGCTCTGAGAGGTGGAAGATAACATCTGGGAAAGAAAAGTCTAAAGTTGATGAAATGGCAAAGGCAGATGAAATGCATTATTATTGGAAAATGAAGAATTATGGACCAGCTAAGGGAGGCAAGAAGAAGGACCCTAATGACCCCAAAGGCCGTCTGGATTCTTCCTGTTCTGTTCAGAATTCTGCCCCAAGATCAAATCTACAAACCCTGGTATCTCCGTTGGAGACACGGCAAAGAAGCTGGGTGAAATGGGGAATAACTTAAGTGACAGTGAAAAGCAGCCTTACAACAATAAGGCAGGAAAACTGAAGGAGAAGTAGAGAAGAAGGATGTCACTGACTATAAGTCCCAAGGAAAGTTTGATGGCACAAAGGGTCCTGCTAAAGTTGCCGGGAAAAGGTGGAAGAAGATGAGGAAGAGGAGGAGGAGGAGGAGGAGGAGGAGGAGGAGGAGGAGGAGGCAGAGGAGGCGGGGGAGGAGGAATATAAAAACCATTTATCTGTTAAAAAAAAAAAAAAAAAAAAAGGACAATCTGACCTAGTTTGGAGCAAGGAAGAATTCCCTGAGAGTGGTGCTCTAGACTTTTATCTGAAAGATAAGTAGGAGTTGCTAGGCAAGGAAGATTACAAGTTCAAGAGCCCTGTGGTGTGAGGAAACATGGCAGACATGGAAGAGTGTACAGAAATGACAGGAAAGTATAATAAGATGAAGTTGGAAAGGTAAGTAGGGGGCTAAGCCATAAATGAATTCAAGAACTACTGTCAGATGAAACTGGGGGGACCTGGTGAAGAAAGGAGAAATGAGGTAGAAAGGAAAGAAGCATTATTCTTGACTCCCAGATTTTAATTTTCTGCAACAGTAGTAAGAAAGAAATGGACCATTTTCAGCCATGGAAGATAGAATCTAAAAAATACACAAGTTCGAGTCCCATGTTGGACTTTGTGCTGACAGCTCAGAGCCTGGAGCCTGGTTCGGATTCCTCTCTGACATTCCTCCCTCTCTGACATTCCCCAGATGCTCTCTCTCTCCCAAGAATAAATAAACACTTTAAAAAGAAGTCAAAAGCAAACATATGTTAAACAGTTGGGACAGTTTTTCATAGTGAAATTTTCAAATTCCCTTTATTTTTTACAAAAATTTTTTTTAACGTTTATTCATTTTTGAGAGACAGAGAGAGACAGAGCATGAGCAGGGAAGGGGCAGAGAGAGGGAGACACAGAATCCAAAACAGGCTCCATGCTCTGAGCTGTCAGCACAGAGCCCTGTTGCAGGGCTCGAACTCATCAACTGCGAGATCCTGACCCGAGCCAAAGTCAGATGCTCAACCAACTGAGCCACCCAGGCACCCCTCAAATTCCCTTTAAAAAAATTTGATAAAACATTGATTTTTTTCTTGATAATTAGTCCTAAGAAGGGACATAATACATTAATAATGCCAATGATGGGGGTACCTGGCTGGTTCAGTTGGTGAGCATACGACTCTTGATCTTGAGGTTTTGAGTTGGAGCCCCATGTTGGTGTAGTGATAAAATAATTAAAAAAAAACAAAAACAAAAAACACAGTGATGGTTTCCAGGTCTCTAACATCTGAGTAAATTATTTTCCAAAAGTTTGTGTGTGTGTGCACATATGCGCACACACGTGTGTGTGTGTAGGTTTGTTTAGAATTAAGAAAGCATTTTTCTTGGTAAAATCTGACCTTAAGGAAAAAAATAGTTAAAAACAAAGAAAATAACCACTGAAGTTCCCTCAACAGTCCCTAAAATCCTGTATAACCTATAATGATATGCTACTATTTTTGACCTAAACAGTAAACCAGCAGAGCAGAAACTGCATTGCTCTCAGCCACAGAAGCTGATTATCGTCCAGTAAGCAGGGGAATTCTTACCCAGCTTCTGCAGCAAGGCAGTTCCTCCCTAGGAGACAGAACAAGAGCGGCTGCAACACTGCTGCTGCTAGGTGTTCTAAGGCAGTACCAGGAAAGGTGAATCAACCACCCTCAATCACTTTCACCATTTGGCATCTGTGTATACCGTATACAAAGCTAAAACTACACAATTAGTTAAAATGATACTGAGGAAGATGTTGACAGAATAGTCTTTGAATCTCTCGTTCTCCCATAAAAACAAATAGAGCAACTGTATAACAAAATTAAAAATCCACAGACATCTATGACAAAACTAAGTGAAAGTATTTTCATGATTTCCAAAACATGAGCAGGTAGGGACAGATGTGTGTGTATGTATGAGGTGGGGAGATTTGCTGGTCCTAAGAACAGATACTCCCTGCAAAGCCTAACGGACCAATTTGAGAACAGCAGCTGAACGTGGCAGAGTTTTTGTACACTCAATGGTGATTCCAGAGGATTCTAAGAATCCAGAGGTAAGATCTGGAAGAGGCTGGAGCAGCCTGGACCCTATGTGAACTTTCAAAACTAATAAGCCAATGTTTCCTTGCCAGGAAGAGCTCCACACTGAGGAGAAAGTGTTGGACCTAGGATCCAAACTGAGGATACCAGGGATTACAGAAGCAAAGGAATAGAAGATCCGCATAAAAATGAGGGAAGGGGCGCCTGAGTGGTTCAGTTGAAGCGTCCAACTCTTGATTTCAGGGCTCAGGTCATGATCTCACAGTTTGTGGGTTTGAGCCCTGTGTCAGGCTCTACACAGACAGTACAGAGCCTGCTTGGGATTCTCTCTTTCTCATTCTCTGCCCCTCCTCCCCCCACCCTCTCAAAATAAATAACTTTAAAAAAAAGTTAGGGAAAAGACAGCCAGAGCTCAGAAAGTGGGATATGCTTTACTCCAAAAACAATGGCAAAACATATTTAAGATACTGAAGGAAAGGAAATATGAACCAAGTATTTTAATATCCAGCCAAATGATTTTCAGGTATCATTACAAATCACAAACAATCTATTATCAACAGGTAATATTATTTCCATAAGCCCTTCTTCAAGAATCTACTATGCCACTCTCAGACAACAAAATTGACTGGAGAGACACTGACATAAAAACTAAGGAGTTTTTTATGAGTTTTTTTAAGTTTAAAAACTTTTTTAAGAGTTTTTAAAGAGAAAGAACTATGCATTATACACTCTTATAACATAGTTTTGCCCGAAATAAACAAACAAACCTGAATTTCCAGGAAATACAGAAGAAGACAGAGGAACATGTTAAATGACTTCACAGGGAAACAATACTCTAGATGATGGAAACTTGGGTTTCTTAAATAACAAAAAAGATGATGCACCTGAGTGGCTTAGTTGGTTAAGCACCCAACTCTGAATCTTGGCTCAAGTCATGATCTCACACTCGTGAGACTGAGCCCCACATTCTTAAGATTCTCTCTCTCCCTCTGCCTCTCTTGTGCTCTCAAAAAATAAAAAAAATACACGAAAAAAAAGCTACAAGAAAAAACAGTTGAGAAAGGAATCCATACATTAAAGATATATATTGAGGGGTTCCTGGGTGGCTCAGCTGGATAAGCGACTAACTTCAGCTCAGGTCATGATCTCACGGTTCCTGAGTTCAAACCCCACATCAGGCTCTCTGCTGTCAGCACAGAGCCAGCTTCAGATCCTCTGTCCCCCCTCACTCTCTGCCCCTCCCCACTCATGCTCTCCCTCTCAAAAATAAACATTAAAAAAAGTAAAAAAAGAAAGAGATATAATAAAATCACACAATTTACGAATCTTATTTGAATCTACAAAAGAAAACTATAAAAACAAAAACTATAGGGGCCCCTAGGTGGCTCAGTCGGTTGAGCATCCAGCTTCAGCTCAGGTCATGATCTCACAGTTTATGAGTTCGAGCCCCACGTGGGGCTCTGTGGGGACAGCTCAGAGTCTGGAGCCTGCTTCAGATTCTGTGTCTCCCTCTCTCTCTGGCTCTCACCTGCTCATGTACTCTCTCTCTCTCTCTCAAAACTAAACAAACATTTAAAAAAATGTTTTTAAACAAAAACTATAAAAGAAAAAAAGCAATCATGAGGCAATTCACAATTTGAACACAAATTGACATTTGAAAATATTAATTACTATTAATTTTTTAGATGTGGTAACATTATTATAGGTTTAAAAAAATTCTTTTCTTTTAGAGACACATACCCAAAAATTTATAATATGTAATAATATGTTATCTAGGGTTTGCATAAAAATAATTCAGGAGCAGGAAGTGAGTGGGCATTTGGATGAAATAAGGTTAATTGTTGCAGTTGATCCATTCATTCAATAAACATTTGTAATTCATTTTATAACACAGCTTTCAACTATTACCCACTCTTACCCACAGGAATTCATTTTGTTTCAAGCTTTATATTTTCAAGATCAATTTATGCAAAGTCTTGAAAAACCTTCTCATGAAAATGGGTAGAATTCTATCCTCACTTAAAAGATCATGAAAGGTTGGCTATAACTTCCTTCTGAATTAGATTCGATTCTAAAAATACTGTCAAACCTGGTCCACAAAGGACAATATTTTTCTTCAGTGAGTCATCCCTATAATCTCAATTTGAGAAGCATCAGAAAAGACTTACCTGTTTTATGTGTGGATTCATGGCCATTTCAGTTACATTCTTTTTGGTCTCACAGAAAATAATAGCCCTCCCTTCAGACCCACTGTAGACTTGAAGGACATCTCCAATAACTGCTGGCCTCTGAGACCAATGGCACTGGATGGCCAAATGCTTTGAGGAAAGAAAATACCAATTATCTGTTTCATTAAAATTAGTGAAAATGACTTCCCTTGTATATTTTTTTCCTAATCTGTTCAAGAATTGGCCTTTCTGGGAGACAATAAAACGACAATTCTTCTGAACCCCATTTGAAAACAATATACAAACGGCCATCAATAGGTGAAGGGATATATAAACTAGTATATTTATACAATGTAATACTACTCAGTAATTAAAAGGAACTAAAAACTAAAAGAGAAAAGAATCAACTACTGATACATGCAACAATATGGATTAATCTCAAAACACGTTAGGTAAATGAAGTTTTACAGAAAGAGAACACACATAGTAGGATTCCATTTATATCAAGTTCTAGAATAGGCATAACTAATCTATGTGGAAAAAATCAGAACAGTGGCTGTCCCTGGATGGGGGACTTCACTGAGCAGGGCCATGAGGGAAATTTCCGGGATGATGGTAATATTTCTACATGTGGTTAGGAGGTCAGGTTATATACATTTATGAATTTGTCAAAACTAAACAAATATACTTGAAATTCTGGCTTTTTAATATGTAAATCTCATCTTTAAAAATTGCAAATACCCAAAAATATGCTAACTGAAAGAAGCCCAACACAAAAAGGTCATGTACTGTATGACTACATTTTTATGAAGCATCAAGAATAGGTAAGTTCATAGGGACAGAAAGCAGATTGGTGATGCCAGAGGCTATGCAAAGGAGATGATGGGGAGCAACTGCTTAATGATTATTGGGTTTCCTTTTGGGGTGATGATGTGTTTTGGAAGTAGACAAAAGCTATGGTTGCACAACATCATGAATATATACATGTTATACAGTTAATTTTGTGAATTTTGCCTCAGAAACTTTGTAGGGGTGCCTACTGAAACTGGGTGTTTCAGTTGGCTGAACATCTGACTCTTGATTTTGGCTCAGGTCATGATCCCAGGGTAGTGGGATTAAGCCCTGCATCAGACTCTGCACTGAGCTTTGGAGCATGCTTAAGATTCTCTCTCTCCCTCTGCCCCTCTTGCACACTCTCTCAAATATAAATAAATAAATAAATAAATAAATAAATAAATAAATAAATAAATAAATAAAAACAAATTTATAATATGAGCATATGGGTGCTCACTGTAAAATTGTTTTGACTTTTCAGTGTTTGAAAATTTTCATGACAAAATGTTGGGAGGGGTACCTGGCTGGCTCAGTTAGTAGAGCATGCAACACTTAAACTCCAGGTTGTGAGTTCAAGCCCCATCCTGGGTATAGAGATAACTTAAAAAATAAAATCTGTAGGGGCGCATGGGTGGCTCAGTCAGTTAAGCATCCAGCTTCGGCTCAGGTCATGATCTCGCGGTCTGTGAGTTTGAGCCCCACGTCAGGCTCTGTGCTGACAGCTCTGAGCCTGGAGCCTGCTTCAGATTCTGGGTTTCCTTCTCTCTCTGCCTTTCCCCTGCTCACGCTCTCCCAAAAAAATAAACATTAAAAAAAATTTTTTTAAAGAAAATAAAATCTTTAATCAGGCTCCACACTGAGTATGGAGTCTGCTTGAGATTCATTCTCTCTCTCTCTCAATTGCTCTCTGCCTCCCCCACTCTCACAGGCTTTCTTTCTCTCAAAATAAATAAATAAATAAACTTAAAAAATATTTTAAAAAGTAAAAATAAAAATCTTTTAAAAACGCTCGGGATAAAATTGTGTATTCTAAATCTGTGCATTTTAACATGTATTATATTTCAATTGCTATTGTATATTCTAAATCTGTGCACTTTAACATGTATTATATCTCAATAAAATTGTTTTTACAATGTAATACAGGGGCACCTGGATGGCTTAGTAGGTTAAACATCCGACTCTTGGAGCACTTGGGTGGCTCAATTGGTTGAGCGTCCAACTGCAGCTCAGGTCATGATCTCGTGGCATGAGTTCAAGCCCTGCCTCGGGCTCTGTGCTGACAGCTCAGAGCCTGAAGCCTGCTTCAGATTCTGTGTCTCCCTCTCTCTCTGCCCATCCCCACTTGCACTCTGTCTCTGTCTCCCTCTCAAAAATAAACATTTAAAAAGAAAACAAGAAAAACAAAAAAACATGAGACTTGATATCAGCTCAGGTCGTGATCTCGTATCTCACAGACATAAAATCAAGCCCCAGGTCAGGCTCCACGCTCAGTTTGAGATTCTCTCTCTGCCCTTACCCACTTGTGCAGGTATGTGCATGCTCTCTCTCTCTCTCTCTCTCTCAAGATAAATAAACATTTAAAATAATAATAATAAAAATAGGGCATCTGGGTGGCTCTCAGTCTGTTAAGTGGCCAATAATTGATGTCAGCTCAGGTCATGATGTGATTTATGGTTCGAGCTCCAAGTCAGGTTCCATGCTGATAGGGCAGAGCCTGCTTGGGATTCTCTCTCTCACCCTCTCTCTCTGCCCCTTCCCTGCTCCCACAGGTGTGCGCACGCATTCTCTCTCAAAATAAACTTTAAAAAAATTATAATAAAATATAATACACATTAATTATACAGCACCTGGAAAATAGAGAAAAGAACAAAGAAAATGAAGAATCTTTTGTACCACCTATGACACTCCTGCTTCTTCACCATGGTTCAAAAAAAACAAAAACAAAACAAGAACCTAAATCTGACCAAGCCTCACAATCCAAACATCAATTCACAGAAAAATGAAAGCGGAATAACATGTTAAATAACACCACAGGGTTGCCAATTACCAAAAATTAAGACTGTGGGAAATGTATCATTTGAAAAATGATCATGTCCTTTTAACAAAAAAAAATTGTAAAAATAAAGTGACAGAGGAACTTGTAGATTATAAGATTTAAGAGAAATATAAACCAGTGGCAATTCAAAGATCTTATTTGGATCCAAACTGAAACTATATAAAAAAAAAAAAAGACAACTAAGGTAACAAGGGCACTAGATATTCAATAATATTAAATTATTGGGTTTTTTTCTAATGTGATAACTTTGTAATTTTTGTTTTGTTTTTTAAAGAACACTTATTCTTTTCAAAATATAAACAATTACATGAAGATGAAATGACAACAAGATTGCTTCCAATGTAGGAATGAAGAATGTATGGGGGTATAGAAAAGATCATCACTAAAGCCTAGTGATGAGGGCCCCTGGGTGGCTCAGCAGGTTAAGCGTCAGACTCTTGGATTCAGCTCAGGTCATGGCCGCACAGTTCATGGATTTGAGCCCCACAGCAGGTTCTGCGCTGACAGCACAGAGCCTGCGTGGGATTCTCAGTCTCCCTCTCTCTCTGCCCCTCCCCTGCTCTTGCTGTCTCTCTCTCTCTCTCTCAAAAATAAAATAAATAAACATTAAAAGAAAAAAAAAAAGCCTGGTGATGGGTACATCGAGTCCCTCATAATATTCGATTTCTGCATATGTTTGAAAAATTCCTTAATAAATTTTTTTCACTGATGCATTGTATTCTTATAAAATTTTCAACCATTACAAAATGTAAGAGTTTCCTTTGACTATCCCATACTATAAAAATCTTCTTTCCCAAAAGTAATTATTGGTTTGATGTTTATCCTTCCAGACTATCTTTATACATTTACATAAATACCTAAAGAATCCATTTAGCATTATTTGTGTATTTTTTGTACACACAAAAATACAGTGTAATTCTGTACATATCACTTTGTAATTTGGCTTTTATCACTCAAATTCATTCTTTTTAACCATTCCATTGTACTTATACATTATACCATTGTTTAGCCATTTTTATTTGCATATATATATATACATACATATATATGTACATCTATTAAACAGAAAGTGACATACACGGTACCTACCATAAATAATGCAAATGCCATCTTTAATCCTTTCTTTTTTGTGTCTTTTGTTTGTTTGTTTTTTTGTTTCTGCAAGTCAGCTCTAAGTCCGATGCAGGGCTGGAACTCAAAACCCTGAGATCAAATGTCACATGCACTACCAACTGAGCCAGTCAGGCACCCCTTTCATTCTTTTTAAAAATATATACACTACTGGTTTAAATTTTTATGGAGTGAAAATTATCAACATTTTCCTTCTGACTTTATGTTTAGAAAAGCTTTCCCTTCCATGAAATCAAAAAATTGTTCATCTACACCTGCTTTAAATTTTATGGTTCACTTTTTAAAACTCTTTTGAGACCTTTTTTGGTATAGGGTATGAGATGAAGCTCTAACTATTATCAGCACTATTCTCTTCATATTGATATAAACTGTCTCCTTTGTCACTTTCTACATATTTCAAGTGCTTCTCTATGGCTGCTTGTAGAGTATCTCTTGTTAGGACTTGCTTATTTACATATTTTCTTCTACTTATTCTATTCTGCTCCTTAATCTCAGACCATAGAAATACATAGGTATCTTACTGACTAAAGGTGAAAAAAGAGATTTGGCCTGAACTGGTATCTAAAACTTAAAAGTTTAGCTTCAACAAATTTCAAATACCAACTAAAAGCTACAATCTCTCATGCTAGAAAGCTACTTACTTCCACAGTAGTTGCAGCCTTTTGAGTCATTTTTCCAACAAGGTCAACCTGTTCATATCTGGATTTCATGTATTTTTTTGCAACTTTGTATACCCATTGTGGGCAAGTTGCAGAAAAAAGTAAAGTCTGAGGATTGTCTTCAGAATCTTAAATAAACAAAAAGAATTCAAATGCTTTCTTAATATCCATGATGTAGTCAGCTCTTGAACCCCCCCCCCCAAACTTCAAAGAAATAATTAAAAATTCAAAACTTGGGGTAAAATTTGAACATACGAACTTCACTGCAATTATTAAAACTTTCAACTTTCAAAATTAGGGGAAAAAAATGAAGAAAACTGAACCCAGAAAAAAAGGTGAGAATTTAAGAAGGGACAATGACCAAAGAAATCAGTGAAAATGAGTTAGTAAATCTAACTATGGACTATAAAAAATAATACACGAAAGAAACTGTAGGAAGCTAACAAATATGCTAAAGTACGTCACCATACTCTCTTGTTTAGGAAGAGAACACATACCAAATAACTTTAGTTTTGTTTGAAGGCTGGGGACAGTGTAATAATAATTATGAAATAAAAAATTCATAACTTTTAGATAAAGAATAATTGCTAATGTGTTTATTTGGAATTAGGATATACCAGTTTTGTAGGATTCATGGATGATATCTTCAACTTGTTCAGCAAATCCTAAATCTAACATTTGATCCACTTCATCAAGTACAACATGGCGCAGTTTAGAAAGATCTAATCGGCCACTCTGCAGATGGTCTTTGATACGACCAGGAGTCCCAACCAAGATGTCAATACCATTTCGAATATGATTAACTGTTAGAGGAGAGAAATACCATAACATATAAAAATCAAATATACGTTTTCACATTATTTCCTTAGATTTAAGTAGCAAGTAGATCTTTGCACTACCCTCTTACATATTTACTCACTTTGGCTTTGATAGGATGTTCCACCATAAAAACACGCCACACTGAGTTTCCTAGTGATATCTTTGAAGTCTTTGGCTACTTGGTTTGCCAGTTCCCTTGTAGGAGCCAAAACAAGTACCTAAGCAAGAGATTTAAAAAATAAAAAGATACTTTTCTAAAGACAACTAAATTCAAAATGAGATTTTTTTTTTTAAGGCGCATTTAAAACTAGAAATCTAAACATTAAAGTCGTAGTATTTAAAGACACAGCACCAATGCCAACAAGAACAGCTTATATTGATAATATCCTCCCCACTTCCTTCAGGTTTTTTTTTTTTCAAAACTCACTTTCTCAAGGAGATTCTTAACTCTTTTCATATCCTCCACCCCTCCTTAACTGTCTCTCCCGAGCACTTATGTCATATTAAATATTCATATTTTACCTTTTTGTTTATTGTCTGTCTCACCCACTAAAATATAAGCTGCCATGAAGGCAAGGATTTATGTCAATTTAAGTTACTGAATTCCTTACACTTGAGACCATGCCTGGCACAGAACAGATACCCAAAAAATATTTGTGAAATGAACACACAAACGTTTACGAGCCAACCACTAGTGCTTTGGCCAAATTACAGAATTTGAGCCTCACAAAAACCCTGTGAGGTGGCATTATTATCACAATTTTACAGATGAGGAACCTGAGTCTTAGAGAAGTTGAGTCTTGTCCAAGGTCAAACAGCTAGAAGTGGTGGAGCTGGAATCTCCAATAACGCCCTTCTAGCATAAAAGCTTTTTAGGGCAGGGTCCTATTTCTACTACTTGCAGTCTTTCCTAATTTCACCAAAGAAACAAAACTCTCTAAAAAAGGTTTTTCCTGTTGGCCACCCTGATCCAAGACCATTATGACTTAATTATACTCATACATGTGAATTTACTTTCATATTGCAATACCATTTAGGAATCTCAAAGAACAAATTACTTTTAGTCACATTATCTGTTCAAATCATGATGCTGATTTTTTCTTTTTTATTTTATTAACCTTAAAGTGAACACAGGTTCTAAAAACATCAAATTTCAGGCTAAAATTTCATTAGGTCCTCTCTGCTCTCTCCTACTTATACATTAAGACAGATCTCTAATACCCCAATAACATATGGACTAGCAATATCATTTCTATAATCTCTTCTTTAAAAAAATCAACCAGTGAAATAAATGATATTGATTATTAACTAAATGACCAAATAAATGAATACCTCTTTAGCAAATTCATTGTTTAAAAGCAAAGGTCAAGACTGAAAAAAAAGAAGACAAGGTCACTAAATATATTCCCTATAAATACACCTAAAATTAGACATGCTGGCTTTATAACATCTATGTTTACAAACATCTTTATCAAAAACATCTATGGATCCATACACATTACACTCATATGTAATAACTACTTCATTCGCCTTGAGATTTATATTAAAAAATCCACTAATTTTTGCTTTAGGACCTAAATTTTTACTTTATGCCACAGAGCTAACTTTTCTATCTCGGGGGTTCTTGAACTTAAGATCAGTATACTCTTTCTTTCCCTAACCATTAGAGTAATGTTTAAACCTTTTACTCCCTATAATGGTTACCTTTGGTGAGCGGCTTTTTTTAATTGTCTCTTGATTTCTTTGGAGTCTTTCAATCAAGGGGATAGCAAAAGAAAATGTCTTTCCTGTTCCTGTCCGTGCTTGAGCAATTAAATCTTTTCCTTCATATACAGGACCAAAGGTCTTAACTTGAATAGGAAAGAGATATGTTACCCCTCGACCTGTAAAATGAGATTTCATTGAAATATATTTAAGACTAGCGTTAGGAAAAAATATATTTATTTGAAAATGACAATCCAGATTCCTCTATGTCAGCCTAAAAATATACCACCTAGTGACATTTACAGTTATTCCTACCCCAAAGAGGAATTTTTTAAAAATTGGTCTGAACTCTTGACAGATACATACAATTAAAGTCAAAAACCGGTCTGAATATCAAAAAGGATGATGTAGAAATAACTGCAATTAAAGAAGGGCTTATTTCTCTTACACTTTCTATATTCTCTTTTTGGTAAGAAGAGGCAAAGATTTTTATAAAATCTAGTTGTAGATTTTCAGTTGTATAGCCATTAAAGTTCATAGTACCTTTTAGAAGCTTTATAGTTTCTTCAGAAATAGGGAAATTGGAGAAGGCTCCTTCTTTCTGTTCACGTGTTAGGCTCTGTCAAAATGAAATCAAAGTTCTAACTAATAATAGTTCATATTCAACTAAGCATTTAGATTCTTACTCATTTACCAATTTTAGCTTTACTAAATGAGCTAACAAATCAAAGTTAGTTACTACTTGCAAAAATTGTATAGATTAACTTACACAACCAATTAGTGGAAAATTCTTTTAATTTCAAAAGCATCCCTTTAAATACCAAGTTTACTTAATACATTTTCCCATAGTACATTTAAAAATGATTCACTCACACATAAAACTCCCTTTGGAAATACAGCTACTACATAAATTAAAATATATTTTCATTTGACTGAAACATTACAAAAACGCTATTTGATCATCTAAGCCATATTCACAGATACAGGCAGTATTAATTACAAGGACTAGCAGAAGCCTATAAACCATCCTAAAAAAATATTACACAATGAGAAAAATAGATTGTTTCTAAAAATAAATGTTAAAAAGTTGTTCTATGGCTCTAAAAAGCATGTTTTAGGTCACCAAAACAAAGCAAAGTTCCTGCAAGCTTGAAAGTTTCTTTAACATATACATAGGTTAGCATGATATTATCATTTAACATCTATTGGAAACTTTGTGTACTGGTCAATATGTATATAGAAGAAAGACAATATTATCTACCTGTTAAGTTTATTATTGGTGTGTTTAAAGAAAGTTGTTCCAAAACCATACACAATAGCAATTTTCAAACAGAGAACCAGATAAAAGACATAATATCCAACTGAAATTGTAAGCTATTTAAGCAACCTCAAAGCTATCATTTTTTAATTAAAAGAAAAAATTTTATTACAAAAGTAATACATTTTCATTATAGAAACCACATATAAACAGAAATAAAACTATAATCCAGTCAGCTGATACCACATTTGAAACAGACACTCCTCTAATCCTCACTCTATGCACATATAAATTTTTTAAAATACAATAATACTGTATATATTGTTCTATAATCTGTGTTTTTCATTTAATAAGATACACTAAACACCTTTTTAACATTCTTCTATGACCTTCAGGATAGATGTTATGTATTGCATAAATGTAGCATATTTTCTAAAACCAATTGCCTACTATCAGGCATTTAGTATGCATTTAGAATGCATAAATTTTCCACTATTATCAACATCATAGTAAGAGTTTCATACAACCCTATACACCTCATGATTATCTCCTTAAGACACATGCCTACGAATAGAATTCCTGAACCCTAATATGATCTAAATAAAATAATAAACAATTAAGCCTATTATAATACAGAGCATTATACCAGATAAAATCGCAACAGAGCAAAAGCAACTCTGTACATTTTGCCACTAGCAATACAAACTTGTAGGGCCTCGTTTATTTATTTTAATGTTTATTTATTTATTTATTTTGAAAGAGAGAAAGAGTGACAGCATGTGTGAGCGTGGCAGGAGCAAAGAGAGAGGGAGAGAGAGAATCCCAAGCAGACTCCACATTCAGCACAGAGCCCAAAATGGGACTTGATCTCACAACATTGAGATCATGACATCAGCCGAAATCAAAAGTTGGATGCACAATCGACTGAACCACTCCAGGTTCCCTGGAGGGCCTTATTTAGATCAACTCTCAACATATGTGCTTCCTGACAAATACCAAATTCCCAAGTAAAAGAAACACCATATTTTAAGGCAAAAATTCAGTATGTTTCCCCAAAGTTTACACAATAAGCTAGGCTAAGACCTATTTAAATTATTGGCAACCATCAGATTTTAAAATATAAAGAATTATTGGGGCATCTAGGTGGCTCTGTCAGTTGAACGTCCAACTTCAGCTCAGGTCATGATCTCACCGATTGTGAGTTCAACCCCACAACAGGCTTGCTGCTGTCAGCCTGTCAGTGTGGAGCCCACTTCCAATCCTCTGTCCCACTCTCTCTGCCCCACCCCACTTGCATTCTCCCAAAAATAAGTATTTTTTGAAAATTAAATATAAGGAATTATTAATACCAAGAATTACTAAGACTATCAAAAGTTGTTTCTGTCTGAAGACCTGAGTAACTGACAGTTTATAATACCTAGGTAAACCTATGAACTCTGCTAGAGGAAAACTGCAAGAACAAATTGGACAAATTCTGTGCAAGAAAATATCTATTCTAACAGATAAAGGCAAAAGCAATGGGTTCAGGAATACAAATTCTATACTAAGCATGTTTTCTAAACTCCACAAAAATTAATACCCTGGAAAACAGATTTCTTCAGTTCATTTTTATACGGTTCATTTCTGTTTAAAAATGCAAACAGCTTTTGAGTTACAATATGACCTAAAGATCACTTAAAGTTGCTATTGTTACAGAAGCACAAAAAGCAGAAGGCAAAATACACAAAGTCAAGAGGCTTTATGTACCTTGTTTCAGGAAGTCAGATGTCAATTCATGAGTACTGGTAGGGACTGAAATAACCATAAGAAATGCAAGCAGATCACCATCAATAAGCAATTTGGAAAAACTATTTAGGAACCCAAATGCATAGGAAAGGTTTACATTTGACCATTCCCCCAACCTCCACCCCAAGAAAAACAAAATACAATGACAGAAACAAGGGACAAAGGAAAAAAGTTTCCAGTTTCAGTTGTACAGATTCCCCGTCCAATTGAGGGTATTGGACACTAAGCAGGAAACATCATGGAATCAATTCTAATTAGTCTAAAAAATCAAATTAACCTGTATTTCAAGGATAAAGGCAAATGCAAAACAAAAAGTATCCATACCTCCTCTAGTTTATTATCACTTGATTTATGAGTAGAACTATCTAAGGATGACACTCGCTTTGATTTTTTTTCATATTCATCAATATCTCCATTTGACAGATCTTTTCTTCTTGACTTATGAGATTTAGAAAATTCATCTGAAAGTCTATTATTACATCCTTCTTCAGTGTCTCCATTTAGCTTCTCTTTCATTCTAGCTTTTTTGGGCTTGGGAGCATCCAAGTTATCTGCCACACCATTTTCTCTTGTTTCTGATTTCTCGTCTGAGTCATAATGGTGCCTTGATTTCCTTCTATCACTCTGTGGAAAAACAAAGAAGCAGTGACAAGAGGGTCACAAGGTCTCCTAAGACTCTAGAGAAGTTAGAGAGTGACCCCCAACCACCTTGAAAAGTTACCTGGTAAAAATCAACTGGTTGCTAATGCCGAGCCTAAGCCTCACCTATTGCTTTCTTTCTCATCCCATCTCTTGCATTCTCAAGACTTGGCCTCTAGCCCCTCTCTAATCCCATTACATGATTTAAGGGAAATCAAAATACCTCCTTTCAGAAAAAGATGAGAACCTGAGATCTGTAAATTAAAAAACATATCCAAATCCAAAAACAAAAACTTCTAATATCTCCAAGAGAAAAAAAAAAAGTTAATATTATTGAGTACCTACCCAGCACTGTGTAATGCTTTCGGCTTATCTTGTTTAAATCTTCATAACAACCCTATAAGGGAAGTACAGGTCCATAATCCCTTATCCGAAATTCCGATATCCATAAAGCTCTGAAAACCGAAAGTTTTTTGGTAACTTATTTGGAGACAAAACCTTACCTAACCTGAACTCATTGATGGAAAAATTTGACTCAAACTGATGTGAGGCTATTTTTAACCTTTACTTATTCCACTTAGTATGCATATTCATATTTAATATTAAGGTGTTTGATCATAGGTTGGGGGCCCCAAGCCCTACTGGGGTGTTACCCTTTTAAAAGCCCCCAAAATTCTGAATTCCAAAACAAATCTAGCCCCAAGGATTTTGGATAAGGGATAGCGAACCTGTATTACGTTTGCCATAGTACAGATGAGGAAACGGAAGTTCTTAGAGGTAAATAACTTGCCAAAGACTCACATGCAGGATTTCCTTCAAGTGGAAGTTCTAGAAATCAAGCTCTGTCTGATTTGAAAGCCCATGCTCTTTTCACATCATGCTTCCTCTCTGAACTCTGATAATTAATAGGTTAATGAATAAACAAAACAAAACAAAAAACCTAAATAATTCATGTAAAGCTCCAATCGTTATATTCCCATGGAAAGACAAGTATATTAGTAACCCTGGAAGCTTTTAAAAAAGTTTTTTTGTTAATACAACTTTAAAAAAAGAAAAAAAGACTACTCTGCAACTTTACTTCTAAAATGCCAAACTGGTGACCCGTGTTTTAATATTTGCAAACAGCAAAAATTATTTGGCAATTTAGCACTTCAGAATTACCTGGTCAAATGTTCAAAATAAATTAGGTAATAGTTATTAGTGATAACAAACACTACTGCCACCAAAATTTTGACCATGATTTACATAAATTTTACAAAGTACTTTCACATACAATTTTCTCATCCATAAAATGGAGATGTTGTGAAAACGGAGTAACATATGTGAAAATGCTTTGTAAACAGTAGAGCTTTACATTAACATAAATTATACAGTTACATGTTATACATTTGATCTTTCATAACTGAACTAACCCACATCTCCCCAAATCAATAAGTTCCAAAGAAAAACAAGGTTATTTACAGAGCCAGCCTTGGGGTTAGAAATGCTTTGGGGCCATGTACTTGAGGGAAATGAAGCAAGGTAAAGAGAGGACTCTAAGTCCAAGCCCAGAGATATCGCAAGGTGATGAAATACACTGTTCCACATCAGATCCATAGTGCTTGACACTCTTCACTTCCTTGGCTTCCATGACACTCCAGATTCCCTCCTTATCCTCTTACCTCTACCCTAATGATTCCTCTCCCACCTCCTTCTGTAGATGCTCCTTAAGTCTAAGTTCTCTGTGTACACTTTCATATCATTTTCATGGTTTCAACATTTCCATGATTCCTTCCTCCCCTGCACTCCAGTTTTGAGAACATACAGCCCAGCTTCATAGTTCTACAAATCCAAATCCAAAATTGTTTTCAACTCAATGCCAGATCACTACCCAAATGCTCTGTTTTTGTTAGTTGGTACTCTGATCTGTTTCCAAATCTTTAGTTATCCCTCACAGTTAAAGAAAAATCAACAAGTATTTCTGGAGAATGTACAATGTGAAAGCCATCAATTTACAAGAATGTACTAATATGTAAGGATGGACAAATATATGGCCACTTACCCCAAGAATCTCTGGAAACATTTGAGAAGAACACACAAGAAAAGTGAGCTAACTTTACAAAGCAGCACAGAATAGATACCAATCGAATGATAAAGATAGCACTGGAACAAGACTTCAGAGGGGAATGAGATTACTGGATGTGTACACTGGAGTGTTTAGAAAACACATATAAACTAAACCTTGACAGAGAGACAGGATTTGAATGCAAAAGGAGAGGTATTTCAGGAGGAGCCAAAATTAAAATAACTGCTTGGTGATTCCACTTACATAAGGGATCTAGAGAAGTCAAATTCACAAAGAGAGACAGTAAAATGGAGATTGTTAGGGACTGAGGGGAGTGGGCAACGGGGAGTTGGTGTTTAACGAGAACAGAGTTTCAGTTTAGAGGATGGAAAAGTTCTGGAGATGCATGGTGGTGATGGCTGCAGAACAATGTGAATGTACTTAATGCTACAAAACTGTACACTCTAAGATAGTTAAAATGGCAAATTTTATGTCGTATGTATTTCACCATGACTAAAAAAAATAACCACTTGGCTGGAATGGCAAAGTTTACCTTGGTGATAAGGTAAGGTAGGTTCTGCTCTCTGGGGCTATACAGAGTATTTTCATTTTTTTTGTCAAATGTCAGCCTTCAAATACAGCTTCCTCACCCACCTTAGCTCTGTTTTCTTTTCTCTGGGTCTCTTTTTTTTTTTTTTTTTTTTTTTGAGGTTTAGGGTGGGAATTCTCAACAACTCCTCTACGGGGTCCTTGAGGGCAGGGACTTATTTAAATCCTGTGGTGCCCAGCAAAGAGTGTGGCACAAATTAAGCTCATTAAACACTTGGGGTCTAAATGAAAATACTAACAGTAAAGCCTACTAGTAAAACAACCCACACGGTCTCCATCACAGCCAAATCCTGGGAATGTCGGCTGTGACACTTTTCCTTAAGCCTCTAAAGACTGGCTCTCGAGGTTTGTAAACCTAAGATCGCTTTCCCCAAGATTCTCGCTCACAGGTCGGGCTGACGGAGAAGTAACACATATTCAAGGCAACCATTTTCTTAACCATCTTCTAACGCGGCCAACAAGAACCAAGTAACAGGCCTCGCTGCTTAAGCAAGGAGAGGAAAGAAAGAACAGATTCCACGGCGATGGGAACTTGAGTCTGCCCATCTCGTAGTCGCCGACGGGAAGGGCTGAGGGAGCACTGGAGGCCCGGCCAAAGCCTAGTGCAGCCCTTCTCCAGGTTCGGGGTGTGGAGATGGGAATGGTTCCGGAATGACCATTCAGGAGGGACGACGGCTGCGCGAGGGGAGGCCCTGGGATGCTCCGGCCAGGTTCTGACAGGCCATCAGATCAGAGACAGCTCCCCTCCCCGCCCAAGCCGGCGCAGCCCAAAAGGAGGCGCGGCCCATCCAGCGCACCTTTTGCCTCTCCTTCCTTTGGCTCTCGGTCTCCTCCAAGGGTGCCTCCAGCTCCATAATGTCCCCCCAGAGGAGTTTCCCAGGCATCATTCGCCGCCGCCGCCTCCTTCTGGGCTCGGTGGCCACAACCACCTACGGGCAGCGGCAGCGTGAAAGGAAGCGGGGGCAGGGCGGCCGCCCGGCCAGGGCCTACGTCACTTCCGGGACACGCACCGCGCGGCGGGGAAAAATAATCCCGGATACTCTCGGTTTAAACTCATCCTTTGCGTTGCAACCTTCCATCCAATGAGTGTGAGCGATCTCGACTGGCCCACCCTTGTTCTAAAGTGATTGGCTGCTAGGGTAAAACCCTGGCCAGTCTCCATAAAGGATGAGCAAACTGATTAGCATAAAATGATGCGGGTTTTCTTTCCTCTCCTTCTCTCCCCCTCCCCCACTCCGAACAGTCTTCCTCGGCCCTGCGGAGTCGCTTTGGGGCTTTCCAGGGAGCACTGCTGGGGCTGAGAAGGCCCTGAACTGCGCCGGAGAGGGGCCCGCCCGCTGCGGGATGGCGCGTGGGCAGGCCCGAGCAGGGCCGGTGGGGAGCGCCACGCGCCTCCTCGCCATTTGCCGCCGGAAGCTGCAGGCCTCAGCCCGCCCATTTCGGGGTGAGGCGTTAACGTCTAACGGCTTTGCGCGAAGCCGGCGGTCCGGCGCTGTTGGGAAGGGGTTGGTGGGGTCCGGAGTGGGCTAGGGGGGCTTGAAGTGAGGGTCAGGGCTGGACAGTCGTTTCTCAAGTCTTAAGTTTTAGTCAGGAAATAGGTCCTTGGTTCATTTTAGGTTCTTTCCACACTCCCCAGTGACTGAGGGGAAACTAAACCCCGAGAAAGGGATTTACATGTCTGAAGACACAAAACCAGCTCGTGGCATAGTCAGGACTAGAGAGAACGCTTCTGAATCTGAGATCAGTGCTCTCTTGCCACACCATCATAAAGACTTTGTTTCGCAAAGCGTTTGGGGGAAGATGCTCCCATGAAATAATAACTAGGAAAACTCGGGAGAAACGTAGAGAGAAAAACAAGCCTAAATGTCTTCGACAGATGACGTAGTTGCAGTGAATAAAAGGATTTTATTTTATTGGAGATTAACCGCCCCTAAATTACAACCTCATACAAAACTGGAAACCTTTCGACAATACAAAAGGTTGATTCCTTAGCATGCTGCTTTTCTTCCGCCACTGGTGCTGGCTGGTTAGCGTTCTTTTTCAAAGCCATTTCTTTATCTCTTCATGATCTCTTCACCTCAGCTACCCTTGAGTGGAGAATGAGAACCCAAACTGAGATTGTAGGTGCAGGAGCACTTCACGACCACTTGACAATTTCTAAGACACCAGCCTTGTTACCTCGGCATCAGACTTGTGTCTTAGCAACATTACATATTGCTATATACATCATGGAGTTGCCCCAAACTATTGGTCCAGAATAGCTGAAACCACAAATGATTGCTACAGGCCTTCTGCCCTATTGTGAATTGGCCTGAAGTCAAAGGACTGTGTATCTAAAAGTCACCTTATGGGTTCCATACTGTGAACAAAGAGTGTCAGCAAAAGATAGTGGAAAAAATGCATCTCTCTAGAGTATGAGAATCGCTGTGCATCTCTAGATGTAAATCCTTTTCTACCATTCTCGTACACCCACCCCAATTCTACCATTGGAAGGTCTTTGTAGCCCTACAACAGAGCATGAGGTGCATAGGAACATGGAGTGGATGTGGCAACTTCACACATGTAAAATTGGGAAAATAATAGGGACAGATGTTAGTATGTTGTGGTTAAAGACCAAATATAGATGAAGTAAAGGTTTTAGCTCCTCTAGATTCTATTTTTGGCATTCATTTTTCTATCAGAGGTCTTATAGCAGGTATGTAAAGAAAAAGGACTAGACTGTTCAACTCTCCCTATGCCAGAGACTAACAAGCATATTAGTGTTTTTCAGAATGACCTTCTGTGATTTAGGACATTCTACAACCCTTGCCTTTCTAAGCCCCAAACTCCTTGAATCAAATCTCTGTCTGGTGTCTTAAACCAAGTCATAAGTAACTTCGCCAAGCTGTGGCTTAGCTGGAAAAAAATTAGGTGCTACCAAATTTGGGTAACTATATGTTCTCCAGGGACCTCAACTAGAAAACTTGGGAATGGTAATGAAGGGATGGAGAATTCTTTTTTTTCTTTCATATTTGTTCCCACTATAACTCTCAAGAGATTTGTATCTGATAGTAAAATCTATTGGAGAGGACATGAAGGAGTAGCATAATTTAAATGTACAAGTAATTCGAAATATAATATTAGAACATGTTTATTTTCCAAAATATCTTACCAAAATCACTGATATAATTTCTTAAAATTTAAGAGAATACCTCATCTATTTCTCGATTCTATAAAGATTTATCTTGCCTTTGGCTTCAGCTCCTTAAACTCTATGACCTTAAGATATAAAAATAAGAGGTCTACGACCATACTACCCTGAACATGCCCAATCCTGTCTGATCTTGGAAGATAGAAAGGGGACTTACACTTGCCTCTCTCTGGTCATTCTCAAGCCTACAGGGCTAGGGGTTTTTTTGCTTTTTGGTTTTTTTACTCCATAGTTAAAAAATAGAAAGTTAAAAAGAAAAAGTCATTTTGCATCTGCATTTCAGTTTTATGTGACAAAAGGAACTGAACTACCATGCTTAAATGTTAGGACATGGAAACAGTTTAAGGAGCAGTTATAAATTGATGAAGAGACACTGTTGCATAGAATGAATGTTTAGAGTATAAAGAAGTAAGGAGAAAATGAAAGAGGGAACAGGACATGTTTCCTCCATTGCTAGCCACATGACCTTGGCCAACTCAACTCTAAAATCTAGTCTTTTGTGGGGCGCCTGGGTGGCTCAGTCGGTTAAGTGTCCGACTTCGGCTCAGGTCATGATCTCGCAGTGTGTGGGTTCGGGCCCCACGTCGGGCTCTGTGCTGACAGCTCGGAGCCCGGAGCCTGCTTCGAATTCTGTGTCTCCCTCTCTCTCTGGCCCTCCCCTGCTCATACTCTGTCTCTCTCTGTCTCTCAAAAATAAATGTTAAAAAAAATTTTTTTAAATAAATAAAATCTGGTCTTTTTGTTAGTAATGTGGGGACAAACATGTCTTCCCTGCTGGTAGTGCAGGGAAATTGGAAGGATCAGCTGATGAAACAGTACTGTAGAGAAGATGATATACAGAGCTGCTTACATTTCTACCTTTAGGTCAAGGTTTTAACAGCCTCGAGGAAGACACAGCTTTTGTACATTTAGCACATGTACACTTAATGTATGTAGCTCCTAATTCAAAGGTGGAATTTTTTTAAGGTTTTATTTTTAAGTAATCTCTGCACCTAATGTGGGGCTTGAACTCACAACCCCAAGATTAAAAGATTAAAAGAGTCCCACGCTCCACCAACTGAACCAGCCACGCACCCCGGGGGGGGGGGGGGTGGGCTTTTTAACTTTTAGAGAGAGGTCTTACTGGTTTTTTAGCCAATTACTTCGTAAATGCTTTGAATCAAATGGTGGAAGAGTAGTGACATCAGCTACCCAGAGAGGGCACTGTTACCCAAAAAATGGAAGCTGCTACTACTAATGGAAGCTGCTTGCATCTAAGGTTTAAAAGGAAGACAGATCTGTAGAGGCCAGCAAAGTAGTCATGAGTTTTTGATACCCACCCCCCCATTCTTGTTTCATGACTCCCGTGTCTCTCTTCCCCACTCCATTTTGGCAGTAGTCTTTCTCCCGCATTCCCCCAAAGCCTTCTCACCTGTAGGAGGGATCCTCAAAATGTAGTCGTTCCCAGTTTTCAACACTACTACTGTTCTTGTTCTCTCCATTTTTTTTTTCCTGACATATCTGACATTTTGAAACATCTGTCTGCTAAATTGCATTTAGTAATAGACTCATGATCATTCTAATCTATAAATAAGATACAAATGCAGCTTAGCAATGTCACACCAGCATGTGATGGTGTTCTATTACGGAGCTGGTGTAATTTCAGCCACTGCCAAAGAAACTTGATGTTTTAATTAGTAAGGAGTTAAGCAAAGGAAATATACAATTTCTATTAGAATCTTTGAAATATTGAAAATAGCTTGCAGAACCCAGCTACTCTCTGAGGATTCCTAGGGGTCTGAGATCCCAGATGAGAGGATGATCTTGTATGAAATGTCTAAATTAACCCCATGATTTGCATATTTTATTCCTATAGCATCAGGCATAATATTTCCTATTAGCCAAGACATAATAACTCCCCAGGCAAATCCAGATTTGGATTGGGATGAAATTTCTTATAATCTTAATTTAGGGGCATCTGCGTAGCTCAGTCGGTTAAGTGTCTGACTCTTGATTTAACGGCTTAGGTCATTAGGTCTCAGTTCATAGGATTGAGCCCCATGTCGGGCTCTTTGCTGACAGCATCATAGAGCCTACTTGAGATTCTCTCTCTCCTCTCTGCCTCTCCCTCCCTCTCTCTCAAAATAAACATTTTTTTAAAAAAGAATAAAAAATACTTTATTACAAAAAAAAAATCTTAAAGGATTGAATCTCTAAATGGAGGAATTCAGGACAACCTAGCAAAAACAGGAGACCTATATAGAAGGCCATGTATTCAGACCAGTTTTGTGAATATATAAATATATAAAAATATGCATACGTATATTTATAACAATATCAGGTGCCTCCTGCATTGGGCACTTTGAATAGATGAACCTTAGATCTTACAACAGTTCTGAAAGGTAGATATCTTACAGATGAGAAAACTGAATCAGAGAAGTTTGGAATCTCTCTCCATCACAAGGATTGTAACTGGGATTCAAATTTGTCTGAATCTGGGGTGCTTGCATGGCTCAGTTGGGTGGGCATCAGACTTTGGCTCAGGTCATGATCTCATGGTTCCTGAGTTTTGAGTCCCACAATGGGTTCTGTGCTTTGTGCTGACAGCTCGGGGACCCTGGAGCCTGCTTCAGATTCTGTGTTCCCTTCCCTCCCCACCTCCCAACGTGCACTCTGTCTCTGTCTCTGTTTCTCTCTTTCTCAAACATTAAAAGGGGAAAAAAAAAAAAAAGACAAAACAGGGGCACCTGGGTGGCTCAGTCGGTTAAGCATCTGACTTTGAGTCAGGTCATGCATGATCTCATGGTCCACGAGTTTGAGCCCCTCATCGGGCTCTGTGCTGACAGCCCAGAGCCTAGAGCCTGCTTCAGACTCTGTGTCTCCCTCTCTCTCTTTCCCTCCCCTGTTCATGCTCTGTCTCTCTCTCTCAAAAATAAACATTAAAACAACAACAATGACAACAACAACAAATTTGTCTGAATTCTAAACTCAGGTCATCATGCTACCTCAAGGGAACCGTCATGTGGAGGAAAAATCAAGAACTAATGTCATCACACACAATATTGGGGGGGAAAATGCAAGCCACCTATTTAGAGAATAACCTCCCAAACAACACGCATACCCATCTTTAATATCTGTTGTCATATGTTGTGTTTTAGAAGAGACACAACTTTTAGAAGAAAGGTTTTATTGGTCTCACAATAGGTTTCATTTAATACATCTAGAGAGTGTCATAATGCATCCAGTGGCAAAATTAGACGGATTTCATTGGTCCCTACATGTGACTAGAGCCACAAAATACTTTGGATTCCTCATTCTGTTAAGAAACTTGTCCAGGTCCAAAATCAAAGATAGAACGAGTTGTTGCTGCTCCCTTTTCCAAGGAGTAACAAGGATAGTACAGAAATGGAGAAGTGGAAGAACTCTGGAATCTTGCAGGAGTTCAGTGTTTTGTAGGATCCTCACTTAATCTTTCCCCCCCGCCCTTGAGGCATATTTGACCTATAACCCTCACTGAATCTTGTAAGAACAAAACCTTACAGTCGAGAGGAATTTTTGGGATGTCTGGGTGGCTCAGTCGGTTAAGCGTCCAACTTCGACTCAGGTCATGATCTCATGGTTCGTGAGTTCAAGCCCCACATCAGGCTCTGTGCTGACAGTTCAGAGCCTGGAGCCTGCTTCAGATTCTGTGTCTTCCTCTCTCTCTGCCTCTCCCCTGCTCATGCTCAGTCTCTCTCTCTTACAAAAATAAACACTAAAAAAATTTAATTTAAAAAATCATCTAGTTCAGCTATCCTGTTATGCTAAGTATATACCAATCAAAGGATCACTAAGTCTCTGCTTGAATACCCTAAATAATGGGAAATGCTTTCATTTATAAAATGTCTATTTCATCTATGGGTAGTTTTGACTAGTGGGAAGTTCTTTATCTGAGCTGAAATCTTTATTCTAACTTTCATTCACTGACGATGATTCCAAGCTGTCACACCCCCTAAAAAAATGCCTCCCACACAAGGCCTTTCTATACAAATTACCCTTCTTGGTGCTTTGCCCAGGGTTTCAAATGTCCTTGTGACCACAGCTGATCTTCTTGGAAATGCCATAATAGGTTGCTCAGAGCCACTACAAGCCAATAGTCAGAATTGAGTGGGCCAACCGCTACTTTTGTACATGGGCATATGTGACCTCTCCTTCTCTGTACTCCCCCAGAGCCTGGAGACAGCTCTCTATGGTGCCAAGCTTCATCTTGCCTTCACTGTTATCTTGTCTTCACTGGTGACAGTTGGAAAGAGGCACTCTCCAATCATTCAGTCATGCTTGAGATCTAAGGCCTTGACAACCCTTAGAAACCTCTCAGAAGAAACATCCCCTGAACCATAAGTCAGCATTAGCATCTATCCAATATGCTGAAACCAGTCCTGACTGCTCCATATTCCCCAAACCTGAGAGAACGGACCATTCCACTACCTGCCTGAAAAGGCCAGCCAGAAAAAATTCCGGCAAAGCTGTCTAAGTCTTAGTGGAAATAGACCAGATGTAAATGAACTATCACCCATCTTCCATCTTTTCTCTAAATCTCTAATTCAGAACCTCCTTGCACTCACGAGCCATTCTGCAACCATTCTGCTTCCTTTCTATCTCTACCCTCTGAGAACATCCTGATTTCTCACTGCCATGCTACAGAGAGTGCCTTGAATGTGAGGAGGAACCAGAAAAACAGTAGACCCAGTTGCTGCCACACGTATTTGGACATTGCCAGTCAGTATGATGTGGGGCCATCTGTTCACGTTCAAGGTGGTTGCAGAAAAGATCTTTGGCAGCAATGACTAGAGAGAAAAAATTCTTGTTGCAAAGTACCCAATACATCTATATAAACTTTGATAATGATAAAAGACTTTAGTTGCAAACAAAGTATCTATGCAACCTTAATACACTACTTTCGGGAGTTTTGTGTTGAAATCTGGTGAAATGCACTTAACATAAGAGTGGATTAGTGTAGGTAGAGAAATTCACTACTGAGTATAGTAAATTAACATCCTATGTAATTGGGAAATTAATGAATGTCTGAAAATTTGAGTTAATCACATTTAATTGGAAAAGGACCATGTATTTTATGGTTTAATTGCAAAATAATCTGTATATTCCCAATAAGTTCATAGTAAAGTAATCTTTTAAAAAAGCTTTAAAATGTCAAAAAAAAAAGGGGGAAAAAACAGCAACTAGAACAAAATATGTAATGAGATTAACAGAATCTCATACTTGGCTTTAAAGAATTCTTACATATTCGGTTGATTAAAATATTCTATATTAATGCTGTACCTTTTTACCAAAGAGTTTCCAAAAGAAAAATAAGAATTAAACATTTATGACTGGAGTTAGTTGTAGTAAGGAATTGGATGTGAGTGTTTGACCGCTCTTTGTGCCTTCAATGTTCTGCAGAAAATTCTGTCTTCTTTTTAGTCCATCCAAAATGACTGAATTATTAGATGCCAGACTCTGTGTCCTAAAGATATTAAAAATAACAGAATTATTACCTTCCAAAGGGGCCTGGGCTTCTAATCAAGGCATCATACCTTCATCTGTTACTTTGAAGCAATATAACATTTTCTAACACTAAAGCGCGCTTAGAAGTTAACCTTTAAAAATCTAAAGTGCTCCTTATATTTTATTTTTTAATGTTGATTTATTTTTGAGAGAGAGACAGAGAAAGAGCATGAGCAGGGTAGGGCAGAGAGAGAGGGAGACACAGAATCTGAAGCACGTTCCAGGCTCTGAGCTGTCAGCACAGAGCCCAACGCCGGGCTTGAACCCACCAACTGTGGGATCGTGACCTGAGCCAAAGTCAGATGCTTAACTGACTGAGCCACCCAGGTGCCCCTAAAGTGCTCCTTATATTTTAAAGGCTTCACAATAGCACCTCGATTATTTGGCAGCTGCTTTCCAAGAAGTTCATATTTTTTGAACATCTTCTCAGATCCAATATCAAGTATATTCTAGTCAGAAACAGTAAGTTCCTTGGTGACTGGCTGGCTCAGTCAGAAGAGTGTGTCACTCTTGATCTTGGGGTTGTGAGTTCAAGCCCCACGCTGGGTGTAGAGATTACTTAAATAAATACACAAATTTAACAAAAAAGAAAGAAAAAGAAATAACAAGTTCCCTAAAAAACTCTTCTCTACAAGTGAAGTAACCCATACCTTCTTGAGTAATTTCTTTTTTGAGACGTCATATGAAAGAGAAAAGCCCATAACATTTTTCATATTGACAAGATTCCTTTCTAAGGAGCTGTAGGCTAGGTTAGTCCCTTATCTAACACATCTGCCTTGCTTCAGCCAAGTCACATTACTATTTGGGCATTTTGCTTTTGACATTCCCCTTTTCTCACCTTGCATCCTCTCCATCACTTGCTCATTACAGTAAGATATGCCTTGGGGCTCCTAGGTGGCTCAGTTGGTTAAGTGTAGGACTCTTGGTTTTGGCTCAGGTCATGATCTCATGGTTCCTGAGACGGAGCTCCACATCAGGCTCTGTGCTGACAGTGCAGAGTCTACTTGGGATTCTTTTTCTCCTCTCTCCCTCTGTCTCTGCCCCTGTCCTGCTCTCGCTCTCTGTCTCTCAAAACAAATAAACTTTAAAAAAAAAATAAAACTAATATCACCATACTTTAAAAAAAAAAGAGAGACGCCTCAAAAATGTATCCTCCAATAAGTGTCCCCCCAAACATTTCATTACTTTTAATTCCACATCTCTTCAGCAATTACAGAGAGTTTCCACTTCATTTTTTTTTTTTAAAGTAAACTCTACCCCCAGTGTGGGTTTCACCTGAGCCAGCCAGGCACCCTCCACTTTGTTCTTGAGTTCAATTCGGCTACTTATGTTTTGTTGGTCTACTCAACTAAAGTGCAAATCTCCTATGGGTAGCAACATCTTGTGGGTCTTCTCTGTCCCTCTAATTCGTAACAATTATGGCACAGAGTTGATGTTCAAATGCTATCTTCTCTTCCTTTTCTTGATTATACTTATAAGTCTTTTAAGAGAACCATTTTATACGCAATTTTTTAAGAAATCAAATTTCTCGGGGCGCCTGGGTGGCTCAGTCGGTTAAGCGTCCGACTTCAGCGCAGGTCATGATCTCACAGTCTGTGAGTTCGAGCCCCGCGTCAGGCTCTGTACTGACAGCTCAGAGCCTGGAGCCTGCCTTGGATTCTGTGTCTCCCTCTCTCTCTCTGCTCCTCCCCCACTCATGCTCTGTCTCTCTCACTCTCTCAAAAATAAATAAACATTAAAAAATTTTTTTAAAAAAAAGAAATTTCTCAAGATTTCACAAATTTAAATTCTCACGCATATCCTTGACAAATTTAAATTCTTGCATGTCTTTGACATGCAAGTCAAGGAGCAATTGCCCTTACCTGTTTTGGGTTTGATTTTATTTTTGTTTCTGCTTTTTTTTTTTTTTTTAGCAGCAGGCAAAGGTTTATTAGAATATAAGATTAGAAAGGAAGAATAGTAGAAAAGCTCTCTTTACAGAGAGGGGACATTTGAAAGTAAATGCCCAAGGACTATAGGCAAGGGTCCTTGTTTTATGAGGTTCTGGTCAGCCCTCTGTTTCTGCTTTTGCCAAAGTGAAAGGGGACCCATAGCTTGTTGGTTTACACTACCATTGTTTACTTTGGAGACACTATGTGTTGATACTTTCAAGACTTGATATGAAGAGCACCTGGATGGCTCAGTCGGTTAAGCCTCTAACTCTTGGTTTTGACTTGGGTTGTGATCTCACAGTTCGTGGGTTCGAGCCCCCCGTTGGGGTTGCACTGGCAGTGCGGAACCTGCTTGGGATTCTCTGTCTCTTCCTCTCTTTCTGCCCCTCCCCTGCTTGTGCTCTCTCTCTCAGAAAACAAAAACAAAACAAAACCAGAAAAAAAAAAAAGACTTGATATGAATTAAACAATTCTTTCAAGCAGAAAAGATCCGTTTCCCAATAAGAAGTAAAGATATATTTTTAAACTGCAGACCTCTAGGAATTTAGCCTAAGGTAGAGTCAGAAATGTCTGTAAGCATTTATATGTGAAAACAATCCACTGAAGATTGATTTATTACGGCAAAAAAATGGGAATCTAAATGTCAAAGGAGGGAAAATAATAGTTATATAAATACTAGAGTCCACATAACAGAATACTAAGCAGCCATTAAAACGAATGAGTTGGATCCGTATGTATTGATTGCAGGATATGCATGATACGTTAAGTGAAAAAAGAAAGTCACAGCTCTGTATGATCTGTTGTTAAAAAATAATTATATTTCTTCTTTTTTAAAAAAAATAATTATATTTCTAAATGCACAGAAAAAAGTCCGAAAGAATATAAACCACACTGTCAACAATGTTTAGGTCACCTCAACGGAAAGGCAATGGAAAAGGTTGGGGAATGCAGACTGTCAGTTTCACCTTTTACATTTCTGTATTACTTTTTCAGAAGGAAGTATATAATAATTTTGTATAATAAAAAACTGGTAAAGATATATGCCAAATTTTAAGACGACCTTTTTGAAAACTATTAAATAACCTCAGGGGAATGTTCACACTGTACCCTGAAAAAAGCACTATGCAAAACAGTAATGACAGTATAGGGAAAACATTTAGACAAAATACATAGATCAATATGTTCAGACTGAAGTGTTATAAATATACCAAATATAAAAGGATTTTTTAAACACATCTAAACGGTAGGGTGATTATAGGTGTTTTTTAAAACGCTTTTCAGTACTTCTCAAATGTTCTATTATGTGCATATTACTTTCATAACACGTACAATGTTTAATTTAAACAAATAAACATGGAGGGGCGCCCTGGTGGCCCAGTCGGTTAAGCCTCCGACTTTGGCTTACGTCATGATCTCACGGTTTGTGAGTTTGAGCCCCGCGTTGGGCTCTGTGCTGACAGCTTGGAGCCTGGAGCCTGCTTCGGATTTTGTGTCTCCTCCTCTCTCTGCCCCTCTCCCACTTATGTTCTGTCTTTCTCTGTCTCTCAAAAATAAATAAATGTAAACAAAAAATTTAAACAAACATGGAAAAGATTAGTGGAAAATAGCTGCATCTCTTTCTGAACTGCGTAGAACCAGAAATATAAGTGAAAACTTCTAGCCCTCAGTTCAGGAAGTGCTTCATTTATAGCAGTTCCTTCCTATATTTAGAAATAATTCAAGATTTAGTAGTAGTGGAACAAATTTTGGTTCACATTCAAAATGAACTCTATCCTATTATGTAAGAGATTTCATTTTAACTTTATACAATTCATTCAGTAAAGGCTGGCAGAATTCTATCACTATAAAAAGTGTATTCAGGGGAGTCTCCTACTGGGTCATTCAGTACTCCCTTGAGTGTAATAATTCCTGAGGAATAGTGGCTAATCAAACACTTTTACATACACTTACCGTGGAGAATCTATTCCACTGTCTCCCGCCATGCTGTGATTTTCTGTTCCTTCCAGATGACTGTGTTCATGTTGGACAACCTGAGCCAACACTGGCATGTGTGAAGGGCTGAAAAGTTCTAACTTTTGCATGAACTGTTTTCTCACTTCCTGATTCTGAGCACCCTGACTCCAGCTAGCTGGTTTCTTTCCTATGTCACCAACCAAGTCTTGTAGGGTTTCAGTCTCAGAAGTGGCTTTCCTTGTGCTATAGTAATCAAATACACTTCCATCAGTATCTGCTGAGGCTTGCACACATGTAGCAACACTGGGTCCGTCTTCATAGTTAAAACTGGACCGAGTCCCTGAATTGAGGCCACAGCTTTCAGCAGAGAGTTTAGGTGTTTGGCTTTCACCTGGGTTAGTGAACAACCCAGTGGGTTTGTAACACTCATTTCCTTTAAGCACCTGAGGCTCAGACCTGTGTATTCTGCGGTTGTACTCAGTCAGAAATCTTTCAGTCCCCTTTTGTTTTCCTAAATGATTCCACTTGCTTCCCCCTGTAAAGGAATACTGAATGCGGCCAGGCAGCATTTGACATAAGTCATCATTCTCAGAAAAGTCCTCCTCATCTAGATATAATGAACTACAGGCTCCATCATCATCTTCCACTTCCTTCTGATACAAGGCCTGGTTATCCTCAGAAAGCCCTTCATTTTCTGGACTCACAGTCTTTGTTTCCTGGACAAATGCCTTTCTTACTTGTGTTTCTTCTGAATCTCCCTCTTGTCTCTCAGGTTGTCTCAAACAGTTCATACTAACTGGGTAATCCAAAATACCAAGATTTTGGAACTGGTGTATTGTTTTATCAACTAGTCTACACGCAGAGGAAGCATGGCCTAGAGAGGAGGAACCTTGTGATGGCAGCACATACTGTGTTTCTTTTGCGTCCCCTAATGCGTCAAAGTGAGAATAACTTTTCCTCAAGACTTCAGGGATTACCTCATTTTTTCCACCATACACATCGTGTCTCCTCAGGCTTTCCCTAAAGGAAAAACATTTACTACCATTTTGCAAAACACTACCTTGAGAGTGATTTGAGAGGGGATCTCTAAAGTCATCACTGATAGGCTTGACGGTAGAGTTATTCATAGAAATGGATTCTGCTGTCAGTTTATCTTCATACTGTTCAGCACGTGGCTGTTTGCCTTTACTCTCAAAGATTCTTGAGGAATCCAAAGACCTTGACCTTTGGAAAGGCTTTCCCTTTGGTCCAATCTGACCTGGTTTCAGATCACTGGTCTGGATGTCGTGCCCTTTGGTTGTTGGGTTCCCTCGGTAAGACAAACCCTGGAAAGGATTACTAATCCGCTTCTTGTAAAGCAAATGGGAACCTAACATTGATGGATTCTCATCAAGTGGTTTCTGAACTAGTGCTTCATCTGGGCTTTGAATTCTGGAGGTGGGCTGTGCAGCAGGGGACTTGGGATGTTTCTCCAGTCTAAGGCTTCCTGGAGGAGGCTCACTTCCCTGACTCCTGGCTTTGTGTCTATCCCTATGAGAATGGCCCCGCCTTCGAAGCCTTGCAGACCGGCCCCGTCTTTTCTTAACTCCCTCTTTTGAAGGATATTTATGCCTGACTGTCAGCAGATCAGTGGAAGTGCCCTGGCTATTGTATTTTTTCTGTTCTTCGTATTTTTGCATTAGGACGGTATGTTTGATTAAATTGTCAACAGTCAGAATGGGATTAATTCGTTTGATAATCTCATGTTCAATGTCTCGAGGGATATTGTCCAAGTTATCTTCATCTCGAACAGGCCATTCTTCTGGTGGAAACTGGGCAGAGAAACTACTGTGCTCTATTCTGGACTTCTCCTTTCTGGATATACTACGCCAAAAGAGGCTAAAGCCAAACTTCCTGCCTTTTTCTCTGTCTTTTGTGTATGGTAAAGGTTTGGTACTTTCACAGACGTGATTCCCCTCAGACAGGGAAACTGCTTGATTCTGTCCCAAAGATTTGGATTCCCGCAGACCTTTCTGGCTTTTTCTAGTCACTTCTGCAGCAGCCGGTGTTTCCTGTACATCCTGAGTGCACAGATCAGGGAAACACCGGCAAGACTGACAGTGAGAAATGGGGGCAGCCTTTTCTTGGGCCAACTCTGCGCAGCTCTCCACGCTCACCAGATAAGTAACGCAAGTTGGCATCTGGCAGCTTTCATCCGATAGGTCTCTCTTATTTTCATGGGGCGTTATATTCGTAATGAAGTAAGTCTGAGGAGTGACTATGAAGTATCCTTCTCCAGTGTGATAAATTTTCCTTTCTTTAATCAGAGTTCCCAGAGTGGTATAGAGAATATCTTGAGGTGGAACTGCGATGCCTGAAACAAACAAGCATTTTATTACACTGATAGATTTTGAATGAAAAACATTTCAATGCCTGAAGTCAGTAAGTCAGAAATGACCACACATTTGCCTGATGAACCCAGAGCTGACTGTAACACAATTAATATATGTGATTAAAATGCCAAAGAGGCATTAATAATAATCATAACTTAATTGAAAAATGGGAATATATTTTGGCCCACACAAAGACATAGGGCTAAGTTAATGTTTAAATAGAGAAAAAAAATGAGTCCACTCAAATACAAACACTAAGCTATATAACCCCATCATAAATTTATTTTATTTTTTTAAATGTTTATTTTTGAGAGAGCGTAAGTGGGGGACGGGCAGAGCAAGACAGAGGATCCGAAGCCAGCTCTGCACTGACACCAGAGAGCCCGATGTGGGCCTCGAACTCATGAACCGTGAGATGGTGACCTGAGTCAAAGTCTGGCCCTCAAATGACTGAGCCACCCAGGTGCCCCACCCATCACAAATTTAAATGTTCACTTCAAGAAAGCATTCTTGAAGAGTTTTTGAAAATAATCACAGTCTCCTAGCTTAAATCTTAATAATCTAAAGACAAAATGAAAACCAGCTTGTGTCAGGGGGAGGGCAAACTATCTAACATCAATATTATGATAGTTTTTCAAACTAGGAAGGTAACAAATCTTTTTAAAAGAAATCCCCGGGGGTGAGGGGGGGCACCTGGGTGGCTCAGTCAGTTACTCATCTGACATCGGCTCAGGTCATGATCTCACAGTTCAGAGCCTGGAACGTGCTTCAGATTCTGTGTCTCCCTCTCTCTCTGCCCCTCCTCTGTTCATGCTCTGTCTCTCTCTGTCTCAAAAATAAATAAACGTTAAAAAAATTTTTTTAAATAAATAAACATTAAACATTAAATTAAACATTAAATTAAATTAAATTAAATTAAATTAAATTAAATTAAATTAAAAGAAATTCCTGGGGTGCCTGGGTGGCCCAGTCAGTTGTGTCCATCTCTCGGTTTCAGCTCAGGTCGTTATCTCACAGTTTGTGGGTTCGAGCCCCGCATCAGGCTCCAGAGCTGGCAGTGCCAGGCCTGCTTGGGATTCTCTCTCCCCCTCTCTTTCTGCTCCTCTCCTGTTCATATTGTCTCTGCCTCTCTCAAAATAAACTTTAAAATTTTCCCTTTTCCAAATAGCAGCGTTCAAAACTGTATTTATGTTGTGAAAACATTTTTGAATAACACTGGAAGAAAATACATCATATATTAACATTGATTTCCTTGAGTGGTGGTATCATAAGTGGTTACTTCTCTAGATGTTCTCGATTTTCTACAATGAGCATATTTTACAATGGGAAATTTTTTTAAATACTCTTCTGCAGGGGTGCCTGACTGCATGTTGGGTGCAGATTACTTAAAAATAAAATCCTTAAAATTATTTTAAAGATAATAATAATATTAATTAATCAAAAAATACTCTCCTACATTCATGCACTGGGATATCATGGTAGCTGTGTAAGAATGAGATAGATCGATATATAATAATACAGAAAGATTTCTAAAATATGTTTTTAACCTAGGCAAGGGGCAGAGAGAATGTAAAGATCTAATTTGGGGTTGCTAGGTGGCTCAGTCAGTTAGGCGCCCGACTTCGGCTCAGGTCATGATCTCACGGCTTGTGAGTTGGAGCCCTGCATCAGGCTCTGTGCTGACAGCTCAGGGCCTGGAGCCTGCTTCAGATTCTGTGTCTCCCCCTCTCTCTGCCCCTCCCTGGCTCATGCTCTGTCTCTCTGTCCTTCAAAAATAAATAAACATTTAAAAAAATGATCCAATCTATGTTATAAAAATAGAACACATATGCTCAAATACAATTTATGAAAGTATACACAGGAAAAGAGACTAGAAGCTGTTGCCCTTGGGAGGTGGCAATGGAAGGATGTGACTGGCTGGGGGGGGGGGGGGGAGAAGATGAACTTTCCCTTGTTTTGCTCTGCACTCCTTTCTACAATCTGATTTGTTGTCATAAGCATAATTTTTGAGGGGTGCCTGCGTGGCTCAGTCGGTTAAGCATCCGACTTCGGCTCAGGTCATGATCTCGCGGTCCGTGAGTTCGAGCCCCACGTCGGGCTCTGTGCTGACAGCTCAGAGCCTGGAGCCTGCTTCAGATTCTGTGTCTCCCTCTCTTTCTGACCCTCCCCCCTTCATGCTCTGTCTCTCTCTGTCTCAAAAATAAATAAACATTAAAAAAAATTTTTTTTTAAAACCCATAAGCATAATTTTTGAAAAAGTTCCTTCGGAAAGTAAAAGAAATACCCTTATTAAATTTGTTGATGCAGGCCTTTTCCTAGCAGGGCTCTAATACAAGGGTCTACAATAAAAAAAAAAAAAGTAGATATCGCCCAGTTTATTCACATGTTTAAGATGATTTCTAAATAGGGGCGCCTGGGAGGCTCAGTTGGTTGAGTGTCTGACTTCAGCTCAGGTCTCGATCTTATGGTTCATGGGTTTGAGTCCCATGTCGGGTTTTGCACCGACAGCACAGAGCCTGCTTGGGATTCTCTGTCTCCCTCTCTCTGCCACTCCCCAGCTCGTGCTGTCTCTCAAATAAATAAGTAAATAAATACACATTAAAAAAAATTTTTTTAAGTTGCTGAAAAACCTCTTCAAAAAAAATGACTTATAAATAGAAAGCAAACACATACAATGAACTAATAGAGAAACTTGCTGTCCTACCTGGGTAATGTTTCATCAAATGCTCCAATAGTGATTCCTGTGTCACCACAATCTGAGCAACATTCATATCAGATATAGCACAGCAAAGAACTTCAGCCAAAGGTATAAACTGAGATTGAGCTATTGGATTCATTTGCACTGGAAAGACATCACCTAAATTGGAGGGTTAAAAAAAAAAAAAGGAAAGGTGATAAATTTGTAGTAAAAAATGTTTAGGGGGGCGTCTGCAGGTCACTCAGTCAGCTGAGCATCTGACTTCGGCTCAGGTCATGATCTCACAGCTCGTGGGCTCAAGCCCCATATTGGCCTCTTGTGCTGACAGCTCAGAGCCTGGAGCCTACTTCAGATTCTGTGTCTCCCTCTCTCTCTGCCCCTCCCCCACTCATACTCTCTCTCTCTCAGAAATAAATAAAACATTAAAAAATATTTTTTTAATATTTGAAATTAGTGAATCAAGAATAAAAACTGAATAGTACATGGAATTGCTATTTTTTTCATCACTTTTTCCTCAGAATCTGTTAACATGATATGTACAATGATAGAGAGCATAGAAGAAAAGTTTTGCATTAGGGTCCCTACTTTTTGAGAAGTTTGTAGACTTTGTCACTGCTTTACATGTAAGAGATAGTAAGTCCCCAGATTAAAGGCACAAAGTGCTATCAGAGTACAGGTTGGACAATGCTTATATGGTAATTCTCATCTTTCAAAGCATTTTTTTTTTCCACATTAGCTATCTGAGGCAGGCGGGGATGGGATTCTTCTTTATAATACAGAAAACCTTCGGGGTGCCTGGGTGGCTCAGTCGGTTGAGCATCTGACTTTGGCTCAGGTCATGATCTCGTGGTTCATGGGTTCATGCCCCGCATAGGGCTCTGTGCTGACAGCTTGAAGCCTGGAGCCTGCTTTGGATTCTGTGTCTCCCTCTCTCTCTGCCCCTCCCCAACTCATGCTCTGTTTCTGTCTCTGTCTCTCTCTCAAAATTAAGTTTAAAGAATTTAAAAATTAAATTTAAAAATTAAAAATTAAAAAAAATTAAAAATTAAAAATTTTTAAAATTTAAAAACTTTTTTAAATAAATAAAATTTAAAACATATATAGAAAACCTTCTGAAAGCTCAAGAAATTGTCCCAAGGTCAGACAGCAAGTAGAGTGACAGAAATAGGTCTTCTGACTCCTAATTCAGTATTTTCATCATTCCACCCTGATTGGAATGATTAGGAAGGAAAGAAAGTGCAGAAATGTTTTTCACAAGCATAAAGCCACGGAACAAAACCATGGAAGGAGGAAAGCACAAGGTATATAAAAGCATGAACAGAATTATCCTGGTTGGATAGAGCTGAAGGGTTATATCAGACCCAAGTGGAAGACCGACTGGAAATGGAAGCTAGACCATATTGTCCTTCCTCCTTGCTAATGTATTAAATAAATGTCCTTAACTTGCTATTACTCACATTAGAGTTTTAGATTCTGCTGAACATCCAAGGGAATCCCTCAGTTACTTGGACATGAAAGACTAGGACTCAGGAAAGAGATTTGGGAATCAACTAATACAGATGAGATCTGAAACTATGGAGTGGAGTAAATTCTTCAGTGGGAGAGTAAGGAAGAGAGCCAAGGAACACTTAACTACAGGACTATCTACAGTTAAGAGACAATAGGGGCACCTGGGTGGCTCAGTCAGTTGAGTGTCCCACTCTTGATTTCAGCTCAGGTCATGATCCCAGGGTCAAGGGATGGAGCTCCACATGAGGCTCCACACTGAGCATGGAGTCTGCTTAAGATTCTCTCTCCCCCTCAGGCCCTCTACCCTGCTCATAGGTGCGCGCGCGCTCTCTCTCTCTCTCTCTCTCTAAATAAATACATAAAAGCCACTAATCCCATAAAAAAGAGAGAGATAATAGAAATAGGGACCCACAAAAGAGAGAAGGCCCCATAATGGGAGTAGAAGGGAGAGAACCAAAAGTAGAATAAAATGCTCCAAAGTGAATAGTAAAGCAACAGTGTCAAAATGTTTGAATGAGATCAAAAGGTTGAGGGAGGAGACAAAACGGCCATTGAATTTCGTGATGAGAAGGGGACCACTGGTGACTTTCATTAAGAGTTGTTTCCATAGAAAAGAATACCAAAACTAAATGTCAAGTTGAAGGGAAGGGAGTTGGTGAGAAAAAAGTAAAGTTAATGGATCCTCCTTCTAAAGCAGGGTTTCTTAACTTCAGCATTTTTGATATTTGTGGCATGATAATAGGGTGACCAACCATCCCAGGATGACTAGAACTCAGGGGTTTCCTGGGACATAGGATTTTCAATGTGATAACTGAGAAAGTCAAAGGCAAACCAAGATGGTTGGTCACCATAGCCACATAATTCTTTGTTGTGTGGGGCTGTCTTGTGCACTGTAGCATGTTTAGTCGCATCCTTGGTCTCCACCCACTTCTAGATGCCAGTAGCATCTCCCATGGTTGCAGCAACCATACTTCCAGACATTGCCAAATGTCTCCAGAGGCAGGGGAAGGCAAGACTGTCCCAACTACAAGCCATTGTTCTATACCATTTGTTGGAAAAATCGATTGTGAAAGAGGAAAAATCGAATGCAAACCAGCAAGGAGTAGGATCAAGTGAATATGAATGTGTGTGTATCTTGTGATTTTCTTAAAAGAAGATCTCTGCACATTTGGATGCAAAAAAGAAAGGCTTAGCGGAAACAATGTACATGATTCTGGGAGACAGAAGACCAGGGAGACAGCAAGATCCCAGAAGAGAGGCATAGGACAATGCACAAAAGGCACAGGTAGAAGAACTGCCTTAGAAACAGGGAAGATATTATCATCTGAGATCTGAAAATAGAGGGTGGTAGAACACCAGAAATATACTGAAGCATAAAGGAAAAAAAAAACAAACAAAACAAAACATTAGCACAGCAAGGTCATCTGATCTCTGTAAAGTTAAGGCAGGGAAAGAAAGGATAGGAATAGGAGAAAAAAAAAAAAAACAAGAATGAAGAGAGGAAGAGTGGAAAGGGGGTTGGAAGAGCTATTCTTGGAGTATACTAAATTTAAAAAAAATGAATACAAAGATTATGAAGGAGCCCTGGGTCTCAAGATGATGGAAGTATGGTTTCTGGCAGGTGAAGTGGCAATCTGCAATAGAAAAGGGTGAGAGCCAGGGAGGCCAGCAGGGCTTCTCGAATTTTAATGTGCATATGAGAATCCCCAGGAGATTGTGCTAATGTGCAGATTCTGATTCAGAAGGTCTGAAGCTGAGCCTCTGATTCTGCATTTCTAACAACTTCCCAGGTGAGGTCCACTTGGGAATGGTAGAGGGTTAGGGTGGTAATGACAGCAATGTTAAAGTAGGTAACCATTCAACAAATAAACATGGCCCTGAGGCACAGGGAGTCAAGTGTAGCCAAAAGGAAGGCAAAGAATTGAGAAAACCTGGTTATGCCCTGCAGTTGATTCCCCTAGTGATAGTGGAGAAGCCAGTACATTGTACTGGTTATTGAGGGGGAAGGAAGGTGGTGAGGGCTGGCAAGGTATGAAAGGTTGTAGCCAGCTGGTGAGAGGCCCACAGTACTCACTGTATCTGCATGAAGAAAAAGGGCTGTCATAAGGAAACTGGTAAACAGTTTGCTGTTATACATAACATTGGTCTGTTTCCCTGTGTACTTTAGCTTCTCTAGCTGGCAGACTGGGGCATCTCCGAACTTGGAAGGTCACAACAGGGCAGAATTGCCGTCTGCCACCGAGGCAACTGAGGTTAGGATCTCCTCTTGTGTACTTGTGGCTATTCCACTGGGTCATGCCAGGATACTTACAGCATTCTGAGAAGCTAGGATGAATGGCTAATCGATTAACGTTTCTAAGGGCAGTGATAAGAGATGATGCTCTGAAGCTTACTGCCCAGAGGGACGATAGCTGACCTAAACCTCAAATTCCTCCTAGAGACTCTACCTCTAAGCTGAGTGTAATAAGTCTCTGCCTTTCTTCATTCCCTCTTTGCCTTTCTTTCTTCCCTCAGAATTTGGGATTTACCTTCTTTTCTTTCATCTCCCTCCTCAACCAGAAAAAATATAGGTACAATTTCAAATAGTTCCATGCTTCTTTAACATAACTCTATGTGCTTAATTTGAAATAAGTGACTTTTCGGTATCTTTCTTCCTCATCTCCCAAAACACTCTTAGGTGACTTTTTTCTTGTATGTGATTTTATATTGATTACCTGCCCCCCGCACCCTCCCCCGCACTTTCATGTGGACTAGAAGTCCTTCATTCAAAAAGAGGGAGGAGAAAGGTCTCTCCTAGAAAGTTTAGGGCTAGAGTATTGGCGAAGTATAAGGCAAAACTTCAAAAGTTTTGCTCAACCACACAATCCACACAATCCACTCTCAAGCCTCACCTCATCCCTACCCTAAACCCAGTCACTTTGAACTTTGAGATGGGAGGAGGAGGAGGAAGCATTAAAAGGAAGGAGATGAGTGGCTAGAGCGTCAGCATCCCTATCGCGCCCTCTGCCGGTACTGTCCATTTTTTGGCAAATGAAACAAGAAAGCTGTAGGAAGGGTGGGGGTCCAATACTCTGACCTCCACTATGCCTTCGGGATACACTGAAGCAGCCCGTTTTTTAGCTCAACCCTTAAATTTATTTCCTCTTTTCACAGGAAAAACAGTCAAAATGGATTTTTCATGGGGCTGGTGGGAGGGATGCACGGGATATTCCTGTACATTTCTTTGCAATCTCCCGTATATCTAAAATTATTTCAAAATAAAAGTTAAATATAGATTCTTCAGAAGGCACTACTTTTAGGGGCACCTGGTTGGTTCAGTCCATGGAGTGTGCAACTCTTGATCTCAGGGTTGTGAGTTCCAGCCCCACACTTGGTGTAGAGATTACATAAAAATAAAATCAAGCAGATAATCAACGATCACTTTTAGTTAACAAGCAGATATAAATGAGAAACAGAACTTTTTTCTTACATTTAAAAAATCCCAAGCAACTTCTTGACACTGCTTGCCAAATCCAAAGACACTCTCAGAAATTGTACTCATAATTCCTACCACGGTGTGGGAATGAGTATTTTAAGAGTCAACAAATCTATCAACCAGGAAGTCAAATGGCCTTTTTTTTCTCCTTAAAATTAATACAGCAATATGTCAATTGCATTTTGGAGGAACATGTTAAATTGCATTTAACCTCTGCTTCGGAGCTCCCTCTAGACAAAGCCTAGAGAACGTTTCTCAGAACATTTCCTTCATAGCCATTGGTAAGATACGTCTTCAGGTGCATAAATCATCAAGAGTTGTTTGTGCAGGAAAGCAGAGTAAACCCTGACATGGGAACATTTGTGACAGACGCAGGAATCATTTTCACGCTACAGCCATCTTTTTTCTTTCAGTAAATAACCCTTAACAGAGATTTCCACCAAATATTAACTTTCTGTGTAGAAGAGCCCACTTACAGATGTGACCAGATTTCACAGTGAGGAAAAGGCAATCCTTTGGCTTTATCCTCAATTACTATGGAGTAATTGAAGAGCACCCTTAAGCCCAGGCCTGTCGTGGACCTTTGACCCTTGACCTGTAGCAGTGATCAGAAGGCTCGGAGAGGCTGTGTGCCAGAGTAAACAGTTCCCAACAATGTTCTCTCTGTTTACACAGTCTTGCACTCTTGGGTGCTGCAGAAATGGGAAAAGCATTTAGGCTGAAAGACTGGTTTGACCAAAACACCAACAAAGTCGAACCATATATATTGGTGCCTACTACATTTAATGCCATCTTTTCCGAAAGGACTTTCTGTTACTAACTTGCTGTACTCCCAAAGGATTTAGTTGCTATTTATATATTTTTTGAGTTTCCAAATTATGAGTTCTAAAACAATTATTCTTTAAAAGTCCACTTTGGGGGAGAAGAAAAAAAAAACAGCACAAGGCAAATTAAATAGATGTGGTGTGTAGAAGTCCAATCAGAAATGAAAGTATGGAGTTCTGAACTGTCACAGGTTGACAAGCAGGCCCCTTACGGCTTGGGATCCAACAACTGTGACTGGAATTGCACTCCTGTGCGAAGGATATAAATTCATATAACCCCCCCCCCCCGCAAAAAAAAAGTTAAAAAAAAAAAAAATACAACCCCAGGCAATCAATCTCTGCCCCTGATGCCTAATAATAGTGGCCTAGAAAGCCCCTAGCTGATGGCAGAAGCCTGAAGTGCAGCTTGCTCCTGGAGTTGGTGACAATAGCTCTATGAGGATCCAGTGCAAACTCCTCATCAAAACTCTGAGAGGAAAACAAAACAAAACACAAATCAAACAAAACTGAAGAAAAAGAAGGTGGCTTCTTTATGTCAAGACAAAAGGCCTCGTCCATATGCCTCTGGTGGAAGGCCTCTAGAAGAATACCCTATCTTGGCTGTTTTCTATCAGCAAAGTGGCTACAAAAAAGTCATTTCCTGGCTAATTCATGAGGCGTAAATACTCACACCCCAGTGTAAAATGTCAGGAGGTACACTCATGACAAATATGGATACAGCAAGACTGCCTTTCACCGGACCCAGGTAAGGCAGCCGGAGTCGACCAAGCAAACTGTCCCCCAACGCTGTTGGTACTAGAGAAACCTCCAACCAGGGACAGCAGACTCCTAAATCTGCCAGTTACAGATCATCAGTTGGAAGCTTTAGTAAAATTAAGCGAGCCTCAACTTTGCACTCTCATAACTGGGAGCACTGGTGTCAGCCTAGTGGCCGGTCCAGTGAGGTTAGTTTTCCAGGGTTAGTGGGTGTGGGGGGCACAAGCCAACAGAAGTGTGACAGTGATCAGTCCCGGCACCCAGAGTGAGCGTCGGATGCCACGCAGCAGTACTGGGGTTCAAACAACATACTCGCTCCACATCTTGAAGGGGAGGTTTGGAATCATAACCATTTTGGAGGAAAGAGCCAGATGCAAAGAAACCGTGTGATCCTAGGCCTCCCAAGTGAGAAAGGCAGAACCAAAATCAAGCAGCAATCTGCCTGGCCCAATCCCACGTTTGCCTTGTCCACTGAGAAAACTTGGGAAGAAAAACCCATCTTTATCGAAACTGAGTTTTATTTTGCTATCTGAATGCTCCAGTTAAATTTCAGGGCCAAAATTAAAGTTTTCTATAAAACCTTTACCTTTAGGGGAAAAAAGTTAAATACCATGTAATATTTACATTTATGTTTTCAAGACACCTAGACACATTCCCAGAGGGCCGCCTCGTGGAATCTAAATCCTGACATTTTAATTGGGAGTACTAAAATACGATTTTAAGGTTCACAAGAGACTGTGCTACCAAATATGCAAAACAGAGGAAAGACTTCTTTGAAAATTTGGAAAGCACTCACATCAGAACTTTTTTGTTGTCCCACTAAAACATGAATTTGCCATAAAATTCTAGGCAAAACTGATGCTAAGATCATTTAGTTCATATTTCAAACACAAAATTTTCTCTACTATAAAAATGTTTAGTCCCTATACAAGTTTATGGACTCCGTGCTAGGCAGTCTGCCAGAAATTCATGCATTATTGACCTTCAAAGGGTTTAACTGAGCCGCTCAAACTCAGCTAATTACCCGGACACATGAAATCTGAGACCATCTTTTTGGGTGCCTGTATTGAATCACACTGTGGGAAAGGTATCTTCTATGTGCATTAGAGATGACAATGGAGCATGAATAAAACAGCCTGCAAATACACTCAAGTTTAATTAAAAAAAAAAAAAAAAAAAAGATGTTTTGTTCTAAGTAATCCAAGAAGCTTCCCTGATTTTTTAACTCCACTTTTATCCAAGGCAGAATTTCCAGATTCCTTTAACATTAAAATTAATCCTGTTCTTTTAAAAATGAAAGTATTTTGTAACAATGTGTATCTCATCAGAGATAAGACACTGTGCAAAAATCTCCATAGCTTTAAATAATTAGATCTCTTGTGTTAGAACCTTAAATAGGTTCAGAAAATCAAACAAAATAGGAACAAAAAGGTTTCAGACCAGCAATACCAAGTCCCTCTCCATGTCTCCCTTTCACTTCAGTAAAATAAAAGAATGCAAACACTTTCCTCCACATTTAGAAACTGAAGAGTACCAAGACTCAGAAACAGGCTGTAGATCTAAGGGTAGTCAGGTTATCTGCCATGGAAGCTGAAATCTTTCTCAAGCACGGTGATGTTTATTTTGAAATCCTAGACAAATGCTTTCCCTTCTGGGACATGCCCTCTGTTGAAAAGCTAAAGGCTTTGCCTTGGAAGCCTGGGCCAGTCCAACACCAGGAGTCCTTAGTGTTGTCTTCTGTAATAACCACACTTCAACCTGTCAGGGTTTGTGAATTAGCAGCCCCTTTCTTTTCAACTGATATAGCCACTAATAACCACTTTCAAACGAGTTGCAGAGGCTTTGGGCCATTTATGACAGACTCCACGATTCAGTCATCAGACAGTACATGGGGTATAGAAAAGATAGAGGTGGTCCTACTTTGGGGAGCCCTTTGGCCTCTAGCACCCTTCCGCCATGACCACCTCATTTTGGGTAGAGATACAAGGACACCTGGCCGGTGGGGAGGTGGGGGGTGACGGGGAAGGTGTGCATGACTCAAACTGGCTGGTTTTTTAAAAAACACTGAAACTCAGCACTCAGCCCCAAAGCCCTCCAGGCCCTTTGGTGCCCTTCCCTAACCTCTCTTCCCTTAAGGCTTCCACTTTGGATGTTCAAGATTTTATCCCAGGGGTGTCTGTTTTCTCAGGCTGTCAAAATTAACTACCATAAATTTACTCGCTTAAAATAACAGAAATTTATTATCTCACAGTCTACACATCAGTAGTCCCCTGGGCTACAATGGTTCCTCTGCTCCGGGTCCCTTGGCCTAGGCTCTAACTAGAGGCTCTAGAGAGAGTCTCTTTCCATGCTCATTCAGGTTTTTGGCAGAATTCATTTTCTTCTGATTAGAGGACTTACGACTCAGGTCTCCATCTGCTTGATGGCTGTCACAAGGGAGCCTCTTCTCAGCAATTTAAAGCCATCTATATTTGTCCTGTTGCCCCCTTCATCTTCAAAGACAGCATGGAGTCTTCTGCACACCGCGATTCTGACTTGCCCTCCTGTGGCTTCACTTCTGTTCCAGCCAGATAAAGTTCTCTGCTTTTAAGGGCTCATGTGATTAGATTGCGCCCACCCAGATAATCCAGGATAATCTTCCTAAAGTCCATGACATAAAATTGCATCTGCAAAGTCCCTTCTGCCATGTAAGGTAACATATTCACAGGTTCCAGGGATTTGGAGGCGGACAAGTCTGGGGCACCGCTCTGCCTACCTCAGCAGATGTAAGGGCTGGGGACCAGGAACACCTGAGAAGAGAGGCACAGGTTGTAAACTGCAACGGTCCTGGATCTCCCTAAAAATGGCCATGCAGGAGAAAATCTTTTCTTTGCCCTCGAGGCAAACCTGGGACTGATTTAAGGTGAACCTTCTCCCCAAGAGTCTGGAGGCCACACACACAATGGCTGTGACTGGCAGCTGAGAGTCATGGTGATGAATATAAAATACCACTGTGCAAAACTGGGGGAAATGTTTAGCACCGAGGTTGTTGCTTGGATAATAGATAAATAAAAAGTTCCCCATGACGAAGAAGCTGTCCTTTATTATGCAGTCTTCGTATTACAAATGAGCATTATATTGGTGGGCAAGGGACCTGGTTCTGCTATGTGGCTCTGGCTAAACCACTTCTCTTGAGTCTCAGTTTCCTTGTCTCTGAATGTGGGACCGAGCTAGATCAGTGTTTCCCAAGATGTGTTCTGTGGAAAATTCATTCCATAAAATGCTCTGCAAGGGTCCCAAGGCCAAATGTTTAAGAAACGCTGCCTGGAGTCACAGTGGCATTGTTAAAAGCTCTGAGAACTGTTATGGACAATCTAGTTTATTTAACCCCGTGTTTCCCAGTCATACCTGGCAGCAATCTTTCTCCAAAACCTAGTATTACCCTTCAGCTGTGACTTCTCCCTGAATAGCCTGTACTCTCATCTCCCCGTGCCCATGTTTCAAAATCCCGTCAGGAGGACTGGCCCAAATGCTGACTGACTCTCCCCTGAACTGTTCTCGGAACCCATCAGCTAGAGTTACATTCTCCCTCCTACAGGGACCTAAGACTTAAAGAAACATTGAATGAGCGGCTCCCATGGTGTAGCTTAGGTATTCGTAATATTGTAACAACACAGTCATTCAATCATTCCTTATCCTGCAGATATTTATTGAGTACCTACTATATGCCAGTTCCTGGAGATACAACAGTGAACAGAATACAGTTTTGGCCTCCAGGGGCTCTGATTCTAGTGGAAGAACAGTGGTTGGAGGCAATCACAGCCCAAGAGGAGGGCTATCATTGGTAGGACGGGGACTCAGTCTTCCTGGTCCCCCTCCTGAATGCCATTCTCAGAAGTTTGTGGATGCCTGGGCAGGATCATCATGGATGAGAAGAGCCAGACCTGTCCCTTCTTGTTCTGAGACAAATCCACCCTTCACGTGTTCATGCCATTTTGAGAGGGTTTTCTATAATCTGCAGCAAAACACATGTTTAGTCAGGGGCTTTTGACATTTGTTTCCCCTTCAGGTTTTCCACTGTGGGCAAAACGTTTGCCCTGCCAAGGGCTGGAGTGAAGCTTCTGGATTCTACGGCAGCTGGGTGACTTTAAGCCAAAATGCTATACTGACGGGTCTTCACAAGAAAGGTGTCAGGGCTTCTGCTGCTTTCCTCCTATCATGCCAGGTCTGGAACACGCCACGAGAAGGATGAGAAGCAGCAACTTTAGCTAGTACTGCTACGTTTTAACTGCTCGGGGAAATCTGTCCTAAAGAGGCTACAATAGGCACTCTCCTCGGGATGAGGAAGGATTTCGTCATTGCTTGTGGAAACCACAGAGGGGGAGATAAGAACAGTCACAGCTGTACAGCTCGCTCTCCAAATGGATATCTACAGTTACAGCCCTGAGAACGGGATGCCTTTCAATCTCTCCTGAAAGGAAGTCTTGTGAAATGCAGCCAATAAGTCAGTATCACCACTCACGTCGATGTAAGATTAACTCAGCATGTGAAGAGGCAAATAATGAATAACAACACCACTTCTATTTCAGGAGTAGGTAATCCCTGCCATTTGTTGAAGATAGTTGGGTTCTGTGGTGACGGGACCTGGGAGAAGGCTCTACTTTATTTACATCATGAGATACAAACTTAGTGCTGACTTATACTCCAGGCCACACACACACACATGTATACTTTACTAAAAGCATCACAAAAATTGTAGCCTGGCCTGTGCCTCGTCCTATTGATGGAGGTGGGGGTCGGGTGACCCAGAATAATGAACGGGACCTGCTCCCAGAATCCAGGGAGGATAATCCCTGCCCGCAGGCTCCTGCCCAGGCCCCCAGAACAGGGCACTCAGCGAAGTCAGCCACCCTTTCTCCCACCTGGGAACCGCTCCTGCCCCAATCAGGAAAGCATCACTGGGTTTCTAAATCAATGGTCTCTTTCACTCCTCCCAGACTATCTGCTATGCCCCAGCTGCTTTCAAGTTGATTACAGATTCCTCTGGCCTCCTGAAATATCAACTTTTAAAGATAAAAGCCACTCCGGGGAAACAATTCATAGAAATGTAGTTTTACTGAGAAGCACTTCCAGGCTGTTAGAGACTTTAATGACATAAACTTGTTGATTCTAAGATTGTGAATTCCCTTTTATTCGGCCCAGAAGGCTTCACGTTACGTTTGGGCAGATGTGCCCATACCTCAGCAGGCCTTTAGCACCTTTTCACGAGGTCATTGCCTTAGAAATGAAAAGTTCACCACCTGAGAAATCTTAAAAGAGGCTGTAGGCCTTGCTTACCATCCATGGCTCTGATTTTTACATGTGGGGTCATAGGACCACTGCCTCTGGGAGCAAACCACCTGCTTCATACTAAGCTGTCCATTCCTGCACCTCTGACCCAAGGCAGCCAGATGTTTGCTCAGGTTACATGCTGGCAGAAAGAGTGTGGGTTTGTGGGTCACCTGGGTGGCTCAGTCGGTTAAGCATCTGCCTTTGGCTCAGGTCATGATTTCACAGTTCGTGGGTTCGAGCCCTGCATCAGGTTCTCTACCATCTGTGCAGAGCCTGCCTTGGATCCTCTGTCCCTTCTCTCTCTACCCTCCCCCGCTCCTGCTCTCTCTCTCTTAAAAAATAAATAAAACATTAAAAAAAAAGAGTGTGGGTTCATGCACATCACGTTGTGTGTCCAGGCAGAAACTGCTAGGGTCCACCTGCAACGGTTAGCTGACTTTTCCCTTCACCTTCCACATGGACATGGCTTCCCTACCCCACTCAAAACAAATGCACTCTTTTCTTCACTCTCTTTGGTCTCAGCCCAGAAAAGGAGCCTCCGACACATCTTTTAGACATACTACTTCCCAGCTTATTGCTTCTCTGGTCCCCTCTTCTTCCTACCTAGGAGTCTAAGACTGACATTCTCCTTTCACTTATGAAATATCCCCTCTTGCAAATGCGGCGCAGACCGTACTCCTGCTACCCACACACTGCTCATTTCACCAACCCTCTTACTCAGGCCGCTGCCACCTCACATCTTTGCCGGCAGCCCAATGCATGGTGCCTGAACTCAGCTGTAGGAGAGCAAAGACAATTCCTGTGGAAGTGCCTGGAGCAGCACAGACCTCTGGGTCACGAGAGTCACGCATCTGTCCAGCTTCCAACATTGCACAGTGGAGCAAACTGTCAGCAAGAGAAGTAGAATCTTTGACTTTGAAGAGCTGGGACTTCCTGGAGAAATGTTGCTGAAATCTTGAGATCCTCAGCTAAGTTAATTTACAACTATGTAGTGAGAGAACTCTAGGAAGATTTACCTAACTCCGAAGGTGTGTTTACATTTCAAGGGCAAATGAGACCCATGACCTTGGAAATAGCTCTAGGTCATAAAAACTGGAGCCACCAGGGTTGCTCTGGCTCCTGCAGAGATGCATTTATGTTCCAAAAGGTTAGAGGGAGAACCCCGGATCCTTTCCATCCTGTTTGCAAGCAACAAAGGTTTTTCTCCCTTCTGGGAGAAGAGAAGGAAGCAGTTGCCTCTTCTGTATAGAAGCAAGGAAAATCCATTCTTCTCCATCCCTCACCTAGGGAGTGTCTCACCACCTATGCTGGAGATTTTGCCAACTGGCTTTCATTGATAAAGGTGCATACAAAAAGCCCAACAGTTATTACGGCAGCAAAGGTGATGGTATCCTATTTGTCACGTGGTTGACTGGAAGAGACAGAGCCCCAAGGCTGGTTAGCAGGATTTAAAGGATATCCACAGGAATCAGATCTGTTAAAAAGATTGAGAAATTTGTTAGGCAGGGATTAGGAGATAGGCTTGGAAAGTGAGGATTGGGATTTTGCTCTCTGCTCTGGGTGGACCCAGAAATCCTTAAGGGTGGGCTTCAGGTGGGACAGGAGAAGCTCGTGTTGCTCTCCTGCAGGTGAGAAGAGAGACTTACTCAGCTCCCAAGGCAAGAGCAAGACTGGGAGGACTGCACAGCTACAGGTATTGAGTCAACACTACAGGGAAGGGTGTGGAGAACCACCTTGGAGAGGCTTCCCTGCTCCCCTCTGCTCCTTAGTTCCCCTGTGACTCCAGACTCCAGCTGACTTTCCTGTCTCAGAAGGCACTGCACTAATCCCTTTACACCCACCAGGGGACAGGGAGCCTGGAATGTTGACAGTTCTGTGGAGAGAGGACTCGGGGCTAAATGGAGATGCTGAGGAATGCAGAGTGGAACGCCTGGCCTGGCCTGTGAGCTAGCAGAAGGAGTCCTGGAGCATTCTCACATAGGCCAAAGAGAAAGGAGAGGGCTGTTATAAAACACCACCCTGCTGCCTGCATTTTGCCCCACTTCTACATTCCCCACCGGGGAGGAAACAGCTTCTCCCTGCAGCTGTGATTTTATCCCTGTAAATGCTGATTTTAACTGTTAGGAGTTTGTGGAAAAATTTGCAGTGGGGAAAAAAGAGGAGCTTAAAAATGACTTTGTATTGTTGTCTGTGCTGTTACACCTGAATGTATGGCAGAACTTGATTTGGAGGTTATAAGCTTGTCCTAAGTGCTCGAGAGGGATCATCTCACCTCCTCCATCACGGAAGGCTGCAAAGAGAAAGCTGCCCTTGCCTTTTGTCACCTGTGAGTGGAATGGATGTCTGAGGTTCTCTGGCAACAGGGAGAAAACTGTTGGCTTCTTACCATAAATTTGGAGACCTGAAATCTTACTAGATTATAGGTGTGAGAGACAGAACAAGTCTCCATGCCAGATTCTTGCTGTGATGCTTGCCTTAGGAAAGGTAGTAAGGCCAAAGCAAGAAGGGGGACAGCTTCCAGAGTCAGGTACACCGTAGTAGAAGTTTTTGACATGGATACAACATAGTATCTTTTTGAAAAGCAGCTTATGAGCTTGTTAAGGAGCTCTTGTGGAATTCAGATGTGCCCATTCGTGGGATGGGTCAACTCACACTCCATGACCGACAGGTAAAAGGAGCTTTTACAAAAATCCTTGTAAGAAAGGCCTTGCTAGCCGAGCAGCGGTTCTGCTTTGCATGAGAAAGGGGCAGAGCGATCTCCTCTAGCCGCCCCAAGCAAGGAAAAGCCACTGGCTTTTAGGGGCGGAGAGTCAGGTTTTCAGCTCTCCTAAGCTAAAAAGAGGTGTGGTGCCTCTCTCCTACCCCGCTTTGTGAGCTGAACTCTGAGAATGTTCAAAGACATCCTTCTGTGAGGCTGTGAGCTGCAGAAACGAATCCTGAATACGGGCGGACCTGTCTGGATCGCACACCGGTGCCCACGGAAAGGGCTGTTGTCCAGGAGGCCACCGCTGACGGAGTCTGCCCCATCCCTAGCAGCCCCTCCGCCCGCTCAGGTGGATGGAATCAGAGGGGACTCTGGGACCTCCCTCGGTGAGATCTCATTGCTGTTGGCTTTTTGCAGTCAGCCTTTCTGACCTTTGCAGTCGGGTCATTTGTGCCTTCTCTGGTTCTGGCAGAGGTCACTTAACCATCAGCTGCTGGTCGGATTCGCCTTCTCCCAGTGCGCACACCTCAAGAAGGCAGCTTGATGATCAATGCAGCCGTCACCAGGGAGGGCAGATTCTCTGAGCTTTTCACTGGCTCGTGGTCAGAAAGGTAGGAGTGAGGGCAGTATAGATCTATTTCAAAAAATGTTTTCATTCAGAATTCTGCCCTGACCAGTCTCCTGCATATGATGTATCTTTCTCCCCCCTGACAATCATCCCAGGTAAGCTTGCCTGCAAAGGGTCTCAGGAGATGCAGATTTCATAATTAAGTCTGTTTGAATTGTGTGCAAATGTTCTGTGAAAAGGCTTTTTGTCTCTCTCACACCCAACCCTTGTGGACAAAATGTCTGGATGAGAGGAGTGTATGATGGGAAAAACTTCGTGAAGTCACAGTAAGGAGACACACTGACTCAGTAACAATGAAAGGAAAGTCAAAAGCAAGGCCCTAGAGAAGGAAGAACTTCACACCCAGGAGATGGAGGGCAGGGGATTAATGACGCTTGTTTTCCAGAATCTGCTCCTGGAGCCCTCCTCCCAGATGCTCTCCTGACCTGCTGCCCTGTACTCCTCTTCTCAACTGCCTTCCTTGCTGCTGTGAGCACTCCAAATTCAAACTGACCACTGAGCGTGCTCCTGCTGCCTGACAGATGACCGGACAGGAGGGGGTGGGCCCAGCTTCCGCATGGTCCACGTATAACAACTCCAGGTACCGTCTGCACCTCAGGAACAGATGATCGGGTGTCGCGAGCAAGCTGGACTGCTTGAAACTGATTGCCTGAAGGCAATCCCTCTGAAAACAAGAACCGAACTGATTTATTTGGGCTGAAGTGGGGAACCCCAAAACCTATTAACTGGTGGAAGGCCATATTAGGGAGCTTGTGCACTTATGCTGCCTAAGTGATGTATAATCCCCCGCGTGCCCTCTGGGGCTGTGTTTTCGAAAGGCAGGCATTAACTTCTCTCTGGTGAAAACACTGACCTACACCTAGACACGGTTATCAGGAATGTTCAAGTGTTTATAGAAACACTGCAGGTAGACCAAGGAGCCCTCAGACACATACTCTTAGGGCAGCTTGCCTACAGTGTTATTCCATTAGAAAGGTGGTATGAAATTTATTCCTCACATTTTAGTTGAAGGGCTTTACGGCCCCATCTCAGCCTCAAAGACATTCAGGTCAGCTTCAACTCACTGGGGCCAATTACAAGGATGACGGAATTTGCTCTAGATTTCCTTCTTGCAGGCTGTGGCAAAGTCCATACAAAGTATTAATACATCCAGCTGAACCTGGGTATATGCCTCGGGCCAGGTAGGCAAGGTTGATTCAGAAACCTGAGGAAGCCACCAGCCATTCTAAGGTAGACCCTGATGGTAAATGAGATTTTGTTCAATTGACTAAAACCAGAAGGACCCCGGAGGCTGAGGCGAAGACCACTGCAGTGGGAATGACCTCATCCTACCCTTGGAGTTCTGGGGGAAATAGTGAAAGGGCGGGCCTACGCCGGCCGACTCCATCTTGTTCTGTGTCCTTCACCTTCACCACACCTCCTCCCCTTGAGTAACCACCCCCCTCACCTGCCTAACAGGACTCGGACCCTTCCCAGCCAATCGGCTGAGGCCATAGCCATTACCTCACCAACTGCCCCTAGGCCCCAATAAAACCTTTGTCCTTTTGAAACTCGCTCTCTCTCCCCGGTATCTCACCGCTGCGTCGGTGCAGGTAGGGGATTGAGCTCGAGCTAGCTCGAATAAAGGCTCTTTTGCTTTTGCATCAGACTCGGCTCCCTGGTGGTCTTTGGGGATCACGAATTCTGGGCATAACAATAGCTGGGTATGTGCTGTTTAAGACAAATCCAGTGGATTTGGTCCTGTCTCCTGCCAGTCAGATTAAAAGAAAATGACCAACGGAGTGGCATATTCTAGAAAAACTTACCAGGAGCCATCTAGGGAGAAACATAAGAGGTGGGATCACTGGGTAGAGAGAAAATAGTTTTTGTGTTTCTGCACTGTTGGGATTTCCTGAATAAGTTTGCTGAAAATCAGCTAAGAGCCAAGTCTTGGAAAATTAATTTTCAACTGTATAGGTAGGGAGCTCCAGAGAGATTCACCTAATTCTGAAGGTATGTGTTTCTATTTCAAGGGGAATGAAACCCACAACCCTGGAGACTTCTCTAGGTCAAAAAGCTGGAGTTTATCTGACCCTAGAGAGATGTGTTTACATTGCATAAGGTTAGAGAACCCAGAATGCTTTCTGCCCTGTCTCCAAGTAGCAAATGTTTTTCTCCTTTCGGGAGGGAGAGGAGGGGCTGCTGCCCTTCTCCTGTGGAAAGTCAGAGAAAATTGATTTTTCTCAGTCCCACGTCTATGGAACGTCCAGCTCCTTGTGTGGGTGGTTTTCTCCACTGCTTCCCATGGTGTTGCCCAGGACTGATGTAGTTGTTACGGAAGTAATAACTAATCCACTTCGGGATGTCAGTGTGAGAAATTCTTTGGACCACTCCTAGCAAAACAAGCTGGTGGCAACCATAAAAAAGAACCGCCAAAGTCCCTGGAAATTCTTCTCAGGTCCTATGCCAAAATGAGGAAACATTTATTCGAGAAAATCTAGTACAATTTGGTAAGAACAGAGTCTGTGGCAATTAAGCCACAACCCCCTCCCTACCCCACCCTTCCAAACCCCAGCTCAGTTTGATGAGGGCTCCACTACAGGTAAATATGGTCAAGAAGTCTGGGCTCCCCCTCCCTCAGCTCCCAATCAAGGTTTACCATGTCTCACTGGGAGAGGCAGGCTGCCAGCATTTTCCATCCCCTCCAATTTCAAGCTGAAGAGGCTAAATTTCAATTACTGGTGAGTGTGGCTGAAGGATTAAGGGTTCTTTTCCTCTTACCCAGTGCCTACCCACCTAGTCCAGGCTCCACTCCAGGAGCAGCAAGCCAAGAACACTGGGACCCCAACACCTTCACCCCAACTCACTCACAGGGCATAGGTCCCACCCTGGGAGAGCAAACAGAAGACCAGAGGCTACCATGGTACCCAGCACCCACAGCAGGACAGAGGCAGTCCAAAAGAGTTCCAAAGCACTCCCTGAAGGAACAGACTTTATTTAAGACTGTTGGAAAGTTCAAGCCTTAGGGCACTCCTAAAAACAACAGTTCCTCATAAGAACAACGAATAAACTACAGACCAGCTAGTGCACCAGAGTGAACCAGAAAAAGAGATAGCTAAAAACAACAACAACCAAACTCCTGGGGTCAGGAGAAAATTCAAAAGACTGACCTCAAAAAACAATCCCTGCCGGAATTTAATTGGACCAGCCTGCTGGCAAGTTTGCCCTGGGGCATTGTTGAAGACAAAAGAGCAATCAGTTGTCATTGGAGCCTAATCAGAGTGGTGCGGCACCTCACAGAGCAGACCTCTTAACTGGGGATCGGGGAAAGAGACTCTGCTAAAGCCACCGTTATCCCTGGGAACTGTCACCACTCAGGCTGCGCACCTCACCTCAGGGTGGCTTCTTGCTGGGGGGAAACAGGCTTCACTAACCTAGCCTAGTCAAGCCACAAAATCAAATACAAGTCCCAGAAAGGGGAAAGAGTTGCTATAATAGATTACCAGAAAGGTCCAGTTTTCAACATAAGACCTGCAAAGAACGAGGAACCTGTGACCCACATGCAGGGGGGAAAGTAGGCAACAGAAACTGCCTACAGGGACCAGATGACAGATTTAGACTTCAAAGTGGCCATTATATGTTCTAAGAACCAAAGGAAACCATGCTTAAAGAAGTAAAGTATAAAGACAACGTCTCACCAAATAGACAGTATCAATGAAGAGAAACTATAAAAACCAAACACAAATTCTGGAGTTGAAAAGTACAATGACCTGTCTTAAACATTCATGTGAGGGGCTCAACAGCAGATTTGCAATGGCAGAAGAGCCAGGGAACTTGAAGATCAGTAGAGATCACATGAGCAAGCCAAAGAACAGAAAACAGAACGAAGATAAATGAACAGAGCTTCAGAGAAATGCAAGACGTCTTTAAGTACACCAGTGTAGGGGCGCCTGGGTGGCTCAGTCGAGTGAGCGTCCGGCTTCGGCTCAGGTCATGATCTCACAGTTTGTGAGTTCGAGCCCCGCGTCGGGCTCTGTGCTGACAGCTCAGAGCCTGGAGTCTCCTTTGGACTCTGTGTCTCTCTCTCTCTCTGCCCCTCCCCTGCTCACACTCTGTCTCTCTCTCTCTCTCAAAAGTAAATAAACATTAAAAAAAAATAAAAATAAAAATAAGTACACCAGTGTATGTCTGAGGAGGAATACCACAAGTTCGGGAGGAGGAGAAAGGAGCAGAAAGATTTGAAGAATTAATGGTAAAATGTTCCCAAATTTTGAAAACCAATCTACATACCTGAGAAGTTCAAAGAACTTCAAGATAATGCTTCACACAACACAGTGGAGTGAAAGTACCAAAAGCCAAAGACAAGAAGAAAACCTTGAAAGCAGCCAGAGAAAAACAACTCACATACAAGGGAGGTCCAAACAGATGAACAGCTGACTTCTCACCCAAAACAACAGAGGCCAGAAGGCAGTGCATACAGATTTATTTTTATTTTCTCAGTGTACAACATATTGAAAGTGATGAAAGAATAAACCGTGTCTAGGGCACCTGGGTGGCTCAGCTGGTTGAGCAACCGACTCTTGATTTCAGCTCAGGTCATGATCTCACAGTTCGTGGGATCAAAGCCCCGAGTCCGGCTCTGAGCTGACATCGAGGAGCCTGCTTGGGATTCTCTCTCTCTCTCTCTCTCTCTCTCTCTCTCTCTCTCTCTCTCTCTCCCTTTCCCTGCCCCTCCCCTGCACATAATGCTCTCTTTCTCTCTCTCTCAAAATAAATAACCTTAAAAAAAATAAAAAGAATAAATTGTCTCTGGCCCAGAACACTTCAGGTGTGCATTCCAGATGAAATTAATAAAGATGAATATTAAAAACCAAACAATACTCTAATTAAAAGATTTTAAAATTTGATGACTTTTTACTGCCACAATTGGATGTCGAGTGTGTTAGAAAGTGAGTTAAGATCCACATGATTCATTATGCTCATGGAGCACTCAAATTTCCTATAATGTTGAGGCTCCCTCTTCCTCCATCCTTTTTGCAAGGATAGAGTTGTGTTTGACTTTGTGTGTTGCCCCTTATCATACATGGAAAGATATTTAGTCTCTATCCCCAGTTCCTGGCATAGTTCCTGGTTCCTAAAACCTTTGGAATTCCCTAAATGATAAGGGTGACTTCCAGGCCCCTTTAGATAGCCTCAGGATGGGGCCTGGTTGCCAGAACAAGCCTTGATTACAAGTTTGGAACTTTCAGCCCCACTCCCGAACCTCTGGGGATGAGTGAGGGACTGGAGATCTCATTCTTCACCAATGGCCGATAATTTAGTAAGTCACGTCTATGTAATGAAACCTCCATGAAAACGAAGTTGGGAGAGTTTTTGGATTAGTGAATAGACCAAGGTGCTGGAGAGGGCATGAACCACTGAACTCCTCTCCTCGACACCTTGCCCTATGCATCCCTTCTGTTTGGCTGTTTCCTGTGTTGTACCCTTTATAATAAGCTGAGGGGCACCTGGGTGGCTCAGTCGATTAAGCATCGGACTCTTTGATTTCAGGTCGTGATCTCAAAATTCATGGGATTGAGCCCCAAGTCTGGCTCTGTGCTGACAGCGCAGAGCCTGCTTGGGATTCTATCAGTGCCCTCTCTCTCAAAATAAACATTAAAAAAATATGTAACAAGCCGTAACAGTGCACTTTTCCTGAGTTCTGAGTTATTCTAGCAAATTAATGAACATGAGGTGATTGTGAGAATGCGTGGTTTTGTTGGTTTTTTGTTTTTTTTTTTTTTTTTTTGGGAGGCAGAGGGAGATTGAGAGAATCTTAAACTGGGCGTGGAGCCTGATACAGGGCTGTATCTCAGGACTACGAGATCATGACCTGAGCTGAAATCAAGAGTCAGACGGACGTTTAACTGAGCCACTCAGGCACCCCAGGGAACTCCTGATTTTATAGTCAAGTTAGGAGTGTTGGTAACCTGGGGGACCCAATACTTACAACAGTTATCTGAAAGGGGGGCCAATCTTGTGAGACTGAACCCTAAAACGTGTGGAGTCTGATGCTAACTCCGGGCAGTGTCAGAATTGTGGGACACACCCAGTTGGCATCTGCAGAGAATCAGTTGGTGTCCAGAGGAACCACACCTCTCACTCCCGCCTCCTTGGTCAGGAAGGTCCCTATGACTCCAGCCCTCCCACAGCCCCCCCCCCCTTCAAGAAGCTGGCAAAACTACACAAAAGTCTAAGTGCAAACAAATGACATGAGGGGAAAATGGGTGATGGGCATTGAGGAGGGCACTTGGGATGAACACTGGGTGTTGTATGTAAGCCAATGTGATAATAAATTATATTAAAAAAACAAACAAATGCAATGTCATGGAATCTCAGCTAATGACAAAAGTGTCAACTTTAAAGTGAGTATGATAAATACATACATACATACACACATACACACATACATACAATGAACATGTACACAGTATTCAACTCCAAGGAAGCTTCTTCTGCAACACCAAACCCACCAGGGCTCCTTATGGTTCAGGGAAGTTGAAAAGTTAGTGTTTCAGAAACCCTAAGCCTTCGTTTCCTAAACATCAATTATTTGGGTCACATTTGGGATTTGGGACCTATCTACATATATAATATTTATCTTAAAATCAACTGTATTAAAATCATTACTAAAGAAACTTTATGTCCCAACTGTAAGTGGAAAATCAGTATTATTAGCTATTAACAGAAGATACACCTTACTTCATTAAAAAAAAAAGTTTAGGGGCGCCTGGGTGGCTCAGTCGGTTAAGCGTCCGACTTCAGCTCAGGTCACGATCTCGCGGTCCGCGAGTTCGAGCCCCGCGTCGGGCTCTGGGCTGATGGCTCAGAGCCTGGAGCCTGCTTCCGATTCTGTGTCTCCCTCTCTCTCTGCCCCTCCCCCGTTCATGCTCTGTCTCTCTCTGTCTCAAAAATAAATAAACATTAAAAAAAATTTAAAAAAAAAAAAAAAAGTTTAATGGTTAAATGTGTATCTAGGGGCACCTATCTGGCTCAGTCAGTAGAGCACGCAATTCTTGATCTCAGGGTCATGAGTTCGAGCCCCATGTTGGGTGTAGATTACTTAAATAAACAAATTAAAAAAATAAATGTATATCTAAATCAACTTGTGTGCCATCACCAATCCTATATATGCCACACCTTGCCCTAATCCATTGTGTGGGATGAAAGGGTGAGAACAGAAACAGAAGACACTGTCTTTGTGAAGCGCCCTGGGTTTGAGAATCAGGCTTCCCTCTGAGGAGACTGTCTTCGCCTTTCTTCTCAAGGCACATCAAGGAAACACCTTTACAGTGCATTCAGTTAGAACACTAAATTTTTAAAAATTTTAAAATTAAAAAAAATATATTACCAGGGCTTTCAACCAGCAAATACAATTAGAGGCAACTGCAGGGCTAGACAATTAAGCTCAGTTTAAAAACAAAAAACACAGCCCTGGGCTTTCTGAAAAGCACCATCACCAAATGCCACTGCTCTCCAGGGACAGCCAGGTTATGTGACCCACAATTACCATTTAAAGCCCACACCATTCCTTTATTCCCTTTCTTACAGTTATGGAGAAGTGAGATGATGAAAAGTTTAGAATGGATTCTGGCAAAGGCTGGGGCAAAAACGAAACAAAAACAAAGCAAATATCAAACTGCTCCCTGCAGGTAATTTTTTTTTTTTACCTCTCTTCCAATAGGAATCACAGTCTGGTGTAGAGGGATGGAAAGACCAGGCTCCCAGCCTTACTGGCTTGCCATCTCTGTGCACAGAACCTTCGGGTCAAAGAGACATGAGAGGCCTCCCACACAGAAGACAAGGCAGGGGCTCGCCTTGAGCATCATGGTTCTCTGCAGTCTGATGCAGCGATGAACGACCCTGGTTAGGACTCCTTCTGTAGCTCCCAGAAGCTGCAAGTGCCTCTGTCAGATGGGAAGTGGGCAGAAACTGAAAGAGTGGACCTAGGCCGGCCGACTCCATTTTGTTCTGTGTCCTCCATCTTGAGTGACTATGTCCCCGACATGGCCCCCTTTTCCAGGCAAACCGCAGAAAGAAATTCCCGCTCACCCGCTAAAACCCCCTCCCCTTGAGTAACTTCTCGCTCACCCGTTCAAACTTCCGGTTCAAACCACACCCGGCAACCTGCGCAATGGGACTCTAATCCTTCCCCAGCCAATTGGCTAAGGCCACGACCATCACCCCACCAACTGCCCCTAGACCCCTATAAAACCTTTGTGCTTTTGAAACTCGCTCTCTCTCTCTGGCATCTCACCGCTGCGTCGGTGCAGGTAGGAGATTGAGCTCGAGCTAGCTCGAATAAAGGCCTTTCCTTTTGCATCGGACTCGGCTCCCTGGTGGTCTTTGGGGATCGCGAATTCTGGGCATAACAAAACCATGCAATTTTCAATTTTTCAAATGTAATTTTTATTCACTCTAGATTAAAAGTAATGTAGATTGTTCCCTATTTTTAGGAAATAATGATTTATATATCTATCAAACAGTCAGAAAAGGCCAGGAATTACTGGCCTGCGAGAATCATTCAGTGATTCAGTGGGACGAGAACAGCACAACACGGTAGGAAACACGCCCACTCTACAGACTGAAGCTCAAGTCCAGAGGCAGCCGGGAACTGGCCAGTGACAGGACAAGTTAGGAATGGAAGCCAGGTCTCACGGACTCAGAGGCCACTAATGCCTGATTGAATCTGAGAAAGCAAAGCCTGGGGCACACTAATAAATATTAGTGCAGCCGTAATAGAGAAAAAGTTGTTTCTGTGTCTGTTTCAACACAGTAGTGATCTTTTGTCACATGGAACCAAGATGGCCAAAGTACACCCTCCAGAGTGACAGAATGAGGCCTCCAGGACGGTTTGATGGCAGATTTGAGTACTGCCCAAGTGCCTGGCCTGGCACTCTGTGTGATCCACAATAATAATGAATTGCTAGCATTTACTGAGGATTCATCATTGCTGGCTGGGCACTTTTCTAAGTGCTTTACCTGCATTGTTTCATTTACTACTCCAACAACCCAATGTAGTCGTAGTATGTAAGTTTTACAGACGGGGAGGTAGAGCTATGGAGAGTTAAACACACTGTCCACTGTCTCGGTAGCCTTGATATGATGTGAAGCCAGGCAGTCTAGCTCCAGAGCCAGTGTTCTTGACCACTGGTATTTATTGAGCACTATGTTCTGAAATCCCTCTTCCTCCTTCTTTTTTTTTTTTTTTTTTTTAATTTTTTAATGTTTATTTTTTTAAGAAAGAGAGAGGGGTGCCTGGGTGGCTCAGTCGGTTAAGCGGTGGACTTCGGCTCAGGTCATGATCTCGCGGTCCGTGAGTTCGAACCCCGCGTCGGGCTCTGTGCTGACAGCTCAGAGCCCGCAGCCTGTTCCAGATTCTGTGTCTCCCTCTCTCTGACCCTCCCCCGTTCATGCTCTGTCTCTCTCTGTCTCAAAAATAAATAAACGTTAAAAAAAAAAAAGAGAGAGAGAGAGAGAGAGAGTGCACGCTCTCAAGAGCTTGAGCGGGGGAGGGGCAGAGAGAGAGGGAGAAACGGAATCCAAAGCAGGCTCCAGGCCTGAGCTGTCAGCACAGAGCCTGACATGGGCTTGACCCCATGAACCATGGGATCATGACCTGAGCTGAAGTCGGAGGCTTAACCAACTGAGCCACTCAGGCACACCGCTCTTCCTCCTTCTTAAATATTGGCCCTAACCAGTGGCATCAGAGGCCCCCAAAGAGCCCAAGCAAAGGCTGGGAGAAGGAGGCCTGTAACCCACTTGGGCTTTGGTGGAAGGCAGCAGTGAAGCTGGGTTGGGCCTGACCTGGATAAGGTCTGGCCAGAATTAGCACCTTTTAATTTGGGTCAATTAGCAGGAACTGGGGGTGGCCTCCTAGCCTCTGCCTTGAAGGAGAACTGAGAATAAAATGACAGGTATGTTTCTCAGTGCAGGAAATGCCACTTGGCCTATGTCCACAGGGCTAGGAGACCTTGCACTGCTCACTGTGCCCTCCTGGCACCCAGGTCAGAGCTGGCCTAGCATGGTTCTTGATCAACAACTAAAGGAAAGGCCTTGATCAGTTCCAGGCAGGGTGCAGACAGGAAAAAGACCTGAAAACACTTCTTTTTCCTTTTTTTAATTTTTTTAAATATTTATTTTTGAGAGAGAGACAGAGACAGAGCATGAATGGGGCAGGGGCAGGGACAGAGAAAGAGAGAGACACAGAATTGGAAGCAGGCTCCAGGCTCTGAGCTGTCAGCACAGAGCCCAACGTGGAACTCAAACAATGAGCCACAAGATCATGACCTGAGCAGGAGTCAGACTCTTAACCTACTGAGCCACCCAGTCGCCTCCTTGAAAACATTTCTACCCTCCAATCCCCAAACCCACTCCCAACCGGACAAAACCCCCCACCAACCCAAACCACCACAATAAACAGGTATCTGCTGATGCTCTTAAAACTTAAGTTAGCATCATCTTTAGTTGCCTTTCAAAATACTTTTCCCCTTAGTTGATACGGATTTTCTAATTTTTCCTAAAGGATCTGTTCCTTTTTGATCCTCAGTGCCCCTGTGCCTCTCCAGAATTTAAATAGGTCTTCTGCGGTTTCTCTTTCCTCTGCTTCCTCCTGCACCTACCTTGCTTACTCCTTGGTATCTGGAAGGCATTTGATTTCACAGGTTTTCAAAGACTCCAGAGGTCAAAGGTTAACACTTACATTTGTAACACACAGTCAGAAAAAAAGAAGATTTAGGAGATATATACATCAGAAGATTCAATGTTGTTAAGATATAAAGCCTCCTCAAATTAATCTGTAGATTTAACACAATCCTAATAAACATTCTAGCAGGATTTTATTCTTTGTAGAAATTGACAAGCTGAGTCTAATGTTTGTACAGAAAAGTAAAGGGGGGGTGCCTGGCTGGCTCAGTCAGTACAGCATATGGCTCTTGATCTTCAGGTAATGAGTTGAAGCCCTATGTTGGGTGTAGAATGCTTACATAAGCTTAAAAAAACAAAAATCTTTAAAAAATAAACAAATCAACCCATGTAACTGAGACATTGTCCTAATACGCAGTTACTGTGATACGACCCTTTAAAAAAAGAAGAAAAAGAAAAGAGAAGAAAAGGACCCATCACAGACAAACAAAAGAAAGAAAGTTGGATTTCAAGATCTACTATATAGCTAGTCATCAAAACATTGTAGTTTTGGTGAAATGACAGGTTATAGACATCAAAGGAAGAGAACATAGTCCAGGAATATGTGGTCAATTTCCATTCAACAAAGGGCCAATGGAGAAAGGACAGTCTCTTCAACAAATAGTTCTTAAAAAATTGGACATACATATGCAGAAAAATGAACCCCAACACATATATCATATACAAACACATACATGACATGCATCAGAAAACCAAACATAAACCAGAAGTATAAAATTTTTAAAAATTTCTTGGACAAAAATCTTTATGATCTTAGTAAGGCAAAGATTTCTTAGGACACAACAAACACACAAAGGAAAAATTGATAAATTGTACTTCATTAAAATTAAAAATTCTGATTTTCATAAGGTGCTGGTAAAAAGAATAATACACAAAACAAAGACTGGGAGAGGGGTGCCTAGGTGGCTCAGCTGGTTAAGCATCCAGCTTCAGCTCAGTTCATGATCTCCCAGTTGCTGAGTTCAAGTCCCAAGTCAGGCTCTGTGCTGACAGCTCAGAGCCTGGAGCATGCTTCAGATTCTGTGTCTCCTTCTCTCTCTGTCCCTCCTCCATTCGTTCTCTCTCTCTCTCTCTCTCTCTCGAAAATAAACATTTATTAAATTTTTTACATTTTATTTATTTGAGAGAAAGAGAGAGAGAGAGTGCGCAAGCTGGGGAGAGAGCCAGAAAAACAGAGAGAGATAATCTCAAGCAGGCTGCACAGTCAGCGTGGAGTCTGATGCACAGCTCCATCCCACAACCCTGGGATCGTGACCTGATCCGAAATCAAGAGTTAGATGCTCAACCAACTGAGCCACCCAGGCACTCAACAAATAAACATTTTCTAAGAAATTTTAAAAAAAGACTGGGAGAAAACGTTTGCAAAACACATATATGATAAAGGACTTGTATCTAACATATATGAAGAACTTGTACAATCCAATAAGGGAAAAAACATTTTTTTTTAATGGGCAAAAGATCTTAGCAGACACTTTACCAAAGAAGATACAAATGGCAAATAAACACATGAAAAGATACTCAGCTCACTAGGCATGAGAGAAATACAAATTAAAACCACAATGAAGTACCACTATCCATCTATTAGAATAGCCAAAAACTATCAAACTAAACAAAAGACAGTATCAAATGCTAGACTAGAATACTCCTACACTGGGAATGCAAAATGCTTTGCCACTGGGGAAAACAGCTCTCTAATCCCACTAGGTATTTACTCAAGAGAAATAAAAACACATACCCACACCAAGACCTGTGGTTAGTTAATGTTCGTTGCAGCTTTATTCATAATCACTAAAATCTGTAAGCAACCCAAGTATCTATCAACTGGGTGAATGGAAGGACACATTGAGGAACATCTACAAGTTACAATACTACTCAGCAACAAAAGGAATGAATTACTGATACACATGCTGATGAATCTCAAAAGCATTATCCAAAGTGAAAGAAGCCCGACTCAAAAATGCTTCATTTATGACATTCCAAAAAAGGCAAAACTATGGGGACAGAAATCAGATCAGTGGCTGTCGGGATCACGGTGGAAGGATGGAACTGATCACAAAGGGACTCTAGGGAATTTTGGGGGGGAGGTGATGGAAATACACTATACCTTTAAGTTCAAGTTTGTTTATTTATTTATTTTGAGAGAGACAGAGATAGCGTGAGTTGGGTAGAGGCAGAGAGAGAGGGAATCTCAATCAGGCTCTGAGCTGCCAGCTCAGATCTCGACGAGAGGCTCAAACTCACGAAACCATGAGATCATGACCTGAGCTGAAACCAAGAGTTGGACGCTTAGCTAACTAAGCCACCCAGGCGTCCCAGAAATACCCTATATCTTAATTGTGGTAGTGGTTACCTGTTTACATTTGTCCAAACTCAAACTTGTATACCTAAAAAGAATAAATTTTTCTGTATGTAAATTATGCCTCACTAAACCCCCCAAAAAGAAGCCCAATATTTCATTTTTAAAATGTAACTTTTAAGCAATTGCACTTATGTAAGACTAATCAGCCATGGAAAAATTTGTGTTGCCAGACCCTTCCATCAAATAAATACACTTACAACTGATGGTTTTAGACTTGAGGAGACAAAAGCTGTTTTGATTTAAAAAGAATTTTCACGGGGCACCTGGGTGGCTCAGTCAGTTAAGCTTCTGACAGGCTCAGGTCTTTGTCTCACGTTTCATGAGTTCAAGACCCACATCAGGCTCTCTGCTGTCAGTGTGGAGTCCACTTCGGATCCTCTGTCTCTCTCTCTCTCTCTCTCTCTTTGTCTCTCTTTCTCTCAAAAATAAACACTTAAAAAATATATGGGGCGCCTGGGTAGCTCAGTCGGTTAAACGTCCCACTCCTGATTTTGGCTCAGTTCACGACCTCACCGTTTGTGAGATGGAGCCTCATCAGGGTCTGTGCTAACAGTGTGGAGCCTGCTTGGGATTCTCTCTCCCTCTCTCCGCCCCTTCACAGCTTGCTCTCTCTCTCTCTCTCTCTCTCTCTCTGTCAAAAAATAAACATAAAAAAATAATAAAAATTAAAAGAGAAAAAGAATTTCACAAGGGACTTACTGATCCTTAACCACAGCTAAAGAAATGCGGCAGAGCCATAGAGAGGTGCCATGACTCAGCAAGGGGATCATTTTGAACATTCTTGCCCCAACAGATAATTTTTTTAAGTTAAATTATCATGTAAAAACCTTAATTCTGCAAATGATCTTGGGCAAGCAGTTTCTGTTTCCTCATCTGTAAAAAGTCAGCTGATCTAAAGAGTACCCTGCATTAAAATTTAAAGTCTGACTTTCCCTAACTAGCACAATTTAGCTGAACCCCCAGGGAGCCTTTGAAAGCCCTCTGACCTATAAAACCTGTGAAGTCAAACTCAACTCCTTGAAACTTCTTCCATTAATTGTGTGCGTGTGTGTGTGTGTGTGTGTGTGTGTGTGTGTGTGTGTGTGTGTGTGTGTAATATCTGATTAGGGCATTTCCATATCCAAAGCCCCAACAACTCTGGGGGCAGGGCAGGCATGGTGACTGTCATTAATAAGAGGAGGGCTGCAGGATCAGAATGCTGGGAAAACTCAGTCCCAAGTCCCATGATTAATACCCTTCAAATAGGGGCACCTGGGTGGCTCAGTCGGTTAAGCGTCTGACTTTGGCTCAGGTTTTGATCTCACGGTTTATGAGTTCGAATCCTGAGTCGAACTCTGTGCAGACAGCCTGGAGCCTGCTTCAGATTCTGTGTCTGCCCCTCCTCTGCTCACACTGTCTCTCTCTCTCAAAAATAAATAAATGTTAAAAAGAAATTTTTTTTAGTACTCTTCAAACAGCCCAGACTCTGTCCATGTTCCCCATTTCCCCTCCCAACCTTCCATACTCCATGGCTCAGACTCCCCAGGGTAGGTGTGCTTTGGCAGTTTTTACTTTCTCTCTCTCCATCCCACTATCACAACAGCTCAGAGACAGAGGCCCTCTACAGGCCTCTGGGCCCACCTGATGAGCCTATCAACTCCTTCTACAAGACGCTCCATAGGAACCCAGAATTTCCCAAGAATTCCTCAAACGTCTCCCTGAGAAAGAGTTTGGCAAAAGAGGTTTCCATGGTAGAACAAGCTTGGAGCACTCAGATCTTTCTCCTGCCTCCTAGATGCAGGCAGTCAACAGACTAAGTTCTCCCAGAAGTCTTTGCAGTAACAAAACCTGTTTAAATGTGGTTTCTATACGCACTTACCTAGGAAACTCTTCCGTGTAATACCTGTCTACATGCCACACAGCTAGTGTTTCCACACGCAACTGGATCAGTGCTGTTAGCTTCCTTGCATTTATACTTTTTTTTTTAACGACCTTTCTAGAAACCTTGTGTTTCCAAGAAAAAAAGATACCTGTAACATGCTAACATTTATGTAAAAAATGGGGGCAAATATATACCTTTGTATTGCTTGTAGATGTATAAACTATCTCTGGAAGGATTAGGAAACCAGGCACGGCAGCTGTTCCCAGAGAAAATAAACACGGCTGGGGGCAGCGAAAAGAGACGTTTTACTATGTGCCCTTTTGTACCAGGTGCATATGTTACCCTAAGCAACCCATTAAATCAAAATAACAGGCGCTAAAAAAAAGGTCATATCTTAAAAATATAAAAAGTATTCCAGAAGCGCATGAGCACACACATGCACACAGAACACCCCAACCATAATCAATACAAGAGAGAACACAGCCACTGTGAATATTTGGTGCTTGTACTTTAGTCCCACTTGCCTTTTTTTGCTTTTGTTGACTGTACTTTTGGTGTCCTATTCAAGAAATCATTGCCAAGACCTATGTCATGAAGCTTTTCCTCTAGGTTTTTGTTTTTTGGTTTTTTTAGGAGTTTTACAATTTCAGGTCTTACATTTAAGACTTTAATCCATTTTTTTTTTATTTTATTTTATTTTAGAGAGAGTGCAAGTGGGGAAGAGGAGCAGAGGGAGAGAGAGAGAATCTTTTTTTTTTTTTAACTTTATTTATTTTGAGAGAGAGAATGTGTGTGTGTAAGCAGGGGAGGGGCAGAGAGAGAAGAAGAGAGTGAGTCTCTGCTCACAGAACAGAGTCCCACACGGGGCTTGAAACCACAAAGTATGAGATCATAACCTGAGCCAAAATCAAGAGTTAGATGCTTATTAACCAACTGAACTACCCAGGTGCCCCAAGTTTTTAATTCATTTTGAGTTGGTTTCTGTGTATGGTCTAAGAAAAGAGTCCAATTTTATTCTTTCACAAGTGGATATCCAGTTCTCCCAACACCATTTGTTGAAGAGATGAGCCTTTCCCCATTGTGTATTCTTGGTACCCTTATCAGAAACCAGCTAACTGTGTATGTCTGGGCTTATTTCTGGCCTTTCTATTTTGTTCCACTGGTGTATATGTCTACCTTTATGCCAGTACCATAAATATTTTAATTATTATAGCTTTATAACACATTAAAATCAGGAATCGTGATGCCTCCAGCTTTGTTTTTCTCATTCAAGATTGTTTTGGCTATCCAGGATCCTCTGTGATCCCATATGAATTTTAGAATGTTTTTTTCTGTTTCTGTAAAAAATGTCATTGAGAGTTTGACAGGTTGCAATGAATCTGTAGACCACATCAGGTCTTCCAATCCATGAACACAGGAAAAAATTACCTTAAACTAGCCTTATTAAATTAACACAATAAAGGCCATTTATGAGAAGCCCATAGCTAAGGTCATAATGAATGAGGAAAAACGGAAAGCCTTGCCTCTAAGATCAGGAACAAGACAAGTATGGCCACTCTCATCACGTCTATTCAGCCTAGCCAGAGATATTAGGCAAGCAAAAGAAATAAAAGGCATCTAAATTGAAATGGAAGAAGTACAGGGCACTTGGCCGGCTCAGTTGATAGAGCATGCAACTCTTGATCTCAGCGCTGAGTTCAAGCCCTACATTGAGGGCAGAGTACTTTAAAAAAAAAAGGTGGGGAGGGGGAGGGGGAGAAGGAGGAGGAGAAGAAGGAGAGGAATCACTTTTTGACATGATCGTACACGTAGAAAACTCGAAAAGATTCCACAAAAGAACTGCTAGAACTAATTGACAAATTCAGTAAAGTTACAGGGAACAAAATCAACATACAAAAATCAGTTGCATTTCTATACACTAACAAGTATCCAAAAAGAAAATTAGGAAAACAATCCCATTGACAATGGCATCAAAGAGAATAAAATCCTTAGGAGCAAACTGAACTGAGGAAGTGAAAGATTTGTACACTGAAAACTAACAAGAATTGATGAAAGATAAAAAAGATTTATAAATAAATGGAAAGGCTTGGTTCTTGGGTTCTTGCACTCTGTACTTTCCAAAGCGTTCTCCCAGAGGGTGTCCCATCTGAGCCTGAGGCCAACTCTGCAGAAAGGGCAGGTAGGATGCTTGCCAACAGGAGGCAACCGAGGCGCCCAGAGGACTGGATCAGAAGCTGGTCACTCAGCTGCTTAGTGGCAGAGGATTAGATCTGGGTGTCCTAAATGGCCCTCGGCCTCTCCCTACAGCTTTACTCGGAGGGCAGACCACCACCTCACGGGCGCAAACGGCACAAACTACAGTAGGTCCACAGGCTATGTAGCCCTCCAAAAGAACCACCACTGCAGAAAACACTCTGGAGGAAAGATAATGCCCACATAAGGCTGGGAAAGATTTCCTACGCACCATGTCAAATGTAATGTGTAACGTACGCATTATTCACCCCACAACTTGATACTCTTCAGTGGCCTCAGGCTCAAATCCACACCCCTCAGTATGGTGGTCAGAGTCTGTCACAGGCCAGCCCCTCTCTAGGCCCTTCACGCCACTGCCCACGTGCCACTCCACGCTCCGGCCGTGCCCGGCTGCCTGTGGTTCCCCATGTGGGCCATGCCCTGAGACACATGCCCTCCCCCTTTGCTTTATTAAAATGTGCTTCTCTGGGGTGCCTGGGTGGCTCAGTCGGTTGAGTGTCAGACTCTTTGATTTCGGCTCAGGTCACGATTCCAGGGTCGTGGGATCCAGCCCCGCGTCAGCTCCACGTTCAGAGCGTGGAGCCTGCTTGAGATTTTCTCTCTCCCTCTGCCCCTCCCCTGCTCTCTCTCTAAAATACAAAAAGAAATAAAAGGCTCGATGCATGGCACAATGGGAGAAGGAAGATGACCATCTTTTACAAACAAACAAACAAACAAACAAACAAACAGTGTGGAGCTGACCTTCTGGGACATTCACCCCTCAGTCAGCAACAGAGGTAAGAACAGAGGTGTCTAAAACTCAAGGATAACTCAATAACTGGCTTTTCCTTGAAGAGCAACAGGCACGTAGGTACAGCCAGTGATGGGAAGCCTGCCAATGGCTGGCATGGGGGAGACCAAAGAGCACCCACTTTGGGCACCCGGCAGAGGGTACAGCATGCGGACACCCTCGGTGACAGCCCAGCTTGTTCAGAGGGTGGCACTCAGGTCTGGCCGAAGGGTGGTGTGATGGTCAGTCTCGACCATCACTCTGGCTAGGCTACAGCTCCGTAATTCAATCAAACGCTGACCCAGGGACTGCTGTGAACATATTTTATAGACGTGATTAAAGTTTACACTCAGTTGATTTTAGGTAAGGGAGATGATCCTACCTAATCTAGATTTCAATCAGCTGAAAGGCCTTACGAGTAGAACTGAGGCTTCTCAAAAGAAGAAATTCTACGTATACACAGCAGCTTTGGCTGTGCCTCAGAGTCCCCGCCTGCCCTGCATGATGGCGAGAACTGCAGATTCTGGACTTGCCTCCCTGGCCCCCACAATCATGCAAAAGTCAATTCCTGGTAATAAATCTCTGAATATATATATATCTCATACCGGTTCTGTATCTCTGATTGAACCTTGACTGATAACAGGAAGGCAGGCACCTTTCAGAAGGTGGGGAGAAAAAGGAGGCTCTGGCTGGAATGGGATTAGAAGCCCTGTGATGCATGTTAAGGGCTCTGGACTTTTTCTGAAAAGCAAAGGGGAGCAGCAGAGGTATCTGAGCAGAGGAAGAGCAGAATTAGATACGCATTTTAGATGCCATTAGTCCATCTACCTGTGGGGTGGCGAATGGACTGAAGGGCACGGAGCCAGCCAAGAGGAGGCACCACAAAAAAGGCAAGAAGCTGAAGTCAAAACTCAGGTAGGAAATGGTAAGATCTTGGGTGGACAAAGGCCTAGCAGGGGAAATGGAGAGAAAGAACTGAGTTTAAGAAACACTGAGGAGTTAAGCTTCCCCGAGCTTGGTGACCTACTGGCCTGGGGTATGAGAAAGAAGGCAGAGGAGTCCAAGCTGATTTTCAGATTAATGGTTCTTTTCATCCCACTGGGCCTCAAGGCTACATGGCAGCACTCGAGGTGTCTTTTCTTATCCACCAGTTGCTAATTCAAAACATGGAGCCAGAAACACTCATTAACTGCCCAGATGCTACATACAGATCATCCAGCTTGGTAACAATATGCCTACAAGACACCCTGTTGTGAGCCCTTTGGCTCTTTCGGACTGAACTGTTCAGCTGTCTCAGCACAGAATAAGGAGAAAGGTAACATCTGGCAGAACAAAGCCAGAAAAACATGTGTGGAAGGATCCTGGGTAGAAAGGAGAGAGGTAAGAGCAGGGGCATGGTCCGAGCAGCTGTTTCTGCCATTTCCTGGGCCTTGGAGTGGACCAAAGCCATGGTGGCAATCTGATAGCCTCACGGGGAGAGTGAGGGCCAGGGCACTGGCTTGTGAAAAATGCCAGAACCTTCACAGGAACCATGGGAAGACTGGTAGTGAATAAAGAGGAAGGCAAGAAACGCACACACCACCACCCACATGACAGTCCTAATTTCCATTTCCTGTCTGCAAAACGGACAGAATTATTCCAGCTTACCACCTAACAGAAGAAAAGGAATAATCAAGCTACAAAAGACTGGGGAGATATGAAGATGTGTTTGGGAGAAAGAAGACATGGGACAGAGATATTTGTTCCTGGTGACTGTCTAAATGATCTTGACATGACCATTATTTTCTCAACAGGCTAGACATTTCTCGTCACCAGAATGACATTTTTTTAAAGCTTATTTATTTTGAGAGAAAAAGAGAGCACGAGCGAGGGGAACAACAGAGAGGAGAGAGAGAATCCCAAGCAGGCTCCATGCTGTCAGCATAGAGCCTAACATGGGGCTCGATCTCACAAACTGTGAAATCATGACCTGAGCTGAAATCCAAGAGTCAGATGCTTAACCGAATGAGCCATCCAGGCACCTTAGAATGACATTTTAAAAGAGGAAAAGACAGACTAAGTATGCAAAGAATACTGGAGCACCTGCATGGCTCAGTCAGTTAAGCATCTGACTTTGGCTCAGGTCATGATCTCACGGTTCGTGAGTTTGAGCCCCGCATTGGGCTATCAGCACAGAGCCCACTTCAGATTCTCTGTTCCCCACCCCCTCTATCTCAAAATAAATAAACTTAAAAAAAAAAAGAAACACAGTCTATTAATTAGAAAAAATTTTTTAAATATGTAAAGAATAAAGAGAAAGAAATTCAAATAAAGAAAACCAGCCAACCATGAGAAAAAGACAAGAAAGGATCAGAGAAAATCTTCAGAAGCAATCACAAAACAAGTGATAAAACGGCAATAAATACGTATCTATCAATAATTACTTTGAATGTAAAGAGACTAAATACTCCAATCAAAAGACACAGGGTGTGAAAAAGGACGGCCTAACTGCCTATTAAGAGACTCACTTCAGACCTAAGAACACCTGCAGATTGAAAGTGAGGGGATGGAGGAAGGCCTGGTGGCTCAGTCTGTTAAGCGTCTGATTCTGGGTTTCATCTCAGGTCCTGATCTCACAGTTCGTAAGTATGAGCCGCACGTCAGGTTCTGCACTGATAGTGCAGAGCCTGCTTGGGATTCTTTCTCTCTCTCCCCCTCTCTCTCTGCCCATCCTGTGTCCGTTCTCTCTCTCTCTCTCTCTCAAAATAAATAAATAACTTTAAAGAAAAAAGAAAAAAAAGTGAGAGGATGGAAAAAACATTTATCATGCAAATGGATATCAAAAGAAAGCCCAAGTAGCGATACATATGTCGGACAAACTAGACTTTAAAACAAAGACTGTAGGGGCACCTGGGTGGCTCAGTCAGTTAAATGTCTGACTTTGGCCCAAGTCATTATCTCACAGTTTGTGGGTTCGAGCCCTGCATCAGGCTCTATGCTGACAGTGTGGAGCCTCCTTGGGATTCTCTCTCTCTCTCTGTCTCTCTCTCTGTCTCTCTCTCTGCCTGCACCCCCCCAACTTGTGCTGTCTCTGTTTCTCTCAAAATAAATAAACTTTTAAAAAAAATCTATAACAAGTGACAAAGAAGGGCACTATATCATAATAAAGGGGACAATCCAACAAAAAGATCTGACAATTGTAAGTATTTACGCACCCAACTTGAGAGCACCCAAATACATAAAACAGCTAATAACAAACATAAAGGAACTAATGGATTATAATACAATAATGGTAGGGAAATATATTTTTTAAATTTTTATTTATTTTTAAGTAGGTGCCACACATGGAACCCAACGTGGGGCTTGAACTCACAACCCTAAGATCAAGACCTGAGCTGAAATCAAGAAAGAAATGCTTAGCTGAATGAGTCACCCAGGCGCCCCAATAGTAGGTGACTAACACCCCATTTACATCAACACACAGATCATCTAAACAGAAAATATACAAAGAAACAATGGCTTTGAGTGACACACTGGACCAGATGCATTTAACAGATACATTGAGAATATTCCATCCAAGGGGGGGCCTGGGTAGATCAGTTGGTTGAGCATCCAACTCTTGATTTTGGCTCAGGTCATGATCCCAGGGTCGTGGTATTGAGCCCCACATCAGGCTCCGTGCTGAGCATATGGAGCCCGCTTGAGATTCTCTCTCTTACTGCCCCTCCCCTGCTCTCTCTAAAATAAAATTTAAATTTAAAAATTTTAAAAAGAGGAGGTGCCTAGGTAGCTCACTCGGTTAAGCATCCGACTTCAGCCTAGGTCATGATCCTGTGCTTTGTGGGTTCGAGCCCCACGTCAGGCTCTGTGCGGACAGCTCGGAGCCTGGAGCCTGCTTCGGATTCTATGACTCCCTCTCTCTGCCCCTCCCCTGCTCGCACTCTGTCTCTGTCTCTCTCTCTCTCTCTCAAAAATAAATAAACATTAAAAAATCTTTTTAAAAAAATAAATAAAAACTTAAGGGGGGACTCCTGGGTGGCTCATTCAGTTAAGCATCTGACTCTTGATTTCAGCTCATGTCATGACTCACAGTCGTGAGATGGAGCCCTGCCTTGGGCCCCTCATTGGGCTCAGAGCTGGGCATGGAGCCTGCTTAAGATTCCCTCTCTCCTCTCCTTCTGCCCCTTCCCTGATCACACTCCTGCTCTCTCTCTCTCAAAAAAAAGGTAAAACAACTCCATTTATGGTAGCATCCAAAAGCATACAGTTCCTAGGAACATAAATTTAACAAATGATATTCATGCCCTCTACCCTAAAAAGTACAAGCCCTTAGTAAGAAAAATTAAGAACACTCAAACATAGATATACCACGTTCATGGATTGCTAAAATGTCAATTCTCCCCCAAATTAGGATGACCAATCATCCCAGTTTGCCTGGGACCAAAAGGGTTCCCAAGATGCATGACTATCAATTCTAAAGTCAGGGCAGTCTCAGGCAAACCAGGATGTATCAGGGACATGGGGAGAGGTGGAAAGATCCTTCTATCACCTCCCTTTCACCAGTCTGACCTGCCTGATCAGACTGCCCCCCAAATCACATGCCAGAGAACTCTTGCCCAACTAAATCACAGGCCAATCCTGCAGCACCCACACATGTCACAGTGGGATGGAAAAGACTCTGTGTGAATCAGCCAACCTCTCTACATTTATTTATTTTGAGAGACAGAGAGAGTTGAGAGAGTGTGCTCTTGAGGGGCAGAGAGAGAGGGAGAGAGAGAATCCCAAGCAGGCTCAGAGCTGACACAGCAGAGCCTGATGTGGGGCTCGATCTCACAAAGCATGAGATCATGACTCCAGCCAAGATCAAGAGTCAGACCCTTAACCAACTAAGCCGCCCAGGCACTTGAGCCAGCCAACTTCTAGCACATAGCCTCCCATTCAGCTATCCCCCCTTGAAGTGAACATGAAGGAAATAGGCTGACTCTATTTTCACTTTGTACACGAGCAGCTCTTAATGAAGTATGCATTAAAACACAAGCACACTCAGAAGAGCACCTGACACATGAATGGATTAATGAAGCAAGTATTTAGAAAGAGCCACAGGCATTTTTATTCAATGAGAACAGATGGAAGGCCATGCTAGGGGTGAAAGAGTAGGAACACCGCAGCTATAAATTTCAGGAGAAAGGAACAAACTGTTTGGCCAAGTGGCCTTCCCTCTCTTACCCTGGGAAGCCATCATTAACTTTTCACCACCCCAGGAGGTGTGGTCCCAGAGTAACAACTGATTCAGCCAAACAAATACAGGTGTCCCCCACCCCTAACCACCTGCAGTGGCTCAGCTTGCAGAGCAGATATTTCCCTCCAGTTTCCAGAGCTCACCCCTTTCATTTGTTAATGTCACTTGCTTATTAGAAACAAACAAACAAACAAAAAGAGACAGGAAGACTGGAGCACAAAAGAAGAGTTAGCTCTTGGCCCACACGTTGAAGATGTCCCTCTTTTTAGGAGAATGCTCTCAGTCTGGGAACTATTTTTCTCACCAGAGGGAAGTTGAGGTGGAGAGTGAAGAGGGAAAGGAAAGACACAAAACAAGGAGAAAATATAAACTCCTCCTTAAATTCAGGTCTGCACCAGAAAGTGGAAACTCCAGTCACTCTTGTCCGCTCAACCAGGGCACTCCTACCTCATATTTTATGAGGCCCCAGGAGTTCCAGGTCCAGAAGCCCAGGAGGAGAACCCAGCAGAGTACCATGGGTTTATAAAGCTGGTGGCCACCTCTCCTTCCCTCCCTGCGCTTTGTCTGAGCTGGCCAACAGCATTCCCCATGCACAAATACTTTTATATGGGAGTAAATGAGCCTCACCAAAAAAAAAAAAAAAAAAAAAAAAATCTACAGCAAAGGAACCAAATTGATCTGACCAAATTGATCTTTTTTGTTTTTTGCTAACATTTTGCTCTTCACCACAAAGTAACAGTACCCGCAAGAGTGCACCATTGTTCTTTCTTGCCTTCCTGGAAGCCCATATTTGCTTCTGAAAGTCAATGCTGCCAGATTCAGGAAAGCAAGTGAACAGAAACTTCCAATTTCTTTGTGGGGAAGCAGCTCCTCCTTCCTTCACCACATTCTGGGACTGAGATGGCCCGAGAGCTGTCTTGATGCAGTTCTCTGATGTGACCCCAGGACCCCAAGTTAAATCAGTAATTATCAATTCTATTTAAAATAACCCCCCTCCCCATGTGCATCCATTGGCCTGCATCAAATAAGATCTTTCTCCATTCTGCTATCCAAATTGTCCTAATAGGTGGTTTTGTGCAAATTCCGGCTAAAATGTCCAAATTCTTATCAGGACTCTGTTAAAAACCTCAACACCATTCCTTCTAAGAGACCCAAGTCAGGGGTGATGACCCAGCATAAAGACCCCTGTTACTGTTCACTCCACAGGCTATAGTGTCTGTAGCATCCTGAGTTTTGCAACAAGGCAGCAGTATCTAGTGGGTGGAGAATCAGAGTACTTGGTGACGTGTTTTCTTTGTCCACCGCACTGTTCAAATGGCAGAAAACAGGGCCAACCCGGGAACCAGCATTTTCCACTGCTTGATGGGCCCCAGGAGGTAGTGCCATGGCTGCCTCTGGCTTAGCACAAGTGCTCTGTGTCACCCTCAGGTCCAGACCCCAACTCCATCCACTCCTTCTCTGCAATACTCTTTCTCACCCTTTGAAAGGGGGTGGGGGAACAGAGAATGCAACCACTAATTCAAACCAGAAAAACAGAGGACACAGAGCTGAAAAGAGTTTTTCATCCAGCCTGTCTGAAAGACCCCTTCCCTGTGAGAATTTTGGCTTGGCTACTTAGCTCTCTGCTATTAAAGTCAGAAACCGATTTTCTTCAATAATTCCCACAAGTCAAAGGTGATGAAGTGTGTGTATGTGGCTTTGCAAATGAGCTCTCTTTTGCTTTTAACAGAAGAGTTAAAGTGGTCTGCCCCCCAACAAAAGTGGGGCAGGGGTACCAGAAAGATGGGAACGCACGGAGATGAAAAGCCAAGGTTTATTTAGCCTCACTGGCCCTGATATTGAGACATCATCTCTGAGCAGATGATACACAACATCAAGTGCCTCTTGTACCCTCCCAACCCCCACCCCACCTCCCTTCTCCCAGAGGATGTAAAACAAATGTTTTATTTGTTCCACGGAAGGAGGAGGATTTATGGACTGAGTGGGGGGGGGGGGTGTCCTTGGTAGGAGTCAAAATTCAGGGCTGGACAACTGGTGACTTGTCAACAGCACACCATCAAATGGTCGTCACAACCCCACTCTTAAATGCAAACAAACGAGACTGTGGCGGGGCGCTGACAAGCCCTCCGGAGTTTAGTGGTGGGTGTCAAAGACCACTCAACGGTGGAGTGCTTTCGTTTCTCAAATGAAGCTGTTTGATACAAGCAAAAAGTTGCTGTCTGTCTTCTAACAAACGGGCTCTCTGAAAAGGCTGAAAAGGAGGAATTCTTTCTATTTAGGCTAATGGGATGGGTTGTGTTCAGAGCACCATTTGTCATTTCTTTTTCCCAAGCAGTTAATCACCCCAAACCTTCCACGAGGCCCTGAACCGCGAGACCACCACACCACCCAGTACAGAAGGGCACAGAAACCACAGACTTGTCCGCTCCAAGCCTGTAACTTTAATAAATATAAATAAATAAATAAATAAATAAATAAATAAATAAATAAATAAATTGATTCACTGATTCATTCATGCATTAAAAAAAAGCAGCAACCAGTTCAGAATCAGTATCCTTCCTAAGCACATTCATTCATTCATTAAAAAAAAAAGCAGCAACCAGTTCAGAAACAGTATCCTTCCTAAGCATACTCATGGTGCAGGGGCAGAGGCCTCTGTCTCCTGACCCCAGTCTGGGTGCCCCGTGGCTCCTCCAGAGCATCACTTTTCTAAGTAGAAAGTTCCTTCGGCCGGGAACCTGTTGGCTCCACTGGCTGAAAGACTTGGGATATGGAGGCATCCCGGAGTTGGCCCAGGGCAGCGGCCAGGCAGACCTGGGGGGAGCTGAGCTTCAGTGTCCTGGCAGGAAGAAATGTCTTGGGAGGACGGCCCTCCTCCAGCAGCCCACGGGCCGCCCATCCCCTCTTCCCCCGGCTCCCGCGGCCTCAGAGCAGAGCCCGGGCAGCACACGCCCCCGGTGGCCAGGGCTCCGTCCCCGCGGCCGGCGCGGGGCGCCCCTCCCGCCCGGGTCCCGCACTCACCCACCGCCCGGATGCGGAAGCCGCGCGGGGGGCGCAGCGCCCGGCGGCACCAGGCGTCGCGCAGCACCTGCAGGCTAGCGGGAGGCGCGTGCACCAGCAGCACCCCGCGCCGCAGCCAGCCCTGGAAGGCCAGCCGCGAGGCGGCGCGCGCCAGCCGCGAGTTCCAGAAGCAGCGCGCGTTGGCGCGGCGGAACGCGCGGAAGATCGCGCGCCCGCCAGGCTCCTCCGTGCCCGCCGCCGCCGCCTCCTCCGCCTCCAGCCTGCACAGCACCAGCGCCAGCGAGCCCGGTGCCAGTTGCACAGGCCGGGCCATGCCGCCACGGGTGGCCGGGGCCCGCAGCCTAGCGCATGGTCGGGAGCGAGCACCGGCGGCGGGAGGAATCGGCTTACTGCGCGCGGCGCCGGCTGCCGGGGGAACGGGCTCCTGGGGGCGGGGACGGCTGTGCTCGGCGGGTCGGGGGGTGGGGCGGGACGCGAGGCCTGGGAGCGGCCACGGTCCTCGACCGCCGGCGCCCAATGGGGGTTTCCAAGGGCTGAGTTACCAGGACTTGCTCCACCCCAGGCAGGACTCCGCCGCCCTGCCCCCCATTGCCTCCCCCACCCCCGTGTCTCTCTGCACTTCCCAGCTCCCGGGGCAACCCAGAGCTCCCCTACCCCGGGGCGGGGGGGCCGCGCTGGGGCTTTTCCAAGTCCTGCGGGGTGCCCCGCAGCCCCCGAGAGCCTCTTTCAACCGCGGCGCGAGTAGCACGGCCAGTTGGTCCCCAGAGCTGAGACGACCGGAGTGGCCGCCATCTCCCTGGCTTTGGGATCCTTCCTAGTCAGAGAGAGGCGACCAGGGACAACCCGCGGGTGTCAAGGACCTCGCTCGGGCCCGGGAGTCTGTAGACCCAGGTTTGAGTCTCGGTCTGCTGTTTTGCTCGCTACTTCCCTTGTCTCCGAGCCTCCGTTTACTGCCCTGTAAAATGAAGAGTTGGAACTGAAATCTAAGAATTCTAAAATTCTTTCTACACATGAATTTCTGAGGTCTGGGATCTAGTTCCCCACCCTCCCCCCAACCCCCGGATATCCTATACACTTAGGTGGTGAGGGATGTAAAGTGTTCCAGAGGTGCCACCCCGATTGGCGAGGCTCAGTGGCGAAGTCCGTGGAATTCAGCCTTGGCGTGGCTCCGGGCATTCCCAAAAGACTGAGAACCCGTCTTGTCCCAGGAGCTCCCAGGACTGAAGGGAGAGGGGCTTGTGATCTATCAGGCTCTAGCCAGAGCCTCTGAGTGAGGTGGTCCAGCTCATATGCTGAGGACAGAGGCTGGAACCTTGACTGGGGCACTGGGTGAGAGCTCCTGGAGGAAAGACAGGTTAATGAGAGGTAGGGCGTTTGTTATTACTACTAGAAATTGGCCCTATAAGAGGGAGGAGGGATGCTTGGCCAGACCCGGGGGTCATTCCAGACTTTCCGCTCCCTCAGCTCATCAATCATCAATAACAACCATAATAATCGGAGATCATCTATACCCTGCTTCTTGTAAATCATTCTTGTAATGATAGATGATGTTATTAAATGATGATAGCTAACATTTATTGAACACTATACACTGGGGGCATTAATTTCACAACTCTGTGTTAACTACTGTTAGTGTTTCTATATATTTTTAAGTTTACTTATTTATTTTGAGAGAGACAGAGATGGCGGGGGTGTGCAGAGAAAGGGAGAGAGAGAGAGAATCCCAAGCAGGCTTCATACTGTCAGTGCAGAGCCAGATGCGGGCTCGATCTCACTAACCAGGAGATCATGACCTGAGCCAAAACCAGGAATCTTATGTTCAACCGACTGAGCCACCCAGGCGCCCCAGTATCTCTATATTTTTTATAGATGAGGAAACTGCAAGCCGTGTTTGATCAAGAAGTGCGACCTGATCACACAGGTGATAAGAGATGGAGTTGGGCAACCACTGATCAGGGTTCCTTATGACAAATAAGTCAGACACAATTTTCTTTCTTTCTTTCTTTCTTTCTTTCTTTCTTTCTTTCTTTCTTCTTTCTTTCTTTCTTTCTTTTTTTTTCTTTTCTTTCTTTCTTTCTTTCTTTCTTTCTTTCTTTCTTTCTTTCTTTCTTTCTTATGTTTATTTATTTTTGAGAGAGAGAGACAGAGCACGAGTGGGGGAGGGACAGAGAGAGGGGGGAGACACAGAATCCACAGCAGGCTCCAGGCTCTGAGCTGTCAGCGCAGAGCCCGACGCGGGGCTCAAACCTACGAACCTCAAGATCATGACCTGAGCCAAAGTCAGAGACTTAATCGACTGAGCCAGCCAGGTGCCCCGAGTCAGACACAATTCTCAATTCAAATAAACATGCAAACCTGAGACAACCATCTCACATCTGAATTCTGACTCTGATGGTGATGGATGGGTAAATACAGCAGGGAGTCTAAATGACCTACACTCCTATGCCTGTATAAGCTCCACAGTGAGGGCTGTTTCTTCCGGTGAGTTCTCTCTATGGTAGCCCTAACCTTGCAGGATCAAGGATACCTTTGCTGTGTTTCCCATCCTGGAGAACTATAACTTTTGTCTCTGTTATCTCTAGCATCTGGCACAGTGTCTTTTCCATTATAATAAGGGTAATGATAATTCTCGTTTATTCTCGGCTCACTCTATGCCTAGAACTGTACTAAGGGTTTTACATGTGCAATCTAATTTTATCCTCAAATTTTACCTTCTGAAAAGGGTAATATTAAGCCACATCTTCCACAAGAGAAACAAAAACTAGGAAAAAAGAAAAAAGGAAGGAAGAAAAAGAAAGAACAAGAAAGAAAGAAGAGAAAAGGAAAGGAAAATAAAGCTTAGATAGCTTAGGCCACTTGCCTATGAGGACGAGGCTAATAGACGGTGAAGCAGAGATGCCAACATTGTCCACACACCAGGCTAGATGAGGAAGCCCAGACACCATGCCCTGACTCACTGGACCTGTCGCCTGGTCTAAAAAATTGTCCTGAGCTTGCTTCTGTCTCCCAAGTACTTGAACTGGAAATATACAATCAGGCCCTTGTTAGCTACAGGGATGCTGTGAAGTAGACCCAGCTATGAGGTTTCACGGCCTGAAATTATGAGGTAGAACTGTCTTAAACTGTGGAAACATTCATTCAGATGTGTGACATTTCCATTATCATTTTACTTAAGCTAGTCCAATTAACAAAACCAGGGGGAAGACTGTAAGGAGGAAAATTGTATTTATTTTTATTTTAAGTTTATTAACTTTTATTTTGTTTCTTTTATTTATTTATTAAAAAAATTATATTTTGAGAGAGAAAGAGCAGAGGGAAGGGGCAGAGGAAGAGAAAGAATCCCAAGCAGGCTCCACACCCAGCAGAGAACCCCATTTGGGCTCGATCTCAAGACCATGATGACATGATGACCTGAGCCGAGGTCAAGAGTCGGACACTCAACCAGCTGAGCCACTCAGGCACCCCTAGTTTATTTATTTAAGTAATGTCTACACCCAGTGTGGGGCTCAAGCTCATGATCCTGAGATCAAGAGTTGCACGCTCTTCCAACTGAGCAACCAGTTACCCCTGTAAGGAGAGAAATTTATTTATTTTTTTATTTTTTTTAAATTTTTTTTTTCAACGTTTATTTATTTTTGGGACAGAGAGAGACAGAGCATGAACGGGGGAGGGGCAGAGAGAGAGGGAGACACAGAATCTGAAACAGGCTCCAGGCTCTGAGCCATCAGCCCAGAGCCTGACTCGGGGCTCGAACTCCCAGACCGCGAGATCGTGACCTGGCTGAAGTCGGACGCTTAACCGACTGCGCCACCCAGGCACCCCGGAGAGAAATTTAAACTACAGCCAAATATGCATCCACTTGTTTTCCCAAAGGATCAGTTACCTCACAAATATCCCCAAATTCCTCCCAAATGGAACACGTCTTAAGAGTTCATGGAAAGGGGCGCCTGGGTGGCTCAGTCGGTTAAGCTTCCAACTTCGGCTCAGGTCATGATCTCGCGGTCTGTGAGTTCGAGCCCCGAGTCGGGCTCTGTGCTGACGGCTCGGAGCCTGGAGCCTGTTTCAGATTCTGTGTCTCCCTCTCTCTCTGCCCCTCCCCAACTTGCGCTCTGTCTCCCTCTGTCTCAAAAATAAATAAAAAAAACGTTAAAAAAAAAAAAAAAAAAAAGAGTTCATGGAAAACAAGGTCTCCAACCTGAATGGCCAGTGTTACATGGCAAAACTAGAGAAACGGAATCTTCTCAGGGGCCCTCCGTCTTTGCGATCTCTGGAGACTAGACACGGAAACGTTTTTAGAAGACGGATTTGGTATCATTCTCCACTTAAAGAGGGACACAGTAGTCAAACTAAAAGGTACACTAAAAAGTCTCATGATAAAAGGATTCTTAAATAATTTTTTTCAGTGAAATCTATGCCTGAGAAAGAACAAAGTCATTCTAACACTATATATACATCTAAAGAACATGCTATGTAGTTAAAAAGATTGAGACAAAACTTTATGTACTGATTGATACAAGGCAGTGTCCCAGAAAGCTATATCTGTATCTATATCGATATAGATGTTTTATGTATGTATGTATGTATGTATGTACGTATGTATTTAGAGAGAGAGAGCCTGCACTCGCATGAGTAGGGGACAGGCAGAAAGAGAGGAAGAGAATCTCAAGTAGGCTCCACACTCAGCATGGAGCCAGACAAGGGACCTGATCCCATGATGCTGAGATCATGACCTGAACCAAAATCAAGAGTTGAAGCCTTGGGGTGCCTGGGTGGCTCAGTTGGTTGAGCGTCCGACCTCAGCTCAGGTCATGATCTCACAGTCCGTGAGTTCGAGCCCCACGTTGGGCTCTGTGCTGACAGCCTGTTTCAGATTCTGTGTCTCCCTCTCTCTCTGACCCTCTCCAATTCATGCTCTGTCTCTGTCTCAAAAATCAATAAACATTAAAAAAAAAAAAAAAAAAAGAGTTGGAGCCTTAGCCGACTGAGCCACCCAGGCGCCACTCCCCCAGATGTATTTTTTTAAGTAATCTCCACACCCAACGTGGGACTCAAACTCATGACCCTGAGATCAAGGGTCACATGCTCTTCTGACTGAGCCAGCCAGGCACCCCCCAATATATTTTGAAGTAAAAAAGAAAGGTAGACCCACTACTTGCATTTAAAACATGGGGGGCAGGGGGAAATGGGCATATATATTCATGTTTGGCTGGAAAATCTCTGGAAGGGTACATAAGAGGCTGGTCATCACAGGGGTCATCTGTAGAGAGAGGAATGGGGAACAAGATCAAAGGAAGGCTTATTTTTCACTGTGTATTACCATGTGCAAATACTTGTTCAAAAAATACTTTCAAGGGGCGCCTGGGTGGCTCAGTCAGTTCATGAGTTGAAGCCCTGCATTGGGCTCTTTGCTGTTAGCACAGAGCCTGCTTAAGATCCTCTGTCTCTCTCTGCCCTCCCCCCACCCTCATGTATGCTCTCTCTCTCTCTCTCTCTCTCAAAAATTAACATAAAAAAAAGATTTCATTTGGTTCAGAAAACAACCTGAAGGAGGAACAAAAGCATGCCTGCTACCTTTGTAATTGCTATGGAAGATAAACCTGATCATTTGATGCTCATATCTTCCTGGGGTCTGTCCTGAGTAGAGCATTCATTGCTTCTCACACTCTAACCCCAGCCTGTCTTTCTAGCTTCATCTCCATTTCTATCTTTGCTCTACTCCTGCAATCCACACAAGGACGGCGGGGTACTCCAGGTACACAAAATTGCACATCTTCCCATGTTTTTGCTCACATTATTCCATCTGCCTGGAAGGCTTTCCCCCTTTCCACCAGGTGATATCCTCCAAAGCTCAGCTCGTGAAGCCTGGGACAAATCCAGCAAGGTATCATCTGTTCTTGGAGCACATTGTTAACCCTTTTATAACCCCTGTGTGTTAAGGGCTGTAATACTTAATTATCTGTCTCATCAGGCAACCTGAGATTCCTGGAGGGCCAGGCTCCTGACTGACTCATCTCTGTCACCCAGCACATAGTCCAGTACCTGAGCCGTAGATTCATTCTGCTTGCATCAAGTCCAGTTTAACTAGTACCCCATCTAGAATAACTCCACTTTTGCTGCTTCCCACTAGCCTGGGGTCATCACACACCAAAGCATTTCTGGGTTGTGGGTGAGTCACAGGAAGACCTGGTTATCCAACAGCCAATGCCAGGGCAAAGCCTCAAGGAAGAGACACACCCAGGCCATACCCACACATTTGGAGTGCAGTGGTTTCTCTGGAGTCTGTTTACAGCACACATGTTACACTGAGGATGATGTTTTGATGAACTGCTTCAAAATATTTTTCCATACCAAAATTCATCGGGCTGAAGGTCCTCCCCCTTAACTCAGAAAATCAAGCTTTAGGGCACCTGGCTGGCTCAGTTGGTTGAGCAGCTAACTTTGGCTCAGGTCATGTTCTCGCAGTTCATGAGTTCAAGCCCAGTATCCAGCTCTGTGCTGACAGCTCAGAGCCTGGAGCCTGCTTCAGATTCTGTGTCTCCTTCTCTCTCTGCCCTTCCCCGGCTCGCACTCTGTCTCTCTCTCTCAAAAATAAATAAAACTTTTTAAAAAATTTTTAAAAAGACAATCATGCCTTGACATCTAAGGCTGATTTAGAAATCATTTTCTGTCTGGCTTCTCTTTATTTATGACCATTTCTGCTTCCACAGCATGTTTTTTCCCCTGTTCCAGAAAAAAGGAAAGAAAGAAAGAAAGAAAGAAAGAAAGAAAGAAAGAAAGAAAGAAAGAAAAGAAAAGAAAGAACGAACAAATCCTGGAGACTTTTGTTTGTATTTCTCAAGGAGCAATGTGAGGCTTTGCTAAGCAACTGTGTTGATGCAAAGAGCAGAGAAGAGGAGGTGGGGGCAGGGGAAAGGCATTTAATACCATTTCTTTACACACACACACACACACACACACCACAAATTACCTCCATTATTCTAGCTCCATTATTCTAGCCACTGACCTCAGACAATACAAGACTCTGGACCATGGTAGCCTTTCCTTTAAAAAGAGAGTAAAAATACTTAGCCAACCTAAGAACGTCTTAGGGTCCCTTCCAGCTTCCTGATGCTACAACTCCACTTTCACACCCAAAGATAGAAACCCAAATGTAGTTTAAATAGTCATTGAGTCCAATGAGACACTAAGGGACGCAAATTCAGAGGCTGAGAGCCGGATATCCCAAAGCTGATTCTGATTTGCCTTTGAACAGTCCACTTTATCTCTCCAATGGCAAGAGGCCAACAGAGAAATAAATATTGGAGAAAAGAGGATCCTTAGTTTGGAACACTTAAAGGCTAAGAATATTGGAAGCCCCATGATTCTGACGTGAGAAGTGTTCAAGAAAAAATTATTCCAACACTTGCTAAACTCGTAAGGAAGACTTTATTCAAAACTTTGCAAAGTCTAGACAGCAGAGAGTTGTAAAGCAAAGATAGCAGAGGAGCTTGGGATTTCAGCCAAGAAGCAGAGTGAGGGAGTTAGTGGATAGAAAATTACTAACAAGACTTCCAGGGTAGGGGGTTTCTTGCTAAACTGACCTAGTAGGACTCCTGGCTAAGGGCAGGTCAAGGATTTACACATCAAAGGTGGGGAGTGAAGAACTTGATCAGATATCAAGGGTCAGGGATTCAGACTAAACTGACCTTGGCAGGATTCTGGCTAAGGCTGGACTGGGCAGGCAGAAGACACTTTGGGGCCCAAAGGTGAGGCTTATCCAGAAAGAAGGCTTGGAGGAGAGGCACCTGGCTGGCTGACTCAGTGGAGCACCTGACTCTTTATCTCAGGATCCTGAGTTCAAGCCCCACTTTGGCTGTGGAGCCTACTTAAAAAAAAAAAAAAAAAAAAAGGAAAAAGAAAAAAAAAAAAAGAAAGAAGGCTTAGAGGAGCCTGACCCAAAGTTTGGTCAAGGAGTCTTTGTCAGGAACTAATACTAACTTCCTGCACTCTGCCCCTCCTCGCTGGTTAAAGGAACTAACACTCAGAAAACATTTAAAACACCCTCAAAATATTTTTTTTTAATGTTTATTCATTTTTGAGAGAGAGAGCAAGCAGGGAAGGGGCAGAGAGGGGGACAGAGGATTCAAAGCAGGCTCTGAGCTGTCAGCACAGAGCCCTATGAGTGGCTTGAACTCATGAACCACAAGATCATGACCTGAGCTGAAGTTGGAAGCTGAACCGACTGAGCCACCCAGGCACCCCAATCCTTTTTTTTTTTTAAATAATCTCTACCCCTAATGTAGGGCTCAGGGCTCAAACTCACAGCCCTGAGATCAAGAGTCACATGTTCTACCCACTGAGCCATTCAGGTGCCCCTATAACCCTATTTTTGTTTGGGGAGGGGGAACTGGAATTTTATCATTATATTACAAAAGATTATTTCTAGAAGGTGGAATTGCAAGCAATTTTTATTTCTTTCTTTGAGTTTTTCTATACTTACCAAAAAAAAATTTTTTTAAGGCCCCAATAATGTTTACTTTAAAAGAAGTGAAGGCAGCTGGCTCTCCTGCACTGGGGCCATCGGTGCCACTAAGCCTTCTAAACAAAATGAAGAGACTCTGTCATTCCACTTACCCATTGAACTTGGGGTCAGAGGGCAGGTCTCAGAGCTGGAAAAAATTACTTCCAGAAGGAAAGCTGCAACGCCAGCCTGTTTAAAAAACATGCAATGAAGTGCCCTGGAACCAGAGCAAGTCAGCAAAATTCTTATTATCTGAAACATGGAAAATCAAAATTAACTCTTTCCCTACACCTTAAAAAAAAAAAAAAAAAAAAAAGGAATAAAGTATGCAGGCCTAAGGCAAGATGCCAAACTTAGTTTCAGGATTTTAAAGGAGAAACCACTTCTCTTTAGTTTTATTACAGCACAGGGTATAAAGCTGGGCCTCATATCCATTATTTCCATGCAAATCCCTTCAAAAATGAGTTGGCCGCACTCCAGATGCCCAGATCTCAAAGGAACTCTGTTTCCAGTGAGGCCCCTACCCTGTAGCTAGGAGTCTCTTTTCTCTACTTTCTTTTTTTTTCTTTTTTAATTTTTTTAATGTTTCTTTTTGAGAGAGAGAGAAAGTGCAAGTGGGGGAGAAGCAGGGAGAGAGGGGGCAGAAGATCCCAAGCAGGCTGCACACGGACAGTGGTGAGCCTGATGTGGGGCTCTAACCCAGGAAACATGAGATCATGACCTAAGCTGAAGTCAGAGCTTTAACTGACTGAGCCACCCAGGTGCCCCTCTTCTTTGCTTTCGTATGAAGGGAAGGGAGAAAAGATGCTGTCTTTTCCGTCACACACTGAAATTGTCTTGGATTGGGGAACAAACTATTGCTTTGTCCCTTCTCACAAGCTACCTGTTACCAGTTGTTTAAGCTTCTTAACAGGAATGCAGGATTACCTCATGTTCATCTGTACCTTCTAGAATCCTCCCCCCCCCCCCCCCCCCCCCCCCGCCAACCCCAGCATGGCTCAAAAGCCAGACAACGGTTCTCTGAACAAGATGGTTAAAGAACAACTGTGTGATACGGAACGACTGGATGTTCAAGTCAGTGCTAACCAACCCTGGTTTGGGACTGCATGGATGCAGTTCATTCAGCGTTCACTAGAGCATCCAAATAGAACAGGAGGCTTTGTAGAAGTACCTATAATACAACAAGAAAAAGTACTTGGGGCGCCTGGGCGGCTCAGTTGGTTAAGCATCGTGAGTTTGAGCCCTACATCGGGTTCTCTGCTGTCAGCGTGGATTCAGCTTCCAATCCTCTGTCTCCCTCTCTCTCTTTCCCTCTCCCCCTTCTCTCCTGCTCTCAAAAATAAGGAAAAAAAGAAAGAAAAAAAATACTTATTGAGCCTGCTAAATCCCAGGTGCTGCTTTGGTTAATAAAGAGGAAGACACAGGGGTGCCCTGGGGGCTCAGTCGGCTGAGCGTTGAGCTGCCAACTCTTGATTTCAGCTCCAGTCATGATCTCATGGTTTGTAGGGTCAGGCTCTGAGCAGACAGTGCGGAGCCTGTGTGGGATTCTCTCTCTCTCTCTCTCTGCCCTTCCGCTGCTCTCTCTCTCTCTCTCAAAATAAATAAGATGTTTAAAATAAAGAGGAAGACACAAAGATGGAGGAAACATTTCCATTCACTCAGATAGCTGGCAATCTAGTGTTTTTCAAAACATCAGAGCCTTGGGGCTCCTGGGTGGCTCCTGGTTGAGCGTCTGACTTCGGCTCAGGTCATGATCTCACAGTTTGTGAGTTCGAGCCCCACATCTGGTTCTGTGCTGACAGCTTGGAGCCTGGAGCCTGCTTCAGATTCTGTGTCTCCCTCTCTCTCTGCCCTTCCCCTGCTCATGCTCTGTCTCTCTCCCTCTCAAAAATAAATAAGAAAATTAAAAAAAAAATCAGAGCCTTCATAACAAATTTATGGTGAGAAAAACAAAGCAGGGGAAGAGCATAAAGTAAAAAGAATGAGCTATTAACTAATGCAATGGCTAGTGTAGACCTTACTTGGATCCTAATTTGAACAAACCAAATGCGAAACAATTATGAGAAATTTGAACACTGACGGGGTATTTGATACAAAGAACAAAAGGAAAAACAAAGGGATACATGAATGTGATTTATGAAGAAATGAATATGTTCTGAAAATACTTCCACCTTAAAAAAAAATCAGCGTGTTGGGTAAGCTGTTTGGTGATTTTTTTCTTTTCTGAGCTTCAGTAAAAATGATTACTAACCCTCAGTCATCACCTCCTACAATAAGGTATATCCGGTAGCAGAGAGCTTATAAAATATACTTGCCAATAAGTTGCAAAAACACTAACAATTTTTTAAGTTTATTTATTTATTTTGAGAAAGAGAGAATATGTGCACAAGAGGGGGGGTGGGGACAGAGAGAGAGAGGGAGAGAGGGGGGTAGAAAGAGAGAGAGGGAGAAACAGCAAAAAGAGAGAATCCCAAGCAGGCTCCACACTCTCAGCACAGAGCCCAATGTGGGACTCGAACCCACAAACTGTGAGATCATGACCTGAGCCGAAATCAAGAGTTGGATGCTTAACTGATCCACCCAGGCACCCCCCAAAACATTAACATTTTAAAATAACATCTTTGAAGGAGAAACATTTCCGTTTTCCAATAAACTCTGGGATCATACTTTCCCCACCCACCAGAAAGAAAGAAAGAAAGAAAGAAAGAAAGAAACCCAGGAAAGAAAAAGAATAGCATTGGCAAAACAAAAAGAAAGGGTGTGACCCTTCAAATAGAGATAGGAGGCTACAAATTTTGGTCTTGCTCCCAGGATGGTGACATTGCTCCTCTTACTAGGACAAAGAATCACATTGAGAATATTAAGATTTATGTGTTTCCTTTAACTTAACTAATTTCCATTCCACATACATAACATTGCTTGTGTTGACTTACACTCCTAGAATAGACTCAGGAAATCTAATATAGCTAAAAGGAACTTTGTTTCATTTGTTTCTGTTCCTCCCCATTCTGTCAAAACACACTGGATAAAGAGACCGAGGCCCGCGGAAGTTAAGCCAGTGCTCAGGGTTCCACAGCTCAGTCACTAACTAGCTGGCGTGGGAGCGAGGGAAAGTTCCAAGTCTTGGTCAGAAGCAGAGGTCAGCAGTGCTTGCTCCCGTAGCACATATACCGAAATTGGAATGATACAGAGATTAGAATGGCCCCTGAGCAAGGATGACACACAAATTTGTGAAATGTTCCACATTTTTTGGGTGATATAAAGGGGGTTCAGAGTACACACATCTTGATGAGCAGCGAGAAATGTATGGAATTACTGAATCATTATATTGATTCTAATATAATAAAACTAGTATAACACTGTATGTTAATTATACTTGAATTAAAAAAGAATTATGGGGGCATCTGGGTGGCTCAGTCAGTTGAGCGACTGACTCTTGATTTCAGTTTCAGCTCAGGTCATGATTCCAGGGTCGTGGGACCAAGCCCCAGGTCAGGCTCCTTGCTGAACATGGATTTCTTTCTCCCTTTGCCCTTCTCCTCCACTTGCTCTCTCTCTCTCTCTCTCTCTCTCTCTCTCTCAAATTAAAAAAAAAAGAATTATGGCCTAAAAATAAAATAAAATAAAATAAAATAAAATAAAATAAAATAAAATAAAATAAAACAGAGGTTGCAAATTATGGGTGGTAGGCCAAATCTGGCCCACTGCCTGTTTTTGTATGGCCTGTAAGCTAAAGGTAATCTTTATATTTTTAAATGCTTGAAAGGGAAAAAAAAGGAAGACTATTTCTTGACATGTGAAAATTATATAAAACTCAATTTTTCACGTCCCTACTGTTGTGTTGGGAGATCGGCACATGCATTCACATATGTATGCTATGTGGCTGCGTTTGTCAGTCGAGTTGAGTGGCTCCAACAAAATCTGTATGGTCTGCAAAACCTCACCTATCTCTGTCTCCTCTCTGGCCCTTTACAAAAAAAGTTTGCAGAATCCTCGTCGAGAGGCCTATCCGCGCCAAGACTGCTTTGCAGAACAGGGCCAGACGTATGGCAAGGATCATTCCTTAGTGCACACACGACAGGCCTTCAGACCTCCCGGATCTAGTCCGTTGCTTTACATGTTCGATGCCGCTGAAGAGGGGAGAACTGGTAGCTGCCCCCTCGGTGTCCTTCAGCCGACATGCGGAGCTGAGATGGGGTAATTTAGTTTCTGTTCTCACTGCCTACTCAATCACGGGCTCTCAGTGAAGCCTGTCAACAGGGAGACCAATTAGTGCCAATTTCTGTGTAAAAGGCGTTTCCTTCAGGCAAGACTGAGATCACCACTTCATTTCACACAAACAATTCAGGGTCACAAGGTTAACCCGGGTTAGATTCAAACCAAGGCTTAAAAAGTGCAAGGCAGCCTGCTTACCAATCCTTAGAGCTCTCCAGACTCCTTAGGAAAAAAGTGCCAAAGAATTCACCTCATTTACCAGACGGGGACCTAACACTTTGGGGGTAAACAGCCAACAGGCCTTGCAAATTTAATACCCCTCTACAAGATTACCCCCAGATTTCCCACAGATGTTTACGGCAAACTTTATTCAAGCCCTGTGTAGCAATCAGTTTCCTTGGAATTCAAAACCACCAGAGAGCAGGCCCTCTACTTCAGAAAACTGAATTTTTTAGGAAATCAGAGAACTCCAAGGGCCAGTGAGTTCTCAAAGCACATTTCTTTCTTTCTTTTTTTTAATGTTTATTATTTTTGAGAGAGAGAGAGAGCAGGGGAGGGGCAGAGGACCTGAAGCAGGCTCTGCACTGACAGCAGACAGAGCCTGATGTGGGTGGGGCTCGAACTCACGAACCTTGAGATCGTGATCCAAACTGAAGTTAGACATTTAACTGACTGAGCCACCCAGGCGCCCCTCAAAGCACATTTCTTACGAGTGTAAATATCCTTTTGCATGAGGGGAGAAATGCATTTATAGGCAAACTTGTTTTATAGTAGATTGTCTAAAAGTTTACTGTAAATAAATTTGCGTGTGTATGTTAGAACATTTTAATAAGATGAGCAGAGCAAACCCTTTGGTAGATCATTTCATAAAGAATATCTCTTTTTAGGGCACCTGGGTAGCTCAGTCGGTTGAGCGCCCAAATTTGGCTCAGGTCATGATCTCACAGCTCAGGCATTCGAGCCCAACATTGAGCTGTCAGCACAGAGCCCACTTCGGATTTTCTGTCCCTCTCTCTCTGCCCCTTCCCCGCTTGCACTCTCTCAAAAGTAAATCTTTTTTTTTTTTTTTTAAAGAATATCTCTTTTCTTTTTTGAGAACTCGTAGTTATGTTATTCAAAAGAATCACATTGTTTTTATTTTTTTTTAATTTTTAACATTTATTTATTTTTGAGAGACAGAGCACCAGTGGGGAAAGGGCAGAGAGAGAGGGAGACACAGAATCTGAAGCAGGCTCCAAGCTTTGAGCTGTCAGTACAGAGCCTGAAGCAGGGCTCGAACCCACGAACAGTGACAACATGACATGAGCCAAAGTTAGATGCCTAACCGACTGAGCCCTCAGGTGCCCCAAATCTCATTATTTTTAAAAATTAAAATGCCATTGATGTAATATAACTTGCTTATTCTACCTACATCAAAAAATTGTTCATTCTTACGTGAACAACTCCATGACATTCACGATATCAGGATTTTTTTTAAATCATTTTTTAAAGTTTATTTATTTTGAGAGAGACAGAGAGAGTATGAGCTGGGGAGGAGAAAGGGAGAGAGAGAGAGAGAGAGAGAGAGAGAGAGAGAGAGAATCCCAGGCAGGCTCTGCAGAGTCAGCACAGAGCCCGACAAGGGGCTCCAACTCACAAAACTGTCACGATTTGTTTTAACGTCAGTCGAGATCTGCCACGATTTGTTTTAACGTCAATGTAGCCTTTTTTCATTTGCCTAAAATTTCATTTATATTTTGAATATTAACAGTGTACATACACCCACAGTGTACCCGCTGCTCAGAAGAATTTGAAGCCAATAATTGTTTTCTAATTCCTCACGGATATTCAAATTGCCAAATGATGGTAAGTAATTCACACTAGCAGACAACAGGAAAAGAATTCTTTTAAACTGATTACAATCGCTCAGAAAGGAGATTTGCTGGGGTTTTGTAATTTTTTAAATTTTGATTTAGTTTTATTTTTGGGGGGAGACAAAGCATGAGTAGGGAAGGGGCAGAGAGAGAGAGAGAGAGAGCGAGAATCTTAAGCGGGCTCCAGGCCCAGAAGGGAGTCTGACGCAGGACTCATCTCACAGTCGTGAGATCATGACCTCGGCCAAAATCAAGAGTCACGAAGGCTCTGGGGGCACCTGGGTGGCTCAGTCAGTTAAGCATCCAACTTTGATTCAGGTCATGATCTCACAGTTTGTGGGTTCAAGCCCCAGATTGGGCTCTCCACTGTCAGCGCAGAGCCCACTTTGGATCCTCTGTCTCCATCTCTCTCTCTGCCCCTTCCCGCTCCCTCTCTCTCTCTCAAAAATAAACCTTAAAAAAAAGAGTTGAGGGGCGCCTGGGTGGCGCAGTCGGTTAAGCGTCCGACTTCAGCCAGGTCACGATCTCACGGTCCGTGAGTTCGAGCCCCGCGTCAGGCTCTGGGCTGATGGCTCGGAGCCTGGAGCCTGTTTCTGATTCTGTGTCTCCCTCTCTCTCTGCCTCTCCCCTGTTCATGCTCTGTCTCTCTCTGTCCCAAAAATAAATAAAAAACGTTGAAAAAAAAAAAAAAAAAGAGTTGAAGACTTAACCGATTGAGCCACCCAGGTGCCCCTAATTGATTTTTTAAAAAATCCTTATTTTTGAGAGAGAGCACGCATAAGTGGGGGAGGGGTGGAGAGGGGGGGACAGAGGACCCCAAGCAGGCTCCGTGCTGACAGCAGAGAGCCCGATGTGGGGCTGGAACTCAAGAAACGCAAGATCACATCTGATACAGCCAAAAGGTCAAGAAGCGATGATGAACCGTGAGATCATAACCTGAACTGAAGTCAGATGCTCAACCTATTGAGCCACAAAGGCAGCCCTGATTTTTTTTTTTTTAAGTTTATTTTTGAAAGAGAGAGAGAGAGAGAGAGAGAGCATATTCATATGTGAGTGGGGAAGGGGCAGAGAGAGAGAGAGAGAAGGAGAGAGAGAATCCCAAGCAACGTCCATGTCGTCATGCTGTTGTGGAGAAGATACGGATTGTTCAAGGTCTAAGAGGTGAGTGTCAGCTCTCAGCAGCACTCTCCCTTCATAATACTTGGGGCTGTTCTCTCACTGGAGATTGGAGCTTTCCCTCCATTTTATATTTGTGTATTTTTGGTAGGTATGAAGAGAATCATGAGCAAATATGACTTTGTTTCACAATTTTTAATTCAACATACCATTCCCCACCCCAAATGTTTGGGACAGCCGCTTGCTAAGCATCCGGAATGAAGAGGTGTGCTCTCTTAGCTTTCATCCATCCACTTTTCATCTTCAAACATTTTATGTACATGTGATTTTTTCATCATGGTTGATAACATCTCCATTCTTCGACCCCAAGCTCAACATTTGCAAAGGAAAAGGGGAAACCACAAAGGACTTCTGTGAAACAAAGTGCCTTACTCAGCTGGTTGTGAAACAGCAGTATAGAAGCCCTATATGAAGTTTATGGTAGGAGGGCACCCAGCTGGCTCCGTCAGTAGAGCATGTGATTCTTGATCTTGGAATCCTGAGTTTAAGCCCCACATTAGGTGTAAACTTACTTAAAAATAAAATTATGGGGGCGCCTGGGTGGCTCGGTCGGTTAAGTGTCCGACTTTGACTCGGGTCATGATCTCACAGTGTGTGAGTTCGAGCTCCACGTCGGGCTCTGGGCTGACGGTTTCAGAGCCTGGAGTCTGCTTCAGACTCTGTGTCTCCGTCTCTATTCCTCCCCCACTCACACTCTATGTGCCTCTCAAAAATAAGTACACATTAAAAAAATATTTTAAACAATTAGGATAGGAACCATGTTAAGTGCCAAGGAAACACTCTGAGCAGGAAAAAAGAGGACAGATGTGTGAACCTGTTACTGAAGCAGCAACATATGAGTTTCTGATCAGTTCATCATAGCTACATCATTCTTTGTTTTTAAGTTTTTTTTTCCCTAATATTTACTTATTTTGAGAGGAGGGGGAGAGAGAGGCAGAAAGAGAAGGAGAGAATCCCAAGCAGGCTCAATGCTACCAGCACGGAGCCTGACATGGGGCTCAATCTCATGAACCTGTGAGATCATGACCTGAGCTGAAACCAAGAGTTGGACGCTTAACCGACTGAGCCACCCAGGCACCGCACCCACAGCTACCTCATTCTTAAACCACATCGATCGTTAACTGCTTTTCCAAAAATAGCATAGGCTCTCAAAGAAGAATTTATAGTAAATTTCTCCGAATTCCAGTTCATAATGAAAAGAATCCAAGACATCTTGTTTTTATTTGGTATCTCTCATGAGAATTAAGAAAAACAATCCAAATGTTTTCACTTCCTTAAAAAGCCGGGGAGAGACTGCAGCTAGTGTTACATGGTTTGGCAGGCAAACATTCCTCACAGTCCAAGTGTGATCTGAGCTAGGTCCCCACGGTTTTGGTTCATTGCCAAAGTATTCTCAGCTGCAAAGTGGGAGGATGAGAAAAAGCCCTACCTTGTAACCTGAAAAGGTGACTGAATGAAAGATGATTTAGGGTAAGGACTGGGGTAAGAAAGGTGTAAAACAATATTGAAATAAGATTAAGATTATACAGTATACTTTGAAACATAGATTTTATGAAATAAATATCATTTCTTACATCTATCTTAGAACTATAAATATCTATCTTATTTACACAACATTCCAGAATTATGTCACAATTTTTTTCTTATCCAAACCTTTTTGGTTATGATTTATATTTCCTCTATCGTCCTCTCAATTAAAGTTTGAATGTAAAACCACTTTCATTTGAGACAGTGTTGTCTTGAAAGTACTCAGTAAAGCTTTGAGCATCTTTGCAGTGACTAGAACAATGTAGTTATCTATGGGATTACATCATTTAGGGATAATATATATTTGCTCAAAGTAATTTACATTAAATTTGAATCATTATGTTGTATACCTGAAACTAATGTAACATTGTGCATCAACCAGAATAAAAAAAGAAAAAAATTGGGGCGCCTGGGTGGCCCAGTCGGTTGAGTGGCTGACTTCGGCTCAGGTCATGATCTCGCGGTCCGTGAGTTTGAGCCCCGCGTCGGGCTCTGTGCTGACAGCTCAGAGCCTGGAACCTTTTTCAGATTCTGTGTCTCCCTCTCTCTGACCCTCCCCTGTTCATGCTCTGTCTCAAAAATAAATGTTAAAAAAAAAAAAGAAAAAAAAAAAGAAAAAAATTAATACTCCCTTTACAAATGGGAAGCATTTTAAGATGGGTGAGATGACACTTAGTTACTGCAAAAAAATAAAATAAAATAAATAATAAAATAAATAAATAAATAAATAGTTACTGCAAGAAATAGCTCTGAGCCTGCAGCTTAGACTTTCAACTCTGCTGTTATCTTAATAAAGAGTTTTACTGTCAATATAAGTACTATTAAATCACAGCTGGCCCGAATCAGCATTTTTTTTCTTTTTAGTGTGGAATAGAGCTGAAGGTTGAACTCCTGATTTTTTTTTTTTTTTAATTGCACCAAAAATCCATTTTAGTTTGCTAGGTCAAATCAATCCTTCATATCTACACTGACTAAACCCCACCCACCATACCTTTATTAGTTAAGTTTCTCTCTTTTATACTGTGACACTTCGACTTTTTACTTTTTACGACTGCCATTTTGGATATAGGTAAAATTAACAGAGTAACTGCCAATCCTCTCAATAATTATAACAGAAGTGTATGTGTGACTTCATAATCTTGGGCAATGGAATCAAAAGAAGTGATGACTTTCTTCTATTCAAGCAGATAAAGACTGGCTTTCAGGAAACAGGAACTGATCTGCTATTTATTAAAGAGAAATCTTTACTTATAACAAATCCTTAATAATTAAAAAAATTTTTTTTAATATTTATTTATGAGACAGAGAGAGACAGAGCATGAACAGGGGATGGTCAGAGAGAGAGAGAGAGACACAGAATCCGAAGCAGGCTCCAGGCTCCGAGCTGACAGCACAGAGCCAGATGTGGGGCTTGAACTCATGGACCACGAGATCATGACCTGAGCCGAAGTCAGACGCTCAACTGACTGAGCCACCCAGGCGCCCCACAAATCCTTAATAATTTAAAACAAAAGTACTGCTGGAACTATGCTGAATGCACAGGAAAACAAGAAGCTTGTGGATCATAGCTTCTACCTCTAGGCTTCAATTTCCTCAATTTATCTGCAGGCGGCTGGAAGGCACAGGCAACCGAGAGCTAAGGTTGCCTTACCTTAAAATAGATGCAAATTAACTACGGAGCCATACCTTAAAATAGATGCAAATTAACTACGGAGCTAAAGAATTAACTTTAGAATGGTACACGTCTCATTTTATTCCAAATTCCAATTCTTTTTCTCCTCCTCCCCCTCCTCCTTCTTTTTTTAATGTTTATTTATTTTGAGAGAGAGAGAGATTGAGCACAGGCAGGGGAGAGGCAGAGAGAGGGAGGGAGAGAATGTGAAGCAGGCTCCGTGCAGTCAGTGCAGAGCCCAACGGGGGGCTCTCACAAATCATGATATCATGACCTGAGCCCAAATCAAGAGTCAGACACTTAACCGACTTAGCCATCCAGGTGCCCCTCCAAATTCCAATTCTTACAGTAATGGTTGATACTCTTCTGGAAACAGTAGCTAAAGGTTAAACATTCACCTCTTGTAAACATTTCCAAAAGCCAAGTGACTGCCTCCTGAATTTGCAAAGCTGATAAAAACTCTGGGATAAATAACAGATGGTTTGGGAAATGGCTTAAGTGTATCCCAAGGCTAGTATATTTTATACCTTAAGGAAGAATGGTTCAAAGTAGGTTTTAATTAAATATTTATGTTATAGCCAGAAACAGCAAGTGTTCTTTGTATGGCCAGGGACTGGCTTTCAACAGGTCTATCTATCTCAGCAAGGAAATGAATGGGCATTAAATATTTATTCTATACATGTTAAAAGTAGATTCTGCTTTTTCCCTGCCTGAAGGAAGATAAAAAAGGCTAGAGATAACCAGTGAGCTGCATTTGGAAATATAATATTAAAAAAAAAAAAAAAGGAAATATAATCTCATAAAAAGACTGGGAAGCCAGGTTCAAGTAGGAAGCAAACTTGAGGTTTTACTAAGGCAAGATGATGCGAAATATTAAACCCTATGCCATTTATCTGAATTATTCAATAAAGGAATAACTTTTTTGGTTGCATTTTCTCACCTTTAGAATGGGGAAATATGATCAAAAGAATTTTTTTCTGCAGCATAAATGTTATAAAAAGAGTCAACAGGCCCAAGATGGAGTCATTTGTGCTAAGTCCACATCACCAAATCAAGACTTAATGCCAACTTAATTATAGTTTTAACTTTTCCCAGAAGTAGAAACTTAAACTAGTCAATCTGGAATTATCTAGTCAACTCTAAATGAGGCAATCTGCTTGAATGACCCCTGCCATCTCCTAAAGGAAGGTGACCTCGCCACAAATAATCCACTTCGCTAGGAGGCTTCCTTGTCCCACCCCCAGCTCTTTGGAATTCCTTTAAAAAAAAATTTTTTTTTGTTTGTTTAATGTTTATTCATTTTTGAGAGACAGAGTGCAAGATGGAGTGGGGCTGAGAAAGAAGGAGACACAGAATCTGAAGCAGGCTCCAGGCTCTGAGCTGTCAGCACAGAGCCCGACGAGGGGCTCGAACTCACGAGCCATGATATCATGACCTGAGCCCAAGTCGGATGCTTAACCGACTGAACCACCCAGATGCTCCTGGAGTTCCTTTTCATTTGCTAGATGGAATGCTACCTGATTCATAAATCATTGAATAAAGCCAATAAAATCTTTAAAATTTTCTTAGTTGAATTTTGTGTTTATACTAATTGCTGTATCAAGTCTCCAAACTTCTTTTTTTCATGTCTCTAAACTTTTATATGACTATTCCAAAGGAGAATTTGGAATTAATTAGCAAACTAATCCCAAGACCATCTTTTGGTTTATTCTGAATTAGAAAATTTAGAATGATCATGAACCATAGGGCATGCAAATTCCTCATATTTTGTCTCTTTAGATGTGAGAAAATTGCAATAACCTCCATTTAATGGCTTTCCATAGATTACACTTCAAGTTATTCCCTGCTCAAAGGGGCGCCTGTCTGGCTCAGTCCGTAGAACATGCAACTCTTGTTCTTGGGGTGGTAAGTTTCAGTCATTTTGGGTGTAGAGTTTACTTAAAAAGAAAAAAAAAAAGTAGAGCACCCGGGTGCCTCAGTCTGTTGAGTGTCCAACTTCAGCTTGGGTCATGATCTCATGACCTTGCAGTTTGTAGGTTCGAGCCCCCTCATCAGACTCTGCTGTCAGCACAGAGCCTGCTTCAGATCCTGTCTCCCTCTCTTGCTGTCTCTTCCCCACTCAGCACTCTCTCAAAAATAAGTAAACATTAAAAAAATAAAGCTATTCTCGCATTTCATGAAGCTTCATTTGACTGAACTACAATGGTACAATATCAATTATTGTTGGATCACATGCATATGTAACCAAAGTTGAAACTTCCACCCGATTTAGTAGTTCAGAGAGTTTTTATTTTTTTAAAAAAATTTTTTTTTTCAACGTTTATTTATTTTTGGGACAGAGAGAGACAGAGCATGAACGGGGGAGGGGCAGAGAGAGAGGGAGACACAGAATGGGAAACAGGCTCCAGGCTCTGAATCAGCCCAGAGCCTGACGCGGGGCTCGAACTCACGGACCGCGAGATCGTGACCTGGCTGAAGTCGGACGCTTAACCGACTGCGCCACCCAGGCGCCCCAGTTCAGAGAGTTTTTAGGGCAAAGGTCATGAAAATACAAATAAACACCAACTACAAAAAAATGTTTGGAAAAAGTCCAAATCTGAAGTTAAATTAATCCCCCAACTTGAGAACCTAGAACAAACTTCATACAAAGAGGTACCCTCTTAGCCATATGTTAATAACAACATTGGCTATTGTTACAGCCAATAACAGTATTGCCTTTAGTGGCTACTGCAGTAGTGCAATAAAGGATAGAAATTAACATGATTATATGACATTCTTTGATGTTATGTCCAAGGCACATGCATCCTAAAACTGATGAATTAGAAAGCCATCTGTTCTCAAGACTCTTTAAAACAATGTCAAGAGCCAAATATTTAAAAGATGATTGAGATATCTAAACCTAGACTTAAAAAATTTTAAGGTTTAAACACCTTCGCTAAGAATAGATGTTTTATTTATTCGTGTTTATATATTTTTGAGAAAGGGAGGGAGAGAGAGAGAGAGAGCACATGAACAAGGTGGGGATGGGCAGGGACAGAGGAAGACAGAGGATCTGATGTGGGGCGTAAACCCACGAATCATCAGATCATGACCTGAGCCACAGGCTTAATTGAGTGAGCCACCCAGACACCCCATGATTAGATGTTTTAAAATATCCACTTAGGGGTGCCTCAGTCGGTTAAGCGTCCAACTTTGGCTCAGGTCATGATCTGACAGTGTGTGGGTTTGAGCCCTGCATTGGGCTCTGTGCTGACAGCTCAGAGCCTGGAGCCTGCTTAGTATTCTGTGTCTCCCTCTCTCTCTGCTCCTCCCCAGCTGGCACACACTCTCTCTCTCTCAAAAAATAAACATTAAAAAAATGTTTTTCTTAAAAAAAATTTTTTTAACATTTATTCATTTTTGAGAGAGTGTAAGGGGGAGAGGGGCAAAGAGAGGGGGACACAGAATCAGAAGCAGGTGCCAGGCTTCCAGCTGTCAGCACAGAGCCCAACACAAGGCTCGAACCCAATGAACCATTAGCTCATGACCCGAGCCCGAGTCAGACGCCCAAGCACCTGAGCCACCCAGGCGCCCCTAAAAAATTTTTTTTTTACAATATCCACTTAGAGGGCACTTAGGTGGCTCAGTCAGTTAAGCATCTGACTTTGGCTCAGAGCCTAGAGCCTTTTTCAGATTGTGTCTCCTTCTCTCTGCATCTTGCACTCTCAAAACTAAACATTAAAAAAATTTTTTTAAATATATTAAGATGTTTATACATATTTTGAATAAATAGTGGTGTGAACCCAAATGCTCCCACCCACATAAAGCTCTTGTCTTCAAACTGATCCATTTCCCTGGAACTGAGATTTTTCAGTCCACAGCCTAGAGGATTACTACCTCCTCATCCCCTTTATTCTCTCCACTCACCAGATTATACTTTCGGGCAATGATGTCAGCCTGTACACGGGAATCTGGACTATCAGCCTGCCCTGGGTTGGGTCTGGGGGAGTGGCACAGTTGGGATGACCCCCACATCACCAGATTCATTGATTATCGACATATTCTAGTTCCTTAAATGCTCGATGGAGCAACATTTTAGGATTTATCTAATTTAGCCAAATAAAGTTTCTCCCACCATTTGCTTTGCCCAGTTCAAAGCAATTTCTCTAGGGGGTCCTAACTAGTCCTGGAAGCTCCCCTTCTGCTTCAAGGAGAGAACACAGCCTTTTCAGTTGAGGTTTCAAAGGATGAAGCCAGTCTTGAAGAATAAATAGTCCCTTTAAATCCAGGCAGACGTTAGACTAACCTCTGGCTGGGGACACACAGAGAACCTGGAATCTGTGCCTTCGCACACAATTCACACCGCTTCAAGAGAACCTCCCCCATAGCTTGTTATTTGCCTAACTCTTGCCTTGCCATTTTCTTGACCTCTCCGTTGTCAAAAATACTTTGTTGCCTACTGTTTACCCCTCCCTCTGCTGACCATCTCAATTCTTTTTTTCCCCTCTCAGCCCAGCAACCCAGTGTTCTTGCCCAACCCAGCTGATCGGCCCCTTTACCACCTACCTGTTCTCCCAACCAAGCACTTAACCACCTTCACAAACTATTATGTCTGAGCATCCTGCTTGTCACCCATCCAACCACACACAGACACTCCACCTTAGATTATGTTCAGAATGATACCTCATAAGGGAATTATATAGTCATGTCAGCTTGAAGGTGAGAAGTGAAACAAAACACTATGAAGAAAATTGATTTTTCCCAGATCTGTTCAGTAGTTGTGACCCTTCTCATAAAAAAACTATCTCAAAGTAGCTTTTCAAAGTCAACATCCTGTAGGTTCCTAGACTTGCTTATCTAATGTAGAAATATTTACCCCTACAGAAAATGCTCAAATTGCTCAGATCATATCTCCAAGACAATTGCTATTTTCCTTGGAGTTAGTTTTAATGTTTTTTTTAGATTTTATTTTTTTAAGTAATCTCTACTCCCACCATGGGGCTTGACCTCACGACCCCAAGATCAAGAATCGCATGCTCCACCAACTGAGCCAGTTAGGTGCCCCCCTCCTTGGAGTTGTTTTTTAAAAATCACGCATTAATGGGGCACCTTCGGTGGCTCAGTCAGTTAAGCATCCGACTTCGGCTCAGGCCATGATCTCACAGTCTGTGAGTTCAAGCCCCGCATCAGGCTCTGTGCTGACAGCTTGGAGCCTGGAGCCTGCTTCAGAGTCTGTGTCTCCCTCTCTCTGCCCCTTCCCCACTCACACTCTGTCTCTGTCTCTCTCAAAAACAAATAAACATCAAAAAAAATGTTTTTAATGAAAAAAAAGCAGACATTAAGTAGGGAAACCTATTATATATACCTTAGTTAGGAGGGTCTCTAAGTACGTTAAGCTAGAACAGCATCAGGCCCCACCCCAAACCTTCTCAATCAGAAATTCTGAAAGTAGGCTTGGCCTATGAGTTTTAATTAGCCTGTCAGAAAAAAAGCAAAAACAAAAACAAAAGAACAGAAGCCTGTCAGGTGATTCTGATGAGTACCAGTTTGAAGTACCATGCCTTAGTTTAGGCATAATGATCACATTCACACTCCATCATTAACGGGCTCAAATAGGAGCTGACTCAGTGACTTAAGCAATATCCTGACTATCTAATAATATATGTTCTCTACATACACAAGAAAAACTAATAATTTATGGTCAAAAGTACTTTGGGATGTAATCTTCATTCATGTATAATAAGCTTGAGGCTTGTTTTTAAACTAGTGAACACCAAGAGAGCAGGTCAATATTACCCACAAGATGAATAGTAGGCAATAATTAATTTGACTTAATCCTGGTTTATACTCGATGTCTTGGTATAATTCTTGGCATCGTCCTCTCAAAAGAAGTTGCTGGTTTAACAATAAATTATGGTCTATATATCACCCATTCTATTAATATATCATAAAACAAGGTAGTGAAATGTGTCAATGATTCTTGAAACATTCTCATTATTCCATTAAGCTTCATCTAACAAAAACAATTAGTAAAGATATTCTTAGAAATTAATTCTAACTAACGTCAAAACAATCTGTTTATGAAATTATAGTGGGAAACACTTCTTTTCTGGAACCCACAGATACGGCAACTATACTGCAGTTAAATCAGGAAATGTGGTACACACTACATGGCCTATAGAGGAGCCTTTTACGGTGCCTCTACTTACTGTGTTCACTTCAATCCTTTGCTTAAAACCAATACATGTTTTTTGAACTTACTTGCGGACTTGCAAAGGTCTCCTGAGATGGGTATGCTGGGCTACAAAGGCTGCATCAAGGAAGTAGGTATAGGACTGTCACAGAGTACTCTGAAATCCCTTTTAGTATTAGGTCAAACTCTTATCTATAGTCCTCACTATAGTATTTTATTTTTTATTTTTAAATTTATTTATTTTTGAGGGAGAGATAGAGAGGAAGAGAGCACACATGGGGAAGGGGCAGGGAGAGAGACAATCCCAAGCAGCTGGAGCCCATTGTGGGGCTTGAACTCACATACAGTGAGATCATGACCTGAACTTAACCCAGGAGTCAGATGCTTAACCAACTGGGCCACCCAGGTGCCTCTAGTATTTTTTTTTTTTAGGTTTATTTATTTTGAGAGAGCGTGCACACGTGAGCTGGGCAAGGGCAGAGAGAGGAAGAGACAGAATCCCAAGCAGGCTCCATGCTGTCAGCAGAGACCCTGACACGGGGCTCGGATTCACAAACTGTGAGATCATGACCCGAGATGAGATCACCTGAGCCAAGATCAAGAACCAGACACGTAACCTACTGAGCCATCCAGGCGCCTCTCCACTATAGCATTTTTGATGAATTCTAGTCAGTATTCCAAAATATCAGGCTCTGAGTAGCCTCTCAAGGTCAATTAATACCTGGATTACAGAGAACTCGCCAAGGTTGGCTTGGATCCAGTCAACCACAAAAGAGATCATTCCTTTCCTGCTGGAATGTCAATAACTCTATCTAGATACCTAAACAGAATATCTTTACTGTTTGCTATATACAAGTACCACTACCTGTTTTCATCAAATTCTTTAATGCCTTTTGGGCATAGATATCCATGGGTAAATTCCCTAATACATTTCTGATAAATTTTGTCCACATTCTAATAAGCAAATTCATCCATAGTTAACACATTTCACATTTCTATCCATTCAAATGGATAATTTCCAAATGGTTTTTTGCTTTCTACATAATTATTGTACTTTTTTTTTTTTACCAGAAAGTGACCACCACTGTATGAAGGCACAACACAATTACATTGTCATTGTAGCAGAAATCCATTTTGTCCCCTTGATCTCAGGTAAGGCTCTGAGTTGTGGCCCAGAGACTAAGGCCTTGGAAATTTTCCCCCCAACTGAAGCACAGGGAAAGTTGAGACTCTTGGGGCTGTTGTGGTCTTTGGCCCTGTGTCCAAGTTAACTTGTCTCCACTGGTGCTAAAGATGGACATTAAAATTTACCAAAAATGTGAAAGCATCAAATGGCTTTCCTCTTGAGTCTACCTTTGGCAGTCTCCAAAGCTTGACCCCTCCACAAAGGTGCAATCCCATATCCTGCCAGTCTTAGGGTCTAGAGACAATGGCCCAGAGGTACACAATTGGGATATTCTCTGTGAATCATGCACCTGTGCAGAAGGTGAGGTGCAGTTACAAGTGACACACGCAGTACTACCATAAACTCTCAGAAGGCAGAGAGGGCAGGTAAAAAGGACATGAGCAACATCTGTCCGACCGAGTCCAGCCCGTGAAGTTCAGGGTGTTTATGTTTCTTTTGCTTTCCACTTACAGTAAGACAATGTTTTCCAAGGAATTACCATTGAAGAGTGAACTATTTAGGTTTCACTCTGCTGAAACATGAAAGACAAGGTGGAAAAGTCCTATGTTAGCTCTTAACTTTGCCACCATGATTCTGGAATTCCTTGGGACACAATTTGTTCAAGGTATTTATATAAGCTGTATCAATTATATAAAAATATTCTTCTATCTATAAAATTTATTGTCATCCCAAATCTGGTGTTATTCGATAAATACCAAATCACCTCTGAGATTTTAAAAGGCTATTAAGTGAATGTTAGTGAGAAGTTAATTCTAACTTTATGCTGAGCTATTCCCCCTTGATCACTTCTATAGATTGTTTACAGAAGGCATTCCAAATATTCTGAAATATCCTGTAACATTAATTCTCTGGTCTGCATTCAAAATTTTTATGGTTTTACCTTGCTATTTTCAGACAACTAAGGCCTAAATCTTTATTTCTCTAATATACAGTTTTGTTCATCTAGATTCTGAAGTTAAATTTTATCAAGAACAATAAAGATGCTGGGATTATTTGTACAACGTACTTCCACTGTCCCGTGATGGTTCATTATCAATTTCATCAGAAATAGAAGCAGGAAGTTCTTGGGGTACCTGGGTGGCTCAGTCAGTTAAGCGTTTGACTTTTGGCTCAGGTTATGATCTCACAGCTTGTGGGTTTGAGCCCTGCATCAGGCTCTGTGCTGACAGCTCGGAGCCTGGAGCCTGCTACGGATTCTGTGTCTCCCTCTCCGCCCCTCCCCTGCTTGTGCTCGATCTCCCTCCCTCCCTCTCTCTCAGAAATAAACAAATATTAAAAAAAAAAAAAAGCAGGAAGTTCTCCTTTACTAATAAAAGACCACTGATACCAAAGAATCAGCACTCTTTTACCACTTTAGAGGATGTTTTGCATTTTATAATAGGATTAATGTTATTTACTTCATCAGTAACATGATCCATTTATTCAAGCTACAAGACTTTATGATTAAGGTTATAGAATTGTTAGGATGAAAGGCAAGAGCACCTCAAACTTTCTTAAAGTGGCATACAAACGACTTCAAGTTGAATAATCCTACAGTTTCTGAATAAACACGGATTCATAAGAAAATATTAGTTATCTCTAATTCCAAGTTGTGATGTAATAGGTTGCTGTTGGGGATCAGACCAGGTGAAATATTTAAAAGTATGTGGCTGAGGGCCATCTGGATGGCTCAGTCGGTTAAGCATCCAACTCTGGCTCGGGTCATGATCATAGTTTGAGCCCCACATCATGGTCTCTGTTGTCAGCACAGAGCCTGCTTCAGATCCTCTGTCCCTCCTCTGCTCATGTTCTCTCTCTCTAAAATAAGTGTCCAACTTTGACTCAGGTCATGATCTCTTGGTTAGTGAGCTCGAGCCCTGTGTTGGGCTCTGAGGAGCCTGACTGGGATTCTGTGCTTCCCTCTCTGCCCCTCCCCCACTTGTACTCTCTCTCTCAAAAACGAACATTAAATTTTTTTTAAATTAAAAAATAAACATTAAAAAATATGTGAGTGAACAGTAGTATTTTGAGAGGAATGAAAAATGTACCTACTAAAGTCTAAGTGCCACTTAAAAGATTTTTTGTGTTGCTACATTTCTACCTTGACTTAGACAAATTTCAAAAAAACACCTGAAATTCTTAAAATTTCAATTGTTCTACAATGACCGAATCAAACAATAGAAATGCAAAAACAGGGGCACCTGAGTGGCTCAGTCAGTTTTAGTATCTGACTTCAGATCAGGTCATGATCTCAAGGTTCATGAATTCCAGCCCTGAACAGCCCAAAGCCTGCTTTGGATTCTATGTCTCCCTCCCTCCGTCTCTATCCCACCTCCGCTTGCACTCTCTCTCTCAAACATAGAAAACTAAAAAAAAAAAAAAAAAAGCAAAAACAGGGGGCACCTGGCTGGCTTCGTTGGAGGAGCATGTGACTCTTGACCTTGGGTCATGAATTCAAGCCCCACATTAGGTGTAGAAATTACTTAAAACTTTTAAAAAATGCAAAAACAGGTATCTAGAACATAAAAAGGATGGGAAAATAAAACTAAATGTTTTCATAGTCCTGCTTTATCATTTTTTTTAATTTTTTTTTTAATTTTTTTTTTAAACGTTTATTTTTGGGACAGAGAGAGACAGAGTGTGAATGGGGGAGGGGCAGAGAAAGTGAGACATAGAATCGGAAACAGACTCCAGGCTCTGAGCCATCAGCCCAGAGCCCGACGCGGGGCTCGAACTCACGGACCGCGAGATCGTGACCTGGCTGAAGTCAGACGCTTAACCGACTGCGCCACCCAGGCGCCCCAATTTTTGTTAATTTTTTGACTTGGTCAAGGTCAGATGACAGTACAAAGATATTTACTTCTGAATAATATTCAAAGCAGTTATCTATTTTTTAATGTTTATTTTTGAGAGAGAGAGAGAGAGAGAGAGAGAGAGAGAGAGAGAGAACATGAGTGGGGAAGAGGCAGAAAGAGAGGGAGACACAGAATCTGAAGCAGGCTCCAGGCTCTGAGCTGTCAGCACAGAGCCCCATGCGGGGCTGGAACTCATGAACCCTGAGAACATGACCTGAGCAAAATTCAGATGCTTAACTGACTGATCCACCCAGGCATCACTAACGTTTATTTATTTTTGAGAGCAAAAGAGAGAGAAAGCGGCAACAGGAGGGGGGCAGGGAGAGAGGGAAACACAGAATCCGACGCAGGCTCCAGGTTCCTAGCTGTCAGTAAAGAGCCTGATGCAGGGCTCAAATCCACAAGCTGGGAGATCATGACCTGAGCTGAGGTAGGATGCTTAACTGACTGAGCCACCCTGCCACCCCCAATGCAGTTTATTTTTTAATTTTAATTTTTTACAAAGCAGTTTAGAAAGGAAAAAATAGGTCCCTTCTCTTTCCTTCATTTTCTCTAAAACCATTTTTTTTTATATGTAACTTGCTTTTCTTTTTTCTAAATGATCTCACTTTCCACTTCCACTGAATTTATAAAAAGTTTAATACAATTTAAAAATCTATACTTTTTCTTCATTCTCCCAATATTACTGACTTAAATATCTGGGAAAAATAAGTCTAACAAGTGGACTTTACAATGATTTTTCTCATTTACAAACATACTCTATTAAAGAACTATACTGTTTATTTTTATTATTCTTTAATTTAAAACAATATTTATTTTTGAGAGATTATGAGCAGGGGAGGGGCAGAGAGAGAGAGAGGGATAGAGGATCCAAAGCTCTCACTGTGCTGACAGCAGCAAGCCTGACATGGGGCTGGAACCCATGAACCATGGGATCATGACCTGAGCTGAAGTCAGAAACTCAACAAACTGAGCCACCCAGGTGGCCCCTTTTAGTCTTTTAGTTGAAAAACTTTCCAACTACTCAGAAATGTTTCATTTTACCTTAAAAATGGAGAAACGTTTATTTTATGATAGAGAGTGAGGAAGGGAGATACAAAGAGTGAGAGAGAGAGAATCTCAAGCAGGCTCTGCGCTGTCAGCACAGAGCTCAACTTAGGATGAGATCATGACCTGAGTGGAAACCAAAGTCAGATTTAGCTTAACTGACTGAGCTGAGCCACTCAGGCCCCTGGAGAAACATTTATACAGTAACAGTAAAATTATGGATTAATCATTAATTGTTCTTCAAAGAAGCTCAACAAACCCTAAGACCAGAAAGAGCAGTTTAAAACAAAAATCAGTTTGAAAGAATTTCAGGTATTTTAATCTAGTTCTTAATAAGAGCCACGTGGGTTCAATTTAGCTTAAGACACATATAACACAGCACTTACATTCTCATATTAATCTATTTGGAACACCTTGCCATTATCCTAGCAAAATAAGGCAAAATGAAATAAAATAACCCTAATATGGCATATATTTCTATGATAGAGAAACATTCCAGTAAGGGTTAAATACAAAAAAACCCCCAACCATCTGCTAAAGATGTGATTCAATTTTCACCAGTGTTAAAAGACAGGTCATTTAATCCTAGATTTTTCTTTTCTTTTTTTTTTTTAAAGATTGTTTGTTTATTTAGGCAGGTTCTGCACCCAACATGGGCCTCAAACTCATCACCCTAAGATCAAGAGTCACATGCTCTAGTGATTGAGCAAGTCAGGCACCCCTAATCCTAGACTTCCTTTTTTTCCCCCCAAGATTTTATTTTTAAGTAATCTCTACGTCCAATGTGGGGCTCAAACTTACAACCAGGAGATTTAAGAGTCACATGCTCTACCAACTGAGCCAGCAGGTACCCCTCCTGTATTTCTTTAGACCAGAGTTTCTCAACCTGCATACTGACGTTTTGGGCTAGATAATTCATTGCTGTTGGGGGGCTATCCTGTGCAATGGAGGATGTTTAGCATTTAACAACTAGATACCAGTAGCATTCACCCAGTTGTGACAAGTAGAAGTGTTTCCAGACATTGCTAAATGTCCTCTGGGACAGATGATAGGATATCCCCTGTTAAGAACCACTGCTTTACAGTATATCACATTTCCTATGCTTTTCACTCAACGGTTAATCAACTCTTATATATTCACTTAAATTCTGAAGGAAGTACACAGACTAATAAAAAAATTATTTTTAATTAAAGAAGGCTTAACTTAAGACATCATACTGACATCTACTGGCTTGGTACTAAACTGTACATTTGACATATACTGCATTAAAAAAAAAAAACCCTCAAAATTAAAATATAGATGCTATTTTGGGAAAGTAGAACAATTAACTGAAAGTAGTAACATTAACATCAGTACTGTTCGTTTTTCGTAAGTCTAACATATAATAACAATGGTAACGGTCTATTATTTTCTTAATTTTTGATGTACTGTCTTTTGGATAATTGAATTTGTAATGAACGGCTTAGAGACTGATAATTAAAGGGATTTTTTTTAAACAAGTAAAAAAAGTATGGTTCAAAAACTTGCAAAAAATTAAGCAGCATGCTATTTTATGATTTATACTGAAATTTTAGAAGACTGAAAAATTTTTATAAAAACCTAATGGTAATTCTATAAATAAAATTACAATTTTCTAGATATTTTAATAAAAGACATTTGGTAATTAAATACTACTATCAATTATATTGATGAACTTTATTGGGGTTAAAACTATAACAAAGTTCATCCTAAAACATTTTGCAATGCAAAATTATTTCACTCAAGGAGTGTTTAATATTTGAATGCCAGGAATTACAAGCAATTTTCAAAAGCAGAGACTCTTCACATTCATAAAACTTTATACATCATTTGAACTAACAGATATTTATACTACTAAAATCAAACATGCATCACTTTCAAACATTCTTGTATCATGATTTTATATATTACATTATTTAACACCGTTCCTCACTGCTACATGTATTTATCATACGCTTGCACCATTCTCCTTGGATTTCTGATCTTTATCTTCATTCTTCACGTTATCCTGCAACACAGTAGACAAACAGATTTTATTAGATTCTCTTAAATGTTACTTTAAAAGTAAACATTAGTAAACAGATACTCTAAATAGTCCATTTTACCATACATAAAAAACTGACTCAGGGGGCAACTACGAAAGAAAGCTCTCAATTCTACTACGCAGAATGATTTCTAGTATGTGAGAAAGCTATCTAAGTCCTAAGAAATTTAAAGTTCTTAGGAGTAAGAGCAGTATATTAGGAATATAGCAGTATAGTAGGAATTTTTACTCCTTGTTCTGAGTGACACTGAGGATATGGCAGATCTCTCAATTACTGAAATTATTTTGTAATGGCACTGAGTCACAGATTTGTCTTTTAGTGACAAAGCACACATAAACCACATTGACATTTCAATTAAGTTCTAGAAAAATAAATCTTTTGGAAATTGCTTGTAATTAATCTAACAAAGGACAGAATGATACCATTATTTAAGCCTAGAAAAACTACTAGGAGCTTAAGAACATTAAAATTTCCAAACACAAATTTAAAAGTTGAAATAAATTGAAAATACGAAAGTACAAAACTGCTAACCTTCTTCAGAACAGTGTGGATTTCATCCATTACTGTAGATAAGTTTCTGATTGTCTTACTGAGTTGGTTTTCAAATTGCAAATTCATGTTTTCTGTAATCTTTAAGTTTTCTTGTAACTGACTAAAGTCCTTTTTAACTTCTCTGAGTTCACCAGAGAGGCTTTTGTTGGAATTCTCCAAATTTAATATGGTTTTCTCATCCTCATCTGTTAAAAAAAAAAAAAAAAAAAATCATCTTTCCCCTTTAACATCCCCAATTTAACTTAAAAAAAATTTTTTTTTAATTTTATTTTTGAGAGAGACAGAGTGAGAGCGAGGGGAGGGGCAGAGAGAGGGGGAGACAATCTGAAGTAGGCTCCAGGCTCTGAGCAGTCAGCACAGAGCCCGACATGGGCTCGAACCCACAGATCATGACCTAAGCCAAAGTCTTATGCTCAACTGACTGAGCCACCCAGGCGCCCCTCCCCCAAATATAACTGTGAAGTTAAAAGTATAATGGGGCCCCTGGGTGGCTCAGTTAGTTGAGCATCTGACTCTTGATTTTGGGCTCAGTCATGCTCTCATGGTTTGTGGGTTTGAGACTCCTCCTTGGACTCTGCATTGACTGTGTGGAGCCTGCTTGGCATTCTGTCTGTCTGCCCCACCCCACTTGTTCTGTCTATCTCTCAAAAATAAATGAACTTAGGGGCACCTGGGTGGCTCAGTCCATTAAGCGTTCAAGACTTGATGTCAGCTCGGGTCATGATCTCACAGGTTCATGAGTTCCAGCCCCACAATAGGCTACATGCTATCAGTGTGGAGCCTGCTTGGGATTCTCTATCTCCCTCTCTCTTTCTGTCCCTCCCCCACTCTCTCTCTCTCTCTTTCTCTCTCTCAGAATAAACTTAAATAAATAAATAAACTTAAAAAAAAAAAAGTAGGGGTGCCTGAGTGGCTCAGTCGGATAAGTGGCAGACTCTTGATTTCAGCTCAGGTCATGATCTCATGGTTCCTTAGATCAAGCCCCACACTGGCCTCCACACTGACAGTGTGTGGAGCCTGCTTCTGATTCTCTGTCTTCCTTTTTCTGCCCCTACCCAGCTAGTGCTCTCTCTCAAAATAAGTAAACAAAACAAAACAAAACAGGGATTTAAGGAGGGGCACCTGGGTGGCTCAGTTGGTTAAGTGTCCAACTCTTGATTTTGGCTCAGGTCATAATCTTACAGTTCACGGGTTCAAGCCATGCACTATCCATGTGGAACCTACTTGCGATTCTCTCCCCCATCGTTGTCTGCAGCCCCCTACCCCCTGCATTCTCCCCCTCTCTCTTAAAATAAAATAGATGATTGATAGATAGATAGATAGATAGATAGATAATGCCTGGGTGGCTCAGTTGGTTAAGCATTCAACTCTTGATTTCAGCTAACGTCATGATCTCATTGTTAGTGAGATCAAGCCCCACATTAAGCTCCATGCTGCCAGCATGGAGACTGCTTAGGATTCTCCCTGACCCTCCCCTGCTTGCATGTGCTCTCTCTCTCTCTCAAAATAAATAAACATTTAAATAAACAAACAAATAAATAAAAGATGCAACACAATAGGGATGCCTGCCTGGCTCAGTTGGTGGACAGACAACCCTTAATCTTGGGGTTTTAAATTTAAGCTCCACGCTGTGTAGAGAAAGACTGTTTAAAAATAAAGTCTTAAGGGTTAAGGGGCACCTGGGAGGTTCAGTTGGGTTAAGCATCCAATGATTCTGTCTCCCTCTCTCTCTCTCTGCCCCTCCCCTGCTTGTGCTGTCTCTCAAAAACAAATAAACATTAAAAAAAAAATAAAAAATAAAGTTTCTCCAGGCTCTGAGCTGTCAGCACAGAGCCTGATGTGGAGCTTGAACTCAAGAACTCCAAGATCATGACCTGAGCTGAAATCGGACACTTAACCAAGTGAGCCACCCAGGCGCCCCAAAAATAAAGTCTTAAAAGATTCAACAGAACAATAAAGGAATCTAAGAATGCACATGAAAAATCAAAGATTCTTCTACAGCTAAGCAATGTTGTAGTTTTTATTAAAGTGATCAAAAGTAAGTTACATTATGTGCCTACTCTAAAAGGCAAAGGATGGATATGCAGGTGTATGTAAGTATGTATACATATGTGTACACGCATAAATCCCAACAGGGTGTTAAAAGTACCAAAATACCCAATGCTGTTCCTTACCCGTTTTTTCTTCTAGCAATTGCAGCTTCTGTTCTACTTCAGCTCTTACTTTTTCACTTTTTTCCAATTTTTGCAAGAGGCTTCCTACATCTACCATTGCACCATTGTACACGATAAGACCAACATTTTCTTCCACATCCTTTGGTTCCTGTTTTACTGTTGGTGTTGGAAGTAACAACCTGTTTCCTATTAAAAAATTTTTTTTATCATTATTTTTTCTTTAATAACATAATTATAAAATGACATAATCGTAAAATAATACACTCAAACCTAGCATATCTTCCTGCAATGCTTCAGACTCTTCATGGTTTTCTTCATCTTTTGAAGTGTCTGTTAATTTCCGGTAAAAGCAAGATTCACGGAGTACTACTTTATTCAGAAGTTTCTTTACCTGTTATTCAAGCAAGTAAACAAGTTAAAAAGAATATGTTTTTGATTTCCTTAATTGTGTTATTTTCACATATGAGGAACATCAATGGCATTTGTGTTCTTAGTACCTCTCCCTTTGAAACACTTCTGCTTTTTTCTATAACTGTCTTCCCCATAAACCTAAAATTCAAATAATCTTTTGAAAAAAATTTGTTAAAAAAGAAAAAGTATAACACTGATAGAAACACTAACACATACATTAAGGTATATGTACAAAGATATGACAGCATATAGCCTGTAATTCTAAAACATGGAAACCGCCTAACAACAGAGACTACTTAAAGGAAATTATAGTACATCTATGTTACACAATGCTATGCAATCATAAAAAGAAAAAAGTGGGGTAATTGTGTGTGCCTGGGTGGCTCAGTCAGCTGAGTGTCAGACTCCTGAGTCTGGCTCAGGTCATGATCCCAGGGTCTTGGGATCATGACCTGTGTTGGTCTCTGCACTGAGCATGGAGCCTGCTTATGATATTCTCTCTCCATACCCCCAACCCCCTGCTCACACACACTCTTTAAAAAAAACAAAAACAAAAACAAAGTGGGTCTCTATTTTCGTGGCAGAATGGCCACTATACATCGTTAAACGAAAAAAGCTGTCCAGGGGCACCTGGCTGGCTCAGCTGGTAGATCATGGAACTCTTGACCTCAGGTTGTAAGCTCAAACCCATGGTGGGTGCAGAGGTTAGTTAAAATCTTAGAGAAGAGAAGAGAAGAGAAGAGAAGAGAAGAGAAGAGAAGAGAAGAGAAGAGAAGAGAAGAGAAGAGAAGAGAAGAGAGAAGAGAAAAGCTGTCTATCAATAACATATAAAATGGTTTCATGTGTTGTATCTGTGTACACACAGATCGTATGTACATGTATACGAGTTGCTTACAAAAAGATCCAGAGAACTATATATGAGGCCAGAGGTGTAGAAAAAGCTTTTTTTTACTTCACACATCTCAATATTTCTTGACTGTATTACTTAAAATGGCTTTTCATTTTAAATAGTCACAAGACAGATTACCTGAGCCCGAGAAAGATGTAGTCCAAGAGTATAAAGTATTTCTTCCAAATCCTTTTCAAGAAGGTAACCACAATGGCTTTGATCAAAATAAACAAATGCCATTAACAAATCCCTGTTAATTGTGATCATCTGAGTCTTTTCTTTTTCCTAAAGAAAATGCAGAAGATAACAGTGAAAAGTAAGAAACTGAGAGTGTGTCTATATAATAGCCAAAATCTGAAAAGACCTTTGTCTCATGTTAGAAGTTAAAATGAGTTGATCTGGTTTATGTGTATGGGAGAAAGGAATAAGACATACCAGTTTACCTGACATAAACATAAATACCAAAATACAACTGGCTGAATTTTGCTCCAAGTGGTAATATATACGTATACAAGGATGAATAAACTTCATGTGTTATGCTTAAGTTTGGATTATGTGAGTAATGGAAATTATTATATTATAAAGAACACAGTATCCAATAAATACCTTATCTTTAGAGGGTCTCTCCTTGCAGTACCTGTTGACATCTCTTTTGTCATCTCGTTTGTTTATTTCTTCCTCATCCCTATCTATAAAATCAGAACAATAGCAAAATACTCATTAATACAGATATTTCCAACTATTACAGAGGCCAAAGATAGTTTTCTATTACTTACTTTTAAAAGACATAAGGGCAAAAAAAATTATATGAATAAAAATGGTTTGGAATTCACAGGAAAGAATTATGAAGAAAAATGGGTGCCTGGCTAGCTCAGTCAGTGGAGTACGTGACTCTTGATCTCAGGGTTGTAAGTTTAAGCCCCATGTTGGGTGTAGAAATTACCTAAAACATTAAAAGAAAAAAAAACCTATAAAGAATAAGAAGAAATGTATAAAGAGGCTAGAAGGAGGAAAAATTTAACTTTATTAAATCAATTAACTTTGTTCCATAAAAATTTGGAGGACATAGTTCAAAAAATGAATGTTTTATATATAAAATTAGAAATTATAACACAAATTTAAACAAAGCGAAATATATTTTCTAAGAATTAAAAGGAAAAATATTCAACACAATAAAACTAACTGCAAACAGATTATTGCAAAATAAAACGTGAGCATCTGAGAGATGTTAAGATAATTTTAGAAGACCTAACAGTATTAATATCCAGAATTTGCTGACATTTACATATCTATTCCAAAGTAAAAGATGGGAACTTGGATAAATCATTCTTTTTATTTTAAAAGATTTTTTTTTTAATTTTTTATTTAAAAAAAAATTTTTTTTTTCAACGTTTATTTATTTTTGGGACAGAGAGAGACAGAGCATGAACGGGGGAGGGGCAGAGAGAGAGGGAGACACAGAATCGGAAACAGGCTCCAGGCTCTGAGCCATCAGCCCAGAGCCTGACGCGGGGCTCGAACTCACGGACCGCGAGATCGTGACCTGGCTGAAGTCGGACGCTTAACCGACTGCGCCACCCAGGCACCCCAATTTTTTATTTTTTAGAGAGAGAGCGAGAGAGAGCGAGCATGAGCTGGGGAGAGGGGCAGAGGAAGAGTGACAATCTCAAGCAGGCTCCATGACCAGCACAGAGCCTGATGCAGGGTTCATGACCTGAAAGGAAATCAAGCTGGATGCTCAATGGACTGAGCCACCTGGGCACTCATTCCATTTTAATTTTTTAAAAAAGATTTTATTTTTAAAAATCTCCATACCCAACTATGGGGTCTGAAACCACAATCCCAAGATCAAGAGTCACATGCTTCATCAACTTAGGCAGCCAGGTGTCCCTGAATTGCACACTCTTTAAAAAAACTTTATTTATTTTTAAGTAATCTCTACACTCAACCTGGGGCTCAAACTCATGACCCCAAGATCAAGAGTCGCATGCTCATGACTGAACCAGCCAGGCACCCGAACTGTACTCCAAATTTTAAATGAAGGAATTACATAGTATGTGAATTATATCTCAACAAAGCCATTATTGTAAAACATAAATAGGCAAAAGGTCTAAAACTGGACTGTGGTGATGGTTTCAAAAAAAGTTACTAAGAGGGGCGCCTGGGTGGCGCAGTCGGTTAAGCGTCCGACTTCAGCCAGGTCACGATCTCGCGGTCCGGGAGTTCGAGCCCCGCGTCAGGCTCTGGGCTGATGGCTCGGAGCCTGGAGCCTGTTTCCGATTCTGTGTCTCCCTCTCTCTCTGCCCCTCCCCCGTTCATGCTCTGTCTCTCTCTGTTCCCCCAAAAAATAAATAAACGTTGAAAAAAAAAATTAAAAAAAAAAAAAAAAGTTACTAAGAATGATTAAATGGCACATTTAAAAAAAAAATTTTTTTTTAACATTTATTTATTTTTGAAACAGAGAGAGACAGAGCATGAGCAGGGGAAAGGCAGAGAGAGAGGGAGACAGAATCTGAAACAGGCTCCAGGCTCTGAGCTGTCAGCCCAGAGCCCGACGCAGGGCTCGAACCCACAGACCGCGAGATCACGACCTGAGCCGAAGTCAGACGCTTAACCAACTGAGCCACCCAGGCGCCCCTAAATTGCACATTTAAAATGAGTTTTGTAGTATGTATTAGCACCTCAACAAACTGTTTAAAAACAAATGTGTCCTTGGAACCATACTATAGTACAGAGCAGTTCAGCTGCTTTATTAGGTTTATTACTTTATAGGGTAAACTAACTTACTGCTAAGAGCTTCAGTTTCCTCCATCATAAAATACAGAAAATACCCTCTGAGTAGAACTATAATTACAAATAATTTTTATCAAGAGTATATCATATACTACACAAATGTTAAATTCCCTTCCTTAATATTTTATAGACATGATCTACCTTATTTGAGTATTTAACTTGAAAGCTGTCACTTTGAAAACTTTGACTCTCCTGGAACTTAGATTTTTAAAAATAACTTTTAAGAGGGGCACCTGAGTGGCTCAGTCGGTTGTGTCCGACTCTGGCTGTTCATGATCTTACAGTTCATGAGTTCGAGCCCCACATCGGGCTTGCTGCTGTCAGGTGAGAGCCCACTTTGGATCCTCTGTCCCCCCCTCTCTGCTTCCCCACTGGCTCTATCACAAAAATAAACATAAAAAAAGAGTTGGGACACTTAACCAACAGAGCAAGCCAGGCACCACAGTGTGTTGGTATTTTAAAGGACACAGTTGACAGATACCATCAAATTTCTGTCCAGAAAAAGTGCAACAATTTAAACTGACCCCAAGAGTGATGAAACAACTCTCCTCTTTACCCTGGTTAATATGACCTTTTATTAAAAACTTAATTTCATCAAATTGATAGGAAAAAATAGATCTTATTGTTATATGCTGATTACTAAGATTTAACACCATTTTAGACATTAAATGACATTGGATTTTCATTTTTTTTTTTTTAATTTTTTTTCAACGTTTATTTATTTTTGGGACAGAGAGAGACAGAGCATGAACGGGCAAGGAGCAGAGAGAGAGGGAGACACAGAATCGGAAACAGGCTCCAGGCTCTGAGCCATCAGCCCAGAGCCCGACGCGGGGCTCGAACTCACGGACCGCGCGATCGTGACCTGGCTGAAGTCGGACGCTTAACCGACTGCGCCACCCAGGCGCCCCGGATTTTCATTTTTAAAAAAGTTACCAATTCTACTTTACCACTGGAAAAAGAGTAGTCTCCCAATAGGTTACTTGATAGGTTAATGAAATATAGTATAAGGGGAAAAAACCTGATATCATAAACAAGCAGCAATTGGAAATACAAAGAAAACCAAAAAAGAACGATAATCCCATCACCCTATTTGGCTTTGCAGTTAATGATATTCATTCAACAAATATCTACTAGAGACTATTTGGATGTTGAGACTATTCCAGGAACTTGAAATAAACATCAGAAAAGAGGAGACAAAAACTGCTCTTCTATTTTTTTTTTAAGATTTTATTTAAAAAACTTTTGAAGATTTTTTTAAAAGTTTATTTTATTTTTAAAGATTTGTTTTTGAGAGTGTGTGTGAGTGGGGGAGGGGCAGAGACAGGGGAAGGACAGATGATCTGAAGCGGGCTCCCTGCTGACAAGAGACTGATGTGGGGCTTGAAACCACAAACCATGAAACCATGACCTGAGCCAAAGTTGGATGCTCAACAGACTGAGCCATCTAGGCACCCCTAAAGTTTATTTATTTTGAGAGAGAGAGCACACACACGCACACAGCGAAGGGGCAGAGAGAGAACTCTAAACAGGCTCCGTGCTGTCAGTGCAGAGCCCAGCGTGGGACTCAAACCCATAAACTGTGAGATCATGACGTGAGCCGAAATTAAGAGTCAGATGCTTAACTAACATAGCCACCCAAGGTCCCCTTTTAAGATTTTATATTTAAAATTTTTTTCAATGTTTATCTCTGAGAGAGAGAGGACGAACGAGTGCTAGAGGGGGAGGGACAGAAAGGGAGGGAGACAGAATCCAAAGCAGCCTCTGTGCTATCCACATAAACCCCAACTTAGGGCTCGAACTCCCAAACTGTGAGATCATGACCTGAGCAGAAGTTGGGATGCTGAACCAACTGAGCCACCCAGCACCCCCTTAAGATTTTACTTTTAAGTAATCTCTACAACCAACATGGGGCTCAAACTCACAACACGCTCCACCAACTAAGCCTGCCAGGCATGCCAACACTGTTTTTTGTATGTATGTATTTGTTTTTTAAATTTTTTTATTTTTTTTGAGAGAGAGAGAGCAAACAATCCAGTGGGGATGGGCAGAGGCAGAGAGGGGGAAAGAGGATGTGAGGTGGGCTCTGTGCTGACAGCATCGAGCCCAATGTGGTGCTCGAACTCACCAACTGTGAGATCATGGCCTGGGCCAAAGTTGGACCCTCAACTAAGACACCCAGGTGCCCCTATATGTATGTATTTTTAAGTAAGCTCCTTGCTCACCTGAAGCCCAATGCAGGGCTTAAACTCACAACCCTAAGATCAAAACGTGAGTTGAGATTGACAGTCAGACACTTAACCAACTAAGCCACCCAGGCAGCCCCTTAACAATTTTATTCTTTTTTTCTTTTTAACGTTTGTTTATTTTTGAGAGAGAGAAAGAGAGAGCGTGCGCGCATGCAGCGGGGGAGGCACAGAGACAGAGGGAGACACAGAATCCAAAGCAGGCTCCAGGCTCTGAGCAGTCAGCCCAGAGCCTGACGCAGGGCTTGAATCCACGAACCGTGAGATCGTGACCTGAGCCAAAATCGGACGCTTAACCGACTGAGCCACCCCAGGTGCCCCAACAATTTTATTCTTAAGTAATCTCTATACCCAATGTGGGTCTCAAACCCACAAGCCTGAGATCAAGGGTTGCATGCTCTACTGAATGAGCCAGCCAGGTGCCAAAAAAACCTCCCTCTTTTCCTTACTAAGAGCTCATATGTATTCAACTAGGAAAAGGACAGTAAGTAAAATAAGTAATTAGTGTTAAGAAAATAGGTTTAAAGTTCTATAAGTAGAACAGAATAAGGAAGGATGAGGAATGTGTACTGGTGGGGAGGACTACATTTTTTTTTAAAGAGGGCTGAGTGCAGAGTAGGCCTTACTGAGAAAGTGATAGCTGAACAAAGACCACAAATGTGAAGGAGTCAGGAAGGCAGATCTCTGGGAAAGAGTGTGCACATAGAAGGAACTGCCAATGCAAAGGTCCTAATATGGGGGCATACACAATGGGTTCAAGAAACAGGATCCATTAGGTGCAATGTGCAAGTAGAAAGAGTGGTAAGAGATGAAATTACAGACTTGATGTGGTAGAGCCTTAGACAGATGTCACTGTAAACACTTTGGCTTTTAACATGGAGTGAAATGGAGACCCACTGAAGGAGTCTGAAAACAAATGAGAAAAAATAAATGAAATGACTTAAATTTTACAAAGGTAATTCTGTCAATTGTGTTGAGAAGAGACTTTATTTTTTTTACTTTTTTTAAATTTTTTTAATGTTTATTTACTTTTGAGAGAGACAGAGAGCAAGCAAGGAAAGGGCAGAGAGAGAGGGAGACACAATCCAAAGCAGGCTCCAGGCTCTGAGCTGTCAGCACAGAGTCTGACATGGGGCTTGAACTCACGAACTATGAGACCATGACCTGGGCCGAAGTTGGACACTCAACTGACTGAACCACCCAGGTGCCCCGAGAAGAGACTTTAAAGGAGAAGTGAGCAGGCCAGGAAACCAGAGAGGAAGATATTTATTTATTTAAATCTTTATTTATTTTGAGAGTGGGTGAGCGAGCAGGGGGTGGGGAGAGGCAGAGAGAGGGAGAGAGAGAATCCCAAGCAGGCTCCGTGCCACCAGCGCAAAGCCTGACTCGGGCTCAATCCCACAACCCATGAGATGATGACCTGAGCTGAAATCAAGAGTTGAAAGCTTAAGCAACTGAGCCAACCAGATGTCCCCAGATAGGAGATTTTTAAAAATAAACTATGCAAGGGGCAGCTAGGTGGCTCAGTCAGTTAAACATCCAACTCTTGATTTTGCCTCAGGTCCTGATCCCAAGGTTCATGAGATAAAGCCCCATGTGGGACTCTGCACTGACAGCATGGAGCCTGCTTGGGATTCTGTCTCTCTCCCTGTCTCTGCCTCTCCCCTGCTTGTGCTCTTGCTCTCTCAAAAAATACAAAACAAACAAAAAACAAACACTTGAAGCATCTGGGTGGCTCAGTCAGTTAAGCGTCTGGTTATGATCTCACAGTTTGTGGGTTTGAGGCCTGCATTGGGCTATGTGCTGACAGCTGTGGTGTGCTTCAGATTCTGTGTCTCCCTCTTTCTGTGCCCCTCCCTTGCTTGCTCTCTCTCTCAAAAATGAATAAACATTAAAAAAATAAAAATAAATAAAAATAAACTAGGCAAGAGAAACATCGCTTGGATTAAGGTTAGATTAGTGGAGCTGGTAAGATATGGTCTGCTTCTGGATTTTTTTTTTTTTTTTAATGTTTATTCACTTTTTGAGAGAGACAGGGTGCGAGCAGAGCAGGGGCAGAGAGAGAGGGAGACACAGAATCTGAAACAGGCTCCAGGCTCTGAGCTGTCAGCACAGAGCCCAACGCGGGGCTCGAACTCACAAACTGCAAGATCATGACCTGAGTTGAAGTCAGATGCTCAACTGACTGAGCCACCCAGGCACCCCTGGATGTTTTTAAGACAGAGAAAATATGACTTCCAGATAGGAAGGAAATGGCATATGACAAAAAAGAGGAGTTTAGGAGGATTCCTAAATTTTAGCTTGAGCAATTTAAAGGATGAAGTTGCCATCAAATTAGTGTAATAAGGCTGAGGGTGGAAGGTTTTTTGTTTTCTTTTTGGTAAAGGGGGAAAGCAGGAGTTCAGTTTTAGATACGTTTATTTTGAAATGTCAGATAACTTAATGGAGATACCAAGTAGGCAGCTGATAGGGAAATATGGGAGAGAGGTCTGAACTAAGACATACCTTTGAGAACAGTCAGTATATAACAGTACTTTATATATAGTATATATATAAACAGTATATAACAGACAGTACTTTAAGCTAGGAGAATGGATGAGAAAACCACCAAGGTAATTATATACTAGAATAAAGAAGACAAATAAGGATTGAGAGCCAGAACATTCTGACACAGACAAAATAATGAGAAAACAGTTTAGTGATTTAATTAAAGCAGTGATAGGACCATACTGGAGAACGGGGCGGGGAGGTGGGGGGAACCAGGACAATAAAAAAGGGCTAAATTGGACAAAGCAGGTTATAGAAGATAAATGAAGCAATATTGCTATTGAGATTATTAGGACAATTAAGACTAGATATTAGGTGGTTAAAGTGGAATATGATGTTATTGTTAATTTTCTTAGGTGGGATTATAGAGTTATGGTTAAGAGAATATCTTTTCTTAGGAAAGTTGAAGAATTCCTACTTTCAAATGGATCAGACACACACAGAAGACAAAATATTCACAAATGAATGAATTGTTGGATATGGAGTGTTTGATGCACTATACTCTCAGCTTCTTTTATGTTCAAATATTTTCATTAACGCAAAGAAAAGTAAAATGCTGTGGTAGCAAGAAAAGGTAGAGGCAAACCAAAAAATACCTTAAATAGTAATAATCCTCAGAAAATATATATTATAAAAAATCTCTATCCTAAAAAAGGATCTTTAGGGGCACCTGGGTGGCTCAGTTGGCTAAGCATCCAACTTCAGCTCAGGTAATGATCTCACAGTTCTTGAGTTTAGCCCGCTTCGGGTAATATATGTGCAGCATTCCCAGGCAGTCCTAAGTGTCCTACAGAAAAACCCTGGGTTGAACATAAAGGGGGTCTGGGTGGTGTTAACAGAAGGGAAGGCAGAGCTGGTGCAACTGGCCATGGAGAAAGCTGACTTGGCTTGTGTAGCACAGAGAAGACAGCTGGTTTATTCCATGACTGCTTGTCCTAAGCAGAAAGTGCCTTTCAGGATCTATTTTTGGAGGTTTATTACATATGTCTGGTTCTTGATTCCAACAGTTTAGTAAGATCTAAATAAAATGCTAGATTCTACTTAAAAAAATTCCTCTCATCTATTAATAATATAAACAGGTTTTTACTAAAAAATATTTTATTGTTTCTAACGAAGAAAAAATACTAAAATTCTAGATTGTGATTACATAAAGTCAACAAACAAAAAATATAGTTCATCCAAAGGACAGATAAAGAAATTTGAACCATACCATCTTCTTCATCCTCAGCTTCTTCTGCTTCCATTGGATCATACTCATCCTGATTATTATCTTCTTCAGTTTCATCATCATCTTTAGAATCATCTTTTCTTTTATCTTCTTTCTATAATTTAAAATGTCTTAAAATTAAACAAGATATCTGACCAAACGTTAAATGACTGAAACCAAAAATCATTAAATTCATTAAATTTACTTGAAAAAGATACTATAAAATCTTAATGCACTTTAAAAGTAAACTACCATTCAAATATATGTAAATAAACCACTATGCTATACACCTTAAATTATAAAAAAGAAATAAACTATCACAAACAAGATCTAGATGTTTATAGAGGCTTAATTCAAAGAATTAAATTTCTAATAATACAGTAAAATCTTTTAGTTTGGCCTTTACATTTCACTATCATGATGAAATTCATCATCACTTTTATACTCTAGAAGACTAAATGAAAACTTCTAAATCAGGTTGGTGGCCATGGAAATAATTACAGACCTTCCTTTCATCTCTATCTTCTTTTTTATCCTTATCATCGCCTGATTTTCTCCGCTTGGGTTTTGGTTCATCAGTTTCATCATCTCTATCTTCTTTTTTATCTTTTCTCTCATCTTTTTTGCTTTTCTTCTCCTTTTCTTTTTTGTCCTCTTTCTCAGGAAGAGATAATAATGATTTGTATATTCTGACACCAAAATCTCTTTGAAGCATTTCATTGAAAAGTTCTGCAAACAATGAAACCTATAAAAAGATACCAAGAGTAACGCAACTTTAATAAAAATACTGAATACATCCAGCACAGTAATTTATCAAATAATGACTTGCCACATCTAACAATTAACATTCACTAATAATAGAGTTGTAATAATTGGTGTCAATGATGTTGAAGATTCTCAAAAGACTCAAAAACTCTTATGAATACTATATAGTGTACTTTTGGCCAAATTTAGAAAAAATAGTAAAACTGTACCACAAAAAATTTTAAAATGAGTAGAAAAAAAGGGTTTCTACTATTTTACACAGCAATTCATCTTCATGATTAACGAATTTTATTCATTTACTCAGCAAGTTTTTCTGAAATGCCTACTATGTAACATGGAGTGTTTTAGGCATTGGTGATATAGCATTAAAGAAAGCAGACAAAAATCTTGACTCTAATGAGCTAATAATCAAGTGGGGAAAAGTAAAAGATAACCAAACCAACATCAAATGTTTAAGCAGGATAAACACAGAGAGAGTAACAAAATGTAATATAGTCAGAGAAGGCCTCTCTGAAAAGTGAGCTGAAGGTGGCAAGGGAATGGGCCATATAAATATCTATAAAAGCATTTCAGAAGAGGGAGACCAATTCAGAATTCTGAGTAGGGAGTATGCATTATTATTATGCAAGTGTCCATGTATACCGACATACTCATGAACCTAAAATTATATAATGAATTTTCTACATAAAGATTTCTAAGGAAGGGGCATCTGGCTGACTCAGTCGGTAGAGCACACACAACTCTTGATCTCGGGCTTGTGAATTTGAGCCCTCCACCAGGTGCAGAGATTACTTAAAAATATTAAAGAAAGAAAAATTCTAAGGCTAATTGTTTCTAATAGATTGAAAGGGTCCAGGACTTGAAATGGTTGACCACAGCTCTAAAATATGTATTCTTGGGGGGCGCCTGGGGGGCTCAGTGGGTTGAGTGTCTGACTTTGGCTCAGGTCAAGATCTTGAGCTCCATGCGTACAAGCTCCAAACTGGGCTTGCTGCTGTCAGAGCAGAGCCCACTTCAGATCCTCTGTTCCCCTCTCTCTGCCCCTCCCCTGCTTGCCCTCTCCCACTCTCAAAAATAAATAAACTGAAAAAAAAAAAAAAAATAAATAAATAAAATAAAATACATAATCTTGGGGTGGCTGGGTGGCTCAATACGTTAAACACCTGACTCTTGATCTTGGCTCAGGCCATGATGTCATAATTCATGAAATCAAGCCCCACATGCGGCTCTGCAATGACATTGCAGAGTCTGCTTGGGATTCTCTCTCCTCTCTCACAAAATAAATAGACTTAAACACATACATACATAATCTTATATAATGTGTTCAGTATATTTGACTATTTTTCTGATCATAAAGGATAATATAATGTATTAAAATTGATCTTATAGTCTATTTTCTTTAATTCATACCCAGTCTTTACACATTTTAAGAAAACAGAAATCTATTATCTGTAAAATGACCACTAAGATGTTGAAAACTCGACTTTCTCTTAACCATTAGTGTAAATAAATAAGAAAAATAGCAAGAGGCATATCTTTTCCTAAGTCTTCTCTTTTCTATTACCTAGAGATAAAAAGTAGTAATTTAAAGGCGTTAAATAAGAAGCCCAGACCAGTAACTAGAAGAATAGAATTAATTTTTTAAAGTTTATTTATTTATTTACGTAATCTCTACACCCAATGTGGGGCTCGAACCCACAGCCCTGAGATCAAGAGTTACATGCTCTTCCGAATGAGCCAGTCAGGCACTACCTAGAAGAGCAGAATTGAAACTGAAAGATATAAGCCTAGAATTAATATTAAATCAAAGATTTATAATTTTATGATAAATGCTTTTTCTTATAGAATTTTTAAAGATTTTATTACCATTTAAAAAAATTTTTTTAATGTTTATTCATTTTTGAGAGAGACAAAGCATTAATGGGGGAGGGGCAGAGAGAGAGGGAAACACAGAATCCAAAACAGGCTCTAGGCTCTCTGAACTGTCAGCACAGAGCCTGACATGGGGCTTGATCTGACGAACCATGAGATCATGACCTGAGCTGAAGTCGAATGCCCAACCGACTGAGCCACCCAGGCACCCCATTATTAGCATTTTTTTAAGTAACCTCTATACCCAACACGGGGCTCAAACTTACAACCCTGAGATCAAGAGTACCATGCTCCATCAAATAAGCCAGCTAGGTTGTCCCTCTTATAGAATATTTTTTAAAAATTCATGTACCAAAATGACATCTGCATTCTAAACAGATTAAAAGGAAATTAACCCAGAAGATATGTTAGGTGAGGAGGAAACAAAGAAAGGATCATTTTACTAATGAAGGGCTATTTCACAAATTGCTTTGTTTCCAATAGAATAGCATTAGTTTGAGATCCATGGACACCATCAGTCAGATTTACATTATATATTGTATAAACAATATACAATACCAAAGACTAACTTTTTCATTTACTTATTCAAATTACTACTAAGAGTTATATTACTATCAAGAGTTATATTTATGGCAACTAGTAATAAAAATAAAATCATATAGCCATAATATTTAAAAACATTTAAAAACACTATAATATTTAAAAACAGTATTTAAAAACACTAAAAATTATAAATATTTTACTATTTGTAACCTGTCTTATATCACGACCAGTAAGCGTGGACTTCGTGTTTTATAATTGCCTCAGTAATTCTCTGTGTTTGTAAATGTCTCTAGTCTTAAGTAATTCATTTTCATCTTGTGGACAAGGATATCTTAGGTCAATTAAGTATGACTGACTTTTCCAATATAATTTATAAAATAAAACAAAAACAAAAAGACCAATGTGAAATGTGTTAAGATACAATAATTGAATACAATTATAATTTTTCACAGGCTATTAAGAAATTAACATTTTTAAATATTTTACATTGTTTTACTTAAAGAATGAAGCTATCACTTCTTTAGGGATAAAAATCTTCAATTACTTTGAAAAATAAATATGTTGTAAATCTGCAGTACAATAATGGTAAAAAAGAAATAGATTCATATTGAAAAATAAATATCAATTATTTTTTATCTTATACCTCAATTACAAGCAAAATTTTAAATCCTATTAAATGAGATTTTAATTATAGAGTAAATAAAGCATTACTTCATTCTAAAGGAAGCAATTAGACATAATGTATCATGTGTCCCCTGTAAGTCTGATAAAAGAACACACCACTACTTACGAAGTAGTTTTTTAAAAAAATAATTAAATCAGAATCTGATTAAAACTTCAGATCTATCTATCAATTCACAAGAAATACAGAGGCCACAGGAACATTTAAACAATCCTACAGGAATGCAATCAACAAAAAGGAGTCATTTAGAAAAATCAGCTGCTGTCTCCACCCCCACCAAAGAATAAAATTGCAAGGAAAAAACAAAAACCCAAAAACATAATCCATGAAAAAGGCCATCAAAGAAATTTAAGAGATATATTAACCAATCAAAACGTATGTACCTTATTTAGATCCCAATTCAAACTTAAAACATTACCTCGAATGAATGTTCCTTATTATCCTCTAATCTGTAGTCCAAAAGTACACTCAAGGACATAATGCTACAGTCAAACTTGCCACTTTTTGCAGCCCAGTTTGGATGTACTATGATGGCTGGTTCATCCGGCAAAATGTATCTTCTTTCCCGACGCTGGCGTTCCATTTCTTCTTGACGTTTTCTTTCTTCTTCCTACATATTTGAAATTTTAAGTGCTGGTTATATCTCCACATACTATATATATATATATATATATATATATATATATATATATACACACACATATATATACATATATATATACACACATATATATACATATATATATACACACATATATATATATTAAACGCACATCATGGAAAGAAAAAGGGCAAAATTCCCATGACTCCTTATGGTGATTATGCCAAACACAGGGCTGGAAGAAAGTTCAAATTTACTAAAGACAGCAGTTTTTATGGCTCCTACTTTTCTTTCTTTTCAGTTTCTCAGCATAAGAAATTGTCTTCTAAGGGGGCTGGGGGGACACCTTTATTAACATTATATAAATCAGGGTATTTGGAAAATAGTGATGGTAGCATAGCTTCTGGATCTTCTTGAATCCCCACATTAAAAAAGAATAATCTATATACCAAAACCAACATCCAAGTACACTCACAACAAAACAAGGTGAAATGGTATCCCCATAAACCCCAGTATACAAGTGGGTAGAAAAAAGTCACAAGAGCCAAAAGACCTATATGTTACTGGCATTTGTATAGAGAGAAAGCAAAAGGAAACAATGGAGTTGTATGATGGATCTAAGAACAGGAAAACTAGGGAGGAGGAGTTAAGATAGAAGAGTAGGGAGACCCTGAGGCTTGTCTTGTACCTTGAACACAGCTAGATAAATAATAAATAATTGTGAACACCCAAGAAATCTGAGGAGAGAGCAACAATGCACAACTAGACATGAAAAAAACACCATGTCATGAAAGTTCAGCTGAGGATCTAAATCCTCAGAACCAAGGGAAACCCCAAGATGGAGATGTCCTTGCCAAATACCAAAAGAAGGAACGTAGGAGAGCCAGCCCACAAGACGAGCCAGATGATGGGCACACATCTTTGACACTGGCCTCATCTAACGCATAGGAGCACATGTGGGACCTTGGTAGGATCTCCCACGTTTGGTTTCAAATCCCTGACCTCTGTTTTTCTACTTAAAAAAAACATAAAAAACAAAAACAAAAACACCACATTAGGATATATACTTATTTTCCCACTGACTTTGTTTTCTAAGTGAAATTTAAAATTAAAGTCAATAAAATGTGTGGCTTTCCTCATCCTCCATTAATGATTAAAACTGTCCATTTAAAAACTACACAAAGACAACGTAGTCCTAAATAGCAATCCAGCTTTAATTGTAGGGCACTGAATCACCTTGCAAACAAATTACAGTCACTATGATTTAACAATAGATACTGTACTGGGTATTGCTGGGATTTTTTTGGCAAACCTGTAACAAACCAGAGAATAAAATTTAACTCTTAATCATCATGTAGAAAAACACAATAAAGAAACCTAAAATATCTTAAAACAAACAAGAAAACCACAAAAGAGTCAATAGGTATTCACTGGAAAGTGAGCAGGTCAATTTCATAAAAGCAGCTGAAACTAGGCAACATTTTACTCCCAACGATAGTGAGTACAAGGAGCCGGTGTTTAGCCAGTGATCTAAAAGTGCCTAGAACATTCTAGGTCTATGAACTTGCAAGGCTGATTTACCACGGCATCTTTACAGCATAGGGCCTTACACTGAGGAGCTTATTTCTGGAAGTAGAATCATTAGAATAGGGAGCAGGATAGCAACAGAGACATGGGAGGAGAAGGTCCTGATAAACAGTGATAGAAGGGCAACAGAGATTGAAATCTCAGAAAGCAAGCCATCATATATTTTGAGAAAATAAGAAAATAACACAATATAGAGCTCAATGAAATTTAAAAAAGCTATCTCGGAGTACCTGGGTGGCTCAGTTGGTTAAGAATCTAACTTTGGCTCAGGTCATGATATCATGGTTCATAAGTTCGAGCCCTGTATTGCTTCAGATTCTCCATCTCCCCCTCTCTCTGCCCCTCCCCCCCTTATACATGTGTGTTTTCGCACTTTCTCAAATATAAACATTAAAAAAAAAAAAGAAGCTGTCTTAAGCAATCTCTTCTAATAAAATGTTAGGCAAACTAAATTCACCTAAAAATGAGCAACAGAAAGTATTGAGGTCAAGTCCTATACAAAGTTACTATTTAAAAAAAAAGAGAACTATATCCCTACAGACAATGAAAGTGGGCCAGAAAAACAGTCATAGATAAAAATCTTAACTTACTATTTTAAAGTGTGCTAAAAGAGATTGAGAAAATCTCACAAACTATGAAAGAACAACATAAAGAATTTTAAAAGTAAAAATAAGGTGAAAGGGGTGCCCAGGTGGCTCAGTCAGTTAAGTGTCCGACTTCAGCTCAGATCGTATCTCCCAGTTCTTGAGTTTGAGCCCTGCGTCAGGCTCTGTGCTGACAGCTCGGAGTCTAGAGCCTGCTTCTGATTCTGTGTCTCCCTCTCTCTCTACCCCTCCCCTGCTCACCGTCTGTCCCTCTCTGTCCCTCAAAATATATAAACATTAAAAAGATTAAAAAAATTTTTTTTAAGTAAAAATAAGGTGATAAAATACAGGAAATAATTTCAAAGAAAAAAATCGATTCAGAAATTTAAAATAAACTAGAAGGAATACAAAAGCAAATAAACTCAAGAGCCACTGCCTTAAGCAAACAGAAGAAATTGGGAAAAAATTTTAAAACAAGAAATGAAGAAGAAAAGGATCCAAGCAAGAGATAGACGCTGAAAAGGCAAAAATACTGAATATGAGATAACAGGATTCTTATAAGAAAACAATAGGGAATAGACCAAATACAAAACAACTATTACTTAAGAAAATGTGACTGTTGATGACAATTTTATTCCCAAGAGCCAAGAGATAAAAACAACAAGTGTCCACCAGAGATGAATGAATAAACAAAATACAATATACACATGAAATGGAGTATTATTCAGCCTTAAAAAGAAATGAAGTTCTGATATATACTAGGACATGAACTTTGAAAACACTGCATTAAGAGAACCAGACACAAAAGAGCAAATACTGTATGATTCTACTTACATGAGGGATCTAGCACAGACAAATTTGGAGACAGAAAGCAGAACACAGGTTACTAGAGAGGAAGACGGGTATGGGGACTTAATTGTTTAATGAGAGTTACCATTTGGGATAATAATAAAGTTCTGGATGTATAAAATAGGGATAGTTCCACAACACTGTGCATGTACTTAATGCCACTGAATTGTACAGTAAAAATAGTATAATGGTGATTTTTATTAACGTATATTTTACTAAAAAAAAAATTTTTGTTAAAGAGAAATTTTGCTCAGAAAAAAAAAAAAAATCTGAAATCACATAGCGAAAGAGCACACCATGGGTCCAGTATCAAAATACCGTTCTAAAAAAATGAGAAAATCGGTGCATCTAGGCAAAATAGCAAGTGATCGTATCAGAAAGTAAATTGCCTTATCATCAATTTTTGACAGCAAAACTCTACATGTCATAGAAAAGAGAGTTTATTAAAAACATTCAAAAGAATATAAATGTGAACCAAAGATTTTATAATCACCAAAACTGACTTTAAAAAATTATTTATTTTTTAATTTACATCTAAGTTAGCATATAGTGCAACAATGATTTAAGGAGTAGATCCCTTAATGCCCCTTACCCATTTAGCCCATCCCCCCCCCCCTTACAAACCCTCCAGCAACCCTGTTTGTTCTCCACATTTAAGAGTCTCTTACGTTTTGTCCCCCTCCCTGTTGTTATATTCTTTTTGCTTCTTTGCTGTTTTATATCTTAAATTTCTCATGAGTGAAGGCATATATTTGTCTAATTTCACTTAGCATAATACCCTCTAGTTCCATCCACGTAGCTGCAAATGGAAGACTTCATTCTTTCTGATTGCCAAGTAATACTCCATTGTGTGTGTGTGTGTGTGTGTGTGCGCGCGTGTGTGCACGCGCGTGCGTTTAACATACCAATTGCTGGGTTGTAGGGTAGTTCTATTTTTAATTTTTTGAGGAACCTCCATACTGTTTTCCAAGGTGTCTGCGCCAGTTTGCATTCCCAAAAACTGACTTTTAAGTATAGTCAAACTGTTACCAACATACAAGAACCTAAATATTGCTACCATGAGCTCTGAAGAATCTCCTAGAGATGACCTTCAGAGACAATGACAAAAGCACTAATGGTGAGCGTTAGATATAGAACTGTAGAACCAAGACTAAAGGAGGATTAAAAGAGTACAATATGTAATGCTACATGCTAGCCCAATGTATTTATAGTACAACATAAAAACAACAGGGAGAAAATAAGGATAGGAAAAGCAAAAATAACTTTATAAACAAATTTCAGCAATAACATTAGTGGTATATCATTAGTACTGTATTAGTGCTGTGTATCTGTACATATATATTCCCACCCACTGGCCAAAAAAAGACAATTTGAGCTTCAATAAGGATAAGAATTGCAAAGAACTGAAGCCCATCAAATACATTTAAATCCATAAATTCACAATGTTTAATAAACAAATTTTTTAATGTTTATTTTTGAGAGAGAGACAGAGTACGAGCAGGGCAGGGGTAGAGAGAGAGGGAAACACAGAATCCAACAGCTGCACTGTCACCACAGAGCCCGATGCAGGGCTCCAACCCTCAAACCTTGAGATCATGACCTGAGCCGAAATCAGACGCTTAACCAACTGAGCCACCCAGGCACCCATGTTTAATTTTTTAAATGTTGTTTATTTTTTAAAAGAGAGAGCTCCAGCGAGCGTGAGTGGGGGAGAGTCAGAGGGAGAGAAAATCCAAATCAGGCCCCGAGCTGCCAGTGCAGAGACCAATGTGGGGCTTGAACTCACAAACTGAGATCAATGACCTGAGCCGAAGTCGGATACTTAACCAACTGAGCCACCCAGGTGCCTCAATAAATTCATAATGATGTTAAAAAACAAATAGGTAACCATCATAAAACAAAGGAAAACAGTGCTTGCTACAGCAGCACATATACTAAAATTAGAACGATACAAAAAAGATTGGCTATGGCCCCTGCACAAAGATTGTTCATATGCAAAAAGTGTTCTATATTAAAAAAAAAAAAAAATCAAGAATTAATCCTGCCTTGGGGCGCTTGGGTGGCTCAGTTGGTTGAGCGTCCATGAGCGTCCAACTTTGGCTAAGGTCGTGGTCTCACAGCTCGTGAGTTTGAGCCCCACGTCGGGCTCTGTGCTGACAGCTCCGAGCCTGGAGCCTGCTTCAGATTCTGTGTCTCCCTCTCTCTCTGCCCCTAATCCACTCGCATTCTGTCTCTGTCTCTCTCAAAAAATAAACATTAAAAAAATTTTTTTAAAAGAATTGATCCTGCCTTCTTCTGTATGAATTTAACAAGAGAGAAAACTATACCACCAGGTAACCAAATAGGAGATGAGGGAAATATGTAAAAACAAAATGGTACGAATTATAATATCACTATTTTCCAACCCCAATGGCTGCTAACATCAAAAAGTGAAAACCAGCTCTTCTTTGCCTTCTCTTTCTAGTCTTTCTGTCCGGAACAATTCAGTTCTAAAGCAACTCCTCCAACAAAGCAGGTGTCTATACAGAGGATGGAGGCTGGCAGACAAGCCCACCAGTCAACAGGTACTGACACAAATGGAGCAAGAACATCCAGAGACACAACACAGGGTAGGGAATCGGATCAAAGTAAAAAGAGTATCCAGATAGCAGAGGGAATGCAACAAACAACTGAGCAAGTAAGCAAATATATTAAGTACAGTGGAAGCTACATTTCTCATTATTGGAAAAGGGAGTTAGGTATGCAGAAAGGAGGAAACTGAAGTGAACTGTGGTGTTGGGAGTACAACTGGAGATACTAGCATAAACTCATGACTTTCAATACATATACTGTAACAAATATAGATACAAATACATATATGTAGGTATATATAAGTATAAATTAATATATATCTGTACCATAGCTCTATTGACTAACAGGGGTCATGAGAAGCACAATGATACGAGTGAGTATGTCTTGGCTTCTAAATTATCATCACCTTCACTAAAAAGTATGAGGGCTTTTTATAGTTCTATCTTAAAAAAGTATACACACACATATTTCCTTGGGAAATGGCTAATTCCAAAGCCAGGGCAGGGAGTGTACACAGTGAGATGGCAACACGGTTTTGGGCTCCAAAATAAGTTAAGTCCTCAAAATATAACCAGGACATGTGAAAGGACACAGAAGCCAACTCAAAAGGGCTCCTACTACCCAAGTGATATATTTTCATTATCAAGATAAATATTATCATTGAATGAAATAAGGAATCACAACTCTCTTAAGAACAAGGTAGTTCAACATAACAAAAAACCATTATCACATCCAAGAAATTTAACACTGCTTCAAAATTATCTAATATCACACCCATATCCATAATCAAATGTCTCCAATTATCCACAAACTATTCTTCACGGCATTTTTTTTTCCTATTCGGGGTCCAGTCAAGTTTCATTCAATACATCCAGTTATCATGTGTTGCTAACCTCTTTTAATGTAAATTGTTTATTTTTATTTAAAGTTTATTTATTTGAGAGACAAAGTGTGAGTGTGGGGGGGGGGGGGACAGAGAGACAGGGAGAGTGAGAATCCCAAGGAGCCTCCACAGTGCCAAACCAGAGCCCAACATGGGGCTTGAACTTTCAAAACCACGATATCATGACCTGAGCTGAAACCAAGAGTTGGATGCTTAACAAACTGAGGTGCCCCCAATGTAAATCATTTCTTTTTGTCTCTCATGACATAGACATTTCAGAAGTTCAGATAAACTGCTTTGTGTAACTTTTTACATTCTAAATCTGACTATTCTCTCACAATTAGATTAAGGTAAAAACATTTTTGGCAGGAATACTTCATAAATAATTATGTATAATCCAGAATGCATCACATTAGGAAATACATACTGTTGGTCTGTGCAATTACTGGCATTCTGACATGCTTTTTCTATTGCTCTCTTTCAAATTCAGAAAACAATGGCAGGCTTGTGCATCTAGGAGTTATTGTAAGGGCATAAGATGCAATGCAATCAAACACACAGCTGTAGAAGCAGCAAAATTCTGGGATAAGCACTTCACTCGAACTCAATCTCTGAACTTAATGGCTCTGTCAATCAAATTCTCTCTAAAACACAGGGATAATTTTTTAAAGTTTATTTTTATTTTTGAAAGAGATACAGAGAGCAAGTGGGGGGAGGGGCAGAGAGAGAGGGAGACAGAATCCCAAGCATGCTCCAAGCTATCAGTGCAGAGCCCAATGTGGGGATCGAACTCACAAGCAGTGAGATCACGACCTGAGCTAAAATCAAGTGTTGGATGTTTGACTGAGCCACCCAGGTACCCCTGAATAATTTTTTAAGTAAACTCTATGGCCAACATGGGGCTCAAACCCATGACCCCAAGGATCAAGAGTCGCATGCTCTGCTGACTGAGCCAGCCAGGCACCCCAAACATATGAATAATTTAGCATTCATTTTTAAAAGGGAAGATTAAAAATACATGATTTGGAAATAACTCAAATTTCTCTCGAGTAGAAAACAAACTGTGATACATTGATACTATGGGATATTATGGGATATTATTAAGCAATACAAAATAACAAATTAGTAATACATAGAACAAAATGGGCAAATCTCTAATGCATTTTGCTAAGTTGAAGAGGTCAGACTGTAAATGTTATATATAATTCCATTTACATGAAATACTGGAATAGACAAAACTACAGGAAACAGATCAGTGGCTCCCAGAGGCTGGTGTGAGAAGCAGAAGGAGCACATGGAGGGAAGAAAATGCTTACGTAAGGGTAGAGATTTTTAGAGGGTGACAGACCTGTTTTACGTCTTAGTTGTCGTCATGGTTATATAACTGTATTGCATTTGTCAAACTGTTCACCAAAAGCGTTGAATTTTACAGTTATGTAGTTGTATTTTTTTTTTTTTTTAATAAATGTTTATTTAGTTTGAGAGAGAGTGTGCACGCAGGCAAGCTTAGGGAAGGGGCAGAGAGAGAAGGAGAGAGAGAGAATCCCAAGCAGGCTCCGTGCTGTCAGTGCAGAGCCTGACTTGGGGCTCTATCTCAGGAACCACGAGATCATCACCTGAGCCACAATCAAGAGTCAGACACTTAAGTGACTGAGCCACCCAGGTGGCTTAATAAAAGTACACACGCACATATTTTAAGAATTCCCTATAAACAAGTATTATATTTAATAGTGTATATATACCTCTTTATCATCTTCAGATTTCCTATCATCCTCCTCTTCCTCTTCTTTTTCTGATTTCTCTAATTCCTTTTGTTCTTCTTTTTGCTCTTCTACTTTAAGCTGTTTTGTCAATCGGGCTATTAACTGAGATTTTAATCCTTTGGAACTAAGGGCTCGACTTTCTAATTCTTTTCGAAGGTCATTTACCTAAATATGCAGAACATAAAAAACACAGAAAAAGAAAATGGGATATTGAAATAAGGAACAAACTGCAAATATCTTTAGTTTGATTTTTTAAAATTGAGGTGAAAAGTACACTTGTTCAGCTCAGAACATGTTTGTGAAAATGCAAACTGACAGAATATTTTTGGAAAATAATCTGAAACATGTTTTAAGATGCTTAAAAAATTAATTCTCTTTGACACAGTTATTCTAATTTTGGGGAATTAACCCTAAAGAAATATTCTAAAAACAGGAAAAACAAAACACTTTACATATTCCTTGTAACAGTCCCTTTCTCAAAAAACTAAAGAATCTAAATATCCAATGAAAGAATAATACCACATCAACTAAATAGAAGAGTATAGAACATTTAAAAATAATTATATGGGAAACACTAATATTAACTGAAAAGGATGAAACTGCAACTTTTTAATACAATGTGATCAGAACCAACCAAGCAAAGTGTGTACCTCTAAAAAATAATAATAAAAAAAAATCAACATTTTAACAGTGGTTCTCTTTGAATCATAGGCTTTGGTAACTTTTTTCTTCAATTTTTCATGTATGTACCAATTTTTAAAATAAACATGCGTTATATTTACAATCAAAAGAAATACAAGTTTTAAAATAAGAAACTTAACAGTAAAGTCATCAGTTTGAAAAAAAGTCCTGGGATGCAGGCTTAAACTAATTGACTGTATTTTCTTTCTTTTTTTAATGTTTGTTTATTTTTAATGTTTGACAGAGAGAGAGAGACAGACAGACAGACACAGAAACAGCACAAGTGGGGGAGGAGCACAGAATCTGAAACAGCTTCCAGGGTCCAGACTCAGAGCTGTCAGCACAGAGACCATCTGCAAGATCACGACCTGAGCTGAAGTCGGATGTTTAACCGACTGAGCCACCCAGGCGCCCTCTGTTTTTAAATTAATGTTTGAGACAGAGAGACAGAATGCGAATGGGGGAGAGGCAGAGAGAGAGGGAAGCACAGAATCTGAAGCAGGCTCCAAACTGTCAGCACAGAGCCTGACGCGGGGCTCAAACCCATGAGCAATGAGACAATGACCTGAGCCAAAGTTGGACACTTAACGGAATGAGCCACCCAGGTGCCCTAATTACCTGTATTTTCTGAATCCACAGTTCTCTATACAAAACCTGATGCTGATCAAGACAACTTGAAGCAATACAAGAATAACAAACATTCTTATGATACATATTTACTTATTAAAAAAGCAATGTGAATTAAAAAAGTATAGTTTCATACAAAGGAAGAAAACCTGCTTTTTGCTGAGAACAAAAATTAATCAAAAGGTCAGCTTTTATGTGTTAAAAATAACAAGATGCAAAAGCAATTTACAATCAGCTTCTGACTTATGTAGAAGTCACATATACAGAATCTATGAAAATATACTCACATTAAAGGCCCAGAGACGAATAAGTGCGGAAAGATAACAGGTCCAAAAACATTGGGGAACAAAGAAAACCTAGTACAGGTTAACCAAAGATTTTCAAAAGAGACTTTTAAATTATTATTTCCTTCCCAGTTCAGATAACTTTTTTTTTGTTTTTTTTTTTTTAAGAGAAAGAGCACGAGTGTGGGGGAAGGGGCAAAAGGAGAGAGAATCTTGAGCAGGCTCCACATTCAGTGGAGCCCGACATGGGGCTCAATCCCATGACTATGGGATCATGACCTAAGCCAAAATCAAGAGTTGGGTGCTCAACTGACTGAGCCACCCAGGCACCCCATATCAATCTACTTACAAATTTTATTTTTAAAAACTAAAATAATCTTGATAATCTTTTCCCAGTTTCTTCCCTTTTCCTTGAATATAAATTACTTAAATATAAAAATTCTGCCTTCTTGGACAGTTCCCCAATCAGAAAATGATGTTGCTTACACTATAGCCAATTGTATATTACATTAAAAAGATACTGGCTGCACTGATTTATAAAGTCACCTTTTGTTAATAGAATTTTTTTAAAAGGTTTTTATTTATTTTTGAGAGAGAAAGACAGAGTGTGAGCAGGGCAGGGGCAAAGAGAGAAGGAGACACAGAATCCGAAGCAGGCTCCAGGCTCTGATCTGTTAGCACAGAGTCCGACATGGGGCTGAACTTGGTGAACCTCAAGATCATGACCTGAACCGAAGTTGGGCGCTTAACCGACTGAGCCACACAGGCACCCCTGAAGTCACCTTTTATTTAATCATTATACACATGCACATAAATACAATATAGAATATTTATGTAAAATTCATGGACGATTTGGAGTGCCTTTTATCTGATAAAACACTGTCCACATTCTCTGTTCCTATTCAGAGACTTAAAATTAAATACCATCAATTTCAAAGTTACCTTCATTGTCTTTGGATCAAGTTTAGACCAATGGGTAGGAGTGGAAATTTCTTTAGCTTCACCATCATCCTTCTCTTCTTCATCCTGATATACAAAGTTAAGAACATAATTACTATTCTGAAACCTTAAAATTATGGTAATTTATTTTTAAAAGTCTGTTGCTGATCTGTGCAAGGTCACAAATGTTTCAGATTGTCTTCTCCTAAAGTTATTATTTAGGCAAGTCCACGTACATACATTCTACCACTTTTAACTGATCACAAAGACACTCATCAGCCAATCAAAGCCAGATCTGTGAAACACAAAAGGGTGATAAATTACAACACAAAGGATATCAGGGATGCACAAACACTGCCGGTCTCCACTAACCACACAGTGTGTGATCTTGCCCCAATTTTCAAGCCACCCAAAGTTAAGACTGATTTAGTCAGACCTTTCAAATGTACCAAAGACGATGCCACATAGCCTGAAATGTCAAATCTCTCAGACTTGTGGTTGTCCAATTTCAAATATCCATGACTAGAACTGATGACCGTGAAAGAGAAAATTTTTTAAATTTTAGAAAATGGCAAAATGTTTAAAATGGCTTAATACTGAAACTTGCTCAACAACTGGTCCCAGATTCCAGCAACTAGACCTATGATAAAAACAAAATTCTGTGCAATTTAAGCACAACTTATTTTCCTTTGAGGTCTCAGCACTCTTAAAGTTAGCATACTAGACAAATTTTTTTTTAAAGAAAAGAAAATAAAACTATACTGCTGAAAGCTGGAGTACCAGTCGCTGTTACCAGTTATGTTCCTCCATGTGTGTTTGTTATGTAGTGTGTGGTGTGCATTTGTGCCTGTGTTCCTGTGCCTGTGAGAAGCGGAAATAGAAAAAGGGATTAGCGTTCAGTGCCTGTTCTCCATCAGCCTCCTTGCGTTCACCCTGAAGCTTCTCGACCAGCTGCTGCTTGTATCCTCGGGAGAGGGTTTCCCACTCTGAGCGGGTGGGAAGGCAATGCCAAACATCCGGGAAAAATAAAACCACTGTCTCCACATGAGCTGGAACTGTACGCCCCTTGTGGGTCTCCTCAGGGCGATGGTAGCGAATCTCTGCAAAACGGTACCTGTTGCAAGGGAAGAAGCATGTTGGAAAAAAAATTCTAAAATACATTTTAAAGACCCTAGTTCACTTGTAGCACATCAAGTAAAGAAATTTTGCTGCAAGAACTTGAGGTTGGTCTAAAGAAAAAAAAATTATAGAAGCCATAGTTCCTCTTTTGGTACATTTGTACAATATTTTATGGTTAAAAGAATATGTTCCCCAAAGCATTTTCAAGTTTGATTACAATGCTACCCATATTTTAGAGAATACCTGAAGAAGCTGGATAGCTGTTCAGATTTCATGTGCTAAAAAAAGAATGTTCTCAATTAAATCACAAGAAATATACTAAAATACACAAGACAAATAAGCCTCAAGAGAAAATATGGCTGAACAAAAATAATCAGCAACTATATCATTTTATAACAAAAGAATTATAATGAAATGAAGTTCTCTCTTGACGATCTTCTCCAGCTATGCATGAAATGAAAAATATTTTCAACATACATCCAACTTCCAAAGTAAAGCATAACAAAACATTTAAATAATTTTCAGTTTATTTTGATTAGTTCTTAATCCTTTTTCCCCCAAACATTTTGGCACCAAATAAACTTTTGCTACAAATGGGGATTTTCCTTTGAGATTACCTGCATGATCAAGGTTGCTAAAGTAAGGGTGAGGGGATGGGGAGAGGCTGATAGATAAGAACATCTATATAAACTATGAAAAAATATTTCTAATCAAAAAATGAATTAGTACTTACCATTGTGTGCATACACTTAGATCAATGCCTGTCAGAGCCTTACAACAACGAATAGCAGTCTTAATCAACACAGATGGGTCTTTTTCTGGGTCTGGTCCATCCAGCGAAGGAGACCAGTGGCCTCCAATGGCCATGGCTTCATCCTTGCCTTTCATGCCCACTAAAAACTAATTCAAAACAAACAGTCATTTACATATATTATGCAACTTGTCAAATTACAAATAAAATACTTGAAAAGGAAAGGTACAAACCTTTCCAATATCATTTTTACTACCTCTGGTATCTGTCAGTCAAGGAAGAGTTCAGTTCATCGTGTTCCACACTGCATTTCAGCAATGGAATAGGATTTATACATCATAACTCATCCTTCTAAAATATTTCTTCAGATAAAGAATTCTTTAAAGAAACAAGCTAGAATTCACACTTTAACAGCATCCAAAGATACACTAAATCCAATACCACTAAGATTTTACTACGCTTCAAATACAAAACATCAAAATGGTAGCTGAACTAGTGACATACAAATAACATATATCTATAATCTGCAATGAGAAAAACATCCATATCATTAAATTTTAAGTGCCATCATACAAAAATTAGTTAAACTAATCAGCAAGCTAAAAATGCAGTGTTTTAAAATTATGTATATACACGCACACACACACACACACACACACAAAATCAGAAATAAGCAAAGGAAGTATACACCTGAGGTTAAAATAAATGTTTCATTTTACCTTAACAAGTCTAGCAGGATGTTGAAATCCATCTCGAAGTTCTTGTGGGTCTTCGGCAAGAGCACATGACTTATGATACAAATCTTCCATACTAGGACTAGCCATCAGCATTACCTATTATAGTCAAATAATTCAATCCTGTCAAAAGTCTAAAGTAATGTAAAAAAATGAGAAGCACTACTAATTATCCTTACATATTTGATATCCACAATTTTTACAAAAATGGAAAGTAAAATGCTATGGCAGAAACGGCATTAGATATTGTATAATGATAGAGTTTTAACTTTTCAAGAAATGCTTTTTGATTAATGTGCTAAAAATAACCAAAAACTGTGAGACCATAAACAATATACAGAATGTTACCCTGAAGACTAACCTATAGGGTATACACCAACATTATGTTTTATCAGACGATATCAGAAGTTACGGAACATTCTAAAAAGCTCAATAAAATCAACTTCATCTTCAGATTTTTATAAGTTTCAAAATGTTAAAACAATAACCATAAATTTTAAGAGGTAAGGCAAAGAGAGGTTAAATTAAATTATTTAAGTAACCAAAACAAAATTAGGCAGACAAGAAAAAAATAGCTATTCAGGTCTTAAACCTAACAACCACTTTATGAAGATTAATTCCACATTCTTAATATGAATAACTGCTCAGAAATTTTAGCTGTATATCACATAATACAAACCTTTGCACTGTATAAATGGTCAGCATCTGGCGGATCAAGAACGGCCATATTTTTTTCTAAGGACTCTACTTCTCTGTGCATTACATAGAAATTGCAGTAATTTCCCAGCTGAAATGGTCTTGACAAAGGGAAAGCATCCACCCATGTAAACTGAGCATCAAAAAAGTCACTAGGTATATATAAATTCTGATAACGGCGCCTTAGTTCCATCATGTCACAACTAGGACTGAAAAACAGACATAAGTAGTGAATAAATAGCCTTAATATCAAAAATTATACAAACATCCACTCCATTCTGAATCTAAATATACAACCCGACAGTTAAAAGGCAGCTGAAAATGGTCAGAGTCAATTATTAATGGGTTACAGAGTTGCACAGAGGCATAGGAGAACCTCATTTTCAAATTTATTTACTTACAGTTTAAAGAAATAACTGGTATCTAAGTGTTACCTTTATTTCTTTGCTTTTTGTGTGTAGCTTAAAATTCATTAGAAACCCTTTGAAATAACTTCAACTCCACCTCCAGAGAAAATATGAACAAAAAAGCAGTTCTGCCTTAGTTGAAACTGCATTTTTGAGAAAATTATAATTCACATAGAATGGATAAAAAGAAGGGACAAGAGAGGTACCAAATAATGAGTACTCTTCAATCTGCTTCATATAGTATAAAAATTAAAAAAACCTTCATTTTATAAAAAGATCCTAGATCAAGCATATTTACATTTATAATTAAGCACAATAATCCACATGAAAGCTAAATCCAATGTTTTTTTGGATTATCCACATTTCTCTGTATTAATGGCAATGATCCATACCTGAGTGTTTATTAGGAAAAGAGGATAAATTTCTTGCCTTTTAAATCTGGCATAATGATTTTTTTTTTAAGTTTATTTATTTTGAGAGTGTGGCACACTGATTTTTTTAAAGGATGATTTCCTTTTTCCTAAGAAGCAGAACTTGTAAAGGAAAGGCACTCAAAGGTAAACCAGTCTGGTAAAAGAACAAAGAATTTCTATTAAAAGCATAAAAAGTGTGGAAAAGAATAATTTGTAAGCTGAAAAGCTCACTATATTATCTTTTTTATTAAAAAAAATTTTTTTTAATCTTTATTTATTTTTGAGAGACAGAGTACAAGCAAGGGAGGAAGGGTAGAGAGAAGGAGACAAGGAATCCAAAGCAGACTCCAGGCTCTGAACTGTCAGCACAGAGCCTGACACAGGGCTCAAGCCCACAAACCGTGAGATCATGACCTGAGCTGAAGCTGGATGCATAACTGACTGAGCCACCCCAGCGCCCCTTACCTGGTCTTTTTTAAAGGCACCTAACAACAAAGCTAAAAATATGACCTAATATATTTGTAGGAGTGTCTTTTTATTTGAAGCCTAAAAATAACAAATATATGATAAACTTGTCAGGTGTGGTTGCTGACATAATTATACTTTATTTGTATAAAATTCTGCTGTCAAAATAAGGAAAATGTGAAAAACAGTATTTGAGGTTTTTTTTTTTTTTAAGTGTTGCAAACATAAAGTATGTGTAATAGTTTCTTAGTTTCCCATCACTAGAATTTTTGAAGTTGTTTTTTATCTGGTAAGATTAAAATCTAAAATAAAAGATTAAGTACAAACGAGCCATTTCTTGGCATACAGTCTCTTATAACTGCATTACTACAAAACAATCTTGATTTACACAACTATAGATGAGAAAAGGTGTGCAAATTTTAAAATCATTTTTATTTGTCATAGATTGATTTGATGTTCTGGGAATTTATTTCAAAGTGGTGAAATGACACTGTCAGTGTCTAACTCGGAAGGAGATAGCTGTTGATTTTATATCCTATCCATTAACTCTCCCCAAAAAGGAGCATTATAAACCGGAACAGAGGAGTTTAAAAGCAGAGCTCCTCTATTTAATATCTTTGAGACTGGAGAAGTCGGTTACAGTGAATTTCTCAGATGTATGCAGTCTAGACATTTTAAAATATACAAGTAAATAGGAGTAGTAAGTAGTACAAATTAGAGTAGTTGCTCATTTGACCACAAGGCTAAATGAACATCAACTATACAACAATTAAGCAAAGTTACTAAGCAAGATTTTTTTTTTGGCACTGAGTTGTGTAAGTAAATTACACTGTTTTTACTCAATCTAGAACTGAATATATAGAAATTTAAACTTTTGATAGACTAGAATTATGAATATTATTCTTTGATAAAATGCAGTTAATACTTTCTCAGGATACTAAAGTACATACAGTTATCTGTGCCTATGTTCAACAGCTATAAACACTGCTTTCAATGATTCATTTTTCTTACTTTACTGTCAATTTGTTTTCCCCATTTGTTAATTTATCCTATACACAACTGCCAGTCTCAGGGCCTTTGGATAATTCTTCCTTTCCCCATAGGCTAAATTAGTCATTTTGCCAATCTTTTTATGAATTGCAACTTTGTAGCTATCTATTACCTTGTTGGCCACCACATCCCACCATCCATTAAATGCAGAGTATCTATAACTGCCATAGACTGATCAAGTGCTTTAGATAGAAGAACTCAATTTAACCTTAGTAATTCTGCTAGTTAACAGAATTTCCATTTTGCAGGTGAAACAGAAATTTTTTTTTTTTTTAACGTTTATTTATTTTTGAGACAGAGAGAGAGCATGAATGGGGGAGGGTCAGACAGAGAGGGAGACACAGAATTCGAAACAGGCTCCAGGCTCTGAGCTGTCAGCACAGAGCCCGCCCGACGTGGGGCTCAAACCCACGGACCATGAGATCATGACCTGAGCCGAAGTCGGACACTTAACCGACTGAGCCACCCAGGCGCCCCAAAACTCAGAAATTCTTGGTAACTCACCCACTCACCACCTCTGATTCCAAAGGCTGAAAAATCTATTTATGGATACACACACATGTGTATGTTATATGTCTATGAGTGTATATGTAGGTCCATTTTGCTATTATGCCACATTGTCACAGCTAACTTGAAATAACTGGTACACTGCCGTATTACTTTATCAAACACAATGGAGTATGTAAGAAAAATATCTCTGTATATATAACACACTCTAGTAAATTATACAAAATCAGAAACTGGTAACTCAATGAAACAATTGAGGGGCAAAGAACTTACCAATCTAAGGAAAATTTTGAAAACTGAACTGTGTAACGTGGAACAACACGTCGAACTCTTCGAGGTGATCGTTCTCTCTCTCTTCGAGGAGATCTCTCCCGGGAACGTTTTCTCTGAGGAGATCTTTCTCTGGATCTACGTCTTTCTCTCTCCCTTTCACGACTTGAAACAGAATTTTCTAAAATTACTAATATTTCTGGCATTATTGAAGAGTTCTTCAATAAAATCAATACTTACTACAAGCAAGATTTCAATATACTTTAATAACTTTTAAAAACTATTATAAAACGTGTAAGACAAACTTAGCATTTAACCACTTTTAAATGTACACTTCAGTGGCATTAAGTGCATTCACACTGTGCAACCATCACCACCATCAAACTTATACTTTTAAAAACATACCTTCTATCATCTTTTCTGTTAGGCACTTGATCGCCTCTGTCATTCCTTCCTGAAAATCTGGATGGTGGATCTAATCTCCGTGCTGGTTGTGGCTGTGAAACTATACGGACAGGAGGCTGCAATAAACCAGCTTTAAAAGACACAGAAAAAATATTTTAACTTATATAAAAGCATCACCTAGTTATGTTTTACAAATAGAAAAAGTAAGCTAACATCTTAAGCTTTGTGGCCAAAAAATTGTAGAGATCATTTATTTGTATATACTTTTTACAACAGTTTAAAAATGCAAAAGCTCAGAGACCATATAAAACCAGCCCATGGACCAAATCCAAGGGCTGTAGTTTGAACTTCTTGATCCACAGACAGTAAACCAGAGTGCTGTACAGTAAGATATTCACAGGGTGCTAAAGTATCAGCCAAAGATTACCCAGAGAAAAAGCTCCTTATAATGGAGAGATCTATGGCCACCACTCGGACCAAGTAATCAAATTTAGCATCAATTAATACAAGAATCTGACATGTGCCTCCTAGTATGATGCAATATGAATTACAAAACATCATGTATGATGTGTTCTTGCCAAAGCCTTCAGATTTAATTCTAGTTCATAGTTTATATGACGGATAGCGGAACAAGGTAAAAATATTGCAAGGAATCCCAGCAAATACAGAATACAACATTCCAAAAGAATCTATAAGTCAACAAGCCTACTCTCTTCAAAAAGTCAATGTCATAAAGGAAGAAAGGAAAAGTGGGAAACTATTCTAGAATAAAAAAACTAAAGTAACATAACCAAATACAATGGATAAAAGCTGACTGGCTTTTTGTTTTTCACTTTTGTTTAGGAAATAAAAATAACCTTGAAAAACATCTAGGAGACAAATGGGGGGATATGAATATATTGAGAATATGTAAATATATTCTTAGATATATCTAAGATATAAATATATTCTTAGATATAACAGATTGTAGTTATTAGAAAAATGGTCTCTTTGAGGAAGGGCATGCTTAAGTACATAGGGATGAAATGTCACTGTCTGCTAATTACTTTAAATGATTAAGCAAAAACTATTTGTATATACACATGTAAAACACAAAGTAAAATGTTAAAAATTTTTACAAGGTTGTAAGTATGTAAGTGATCACTATACTGTTCTTTTGACATTTTTGAATGCTTGAAAATTTTCATGGTAAAAACTGGAGGAAAAATTAGCTAACTTATGTTTCTTATAATAAGGAATCCTAGTTCCCAATGGACAATTCCCTACCCTTCTGCCAACACATCAACTCCTCTGAAATCCTCATCCTACCACACCACTTTTCACTCTTCTTTTAAGATTTTAAGTAATCTCTATACCCAACATGGGCCTCGAAATCACAACACTAAGATCAAGAGTTGCAAGCTCCTTCAACTGAGGCAGCCAGGTGCCCCTATTTTTCTCTCTTCTATTTTTTCTACCCTACTCATTGCTTCTCTAAGTCATCCACCAAATTCATGGGACTTAGCTGCCTTCATCCCTCCCACAGAGGCCATTGTCTCTTCTTGACACAATGACAAGGAAAAAGTGGTATTCAAGTCCCAGCTCACAAATAGAAAACAAAACCTCTTAGGAAAAACATGAAAAGGAAAAAAAAAAATTAGAAATCACATGACTGGGGTGCCTGACTGGCTCAGATGGAAGAGCATCCTGATTCTTGACCTCAGGGTCATGAGTTCAAGGTCCACATCAGGTGTAGAGATTACTTAAAAATAAATAAAATTTAAAAAAATAAGTAATGAGGGGCGCCTGGGTGGCGCAGTCGGTTAAGCGTCCGACTTCAGCCAGGTCACGATCTCGCGGTCCGTGAGTTCGAGCCCCGCGTCAGGCTCTGGGCTGATGGCTCAGAGCCTGGAGCCTGTTTCCGATTCTGTGTCTCCCTCTCTCTCTGCCCCTCTCCTGTTCATGCTCTGTTTCTCTCTGTCCCAAAAATAAATAAACGTTGAAAAAAAAATTAAAAAAAATAAAATAAAATAAAATAAAAAAATAAGTAATGAAACTTTAAAAATTATTTTTAAAATTAAATAAAAATTAAAAAAAAAAAGAGAATTCACAGGACTACTAATCAAATATCTGGAAGAACCAAGAGCTTGGAAATGGTCTCACATTACCTAGTAAGTTTAAGTCACACAAACCCTCAGACCCCGCAATGCCACCTGAAGGTATATGCCCTGGACACATATATGAAGAGAAACCTAGGCACATTCCCCTGAGACACATATGTGAGGACATTTATAACAGAATTTTCCAAAACCAAAAACTAGAAACAATCCAAACGTTTACCAAAGAACAGATAAACTATAGAAAATATTATATGTATGAATATTGTAATGATAAAAATGAAGAATAACCCACATGGAAAAAAAGTATAAGAAACTGTCACAACATAACATTGAATAAAGTAAGTCTTACACAACAGATTACATAAATGGAATCACACACTATGTAAAATTCAAAAACAAAGCTAAACTGTATTATGCGGACATCCATAGTTTAGAGAGTAAAACTATTAAAAAAGAGTAAACTAACCATTTTAACTTTTTACTCAAGTAGTGATTGCACAGGTATTCATCTAAGAACTCATTACGTTATAATCTCTTTAATAATTCTAAGTGTGTCATAATTTATAATAAAAGAGAAATTGCCACAATTACACTTTAAGAAAATACCAATTAAGTAGGCTTCTGTTAAGCCAAGGCTATCTTTGTTAACACTGGTTCAGTAAAAAACTGTCCAGAGCTTCAAATAATTAATTTGCAAAGGAAAAATGTAAAACACGGCTCATTTCATGCACTAGAGTTCAACAAAGTACTACCACTAGACAATATATACATATAATGTTATGTTTATATGACATTTTCTTCCATTACAGATAAAATACCAATGAAGGGACAAGGGATTAATAACTCTAATATTTATGTCAAGTTCACAAAGAGCAGGTCTTCCTATAAAAGCAACAAAATAAAAATACTTCCAAAGAGGTATAAAATACAAGCGGTCTACATAAGATACTTACACTTCCTTTCAAGTATTCTGGAAATCCCCGCCTTTTTTATAATTAAAAGCACATTCTCATTATTTTAACAACTAAAAAGCTGTAAAAGTTATATATTAGTCTGAAACAGAAAAGATACACTGCATGTAATACCTTTCTGCTGTGGCTGCTGTAATAAAGGCTGTGGCTGAGTCTGCAATAATGGCGTAATAGAAGCTGCTGAAATCTGTGCCTGCAGCAGTGACTGGGGCTGAGGCTGAGCCTGAACACCAAATGTCGTCTGTGGTGCAATTGGCTGAAGTACAGCAGGAGGAGTCTTGAGTAAAGGTTGAGTTTGGGATTGATTCTTAACAAAAATAAAAAAATAAAATAAAAATTTTTTAAATGAAGAAAAAAAAACTTCAATTATTAGAAGACTGAATCACCAAGTTTCTGTAATACTTAACTCAGTATTTTATATACCTGGTTTGGTAGCGTCTGAATTCTTTGTGCATTCCATTTAAAAGGCATATTGGGATTATATGTAGCTTCAACCAATACTCTGTCACCCACTTGGGGGGTTTTCCCTTTGACAGCACTGGAAAAAAAATTGTTAAATATAAATGCAATTAAAAGATTCCTCCAAAAATTATTTACATTTGTAGTATTTTAACTAAAGTAAACTATCTGAAATGGAAGTCTAAAAAGCTCTTAAAAAGTCTACTTTTTGTCTGCTACTCCTACACTGATTTGAGTACTGATCATGTTTCACCCTCCCTGTAAAAACACAGGGTTTGAAATGGAAGAAATAATTTCCACCTCATTTTCTCCATTTTCTCCCAATATTGTGTCCTTCCTTCTACAGTACATTCTACCTTTTATAGCCCAAGAGTAAGATTTCCTTTGGGCTGTGGAGAGATAAGAGAAATGAGGTGGAAAATAGGAGACCCATTTTTTTTAATGTCATACAGCAATTACATTTCCCAAAAAAGTACCTCCAAGGCAATTCATTAAGAATATATTTGAGATATCCACAGAAAATCTTATTTCATGCAACCACCATCACACTAAAAAATATTATTTTGAATAGGTTAGTCACTAATCAATCATTCAATTTGATTCGCTAATTTTTCAGTTGAAAATGCTTTTTTAGTATATATTGTCATTAGATATGTCAAATAGAAGATTAATTTTAAAAGGTATAGGACTAATTAAATCTCTAATCCTATTTTAAGTCTGCCCATGAAGAGTTGGAAAATAAACTCACTCCTACAAAACATGTATAAAGAATTCACCATTAACTACTTTGTTCAGTAACCAGAAGATAGCTTCATTCATATTCTCCATCAAAAAAGGCCAGATACAAATATAATAAAAGCTGAATGACTAAAACAAAAACTTAGAACTAAACCACGATCCTCTGCCGTAATTAAGCCTTATCAATATACTTCATGCTAAATACAAGAAGGCTGGGGCCCCTGGGTGGTTCAGTAGGCTAAGCATCCAACTCTTGATTTCGCTTCAGGCCATAATCTCACAAAATATGAGTTCAAGTTCTGCAAGGGGCTCTGCCCTGATGGTACAAGAGCCTGCTTGGGATACTGTCTCGCTCACCACTCTCTGCTCCTCCCCCACTCACTTGTGTGCACAGGCACATACGCACTCTCTCAAAATAAACTTATAAATAAATAAATAAATAAATAAATAAATAAATACAAGAAGGCATTTGTCAAAACTTAAGTTTACCTAAGCTGAAAGAATACATCTTCATCCACAAATCCGAATGTATCATGTAGTTTTGTGACTACACCTGTAAAAACACGCTGTTTTTGAGGTTGGGTTTGTTGCTGACTGGACCTAGGTGTTGGATATGATACAGTTATCTGTGCTGCAGGCTGAGGAGTAGACAGGCTAAGGCTTGTAGGCAGTGCAACAGCTGGCTATAAAACAAAATCAACATCAAATTAAGCTAATGATTTGAAATACTCTAGAAATTAAAAATGACTACTCAAAACTAAAAATGCTAAAAATAACTTAGTTGAAGTTAGGAAATACACATGTACACCTTGAAGATAAGATAAATATTAAAAAAAATCTACTTCAACATTAAATTCTCTCAAATGAATGTTTTCACAGATCATTCCAAGAAAAGAAGATACCATAGTGAAACAAGTTTTAAAAATACTGCATATTTTAGGGGTGCCTGGCTGGCTCAGCTGGTGGAGTGTGTGACTCTTGGTCTCCGGGTTATAGGTTCAAACGCAATACTGGGTGTAGAGATCACTTAAAAAAAAAGAAAAAAAAAAAAAAACAAAAACAACCACTTGCAACTATGTGGATGGAACCAGAGGGTATTATGCTAAGTGAAATTAGAGAAAGACAAATATCATATGACTTCACTCATATGAGGACTTTAAGACACAGAACAGATGAACACAAGGGAAGGGAAGGAAAAACAGGGAAGGGGACAAAACATAAAAGACTCTTAAATATGGAGAACAAACAGGGTTACTGGAGGGGTTGTGGGAGGGGGGATGGGCTAAATGGGTAAGGGGCATTAAGGAATCTACCCCTGAAATCATTGTTGCATTATACGCCAACTTGGATGTAAATTAAAAAACAAACAAAAACCTGTGTATTTTAGTCCCTTCTCACAAATTCAAAAACAATAATGTGATACTCAGGTAAAGTCCTATACAAGTGAAAGACAAATACATATCTCACTTATGTGTAAAATCTTAAAAAACACAAAAAATGACAGAAACAGAGAACAGATTGGTGATTAACAGAGGTGTGGAGGGAAGGGGAATGGGTGAAAATGGTCAAAAAACACAAACTTCTAGTTATAAAATAAATATAAGGATGTAATGTACAGTATAGTGAATATAATATTGTATTGTATATTTAAAAGTTGCTGAGACAGCTCTTAAAAGTTCTCATCAGAAAAAAATATTTGTGAGGTGATGCATATTAACTAAACTTCTTATGATAATCATTTCACAATATACATAAGTCAAATTACATTGCACACCTTCAACTAATACAGTATCATATGTCACTTATCCTTAAATAAAACAGGAACAAAAAGAAAAAAAGTTAACACTTTCATTGTTCTTTCGTGGCACAATCAAGCACGAATAACATATTACTGATTAAAACTTCTCTACATAAATAGGAATAAAATCATTAAAAAGAAACATTCATCTAATTCTTCAAGACAAACCATTGTATTTGTTTTATACCTGCCATGACGAGTCTCTTAATTTCTACCATTAAAAAAAAAAAAAAGCAAAGTCCTACATATAGTGAAGGAACTCAACATTTCTCAAATTGTGACCATAAAATTATTTTCCCATGAAAATAATTAACATCCTAAGACACTAATCATTTATGGGTACACAATGGGAAATGCTACTCTAAGAAAAGACAAATTTTTATAGCTTTTCTAATTAGTTTGGAAATTCTACTATTGGAGATTGAAAATACAAGATCAGTGTTAGTTGATTTTGATTCTATAATAACAGAAAGTGAGGTTGACTTCTCAACTCAAGTGCATTTTTTACAAAAATAACAGATTCAAGACTAAAAAAGTATGAAAGGTTATAGAGTAAACCTCCTGTTCCTTCGATACCCAATTCCTTAACCATGGGGAAATGGTCACCAGTTATTATTAGAGGTTCTGTTTTGTTTTTGCCAGTTGCATAGTATTTCACTCTCAGTGAACCATGGCCCTTGGGCCACATCCAGCCCACACTTCTGATTCACGTATAGCTTATAAACCAGGGATGGTTTCTTACACTTTTAAATAATTTCTAAAATGAAAAAAATATGCAACAGGGACTGTAAGTGGTCCACAAACCTAAAGGAGCATTAAAAGTTCAAAACATTTTAATGCTGCTGAAAAACTAAGCTGATAATGTAAACAATACCTTCACCTACTAAGGTCAAGCCAAAAAAGATACATAAAAACTTCCTAAAATTATTAGTTACAAAGGAAATGTAAATGCCAAAATCAGTTTTTTGGTTTTTTTGAACAGCAGGCAAAAGTTTATTAGAGTAAAAGATCAGAAAGGAAGAACAGTAGGACAGCTCTCTTTATAGAGGGGACATTCGAAAGTGAATGCCCCAGAATTAAGTTTAAATAAGACCTCATATTTATTCAAACTAGATCACAGCTGGATCTGTGACCAAAAACCATAAAAGAGAAAACAAAACCATATGCTTTCCAGCTGTATTTAACATATTGTTAAATTATTATGTAAATCCAACCAATATTCATCTTCAAACTCTGGAACACTAGAATACAAATAAAATTGTGGTCTATTCTTCATTCAGATATCCAAAAGAAATTAAAATAATGGCAAACTAACCTGTGTTAAAAGGGTCTGTTGAGGTTGCTGTAACTGAAAATAGAAAAAAGAAAAACAAAAAAGATCAATTGAAATTGTTTCACAGGTGCTTTATATAAGGAAAAATTCCTATTAAGTCAGTACTTCATTTCTAATTAAGAAATACAGTAAAAAATACCAGAAGTCATTAGGTGTAAGGTTTCCTACAACTATTTCTTTTTTTTTCCTACAACTATTTCTAAGCGTAGATCTGATATATAACTAACTCATTCAATGGAACAACCTGGCTGCCTCCATGAGCACAGCATGCAACTCTTCATCTCGGGGTTTTAAGTATGAGCCCACACTGGGAGTAGAGATTACTTAAACATAAAATCTTTAGGGGTGCCTGGGTGGCCACTGAGCTTCTGACTTTGGCTCTGGTCATGATCTCGCAGTAGTGGTTTAGAGCCCTAAACTGGGCTCTGCACTGACGGCAAGATCTTCTGTCTCTCTCTCTCTGCCCCTCCCCTGCTCTCTCTCTCTCAAAAATAAACATTAAAACAAACAAACAAACAAACAAACAAACTCCTTAACAAAAGGGGTGTCTCGGTGGCTCAGTCAGTTGAGTGTCCAATTGTTGATCTCTGCAGAGGTCAAGATCTCATGGTTCATGAGATCAAGCCCTGCATCAGGCTCTGGGCTGGCCATGTGGAGCCTGCTTGGGATTCTCTCTCATTACACTTTCCCCACTCACTTGCTCTCCTCTCTCTCAAACATTTTTTTTAATCTTAAAAAAAACGAAAACCAACTAATTCGTTCAATAAAGAAATTGATCTTTTATCTTATTTCATAAGAGTAACACCCACAAAAAAACCCTATGAGACCCTAGACAGGAAAATTTCTAGTTCTACCACGTTAATCACTGTGCTACAGAAATGATTAAATATCATCAGTATGCTACCTGTATCAAAAATATCATTGGCTATCTATTTGCATCTGGCTGACTCAGTTAGTAGTGCATGAGACTCTTGATCTCAGGGTCCTGAGCCTTAGCCACATGTTTGGGTGTAGAAATTACTTAAAAAATATATCATTGACTATCTACATGATACAACTGATAAAGGATAAATTCCCCATATATATGAATGACTCACACAGTAACTCACACCAAAAAACGATCTTATTAAAAAATCGGCAGAGGATCCAGACATTTTTTCCAAAGACATACAGATAGATGAAACAACACATGAAAAGATGTTCAACATCATGCATCATCAAGGAAATGCAAATCAAAGCTACAATGAGCTATCACTTCACACCTGTCAGAATGGCAAATTCAAAAACACATGAAATTAAGTGTTGGCAAGAATGTGGAGGAACTGTCATGTACTGCTGGTGGAATGTGAATTGATACAGCTACTGTGGAAAACAGCATGGAGGTTCCTCATAAAATCAAAAATAGAAATACCATATAATCCAATAATTCCACTATTGGATATTTACCCAAAGAAAACAAAAACACTAACGTGAAAAGATATATGCACCTCTAGGTTTACCACAGTATTATTTATAAGCCAATATATGGAAGCAACCACACACACACACACACACACACACACACACACACACACAGGAATATTACATAGCCACAAAAAAGGATGAGCTTGTGCCATATCAGACAATACAGATGGACCTAGAGACTATTATGCTAAGTGAAATATGTCAGACTGAGAAAAACAAATACATGATTTCATTCGTAAGTGGATTAGAAAAAAAATGAACAAAAAAGGAGAATCAGAGCTATAAACACAGAGAACTGATGGCTGCCGGAAAGGAGGAGGTTTGAGCAAAATGAGTGAAGGGAAGAGGGAGATTCAAACTTCTAGTTACAGAATGATTAGGTCACAGGAATGAAAAGGCACAGCCTAAGGGGGAGCTTGGATGGCTAAGTCGGTTAAGAGTTCAACTCTTGATTTCAGCTTAGGTCACAATCTCATAGTTTGTGAGAGTGAGTCCCATGTGTGGCTCTGTGCTGACAGGGCAGAGCCTGCTTGGGATTCTCTCTCCCACACTTAAGAGCAAGCAAACATGCACATTCCCTCTCTCTAAAAATAAACATTCATAAAAATAAACATTAAGGGGTGCCTGGATGGCTCAGTTGGTAGGCGTCGACTTTGGCTCAAGTCATGATCTCACGGTTCATGAGTTCAAGCCCCGCATCGGGCTCTACGCTGACAGCTCAGAGCCTGGAGCCTGCTTCGGATTGTGTCTCCCTCTCTCTCTGCTCCTCCCCTGCTCACACTCTCTCTCAAAAATAAATAAAAAAATAAATAAACATTAAAAAATTTTTTAAAAATCTGAATGAAGGTTCAAAAAACTGAAGAAGTTCCTAGTTTATAGTTCTCTTACATTACATTTTACAATAGTGCTGTACAAGCTTGCGAAGATAGAATATGGGTCGTCAGTCTTTATATCAGACTTCAGTTCCTCCATTTGGAATTCAGAAAGAGGAGGGATCCTGAAGAAATCATATGTGGAACATACTTTGACACCTACTGTGTTATAAAATGTATCATCAGATGTGCCTTGAGAATAGTAAATGTAACATTAAAAAAAGTTGCTGGCTATAAAAAAAATTTTTTTTTTTTTAGCATAGCGTAAGGAACACAGTCAGTGTTGTTCTAATAACAATGTAACAAGACACATGGTAGCCACATTTGCGGTGAACGTAGCATAATGTATAAATTTGTCACATCATTAAGTTGTATACCTGAAATTAATGTAACAAATGTGTGTCAACTATACTCAAAAAGAAAAGCTCAGCCTAGTAAAAGAAAATAAAATTAGGGGTGCCTGGGTAGCTCAGTCAGTTGAGAGTCCAACTTCGGCTCACGTCATGCTCTCACGGTTCTTGGATTCAGGCCTACATCGAGTTCTATGCTGACAGATCAGAGCCTGGAGACTGCTTTGGATTCTGTGTCTCCCTCTCCGTCTGCCACTCCCCCACTCACGCTTCATCCATCTCTCTCTCTCAAAAAAAAAAAAAAAAAAAAAAAATCACAGGCTATCTAATTCATATATATCCCCCTAAAATGAGAAGCCTTCTCAGATTTGCCACATGCATGGGGACCATAAGGGACCATACACTCTGACATCGTTTTTTTGGCAATAGTAAAGGATAACACTCATTACCAGAAAATACAAGGAATTGGTGTAAAAAGAAAAAAATTTAAATTATGGAATAGAAAGTTGACTTAAGCTAGGATAAAAGAATCTATGTGGGGTCCTATTCAAAGCACCCGGCTTACCTGGGATTACCATGTATTAGAGGTTTAATCTACCAAATTATTTTTTCTCTAAGTCAAGAATAAACAATGGCATTTTTTAAGGCAATAGCATTTGAGCCTTTCATTTTCATACGGTTCAACCTAACACATAATCTTTAATGATACACTTCATAACAGTAATAAAATAAGTCTAAGGATATTTTTGAAAAGCAGGTAGCCAACTCTGACATCAATCTCTTGCCAAATTTTTACAAGTTTACATCAATATTAGGGGGATAGTATAACCTTCAGTGAAAGTGCAATGCTTCTGAAGCCCCAAAGGACTTAGCCAAGAATGAAATTGGGTCATGGATCCACTAGGGACAAGACCTTATGGATAAGAAGCCTCATGTTTATCTAGTGTTTTTGGATCTAAGTTTTTGGTCCTTCTCTCATATCCCCTTTTCCCCTCCTGATTGCTATACTTTCCTGAAGCTATCAACAACACTGGGAAGAAAGAAGACTACCTCTACTCTTAAAAAGCCTTGAGTGGGTGCTTAGGCTAGAACCTATCTAGATTTCAGCAGGGCAAACTCTTTTCTCCTTGACATGCCTCTCCTTGGGTTCATTTTTTCTTAGCTTTTCCTATCATCACAGATATAAGGCTCCATAGAACATAATTATAGAACAAGACTAGGGAAAAAGGGCTAAAAAAACTTGCTTTTTCCCTACGTCGGGAGTTTTCAAATTGTCAAAATGTGCTATGAGAGTAGGAATGGGAAAATACAACGGGAGGCTTCTACCCACTTTCAACAGCTCTATTTTAATATTTTATATATTGAGTTTCAATACACGATTTCATTAGGTGAAAACAGAGAGGATTCTGTTGCTTTAAAAAAAAAAAAGGCTCACGGGGCGCCTGGCTGGCTCAGTTGGTAGAGTGTGCGACTCTTGACCTCAGAATCGTGACTCAAGTCCCACACTGGGTATAGAGCTTACATTAAAAAACCAAAATAATAAAACCAATAAAAATAAAAAATAAAGGCTCAAAGCCAGTGGTCTATCTAGGGCTTAGGTTTCAAATGAGAAAAAGGACCTTTTCATTTTCACATATGGTCTAATACAGCACAGTAGGGCTAGATGCTCCAGACAGAAGTACTGGGCCACTGACTCAGTAACAGATTCTTTCCAGATTATCCTCTGCATGCTTTCTTAGCAACATGTGACAAAAATGGCTGCTAGTTGAAGATTTCAATTTCCACAGGACACCTCTCCTACCTTCCTCTCCCTGGGAGACATTCCTTTTAACCTACCTCATTTCCCCACCCCAAAAGAATTCAAATCACACATTAATGTAGCTGAAAGGACATAAAATCTGTATAAATTGAATCTGGGACAAATGGCTTTTTAAAAATCAGTTTTTAATATGGAAAATATAAACTAACCTGCTGTTGCACACTATACAAGGCCTGCTGAGGTTGTGAATATTGCTGGAAAAAAATTTTTTTTCAAAGAAAAATATGGATGTTAGTTTTATTCATTCTCAAAGTGATATACATATATACAAATACATAAACAAACTTATACTAAATAGAAATTTTCTTGAACAGCTAAACTTGATGAAAAATAAGCAAAAGATATAAGGACTATCCGTTTTAAGAATTTTGACCATGCAGATGCACTGCTCCATATATCTTAGCATATATAGTAATTTTAATCACCTGAAAAATAAGCATAATAAAACCCCACAATTATTAAGTCTTTAAAAAATGAAAGTACCTACTGTGGCTACACAGAATTAATAGTTTTCTATGTCACATATTAAAAGCCAACAAAGGGGGTGCCTGGGTGGCTCAGTTGGTTGAGCGTCCAACTTTGGCTCAGGTCATGATCTCACAGTCTGTGAGTTCAAGCCCCGCGTCAGGCTCTGTGCTAACAGCTCAGAGCCTGAAGCCTGCTTCGGATTCTGTGTCTCCCTCTCTCTCTGCCCCTCCCTTGCTCATGCTCTGTCTCTGTCTCAAAAATAAATAAAAACACTTAAAAAATAAATAAATAAAAGCCAACAAAGGAGTGCCTGGGTGGCTGAGCTGGTTGAGCATCCAACTCTTGGTTTTGGCTTAGATCGTGATTTTACAACAGCCCCAAGTTGGGCTCTGTGCTGACAGCGTGGAGCCTTCTTGGGATTCTCTTTCTCTCTCCTCCTCTCTAACCGCCCCCCCCCCCACTACTCACGCTCTCTTGCTGTCAAAATAAATAAATAAACTTAAAAAAAATAAAGAGATTCACCTGTTGCAATGCAGCTGCTGCAGCTGCAGCTTGTTGCTGCAGCGCCGCAGTCTGAGTTAACTGATAGTTTGCTGGGGTTTGTGTCGTAAGGCCGGCTGCTGCTAATGCAGTTTGCTGTGTGTAAATGGTAGGAGATGCTCCAAGGAGTGATGGCTGTTGAACACCCAACGCGGCTAAAATGAGATTAAAAAGGAAAGAAAAGAAAAACCTTATTTGGATCCTTCCTAGGAATCTTCCATAAGTACTTAGTTATGAATAATGTTGTAATTGTTTAGTAATAACCTAAAGCAGAATTTGAGTAAAGCTTGTTAAACTGAACTGATTCAAGTACCGTCCCAGATCCCAGTGGCTTTGTACTTAATGTTGATGTCATGATTGAAAACATAATTCTATAAAATCAAACTGCACAATGAACACAACCAACCTTACCTAGATCAAAAGTCTAAAGTACTCTTAAGAAGTATTTTCAGGAAAAAATGCAGAAAATAAATTGTATTATTTTACTAATCTAGAATTTACTGTTTTATCTTCAAGAAGATGAAAATCATATATTATAGGCAGTGCTGCTGCAAGTTATCCACCTATAACTTTCTACTGGACAAAATTTTCATGTATTTCTACTTTGCATTAAAGATTTATAAAACTAGGGGCACCAGGCTGGCTCAGTTGGTAGATGGGATTCTTCGTCTCGGGGTTGTAACCTTGGAGTCCCATGTTGGGTGCACATTACTTAAAAATAACATCTTAAAGGGGCATACCTGGGTGGCTCAGTCGGTTAAGTGTCTGACTCTTCATTCTGGCTAGGGTTGTGATCCAAGGTTCATGGGATTAGGCCACATGTCAGGCTCCATACTGAGCCCAGAGCCTGCTTGGGGTTCCTTCCCTCCCTCCCTCCCACACTCTCTCTCTCTCTCTGTCCCCCCACTCTGCCCTGCTCCCCAACTCCTGTGCTCTCTTTCAAAACAAAACAAAACAAAAAAGATTTAGAAAATACTAAATAACGAGGAAATAATAAACCAGGAAATACACCAAAGCAACACTTTAAAATTGTTGCACTACTTTATGGGACAATGCGACAAAATTAACCACAGCAACTTAAAATTACCACCTGATTAAACCAAATTGGGGAAAGAACTCAGAAGGACAGATTTAGGTATGTAATTGTTTAATGTATGCTTAGAGCTAAGATTTTACTTGAAGCTTTCATGCAATTCCACTGAATGCAAAAAAGCAATCAATTAAACACTGCAATCTAAAAAATAAAATAAAAATTGCATCTAGCACTATCCTTCCCAAAATTGGATCTCCTTATACAATGACTAGTTCCCCAGGACATTAAAGTCTGAAAGCAAAGAAAAAAGGGTCCAAGGTTTAAAAAGCTAAAGAAACGGGGCGCCTGACCGCCTAAGCTGGTAAAGCATGCGACTCTTGATCTCGGGGTCATGAATTCAAGCCCTACAATGGACACAGAGCTTACATTAAGAGAAAAAAAAAAAGTTGGGGCACCTGGGTGGCTCAGTGGCTCAGGTGATTGAGCAGCTCTTTTTTTTTTTTTTTAATGTTTTTATTTATTTTTGAGACAGAGAGAGACAGAGCATGAGCAGGGGAGGGGCAGAAAGAGAGGGAGACACAGAATCTGAAGCAGGCTCCAGGCTCTGAGCTGTCAGCACAGAGCCTGACGTGGGGCTTGAACTCACAGACCGCAAGATCATGACCTGAGCTAAAGTTGGACACTCAACCGACTGAGCCACCCAGGCACCCCGAGCAGCCCTTAAAATATGCTCAGGTCATGATTTCAAGGTCCTGGGATGGAGCCCTGCATCAGGCTATGCACTGACAGCAAGGAGCCAGCTTGGGATTCTGTCTCCCTCTCTCTGCTCCAAACACACTCACACGCACCACCTGCCTTTCAAAATAAATAAATAAACTCTGGGGCATCTGGGTTGCTCAGTGGGTTGAGCATCCAACCCTTGGTTTCAGCTCAGGGCAGGGTCTCACAGCTCAAGGGACTGAGCCCCATGTCAGTCTCTGCAATGACAGAGCAGAGCCTCCTTGGGATTTTCTCTCTCTCCCTCTCTCTGCCCTTCCTCGCTTGAGTGTGCCTGTGCACACACACTCTCTCTCAAAATAAATAAACTTTAAACTTTAAAAAAAGTATATGAAACAACTTTTTTAAAAAGTATAGGAAACAATGAATTAAGCACATAATTTTACTCAGAACCTTTAATGTGCCAACTAAGCATTAGGAACCTCAAAAGATTGCCATAAAAGTAGTATTTACTCACGGAACACACTCTTTTACAAAGCATCTTGCTTGTATCTGAAAATACATATCTGTAAAATATCTGGGAAAAATGCTGCCCTATAACTATTAAGTTAACACCCTTATACAAAGAATAGTATTTTGCTGTACAGGAAGAGAACAGAGAACATTAATGAACTAAACAAAGCACCTAATCTAGAATATCCCAGAAAATCTTTAGAAGTGTGAGGTCCATTATCAGTCATTTAAAAGTTCAAATTAATTTTACTTAAAACAAACCAACGACAAAGCAAAGCAAAAACAAAAATCTCAGAAATTATATTTGTCATTCTTATAAATTACAAATGACTCCCTGCAAAACATACAGATCGTTAAAAATTTAAAAAGAGGGGGGAGGAGAACCTAAGGGGGGAAAAAAGTTCTAAATGTCCTAAATCCTTACCACATTAATCTTCTTTTGTTTTTAAGTCGTTTTGTCGTTTTGTTTTTAAGTAAGTGAGATATCACAGATGGGCAGAAAGGAGAAACCAGGCCTAACTACATGAATTTAAATAGAAGTTTAAATAAAAGGGCAACTAGGTGGCTCAGTCAGTTAACCATCAGGCTTCAGCTCAGGTCATGATCTCACAGTTTGTGAGTTCAAGCCCCTCTGTCAGCTCAGAGCCTGAAGCCTGCCTCAGATTTTGTGTCTCCTTCTCTCTCTCTGCTCCTCCCCTGCCTGTGCTCTTTCTCTCTCAAAAATAAGTAAATAGGAGCACCTGGGTGGCTCAGTCAGTTGAGCGTCTGTCTGCGGTTCAGGTCACCATCTCATGGTTTGTGGGTTTGAGTCCCACATTAAACGCTCTGCTGTCAGCTCAGAGCCCACTTCGGATTCTTTGTACCCCTTTCTCTCTGCCCCTCCCCGACTAGAGCACACTCTTACTCTCTCAAAAATAAACATTAAAAATAAATAAGTAAATAAACATTAAAAAAAGAAATTTAAATAAAAGTGGAGAATCTCTTAATGCTAGCCCAAGTTCAAAATGAAGTTAACTGCATTGAGAAAAAAAGGTACTGAAATCTAGGATGTAAGTTCTAATCAGTGGATCCTGTTAACATTTTATTTTTTTTTTTTGATCCTGTTAACGTTTTAAAATTGTATGCAAAATTGCAAACAAGAAAGTCCAAAGCTTTCCTCCATTTTAAAGAGAATTACAGACCCAAAAAAGGTTAAGAACTGCTGTTCTAGGATAACAGAAGCCAGATACTCATTGAACACAAGATAAGGACCATAGCGAAAATTATTAGTGTTTTAAATTCTAAGATTGGCGTGTTACACATCTGACAAAAGTGGCACCAAGGATTCAATTATCATACTCATCTCCTTCACCTACCTGTGGTGTGACCTCAGATCTGCTCTGTTTCATTCTGTTAGTACCTATTTCCAGAACCCTGGATGTTGCCACAGCAGAATGGCGCAAAGCCAGGATCTCAGAAAGTCTGGTTTCTTTTCTTAAAGCTTTTCTAGGTGTTCTGAATCCTGGCAGCATACACAGCAGCCTACCATAAGTAGGTAGGATGACAGACACATCTCTTTTTCACTGTTACCAATCAGTGTGATAAATCAGAAACTACCAAAAAATTAAGGTGACTCCTGAATAATGTGGGGGTTAAAGGTGCTTGACCTCCTCAAACAGTGAAAAATCCACATAAAACTTTTGATTCCCCTCAAACTACTTCCGATAGCCTAGTGGTTTGGGATAAAATATTCCTAAATGAAAGAAATTCCAATTAGCTAATTTGTTGATGACATTATTTTTCTAGGACCTCAATACAGTGTTAGGTCTATGTAAGCCATTCACATATAGGGAACCAGTCGGTTAAACATACTGATGTCTTGAAAGTTGAAAAGAAAACAGAGATGCCTCGCTGGCTTAGTTGGTAGAGTGAGCAACTGCAACTCTTAATCTCAGGGTCATGAGTTCAAGCCCCACATTGGGGGCTTACTTTAAAAAAGGTGGAGTGGTGCCTGGGTGGCTTTGTCAGTTAAGCATCCAACTCTTGATTTCAGCTCAGGCCACGACCTCATGGTTTCTTAGATGGAGCCCAACATCAGGTTCCATGCTGGTTGGGATTCTCTCTCTCTCTTTCTGCCCCTCCCCCGCCTGATCTCTCAAAATAAAGAAACTTTTTAAAAAATGTGTTAAAAAAAAATTCCATACACATATATTAGCAGTTACTGATTGGACCAACACTTAGTCATAAAAGTTTGTCCCTCCCATGTTTTCTAATTATAATTTCTCCCTGAATTTTGCATTGTAGGATTACTGTTTAAAGATTTTTGGAAGAAAACAAAGTAGCATAAAGTGATACACTAAAATGAGGAGAAAGAAAACTATGTGGCATAGAAAAAGTATAAAGCAATTTAAAAAAAAAAAAAAAAAAAGAAAAAGAAAAAAAAGGGGCGCCTGGGTGGCGCAGTCGGTTAAGCGTCCGACTTCAGCCAGGTCACGATCTCGCGGTCCGTGAGTTTGAGCCCCGCGTCAGGCTCTGGGCTGATGGCTCAGAGCCTGGAGCCTGTTTCCGATTCTGTGTCTCCCTCTCTCTCTGCCCCTCCCCCGTTCATGCTCTGTCTCTCTCTGTCCCAAAAATAAATAAACGTTGAAAGAAAAAAAAAAATTAAAAAAAAAAAAAAAAGAAAAAGTATAAAGCTCAGTTTTATTACAAATTATTTCAGGGGTGCCTGGGTGGCTCAGTCGGTTAAGCGTCCGACTTCAGCTCAGGTCACGATCTCACGGTCCGTGAGTTCGAGCCCCGCGTCCGGCTCTGGGCTGATGGCTCGGAGCCTGGAGCCTGCTTCCGATTCTGTGTCTCCCTCTCTCTCTGCCCCTCCCCCGTTCATGCTCTGTCTCTCTGTGTCTCAAAAATAAATAAACGTTAAAAAAAAAAAAATTATTTCAGGGGGTGCCTGGTTAGCTAAGTCGGAAGAGCATACAACTCTTGATCTTGGGGTCGATTTCAACCCCCACATTGGGTGTACAGAGGTCACTTAAATCAATAACCTTAAAAAAATTAATTCAGGATTGATGTAACCCACCAGAATTCAGGACACGTGTTAATGGTATTTATAAACCACTAAAAACTTAGGTCCTGTATTGTATTTTTTCCTTTAAAACTTTTTAAGGGGTGGGGGAAGACTTCTTAAGAAATCTTACCTGGCTCAGTTAGTTAAGCATCTGACTCTAAATTTTGGCTCAGATCATGATCTCATTGTTTGTGGCACGGAGCCCCATGTTGGGCTCTGTGCTGGTAGCGTGAAGCCTGCTTGTGATTCTCTCACCTTCTCTCTGCCGCTCCCCCACTCACATGTGCTCTCTCTCTCTCTCTCAAAATAAACTTTAAAAAATAAAAAACTACTAATAGCCTACTGCTGACTGAAAGCCTTGCCAGTAACATGAATGGTTAGGATATTTTGTATATAATTATGTGCTGTATTCTTACAATAAAGCTAGAGAAAAAAAAATCATAAGGAAAACACATTTACAATACTGTACTTATCAAAAAAAACTGCATAAAAGTGGACTCACACAGTTCACACCCCTGTTGTTCAAGGGTCAATACCTGTTGGTAATGAAGGGTTCAACTGCTAGGAGAAATTTATGGGAAGGAAATTTATATTCTATTGGTTGTATCACACCACTAGCTAGTTAATTCAAATTCTGTGAAATTACTGTGCATGTGGTTGTGGCCTTTATGTATCTGTGATATAGCTCTTTTTTTTCCTAATGTTTATTTTTGAGGGACAGAGCATGATTGGGGGAGGGGCAGAGAGCGAGGGAAACAGAATCTGAAGCAGGCTCCCGGCTGAGCTGCCACCACATAGCCCGAAATGGAGCTCGAACTCACAAACTGCGAGATCATGACCTGAGCCAACGTTGGACACTTATACTGACTCAGCCATCCTGGTGCCCCAATACAGTTCTTGTTAAAATCATTCGAGACTTTATTCTGAATAAAATATATTTCATTATTAATGCTCCCCTTTTTTGTGGTTATCTGAGAAACCATCCTTGAATATTTTTAATTTTTTAATGTTTTTATTTATTTTTGAGGAGAGAGAGCGCACTCACGAGCAGGAAAGGGGCAGAGAGAGGGGGAGACACAAAACCCAAAACAGGCTCCAGGCTCTGAGATGTCAGCATGGAGCCCAGCACAGGGCTTGAACTCAAGAACTGCGAGATCATGACCTGAGCTGAAGTCAGATGCTTAACAAACTGAGTACCCAGGAGCCCCATATCCTTGAATATTTGTAGACAGAATTTTTTCCAATCATCCACAATGGGACAGTCTGTTCATTTATCTATTATCTGATTCAATATGATTGCTGAAGGTCTTGTAACCCTTCTGAAACAGATAAGCTTTTCACAGTGTTATCAGTACTTTCATTGACAAACCTATGAAATGAGCCCTAAACCACATAAATAAGTAAATTTAAGGACTAAGCTTTCTTAAACCTTTAAGAACTGTAAATTTTATCATTTCCTAAAACATAAAATCAGTTTCATATGACTGAAAATCACTTGTGTTATGACACACTAATAGTTATTAGTTATCACTGTTGTATTTTAAAATCTTTATTGTGCTCTATCTTTACTAAGAGGAGTCATCCTGAGATAATAAAATTCAAAACCTCAGATACTGATATCAGATACTTCCTTTTTTCACCTTATGCAAAATTTAAAGTATTGGTCAAGCAATGATTCATCCTTTGAAATTTCCACCTACCAACTATGTTCAAAAAGCAATCTATTTAGAGAGAAAAACAGCATGAATATATGGGGGATTTTCTTCATAACTTGTGGATTTATAAAGTACTTACACACCCAGTTTTAAATCAAGTGAACAAATCTTTTAAATGTCATCTTTTGATACCCTTTTAAGATCAGATTTCACACAACTATAAAACCTCTGATGCTCCTATTTGCAGATAACTATTTTAAAATTGGATACCTCATTGATCAATGCATTCCTGTGGCTTTCAAGGTTCTACTCTAAGCCCATGATGTACCCACTGATTAGAAATATTCACTACCTTTTAAGAATAATAGGTTAGGGCATTAAGAATAAGAAATTAAGGGGAGGGGAGAATAAGAAATTAAAGAAGTCAAATGCACAAATTTCCCTTTATAAAATAAATTAATTTGTGGGTAACATTAAAAAAAAAAGAAGGGGCGCCTGGGTGGCGCAGTCGGTTGAGCGTCCGACTTCAGCCAGGTCACGATCTCGCGGTCCGTGAGTTCGAGCCCCGCGTCAGGCTCTGGGCTGATGGCTCGGAGCCTGGAGCCTGTTTCCGATTCTGTGTCTCCCTCTCTCTCTGCCCCTCCCCCATTCATGCTCTGTCTCTCTCTGTCCCAAAAAATAAAAAAAAAAAAAAAAAAAAGAAGGCACAACATAGTATTTTAAATACATTCTAAGTATTGTATGCTTCTATAACTGCATTGTTTGATACAGTAGCCACCAGCCATACGTGGCCATTTTAATTTAAATTTGTGAAAATTCGGTGTGTCTGGGTGGCTCGGTTGTTTAAGCAACAGACTCTCAATTTCGGCTCAGGTCATGATTTTGCGGTTCACGAGATCGAGCCTCACATCACACTCTGCACTGTCAGCCCAGAGCCTGCTTGGGACTCACTCTCTCTCTCTCTGCCTCTCATCAGCTTGTGTACACGCTCTATCAGTCAATTAGTGAAAATTAAATAGAATTAGAAATTCAGTTCCTCAGTCACAATAACATTATTTTTTTTAATGTTTATTTTTGGGAGTGTGAGCAGGCAGGGGCAGAGAGAGAGAGAGAGAGAGAGAGAGGGAGAGAGGGAGGGAGGGAGAGAATCCCAAGCAGGCTCCCCACTGTCAGCACAGAGCCTGATGCGGGGCTCACAAACTGTGAGATCATGACCTGAGTCGAAATCAAGAGCCTGATACTTAACCGACTGAGCAACCCAGGTGCTCCTCATAGTAACCACATTTAAAGTACTCAGCAGCCCCATGTGGCCAGTGGCTACCAAATCAGGCAATGAAGATAAATATCCATCATAAAAGAAAGTTCTTCTCAGTGATCAGTGCTATTCCCTAAGAAAAAGGCAAAGCCTTAACTAATTATCTGTTATACAGTTTTCTTATAATCTCTATAAAGATTAATACCCTTGAAGACAACTGCTTTTCCATTCTTTTGACGTGCCAAGGAATTGATAAGTTGTGATCCTGGCTATAATCTCCTCCAGCTATTATTCAAATAACTGTTCGTCAACAATGATTTTCCTTTCAGGCAGTTGAAGACACTATTTATAATGTCCTATGATTTCTTCTATCCTTAATTGCCTCTGATATTTACCTGATTTTCAGCCCCGTTTCTTTCAAGGATCTTGTATGATCCAAAGTTAATATTCAAGCTTTCAAGATTACTTGCAGGGGCGCCTGGGTGGCTCAGCTGGTTAAGCATCTGACTCTTGATCTTAGCTCAGGTCATGATCTCATGGTTCGTGAGATCAAGCACCACCTGCCCCTGCCACCTCAAGCTCTCTCTCTCAAACAACAAAAACTTTTTCACTGTTACTTCCAATACATTTTCAGCTATAATAGACTAAAATTATTTCCCAGATCATAAAACACATAGTGGAAGAGAAGTCACAACTGCATAAACAGAAGTGGCACGCTCAAGTTAGGACAGAGAGATGGGGCACTCACTGGTTTATAATCTGATATGTTAATGCAGCTCTCACTGAATAAGAGCACAGGTATGGCATATTCAGAGTGGGGTGGGGGGGAGGAGTTGAGCCTTAATAGACTTCATGTGCATTTTTCTTTACTCTCAGGATAAGGTTTTAGAGACTACCTGCTATTACACAGTACTAGTAGTGCTTAAAGAGGGTTAAGCCAGGGGTGCCTAGGTGGCTCAGTCAGTTAAGTGTTTGACTTTAGCTCAGGTCATGATCTCGTGGTTTGAGGGTTCGAGCCCCACATCGGGCTCTATGCTGACATCCCAGAGCCTGGAGCCTGCTTCAGATTCTGTGTTTCCCCTCTCTCACTGAACCCTCCCCTGCTTGCACTCTCTCTCAAAAACAATAAATAAATAAATTTTTTAAAGCAGGGTTAAGCCAACACCAGTAGCAATTCTTTCCTACCAAATGAGTTATAAACATCCAAGTCTGTCTAGGGATGACTAAGATAAGTGAAGTATACATACTATATCAACTATTACTCATTTGAAAAGGACCTTGAATGTTGGAATTTAATAATTTGAGCTGCTGATTCAAGAGATTAGGGTTTTAAAAGATGACTATTGGGCAAGAATAAAGAGGTAGAAAAAATGGGATCGTATTTAAAACTGTATTGATATTAGCTTCAGCCACCTGTGTAAAAGCACATTATCACTATATTTTTAACTCCTAAACCAGTTCATGTTCCTCTATGGACAAAATGTAGTCATTTTACAAAGAGGTGTAAGAAATAGGTGACAAACTGGTTAGAATATGCTAAATCATTCCCAATACTTCAAAATTATGATTATAAACACATACAAATGTAAGTATTTTCAGTCAAATCTAAAAACTACCCCTAGTCAATAATAAGGGCTAAAGATTCAATCAGTGGGGCACATGACTGGCTCAGTAGTGGAGCGTGCAACTCTCAATCCTGAGGTGGTGAGTTCAAGCCCCACATTGGGTATAGAGAGTACTTAAAAAGTAAAAATAAATAAATAAAAATAAATAAATCTCTCATAAACATTCAATCAGTGGTTGGCCAGCAATCTCTATCAATGTCTCTTTATACACAGAAAACTGTTAAAACTTTGAAAAATAAAAGTTCTGGAACCAAATTAAGAATGTCACTGAATACATACCATAGCACTTCAGTTAGAAAATGGAAAAAAAAAAAAAAAAAAAGGAAAATATTAAGAACAATTATTTCAGGGGGCCTGGATGGCTCCCTCAGTTCAGCATCCAACTCTTGGTTTCACTTCACGTCATGATCTCAAGGTTTGTGAGTTCAAGCCCTGTACTGGGGCTCCAGGCTGACAGTGTGGAGCCTGCTTGGGCTCCCTCTCTCTCTCTCTCTGCCCCTCCCCCATTTGTGCGCTCATGCTCCTCTCTCAAATACTCTTCACGTGTGCACACACACAATTATTTCAGTGTGGAAGAAATGAGATTTGGACTGGAAAGACAGAACATCTTGAATACCATCCCAAGAAGTTTGAAATAAATTCTAAAAGTACTTGAAGATACTTTTGCAGATAAGAGAAAAATGGAAGATATAATGAACCACAATTCTGATGTGCTAACATGGACTCTTTTGTGATGTTCTATAAGACCTAAACAAATTTCTTCATCTTTCTGGGCCTCAAATTCCTTATCTGTTAGAGAAAGGAGTTGAGACAGAATCTAGCTCAGGTTTTATCCAGGTTTGAAAAATTCTGTGATTTAGACAGAAATTATGCTTTAGGAATATGACATCTGACATACACATTGGAGGAGAGAAATAACAAGTAGCCTATCCAGTAAATAAAAGAAGAAAGCAAATAAAAACAATTAGAACTGAATAAAGAATAATAAAGAACAATGCCATCAAGTGACAGATGGGAAAAAGAACTTTTTCACTGGAGGCGCCTGGGTGGCTCAGTCAGTTAAGCATCCAACTTTGGCCCAGGTCATGATCTTGTGGTTTGTGGATTCGAGACCCATGCCGGGCTCTGTGCTGACAGCTCAGAGCCTGAAGCCTGCTTCAGATTCTGTGTTTCCCCCTCTCTCTGCCCCTCCCATGCTCATGCTCTGTATTTCTCTCTCAATAATAAATAAACGTTAAAAAATATTTTTAAAAAGAACCTTTTGACTTAAAGATCTATGGTAAGCATCCTGGATTGGGTTTGAGAAAAGTATGGGAAGTCCTGAAAGTTAGGTGAGAGGCTCTGGTATATGAACTGTAAGCAAGAGAAAGCTGCTTGGTGGCAGTTATTCAAACGTGAAGTGCCCAGGGCCTAAATGTAAAATAAGAGTATACCTGAGGCATTTTCAAAGGGGAAAAAAGTCATGATTTGATATTTGATTGAATATGGGGGGGTAAAGAAAAAGAAAATCAAAGATGACAGATGATGACACCTAGGAATTAGTAACATTTTAAGTGAATATGCAAGGTTTTTTTTAATGTTTATTTATTTTTGACAGAGAGAGAGAGACAGAGCATGAGTGGGGGGAGGAGCAGAGAGAGAGGGAGACACAGAATCTGAAGCAGGCTCCAGGCTCTGAGCTGTCAGCACAGAGCCCGATGTGGGGCTTGAACTCACAGACCGCAAGATCATGACCTGAATTGAAGTCGGATATTTACCCGACCGAGCCACCCAGGCGCCCCTGAATATGCTCAGTATTAAAACTAATCAGGAGTGCCTGGGTGGCTCGGTTGGTTAAGCGTCCGACTTCAGCTCAGAGCATGATCTCACGGTTTCTGAGTTCGAGCCCCTAGTCAGGCTGTGTGCTGACAGCTCAAAGCCTGGAGCTCGCTTTTGGAGTCTGTGTCTCCTTCCCTCTCTGCCCCCCCCCCCACTTGTGCTCTGTCTCTCAAAAATAAATAAATGTAAAAAAAAAATTAAAAAAAAACTGATCAGAAACAATTCAAATACTCATCTTCACTTTTACAACAGATTTCAACAATACAACACAATTATGCATGCTTTTACTTAAGTTTTACTTAAGTCATCTGCATGAATGTAATGAAATTTTCCTATCACTGTTAGCTGAGAATTTTCAAAGTTAGTAAAAATGCTAAAAATATCCTAGAAAATGGAATAGCATAGTCTTTAACTGAAGTTATATGTTAAGTTATATAACAGAAGAGTAGCAATTTTTTAAAGCTATTTATTTGGAGAGAGAGGGGGAGAGGATGCATGCCAAATGCAGGGGAGGCAGAGAGAGGGAGATAATCCCAAACAGGGCTGGAACCCAGGAACAGTGAGATCATGACCTGAGCCGAAATAAAGAGCTGAAAGATTAACCAACTGAGGCACCCAGGTGCCCCAAGTGTACTAATTTTCATATTGCTCTCAAATGAGTCTGGGTGGCTCAGTCAGTTAAGTGCCCGACTTCAGCTCAGGTCATGATCTAGCAGTTTGTGGGTTCGAGCCCCACATCAGGCTCTGTGCTGACACCTCAGAGCCTGGAGCCTGCTTCGGATTCTGTGTCTCCCTCTCTCTCTGCCCCTCCACCATTTGTGTTCTGTCTCTCAAAAATAAATGTGAAAAAAAAGACAGAAAATGAGTCAGAAATATAAGCACAAAAATAAAATATTTAATTCAAGTTGAATTATTCAGTTAACCTTTTTCTGTTCCATGATCATCTAATTTATGACAGTGGCCTCTGATACTACTATGTGTATTTTGTTTTTTCAATAGAGTAAAAAGTGACACCTACACTATTGCCTTAAGTCCTTATATGTCCTTTGTTGAATTTTTTTTCTCAAATTGTATTTGAAGCTGCCAGGAGAAAACTTAAAGCACTGTAATTAGGTTAGAATGTTCTCCATTGAGGGGCACCGGCTGGCTCATTAGCGGAGCATCTAATTCATTTTTTTTTAAATGTTTATTTACTTTTGAAACAGAGACAGAGCGCAAGCAATGAAGGGGCAGAGAGAGGGGGAGACACAGAATCTGAAACAGGCTCCAGGCTCTGAGCTGTCAGCACAAAGCCCAACACGGGGCTCGAACCCACAAGCCGTGAGATCATGACCTGAGCCGGTCAGACGCTCAACCAACTGAGCCACCCAGGCACCCCTGGAGCATCTGATTCTTGATCTCAGGGTTGTGAGAGTTCAAACCCCATGTTAAGTGTGGAGATTACTTAAAAATAAAATCTTTTTTTTAAGTAGGCTTCATGCCCAGTGCAGACCCAACGTGGGGCTGAGATCAAGAGTCAGAAGCTTAACCAACTGAGTCATCCAGGCATCCCAAAAAATTCATCTTAAAAAAAAAAAAAATGTTCTCCATTGAGATGAGATGTAAGTAAGCCATTCCAATTGCCTGAGGATTGAAAATGTAACTTTTACAAAAATTTGAATGGTTCTAAAAATCAGATCCAATAAGATGAGATACTGATTAATCGCAAATAAGACTTTTAAGATGAAGGCAAGAAAACAGCAAGCTATGAGGAAGCAGCCTGATATACAGCACCTGGAAATTATACATTTCAATAAAAACAGTATCACTAAAGCGTTCCATTTAGAGCCTACTCCAGGATTTTTACACGAAAGCTAAGAGTAGATACATGCTAACAAAACACTTGCCTACTTACTGAAATCATGATATGTCAATAAAATTTGATTTTGAAAATCTCTGATTAACAGGTCTAAGATAACCCATAATTTCCTACAGCACAAATACAAGCTCCATTTACACAAATCCCTTTATGTTTGGACTCTATTGCTAAATATCGAAAAGGAGACCTAAATTTACGATTGACTTTTTGTTTGACATTTTTTATAAGCCTTTGCTGTCTCCTTGGCTCAGCCTGAAAACAAAAACAAAAAGAGTATAACCTATATTTAAGTAATTACAATACAAATGTTAAGAGCTATAGAAAGTAACTTTTACCATAACAGCTATTTTGTTGGAACAATACAGATACAAATTTAAAACAAATTATATGCAGAAAAAGCTGGGTAAAACATGTTTAGTTTACCAGCATACAAGTACCTAGTACTTGTTTCCGGACACACAGTAATTGCTAAGAATTCCTGTTTCATCAAAACGAACACCAAAGTCCCCATTATTTAACATAACAAAATACCTGGATCTGAATTAAATATAATCTATAACTACTATTTCATAATATCTTCAGTTACCTGTAGAACTGATCATTTAACCTCCTAAACAAAGAGTAACTAAAATAAAAACTCTAAAGTATCTATTTCTTTAAGGAAAAAGGCCACCTACCTAACAAGATAATCATGTCCATTGAATTTTAGAACACCCAAGTCCGAAGATTATAGTGTCTCTATAAGTGACCTCAAATTACTAAAATATTTCAAGTACATAAAACATGGCAAAGAACCATTATTAGAGAGGTCATAAATAAAAATATACTCAAATTAACAGAATAAGCTGCAACTTTTCTGAGTACTCAAAGAAACTAAAATTCATTCCATAGAATCCTTGGGAATTTATTTAAGATTCAAACAAGAAGTCAAGAAATGGTGTCAAAAAAAAAAAAATATTCCTACAAGCAAAGAAGCTCAATGAAACATTTACAGTGACTTTTTTTTGTTGACCATATTTAGAAAATGTAAACATTCATTGGCTCCTTTTATATCTATTTATCTTTCTCCTTTGCTTGGTAAATTCTTCAGAGTTGGGTTTTGTACTTTAAATTCAAACAACTGAAAAGCAGTCATATATAATTTCTCATAAAATATAAAATTTTAATACATTTATTTTTAAATATAACTTGTGAATACTGACACCTTAACATGCCAAATAAGATAACCTCTAATCAATCAAGTAGCTAACCTAATTAAACCGAATAATTTAATGTTTGAAAAACTATATAAAACTGTCCAAACTGCAGTGTAAAACATGTTTTGCTAGTTGATCCATGAATTTTAAAAGCTTCACAAATAAAAGATACATCATTTGGAAACATTTTACAGTATTACATATAGCTTAATTCACATAGTTATAACATGTCCTCTCCCAACCCCCAAGTTTACAGTACTTGTGTTCAGTAGCCTGACCTGGCTGAGATACCGCAGTGGCTGTAAACTGAGTAGCCCATGGCGGATTCTTCTGTCCTCCAAACTGAGCCATGATGAAAGGAGGAAAAAGCCTTCGCTTGTTTGTCTTCTATAGCAGCGATCTATTAAGAAAGAGCCCACATTTCAAACTTGAAACTATAAACATCATGAAAATATTATTTTAAAGAAATGTTTGTCAAGGACACCTTCGTAGATCATAGTATAAATAGCAAGGTGTATACCAACGTCCGATATGCAGCAAAAACATTTTACATCAAGTATCTCACCAAAGAATACCCAAATTCAACATAGGACATTAGGGGTAGACTAGTAAGAAAGGCACTTCTTTCTGTGACTACAAACTCACATTTCAACGAAGACCATGTGCTATTATCAACCCAAGTCTTAACAAAAAGAACTACACAGCTGCGGGTTCAAACAAAATAAAGCCTGCGTGTTTCTTTTGGCAATGAGTTGGAGATTGAAAGTGGTAAAACCAATAACGGAAATTGGGACGAGACACTGAATAAAGGTATTTAAGACTATCATCTAAATAACGAACATCTCCTTACTTTCTCGGGATGGAAAGGGCCGAGGGGCTCCTTTCCTTTCCCCTCCCTCGAGGGGGAAAGACAGTTGAAATAACGGATCCCTCCCCCCAAAGAACCATCACCAAGCCCCCCCCCCCCCCCCAAAATCAGGCCAGAAAAGGCGAAGATCTCAGCCCGCGCACCCCCTCCTTCCCCCCGCGACTCGGAGGGGCCAGAGCACTGCCATCCATCTTCCTCCAGCCCCAGCTCCTTGCGGGACGCTGACCAGAGAAGGCAGAATCCTACGTCTCACGAGACTGGGCGAAGCGCCAACACTGGGTATTCAAAGTCCTGGTCCCCTTAACCACCGTGCCGGGCAGCCAGCCTCTATCCCCCAAAACCCGCGCCGCCGCCAGCCGCCCGACGCCCTGGGCCGGAGACCGGGAGGCTAAAGCTCAACGGCTTCGCAGCGAGGGACGGCGCTCGGCAGTCCCTCTCGACCCGCCAGACCGAGGCTGAGGGGCGCCGGGGGCACCTGAAGAACCCCGGGGGAGAGAAGGCGGGGGGAAACGAAGCGGTGGGGGAGGGGCCTGCCGCGCGGGGCCTGCTTCGACCCGCACAAAAGGGACCGTGTCCCTCCCGCCCCAGTCCCACGAGAACCCCACCGTCGCTGGCCTACGGACGCCGTGATCCCCAAACGGTCGATCCCAGCCCTTCTGCGAATCCGAAAGGACGACAGGAGCCCCGGTTCCGCCGCCCGCTGCTCCAACCGCGAGGACCAAACCTTCACCTGAATCGGGTCCCGGCTAACACCGAGGCCATTTCAAACCCGTCAGCCTTGGGCGCATGCGCCAACTTCCCCCTCTTCCTCCACGCCTCTCCCCTCCTCCTCATCTCTCCGAGGACGGCGCTGACGGGTTTGCGTTCTGCGTGCGCGCTCCCCAGCTCGCCTTCAATACGCCACCGCCTTCGCTACGCAGCTAGAGCGAGAGCGCGCCTGAGAAGAGTTACCTGGGATTCCCATAACAATGAGCCAGCGGAGTCTCAGCGCCAGCTCTGAAGAAAAGAATTTTGTTAGGCTGGGCAGGAAAGAATCGGCGGTCACGTGATCCGATCGGCTTGCCGCCATTTTGTGCTCTTCGCCTTTTTTGTTTTTTTTTTTCTCATTCAAGTACTTGGAAGAATGAATATGTCCTGTGTCAGCTTCCTTATTTTTTTTTAATTGAGATAAAATTCATTTACCATATAACTCACTCTTTTAAATATTTTGCACAATTCGGTGGCCTTTATTTTTTATTTTTCTAGTGGCCTTTATATAGTCATAAGGTTCTGTAACCAAGTCAGCCCTTAAACTCATACCCATTAAGGAATCACTCCTTAATCCTTGCTCCCACCATCCTTTCACAACCGCTGATCTGCTTTGTCTCTGTGGATTTGCCTGTCCTAGATCCTTAATATTAATAGGCGTATATAATACATGTCCTTTTCTTATTGACTTCTTCAACTTTATTGTTGTTTCTAATGTGAAATGTTGGGGTTTGGGAGCAAAAGGTCAAGAAAATTCTTGAGACATCTTTGATGCCAAAAGGGTGGTTTTATTAAAGCACGGGACAAGACCGGTGGGCAGAAAGGGCTGTATTGGGGTTGTGAGGAGTGGCTGTTTACATATGCTTTTTAAGTTGGGAGGTTGTTAAGGATAGAAGTCTCTAAGGAATTTGGAAGCAAGGTTTCCAGGACTTTGAGGGGCTAGATGTTGTTAGGATAAGGTTATTTACTACTAGCTAGTGAAATAGTCATGAGACCCTTCAGATGTGTATCAGTGGGCCATATGCTTGGAGGATGATTGTTCACCTATATCTTGGGGGATAGAGATAAAGGAAGTTTCCAAGGGGATTTTTACAGGAACCTGGAGGTTGGCTAAAGTTAAACTGAGGTTGCCTTTTGCCTCTAGCAAAGTATTAACATTTAGGCAGCTAACCTCCTTAAGGAAGGTCTCTCTGTAATGGGCTGTAAGTTACAAAGTTTAATTTTTTGTTCATATTTCTTTTGCCTTTGTTCTCCACAGCGGATTTCCAAGGTTCCATGTAGCAAGTATCAGTACGTCATTACATTTTATGGCTAAAACTATTCTTTTAAATGGACGTTGCCATATTTTGTTGTTTTTTTTCTTCCCTTCCTCCTTTCAGATATTGCCACATTTTGTTTGTCAGTTGGTCATTTAGGTTGTCTTCATTCACTTTTAGCTATTATAATAATTCTGCTGTGAATACTCAAGTTTTTGTTTGAACTCTTGTTTTGAATTTATTTAGGTATATGTTTAGGAGAATTCTACATCACATGGCAATGCCATACTTAAATTTTGAGAAATTGTCAAACCGTTTTCACAGTGTCTACACTAATTTACATTACTACAACCTCCTCAACCCTTACTTTCTTTTTAAAAAGTTGTTACAGGGGCGCCTGGGTGGCTCACTCGGTTGAGCGTCCGACTTTGGCTCAGGTCATGATCTTGCGGTCTGTGAGTTTGAGCCCCCCATTGGGCTCTGTGCTGACAGCCTGGAGCCTGCTTTGGATTCTGTGTCTCCCTCTCTCTCTGCCCCTCCCCTGCTCATGCTCTGTCTCTCTGTCAAAAATAAATAAACATTAAAAATTTTTTTTTTATTTTTTTAAATTTTTTTTTTCAACGTTTATTTATTTTTGGGACAGAGAGAGACAGAGCATGAACGGGGAAGGGGCAGAGAGAGAGGGAGACACAGAATCGGAAACAGGCTCCAGGCTCTGAGCAGTCAGCACAGAGCCCGACGTGGGGCTCGAACTCACGGACCGCGAGATCGTGACCTGGCTGAAGTCGGACGCTTAACCGACTGCGCCACCCAGGCGCCCCTAAAAAATTTTTTTTAATAAAAGGTTGTTACAGCTGTGATGCCTGGGTGGCTCAATTAAGCATCTGACTTCAGCTCAGGCCTTGATCTCATGGCTCCTGAGTTCAAGTTCCACATCAGGCTTTGTGCTGACGGTTCAGAGCCTGGAGCCTGCTTCAAATTCTGTGTCTCTGTCTGTGTCTGCCCCTTCCCTGCTCATGCTCTGTCTCTGTCTCTCTCTCAGAAGTAAATAAACGTTAAAAATTTTTTTTAAATATGTATGTATACTAAAAATAAATAAGTAAATAAATAAATAAAAGTTGTTCATTATAGCTATCCTTGTGTATGAAATGGATTTAATGGGTATCCCTAATGACTAACAATGTTATCTTATTGGCCATTTGTTTTTTGGGGTTTTTTGACAGAGTGAGTGGGTGAGCGGCAGAGAGAGAGACTGAGGATCCCAAGCAGGCTGCTCTGCACTGACAGGCTGATAGCAGGAAGCCTAATGTGGGACTCGAACTCATAACCATGAGATCATGACCTGAGCTGAAGTTAGACATTCAGCTGACTGAGCCACCCAGGCACCCCTCTTATTGGCCATTTGTATATCTTGCTTTCAGAAATGTCTGTTCGTATCCTTTGGTTCCCCTTACACTCCCTTGGTAATTTTTTTTTTGCAGTATAAAATATGCAACATAAAATTTATCATTTTAATCATTTTGAGAAGTGTACAATTCAGGGGCATTAAGTACATTTACAGTGTTATGCAACCATTACCTTTGCTCAATTTTAAATGTAGTTGTTAGTCTTTTTGACTGAATGCTAAGAGTTCTAGCTCTGTGTACAACTTGAAGCCAAACTTATCTATTTTTTTCTTTTGTTACTTCTGTTGGGGAGGAAGATTTTTATGCTACACTTCAAGATTATTCTGGCTGATCAAAGAATTAAATTGAGATGAGACAAATTAACAGAAGAAAAGTCAAATTTAATTACATACATGTGGAACATCCACATAAATATGAGAGATTCCAAAAGACAGTCAAGCAAAATGAGGTGTATATGTCATCCTGGACTAAGGAGAAGGAGGTAGTGGTCTGAGGCTTGAAAGGGAAGGAAGGTAATTCATAGGAAGAATATAAAAAGTAAATTTTGATAAATGTTTGCTGGGCCATCCAGAAACAATGGGACATAGAGATCAAAATGGCCTTGCCAGAAAAAAACAAAAAAAACAAAAAACAAAAAACGGCCTTGCCAGGTTCCTCCCTGTGTAACATACCTAGTTCATATTGTACTGTAGTTACCTACAGGGTGTCCGGTTGGCTTAGTTGGTGATTCATGCAATGCTTGAAATTGGGGTCATGAGTTTGAGCTCCACTTTGGGCATACAGATTCCTAAAAAAAAATTAAAAATTAAAATAACAATAATAATAAAAGGGGCCTGGCTGACTCAGTCAGTAGATTATGGGACTCTTGATTTTGGGGCTGTGAGTTTGAGCCACACATTGGGTGCAGAGATGGCTTAAAATTAAAATATTTAGGGGGTGCCTGAGTGGCTCAGCGGGTTGAGTGTCTGACTCTTGATTTCATCTCAGGTCATGATCTCATGGTTCATGGGCTCAAGCTCTGCTTCCCTCTCTGTGCTGACAATGTGGAGCTCTCTGTGCTGACAGGGAGACACAGACTCCAAAGCAGGCGCCAGGCCCTGAGCTATCAGCGAAGAGCCTGCCATGGGACTTGAACTCACAAACCTCGAGACTGTGACCTGAGCCGAAGTTAGACACTTAACCAACCCAGGTGCCCCAAAATAAAATATTTAAAAATAAAATAATAGGGGTGCTTGGGTGGCTCAATTGGTTAAGTGTCTGACTCTTGATTTCAGTTCAGGTCCTGATCTCACGGTTTGTGGGATAGATCCCCATGTCAGGCTCTGTGCTGTTAGCATGGAGCTGGCTTGGGATTCACTCTATTTCTCTCTCTCTGCCCCTCCCCCATGCTTGTTCCCACTCTCTCTCTCTCTCAAAATAAATAAATAAACCTTAAAAAAATAAAATAGGGGTTGATTTCAGCTCAGGTCATGATCTCATGGTTCCTGAGTTCAAACCCTGCCCACAGAATCTGCTTGGGATTCTATCTCTCCCTCTCTCCCTCTCTCTCTGCCCCTCCTCCACTTGCCCTCGTACAACCATGCTCTCTCTCTTGAAATAAATAAATAAAAACTTTAAAAGAAAATCGATTGGCTATACATGAATAGGTTTATTTCTGGAAATTAAATTCTATTTTATTGATCTATATGTCTGTCCTTATGTCAATACCATACACTCTCTCCCTCTTTTTTTTTTTTTAAGTTTATTTATTTTGAGAGAGAGAGCACATGCAAGTAGGGGAGGGGTAGAGAGAGAAAGAGAGAGAGAATCCCAAACAAGCTCTACACGGTCAGTGAAGAGCCTGATTCAGGGCTTGAACTCACGAACCACGAGGTCAAGACCTGAGACAAAACTAAGAGTAAGACACTTAACTGGGCCACTCAGGTGCCCCAGTACCATACTCTTTTAATTACTGTGGCTTTGTAGAAAGTTTTGAGAATTGTGAGTCTTGTAACTTTGTTCTTTTTCAAGATTGGTTTGGCTTTTCAAGGTCTCTTGCAATTCCATATGAATTTTAGGATCCGATTGACCAGTTCAGCAAAAATGGTGGTTGGAATTTCTATAATTTAATTAATTAATTTATTTATTTATTTATTATTAAAATTTTTTTTTCATTTTTGAGAGAGAGAGAGAGCAGGAGAGGGGCAGAGAGAGAGGGAGGCACAAGATCTGAAGTGGCCTCTGTGCTAACAGCTGACAGCAAAGAGCCTGATGCGGGGCTCAAACCCAGAAACCATGAGATCGTGACCTAAGCAGAAATTGGATGCTTAACCAACAGAGCAACCTGGCTGCCTCTGTCTATCTATCTATCTATCTATCTATCTATCATCTATCTATCATCTATCTATTATTTATTTATTTATTTATTTATTTAAGTAATCTCTACACCCAGTGTGGGACTTGAACTCACAACCCTGAGATCAAGATTTGCATTCTCTTCCAACTGAGCCAGCCAGGTGCCCCAGTGGTTGGAATTTTGATAGGAATTTCACTGAATTTATAGACCAATTTGGGGAGTATTGCCATCTTAACAATATTAGGTATCTGTTTCACAAATATGGGATGTTTTTCCATTTATTTAGTTTCTTCTTTAATATCTTTCATCATGTCTTAAAGGTTTCAAAGTTCAATTTTTGCTACTTTTGATTAAATTTATTCTCCAATTATTTTATTCTTTTTGATGCCATTGTAAATGGAACAGTTTTCTCAATTTCATTTTTGGATTGTTTATTACAAGTGCACAGGCATACAATTGATTTTACTGGGACGCCCGGGTTGCTCAGTTGGTTTATCATCCAATTTCAGCTCAGGTCATGACCTCATGGTTCATGAGTTCCAGTCCCAGATTGGGCTCTCTGCTGTCAGTGCAGAGCCTGCTTTGGATCCTTGTCTCCCTGTCTCTCTGCCCCTCCCCATTCTCTCTTTCAAAAATAAATAAAATATTAAAAATAAATAAATATTTTAAAAATTTAAAAATTGATTTTGGCATGTTGATTTTGTATTATACAGCTTTGAAAAAAATTTTAATGTTTTATTTATTTTTGAGGGGCGCCTGGGTGGCTTGGTCAGTTAAGCGTCCGACTTTGGCTCAGGTCATGATCTCACGGTCCGTGAGTTCGAGCCCCATGTCAGGCTCTGTGCTGACCGCTCAGAGCCTGGAGCCTGTTTCAGATTCTGTGTCTCCCTCTCTCTCTGCCCCTCCCCTGTTTATGCTCTGTCTCTCTCTGTCTCAAAAATAAATTAACGTTAAAAAATATATATTTATTTATTTATTTATTTATTTTTTTTTTTTTTAACGTTTATTTATTTTTGGGACAGAGAGAGACAGAGCATGAACGGGGGAGGGTCACAGAGAGAGGGAGACACAGAATCCGAAACAGGCTCCAGGCTCTGAGCAGTCAGCACAGAGCCCGACGCGGGGCTCGAACTCACGGACCGCGAGATCGTGACCTGGCTGAAATCGGACGCTTAACCGACTGCGCCACCCAGGCGCCCCTATATATTTATTTTTGAGAGAGAGAAAGAGTGAGTGGGGGAGGAGCAGAGAAGATCTGAAGCAGGCTCTGCTGACAGCAGAGAGTCCCTGGTGTGTGGGCTTGAACTCACCAACCATGAGACACGACCTGAGCAGAAGTCGGATGCTTAACCCACTGAGTCACCCAGGCACCCCTGTATTTTACAACTTTGTCAGTTTACTTGCTATAATAGTTGTGTTTATATATGTATTCACTAGGATCAAATATAAGATCATGTCATCTGTGAATTGAGATAGTTTAACTTGTTCCTTTCCAATTTGAATGCTTTTTATTCCTTTCTTTTTTCCCCCTTGGCTTAATTGCCCTGGCTAGGACTTCCAGTACAACGTTGAATAGAAGTGGTGAGATCAGACATCTTTGTCTTGTTAATGATTGTAGGGGCAAAGCTTCAGTCTTTCTCTATTAAGGATGATTTTAGCTTTGGATTTTTCACAGATGCCCTTTATTAGATTAAGAAGTTTCTATTCTATTCCTAGTTTATTGACAGTTTTCCTCATGAAAGGATTTGGATGTTGTTAAATGGTTTTCTTCCATCAATTGAAATGATCATGTGGATTTTTACTGCTTTGCATTAATACAGTGTGTTAGATTGACTGGTTTTTGTATGTTGATCCATCCTTGAATTCCTGAGGTAAATCCCTTTTGGTTATGGTATATAATCCTCTTCAGATGCTGCTGGGTTTGGTTTGCTAGTATTTTGTCTAGAATTTTTGCATATATATTGGTCTGTCGTGTTTGTATTAAGTTTTTTTTTTTAGGTAATCTCTATGCCCAATATGGGGCTGGAACTTATGACCCTGAGAGCAAAAGTCATATCCCCTACTGACTGAGCCAACTAGGTCCCCCTCTTGTGATGTCTTTGACTGGCTTTGGTATGAGAGTAATATTTTGTTCATTTTTATGAACAAAAATGCTCCTTTGTCCTGTTTTTAGAAGTGTTTGAGAAGAAGTGGTGTTAATTATATTTTAAATATTTGATAGAATTCACCTTCACCAATGAAGTTATCTTGTCCTGGACTTTTTTTTTTTTTTTCTCAGTGGATAGTATTTTTATTACTGACTTAAAAATTTTTTGTTACAGGGATGCCTGGGTGGCTCGGTTGGTTGAGCGTCTGACTTTGGCTCAGGTCATAATCTCACAGTTTGTGAGTTCGAGCCTGCTTCGGATTCTGTGCCTCCCTCTCTCTGCCCCTCCCCACTCACACTCTGTCTCTCTCAAAAATGAATAAAAACGTTTAAAAATTATTTTTGTTATGATTTTATTTTTAAGTAATCTCTAGACCCAATGTGTGGCCCAAACTTACAACCCTGAGCTCAAGAGTCACATGCTCTACTGACTGAGCCAGCAAGGCACCATTTCTTTTCTCCCCATTTTTACACAAAATCTATACCTTGCATTTTAAATAATATACATTGGAAATTGTTTCATATCAGAATAAGAGTGTATCCCCATTCTTTTTGCCAGCCAAGTAATATTTTTTGTACGAATTATCATAATATAGTTACTTGATCCCCAATTGATGAATATGTAGGTCATTTTTAAAAATTAAAAAAAATTTTAATTTAGGGGCACCTGGGTGGCTCAATTGGTTGAGTGTCTGACTTCTGCTCAGGTCATGATCTCACGGTTCCTGAGTTTGAGCCCAGCGTCGGGCTCTGTGCTGACAGCTCAAGGCCTGGAGCCTGCTTCGGATTCTGTGTCTCCCTCTCTCTGCTCCTCCCCTGCTCACACTCTGTCTCTCTCTCAAAAATAAATAAGGATAAATAAAATAAAATAAAATAAAATAAAATAAAATAAAATATATTTATTTATTTTTGAGAGAGAGAGACAGAGTGCAGGTGGGGGAGGGCAGAGAGAGAGGGACACACAGAATCCGAAGCAGGCTCCAGGCTCTGATCTGTCAGCACAGAGCCTGATGCGGGGCTTGAACACATGAATGGTGAGATTGTGATGTGAGCTGAAGTCAGATGCTTAACCCACTGAGTCACCCCAGGCACCCCTATGTAGGTCATTTTTTTTAAGATCTCTTTTTCATGGAAAGAGGCCTTTTATTTATTTTATTTTATTTTTATTTTGTTAAGTATGCTCTACCCCTAATGTACCCCTAACTCATGACTCCAAGATCAAGTCACACGTTCTGTCTACTGAGCCAGGCAGGTGCCTCCTATGTAGGTCTTTTTTTATCCTTTGCACTCATAAGCAGTGCTACAGTAAACAGTCTCATACTCATTTCACTCTTGTACAATTTTATCAGAATATGCTCTTAGAAGTAGGATTGCTTAGTCACAGATCTTGTGAATTTACACTTCTAACATTGTAATTAATTTGCAATTTGTAATTAATTTTTAATACATATTGCCAACTTGATTTCTCCATGAGTTATACCAATTTACACTCCTACCAGTAACATATGAGAGTATCTGTTTTCCCACACCCTTGCCAAATAGTATATTTTCAAACTTTTAAGGCTGAAAAAAGGTGAATGGCACTGTTTTTGTTATCTATTACAGTATAACAAACCATCACAAAATGTAGTGGCTTAAAATAACAACTTCTTAATGTCTGCTGGCTCTGTAGGATGACTGAGCTCAGCTAGATGGTTATTGCTTAAGGTCTCTAATTTGCTTGCAGTCAGATGGCAGCTGAGGCTGGAGTCATCTGATCCCAGCCTGTCCAAGGTGATTTCTTGACTTACATATCTGGCACTAGAGTGTTCCTTTACTCTCGACCTGTCCAGCAAAGCAGCCTGGCCTCCTTTTATAACAGCTCTGGGTTCCAAAGTAAGGAAGGGGATAATGTCAGCTCAGGTTCAATAGAGTGGAAGGGATAGATGCCAGCTCTCAATGGGTAAGTGAAGTGCACAGAGAGGGAGGAAAGGAGATGACGGCCATCTCTGGTATCCTGATATAGTTTTGGTTAGTAGTTCTCTCAGTTTGAGTGAGGCTGTTTTTTCACACATATAAGAGACATTTGTATTTCCTTTTCTAGTAAACAATTATTCAGTTCCTTTGTTGTTTTTCTCTTTGGACACTGATCTTTTTCTTCTCAATTTTTGGGAGCTCATCTTAGTCCTTTATCATCTAATCTGCAAACATTTTATGTAAATTTTTGTTTTTTTATGATTTTTTATGTACATTTACGATTTTTTTTTTACTTGGATTTTGGTGAGTTTTACTGAGCAAAAGTTTTTATCTTTAGGTAGGAAAATTTATAAAATGTTTCTTTCATGGCCCCTGAATTTCACACACACAAAGAAAGCCTTTCCCACTCTGATTATAAAAAATAAATTCTACAAGTGTTTCTTCTAGGGTTTTTATTTATTTTTAAAAAATGTTTATTTTTGTGAGAGAGAGAGAGAGAGCGCACGAGAAGGGGAGAAGGGGAGGGGCAGAGAGAGGGAGACAGAGGATCTGAAGTGGGCTCCACACTGAAGCAGTTTCCAGGATGACAGAGAGAGCCCAAAGTGGGGCTCAAACTCACAAACCGCAAGATCATGACCTGAACCAAAGTCGGACACTTAACTGACTGAGCCACCCAGGGGCCCCTAGATTTTTTATCTTTTTTGTCTGTTTGTTTAAGTTTTCAATCCATTTAGAATTTATCCTGGGGAAAGGAGGTAGGACTCTAACTTTATTTATTACAAATGGCTACCCAGTTATTCCAACTATTCATTGAATAATCCTTCATTTCCCTAGTAATTTGAAACGCCACCCATCTATTATTTTTAAAAAAATTTTTTTTTTCAACATTTATTTATTTTTGGGACAGAGAGAGGCAGAGCATGAACAGGCGAGGGGCAGAGAGAGAGGGAGACACAGAATCGGAAACAGGCTCCAGGCTCTGAGCCATCAGCCCAGAGCCTGACGCGAGGCTCGAACTCCCGGACCGCGAGATCGTGACCTGGCTGAAGTCGGACGCTTAACCGACTGCGCCACCCAGGCGCCCCCACCCATCTATTATTGATCACACCTGTACCATATTCTTTCATTGTAGCTTTATAAAATATTTTATATTTGTAATACTGTGTATTTGTAATCCTTTAATTACCTTTTCTTTCCCCCTGACCCCTGAAGTTTTTGGTTATTCTTGCCTGTTCCATATGAACTTTAAAGTAAGAGTCAGACACTTAACTGACTGAGCCATCCAAAAAGCGCCCCTGTTTATTTATATTTGAGAGAGAGTGAGTGAGGGGGGGAAGGTACATAAGGAGAGGGGGGACAGAGGATGTGAAGCAGGCTCCGCACTGACAGCAGACAGCCCAATGCAGGACTCGAATTCATGAACCAGAGGTCATGACCTGAGCCAAAGTTGGATGTTCAACCGAGCCAACCTGGCCTGCTTAAATTTTATTTTAGAGAGAAAGACTGTGAGCAGGGAGAGTGGCAGAGAGAGAGAGAGAGAGAGAGAGAGAATCCCAAGCAGGATCCATGCTGAGCGTGGGCTCAATCCCATCACCCTGGGATCATGACCTCGGCCGAAATCAAGAATCACACACTCACTGATGGAGCCACCCAGGTGCCCCAACATGTAAACATTTTTAAATGCACTCAAATATCCCACTATATACTTAATATACATTTTAAAAACATTTTTATGTTTTTGCTTATGGAAATATTTTGCCACAAGTGACTCTTATTTTATACTCAGCTAACATTTTTGTTTAGTATTTATGCATATATGGAATATCTTTTCTTTTTTTTAATTGAAGTATAAGTAACATACAATGTTATATTATTTTCAGGTGTACACCACACAAATTCAACAATTCTATACATTACTGAATGCTCACCACAATAAGCATTGACACCATCTGTCAGCCTACAATGTTATTACAATATTATTGACTATATTCCCTATGCTGTAATTTTCTTTTATATATATATAATTTTATTAAGTTTATTTATTTTGAGAGAGAGACAGAGGGAGTGTGTGTGTGTGTGTGCGAGAGCAAGAAAGAGTCAGAGAGAGACAGGGAGAGAGAGAGAAAAAGAGAGAGAGAATCCCAGGCAGGCTCCACACAGTCTGCACAGAGCCCCATGCAGCACTAGAACTCGTGAACTATGAGATCATGACCTGAATGGCAACCAAGGATTGGAAGCTTAACCAGCTGAACAACCCAGTTGCCCCCGTATGCTGTACTTTTCACCTTCATGATTTATTTTGTAACTGGGAGTCTGTACCTCTTTTTTTTTTTAATTTATTTTTTAAATTGCTATACCCAATGTGGGGTTCAAACTCAAGACCACGAGATCAAGAGTCACATGTTCCACTGACTGAGCCAGCCAGGTGCCTAGAAGGCTGTACTTCTTTTTTTTTTCTTTTTTTTTTTAATACTTATTTAGTTTTGAGACAGAGAGAGACAGAGCATGAATGGGAAAGGGTCAGAGAGAGAGGGAGACACAGAATCTGAAGCAGGCTCCAGGCTCTGAGCTGGCAGCACAGAGCCCGACGCGGGGCTCGAACTCACAGACCGTGAGATCATGACCTGAGCCGAAGTCGGACGCTCAACCGACTGAGCCACCCAGGCGCCCCGGAAGGCTGTACTTCTTAATCCCCTTTATGTATTTCACCCATCAACCTCACCCACCTTTCCTATGGCAACCACCAGCTTATTCTCTATAGGAATTCTTTTTTTTTTTTTTAAATTTTTTTTTTCAACGTTTTTTATTTATTTTGGGGACAGAGAGAGACAGAGCATGAACGGGGGAGGGGCAGAGAGAGAGGGAGACACAGAATCGGAAACAGGCTCCAGGCTCCGAGCCATCAGCCCAGAGCCCGACGCGGGGCTCGAACTCACGGACCGCGAGATCGTGACCTGGCTGAAGTCGGACGCTCAACCGACTGCGCCACCCAGGCGCCCCTATAGGAATTCTTAACAAGTGAGAAAAATCCAACCTGCAGGTTTTCAGTGAAATAGAATTTTTATGAAAAGCGTGCTGGAAATTTAATGAAGTTTTTAATTTGCTTAGAAGTAATTCAGCACGCTTGGATGACTCACCTGGTTGAGTAGCCAACTCTTGATTTTGGCTTGGGTCACGGGGTAGAGCCGCAGTCAGGCTCTGAGCCGAACATGGACCCTCCTTTGGATTCTCTCTCTCTCTCTCTCTCTCTAAAATAATAATAATAAGGGGCACCTGGGTGGCTCAGTTGGTTAAGCATTGGACTTCGGCTCAAGTCATAATCTCACAGTTTGTGAGATCAAGCCCCTTATCGGGCACTGTGCTGAGAGCTCAGAGCCTAGAGCCTGCTTCAGATTCTGTGTCTCCTTCTCTCTGACTCTCCCCCGCTCATGCTCTGTCTCTGTCTCTCTCTCAAGAATAAATAAATCTAGGGGTGCCTGGGTGGCTCAGTCGGTTAAGTGTCTGACTTTGGCCCAGGTCATGATCTCACAGTTCATGAGTTCAAGCCCCACGTCAGGCTCTGTGCTGACAGCTTGGAGCCTGGAGCCTACTTTGGATTCTGTGTCTCCCTCTCTCTCTCTGCACCTCCCCAGCTCATGCTCGCACTCTGTCTCTGTCAAAAATAAATAAACTTAAAAAAAATTTTTAAAAGAAGAATAAATAAGTCTAAAAATTTTTTTTAATAATAATAATAAAAGTAATTCAAGTTTTGGTTTTTGCAGTTTTCCTTCCACATTATATTGAGCTAATATTTTACTTTTATTTTTTAATAAAGTTTATTTATGTATTTTGAGAGAGAGAAAGAGAGAGGGAGTACTAGCAGGAGCAGAACAGAGGGAGAGAGAGAATCTCAAGCAGGCTCCAAGCTGTCAGTGCAGAGCCCTACTTGGGGCTCAAACTCAGGAACCTTGAGATTTGACCAGAGCTGAAATTAAGAATCTGACACTTAGGGACACCTGGGTGGCTAAGTCAGTTGGGTGTCAGACTCTTGATTTTGGCTCAGGTCATGATCCCAGGGGTGTGGGATTGAGTCCTACATTGGGCTCCATGCTGAGCAAGAAGCCAGTTTGGGATTCCCTCTCTCTGCCCTGCTCTATCACTCTCTCTCTCTCTCTCTCTCTCTTAAAAAAAGGGGGGGGGTGCCTGGGTGGCTCAGTTAAGCGTCCAACTTCAGCCTTGGTCATGAACTCACGGTTCATGATTCTGAGCCTTGTGTCAAGCTCTGTGCTGACAGCTCAAGCCTAGAGCCAGCTTCAGATTCTGTGTCTCTCTCTCTCTGTCCTTGTCCCACTTGCGCTCAGTCTCTCTCTCAAATATAAAAATAAACATTAAAAAAAATTGGGGGTGCCTTGGGTGGCTCAGTTGGTGGCTCAGTCCGACCAAGCCACCCAGGCGCCCCTAAAAAATTTTTTTTTAATTAAAAGGAAAAAAGGGTCAGACACCCCGAGCTAATACTTTTTTTTTTTAATTTTTTTTAACTTTTATTCATTTTTGAGAGACGGAGAGAGACAGAGCACGAGTAGGGGATGGGCAGAGAGAAGGGGAGACACAGAATCTGAAACAGGCTCCAGGCTCTGAGCCTTCGGCCCAAAGCCCAACACTGGGCTCGAACCCATGAGCTGTGAGATCATGACCTGAGCTGAAGTCGGACGCTCAACCGACTGAGCCACCCAGGCGCCCCGAGCTAATACTTTTTTAAACTGGATTTTACATTTCAACAGATCTTTGGAGTGCTTATAAATTCTAGATGCTTAGATGTGACCCTTGATGTAAGAGAATGAAAGGATCTTATGTAAATACTGATTTTTTTAAAAATGACTGTGACTGGAAGAAGAAAGAAGACAGAAATGGTGGTGTTAGCAGAGGGATGTGGTGCTAGGAGGGGGTTGTGGGACTGAAGAGCAGTTTCTTATTTGCTTTATGATGCCAGAGACTAGGATGTATTTGAATACTGCTAGGGAGGATCTAATATTGAGATTGAAGTTAAAGGGAATGAACAAATAACTCTCTCTTGAGGAATTGAAGTCCCTGAAAAGGCTAGATGGGACAGAGTACACAGAGAGGGATTAAATCTTTGTGTGTTTTGTTGGTTTTTGTTTGTTTGTTTTTGGATTTTTAAAAATTTATTTATTTTTAATTTACATCCAAGTTAGTTACCATATAGTGCCACAATGATTTCAGAAGTAGATTCCTTCCACTAAGGAATCTACTTATCCATTTAGCCCATCCCCCTCCACAACCTCCCCAGTAACCCTAGTTTGTTCTCTATATTTAAGAGTTTTTCATGTTTTCTCCCCCTCTCTGTTTTTATATTCTTTTTGCTTTCCCTTTCTTTCCATACTTTGGCTATTGTCAACAGCGCTGCTATGAACATAAGGGTGCATGTGCCCCTTCGAAACAGCACACCTGTATCCCTTGGATAAATACCTAGTAGTGCAATTGCTGGCTCCTAGGGTAGTTCTATTTTTAAGTTTTTGAGGAAACTCCATACTGTTTTCCAGAGTGGCTGCACCAGTTTGCATTCCCATGTTTATTTGATTTTTTTTAAACATTTTTTTTAATTTAACATTTATTCATTTTTGAGAGATAGAGAGGGACAGAGCATGAGCGGGGAATGGGCAGAGAGAGGGAGACACAGAATCGGAAGCAGGCTCCAGGCTCTGAGCTGTCAGCACAGCCAGACGCGGGGCTTGAACTCACGAACCACGAGATCAGGACCCGCGCTGAAGTCGGACGCTCAACTGACTGAGCCACCCAGGCGCCCCTGTTTGTTTTTTAAGAGAGAGCGAGGGAGAGAGAGAGAGAGAGAGAGAGAGAGAAAGAATCCTTTTTTTTTATGTTTATTTTTGAGAGAGAGATAGAGAGAGCACGAGAAGGGAGGGGCAGAGAGAGAGGGAGATACAGAATCTGAAGCAGGCTCCAGGCTCTGAGTTGTCATCACAGAGCCCAACCCAGGGCTCGAACCCAGGAATCATGAGATCATGACCTGTACCAAAGTTGGATGCTTAACTGACAGAGCCACCTAGGCACCCCAAGAAAGAATCTTAAGCAGGCTCCATGCTCACCACAAAGCCTGACTTAGGGCTTGATCGTAAGTAAAACTTTAAAAAATGTTTTAGGGGTGCCTGGGTGGCTCAGTCAGTTAAGTTTCAGACTCTTGATTTTGGCTTAGGTTATGATCTCAGGCTTTGTGAGATTGAGCCCCAAGTGGGGCTTTGTGCTGGGGTGGAGCCTACTTGGGAGTGTCTCTCTCCCTTTCCCTCTGCCCTTCCTGTGCTCATGCTCTCTCACTCTCTCTCTCTCAAAAATAAATACAAATAAAAATGTTTTAAAGAAAATAAAAAGTCTTGGCAGAAAAATGCTTTTGACTAATGTCTACCTCCTGAAGTTCTGAACTTTTCATTCACAGTTTTATAAAATAGCCTGGTAATAAATTTGGTGCCTGGCAAGGAGAAGGGATTTTCATTGATCTTTGGCCAAATATTTTTCCTTAAACTGCCAGAAAGGGCCGATTAGAAAGAGAAAATAAAGTGTTGGCAAGAAAATGATTGAAATCAAGAAATGCAATCAGGGAAAGATTGCATAGGAAGAAGGATCAATGGAGTCTCCAGTGAGGTAGAAAGAGACTTGTGGAAACAGCGGGTAGGACAAACAGAACAGATAGGAGGTTGAGGTCATGATGTGAGATGTATGAGCTGATGCTTTTGGAAGTGATGATATGTTCCATTCCATGACTGGAGAAAGGAGGCTCTGGTGACGTGGGAGAGAAGGTGCCCAGATAAAATCAAGGAACTGAGATGTGAAGGTGTTGGGATGAGTTATCTATTTGTTCAATGAAATTACCCAGAATGGTAGTAAAAGTCAGGGCAGGGAGGAATAATGCATGCCAACAGCAAAGTCACCAATGAATGAGGAGGTGTGTTCAGGAAGGTTATAGAGAATGGGAGGCGTGGCAGAGCTAAATGATGTGAGATTTTTCAATTTTTTTTTAACGTTTATTTATTTTTGAGACAGAGAGAGACAGAGCATGAACGGGGGAGGGTCAGAGAGAGAGGGAGACACAGAATCCGAAGCAGGTTCCAGGCTCTGAGCTGTCAGCACAGAGCCTGACGCGGGGCTTGAACTCACAGACTGCGAGATCATGACCTGAGCCGAAGTCGGAGGCTTAACCAACTGAGCCACCCAGGGGCCCCGAGATTTTTCAATTTTTAAAATTATTTATTTGTTTATTTGTTTCTATTTTTATTAATTTCTTTTTTTTTTTTAAGTTTATTTATTGGAGTGCCTGGGTGACTCCGTTGGTTAAGCATCCAACTCTTGCTTTTGGCTCTGGTCGTGATCTCATGCTTCGTGAGCTCGAGACCTGCATGGGTTTTGTGATAACAGTGTGGAGCCTGCTTGATGTTCTCTCTCTCTCTCTCTCTCTCTCTCTCTGGCCCTCCCCACCCTCCCCCAATAAATAAATAATCTTTTAAAAAAAGAAAGTTTATTTATTTATTTTGAGAGAGAGAGTGTGTGTGGGCACACCTGTATGTCCAAGTGGGGGAGAACGACTGAGCCACTGAGGTGCCCCGATGTGAATATTTAAAGGGAGAGCACATTGGAACAAGAACATCTCTTACATTTACCCCCACTCAGAGGTTTGTGCAGTGTGGAATATAAGCTTCTCCAGTTATGAGGCTCTAGCCTCATGTTGCCCTCAGGGGAAAACCAGATTTCATTTTCTGCAAGGTAGTAGAACATGCTTTTTTTTTTTTTTTTTTTTTTTTTTTTTTTTGAGAGAGAGAGAAAGAGTAGAGGAGGGGTAGAGGGAGAGGAAGAGAACGGGAATCTTAAGCAAGCTCTATGCCTAGCTTGGAGCCTGGTGGGGAGCTTGATCTCACAACCTTGTGATCATGACCTGAACTGAAATCAAGAGTCGGGACACTTAACCGACTGAGCCACCCAGGAGCTTCTTGCACCTTGCATTTACTGATTGATTGATTTCATTTTGGGGTGTCTAGGTGGCTCACTGGGTCAGACGTCGGACTGTTGATTTTGGCTCCGGTTGTGAACTCATTGTTTGTGGGATTGAGCCCCACACTGAAGTGTGGAGCCTGCTTGGGATTCTCTCTCTCACTCTGTCTGCTCCTCCCTTGCTTGTTTTCTCGCTCTCAAAATAAATAAATAAACTTAAAAAAATAGATTTTATTTTTAAATAATCTCTACACCTAACACGGACCTCGAACTCACAACCCCAAGACCAAGAGTTGCACACTGCGCCTACTGAGCCAGCCAGACACCTCAAGAATAGAGCATGCCTTATAAAAAGATGACTAGGGGTGCCTGGCTGGCTCAGTTGCTACAGCATGCAACTCTTGGTCTTGGGGTCCTAAGTTTGAGCCCCACATTGGGTGTAGAGTTTACTTAAAAAAATGAATAAAAAGAAGTTGAGGCAAAGTCACAGGAAAAATTGCTAATCCCAGAGGGGGAATTCCAGAGGACTCCTTGGAGGGATGGAAAGGAAGGTGGGGGACTCCATGGTTAGATTAGAAGATGTATTACAGAGTTACAGAGCAGTGTGTGGACGACCACTTGTTAGGTGATAGCTGACCAGCAGAGCTTACACTTTGAGTGATGGCCAAAACAAAGCAGAATGTGATGCATGTGGCATTTAGTTCTGAGAGGCACTTCTAAGAGAGTCGGCCATCTGGCAGTACAGATTAAACTATGGTTGGAAGTGAAGACCAGTAGGTGGAGATGGGGTCTCTGGTTTCCTGTGGTTAGCTGGTGTGGGTAGCTGCAGGGAGAGTAGCTGTGGAATATAGCCAGTCTTGCTTTTTCTGGCATTGGCTGGGGTATCTCAAGGAAAATGTACATATGGTTTATGTGTTCATGGTGTTATGTACCTTTTACCATATTCTTATCTATCATCTCTCTCTCTCTCTACCTATCTACTATCATCTACGTATTTATTTTGACTTTTTTTAAGTATTTTTTTTAATTTAAGTAATTGCTACACCCAATATGGGGTTTGAACTAATGACCCTGAGATCAAGAGTCACATGCTTCTCCAACTGAGCCAGCCAGGTGCCCCTCACTTACCATAATTAAAAAAAAAAAAATGTATCGTTCCACTGACGATGGGCTAGCAAAAAGGTGCTGTACTTCCAGAAGACGATTGGGGAATATCTATCATAAATATTTAAAAATATACATTCGGGGCGCCTGGGTGGCTCAGTCGGTTGGGCGTCCGACTTAGGCTCAGGTCATGATCTCGTGGTTCACGGGTTCGAGCCCCGCGTCAGTCTCTGTGTTGACAGCTCAGAGCCTGGAGTCTGTTTTGTGGATTCTGTCTCCCTCACTCTCTGACCCTGCCCAGCTCATACTCTGTCTCTCTCTCTCTATCAAAAATAAATAAAACATTAAAACAATTTTTTTTAAATAAAAATATACATTCCAGGGTACATAGGTGGCTCAGTCAGGTAAGCATCCAACACTTTTTTTGTTTGTTTTTAAATGTTTATGTATTTATTTTGAGATGGGGGGTGAATGGAGGAGGGGCAGAGGCGGGGGGCGGGGAGGGGAGAATCACAAGTAGGCTCTGCACCATTAGTCCAGAGCCAGACTTGGGGCTCAATCCCACAAACATGAGACCATGACATGATCTGAGCTAAAACCAAGAGTTACATGCTTAACTGATTGAGCCAGCCAGGTGCCACCAGCACCCAGCCCTTTTTTTTTTAAGTTTATTTATTTTTGAGAGAGAAGAGAGAGAGAGGGGGGGAGCAAGGGAGGAGCAGAGAGAGGTACAGAATCCCAAGCAGGCTCTGCGCTGAGCCTGTCATCTCAGCTGAAACACACAAACCTGTGAGATCATGACCTGATCCAAAAACCAAGTCATACACTTAACCCACTGAACCACCCAGGCACCCCCTTCCAATTCTTGATCTCAGCTCAGGTCTTGATCTCAGGGTTGTGAGTTCAAGCCCCACATTAGGCTCCAAGCTGTTCATGAGGCTTACTTAAACAATAATAATAAAATTTAATTTAATTTAATTTAAAATATACATTCAAAAGACTGGGAAAACTTATATGTCTATCAATAAGAACTAGTTAAATAAGACATGATTTGTCCATACAGAGAAATATACCATACGGGTATTAAAAAATAAAAAAAGAAGGGCCACCTGGGTGGCTCAGAGCGCTGAGTGTCTGACTTTGGCTCAGATCATGATCACACAGTTTGTGAGCTGGAGCCTTGCATTGGGCTCTCTACTCTCGGCCCCAAAGCCTGCTTTGGATCCTCTGTCAGCTTCTCGCTCTGCCCCTCTCTCATTCACACATGCATGCACACACTCTCTCAAAAATAAATAAACACTTAAAAAAATTATTAAAACATAGGGGCGCCTAAGTGGCCGACTTCAGCTCTTGTGGTTTCGTGGTCTGTGAGTTCGAGCCCCACGTGGGGCTCTGCGCTGACAGCTCAGAGCCTGGAGCCTGCTTCCGATTCTGTGTCTCCCTCTCTCTCTGCCCCTCCCTTGCTTGCTCTCTCTCTCTCTTTCTTTCTCAAAAATAATAAACATTAAAAAAATTTTTTTTCATAATGAAAAAATAAAAAAATAAGAAAACAGTTCTATATACATTTATCTGGGCTGCTAGATTTAAAAAAGAGAAGCAGATGTTTATTTCGTTTGCATATGTGCGCAGCCTCTGGGTAGACACAAGAAACAGCTCAGTATGGTGGCCTTTGGGAAGACGAAATGTGAGGCTAGGCTTGGCAGACTGATTGGATGCTTACTGAAAAGCCTTTCTCCCCTATTTCTTCCTTTGCTGACAGAGCCCACATTTTGCTCAGATGTGACTTCAGGACAAAAGGATTTCTTCAGCCCCAAGAGGTAAATATTGATTGGCATAAGCCAATTATGGTACTTATTCTCCCTGCTAGTGATTGTTTTAGGCATGTCTGTGTGACAAAATATTGGCCAATGAAACAAAAGTAGTATATTAGGGGCTTCTGAGTTTTGTTACTGATTAGGAAGAGACTAGAGAGGGTAAACTCCTCTTTAGGATTTTTAGGTAAAGTTGGGAAATGTCCTGATTCTTTGAGTTGTCGCAGCAATCTTGAGACCATGAAGGAAACCCAAGAGAATTGCAGATCAGGAACTCTGGTATCATTGAATTGCTGAGTTTATTAGCCCGGAATCACTTATCTCTGGATCTCTTGTTAAGTCAGAAAATGCACTGTTTATTGTTTAAGCCACTTTTAGTGGTAGCCAGGAGCATCTTTAGTACAAACATTGGACAACAGAGGTAGTGATTAGAGAACAAAGGCAAAAGAAAAATAATTAAACTTCCTTACATTCACAGCCCATTGACAGGTCCTTGAGACAGGCAGAGTGACCTTCCTCAAGAAACTCAACTCCCCTGATGTTAATACTTTGCTAAAGGCGAAAGGGAATTTAGCTTGACATTAGCCCAAACTCCAGGATCTTGTCTTTTTTTTTTTTTTTCTTTTAATGCTCATGTATTTGGAGAGAGAGAGAGCTCCTGCACATGTGTGTGAGTGGGAGAAAGGCAGAAAGAGAGGGAGAGAGAGAATCCCAAGCAGGCTCCACGCTGTCAGCACAGAGCCCAACTGGGGGCTCAGTCACAAGAACTGCGAGACCATGACCTGAGCTGAAATCATGGGTCCAACCAACGGAGCCACCCAGGCACCCCTGTAAGTCTGTAACATATAAAAACCCCTTTGGAAACTTCCTTTATTTCTACCCTCCAAGATACAAGTTAACAAGCATCCTCCAAGCATATGGCCCACTGATATACACCTGGAGGGTCTCACGACTAATGTTTTACTAGACAGTAGTAAATGACCTTTTCCTAACAATAGTGAATCACTCAGTGTCCTGAAAACCTTGATTCCAAATTCCTTAGAGTCTTAAGCTATCCCGAACCCCCTCCCAACTTGAAGGAATATAATCAGCCACTCCTCACAACCTCAGTGCAGTTCTTTCTGCCCATGGATCCTGTCCCTGTGTTTTAATAAAACCACCTTTTTCCACCAGAGATGTCTCAAGAACTCTTTCTTGACTGTTTGCCCCTGGACCTCAACATTTCACATCAGTGGGAAGTTCATTACTTTTTTCCTCCTTTAATATCTTTTGTACTTCTTGAATTTTGTACCAATGGTATGTCTTAACTATGAAAAAAATGTCTTTCTTTTAAGTTTTTTTTGTTTTTTGTTTGTTTTTTAATTTAAGTAATCTCTACACCCAGCGTGGGGCTGGAACTCATGATCCTGAGATCAAGAGTTACATGCTCTTCTGACTGAGCCAGCCATGCACCCCAAAAATGTCTTTAATTAAGTGCATTCCCTTTAATACAGAGTTTTAATGTTTATCACTATGAAAAATTGTATAAAAAATAGAACTACCCTACAACCCAGCAATTGCACTACCGGGTATTTATTCAAGGGATACAGGTATGCTGTTTTGAAGGGACACATGCACCCCAATGTTTATAGCAGCACTATCAACAATAGCCAAAGTATGGAAAGAGCCCAAATGTCCATCAATGGATGAATGGATAAAGAAGATTTGGTATGTATATACAATGGAGTGTTACTCGGCTTCACTCATATGAGGATTTTAAGACACAGAATAGATGAACACAAGGGAAGGGAAGCAAAAATAATATAAAAACAGGGAGTGGGATGAAATGTAAGAGATTCTTAAATATGGAGAACAATCCCTAATGGAGGGATTGTGGGGGGGGGGGGCTAAATGAGTAAGGTGCGTTAAGGAATTTACCCCCGAAATCATTGTTGCACTATATGCTGACTAACTTGGATGTAAATTTAAAAAAATAAAATAAAATAAAATAAAATAAATTTTTAATGTTTATTTTTGAGAGAGAGAGAGAGAGAGAGCAGGAGAGGGGTAGAGAGAGACAGAGACACAGAATCCAAAGCAGGCTCCAGGCTCTGAGCTGTCAGCACAGGGCCTGTGCGCAGGGCTCGAATTCATGGAGCATGAGATTATGACCCGAGCTGAGGTCGGACGCTTAACCGACTGAGCCACCCAGGCGCCCCACTAGGGGTATGATCTTAGCCACTTAAAGCTTCAGAATTGATCTGTAAAATGGGGTTAATAAGAGTCCTTACTTAATAGCATCACTGTGGGAGTTAAAGATTTATATAAAATGCAAAGTTTTGGGCATATAATTATTCCATACATGTAGCCATCTTGATTTAGGTTGAGCAAAATTCATACATTTGAACATCTCTAAATATTAAATCTTATAGCCTTATATAGTTAAAAATGTGTGATTTTTATTTGATATTAAAATTTTAAAATATTATTTTGAAGAGGAAAGAAAAATTAGACTACCAGGTGCAAAATAGAAGTATAAAATTTATTTAAAACCACCCACAAAGTTCCGTGTAATCAGGAATGATACAATTTGCAATAGTTTTTTTAAAAACTCATGACAAAGATTTAAAATATAATTTCAATTACAGTATTCATTTAGCCTTATTCAGTTAGAACACTTAATAAAAAAGAAACTTTATGCTCTAAATAAATGAGACACACAAGGAAAATATAATAGACAATTTCCACAACTATCTTTACATGTATGTTTCAATACTAGTACATTTCAATGCATTTTGCTACATAAACATGAAATCATGTACAACTGCTGTGCACCAAAATTTAGCTTAATTAGGTTCTTTCAAGTAACATGCAATTCCAACTCACAAGTCTTCAAGTACTGCTAATAAGTGTTCCCTTGTATGCAGAGCACTACATGTTGAACTGTAATCATCACAATTAAGATTATTTCTTTCCCTTCTGCATGGTGAAGTGCTTTTTCTTTAAACAGTTTCTCCCATATGTTAAGAACCAAAACCAGATTTTGTAGAATTTTAAAATCTTTTTCTTATTAACTTATTTCATTGTATGGGATATTTAATACAGTAGGACTGCAATAGGTAAAAATAAATCCCCCTAAGCAAAAAATCAAAGGTACAAAATAAATAGTAAATATACCCTCAGAGGAGGAAAAGTCACCTAGAGACAGGAATATTAACTTGTGAAATTGATACTTCTTTATTGAAAGGTCAGTACTACTCTATTTCCCCATGATGAAGTATCTGTGAATATTTCACTCCCACTATTGAGAAGTACTCATTCTTCTCCTTTGAACCAAAGTATTGATATGCACGTGAATCTACTTGGTAGGTCATCATATAACACAAGAGAAAATGAAGAAACTAGAAAGTAATGCTTTTCCTTCTGCCAAGTAGCTTTACAAATTTCTCTTCAGGGAACACTTCATGATTTCTTAGTAACTCAAAGATGACCATCCACCCATAGGTAACAATGCAAAAGCTGCCCCCCCCCCCCCCCCCCCCCCTTTATTACTATAAAACCGTTTCTGGAAAAATATTTCTCTTAAAGCACCTATCACAATGTTATCTGTTATAGAAGTTTAAAAAAAATGACCATACATAGTAATAAAAAATATTTAATCTTTGTTTTGCTTTTTTTTTAAGAGCTGTTTTTGTAAGGTCCTATGTTGTCAGCCATTTTAGAATATCACAAACAGGCATTAATTAGTGAGGATAGGCAGTTACTGAATCAAATCACCAAAAGTGGAATTTATTTTGACTATTTAGGGAAGTTTGGGTTTTTCATTAGCAACCCATAATGTACTGATGGAATAGGCAAAATATCCTACCTCTTTATTTTTACAAAGAACTTACTAAAAGCTTTACAAATACATCTCATTATTTTTCTTAACTCTCTGGGCAAAGGTATGTTTAAACTTTGACTAGAGACTTTATATGGCTGGAAACAAAGAGGAAGGAAAAACAAAACAAAACAAATTTAAATAAGTGGGAGACAGTACGATCTCTTAGAGATGTCAACAACTTTACATTTTTACTGAGTACCTGAAAACTAAAATAGTCAGTTTACTGAGCACATTCCCTTCTAGAAACCTGCACTTCAATATAACAAATACATTAAACTTTGATTATGAACTGCTGATCTTAGTCTTTTTAAAAGTAGTATTTTTTAAACAATTATTATTGAGGTTTCCCTTTGTTTTCGTAGCACAGGGACATTCCTTATTAAAAGGTTTATTTACAGGGGAAAAACTGAAACTTCATTAATCTAAGCCCTAATGCAAAAGTTCTGGGAATTTAGGGAGACCTTCCAAAGTATGCATTAAGAAATCACTGGCTAAATAAATAGTGGAAACAAAATACGTCAGAAACATGTTTTGCATATGTTAAATAGGGTTTACATTATTCTTAGATCTGGTCTGACAAAATTTCTACCCACTAATACTAAGTCATTGTTTATGATGCCGAAATGCATTTATTTATTTTTGAGAGGGAGAGTGTGCACACAGGGAAGGGGCAGAGAGAATCCCAAGCAGGCTCCACACCACCAGCCTGGACCCCGATGTGGGGCTTGAACTTGTGAACTGTGAGATCATGCCCTAAGCCAAAGTCAGACACTTAACTGACTGAGGCACCCAGACGCCCTGATGCAGAAATGCACTTAGCAGTCTGCAGATATGAAATGCTTTAGTCTCAGATGGGTTGACTTGGTGTATGACTTGGAGCAAGCCATTTGCTACTCTTGCCAATCAGCAGGTTCACCACCAGTAAGACGGGAACATTTGGACATCTGTCCAACCCTCAGTGTTGGGGAGAAAAAATGAGCACATTGTAAAGCATTTGGATAACCTAAAACATTATAAAATACAGGGATTATAATTTTCTTACTACCATATTTGCATTCAAAATGGTTCCTCATTTTGAGCTATTTTTCACATAAAACTTATAGGGTGGGGAGGAGAGCTATTAATGAATTTTTGGCTGGGCTGGTGGAGTGAACCAGCAGATTGTGAATAGGGGCACAAATCTCCCTCCTCTCTGCCCCTTAAATCCCCCCTATTACACTCAGAACTCCTGATAACTGATTTATCCCATCTTTAAGAATTCCTCAAGTTACTTTCAGTTCATTTTTAACCTTTCTCACCCAGATTTTAGAATATTTCCTATTATTGTCAAAACCCAATTTTTAAAGGGGTAAATTTACATTAGAAAGTAGATATCATCCACAAAACTGGGCCAGGAGATAAAACGTGCAAAAAAAATATATATCTACTCTAGAAATCAGACCTGTTATTAATTCAAAGTCACTGGTCAGACAACTTATAATTAGTATAATGTATTGTACAGAAATAGCAAAGCTATGCAGAAATAGTGCTAGAATATTTAACTTCTTATACAATTTTTTTTGCAAAACACTCAAGCACTAATAAACAAGTTAAGAGACAAACATTGTTGGGATTGCTAAAGAGAACAATGGGCGCATGACCACTATCTAATCCTAAAAACTGAATTTGCCTCTACCCAAAAATGGCTAAATAAAATATGTTGATTCTTTTTGGTATTATTCCACAAAGGATTTGTGAAACATGATTTTAGAAGGCAGGAAAAGACACCTTGACCAAGATCACTGCTATTCTTGAAATGAACCATGTGTATATGTGTAGGGAGCATGGGGAATGGAGGCAGAACAGGGAGAGGAAGCAATAGAATTTTAATTTAAAGAAAATCAGAGGAAAGGATAAAAACTGTAAAAAGAATGAAAGTACACTAGTAACAGCATAGCGTCAGTGAAATGAAAAACAAAAAATAACAAGCACAGTTTCTGGTCAAAGATGGCAAGTCTATACCTAGCCAAATGAAGAAGGAAATTACTTCTTAATACTGTCTCTCCAAAAGTGAACATGTTTCTGACAGCTGCAAGATTTTTTTCTGATGAACAAGACAAGAGAGAATGCCTTTCATAACAGCTGCTGGGGACAAAATTTCTATTTTAGGAAAACTAGGTTAAACTATTCAACAGGAGTTTCGCAAGTTGCGCACAAACATAAATCGGTTAAATCAGATGTAATGTGTTTAAAATCTGATAATAACATTCCTACCTTAGACTAAGTTTTGCTTCAGTTATAGGGGACAAGTATGGCTGAACAAACAAGAAAAACTTGTGATCCCGGCGGGATCATGGTATCACAGTAGGAATGGGAAAAGTATGGCCAACAAAGCTGAGACAAGGGTTTGACTTCTAAAGCTAGATATATTAAATATTGCATACTATCAAAAGAGAAACACATTGTGGGGCCCTTAAAGGAGAAGTGAAAATTAGGAGTGGCAAAATGAGGAATACCTTTGGATTACTTGAAGGAATAAAATACATGCCTTTCGAAGTAAACAGTGGTATTTGATCAGGTGCCCAGAAGACAAGGGGATTGAAACAAAGTCACCTAGATGTACTGGAATAAAGAGAATTGAAGTTTGTAGAGTTCAAGACAAAAAGAGTGATGTCTTGCATAAAAGCCAGTTTTATCATTTCCAAAATTAAAAGAAGAACTTAGACACTCTTTTATACATGAGAAAAGAAAACAAAGAAACAACAAAAACCCGCCAATAAATCTTAATACGTTCTAAGAAAATACATGAATCCAGCTTCTGATAGACATGCTGATTCTTTCTGAATTGAATTCCAGAGCCATAAGTGGCATCATTTTCTCAACCTGTTAGAAGAAAGCTCAAAATGGAGCACAATTTTGATTTAGATAAGTCCAGACTCTTCAGGAATCAGGGCACTCATTATCATCACTTGGTTGAGTGTACCTTACTGTTGACAATGAAGTTACAAGTTCAATACACTTATGGGCAAGTTTAGGAACTGTGCACAATAAAACAGTATTCTAATACAGGTAGACAATCACTTCAAAATTAACTATGCTAGGATTTACTTGTGAGGCCAACTTGGCAGGAGGTGTGACTAGACTGTACAACCATGGCAAGGTAGTATATATATATACACTGGATATACTTTCTCCAATTCTTTTAATCATTCAATTTTTCATAACTCCTTATATATGCCTAATAATTGTTCCAGGGGAAATAAAAGCCTGTACCGTGTAAGTACTTGATGTATATATATTTTTTATTGAAATAGCAAATAAGACTATTGCCACATTTTGTTGGATTAGTTAACAGGACAACTTCATAGGTAAAAGTCAGCTAGATTTCCCACACAGGGGAATCTTGATCCAATTTCACTTGACTTATTTTCCTGAAGCCCTCAGGAAAACAAACAAAAAAATAAATAAATAAAAAACCAAACCAAACAAAAAAAGTAATAGAAAAAATAAAAGGCCATTTTTATCTTTCACATGTACTGCAATAAGGTTATTTCCCAGTGATACAATACTCCCTGGGTGAGGAAATCAAGTTTGTTTCCTAAAATCCTCCTACGCACAACAAAGTGGCCTTCATTTGATGGTTTAAATTCTATTTATAAACGTAAGTTATACACTGACATTAACATCTGCTCTTTAGGCCCCAGTAATTTAACTATAGGACTTCTAAGGTGTCTTCCAGGGCTATGAGAGGCCACTACCATATTACTTCACAATTCTTGTCATAAAATTGTACAGAAGATCAAAACTCACAGTTGTACTAAATCTAGACTAAAAAGAAATTTCCATGCAGCAAGAAGTTGTGAAATAGAAGGTAGCTATATATTATTAAAAGTCACATACAGCTACTGATTTACTCAGCACATTCAAAGGAAGTCCTGTGCTCGCTATAGGTGGAAGTTGTCATGCAATGTCAAAACTTTGTCCCAGATAAAAAAATCTGAATAGAATTTGTCTTAAAGAATAAACTTAAGTAGTTTGGGGTTATTTTCATACATGCTATTGTGGAATAAATGATGATCCATTCAAATCCACTGAAGCAATAACATTAGAAAGTAGGTTACTTCATATGAATTGTTATCTCATTTACACAAGGGTATGCATTCAATTAAGTATGTACTGGGGTTATGTCTTAAGTAAATTGCTTACGGATTTCATCTAGTTGAAATTCTATATTTAACAAATTAAATTATTTCACATGCAGATTGCATAACAAAGATGTTAGAAGGGTAAGCTGCAAACATTTTGCTAACATATTGCAAAAATTTACCTACAGCTATACATTTTCAGCTAGCCTCACTTTCCAATAATATGTTTCAATTAGGTCTATGACGTGATGTACTTGGTACTTTGTAGATGGATTGGAAGATACAGGTGAGGCTGATAAGCAGAAGAAAACATTTTTTTCCAACCATGGCCTGAGAGCCATTAGAAATGGGAGTCTGAAGGGCAGAGTGATATATTGTAGGATTCTAAAATAGGCAGTTCATTGCAGTTAGTAAGTTTGTAACATATTATGGACAGGTTGGGTTAACACGGGATCACGTATCAATGAATTCAATTATCATACCATGAACAAAGGCAGAAGATTCAAAAACTCAATTTGAGTGCTGTAAGAGAGGTGAAGCAAAAGGTGATCGTGACAGTAAAACATAAGAGGTGTAGAAATAATGTTAGATGACCAGTTTTCTAGTGAAAATGTCATTTCAAACAAATTTATTTCCTTGCTTCATAAAAGCAGTCTAAAAGCAGTGTTGCTAGCATACAATCACAATGCTGTAGAACATTGAATAAGCAGGAGTTAAAAAAAAAAATCACAGGGCAGACAAAGGGATGGTAAACTGCTAATTTAAACTTATGAAGTAACGTCCAACAAAGTAGGGATCACGTGTGGTTCGCACCATGGAGTTATCGGTTGAGGCAGGCTATTGATGGTGTGAATTATAATAAGGAATGGAAAACATTTTAGTTGAGAAGGGATATTTTCATATATGTTTTTGGGGCAACTGCAGCCAACTTCACAATTTTCAATATTCCCCTAAGTCAACACTGGAGCTTCAAGTTCAGTTGTTAAGAAACTTATTCAGTTAGTGACCCTGATGGGAATTTCTGCAGATATATTATAATGGATTCTTTTGAAGGAAACTTGCTGTTTCTTTGAAAACCATGGATAAAAACATCTTTTAGGATTTAAATTCTTCAAGTTTACTTTGTCATGGGAGGCGATTCAAAGAAAATCAAAAGCTAACATTTAAATTCTGCAGACATTTAGTAAGCGTTGAATGGTAAGAAGATGGATGGATGGATAAAGGGTGTTAAAACTTGATCCATTAAATCTGGTGATGAAATAATTTCTAGTGGGAGCTAAGGCCTAATATCTAAAATGAAATATCACAAGGGCGTATTCCTGATAGTCTAATACTAGTAAATATCTTATTGAAGCAGCAGAAACAATAAACAATCACTTATTTATATACTTATATGTATAAGAAACCTTAGGCTCACAAAAATATACATGTTTTAAAACGGAAATCTAAGGCACACAAAATACTAAAACAAGTCAATGAATCACCCTATTTTACATATTCAAGAAGCAGAAATCTACTTGTACAAGATGATGGTCTACCAATGGATATTTGTTATATACAATCCCTTCATATTCCTTTACTTGTATTAGTCAAAAGCTTGAAACTGATACTTTGCACCATATATTATTTTAATATAAGTTACAATGAGTTTTTCTTTAGAGAGCTTGCTGGAACTGTTTGCTTTTGCACCAAAATTGTTGAGTGTTAGCAGTTGTGGGCTTCCTATGGCATTTCCAAGGGAGAAGCACCATTAATTAGGTTTTCCACACTCCCAAGGAATCTGACACTTTGAATGTTATAGCACCTCTGCATTTTAACAGAATCAAGTATTTCATTGAAATTTCTTGTTCTAAACATTTTGCTCGGGCAATCCTTTTTGTTTTGTTATAAAATGAGCCAATAAAATAATGGGAATATATAATGGGAGGGCTAACATAAATGGAATGCCTATTTTCCTGTTACCTAGAACATAGGCAATTATCAGAGAAGATGAGTTTTCATTTTCCTAGAACGAATGTGCTTAAATCAACTACTTTGGATTAGTATTAATGGGCAATACCATTCCTACTGTTTCGGATGTGTGGATATGTGATGATGATAGGGAATTTATTTTTAAAAGATTCCTACGGGAATTTTATTCTTATTCTGTACCAGAATGATTTTAAGAACAAATAAGGCAGTTGGGATGGGTAGGGTTTTTGCTACTTTATTTTTATATTTGAACACCTTGAAACTTTAGAAGCATTTGACTCTTCTGATTCCTACTGTGTTTCATCTCCTTTTGGAAAAACCTTTCATGATTATACTGAGAAAGCTGGAGGGAAAGTAAATTGGGGCCACTGTTGCTTGATAAATCAGAAGAGAGCACTCTTACTCAGCTCCAAATAAAACGTTAATCGATATCGGTGATACGCTTCCTAATTCCGACTTTAGAGAAAATGAACAATTTTTGCATGTTCTAACTATTTTATAAGTAGCTAATATTTGCATGAGGACACATTAAAAAAAAAGAACACAACAAACCATATACATGATTAGAATACATATTGCAGTTAACAAGATGGAACTCTACACAGCAATAAATGATTTCTCTTGTATGCAAATATGCATAAACAATAGACAATAGGATTCTTATACTATACTATTTCAAGTTACTTTTAAAAATAGAAAGTGCTTTTAAAATATATATTTACAATTTATGAACAGCCTCCAACCATTATTAACAATAATGAATTATTTTATACAGGAGAGATATTTTGAGAGAAAACATTTCATTGGTTTATTTCAAAGGAATATGCCGATTTTCTAGCAATGATTGGAAGATGTTGGAACAATGGCACCATGAAAAAATAATGCAGCTTATTTTTAACTGTTGATGTGGGTAAGCACCAGGAGCTGTGTAGAGTTAACACTGTGTCTTGATTTTACATCATAGCACATGAACCTGTTAAAATCCTCTAAAAATGACTCTTGTTTCATAGTAAACAGACTTAATTTAAAGCACCAAACTGAGTGATTCTATCAAGGTTAACACCTAACCAAAACATTTCTTTATGTATTGAAAACTATAAAACTTTTATTTTTGCTTAAAATGTGCACCTTCTACCAATTGTCAAAATATAGTCACAGTTAAGAAATACCCACCCCATTTTTGTTTTTTTTTTTGTTTTTTTTTACCTCAGCCTTCAAATGGGTGAGATGAAGATATAAGTAAACGACAACATGACTTTCTTTTAACAGCACCTTGAAAAAATACACAAAACTAGCAAAGGCATTAAGAAGGGGAGAAAAGCTTTCAGACCCAATGGTTATAGGGCCCTGCAACATGTGTGAGAGCATAGGGGGACACTGTGACAATATTGTCATGGGTTAATGTTAATGCTTTATGAGAAGGAATTTGGTTCAATTCATTAACTTCAGGGGACAGTTCAGGACCCTCATTAGCTGCCTGGTCTTTCTGCTCTGAGGCCTTAGTTTTCTTATTCTTAGCTTCTTTAGCCTCAAACTTCATTTTGTTTAGTTCAAAACCATGTTGGGGCTTATTCAGGTTTTTGTGCTGGTAGAAGACAAGGGAGAGGCGTGTGGGATGATTCCGGTTTGGGTGTTCGACAGGAGTCGTCGCGTGAAGCTCTCGCCGGGCACACTCGATCAAAACGGAGCCATGAGCAGGCGCGATAGCCACCCCACCAATGTTGGCATCCAAGAAGATGTGCTCACTGTCTGACCAGTACTCATCAATGTGAGGCAATTTCTCCTCAGCAGGTGACAGGGGGTCATCTGAGAGGGGATCATCTGAGAGAGGCTCATCTGCTTCAGAGTGTGGCTCATCTTCTTCCACCAGAGAGGACGCAAGGTCATGAGGAGAGGCGGTGAATGGGGGGTGCTGGTTTGGATGATTAGAAGATAGCTGTTCAGATGGACCAGTGGGAGGCTCAGAATAAACCAAGGAATCTGGCATGGGAGTAGACAAGGTGGGAAGAGGAACCACTTCACCAGGCTGTGCAATTCCAGCGCCTTCCCCCGCAGCTGCATTAGCACCACCGTGTCTCGCAGAAGGCATTGTGCAGTGAGGATTGCTACTTCTTTCTGAAAACCCGTACGAAACTGACGACACATCGTTCTTAAAAGGAGCTGTTGTGGCCGACACAGTCTTAGGGGACCAGGAGAGACTTGGAGGTATGTTAGCCTCTTTCCATGTGTGAGGAATGGATGGGGTCAATGAGTAGGTTTTAGTGTTGTCCGAACCTTTGAAGATAAAATGGGGTTCAGTTTCATTTTTTATTTCAAGGTGCAAGGCTTCGGTTTTATTCCCTAAACAGAGAAAAGGACACCAAATGCGAAGATAAGTACAAACTACTTTAGGTAGTTGTCTTTAAGGAGTATTTTAAAGAGAAATACATGACAAAACATTGATGATGGCAGTGTTGGTCAGTTTTGTTCTATTTACTTTAAGACAAACATACAAGCATAGTTTAAAAATCGCATGTAGTTTGGTATGCTTTTCCAACCAACAAATTTCCTTAAAGAATGCTTCCCTGGGTACACATTTAGCCAGAAGGATGCCCAGTGATTAAAATACTAAGAAATTAGAAACAACCTAATTGGCTATAAAGTAAATATTGAAATTATACCTTGGAATACAACACAGGTAATAACATGATGATTCAGAACAATATTTCTACCCAAAGAGATTATTGCGTGATCTCATTTCCAAAAAAGTAAAAATAAGTAATAGTTTATAAATATTTCTGGGTCATGATAACATCATAACTGGCAAAGTTAATTACTAGGCAAAGGAAGTCACAGAAGAAGTTTTAGTTGAAGAGGCACCTAGGTGGCTCAGTCAGTTCAGTGTCTAACTCTTGCTTTTGGCTCAGGTACATCTCACAATTTGTGAGTTCAAGCCCCCTGTTGCTTTCTGTGACAACAGCATGAGCCTGTTTGGGATTCACTGTCTCCCTCTCCCTCTCTCTCCCACTCTGTTCGTGATGCCATTCTCTCTCAAAATAAATAAATAATACACTAAAAGAATAGTGCTTATGGGTTAAGATTACAAAAAGATACAGGGTTATAAGCCTAATATTGTGCAGAGCGCTACCAACAGGGTATGTATTATTTTTTTTTTTTTAAAGTTTATTTATTTTGAGAAGGAGACAGAGAGCACATGTGTGCACAAGATCATGACCTAAGCTGAAATCAAGAATTGGCCACTTAACCAACTGAGCCACCCAAGCACCCCATCAAGGTATATAGTATTAAAAACATAGCAGTAGGGGCGCCTGGGTGGCTTGGTTGGTTAAGCGGCCGACTTCGGCTCAGGTCATGATCTCGAGGTCCGTGAGTTTGAGCCCCACGTCGGGCTCTGTGCTGACAGCTCAGAGCCTGGAGCCTGTTTCAGATTCTGTGTCTCCCTCCCTCGGACCCTCCCCTGTTCATGCTCTGTCTCTCTCTGTCTCAAAAAGAAATAAACATTAAAAAAAAAAATTAAAAAAAAAACATAACATGTAAAGATGCTACTGGGGAATGACACAAAGATAAAGTTGGTAGAAATGCTGCTTACAGGCAGTATGGAATCAGGTATGTGAATCTTAAAAAAAATCCAAAATAAGTGTCTGTAAAATGGAGCTATATTCAAACAAACTTATCCTAATTCTCCCCATCTTGCCTCTTCACTATCTCTCTATTAAATTTTTCTTAGCCTTGTATAAATGCCTGCTCTGTCATTTCTCTCATCTTACAAAAAATAAATAAGCAAACTCTTGTTGTAAATATGAAAAAAATCAAACAAGTTAAGGAATACCCCGTAATTCTATAGTTGAGTAAAGTTGAATACAAATTCATGGTGTATTTTGTTCCCTCGGGCTCCTTGGAGAGATGGCTGAATTTATATATGGGGCAGTGTTATATAAAACAAGCCTGGAACATCGTGTTGGAAGCTAAGGAAACTATCAAAGGCAATCGAGGTCATGACAAAAAAATTCAGAAGCCAGCATGATGGGTTTCTACTGATCAAAGATTGAACAATTTGAGGATTTTTTGGTTTCAATTTGAAGATTTTTAAAGCATTTTTCATATTTAGTTAGGAATAAAAACCCTATTTAATATGCACTGAAATATGAACTATAAATAATAATAAAAATACTAGTAATAAAATAATAAAAATTGAAAAATTTTGAGATCCAAAAGACACTAAATTAAAAAAAACTGAACACACTGGAAATTGCTTAGGAACTAACTTGTATTCTAAAAACCGGTGAATAAAGGCAAATAGCCAAGCATTTATTCTAATTTCCCTACATGAACCATATCTCAGCATTAACAAGTTATTGGTAAGGGCAATATTTCTTTGTAAAAGAAGATCAACCACCAAATGGAAGAATGGTGGACTTTGTTGCTGCTCATGTAATAAAGAATATAGAATATGAGGGCACCTGGGTGGCTCAGTCGGTTAAGCGCCCGACTTTGGTTCAGGTCATGATCACATGGTTCATGGGTTTGAACCCTGCGTCAGGCTCTGTGCTGACAGCTCAGAGCCTGGAGCCTGATTCGGATTCTGTGTTCCCTCTCTCTCTGCTCCTCTCCTGCTCGTGCTCTGTCTCTCTCTGTCTCTCAACAATAAACAAATACTAAAAAAAAAAAAAAAAAAAAAAAAATATATATATATATATATATATATATATATATATAATATGATATTAAGTGTTTCTAAAATGATTGGGTAAAAAGTTCATAGGGAATGTTATGATCAGTGATTCCCATTGACAACACCTGGACCATGGATCAGTCTTAACATCATAAAAAAGAGATATCACTGGACGCTATATATTTCCTGATGTGAAGAAACAAGAGTGTTCAAATTGGACAGTGGTCTTTAAATAGTGTTTTTAAAGTGGAAGCTGAATTTGTCTCCACAGGACAATGGTTTTGGCTATATGAAAAAAAGAGAAAAGAAAAATTGGAAAAGCAAGCTTAAATAAAAAAGGTTTAGGAGACATCAAATAACTATAACGTGTGACCTTGTTTGGATAATAATTTAAACAAAACAAAATGTGGGGCGCCTGGGTGTCTCAGTCGGTTAAGCATCCAGCTTCGGCTCAGGTCACGATCTCAGTCTGTGAGTTCGAGCCCCGCGTCAGGCTCTGTGCTGACAGCTCAGAGCCTGGGGCCTGCTTCGGATTCTGTGTCTCCCTCTCTCTCTGCCCCTCCCCTGCTCATGCTCTGCCTCTCTCTGTCTCAAAAATAAGTAAAAACATTAAAAAAAATTTTTTTTAAACAAAACAAAATGAAAAACAGAAGAAAAATCATTTAGGAGAAAAATGGAGCATTTTTTTGGTTTTGTTTTGAAGTAGGCACCATGCCATACCTATGTGGGGCTTGAACTCACAACCCTGAGATCAAGAGTCAGGTGGTTCTCCTACCGAGTCACAAAGGCACCCCAAACGGAGCAATTTGAACACTGATTGGTATGAAAACAATATTTGATTTGTTTGTTTTAGGTATTGCGGTTATAAAAATTACTTATTGTTTAATGACATACTGATGAAGTAATTGATAAGATAATATGATGTGAGTTCTGCAATTTATTATTGAGGGAAGTGAGATTCATTAAATAATTCACTCACTCTATACCTTTAAAACATTTTTCCATTTAAGAAAAAAACCTCTCAACCTTTAAAACTTCACTGCATTCAACTGATTCCCTTTATAACCAAGCACAAGAATCTCTCCATTTCTCTCCCATTTTGCCAGCAATCTACTTCAATAATGCTCAAGCAGGACCTCCCACCGCCTGTAAAACTCAGAGTGAAACTTCAGTTTTCATCTCACTTGACATGGTTGATCACTCCCTCCTTGAAACACTGCATATACTCTTAGAGTTCCATTAATACCTCACCAGACCTTCCAAGACTGTGTTCATCTCTGAAGCCTGTACAAATTGGGAATTCCCAGGACTTCTTCTACCTCCTTTAGTTCTCTGTGATTTCATTTACTCTCAGGCTTTGAAATTCTATCTCTATGCAGCTGACTTCCTAAGTTATACCTCCAGCCAAAATCTTTTCTTTGAACTACACTCTTATTCAACTGTTTACCTAACGGTTATCTGACAGGTGTCTTAAACTTGACAGGTCCAGAAGTGAGCTTCTGATCTCCCTCAGAATTTGTTCTTTCCCATTTCTCATGATTCTTGGTGATTTCCCCATCTTTCCAGTCACTCCAGACCAATAACACCAGGGTAAACAGTGAGACTTTTTTTTGTCCACAATTCAGATTTTTCAGAAATCCTGTTGACTCTACCTTGAAAACAGATCCAGAACCAGGCATCTCTCATGTCCTCATTAGCCAGTCTGGTTCAAGCTCCATCACCTTTTTCTTGAGCTGTTAGGATGTAGCCTTTTCTTTACCATTACCCTACTTTTCTGTTCCATCTACTGGTTTCTAGTTCAACCCAGTAAGCAGAATGTTAAGTTTGAGTCACATCATACACCATCTCTATGTTTTTTTTTAAGACTTTACTTTTAAGTAACCTCACACCCAACGTGGGCTTGAACTTACAACCCCAAGATCAATAGTAAAATGCTCCACCAAATGAGCGAGCCAGGTGCCCCAGCCCCTCTCTATTCTGAAATCTCCAGTAGCCTTCCTTTCACTCACTAAATGCTGATATCTTTACAGCAGTCAACAAAGCCCGAGATGAAACGCTCCAACACCCCTCTTCCCTCTCCAATCTATTTCTTACTCCTCTCCCCATTTCATGCTCTGCTTCAGCCACACTGGCCTCTTTGCTTGCATAAAGTATTCAAGGTAACCTCTTGTCCCCTGATCTTTACATTTGCCATTTCCTCTGCGTAGAATGCTATTTCTCCCAATAAAAACACTAAGGGTTCTTATTGGCCTAAGGACTTTACTCAAATGCTCCATTCTCAACAAATAGCTTTCTGACAACCATATCCAGATAGAATTCTCTCACAGAGCTCTCTCTCCTCTTTCACTGCTCACTTTCCAACCCCCAGAACAGCACAAAGTGGTACTCAGTAATATTTGTTGACTGGATTACTTGTATTTGATGCTAAATGTGACCAAGGAAGACTTCAAGGAAGTGATGTCATTTCCCAAGTTCCAAGAAGGAGTAGGGCTTCAAAGTAGATGGGACCAAACAAGAAAAACAGGTTTCTGTTTGTTTTCTTAAAGCATAAATAGAAAAAATACCAAGAAATACTGATGGGTCACTTTTTTGTTGACTTTTAGTTTTGGAAAGTATGTAGAAATTGTGTACATGTATGGATTCAGTGTCTTATTTTGAACTCTAAAGCAACATGTATTAGAAACAAGTGAGATTTAAGAATAATTACCTAATTGAATTAACATCTGATCTAAAGTTGTTTTTTGCTGTGTTTTGTTTTCATAATGCCTCATTCCTAAGAGAGCAGCAAGGATAAAGGACAGGGGAAGTGGGGTGCAAGGGAAAGTCCCAACACTTTGGCTAGTGGGAGTTGCACAGAGACTCAGCAGCATCCATAGGCCTCACCTAAAAGCGACAGCGATGAAGCCTTGCTATTGTTTGTGGTCGAGTTATTCTTCCGCTTGATTCGAGGAATGAATTTCTTCTCCACAGCTCTTATCTTATGTGCAAGAACTTCTGTCATCATTGCTGCCCTTTTCTTCCCAGAACGAGGAACAGGCTGAGTGAAACGTGTTCTTTTTTTACGGCGGGGTGTGAGCACCTCGATGGCCCCAGATTTGATCTTGGCTTCCATTCCTTCACTAGAGCCAAACTCATCTGTGTCTGAGAGTTTGTAGAGCGGTAGCACATGCAGCTGCTCATCTTGAGGAATAACCCCCAAGGAGCGATTATCCTCTCGTGTTAAAGTACAAACCTGACAGAAAGAAAACATGAAATAGGTCCTGCACATTCAGAGTTATTTCTACCTTCTAATTGTTGCCACTGTGAAAGGGATCTATGTTCCCATTTTATGTTCCATTGGTTCCTGCTGGTATATTAATTTTGCACAACTAATATACATCAAGCCACTCAACATTCTTCAATTCTAGTAATTTATCAATTATCTGTAAGCAGACCAGCATACTTTTGAGTTGATCTTATAAGTACATATTATGCACGTTTATGTATTTTATAATATTTATAATGTTTATTTATTTTTGAGAGAGAGAAAGAGACAGAGAGAGAGAGCAGGGGAGGGGCAGAGAGACCGTATCATAGATAGGCTCTGCGCCATCAGCACAGAGCCTGAGGTGGGGCTTGAACCCATGGATTGTGAGCTCATGACCTGAGCGAAAACCAAGAGTCAGACACTAAACTGAGCCACTGAGGTGCTTGTTTAAAAATTTTTTAAATGTTTATTTCTTTATTTTTGAGAATATAATATTTTTAAAAAGTAAACTCTGTTGGGGTGCCTGGGTGGCTCTGTTGGTTCAGCATCCGACTTTGGCTCAGGTCACGATCGCATGGTTCATGGGTTCAAGCCCCACATGGGGCTTTGCCCTGACAGTGCAGAGCCTGCTTGGGATTCTCTCTCTCTTTCTTTCTCTGCCCCTTGCCCATTTGCACTCTCTCCCTCTCAAAGTGAATACATAAAACTGAAAACAAAACAGAACAAAACCACACAAGTAAACTCTATCCCCGATGTGGGCTTGAACTCATGACAAAGAGATCAACAGTTGCATGCTCTACTGGCTGAGTCAGCCAGGCACTCCTGTAATATTTTAAATACTAGGTCTTTTTGTTATATTTCATCTTACTCCATTGTCCAAGTTAAGGAATGTTTACTGGACTGTCCACAGCTTTCATAATAAATATTAACTATTAAGATATTATTTTAGCCTATATATTACCATATTTCTTAACTATTTAAATAATGACACATTCATTGGGTAGAGGGGGATTACTTATGAAAAATTTCCAGATTGTAAGGTTGACAGAACTTGATGAATACAGATGGTAAAGAAAGATAAACTTAGTTTTATTTTCTCAGTATCTATAGTCACGTTTACCGGCAAGACTTGAAATACTAAGGTCTCTTGGGTGTAATTTGTGAATAATTTAAAGTAATCATGTTAAAAATTAGACTCTTAAAAAAAATTAGACTCTTGCATCAATAAATGTTTAAGCGGTGTATTTGTTCACCGGGACACTAAGAAGGGGCCGAGGAGACAAGATACAAGGAGCATAATTAGAAAGACTGAGGCAGCAGACAGGGAGGCAAGTGAGTTGGTAGCTGAAGGTCAAGATTCCAGGGTTTCAGAAATGCAGAACTTTGGAGTCAGGGCAAGTTCTAGGTACAAGCCTCATTGCATGAGCAATGACAGCAGAGGAGAAGAGGCCACACTGAATGATACACAAGAGAAGCACAAGAAGAAGAGGAACCAAAATCCAGTTTGACTGAACCTAATTCACCCTGATCATGGATACTGTGTCATGAAGCAATTCAAGTAAAGTGACTAGCCAAGCACTAGCCAAGCAGTGACAACAAACCACACTGTGGCCACGATTCACCTGGACAGATTTCTACTATTTCAACTTTGAAAATAACATTTGTCTCAAAGACTATAGTCAACGACAGTGGAGAGGAATGATAATGCAAAAAAAAAAAAAAATTTTTTTTTGGCTCCTTAATTCTATCAGTCATAGACTTCACTGGCTAAACAAGGAGGGAAGGCTGCCTTTTGACGGATTAGATTGTGTCCTTCTAGTCACAGTGTAAGGGACTGTAGCTATGTCTTATATGGGGCCAACCAGACTGGTGTCATGCAAAAACAGAGGAAATCACTCCATATTAATCTCTTGTTTTACTAGGTGAGGAGATAATGACTTGAACCAAATCCATTTCATTTAAAAAAGATAACTGTGTGATTTTTCTCAGGGTCTTTTACCTAATTTAAGTATTTCTTAATTGACTTCACGCTATGGGCGTACAATTCTTTTCATGGCTGTAAACATAAGTATGAGCACTGAAATGCAAATATTTCTGATAATTCTGGAATATTAATGGAACTTTATACATACATACTGGTATTAAGAACAAACATGAACAAGAAAACGAGACATTTGGGATAATTCCATCACAAAAACCCTTTGGTACCCAGAAGGCAAAAAAAGAGAACCGATAAATTGCTTAACTTCCTACCTATCAGTTTGAGAGCATACAAGAGTGCTCCTACCTGCTAGCAAACACACCACAATTAAATATAAGATTCAAGACCTTCAAAAAATATTTAAGGCCAGTTCTGTAACTTTGTGGAAGGACTTGGACAATAACGTAAATGCTATTGATGTATATACTATGTGAGACAGAACATAAAATATGATTTTTAAAATTTAATTCATCTCTGCACCCAACGTGGGCTGGAACCCATGATATTGAGAACAAGAGTCATGTGCTCCTCTGACGGAGTCAGCCTGGGGCCCCTAAAATAAAATTTTTAACAGTAATCATATTCAGCCTAACCACACAGAGATGGAGCTTTTAGAATCAAAAGCCATCTATGTACATACCACAGTGCTTCCATTATTCATGTTGTGAATGTCCCTGTGGGGATGGGCACAGAAGTCTAGGCAAGCAGTGACCCCAGAGAAAGGACGACCCTCTTTGCTGCCAAGCCGACATTCTCGGGCAACATGTTCATATTCTACCTAAAAAAGAAATGTATGACACACAGTTGTGAGAGACAGGAAGAATCACCTTCAGTAAAGAATAAAAGTCACTTCCTGACCAGGCTCTTACACTAATGACACATTGCAATTTCAGATATTTATGACCATAGTGCATTAAAGTAGTGGATGTGTAGCTCAGAAACATTCAGGAGGAAGAGTCTGATAGTACACAAAGTAAAATGCAAATCCCTGGCTGTGACTGATGGTAGGATGATAAAAATACCTGCTGCTGGTGAATAAACAAGCAGAGCAAGCCTAATTTATTCCATTAGGAAGAGAGACGAACATAGTGCATTAATTATGTGGGAAGAGTCCTCAAGGTCTATAAATATACATGTATTCATAAACCAGTATAAAAAATGAATTTACAACTATTTTATTTTATTGTTATTATTATTAATTTTTTAAAGTAGGCTTCAGGCAGGGCTCCAACTTAAGACCCTGAGATCAAGAGTCAGACGCTTAAGCGACTGAACCACCCATGTGTCCCTATAACTCTTTTTAAAATGAAAAGTTGAATTTAACAGAAAGGATGTTATTCATGACAATACAAATGAAGATTTAAGAAATATAGACCATAGGTCTCTGGTTATGTTTAAGATAAAAAGATATTGGGGTGCCTGGGTAAATACACACAATGAAATGCTATTGAGCCTTAAAATGGAATGAAATTCTATGGTGCCTGGGTGGCTCAGTCAGTTAAGCATCTAACTTTGGCTCAGGGCATGATCTCGCGGTTTGTGGGTTCAAGCCCCGCGTAGGGCTCTGTGCTGACAGCTTGGAGCCTGGAGCTTGCTTTGGATTCTGTGTCTCCCTCTCTCTCTCTGCCCTTCCCCAACTCTCTCTCTCGGTTCCTGAGTTTGAGCCCTGCATTGGGCTCTCTGCTGTCAGTGCAGAGCACACTTTGGATCCTCTCTCTGCACCTCCCCCAGTGTCGCAGACTCTGTCAAAAATAAACAAACTTTTAAAAGATATTTACAACGTATTTTCCACCTTGTGATGACTGCACACATGTGTGTATTGCAAAAGGATTGCCACAGGAAGGTTAGGTAACATCTCAATCCCTTAACACTATGAGGTTTATTTTGTGTGTGTAGTGATAATTGAAGATCTCTTAAAAACTTGTAAGTATATAATATAGTATTGTTAATTAAATTATAGCCTCAATGCTGTGCAATAGATGCCCAGATTGTATTTATCTTATAGCTAGCTGGAAGTTTGTACCCTCTGATCAACTCCCTGCTTCCCTCAACCCTCATTTCTTTTCTTTTCTTTTTTTAAATTTATTTATTTTGAGAGAGAGAGAGAGAGAGAAAGGGAGAGAGAGAGGGGGAGAGAGAGAGAGAGAGAATGATTGGGAGAGAGGCAGAGAGAGAAAGGGAGAGAGAGAAGCCCAAGCAAGCTCCATGCCTGTAGCACAGAGCCCAACATGGGGCTCGAACCACAAACTGGGAGATCGTGACCTAAGCCAATATCAAGAGTCAGACATTCAACTAGCTTAGCCACCCAGGTGCTCCTCCTTTAATTTGTGGATGATGTCCTTTGAAGCACAAAATTTTAAAATTTTGAATTTCTTTCAGTTGTCCTTAATAGAACCTTCAGCAAAGTGTTTAATAGAAATGGTGAGAGTAGATATTCTTTTTTTTTTTTTTTTAAGTTTATTTCTTTATTTTGCAGAGGGTGGGGGGCAGAGACAAAATTCCAAGCAGGCTCCACACTGTCAGCCCACCTCAGGGCTCAATCACAAAAACCATGGGGTCATGACCTGAGCCAAAGTTAAGAATCAGAGGATCAACTAACTAAGCAACTCAGGCACCCTGAGAGTAGATATTCTTGTCTTGTTCCACATATAAAGCAAAAAATGTTTTAGTCTTTTATCATGATTATGATATTAGCTTTGGGTGGTTATAGATGTCCTGTATCAGGTTGAGCCAATTCACTTCTATTTCTATTTTGATGACTGTTTTAATCATGAAAGTGTTAGCTTTTGTCAAATGTCTTTATACAGAGAGATTATGTGGTTTTTGTCATTTGTTCTATTAATATATTCAGTATACTGGACTGATGAATTTTCTTGTGTAGAATCAATCATGCATTTCTGCTTTTATAAATTATATTTCTAGAAATAACCAGAATTCTGTCACTCTGGAATTTTAATTTAATTCAACTGTCATAACAGGAAGTTTTTAAAGACAGATAAATATACATATTTTTTTAATTAAAAAATAGAAAAAAATGTTTCTTTACAGTAATCTCTACACCCAATGTGGGGCTTGAACTCACAACCCTGAGATCAAGAGCCACATGTTCTGCCATCTGAGCCAGCTAGGCACCCCCAGGCTAGATAATTTTTGAAGTTGTTCTATAAAGATAGATAACCATGTTCAAGAGTACTGCATCTGGTCCCCAAACATACCTGGTTTTGGTAAGCAACTGGAGCATACTGCTTATAAATTGGAGCTAATCGTGTAGCCAAACTCTGTAAATTATCTTCAAGGTTTTTTTCCTATAGGAAAAGACAGTCCATAAAAGTTGTTTCATAATGACATACAAGTTTTAGGTGTGTGAAAAAGAGTCATAAATCATTGCTGATGTGTGGTTGATGCACAATTCATACTTACCCTAATAAAAGAGATACCACAGAAAATAAAATGGGTTGTTTTTTTATAAAATTGAAAGCCTTAGTCATTGTTATGGTTTAACTATGTTGTAAGTGAGTTAGAAATGTAAATGGTGTTAGAGATAAGGTGTAAAACTGCTCACGTTGCTAAACATAAATACAAGAACCGTATTTTATATTTATTTAGCAGTACTGGGCACTTAAATCAAGTAGGACTGTAAGGAGCCTTGACACCATATCAAGAATCTGGATTGCTACTGATGGAAGAAACATGGAAGACTTCAAAGGAGAACAGTCTTTAACAAGAGTCTCCATTAAAAATGTCACTGATGACAGTATGAGGTATCCAACACAAAAGGAGACTTTGGAAACAATAGTTGAAAGAGCACTGTGATATTTTTCAGAGAGGATTGTATTCTAAATCAAATCAAAGACTTGATAAATGATCAATCGCATCCAAGGAAGACTATGGAAGGGAAACTGAGAGCAAGGATGAAAGGAAGAATTAAGGAGGCTCAAGGCTTTTGCTTCATTTCAGATTTGATGGATGCCAAGAACACAGAAAGACCTTCATGTGGATACGTATCAGATTATAAAAGCCAAAGCCACACACAGTATAGACATAGGAAGTTAATTCTTTTTCTTTTCTTTTTTTAAAGTAGGCTCCACAACCAGCATGGAGCCCAATGTGGGTTTTGAACTCACGACCCTGAGATGAAGACCTGAGCTGCAATCAAGAGTCAGACACGTAAACGACTGAGCCACCCACCTGCCCCAGGAAGTTAATTCTTGGGTGCCTTTAACAAACCCCAATTTGAGCAACTGAAAAGCATCAGTGGTAATAACCTTTTTGGTTTCCTACTGATTTAGGTTGAGTCTTTCACTGAAAAAGAAATTTATCTATTTGGCATATATCTAAATTACTCTGTTCCTTTCATCTGTTTTCTTACGTATGTGAAACTTAATATAGCTTAATAAATATCGTCAGGAAAGTCAGGACCCTCCTTAAAAAAACTTCTTGACTATACTCACCCATTAATTATTTCATTTATTTGAAGAAAACTTCACAATTGTGATTTAAGTACCTATTGAAAATATTTTGATTATGTTTTGTAACACCTGAAATACTAAGTGGAGTAATTGTGTTTTACTACTGGTAGATAATGAATTCACAAAGAGTATCAGAAGTTAGACTGAGTATATGGTCATCAGGAAATATTTATTGTGTGGAAATGTTGAAATAAATTAGGCCCACAGAAATTAAATAAAGCTTATATAGGTGACCATTACAAATGTAAGTCTCATTATTCATAATGTAAGGATCTTGACACTCTGTTTCATTAGAACAAATGTGTTTGTCAGATATAGAGGTTTCTTCATATCAGGTCCTAACATGTCAGGGCTCAAGCCTATATTCCTCTTCTCTTTTCATCCTAAACCTGATCTCTAGGACTGTCATATCCACATCTGTGGTTATAATTACTATCGGGACAAGAAATCACACTTGAGCTTCAGATTGTTATTATTGACCTGACATCCCCACTTGGATTTACCATAGAAACCTCTCACCCAGTGGTTCCAAACTGAATTCATAATCTGCCTTTTTGAAACCTTATGTCAAGAAATAGCACTACCATCTGATTATGAAAACCTTTCCAGACTACCACTATCCACTATGTCCTCTGTCACAACCAATTCCAAGTTACTATTATCCCTTCTCTGGACTATTCTTTTTTTTTTTTTTTTTTTAATGTTTATTTATTTCTGAGAGAGAGAGAGAAAGAGAGTGTGAAAGGGAGAGGGGCAGAAAGAGAGGGAGACACAGAATCCGAAGCCAACTCCAGGCTCTGAGCTGTCAGCATAGAGCCTGATGTGGGGATTGAACTCACAAACCGCAAGACCATGACCTCAGCCCAAAGTTGGAAGCTTAACTGACTGAGCCACCCAGGCGCACTTGGACTATTTATTCTTAAAGCTAGCTCAACTTGCTAAACACACTCTTCAACAATTTTAATACATTATTCAAAGAGCAGCTAAAGAGATCCCTTTGAAAGACAAGGGTAATTGTACCACTATTCTCATTAAAACCCTTCAATGATCTTCCAAAATGTTTGACATATAAGGCCACTGCATTCACCTTACTCTCTCTTGCCTGCTGAGCTTCATACTGGCCTTCTGTCAGTTCCTGGAATGAGAAATGCTTCTTCCTGTATTATAAGCACTATATAGATATTACTCATTATTTATAAAGACCATAGAAAAAGATCATGATTCATATAATATTATTATGTTGTAGAATAAAAATGTAACACTCATGTCAATACTCTGATGTATTTATACACAGGGAGTTTCATCATAAGATATTTGTAAAGAAAAGTGATTAATTTTAAGGGAGAATGGACATCACATTATCAAGTGTTCTTATGTTTGAACATAGCACCTTTCCATGATCAGGTATAGCCTTTAGTAAATTTTATCATTTTCTCCCTAGAGGTCTAATACACTTCTTCGATTTTTAAATGTAAGCTCTACACCCAATGGGGCTTCAACTCATGACCCTAAGATCTAGAGTTGCACACTCTTGAGACTGAGCCAGCCAGGTGCCCCTAACATACTTATTAGATTTCTTCTAAGGTATTTTATCTGCAAATGATAGTTCTCTCACTAAAATCATTTACATGTTTTATTGCAACAGACAGGAACTCTAAAAAATGCTAAATAATTCCACTTACCTCTTTAAAGGGATCATTATTAATTCTGAGGTTCTTGGAAAGATGATATATTCACCTTATTATGGCTATAATTGAGAATCATTCCTGCTGTTGTATTTTGTGTTTCCTATTTATCTTGAATTCTAATGACTTTTAAAAATCCTTTTGCTGATTTATGTATAGGTTGTCTTCCTTAGAAAGATTTTTTCCCCACACTACTTTAAAATGCAAAAATTCTATTTAAATTCATCTAAAAAATTTTTAAACATATGCTTTCTTAAATATATGTTTTTCTGACAAATTCTAGAGCAGTGTTTTCCAAGCTGTGGGTCATGACTCAGTAGAGGGCTATGAAGTCAATTTAGTAAGTCACATCTAACAAAGAACAATGAAATTTTATAAAAAGTATTGTAGTGAATACCAGTGATCCTTCGCTATAATTAAATTAGATATTAAGTTTTTAATATTTTAATATCTTCTCTAACATATAAGATGAAGTATTATTTACTGAAGGTTTTGTTTTAATTATTTACTTGCATATATCTATTGATAGCAGTTTATAATATAAAATGTTTTTTATTCTTGGTCACAGCTCAAAGTTTGAAAAACACTGATCTTAGAGTTAATTGGTATCTAAATCATCTCCACTCCAAACAAAGCATAAAACATCACCACATTTAGTTCCTGTAGGTGCCCCACCCCCTCCCAGTGCCTACCCACCCTTGAGCTGGTAAGAGTATGGAATTATACTTATCGGTTGTTATTTTAATTTAAAAAAATGTAAGTACTCAACTTATTTAAACTTAACAGTAAGGTTGACTAATTTCTTTGCTCACCATGGCCTCGTGTCCCGGACAGATTGGTTCCGGTTTCATATATCTTCTTTCTGGATTACGTCCTTTAGTAATTCTTTCATAGTAGTTCTGTGGGTAGTAAACTTTCTGAGTCTTTGAAATGTTGGCAAATGGTTTTATTTATTTTTCCTACTTTGGCTGGGTATAAAATTCTAGGTTCTTTGAACAATTATTGTCTCTGGGGTTTGGGGAGAAGGAGGAGGGAGCCAGGGACAGTGGTAATTTGGGCTCAGAGATGAAGACTTTACCTAATTTATTGAGAATTTTAAACTATTTACATATATATTCTTACTGTTTTTTCCTCTACTTCTAAAATATTTAATTGTTTTACTATTTAAAAAACATTTTAAGGAATGTACTTATAAACTCATTGTGAAATTTAAAAGTAAAAAAGGGCACTTACGTGTAAGGGAGAGCTTGGATCAATTCTAAATCTTCTAGGGCTTGGGCTTCTACCAAATTTACATCCATTGAAATACATACTCCAGGAACAACCAAAAGAGAAGGAAGCTCCACAAGTCTCTGGATCAATTCCTTGACATGTACAGGTACGACTGTAAGATGATAATTGCAAGGGAATGAACTGATAAAGCGGGCCAATACCTCAGAAAGAACATTTCAGATTCCTATAATTTTAGAAGTATAGATGACTAATGAATTGATTTTAACACATCTATTTTATTACTGATTTTACCTTAAGTAGTGTTGACAACCCAAAGCTAAATGCCCTTGAATATAGGCCAATTTTTAACTAAAATGTTTGCTCACGATTGGAAATCCAAATAAATAGCAATAAACTATACAGAAATATACATATGGATATGTCCAAGGAGAGGAAATAAAGAATCTAGATTTTAATCCTGGATCTGTTCCCTATCAGATGTGAAAATTAGAGTATCTCATTAGCTCTTTGGACTTTAGCTCCTTCATCTATAAACTGACATTGATATAATTCTCTGAGGATTGACAGTGGATAAGATATTTTGCATGTGAGATCACTCTCAATTTTAATGAAGGTCTTTATTAGGGCGCCTGGGTGGCTCAGCTGGTTAAGCATTGGACTCTTGATTTCGGCTAAGGTCATTATCTTGCAGTTTGTGAGTTCAAGCCCCATGTCGGGCTCACTGCTGTCAGTCTGTCAGTGCAGTACCTGCTTCAGATCCTCTGTCCCCTCTTCTCTGCCCTTCCTCCACTCGCATTCTCTCTCTCAAAAAATAAATAAAATATAAAAAAAAAAAACCATTAAAAAGTCTTCATTAAGGTTATAAATGAAAAAATTGAACTGAACGTAATTTGGTTGTTTTATCACATTGGGGGCATTTCTGAGGTCCTAACAGACCCAATAGTAAGGATGACAATGATTACAATATTCATACAAAGATACGAAACCAAGGAGGTAAAAAGCACTCTTTGGTTTCTAATTGCATAATCCTCAAAACTTGAATAGTATGTGCATAGTTCTTACGTAATGATTAAAAATACAAACAAAAACCCATATTTTAAAAAGTCAATAAAAAGAATATAGAAATGTAAAGTTTGAAACTATTATTAGTATTTTTAAATTGTAAACATCAGGAAAATGTCTAATACGTAAGGTAACACTGAGTATGATAAGAAAGTATACAAAAAGTATCATTTAAGATATTGCGAAGGGGAGGAATCGTCTAAGTACCCCTAAATCTTCTTACCAAGATGGAAGATATATTGTAAAATGACAAAATGTTACAACAACTTGAAAAGGAAGAAAAAGGGTATGCAAATGGATTAAATTTGAAATTACAGAAGGACATTAACGTTGCCAAATAGAAAAATAAATAACACATTTATGTCATTGAAATGACACATGGAAAGGAAAGAAAATTGTAGTTTCACTGAAAGTTGACAGTTATTTAAACAATTAAAAACACAGGAAATGTAGAAGTTCGTGAGACCTACAAGAGCTTTTGCAAACAGTCAATATCACTGATAATAGGACAAATGAAATGAAAGTAGGTCCTTATCTTATGGACTAAATATGATAGTCCTGCCAATAATTTCTCAATTGAATTACATTAGCAAGCAGCAATCAAACTCAAACTGAGCAATTGTCTATAAAATTATTACCAAAGCAAAAATGTGCTATTGGGACCTCCTCAAAATAAAAGGCTTCTGCACAGCAAAGGAAACAATCAGGAAAACTAAAAGGCAACCGACAGAATGGGAGAAGATATTTGCAAACAACATATCACATAAAGGGTTAGTATCCCAAATCTATGAAGAACTTATCAAAAACCAACCAAAAAAGAAATAATCCAGTGAAGAAATGGGCAAAAGACATGAATAGACACTTCTCCAAGAAGACATCCAGATGACCAAGTGACATGAAAAATGCTCAACATCACTCATCACCAGGGGAAAATACAAATCAAAACCACCATGAGCTATCACCTCACCCCAGTCAGAATGGCTAACATTAACAACTCAGGCAACAACAGATGTTGGCGAGGATGTGGAGAAAGAGGATCTCTTTTGCACTGCTGGTGGGAATGCAAACTGGTGCAGCCATTCTGGAAAACAGGATGGAGGTTCCTCAAAAACTTAAACATAGAACTACTCTACAATCCAGCAATTGCACTACTATAGGTATTTATCCAAAGGATACAGGTGTGCTGTTTTGAAGAGACACATGCACCCCAGTGTTTACAGCAGCACTATCAACAATAGCCAAGTATGGAAAGAGCCCAAATTTCCTTTGATGGATGAATGGATAAAGAAGATATGATATATATACACAAAGGAGTATCACTTGGCAATCAAAAAGAATGAAATTTTGCCATTTGCAACTACATGGATGGAATTAGAGGGTATTATGCTAAGTGAAATTAGTCAGTCAGAGAAAGACAAATATATGATTTCACTCATATGAGGACTTTAAGATACAAAACAGATGAACATAAGGGAAGGGAAGCAAAATAATATAAAAACAGGGAAGGGGACAAAAACATAAGAGACTCTTAAATATGGAGAACAAATAGAGGTTTGCTGGAGGGGAGATGGGCTAAATGGGTGAGGGGCATTAAGGAATCTACTCCTGAAATCATTGTTGCACTATATGCTAAATAACTTGGATGTAAATTAAAAAATAAATAAGTAAATAAGTAATAATGAAATTAAAAAAAATAGGACTTCAAAAATATCAATACAATGAAAGACAAGGCATGAGATTTAAAAAAAAAGTTAATGTTTTATTTTTGAGAAAAAGAGCTCAAGTCAGAGAGAGAGGGAGAGAGTATCCCAAGCAGACCCTTCACAGTCAGTGCACAGTCCATCGCAGGGCTAGAATCTACAGACCAGCGAGATCATGAACTGAGCTGAAAGGAAGAGTCAGACACTTATCCAACTGAGCCACCCAGGTGCCCCAAGTCTTCCTGTTTTTGATTATTGTACAGGAGTTATGTAAGAGAATTTTGTCATTCTTAGAATATACTCTTGAGTAGTATTTACAGGAAAAAGGTATCAAGCCTGCAAATAACTGACAAATAATCCAGAAAGAAAAAATTTAAAAAATAAAAATAGCACTAATAGTAGTTTTTTGTTGTTGTTGTTGTTGTTATTTATTCTTTGAGAGACAGACAGACAGTGCGTGAGCAGGGGAGGGGCAGAGAGGGAGGGAAGACACAGAATCCGAAGCAGGCTCCAGGCTCTGAGCTGTCAGCACAGAGCCCGATGCGGGGCTCGAACTCACGAACGGTGAGATCATGACCTGAGCCGAAGTTGGTCACTCAACCAACTGAGCCACCCAGGCACCCCAAGTAGGTTTGTGTGCATGTGTAAAAAAGCAAATTTTACAAATTGTTAACAATAATGAAATCTATGTGAGGGGTATATATGATAAGAGTTCATTGAAATATTCTTGCATCTATTCTGTCAATAAGAATTTTTCTTGGGGCGCCTGGGTGGCGCAGTCGGTTAAGCGTCCGACTTCAGCCAGGTCACGATCTCGCGGTCCGTGAGTTCGAGCCCCGCGTCGGGCTCTGGGCTGATGGCTCGGAGCCTGGAGCCTGTTTCCGATTCTGTGTCTCCCTCTCTCTCTGCCCCTCCCCCGTTCATGCTCTGTCTCTCTCTGTCCCAAAAAATAAATAAACGTTGAGAAATGTGAGAATGAGGTTTTAAAAAAAAAAAAAAAAGAAAAAGAAAAAAAAAAAAAAGAATTTTTCTTAATTTTTCTTTATTTTTTTTAAGTAGGCTCCAACTCACAAGCCAAGATCAAGCCCCACATTGGGTGTAGAGATTACAGAGGGGATGTCGTATATTTTTGTTTATATTTTGTATAATGACATTTCTTTTTTTTTTTAATGTTATTTATTTTTGAGACACAGAGAGACAGAGCATGAACGGGGGAGGGTCAGAGAGAGAGGGAGACATAGAATCCAAAACAGGCTCCAGGCTCTGAGCTGTCAGCACAGAGCCCGAAGCGGGGCTAGAACTCACCACGAGATCATGACCTGAGCCGAAGTCGGACGCCCAACTGAGTGAGCCACCCAGGCGCCCCATGTAATGACATTTCTTTAAATACTCTCTAGTAACTGGAGTTGGCTTAAATGGAAAAAATGATAGAAATAGATCTCCTCCTCCCATGATTGACTAGCATAAATTTTCAAGTTTATTTATATATTTTGAGAGAGTAAGCACGTGCATGTGAGTGGGGGCAGGGCAGAGAGCGAGGGAGAGAGAGAGCCATAGAGAATCCCAAACTGGTTCTGCACTGTTAGCGCAGAGCCTGAAGTGGGGCCCGAACCCACGAACCATGAGTTCATGACTTGAGCCGAGGTCAGACTCTTAACAGACTGAGCCACCCAGGTGCCCCAACTGGCATAAATTTTAAATACGTCACAAATTCAGGTTTTTAAAATTTACAATTTCAACAAGAACTAAAAGAAACCATGGGTGAACTACTATATAACTTGCAAGAAAGAAAAATGTTCTTTAATGCCACTTAAAATGCAGACAGAAAAGAAAAATAGGTATGATTAATTATATTATACAAGAAAGAGGATGGGGTAACTGGCGGGCTCAATCGGTGGAGCATGAGACTCTTGATTGTGAGCTTGAGCCCCACGTTGGGTGTAGAGATTACTAAAAATAAATAAATGAGTAAAGGAGAATATCCTAAAAGGGTCTCAACTCACTATGAAACCAAAGGAGAATATCCTAAAAGGGTCTCAACTCACTATGAAACCAAATTTCTATTAAAGAAAAAGCAAAAACAAAAAAACCCCACTTCATTATTTTTAGTTTTAGAATACCTAAGTTTATGTTCTCCCATATAATACACGTCATTGGTAGTTAACTAACAATGTAATATTACATAATAGAGGTCTGAACAGGAAAGCAGTAATAACTAAATTTGATTACTTTTCATTGAGCGTGCATCTTCGGTCTGTGGGATGACCGTTGTAGGACTTCAGATTTTCAGTGAGCTCTGTATACAGTCTGTCGGCCATGGGGAGAGGGATGCCGTCCCACACCATGATGAGGACCACCATCACAGCTGTTGGACAATGGTGGCCTGTGCGCTGCCGAACCAAACAGAGAACTTTTTCTTCATCGCTGCCTCTTCTTAAAACCTGGAAAAGCAGAGTGCATTTGTTTATAGAAAACAAGAAACCTAAACTTGAGTGCAATGGATATTGGTTTTAAAGCTCTGTATTATTGCATTTCAGGTCTTTTTAAACATGACTATTTCTTAAAGGGTTGAAGCCTATTTAGTTTTTAGACTAGTTGCCTCCACACAACTCAGAGTAACCCAGGTTACTTGACTAACAAACAACAGGCAGAACAGGAGTCTGTGGTATGTGGTTATTACTTGTGAAAGGAGATGAAAGCAATCTGTGGTTTCTTTCGCTGTCGATACAGTATTGCAAAATAGACAACAGAGGATTCCCTGGAAAAGAGCCTAACTGTTTTGCTCTTACACAAATGCCACAACGGGACAAATCTAGCCAGATGCAAATAACCAGGGACCCTCAATATTAAAAATGGACTTCAGCACTTGGGTGAATGGTTTTATTAGACAGAATAATTAATATATAAAGCAATGCTCCTAAAATTCCTGTGACCTTTCCATGCTATCACAAGGATCTAGCATACCCATATTATAAGATTAAGGTGGTTCAGTTGACACGGTAAATGCAAAATACAACAATTAACTTTGAATAATTATTGATTTTTCTTACACTGTATCGTACCCATGGGGTGGTATAAAGGTCTCAGAAGTATTTAAAATATAGCCCAGTGGTCCTAGTGCACGCCAAAACATTACATAAAAATGTTGACAAGACATAAAACCAACCAATTCTGTTTAAAACTCCCTCCATAAATCACAAATTTACACAGCAGAGACACTGACCACATTAATCAGCACATAATCAGTAAATGATAAAGGTGCCCACCCCTGTGACCAAAATGGAGTAACGAACAGCAAAATTATTATCCCATTTCTGTTGCTATAATAATATTACATAAACTTGAGATGAAACTTCTTAAGATGTTAGTTACCCAATATCACTTTCTTCTGTCACTCCAGATGGTTAACAATCATTGCTACCAAGGCATCCCTTGAGTAGAGTTGGCTTTAGGACCTTCCCCCTAAACACAATTATTTATATTAAAATTTTTTTCTATACTTATATGTCCTTTTACAGCCAAATAAGAATACATTTGCTTTCAAATAATCTCAAATACAAAATGATATATAATGTATTAAACAAAATTATACCAGATAATTTTCAAGTTTTCAAGCAAAGAACAAAGTTACATTTATCTAGTCTTTGTATGGGAAATGCTAAAACGCTATTTATTCATGGTTATCTGTGCTTTTCTCAGATTCTCCAAATGTCATTCAGTGAACATCAGAAAATTAAGCATAACGAGTCTCTAAATTCAGATCTAGGTTCAATATGCTGCTTAAGTATTGCCATGGTATGAAGATTTGTGACCACCAAAAATCCATATATTAAATCTTGAATCCCAGTTGTGGTGGTATTACAAGGTAAGGCCTTTGGGAGGTAATTAAGTCACATGGGGGAAGCGCTCATGAGTGAGATTAGTGTTCTTATAAATAGACACCACAGAACTCCCTAACACCTTCATGCATATGACAACACAAAGAGAAGAGGACTCCCCCCACCCCCCCATCCCCCCCTCCCCCACCCATGCTGGCATCCTGATTTGAGACTTCCACACTCCAGAACTGGGAGAAATATATTTCTGTTGTATAGAAGCCACTCAGTCTGGTATTTTCTCATAGCAGTCTAAATGGAGGAAGACAAGTATTATACCTGTGTAAGTCTATAAAAACTATAAAACATTAAAAGAAATTAAAGGTGATCTCAATAAATGCAGAACTACCATGTTCATGGAATAGACACTATTATAATGATGCCAATTTTCCCCAAATGGATTTCCAGATGTGATGGGATCCCAAGCAAAATCTTATCAGAGTTTATTTTGTTTTGGGTGGAAGTTGACAATCTTGTGCCAAAATTCAAATGGAAATGCAAAAGATGAAAAAAGGCCAAGAAAATGAATGAAGGCAAAGTGATTTACCAGATTATGAATCTTGACCCTTACTGCACATAAGTAGCTTGAGTTATATTGTTGATATAAATATGAAAGTTAAAACAACACGTTTTTGAAAGAAAACATCTTCATGAAGATGGTTTTACCTTAAAGCAGGTAAAACCAATTTAGAATAGATTACCACATTTAATAACTATAAAGAAAAATATTAAGAAGGTGGATTGTACAGGCGCTTGGCTGGCTCATGTAGTAGAGCATGGAACTCTTGATCTCAGGGTTGTAAATTTGAGTCCCATGTTAGGTGTAGAGATTATGTAAAAATAAAATCTTAAAAAAAAAAAAGAACTTGGATTATATTATAATTAAGTACGTCTGTTCATGAAAAACATTAACTAGCAAGAGATTAAGAAGGCATACAGGCAAGCAATACAGTGAGAGAAATATTTATAATACACATAATTGATAAAGTATTTTTACCCAAAGTATATAAGGACATTTCTCCAAGTGAGTAATAAAAACACAATAGAAAACCAGCCAAAGATTTGAACAGGCTCGACACAAGAGAATATCAAACAGATGATGAGCATATGAAAATATGCTCCACATTACTCGTCATGTAGCAAAGTAAGAAAATTTTAAGGCACCACATATGTTGGTGTGATGATAAAATAGTGAAAACTGCTATAGAAAACAGTCTGGAAGTTCCTCAAAAAACTAAAAATAGAACTGCCATGTGATCCAACAATTCCACTCTGGAGCTTACATCCGAAAGAACTGAAAGCAAGGCCTAAAACAGTTATTTGCGTGTTCATAGCACCACTATTCATAATAGCCAAGTGGTGGAAGCAATTCAAATGTCCACTGACAGATGAATGGATAAACAAAACGTGGCATATCTATATAATATCCAGACTTAAAAAGGAAGCGAATCCTATTACATGCTACATACAACATGGATGAACTTTAATGATACAATGTTAAGTGAAATAAGTCAGTCACAAAAAAGCAAATCTATATGATTCCAGTTATAGGAGGTACCTAAAGTAGTCAAATTCATAAAACATAAAAGGGGAATGGTGGATACCAGTGGCTGTGATAATGGGATAATCGGGAGTTATTTAATGGGCATAAAGTTTCAGATTTGAAAGATGAAAATGTATATATATGAATATATATATGATATATATATATAATATATATGAATATATATTAATGCTAAAGAATTAACCCACTGTGGTTAAGTGGGTAAGATGGTAAATTTTATGTTTTTTTAAACATAGTATAAAAAAAGTGGAAAGAGGTCTTTAAAAAAAAGGCACTAAACACCCATTAGAATGTCTACAGTGAAAAAGAAAATATCGAGTATTGATAAGAATGTGGAGCGACTGGAAGAGTTGTATGTTAGTCATGTGACTATAAAGAGATAACCACTTTGGAAAACTGTGTGTTCCTATCAACCAAAGCTGCACATATGCACACCCCACCCTCCCCACCCCTGCAATTTAGCAATTCCACTTCTAGATGTACAGCAAATAAAAATGTATTCTTATATTTCCCAAAGATTTCACCAATATTCATAATTATCCCAAATTGGAAACAACTCAAATGTCAATCACCAGAAGAATATAACTCCATACATTTTCAACATTTATGGTAACAGAACACTACTGAGCAATGAGAATGAGAATGACTTACAGTTACAGAAAACATGAACTAACCTTACAACTCTAATGGTGCATAAAGGAAGATAAGACGAAAGAATAATTATTGTAAGACTGCATTAAGATGAAGTTGGAAACAGGCAAGAGAAACCCATACTGTTAGAAGACAGGACAGCGGCTACTTTTAATCGGGGATAAGAGGGGACAAGAGTGCTTTTGAGGTGCTAGTAATATCAGAAGCCAATTACACAAAGGTGCTCACTTGAGAAAAATCCTGTGACCTTAGGATTTCTGTAGTCTTCTGCACATATGCTACAGTTAATTAAGAAGTCTACCTTAACCTAAATTAAAACAAAAAACTGGAAAGGCTGGAGCACCTGGGTGGCTCAGTCGGTTAAGCGGCTGACTTCGGCTCAGGTCATGACATCACTGTCTGTGGGATTGAGCCTGAGCCCAACGTCGGGCTCTGTGCTGACAGCTGGGAGCCAAGAACCTGCTTTGGATTCTGCGTCTTCCCCTCTCTCTGCCCCTCTGAGGCTCGCACTCTGTCTCTCCCTCTCTCTCTCAAAAAAGAAATAAAAATTAAAAAAAATTAACAGCAAAAACTTGTAAAGGCGGTCATTTACTACTTCAGGATACTTTAGCAAGTTTCTTAACCCATGTATAGCAACACAGAGCTAGGATCTAATTAATATTAGCCACTATTTCATGTCTCTTTGATTTATTACTGCACACTTGGCTCCTGATCATAGAATTTCAGCTCAAATATTTGTTGAATGAATGGTTAAAAACCACAAAAGCCCAATGTGGTTGCATTTTACAAAAATTTCAAAAAATACAAGTTACACTATTAAGATGAAAACTCTCATTTCAAAAGAAGATTTTAAATGAGTATAAATAGCCCCAATTTTAAAACTTTTCTCGAGAATTGTATCATTTAGAAAGTAGAAGGATTTATTAATTTATAAGCTGTTGAATCTGTGGTCACGTGGCAGTCACTTTAAATGGTAAATGGTACATACAAACTTCTGTGGGAAATGTTTGTGTAATTAAAAACACACCACAAACTGAATGAAAAATGTTTTAAATAGTTTTCATAAATATGATCGACTTGTCATATATGTAAAATAATTTAAATACCATGAAGTCCATCCTTTTAAAGTACAGAATTCATTGGTTACTGTATACTCAGCGTTCACCCTCTCCCCAACCCCTTAGAAGTCATGCCATTTTTTTCTCCTTCCTCTGTCTGCTTCGGTCCCAAATCTATTTTCTACCTCTATGGACTTTGCTCATTTGGGACATTTCATATAAATGGAATCCTCTAACATGTGGCCTTTTGTATCTGGCTTCTTTTCCTCAGCCTATGTTCATTCATGTTTGTAGTACTTATCGGTAGTCTATTCCTTTTTACTGCCAAATAAGTATTCCATTGCATGGACATGCCATTTAGACTGTTTCCACTTTTGCAGTTATGAGTGATGTTACGATTAACATTTATTTAACAAGTTTTTCTGTTGACATGTTTTCATGAGACCAAGCCCTGCAATGACAGTGTGGAGCCTGCTTAGGATTCTCTCTCCCCCTCACTCTGCCCCTCCACAGCTCACGAGGGGGGGGTGCGTGCTCTCTGTCAAAAGAAATATATTTATTTTTTAAATATTTATTTCCTTGTTGAGAGAGAGAGAGGGAGAGAGAGAGAGTGGGGAGGGGCACGGGAAAGGCAGAGAGAGAAACCCAAGCAGGCTACTCTTTGTCAGCACAGAGACCAATGCAGGGCTTGATCTCATGAACTGTAAGATCATGACCTGAGAGGCAATCAAGAGTCATACAAGCCACCCAGTCACCACTAAATAAATAAACATAAAGAAAGAAAGAAAGGAATAATCAGACTATTTTCCAAAGTGCAAGATCTATTTTGTAATTACACTAGGAATGTACAAATGGATCCAATTTCTATATCCTCGACAACTCTTGTTACGGCTTGTCCTTAAATTATAGGCATTCTAGGGTAAAGTGGCATCTCATTTTGACTTTGATTTGCATTTTTCTGCTGAGTCATGATGCTGAGCATATTTTCATGTGCTTATTGGTCACCTGTGTATCTTCTTTGAAAAAGGTCTGTTCAAATACATTGTTCATTTTAGTTTGGATTGTTCATTTATTATTGATATTTAGGAGTTCTTTTCTTATAGTCTCTATACAAGCTCATTAGACATCTGCTTAGCAAACATTTTCTTCTATTCTTATTGTTTTTTTGACCTTTCTTTAGAGTCGTGTGAAGCACAAAAGTTTTAAATTTTGATGAAGTCCAATTTATCTTGTCACTTGTGCTTTTGGTGTTTTATCTAAGAAAAAAATTGTGTAATCCAAGCTCAAAGATTTACAGCTATGTTTTTTGTTGTTATTGTTGTTGTTAATTTTTTAAATGTTTATTTTTGAAAGAGAGAGAGAGAGAGTGCTCAGGAGAGGGGAGAGAGGGCAGGGGGAGACAGAAGATCTGAAGCAGGCTCCATGCTGACAGCAGAGAGCCTGATGTAAGGCTTGAACCCAGGAACTGTGAGATCATGACCTGAGCTGAGGTTGGGTGCTTAACCAACTGAGCCACCCCGGTGCCCCTACAACTATGTTTTTATGTTTTGACTAATGATTACATAGCTTGAACTCTGACATTTGAATCTCTGATCCATTTTGGGTCTTTAAGTGACTAGGACATTTCATGACAAGTTACTTCATTGTAAAGTTTTTAAGTTAAAAGATGTGGTAAATAACTAAATATAAATAAGTGATCCTGGATTGAATTCAGACCCAAGAAAAAATATGTTGTCTTTTTCCATAAAGGATAATTAGATATAAGACCTAAAGATTAGACAATAATATTAAATCAGTTTTGATAATTGTCCTGTGGCTATGTAAAACTTTCTTAATTATATTGTGGTTATATAAGGCAACATTCTGGTTTGTTTGTTTTTTTTAAAGACTTCATGGGGCTCAAACTCACAACCCTGAGATCAAGAGTCTCATGCTCTACCAACTGAGCCAGCCAGGCACCACGCACCATCCTGATTTTTATGAAAAACATAGCAATGTATTTAGGGGAAAAGGGCATCATGTTTACAAATTACTTTTAAAGTATTAAGAAAAAATAGAGAATAAAGAGAGAGAGGGAGAGAGAAAAATAAAGCAAAGCTAATTTGGTAGAAAACTACATTTGCAAAATGTAGAGTATACAGAAATTCTGCAGTATTCTTGCAGTTTTTGAATAAGTCTAAAATTATTTTAAAATCATAAGTTTAAAAATAATCCTATGATGTTGGCCAAAGTTCCATATTGTATATTTTATTCTCAATACAAGCTTGGGATTCTTGTGCTCATTGTCCATAGGGATGGATGACAAGTTTCAAAACAGAGCCACTCAATCAGTGAGATCATAGGTCAAGACATAAGCTACAGGCAGATCTCTGGAAAGTGCCAAACCAAAGGATTCAAAAAAACAGGCCACTGTCAGAAACGATGTAAGAGCAAAGAATAAGTCTGCATAATCGGAGGAATGAAGAATGGACATATATTTTGTAAAATAAAAGATCTCCCATTCTGAGGTTAACTCAGTCTGTGGGACAATGAATATTCAATGCATACTAAGGCCTAGTAACATCTGAAATAAATTAATGTAAATTAATAAGTATGTGAACTTAGATAAAGCAATTAGTCGCAAGTCCAAAATACTGTCAGGTTAGCAAGATGTCATTTTGTCTAATTATTATGCTGCAAATTGTAATCACCTGGGAAGCCGATTAAGTACCACTGCAAAGGAAATCAGACAAATGCAAAATTGAATATACAGTATCATTTTGATTAATGGGGAAAGTATTAGTCATGTACTTTTCTATCGGGATAGTGTAGGGGAGGTAGACATTTGTAAGGGGTCTGTATGAGTTAAGTGTGCAAAGCAGGGCTAACTCTGTTTGGAGAGTGGGAAGGCTTTATGGAGGAGACTCCTTTTAAAGAACTACAGAAGTTTGCCACCACAGAAAAGAGTACAAAGACCATTCTAAGAATTTTGGAAAATAAGTCCCATGAGGCAAGGATGTTATTTAAGGAAGAATTCTGCTAGTTGTCCAGATACCAGATGGCTTCTGTGTCTTATAAAACCTCCTTTATTAAATTATTATTCATAGTTGGCTCTATTTCTGGGATCTCTGACATAAAGATGATGTTCACTCTGTATATAAGATGCAGCTCAAGAGTCAATACCTTCCCAAAGCCCTTCCTGGACCCTCATCTCCAAATATTACTCTTGGTCCCCTCCCTACTCCTTCTATATGCTCTTCTTAAGCAGGCAAGTGGTAGCATTTCAATAGTAACAGCACACTGGTGACTGCTTAAGGCACGGCCATGAATGAACTCACCCAATAAGGAACACTTGACGGGCTGAATGAATTGCTGAGGAGTGATGGGGAAAGCTGTGTGATGGAAACTCTTGCCACACACCAGCTTCTCCGAAGATGTAGGGTAACCAAAAGTTTGAGCTGCTGAAGAAAATCTATGAAGACCCAGAATTTCCTTTGGCAGTTTAGGTATTGGTTGACCATTGGGAGAGCATGCTCAGAGAAAGGGTGAAGAAAGAAGATAGAGCAATCTGATGATCATTAGGAAAATATTTCCCAGCAAATCTGTGATAGAATTCTCTCATCCCAGGTTATACATGATTTTGCCTCTATAGCCTCTTTACGAATAGCTCTGCAAAGTACATTCTTAACGATTTTCCAAGAACATGGTCCAGATGGGACAACCTATAGAAATTCCCCATGGATAGTTCTTAAGATTGGGATCAAGAGTGACAGCCTAGGATATTCTAAAGAACTCTCTGGTGGTGTGTATGGGGGGGGGGGGGCGGGGTTCAGGACAACTCATTACTAAGTGTATGAAAACTGTTGGGGAGACAAGACTGTCCTGAGAAACAAAATTACTGTTATAATTTCTAAGGAGGCAGGTATAGGTAAACAGTATTTTCACATGCTTAGGGGCACAGAAAGAAGAAACTCAAAGACCTAGAGAGGTTTCCCCTAGGGCAGGCAGATTTGGGTTCTAGTCATATTGTATTTATATAGGCAACAAAATATTATTGAAGCAGCTGTCTAATCCCCACCACTTCCAAAAACCAGAGAACATTAGGTATTTATAAAAAGGTTTAAAAAAAATGAGAGGAAATTGTCCTTCTAAATTTCAATTTTTTCTTTAAAGCTATAGCAAAGCACGTTTTATCAGCCAAGCAATGGTCTGCTCTAAATGGGTCAAGGAACAATTTCAACCAAAATGAACATATAGAAAATGGAATTTTAAATCACTGAAAAAAATTCAAATTAACTATGGGATCCATACATAAAATTATGAAAGTACAGGGAGACACTATGTTTCTAATAGTCCAGTAAAGACTCAGGCTTCCTCAGCCAGATGAAAAAAAACTCTGAAGGTATAGAGTAAATGACAGTGATTTGACCAGGTAAGAATTTCAAGCTTCTGTACAAAGATAACAGTCAAGCACTATGACTAAAAGAAAATCTACTGGGGGGCCTGGGGGGCTCAGTTGGTTAAGCGTCTGACTCTTGGTTTTGGCTCAGGTCATGATCTCACAGTTCTTGGGTTCAAGCCCGGCATTGGACTCTGTGCTGACAGCACTGAGCGGGCTTGGGATTCTCTCTCCTCCTTTCTCTGCCCCCTTGTTTGTGCGCTCTCTCCCTCTCTCGAAATAAATAAATAGATAAACGTTAACAAAAAAATAAAAGAAAATCTAGTATTTAAACAATAGCAGGGGCGCCTGGGTGGCGCAGTCGGTTAAGCGTCCGACTTTAGCCAGGTCACGATCTCGCGGTCCGTGAGTTCGAGCCTCGCGTCGGGCTCTGGGCTGATGGCTCGGAGCCTGGAGCCTGTTTCCGATTCTGTGTCTCCCTCTCTCTCTGCCCCTCCCCCGTTCATGCTCTGTCTCCCTCTGTCCCAAAAATAAATAAACGTTGAAAAAAAAATTAAAAAAAAATAATAAATAAACAATAGCAGACTATATAATAGAAGTTTTATTCACACACCACAAAAAAAGATAATGTAAATAAAACATGGTTATGAAGAGTGAATTCATGGAAGAAATACAAATGGTTAATAAAACTTTTTTTTTTTTTAATTTGGGGGAAAGAGAGCAGGTAAGAGGGGCAGAGGGAGAGAAAATCTCAAGCAGGCTCTGCGCTCAGTGAGGGGCATGACTTGGGGCTCAATTCAAAGAAACTGGGATCATGACCTGACCTGAAAGGAACAGTTGGACACTAAACTGACTGAAACACCCAAGCACCCCAAATGGTTAATAAACATTTAAAAGAAACCAACATAATTAATTACAATGTAAATTCACTCATAGTATCAATTTTTGGTTACTAGGTTAACAATGATGAAATAGATTACACTATTAGATATGTATATATAATTCAATTTTTTTAATATAATTCAATTTTTAAGAAATTAACAATAACTAAAAGATTTATTGTTAACTCAAGTATTTAAAAATTTTTTTTAACATTTCTGTGCGTGCATGTCCAAGAGACAGCACGAGCGGGGGAGGGGCAGAGAGAGAGGAAGACACAGAATCCAAAGCAGGCTCCAGGCTCTGAGTTGTCATCACAGAGCCCTACATGGGGCTTGAACTCACCAGCCATGAGATCATGACCTGACCCGAAGTCAGACGCTTAACTCACTGAGCCACCCAGGTGCCCCTGGAGTATTTTAAGCAAGAATTTGTAAGAGTTTATTTATTTATTTATCTTAGCATCTTTAAATATTAAGCAAGTTCTCAGATGCTTTCTTTTTTTTTTTTTTTAATTTTTTTTTTTAACGTTTATTTATTTTTGAGACAGAGAGAGAACATGAACAGGGGAGGAGCAGAGAGAGAGGGAGACACAGAATCCGAAACAGGCTCCAGGCTCTGAGCGGTCAGCACAGAGCCCAACGTGGGGCTCGAACTCACGGACTGTGAGATCATGACCTGAGCTGAAGTCGGACGCTTTACCGACCAAGCCACCCAGGCGCCCCTCAGATGCTTTCTTTATAATTTCTAATATTGGATCCAAACTATACATGAAGAATTCCATTTCAGCATGCAACTAAGAGTAAATGCCCTTGAGAAGATTCTGCTCCAAAACAATCCCATGCTTATTTTTTAAAACATGTTTATTTATTTTGAGAGAGACATGGGCAACAAAAGGGAGAGAATTCCAAACAGGCTCTATGCTGTCAGGGCAGAGCTAAACCAGAGGCTCGATCCCACAAACCTCAAGATCATGACCTGAGTCAAAATCAAGCGTCACTCAACGGACTGAGCCACTCAGGAACCCCAATCCCATGCTTATTTAATCAACCTTTCTTGAAATTTAGAAAGTTTTTGCCATAATAATATTAACCCTGTCACTTCTCTGCCCAACATGCTTCAGTAGGTGTCGAACATTTTTAATTGAATGTTTCAACATCCAAACTTAGTTTGGGTATGCCCAGGGTTGTTAAACATCATTATCTCAGAAAGTAAATTTAAGATCGATTTTTAAATTAGAAAGTAATCAATTTTTACGCAAAGGAAACAATCAACGAAAGTAAAAGACAACCTACTGAATGGGAGAAGATATTTGCAAATGACATATCCAATATAGGGTTAGTATCCAAGATATACAAAGAAATGATACAACTCAACATCCCCAAACCAGAAGAAACGAACAGACATTTCTCCAAAGACATAGAGAGGCCAATAAACACATGAAAAGATGCTCAACATCACTCATGAGGGAAATACAAATCAAAACCAGAACCGGATATCACCTCACCCCTGTCAGAATGGCTAAAATCAAAAACACAAGAAATAATATGTATTGGCAAGGAGGTGGAGAAAAATAAACCCTCATGCACTGTTGGTGGGAACACAGTGCAGCCACTGTGGAAAACAGGATGGAGGGGCCTCAAAAAATTAAAAATAGAATTACCATGTGATCCAGTAATACTACTATTGAGTATTTATCCCAAGAATGCGAAAACACTAATTCAAAAAGATATGTGCAGCCCTATCCTAATTGCAGCATTATTTACAATAGCCAAAGTATGAAAGCACCCCACATGTCCATTGAATGGATAAAGCAGATGTGTAGAAGATGAGGAATATTATTCAACCATTAAAAAAAAGAATAAGGGATGCTTGGCTGGCTCAGTTGGAAGAGTATGTGACTCTTAACTTTGGGGTCATGGGTTTGGGCCCCACATTGGGTGTAGAGATTACTTAAATAAATAAAACTTAAAAAAAAAACACAAAAACTGGGGCACCTGGGTGCATCATTCAGTTAAGCATCCAACTTCATCTCAGGTCATGATCTAGCATTCTGTGAGTTTGAGCCCCACGTCGGACTCTGTGCTGGCAGCTCAGAGCCTGGAGCCTGCTTCGGATTCTGTGTCTCCCTCTCTCTCTGCCCCTCCCCCACTCACACTCTGTCTCTCTCTCTCTCAAAAATAGACAAACATTAAAAAATTAAAAAAAAATTACTAAATCTTGCCATTTGCAATAACAGGGATGGAGCTAGATAGAGAGTATAATGCTAAGTGAAATATGTCAGTCAGAGAAAGACAAATACCTTTATGATTTCACTCATACATGGAATTTAAGAAACAAAACAAAGAAAAAAAATGGAGACAACCCCCAAACTAGACGCTTATCTATAGAGAACTAATGTTAACCAGAGGGGAGGTAGGCAGGGAATGAGTGAAACAGGTGAAGGGGATTAAGAGTATACTTAACTTGATGAGCAGTGACTAGTGTACAGAATGTTTGAACCACTGCATTGTATACCTCAAATTAATATAACGTTGTATGTTAACTATACCTGGAATTAAAATAAAAGGGGAGGGGGCACCTGAGTAGCTCATTCAGTTGAGTGTCCAACTTCGGCTCAGGTAATGATCTCGCGTTTTGTGGGTTCGAGCCCCACATCGGGCTCACTGCTGTCACCCTGTCAGCACAGAGCCCGCTTTGGATCCTGTGTTTCTCTCTCTCTCTGCCCCCCCTTCCACTTGGCTCTCCCCAAAATAAGTAAATATTAAAAAAAAAATTTTTTTTTAAAGTATGGTTCCTGTAAGTACTTCAATACCAGGTCAATGTGTGGAGTGGATGGTGCAAGCTCCTATTCCATCTCCTTGCTCCAAACCCCATTTAATATAGGTACAGATACTATACTTGATCTTAGCCAAAAGGCCAAGAGACTTAAAACTTAATTTTAATTTTATATAGGGTTTGGATACTTGACTTTGATTTAGTTTTGAATTTTAATTTAATAGTTGCATAAATATAGGACTATATTACTTTTCTTAAGGAAAAAAAAACAACAACAAATAGAACAGTCCTTCTAATACAATCTCAGTTGTAAAGATGTCAGGTGATTAGGGTTCTGCACCAGCTCCACTGAAGACCTGGGGCCCACAGAAGGACTAGTTTAGAATCACAGCTAGGAGTAATATCTGCATCATGTATGGAGTCTATTACCAAGGCGAGATCATTTTTGAGTTTATTAATAGTCACAGGGGAGAAAAAATTGAGCAATATTTTCAGCACAAAATAATGGTGACCAACCAAAAAAACCAATAAATACAAACAATCAAACAAAAACAACACAACCCTTTGGTAAAGACAATTTAAAAGTACCTATGTATGATAATAAAATAAGCTTCAACCTTTGGGGATAATGACTGGGTACATGCGAGAGACTTCTAGGGTGTTGGTAATAATTGGGTGTGTTCTTCTTGATCTAGCTGGTGGTTACATGGGAGTGTTCACTTTGTAAAGCTTAACTGTGCTATATATGAAGACTTGTGTAATTTCGTTTGTGTATATTATACCTGAATAATAAGTTTCTTAATAAACGAACTCTATAAAAGTAGTTCTAATGGTGGTCTTAATTCAAGAAAAATATGTTTTATAACAAAAAAAGGCAAGGACAGTGAAAAATGTCTGTTCAACATTAGCTGAGAGTTAGCATCAACTTCTTGGCTTCTGCCTAATTTTTTTTTTTTTTTTTTTTTTATTTATTTTTGGGACAGAGAGAGACAGAGCATGAACGGGGGAGGGGCAGAGAGAGAGGGAGACACAGAATCGGAAACAGGCTCCAGGCTCTGAGCCATCAGCCCAGAGCCCGACGCGGGGCTCGAACTCACGGACCGCGAGATCGTGACCTGGCTGAAGTCGGACGCCCAACCGACTGCGCCACCCAGGCGCCCCAGCTTCTGCCTAATTTTGAATAAGGAAGCATAAATATTCTTCTCACATTATCAAGGTATCACAGAAACCAAACAAGTAGCCCAGGACATTATACTCCCTTTATTACACACCATAGTAATATTTCAGAGAAGTGCCTGATTTGGGGACAGAAATATGCAGCAACATGATACAGCCCAAAGACATCGAGGACAGAACCTTGGAACAAAGGAACCAAACAGGGAAAGGAAAGTATTCAAAGGTTATATACATATATAAATCCAGACAACATGGTTTGAAAACTTGTGGATACTTGGCTTTCTTCTTACCCTAAAACTCTGCTCACCTCAGACCAGAGCAGGCAATAAAATATTCACTTGTATATATTTACTGCCACACCTGCTCTACTGACCACAAAACAATCCTATAGAGGAGAATCCATAAACTGATTCCTGCCGTGAACTGATCAGGCACTGGAGCCATCTGGGCAGCGTACTGTTTGAATTCTTGTCCCTACTCCTCCCACCACCTCAGAGGCTTAAGGGCGTGTGCGTGCACACGCGCAAGCGCTCATGGAGTTAGTAGTATAGGGAGTTAACAGAGCCTACTGATTCAAGAGACTCCATCCTTTCCACCAAAATCTACAGAGTAACAAGATAACTAGTCCTTGACAAGACTCACAGTGACATGACAGCAGAGAACAGAGTCAGAAACATCTGCGAAAGACTAACAATTATGGGGGAGGGTTAATGACTACCTGGCAAAGAAAAGTGTTAAGAGCAAGGGCACAACAATGTCAGAAAGGCTCAAAAACCTGTCCTGCCCGGTTAGAATTTGCTGCTAGGATTTTTCTGTGTGACCATTAAAAAGAGGACCAATAAGTCTCTCCTTCAAGAAAAGGAGGCCAAGTGCAGCACAATAAAAACAGGATAGAGTTCAACGACTATGAACAAACGTACATGGAAAAATAGAGTGAAAAGATTTACATAAAAAATCACAATGTTTGATTTAGGTTAAAGTTGAATATCAAATACACGATAAATGTACACTGTACAGGACGAAGAGTAAAAATGGAACAATGCAAACCACTAGTTAACTGTTTACTGAATTCCTTCATTTAAAATGATTGGTCTTCCTCTACCCCATCCCTTTACTTCATTCCTGCATAAAGCATCCCTGTAAGACTCAGTAACGCTAGTGCCATTCAAAATAATCTGCTCTAAAGTCCTAAAAAAAGGATGTAGACTATGGAGACCTAATTCTCTCAATTTTTTATTTGACCCGTATCAAAGTTCAAATTTGAGATGGACAATTTTATCAGACTATTAATTCTCATACTCCAAGTTCTGCATGCCTCAGAAAAGAGCTAATAATGAACACCACGGCAATACTATTCCAAGATACCAATTCAAATTCAAAATATTCAATATTCTATAAGACTTACTTAAGCTCTATGTTCATTCACTCAACAAAAATTTTTCAGTGTTGACTATGTGCTGGGCAGTCCTTTGGGCACTAGCAATGAACATATGAATATATTAAATAAGATAATTTGGAAAGTTTGCAAAAAATAAAGTTTGATTAATATTTTGATTTCTCTAGGACATACAAGCTTTTACAAGACCTAGCTTTTTTTCACAGATATACAAAATCAATTCTTGGTTTTGTTATCAAGATTACACTTTTGACTTCTCATTAGTAGACACCAAATTTTCATTAAGTTGCTTAGCAACCGTGCTTTACTTCATTCCTTATCTCTGGATTGCTTTTGTACTTGTGAAAAGTGCCAGATATGTATCACAATGTATTGAAATGTTCTTTTATTCTGAGATAAGTACTGCAAAAGGGAAAATAAGAAAGTAATTTTACTATAGCTGCTTCATGGAAAATGCTAACTACTCTTTTTTGTCCTGAAGAACCCCTGAAGACTTAAATCAATAATACCAACAGAATGATGCTACCAAAATCTTTGAATGGTAGGTTTCATTTTTGTCTTCATTAAAAAAAAAAAAAAAAAAGAGGTATACATTAAATTCTGTCAGTGTAATTATTATTGCTTAAGAGAAGGTTTGGAAGGTAGGAAGGAAGGATCATCTAGAATCCCACCACTTAACCCAACTACCTTGCTTTCTTTTGGATGACTCACTCTAGGGAGAGCCAGCTGCCATGTCCTAAGGATATTTTTACCCTTTGCTACTAAATAGGCAAGAAAATAAAGGATTCAGAAATATGTAACAGGTATAGATTTAATGAACCCATGTCAATTGTCAATACCAAGTATTGGGAACCAGTCTCTGCTATTTGTTTCAGCAAATGTGCAAGGTACTGTGTAAGGGCAAGATTCAAAATAATGAAGCCAAACAACATGTGAGTAATATGTGAGTAGGGGGAGGGCAGGAAAAGCAAGAAAATTATTACCACAAAAGTCAGGATGGGAAGTTCTTGGGCTTCCAGGAATCAAAGAATATTCTGACCTGGGTAGTTGCTTTATCAATGTTTTCTTTACAATTATAGGTAAACTGTACTTTATATTTTATGAACTTTTCTGTTGATATATTCCATAATGAACAATGTTAATACTTAACAGCATTATTTTGTTAATAAAGTTCACAAAGGACTTCTTTTCCTCCTTACAAAAATACAGGACTATGTTAGATTATATTAAATATTAACTATATTGGATAAGGCTGAGATAGATATATTTTACAATGCCAATATAGTGTCTTTAACATGATATTTTTAGTGAAGAAGAGATATAGAATATTGCTGTAGTCATCTCCAAGACATCTCCAATGATTGCCACCACCTCCAATGATTTACACACTTGCACAGAACCTTCCTACACTGAATAGGGTTCACTTGTGTAGCAACTTCCAAGGCTAACACCCTAAAAGACACTGTTGGGACGTCTGTGTGACTCAGTCAGTTAAGTATCCAACTCTTGATTTCAGCTCAGGTCAAGATCTCACTGTACAAGAGACTGAGACCCACAATCGAGCTCTGCACTGTCAGCTCAGAGCCTGCTTGGGATTCTCTCTCTCTTGCACCTCCCCTCTCTGTCCCTCCCTTGCTTGTGCTTCCCCTCGCCACCCCCCCCAAAAGACATTCTAGCTGTTTCCTTGTTATCTTTTGATTGACTTACTATGGCCATGGCAGGGCATGGGAAAACACCTAAGTCCTATGATAAGAAAGCGAGACCTCTAGCAAACAACCATCAATGAATCTCCTGCAAATGACCTGGGAAGTAAACCTTCCAGCTCCACTCCGTACTCTCCAAATTTGCAGATGACTTCAACCTCATGAGAGACCCTCTTCCAGAAGCACTCTGCTAAGCTACTCTCAAATTCTTTTTAAAAAAAATTTTTTTAAGTAGGCTCCATGCTGAACATGGGGCTTGAACTCATGACCCTGAGACTGAGTCAAATGCTCTGCTGACTGAGCCAGCCGGCACCCCTACCCTCAGATTCTTGATCCACAAGAGCTCTATGAGATAATAAAAGTTCCTTGTTCAAAGCTACTAAATTTTGGAGTACTTGGTAAGCAGCAGCAGATAATACAGATTTGCCAATTAATTCCTTAGAATGCTCTTTATAAAACATAAACCAGGTAGATAACATATCCCTAATTAAAATACCTCAAAGACTTCATATTGTTCATGGACTAAAACCCAAATTGCCCACTATGGTCTACAAAACCATTCATGCCCTGGCTTCTGCCTAACCTTTTTACCCTCACACGGTTCCATTCTCTACTTCTTCAGTGACTAGACTCCTCTGAGGTTATTAACGAATATACTCTTTTCTATCACCTTTTTTTTTTTTTTTTTTTTTTTTTTTTTTGCTGTTTTCTCTGCTTAGGAATGTTCTTCCCTGCATTCTTGGGAGTATTCTTTGCATACTTGGCTCCTTTTTGTCTCTCAGTTCTCAGCTTAAATGTTCCCTCCCCAGAGAGGCCTTCCCTGATGACCCGTTCATGAGAAAGCCCTGGAAAGTTCCCACTAAAGAGAGAAACAAGATAAGGAGGCCATATTTAAAGCAATATAAAACTGGAGTTAGTCTGTTTGAATAATTGTATGAAGTGAAAGAAATGGTATAAAATTTGAAAAGAATATAAATTTGTCACTACAGACTACATGATTGCACATCTGAGATCACAAGCAAAATAAACTGAAAAATAAGAAACAAAAGAAAAAGAAAAAAGAAGAAATATATAAACTCTGGGAAGTAAACTTTAAGACACCTCTGAAGGAGGGGCACCTTGCTGGCTCTGTCAGTGGAGTATGTGATTCTTGATCTCGGGGCTTTGGGGACTCTCTACGTGTTGGGTGTAGAGTTTACTTAAAATTAAATCTTTGAAAAAAAATTAAAGCACCTCTGAAGGCCAAAAGAATACCCTAGCCAGTGGAAAGGTATCCTGTGTAGGACAGAAAGACTAAGTATATTCTCCAAATTCTCTGTGCAGTATGGTTACAATAACACCAATAGGACTTTAGTTTTGCAACTAGACAAACTGATTATTAACTTAGGGGAAAAATAAACAAGACAGGAATAGTCAAGAGATTTCTGAAAATTAGAAGGAATTACCTCTACCAGATATTAAAATATATTGTGAAGTATATATATTTGTGTATATATACAAATATATAGTATATAATATACAAATTTTTATTTGTACTATATACAAATAGTATATAATATACAAATATATAGTATATACAAATATATAGCATAAATATATTGTAAGAGTAATTTGATGCTTATTTGGGAGACCCATAGCAATGAGATAACAACAGAAAATCTAGTAGTATAAACAAATACAAATCAGTGGAGAAAATATGGACAATTAAATAAGTGGTGTTGGATGTCTGCACAGTCATCTGAAAAAATATAAGCTGTTATTAACATCCTACATGCAAAAAATGGATAAAATAATGCAGAAAAATCAAATCATTAAAATACGACAGAAAGATTTATCAGCTTATAAGCTAGAAGTGGTAAAGATTTTTCTAATTAAGACACAATACACTAAAGTCAAAGAACAGATGAAAGGTATTTACCTTAAAATTTTTTTCATCTCCAAAATTTTGTTCAAAATTTAAAATTTGATTTAAAAATTCTGAACGTTAAAAATAATGACAAGCAGTGGAAATACATCTGCAACCTTTATGACAAATGTCAATTTTTCAAAGGGGCTCCCATAAAATCAATAGAAGACTAATAATCCAATAGAAAAATTGGCAATCTGTATATTGTTTCCTACTTTAAAATGTTTTGCATCGCCTGTATTTTTCAAGAGTGATTAAAACATAAAAATAAACATCACTTTGGCTACTGTTTAGATATATCTTCACCAAAACTGTTACACATAGAGATTGACTCATATGGGTGTTACATGGGGACTGAAGAAAGGATGTACTTTCACAGCTGAATTGACACAGTCTGAAAATCAGTGCTTGGCTAGGACAAGAGGTTGATCCATGAATGAGGAAACAGTCGTTCAAAACTAGTTGGGGAGCATTTTAAGGAGATTCTATTTAGTTCTTGAGAGGTGCGGTGGCCCAGCAAACATGTAGTTAGCAAGCCTAGTCTGAAACTGTGTGATGGCTGGAAGAACCCTGGCCAGTTTGTTCCCATCTACAAAATGACCGGTAGATCTTAATTCATGTTTGCATCCCTAATATCTAGCCCAGGGGCTGGCAATAGAAAGTATTCAAGAAGCACAGTTTCTTCACTTATTTTTCTCCTTCTGAAACTGTTTCTTTTCTCTTCTAAAACTCACCCACATTGTAACAAATTGAAGGCAAGTTATCTTGGAACTTGATTCTATTTCACATAACAGAAAACCCCCAAACAACACGTTTTTAATATGTTAAAAAAAATTATCTCTCATGTTAAAGAAATTCAGATTTAAGGGGCACCTGGGTGGCTCAGTTGGTTAAGGGGCCGACTCTTGATTTCAGCTCAGGTCATGGTCTCATAATTCATGAATTCAAGACCTGCATCCGGCTCAGCGCTCATAGAGCAAAGCCTCCTTTGGATCCTCTGTCTCCCTCTCTCTGTCCTTCCCCCCTGTTCATGTTCTCTCCCTCTCTCTCTCTCTCCCTCTCTCAAAAATAAACATTAAACAAAATTCAGATTTAAGAAAGACTGAAGTTAGTTTGGCAGCGCTCCTGGTATCATCAGGAACTCATGCTCATATCTTTCTTCACACTAGAAAGTCAATCTGTGCTTCAAAAGTGGCTGTTGGAGCTCCAGTCATTAAATAAATTCATGTTCTATAAATGTTGAGTGAAAGGAGAAAGACACAAAAGAGCACACACTATATGAGTCTAGGTATATGGAGTTCATCAAAAAGACCTTTAAAGAGATAAAGGTCAAAATAGTAGTTACCTTTATGTGGTGTTATTGTCTGGGAGGGCCCTTCTGGCGTGCTAAAATGATTATATCATCATCTGGATAGCGTTAGACACAAGAATAACCTTGATATGTATGTACACCTAAGCATTTGGGCACTTTACTGTAAGATAACTAAACAAGGTAAATTCTAGATCTTTGAGTTTATCTGTATTTTGACAGGACTAGGAGCTCCACATAGATTGAAGAAACAGTATTTTGGAGGCCCCTGGGTAGCTCAATTGAGTAAGTGTCTAAAGGAAGCTCAGGTCATTATCTCACAGTTCATGAGTTTGAGCCCTTCAGCGGGTTCTATGCTCTAAGCACAGAGCCTATTCAGATCCTCTGTCATCCTGCCTCTCTGCCCTTCCCCCACTCTCTCTCTCAAAAATAAACACTAAAAAAAAAAAAAGAAACAAAGTATTCTAGAGTGTGCAGCTCTTGTGCTTTTAATTGCTTCCAAAGGTTTAAAAGTAACCAAGACAAATAGTCTACTATTAGAGCAGCTATGGGTGTGGCAATTGTCTTGCTTTAGGAATACCTGGGTTTAATTCTACTTTTATTTTGTATTTAATGTCTTTAATTTCTCCAAAAGGGGTATGAAGTTACTGACTTTGACCTTATTCAAAATCATAACAGAGTCCTTTTGTGAGGATTCAAGTTTTTAACATAGTACCTGATGTGTAATAAAAGGTAGTTGTTATTGTTATTATTTTATCACCATTATTACCAACATCAATTTTTTTTTTTAACAACATCGTCATCATTATTAACAAATGATGGCACAGGGATCTAAAATGATTCTACGATTGGGGCGCCTGGGTGGCTCACTTGGTTGGGCGTCTGACTTCAGTTCAGGTCATGATCTCATAGTTCGTGGGTTGGAGCCCTGTGTCGGGCTCTGTGCTGACAGCTCAGAGCGTGGAACCTGCTTTGGATTCTATGTCTCCCTCTCTCTCTCTCTTTCTCTCTCTCTCTCTGTCCCTCCCCCAGACATGCTCTGTCTCTCTGTCTCAAAAATAAATAAACATAAAAAAATTTTTTAATGATTCTATGGTCAAAAATTCCAAATAAACTGGTTAATATCCTTGTGGATGTGAATGTCCTACTGAATATATATATTTGGCTAGGAACTTGTTTTACAGTTGAGAACTTCCCAAAGAAGTTGAATTCAGTTCTTCCTATAGTTTTGCATGTTTAGAAAACCAAAGTAGTCATGGGTACAATTTTGGGAGTATGTTGTAAAAAAATTTAGTTTTGCTTTCAAAGTTATATGATCCTCATTAAGGTGGTCCTATGGATAATGGCTTGGAAATAATTTCAATACAGAAACAGATAACAGATATAAAGCAGTATGTATAATTTAGTACCATTTACTTATATTACCTAACTATAAATTCATTAAAAGATCTCTAAAAGTACATAAGACACTGACAAAAGTGGTGACCGTGGGGAGCTGAAGATCACTAAGTAATAACTGGGAACTTTTGTTCATTTAACATAAAAAGTCCAGGCTAAGATAAAAAGCTTCCTGATTATTTCCCAGGGAATAATAAGGGTGGATACTTTTCTAGTCCACATATTCATGGAAAATAAATTGATTGGTTTTATATGTGGAATAAATCTAGTTTTGAAAAATGTGTAAGCACAAAATACTTACCCACTTAGCAATTGGACACCCATGAGAGCTTTTTCCTTCTTTTCCCGTGTACACTACAATTTCTATCCTTATTGCGTTTCCTTTTTGACCATACCTGAGTACAAAACACAGTGAAGGGAAAATAATTGCAATTAATTGTGATATACACTTTTGACATCTTAATGCACATAAGATACAGCTTTAAAGAAGTACAGAAATCAAACACTCCTCATAATTTACATTCGTTAAAAATGTATTTTTGTGTGGCAGATATTTTTATTGTTATCCCATTCTGCTTACTTATCCTTAAAGATCACTCTTTTAAAAAATGGACTGGCTCCAAGATAAGCATAAGGAATGTGAATGCAGTGTTGATGGAGGTAATCTAAACTATCACTACGATTATACAGTAATATAAAAATAAGTATTTCTGAATTTAACAAAGACAGCCTTGCTCTGTGAGTGTCTTGTTGAGGGCCCCAAGGCTCATGTGATGAGTGACTCAGCAGGGACACCAGGACACTATTCTTTGCCTGGGCCCTAAGAAACATCCAACTTCCACTCCTGAAGGTATATATATATACTTCTCATTTGTTCCAGAGATAATTTCTCTGCATTGAGTCAGGTCCACAGTAATGAAGGATTTTAACAGGGAAGGATATTTCCTCACCTATTCTCCATGATTTCCCTGATAGCAGCAACACTTGGTCCTGCCCCAAGGTGTGTATAATATGGGCCTTTGTCTTTTTGTATAACTCGATCTGTGGAAGGAATAAGATTATTAGACCCAAAGCTTTACAGAATTGCATAGGGGCAAGGAGGATATAGTTTTATTATTTGTTTTCCAATTCAGAACAATGAATCTTGACAAGCTTTTGGAAAGATTTAATAATTAATATCTAGGACAATAAGCCCTAGAATTTTACTTGTTTCTTTCTTTCAGCTCCTAACTATTTCATTCTTCCTCTAAGAATCAAAGGAGAAAAATATTTTAAGATGTGGGTCATATTTATTTTCCTACCTCCTGCTTTAAAAGGAATCTATTAATAATTGAGGTACACAATTAAAAGTTATGAGAGCAATACATCTTAAAACCCTGGCCTGGGGCGCCTGGGTGGCGCAGTCGGTTAAGCGTCCGACTTCAGCCAGGTCACGATCTCGCGGTCCGTGAGTTCGAGCCCCGCGTCGGGCTCTGGGCTGATGGCTCGGAGCCTGGAGCCTGTTTCCGATTCTGTGTCTTCCTCTCTCTCTGGCCCTCCCCTGTTCATGCTCTGTCTCTCTCTGTCCCAAAAATGAATAAACGTTGGGGAAAAACAAAAAAAAAAAACAAAAAAAAAAAAACACCCTGGCCTTACAATCCTATTAAAATCGAGCCCTGCAACTGTACTGCTAAGAATTTATTATACTATACACTTGCTTAATTATATATTTATAATGCAAATGTACGCAGGAATGTTCCTTGTCACAATTATTTGTAATATCAAAAGAGAAAAGCACATTTAACATGTCATTAAATGATAGGTTGAATAAATTGTGGGATGTTTATATAGTGGAAAAATAAAAAAAAAAACTATCAAAACAATAATATTTAAGCAATGAAAACCCTGAGAGTTCATATTTTTAAAAGCAAGTTGCAAAAATATAGTATATAGAGTATTTTAAGTATATTTTAAAAGATCCAAATTTTCTAAAACTGTAACCAAAATTCAAATCAGTAATAATGTTAATTCATATAGAAAAACTCTGATGATTTATCGTTAGAATATTATACTGTAAGAAGACATTTGCATCATATTTCTGCCCTACCTGAAATTTTATGGGTGTGAATTATATATTTCATAAAAACAGTATGTTTAACTTGGCCTCTCAGAATCATGTCTAGCTGGAATCGCTCAGGAATGCATTTCTGGCTGTGGTGCATCTATACTGACTGAAAGGTCATTATGATTGGACATCGGATACAACATAAGATTACTTTTGTGGCTTCCTAAGATACAGTGAACAGATTTTAAGTTATTACTGATGATCTAAAGCAGTGGTTCTTAACCAGGGGTGCTTTTTCTTGAGTAGAAAATTTGTCCAACCTTCTTGGTTGTGACAACTGGGCAGGGGTGTGTGTGTGTGTGTGTGCGTGTGTGTGTGTGTGTGTGTGTGTGTGTATTACAGGCCATGGATGCCACTAAACAGGCTAGGTTGCAGAGGACAGTTCCCCTACAATAAAGAATTATCCTTTCCTCAAAAACTTAAACATAGAACTACTCTACAACCCAGACATTGCACTACTAGGTATTTATCCAAGGGACACAGGTATGCTGTTTCGAAGGGACACATGCACCCCAATGTTTATAGCAGCACTATCAACAATAGCCAAAGTATGGAAAGAGCCCAAATGTCCATTGATAGGTGAATGGATAAAGAAGATGTGGTATATATATACGATGGAGTATTACTTGGCAATCAAAAAGAATGAAATCTTGCCATTTGCAACTATGTGGATGGAAGTAGAGGGTATTATGCTAAGAAAAATGAGTCAGGCAGAGAAAGACAAATATATGACTTCACTCATATGAGGACTTTAAGATGCAAAACAGATGAACATAAGGTAAGGGAAGCAAAAAGAATATATAAAAACAGGGAGGGGGACAAAACATAAGAGACTCTTAAATATGGAGAACAAACAGAGGGTTGCTGGAGGGGTTGTGGGTGGGGGATGGGTTAAATGGGTAAGGGGCATTAAGGAATCTACTCCTGAAGTCATTGTTGCACTATATGCTAACTAACTTGGATGTAAATTTAAAAATTAAAAAAAAAAAAAGAATTATCCTATCTAAAATGCCAATAGTGCTCAATTTGAGGAGGCGTGATTAAGAGGTTAATTACTCTTACTTTGCTAGAACACAATACCTGCATGGAAATCTTTTACTCTTAGATTTGATCATCCCACTTGGGATGATTTCTGAGTGAGTCTGCTTTTTGTTTTTTCATCACTTCCCATTTCTACACAATGAGCACAATAATCTTGCATGTAATGATTATAGGAAAACATGTAAGTGACGATGTATAAAACAATTACGGGTGTACTGCCGATGTTCAATAAACTTTAAATGCTTAGCTGTGTCTCAACTCCTACCCTGTGACTAGTTACTATCTCTACGGAAAGAGTTTTGAAACTAGACAATCATCCTACTGAAATTATGCACACAGTAAAATTATACTAGCTCAGTAAAATTAGACTAAAATATAAATTTTAATGGCATTTTAAATTACAGATTTTTTTTTCCATTTCTAATGATATTAAAAAAATTACCGTCCCTTTTTTACTTCAGATTTTTGAAACAAGAGGAAGGTAGGCTCTCAAGTTGTGACTGTCTTTGAAATCCAGTTTAGTCATTCACTAGCTGTGAACTTCCCTGTGACTTAGTTTCCTCATTTGTAAACTGGAGTTAATAAGCCTTCCCTTTGTAGGGATGTTGTGAATATAACAAGTCAGGGCCATTGTACTGTATCAGACTTGGCAGTAAAAGATCTGGAATGGGAATCATCATTATTACACTCTTCTGTACTTGGTCCAAGAACCTCTCATTCATTCTCCTGTTTCGACCCCACTCAGCATTGTCACCCCTTTTCAGATTATGAGATCCTTCCAAGAAGAGCTTATCCCTGGTACCTGGCACATGGCAGGCTGTCTAAGTGGTGTTGAATGATGAGCGGAGAAATAGAAGGATTGACTTCAGAATGTCAAATGTACTTTATAAAATCAAGAGCAAATAGTCATGGCTATATACTTCACTAATTTTTCTACTGTGGTTTTGAAAAAAAATCAGAATGATATAGTTTATCCTTCCAAACAATCCTTTACCCATTCTGGAATGTACTAACCAACCACCTACTTCTGACAAAAAAAACTTCCCTTGTTCAAGGCAAATCTTAAATCTTCGTGATTTGGGGCTATATTTTAAGACTTTTTTTTTTTTTAAGACTTTTAATAATCAAACCTATTTGAGTTCAGAACAGGTTATTTCACAAATTTTGTCCTCATAAGCTGTATAAAAGCTGAAATAATGAGGGCATCAAGTAGTGTAACAAACTTGAATGACCCAATCTATTTAATCTCTCTATTACAGCTACATTAGAGTAAATTAATTCTTCTTTTACATAAGCTCTTACATGAAATCTGGCCATAAACAATGACTAATCAGTACAGGGTTCAAATTAAGCTTTCGTATGTTTTAAATACTGAGCAAATTTCTCATAAGGCCTGCCTAAGAATCTTTAGTCCTGCAAGATTTTCTCAGGGCTGATAAAAATTCTAATTATTAGTTCCTGAATGATCTCTTTCAATGACTCCTAAGACACAAAATATGTATTAGTTAGAAATCACTTCCCAGCTCAGCTATTTACACATGCCTATTTGTTTTTTAAATAGGAAAACAATATTATACAACAACTTAATAGTTTAGAATTTCAAAAGGTTTTCAAATTCTTCAGCAGCTAAGATTATGGATTTGTTTCATATATAAGGACATCCTTTGTATTGCAGAGCAGAAGAGCACTAAGCATTGAAAAAGAAATAAACCAGGTCCAGTTCTTTAATGGGGTGGCAATCACACATACTTTGTATAGTTATTTGTTAAGTTGCACATATATTTTATGTTCTCTGTGTGTAGGTTTTATATTTCACAATAAAAAATATTTTTGAAACAAAATGCTTACAGGTTGAAATTCTTTTCCATATAGTAAGAATAAACTATAATAAAGTATTAAAGGAATTCATTCCTATCATATTCACAATAAAATTTGGTCAAGAGAAATCAGCAAATTTTCCACTTAAGAAAGTTTCCAAATTATGCGTTAAACTTCCCAATTATTTGAGCATAATCAGTAAAGGTCCCACAGAAAAATCGGCATAGATTTAGTCCATTTCACCTAGAACATGAATGGGGCAAAAATGCCACATATGAAAGACAACCCAAAATTTGATTTGGTCATGGGGAGGCAATTAACGGAAGTAAACAAAGAAGAAACACATAACACACTTGGCCCCACACTTACCAAGACAGTTGCAGGTTGGCAAATCAGAATCTTTCGTTGTGGACACCAGGTTTTTTGTAGGATTGGTAAAGAAGTTCATGGCATAATCATTAAAACTTTTCTGTGCACTGTCTACTGGGGAAAATTCTGATGCTCCAACACTGGATGAACAGACATCCTCTTCACTTTTGGTAGAAACCACTGTAATTCCACCTGAACACACTACATTTACATTCCTGAGAATTTGTGCTGGGTCTGGTAGGGGGGTCTCATGAGAGATACCAGGCAATGTCGGCAGTCTCTGATGCATGACTTGGTCTTTAACATCCTGCTGGAATTGTGTTTGGTCTTCGCCAGCCATTACATTAGCACACTGGTTAGTTGGAGAGGAGGCCTGGAGTAAAGGATGAGCTTTCTGATTGACATTCACGGATGGCTGTACCTGAGAATTATAAACTTTTTCTGTAAACGCCTGCCCATTGGATTCTGTTTTTAACTGGAATAATGGGAGAGAATCCAAAGGTTCAACCTTCATGGTTTTTTCCTGTGCTAATTCGGGATAATACCGCTCAAATTTTATCTGAGTGAGTGGAGGAAATAATTTTTTGTGTTCTAATGCTGAAGTCGTTTGAGTCAGTGGTTTCCATACTTTGGTTAGGGGAGGAATTTTTCCTAACAGAATGGGAAAATCATGTGGACCAAATTGACCAAATCTTTGAAATTTAGATGCTATCCAAATGTCATGTAACTTACTATACTCATATGATAGCTGTTCCCTCTTTTTCTGGTCATTATCTTGACCAGTTAGGACTACAGGCTTCTTTTTCCGCCGATCTCTTGATGGGGTAGATTTTGTCTTTTTCTGTGTCGTGTTCTTGTGCTTTGTTAATGATGAGCTATGATTGTTTTGTACATTGGAAGGTGGTTTCTGTTGTACTGTGATTTTCTCCTGACTGCATTTTTGCTGCACATTATATGCAACAAGATTTGTTGATGTACTTTCAGCCTTTTTGTCCTCTTGTTTTATATAATTGAATTTAATTATTGATGCAAGTTGTGTTAACTGTGTTGCAACATCTTCCTCTATTTTACTATGAACTGTATCTTGACACGATGGATCATCTTTTGAGTCTATCTGTTTACTGCTGGCCAGTGACTGGTTACAATACCCCAATTTATCACTTGTTGGTGGCAACTGATGCAAATTCTTAGAACCCTCAAGGGTAATTCTAGCTTGAGCAACATTTTTATTGGTGTCAATTTTAGACGAATTTGGATTTGGTATGAAAAGAGATCCTGAATTTGTGACTTTTGAATATTCCTGTGACTTTGTAGATGCTTGGTTAGCAGCTGAGTTGTTGTGTGACTTGGAAATATTTTGGCCATTAAATACCACCGTGCTGCATGGACTTTGCTTTTCCAAAGATGGATAGTGATGAAGGCTTTCTGGCTCCCCTTGTAAGGTTGGGTCTTGAAGGTCTTTTTTTACCGAATAAAGGATAGCTTTACAGCTATTAAGCAAACTCGCTGTTCTGTGCTCTGTTTCTTCATCCTTCTCAGACTTTGATGGTGAGGAATTTTCTGATGGAGCTTCTGATAGTTGGGTCAGAGCTTCTATGGCCACCACTTGCTCCAATGTTAATCTCCTATCTTTCATCAGGGATAGAAGACTTGGTTGAACTGGAGATCCATCTTTTGATTCTTTACTTGGTATATTTTCTAGAGATTTGGGTTGATCACTTTCATTGTGTGTACTAGTATGACTATTTAGGTTGAAATTTGCTGGATCTGGGATAGACTTGCAGTTAAAGCTGGGCTTCTGGAAGACTGAAACATTACTTCTCCCCTTGAGATGATCATAGCTCGCATTAGTGGCAATGGAGCTCATGGCATTATGGTTGGCAGTGTCTTTCAGGAATTTATAGGAGTTGTTTTCAAATGCCTTGTCAAATTCTTCAATACTGAATTTTTTAAAACACACGTTGGTCTCGGTTGGTAAATAGTGTACATTTTTAATGCCATTTCTTACAGTTTGTGCAAACAATTTCTGAGGTTCTGGTAACTCGGTGAGTAGGACTTTCTTCTTGTCATCTTCAGAGTTTTTCAATTTTTCAGCTTCAGTCACAATTGCCTTAAATTCTCCTTTGACATGATCGGTTAAATGTGATTTCTTATTTTGCGTCCACTTCTCCACTTCAATACCTGTCATACTTTCTTCATTTTTAGTTACATTTTCAAGGGGAGGTGGGTTTAATTCCAATCTCTGTTGGTCCCCATGGCATTTACTGTATTCCATGGATTCTGACTTGGGGCCATTTACTGGTTTGTTGTCAAAATTTGCCTACAAAATGAACACAGAGATATCTCATATTATCTATGCAAACATACGAGTAAGAGCCATGGGAAATTTACAGTTTAATAGAAACTAAATGTAAAGCCCTGAAAAAATATTTTTGCTTTTTTTATGTGTTCAATAAAATAGCAATAATGGGTGTGTAGGAAAAAAGAAAAAGACCGAAGTACAAACTATCATAACCCACGTGTATTAATATTTTGGTATACTTAATTGTTTTTCCAAATTAATTTTTAAATATTTTTATGTTGGTACCATTCAATGGGCAATATCTATTGTTTGAAATACAAAATACAAGCAGAAAAATGTGCAAATCATAAGTACATAACTAATTGAATTTTCACAAAACGAACACCTATGTGCCCAGATTCCAGGCCAAGAGACTCCCATCTGGTCATCATTTCACTGCCTGAGGGTAACCATTGCTTTGACATCTATCATAGATTTCTTTTGCTTACTTCCAAACTTTAAATAACTGACTTCCTTTCACTCAAAATCGTATTTGTGATTCATCCATGTTGTTAAGTATACTTGAAGTCCATTAATTCTTATTGTTGGACAGTCAAACAATGACTACAATGTATTGATTCTACTATACATGGACATTTGAATTATTTTTGGTTTTCGGTTATTGTAATTATATTGCCATAACATATTACTCTTACAAAATTAGTTATTTTACCACTTAAAATCCTACATTCAGTGGTTTTTTTTTAGCATATTTACGATGTTATGCAACAATCGTGTCTAATTCCAGAACATTTTCATCAACACTAAGAGAAACTTTTTCCCACTAAGCAATCACTGTTTACCCTAAGTTCCATAATTTATTTTTAAAAAATATTTTATCTTCTTACAATTTTTAATTTTTTAATCTAATTTAATTTTCTTTTCAGAGAGAGAAGAGGGTTCAAGCGAGCAAGCGGCAGAAAGGGAGGGAGGGAGAGAGAGAGAGAAGCAGGGCTTACCCAAAGCGGGGTTCGTGCTCATGCTCTCTCTCAAAATAAATGAATAAACATTTAAATTTGTTAAGTTTATTTATTTATTTATTTATTTATTTATTTATTTATTTAGAGAGACAGAGAGAGCAGGGGAAGAACAGAGGGAGAGAGAATCCCAAGCAGGCTCTGCACCACCAGCAGAGCCCGACATGGGGCTTGAACTCATGAACCCGTGACATCAGGACCTGAGCTAAAATCAATAACCAAACGCTTAACTGACTGAGCCACCCAGGCACCCCAATCTCAATTTTTTAAAACCATGAAACAGCTCAGCCAAAATTATAGCACAGGAATTCAGACACTAAGGGCATTTCCTCCTGCTGTCAGGGGCAAATGCAAAGTCAAGCTCCACCTCCTAATCTTTAATATGGCTCTGCACATTCTACTCAATGCCTCAGGGAGAAAACAATGTTAAGTATCAAAACTTAGGAGACTTCCTCTTTAATGAAGATGATATACCCGACTCCACAGACGAACAAGGAGTATTGGCTGAAAAATGGAATCAATGTTCAGGATAGTTATAGTTACATTCAAAATATAAAATATTGAAGCATTATCCAATTGTGTAATTAAACACTAAACAATCTTAGTGGAAATAAATTCTATCTAATTTCTTTAAAAAAATTTTTTTTAAACGTTTTATTTATTTTTGAGACAGGGAGAGACAGCATGAACAGGGGAGGGTCAGAGAGAGGGAGACACAGAATCTGAAACAGGCTCCAGGCTCTGAGTTGTCAGCACAGAGCCCGACTCGGGGCTCAAACTCACGGACCGTGAGATCATGACCCGAGCCGAAGTCGGCTGCTTAACCGACTGAGCCACCCAGGCACCCTTCTAATTTCTTGGTCAGGGTACACAAGTTACACAGGTTATGTTCAGTTTGTCAAAATATATGATACACACATATATACACATACATTTTCTGTATCCTTATTACATTTCAATAAGATTAATTAAAAATTAATCTGAGATAGTGGACTTTTTTTTAAGACAGCAATGTTCTTTAATTAAGGAGCGACTGGGTGGCTCAGTCGGTTAAGCATCTGACTTCAACTCAAGTGAATCTCATGATTCATGGGTTCAAGCCTGAGTTGGGCTCTGAACTGACAGCCTGGAGCCTGCTTTGGATTCTATGTTTCCCTCTCTCTGCCTCTCCTTGACTCATTCTTTCTCTCTCACTCTTTCAAAAATGAACAATGAGAAAATTAAAAAAAAAAAAAGAATCTTAAAAAAAAATTCCAGGGGCGCCTGGGTGGCGCAGTCGGCTGAGCGTCCGACTTCAGCCAGGTCATGATCTCGCGGTCCGTGAGTTCGAGCCCCGCGTCAGGCTCTGGGCTGATGGCTCAGAGCCTGGAGCCTGTTTCCGATTCTGTGTCTCCCTCTCTCTCTGCCCCTCCCCTGTTCATGCTCTGTCTCTCTCTGTCCCAAAAATAAATAAAAAACGTTGAAAAAAAAAATTAAAAAAAAAAAATTCCATTGTTAATAGGCAAAAATGTCCAGGATATACTAGACAGTTGAAAAAACCCAACCAGGGGCGCCTGGGTGGCTCAGTCGGTTGGGCGTCCAACTTCGGCTCAGGTCATGATCTCGAGGTCCGTGAGTTCGAGCCCCGCATCGGGCTCTGGGCTGATGGCTCAGAGCCTGGAGCCTGTTTCGGATTCTGTGTCTCCCTCTCTCTGACCCTCCCCTGCTCATGCTCTGTCTCTATCTGTCTCAAAAATAAATAAATGTTAAAAAAAAATTAAAAAAAAAAAAGAAAAAACCCAACCAAACAAATAAGAGGATATAGAACCTGTACACATAATGCTTTTATTTTTTAAAATAAAAAAAAGTGGGTGGGGCACCTGGGTGGCTCAGTTGAGTGTCAGACTTCAGCTCAGGTCATGATCTCATGGTTCATGGGTTAGAGCCCCGTATCAGGCTCTGTGCTGACAGCTTAGAGCCTGGAGCCTGTTTCGGATTCTGTATCTACCTCTCTCTCTGCCCCTCCCCTGCTTGCATTCTGTCTCTTTCTTTCTCTCTCTCTACCCCTTCCCCACTCACACTGCCTTTCTCTCTCAAAAATAAACATTAAAAAAAAAAGTCCTAATTAAATAGAGTTTTGATTTTTAAAATTTATTTCCTTTAGGGGCACCTGAGTTGCTCAGTCACTTAAGCATCTGACTGGCTCAGGTCATGATCTGACAGTTCCTGGGATCAAAACCAACATCAGGCTGTCTGCTGTCAGCTCAGGGCCAGCTTTGGATCCTCTGTCGCCCACTGTGTGCCCCTCCCCTACTCATGTGCAAGCGCAGGTGATCTCTCTCTCTCAAAAATAAATAAACATTAAAATATATTTCCCTTAAATTTAAACCAAAATGGGGGCACTTGGGTGCCCCAGTTGGTTAAGTGGTTGAACTTCAGCTCAGGTCATGATCTCATGTTTCGTGGGTTTGAGACCTGCATCAGGCTCTATGCTCTCAGCTTGGAGCCTGGAGCCTGCTTCGGATTTTGTGTCTCCCTCTCTCTCTGCCCCTCCCCCACTCCCACTGTGTGTGTGTCTCTCTCTCTCTAAAAAATAAACATTAAAAAGTAAATAACTAAATGTAAACCAAAATTGATTAAACTTCCTATGAAAAGATTTCTAGCATACAGTAAGTGAAAAAAGCTCAAAGTTTATGTAGTATCAAATTACAAATTAAAGCATAAAGAAAGGGTGTGGAGTATATATGTATTTTATATTATATATACATAAATATATAGTAAGTTTATATATTAAAATATTTCAGGAATACCTGGCTGGCTCAGTGATTAGAGTGTGCGACTCAGTCTCAGGGTTCTGAGTTCGAGCCCCACGTTCCATGGAGAGATTGATGAAAAAAAATAAAATATAAAAAAAATATTTCAGGAAGGCTACGCACAATTGTCTACTTGTGTCGTATAGAAACTGTACTCAGTAGAATACTGGTAAATGTTTGACAATCAGATTGGGAAATGAGAGGGAGGAAACACTTTTGCAGTGTGGGCCAATTTTCATGGTGTGCACACCTCCACCATGGTGGACTGTAAATTATCAGCATGACACCCGAGAGGGTGTTAGGAAGAAAGGCGCACAATCCCAGAGCTGGAAGGAACTGATTTCATCATACCACTGAGTGCGCCAACAGAGACTGCTGGTGCAACAGGCTCCAGTAACTACATTACGAATTTTTCTTTTAAGTTTAATTATTTTTATTTTGAGAGAAAGCGAGCAGGAGAGGGGCAGGGAGAGGGAGAGGGAGAGGGAGAGGGAGAGAGAAAAATCCCAAGGAGGCTCCAGTGCGGAGCCCGTTGCCTGGCTCTAATCCAGGAACTATGAGATAGTGACTTGAGCAGAAACAAGAGTCGCACGCTTAGCTGACTGAGTCACCCAGGCGCACCTGAATTTTTCTTTTTTAATGAAGACTTCCTTGACATTTAATCTACTTAGGCACAGTGAATTCCCAAATATCCATTTTGTGCCTCAAAACATTTGTTAACATCTACCTTCTCTAATGAGAAGCCAACTCTCCAAAGGGAGTGAATACTGAAATGATGGCTGTTTTATTCCCTAACTTTCTATATGCACTCTGGGGACCCAAACTCATGCCACCTGCCCACTTGTGTTTTGTCTCTTCCTCCTCTACCACCCAAGGCTACCATTTAAGGGACAATGAGTAATTCAAAGTCTCACAGCTTTCTCCTTTGCATGCTATACTAGTCACAAGAATAGAAGTTGCTCTGGGCCCCTCTCACCCATCCCAAACCAACAGGAATGTTGAACACCTTAGATCAGATCTGAGCCCAAGAGTTGCTGAGCCCCTCTGTTCTCTTATTTCTCCACATTCCTATCATAGTGATACTCTTACACCCATTCTTGAATGAGCTCAAATGGCATTGAGCAAAGTGGTATTTGATTCTGAAATGACTATGCCCTTTGGACAGAATCTGACTGTAGCCTCTCCCAACACTCACATTCCATACATGCTGTATTCCATACATGCTGTATCAAGAAACAGGTGCTCAGATGACATGAAAACATCTTTCAAAGCATGTACAGAGACATGGTCCACAAGACTCTGACCTTTACTATAGGTAGATCAGTGCTTCAACGTGCCTTTTGTTTTTGTTTTGTTTCGTTTTGCCGCCCGCCCTCCCCCCCCATCCCAGGAGTCTTTTAAAGCTTTTTGTTCCCTAATAAACCAAGGGAAATGAAACTTAAATTTCACAAATATAGTGTGTATGTTTATGGAATGTAGCCCCATTGTAATTTCTACGATTTTTTCCACCTTTTCCCCCCAACCAAGATAATCTTTATCCCCTTTGAGGAAAAAATAAAAATTAAAAAAAAATAACACGCAGAAGAAAAGGAGCATCCCACAAAGTGCTTATACCTAATCAGAAGCAACACCCTCAGGACTTATGTTCTCAACCTAAAAATTAAGTGTTTGGAGAAAAAATTCAGGAGGCCCACTGGTGGTTCCATTAATGTTGACTTTCAGATGATGCAATCATGCTGGATACTGTATTTTACCTCCTACATTCCCACAGAAGCATGGAGGTCAGCCCCTGCTCTGCACAACTACTTTGAACAAACCCAAATTTAAATCAAAAGGAAACATTAACCAGTCATTCACCAAAGCGAAAATAAACATTTAACACACATACACAAAAAAATCCTCCTTCAAAGTAGACCTGCAAAATAGTTACCTTATTTTGCTACGACAGTAAAAATTGTCTAGCTCTTTTCCTTTTTAGGCATAAAAAAAGGACACCTAGCCACCAAGTGTTGTAGCCCTAATATTTGAGCATTGCCTCTATCCTGTTTCTCCAGTTTGCCTACAGCCACCCTGTGAGATGTCCAAAGTTCAGAGAAAGGCAGGAGAGGGTGGGGTCTAAGGGACTGAGTTTGCACGTGTCCCCACTGGTCCCCACTGGTCCCCATTGGTCCTACCTTGGTGCCAGAATGAATTATGGTTCTTCCACACCTGGGCCAAATAGAAGCCATTGCAGAGACTTGGAAAGTTCCTTTTCCAATTCAATCCACCAGATATAGACGTCTTTTCTATTCTAAAGTTTTTACTCCAATCCCCAACAAAAACCCCACCCTTATTTGGCCACAGGGTCTCAGAATCCAAAGTAAATCCTTTACGTGGGGGTGGGGCAGAGGAGGGGAATCATGTCATTAGAGGGAGGGACAACTACTATTTAATACAGAAACATGTAAATTGTAGATTGGCTCCAAATGTATACAAAACTGAGGTAAGAACTCAACCTCTCTGGTCCCAGGTGCCCTTGTTCCTGACCTCCTCCTCTGAAGCTTTGAGCCAGTACAATTTACTCCAAGTCAAAAAGACTAAAACCATTCAGACCCCAAATCTTCCTGAAGCTATCATCCTATCAAATTCCCTGGACATTCAAATATCTTAAATGGCTACCCCAAGATTAGACATGAGTCCTCAATCGCCGAATTCTATCATTCCTTAACCTACTCTTTTTAGACCTCCAAGGAGAGTCTCAACTGAAATTCTAAAATCTAGGTCTCCTTGGAGCTCCACACTTATGTGCCTCTGTCCCCAGGCTGTAGGTGTGTCCCCCTGAGCCTACAACTTGGAGGATTCCAAAGAGAAACCCGTTGTCCTTTTGTTCTTCAGACTTTTCATGAACAATCTTACCCATGCTTAAAGTTAAAAACCAACTCTTATCCAGTGTATTTTATTCTTTATATTTTGTGTACCTTCTTTCAAGTACTTGTCGGAATATGGGCTTTATTGGAATCAGACAGACTTTGGCTACTTTCCCTGGTTCCATCCTTATAAAACATGTGGCCTAGAGTAAGCCTTGCTCTATGGAGCCTCTTTGAGCCTCAGTTTCCTTTTTTTTTTTTCCCTTAAAAGAATTTTTACATGATTATTTTTTAATTTTTTAAGTAGGCTTCACACCCAGCATGGAACCCATTGTGGGGCTTGAATTCACAATTGCGAGATCAAGACCTGAGCTGAGATGGAGTCGGATGCTTAACCAACTGAGCCACCCAGGTGCTCAAGCTTCAGTTTCCTTAAGAAAAATCAGGATGGGTAACAGCATTCACTGAACAAGTTTATTTTGAGGATTAAATGAAACTATGTATTTACATATATTGTTAGACCTTATTATGTGCGGAAACGAACTATTTAGGGGAAGGATATCTATTAGGTAGTTCTTTCTTTGCTACATATATGTCCTTCAATATATAGCAAAACCTACTAATTCCAGTGTCAAGTCCACAATTAAGAAAAAAGAATATTTATTAGTGGTTATTATGCGTTGAGCACTGACTGCTGGCTAGTCATCAAAATTAACACTCTATTGGAACTATCTCATTTATGAGCTTCTCTTACTAAGTGTATTAATATCTCCATTTTTCTCATAGAAGTTTAAAAAGCTTAAGTAACAATCCAAACTCAAATGAATACTCTCAGAGCCAGAATCAATCAAGGTGCCTGTCTCTCACAAGACCTTATTGTTTAAACTCAAGGCACTGCTCTTTAAGTAATAATTAACATTTATGATGAATTCGATTAGTTACTAATATTTAGTAATGTTTACTGAACTAAGATTATGATAGATGATTAACACTTAAAAGAACAACACAGTTCCTGTGATACTTTCTTTTCCCAGATTGTGGGAATTCTTGTTTTTCTGGACCCACTAGCCTACTTTCATTCACCTGTTTTGAGTTGTAACAGCATATACAGCATTGCTATTCAAAATATTATCACCTTTTGTGCAAATTCTATATATGTACTCTATATCAAGTGATGAAGTAGACTTGGGTGAAATTAGAATCCAATTTACAATCCAACTCTTGAGGATATGGTCAGAGGCCATTGTCTCTTTTCTCTCCAAATGTTCCTTGTACTATATCCCTCCTTACTTCTGAATAACCCTGATTTGCTTTACCTTTTCCTAACTTTTTGCTCAAAATGATCAGTTTCATCTAATTACAAGGTTCGGTGAAAATGTACTGGTATTAAGTAATACCCTAATATGTAGTGCCACATTAATTTTTAAAAAACAATTAAAAGAACACAAAAAAAATGGCAGCTTACTTAATTCAATCAGACAGGAGTCAATCACAATGCAGTTTATATGCACTCATACTGTCAACGCTCGGCATACAAAGTAGGTTCCAAATACCTTGTTTTTCTCTTTTCTTTTCAGGGCATTTAAATGCTCCTCAAGATTTCAGGAGACTTGTCCCATGACAAATCCTGTTTTTCACTAGGGTTTATCCCCTGTCAAGTCATTTTGCTTGGAATGCTCCTCCCTGGAATGATCAAAGATAAATCCAAGGACTTTGCCTCACCTAACTCCATCCAGGAGGCCATCAGATAACTAGTTTAATTCAAGATCCCACAAAGTAACAACAAAGGTTTCTTCAACTTTCAGTTCTTTCCAATATGGCTCACGTGGCCTTGGATCTTCCATGTGACATTGGGCCCTCCCTCAATGTTTCCCCTTGAAGAAAAGAAAAAGTGTCTACTTCTGTCTAGGCTTTCTAAGAATATAAGCTCCAAGAATACTGAGTATTTATTCAGCACTTAGCTGGTGATGATATGCACAGAGGTATTTACACATTCCCAACAGAAAAATCAGAGACCATTCTGGAGCCAAAGTATCAAGATCTGTATATCTTTCCCTTCTAGCTCCTTCCCCACAGGCCATAACAAACTCAAGTCTTTTCTAACTTAAAAAAAAAAAAAAAAAAACACCAAAAAACCTAGAGAAGCATTGAGCTCTCACCCTATCTCACTGCACCATTTTTACAAAAAAAAAAAAAAAAAAAAAAATGGCCTTCAAATAACTATCTGTGATTCTGGACTAGAGTGCACTCTTCAGCCTACAATATAATTAGGCTTCTGCAGCCACCACCTCACTAAAACTGCCCAAGACTCACCAGTGCAGTCCCAATTCCCAAATTCGTTTCAGTGTCAGAATATCTTTTGATACTGTTGCTCAATTCTTTAAGATTCTCCCTTCAATTCTCCACACGTCATTTCAGTCTCCTTTGCTGGCTTTTCTGCCAACTTATAAGTTTTCATTTTTTTAATGTTTAGTTTTTAGAGAGACCAAGCTTGCGTGAGTGGGGGAGGGGCGGAGGGTGGGGGGGGAACAGAGGATTTGAAGTGATCTCTGCAAACCGTGAGATCATAACCTGAGCCGAAGTCAGACACTCAATTGACTGAGCCAACCAGGTGCCCCTTTTCTGCCCACTTATAAGTGATGTTGTTTCCTTTTGCCTTCTCTCACGTCTCCCCATTTATCTACATATAGGCCTTCAGTTTACACCTGCTTGCTGATGACTCTTACGGCAAAACAAGATCTTTCCTCTAAACTACAAACTCAGATGCCAACTGGGCATCCTCACCAGGCAACTGAAACCCAACCACATCTAAAAGTTAATGAGTTATCTCTACTCTCACCCTGCTTTAACTCCAAAACCCACCTAGTATAATAACCCATGAGTCTTGTCAGAAGCCTCCTGCATTCAAAACCCAAATTCAGACAATGAATTCAGCAGTCTTGTTAAAACCTCTTCCTTTCATCCTGTGTTCTTCATTCCTACTGCTTTTGGCTCAGTGCATTCATTCTACAAATGTTTACAAGAGTACCTGCAACATGCTGTAGGCATGGTTAATGGGAGAGTTAACCCAAGAGGTACCAGATCTTACGGATATTACACTCAAATGAAGGTTAGGTAACAAACATTTTCAGAATCTAGTCTTTCACCACTACCCTTAGTGGATTAACCTCAGCAATGGGATTAGTTTCCAGTATGTAGCAGGTTGATACTTTTATATACTGTAGTTCTAGGAAGCACTTTCCAATGAAAATACAATATGGGCTCCGAAATCATCTTAAAATTTTTAGGTGTCTTTCTTTCTTTCTTTCTTCTTTCTTTCTTTCTTTCTTCTTTCTTTCTCTTCTTATCTTTCCTTTTCTTTTCTTCTTCTTTCTATTGCTTTCTTTCTTTCTTTCTTTTCTTTCTTTCTTTCTTTCTTTCTTGTTTATTTATTTATTGAGAGAAGAAAGAAAGGGAGGGAGAGGTTCCCAAGCAGGCAAAATTTTTAGGAGGGATGTTTCTTTCTTTCTTTCTTTCTTTCTTTCTTTCTTTCTTTCTTTCTTTCTTCCTTCCTTCCTTCCTTCCTTCCTTCCTTCCTATTTATTTATTGAGTGAAGAAAGAAAGGGAGGAAGTGGATCCTGAGCAGGCTCCAAGCTGCCATCGTGGAGCCCAACCCGGGATTTGATCCCATGAACCGTGAGATTATGACCTGAGAGGAAATCAGTAGATAGATGCTTAACTGACTGAGTCACCCAGGTGCCCAAGGAGGTGTATTTCTTAAAAGTAAAAGGAACAGGTGAAACAAATTTTAATATATTTCGATGTAAGTCATCATATAAAAACTATTATTACAACATGTATGAATATAAAAATTAGTGGAGATATTTTAGTGTTTGTATATTAAGTCTAAGAAATTCAGTGCATGTTACACATGACGCAAATTAATTCATTGCCAAATTTTCAATGGTTAAAGTAAAATGTAACCCCAAAACAAACTTGTATGGTAATAAAAATATTTCACTTTAATTCACGTTTAGCTTTTAAATCAATTAAACTTAATTCAAATTATGAAGTCAGTTTCTTAGTTGTACCACCCATATTTCAAGTATTAGATATGCAGTTATTTAAGGAAATCGGTTTACATGCAAATCTCATGGCTTTAGGCCACATTCCACAAGCACCTGGCTAAACAACAACATCACCCTGGGGTTTTTAGAAAACGAGATTCTAAACTAGCCCCTGCACAGTTCCTTTATTCTGAAGGTGGAAACTCTAGAAAGATTCAAACAGAGCATGGTAAGGGAACCTGGGAACCATTAACCACCAGAGCAAAATTCACATTTTTCAGTACAAGAAAGGCCTCCAAGATCCTAGCCTTGGCCAAATTTTACACAATGTATCTTGCACTGGCAGTATCCTCAGACCAACCCCACCCCCAAGTTTGCTTCCCCTTGGCTATTTTAGGCAGCCCAGTCTTTTCTCAAGTAGCAGTTTTTATAGTAAAATGCCCCTTAATCATTCAACCCTCCCCCATCCATTTTGCCCCCAAAAAAACCCCACCTACAATTAGAAGAAAGGTATCTGTAGAAATCAACTATTTTTGACAATCCCCCATCTGGTAAAAAACCAAGCATTTCGTAACCATCCCCCTCCCCACCTGCCCCCACTCAGATAAACCGAACACTCCTTCCTTTACTATCTCTGCATGGCCATTTATCATTATCAATTGATTGTACCTACTTATTTGTTTGCAATGCTGTCTCTTCATCCTGGACTTTAGTCCCCAGAGTACAGATCTTGGTGATTTGTCTTCTAGGCTCAAAAATGTGTTTTATTTTGGGGCACCTGGGTGGCTTAGTCTACTGAGCGTTCGACTTGGGCTCAGGTCATCATCTTACGGTTCGGGGTTCAAGCCCCACATTGGGCTCAATGCTGTCAGCCTCTCAGCACGGAGCCCACTTTGGATCTTCTGTCTCCCTCTCTCTGCCCCTCCCCCACTTGCACTCTCCCAAAAAGAAATACATATCAAAAACAAATAAATAATTTCTTTACTGTGTTTTATTTAGGGGACAAATGGGGAGATCTAAGTATACACTTGGTATTAGATAGTATTAGGGTATTGTACTAATGTATGATTGTATGGTATGACTTAACTTTAAAGATGATTACCTACATCTTTCCGATGGTTTGTACACATACAAAAACTCAGTTATTGGTGGTGTTCACTGCCATATTCTTTCAACTTGTTTTCTGTGTAAATTTTTTATTTAAAAAGCTGGATGATCATCTGAATAAAATATGAATGAGAGATACGTGGGTGGCTCAGTTGGTTGACCGTCCAATTCCAGCTCTGGTCAGGATCTCATGGTTCTCGAGTTTGTGGCCCACATTGGGCTCTGTGTTGCCAGTGCGAAGCCTGCTCCAGATCTTCTGTGTCCCTCTCGCTCTGCCCCTCCCCTGCTCACTCTCTGTCTCAAAACTAAATAAACTTATAAAACATAAATACATAATGAATAAGTACACAAATGAACTTAGAAGAAAAACACAGGATGCTTTAATCTGGGGAGACTTTCCAATTTAGCTTGTATTCATTTGTAAATATTATTTTAGAATAAAGGAATAGTTCTTCTTTTCTAAATGTCAATTTTTCAAATACTTGTTTTCAGAAAGTGCTGCTTCTGAAACCAGACACCTTAAGTAGCAGGATTGGTTAGGAAGTTATTTTATATAAACTTGTTCTAGTCTTTTCTTGTCTCCCGCAAAACCGTCCCCAGGATATAGCATCACTAGACTGACTCCTTTCTCATCCACCACCAGTCTGTATATAACACCTTTCCCCACAACCAGAGCTCCAGTTTTCTTCTAATTCCCCCGTTTTTTTAAAAAAAATTTTTTTAACGTTTATTTATTTTTGAGACAGAGAGAGACAAAGCATGAACGGGGGAGGGTCAGAGAGAGGGAGACACAGAATCCGAAACAGGCTCCAGGCTCTGAGCTGTCAGCACAGAGCCTGACGCACGGTTCGAACTCACAGAACACGAGATCATGACCTGAGCCGAAGTCGGCCGCTCAACCGACTGAGCCACCCAGGCGCCCCTAATTCCCCTTTTAATGCATGACTCAATCTTGGCAAGAAGAGAAACCCAGGTAAGCGCTTACAGGCAAAGTCATGAAGCTAGGAGCTACTACAAACCAATACAAGTTACCATCATGGGTTTACTCCTTTTTTCCTTCTTTTATTTCCATAAAATAAGTACAATGATGGAAATTTTTGCCCTATCTTTCTCTTTTTATTAGAAGTAATAATTTGGGGCGCCTGGATGGCTCAGTTGGTTGAGCGTCCAACTTCGGCTCAGGTCATGATCTCGTGTTCTGTGAGTTCGAACCATGCATCGGGCTCTGTGCTGACAGCTCAGAGCCTGGAGCCTGTTTCTGATCCTGTGTCTCCCTCTCTCTGCCCCTCCCCTGCTCATGCTCGCTCTCTCTCTCTCTCTCTGCCAAAAATAAATAAACATTAAAAAAAGCTTTAAAAAAAGAAGTAATAATTTAAGTGGCACCTGAATGCCTCAGTCAGTTAAGCATCCAACTCAATTTCTTCTCAGGTCATGATCCCATGGTTCATGACTTCAAGCAACGCGTGGGGTTCTGTACTGACCACATGGAGCCTGCTTGGGATTCTATCTCTCACACTCTCTCTGCCTCTCTCTCTCAAAATAAATAAATAAACTTAAATAAAAAGAGAGGCGCCTGGGTGGCTCCATCAGTTAAACGTCCGACTTCAGCTCAGGTCATGATCTCACGGTTCGTGGGTTCGAGCCCTGTGTCGGGCTCTGTGCTGACAGCTCAGAGCCTGGAGCCTGCTTCAGATTCTGTGTCTCCCTCTCTCTCTACCTCTCCCCCGCTCACACTCTGTCTGTCTCTCTCAAAAATAAATAAAACGTTAAAAAAAATTTTTTTTAAATAGAAAGAAATAAGTGATAATTTAAAAATATTTTGGGGCACCTAGGTGACTCCGTCGGTTAAGCATCCGATTTCGGCTCAGATCACGATCTCACGGTTTGTGGGCTTGAGCCCCGTGTCGGGCTCTGTGCTGACAGCTCAGAGCCTGGAGCCTGCTTCGGATTTTGTGTCTCCCTCTCTCTCTCTCTGCCCCTCCCCTGCTTGTGATCTGTCTCTCTCTCTCTCTCAAGAATAAACATTAAAAATTTTTTTTAATAAAAATATTTCTAGATTTACATGTTTCTTTAATAAGAAAAATAATTAAGAAACATGTATAAGAATGTTTATGGAAAGACCTGTTTGAGCTGCATCATAACAGCAAATACTTCAAAAACAATACAGGACTAGGTGAAAAAAGCATGGTATGGTATGTCTGTATAATGGAATTCTAGGTAGCCAATGAAATATCATGTACCGAAATGGCAAAGGGTCCAAAACATTTCATGAGAAGAGCAGTTGAAGAGGAACATGTAATACAGTTTTCTATGTGTGTATGTGGGGATGTCTGGGGAGAAATCTCTAAGTGTAGATTTAAAACAACCAAGGGGCATCTGGGTGGCTCAGTCGGTTAAGCGTCCGACTTCAGCTCAGGCCACAATCTCACGGTTTGTGGCTTTGAGCCCCACATTGGGCTCTGTGTTGACAGCTCAGAGCCTGGAGCCTGCTTAGGATTCTGTGTCTCCCTCTCTCTCTGCCCCTCCCCCACTCACACTCTGTCTCTGTCTCGGTCTCTCTCTTTCTCTCTCTCAAAAATAAACATTAAAAAAAATTAAAAACAACCGAAGAGGGGGCACCAAGCTGGCTAAGTGGGGAGAACACTCAACTCTTGATTTTAGGGATGTGAATTCAAGCACCACATTAGGTGTACAGATTAATCATAATAAAATCTTAAAAAAAAAATAAAAAATAAATTAATAAGGGGCACCTGGGTGGCTCAGTTGGTTATGCATCAACTCATGATTTCGGCTCAGGACGTGATCTCTCTGTTCGTAGGTTCCTGGGTTTCAGCCTGGAGCCTGCTTGGGATTCCCTATCTCTGCCCCTCCCCTGCTCTCTCTCTCTCTCTCTCTCTCTCTCTCTTTTAAACATGTAAGTATTTTAAAAAATAAATAATACAATAAAACATCTGAAGAGATACACAAAAAACTAGTCCTGAGGTTATTGATGTGAAATAAAAGAGATGGAAAGGACAGGAGAAAGAAAATGGGAATTGTAACATTTAGCACTTTGCTATTTAAAATTTTTTTCAACTAGTATCTGTTCCTTTTATATTTTTTAAATTATAAATGGATACAAAACTGAAAAACCAGAAAAGTACATCTGCCAAATTCCAGTATTAATTAATTTTCTATAAACAGAGGTTTCATTCCATTAATAATAAATAAATGTTAAGGATCTAAATAGGTATTTTTCCAAAGACTAAAATGCATATGGCCAACAGGTACTTGAAAAGGTGCTAATCATGATTCATTATCACAGAAATGTAAATCAAAAGCAAAATGTGATATTACCTTAATGAGGTAGTAGCATTATTCACAATTGTCAAGGTAAGGAATTGGGTTAACCGAAGTGTCTCCAGACAAATGAATGGGGACAGATAAATGGGTAAAGAAAACGTGTGTATATGTGTGTGTGCGTGTGTGCATGCACACATATTGGAATAGATTATTCAGCCTTTGTTTGCTTTCTTTTTAAAAATTTATTTTGAGAGAGAGAGAGAGAGAGAGAGAGAGAGAATCCAAGCAGCCTCCACACCGTCAGATGTAGAGCCTAACACAGGGATCAGTCCCAAGAACCATGAGATCATGACCAGAGCTGCGATCAAGAGTTAGAAAATCAACCGACTGAGCTACCCAGGTGTCCCTTATTCAGTCTTTAAAATGGAGGAGGAAATCCTGTCATTTGAAACAATATGGATGACCCTCAGAGGCATTATGGTAAGCGAAATATGTCAGAGAAAGACAAATATTGCATGGAAACACTTACACATGAAATTTAAAATTTTTAAAAGACAAACTCAAAGAAACAGTAAAAAAAAAAAGTGATTGCCAGAGACTGCGGGGGTGGGGGGGTGGTGGCCGGGAGTGGAGCAAATAGGGAGAGGTTGGTAAAAAGGGTACAAGTTTTCAGTTATAAGGTGAATAAAGGCTGTGGATCCAATGTACAACATGGTGACTATAGTTAATAACACTGTACTATATAATTAAATTTGCTAAAGGAGTAGAATTCAAATGTTCTCACTGAAAAGAAAAATTAAAGTTAAATCTGTGAAGTGACATATGTGTTACTTTGATGGGGGAATTCTTCCATGGTGCTATACATAAATCAAATCACCACATTACACACTTTAAATATCCAAATTTACCAGTTATACCTTAATAAAGCTGGAAAACCCTTAGTAATAATTTTAAATGTAAAACAATATAATCAATTTAAAAATGTCAGACTTGGGGCGCCTGGGTGGCGCAGTCGGTTAAGCCTCCGACTTCAGCCAGGTCACGATCTCGCGGTCCGTGAGTTCGAGCCCCGCGTCAGGCTCTGGGCTGATGGCTCAGAGCCTGGAGCCTGCTTCCGATTCTGTGTCTCCCTCTCTCTCTGCCCCTCCCCCGTTCATGCTCTGTCTCTCTCTGTCCCAAAATAAATAAAACGTTGAAAAAAAAATTTAAAAAAAAATAAAAATGTCAGACTGACAAACAATAATAATTCATAATATCTAGACACGAGAAACTCGTTACTCTTGGTTCAATTTCAAATTTATAGATGGCAGGGAGCCTGGTAGCTCCGTTAAGCATCTGACTTCTTGATCTAGTTTCCTGAGATGGGAGCCCTGCCACTGGCTCTCTGCTGACAGGGTGGAGCCTGCTTCGGATTCCCTCTCCCTTTTTCTCTGCCCCTCCCCTGCTTGCACAAATGGGTGCAATAAATAAATAAAGAAAGAAATGGCAGTAGTTACCAAAAATTTAAATGTATGCATCAAAGCATATTCTACTTTTGTTTATATTTCTCCGAAATATTTTTGCCCCTCCTATGAGTTTGAACTCTCTTTCCTTTAGAAGTGTCCCTTGTGCGTAGTATATCACTTAATTTAGACTTTGTTTTATTTCCCTAATCTGAAGCATGTCTTTTAGATGGTGGTTATATTTTATAGACACACTGTAATAATAAGTGTTTGGTGCTGGTAGGTTTTTTGCTAAATGGGTTATTTTTCTTTTTATTCTCTTTTCCTCTATTAATTTAAAAGACATAGACTCTCTTTTACATTTACTACTAATTCCTGTCATGTCTTTAAATATTATTAACTCCATATTTCTCAATTTATTAAAATGATAATGGATATCTACTTAAACTGATCCAAAAAGGAGCACACAGTAAATTAATATGAAAAGAACCAAGGTGCAAAGAAGCAACATGGCACAGTCTAATTTTTATAAAACAATAAATGTTAGTACGGTCATAGGACATTTATCATATAAGACAATTGTTAACACTAGGTACATCTGGGTAAGATGGGAGAAGTAAATTTTCCACAAGAAATAAATTTACAATTAAAGAAAACGAGAGGCTCCTGGGTGGCTCAGGAGAAACAAACTCACGCTCCGTTTCTCTCTCCCAAAAATAAATAAACATTAAAAAATAAAATACAATAAAGAAAAAGACACTTTCTACCATGGGGGAGGGAGGCTCGAACTCACGATCAAGAGTTGCATGCTCCTCTAACTGAGCCAGCCAGGTGCCCCATGAAAAAGATACTTTCTTTTTTTAATTTTTAAAAAAAATTTTTTTTTTCAACGTTTTTTATTTATTTTTGGGACAGAGCGAGACAGAGCATGAACGGGGGAGGGGCAGAGAGAGAGGGAGACACAGAATCGGAAACAGGCTCCAGGCTCTGGGCCATCAGCCCAGAGCCCGACGCGGGGCTCGAACCCACAGACCGTGAGATCGTGACCTGGCTGAAGTCGGACGCTTAACCGACTGCGCCACCCAGGCGCCCCTCTTTTTTTTAATTTTTAAAAAATGTTTATTTATTTTTGAGAGAGATACAGACTGACAGACAAGAGCGAGTGAGGGGCTGAGGGAGAGGGAGACACAGAAGCCAAAGCAGGCTCCAGGCTCCAAGCTGTCACAACAGAACCCGACACGGGGCTTGAAACCACAAACCATGAGATCACGACTTGAGCTGAAGTCAGACGCTTAACTGCCTGAGCCAACCAGGTGCCCCCAAGATACTTTTAATAAGTGTCTAGAATGTAACCTGCTTGGATTCACATCATTTGGAACAAAACACCAGCACATATCATCGTTTCATGTATTTCATAGTGCAAACAAACTGCCATAGAGGGCACCTGTGGGGCTCAGTGGTTTAAGCATCTGACTTCAGCTCAGGTGATGATCTCACAGTTTGAGTTCAAGTCCCGAACCAGGTGAGCGGGAGCCCCGTTTCTTTCTCTCCCTCCCCCACCTCTCTGCCTCTCAGTCACTTGCGCGCCCCCGCCCCCACCAAAAAAAAGCCACTGATAAAAATGAAGCCATTACAAAAAACCTCACTGAAGTTATATCATTACTACCTATGCAGAGGCCACTGTGTTTTCCCTCATCATCTTACGTATTTCTTTGACAGTTATGAACAGACAAATTCAAATCTGGGACTATATTGCTTTTTAAATCTTCATAAACACCTTAAACATCCTGGAATATAAATCCAATGAAGAAAAAGGGAAACAAGAATCAGAAAGGGGCACAATTCAGAATTCCACAGTTCCCAAAAGACCGGTGTGATACAATAAAACAGAAAATCACACACTTTAAAACCATACCACTGAGGACAGTTGTAGAGACTGACATAGATGAGCATAAGGCTTTTAATAAAAATAAACAAAGAGAACACCAGAAAAAAAAATGTCTCCTAGTCTGTGAACATTGACTTTCTGTTGCCACTGAATTTTTCTCACCTTTTATGAATTTCAAAGCTACAACCTGACCCTAAAATACCTCTATTCTGTTCCTCACTGGAAAGCTGCCAGGAGAACTTTTGTGGCCTGTTCTTAAGCCATTCAGATGCTTGCTAACAAATGATATGACAGCCATAGAAACTAACAGAACTGTTGAGAACATGAGGCTCCAGGCATGAAGGAGCCTTAGCAGATGTTGTTATACATTTGGACATTAATAATGAAGCAATTCCTACAAGGCCTCTTGGTATTATACTTGCAAAACTGATTCAAACAAATCAGCTCGGGAAAGAGCAATCAGTGGAGCTAAAAGCTGGATTAAATATGGTAAACAAAGGAGCCTTGCCAGGGGTGAGCAGAACTTGGCTAGGAGAGACACAAATAACATCCTAAGACCTACTAACTCTAACAACGAATTGAAAAACACAGAAAAGAGTCACGTTGGGGCCAGTGATAAATTTACAGCCAATGCTACAAACCAATGCAAGGGAGAAAATTTCAATAACATTGTAAATGAACACAAAAGTATGGCAATCATTTCACAATAGATATATATACCAAATAATCATGTTGTACACCTTAGACTTACATGGTGTTATATGTACAGTATGTCCCAGTAAAGCTGGGGAAAAAATAAATTTGAAAAAATTCAAATAAAGTTCAATATATTTTTTTTTTTTTGTATAATATTTCAGAAACTGTGGAAATAAAGACAGGTAGAGAATTCATTTCAAAAGATGGAAAATGTCTGGGGAAGTATAAACCAAGGCTGAAATTCTAGAGGAAGTGTGGAAAAGATCAGGCAGAAAATTAAAAGCAAAGCAGTTGGTTCTAGAAAACAACACAACTACACCAGCAAATGCAATAATCCCCTTTACACAACCCAAGAAAAAGTCACCTTGAGCTATAAACTTACTCATTATTATGTTTAGTTCTAAGAGATAAGAAGCCAGCTACACGAAAGTGATGGAAACTATCAGGCCTGGCGTTTTTACATCACATACACTGCAGTTCCATACCCCTTACCCTTTGCCTGGGGTGCCCGCTGGGTTTTACCAATTATGCGACAGATACACCAGAGGCTAAACATGCGCTGATATAAAACCCTTACCACACAAGCTTAGTAGTTAAGTAAGTTATGAAGTGACCATCTGTGTTTTCTGCTTAAGCAGATGAGAGGATCTCAAGGTTAGAAGAGACCTTCAAGGGCATGGAATCCACCTCCTTATGCTAGGCACAATACCTCTATTAAGTGATTCATCAGTATTTGCTTAAGTACCAAAAGTAACAAGAACTACCTCTCAACAGAACAGTATGTGGTTTCTTCCTACTCCATACTCATCAATCTTATTTTTATGCTTGGAACCTGACAGAGCAAGTCTTCCTTAACCCTTTAATTACCGATTTGTGATGGAGTACAGCCCACAGAATAAAATAAGTAGCTCTGAGTCCATACTGAGATAAATAATCGAATAAATAAGTGGGAGAAGAGGGACAGTGCTTTCTTACAGTACAATTTCCATTAACAGATGGAGAGGAATGGTAGAAACAGAAAATGACCATTTGGTAAGCACCACGTTAATAATTCTTGGGAGATGGGGCGCCTGGGTGGCGCAGTCGGTTAAGCGTCCGACTTCAGCCAGGTCACGATCTCGCGGTCCGTGAGTTCGAGCCCCGCATCGGGCTCTGGGCTGATGGCTCAGAGCCTGGAGCCTGTTTCCGATTCTGTGTCTCCCTCTCTCTCTGCCCCTCCCCCGTTCATGCTCTGTCTCTCTCTGTCCCAAAAATAAATAAACGTTGAAAAAAAAAATCAAAAAAAAAATAATAAAAATAAAAAAAAATAATTCTTGGGAGCAAGAATCATGTATGAGTACTAAATAAAATCAGTGGGTAAAATTATGAAGGAAAGCAGGATATTTTCAGAGTGTCCAAGTACCTCCACACAGGATACTTTTAAGGAAGGTCCACTCCCACTATGGAGCCCAAAGCAGGGGTAGAACTCATGACATTGAGATCAAGACTTGGACCCTTAACTGAATGAGACATGCAGCGCCACCACCCCCCCCCCGCCACCACCCCCCCAAGATAATTTTAAAATATTTTTAAGTTTATTTATTTATTTATTTTTAAAAGTTTATTTGTTTGTTTGTTTAGAGAACCAGTGGGGGAAGGGCAGATAGAGATGGGGACAGAGGATCCAAAGCACACTCTTGAGATGACTGAAGACAGCCTGATGTAGGGCTTGAACTCCCGCCCCTATTTATTTATGTTTTGAGAGAGAGTGAACAGGGGAAAGACACAGGGAGAGGGAGAGAGATTCTCAAGCAGGCTCCGCACTCTCAACACAGAGCCTGATATGGGGATCATGACCTGAGCTGAAATCTGATGCTTAACCACCCAGGGTCTCCAAGATACTTTTTAATTACAAAGGGAAACAGTAATTTCATAGAGAAGAATCCTGGCAGACACCTAAGCCAAGAAATCAAAGTTAACTCAGACATGAGACCTGATATCATACACTGAGAAAGGCCCGTTGCTTCTGTTGATTCTTGCCAAAAATGCATATCCTAAATTTAATCACGAAAGAGCATTAAACAACCCAACTTGAGGGACGTTCTACAAAATAACTTATGAAGAGGGCACCTGGGTGGCTAAGTCAGTTGAGCGATTTGGTTTCAGCTCAGCTCGTGATCTCACAGTTCATGACTGCATCAGGCTCCATACTGAAGGTGAGGAGTCTGTGTGGGGTTATCTCACTCTCTTTCTCCCCTCTCTCTCTGTTCCTTCCCCTGCTGAATCTGTCTCTCTCTCAAAATAAATAACTAAACTTAAAAAAATAAATAACTGGCCAGGATTCTTTAAAAGTGCCAATGCCACAAAAGACTTTAACACACTGAGAACTATAGCAGTCTGAAGACTAAAGAGATGTGCCAACTAAATGTGATGAGGTTGGTTTTTTTTTTTTTTTAATGTTTATTACTTATTTTTGAGAGAGACAGAGCACAAGTGGGGGAGAGGCAGAGAAGGGGACACAGAATCCCAAGCAGGCTCCAGGCTTGGTGCTGTCAGCACAGAGCACAACGTAGGCCTTGAACCCACGAAGGGCAAGATCATGACCTGAGCCAAAGTCGAACACTTAACCAACTGAGCCACCCAGGCACCTCGAGAGAGAAAGAATCTTAAGCGCGTTCCATGCCAGTGCAGAGCCCAAGGCAGTGCTCAATCCCACAACCCTGGGATCATGACCTCAGTAGAAATCAAGCATCGGATGCTCAACTGATTGAGCCACCCAGGCGCCACTGATGATGAGAGATCTTAACTGAACCCTGCACCCCCAACAAAAGGACAGTAGTAGGGAAACTGGCAAAATTTGAATTAGGTCTTTAGAACAGTAAATAGTATTGTGTCAATGTTAATGTCCTAGTTTTGATCCATGAGATGTGAGACATTAACATTTGGGGATGTTGCTCAACATCACTCATCATCAGGGAATTTCAAATCATATCACTTCACATCTGTCAGAATGGCAAAAATCAACAACACAAGAAACAATAGGTGTTGGTGAGGATGTGGAGAAAAAGGAAACCTCATGCACTGTTGGTGGGAATGTAAACTGGTGCACCCAATGTGGAAAACATAAGTTAAAAAGAGAACTACTCTATTCCAGCAATTGTATTATTGGATATTTACCAAAAAAATACAAAAACACTAAACGAAAAATATACATTTACCCCTATATTTATAGCACCATTATTTTCAATAGCCAAATTACGGAAACTGCATAAGTGTCCATCGAGTTATGAATGGATAAAGAAGATATTACACACACACAAATACATACAATGGAATAGTATTCAGCCATATAGAAGAATGAAATCTCATCATTTGCAACAACATGGATGGAGCTAGTGTGTATAATACTATGTGAAATAAGTCAGTCAGAGAAAGACAAATACCACATGATTTCCACACACTTGGAATTTAAGAAATAAAACAAATGAGCACAGGTGAAAAGAGAGAGAAACCAAGAAACAGACTCTTAAAAAGAACAAACTGATGGTTATCAGTGGAGAGGTGGGGGGAGGATGAATTAAATAAGTGATGGGGATTAAAGAGTACACATAACATGATGAGCACTGGGTGATGTACAGAACTGCTGAATCACAATACTGTACAACTGACTGTAATATAACACCATATGTTAACTATGCTGGAATTAAAATAAAAATTTTAAAGATCATTTGGGGATGTTGGGTAAGTTCTTTGTGCTATTTTTACAGTATTCTTTACTTTTAATGTTTACTTATTTATTTTTAAGGGAGAGGGAGAGGCAGAGAGAGGGAGACAGAGAATCCCAAACAGGCTCCGTGCTGTCAGCGCAGAGCTCGACTTGGGGCTTGAACTCATGAACCGTGCGTGATAGCGTGACCTGAGCTGAAATCAAGAGTCAGACACCTTGAGCCACCCAGGCGCCACTATTTTTGCAATAGTGTTATAAATTAGAAATGATATTCAAATAAAAACTCAAAAATATTTACTTGTCATAACCAAGAGCCAGCCCATTCTCCTCTACCCAAGACTTCTCCACCCTCAAGGCTTCTATTGGAATTTTACACAGAAGGACTACTTTTTACAATATTCAGTGTACTAGTTGCTTCTCTTTAATCACAATGGTAGGGCTTACATTTTTTATTTTAATCAAAATTTCTTTGATTTTATTACATTCTTATTACAGGAAGAAAAAAAAACTGGCACATTAAGGAAAACCAGAAGAAAGACTCCAAATCATTTACTCAGGCAAAACTAAATTGTAGTCTGCCAGATCCTTTTTTATGTATATAAATATATTATATTTGATGCACTGTATTTTTAAAACAAAAACGAGATCTATACCATATGTCATTTTGTAACCTATTTTTTTCACTTAAAAAATATAGTTATATCTCTCTTAAAGACTAAAGCATACTTTTAAGACTCTAGCCAAACTGCTCTCCAGGAAGATAGTATCAATTTATTTTCAAAGTGCCATGTGTCCCATTTTAACTCCAACTTCCCATATTTCCTAATCTTGTTGTTTTACCTTTCCAAATTCATATAAAACAAAAATGAAAACAGAATCTTGATTCAGATGTTCAAATTATTGTAGAGGTTGACCATTTGAAAACTATTTCTTGAACATATTTATAGTTCTTCTTTTGTGATGTTGACTCTTTAGCAAGTTCTTTATTTTAAACTTCCAGACAATTCTTTCATTTTCTTTTTTTTTTTTTTTAACATTTATTTATTTTTGAGAGACAGAGAGAGATAGACCATGAGCGGGGGAGCATCAGAGAGAGGGGGGACACAGAATCCGAAGCAGGCTCCGGGCTCTGAGCTGTCAGCACAGAGCCTGATGTGGGGCTCGAACTCACAGACCGTGAGATCATGGCTTGAGCCGAAGTTGGACCCTTAACCAACTGAGCCACCCAGGCGCCCCTACAATTCTTTCATTTTCCATGACATCATAAACATCACTGATATTATTTAGGTGCTCTTATTTCCAAGTACTGTCATTATTATGGGATACCATCTATCTTAACTAGAAATTTGAACTCTGTTTAGACCAACTGTGAGCAAAATTTTGTACACTATCACCAAATATCCTGAACTTCAATTCCTCTTCTGTATGTTCTTCATTTCTTTTTATGAAAAAAATTTTTTAACGTTTATTCATTTTTGAGAGACAGAGACAGAACATGAGTGGGGGAGGGGCAGAGAGAGAGGGAGACACAGAATCTGAAGCAGGCTTCAGGCTCTGAGCTGTCAGCACAGAGACCGACATGGGCCTCAAACCCACAAACCATGAGATCATGACCTGAGACAAAGTTGGACACTTAACTGACTGAGTCACCCAGGCACCCTATTTTTTTATTTTTAGACAGAGAGTGAGTGGGGAAGGGGCAGAGAGGGTCACAGAAAGAATCTTAAGTAGGCTCTGGGCTCAGCATAGAGCCAGACGCATGGCTTGAGCTCCCAAACCAGGAGACCATGACCTGAACCAAAATCAAGAGTCAGATGCTAAAATGTCTGTGCAACTCAGGTGTCCCTTGACTCTACTCTTCATACTGTTATTACATATTCAATATTATAAGACAGATGCATGGATTATATACCTTTAAATATCTGTGCTTAGTTAAGTATGTATATTTTAATACTAACTATAATGATGGAAAACTAGAAGTCAATTCATTCTCCTGGATGATAAGGTTTTCTTCCAAAATTATTAACGTAACTTAATAATGTTATTTTAAAGTAATATAGAGTATATTTTTCAAAAATAAATAAAGATAATTATCATAGAGCCATATGATGGGTTAACAAGAATAGCCATCATTAGTAGGATTAAATAAAAAAATTCCTAAACCAAATGTTGGTTAAGATGTGGAGAAACTGGAATTCTCATAATTACAGTAGAAGTATAAAATGATACATTCACTTTAGAAAATTGCCGTATTTTTTAAAGTTTATTTTATTTATTTTGAGAGCAGAGAGAATGTGTACACACACAGGGTAGGGAAGAGACAGAGAGAGAGTGAGAGGAGATTCCCATGCAGGCATGGGACACAGAGCCCAACACAGGGCTTGACTGCATGAACCATGAGGATCATGACCTGAGCCAAAATCAAGAGTTGGATGCTTAACTGACTGAGCCACCCAGGTGCCTGTGGCAGATTCTTAAAATACTAAACATATACCTCCCATGACTCAGCAATTCAACTCCTATTAAAGAACTGAAAACACATGTCCACCAATAAAACCCTTGAATTATATCTTAATAAAGCTGTTAAAAAAAAAAAACAACTAAGGATGTTCAAATCTACCTACCTACCCAGTCCTGAGTGAAAGAAGCCAATTTATTCTATATAATTCCATATGCAAAAAAAAAAACAAAACTAACCTATGATAACAGAAAACAGATCAGTAGTGGCTTGGTGGGGCTGGGGCGGGTGGTGTAATATTGACTAGGAAGAGGCACAAGGGAGTTTGCACAAGGAAATAGAAATGATTGGTATCTTTCTATGCACTCATCAAAACTGCTTGAAAAGGGGGCGCGTGGGTGGTTCAGTCCATTAAGCGGCTGACTTTGGATCAGGTCATGATCTCATGGCTCATGAGTTTGAGGTCCATGTCGGGCTCTGTGCTGAGAGCTCAGAGCCTGGAACCCATTTCAGATTCTGTGTCTCCCCCTCTCACTGCCCCTCTCCCACTCTCTCTCTCTCTCAAAAATAAACATTAAAATTAAAAAAAAAAAGCTGCCTGAAAAATATATGTGAGACCTAAGTATTTCAACGCACATAAAGTGTATTTCAAAAATACCAATATAAAAATGAACAAGCTGATACATCTGTATATACATGACATATATGTGACTATGGATACACTTGTATGTCTACAGACTACATGTGGAAAATACTCACAAAACTGTTAAGTGTATGTACCTCTCAGATGTGAGGGTAAGGGGGTTAAAAGAAGGGAAGGACAATGAGTATATAGGACAACTTTGGGCTTTCCAGATATCTGTTTTAATTTCTTTCAAGTTTGTTCTTCTTTTGTAGTTTAAAACTATTTTAAAATGAGTTCACTAGATTTTCTTTTAAATCATACTGATCTTTGCATTTCCTTATTTAACATAATTTTGACTATACTTTGATGTTTCCACCAGATCATTAGCTGTACACAGGATTGAAGTGTAATTTTGCTATTATTATAACCTATTAATTCACTCAGAGGTAATTTTCTGAGTTTTGTTTCTTATATATATCCTGAAGGATGTTTAATGTAATTTGTTTCTTATCTGGTTCATAAATAAATAAATATTCTTTTTCTTTTCTTCAAAGCTCCTTGGTCCTAGATTGAGGGAGTAGGTTATCACTGATTGGTTATCTTCTATTTTACTTTGTCTCCATTTGAGCTAGACGCCTTTCTTTTGTATTAAGTTCTTGGTAAGATAGGGTTGTGGGGAAGATAAGTGGCGGAAAGGGCAAGATAAAGAAGGAATGAAGTCTAAGTCACATTCCCTTCGAATTCTATGCCTACTTAGCCTCATCATCCAGATATCTGCTTTTTCTCAACATCCCAGATACTATGCCCACATTTTACCACTACGTGGCCTGAGTCCAACTACATTCTAAACCAAAATAAACCATTTGCCTACACAGTGCAATAGGACATTAACTGGAGCCAGAGGCATTTTTCGTTCTTAACTAAAAGTTTTATTCATTTAATCTTTAAAACTTAAAATCTTTTAAATTCAACTGTTTTATGCCCCCCCCCCCAAAGTCAAAGTGCCTTAAAAGTAACAAAATATAAAATAGAATGTTTAGGTTAAAAATGGAGTGCATAATATTTCATCCAGACAGAAAGCATTAATGGATGCTAAAAATCAATGAAAAGTAGTACTAAAGTATCTCCACAAAAGATAACTACAAAAGCTAAGAGTATAGTATTACCTGGCAGATATCACCTTAACCAAGTGATCAATGTTAGGATCATAGTAATGGAACAAGTTGGCATCACGTGCCTCAAGATATGATCCACAGAGAAGAACACAAACTCGCTTCTGTGGCTTTCTCGTTAAAAATGCAGAACCTGAGGGGCGCCTGGGTGGCGCAGTCGGTTAAGCGTCCGACTTCAGCCAGGTCACGATCTCGCGGTCCGTGAGTTCGAGCCCCGCGTCGGGCTCTGGGCTGATGGCTCAGAGCCTGGAGCCTGTTTCCGATTCTGTGTCTCCCTCTCTCTCTGCCCCTCCCCCGTTCATGCTCTGTCTCTCTCTGTCCCAAAAATAAATAAACGTTGAAAAAAAAAAAATGCAGAACCTGAATCTAATCATGAGCAAACATTGAATAAATCCAAACTAAGTGACATCTACAAGAATAACTGACCCATATTCCTTGGAAACATCGGATTTGCAAGACTAAAGAAAAAACAACTGAATGCAATGCATGATCTGAGATTATCTTTTGATATACACTACATTAAAGACAATTGGTGAAATTTGATCAGTAGATTAGATAAGGAGAGTATCATATCCATGTTAGTTTACTGATTTTGATCTTTGTACTATCATTATATAAGAAGAGGTCCTTGTTTGTAAGAAGTACACATTTTAGTATGTCTGAAATGTACTCTCAAAGAATTCAGGGGGAAATCCATGTATGTGGAGAGAGAGATAAAGCAAACAAGATAAAACATTAACATTTGGGAAAACTTGGTGAGGGGTGTATGGGAATACTTTGAACTACCCATAGCTTTTCTGTTGCTTGAAATAAAAAAAAAAATTTTTTTTTAATGTTTTATTTATTTTTGAAAGGGAGACAGGGAGTGAGTGGGGGAAGGGCAGGGTGAGAGGAAGACAGAGTCTGACTCGGGGCTCAAACCCACAAACTGAGAGATCATTACTCGAGCTGAAGTCAGCTGCTTAACCAACTGAGGCACCCAGGTGCCCTCTAAAATTTTTAAAATTTTAGTAAAGTCCACAAGAAAGAAGTGGGAAGACCAGAGGCTTTCTCATTTCAAAGTGGAGCACATGACACTGCCTGACCTATGAATTTGATTGAGTTTCTGACTGAAAAGTCAAATTGGAAAACATTGCTTACATTGTCTTTCTGTGACCGTGGGCAGCATGTAACTTCTTCTTCACGGACAATTTTTACTAGAAATTATATTGAGCAGACATTAGCCTGTCAGGCCCTATACAACTGTATTATGTATCATAATGCATAGGACCTTAGGAAATGTGCACCAAGTAACTCAGCTTTCTGATGGTCCTAACTTATTTTAGTGAAGTGATCAAATATCAGAGGCTTTAAATAAACCCTGGACAGCTGGATTAAATTTCTGATGAAATGTTCTAACCTGCAGTGCAGTTATTTTACACCATCCATTAAGTGAGGGGATAAACTAGACTTCATGGGTAGGGTGATAAAATTAACATTTTGAAATAGTTTTTATTTATCTTAATCAAATAAACTTCAGATTTTTATAAGATTCATCAAAACCCTTACTTCAAGTCAATAATACTTTTGTAAGTGTTTCCCCATGGCTCTATAAATACTTTTACTTCATTTTTTTTCATTTCTTTATTTCAGTGCATCAATATTCAAGGTATCCATTCCTTGCCTCCAGTGTAGATGGAGAAGATCAAGTTAATCTCTGAATTTACACTTATTTTTTTTTTCAATGTGCTAACCTCTTATCAGAAATTTAAGATCCAATCCAGGAATCACTGGACGCTCTCCAACAGCTACATCTGGATTGGACAATCTACCGAAAACCTGAAATTTACTGCCTGTTACCCAGATTTCTTGACTGTCAAACCAAAACATTTTATAAGAATGTAAGAAAAGACAAGTAGTGTTAAAAGTCATCAGTCAAGAAAGAATACACATACACACAAAGGTAGGAAGACCAGAGAGACATAATCAAATGCAAGACGTGATCGAGGACTGATTGTAAAATCAGGAGGAATACAGCTAGAAAGGATTGTTGGGGGGGGGGGGGAGGATAATTGAAAAGATTTTTAGATGGACAGTATCTTAGATTAGACTGAATCAATATTAAATTTATTTAGTGTGATCATTGTATCGTGGTTACATTGAAGAATATTATTTTCTTAGGAGAGGTATGCTGAAGTATTTACAGGTAAAATGTCACATGTTCCAGCAAAAAAAATATATATATATATTTTTTTTTTTTAATTTTTTTTAACGTTTATTTATTTTTGAGACAGAGAGAGACAGAGCATGAATGGGGGAGGGTCAGAGAGAGGGAGACACAGAATCTGAAACAGGCTCCGGGCTCTGAGCTGTCAGCACAGGGGCCCGATGCGGGGCTCGAACTCACGGACCACGAGATAGTGACCTGAGCCGAAGTCGGCGCTCAACCGACTGAGCCACCCAGGCGCCCCATATATATTTTAAGTATATAAAATAATACAGATGTTCAATGTATTTTTCTTTCAACTTTTTTGTAGGCTTAGTTTTTCAAATAAAAATTAGACAAAAATTAATCAAATTAAATGTATTAGATATGTATTCTGATTTCCACAGCAATTCATTAACACAGACTATTCAGACCTGGACGGATGATTTGAGACAACACAGTTTCTCTTATACACTGAGATGTCACTATAGTAACATCTAACAGTTCCAACTTAACTGACTAAACTTAGGCCGTGATATGTATTAATTTGATCATTCATGAAACTAACATTTATTGAATTATAGGCACAAGGTATTACACTAAGATATCCTGGAGACCACAAAGTTAACTGCTGCTCTAAACCTAAAAGTTATGATTGTTCTCATAACAAAAACAATAATGATGGTGAAAGCTATCATTTATTGAAGATCAACTACATATGGGATAAATTAAGAAAATTAAAAATTATGCAAGCTGCCAAATAATCCTGTAGATTAGTTACTGCTCCCCTTCTACAAATAATGAAAATGTGTCTCAGAGAGTTCACTTAAAATTTCTTAGGTCATGCTTCAGATTCTACATCTCCCTTTCTCTCTCTAGCTCATCCCAGCTTTTGCTCTGTCTCTCAAAAATAAATAAAAACACTAAGAAAAAATGTTTTCTTAGGTCATATAGTAAATAGAAGAAGAAGCAGCAGAGCTTAACTCAGGGCTATGTGACATTAAAGGTCATGTACCTTCCTTTGGGTGCCGCTGATACAGGAGATACAGTTCAAATATGAACTGTAACTGTATGTTCAAAAATGAAAAGTAATCAAAAGCACTAAATATTTATGATATCAACATTTAAATACTCAGAAAATTTCAATATGTTTTTTCCTATTTTGTCTAAAGTAATTTTAAGCTTATTTCAAAAATTGAAAATTAGATAACTTTGTCTTTTTCTAAAGTAGAATGAATACATAGGATATTAAGTGAAAACATTGCTTTCTAAGAAAAAATACTTTCAGATATTTAAGATAATTTTTTTGATAATTTAGTGAGAACTTTATTATGTGACTCTTATCTGTAAGAAAACAGGCTTAAAAGATACATAGCCTGGAAACATCACTAAAACTTATATTCTGCTTCAGATGTCTTCATATCCATCTATCTTTGTCTCTGTACCCGAGGTTTTTTTTTTTTAAGTTTGTTTATTTATTTTGAAAGAGACAGAGACAGCACAAGTGGGGAAGGGGCAGAGAGCGAGAGGGAGAGAGAAAGAATCCCAAGCAGGCTCCCTGCAGCCAGTACAAAGCAGGGCTGGAACCCACTAAGCAGGGAGATCATGACCTGAGCCAAAACCAAGTCTCAGATGCTCAACAAACTGAGCCACCCAGGTGCCCCTGTACCTGAGTTCTATAATTCAAACTAATCATCAAGTGTGAGATTATTTTTCACACCGATGATATTCTAGCTTTATTAATAGAATACTTGATTCTATAATATATTTATAAATAAAGGGGGAAAGAGAAATTTAGTGCTTTCAAGGTTTAAAGTCTTATTTCTGGAGCACCTGGGTGGCTCAGTGGATTAAGCATCGGACTTCAGCCCAGTTTATGATCTCGTGGTTTGTGGGTTCCATCCCCACATCCGGCTGTCTGCTGTCAGCACGAGCACTCTGCAGATCCTCTGTTCCCCCCCTCTCTCTGCCCCTCTCCCACTTGCACTCTCTCTCAAAAATAAATAAACATTTAAAAATAAATAAATAAATAAATAAATAAACAAATAAATAAAGTCTTATTTCTGATATTCCTCATGATAAAAAGCAGAAATTACATTTTTACAAGGAAAGAAAAGGCTTTCTGGGATATAAGTTTATATATTTCTTTTTATAATTTTTTAAATATTTATTTATTTTTGAAGGGGAGGGTAGGGGCAGAGAGAGAGGGAGACAGATGATCCAAAGCAGGATCTATGCCCAACACCAACAAATCTGATGCAGGGCTCGAACTCACAAACCATGAGATCATGACCTGAGCTGAAGTTGGACCTTAACCAACTGAGTCACCCAAGTACCCAGGTGCCCAGGTTTAATGAAAGAATGAAGTGAATATGCTGCTAAGAAAATACACATTTTCTGAAAGACTCAATAATTTTAGTAACATACATTACACCTTCAGATATAATAATATACTGATAAATTACTATATGCCATGCTGTCTTAACCACTTTACATGTATTAAAAAAATTTTTTTAACGTTTATTTATTTTTGAGAGACAGAGTGACAGAGAATGAGCAGGGGAGGGGGCAGAGAGCGAGGGGGAGACACAGAATCCGAAGCAGGCTCCAGGCTCTGAGCTGTCAGCACGGAGCCCAACACGGGGCTCAAACCCAGGAACCACGAGATCATGACCTGAGCCAAAGTCAGACATTTAACTGACCGAGTCACCCAGGCGCCCCAACACTTTACATGTATTAAATAATTAATTTAACTCTACAACAATCCTATAACCTTATGTGGGTATGTTTAGGTGTGTACTGTATTTAAAATTAAATACACACAATATATAATACTTAAACAATTTAGTTATTTAAAATAACCTGGTCCCTATAATAAGTTTATTGTTTAACATCTGGTTCCTTAGAACCATGAAAAGAACATGTGTTTTAATCAAATTCATATGACATCAGTAATTTTTAAAAATAGATGATAAAACTATAGCATCTCTTCTCTTAAAATCTGTCACATGCAGAAAGTCCTGCTTTTCGTTCAAAAAGGATTCAGAGTCAGCCTTTAAAACAATAAATCAGGGGTGCCTGGGTGGCTCAGTCAGGTAAGTGTCCAACTCTTGACTTTGGCTCAGGTCATGATCTCGCGGTTCCTGAGTAGGAGCCCCACATTGAGCTCTGTGTTGGCAGTGGGGAGCCGACTTGGGATTTTGCCCCCCCCCCGCCCCCCCAACTTGTTCTCTATCTCCCTTTCAAAATAAATAAAAATAAAGCTTAAAAAATTTGAAAACTAAAAAACCACAATAAATCATCAGAACAAGTCAAAAAAAGATTCTATAATCTTTATTCTCTTGCTTAGGCCACTGTGGCAGGTAAATCTTATCATCAAATCTTTAAATAAACATTTTTAGAACATATTTTGGGCATTAAATTAATTACACTTGAAAATTAATTACAATACTAGTAACGTTTCGACAAAAATTTAATATTTTTTATTTAGCTCTTTTTATCTGACTCTTCAGAATACATTCTAGTCCAGCACTATCAAAACACAAACACAGTATCAAATGAGCATAAACATTCAAGAAACAAGGTATATATTCTTTTCTTAGCTAGGAAGAATTCAACAGATTTTTTTTTTTTTTTCTGGTAGCTTGAATGAAATTTTCCTCAAGCCCATTCACCCCACTTGGCTTTTATTCACTGATTCTTTGGGATCATTCCTAGAAATTACAGAATGAACATGGGCCTTGAGTCACTGGAAATGTACGTGCTCCAATAATAAATGAATGATTTGACTGTGTGTGAGCTTGGCTTAGTGAGAACCCAGCCCTGAAATCAGTCTGATCATCTCTGGGCAAAATGCTATATTACAATTTCTGGGTATGCAAACCAGAAGCCCCATGTGTGCCTTTGATCATGTGAATAAACACTGATGGATGAGCACACATCTTTGACAATTTTTGCCAGTTTATGACATAATGAGGAAAATAAGGACCATGTGTTGAATCATTAAACAAAATAATTAAATTTATATGACTGTCCTGTATTCTGAGATTATCTTCTTATAATTTATACGGATTTTTTAAAGCTAGTATTGCTTTGCGGATACTGTCATCACCCACTCTGAATTTTTTCCGCACTGCTCTATTATATTCAGAAGACCGGGATTCATTGCACGAGACTATGAAAGACTATCAAAATGGCATGCTTTTTTTCCTGAACAATGGTCAAGCTCCGCATGTGATCTATCACTTAAGTTTGCAACATGTTACTATAAATCATAGAGTGTTACATTATAACCAGAGTTAAGAAAAGTTTACTAATGATTTTTTTTTTTTTACTAACTGAAACAAAGTTGTAGATAAGTGTGCAGAGAAAATGTTTTAGTAACGTTGTTATCTTGTCTCCTAGCTTAATGGGTTTTAAAAATAAACAAGGTAACTCAATGATATCAAATTTGGTACTTTTTTCAGCACTAGTATAGGTAACAATTTACAAATGAAGTAAATTTCCCTAGCTTGGCATTTTGTTTGTTTCATTCAAAGCATGTACAATTTGTAATTTTTTCATTTGTCTTTAATTTTGTTTTGTTTTGTTTTTTTGCCTGCCTTCCCTAAGTAATAGTTAACCTCTATGAGGGCAGAAATAATTTTGGTCTTGTACACCATTGTAGTCCCAGTATTTAGTAAATGCTAAGAAAATATTTATTGGATATAAATGATGTTGTTCAGGAAACTGAACTTACTGAGCATTTACTATGTGCCAGACAATGACGGTACTAGATATTTTGAATGTCACTATGTCTTGCAAATCAAGACCATGTATGAATATGATTTATTATTTATTCTCCTTTTAAAACATAATTCCTAAAGACCTAAGAGTAGCTATATGTGAGTGTCTTCTTCTCCCCTAGTGAGATACATGTCTTATGTCCCCCCCACCACCACTTGTTCTTTTCCTTTATCAGCATCATCAAGGAAGGAAGGAAACAGTGAAGAGTAGGGCCTGCCAGTGTAGAAGCTAGCAGGAAGATCACTTAGCTTTCATCTTTTCTTTTCTAAATAATCTGTAGACAGTTTCCTGGTTTAATATCCACTGACATTTCTTTAAATTTGTTCACTCAGTTCTTCCAAATACTACTTTGATGATATTTTGTAACCAAATAGCTAGAAAATATCCCTTATTGGCCTAGAAAGAGTGTGTCTAATTACAGAAGGTATAAATGTGGCCCATGCTCAGGGATGCCCATACTTTTTATTCTGAATGATTTTAGATTTACAGGTAAGTTGCAAACACTGTATGGGGTTGCTTATATACACTTCACCCAGCTTTGCCTAATGTTACTCTCTTACATAATAATGGCTTTAGTCTATTTTTGACCCTACTATACTGTCCCTGTGGTCACTAGTGATGCTGAATATGTTCTGTTTGCCCCTCTAGGTCCATACTCCATCTTATACACCCTCTTACATGCCACAGGAGGTTCACTGGGACATATTTTATCCATATGCTCCCTTCCCTTTTGGCTTCTGATTGGATCCGCCAATGAAAGCAGCAAGAAACTGGAGGGCAGGGTATTTATTTCCAACCCCCCTACCTCCCGACCCAAAGAACTTTATTTCTGCAGAAACATCCCTTTACCAAATCCACAACAAAGCCCTGCGACATCTCTTCCACTCCAGTCATGCTTTATGCCTGGATACCTGCTCCCACACGCTGGTCTCTCCAGGCCTATGGGTGGTGAGAACTCTCTGCTGTCACTAACCCTGGGATGCTTTGACATCCCTAGATTTTTCCTTAATCTTACTTACGGTTCTTAAACAATTCCCTTTTTAAATTCCCCCTCACTACCCCCAAATAACTGTGCGATCTGATTTTTTTCCCAGGGACAATGATTGGTAACCTAACCAAAGTGATATTACTTTAAAATTGATTTTCTCTTAAGAAAATTTAAGGGAATATATCCTTTTACTCTGACACACCAAGTTGAGATTATTCATGTAAATGTTTCTACCAAACAGAGCTCCAAGTCATGCCATTCACAAGTGCAATTTTATGAATCAATCACTGAAATTACTTCATACGTTTAGCTTGCTCAAGAGTCAAGGAGACAATTACAGCACAGCCAATAAGCTGCCATGTATATATCACAGCAACTCTAGTGATAATCAATAGGGTTTCAGTTGGAACCTGTCCTCCAGAACCAGTGGGGGCAAGCATCTGTGCCAAGGCCCCCCCCCCCACCACCCCCATCATCTGATACCCATTCTGGCCATGAGTGCTTTGGACAGAAACTGTCATTTCAGTTAGAGGAAATTATCTCTCTCGGCAGGGATTGGAGGTCACATCTACAGTTTTAAATTATGAACTACAATAGAATAAATATGTTATCAACAGACAGTAGATTGCTTAAAAATTAGAGGTATGAGACATACCAGGCAATTTCAGCCCCACAACTGGATTCAATATTTAGTTGGCAAGTTCAGAGTAGGATGGACAAGCTTCAAGTCTGCACCCAATTTCCTTAATCAGACTCTTCACCTATCCAACTGCTTCTCCACAGATAATGAAAGTGAAGATCAGCGGGGATGCCTGCAGCATCTACCCTGACAAAGAGCAGGGGACCCAGGAGATCTGAAGATCTAAGAGGCCAGAGTCAAAGCAAGCAGACTGGATCTCTGGCACAATGCCAAATGCAAAGAGCCAATTACAAAAGGAGACCAAGTTGTAACCTGTAGACTCCCGTCACCACTCTCCCAGGTAGCAGCCTGCTGGAACCCTAAGTCCTCACCCATAAAACCTTAAACTGAAGGTTGTGCTCTTCCCCCTCCCTCCCTCCCCAAGTATGGATTCAGTTTTCCTAACATCTCCTTCAGGGTTGTACCATATTCTACTTATTTTACCCATATCAAACGAAAATCTGACAGCATTTTAGCATTTCTACTGTGGAGCGAAGAAACAAAGCTTTCTTTGGAGAACAAAATACATTACAGCCAACAGAAAACTGAAGAAAACATTTTAAAATGCCAACATCAGGGGGAAATTATTATTTTTTCCTTTAAGGGCATTTCCCTACTCTTGTACAACAATTGATAGATAGAGGAAAGTGAGCAACAATTCAGTTCTGCTTTCCGTGGCCCATGAAATTCAGCCACCCACAGGCATTTATTTTAAAATAAGTCAGAGTCCATTGCCATGATTCAAAAAAGCAACACACAGTATATTTACTTCTGAAATTTATTTCAGGTGACAAGACACCCACAGACTAACAAAATAAACATAGAATTAAATAGTATTCCCAAAGCCCAATTCTACTTCTTAGCAAAGGCAGATGATGCTTTAGCTACCAAGCTTAGTCTATATTAGTGTCCATGTAATTGACCTCTTTCTCCTATACCCTCATTCCACCCCCTGCAAATTTGAGAGCCATTTTAACAACAGCACTAAAACAATTTCTCACTTGAAGATTTGAAGACAAAACACCTAAGATGGATACACCCAACCCAGAAAGTGTAAGAAGAGATGAAGAAATATAATCAGGGCTTTTGATGATATTAATTCTATAGTTAGAGGAAGGGAAGGAAGTGAGAGGGGGTGAGCGAATCAACATGCAGAAGAAAAACAGGAGGGGTTAATTTACCCTGAAAATAACCAGTATTCTATTTGTCCAGGCCCAATGAGAATCTGTGCCAAGCAATTTCATTCATTTCACGGTGCCTAGAACACTGATGACTGTGTGGTAAATATTAAACAAATACTTGTTGGTTGATGAAAATGTACATGGCAATGCCATACACACACAGGAAACAGAAACTCAAGGTGGTCAGACAAATTTGAAAGCAATGCAAGGTTTGGTTCTCCATGGTAATAACATTTTCAAGGCACACAACTGGGGAAGCAAATGAGATAAAAATTTGCTACATCCATAGCTCAACATGTTGTTCCTCTTTGAGTGCTAAAACTTTATTTGCAAAAGAAAAGCTAAGATTAGGTTTAAAATATTTTTAATAATATATACATAATATAATTTTAAAGACCAGTTAAGTTTTATTGCTTAATATGTCTTTATGATTTAAAAAGGTTACTTGCTCAGGTTGGTTACATTTTAAATAGCAATATACCACTTGAAACCTTTAACACATAAGCACCCATTTACTGAACTAAAGCTAGCCTTGAACTTTTAGTAAGCCATATGCTTTTAAATTAACCCTTCTAAATACTGTACAAAGCTCATAACACAGACTGTTAGCTTATAGCTGAATTAGGTTACTACTAAATACTCATTAGGCAAACTATTGAAAATAATGAAACCATGCATATTCCTACAGCTCTATGAAGCCCGAAATTAAAAATGATACAGTGAGAATTTGGGATTAAGCAATTTGGCTGATCTCAATGGCTTACACATTTTAAGTTGAACTAAAACCTCTAAGGACCTTTTCCTCTGGAAAGAAAAACCACACATTTTAAAATAGTATCTAATGGAAGGTCTATTAAAATCACAATGGATCATAGCTGTCAACTTCAAATAGTGTCTCTCTCCTTAAGAGCTTAAGTTTACACACTGGTGCAACACCACAAATGCAGATGCTACAAAGGGATCTACAGAGGAAAAACAAATTTTATTCACAACACTTTGCATATAAACTTTTCCTTCTGGAGACTTGTGTGGGGTTGAAAATAAAGGATGCTAATATGCACATTATGCAGCACATCAAGAAAAGAGAAAACACTTTAGTTGAGTGAAAATTCATTTATCTACTGAAAATCCGGGAGAATTCACATCCACTGTACTGCAAATTTACTCCTAAGTGACAGAAAAATACTATATGAAATGGAAAAAAAAATTAAATATGATTTAATCAATAGCTGATTACCTTTAAAACTTTGGGCTTCTTTTCCCTCTGGGGCCTCTTGTTTTCTTTTATAACCTAAAAAAAATCAAATTGCAAAATGAGCCTCCGTTTAAGAAAAAAAAATTAGCTCCCACCCCCCCAAATTTTTTGGCTATTTCTCTAGAAAACTACTTATACCATTTAAAATCATCAACATGTTTGCTAGGCAGAACCTAAAGAGCTTATGTAAAATGTATACTTTAAAAGTCACTGAAAAAAAGCCTTGCATAAAGATGAAGTAGGGAAATACCCTTTTTTCCCCTTAAAGTCTGTCTTAATTAGCCTCTGCATTCTTCACAGCGAAGCCCACGAGGTAGCCATCTTGCTTGCTTCTGCAGAGGAAGCCTCTACAGTGGAACAGTTCTGCAAACTGCTTTTTGGTATTATTATCATGGTGTTTAAAGGCAGCCCTGGCCTGCCAGCACTGTAGACGTGCTGGGCATGCCTTTTGCAAAAACAGCCCCACAAAGAGTGCAGCCAATGGCAATGCAGAGCTTAGCAACTCCAAAGTGATCTTCTCTGCTAGCCTTCCTAGACAAAGGATCTCCTGTGCGGCTCCGCTCTCACCACAGGACACAGGCAGCCACAAGCTGCGACATGGAGTGCGCTGCAGAGGATCTGGTCGCGCCGAAATCACAGGAGGCTTCAGCAAAAACAATGCACACAAATCCCCCAGGTCTCCGCCATCGGATCGATGGCGGAGGCTCCCTGATTAGTAACCTCTTGGCGGCTCCGAGGGCAGGTCTGCGCGGGGGGAGGGGTGCGCGGCTCTGCCTCCAACGTACAGGAGATATAACTGAGCCGAGGGGGGCATTTGGGCTTGCTGAAACTCTGGAAGGTATTGTGCATTTTTACTTTATAAGGCAAGGCTAAATATTGGCGATATTTAAGGCAGGGAGGTTATGTGAGGACAGTGTAGGCTCAGCTGTTGGGCTGCGTGTCTCATTCCCCGGGAACCACACCTCTTTGCAGCAGGCGCTTTGCCCAGAAACACAGCAATTTGATTTCTGTCAATAAATGTCCAATGACAAAGGCGGATTAGAAAATACTAATGAAGCCACTTAAAAGGAAAAGGACAGGATGAGGACAAGGAGAAGGGGAGGAGTTTACAAAATATACTTGCCACTCTGAGTGGCTGGAGAAAAAAAAGACTTCTCTCTTGCTCTGCACATTTCTGGTGACCTTCATTTCCCAGAGAAAATTCCTACTATCCCAAGGTGGGCTCAAACCTTTGGGATAGAAGGGGCACCTTTGGCTCCTCTGTCTCCCAAGATCATCAGCTGTCACCGAGCATCTCCCGGTGGAGCTGCCAAGTGGGTCCCCACGTGGAGCCTGTCTGCGCAGCAGGCTGATGGTCAGTCGGGGCCACCCACTTCCCAGGAATTGGGAGCGAAGCCAGAGGTGGCACAGGCAGCCACCCACACTCACGCACCTGGACTGCCACTGTGCCCAGTGGGTGGTAGGCACTGGGAGAGCTGGGCACCAGAGCCAGAACTTGCCAGACCCTGAGAGTGGCAGAGCCAGAGGAGTTCAGCTCCCTCCCCTTAAGCCCCCTGGCCAGGCAACAGTGGCAGGAGAAAAAGAACCAAGACAGCTGCTGTGAGCTGGCAGGTCTCAAGGTCACTGCCAAAATGTAGTGAAGAGGCCAGTCACAGTCCCATCATAGCCACCTTGACAGCTGCACAGATCTTGGGAAGACAGCCTCAGCTCCATCCTCCCAGGGCCAAAGTTTCAGCAACACATTTAGGGGATTGGCAGGAGGGCCTCCCTTGCTGCTCAGCCAAAGATGGGTTTTCCACTTGCAGTTGGATTCAGAACAGATTCCCACAACCAGAAATCAGGAACAGAGCGAGGGCCGGAAGGCCTGTATTTCATCACCCTGGATTCCTAGCCTTTCGGTTTGCCACAAAAGCACGCTTTTCTTGTTAGGATGGTAAGTCCAACATGCACTCTTTTCCGACTTTAAACTACCTCTCTCTCACCTACCCACCCTCAAATTTTTAACAAATGTAAAAAGCAAGCCTCCTGGTAGCAAAACCAGTGGATTCTGACCTATCTACATCTTTCAGGGCAACTTCAAGCACACTGTGCCCACACCAAGAAGCTCTCTGTGGTGAATGAAGCATCCACAAAGCAGGTAGGAAAACAGGACATAATACAACAAGATTTGAAAACGGCCCTACATTTCTTTTTCTTTGAAGTTTGTGTGTGTGTGCATGATAAAATATACATAACATAAAATTTGCCATTTTAACCATTGATAAGTGTACAAATTTAGTAGCATTACATTCATTCACAATGTTGTGAAACTATTCCCCCCCCCCATCCATTCCCAGCTCTGTTTGATTATCCCAAACAGAAACTCTATATCCATTCCACAATAAGTCCTCATTCACCTTCTCTCAGCCCTTTCTACCTTTTATTTTGCCTTCTGTCTCTATAAATTTGCCTATTCTAGTATATCATATAACTGGTATCACACAATAGTTGGCCTTCACTTCATGTAATGTTTTCAAGGTTCATCCATGTTCTGAGATTGTCACAATTTCATTCCTTTTTTTTTTTATAAGATATTTTTTTAAGTTTGGGGCGCCTGGGTGGCTCAGTTGGTTAAGCATCCGACTTTGGCTCACGTCAGGATCTCAGGGTTTGTGAGCTGGAGCCCCGCATCGGGCTCTGTGCTGACAGCTCAGAGTCTGGAGTCCGCTTCAGATTCAGTGTCTCTCTCTGACCCTCCCCTCCTCACACTCTGTCTCTCTCTCAAAAATAAATAAACACTTTAAAAAAAGATATTTTTTTAACATTTATTTATTTTTGAAAGAGAGAGAATGAGCAGAGGAAGGACAGAGGATCTGAATTGGGTTCTGTGCTGATAGCAGATGTGGGGCTCCAACCCATGAACCGTGAGATCATGACCTGAGCTTAAGTGACTGAGCCAACCAGGCGCCCCAGAATTTCATTCCTTTTTAAGGCTCAGTAGTATTTCACTGTGTGTATATACACCAAATTTGTTTATCTGTTCTTCTGTTGATGTACATTTGGGTTGTTCCCACTTTTTGTCTATTGTGAAAAATACAGCTATGAACATGGGTACGAGTTATCTATTTGAGTCCCTGCTTTTAATTCTTTTAATATATACCTAGGAGTAGAATTGCTGGATCATGTGATAATTTTGGATCATATGATAATTTTAATTATTCAAGGAATCACCAAACTTTCTATGGTGTCTATACCATTTTACATTCCTGTCAGTGCATGCAAGGGTAGCTCTACATTTCTTAAAGTTCCTTGCATTTCAATTACAAATAATGCCTCTCCCCCTTGAATACTTGAATATAATTTTTAAAAAGTATCAACATTTTCCCAGCTTGATTGCTCAATATTTAGTGAAGTTGGCCATGATATATAATAAATCATATGTTGAAAATCAACCTATTACCTATGTGATCCATGTTCATCTCAATAAAACAAAATCAGGCTCCAAGTGTTAGGTGTACCGAAAATCCACATCAGTGAGAAGTCAGTCCCCTTTTTAAAGCCCCACTGACAGAATTTTCACTGCATGGGATACTCATGAAGTCATACAACACTGCACTTGGCAACCTAAGCAAACATTGGAAGTCTGTGTGCAGTGTTCTGCAAAATGAATTAATAAATAAAGCCAAAGCTCATCTCAACTAAATATGAGGGTTAATTAAAGTGACCAGAGCTAACATTGACTCAAAATAGCCAACTGATACTATACCATGAAGATCTGCACTTGTTTGAACACAGAATAGATTGGTAACCTGCATTGGTTGTGACCATCTGCTCTAAATCCTATACTTAGTGATTTGTCAGTCTCTCTACTCAAGGCTTAGGTGATGGCAAGCTTTGATGGAGAAAATAATCAGACATTGCTAGCTGAGAAATTGGAGGTCAGGAAAGCCATTCCCACTCTCTTATCACTCAGGGCAAAGTACACACCACTAGATTGTGTTGGAAAATGGCAGATCAGAAACTAAGAAACCCTGTGTTGTAGTCTTACTTACTACAGTAACTTGCTTTTGTCACTTAAGTCTATTTGTTTTTCTCACAAGAAATCATGGTTATTAAGTTGCATGAGTTGTACTTAATTTTGTAGTAACTTCTAGGCTCTTTCAAATATTATAAAATGGAATCTCTTTTCTCTTAATCCCATGATTGTAGGGGCGCTCAGTTAAGTGTCAGACACTTGATTTCAGCTCAAGTCGTGGCTCTGCATCAGGCTCCATGCTGACAGTGTGGAGCCTGTTTGGAATTCTCCCTCTGTCTCTGCACCCCTCTCCCCTGCTAAGGCTCACATGTGCACTCTCTCTCCAAATAAATAAACAAACTTAAAAATTTTTTTTGAAATCGAATGATTGTAGAACTAAAAGAGAACATCAGAGAAAAAAATTGAGTCTAACTACATTATTTCATAGATAAACTAAGGCTCAAAGAGAAACTTAATTCACACTACACAGGAAGTTAGAACTTGACTTGAGCTGAAGTTTAACTGTCTACACTGCTTTGTCTATAACTCCTCTTTGTTTTCAATACCCAACAATAGACATTGGTAAATATCCCCCAAATAACTTTTAAGGTTGAAACATCTTCAAAACTACACACTCTGGGAGCAGGGGGCCTGGGGGACTCTCTTGGTTGAGTGACTGACTCTTGCCTTCCACTCAGGTCATGATCCCAGGGTCATGGAATGGAGCCCCACATCAGGCACTCTGAGTGTGGAACCTGCTGGGGATTCTCTCTCTCCCTCTACCCTTCTCCCCTGTTTGCACTTTCTCTCTCTCCCTCTCTCTCAAAATAAATAAATTAATTTAATTTAATTTTAAAAAATGTTTAAATTTTTTTAATGTTTATTTTTGAGAGACAGACAGAGAGAGAGAGAGAGAGAGAGAGAGAGAGAGCGCGCACAAGCCAGGGGAGGGGCAGAGAGAGAGGGAGAGACAAAGCAGGCTCCAGGCTCTGAGCTGTCAGCACAGTGCCTCATGTGGGGCTCAAACTCACGGACTGTGAGATCATGACCTGAGCCAAAGTCAGATGTTTAACCAACTGAGCCACCCAGGCACCCCTAAAAAAATTTTTAAATGCAAAATCCTACATACTTCGTAGTGGCTCATATTCCTAGAAGACTGGTATTTAAATGAATATTACATTAAATGTGCTTTTAAAAAAATAAATCTTGTGCCCTCAGAGATAAATTTATGAATAGTTTTAAAATTCTACTTCTTTTTCTAAGCATAAGCCATTCTGCATCCATAAGAAACTAGACATACAAACACCACCTAGGAGGAATTTTCTTCTAGGTTAATCTCAGGAGTGATCATGCTTTCTCAAATTGGACACCTCTGTAGCACAAAATCCTTCCAGTATTACCCCACTCCCCTCTCCCATAAAATCCTTCTATATTTCTTTTCTTATACATTGTTGGGGGAGAGGGGGTCATAGCTTTTGTAGTGATACCTGGGTAAAGATATTTTAAGTACCGTACTTTATAAATTTCCAATCATTAAGAATAAGAAAAGGATGGCTCATATTGCTCACAATTCTTACAGAGATCTTAAAGTTAGCTTGGTTTTATTTCTTGTGAGACACAGAAACCTTAGGTTAATGGGAGATCTTCCTGGGTGATTGGGTAAACAATAATAGTCTGGGTATAGGTGGCTGATCTCCTCACACAGCCTTCCCTGGCTTCTTTCCGTCCCCCACTTCCTTCCCTGAGGCTTATCTGCAGTGACCCTTTTTTCCTTCTAAGGGGCCAGGTCTACATAGGGTCTATCCCATTCCCTCTAGCAGTCCTGCTTAGTGCTGGTAAAAGTAACTGCTTTTTGGGGCCCTTGGGTGGCTCAGTCAGTTAAGCGTCTGACTCTTGATTTCAGCTCAGGTCATGATCTCACACGGTTAGTGTGTTGGAGTCCCACATTGGGCTCTCTGGGTGGTGCGGAGTCTGCTTGGGATTCTGTCTCTCTCTCTGCCCCTCCCCTGCTTGCTCCCTCTATCACTCTCTCTCAAAATAAATAAACATTTTAAAAATTTTTAAATAAAAAATAAATAACTGATCTTCAAAAATAAGAATTAAGGAACAAGTGAATGATGGTCTTCAATAATTGCCAAGGGAGAACTGTTGTCAGTGAGGGGAAGCAGAGATAATGCCAGAGATTAATGGGGCTGAAATATCACCTCTCCCTAGTTTCTCAACAATTCTTAATACTAACTTCAAATTGACAAGCTTACTCCATTACAGTCTAAAGCCATAATTTGGACACAGAAATCCAAAAAGAGTATCTATAGGTGCTTGTCAAAAACAAATCACAAAGGATGCTGATATTTAGAAAATGTCCCTTTTTGTGAATGATATATTGAAATTTGCTTCTTATTATTGCTAGTCTGTCCTGTGTATTTTATATCAATAATATCTTTAAAAAAGAAAAAAAAAGGAAGCTCTCTATCTTTGGGCTCCTTCTCCACGTGCTAGAGAGCTGACACTAGATAGCACTGAACCCTCAGTTTTTAGATAATCCTATTGTCTCATCAAGTCTAATAGCAAAATCATAAAAATTCAGTTTCTCTGAGAAGCTCTAATCATTTTACATACACACAACTTCTTTCTTGAGGTTTAGATCTAATTATCTCCCAAGCTTAACAAAATCTAACTTAAAATTGTTGAACAACCTTAAAAAACTCCACATCCAAAAACATTTTCTTTGAAACTTGTTAATTCATTTTTTATAATGAACCTTTCCATTTAAATCTTTAAATAGCTTAATAATAATAACAAAAAATAAATAATCAAAACCCATACGATGACTTCATAAATGTTGGGGACTTCCAATATGCAGAAATGGTGCTAGGCCTGGCCCTCAGAACCTAACATCTCAAGGGGCGCTTGAGTGGGTCAGTTAACCATCTAACTTCAGCTCAGGTCATGATCTCACCTCTCATGAGTTCGAGGCTCATGTCAGGTTCTGTGCTGACAGCTCACAGCCTGGAGCCTGCTTCTAAATCTGTGTCTCCCTCTCTCTCTGCCCCTCTCCCACGCATGCTCTCTTTCTCTCAAAAATAAATAATTGTTAAAAAGAATTTAAAAAGAACCTAACATCTCAGGAGAGACACAAACAGACAATCATGATGCAGTATAGAATGGGGATGAGCCCAGAAAAGCTATGAAAGAGAAGTCTTCCCAGAGGAAGTGACATTTCCACTGAAACCTAAGGAGGATAAGCAGGAGTTGGTGACATTTAGAGGGAGAGAAGAAATGTATGTGCCCCCGATGAAGGTTCACAGCATGTGCAAGGACACTGGCAGCACTATGGCTATGGAAAGTCACACTGGAGCGTGGCTGTGAAGGAGCTAAGGGGACAATGAATATAAGAGGCACATGGATAGATGTAATCAGCTTTTAATTCTCTACTTTTCCAGTTTGAAATGTTACTTTTTTTGTACCGTTTTCCATAATTAGTCCTTTCAAAAGCCAACAATGATGCTCCTATTAAATTCATCATCACAAATAACAGCTACTTTTTCAAAGGAAGAACTAAGGAGGGGTGATTGGTTTGTCTTAGATCTGAAAACCCTTACTTTTCAACTAGAAATCACCCTTGTATAACTAAGTCTCCTAATCAGAGAAAAGTATATTTTGAAAATGAACGTATGCAAAATTTTTTGTTGAGACAAGATCAGTTATTCAAGAAAGGATAACTCCTTTAGTTCTTGAACTCATTTCCTAGAGTTTCACACAATCTATGGAGAAATGTATTTGTCTGCCTAGAAATAAGTTATATTCTTTCAGCAGGGCAACTACCGGACAGATGTTTTTGATGTTTGGAGTAAAGGGTGCCCTTTGTTCATCCCGGTAATGGAACAGAGAATAGCAACTATATTGGAGCCACTTCATACCTTTGGTGTTTCTGATTTAATGAATAATTCTTTTTCATGGAACTTAGCTCAGGTTGAGAGAAGACAGGAATTACCACTTTTTTCAGGGAGAACCAAAAAATAAATAAAACCAAAAAACTTGCCATTGAGCCTGTAATATTTTTATAATAGTAGAATGCCTAGAATTAATTTTTCCCAAAGTCTGGTTTTCCTGACAGCCAAATACTTATTCAATGGACACATTAGTTCTTATGTAACATAATAAATAGGGCACCTGGGTGGCTCAGTTGGTTAAACATCTGATTTCGGCTCAGGTCATAATCTCACAGTACCTGAGTTCGAATTGCACGTCAGGTGAGCTCAAGCCCCACTTTGGGTCAACAAGAACCCTGCTTCAGGAGAACCACACTTCTCTCTCTAAATCTCTCTCTCTCTCTCTCTCTCTCTCTCTCTCTCTCTCAAAAATAAATAAATAAATAAATAAATAAATAAATAAATAAATAAGACAAAATAAAATGTCCTCAAGGTTCTTCCTACTTCTTACTACGTCCTCAGTTCTTCTAACTTGGCACCACTTCTGTGTTTGAAGGTGATCCTTTTGAACTTTTGCAATATAAAGCCCTTTAGGAATACTTTGTGAAGTCCGGAGAAGATATACTTGCCGTAACAAAAGAACAAAAAGGTTATTTTCATCACAGTTCACCTTAGAAATCAACAGGTATAGAGCTCAAGCTTGTAGCTGTGCTAAATGTGCAGATTTAAATAAAAAAACTTGCATATCTTTATTAGGAATGTTTTAGCATAAATGATTATAATAGTGTTTCCATAGATACTTTTTTCTTTTTTTAAAAAGATTTATTTTTAAATAATCTCTGTGCCCAATATGGGTCTCAAATTCACAACCCAGAGATCAAGTTGCATGCTTTACCAACTAAGCCAGCCAGGGGCTCCCATAGATACTCACTCTTAGTGACTACTTTAAAAAATGCAGTTTCCCCCAAAATGTGTTTGATTTACCTGACTTCCGAATACTTATTCAATTGCCTCTTGTTTAAAAAAAAAAAAATGGTTCTTAATGTTTTACTATTATTTATAAATTGTGAATGCCCATCATTAACTCTTTAAACTGCATCATTTGAGAATGAGTCAAACTGCATTCACTGATGCTGTAATTAAAATTTTAACTTTATGAACATAAAGCCATATTTTATAGGGCTACTTTTTGCTTCATCATAATAAATGAAGTGTTAGTGGGTTTGGGGGGATTAAGGATTGCTATACACACCAATTCTCTTAATCACTAACTATGCATGTAATAAAAGAAAATTACTGTAGACGTCTTGAAAAGAAAGTTTTGGGGCACCTGGCTGGTTCAGTCAGTGGAATGTATGACTCTTAATCTCAGGATTGTGAGTTTGAGCCCCATGTTGGCTATAGAGATTACTTAAAAATAAAATCTTAAAAAAAGAAAGAGAGAGAGAGAGAGAGAGAAGTTTTATTTCCTCCTGGCCTATACATCTTAAATATATTTTTAATTTTTTTTAATGTTTGTTTTTGAGAGACAGACAGAATGTGAGCAGGGGAGGGACAGAGAGAGATATCAAATATCAAAATATTTGAGGGGCTCAAACTCACCGACTGCAAGATCATAACCTGAGCCACCCAGGAGCCCCAACCTTAAAATATGATATTATACAATATCAAAATATTATCTTAAATAAGATCAGTATGTCCCTGGTGGGTCCAAGTCCCAACTATACTATTAAATATGGGACCTTGGGGTACCTGGGTGACTCAGTTGATTGAGCATCTGACTCTTCATTTCGGTTCAGGTCATGATCCCAAGGACATGGGATGGAGCCCCAAGTTGGGAGCCTGCTTAAGAGTCTCACTCTCTCCCTCTCTGCCCCCTCCCCCAATCGTGCTCTATCTTTTCCAAAAAAGAAAAAAAAAATCTTTAAATATGGGACCTTAAGCAAGTCAACCTCCCATAGACTCAGTGAAGGACAATGCTGACATTAGGTTTAAATGTTGAAATGACTATGAAAAGCATGTGATATGGTGCTTGGCTTTCAGGCGGTTCCATTACAGCAGCCAAGAACCATGACTGTCATTAGTTAAGAAAACTGTATATGAAAAACAATGTAATAAAAAAAAAGTAAAGAAACAAGTGTTGGCAAGGATGTGGAAAAAAAGGAACCCTCGGGCAGTGTTGGTGGGAATGCAAACTGGTGTAGCCAAGGTATGGAAGTTCCTCAAAAAATTAAAACTAGAACTACTATATGATCCAGTAATTCCACTACTGGCTGTTTACCCAAAGAATATGAAAACACTAATGTGAAAGGATACATGCATCCCAATTTTTATTGCAGCATTGTTTGTAATACCCAAATTATGGAAGCAACCCAAGTGCCCATTGGGAGATGAACAGATAAAAGAAGATGTGCTATATATACACAGTGGAATATTATTCAGCCATAAAAATTAACGGAATCTTGCCATTTGCAACAACAAGGATGGATCTAGAGAGTGTAATGCTAAATGAAATAAGTCAGTCAGACTTATTTGACCATACGATTTCACTCATATGTGGGATTTAAGAAATGAAACAAATGAACAAAGTAAAAAAAAAGACAAAACAAAAAAAGACTCTTAACTCTTAGGAACAAACAGATGATGAGTGAGGAGGTGGGTAGGGGGATGGTGAAGTAAGTAAAGGGGATTAAGAGTACACTTAATATGATGAGCCCTGGGGCGCCTGGGTGGCTCAGTCAGTTAAGCCTCCAACTTCATCTCGGAGACAGACAGAATGTGAGCAGGTCATGATCTCACAGTTTGTGGATTCGAGCCCCATGTTGGGCTCTGTGCTGATAGCTCAGAGCCTGAGCCTGCCTCAGATTCTGTGCTCTCTCTCTCTCTCTCTCTCTGCCCCTCCCCTGCTCATGCTCTGTCTCTCTTCCTCAAAGATAAATAAACATTAAAAAATATATATATGTACATATATGTATATGTATATATACATATATATATATATGATGAGCCCTGAGTAATGTATAGAATTGTTGAATCACCATATTGTACACTTGAAACTAATTTATAACACTATATGTTACCTATATTGGCATTCAAAAAACAGTAATGAGCAATTAACGTTAATTTAATATAAAAACTGAAGATATTTAAGAACACACTGTTTAGGGACATCAGAACCTCTCCCAGATAAATCTAGTATCAACAAGATTTCTGCTAAACTTGGGGCATTCTAATTCCACCATTCCATCATAACATAATCTTACATTTATTAATTTAAAAAGAATATAAAGGGGTGCCTAGGTGGCTCGGTCGGTTAAGCGTCCGACTTTGGCTCAGGTCATGATCTCACGGTTCATGAGTTGGAGCCCCGCGTCGGGCTCTGTGCTGACAGCTCAGAGCCTGGAGCCTGTTTCAGATTCTGTGTCTCCCTCTCTCTCTGCCCCTCCCCTGTTCATGCTCTGTCTCTCTCTGTCTCAAAAATAAATAAACGTTAAAAAAAATAAAAAGAATATAAAACTTTCACTGTCATTGATAATAGAATTGATAGTTTGGAAAAACCGTCCCGCTAAAGACAATTAGAAAAGCTGCACAAAATATAAAAACATCTGATAGAAGGCATAGGAGAGTGTAGAACTACCATACCAAGATTCAGAGGGGAATGAGTCCAGGAAGGGTAAAAATATTTTAAGTAAAAATATAAAATTTGAGAGAAAGAGGTAAAAAGGTGGCTAAAGAGAAATGTAACCTTGGAAGTAAAATATAGAATCAGTGGAATTGGCAAACTCAAAGAGTTTCAATATTTGATTCATGTCAAAAAAGAATTATAGTTTTGGGGGCGCTTGGGTGGCTCAGTTGGTTGAGCGTCCGACTCTTGGTTTCGTCTCAGGTCATGCTCTCACAGTGATTTCAAGTCCCATGCTGACAGCACAGAGCCTGCTTGGGATTCTCTCTCCCCTACTCACACTCTGTCTCTCAAAACAAATAAACTTAAAAACAAAGAAAGTATTATAGTTTTGCAAAATGAACCTGTAAGACTCTTAAACATCTATTTCAAAGTTTCACAAGTCTGAAAGATAGCATCAATGCCCTTAGCATGACTATTCACAACCAGTCTGGCTCTAGGTTCCCCTCCTCCACATCCTCTGGCTTCTTCACCTCCTGCTTGTTGCCTTCACTTGAGAACATGGTGGTTAAAATGAGCACATACCATCCAAGCCAAGGGTTCTTTCAAATCCCAGATCAACTGTGTGGTCTTAGACAAGTTACTTGGCCTGTCTAAGCATCAGTGTCTTTATTTTTTTAAAAATTTTAAAGCTTACTTATTTATTTTGAGAGAGAGAGAGAGAGAGAGAGAGAGAGAGAGATTGTGTGGTGGAGGGGGAGAGAGATGGAGAGAGAGAGAATCCCAAGCAGGCTCTGTCCTGTCAGAGCAGAGCCCAAAGTGGGGCTGGAACCCACGAACTGGGAGGTCATGACCTGAGCCAAAATCAAGAGTCAGACTCCTAACCAACTGAGCCACCCAGGCACCCCTTCAGTGTCTTACCTTATACACTGGGGGAAGAACGTATACTTGATAGAATTGTTGTAAGGATTAAATGAGACAATGAGTATGTCAGTAGTTGATACAGTATTGGGCACTAAGTAAGTACTCAAAACATGATAGCTGTTATTAACCCCTTCAGATAAATGCTTACTGCATACCAGTTCCACATCTATGTTCACTATCATTCAACCCAACCGACATTTGTTTGGTGGCTACCCAATGCCAAACACAGCATAGGGAGGGACATGAAGGGCAGGAAAAAAAATCCTGGCCTCTTCAATCAACTCAGTGATGTTTAAAAAAAAAAAAAAAAAAAAAAAAAAAAAAAAAAGAGATTAACGCTCAGGTCATGATTTGGTGGTCCCTGAGTTCCAGCCCCATCGCAGGCTCTGTGCTGACAGCTCAGAGCCTGGAGTCTGCCTTGGATCCTGTCTCTTTCTCTCTGCACCTCCTACGCTCTTTCTGTCTCTCTCAAAAATAAATAAACATTAAGGAAAAAAAAAAAAGATGGGCCTTTGGGAAATGCTTCAGTCATAAGAGTGGAACCTTAAAGAAGGGACTAGTGCCTTATAAAAGAAGCTCCAGAGAGATCTCCTAGCTTACTCTACCATATAAGAACACAGTGAAAATGCACCAGCTATGAACTATGAAGAGGGCCTACACCAGAAATTTTATCATGCTGTCACCTTGATCTTGGATTTCCCAACCTCCAGAACTTTAAGCAATAAATTTGTGTTATTCATAAATGACCCAGTCTGTAGTATTTTGTTATAGCAATCCAAAAGGTCTAAGGACTAAGACAGAATTGCAAAGCATTCATGGAAGATATACAAATGGTCAATAAACCCATGAAAAGATGCTTGACATCATTAATCATTGGAGAAATGCAAATCAAAACCATCATGAGATAATCACTTCACATTCACTAAGATAGCAATAATCAAAAATTCACAGGTGGTGAGTTGGTTAAAGCACCCAACTTCATCTCGGGTCATGATCTCACAGTTCGTGAGTTCAAGCCCCATATCAATCTCTCTACTCTCAGGGTGGAGCCTGCTTTGGATCCTCTTTCTCTTTCTCTCTCTCTCTCTCTGCCCCTCCCCCACTCGTGCTCTCTCTCTTTCGTCTCTCAAAAATAAATAATAAATAAGTAAACGTAAAAAATTGGAATAATCAAAAAGATAATAACAAGTGTTGGTGAAGATGTGGAAAAATTAGAATCCTCATATGTTGCTGCTTGGAATCCAAAATGGTCTATTTTGGAAATCAGTTTGGTAATTCCTTAAACAGTTACCATTTGACTCAGCAATTCCACTTCTAGGAATATGCACAAAGTAACTGAAAACACATGTCTACAGAAAAACCTGTACACAAATGTTCAGAGCAGTATTACTTATAATAGGCAAAAAGTGGAAACAACCTAAAAGCCCAACAACTGATGAATGTGCATTCAGAATGTGGTTTATTCATACAGTGAAATATTATTTAGCTATAAAAGGGAACAAAGTGCTGGTATATGGTACAACATGGATAAACTGTGAAAGCATCATGCTAAGTGAAAGCAGCCAGACACAAAAGACCAAATACTGTATGATTCCATTTACGTGAAGTGTCCAGAACAGGCAAATCCAGTGACAAAAAGCAGATTAGTGGTTGCCAGGAGCTGGGGGAGGGGAGAATGGATGACTGCTGAGTGGCACAGGGTTTCTTTTAGAATAATGAAAATGTTCTAGAATTAGATTGTGGTGATGGCTGCACAACCTTGCAAATACATTATAGAACACTAGCTTGTGCACTTTTAAAAGAGTAAATTTTATTATGTGAACTCTATCTCAATTTTTTTAAAAAGAAGAGATTAATTCTTTAATTCTCCTTTATCACAGTGAAAAAAGTACCTCTACTACTTGCTAGCCATGGGGAATTAAACACAATTTTTAAATTTTTTTTTCAACGTTTTTATTTATTTTTGGGACAGAGAGAGACAGAGCATGAACGGGGGAGGGGCAGAGAGAGAGGCAGACACAGAATCGGAAACAGGCTGCAGGCTCTGAGCCATCCGCCCAGAGCCTGACGCGGGGCTCGAACTCACGGACCGCGAGATCGTGACCTGGCTGAAGTCGGACGCTTAACCGACTGCGCCACCCAGGCGCCCCTAAACACAATTTTTAAAGTGGGTTTCTAACAACCAGTCTGCAAAATCAGAGTCCAAACACTTAAACTTCACCGATCACTGTCAGGATCAATTATGGTAACATTAAGACTTTTAGCAGTGTCTGGCCCATAGTAGACCCTCAATAAACGTTAATTTCTATCTTCTTCCTTTCCTTTGCCAGTTTCCTGTTTCAAGTCAAAGAAGTTTCAATTCTGTTAAAATCTTATGTACCCAATTAGCAATGAAGATAAAAGTTAAACACTATTGTTTTGTTTTCCTGGTTTTTAAATTTTTGCTTGTTTTAACATCTCATAATGCACTTGAAAATATAATTAGGTGGGGGCGCCTGGGTGCTCAGTTGGTTGAGCTATTGGCTTCAGCTCAGGTCATGATCTCACGGCTTGTAGTTTTGAGCCCTGCATCTGGCTCTGTGCTGACAGCTCAGAGCCTGGAGCCTACTTCAGATTCTGTCTCCCTCTCTCTCTGCCCCTCCCCCACTCACATTTTCTCTCTCTCTCTCTCTCTCTCTCTCTCATTCGCTCACTCTCAAAAAAAAAAGTAAAAGAAAAAAAGAAAGAAAGAAAGAAAATGGAATTAGGTGAATAAAGGCATTTGAATTTCTATATTACCTAGGACCAATCTCCCTTCAGTTTTGTATTAACTCCCAAACAATTTACTTACACACACACACACACACACACACAGACACACACACACACACACACGGCTTTCTAAATCTAAACAGTATCAACTCTGCCCAAATTTCATTCCTTGCATAAACTGTGGACTTCCATTGCCTTATCTTCCCACTTCTTCCTGTCTTCATCCTATGTTTGCTCTTTAACGTAAAATTCACCACAAAATGGTATTGCATATGAAATCTATATGAAAGGGGCACCTGGGTGGCTCAGTTGGTTGAACGTCCAACTTCTGCTCAGGTCATGATCTCACGGGTCATGGTTCAAGCACCACAAAGCACCACATGGGGCTCGATGCTGTCAGCTCAAAGCCTGCTTTGGATCCTTTATCCCCCTCTCTCTGCCCCTCCCCTGCTTGCATTCTCCCATAAATAAATAAATAAATAAACAAACAAATAAATAAATAATCTGATATGAAAATAAACTGTAATGTAAGCGTCTAGAATACAGCAAACACCAAAACCCTCTCATTATACAAAGAAAAAAACTATACCGTCATCATCTCACTGGAAACCACAACTATAATTCTATATCACATGGGAACAGTGAAACCAATTCATTCATAAGGCACCTTAATCCTCCAAAGAAAATGCTTTTGCAGATACTGCAAAACCATGGGTACTGGCTACTTCTGAGTACTTCAGTTGCTTTGCTCTAAATAACATGAATCAAGTGGCAAGAGGGAAATGGCTGAAAGTAATGAAATGAATACACAAATCTCTTCAAGGATGTAATAACCACCACGTTTAGGCACCTAGTGTTTAGCAGGCACACTGCCAGGCCTTTTATAGACATCACTTCTGCTCCTCAAGTCACAGGTCTGTCACAATGTTACGAATAGATCCATTCTCATACTGGTGACCATGTGGGGAATAATCAAAACCCAGTATAACTGGTTTTGCCTTATCTGTAGGAATAGTTGTCAATTTCATTCCTTCAAATTTGTAAAAGAGCGGTATGATTCTATTACCTGTTTTACTTTTGGGAAGTGAGAGACATAATTGCACAATTCTACGAAATCTAATAAAAGTCACGGACCATCTCTCCAGAAAAATGCATATAAAAATAATATACTGTAAACTAATATAACACTGTATGTTAACTATACTGAAATATATATATATATGGCATAAAAATTTAAGTTTTACTTAATTTATTTTTTTAATTTACATCCAAGTTAGTTAGCAATATAGTGCTCAACAATTTCAGTAGATTCCTTAATGCCTCTTACCCATTTAGACCATCCCCCCCCCACAACCCCTCCAGTAACCCTGTTTGTTCTCCATATTTAAGAGTCTCTTATGTTTTTGTTCCCCTCCCTGTTTTTATATTGTTTTTGCTTCCCTTCCCTTATGTTCATCTGTTTTGTATCCTAAAGTCCTCATCTGAGTGAAGTCCTATGATATGTGTCTCTGACTAATTTCACTTAGCATAATACCCTCTAGTTCCATCCACGTAGTTGTGAATGGCAAGATTTCATTCTTTTTGATTACAGCATATAATTTTGAGGGAATGGGATCACAGAACACTGAAGCCCATCCTGATTAAAAAGCCTCTAATTGGGGCGCCTGGGTGGCGCAGTCGGTTAAGTGTCCGACTTCAGCCAGGTCACGATCTCGCGGTCCGTGAGTTCGAGCCCCGCGTCGGGCTCTGGGCTGATGGCTCGGAGCCTGGAGCCTGTTTCCGATTCTGTGTCTCCCTCTCTCTCTGCCCCTCCCCCGTTCATGCTCTGTCTCTCTCTGTTCCAAAAAAAATAAATAAACGTTGAAAAAAAAAATTAAAAAAAAAAGCCTCTAATGCAGAAATTCTATTTTTATGATTACTGAAATATTGTATGAGTGTTGGGATCATTTAAACCGGGATCAGCGGTGCCTGGGTGCCTCAGTCGGTTAAGCTTCCAACTTCAACTCAGGTTCATGATCTCAAAGTTTGTGGGTTTGAGTCCTGAGTCAGGCTCTATGCTGACAGCTCAGAGCCTAGAGCCTGCTTCAGGTTCTGTGTCTCCCTCTCTCTCTGCCCCTCCCCAGCTAGCACTCTCTCTCTCAAAAATAAATAAACATTAAAAAATTAAAAAATAAACTGGGATCAAATTGGTCTTAGAAATTCTTGTCTAGCAACCAAAATACATGTGCAAATTTTAGTAGGACTAAAGAACTAATATCATGATAGCAATTTAAAATTTTTGGTGTTTCTGTAAATGCTAAAAATTTACCAAGTACCTAATCTGATCTGGCTAGTATCCAGTCATTAGTTAGAAATGCTGAAATGCTACCTCAATCACCATCTTTGAGAAAGCAAATAAGATGTGTTAACCAAAAAACAATGTAACAGAAACTTCAGTCTCTCATTTTGGGAGAAGGAAATAAACCTGACTTTCCAAAAAAATACCTTTACTGTAAATACAAACCTCAGGTTTCTAAAAATGGTAAAGATTTGGAAACCATTAGGCATTAACATTAGAAAAATACTAAGTATTTTTGTTACGCTAATACTTTTAGCTTGAAATAAAGGACTAATGATTCCAATATCAAGGAAAAATCTGAAATAGAAAACAAGATTTATCCTTAAAAAAGTTCACTACCGTACAAAAACTGTAAGAAATTGAAGCATCCAGCAATGGAAAATAATTTAGTAGGGTTAAGTTTATTTTTCACAGTTTTTAAGTCTTTACAAAATTTTAATTACAAGGGAAAATGTGAAAAAAGGAGAAGAAACACATTTACCTGATTTGACTTCAACTATGTGTTTTTAACGCAGAAAAAATACTCAATTATATATATATATATGCCATAAACCAATATATGTATGGGGGTTACCTCTAGTAGAATTATAGTTCTTTTTTTCTTGCTCCTAAACTTCCTTTTTTTTAATTAAAACGTTTTTTGTTTTTTTTTTAGTTAACAGGGTTTCTTTGGTAATATTTATTTATGTATTTATTTTTAATTTTTTTTAATGTTTTATTTTTATTTTTGAGAGAGAGAGACAGAGTGTGAGCAGGGGAGGGGCAGAGAGAGGGAGACACAGAATCTGAAGCAGGCTCCAGGCTCTGAGCACAGAGCCCAACGCAGGGCTTGAAGCCACAAAACTTGAGATCATGACCTGATCTTATGTCGGAAGCTTAACCAACTGAGCCACCCAGGTGCCCCAATATTTATTTTTGAGAGAAAGAGACAGCATACAAGCAGGGGAGAGGCAGAGAGAGATGGGGACAGAGGATCCAAAGTGGTCTCTGCACTGAGAGCAAAAAGCCTGATGTGGGGTCGAACTCGTGAACTTAGAGATCATGACCTGAGCCAAAGTTGGAGGCTTAACCAACTGAACCACCCAGGCGCTGTCCCCTCACTTTTTTTTAACATGTTTATTTATTTTGAAAGAGAGAGAGAGTGGGGAGGGGGAGGCAGAGAGTTTGAGAGAGAATCCCAAGCAGATTCCCTGCTGTCAGCACAGAGCCAACACTTGGGGCTCGAACTCAGGAACCATGAGAGTATGCTTGCCCTGTGCCAAAATCAAAAGTCAGACACTCAACCGATTGAGACAGCCAGGCGCCCCCAATGTATCTTTTTCAAAAGCACACTGCAGGGGTGATTAGATGGCTCAGTTGGTTAAGCATCTAACTTGAGCTCAGATCATGATCTCACGGTTCATGAGTTGGAGCCCCCCATCGGGCTCTGTGCTGAGAGCTCAGATACTGGAGCCTGCTTCAGATTCTGTCTCTCTCTCTCTCTCTCTCTCTCCCCCCTCCTCCGCTTATGCTCGGTCTCTATCAAAAACAAATAAACTTTAAAAAATAAAATGTTTAAAAAGCACATTGCAAATCATCATTATACCCTATATGTACCTATCTATAGGTGTCAAGCAACTCTTGATCTTGGGGTTGTAAGTTCCAGCCCCACGTTGGGTGTAGAGATTAGTTAATAAAAAAATCTTTTTAAAAATAAAATAAATTAAAAAAATAAAAAGATACATTGCTATGTTAGAGATACACTGAAGTCTTAACATTTTTATTTTTTTAATTTTAGAGAGAGGGTGTGCATGAGCAGAGGAGAGGAGCAGAGGGTGAGACGGAGAGGGAGAGAGGGAGGGAAAGAGAGAGAGGGAGAGAGGTGGGGGGTGGGGAGAGAGAGAGAGACAGAGAGAATCCCCAAAAGGTTCCATGCTCAGCATGGAGTCTCACATGGGGCTGGATCCCATGACCCTGTAATCATGACCCTAGCTGAAATCAAGAGATGGACATGCAACCGAGTGAGCCACCCAGGTGTCTCCCATTTTTTTCAAAGTCTTACATTTTTTATAAGATTTCATTCTTTCATTAATTAACTGAATCATTTGTTCGCCAAACATTTATTGAGCAATTATTATGTGCCAGTACCTGCTAAATCCTAGGCTTGGGCTTTAAAGTAATTTAAACATCTCACTTCTAATCACTTTTCTCTCTGTAGGGGAACACTGACTTTTTTTTAAGTCTATTTGAGAGAGAGAGAGAGAAGAGTCTGAGTGGGGGAGGGGCAGTGAGAGAGAGAGAGAGAGAGAGAGAGAGAGAGAGAGAATTCCAAGCAGGCTCCACACTGACAGTGTAGAGCCAGATATGGAGCTTTAACTCAGGAACTGTGGGATCATGACCTGAGCTGAAACCAAGAACCAGACACTTAACTGACTGAGCTACCCAGGCACCTCTATGACTTTCTTTTAAGAACTGTGACTCAATAATTTTTTTTAGTTTATTTATTATTTTTTAAATAATCTCCACACCCAACATGGGGCTCGAACTCACAACCGGAGATCAAGAGTCACATGCTCTTCTGACTGAGCCAGCCAGGTGCCCCTGTGACTGAGTATTAACGGAACATAATTAAAGTGGAAGAAAAGCAAGATTTCTCTTTTGTTTCCTTCATAGTCAACTGAAGAGCTGATGATAATTAGCCAAGCTTTCTGGATACTCATGACTTGAGTACTGAATCTCATTATCAGATTAATAATCTGAATTACTTTGATTAGTTTGATTCACTTGCTAGTTGTATTATTTTAATATGATAATAATGCAAAAAGAGAAGAGCTCGCCTCTCTCCTGGTAACACAAGTACCACATGTATCAAAGTGCAACAATGACTGGCTACTTTATAAAGAGAATGACTGTTGCAGCTTTGAAATCATGAACTCTTCAAATACTATTTTGGAACATGAAAACCAAGAGTCTGACCAACAAAAGGAACTATGGAGTTAAGTTCTGTAGTAAAGTGAACATGTACCATACTATGGTGCTCACTATCATATAATAGTATAATGTGGATAATGCCGACACTAGATGAAGGTGTTCTCCAGTTCCACACACTTTCCTTCTTGGTTAAGATGATATACACAAAATGGCAAGTAAGATTTGAACCATATTGACAAGATTCTGGAAACTAACACCTGAGGTCAGAATCAATCAAGGTCACCATGGTTTTGTTGACATAGTTGGCGTTTACACATGCAAGGATCCTAGACACCAAAGGGTTTTTTCCCTACAGTCAGCTCTGTCCTGGATATGCTACCAAAGCCTCAGTAGTGATCCAAAGAGATTCCTTAAAGGCATATTTAAGGACATACAACATCTGCCCTCAATTGAAGGAGTTAGTAGCAAAAATTTGTTCCATATGCCGTATACAACATAAACCAAAATGAGTTCCGACTGTTTATAAATACTAAAAAAGCAGTAGCCAAGAGAGGCTTGTCCCACCTCACTCCCACTAGAATGAATAAAATAAAATAAAACAAATATGTCAGCCAATTCTGAAATGATAGCTCTGGAACTAGACTGTTACCACACTATTCACAAAATAGTGGACAGTCAGTGGCTCAATTCGTATCATACAATACTACTGGACTTTAAGCTTTGCAAGTATAACTTATGGGGGTATTGTTATTCGTCCAGAGAGAATATGCATTAGCTAAGAAGATAGCATGGTAACGGCACATTTTACAGTGTTTTCTAGTATACTGCTATTTAATCTGACCAAACATATAATAACCCTTCAATACTTTGGGAAAAAAATCATTAACTAGAGTAAATACAAGAGATTATTTCAATTTGGCAGCCAAATAAATCAACAACTGCTTGTTGATTTAATTAATGTTAATTAAATGTGTGATGTACTATACCCCAACCATTAGGATACAGATATATAATTCAATACCCTGCTCTCAGAAACATATCAACAAACAGCTGTGTTTTGTTTACTTTTGTTTTTGTACACACTAAAAATTATTTGCAAAAGTGTAGTCTGGCCAAACACCTACTCTCTGCCTCTAAAAAGTACCCCCTTTCCTTTTTTTTTCCTTACTTGTAACATTATCAAACAAACAGGGTAATGCATAGGTCATAAAATGCTAAATTACAAATACACAGAGGTATCACCAGCCAAGAGTAAAATCCTAGATGCCTATGAATTATAAAGTTAGTGGTTTTAATTATTTGCATTTTGGACTGTTCAGACAGTAACCTGAACTAATTTGGCAGAAAAATAACATTTTATATTTCAACCAAAAGATATCTCTGCGGAGACTATCTAACCACCTTGTTGACAAATAAAAACAATTCTTTGTGGGAGACAAAATGTGATCTATGACCAAAAAAAGCAATAGTAGCTAGCTTTTTGGGAAATGGCAAATGCTAAGTATATTTTAGACAAAAAAATTTTTTTAACAATTCTGTTTTTGAAATATACATTTGTTTAGGGCACTTGGGTGCCTCAGTTGGTTAAACGTAGACTCTTGATTTCAGCTCAGGTAATGATCTCATGGGTTCATGAGATAGACCCCAACATCAGGTCCTACACTGCTAGTGTGGAGACTGCTTGAGATTCTCTCTCTCCCTCTCTCTTCATCACAATAAATAAACATTAAAAAAAAATTATCGGGGTGCCTGGGTGGCTCAGTCAATTAAGCATCTGACTTCAGCTCAGGTCATGATCTCCAAGTTCAAGAGTTCAAACCCTGTATCAGCTCTGTGCTGACAGCTCAGAGCCTGGAGCCTGCTTAGGATTCTCTGTCTCCCTCTCTCTCTGCCCCTCCTACCAGTGCTCAGGCACACACTCTCTCTCTCTCTCTCTCAAAAATAAACAAACATTAAAAAAAATTTTTTAGGGGCGCCTGGGTGGCGCAGTCGGTTAAGCGTCCGACTTCAGCCAGGTCACGATCTCGCGGTCCGTGAGTTCGAGCCCCGCGTCAGGCTCTGGGCTGATGGCTCAGAGCCTGGAGCCTGTTTCCGATTCTGTGTCTCCCTCTCTCTCTGCCCCTCCCCCGTTCATGCTCTGTCTCTCTCTGTCCCAAAAATAAATAAACGTTGAAAAAAAAAATTTAAAAAAAAAATTTTTTTTAAAGAATAACTTAAAAAAAATAATTATCCATCTTGACTCCTTATACCATACGCAGAAGTCAATTCCCGATATACTTTACATCTAAATGTGAAAAGTTTAAAAAAGTGACTTTTTAAAATTTATTTATTTATTTTTGAGGAGGGGAGGGGCAGAAAGGGAGAGAGAATCCCAAGCAGGCTCCGCGCTGTTAGCACTGAGACTGAGGTGGGGCTTGAATGTACAAACTACGAGTTCATTTCCTGAGCCAAAATCAAGAGACAGATGCTTAACCGACTGAGCCACCCAGGAGCCCCAAATAGACAAAATTTTCTTAAACAGGACATAAAGGAAAGAAAGCATTGTTAAGTTGAACATTGAAGTTAAAATTTTCCATTCATTAAAAAGCATGATGGGGGGGGCGCCTGGGTGGCTCAGTCGGTTGAGCGTCCGAATTCAGCTCAGGTCACCATCTCACGGTTCGTGAGTTTGAGCCCCGCGTCAGGCTCTGGGCTGATGGCTCAGAGCCTGGAGACTGCTTCCGATTCTGTGTCTCCCTCTCTCTCTGCCCCTGCCCCATTCATGCTCTGTCTCTCTCTGTCTCAAAAATAAATAAACATTAAAAAGAAAATTAAAAAAAAAAAAAAAGCATGATAGGGGTGCCTGGGTGGCTCAGTGGGTTGAGCGTCTGATACGATCTCAGTTTGTTTGTGAATTCGAGCCCCACATCGGGCTGACTGCTGTCAGTCTGTCAGTGCAGAGCCTGCTTCAGAGCCTCTGTTCTCCTCTCTCTGCACCTCCCCTGATTGCACTCTCCTAAAAATAAAAATATTTCAAAAATTTAAAAAAAGTTTTTTTTAATCCATAAAACATAATGGGGGTGCCTGGGTGGCACAGTAGGTTAAATCCTCCAACTCTTGATCTCTGCTCAGGTCATGATCTCATCGTTCATGAATTTGAGCCCCCCAAGGGGCTCTGCACTCATGGTGCAGAGCCTGCTTGGGACTCTGTCTCTCCTTCTCTCTGCCCCTCCCCCACTTTTGTGCACACTCTCTCTTTCAAAATAAATGAATAAACCTAAAAAATTTTTTTTCAACATAATAAACTCTTAAATAAACTTTAAAAAGGCATAATAAACTCTTATAAACCAATAATGAAAAGGCAGAAAAACCAATTTAAAGATGGACAAAGACTATCTAAATGGCTAAGAAGCAACTAAAAAGTAGCTCAATTTCATTAGTTATCAAGAAAATACTATGTAGTGATACCACTACACATCCAACAAAGTGATTAAAGAAGACAGAAAATAGCAAATGTTGACAAGGATGTGGAGTAAGTAGAACTCTCATACATGACTGATGAAGAGTCTTAATTGAACCACAGCTGTTGAGTAATAACGAAAGCTAAACATCTGCATAGTCTATGACCCAGCAATTCCATTCCTAGGAATACACAATAGAACACACACATATATTCACCAAAAGACATTCATGATAATGTGCACAGTAGCAGTACTGTTCATTAAGAGTAGAATGGATGAGGGGCGCCTGGGTGGCTCAGTCGGTTGAGCATCCGACTTTGGCTCAGGTCATGATCTCACGGTCTGTGAGTTCAAGCCCCATGTCGGGCTCTGTGCTGGGCTCTGTGCTGACAGCATGGAGCCTGGAGCCTGCTTCGAGTCTGTGTCTCCCTCTCTCTGACCCTCCCCTGTTCATGCTCTGTCTCTCTCTGTCTCAAAAATAAATAAAAACATTAAAAAAAATTAAAAAAAACAGACACTTGCTAATATTATTAAAAAAAAGAGTAGAATGGATGAATGTATTGTGATATAAACATACAATGGAACACCATACTGCAATAAAAATGAATAACTATAAGCCATATTACTGAATATTAAGCAAAGAAACCAGAAACAAGAGTTTACAATTGTTGTTTGTTCCCTCAGAATGAACTTCCCTCAGAGAAGTGTTCCCTATGTTCTCCTCTGCCTCTCCAGCACTTTTGGATGGGCAGATCTATCTACTGCCAGAGTAAGGACAACATAATACATTCTTCAGGATCAGCTTTGTCAGTGATAAAAGTGACCTTTTGGAGGAGGGGAAGAGCAAGAGAGAGCAAAAAATATGAATATCAAGTATAGGGGGAAATGTGAAATAGAATATCAACAGGGGTGTCTGGGTGGCTCAGTCGGTTGAGTGTTGGACTCTGATTTCGGCTCACATCATGATCTCACCAATCAGGGCATCCAGCCCTCTGTCAGACTCTGCAATGACAGCGCCGAGCCTACTTGGGATTCTCTCTCTCCCTCTCTCTACCCCTTCCCTGTGTGCACCCTCTCTCTATGAAAATAAATTAACATTTTTTTAAAATGTGGTTTTAAAGAATATAAACAAAATGGGGGAACCTGGCTGGCTCCATCAGTAGAGCATGAGACTCTTGATCTCAGGGTTCTAAGCTTGAGCCCCAAGGTTAAGTATAGAGATTACTTAAAAATAAAAATCTTGAAAAAAAGGAGGAAAATCTCTTAGAGTTGAAAGCTAAGCTCGCTAACAGATTTAGAAGAAATGATGGAAACAGAATCACTATTTGGCAGCCCTCAGGCAAAACTCACTAATAAATGTAAAACTAGGGGGTAAAAGTTTGAGGGATAGCAGGATATTTACAAAGTCTCAGTCTCCCTATAAGATATTCATTAAGTATATAAAGTGAAAACTACTGACTTTACAATGGAGAATTCTGGAAGATATTACCTTAAGCAAGAGATCAAAATTAAGATCATAGGAGTGCCTGGGTGGCTCAGTAGGTTAAGCGTCCAACTTCAGCTCAGGTCTTGATCTCAGGGTTCATGAGTCTACTAAGCCCTGCATCAGGGTCTCTGCTGTCAGTGCAGAGCCTGCTTTGAATCCTCTGTCTCTCTCTCTCTCTCTCTCTCTCTCTCTCTCTCTCTGCCCTTCCCCTGCTCATGCTCTACCTCAGTCTGTCTCTCAAAATAAATAAATCTTAAAAAAAAATAAGATCATAATAGTAGGACAAACTGACATCATGTCCCACCTGATAAGAAGACATTCCTACAAAAATGTATAACACAAACCTCATCATGAGGAAACATTAAACAGACTCAAATTACAAAATAAGTGATCTGCACTTTGTAAAAGCATCATAAAGGACAAATCCTGAGGAACTGTCCTATGACACCCCCCCGAAAAAATAGAGTATGTATTGTATGATTCTATTTATATCAAATTCTAGAAAATAAAAAATCTATAGTGACAAAAGATACTATTTGCCTAAACAGAAAGGGTGCAGGGAGGGGGTAGGGACTACAAAGGGGCACAAAGGAATTTTTGGAGGTGATGGCTTTTGTGCTAATAGTTGCACAGTGTATACATTATGTCATAGCTATCAAATTATATACTTTATATTCTCTCTTTTTAAAAAAAAATTTTAATGTTTACTCATTTTTGAGAGACAGAGAGAGACAGAGTATGAGCAGGGAAGGGGCAGAGAGAGAGGGAGACACAGAATCAGAAGCAAACTCCAGGCTTTGAGCTGTCAGCACAGAGCCCGACGTGGGGCTCAAACTCAAGAACTGCGAGATCATGACCTGAGCTGAAGTTGGACGCTTAACCGACTGAGCCACTCAGGCAACCCCCCTCTTTTTTAAGTTTATTTATTTTTGAGAGAGAGAGAGAGAGAGAGAGAGAGAGAGAGTGTGCGTGGGTGAAGGAGGGGAAGAGAGAGGGGGAGACAGAGAATCTCTGTGCTATCAGCAGAGACCAATGCAAGCCTGACTCAGGGCTGGAACCCACAAACCATGAGATCATGACCTGAGCCGAAATCAAGAGTCAGATGCTTAATCAACTGAGTCACCGAGGTGCCCCTGCTTTATATTGTCTTATCATTTAACTTATTTAGCACGTATCACCATGCCAAGTCTAGGCAGGCACTAGAAAAACAACCTGGGGAACACACACAAATAGTTGTTGCACAGTGAGGGGTGAGTGAATGGGTGGAGTCTTGTCAGATAGAGAAAGGAAGAATGTGTACCATAAACATGGACACTGAAGTTGGAACACACATGGTGAGCTTGGGGAAATACAAGTAGCTGGATACTACTGAAACTTCAAGATTAATATGAGAAGCAGTGACAACAAACAAGACAGAGGTCAGCTGTGTCAAGATCTTGAAGATCTTGTATTTCATGCTAAGAAACTAGGCTTCACCTATACTTGGCAGGCACCAAAAGCTTTGCTCTATTTTTGTTTTGTTTTGAGTGAGATATATCACACATACAGAAGAGCCCTAAATGTATTTAGGTAAGAGAATCATCAGGGATTTAGAAAGAAAACTCAGACTGTGCTTAAGGAGAGGTTGTTCAACATCCTGACTTCTCTGCTAGCCAGTACACTTACAACTATATCCCCAGTGCACAACCCAGAGTTGAAGTGCAGTAAATACTTGCTGTGAGAGAGAGAACACTGAAATTGTCCCAATAAGGGATAAAGGCATCGTCTATAGAAGTGGCTAAGAAAATGGAGAGGAAGGAGTGCTCAGATCTCATAAACAAGAAATCTAGAAGAGGGAGAGGAAGGGATCAATGATGACTGAATTTTCCATTTGGGGTGACAATGCAGACGGTAAGCCATTAAACCAAATATGTAATGACAAAAGAGGAGCAGGTCTAGGAAAAAAGAAAACAAATTCACTTACACCTATCAGAGACAGAGTGAGTACCTTCGGCAATGATGCCATTTGGCAATCTTACAAATCAGGAACTTATGAGGGAGGTCTCTGCTGTAAGATACTGCTGCTGCTAGGTATTGTCCATGTACATTTGTAAACCATTAGGTTGCTGGCCACTCCCACATGTGTGAAGCGACTTGAGTAAAAATTACTCATTGCAGTAAGGTTTGGAATAACAGAGTATTTTATTTATTTAAAAAATTTTTGTAACGTTTATTCAGTTTTGAGAGACAGAGTGTGAGCGGGAGAGGGGCAGAGAGAGGGAGACACAGAATCTAAAGCAGGCTCCAGGCTCTGAGCAGTCAGCACAGAGCCCGACCTGAGCTGAACTAGGATGCTTAACTGACTGAGCCACCCAGGTGACCTTGGAATAACAGAGTATTTTAGAAACACCTTAGGGGTGCCTGGGTGGCTCAGTCGGTTAAGTGTCCAACTCTTGATTTTGGCTCAGGTCATGAGTTCATGGTTCATGGATTCACAAGCCCCACATCAGGCTTTGCATAGACTGTGGAATCTGCTTGGGATTCTCTCTCTCCCTCTCTCTCTCTGCCTCTCCCCTGCTCACTCTCGCTCTCTATCTCAAAATAAATAAATAAACATTAAAAATTTTTAAGGAAAGCAAAAATAATATACAAACAAGGAAGGGGACAAAACATAAGAGACTCTTAAATATAGAGAACAGAGGGTTGTTGGAGGGGGAGTGGGCTAAATGGGTAAGGGACATTAAGGAAGATACTTGTTGGGATGAGCACTGGGTGTTATACATGGGGGACGAATCATTGGAATCTACTCCTGAAATCATTGTTGTGCTATATGCTAACTAAGTTGGATGTAAATTAAAATATTAATTAATTAATTTAAAAAAATTTTTTTAATTTATTTTTTTATTTTATTTTTTTTTTAAATTTTTTTTTTCAACACTTATTTATTTTTGGGACAGAGAGAGAGACAGAGCATGAACGGGGGAGAGGCAGAGAGAGGGAGACACAGAATCGGAAACAGGCTCCAGGCTCCGAGCCATCAGCCCAGAGCCTGATGCGGGGCTCGAACTCACGGACCGCGAGATCGTGACCTGGCTGAAGTCGGACGCTTAACCGACTGCGCCACCCAGGCGCCCCTAAATTTTTTTAATTTAAAGAAACACCTTAAATGCCCATCAATATATGATTGGTTAAATGTCTGATCTCTTGTTTGCAATGGGTCAAATAGAAAGTCAGCATTTTGGATAGATAAGAATGAAATAGAAAAGACTAACTTAAATTTAAGCTCACAATACTTTAAAATTAATCTCTTCTACTATACCTTTATTCACAGCAGACACAAAATAAGCATAACTTCAAGTGAGTGATCTAAAAATCATAAAACACCAAGTTGGCATGTGTTTTAAAGGTCTGAAAAGCAAGTTTAAGTATTAACCAAGTTCCATAAAAACCTTTAAATAAAGTCTAAGTCAACCAATACTTTTAGTGCCTTAGGTTCATCAACTGTAATAATGAGAACTAAGGTTTATGTACCACTTTAGAGTTTACAAATTCTTTTTAACTTCTGATGACCATTTAATCCTAACCACATGAGATATGTAGAGCAAGTGGAAATCACCTACCAAAAGGTTCGATGAAAGCTTTATTGTTGTTTCACCTTCAAGGCAAATTTTCAAAATTAACGATACCGACCATTTTATTCTTTCAAAAGAAAAGAAGTTTAACTCCTCTGGTTCCTCAAGCTGCAAGGGAGTTAATGAATGTTCCACTGTTAATTTAAATTTAAGTTAAACCTGTAACTTCCAAAAAAAGACACACAACTAGCCAAAATAAGGCAAAGTGGAAATCTTTGCAAAACCATGTTTCATGTCACTGCTCTGTCTCATCAAATCCTTTAATGTAAAATCTTATGTTCTAGTTTTGTGAGACAAATTCTAAAAATAAGCTAATGTATCACTGCACAAGACATATTTCAGGTAGATCCATACATTCTTATAGATAATATAGCATTTTATCAAAGTAAAGTGTTCTGCACAAATCACTCTATGAAAGTCTTACAGGCGTCTCCCAGCCCCTGGGACGTTTACTTACCTCCGAAGGCACAATGACGGATGGTTTCTTTTTCAGTTCCTCACATTTCCTCTTCTTACAGATCTGATGGCTATTCTTTCTGTTCTTACAGTAAGTACATTCACCACAATTGGTCTTCTGCTGGCAGGGCCCACACACCCCACACCGCTTTCGTTTCTTCTTTTCCAAAGTAGGTAGCAAAGTTGTATAGGAGGAAGGGGAGGCCCTGGCAATTGAACCTGGCCTAGATACCACTGTGGTATTGATGTCAACCATGCTGGTCACGCTGATCTGGGAGCTCCCTCCTTCCAATTTGCTGGGACCAGCCTGGGAGAGTTGGGTAATACCCTGTGAAGCATGGAAGAGTCCTCTCTCAGGGGCTAAGGTGAACGCCTGAGTGTTAGCTGGCAGAAAGCTTATATGAACCTGCTTCTGATTTTCTATATTGCTAATAGTCATCACAGGAGGTACCGAACTTATCTCAGAGTTTAATGATGGCTGAGGAGTGTGACCTGAGCCCAAAGGCAAAATCTGCATTGCTCCCTGGACCTCAAGCCCATATGAAACAGTGCTCTGGGACTCAGGCCATTCTGGGAGAACACTATAGGTAGCAATTGGGTTTAGCGGAGCAGGAACAAAGATAGGTGGGTCTGAGGCAGTACCGCCACCCATCCCAAGGATTTGTTGGTCTAGGATAGCACCAAAGACCTCTCCTTGGACTGGAATAGCACCAGGAATCTCTGGTGGGGCTGGGGTCTCATCCAGAGCCTCTCTGTGTACTGGGTTAGCACCAGGAACTTCCCATTGATGTGGGACAGCACTAAAAGCCTGTCCTAGGACAGGGGTGGTAGCAGGAATTGCCTGTTGATCTGGGGTAGCTTTGAGTACCTCTTGATTATCTGGTTTAGCACCAAGCGTTTCTTGTTCAGAGCTTGCCAAGAGGAGTTTTATTAATGAGGTAGGATATATTGACCCACCAATGGACAAACAGTTTCTAAGGTCCAATTCAGGTATAACCTTATTAAAGCTGGAGGTGGGGTAGCAATCTTGTTCACTTTTGATAGGATCCAGGTAAGAATCAGATAGCTTAAGAGATTCTACTCGTGAACCCAAATCTTCTAACTGAATGCTGGAGTTTCCTTCGTAAGTAACCTTGAGGGCTGCTCTTTGGAGCAAAGGAGCACACAGAGTGTCCTGAGCAAACATTCTAGGGGAATCACTTGTATCAGTCAATGTCTCTTTAGAGAATAGTCCTTCACCACCATGTGTCCCTTCCAATGACCCAGAAGGGATCTCTACTGCAGGACCACTGTGAGTGGAGATATTTATTTTGGTATCCTCCACCTTTTGGGACCAAGACTGGGTTGTCTCTTGGCTCTCACCTTCAATTAAAGATGCATTTTGTACACCAATTAGATTCTCTGTATCAGGAGCAATTAGGGGAACTTGGGTTGGAATTGAATCATTTTCTGAGTGTTTCACTCCTTTGTCAGTAACTACATTACAATCACATTCATGTTGCTTTTCTAAATGCTTAGCAGGTGGAATTTTCTTAGCTTTGGCTATGATCACTGGAGGTTGGGAGAGTCGTCTGCTAAGAGAGGTACTTCGGAGAGCCATTGTAAACCCATTGCAAGTTAAGGATTCTGGGTTCTGAAAAAGAACCTCAGTCCTATCCAAATTCATTCGTGCCGCTCCAGCTCTTGTCAAAAGGCTTCTGACTGGCATAGGTGTTTTGGGTTCTATTTTTTTCTTAACATCTCTTTCTTGAATTAATTGCTTTACTCCTTTTCCAGGGCTCACAGTCTTGACTGATGCCACATTTTTATTGGCTAGCTTAGATGTCTTCTTCAGTTGGCTGCTTTTCTTTCTGTTTAGATCTTCCCTCCTGATTAATCTGGAAGGCCTTGCATGGCGGGATCGAGACATAGCTACAGAGTAGGAATAAATGAAAGGGCACAAGGAACAGAGTCATTGGTCCTTTGGAAAGTCTCGCCTCTGAGGAGAATCTGAATGTACCATGGTTGAGTTCAGCCCACAAAATTTTGGTCTGAAATAACAAAAAAAAACATTGGAAGTGAGTCTTTTTCCTATGTATTCTCCCATTCGAAATAAAATACTAACAATTATTAATCAAAATTGGGAATGAGAATGTTTACTGCAAAAGAAAAATATAATAAACACAAAAGATACTAACATATCCTTTAAACCCCAGATTCACAAATAAAGCTCCTTTAATTACTGTGACAACTGATTTAGCTGATGAAGTTCTACGAACAGGGTAAGCATGTGGGTTATTCTACATTAGAAACCACAATTGCTGTAGGTACATGTAGTTTAAAGATCAAATCCCAATCTTTACAAATTTTGGATACTTAAAAAATTATCTGTTAATCTTTCCTCAGCATATCACCACACAAGATGAGGTATCATCTGGTAAAACCAGAAGAAGAAGTTTATATAATTCAGGAAACTCTACTCGGAGATCTAGTAATATTAATACCACATTCCAATTAATAATCTACAAATTTTAAGCTTTACACATGCACACAAAAATGGCATAAAATCTTAGGAGTTAGTATTGACAGATTAGGTTACAGATAAGACTCACGGGTCCAACAAATATCTGTTGAGTACCTACTATGTATAAGGAAGGCATTGTGGTGGGCACTGCCCACACCCAGAAATGAGGTCCCTCTTTTCTCTTTCACCCGACTTAATCCAAAGACTGCTGGTTCTAAATCCCTTCTACCAAGGATCCCAAAAGTCTCATGATGAATGCCTAGGCAAGGAAATTGGAAATAAAGAGAAAATGAGATAATTAGAACAGTAAAGCATACTAGGCAAGCAACTATTATTTGAAAGGTAAGCAAGAAAAAGGAGAAAATGAAAGGGGACTAAGAGCTAGCACTGTCTTTTGGTCTCCTTTGATTGCTTACCCTAACCCAAAATAAGACCAAACTATGAGCAAGAATGAAGCTCACCATACAAGATGTATCAGTCTATTCCCTAAAGATCACAGAATCAAGAGTGGGACAGCTGGGTTGGTGAGGATTCTTTAACAGTTAACACGTTGTTGGATTTGTAAGAAAATATGTTGTAGGAGAATAGTTACCAAAAACTTGGTCTGCAACCAAGTGATCAACAGTCTGTGGCAAAATCAGGGGCAAAAAGGGCAGTATAAAGTTTTTCCATAAAGTTGAATTTATTCATTTTAGACAACTCTTCCTTACTCTGAAATGCCTCCCTGTTTTCTCTCATTAAAATGTCCTTTCTTTTAGAAAAGTAAAAGTCCTTTATTTTTTTGAAAATGTGGGGATAGATTTATTTTATAATGTTATTACTTGGCCAAGTAAAAACTTGACAGCCCTCTATCATTCTCAAGTTGTGCATTTGTTTTTGTTGCACTGATCTGATCCAGGTAATCCTGGGACACACTGGTGGGTTTAGTGGCTAGAGAGGAGATGTGCCCCATCAGAAAGCTGCGAGTTTGAATTTGTGATCACCTGCTAGTTCCTTCCACATCCTATTTAACTGAATCAAGGTTTCTACATCTGAACTGAGGTCGTTTTGAGGTATCATTGGGCTCCTACAGGAAAAGCTTATGTGAGGTTGAGGAGGGAGCGGGGAAGGTAGGGGAAGGACTTTGGAAATAGGCAGACTTGGGTTCAGTTTCCAGCTCAGAAACATTACTAGCCATGTGATTCTGATAAATTCTTCAGTCTCTCTATACCTCAGTTTCCTCATGTGTAATAGAATAGGAAGCATAATAGTACTGACCTCACTGGGTTACCATGAGAATAAAATGAGATGAGTTGTATAAACACTTAGCATAGTGCTGGCATATACTTAGGTGTTTAATAATAAATGGGAACTTAAAAAAATAAAGGCTGCTTATAACTCCAAAAAACAAAAAAAGAGAGATAAGCTAAATGGTTATCATTATGGAATCAGTTTAACCCAGTCTGCCATACACTGCAAAACAAGATTTAGTTCTTCTGTTTCTGTTATCACCTAACACATAGTAAGCTACACACTGCAATAAAAGACCCCAGAGCACTCATTGAGTTAAAGTCAAAGCATTGTGCCTTTAGGATATTTTTCTCGGGGCGCCTGGGTGGCTCAGTTGGTTAAGCGTCCGACTTTGGCTCAGGTCATGATCTCATGGTTTGTGGGTTTGAGCCCCATGTCGGGCTCTGTGCTGACAGCTCAGAGCCTGGAGCCTGCTTCAGATTCTGGGTCTCCCTCTCTCTCTGACCCTCCCCCATTCATGCTCTGTCTCTCTCTGTTTCAAAAATAAATAAACATTAAAAAAAAAAATTAAGATATTTTTCTCTCTGTGCCCCTCCTGCGCTCTCTATCTCTCAAAATAAATAAGTAAACTTTAAAAAGAAATAACGAGGGGCGCCTGGGTGGCGCAGTCGGTTAAGCGTCCGACTTCAGCCAGGTCACGATCTCGCGGTCCGTGAGTTCGAGCCCCGCGTCGGGCTCTGGGCTGACGGCTCAGAGCCTGGAGCCTGTTTCCCATTCTGTGTCTCCCTCTCTCTCTGCCCCTCCCCCGTTCATGCTCTGTCTCTCTCTGTCCCAAAAATAAATAAACGTTGAAAAAAAAAAAATTTAAAAAGAAATAATGATAGTCTTTTTGTTTCTTATTTTTTTTAAGATTTTATTTTTAAGAAATCTCTACACCCAGTGTGGGGCTCAAACTCACAACCTTGAGATCAAGAGTCAGAAGCTCCACCAACTGAGCCAGCCAGGCACCCCAAGACAGATTTTTGATTTTTTACTTAATTTTTCCCCCAAGACAGACTTTTTAATTACTTTATTTTTTAATGTTTATTTATTTATTTTTGAGAGACAGACATTGAGTGAGCATGAGCGGGGGAGGGAGAGAGAGAGAGAGAGAGAGAGAGAGAGACAGAGACAGAGAGACAGAGAGTCCAATGCAGTCTCAAAGCCATCAGTGCAGAGTCCATGAGGGGCTTGGGGCTTGAACTCACAAACTGAGAGATCATGACCTCAGCTAAGGATGGCCAACTGAGCCACTCAGGCAAGTGCCCCGTCCCCACCTCAAGACAGACTTTTTAAATGGGCAGCGATAACATTAACTACAAGAAAAATAAGTTTGATAAATGTGTGCTAAATACAAACACTAGACTGGAGAATACTGGAGTTCTTGGTATCTAAACTTACTGCTTTCCCCCTTTAAAAAAAAAAAGGTTTTTGGCTTGCACTAATTTTTTGGCTGTGAAAAACTGTTAGATATTTTCTCCAAAGACCATTGCTTTTTGTACCAGTATTTTTAGAAAACAAAAGACATTCCAATTCTAATCTCCAGAAAGTCAGCAGTCTTTATAAGGATGTTTTTTCAGATAGCAAAAAGCAATCCTTTCCATTCTTTAGAAATTCAACAATATCAGTATAAGCTTGCTTTATCTCTTGTATCAAGATTGCTTTTCTAAAAAATTATTAGGAGCATATAATCTAGGTATTGCAATAGGCCACGAAAATTAAAATTCACGTTATGTAGGCAAGTAATCTGGATATACCAGAAGGTGTCATGGGATCTGCCTTTGAAAGTAGTTTATAAATTGATCTCAGCCTCATATATTCTTTTATATTTTTAAATTAAAGTGCTTTAGAAATTCAGCCTTGTAATTAAGATAATGTTTACCATTCAAACCTTATCTCCTGAAAAAGAGCCTGCCAAGGAAATGGAAAAGGTATGAGCAACATGGATTGGGAAGATGTGGTCTCTTTAAATGGTAACAGCCTTTTTATGAGATCGTGAAAGAGGCCAATGACCCCTGAAAAACCCAACTGCAGGGGAGAAACCACTGGGTACCACCCAGCCAAAGAAATAGACAATCAGAAACAAAATAAGGGCTCCCACAAGATCCTAATTTTATCACCCAAGGCTCCAATGATGAAATGTGACCTTCTTTTGTGATAAACTAAGTTATCCCCAGGGCTGAACTCTGGGAGGAGAGGCAACAAGCTTTTTTTGAAATTTGTGGGGGGAAAAAACAATGCAGTCCATTCTATTAAATAGGTTCCTATTTAAATATGAAGTTATCCCCACAGATCTCCTGAAAATTATTTTCCTTGTTAACCTGTACACATTATTAAATGCTCCATTTCCCCCTTTTTTGTTACTTTTATTTATTATAGAGTACTTAAGTCCTACAAAAAGGTATATTTACAACCAAAAAGTAATTCCACTTACATTTTTCATTTCTGATGAAAATTGACGTTTCAATATTTCTCAAAATCAATTTTATTCTACCCTAGAATATATTGAAGAGTTCTGAGTGCTACAGAGATAGATATAGGATAACACAATCAGAGCAGAAAATAAGAGAATAGTGTCTCTGTTATTAAATACAGATCATAGGTCCTAATTATTTGCAATTGATACTATTCTGTGGGTTCTTATTTTCCTGGAAGAGAAAACAAAATGAAACAAGCAAACAAAACTCCCAACAATTGTGAGATATAAAACATTAGTTAACAAATCTTTTCACCGCAGGGCACCACAAATAAAAATTCTTTTTACTAAAATATCCTTCTGATGTAGAGGACTAGAGCAGTAGGAGATTCAAGAGGCCAACACATAATTTGAAACATGAAAAGACATGATGCCAACCTAAAGTAGAGAGTATAAGGTTAAAGACAGAGGGAAGAAGTGGCAGGAGCAGGCAATAAATATTTGACTGTCTAAGGATTGACTAATTATTCACAAATAATTTAAACTTAACCTAACCAAACTGGTGAGCAAATAGGATCAGGTATTTTCCTCAATATTATTTGAGCTTACTAAGTACTCAATCTTTCCCTACAGAGGGCCTTTTTTATAATTACTGAAGTAATTCCCTGGTCTAGAAAATAAAAAGTGACTTCATGAACTATGTCAGTTGTCTGTAAAGGACAATATTGACAACAGCACCATGTCAGAAAATTCTCTCCCACCTCCATCCCTCCTCCTTCTCCTGGATCTCCCAAAGTCCCTTGGGCAGGAAGTGGCTGAACTGATGTAACCATCCAGCCCGCATGTCAATTTAAAATTATATTGCAACCCTTCCCACTACCAGCAGTGGCCAAAAAAGTGGTGAGTATTTGCATTCATATGGCTGGAGGCAAAAGGAGCTCTGATTTCAGAGTCACTCCATTCAGCTCCTTAGAATTTAAAGGCTACTGCACTTGACTGAGAAATACAAGACTTACAACATTTCTTTTAAAAGGCACCACCTGACTTAGTTTCCTCCAGCAACTAAGTTCTACATCTAAAGGAAGAGGAGGTGGGCGGGCGGCTTGCAGTTCCTAGATAGTCTTCTACCACAGGAAGTGTGAGAGCCCTCTGCACAAGGAAAGGCTGTTCAAGGAAACTCACTAGAATGCCAGCAGATTTAGTCAAAGGCTCCTTCCATATGTAAAACACCCCTGCTGCCCTGCAGAGAGCAAGAAAAAAAAAGGCCTAAGAGAGCCACAGAAAAGGGAAGGGAGAAGTTAAAATGGAGATGGAAGGATTCTTCCAAAAACAAGAAAAGTATAAAACACACTGGGAATAGTAAAAAGCATAAGAAGGAAGAAAATGTCTAAAGGGGAAGGGGGAGTGGGCGAAAAACTAAGGGGAAGACTTTTGTAGTAATAAAGCTAGAATGTAAAAAAGATAACTGGGATCAGAACGCTAAAGACTAAAGGTAAAAAGACCTAGGGGAGAGAAAAAAGAAATTTAATTGTGCAGGGAAAGAAAAATTGATGCAAAGAGAGAGTGGGGGAGGGGATGGACAAACCAGATAAAGAAGATTGGAGAGGGAAGAGAAACAAAGAGTAGAAACAGTGGTGATCCAAACCTCAGACCCATCAATTCTGGAAAACCAGAGCTGAGTGCCATAGTTAATTCTCATTATAATGGTAAGTGATGGTCGCAGAGTTGTAAATCTGAGCTACTAATCTGTGCGAAGAGAAAGGGACAGTGTGTGCTAATAACTCCAGAATATCTTGATTCTGAAGTTTAACCGAAATCATAACCTGGCTTTAAACACTGTCAGAGGCTGACAACCAACCTATTTAAGATCCCTTACTTGGGGAGGGAAGTGTAACCCAAAACTGGTAAAATCAGGAAACACGCCCAAAATCACAGTGCCGAAGTCTTTCAGTTCTTGGAAATAATACGGACTAATCTCCAAGCATCTCCTTATCTATGCACCTATCTGGTGCACCACCCTTGTTTAATTGTGGTCATACATTCCTGATATGCTCTAAATAATTCTTGCCCTAACTGGTTAACAAGCCCCAAATACATGAGTATAGATGCATATATATTTGGCATCTTGGGCCTTAAGAAACCATCGTCTTTATTTTACTTCATATCGTCGGAGGGGGAGGAGAAGGGAAGGTGAGCACATTTCGTTCAGGGCAGACCTGAGGCTGCTACCCTACAGCGCCGCCCTTCAACTCATCCCGGTGCGGTGCGCAGCGCACCCGGCGGACACCAGACCGTGCACCTTATCTTTAACTCGCTTAAGTCTCGAAGCACTTAACCTTTATCTCTTCATAAGCTATTACCATTACGTATTGTGCAGCTCATTTGGTGCCCGAGAGTGGAACCGGGGAGAAGTGGCACAGGGGTGACCTATGCAAAATGGTTAATTTGGGAAAATGAGGAGTTGGGGGCGGGGGAAAGACTCCTAATCCAAGCAATTTTTGTTCTTGGTGATATATTCATTTTTATTGGGTCAGAAATGCGCAATTTGGGTTCCCCATTCACGTGGAAGGCTGCTGGGGCGGGTCGGTAACCTCCTGACCACTTTTAGTGGAACTATACGGACTGCAAGTAGCCCTTCCAGAAGCTCTATCAGTTGAGGGTGTGGGTGAGAAGCAGGGCCGGGAAGGGAGGAAGAGAGGAGAGGGGGAGAGGGAGAGAGATCCAGCCCCGTCCCTCCACGACACGTGAAGTGCCTGCGGCCCTGGCCGGGGCTCGGCCCCTCCCGGACGGCACCGCTGGTCGGAGGCACCCAGCTCTGCGCACCTCCCACCCCGGGGGCCAGCTCCCCGGACCCTGCGGGTGGGACTGACCAGACCGCAACGCCGGCGCGCTCCGCAACCCGGTGGCGCCCAAAAGAGGTTTTCAAAAGCCATTTTGACAGAACACTAATTCTACTCCCTATTCCCTACTTCCCGGATCGCTGTAACTCCAGGTCACCTCGGGTCAGACTCTAAAGTTTCATCTATGAAGTCCCTTCCCCGAAATGCTCAGGGAGGGAAGTGCCAATAGTTTCCCAAAGAAATCTGTCCCCTACACAAGCATGGGGGAGGGAGAAACCCTGTTTGGGGGTGCGCTTGATTGTGCGCCAGGACGGGCTCCTCACCCGCAACTTGCCCTAACTCTGCCTTCTCACCTTAAGGAGCCAGACCTGCGACTCTCCTACGAGGTGCATCAGTCTCCGGCACTTTCAGGGATCCCCGCAGGCACACTTGCCCTCCCCCAAGCCCGGTTTGCGGCGGCGCCCGGGGTCCGAGCCCGCGGCGCCCCCGCCCCGCTCCCCTCGTCCAGCGCCGCAGCTGGGCCTCCGGGGCCGGCGGCCGCGTCCTCCGGCCGGGAGCATTGTTTACCACCCGCAACAAAAGCGCCCCAAGCGGCTCGGGGCAGGGGGTCGCCGCGGGGAGTGGGCCCACCCTAGCGGACCCGGAGGACCCGCGGACGCCGAGCTCCGGCCCTCACCCAGCCCTAGCCGAGTACCGCCCCTCGCACCCCCTTCCGGCCTCGGTGTGAGGGTCCCTGCAACCCTGCCCTCTGCCCCAGCCCCAACTCACCACTGGCCGGCGCCGGCTCCGAGGGCAGCGCGCGTGCCCCAGGCTCCAAGCCCGCACCAGCCCTCGGGTAAACTTTCCAACTCGCGCTGGTCCCCACAACTTGAGAGCCCAGAGTCTCGGCGGGCACGAGGGGCGCGAGCGGGCCCCGGGCGGACACCTACCGGCTGCCTGGCAGGGTCAGGGCCCGAGACCCTGGGGTGGGCGGCAGCTTCCCAAAGGTCCACAGAGGAGAAGCAGGTAGAGTTGCATGACTGGGGCGGGGCAGGGGGTTGTCCCAGGGGGCAGACCCGGGAGCCGAGGGGCCGGCGGCTGCGCGCACAAAGCAGTGCGGGAGCGGATTGCGCTGCCACTCCCCGCCAGGTCAGCCCCCCGGAGCAGTAGTGTCTCCCCAGGACAGACCTCTGGGAGTGAAGCAGGGGCTCTGCCTTTGCTGGACCCTGCACCGCTGAGCGAGAGTCAAAACGCGAGCTGGATTTCCCCAAACTGGAGCTGGACTCCCCTCTCGACCCTTACCCCTCCCCTTAGCCCTCCTCTCTCATAACACCTTTGTGTGGTGTGTGTGTGTGTGTGTGTGTGTGTGTGTGTGTGTGTGTGATGTCAAAGGAGAGTATTGGATAGGGAGAGAGGTGTTAAGGTTTTCTTGTCATTATCTTTTTTCCGAGGAGTTCTTGGGCTGAGAGAAAAATTTTAGGGTTTCTAAATTGAATGTTTATAGATAGATCAAGGGAGTGCCAGATCAGAGATGACACAACTGAGCAATATCTGGGTTGCAGACAATGGTAAACTGCCCTCAACACTAAAGAGAGGCCAGAGGACGGTTGTGTTTCCTTGACTCAACACTTGATGTCTGCAGATGTCATAACATTTTTTGTTAGCTATCTGGCCTTGTATGTTGAGGGTGGTCATATTCACTTTATGGATGAAAAATTGAAGGCATCGGAAGAATGAGTAAGTTTTTAGCATTAAAAGGAATAACCAAGTGGCATTATGCCAAAATTAAGACTCAATGGGGCATTGGAATTTCTCCCTAAATGTTTGATGGCTGTTGCTTCTTCCAGCAGTCAGTCATTACACAGACAAGGGAATCCAGATCTTTCATGGGCTCACCATGGTAAGGAAAATGCTGTTCATGGAACTATCTTTCCTCCCAGGTCAAACTTCAACCGAAGAGAAAGATTCATTCTGTCATTGCCTTCAACACCATTCTACCCCCATTCTGCACATAATTTGTGTTCTTGTTATACTTGCTTTAATAAGCATAACCAGATTGTTCTTTTGAGATAGATTCCTAAACTTTCAACCTTTCTCACGGATTGATTCATTCAAATTTATTCTTCAGCCAGGATATAGGTATACAGAGATGAATAAAAATTGCCTCTTGCCCAGGAAGAACACACATTCTGGGTTGGCAAGCAGAGCAAATGAACACTACAGTGTTTTCAGTGCTACAGTCAGATAAATACGTTAGTTGGAGGAAATTTAAAATGTGGCTTTTAAAATAAATCTTATCTTAGGGGCGCCTGGGTGGCTCAGTCAGTTAAGCGGCCAACTTCGGCTCAGGTCATGATCTCGCGGTCCGTGAGTTCGAGCCCTGCATCAGGCTCTGTGCTGACAGCTCAGAGCCTGGAGCCTGTTTTGGATTCTGTGTCTCCCTCTCTCTGACCCTCCCCCGTTCATGCTTTGTCTCTGTCTCAAAAATAAATAAACGTTAAAAAAATTTTTTTTAAAAATAAAATAAATGTTATCTTCAAAAACGGACTCTTTTCAATGTTTAAAAAAACCTAATTATTAATACCTTGTCAAAAACAATCTCCTAGGACTTAGATGAAAAGAATGTTGGGAGAGTTTGACTCATAACTTAATCTCTGTAAAGAACAAAAAAGAAAGAACATTTGAAAAAGAAGAACAAAGGGGAAAAGATTATCATGAAATAGCAATATCCTGGCATTTGTCAGTTCACTGAAATGACTATCTTTAAAAAGTATTGAGGCGGGGCGCCTGGGTGGCGCAGTCGGTTAAGCGTCCGACTTCAGCCAGGTCACGATCTCGCGGTCCGTGAGTTCGAGCCCCGCGTCGGGCTCTGGGCTGATGGCTCAGAGCCTGGAGCCTGTTTCCGATTCTGTGTCTCCCTCTCTCTCTGCCCCTCCCCCGTTCATGCTCTGTCTCTCTCTGTCCCAAAAATAAATAAATGTTGAAAAAAAAAATTAAAAAAAAAAAAAAAGTATTGAGGCGCCCCTGGGTGGCTCAGTCCTATAAGCAGCCAACCTTGTCTCAGGTCATGATCTGGCCATTCATGAGTTCAAGCTCTGCTTAGGGCTCTGTGGTGACAGTTCAGAGCCTGGAGCCTGCTTTGTATTCTGTGTCTCCCTCTCTCTCTGCCTCTACCCTGTTCGCACTCTGTATCTCTTAAAATTTTTTTAAAATAATAAAAATAAAAACTATTGAAATGGGGACCTGGGTGCCTCAGTCTGTTAAACATCTGACTCTTGATTTTGGCTCATCTCACAGACATGATCTCATGGTTCTGATCTCAAAATCATGATCTCAAGGTTTGTGAGTTCAAGCTCTGCATAGGGCTCTACACTGACAGTGTGGCGCCTGCTTGGGATTTTCTCTCTCTCCCTCTCCTTCTGCCCCCTCCCCCATGAGCTTGCCTTCTCTCTCTCTCTCTCTCTCTTTCTCTCAAAATAAATAAACATTAAAAAAATTTTAGGTATTGAAATGGGAAAATCACACAAAAATGTAGAAAAATATCCATGGTAACACTCATTCTCTTCATTCCGTAAATGTTAGTTGAACCTATACTATGTGCCAGGCACAGTTCTAAATCTAGGGAAGCAGCAGTGAGCAAAATGAAACCTCTGTCCTTGTGAAGCTTGCATTCCATCATGGAGTGGGGTTGGGGCCGAAAATGAAGAAGTCAAATAAGCAAAATATATATAGTGCATCAGATGGTCATAGTCAGAGGGAGTGGGAGAAAAACAGGCAAGGGGACAGGAAGTGATGAGGAAAGCTGCAATTTAAAAAATTTTTTTAACGTTTATTTATTTATTTAAAAAAATTTTTTTTCAACGTTTATTTATTTTTGGGACAGAGAGAGACAGAGCATGAACGGGGTAGGGGCAGAGAGAGAGGGAGACACAGAATCAGAAACAGGCTCCAGGCTCTGAGCCATCAGCCCAGAGCCTGACGCGGGGCTCGAACTCATGGACCGCGAGATCGTGACCTGGCTGAAGTCGGACGCTTAACCGACTGCGCCACCCAGGCGCCCCAACGTTTATTTATTTTTGAGACAGAGAGAGAGAGAGCATGAACAGGGGAGGGTCAGAGAGAGAGACACACAGAATCTGAAACAGGCTCCAGGCTCTGAACTGTCAGCCCAGAGCCCGACGCGGGGCTCAAACTCACGGACCGCGAGATCGTGACCTGAGCCAAAGTCGGCTGCTTAACCGACTGAACCACCCCGGCGCCCCAAAGCTGCAATTTTAAATACAGCAGTAAGCTCATAGAGTAGGTCCGAAAAAGATAAGGGAGGGAGCTGGGGCGGGGGGGGGGGGCGGGATTTTATGTGTAGGAAAGAACAAGTGCAAAGGTCCTGAAGGTGGGATTGTTTTTGTGGAAATACAATAGTTTTCACTGTGTTTCACAACAGGAAGACATTGGAAACTCTATGTGCCTGTCAGAAAAAAAGTATAGATCACTCCCATTGGCCAAGTCTGGGATAATTTTGAATTTGGAAAAGAGATTTCCTCTGGAAAAACAAATTTGGGAGACATCAGCATGTAGATGATATTTACAGCCACTCTGGTATCTGAGTCTTAACATCTCACTGAACAACATCAGTCAATCTGATCCTATCCAAAAGGTGTCTGGGGGCGCCTGGGTGGCTCAGTCAGTTAAGCGTCTGACTCTTGGTTTAGGCTCAGACCATGATCTCATGGTTTCATGAGTTCAAGCTCCGAGTCAGGCTCTGTGCGGACAGCGCAGATCCTGCTTGGAATTCTCTCTCCCTCCCTCTTTCTCTGCCTCTCCCTTGCTCACGCTGTTTCTGTCTCTCTCAAAAATTAAATAAACTTAAAAATATATATATTTAAAAAAAGAAAGAAAAGGGGTCTGATTTGATATTTTCATACAAACTGAAAGGTTGAACAATACATGAGGAACTAGACAGTAATATGAAATGTCTACTCAAGGAGAAGAAAAGGAAGTGAAATTCTTTCCAGAACTCATTATCCAGGAATAAATGTTTAAGCAGTTTCCCACTTTCCTTACAGCTACCTCACCTTATTCTTCCTTAATAACAAAGCAAGAATTCCTGTCTTATTCCAATCATCTCTCTAGAAAAGAGATTTATTTACACATATGTGGGTCCTGGAACTGTGTTGATTTAACTTCCTAAAGATATAACTAATTTCGTCTTAGCTGCCCTGCTTACTAATTTACCTTAGGCAGTGCCCTGGGGAAAAAAAAAAATAGATATACTCTCCTCAAACACATATACACAGATACACATGCATCCCACACACAGTTTCTACCCTAAAGAAAATAATTTTGGGGCGCCTGGGTGGCTCAGTTGGTTAAGCGTCCGACTTCAACTCAGGTCAGGATCTCGCAGAACGTTGAGTTTGAGCCCCGCGTCGGGCTCTGGGCTGATGCCTCGGAGCCTGGAACCTGCTTCCGATTCTGTGTCTCCCTCTCTCTCTGCCCCTCCCCCGTTCATGCTCTGTCTCTCTCTGTCTCAAAAATAAATAAACGTTTAAAAAAATTAAAAAAAATAATCTTGATTCTCAAAAGTTTTTTAATTTGACAATACTGGAAAAAGACAATCTCTTCAACAAACGGTGTTGGGAAAACTGGACAACCACATGTAAAAGAGTGAAACTGGACCACTTTCTTATACCGTACATGAAAATTGGGGTGCCTGGGTGGCTCAGTTGTTTAAACATCTAACTTCAGCTCAGGTCACGATCTCCTGGTTTGTGAGTTTGAGCCCCGCATTGGGCTCTGTGCTGACAGCTCAGAGCCTGGAGCCTGCTTCAGATTCTGTGCTTCCCCCTCTCTCTGCCCCTCCCCTGCTCACGCTCTGTGTCTCTCTGTCTCTCAATAATAAATAAACTTAAAAAACTTACTTAAAAATTTTTAAAAAAAGAAAAAAGAAAAGAAACTCAAAATGAATTAAGGATTTAAATGTGAGTCTTGAAACCATAACAACCCTAGAAGAGGCCAAAGGTAGTAATTTCTCTGACATTGGCTATAGCAACATTTTCTAAGATATGACTCCTGAGGCAAGAAAAGAAAAGGAATAATAAACTATTGGGACTACATCAAAATAAAAAGCTTCTGTACAGCAAAAAAACAAAAAACAAAAAACAAAACAATCAACAGAATTAAAAGACAAGCTACTAAGTGGAAGAAGATATTTGCAAATGACATATCCAATAAAGGGGTATGTATCCAATATATGTAAAGAACTGATACAACTCAACACCAAAAAACAAATAATCCACCTAATAAATGGGCAAAGTTCACGAATAGACATTTCACCAAAAAAGATACACAGCCAACAGACACAAAAAGATGCTGGTTCATTTGGTAGAGCACACAACTTTTTTTTTGTTTTGTTTTAATGTTTTTGAAAACATCTTTTTTTTACATTTAAAATTTATTTTATTTTATTTATTTTTGGGGGAGGGAAGAGGCAGAGAGACGAGAGAGAGAATCCTAAGCTGTCTCCACGCTGTCAGTGCAGAGCTTAATGTGGAGCTTAATCTCACTAACCGAACCATGAGATCATGACCTGAGCTGAAATCAAGAGTGGGACACTTAACTCACTGAGCCACCCAGGTGCCCAGAGCATATGACTCCTGATCTCAGGGTCTTGAGTCAAGTCCATGTTAAATGTGGAGCCTACTTAAAAAAAAAAAAAAGAAAAAGATGTTCAACAGCACATCATCTGGGAAATGCAAATCAAAAGCACAATGAGATATCATCTCACATCTGTCAGAATGGCTAAAATCAAAACACACAAGAAACAACAAGGGTTGGCAAGAATGTAGAGAAAAAGGAAGCCTCTTGTGCTGTTGGTGGGAATGTAAACTGGTGCAGCTACTGTGGACAACAGTATGGAGGTTCTTCAAAAAATTAAAAAAAGAATTATCATATGATCCAGTAATTCCACCACTGGATATTTACCCAAAGAATATGAAACATGAATTTGAAAAGATACATGCATCCCTATGGTTATTACAGCATTCTTACAATAGGCAAATTATGGAAACAGTCTAAGTGTCCACTAATAGATGAATGGATAAAGAAGAGGTGTCTCTCTCTCTCTCTCTCTCTCTCTCTCACACACACACACACACACACACACACACATACACGCATATACACAGGGAATATTACTCAGCCATAAAAAAGAACAAAATCTTGCCACTTGCAGCAATATAGATGGATCTAGAGAGTATAATACCAAGAGAAAGAAGTCAGAGAAATAGAAATACCATATGACTTCACTCTTATGTGGAATTTAAGAAACAAAACAAATGAGCAAAAGGGAAAAAGAGGGACAGAGAGAGAAACCAAGAAACAGACTCTGAACTATAGAGAACAAACTGATGATTACCAGAGGGGAAGTGGGTGGGGGATGGGTAAAAGAGGTGAAGGGGATTAAGTGTACACTTACAGCACTGAATAATGTATAAAATTGTTGAATCACTTTATTGTACATCTGAAACTAATACAACACTGTATGTTAACGATACTGGAATTAAAATAAAACAAAAAATAATAAAATCAAAATTTGGCAACACTGTTCTAGTACTGGTGAGGAATCCTGGTAGTATAAATGGCTAAGAAGACAAAGTATTTTCTATATGGAGCTCAGGGATGGATGGATGGATGGATGGATAGATAGATAGATAGATAGATGATGTAATGTAGGTAGGGGAGAGCTAATTGTCCCTTGGTGATCTAGCACAGCACATTTGCATGATCCTGGGAGATAGGAGGGGAGGCTGGGCAAGATAAATCTGCAGTAGTAGCTTAGCACTGAAAAAGAACTATGCTGTCAATTCTGCCAGGAGTTCAAGAGAGCAAGAAAAACTTAGAGCAAAAAAGACCCAAGCGAATTACTCGAGAATTTGCACTGAGCAAGTTTGCAGGAATTGGCATTTACTGGTCAATTTAATGGCAGACACAGAACTAAAATCTTTTTCTTACTCAAGTTTTTAAACTGAATTCAACAATTGTCAAGAATACACATGGTATGGGGCGCCTGGGTGGCTCATTCGGTTAAGCATCCCACTCTTGATTTCAGCTCAGGTCATGATCTCACTATTTGTGGGTTTGAACTCCATGTAGGGCTCCGTGCTGACAGTGTGGAGCCTGCCCAGGATTCTCTCTCTCCTTCTCCCTCTGTCTCTGTCCCTCCCCTGCTCACGTTGTCTCTCAAGAATAAATAAATTTTTTAAAAAAATTTTAAAAAAGAATACACAGGGTACATAGAACACATAGCAGGTGCAAACCAAAAGACACCTCCATGGGGGAGGCAGAAGAAAGGAAATCAAAGTAGTAGAAAGAAGGAGAAGAAAATTGGGATTGCCAGAATTGTTTTGGAAGGAACTAGAATTACCATGTCTTCACAGTGATTGTAAAGCATGAAGATATATTCTAGTTATAATGAAGAAACAAGATCTTTTGTATTATAGACAACTTCCAAAAGGACCAAACCCCCAATGGAGAACTGTCTGCATGTGGTCAGGTGAGCCTGTTTTGGTGCAAGCTCCTTCCCTACTTCTTATGACAAGATTGTAGCCATTTGCTACATTTATGTCTTGTCCAGCAACTTCCGGCAACTTCATTGGTAACCTTTTGAACCCACTAATTTAATTCTTCTTTTGACCTCTCCCAAACTCAACCTGGAAACACCCTCACTTGGCCTTTACATCCCCCTCATCCCTTTCTCTACTGCTTGCAAGCAGCAGAATTCTCTCAGACTCAGCCAGCTTCAAAATCTTAGGCCCTAAATCTGCCTGAAGTCTTTATTGCTCCTCAACAATCCCTGTTTGTGGAGATTTTTAGCCTCTTTCTGCCATGGGACCTGTTCTAAGCCTTCATTTTTTCCTCACCTCCAAAGCTGCCCATAGCTCAGGCTGTCAAGTAAGGGCTTCAAGCAATAGATTTCTTACCTTTCCTACCCTTCCTCCGCAGTACTATTTCCTTCCTTAGCTGAAGTTTCTTGCCTTGTTATATGACTGTTCTTTAACTTCTCCCCCTTGAGCCCATAGTGTCCATGCTACTTTATTTAAGCCTTTTTTTTTTTTTTTTTTTTTTTTACTGTTTTTGAAGAGCCCTTCTTTTAGTATCTCCAGTTCGTCTTCAATGCTCCATCTTCTCTGCTGTCTGGAGGTATTTTTTTTTTCCCTAGGTAGGATTCACACCCAGCACAGAGCCCAATATGGGGTTTGAACTCACGATTCTGAGATTAAGACCTGAGCTGAGATCGAGAGTTGGAGGACTAACCAACTGAGCCACCCAGGTGCCCCAGAGTCTTTACGTGTATCATGCCTAGGTCACCCCTTTGCCTGATCTTGTTCTCCCATTTAACTTAAGTTCCATTTCTCTCCTTGACAAATGGTATTTCTTGCTTTTTCTTGTTCCTATAACACCTATTTATTCCTGAGTCCATTGACCCACTCCTGAGGTTACATTCACAACAGTTTCGTTCTCCTTCCTGTCCACGCTTAATTTTGAAATGCCTCCATCCTGGAATTATGTAACACATGCAGTCCATCCTTGTTCTTCTCTTACACATCCAGCCAAAATACTTCACCATCTTCTCTCTCTTTTTCAGAGTTCTCTTGGCACTCACTGCAAGCACTTTAGGACCCGCAGAACACTTCCAAAGCTGGATCTCTAGCACAGAATGCTTTGCTCTGTGAACTCCAGACCATTATCTCTCACCTCTGAAGCCATATGCAATGTTCCTGATCTACTTTCCTTTCATTTTCACCTGAAACATGCTGGGACCTGCTCCACTCTGATGTTTCTCTGTGTCACACGAGATGACCTCTACTTATTAGGTATTTGAAAAGCAATTGACTGAATTATTTCTGGACATTTTCTTCCTCCTCACTGAAGATTCGTTCAAAGCCGACTTAATTACCCTGTGAGTCTCTCCTAACAAACTTATTTTGTCTGGCTTTGTGAATAGAAGGGATGGAATGGTTGGAACAGATACAGGTCTGCCTGGAATGTCATCCCTTCTGTTCTGTCTCTCCTTCCTCTATATTGCTCTTATTCTTGTCAGCCTGGCAAACTTATCCTATCCCTCAAAACCCACCTCGCAGAGCTCCTTGAAGCCTCACGTAATGACCCAGGCAGAATTAGGAGTATTGCCGCTCCCCTGACACTGCTTCTGTAGCATTTCCACATCAAGCACTTCTCACACACTCTAACCAGTTACCAAGTTGTACACCCTTCAAAGGGCTTATCTTTCATTTTATATTCCCAGTGCTTAGCGCAGGACTTGGCACATAGCAAATAACAAATAACTCAAGAAATTTTTGTTAAATGCCTCCCTGGGGTCCTATCTAAACTCTAAGGCTGCAATCGCGCAATTCTATGTTGGCACAACTGAGACTAACTTCTTGATAAACTTCACAGTGTCACCATACCTTAAACATGACAGTAAAAGACCTATACTAGGCCCACACAAAGCAGGATCTCTGTGGGTCCCTTTCCCATCGCCTCCCCTTATATATAAGACGCACTTCAAAAATATTTGTCTTTGCCTTGAAGATCTGCAAGGTCCTTACCATCTCTAGAATTCTATTATTTAAAATCCAGGAGGGGCACCTGAGTGGCTCAGTCAGTTAAACGTCTGACTCTTTTTATTTTATTTTATTTTTTAATATATTTTTGAGAGAGAGAGACAGAACACAAATGGGGGAGGCACAGAGAGAAAGGAAGACACAGAATTCAAAGCAGGCTCCAGGCTCTGAGCTGTCAGCACAGAGCCCAATGAAGGGTTTGAACTCATGAGAGCCATGAGATCATAACCTGAGGAGAAGTCAGAGGCTTAACCAACTGAACTACCCAGGCGCCCCAAGCGACCAACTCTTGATTTTGGCTCACATCATGATCTCACAGTTTGTGAGTTCAAGCCTCATGTCAGTCTCTGTATGACTGTGTGGAGCCTGCTTTGGATTCTCTCTCTCTCTCTCTCTCTCTCTCTCTCTCTCTCTCTCTCCTTTCTCTGCTCCTCCCCTACATGTGTGCATGCTCTCTCTCTCTCTCTCTCAAAATAAATAAACTAAAAATAAAATTAAAATTAAAAAATTTTTAAAAATCCAGGGGAGCCTGGGTGGCTCAGTCAGTTAAGTGTCCGACTGACTCTTAATTTTGGCTCAGGTCATGATCTCACAGTTTTAGGGATCAATCCCTGACTCGGGAATCCCATCTGTGATTCTCTCTCCCTCTCTCTCTGCCCCTTCCCTTCTTGCACTCTCTCTTTCTCAAAGTAAATAAATAAACATTAAAACAAAATAAAACAAAATAAAATCCACTGACAACTCAGTTCCTTTAGAAAACTGTTCTTGAACAACTCCACCAAATGTAGATAGCCTCTGAATTATCATCCCTCTTCAGCATTCATGAAGAATAGTGTTGAACTTTATTAAGTATGTAAATATGTAACTGTTCATTAGTATTACATGTCAATATTTTATTTCCCCAATTGCCTGAAGGCTTCAGGGCGACACTCATACTTTCTTTTGTATCTTATCTTTCCATAGGACTTCATACTATAATACCCTCAATAAATATTGCTGACAGACCAAATATTGACTGACAGAAGCAATTGGATAATATCTCCAAAGTGTTTTTATCTTCTGGGACGAAAACAGTAAGTAAATCCATCAGTGTTATTACTGCTCAAGTGTGTGAATAGTAATTGCTACTGTTGATCGAGGACCATCTTTACAACATTACACTCTGTTCTCTAAATAAATATGGCTTAACTTGCAACTTAAGTGCCCCAAACTTCCAAGTTTATCTTTCTAATGTTAAGTCCATTTTTGAGGTCCAGATTATTTCAACCTAGACCCTTTGTAGACCTTTTAAACTCAACATTTCCAAAGCTATATTTATTACTCTTTTTTCTTGCATTCTAATCACTGTAAGATTATTTTGTCTTTATTTTTATTTATTTTTAATTTTAAAAAGTTTTATTTATTTTTTTTGAGAGAGAGAGAGCATGAGTGGGGAAGAGGCAGAGAGAGAGAGAGAGAGAGAGAGAGAGAATTCCAAGCAGGCTCCACACTGTCAGAGCAGAATCGTGAGATGATGACCTGAGCTGAAATCAAGGGTCGGTTGCTCAACCGACTGAGCAACCCAAGTGCTCATATTTATTTTTAATTTTATTCCAGCATAATTAACATACAGTGCTTTATTAGTTTCAGGTGTACAATATAATGCTTCAGTAATTCCATGCTACTCAGTGCTCATCATCCAATACTGTATTATTCTTTTGTTAAAAAATTTTTAATGCTTATTTGTTTTTGAGAGAGAGAGACAGAGACAGAGAGAGAGGCAGCGTGAGTGGGGGAGGGGCGGAGAGAGAGGGAGACACAGAATCTGAAGCAGGCTCCAGGCTCTGAGCTACAGCACAGAGCCCGACGTGGGGCTCTAACTCCTGAACCACAGGATCATGACTTGAGCTGAAGTCGGACACTTAACAGACTGAGCCACCCAGGTGCCCCTTATACTGTATTATTCTTTTTAATTTTTTTTTCAATGTTTATTTATTTTTGGGACAGAGAGAGACAGAGCATGAACGGGGGAGGGGCAGAGAGAGAGGGAGACACAGAATCGGAAACAGGCTCCAGGCTCTGAGCCGTCAGCCCAGAGCCCGACGCGGGGCTCGAACTCACGGACCGCGAGATCGTGACCTGGCTGAAGTCGGACGCTTAACCGACTGCGCCACCCAGGCGCCCCTCTTAAAACACTCTTTTCCATTGGCTTCTATAACTCTTGTTTTACCCTCTACATCTTTAGCTACTTCCTAGTCTCCTTTGCCAGTCTTTGATTCTCTATCTAGACATTAAGTGTTCTAGTTACTCAAGGCTGAATTCTAGGTTCTCACTTTCTCCTTAACCTTGATTTACTAATGTTACATCTTTAGCCCAGGCTGCTTCTTATATATTCAACTCTTTAGTATCTCTTCTTGGGTGTCTCTAAGGCCTCTGCATACTCAATATGGCCCAACCAAGTAACTCATCCTTTCCTCTGTCCTTCCACTTTGCTCTAAACCAACAGTAAACTGATTCTCTTCTAGTGATCCCTGCCTCGGTGGTGAATCCATAAAATTATGTTAACAGGAAACTAGGAATTATCCTTGACATCTTCCTCTCCCCATTGCCTTATTGAATCCCTTGCCAAGTCTCATCCATTTTATCACTTCAGAGTCCATTTATCCATTTCCCTCCATTTCTGTGGCCTTTACTCTAGACTAAGTGCCACATCTTGCAATAGTCTACTCATATCTGCTTTTGTCTCTGTTACATTATCCAAGCTATGGGCAAGGATCTTTTTTGAAATGTACACCTGACCATGTCAACCGTGTTGCTTTTAAGATAATGACAAGACCTCCACAGTGACTACAAGGCTTCTAGTGGCTATAAGATTTTATATGTATATGTTTTATTATTTATTTTTGAGAGAGAGAGCCTGAGTGGTGGAGGTATACAGAGAGAGGGGGACAGAGGATCTGAAGTGGGCTCTGTGCTAACAGCAGAGAGCCCAGTGAGGGATTCGAACTCATGAACTATGAGATCATGACCTGAGCCAAAGTTGGACACTCAACCAACTCAGCCACCCAGGCGCCCCTAGATTTGACCTATTTCTCTATTTCATCTTATATCACACACTTCCTAGTTCTTCCTACTCTAGTCACAGTGGTTTTCTTCTATAGTTGCAAACCAATAATTTTGTTCTTATGAACCAGTTAATTTCATTTGCAGACAAGTTTCATTGTAGGCTGGACAAACACTTTGACACTTCTCCAGTCTAGCAGCTCCCTCTATTGTCTCATACATTTGTCAGCATAGGTGACCTGCCTGATCCCTGGAAGGCATTTGAATTCTTGACCCTTAAAGGACATAGTGTAGTAATGTATTTGAGGTTGTGATCAGACCTTTGAAAACACCGGCTCTCCTACCAGAGGCTCTGTTTCCTTTTTGTGGAATGCTTTTTCTTACGCCTTTCCTCAGTTAAGCCCATGTCATCCTCCACTTCTGAGTTTAAGCATCACTTCCTTCCTCAAAGAAGCCTTCGCTAAACTTATTTAGGTCAATGGGGCACCTGTGTGGTTCAGTGGCTTGAGTGTCTGACTTTGGCTCAGGTCATGATCTTGCAGTTTATGAGTTGGAGCCACACATCAGGCTCGTTGCTGTCAGCCTGTGGGGGCAAAGCCCTCTTCAGTTTCTCTGTCCCTTTCTCTCTCTGCCCCTCCCCTTCTTGCATTCTCTCAAAGATAAATATTTAAAAAAAAAAAGTAAATTGTTTTAGGTCAAATTACTTTTTTATGGTTTTATATCACCATGTACTAAACCTCCTCTCAAACATACTAATCTCAGTTTGAATTTTACATGAATTGCTGTGATTATTTGATTAAGATCTGTCTTTCCCACTGGAGTATAAGCTCCCTGAAGGACATGGGCCAAGCTTTTTTCTTTGTTTTTAAGGTTTTATTTTTGTATTAAAATGTTTTTAATGTTTATTTATTTTTGAGAGAGAGAGAGAGAGAGAGAGAGAGAGAGCGAGCATGAACAGGGGAAGGGCGTCAGCATAGAGTCCAATGCAGAGCTCAAACTCACGAGCTGTGAGATCATGAACAGAGCCAAAGTTGGACGTCTAACGGACTGAGTGCCCCAGGTGCCCCATTAAGGTTTTATTTTGAAGTAATTTCCACATCCAACATAGGGCTCGAACTTATAACCCTGAGATCAAGACGGACCATGTTTTTATCAACTATTGTATCTCTGATGCCTACCATCTGCACAAGAAATACCTATTGAATGAATGAAAGAATAAATTAGATCAGTTCTGTAAACAACTTCTAGTTCATTGCTATATCTAATTGTAACTACATTGACATAATACAATTCCTCTTCTGCAATATTCTTTCTCCTACAACTGCCTGGAAAACTCTTACTCATTTTTCAAGGCTCAGCTCAAGTCTCTTTTCCTAATCTCCTCACTCTTCCCATAGAATTGGTCTCTCCCCTCTTTCTGCCTTATAGTACTCCATGCATACTCCTAATATAAAATAGGTAATTGACAAATTGTGCTCACTTTTTGTAGCTGCTTTCTCTCTTACAAAAGACTTTGTAGAAATGTTGTCTTATTAATTTGTATATCTTGGTCATCTAACATAATGCCTGGAACACAGTAGGTAGACAGTGGATGTGTGTTGACTATAGATCAATGAATGAATCTAGATTGAATATAGATCTATTCTGTAGGTCTAGGGGTGTACACACTAAGGAAGTGAGAGGAATATAGCACCTAATATGTGCTGAGCACTGCAGTAGCTCTTATGCCTCAATGATCTCATGTGATATTTGCATCACATGGAGGGGATCACTCACATTTTACAGATTAGAAACTGATACTCGGATATTTAGTGAGTCCTTAATTAAGACCATTATCTAAGTAGAGAACATTCAATGCTTTGGTTCTTTCTTATTCTACTGTGTTGTTAGAAATTAATGTGCAGCAACTATACTTAAATTAAAAAAAAATAATGTGAAGATTTGATGGGCTTCAGAAAAAGACTTGACTCAAAAAATGTCAGTTTTGGGGCACCTGGGTGGCTCAGTTGGTTAAGCGTCCAACTTCAGCTTAGGTCATGATCTCACGGTTCATGAGTGTGAGCCCTGCGTCGGGCTCTGTGCTGACATCTCAGAGCCTGGAGCCTTCTTTGGATTCTGTGTCTCCCTCTCTCTCTGCCCCTCCCCACTCATAGTCTGCCTCTCTCTCTCTCTCAAAAATAAATAAAACATTTAAAAAATAAAAAAAAGAAAAATGTTGGTTTTCATTTTTTCAAATACCAGATTATTAAAACCAAAATAAAAGAGAAATCTGAAGCAATTTCCTAAAATTTCTGCTCTCCTTATTAGCTTTGACCTTATGTTCACAAACTTTTCTCAACTTCACATTAGCCATGGAAATCTGATGTCACAACTTCAGAATATCTAATATTATTTCTAGAGTTGAGCAGCACCTGGCCGGCTCAGTTGGTAGAGCATGTGACTCTTGATCTCAGGGTCATAAGTTCAAGCCCCACATTGGGCATGGAGCCTACTTAATTACAAAGAAAAAGAGTTGAAAATATTAAGAATTATGTTCATCTCATGCAATTTCTTAATATCTAATTACCATAGATCAAAAATATAACCAAAGTATGCTTTAGAAAATATCCAAACCATAAAAAAAGTGTATAATGAAAAGTAAAAGGTACAGGTCTCCTAAGTTTCATCAGTCCCATCCCCCAGAGGTAATCACTGCTAGACAGTGTCTTGTGTATCATTTCAGAAATAGTTATGGCATTTCTTCTGATATACTAAAATACGCTATATGCATATAAAAGAAAACAAAGATGTCCAATTTCATGTGACGTTGCATAACATCTAAAACATTTTGGGAATTCCTGGGTGGCTCAGTTGGTTAAGCCTCCAACTCTTGATTTTGGCTCAGGTCATGACCTCATGCTTTGTGAGATATCATGCTTTGTGAACCCCTACATTGGACTCCACCTTAACAGCAAGGAGCCTGTTTAGGATTCTCTCTCTCCCTCTCTCTTTCTGCCCCTCTCCTAACAGCAAGGAGCCTGTTTAGGATTCTCTCTCTCCTTCTCTCTTTCTGCCCCTCTCCCACTTATGTGTGTGCACGTGCATGTGCTGTCTCTCTCAAAATAAATAAATAAATATTTTTAAATATTTAAAATTTTGTTTGTGGATAAATTCAACACTGAAGGAGCAAAGGGCTCCAGGCACCTGGGTGACTCAGTCAGTTGAGCGACCTACTCTTCATACTGGTTGAGGTCATAACCCCAGGGTCATGGAATCAAGCCCAGCGTTAGGCTCCTCTTGGATTCTGTTTCAGATTCTCTGTCCCTCTCCCTCTTACCCTAGTGTATGCATACTCTCTCTCCCTCTCTCAAAAATAAGTAAATAAATAAAGGAGCAAAGGTCTTGTGTTAGACATAGGATAAAATTTATATGCCCCAAAGTTATTGAAATTAGTTAGGCATCTGTGATACATTCCTGACAGATACAAGTAAATGAAAGTCTGCAGTCTAAAAGACTCTTTAACAGAAGACTTGCAGATAGCTAAGGTCCATGACAATGTTTATTAAAATGGCACTGCAGGGCATCTGGGTGGTTCAGTCCGTTAAGCATCCCACTCTTGATTTCAGCTCCTGTCATGATTTCACAGTTCCAGCCCTGCAATGGGCTCTGTGCTGACAGAGCCCTTGTGGAGCCTGCTTCAGATTCTCTCTCCCTTTCTCTCTGCCCCTCCCCCACTCAAAAATAAATAAATAAACATTTAAAAATTGGCACTCCAATTTCTCCCTATTTCACATAACACGGTGGTGCATGTGGGGATGGGAAAGTTTTCAAAGAAGGCTTTTCAGGTAGTTATTGTTATATATGGTCTACATGGTATTCATATATTGTCATATTAAAAAAAAAAAAAAGCTTTGTCAAAACCTTGTCCTTTGCAGGAGATGCCTGGCTGGCTCAGTCAGTAGAGCATGCTACTCTGAATCTAGGGGTCATGAGTTCAAGCCCCTCTTAGAGGGTAGAACTTAAAAACAAAACAAATTTTGTTTTGGTATTTTGTATGTTCTCACTCAAATGCTGCATTATACATACAGTGTTTATTTGAAAATTATTTTGGCTTGGGTGCCTGGGTGGCTCAGTTGGTTGAGTGTCCGACTTTGGCTCAGGTCATGATCTCATGTCTTGTGCTGAGACAAGCACATCGGGCTCTGTGCTGACAGCTCAGAGCCTGGAGCCTACTTTGGATTCTGTGTCTCCCTCTCTCTCTGCTCCTCTCCTGCTCGCACTTTTTCTTTCTCTGTCTCTCAAAAGTAAATAAACATTAAAAAAAATATTTTGGCTTTTTTTTTGCTGTTGTTTTTGTATTTCATCTTTTTTTTAGACTGAATTAATTAACTAATTAATTTAGAGGGCACAAGTGAACAAGGAGTAGAGACAAAGGGAGAGAGAGAAGCAGAGCTCACCCAGTGGGGCTCATGTTCACCTGAAGCAGGGCTGGAACTCACAAACCGTGAGATCATGACCTGAGCCAAAGTCAGATGCTTAACCGACTGAGCCACCCAGGCACCCAGTTGTTTGTTTGTTTGTTTTTTTTTTGTCTTTGTGTTTTGTTTTTTGTTTTTGTTCTAACATTTCTAACCTTTCTGTGTCTTAAGCCAATTCCTCTTTCTGTCTTCCTTATTTTGTTAGTGATACCATCAAGTCTGTTAATCACTCTAGCAAAAAGGTTTGCAGCAGCTTTGGCTTTTCCTCCATCAATTTCCTTTTAGGTCGCTATGTTTTTATGCTCCTATCAGCCCTCTTTTTTAATTAATTAATTTTTTGAGAGAGAGAGAGCACAAGTGGGGGAGAGACAGAGAGAAACTCCCAAGCAGGCTCCTGGATGTCAGTTCAGAGCCTGATATGGGGCTCGAGCCCACTGATCTCATGAATTGTGAGATTGTGACGAAATCAAGAGTCAGACACTTAACCAAGTGAATCACCCAGGCTCTCTTGCCTGGATTGTTGCAAAAGCTTCCCAACTGGCTTCTTTATTAAGGATCTGTCAGTATCTCCCTTCCCAAACATTCTATTCATCTCTTCCAGATTAACTTTTCTAAAATCGAGCTGTCATCAGCTTCTTATTATCCATTGAACTAAGTCTAAACTCTTTAGCCAAAGATTAAACCAGTTCATGATATAGCCTTGACCTACTTCTCTAACATTATTGGTCAGTAGTCTGCCACACAAGTGTTGGGCCATCATGGAGAGGGAATCAAGGATCGACAAACTGGACTATTCCTTGTTTCTTGAACAAGTTCAGTTTTCTTATTCTGTGTGTGTGTATGTATATATATGTTTGCCTTAGTCCATGCTTAGCCATGTCAAAGGACAGTTTCATTATCTCCTTCCCTGATGACCACTAGCAAATATGATCTTTCTCCTGCATCCCCACTTTTATTTGCATTATATGTATTTTACTATTAGGTTCACATTCATTCCATGAAATAATACATTCTCTGAGGAAGTGGACTGATTTTTCCCTACTTTTTTAGCCTCTGGCTACTAGTTGCTAGATATTCTAAAAGTGAAAGACAGAGAGCAAAGATTGGTCTTTGGCATGCCTGGCTGTCTCAGTTAGTAGAGCGCACAACTCTTGATCTTGGAGTAGTGAGTTCGAGCTCCATGTTGGATGTGGAGATTACTTAAAAATAAAATCTTTAAAAAAATGATAAAAGACTGAGCCTGGGTGACTCAGTCAGTTAAGTGTCTGACTATTGATATTGGCTCAGGTCATGATCTCATGGTCCTGAAATTGAGCCCTGTGTTGGGCTCTACACTGAGCACGGAGCCTGCTTGGGATTCTCTTTCTCCCCCTCTCTCTGCCCCTCCCTGATTGGCACATGCTCGCTCTCTCTCTCTCGCTCTCTCTCTCTCTCAAAATAAATAAATAAACTTTAAAAAAAAAAGAAAAAAAGAAAAGCTTGGTCTTTAAGTAGATCCACCATCATGTATCACCTATTCAGTGTCAAAGGACATACCCAATTAATGAAACAGATAAGTCCTAACGTCATTTGAGCTTACATTCTAGTGGAGGGAAACTGATATAGAAACATTTTATATATAACATAAATCTTGTATATAATATATATGGAAAGCTGATAAATGCTGTGGAAAATATCTATTAAATTAAAAAAATTAATGTGTATTTATTTTTGAAAGAGAGAGAGAGAGAGAGAATGTGAGTGGGGGAGAGGCAGAGAGAAAGGGAGTCACAGAATCCTAAGCCGGCCCCAGGCTCTAAGCTATCAGCACAGAACCTGACGTGGGGCTCAAACCCATGAACTTTGAGATCATGACCTGAGCCCAATTTGGATGCTTAAGTGATTGAGCCACCCAGGTGCCCTTTATTAATCTTTTTTTAATGTTTATTTATTTTTGAGAGAAAGAGAGAGTGAGTAGGGGAGGGGCAGATAGAGAGGAGGAGACACAAAATCTGAAGCAGGTTCCAGGCTCCAAGCTGTTAGCACAAAGCCTGATGCGGGGCTCGAACTCATGGACTGTGAGATCATGATCTGAGCCAAAGTTGGACACTCAACCAACTGAGCCACCCAGGCACCCCTGTGGAAAATATTTAAATTAGAGTCACATACCCTACTGACTGAACCAGCCAGGTGCCCCAGAAAATTTTATTTCACTTTTTAATCTATTTCCAAAGATTATTATTATTATTATTTTAAAGTTTACTTATTTTGAGAGAGATAGAGCGGGAGCAGGGCAGGTATAGAGAGGGAGGGAGAGAGAGAACCCCAAGTAGGCTCTGTTAAAGGGGACTTGACCTCACATATCATGAGATCATGACTTGAGCCAAAATTAAGGGTCAGACACTTAACAGACTGAGCCACCCAAGCACCCCTAGCATGAGACTTTTGATCCCGGGGATCATGAGTTTAAGTCCCATGATGGGTGTACAGTTTACCTAAAAATATATAATATAATATAATATAATATAATATAATATAATATAATATTAAAAATATAATAAAACTGTGAGGTTGGGTAAGATCTAGAGTGAGTGTGATTATTGAAGAGACCCGCTGACTGAGCCCTGGGACACTATAACATCTGTAGGTTAGGTAGTTTAGTAGTAACCGGTTGCATAGATGGAGAAGAAATAATTGGATGTTAGGGTGTCTGGCTGACTCACTCTGAAGAGCATGTGACTCTTGGTCTCGGGGTTGTGAGTTTGAGCCCCACATTTGGTGTAGAGATAAATAAATAAATAAATAAATAAATAAATAAATAAATAAAGGATGTTGAAATCACTAGACTTGTCAGTTATCATTTATATCAACTTTCCATCCTTCATCTGGATTGAGTTTTGGAGTTGGGAGCCATTAAATGATAAGCTGAACCTGTAAGGTACATCTCATTGAAAATGGAAACGGAAGAGAAGAGATGTACCAGTATAGCCTACAGGCCTGGGGGAGAAATCCACATTAGCACTAGGAATTGGGGCAGTTTTGCTAGTTAAGTAATTTCTCCTTTGTTGTTACATTAAAAAAAAATGTAAGGAGCTTTCTCTTTGTATTTTTTTATTGTGTAAAATACACTTCATTTAAAATTTACAATTTTAACCATTTAAAATTTTTTTTTAATGTTTATTTATTTTTGACAGAGAGAGAGAGAGAGACAGAGCCTGAGCGGGGGAGGGGGGGGCAGAAAGAGAGAGGGAGACAGAATCCAAAGCAGGCTCCACGCGCTGAGCTGTCAGCACAGAGCCCCACACGGGGCTCGACTCACAGACCATGAGATCACAACCTGAGACGAAGTCGGTTGTTCAACCAACTGAGCCACCCAGGCGCCCCTTAACCATTTTTAATTGTACAATTCAGTAGCATTAATTACATTTACAGTGCAACCATTCCATTTGGGGAGCTTTAGTTTCTACACATTAGACATGTAACATATAAATAATGATATTATTATATAGGTCTGTATTTTCTGGCAGAAACTGAAAATTGGGAACCTGGAGGAAAATAAATTATAAATCTGGACTCATTACTAGTGACTACATGTGTCTAGAAAGACCTTGCAGAAGCATATCCATAGAAAGAGAAAGAGGAGACCGGTGCCAATAATAAGAAAGGTTGGAATAACTATTGAAGAAAATTCTAATATCGTTTCTGAAAGAGACAAAACAAGTTCAGAACAACTTTGGTCATAAAGAATAGGAATGAATTTTGCCCAGCCTGGAAGTGATGAGGGGCTTACAGTAAGAGAATAGTGCCCCTCACCTGGGTGGCTCAGCAGGTTAAGCGCCCGACTTCAGCCCAGGTCCTGATCTCAAGCCCCCCGCGTCGGGCTCTGTGCTGCTCCGAGCCTGCTTCGGATTCTGTATCTCCCTCTCTCTCTGCCCCTCCCCTACTCGTGTTCTTTCTCTCCCTGTCAAAATAGACATTAAATCTGCAAAAAAAGAGAGAGAGAGAGAGAGAAATAGTGCCCCTAAGGAGTAGTTAAGTAGAAGTCTTGGAGTACAGTGCGGGCGCGGAGAAGCAACTGGAAAGTTCCTAAGATTTTATGGCAGAGACTGGGCTGGTGGGGAGCAGAGTTCGGTTAAGCAGAGGCATAGATTCAGAAACGCTGGACAAGCATAGTAATTGTGTAATTTGTAGGGCCCCAAAGAAAGAGCAATCTGCTTTAGCAATATTTCTTTGACAGAGGTGATGGGGTGGAGTGGAAGCTTAATAGGTGGTTAGGGAGAGTAGAAACCGAGGTTCAGTGGGAAGCTCTGAGAAGGCAGAACTGATTTGGCGGGAGATGGTGCAATTTCAGAGGTTCCTGGAAAGAGCAGTGAGGAACCAAAGGTTGTTTCTGGAAAGGATTCATCTGAGCTAGGGCAATTACAAGTCAATGGACGGGGAGAGCTTTCTGAGGTGGGTTTTGGTGGGACCTTCTCCCTGGCCACGCTTTCCTTCTTCCATCAGAACAGAAGAGGCCTGGTAAGCGAGGCCGGGAGGAGGGTCTTGGGTGATGCTGTACGGGGGAGGTGGCGAGCGTGGGTGACTCCCACTCGTGGCGCGGGCCCAGGCCCCGCCCCTGGTGTACGCCATCAGCCCGCGCCGCGCCGCTTGGTGTTATTCCGTCCCGCCCGCGCGGCGGTCGGTGCTCTGTCACCGCCCGCTCTGGTCATGTCTCCAGCCAGTGGCTTGTAAATTGGCGACCCGACTTCCCGTCGCGGCCCTGGTCCTGATGGCGGCGGCGGCGGCCCTGGCAGCGGCCGATCCCCCTCCCGCGATGCCGCAAGCGGCGGGAGCCGGAGGACCCACCGCCCGCCGGGACTTCTACTGGCTGCGCTCCTTTCTGGCCGGAGGTGGGTGTCAGCGAGAGGAGCCGGCGCGCTCGGGTGGCAGGGCGGGATCCTGGGCAGATCCGGTGTTTGCGGCCGCGATGACATTCTTGGACTCTGGCTGCTTCAGTGCCCGGTCGGTTGTTTGCACTGACCTGTTGTAACTCTTTCTGATAACCACTTGACTAGTGACAACAGGATCCTGGGGAAGAAGGGCCTCGAGCGGTCTGGGAGCGGCTGGGGATGTGGACGGCCCGAACCAAGCACCCATTCTTCCGGGTGGGAAAGTAGGGGAAAGAGTGGAGTGCCAGGGTTTCAGTGAGACATGTTGGGCACCCTTTTCTTTTGCAAAGACCATAAATGACCCATTGTAGAGTTGGATTTTGCTGTTTGCTTTAAAGAAAACAAATACTGGAGGTCAGCTTTTTAAAGATGATGAGGGAAATTGTGTAAAACTGTCTACAACCAAAACTGCTTCCAGTGATTCTAGTAAACTGCTCTATAGTTACATGATAGGTAGCTGGTGCAGCCCTTCTATCTCTGTTACTGTGAGGCCAGAAAGTTCATAATTGTCTCTCAGAAATTTCCTCTGCCTTACCATAAAGAAGTCTTTCAGTCACTGCCTTCTCTTATTTGATTGTCCGGGTTGTCAACACTTAATCACTGTTAAGGCTGGGAATTTAAAAAATTCCACGTTATGAGGGCTTGTGGAAAGAATATCTGTAGGCAGCAGTAGTATTAATAATTTAATTATTTTGTTCTTCTGATAAAAACGACATTCATTCATTTATACCAGGAATATGAGTGCCTGCTACATGGTCAGTGTATACCATGGAACAAAACAAAGCTCCTGGAGTTTACGTTGATTGGGGATTTGAGGGGAGAAAGTAAGTTACATAGTATGTGAGAAGGTGATGAATGCAATGGGGAGAAGTAAAAGGAGAATGGGGCAAGGGAACGCAAAGCTGAGTGGATGCAGTGTTAAATAGGACGGTCATAAGTCTCTTGGAGAGAATGACACTTGAGCGGACTTGAAGTGAGAGAGTTGAGCAAGTTGATGTCTGAAGAGGAGCATTTCAGGCCAGAAGGAAAGCCATGTAGCTGGAGCCAAGTGGTGTTGTGGGGGAAGGAGGTTAGAGGTAATGGGGAGGCAGAATGAAGAGCTTTGCAAGCAATTGTAAACATTCTGACTTTTAGGGGTGCCTGGGTGGCTCAGTCGGTTGGGCGTCCGACTTCAGCTCAGGTCATGATCTCACCGTCGGTGGGTTCAAGCCCCACGTTGGGTTCTGTGCTCACAGCTTGGGGCCTGGAGCCTGCTTTGGTTTCTGTGTCTACCTCTCTCTGCCTCTCCCCTCTCGTGCTTTGTCTCTCTGTCTCTCAAAAATGAGTAAACATTAAAAAAAAAAAGATTCCGACTTTTACTTGGAGTGAAGTAGGAACTGCCAAACTGTTTTCTAAAGTGTATTGGTATTATCAGAGTTTGTGTCCTCTGTGTTTGTGTATGTGTGTGTGTGTGTGTGCTTTCCCTTTAAATAGGTGTTTAATGGTATCTAATTGTAGTTTTAATTTGCATTTGCCTGATAACGTATGATGCTGAATATCTTTTCATATTCTTTGGTCTCTTATTTGGTAAAGCGCTGCTTCAAATTTTTGGTAAGTGTGAATAACTTTGAAGATTGTATAGGAATTCTTGGTTCAAGTGATAAGAAAAAAATACCATTGGGCAAGTTATTTAGCCTCCCTGTGCCTCAGTTTCCACATCTTTTTATTATTTTTTAAAGTACTTTATAATCTTTTTTTTTAATACTTATTTATTTTTGAGAGAGACAGAGACAGAATGCGAGTGGGTTAGTAGCAGAGAGAGAGGGAGACACAGAATCCAAAGCAGGCTCCAGGCTCTGACTGTCAGCACAGAGCCCGAAGCGGGGCTCGAATTCACGGGCCATGAGATCATGACCTGAGCCGAAGTCGGACACTCAACTGACTGAGCCACCCAGGTGCCCCTGTTGCCACATCTTTTAAGTGGGAAAAGGATAGTACCTACCTCAGAAGATTGTAATGATTAAATGAGATAGTACCCATAAAAGCTTTGGCATAATGCCCTCAGTTAAATCTCTTAGCCTAGTACCTGGTATAAAGTAAACATTCAATACTTGTTAACTGTTATTGTTGATTAGCAGCAGTGTTGGACAAATAACTTCATTTGCACAAAAGGAAGATAAAAGCTTCATGACCTAACTCAATGGATTGTTGTGATGATCAACTGAGCTATAAAGTAATGTGACAAAATGAGTTAAGATACTATCAAAGAAAACTACTTATTGCACGCATTCCAAATTTTATAATAATGATTGAAAAGATAATATAACAAAATATTCTGAAACCAAATATACCCAAATGCAAAATATTTTTCATTTATCCTCAATTTGAGGCAGCCATGACTATTATTTTCATTAGTTAAGATAAGAGAAGCTTCTAATATATAAAGCTTATATGTGAATTTGAATACGATAGGCATTTTATTTTTAGATATCTCAGAGTATGGATTTTAATATTAGTTACATGCTAGGCTATTAAATAAATATGAGTGATTTTGTCTTACATTTTAAAAAGTTTGTAAAGTAAGAGTCTATGTTCATTCATTAAACAAACATCTTTTGGGTGCCTATTATGTGCCAGGCCCTGTACTGGTCTTTGGGGATATAGTTGTAAAGGAGACCCACAAAATCCCAGTCCTTTTGTACCTTCTGGATCAAATATGCAATGGTGAAGAGCTTAAAGTAGTCACAAAAAGATACCAAAGAGTTTTAATCCATCATTTTATAATGATAACAGCCTATTTTATCAAGTGTTTACAACATGTAAGGTACTTTACAAAATTGTCTATTTGGGCTACTATACCAAAAATACCATAATTTAGATAGTTGGCTTATAAACAACATTTTTTCTTCCTTCCTTCCTTCCTTCCTTCCTTCCTTCCTTCCTTCCTTCCTTCCTTCCTTCCTTCCTTCCTTCCTTCCTTCCTTCCTTCCTTCCTATCAACCTGGAAGCTTCAGACATTTATTTCTCATAGTTCTGGAAGCCAGGAAAGCCAAATCATGGTATCAGCAGATTTGGTGTCTGTTAAGGACCTGCTTCCTCATAGAGGGCAACTTCTCACTGTGTTTTCACCTGGTGGAAGCGGCCAAGGATTTCTCTGGGCTTTTATTTTTTTTATTTTTTAAAAATTTTGTTTAACGTTTTTTATTTATTTTTGAGACAGAGAGAGACAGAGCATGAATGGGGGAGGGTCAGAGAGAGGGAGACACAGAATCCGAAACAGGCCCCGGGCTCTGAGCTGTCAGCACAGAGCCCGACACGGGGCTCGAACTCACAGACTGTGAGATCATGACCTGAGCCGAAGTCGGTCGCTCAACCGACTGAGCCACCCAGGCGCTCCTCTCTGGGCTTTTATAAGGGTATTAATCTCATTCACGAGGGCTCTACCCTCTGGACCTGATCAATTCCTAAAACCCCCACCTCTAAATACTATCACATTGGGAATTAGTTTTCAACATATGAACAATCTATAGTAAAGAGTCTTTATATATTATCATCTTATAAGCATGCAAGGAGGTAGGGCTGCCCTGGATTCTGACCTACACTAAAGCCCATGTATACACATTAGTGTCATCCATATGTCTCCACAGGGGCATGTGTTAGGGACCAAATACATAATTGCTAGATATATAAATGAATAACTGAATTTTATGGGTAAAAGTTGGTTGTTTCAACGAAAGAGTCATCTAGAAGTAGAGGTTACTTGAAATAGAGCCTCACAGTTGGGTAAATACCTTCAAGTGTCTGTCTCCTTAACTACAGTTAGCAAGATTCCTAGTGTTCATCAGGTATTAGAGGGAAGATTTACACTCTCCGAATTTATTTTTAAGTCTGACATGCTCAATTATTAAGTTACAGGGAATGGGGGCCAATCATCTGCATATCCCTGCAACTGGGCAGTTCTACCCATGGAGACCAAATTAGAAATCAGGAGGTGTGCTGGCTGAATAAATAACGATTTCCATGTGGAAAGAAATAGTGTGCAATTTCATCCTGTTTAAAAATTTTTCAGGTATTGCTGGATGCTGTGCCAAAACAACAGTTGCTCCTTTGGATCGAGTAAAGGTTTTGTTACAAGCTCACAATCACCATTACAAACATTTAGGTGAGTTAATGGATGCTAAAGATAAAAAATGAATGAAAACATTATCCATCTACTGGGTTGGTTTCCATTTGTGAATTAGTGGAAAGGGGACGCAAAAGGGAATTCAAGTTTGGGAGCAAATTTTGCATGAGATTTATCTCTTACCTACTTTAAACTTTTCACTTGCAATTAGTGGTTATATATATTATTAATTTAAGGGTACTGATATTCTGTAAAGCAAAATCTTAGAATCCTCGAAGTAAGTACTATTTGTTTATTGGGATTAACAAGTCACATCTTTTCCAGACACATGTAACTGCTCGATCTGATTTTTATTTTTATTATTATTTTTTTCAACATGATTTTTTTTTTCATTTTAGAGAGAGAGCAAGAGTGAGTGGGGGAGAGAGGCAGAGAGAGAGAGGGAGAGAGAATCTTAAGCAGGCTCCATGCTTAGTGCAGAGTACGATGTGGGCTTGATCCCACAGCCCTGTGATCATAACCTGAGCCAAAACCAAGAGTCAGAGGCTGAGCCACCCAGGTGACCCTCAACCTGATTTTTAAAAAAATATCCAATTATTGATGGAGGTAAAGATTATTCCTTTATTTATTATTTTTTATTTTAAAGTAATCTACACCCAATGTGGGACTTGAACTCATAACCTCAAGATTAAGAGTTGCAGGCTGTACTGACTGAGTCAGAGAGGCAACCATATTCCTTTAAACACCCAGTTAAACAAGCTCCTAGAGGGGCGCCTGGGTGGCTCAGTCGGTTAAGCGTCCGACTTCAGCTCAGGTCACCATCTCACGGTCTGTGAGTTCGAGCCCCGAGTCGGGCTCTGGGCTGATGGCTCAGAGCCTGGAGCCTGTTTCCGTTTCTGTGTCTCCCTCTCTCTCTGCCCCTCCCCCGTTCATGCTCTGTCTCTCTCTGTCCCAAAAATAAATAAACGTTAAAAAAAACCAAACAAACAAACCAAGCTCCTAGAAATCTTAGTGCAAATAAAATTCAATGCAGTTAGTATGGATAAACTTCAATTGTTAAAGAATATCAAGCTCTTGTTTGTTCCTTACAAATATAAAAATCAGCCATTTAATTAACATGGATACTCTAATAATATACCATTGGTGGGAGTAAGAATTTTTTTATAGCCTTTTTGGAAGGTGTTTTGGTAATATGCATCAAAAATCTTGAAAAGATACATATTCTTTCACCGTGCAATTCTAGTTCTAGGAAGTTATTGTCAGAAACTAATCAGAAATATACTCAGGGGCACCTGGGTGGCTCAGTTGGTTGGGCGTCCTGCTTCAGCTTGGGTCATGATCTCATGGTTTGTGGTTTTGAGCCCCATGTCGGGCTCTGTGCTGACAGCTCAGAGCCTCAAATCTGCTTTGGATTCTGTGTCTCCCGTGTCTCTCTGCCCCTCCTCCACTTGCACTCTGTCTCTCTCTCAAAAATAAATGTTAAGAAAAAAAGAAAAATATGCTCAAAGATGTGGGACACCTGGGTGACGCAGTGGGTTGAGTGCTAGAGTCTTGATTTCGGCTCAGGTCACGATCCTAAGTTGGTGGGATTGAGCCATCTGTCAGGCTCTGCGCTGAGCATGGAGCCTGCTTAAGATTCTCTCTCTCCCTCTGCTTTTCTCCTGCTTGTGTGCACTCATGCTCTCTCTCAAATAAAATAAAAAAAAATTTTTTTAAGAAGGAAATATGAGGCACCTGGGTGGCTCAGTCAGTTAAGTGTCCGACTTCGGCTCAGGTCATGACCTCAGGGTTCATGAGTTTGAGTCCTGCATTATGTTCTCTGCTGTCAGCACAGCGCCCTCTTTGGATCCTCTGCCCTCCTCTCTTTCTGCCCCTACCCTGCTCATGCTCTCACCCTCTCTCTTGAAAATAAATAAACATTAAAAAAAAAAAAGAAATGTGCTCAAAGACATATATACAAGGATGAAAACATTATTTATGTTAGTAAAACAAAAAACAAACCCCAAAATGTTCAATAATAGGGAATTGGTTAAGTTTAAATAAGTGTTATTTAAATAAATAAATTCATATTGTAGACTATTTTCCAATCACACAAAAACTGTAAAAAGAATGTTAATTGGGGGTACCTGGCTGGCTCTTTTTTTTTTTTTTTTTTTTTTTTTTTTTTTAAGTAAACTCTATGTCCAACGTGGTACTGGAGCTCACAACCCAAGATCAAGCGTGGCATGCCCTACAGGCTGAGCCAGCCAGGTGCCATAAGCATGTGACTCTTGATTTCAAGGTTGTGAGTTCCAGCCTCACATTGGGCTTAGAGCTTAACTTTATGTTTTATTTTTATTTTTTATATGAAGTTGTTATTTTATTTATTTTATTTTATCTTATTTTATTTATTTTTTTAATTTAAGTAATCTCTACACCACATAGGGCTTGAACTCAGCCCAAGATCAAGAATGCATGCTCTTCTGATTGAGCCAGCCAGGCATCCCTAGAGCTTCCTTAAAAAAAAAAAAAAAACTATATGTATATGTATATGTATATGTATATGTATATGTATATCTCTATATCTATATCTATATCTATATATCTATATATTGTCTAGGAACAATGTTCATAATGTATTAGATAAATGAAAACATATTACAGGGGCTCCTGGGTGGCTCAGTGGTTAAACATCTAACTTCAGCTTAGGTCATGATCTCAGTTTGTGGGTTCAAGCCCACGTTAGGCTCTGTGCTGACAACTCAGAGCCTGGACCCTGCTTCGGATTCGGTCTCCCTTTCTCTCTCTGCTCCTCCCCCACTTGTGCTTTGTCTCTCTGTCTTTCAAAAATAAATAAACATTTTTAAAAATTTAAAAAAAGAACACATTACAAAATGGTTTAATCATATTGCATTTTATATAAATATATTCTTAGACAAAGGCTAGAACTAAAACATTAACTGGTTAATTTTCTTATTTATTAATTTATTTAATAAATACTTTGGTGAAATTTTAAGGAAATTTTTTCCCCTAAGCTAATATTAATACATGTTGAACATATATTACTTTTTCAAGTAGAGGGGAAAAGACTTAAAAGAAAAAGAATTAATGTGGACAGAGACCAAGAAAGAAATTAGGTCGAGGCAACTAACTCATACCACTTCATGCTTTATAGGTTCATGCTTTGGTAGATAGGAATGATGTGTGCTCTGTATGACTTATGCAGCATTAGTGTACAAGGAACGTCTTCTAACGTGTTCTACCGAGTGAATGAGTCCGTTGTTTTTTCCATAACATATAGAGTTATCAAATCACAGTTGTAAACCTAAACTAATGTAACATTGTGTCAACTGTCTTCAATTAAAAAAAAAAAAGAATCGGGATGCCTGGGTGGCCCCAGTTGGTTAGCATCCAACTCTTGATTTTGGTTCATGTCATGATCTTGGGATTCATGGGTTCAAGCTCTGCGTCAGGCTGTGCACTAACAGTGCGAGATTCTGTCTCTTTCTCTCAAATAAATAAATAAATAAATAAACAAACATAAAAAAGAGAATAAATTGTTTTTCCAATTGTGTTTTTAAAATGTGATTTTTCTTAAAAGGGGTAATGGATATTTATGTTGTATATAAACTATAGCTCATTTTCTTTTTGTTTTTTTAAGTTTACTTATTTTGAGAGAGAGGGAGAGAAACAGAGCATGTGAGCAGCAGGGAAGGGGCAGAGAGAGAGGGAGTGAGGGAGAATCCCAAGCAGGCTCCGTACTGCCAGTGCCAAGCTTGACATGGGGCTTGACCCCACAAACTCTGAGGTCATGACCTGAGTCGAAATCAAGAATCCGAAATCAATGGCTCAGTTAGTTAAGCGTCCGACTTCAGCTCAGGTCATCATCTCAGGGTTGGTGAGTTTTAGCCCCGCATTGGGCTCTGTGCTAACAACTCAGAGCCTGGAGTCTGCTTTAGATTCTGTGTCTCCCTCTCTCTCTGACCCTCCCCTGCTCGTGCTCTGTCTCTCAAAAACAAATATTTGAAAATAAATAAGTAAATAAATAAATAAATAAATAAAGGTAGATGAGTCATAATAGGATTCTTTAAAAATTTTTACTTTTAATTTTACTGCTTTTATTTTTTTGCAAAAGGAATTTCTATTTATTTATTTTTATTGACTTCTCCTCTCTTTTTTTTTCTTTTTTTAATATATGAAATTTATTGTCAAATTGGTTTCCATATAACACCCAGTGCTCATCCCAAAAGATGCCCCTTCAATACCCATCACCTTCCTTTCATTTTATTTTAATTTATTTATCTTTATTTTTTAATATAATTTATTGTCAAATTGGCTAACATACAGTGTGTGCACAGTGTGCTCTCGGTTTTGGGGGTAGAGTCCCTTGATTCATTGCCTACATACAACACCCAGTGCTCATCCCAACAGTGCTCTCCTCGGTGCCCATCACCATTTTCCCCTTTTCCTCACCCTCCATCAACTCTCAGTTTGTTCTCTGTATTTAAGAGTCTCTTATGGTTTGCCTCCCTCCCTCTCTATTTGTAACTATTTTTTTCCCTTCCCTTACCCCATGATCTTCTGTTAAGTTTCTCAAGCTCCACATATGAGTGAAAACATATGATATCTATCTTCTCTGACTGACTTATTTCACTTAGGATAATACCCTCCAGTTCCATCCATGTTGCTGCAAATGGCATGATTTTATTCTTTCTCCTTGCCAAGTAGTATTCCACTCTATATATAAACCACATCTTCTTTATCCACTCATTAGTTGATGGACATTTAGGCCCCTTCCATAATTTGGCTGTTGGTGAAAGTGCTGCTATAAACATTGGGGTACATGTGCCCTATGAAATAGCACTCCTGTATCCTTTGGATAAATTCTGAGTAGTACTATTTCTGGGTCGTAGGGTAGTTCTATTTTTAATTTTTTGAGGAACCTCCACACTGTTTTCCAGAGCGGCTGCACTAGTTTGCATTCCCACCAACAGTGCAAGCGGGTTCCCGTTTCTCCATAACCACGCCAGCATCTGTTGTTTCCTGAGTTGTTTAATTTTAGTCACTCTGGCCAGTGTGAGGTGGTATCTCAGTGTGGTTTCGATTTGTATTTCCCTGATGATGAGTCACGTTGAGCATCTTTTCATGTGTCTGTTGGCCATCTGGATGTCTCCTTTGGAAAAGTGTCTATTCATGTCTTCTGCCCTTTTGTTCACTGGACTATCTGGTTTTTGGGTGTTGAGTTTGGTAAATTCTTTATAGATTTTGGATACTAACCCTTTATCTGATATGTCATTTGCAAATATCTTTTCCTATTCCATCGGTTGCCTTTTAGTTTTGTTGTTTCCTTTGCAGCTTTTTATCTTGATGAGGTCCCAGTTCATTTTTGCTTTTAATTCCCTTGACTTTGGAGATGTGTCGAACAAGAAATTGCTGCGGCTGAGGTCAAAGAGGTTGTTGCCTGTTTTCTCCTCTCGGGTTTCGATGGTTTCCTGTCTCACATTTAGGTCGTTCATCCATTTTGAGTTTATTTTTGCGTATGGTGTAAGAAGTGGTCTAATTTCATCCTTCTGCATGTTGCTGTCCAGTTCTCCCAGCATCATTTGTGTTTTTTTTTTTTTTTTTAATGTTTATTTATTTTTGAGAGAGACTGAGATAGAGCTTGAGCAGGGGAGGGGCAGAGAGAGAGAGGGAGACACAGAATCCAAAGCAGGCTCCAGGCTCTGAGCTGTCAGCACAGAGCCCAACATGGGGCTTGAACCCACGGACCGTGAGATAATGACCTGAGCCAAAGTCAGATGCTCAACCTCCTGAGCCACCCACGTGCCCCTCCCAGCATCATTTGTTAAAGAGACTGTCTTTTATCCATTGGATATTCTTTCCTGCTTTGTCAAAGATTAGTTGGCCATACTTTTGTGGGTCCAATTTTGGAGTCTCTATTCTGTTCCACTGGGTCTGTGTGTCTGTTTTTATGCCAATACCATGCTGTCTTGATGATTACAGCTTTGTAGTAGAGGCTAAAGTCTGGGATTGTGATGCCTCCCACTTTGGTCTTTTTCTTCAGTATTACTTTGGCTATTCGGTGTCTTCGGTGTCTTCTGTGGTTCTATACAAATTTTAGAATTGTAGTTCTAAAAGAAAGCTGGTGAAATTTTGATTGGGATTGCATTGAATGTGTAGATAGCTTTGGGTAGTATTGACATTTTAACAATATTTATTCTTCCAATCCATGAGCCTGGAATGTTTTTCCATTTCTTTGTATCTTCTTCAAGTTCGTTCATAAGCTTTCTATAGGTTTCAGCATTGGTTTTACATCTTTGGATAGGTTTAGGTATTTTATGGTTCTGGTTGCAGTTGTAAATGGGATCGATTTCTTGAATTCTCTTTCTTTTGCTTCATTATTGGTGTATGGAAGTGCAACTGGTTTCTGTACATTGATTTTGTATCCTGTGACTTTGCTGAATTCATGTATCAGTTCTAGCAGCTTTTTGGTGGAGTCTTTCACGTTTTCCATGTAGAGTATCGTGTCATCTGTGAAGAGTGAAAGTTTGACTTCTTTGCCAATTTTGATGTCTTTTATTTCATTTTGTCTGATTGCTGATACTAGGACTTCCAACACTATGTTAAACAACAGTGGTGAGAGTGGACATCCCTGTCGTGTTCCTGATCTTAGGGGGAAAGCTCTCAGTTTTTTCCCATTGAGGATGATATTAGCTGTGGGCTTTTCATAAATGGCTTTTATAATGTTTAAGTATGTTCTTTCTATCCTGACTTTCTTGAGGGTTTTTATTAAGAAAGCATACTGCCAAATGCTTTTTCTGTATCTATTGACAGGATTATATGGTTCTCACCTTTCTTTTATTAATGTGATGTATCACATTGGTTGATTTGCAAATATTGAACCAGCCCTGCAGCCCAGGAGTGAATCCCACTTGATCATGGTGAATAATTCTTTTTATATGCTGTTGAATTTGATTTGCTAGTATCTTGTTGAGAATGTTTGCATCCATGTTCATCGGGGATATTGGCCTGTAATTCTCCTTTTTTGTGGGATCTTTGTCTGGTTTGGGAATGAAGGTAATGCTGGCTTCATAGAATGAGTCCGGAAGCTTTCCTTCTATTTCTATTTTTTGAGACCGCTTGAGAAGGATAACTATTAACTCTGTTTTAAACGTCTGGTAGGATTCCCCTGGGAAGTCATCTGGCCCAAGACTCTTATTTGTTGGGAGATTTTTGATAATTGATTCAATTCTTCACTAGTTATGGGTCTATTCAAATTTTCTGTTTCTTCCTGTTTGAGTTTTGGTAGTGTGTGGGTGTTTAGGAATTTGTCCATTTCTTCCAGGTTGTCCAGTTTGTTGGCATATAATTTTTCATAGTATTCTCTGATAATTGTTATTTATTTATTTATTTATTTATTTATAAAAAATAAAAATAGGTAGATGAGTCATAATAGGATTCTTTAAAAATTTTTACTTTTAATTTCATTGCTTTTAAAATTTTTATTTTTAGTTTTTTGAATGTGTGATGTTTTCACAAGTTTATAATTCAACATGTATAAAAACATCTTGTTCCCTCCCTTATTTCTTCCTTGGAATTAACATTTTTACCAGTTACTTCCATTTCCTTTCAGAACTAATGTATATATACACAAGCATATGCTATATTTTACCAAATGTTAGTTCCTTCTAATCCTAGCTTGATAAAATAGGTAAAGATGCAGGGAAGGATTTAAATAACACAAGCTTGATATAAAAGATACACAGAGAACTTTGTACCCCCCTACAGAGAATAGTCTTTCCAAACATGCTTGTAAATTTGTAAGAATTGGACCAGTGTTATACCATAAAGTAAAAATATGCCAAAGTAAAAATAGTACAGACTATAGGTTAAAGGAGAAAAACAACACTATAATCATCTCAGTGTATATTTAAAAGCCATTTGAAAACATACAACATTCATTCTCGCTCTTCCTTTCTCTGTTATTTTGTTTTAGGTAAGAGTTTTGTAAAAAGCATATGTTAGATATGGACTTTTAACAGAATTTGAGGATCTTTGGCTTTTAATAGTGGAATTTCTGTATTTCTGTTATTTTTTGTTTTGGGTTTTTTTTTTGTGATCACTGATTTTTTTCACTCACCATCATAATGTTTTGTTTATTGCGTTTTCTTGTATTCCATCCTCCCCAGCAACCTCCCCCACTTTGTTTTCTGGATTTCGTTTTTTGAAATTGCTATATCTATTTCACTTCTACTAGTAGTTTCTGTTAAAATCTGTTTTAACACACTATTTGTGGTAATTAAAGAGTTTTGAAGACTAATGTAGAAAACATATGTGGACCCACACAGAGATTCAGAAATAAACATTACTGGTACATTTGAAACCTCTACTTCTCCCTCATCAACAGCCTTCCTGTCTCTACAAGGTAGCTATTGTTCTAAATTTGATTATCCTTAAACTGTTACGAACACATTTGAAACAAATTAAACAGGGCTTAACCTTTGCCCCTTCTTTTGGCAAGAGGGCGTCTTTAAGAACAATTTTTTTGGGTGTGGGGAAGTATATTTAGTTTAATATTTCATGTGTTTGGGAAGAATTTTACATACATATTATATATTATACATATATATAGGTATGTATAATATATATAATATAGAATTCTTTTTAATAAACTATTAGTTCATTTAGATATCTACTTATTAAAAAATGCTTTTAGGACATCTTTTTTTAATGTTAATAAGTACCTACAACTTTAATTTGCAGGAAGAGATCAAAGGGTTATTTGCATTCTAAAAATTCAAAATGATTTATTTTTATATTTGATCAAATTTTTGTTTGAAAAATTTGGAAAAGAACCTGAATTTAAATAGTTTAATAATACAAGGAGTGATGTGTTTATGAGAAGTCTGTGCAGCAAATAGGACTAGCATTGACATTAATAGAGTAAATTATATATATATATATATATATATATATATTTATATAAATGTACAGGATCAGAACTCAGGCCTTTGTTTATCACTCTTCATAATTAAAGTGTTCTAACAATGAAAATTCCCCCCAAATTTAAATAGTTATAATAGGTAGTTTTGAAATTTTTTTCTTTTATTTAGCAGTTTCCTTATATAAACAAACCACACATGTATCTAGGTCAGTATGGGAAACCTTCTTTCATCCTTTCAGAGTCAACCACCTGCAGTGTAATATCTGGTCGTTGAATATATTTCTGTTAGATTTTCTAAATTGCTGTAAAATAATATAATTTGTGATAATTATAATCTACTTTACTACAATTTATAGCTGTTTTTGGTATAATATGTTTTTATGAGGTATGTTTATGTAATTTGGACTTATATATTTTAAGTAGGTTTAACTATTAAACATAAATTACAACTCATTTAATTCCTCATGCAAAATTGTATCATGAATGATGATATAGTAATCTTTTCTGTGATTGTCATGAAAATTTGAGTTTAGTTTTCTCTGTTTTAATAGTATTTTTCTTCTAAACATTTTTCTAAAAATAGGAGTATTTTCTGCATTGCGTGCTGTTCCCCAAAAGGAAGGATACCTTGGATTGTATAAAGGGAATGGTGCAATGATGATTCGAATCTTTCCCTATGGTGCAATCCAGTTTATGGCATTTGAGCATTATAAAACGGTATTTGAACTTTTATCTTGTTTTCCTTTTGTGTTTGAATATCATACTTAGTTGACAGGCATTTGCTTTGGCCTTTAAAGTTACTTTGGATGAATGGGTAAAGTAATGCCTTTTTGAAGGAAGAAGACTTGTGATAGTTTAAATTTTTTTTAATGTTTACTTATTTTTGAGAGAGAGAGACAGAGCATAAGTGGGGGAGGAGCAAGAGAGAGAGGGAGACACAGAATCAGAAGTAGGCTCCAGGCTCTGAGCTGTCAGCACAGAGCCCCATGTGGGGCTCGAACCCATGAACAGTGAGATCATGATCTGAGCCAAAGTCAGATGCTTAACTGACTAAGCCACCCAGGCTCCCCTAAATTTTTAAATGTAACTTGGTTTTGGAGTTACCTAGTCCAGCATTGTTAGTCATTTAAAAAAAAAATTTTTTTTAATGTTTTATTTATTTTTGAGAGAGAGAGACAGAGCATGAGCAAAGGCAGAGAGAGAGCGAGCCACAGAATCCGAAGCAGGCTCCAGGCTCTGAGCTGTCAGCACAGAGCCCAACGCAGGGCTCAAACTCACGAACCGTGAGATCATGACCTGAGCCGAAGTCAGACGCTCAACTGACTGAGCCACCCAGGCGCCCCAGTTGTTAGTCATTTTTGAGCAAATTGTTTATGTATACATTTACGAAGAAGAGCCAAAATATACTTCAAATAGGTAATAATAAATACAGAAAATATTAATAGCTTTTTAATGTGCTTTTTGTTTCTCAGTTTTAGGAAAGGAACATTGTAGCTTTGGATTTCTTACAAATAAAATAGTGACATCATATTGTGAAAGTCTGTTTTTGAGTAATGCAATCAATTAACAACTTTTCCCATCCTACTCATTGATTGACGTTCTCTTTTCTGTGGGAGTGAAAGTGACACAGAATGGTTAAGTATGCTAAATTTCATAGGGTGTCTTAAAAGGAAAAGTAAGCAATAGAGATGAGAACAACATTCCAAGCTAATCAGTCAGAATTGGTGTCATCAGTATGTCAAGACTTCATTGTAGTGGCATTTTATTTGTACTACTGCCACTCACACTTTAAGTATATGTGGTCAGGAATGTACAATATAGTATATTTGACAATTCTAAGTTAGATTGTAAAAGAGCAGAATTGGCATAAAAGCTACGTAGGAAATACCTGACCTTATGATGTGTTACAATTGTGGTCACTTCATTTACTAATTTTCTTTTTACTAATTGTGTAACTCTTTTTTGAAATTTCTTCATTATTAAACAGTGAAATGAGACGTATTTTTAAAATATTCCATTTAATTTGGTATTTTGGTTTCTAGGTAATTACTACAAAACTGGGAGTTTCTGGTCATGTGCACAGATTAATGGCTGGATCCATGGCAGGTAAGAGGAGTGGGTATATTTCATTTCTGACAAATTAATTTTCTACTAAAATACTTAATTTGGTTTAGATAATATTATGACATTGATTAAGTAACATAAATTTTTCATCTTTGTACACTCAGTTATATAAGAAATCATTAATATCCCAACTCAAAAAAAAAGTATTTTACAGTAGGAAAAGGTAAGGAATGGTCTAAATGTACAATTATGAATAACATACATTCCCTTTAACAATTCTACTTCTGGAAATTGTTTTTTTCTTTCAAATATTTTTTTAAAATGTTGGAAAAAACAAGAGGCCACTGCACCTTTATAAAGAAACAAACATTTGAGGGGCGCCTGGGTGGCTCAGTCAGTTGAGCCACTGACTTTGGCTCAGGTCATGATCTCACAGTTTGTGAGTTCAAGCCCCGCGTCGGGCTCTGTGCTGCCAGCGCAGATCCTGGAGCCTGCTTCTGATTCTGTGTCTCCCTCTCTCTCTGACCCTCCCCCACTCATGCTCTGTCTCTCTCTGCCTCAGAAATAAATAAACATTAAAAAAAAATTAAAAAAAAAAAAAAAGAAACAAACATTTGAATGCCTGGGTGGCTCAGTCAGTTAAGTGTCTGACTTTGGCTCGGGTCATGATCTCACCGTTTGTGGGTTTGTGTCCTGCATCAGGCTCTGTGCTGTTAGCTCAGGGCCTGGATCCTGCTTTAGATTCTGTCTCTCCCTCTCTCTCTCTGCCCCTCCCCTGTTTGCACTCTGTCTCTGGCTCTCGAAAATATTGGGGTACCTGGGTGGCTCAGTCGGTTGGGCGTCCGACTTCGGCTCAGGTCACGATCTTGTGGTTCACGAGTTCAAGCCCCTGTGTCGCACTCTGTGCTGACAGCTCGGAGCCTGGAGACTGCTTTGGATTCTGTGTCTCACTCTCTGCCTCTTCCTCGCTCATGCTCTGTCTCTCTCTGTTTCTCAAAGATGAATAAATGTTAAAAAAAAATTTTTTTTAATGAATAAATGTTAAAAAAACATTAAAAATATTATAATGACTATAATAATACAAACTCTTATACAGTGCAAATATTTCCACTCCCTAAAAACAATCACTAATCACTATTAGCTGTTTCTTATGTATGCTTTTTTTTTTTAAGTTTATTTATTTATTTTGAGAGAGAGAGAGCACAAATGGTAGGGCCAGAGAGAGAGAATCCCAAACAGGCTGCACACTGTTAGCACAGAGCCTGACATGGGGCTTGAACCCACAAACCAAGAGATCATGACCTGAGCTGAAATTGAGAGTCATACACTTAACTGACTGAGCCACCCAGGTGCCCCATATGCTTTTTCCAGTACTATTCTATAAGATTGGAACCTTTCTTTTACCGTTATCTCAAGACTGTTTTCTATATCAATACATAGATCTTTCTTATTTTTTTTAAACGACCTGTGTTATATTCTAATGTATGAATGTACCATGCTTTTTCTTTTTTAAGTTTTTGTTTATTTATTTTGAGAGAGAGGGAGAGAACAAGTGGGGGAAGGACAGAGAAAGGGAGAGAGAGAGAGAGAGAGAGAATCCCAAGTAGGCTCCGCACTGCCATGTGGGTCCCAAACCCACGAACTGAGAGATCACTACCTGAGCTGAAATCGAGAGTTGGATGCTTAACCAGCTGAGCCATCCAGGTGCCCCTGAATATATCATGCTTTATTTAATCCAGTCCCCTATTGATTGGTCTTTGGAATATTTTCAGTTTTTGTTTCACAAATAACCATTATACTTGTATTATTATATCTGTAGAATAAATTTTGAGAAGGAAAATTACTTTATCAAAGGATATGTGTATTTAAATTATGATAAGCATTGTCAAACTGATCTTCATAATGCTTTTAATGGCTTTTCCTCCTACTATACCATACCAACAGTGGGTCTTATTAGATTTTTAATATTTGGCAATTATTATTATTATTTTTAATGTTTATTTATTCTTGTCAGAGAGAGAGTGGGAGGGGAGGGGCAGAGAGAGAGGGAGACACAGAATCCGAAGCAGGCTGTAGACTCTGAGCTGTCAGCAAAGAGCCCAATGCGGGGCTCAAACCCACGAACCACGAGACATGACCTGAGCTGAAGTTGGACACTTAACCAACTGAGCCACGCAGGCGCCCCAATATTTGGCAATTAATTATGAGCAAGGTTGATCAGCTTTCCAATGTTTATTGACCATTCATATTTCTTTTACTTGCAACCTGAGTTGCATCTATTTTTTAAATATTCATTTTTGCTTAAAACAACTAGGAAAAATTATGTTTATAAGTTTGGGAATTAGGACATTATTTTTTTTTCTGTCAAGTATTGCTAATAGTTTGTTTCTCGGTTTTAGATTTGTCTTTTAACCTTATTTGTGATTTTTTTAAGAAAAATCATCCACTTCTGAAACCAATATTGCACTGTATGTTAACCAACTAAATTTTAAATAGAAATTGTTATTATTATTATTATTATTATTATTATTATTTTGAGAGAGAGAGAATGTGTGCATCAGCAAGGGAGGGGTGGGCTGGGGGGTAGAGAGGATCTGAAGCAGGCTCTGTGCTAACAGCAGAAAAAGCTCAATGTAGGGCTTGAACCCACAAACTGCAAGATCATTACCGGAGCTGAAGTCAGACACTTAACCAACTCAGCCACCCAGGGGCCCCTAAATAGAAATTTTTTTTTTTTTTTTCAACGTTTATTTATTTTTGGGACAGAGAGAGGCAGAGCATGAACGGGGGAGGGGCAGAGAGAGAGGGAGACACAGAATCGGAAACAGGCTCCAGGCTCTGAGCCATCAGCCCAGAGCCTGACGTGGGGCTCGAACTCCCGGACCGCGAGATCGTGACCTGGCTGAAGTCGGACGCTCAACCGACTGCGCCACCCAGGCGCCCCAATAGAAATTATTAAAAAGAGGGAGAGAGAGAGAGAGAGAGAGAAATAAAGTACAATGTAAAAACAACAACAAAAAAGAATAATCCTCCACAATTCTCTCTCTCTTACACATACACACAAATATACATACCCCACACACCCATAAGTTTTACATGCCAGTTGGTTACTCTTTTCCTCTTTGGCTTCAAAATTTTTTGTGGTGTTTAGAAATGCCTTCTCTATTCTAAGATAAAAACATTTGATCATGTTTTCTACTAAAATGTTTTTTATATTGATGATTTTTATGTTGATTTTTTTTCATATTTTATTTATTTATTTTAAGGCACTGATAACTTTTTTTTTAAGTTTATTTATTTTGAGAGAGACAGCACATACATGAATGCGTGTGTGTGTGAACAGGGGAGGGGCAGAGACAGAGCAAGAGAGGGAATCCCAAGTAGGCTCCATGCTCAGTGCAGAGCCTGACTTGGGGCTCTATCCCATGACCATGTGATCATGACCAGAGCCGAAATCAAGAGTCTGATGCTTAACTGACTGAGCCACCCAGTCATCCCTAGTGTTTGTTTTTATGTAAAAAATGAAGTAAGGATTAAATAAAAATTTTTTCCAAATGACTAGCTACTTATGCCAACATTATTTACTTTATAACATGCTTTTTTTCTGATTTTAAGCCCCATCTGTATCATATACTAAATTCAGTGATTTTATTTAAGAGAGGAAGTAAAGATGTATACAGTGACATATTTAACAACAGAGATGTTCACTGCAGTTTTATCATATCAAGTTATTTTTTTATTTTTTATTATTTATTTATTTTTTCAACATATGAAATTTATTGTCAAATTGGTTTCCATACAACACCCAGTGCTCATCCCAAAAGGTGCCCTCCTCAATACCCATCACCCACCCTCCCCTCCCTCCCACCCTATTTTTTTATTTTTTAATTAAAACACATTAAAAAAAATTTTTTTTAACATTTTATTTATTTTTGAGACAGGGAGAGACAGAGCATGAACAGGGGAGGGTCAGAGAGAGGGAGACACAAAATCTGAAACAGGCTCCAGGCTCTGAGCTGTCAGCACAGAGCCCGACGCTGGGCTCAAACTCACAGACCACGAGATCATGACCTGAGCTGAAGTCGGCCGCCTAACCGACTGAGCCATCCAGGCGCCCCTAAAACACATTTTTAATGTTTATTTATTTTTGAGAGAGAGAGAGAGAGAGAGAGAGAGCAAGTGGGGGAGGGGCAGAGAAGGAAGGAGACCCAGAATCTGAAGCAGGCTGCAGGCTCTGGGCTGTCCGCACAGAGCCCGATGCAGGGCCTGAACCTATGACCATGAGATCATGATCTGAACTGAAGTCCAACATTTAACCGACTGAGCCACCCAGGCACCCCTCAACAGTTATTTAAATATGTAGCTATAAAAGAGTGGTAAAAAAAATTCCACATATCAGAATATCTAAAACCTTTGAGATCTGCATATGTGGTATGATGTGGAGAGGAATGGGGACAGATGTGTTGAGTATGTAGGCCTCAAAAGACAACAAAAATCTGGATAGATGTTGGAGACACCATGACTATAGATAATCATCTATCTTCCTGGTTGGGATGACAGGCTTGCTCTTGGATGACAGGTCTCAGGGACTTTCCAGGTAGAATATCACACTCTGAAACCAAGGACACTCAGCCTTACCTTTCCACCTAAATATATAGTCTTTTTTTTATGGTTCTGCCTTATCCAGTGTTTATTTAGCTCTTTTTAAAAAAATGTTTATTTATTTTTGAGAGAGAGAGAGGGAGAGACAGATTCCGAAGCAGGAGGCTCTGAGCTGTCAGCACAGAGCCTGACACAAGGCTCCAACCCACAAACCATGAGATCATGACCTGAGCTAAAGTGGGACGCTTAACTGACTTGAACCACCCAGGCACCCCTGTTTAGCTCTTCTTGACTCCTGGTTGGCTGATCCAATTTCAATAAGTAGTAAAAATGATCAGGAGTAATATTCAAAATATTTAGCAACACAACTATAGAGGTACTAATAAATAGCACAGGTTGTGAAAGCCTCCAATTAACTTGTTAGTGTCTGTAGTATGAGATAGCATGTGGTAGTAGTGGTGGTGGGAGTTCTGGTGGGTTAAGAGGGGTACCAGAGCCATGGTAGGGATCTTAGGGAGTTGGAGCAACAGCTGTTTGCCAACTGGTATCGAAATATTTCAGTATGTTACACTGGTATGACAGTGCTGGTTAGCTAACATAAGCTAACAAGTATTGATTATTTGCTATGTACCATATATAGACCTGAGCACTTGACATGTAATCCTCAGGCACTTACTATGTAGTCTACAGAAAAATACTATGTGGAAAATGCCATGATTATCTTCATTTTTATAGAAAAGAAATTTTAGTAAAGATTCCAGATTACAAAATGTATGATTTTGTACATTACTGTTTAAATTTTCTTTTAGGCAGTTCTTTCTGCCCATGGGTCCCATCCCTGTGCTGTAATAAAAACACCTAAAATAAAAATAAGTAATGAATGAATGAATGAATGAATGAATGAATGAATTTTCTGTCTTTTAAATTAAAAAAAAAATTTAATGCTTATTTATTTTTTAGAGCGGGAGAGAGAGAGAGAGAGAGAGCACAAGCAGGGAGGGGAGGGGCAGAGAGAGAGGGAGACAGAGGATCCAAAGCAGGCTCTGTGCTGATGCAGAGACATCAGTTCACAAACTGTGAGATCATGACCTGAGCCTAAGTTGGACACTTAACTGACTGAGCCACCCAGGCACCCCACTGTCTTTTAATATTTAATTTTTTCATTTTAATGTTTAGTTATATTTGAGAGAGAGGCAGATTGTGAATGGAGGAGGGGCAGGGAGAGAGCTGTCAGTCCAGAGCCTGACATGGGGCTCAAACTCAGGAACTGTGGGATCATGACCTCAGCCAAAGTCAGATGCTTAACCAACTGAGCCACCAGGCGCCCTGTATCTTTTAAATTTAACCTTACAAGGCCGCCTGGTTAAGCCTCCGACTTCGGCTCAGGTCATGATCTCGTGGTCCGTGAGTTCGAGCCTCGTGTCAGGCTCTGTGCTGACAGCTCAGAGCCTGGAGCCTGCTTCAGATTCTGTGTGTCCCTCTCTCTCTATCCCTTGCCTGCTCACACTCTGTCTCTGTCTCTGTCTGTCTCTGTCTCTCTCACAAAAACAAACATTAAGAAGCACCTGGCTGGCTTAGTCGGTTGGGCGCCCGACTTCGGCTCAGGTCATGGTCTAGTGGTTTGTGAGTTCGAGCCCCGCGTCAGGGTCTGTGCTGACAGCTCAGAGCCTGGAGCCTGCTTCAGATTCTGTCCTTCCCCCTCTCTCTGCCCCTCCCCTGCTCACGCTCTGTGTCTCTCTGTCTCTCAATGATAAATAAGCGTTAAAAAATTTAAAATAAATAAATAAACAAACAAACAAATAATCATTAAAATAAATAAATAAATAAATTTAACTTTACAAATGACTGATCAAAATCCTTTCTTTGAAGGTTATAAGAAAGATTAAGTTGGATTGTGAACATGTGTTAAATCATGGAGACTTTATTTCCTTTTCACAGCACTTGGTATTATTGAATAGCATTATTCATTCAAATGCAATTTCTAGTTTCATTTTTCTGAAATGAAAGACATGTTAACATCTAGTTTTCAGTACATATTAGAAAATAATAATAACCAATAGGAACTTTAATTAAAAATTTTTTTTTAAGTTTATTTACTTCAAGAGAGACAGAGACAGCTGGAGCAGGGGAGTGGCAAAGAGAGAGGGAGAGAGAATCCCAAGTAGACTCCACACTGTCAGTGCAGGGCCCTACTCTGGGCTCCAAGTCATGAAACCACGACATCATGACCTGAGCAGAAACCTAAGAGTCGGACGCTTAACCAACTGAGCCACCCAGGTGCCCCATAAATTTTAAGTTTTAAAGAAAAAAGTTTTTAAAAATTCTAGCAATTACAGATAAGACTAGTGCCTCCATTATTCAGTATTTCTATTTTTATTACCATGTTTAAGTATTGTAATTTACATTTTGCTTCTGTGATTATAAATCATTGAAATGAGTGTTCTAGTTAATTTTATTTGTATTAGGTATCTTTGCTCCTGTACCTTAGGTGGCCTTTGAAAGTATGTTTGGAAATTTCTATATCTGCCAAAATAAAAACTGGTGTGTTTTTCACAGTCATTTCAACAGAGCTTATTTTAAAGTTTTTCTGAATTTCAAACTTTTCCCTCATCCTATAACTACAATCCAGTACATGTGGAACCTCAGTCAGCCAGAAAAAGGAAAAACTAGTGACTGAGAATCAAGGTTTGTATATTTACAGAGGTCTTCCTCTTCTTTCCTTCTGTTTCAATTGTTTGAAATCAGTCTTGTTCTGACAGTTCTTATGGAATGAACAGTGACAGGAAAAAGAGAGAAGAGTTAGAAACTAGAAGTGATAAGCTGAATTTTGCTTGCTTATCTCAAGCTTTGCTTGCTCTGGTCTACTCCACTTTGGTGTTTTGGCTCAAGGCTGGGAGGTCAAATGTACTGAACACTTCCTGGATCCTGGCTGACCTCCATTATATTACATTGACCATGGACAGATCATTTAAGCCTTCTGTAATTCACTCTTCATTTGTTAAAGTGGAGTTTGTGTTTGCCCCACTCCCTGTCTTTCTGAGTTGTTCTGAAAGTCAAAGAACTGCTATGAAAATATTCTGAAAGATCTGAGGTCCTCCTTAAATATGAGGGAATATTATTAAACCTTCCATGCCAGCTCAAGAGACTTATTACATGCTCTTGAGCCAGCCACCTAAATTCCTTATTCCTTTTTCTGTCTCATTTGTAACACAGGGAAAATTTTAGTTTAAATAAAGGTGATATTGGGGGCATTCACTTTCCAATGCCCCCCTCTGTAAAGAGAACTCTCATACTATTCTTACTTTCTGATATTATACTCTAATAAACTTTTGCCTGCTGCTCAAAAAATAAATGAATAAACAAACAAATAAAGGTGATATTAAAAATATTTAACAATCAGTATAGCATGTATAGCAACCAAGCAGGTTACGCTGGATGTCAGCAGTGAGAATGGCTTTATGGTGCTATTATTAGATTATTATCAGAACAGGTTGATTGTTAGAACAAACTGCTCTTTTGAGACTCTCAAAGAGGTGTAGAGGCACATTTCCCAGAGAATTTAATATTTTTTTAAAAATTTTTTTTAACGTTTATTTATTTTTGAGACAGAGAGAGACAGAGCATGAATGGGGGAGGGGCAGAGAGAGAGGGAGACACAGAATCGGAAGCAGGCTCCAGGCTCTGAGCCATCAGCCCAGAGCCCGACACGGGGCTTGAACTCACGAACCTCGAGATCGTGACCTGAGCTGAAGTCGGACGCTCAGCCGACTGAGCCACCCAGGCGCCCCAGAGAATTTAATATTTAAAAGAGAATGCTATTCTCCCTTGAGCCCTGATCCAGAATCTAGATGCAATAAGCTTCCTATATTTTTGGAGAAATTACTCTTCTGAGCTAGTAGTATAACTCTTGATTTCAGAACTTACTTTCTTTAGTTAATAGATTTGAGGCCTGATTTGAATGTGGGATGGGCATGATGTTCAGATCTCTGCTCTCTAGCCCTTTGGCTCTTTGACTTAATGTCATGCAGTTATTGAAACATCTGATTTCCACATGAAACTACTATACTAAAGGCATCCAGTCACACACAGTTATTCTTTTGAGTAATAATGATTTCAAGTGTGGCTCCCGAATGTCATATTTGAATTAGAGGTTGCACATAACTGTAGACAGATTATTAGTTCTTTACAGTTGATATTTTTTTAATCATCAGGCTTGACGTAGTGATGTGGTTCCAAAAGACAGGATATAGTAGAATTGAACTTTCTTGGATATCTACTCTAGACCAATTTCCTTAGCTTTCCAGCTTATCTTTTGTATCTATGATGCATGGAGCCCTTCCTTTGTCTAAAGTGTTTATTTCAAATGCATTCGTTTTTTCATTGAACTTTAATCTCTTTGGATTGTATATGAAGTCTGGATGCTGTTCCTACATGTAGCCTCAGATGGGAAGGAAGGTAATGAGCGAGGAGGGAAGCCATCTCTGAAAACTGAAATCTACTTACATATTCATTGAGAAGTTAGAGAGGAAGGAGTTTAATTGATGACGGCTTGGATATGCTCCTTTGCTTCAACCCTGTATTATCTAATTTCTAATACCTATTCTGTTCTTTGTAACTGGGGTACAAGAGCACCTGGTTCTAGGGGTCCCAAGCAGACCAGGTTTGGCCACTCACTACTGACAAAATCCAAAGGCAGAGACTGAGTGGTTAGTGAAATAAAACGAAATTTGTTTCAGTGAGGCCAACACCTGGAAGACAGTAGACTAATGTCTCAAAGACTGTCTCTAAAGTGCTGAAAATACTTCTAGGTTTATATAAGGAAAATGTGGGACAAAGGTCGGTGGACAGTAAAGGTCAGGTCAACCATTGTCTTGGTGTCATTCACACAGGGTCCTGTTGGCATGTAGCAGTCATCATTGCTTGAGGGGGTAGTTTCAGTTCCCATCAAGGATGCTTGCTGGTCTTTTGCCTGAGTTAAGAGATAAGTTGGAAAGACAAACTTAAGCAATTAGAAAGTATAGATGAGGTCAAAATGGAGGCAGTTGAAGTCCTCCTTCATCTTCCTTCTACTGCCTCCTCCTTGTACAGTGTTACTTCCTCTGGTAAGAAGTTCTTTATGCTTCTTGCTGGAGCAGAATAAAAAATTCATATTTTCCATATTTTCAGAATATGATCTCCAAAGTTTTAATGACCAAGGATCTGTCTTTGGTATCGTGGTTACAAATCGAATTTGCAATCAGAGGATTTTTGTTTTTTATACAGTGATTATGAGGTAGTGTTGAGCTCTTTGAAGCTTTGCAAATCAGCAAAATCTAATTGCTGACTAAAGTATGTCCTTGGTTTACCACAATTCCTGGATTCTAGACTATAGAGATAATAATAAGATTAGCATTTAGGGAAGAAACAGTCTTAGTCAGTTTGGATTCATCATTAAGTCCTCAGTTTCTTGATTAAGGGAGAAAAAGAGAAGTTTGCACATAAACAAAGATTGCAAACATGTCTCAACTTGAGTCTCATTGCTTCCTAGTAGGTGAAGATACACTGCTCTCTGTATTAGATTGTGGTTGTAAAGTGGGGGAATAGGAAAACTATCACACTACTATTTGAAGTAGGTATTTTCTGATTTCCCTTATTTGCCCTTGGAGGACTTTTTTGACCTCTCTGTAAAGCAGGGCTAGTTAGAATAGTAAGGAAGAGATATGTGAGTATAGAAAAAAGGCCAGAACGGGAGACACTAGGTTTATGAATTGAAAATCCCAGTCACCATTTGGATATATATGTCAGTCTGATTACTAGCAGTCAAGTTAAGTTCCCACTCAGTTGCATATTCTTCTTCAGTAATCTTCTGTTCTTTTTTCTTTCTCTTATTTTTTTTACTGTTCTTTTTTGATTTTTTTTCTTTTTATTTGAAGTCTTAAAGTGCAGGAAGAGATTGAGAATGGAGGAATTTGGGTCAAAAGAGGACACAAATGATTTGGCTCACAAAAGAAAAGGTCAAAAAACGAATGGCTTGAAAAAGAACATATTGGGAGAGTAATAATAGCTAACACTTAGATATAATATTTACTATATGTTGAGAATTATTTTAAGCATTTACATATATTAACTCACTTAAACTTCATAAAACCCTGATTTGGGTAATGACTTATTATGATGTCCATTTTATAGATTCTGAAGCTGACACCCAGGTTAAGTAAGTTGCTCAAGATCACACAGCCAGTTAGTGGTAGAACCTGATTTGAATGCAAGCAGGCTCACTCTTGGGTCCATACTCATAAGTTCTTTTGACCATTTGATCAATTTTGATCACAACAGTCAAAATTAGTCAGAAATAAATAATATAAAAATAAATTAGCTGAAATGAGAAAAGTTCAAGCCAAGAAAATCTAGTGCTGGATTACTTGACAGGTAGACTATATACATGCCTAAGTCTCCGGCCAAGCAGGGACATTTGGTATTTTTAAAAAGCACTGATGTAGTCATCATGAGGAAAATCAGAACTTAGATGTCCTCAAACTTATTTTACAGTGCAATATTATTTTTAGTTTCAACAATGCAAGACATAGTAATCTTTTCTGCAGTTAGGGTTTGTAGAAATCTACATCTAGCCCTGTGAGAGGGCTTTATACTTTTATATTTAGAGTGAAGGGTAAAATATGATTATCAGAGGAATATTTCTTACTTCTCTTTATTCCAAAAATAAGTAAACATTTAAAGTCATAAATGAGTTTTCAAGATTTACAGAGTACAAAATTATTAAGAATCCTCTGCTTATATTTCAGGGTTTAAAATTATATTGAAATCATTAAGTTGCTTTTAAGAATATTAAAAACCAGCAACAAACCTTGGTGATTTTTGTATCCTTATGTTAAGTAACAAAATTCAACTGAAAAAATTTGAGGATCATGTTGGCTTTATTCAACAATTCTTGCATTGGGTAGCATCCCATCTAGTAAGTAGAAAGGAGCTCTGAGGAGGTGTACAAAATGGAAGGCTTCTACAGGCAGAAGGGGAAAGGGATAAAGAAATAGTGGGCACATTCCTGGAGAAGGTTGAAACTGCAGTTAGGTTAAGTATTAAGACCTGGTTTGGTGACATGGACTTAGCACAAGTGGCTCCATTTTGGGCCTTCTTTTTTGTTTCTAAATCTGCTATTTCCTTAAAAATTTTTTTTCTTAATGTTTATTTATCTTTAAGAGAGAGTGCAAACAGAGGAAGGGCAGAGAGACAGGGAGACACAGAATTCAAAGCAGGCTCCAGGCTCTGAGCTGTCAGCACAGAGCCCAATGCAGGGCTTGAACCCACAGATTGGGAGATCATGACCTGAGCCAAAGTCAGCCACCTAGGTGCCCTATAAATCTGTTATTTCTTTTTAACATTTGTTAACAGATTTGTTTTTCTTTAGGAAGATTTGATTGATTGTTCAAATTTAAAAGAACTATACCATATAAAAGTATGGTAAAATAAACTGGCTAAAAAAAATTGTGAAACTAGATAATGAGTTTAGCCTTCCAATAATCATTGGCATCATTTTTTGCCAATGATTATGTACAATTAGGTTATGCCAGTTCCTGTGTGACTCATAGTCTTGCAACTTTTAGGCTGATGCCCTGTTTACTTTTTACAGATTTCTGAATATACGCATTTTTTTACCAAATCATCATTTTGCCACTTTGTTAATTCACAGTTATTTTATGTTCAGCCACCCAAAGCCAGTAAGAATACAACTAAAAGATTTGGAACATTGTGAGAAGGAAAGAAGAAATAAATGGAGTCACAGAGCAAATTGGAGAGGCAAGACCAAAGTGATACCGATTAGGGAAGAGGAAAAAAAAGTTGTAAAAATTAATAGAAGTGGTAAAAATAAAATGGATACTGATGAATTGGGAAAATCTTAGCAAAATCTGATGTTTAGCCAGGTTGTGTTATGTCAGCACAATCAAGCCTTAAAATGGTCAGCCCTTTGATTCTCTTCTTTGTTAAAACTTCTTAATATGAAATACACCAATAAAGATGGAACTAGTTTATAGAGAATCTCTCCTAATTTTATTTTCTAAAAATTTCCCTTGCAAAATCTTTATCACAAGCTGTAAAAAAAATTAAGCCAACTTGCAAAAACATATAGTTTTATAAATATCTGGATAATAAGGTATTTGTTGTGACTTTAATGTTACTGCCAAACCTTGTCTCAGGAACATCACCTTTGTACTATATTAATTTAGATGCAGCTTAAAAGACACCATTTAGGAAAGTCACTGCCTTGCCAGGCCTAGGTGGCTGACTTGAATAGCGATAGGTAACATATAAATATGTTACACAGTTTGAAAATGAATGGCTTGAAACAAATAGCACAGATAAAGAAAGAGCTCACAAATCAAACTGCTACAGTGGGGAATTGACAGTTCTAATCACTGGACTGGTGGAATTTCTGAATAAAAAGTTAAGTATAGAAATTACTAAGCAAATGTTTAACAAGAAAACAAAATTACAAGAAGCAACATATGTCATGATGTGAGTCAGAAAACTTTGTTTCAAATCCTACTCTGTGATACAGAAACTATATGAATTTTGTCAAGTTACTTAACTACTTTGAACCTCAATTTTTTCATTTGCAAAGCAGTAATAATAATATCCATCTTCTACCTGGTAGGATTGTTGGTGGTGTTTGGCATGTGAGGATTAGAGGTGGTATTTATAGAGAGCCTGGTATGGTGTGCTTGGCACATAGTGGCTAGTTTTTATTGCTATGGGCAAACTAAAGAAAGGAAGGTTTAAAATATCACTTATAGCTAAACTACAGATATGGTAATCATAAATCAGCCTTTCTTGGGGCACCTGGGTAACTAGGTCTGTTAAGTGCCTCTAGATTTCTGCTCAGGTCACGATCTCAGGGTTTATGGGTTTGAGCCTTGTGTCCGAGCTGTCAGTGTGGAGCCTGCTTGGGATCCTCTCTCTCCCACTTTCCCTTTTGCTCTGCTTCTCCCCTGCTTGTGCACACTCTAACTCTCTCTCAAAATAAATAAATAAGCATCCTTTCTTAATAAAAACCCTCGAGAAAGTCGGGATAGAAGGAACATACTTAATGGAAAGAGCCCAAACGTCCATTAATGGATGAATGGATAAAGAAGATGTGGTATTTATATACAATGGAGTATTACTCGGCAATCAAAAAGAATGAAATCTTGCCATTTGCAACTACATGGATGGAACTGGAGGGTATTATGCTAAGTGAAATTAGTCAGAGAAAGACAAAAATCATATGACTTCACTCATATGAGGACTTTAAGAGACAAAATAGATGAACATAAGGGAAGGAAAACAAAAAAATATATAAAAACAGGGAGGGGGACAAAACAAAAGAGACTCATTAGTATGGAAAACAAACTGAGGGTTGCTGGAGGGGTTATGGGAAGGGGGATGGGATAAGTGGGTAAGGGGCATCAAGGAATCTACTGAAATCATTGCTTCACTATATACTAACTAATTTGGATGTAAATTTTAAAACATAAAAAATAAAGTTTAAAAATAAATTTAAAAAAAAGAAGGAACATAATTAAACATCATAAAAGCCATTTATGAAAAGCCCACAGCTAATATCATCCTCAATGGGGAAAAACTGAGAGCTTTCCCCCTGAGATCAGGAACACGACAGGGATGTCCACTCTCACTGCTGTTGTTTAACATAGTGTTGGAAGTGCTAGCATCAGCAGTCAGACAACAAAAGGAAATCAAAAGCACCAAAATTGGCAAAGATGAAGTCAAGCTTTCACTTTTGGCAGATGACATGATATTATACATGGAAAACCTGATAGATTCCACCAAAAGTCTGCTAGAACTGATACATGAATTCAGCAAAGTCACAGGATACAAAATTAATGTACAGAAATCAGTTGCATTCTTATACACTAATAATGAAGCAACAGAAAGACAAATAAAGAAACTGATCCCATTCACAATTGCACCAAGAATCATAAAATACCTGGGAATAAACCTAACCAAAGATGTAAAAGATCTGTATGCTGAAAACTATAGAACGCTTATGAAGGAAATTGAAGAAGATACAAAGAAATGGAAAAACATTCCGTGCTCATGGATTGGAAGAATAAATATTGTTAATGTCAATACTACCCAAAGCAATCTACACATTCAATGCAATCCCAATCAAAATTGCACCAGCATTCTTCTCGACACTAAAACAAGCAATCCTAAAATTTGTATGGAACCACAAAAGACCCTGAATAGCCAAAGTAATTTTGAAGAAGACCAAAGTGGGAGGCATCACAATCCCAGACTTTAGCCTCTATTACAAAGCTGTAATTACCAAGACAGCATGGTATTGGCACAAAAACAGACACACAGACCAATGGAATAGAATAGAGACTCCAGAATTGGACCCACAGAAGTATGGCCAACTCATCTTTGACAAAGCAGGAAAGAATATCCAATGGAAAAAAGACAGTCTCTTTAACAAATGGTGCTGGGAGAACTGGACAGCAACATGCAGAAGAATGAAACTAGACCACTTTCTTTCACCATTCACAAAAATAAACTCAAAATGGATAAAGGACCTGAATATGAGACTGGAAACCATCAAAACCCTAGAGGAGAAAGCAGGAAAAAACCTCTTTGACCTCAGCCGCAGCAATTTCTTACTTGACACATCTCCAAAGGCAAGGGAATTAAAAGAAAAAATGAACTATTGGGACCTCATGAAGATAAAAAGCTTCTGCACAGCAAAGGAAACAATCAACAAAACTAAAAGGCAACCAATGGAATGGGAAAAGACATTTGCAAATGACCTATCGGACAAAGGGCTAGTATCCAAAATCCATAAAGAACTCACCAAACTCCACACCCGAAACACAAATAATCCAGTGAAAAAATGGGCAGAAGACATGAATAGACGCTTCTTTAAAGAAGACATCCAGATGGCCAACAGGCACATGAAACGATGCTCAACGTCGCTCCTCATCAGGGAAATACAAATCAAAACCACACTGAGATATCACCTCATGCCAGTCAGAGTGGCTAAAATGAACAAATCAGGAGACTATAGGTGCTGGAGAGGATGTGGAGAAATGAGAACCCTCCTGCACTGTTGGTGGGAATGCAAACTGGTGCAGCTGCTCTGGAAAACAGTGTGGAGGTTCCTCAAAAAATTAAAAATAGATTCACCCTATGACCCAGCAATAGCACTGCTAGGAATTTACCCAAGGGATATAGGAGTGCTGATGCATGGGGGCACTTGTACTCCAATGTTTATAGCAGCACTTTCAACAATAGCCAAATTATGGAAAGAGCCTAAATGTCCATCAACTGATGAACAGATAAAGAAATTGTGGTTTATATACACGATGTAATACTACTTGGCAATGAGAAAGAATGAAATATGGCTTTATGTAGCAATGTGGATGGAACTGGAGAGTGTTATGCTAAGTGAAATAAGTCATACAGAGAAAGACATATGTTTTCACTCTTATGTGGATCCTGAGAAACTTAACAGAAGACCATGGGGGAGGGGAAGGGGGAAAAAAAGTTACAGAGAGGGAAGGAGGCAAACCATAAGAGACTCTTGAAAACTGAGAATAAACTGAGGGTTGATGGGGGGGTGAGAGGGAGGGGAAAGTGGGTGATGGGCATTGAGGAGGACACCTGTTGGGAGGAGCATTGGGTGTTGTATGGAAACCAATTTGACAATAAATTTCATATTAAAAAAATAATAAATAAATAAACTTTAAAAAAATAGATCAGCCTGGGGCACCTGGGTGGCTTAGTCAGTTAAGCGTCCGACTTTGGCTCAGATCATGATCTCACAGTTTGTGGGTTCAGACCCCACCTTGGGCTCTGTGCTGACAGATCAGAGCTTGGAGCCTGCTTCAGATTCTGTGTCTCCCTCTCTCTCTGCCCCTTCCCCACTCATGCTCTCTCACTCTCAAAATAAATAACCATTAAAAAAAATAAAAAAAAATAGATCAACCTTTCTTGTATGAGTCTAACCTGTTCAGACCATCATTAGGCTAATCTTGATCCAAAATACTGCTTGTGTTTAAATTAAATTCCAGAGGCACCTGGGTGGCTCCGTTGGTTGAGTGTCTTTCTCTTGATTTTGGCTCGGGTCATGATCCCAGAGTTGTGGGATCAAGCCTCTTGTTGGGTTCTGAGCTGAGCATGAAGCCTACTTAAGATTCTCTCACTCTGCCCCTCTCCCTGCTCGCGTACTCTCTCTCTCTCAAATTATAAATTAAATTCCATTACTTCACATATTATTCAAATTGACTTTCCCTTCATTGTCTAAAGGAATTTAATTTTTGTGATTCTCAAGAGAGAACTAAGGGTTGCGTGTGTTTGCATTGAAATATTACCTGTATATTAGCTGTGTAGGTTTTTAGCTCAGGTAATGTTTTAATCATCTAGGTAGAAATGCTATGAAAGTTACCTAGATAATAACGTAAGAACACTCTTTTCCAACTCCTGTATAAGGATGGCAAACTGATGTAGATTTTTTTTTTAGAGAGCAGTGGAAGCTTTGAAAGTTAGTATAGATTTAGGTGTGCGCTGATAAAAAATGGATGCAAAATTACAGTAGCATTTGCTAAGTAAATGGGGTAAGATATGTAGGTCTATTAAATAATATTAAACAGATACTAAAAAATAATTTAAAACTAGAAAGTTAAATTAGGGTGGGACGCCTGGGTGGCTCAGTCAGTTGGGCAACCGACTGCAGTTCAGCTCATGATCTTGTGGTCTGTGGGTTCGAACCCTGTGTCTGGCTCTGTGCTAACAGCTCAGAGCCTGGAGCCTGCTTCAGATTCTGTGTCTCCCTCTCTCTCTCTTCTCCTCCCCCCTTATGTTCTATCAAAAACAAATAAACATTAAAAAAATTTTTAAGTTAAATTAGGGCAAGAAAATGGAAATTAAATAAAATCACTTTTACATTGTTGGCTAATCTGAGTCAAAGTTGTGGCATAAAAGTTTTATTTTTATTTGTTAAGACTAATAAAAAGATGAACTTATCTTATTTAAAAGGTAGTATTAAAAGCCTGGGCGTGCCTGGCTGGCTCAGTTGGTGGAATGTATGACCCTTGATCTCAGAATTGTTAAGCTTGAGCCCCAAATTGGGTGTAGAGATTACTTAAAAATAAAATCTTAAAAAAAAAAAAAAAGCCTATGTAGGAAAAGGAAGTCATGACAATACCTTGCACTCTCCCTTCCCAACCTGGGCCCAGAACGGCTCTGCAAAGAGGGATGGTGAAAATAAGGCTGTTCTGCTGACTACAAGGTAGTGACCAGAGAACACACCTTACCATCCACAAGTACATCCATGGAGTAGTCTTCAGGAAGCATGTGCCTCATGTACTCATAGAGATCCAGAAATTTTCCCTGAAGGAAATGGGAACTCCAGATGTACACATTGACATTAGGCCCAACAAAACTGTCTGGGCCAAAAGAATAAGGAATGTCCCTCACACTGTATTGAAGTGAGGTTGTTCAGAAGCTGTAATGAGGATGAAGATTCATCAAAGAAGCTATAGGTGTTGGTTACCTATGTAACAAGCAGGTAACCACTTTCAAAAATCTGTCACCACTTTTAAAAAATCTATCCAAACAAAAATGTGGATGAGAACTGACAACTGAGTGTCAAATAAAGTTATAAAACCTCAAGGAAAAAAAAAAGAGATAAAAAGTCAAATGAGAAAGAAGGCAAAATAACACAGAATGCTTTTTGTCCATGAAATGTTGGGGGAAATTATCCAATAATTGAATATTCTGATTGTCTAATAATTATCTAATACTCTGAGAAGTCAGGAAAATAGGACTTTTATTCCAATGACTGACATTATAAATTGAAACAATCTTTCTGGAAGACAATTTTTCTGTTAAAAGCCTTACTCTTTTACACCTGAAACCAATTTTACCGTATGTTAACTAGTAGAATTTGGAAAAAAAAAAAAAAAGCCTTACTCTTTGACCTAATAATTCTAATTTAGGAATTTATCCATAATGGAAAGGATAAGGATGCACAAAAATATTTAGTTACAAAATCATTTACCAAAACCTTGTTCACTATTACAATATCATATAACAAATAATGGAGCATATATCAAATTAGGTTAGACAACGTAAATGTCTAAGAGGATTGTTTTAATAAATTTTGATACACCCAGGTGATGTTTTTCTCACATGGGAAGATGTTCATAATATAACATACAGTAGAAAAATTGACTACAAAATAGAATTACATATTAAAATTATTTTTTAAATTTACTTTTTTTATTTTTTAGTAATCTCTACACCCAAAGTGGGGCTTAAACTCATGACCTGAAGATCAAGAGTCAAATGCTCTCCTGAATGAGCCAGCCAGCTATCCCAGAATTATACTATTATCATAATATATATGTGGGCGTGTGTTTACATGTGTAAATGCACATGTATAAGGGTTTGGGATATTATATATGTAGGTGGTTATTACTGGTGGATGAATATGTATATGTTTAATTTTTATTATCTATTTTTAAAAATTTTTCTACATTGAACATACATTTCTTTGGTATTTTACAAAAATAGAAGATTCTTACAAAATCAAAAATAAACTATTGAGAGTACATCAAAATAAAAAGCTTTTGGGGGCACCTAGCTGGCACAGTCCATAGAGCCTGTGACTCTTGATCTTGGGATTGTGAGTTTGAGCTCCATGTTGGGTGTGGAGATCACTTAAAAATAAAATTAAAAACAATAAACAATAAAATAAAAAGCTTCTGCACAGTAAAGGAAACTATCAACAAAACTAAGACAACCTACTGAATGGGAGAAGATATTTGCAAATGATATATCCAATAAAGGGTTAGTATCCAAAATACATAAAGAACCGATACAACTCAACACAAAAAACACACCAAATAATCTAATTAAAAAATGGACAGAAGACATGAACAGACATTTCTTGGAAGAAGACATACAGATGGCCAATGGACACATGAAAAGATGCTCAACATCATTCATCATCAGGGAAATGCTAATCAAAACCACAATGAGATATCACCTCACATTTGTCAGAATGGCTAAAATAAAAAACTCAAGAGCGGCACCTGGGTGGCTCAGTCACTGGTTAAGAGTTCAACTCTTGGGGCGCCTGGGTGGCTCAGTCGGTTAAGCATCTGACTTCGGCTCAGGTCATGATCATGGTTCGTGAGTTCGAGCCCTGCATCAGGCTCTCTGCTCTCAGTGCAGAGTCTGGAGCCTGCTTTGGATTCTATATCTCCTTCTCTCTCTGCCCCTTCCCCACTCATGCTTTGTCTTTCTTCCTCTCTCAAAAATAAACAAACATTAAAAAAAAAAGTTCAACTCTTGACTTCGGCAGGTAATGATCTCATGGTTCGTGGGTTCTTGAATTCAAGCCCCACATCAGGCTGTACGCTGACAGTGCAGAGCCTGCTTGGGATTCTATCTCCCTTTCTCTCTGCCCCTCCCTGACACGTGCACACATTCTCTTTCTATTGCTCTCTCTCAAAAACAAACAAACAAACAAACAAAAACAATATTGGCAGGGATGTGGAGAAAAAGGAACCCTTATGCACTGTTGATGGGAATGAAAACTGGTGCAGCCACTGTTGCAGACCTCATGGAGGTTCCTGAAAAAATTAAAAATAGAAATATGATCCAGTAATTCCACTATTGCATATTTACCCTAACAATACAAAGACATTAATTTGAAAGGACGATGCACCCCTACGTTTATTACAGCATTATTTACAATAGCGAACTTAGGGGAGCAGCCCAAGTGTCCATCAATAGATGAATGGATAAAGAAGACGATAATACACACACACACACACACACACACACACACACATACACACACACACACACAGTAAAACCTTGGTTTGTAAGCATAATTCCTTCTGGAAACATGCTTATAATCCAAAGTACTTGTGTATCTCTCTCTTTCAAAATAAATAAAAAATAAACTTAAAAAAATTCCTTTGATAGGTAAACATCTCTTCATTTTAGGATTAGAGATAATACATAAAAAGTCAAATATCTTGCCTAGTGCTAGGAGATAGTTTTTCCTTTCTGGTATCTTTCCTGGAAATAGACAAGAAATAGAATTTAAAAAAAAAATACTCATCATACACCTACACTGCACTGTTTTGGTGTTAATAATATAACTTCACAGTGGGAAGAATTTCGAAAGAGTTTACAAACTGACCCTTTGCTTGCAAGGTTGTTTTTCAACTGATAATATTATGATTTAATTCTATAAGTAATATCACTTTCGATTGCATTGGGTTTTCATCATAAGTATATTTTGAGAGCACTACTAATGATCGGAAAGAGATATATATTTTCTATTACATTTTTAAGTTTCTCCTTTTTTTTTCAGGTATGACAGCAGTTATCTGTACTTACCCACTTGATATGGTTAGAGTACGCCTAGCATTCCAGGTGAAAGGGGAACACACTTATACAGGAATTATTCATGCATTCAAAACAATTTATGCAAAGGTATTTCACATTTACTTTTCTTGTTTATATTGTGTCTTTTTTTTTTTTTTTAATAATGTGAGTTTTATGCCCAACATGGGGCTTGAACTCATGACTCGAAGACCAAGAGTCACAAGGTCTACTGACTGAGCCAGTCAGGTGCCCTTATAATGTGTCCTTATATATTTAGAAAAATATTTTGAAAGTTATATAAGCTATTTTATTTATAGTTATTGATGTTAATAATGATTGTGACACATTTGTGTTTCAGGTTGGGTCCCAGAATAATTTTTTCGTTGTAATGTATGCTTTTGCTTTTTGATGTTTATCATAATAAACACAATGTAATCTCACTTCTACTTTTTCTTCATTCAAAAGGAAGGTGGTTTCCTTGGATTTTACAGAGGCCTGATGCCCACTATATTAGGAATGGCTCCATATGCAGGTATTTTCAAATTTGGCAGAATCTTGATCTTTCATTTTTTTCTAAGAATGATTTTTAAATTGTAGCATTTTGTATTTAAGCCCCAATTCCTTCAGAAATTATTTCTTTCCTCCCTAAGGATAAGCATTTGACCCAGCACCATAATCCCTCCTTTCCCCAGTGATCTACAGTGCTACTGCTTTTTTTTTTTTACAGTGCTACTTCTAAAAATAAGAATAAAGTGCAGTTTTATGCACTCTTTATATTTGGTAGGACAAGTCCATTTACCTTATGCTTTTTTTTTTTCCAGGAATGTAGGAACTATAGATATTCTGTTTCCTGCACATTTTAAAATCCATTTTGAAGTTGCACAAAAACACTTGTTGGGATTTTGAATGAAATTTTATACAGTTCCGGGACATTTTTGTTAGATATATTTATAGATACCATGTAAGCTGTGTTGTGTCTTTTAGAAAATTACATTTTTAGTTTATTACTTGATTTGATTTTATGATTTTATAGCTAGCCATTATCCTACTTGTTGGTATCATAGCCAGCCACTGTGTTACTTGCAGATGTTTTGGGTTTCCTATGTGGGCAATCGTATCCTGTCCACATGGTGTCTTTTTCTTATTTACATTCTAATCCTTATTTCCTTATTTATTTATGTTTATCTTCACTTACTGTACTATGCTAAGGACCTACAGTGCAGCAATGAATAGAAGTGATGATAGTAGGCATTTTGGCTCATTAATTATTTTAAAGGGACTGTTTGTAATACTTCTTCATTTAGTTTAATGTTCATTTATGATGTTAAGGAAGTTTTGCTAAGAATTTTTATCTGATTTGGTGTTGAATTTTATCAGACACCCTCGCCTGCATTTATGCAGGTAATCATATAGCTTTCTCCTTTAATATGTTATTATGATAAATGATATTAATAGATGTTCTAAGATAAAGTCAAATTGGCTATGACATAATGACTTTTTTATATCCTGTTGGATTAAGTTTGCTAATTGTCTTTAGAAGTTATACATCTAGGGGCACCTGGGTGGCTCAGTTGGTTAAGCATCTGACTTCGGCTCAGATCATGATCTCCCCGTTCATGAGTTCCAGCTTTGGCCTAAGTGCTGACAGCTTGGAACCTGGAGCCTGCTTCGGATTCTGTGTCTCCCTTTCTCTGCCCCTCCCCTGCTGGCACGTTGTTTCTCTCTCTCTCAAAAATAAACATTAAAAAAAAAGGAGAAGTGTGGTTTGGGTATCAAGGTTATATAAGTCTCATAAATGAGTTGTAGAGTATTTCCTCATCTTCCATCTCTATAAGATGATTAGAATTATCTGTTTCTTGAAAGTTTTCTTTGTGGGTGATTTTTTTTTTTCAACGTTTATTTATTTTTGGGACAGAGAGAGACAGAGCATGAATGGGGGAGGGGCAGAGAGAGAGGGAGACACAAAATCGGAAACAGGCTCCAGGCTCTGAGCCATCAGCCCAGAGCCTGACACGGGGCTCGAACTCCCAGACCGCAAGATCGTGACCTGGCTGAAGTTGGACACTTAACCGACTGCGCCACCCAGGCGCCCCTGTGGGTGATTTTTTTAATACTGGTTTAACTTCTTAAATGGTTGTAGGACCATTCAGATTTTTTATCTTCTGTGAACCATTTTTGGTAATTCATGCCTTTCTTTACCATTTTGAATTTGACCTTTTTGGATTAATTTTCAATTTTTTAGCAAAAGATTTCCCTTATTTCTTCATATCATTTTGACATCTACTCTATTGCCATGCTCCTTTTTTCACTTTTTTTTTTTTTTGATCAGTTATTTGATTTTGCAAAGAATCAATTTTGGCTTGTGTTTTTCTCTAGTCTACCTTTATTTTACCTTTCATTGATTCTTGTTCATTTCTTAATCATCTCCTTCTTCGTAATGTTTATTCTTCAGTTGGATGGTTACCTGTTTCATTTTCAACCTTTGGGTTTTTTTATTCCTAATGTGGGCTTCCTACCTCCCCCCCCCCCCCCGCCCTGCCATCATGCTTCAGCTGCATCCCATGAGTTTATTATTTTATTGTTTGTTCTTAAAATTTGGAAATTTTGAAATGTATACAAAAGTAGACAATAGTATAATGAGCCACCATGCACCTATGACCTATCTTCAAAAGTGATCAACTCAGGACCAATCTTGTTTCATCTGTGCCCTTAAATACTCCCTCCACTCTCATTCCAAATTGTTTTGTTTTTTTTTTAATTTTTTTTTTAACGTTTATTTATTTTTGAGACAGAGAGAGACAGAGCATGAACGGGGGAGGGGCAGAGAGAGAGAGGGAGACACAGAATCTGAACCAGGCTCCAGGCTCTGAGCCATCAGCCCAGAGCCCGACGGGGGCTCGAACTCACGGACCGCGAGATCGTGACCTGAGTTGAAGTTGGACGGTTAACCGACTGAGCCACCCAGGTGCCCCTCATTCCAAATTGTTTTAAAGTAACTCCACAGTATCTCAGTATTCAGCTCTCTATGCTTTTTAGTTTTTTTATTTTATTTTTTAAATGTTTTATTTATTTTTGAGAGAGAGACAGAGCACGAGTGGGGAAGGGGCAGAGAGAGAGGGAGAAACAGAATCTGAAGCAGGCTCCAGGCTGTCCGCCCAGAGCCGGATGTGGTGCTCGAATCCACTAACTGTGAGATCATGACCTGAGCCAAAGTGGGACACCTAACTAATTGAGCCACCCAGGTGCCTCCCTATGCTTTTTTTTTTTTTTTTTAATTTTTTTTTTCAACGTTTATTTATTTTTGGGACAGAGAGAGACAGAGCATGAACGGGGGAGGGGCAGAGAGAGAGGGAGACACAGAATCGGAAACAGGCTCCAGGCTCTGAGCCATCAGCCCAGAGCCTGACGCGGGGCTCGAACTCCCAGACCGCGAGATCGTGACCTGGCTGAAGTCGGACGCTTAACCGACTGCGCCACCCAGGCGCCCCTTTAATGTAAGACTTTAATGGGTCTATTATGCAATCATAAATGTTCAGCAAGCACTAAGTGCATATTATTGATAATTTAGTATTTACTAGATTTCATGTGTTTTGTGATTCAATATGAACATTTATCTCATGGTTACCACTCTTCCTTGGAGACAAAATTAGGCACTGAGTTAAAATAACAATTTTTTGTCACTTCTGAATGTTTTGTTTGTATCTTATCACCATCATTGTTATTGTGAATTTAAGTTGTAGTATTTACTTGTAATTATTAATCATGAATTTAACTTTTACTGATGTGAAACCTTGGAAAACTACTTAATCCTATTAATATATAAGTTGGCATTTATACCCAACTACTGCCTTTATTCAGTAAATTGAAGTATAAGTGTATGAAAACCATAGCGATAATTGTTATAGGTATCTTGTTATCTTTAGGTTACTTATAAACATTAATTAAGCCTTTTTCTTTCAGAAATCAGGAAATGTATAGTTTGTTCTTTGAGTTAATTGGTTATTATAAAGAATGGTATCTTTTCATGGTTCATGTAATCTTAAGCATCATGGTGAATTTATGTTTTGTTTTTCAGGTGTTTCATTTTTTACTTTTGGTACCTTAAAGAGTGTTGGGCTTTCCCATGCCCCTACCCTTCTTGGCAGACCTTCATCAGACAATCCTAATGTCTTAGTTTTGAAAACCCACATAAACTTACTTTGTGGTGGTGTTGCTGGAGCAATAGCACAAACAATATCGTAAGTTTCTTCATTAACTTAATCCAATCAAATTGCAGTTTTTCAATCTTGATTTTCAGCATTATTCATTTTATTTTTTATTATATATATATATATATTTACCACTTTGCAGATCTTTTTCTTTTTTAACTTTATTTTTTATTTATTTTTTTTGTTTTGTTTTTGTTTTTTTTTTAATTTTTTTAACGTTCACCTATTTTTGAGATAGAGAGAGAGCATGAACGGGGGAGGGGCAGAGAAAGAGGGACACACAGAATCAGAAGCAGGCTCCAGGCTCTGAGCCATCAGCCCAGGGCCCGACGCGGGGCTCGAACCCATGCACCGCGAGATCGTGACCTGAGCTGAAGTCGGCCGCTTAACCGACTGAGCCACCCAGGCGCCCCTATTTTTTATTTTTTAAAATTTACATCCAAATTAGTTAGCATATAGTGAAGCAATGATTTCAGGAGTAGATTTTTTAATGCCCCTTACCCATTTAGCCCATCCCTGCTCCCTCTCATGTATATATATATATATATATTTAATGTTTATTTGTTTTTGTGAGAGAGAGAGAGAAGAGAGAGAGAGGGAGAGAGAGAGAGAGGGAGAGAGGGAACGAGTGGGGGAGGGGCAGAGAGAGAAAATGACAGAAGATCCAAAGTGGGCTCTGGGCTGTCAGCAGAGAGCCTGATGCAGTTCGAACTCATGAACCCTGAGATCATGACCTGAGCCGAAGTCAGATACCCAACTGACTGAGGGACCCAGTCACTTCTCTTGCATTAAATCTTGAAGACCTTTGTGTCAGACAATGTACTAGGTTTTGGGACATTTGCTGAATATAGCTAAAGGGATTGCTGTATTGTAATTGAAAAAGTAGCTTCAAAGGATTTCCCTAGTCCGAGAGAGATTGTGTAGATGAGATAAAAAGAGGCTGGAACACTAAGAAGCAGGAATTTTTCAGGAAGAAGAAGAAAAGCTTTCTGTGACTGAGGAGTATCCTGAAAAACAGGATGTAGTATTGTCACAAAGACGAAAAAGAGTATCCAATGGAAAAGAAAAATCAAAGTAATATAAGTACTGAAAAGTAAGGTGTTCATTGGATTTTACAGTCAAGGATTACTTGTGTGAAAGCAGATTCCGTATACTTGTGTGTGGAAGCAGATCATACTAGGTTGAAGGTAAAGAAAAAAAGGTGGTGGTTTACTTTTGGCAGTCTGGCTGTGGAACCTTGCGCATTTGTAGAAACATGATCACCTCTAGTTATTTTGATTCTCTTCTTGCTCCTACCTTTTTCTTTACTACTACTCACTTCCAATCTAGATCCTTAAAATCTTTTCTTTCTCATTTCTTTTCTTAAACTGTATTCTATACCCATTGACTCTTACCAGATCCAAAGGCTCCCTCTTAGTTCTTTTGCTTCCTTCCAATTGTTCTAGTTCCTTCGTTTTTGTAAATTTTTTTTAATGTTTATTTTTGAGAGAGAAACAGAGTGCGAGTGGGGGAGGGGCAGAGAGCCAGGGAGACACAGAATCTGAAGCCGACTGCAGGCTCTGAGCTGTCAGCACAGAGCCGGACGCAGGGCTTGAACTCACAGACCGCGAGATCATGACCTGAGCCCAAGTTGGACACTCAACCGACTGAGCCACCCAAGGCGCCCCTAGTTCCTTCAGTTTTGTAACAGTACCTCTCCTTGGCCATCTGCCTTCCCAACCCACCCACCCCCACCTTTTCAAGTATCTTACTGATTCATATCTTCCTCTTCCTATCCATGCTGATATTTTAAGGCGCAGCCTGGCTTTAGTCCTATGCTCTTCCCATAAATGTGTAGAATAGCTCATCTATCTTTATGGTTTCAGTGGTCACCTCTGCACAGATAACAAATTTTATTTAATTCTCCATTACTTCCTCTCCATTACTTCTGTATAGCAAGCTCTTAGATATTTCTGCTTGGACTTCTGGCATCAGTGCAAACTCCATAGTTCAGATATTAATTCCTTTTTTCCTCTTGGTGACAATCCTCAGCTCCCAGCTTTCTTATTTGTTATTGATAACCATTAATCTTCTAGCCCTAATAATACCTTGAAACCATTTTTCACATTGTACGTATCCAAATACTATGTCTTACTGTTTGTTACTGTAGAACATTGCCTAGAATGATATTTTCTTTCTTTCCCATTGTTCTTTCCTGTATTCTAATCCTTGTACCTTGTCTTCTTACATTCTCTCCCTTCTACTAACCAATTCCTTCTACTCACATATGTCTTTTCCGGCTTGGAAACTGAATCCTTCAGACTGAGGTTTTTGTTCCCTTGATTCCCATAAAATTTCTTCTTCTCACTACCCCATTAAAAAATAATTCCTGGAGATGCTATTGAAATGCATACAGAACTTCAATTATTGGTAATGCTATTTCTTAAGCTGTTTGGTTAAAAAAACATGTTTTTTAATTATTAAAAAAATTTTTTTTACTGAGAGGCAGAGAGAGACAGAGCACAAATGGGGGAGGGGCAGAGAGAGAAGGAGACAGAATCCTAAGCAGGCTCCAGGCTCCGAGTTGTCAGCACAGAGCCCGACACAGGGCTCGAACTCACAAACCATGAGATCCTGACCTGAGCCGAAGTTGGACACTCAACTGACTGAGCCCCCCAGGAGCCCCACATGTTTTTTTAATTATAACATTTCATTATGAATATAAATATAGGCAGCTCTTCCTGCCCACGGGTCCTGTCCCCATGCTTTGATAAAATCACCTTTTTGCACACACACACACAAAATATATATATGTGTGTGTGTGTGTGTGTGTGTGTGTGTATATATATATATATAATTATACAAATATATCATTATTTTTGTCATATATCACTTAAGTATATATTAGATACCATGGAGATCTTTGAATAGGAAAGTAAAAAGCAGCTTTGTGACACTTGAGAATGTAAGATTCAATTTTCTTAATGTTGGGATAACAATACCTATTTCATGCAATTATGAAGATGGAATGAGATAAATTACATAAATTGTTTAACTACATTGACAAGTAGTCAATATTAGCAAAATAAAAGTAATTTAAAAAAATCACCTGGGGTCCCACTCTTAAGAGAGATTCCTTTTGTATATTTCATTTCAGGCATTTTAATTTAATTTAATTTAATTTAATTTAATTTAATTTAATTTAATTTAATTTAATTTTAGTTAAGTGTACCTAATTTGAGAGAGAAACAGAGCATGAGCAGGGGAGGGGCAGAGACAGAGAATCCCAAGCAGGCCCCACACTGTCAGCACAGAGCCCTATGTGGGGCTCAGGCTCACGAACTGTGAGATCATGACCTGAGCTGAAACCAAGAATTGGACTCTCAACCGAGACACCCAGGTGCCCCTCGGGCAAATTTTTTTTTAACAGAATTTTCTCTGTTCTCTAAATGCAGTATCTGTATTGTTAATTTTTGCCTTTAAGGAAAATTTTTTGTTGGTCTACTGTATACAAGGGGGCTTGCTGAATATTTTTAGAGTAGTGGTTCTTAACTAGAGGTGATTTTGCCTCCAGTGGACATTTATTAATATCTGGAGACAATTTTGGCTGTCACAGCTGGGGTTATGCTATTGGCATGGAGTGGGTAGAGGCCAGGGATGTGCTTAAACATCCTACATTGAATAGGATAGATCCTCACAATTAAGAATTATCTAACCTAAAATGTCAATAGTGCCAAAGTTGAGAACCCTGTCCTAGGGTTCCAACAGTGAAAAATACCCAGTTTGTTTCTTCAGAAAGTGGCACTGAATTTGGCCTTGAGGAATGAACTCTATATTGTGGTGATGAGAGAGAATCATCTAACCCAATAGAACCACATAAGCAAAGGCAAGACCTCTTTATTGCTGTTTGATTGTATTCATGTGCTTATGTCCTGACTCCTAAATTAGACAAAACAATAAAGGTATAAGAACACATTATTTCCTAGGGAAATAACATGTAGGACTTTGTATTCAATAATTGTTGAGTAGAATGCTAGAAATCATTTTTATATCCTTCTGCCTTTTTCTTCTTTTAGCTACCCGTTTGATGTAACTCGTCGGCGAATGCAATTAGGAACTGTTCTTCCAGAATTTGAAAAGTGCCTGTAAGTTTTCCATTTGTCATTGTTCATTTTCTTTAGGAAATGTAATGTTTAAAGTAGGTATAGAGATAGGACTGTGGTCTTACCAGTAGTTCAGATCTTCCATAGTATCCTTTGGTAAATTTACAAACTTTCAATCTAGTCCCAATCTATATATATATATTATCACTTATATATATATATATATATATATATAGAATATATATAAGTATATATATATATATATTTAATGTTTATTCATTCTTTTTAAATTTTTTTTAACATTTATTTATTTTTGAGACAGAGAGAGACAGAGCATGAACGGGGGAGGGGCAGAGAGAGAGGGAGACACAGAATCCGAAGCAGGCTCCAGGCTCCGAGCCATCAGCCCAGAGCCGGACGCGGGGCTTGAACTCACGGACCGTGAGATCGTGACCTGAGCCGAAGTCGGATGCTTAACCAACTGAGTCACCCAGGCGCCCCAATGTTTATTCATTTTTGAAAGACAGAGAGACAGAGCACAAGCAGGGGTGGGGCAGAGAGAGAGGGGGACACAGAATTCGAAGCAGGCTCCAGGCTCCAAGCTGTCAGCACAGAGCCTGACACGGGGCTTGAACTCACGAACCGTGTGATAATGACCTGAGCTGAAGTCCAACGCTTACCTGACTGAACTACCCAGGCACCCCAAGTCCCAATCCCTATTAAAAATTTCACTTTAGGGGCACCTGGCTGGCTCAGTTGGAAGAGTGTGCAACTCTTGATCTTGAGGTTCTGAATTTGAGCCTCATGTTGGGTGTAAAGATTATTTAAAAGTTTGTTAAAAATTCACATTAGGGGCACCTGGGTGGCTCAGTTGGTCAAGTGTCAGACTCTTGATTTTGGCTCAGGTCATGATTTCATGGTTTGGGAGACTGAGCTCTGAGTCAGACTCTGCGCTGACAGCTCTGAGCCCACTTGGGATTCTCTCTCTCCCTCTGTCTCTGTCCCACCCTCACTCACTTGCACATGTGCTCGTGCGCATTCTTTCTCATTCTCTCTCAAAAAAAAAAAAAAATTTAAAAAATCACTTTAGAGCAGCTTGGTTAAATAGAAATATAATGTGAGCCACTTCTATAATTTAAAATTTTCTGGTAGCCACATTAAAAAAAAGTATAAAAAAACAGATGACTGTTTTAAAATATTTTAATTTAGGGGCATCCGGCTGGCTCATTGTGAGGAGTATGCAACTCTTGATTTTGGGGTTGTGAGTCCGAGCCCCATGTTGGGTGTAAAGATTACTTAAATAAATAAACTTAAAAAAAAGTTAAATATTTTAATTTAACCTAATATGTCAAAAATATTATCACTTCAACATCTCAAGACTTTGCATCCTTTTTTTAATACTAAGTGTTTGAGGGGCACCTGGGTGGCTCAGTCAGTTAAGCCCAGACTTTGGCTCTAGTCATGACCTCACGGTTCGTGGGTTCGAGCCCCACATCCGGCTCCGTGCTGACAGCTCAGAGCCTGGAGGCTGCTTCAGATTCTGTGTCTCCTTCTTTCTCGCTGCCCCTTCTTGGCTCGCTCTCTCTCTCTCTCTCTCTCTCTCTCAAAAACAAATAAACATTTAAAAACATTAAAAAAATAAAGAAACTAAGTGTTTGAAATCCAGGGTGTATTTAATACTGATAGCACATTTCAATTTGGACTTGCCACATTTTAAGTGCTCACTAACCATGTATGCCTAGTGGCTACCATCATTACCCAGCACAGCTCTAGAGTTTTCTATAATCTGTAGAGATTTAGAATCATTCTGTTTTCTGGGTGGTGTGTTGTTCCTCAGGGGAAGAGCAGAACATTTGCTCAGGACTTTGAATTGCCTTTGAATTGCCTAAAAGTTTTTTGAAGATTTTAGTCCAGATTGCCTATCAAAAGAGAAAGGCAAAAGCCAAAATGTTGGTTTGAAAGGAAGGAACACTGAAACTAGAAAGTCTTTATTGCCTATATCTGATAGTCCTTTAACCATTAGTTCTATAACCATCTGCTAGTTGTAGTATAAAACTTGAGTTGAAATGGAAGCTTGATGGGCAACTGAGCATACATCCCTCAAAAAGAATACATAAATATTTCAAATATTTTTATGATATAGTGTTGCCAGTAAATTTTACATAGTCCAAACAAAGTAAATTGTATTAATGAGCCGGCAATTCTGTGTATAATGCTTGTACTTGTTTGGAATGAATTGCTGTTTTATGGTGCATTTTCACCTTGTTTTAACACTTGCTTTCCAAAAGCTATTCAAGATGACATTTTGGCTTTTTTATTTTTAAATGTTTATTTATTTTTGAAGGAAAGGGAAAGAGGGTGTGTGGGAGGGGCTGAGAGGGAGACAGAAGATCTGGTGAGTAGAGGAGGGGCAGAGAGAGAAGGAGAGAGAGAGAATCCCAAGCAGCTCCTCACTGTCAGCACAGGGAGCTATGTGGGGATCTTAGTCACGAACCTGTGAGATCATAACTTGAGCTAAAGTCAGATGTTCAACTGACTGAGCCACCCAGGTGCCCTTGACATTTTGACTTCTTTTAAAAATGCTATTATGGATCCTGAAAATATCTCATCAGTGGGCATAAAGGTGTCATCATTTAACTATTGTCTTTCAGTACCATGTGGGAGACTATGAAGTACGTCTATGGACACCATGGAATTCGAAGAGGATTATATCGTGGCTTATCTCTTAATTACATTCGCTGTATTCCCTCTCAAGCAGTGGCTTTTACAACATACGAACTTATGAAGCAGTTTTTTCACCTCAACTGAAGAAAATCGTGATTTCTTTTCCTGAGTAAACTCTCACAGGGAGACATAAATGTTCTTTTAATTTTGAGGGGAACATTACTTGAAGGGGGCTATTTCCCTAGTCACAGGAACCACTGGTATTTTAGTACTTGATTTTTTTATTCATAACAAATCAAAAGTGCTTACCGTGCTTTTTGATGCCAAAAGTTATAACTGAGAACATTGAAAAAAATTCCTAAGCTGATGCTGGCTAATCAGTTAGGTTATTTGAAACTGTTTTAAAATGTTTTTTGGGAGTAGCACTAACTTAAAATGGGATTCAAGAGGTTGCCATTAGGCTTTATCATGCTTTAATTCCAAGCTTTAAGTATAATCATGATTTTCAAAGACTCTAACATTGGTTATTATTATTGTAATAAACAGGCTTGGTTATATTGCAGCAGAATGATGAGAACTGAATTTTTATGTTTATAAAATGTAGCTTAGGGGGCACCTGGCTGGCTCAGCCAGAAGAGCTGAGATTAAGACTCTTAATCTCGGAGTCATAAATTCCAACCCCATGTTAGGTGTAGAGATTACTGGGGCGGCAGGGGGGGGTGGGAGGGAAGTAGTTTAGAAGCCAGCATTGAACAGTATTCTTAGTATCTCTCTTCTCATAATTCTGCTCCACTGCATAAAAGGACTGACACTTTTTCTCTTTGTTTTTAAATAAAATAAATGCTGTATTTAAAAATTAGCCTTGTAGAAGCTCAACAATAAATGAAGAATTTTCAGGTGTTGCTCAAATGTTATTACTAGGTACTATGACTGACTTAAATTTGTTTTTAAAAGTCAATATATTTCCCAAAGGCAGTAATAATAAATACTGAATATCTTTGCTCTCAAAACAGATTAGCATTATAGATTTGTTTTTGTTAGATGATTTGGTATATACTAGAAAACTTATTTAAGTGAACTGTGAAATATCTATTAATATAGATGTGAATGTCAAAGAAGTTTCTAAGGTATTTTGTCATGATACATCAACTAGTTCTTCCATGTAAAATAATTTTAGTGCAATATAAACTTAAGTAGAAACATAAAACTGATTTGATTTGCTATCCTTTATATTAAAATGGCTTAAAATATAAGAATTTCATTTATTGTGTTTAGAGTACTTTCTATCTTTTACTGTAAGCATGACAGAAGTGGAAAGGGAACAAATACAATTCTGTCCTCAGACATAGCAATTTGTAGAATTGATGTGATTTTTTTTGATCAATGCAAACTATTTTAACTGCTCTAACTTTATAATTTTTTTTATTGAGGTAAAATTGACATATAACAATATACTAGTTTCAGGTGCACAATGTAATGATTCAATATTTGTATTTACTGCAAAACAATCACCACAATAGTCTAGTTACCATCTAATTGATGTGATTTTTAGGACATTAGAAAACTAAGTCGAAAAGTGTTACTTCTGCTTCAATTTTAATTTTGTTTGCATAAAAGATTTCTTGTCATACTTTGGTAAAAATTAGATGAACTGGTTTCATTTTCAAAGTCTTTATTTTAAAGTAAATATGTGTCTTTGTATGATTTGTAAGTGTACCCCACAGGTAGAAATACGTGTGTTCTTGAAAGTATTTTGTATATTTTCATTTCTGGGCTATACTGTAGCTAAATATTGTTATCAAGTCACAAGATAATTTAAATGTATGAAATAAATATCTCAGTTATGTTATCAATAAAAGAGGACTGCAAATATTTTTTTAAATAAAAATTTGCATTCTGTGTTACAGAATTTTATTCATATTTGGACCATTATTTCTCTTTTTTAACTATTCATATTATTAAAGCACAAATGATAAACATCAATAGTTAGAATGCAAGAATATTTAAAATAATGACTATAGTTATATTTGATTTATTTCAGATTGATGACCCAAAGTGTATCTTGCCAGGTTATCTTCCACTGAAGATTGACTATTTCTGTTTTGATTTCCATTGTTACTCTTTTACTGCCTTTTTTGAGAATACCCCTTTGATCTATAGAATGGGACAGTGGTCTGGTCTAGGCAGTAAGTGAGGTACCACTCCTAGTTTTCAAGGGTATGGAGTTAGAATGGTTAATGGGTAGGGGCGCCCGAGTGGCTCAGTCAGTTAAGTGTCCGATTTTGGCTCAGGTCATGATCTCGAGGTTCGTGAAGTCAAGCCCCACATTGGTCTCTTTGCTGTCAGTGCAGAGCCTGGTACCTGCTTCGGATCCTCTGGCTCCCTCTCTCTCTCTGCCCCTCTCCGGCTCACGCTCTCTCTCTCAAAAATAAATAAACATTAAATAAATAAAACTTTAAAAAAAAGAAAGTTTAATGGGTATATATACTAATATCTTACACTATTCTCCCCTTGGGTATTCAACATCCATTGTGTGTCAGGCATTGTATCAGCATAATGGGGGGCTTACCTTGGGAGATCTGTTAGCTGTACTTATAGTCTGATTTGAATGTTCAGTAGCATCTAACACCAGGTATCTTTCTAATACAGTATGTACCACACTTTATGGTAATTACCTTTTTTCCTGTGTCCCCTGAACTGGTTCTCTCCAAAGCAGAGCATGCCTTCATTTCCTATAAGGAGCACAGGATGTGGCACCATAATAGGTGCTCAGTGATGTATACTGATGGGAAAAAGGAAGGCTCAGTCCCCGTTTTTGGAGACCTTATGTTCAGTAGGCAGAAATAAGGCACAATTAGACCATGGGAAGAACAATTAAGAAATTCATTTGTTTTGTTTCATAGAAATGTCTTGTTACTGGGGCGCCTGGGTTGCTCCTCCAATTAAGTATCCAGCTCTTGGTTTCGGCTCAGGTCATGATCTCACAGTTTCATGAGTCTGAGGCCCACATTGGGCTCTGTGCTGGGATTCTCGCTTTTCCCCCTGCTCATGCTGTCTCTGTCTTGAAGAAAGAAAGAAACAAAGAAAGAAAGAAAGAAAGAAAGAAAGAAAGAAAGAAAGAGAAAGAAAAGAGAAAGGAAGGAAGGAAATGTCTTGTTGCTAATTTGAGCAAAGATGAATGGCAAATAATAAAACCTATATTATGTGAATAATGCATTGCCTTGAGGAGTTGGGCCAATGATACCTGACATACTTGGATAACAACTGAACACTTTACACAATTCCTCACATCAATTCTTTGAAAAACAGACACCGTTAGGCCCTAGAAATTGATGACAAATAAGTCATGCATATTTCCTGAGGACCTACTATATTCCAGGTTTTGTTTTATGCGCTTTCAATGCCTTAACTCTATCTCTACAACAACTATAAGATAGGTACTATTTGATATCCCTTTTTTACACATGGAATAACTGAGGCCCAGGGAGATCAAATAACTTGCCCAAATTCACACAGTTAGTGGTGGATCTAGGATTCAAATTCAGCCAGTGAATCTACAGCTTACTCTGCTAGCCATGATGCTATACTTCAACACAGTAGTATCCTATTTAAAAACATTTTTTATGTTTATTTTTGAGAGAGAGAGAGCACAAGCGGGGGAGAGGTAGAGAGAGAAGGAGACACAGAATCTGAAGCAGGCTCCAGGCTCTGAGCTGACATGTCAGCACAGAGCCTGATGTGGGGCTCAAACCCATGAACTGGGAGATCACGACCTGAGTGGAAGTTGGATGCTTAACCGACTGAGCCACCCAGGCGCCCCAGTAATATCCTATTTAGATGACACTCTAACGTCAAATAAATTTGGAACATGTCAATAAACATAAACTAATCAATAAAATTATGATAGTTTATGGAAAATGCTTATTAAGTAAATAGGCCACATTATAGAGAATAATTGTTGGGTGTAAGGATCAGAGAACTACTTTAGAATCATCAGGGAAAAGTTTCTTTAATATGCTATACTTTAAGCTGACACATGGAGGATAAAAAGGAAATAACTATGCAGAATTGTGGGGGCAGAATGGCCTCAGGTGAAGAGAATAGCCTCAAACAGGAAACAGCTTGGCTTGCATAGGAATTGTCAAAAGTCCACTGTGAATGAAACTTTGTGAGTGAATGAGTAGCAACAAATGGGGTTGGAGAAATAGACAAAGGCCAGACCACTGAGGGCTCTAAAGCATATGGTAATAATTTTGTTTTTTATCCTAAATACAATGGGAAATGCTTGAAGGTTTTCAGCAGGGGAATAAAACTGTCTGATTATGTTTTTACAAAGATCACTCTACTTTGTCCACAAAGTTTGCAGTTAAAACAGAAATCAGAAGGGGAACCTGGGTGGCTCAGTCAGTTGAGTGTCCAACTTCGGCCCAGGCCATGATCTCATGGTTTGTGCATTTGAGTCCCACTTCGGGCTCTGTGCTGATAGCTCAGAGCCTGGAGCCTGCTTCAGATTCTGTGCCCCTCTCTCTCTCTCTCTCTCTCTGCCCCTCCCCCACTCACACTCTCTCTCTCCTTCAAAAATAAATAAACATTTAAAAAAATTTAAAAAAATAAACATTAAAAATTTTAAAAAAGAATTAAAAAGAGGACATCACTAGGGATCCTACAAATACTTTCTTTAAATTTTTTTTAACGTTTATTTATTTTTGAGACAGAGAGAGACAGCATGAACGGGGGAGGGGCAGAGAGAGAGGGAGACACAGAATCGGAAGCAGGCTCCAGGCTCTGGGCTGATGGCTCAGAAGTTGATGTGGGGCTTGAACTCATGAACTGCGAGATCGTGACCTGAGCTGAAGTCGGACACTCAACCGACTGAGCCACCCAGGCGCCCGTGGATCCTATGAATATTAAAAAGATAACAAGGCATTCCTAAATAACTCTTTGCCAAGGAATGTAACAATTTAGATGAAATGGACAGATGCCTTGAAAATCACACCATAGAAACTACCATAGATGAAAAAAATCTTCACAGCCAATTTAAAAAATTGAATTCATCAAAAATTCTTCCAGAAGGAAACTCCAGACTCCAGGTCCCTGACTGGCTCAGTCAGTGGAGTGTGCAACTGTTGATCTTGGGTTTGTGGGTTCAAGCCCTATTCTGGGTGTAAATAACTTTAAAAAATAAAATAAAATCTTTAAAAAAGGAAAAAAAAAAAAGGAACTCCAGACTCAGATGTGAATTCTAATGAACATCTGAGAAAGAAAGAATCTATAAACTTTCAGAAATTAAAAGACAAAGAACACTTCCCAACTCATGTTATGATGCCAGCATAACTTTGATATCCAAACCTGACAAAGTTGTTACAAGAAAATTATAGACCAGTATCTTTCAAAAGCAAAGATTGGGGGGCGCCTGGGTGGCACAGTCGGTTAAGCGTCCGACTTCAGCCAGGTCACGATCTCGCGGTCCGTGAGTTCGAGCCCCGCGTCGGGCTCTGGGCTGATGGCTCAGAGCCTGGAGCCTGTTTCCGATTCTGTGTCTCCCTCTCTCTCTGCCCCTCCCCCGTTCATGCTCTGTCTCTCTCTGTCCCAAAAATAAATAAACGTTGAAAAAAAATTAAAAAAAAAAAAAAAAACAAAAGCAAAGATTGGAAAATCCTTAACAACATATAATCAAATTGGGGCACCTGGTTGACTCAGCCAGTAGAGTATGTGACTCTTGATCTCAGGGTCATGAGTTGGGTGTAGAGATTACTTTAAAAAAAGAAAATAGGGGCTCCTGGGTGGCTCAGTCGTTTAAGTGTCAGACTTCCTCTCAGGTCATGATCTCGTGGTTTGTGAGTTCCAGCCCCATGTTGGACTCTGTGCTGACAGCTCAGAGCCTAGAACCTGCTTTGGATTCTTTGTTTCCCTCTCTCTGTCCCTCTCCAGTCACTCTCTGTCTCCTGCTCTCAACAATAAATACACATTAAAAAAATTAAAAATAAAATAAATAAAAAATAAAGTAGTCAACACATTAGCAAATCAAACCCAGAGATACATCCGAGTTTATCCTAGGATTGCCAAATTGTTTAATAAAGTCAGTAATTTTCAATAATAACAGAATAAAGGAGAAAATGCACATGATCCTTCAATAGATGCAGAAAAAGTACTTAGCAAAATTCACCATTGATTCATTATAAAAACTAATCACTTTAGGGGTGCCTGTGTGACTCAGTTAGTTGATCACTTGCCTCTTGATTTTGGCTCAGGTATTTGTCCCACGGTTGTGGGATCATGCCCCACTTCTGGCCCCGTGCTGAGTGTGGAGCCTGCTTGGGATTCTCTCTCTCACTCTCCCACTGCCCCCCCCCCCCCCCGCACCGTCCACTCAAACACACACTCTCTCTCTCTCTCTCAAAATAAAAATAAAAACAAAAACAAAAAACAATCACATTAGAACAGAAGAGACCGGGGCACTTGGCTGTCTGAGTCAGAAGACAGAGTGACTCTTGATCTCAGGGTTGTAAATTCCAGCACCACATTGGGTTTAGAGATTACTTAAAAATAAAATCTCTGCCCCTCCCCTGCTTACATGCATGCATTCCCTCTCTCTCAAAATAAATAAATAAACTTAGAACAAAACAGTGTGTTGCAGTTTTCTAGGTTAGAGACAATGATAGGGTAGTGACAGTGGAGATGGAAACGAATGAAGAGATTTAAGATAGTTTTAGAAGTTGAATCTATGTGTCTGCCTATGGATTGGATGTGAGTAGTAACAGAAAAGAATCAGGATGACTTCTGAATTTCTAGCCTTCTCTTCTGGGTCGATAGTGCTATTACTGAGAAGAATAATAGGTCTGTCAAGAAAATAAAAATTCCATTTTGGCCATGTTATAATTAAAGACCCCCCCCCCCCCCCCCCCCCCATATTGCTAAGTGTAGATATCAAGCAGTAGTTGTGTTTTTGAATTCAGAGGAAAAGCCTTGCCTATACACATGAATGTGAGAATTGGCAGGATAGAGATGGTATTTAAAGCCACGAGAAGGGGCGCCTGGGTGGCGCAGTCGGTTAAGCGTCCGACTTCAGCCAGGTCGCGATCTCGCGATCCGTGAGTTCGAGCCCCGCGTCAGGCTCTGGGCTGATGGCTCAGAGCCTGGAGCCTGTTTCCGATTCTGTGTCTCCCTCTCTCTCTGCCCCTCCCCCATTCATGCTCTGTCTCTCTCTGTCCCAAAAATAAATAAACGTTGAAAAAATTCTTTAAAAAAAAAAATAAAAAAAAAAAATAAAGCCACGAGAATAAAAAAATAATAATAAAATTAAGCCATGACAATGTCTGAAAAAACCTAGGGAACTGGTAGATAGAAAAATATGTCCAGAAACTGAACTCTGAGGACTTCCAACATTTAGAGATTGGGCAGAAAATGAAGAAACAATGCAGGAGATTGAAGAGGGCCTGTGAGGTTGGGGGAGAACCAGATGCGTGTGGTGTCACAGGTAGAAAATCTGTAAGTATTGGGCCGCCTGGGTGGCTCTATCCGTTAACCCTCTGACTTTGGCTCAGGTTATGATCTCATGGTTCATGTGTTTGAGCCCTGCATGGGGCTCTGTACTGACAGCTCAGAGCCTGGAGCCTGCTTTGGATTTTGTGTCTCCCTCTCTCTCTCTGCCCCTACCCCACACGTGCTTGCTCTCTCTCTTTCTCTCTGTGTCAAAAATAGACATGAAAGAAAGAAAGAAAGAAAGAAAGAAAGAAAGAAAGAAAGAAAGAAAGAAAGAAAGAGAAAGAAAGGAAGAAAATCTGTATCTATTACAGGCAAGGCTTTTTTTCCCCCCAAGAAATTTCTCATAATTTTGTATGAATAAACACGAATATAAAAGACAACTTTTAATAACGATTATTTTGATTTTTTAAAATTAAGAGTAGGGTAGGGGCAGAGAGAGAGGGAGAGAAAGAGAGAATCCCAAGCGGGCTCCATGCTGTCAGCTGGGAGCCCCATGAAGGGCTCAAACTCAAGAACTATGATAGCATGACCTGACCCCAAATCAAGAATCAGATGGTTAACCCAGTGAGCTACCCAGCTGCCCCATAAAGATTATTTTTATTTTTTTTTTTTAATTTTTTTTTTTCAACGTTTATTTATTTTTGGGACAGAGAGAGACAGAGCATGAACGGGGGAGGGGCAGAGAGAGAGGGAGACACAGAATCGGAAACAGGCTCCAGGCTCTGAGCCATCAGCCCAGAGCCTGACGCGGGGCTCGAACTCACGGACCGCGAGATCGTGACCTGGCTGAAGTCGGACGCTTAACCGACTGCGCCACCCAGGCGCCCCTAAAGATTATTTTTAAATGGGAGGATAGGGGCACTTGGCTGGGTCAGTCAGTGGAGCCATTGACTCTTTCTAATTGTGACTTCAAGCCCCATGTTAGGTGTAGAGATTACTGAAAAAATAAAAAAAATAAAGTTTTGCTCTCAGGATGGCCAAGAGAGAGATGGAGTAAATCCATCAAGGCAACATCTTTTATTTTATTTTGTTTTATTTATTTTTTAAAGTTTATTTATTTTGCGATGGAACCAGCAGGGAAGGGGCAGAGAGTAAGGGGGACAGATGATCCAAAGCAGGTTCTTCCGGGATAGCAGAGAGTTCAATGCAGGGCCTCTAACTCAACCAACAGCAAGATCAGGACCTTAGTCAAATTCAGACACTCAACCAAGGGAGCCACCGAGGCTCCCCAAGGTAACATCTTTTAAAGGTGGGAGACACTGGGCCACATTACAAGTCTGGGAGGAACCTACTAGTGAGGTCCACATTGATGATACAAGAGAATGACGGAGTAGCTGAAGAAAAAAAGGCCCTTGAATGAGTACAAATAGGATTGTTCATTGATCAGTGGACTTTGTCCACTGTTGAAAAAGTGGAAAGAGGATATAAGACAAGCACGGATATTAGTACTTTTGTAGAAAGTCGTGGTATCATGAGGAAATTCCTACCTGATGTCTTCTATTTTCTCAATTTTCCGGAAAAAAAAGGCGAGGTTTTCTCCCAAAAGAATAGAAAATTCTGCATGCTAACAAGGGACGCCTGGGTTTGGGTAATTGGTTCTGTTCTAAGAGCGTGTGTTGAGCATGCGTCGGCGTGTCTAGAGAAAATGCGAGAATATTTGTCTGGGCCAGATTAGGAACACCCCCAATTTTCCTAACGCATAAGCAAGCAAGGATCTCTTAAAATCTCCGCCCAAGCGCCGCTCTCCACGTGGAGCATGCCGGGCTGGGAGGGGCTGCTTCGCGCAGGTCACTTGGGACTGCGGTGGGCAGGCGGACATGCGCATGCGTGCGGCGCCTCGCGGACTCGCGCTTCTTTTCCTTCTCTGAGGTTCTCCGTTTCCCTGGTTTTAACTGGCGTGTGTTTGCAGTGTCTTCCCCCGGGATGTTGCAGCTGGAAGAACTGGAGCTGTTGAAGAAGAGTCTCGGGGAAGAGGCTGGTCCGCCGGCGGAGCTGTGAGCGGAGCGGAGGGAGGGTTTGGGAGCAAGGCGGGAGATTTGAAAGAAAGGAGCGGGAGAGGCGGCACCCACGCCTCCGGGAAGCCAGGCTTGGGATAAAATGATCCCGCTCGGGTCCCAGGGTGCCGGACGAGTTTCCCGAGCTGGGATCTGTTTCATAGGGTTCTCTTTGGGTCCGCACTTGGGCCAGAGCTCGAAAACTGCTTACTCAACCGTTCATTCCTGCCCGTATTCGGGGAGTGCCAGTCACCTTAAACTAGCCTTCATAAAAGGAAATTGCAACTGCTAGATGCTTTTCTCCTTATGTAGTTGGAGAAACTTATCCCACGGAGAACTCTGCATCCTCAACTTGGACTAAATGGTCAGGGCAACTTGACCAGCATAATGTGGAATTATTTTCAATTAATAATAATGATAATTATTGTTGACGGATCTTTGCGTTTTGGGTTTTGATCAGCAATACCTTTGCGAGATCCTTAAGGTGTCCCAACTGACCTTTGGGAATTTCGCAGCCCTGGAGTAGGTGAATGAGGTGATTACAAAGTAGTAAGAGTCTAGGGTTGGGTGACAAAGATAGTTTGAGGGTAATAGGAAGGCATTTGGTATTATAATTAGAGAGGTAATGACTGTGGACTCTTGTACTGTCACTGATAAAGACTGCAATCAAACTGGAAGGACTAAAGAGGGACTTAATATTTTCTAGAGCGGTTAGAGCAGTCCTGCATAGTTTTCAGGCGGCTAGGATCAATGGATAAAAGTATTGTGCAGTTGACTTGCCCATTATAAATGAGAAATTTCTGAGTTGAGTCACTGTATGAATGAACTAATGTGACAGGTATTAAGCTTGCTTTTCTCTAGGAAGTAGGCGCTAGTTGATTCATACTGAGATTTTACAGAAAGATTTTCTTCATTAAATAGTAGGTACGGCTAGATAATTTCTAAGTAGGCTCCTAAAGATTGATACAATACTGTGGCTCAAGGTAGTATTTCAGCAAACCACCTCCACTATGGTTTTCCTTAACAATACCTTTCATTTACAAAAAAGATGGTGTACAAGACATTTGCTTTTATTTGTACTTTGGGAGGGTTTGCACCAGTGGTAGGAATTTGTTATTTGATATTTCTCAATTTATCCTTAATCCTCATAATCATGGATGTTTCACAGAGCTCCTGAGAACCTGTACAGTATTTGGAAAAACTCGTATCACAAGCATGTTTTAAATGGCATTAGTTTTGGGAAGTTTTATAATCGGAATTCTGCTATGCCCTTGCTCTCTTAATTTTTACGTATTTTAGCTAATGGTCATTGTGATAAGCTTTCTAGAAGAAACAAACCTAGAAAACTAGAAGGCATGTTTGTAGATAAAGGAAATTGGATGGCTTATTTCATGCTACAGTAGTTCTGTTTGTGTATGCTTCAGATTTCAGAAGAAAGAGGAAGCTTCCTTTTCTAAAACAGTTCTGAGCCGAGGAATGGATAACCGGTACCTGGTATTAGCAGTCAATACTGTACAGAATGAAGAAGGAAACCATGAAAAGCACCTAATCATCACTGCTTCTCAGTCACTAGAATATAAAGAACTGTGTATCCTTAGGAATGACTGGTAATTTTTGTGTGACTTTGAGCACTGATCTGGCTTAAGAGTCTTAAGGGAGCAGATATGAACCTGAATTAATTCCATGTAAACATTTTGCTTATTACCTCAGCATCTCAAAGCCCTTATTCTGAAACTTGATCTTTATTGTCATTTGAAAATTAAGTACAGGGTACCTGGGTGGCTCAGTCAGTTAAGTGTCCAACTTAGGCCCAGGTCATGATCTCACAGCTTGTGAGTTCAAGCCCCATGTCAGGCTCTGTGCTGCAGCTCAGCCTGGAGGCTGCTTCAGATTCTCTCTCTCTCTCTCTCTCTCTCTCTCTGCCCCTCCCGTACTCATGCTCTGTCTCTCTCATTCAAAAATAAACATATGGGCACCTGGGTGGCTCAGTTGGTTAAGCGTCTGACTTCGGCTCAGGTCATGATCTCATGGTTTGTGGGTTCGTCTCTCTGCTCCTCTCTTGTTCACTTTCTCTCTCAAAAATAAATAAACATTTAAAAAAACCCCAAAAACATAAGCATAAAAAAAGAAAATTAACTACAAAGGGCCTTATTAATTTTTTTTAATGTTTTTATTTATTTTTAAGACAGAGACAGAGAATGAGCAGGGGAGGGGCAGAGAGAGAGGGAGACACAGAATCCGAAGCAGGCTCCAGGCTCTGAGCTGTCAGCACAGAGTCCGACGCGGGGCCCAAACCCAAACAAAGGGCCTTATTAGATGACTACTTCCAAAGTTTCCCAGTACTTAAAAAAAAAATTTTTTTTTAACGTTTATTTATTTTTGAGACAGAGAGAGACAGAGCATGAACGGGGGGAGGGTCAGAGACAGGGAGACACAGAATCTGAAACAGGCTCCAAGCCCTGAGCTGTCAGCACAGAGCCCGACACGGGGCTTGAACTCACTGACCGCGAGATCATGACCTGAGCCGAAGTCGGCCGCTTAACCGACTGAGCCACCCAGGCGCCCCTTCCCAATACTTTTTAAGATTGCAGCTTAAAACTCGTAATTATTTTCACTAAAAGCAAAATTAATTACAGCATAAGAACATTCTGAAACCCTAGGTTTCTCTACACAAGCAAAGTATGGTATGTGAGGGGTAAAGGGCAAATTCAGAGAAAGTGGAGGTCTAATTTTGTCTATTTAGGCTCTTTGTCTAGATAAGAATGATAAATACGATTTTGTTTTTTTTTTTCTTTTTTAGCATTTATTCATTATTTTCAGAGAGAGTGAGAGAGAGAGGTTGTGTGTGCACATTAGCTTGGGGGAAGAACAGAGAAAGAGGAGAGAGAATCCCAAGCAGGCTCCATGCTGGAGCCCCAAATCAGGGCTCAATCTCACGGTTCATGAGATTGAACCAAAATCAAGGTTGGACATTTAACCAACTGTGCCACCCAGGTGCCCCAGTATGTTTTTCTTCTTAACACATTGGGTTTGTCTTCATGTCTCAAGACTTACAGAAACTGTAGAAATGCTAGAAATCTTAAGAATGAGAGAATTAGTATTGAAATAAGCTAATCCATAAGTGGAGCTATGTATTGACGCTATTAAAGATTTGATAGCTTTTGCAGTAAATGATGCTAACACTAAGCAGTTTTCCTTTTTGGTATTTAAGGAAGACCCCTGAGTGTTTTCAGTTGTATTTCAAAGGTAGAAAGGAGTAGAATGAGTAGGAGTTGATTCTGAAGACTGCATCCTAGTATTAAATTATTTTGAAAGACCCAGAAATTTACAAATACTATTCCTTCAGATAAAGTACTCATTTGCTTTTTGAAGCTTCCTTAACATGTTTAAATATAGGAACCTAAACTATGTATATTTTGCTTTATTTTTAGGTGCTCTTTACCAGTGGAGCCGGGGGACATCATTCATTTGGAGGGAGACTGCATATCTGATACTTGGATAATAGATGAAGATTTTGGATATTTGATTCTATATCCAGACATACTGATTTCTGGCACAAGCATAGCCAGTAGTATTCGATGTATGAGAAGAGCTGTCCTAAGTGAAACTTTTAGGGTGAATAATATTAACAGCTAATGTTTCTGCAGGGTCTTAGAGTTTACAGAGCACTTTTATACTCTTATTTCATTTAGTCGTCACAAATTCCTGTGAGGTAGATGGTAATAATCAGCTGCATTTTACAGATGAGGAAAATCAGGCTCAGAGAGGTTAAATGTTAAATGACTTGCTGAGAGTTACTGTAGCTAATAAGTGGCAGTGCTAGGACTCAAGTCCAGGTGACTGAATCCTTTGAATCTTGATCAGTGCTTAATAAATAATTAATTCTAATGATAAAAGTAATGTAAGCGATGATATTTTTTAATGCTTCTAGGAATTTCCAAACTTGGCTTCATGTGATTTCCAATAAACTAAAAATAAATGTGACTGTCTCTCATAAAAAAATATTCTGGAAAATTTCAAACATACATAAATAGATGATTCGAATAATTTCCCATATACCCATTTTGCTGTTCTCAAACATTATATTATTTTGCATGTAAATGAAGGTGGATCTTTTAAAAATATAAATATGATACCTTTATCATACACCATAAAATTAAAAGTATTTCCTTTCATTAATATAATGCCCAGTTTATCTATAATGCCCAGATAGATAATGTCCCATTATTTCTCTGTAATGTCTTTAATAGAAAGTAGTTTTTTCTTCAGTTGGTTTGTCAGAATTCAAACAAGGTTTTTTGTTTTGTTTTTTTTTTAAGATTTTATTTTTAAGTAATATCTATACCCAGTGTGGGGCTCGAACCCACAACCCTGAGATCAAGAGTCAGATGCTTTACCAACTGAGGCAGCCAGGCACCCCCAGAGTCTTTGATTTATGTTTTGATAGGTCTCCTAAGTTTTTTTTAATCTATATTCTACCTATTCTTACCCTCTTTGTTTCAGTTCCATTTACTGAAGAACCTGGGTTTTTATTAAGAGTTTCCTCTTCCTTTCAGTGTATTTTAAAAATTATACAATTTATATCTATGTAGAAAACCAAAATTGTTTTAGAAACTTTTTACTTCGTAGTTCTTTTAGACTTGTTAAGAACTTGCATGAATAGTACAGAGAATCCCTCTGTAAATTAATTTTTTAAATTCCTGAAGCATGTTTTGGTGGACTTTATCTAGTTTTTTGATAGCTTTAAGGGGAATGTCTAGGCTAAGAAAAGGGTTAATTGAGAAATATGCCTTTTTTTTTTCTTTAAAAATTTCTTATAATGTTTATTTTTGAGAGGCAGAGACAGAGCATAAGCGCGGGAGGGACAAAGAAAGAGACACACACAGAATCTGAAGCAAGCTTCAGCTCTGAGCTGTCAGCACAGAGCCCGATGCAAGGCTTGAACCCACGATCTGTGAGATCATGACTTGAGCAGAAGTCAGATACTCAACAGACTGAGCCACCTAGGCACCCTTTTCTTTTTTTAAATACTGTTTCTTTTTGAGTGGAGAGAACTTGTCAAAAATCTGTGCTGTAAATTTAAATTTTATGTTTGAATAATGTCTTTTACTTACATGAGTTTATGAGCCATGGCTTTATTGCATTTTATTTCGGTAGACTATAAAGTGAAATTAGAAAAGAATATATTAAGTATTTGAAAATACATTGAAATTTTTCATATAGGTTATTTTTAATATTTTCAAAGTGGAAATTACTGATTTTCATTAAAAATAACATGCTTGTAAAATAATTTGGGTAATTCTTTACGTTCAGAGAAACTTCTCTAATAACAAACTATAGAAATGATCCCTGAAAGTATAGTCTTTAATTCGGATAGTTCTGAATAGAAGAAAGTGAAAGTCATCTGTAATTCTACTTACTAGAATAAAAATTGTTTAATATTTTAGCATTTGTCTCACTAGTGCAGTTTGGCTATGGTAGTTAAAATTGGTAATAAATATGAGATCATGTGTGTTAATAGTGTGGAATAAAATATATGATTTTTTTTTTTTTAAATAGAGCTGTAATCCAGCCACACGTCGAATGCTGATTGGTACAGTTCTTCATGAAGTATTTCAAAAAGCAATAAGCAATAGCTTTGCCCCAGAAAAACTACAAGAATATGCTTTTCAAACTATTCAAGAAATAAAACATCTGAAGGAAATGTAAGTAGTACAAGACATGCTGTAGGTACAATTCTATTATAAAATCTATTCCTGGAATCCAGAAGGTATTTGGCTATTAGACTATTAAATATAAATCAGAGTAATACTAGAATATAGATTCCAGGGTTGTAGTACCCCACTGCAGTTCTGTGAAGAGCTTCTGAAATTGCAGAATAGAAACTCTTGAGCTAAAAATATCTGAATATTCTGTACATGTGTGCAATAGATTCTTCAGCTGTTCTCAGTGTAAAAAATGTTTTGCCTTACTTGTAGTTATGTGACATACTGAAAATTGTATGGGTTTGGGAATCAGATGGACTTGGTTTTATATTCTAGCTTTGCTAGTTTTAGGATTGAACAGGTTACTATTTTTGAAAGGTTTTGAAAAAGGCAGTAAATCCTATTTTGCAGACTTTTGTGACAGTGGAGAAAATACATACAAACCCACAAATGGCTAATTGTTGGCATTTTAAATTTTATTTTATTATTTTATTTTTATTTTTTTAATGTTTTATTTATATTTGAGAGAGAGAGTGACAGAGTGCAAGTGGGGAAAGGGCAGAGAGAGAGAGACACAGAATCAGAAGCAGGCTCCAGGCTCTGAGCTGACAGCACAGAGCTTGACGTGGAGCTTGAACTCACAAACCATGAGACCGTGACCTGAGCCAAAGTCGGTGCTTAACTGACTGAGCCACCCAGGCGCCCCTAATTGTTGGCATTTTGTGAGTGACTACATGCAGAGGGGTTGGCATAATCTGCTGTTCTGTCATCACTCCTATTGCAGACTTTTTTTCACAGAAGTATTTTTATTAGTGGTAATTTTGATTTCCAGACTAGTTGACATAAATCTGCTTTTCCCAGATGTAATTCTGTTTCGCTGTTTATATGGAAAAAGTGTGTTCCAAAATGCCACACAACTTATTTACTAATGTCATATGACCTATTGTCCTAAAAACATTTAAAAAAAATTTTTTTTTCAACGTTTATTTATTTTTGGGACAGAGAGAGACAGAGCATGAATGGGGGAGGGGCAGAGAGAGAGGGAGACACAGAATCGGAAACAGGCTCCAGGCTCTGAGCCATCAGCCCAGAGCCTGACGTGGGGCTCGAACTCCCGGACCGCGAGATCGTGACCTGGTTGAAGTCGGACGTCTAACCGACTGCGCCACCCAGGCGCCCCCTAAAAACATTTTAGATCCCTGACATGTGTCAGGCATTGTGTTCAGTGCTTTTAGACATCTTATATAATCTCATAGCAACTGAAAGAAACTGAAACACACAGAAGCTGTCCCTTGGTCATGACTACATAGCATGACATTCAGAATATGAGTAGATTTCATAAAGCTTTTGCTTTAAAGAGTTCTACTTATTGCCTTATTTGCCACTTTGCATTTCAGTAAAACACAGCTGTTATTTACATTTTGCCTTTTTATTTTTATTTTTTAAAGTTTATTCATTTATTTTGAGAGGGAGAGAGCATGTGTGTGTGCATGAGCAGGGGAGGGGCAGGGAGAGAGAGACTGAGAATCCCAAGCAGGTTCTATGCTCTCAATGCAGAATCTGATCAAGTTTCTAACTCACAAACTGAGATCATGACCTGAGCCGAAATCCACAGTGGGACAGTTAACTGAGCCACACAGCACCCCATTTTTCTTTTTTGTAATTAGAAATTTGAAAATTTTTTAGAATTAGAAACTTATTTTTTAAATTAAGTTTAAAATTTTAATTCCACTATAGTTAACATACAGTGTTATATTAGTTTCAGGTGTACAGTATAGTGATTCAGCAATTCTGTATATTACTCTGTGCTCATCATAAGTGTACCACTTAATCCCTTTCACCTATTTCACCATTCCACCACTCACCTCCATTGGTAACCCTCTGTTGTCTATAGTTTTTTTTTTTTTTTTTTTTTAATTTTTTTTTTTCAACGTTTATTTATTTTTGGGACAGAGAGAGACAGAGCATGAACGGGGGAGGGGCAGAGAGAGAGGGAGACACAGAATCGGAAACAGGCTCCAGGCTCCGAGCCATCAGCCCAGAGCCTGACGCGGGGCTCGAACTCCCGGACCTCGAGATCGTGACCTGGCTGAAGTCGGACGCTTAACCGACTGCGCCACCCAGGCGCCCCTGTTGTCTATAGTTAAGAGTCTTTTTTGGTTTGTCTCTTTTCTTTGTTTTTTGTTCATTTGGTTTGTTTCTTAAATTCCACATATGCATGAAATCATATGGTGTTTGTCTTTCTCTAACAGACTTATTTTACTTAGTATTATACTCTCTAGAACCATCCATGTTGTTGTTGCAAATGGCAAGATTTCATTCTTTTTTATGGCTGAGTAATATTCCATTATACATGGATGTGTGCGCATGTGTGTATGTGTGTGTATCACATCTTCTTTATCCATTCATCTATCGATGGACACTTGGACTGCTTCTATAATTTGGCTATTGTAAATAATGCTGCTATAAACATAGGCAGTGCATAAATCCTTTCAAATTAGTGTTTTTGTATTCTTGGGGTAAATACCCAGTAGTGTGATTACTGGATCAAAGAGTAGTTCTATTTTTAATTTTTAAAGGAACCTCCATACTGTTTTCCACAGTGGCTGTACCAGTTTGCATTCCCACCAACAGTGCAACAGAGGGGTTTTTTTGGGTTTTTTTTGTTTTTTGTTTTTCCACATCTTTGCCAACACTTGTTTTTTGCATTTCAGAGTTTTAACTTTTTTTTGGTCATATCCTAGTCAACATACAGTGATGCCTTATCTGTTGCATGTTGTATTGATTATTCCCCTGAAATAAATCACATCAAAACTTAGTAGCTTTAAATGACTCGTGTCTAATCTATTACCTCATAGTTTCTGTTAGCAAACTATGTTAGGTTAGGAATTCAGAGGTGGTTTAGCTGGAAGGTACTGGCTCAGGGTCTCCCATGGGGTCTCCCTTGTGGAGCTGGTCATTAGAAGGGAGGATCTGCTTCCATGATGATGCATTCACATGGCTGTTGTCATGAGGCCTGAATTCCTAGCTGGCTGTTGTAGTCATGAGGCCTCATTTTGTTGCCACGTGAGCCTCTCTGTAGCGCTGTCTAATGTGTTCTCACAACATGGCAGGTGCTACTTCAGATTAAAGCGTCTAAGGAAGTGAGCAAGCAGGAAACCATAGTGCCTTTTTTTTTTTTTTCTTTTTGTATGTCCCTGGTGATGAGTGATGTTGAGCATCTTTTCATGTGTCTGTTAGCCATCCGGATGTCCTCTTTGGGAACGTGTCTATTCATGTCTTTTGCCCATTTCTTCACTGGATTATTTGTATTTTGGGTATTGAGTTGGTAAGTTCTTTATAGATTTTGGGTCCTAACACTTTATCTGATATGTTATTTGCAAATATGTTCTCCCATTCCATTAGTTGCCTTTTAGTTTTGCTGATTGTTTCCTTTGCTGTGCAGAAGCTTTTGATGTTTAATTTTCTTTAAAGTTTCTTAGTAAACTTCTTTTTAAGTTTATTTTTGAGAGAGAGAATATCTGAAGCAGGCTCCAGGCTCTGAGCTGTCAGTACAGAGCCTGAAGCGGGTCTTAAACCCACAAACCATGAGATCATGACCTAAGCCAAAGTTGGAAGCTTAACCGACTAAGCCACCCAGGGACCCCCAGAAGGTTTTTATGTTGATGAGGTCCCAGTAGTTCATTTTTGTTTTGTTGCCCTTACCTCTAGAGACATGTCAAGTAAGAAGTTGCTGCAGCTGAGGTCAAAGAGGTTGTTGCCTGTTTTCTCCTATAGGAGTTTGATGGCTTCCTGTTTTATGTTTAGGTCTTTCATCCATTTTGAGTTTATTTTTGTGTATGGTGTAAGAAAGTGGTCCAGGTTCATTCTTCTGCATGTCGCTGTCCAGTTTTCCCAACAACATTTGCTGAAGAGACTTTAAAAAAATTTTTTTTTTTTTTTACATTTATTTTTGAGAGATATAGAGACACAGAGCACAAGTTGGAGAGGGGCAGACAGAGAATGAGACACAGAATCCAAAGCAGGCTCCAGGCTCTGAGCTGTCAGCACAGAGTCCGACATAGGGCTCGAACTCACAAACCGTGAGATCATGACCTGAGCTGAAGTCGGAAGCTTAACCAACTGAGCCACCCAGGTGTACCGAGACTGTCTTTTTTCCATTGGATATTCTGTCCTGCTTTGTCAAAGATTAGTTGGCCATATGTTTGTGGGTCTATTTCTGGGTTCTCTATTCTGTTCCCTTGATCTATGTGTCTGTTCATGTGCCAGTACCATACTGTCTTGATGACTATAGCTTTGTAATACAGCTTGAAGTGTGGAATTGTGATGCCTCTGGCTTTGGTTTTCTTTTTCAGGATTGTTTTGGCTTACTCAGGGTCTTTTCTGGTTCCATACAGGATAGTTTGTTCTATCTCTGTGAAGAATGCCAGTGTTATTTTGAAAGGGATTGCATTGAATATGTAGATTGGTTTGGGTAGTATTGACATTTGAACAGTATTTGTTCTTCTAATCCACGAGCATGGACTGTTTTTCCATTTTTTTGTGTTTTCTTCAATTTCTTTCATAAGCTTTCTGTAGTTTTCAGTGAATAGTTTTTCATCTCTTTGGTTAGGTTTATTCCTAGGTATTTTTATGGTTTTTGGTAAAAAGGGAGAATTTAAATGCAGAAGACATTAAATAATGAGTATGAACTGGTTTGGAGATTTTAAATAGAGTCCTGCTCTGTAAGAAATAAAACACTTGGAAGAATCTGCCTAAGGAGATTATGACAGTAAAGAATGGCTCCATGATGGTTAGAGAAAGTTATTTAGGAAAAGATTACCCAGGGTGCCTGGGTGGCTCAGTCTGTTAAGCATCTGACTTTGGCTCAGGTCATGATCTCATGGTTCATGAGTGAGCCCCACATTGGGCTTTGTGCTGACAGCTTGAGACTGGAGCCTGCTTTGGATTCTGTGTTTCCCTCTCTCTCTGCTCCTTCCTCACTTGTATTCTCTCTCTTTCTCTCAAAAATAAAGATTAAAAAAATTAATAATAAAAAAAGGAAATGAGTACCCAATTGTGCAGGTATTTTTTAAATAATGTTATTATTTTTAAACAGATTATAAATTTGTGTTTACCATATTGTAATAGTACAAGGAGGTATATGGTAAAAAAGTAAGTCCTTTCTCCCTGTATCCTACTTGTTACCTAGTTCCTTTCCCTAAAGACAACCGTTGCTATCAGTTTCTTATATATCCTTTCACAGAGATTTCAAACATTTATGTGTGACAATGTATGTATGTGTGTGTGTGTGTGTGTGTGTGTGTGTATACACACATCCACACCTACAGACACATACACACACCTATATATTTTTCATTAGGTAAATTGTAGAATACCATGTATATTATTGTTCACTTAAAGATTTAAGTTCACGTTAAAGATTAAATCTTGGGGCGCCTGGGTGGCTCAGTCGGTTAAGCGTCCGACTTCGGCTCAGGTCACGATCTCGTGGTCCGTGAGTTCGAGCCCCGCATCGGGCTCTGGGCTGATGGCTCAGAGCCTAGAGCCTGCTTCCCATTCTGTGTCTCCCTCTCTCTCTGCCCCTCCCCCGTTCATGCTCAGTCTCTCTCTGTCTCAAAAATAAATAAACGTTAATTAAAAAAAAAAAAAAAAGATTAAATCTTGCTGATCATTCCATATCAGTACTCATCAAGCTGTCTCATTTTTAATTAATAATGACATAATGTTTCATTGTATGGATGTACTGTAATTTATTTAAGTACCTCCTTGGCATTTCAATCTTTGCTTTTATTAGCAATCCTATAAGAGATAACTTTTTTTTTTAAAAGATTTAAAAACATTTTCTTTAACGTTTATTTCTGAGAGAGAGAGAGCTTGAACAGGTGAGGGGCAGAGAGAGAGGGAGACAGAATCCGAAGCAGGCTCTGTACTGTCAACGCAAAACCTGATATGGCACTTGAACCCATGAACTGTGGGTTCTGAGCCAAAGTCAGATGCTCAACCAAGGTGCCCCAAGACTTTTTTTAAAGTAGGCTCCATACCCAATGCAGAGCTTGAACTCATGACCCTGAGATCAAGAGTTGTATGCTGTACTAAGTAAGGCGCCCCTAAGAAATACCTTTATACATCTTTTATTTCACACCTGTGAGGCATATATTGGGTTAAATACTTAGAAGTGGAATTGTTGGGCCACAGAATATGTACACTTAAAACATTTAAAAAATCTTTTTATTTGGAAATAATTTCAAATTTAAAGAAAAGTTGCAAGATTAGTGCAGTCAACACTCATGTACTGTTTACTCAGATTCATCTGCTAAATGTGTGTGTGCGTGTGTATAGATTTTTTTCCCCTAAGGTTGTGTAGTATACATCTGGTATACACAATGGGCTGTATACCATGAAGATGCTAGCCATAGAACAGATTGAGCAGGGCCCTGGACATTCTGGGGTGCCCTGTGGGCTCAGGATGCTTACTGCAATGGGAAGAACTGATCTTGCTCACCTTGCCTTCAGGCCTTTACTCCCCATACTCTCTGTGGTTGGGGCCAGGCACGTGGTGATGTTTGATGGCTGGGTGAGGGGCCTAAGTGCTTGATGAGGCAGCTTGCTGCTAGCCAAGGACTTTGCTCATGGCTCGTTGTCACTAATGATGAGCCAGATGGGCTCAGGGCTTATGCCCCTGAAGTAAAAAATCATAATGTATAGTGTGTGTTTCCTAAGATTAGGCTTTTCTTTTATGTAATCACAATATGGTTTCAACGTCAGGAAATTTAATATTGGTAAAATACTTTTGTCTGATCTGTCCACATTTTTGTCCAATAATGTCCTTCCTTCATACCATCTTTTCCCCTCCAGGACAGGATCTAGTCTGGGTACATCTAGTATTTTGAATACTGAGGCTGGCTGACTCAGTTGGAATAGCATGTGACTCTTGATCTTGGGGTTGTGAGTTTGAGCCCCATGTTGAGTGTAGAGATTATTTAAATAAATAAACATTAAAAAAATATTTACTGAAATATTTATTTTTGAAGGAAAGAGAGCATGAGCAGGGTAGTGGCAGAGAGAGACGGAGACACAGAATCTGAAGCAGGCTCCAGGCTCTGAACTGTCAGCACAGAGCCCAATATGGGGCTTGAACTCATGAGCTGTGAGGTCATGACCTGAACTGAAATTGGATGCTTAACCGACTGAGCCACCCAGGCGCCCCAAAAATAAATAACATTTTTGATAATTATTGCCAAATTGTTCTCTATAGGCATTGTACTAGTTTACATGAATCCTTGTTTTCCCGCATTCTCGCCTACGTCTTCTTTTATCAACTGGAAGTTGCCAGATTTGAAGCAGCCTTTTGTAAGGCTAACCTTTGCCTCTGGTATTCTGAATGTATGATCATTTGGGGTATTTTGGTATTAGCAGTTGCTCTCTGGCTTGAGGAATTTCAGCTTCTCTTTCAGCTTGAGGTTGCTGCTATGCCCAGGAGACACAATCTTGGCAGAGCTAGGGTTGCTAATTTTGTCTTCCCTGCTGAACCAGTTCTTTTGGAGGGCTCAGAGGGTTCTGCTCTCTTTATTTTTAAGGTTGAATAATATTCCATTGTACATATGTACCACATTAAAAAAAAGATTTTTTTAAAAATGTCTGTTTATTATTGAGAGAGAGTGCATGAGCAGGGAAGGGGCAGAGAGCAGGGAGGACAGAGGATCCGAAGCGGGCTCTGTGCTAACAGCAGCGAGCCCCAAATGGGGCTTGAACCCACCAACCATGAAATCATGACCTGAGCTGAAGTCAGGCACTTAACTGACTGAGCTATCCAGGCACCCCCACAGAAGATTTTATTTATTTATTTTTTAAGTAAACTCTATCCCCAATGTGGGGCTTGAACTCATGACCCTGAGATCAAGAGTTATATGTTCTATGATTGAGCCAGCCAAGTGCCCCATGTATACACCGCGTTATATATCCGTTAATTAGTTGCTGAGTAACTTAAGTTGCTTATTTGGATATTTTTGTCCTTACTTAATTTTTTCATATTCATGCTTTCATGTTTAATCTCTTATTTTGGCAGGTATCGCTTAAATTTGAATCAAGATGAGATAAAACAAGAAGTAGAGGAGTATCTTCCTTCATTTTCTAAATGGGCCGGAGATTTCATGCATAAATATATTTCAACTGACTTCCCTCAGATGCAGCTCTCTCTGTAAGAAACTCATTTTGTTTATATGGTGTTCATATGTTCAGATTAGGATTTTATTCTGTATGTTGAATTAAAGCTTTTTAAAAGGTCAAGTTATTACAACTAGCTTTTGTTTGCTTATTTTATAAATTACAGTTCTGAGTGTCTTTCCAAAACCAAAATTAATCTAGTGAATAAAAATTCTATTTTCACTATAATAAACTCTTCTGATTTTTGTATGTCAGTATGTTTTTTAAATAGCCAATTTGTAAATATTGTGGGGGTCCTAATTTCATATATATTTCTATTACTATCATGTATGGACTATGTCATCTGTTGATTGTCCTGTGGATTTGTGCTTTATGTTTAAATCCTGCATTTAACCATTTAATGCTGTTTGGCATTGGGATTTTATTGTTTTCCCCCTTAAAGTAGCATTGATAATAGGTAATACTTTTTTTTTCTCTTTCATTATTTACTCATTCAAGAAATATTTATTGAATGCTTAATATGTGCCAAGTAATGATGTTCTATGTGCTGGGATTATCGTATGAAAAAAAAGCAGCTGACTTCAAGGTGCTTCTAGACTACTGAACAAGTAAATAACAGGGGGCTGGATTGTGATAAATGCAGTGTGGAATAATGTGAGAAGGAAAGTGGAGTTGGTAGTGGTGGTGGTGGGACATGTTTCCACTGAATGGTTGTGAAAGGCCTCTGTAATAAGCTGGTGTTGAGGTGAAGCCTGAAGGAAATCAAGGAGGTAACCGTGCAGCTGTCTCCAGGAAGAACGTTCCAGGTAAAAGCCCTGGGTGATGCACACTTGCCAGGGTGGCCGGAGCAGAGTGAGACAGGAAGGAGCAGAAGTAGCTTTCTTGGGGCCTTGGAAGAAGCCATGTCAGGACTTTGGCTGCTGTTCTGATTAGATAAGAAGCCACTGGAGAGTTTGCACAGAGGGTTTTGATTTAACTTTTTTTTTTTTTAAATGAGCAACATTTTCTTTTTCTTTTTTTTTTGAATAGGCACGGCTTCCATTCATGTAAATATTCTTAACTTTTTCTTAATATTCTTAATATTTGTTTTCAATATTCTTAGTATTTTATCTCAGGACATTTTGTGATCTGAATAACTTGTTTAAGACTTGTGCAACAGAAATCTTGGGAACCGTCAGTTCCTTTGATCAATTTGTTGTCTGAGGTTCCCTGGTTCAAAGGACAGCAGTGACTGGGTTGGCTTAGTTGGTTAAGTGTCTGACTTAGATTCACATCATGATCTTGCATCTCTATGGATTCAAGCCCTGCATCAGGCACTGCTGACAGCTCTAAGCCTGGATCCTGCTTCAGATTCTGTGTCTCCTTCTCTCTCTGCCCCTCCCCCTCTTGCACTCTATCTCTCAAAAATAAACATTAAAAAAAATTTTTTTTTTAATAAAGAAAAAAGGAGATACTGAGACCAGATGTGAATCCCAGTTTTGCCACAATTTAGCTGTGTGACTTAACCCCTGTACTAGTTTATGCATTGCTCAGATTTACTTTTAAAAGGCTCATTCTGGCTGCGTTTTTGGGACTATGATGTAGGATAAGGGCAGAAGTAGACCAATTTGGAGGCTCTTTCAAGAATCCAAGTAAGAGAAGCCGGTGGCTTAGACCACAGTGAGAGTTGTGGAAGTGATGAGAATCAGTTGGATTTTGGTCAGACTTGAGAGGTAGGAACTGATAGATTTTGGATTGGATGTGGAGTAAGAGGGAAAGAATAGTCAGCAGTGATTCTAGGGGAGCAGGTGTGTTTAGAAGGGCATCAAGAGAGACTGGTAGAGGAGGATTTGGAGACAGGGAGTTAGACAACCATACTGAGAGGTTGTTCTATGGAATGGTAGGCAGAGGCTCATGTGGGGTTAAGAGAGATTTGCTGTTGTTTTGAAGATGGGAAGTATGACATGTTCATATGTTGACAGGGAGAGTTCCACAGAGAAGGCAGAATTCATCCTGAGAGATGGGAGAGTTCAGTTATGTCTTGAGTATGGAGAAGGAATGAGGGTACACTAGTGGAAGGGTTGACTATGAGAACACTTATTTCCTGGCATTGAAATCTCAGAAGTGGACTATTTCATCAAAGATATTTAGAAATTTTACAACCTTTTACATATTGCTAGAATTCTCTGAGAATTTTGTAATCATTTTAGAAGGTTGCTAGTAATGTTTAATGTCCTGTGTCTGGGGTGCCTGGGTGGCTCAGTCGGTTAAGTGTCAAACTCTTGATTTTGGCTCAGGTTTTGATCTCACAGTTGTGAGATCCAGCCCCAAGTCAGGCAGCGCAGAAGTTTCTTGGGATTCTCTCTTCCTCTCTGTCTCTCTGCTCTTCCCCCTGCATTGGGCTCAGTGCTGATAGCATGGAGCCTGCTTGGGATTCTCTCCCTCCCTTTCTCTGCCCCCTCCCTTGCTCACTCTCTTCTTTGTCTCTCAAAAATAAATAAATAAGCTTTAAAAAAAAATGATAATTTAAGAAATCCTATATCTGCCAGCAGGATTTTAATTATTTTTATTTATTTTATTATTATTATTTACAGTTCAGTGACTCTCAGTATATTTGTAGAGTTGTGCACCATTACCACAATCAGTTTGCCAGGATTTAGATTTTTATATTATTTTATTTATTATTTTTTTGATTTTGAAATACATATTTATTTATAAATTAAACTTTAAAATAAACTAAATTTAATTTAATTTTTTTTAGAGAGAGAGAACACTTGAGCAGGGAGGGGGGCAGAAGAAATGAGAAAATCTTAAGCAGACTCCAGGGCTCAGTCCCCCGACCCTGGGATGATGACCTGAGCTGAAATCAAGAGTAGGATGCTTAACTGACTGAGCCACCTAGGTGCCCCCTTGTAGTGTTTTGTTTTTTTTCAATGTTTATTTATTTTTGAGAAAGAGAACGCATGTAAGCTGGGCAGCAGCAGAGAGAAGGGGACAGAGGATCCAAAGTGGGCTCTGTGCTGACAGCAGCGAGACTGATGTGAGACTCGAACTTGTGAACCGTGAGATCATGACCTGAGCCAAAGTCCAACACCCAGGTGTCCCCCACCCAACCCCCAGCCTCTTGTAGTGTTTTTTATAAATTTATAAATGCTTCATTCTTTGTTATTTCTTTGGAGCAGATTGCCTGTGTCTAGGATGGGGCATGGATCTTGGTACTTTAGTCTTCATTGTGATAAACAACTAAGTGTTTATTAAGTAGTCATTCTTTTCTTGATTCCTTGCATTGTTTTGTAGTATTTCTGTCATTCTGGTCTCTATTGATTTTCTGTAATAATTACAAGCTGAATTTTTGATTTCTCTTGTTCCTAATTGTTTCTTTATCCTTATTTACCCTCTCTCACTGCACACCTTTCTTTTCCTTTCTTGTTTATTTTGGAGTTCTTTAAATTTGCTTGAAAGTTAAAATTGTAGTGAATATCCATTTTCATGGTTGTTTCAGATATTAGCTTTTCTTTTACTCTTTAATTGTTTTAGCATTTTGTCTCCATGTTTTTTCTTTTGGTTAAAACTTATTGTTTTTACAGTCATAAGCTGCATTTTCTCATAGACTCATGGACTTAACCTATTCAGCAAACATGTATTCCATATGCTGTGTCTGTGCTCAGGATTATGCTAGGTACTAGTGTTACAGGGAGACTAACTCTCTCCAAAACTCTGTTGCTGGTAGTTGAAAACATAGGAGTGGAGGGCATTGCTCAAAGAAAACATGCAGGGCAACAGAAGAGGCACAGAACTCTGGGAGGTAAGGGTGTGCTATGTAAGGACAGAGGGGGAGATGAGTAGACTCCATCAAAGGAGGCTGAGGGATTAGGATGGATCAATAAGGGATTTGGTAGGCTGGAAGAAGTATATCAGGAAGCTGGGGAAAAGGTGGGATTCAGAGTTGTTTTTGACTTGAAATATAGTGTGACTTGTTTAGGTTTTATATGAAAAACAGTGATGGAGTTGAGTCTATAGTAGGAACCAAGATTCCCAGCTCAGTGTTCTCATCTCTGTGTTTTGGTACAAGATTTTTCTTTGTCTCAGTTATTTCTAATGGAATCTTATATGTGAAGAAGGCGCTCCTCTGTATTTTAGCTTGTGCCCTTTTCCCAGCAGTTTATAGCCAGTCTTTAAAAAAACAAAACAAAACAAAACCAACGACAACAAAAAATTTAGTATATAGCACAGAGAATGAGTCCTTTATTTATTTTTTAATTTTTTAATGTTTATTTTGAGAAAGAGAGAGAGAGAGAGAGAGAGACTGTGTGAGCGGGGGAGGAGCAGAGAGAGAAAGAGACACAGAATCTGAATCAGGCTCCAGGCTCTGAGCTATCAGCACAGAACCCGATGCAGGGCTCAAACTCACAAGCCGTGAGATCATGACCTGTGCCAAAGTCAGATGCTTAACCAACTAAGTCACCCAGGCATCCCAAGAATGAGACCTTTAAAAGCCTTTTAAAGAGACAACTTTCTCATCAATTGGTGGTAAATGTATATTTTCTTCATTTTCATGATAATCTATTCTCCATCAGGTCCTTCTTGAAGGAGTTTTATAGCATTATGTTGATTAAAATCATAGTAGTTGAATTCAAATACTGTCATTTATTCCACAGATCTAGGTGTAAAATCACATTACCCTTTTTTCTAGGGGAATTAATTTTATTAGCAACATTAACAGTTTCATTACCTATCTTCTATTAAGTATATATGTAACATTTTGTGAATAATAAAGTTTGTGTTATTTCACCGCATATTTGAATATATAACACAATTAGATAACATTTGGATAGAGAAAACAATAATATTTAAGAAATTTCAGATAAGTTGTAGCTTTCTTGAATTTCATACATACCTGGAGATTATATTTGAAGCATCCTGAAACAGCTAAAAAAGTGACTGAAGGGGGCGCCTGGGTGGCTCGGTTGGTTAAGCATCCGACTTCGGCTCAGGTCAAGGTCTCACGTTCCGTGAGTTCGAGCCCCGCGTCGGGCTCTGTGCTGACAGCTGAGTCTGGAGCCTGTTTCGGATTCTGTGTCTCCCTCTCTCTCTGCTCCTCCCCTGTTCATGCTCTGTCTCTCTCTGTCTCAAAAATAAATAAACGTTAAAAAAAATTAAAAAAAAAAAAGTGACTGAAGGTGGCAATTTTTCTCTTAAAAAATATTCTCATTTGTTAAGAAATAGCTGCTGATATAAATAAATAACATAAAATTAGTAAACCAGAGTCAACTAAATCATGTATTCTGATGGTTATAATAAATCTCAATTTTTATATGTCATAAAATACTTAAAAAAAATTTTTTTTTTTTTGAGAGAGAGTGAGCCTGTGAACCAGGAAGGGGCAGAGAGAGAGGGAGAGAGAGAATGCCAAGCAGGCTCTGCACCATCATTGCAGAGCCACATGTGGGACCCAAACCCACGAACCGTGAGATCATGACCCAAGCCGAAATTAAGACTGCTTAACTGATTGAGTCACCCAGGTGCCCTTAAACTACATTTTATTACTAGAAAAATTTTCCTTTTCATGTAAGATTTCCATTAGATTTAATATCTTATTTGGCTTTGAGTCTGAAATAGGATTAATAAAAGTTAGTGCTTATCTGACTTTTCTCCTGAAGAATAACTTACTGCTCTGAAAATAAATCTTAGATCTAAGAAAAGTATAAGAGGCTTGGAAAGTTATTTTCATCCCCTAATTCCTTTGATGTTTATAGATTTTTTTTTCCCTCCTTCCTGTGCTCTTGGCTTTCTTAACAGTTAAGATATTAAACTCAGAACCTCTTGTAATACAAACAACAATGCTGAGTACTTAGTTTTAAATATTGATAGTGACAGAGATGGATTCATTTAATGATTAAGTAAAGAAAACAATGAGTAAATGTAGGAGCACATGAGGTCCTTTTGAAGATAGTTGTGGGGAGTATAGCGGTGAAGTGTTGGATAATCAAGACACACACTGCATAGGTGATGGGGAAAGGTAGCTCATACACAGTTTAATATGGTGTTAATGAAGAACACACCTTTGCTACCCTGGGTGCAACCATATTCAAGCCATTTTATATTAATCAGTGTAATAATTGTATACCAGAATATTCAGATTGGTATTGTGGCTTCCATAGTCTAAATAGACTTCTCTAGTAATCTAGGACTGGGGAATTTAAAGGCCCAAGTTAGGAAGATTGTAGTAGAAATGAACTGAAAAGGATAGATGATAAACATTAAGAAAATTTATTTTTTTTAATTTTTTTTTATTTTTTTTTTATATATATGAAATTTATTGACAAATTGGTTTCCATACAACACCCAGTGCTCATCCCAAAAGGTGCCCTCCTCAATACCCATCACCCACCCTCCCCTCCCTCCCACCCCCCATCAACCCTCAGTTTGTTCTCAGTTTTTAACAGTCTCTTATGCTTTGGCTCTCTCCCACTCTAACCTCTTTTTTTTTTTCTTTTCCTTCCCCTCCCCCGTGGGTTCCTGTTAAGTTTCTCAGGATCCACGTAAGAGTGAAACCATATGGTATCTGTCTTTCTCTGTATGGCTTATTTCACTTAGCATTACACTCTCCAGTTCCATCCACGTTGCTACAAAAGGCCATATTTCATTTTTTCTCATTGCCACGTAGTATTCCATTGTGTATATATACCACAATTTCTTTATCCATTCATCAGTTGATGGACATTTAGGCTCTTTCCATCATTTGGCTATTGTTGAGAGTGCTGCTATGAACATTGGGGTACAAGTGCCCCTATGCATCAGTACTCCTGTATCCCTTGGATAAATTCCTAGCAGTGCTATTGCTGGGTCATAGGGTAGGTCAATTTTTAATTTTCTGAGGAACCTCCACACTGCTTTCCAGAGCGGCTGCACCAATTTGCATTCCCACCAACAGTGCAGGAGGGTTCCCGTAAACATTAAGAAAATTTAAATTACATTAGTTAGAGGCTATAGGATAGCAGTTCTCAAACTTGAGCATGCATCAGGATCACTTGCAGAGTTTGTGAAACAAATTGCTCAGCTTCACCCAGAGAGTTTCTGATTGAGTAGGTCTGGAGTGGAGCCTGAGAATTTGCTTTTATAACAAGTTCCCAGGTGATGCTGATGCTGCCAGTCTAGGAGCCACACTTTGAGAATCACTGCTATAAAGGTATGTGGATGGTTTCCCATCCCTACATTCTCTGTTGTAAAATGAAGTTAATGCCAGCATATGAGAAACGAGCTAAGTGTTCTAATTAAGTATTTTTGTGTTTTGTTTTTTAGGCCAAGTGATGGTAGTAACAGTAATTCAACGTGTAATATTGAAGTCATAAATTCATTGGATATTGAAGAAAGCATTTGGTCCCCTAGGTTTGGATTGAAAGGCAAAATAGATGTCACAGTTGGTGTGAAAATACATCGAGGATATAAAACGAAATATAAGATAATGCCTTTGGAACTTAAAACTGGCAAAGAATTAAATTCTATTGAACATCGTAGTCAGGTGGGTATAAGTCTTAATAAGAAAATTGGGAGTTTCTGGGTGGGTCAGTTGGTTAAGTGATTCTTGATTTTGGCTCAAGTCATCTCATGGTTTGTAGATCAAGTCGTGTGTCGTGCTTGAGATTCTCTCTCTCTACCCCTTCTCCACTTGCACTCTCTCTCAAAATAAATACATTTAAAAAATATATATATTTGGGGCGCCTGGGTGGCTCAGCCGGTTAAGCGTCTGACTTTAGCTTAAGTCATGATCTCATGGTTTGTGGGTGCTAGTCCCATGCGGGCCCTGTGTTGGCAGTTCAGAGCCTCGAGCCTGCTTCGGATTCTGTGTCTCCCTCTCTCCCTGCCTCTTCCCCGCTCATACTCTGTCTCCCTCTCTTTCTCACTCTCAAAAATAAATAAAACATTAAAACAATGAAAAAAAAAATAGGTCTGAAAAAAATGTAGGTCTGCTTACATATTTTGGTTCAATTTGTATAATTGTTATTTAAGTTTCATATAGTACTTTTTTTTTTTTTTTAATTTTTTTTTTTTTTTCAACGTTTATTTATTTTTGGGACAGAGAGAGACAGAGCATGAACGGGGGAGGGGCAGAGAGAGAGGGAGACACAGAATCGGAAGCAGGCTCCAGGCTCTGAGCCATCAGCCCAGAGCCTGACGCGGGGCTCGAACTCAGGGACTGCGAGATCGTGACCTGGCTGAAGTCGGACGCTTAACCGACTGCGCCACCCAGGCGCCCCTTTTTTTTTTTTTTTTAATAATCTCTACACCCAACATGGGGCTCAAACTCATGACTCCTAAATCAAGAGTCATATGCTCTTCTAACTGAGCCAGCCAGGAGCCCCTCAGTCCTTTTCAATTTGGGACGTACCCAGAGTACTCAATTTGTTTATAAATGTATACATAGCTATAGCAGAAAGTTTTCCCCAGCAAAGAAATATGATAGCTGAATTTGTAGGCCAGTGTTGCCAAGTTTATGCTGCCAAACTATGAAACAGATACTCCTAAAAAAATAATTCTTTGGTGATAAAAGTTGCAGAAACCAAGTATATTTGAAGATGTAATGATGCATGTTAGCGTATTAAAGTTTCTGAGAAATCTTAAAGTAATATGGATTTGTATTAGGTATGTATAAACCCAACAGTCTTTTATTGTCTTCCAAAACGATCTGGAATTTATATTATTTATAATGACTTAAAGCAATTAACATGAAATTTTATTTTGTTTTCTAATTATTTTCTTTTTAAAAATTTTTTTATTCTTCATTTAATTTATTTTTTTAAATTTACATTCAAGTTAGTTGTCATATAGTACAACAGTGATTTCAGTAGATTCCTTAATGCCCCTTACCTATTCAGCCCATCCCCCCCTCCCAATTTTCTCATTATTTTCATTCCCTCTGCCCATCTCCACATTGGAAGTCTGTGGCATATTCTAAACAGTTTTTTTTTTTTGTTTTTTTTTTTTTTAAGCTTATTTATTTATTTTGAGAGAGAGAGAGCGCACATGTGGAGGAGGAGCAGAGAGAGAGACAAGGGGAGAGAGAATCCCAGGCAGGCTCCATACTATCAGTGCAGAGCCCAATGTGGGGCTTGAACCCACCAACTGCAAGATGATGCCCCGAGCCAAAATCAAGAGTTGGATGCTTAACCGACTGAGCCCAGATGCCCCAAATATTTTTTTAAGTTTATTTATGTTCTAGACAGTTTTATACCAACAAAGGTAAAACTAAAAGATAGTACTATTATTGTATTTTTATGGTATAATATATATTATGGGAATAAATAATATAACATAGCATTTGTAATATAACCTAAATTTCCTTTTGCCCTTGGAATTTTACATGATATTTCAGCAGATTTATTTATTTATTTATTTATTTTAGTTTCAACAGATTTTATATAAAGTACTGTTCGGATTCAAAATACTTAATTAGCAATTAAAGGGACTTTTTCTCATTAAATCTGTCTCACCATTCTTAATTGTATACCCATCACCAAATGTTCCCATGCAAGCTTTTCCATTTGGGAATTGGTGTTTCACCCCTTATTGGGTTTTACAGATATTGGAGGTAGAGGAAAAAATAGATTTCTGCTATTAGAAGACTTGAACTTTTCACTTTGGCAATACAGGAATGGCTAAAATAATGAATTAAAGATTAAATTAATTAAAGATTAAAGCTCTCTTGAGGAAGGAAAATCATGCCAAGATATAAGAAAAGCTGTTTTTGAAGTCAAAGATTTGAAAAATAGTGTTCTATGTACATGTGACCGAAAATTTTATTTTTTTAATGACAAGTTTGATTGAAATCACTTTTGATTGCTAAAAGGAAGAGAAATATAAAAGCATTTTAGCATCTAAAGTTGTCAAGATTCAAAGACATTCTAAGGTTGCCATTCTGACTCTACCTTCAAGAATATTACTGTATACAAAGAATATTAATTGTAATTAATTTTAGTCAGTTGAAACTTTTATCTTTGCAAGAAGAGAAGCTACAAGAAGAATTTTAAGAATAATAGAGTATTTCTTGTATTAAAACACGAGGAAAATGATTAGAGCAAGGCTCAAACAAAAATATTGGAATTTATGGGGCGCCTGGGTGGCTCAGTCGGTTGGGTGGCCGACTTCGGCTCAGGTCATGATCTCGCAGTCTGTGGGTTCGAGCCCCACGTCGGGCTCTGTGCTGACAGCTCGGAGACTGAAGCCTGTTTCAGATTCTGTGTCTCCCTCTCTCTGACCCTCCCCCATTCATGCTCTGTCTCTCTCTGTCTCAAAAATAAATAAACATTAAAAAAAAATTTTTTTTTTAAATATTGGAATTTATATTGCATATTCACTATTCAAGAATGAAGGAGGGGCACCTGGGTGGCTCAGTGGGTTGAGAATCTGACTCTTAATTTCTGCTCAGGTCATGACCCCAGGGTCGTGGGATTGAGCCCCAGGTTGGGCTCTAGGTAGAAGATGGAGCCTGCTTATGATTCTCTCTCCCTCTGCCACTTTCCCCTAGTCATGCGTGTGCGTTCTCTCTCTCTCTCCCTCTCTCTCTCTCTAAAATTAACAACAACAACAAAAAGTAAAAAAGAGACATTGAAGAAATTACAGTAAACCATTGAGTTATATAGGTATTGGGGATGAGGAAAGACATATATATCCCTTCTTAGAAGATCTGACTGTTTCACTTTGGTAATGCAGAAAAAGCTCATGTTATAGACTAACTTAATTTAAGGAAGGTCTTTATAAATGGATAATGTTACCAAAACTCATGTCTTTTTTCTTTTTTTTTTCTGTTTGTTTATTTATTGAGAGCAGGAGAGAGCACGTGGGGAAGGGGCAGAGAGAGAGGGAAAAGAGAATCCCAAGAAGGCTTCACACTCAGCACGGAGCCCCACGTGGGGTCGATCTCATGGACCATGAGATCATGACCTGAGCAGAAATCAAGAGTCAGATGCTCAAACAACTGAGCTCCCCAGGCCCCCCTAAATTTTGTTATTTTTTTTGTCTTTTTTTTTTTTTTTAAGTTTATTTATTTGAGAGAGAGAAAGAGCAGGGAAGGGGCAGAGAAAGAAGGAGAGAGAGAATCCCACACAGGCTTTGTGCTGACAGTGCAGAGTCTGATGTGAGACTCAAACCCATGAATCATGAGATCATGGCCTGAGCCAGTCAGATGCTTAACCAACTTAGCCACCCAGGAGCCCCAATTTTGTTATTTTTTTAAAGTAAGCTCTCAGCATGGGGTTTGAATTCCCAACCTTGACATGAAGAGTCACATGCTCTGCTGACTGAGCCAGCCAGGCACCCCTAAAACACATTTAAAAAAAAAATGTTTGTAATGTTTATTTATTTTTGAGAGAGAGATGGAGACAGAGCATGAATGGGGGCAAGGTGGGGGGGCGGGCAGAAGAGAGAGAAGACATAGAATCCAAAGCAGGCTCCAGGCTCTGAGCTGTCCACACAGAGCCTGATGCAGGGCTCAAACTCACAAACCATGAGATCATGACCTGAGCCAAAGTCAGATGCCTAACTGACTGAGCCACCCAGGCACCCAAAACACATTTTTTAAAGGAAAAATATTATATGGAGCTATGATATCTAAACCAGCTTATAAAAAAAAAAAAACCTGTTTAACTTGTGATACAGTTGAATTATAATAATACTGTAAAATTTCAACCCAATTTCCTTTTGTTACAATATAAGAAAATGTCATTTCAGATACTTTTCCCTTCTAATAAGTTCCAGCATCAGAGTTCTTTATATTCCTTCCTTCTGCCTCAGTTCCTTTGGAGGGAAAAATAGCACAGAAAGAAACAATTTCAGATGACTCCCTTGGTCTACAGCCCCAAGGCTCTACCCTGTCACTTATGGATTCATTTTAATTTAAAAAAGTTTTTCAAAAGTTTTATTTGGTACCTATGCTGTATCAGGGAACACGAACACGAGTAGTATGTTTGTAAAACTGCCTCCCAAAACATGCTTCATAGGCTCAAATATTGAAGCAACAGCCCTTCATCAGGATATTATGTAAGGGCATCTTGATTTGGGATCAAGCACCACATCAGGTTCTGTGTTGACAGCCAGGAGCCTGCTTGGGATTCTCTCTCTCTCTCTCTCTCTCTCTCTCTGTTTCTCTGCCCCTCCCCAGCTTTTGTGTGCATGCTCTCTCTGTCAAAATAAATAAAATTTAAAATAATATATTTTATTTTTAAGTAATCTTTACATGCAATGGGGGGCTCCAACTCAAGCCCGAGATCAAGAGTCTGATGCTCTACTGACTGAGCCAGCCAGGTGCCCCATTATATTTTAAATATAGCTTAGAAAACAAGAATGTAATTATAATTTGACGTATGTAGGCATGTTAATTACAATGACTGGTGTTGGTATTTTAGAATGATTTAAAGACAAATCATTCAACATTTTCATCTTGGAAATCTCTTGGAAAACAAGCTAACTTGTTAGTAGGGTGTCTGTGACTGAATGACTTGCCATTACTGCTAAGGTGTTTTCACGAACTGTAAACCAGCTGTTTCTAACTTGTCTTAGATGGTTTCCCAGGAGAGCACCACATAAATTTAACGCAGTTAATAATGACTCATGCTCTGCAAAAAGCAGTGAACGCTGTAGAGTTAGTCTCACTTAGTTGTCCCAGTAACTATGACATAAGTAACACGCATTTTTGTGTTTAGTTCACTTATTTATTTTATTTAGTTCACTTATTTTAAACAGGGAAAATAGTGTCTAAAGTCTGTTAACTTCAGAATGTGAAATATAGTTTGGTTAATTTCCCTCTTTAATTTATTGGAAATCTAAATATTTACTAAGAAAAATTCTATGTATCTCTTTTTGGTGTAAAACTGAGAAGTATAAACAGTGGTCATGTTGTGGAAATTAAATATTTGTCATTGAATTATCCTGTTACCTCTACTAATTTGCCTTGTATTGTTTTCAAAATGGAAATAACTTCATTTGACCTTTTGATTTTAAAATTACAATATGTGTTGATTGCTAAACATGCATGGAAATATGAGAGCTCAAGTTTTATTTGACAAAATGTACAATGTTTTTTCACAGCTTGTTCTGTACACACTGCTAAGTCAAGAGAGGAGAGCTGATCCAGAGGCCGGTCTGCTCCTTTACCTCAAGACTGGCCACATGTACCCTGTGCCCGCCAAACATCTTGATAAAAGAGGTTGAGCTGTTCTCTCTCAATTCACTTCCCTGGGTTTTGTTTGTTTGTTTTTTTCCTTTAACCTTTGGCAATCTGTGTATATACCTGGCAGTATCCACTATATTTGCTAGGCCTAATACAGGTTGTAATGTGTAGTTGTGGATTGATTGATTGATTGATTGATTGTGGTATATTTTTAAAAGAATTTGAACAATATACTGTATAGATGAAAACATTAACCTTTTAAAGTTTTATTATTCAAAAATTTATTTTAAGCTTCCTGTCTTATATTTGAGACATTCTAGATAGCTGTATTCATCCTTAAAATTTAATTATAAATACCAACTTCACAATATTTACTGTTTATGAGATATATGGTTGTTTAAAAGAACTTATCAAGTGAGCAACAGTTGAAGGAAATATATGCCAATTTGTTAACAGTGGTTATTCTAGTGTAATGGGAAATACGAATGTTGTTTATTTTATGTTTTTAAATCTGAAAGCTTTATGTGAGAAGGATATGTAATAAGCTTTACTTAATTCTTAAACTACCCCCCTTTTTCCCCCATAGAATTATTAAGGCTAAGAAACCAGATGGCATTCTCTTTGTCTAACCGTATTAGCAAATCTTCTATTGGAAAGGAGAAGACAAACCTTGCTCCTTTGCCACAAATAATTGAGGAAGAGCAAACTTGTAAATACTGTTCACATGTTGGCAACTGTGCTCTTTATAGCAGGTAAAAACATTGCCTTCCAAAAGTATTCGTTCCAGTTAAGTATTTACTCAACTTAAAAGGATTTAACTTTGTTGTATGGTCTGGCATTGATGATTTCATTTTAGTTATTTTTCTTTGTGGGTAGTATTCCTAAAATGAAGAGAGTAGGGGGAATAAAAGTACAGTTCATATTTTGTAAGCAGCCTTTTTCCTTGGGGAATAATAGAATGCATTCTAAGCTTTTTCCAAAAGTGGTTACTTATTTTTGCTGCAAATAGTTTCTGGGGAAATGAAATAATTTTAGGACTTAATGGAATCTGGTTAAGGGACGTCTGGCTGGCTCAACTGGTCTGGCTGGCTCAACATGCGAATTGATCTCGGAGTTGTAAGTTTGAACCCCATGTAGAGTGTAGAGATTACTTAAAAATAAAAAATCTTTGGAGCACCTGGGCGGCTCAGTTGGTTGGGCGTCTGACTCTTGATTTCATCTCAGGTCATGATCTCATTGTTGGTGGAGTTGAGCCCTACATCGGGCTTTGCACTGACAGTGGAGCCTCCTTGGGATTCTCTTTCTCCCTCTCTCTCTGCCCCTCCCCTACTGATGTCCTCTCTCTTTCTCTCTCTTTTTCTCAAATAAACATTAAAAAAAATAATAATTTAAATTTAAAAAATTAAAAAAAAATTTAATGTTTATTTATTTTTGAGAGAGAGAGAGTGCAAGCAGTGGAGGGGGAGAGAGAGAGGGAGACACAGCATTTGAAGCAGGCTCCAGGTTCTGAGCTGTCAGCACAGAGCCCAATGCAGGGCTCAAACTCACGAACCGTGAGATCATGACCTGAGCCGAAGTCAGACGCTCAACCGACTGAGCCACCCAGGTACCCCAAAATAAAAAATCTTAAAAAGAGAAAAAGGGAATTAGTATAGGAATTCTAAGTAACTTTTCTTAAATGATATTTAAGAAATCTTCCAGTTCTTAGTTGCTATTTTAATTTCATGCCTTGTCTAGTTAAAAACAGGGAAATTGTTTCTTTTAGTATGATTCAACAGACTTGTTTTGTTTATAGATGTCTATTTTTCTTTTCTTTTTTTAAGATTTTTTTTTTTTTTTTTTTTAGGTGATCTCTATACCCAGCATGGGGCTCTAACTTCCAGTCTTGAGATAAAGAGTTGCATGCTTTACTGACTAAGCTAGCCAGGTGCCTATATGTGTATTTTTCTATGTATGGAGAGTTTATTAGGTGTCTTATGGACCTTCGTAGGCCAGTGGAAATCTTGAAGGACACAAAAAAGTAGTTAGATGTAAATACAGAGTAGGAAACAATATCAAAGCAAGACCAAAGTTCTTTTGTTTAAGTCCAAAGTTCTAATTCAGTCTATTCACATAAAGGACTTTTTTTTTTAATGTTTATTTATTTTTGAGAGAGACACAGAGCGTGACCAGGGGAGGGCCAGAGAGAGGGAGACACAGAATCCAAAGCAGGCTCTTGGCTCTGAGCTGTCAGCCCAGAACTGTTTGCAGGGCTCGAACCCACGAACCATGAGATCATGACCTAAGCCGAAGTTGGACACAACCGAGCCACCCAAGCGCTCCCACATAAAGCACTTTTATTTATTTACTTTTTAATTTTTTTAATGTTTATTATTATTATTTTTGAGAGGGAGAGACGGAGTGTGAGCGGGGGAGGGGCAGAGAGAGGGAAACACAGATCAGAGGTAGGCTCCAGGCTGCCCACGAACCTTGAGATCATGATCTGAGCTGAAGTCAGACACTTAACCAGCTGAGCCACCCAGGTCCCCATAAAGGACTTTTAAAAGTATTTTATCAAATAAATGATCTCTTAAAGGCAGAAGAAATCTTATTTTATTCTTTATGTTTTGTATGCCTCTATAACATTTATTTCTATACAATAATCCCAAAATTAGTATTAAGCAGAATTTATATTCCATACAATTCTCCATGTTTTTATGTTGACATTCTTATGATACAGAGCTGGATGTACAATATTGTGATTTTGAGAAATGCAATTGTATAAAAAGCCAAGATTTGCTACATATAGGAATGAAAACTAGAGTATCCCAAACTTAAGTTAGGGTGATAGTCCTTAAAAGCAAAATAATGCAGTACTGGGTTTCTTATGCATTTTGTTTTATAAAAAGCCATTTTGCTTATAACATGTTGAAATGATTTTTAACGAAAATTAGGAGCTTTGGTTATAAGCTATGGTGATCATCATATACATGTGCTTATTTTAGAAATAGCCTCATTTTTATAGCTAGCCAGTCTAATATTTTATATACATCTCTGACTTGGAGCTATATCTTTAGAGCAGTTGAACAACAGATGGATGACAGTTCAGTCCCGATTGGCATGCTGCCCAAAATAAAAGAAGAAACCCAACATCTGAAGCTTTCACACTTGGAGTATTTCAGCCTTTGGTGTCTAATGTTAACCCTGGAGTCACAATCAAAGGATAATAAAAAGAATCACCAACATATATGGTTAATGCCTGCTTCAGAAATGTGAGTGGTCCATTTAATACAGTAAAACGTCAATAACTTATATTAGCTAATGGGATGACATTTGGAAAAATGTCAGGATATGTAATAACATTTCAGAGATGTGCAGTTTCATATATTCATGCCAACTCTAGATGGCTATGAAGGAATTATTTCTAAGTAGAGCACAATTGTTACTTTTAGTAGGTTAAATATGACTTGAGAAATCTTATTTTAAAAATTATTGGTAAGTCCTTGTTTATCATTGAAAAGAGCATAAAGTTTAATATATCATAAGGTGAATTTTAGCATCCTAGTAGAGTACAAGTTAATGAAGTTTCACTTAGTATTTTATAAAGTTTATATATTTAGTAAGTTCTGATACAGATTCAAATTTTCTAAAGTTGGTCCATCTTTCATTTTGTGAGATCTGTTTTTTTACAAGTTGCTTATAAATATGGATTCAAATTTTCTAAAGTTGGTTAGTCATTTTGTGATATCTATTTTTTTTACAAGTTGCTTATAAATAAGTAATTTTGTTATCTTTACATAGTATTTTTCTTTAGTATTTAGTTGCTTTTCATCTACTTGTTTATAACTTTTGAGAATGAATATTGATTTTAATGTGACTTTAGAAATAATTGAATCATTTTCTTAATAGTAAATTTTAACACAAGGAGTCATTACAGTGGATAAAGTGTAAGTAGCTTTTGATAGACTCCGTAAGTATAGTGAATGTGTCAAGTGTACATGCCAACAAGCTTCTGAAGTTGTTTAGTATTTAATAGTAGTGCCTGAGAGATTGTAAATGCTTAATACTTATCTCTTAGAAACAGTGGAATTATCAGTTTGCTTGCCATTATTTTAATAAGAATAATTACAAATCCTTTTATAAATACTAAAGAAATAGGGACTATTTTCTTCACATCAGGTTCAGGAAACGTTATTACCATTTGCTTTCTGTAATGTTACATGTATCAGCATATGAAGTTGAGGTATTGTTCAGAGTTCAAAGTGCTGATACATGTTGTTCAGAGAAACCAGCCTGTGGGTACAACAAGGGATGTGCTTCCTAGCACTTGTCTAGGGATGGTTTGGTGAGAGATTATTTTAAAACTAACAGAATGTTTCCTTAGCATTTCTAACACTTCAATGTAGATTGTAGAAAATGTAAAAATGATGGACTCATTGTTACCATTATAACTTCCAGGGGTCAGAGGAACAAGTAAATTGTGGAAAAAATGCAAATACAGTATTTATATATATGATGTAAATGGAAGCTTTTTCTCTTTCTCTCTGTTTCATAGGGAAGAGAGTGGCAACTGCATTGGAAACCTGATTAGAACAGAACATGTAAAGACAGTTTGTGATGGGCAATATTTACATAATTTTCAACGTAAAAATGGTGCCATGCCTATCACAAATCTAATGGCAGGTGATAGAGTTATTTTAAGTGGAGAAGAGAGGACACTGTTTGCTTTGTCTAGGGGATATGTGAAGGAGATTAACATGACATCAGTAACCTGTTTATTAGACAGGTAATGAAAAGTTCTGTTGGAGGGGGTGGGTAACAGCTTTATTGATATGTAAATTACATACTATACTAGTCATTCGTTTAAAGTATACAATTCCATGGTTTTTAGTATATCCTTAGAGTTGTGCAGCCATCACCAAAGTCAGTTTTAGCATATTTTCATTACTCCAGAAAGAACCCTTGTACCCTTTGGTATTCACAACCCCTACACTAGGGAGTCACCAGTTTCTTTTCTGTCTCTCTAAATGTGCCTGTTCTGAACATTTCCTATAAATGGGATTATGCAATATGTGGTCTTTTGTGACTGGCATTTTTCACGTAGCATACTGTTATTGAGATTCATCTTCATGGAGTAGCACATGTCAATACTTCATTCTCCAACTCCTTCCTTTTTTTTTTTTTTTTTTTTAAACTAATCCCTATGCCCAACCTAGGGCTTGAACTCTCCACCTCTAGGTCAAGAGTTGCATGCTCCACCGACTGACCCAGCCAGGTGCCCCACTTCATTCCCTTTTCTTAAAAAAAATGTAAAATTCACATAACACAAAATTAACCACTAGCCATTTAAAAACATACAGTTCAGTGACCTTTAATACATTCACAGTATATTGTGTAACTGTCACTTCTATCTAGTATTTTCATCACCCTGAAAGGAAACATTCCCATTAAACAGTCTATCTCCCCTCAGTCCCTGGCAACAACTATTCTGTTTTCTGTCTCTATGGATGCATCTAGTCTGGATATTTCATATAAATAGAATCAAAATATGTGTTGTTGTTATTTATTGCCTAGCTTCTTTTACTTGGTATAATGTTTATGAGGTTCATCTAAGTTTTGGCATTTACCAGTACCTTATTTCTGTATGTCTGAATAATATTCTGTTATGTGGATAGGCCACATTTTGCTCCTCCATTTGTCAGCTGATTGACATTTGACTTGTTTTCACATTTTGGGTGTTATAGCTAGTGTTGCTATAAATATACACATACAAATTTTTATGTGAATATATATATATTTTAAATATTTTTTTATTAGTTTTCTTTATTTTTGAGGGGCAGAGAGAAAGAGGGAGACACAGAATCTGAAGCAGGCTCCAGACTCTGAGCTGTCAGCACAGAGCCCGATGAAGGGCCTGAACTCACAAACCGTGAGATCATGATCTGAGCTAGTCGGATGCTCAACTGACTGAGCCACCCAGGCGCCCCATATGTGAATATATTTTTTATCTTCCTTTGTAGGTACCTACCAGTGGTATTGCTGGGCTATGCACTATTTTGAGTTTAATATTTTGAGGAGCTACCAAACTGCCAAACATTTATCTAGCATGTTCTGTTTTATAATGCTTATGTGGACATAATCTGATCTAGTTCTCACAACCACATGAATGGCAGGCAGGCTAGACCCCCTTTGTCAGCTATGAAGCTTATTCTGAGCTCTCACCATTTCATTTTCTCCTTTTACAATGTATGCTGGTTGAATATGCAGGTTGGGAAGAGGGTGAGGTTAAGGGAGAGGGAAGAATAAAGCAGTGGTATAGAAGCAAGTGCTATTAACTGGGATCAGAACCACAGAATGAGGATCAGGTTCAGCAGGGATGAAGATTTGTTCAGTTTTGAATATATTCAGTTTCATAGCCTTGGTTTGGCCACGTGGAAAGATACTGCTGCCTGCTGGATATCCAAACCTGAAGCTTGGGTGAGCAACCAGTTGGAAGAGGAATATGAGGTCAGAGCCACATAAGGGCTTGGAACCAAAGGGAAATTCCAAGGAAGAGCAGTATACAGGACCATGGAAGGAATCCTAGGGTTTGAGGAGCTGGAGGAAGAGTGGGAGAAGGCATCAGGAAAGAGACCTGTGCTCCAGGCTAGAAGAGAGAGAGGGGCCATGTGTTCAGGATCCTTCTGGGGGTGGTGAGCCCAGGCTAGACTGTAAACCAAGGCCTAGTGAATTTCAGCAGATGTAGGTTCCTGATTAACTGCTTTGACCTTAGTGTCTTGTACCCTACTTTTCTCTCTTTTCCTGCCAGTCCACCCTTCTTCTATTGTCTTTGATTGGCAAGTATGAATTTTAGGGCCTAGTAGCCATTTTTAATAGCTATTCTGGCCCATTTACTCTTAGCAAACAGCAGTGTATTTCTTACATAGACTGACCGTGTTAAATGAAAAACATTTATGTACATGTGTTTTGCTGTTGTAGGAACTTGTCAGTACTCCCAGAATCAACTTTGTTCAGATTGGACCAGGAAGAAAAGAATTGTGATATAGATACCCCATTAGGAAATCTTTCTAAATTGATGGAAAATACTCGTGTCAGGTTTGTAACAATGAATAAATCTGAAATTTACCCCACTTTCCTAAGGAATATTACTAAAAGCATTTTTTTTCCTTGTCAGTCAGAAACTTCGAGATTTGATCATTGACTTTCGTGAACCTCAGTTTATATCCTACCTCAGTTCTGTTCTTCCACATGATGCAAAGGATACAGTTGCCTGCATTCTGAAAGGTATGTGATAATGAGCATGTCTTCTACCATTGTTCTTGGTTGTATTTATAATGTAATGTATGTCATAGTCTGTCGTGTTATTTATTTAACTTGCAGTTATAATTTTTGGACAGATTCTCTTAGGAAACAGTTTACATATACACTTTAACATCACTGTCACATTTTCTTATTTTGAAAAGACCTATTAGGGGCGCCTAGGTGGCTCAGTCGGTTAAGCATCTACCTTCAGCTCAGGTCATGATCTCACAGTTCCTGAGTTAAAGCCCCTCATAGGGCTCTGTGCTGACAGCTTAGAGCCTGGAGCCTGCTTCAGATTCTGTGTCTCCCTTTCTCTCTGCCCTTCCTTTCTTTGTGCTTTATATCTCTCTCTCAAAAATGCATAAACATTTAAAAAAGGAAGGAAGGAAGGAGGGAGGGAGGGAGGGAAGAAAGAAAAGAAAGAGAAAGAAAGAAAGAAAGAAAGAAAGAAAGAAAGAAAGAAAGAAAGAAAGAAAGACAGACAAACAGATGTATTCAAGAACAGACTTGAATAGAGGCTGCTTTCTTTTTTGAGAGAGAGAGAGAGAGAGAGAGAGAGAGAGAGAGAGAGAGACACAGAGTGTGAGCAGGGCAGAGGCAGAGAGAGGGAGACACAGAATCTGAAGCAGGCTCCAGGCTGCACTGTCAGCACAGAGCCCGATGTGGGGCTTGAACTCATAAACTGTGAGATTATGACCTAAGCCGTAGACGGGGCTTAATGGACTGAGCCACCCATCACCCCAAGGCTACTTTTCTTCTAGTTAATTTGCTCACTGAAATCCAACATTCTTTTTCCCATTATTTTAAAATTTAAATGCAGGTTTGAATAAACCTCAGAGGCAAGCAATGAAAAAGGTACTTCTTTCAAAAGACTACACACTCATCGTGGGCATGCCTGGAACAGGAAAAACAACTACCATATGTACTCTCGTAAGGTTATTATTCTTTTGCTTAGAAACTAAGTATTTAAATCAGCTTCTCAGTTCAGACAGTGTGATGTCTGCTATCAAAAGGGCTGAATTTTAAATCAAGTCTTCATTTCAAATTAACCTTTTAGAATGACAGGAGAAATAGAAAAACTAAGTCAACAAAAAATTGTAATCATGTTGTAGGTTTCCTGCATTTAGGATTGTCTGAGATCTCTTTCTGTTGGTGGCATGTATGTCATTGTATGTTTTCCTTCCCTTTAAAAAATGCCTGGTGGCTCAGTCGGCTAAGCATCTGACTTGGGCCCAGGTCATGATCTCGTGGTTTGTGAGTTCAAGCTTCACATCAGGCTCTCTGCTGTCAGCACAGAGACTGCTTCAGATCCTCTGTCTCCCTATCTCTGCCTCTCCCTTGCTTGCATGTGTGTGCATGTGTGCACACTTTTTTCCTGTCTCTCAAAAATAATAAATATTTACTATATATAAATATAAATATTTATATATATTTAAATATTATATAATATATATGTTTATATATTATAAATATGTTATATTTATACATTTTTAAATATTTTTAAATTTTTAAAAATATTTAAAAATTTTAAAATATATGTGTAAATATAACATATTTATAAATCTAATATTTATATAAATATAATTATTTATAGAATATATATAAATATATAAATATAAATATTTAATAATAAACATTAAACAATAAAGTAAATAAAAATGATAAATTATATAGAAGTGGTTGAAATAGATTTTTCTGGTATTCTCCCTCCATGTCAGTAAATTTCTGTGCTAATCTTAGAATAACCAAAATGATGGCAACAAATATTTATCGATTAATACTGTGTGCAAGGCACTATTCAAAGTTCATATGTATTCAATTTTATTATCACTAATAATATGTTATTAACATATCCTTAATAACAATAATGCCATGTGATTGTTTGTCATAAAACACTTTAACTTAATAAAAAGTTACCTTGGCTCAGCTCTTAAGATATGCTTCCTAACTATTAAATTTTCTGATTCTGTTTGAAAAATATAAGCATGTTAAAAATTATCTGGAATTAAAAATAATGCTATTTTCCTTTCTTTTATTCACTATTAGGTAAGAATTCTCTATGCCTGTGGTTTTAGTGTTTTGTTGACCAGCTATACACACTCTGCTGTTGACAATATTCTTTTGAAGTTAGCAAAGTTTAAAATAGGATTTTTGCGTTTGGGTCAGACTCAGAAGGTACATCTAGACATCCAGAAATTCACAGAGGAGGAAGTTTGCCGATCCAAGTCCATTACATCCTTAGCTCTTCTAGAAGAACTCTACAATAGTCATGTAAGTACAATTATTGCATGATAATGCCAACAGTAATTTTTGCAGCTAGAGTGATTGGAGTAATGGCATTCTGGGAAATTCAGTCACATTGACCAATTTATTAATTTATAATTTACTGTTTGCTTTTGAACTGAGACGAGGTTTCTGGTTTCTTATTCAGGGCTCCCATCTTCTAGATTAAAATATCCTAATAAAGGAAAACTTGTTGCTCTCTACTCAAAAACACTTCTGACACTAACTACCTGGAGTTAGTGCATATTCCACAGGTTAGGGCTCAGTCCCAATAAGATTGTACTACCCCTTTCAGTTCTCAGTTGTAAATCTGGGCCTTCTGTGTTATCTGCATAACCAGGCATAAATTGCGGTTCCCATGACCCCCTCCTTGGGTCGAGAATTTGCTAGAATGGCTCACAGAGTTCAAGTAAGTGCTTTACTTACTATATTACTGGATGTATTATGTAGGGTACAATTCAGGAACAGCCAGATGTAAGAGATGCATAGGGTAAGGAATGTGGAGAGGGGCATGGAGCTCTATGCCCTCTGCAGATGAACCACCTTCCCAACACCAGGTGTTCATCAAACCAAAAGCTCTTCAAACCCCTTTGTTTAGGGTTTTTATGAAGATTCCATCATGTAGGCTTGATTGATTAAATCATTGGTGGTTGGTGATTAGCTCAATCCCCACCCCTCTCCCCTTCCCTGAGGTAGAGGGGAGGGGGTGGAGCTGAAAGTTTTGACTCTTTAATCTCTAGGTTTGTTCCTCTGGCAACCAACTCCCACCTCATTAGCATAAACTGAGGTGTGGTTGAAAGGGATTTATTATGAATAACAAAAGATACTCCTCTCACCCCTTGCACTCAGGAAATTCCAAGGGTTTTAGGAGCTCTGTGCCAGAAACCCAGAGGAACACCAAACACATTATTATATTACATGTTATTATATTACTAATAATCGGGATTTTTTTAGCAAGTTCAAATTCAAAGCAATGGTACATGAACAGACTTGTTATAGGTATTTCCAGACTTTGATATAGAACCTAGCTTTTATTTTATTATTTAATGTTTTGTATATATTTTTCTGGGAAGTGTTTTTGTTTTTTGTTTTTTTTTTAAGATTTTATTTTTAAGTAATCTCCACCCCTAAGATGGGGCTCGAACTCAACCCCCACGATCAAGAGTCACATGCTTTATTTACTGAGCCAGCCAGGTGCCCCTCTGGAATTAACTGATATTTTTGTCTGAAAAAAAATCTCTTAAAGTAAATGTAATAGACTGTTCCTTCAAGTCCTTTGTCAAATGTCTATAGCAGTTATTGAAAAATTTTGAAGTGGCTAAGATGTATATCTGATTGACTTTTTAAAAATTAAACTTAGTATTTGAGATAACTATAGATTTGCATGCAGTAGTAAGAAATAATAGACATCATGTATATCCTTTGCCCAATGGCACCATTTTACAAAACTAGTAAAGAACTAGGATATTGACATTGATACTGTCTGGATACAGAATAGCTCCTTCAGAATAGCTCCTTTACCACAAGGATTACTTGTGTTGCACTTTTACAACTACACCCACTTCGTTTTTGCCCCACCCCCTCCTTAACCCCTAATAACCACTTGTCTCTTCTCCATTTCTACAATTTTGTCATTTCAAGAATGTTATATAAATGAGATCGTATAATATGTAATCTTCTGGGGTTGGTGTTTTTCACTTAGTCTAATGCCCTGGAGATTCAGATTGTTGAATGTGTCAATAGTTGGGTTTTTTTACTGGGGAGTATTGTTCCATTGTATGGATGTACCACAGTTTGTTTAACCATTCAATCACTGAAAACATCTGGATAGTTTTTGGCTATTATGAATAAAACTGCTGGAGACAATCACGTACAGGGTTTTGTGTGAACCTAAGTCTATTGGATAAATGCCCAGGAGTGCAATTTCTGGATCATTTGGTAGTTGTATGTTTAGTGGTTTGTTTTTGTTTCTGTTTTTGTTTTTAAGTAATCCTTTTGCCCAACATGGGGCTTGAACTCATAACCCAGAAATTAAGAGTCACACACTCTACTGACTGAGCCAGCTGGGTGCTTCTCTCTCTTTTTTGATTCTGTTTTGTTTTTCCTGCCTTATGGGTTACTTGAACACTTTTTAGAATTCTATTTTGATTTCTCTATAGTGTTTTTGTGTGTATCACTTTGAATAGCTTTTAGTGGATGCTCTGTTGATCTAAGCATTACATTGTATATACATAACGTATAGTCAGTCCATTGATTATGTCATTTTACTAGTGCTAGTGAAGTTTGAAACCTTACTTCCATTTATGTCCCTTACCTTCTCCTGTTTATGATTGTCTTAAATATTCCTCCTACAGGGGCGCCTGGGTGGCGCAGTCGGTTAAGCGTCCGACTTCAGCCAGGTCACGATCTCGCGGTCCGTGAGTTCGAGCCCCGCGTCGGGCTCTGGGCTGATGGCTCAGAGCCTGGAGCCTGTTTCTGATTCTGTGTCTCCCTCTCTCTCTGCCCCTCCCCCGTTCATGCTCTGTCTCTCTCTGTCCCAAAAATAAATAAACGTTGAAAAAAAAAATTAAAAAAAAAATATTCCTCCTACATAGACTGTGTCAGACTGTGTTCTAATTTTTGCTTCAACCATGAAACATAATTTGGAAGAAATGAAAAACCTATTGTATTTATCCATATTTTTGTTTACTATGTTCTTCTCTCCTGATGTTCCCTCCAAATTTGCATTCTTTTATTATTTCCTTTCTGTTTAAAGATCTTCCTTGGGGCCCCTGGGTGGCGCAGTCGGTTAAGCGTCCGACTCCAGCCAGGTCACGATCTCGCGGTCCGGGAGTTCGAGCCCCGCGACAGGCTCTGGGCTGATGGCTCAGAGCCTGGAGCCTGTTTCCAATTCTGTGTCTCCCTCTCTCTCTGCCCCTCCCCCGTTCATGCTCTGTCTCTCTCTGTCCCAAAAATAAATAAAATGTTGAAAAAAAAGTTAAAAAAAAAAAAAAAGATCTTCCTTTATCCATTCTTTTAGGGTAGTGGGTCTATTGGCAACAAATTCTCTTAGTTTTCCTTCCTTGTGAGAATGTCTTCATCTCTGAAGGATTATTTTGCTACTTATAGGATTCTGGGTAAATAATTTGTTTTCTTTTAGTACTGGAAAAATATTCTACCACTTTTTTAAGGATTCCATGATTTTTTTTTTTTAAGTATTCTGTGATTTCTAATGAGAAATATGCTGACATTTGAATTAGAATATTTTCCCCTATAGCAAGTTGTTATTTTCTTGGACTCCTTTCCAGATTTTTTTTAGTTTTTAGAATTTTAATAATGGTGTGTACTGTAGTGTTTTTTCTTTTCTATTTATCACGTTTGAAGTTTTCGCAGCTTATTGAACCTATAGATTTAATATAGATTTATTGTCTCTTGTCAAACTTGGGACATTTTCAGACAGGATTGTTTTTCAGCCATGATTTCTTCTAGTGCTTTTTCAGCTCTTTCCTTTTTATTTTCTCCCTGTAGGACTGTGAAGACACAAATGTTGGATTTTTTGATAGTTCCACTAGATTCATTTTTTTTCCCTCAGTCTGTTTTCTTTCTGTTATTTGGCCTGTATAATTTCTGTTTTTCTGTCTCTTGGTTCACTGTATTTTTCCCCTGTCCCCTGCTATTGAGTCTATTCCATGATTTTTAAATTTTTTTTAAAGTTTATTTATTTTGAGAGAGAGAGCGAGCGAGCAGGGAAGGGACAGAGAGAGATGGGGGGGGGGAGAGAGAGAGAGAGAGAGAGAATTCCAAGCAGGCGCCACATAGGCAGCTTGAAGCCCTATATTGGGCTTGAACTCAAGAACCATGAGATCGTGACCTGAGCTGAAATCAAAAGTCAGACGCTTAATCGACTGAACCCCAGGCACCCCATGATTTTAAAATTTCAGTTATTGTGTTTTTAGTTCTAAAATTTCCATTTGCTTTTGCTTTCATCTTCTATTTCTTTGTTGAGACTTTGTATTTTTTTATTTGATTCAAGTATGTTCATAGCTTTTCAGTGAAACATTTTTATCATGGCTGCTTTAAAATCCTTGTCATATACTCTTGATCTTGGTTGGGGTCGTGATTTCAAGCCCCACATTGGGTGTAGAGATTACTAAAAAATTTGAAAATAAACTTAAAAAAAGAAACTTTTGGAGCACCTGGGTGACTCAGTTGGTTAAGCGTCAGGTTTCGGTGCAGGTCATGATCTTACGGTTCCGGGTTTGAGCCCTGTGTAGGGCTTCGTGCTGATAGCTCAGAGCCTGGAGCCTGCTTCAGATTCTGTGTCTCCCTGTCTCTCTCCCCCTCCCCTGCTTGTGCTCTGTCTCACTCTCAAAAATAAATAAACATAAAAAATAAAAATAAAAAAACATTAAAAAATTTAAAAAAATCTTTGTTATACAATTCTAACATCTGTTTCATCCTTGGAGTTGGCATCTATTAACTGTCTTTTTTTCATTCAGTTTGAGATTTTCCTAGATTTCCTAGTTTTGATGAAACCAGAACACTTTTATATTATATTATTTAAAACTTCTGTTTAAGCTGACTTTCCTCTGACACTACTCTGATAGGGCAGGAGTGTATGCCACCTCATTGCTGCCAGGTGAGAGCTGAAATGCAGGTTACCATTCAGCCTCTATTAACACATGGGGTGGGGGCTCCTCGTTCCTGCTGGATGGGGTGGATGTCTAGGTTCCCCACATGGTCTCCACTGACATTTTATGGTGAGCACTTATTATCAACTAGCAGGGATGAAAGTCCCGTCTCTGCTTGGCTTCTCTGTTACTACCTCAGTAGGATATTGGGGTGCCTTTGCTGGCATCGGTGGGGGTTATGTAAGATCACAGTGTTTTCTGTGGTATTTGGCTAGGATAGAGTGGCTGTATATGAGTTTTCTGCATACAAGGCTTTGTCTTTCCTGTTCCTTTGGCTTTTGTTTGAGGTTTTTATGTCTGCACCCATTGGCGCTCCTGGGTCACTAGCTTCTTCAACTCCAAAGCTGGGATATGTGAGGCCAAAAGAAAATCCAGGGAACAAACTTCTGTGCTGTTCCTTGGGTCCCAAGGTGTCCAACTGGTCTACCTTTACTCCACCTTTCAGAGTCCTTATGTTTGTTTTATATATAATGTTTTAGAATTTTTAGTTGTGTGCTTTGTGGGAGGACGGAGGAAAAGTACTCCAGCTTCCCAGAAGTGAACTCCTGGTTCACATTTAAAATTATCAGGGTGCCTGCCTGGCTCAGTTGGAAGAGCATGCAACTCTTGATCTTTGAGTTGTGAGTTAGAGCCCCCCACATTGGGTGTAGAGATTACTTAACTAAAAAAAATGAACTTACTGCCTCTTGAATGTTTCAGATTTTCGTTGGGAAATATCCCAATTTGAGCACTGTTATAGTGTCCAGAAAATTTACTTGATTTTTCAATTTGTAGTAAAAAATTAAATTTTTCTTGCATACTGTAAATGTTTCAGAATTAAATAATATTGCGGGATTCCTGTTGTTTGGGACAAAAATCTTCTTTTTGAGCCTTTAATTTAAAAAATGGGAAAAGCAAGTTATGTTTCTTATATATATTAGATAACTGATCTATTTTCTTTGTTTTTAGCGTATAGTTGCAACAACATGTATGGGAATAAACCATCCAATATTTTCTCGTAAAACTTTTGATTTTTGTATTGTGGATGAAGCCTCTCAAATTAGCCAACCAGTCTGCCTAGGGCCACTTTTTTTTTCGCAAAGATTTGTGTTGGTGGGGGATCATCAGCAGCTTCCTCCCTTGGTGCTAAACCATGAAGCAAGGTAAGCAGACATTGACATTTTAATTTTAAATTAGATTCTTCCTAAGGAACCATTTCAGTATACTGATAAGCCTGAATTTGATTTGTTGACAGAGCTCTTGGCATGAGTGAAAGCTTATTCAAGAGGCTGGAACAGAATAAGAATGCTGTTGTACAATTAACTGTGCAGTACAGAATGAACAGGTATTTCTAAGAGTGTCAGCTATGAGTGATTTTTATGTTCGTGTTCATCTACCAGGACTAAAATTATTTTTGTAATTCCCTTAGTAAAATTATGTCCTTAAGTAATAAACTGACATATGAAGGAAAGCTGGAGTGTGGATCAGACAAAGTGGCCAATGCAGTGATAAACCTACCTAACTTTAAAGCTGTAAAGCTGGAACTGGAATTTTATGCTGATTATTCTGAAAATCCTTGGATGATTGGAGTATTTGAGCCAAACAATCCTGTTTGTTTTCTTAATACAGATAAGGTAAAAACAACAACAAAACCTAAGTATTTTCTTTGGTTTTTCTCCTTTTGTCCTATTGTTTGTTTGTTTATAACATTAAAAAACTGTTTTTAACGTTTTATGTATTTTTGAGAGAAACGGAGAATCAGTGGGGGGAGGGACAGAGAGAGAGGGAGACACAGAATGGGAAGCAGGCTTCAGGCTCTGAGCTGTCCGCACAGACCCTAATACAGGGCTTAAACCCATGAGCTGTAAGATCATGACCTGAGCTGAAGTATGACGCTTGCCTGACAGAGCCACCCAGGCACCTCAAGTCCTGTTATTTAAATTCTTGAGTTTTTAATAGTGAATGCTTTAATAGAACTTACCAGTTAAAACTAGTGTATTTCTTTTACTTCAACACAAAAGAATCTTCTTTCTATTGACCCAGTATCTTTGGAAGGCACTTTATTCTGGGAATTAATAGATGTCAAAATTGACTTTTAAAGTAGGAAAGCTAGAAAGTTAACCAAAAAAAAAAAAAAAGAAAGAAAAAGAAAGAAAGAAAAAAGAAAGTGAACTCAAGTGTATAATTACATTTCTTAGAAAAGAAATTGGCATTGATGTTATCAAAGGGCTGGGTTTACAAATGGAGACTTTATTTTTTTAGAGGAGTTTTGGGTTCACAGCAAAATTGAGCTTGACAGTACAGATATTTCCCAAATACCACCTCTTGCCTCCACATATGCACATAAATACCTCTTTACAAACTTGTCATTAAACCTAAATCTTCACAAGGACTTTAAATGACTTGATTCTTACTTCTAGGGACTAAGAAAAAGTTTTAACCTTGTACTTCAATAGTGTGTTTTATGTAGTGCTTCTCAGCACTTGATTTGGAAGTCTTTATATGACTTCAGATAAGAATAGTTATCAATTGTATGTATGCATATAGTATAAAATAATTATATCTTTTGTTATTATGATCAGTGGAGTCAGCTTTGTTAAAAATAGGGCCCCTCTTGCAGGGGAGCCTGGCTGTCTCAGTCTGTAGAGCATGCAGCCCTTGATCTCAGGGTCATGAGTTTGAGCCCCACATTGGGCATAGAGTTTACTTTAAAAATAAGTAAGTAAGTAAGTAAGTAAGAGGGGCGCCTGGGTGGCTCAGTCGGTTGAGCGTCTGGCTTCGGCTCAGGTCATCTCATGGTTTGTGAATTCGAGCCCCGCATCAGGCTCTGTGCTGACAGCTCAGAGCCTGGAGCCTGTTTCAGATTCTGTGTCTCCCTCTCTCTCTGCTCCTCCCCTGTTCGTGCTCTATCTCTCTCTCTGTCTCTCTGTCTGAAAAAGAAATAAACATTAAAAAAAAATTTTTTTTAATAAATAAGAATAAAAATAGGACCCCACTGTGTACCATGATGGAATTTTCATTCTCTTGGATATTGCCCTTAACATTTCAGGTTCAAGGAGTAATAAATAGGGGCAAGTGGGCTCTGGGAAATTTTTTCAGTAAACTGATTTCACAAATGATTACATTTAGAAACCTCAATTCCAATTTTTTAGTTATAATTTACAATTATTTTCCTCACCAATCATTTTTTGTTTTTGCTACTCAGTTTTTTTCTTTCTTAGCATCAAGAATCCAAATAAAATGTATTAAAAATAATCAAGATTGGGGCATTTGGGTCTCTCAGTCCATTAAGCATCCGACTTCACCTCAGGTCATGATCTCATGGTTTGTGGGTTTGAGCCCAGCATCGGGCTGTACATTGTCAGTGCAGAATTCTCTCTCTTCCCTCTCTCTCTGCCCCTCCCCCCATGTGTATGCATGCTTTCTTCTCTCTCTCTCTCTCTCTCTCTCTCTCTCTCTCAAATAAACTTTTAAAAAAATGCAAAAAAAATAAGTAAAAAATAATCAAGATTTGGTTGCCTGGCTGACTTAGCACAGCATGTAACTCTTTTTTTTTTTTTTTTTTCTTTAAGGTTTATTTACTTTTGAGAGAGAGAGTACAAGCCAGGGAGGGGCAGAGAGAGAAGGAGACAGAGGATCCAAAGTAGGCTCTGTACTGACAGCAGTGAGCCCCATGAGGGGCTCAAACTGAGGAACCATGAGATCATGACCTGAGCTGAAGTTGGATGATCAACTGACTAAGCCACCCAGGTGCCCTGAGCATGTAACTTTTGATCTCAGGGTCCTAAGTTCAAGCCCCATGTTGGGCAATGGGGCCTACTGTAATTAATAATAATAATAATAATAATAATAATAATAATGTATAATCAACGTCATCATCAAGATTACTTAAGAATTATGTAGGAACAAAATAGTCCTTGGAGAGTTTTACCAGGGATGGTAGAACCTGGGGAATGATGGGCTTCATTATTTGTATAAAAGGCAACAAGATGGTACAAAAATAGACACTCAGATCAATGGAACAGAATAGAGAACCCAGAAATGCACCCATAAATGTATGGCCAACTAATCTTTGACAAAGCAGGAAAGAATATCCAATGGAATAAAGACGGTCTCCAGCAAATGGTACTGGGAAAACTAGACAGTGATATGCAGAAAAATGGACCTGGACCACTTTGTTACACCATACACAAAAATAAACTCAAAAAAGGATGAAAGACCTAAATGTAAGACAGGAAGCCATCAAAATCCTAGAGGAAAATTCAGGCAAAAACCTCTTTGACCTCGGCCACAGAAACTTCTTACTCAGCACGTCTCTGGAGGCAAGGGAAACAAAAGCAAAAATGAACTACTGGGACCTCATCAAAATAAAAAGCTCCTACACAGCGAGGGAAACAATCAGCAAAACTAAAAGGCAAGCGACGGAATGGGAGAAGATATTTACAAATAACATTATCCAATAAAGGGTTAGTATCCAAAATCTGTAAAGAACTTCCCAAACTCAACACCCCAAAAAACAAATAATCCAGTGAAGAAATGGGCAAAATACATGAATAGACACTTCTCCAAAGAAGACATCCAGATGGCCAGCTGACACATGAGAAGATGCTCCACATCACTCATCATCAGGAAAATACAAATCAAAATCACAGTGAGATATCACCTCACCCCTGTCAGAATGGTTAACATTAACAATTCAGGCAACAACAGATGCTGGCGAGGATGCGGAGAAAGAGGATCTCTTTTGCATTGCTGGTGGGAATGCAAGCTGGTGCCGCCACTCTGGAAAACAGTATGGAGGTTCCTCAAAAAATTAAAAATAGAACTACCCTACAACCCAGCAATTGCACTACTAGGTATTTATCCAAGAGATGCAGGTACGCTGTTTCAAAGGGGCATGCACACCCCAGTGTTTATAGCAGCACTATCAACAATAGCCAAAGTATGGAAAAAGCCCAAATGTCCGTCATCTCATGAATGGATAAAGAAGATGTGGTGTATATCTATATACAATGGAGTGTTACTCAGCAACCAGAAAGAATGAACTCTTGCCATTTGCCTCTACGTGAATGGAACTAGAGGGTATTATGCAAAGCGAAATTAGTCAGTTGGAGAAAGGCAAATATCATATGACTTCACCCATATGAGGACTGTAAGATACAAAACAGATGAACATAAGGGAAGGGAAGCAAAAAGAATATAAAAACAGGGAGGGGGACAAAACATAAGAGAGTCTTAAATATAGAGAAGAAACAGGGTTGTTGGAGGGGTTGTGGGAGGAGGGATGGGCTAAATGGGTAAGGGCACTAAGGAATCTACTCCTGAAATCATTGTTGCACTATATGCTAACTAATTTGGATGTAAATTTAAAAATAAGTAAATTATAAAAGTAAAAAATAAAAGGCAACAAGAATATGGAAAGAGAACAGATATTAGGGTCAGATCTAGGTTTGAATCCTAGTGCTATGATTTATTGTGAAGTCTTGGGCAAGTTACTTATCTTTTCTAGCTTCTGATGCTTATAAACTGGGAGATAACAAAGGAAGTTATGTGAAGCCCAATGTGTGGTCAGCTTTCACAGAGATTTTAATCTGAACTGTAGGATGTTTAAGATGGGCTGCCTCTGGGTGACTTTCTGAAAGTGGCTAATGTCATTCATTGTTATTCTTTTACCTTCAACTTTTATTTTTAATTTTTTTTAGAGAGCTAGAGTGAGTGGGGGAGAGGGGGAGAAGGAGAGAGAATCCCAAACAGGCTCCATGCTGAGCACGAGTCTCAATCCCAGGACCCCTGGCATCATGACCTGAGCTGAAATCAAGAGTTGGGTGCTTAACCAACTGAGCTACCCAAGCACCCCATCTTTTACCTTCAGTTTTTAAAATGACAATATTTTTCACTGGTCTCCACAACTGGTTGCTTAGTCTCTATGGCTACCTGTGTACTGACAGTACTCTTAACCTATTTTTCTTTTTAGGTTCCAGCACCAGAACAAGTTGAAAAGGGTGGTGTGAGCAATATAACAGAAGCCAAACTAATAGTTTTCCTGACCTCAATGTTTATTAAGGTAATTTAAATTTTAATTTTGAGGGCTAATTAATATTAAAGTGAAATGCAGTATAATGTTAGAATGCAAGGAACGTAAGAATTAACGTTAATCCTTGTTCATTAAGATGCAGCCTGATTGCTTTTGTTCTGTTTTGAGAAAACTATCTAGGATATAATTTTTTATAATGGTAATTTGGGTTTCCATTTAGGTTAATTTTTTGTAACATCAGATAATTCTGATTGTGTCATGTAGGGTTGTAGTCAGTATGATCAGTATGGTTGGGGATTGGAAACTTCAATGTAAGGGATAGCAGGGTGTAATGTATTTTTTGTACTTTTTTTTTAAATGGCAGCACTGTTGTAGTGGCATGCAAACCATTATACTGCCATGAATCAATAAAAATCAAGGGAGCCATGTTTGAGGAAATTACTTAAAAATTTTGTTTAATGTTTATTCATTAAGAGACACAGAGCACAAGCAGGGGTGAGGCAGGGAAAGAGGGAGACAGAATCTGAAGCAGCCTCCAGGCTCTGAGCTGTCAGCACAGAACCCAATGTGGGGCTCAAACTCACATGAACTGTGAGATCATGACCTGAGCCGAAGTTGGATCCTTTAACCGACTGAACCACCCAGGCGCCCTGAGGAAATTATTTAATCTCAGGAAATACAGATATAGATTTAGAGCAAATTTAGCAATTGTATTTACTCCTTGCAACAAGAGGATCTGTTACAAACATTAATTGGGCACACATTTAATAAGTTTAGTAAAGCTTTAACAGAAATCAGGATTTTCATTTTCATTGTGTTTTTTTTCTGTTTAGGCTGGATGTAAACCCTCTGATATTGGTATTATTGCACCATACAGGCAGCAGTTAAAGATCATCAATGATTTATTGTCCCATTCTTCTATTGGAATGGTTGAAGTTAACACCGTAGACAAATACCAAGGAAGAGACAAAAGTATCATTCTAGTAACTTTTGTTAGAAGTAATAAAGATGGACCTGTGAGTTCATTGTATTTTCTTCTGATTTGTTTGGGACATTTTTTTCTTTTCTTTTTTTTAGGTTGTGGTAAAAATGTAATGTAAAATTTTAAATCATCACCATTTTTCAATATACAGTTCAGTGGTATTGTTTATTCATAGTGTTTTGCAACAGATCTCCAGAACTTTTTCATTTTGAGAAATTGAAACTCTATACCCATGAATAATACCCTTCCAATTCTTTGTCCCTCCAGTCTCTGGTAACCATCATTCTGCTTTCTGTCTCTGAATTTGACTGCCATAGTCACCTCATTTAAGTGGACTTGTACAGTATTTGTCCTTTTGTACTTGGTTTGTTTCATTCGGCGTGGTATTTTCGAGGTTCATCCACTGTGTAGTATGTCAGAAGTTTGTCCCTTTTTAAGGCTGAATAATATTGCATTGCATGGAAAGGGCACCTTTTGTTTGTCTGCTCATCCATCAGTGAATATTTGGGTTGCTTCCATCTTTTGGCTGTTGTGTTTGGGGCATTTTAAACATAGAGGCTTCCTTCGATATACTCTTAATTTTATATATAATTCCAGGGTTTGTTTGTTTGTTTTGTTTTGTTTTTTGCATTTTTACCTCTTTTGATTCCTGTTTCTAGATTATATGAGATACCTTCATAAGGTTCTAAAAATATATGTAGTAAAAAGTCTCCTTTCTACCAGTTCCTCTTCCACTCAGTTCTCACCTTTACAGATAATCAGAATTTTTTTTAATGTTTGTTTATTTATTTTGAGAGAGAGATAGCATGCATGCACATGTGTGGTGGTTGGGGAAGGGCAGAGAGAGAGAATCCCAAACAAGCTCCATGCTGTGAGCGCAGAGCCTGATATGGAGCTCGGACCCATGAACCATGAGATCATGGACCCAAGCTGAAGTCAGATGCTCAACCAGCCAAGCCACCCAAGTGCCCCTGTTTTTTATTTTTTAATTTTAATTTCAGTATAGTTAACATACAGTGTTATATTAGTTTCACGTTTGTGATACAGTGATTCAACAATTCTATACATTACTCAGTGCCCATGGTGATCATGTACTCCTACTTCCCTTTACCTATTTCATATATCCCTCTACCCACCTCCCCTCTGGTAACCACCAGTTTGTTTTTTAAGAGTTAACAGTCTGGTTTTTTGTTTGTCTTATTTCTTTGTATATTTGTTTTGTTTCTTAAATTCCACATATGAGTGAAATAATATAGTATTTGTCTTTCTGTGACTTATTTCACTTGACATTAGACCCTGTAGATCCATCCATGCTGTTGCAAATGGCAAGATTTCTTTCTTTTTTATGGCTCACAAGTATTCCATATGTATATATACCAATCCATTGATCTATCAGTGGGTACTTGGGCTGTTTCCATAATTTGGCTGTTGTAAATAATGCTTAATAATCATTAGGGTACAAACAAATTAGTGTTTTTGTATTCTTTGGTTAAATACCTAGTAAGTAGTGAAATTACTGGATCATATGGTAATTCTATTTTTAATTTTTTGAGGAACCTCCATTCTGGTGAGCACAGAGACTGATTCGGATCCTCTGTCTGCCCCCTCTCTCTGCCCCTCCCCTACTCATGCTCTCTCTCTCTCCCTCTCTCAAAAATAAACACTAAAAACACATATACATGAAAACATATACATATATCTATATAGATAGATATTTTGATAGATATACACATACACACAAACCATGACACTTATATACAATAAGAAACTATGCAATTGTAAGAACAGAATGAAGTCTCTTTCTGTGTATCGACATGGAAAGATCTGTAAGCTATTTTTTAAGTGAACAAAGGAAAGTCCATTAGAGTATATACATTACCTTCTGTGTAAAAAAAAGGAAATATGAATACTGATTCATATCTGTTTGCATAAAGGAATTATAGGTTACCAAAAAAAAACCCAAATTGTATACAACTCAACACCAAAAAAACCAATCCAACTAAAAAATGGGCAGAAAACAGGAATAGACATTTCTCCAAAGACATGCAGATGGCCAATAGACACATGAAAAGAACATTAATTATCAAGGAAATCAAAATCAAAATCACAATGAGTTATCACCTCACACCTGTCAGAATGGCTAAAATCAAAAACACAAGGAACAACAGGTGTTGGTGAGAATGTGGGAAAAAAGGAACCCTCATGCACTGTTGGTAGGAATGCAAACTGGTGTAGCCACTGTGGAAAAAGCAGACAGCCAGATGCAGGGCTTGAACTTACGAACCACAAGATCATGACCTGAGCTGAAGTTGGATCCTTAACCGACGAAGCTACCCAGTCAGTTTAATCATTCCTCTGAGTCTTCTGCTATTACAAGTTTTTATTGCTGTAACCAACAATGTTATAATGAGTGGATATAGCTTCAGTTCCTTAAATTATAGCTAGGATATTGCACCCAAGATAAAATATTTGTAAGTTGGTGTTGTGAACAAGTTTTTCCAACTGCCTATAGAATTTTAAATGTGTTGGTGAATCTTTTCTGCACTATATGCTTAAAGTAGGAAAATAGTTCACAACAAACTGTTCTTTGCTATAACAAACTTAAATATATAAGAAAACTCAAATAAATTGAAAATTACTTCTTTCAGCTTGGTGAACTCCTGAGAGATTGGCGACGTCTTAATGTTGCTATAACCAGAGCCAAACATAAACTGATTCTTCTGGGATGTGTACCCTCACTAAACCGCTATCCTCCTTTGGGGAAGTTACTTCATCATCTAAACTCAGAAAAATTAATATCCTTTTTGTTTTGTATATGGTCACATTTGTGCTTTGTGAGTATTTTATGTACTTGTATAATTAAAACTTAGTGTCCTGTGTTTTCTATGGGCATATTTCAAAGACCTGATTTTACAAAGGAAAGAGAGAAAACAATTGTCAGGAAGTTATTTTATTTTACTTTATTATTTTATTTTATTTTTATTTTATTTTTATTTTATTTTTATTTATTTTATTTTAGTTTAGTTTAGTTTAGTTTAGTTTATTTATTTTGAGAGAGAGACAGAGAGAGGGAGCAGGGAGGTGCAGAGACAGAGAGAAAGAATCCCAAGCAGGGTCTGCACTGTCCATGCACACAGAGCCCAACAGAGCCCAACGTGATGTTCAAACTCACAAACTGTGAGATCGTAACCTGAGCCGAAACCATGAATCAGAGGCTTAACTGACTGAGCCACCCAGGCACCCCTATTTTATTTTACTTTATCATTATTTTTTTAAGTAGGCTCCATGCCCAGTGTGGACTCCAACATGGGGCTTGAACTCACAACCCTGAGATCAAGACCTGAGTTCAGATCAGGTTTGGACACTTAATTGAGCCACCCAGGTGCCCTGTCACAGGAAGTAATTTTAAGCAAAAACTGAAATAATGAAGGTGATGGAGGAGGATGATTTGTGAAGGGAGAAAGGGAAGAAAAGGGACTTGATCTGCTGCCCTAGGAGCAGAATGCATGTTTCTTATCCCTTCTGGATCCTCTCACAATAATTTATAATTATTTTTCTTTAATCTGGAACAGAACATTAATATAAACAAAAAGGGGTGCCTGCATGGCTCAGTCAGTTAAGCATCTGGATTCTTGATTTTGACTTAGTTCATGATCTCACGATTATGAGATCCAATCTGTGAGACTGAGCTCTGAGTCAGTCCCCTCTTTTTGCCCCTCCCCTGCTCGTGCTCTCGTGTGGAAAAATTAAATTAAAAGAATTTAAAAATGGAGAATTATTCCTAGTCATATTATGGGTTATTAAGATAAATCATCTTTTAAAAAATTATATGAAGGTCTTAGGCTATGATATATAAACCTTATTGCTTAGGTACATTATTATCCATTTAGCACTTCTTTAAACCAAATTACAAAATGTTGAATAATGTCATAAATGTCTTCCTGCAATTCCATTTTGTGTTAAGTATATCTTCCTTAATTTATTTTACATCATGGATCTTCCATCAGAGGAACATGAAAGTCTTTGTCATGTATTAGGTGGTTTTCAAAGAAGATAAAACACTGTTTTCCTTGCTTTTCTTTCACTGGCATAGTGATCTTCTCTAAATATTACCTGTTATTTGTAATTTGGATATGCTGTGAAAAGTGTCTGGTTAGACTATGAAGATCACTTTTATCCCAAGGATATGAAATAATGTAAAATGTACTCTGCTCAGAGTTCCAGTTTTTTGTTTATTTATTTATTTTTTTTGGTATAATCTTTTAAACATAAAGTTCTGTCACTATGCAGAATTTAACACAGTATTGTTTCAGTATAAGTGTACCCAAAACTGAAAAGTATGTTTATACGTACTATAAGTATGTTTTTGTGTGACCTAGAAAGAGTTTGACAAATTTTTACCAGCTTTATTGATGGATTAACTCTAGGATCTGAGAAACTTTAAGACTAAAATTTCAATACTCATTTGGTTTTATAGGTTTTTGTCATATTTTGCTCATTCTTTAAGAGATTAGGGAAAGAAAATTATTTGTTTTTATTACCTAAGCACAGCCTTATGATGATGAGGACACAGGTGTGATTCTTTTCTGTGTTTTGAGATCTCTGATCCAAAGACCATTTTTCAGGATTTTTCCCCTGACTATTGCTTTTTGGTATAAGGTATATTTTTACTTTAAATCTAGTCTTTTAAACTATTAATTATAAATTTATTATTTCTCCCTAATTCCTGATTGCCCCTTAATCTCCCACTTGTTATTTTCAGTAGATTTTGATATAAAAGAAAATAATTCTTTTGAGAAGTTTTGTTTGCTGAATTGATGATAAAAAGTTTATTTTCACCTATTGTTCATATGACCCTTTGTTTTGAAACACTACTTAGTTTCTCTCTCTCTCTCTCTCTTTTTTTTTCTTGGGAATAAAGATATTTTTGTAAAATAATTGCCTCAAAATGCTTAAGTTAAGTAAATGGTGATCAATTTTAACTTTACTGTATCCATCTTCTGTGGGAGGATATCTCTCTCAAGGTTGTATTTTTTTTTTTTAATGAATGTTAAATGTGTTAAAATTGTTGCTTCTACCTCACCTCACGTGTTCCTTAAAAATTACTTGAAGTTTTTTATTAAATAAATTGTTTTCTACTGTTAGACCTTAGTATGTCAATTATTAATCCTGATACTAATTAAGTTCAGGGTAGCCCAGCATTTTTTCAGGTAGTAACAAGTGAAATGTTGATAATGTTGTAAAGCTGTATATAAATACTTCTGTAGCACAAAAATGGAAACCATTCTTTTGGCAGGGAAAGAAAAGGCTTTTTGGAGAAGGTATCTTATTAAAGTCTGGTAAAGACTGGGTAGAATTGCATAAATTGTAGACAAATCTAGATAGAGGGTACAACAAATGGGAAAAGGAAAAGAAATGTATAGGCAACAGCAAAAATAGTTTAGTATAGTTAAAAGAAACATACAAGGAAGTATTAGAGACCATGGATTACAGACCATGATTCCCAATACTGGCACATGAAAGCAATTTTAATAGGTTACAACCAGCTTTGCTTTTAAAGGAAAAGAGTGGAAAATATTAGGGTATATCACATATAAAAAAGACACAAAAGGGGTGCTGGAGTGGCTCGGTCACTTGAGCATCCGGCTCTTGATTTCGGTTTAGGTCGTGATCCAAGGGTTGTGGGATCAATCCCTGTCGGGCTCTGCACTGGGCATGGAGACTGCTTAAGATTCTCTCCCTTTTTCCCTCTGCTCCTCTCCCCTGCTCGCTTGCTCTCTCTCTCTCTCAAAAAAAAAAAAAAAAAAAAAAAAAAAGACACAAAAGTAGAACAGTAAACTCCTGTATATATATATATACTCATCACCCATATGTAATATACCCATCACCCATATGTAATGGAAGATTTTGCTGCAATATTTTCAATATTCTTTTTCTCCTTTGCCTTAGATGTTTTATTTTATTTTTTTTTTTCAACATTTATTTTTTTTGGGACAGAGAGAGACAGAGCATGAATGGGGGAGGGGCAGAGAGAGAGGGAGACACAGAATAGGAAACAGGCTCCAGGCTCTGAGCCATCAGCCCAGAGCCTGATGTGGGGCTCGAACTCACGGACCGCGAGATCGTGACCTGGCTGAAGTCGGACGCTTAACCGACTGCGCCACCCAGGCGCCCCTGCCTTAGATGTTTTAAAGCAAATTCTAGATGTCATCTAATTTCACTGCTATACTTCAGTATGTGATGAGCTTTTTAATTTTTTAAATTTTTATTATTTTTTAAAAATATGTATTTTTGAGAGAGAATGTGTGTGCATGCATCAGCGGGAATGGGGCAGAGAGAGAGGGAGATGGGCAGTCTCTGGGCTGTCCATGCAGAGCCCAACATGGGGCTCGAACTCACGAACCATGAGATCATGGCCTGAGCCGAAGTTGGATGCTCAAGCAACTGAGCCACCCAGGTGCCCAGTGATGAGCTTTTAAAAAATAGTATTTTTGTTATATGATGATATTAGTAAGCTTAAAAACCTAGATTGTTAGCTTTAGTAAATCAAGGGCTTAGAATAGATTAATATTCTACTTTAATCCTGTTAATTTAGTTTAAACATAGACACTAGGGGCGCCTGGGTGGCTCAGTCAGTTGAGCGTCCGACTTCAGCTCAGGTCATGATCTTGCAGTCTGTGAGTTCAAGCCCCATGTCGGGCTCTGTGCTGACAGCTCGGAGCCTGGAGCCTGCTTCCGATTCTGTGTCTCCCTCTCTCTCTGTCCCTTCCCCGCTCATGCTCTGTCTCTCTCTGTCTCAAAAATAAATTAAAAAAAAAAATTTTAAACATAGACACTAAATTCCAATTCTTTTCAACACAAGCAAATGTATATTTTGGAGCTTAAGAATATCTACCTCAAAGGGAGAATTTATTTGCTTGCTTTAAATAAAACTGGTCTATTGCTGAATTAAATATCTTTCCTACTTGTCACCTATAAAGTCCCTGGGGGAAAAGCAACCTAGGAAATAAAGCTCTTTTCCTTTGTTTTCATGGTTCTATAAAATAAATACTTAATTTTATATGCTTTCTCAAATGCACTTAGAATACAAATACTTCCTTCTTTACCCATCACTTGGAGAGAAGAAAAATGAACCAAGTCAGTCATATTTCAATATTTAATAGCAAGATAGAAGGGGTTAGACTTGTAATGAGTTTTAGACTCCTCGGAACACTAAAAACTTCCTGTATCTTGATATATGAAAATCAAGCCAATTTGTATTGGCTCAAATTCTGGTTCTGTCCCTTAGTTCTCTGAATAGAGAGGCAAGCTATTTAACCTTTCAGAGTTTAGTTTCATCTGCAAAATGGAGCTAATTCTATCCTCATAGAGTGGTTTTGAAAATGAAAAAGACTCTGGCCTAGGAACTGATGTATAATTACATGCACACTAATAATAGAGGGGGCATGGAAGATCAGTGGTGAAAGGATAATGGAATAGTTGTCTACACATAAGGAAAAAGTGAAATTTGATCCTGTTTCACACCATTCACTAAAATCAATTCTGGGTGCAACAACAGGCCTAAACATGAAAGATGAAGCTGTGTAACTCTTAAAAGCTATGTAACTCTTCATGACCTTGAGGTGGGGAGGATTTCTTAAGACAGTAAAGCATAAACCATAAATTCAACTACAAGAACAGTAAGAATTTATATTTATCAAAGTCTCTATACAGTGAAAATATTAGAAAATGACAATACATAATTGACACCAAACTAGTATGTAGAATATTAAGCAACATGTACAGGCCAATAAGAAAAAGGGCAAAAGAAAAATTGGCTAAAGACCTGAACAGTTTCTTTGCAAAGGATAAACTCCAAATATTAAACATGGGGGAAGTGCTCAGTATCATCAGTAAAATAATGAGATACATACAAAATAGACCCATCATACAATCGCTTACCTAGAAGATTGGCCAGAAAAGAAATTCTCACAATTCTAAGCATTAGAACGAACATAGAGCAACAGAAAAACCAAACTGCTGATACATTTTGAGAAAAGTTTTAAAAAGTTTGTCAGTAAATTTTTTTTAATGTTTATGTTTTGAGAGACCTAGAGCACAAGTGGGGGAGGAGCAGAGAGGGAGGAAGACACAGAATCCAAAGCAGGCTCCAGGTTCTGAGCTGTCAGCACAGAGCCTGATGCGGGGCTCAATCTCATGAACCGTGAGATCGTGACCTCAGCCAAAGTCAGAAGCTTAACTGAGCCATCCAGGTGCCCCAGTAAATTTTTTTTTTTAATTTTTTAAGCTTATTTATTTTTGAGAGAGAGTACGTACACATATATGAGTGGGTTAGGGAGAGAGAGAATCCCAAGTGGGCTCTGCACTGACAGCAGAGGTGGAGCTTGAACTCACAAACCCCAAGATCATGACCTGAGCCAAAATCAAGAGTCGGATGCTTAACTAACTGAGCCACCCAGACTCCCCAAGTTTGTCATTAAATTTAAAGAAAGGTATACCTTATTTATTTTGAGAGAGTGTGTGCAGAGCGGGGCTCAAACTCACCAGCCATACTCATAAACTGTGAAATCATGACCTGAGCCAAAATCAAGAGTCAGATGCTTAACCAGCTGAGCCACCTATGCGCCCCCCTATTCTTTTTTAAATTTTTTTTTTTTCAACGTTTATTTATTTTTGGGACAGAGAGAGACAGAGCATGAACGGGGGAGGGGCAGAGAGAGAGGGAGACACAGAATCGGAAACAGGCTCCAGGCTCTGAGCCATCAGCCCAGAGCCCGATGCGGGGCTCGAACTCACGGACCGCGAGATCGTGACCTGGCTGAAGTCGGACGCCTAACCGACTGCGCCACCCAGGCGCCCCTGCGCCCCCCTATTCTTAACGGTATGCCCTACTGACTCTCTTGCACATTGGCATAAGGATATATATCATACAACCTGGAAACCCTACAACCTGGAACTTGGACATGATTGATGTTGAACAAAAGAAGTGTAATAAAATTCATGTTACTCTATTTGTGAAAAGCTTACAAACAGGAAAAATAAACTACTTGGTTTAGGGGCACATATTTGCATGGTAGAAACAGCAAAGCAAGGAAATGATTCTCATAAAAGCCAGAATAGTATTTACCTAGGGGGATGATGAATGGTGGCTAGGTGAATGGTGAATGGGTCCATCCTGTGCTCACTGATCTGGTGGTAGTCACCCAGCTGTTCATTTTATAATGATTCTTTAAACTTGTAGAGAGCGAGTCACTTATGTCCAGCAATAACCAAGCAGTTAAGGGTACTGCAGCAATCAGATATTTGAGGAGACCAGCACCTGCTGACTGTACCCCAGTACAAGTCTGATAACAAGCAGAAGCAGAGGAGCTCTGCAGGAGCCGAAGACTGATTAAATTCCTTTAAAAAAGGGAGGATTGGGCCACCTGGGTGGCTCAGTTGGTTAAGCATCTGACTTCAGCTCAGGTCATGATACTGTGGTTCACAAGTTCCAGCCCTGGATGGGGCTCTCTGCTGTCAGTGTGGAGCTCGCTTTGGACCCTCTGTCCTTCTCTCTCTGCCCCTCCCCTGCTTGTGCACTCGCAAAAATAAACATTTTTAAAAAATTAAAAAGGGGCATCCGCATGGCTCAGTCGGTTAAGCATCTGACTTTGGCTGAGTCTGAGCCCCAAGTCCGGCTCTGTGCTGACAGGTCAGAGCCTGGAACCTGCTTGGGATTCTGTGTCTTCCTCCCTCTACCCCTCCCCCACTCATGCTTGGTCTGTCAAAAATAAATAAAAACATTAAATAAAAAAAGGGAGGATATTTTAGCAAACTGTCAAGACACCTCAGATACCCCTCTGTGAACACTTCAAAAAGGCAGCTGCTGCTGAAGGCTCTGTCTGATGGATCTCAGAACAAAACTGAGATCCTTCAGTGCTTGAACATAATATGTAAATGCTAAGAGGTGACCCAACAAGACTGAGGCTTTATCTCAACTGCACACCCACAGACTTCTGGTTTGGTTTGTTAACTTCCTACTGGCTGTGTTATCTTTTGTTGTGTGACTTGTAAACCCCAGTTAATCACGTGGTGAAATGTCATTGAGTTCAGAATCCTGAACTTGTTTTATAATTATGTTAATCTTGTTTTATGACTGAATAAAGCTGACATTGTGGAAAAACACAACTCGTGTTTGTATCTTTATAGCTTGCTCATGACACTGTATATATGTTTTATACTTTTTTCTCTATGTATGATTATCTCACAGTAAAGAAAATTAAAAACCAAAAGAAATAAACATAACAGAACTATACTGGCCAAGGTGTTGAAGAGAAAAACAGAGCCCCATTTTCATGAAATTTCTCGGTCTTTCTGGCTCCGCCACTGTCTTAACAATTGCTGATCTAACTAGGTAATAGCTTAAGTTTCCCAGGCTTAACCTACCCCGTCATGTGCCCATGTGGGTTTTTTTCCTCTTAAAAAAAAAATTTTTTTTTGAGTTTATTTTTGTGAGAGAGAGAGACAGAGTGTGAACACGGCAGGGGCAGAGAGCGAGGAAGACAGAATCTGAAGCAGGCTCCAGGCTCTGAGCGATCAGAATAGATCCCGATGCGGGGCTTGAACTCACAAACAGTGAAATCATGACCTGAGCCAAGGTCGGATACCTAACCGACTGAGCCACCCAGGTGCCCCCTTAAATGAGAAACAGGTAGCTTTATCTCTATACCTCTGTCCCTTGATTAGTGTGGCCCTTCCCCCTGCCGGTGTATTTACTAGTTTAAAAGTCGTTTTGGGGCTGCTTAGTTGCAGCAGATTTCTGCCTACTGTTAACTGCTTCAGATTTTCTAAATTCTTCTGCTCCCCTGAGTTTGAGAAGAGTGAAGGGAAGCGGTCAGGTGTGTCAGATGAACCCCGCCCCCGTGTGGATGAAAACGTTTGCACGTGGCTCGCACCCTTTGGCAAAGCGGCCCCAGCGCGCCAGCGAAGCCCCCGGGTGAGAGACTGGTGGTCCGGCCGGTGACCGGCCTCAGGCTCCTCACACGCGAGGTCACCTTCACGCTCCTCTTTCTTCTCCTTCCGGTCCGACTGGACGCGAGGAGGCCTGGCGAGGGCGGGTTTCTCTCCCGCCGGTTGCAGGCCCCGCGGCCCCCCACTCGCGGCGCCGCGGGACCGCCCGGGCGTCCTCCCGCCGCCGGGAGCGCTGTGGGCCGCGGCAGGCCTGGTGGCAGACGCCGTGGCGGCCGCCGCGCGCCTGAAGGAATCTGCTGGCGGGGCCCAGGGCGTCCCCGCCCGAGACCGCGCCGCCGTCGCCGCCATGGGTAAGGGGAGCGGACCGAGAGCGGACCCTGGGCTCTCCGTCCTAGGACGCGGCCGGGCGAGGAGGACCCGTGGTGATAGGCACCGAGGCCTCGGGTCGCCACTGGGGCCCGAGTCCGGGCCTGGACCTGGGCGGGGGCAGCCGGGGACTCGGGGGCGCCGGGGATCGCCATGGCAACGCGCGGCCGCCCCTTGTTCCCTTCCGACCCCGCCCGGGTTCTAGGGCCTAATGGCCGAGGGCTCCTTGTCTGACGACTTCCAAGGGGCGAAGCCAGGGTCGGCCAGGGGGCCGCTCCCGGGTCGGTGGAACAGCCGCGGACGGGCGATGACTTTTCAGGTTTGGGGGTGGCGGAGGGAAGACGCGTCTCAGGTTTTGGCTTGGGTGCCCGACGCCAAGGGCGGGAGAGGTGCAGCGATGCCGCGCAGGACCCCGGGTGAGCCCTCCGTGGGGAACCTGGGGGCGCCCCGAGCCCTTTGGGCAGCCTTACTGCAGGGAGGCAGGGAGGGGACTCTGGGCCCGGGCAAGATGAGGGGACTGGCTCTTGGCCTTGTTGGGGCTGCGAAGAGCCGGACACATCTTCGAGCCCGGGCGGGGCGCGGTCGGCGTGTAAACGCTCCCGGGCGAGGAAGCTGCGGGCGCGGAGCATGGACCTGCCTCGGAGCAGCTGTAAAGGCGCCTTTTGTCTGCTTGTCCCTTCACAAGTTACGGATCGTGATCCACACTGTTAAGAAAAATGAGAATTGGTACAGATTATGAAACATCAAGTGGTTTCCGAAAAATGAGGGAATCCTACCACGATGCAGATTTGAAGGAATGATGTGTGTGCAGATTTTCCACCAGTTAGCTTGGTCATAGCTGTTGTGGGTGTTTGCATTTTTAGTTGCTTAGAATTCTGACTCAGGTTTCACCCTTAGCTCAGAACTTGAATACTGGATCATTGGAAACCCTGGACTTTTGCTCAGTAGAGGAGGAACCGACACTTGGTTCACTTGGACTAGTAGATTTGCCAGAGATTATGAAAGGTTATACTAAGTGCTTTCATTTTTCTGCACTTCATTTTGTCATCTGTGTTGGCTGTAAATATTCCTGCCTGTCACAACAGTGGTGAGAATAGGGGGAAACATCTGAATTTCTAAATTAAGAATAAAATTTGTGGGGAAGAAAAAGAGTTTTGTGATATGAATATATCAATTAAAAATCAGTTTTTTTTTTTTTAAATATATCTGTTAACTTAGTTTTTGACAATCAGCTGTGTGGAAGGGCAGGAAACTTAAATGTGAAATAAGGACTCTGCTTTTATTTCCTCTGGGAAAATAAAGGAGTCATGAAATACAGAACTACAGTAGCAATGAAAAAACAAGATGGAAAGAGGACTAAAATGAAAGAATTGAATGGCTTTGCCTGTATCCCCTTATTTGTCCAGTTGTTTTTATTTACCTGTCATATTTATAGATGATACTGTAATTTTAAAATTGTAATTGCCTTTTATTGCCAGTTCTGAACATTTTTTGCCTTGAGATTCATCCTTGGACTACTGCTGTCCACCTTTTGCATGAGACTCTTAAATATGTTATTACTCCAATCTTAGCTCCAGAAGTCATTAAAAAAAAAAAAATCAAAATTCATTCTCCCTGAAGAGGTACCACAAAAAGTAAAATAAATACCAGAAAATAACAAATTTGCACGGTCTTGAGAATAATCCATAAACTGTGTCTTGGATAGGCATGGTAATGTTCTATGGTGTGTGTGAGAGACAAAAAAAAAAAAGCGTGGGTTAGTTAGGGAGACTAATTTGTCAACCAGAGAAAAACAGCATTGTTCATTTTACAGCAGAATGAAAGGGTTTATATATTTTTCAATGTCATGTCTTGCAAATGATGATGGACTCCTTTCTTGTGCTTTCAGCTACAAAAGACCCCACAGCTGTAGAGAGAGCAAACTTGTTAAACATGGCTAAGTTGAGTATCAAAGGACTCATTGAATCTGCTCTGAGCTTTGGCCGCACTTTGGATTCTGACTATCCCCCCTTGCAGCAGTTCTTTGTTGTTATGGAACATTGTCTGAAACATGGTCTTAAAGGTATCATGAGATTAAAAAAAAAAACCTAATTAATTTATAATCCCCTTGTTCCATCTTAAACATCCTGGAAAATGTGATATTTGTTGAGGTCATAATTATTGTTACTTTACATTTGAAAAATACTGGGTGGGTTGGTTTTGGGAGAAAACAGCCTACTGCTTTATGTTTTCTTAAATAAGTTGTCTTTGGAAAATGCCTACTTAGGGGCTCCTTGGTGTCTCATTTGGTTAAGCATCTGACTCTTGGTTTTGGCTCCGGTTCATTAGATCGAGCCCACATTGGAGCCTGTTTGGGAATCTCTCTCTACCTCTTTCTGGCCCTGCCCTGCTCTGCTCATTCTCTCTCAAAATTAAAAAAAAAAAAAAAAAAAAATCTGCCTACTTAGTGTTTTGTAAAAACATTTTCCATTTCCTCCCCCCCACCCCCCACATATTCTGAAGTGATTTGTTTTCTAGGGGAATTATAGAGTTACTTAAAAAATTTTAAGCTTAAAACAATGTTAAAATTAAAAAAAAAATTAAGCTTAGTGATCCCAATATGAAGTCTTATTGCTAGTTTCAGCCCTATTGAACAAATACATTAAAATAGTTGATTGCTGGGGCATCTGGGTGGCTCAGTCGGTTAAGAGTCCCAGTTAGGCTCAGGTCATGATCTTGTGGTCTGTCAGTTCAAGCCCCATGTTGGGCTCTGTGCTGACAGCTCAGAGCCTGGAGCCTGCTTCAGATTCTGTGTCTCCCTCTCTCTCTGCCTCTTCCCCACTCATGCTGTCTCTCTCTCAAAAATAGACATTAAAAAATTTTTTTTAAAAATAGTTGATTGTTGAAATATAAACCTCCTTGGGACCCTGGAAGAGATCTAGAAAGATTTTCTTCTGGATTGGGTTATCGTAGAAATGTGAGTGTTCCCTGGAAATGATGATAATAGTGGATATTGTATTCTTCTACACAGTTGAATTTATTGTTACTTGTGAAATGTTTATATTATATTTAGTTATTTAATATACATTGTGTAATAACTATTCTTTTACTTATTGTATTAACAGTTGTTGGTAGTTTTGGTCTCTACTTCTTTTGATCAGCTGTGTAGGGGCTCTGTGAGTAAGAGTTTATACCCAAGTGACTATTATAATGCAAAAGAAGTGACTATTATAATGCAAAAGAAACTTGCCTGGTTCCTTGTTGGTATAGTATGAACCTGGTTAAGTTGGGCAGACCTAGAAGTTCTGACTAAGGGGCAGGAAAGTGAGGATCAATGTAAACAGCAAAAGAGCTTTACATAAAATTGAGAAGGAGCCTTGACATCGAAATTTGAGACTCTATGTGATGTTATTAAAGTACTAATTTCTTTTTTTAATTAAAAATTTTTATTGAGATATAATTAACATTATTTTCAGGTATACAACATAATATGATATTTTTATGTATTGTGAAATGATCACCACAATATGGTGATATCCATCACCATACATAGTTACAATTTTTTTCTTTTGATGAACTTTTAATATTTACTCTCTTAGCAACTTTCAAATATATGACAGTATTATTGTAGTCATCATGCTGTACATTACATCCTTATGGCTTACTTATTTTATAACTGGAAGTTTATACCTTTTGACTACCTTTACCCATTTCCTCTGCCTCCACTCTCTGCCTCTGGCAACCACCACTCTGTTCTGGTTTTTATTTTGTTTTTTTTAGATTCCACTTTCTCTTCAATTGAGGATGAAGTAATTTTTTTTTATTTTATTTATTTTGAGAGAGAGAGAGAGTGTGCACACAGGTGCATGCGGTGGGAGGGGCAGAGAGAGAGGGAGAGACAGAATCCCAGGACTCCATGCAGGGCTTGATCTCACAAATTGAGATCTTGACCTGAGCTGAAACCAACAGCTGGATGTTCAACCCACTGAGCCACCCAGGTGCTCTGAAAACAAAGTAATCTTAAAAATTGTGTAAAGAATAGTGAAATCTACTCTTTTTGTACATGAACCAAACAACATAGAAGCACATAGAACAAAAACTGTTTCCTTCATTCTCTTCCTTGTCTATTCCTTGTCATTGTTCTAGCTCTTTTCTGTTGTTTTTTTTTTCTTTTACTGTATATAGAATTATGCTATAAGTATTATTCTGTGACTTTGTTTTAAAAGATTGGTGATACGGTTTGGAGATCTTTCCATTTACATAGAGATCTTTATCACATTTTTAATGGCTCTGTAAAGTTTCATAGTATATGTATACCATAACTTAATTAACTGTCCTCCTCTTAGTGTACCCTTAGGTTGCTTCCAGTTTTTTACTATTAATATTGTGTTGGGGCTCCTGGGTGGCTCAGGTGGTTAAGCTTATGACTTTTGATTTTGGCTCAGTTCTCACAGATCTCACAGTTCATGGGTTTGAGCCCCATGTTGGGCTTTGCACTGACATCGCGGAGCCTTCTTGGGACTCTCTCTCCTTCCCTCTCTTTCTGACCCTTCCCCACTTGTATGTTCTCTCTCTCTCTCAAAATAAATAAAGTTAAAAAAAATTGTACTGTAAGTACATTGTTGGGTACGTGTGTTTGTATACTTGCTCTCTTTAGGAGAGGATTCCTAGGAGTAGAATTACTGGGTCAAAGGATATAGGCAACTGGCCTCTATGAAGGCTTCACTGATTTATCAAACATCATATTTTTTCCTACTCTTAATATTATCTGTCTCTAAATACTTCTTTCAATACATCAAGAAGCCACCAATCTGATCTAACACCTTGAGTTTAAAAAGAATTGTTTTTTTAAATGTTTACTTAGTTTTGAGAGAGAGTTGGAGCATGAGTGGGGGAGGGGCAGAGAGAGAGAGAGAGAGGGAGGCACAGAATCCCAAGCAGGTTCCAGGCTCTGAGCTGACAGCACAGAGCTTGACGCAGGGCTCCAACCCATAAACTGCGAGATCATGACCTGAGCCCATGTCGGACGCTTAACCAACTGAGCCACCCAAGGCACTCCTAACACCTTGAGCTTTAATTTGCTTTTCGACAAACTTTTATTTAAAAAAAATAGCAGTGACAAAAACCTTTATTTTCTCCCATGCTGCAGAAATGGAATTTGCAAAGTGATGGCCAAATAGTTAAATTTTAAACTCTTCTTTCCTTTTTTTTTTTTTTTTAAATAATTTATTTTTGAGAGAGAGAGAGGGAGAGAAAGAGAGCAAGTCGGGGAGGGGCAGAGAGAGAGGGAGAGAGAGGATCCCAAGCAGGTTCCGCACTGTCAGTGCAGAGCTGTCGTGGAACTGTGAGATCATGATCTGGGCTGAAATCAAGATTCTCATGCTTAACCCACTAAGCCATCCAGGTATACCTAAACTCTTTTCTGAATTTATTTGCCTTTACTTCACAAAATATCAGGAGGCATGTCCTAACAGTCATAGGCTTGTCTTGATGAATCAATGTGAAGCTACTTTGTGCTGATTTTTTCCCCCGAAAGGAAAAATTGCTTATCTTGGTGATTGTCCTTGGTTAGTGCATATGATAATCACCCTTGATCTGCAGGAGATCTGATCAGTACTAAAAAAGAAATATGTAGTGATTTCATAGTTTTATATTACTCAATTCTCACACCTTTTATGTTAAAAGTAAAATAACTACTTATTTGTCTTTGGTTTATTTAATAAGCTGATAAAGATCACCCTGCTAGGGCTGCCAAACTTCTTTATTTTGATACTGGTAAAGAATAATCCCAGTTATTTTTTTACTTTAATTACCTGCCTGCATATTTCTCATAGGGAAGAATGGCCAAGATGCATATTTCTGATAAGGAAAAATATCAGGATCCTGATAAATAGGTTTCTGATCAGTAGGGCTGTGTAGTGATAAGAGAGGAAAGGACGTTGAAACTAAATATTTAAAAGGAAGTTATTACAATTTTATATGTTGAAGTTGTATGCATTATATGTACTTTTTTTTTTCAGTAAGAAAATCATTTTTGAGTTATAACAAAACTATCTGGGGCCCCTTGGAACTGGTGGAAAAGCTGTACCCAGAAGCAGAGGAAATAGGAGCCAGTGTCCGGGATTTACCTGGTCTCAAGTAAGTAATCTTATTACTTGTTCATTTCTGACCACAAAAGAATATTTACTGTTTCTTAAAAGTACCTTACACTCTATTATCTTCTCTTAGCTATAAGTAGCCTTTTTGCATTCTCTCTTAATAAAATTCTATTCTTTCTATTTGGCTTAGCTCAAATTTCATTTCCTTTATGAACTTTCTCTTAGCCTCTTCGGTTTTTTTTAAGGTTTATTTTTGAGAGAGAGAGACAGAGCGCAAGTCGGGGAGGGGCAGAGAGAAAGGGGGAGACATAGAATCCAAAGCAGGCTCCAAGCTCTGAGCTGTTAGCACAGAGCCTGATGTGGGCTCGAACCCACAATCCATGAGATCATGACCTGAACCAAAGTCTGACACTTAACTGAGCCACCCAGGTGCCCCCTGTTTTAGCCCCTTCAGTAAGAACTAACTGCTTTTCCATTTATACCCTATCACTGTATTCACTCCTTTATTCTGTGACTTCAATTCTGCATTGTATTGCAGGAAACTGTAGGTCCCTTTAAAATAAGATGTGTCGGGGCGCCTGGGTGGCTCAGTCGGTTGAGCGGCCGACTTCAGCTCAGGTCATGATCTTGCGGCCCGTGAGTTCGAGCCCTGCGTCAGGCTCTGTGCTGACAGCTCAGAGCCTGGAGCCTGTTTCAGATTCTGTGTCTCCCTCTCTCTGACCCTCCCCCCTTCATGCTCTTTCTCTGTCTCAAAAATAAATAAACGTTAAAAAAAATTAAAATAAAATAAGATGTGTCAATTATGCATTTCTGTTTCCTGAGTGTTAAGCTAGTTTGCAGGAGTAAGCTAGTCGGCAGCAAGTAACTATTTGCTGAAGCCTGATTTAGGTTAAATCCAGGGCATAGGCTCAGGAGATTTGAATTCTCATATAAGACATTTATATATATGGGACTGGTGCAAATTACTTTTTTTCTCTGAAAATTGGGATGTATAGTGTCATGTGCCCATTTCACCAAACAAATATATATAATATGTTGTAAACGTTGCGTTTTCTGTCAGATTATCAGTGTACTTTCTCTTAGCTTTATAATTGAGAGTTTTACGTGTTACAGGGAATATGGTAGGGTTTTCTGGCTGTTAACACAACATCCAAATATTTCCAAGTTGTAGTTAATTGAATGATAAAGTAAATGGCTACTGTTTATTAAGCACTGTATCAGGGTAATAAAATGATTGTTTTCCATGAATTGTCTCATTTAGCGCTTACTTCAGTTTTACAGGGTAGAGATTATTATAATAATTACATAAATGCGAAAAATAAAGGTCAGAGAAGTTATAGTTAATACATGGCAGAGTGAGGATTCAAACTCAGTTTTTATTTTTATTCTTATTTATTATCATTATTATTTTTTGTAAGTAATCTCTATACTCAGTGTGGGGCTTGAACTCATGCTGAGATCAAGAGTCACATGCTGTATCAACTGAGCCAGCCTGGTGCCCCTCAAACTCAGGTTTTAGAGTTAAATAGCAAGTGATGTTCACACTTGATGTATCTTATAATGATATATTAAGAAGGATAGTGATTTTCAGCAAAGATAGAAGAAAAAGGGAATTATAAGTCTCAAAAAGAGAAGTATAAGCAGGGGTGCCTGGCTGGCTCTTGATCTTGGGGTTGTGAGTTCATGCCCCACATTGGGTGTAGAGATTATTTAAAAATAAAATCTTAGAAATACACAATTTGGTTATTTTAATATGAAAATACATGTTCATATTGTTTTTAAAAAGCCTAACTCTACAAGAGTAAAAAATGTTTTCTGAAGAATGGTATTCATTAAAATGCTAAACCATAAAAATCTCATTAGCTCTTTGTTGTGAAGATTAATTTTCCTCCCATAATACCTGCTGAAACATTTTTTTTTTTTATTTTTTAAAGTTTTTTTTTTTCAATGTTTATTTATTTTTGGGACAGAGAGAGACAGAGCATGAACGGGCGAGGGGCAGAGAGAGAGGGAGACACAGAATCAGAAACAGGCTCCAGGCTCTGAGCCATCAGCCCAGAGCCTGACGCGGGGCTCGAACTCCCGGACCGCGAGATCGTGACCTGGCTGAAGTCGGACGCTTAACCGACTGCGCCACCCAGGCGCCCCTGAAACATTCTTTGTATAAGAAAACATAAAAGTGTGAATGATATCTTTCTCTTTAAGAAACCATACATATTCTGTAAAATTTGCTTTTACTTTTACTAAATGATAGAACTTGGATAAGATGCGTGAGATTGAATTTTTTATGGACAACTGGATAGAGAAACATTTGAAAAATAACAAGCAGCCTGGTGATTTCTCTTTAATTAATTACCAGCTCAATGCCTTTTTTTTTTTTTTTTTTTTTTTTTTTTAAGCTCAGTGCCTTCTTTGTTATGATTTTTAAAATTCAGATATGATGTCAGTTACTTTTGTTTTTTAATGTTTATTTTTGAGAGGGAAAGAGCATGTGTGAAGGGGAGGGGCAGAGAAAGAATTTCAAGCAGGCTCCTCACTGTCAGTGCAGAGCTGGATGTGAGGCTTGAACTCATGAACCCTGAGATCATGACCTGAGCTGAAATCAAGAATCGGATGCTCAACTGACTGAGCCACCCAGGCATCCCATACTGTCAGTTACTTTTTGAAGGCATTATACTGCCTTATTTGATGCATTTTGTATATTCATCTTTTATTATTATTATTATTACTACTATTTTTTAAGTAACCTCTATGCCCAGTGTGGCTCTTGAACTACTCTTGAACTACCTGTACTGATTAAGCCAGCCAGGAGCTCCTTGCATATTCATCTTTAGAGGGTTAGGTCTGTTTGGACAAAATATTTCTTATAGAAATAGCCTCACTATTCAGAGTCCTTTCTCCTAAGGCATAAAATGTTACCTAGATGTCTTGCAGGTGCAGGTTTACCATAGAGACTTAAATAGCTCCCAGGGATTAGATTGCATGCTCAAAGAGCTAGCTTAAAACTGTAGACACAAAGATGAAACCATGATAAATTGCAGTTTTTATTTATTAATATGTACCTCAACAGAAATAGTATAATAGACTACATATTCTATAAGGGTTGGAACAGTTTTCTGACCAGTTCGTTTTGCTTTTTAGGACCCCCCTGGGTCGTGCAAGAGCATGGCTTCGATTAGCCCTCATGCAAAAAAAAATGGCTGATTACCTGCGTTGCTTAATTATTCAAAGGGATCTCCTAAGGTTAGTACCATACCATTATATCATGTTCATTTTCATTTTAAAAATTTCATTTATATCCTATTTTCCAAAGAGAATTAAAGATGTGGTACAAAAGGAGACACAAATACAATAAGATGGTATAAAATAAAAGAAGAGCAACATGAGAGAGAAAATCATGGTAAGGACATAACACGGATCAGGAACTAGCCTAAAAAATGAGTACCATAAGCTTTGTTTTGGCTGATAAGCAGGAAATTTATTTATGTGTTATATTTGTAAGTTAGTTTCATTTTTTTTTCTAAATTAGAGTTAATTCTATGAATAAAAATTCGTATTGGGATTTGGAACTTTAATTCAAGAGGTTTCTTTTTACATACTAAACTACTGTTTCACCTGTGTTGTGGGCACTTTTTAAACTGTCAGTTTAAATTGAAGGCCATATATTTAAAAAAAAAATTTTTTTTAATGTTTATTTTTGACAGAGAGAGAGAGGGGGAGAGAGAGAGAGAGAGAGAGAGAGAGAGAGAGAGAGAATGAGTGGGGGAGGGGCAGAAACAGAAGGAGACAAAGAATCCAAAGCAGGCTCCAGGCTCTGAGCTCTCAGCACAGAGCCTGACGGGGCTCGAACCCATGGACTGCGAGACCATGACCTGAGCCGAAGTCGGATGCTCAACTGACTGAGCCACCCAGGTGCCCCGAAGGCCATATATTTTTAAGCAGACTTTGAAAATTTCAAAGTAAGATAATCAGTTGTCAAAGGGAGCAGCCCATGGCTGTCCCTCCATTTGCACTTCTTCTCTTGGAGTGCCTCTCTAATGTTTTGGAGAATCTGGTCATTTCTTTTTTAATGTTTATTTATTTTGAAAGAGAGAAAGAGACTGTGTATGAGCAGGGGGAGGGGGAGAGAGGGAGGAGAGTGAGAATCCCAAGCAGACTCCACACTGTCAGCATGGAGCCCCAATGTGGAGCTTTATCTCACGAACTGTGAGATCATGACATAAGCCAAAATCAAGAGTTGGATGCTTAACGAACTGAGCTACCCAGGTGCCCCAAATCTGGTCATTTTTGGTTTTACTTATGACTCTGGTTATACATCTTGGTTTTTCCCATTTGTTAAATGAGAATGACCATACTTTAAGCATCAGCAATTTCTCAATAATATTCTGAAGGTCAATGAAAGTGATTAAATACTGTAAATGGGACTTCTTGAGGAAGGCATGAGGCCATGGTAATTAGTTCCATGAATACATAATTGTCAAGTCTTAGTTTTTAGATTGTCCTATTTCTTTCACAAGTCCTTTGTTTGAACATTTTTTAGTATATAGATATCCATAAGTATCTTTAGTTGATGATTATTAAGAACACTTGCAATGTACATATCAAATGTTGATTTGAACATGGGCTTTGAAATGTTTCATATATCATTACCTACTGTCCCAAGACTCTTAATAAATCCTAGGCTTGAAAAGTCAACTCTGACAAGTATTGTAATCAGATCAGTAATAGTCACTATGTCTTCTGAGAGTCACAGACATTCCAGACCTCAGTGATGCCTCTTTTTCTTTTGATATATATTTCTTTGCTTCTCTTTTCTTTCTCTGTCTCAAAATTCTTTTTTCTCTTTTCTCTTTCCCATTCTTTTGCGTTGTCTATATAGACACTAATATTTCAAAATGTTTGTTATTCACATCTAGAAAAGCTGATTTGAAGAGACCTAATTTGTATGGATTTCATGTTTATATTACTGGGCTGAGATTTTAAATTTATGTTTGAAAGAAATTTGTGTTTTAAGCTTTTTATTTTGATTTCCACAGTGAATTTTATGAGTATCATGCACTAATGATGGAAGAAGAAGGAGCAGTGATTGTTGGGCTGCTGGTTGGCCTGAATGTGATAGATGCTAATCTCTGTGTAAAGGGAGAAGATTTAGACTCACAAGTAAGTGAAAGTGACCAAAACCAAATGCAGAGAGTTTTTAGTTTGTGCTGTTCCTCTTGGATCCAGTTTACAACTCTAAATTGTAAACAGTGCTATTAAACATGAAAGGAAACTTAAGAGTGAAATTCAGTTGCATGTTAAATGTACTTCTAATATTTCTCCCCTTTAAATAAAAATAACATTATTTACTTTAGGTTGGAGTGATTGATTTTTCCATGTATTTAAAGAATGAAGAAGATATTGGAAATAAAGAAAGGTACGATTTTCCTAAGTTATTTCACATGTTGTATTTTCTGTGGAGCTCTTTACAAATCACCATGGGGTCCATCTACTGATAATATAGTTTTTATTTACTTTTTTGTGCATAGTTCCTGCTTTATTTTGTTTTGCTTCCATATAAAAGTTTCACAAAGCAAAAATCACTTAGAAGGAGGCTTTAATACGAGGTATGACTTTTGGTCACACCTGTTCTTGAGACCTATTTTAATAATCAGCTGTTTTTTGTGGTAAAAGAGATGAAAACTTATTCACAAGTTTACAAATGCTGGTTCATTTCAAGATCCAGTGTTTAAATTTAAAATACACTCATTCCAGCTAAGAGAAAGGATAACTATGTAGCATAATAGCTGTGCTAATTATTGCTACAGTTGGAGTCCTATCACAAATGTATCAAAATAATATATACACCTTAAATTTATAGTTATATCAAGTATATTTCAATAAAAAATATACTGATGCAAAAGAAATTCTTAAAAAAATTTTTTTTTAACATTATTTTTGAGACAGAGAGAGAGAATGAGTGGGGGAGGGAGAGAGGGAGACACAGAATCCGAAGCAGACTCTAGGCTGTGAGCTGTCAGCACAGAGCTCCATGTGGGCTCAAACCCAGGAACTGTGAGATCATGACCTGAGCCGAAGTTGGACGCTTAACCAACTGAGCCACCCAGGCACCCCGTCTTTTTTTTTTTTTTTTAATGTTTATTTTATTTTTGAGAGAGAGAGAGAGAGAGAGAGAGAGAGACTGGGCATGAGTGGGGGAGGGGCAGAGAGTGAGGAAGACACAGAATCTGAAGCAGGCTTCAGGCTCTGAGCTGTCAGCACAGAGCCTGACAAGGGGCCAGAACTCATGAACTGCCAGATCATGACCTGAGTGGAAGTCAGCACTTAACTGACTGAGCCTCACAGGAGCCCTGATGCAAAAAGAATTCTTAAATATATTTTTTAATGGTATTGTTAAATAGATTACTTGTTAGTACTAGATTTTTTTTTTTTTAAATTTTTTTTTTTTTCAACGTTTATTTATTTTTGGGACAGAGAGAGACAGAGCATGAACGGGGGAGGAGCAGAGAGAGAGGGAGACACAGAATCGGAAACAGGCTCCAGGCTCTGAGCCATCAGCCCAGAGCCTGACGCGGGGCTCGAACTCACGGACCGCGAGATCGTGACCTGGCTGAAGTCGGACGCTTAACCGACTGCGCCACCCAGGCGCCCTGTTAGTACTAGATTTAATAAAGGTTATAATTAGTACACCGTTTACTGCCTCCTTAATGTAAAAATGTTGAATTTTATTTTAAAAGTAAGATAATGTGGGGTGCCTGGGTAGCTCAGTCTGTTGAGCATCCAACTTAAATGATCTCGGGGTTTGTGGGTTGGAGCTGCATGTTAGGCTCTGTGCTGACGGCTGAGAGCCTGTAGCCTGCTTCAGATTCTGTGTCTCCCTTTCTCTCCGCCCCTCCTCTGCTCATACCTTATCTCTTCAAAAAATTAATAAAAATGTTAAAAAAATTTTTAAAAATGAAAGCAAGATAATTTTTTTGCCATTATGTTTTACAACAGTTTTAGGTGATGTAGATACTTGTTTGGTCATCCATTGAACACCTTTTCAACTGACACAAAACTACTTTTCCCCATCTTTAGGAATGTTCAAATTGCTGCCATATTAGACCAGAAGAATTATGTTGAAGAATTAAACAGACAACTGAAGTAAGTATTATGTATACTTGAATACTTCGTACATTTGTGACTATTGTCTTAGGGGTTTTCTTCATCCTTTTTAGGTCAGCTTTACCCTATTCCTTCCTACTAAACATCTTTGAGAATGGGTTGAGGGAATAGAGAGTGGAAATTAAGAATACAGAGAAATCTTGGAGATAATTAATTTTCAACAAAAAATGAGAGTCAGATTTTCAAATAGGACCTTGAGAGAATTTAAAGATAGAATTTCTGAAGAGAGGTAAAAAAAAAAAAAAAAAGGATACAATTTCAGGGGCATCTAGGTGGCTCAGTTGGTTAAGTGTCCCACTCTTTAAAAAAAAAAAAAAAATTAAGTTTATTTATTTATTTTGAGAGAGGGCACATAGGGTGTGGGGAGGAACAGAGAGAGAGAAAGAGAGGGAGAGAGAGAGAATCCCAGGCAGACTCTGGAGTATCAGCACAAAGCCTAGTGCGGGGCTCGAATCATGAACTGTGAGATCATGACCTGAGGTGAAATCAAGAGTCAGTCATTCAACCACCCAAGCCACCCAGGCACCCTTAAGTGTCCCACTCTTGATTTTGGTTCAGGTCATGATCTCACAGTTTGTGAGTTTGAGCCCCACATCTGCACTGTCAGTGCAGAGCCTGCTTGGGATTTTCTCAAGGGGCACTCTCTTCCCCCATCCCTAGACATGGACAGGCTCGCTCTCTTTCTCTCTCTCAAGACAAATAAGTAAACTTAAAAAAAAAAAAATTCAATTTCAAACTTATCCCTGTACCCTTGAGAAAAAAAGGCTAGATATAGTGGAAGTTTATATCATTTTCATGATTCGAAAATTCATTTTTCCTACTTCAACAAGCTTCATGTGTAAATGTGGCTGTTGCCTCCCATGGTGGAATTTTTTTCCTTACAGTGTCACCTGGGCATTGAAGCTGTCAGTGAATACTCTGGGAAGAATTTCAGAGATCTGAATGTAAAATAGTATAGTGCAGTTCTGTCTAATAGAAGTATAATGTGAGTTGTTATACAGATAATTTAAAATTCTAGTAACCATATTAAAAGAAACTTGAAATTATTTTAGAACTATATTTTATTCAATCCAGTATATACCCAAAATATTATCATTCAGTATAAAAACTTTCCATGAGATACCTTATATTCTTTTTTGTATTGTCTTCACAATCCAATGTGTATTTTACACTTAACAACACATTTCATTTTGGACAAAATAGCATAGGTATAGTGAGGAATCTTTGATATGTAGTTAGAAATGGACTGTTCCCATTAATTAAAATGAGTAGCAAAAATGGCAATCTTTGGGTGATGGTATTATGAATAATTTTTTATACTTTTATGATTTTCTAAGTTTCAGTAAGCATAAAATATAATTAAACATTTTCCCATTAGAAGAAGAAACTAAAGCTGTAATTCTTGCTTTCTCTGTGAAGTTGGATAGGAAAGATCTTCTATTTGTGCCTTTTTTTAAAGGAGTTTTAATGTTCATACGAAATATGTGTGTATGTATGTGTATTTAGTAATTTATATTTCTGAGATTGAGATTATATTTCCAAATGCAACTTTGTATTCCTTATTTATTTAATTTTAAACCTTTATTCCCTTTTGGGAGCAGGTAATGTATTCACATAGTTTAAACTTCAAAAAACACACACAAAAAAAGTCTTCCTTTCACCTGATCAACTACCTGGTTTCCCTTTTCAGGAATCATTAATAAGTTCTTGTGTATGCTTCCAGAGATACTTTATACAAATAGACAAGAATATGAATATATATTCTTAAAGTTCTCACCTTCCTCTCTTTTTTTTTTTTAACACATAAAGTAGTATAACTTTCACACTATTAATTTTTTTTTTTTTTTTTTTTTGAAGGAGAGAGAGAGAGGCAGAGCATGAGCGGGGGAGGAGCAGAGAGAAAGGGAGACACAGAATTCGAAGCAGGCTCCAGGCTCTAAACTGGCAGCACAGAGCCCGAAACGGGCTGATCGTGACCTGAGCCGAAGTCGGAGGCTTAACCGACTGAGCCACCCAGGCGCCCCAACACACTATTCTATACTTCAGTGTTTTTATTCACTTTATCTTAGAGTTTATTCCATTTGGTTCAGAGAGTTTTTCTCATTTTCTTTTAAATTATGTGTATTAAATCATTTACAGCAATACTAGTGCCTTATTTTTGTACATTTTATGTATTTAAAAATGTTTCATTGTTTTTCTAATTAGAAAGTTTTTGTATATTTAGAATATTTCAAAAATATAGAAAATAGATATAGAAAAAAAATAGAACTCATATTATCCTTCATTCAAAAAAACCACTGTGATGATTTATTGTTTTTAAAAGTGCTTTTTTTGGGGTGCCTGGGTGGCTCAGTTGGTTAAGCGTCTGACTTCGGCTCAGGTCATGATCTCACAGTCCGTGAGTCCGAGCCCCACTTCAGGCTCTGTCTCTCTCTCTCTCTGTCATTTTTTTTTTTTAATGTTTATTTCTGAGAGACAGAGATAGCACATGAGCAGGGGAGGGGCAGAGAGAGAGGGAGAGACAGAATCCAAAGCAGGCTCGTGCTGTTCTTGAAAAACTCAAGTTGTTTACCTAAGAATATTATATTTATTTATTTATTTTTAAATGTTTATTTTTGAGACAGAGACAGAGTGTAGTGGGGTAGGGGCAGAGAGAGAGAGACACACACAGAATCCAAAGCAGGCTCCAGGCTCTAGGCTCTGAGCTGTCAGCACAGAGCCTGACGCGGGGCTCGAACTCACAAACCGTGAGATCATAACCTGAGCCGAAGTTGGATGCTTAACTGACTGAGCCACCCAGGTGCCCCAAGAATGATTATATTTAAAAATGATTCGGGGTGCCTGGGTGGCTCAGTCCATTAAGCGTCCAACTTCAGCTCAGGTCATGATCTCACGGTCCGTGAGTTCAAGCCCCTTGTCAGCCTCTGTGCTGACAGCTCAGAGCCTGGAGCCTGCTTTGGATTCTGTGTCTCCCTCCCTTTCTGCCCCTCCCCTGCTCATGCTCTGTCTCTCTCTGTCTCAAAAATAAATAAAAACATTAAAAATGATTCAATATGAATGAAAAAACATTTTTCTTGTTTCACCAGTTAAGCTAAAATACCAACATTTATTTCTGAGGCTGGTATAAAATGTGCTGAAATCTATAGATTTTATTTTAATATATACAGCATATCATGTCTTATTAAAGTTTGAGATGGTAGAATCAAGGCGTTGATAAATAGACTCAATAAAATGTACAATAATGTTCAGTCTTGATCAGTTTAAATAAAAATGCAAAAAACCAAGTTGTTCATGTGGCATAACATGACTTTCAACTATATCTTTGAAAGTCAGGGTGTTTGCTTAGCTGCAGGTTGACCAGGTACCTGATGTGTATGTGGTATTTATTCACAGTTCTCAAACTATAGGTGACTTTAGAGGTCTCTAAGTTATTATGAAAGTGGATAGGGGAAACTGAATGAGGTTTGTGTTGGAGACCACTGTGTAAGTGTCATTAAGCCACTTATAAAGTAGATATTTAAAGTTCATCCATTAAAAAATAATTTTGAATTCAGTTTTAACAATATTTGATGATCTTTGTGTGGAATCCATTTCTAAGTATTATAAGTTAAATGTAAGAAGGACTCTAAGAAGACAACAAAAGTAATGAGCAGCGTAAAATGTAATTTTAACAGAAGTGATCCCTTTTCTATAGTCTTTATTGCTGTCCTAGGCAAATGAAGTTATCCAACTTAATGAAATTTCCTACACCCAAAAATCAGGGCTGTTAACTAACCAGAATTGAAATAAAAACTTAAAAAAAAAACAAAAACAAGGAAAAGAAGGATTAGTTAACCTTCAAAAAAAAAAAAAATTCAGGGCAATTGGTACTTGTTAGTCAACACATTAAGTCCAGGATAACATACTTTTTTTGCCTTTGTGAGTTTGTGTGATTTGAATGAGTTTTTTCTTTATTAATTTCAGCAGCACAGTCAGCAGTCTCCATTCAAGAGTTGACTCATTAGAAAAGTCAAATACTAAGCTGATTGAAGAGGTATTGTAATCCAGCCGTGGATAATTGTCTTTCATGGACCTAGTATTTGTGAACCTTTTCCATTTTAAGTATGAATATATTAAGCATGTGCATGCGCACAGGCACATTTTCATCATTATGATGGAGTATTTGCAATATTGTTGTAATTGATGATTAGAAGTTCTAGAGAAATCACATATTCTCAGGCAAATTCTCAGGTGAATCTGTGAGATACTCCTAGAAATTAGCTCCAAAGATGACACTCCTATAAGCTCTTCTATAAATAAATGTTTCTCATTATAAAATCTGGATGACCTGTATGTAGATAGTGACTCACCTATAGTTTGAAATTCCTGTTAAAATGATACTGTCCTTCTTGTTGTACTATTCAGATTCCTTTTCTTTACAAGCACCACTACATGATCATGTCCACCCTTTCTCCACCCCTCCCAAGTGTAAAACTCATCCCATATGTTCTGGTTTCCTGCGTTGTCAAAGTGGCTATCTGGTAGTCCCAGACCAGAAATTTATCTCTGCTCTCTTTTTAATACTGTTTGTAAAGTTACTTTAAGATAAGTTCTTTTTTTTTTTTTTTTTTTAATCTATCAAATCACAGAGTTACTGCTTTGTATATTCCGAATGATTTAGGCTAAGAGGATGAAATCTGTTACGAGTGCTATGAACCCTACTTTCTATGTTAATTAAAATTGTTAGTTTAGAAGTGGCCTCATTTTTCCAAATCAGAGAGCACATGATTATTTACATGATTGCAGTTTAGAATGCATCTTTGTTTTGATGGTTTGGGACCATTTGATAGTTTTTTCTTTAAATCATAAGTGTACTGTTTAATCCCTATCACCTGTTTTGCCCTTCCCCCCCACCCACTTTCGCTCTGGTAACCATCAGTTTATTCTTTCTATAGTTAAGAGTCTGTTTCTTGATTTCTCTGTTGTTTTTTTTTTCTTTGCTCATTTGTTTCTTAAATTCCACATGAATGAGATCATACTGTATTTGTCTTTCTCTGACTGACTTATTTTGCTTAGCATTATACTCTGGCTCTATCCATCATGTCATTGCAAATTGCAAGATTTCATTCTTTTTTATGACTGAATAATACTCCATTGTATATATTATACTACAACTTTAAAAAAATTTTTTTTTAGTGTTTACTTATTTGAGAGATAGACAGAGACTGAGCATGAATGGGGGAGGGGCAGAGAGAGAGGGAGACACAGAATCTGAAGCAGGCTCCAAGCTCCGAGCTGTCAGCACAGAGCCCAGCGTGGGGCTTCAACTCATAAACTGCAAGATCATGACCTGAGCAGAAGTTGGATGCTTAACTGACTGAGCCACCGAGGCACCCCATATACCACAACTCTTTTATCCATTTATCAGTCAGTGGATACTTGGGCCACCTCCATAGTTTGGCTATTGTAAATAATGCTGCAATAACCATAGGGATGCATGTATCTCTGAATTAGTATTTTTGTATTTTTTCTAGTAAATGCCCGGTAATGTGATTACTAGATGGTAGGGTAGTTCTATTTTTAAGTTTTTCAGGAACCTGCATACTATTTTCCCCAGTGGCTGAGCCAGTTTATATTCCTACCAATAGTGCCTGAGGCTTTCTTTTTCTCCACATCCTTGTAAACACCTGTTGTTTCTTGTGTTTTTTATTTTAGCCATACTTACAGGTGATTTTAGCCATCGTGGTTTTGATTTGCACTTCCCTGATGATCAGTGATGTTGAGCATCTTTTCACATTTGTTGGCCATCAGCACCATTTGATAGATAGATGGGGACCATTAGAGAGAGCTGCTCACTAGTTTGTGCCTCTTCTTGGCCTTAGGCGCACTCTAAAGTTCAAGTTATATCCCTGATGAAGTGTTCAGAAATTTATGTGCAAGCCAACATTAGGGGTAGGCCCTGCTTTCCTTTCCTGGAATCCCTCTTTTCATTCTAGGCATCAGAGCCAAGCCACTCAGTCATTCATGGTTACCTCTGATGTTGAGAAATGTCTCATATTTGTGATGGTCACTCAGTATTATTCCTGTATTTCAGAGAGTGTCCTATTTGGTTATTGTGAAGGTCTGTATCACATTTTCAGTGATCGCACAGCCTTCTTTCCTTATAGATCTTGTCTTTACACAGATCTTTACAGTCTTATTGTTTCCTGGCACTTTGTATTCAGAAAATATTATAAATCAGATAAGCATAATATGTTTTAACTAACATATTTTGACTAATAAAAGGAAATAGTAGAAATAAGAGTATAGTTTTTTTACTGGTATCTTGGGATAATAGCGTATTTTTCTTATGAAAACTTCTGTACATGTGAGACATTTGACTAGTTTTAGGATTTTATATTTTGTTGTTTATAGCCGTGAACATAACCTGTAAAGCAAGTATAAGTAATGGTGTTTAAATTCTTTTTCTTGCCCTGTTTTGTAATTTTTAGTTAGCAATAGCAAAGAATAATATCATTAAACTCCAAGAAGAAAATCATCAATTACGAAGTGAAAATAAATTGATTTTAATGAAAACACAGCAGAACCTAGAGGTAAGTATAGACTGATTGCAAACAGACCATCTTATGTCAGAAATTGCCACTTTGGAGGACTTGTGCATAGACTGGATATTTATTTCTGTGCTGTATTAATAGTAGTGATTAAATAGTAAAAACTTATGTTTTATTTCTAGGTTACCAAAGTAGATGTGGAAACTGAGCTTCAAACATATAAGCATTCTCGGCAGGGGCTTGATGAAATGTACAACGAGGCCAGAAGGCAGCTTCGAGATGAATCTCAGTTAAGACAGGTAGGTATTATTAGCAAAAATAATAATAATCATAATAATTTGCCCTTAAGCAAGTACCATTTAAAATCTCTTCTTTAACCTTATCTTCTTGGTGTGGGATAGAAATCTCACCAGCTTGCAACTCCCTCAAGTTCTTTTAAGTTCCTACTTTATCAATTGTTTTTTAAAGTGTTTTTAAAATTTTTTTAAAGTTTATTTATTTTGAGAGATAGAGTGAGCAGGGGAGGGCAGAGAGAGTGGGAGAGAGAGAGAATCCTAAGCAGGCTCTGTGCTGATAGTGCAGAACCTGATGTATGGCTTGAACTCATGAACTGTGAGATCGTGACCTGAGCCAAAACCAAGAGTCAGACACTTAACTGACAGAGCCACCCAGGTGCCCCTTTAAAGTGTTTTTAAACTGTGAAATGAGTGGATTGAGTGAAATGAGTAAAACCATATTAAAGTTTTTATTTATTTATTAAAAAGTTTTTTTGTTTAATGTTTATTTTTGAGAGAGCATGAGTCGGGGAGAGGCAAAGAGAGAGGGAGACAGAGAATCTGAAGCAGGCTTCTTGGTGAGAGCAAAGCCTGACGTGGGGCTTGAACCCCAAAACTGTAAGATCATGACCTGAGCCCAAGTCAGACGCTTAACTAAGCCACCCAGGCGCCGAAAGTTTTTATTTATTTATATATTTATATATTTATTTGAGAGAGAGCACCAGTGGGGAGGGGAAAGAGAGAGAAGGAGACAGAATCTCTAGCAGGTTCCACACTGTCCCCACAGAGCCCCAGGCAGGGCTCAAACCTATGAACCGTGGGATCATGACACGAGCTGAAACCAAGAGTCAAGCTTAATGGACTGAGCCACCCAGGCACCCCAGTAAAATCGTGTTTAAAATTAACTTATTTTGGGAGCACCTGGCTGGCTCATTCGGTAGAATGTGCGACTCTTGATCTTGGGGTCATGAGTTCAAGCCCCATGTTTGGCATAGAGGTTACTTTTAAAAAATTAACTTATTTTTTAGCCTTTTAAATTGTTCTAATATCTATAGAAAAATACAAATGTACACCTTAATGGGTAATAACATTAATACCTATGTAATCACCACCCAGGTCAAGAAAAGAGTATTGCCAGCCTTTCTATCCCTTTTGCTATATATCTGTTATGCTATTTATTTATATTAGGAAACTTCTTTTCATTCTGATATAAAATTCTTGAAGAGAAGAAATTAAAACTATGAGGTGGGATTTTTGAGTTATCTTTGGCCTTCACTTGTGCTGACTGCTTTTTTTCTTTGATTAAGGAAAATTAATACCGAATTAATGAGGCATAAAAATACTTAATTCTTGAATTAGTAGAATAATGATAATTAACAGAATCTAGAAAATACTTTCATTTTAGCAAAATATGCAGTTGAAAATATTTGGAATTTTATGTTATAGGACCTGGTTGATTCCCTTTAGTGGGGCTTATACTTCAGAAGAGTACTGTGCATATTGAATAGAAAATCTTTTGTGTTCTTATTAACTGTTGTGTATCTGATTTTTGACATCCTGAAGTGGTGTGTGAATTGAATATATATTGAAATTGCAGGATGTGGAGAATGAGCTAGCAGTACAAGTTAGTATGAAACATGAGATTGAACTTGCCATGAAGTTGTTGGAGAAAGATATCCATGAGAAACAAGATACTCTGATAGGCCTTCGGCAACAACTAGAGGAAGTTAAATCAATTAACATAGAGATGTATCAAAAGTTGCAGGTAAGGATCATTCTTAAATTCTTGGAATTTCTTGAGTTGAATGGAAATTGAAAATGACTATTTGTATGAAGCATCTGGTTTTTAAAGGGATAAGTCATTTTAACTGTGCCATATTGGTAATCAAAACCAGTGACTTTTTTTCTAAATGGAAGCTTAAGAAATAGAGCAGACTGTTTCTTAAGTAAGGTGTTAACAAAAAAAATCACCTAACTGATTTCCTTTTAAATGCTGAAAGGTTAAGTATGAAGATTAAATCTTTTGGGAAAATTCACCCTAAATATGCAGGACATTTTTGTGAATTCTTTATACAGTATGGTCCTGAGAAAGATTTAGATTTTTTTAAAAGATTTTATTTTTTTAGGTAATCCCTACACCTGATATGGGGCTCATACCTACAACCCCAAGATCAGAGTCACATGGTCTACTGACTGAGCCAGCCAAGGGCCCCAAGAAAGATTTAATTTTAATTGAAATGCTTTCCTACAATAATTGTTACAAATTCTCTCATAAAGGGACATCACTGTTTAAGTAGTTTGGTGCCAAAAGCTCTTTATATTTAATTTGAAATACTTTACATTGAAACTATTTTACATAGTTTACAAGAGTTTATTTTGTTGTTTTCCAAAAAAAACACTGAAGGCAAAGTGTGTGTGTGTGTGTGTGTGTGTGTGTGTGTGTGTGTGTGTGTTTATTACATTTTAATTGCAGACTAGTAGTCTACTGCTTTACTTTATATCATAGGAGTATTTTGATCTACAGAATAACTGTTCATTTCAAAGTAAAAATTCCATAGTGAAATGGTATACAAAACTTAAAAGTATTCAGGTTGAAAATCAAAGCCACTATAGTTTTTCTTTTTTCTAAATAGAGTTCTGAAGATGGCTTGAAAGAAAAAAATGAAATAATTGCCCGACTAGAAGAAAAAACCAATAAAATTACTGTAGCTATGAGGCAGCTGGAACAAAGGTACAGAACCTCCAGTCTTAGTTTCTTTTTTTCCTTTTTTTCTCCCTTTTCTTTATTCAACTCTGACACCTGCCACAAAAACCATTAGGAAAATTTAGTTTAGGACCTTCCCCCTCACCCCCCCAGTAGGATTTTGCCTTTTTTGTTTTGGTTGTTGCATGGAATCAAGTTGCTTTATATTAGGCTGATTCATTTGAATTTACCATTTTGTGGATTTTCATAAAAAGGTCTGATATTGACAATTTCATGTGGTTCAATTTATTACATAAAACAAATACACAAGCAAAAACTTAAAAAAAGTGAAAAACGAACAAAATCTATGGTGGAATTATCCCTGATTGATTTCCATGCATATTGATTGTCATATCTTTTGTCATTCACCATCTCTATCTGAAATTAGGCCTTGAGTTTGCAGTTCAGTGTGTTTCTTTGAGCTAGGACCCTCAACTGAAACCAAGAAATAATTTTATTTAAATTGAATTGTTTTATATTGGCATTTTTCACTTTTATTGTTGGAAAATGTAATGTATTTCCATTGATCTGTCATGTTGGTGTCAACATATGTCTTATCATTGCTTTCTTTGAATCTACTTATGAAAAACATAACTATTAATGCTTTATTGACATGAATATTCTTTTATTGACATCCTCTTTCTTCTTTTTTCTTTTTTGTTTTCTTTATCCCCATTTTTACATTTTGGACATCTTTATTACCTTTTTCTGTCTTTGATTTCTGTCCATTCCATTATGAAGTGACAATGATTTGTTAACTCAAACTAGGACAATTGCAATGTCATTGGTGAAATATGCCAGCAGTGACACTCAAGACCAGTACAAGCTGGTCAAAGATATATCTTTCTGAAAACCACTTGTATTTAAACAGACTAAAAGAGAATCAACAATTTTATAATATATTAAATAGAAAATAATTTATGCTATTAAGTATTTGAAAAGGGTATTAGGAACCCTATACACTTCTTGATCAGCTGCTATGGTAATACACTGCCATAAAGCAGAGTGGGTGCACTTGGATTTCCAAAAACACATTCCTCAAACCTTGTGCACAAAGGCTGATTTGAGTATTGACCTTTTGGAGGTCAGGATTTTCAAGTGCAGTTTTATCTTTTTAGCTACTTTTTGATGGAAAATATAAACATTGTTTCAAAATAAGTTAACCTTTGGTTTCACAATGTGTTGGCACAAATTTTTTCCCTCTCGGCCTAATGGCTTCTTTACTGATTTTTAAATATGTTTTAAAATAGTTTACAACCCAGATTGGCCATTCTCTTGTGCTTTAGCAGCTCAGTTTTCCAGTTCCCTTAGCCCTCTTCGATGATAGCACAACTTCAAGCCCTACCTCACTCTGAGTTTTATTTCGGTTTCTGTAATCTTAGAGAAATGTGCCCTATCCCCTCACCTTAATGTTTCAAATTTAGATTTAGAGATAACTTGAATGTTACTCTCATTTGCTTAGAAGTGGCATCTATACTTCTAAAATGTGTCAGGGTTGCCCCATTGATATGGTTTTAGGAAGAAAAGAGGCAATTTTTTGGCTAGTCGAATAGAAATTTTACCTGTGATCCCCTACAAGGAGTTAATGTCTCTTGAATATGTGGGAAATGTTTTCTTATAAAAATATCAAAGTTAAATCTAAGAAATCCTAGATGGGAGGCAGGGAGTGGAGCTAAGCACAGTGAGAAGCAATGACTTAAAATAAAAACAGCAAATGAAAGTCACATTTTTAGCTAATTTTTAAATGTCAGTGATGAACAAAAATGATCTCTAGAGAATGTTGCCAACTAATACCATATTCCTTTGAATCTTAACACGCACATGTGCATACACACACAGAGCTTTTGGCATAATTTAGTAAATGCATAAAGATCCTACAGGGAGGACTTGGCTGTTATTTGAAGTAATTGCAGGTCTTTGCTCTTGGCCTCGTAGCACACTTGATTCCTGGCATACACATCCTAGCATAGTAAATAACAAATGTGGCTTCTTCACCTAGTGTAGACATAAATACTGTGCTTTACATGGTTTTGTAAAAAGGCAGTAATGCACCTATTATACTTTCAAAGTTGATTCATAATGCTCTACATAAGTGGTAAAGGCTGTATTGCTTTGCATTGTTAATTATGAACAAGAAATAAAACAAATTTGAAGATAGTATTCTGGGCATATTATATGTTATGTTGAAAAAAATCACAAAACAATTTCTAGACATTGTGTGGCTCTTTCACGTTTGAGTTTGTGAGTTTCCCCCCAAACTTTGTTTTCATTTAGAAATGTTTCTATTTCCCCATTTTTCTTTTATTTGTCTTCTTCACCCTTTTACACCCTAGTTCTAGCCTCAGTTTTACCCAAAGTTGATTTGAATTACACCAGATTGCAGCAAGCAGAGAAGGCGCAAATGGAAGCTGAAGATGAAGACAAGAAATATCTACAAGAGTGTCAGAGTAAATCCGACAGTCTGCAGAAACAAATCTCCCAAAAGGAGAAACAGCTGTGAGTATTTCACTCTTGGAAACAAATACTTGTATTAACATAATTTCCACTGCCCCTTTTTTGCACATCAAGATAGGATACCTGTATTTTCGTTTAGTTAATGATTACAGCTAGATTGTGGAGTTCTCCTTGGGAAAAAAAAGTTAGAAAACATAATTATGATAAAACCTATGTTTCCAGATACTGAGTGTAATAGGCCTTTATAACTCAAAGGAACTTATATTATCATAGAACATGATGTTTTATGAGAATATTTTTATTAGTACTTCATATGATAGATCTGTATATCACCAACTAGGAAGGATGTCAGTATATGTCATTGGACTGAAGAAAAAAACAAGTTGCAGATAGTATGTGAAATATCCCATTTTTTATAAAATTAAAACCATGTACATGTGTATATTTACATATACATAGAAAAGAGTTCAGGGCGCCTGGGTGGCTCAGTCGGTTAAGTGGCCGACTTCGGCTCAGGTCACGATCTCACGGTCCGTGAGTTTGAGCCCCGCGTCGGGCTCTGTGCTGACAGCTCAGAGCCTGGAGCCTGTTTCAGATTCTGTGTCTCCCTTTCTCTCTGCCCCTCCCCTGTTCATGCTCTGTCTCTCTCTGTCTCAAAAATAAATAAATGTTAAAAAAAAAAAAATTCAAAGAATTCAGATTCAGGTTCAAAGAATTCAGATTCACTCAGGGGAGTGATGGCAGATTAACAGGGGTATTTTAGTTTTTACTTTATAAACATCAGTATTTATTCCCCAGTAAGTATGTGGGGAAAAATTAACAACAATAGGAAATAGTTATGTATCATATTTAATAGATCATTAAGACTACATGCCATTTATGATGTGTAACTTGCTAAGCTGCAAGATTCAGTGATTGAAGTGATAAGTTCTTCCTCTAGTCTTGCTCATTTTCTAATAGTTCTGTCAGTTATCAAGAGGGCATTTCTTGAATATCCCATCTATAATTGTAGATTTGTGTATTTCTACTTTTAGTTCTATCAGTTTTGCTTCTTGTATTCTGATTCTGTTTGGTGCCAACACATTTAGGATTGCTGTGTCTTTTTGGTGAATTAATCTTTTTATCATTTTGTGATATGCCTCCTTGTCTCTGATAATTTTCTTTACAGGATATTAATAGAGCCACAGCTGCTTTCTTTTGGTTAATGTCATGTAGTAAACAAAAAATTAATGTTTGCATTTTTCAGTCTTTAAACTTTTGGTCTAATATTTATTATTATCAGTATATTTGAAGTAAGTTTCTCATAGTTCACATTTTTTATCTGTTCTGACAATCTTTTTTTTTTTAAGTTTATTTTTGAGAAAGAGAGAGCATGCACATGTACAAGTAGAGAGGGGCAGAGAGATAATCCCAAGCAGGGTCCACAGTATCAGTGCAGAGCCAGACACAGGGCTTGATCCCATAAACTGTGAGATCATGACCTGAGCCAAAGTCAAGAGATGGGTGCTTAGCCCCCTAACAATCTGTTTTAACGATGTATTTAGTCCATTTACATTTAGTGTAATTGTTGATATGAGAGCTTAAGTCTACTATTTTATTGTTTTTTTTCTCATTCCTTTATTTCATTTTCCTGCCTTCTCATGGGTTGAATATAACTTAGAATTCCTATTTATCTCTAGTGTTTTTAAGTGTATTCCTTTGTATAGATATTCTAGTGATTGCTCTACTTTCTTGTATGTTTGCAGCTTTTCATAGTCTACTGGTGTTTTACTACTTTGAATGAAGTGTGGAAGTCTTACCTCCACTTGGATCTTTTTATTCACTCCCCTTTATAAATTTTTTTTTTGAGAGAGAGAGAGCAGTGAGAGAGGGAGACACAGAATCTGAGAGAGGCCCCAGGCTCTGAGCTGTCAGCACAGAGCCGAATGTGGGGCTCAAACCCATGAACCATGAGATCATGACCTGAGACAAAATTGGATGCTCAACTGACTGAGCCACCCAGGTGCCCCTATCCACTCCCCTTCATAACATAAGTTGCTTAAATATTTTCCCTGCATAATATTGAGAACCACATCAGACAGTATTAGAAAGTTTTTATTAATTTTTTTAAGTAAACTCTAAGCCCAGCGTGGGGTTTGAAGTCACAACTCTGAGATCAAGAGTTGCATGCTCTACAGCGGAGCTAGCCAGGTGCCCCTACATCAGACAATATTATAGTTTGTGCTTCAACCCTGAAACAATTCAGAAAACTCTTTGTTATTTCTTCTTCACTCTTGATATTTTAAGTTTTCTTCTTTGTGTCTGGAGAACTTCTTTTGCCATTCTTTTTAGGGTAGGTCTATTGGCAGCAAATTCTCTTAGTTGTTTTGTTTCCTCCCATCTGCAGTCTTGATTTCACCTTCTTTTTTTTTTTTTTTTTTTTTTTTTTGATTTCTTTTTTTAATTTGCATTCAAGTTAGCATATAGTGCAACAATGATTTCAGGGGTAGATTCCTTAATGCCCCTTACCCATTTAGCCCATCCCCCCTCCCATGACTCCTCTAGTAACTCTCTGTTTGTTCTCCATATTTAGGACTCTCTTATGTTTTTGTCCCCCTCCCTGTTTTTATATTATTTTTGCCTCGCTTCCCTTATGTTCATCTATTTTGTATCTTAAAGTCATAATATGAGTGAAGTCATGTGATGTTTGTCTTTCTCTGACTAATTTCACTTAGCATAATACCGTCTAGTTCCACCCATGTAGCTGTGTTTGGCAAGATTTCATTCTTTTTGATTGACGAGTAATACTCCATTGTGTGTATATATACCACACCTTCTTTATCCATTCATCCATCGATGGGCATTTGGGCTCTTTCTATACTTTGGCTGTTGTTGATAGTGCTGCTACAAACATTGGGGTGCATATGTCCCTTCCAAACAGGACACATGTATCCCTTGGATAAATACCTAGTAGTACAATTGCTGGGTCATAGGGTAGTTCTATTTTTAATTTTTTGAGGAACTTCCATACTGTCTTCCAGAGTGGCTGCACTAGTTTGCATTCCCACCAGCAGTGCAAAAGAGATCCTCTTTCTCTGCATCCTCACCAACATCTGTTGTTGCTTGAGTTGTTAATGTTAGCCATCGTGACAGGTGTGAGATGGTATCTCATTGTGGTTTTCATTTGTATATCCCTGAGGATGAGTGATGTTGAGCACTGTTTTATGTGTCGGTTGGTCATCTGGATGTCTTCTTTGGAGAAGTGTGTATTCATTTCTTTCGCCCATTTCTTCACTGGATTATTTGCTTTTTGGGTGTTGAGTTTGAGAAGTTCTTTATAGATTTTGGATACTAACTCTTTGTCTGATATGTCATTTGTAAATATCTTCTCCCATTCTGTCAGTTGCCTTTTAGTTTTACTGTTTGTTTCCTTTGCTGTGCAGAAGCTTTTTATTTTGATGAGGTCCCAATAGTTCATTTTTGCTTTTGTTTCCCTGCCTCTGGAGATGTGTTGAGTACGAAGTTGCTGCAGCCAAGGTCAAAGAGGTTTTTGCCTGCTTTCTCCTGGAGAATTTTTATGGCTTTCTGTCTTACATTGAGGTCGTTCATCCATTTTGAGTTTATTTTTGTGTATGGTGTAAGAAAGTGGTCCAGGTTCATTTTTCTGCATGTCGCTGTCCAGTTTTCCCAGCACCATTTGCTGAAGAGACTGTCTTTATTCCATTGGATTCTTTCCTGCTTTGTCAAAGATTAGTTGGCCATATGTTTGTGGGTCCATTTTTGGAACCATTTTGGTTCTCTATTCTGTTCCATTTATCTGAGTGTCTGTTTTTGTGCCCATACCATACTGTCTTGATGATTACAGCTTTATAATACAGCTTGAAGTCCATCAGCTTCATTTCTGAAGGATATTTTCAGACTATCCTTAGAATTCCAAATTGACAGTTCTTTTCTTTCAGCACTTAAAAAGGGTTGAATATTTTCTTTGGTCTTCATAGTTTCTGATGGAAAACACTGTCATTTGAATCCTTGTTCCTTTACCCAAGATTATTTTCTTTTGGATTTATCCTTTTTGGGCTTTGGTCGTCTTCTGTGTGTGTGTGTGTGTGTGTGTGTGTGTGTGTGTGTGTGTTTATTTTTGAGACAGAGGCAGAGAATGAGCAGGGGAGGGGCAGAGAGAGGGGGAGACACAGAATCCAAAGCAGACTGCAGGCTCTGAGCTGTAAGCACAGAGCCCAGGGTGAGGCTTGAACCCATGAACTGCGAGATCAGGACCTGAGCCGAAGTCTGACACTCAACTGATTGACCACCCAGGCGCCCCATGGTCATCTTCTTGATACTACACTTTATCTTAGCTAAAAGGACAAGAAGTGATTGGTCAGCTTCTTGAATCTTTAGGTTTATCTTTGACAAATTTGGAAATTTTTAGGCATCTTTTTTCCTACATACATTTTCCAGTCCACCTGCTTTCTCTTCTCTGGAATTCTGATAACATTGAATGTTAGAATTTTTTTTTTTTTTTATAGTCCTGTAAGTTTCCAGTTTATTTTTTCTTTCTTGTTCAAATTGGGTAATTTCTATTGTAGTGTTGTGTGTTTTGTTTCTCATTTTTAAGTAGGCTCCATGCTCAACATGGGGCTTGAACTCATGACCCTGAGATCAAGAATTGCTTGTTCTGCTGACTGAGCTGGCTGGGCACCCCTCTACGGTAGTGTTTTGAAATCCATTCTTTTATCATCATCTTCATTCTACTGAGCCATTTAGGGTGGTTATTGTAGTTTTCAGTTCTAAGATTTTCATTTGAGTGTATTTTCTTCCTCCTTTCTTTTTTTGCTAAAGCTTCCTGTTTTGTTTCAGGTATGTTTTTAATTGGTCATAGGAGCATTTTTATGATGACTGCTTTGAAATTCTTGTCTAGAATTATCTGACATGGTGGCATCTGTTTTTTCTCATCCAAGTTGGGATTTTTCTTGGGTCTTGTTATGACAAATTTTTTTCAATTGCATTCTGGATGTCTTGAGAATTATGAGACTGCATCTAATTTAATTTTACATTTGAGCAGTTCTCCACTGAAACCACACCAGCAGGGAGAAATATAGACACTGACTCTTTATACCAAGTGAGTATAGCAGAAGCCTAGGACCATTCTGGATGGGATAGAGAAGGGTGCCTAACTATGGGGCAAGGATTGAAATCTATGCTTTCCACTTACTCTCCACTGACACAGTGGAGGAGAGGAGTTGTGTCTTGTTACCATCAAGTAGGAGTGGAAGTCCAGGCTTTCCTCTTGGTCTCTGCTGATAACATCCTGGAGGGGGAGAGTTAGAGGTATCTCATTACACTGGGCAGGGGTTGAAATTTAGGTTTTTCACTTGGCTTTCACTTACCCTGTGGCAAAAGTGAGAAATGCCTTGTTACTGATGTAGGGATAAAAGTCCAGGTTCCCCATATAGTCTCCACTAATATAAGGGTGGTAGACATCTCATTACTGCTGAGTGGTAGTGAAAGTCCAGGCTCCCCACTTAGCTTTTGCTGACAGTGGTTGGGGGCCTATGGTTTTCTCCACCTTCCACCTGCTCCAGGGTGGTATTGTCACAGAGTAAATACAGTTTCTAATACTTTAGAAACAGGGTATGTATTGTCACAAAGGTTTCTATCATGCTAGGCTACCTCTTCCCGGTTCTTTAGCAAGAGAGAGGAGGCTTTTCTTGGGGCGTTTTTTTTGTAATCATTTTTTTAAAGTTCCTTTTAACCTACTACAAAAATAACATTTTTCTTATTCTGTAGAATAAGGCTTTAGGCCAAGGAGTATCACCTTAGTTGAAAACTTGCATCATTTGTACATTATGAAACTAAAACCCATCCCCCGAAACAAAAACACTCAGTAAACAAACATTTTCTCTTAATTTTAATACTTCCATAAAAGGATAGCTAGCATTTTCAAGGCTCCCTTGGCAACAAAAATCACAAGAAGCATTTAATTCATCAGGTTTCTTTCTTTCTTTTTTTTTTTTAAATGTTTATTTACTTTTGAGAGAGAGAGAGAGACGGAGCTCAGAGCTCAAGCAGGGGAGGGGCAGAGAGACACAGAATCCGAAGCAGGCTCCAAGCTCTGAGCTGTCAGCACAGAGCCCAACGCCAGCTCAAACCCATGGACTGTGAGATCATGACCTGAACTGAAGTTGGATGCTCAACTGACTTAGCCACCCAGGAGCCCCTAAGTCATCAGGTTTTTTAATGATGTGAAATGTTTTGTTGTTTAAGCCTGTGCCCTACCAAATGAAAAACATGAAAAGCAAGACTGGAACACTTTTGCCAGTCACTAGAATACAGTTTTAAAACCCTGGTACTCTGTGTTACTGAATCACTTAGACAAATCTGGTATTTATCTGCATTGATGCAGTTATTCCTTGACCAAAGGATGATCCAATTAACACTGTAGGGACCTGGCCCTTCCCTATAGGGCTAACCTATTCAATAAGTCTTGGGTACAACTGTAGAGAGAAGATGTTTGTTTCTGCTGAAGCCATGAAAGTAAGATTGTCTCTCAGTTGGTGACATTTTGGTAGAGTATGAACATGTGAACATGTGACATTTTGGTAGAGTATGAACATGTGAACAATTTGATTCTCCCTGATGGCTTAAAAAATTGAAATGGTTTCTGTAGAAATGGGCAGCTGGGACTGTGTTCAAGAAAAACAAATTCCCATTTTGGAGAAGTAACTTTATTGATTTCTGACTATGAAAATATTACATGCTGTTGGTTAAATGTAAGAAAATATAGAAAAATGTGAAGAAAATAAAAATTAGAGCAAACTTTTTTAACATTTGGTGAGTATTCTTTTTTCTGGTATGCATAGATGTTTTTTATGTTTTTTAGACAGAGGATCATGCTACATGCTCCTTAGTATTTTGTTGATTGCATTTACTATGTCATGGACATTGTATCATATCAATTAACGTAGGCCTATACCGTCATATCAGTTAACTGAAGGAATCCTTTAGCCTGAAAAATTGTGCTTAATTCTTTGAATTTACATCTTTGAGTATTGGTGAGATCCTTTTATATATCTTTATTTTGTTAGTTACCAGCTCCTATCATCTACTTTTTTCCCTTGGGGTGTTCAGCTTATTAATATTTATTTGTAAGAGCCCTTAATGTATTGGGGCACCTGGGTGGCTCAGTCAGTTAAGTGTCTGACTTCGGCTCAGGTCATGATCTCGTGGTTTGTGAGTTCGAGCCTCATGTCAGGCTTTGTGCTGAAAGACTGCTTTGGATTCTGTGTCTCCTTCTCTCTGCCCATCACCTGCTCACACTCTGTCTCTGTCTGTCTGTCTGTCTGTCTCCCTCTCTCAGAAGTAAATAAACCTTAAAAAACATTAAAAAAAAAAAAACTCTATGTATTTACTCTGGGTATTTCACAGACAGTGAAATGTTTTCTGAGTTTACTGTTTTTAAACTTTGTTCATAGTGGTTTTTTCATTTAGATATTTAAAATATTCATGTAGTTGTATTTTTCCTTTTTTCTTCCTTTATGGTTTCCAACTTGGTGGTCAACACGTGTTTTGACAACATATTTATAATAACTTAAAATTTTTTTCCCTTGCTTTTTCTCTCAGTCTTTTTCTGATTCTGGATGATGAGGCCACTCTGTAGTTTAGTTACTTCACTTTTAGTAACATAAACCTGTTTCTGTATTCTTTTTTTTCCCTTTTAATTGATTTATCTATTTTTGAGAGAGTGAGAGTGGGGAGAGCAGAGAGAGAGAGAGAATCCCAAGCAGACTACACATTGCCAGTGCGGAGCCTGATGCAGGGCTTGAACTCATGAACCGTGAGATCATGACCTGAGCTGAAATCAAGAGTCGGACGCTTAACTGACTGAGCCATCCAGGCGTCCCTGTATTCTTTTCGAATGTATAGTGAAATAGTATTTATAAACAATTTGTAAATTCCATTTAGAGGTATCTCTTCTCTTCATCCTGAATTATAAAATCTGAAATTTACTTCACTGAGAAATAATGTGGCTGTAGATGGAAATGCTAACTTTATGAAGAAACAAGTAATCAAAATATTAACACAAGAATATTAAAATGATGTGATATTGTGATAGTGTCAATATTATGATACGTTGGAATTAAAATTTAAAGTATTAGAAACTGTAGCATTATCAGCATATGCCTCATCTGTAATACCTACTTATGAGCAATAATTTTCAAAATGATTTCTTTTCGGTATCCTAAAATGTAGGAGTTTGACTACTTTTGTTTTGCCAGCTAGTACCTATTAGAATGATGAGGTGGTGTTTCAGATGTGAATTGGCATTTCCAGGCAGTATGGATTTCCCCCCAGTGTCTCCTTGGTCTTAGATTTGTCTTGTAATTGGTCAGCTTTCAGCAGTAGTCTGTAAAGTAACACTTTGTATGAGGGTTGATTTTTCTGTGACTGATGTTAAATTGCTTTAGTGGTGGCTGTACTACTTCTTATATCAGAAATATAGTTTGTTGTAAAATTTTCCCATGGCACAGAAATGTAAATAATTAAAACCTCACATTTTTCTCCTTGATTCCATTCCCCAGATGTAACTGGTTTTAATCGTGTGATATGCCCTTCCAGGCATTTTCTGTGTTCTTACAGTACTTATGTTTACAGAATTGAAAAATGACATAAATTATTATTTAGCAAGGAGTTTTTGTGGTTGGCAAATAAGTTGATACCTTGGGATCAAAAAACCCTGTGCTGCTGAACTTATTTACCAAAAAATATTTATGAAAGAAAATACCTGAAGAAATGCACAAAAGTGAAAACAATCAACCAAAAAGATGCTGTTACTAAAGAGTACAAACATCTCTCGTGTGATAAATAGCACTAAGCTTCTGTGTATTTGTCATTCAAGGGTGCAACTGGAAACTGATTTGAAGATTGAGAAGGAATGGAGGCAGACTTTGCAGGAAGATCTTCAAAAGGAGAAAGATGCCTTATCTCATCTTAGAAATGAGACCCAGCAAATCATTAGTCTTAAAAAAGTAAATGGTGGTAAAACTTTTAAAAATTATATCTTTGAAAACTAAGTTACTTAAAAGGAGAAATCATAATTTATATTTATACCAAAGAGACAGAATATACTAGTCATCTTTAAAAATACCAATAAGAAGTGGCTCTTGGCTGACTTGGTTGGTAGTATATGCAACTCTTGATCTTGGAGTTGTGAGTTTGAGCCCCACGTTGGTTGGAGAGTTTACTTAAAAAACACAAAACCAGTAAGGAGATTAAATGAATGTGAAATAGGTGATATTTGATGGAGCAGCGATGAAAGAACTTGGACATAGAGTTCTATTTTTTATAAAAAACTAAAGGATATGTGTTCCTAATTATTGGTATGTATACAATTTGGAGTTTCTTGTTTATTTCCTTTAAATTGCATTTTCTGTCTTTTTATTGTTTTGAAGGAGTTCCTTAACATCCAGGATGAAAATCAGCAGTTGAAAAAAGTACATCACGAACAGGAGCAAGCTCTTCAAGAACTTGGCAGCAAACTTAGCGAGTAATTTCTCTTTTTTTTCTTCATCTCTGTAATCATTGACTTGTATAAAGGTATGAATGAGTGTGCCAAACCAAATAGGAAGAAAAGTTTAAATGTAGAAAAGAAAGATATGAACTATTAAGGAAAATCAAAACCAAACAAAAACCTTAAGGATAAACATGCAAGACTGTGGATTGGAGGGATTTTGTTAAAAGTTGTGTTCAGTTTAGTAAATTTAGCTCTAAACATTTCCTGTAGATAAAAGTTAAGACTCTAATTTCTTCAAATTAGAGAATTCAGAAGTCCATTTAATATATTTTTCCCAGAAAAACAGAAACCAAATTTCCAAACTATCTGGAGAGATCTTCTTCAGACTGTTTTGAGAAGGAGCTAACATTGTGAGGAGTGGAGAGTGTTTTATGCTAGAGTTGGGGCTTAACTTCATACAGCAAGGTTGGTTCTGTTGCAGTGAAGTGTTACTGGGTTCCTAGAAAGACAAAAAGGAGAAATGTTCTTTCTCACACCTTCCTCCTTGTTCCGTGTAGTCTGTGTTTTGGGTTAGCAGCTTCATCTTTGTGCCCTGATAGAACATACTGCCAAGTATCTGAGATAAGCTCTAGAAGGTTTAATTTAGTATTAAATGTATCACTGCCATGTAAAAAAAAAAAAAGTGTCACCTTTTTTAACACCGAAGAGTAAGAGTAAGAAAGCTACAGTGCCCGTAATCTTGTCACCTATGTAAATCCCTTTGATGTTTTATATGGTTAGGAAGTTAGTACACCTTAGAACAAAACTGTACCTGAGCATCTCGGCCTTTATGTGGATGTGGTTAGTTACATATATATACCTATATATCATTTGTAAAAATTAAACTCGATAGAAATCATAACTAGAATGGAGACTTCATTGCTAAAGATGAGATTTCTTTAAGAAGTCTTGAAACCAGTTTCCGGTTGCCACAGGAAAGAGTAGTTCACTAAAACCACTAAAGGAAATACCAGTTTTCAAAAAGATAAAGCTGTTGGGGCACCTGGCTGGTTCAGTTGTTAGAGCACGAGGCTCTTGATCTCAGGGTCATGGGTTTGAACCCACGTTGGAGGGTAGAGTTGGCTTAAAAAAAACAAAACAAAGATAAAGCTATTTTTGTTTCTATCAATTCAAAGAACAATTTGCATTGTGACTCTGATAAGCAAGATTTCAATTCTAATCTGGCATCCACCTAGTGAGCACTTTGACTCGGACCCTATGCTAAGTGTTTATTACTTTATTTCCCATATATTCATTTGACAAATATTAAGCTTGTATTATGTGCCAGGCACTATTCCAAGTGCCAAGTACTCAGCAATGTACGATCCCCACAACAAAAAATACTTTTATTAAGATCATAAAGGCTTAATATTAAAACAGATTAGAATAGGGGTGCCTGGGTGGTTAAGCATTGGACTTCAGCTCAGGTCATGATCTCATGGTTTGTAAGCACGAGTCCCGCTTTGTGTGAGCCCTGCTCTCGCTCTCTCTCTCTCTCCCCCCTCCCTCTCTCCCTCTCTCTTTCTGCCCCTTGCTCACCTGTGCGCACACTCTCTCTCTCTCAAAAAAAACCCCAAAAAACAAAAAAAACCCAAAACAGATTAGAATAGTAAAATGGGAATAACTTTTCACCCATCTCCCATGCAGTGCTAAAGACTGTGGAGTTGTAAACTCATGATCATTTGAATGTTCAGATAGCTGAATTCATTACTTTTTTTCTTTTGAAGATTTTATTTTTAAGTAATCTCTACACCCAATGTGGGGTTTGAACCTATAACCCTGAGATCAACAGTTGTGTGCTCTACTGACTGAGCCAGCCAGGCGCCCTTGAATTCACTTTTTCCCCCCTTTTTCCTTTAGACTGGTTCATTGTTTCTCAAATTTTATTTTGCATGAAAATTACTGCTCAAAGTTGGACATACTCAACAATCTATACTGAACTTTATGCGCTATTTAAGGAATTTTCAAGAGTTATTTTGATTAGGTTTTTTTGCATGTACGGACTGCATGTCTAACCCCTGTGTAAACTACTGTATGCATGTTCTTCTGAAGTTTGTGGGTTTCTTTTTTTTTTTTTTTTTTTGTCTTTTTAGGAATATATTAGAGGTTTTTCTGTATTAGTACATACTGATATTCCATAGGATGGATGTGCTATAATTGAAACTGTTTCTAATTTTTTTCTTTTATAAATGATACTGCTGTGAACATCCTTGTATGTACATGTTGATATCTTGATATACTTAAAAAATTTTTTTTAATGTTTATTTATTTTTGAGAGAGACAGAGACAGAATGCGAGTGGGTTAGGGGCAGAGAGAGAGGGAGACACAGAGTCTGAAGCGGGGCTTGAAGTCACAAACTGTGAGATCATGACCTGAGCCGAAGTCAGACGTTCAACCGACAGAGCCACCCAGGCACCCCGATATACTTTAATGAGGATATCTGAAGAGTAATTTCCTAGAGGTGATTGCTGCCCCAGAAAGAATGTGCTTTAAAAAATTCTGGTCATAACAAAACATCCTCCATCCAGTAGTAGGAGAGAATGCCTGTTTTTGCCACTTTGACAGTTGAAATTCTTGTTTTAATTTGTGTTTCTTTAACCATAAGCAAGGTTGAGCATCTGTATTTATTTATTTTTTAAGTAATCTCTATTGCCAATATGGGGCTTGAACCCATGACCCTGAGATCAAGAGTCATATGCTCCACCGACTAAACCAGCCGGGTGCCCCTGAGTATCTGTATGCATTTGTATTGCATTTGTATTTATAGTTTATTGCCTATTCATATTTTTTGCATATTTTTTGGTTGACTTGCTCATTTTTTTCTTATGGGATTTTAAAAGTTGTACACGGTGTACATCTTTTTTTTTTTTTTTTTACCAGTTTGTCTTTTGTCCTTCATTTATGATACATTTTTTTCTCATTAATCTTCAGATTTTTGTGGCACAGATTTATTAGTTTTCCTCTACTGTTTCTGGGACCATAGTTCATAAGACATGGGTAGGGTCCGTTTTGAGTCAGAACTTATTTTATCTTTCTCAACTGTTGTCCTCTGAGTGGTGAGAATAATTTATCGGGGCTGGATGAGGTGCAGTGGCCCCTGTGAGTTTCCCTGTACCAGTTTATCTGTGAAATGCCTGTTCCTTCTCTTCATCCTCCTACTCCTGTGATTAGAAGCTATCAGATTGAAATTAAGTAAAAACCGATTCTTCCGTGATACACAGGGTGATGAATATTTGTTACAAAATTTGTTGATAAGGGAGGGACTGAGGTTGGATCAGTACTTTATAATCTTTGCTTCTATTTCACCAGAAGGCTATATATAGACCATTTGGATATTATTTAAAATGGGGAGTGGGAGGAGAAAGGTCATTTGGAATAATAGGAACCAAATTTAATTTTGTTAAAAGGTAAAAGTTATATTTCAGGAAGAATAGTTTTTATTTATTTTAAGTTTATTTGAGAGACAACATGAGTGGGGGAGGGGCAGAGAGAGAGAGAGAGAGAGAGAGAGAGAGAATTTCTACCAAGCAGGATCCATGCTGCCATCGTAGAGCCTGACATGGGGTTCGAACTCATGAACCCATGAGATCATGACCTAAGCCAAAACCAAGAGTTGGATGCGTAACTGACTGAGCCACCCAGGTGCCCCTGGAAAGAATAGTTTTTAAACTTAACATTCAATCATTTTCAAATTATGATTAAACTTAAAAATTAGTATTCATTAGTATTCATCTACCATTTACCAGCTTTGTGACTTAGGGTTATTTAACCCCTTTAAGCCCACTTCTACATTTGTAAATGGGAGAGCTGTAAAATCCCCAAAGGTTTCTTTTTCTAATTAACTGAGAATAAATATGTGAAAGCAGCTAGCACAGTGCCTTTGCTTATCACAACTGGAGTATCATTTTCTTGTCAGATGAGGTTGGATGGGAAAATTACTCTCTAGTGCTCACTTTCTGAACCTATGATTTTAAATGTAAATGATTAATTTTAACTAGAAAAATACTTTCACTAATGAAATATTTACTCCTATTGGCTTCTTATTGAAGGATTCTTTAAAATAATTTTTGATAGATTTTGAAAGGTTTTAAATGTCCTGAGTGAATTATAGTTGTAGAGAGACTAATTTGAGGGTTGAACAAAATGAAGATAAACTTCATGTTTGAAGAAAATGTGGAGCATGAAATGCCAGGGTGGAGTATAGAAGGAAGAGAATGTAAACTAATATATCTGTGTTATAATGACTGAGTTTGAAATAAATGAAGGGTCACCTGAGTGGCTTGGTTGAGCGTCGGACTTCAGCTCAGGTCATGATCTCACAGCTTGTGAGTTCAAGCCACGCATCAGGCCCTGTGCTGACAGCTCGGAGCCTGGAGCCTGCTTCAGATTCTGTGCCTACCTCTCTCTCTGCCCCAACCCACTCACATTCTGTCTCTGTCTCTCTCAAAAATAAATAAACATTAAAAAAAATTTTTTTTAAATACATGAAGGGTGATAGCTAACTTTCCCTTTAACCTCACCAAGGCCTACATTCTAACAACAAGAATTTTTAGTTTAAGAAAAGAAAATTTCCAGGACTCTTCCAAATGTAGTATTCTGTAAATGATATTCTTTCCACATAAACAAACTTACAGATTTGTTTTCTTTCCTCACAAGCAGAGGTTTTGGGATTATCAGAGGCTTGTGGAATTTATGGATGTTTTCCTCTAGTATCGTAATCGTGTCATAATCGATTGTGTCACATTTGTTAGTCTCCTATCTGATTTTGGCCCTTCTCAGTGCTGTCTTCATGCCATGGTCAAATATATTTCACACACTTTAAATTATTGTTCCTAAATGAAAGCTAATTAAAATGTATAATATAGACATCTGTTTCCTCCCTGTCCAGGACAAAGAGGACATGTTCTTGTACATTGCTTTTATTGGAACTGTAACTGATACTCCTTTCTTTGGGATACTTTGGCAGTTCATATCAGAGGGGGACAATCTTTTTTTTTTTTTAATTTTTTTTTCAACGTTTTTTATTTATTTTTTTGGGACAGAGAGAGACAGAGCATGAACGGGGGAGGGGCAGAGAGAGAGGGAGACACAGAATCGGAAACAGGCTCCAGGCTCTGAGCCATCAGCCCAGAGCCTGACGCGGGGCTCGAACTCACGGACCGCGAGATCGTGACCTGGCTGAAGTCGGACACTTAACCGACTGCGCCACCCAGGCGCCCCACAGAGGGGGACAATCTTTATGGTGTCTCTCTCTATATATAGTCCATAGCTGTGAATGAAGGCATTCATAACGATTTATGCAGTGAATGCCATTAAGCTACTTTCATTCCGTATTCAATTCTTCTGTGTAGCACAGTTTCTGTTTTGGCCATGATTCCCATCAGCATTAATTTTGTTCAGGCACATTTTGTAGATGTGAATTCAGCCAAGAAAATTTTAGTATTGTGTTTGTACTTTTAAGCTGTGTAATTTTACATTGATTATTCCCATTGTAAAAGTGTGAACTGGGTAAAAAACTAACATTTTTGTTTTTATGTCTTGAACAAAGCATTTGTAGTATGAAGCTAGTTCCTAATGTTCTACCTCAGGAGCAGAGATGTTAGTTCATGGACCTTTTGATTCAGTAATTTCATTTATAAGTTATCCTGAGAAAAATAATAAAATATTTTGGTCATTCCAATTTTTAAAAAAAATTTTTTTTTTCAACGTTTATTTATTTTTGGGACAGAGAGAGACAGAGCATGAACGGGGGAGGGGCAGAGAGAGAGGGCGACACAGAATCGGAAACAGGGTCCAGGCTCTGAGCCATCAGCCCAGAGCCCGACGCGGGGCTCAAACTCACGGACCGTGAGATCGTGACCTGGCTGAAGTCGGACACTTAACCGACTGCGCCACCCAGGCGCCCCTGGTCATTCCAATTTTAATGAACAATTTTTGTGGCAAAGAATTTGAAACAAGTTGAAAGTTCAACAGTAGATAATTATATAAACTACTTTATATTTTTCATTGTTTACGACGTAACCACTTAAGATAATGATGTGGCAGATACTTAATAACAGCTCTCAGCCTTTCAGGAGATATTATTACCTGAAAAGAGCTGTTTATGGAAAATTATATAACTGATGGTTCCATTTAAAATACGTACATACTCATCTCAACATGTAGATTATTGTCTCTTGGTGGTGGGATCACAGATAATTACTGCTGTTTGTAATCTGCATGTTCATTAACATGTGTTTTCAAAAGGTGAAAAGTATCACAACTCTATTTTCCTTAATATTTCTATTCTTATCATTCTTTTGCACCTGGTAGAGAAACAGTGTGCGTAATGGTTAGCATGTGGGCTCCAGCGTTATGGAGACCAGGGTTTGAATCCTGCCTTGCGCAGTTACTACCTCTGTGACCTCTTACGGGGGTGAAACCTCATTAGGCTTCACCTTATTGATCTTTATTGTTGTTGTTGTTTTTAACTGATCTTTAAAATAGGGTTTTGGTTTTTTTTTTAAGATTAAATTAGTATATGCATGTGAAGTTTATAGCAAGGTGTCTGGCACACATAAGCCTACAATAAATGATAGCTTTTATTAATATTGTCATAACCACATGAAAATGCCAATATTCTTCTGTTAAAGCAATTTTTAAATTTAAAAAGGACATTTTTGCTTTAGGAAATTTAGAAAACACAGGAAAACAAAATATAATTCTACTAGTCAAAGATGATTAGAATCATGTATGTACAACTTTGTATTCTATGAAAATCCAATACCTTAATAATGAATTGCTGGATGTTCTATATTTAACGTATTTACTGAAATATGGATCTATTTTATAATCTTTTTAGATCAAAACTTAAAATAGAAGATATAAAAGAAGCCAACAAAGCACTGCAGGTGAGTAGGAAGTGTCTTCCTCAAGTAGGGAAGTATAGATATATGTGACAGTCTCCAACAGAAGGTAAAAAAAGTCCTGTATGAATCTAAGGTATCGTAATCGAGTCCCACGATGTATAGAGGCAGAAGCACTAAACAGGGACCTGGGATGATGGGGATCCAGCTCCTCCCTAATATTCCTCTAGAATTAATAATCATGTTGGAAATGACCTTGGAAATAATTTTATCTACTCTCCTACAAAGCACGGCATGACAAAGTGAAACAGTCTTTGACTTTGAGCCTGAGTTCCTATCCTGGTCTGTTACTTATCAGGTTTTGACCTTCAACAAGTCATACCTTTATGGAGTCTGTTTTCTCTTCTGAAATGGCTGGTCAAATGGCCTTATGATTTTGCACGGCGTTGCTTTGAATATTGAGGTTAATATGTGTGAAAAGTGATTAGTACAGTCTATCAGTATATGATTCTGAGTGTGTCTGGATACAGGAATCCCTTCTACAACACAGGAGAAAAATGGTCTCTCTGTGAGTACTTCAGTGAGATTGCCTCCTACCACATAGCTTCCCAAGTTTTTAATTATTATTTTTTTTAATGTTTATTTACTATTGAGAGAGACAGAGAGAGACGAGCCTGAGCAGGGGAGGGGCAGAGAGAGGGGGAGACACAGAATCTGAAGCAGGCCCCAGGCTCTGAGCTGTCAGCACAGAGCCCGACACAGGGCTTGAACCCACAAACCGCAAGATCGTGACCTGAGCCGAAGTTGGATGCTTAACCAACTGAGCCACCCAGAAGCCTCATAGCTTCCCGTTTTTAAAAAGTTATTTATTTTGGGAGCCCTTGGGTGGCTCAGTTGATTAAGTGTTTGACTTGTGATTTCAGCTCAGGTCATGATGTCATGGTTTGTGAGTTTGAACCCCATGTTGGGCTCTGTGCTGACAACGTGGAGCCTGCTTGGGATCCTCTCTCTCCCTCTGTCCCTCCCCTGCGCATGCTTTCTCTTTCTCTCTCTCTCAAAACAAAATAATACACTTAAAAAAAATTAAGTAATCCCTACACCCAGTGTGGGGCCTGAAGTCACAACCACAAGGTCAAGAGTTGCACGCTCCTCTGACTGAGCCAGCCATGTGCCTCCATTTTGTTTTTTATCAAAAAACATGAAAATGTTACATGTAAATAATTTAAAAGGTAAATTAGTGCTAGGAGGACTTAAAAAAAAAATAGTAGCAGTCTCTTGTTCTTCACCCCCTTATGCCTTATCCACCCTAGCTCCTGCCATCTGAAGGGAGCTACTCTGAATTCTCTTGGTTATTTCTTCTGGCACTTATCCCCCTATTTCTAAATAATATGCAGTATAATTCACTTGTTTATTTAAGACCTATTTTAGATATATATTATTATTTATTTCTTTGAGAGAGAGACAGACAGACAAAGAGAATATCCCCAGCAGGCTCCACGCTGTCAGCACAGAGCCCAAAGCGGGGCTTGAAAACGAACCATGAGATCATGACCTGAGCAGAAACCAAGAGTCAGGTGCTTAACCAACTGAGACACCCAGGCGCCCCTATTTTAGACCTGTCTATTGCCTGGTTAACATGGGAGATGAGGAGTATTTGCTCACTCTCACCTTGGTCTGTTTGCTCTTCATCGTCCTCCCAATATAATTAAGTAAAAGTTTCTGTAGAATTCATTTACTGGATATACTTTATTATGGCTATTGAAATATTCTTTGTTGGGCCATGTGGTATATATTGTGACTATATTTTCTTTCTTGAACTACTTTTTTCCTCTGGAGTTAATAATTGCCTTAAAAGTTTTGTTGTATTTGAACATCAGAGTTTGCTCATACCTTTAAACACCTCTATAATATGCTTGATAAAAGTTTTCCACATGGTAAAATGAATCAGGTAATTATTTAATTTTTTTTCCTTGGAGTCCTCCCTCCTGGAGTTCTTTGCTCTCCTGCTCCAGTCTGGTCTGGTTAGCCCTGTCTTGACATTTTCCTTTTCTTCCATTCTCAGAATTCCCTTTACCCTTCTTGAATGTTAGAGCTCCTGTTACCTGAACCCCTTAACTTCTTTCTTGGTTTACTCCCTTGTTTGGGACAATGCATTCTTTGATAGCTTCCTGGAAAATGTTGAATGAAGGTCAATGTTTTAAGAATTTGTGCATCTGCATAGATGCCTTTTATTTTGCTCTCACATTTTTTTGGACGGGTATGGGTGTCTGCCCAACTGTCATTATTTAAACTCTGTAAAATTTTTTTCATTATGATGCATACCATGTATATAACTGTATTCATACAACTTAAAAACGATGGCATACTCTGTGACTTAGTTTATAGGGAGATTACATTCTCTTTACAGTAGTAATTCTCTATTTTGTGTTAACCACTGTTGTTTTTCTTTATAGTTTTATCATTCTTGTCTATCTTTATAAAATGTCTAGATTTTTGTTTTTGTATACATATGAAAATGGATTTATTTATATGTGACTTAATTTTTCTTGTCCTTTCTATTGACCTGTTGATTGGGTCTGGGAGGGCTGTCCTCCAGTTTCTTACATTCTGGATTTCATCTGCCGTTTCATAGTAGCAAACTTGTTCCTCTGTCCTCTTATTGCCTGTAAACTGGAAGTTAAACCTAAAAGGCTTGGTTAGATTCTGGTGCAGACTTCTCTGAGAATTTTTATCCCTGCTACCATATTTTTAATATTCAGCAGGGCTTATTTACCCATTTTTCCTTTTAAAATTAGCAATCTGCATTTTATCTCTGATGATATTCATTATAGTTTCTTTAAAGTTTTCTTTTGCTACTGCCATTCTGTCTTCTGAATTCCCTTCTTGGGTTTTTTTCTTTGGCTGATGTACGTCCTGCCTGTCATTCCTTAAATGTTGGAATATCCTCCCATCTCAATAAAGGCACAAAAAATCTTGGAAGTCCTGTGTGTGTTGGCTGGGCGGATGAGAGTGGGTTGTTACAGTAAGCCTCACCATTGAGAAATCTGTTAACTCACAAACTGTTGGCCACCCTCTCCAAATTATGTTAGTATCTATAGGACTTTTCTCTGGGGCAATTGAGTTTCTCCAGAGAAGGATCCTCTAATATCCTGTCTTGGGGGTGTAAGTTGGGCAGCTGACATTTTGGAATTGGACAGAGAATAATGGCCATGTTCACAGAATGATAGCTTCTAGTTTTGGCTCTGCTTGAAAACTGCTGTTTCCTTGAGGAGGCAACTTCAGCTCTCTGGACAAGTTTTCACATCTGTAAAATGGGAATGGAGTTGCTAATCTCCGAGGTCCCTTCCAGCTGATGCACAAGGCTTGCCCTGCAGTGTACACATACAGCCTTTCTATTTGGGAGACAGGCAGGGTGAATTCAGTCAGATTAAAATAAGATTGGAAGGCCAAGCTCTGATGTCAGAAAGATTAATTCTGAACCTAATGATGCTGCTTTGAAACCTGCTTCACATCAGGCTTGCCATCCCTTAAGGTATAGCTTGGCAGGAAGCAAATCTGCTTCCACTAGGTGACTTTTGGACATTTGGGAAGTCACTTTCCTTTTTAATGGCATTCATCAAGTTGCATTGGATTATTATTTTAAATGTTTTCTTTTTTATTTTTGAGAGAGAGCATGAGTGGGGAAGGGGCAGAGAGAGAGAGGGAGACACAGAATCCAAAGCAGGCTCTAGGCTCCAAGCTGTCAGCAAAGAGCCTGATGCTGAGCTCAAACCCACGAACCACGAGATCATGACCTGAGCTGAAGTCGGATGCTTAACCGACTGAGCCACCCAGGTGGCCCACACTGGATTATTTTTGAGTTCTCATCTTGCTTTAAAAAAAAAATTCTACAATTCAAATCATTTTTTAAAAATTTTTAAATATTTATTTTTGAGACAAAGCACAAGTAGGGGAGGGGCAGAGAAAGAGACACACACAGCATCCAGAGCAGGCTCCAGGCTCTGAGCTGTCAGCTCTAGTCAACACGGACTAGAACTCACGGACCGTGAGATCATGACCTGAGCCAAAGTCGGACGCTCAACCGACTGAACCACCCAGGTGCCCCCAAGTCATTTGATTCTTTACTGGTATTTGATAGTAGCTATCCAGGTTTTTTTCTTTTCTCTAGCTTACTTTAAGAATATATAATACAGGGCGCCTGGGTGGCTCAGTTGATTAAGGATATATAATATATACATGTAATACATACGCAAAATATGTATTAACTGTTAATTCGTAATGCTTCTGGTCAACAGGTTTTTAAATGTAGTTAAACTTTGGGGAGTTCCAGTTATACGTGGATTTTTTGCCTCTGTGGTGGATTGGCACCTGTAACCCCCAACTTGTTCAAGGATCTGCTTGGTTCTTTGGCATTGTGCCTTAGTCTGGGCTATTTTAAAAAGGAACATGTGGTGAGATTAATCAGAAGCACTCAAGTATGTTCTCATTATAAAGCTGGCATCATCTAACAAAGTTGCTTTTGTAGGGAAAAAATGTTCTTAGCCAGGGTCTTGGATGGGTTAAGAATGGGTCAATTTAGAAATTTCAGGTGTCAAGTTAACTCTCACCGGTTAAAGACTACTTACATACATTTTCTACTTATCTACACAGTAGCTATTAAATTTGTTATATAACTTAAGGGAAATTAATAATCATATAAAACAACGTAAGGTGGTATCTAAAATGACAACTTCAAACGTGATTTCCAAATTCTCTTCAAATTTAAGGACTTATGGTGGTATATGGTATACATTATGCCAAACTCATGCATTTCATAGTGAAAATGTATCCTTATTGTTGGACTAGATAATGTCCAAGGTTTTTTTTTTTTTTTAATTTTTTTTTTTAACGTTATTTTTGAGAGAGGGAGAGACAGAGTGCAAGCTGGGGAGGGGCAGAGAGAGAGAGGGAGACAAAGAATCCGAAGCAGGCTCCAGGCTCCGAGCCGTCTGCACAGAGCTGTCTGCACAGAGCCCGACACGGGGCTCGAACTCACAAACCGTGAGATCATGACCTGAGCCAAAGTCGGATGCTTAACTGAGCCACCCAGGCGTCCCGGTTTTTTCTTTCTTAAAGTGAACTCCCATCAATAGATTTAAAAACAAAAATCATGGAAATGTCCACATACAGTTGTACAGAGAAGTTAACCCAGTTTCAATATTTAACAATATATTGCCAATCTTATTTATATTCAACCCCTACCCCTTCTTCCTTATCCAGATTATTTTGAAGCAAATCCCATACTTGTTTCTCTCTCCAACTATTTCAGTATTTCTGTATATTCCTACAAGAGGTTCTTGGTTGAAAATGTTTTCACATGTAATTTTTATTAACACTTTGAGCATTAATATGCGCACTTCTTCCTACTAGGGACTGGTTTGGTTGAAAGACAAAGAAGCAACACATTGTAAACTTTGTGAAAAGGAATTCTCACTCTCCAAGAGAAAGGTAAGGGAGATAGGAAGTGAATCCAAAAGCTTTGGTGCAAACATGTCTTCTAATTTTATTCATTCTTTGATTTTTCCATTTAATAGCACCACTGTAGAAACTGTGGGGAAATTTTCTGTAATGCTTGCTCTGACAATGAACTGCCGTTGCCTTCTTCACCAAAGCCAGTACGGGTTTGTGATTCCTGTCACGCATTGCTGATCCAGAGATGCTCATCTAACTTGCCATAAAACTCCAGAACTAAGTCCTTACGTATGAAAGTACCTACAATGGATGGTTAATGTTATGAACCTGCATATGCTGTGTTTAGACAGTCCTTCTTAAGCAGCTTTCAGATGGTATTATCAGTTTTATCTTCCACACATTCATGGGAATTAGAAGCTATAGAATAGCTCATTGTTATTCAAGAACTTTCAACAGGGCATGCTTTAACTTTAGCTTAATTCCTCATTAACTTTTAATGCCATTTAAATCATGCAACTTTTAACGCCATTTAAAAGGCCAGATAACAAAGCTCACACACACACACACACACACACACACACACACACACACACACGCCTTATTTTGTAAAGGCCTTCTGTAGGGGTGCATATTAATTCTCCAGATTGTCAAGTTGGCATTTGATGATGCCTGTAGTTTTAATGCACTTTAAAGCTTCACAGTTTTCAGAGAAAGATCAGAAATACATTGGACTTTTTGCAAGTATTAATATTCCAACTCAAGACTTTTCCTTAGCTTGCAAAGATTTCAACCTTAACTTTGTCCTTTCTGCCCTACTTCATTTGCCCGTCTTGCATTAGAAAAGGCCAGTACTTTATCCTATAGAATTTCCTTTTAGTCATCCTCTAATCATTATTTATTAGTACTTCTCAGATACAGTGGTTTAAAGAGGTATTTATTTTACCTCAATTTTTTCCTTTGAAAGGAAGTTAAAACTTACCCTCCTTTACCTTTCTTTTTACCAAAAAAAGAAAAAAGTTCTTACAGATCTTTCCATATGCTATACCTGCTAACACTGCTAGTTTTTTCAGGGAGGGCTCATACCTCTTTCAAAAGAAAAATCTGTCCCCAGAAAAAAGGTTTATTAATAGTAAGGGATTACAGGCTCCTGATTGGTTCTCCTGAGCATTAAAGGAGAAATCTAAAATAGCTAAACTTTGCCTTTGATAGGACTTGGGTAATTAACTTTATTAGATTTCCATTCTAGTGACTTTTAGGAAGCATTACATCATAGTGATCCACTACTGCAGTTATAAACACAGTGAACTCTTCACCATATAATGAGAACCTCTAAGGCAGGATTCTTTCTGGAACAGATGATCTGGTCTCAGCCCTGCCATGAACACATGAACTATGTCAAGCATGAAAGATTCAGTGAACACTAATCCCATTATACTGCTTGTAGCATACCAAGAATATGTAAAGTTACCCTTGTATGAGTAATCTTTGAATAGCATCACCACTTGGGAGACCCCTCTTAGGTATTTTTAGCCATGCACTTTAAGTCTATGAATCTTTCACACAGATAGGAATTTATTAATCCTAGGAATATTATAGAGAATTAATCATGACCACTTCCCTCCTACCTAAAATGGTTACTCTGCAGGATCATTTCCTCAGAATATACATATTTTCACTTGGGTTTAAAAAATGAATTTTCTAAATTGCCAAAGTATGAAACCAGTATTTTACTTGCATTATTTTCTCCATATCCAGTTAGCTTTTGAGGTCTTCAGTTAGAACTGCTGTACAGATTTTTAGGTGGTCTTTCTTGAATGTCGACAGAAATATTGTCAAGAGATGAATTATATTCTTGAACTGTTTTGTATTGATGGGATGAATTAACATTTTTATGATTACTAAAAATGAGAATAAGCAAATATGAAATTTCAAATACTAGGTGTTTATTACTGTGCTTACTAGAACAAATTTTTGAATGTGATTTTGCTTAAATTCCAAGGCTGGTTTCATTCAACAGACCATGATTTTCAGTCCCCTTTAAATTCATTATTCAAAACTCCCATTATCCCCATTGATTTGGGCTTTTTGTATGCAAGCCTTTGGGACAGCAATACAACTTGCTTCATTTAGTTTGGGCTCTTATTTAAAAACTATTTATTACTAAATTTTGGATTTTGTTATAAAACTTAATTTGTATTGTGAATCTACACTTTCTATTTGTCAAGATTTGCCCTCATAGAAACTATTTATGAATCTCACAAACCATTCCGTCTAGCCAGTACTACAGTAATGCTATGGTGGTGCCAAGGAATTGTAATTCTTACTCTGTGATGTTTTAAAACAAAATGTGAATTTTATAAACCAAATAAAAGCTATGAAAAATTGCCCTTTGAAAGGCTAACTTGCATTTGTGACTTTTATTTCCTGATTTTAATAGGGTAGTCCTGGGAAAATAAAAACCCATAGGATCTTTAAAGGGTTAAGTGGTATGAGCCTAATACTTAAACGGATAATTAAGGGAGGAGTACAAGCATTAAACAAGTCACTGCTCCATTTAAGCTAACACAGCTTCCTTCTCTAACAGCAGAAATCACTCCTTAGGAGTCACTCTGTCCAGTGTTCACGTAGATACGGCACCTTTTACCAATATGATTTACCATCAGTAACCGACACAAAGCATTCTAGGACAGACCACACTATTATCTCCCATGTTGATATTTATTACATTAATAACATTTCTAGCAAAAACAAGTAACAAGGTCAATAACTGAATTCACATTGACAGGTTTCATTTTGATCCATTAGCCAATTTGGAAAAAAGCCATACTGATCAAAGGGATTAAAAGTAAAAAGCACCTTTTCCTTGCTACATATAGTATTTTTAAACACAATGGCTCTAAAACTCCAAACAGATATCAAATGCAAAATCCAACTTCCAGGACTCTCATTTTAATTGACTATCACATGGACTTGTCTCTTACATTTGTTTAATCATTTATACAGTTACTAAAAAACCATATACTTTAACTATTGGGCAGGAAAACTGAAAATAACAGCTGTGAGAATTATACTCCACAGTAAATACTTTTTGTACTGAATTCTCATGTCACTGAGAACCTTAACCTAGTCTAACATTTAGAGATAACTTACAACTATCATTTTTTGGGAAACATTTTTGGTACTTCAGTCAAGTGCTGAGTGAATCTTATTCTAAACTCTAGGGCTAAAATTTAAACTTCCAACACTCTCATCCCCAGGTAACACAATTAGGAATATTCAGAAATCCAGATACCTTTTAGATCTTCATTTCAGAGCTATGCTTGATAAATGACATTTGAAAAAGAATGACTAATATAGAAATTAGTGGAATTTATACTCCTGAAGCCACCTACACTCATCTTTAGGTTTTATATATTTACAGTATTGTCCAGGAGAAATTAAAAGAAAAAAGTTACACTATTTTCCAAGCTCTATTCCAGATGTCTGCTTATTAAAGACTTGTGGTTTATGCAAAGGTGAACCATTGTCCTCTAAAATTACACTATACTACTACTTGTAGAGCTAATAGTAAAATACATCAACCCAAATCTTATGAAAGCAGCACATCCTTAGGAGTAACTAGTATATAAAAAGTATCAACATCAGTGGTTTGAATATAAAAATTTATTTTTAAGTCAAAGTATGCAACAAATAAAACCTACAGAAAACAGATTTTCCCATCACAATCTGTTGCTTTACCAAATAATATTTTGAAAACACATTCCTTCAGTCATTATAAAGTTCTTAAAATACAAAAGAAATTAAATCTGTAAGAAAGTCTAGTAGACCAGACACTGTTGTCAGGACTTTGATGTTGGTGGTTATGCTTTAATACATCCCACGCCATCCACCTCCACTCATGCCACCTTGCCCATAGTAACCTCCACTGCCTCCACCGCCACGGCCTTTAAAAAAAAAAACAAAAAACACAAGAATTGCTTAGCAGGAAATATCAGTGCATACTACGTTAAAGATAACATGAGCTTAAAAATGTCCACACATGGGGACTAACAGATCAAACCACAGTAACCAAAGACACTTACCATAACCACCCAAGCCATCAGGAGTACCATATCCTCCACTGTAATTGTTACCCATTCCCATTCTTCCAACAGATCCATAACCTCCCTGATTATCTTAAAAAGAAAAAAAAAAGTTTGAGATTGACTGTAAAATGTGTAACTCTGCTTATTTAAAAAACTTTACATACCCATTCCATCTCTGCCATAGCCTCCCATTCCAGAACCTCCCATTCCAGAACCGCCTCCAGGAGTAGAATTCAAGAAGAGTTCAATGTACCGATGTTCTTTAAGAAAAAAGAAAAGATTAATAGGGATGAAAGCAATGATGATCAAATTTATCAATAAAAGCATAAAAATAATGACTAGCTAATATTAACCTGAAAGCATGTTTATAGACTTCCTAGTGGAGTGATAAAATGAATGCCAGATAGGCTACAAACCTAACTTACCAAGTTTGTTCAAATTGTACAGCCCTGAACAAGCAAAAACTGGATGAGGACTCTGTTTCCTCATCTATAAAAAGGGCTGATTCATTATTACAGAACCAGCTAGTGTACTTTTTAAAATATATTCCATGTCCCCAGGGACACCTGGGTGGCTGGCTCAGTTGATTAAGCATCCATCCCACTCTTGACTTCGGCTCAGGTCATTATCTCATGGTCATGAGATCCATGAGACCAAGCCCTACATCAGGCTGTGTGCTGGGCATGGAGCCTGCTTGGGATATTCCTTCCCTCTGCCCTTCCCCTACATGTGCTCGCTTTCTCAAAAAAATGTATATTCCACGTCTCAAGAACCGAATTAGAATCATGAAAGTAATGTCCACAAAAACCTATTTTCTTTTTTTTTTAAAAAAAATTTTTTTTTTCAACGTTTATTTATTTTTGGGACAGAGAGAGACAGAGCATGAACGGGGGAGGGGCAGAGAGAGAGGGAGACACAGAATCGGAAACAGGCTCCAGGCTCTGAGCCGTCAGCCCAGAGCCTGACGCGGGGCTCGAACTCCCGGACCTCGAGATCGTGACCTGGCTGAAGTCGGACGCTTAACCGACTGCGCCACCCAGGCGCCCCAACAAAAACCTATTTTCTATTGACTACAAAATGATCTGTGTATAGTCAGATTTAGGAATCACTAGTCAGGGTAAAATTTAATATTTAAAATGGATTTGATAACATGCAGAAATAACTTCCCCGAGTTAGTTGACATATGGGTTAAGTGGTGATTTGCAAATGGCATGGGAACTCAGGCAAATGCAAGTAACATACCTATTTTCCCTCATTAATAACTTAAGCTGTAATAACCTGTCAAGTACTAAGCCTGAATTACCTTTTCATTAAAAAGGCCCGTAAAAAGCCTTTAAAAAGTCTAAACTTATTAGAGGCCATATGGTTTCAGGTCCCAATAACTGCCAAGAATTGTATCTACAGATCCTGTAACATCTTACATACGAGGAATTACAAATGAGAGTTATTTTAGAAATTCACACCTGAGAAATGAGTTAGCAAGCCAAAGATAACCACTTACGCATGTTATTCTTATCTTTAGACATGGCAGCTACGGCATCTTCATGTGTCACAAATTCTACATCTGCTTCTCCTGTTGCTCTGCCATCAGCTCCAATATCAATATGCACTCGTATTGGATTTAGTGGTGAGAAGAACTAAACAAAACATTTGTTATTAATTTTTCTATTTAGATTATCAGAAGTAAATTACCACAAACCCTTATGCATTAAAACAAACCTCTCTACTGCCCTGTATTGCAAGGCTAACAGATCAACTACAATGGTTCTGGGAATAATATAAAATTATACACTTAGGGGAAAATGCAAAGAAATTCTCTTTAAAATAAGCTAATAATGGGCGCCTGGTGGCTCAGTTGGTTAAGTGTCTGACTTCACCTCAGGTCATGATCTCACTGCTTGTGAATTTGAGCCCCCACATTGTGCTCTGCTGACAGCTCAGAGCCTGGAGCCTGCTTCTGATTCTGTGTCTCCCTCTCTCTCTGCCCCTCTCCCACGCTCTCCAAAATAAACATTAAAAATTTTAAGGTAGTAAGAGTGCCTTGGTGGCTCAGTTGGTTAAGTGTCCAACTCTTGATCTTGACTCAGGTCTTGATCTCACGGTCATGAGTTCAAGCCTTGTGTTGAGCTCCATCCAGTTTGGAGCCTACTTAAAAAAATAACCTAAGTAAAAGAAAAAGCAAGCTAAGTGATATTAAAAGAAAAAAAAATTCTAACCCAAAACACAGTTCACTCTAAACAGAAAACGTGTCATATCCTACCACTAAGAGGGAGAGAAGTCCTCTGTCCTCCCAAGGAAAGTATTTTGAAATTGCTAAAGGATAAATAGGTCACCTGACACTTAGAAACATGTGCAGAGAATTTAGGTGTTAGGATTTAGACCAATGGAATTTGATAAACTTATACCAACTATATGTGGACAGCTCCCAAAATATATTACTTAGTTCTAATCACAAGTTAACTAGGTTGAAGCAATCCTAAAAAGGTACTTAGGCCATCAGTTCCCAGTAAGATCTACAGCTAAATTCATTTTAGAACTAGATAGTAGTCTTGGCTTTGTAAGGCCCCCAGGATCTCTACGGCAACTACTCAGGAGGTAAGAATGGATGTGACTAGATGCACCTGGGCTGAAGTTTGCAGATTCTCTAACCAATTTGAAATCAACCAATTTCAAATCAGCAATAGCATCTATGCCCATTATTTTCACAGCTCCTGTTTCTAATCACAATATAGCTAGAAAGTCAAACTGAACTTTGACTTGTTAACGTATTTCCACTTCCAAAACTTGACACAAGGGCAATAATATTCCAGTCATCTCTACTCTATGCTGATCACTTTTCACTAAATTTTTAAAAAAAGTTTACTTATTTGAAAGAGAGCATGAGGGGAGGAGGAGCAGAGAGGGAGAATCCTAAGCAGGCTCTGCATGGTCAGCACAGAGCCCGATGCAGGGCTCGAACCACTGAAACCCTGAGATCGTGACTTGGGCCAAAATCAAGAGTCAGACGCTTAACTGAGCCACCTAAGCATCTCTTCACTGAATTCTTAACTGGACTTTCTAAGTAAATCAATATACAATGGGCAAAAAAATATTCATTGATAAGGATACACACACACACACACACACACACACACACACATTTATATATAGTATTAAAGGAATTCTGACATTAAAACTATAAAAAACATGAGTCCATTTAAGAATGCTTCAAAATTGGATACCAGAATAAAACTATTAATTACTAAAATTACTCACGTTAGCAATGTCATTTTCAGTTGCACGAAAAGGTAATCCTCTCATATGTACAAAATGACCACCATGAAATCCCGAACTTGCATCACCAGCTCCACCATAGCCGTGTCCTCCCATACCTAATATAATTTCCAAAGATTATAAGTGGCTGATACATGTAAAGCCTTTTGACAACACTTCTTCTCTATACATAACTTTTCCTATTTATACCTTTTTCTTTGCCACCCAAGAAATCTTAACACAGTTGTTCTAAACATCAAATAAAGAATCATTCTGAATATCAAATACTGTAAGTATATATCTGTATAAAAGCCCCATGTACGAATGCACTGAAATATGACTATTTTTATACAAGTCACTTAACCTATATTAAACCACAAATGGTAGTAAAATACTAATATGCACCTAAAAATGAATGTCTTTAATATTTACCTCTTCCATCTCTCATTCTGTCATCGAAGCCATCATTTCCATAGCCATAATTATTATAGCCACCATAGTCATCAAAACCTCCATAACCTGTATAATTTAATGAGAAATACATGAATACACTTTCAAGAGATAAATTTTATAAATCCAGTTTATAGAAACATTCTGTGACAAGCAGTCTGGTTATCTTATTATTATAAGTTTGCAACTCCCAACTCAGTGCATGTGAAAAAAAGCAGTTAACGCTTGGTGGAAATAAAAAAATCTCAAAAGGATACATTTAGACATCAAATTAACTTTCATTCTGACGTTAAACAGAAAATGTCAAAATATGCCAAAATCTTCATTTTAATTCCTGTATTATGTAGGTGCCAATATGTGCATCAATCAAGTCCCATAGCTGGCCATGGGAATTCATATTTTCATGAACAGGTTTTTAAAACCTAGTAGGTACTGAAATTACTGCCATTTCTATATTTCTTGACAAAGTGTCAGGAACATTAAGAAAATGACAACAGAACCTTTGTCCGTTAGATACACATACCACCATCATATCCATCACCTCCTCGTCGCATTCTGTCATACATACTTCCACGCCCAGCTCCATAATAACCCCCTCTTCCTCCTATTGGTCTATCATATGGTCCCGGTCGCTGGCCCAGCAATCTTCTTGGTGGATCATAAAATCCTTTGATTTCACTCCTGCTACTTCTGAAGATCTCAATATACCTATTTAAAAATGGTTTAAGGTACAAGTTATAGCGTAAATGTATTAGAATAAATAAGATACTGGGCAAAAATGCAGTAAGTTTTTCTACATCTAGATACATAACCCAATTTAAATTGCCTAAATACACCATAAATTAACATTTTTTACACCTACAAACTTAAATAATTAATATTTAAGTTTTACATAAATAAATTAGTCATTTGAAAACAATTCATAATAATTTTAGCTTGTTTCCTTTAGTACATCATAGGTGTTTAGAGAAAATAGCTGATTATAAAAAAGCATTTATCAACATCCTATAGAGAAATGGAAACAATCTAATTTTAATTTAAGCAAACTATTAGCATTAATTCCCCACCCAAATCTGTAGTTTCCAAGTTAAATTTAGATAATTATCAATTCTTTTAAACTACCCCAGAAAAATGTTATTGTAACCCCCCCATTTAAGCAATAGTGACCCACAACCCCCAAAAATAAAAATTTAACACCATCCCAAACTCTCCATCCCCACCTGTGCCCTATTCTTTCCTTGTGTTTCCCCAGAGCATTTTCTGCTATCTCCTTTGAAGCAAACTGCACGAAGGCCTCCCCTGTGCTTCTCCCCTGGTAGTCCATCGTCAATGTTATCCCATTTGGCACGATTTCCAACCCTTTAACCCAAGGACAAATAACCCCATCAAGGGGAACAGTGTTAAAGGCTGAAACATTCCCATCTGAATCAAATATTTAAAACAAGTCTAAACAAAACAAAACAAACAAAACAAAAAAGCTTAAGTTTCCCATCACCCCATAATACAAGCGGAAGATTTTTTTCAAATATTACTGGATTACATATTTTTTTTTGCAACCAGTGTCTTTTTTAAATTACATACACTAAAAGCTCACCTATATTACATTTAAAAAGCCAAATCAAATTTATGCTCCATATAATTCATGGTTCATCACACATAATTACTCTCAATTAAGTTTACTGCACATTAGTTAGGTTTTACATATTCTACACATTCTGTACTGAATATTAACTGGAGCATATTTCATAACATAATACATTAACCAAGATACTATACTCAAAAAGACCCCAAAACAAATGGGTTTTACAAATTAAAAACTGAGTAATATAATAAAAATATATAAATACTACTAAACTTTGACTAATACTAGAGGTACCTTGAAAGAACTGAACTATTTCCTCTTTGCTGCAACCAAATGGCAGTCCACGAAGTCGTACTGTCCCATCACTAGCGTCATTTGGACCATTATGTTTCATAACCCAATCCATCTCAATAACGTTTGATTTAAACGCTATAAAAAATAAACAAGCACATAAAGCAGTCAATCAAAATATACTCTTGCTACAGGCACTGAAGAAACACCACTCAGTGGTGTACAACAGGAAATGTAACATATGGCTTGTTGACAATGCAAAGGCAAAACACCTTCCCATTTTGGGGTTGGCAAAAAGGGAAAAGTGAGTGAAACCTGTCCCACCACCCACAAAGTACTGAATTTCTAAGGCCCAAATATTTTATAATGCCCAATCTTAAGAAAACTTACACAATTTCAGATTAGTCTTCAAATTCCATTTCCTGTCACCTTATTGTCAACTCTAGCCTTTTCCTCATTTCTCCAATTTTCATTCACTTTTCAGGTTTTATTATTCATTTGAATCATTATGCAAATTCTTTAAAACTTAATTACTCAAAAGCTGCACATACCACCAGTGTCCACTTACAGCAAGAGCCTAAGTCAAAAGTTCAATGAGTACTTCCTTCAATATTAGAAAAATGGCATTACAAAAGTCGTAACTTTTTAGATGCACTTTAAATCTGAACAGTCAAATTGCTTTTGAAGGAGGGGAAAAAATTCCTATCTCTACTTTAAATCTAAACACTTCTCAAAAGCAAGTTTTAAAATGACTTAATTAGGGTAAGTTTTAAAATCGGGGTAAAAGGCCTCAAAAGGCCTTCCAACAGTGTCTGTTTTTTGAAGCTACCTGTTTGGAGTATATTAAAGATGAGTTTACTCACTGCTTTACTTTTAAACACAAATTTTAAAAGGCAACACATTCACATTTTTTTTAGGGTACAGTAAGAAGCCCTCCTAGCCTTCCAAAAAGAACCCATCCACACCCAGCTCCCTTCCCAAGAGACAACCATCCTTTTAGAATTCCAGTACATTTTAAAGAGGCTAATGCAGAAGTCCTTCAGCTGCAGAAACTTACCAGACGCTACAAATTTCACTAAGCAGCTGTAGGAATCCTACTCACCTGAGTATTTCAAACCTTTCCCTCACCACCTCCTCCCCTGTAAACAAAACAATTTGTTCACTTGATTCCTTTACGCTTGAAGGTATTCCATAAGTGTTCACTAATATTTAATTTCACACCATCTATTTATCAGTGCAACTGTGAGAAGTAGCATCTGCAAAAAGTAAATTTTTTTTGCTAGAATTGGTACATTTAAAAAAAAGCTAACGGACAAATTTTCCAAATGTGGTTATTAAATACCTCTGCATGTAAATAACAACTTTGAGACTTGTTTTGTGGTTTTAAAAATCCTGGGAGGCACTCTAGACACAGACACCAAAGTGGGAAGATTTTGAATTTTTTTTTTAATCAGACGTTACAACTGATTTTTACGCACATGAATACTTGATGTGAATTTTTAAGAAAACAAACAAAAAATCATAAAAAAATAAACCCTGGTTTTGAATCCCTATTCTGCCACTCAATGGCTGATGTAAGCAAACTTCTTAACCTCTCTGTTCAACTGTAAAATACAGATAGCACAGGTGCTTATACTTCACTGGACTGTTACTTTTAAGACTCGTTTATAATGCTTGGTCCGTAGCATGGTTAATCATTCAATGGTAGTCACTGGGTTTTAAAGGGCCCTGTATAACTACTGAATTATACCACAAACAAAATAAAGAAACCTTAATTAAAGGACAGAAAACTATCCTGAGTCTTGAAATACAGATAGTTAGTCTTTTCCATAGTCAACATAGGCTTAAGCTTTCAAGCTTCCTAAGGAAGGATTATGTCCAAGGCAGAGGAAAAAGGAGGGCTTTTTGGAAATGTTTTCTATAGCACCTATTAGGTAAAAAGCAGAGTAGTCCTGAAAAAAGTAGACCCTGAATCAGTTTGAGAAAAAGTTACGACATTTTGAAGATCTCTACCATTTTCTTAAAAAACCCAGAAGACTTTAAAAAATGGCATCAACTTAAAAAAATTCCTATAAAAGATGACTCAATAGAAAAAAAGAAAAATTAAAGGATGTAACATCAAATGTTACTTATGAAACATGTAAGTAGTTTGCAAAATCAATTTAATTTGTAAAAAGACCTTGGTGTAACGCTTTTTATTATTTAGCACGTTTCTTTCTTCAAAGTAAAGATACTTTGTTTTGGGAACAAACAAAAAGATGGTAACTGACTTATCTTCACTATAAACTTTAGCCCTAAGAAACACAAGCAAGCACACTAGTTTTGATTTTTGGATCAGTCTATACTAAAAAGACCTATACAAAACTAACAAAATATTAAGCCTGTAAAAAACACAATAATAAACTTAACACAATTTTAGGTGGAGAAAAAGTTAACCAGATTCAGAAGACAAACTATTTCACAGGATGACTCTCCTCCACTCTACATGTATGAAGACTACACAATTTTAAAAGCCACACTTGAATATTCCTTCAAAACTCAAAATTTGAGTCTAGAATTCTACTTACAAAACAAAACCAAGACAAACTCTGAAAGCATACAAAAAGACAATTTGCTCTAATACGTTAATAAAGCGGTCTCAGACACTACCTAGAGTCTACCAATTATCCAGGATAATCCATCTCGACCTTTCTTTGCAAGAGTTTCACGGCTAATCCCAATTCTGCTTTAAGACTTCCAAGTGTTGGGGCGCCTGGGTGGCGCAGTCGGTTAAGCGTCCGACTTCAGCCAGGTCACGATCTCGCGGTCCGTGAGTTCGAGCCCCGCGTCAGGCTCTGGGCTGACTGCTCAGAGCCTGGAGCCTGTTTCCGATTCTGTGTCTCCCTCTCTCTCTGCCCCTCCCCCGTTCATGCTCTGTCTCTCTCTGTCCCAAAGATAGATAAACGTTGAAAAAAAAAAAAAAAAAAAAAAAAAAAAAAAAAAAAAAGACTTCCAAGTGTTAGCACCAATTAAAAATACCAGCAGCTGAACTAGTACAACTGAAGTCACTTTTGAGTGAGACTTTTATTTCCTAAACATGATATTAAGTGAAAGAAGCCAGTCACAAAAGTCCACATGATTTTAAATAGGTGAAGTTTATGGTATGTGAATTCTATCTCCAAGTTGCTAAGCATCTAAGAGGTTAAATGAAATATAAAATTCCTTTATTACACAGAGACATATACTATCTTCTGAAATATAATGAAGTTAGGGTTTGATGTAACAATAAATAACTTTATAAATGGTAGCTCACTGGTCTTAAAAAATGAGAATGAACTTCAAATTTTGGCAATAAAGTGATAATTAAACTGAACATCTTACATCATTTCCCCTTGCCAATGTGTTTGCTCCTTAATTATCAGTAGAAAAGGTAGACACACCAATACCTAAAGGAGATGTTAAGTCCCTAAAATTATAAAGGAGTTCTTTTTTAAAACAAAGTTTACCATCACCTATTGCAGCTCAGCCACTTGTATACCAAAATAAGAACATCAAAAAAAAGAAAAAAAGAACATGGTTATTAAAAATATAAAGGTAATTAGTAATCAGATGGACTTCCAGATTATGCAGGTGAAAGGACACAAAAAAAGGTTTCTAGGGTAATCCAATTAGGAAAGCCATTATATCATGTACTACTTTACAGAAAACTCTAGGCTTTTTCAAAGGCTACTAAAATCAGACCATCTTCAACAGTAGGAAGGTTTTTTGTTTTTAAAGCTGAAAAAAGTAGGTAGTAAGAGTTCTTGTAAGGACGCATATTCATTATTGGGAACTCTTTATAAAATTCTCAGGCCCTGACTCACTTTTTTAGGTACTCAGTGAAAATTACGGACCTAGCTTCTCTGTACAGTTCTAAGGAACCCCCGCCCCCTATCACACCACCACGTGACTGGGCTTTCGGTTTGTTTTTTTGTTGTTGAGTAGGCTTTTTTTCTTGGCCAAATATCACCACTGTCCTATACTAAATAAAAAACATGCTTAGCTGCCAAAAGAAAATAAATGCTAACTGTATTTTGATGTATTTTACTTCTACAGCCTCTATGCACAACATACAACTCTTGGAGACTTAATATTGAAAGTAATTAAATTCCTACACAAATTTATGCCATCACTGTTTTAACTTCTTCCCAAAGGTAAAACTCCTACTTACATTATTACTCAGTGTAGTGCCAAACTACACAAAAACCACTGCTAAACCTCCCACCCCTGCCCAAAAGTTCAAAAGGCTGTTATCAGAGTTCACTGGACCCGAACGATTATTTAAGTTGCCCATTTCACATTCCTATTGGAAGTCACCCGCTTTTCTTCTTACAAAAACAATCACCCACAAAGTCTTTACGTTTAAGAGAAATGTGAGAAGAATAAAACCCTCTGGAGAATCAGTACGTACTCTTTCCGAAGTTCCAAATCTGGAATATAAGGGCCGGCTAAGCGTCCTTTATTCCTCCCCGGAGACTTTTCGTTTATCTAGCTGCCCTAGAGACCGGAGAGCTAAGGAGAGTACGCCCCTTCCCCCCCGCCCCCCCATCTCTCCGTCCGGCAGCCAAGCCTGGCTTAAAAACCTTCGCCACCGGGCGGCGGAATTACAAAGGAGGCCGTCTGCCTCCTTTGTCCTGGATTTGGGAGTTGAGCGCCTTCGTCGCCATTGGCTTTCCTCCCCCAGCTCCAGCCTCTCTCATCTTGGGAATCTGCGTCAGAAGTCACTCGCAGTCCCGCCAGCCCAGGGTAGCCCAGCCGAGACTGCGGAGGTAGGGAGGCCGCGGTGGGAGGCCAGGCCCATCCGGCGCCATTTCCATCGGGAGCGCGCCCGCCAGCCCAGACCCTCCCCCCCCCCGCCCCACCAAGTGCCCAACCTTTCCCTGCTCGCTTCGCTCCCCTTCCGGGGGCGCTGTGACCTCCCCCCGGCCTTCTAAATCAGTTTTAGGAAGCTTAGGGGCAAAAAAGTAGAAAGAGGGGGAAGGGCGGGAAGCCGAAGTGGCCGCGCCACCGTACCCAAAATGGCGGAGGCCAAACCAGCAGGGAAAGAGGGGAAATGCTGGATGACCCCCACTTCGGGCCTCAGTTTCGTCCACTGAATTTCACCTGAGCAAGTTCTCCCCCACCGCAGGCCGCCCTCCTTGAAGTGGGAGATCTCCTGGGAGGCGCAGTGTGACCGCCTCCGAGCAGCGACCTCCACACTTCCCCCCCCACCCCCTCTCAGTCTCTCTTTCGTCCTTCTCCCGACTCCGCTCTCGACACCACCAGCCCAACCTACCCCCTTTTACTTCAGATACCCTGTCGGGCGACAGTAACGCCGACTCTGGCGCTCGAGGGGTCGGTCGTGAAGAGGAAGAAGTCGCTCGCCTCGTGTAGCGCTCACCACAACGGTTCTTCCAACCGTCTCAGGCGGTGGCAACCGCTAAGGGAGCTGCGCAGCAGACCGACTGGCTTGGGGGGATGGGAGAGAGCGAGCGAGAAGGAGGGGGTGGGGCGAGAGCAACGAAGACCAGCTACCCGCTCTCGCGAGACCTGGGAGTCGCTCCCGCCTTGGCGCTGGAGGCAAGAAGTGCGCATGCGCGCTGGTGGGCCGACCAATTTGTTTGAGGAGGAGGTGGGGAGAGTGGGAGAGGAAGTCTAGTTAGACGAGCGGGTTACTGTAAAACTGTTAAATGCTCAGAGCTCACCTTTCTGCCCATTCGGGGAGGATGTGAAGTGGCAGTTGCAGCCAGTGTGTGTTGAAGGAACCATGGTGTCGCAGTTTGGAAAAGTTTTCCAGTACTCTGTCCCCACCAAAAACAAATTCGATAGAGTCCCCACCCTAACCCCTCCCCCCACCCTCGTCACCTGCAGGGAAAGGATGCCACGTGATACGGAGGCCAAATGCGGAGAGGGATTTTCTTGTCAGGTTTGCGTTATGCGGTAAAAATATTGTTTCCCCGCTGCGAAGACACCATAGTGGGTACCAGGCCCCCATTCCGCCTCTAATCTGGGGCTCCTCCTTCCCTGTAGTGGCGCTAGGGCACCGGGCCCAGCCCCCTACCCACAGGCGGGCCTCCTCCCTGAGGGGCTTCTTGATAAACCCCCTCCCCCCCACTAGTCCCACGAGAAAGTTCATCTCTCCACTTGTCTATATTGACGTATAATTAATATGCAGTGTTATATTAGTTTCAGGTATACAACGATTTGGTAATTATGTATATACATACTACTCTGCTTACCAGGAAGCACTGTACCTCTTAATCCCCTTTATCTATTTCACCCATCCCCTCACCCACCTCCCCTCTCCTCACCCACCTCCCCTCTGGCAACCACCAGTTTGTTCTCCCTTTGGAGGAGTCCATTTGTTATTTTTTGTTTGTTAGTTTCATCTCTCCCACTTTATAACCTGGGGCATGGATCAGGTGCTGAGGACTGACAATTTAGGGTTGTTTTATAAACAGGGCTTTGCGTTCTTGAAAATTGCAGTGCAAGTGACACCTACCTAGTATTTTTTGGTTGTGCTGTCCTACGCCACCAAAGTCCTTAGGGACTTTTTTTTTTTTTTTTATTAAAAAAATTTCAAGCCAAATTTCTGTTGAATGGGTGCAGGCCAGTCCTGGTAAAGAGATCAGTGCAAGTGCAAACATAGGAACTGTACATGAAGTGCAAGAGAGGGAAAGAAATGAATTTGAACACAGGGATGTTCCTGTAGTTGGAAATGTGGACAATGCTGATGAGGGATACTAAGGCAAGCTGAGGGCTAAGCACAAACTAGCACAATCCCCCCCACCCTCAGGTGGGATATGTGTGATATTCCTCAGGTACCCCTGGCTGCCCAAAAACAAAGGAAAGGACAGAAATCAAATGGTTAAACTGATAGTTTCCATCAGTTTACAGATATCTCATCAATAGCATAATCTCCGGGAACTCCCTACTATCTTAATGATAATGCTTTGCTAGAGGTAAAAAAACAACCTTAGTTTGGCAACACCTAGGCTTCCAGTAATCTGTAAATCCTCTTTAGTATATGGAAATCCCTTTAAGAAACTTTCTTTTGACTTCAGCTCCCCCAACTCCACAGTATATAAGCAGTCACTCTGCACAACCCCAGTGCATCTCTTTCTCTGCCCACGGATCTTGTCCTGTGCTTTAATAAAATCACCTTTTTGCACCAAAGATGTCTTCAAGAATTCTTTCTTGGCCATCAGCTCTGAACCCCACCATCACCCTAAAACCCCAACAATACTAGGTTGCAGACCTTTAATATCCAGTCAAAGACTTTGTACGTTCTACTATAGAAGTTGGGAAGACCTTGAAGGGGTATAAGGGGTGTTAGCAGTGGAGAAGCTTGAATAATTTTTTACCCTATGAGATCTGCAATGTGTAAGGTGTAGGCCAGAGACCAGTTACCTGCATATAATGGAAATGTCCATTTATGGTTTAATTCAGCCTCAAACCTGCTTAAGACAAATGTAGGACAGTAAGAATTGGCTAGGTCATAACGCCCTAATTTTCTTGAGCCCACTCCCTCAAAATACCTCTTGGAGAAAGGGGGATGGGACAGTGTGGTCATTATTACAAGACACAGAAAAACAAAACCTGGATAACATAACATTATGATTCATATTTATTAAGAGCTTGCTTGAGCTAGTGCTGTGCTTAATTCACTGACTCCTTACAATCTAAAGGATAATTATTGTCCCCATTTTACAGATCAGATGCGTGAGTTTAGAAGTACAAAAGTTGGGGCACCTGGGTGGCTCAGTGGGTTAAGTGTCTGATTCTTGACTTCTGCTCAGATCATAATCTCATGGTTCATGGGTTTGAGCCCCAAGTTGGACTCTGTACTGACAGCACGAAGCCTGCTTGGGATTCTCTCCCCCTCTCTCTCTGTCCCTCCCCTGCTTGTGCTCTCTCTCTCTCCCTCTCTCTCTCAAAATAAATAAACATTAAAAAAAAAGAGGGGGGCGCCTGGGTGGCTGAGTCAGTTGGGTGTCCAACTTTGGCTCAGGTCATGATCTTACAGTTTGTGGGTTTGAGCCCCATGTTGGGCTCTGTGCTGAAAGCTTGGATCCTGGAGCCTGTTTCAGATTCTGTCTCCCTCTCTCTCTGCCCCTTCCCCACTCATGATCTGTCTCTCTGTCTCTCAAGAATGAATGTTAAAAAAAAAAAAAAATCTTTAAAAAAAATTAAAAAAAAAGAGGAAGTACAAAAAGTTGCTCAAGGTTATACACCTAGTAATGGAATGGTTTTACTGTAGGGGCTAGGGTCTTAAAGCATTCTAGACCTTCCTGGGGTTGCAAATAACCTAACCCTATGCATTAAGGGAACAAGCATCATTTTAGGCAAATTGAAGTTACTTAACAAACATTACCATCTCAGGAGACAGTTCATTGGCTGGAGACTTTTTTTTAATGTTTTATTTATTTATTTATTTATTTATTTATTTATTTATTTATTGAGAGAGAGAAGAGGGGCAGAGAGACACACACACAGAATTTGAAGCAGGTGCCAGGCTCCAAGCCGGCAGCACAGAGCCCAACGTGGGGCTCAAACTCCTGAACCGTGAGATCCGTGACCTGAGCTGAAGTTTGTCGCTTAACCAACTGAGCCACCATTATGCTCCTGGCTAGAGATGTTTGAAGAGGCCTGAAACTTGATGTACTGGTGTCACTGACACCTTCAGCCCCTCTCCTCAAAAAAAAAAAATTGCTGGGGCGCCTGGGTGGCGCAGTCGGTTGAGCGTCCGACTTCAGCCAGGTCACGATCTCGCGGTCCGTGAGTTCGAGCCCCGCGTCAGGCTCTGGGCTGATGGCTCAGAGCCTGGAGCCTGTTTCCGATTCTGTGTCTCCCTCTCTCTCTGCCCCTCCCCCGTTCATGCTCTGTCTCTCTCTGTCCCAAAAAAAAAAAAAAAAAAAAAAAAAAAAATTGCTATGTTAGTAAGACTCTAAGCTCCCACACTTCAGATGGGAGTTCTTCCTGGGTTCTAGTTACATCACTACTTTACCTTTTCAGTCTTTCAACTTGATTTGGCAGATGGAATGCTGTAATCCCTTTTACCTCTTGCCTGAATTCAAATAATACATTTAGTGCCTGATTGAGTTTGGCATTCTTTCCACATACTTAATTTGTATGGTTCTGGGCCACAATCCTTAAATCATTCTAATGGCTTTTCACCACTGAACTGCAATGTTTTCTTTGTGTTTTGGCCACAATTCCTGTATATTGGGCACTTTGTTGTTTGCCAGTGTAAATTCTTAGGAAGGACTTGAAATTAGTACATGTATTCCTTTTGCTTTTTTATTACAGCAAGTAGGAAGCTTTGAATTAAAAAAAAAGTACACTAGGGGCACCTGAATGGCTCAGTTGGTTGAGCATCCGATTTCAGGTCATGATCTCACGGTGTGTGAGTTCAAGCCCCGCATCAGGAGGCTGTCAGTGTGGAGTCTACTTTGTACCCTCTGTCCCCCCCTCTCTCTGCCCCTCTCTCGCTTGCGCTCTCTCTCTCTCAAAAATAAAAAATAAGCATTTTAAGAAAAGGACACTAATTTTGGGGCAAATGTAATTTTAAAAAAGATTTTCTTTTTATTATTATTATTATTTTTTTAAAGTAATCTCTACACCCAGTGTGGGGCTTGAACCCACACCCTGAGATCAAGAGTTGCATGCTCCACCGACTGAGCCAGACAGGTGCCCTAGAGGCAAACCTAATTTTTATTTGGCTTCCTATTTTACTATTTTTCTCAAAAGAAAAAAAAAAAGTCTATCTACTATTCCCATTGGCAAATTGAATCCTATAAGTCTTGGTGGATTGGTTCATCACTGCTCCAGTGATCCCTACAGATTGTTTCCAGATTGATCTCTGTGGAATTGTTTCCATAGAGATGGTTAGAACTAAGGGCTCCGAGCTGCTTTTGAGATTTTGTTTTCTCTTTGTCTTCCTTTCGGTCATTACAGTACTTTTCTATTAGTACAGAGATCAGAGGAACTCCGGAGAGGATCTTGTTGGAGGCCATAATGAGAGAAAAATGAAAAAGGAGAGGAAATGGAAGTACCCACACTCCCCAGAGGAAAACAAGACAACAAATATGTAATCATGTATTACACCATCAGGATGAAGAGGAGAGGAAAATTCCATGCAGAGCCCAGAGAAACAAAAAGAAAGAGAAATTGAAAGAGATTGCACCCTGCTGGGAGAGGGAAGACACATTCACTAAAAATTAGTTAAGATAATTGTTCACATACCTCCAATAGCATTCTAAAATAACATAAAAACTGGATTTTACCATAATCTTTTTGCCATTATGAAAAGCAAATAAACTAAAAAAAAAAAGTAGCAAAACCCACAAATAAGTTTCTAGGAGTGTGTTTATAAAGTAGTTGATGCCTTTGAACACTAAGTCTGTCTTACTAAGGTTTTGTAAAATGCTTGTTCTTTGATTTATATCATACTTATCTAGTGTCTTTGGAAAGCAGTGATCTTCCTTGTCATGATTCAAAATTATTTCTCAAGACAAGGTTTCATTACATAGTTTACATTCTTGATACTTTTTGTTTCTTTAAGTCACTTTTAACTGTTCATTCTGGGACTAGGGAAACCAAAATATTTCACCCAATTTCAATTATACACTAAGTAAACAAATGGAAACTTAAAAGGAAGAAAGCACCTAACACACCCTTTTTCTATTTTTTGGAAATAATTAGAAGTATTGAACATTCTTTCTGTTCTAGTGGATTATTGTGAAGAATAGAGACAACAGCTACAAAAGTTAGCTACGTAGGAATTTAAATCAAATTATTGTACAGCTTTTAATGTGTCATAAGCACATTAATAACTTAGAAATAGCACAGATAATACAGTAGCAGACTGTTTCCCCATACACATGATTTTCAGTTTCTGAGTGGTAAATGAAAATACAATTTTCATTATATATGTACCTATGTCTCTCCATATACAATGATGATTATATTGGGGGTAGAGCACTTTAAGTAACTAGTTTTCAATACAGGCTAGCAAGTTATTATTTTATGGGCCAAAAAATAGAAGAACCAAGAGATAAATTAATGCTTCAAATTTTACAAAGAAATTCAATAGCAAAACTTAGTATGGTCTTCATAATCGAGGCTTTGGTTCCAATCTCAGCTTTGACACTTCCCTACCAGCTGCTTGATTCTGAGGCATTTAACTTTTCTGAACCTCAGTTTTCAATCTCTAAAGTGGGTTGTTAGGTTGTTATATAGGATAGAGATTAGTAGCAAATAATTCTGGTCATATCCTCTTTCATGTGTGTCCCATCATTGTTAATAAATTTGGCTCATTCTTGTTGAATTTTTATTAAATACGGTGTTCTAAGCACTGTGTTGCAGGGCAGCAAATTATTCCAAGGAAATCTGTGAACTCATATGAATACCAAGTATCACCTCTGGACAGAATAAGTAATATGTCACATGTAATGTATTGTTGTTTTTCTAATATAGGCAGACATGGTTGATGTTGATACAATAGAAATTGAGGAGCATATAGGTACTCCATTAAATGAATATATTAAACTATAGAAAGTACTCAAATAAGGTAAGCATAGAGTGTTTGAGGAACATAGAGTAAGACCATTAGCATAACCGGAGATAACTCCTGAGCTAAAAACTGGATAATAAGTAAAATTTACCTAGAAAAGGCATTCAAGGCTGAGGACACAATAGGATCCAAGGCATGGAGGCAGGAAATAATTTGATAGAAGTGGGAATTCTAAGCAGCTGGAGCACTGCAAAATAAAGGAAGGGTATAGGTAGTAACCAGATCTTGGGGGAGTTTTTATGCTACCTTGTAGAGCTTGGCTTTTGTTTTTAGATTGAGATCAACCTCAGATTATATACTTCTGGCTGAAGTACGGAGGGTGGATGTCGAGAGGAGAAGAGAGAAGACTAGGAGAAGGCTCAGCAGAGATGATGAGGCCTTAAACCAGAACAGTAAGGATAGATACATAAGAGGATGTCTTCAAGAAATATTTATTTTCAAATGTTTATTTATTTATTTTGAGAGAGAGAAAGGTGGGGGAGGGACTGAGAGGGAGAGAGAGAGAGAGAGAATCCCAAGCAGGATCTGTACTGTCAACAGAGCCTGACTTGGGGCTTGAACTCATGAAACCATGAGATCATTACCTGAGCCGAAATCAAGAGATGGATGCTTAACCGACTGAGCCACCCAGGTGCCCCTGGGAATTAATAAAAGTAAAAGAAAATTAAGAGACTTATTTATGGCCTAACATATAATCTATTTTGGAGAATGTTCCATGTGCACTTGAGAAAAATGTGTTATTTACTATTATTGGGGGATGTTGTATAGATGTCTGTTTGGTCTGGAGTGTTAGGTTTATAGTGTTATTAAAGTCTTCTGCTTCCTTCCTGATCTTCTGTCTCCTTGTTCTATTAACTGAAAGTAGACTTTGAAATCTCCAACTATTATTAAGTTGTCTATTTCTCCAATTCTGCCAGTTTTTTCTTCACGTGTTTTGGGGTTCTGTTGTTAGGTGCGTATGTGTTTATAATTGTTACATCTTCCTAATGAATTGATCCTTTTATCGTTATAAAATGTCTTTGTCTCCAGTAACAACTTTTGTTTTAAAGTCTGTTTTGTCTGATATTAGTATAGTTATTTAAACTCTTTTGGTTACTCTTTGTATGGCATAATTTTTTCCCATTCTTTTACTTTCAACCTATTTGTGTCTATGAATTTAAAGCATGTCTCTCAATGAGATACCACATCACACCTGTCAGAATGGATAAAATTAACAACTCAGGAAATAACAGATGTTGGCAAGGACATAGTGAAAGGGGAACCCTTTTGCACTGCTGGTGGGAATGCAAAATGGTGCAGCCACTCTGGAAAACAGTATGGACGTTCCTCAAAAAATTAAAAATAGAACTACCCTACGACCCAACAATTGCACTACTAGGTATTTATCTGAAGGATATAAAAATTCTTATTTGAAGGGGTACATGCACCCTAATGTTTATAGCAACACTATCAACAATAGCCAAATTATGGAAAGAGCCCAAATGTCCATTGACTGATGAGTGGATAAAGAATATGTGGTGTGTATATATATATATACATATACACAATGGAATATTACTCGGTGATGAAAAAGAATGAAATCTTGCCATTTGCAACAACATGAATGGAACTAGAGTGTATTTTGCTAAGGAAAATAAGTCAGTCAGAGAAAGATAAATATCATATGATTTCACTCATGTGGAATTTAAGAAACAAAACAGATGAACATAGGAGAATGGAGGGAAAAATAAGATAAAAAGAGAGATGGATGCAAACCATGTGAGACTCTTAAATACAGAGAACAAACAGGGTTGCTGGAGGGGTGTTGTGTCCAAGGATGGTCTAAATGGGTGATGTGCATTAAGGAGGGCACTTGTTGGGATGAGCACTGGTGTTGTATGTAAGTGATAAATCACTAAATTCTACTCCTGAAATCATTATTACACTACATGTTAACTAACTTGGAATTAAATAAAATTTAGGGGCACCTGAGTTAAGTGTTTGACTTCGGCTCAGGTCATGATCTCACAGTCCGTGGGTTCAAGCCCCGTGTTGGGCTCTGTGCTGACAGCTCAGAGCCTGGAGCTTGTGTTGGATTCTGTGTCCCACCCCCCACCCCCCTTTGCACCACCCCTGCTCATGCTCTGTCTCGCACTGTCTCTCAAAAATAAATAAATGTTAAAAAATTTTTTTGAATGAATAAAATTTAAAAATTAAAAAAAAAGTGTGTCTCTTATAGAAAGCATAGTTAGGTTAGTTAAAAAAATTAATTCTGGGGCGCCTGGGTGGCGCAGTCGGTTAAGCGTCCGACTTCAGCCAGGTCACGATCTCGTAGTCTGTGAGTTCGAGCCCCGCGTCGGGCTCTGGGCTGATGGCTCAGAGCCTGGAGCCTGTTTCCGATTCTGTGTCTCCTTCTCTCTCTGCCCCTCCCCCGTTCATGCTCTGTCTCTCTCTGTCCCAAAAATAAATAAACGTTGAAAAAAAAAATTAAAAAAAAAAAAATTAATTCTGCTGACATCTGCCTTTTGATTAGAGAGTTTATTCCATTTACATTTGATATAGCTACTGATAAGTTATGGTATAAGTGTGTCATTTGCTATTTATTTTCTACATGTCTTGTGTCTTTGTTTCTCTATTCCTCCATTACTGCTTTCTTTTGTGTTAACTACATATTTTATATCTATATATAACTTTGTATATATATGATATATATTTTATATCTCTATATATCATATATATGAATATTTTTGAATAATATATGTATATTTCTGTAAGAATGCATTTGTAAGTGTACATAAAGAAAACAGAAGGATATACATAAATAGAGAAGGCTAAAAGTTTTTGAGTTATTATTATTTTGTTTACTTATTCATAAGATTGTAATAAGATCTATAATATTAAAAAGCCCACTATTTCCCACCATTGCTAAAGTTAAATCCAAATAGTATGTTGTAGAGAGATAGCATTTTTCTCTAGAGACTCTGTAGATCCACTTTTCCCCATTAATTTCAAGATAGAGCAAAATTTCACAGTGCTTTACAAAAAGATTGATGTCTTTTAACTGTGAGACTATCCAGAGATTCAGAATTCAAAATACAAATATGCAGTATAGTTGGATAGTCAAATATACCTACTATATTGCAGTAGAAAGAGCCTAAGCAATTTTTGGCCTATGTTCAAAGTTTTACTACTGCAAACAAAGTGCTGAATCATGTTTTTCTTAGAAAGAATCACAACATCAGTTTATAACCTATTTTCTTCAGTTCACTCTAATTCCTTGGACTTTTTAGGGGGCAAGAATGTGGGTCTTATTTTCAAGTAGTCAAAGTATTTTTTAAAAATTTGGTTGAGGGGTGCCTGGGTGGCTCAGTCAGTTAAGCATCCAACTTTGGCTCAGGTCATGATCTTGGGGTTTGTGAGTTCGAGCCCCACGTCGGGCTCTGCTGACAGCTCAGAGCCTTGAGCCCATTTAGGATTCTGTGTCTCCCTCTCTCTCTGCCTCTCCCCCACTCATGCCCTGTCTCTCTCCTTCAAAAATAAACATAAAATTTTTTAAATTTGGTTGATAAATAGTATGTCATAATGATGAGAATGGTAAACTTCAACAGAAATGTGAAAAATTCCAAAACAGTGGGTGTTTGAACATAAACATAGGTGAGGAATTCAAAACCAGGTTATTATTTTAACAAAACCAAGCTAATATTTTAGCAAAGGCAGTGTTCCAGAGCTCTATTAAGTCTAGGAAATATGCATAATAGTAAACACAAAGTAATAGAGTGCCATATATATATATATATATACACACACACACGCATAATATATACAATCTTCACCGCTAGATGAAACTAATTCAAACATAAATTTTCTTCCAGATTTTGATTTAAAACTTATTTTACTTATAATTATTTTTTATAGTTATTTTCTTTTTACCAGCTAGTAACATAGACAGTGTTTATGTACATTTTGAATGCCAGTACTCTATTCTTAAGGATTTTACATTTTTTTTTTTTTTTTTTTTAATTTTTTTTTTGTTTTTTCAACATTTATTTATTTTTGGGACAGAGAGAGACAGAGCATGAACGGGGGAGGGGCAGAGAGAGGGAGACACAGAATTGGAAACAGGCTCCAGGCTCCGAGCCATCAGCCCAGAGCCTGACGCGGGGCTCGAACTCACGGACCGCGAGATCGTGACCTGGCTGAAGTCGGACGCTTAACCGACTGCGCCACCCAGGCGCCCCAAGGATTTTACATTTTCAAGGAAGTAAACTGGTATTTACTAATGAGTAACCTAGTTTTGAGGCAGCAGTCATAAGCAAAAGCTAAGTGGATTCTTTTGTGCTAAGAGCTAGGGAATAACAGGAATCAACTTTCTGTTGTCTGTAGTCCCAGGAGACTGTAAACAAACTAAGAGTATTACAGAGGGACAAATAAGCATTAGTGTTCCCAGGCACACCCATGGGCAGGTTTAATGACTAAGCTATTTGAATGTGAGGCTTATGATTTCTCTACATTTACTTGGTAGATTAGAATTCAGGAAAGTGTCAGGGTGCCTGGGTAGCTCAGTCAGTTGAGTGTCTGACTCAGGTCATGATCCTAGGGTCGTGGGATCAGCCCCATGTTCAGTTCTGTGCTGACTGTGAAGCCTGCTTGAGATTTTCTCTCTCTCTTTCTTTCTTCTCTCTCTCTCTCTCATTCTGCCCTTCTCTCCTGCACACGCTGTCTCTCTCAAATCAAAAAAGAATTCAGGAAAGTGTCCACACAGTTCTCAAAAACAAACCTGATGGATCTCTGGGGGAGGTAGTAGGACGGAATTGTCAAATGGGATTTTAGTTTTTTCTGTACTATCTTATTGTTTATAAGGAGATTATATTCATATACTAAATTGATGATTAAAAACTTTAAAAAAAGTTAAAAAAGAGATACGAATAATTGAGAAATCATCATATAAATGTAGATTTATGAACTTGTACCCTCTCGGGGTAATTGATTCCTCTTTAAACAGCATATTTATTTGGCATTTTTGAAGGGCATATAAAGCCACTCTAGGGGTCCAAATGGAATGTGATTAAAACTAGAGAAGAATAAATAATTAAATTAAATAATTTGGGTCATTTGAAAAACACCCTGCCTGGTATCTGCACCTCAGGACCACCTTAGGGTAACCAGGATGCCAGAATTTGTGCAAGCCTACTTACTGGGTGAAGAAAGGCAAGCTGCTTAAACTTTACCTGCCTCAAATTTTCTCAGCAATTCAATGGGAGGTTATGCTGCTTTTTCCTTGCAGAAATGAAATCACAATTTATTTTAAGGGGAGAGAGAGAAAAAAAAAACAGAGACATATTCAGTAATAGAGATTAGAAGAGCCTTGAGATTGAGAAGTATAGCTCACTCACTGATGTCTCTTCTCTCCCAGGGTACCTGGCATTGGAGCCTGACACACAGTCACTGTTGAACTGAAGTTTGGATTTCCAAATCTACAAAGATGAAGATCAAATTGTAGACAACGGCTCCAGCAGATCTTTAAAGGCTCACCTCTGCTCTCTCCTATCCTCTTCGCTCCTCTATTTCTATATCCAATTTGCTTGCCCTGTCATCAATCCATGCACTCTGCCTAAGATACCTATTCCCACTTTTGGAACAGCCAGACACTTTTTTGTGTATGTTTTTGGACCAACTTAAAGGCCACCTCATCTCTGAAGCTCCCTCTGACTGTCTCCTGGGCAATTATTGCCCTAGCATCATGTTCCTAAGCATCTTATGTAATTTCTTTCATATTACAATTTTTATGTTGGGTTCCCCACTGGTTGAGAATTCTTTGAAAGAGAGCTAGTGACTTATTTATCTTTTTATCCCCAAAGTCTGGCATGTGCCTGGCATTTAGGAAATACAAAGTAATGTTTAAAAAATAAATTGTTAATGTGAATTTTACCTTAAGCATAATCTGTCACCGTAGGGCACAACAGGGCTATCAATTGATTACATTAAATAAATAAAAAAAAAACTCTTCCTTTCTCTACTTTTTGACCAAGAATAAAAATTAAAATCAAATTATATAACATTTTAGATAAATATTTTTATGATTTAAGGCATTAGAAACATCATGCATTTTCTATATGATTCTTCAAGTATAGCATCAGCATCACTTGGAAACGTGTTAGAAATGTAAATTCTTGTGCCTCATCTCAGACTTATGAAATCAGAAATTCTGGGCATGAAGTTCAGTAATCTGTATTTTAACAAATCCCCCAAAGATGATTCTGATGCACTTTTTTTTTTAATTTTTAAGAGTTTATTTATATTTGAGAGAGAAAGAGATGAGAGAGAGAGAGAGAGAGAGAGAGAGAGAGAGAGAGAGAGAGAAAGCGAGCTTGAGCTGGCAAGGAACAGAGAGAGAAAGAGGGAGAGAATCCCAAGCAGACTCCATGCTGTCAGTGCAGAGCCCAACTCAGGGCTTGATATCACAAACTGTGAGATCATGACCTGAGCTGAAATCAAGAGTTGGACGCTTACGTGACTGAGCTGCCCACGTGCCCTGACCAAATGTAAGTTTCTTAAGCATTTTTATTTGTTCTAGAACAATGTTTCTCAGATTTTAGAATGCAGCAGAATTGAGGCTTCTGGGTGGCTCAATTGGTTAAACGTCTGATTCTTGGTTTTAGCTCAGGCCATGATCCCAGGGTCATGGGATTGAGCTCTGCATCGGGCTGAGCATGGAGCCTAGTTAGGATTCTCTCTCATCTCTCTCTCTCTCTCTCTCTTTCCCTCTCCCTTCTCTCTCTCCCTCTGCCCTTATTCCCTGCTTGTAATCTCATTCTCTCTTAAAAAACAAAACAAAACAAACAAAAAAACCCTTACACTTGGTCAACAACTATTTTTATGTAATCAGAAATAAATCTTGTGTGCTTAAGACAATACAGTTTTCTAGTATTTCTTTTAATTTTGTTTGGAATTTCACACATTTTTCATAAATGATAAAATGATACATTTGCTTTCAAATTCTAGTGTTTCATATAAATTAAGAAAATAATCCCATTTACAATTGCACCAAAAATAATAAAATATCTAGGAATAAACTTAACCAAGGAGGTGAAAAACCTGGACTCTGAGGACTATAAAACATTGATGAGAGAAATTGAAAATGACACAAGCAAATGGAAAGATATTCCATGTTCATGGATTGGAAGAACAAATATTAAAATGTTCATACTACCCAAAGCAATCTACAGACGTAATGCAATCCCTATCAAAATACCAACAGCATTTTTGACTGAACTGGAACAAATGATGCTAAAATTTGTATGGCACCACAAAAGATCCTGATTAACCAAAGCAATCTGAAAAAGAACAAAATTGGAGGTGACACAATCCCAGATTACTACAAAGCTGTAGTAATCAAAATGTATAACTGGTGCAAAAATAGACTTATAGATCAATGAAAGAGAATAGAGCCTAGAAGTAAACCCATGATTATATGATAATTAATCTTCAACAAAGGAAGCAAGAATTTGCAATGGGAAAAAGACAGTCTCTTCAACAAATGGTGCTGGGATAACTGGACAGCTACATCCAAAAGAATGAAACTGGACCACTCTCTTACATAATACACAAAAGTAAACTCAAATGGATTAAGGACCTAACTGTGAGATCTGAAACCACAAAAACCCTAGAAGAGAGCACAGGCAGTAATTTCACTGACATTGGTCGTAACAATGTTTTTCTATGTATGTCTCCTGAAGCAAGGGAAACAAAAGCAAAAATAAATGATTGGGACTATATAAAAATAAAAAGCTTCTGGACAGTGGAAAAAAACAATCAACAAAACTAAAAGACAACATACTGAATGGGAGAAGATATTTGCAAATGACATATCCAATAGAGGGTTAGTATGCAAAATACATAAACAACATATGTAACTCAACATCAAAAAACCCCCACAAATAACATAAAAAATGGGCAGAAGACATGAACAAACATTTCTCCAAGAAAGACACAGATGGCCAACACACATGAAAGTATGCTCTACATCACTTATCATCAGAGAGATACAAATCAAACCCCAATGAGATATCACCTCACACATGTCAGAATGGCTAAAATAAAAAACAAACAAAAAAAAAAACAAACAAGAAGTGTTGGTGATGATGTGGAGAAAGAGGAATCCTGGGGCACTGGTGGTAGGAATGTAAACTGGTGTAGCCACTGTGAAGGATGGTTCCTCAAAATTTTTAAAATAGAATGACCATATATCCCAGTAATAACACAGCTGGATATTTACTCGAAGAACAAGAAAACACTAATTTGAAAGGATATGTGCACCCCAATATTTATTGAAGCATTATTTACAATAGCCAAATTATGGAAGCAGCCCAAGTGTGCATCAATAGATGAATGGATAAAGAAGATGTGGTATATATAGACAATGGAATATTATTCAGCCATAAAAATAATGAAATTTTTCCATTTGCAACAACATGGATGGATCTAGGGGGCATAATGCTAAGTGAGATAAATCAATCTGAGAATGATAAATACCATATGATTTCACTCACATGTAGATTTTAAGGAACAAACAAATGAACAAAGGAAAATAAGAGACAAACTGAAAAACAGACTCTTAACTATAGAGAACAAACTGATGGCTACCAGAGGGAAGGTGTGGGGGGGGGGGCGGAATGGGTGAAATAAGTGAAGGGGATTAGGAGTACACTCATCGTGATGAGCATTGAATAATGTATAGAATTGGTGAATCACTATAGTGTACACCTGCAACTAATATAACACTGTGTATACTGGAATTAAATTCTAATGTTTCTTATACCAAATTCCTTTGTATTTTTGAGTGTCTGTAAATTGTAAGAGAATTTTAAAGTTCTGATTTTTTTTAAGTTTATTTAATTATTTTGAGAGAGAGAGCGAGAGGGGAAAGGGCAGAGAGAGAAAGAGAGAAGGGAAGGACATAGAGGGGAGGAAGAGGCAGGGAGGGGGAGAGAGAGAGAGGAGAGAGAGAGAGAGAGAGAGAGGGAATCCCAAGCAGATTCCACACTCTCAATGTGGAGCCCGATGTAGGGCTTGAACCCACAAACTGTGAGATCATGACCTGAAAGGAAATGAAGAGTCAGATGCTTAACTGACTGAGCCACTCAGGTGCTCCAAAGTTCTGAGTTTTCATTTCAGTGATCTGAAAAATTATTTTGCACTTAAGACAAAATTTCTCATTTTCAGTGTTAGTTTACAATTTCATGGAACTAAGATTTTAGTTCCTTAAGTGAGAGTTTCTCAAATTCTGGTCCTTGCATATATTCTAAAGCATAGTGGTTAAGAACATGGACTCTAGGATTCGACTGTTAATTAGGTTCAACCTTAGGTATTACCTAAATGTAGGACTTGGGCAAGTTACTTAAATTTTCTGAGCCTCCATTTACTTATTTGTAAAATAAAGATGGAGATTATAATAGCATTTATCTCATGGGGGTGCTCTGAGGAGAAAATGTTCTCAGAACCATGTCTAGCACATAAAAAATACTCAATAAGTATTATCTATTATTCTTAGAAACCTGTAAAGCAGTTAGGATTCTGTTTAAGTGGTGGTCTCTTAATTTCCACTCAGGTCATGATCTCAGGGTTAGTGAGTTCAAGGCCAGCATCGAGCTCCACACAAAGAGTGAAGAGCCTGCTTGGGATTCTCTCTTTCCCTCTTCTCTCTACCCTTCTCCCACGCGTGCATGCTTGCATGCTCCCTCAAAATAAACAACAACAAAAAGAAATGTTTTCATTTGAGAAGCAATGCAGTATATCTAGAAGCTTCAAAGTACTGAGTTACAAAATTTTATCCTTCTAAACTAGATTAAGAAAACTTCAAAAAAGTAAACAAACACTGTACTTTCATTATTTATTATTATTTTTTTAAAGTTTATTTTGAGAGAGAGAGAGAGTGCATCAGTGGGGTAGGGGTAGAGAGAGAGAGGGGGAGAGAGAGAATCCCAAGCAGGCCGTGTGCTGTCAGCAGAGAGCCTGATGTGTGGCTCGATCTCAAGAACCAGGAGATCATGACCTGAGCCAAGATCAAGAGTAGGACGTTTAACTGACTGAGTCACCCAGGCGCCCTTAAACAAACACAGTTTTTACTTATTTATTTTTAAATGTTTATTTTTGAGAGAGAGAGAGAGAGAGAGAGAGAGAGAGAGAGAAATGAGCTGGGGAGTGCAGGGAGAGAGGGAAACAGAGGATCTGAAGTGGGCTCTGCACTGAGATTGGAGAGCCCGATGTGGGGCTCGAACTCAGGAACTGTGAGATCATGACCTGGGCTGAAGTTAGACACTTAATGGACTGAGCCACCCAGGCACCCCATGACCCCTGTATTTTTAAAACTTGCACATGTATTTCATGATCACTATGGAAAAATTAAGCAGTCTTTTCAATATATATTTTCTCATTCAACTGAACATGTAGCTGATGGTTAGGACCAATGAGGCTGAAGTTCAATGAGGTTAAAAAGGTGCTCCTTTTGGCACACCTATGATAGTATTAATTCTGTTAAATTTGTGAAAACTATGCTCTAGTATCAGAACTTTAATTTGTTCTCTATTCAAATTTTCTAAAATAAGAAAGGCAATCTATAATAAAATTTCCATGTAATTGCATGAACCAACTGCAGTGTACTGACAATAACAGTGATGCTCCTGAAACAGAAATGTTGGCTGGCATGTTATGGAACCAGGCTGGAATGCTGGCGGAAAGACCAAGTGGCACTCAGAGATCTTGGAAGGCAGGAGGTTTATTTTACACTGGTGGGCTCAGAGGAGATCATTCTCCAGAGGTCTGAGACCCAAGCACAAGCAGGGGGACAATTCATCATCTGTTACTTCCGCATTCCACATTAGTAGTAATTTGGCACACACGGCAGGCAGGGCAGGAAGAAGAACCCGGAAGAGGGGTCTCTAAGCTAGAAACTAGAGCTTATGTCAGTCCCATAGGCCATGTTATGGTGCATGACTTTACTTATTTTCCCAACATTTCCCCCTTTGATGCCTCTTTTAGAGATATTTTTTTAGTACGCATCACCCTTTAGCTCTAGGGGTTGGTACCCTTGGAGGGCTAAGATGTGTGTTGCAGTTTGGCAAGCAATGGTGTTTTCAGTGAAGCATACCAGGGTTTTAAGATACAGAGGCCGATGGTCACAAGTAAAATTATGGAAAGGAGGGGTCCTGCCAGGGCAGGAAGCCAGGATTTCCAGTTTGTGGGGCAGCCTCTAATAGTCCAATAGTAAGGAGCAAGAGTTGGCAGAGTTGCATCCAAGCACCTGGACTTAGTCCACACACTGATTCCTCAAGCTTCTGCTGTGCGCAGGCCAGCCAGCTTCCGGGGTGTGGCTGGAGCAGGGCTGAAGATCTCACGGGCCGGCATCTTTTTAAGGGTCAGTTTAAGCGGGTCGACCAGGTCTGAGTTACTTTCCCAGGTTGAGGGCTCTTTAGAGTTGGCCTTCTTAATTCTGGAGTGATGGACCCATGGGGTCTTATTATTATCCCCACAGAATAACCACCACAGAAGATTGTCTATACATGAAATACCGTGACAATTTTTCTGAAGTTTACCTCAAGGTGTCTAGTTTAGGCAAACAAACATTTAAAGACAATCAGAACTGGAATTTAACACTCATAACAGTGTGTTGTTAAGACATAGTTTTTCTCCCTAAAAACCCCCATTTCCAGAGATAGCCAAATCGAGACCAACGCATTTGTAGAACAAATCCAGTCTTAACAAACCTGGCCTAATTATTTACATAAGCTCAGCAAAAATAGTGACAAAGTTTGCTTTGTTGGAACCTTTTGTAAGGAATCTCCAGATTGAACTTTTAGTAGCCTCTCCAGGCCAGAAGCCAAGCCAAATACTTGCCATCAGACAGGCCTGCAACACCTGTAGAATTGGGCAAATTCCTCTTCATGAGGTCCCCAAGATATCCTGAGGTTCCTGCACCTGCCAGGAGCTCAGCAAAAATAGTGACAAAGTTTGCTTTGTTGGAACCTTTTGTAAGGAATCTCCAGATTGAACTTTTAGTAGCCTCTCCAGGCCAGAAGCCAAGCCAAATACTTGCCATCAGACAGGCCTGCAACACCTGTAGAATTGGGCAAATTCCTCTTCATGAGGTCCCCAAGATATCCTGAGGTTCCTGCACCTGCCAGGAAGTGACCTTCTTTTTTTTTTTTTTTAAATTTTTTTTTCAACGTTTATTTATTTTTGGGACAGAGAGAGACAGAGCATGAACGGGGGAGGGGCGGAGAGAGAGGGAGACACAGAAACGGAAACAGGCTCCAGGCTCTGAGCCATCAGCCCAGAGCCTGACGCGGGGCTTGAACTCACGGACCACGAGATGGTGACCTGGCTGAAGTCGGACGCTTAACCGACTGCGCCACCCAGGCGCCCCAGGAAGTGACCTTCTTTACTCACCTAGTGAGACTGCTGGGAACTCTGCAAGCAAGGTATCAGGCCAACATTTCTAAGGGGCTTTATGGCTCTGTATTTCATAAAGCCAACCTTAGTTCCTTAAAGCTGTCTGGTCATATCTGAGTCTATGCATATAATTCTCAAATATGACATTCCAGTCAAAGCCTTGGTAAAATAACCAGTATTTCCAATGGTGATCTGTAACAAGATGAACAGATTCTTATTGAACTTATGCAAACAACTGTAATTGCTATGAAAGAAATAATACTGAGAGTTTTTGAATTTCAGAGAGTTTAGGTAGAGAGAAAAGATAAACGCTTCAGTTTACAAATGAATTTCTGTGTATTCTTAATCTGGAAGAGCAAACATTAGAGAACCAGCAATATTTCCAACAAGAGTCTCAAAACTATAATCTTCCTCAGTTCATTTAGTCCTATGTTTCTAATTCTTGTTCAGTTTGAACGCAGCTTTTTAGTTCTAGAAATTCTTTCATGAAAGACCTCATAAAAGTGAAATCTAAAGCTTTGGTTTTCCCAGCAGACAAAGGAGAAAAAAAAACCCTTTGTTTACACTGTCTTATCAAGAGCAGATCAACAGTCCAAGAAAACTTTGTATTTTGAACACAAAGAAAGGCAGGATTTCAACCTTATACCAGTGTACTTTTCAAATTCCATTTATCTCAACCTTAGGCCATCCTGAGCACACACAAAATTCCTTTCCAAAGATTTCCCTTCACGAACCTTCTACAACTTTCCTTTGCCTTCAAACTTTGTACCAAAGCCATTTCTCTCCAAACAACCAGTCTCATTTAGGACAAAATTATTTTCTTTTACTCTTAATAAAAAATGTATTTCCATTCCTTATATCTTTCTTATATACCTCCTACTTTCCTACATACAGGGTTGCTTTCCTTGTTCACACCAGAATTTTTTTTAGATGATAAGTTCATGAACCAATTAAGCACAAAGCATGTTTTCCATTAGGTCCAAACAGCCTTCGTTTCTCTGCAATAAGAAGTTAAAAACACAAACCTATGTTGAGTAATCAAAGCTTTAGCACTCCATCCTATTTGGAAAGTTTCAGGTTACCAAAGACCTTAAAAGCTATCTTAACAATTACCCATGAAAACTTTGAGACAGACAAAATTAACTATCATTTTAAGTCATCTTTTTGCTAACAAATTGCAACAGAGATAACATGAGTTTTTGACCTTTGCTGATAACTTTAAACACAGGTCCAACAAACTTAAATTAGTTCAAAAAATTTTTTTTGCATTTTTTTAAATTATGTTTTTTTAAATTTTATTTTTTATTTTTAAAAATTTACATTCAAATTAGTTAGCATATAGTGCAACAATGATTTCAGGAGTAGATTCCTTAGTGCCCTTTACTCATTTAGCCCATACCCCCTCCCACAACCCCTCCAGTAACCCTCAGTTTGTTCTCCATATTTATCAGTCTCTTCTGTTTTGTCCCCCTCCCTGTTTTTACATTGTTTTTGTTTCCCTTCCCTTATGTTCATCTGTCTTGTATCTTAAAGTCCTCATATGAGTGAAGTCATATGATTTTTGTCTTTCTCTAATTTCACTTAGCATAATACCCTCCAGTTCCATCCATGTAGTTGCAAATGGCAAGATTTCATTCTTTTTGATTGTCGAGTAATACTCCATTATATATATATACTACATCTTTATCCATTCATCCATCGATGGACATTTGGGCTCTTTCCATACTCTGGATATTGTTGATAGTGCTGCTATAAACATGGGGGTGCATGTGTCCCTTCAAAACAGCACACCTGTATCCCATGGATAAATGGTGAGTAGTGCAATTGCTGTGTCATAGGGTAGTTCTATTTTTAGTTTTTTGAGGAACCTCCATACTGTTTTCCAGAGTGGTGGCACCAGCTTGCATTCCCACCAACAATGCAAAAGAGATCCTCTTTCTCCACATCCTCACCAACATCTGTTGTTGCCTGAGTTGTTAATGTTAGCCATTCTGACAGGTGTAAGGTGGTATCTCATTGTGGTTTTGATTTGTATTTCCCTGAGGATGAATGATGTTGAGCATTTTTTCATGTGTCAGTTGGCCATCTGGATGTCTTCTTTGGAGAAGTGTCTATTCATGTCTTTTGCCCATTTTTTCACTGGATTATTTGTTTTTTGGGGGTTGAGTTTGAGAAGTTCTTTATAGATTTTGGATACTTACCCTTTATCTGATATTGCATTTGCAAATATCTTCTGGTTGCCTTTTAGTTTTGCTGATTGTTTCTCCTTCGCTGTGCAGAAGATTTTTATTTTTATGAGGTCCTAAGAGTTCATTTTTGCTTTTGTTTCCCTTGCCTCCAGAGACATGTTGAGTAAGAAGTTGCTGCGGCCAAGATGAAAGAGGTTTTTGCCTGCTTTCTCCTTGAGGATTTTGATGGCTTCCTGTCTTACATTTAGGTCTTTCATCCATTTTGAGTTTATTTTTGTGTATGGTGTAAGAAAGTGGTCCAGGTTCTTTCTTCTGCATGCCGCTGTCCAGTTTTCCCAGCACCACTTGAAGAGACTGTCTTTATTCCATTGGATATTCTTTCCTGCTTTGTCAAAGATTACTTGGCCAAATTTTTTTTTACATTTATTTATTTTTGATAGACAGAGAAAGACAGAGCACAAGTGGGGAAGGGGCAGAGAGAGAAGGAGACACAGAATCCGAAGCAGTCTCCAGGCTCCAAGCTGTCAGCACAGAGCCCGACGCGGGGCTCAAACTCACAGACCACGAGATCATGCCCTGAGCTGAAGTCGGATGCTTAACTGACTGAGCCACCAGGTGCCCCAAACTTAAATTAGTTTAAACACCGAATATGTTTTGCCTGCGTCCACTTAAAAGCCAATCAATTTTTCCCCATCGTCAATTTTCACCTGGGACACCAGTGGAGGCATCTGAAGTGGGTGGTCCAAGGGGGTGCACTTTGCTCCTTGACCTCGAGGGTGGGAGGAGGAACCATTGGTGCCTGAGGCACTGAGGATGGTATAGGACCACACCCAAGTTGGTGCAGAAACATGAGGGGGAGGGGAAGGCGAAGCAGCAACTGCTTGGGAATATTCCTTAAAGTCCTTGTCCCGAGGAAGACTACCACACTTGGCTCCAATTATAGCTGTTAACCCGGAAAATGAATGAGGGAGAAGCCCTCACATCTATTAGGCAGAGGAACATAGAGAGTAAGTGTCCCCTTCGGTCTGATTCTATCTCGGCCTAGACCAATAAGGTCCCCTTCTTTTTTTAAATTTTTTTTTTTCAACGTTTATTTATTTTTGGGACAGAGAGAGACAGAGAATGAACGGGGGAGGGGCAGAGAGAGAGGGAGACACAGAATCGGAAACAGGCTCCAGGCTCCGAGCCATCAGCCCAGAGCCCGACGCGGGGCTCGAACTCACGGACCGTGAGATCGTGACCTGGCTGAAGTCGGACGCTTAACCGACTGCGCCACCCAGGCGCCCCAATAAGGTCCCCTTCTTGAGGTTCCTCCTGATATCAGCTGGGCTTTGGGGGCCCCTTCCAATTCAGGCACTCATTCTTCCAGTATCCCTTTTCCTTGCGGTAAGTCTTTTGCTAAGGGGGCTCTGGGCTTCCCCTCTTTTGGCGGCTGGGCCTTCCCTGGCCTGATGCTGCCATGGACTGTATGCCGTTCACCACTGAATCGCAGACGGGCCCACGTAAACCCTGTGGGCTTTTGGGAACCTTAACGGTGCCCACCCATGGAGCCACAGAATCGAACTTGGCAGGCGAGCCAGACCAAGTCGCATGTTCACACTCACATACACACCAGAGGTTATTACATTCCCTCCCACAGAATTCCTACCTATGATGTCTTTGGGGAGTGATCAGGTCCCCGTTGCACCTCTAAGGGTGTGCCAGACTGAATTGGGGCCCTGTACCAGAATTCCTACCTGTGAGACCACTGAAGTCTCCGGGGAGTGATCAGGTCCCCCTTCCACTCTTGTGAGTGGGCCTGACTAGACTGGGGCCTGGCCTTACCAGTTCCGACGTCAGGTCCAGGTCCTCACCTGCCAAGTCTCCTCGTGTCTGGCGGGAATGGCGGAGCAGGGCCAGCCTGAGGCGACCGAGGGAGAGACTGCCGAAATTCAGGCAGGACTTGCCTTCTCCGTTGTGATTCCTCATTCCGTCACTGCCTTGTCATTTTCCCAAACCGGTGGTAACAATGGGCCAGCCCGGTTGGGTTTCCTGGTCAGGGAACCAAATATGTTACGGAACCAGGTTAGAACGCTGGAGGAAAAACCAAGCGGCACTCGGAAATCTTGGAAGGCAGGAGGTTTATTTTACACCGGTGGGCTCAAAGGAGATCATTCTCCAGAAGTCTGAGCCTCAAGCATAAGCATGGGGGGGGGGGGGGCAATTTATAGTCTGTTACTTCTGCATTCCGCATTAGTAGTAATTTGGCGCACACAGCAAGCAGGGCAAGAAGAAGAACCTGGAAAAGGAGTCTCTAAGCTAGAAACTAGAGCTTATGTCAGTCCCATCTTATGGTGCATAACTTTACTTATTTTCCTAACAGGGAAACTTGTTTTCCTAACAGGTTCTGTGTTGAGAACCCCTAAGAATTTGTCAGCAATGTATGAAATTCCAGTTTTCATGTATGCTTAGCATACTATTTACTCACATAATTAATTCAATAAATATTTATTGTGTGCCAGGCATTGCTCCAGGAACTGAGATCATAGGAGTGATGAAAAACAAGAAAAGGTTCTCTCTGCTCTGTACAGTCTGGTTAGAATAATCCAGAACACAAATAAAAACCCAAGATACATTTTGTTTGTCACATTGTCAATGGTGGAATGCTCTCATTTGCTAAGTTGGTACTCTCTTTCTGAAGGTAAATTTAACTGTATGTGTAAGTTAAGATGTCTTATATACTTTGACCCAGGGATTTCGCTTTTAGGAATCTCTTGTAATTAAAGAATCAGAAACGCAGATGATGTTCAACAAGTTTGATCACTACATTATCTATACAATTGAAAAATTAGAAATCAATATTCACCAAAGGGGAAATGGTTAATTTATATACCTTATACATATAAGCCTATTTATTGTAAGTCTATTAAAATGATGTTTTTGAGCATTTTTTGAAGCATTTAGTGCCCTCAAAAATAAGCTATTCTGTTAAGAAAGTAAAAACTCTGATTAAAAACCGTATATCTAAAATATTAATAATGTTATTGCTTATAGGTCAAAAGGTACAGACTTACTGAAGAGACTGAATAGGGTCAAAACGTATAAACTTGCAGTTATGAAATAAATGTCATGGGGATGTAATGTACAACATGGTGACTATAGTTAGTGCATATTTGACAATTGCTGAGAGCAGATCTTAAAAGTTCTCAACATGAGAAAAAAAATTTTATAACTATGAATGGTTAACAGACATTAACTAGACTTAGTGTGGACTTTTGCAATATATACAAATACCAAATCATTGTGTTGTGCACTTGAAATTGCTATCATGTTATGTGCATTATACCTCAATTTTAAAAATTTGGTATTTGGCAAGAAAGTTAAGCAAAATACTGGTATAATTAAAGAAAGAAAGAAAGAAAGAAAGAAAGAAAGAAAGAAAGAAAGAAAGAAAGAAAGAAACCAACCCATAGGCTTGGGAGCTGCCCAGGTACTGCAGCCAGGTGTGGGTACTGCAGCCAGGTGTGGGTAGCCAGCAGCGCTTCCCATGTTGTTTATCTTAATTCTCTTGAGAACAAGAAATGAATGTTAGGATATTTTTTTTAATGTTTATTTTTGAGAGAGAGAGAGAGAGCAAACGAGTGTAGGTGCATGAGCAGGGGAGGGGCACAGAGACATGGGGACAGAGGATCTGAAGTGGGTTCTGTGCTGATAGCAGTGAGCCAGATGAGGGGCTCCAACTCAGGAACTGTGAGATCATGACCTGAACTGAAGTTAGATGCTTAACGAACTGAGCCACCCAGGCGCCCCTCTTTTTATTTTAAATGTTTATTTATTGAGAGAGAGAGTGAGAGGGCAAGAGGGCACAAGTAGGGAGGGGAGAGAGAGAGAGGGAGAGAGAGAGAGAATCACAAGCAGGCTCCACACTCAGCACAGAACCCAATGTAGGGCTTGATACCAGGACCTTGAGATCACGACCCAAGCCGATATCAAGAGTCTGATGCTTAACTGATTAAGCCACCCAGGTGCCGATTTTTTTTTTAATTTAAACAAAGCATCCCCTAATTTGTGGAATTTTTAAAAAATTCTGTAACTTTGGGAGAGAGGGATCCATCCATTGCTCTGACAAGGACCATGCTTTGTAGTAAAGCAAAAGAAGCACCCAGAATGTTAACAGAATTTATCTCTAGGGAGTAGAAGTACAGATTTTTTACCCCTGCTTTTCTGTATTTTATAGATTTTCAGTAAAGAGAAAGTATTATTCTTATAATGAAAAGCTTTATTTTAATAAATATGTCACATGAGCTCAAAAAAGTCTCCATGTGAAAAAAAAGTCTCCACGTACAGGTTTACAAAATAACACAAAATTAATTAAAGCTTGAGACTCCTTTACTATGTTAAATCCAAAAAAACCCAAAAACTAAAAAACCAAAAACAACAACAACGTTATTGTTGATTTGCATGATTATGGGTCACTCTTTAACTTTCCAAGTTTTTTATAATGAGGATACTTTTTACAATTGGAAAAAAAGCACTATTTTAAAAGGCTTGTGATTCATTGGGAGACTATAAGCAACATATATGCCCCTTGGACATGTCATGTACTTCATTAAAAATATAACCTAAGCTAGTTTGGCTACTCTAACAAAGAATATGATTATGTTCTTAAGTATACGTACAGTATAAACATCAATACAAAATTTGAAAATAAAATATTCTATTTATCCAGTATTTGAAAACAAATTTAATTTAGAGACTTAAAAATACTAGGGGATCACCTATCTTTAGGTGTATTAGAGAAATTGTTGACTTTGTACCTGGGAATTAATTGGTTGCTTCTGTACACCAAGTAAAACATTAACTTCCTGATTTTTTGCAACAACAAGAAATAAAGCAGGCTACTGGCAATTTGGAGAGCAAGGAAAATGAAGCTCCCTATTTTCACAGTAGATGCATTTACAGCAAAAGCATTTCACGGGAATCCTGCTGCTGTTTGTCTTCTGGAAAATGTAAGTACTTGGTTTTGAAGTGCGGTGCTTAAAATTCTAGATTCCCGTAGAACCAAATATTTCTTAAAAACAACAACAACAATCAGACCCACCTGTTTGTCTTTGGTTTGTGTTCTTTGTCAAATGATATCAGCAATGTTTATGTCTGCAAGTTGATTTTGACCAAATTATATGATGAGAATGCTTACACCCAGATGCTTTAAGTCTAGAAAAATAAAGACTTACGTAAGGAAGAACTAGAACCTATTAAAAAAAAAAAAAAGATATAGAGCTCATTTTTAGCCATCAGGTTTTCATTTAGTGAGCACCAAATGTGAAAGCGAATGAAATTAGATGAGTTTTATGTGACCAGACATGGATGATATTATATTTAACATAAAAGATTTTAGCTGGATATCTTTAACCTTAGCTATAGTTCAGACAATTAGAAATTCTTTTCAGGACCAAGTAAATGAAACATTTTGCAAGGAATTAAGTAATTAAGTGATAATTAAGCTCTAATGTAGGGAGAACATTTTTTCTTGAAAGTCTCATTTAAAAAAAAAGTTTATTCATTTTTGGTATTCATTTTTGAGAGAGAGTGGGGGGTGGGGCAGAGAGGGGGTGGGGGGACTGAGGATCCAAAGCAGGCTCTGCCCTGAGAGCAGAGAGCCCCATACAGGGCTCAAATCCATGAACTGGGAGATCATGACCTGAGTCAAAGTTGGATGCTTAACCGACTGAGCCACCCAGGTGCCCCCTAAAAGTCTCATTTTAAAAATGGTTTTTGGTTAGGATGAGTATTAACAGAATAGTTAAATATTCACTGACCTTCAGTGCTTTGTGTTGGTACCTGGGTATTAGGAAACAAGCCAAGGAGCCCTTCCACTCAGAGCAGTTAGTGCAAGAGCAGATTGTCTGAGAATTACTTCGAAAACACAGTAAGCATTTGATGATCTTAAATAAGTTTTACTAAGCTGGGCCAAGTGTGTGTTGGAGACTTTAAGTGCAATGAATGTCAAATTGTATATTAAAATCACCCAAGGAGCTTTAAAATTCCTATGCTCACGTGCATCCCAGAATCTCTAGGGGTGGAACCCAGGCAGCACTGTTTTTTAAAGTTTCCCCAAGTGATTCTATTGTGCTCTCAAGATGAAGAATGGCTGGGGTTTTACTGAGATGGGTGAATGCTGTTGATTGAGTTCTTGGTACACTTGGTACCCTTTCTCCCTCAAGCAGAGCAGCAAAATGGTGATGAAAAGTCCTCATCTTGTCCTTAAGGATACATTCATTATGCAACCTTGCAGCTGGCATCTTCCAACCATAAAATGCAGGAAGTAATTAAGTTAATAGGCTTTACCAAGTAACACAAGAGCTTGGGAGGATTATTGAGAGAATGATTAACAACCAGATTCTAAATTGTGAACTTTCTTTAGAAATAATCTGGCAAACAGCTTCATGTCAAGGAATTGTGGAAATGAATGAAATTGCTTAAGAGACTTAATGTATTTGTCGCATGTCCTCATGTAATCTCCTCGAAGAGTTCTGAAAATAGTTTCTAGTGATTTATATACTCAATTTTCACCAAATGACAAGAATTAGCAATATTCTTCAATTTATTCCTTTTACTTCCAGTACATGCACTACACACCGGAGCCTTTTTCTCGCTCTTCAATTATATTTTACATGTTTTTTATATATTTGGAAAAACCAGGACATAAAAATTTAAGCAGAGAACTTAGCATAGTTCAAAGCAATATGCTTCAGTAAGAATGGAAGAAAGAAAAAGAAAATGAGGAAGCCCACGATTCAGGGATGCTCTCCCAATTCATTTCCCGGCTTTGGACCTGTGGGACCAGGCTAATTTGGTGGCCTGTCAGAGACAACTGAATAGATACCTAAAGAATAGTTTGCTAGTTTCCTATTCTGTGGTCTGGGGAATCCTGTTCTCCTAGAGGCTAACTTGGCACTTTTCTCAATTCATGAGCAATAAAAATTAGAGTGGAAGTATAAACTGTGGTTTATGCCCTTGGATTCTTTTACCCATGGTTGGACACAGTGGACACCTGAAACACCTAGAGAGAACACAAATAAACTTAGGAAAATATCAGAGACAAATAACTGTTAAACCTTGTAATGTTTCCCATAGTTTGGTCAGTGTTTAGCCTGTCATTACTGTATTCTACAAATATTTGTCCATATCTACCACGAGCCAGGCTTTGGGGTAGGGATAGGAGTACAAAGTTGAGTAAGTTTGCCTGCCCTTGAGGTGCTCAAAGTCTAGTGGGAAAAACAGACACGTAAACCTGATCATTATTCAATAGTTACCACAAAGGCTAAAAGATCTACAAGAGGGACTCAGAGAACAGAACAATGTTGGATTTTTCAGAAGGGAAACTACTTCAGATTTTAAGTGAAGGGCTTCAAAGGGATGTTCTTTTTTGTTTTGTTTTGTTTAAAATTATTTAAAAATTTGACCGAGATGAGACTAATCGCAAAAAACTTGGTGGGCAGACTAAAGACAAAGTAATTGCTCTTTGAGCTGTTTCAATACTTGATAAAAGACTTCTGGAAGGAAAGCAAAAAAAAAAAAAAAAAAAAAAAAAAAAAAAATTCTGGCTAACAACATTCCAAGAGCTTCTAGAATATTGTAAAGTTTCTTTTGTTTTCCTTTCTAGACAAGTCCATTTAAAGAATTTTCACGCGAGTAACTTTTAATGCTGTACATTAGCTGAAAATAAAACTGATTAAGGGCTAAATGGAATATGGAACAGATAATTGAAAAAAATATTTAAAACCTTAAAAACTTGATGGTGTCCTCAAATGCTGGACAATCAATTTGACAATAAAGATCATGTACAGGTATAAAAATGTATAGAAACAATATTTAAAAAAATGAAACAGATATTTTACTTTGATAGCTGTGTAACAACTACAGAATTCATGACCAAAAACTTGAATGGGTCAGAGGGCTATGGTAGAGATAAGGGGTGATATGCTGTTTATTCTTTTGTAAAACAGTGTTAATTAATGAAAATAACATATCAACAGGGGTAGGGAGCCTATAATTATTCTCCTTTATATTCTAACAAAGCCTCAAGTTGTTTTGTTGTTGTTGTTGTTGTTGTTGTTTTTGTTGTTGTACATAGGTGTTGTTTGTGGGTGTATGTTTAGGGTGGGGTTTCTCAACAGTGGCAGAACTGGGTAGTTCTTTGTAGGGTGAGGTTGTCATCTGCAGTGTTGGCCGTATCCTTGGCTTCTACCCACTAGATGATAGCAGTCTTCCCTTTTCCCTATCATGACAATAAAAAATTGCCCCCAGTTGAAAACTACTGTTTCAGAGGATCTTTTAAACAGTCGTTTAATATTTGTTTTGTTTGTTTTAAAAGTTTTTATTTATTTATTTTTTTTAGTATTCTCTATACCCAACATGGGGTTTGAACTCATGACCCCGAGATCAAGAGTCGCACATTCTTCCATTTGAGCCAGGCACCCCTAAACAGTGGTTTATTCTTGAGTTTTCCTGTTAAAATTATCTATAAAAACAGCTTTGTTGTGTGCCTAGAATATACATTTATTCCAATTCAGCTGGCATCTCCTGGCCACGTACCATGTGCTGGACACTATGCCACAATCAATATAATATTCACATATATACATATGTGTGTGTGTGTATTCTTTTAAACACTAACCCAAACATTTCCAGGGACAGTAAGGAGGATTGGCTTTGCACGTTTAAAGAGGAATGCTACATTGTAGTTCCTAAACAACTGGCTGTTCCAGTTTTCCTGGTTAAATTTAGAGGGTAACGAAGGCTTCTTTACAGCTTGGTGTGTTATGTATTTAAGGAAAAACAAGTATACAGCAATACTGTGTTCAGTTCAGTTTGTGCTTTAACTCATGTGGGGAAGCTTATGACGCAGTGGCCATTTCCAAATCTGGTGCCCTTCCTTAGAGGATCACTGGCTCTGTGTGCCTCTACTGGGTCAGAGGCTCCTAGGGTTTCTCAGGAATTCCAAAGTCATCTCATTTTTATGGCCAGAAAAGGGATGAAGAGTGCAGAGAAGATTTTTCTAGGCCATTGAAAGGTTTTCTGTTGCCCAGTATTTGAGGGAAGAGAGAAATGCAAGGGAGGAGACGCTGATGTGGGAATTTCTACATCACTCTCTTCTAGCACATAACCCTCAGCTTTGGGAGCAATGACTTCAGGCAGGTTCAGCCAGATACTGTGCTAAATTGCTTTTTATATGTTATCTCATTTTATGCTTACATCTACTCTAAGAGTAGGTCTTATTATCCCATTTTACAAATGCAAAGACAGAGGCAGAGGAAGGTTAAGTAATTACCTAAGTGGCTGACTTCAGGATCCCCACCCCAGGTCTGCCTGACTGCACGGCCCATGCTTTTAACCCATCATACTCATCACCACAGTAGATATGTTCTCCTACGGCACCCCTTACTTCCCAGTTGGTAGCATGCATCACTCTTGAAATTCATTTAATGCCTGTCTTCCTCACTAGACTGCACATTCTATGAAATCTTAATCTATTCTAACTTGTTCTATTACACATGGCCTAGCACATGTCAGGCACTAAATAGCTATTGAGTGAAAGTAAATCTATTAATTAATTAAATTATGGCAAAAAATCTCTAAGAGTTCTAGCTAACAACTACTGATCTTTTATTCTCATTGGTGAGGTGGGGTGGGCGGGGTATGCAAGGTGAGTATGAGCTTTGGGTTCTATGATGGAGCTGGAAGGACTAGGCACCCATAAGAACCATCAGGAACAACCAAAGATGGCCTACAGTTTGAGTGCTGCATTGTGTGGACATAACTTCAAAATATGAAATACAAGTGCCTGATAAGGAACCTCCTGTTTCTTCCTGGATGATATAGAACTTTCCATATCCAAGTGTGTTTCCTTTGTTGGGAATCATCTACAGCAGAGGGACAAATGAACTGGGAACGATAGCAGGACTATCATGTTTTGACTGTCATGTTTCTAAGCTGCCACAAGATGGGAGTATTTTAAAACTTTGCTCTGATTTTCTGATCATTAATGTTTGTGGGCCAAATGGTGAGGATACCTTAGTGTCCCAATGCAGTACACTGGAACTCAGAAAAACAACCATGCCTCTGTTTTTGCTGTTGGAAATTTGACTCATGAGATTGCCAAAGGGAAATGGATATTAGAGGAAGAGAATTAACAGTTGTTGGTGTGTAACCTTGATGTGTTGCATTTGAAAATAAACAACTTTAGGGTAAAATGAAAAAAATTATTAGAACAAAAATTCAGTTTTTTGAATGAATGCAGTCTCTTCTAAAGCTCTCAAAGTTGAAACAACATTAGCCCTCTCACGATTCACCATTACCTTGACCTTTGGTTCCAGTGTAGAAATTCAGCTGCCTGAATTTGAGAGCTGCTACTATCAAACTTTCTACAGTGTCTCTAGTCCTGCAGACAAATAACAAGTGCATTTTAAGTGTCCAGGGACAGAAATTAGAGCCACAGAAATTCAAATTGCAATTGGTGCAATACATCGAGGTAGAGAGGACTAAAGAGCTGACTGACAGTCATGAAGTGTGTGTTCTAGCTGATGTGCAAACAAGCCCATTTGCAAAGAAATCTATTACCAATAGATGGTGAGCTTGGCTACAATGTGGGATGCTTTAATGAATTTTGAGACTCTTGTTGTAAAGGTAGAGGGAAGAAGTAGACAAAGAAAGGAAGGATGAGGATAAGGAGTTTGGCCAGATCAGATAGAGGAAGGATTGGCAGGCACCACAGGTTCCTGCAGCCGCAGAGGCAAATCTGGAAAGACCAGCACAGGCTTTTCTTTATTACGCCTTCAATCACCACTGAGGTCTGTACTAAGGAATTAGTTGGCTCCCAGTTTCTCTACGGTGTTGTATGCACAGACATGTGGGCCAGTTTCCACACAGAACATTCAGTGGGCTGCAAGAAGTGCTCCTTTTTTAAAAAAAATTTTTTAATGTTTACTTATTTTGAGAGAGAGAGTGCAAGTAGGGGAGGGGCGGGGGGGGGGGTGGTGGGGCACAGAATCCGAAGCAGGCTCCAGGCTCTGAGCTGTCAGCACAGAGCCTGACAGGGCTCAAACCCATGAACCGTGAGATCATGACCTGAGCTGAAGTCAGATGCTTAACGTGCTGAACCACCCAGGTGCCCCTGCGAGGAGTGCTTCTTAACATTGTTGCCTTGTTGGCTGGGATGCCCAGCAGACCCACCCCCCAATCAGGTGGGACTACTTACTCTCTGGGCCCACAGGTGTGACAGGTGTTCATGCCATTTCATTACTACCATCCTAATTCTCCTTGCCTCGGCTCACAGAATCCTAGAGTGTCAAGGAGTTAACAAGAACAGAAGTGAGTCAAGTGAGTTGCCCAAGAAGCATCCCCAGTATAAAGCTCTTTGCACAAACTTTCCTGTCCAACTCACCAAAATTTGTCCTTTTCCTAAGTCTACCTCATAGCTTCATCTTTAAAGTCCTAGAGTATTGGGGTACATGGGTGGCTCAATCACTTAAGCGTCTGACTTCAGCTCAGGTCATGATCTCACTGTTTGTGAGTTTGATCCCCGCATCCAGCTGTGTGCCTGGAGCCTGCTTCAGATTCTGTGTCTCCCTCTCTCTCTGCCTCTTCCCAGCTCATGCTCTGTCTCTCAAAAATGAACAAACATTTAAAAAAAAATTTTTTTTTTTTAAATTTTTTTTTCAACGTTTTTATTTATTTTTGGGACAGAGAGAGACAGAGCATGAACGGGCGAGGGGCAGAGAGAGAGGGAGACACAGAATCGGAAACAGGCTCCAGGCTCTGAGCCATCAGCCCAGAGCCTGACGCGGGGCTCGAACTCATGGACCGGGAGATCGTGACCTAGCTGAAGTCGACGCTTAACCGACTGCGCCACCCAGGCGCCCCTAAAAAAAATTTTTAAAAAGTCCTAGAGTATTTATTGTCAAAATCTATGTGTCTCAATTATATACTCTCTGGTGTTGCTCATTGTTGCTGCGTCTGTCTTGATTCCCTGCAAGATGCTAACCCCATTGAACATGGGTCCATATCTTATACACCAGGGTTTCTCAAACTTTAATGTGCACACGGATCACTTAGAGATCTAGTAAAAAAAAAAAAAAAAAAAAAAAAAAAAATGGAGATTCCAGGGGCACCTGGCTGGCTCAGTTGGTAGAACATATGACTCTTGATCTCAGGGTCATGAGTTTGAGCTCCATGTTGGGTGTAGAGATTACTTAGAAATGAAAATCTTTTTTTTTAATATTTATTTTTGAGAGAGAGAGCGAGAGCAGGGGAGGGCCAGAGACAGAGGGAGAGAGAGAATCCCAAGCAGGCTCTGTGCTATCAGTGCAGAGCCCAACACAGGGCTCGAACTCACAAACTGGGAGATCATGACCTGAAATGAAATCTAGAGTCAGACACTTACGAATTGAGCCACCCAGGCACCCCCAAAATAAAAATCTTTAAAAATATGAGGACTCTGATTCAGAAGGTCTGGGGTGGGGCCTGAGACTCTGCATTTCTAACAAATTTCTTCAGTAGTGGTGCTGATGCTGCTGGCCTAGCACAGCACTTGGTAATTGACTGCTGTCTTCCCTGAGAAATGTTGCAAGAATCCATCTTATCTGATAGACATTGTTTTTCCTGTTTGCAGTGTGTTAAAGGGATAACAATAGTTTGTCTTTGTTATGGAGAGGAAGAGAAGTGTGGCTGGTTAAAGCACGGGCTTTGAGCCACTCAAAATAAAAGCTAACATTTATCAAGTACTTACTATGTGTTGGGCACTGTGATGAGCACTTTATGTGCATTATTCGATTTAATCTTTTGAAAGGAAAATGTTAACTAAAACACAAAACCATTGTGTTATGTTTGGGTTTTCAGGCAATAAATACCAATTTTTTTTTTAAAGTTTATTTCTTTTGAGAAAGAGAAAGAGGGAGAGAGAGAGTGAGAGGGGGAAGGGCAGAAAGAGAGAGAGAATTCTAAGCAGGCTCCACCCTGTTAGTGTAGAATCTGATGTGGGACTTGAAGTCACAAACCACGAAATCATGACCTGAGCTGAAACCAAGAGCCAGGTGTTTAGCTGACTGAGCCACCCAGGCATCCCAATAAATATCAGTTTCTTAAGTAATTTCTCTTTCTATAGGACTACAGAGCATCTATAGGTTTTGAATATGGTGTTCCTTTAAGAAAAGCTTAGTAAGTCCACTAGGATTTTTATATTAGCTGATAGTTTAAAAAATAACCACTGTTTTGTGCCTTATATGAGTGTGTGGAAAGTGTTTCCAAAGAATGTGCATCAACTAAAAGAGAATGGGTGTTTAATTTACATAAGTCAGATAAGTGAATTATGAATTTATTAGTATAAAGTTGTAAATCTTATTTCTGGGTTTCAGGGGCTCAGGAATTGTTATGCCCAGAATTCGTGATCCCCAAAGACCACTACGGAGCCGAGTCTGATGCAAAAGCAAAGAGCCTTTATTCGAGCTAGCTCGAGCTCAATCCCCTACCTGCACCGACGCAGCGGTGAGATACCAGGGAGAGAGAGCGAGTTTCAAAAGGACAAAGGTTTTATTGGGGCCTAGGGGCAGTTGGTGAGGTAATGGCTATGGCCTCAGCCGATTGGCTGGGGCAGAGTCCTGGGGAAGGGTCCGAGTCCTGTTAGGCAGGTGAGGGGGGGGGTTACTCAAGGGGAGGAGGTGTGGTCAAGGTGAAGGACACAGAACAAGATGGAGTCGGCCGGCATAGGCCCGCCCTTTCAGAATAGTACATTTGGCCAAAGCAAAAATACATTTGTCTTGAGACTTCTTTAGAATTTAAATCTAACTAGTGAGCATTTGTTGATTAAAAAGTTGATTTTCTTTTTTTTAAATTTTTTTTTTTCAACGTTTATTTATTTTTGGGACAGAGAGAGACAGACCATGAACGGGGAAGGGGCAGAGAGAGAGGCAGACACAGAATCGGAAACAGGCTCCAGGCTCCGAGCCATCAGCCCAGAGCCTGACACGGGGCTCGAACTCCCGGACCGCGAGATCGTGACCTGGCTGAAGTCGGACGCTTAACCGACTGCGCCACCCAGGCGCCCCTAAAAAGTTGATTTTCATTCTCTAAAGGAAAACGCATATTTCTGACCCATTTTTTTTCTTAAGAGGAATGTGTGTGTGTGTGTGTGTGTGTGTGTGTGTGTGTATTTTATGTGTCTCTACAGTAACTCTTTCACTTAAGTACTGTTGTCTATTTTAAAGTTTGTCTATTTATTTTGAGAGAGAGAGCAAAAGAGAGCACACACGAGCTTGATCAGGGGAGGGGCAGAGAGAGAGGGAGAGAGAATCCCAAGCAGCCTCTGTGTTGTCAGCACAGAGTCCAATGCGGTGCTCGATCCCGCAAACCCGAACCATGAGATCATGACCTGAGCTGAAATCAAGAGTTGGACGTTCAACCAACTGAGCCACCCAGGTGCTCCTGTTCTCCTCATTTTTAAAGGTGTGGAAACTGAGGCTCCATGAGATAAGTGACTTGCCCACTCTTGCACCGCTACTAGGACCTGACCCAGGATACAAATTCACATTATTTTTTTAACCATTTTCTGAAAAATTAAAAACTTACAGAAAAGTTTGAGAATGGTACAATGAATATCCATATACCCTTCCTCTAGATTCACTAGTTGTTACCACTTACAAAGTCCACACTCTTAACCACTCTACCATTTATTAGGCATATTATGACCTTAGGATATTACATAACCTCTCTGTATTTGATTTCGTTATATACAAGTAGATAAAAATATCTATACTGAGGGTTTTAGAAATGAAGATAAAGTGGGGTGCCTGGCTGGCTCAGTCAGTACAGCATGTGACTATTGATATCAGAGTCATGAGTTCGAGCTCCAAGTTGGGCATAGAGGTCACATAAAAAACAAAATAAAAATGAGGATGAAGTAAATAATGTATTCTTTCAGCAAATGTTTACTGAGCTCCTACCATTCTGGGATGAATACAGAACATTGTTCTAAGCCAGGACAAAGCAAGGTAGCACATTGTATGCCCTCATAATATCCCTTCATAATATCCCCTCAGATGGTGGGAGACAGCGAAGGGATACACTGGGTAAATTCAGGTGGCCTAAGCACTGGGAGGAGACAAAGCCTTTAGACAGTGGTCTGGAAGGCTTCCAGAAGGAGGTGAGCTCTGGCCTGAGGCCTGACTTATAAAAGGAAATGCATGTATAAATGGGGGCAGAATGGGCCAGCCTACCCAGAGTGCATGCTGAACATCTTTTTATTCAACAAGAAAGGAAGATTGTGAAGTTTCTCTTTGTGGAGATTGTTTAGAAGAGAGCATAGGCTCTCAGACAGATTATAGTCTGATGAAAGATAGGCTAGGCCAGTAGGTTTTCCAGAGTCTGTTCCAGCTCCGAGCATCTACAACCTATGAAGGGTGCTACAAGCATAGATTTCTGAGAAACAACCTTTGTAAAAGTATCTGGACTTCCTTGGCAATTATTTCCTGTGAAGCATGTAACTTCTAATATTAATAAGCTATATTATTAACTAATGGCAGTTGCTGTCCAAGGACGTCTGATTTGTTTTTCTGGAATCTCAATAAACTTTTGTTTCTAATTTAGAAATTGGATGAAGACATGCATCAAAAAATTGCAAGAGAAATGAACCTCTCTGAAACTGCTTTTATCCGAAAACTGCACCCAACTGACAACTTTACACAAAGTAAATATGCTTTTTTTTTTAATTTTTTTTTAACGTTTATTTATTTTTGAGACAGAGAGAGACAGAGCATGAACGGGGGAGGGGCAGAGAGAGAGGGAAACACAGAATCGGAAACAGGCTCCAGGCTCTGAGCCATCAGCCCAGAGCCTGACGCGGGGCTCGAACTCACGGACCGCGAGATCGTGACCTGAGCTGAAGTCGGACGCCCAACCGACTGAGCCACCCAGGTGCCCCTATGCTTTTTTTTTAAAAGCCATTCTTGAATGATACCAGAAGCTGCTTTTCCAGTGGGGAATTATATTTAAGAGAGATGCCTATTTACTATTTGCATGCAGATAGGAGAAGAGCAGGGGGAGATTCTGATTTAGTTTTCAGTTCATCTCAGGGAGCAGGTGTTGGGTGATTTGAACGTTTCAGCTCCAGATCAGCACTGGGGAGCCTGACGATGCTGGCCTCCTTCATTCCTCCTTTCAGGTATTAATCATGCTAGGGAAATATCTAGAAAAGAGTAAGAAAATAAAAAATTTGTGACCCACTTGTATGGGAATGATCTCATTTCTCTTTGGTTTTTCTTCCTCTGAAGGTTCCTGCTTTGGATTAAGGTGGTTTACGCCGGCAACTGAGGTTCCTCTCTGTGGCCATGCTACCCTGGCTTCCGCAGCCGTGCTGTTTTACAAAATAAGTAATGTGATTTTCTTTTATGAACCCATCATTTAGCAAATAGCCAATATTTAAAAAAATTCTCACAAAGTCTTTGTGATGAATCAAAGATACTGGTATAAAGACATCACAGAATCTATTTCATGCAATTCGGTACACCAAAACAAAAACAGCCCCCGAGACTTTGGCCTTCCTGAATATGTGCCAGGCATGTTGGAAAGCCATGGTCAGTGTTCTCTAGAATGCCATTTTATTTTGAAGAGGAGTTCTCTGGTCTCTGACCAACACAGCGGGTGAGCTTGTGAGACACAACAGGCATCTCACATGATGTGATATCTGGGAACCATAAGGCACTTTTTGCTCTGAATATGTCCCCACCCACATTGAAATTCATTTTGCAAGAGCAGCAGCTGCTGCTGCTGCTTCTTTCTTCTTTTCTTTCTTTCTTTCTTTCTTTCTTTCTTTCTTTCTTTCTTTCTTTCTTTCCTTTTTCTTTCTCCTTCTCCTCCTCCTCCTTCTTCTGTAAACTGTACACCCAATGTGGGGCTTGAACTCAGGACCCCGAGATCAAGAGTCACATACTCTACAGACTGTGCCAGCCAAACGCCCATCACAAGAGATTCTTTACTCTGAAGATTCGTGATCCCTGACTATACACATTTACCTTTTGAAGAGATGATGCAGGACCTCAATCCTACCAGTTTTCATCCTAGCTACATTTAGTGTAATAAAGGTCAGGGCTTTGTGGGAATGGGGTAGGGGAGAGATGCCTAGAAATGCCCTAAAAGTGGAGATGGAAGTAGCCATGAATAGGTGTAGACAACAAACAGGAAGTTAAACAAGGAAATACACAGGACGATATGACAGAGGGTAACTGTAGTGAGTGCAGAGTTGGAAAAGGAGGTTCTCTGGGGAGTTACTTAGATGGAGGTGGTAGGGAAGGTGTTACAGGGTGAGTTTCCCCAAGAAGTGGACTCTGAGACATATTGCATGCCGGAAGAACTGCGGGCAGTATTCTTGGGATCAATGTTTGTAGGGGAGTAAAGAAAGTGGAATACAAGAGCGAGAAGGTGAACTGCAAAGTGGTAGCAACAAAGAAAGGCCTAGGCCAAATCCACAGGGAGGTCTAAAGCTGCCAAGGTTCTTTAAGTAGTATAGTTCTAAATAGAAGCAAAAGTTTAGGCCTTTGTACCTTCCATTGACCAGCCTCCAATGCCCAGAAAAGCAGCATGACCTTGGGTAAAATAGCTCTACTCACCCAAGGGCAATTCACAGAGTGGGACTCAGCTGAGAGCTGTCGGTCACCAACACCTTCCACAACCCGGTTGGGGTTGGGTGAAGGGGGAGAAAATCAAGCCTTCAGGCTATACCTGAGAGCAGATGCCTCCTTAAATTTGTTCCTCTGTATTTCCTTGCCTCACCTAGTCCTTGCCTTGAGAGGGGAGGGTTGAGTGAGATTTTGGACAACGGCATGCACTAGAGAAGGGACCTTCAGGCTGAAGAATATGAAGCCATCTGTGCAAAGAGCTAGACTGTGAGAAGGAGTCAGAGGTAGCAGCAAATGCAAAGCCCTTGAGATGCAGCCTATATACTAGGAGTGGCTGGAGCTTCTTGGGGGTGACTGGCAGGAGATAACATTGAGAGTCAGGTCAAGGCTCCTCTACAATGTAATCCATTATATGTCTTAAAAAGACAATTTTGGTTTCTGTGGATAGGGGACAATGAAGGCAGGAAAGTATCCTGAAATATTGTTTAGGAACTCAGTCTTGAAAAGTAGATTTTACTGAAGTTGGATTGAGTGTCTTTTGAAACCCCACATTGGTTGAAGTGAGGCAGAGACTTGGAATAATAACCTTCAGATCCCCCACAGGGTGGTCTTAAGGTTATATAAGTTATGAAAAGGTGCTTTGTAAATAATAATGTATTCCACCAATTATAATAAGAAAAATTAAACTTTGGGTTTTAGAGTATAAATTTTATATTCAGTGAAAGTTAATTGACAATGCCAAATTTCCTTACCTTTTAGATATGGTTAAGTTTCACAGAAATATTAAGGGGGAGGAAAGAATTAGGTCATAAATCTTTGTTTTCACTAAAAATGTTACCCACAATGAGGTCAGATAAGTGGCCCAAGTTGTATCAGTAACATGAAGGCTCAATCTTCAAATGATAATTTTATGTATAGCTTGGTTTATTTAGGGTAAGCTTGATTTGTTCCTTTAGACTGTTGTTCATAATTTGTATATTCTATTTGTCATCCCTTTGGCACATCTTAGACTAGTATTATTTGTAACTCTATAGTGTATATTTAAAAATCTGCATTAGAAAACACTATTGCATCCCTATGAGGTAGGTTTAATTTTTACCCCATTTTATTGATGAGGAAATGGAGGCTTAAGGAGGTTAAATAGTTTGCTCAAAGGCACAGTTAGTAAGCTAAAAGAAGCTGGCATTTGAAGCCTTGCAGTATGATGTCAAGTCCAATCAGTTATGTTCTCGGTTCTCAAGTGAGAATCCAGGGATGCCTTTCTCTACTCTGGACCACAGTAAGGCAAACTTGGACCCCTCCTTATGGGAAAAGGCAGCACTGCCACAGAATCTAGGGAAACACAATAGTGATCAAAACAGATATGTAAATATATAACAAAGTTTATTTTCCTATTTCTTGATTTTCTCTCAAAATTCCTTTATAATTGACAAAAGTAAGACTCTTTTTTTTGGCCAGAAAATGTGAATAGCACTCTAACCTTTGTCACTCTGAGTGGGGAACTAACGGCCAGAAGAGCACAGGATGGTATCATCCTGGATCTGCCTCTTTATCCAACTCACCCCCAGGTAAGCTCTTTCTAATTATTGCCATGAACTGTATACAACTGACAGCTTGCCTGTTTTACAATGGTCTTGTCTTTTCTCCTCATCTAGGACTTCCATGAAGTGGACGACTTGATAAAGGTTGGTGAAAGGAATTAAACTTAAGCTCATGTGATCTGGTCATTTGAACATCTGGTCTGATCTGTTGTTTGAACACAAAGGAACAGTAGCCTTTGACCCCCAAAGATAGGCCTTCTATCAGTATAAATGTTCCAGTCTAAGCTCGGATGAAGAGTGCACAGTGCATTTGAGGTGTGGATTTTAATACTGAATGTTATTTGGTGAGAAGGTTGAGCAATTTTCCCTGACCCTTCATTGTCAGTATTAGCTTCCATGAAGGTAAGGGGAGGACAGACTGCTGTGTGGTGGCTGAGAGAAAAAGGAATGGAAGCTGCCTGGCAGGGCGATCCTAATTTCTGTGGTGGAGAATGCGGCTGAGGTCAGGGAGCTGTGCTTTGATGGAGGAGGGCAGGAAAGTCTGGGTAAATTGAGACAGAAGGCAAGATTCATAGTCTGCCTTCCTCTGGAGGTCTATATAGGGGTGGGTCTTAATAACAAGAAAAACAATAATAATAATAAACATTTTGGAGAGTCTCCCTGTGCAGTACCAGGTGCTAATAAGCATTTCACATGCAATATCTCCTGTAATTCTCACTGTTCCCCAGTGAAGTACACACTATGGTCATCCTGTGGAGATGCCAGAGGGGCAGAGCAGCTCTGGATGACCAGGTACTTAGTTTGTAGAGAAGGAAGGGACTGGTCAAGACCAGGACAAGGGCTGCAGCGACAAAAAAAAAATTCTGTAAAATGGCCTTTGTGGGTGCCACTGGGGTGTTTCTCATTGACTTTTCAACTAAAGCGTTTATAATCTGTTTAGTGTCTTATATTGTCTATGTTTTCAAAGAGTAGCAGTAAGGATTATAGATTCTGATTTTATACTCAGCCCCACCTGTGGCTCAGGTTTTGGAAGACAAGCCAAATTCAAAAATGAACTACTTTAAGCATGTTGTCAAGAAAGTGGAAAATATTCACAGCATAGACCTTGGTCATGGTAGAAAGAACTTAACCTGGTATCTTTATGCCTGAGGCTCAGCATTTGTAAAATGGGCATGATAAAGAGTTAGTTATAGTGAGTATTGTCATTTTATGTTCCTAGAAACTAACAATAGGATTCTCAGCTGAGAATTAGACTTTCAGATTGACATAAGAATTCATGCAGAGGAGGGCTGAATAATCCTTCCGAGAAACCGGAAGTCCCCAAGAGCAGATGGGATCTGGCTGCAAGAGTTTCCATTTCTAGAGGGACAGACATTATTTAGCTGTGGAAACAGGGGCAGACAGTTGAGGCATCACCCAAAGTGGATGGAGTCTTGGTTTTGGGACCTGGAACATCTCAGCCCCTAGAGAAGATTGGAGGACCTGAAGCGACCTAATGATGGTCAGATCACTTCTGTGTAATTCTCATCTGCTCTGCCTACAGCCAGTGGTGGTGCCAAAGGGTGACTTGGAGAGGCTTTTCCCCCCTTATAATCTCAGCACTCCAAATCAACAACCAATCACACAAATAATGTTCTAGGATATGAGCAAGATTGTGTGCAGTCTTAGGTAGAGCGTGAATGAAAGTATCTTTAGTAAATGTTGCTATGTTACTGATCCACAGCACACAGTCTGAGTGAAAACAGTGCTTGCCAAACAGAGTAGTGTTAAGATGAGTGGTCTAGTCCCCACTTTTATTCAAACTGCTGGCCTTGAGTCCTTGCCATATAGAATCTCCTATTTGCTGATGCTGGGACTCCATGTATATTCTTTTTTTCTTCTTTCTTAAAAAAAGGTTTTTTTTTTTAACATTTTATTTTTTTGAGAGACCGAGAGAGACAGACTGCAAGCAGGGGAGAGGTAGAGAGAGAGGGAGACACAGAATCTGAAGCAGACCCCAGGCTCGGAGCTGTCAGCACAGAGCCTGATGCGGGGCTTGAGCCCACAAACGTGAGATCATGACCTGAGCCGAAGTCGGACACTCAACCAACTGAGCCACCCAGGGCGACCACATATATATTTCATTTAATCTTCACAACAATGTTAAGAGGTGGGCCTGAGGCCCCCGTTTCTACAGACAGTAGACAGTAGACAGATTCAGAGCTTTGACTCCAGGGCCCCTCAGATCTGGGTCAAGGTGTGTGTTTGTGTGTGTGTGTGTGTGTGTGTGTGTGTGTGTCCGTCCCTGTCCCTGGGCCTAAATCTTCCTCTTTATTTGTGAGGAAAATGCACACTTGAAAGAGTAGAGTGTGGAGGCACATAGTAATACTTGTGAATAATGCCTATCTTTGGCTCTCAGAGGGTAAGCTCAACCCCCTTAAAGGTCTCTGGTCTCCAGGAAACTAGCCTTCCTTGGGCAACACCTTGAGAGCTGAAACTGAACTAAAACTCTTGGGATTGGAGATGTTGGCTATGCCTGGCACACAGGAGATGCTCATGAGAGGTTTTTCCCCATACAGAAGATCAATGATTTGACCCAGGAGGCACTCCTGAGGAGTTTTTGGTCTGTCTCCACAGACTGCCATAGGTGATACACTGGTCCAGGACATCCGCTATTCTCCAGATACCCGAAAGCTCCTTGTCCGGCTCAGTGATACTTACAAGAGGTAAACAAAATTTTTGGCTTTGTCATCACTTTGGGGAGGGCTGAGAACCCATATTTATAGCTCTGGTTTTGTTTGACTGTGCTATGTCCAGTCAAACCATGATTTATGCAGTCAGAGAGTTTTGTTCCCAGGTAGCAAGATATTCAACTTGCTTTCCTCCCTGACTGCTGAGCTGTTTGCTCAAGCTGCACCTTATCTTGCTTTAGAGAGTCTGTGTAGTGGTCTGTGGGATGGGTTTGTCCTAATGGGTCCTATTTATGAACAAGGTCATTTTTGGAGAACCTGAAGGTGAACACACAGAATCTTCTGCAAGTGGAAAACACAGGAAAGGTGAAAGGACTCATTCTCACTCTTAAAGGAGAGCCTGGAGGGCAGAGCCAAGCATTTGACTTTTACTCCAGATATTTTGCACCGTGGGTTGGTGTGGCTGAAGACCCTGTAACAGGTACTTTTTGACTGGGTCCTGGGGATGGTTCAACAATGAAGGAGGAGGATAACAAATAGCTGTGTAAGTGCCCTTCACATGACTTTTCAGGTTGCTTGGGTTTTGAGCTGTTTCTGTTTCCTTATCTCCCCATCCCTTCACTGAAGTTTCATGTGACAACTACAGAATTAAGCAGGCAGTATAGCAGCCTTATGTTAGACAGTCTGAGTTTATATCCTAGTTTCCTAGCTGTTGACCTGGAGCAAATGACTTAACTTTTAAAAATTTCTGTTCCCTCCTCTATAAAATATGAGTATTACCTCATAGGGTTATATAAAGATAATGCATGGTAAGTGCTTAGCACAGTACCTGTCACATGATAAGTGCCCAGTAACTATTAACTATTTTAATAGTAACGATAAAACTGGCTCCCTGAACCAACACTTCCAGATCCGCCATTTGCAAAATTCAGGGGCTGATGTCCACCTCAGTCCCAAAGCCTTTTGTTTCTTTTTCAATGACCAGCCTGCATGATCACTGACATCTAGATAAGATTTGGTTTTTGAAGGATAAACTCCTGGGTTGTAGGTGGGAAATAGGGACAGGAAGAGCTTTCCCAGACCTACCCCCAAAGTGGGTGGGATGGGTTTGGGGACAGAGTTATTCAAGATCTGCCAGCCGGAAGCAGAGGGATGAAATCGAAGATGGGCAAGGATGTGAAGCTTCCTCCTCTCATGCTCTTTGAGAAGAGTGGGCTGAGGAGAAAAAGAAGGGAATGCTTGATGGAGGAGGCTGGTGGATGGGATGGTGGCTGGGGCAGAAGGAGGCTGGGAAGGAACTTTGAGGCTCCTGCTCTGGTCAGAAGGCAGAGGCTGGAATGGTTTCAGGACTTTGACTTAGTCTCTGAGAAAACACGTGAAATTCAAAGCTCAGCAAAGCACTTTTAAGGACTCAGGAGAATGCCCAATGACATCCAAAAAGTACAGCTCAGCGCTCCCCCATGGAAAAGAAGTTTTGACTGCATTTACACATGCACAGCTGCTTCTAAAAGGTTTTAATTGGTACAGAGGGCAAGTGTTTTCCCCTGTAATAATGCTTTTCTAAAGTGGGAAGGTCTTTGGACATGATGACCAACCATCTCAGCTTGCTTGGGACTGAGGCATGTCTCAGCCTACAGGAACTTTGGTGATAAAACCAGGACAGTCTTGGGCAAACTGGGATGTTTAGTCATCCTAGGTGGATCCCTCATAACATCTGATAAGTTTTCCTGAAGAAAACCCATCCTTTTCTTCCCCCAGAGACTTTTCTGTCAGTTATTACTTTATTATTTTTTAAAGTTTATTTATTTTTGAGAGAGAGAGACAGAGCGCAAGCAGGGGAGGGGCAGAGAGAGAGGGAGACACAGAATCTGAGCTGCCAGCACAGAGCCCAACGTGGGGCTCAAACTCACAAACTGCGAGATCACGACCTGAGTTAAAGTTGGACGCTTAACTGACTGAGCCACCCAGGTGCCCCTGTCAGTTATTACTTTATATTTTTTTCCTTCATATTAATATCTATTCACTGATCTAAAACTAGGGTACAATCCAGTGAAAAAAAATGTCTCACTAAAAGAAAGTTCTATTGGTACCAAAAGCCTGAAAAAGTTGGCTTGGTGGAAAATTTAACCTTTTGTCATAGTTCCCAGTTTTCTTTGCATGTTCATCCTAGGGGGAAGGAGATATTTTCCTTGAAAGATAGAGAAAGATTTATGTGAAGCCCTTGATCTTCCTACCATGTGCTGACAATGAACTGATAGGACAAAAATTAAAACCTGCAGTTTAATTCAAAAAGATATATGCACTTTGATGTTTATGGCAGCTATTTATAGCAACCCAAGTGTCCATCAATAGGTGAATGGATAAAGAAGATGTGATGCATGTATATGTGATATGTGTGATACACACACACACACACACACACACACACACGAATATTATGCAGCAATAAAAAAGAATGAGATTTTTTTCCATTTGCAACAACATGGATGGACATAGAGGTATTATGCTAAATGAAATAAATCAGGCAGAGAAAGATAAATACCATATTATTTCACTTATATGTGGAATAAGAGACAAAACAAATGAATAAACAAATAAAAAGCAGAATCAAACAGAGAACAAACTCATGGTTCCCAGGGGGAAGGAGTGGGGGATGGGTGAAATGGGTGAAAGGGAGTAGGATATACAGGTTTCCAGCTATGGAATGAGTAAGTCACAGGAATAAAAGGCAGAGCATAGGGAATATAGTCAATGATATTGTAATAGCATGTGGTGATGGACAGTAGCTACACTTGTGGTGAGTATACCATAACACATAGAGAGATTGAATCACTATCTTGTATACCTGAAACTAATATAACATTTTGTATCAATTATACTCAAATTAAAAAATTATAAAAATAACGCTGCAGTTTAATTCAGCCTTCATAAAGTGTAAAACATAAGAGATACATCATTTGGAGGAGCTTATCCATAAATTCTGTATCTTTGTTTCTATCTCCATTCATAATTCCACACTCAGCTGTGGCTAAGCCATCTAAGGTTTAGTCAAATTGGATAGTTGTTTGTAATTGCTTATAAATTTACCACAAAGTCACTCCTGTTTTTGTATCATAACTTCACTTCTTTTAAGGGTCTGCCCATGCCGTTCTCAGCAGCTACTGGTCTCAGCAACTGGGGAAGAAAGACATGCATGGTACGGCAGGTTTTTTTCCAATTTTTAAAACATTTGTGAACTTGAAGTTAGCATTCCTTCTTATATATACTATTTACTTGAAAATGTAATAAAATGTCATGGAAGTTTTTTTCATGAAAAACCCACATGAAAATGAAAGATTTTAAATTCCTTCACCCTGAATCCTCTACTCAGAACATCTTCCACCCCAAACATCTTCCACCTCTGTTCCTCCCAACACATAGACACACTTCTAATACAGTGAGTGTCCAATAAGCATTTGTTGGATAGAATCAACAAGCTATGTAACTTTGGCCCAATGAGGTTACTTAGTTGAGAGTGGATGATCACCAAAGTTCCATACTGCCATTGCTAGTCATAGGATTGAATCAAAAAAACTGCTTTTGAATTAAGTCCCCTAATGATTAATATATTGCTTGGGTGTAGAGAAAAATAGATTCAGCCAAGGGAGGTTACACAGTTGCACTAATCAAAGTAGGAGCCTGACCCTATGGGATGGAGGTCTTACTTAGTGGGAGGGTTAGGCCTTAGTGGGAGGGTTAGGGTAGGGTAACTCTGATTTGGGGATGGCAGCTTGTGGTCTAGTTACTCCCCTACGCACTGAACTCCAGGAAGACTGAGGCTGTGCCTCTTGTTTGCCTGACGTGTGGTTGCTTGATAAGCACAATTAGTGAACCAACTCCCTCTGTCCTCTTTAGGCCCAGGAAGATGAGGCTCTCTCAGGAGGGCCAAGATCACCCCTCTTTATCTTCTTAGACTTCTAGTCCATGCCTCTATCTTATCACATTTCCTTGTTTACTCCTGGATAGAAGCAGGGAGGAAGCTATAGGTGGAGTGTATAGGTGGAGTGGACATTACAGGAAGTGATAGAGGAAATGGCTCAGGAAGAAAAGATGTGGAGCTGTGTGTTTTGTGGATCAGTTGTGTTTGTGATTCCTCAGTGCTCAGGAGAACAGGGCAGGGCAGTACTCTGGACAGATGAAGGAATTTATTTTAAACTGAGCTGGGAAGATTCTAGAGCTTATAATAAGAGGTCTTTCACTATGTTATGTTAATTAAAAAGGGTGGAAACAAACAATATTAATTTGTGACTTGTATTATGTTTTCTTTAGCCTTTCAGTGTTCCTGCCGAGGAGGAGAACTGGAGATTTCACTGCGTCCTGATGGACGAGTTGACATTAGAGGTGGCACTGCTATTGTTTTAGAGGGCACTCTGACAGCCTAGAGGTGGTTGTGGTTCCATGCTGCTATTTTGAATGACTAAGTATTTTCTGCGTAAAAAGAAATGTGAGAGGATGCTTTTACCAAATTCACGCAGAAATTAATCCTCATGTTAGAAATAGAAAAATGAAGACATTTTAATGGAAATTTAATAATGCTTCCTGACTAATTAACTAATGGAGTTTCGGCTCTACCCATATTTGAAATGTAAGTAACCAGTAATGAAGACTAATGTCGTCACCTTTGATTAAGACTACCAATCACAGAATGAGGAACAAATTTATGAGGAGTAAGATCAAACCATTTAAACTTAGATGTGAGTATCTGATAGAATATTTTGCAGACATTAAAAAGACCTAATAACTATGTGGAAATATAGAAAAATACCTCATGATATAGTGCTAAGAAAGGAAATTACAGCAGACTATAAAATGTTAGCAATGTTATGCTATGTCTATGAATAGTATGAATTTATATGGACGAATATGCGTCATGAAGATAAAAAGGCAAAAGCTGTTCATATATGTCAGAGGGTAAGATTAGGAGTCATTTTAATGCACCTACAAAATTACTCCCTTATTGGGACACACTCATGTTCAATAACTAAAAATCAGGACATAGAATAACCAAAAGCCCCAGAAATTTCAAGAAATGTATGTGTACCAGTGTGGTAGTAAAATTAAATACTAAAAGTAATATAATATCTTTATCTTGATATATAGATTTAGAGTGATAACTTAAAAAGGCTTTATTCTCTTATTTTAATAAAATTAGTTTTAACATGAATTTCAATTCAGTGACATCTATAATATTGGATACCTATAATTGACTTTGGGATGGGGACTTTTTCAAGTCATTAAGTGTTTGTTTCAGGTGATCTCATTGATGGCAATTCTCAGCCATCTCAGAAACTGTAAGCTAATGAGTTAGAAATTCCTATAGTGTCCCAATTTTTGTCACCTTACTGCTACCATGTTTTCTATTTTTATTTCTTTTTGTTAAGGCATGTGACAGTGAATTTATTATAGCAGTAATCTTGATTTTCCCTTAATTTCCAATGAAGTAAACAATTCCCTAGCTTCGGGGTTTTAACTTAATGAGTAACCAGTGACTTGCCACACATCTCACAGTTTATCACAATTCATCAGTATGACACCAAGGGTGAGAATCACTGGAGGGTTTTCACAGAGTGTACAGTTTTCTCAACGTGGGACTGAATTGTATGAATGATTTTATATAAATGCATAGTTGAAAGGGTCTGAATTTTATCTCCCAAATATATGCTAAGTTCTTTTTTAAAAAAATTATTTATTTTTAAAATTCCAGTATAATTATATTAGTGTTGTTTTAGTTTCAGGTATGCAATATAGCAATTCAACAATTATTTATACTCAGGGCCTATCATGATACGTGTACTTAAAAAAATGTTTATTTTGAGAGAGAGAGAGAGAGAGAGAGAGCGAGCGAGCACACCAGCAGGGGAGGGGCAATGAGAGAGGGAGAGAGAGAGAGAATCCCAAGCAGACTCCGTGCTGTCAGCGCAGAGTCCAACTCAGGGCTTGTTTCCATGAACTGTGAGATCATGACCTGAGTCGAAATCAAGAATTGGATGATTAACTGACGGGGCCACCCAGGCGCCCCTTGATAAGTGTACTTTTAGTCTGATTTTGCACTCTGCTATTTCAACATGTGGCCTCCCTGGTTGCTGCAGCAGGAGGAAAGAATGCATGGAAATCTCACTATGTTTGGCTCAGAAATGATAGGTATCAATTCTGTTCACAGCTTATTGGCCAGAACTGGTCACATACACCATCTAAGAGCAAGGGAACTGAGAAATGTGGGGGAGCTCATGGATATGTGCTGTGTATGGTGAATATAGCTGCCACACCTGGGGAAGATTTTTAGGTTGCTCAGACGGTACCCCCTAGAGTGGCATTACTAGGGTAAATTCATCATAGTCCAGGGGCACAGGGGTGCAGGCTCAGAAGCCTATTATGTAAATGTACCAAAAGTGAATCTATCTTTCAGATGCAGACTCACATTTACCTAGTGCATAGAGACTGATGTATAAAGCCAGAATACCAATTTTTAATATTATAATGAGAAATGTAATAATCATGGAATGGATTAGAGCAGAGCATTTTTTTCAGCATTTGCATATATGTTTGGGAAGCCAAATTTTATTAAAAAATTTTTTTTACATTTATTTATTTTTGAGAGACAGAGAGAGACAGAGCACAAGTGGGGTAGGGGCAGAGAGAGAAGGAGACAGAGAATCCAAAGCAGGCTCCAGGCTCTGAGCTGTCAGCACAGAGCCCGACATGGGGCTCGAACTCACAAACCTTGAGATCATGACCTAAGCCGAAGTCGGATGCCTAACGGACTGAGCCACTCAGGCGCCCCTGGGAAGCCAAATTTTAATCAGACAGCTGCTTTATTACTGCGGAGCTGAAACAAAGAGAGTCAGCAAAACGGACCTAAATGGCAGATGTCACCAAGACAAAAGCTTTCCCACTCTAACAATGCATTAGAATCCCATCATAATGCATTTAATTTACTTGAATTTAACTATACATGCTCATGGCATGGCCAAATGTGATTTTAGGGTTTAAGTATATTTATTTTTGGAATGCCCATGGTCCCTAATTCAAGCCAACAACTTTATCTGGCACTCAACAAAACAGTGAAGTGTTCCAGCACTAGAGGAAAAACTGGCAGTATTGGGCTTGTACACTGGTATATCTGTCTTCTATGCTTTATAGGTTATTTACAGGATTTTCAAGAATAATTTGGACAGCACTCCGTTTTTGCCTTATGCACCATGTATGGTAGCCTGCCTCCAAAATGGCTGTCAATGATCCCACCTTCTGCTGTTCAGACCCTTGTGCAGTCCGCTCCCACATTTCACTAGGGTTGGTCTGTGTGACGAATAGAATATTCAGAAGTGATGGTATATCACTCCTGAGATTATATTATTAAAGGCTGCATTTTCTGTTTTGGTAGGGGTGTGTGTGTGTGTGTGTGTGTGTGTGTGTGTGTGTGTGTGTTTCTCATCACTTGCTCTGTGGGAAGCCAGCTGCCCCTTGTGAACTGCCATAAAGAGCGGCTGATCGACAGCCACACGAATGAGCTTGGAAGCAGATCCTCCAACCCCTCAAGACTGGGATACCTGTAGTTCTGCAGCCTTGTGAGACCCTGAACCAGACACACCAGCATAAGCTGTGCCAGATTTCTGACCTACAGAAACTTAGATAATAAATGTTTGTTTTAGGGGCGCCTGGGTGGCGCAGTCGGTTAAGCGTCCGACTTCAGCCAGGTCACGATCTCGCGGTCTGTGGGTTCGAGCCCCGCGTCGGGCTCTGGGCTGATGGCTCAGAGCCTGGAGCCTGTTTCCAATTCTGTGTGTCTCCCTCTCTCGGCCCCTCCCCCGTTCATGCTCTGTCTCTCTCTGTCCCAAAAATAAATAAAAAACGTTGAAAAAAAAATTAAAAAAAAAATGTTTGTTTTAAATTACTAGGTTGTGGGGCGCCTGGGTGGCGCAGTTGGTTGGGCGTCCGACTTCAGCCAGGTCACGATCTCGCGGTCCGTGAGTTCGAGCCCCGCGTCAGGCTCTGGGCTGATGGCTCAGAGCCTGGAGCCTGTTTCCGATTCTGTGTCTCCCTCTCTCTCTGCCCCTCCCCCGTTCATGCTCTGTCTCTCTCTGTCCCAAAAATAAATAAAAACGTTGGAAAAAAATTTTTTTTAAACTGCTAGGTTGTGAGGTAATTAGTTTTGTAGCAATAGATACACATGCTGTCTTTTTACTTATTTATTTTTAATTTTATTCTAAAAATTTCAAACATATAAGAAAAGTAGAGAGAATATATAATGAGCTCCTATGAACCTATCACCCAGGTTCAACAATTTCCCACTCACGGCCAATTATTTATGCCTCCACTTACTTCTCCTCCCCCTCTGGATTATTTTGAAGCAAACTCCAGACAGACGTCATATACATTCATTGGTAAATATTTCTGAATTTAGCTCTAAAATATAGGGACTCTTAAAAAAGAAAGTAATCATGTCAATGATACTTCAATTAAAAAACAAAAAGTTGGGGCGCCTGGGTGGCGCAGTCGGTTAAGCGTCCGACTTCAGCCAGGTCACGATCTCGCGGTCCGTGAGTTCGAGCCCCGCGTCGGGCTCTGGGCTGATGGCTCAGAGCCTGGAGCCTGCTTCCGATTCTGTGTCTCCCTCTCTCTCTGCCCCTCCCCCGTTCATGCTCTGTCTCTCTCTGTCCCAAAAATAAATAAAATGTTGAAAAAAAAATAAAAAAAAAAAAAAAAACAAAAAGTTACTTCTCCCTATCAAAATAACACCAGCATTCTTCACAGAGCTAGAACAAACAATCCTAAAATTTGTATGGAACCAGAAAAGACCCTGAGTAGCTAAAGCAATCTTGAAAAAGAAAACCAAAGCAGGAGGCATCACAATCCCAGACTTCAAGCTGTACTACAAAGTTGTAATCATCAAGACAGTATGGTACTGGCACAAGAACACTCAGATCAATGGAACAGAATAGAGAACCCAGAAATGGACCCACAAACATATGGCCAACTAATCTTTGACAAAGCAGGAAAAAATATTCAGTGGAATAAAGACAGTCTCTTCAGCAAGTGGTGCTGGGAAAACTGGACAGCGACATGCAGAAAAATGAATCTGGACCACTTTCTTACACCATACACAAAAATAAACTCAAAATGGATGAAAGACCTAAATGTAAGACAGGAAGCCATCAAAATCCTCAAGGAGAAAGCAGGCAAAAACCTCTTTCATCTTGGCCACAGCAACTTCTTACTCAACACATCTCTGGAGGCAAGGGAAACAAAAGCAAAAATGAACTATTGGGACCTCCTCAAAATAAAAAGCTTCTGCACAGAGAAGGAAACAATCAGCAAAACTAAAAGGCAACCAATGGAATTGGAGGAGATATTTGCAAATGACATGTCAGATAAAGTATCCAAAGTCTATAAAGAACTTAGCAAACTTAATACCCCCAAACCAAATAATCCAGTGAAGAAATGGGCAAAAGACATGAACGAAACAGGCAAAATGTCTCCAAGGAAGACATCCAGATGGCCAACACATGAAAAAATGCTCAACATCACTCATCATCAGGGGAAAATACAAATCAAAACCACAATGAGATAACACCTCACACCTGTCAGAATGGCAATGGCTAACATTAACAACTCAGGCAACAACAGATGTTGGCAAGGATGCGGAGAAAGAGGATCTCTTTTGCACTACTGGTGGGAATGCAAACTGGTGCAGCCACTTTGGAAAAGAGTATGGAGGTACCTCAAAAAATTAAAAATAGAACTACCTTATGACCGAGCAATTGCACTACTAGGTATTTATCCAAGGGATACAGGTGTGCTGTTTTGAAGGGGCACCCCAGTGTTTATAGCAGCACTATCAACAATAGCCAAAGTATGGAAAGAGCCCAAATGCCTATTGATGGATGAATGGATAAGGAAGATGTGGTATATATATATACAATGAAGTATTACTCGGCAATCAGAAAGAATGAACTCTTGCCATTTGCAACTACATGGATGGAACTAGAGGGCATTATGCTAAGCGAAATTAGAGAAAGACAAATATCATATGACTTCACTCATATGAGGACTTTCAGACACAGAACAGATGAACACAGGGAAGGGAAGCAAAAATAATATAAAAACAGGGAGGGGGACAAAACAAGAGACTCTTAAATATGGAGAACAAACAGAGGGTTACTGGAGGGGTTGTGGGAGGGGAGATGGGCTAAATGAGTAAGGGGCATTAAGGAATCTACCCCTGAAACCATTGTTGCACTATATGCTAAGTAACTTGGATGTAAATTAAAAAAAAAATTGGGGGGTTTCACAGTTTAAATGGTATATTTAAAATTAAATCTCATTTCTGGGGGACCTGGGTGGCTCAGTTGGTTAAGTGTCTGAGCTGTGACTTCAGCTCAGGTTATGATCTCGTGCTGACAGCACGGAGCCTGCCTCAGATTCTCTGTCTCCCTCTCTCTCTGCCCCTCCCCCACTCTGTCTTTCTTTCTCTCTCAAAAATAAATAAAATTAAAACTAAAAAAAAAGTTACTTCAATACCAGTATCAATGCTATGGTACACAGACTCTTAAGGTGACCCCATGATTCCTGTGTCCGTGTGTTCATGCCCTTGTATAATCACTTCCCTTTGAGTATGACTTGCTTCTAACCAAGGAAGTATGGCAAAGATACTTTGGGATATATGTGATTACATGTACATGATTCCATGGTTATATTACTTATATAAGGCTGTCGTGCCAGTCTTGCTGGAATCTCTTTCTCCCTTGCTGGCTTGGAGGAAGCAAGGTACCATGGTGGGGAAACCTCTGGAAGCTGAGGACAGCCTCTAGCCAACAGCCAGGACCAGAGTGAAGCCCTCTGTCCTACAAAAGCAAGGAGCTGAATTCTGCCAACAACCTGAGTGGCCTGGAAGCAGATCTTTCAGCTCAGTTGAGTGACCATGAGGTGGAGAACCCAGCCCTTCCTAACACCTTGATATCAGCCTTGCAGAGAACCCAGCTAAACCATGCCTGGACTCCTGACCCACAGAAAGTGAAACAACAAACGTGTTGTTTTAAGCCACTAAATTTATGGTAATAGTTACATGGCAATAGAAAACCATTACAGCATTAAAAAAAAACAGAAAAAAATTACTTAATGTTATTGAATGTACAGGTAATGTGTCTATTTCCTGTCTTATGATTTTTTTTTTTACAGTATTTTAGGAAGACACTATGACTTTAGCCTGCACGTGTGAGATAAGAGTTCACTGTTACCTGCCTCACAGCACAGCTCAGCCTTTCTCCTAGATCCAACTTGGCTGGCCCTTGCTGATGTTGTCTCCCCGAACAACCTTTCCCAAGGTCTCCATTGCTGACCAGCCCTGTCTTTCCACTTTGATCAGATTATAGTAAAGCCATTCCATTTATTTAGTGTTGTCAGACATTGCCCAATATCCTCGAGGTAGGGGCAGGGGGGCAAAATCCATCACCCTGGTTGAGAACCACCGCTTTAAGTTGACATTTTTCTTTTCTATGATTTGCCTTTAAAATTTTTGTTATTATATATTTTTTATGGTTTAACCCTCAGAGGGTACATTATTTATTTGCCTCTTTTCAAGTTCTTTTCAGGGTGGAAATCTCCCTTGCTGTTGCTCCTATGTATTCTGCAAGTTAGATGCCCAGCTGGGATCTGAATTTGCAGCCTGTAGGTCAGATCTGCTGTTCAGCAATCTGACATGGCTGGTAAAAAGCAATTTGCTGTCTCCTGTGTATAAGACACTGTGCTAGAAGCTGGTGGGTTAGAGAGCTGGGGGGCAAGCTGCAAAGGAGATTAGAGAGGGAGCTTACCGAGCTCTCCAGGGACTGTAACTGGGGAGACCGGGCTCATCCTTTCATGAAAAGATAATGAGCACTCTTGCTGGTCTGTGATTAGGGCCTTCGTATGGCATAGATACCGAGTGCTATGACATAGTCAGAGGAGTATTGAAGAACAGCGCTTAGACAGAAGGGGGCATGAGTAAAGATTCAGAGATGAATACACAAAGCATGTCTGCATTTTGTCTGGAGTTTCTACATCTAGAATTTGGTTGTTAGGTTTTGTGGGGGCAGAGAAATAAAAGAAAGTAATTCTTACATGATCAATCCAGTTGAGATAGCATGTGAGTACAAGGACAGATAAGTAATATGGAAAGCTATTGTTATTGTTGTTGTTTTAAACTATTAAAATCTATAGAAAGGAATTGAGATTTATGGCAGTTGTGAGTCATTCCCAGAATCTGAGAAAGGGTAGAAGTGTGGTTCTCCAAGTGTGCTCCCTGGACAAGCAGCATCTGCATCACCTGGGTGCACTTGTTAGAAAAGCAAATTCTCAGCCCCCATCCCAGACCTACTGAATCAGAAGCTTTGCAGGTGGGGACCAGAAATCTGGTTTTTAACAATCCCTCCAGGTGATTCTTGTGTATACTGAAGTTTGAGAATCACTGGTCTTCAGACTTCCACATTTAGCCACTGCTTTCTTCCCTCCAAAGCCATAACTGCCTATACAACTTGATTGCATCACTTTTTTTTTTTTAATTTTTTTTTTCAACGTTTATTTATTTTTGGGACAGAGAGAGACAGAGCATGAACGGGGGAGGGGCAGAGAGAGAGGGAAACACAGAATCGGAAACAGGCTCCAGGCTCTGAGCCATCAGCCCAGAGCCCGACGCGGGGCTCGAACTCACGGACCGCGAGATCGTGACCTGGCTGAAGTCGGACGCCCAACCGACTGCGCCACCCAGGCGCCCCGATTGCATCACTTTTAAATGTATATTGCTTCAAAATCTCTGACCATACCAATATACTTGCTGCTTAGTGCAGTCTGGGAGGGGCTGTGGTGGTGGTGATTTTTATTAGCTTCCAGTTTTGTTCAGCATAGAAAAATTAGCTGTGCTCAGGTGGGAGCTGTTCAGTAATGTGTTGGTAATAAACAGATTAGTTAATCAGCCATGATTTATTAATGATGAATTAATTATGCCTGATTGTGCAGTTCTGCTAGCTAAATGGAGCTTTAAAGGAGTTATTTTATAAATCATCACAGTGCTAATTGCAGACACTTACAGAAGGGCCACTAATTAAACATGCAACCATATGCAAAACAAGTTGGGCTGCTGAGACCTGCAAGAATAAGAAACACCGATTTTTAGGGGGATCCAAAACAAACTTTGTTTTATGAAATATTAAGGAGTTGGCTTGGCAATGTTAATCATTCACTGCAAATTAATATTGCAATATTTTCCAGCAGGAATTGGTCCCCACATCCAAAAGCATATAGTACTCTAGTGAGATTTTGTTAAAGGGGAAAACTGTTCAAACCTGTTTGTTTTCTGTTATACACACATGCAAACCGCTATACTGAGTCTTTGCTAAACAGAGACCATTGATTGAAGGGATAGAACTTACAGCAGAGACAGTCAAAATCACACACCAGTCCTTTGTACCAGAGAAGACAGGTGAGTGGGGGGAGGTTGTGAACTCTTAGAAACTGGGAACAGCCTGTGTATTGAATCACCACAAGGAGATTCACAGCTCTGTGCTACTGGAGCAGAGAAAGACATGAGACTGTCCAGTCAAAGAGGCATCAGGGAAATTCAAGGATAAATAATGGGAAATTGTATTAGATTTTTAGCTCAAGATTTGTTAAAGCCATTTCATGACTTTTTGCTGTTATGAATATTTGTTTGGAGTTATACAGCATCTGAACACCATCCTCCTTGGATGGGAAATTGTCATTGTGAGGAGTCAAGGAGGTAGTGCCCATTTTCACCAAGGAAGCCAAAGTGGCCAGATGCTACCTCCTCCTGTAAAACAGGGTATTGGCATGCTACTCAGGCTCAGCCAAATCAGAAGCAATCTTCTGGGAATTTGGATCCTGAACAAAGGAAGCAGTATGGTTGGAGGTGGGCTGGAGGCCCTGGTCCCTGCAGTGGCTGTTCACATGAGCTAACCTAGAATTCTGTCAGTTTGGAGAAGGTACTCAGGATAATGGCTGCAGGAATACTCATGTATTTTGGTCCAACAGGCAATTCAGACAAGTCTGTATGGTAAGATGATAATGATGATGGTGATGACACCATCAAGGTTGTCCTGACTTCTTGGGAGTCCTTCCCACAACAATCCTGCACATTCCCTAGCTTGTTTATTAGCTTATGATTGAGTGTATGATTCAACTCTGGCTAATGAGACATGAAGGTAAATTTTCAGTTCAGGAAACATAGTGAGGACAAGAACCTAGAGTGGGGTGAGCCAGCATTTGGCATGCATAGGATTACTTAATCCCCCAATTTTTGGTATGGCGTCCCTCCCTCATCTGTACTTGGTGCCCCTGAATACAGAATCTTCTGTTTGTATTCTCCAAAGAAAAAGTCTCCAATTCTCCCTGAGTGAGGAGAGGAAACTGCCCAACATGTGAAATTGGGCACATACATATTACTTGTATTTTACCATATTTATGCAATGTGTAATCTACCGTCTCAATCAAAACAATATTTCATTACACCAGATTTCCTCATTCCCCTTCTCAGTAAAAAAAAAACAAAAAAAAAATTCTCTATCTCTCATTCCTTAATAAAAACACTGTTTTGAATAGAATTACTACTCCTATCATGATAAATTAGTTGCCTATTCTTGGGCTTCTATAAACAGAATCATACAGTTCATCCAGTATATACTGTTTGGTTTTGGCTTCATTCAACATGATGTTTTGAGATTTATATTTGCTGTTGAATTTATTCTTTTCTTTTAATTTTTAACGTTTTATTTATTTTTGAGACAGGAGAGACAGAGCATGAACGGGGGAGGGTCAGAGAGAGAGGGAGACACAGAATCTGAAACAGGCTCCAGGTTCGAGCAGTAAGCACAGAGCCCGACGCGGGGCTCGAACTCATGGACAGTGAGATCGTGACCTGAGCCAAAGTCGGACGCTTAACCGACTGAGGCCACCCATGGTGCCCCGAATTTATTCTTTTATTGCTACTATAATAGTCCATTGTATAATTATACTACAATTTGTTTATAAACCTCCTATTGAATCAATTTTTGGCCATTATGAAAACTATTGTGAACATTCTTGCACATGTCTTTGGTAACACAGACACTCATAGGCCTTGGATAGGATATCTAGAAGTATAATTGCTGAGTAATGTGGTTAACTTTAACAGATACCCCTAAATGGTTTTCCTTTTTTTTTTTAATATGAAATTTATTGTCAAATTGGTTTCCATACAACACCCAGTGCTCATCCCAAAAGGTGCCCTCCTCAATACCCATCACCCACCCTCTCCTCCCCCCCCCCCCCCCTCCACCCCCCGTTTGTTCTCAGTTTTTAACAGTCTCTTATGCTTTGGCTCTCTCCCACTCTAACCTCTTTTTTTTTTTTTCCTTCCCCTCCCCCATGGGTTCCTGTTAAGTTTCTCAGGATCCACATAAGAGTGAAACCATATGGTATCTGTCTTTCTCTGTATGGCTTATTTCACTTAGCATCACACTCTCCAGTTCCATCCACGTTGCTACAAAAGGCCATATTTCATTTTTTCTCATTGCCACGTAGTATTCCATTGTGTATATAAACCACAATTTCTTTATCCATTCATCAGTTGATGGACATTTAGGCTCTTTCCATAATTTGGCTATTGTTGAGAGTGCTGCTATGAACATTGGGGTACAAGTGCCCCTATGCATCAGTACTCCTGTATCCCTTGGATAAATTCCTAGCAGTGCTATTGCTGGGTCTTAGGGTAGGTCTATTTTTAATTTTCTGAGGAACCTCCACACTGCTTTCCAGAGCGCTGCACCAATTTGCATTCCCACCAACAGTGCAAGGAGGGTTCCCGTTTCTCCACATCCTCTCCAGCATCTATAGTCTCCCTGATTTGTTCATTTGGCCACTCTGACTGGCGTGAGGTGATATCCTGAGTGTGGTTTTGATTTGTATTTCCCTGATAGAGGAGCGACGCTGAACATCTTTTCATGTGCCTGTTGGCCATCCGGATGTCTTCTTTAGAGAAGTGTCTATTCATGTTTTCTGCCCATTTCTTCACTGGGTTATTTGTTTTTTGGGTGTGGAGTTTGGTGAGCTCTTTATAGATTTTGGATACTAGCTCTTTGTCCGAGTGTCATTTGCAAATATCTTTTCCCATTCCGTTGGTTGCCTTTTAGTTTTGTTGGTTGTTTCCTTTGCTGTGCAGAAGCTTTTTATCTTATAAGAGCCCAGTAATTCACTTTTGCTTTTAATTCCCTTGCCTTTGGGGATGTGTCGAGTAAGAGATTGTCTACGGCTGAGGTCAGAGAGGTCTTTTCCTGCTTTCTCCTCTAAGTTTTGATGGTTTCCTGTCGCACATTCAGGTCCTTATCCAGTTTGAGTTTATTTTGTGATTGGTGTCCGAAAGTGGTCTAGTTTCAACCTTCTGCATGTTGCTGTCCAGTTCTCCCAGCACCATTTGTTAAAGAGGCTTTTTCCATTGGCTTGTTCTTTCCTGCTTTGTCAAGATGAGTTGGCCATACGTTTGTGGGTCTAGTTCTGGGGTTTCTATCCTATTCCATTGGTCTATGTGTCTGTTTTTGTGCCACTAAATGGTTTTCTAATTCTAGGTGGATGAATTTACACTTCCACCGGTAATGTGTGAAAGTTCTACTTGCTCTACATCATCACTGTCCTTGATAGCGTCAGTCCTAAAGTTTAGCCATTCTGGAGGAGTGTGTGTGATATCTCATTGTGGATTTAAATTGCAAATCCCAGTGAAAACTGTTGTTGAAAACCTCTTCATAGATTTATTGGACATTTGGAGATCTTTTGCAAAAGTTTAAGTTTTGTCCATTTGTAACTGGGTTGTCTTTTTTATTGATTTGGCGGGGGTGGGGAGGGTGGGGAGTTTTTAATATTTTGATATGAATCCTTTGTCAGATGTATGCACTGGGAATATCTTCTCCCAGTGTATGGCATGCTTATTCACTTTCTTGGTGTCATTTATTGACAGAAATTGATTTTTATAAAGCCAGATTTATTAATTTTATCTTTCATGATTAGTGTTTTTTATGTCCAGTTTAAGAAATCTTTGCCAACCTCAAGAACATGAAGATTTTTCCCCTATGTTTTCTTTTAGACAGTTTATTATTTTACTTTTCATATATAGATCTATGACCCACTAAAATTAATTTTTATATATGGTATGACGTGGAGGCCATGGCTCATTCTTTTTCCATACAGGTAACCAACTGCTCTAGTACTATGTACTGAAAAGAACCACTTTCCCCACTAAATTGCAAGAATACCCTTATCTTAAAATCAACTGACTGTATGCATCTTTGTCTGGACTTCTTATTCTGTTCCACTGGCCTATTTCCCTATCTCGGCACCAACATACTCTCGCAATTACTGTAGCTTTATAGTCAACCTTAATATCTGGAATGTAAGTTGACCAACTCTTGAGGACGATGTCTTCAAAATCTGCTGAGAACTTGATTGGGATTGCATTGAATCTATAGATCAATTTGAGGAGAGCTGATATCTTAACAATATTGAGTCTTTCAATCAATGAACATAGATTATTTTTCCATATTTAAGTCTTCAATTCTCTTAACAATATTTTATAATTTTCAGCGTAGAGGTCTTACACATTTTTCATTACATTTATTCCTGGGTTTGTGATTTTTTTAGTGCTTTTGTAAATGGTATTTAAGAAGTTCATCTTTAATTATGTATAATATTATATATATTACATAATATATAATCATATATATGTAAGTTATACATCTATATACACATATATGTATATACATATATACACAAAATTGAATTTTATATATTGATCTTCTTGCCAGTGATCTTACTAAGATGTAGTAATTCCAATAGCTTGTAAATTATTTTGGATTTTCTACATATACAATCATATCATTTATTTGTTATAAAGATACTTTATTTCTTTCTAATCTTTTATCTTCTACTTCTTTGCCATGCCTTTTTGCATTGGCTTGGACCTCCAGTACAATATTGAATAGAAACGGTGAGAGGGAACATCCTTCTGTTGTTCCTGACCTTGGGAGAAAATGTTCAATGTTTCTACCATTGAATATGATAGATACTTCATATCAGATTAAGAAATCTTCCTTTATGCTTATTTGCTGAGAATTTTTGAAAGCTTGAATGAATGGGGCACCTAGGTGGCTCAGTCGGTTAAGCATCTGACTTTGGCTCGTCATGATCTCATGGTTCATGAGTTCGAGCCCTGCGTCAGACTCTGTGCTGGCAGCTCAGAGCCTGGAGCCTGTTTCAGATTCTGTGTCTCCCTCTCTCTCTGTCCCTCCCCTACTCGTGATCTCTCTTTCTCTCAAAAATAAATAAACATTAAAGCGTGAATGAATGTTGCATTTTGTAAAATGCTTTTTCTCCATTTTTTGAAATAGGATCTATGGATTTTCTCCTTTATTTTGTTAATAATCACCCTGATTTTAGAATGTTAAACCAAACTTGTATTCCTAGAATACATCCTAACTGGTAATGATGTTTTTTTTTAATTATTTTTTTAATGTTAATCATTTTTTGAGACACAGAGAGAGAGAGAGAGAACAAGAATGAGTGGGGGTGGGGCAGAGAGAGACAGAAACATAGAATCCGAAGTAGGCTCCAAGATCTGAGCTGTCAGCACAGTGCACCTGATGCAGGGCTCACACTTACGAGCTGTGAGATCATGACGTGAGCTGAAGTCAGACACTTAACCAATTGAACCATCCAGGCACCCCCTGATGTTTTATTTTTATATATTGCTGGATTCTACTTGGTTATATTTTATTTAGAATTTTGAGTCTGTTCATAAAAGCTATTGGTGTATACTTTTCCTTTCTTATAATGTCCTTATTAGTTTTGGTGTCAAGGTTATGTTGACTTTCTAAAATGAGTTGAGAAGTAATCCCTCCTTTCTTATTTTCTGGAAGAGTTTGTGTAAGATCGATATTATTTATTACTTAAATGTTTGGAAGAAATCATCAGTGCAACTTCCAGTGGATACTTTAATGTCAACCTAAATCTCCTCTTAGGGTTAATGCACCCATTCTCCAGCTGCTTAAGTATCTGACTGACAGCTCATAGCTGTGTCCCTCTCTGGGAAGTGCCTCAGGGAACTGTCCTACCCAAGATAAGCCCCCACCTGGGGGCTAAGCTGGGAGCACTAAGGCCTCTCCCCTTTCCTCAAATTGGTTCAATTTTCAATGGTCCTAGTAGATCTAAAGTATGGCTGAGGCCTCAGTTGCAACTGCATTATGAGTCAGTTTTTCCTTCTGCCTAATCCTGCCTTCCTCAGTTCTTTTCAGGTACATCTCTCAAGCACACTCTTTCTGTACCCAATTTCCTAGCTACTGCTCTGACATGACCAAGAATTGTCCAAGACCTGAGGAGAGTTTTCACACAGAATTCTTAGGTTCCTTTTTAAAAATTTTTAACATTTATTTCTTACTTGAGAGAGACAGAGCACGAGTGGGGGAGGGGCAGCATGAGAGAGACACAGAATCTGAAGCAGGCTTCAGGTTCTGAGCTGTCAGCACTGAGCCCGACGCGGGGCTCTAACTCACCAACTGTGAGATTGTGACCTGGGCAGAAGTCGGATGTTCAACTGACTGAGCTACCCAGGTGCCCCTTCGGTTCCTTTTTTATAGCATCCTCACTTCCCCAGCACCCTGCACCTTTAATCTGAACTGAACTCTGAGCCTTTAATTCTGAAGTCTCCTTCCTCTAACCAGTGAGATACTGTTCTGCTTCTCTACTCCATGGTCCCACGTTCTGGCCTAGAATATATCCTCTGGGAGAAAGCTTGGGTGAACTGTGGAGCTCACCTTATGTGCTGCCCTTGTTCCCCTCAATAATCACAGTCCTGTATTGGTCATTGCTTAATGTCTACAATACTTGTTTCATATATTTGTCCAGGTTTTAAGTGTGTGTGTGAGTTTAATTTTTTACCACAGTAGTTTAAGTCTGATGCCAGTTGCTCTGTGGTGACCCCAATTGCGTATTCTATAACCAATTTTTTTAAAGTTTATTTATTTTGAGAGAAAGAGAGTGTGTGCATGTAAGAGTGGGCGGGGCAGAAAGACAGGGAGAGCAACAACCGACTGCGCCCCTCGATAACCACTTCTTCAACTCCTTTCAACCAGTCCTGTGCTTTCAGCACTCTCACCTTATCTTCTTCACACCGCTCCCACCCCTGACTTTCAGGGGTACTTAAAGCTGCTGATTCTTGAGCCTTTTGAGAATCCAGTCACATGAATTAAATTGGTTCTTTCCCTTTCACCAGTGTAGAATCTGATCCTCAGTAAATTTTAGTTGATTACCACTTGTTCACTTTAGCTTCCAAAATTGTATTATTACTCTTCACTATTCTCTTGATCCTTGTGAACTATGCCTTTTAAAAAGTATCTTTCCAATATGACTCAGTAATTTGATTCCTAGGTATGTACCCCGAAGAACTGAAAATAGTGATTCAGACACATACCTGTACAGCAGAGCTCACGGCAGCATTGTTCATCCTAACCAAAAGGTGGAAACAACCCAATTGTGCATCAGATGAATGGACAAACCAAATTGGCATGTACAGAAAACGCAAGATCATTCAGCCACAGAAAAGGAATTAAGGTCTGATACAACATGGGTGGACCTTGAAAACATTACATTAAGTGAAATAAGCCAGACACAAAAGGACAAATATTGTATTATTCTTATAGGAATATCTATAGGAAAATGACGGAAAGTAGATTAGGTTACCAGGAGCCGGGGGAAGGGGAGAATGGAGAATTATTATTTAATGGTGACAGAGTTTACTTATTTTGAGAGAGGGTGTGGGGAAGGACAAAGGGAGGGGGAGAGAGAGAATCCCGTGCTCCATGCCCAGTACAGAGCCTAACGCGGGGACTTGGTCCTACAACTGTGAGATCATGATCCGAGCCAAAATCAAGAGGCAATAGAGGGGGCACGTGGAAGATCAAGGGCATTCCACAGCTATTCGCTGTCCCCATTCTCTGCTGCTATCTGGACCTTAACCCACAGCTTTTATGGAGTGAGAGGCATGGTGGTAAGTTCACAGGGTAGTTATCTGAAATGGTGATCCAGAGGGGATCTCTACTAGTTATCTAAAGTGGTGCCATCTGTGCACCAGAGGGGAGACCAAGATGGAGGGCCAAAGATGGAGTCAGTGTTGTGAGCATTCCTAACTGAGTCTTTTTCATTTTCTCTCCAACTGTCACCCCTTCCTTCCCTAACCAGTACACCTCATTCCCCACCACAGGAAATTGTTATCGATAACCTGGTTATATTCTTCCATACTTTCTTCCATGATCATATAAGCCATCAGTTTATATACACATATATAATTTGGTTTTGTATGTTTGTTTTAATATAGTAGTGTCACGTGGGCCGCCTGGGTGGCTCAGTCAGTTAAGCGTCCGACTTCGGCTCAGGTCATGATCTCGCAGTTTGTGAATTCGAGCCCAGCATCGGGCTCTGTGCTGACAGCTCGGAGCCCGGAGCCTGCTTCAGATTCTGTGTCTCCTTTTCTCTCTGCCCCTCCCCCACTTGTGCTCTGTCTCTATCAAAAATAAAATAAAATAAAAATATAGTAGTGTCATGTTATATACCCCTCTGCATCTTTTTTTTCCATGCAACAGTCAACTGCTTTAGATCTTTTAGCTCATTCTCCAGCTTATTCTTTCTAATGGTTGAACATTTTCCCACATAATAGCTGTTTCACAATTTATTTGATCAGTCCTTTCAATCTCCTACTGAATGCCTTTTATTTATTTCCAGATTTTTACCATTATAAGCTGTACTATAGAGAGTGAATTTAGTTTATTTTTTAATGTCCTGGTCCTTTTATTTCTTGAGGGTAGATTTGAGAGAGGGATTTCTGGTTTGAAGAGTGTGTTTTTCATTTTAGTAGATATTGTTAGATAGCTTTCCAAAAAAAGGCTGTAGCTGTTCACGTTACCACTAACACCACATCCTTTTTACCACAACCCCGTTGGCAGAATTTTGCCAATCTGACGAGTGATAGCTTGTTGTGATTTCATTTTCCTATACCTGATTAGGGACATTAAACATCTGGTATATTTACTTGCCATTTGTTCTTTCTCTTTTCTGAACTTGCTATTCATATAGTTTCCCTATTTTCAATTGCATTTTGTTATCAATTTGCAAAAACACTTTATATGACTTTTACCTGTCATAGTTATGGAAATATTTTCCCCAATGTTTTGTCTGAGTGACTTTCATCAAACAAATTTTAAAGTATTTATGTAGTCAAATATGTATTACTTCTTTTATAGCTTCTGAGTTTCCACTTTTGGTTAGAAAAATCTTCCCTACATCATAGGTGGTATATATTGTCTCCTAAATTTTCTTCCAAGATTTTTAATATTTTAATTTTTACATTCAGTTTTTAAAATTCCATCTGACATTTATTTTTGTACATAGAGATATTTTATTTTATTTTGGTAGATTGCCACTTGTGCCAGTAACACTTACTAAATAATCCATCCTTTTCCCAATGAATTGAAATTTCCCTTCTGTAATATACTGAGATTTTCTGTAGATTCTGTGTTCTATTTCTGGGCTTTAAAATTTTTTCACATTATTAGCAATCCAAGTGTTCATTAACAGATGAATGGATAAAGAGATGTATATACACACACACCCCAGATATTAGTCATAAAACAATGAAATCCTGCCATTTGCAACAATATGAATATCATAAGATTTCACTCATATGTGAAATTTAAGAAACAAAACACGTGGAAAAAAAGACAAACCAAAAACAAAATAAAAACAAAAACAAAAACAAAAAAAAAACGAAACCAGACTCAACTACAGAGAACAAACTGGTGATTACCAGAGGGAGGTGGGTGGGAGGATGGGTGAATTAGGTGAAGGATTAGGAGTACACTTATCATGATTACCACTTAGTAATGTATAGAACTGGTGAATTATTAGATTGTACACCTAAAACTAATATAACTAATATAACACTGCACTGTCTTAATTATTTTTATCAAACATTAAAATTTTTATTATATAAATTTTGCCATATAATTTCCCCAAATTCATTTATTCTCATTTTATATTTTTTCTGAAATAGTTAATACAAACACTTGCAAAAGATACAAGTAATACAAAAATATATCGAGTCTATATACTAAGTCTGTATACTAAGTCTCTCTAGTCTACCTTTCCTCTCCTCAGGGACAATCACTGTTAACCAATTTGTATTCTTCCAGTTATTTTATGCAGCACAAATATATTAATATGGTTTTGTGTATGTACACGTCTTTGTTTATATACATATGTCTCACACTAATGGTAGTTTACCACACTATTCTGTATCTTGCTTTTTACAATTTGATGTATAGGTGTGACTGGTGGCTCAGTTGGTTAAGCAACTGACTCTTGATTTTGGCTCAGGTCATGATCTCATGGTTCACAGGATCAAGCCCCGAGTGGTGCTATGTGCTGACAGTGTGGACCCTGCTTGGGATTCTCTCTCCTTCTCCCTCTGCCCATCCCCCATTTGCTCATGCTCTCTCTCTCAAAATAAATAAACATTAAAAAAATAAAATAAAATTTGATGTATATTAAGGCAATCATTATTATGCTCATTTTATGGGTGAGGAAAGCAATGCTCAGAAAGGACTCTGACTAGGTTAAGTTTACTCAGCTAGTAGGATGGTTAGATTTGGATTCAAAATCAGGCTAGTGATGTCAAATCTAATGCCCTCTCTATACTTCAAGGAATTTCCTTAGAAAGTTCTGGTTACTATCCCTGATCACATTTTACCCTCAAATTTAGAGATACAGAACAACCAGTTGTGCTCACAGATTCTGTGAGGCAGGAATTTGCACAGGACACAGTTGGGGAAGGCTTGTTTCTATTCTACTTGGTGTCAAAGGCAGTGTTGTGACCATCAAAAACTTATTCACATACATTTGGAATCTGTATTGGGAACAAACAGCTGGGAGCTGGAACAGTTAGGGCTCCTTGGACATCTTTATCTTTTTGTATATAGCCTTTCCATATGATGTTTCTAGCATGGCAGGTTTAGGAAAGCTGGACTTCCTCCATGTCAGGTTGATCCCCAAGGCCCCCAAGAGAGCCAAATGGAAGCTGTACTACCTTTTACGACCATATTAGGAAGTCACATGGTTTTACTATATTCTACTGGTTGAGGCATTTACAAGGGTCTGTTCAGGTTCATGGGGCAGGAACACAAATTCCACCCCTTGATGGAGGATTGTTAATGTTACATTATAATAAGATCCTACAAGATGGAATATATTTGGCTGCAGCCAACTTTGAAAAAATACATTCTACACATGGGTGTTTTGGAAAATTTCCCATATTCTTGGGAAACTGGGACAAAAATGACTAGCAGAAACAAGGAATACCTTCATTTAAAAGAAGGAAACTTGGCATATATCCTGAATCTTAAAAAACAAATTTGTTTTTATAGATAGGAAAGGCAGTTCTAGTCAATGGACTATCATCAATTAACATATGGATGTACTTATAGATCATCATCAAAGACTTTTGAAAATGTTCTTAGCCTACAGAACCAGAAGATACTTTCAAGGAACCAGAAACAAACATTTACACGTCTGCTTTTAAGGACATTTGGGCTTTCAAGCATACTCTGCAAAGTGGATGGTCCAGACTGGATGTGTGCTGCACTTACAGAGTGAAGCAGTGTTCCTTGGCTTAGCCCTTTGTCTTCATTTCTTTGGGCTGCTGTACCAAAAATGCCATAGACTAGGTGGCATATCAACAATAAACATTTATTTCTCATAGCTCTGGAGTTCAAGATGAAGGTGCTGGCAGATTTCATGTCTGGTAAGAGCCTGCTTCCTGATTTATAGATGACAATCTTCTCATTGTGTCTTCTCAGTGTGTCCTCACATGGTGGAAGGGGCAAGGGAGATCTTTAGGGTCTCTTTTACAAGGGCACTAATCCCATCCATGAGGGCTCTATCCTTATGGCCCAATCACCTCCCAAAGGCCTCACCTCCAAATACTATCACATTGGAGATTAAGTTCCAACATATAAATTTTGGGGAGACACAAATATTCAGGCTATAGCAGCCCTTTTAAGGCAATGCCTTGAAGTCACTATTTCCTGATGCTCACAAATGCTTCTAGAGAGACCAGACCAGCCACTGTCAGAGCTGAGTGGTTTATGACTTTGTGCAAGAGCTGGCTGAGGTTATCACAATACCTTTGGGCCAGGTTATTTTAAGTTACAATAGACAGTATGTGAATTTCATCAACCAACTGGAGGCTCTTTCTAGCTAAAATCATGATTTCAGCATAAAAGAAAAGAAGAGGTAAGTTAAAAATGAACACCTGTTCTCCTAAAATTGCTCTACTGCAGGTACCAGCCCTAGAGAGTTGGCAGATGGTTTTGTGTTTCTAAGCCTGACCTTAGTAGCCCTTCATCAATCTTGCGCTGATTGATTCTCAGGAAAGAGGAGACTCCGGCTTCCCAGGGTACCCAAGACACCTTTGATTTAGTTACTACCTGAAGACCAATTAATTAGCCCATACTGGTTCTCTCCAGTTTTTCTAAAAAAGCTAGGAAACACTGGCTGGGGCAGCTTTTTACTAGCTCATTAATTACTGTCGCCCCAGACATGGATAATTCTAAAAGATAAAGAAAAAAGCATCATTCTGCATGAGGGAAGATGGGTGATCTCCAAGGCCTGCAGCTATTCTGTGCTAAAATTCCTATAGCCAAGGGGCTCCTTGTCTTTCAAAAATCTCCACCTATAGGACTGAAACTACCAACTGCTTCTCTCATTGCATCTTAACTCATGGATGCCAAAGCAGGCTTGTTAATCCTGAGGCAATTTGCCCTTGACTATCAGGCACTTTTTATTTTTTAAATGTACATGTTATCTTTCTTAAGTCTAATGGGATTGTATTGGTTTTTATAGCATAGAGTTAACTCATAATCAACTCTCAATTCTCCTCAGGATAGATTATCGGGGGAATCTCACTCTTGACACCTACTCAGCCAGTTTCCCCTCGTCTGTCACCTGGTCCCATTGCTATCCTAGGCTTTCCTCAGTCCCTGCTCTCCATTCCCAGCTAGGGCAAAACTAGGAAGAGTCATGGCTGAATGTGGAGATGTGTTGGGTATGATAAAAAGTACTAGAACAGTATACTCATTTTTAGGATTAGTTACTCTGTCTCTTCTCCTTTAAGAATATAACCATAAGTTGATTTTTGCTACTAAGAACTTCCTCATAATGGTAGTTATTTTTTGGTAATGTTAAAAGATAAACTCAGGCATATAAATGTTTTAAGAGCTGGAGCAAAAATTGATTCCAATCTGGCAGTGCCAAACTAGAAGTGGTAGAAATGCTCCACCGACAGGAGTCATGGGCCAAAGTTTTATAGAAAACTTTATAGAACAGACTTGGAAGATGAGCAAGGAAATTATTTGATTGGCTATAGCTTAAGCAGTTGCATCATTCGGGAAAAACTATTCGTTTATGATTGGTTGTCCTTAGGTTCTGATTTCTTTAAAAGTTTTTTTTTGTTAAGTTTGTTTATTTTGAGAAAGAGAGCAAGAGCAGGGGAGGGGCAGAGAAAAAGGGAGAGAGAGAATACCAAGCAGGGTCCACAGAGCCCGAAGCGGGGCTCCATCCCACGAACTGCAAGATCATGACCTGAGACGAAATCAAGAGTCGGATGCTTACTGCCTGAGCCACCCAATGCCCCAGGTTTTGATTCTTAACCTTAAGGCATTTAGAGGCTTAGGTCTTGGTTTGCTTATATAAGTGGCTAAGGCATTAGAACCACTTCAGCCTTGTGGCCTCCTTGTTTAATTAATTTAACAGTAGTGTATGCATTAAATTTTTTGTATAATGGAAAATTTAAAATGCGCACAAAAGCAAAATAAGTATTATTAATTACTCCTTCCAGCCCACCCCCCCCCACCCCTGTACTCATCATGCAGCTTCAACATTTATCAACTCATGACCAGTTTTGTTTCATATAGGCCCCCCAAACCAGATATTTTGTGCTCCATCTTTGGATTCACCTAAAACCCCGTTTCCTCAGCTGAATATGCCCAGGAGGTGACCCTGGGTGCTGCAGACTCCCATTGGTCTGTCTTCCACTCTATCTTGTGGACCAAGGCATGAGAACACCTCGAGTGTCACATTCTATTACACTTGATGGGGAAACTCGAGGCGTCCTGGTGGCGCGCAGGACAAAAGGACAGCTGTGCCGGGCTGCCCACAAATTAGGGCATCTTTGGAGGTTGTCCTCCAAGTCCCAATTAATTTTTAGGAGAGCTTTAATTATGCCATCAACAGTCCTCACTTAAACAATCACAGGCACTCTGGCGAGGGGGGACCTGAGTGACAGACTAGATTTGCATAACCATTTACCCTAATTAGAATGTCAAAAGTTGGTGGCAAAGAGGCCAAGTTGTGCTGTGACTTAGTATCATTTTAATTTAGTCCAATTTCCTATTATTACAACTGTCTTCCCCTTTGCCTCTCAGGTCCTCTTTCCTTTTAAGTGATTTGTAGCAAAAACAGAATGGAAGATGGAGCAACTAATAACTCACTTGAAGGCTGAACTCCTGAAAAACTCTAAAAGGTTTCTTTCCTTAATGCAAACCATGATTTTAGTTTCTACATAAACTTATAATTGCAAGGACATTTAGATGTAGCCCTGGTGATTTAGGTAGACACTTAGCTTTGAATCCAGAAGCCTGCTCTTTGTGTATGTGTGTACGAGCGTGTGTGTGTGTGTGTGTGTGTGTACATGTGTATGAATTGATAGAATCATCTTCAGATTGTCCCATGAGAAAAAATAGTGTCTTCAAATAGTCCCCTTTTTAAAAAAAAATCTAAGATAACATTTTGTTCTTAGCAGTTGACACGATACACGGGCCCTCAGTCTTTTTTTTTTCTTCGAATGGTTACTTTTATTCCAGTGCTTTAACACAAGGATTGGTGTGTAATAACAATTGTAAAATATACTCATTAATAGATAATATTGTTTTTAACAATTTGCAAAGCTTCTATAATAAATGTTTTGGACTATAAGATTTGAAAACTACAAAGTGGGCTGAGAATAAACAGAACTCCAGGTCTCAGGCATAGAACCACCCTCACCCATTAGAGACTGTTTAGGCACGCATCAGTGATTTCTGGGTCCCGCCGCTGAGCTACTTACCCAGGTCCTAGTTAAATCAGGCATCTTCTGTCTTTCCGCCCTCATTCCCTTTTAGCAGCAGGAGGCCACCTATTTAATTAGTTGGGGGTGGGAGCATCTGTAATCTCCTGGGGGCAGCTTTAGTTTCAGGGTTGGATAAGAGGGTGAATCCAAACCCGGGTGTGGCTGGCCTCTCCCCTGCAACATATGGGGAACCCACCACGCCTTCAGCCCAAGTTCCAGTAGCAAGCATTAGTGGAGAGGCCTTCCCTGCTGGGAACACACCCTGTAAAGCCAAGGGCAGGTGGCGTCACTAGTTGAGGTCAAGCAGTTCTTAGACCAAACAGCATCTGGCGAACTATGCCAATTGGAAATCAATGTCCCTCCCTGGGTGGGTTTAATTTTATGGTTGTTTGCACAAACTTACAGCCCCTAATGGGAAGGGCAGGGCTTAGAGCAGCCTCCCAGGATTGTTCTAGTGGAGTCTGATGTCTTTGCAGCCCATCGATAAATTGAATTAAAGAGTTTGTTTACTAGAGGCTGGGGTTGGAGCCTGGCTGTCAGGCTAAGCTAGACTTCAGTAAGTTTATTTATCCAAAGCCTGGAGGTTTGACCACACATGTAATACATGTAAGCCCCCAAAGCCTACCACACTGTCTCCAATTTGAGGGAGACATGTGGGTTCCTCTGCATGTGGCAATACTGAATCATTATGTTCAATGTTCTGAGTCCACGTTAAGCAGGCCAGTATTCTTTGGACTGACACAGATTTTATAGTGGTTAAGAGGTTATGTTCTGCAGCCAGAGGTTCCACCACTCACTGGCAGAAGGACCTTGGGACAAATTTCTAACCACTCTGGGCCTCATTTTCCTCATCTGTAAAAGGGGGCTGCTGAGAGGAGGAAATAACATATTGAAAGGGTTTAGTATATATAGTACCTGGTACAATAATGCACTTTTAATAAATCTCAGGTATTAAAAATGACAATAAAGATAATAATGAGAATTCCAGCTAAATATGAATAAGATAGACACATTAAATAGGGAGGAAACAAATGAGTCGTGCTGGTTTTAAAATCTCGAACTTAACATTTTTACCATTGATGTCCATAGTCTTAAAGTTGTATGGGAATTCTTTAAGTTACTCATTCCTCCCTTGTTTGGACTCATGAGCCTTTATTGTTTTTCAACAAAGAGATAAAGACCCAGGCATATGTATTGATTTACCCTGTAACAAATGGGTTCTTGGGTTAGAAGCACTTCATGCTCATGTCTAGTCCTATCAGAACAAGAACTCCAGGGAACCCTGCAGTAGACATGGTAACAGTTTCTGTTGTATTCCTCAGGTAGATCACTCCCCTGAGAGCGCTGGGTCATCAAGAGCAAGTGATGACTCATGGGAGAAAAACTTTTGTGTAGCTAGGGATGGGGTTGCTTTCTTCTGGGCCAAAGCTCTGATGGAGTGTGGGCCTGCCTGGCCCTATGTGCCCCAAGCTTTCCTTTTCCCCATCAGAGGCAGTTTGATTGCAACAGAGACAAAGGACTGGGGCGAGGAGTCCTGCTTGAGTGTGGCTGGGTGAAGAGGACAGGCAAGAAGGGCCAGTTCTCCCAGATGAACAGAGAGCAGTGGTAGTTAGAGAATTGTGCTACAGCCCAAATCGCAACTTCTGTGAGATGCCTGGTTACTTTTTTTCCTTTATCTACAGCTTCAGCTGAATCCCTATCATTGGGGCAGGATGAAAGGGTACCCCTTTCTCTGACACAAACTGCAGTGGCTTCTGGCTTACAACCAACCCCCCAGTGATCCTGTTGCTAGAGATACCTCACAAGCTGGTCAGCCCAGTTCTCTCTCCTGGGTATTTGCAAACTTGACTGGAATTAGAAAAGTGGGTTGGAGGAGAGTCATTTCATGATAGTGCTCTAGGACCAAGAGCAATGGCTCCTAAGGTCCATTCATTCATTCATTCATTCACGTGCCAGAGAATTGGTTAAGCTTCCTTTGATTTAGTCAGCTACTTCTCATATCATTTATCTCCTTTTCTCTTAAAGATTGGTTCTGTTTTCTCTTCTGCAATAACCTTAAGCAATACTGTTTCCTCCTGAAAACTTTAAAAAGAGGTAGAGCAGGGTGAGTTCTGGACAATAGGCTTTGATGTTTGCAAGTGGTCTAACTAAAAACTTTTGGGTTTTTCCAACCTTGAGAATATTACCATAACATAAAATTTCCCCTCTAAAAGGCATCTTCATCCATAAGACTACCTGGAGATGCATGTATCAGGTGGCTAACCAGCAGGACTTGTTCCTTGGCTCAGTGATTTACATCCATGTCTAGCAACCTGGGATTTAAATTTGTACCTACACAAAATGACCTAGTGGGCTTCCTTAAGAATAGGTGACACTGGAGCATTAATTCTTCAAATGTCAAAGATCTCTGAAAAAAGGCCCTAGGCTCAGCTAAGCTGCAAAATGTGTAAAGCCAAGTACATTTTTTAAAAATTTTATGTAAGTAATCTTTACACCCAACATAGTGCTCGATCTCATGACCCTGAGATCAAGAGTTGCATGCTCTTCTGAGCCAGCCTGGTGCCCCCATTTTTTTCTTTCTTTATGAACCACAATATTACTTTCAGTGATTAACTGGAACAGCCTCAGCTATGCCAATCATTCAGTGAAGGAGGCCATGGTTTTCCTATGATTATTACTGGAAATGGCTTTCCATATGATTTATCCTTCTAATCCACGTTTGGGTGCTGATTCAGACTGGGAAGGCTCTAGCCCCATCTTCTCCAAAGAACTTCCTCTGAAGACCCAAATGTGAGATTGGATCCATTTATCAGTGACAACTCTGAAGCTAGGCAAAATCCCAGAGCAGGAAATCAAAGTCTCTCTCCTAGCTCTCTCAGATAGGGAGAATTTCTATATGATGTCACCAAGAGTTGGTTAACTTCGTATCACAGCTAAAGACACAAGTCTCTGTTAAGGCCAGTTCAGTTTCTTCTCTTTTCTGGCCATGGAGTTCATCCTCTCCCCATAGCCATGATCAGGGTCCTCTGACATAGCTATCCTTGGCACAATCCATCCTCACTTCTGCAGGAGCCACTCAGGATATCAGTAGTATTGTTTTAGCTTTCCATAGACCACATGATTCATAGACCACATGATTCACCAAAACTTCCTCCAAACTTCCTGGAGTTTTCATGTTTTCGTGCCATGAATTAGCTCTAACAAGAACTAATTAGCTCTAACTAGAGCTCTCTTATGGAGCTCCCCTCGTGAGGACTCTTGAGGCTTCCATTTGCCTCCCACCCTCCTTCTCCTCCCCACATGGTAGATAAAAGGGATAGGGATCAGAGGGGGGGGGGGGGGGGGGGAAGCAGCTAGGTGTATCTCTAGGCAGGTACTGAACAAAACCAGAAAAGGGTTGGATTAACTTCTGGGAATCCAGAAGCACACTCTGTGGTTTGACTGAAATGCAAAGAGGGTCACCTCCTTGACCCCAAGGCACTGACATTGACCTCTAGCACCTGAAGCACACACACTGCTCCTGTTTTGAATTATGTCCCTATTTCTGAAGTATCACGCGATATAACCCTGAAATGGAAATTTTCTCCTGACTAATTTCTCTCTAATTTCATAAGCTTATATTATGGTATGATCAACTTGTGGCATCCCTCCATCTTTTTTTACTTTGCATTTTGCAGAATTTCAGACAGGAATAGTATAATGAACCACAATATGCCCATCATCCAGCTTCAACAATTATTAAGTCATGGGCAATCTTGTTTTACCTGTACTTCTATCCGTTTCTCTTTGTTCTAGATTATTTTGAAGCAAATTCTACATATTTTATAATTTCATTTGTGAAGATTTCAGTATCTAAAAATAGAAGGACTTAAGCAACGTAATTATATCTATCACATCTAAATAACTTACTACTAATAAATTATTATTATTAATAGTTCCTTAACATTAAATACGCAATCAGTGTCCAAATTTCTCCCATTGCCTCATATATATTTTTAGAAGTGGCTTATTGGAGTCAGGATCCAAACAAGGTCCACACATAGCATACAGTTGATATGGTTCTAGTCTCTTACTATAATTCCATAGGTTCCCAATTCACTTTTAATTTTTTCTCATGCAGTCTATTTGTTGACAAACTAGTTATTGTCCTACTGAGAGTCTCAATATTAGATTTTGCTGACTGCCTCCCTATAGTATCTTAACATGTTTCTCTGTCTCCTAAATGTCATGCAAATTGGTTGTTAGATATAGAGGCCTAATAACATTCAGGTTCAATTTTTTTTATTTTTAAAAAATTTTTTAGAGAGAGAGGGCACACATACAAGTGGGAGGGACAGGGAGAGAGAGGATCCCCAGCAGGCTCCACACTCAGCACAGGCCCTCATGGGGCTTGATCTCACAACCATGAGATCATGACCTGAGCCAAAATCAAGAGTCAGGTGCTCAACCAAATGAGCCACCCATGCGCCCCCAGGTTCAATTTTTTAGTAGATATACTAGGTGCTGTGTTTTTCCATCAGGAGGCATATAGTATCTGATTCTCTTTTTAGCAGGTTTACTGGACAATAATTAGAACACTCAAATAACACAGGTATGTTATTCACAGGCACAGGTCTACCACTGGGCATTGGGCAATAAACTGTGGATTAGGTCACAGTTTGAATCTGACCCTGCCACCAATGCCCTTCTCTCTATTGGCACTTCCTTCCAGGGATCCCTTTATATACAGTTGAATTCTGAACTAGCTGAACACTGAGCCTCTGATCATTCTCCTTGACAGCTAGTTTTTTACCCAGCCTCAACATACTTCTCCCAGCACATATGTCTCACCATTGGCACTGCCAGAGAATTTGCATGCTTGCAAGTAACTTTATAAGAGAAATCTTCAGCACTCAGAAGAATGACTAGAATGTAGAGGGGAAGGAATTAGTTCATTAATTTCAAACGAGCAGGCTAAACTTTTTTTTTTTTTTTAATTTTTTTTTTCAACGTTTATTTATTTTTTGGGACAGAGAGAGACAGAGCATGAACGGGGGAGGGGCAGAGAGAGAGAGACACAGAATCGGAAACAGGCTCCAGGCTCCGAGCCATCAGCCCAGAGCCTGACGCGGGGCTCGAACTCACGGACCTCAAGATCGTGACCTGGCTGAAGTCGGACGCTTAACCGACTGCGCCACCCAGGCGCCCCATAAACTTTTGAGTGTAAAGATATACAGATTTAAAAAAAATCGAACACTAAAATGTTCTAAGACGGCCTCTCATTGTGAGGAGATTATAATTCTAAATAAATTATAAATTCAGCTAGAATTTTCCAAAATATTTGTCTGGGGATACTGCTCTCTGGATATCCTCTGAGATGAAGAGTTTCCATGGCCGCATAATTTGGAAAACTCTGCAGATCTCATCCTGTGAAGGACCATGATCATAGTAAAAACTCTGAAAAGTCCTGTATAGCTTTATTTAAACCAGAATTTCCTTTTCTTTGTTGAAGGGTTTTCATAATACTCTTTTGGAAACTAATAAAGCTGATATTCTGGGTAAAGTGAGGCATGGAAGAAAGGGGATACTGGGGGTGAGAGCCTGCACTCTGGAATTTCTTTGATCCATTTGAGTCTGGGGATCCTGAGGAGACTGAAGTGGTAAGATGTACTTGTAATGGGCTTCTACAGAAAACTTGTGTTCTAGGGGTATTTCTTGGCCTGAAGTCATCAAATATTTAAATAACTTTTGGCTTCCACTTGAGAGGACTTACTTGCATCCTGCATACATCAGGGGCATGGAAGCATGAGCCAATGTCTCTTGGGCCCCAATTCAGTACTCATCAGTTAGCAGCAAAGCAAATTTGTTAAGGTGATTCAAGTGAGTGAGAGTGACAAATTATATGGAAAGTGGGCATTAGCCACTGCGGAATAGGCCAGATGTGATGGAAGGAGGGGGCTGTGGGAATCACTTGTTGTCTGAGTAGTGCAGTCAGCAGTGGTTGCATGACTGGCAAAACATGGGGTGCTCAGTTGTCGGGGTCACTAAAGCCTCAAGAAGAGGCAGTGGTGGGGAGGTAAACATGGAAGTAAGAAGCTGGGGTTGGAAGAGCTGACTCTAGTGAACTTGGCCTATGAGGAAGATGGTCAGAAACCCAGAGTTGGAGGGGTATTGAAAACTTAGGCTCTCTCTGTTTGGGTACTGACTTCCAAGAATGTGATAGTGAGGAGATGCAGAAGCAGGAAGCTGTAGGTATGGTGATATGTGGAAATGATCAATGGTGGGTCCTGGGGCTAGGAAGTTGTATGCGGGTTGAAGCAGACCCTTAGTCCTCTGCTGAGAGAGCAGCAAGTATCCAGGTCCTGGGAAGAGAGAGCTCATGGTAAAAGAGGAATCCCCCTAATCAGACTGAGAGTCAAGATAGGCTTTTGGGAACCTAAGGAAGAGGCCATATGGTGTGTGTGTGTGTGTGTGTGTGTGTGTGTGTGTTTTTTCTCTAGAAGCGATAGAGAGAAGTTCTCGCTCTCCAAGTACAGTCATAAGCCCTTAGGAGCCTCTGATTTACCCCCATGTATATTTACCCCAAGCTGAGGACTAGGTACTAATTCTAAACTACTAGTGGAAAATGTAGCTCCAAGGAAACCCAAGATTTGATTCACAGAAATAGGCTAATCTGTGCCTGCAGGCTACCAGTCTCGCTGCCTACCATTAAGCAATGCTGGGCAGGCTAGGACTGACACAGTGCTGCATATAGTTCTCAGCACCTTTAATGAACATCTATAATGTGCCAGACATAATTCTGGGCACTGGGGGCACACTAAGGCTCTGTCCCTGACATCAAAGCTCTTCCAGACAAGACCCAGTGCGGCACAGAGCATAGGCCCTAGGGAGAAAGAGAACTGCACTTCAAATCTGGTCACTGGCTATGCAGTTCAGTTTAATCAGTGCCCTCAGTTTTCCTGGCCACAAAATGAAGATTAAAACAGTCCCTACTCAAAGAGTATTGTGAATAAAGGAATTAATGGGGATGCATGGATGACTCAGTTGGTTAAGCATCCTACTCTTGATTTTGGCTCAGGTCATGATCTCATGGTTCAAAGGATCGAGCCCTGTGTCGGGCTGTTAGCATAGAACCTGCTTGGGATTCTCTCTCTCCCTATCTGCCCCTCCCTCACTTGCGCTCTTTTTCTCAAAATAAACAATAAATTAAAAAAAAAAAAAGATAGGAATTAATAGCTAGTCAGCATTTGGCATTTCCTGAAGGCATTACTTTTTTAATGGTGATGATATTGGTTTTCTTAGCTTAAGGTCATCCTGAATAAAAACTTCAGTCAACCGCACAGCAAATACACATTTATCAAACACTCTAGCAAGATCCAGGTATCTAAAATTTGCCCCTGGGGCGCCTGGGTGGCGCAGTCGGTTAAGCGTCCGACTTCAGCCAGGTCACGATCTCGCGGTCCGTGAGTTCGAGCCCCGCGTCAGGCTCTGGGCTGATGGCTCAGAGCCTGGAGCCTGTTTCCGATTCTGTGTCTCCCTCTCTCTCTGCCCCTCCCCCGTTCATGCTCTGTCTCTCTCTGTCCCAAAAATAAAAAAAAATAAAAATAAAAAATAAAAAAAATAAATAAATAAATAAAATTTGCCCCTTCCCTCAAAGAACTTATAACCTATTTGAGGAAACATGAAATAAATTCGGAAGAAGATACCCACAGTACCAGTTTTAAATATCCACCAGGATAGAGATTTTTGCAGTGTGGGCAACTCTATTTCTAGTACCCTGGCACATAGTAAGTGCAATAAATATTTGTTGAATAAACAAATGAATGAAAGTTTGAAACAATGAAACAAATTGGTATATGGCTGCCAAATGAATAGAAAACTACTATATGCCTATGGCTACCAGCTGGCTACCAACACTGGATTCCACTTAGAGACGGCCAGGAATCTGACTGGTACAGGTATCTGGTCAGCTAGGCATGGTACCTTTTTGTGCCCTGGTCAGTGGAGGTCAGTAGGCTGGGGCACAGGCAGGGAAGTAAAAATCAAACATGATGGTGAGGAGGAACAGGAACATGGCTTTAAAAGACCGAAGTCTTTGGACATTTAGAAAACTTGTTCAGCCAAGCTGCTGAAATTGCACAAGGAAACAAAAAAGCAACACCAACTAAAATCGAGAGAAAACCACTTCTCCCTGGGGCAGGAAGCAGGTATCAGCCGCTGGCCTGGGCCAGTAAGGCCTCTGGGCTTTTACTCGGAGCTGACTCAGGGACTGCCTGAAACCTGGATTGTAATGAGAGCCACCCTTTGGGGAAGTAAGCCACCTGCTCACTGTGAAACAGCGAATACCACAATTTCAGAGCAGAAACAAAAGCAGCAGGTCTGTTGCCACTGCTTCTGGAGGACACAATTTCCCCCAAAAGAGTCCATATTAGAAGAAGAAAAAGAGTTATGTTGCTATTCTCCCTTTGTGTGTGGAGTCCCTTCAGATGAAGGGACTTTTCCTCCTCCGTTCCTTTATTCCTTCAACCAAGATTTCTTGACCATATGCTTTGTGCTAGACACAATTCTAGGTACTGGAGATACAGCTAGGAACAGTATAGAGGAAACCCCTGAATTCCTGGACTTTCCAGACTAACAGCTAAGGACATAAAGCATTGGATAAAAGGAGCTGAATGGGGCACTTAGGTGGCTCAGCCGGTTCAGCATCTGACTTTGGCTCAGGTCATGGTCTCGCGGTTCATGAGTGTGAGCCCCACATCAGGCTCACTACTGTCAGTGCATAGCTTGCTTCAGATTCTGTCTCCCTCTCTCTGCCCCTCCTCAGCTGGCACTCTTTCAAAAATAAATGAACATTAAAAAAAAAAAAAAAAAAGAACTGGAGGTAAATGACACAACCAAACCAGCCAGGGAAGATATGGAGAAACTGCATTTGAGGCCAAGGCAGTAACCAGTGAAGAAGCCTCAAGGTGGCTTCAAGCATGGGCAGTGGGGGAGGAGCAGCCTTTTGAGGGTCAGAAGAACTGATGTCAGAGAGGTAGGGTCACCAATCGAAATCCTTTTTCCTCCAGAGCATAGTAAAATCTCTGCTCTGAGCTCCTAATGGTACTAATCATGCACTGCTTCATGCCTAGGACAGTGGTCCCAGCTTTTTTGGTCATACACTCCTATCAGAAAAAAAAAGCACTGGTATATACTCATAAATAAATATTGTATTTATATTTTGTACACTACAAACACCCCAAGACAGAACTAAAAAAGGGATAAAATAAATATTAGCAAAATTTCTAATCTTTTCACATACTCTAACACACTATCTTGTGTGCTGTTTAGGAAACATAACCCTGGTTTACTACTCAGGGTTAGTTTTTATGTGTGTTGGGTCTTATCTCCACAACTGGATTGTGAATTCCACTAGGCTAAAGGCTGTCTTATTCCTGATGGTGCCTGGCACAGGGCTGAACAGAAGAAAATAGTAATTACTGGTGGACACATAGATAAGACATAGGTACCAGGGTAGAGGGTCTTCACTGGGAGGCAACTTTGCTGTTGCCTGGATAAGAGATTCCTTTTATTAGTCAGGGTTCAACCAGGGAAGCAGAGCCACTGTGCAGATTATGGAAGAAGGAATTTATAAGGATGAGGACTTACACAATAAGGGAATGAGCTAAGAATGTAAGGGTCCAAAAAGGGTTGTTGAAGGATCAAAGAATAGCCACTAAGCAGCCCTGGCTTGGTGAATGAGTCAGAGCTTGCAGGGTGGTCTGGAAGGCATGCATGTCCAGCTGCTGGAATAACACTGGGTGGGGAGGCTGGTGCTTCTTTGTGGCTACCATCTCTCTGAGTTTGCATGAAGCATCTGATAGTGGGCCCTGTTGGTCAGCAGAGCTGGCAGTCGGGAGGGAGGAGCAGGTACACAATGGAAAAGTTCAAGACCAAACTGGAATCCACTTGTGCCTCTGCATCCATCTTTCATGGCCTCTAACCTACCATGATGTTCAGAGCATGGTGGCTTCACTTCTGCTTCCCAAAGCTCATGTAACTTCCTTTTGCCTACCTCAAATCCAGAACTACACAGGGAAGGGCATTCTGAAAAACATTGCTTCTGGCCTAAATTTACCATACAACAGTCCAGCACATCCCTCAGATTGATTCCCTTTGTTCTGCTTCTACATTCATGAAAAAATATCATGCATACTGAGTTGTCTTCTCAAATACCTCACGTCTAGTAAGGGAAGGGCCCTGGATGGTGAACGCAAATATTCCAGTCACTGGAAAAACAAGCATCCCCTGAAAATTAACACTTTAAAATATGTGTCTGTTACTGTAAAAGTGAATCTCAAACTACAATGAAATCACCAAATTTACTACCCAGTAAGGCCCTGTGCTCAGGGCAAAAGAGAAAGGAACTCCTTTGAAATTACTCTTCTCTTTGTGTTCTGGCTCACTCTATGGGACAAGCACTGAAGAACAGGAAAACAAAGCAAAAATGAGCAGAAAGGAGGGGTGGCTAGTGTACATCCTGAACAATTGCAACAGGTCATTTTATTTACCTAAACAAGCACCCATACTGCATTTAATTATATGCCAGCACAGAGCCAAGTGCTTACAAAGAATCAACTATCCAATCCTCATACCAATTCTATAAGACTGGTTCTATTATTAACATTCTTTTTTTTTCCCCAACCTGTTTATTAACCTTCTTTTTAACAGATTAAAAGGCATAGAGAAGTTAAGTAGTTGTCCAAGGTCACACAGCTAGGATTCTCATCATGACTAATGGTAGCTTTATGTATAAAAGATTAAAAAATTATTTGTTAAGTTCACTTTCATTATCATTTGTAAAAACTACTCACAACATGTAGTATTAGCTGTCATTTAAAGAGTGGTGTCCTTAGGGACCAAACAAGGTCCTTTACGGTTACAGTCTCATTCAATGCTCACTACTGCCCTGTGAGGCAGGTTTTATGATTCTACTTTGCAGATGGAAAAATAGAAGTGATTTGTGCCAGAGCCCACAGCTAGTTGACAGGAGATCTAGGACTCAAAACTGACTCCAAAGATCATGCTTAACCCAGATGCTAAGAGGAGGCTAAGATCCACTATTGAGAAGACTGAATGCAGAGTCCAAACCATGCAAGTCGGTCTGGCTCATGCCAATGAGAAACTAAATCAGACTGTCAAGTGAGAATTCTCAAGCAGTGTGTGGTGTGATGGGGGCTGAAGAATCACCTAGGGCACTGTGATGAGCCCATACTTTCTGGAGATAAATGATCACTTCTGGGGCCCGGGACAGGAACCCCAACATCATTGTCATCTTTCTTGTGGCCCCATTATTAGTCTCTGCCTTCTTTGTTTCTGCCTTCTACTGGGTTTTCTCTTCCCTGGATCTTTGAGGGGTAGGGGACAGAGGTGCAAGACTTTGCCTTTCCCTTCCTTTTTCTCAACATTTATTTATTTTTGGGACAGAGAGAGACAGAGCATGAACGGGGGAGGGGCAGAGAGAGAGGGAGACACAGAATCGGAAACAGGCTCCAGGCTCTGAGCCATCAGCCCAGAGCCCGACGCGGGGCTCGAACTCACGGACCGCGAGATCGCGACCTGGCTGAAGTCGGACGCTTAACCGACTGCGCCACCCAGGCGCCCCTTCCCTTCCTTTTTCTAAACATATAAAACCTTTTGCAGAGTTTCCCCCCTTAGTAACTATACAGTATACTATAAAGTTACAAGAACTTTTTAAATACCTTGCACTTCTGGTCTTTAATGGAATATAAGTGGACCTCAACTTCATCATTCCTTTGTCTTTTGCTGGTTTGAGTCTTTCAAGGACTCAGAATCCCCCAACTGCTACCCCCTCCAGAAGAGAGCCCCATTCCTCATTTTTTATATATTTTTTTGCAAATTTCAGAATGAACATTTTTTTCACGGTTTCCTCTTTTTTTAAATTTTGTGTTTCTTTGGAGAGTTTCCATTTTAAAAATTAAATATGGTCTAGGACAAAAAGGAATGTTTACCCTTGAATCTGTTCTATATATTTTATTAATAATTTCCAGTCATTGATCTTTTACTTCTAAAATAATAGTCCTCCTATTTTTCTACTCCTACAGGTGTAAGCTCCTTCTACTTCCCCCTCCCCCATCAATCTGTCAGTTTTGATTTCTGGCCAACCCTGAGACCTACAGTAACTGCCAGTTTACCTGGTAGGATCATACCTTCAGTACGGAAACACTGTGGAGGTTTCTGCCATGCGTGTTCTGGCTAAAATGCCTATGGATTTGTTTTTTTTTTTGGTAGGAAAGAATTCATTTTGCATTAAAAAATGTGGAGTTATGTGTGTGTATAAATAATTCATATAGGTTATTCACTAGGAATACACTCATTCTGATTAGTATCTATCTACAATTTACCTAATTTATTTTTCCAGCCATTCACTTGGGGTCATTTATTACCTATTATTGCCTAGGCACCGTGCTAGACATTAGGGTTATAAAATAAATAATACTGTCTTTTATGCACAAAATTTCTAGTTCTATTCCTGAAACCTTTCTTGGTGACTTACCTGACTTTGAGATGTCACTGGTAGATCTCAGCTGCCCCACCATAAACTGAGTGGCTTGTATTAAGTGCTCTTAGAATTCGAAAGTCTCTAACATTAAAGAACACAGGAAATTTTAATATAGTCATTAAGTTGCTCAATACCTCTGAGCATAGTGTTTAGTCTCTACATCTCACCTTCTCCTCTATAAAATAAATGGGAGGACAGGGGTGCCTAGGTGGCTCAGTCAGCTGAGTGCCCGACTTTAGCTCAAGTCATGATCTCATGGTTCGTGAGTTCAAGCCCCACGTCCAACTTGCTGAGGACAGCACAGAGCCCACTTCAGATCCTCTATCTCCCTCTCTTTGCCCCTCCCTCACCCCACTTTCTCAAAAATAAACATTAAAAAAAACCTTTAAAATAAATGGGAGGTACTAGAGCAGGATTGAAAGTTCCAAGGAACTTTGTGGACAGGCTTCTCTAGGAAAAAAGGGCTCTGTGTTCAAAAAGTTCTAGGAAGTGCTGGAGTCAATATGTTTTTTTTTTTTTTTACCTTAGGACTTCTCAGAAATTTTACTATACCAATTTTCTTCATGCCTCTATAAGCAGGAGACAGTAGATGTGTTTCCCAAACTTACTTGACAATGAAATATTTTTCCCCAATAGCATCTTTGTAGTACTTATAAATTGTCCTCCAGAAAAAATTTGGGAAATGTCCTACTAAACACATTGTATACCTCCTAAGGCCCTTTATTACAGCAATATTCTCTACCCTGGATCGATTTCATGTTGTAAATGTAAACATGTAGTTTATGTTCTTATGTGCTATGTGCATACTGCTACATTTCCTTTTTCTCTTCAAGTTGTGCTTTTGATTCTCTTGGTGCACAGACTATAATCTCTCCAAGTGTGAATACGTGGCCTGCAAAATCATGCACCTTATTAACACTCTGGTCAATAGTGTCCAGAACAAGTGCACAGTATGCTTTGTGGGAGAAAAGTCCAAAGAGTATCACAGAGAAGTCTCCTTGTGGGGGAAGGGGCAAGATAAATGAACATGAGAAATAATAGTATGGGCAGATTCCCATAAAATTAAAAAAATGTATTTGACATTTTGATGATGAAAGAACACAGTCTTTCCTGTCACAGGACTACTGTTCCTGACCAAGATATTGGGACTCAGAGTAACAGAGCTGAGTGGCTCCATGCAAAAGTCTGTGTTCAACATCTGTCACGCTGGAGATCATTAATGTTCAATTGCATCCTATTGTCTTCATGTTACTCAACTTCATTTTACTGTCATTGCTTCAGCTGGGGATTAATCAACTATTTATGGGAAGACTGGACTTGGGAGGCAAAGGTTGGGGAAGAAACTAATTTGTGAGTTTGTTGAAAATTTAATTAAACAAAAATATCTCAGAATAATGCTGACATAATCCATGTTTTAAAAGGAGAGAGAACATACTTGGTATTCCTGAAGAATCCAGAAATGATCTTGGCTTGTATCTATTTGGAGCTGGTTTCTTTGCCACTTTACTCTTCCTTAAGAGCTAGAAAAAAGCTGTGATGGGAAAATCAAGTTAATGGGTTCTCTGTATAAATCAGATCATTATCAGCAGTGGAAATCATGCTTCATTATTGTTCCTGAGGACAGCTGATACAACTGAAACATCCAAGTAGTATGAAATATTTATAGCTTTATGAGGTAGGGAAAAAAAATCTTCCATTAGGAATTGTTTTTTAACATCTCACAAATTACTTGGATGTTTCCATTTTGCACATATATGTGCATTATGATTAGTTTTATTAGACTTAAATATCAAATTAAATATTCTTCTCAATATATGTCCCCAAATATTTATGAACCTCTTTCAGGGGAAATGGTGTATAAATTCTGAGTTAATTTGCTTAAGTATCCAAACTCATGCAATCCAATTATATAATTAGAATGTTATTTTTTGATATACCATTAATATCTTTTGATATGTTATAATAAATTATTCTGCACAAAACAGCCAAATTATTTGCACACTAAAATTCCAGGTCTGCAATATTCGGGCCTGCTAATTTGTCACAACTTACTTAATAGCTAAAATTAAATGTCAATTATTAGATCAGCATTAACCAAAACTGTCATACATCTTGACAAAGCTAAATCTTCTTATATTAAACTTCTAATAGATCTCATAATTCCAAGACCAACATGTTCACGCAAATGATTTCTAATAATTTTAAAACCTCGGTTAAGTTTTTGATATGTAAGTTGCCTGTTAATATGGGAAAAGATGGACCAAATTCTTCCCCACCCCACCCTGTTATGCTTTTGGGGACAGCCAGGCCACTCCAGATGGTGTGTTACTGTTGGACATAGCTTTGGAGAAACTTCAACAGACGAAGGCTGTAATGTCAGGATTTTGCTGTGCGTCGTCCCCCTTCCCCCCTGCAGTTCCCAGGGTAGGAAGGTGCTGAGATGGAAGCCGAGGGACGCCCGCCCACCTGCCACCACCTGTTCCCTCCCTCAGCCCTCTGCTATAAATTCTCCTCCTTCAAAGATTCACCCAGCACTCTCCGACAGCTACTGAGGAAAACTGCTTCTTCCCTATCTGAGCATCTGGAAAGATTTCGTCTTCCTGAAAAAGAAGCCTCAGGCTTTCCCAGAGGACTTGAAAGGCCTTCCCTAAACCAGCCACACCAAATTCCGCAGCAAGAAGGTTCCCTCCTCTTTTCCAACTTCACGTTGGGAAAATGACTTTCTCTTCAGCATCTCAGTTTCCCCTAAATTTGGGCCAGTGAAAAGACATCAATCTGGTTATCCAGTAGGACAGAAGCGGGGTCCCGTACTCGCCACTGTTAACTCTAATTCCAAGCCAGTTGCTTTGTGTATGACTTACTTGCTCAGAAGAGCCACGTTGGGGAGCCGCTCAATAGACGAGCCCGCGCACACGTCCTAAGCGGGCGAGAGCTCAGCGCCTCCCTCCTTCGGGACGGGGATGAAGTCCTGCAAGCCCAGCAACCCAGCGGCGGCACCGCGCGCCGCGCCCCCGTGCGCAGGCGGCGCCGAGTGCGCGGGTACGTGCGCCGGGGCCGGACGGCTGGAGAGCGCGGCGCGCAGGCGCCTGGCGGCCAACGCGCGTGAGCGCCGTCGAATGCAGGGACTCAACACGGCCTTCGACCGCCTGCGCCGGGTGGTGCCCCAGTGGGGCCAGGATAAAAAGCTGTCCAAGTATGAGACCTTGCAAATGGCGCTGAGCTACATCATGGCGCTGACCCGCATCCTGGCCGAGGCCGAGCGATTCGGCTCCGAGCGGGACTGGGTCAGTCTCCACTGTGAGCACTTTGGCCGCGACCACTACCTTCCGTTCGCGGGCGCGAAGCTGCCGGGTGAGGGTGAGCCCTACGGCCAGAGGCTCTTCGGCTTCCAGCCGGAGCCCTTCCAGATGGCCAGTTAGGGAGCGCGGCCCTGCCAGGGTGAGACGCACAGCGATCGAGCACCGGACCTATCGGAATCGTAGCCCTTTCCCCAGTAGGTGGCCTAGGATGCGTTCTTAGAATAAAATAGAAAACTTTCAGATTACTTTTATTCGCATCACCAGTCTTATGGACACGATTTTATTGCCTTTCTGTTTTCCTCCTCAATCAGTATTTTGTAGGTTTCATTATTGGATCTTATGAATGGTTTTGATTGCTGTGAAAATAATGTTCTCTCCCCCTTTTTTTGGACTAGTTTAAGGGAAAACAGTCTTAAGAAAAAATAGGATTAGGCTATACTGCAGTTTTAGTCCTCAGAGAAATATCGCTTTCTTAAACTTAGTAAGTTTGACCTGTTCGGGTGAAGTTACAATATCCATTACTTGTGTATGCTTAAAAGAGATTCCTTCCCGTCGTGTAAATGCATTTATGCTTAGTGCATTGTGTGTGTATGCATGAAGTAGTCATACTTTTTTTTTTTTTTTGTAGAGTACATGGGCGTGAGTGCTCTGTATTTTTAAATGTATACATTATTAAAATATAGATTTTGTAATATATAAATAAAAATGTGGGTTTGTTTTTCATGCCAAATGCCCTGCTAGTTTCCTGATGCCAATAAGGCCTATTGGGGCTGATCGTATTGAGTGCTTTCCTGAGTAAAGATGTGGAATGTTTAAATCTAATTGCACTGATTGGCAAATGTGCCCTTTTGTAATACTTAGTTAAAAAAAACAAGTTGATGAGAGTACAAATAATTAATTTGAAAGCTTTCTCTGTGAGTTTATATGTATAAAACTAGCACTGAGGAATAAAAAAAATGTTGCTTTTGTAAGTGATTCCCTTTTAATCAGTACAAGTTGAGCATAAAGGACATCACTACCAAGGCTAATCAAGATTGGGGCAAAATAATATGCATAATATTGGTTTGAATTACTTTTATAAATTTGCTTAACCATTGGATGAATAAATCAAACCCTTAATGTAAAGAATGACTTGGTCAGCAGCACTACATGCATTTGGGAGAAATTAGAAATAATAATTAAAAAAAGCAGGACTCTTTTTTTTTTTTTTAAATTTTTTTTTTCAACGTTTATTTATTTTTGGGACAGAGAGAGACAGAGCATGAACGGGGGAGGAGCAGAGAGAGAGGGAGACACAGAATCGGAAACAGGCCCCAGGCTCTGAGCCATCAGCCCAGAGCCTGACGCGGGGCTCGAACTCCCGGACCGCGAGATCGTGACCTGGCTGAAGTCGGACGCTTAACCGACTGCGCCACCCAGGCGCCCCGAAAAAAAAAAGCAGGACTCTTAAGTTATGTGTGCATTTGGCATTTGTCACAAGACAACAGAAAAAACAGTGACATCCCCCAAACTTATGGATTCCAACGCCTAACATCAGATGCAGCCACCTGTTTGCAGTTTATCTATAGAAATTCAACATAGAATTTTTTATTGTCTTAGTTATCCCTAATTATCAAAATCCATTTGGTTTGTAATGAATGAAGATATCTTCCGCAGGGCATAAACTTAAACGTGCAAAATTGCAAGTGTGTCTCTAGAAAGCTCTGAGAAACCAGTGCTGAATTTCCTTTTCCTTCTGATATCTGTTAATAAGAAACTGAGGAGGGTTCAGGACTTTGCTTCCTCACTGCAAATTAGAGAGTAAAATGTTTAGCCTCTTCAACAGCTCTTAGAAGACACTGTAGTTGAGCAGAGTACACAGCTCTAGAAGAGATGATGCCAGGACCCCTTTCTAGCCTTACACCACACTGCAGTCTGCATTTGAACTAACAGCAAAGCTCTGGGTATCTGTCTTCCTCACAATAGTTTTTTATTTAGACTCAAAAAAGCTTCATTAGTAACTCCAGTAAGTTTGTAGAGTTTGAGAATATAAAATCAGTGCTAAAACGTTTTAATCAGGAAAGTTCTCAAAATGTGTTAAGATGGAGTCCTGTTTCAGGTAGGGTTCATAGCCCACTCTCTAAACCGTAAATACCTTGTCAAAGAGAACCGTGGTTTTCATTTTATCTCTTTCAGTATAGAAGTTTTAGAATAAACTCTCAATAAATATTTCTTTTTGGTTATTAACAATAGTAGCTTCTTAATGAAATTGAACAATTAATTAAAAGATGGGATTCTAATCCCATGCCTCTCTTCCACATCCCCATTCTCCAATAAGAGTGGGAATCTGTCTGTTAAATATTTTGCCTATAACTGGCTGTTCTGTGTTTTTGAAATCTCTGGAAGCAATTTAGCTCTTACCAAATCCCTAAGCTTTCCCCCACCCCCCAACTTAATGTACTATTTTTTTCCTGGAAGACATTTGAGGGAGAGGTAAATGGGTCTCAGTGATTCAAATCCGGTCTTTGGTAAAACTCCTAAAACTGTATGTTGGGAAATCCATCATGGTTTATCAATTAGCTTGGGTAGCAGAAGTGTAAAATCTTTTGAAGATTCATATATTATTATACATAATAGATTTTAGATTACCAAGCCACCTAATAGTTGCTATAGTATTCCATACTGTCCACCTTTGAAAAATCTGTGTTGTTTCTAGTTTGACAACAAAACATATCAAATTCAAAAGGATTCTTTTACCTGGGCTCCCTTAAAAAATATTATCAAGCACCTACTCATTTAGAGTATAGCTGAATGCTGCAACAGTGTGGTACCAATAACATATGCCATAAGAACTCTTAAGGGGGGCATTAAATAATAAAAAGACTCACCTGAGCAGGTTTTCAGTTTGATTAGTTATTATCTGGGTTCTTCCTAGGTGTTAGCTGGAGGTTGAATCCTCAAACCCTGGGATCAGAAGTCTTGAAGAACCATATACAAATGAACAGGGCTATCAAGATAGGAAAGGCCATCCAAACCAGTGGTTCACAATCCTGTCTGCTCGTTAGAATCACACCTAGGAGTCTCGAAAAAAATACCAAGTCGGGGCTCCCAGCTTAAAAATTGATTTAACTGCTCCAAGGTGAGGCTTGGACATAGATAGTTTAAAATTCTCCCCAGGTGATTCTAATGGGCTGTCAGTGTTAAGAACCACTTAATCAATATGTACTACCACACCATTAACCTAATTACCAAAAACTGATGGTACTGACTTCCCACTTTTTGTGTTTGTAGATGTTAAGAGGATCCGGCTATCTTTCTTAACATCCAATACAGCCCGTTTCATAGTTAATGAGATGGCCTTTATACTAATGAAGATCTAAAATTTCTGTGAGATATGAGCCAGATAGAATGTGTTTGGTTGTGGTTAATAGAACTGTAGGATTCAACAATTAAGGCTTACTTAAATTTTGCCATCTTATAGTGAAAACAAAGTGCTGTTTTTTGAATGTGGGTAGCCTCTGCTCCTCTGCTTAGGCATTACTAAAGATACCTCTTTTTGCTACCTATAGGTGAAAAAAATTTCAAAGGCATACAAAGCCATAAATATATGACCTATCTTCTCACATGGATATACACCTATTCCCCTCTCTGGTCATGAATACAAGTGGGTACAAACTTTAACAATTGTTTCATTGAAGTAACACGGGTCTTTTGGATTGTCTTTAAAAAAAATGTATATATATATATATATACACACACACACACATATATATATATATACACACACACATATTAAACATATATATATATATACATAGAGAACTTTACTTTTTCCCTTTCTTTTTTTTTTTTATTAGCGTGAGAAGGGGAGGGGGCAGAGGGAGAGAGAGAATCTTAAGCAGGCTCCATGCTCAGTGAGGAACCTGACACGGGCTCAATCCCTCGACCCTTGGATCATGACCCGAGCTGAAATCAAGAGTTGGACACTCCATTGACTGAGTCACCCAGACACTTCTGGATTGCTATTTTAAACTGGCAGTGTATCCAAAAAATACCTGAGCTGAAAGAAAACCACTGAGAGCAAGAATTTACCTATCTTACGTACAAAGTCTGGAACCAAAATACAATACAAAACAAACCCAACAATTGAGAATAAATAAAATTTTATTTAATGAATAAAGAAACAGTCCATCACATCCTCTAAATCGCTTTTTAAAACTTCTAGGTTGAATTAAATACAGTTATTAATTATTAATTTTCTTCTTCTAATTGCAAAGTCTCCAAACAAAACACAACCCCCAACAAATCTTTAAGAAAGCAGAACTAGGAAACAGTAACAGTGTCATGGAGATGATGTGGTCTATTGGAATACAGTACCATATACCTTCTGAAGAAAGACACAGCTTATGCTCATAAACATTTTGGCTTAAGCAATGACTTGCTTTCAGTTCCACAGAATATCTAACATGCACGATGCAGAAGAACAAGAATTAAAGCTAAGATCCATCAATTGGTTTTTAATAATGGAAACAAAACATACAGTTTATGTAATTCACACATTTCAAAATGGCTGCTATAATACTTTTTCCATTAGGATTTCAATAACCAAAAAGTACTTTAGAAAATAAGTTGACTCAAGCTTCCTAAGATGGAAGCATACCATATCTGTAAGAGGCATCTCCTGATTCTGACTGAACTATGTTAACTATGGGTGCTCCATGCCTCAGTTGAAGTGTGTGTGTGTGTGTGTGTGTGTACATGCCTATGGCCACATGTACATCCTTTGTCAGTCCTCATGGCTGAAATGAATCATTGGGGTTAAATTCAGACTTGATGTAGCTGAGAATGCAAAAACAGAGGCTGAAGGGTATGCTCATTTTTGTGGAGCCATTTCTGTTATCCTAATAAGTTGATTCATTTCACCGTAAGGCCATGACATGCTAGCATAGAACATTTTTTCACTGGGATCTGGAATAGTACAATGAAGTTGTCCTGAACTGCTTAAGCCAGAAAGGAGTACAGGAACTCCTTTGCTGTTTCTTTGTGTGCTGCAAAGTCATTATTTCCACTAGCTTCAATTGTGGACATAGGAGTCAGAATTTCTGTAGGCTATTCTACCTATGCCAAAATAAATTTTCCTGGAATCTGCCTGCAGAAAGCAGATAGAATATTTCTTGAATTCATTTGATTTTTCTCTAGATTCTTTTTTTTTAAACTGCATACCATATTGGAAGAAGATTCTACCATTATGTGCTGCTCTTCTAAAGAAAAACAAAGTAGTTGGGCAAGAAAGAAATGTGAACTTTTTAAGCAAATTTATTTACTTTGGAGAAAAATATTTTAAACATTTCTCTTGGAATAATAAATTGCTATTACTAATATAAATTCTTCATAAATATTTGTTTATCCTATCTTCCATCCTGGAAAATGTTCAATCAAGTATTTTGCTTATTTTACAGATAAGGAAACAGAGACCTCACAGTGATAGAAAAATTAGAGAGTGTGTATGAAATTTTTTCTAATAATTTATTAGAATTATTAAAATCTCCTTTTAATTAGGATTCACCTAAGAAGTCCTAGAAATGAGCTCTCCTAATGCTATTAAGTAGTTTACATATATATTTTTTTTAATCTCGACAAGAAGGTAATGAAGGGAGAAGGGTAGGTTAAGAAACTCAATGCTAAAGCTCGGAAAAAGTAAGTGAAAATCAGAAAGAAGATAAGGTGTTCTGAAGTAAAAATACTGAAAAAGTAAAATTTAATTTACCCATGTGCTTTAAAAAATACAGTTGCATTAAAATGATTTCATTTGAATTGTTTTAGGGTTTTAACTCTCCAACACAATAAAACCTTTTATACATACACATTTAGTAATCTTTTGGTAGTCAATACTAACATATAATTCACTGAATCTTGCACTATTACTAATTGTGAGAAAGTTACAAGAATCTGCTAGCTTGCAGATAACTCACTGAATCTGTAGAAACATCGGGTTCTTTGGAATTTTGGAACATTGATCAATTCACTCTTACCATACTATATGAAAAGAACTCCTGTTTCTTATGAATATCAAAACACATCTTTTTAAAGTAATCTCTACACCCAACATGGGTCCCAGACTCACAACCCCCAACATCAGGAGTCACATGCTCTACCAGCTGAGCTAGTCAGGTGCCCCCAAACACCTCTTTATTGTAACAAAACTATACTTGTATCTTCATTTATTCCATCTAAATTGGTCAAGCCTCTCCACCCCCATCTTTCCCATCTTAAGTCTCATTTTAAACTGTCTCTGTTAAGTTAGGAGGCAGAATGAATTTTTATTTTAGAGAGTAAAGACTATTCTATAAGTAGTCTACTGGATTTGCAAGATATTTTAGAAAGATTAAAACCTAGTTATCTTTCTGTTGCTCTGTTGATATTAACCAGATTATAGCTCATGTTGTAATTTATACAATTTGAATAAGAATAATTCTAAAAATCACTTTCAAGTGTCAAATATATTTGTACATTAAAAAATTGAGGGTAGCTGGGGTACTCCATTGGCTAAGCGTTTGACTCTGATTTTGGCTAAGGTCTTGATCTCGCAGTTCATGAAATTGAGCCCCATGTCAGGCTTTGTGCTTAGAGTGCAAATCCTGCTTGGGATTCTCTCCCTCTCTCTGCCCCTCTCTTGCTTGTGTGCACATGCATGCTCTTTTTCTCTCAAAATAAATAAATGTAAAAAAAGTTGGTTGAATCATCATCAAAAAGTAATCTTAAACCTAGACACTAGAACTGTTTTCTTCATTTTAAAGAAAATGTACATTTATTTCAGCCTTAAAGTACTTATTGTCAACTAGTGTTGAAGTCTTTTAATTTTTATTATTAGGGAAACATTTTCCATTCACTGATATGTTAAAATCTTCTAGCAAATTAGTGTTTATATGCCTCTACAGTATAGCCGTTTTCTTTTTGTTTACTCTCAGCATTTATGGCACAATTCTCAGAGGATTGAAAAGTGTGTTTCTTTCTCTATTTCTTGCAATTTCAAGGCTATTGCTCTTTGGAGTTTGAGGTGGCCATTATTTACCTATTAACAAGAGGCAGCCTGTTTATCATTCTATAGTATCAGGTATGCTAACTAATATAATTAGAAATAAGAGGCAAACATATTTTCAACAAATATGCATTTTTTTTGCACTGCACAGATTTTTAAAAAGATGGTATTAGCAACTTTTTAGCATACTGATGACCGCTGCATTGTCAAAGTTTAGAAGATGCTTGGCATTCTTCAAGCAGTGTTTCAGTAATTAACTTTCTGAAATATTGATCCACATAAAACACGAAAAGGCAATTAGTGGTGAAAAAGACTTCAACAAGCTTATTGTAATCTAAGTAACTCTTCATCTTGTTGGTAAGGCACATTGATTTTCTACTCAACTGTCTGTGGAAATACTTGGAGGCCAGGCTACCCAAGACCCTGGAAGGGACCTTGAATAAAGGTCATTATTAGGAAATTTGCCTTTGAGTTTACAACCAAGTTATAAATAGCCCATTTACAAACAGACTCAGGCCAGGATCTCAGCTTGGAAGTTACTTTGGGAGTGTGTGGGGAGAAGGAAGATAGGAGGAGGCTGCGATCAACAAGAATAATTTGGATGTCTGACCCAATTGATTTCTAGACCTCCCTTCCCAATCTGATTTTTTTTTCACACTTTGCCAGCAATTCTGTCAATTAGAAGTTGATGGCAGTAAGAAGGCAACTACTTAAAAAAATGCAGCCCCTCTGTGAAGTTAAAAGACCGTCAGGCATTCAGAATTTGTTCAACTGAACTGGTTTCTTCTGACCATTGGGCCAGATGCCTGGAACTGGAGTTAGATCATTTTGGAACATGAAGCATGCTGACAGGCTGTGAGGATGGGTGAGATGGGATGGGTGACCACAGCAGGGGGATTATAGAACATAGAGCACAGGGCATCAGGGGAGAAAAACACAGAATGAGGGATAGATACAGAAAAGATCTTAGGCATGCGTTAGCTTTGACACATCATAGATACAAAAAAGGAGGAAGTAGTCTTCTTCTCTTATTGGCTGCTTTGCCTGGATCCTATTCTTGGGACCATAGTCCAATTAGGTATAGTAGATATTGTAACTCAGTCATGAATTAAACGGGCTTTAACTGAATTCACTTGGGAATCTAGAATTGGGTGTTCTGTGTGGAAAGAAATCTATTCTGAGTTTACACAACCAATTTACAAGTGAACATCTGAGGATTTGAACATCATTTGAGGATTATCCAAATTAACCTATCCCTACAAAAGTCAGGTTTTGACTCTGCTGGGAATTATTCTTCATGGTATTTTCATTCAGAGCTCTAGCTCTATCTACTGCTGGTCTCTTGACTATTTGATTTCTCATCGGATACTTACAAAAGTTAAGAGAGGAATAAAAAGAGAAAGATGCATTGAAACCAGTTCCACTATTTGGTAATTCTGATTAAAACCTTCCCTTAGTGAAGGGTGCTATGTTTCAAAAAGGCAACTTCATCTAATGGCACATTTCCCTTCTTCAATTCCCTTTGATCCCCATTTCCATGACTAATCAAGTCATGAAAAGCCCTTCAAGTTGTTTGGAGAGAAGGTTGCTCATCGGACCGGTATGGCTTTTGAAACAAAGGGCCAGACAAATTGCATCAACTTTCCCTCTTTCCCTGTCCATTTTGCAGGTTTTTGAGCTTTCTTTGGGGGCTTCATGAATGCTACATGTCTAATGAGTGTTGCACAAAATAGTAGGGTCTAATAAGGCCAAAGTGTGGTTATTTCTACTTTCTAGGCATGCACTATATGTACAAGGAGGGAGTATATTCTTTACCAGTGCCCAAACTATTGCTTTATGCCATTGGCAGGCATCCCTTTGGACCTTTCTGGGTAAGTTCTGAAATTATTCTTCTCAACCTTGCCTGCTCTTTGGAATCACCTGGGAAGCTTTAAAAAATACTGATGCTATGTCATAACTCCGGAGCTTATGACTTACTGATCTGGGGCTGTGGCCTGGGTATTGAGATTTTTAGAAGCTCCCCAGGAGTTCTATTGTGCAGTCCAGATTAAGAACCACTGCTCTAGGGTTCCTGGGTAGCTCAGTCAGTTAAGTGTCTGACTCTTGGTTTCGGCTCAAGTCATGATCTCATGGTTCGTGGGCTCTGCACAGTGCAGAGCCTGCTGGGATTCTCCCTCTCCTCTCTCTCTCTGCCCCTCCCCTGCTCTCTCTCTCTCTCAAAATAAACTTAAAAAATAGAATCACTGCTCTAGACTCAATTTATACAGAAACATACTTAACATAGAATTTTTAAGTTCAATGTAGGTCAATGAAAATTTTTGAGTGCCTACTCTGTATAAGGTACATGACAAACTTTTGACACAGTCCATACCACAGTAGCTAAAACCTAGTATAGGCAAGACTGGCTAGTGCAAGGGGAGGGGACAGGAAGGTATATAGAGGCTATATTTATATAAATACTATACAAGGTCATCTTTTTCTCAATTCAAGAAACTCACTATAAGTTTTCAAAGAAAGTAGAATTGTATTGGGTGAGGTCTGGGGGATTGGAAAATACTTACAGAAGTAGTGACATTCAGATGGACTTTAAGGAACAGGTAAGATTTCCATAGGTAGTGGTTGGGGAAAAAGCCTTCCATCTAGAAGCAAAAGAGAGGCATTTGGCTGGAAAGCAGGGGACTGTGTTAGGTTTGCCACCACATTGGGTGTGTTTTCTGAGGAATGGGTGACAGACTTTGGGATCATAGTGGACAAAGCCTTGAATATCCCAGGGCAGGAGAGCTGGTACTTGATTTGGCTCCAGAAGCCATTGGGGGTTTGAAATTGGGGCATAACATGACTGGAACGGTAATTCAGGAAGAAAGAGCTGATGCAGATCTGGGCTGGGTTTGAATGGGAGAAACAGCAGGAACAGAGGCAGAAAAGGCCACTTAGAAGTTCTTTATTATGGTTGAAGTCGAAATATTGAGGGAAATTAATAAAGTAATGCAAGTCTGAACTGGAGAACTGCAGGGGGATTGAAAGAAAGGGCTGAATGTAAAAGAAATCATAGGGTTAGAATTAACAGGATCTATTAATTTGGCTAGAGGAAGCAAAAAGTGACTTGGATGCTTTTTATTTGGATTGCTAGGAATGTGATGGTGACATTAACAGAAATCCTTAAGCGAGGCTGAAGAATGTGTATGAAAGGGAAGGTGATGAATCTGATTTTGGACATGTTGAGTCCAAACATATCCAGCTGACCCAAATTTCTTATATAACTCTCCCTCATTATAATTGACTTCTAACAGACTTCTCAATGCAGGGCACGGATTTGTTCAACACAGTAGTTCTCAACAAAGGAGGATTCTGCCTCCTAGGATGGCAACTGGGGGATGGGCCACTATGTTCCTGGCATCTAGTGGTTAGAGGCCAGCGATGCTGCCTAACATTCTACACTGCACAAAGTCCCGGGCGACAAAGAATTATCCACCCCAAATGTCAACAATGCTAGAGGTCCAGAAACCCTGCATTATTATCCAATACTTGAAATTTCAGGAATTTTAGAGGTCTTATATTTTATGTTAGACAGCGCCATCCAGTGGCCAAATATAATATTTATCCTAGTTCTCGAACACTAAAAGGCGACGGATAAAAAATATTCAGAAAGCTAAGACATACAGAGATGAAAATTATCCTTTCATGGGAGGACTATTTAGGGTTTACAGAAATAGAGGTGATGGGGAGGTGAGGTAAAGAACTATGAAGGAACAATCCTGGAGTTAGAAAGTTCTCTTTGGCTATGAGATTTCATAATAGAAGCTAACACAGAAACACAACATTTTACAGAATGCATTCTGTATGAAACATATAGTATTTCATTACAGTTGCCTATGTTTTAGTATTGTTCATGAATACATGAAAAAAATGAAACAAATCTAATTTCACCAAATAATTTACTGAAATCTTTATTTCTTAAGGTTGTAACCTATGGCATTTTGTTTCATTAAGAAATAAAGATTTGAAGACATTAAGATGATTTTAGAGTCATAAAAAATATAGGATGAAAAGCACTAGAAACTTCTGTCTGATAAAGTATCTATTTCTTCCCCCTCCCAAAAGCAGCACTCTTTATGCCTTACATCTTACCTCCCCTGCTAGGTTATAAGCTCCTTGAGGTCAGGGACTGTGTCTTATTCATATTTTCATATTTCCCACAGTTTCTAGCATAGCATCTTATACAGAGTAGACACACAAATGATTTTTTTTGAGCGAATGAATTTATTTTTATACTGGAAATCTTTGCCTTGAAGTGAAGAAAATTTCAAGCCTTCCTAAACAATGACTATTTGTTCATTCGAGTAAGATGCCAGCTGAGGGTGCCTGGATCAGAGAACACCAGACACTTGGGCACAGGGAATTGGTAACAGACACCTCCAATTGATTTCACGGGTGAGTCTGGAGCAAACTGTGCTGTGATTACTATTCCCAGGGCAATTTTTGGACTGCTGTGTGAATTGCAGATTTCTCTATCTCATATAAGATTCATTCATCCAACAAATATCTATTGAATGTCTATTTGGGGCCAAACACTCTTCTAGGCACTGGGAATAATTGCAGTGAACTTAAGTCTAAAATTCCTTAAGAGGAAGATTTTGAATAGGTGGGTTGGAATAAAGAGGCATATTCTCCTTTCCTCCCCCTTTTATGGTTAGCATGATATCTTCTATGCAGAAAATGCAAATTAATTATCTCACCAACAGTTCATACCTATTAAAGACCTCTCCCTCCAGAACCATTGCTCTTAAGGGGCAAGTGAAAACTGACAGGCTCCATCACCTTCTCTCCTTGTTTGCATCTCTCCCTTCCTTACTCCCTCATACACTTCCAGACTTTTGGGGAGGGACGAGGGGAAGATGATGATGACTTTTGCATATTGAGCTAGTAGTTTAAAAAGGAACCCCACAGAAGTTTTTGTTGTTAGTTGGTTACTAACAACCTTTTAGTTCTAGAATTTAAGGATGTGTAAAGTCAGAAAGAAAAACGACTCACCATTATATCCAGAAGACATGGTGCAGACAGGCTAATGGGGCCTTGTTTTGGCTATAGAACAAGTGCACTGTGCAATATTGAGTGTTTCAGTGAATTTTTTTGTATCTCAGGCACATTTTGGCACCTTATAATGTGGCTCAGTACACTCAGGATAAGTAAATCAAAAGTGCTTCTCCACATATGTGAGTTGTATGGCATGATCTCTTAAGGCTAACTAGAAGCTGATTAGAAGAATCCATCAAAACTACTGCTATGGATGTAATTGATGAAGGTAATGGAGACCTCCCCACCTTTTTTCTTTGCATTACTGGTGAGTTAATGACACCTAAAGTCACTACTGTCTAACTCCTTTCAGCTCAAGCATATGGCCCCTCATTGCTCCTAGTAGGGCCTAAATATCCCTAACATAGCAGGGGGCAGGGGAGCATGCTAGCTTTTTCCCAAAGCAGTGGATGGCAGCTTCATGACATCTTTGGTTCATCTGTATTGTCGTCTCACATTTTTGTTGGAATCTTTAAAAGGCACAGCCCTACATCTTTCCCCCAGCTGAGACTGCAAGAGTCTCCAGCTGACTTATTCAAAGCACTTCTTGCCAAGGGTCCAGCAGCATGGGAACTTACTCAAATCCAGTTGCTTGGAAACCACTGTATCTGGCTTGTCCTCCTTCCCCCTCCACAGTCCACCCCCTTATACAGCAGACACCCAAACATTCCTAAAGTTCATCACTCTCCACTACACTCCGAGAAGAGCATGAATACACCATTGTGCTTTCCATGGAGGAGAAGGCAGAGAAAATGTCAAGTCCTTTACTGGTGAGAGATCCGTAGCGACTGCCACTGGGCCGGACAGACATGGGTGTTGGGATCTGCTGGTGCCACTGAGCTGGAAAATGGACCAAATAATGTGTTACAAAGGAATGCAGTCTAGCAGATACAGTGTAGGGGTGTGTTCTGTCCTCATTCCAACACGTTCTCTAAAATGCACCATTTGTAAAAACAATAAGGTCTCTCCCCTGCTGTGAACTAGGCTGGCCATCTCTTATGCTCCTAATGCCAAAACTCTGGGACTATAAGAGTGGCTGACTAAGGTGATTTTTCAAAATATGACCTAGGATGGGGTCTTCCACGGGCAGTGTAGAAAGAGCTTCAGGCTCTCAAGGGAAGGTACCTGAGAAGGTAGAGACAAGAAACTTGAGGAAATGGAAGCCAAAAGATGGCTCTGGACCTCTCAGTAGTACCTATTTCACACCCTAATCACTAATCAGCCCCTACCTACCCACCTCCCTAATCAGGTTCTAATGAGTTACCGCAAGAAGAATGAAAAGTAACTTCTGTTCAACCAATCATGGTTCAGGTACAAAAGAGAATGTATTAGAATTTCCATGTTTAGCAAGCACTGTTTTTAGCAGAGATGATCCTTAGGCTTGAACATGGCCTGAGTGAAATATCCATCCAAACTCCTCTTGTCTTTGATTCAGAAACTACTGAGCAATCTTCTGATTAGGTTTCCAGGGACCTTGATGTGGAGAAGGGGGAACACCGGGTGGGGAACATTGATGCTCTGGTTCCCAGGAAGCTATGGACCTTTTTAGCATTCTGATTTATAAATTGGGCCTTTGTTGATTTCCTTATTTTGAATCAGTTTTTTAGAGTCTAAATACCTCCAAATGAATTGATAAATCAAATATTGGAAGCTACAATTCTAATAGTGCTTCTGCTGAAGAATAGGCATTCAATAAAGCCACAGTGAACAGCTAGTCAAGTCTCTGCTCCAGACATCTTAACCAGCCTACTGTAATTGTTTCTATTAGAAGCCCTCCTTCGGACGAGAGAGGGGAGCCTGTCCTCAGACAGGCAGGAAGTGGTGGGAGAGGGGGTAGGGGATTGATTTTAGCCCAAGTCCTCCATCCTCTCCTCCACTCCCAGGTTCCCAACTGAGGAAATAACACCCCCTATTGTTGGTGCTGTGCAACCAAGACAGGAGACAGAAGGGTGAGCCAGGACAAACAACCAGGAAAGGGAGAAGGATTGGGACAAAACTTATCTATTTCAGGGCTTATTGGTACTGGGTTTCTTGGCTGGAGACCTAGTTCCCTCTGGTATGGTGAAGTGGATGAAATGGATAAGGGACTTAGCCTAGGTTGAACTATATCGATGGCCCTCTCTCCCCACCCCCAACCAGGGGACAGTACATTAGGGTCAGCTTTCCTCACAGTTGAATTTCTTTTCAAGTTCAAGGATAAAGGAAAATAATCAGAAAGCTATATATTTCCCCCAAGTATTAGAAAATGGCAGGCCAAGGTCCCACCTGCATGGTACTAAAAAAGGGATATACCTAGTATGCACCTATGAAGAGCAGGGACCTCAGGTTCCAAACACAGTGACTCCTATTTGTAACTTAGGTTAATCATGTTGAACCAGTAATGAAGAAGAAATTTATTATTTGGGCACCTGGGTGGCTCAGTCAGTTGCTCAATGAACCGACTCTTGGTTTTGGCTCAGGTCATGATCTCACAGTTTGTGAGTTTGAGCCTTGCGTCAGGACAGCACAGAGCCTGCTTGGGATTCTTTCTTTCTCTGCCCTTACCCCACTCATGCGTGTGCTTGCTTGCTTGTACACACTCTCTTTCTCTCTCAAAATAAGTAAATAAACTTAAAAGAAATTTGTTAATTATTAAATTATTTTTTAAAACAAATTTTATTTTATTTTTTTAATTTTTTTCAACGTTTATTTATTTTTGGGACAGAGAGAGACAAAGCATGAACGGGGGAGGGGCAGAGAGAGAGGGAGACACAGAATTGGAAACAGGCTCCAGGCTCTGAGCCATCAGCCCAGAGCCCGACACAGGGCTCGAACTCACGGACCACAAGATCGTGACCTGGCTGAAGTCGGACGCTTAACCGACTGCGCCACCCAGGCGCCCCTAAAACAAATTTTAAAGGAGAGGAAAAAAGAATCACCCTTTTGGATTAAGGAATATGTCTCCAAAAGTGCCAGTTAATGTCAAAATTATAGACAAGATGCATAGAGTACATTAATAGATTAATAAAGATGAACTTGTTGGGGCACCTGTGTGGCTGTCAATTGAGTGTCCAACTCTTCATTTCGGCTCAGGTCATGATCTCACCATTCGTGGGTTCTTGTGGGTTGGAACCGTACGTTGGACTCTGTGCTGGCAGCATGGAGCTGGTTTGGGATTTCTCTCCCTTTCTCTCTGCCCCTCCCCCACTTGTGTGTGTGTGTGTGTGTGTGTGTGTGTGTGTGTGCACGCGCGCGCGTGCACACACACACAAAGTAAAAAAATAAATATTAAAAAAGATTAACTTATTAAATCCTTTTTTAAAATGTTTATTCATTTTTGAGCGAGGGAGACAGAGAGTGAGCAGGGGAGGGGCAGAGAGAGAAGTAAACAGAGAATCTGAAGCAGGCTCCAGGCTCCAAGCTGTCAGCACAGAGCCTGACACGGGGCTCAAATCCACAAACTGTGAGATCATGACCTGAGCCAAAGTTGGATGCTGAACCAACTGAGCCACCAAGGCACCCCTAAATCCTTTTGAAAATTAGAAACATGGCTCAAAGGAATGATACAAAAATCTGGATTTGCATCTCGGCTATAGATACTTAACCTCCCTGAGCCCAGATTCAGGGCTGGATTCCACGACCCTGGGATCATGACCTGAGCCAAAATCAAGAGTCAGATGCTCACCTGACTGAACCACCCACGTGCCCATCTTCAGCATTTAAATGATGGTGATAACAGGGGCGCCTGGGTGGCTCAGTCGGTTAAGCGTCCGACTTTGGCTCAGGTCACGATCTCACGGTCCGTGAATTCGAGCCCCGCGTCGAGCTCTGGGCTGATGGCTCGGAGCCTGGAGCCTGCTTCCGATTCTGTGTCTCCCTCTCTCTCTGCCCCTCCCCCATTCATGCTCTGTCTCTCTCTGTTTCAAAAATAAATAAACGTTAAAAAAAATAAATGAGGGTGACAACAATTGCAATAATTGGAAGGTCCTAAGGGTACCATTTTGTAAATTACAAGTCATTATCCCAATATCATTTGATATTATTATTAGGACAGCTCTCTATTATTAGTCTGGTTGTGGGATTGGCACAATAGATATTTATGGAATGGATTAACAGGTGAATGAGGACAGGACAATTCTGCTGGGTGGAGGTATGTGTGGGGGAAATGACAGGCAGTGGGGAGGGAGTTCCAGTGGGTGGCCCATGGCATGAAGGAGACAGCATGAGATGCTAGATGATCGGAAGCACAAGCATGGTTAAACTCTGAAATAGCTGTAATTCCTAGTAATATAGGTCTTTTTTTGGAAGAAACTTAAGCTCATTTAAATGCAAAAGTGTGCAAAAGTGTACAAAAGTATACAAAAATATACAAAAGCCTTGAGGCGACTAGGGTGAAATGATTTTAAAAATCCATCGTTTAAGCACTAAAATATAATCTAACCAATTCAATTATGGAAACATACTATGCCTGTCCTTAAAACATTTTTTTCAAGCTGCCTGTCATACACAGATGTTCAACTGAGGACGTTACACCTACCGTATATATCCAACCTGGCAGTGCACGACACGATGCCAGCTTCATTCTTGGCTGACAACGTGTACCATCCAGCGTCAGATTTCTTGGCTGGCTGAATGAGGAGGCAGACATACCCTGTTGCATCCTGGTGCATACTAGAGAAAAGAGAGAACATATCTGCAATTGCATCCACGGGCAGAAAAGGCCTTAGGGAATTCAGGGCTCAGGGAAACTCTCAGGGCAGATCCAGCAGGGCAGCGCTACCCCTCTCCTCCCTGACCCTCCAGAGAGGGAAGGGAGACTCAGCTTAAAGCAGTTATCAAAGGCAAACTGAAAAGTGGAAAGGAATCACAAAAGAGCAGCAGTTAACCCGGTGAGGCCCAGATGAAGGTTGACAGCCCAGGCTGAGACCTGTTCTTGCCCTTCCCACTGTTCCACCTCTCCTGGAGTTATACTCCCCCCAGAGGAGGTGCCCCCACTTGTCACAACCAAGTCCAGAAAAATCTCTTTTCCAAACCTGATTGGACATTTCAACAAGAACTTTGCTAAGAAGCTATGGGAAAGTAGCCCAAGATGGGAGTCCAGGGATTGATATACTGTTAGTATGGAGGGGTTATTTCTTAATGTAACCAACTGGGCATGTGCAGCAGTTAGCTTAATACAGTTCAGGAGCAAATCAGCATGTTGTTTCCTTATGTTTCCTTGATATCAGTAGTTCTCAACCTTGGCTGCATATTGCAATTGCAATCCTGGATAATTACGCTAATATTTCAGGCTGGGTTTAGCATGTTATATTAATGAGTTATATTAATTGATTAACTAATTAATTAATTATTTAAACTTTATGCCCAATGTGGGCTTGAACTCACGACCCCAAGATCAAGAGTCACATGTTGTACTGATTGAGCTAGCTAGGTTGCATTAACATAGACTGAAATGTTAAATCAAGAATATTTTCTGTGCTTGCTAAAGTTTTACCAGACAAAATCTTGACCTATGTAGACTTCTTAGATGCCAAAATTCTGTAAAGCTTGACAGTTACAACATCCTCTGGGACAAATTCATTTCATTGTGAAAAAATAATTCTCAGTAGAAACTTTTGTACACAAGCTGCCTTTGTTTGCTTGCCCCTCATGGAGTAAAACCAAAATGGCAAAGATAAGGTTGGTTAGAGGAAATCTAGCAAGATACCCACTTTTGGTAACTGGATCCTTAGTTCCTTTCCTTTTCCTCCCTCTCTTCCTTCCTTCCTTCCTTCCTTCCTTCCTTCCTTCCTAAGTAGGCTTCATGCCCAGGATGGAGCCCAACATGGGGCTTGAACTCATAACCCTGAGATCAAGACCTGAGCTGAGATCAAGAGTTGGATGCTTAACCTACTGAGCCACCCAGGCACCCCCTTAGTTACTTTAAAAAATTTTTGTAACGTTTATTTATTTTTGAGACAGAGAGAGACAGAGCATGACGGGGGAGGGTCAAAGAGAGGGAGACACAGAATCCGAAACAGGCTCCAGGCTCCGAGCCGTCAGCACAGAGCCCGACGGGGGGCTCGAACTCACGGACCGTGAGATCGTGACCTGAGCCAAAGTCGGCCGCTCAACCGACTGAGCCACCCAGGCGCCCCCCCCCCTTAGTTACTTTAAAAATAACCATGTAGTGATGGATAGAGAAGGAGTTACTGCCTTAATGTTTTGTTTTGCTTTATCTTATTTTAGCATTTTACTATCAAAGGGGTTTTCTGTGTACTAATATGACTGAAGACACATGACAAAAAAATGCAAGGTCTTCATTTATTCTGTGTACATTTTTAAACTTAAAACTTAAAGTTTTTAACAAAATCAGAAATTAAAGAGGAGAAATAACAACCAACCCCACAGGAATACAAAGGATTATAAGGGAATATTATAAAAAATTGCATGCCAACAAATTGGACAATCTAAAAGAATGAATAAATTCTTAGAAACATATAACCTCCCAATACTGAATCAGGAAGACATAGAAAATTTGTACAGACCAATCACCAGCAATGAAATTGAATCAGTAATCAAAAAAACTCCCAAGAAACAAAAGTCGAGGATAAGATGGCTTCACAGGTGGATTCTACCAAACATTTGAAGAAGAGTCAGTACCTCTTCTCAAACTATTCCAAAAAAAAAAAAAAAGGTTGGTTAGATGAAATCTAGCAAGAAGGAAGGTAGGCTCCCAACTTCATTTGCCGAGGTCAGCATTACCCTGAACCAAAATTAGATAAAAATACTACAAAAAAAGAGAACTAGGGGCGCCTGGGTGGCTCAGTCGGTTGGGCATCCGACTTCAGCTCAGGTCACGATCTCACGGTTTGTGAATTCAAGCCCTGCGTCAGACTCTGTGCTGACAGCTTGGAGCCTGGAGCCTGCTTCAGATTCTGTGTCTCCCTCTCTCTTCCCTTCCCCAGCTCATGCTGTATCTCTCTGTTTCTCAAAAATAAATAAACATTAAAAAAAAAGAACTGCAGGCTAATATCTCTGATGAACATAGATGCAAAAATCCCCAACAAAATAATAGCAAACTGAATTAAACAATATATATTATGATCGTGATTCCACGATCAAGTGGAATTTATTCCTGGCTTGCAAGGGTGGTTCAATATTCACAAATCAATCAATGTGATATATCACATAAACAAGAGATGGATAAAAACCATATGATCATTTCAATAGATGCAGAAAATGCATTTTACAAAGTACAACATCCATTCATAAATAGGTTTAGAGGGAACATACCTCAACATAATGAAGGCCTTACATGAAAAATCCATCGCTAACATCATACTCATTGGTGAAAAACTGAGAAGTTTTCCCCTAAGGTTAGTAGCAAGACAAGGATGTCCACTCTCACCACTTTTATTCAACACAGAACTGGAAGTCCTGGCCACAGCAATCAAATAAGAAAAAGGAATAAAAAGCATCCAAATTGGTAAGGTAGTACAATCTTCACTATTTGCAGGTGACATGATACTGTATATAAAAGACTCTAGGGGTGCCAGGGTGGCTCAGTCAGTTTGGTGTCTGACTTCGGCTCAGGTCACGATCTCATGGTTCATGGGTTTGAGCCCCACAATAGGCTCTCTGCTGACAGCTCAGAGCCTGGAGCCTGCTTTGTATTCTGTGTCTTCCTCTCTATCTGCCCCTCCCCTGCTTGCACTCTGTTTCTCTCTCTCTCTCAAAAATAAATAAACATTGAAAAAAAATCCTAAAGACTCCACTAAGAAACTACCGGAACTGTTAAATTAAGTCAGTAAGGTTGCAGGATTCAAAATCAATATACAGAGATCCATTGCATTTTTTAAAACTTTTTTTTTTAATTTTTTTTCAACGTTTTTATTTATTTTTGGGACAGAGAGAGACAGAGCATGAACGGGGGAGGGGCAGAGAGAGAGGGAGACACAGAATCGGAAACAGGCTCCAGGCTCCGAGCCATCAGCCCAGAGCCTGACGTGGGGCTGGAACTCCCGGACCGCGAGATCGTGACCTGGCTGATGTCGGACGCTTAACCGACTGCGCCACCCAGGCGCCCCTAAAACACTTTTTAAAGTAAGCTCTACATCAAATGTGGGGCTTAAACTCACAACCCCAAGATCACCAACTGAGTCAGCCAGGCACCCCCTGCATTGCATTTATATATACTAATAATTAAATAGCAGAGAGAGAAATTAAGAAAACAATCCAACTTATAGGTGCACCAAAACAAAAATAAAAACAAAAGAAACCCTAGGAATAAACTTAACCTAGGAGGTGAGAGACCTGTACTTTGAAAACTATAAAACATAGATGAAAGAAATTGAAGACGACACAAACAAATGAAAAAATATTCCATGCTCATGGATTGAAAGAACAAATATTGTTAAAATACTCATACTACCCAAAGCAATCTACAGTTAGATGCAATCCTTACCAAAATACCAATAGCATTTTTCACAGAACTAGAACAAATGATCCTAAAATTTGTATGGAACCACAAAAGACCCCAAATAGCCAAAGCAATCTTGAAAAGAAAAACAAAACTGAAGGTATCACAGTCCCAGATTTAAAGTTGTACTACAAACCTGTAGTAATCAAAACAGTATGATACTAGCACAAAAATAGACCAATAGATCAATGGAACAGAATAGAGAGCCCAGAAATAAACCCATGATTATATGGTAATTAATCTTTGACACAGGAGGCAAGAATATGCAAGGGAAAAAGACAGTCTCTTCAACAGGTGGTGTTGGGAAAACTGGACAGCTACATGCAAAAGAATGAAACTGGATTACTTTCTTACACCATACACAAAAATAAACTCAAAATGGATCAAGGCTCTATGTGAGAACTGAAACTGTAAAAATCCTAGGAAAGAGCATAGGCAGTAACTTCTCTGACATCAGTCATAACAGCATTTTTCTAAGTATGTCTCTCGAGGGAAGGAAACAAAAGCAAAAATAAACTATTGTGACTACATCAAAATAAAAACTTCTGCATAACAAAGTATACAATCAGCAAAACTAAAAGACAACCTACTGAGTGGGAGAAGATATTTGCCTACGACTTATCTAGTAAAGGGTTAGTGTACAAAATATATAAAGAACTTAATACAACTCAACACCAAAAAACCCAAATAATCCAATTAAAAAATGGGCAGAATACATGAACAGACATTTTCTCAAAGAAATGCAGATAGCCAACAGACACATCAAAAATGCTCAACATCACTCATCATCAGGGAAATGCAAATCAAAACCACAATGAGATATCACCTCACACCTGTCAGAATGGCTAAAATCAACACAAGAACCAGCAAGTGTTGATGAGGATGTGGAGAAAAAAGGAACCCTTGTGCACTGTTGGTGAGAATGCAAACTGGTGCAGCCTCTGTATGGAGGCTCTTCAAAAATTAAAAATAGAATCACCATATGATTCAGTAATTCCACTACTGGATTTTTATGCAAAGAAACAAAAATACTGATTTGAAAAGATACATGAACCTGTATGTTTATTGCAGCATTATTTACAATAGCCAAAATATGGAAGCAACCCAAGTGTCCATTGATAGATGAATGGATGAAAAAGATGTGAGATAGATATAGATATAGATATAGATATAGATATAGATATATATACATATGCGCGTGCATGTGCGCGCACGGGTGCGCGCGCGCGCACACACACACACACACACACACACACAGGAATGTTACTCAACCATAGAAAAGAATGAAATCTTACCATTTGTAATAACATGGATGGATCTAGAGAGTATAATGCTAAATGAAATAAGTCAGTCAGAGAAAGACAAATACCATATTATTTCGCTCATACGTGGAATTTAATAAAAAACAAAGGAATAGGGGCGCTCTGGTGGCTCTGTCGGTGAAATGTCCGACTTTGGCTCAGGTCACGATCTTGAGGTTCATGAGTTTGAGCTCTGCATAGGGTTCTGCGCTGTCAGCACAGAGCCTGGAGCCTGCTTTGGATTCTGTGTCTCCCTCTCTCTCTGCTCTTCCCTTGCTGGCACTCTGTCTCTCTCCCTCTCAAAAATAAATAAACATTAAAAAAATAATTTAAAAAACCCCAAAGGAACAAAGGGAAAAAAGAAACCAAAAAACAGACTCTTAACTACAGAGAACAAACTGATGGTTTCAGAGGGGAGGTTGGTGGGAGGATGGGGGAATAAAGGAAAGGGTTAAAAAGTACACTTATCTTGATAAGCATTGAGTAATGTATAGAATTGTTGAGTCACTATATTGTCCACCTGAAACTAATATAACGCTGTATGTTAGCTATATTGAATTAAAAATTTTTAAAAACCCACTAATTAATCTGGAAAAAAATTAAGGTTTGAAACCGTGGGACATCTGTATTATGGACTGTCCTTCAGGAACAAAAAGAAATTCTTGATATGTACAATGATGTGGATGAAATTCAAATGCATCATATTGGGTGACAGACAGATTCAAAAGACAACGGACTTCTTTGGGTGCCCAGGAAGCCCCACTGAGTTTGGAAGTCCCTTTGAATGTGGAAGCAGGCTCTACCTGATCCTCTCTCTGGTGAAAGGGATGGTTTCGTTGTCCTTCTTCCAGTAGAACACGGGTGGCGGCATGCCTATCACACGGCACTCCAGCCTCACTGGGTGGCCTTCGGGAACGCCGCTGTTCTGCAGTTTCTCCAGGATCACAGGTGCTTTCTTCACCTCTTTTGCTGAATGAGAAGAAGGGCCATTCTTGTTTGAATAGTAAGTGCCTTGGGGTTCACGCTTCAAACTCATTACAGTTAAAGAATTTAGCAGAGTAGGCACCCCCCTCCCCGACTTTACCTTCTCTTCAGAACACTTTTTACCTCTCTAAGTGAAGATCGCTGTCTTGATAAAAGCTCCAGAAATGATTTAAAAAGAAATAATGAAACTTTCACTTTGTATGAGAGACAACACTCAAGGGCCTGTGCTGCACATGGGGGATGCGAATAGTGGGTGTGGAATTTAAAGAGTTTCTTTTATTCTCAGCAGTAAATTTTGAGAAACAACAGACTTTAAATACTAAATATATCCTTTCTCTTTTCTAGAGGAGTTTATTTTGTGGAAGGCATATTAATTTTCCCTCAACTTTTATTTTGAAGAAGTTTATAGCTACAGAAAAGAAGTACACTACATTTTACAAATATTTGAAAAATGTTAATTTATTGTTTTGAGAGAGAGAAAGAGTGCAAGCGGGGGAGGGGCAGAGAGAGAGGGGGACAGAGGATCCAAAGTCGGCTCTGGGCTGACAGCAGAAAGCCTGATGTGGGGCTCAAACCCATGAACTGCAAGATCATGACCAGAGCCAAAGTTGTACACTTAACCGACTGAGCCACCCAGGCACCCCGAGAGGTACACTACTTAAACACACACACACACACACACACACACACACACACACACATTATGCTTCCTAAGGAGGCCTTTTTTGGGCAAAGATACCTCATATTTCAGGATTCCAGAGTCAATATTTGCAAAATAGTGGGGGGAAAAGTGAAAGCTTACAGTTAATATGTCCTTGTAGAATGAGCTTTTCCTACTCTGTTGGGAGGAAAAAATTAAGAGTGAGAAAAAGAAAAAGATATATGGGGCAAGCAGCCACTAACCTATAGACAAGATAGCATGCCGAAGCCATCCTTTTTTCTGGTAGGGGCCACACATGGGAGAAAGCTCAGCACTAGAATTCATGTATTCTGAAATCTAGTTTTGGCTAGACTCCTGCCCTAAGGGCTGGTATCAACCAAGTGATGATGACTAGTCATTATTTGTAGGCATTACAGTATTTTGTTCACATCATCTCATAAGGTAAAGGTTCATTTGCTTAGTTATCCACTTAACATTTGGTGAGCACCGTTCATGTTCTAGACACTGAGTCAGACACTCGAGATACACCAAAAAAGTCAGAATGTCTGACTTTAGAAGCTTACAGTCTCTTCAGGAAGGCAAAACAGTTACATAGAAGGCTGTAAGTGCTCTGAAGAGCCCCTCCTTTTCTTTAAAAAAAAAACAACTTCTTTTTAATGCTTATTTTGAGAGAGAGAGCAAATGCGGGCTGGGGAGGGGCAGAGAGAGAGAGAGAGAGGAAAAGAGAGAGACAGAATATGAAGCAGATTCTAGGCTCTGAGCTGACGACACAGAGCCCAACACAAGGCTTGAACCCATGAACCGTGAGATCATGACCTGAGCTGCAGTCGGACACTTAACCGACTGAGCCACCCAGATGCCCTGAGCCCCTCCTTTTCCAAGTGCTATGGAAACAGAGGAGGATGTGCCTTGGTGGTAATGTTTGAATTAAGCCTTTGACAATGAGGAGGTGGTTCCTAGGCAATAAAGGGCATTCCTGGTAGAAGGATCACTGAAGCAAAGACATGGAAGCTTGGAGTAGGGCTAAGATTCTGGTGTGTTCCGGGAGTGATGAACATAGGGCAAGTGACTTGGATTTAGTGATAGTCAATTAACTAATGAATTGATTGATTGATTAACTATTACAATGACTCCCACACAAGGTACCACATTATGTGTTTTAGCTTACTGATATGTCTTTGAAAGCAATGTAGGAAATAATGGCCCTTACTACATGAAGGAGAAATTGAAATGAGGTTCGGTGGGGCAAAGGACTAAGGAATTCTGTCAGAGGCTGTGTATATTTGGGCAGCAACTTTGAAGGGAGTTATGTTTAGGGGCCCCAGCAGCAAACCTTACCTACTACAGTGAGCTCCAGACTAAAGGAATTCTGTCCAGTTTTGTTGGTAGCAACGCATGTATACGTCCCCGCATCACGTTGAGTGAGTGGGTCAATGAGCAGAGAGTGGACTCCAGGCTCCCTGACCAACATCTTGTGGGAGGCGTCTGGTAGCACAGGTTGGCCATTGAGCAGCCATGTCAGCTCTGGGGGCGGTAAGCCACTCACCTAATAAAGAACAGGACAGCTGAGGCAAATGGCAGACTGATGACAGGCGGATTTATTTGGTGGCTGAATTCTTTATCCTTGTCTGGCACCAAATAGATAGTGAGAAAATACATGGGGTGTATTTTCTACAGGGGCATCAGGACAAGAGGGGTCTGGATGGATGACTGCATTAATTTAAACTGTATAGTATTTTGACCCCAAATCAGGTCATGATTATATTCTAGATTAGAATAAATAAGAAATAAAAAATTAAATAAATAGGTAAAATAGGCCTGCCATGTCAGTTTCACAGATGGTATATTGCTTACATACTAACAAGCAAGAGGCAGCCAAGAAAAGGGCAGACCTTAAACTAGAGTTCTCAAACCTTGCCGTGTATTATGATCAAGTGGGGAGCATTTGAAAATCTTAATGCCCATTTACTATATCAAGTCAGAATCTCTGGGGACGGGACCTGGAATGGGTATCTTTTAGGGTTTAGCATGGAAGAAGTAACAATCAATCCCGAATATTATTTAGGCAGACATTGGCAGAGCAAGAGCCACCTGGAGAAGTGGATTCCATGAATGCTTAACCTCAAGCCTTTACTAATTTGCATCTAAAATTTCCACAGCATTCTGATCTTTGGGGTGAAAGAGGTGACTTAAGTTTCTCTTCATACTGAGAGATCTCCATGTTGCTCGACTGAATATAGTTTCTGGTTGAAGAATTGGAATGTAGAATAGCTAAAGGTGGTGGCTGTTGATTAGTATGAGAAACCAGCTTTGATTTTCATAAACCACCTTGGAGCCATCTTTTCATGACTATAATTTTTTTCAAAGTCCATATATCATAGCAATTCACCTCAAGTATACAAAAATCACAGTTTTGGCTTTATAGTAATAAAGACTTTCCGGGCACCACATGGAAAATGTCTAAATTATATCAATCAATCATCTCTTTGGTTGTCTTTTACAAATTCAGAGTTAACTTGATACAATACCAATGTAATTTTTTCCCAATGAAATCTTATTAAGATGTAAAGATTTAAAAATTTCATGAAATTCTTTTGTCTGGTATTAAATGCTCTGTAAAAGCCTTTTGAGAAAAGAAGTGATCTATCGCCCTTCCCCAGTCCCCCTGTCCCAAAACAAAACAAAAACCAACCCAAAACAAAAAATAAACACAAAACAAATACAAACAAAGTAAGTGCAAACGAACAAATGCAAAATGTGAACAGATCTGGAACCAAGGATGGCTATTAGAGTCTACCTTACAGTCCAGTCGACACAGGCGCCCCTCGTGAGCTACCATATCCCCAGGAGCCTGCAGGAAATGTGGCCGGAAAAAGCGTTCCTGTAGGGGCTCTTTGTCTCTTTCTTGTACTCGGGACCTTCCTCTATAAAAACAAGCATGTTCAGGCATTAAACATAGAAACCAATTTATAAGCTTATGACAGCAGGCATTTAGGCTGGGCTATAGAGCCTAGAGAACAGATATTTTTTGGGGGGGTGGGGTGGGGAAGGAGGTCGCTCTACCGTAAACAAATAATAAATAACAAATAATGGTGTGGAGCTGAGGTAAAAAACAAAGTGGTAAGCATTTCATACACGTAGGATTATCTTGTGAGATCTGTAATCAATAAACAGGCTTTAGCTTCTTTCTCTTTGAAGTCATCCTGGGTTAAGTGGCTCAGCTCTTCTTGCCTTGGCTTTGACCAGTTGTTCAAAAGTTTCAAAATAAACAAATAAATCAGTATTCAAGCTGAATCTCAAATGAGAGCCAAAAGACAAGTCCTTTTTATTACCCAGAACAAGGCAGCTGCAATCCCTGTGTCTCTAAGTAATAAAATTTAACCTGGCTATAAATTATGGCAGACTATTAAAGATGATCATGAACTTAAACTGGTTAAGACGGACTCACAGTAACAGCTGTTCTTGAAGAAAAAAAAAATGAAGAAGAAGGTGTAGTTGCAGTGGTGATGAAATACTGTATCTGAAACGTGGGTCACTATTTTTGCTCCTTTGGTAAGTCAAATATAATTCATCCATGTCAGCAACTGTGGAATGCTCTGCTAAGACTTAGTGGCACCATAAGACTCAAGGGGAAGCCAGGCTCTTAATTCTTAGTGGTTAGTAAAATCATGGAGGAAGAAAGCCAGTTGCTATATTAGAGGCAACTGTTATATTGGGGACAACAACAACAAGAATAATCAATCTATATACATATAATCATTAACAGTTTATATATTATTAAGGAAAATATGGCAATTTAATTCAAAGACTCTGGTTTTACATATTACCTGTACTGCTACTACTAATGGTTACAAATTTTGAGCCATTAAAAGTGTGCCACAGACCAGTGCTTCTCAAATATAATGTGCTTCTAAATCACTTCGGGATCTTATTAAAATGTACATTATGACTCTGTAGGTCTAGGGTGGGCTTGTGATTCCACATTTGCAACAAGTTCCCAAGGGATGCTGATGCTGCAGGCGAGGGGCTACATTTTAGGTAACAATTTGTAGACCCAACACTTAGATGCCCATTGTGGTGGATGGATGCTTGGGAAGGGCTAGAGAAGGGAGATTCTTACTGTCTTTACCTGTGAGACTGACCACCAGATGTTAGTCGACTACGAATGGGCAAACCTTGTACCATCAAGTGGCCAGAACAGCTGATTCTCCCCTGAGAAACAAAAATGAACAAGATTAAAAATAAGAAGACTTCCACATTTTTTCAATTTATATAAATTTTTCTGTGCCAGAACATTATGAACCTTTTGGCAAACTATTAGGAGAAAGAAAACTTGGGGGTGGGAATGAAAATAATAAAATATGACTCCTTAGATCACTGTTAATATTTCAGGGGGATTTTTAAGAATATTGTGATGACTTTCATTTGAGCTTGGAAATGAACAGAGCACAGATGTAAAAAAATTTGAATTCTTGTGCACTTAACATTATCTGCAGCAACATGCAGAGACCCTGGACAAGTATATTATGCTTTTCTCAATAGAGATTATCCTCAAAACTAACATTTTAATAAGAAGAGTGGGTGAGAGTAGAAATTATAGTTGTATATTTTCTGTTCTAATAGTAGTTGAAGATATTTATTCTGCCATATCTCTTAAGGGAATTTTCAGTCTTGATCCTTGATCTCATTCAGAAAAGGAAAGTGAAAGATTATGGCTTTCCAACTTTTACCAAAAAAAAAAAAAAAAAAGACATTATGGATTTGAGGAATATTTACAAGCCTTTTTGGAGTAATTTGCTTGTTCTCTAAAGAACAAAACAAATCTTTTGATAGAATGATTTATAGACTTTTCAAGAGAATCAATGAGTTGATAAGCACAAGATTTAGCCCAATACATCTGGGACACAGCGAACAGATACTACTAATGTCCTTTGACAAAGTCTGAAGGGTTGAATGACCCATCAGTGGTCATTTTAAGCTGTGATACTGTGCTCTAGTTACACACAATCACAATGCTTCTATTCATTTTCCTCAGCAATGCTTAGTAACTCGCACTTCTCAGTGACATCAACTGCTCCTTCCTCAGAGTGCGGCACAGCACAGGACCCTGCTTCTGCACCTGGGGGTTGGCAGCCATGATAGTGTAGTTGCCATCGTCGTCACTGGTGGTGGAGTCAATGTGCAGAGAGCAGGTCCCATCTCCTTCTCGCCTCATTTGCAGTGCTCATTTCTCTTTGAAATCTGCTTCCCATCTTTGAACCAGTAAACCTGCAATGAAAGATAATCAAGGAGAATCTACACTGTTCTGTACATCTTTTAAAGTAGGAAGTAGGGTGAGGAAAGGGCAGATTGCCATCTCTACAAATGACCCATCTCTTATAAAGCACTTAGAAAAAAATTATAAAATATATTCAAATGACTGTATAATATACTGCTGAATTTGTACATATACAGCACTTAGGTCAAAATTCTGTATAACTTAGGATTGAGATCAAGCTTTTGGCTCTTTTTATCGTATTTCATAATTGCTTAAAAAGCCACCCCAAGGACCAGACATGTCTCCAGAGGCAAAAGAATGAAAACCAGGAGGCGGAATTTTTCCCCATTGTCCTATTTACAAGCTCAAGTCTTCTGCAGTTTCAGATCTCAGGGTCTACAGTAGCTTACCTTACTTGAAAGGTTAGTATGGTTTAACATACCAAGTGGAATGAGGCCAGGATTCACTTGTTAAATTTCTCATCTGGCTAAAATTTAAATAAGTATCTTTTTCATGTTGGGTTCTGCATGTATCAAGGAGATCTCTCAAAGACAGGAGGGTTAAAGTACTGATTGCAGCTGTTCTCCTCTACATTTCCTGGTTACCTAACCATACATGATAACAGCATGCTAATGTTTGTGAAAGTAGAGTGGAGAGATCCCCTACCACAGCCACACCGGGTGTAAATCCTTTCAGATGATTGCCAAAAAAATCTGGTGACTCATAAGATTTTTCAGCAGCCAGTGATAACGATATGACATTTTCAGCATTTACCCACCTAATAGTAATGATACAAATATAGTTCACTTTGTGCAACAACAGGCACTTTGTGGGTATTCGATAAATGCAAAAAAAAAAAAAAAAAAAGAAAAAGAAAAACATCAATTTGGTGAGTTTGGTGGTTAAGGGAATCAATAACCCAAAATGGAGGATTATGACTAAGAAGTTTATTTTAAACTTTTATTAAAATTCTAACTTACTTATAAATCAGATTTATTTTTGGCCTAATTATTTAATGATCCTATCCCTGACTATCTCTTTTTAGTTAAATTATCTGGGCCTTGTTAATTTTCTGGTATTGATTTTTATTCCCTCTGTAGATACATCCCTAGAATCTGATAGGATTTTCTCAAAGGCACTGTCTATAGTTCTGTGCTGTTTGTTGGCCAACTGGCTGATCATCTTCCCCTACCTTTGGAACAGGTATCCCAACAATTTTGCAGGTGAATGTCACTGGAGAGCCTTCTGTAACACGGAAATGCTTGAGTCTTTTGTCAAAGATGGGAGCTATACACTTGCCCGTGGGATCTCATCATGTTGGATTTCATCATCTGATTCATCAACAGGGGTACGTTCCAAGCGAAACTCTATTTCATTCATCAGCCTCTGCTCAAAGCTTGAAATTTTGTACTCCTGTCAAAATGGCAAATATGTTTAAATTTAAGTTCTATGGGTGAGAAAGAAGGTATTTATCAGTATAATTTATGGATGGAGCTTTTTAAGATTCAGATTTATATCATGGAAACCCAATAAACCGGGCATGTTCCATTTCCGGTGCCTCACCATGGAGCACTAAAGGAGATGCCAATGTCTCTACTATAATCCCAAACTGCCTGAGTGAATCCTGATTCCTCACCTTGAGTATGGAGCCCCAGTAGCATCCTGTAGAGAAATGAAGATGGAATGTAATTTCCATTACTACTATTAATGTCTATTTCAATATGTAGAACTTCCTATTTGATAATATGGCAAAACTATTCTGAACTGCATTCTGATGTACGCCTGCATCACCAACTTCCTGTCTCTACTGGACATTCCCATCTGCATACTTCCTGAAACCTGTCTTGAATAAATCTCCCTTGACACCATATCCATCTTCATTGCATCTCTCTACTCCCACCCACAACAAAACTACTTGAAATAATTTTCTATTGTTACGGGATCATTTCCTTGTCACCCACTCTTTTGCTAATGTACTCCAATTAGGCTTATGTTCTCATTGTTCCACTGAGATTACTATTGTCAGGGTCTCCAAATTTGCAAAATCCAGTTGTCACTTATCTGTTCTTACCTTACCTGATCTCTCAGCAGCATTAGACAAAGATGGCTACTTTCCTCCTTTTTGAAACATTTTCTTCTGTTGGTTTTCACAACATCATATTGGTTTCTCTTCTCTTTCTTTTGCTGCTCCTTATCAGTCTTTTTGCTAGCTCCTAATCCTAGGTAGGTGGTTTCATCTTATCTCACAGCTTCAGATACCTTCTGTATGCTGATGACTTCAAATCATATCTTTAAGTCTGGTCTTTCCCCAGAACTCATATACCCGATGATCTGCTATACATCATGAGAGTCATATACCCAGTGATTGATTCTATATCATGGCTTGGGTGCCAATGGGCATCTCAAACTTAGCATGATCCAGACACTTGATTTCTGTCTCCCAGAGATGCACCTACCCTACTCTTTCCCATCTCAGGAAATGGTTGCCACTATTAATCTATTTAGTTAAGTAGTTAAGCAGTGTTTCTCACACTGTCTTGGTGAAAGTCAGGTTTTTAAAAATTTCCGGTGTGTAGTTTTATAAAGTAAATAAAAATGAATTACTAGCAAAATGAAATTTAAGACATGTACAAAATTATTATATTCAATAGATATAAAATTTCTCTTCCAAATTGCTATAAAAATTTCCTTTAAATTAAAAAAAATTTTTTTAATGTTTATTTACTTTTGAGAGAGACAGAAACAGAGCTTGAGGCGGGGGAGGGGCAGATGAGAGAGGGAGACGCAGAATCCAAAGCAGGCTCTAGGCTCTGAGCTGTCAGCACAGAGCCCGACGAGGGGCTCGAACCCACGGACCATAAGATCATGACCTGAGTGGAAGTCGGATGCCCAACCGACTGAGCCACCCAGGCGCCCCTAAAAATTTTTTAAAAATGTTTATTTATTTTGACAAGGAGAGAGAGACAGAACATGAGTGGGGGAGGGGCAGAGAGAGAGAGACAGAGAGAGAGAGAATCCCAAGCAGGCTCTGCACTGTCAGTGCCAGTGCTGACTCCTTCCCAATGCAGGGCTCAAGCTCACGAACTATGAGATCATGACTTGAGCCCAAATCAAGAGTTGGGTGCTCAACCGAGCCACCCAGGCGCCCACTATAAAATTTCTTGATGGTTACACTCAGTTCCTGTTCTTATGTTAAGGTGGAGAAGTGATAGCTTGCAGACTGTCATGGGTCCTCAGACTACATTTTGAGTGTACCAAGTTAAACCCTAAATCTAGGACTTGTCCTGATTCCTGTCACTCCCTCTCTCTGCCTTATTCGATGAAGCTTAAATGTCACTTCCCTAAAGCAGCCTTCCCAGTCCACTTCATCTAAATTAACTCCCCATTCTAATTCTCTACACAGTACTGGTTGCTATCTAGTATATTTCTTGTTTGTTTGTTGATTGAGTGATTAAATATCTCTAAGGATTAGAATGTTAGCCCCACAAGAGCAGAGATCTTGTTTATCTTGCTTCTCACTGTATCAGCAGCACCTGGAATAGTGGTCTGCCTCAGGCACGTGCTCAATGAGTATATGAAGAATGAGTGAATACGTGAATGACATGGGAGGGGGGCAATCGCTTGTTCCATTTATGCATCTTTGAGGAATCCAGAGCCAGGGCTTGTGTTGGAAGTGAGACCTTTTGTTAAGCTCATGACTCTAATTAACCATAATTTGTAATTAGGTTGAACTCCTTGGAGATGGCAGTAGGATGCTCCTGAAATAAAATATGAAAGCACATGGCTGATGTACATCGTGTCCTTAGTGTTAGAGTATTGAGTTCAGGACCCATAAGGTGTATTCTCAAGCTATTAAATCACATTACTCATGTTCTTTTATTATTGTCTTATACATATTATCACCTGAATTTGTGTAGAATTGGAACTTAGGAAAAACACAGAATCAAATGTTTCTTGGTTTCAATTTCTTGAAACAAATTTAAATCCTCTCTCAGCCACATCTCACCCTGAGTAAGCAAAACAAATCCACAGCTCTTTCAAGATAGAGAAAATGATTAATCTCCAGTTAAGCTTATTAATTTTCAATCAGATAGTTCAAACCAGTTAAAGTAAAAAATTGTTCACTTCTATTTACTTGAACCCTAGTTTAAAAGTATTAAGAAACCTGGTTTAACAGTATTAGACTATTTTCTACATTATAGGAGCTTTTAGAAAGTTAGTAATTAAAGCTTCCAACTATCTATTAGGTTGAACTATACGAAACTGACATTTTTGTAGGTCAACATGTAGAATTTATATGATTCAACCTAATACTTCACAATGACTATATTTTCCATAAATATATTAAATGATCCCCCAAATTTGAAATATTTCTTAGTCTTGCCAATTTAAAAATCACATGAAGAATACGTATTTCTTCTTTGTTGAATTGCATTTATGCTTCCAAATATATGTTATTTTCCTTTTTAGTAAATCTGTTTATTTTCTAGGATATTTAGGACTAAAGCCAATGACTCATTTTATTCGATTACTATATGAGGTAAAGTGAGGTGTTAAACAGAAGCTTTTTATTATTTTATTGTTTTTTTTTAAATGTTTTATTTACTTATTTTGAAAAAGAGAGAGAGTGAATGTGAATGTGTGCATGAATGGGGAGGGGTAGAAAGAGATGGAGAGAGAATCCCAAGTTGGCTCTGCACTGTCAATGCAGAGCCTGACGCTGGGCTTGATCTCAAAAACCGAGAGATCATGAACAGAGCCAAAATCGAGTCAGACACTTAACTGACTGACCCATCCAGGTGTCCTGAGCTTTATTATTTTAAAAATTACATTTAAACAGATCTCAAACCTCATACACACACAGATGCTAGGGTTCAGAAAACCCTAGAGTTTTTGTGAAGGTGGCAAGACTTCATGTTCTTTTATTAAAGAAGGTCTTAACCTTCTAAGGCTTCTCATCTTATTTCACTTAAGTCCCCAAATTCCCAGTCCATTCCATATCACCTCTAGCCATTTTTTCTTTCTTTCTTTTTTTCTTTCCCTATGCCCAGCATGGAGTCCAACACAGGGTGTGAACTCACCACCCTGAGATCAAGACCTGAGCTATGATCAAGAGTCGGACACTTAACCAACTGAGCCACCCAGGTGCCCCTAGCCATTGTTTTAATGAAGTCCTTGCTCTAAGCTAAAGAACCTTCTCTGAAGCCTCTACTGCCTGAGCTGTAAGGGCTGGTAACTTCCTGGCTAAATATATTGTCAGAGTTATTTACTATGGGGAGAGATGAATTCTTGAAATTCTATTTTGAAAGTATGAAGTAATTTTCTCAAAGAAGTGTTATTGTAGATGGTGGTAAATTATGATTATACCTAACATTCAGGAACACAATGGATGGTATATATGAGGCCTAAGTGTCTGACTGAGAATATAAATACCACATTGTCTCTATGTATTCCAAACTTGATTTTACCAAGTTGGGGCCTGATTTTGTGGAATTTGTAAGTGTTTGAATGGATTTGATCCAAGGAACTACAGAGGCAATATGACTAAAATATGCATATTTTGTTTTACTATAAATGTATTCACATTGGTTATATATTTATTATTTTGTCAACACTGCTAATTGAGAGGTCAGGAAAACAACACTCAATGAGTTATTTAAAAAATACTACTCATAACTAGGTACTGAGGATACTGTCGCAACCAGATCTTAACTGGAAGTTTTTATTGAGGCACTAAGATGGGCTAGATGTCAGAAAACAAGTGGATTGGCAGACAAACTATTCTCCAGAAATTTCAAAGCAGGTGCTTACAGACAGGTTAGATGACTGAAACTCTTCACCACCATGGAGATACAAAGGAGTGAGGAGGGAGAAGATCCAGGGAGAGGTCTTTGGAGAGGGCTGTCTCTGCATCTCCTACTCCCACCTCCAGCCCAAGGGTTCCTGCCTTCATTTCAAGCTCAGCGAAGGAGGCTAAATGGACCCATTTGGAGAGCTTGCTTTGTTGTTGTTGTTGTTGTTGTTGTTGTTTTTTACAGTGGGTTAGTATCTGACTCCTGCCTAAGAAGCGCCAGAGTGAGGAAGTGAGGCAGCTTTTTGTCAGTGGGCAAGCTGAAGGCTGAGTAACCTTCACTCCTGCATTGTGTCAAGGCGGAGGACCTGTGATGGTTCCCGTCACCACACGCGTGGGCCACAGACAAGACAAAGCCACTGTGGGGTCACTTTTGTCTCTCCATGGCTGGGTAAAGGAGTCAGGGACAGCAGTTGGTAAAGTGGGGGAAGAGAGAGCAAAAAAGAGAAGAAGTTGGCCACACTTCTCTTCCTGTCTTTGGATTCACCGTTTGTAATAGTCCCTGGGTGTGTGGTATGGATGGGGTGTTTGTGCCGTGGGTTCTAATTTTGAATAGGATTGAGTGTTAACTGTAGGCTGGGAATATTGTACTACTAGATCAGATTGTATTTTGCAACAAAGTAACCATAGAAGCTTATAGGAAATAAATGTAGTCAAAACTGCTTTGAGATTGCCTTATATTTGAGATTGCCAGGAGCAGGAGAAGAAATAGTTCGTCCCATTGAATAAATGTAAAGGGATACTGGGAGAAAAAAAAAATTCTTTTTAGACACATTTGCTTAATGTACCAGGCATAAAATGTATAAATTAACAATGAGCAACAAACTAAGAATACTGTAGGTCAAGGGTTTCCATGAAAGATTTCATAAAATATTTGGGAAATCAGAAACAGGAATGAAGGAAACCATGCAGCTGTGTGGCAGGGGTACGTGGCTTGTTGCTAAAGCACCGAATCTTTACATCTGAGATGTATCAAAGAATACCACCCCCAAGCAGAAATTGACGTCTTTTTGTAGTGCTTTGCAACCAAGAATTGGTATCCCAACTACCCCTATCACACATAAATCAAGGTTGTCATTCCACGTTATGACTGACGGGACTCAGATTTTGTAAAGAAATTTGTAAACAGGGGCGCCTGAGTGGCTCAGTCGGTTGAGCGTCCGACTTCAGCTCAGGTCATGATCTCACAGCTTGTGAATTTGAGCCCCGCGTCGGGCTCTGTGCTGACAGCTCGGAGCCTGGAGAGTGCTTCCCATTCTGTGTCTCCCTCTTTCTCTGACCCTCCCCTGCTCATGTTCTATCTCTCTCTCTCTCAAAAATAAATAAACATTAAAAAAAAAAAGAAATTTGCAAACAAAAGCAATATGTTTTAGTTACATTTAGGTACTTCCTGCACTGTCTGCACAAAGACTGTACTGCTGGTAGATGCACGCTTTGAATTTCCAGGGCTGAATTTATGTTGCCTTCTCCATTTTCCCTTGAGTTTCTCTTTGTGAGTAAAAGCAGCAGTTTCTGCATTAGCTGCTTGTAAGTTATGTCTGTGCTCAAAGGAGAGAATATTTTTTGTGTGAAGCTAACATTCAGTTAACACCAGAGTTTAATTTCAGTGTGTTTTCATCTTTTTTACTAAAGTTTTTAATGTTTATTTTTGAGGGAGGGAGAGAGAGAGACAGAGACAGAGAATGAGCAGGGGAGGGGCAGAGAGAGAGGGAGACACAGAATCTGAAGCAGGCTCCAAGCTCCGAGCTGTCAGCACAGAGCCCGACGAGGGGCTCGAACCCGCAAACTGTGAGATCATGACCTGTGCTGAAGTCAGATGCCCAACCGACTGAACCACCTAGGCACCACTGTTTTCATCTTTTTAATCCATTGATTGACATGGATTATTATCATAGGGTAGTATCCACAATTAGGCATAATCAGAATCTATATATCAAGTGAGTTACTTTCCATGGATAGGCAACAAATCCAAAATTTTCTATACGGTCAAAAGTTTCATTATCTTATCTGAAACTAATGTAAATCCCATAACTATGTCTGTGCCAGACATAACAGGGATGCAGCAATGATTAAGACATCTATGAACCCTAGCTCCCAGGGAGACTGTGACTGGTTGCATCCTGGATGGGTCCTTGGCAGATGACCACGGACACTTCACTAGCCCAGGGTCCTATTATGCTCAAGGTAAGCAACCTGAGGTCAATGGCTATGTGGAATTCTTATTAGAAAAGGAATGGACAGCAAGAGTTACAAAATAGGGATTTTCATAAAGAATTCATAGAAAGAGATGAAAGAGGTATGGTTTAAATAGAAGAAATGACTAAGCAGCTTAGAGAAGAAGGAGATTAGGTGAACAAAAAGCATAGCAAGAATTAGGAACTTATTTTTTCTTTTGTCATACATTGCAGGATCTGGCAACCACAAACAGTTTTAAAGAGAAAGGAACAGAATAAAGAGATGGGAAGGTTTCCACAGAATGAGGTCAAGGAGGAAAGTTGAAATAAGACATTGAGAGAGAGAGAGAGAGAGACAGTGTGGTGTGTTTGTGTGCGTGTGTGCGCACGTGTGCACGAGTGTGTGTTTAGAAATTAACAATCACCAATATTTACTGGGTGCATAAAATCATAAGTTAAGTGTGTGAATTAAGGTCATGAAACTTTCATTATTACATTTTGTGATCCTGGGTTCCTCTGACCTCTCAGATTCACCTTGCTAACCTAAACCGTTTAAGTTTTATTGATGTCCACTGAAGATCCACTGGTGGTGAATGACACTCTTCAAAGTAAGGAATGATGCAGCCTAAAATCTAGAACTTGGGCACCTTTCTTGGCCTACCCTCAACTCAAAGAAAATTCACTGTCAGTTTAGAAAGCTAAACATTTTAATAAATATGAACATCAGAAAGGATGACACCTTTGTATCATGCAGTGTTCTAGGAATCAACCAGCAAATGTTAATTGCTATTTACAAATGTTATATAAAATGAGTAAGAAGGTAAATACTGAAATATTACAAAGAGAAATACAAAGTCATGGATATGTCAAAGAAAACCCATTTTCTAAAACATTAATTTAGAAGTTCGTGTTCTGGGGAAGAAATTGTACTCAGTATTCATTGTTTAGGACTTAAGCTTTATTTTCATGCTCAGCCTAATGTGATAATTCTAGACCACACAAATACTTGCTATTCTTCATTCGCTAGGAATAAAGTAGGGCCTGAGAGTCCAGATTTCTGGACCTAAAAGTTTTCAAAGCAAAATAAAACAAACGCATATGGGGGCGCCTGGGTGGCGCAGTCGGTTAAGCGTCCGACTTCAGCCAGGTCACGATCTCGCGGTCCGTGAGTTCGAGCCCCGTGTCAGGCTCTGGGCTGATGGCTCAGAGCCTGGAGGCTGTTTCCAATTCTGTGTCTCCCTCTCTCTCTGCCCCTACCCCGTTCATGCTCTGTCTCTCTCTGTCCCAAAAATAAAAAATAAAAACGTTGAAAAAAAAAAACGCATATGCTTCAGAAGAAATCATTTGCTTCCCCCCCTCATATATGTAGGCTAATATGGGAAGGAGAAAAACTGATCATTTTGATTACGGGTCCCCAGACTGTGGATATAGATGGCTATCAATATGCAAGTGTTTCTTTATGATTGGTTTCCACCTTCCTAAGCATATTTTCTTAACCCTAGCCAGCAGGCCACGGTACATTGCAGACAATATTCACATCTTCACCATCATTTCCCAAGGCAACAAAGACAGTATTATAAAGTGGTCATCATTTTATTCCCCAGAACTTGCTGTGAATCAAAATCTACCAACCTAATGCAAGCTTTCCATCTTAGAACCTTAGTTTTCTGAATTGCATTTATGCAGCTTGGTTTTCTTATCCATGGCATAGAACTCAGTCTAGGACCAATTCTGTAACTAAACCACCAAAGCAATTCTCAGAGTAATGATTCTCAGAAGAACACTGATGCATGTCCCAGATATTCAGTAGTAAGATGTTTTTTGAAACCGTTTCTGCTATTAGCCCTGAGGTTATTTCGTGATGGAAGTTTAATAATGAGTTCTGTTGGGTTTATGACACTCAACTCGTAGAAGTTTGTATTTACACGTTACTTACATTTCAGGTAATTAGGAGAAAAACCTACTTTGCCATGAGTTGGGTGGTGGATTAGCATGGATCTACCTACAGAGTAACTAAAAAAGTAAAATCAAATAGGTTGTGTGCTGGCCTGTTATCATTTTTACAGGGTTCTAATTGCTCCCTCTCTGAGTTGTAAAAGACATAGGCTGAACACAGCTCTGATTTCAGTGACACTTCCAAGGATTAACAACCCAAATGTGATGACAGTATTATAGGAAAGCAAATCTGTGTCAGACAGAGCAACATTTATGAGACTTAAAGGTAATTGTCATAAAACTGAAAAAGGTTGCAGAGTTTCAGGGAAAATGTGACGTGTCCTGGAGACTAGGGCTCTAGTTCTAGTTCTGCCACTGACAATTTGACAACTGTGCCTCCGTTTCTCCATCTAGAAGATGGAAGAGAGGAATAGTTGCCTCCCAGAAACATATGTAGTTTGGCGGAATAATATGTGAGAAGCATACTCAATTATAAAAAACTTAAATATTCTTCTTCAATTCAATAGTTTAAAGTCAATTTTAAAAGGATTTTAAGCAGTACATTTTCAAGAGAATCTACTTAGTAAAAATTGCCCAACATATAGCACAATTGTAAAATACTGTATATCCACGGCTCCACTAGAGGTAAAAGACAGAAACACTAAAGAAAACAGCATGTGGTCGGGGAAATCTGGAGCCTTGTTTCCAGGGATCACTTATGCCACAAATTCCACAATATCTGGCATATAGTTTTGACTGAAATCTTATGTTATATTTCAAAATAGATTTGATTAGTTCCCACCTTGGGAAATAAACCAAGAATTAGGTTATTAAAATAAACCTATATTTAAAAATTAACCATGATATAAAATGTAAAAATAAATGGCTCAGGTAACAAAATAGTCTATTGTTCTTTTATCTGATGCTCACCTATGGCTTTCCTTTTGCTCCTTCAGTGTGAGCACTTACTAGTAAGCAAGGAGTTGTACCAGTTGAGCTACAGGATATTGACTAATGTCTATTTCACATGATTCAACCTAATGTGAAGAATGAGGGGAACGGGTGAGCAGACCTCTAGCACATTAGACTGTAGGAGTCCGATAAAGGACACCATGAAGTCCCAGAGCTCTTTTAAGTCTAGATCATCTTATATATTGAAATATTTCAAAGATGTGATGGTATTTGCCAATACTGAGCTAAGGATTGCTGGCATGGCCAACAGACTATCTAGTCTCTCTCCTTCTTTGACATATTCCATTCTACATAAACACATATAAACAGTTAAATTGAGTTAACTACTGGGTAATCAAGAACTATAGATCTATGTGGATGACTTTCCTATATGACCATTGGTTAACTGATGCTCTACCTTCTAAGACTGTAGGGTCAGCCTCACTGAGGTCTGGTGACCTGACCATCCAAGGACTGAATTAAGTGAAATTATATTTCTTATGATGAAATTCCAATAAACCATTTGAGCCCGACAATCTTACCTGCTGGTGTGATCTGACATCATTGAAATTCATTTTTTTCCCCAAGTCCAGAATCACTGCATTCTTAGTTTCACAATGAATCATCATTCAGTGGTTGGGGAGACTTTGTATTTTTCTTCATTAGTCCCTGCGATGGCCTGTAAAATAAATTCACACCAGACATACCCATGAAAAACCCTGGCCTGTGTCCAAAAGCCTAGAAATCAGAGTGGCTGAAATGGCAATCAGACACTAGGAGTCATCAGGCACTTATGGAGGGCATCTTGTGTACAAAAGTTGAGCACGCACAGAGAATCTGTGTTTGTAGAGGTGTTTTCAATACTTAAATAGTTAAAAATTATTTAAAGTAATCATGCCCTTTGTTCTAAGGTGTTCAATATCCATTTAGTGTCTAAGAGATAGGACTATCTGGGAATCCACTAAATGAGAGTCCTGTCCCAGACCAAGCTATTGTATGCATAAATCCTTTCTTTAGTGACATCGTTTACATCAGAAACCTTAATGACACTTACACGGATGGTGCACTTCTAGGCAGCCCCATGGCATTGGTGGGTGGGATGGCAGGGAGAGAAGGCAGAACGGAGCTGAGGAAAGCCACTGGGTTCTGAATCCGGCTGGTGGGAGAGACGGGAGCTGGGGAAACACAGCGGGGCTGAAACTGGTTTCCACTGGAGATGGCAAATGTGAGTGGCGGCTGTGCTGGCTCTATTGGAGCTGGAGGGGGTGGCTCGTTTTGGATGGAAACTCCTCCTAGAGATTTGGTTTGCACGGAGGGGTGAGAAACTAAGAGGCTTTCTTTGCTCACTGTCCTCTGAATGGTTTGAGGAGTGCTGCTCAGGGTGAACACTGGAGAGCTGGAAGGGGACACAGTTGCTGCGGTGGTATTTGTAGAGGGGAAGAAATGCTTTGGCCGGGCCAAGCTGAAAGTCTGTGATGAAGGGGCTTCACCTGCTTGCTGGACATTGTCACCGCCGGGGAAGCAGTGGAGTTCAAAACACTCATGTTGAAAGGAAACTCCTTAGGAGATGAAGGAGATGGGTTTTGCAACTGATGTTGTTCCAGTAAGACTTGGTTGTGAAGCTGTTGTAGCTGGCTGGAATCACTGCACACAAGAATAGGGAAAGAGAAGGGAAATCTGTCACCATCGGCTTCACCCATCAGAAAATGCATAGACAGGCTGTTTACAACTTTATGCTGATTCAGAACCAGAGTTGCCAGAAATAAGCTAATCAGTTCCTTGCGAGTTGTTTCTCCTTTCTAAATCTGTTTTATTCTAAGAAGGGAAAGAACCACCACAATGCACAACTCCAAAAGGCTTCATTCACATTGTAATCTCTGTGTTGTGACCCTGCAACATAGCAGCCCAATTTTAGAATGCTTACAAATCAGAAAAAAGAAATAGAAACAATGGTCCTCTGTTAGGAGTGCCTAAACTTCTGATAGGAGCAGGCTGTATCTCAGCTTTGGGACAGAAGACAGTGAGCTACACAGTGATGTAAGTAACTGAATGTGTTGTATTCTTCATTTTGCCTCATTTTAAAACAAACCTTAATAAAGCCACAGGATGTGTCTTGGTGTTTCTCATCCTCTCTTGACAACAAAGCATCATAGATAAGGTGACCATATGACCCGATACATCCTGGGCAGCCTTGGTTTATGCCTGTTTTCCTGGCATAATCATTAATAGTGCTCTTTTACTCTCAAAAATAGCATGGTTTTAACAGTAGATTATATGGCCACCCTAAAAATAAACATTGCCTTAGCCTTTTCTTGTTCCTAAGAGGACAAAGAAGATCAAGCCGGGAGTACTTTCTTCTTTTATAGGAAGCTGAGTCACAGAAACATTATGTGATTTGACTTAGGTCTCACAGTCTATTTAGTCTATCTTAAAATGCTTAATTATTTTTTAAGAAAAAAAACGGAAAATGAAAATCTCTAAAAATTGTATATGCATAGAGCCATCAGGACTGCTAAACTGCTGGTTAGAAGAATTGACTCTCGAGCGAGTAACCATAGGAAGATCCACAAAGGAGACTTTGGTGTCCCAAGTCCACCATGATTTTATGTTCTTCGGATTTTATGTTCTATGTTCTGGAACATAGAAGGTGATCTGCTGAACATGAGATCTATTAAAAATGAAAGGTTCTGTATTTTCCTACCATGAGGAAAGTCAATACCAACAGCAATAAAGTTGAAGCAGGAGGTTCTCCAAACCTTGTTTTTTTTTTTTTAAATTATTGGAGTTTAAGACCTTTTTCCTTCTTTTCATTAACATTTCTGATACACGATATATGGAAAAGTAACTTCACAAAACAGAGTCCCATCTGCTGTTAGATGCCACATACTGTGCAATCCTTTGTTCATCTATGAAAATTCTTGTTTTGAGTTAAACTAAGAATGCAGAAGCATTAGCCACTTGGCACAGTAACTTCTCTCTCTCCTTTTTAGAAGTGAGTATATAAGCTGAGAGAATAAAGCAGTATAATTAAAAATTAATTAAACCTTTCTGTTTCATCATAGATGATTCAGGCAATCAAGAGAAACAGAAATATCTTTGTTAGATTATCCTTAGAAAATATAAAATATATACAATTAATTGTTTCTGTTAGTGTTAATTTTCCCAATGGCATGAAAATACAAAAATCTTTACATTTTTAATAGATATCATATTTGTCAGGTCACATTCTGTGATTTCTATAGTCTGAAGATAATGCTATATGGTTTTCAGGACATCTCTGCATAGAGTAGTCTAAGTAAATTTTAGCCTTATGATATTGCAGAAATATTTTTTGTGGTTACAGAAATAGAAAAAGTAGTATCTGACAAGTAAGTAATCTTAGAAAGATGATGATGATAAAAAGGGGCAGGAAGGCATTTGGTATTGATTGATTCTTATTTTCTTTTTGTTCCCATTGAATAAAAACTAAGAACCAGATTTTCACTTTATTTACTAAAAAAAATTTTTTTTAACATTTATTTATTGTTGAGAGATGGAGCATGATCAGGAGAGGGGCAGATCCAAAGCGGGCTTGGAGCTCTGAGCTGTCAGTGCAGAGCCCAAGGTGGGTCTCGAACCCACGAGCTATGAGATCATGACCTGAGCTGAAGTCAGATGCTTAACCAACTTGGCCACCCAGGTTCCCCCAGCTTTTCACTTTAAATAAGACTTCCAATGGCATGTTAGCCTTTATCATTCAATTCAGTATATTGGGTTATAGAGGGCCACAAACCTTAAACATAATGATATGTGAGATACACTGTCAAATTGTTTTGATTATCTACGTTTTGGGAAGAATTCATTTGAGAATAATGTCTCTTTTTGTTTGAACGGGGTTTCTTTTTCTCATTTTATTTAAGGTCTTGTTTCAGAAGGGATTTAAAACAGCTATTTGGATTAGCTTATTCATTACATCAGGTGTCAATTCCATTATTCAATGAATGTTTATTGAATTTTCTGTGTTTACTTTGCTAGGCACTTTAGGAGATACAAATATGCCCAAGATAGTATGAGCTATTCAGGGCTCAAAAATCTTACTCTACATACATATAACGTAAATAACCACTGGTTATTTACAGATAACATGTGGAACTTATCTACTGCTTTAATAATGAAGGTACAAAGTTCAATGAAAGAATAAAGGAAGGGAAAATTAATTACAATGGCTACTAGTTCTAAAATCCTGAGTAACATCTCTAATTCAGAGTAACAACCTGTCGTAATTGCTATATGCTCAGCTGCTCTTTTGTTGTTGCTAATGAGGATTTCTGAAGTCAGGTTTATACCCAAGCTTTCTTTTATTAGCTTTCAAGCTGACATCAAGCTTTCTTGTACCCAAGCAGATCTATCAGCTCTCTTGGGTTACCTGTAAATATCTTCTCTTTGCCACAAAATAATTTAAACACAATGCTCAAGAATATGGTTTCTGCAGACAGACAGACTTAGGTCCTAATCCTGGCTCTGCCACTCATTATTTGTGTGGCTTTGGGGAGTTTCTACATTTTTTCTGACCCCGATTCCCTCATAAATAAAACAGGAATAAATAATATCTCAACATTGTTGTGAGAATTGATAAGCACCTAAAACATAGAAGTAACCAGTAAATGATGGCTATTCTTTAGTTTCTGAACTATATGTATCAATTTCAAGATTCGTAAGAATGAAGATTAGAGTTTCAGATTTGTAAGAATGCTTCGTGTTGTGGTTTCTGGGATACAAAAGAATTTCTTAGGGGTTTTGAACTGCTGAGATAAAGAGGCTTAATGACTAAACAACAACAACAACAAAAAACTTGGGATACTGTATCAAGTACTTTTGAAAGCAATTTTGGAAACAAAAATTTCAGGCAGTGTGTGCTGGACGGAGCTGGCTCTCGATTATTCTGGAGAGCAGATTGTGCACATCTCATTCCAATTCCCAGTTCAATGACCTTGCTTTAGCAGCCTGAAATAGAACATGGTGGGAGAGAATTGGCAAACGCTAGAAATCAGGGCTTTCCCGTCTTCATCCGTTGTTAAAACATTTGCCAGCACATCACTGATTAGGATAACTAATTCTGAGTAAATATGTCTCTGCAATTGGCTTTTAGCTGTGTTTTTACCAGTGGCAACCAAGCTGGGAGAATCACCAAGAGAATCACCAAGAGACAAACAAACCTCAATGATTTAGACACCATTGCTCAGAGGGTCAATCGGCCGGGGAAAAGATCCAGGCCTAGTTATTATTATCTTTTTAAATGTAGGTCAGTTGTTCTTATCTTAAACTTTAGTGAGCCTCAGAAGCCTCTGGAGGGCTTGTTGAAACACAGATTCTGCCCTCCGTGCCCCCACACCCAGCTTCTGATTCAAAGCTGGAGAGGGACCTGAGAGTCTGCATTTCTATCAAGCTCCCAGGTGATGCCAGTGCTGTGAATAGCAAGGCTCTAGGTGGTTCTTATATGAAACCGGGGCTGAGAACCACTGCTTTAAAAAAACACTTGTCTTCCAAACATAGGCTTTCCCAGTACATTCTGATATTTGTCTGACATTTTACTCACTTTAAATGTTAATTATTGTTGTTTCCTGAGTGTGGTGGGATGTGTGTATGGGGTGGGGTGGAATGATAAAAGGTTGTAACTCAGACTTTCCAACTTTGGGTCAGTAGTTTCCAAACTGGCTGAACATTAAAATAGTCTGTGGAGGTATTCTGATTTAGTCGGGATGGAAGGCATAAATATTTTTTAAAAGCTCCACATTTATGGGGCGCCTGGGTGGCTCAGTCGGTTGGGCGTCCGACTTCAGCTCAGGTCATGATCTCGCGGTCCGTGAGTTCCAGCCCCGCGTCGGGCTCTGGGCTGATGGCTCAGAGCCTGGAGCCTGCTTCCGATTCTGTGTCTCCCTCTCTCTCTGCCCCTCTCCCGTTCATGCTCTGTCTCTCTCTGTCTCAAAAATAAATAAACGTTAAAAAAAAATAAAAAAAAAAAAGCTCCACATTTTATCTAGAGTGTAGCCAGTATGAAGAATCACTGCTCTAGACAGTTTGAATTCAAGTTGAAAATTTCAAAGTCTGAGTTATTTAGGCTTTGAAGATACAGTGTTTAAAAATGACAGTTTCTCTTTATTTTCCAGTTTTAATATCTGTAGGAATTATGTCTATTTCCTGTATGACGGCAAATTGAAGGAACAAACAGAAAATTGTATCCTCAAGATTATTCAGAGAGTCGATACATTTTATTGCAAAACCTAAAAGATTAAAACCAAAGAAGTCAAAACCGGTAAGAAAATATTGTAGACACATAGATATAGAGAGGACTTGTGTGTGTGTGCATGTGCACATGAACATATATATTCATACCTCTGCGAATACAAGCGTCACACACAATTAAGAGAAAACTTAAGGAAGGCAAAAAAGATTAAAGAATCATATAGCTCTCAGGACTTGATTTATAGGGGTGTTACTACATAACTTAGTAGAAAAAATTATTATATTTATTGAAAGTCTCATGTGGCAGATACTGCTGACTGACTACTTAATTCTTCCCTTTGTAAAAGAGCTTGATTTTATTCAAGGAGGCATATATGCAGCCAAGGACTACACTTCCTAGTCTCTTTTCAGCTAGTACACCATGCAACTGAGTTCTGGCCAATGAAATGCAAGCACAAGATTTTGGGTAAGACCTAAGAAGGTTCCTGGAAAGAAGTTTGACATCAGGACTTCACCATTTGCCCTTCTTGCAGCTTGAAATCAGATGTGATGACTACACTATCAGCCACCCTGGACCATGAAGGGATCTGCAGAAGAAGCCAGTGCTAAAGGTGGCAGAGCAGAAGACAGGAGACTGGGTTATCAATGACTATGGAACCATTGTAACAGCCCTAGACTGTTCATCTAATTCCTTTATTTAAGAGAAAAACCCTCGGGGTGCCTGGGTGGCTCAGTCAGTTGAGCGTCTGACTTCAGCTCAGGTCATGATCTCGTGGTCTGTGAGTTAGAGCCCCATGTCAGGCTCTGTGATGACAGCTCGGAGCCTGGAGCCTGCTTCAGATTCTGTGTCTCCCTCTCTCTCTGCCCCCCCCGCTCATGCTCTGTCTCTCTCTCTCTTTCTGTCAAAAATAAATAAAACATTTTAAAAAATTAAAAAAAAATTTAAGAGGAAAAACCCTCATGTATGTAACCCACCATTTGTTTGGGGTTTCTGCAACATGAACCTACACCTAGTCCTAACTGACATACCTAATAGCCCCTGAACAGTCTCCGGGTAAGAGGAGATCCTACAAAAAAGGCAATCCCCAAGGAAATTGTTTTGGGTTACCTGTTCCCAAAACTCCCTTTTCTGAAAAATTCCCCCACTCCCCACCCTGCTGCCCTTCACAGTTCTGATTCCATCCATTTGACTCTTCTTTTCTCCAAACATAAATCCTTTGCACCTGATTAGGCTGGATCAGCTGGTATTTGGAATTGAACTGCTATGAACAATTTAATTAGCAGTAGAACTTGACATAAATTGTAGAATGGGACATGCCATGATGGGCCAGGTATGAATTGATGAGTCTCCAAAGAGAGGATTGGAGAGGATATGCAAAGAAGCCAGGAGGTGCTCAAGACAGAGAGTGAGTGGTGGACAGAGGCTTGGGTTATCCTTCTCCAGGCAGGGATTCTCCAAGCTGCCTTTTGTTTCCCATTCTTGCCTATTTCTCTACAATAACCCATTCCCTCTTTTTGTTTCAGTGGATTCCTATTTCCTGTGACCAGTAGAACTTTCAGGGGACAAAGACATTTTTGGATGTGATTTTCCAAGAGGCATGTTTCATAACATTTAATTTCATGCTCAGAATTTTGCCTTATGTGGTAGTGAGAAGAATATAAAACTAAACATGACCTGCTTCCAATGAACATCTTGTGTTTTGCACAGAGAAACTCATGAGGGGAGCACTGTTAGTATAAGTTTTAATGTTGACATTTAAAGGATTATGTAATTATAAATATAATTTTTATAATTTTGACGTGTGGATCAAACAGAACATAGGAGTAGTATCATGTTCTGTGTTGCTTTATAATGGAAGCATTAAACATTGCAGCATGGCTCCACTGGAGGCTCTCTCGGGGGTTAGGGCGACAGCGTAGTCAGTCCCCAATGGGAGTCTGAAGATCATGACTCCTCCATTCTTTCATCCCATTATATTTATACAAAACCTACTGTGGTCACTACAGCATATCCAGCCGTAGCAAAGAACAAGTACTAAATAGTTTTCCATAGTGACTACAAACGCTTTAGTGGAAGCAGAAATGGGAAAGGTAAGAATAAATTACAGACTATAAGGAATATTAGATGCAAGAAAGGGTTTATAAAACGAGTGTAGAAGTGCTTCAGCTGGAGCCCTCTACATTAGACAAACATCTTTATCAGCTAGTTTAGGGGTAACATTAGGTGACATTTCTCAAAGGTAGAAATTTTACAGTAAGGATGGTAGTGATAGTACACTAACATTGATGTAAGGATTTATGGTTTGCAAAGCATTTAAAGTGTATTTTCTCAGGGTGTCTGGGTGGCTCAGTCTGTTAAGCTGTCTCAGCTCAGGTCATGATCTCATGGCTGGTGGGTTAGAGCCCCGTTGGTCTCTGTGCTGACAGCCCAGAGCCTGGAGCCTGCTTCAGATTCTGTGTCCCTCTCTCTTTCTGCCCCTCCCCTGCTTGTGTTCTGTTCTCTCTCTCTCAGAAATAAATAAACATTAAAAAAAAAAGTGTATTTTCTCATTTCATAATTCCCTTTTCAGCACCATTATTTTTAAGGGCACATTCAGAGAAGCTCACAGGCACCCTGGGTCATCCATTCTACTTCTTACTTACAGTTTGGGTTTGGCCAGAACTGGAGGGGGTTCTTTGACTGGCGAAGAAGGCTCAGGGATTTTTGCTGCCTGTCCATTGAATCTCTCTGGGAAAGAATCAGGCCTTGTCTGGTTGGTGGTCACCACGCCACCCTCAGAAGATGCTTCACTTCCTTTGTCATCTTCAGGCAGGTTGAAGTGCACACGGAGCCCAATCCTCGAGCTGGACGGGGCTCATTATGGTTTACTAGAAACCCCTTCAAGTTTGGGTTTAGGGGGTGTTCCACAGAAGGAGGCTCTGGGTTGGGTGGGGATGGCTGTTGCTCAATAACAGCCAGGTTGGTGGTGGAGTTGGCTGGGTGAAGAGACCCATTATTTCTGAGGTCTTCATTTCCTGAAAGGACAACAACAGGACCTGAGCTGTTAGCCTCACTCAATAAGACTGAGATAAAATTATAACTGTGAGCTGGGGGCATGTGTCCAAACCAGATGAGTATGGTAATGGGAGAATGCTTGTCAAAAACAATGACCATAATCTGGGGCATTAAAAAATGGTGCAGATACAGGAAAAAACTAAACTAAAAATCTAAGTACCATTTTGGAAAGAATTTCAAAGTTTATATAACCAAGGAGATGTTTTCTTAGGGAACAGAATAGATAACAGTAGGATAATGGATAGTGGTGGTGGTCATAAGTGCAATAAGAAATTGAAAAAATTGGAAATTTTTTAAGAACATTTTCCTTGATAATTCAAATTTCTTTTAGGAGAACCAAGCTAGCTTCATAAGAAAACCAGTAAAGAAGGATAATGCAAACACTCCCTACTCATATTCAAAGTCATGGTCTAAATTGTTCTGGCATTTCAAGGGCCCTTACCTCTTACGTCGAGTTGTGCGATGCTTGACACTGTGCCATATTTGTTGCTCGCGGTACAGGTGAAGCACCCAGAGTCTTCTGCAAACACCTCAGCAATGACCAAAGTACAAATCTCCTCTAAATGCCAGTAAAACAGAATGGTTACTCACTCAATTATAGAAATGGAATTACAAAATTTACTGATATCAAGTGATCATTCTACAGAAGTCAATGTAAGAAGTAGATTCTATTAATTGTTTGAAAATAATTAGTCCAATTACTTGATTGAATTGACTGATGAGCAGGCTAAAGTGAACCAAAGGATGTAGAACAAAAAACTTCACATAGACTATTGGCAAGAGGATTTTATGATAATATGATATCTTAATATGTTGTCAATTCTCAGGTTATTTTCTATTTTTTGTCATCAGTCCAGATGACAAAAATAGAACTGAGAAACAATAAACTAAAAATTACAAGAACAAGTTAGGAGTTAAAGCAGAAGGAGATTTGTGTGAAGTAAAACAATTAATAAAACATTTTTAAATCTAGGACTCTCATCATGTCTGTGGGGAATTTTGCACTGAGGTAATTTTAAATGAAGACCACAACTTTGGACAAGAAATATTTTGTTGAGCTAATAGTAATTAGCTGATGAAGTAGTTTGAAATTCTGGGTGAAAGAAGAGCAAAATGCATTTTTTCCCTTTGCAATGCTATGGCAATTCTTATGGATTACTTTAATATGCAGCATGGACCCCCTTTGAATAACTACAAAAGTGATTCCCACAATGAACCATGTGATTATAGCCTAAAATTATTATGGTTAGATAATCCTTGACAGCTAATGAAGAGAGGTATAAGATGGTAGCATAAACCATCAATTACCACTTAGTAGACCTGACACTGAAAACAAAACTAACAAAAGCATGGTTGTATTAGGAGGGACAGGAGGTCACAGCAGACAGTGTTGAGTACCTGCTCCATAGCTCTTCATCTTCCTCCTGACTAATAGAATTCTGGCTTTGTCCACCCTCTTTGAAGTGGTCACGTGCTTCAGGGCAACTTGGCCTCTGCCAGTCTCAGGTGGTGAATCATGATTGGTCATGCTAAGCCAGTCATATTAACTCTATCCTTGCTAAGTGATATCATGCACCACACAATTACAGTCAGTAAAACAGGAAGAAAATCTCTTGGTGAGTTTATAGGAAAGTTTTCCTGCTCTTTAAAGAGAACAAAAGAGAGCATTGTTCCCTATTTTTGCCTGTGCAGTGGGTCATCTGCATGCAATACCCAAAAACTGTGGCAGCTGTCTTGGGTAGATGAGTAAAACAAGGCTAAACCTGAAGCTAGTGGAATGGGAAATGGGCCCTGATGGCCTTAGAGATGCTAAATCATCCAATCTCAAGACTGCTATTTCTCAGGGCACCTTGCTATGTGAGAAAATACATTTTTCTTAATGCTTAAGCCACTTTTAGTTAGGCAAAGTTTAGTTTTGGTGTCTCTCTGTCCTTTTTCTGAGTCCTCGGCCTATGCTTTCTTCTCTCTGTTCCCCTTCCCAAACATTTATACTCTCAGCTTTCAGGGATCACTTTCAGTAAATGATCTGATAAATTTATTCACACTACACCGTATGTGCCTGACAAAACAAAGTATTTTGTGTCCAAAGGGTATTTGCATATATAAGATGGACAAGAGGTCTCTGGCTATGAAATTTAGACCATGGATCTGGGAAAGGCGGGACTTGTTTTGGGAAGGGACCCTTTTGGGGTGACTCTGAAATGATTTTGTGTATGAGATTGCCTAGTGGAAAAGTCTGCTCCACTCTGAATGAAAGTGTCAAAACCTGAAATATTTTCTTTTATCTATCTATCTATCTATCTATCTATCTAAGAGAGAGATTGGGGATGTGTGCAACGGGCAGAGAGAAAGGAAAAGAGAGAATCTTAAACAGGCTCCATGCCCAGCACAGAGTCCAGCTTGGGGCTCCATCTCATGAACCCTGAGATCATGACCTGAGCTGAAATCAAGAGTCAGACACTTAACCAACTGAGCCAACCAGATGTCCTAAAAACATGGCATATTTTCAAGGGGAAAAATACCACTTCAGTACAAGCAATGCAACAGTAAGGCTGCTCTGGTCTTTGCTATGTATCCCCAAGGACCTACTGTAGGGCTGTGCAACATGGATGTTCAATGTCTACTTCTGGAATACCTTTCATTCATTTTTCACAAGAGAGAACTATAATAATAAAATCCCAAACCATCATTCTTACCCAGGGGTACAAATACAATCTAATTTTCCAGGGTAATTACAGAGAAGACTTTCAGATATTTCTGCTGTGGTTTGTGAGTAACTTGTGTTTTCTAGAAGTAAAACTTCACCTACTGTCACTCCCATGTCATTTTGGTATCTTCCCAACCAAATCTAATAACATCATGAATAGGTTGCTTCTGCAAATTTCAAAATCTGGTGGGTGAGTTTTGAGCCACATAAGCTGTGAAGTTGGAATTGATCTAGCGTCATGGAAATTGCTCTGCCCAGTTTCGGGAGGTCACGTGTAGGAGCCAAAGAGGGAAAATATTCCCAAGAAACATCCCTCAATAACTAAGAACTAACTGCATTCATATTCAGTATTGGATATAAACTTCAAATTTGCATATGCTCCCCTCCTTTCCTTCTCCTTCAGTAATAGCTAGAGTTGGTTGGAATCTTTTTTCTAAAACCTTATTTTTCATTTTTTTCTCGACACCGGTGTAACCAATGTTTTATTATTTATATAATATATATAAAATCACTGATTTATGAGTATATATTTATATGTATGTAAAACCACAGATCATACGCTAACAAATTAAAATGATCTTTACCTGGTTCTGCCATGGATCGCGGTTCTAAAAGAAAAGAAAAATGAAAAGATTCTAAGCATTTATTTTACTAAGAGTCTATATTTTCATCAGAAGCTTCCTATAGAACTTCAGTCTCTTGTATATTCATGAGTGATCTGATAAGGTTAATTTGTAAATGTGAAAGTACAATGACCTAAGCACCAATGACCTCCACAGGGCCAGGGCAGCTGTCACAGCAGGGCCACAAGAGAGCTGCTAACAACATGATGTTGCTGTATTTTGGGACACACCTGGTTTTCACTTGGGACACATAAAGCCATAGGTGAGGAGAAGTTACTGAGTTAGGGTTTTAGGAATGACTTGCTTTTATTGGTACCCATTCAGCCTCATCTGAAACACAAGTTTCAAATTTGTGAAGACTGAGAGCTCATTCTTGGCTTTGGGTTCTCACATCCTAATGAAACATAGACTGTACCTCCTGCTCTAAGGTTTCTAATATTAAGAGCCTCAGGATAAATAACAAGAGGGCAGGGTCTTTGTCTTAGAATTCTTTGACATTCCTGAAAGTGCCAGCATGGTACTGAATACCATGGTGTTTAATTACAGGTATTCAGTAACAGTTGTTAAACTTAGTTATGACCTTCTACACTGATACAACTATTCAAGTTTTTTTTTCTCAGTTTAAATGGTATTCAGATTATATTATCGTTGTTGCTACTGCTGTTAAACCTGACAGCAGTTTGATTCATACATCAGTGATAGGCAGAAACAAATTAACAGAAAAGCAAATAAATTTCAGTGTATTTTGTGACCGAAATGGGTCAAGGTGAAAGCACTACATGATAAGAAAAAGAAGAACTAACCACTTGAATATATAAATAATTCTTACTATAAAAAAGAACGGAACTTCAATATGAAAATAAGCAAAGGATATAACAGGTAATTTAAAAATAAAGAAATATAAAGACCCAATAAACATGAGAAAAAGTTCCACTCCACATCGAATTAGTGAAGTATAGATTAAAACAATTGTTCCCATTTTGGGCCTATAAAATTAGTGAATATCAAAAAAATGTTTAATATCCATTGTTAGTGAAGGCATGAGACAAATGGCATTCCCGTATAGTGCTGGTTGTATAGAATAAATACGGCTTGGACAACACATGTCCCAGTACATTTGGGATAGGCCTGTTTTATTCCTGGAATCTGTGTGTAACTAAGAGCAGTATCTTTCACTTTTTTTTTTAATTAAAGATCTTATTTTTAAGTTATTTCTACACCCAGTGTGGGGCTCGAACTCACAACCCTGAGATTAAGAGTTGCATGCTCCACTGACTAAGCCAGGTGCCCCTCTTTCACTTTCAAGGTGTCCCAGACTGGACGATCTATTATGTGATTATCCTCAATTTAGTTCAAACTTTTGGCATGGCATTTTGGCAATATACATTGAAAGCCTAAAAGAGGTGAATTTATACTAGCAATTCTAGTTCTCTTTATTCTATAGATACTCACAAATATTTTCTGTTACATGCATTTAAGTAGTCTATAAAATTAAAATTTTTTGAACAACCTAAATGTTCAACAGGAGATTAAATAATATAAATTGATTGTACTGATTTATTTTATTTATTTTTGTACTGACTTGTTTTTAAAAGAAAGTATATTTATTAACATGAAAAGATGTTCATGAAATGTTGAGTAAAAAATCAATTTACAAAAAAGTATGATTTTTTCATTTTTAAAAAACATATGCATGGAGAAATTTGGGGGGAATATACAACAAAATATTAATTGGGTTTAGTTCAGAGGATTATGATTACAAGTAATTTTTCTTTTATCCTTTACTTATATTCCAATTAATTGTTAAGAAGTTATAGAAATAAATGAACACAATAAATTCATTAAAATTATCTGAAAAATAATTTGAAAGTATCAACTTACTTTTCTGTAAAATTCTAAAATCTGGAGAATCTTCTATTAAGGTCCCTTCTCTATACCACTCAACTTTAGGAGATGGAGCTCCTTTGACTCTGCATTCAAAGACAACCAGCTGACCTTCAGAGGCTGATAAATTTTGTAACATCTATAATGAAAAGAATATTGTTAAAACCAAAGAGTATACATTTTTGGAATCTAGTTCCAGTGCTGAATTTTAGAAAAAGATACTGTCGCCTTCACATTTGGTTTTTCTCCAAATCTTCTACATCTCCAGCAGCTCCAATTCTGTGGATATTCATTGAGTCTATTTTGGAAGATAGAATCAATCAACTGAGCCCATATGAAGCTTTGCCCTTATTATTCTCTTCCTTTTCCTCTCTGTTGTTGTACCAGACAACTTTATTAAATACTAAGTGAAACATTTTGAGGGTTTGCAAAAATGCTGATTTTTGGTAAAATACCTCTGTTCTTAAATGCCCAAGTGGAGTTTGTTTTCCAGAAATAATGACAATTTAAGAAATCTGCAGGAATATCTTATTAGGTGCAGTCAGCATGGTGGTAATGTATTTTTCCACACAAAAATGTCACTGCTCATGAGGTGGGACATCTCTGTAGCTCAAGTAACTGACTCTATTTGCCTGGCTTTGCCTTGTTTACATACTGTAGTCCCGGAAATTGTCTTTCATTTTGTTATCTTGTTTTCCTTATGTGTTCTTTACAGTACAGTTTCAACGATCTATTGAGGGATATAAACAATGACAATCTCTTTAAAATCATAGTCACAAGTGGAGTCTTATGTCATAATAAAATATGTTGTAATTTTGTGAAGGCATTGTTAAATGCTTTTCCACACATCCATGAAAAAGGTTTACAAAACTACTTTGAATGATAACATATCAATATATTCTATAATAGACTCTCTGGGAGAATGGAACTCACATTTTCCACTCATAACCAGTCTTTCAGTTGTGATTTGTGAGCTTAAAGTCACACATTCATTTGTGTAGCTGGTACTTCATTTGATTATGAAATTCTTTGGCATGTGTAGCATATTTTTGTTTCTAATGTTAGCCCAAACATTATAAGCATGGAAAGGTTATGATTAACTTCCTCCACAAGCTCTATTAGTAACAAATGCTGCAAGGCTTTCTATTATTACATTTTGGGGGTCTGTATTAAGGAAATACTGGCTCCTGCATCAGAGAAGGGGAAAGCTGGTGTTTTATTTATTTATTTTTGTTTTTGTCATTCACTATTATAAATATTCTGTGATTATTTGTAGCTATTTTATGTAAAATTTATGATATTTTGTACATGACGTGGTCCCATCATATTTGTGACATTTGTCTAAGGAATCTAGGGGTGGGGATAACCACACAACTTTAGCTATATGTAGTAGATGACTTTTACCTTAAAGGTGTGTAAGTTGATATTTTGAAAGCCAGGGGGCGCTGTAGATCAACATTAGTGTTTTGTTCTTTATTCAAGATGAGATTTGCACAGAGGGGTCTCTGAATTAATGAGGAACTATTTGATTAAAAAAAAAAACTCCTCATTATTCTTTGTATACCCTCAACAATATCTTCTAGTGACAAGAAAGAAATATTCTTAATAAGCAGGGAACATCAAGGAGTCTTGGGTGCTCCTGGCAAGCTGGCGGATATGCTCTCGACCCTGACATCTGAGCAAATTCTGTGCTAACGTGGCAGCTTTGAGGCTTATTGAAAACTTTAATGGCAGTTGGATATCTCCATGGGATTCATATAAAATAGAGTTTCATTTCTTGAGACAAACAAATTAGAAAACCAAACCAAGAAAAAAAAGGTGGTGGTGGCAGAAGGGACTGAATAAATAAATGGCATCCCGTTTTTTTTTTTTTAATGTTTATTTATTTTTGAGACAGAGAGTGTGATCGGGGGAGGGGCAGAAAGAGAAGGAAACAGAGGATCCCAAGCGGGCTCTGCACTGACAATAGCGAACCCGATGCAGGGCTCAAATACACAAACTGTGAGATCATGACCTGAGCCCAAGTTGGAAGCTCAACGGACTGAGCCACCCGGGAGACCCAAAATATGGCATACTTTTTAAATGAAAGTAAGAAGAATGTTCTTACATGGCTTGCAGTTCAGTTCAGATACATCAGGCAATTCTCAATCAGTAGAGATTACACCAAAGCCCTGCTTGCAAAAGGATAGCCTTGAGAAAATACGTTGCTCACAATTGAGGCCAACATTAATTGGCTGTAATTATTCACCTGACATTGAAGGTCAAGACTTGTGTTCTATTTAAGAGGCCAGCCAAGATACCCTAGATACTACAGTGTATGTAATATGCCTGTTAAGTGTCTGTGATATGAGATGGAACCTCATTACAGCTGATACATCATCAATACTCAGTAAGAGAAGTGCCAAGGGTCATCTTACAAGTCACTTAGAAGAAGTTGTTGAAAGTCATAGTTTGAAGGATGATGATAGTTATTATTGATGAAAACTGTGCTTTTCTACAAAAATATCATGAGAAGGAACTGATTCATATCAGGGTCCAAACCAGTTACACCATTTGAACATCGTGCAGATGGTGCCATGTTTAACACAGGAGTAAGTCTTAGGCTATTACTAATGGCAAAATGTCTACAGGCCTGATCATATTCATCGTGACTTCACCGAAGATAAATAAGACAAATGAGACATTCCCTAACTAGCAAAGATTAAGTTAGTCTTAACTAGGAATTATGGATTTGGACTAAAGTCACTAGAACTAAGGGTCTATAACCTCCTGAGGTAAACAGTATTCAAAGTGCAAATCTGTCTTGTGTGTCATCACCATACTGATCATCTTGGAAGACATTCTTTGTAGGGTGACTTGACAAATCAGAACCTCGAGAAGCATTTCTTCCACAGTCATTTGATACTGGATCCCCCCTCCCCCCCATTCCTCCTAAAGATACTCGGAAGCCACAATGCAATGAAAACAATAATTGCTTATTTAGCGGAAATAGAAATTATTCACTACAGAATAAATATTACCATGTGACTGCTTTGTACCTAGCACTGTACCAGGTGCTTTAAATGTGAGTCGAGAGGACATAGTTTCTGCTTAGTAGATTTATACCCACAAATATAATACACAGACATCCTTAAGAAAGGACATCTCCCTTATTGGTGAAAAGATATCAGTGATAAGGTTCATGCTGTCATTTTATTCCTTTTTTAATCCAGTTGATATTTGTGCACCTTGGGAGAGAGAAGTTGCAAGTGAATGTGTATAGTGCTTTTAGGCTGGATTTGGATCAAAGGAGTTTTTATGGATAAAGATTTGACTGAGGACACTTTTACCCCTTGATTGGCACAGGTGCCCAGAGCAACAGTTGAGTCAGAAAAGTTCCTGGAATTGTTGGGCTTGGGGAGGGGGGGGTGGCCCATGTAATCTTCTGAAACCAGATTACATGGTTCGGATCCAGCCACTGGCTCAGTTATTTCAGGGTTTTCCTGCTTCTGCTATTATATAATGAAGTGCTCTTCTTCAAATTCTCACTTCCCCTGCCCCTTTGCACTCTTCAAATTACTGCTGAAGCAGCTGGAGCCAGGGCTGCTGCAGCCTTGAAAGCCTGCCAGGGCAGCTGCTGTTGAGTGTGAGCAACACAGCAGTAAGATTCTAATTTGATCATCTACCTCCCTTCGCACTCAAGAAGTGTGAACGGTTCTCTCCCCCATATATAGAGTGGTTTTGATACTGTATAGAAGATGGAGGGTAGTCTAGCTCCATAAAATATTTTAAAATATAGATATCTCCTAGGAGTAGAGCAGTGAACTAGCATAGGGGAACCCCAGTCTCCTCTACCACTGTTTGCTGGGCAACCCTCCTTTTCATTTTAACCTTCTTTAAAAAGAAACTAATACCAGTACTTCCCTATCACAAAAGGAGGCACAAAGAGTTAAATAAAACTCCTCTCTCTAATTTTTGTTTTTTAGTGGCTTCTTTCCATTACTGGCAAAGAAGTGCTGTTGTTGGGTGGTATAGAAAAATGAATCCTAGGGGCTGGAAAGCCAGAAGTCACTAAGAAGTAAATAGAGCAGGAATAACCCAAACAAATATGCATATGATCGGCTATCATGATGCAGTGCCATGTGATTACCATCATCAGTGGCTGACTCAGAAATTTTCTGACACTGGCAATGACTATGACCTCAATTCTGCCCTCACTGGTGGAAACTAACGCAAGCACACTGTTGCTGATAAGTCTCTCTGGAATCTGAGCCACAGCCTATCCTTGTGCCCTACGTCTAAACAATCCCGATGCCCATTTATGGAGGCAAGAGCACACATCCTGAGGGCTAAGAAAGCCTATTCAGGAATTTGGTCTTTGTGCTAAGGGACTGGTTTCCCACCATGTTTGGGACCTAATGTTTTTGGAGATTTATCTAAGAAACAGCTTACACAGATGGTCCCTGACTCACAATGCTTTGACTTATGATTTTCAACTTTATGATGGTGTGAAAGTGTACACATTCAGTAGAAACCATACTTCACATTTTGAATTTTGACCTTTTTCCTGGCCTAGCAACATGTGGTATGATCCTCTCTTCTGATCTGGACAGGGTCGGTGAGGCTCAGCTTCCAGTCAGCCATGCAGTCGTGAGGGCAAACGACCCATAACCACCATTTCTATACCCATATACAACCTTTCTGGTTTTCAACTTCAGTACAGTATTCAAATATATTGAGATATTCAAACATTTTATTAGAAAGAAGCTTATTTATAGTATTAGATGATTAGATGATTTTGCCCAACTGTAGCTGATGTAAGTGTTCTGAGCACGTTTAATGTAGGCTAGGCTAAGCTATGGTGTTTGGTAGGTTAGACATATTAAATGCATTTTTTACCTCTGATATTTTCAAGTTATAAGGGTTTATCGGGATGTAAACTAATGATTAATTCATTTTCCATTTGTGTTTGTCAAAGGCAAATATGAATCTGCCAATTGGAGAATCTAATTGTAAAGAGGCATCGGAAGTCACCACACAAAAGCAGTTAAACCTGTTGGCTTTAACCAGTCCATGAAAATTAAATGTAAAGGATAAGTGTTAAAGTCCTATTTAACTTGCTATATAAAAATAAAAATAGCTTATTTCCTTTATGGACTCCTATCTAGATATTAGAGATAGCCTTCAAGGTGCTTGGGAGAGACAGAAAAGCAAACAGCTTTATTATTGTGCTAAATGTTGTACCAGAGGGTATGCACCCAGGTGATAAGATGAAGGAAAGACAGAGCACCTGGGAAGATTTGAAAGTGAGTGGAAGGAGACCAGGACACCTATTTGGTGTCTGGCTGGGCCGGTGGTGGCGAGAAGAGAGGAGACTTCAGCTGAGGACTGGGTATAAATTATTCTGTGGGTAGTTGCCTTGAAAAGTCAGCACTGTCTCTAGGATGTCACAACAGGGCTTCAAAAATTAAAACGTCCTGATTCTGGGGCATTAAGCTGTTTTAAGGCTGGGTGAATTGGTAGTGAAGTAAGAGACAATTAGAGGTAGCTGTATTGGCTGTATCACACACACACACACACACACACACACACACAACACACGTCCACTTATAATTCTTCATCAGAGTTGTATCCTCCAAGGTCACAAACACATTGCTTTCCTACCTCATCTTTGAATTATAGCAAGGCTAAAATTCCAAAGCAGATTACAAGAAAAGAATCTGAAAATTGAGAGAGATCTTGCTTCACATAAGAATGTCTACCTCACTGATATAAATATGGATAAACATGTCTCACTCCTGACTCTGTTGGATTTTGGGAAACCATCTTGGATGAGTTAATAGTATGGAACTCTCCTAAAACTGATGTTTCTGTGGAAGTTGCACATTTAGCTCTTCCTTTAGGATCAATACTCATGGAAAATATGCATTTTGCCATTTTGCCCTCAACCATGATTTCTCAGTCTCAGGACTACTGATAATTTGGCTGGATAATTCCTTGCTACGCGTGGTGTAGAGGCTGCTTTAGGCAATAGGCATGAGCAATGGAAACTTGAGCAAGGCAAAAAGGCCCATGGCAAGCACCAAGCTTAATGCAAACAGACCCATTAAGACATAGCCCCTAACTGGCCAATGGGCTACTTACCACCAGGCACAGTTCCTAAGAATTACCAAAAAAGGGAAAATTCCATATGTCCCATACACCCTTACCCTGTCCCTAGAGCTAAAGCCCTCACCTTGGCCTCATTGCAGACAGTCTTCCTTTGTTGTTTGACCTGCAGCTCCCTTGTGGTGTATTCAATATACTTCTATCTTCTTTGTCTGCCTTGGATGAATTCTTTCACCACCCAGCAGGTACCCCCACCTGATCAGGACACCCCATGGGGGGCTGTCATTCTATGCATTGTAAGATGTTCAGCAGCATCTCTGGGTGCCAACAGCACAGGTCTCCCAGTGACAACCAACAATGTCTATAAATATTGCAAATGTACTTTGCGGGTAAGGAACCCTGGCTGCTCCAAACTAAAGCATACTCTAAGAGGACAAAATCTCTTTGGGCCTAAGTTCGCATTCATACAAACAATAAACTATAAATCCAGGCATATATTTCATCCATGTGGCCTTCATAATACACAAAAAAAAAAATCAAATGTGACTCAATTTTCACCTTTAAATTTATTGTCTTGGCAATAAGTCTATATTACATAAAGGAAGGAATAATAGACTGAGAATAGGAGAACTTGTTTCTAGTTTGGATTCTGGCCACTAACTAGTTTTGTGACCACAGATAAACTACTGAATGTCTCTGGCCCTTCCTTGTGTTTTCATTTGGAAATCAAGGTGCCTGGGTAAATTTTCCAGTTCTAGATACAAAGACTATAAGATCAGAATTTGATGCCGCCCTCAATAGTTGATTCCATGGAATAGAAAAAGAAACTCTTTGTCCTGGTGTGATTCTTTATGTTAAGCCTCCTAAGAGCATTTATCTCCAACTCGTTGAACACTAAAGACATGTACCTGCAATTTGATTCTTCTGCAAGTCCAGAGAAACCTTTGGAGTAGTAAGTGGCTAAAAACTTATCGCCTGACCCCTATGTGTGATGACGGCTGCATTTAACAGCAATAGGATGGCCATAGAGATCAATGTGGTGCATGGGAAAGACGTTCTTCTTATTATGCAAGCTGTTATTAGATATATAGGACTTCAAATGATATGGTAACAACTAGAAAAAAAATCTAAACCCTATCCTGTACTCATAAAAGACCAAAATCCTGAGCTACATCAGTAAATCTTGGATCCTACATTTGTGTGGGTACTGGGGTTATGTTTAAAGTCATGACAGAAAGAAGTAATATTTTGATTACCTTTGTAAACACAGGAGCTGCAATGATAGTTTTCCATCCAATCCTTGTAGATAGTTGGTAGGGGCTCTGACACTATTAGAAGGGGAAACCAACAAAAGGTTCATCGTCACTATGATTACTACCTAGATAATGATAGAACAAACCTACAGAATTTGGTGTATACAATTAATGTAAACCGAAAAACTGACTTTTTCTAAATCTATGAATCACAGACTTCAAATTTATATTGAGATTGATTGTAATTCTTTCTAGGTCATGGTGGTTGGAAATATGTGCTTGCCCCATCCCCACCTCTTCAACATATAGAACAATGTAATTAGCCCTAAACCCCTGAGGAAGTTCCATAAAACCTGAGTCTCCCAGATCACAGCTGGATTAGAACTAAATGTAACCCATCTGCATTACTAAATGGGTTTAAATAAGAAACTGTTTAATTTTTTTTAAGTTGTAGATCAATATGTTTACTTACACATAAATATATCAAAAACATGGTTACAAATATGTTTAGATTAGTATGATTTCATATTTTTAAAATATTATATATTCATATACATGCATAGAAAATGTCTAGACTATATGCTAGAACTATTGGACAGAGTTACCTCTGAGGAGTGGGGGCATGGAGGTAGTACTTTGACCAAGGTTTTTATTGAATATACTGTATCTTTTGAATGTTTTTATTGAATATATCCTGTATCTTTTGAATGTTTTTATAATAAACAATCCATCATCATCATTATCATCAACTTGAAGGATGAGAGCATTAATGCTTTCTAAAAAATCATTTCATACTTGTTCTATCTTAGAAAAGTAGAATTATTGGCAGCTCCAGGAAACTGAGTTTCATGATATCGTAGGTCCTGTCCCTGGCCACTGTGATGAGCTGGCAGCTCTTTGTTAATGTAATCAATGCCCTTCATGTAAGCTGGAATATCAGACTAACTTATAAAGAGTTTTTTTTTTTTTCTGTGAGAAATTTGCGGCTATGAAGCTAGAGAATATGTTCCCAAAACAATATCAAGGGTGCTGATATCCTACGTCAGGGAGGTACGGGAAGCGATTATCTGTACCAGGAAGCATGTTGTCCATAGTCATTATGAAGTTGCAACAGAGGAGAACACAATCATGCCTTGCAAGATAGGCATGGTTCCACGTGCCTGCCCATAAGGTCCATGGCACTTGTGTTTCACTTGGACTCTTGTACCTGTTGGATGGTTGACACACTGGGCTAGGGCCACCACATGCTGGGGCTTTGGGGTACTGCTGAAGGAGAATGGTGCAGAAGTAGTGGGAGTAGATGATACTTCTTTTGGCTTCTGGATTCTGAGAAATGATTCATAATATAGATTGTTAAACATGACCTATCACGTGAAAATCTTTCAGAAAAGCTAGTAATGTCACCATTTCTTACAGTTAGATATAATAAAAATCTTGTTTAACAGGTATTCCACAAAAAACACTTCTTTTCTACATAATTTGATAGGACAATGCAAGCAGGAAGATGATAAAATGCCACTCCTGTCCTTGAGTTAGTTATTCTTTAGCTGGGGACTCAAGTATATTCATAACTAACTGAGATTCAAGACAAGTGCTATGACAGAGCATGTGCAGAATAATTTTTTTGAGATTTTTGTTGTTGTTGTCCTCTGTGTTTTCCCTCCCCCTTCCATTCCAAGTAAGAGGCCAGGCTTATAAACCTCTGATTCTGGAATTTTGGCATGTGCAGAAGAAAGCAGAAATAGCCTGAGTCAACAAGCTCTTCAAGTTTACGTAAATTAAATTAAAGAGCTTATTTGAAGGGCAAGAAGTATTCATGAGAAGACTGTGGAGGGGAGATTATTTTAGTCTTGCTGTGGAAAGGGGGAAGTCTGAGGATATTGCCAGAGAGCCTGACAAGAGGGAGAACCAGAGTCCAGAGGGGAGGGCAACCCCTCTGGTTAAAGGGATCCCACTCTTACTAAAGATATCAGTACCCAAGCATGTCAGAAAGCAAAAAAATGCTGGACTTGAAAGGATCTGAGGTCTGGGGACATAGGCTTCCCTCTCATATCCTGTAGGGATAGATGACCAATGACAATATGGGCTTCCCTTTGTCCAGATGTTACTTCTCTCTGCCTCGTCTCTAAAATGGCGAAATAAGGGCACCTGGGTGTCTCAGTTGATTAAGCATCTGACTCTTGGTTTTGGCTCAGGTCATGATCTCAGGTTCATGAGATTGAGCCCTGAGTAGGACTCCATGCTGGAGCTGGATATGGAGCCTGCTTAAGATTCTCTCCCTCTAGGGGCGCCTGGGTGGCGCAGTCGGTTAAGCGTCCGACTTCAGCCAGGTCACGATCTCGCGGTCCGTGAGTTCGAGCCCCGCGTCAGGCTCTGGGCTGATGGCTCGGAGCCTGGAGCCTGTTTCCCATTCTGTGTCTCCCTCTCTCTCTGCCCCTCCCCCGTTCATGCTCTGTCTCTCTCTGTCCCAACAATAAATAAAAACGTTGGAAAAAAATTAAAAAAAAAAAAAGATTCTCTCTCTCTCATTCTCTCTCACTCCCTCTGCCCCTCCCCTGCTCACACACTCTCTGTCTCTAAAATAAATTTAAAAAAGGGGGGGAAATAATAATTCTTACTTCAGAGGGTTTTTGTAAGAGTTAAATAAGGTAAATCATGTAAGGCACTTAGAAAAGCGTTTAATGTCAAATACTATGTGTCTATGTCTATATCTATCATCTTTGTACAGCCGTGGAGGGAGAAACAGATGCCCAATAATGACTGATTGAACTTTTTTTTCCAGCCAGGAAGGATGGGGTCGCAGAAGCAGAATTACGTAGTGATACATAGGCTATCAGTGTCCCCTAGGCATCTGTTTTCTTCTTCTACAATAATAGAATTCCTTATTTCTTTACATGGCTATTCCAAATAAAGACTGAATTTCCAAACGTTCATTAAGTCACATGTGGCCACATGACTACTCTTTGGTTATAGGATATGAGGGATAGTGATGTATGTGATCTAAGAGAGATGACCTTAAAAGGGAGGGGGCAGGGAATGCCTTTTACTCCTTCCAATCTGAGACTAAGATAAGGCTATTCCTCAGAATGAGATGAAGTTGGAAACCAACTGGAACCCAGTGAAATGTGGAGCCATTCTATCAGCCAAATCCATATGTTTATGTAAATGGGAAATAAATATCTGTCTTATTGAAGTTACTGTTATTCTTACACAGAAATGTAAGCTAAATCCTAACTACTAAAAGTAGATTTAAAGAAAATAATCAAATGAGATATTCCTTGCTTATTTAAATTTGTATATCAAAATTCTTCCCTATTAGCCTTGTATACCATGTTATGAGAGCCTTGAGGAAGAAGTGATGAATGTGCAATGGAGGAGGAGTTTATGAGTGAACTTAACTGGGTCTTGAAGGGTACATAGGAGTTTTCTAGGCAGAGGAGACAGGGCATTCCTAGCAAAGTGAACAGCTTGAACAAAGGGGTGAAAATAAACTGTACATTGTTTGAGTGAAATGAGAGCAATATGAATAGCCTGAGGTGACAGAATGGAGGAGGAGGGGGCAGGAAAGCCTGGTTGATACTCTACTGAATCAGGCTTTGTATGTCATGTTAAATTTTTTAATATTGTTCATTTTGTGCTTGGTTTTATTTTCCCATAGATAATTTTTTTAACGTTTATTTATTTTTTTGAGACAGAGAGCGACAGAGCATGAGCGGGGGGAAGGTCAGAGAGAGAGGGAGACACAGAATCCAAAGCAGGCTCCAGGCTCCGAGCTGTCGGCACAGAGCCCGACACGGGGCTTGAACTCACGGACCATGAGATCATGACCTGAGACGAAGTCAGATGCTTAACCGACTGAGCCACCCAGGCACGCCCATAATAATTTTTTTTTTAGTCAAGAAAGTGATACGATCAGAATTATCTTTTAGAGAATAACTGGTTGTAGTTTGGAGACCATAAAAGAAAGAAAAGGGCTGGAGCAACTGTAATGAGGTAACTGGAATGAAGAGTCAGGAAAGAAGGAGGAATTGAACCACAAGAATGAAAAGGAAGACAGTTAAAGGAGAGAAATCATTCAATCTGGTTATGAATTGTCATATCTACACAAAAGCTAAAAGCAAATTATTATTCCAAGGTAAGCACACACAAAGGATTTCAAAGAATAAGGCATGAATTCTAAGGTCAGAAATGTCCTTAAGCAACTTCCCCTCTGTAGGGGAGGACAGAATTTACAAACATAGTTAACAACTGTAACCAGCCTTCTAAATGTCACCCTTCATTTCGACTAATCTCAGGGAATGGCTGTTGCATCTGTTTTCAGGTCCCATGCCTTTTGTCCAAAGCTTCCTCTGCCTAAAAATGCTCTTTCCTTCCTTGTTTGGGGGTGTCCACCAACTGTTATTTTAAGACTCAGCTCAAGGTCACCAACTCTGTGAAGTCTTTCCTGATCTCTCTTTCCATCCCCAATGAATTAATAGTCCTTTGTGCCAAGTCCTAACAATCCTGCCCATGGTTATATCATAGTCTATTATACTTTATTACCCTACTGTCTATATGCTTGGTATACATCTCTTGCTATATTTACCATGTATTTCTCTTTAGTAAACAGTGAGCTTCTTAAAGGTAGGAAGCATCTGGTTTTTCTTATTACCCATTATGTCTAATAAAGTCCTTGGTGTAGAGTAGGTGCTTAGTTGATAGTTGGGGAAAGTAAAGAATGGATGGATGTAACTTTCTTCAGTACTCAGTATAATTGTTTAGCAAAAAGGTTATGACTTACTCAGATCACTCACTTGTATAATTTAGGATAACCAGGTTTTGTGTCCTTGTGAATATTTAGTGAATATTTAGTCAGAAAACATGAATTTTTTGAAGTGTTGCACTATTTGTTTTTTACTCTGTAGATATAAGTACAATGATATTTCATAGGTGATATCTCATTTTTAAAATATTGGGAATATTAAAATTCATCTACTAGGCAAGATTTAAAGCTCTCAAAATCTACCCAATATATATTTTGGGAGGTAATATCCTGGAGCCACCCTCTTTAAGTTCTACTAAACCAATTAGTAGCTTTCTCAGGATCTGACAAAGCTATAAGATAGAAAATAGCTAAAGTTATAAGATAAAAAATTAGAATTACCGATTCATCTCTTCCTTGTTAGGGTCCCCTTCTGAGTCAGAAGAAGAAACCCCTGGAAAAGTAAAAACAAGACATGAAATGTTTAAGATGATAATTTCTTAAACTAGTTCCTAGGCATTTGAAGACCTATAGAATTAGACCTAGAAAAGAACTCAGGGATTTCCTACACTAACACCCAATTTTATAGATGAGAAACAGACCCTAAGTAGTTGAAGGACTTGCTCAAGGTCACATGGCTAGTTAGTGACAGAGTTCAAATTAACTGGTCCAAATGCCAAGTGCTCTTGTGTATTAAACACCTGCTGATGTCTTTAACAGAGCAGTCTTTGCAGACGTTTTATGCTGTCTGTAAATCCTCTTGCTCTTGGCCTACACAGATTAAATAAAAGGAGGGATTACACTGGATTCTAAACATTGTAGGTGTAGGTGGATACTCTTCCGTCCACCCCTAATATTAACAAGGCATACTTCATTTGGGAGTGGGGGTGTTTGAAGTTCTGTTGCCACAAATTAAAAAAATCAGTAGTCCAATCTCAGCACTGTTAGCAAAGCTTTGATCTCAGATTTCCTTTTCAAGATAGTGAATTCCAGCAAGATATAACTGAGCTAAATCTGGAGGTATTTATTGTATTCCAAAAATTTGAGGATAAAAACATACAACACATTTCTACCATGCATTATTCATTTTTATCATTATTCATGCATCTATTCAATAAATGTTTATTAAATATCCACTATGTACTTGGTACTACATAAAGTATTACAGATATAAAAAAGAATGAGACAGTCCCAGTTTTATAATCTGGTTGGTGAATGAGCACTTACACCAAAATAATACAATGTTTAAGTGTTAAAACCAAGGCATACATAAGGTATTATAGATGATAAAAGTGCTAAAGAATGGTCCTCAGAAAAAACCCAGAGATGAGATAAAATGGAAGAAAAATTTGGTAGATATATAAAGAAGACAAATTTATTTCTCCCCTAAAATTAGTCATGTAAGTTTGGTGTGAACGTAAATGCTTCTCTAATGCTCCCAAATGGTCTTCCTGCTTCTACCCTTGACTCTCTGAGGAATATTCTCAACGAGGAACCAGAGTGATTCCATTAAAAGCTAAGTCAGATTATGTCACATTTCTGCTCAGAATCCTCTACAGCTTCCCATCTCCCTCAAAGTAAAAGCCAACGGCCTTACAATGACCTACAAAGGCCTATACAATCTTCTCACCTGCCTCCTCCCACCTCTACCCATCTGGAACTTCTGACTTCATCTGTTACTTTCTTCCATGTTTCCTCCATTTTGGCCATATTGGCTCATCTCTATATCTATACACAGACTCACTCCCTCCTCAGGGTTAGTGTACTTATTGATTTCTCTGCCTAGAGTGGTTTTCCCTTGACTATCCTTGTGGTTCACTCCCTCATTTCCCCCATGTCTTCACTCATATGTCATCTGGTTAGTGAGGTCTTCCCTGACCACCCTATCTGTAGAGCTGAAGCCTACACACACACACACACACACACACACACACACACACACCCATATACACACAGACATACCCATACACATACCCATGCATGTGTGCATTCACACAAATATACATATGCATACTTCCTATCTTCTTGCTTTCTGTTTTTTCCGTAGGGCTTATATATACTGTGAGATACAGAAAATATATCTGTTGGTCTCTGCTCCCAGTTCCCAGCATGGAGCTGCTAACACTTGTAATTTCCTAAGTTATGAGCATTTCTTGTTCTAATATCTGTCTTTGACCCCCACAGGGCTCCTAAAGTCTTATAAATTCCTAAGTGATTAGAGTGCAAGAGAATTTTTTGTTCTAATGAGGTGACTCTGGATGGCTCCTAAATGGGGGCTGGTCACCAGAAAGACTAAGCCATGATTAGAAGCTTGGAATTTGCATCCCTGCCCCCCATCCTCCTGAGGAGGAAGAGGGCAGGAAATGGAGATAATAATTGATCATGCCTACATGGAGAAGCCTCCATAAAAATTCCGGTAGTACAAAGAGCTTCCAGGTTGGCAAATACATCCACACTGGGAGAGTGACACACCCCAACTCTATAGGGACAGAAGCTCGTGCACTCTGGACCTTCTCAGGCCCCACCCTTTGTATCTCTTCATCTGGCTGTTCATTGTATCCTTTCTCATATCCTTTAATAGACTGGTGAATGAAAGTGTTTCCCTGAGTTCTATAAGCCACTCTAGCAAATTAATTGAACCCAAGGAGGGGATTGTGGAAACCTCTGATTTGTAATCAAATGAGACAGAAGTTGTGAGTAGCCTGGGGACCTCATACTTGTAATTGGCATCTGAAGTGAGGTAGGAGTAATCTTGGAGGACTAAGCTCTTAACCTGTTGGATCTGACACTATATCCAGGTAAATGGTGTTAGAACTGAGTTAAATTGTAGGACACTTAACCCCACACACTATACACATGTTGGAATTTATTATCAGAACAATTTCATAAACATATCATATTACATACTTTATTCATTTATCTCATCTATTTTTTTGTCTCTTCCACTAGAGTGTAAATTCCATCCGTCCAAGAACCTTTGTCTATTTGGTTCACTACTATTGTCCCCACTGCCTAGAAGAGTGTGTGGTACAGTAGGCCCTTGATAAATATTTATTATAAATATATGTCTTACTAGTAAGGGCCATACTCAGCATTTTGTTTTACCTTCTATATAAATCTCAGCAGAGGTTGAATCTGTCCCATAGATGTTAGAAGCAAAGCAGGAATAGCGTCCTGTGTCTTCCTCAAAGGCTTCAGCAATGGTCAGTGAATGCAGATTTCCTGCCTGGGCGATATGAATGTCTGGCGAATTTTCAAGCTCCTTGCCTTCACAGTACCACCTGTGAGGAAGGGAATATTACACATAACTGAAGTGTGAAATTGCATAGATGCTTCAGATTGTTCCCTAAGAAGAAAACTGTGACAATTTAGAATCAGGACATTAAATGGTATTTAGAAAATGGCTCCTATTAAGAATTACACAACTGAGAGAAGATGGATTAGAAAGCAAGCCCATAAGGGCTGTAAAATGGTGCAGCCCTTATGAAATCAATACAGCAATATCTGCCAAAATTATAGATGCATTTATCTTTTGACCCAACAATCCCACTTGTGGGAATCTATCATATAGATACACTTGCATGCATACAAAATGACAAACATTCAAGTTACTAATTTAAATAGTGAAAGATTGGGGCACCTGAGTGGTTCAGTCAGTTAAGCATCTGACTCTTGGTTTCAGCTCAGGTCATGATCTCACGGTTTGTGACCTCGAGCCTCACACTGGGCTCCACAATGACAGTGTGGAGTCTGCTTGGGATTCTCTGTCTCCCTCTCTCTCTACCCCTTCCCTGCTTGCTCTCTATCTCTCTCTCTTTCAAAATAAATAAACATTTAAAAAATTTGTGAAAAGAGCGCCTGGGTGGCTCAGTCGGTTGAGTGTCCAACTTCAGCTCAGGTCATGATCTTGTGGTTTGTGAGTTCGAGCCTCGCGTTGGGCTCTGTGCTGACAGTTCAGAGCCTGGAGCCTGCTTCGGATTCTGTGTCTTCCTCTCTCTCTGCCCCTCCCCCACTCACGCTCTGTCTCTCTCTCTCCTTCAAAAATAAATAAACATTAAAAAAATTTTTTTTTAATTGTGAAAGATTGGAAACCATCTAAATGTCCATCCTTACACTTAGGAGACTCATGAAATAAACTATGGTACAGCCACATCATGGAACACTATGCAGCTGTAGAAAGAGTTGGAGAAAGATCACTATGCATTGATATGGAAAGAATTCCAAGATATATAGTTAAAATTTTAACAAGAAGCTACAGAATAGTGAATATGGAGTGTTTATGTAAAAAATGTGGGTTGTTATGGGTTGAATTATTTTCCCCCAAAGGCTGTGTTGAAGTCCTAAGCACCCGTATTTGGGAATATGACCTTATTTGGAAATAGAGTCTTTGCAGACATAATCAACTTACAATGAAATTACTAGGTTAGGCAGTAATCTAGCATGAAGGAGGTTCTTTAAGAAGAGGAAAACCCTATGAGAAGGCAGAGACACACAGAGAGAATGGCATGTGATGGCAGAGGCAGGGATTGGCATGATGCAGCTGCAGGTCAAGGAATGCCAGGGATCGACAGCCACCTCCATAAGCTGGAAGAGACAAGAAAGGAGTCTGCCCAGAGTCTCAAAGAGAGCATGGCCCTGGTGACACTTTGGTTTTGGACATCTAACCTCTAGAACTGTGAGAGTTTATTTCATCCAGTTTGTGGAACTTTGTTACAGTAGCCCGAGGAAACTAACACAGGGGGCAAAAATAAGATATAGTCATGTTGTTTGCATTTACATAAAGAAAACTGGAAAGATTGAGATGAAAATCAAAAGTGGTTCCCTATTGAGAATGAGGGGAAATAAGGTGGATGAAGACAGATAGGAGTGAGATATCTCAGTGTGCCCCTTTTTATATTGTTTTCATTTTTTGAAATAATTATTAATTAACATCATAATAAAAAGTAGTTAGGTGGAGAGGTGTTACCATTATTCAGAAATTAAAGGAGTCTGGGCAATTGCTAATCTAGACTGTAATTCTAACCATTCAGTGTTTTAATCCCTCCCTCCAACCATGAATAAAGCAATTCCAAATCAAATTTGCCCATTCAACTACTTCTCAACAGTCAAGATTTTCTCTACTCTTCCATAAATATGCCATATTTACCTCAACATTCAAGTCTCTGCTCGTGTTTTCCTATCTGAGATTCTCTTTTTCTGCTTTTGAGCTACTGCACATATACCTCATCTATCAGTTTGGCTCAGATATCACCTCCTTTACAGAAAACCTTTTACCATTGATTCTCAGTGATTGTTATTTTTTCTAACTTCACTTAAAAAAACCTGTACTATGTCATGCAAGGCTTGATTATACACTGTCTTTTATTATTCTCTATTCTGGGGATTTGTCTTGTCCCACAAATGTCACTGGATTGTCAATTCTTTGAAGGTAAGTACAGTGCTTTATATGCTCTTGCAGCATGCACAGAGAATATAAAGTTTTCTGTATTCTCTCCTTTGGCCATCTTATCTCATCCCATAGTTTCAATTAATCACCTCTATTTGGGATTACATCCAAATGTGCTTTCCCAGCTCTGACTTCTAGATACCTTCTCCTGCCACTCTCCCTTCACTATGTTCCAACCACACTGGGTTTTTTTTTTTTCTACTCTGTGAACACATTAAACTATTCTCCATGTTAGAAATTTTGTTCTTTCTGAAATCCTCTTCCGCAGATCTCTACAAAGATAGGTCCTTCTCATCCATTGAGGCCTCAGCTCAAGTGTTATCTTAACCTTAGAGAGGCCTTTCTTGACCCTCTTCCTAATGTAGCCACCTTAACCTCAGATACTCTATCATGCTACACTATTTTGTTATCTTTACAGTACTTATTATCTGAAACTGTCTTATATACTTGTTCACTTTGCCATCGTTTGCTCCACTGTAAAGTCCATGACAGGACCTTATTAGTCTTATTCACCAATGCCCTGGTGCATGGTAGGTATTCAGAAAATAACTGTTGGATTTGTTGAAAGACCAAATGATGGAAAGGATTGATAGTTAATATTTTATAAGAATTTTATTACTAGCTTCATCAATTCTATGCCAGTTTTTGATCTCTTGTGACAGTAGCAGTATATGTCGTTGCTGAAATGGGTCCATAAATCTCCCAAGCCATCGATCTCAGTAATACCCTGAGGAGCTCGTATGAACTGATCCTCAGAGCATGTGTAGTTTAAATACAAACAGTGAGCATCCAGTCAAACAAGACGTATTAAGCACATGTGTTTATCTTTACTCCCCTCTTGAAATGCCCCTAAAATGAGGATAAAGGAATTTTTAAAAGGTATAAAAGTACAAGAACCAAAAGAATGAGAAGGGAGACAAGAGCAGACCTGAGACCCCACAAATTTCTGGAAGGAGGAAAGCAAATTGAGGAGCCGAGAGAGTTGAAAAATCTGAAAATCAAGTGCCTGTTTGGGGATGTCAATGAAAGAAGCCAATTTTTGCTGCAGAACCCTAGTAAGTTTCAGAATTTGGAAATACAACTTTGGAGTGTGGAAACAGCCTAATAATGGGGAAAAGACACAGAGCTTAAAATAGGGTGACTGATTTCAAGTTTGGGAAATAAGCATTGAGATCCCCATGGCAGGTCACATCCTCTATTCTGAGCATTAAGGGGATGCCCAGGGGTGAAGGCTGAGTCACTGGCTGCATAAGCACCTGCTTCATATTGGAACAAGGAGAAGGGGTTCTGGAGAGATTTCTCTACAGAGAAACAAATAGGCCTTGTGGCTCAACTGAATGAAACAGAATATTTAGGAGACATTTTACAAATATATTGGAGAATTGAGACAAATTTGTGATAGGACTGCTGAACTAAGCACATAACAACAACAACAACAACAGCAGCAGCAACAACAACAGCAATAACAACAGCAACAACAAGACAGTAATCCACTCCAGCTTCAAAAAAAAAAAAAAGGTTGTACAAGCAAGGAGACATTCATTTTACCCTACTTGTATTATCAGTAAATAATACTTACATAGTAACAACAAGGTAAACATGAAATATTTTTTTAAAACAACAGTGTGATATGATTATATACAGACAATGAGGGGGAAAAGGTGCTGGGTTAGTGAAGACCAGACAAGAGTGGTGCAAGCATATTACAGTGGTTCTCAAAGTATAGTTCACTTTCTGCGAAGACAAAGCTACTTTTATATAATACTAAAGTATTGTTTGCCTTTTCACTGTGTTGACATTTACACTGATGGTGCAAAAGCCACAGTGAGTAGAATTGCTGGTGCAAGCGCAAGTTAAGGCACTGCCAAAAGTTGACTTGTGGTCACTGTGTTTCTCACTTCCACACTTGCAGTTAAAAAAAAAAATTCAGTTTCACTTAAAAATGTCCTTGTTGAAGCAGTACAAATCATGCCCTTTATTAAATCTCAACCTTGAGTTTACATCTTTTCAACATTGTAGGTGGCGAAATGGGAAATAGCAGAAAGCATTACTACTGGATATGGAAGAGCACTGGTGTGATTTTTTTGAGTTGAACTGAGCATTAAATGCATGAAACAATAGTTGAACTTGAAACAACTGGCAAATTATGATTATTCAGACCTGGGTATCTGGCAGATGTTTTCTCACAAGTGAATGAAATAAGCCTGTTGTTTGCGGTGAAAAGATAACCAATACCCTTGTTGCCAATGAAAAAAAATATTGGAGCTTTCAAGGAAAAATTAAAGTTTTGAAAACTTGTATCTCTCATCATAAATTTAGGGCTTCCCAATATATAAAGGCTTTTTGATGAAATCAAATGATGATATTAACAGGTGTGTTTTTTTTAATATTAGATAATAAAATGTGTCAACATTCAGAAGATCGGCATTACTCATTTTCCAAATTACCAATGCATGATATTATCTGTTCAAACTTCAGGATGGACAAAGGGTTTTAGTAAAGCGGAGTACAAAAGTTCATTGGTTAAAAAAACCCAAAAAACACCAACACAAAAGTTCACTGGTGTGGTTTCAGATTTCACACTGCAACTATGCTTTAAGAAACTACTGATAACTGAATTTTGATGTAGTACCAAATAGGAATATCCATGTTACCTGAAAGGCTATTGAAATATTCCTCCTGTTTCCAATTACGTATCTCTGTAAGACCAGATTTTAAAAGTTTACTTCAACCCAAACAACATATTACAACAAACTGAATGCAGATGCAAATATGAGACTCTAGCTGTCTTCTATTAAGCCAGACATTAAAGAGATTTGCAAAAAATGAACAACAATGTCACTCTTCTCACTAAAAACTTTTTTGAAAAGTTATTTTTCATAAAATTATTGTTATTTTTTATTTCTGAGAGGGGAATGAGGGGCAGAGAGAGAGGGAGACAGAGGATCCCAAGCAGGATCTGTGCTGATGCGGGGCTGGATCTCACGACTGTGAAATCATGACCTGAGCCGAAATCAAGAGTTGGACGCTTGACCGACTGAGCCACCCAGGCACCCCTCAAAATTACTTACACTTACATGTTCATTATTGTTATTTAAAAATGAATAAGAAACAACTATTTAAAAAATTTCTGTTTTATTTCTAATATGATAAATATAGATGTAACTTATAAACACAAAACCTCTTTTGGGCCTCAATAACTTTTAGGATTGTAAAGGGGTCCTGGGAACAAAAAAATTGAAAACTACTGGCATTTTATTTAGAAATCTAGAGGTAAATAAATAGGAAACTGCAAAGTGAGTTGAAATGGTTCTATTCTTTAATATTGTTTGACTTTTTAAGCAATGTACCTGTATTAATTTGACAAAACAAATAGAAATAACTATTCAAAACAAATAAACAAATATCTTCCCTTATATAAACATTATAAGGTTATCTCATCTCTTTAGTTAATGTTGTTCTTCCTTACCAAAATGAGAGTGGAAACATCTAGAGCAATTGGACAGCCAGAAGTCAATAAGTGAAATGATTCAAATACTCAAACTCCCTGTCAGAAACGTTTTTGTTCTTACTCAGATGGCAGGATAGCTTCAGCCAGTCCCACAGAACAATCAGTAACCGTCACTCTGACTTTAATACCATGACCCACTCAGAAATAATGTGCCGGTCAGGATGCCTTCAAAAAAGTATTAAAATTTACTTGGCTATCCTGAAGACTTCTGCGGTTAAGAAGGAAACACACTGTCTTCAAACATCTATCCATGTTAGGGAATGTTTTCACAGAAATGCCCTGCCCAAGGTGCACGTTTTAGAATGCCAAATCCTCATGACACTTACAGAAGGACAGGAGTGCCAGACGTGATTCATGGCTTAACAGAAATGAGTCAGTGATCTGGGAAAATAAGGCAGGTCCAAATGAAAAAGAAGGACCCAGTTTTAAAGCACTAAGCGTAGCTTGCCAGATCTGCTAATTTGGCTAGCTACCAAGCCTCGGAATGAAAACGCTGAAGAGACACGTTTTCAGATTTAACTGGATTTTTGGTTACTGCTGTTAGGTTACTATTTTATCAAAACTATGGCTTGGATAAATGTTATGACTCATTGCTTTAGCACATTAATGACTTCTAAACGTAATTTGAATGTGTTATTCTGACTCACCAGCAATAATGCTCATTAAAAGAATGATTACTCAGAACATTTCTTTAGCTCTGCCCCAGCCCTTCCAATGTCCCTGTCCTACCTCCTATAATTCCCTTTTCATGTTTGTTTCCTTTACTTATAATTATACATTGATTTGTAGGTTTGTTTGTTTAATATTGCTCTCCCTTACTGCTCTACCTTACTATGGTAGACACCATAGGGCAGAGATAATCACGTTTGTTTTGTTTATCATTTGTTTATCTGGTTCCTAGCACAGTGTATGGCACATCACAGCTACTCCAAAAAAATGTTTGCTGTATGGATGTTAAATGAATAAATTCAAATTAGGATTATTATAGCCTCAAGTCTGTTTTGTTTTCATCTTTCAAGAAGGCTTGGGGGCTAGAAAATAACTTTCTTTGAATTGCCTTAAACCAGCTTTGTCTAACAATGCCTGATCTCTTATGTGAAGTGTACAGGGCCTAAAATAGACAATAGGTTGTATGTTTACTTCATGACATCCTCAGCTCTCTCCATGCATCAGAGTGACTCTTCCCTAGACAGACTGCATTAGACTCTGGAATATACTGGACAATAAGATAATTGTAGACGTTTCCTAACAAAACTCCAAGTTTTGTTGGATTTTGTGACACAAACTGATGTCTTGTATGTCCTGTTTGCTACTGAGTTAACAAATTTAGGTGTTTATGACCAAAGGCTGTATTTCAGTCATTGGGAGTACAAGGGGAGGGTATGTTTATGCTTGAAATTTTATTAATATTTATTAAGTTCTTCCAGGTGGAAACTTCTTGGTAACTTAAGAAAAACATAAATAAGCAGTTGATTAATATCAAGATATCAAGACCACTTCTTACCACATAACCAATTTTAATAATAAACGTGAGGATTGGGGTGCCTGGGTGGCTCAGTTGGCTGGGCGACCAACTTTGGCTCAGGTCATGATCTCGCAGTTCCTGAGTTCAAGCCCCACATCAGGCTCTGTGCAGACAGCTCAGAGCCTGGAGCCTGCTTCAGATTCTGTGTCTCCCTCTCTCTATGCCCCTCCCCTGCTCATGCTCTGTCTCTCTCTCTCTCAGAAATAAATAAATATTTAAAAAATCAGAAAAAATAAAAGTGAGGATTAATAAAGTGAAAATGAACACAAACCCTAAAATAAATTTTTAAAGGACTACATTACTTTGGACAGGGCTGACTAGAGACTTTTTATTGTCTCCTTCTAGAATTCTTACCTTTTCTTTCTCTCATAGTACTTATTACTAAATTACTATACAATTTACTTATTTATTGAATTTACTGTTTATCATCTATTTCCCTCATGTCAAGTAGAATAGAATTTGGCAGGAAACTTTGTTTTATTTACTAATGAATTTCAACTGCCTGGAATAGTTCCTGATGTATAGTGAGTGCTGAATGAATTTTTATTGAATGAACGAACAAATGAACATATTGAATTTTCTAGTTCTGTTGATGCAAGGTACTTGAATCTTTCTACTGTTACATATTTTAAAGTATCATTTTTTCCCCTTTCTTCTGTTGACTATGCTAAAATTTTGTTCAGAAGAAATTCTTCTATTTGTTGAATTTGGGAACACTCTGATGGTGTTGATTTTGTTTATCCTAAGAATTCAAGTTTGGCTTAACATTATGAAATCACTATTCTTTACTATATCAAAAGAATAAAGGGGAAAAGTCAGATAATGATCTCAATAGATGCAGAAAAATGTTTTATAAAATCCAACATCCATTCATGATTTAAAAAAATCTTAATTTTCCTAAACAAAAGAAACTTAAAAACAAAATCTTATGTAGTGGTGAAAAATGGAAAGTATTCCCTTTACGATTATAAATAAGACTAGAATACCCAGTGTCACCATTTCTTTTTAACATTGTAGAGAAGGGCTTAGCTAGTTCCATAAGTCAAGAAAATGAAATATAAGACACAAGATTGGAAAGGAAGAATGCCCCCTCTCCCCAAAATTTATAGAAAATCTCTAGAATGTAGCAAGTTTACATTGGTTAGAAAACCAATGTACAAAGTCGATTGCATATCTATATATAACAAATATAGAATATAGTTTTTTAAAAACCTATCACTTATACATCGTGAAAATGAGGTCATCAATAAATCTAGCCAAGGATTTGTAAGACTCAGAGAAAAAATTATTCAGGCTTAATATTAGGTAACCTAAATAGATGGAGAAATATACTATACTGTGATCCTGAATATGAAGCCTCAATATTTTAAAATTGTCAAATTCTTCCTAAATTGGTCTCCAGATTCAATGCAATCCCCAAAATCTTAATAAATTAAAAAAAATTCTTATGGAATTTGAAAAGATGATTCTAACATTTATATTGTAGAGCAAAAGGTCAAGAAGAGCTAAAAATTCTTAAAATGAAAAGGCTGGAAATAAAAATGATGAAAACTCTATTGCAATGCAGTAAATAAACCACAGAAAAAGAATAGAAAGCACTGAGCTAGCTCCACATGTTTATGGAATTTTGACCTACGATGGAGCTGGCATTATAGATTAGTGGGGGGACGATATACTTTTCAATAAACTAGAGATTAAACAGTTGGTTATCCAATCTAAAAATAAAAATAATAAAAATAACCTAAAAATAATCTGAAATGGATTCTCTGCTTCATACCATACACAAAATCACCTTTAAATGGATTAAAAACTTAAATGTGAAATACATGATTATAAAACTTTTAGAAGACAATATACAAGAATATCTTTGAGGTTAGAAAAAAATTTTTTTTAAATTTTTTAATGTTTATTTTTGAGAGAGAGACAGACAGACAGAGAGTGAATGGGAGAGGGGCAGAGAGAGAGAGGGAGAGAGACACAGAATCTGAAACAGACTTTAGGCTCTGAGCTGTCAGCACAGAGCCCAATGAGGGGCTCCAACTCAGGAATAGCGAGATCATGACCTAGGCTGAAGTTGGACGCTTAACCAACTGAGTCACCCATGCGCCACTTAGGAAAAATTTCTTAAGCTAGCATACTATAAAAACCAAAGCCACAGGGGCACCTAGGTGGCTCAGTTGATTGAGTGTCTGATGTTGGCTCAGGTCGTGATCTCACAGTCAGTGGCTTCAAGCCCTGAGTTGGCTTTGCGCTGACGGTATGGAGCCTGCTTCAGATTCTCTTTTCTCTCTCTCTCTCCACCCCACCCCTGTTCTCTCTCTCTCTTTCAAAAATAAACATTAGAAAACCATAAGAAATGTGATTAATTTTATACTAAAGTTAAAAATATCTAATTATGAAAGATACCATAGAGAAAAGAAAAAGGCCAGTCAAACCCAGAGAGGATGTTTTCATAACACATATGACATATGATTAGTATCTTAATCAGATTTTTTAAAAGTCTTACAAGTCAATAAGAAAAAACAAACAAACAAATTGATAGAAACATGAAAGATATAAAGAGGCCCTTCATAGAAGTGAACACTGAATGGTCAATAGACATGCTTTTAAAAATCTCAACTTCATTAAAACCTGTGGAAATGAAAATGAAAATTACAATATACCATTTCATACTTATCCGACTGGCAAAAATTTAAGTCTGATAATACGCATATTGTCAATGATGTAGAACAACCAGAACTGTTATGCGATGTTGGTGGGAATGTAAGTTGAAACAATTCTTTTGAAAAAAATTTGGTATTACTATAAAGTTGTTGTACATACTCCACCAGCAATTCCATGCCTAGACGCACTCATGCACCAGGAGAATATATTAGAATGTTTATAATAACATTGTTCATATCAGGAAAAATTGTGCATCAATAATACAATCTTCTAGCCTTACAGTAAAATGCTATATAGTGATGAAAATGAGTGAATTAGAGTTACATGCAATGTCATGGATATAGTTTTTAGAGAAAAGATTCAAACAGCAGAAGAATATGTATGTCACAATTCCACTTACATAAAAAATACATACGAATTTCACTAATGTTACTTTTTAAAGCTGTTTATTATAGAAATTTTCAAACAACACAAGTAGAGACGCTGTATAATGAACCACCATACACATATCACTTAGCTTCAACCAATTATCAACAAACGGCAAATGTGTTTCTTTTATATTCTCCATTTTTTCCCGCCTTGAATTATTTTAGTGGAAGTCTAGGATTTTGTGTCATTCACCTGTAAATACTTCCATATCAATATTATATAGAGACATAAAGATATGTTGTAAAACTATGAAGAAAAACCATTAAGAAAAATTTAAAGAGAGGGGTGCCTGGGTGGCTTAGTCAGTTAAGCATCTGACTCTTGATTTTGGCTCAGGTCATGATCTCATAGTTTGTGGGATCGAGCCCCACATCAGGCTCTGCACTGACAGGGGAGAGCCTGCTTGCAATTCTCTGTCTCTCTATCTCTGCTCCTCTCCTGCTCGCTCTCTCTCTCTCTCTCTCTCTCTCAAAAATAAATAAATAAACATTAAAAAAAAGAAAAATCTAAAGAGAAAACACAAGATTTGAGCTCATGGTTATTCTGAGATGGGAGGAAGGGACAGCATTAGGAAGACAGTGGTCTTAAAAATAATGGATATGTGGACACATAGACGTCTATGCTATTATTCTTATATTATGCACATATATGTATGTAAATATTCTTCAGTATCTATTCAAAATATACTTTAGAAAACAATTCAGACAATTCAGTCTGGTGATCTTTGTCCACTCTGGGAGTGTATATGAAGTCAAGAGACTGATTAAAGAAAGTTGGTAGGCAAGTAGCAAGGACTTGGAGAGTTTCTGGAGTTTGTGGGGATAGAGAATTTATACCAAACCCTTGCCTCAAAAACATTTAAGGTGAAAGGATATTTAGTATTGCCCAAGAAGGAAGGACAAGGAGAGAAGACTTCAGGGGAAGGAGCCTAAATTTCCAAAGTTTACAAGGGCAAAGATGTCTTCCCATGGGCCAAGTGGACACCACAGAAATTAGCCTGGTTTTCCACCTCAGAACAGATCTTCCTCAAAGCACCACCAACTAAGGTGAGGTGACTACAATAGAAGTCTGTGAGGAGTGTACTGTTGGAATAAGAACTGAGAAGCAGGTGTTAAAGTGTTACCAAAGAATGCAACCTGGGGAAGGTCCCTCCTAGTAAGGATGCCTCTGAAGAAATTGCAAAAATTCTCAGCACGGAGACAAACAGCAGTTTGTTCAAACACAGATGTCTAGGCCTCACTTTCAGAGATTCTGATTCAGTAGGTATAAGGTGGAATCTGCGAATTTGCATATTCACTGAGGTCTCAGATCATGCTGACCCAAAGTGTTCTAAGAGGCTCTCAAAATGTCACCTCTGCCCTTCTCTGGACTTATCCCAAACCATTTCCTCTTCTCTCTTTATGTTCTAGGGATACCAGTTCTTTTAATTCATTAAAGTCAACAACGGTCTTACAAACTCAAGGCCTCCAAATTTGCTATTCCCTCACCCTGAAACACTTTCCCCAAACCCCACTTTGCTGAGCTAACTCCCAGGGATCTTTTATTTCTGAGCTTAAATATCACCTTTTAAGAAAACCTTTCACAGCCTACCCATAGGTTTTGTGCCTTCACTATATGCACCATCCTTTATAACATTTATCATAATTGTAATTATATAATAATTTTGGTGAATTTTTGTTTATTGTTTGTATAACAGTATATGGCACATTGTAGGCATTTAGTATTGGTTGGATAAATGAGTGAATGAAGGCACCTAGATTTTCCCAAAAGGTAGAAGAAAAAGCCCCTAAATAATGTAATATTTCAAAATACTTTTATATTTTTTCACTATGTATCATATATTATTATTTCTAATAATATTTTTGTATTTCCCCTGAATCATTTAAAATATCCTTTGTCTTTATAACTAATTTATTTTCTGAGCACATCACTTGCAGGCCAAGGTCCAGAAGTAGCAACAGGAAAACGAAACAGCCAAAGCAGGCACTGACATCTATAAAGGGTAAATTTGTGTTGCTTCAGAAGGTTGTGTACAAGCAACCATACTTAGTGTGACGCAGCTGTACATTCCTGGGAAAAGAATTTGAAGTCAGGATACAAAAAGGGATCATGGCCATTTGCTGTGAATTCCTGCAGACTCTTTCATCTGTGCATAATGTATGAATGTATTTCATTTTCTAAGACAACTCCTCCAATGAAGCTATGTCCAAAATTAAGCTTTCAAAAACACTACCTTCAGTGATATAGGATCTCACCTCTACAGAACAAGATAATTTCTGCCCAATTAACTTGGAAATCAACAAATATACCAAAGATGATTTTTCAATTTGCTAAACCAGAGTTATAAGAACATGGAAAAAGTGCTGATTACACAGATACAAGGTTAGACCTCAGTTGCCAGATATACTTGAACATTTTCTTGCAAAAATGAAAAGGATATTATTCTCCTTGACTGTCGTATTCCCATATGGTAAACTGAAATGTCTCATTATTATTTTAATGCATTTTTAAGGAATTCTCTGGATCAAAATCTGTGCCCCTGGATTCTGTGTAGACGACTCAGGAGTTCCAGGCTTCTTCCATCCCAATGCTTTTCAATTTCAAAAGCTCTAATTTTATCTTTCAAAAATATGTGTTTGTAGGGGCACCTGGGTGACTCAGTAGGTTAAGCCTCCAACTTTGGCTCAGGGCATGATCTCAGGGCTTGTGGGTTCGAGCCCCGTGTTGGGCTCTGTGCTGACAGCTCAGAGCCTGGAGCTGCTTTGGATTCTGTGCCTCCATCTCTCTCTGCCCCAACCCCACTCACACTCTGTCTCTCTGTCTCTCTCTCTCAAAAATAAATAAAAGTTAAAAAAAATTTTAACAGAGACAGAACACGAGTGGGGGAGGGGCAGAGAGGCGGAGAGACACAAAATCCCCAGCAGGCTTCAGGCTCTGAGCTGTCAGCACAGAGCTCGATGTGGGGCTCAAACCCAGAAACCGTGAGATCATGACCTGAGCAAAGTCGGTCGCTTAACCGACTGAGTCACCCAGGCTTCCCCTCCCCCCCACCGCCACCCAAATTTTTTAAAATATGTGTTTGCGTGTGTGTGTGTGTGTGTGTGTGTGTGTGTGTGTGTTGGAATAACATGTAACAGATTCATTGTGGGGAGAAAAGTGGGAGGAGGAGTTACTGCTAGAAGAAGATTGGAAAACACTACTCCAGTCTGGCACTAGTGGAAGTTAGTTCCAAGTGTTACCTGCTTATATATAGTCCCTTTGTAATTACAGAGATATTGTGTCCAGATTTCCCAGTGTCCAGGTCATTCCTTGGAATGTCTCCAGTTCCACTACCCTCCCATTTGACCTTCAGTCCTGCATTTCCAACTGCCTATTTGGATATCATCTCTCAGTCTCCTCATACTCAAATTATTAACCTCCGCCATAAATCAGCCACCTCTTCCATTTTCTTAGCCCTTGTCAATGACCCCATTATAATCTCAGGTACCCGTCTTCAAGCACGTGGAGTAGCATTTTTTACTCATCATTCCTATCCAGTAGTCACCAAGTTTGGTTTTATTTCTTTTCTTCTAAATCTTGCTCGCTTGCATTTTTCTCTGCTTTCCCATTGCCCCCATTCAAATCTGATCAGAGCATCTGATGCCTGGGCTACCTTCCTCAGCTTCCTAATTGGCCTCTTGACTCCATTCTTTTCAAGTCTAACTCATTCTTCCAGACTAATGCTACTTAAATGCCCCCTTTCATCTTGGTACTTCCCTATACATAACATTAAATCGTTTCCAGGTGGTTTTGAAACCAAGTCTGAACTATTCTGCTTTGCTTTCAAGGTTCTGCAAAATCATCTGGCTCTACTCTCTTTTCAAATTAGGTCAGTCTCCTCCCTGTCATATAAAAATATTACTACTCCAGCATCGGTGCCTTTATGTAAACATGTTAAGTTGACCTGGCCTAAAAGGACCCATCCCTCTGCCTACTTCTTCGATCTTCCTCTCATCTTTGCTCATCTGTTACCCGTGTTCTTCACATAGTCAAGTACTTGCGGTTCCTTGAAAACACTTGTCTCTAGGCCTTTGCACTTGCTTCCTCCTCCACTGATGGTCTCCTCAAACTAAAGAGACACCTCCTGTGTGAATGCTTCCTTTATCTTGCACTCCAGGCAAAATAATCACATCTTCCTTGAAGCCTCTATGGCATTCTACACATACTTCTATTATAGACTTTATCACACAATATTGCAATGTTTTGATTACATGGTTGCCTGATTGCTCTTTTAGATTGTGAGCTACCCTCTCAGAATAGTTTTAGACTTGGTTTCAAAACAAGGTCCTTGACCTCCCATAGCTCACAGTTGTTTTGTACTCCCAGTGAGTCACTTTAGTAATTCAATAGGTATTTGTTGAATGAATGAATAAATGAGTAGATTTCTTCCTAAATCCTCTCGCTCCTTCTCACCTTAGATGTCTGAAGCCTTCTTTGATCTTTCTAGTCTTCCATCCCTTCTCTGAAGCCTGATAGTTCTTATGGTTTCATACTGTAAACATTTGGATGATCTTTTAAAACTGAATCACAAGCTCCTTGAGGGCAGGGACAAATCTTATATTGTCTCTGTCATTGCAGTAAACACAGTGCAGAGCACATAGTAAAAGCTAAATATATATTTTTCCAATTACAGTTATATAAATTGTGGACTTAGGAAAATAATGATTGCTAATAGTTAACCTGGAAAATTCTAAATTTTTTTTCAATATAATTGCAGTCATAAAATGAAGTACTAATTCATTCGGAAACTATTTAGTGAATACCTAGGAATTTCCCGGCACCAAACCAGTGGTTGAGATACAGGCATGAATTCAATCAGTAAGAAAATTCTTCCAGGTAAAACTAGTATTGCTACATAGAAGCTGTGTACATTTTTTTTTCACTTTTAAGTTTGTAAATTTGTAATTGGTTATGTAGTTTTTGAGTGACTACCAGATAACTTTGTTTTTTGGGGAATGGGTATCTTATAATTCTTCCTGGCTGATTTTTCTCACGGGAGCACTGAATTCTTTTTTTTTTTTTTGTATCTGAGATTGTCATGGTCAAGAAAGAGGGAGAATCAGTTCTGAATGATCTGGTCTAGTTTTTTGGGTTTTTTTTTTTTTTTTTTTTTGGTCCAACCCATGTTCAAAAAGTAGTGGGTTTAACAGAAAAGTAAGTTGTACATGTACTCTAACTTGAATGCTCCCCAGCTTACTTAGGCCAACCAGATGTCACTGAGTAGTTTCTATCATGGTGCTGTGATGACATCTGACCAGCATTACCAACCAGAATCCTAGAGAGTGTCATCAGGCATGCTTAGGGTAGAAAGGTAGATACTGCTCTGTGTGGTACAATTTCAACCCTTTGCCATATCTTAGGTCAAATGACTCACTCCTGATTTAAATCTAAATTTAGTTTCTTGTTTTCCTGTTTCTTTATGCATTAGTTTACTTAAAATTTCTCAGTGACTACTAAGGGTCTGAAACTGTGCTTGGTGCTCAAGATACACAGGAGAACCACTGCCCTCAAGGAGGTCATTTGGGTAACTGGATAGTAGTGTATACCCCATTGTAGAAATAATATTTAATATTGTCTTATGTTGCCTTTGAAAAGCAAAATTCAGTATATGAACACATCTTTGGACTAGAATCTCTTGAATCAATATGCAAATACGAATAAAACTATTATTATTAATACTATTACTGTCCCATAATACCTATAATATGAATACTGTGTAAGAAAAAGACAAGGCCCTGTTTACACACCTAGAATAAATGTTAAATAGTAATTAAGTCATATTCTACTAGTAAATAAATGGTTAGGAAGGCAAAGTGACTGTTAGAGGATTCTAAATACCAGTAATTCTCTACAAAAGCAATACACATAAAGCAGTTTATTCATATATTATTACATTATAATATTAGGGTTTGCAAATATCACCCTGGGTTTTGTGAGGCCTGAAGCTCATAAATGTGGAAGAACCCCTTAAAAAAAATAAAATTAGACCACAAAGTTAGGAAATGCTTATGCGAATGAGGAGCCCTGAAGCTTAAGCTTCATTTGCTTCGAAGAAAAGCTAACTGGTAGGCACATAAAAGATTAATATCCTCTCTACTCATCAGTCATATTAGGGAAAGACTTGGACTTTAAGGAGAATAGTGTTCATTAAGCTGATATCAAAAAGTTTATAATAAATACAATACATGTAAAATGAATCTTTAAATTGATCTTACTAGGCCACAGCCTTATTCTATCTTTATTTTATTAATCTTTATTCTATTATTTGGCTTTCTTTAAAGTTAAAAAAATGCCACAGGTATTCATTGAGTATAGATCTTAAATACTTTCTTTTTTTAAGCTTCAGGCTATAGACCTGTGCTATCCAATACCATAGTCACTGGCCACAAGTGGTATTGGGCACTTGAAATGTGGCTGGTGCAACCAAGCCTGAATTTCAAATTATATTTAATTTTAATTAAATTTAAAAACTGATACTGAATTCCACTGTTAGGAAATTTTGAACTATGTTTGGAACAACTTGGGTATGTCAAGCTACTTTTTCAACTATAAGTGTTACAAAATCTAGATGCAGATTAAGTATTTCCTAGGAAAATTTAGCAGTCAATTTGAGATGTGCTGTTTATAAGTGTAGAACTCACACTGGATTTTAAAACTCTAGTATGCCAAAAATAAGGTGAAATATTGTATTAATAATTTTTATATTGATTACCTGTTGAAATCATAATATTTTAATATGGTGGTTAAATAATACATAATTATAAAGTTAATTCCACCTGATTCTTTTTATTTTTTGGAAATCTGGCTACTAGAAAGTTTTAAATTGCACATATGGCTGATATTATATTTCTATCGGAGAGTGCTACGTTAGACTCTTTTTCTCAAAAGGAGTGTATAATTTTTGAAACCACATACTTAAAAGATAGACGTAGGAGGATCCGGGTGGATGGAAAGCAATTACCAAGCATTACTAATGGGACATTTTTACCTTACTTGAGGTGGTGGAATTCCTACCACTATGCAATCCAACTGTACTCTGGTTCCTTCTGGAACTTCTCTGCTCCGTAACTTTTGAGTGAACCGGGGAGGTTGCCCCAGAGGTTCTTCATAGTACAAAGATGAAGGTGAAGACCCAGGGGTGGTGTCTCCACCAGCTGCCTCGCTGGCAGCCAGCTCAGCTTCGCGCCTCTTAGCTTCCTGCCGTTCAAGGGCGTGATTCACTTCATTATCCCTAGTATCTGCAGGGATAGGGATGGGAACAGAAGATCTTTCTCTTCTTTCTGAGATATCTGAGAAACTGGAGCTATTTTCCTGCATAAGTTTGTTTTGAGATTCCAATTTACTCTTGTGGTTTTTGCAGGCACGAGGTCTAATCCTTTTGGAGCTATGGGCTTTGAAAAGGGAAGACAGCTCTTCAATGAAATCGGCAGCCTTATTTAAGAATACTTTTTTGGACTGGGTTTCAGAACTATACTGTGGCCTTTTTGCCTCCTGGGAGCTCTCTCTAGAGCTAGTAGAACCTTGAGAGTTATCCTGACAGCAGTTGGGGTCAAAACTTGATTTAGATGAGAGTTTCATTTGATCAGATGAAAGGCGTTTTCTAGTTTGAGCATCATCTGCTTTCTCCAAAGGGTCGTGATTGATGGCCAATCTTGCCAGATTGACGCTTTCATCTAATTCTTCTTGGCTCAGGAAGGCTGAAAGATCTGGAAGGTCATCTTGGCCTCCTCCCCCTTCAGCAGCTCCAGAAGGATTGCCAAAATGGAAAGGGTTGGAGGAAGGTTCTGCTCGACTCCTTTCATTGTTTCCCCGGTGTCTAGTTTCTGCTAAATAACTCTCTCTTAGAAGCTGAGATATGGAAGTAGAAGCTTCTACGCTGTCGTCTTGCATGCTGTTACAAATAACAACAAGAACAAAAAGTTTCAGTCATTTCTAAAGAATAACAAGTCTATGTTTATTAGAGCATGATGGATTCTTAAGAACTTAAAGTTTGAAATAAAAAATTGCCTAATTTTGATACTTCTACAAAATTTCCATTGAAGACTTAAAGATTAACCTCAAATTGTAATATGAAGAGGAACTGAATGAGATTTCCCTGTAATATAAAATAAAAGCATGGGTGATAAGCACTGAATTAAATTCTTTAACACAAGTTCAGTTGTGAAAACTATAATGTAACTATCGTGAGATTAAATGCAATCTCTAAGCATAATTTTTTTTTTAATTTTTTTTTCAACGTTTATTTATTTTTGGGACAGAGAGAGACAGAGCATGAACGGGGGAGGGGCAGAGAGAGAGGGAGACACAGAATCGGAAACAGGCTCCAGGCTCTGAGCCATCAGCCCAGAGCCCGACGCGGGGCTCGAACTCCCGGACCGCGAGATCGTGACCTGGCTGAAGTCGGACGCTTAACCGACTGCGCCACCCAGGCGCCCCTCTAAGCATAATTTTGATAACATCTATAAAGGGCTTTTAGTTATAAAGACCTTTCATACACAGAAATTTGCTCCTTTACCTTGAATGTAATAAAATAATAAAAATGAAAAAGTTTTTCATTTAATTCAGAAAAAACCTTACATAAACTGATATTATCTCCTATTGCTTCAAGACTTTTTCATTCAGCTTCACCCACATTGGTTTCTTATCATTTCTTAAATATTCTAAAGTCACATCTGAAATGCCTCAGAGCATTTGTACCTGCTGTCACTTATACCTGGAATGCTCTTTCTGACAATGTTATATGACTCATTTCTCACTTCCTTAAATTACCTGGTCATCTATTCTCTCCTCCGTGATTCCTTCTTTATGACTCAACATAAGGTGGCAATCTCCTAGCCTATACTTTTTACCCAGTTTAGTTTTCTCAGTGCCAGCTAACTCTATGAGAAATCTTACACGCACATTTTTTAAAATGTTTATTTATTTATTTTGAGAGAGAGAACGCAAGCAGAGGGGGAGGGAGAGAGAATCCCAAACAGGCTCCATGTTGTCAGTTCAGAGCCCAACTTGGGGCTCAATCTCACAAACCATGAGATCATAAGCTGAGCTGAAATCACGAGTCAGAAGCTTAACCAACTGAGCCTCCCAGGAGCCTCTCTGCAGGCACATTTTTTAGCAGCTTGTCATTTTCCTTTTACTACTAGAATGTAATGTCCACCAACATAAGGAATTTGATCCCAATAAATGTTTAGTGAATAAATTCTTCTTTGAAATGGAAAAAAAAGATACTGACAACATAATCTTATTTACTTACCGAAGACATAAATTTGATATAGTTCGTGAATATAAATAATGTTTTTGTTTTTTGACTAGAGACAAGTTGTTTAAGTTCAATATTGTTTATAGGTTCAATCTGCTCTTGAAAAATATAATGATTTAGCCTTTTCAAATAAGGTATAATTAATTTAATTTCTACAAAGATAGGAGTTAGAGCCTAGGTTTAAAAAAAGTCTCTCATATTAACATTGGTGAAGAGGGGTTATAGGAGACAGGGAAATGAAGTGCAAGACAGGACAACCTATACTACATTTCACTGTATACCCTTTCCTCACTTTTGAGTTTTAATTATGTGAGGATATTACTGATTCAAAAAATAAATAATTTTTAAAATATTAAGAAAATACTACCATAACTTTAGTTCAAAGCCCCCTGGACTAGAGAGTTTGGTAATGCAAAGCAATTTTATATTATTAACCTTTTATCATTTATTTATTTACACATTTGCTAGAGGGATGGCAAACTTGTGACCCGTAGACTGTTACTCCTCTTTCTTTCCTTAAATGATACAGCTAACAGATTACAGTGCTCTTCCCATTGAACTTGACTGTCTTAACACTCCACTTCTTCAGCCACCACTAATCAATCAGAGATGGCAATAGAGCTGAAGGTTGTTTGCCATTCTTGGCTACTATGTTCTAGGCCTTATGCTGGGAAGATGGAAAGGAAAGTAATCTTTCCTCTTAGGCTTTATGATTCTATCACAAAACTTGTTTTGGTTCACTCCTTTCCCTTACATGATAGCCTCACTTTACATCACAAAGAAGGCTTCCTAGGAACTGTTCTAATTCTCAAACTTTTAGAGTGCTGTCCCAAACTAACCTCTAAATTGGCAAAGTAAGCAGTCACCTTGAGAGGGCAATTAGAGATGGCTAAAGAGATCACCAACAGCAAAATATTTTCCCACATACTTGTTACTGCCTGAAATTGCCACTACTGGAGTCATTTGTTTGGGTGAAGTCTATTGTGCCTTAAAAAAAGATGAACTGAAAATGCAAAGGTGTTGGATGGGTGCAAAGATTTATCTACAAAGATATTCATCACAGTATAGATGATAATATTAAAAAATTGAACCATGTTCAATAAGCAATTAATTAAATTATGATATACTCATTAAATAGAACTATCTACCATTTTTAATTTGGTAGAAAACTAAATGATATACAAAATAGTATATGAAAGTATAATTGATATCCCAATTGATAATGTGTCCCATTTGTGCATTAACTTTATAAAAGGGTTTTTTTTTTTCTTTTTTAACATTTATTTATTTTTGAGAGAGAGAGACAGAGCACGAGCCGGGAAGGAGCAGAGAAGGAGGGAGACACAGAATCCAAAGCAGGCTCCAGGCTCTGAGCTGTCAGCACAGAGCCCGACGAGGGGCTTGAACTCACAGATCGCGAGATAATGACCTGAACTGAAGTCGGATGCTTAACTGACTGAGCCACCCAGGTGCCCCAGAAGAGGGTTTTTTTTTGTTTTTTTTAATGTTTATTTTTGAGAGAGATTGAGTAAGAGCTCTGAAAGGGAAGGGAAAGGGGGAGGGGCAGAGAGGGGGGAACGGAGGATCTGAAGCAGGCTCTGTGCTGACTGACAGCAGAGAGCCTGATGTGGGGCTCAAACTCATGAACCATGAGAACATGAGCTGAAGTTGGCTGCCTAACTGTCTGAGCCACACAGGCGTCCCTAGAAGACTTAAAGAAAGATATGTGAAATAAGGTGCAAAATGCTATTTGAAATGCAATTGAAGTACTAATTCAAAATCCTTCTCGTTTGTAAATCAACTATTTCATAGTCTTGTGTGAATTTCTGCACATACAGAAACCTTGATCAGTGTGGGTTTTAGAAGCACCAACCCTTATAATAAAAAATCCACGTATAACTTAATTCCTCCAAAATTTAACTGTTAATAACCTACTGTTGACCAGAAGCCTTGCCAATAACACAGTCAATTAACACATATTTTGTATTATATATGTATTATATACTGTATTCTCACCATAAGGTAAGCTAAAAAAAAGAAAATATTATTAAGAAAAGCATAAGGAAGAGAAAATGTTTTTACAGCACTGCACTGTATTTTTAAAAAATCTAAAATAACCTGTGTATAAGTGGACACATATACAATTCAAACCCATGTTGTTCAAGGGCAACTGTATTTAAATGTAAAGGGAAAATGAAATAATTTATAAATAAGAATGGCCTCTTATTAGGCGAACATTATTGTATATTGCATTTATGTAACTTCATCTCTAACTCTATATTCTAAGATGGCTTTTATCTCGAGGCAACATGGAATGAGCATTGGTCTTGGAATCAGATTGGTTTTCAACTTCTGGGTTCATGAACTCTTAGGAGTTGTGTGACTTTGAGTAAATCACTTCTTTGAGCTTTGGATTTCTCATCTGTAAAACATGGATGATGTCTATTTTCAAGGAGAGTGAGGATCAATAACATTATGAATGCAAACCCTTAAAACAGGGCTAATCCCTATAATGGACACTCAAAATCATGTTAGTAAAATATTTAGGTAAAGGTGATGTTAATGTTGAAAAAGTGTTAAAATTTTTATATTTTTGGTGAAAATAGGAAAGAAAATACTCATAAATGGTATTCACTGCTCTCTGTAACCATTTTTTTTTTCTTTTTGAAAGAAAAGTTAATTGAGGTGTGAATGTGTGCCTGCTCTGATGCTTATGGTCTTAAGAAATTATTATAATAACAAAACCTTCAAGTATTCAAAATAAAGAGTTGCTTTAATGGTCTAATTTAATAAATGTTTAATTAATTTCTTTAATGTTCTTTAATGTAGTATTTATTACTTAAAACTTTGAGGTTGGATGGGCATTGAAGAGGGCATCTTTTGGGATGAGCACTGGGTGGTGTATGGAAACCAATTTGACAATAAATTTCATATATTAAAAAAAAACAAAAAACCAAAAAAACTTTGAGGTTAGATGTGATTCAAATCCCAGTTCTGACACTTTCTGGTTGTATAAACTCAACAAAGGCACTTAACCTCTATAAGCTTCAGCTGCCACATCTTCAAAACAGGGATAATAACAGTAGTCATCTCATAGGTCGAAGTGATGATTAAATGTGTTTGGCATTTAGTAAATGTTCAATAAATGGTAATTATTATTATTATTATTATTGCTATTATAAAACAACTATAGTGACATACCATGATAAGAAATGGAAGTAGAACTAGTGAAGTGATTGACCCAAGGACAAACTTTGAAGAGAAACTGAATTCCATACGTGTAGCTAATTCAGCACTATTTATATTCTGTTGAAACACATGTAGTCTCATGAGTGAACTGTGCTGCCTTCAGATCTTTGTGTATATTTTCTTTGCGTAGGCCGCTCCCTGTCCACACTTCCCTTCACTACCTTACTGGGCCAAGTTACTGGTCTTCAGTTCTTAGCTGAGACATTGCTCTGGGATTTCTTCTTTGTTCGGGGTTGGGTACCTGTGCAATGTACTCCCAAAGTTTTCTGTCTTTATCCCCAAACACAGCACTTATCACAACATATTAAATTTGCCTATTTACATTTCTGTCTACTTCATTTTGTTTTTGTACACCATTATCTCTGTGCACACACAGCACATAGAAGGTGATCAGTAAATATCTGTTGAATTCTTTTGTTCATTAGAATTTCCTGCTAAATCTATTGTTGCTTATCTTTTATTTTAGTTGCAGGATAAACTAATATTTCTATTTACGAAATCATATTTACAAAGAAAACTTCCAGACATAAAGAAAAATATAAACTGGTAAAGGCAGTAATAACTTCAAGGTGACTTCCAAATGAAAGTTTATTTATGGTGGGTAAAATAACTGGAATTTTGCTTTCTTTTCATACCAGAAATATCAAGAACATCTGATTATAATCAGAAACCTGGGTTTAAATCCCAACACCAATACTAAATAACTGTGTTATACTGAGCATGTCATTTAAGGTAACTTAATCTCAATTATTCCCATCTTTCAAATGGAATAATAACAATTCCATTTCAGAAGGTTCTCAAATGAAAATGCATGTATAAATTGTTAAGCTGATAAATATTCTCTACAATAAGAAATAAGAAATGCATCATTTTTCTCTTTCAAGCATTAATTTTAAACTATTTGTTACGAAATTTACACTTTTAAAGAGCCCAAATACTTTTAAAAAGCTATTATGCAATATGTGGTCCGGGCTGTCTTTGTCTGTGCCACAGCATTTCAGGGAGGACCCCTTCTCCTACTGTGGACTGACGCAGCCCTCACCGGAAGGCCCGGTGAAAAAGCCTTTGTCTTTTCTCACAGCACTCCAGGGAACCGGCCTCCTTTTAGGTCAGTCAGAGAAAGACAAATACCATATCATTTCACTCACATGCAGAATTTGAGAAACTTAACAGATGAACATAGGGGAAGGGAAGGAAAAGTAAGATAAAAGTAGAGAGGAAGGCAAATCATAAGAGACCCTTAAATACAGAGAACAAACTGGGGGTTGACGGGGGTGGGGGCTTAAATGGGTGATGAGCATTAAGAAGGGCACTTTTCCGGATGAGCACTGGGTGTCATATGTAAGAGATGAATCACTGGGTTCTACTCCTGAAGCCCAGACTACACTGTATGTTAACTAACTTGAGAATAATAATAAAAAAAGATATTATGGATAATGTAGCTTTCATTTATTCATCCAGTATACATCTCTTGAGCATCCATTATATGCCAGGCACCATTCCAGGCACTATGGATTCAGCAGTGAACAAATGACAAAGTCCTTACCCTCATGGAGTTGATATTCTAGTGGAGAAGACATAACTGTTAAGAAGAAAAATAAGGCAATGGAATAGAGAATGAAGGGGGAGAGAGAAAGGTATGCTATTTTAGCTAAGATCAGGCATAGCTACTAATACAGTGGGGAAGTCAGCCATGTGACCATCGTGTGGGTGGGGGGATGAGAATTTTTAACTCAACGTGTCAATGTGAAGGGAGGTGAATGTTTGCTGTGTTTGAGTCAAGTCCAATGTGCCAGGAGGTGAATGAAAAAGAAGAGTAGAAGAAAAAGAAGTCAGAAAAGTATAAAGTTAGATTATGTGAGGCCTTGCAGACCATGGGAAGGTCTTTGAATCCTAGTACATGTGTGAATGGGGAAGCATTTTAAAGTTTTGAGAAGCAGATGACATGGATTTGAAAAAAGTTAATCATGGCTGCTATGCAAAGAATCAAGTTGAAGGGAGCAAGTGCAGAAATGAACAGATGGGTCAGGGGTGTACTGCAGTATGCTAATCAAAAAATGATGGTGGCTTGGATCAATGAATAGTATCAGTGGGAGATGGTGAGAAATGATCAGATTTGAGGTATCTTTTCAAAGTAGAGTCCTTATAATTTGTTAATGGACTGAAAGATACGAGAGAAAGGGCAGAGTCAAGGGTGACTCCAATATTTAGGACCTCAGCAACAAGGTGAGTGGTGGAAACATTTACTTGCATGAGCAGATTTCAGGAAAGGAAATTAAGAATTCTCCTAGACATTTCATCTGAGATGTTCAGAGTGACATTGGACTTTGTTTCCTTCTTTCTGCTTCTTACAAAATTGAAACATTTAACGCCACTTTCAAAATAAGAATGAACATTGCCTTTGAAAACAGATCATGGGTAAGGTTAAATTGTCCTAGGTTGGAAATGAAACAGTAAATGTGGCATAAATAATCAAGACAGGGTGCCTGGGTGACTCAGTTGGTTAAGCGATCCACTCTTGATTTCGGCTTAGATCATGATCTCACGGTTCTTGAGTTTGAGCCTCACATTGGACTCTATGCTGACAGAGTGGAGCCTGCCTGAGATTCTCTCTCTCTCTCTCTCTCTCTCTCTCTCTCTCTCTCTCTCTCCCTCCCTCCCCCTCTCTTTCTCTTTCTCTCTCTCAAAATAAATAAACTTTAAACAAAATAATCAAGATAGACTTTAGTAAATCATATAAATTAATTTAGTGACATAGAAGGCTTATTGAATGTTCTTCACTTAGCTAAATACCTCTATTTCACCCCCCCCACCCCCCGCCCTAGGATTTCTTTTGAAGAGACCATCTGCCCTTAGAACTCGCTGAACATGTAAAGGTCTGGTTCATAATAACAAAACTTGATGCTGGTACCTTTGGGCATATTTTTCAACTCATGTTAACTCAGCACTACTCTTCTGTAGGCTCTAAAAAGAACTTTTTGGAAATATCATATGGTATACACCCATCTTTTGGTTATATGAATATTTAAACTGGGACATTGACCAGAGAATTGGCAAAGCCTAATATGAAGTAACTTGGGGAACACCTGGGTGACTCAGTTGGTTGAGTGACTGACTTCGGCTCAGGTCATGATCTTGCAGTTAGTGGGTTCAAGCTCACTGTTGTCAAGGCACAGCTGGCTTCAGATCCTCTGTCCCCATCTGCCTGCTCCTCCCCTGCTTGCACTCTCTCAAAAATAAATAAACATTAAAAAAAAAGCAGTTTGGCAATATGTATTATGAGAATTAAAATTGTTCACACCTTTTAAAAAAAAGAAGTAACTTGGACTCAAACATAAATACTGAAATTTTCTGGCTATTAAGTATCATTAGGTATGTATTGTATTGTATTGTATTGTATTGTATTGTATTGTATTGTATTTTAAGTGGGATCCACACCCAATGTGAGGCTTGAACTCATGATCCTAAGATCGAGTCATATGCTCTACTGACTGAGCCAGCCAGACACCCCTACAATATCATCAGATATCTAAATGAGAAAATAAAGCTGGTTTCTAGGTAAACACAAAAATATCTTGATATTTAATAATTATTTACGTAAAGAGCTGGAATAGGACAAGATAAGACAACTTTAAGTAACTCACCTCTAGAGTGAGGATGAGCAGAACTACCCTGCTTACATCATAGGTATGTTTGTGAAAGCACTTCAAAAATGTTGGGGTGCCTGAGTGACTCAGTCTGTTAAGCATCTGACTTTGGCTCAGGTCGTGATCTCACAGCTTTTGCCTTCGAGCCCTGTGTGGGTCTCTGTGCTGACAGCTCAAAGCCTTGATCCTGCTTCAGCTTGTGTCTCCCTCTCCCTCTCTCTCTCTGCCCCTGCCCCACTTGCACTCTGTCTCTCTCTAAATAAACATTTTAAAAAATGTAGAATACAATGCAAATTTAAGGTAATCATTTTCTGCTGATGTGTAATTATTATACCGAGAATGTTCTTTTGGGGAAGAATCATCAACAAAATTAGGCTTTGCTCCCTCTCTTTAATGCTGGTATTGACCTGTTTGTCTTGCCTTCTCTTTCCCATCATGTCCCACACAATAGAAGTATCTAACTCAGTTCTTTTGGAGAAACTTGCTGGGCCAAGAACCAAATCCCATTACATAGGAACTAGTCCTGGAGAGTTGAGTACAGATTATCTTTTAAAATTTGGCTGCAGATGGGATGCACTTTGAGGCAAATCTTTCTTCATTGTTATGGTTTCCATCCCCTATGACAGTGATCACCTCCAACTTAATTTTATTTCTAATCTATTTTTGGTGTGAGTGGCATTAGTAATTTAATAAGTTAGTATATGTTGCATTATTAAAATAAGGACATGAAATATAGGGAAATATGTCAGTAGCAATACAGAAATAGTCTGTGCACCATTGTCTCTTAATTCCTCTTTCCATTTGAAAGAGGAAAAACAGCAGATAAAAACAAATACAGACAAATGTGTACATTAGAAGAGACTGTTGAGCTAAAGAGACAGAGCAGAGCTAATACACAGAGGAAACAGTGGGAATCTGTTTAATTAGGGACATTGCTTAAAGGGCAGGGGTTAAAGGAAGGAAATGGTTTTTAGATAAGAGGCCAAGGGTGAGTAAACCATTCTCTTATTATTGTTTTAATTGAATTGGTAATGGCAGGAAGGTAGGAAAGAAAGTAAAGATTTAGTCTGAGGGGGAGAAAAGAGATTGGCTTCTGTGAAACATACTTTTGTATGTTTTCATATACAGAAGAGGATAAACGTGTAGGAAAGTACTACAATAAAGTTAAATTTTGGGCTTTGTCAAACTTTGGGCTTTGTCAAACTTTGACAGAGAGCAAAGAAATTGTGTAAAAGTAAACTCTGCAACCTGAGGGAAGGCTAATTAAAGGCAAGCGAGAAGGCTTCAGGCATAGGATCAGGAAAGGGTTTGGTGGCAGTCACAAAAATGAGGTTTTATATCGCCCTTGAGATTTCACCATTTGCGGTGAACTTAGCTTGTACACAAGACATAAAAAATGAGTAAATGTTAATCCATTTTAAATAAGAAAAATAAGAAAAAAATAGAACATTTTCATCCTCTACAGCCTCTTCATATTTGTGTCAATTTTCTTTAAGTGATGAAGGGTTGAAAAAGATAGCTCCCCCAATTACATGGACATAACATGCGTGCGAGATTGGGAGAGGAGCAGGTGCCCCAAAGAGGCTTGGGATCTCAAGATCTAGTTTTAGTTCAAGAGCTTGGTGGGAAGACTCTGCTGGGGCCCTCCCAGAGGATGTAGTGCATTGTGACTCCAGATGAAGGTGTATATAGCACGCAGCCTGAGCTTGTCAAGGTGACTCTGGTTATACATGAGCTCTACAAACTCTCTGATGACTGCAGGTAAATAGTCATACAAACGTTTGTGTCCACCAAAAATGTATCTGTTGAGTATAAGCTCTTAAATTTTTAAAGACTATTGTGTCTGTACTTGGGTTGTCCCATTTAAGCCAAAGCATAATTCCCTAGCAGTTTTAAGAGCTCTTTGTCAACTATGAAGCACATAGACCTTCTAGAAAATATCTCCATGGTGCTTGATTCTTTTATATCTCTTAAGAGAGGAAAAAAGATACCTTTTTTCCATTTTTTTGTCTTATTATGGGCAATGACACAATGCAACAAGCAATGCCTTTGTCATATCTCGATGTCAATGAAGGAAACTACTGTAATTATTCTGGGGTTAGCAGTATCATTCGTCTTGTATTTTCAGGTTAGCAAGCTGAGTTCATTACCTCTATTACATATAAGGAATTAACTGTTGAAAAATTTAGCTGTCACTTTAGTTCGTTAAAGCCCTTTCACAATGAAACCTGATTTATGTGCTGCACTATTTCTTCAAAAGTAAGTTGGAAAAACTATCTCTATGAATTCCAAAACCCAGTCTCGAGTAAAAACTCATTCAATTTTTGGTGTCTGTGAATTGTGGTTCTGAGTCCATTCTTTTGAATATGTGCCTTTGTAAGCATACTGTAATAGAAACATGAAATAGAGCCTGTATTCTAAATTACAGATATATGGAACAGGAGCTTTAACACATTATTATGAGTTCCAGTAGCATTAGCCATATTCTATAAGTGGGAATGGAGACAAACTTCCAGAATTTGGACAGTGTCCAACTGTTTGTTTCATAGTCCATTATTGTAAGATTCTGTAATGTCTATAATTTTGCCTCCTACAAAGGAAGTCTAATGTGTATATATTTCAGATCTCCTGGAATGGTCTTGAATTTAAATATTTTGTTTGTTGTCAAATCCTGTGTCAGACAGGATATCTTAATTTTTGTTTAAAAATATGTTTGTTATAGCTGTAGGTATAGACATTCTCAATATCCTACAAAAGGATTATGGATTTTATGTGCACCTAAGAGTTATTATTAAGGAGAGACTAAGAATTTGTGGCAGATTCTTTATTTAGACTTTGTAGAATTCATGTCATCATTACCAATGTGAAAGTAATTGAACCATAATTTTTTGAGAAAGAAAACTGGGTAGATGTTTTGTTTCTTTCCAACTGATTGATTCTAGTATCTTTAACAAGTATGAGTAAAAATCTGTTGATAAAATAATAACATTTCTTAACACCATTACTGTAATGTTCACTTTTTGGGAATGGTAATATAGATTAATTCATGTTCTCTTTTTCTTCGCTTGTATGTTTTTTTAAATATAATTCAAGATGTGCATCTAATTACTGCTAATAGTGCAATCTACCAGGCCAAACACTTGCCACTGACTGTCAAGTGTCTTTTTGATGCAGTTGAAGAGAGAGAGAGAGAGAGAGAGAAGAGAGAGAGAGAGAAAGGAGAAAGAAAGAGCAATGTCCTTTGAGCAAGACTTTCTGCAGCTGTTGTGTACATTAATCCAGGGAGCAGATCTCCCAACACTAAATATAGCAAGCATATCCTTTTACATGATAAAAAAAATTTTAAATGAAAGTCTTTAACTATAGAGTCATATTATTTTAGATTTGAGTTCCTTTAAAAAGGAAATAGGCATTGCACACATATTCTGTATACAAATACCATTATTTTAATAAGTGAATATGTGGAAATGCCAGTGATGTATGTAACATGCCACAACTTCCTCTGTTGAGATATTTTCCCTTAGGACCCAAGCAGGTTGTGATCTCCGTGAATTTCATCAATCCCCTCCAAAATCTTTACATGTAGAAAACTTTACTTTTCACAAAATTTTGTGTCCCATCATACATCATTAGGAAGCCGTCCTAGGTTTCACTCTAAACAACAGTAATTAGGTCTCTGAAATGTCCCTTTTCCCATTGTCAGTGCCTGTTTTCAAAACACACTTGAGAACTTAAATCTGGATATTACCTTTCTTTTTTTTAGTTGACCCAGATGAGGATGTCCAACCCAGGCAATCCACCGTGGTGATAATTATCCAAGGAGAACTTTTAGATGAAAGCACAGGAGAAAAAGAAAATTCTTCACGCCCTTGGAAATCGAGAGTAGCCGTCCATAGAGAGTGAGGAGTTAACCTTAGTTTCAGTGAAGATGGCTGTAAGAAGCTGGACAACCTGTCACCACCGGAGCCAGAGCATTTGTCAGCTCACAGGTCCCAAGTTATTTTGAGCTGTATAAACCATGTGCCTGTGAAACATTCCACCTGATTGGACAGGAGAAAACTGAGCAAAGGGATTCCATAGCAGGACAGCACCTATGCGTGGTAGGGGTCAATCAGTTTTTCTACCTACAGAATTTCACTTTTAGCTAGAGGCCCAAGTTGTTTATTGATTTATGTTTGGAATTAATGCTAAATTCCTGACACCAGTTCCACCTGTCAAAGAAATTGGCATTATTTTTGAAATACACCGAAATTCTTAATTTTTAGGAACTTTAATTTTAATGGGAAATTTATTGTCATTTAACCACTGATACATTTTAGGAAATTAGGCTATGAAAAGCCAATATAAAGCTGAGGCCTAACATCTTAAAGTGGAGAGTTTTTGAACTGTTTGTCCAAAAGCTAAGCAAAAGCAGAGAACATAACGAACATTAAAAGTTGTTAGGCATCATCAAAAAAAAAAAAAAAAAAAGAAGAAGTGGAAAGAAACATCTGCCTGAGAACAAACCCAGTAACAAATTAGTTTGAACAAACTTCATCAGAAAAACTAATCAGATACTGTTTAAAAGTCAAAACTACTATGTAATGTAATAGATTACAATTCCTATTCTTGTATTAGTATCTAGAATAACATTTTGTATATTATTTAGAAAAAGTCTATGCCATATGTCTTTTTTCACAAGCATTGCCAATCAATAAAAATAATGCTTAACCAAACCAACATCTGCTCAAAACCTACTTTGTCAAAGTATAGTTTTTTTGATATTAATTTCATACATTTTCAGAATAGAAATTTGAGGAAAAAGAAGTTAACCCCATTGCTTAGTACAGATTAAGTATGCTATAACATCATTAATCTTGGCAGCAGCCTGGGTTTTGAAAATTCAGATGTCATTGGTTATTTTTTAAAAGGATCATCCTTAGATTTGGCTAGCCTAAAATACATTGGCTTACAGCTAGCTTCTTAATTAAATCACCCAGCGGTTTATAGGAATTCTTCCCATTCATTTATTCAACAAAAATTTACCTAATGCCTATTATGTACCAGGTGCTGGGTATGTGCACAAAATAAACTGAAATTCTTGACCTTATGGAATTTACTATGAGATCTCTTTACTCTTTTCAGTCATCTTGAGAATCCCTATTGTATACTGACTAAATGTAAAATTTCTTTGTTTACTGTGAAACATCAGAGGTTTCACTACTTTTTTATGGAGCTTTGTATTTACACAGGCAAAGTGAAAAAAAATTCAGGACAACTTTCCAGTAATACAAGTTGAAAGTACTATTACTGGGGAGGGAAAATGGTACCAAAAGAACTGGATTTTGTGGATAGGTTGTTTTTATTACCATAGTAATCCAGTTCTCTAATGACAGATTCCTTTGTTCTCTTACCTAATCCTGTGCTGATACCAACCTCAAGGCTACTTAATTGTGTTTCTGCGTATATTTCTATTTATACAGCTCCAACAGTATCTTTTTATACTTTTATAAGATCTTCACCCTCTATCCCACTCAGATCTTGATGCCTAATCAATATAACTGCTGCTATGTCTTCGTTAGGGATGTAGGAAAGTGGCACCTCTATTTCAGATGATACATAAATGTGCTACGATTTGATTTTCTAAAAGGAAATGCATGCACACACTGTAAGTAAACACATTTCTACTTCCGTACAAACTATGCCATGAGAAGATAGTGTACACAATTTTCTGAACTCTTTGAAAAAAAAACTGGATGTAAATATTTAAAATAAATATTACTTGGCAACTGTGGACATTTTGCTTACAATACATCAAACTTGTATTCTAGATTCTAGTTTTTTAAAATTAGTTTTTCTCCCAAGTAACACAGCCTCTAACCTGGGTATCATCATAGTACTTATATAAACATTGTACCACAAACCTACTCAGATTTTACCAGAGTTTACTGATACAAAGAATAATTTTTAAAACTTAAAAAAAAAATTCCAACAGAGTTAAAAAGAAATTTCATAAGTGACAAGTAAACACGAGGTTACATGCCCTAAGCCTTCCTCAGAAAGTTGAGTGGCCTGTCCAACACATGTGTTTATTGTGGTTTGAACATGATCCGGTGCTTGCCTTCAGCTGTTTTCTTAATTCAGTCACTCAGCTACAGAAACAATTTACTCACATTGGGATGATCCACAGCAATACCAAGGAATCTGGGAGATCTATGACAGAGGAAGTCTTCACTTGGAGGATAAGCATCCGAAAATGTCTGTGCTAGTAGATTTGTGTGAAATTTTATATTTCTTATTTTCCCATATTGCTATGGATTTTAATACTTTAGAAGAAATTGCTCACATATACCAAACTTTCAATAAGTTTTGTTTAAAGTTAATATATTTACATTGACTTACCTCCCTCTCATATCAGACAAAAAGAAAAAAAACCCTCTATATCTTATTTTTAAAGGACAGAGACATGTATGTATCTCCTAACCTTTGTTAATGAGAATAATATGCCAAAGACAAGTTCTTGTCCATCCAAAAAGATGTATGTATGCTGGATTATAGAGAGTCTTATACAAACCCCCTGATACAATGTAATTGAGAAATACAGTTAAATCCTTGCAAAACTTCTTTTTCGTCTAAACGGTATTGAAAATGCTGGCCCAAAACTAAAATCAAAAACATTAAAAAAAAGCTATAAGCTGAAAATCTTTTTAGTTTTTAAAACTAAAAACATTTTTTAAAACTATAAACAGAACACCTATTTTAAAATGTTACCCTGAAAAGTAAATCTGTGTTTACCTGGAGGAGAAGCGCCATTCCGATATCAATCAACCAGGATCATCCAAAGTCCAAATCTCACTGCCTAACTGTGTCAGCCACAGAAGTATCATGAAGGAAATGTGATACCACCCTAACAGAGTAATGAAGGGTATTTACAGGGTTCCGTGGCAGATCCAGGGGACAGTCGTTTAGAACAGATTGCTCTTTGAGATCAACTTGAATAACTCAGTCTGCACGATGTTCTTATCCTGGAGGGATGGTGGGGGTGGATAATGACTAAGATGACTAAGGAAATAGACTTTCTTGATCTTTCATTAGATTAGATGAAAAGGATAGTAATGATGGAATTTTAAAGAATGAAGCATAAGAATGGACAAAATATCCATACACAGGATGCATATGACATGTGTAAATACCCTTTTTTGATATAAAACTAAGAATATGGTTAATACATTTATTAAAGTAAATATGGGAAAAGAATTATTATAATACTTAATGTATGTGCCTCCAATTTTAGAGTAATTAGATTATAGCTTTACTTTGTGGTTTCCACGAAAACACAATAGGACTTCCTGTGCTTTTGATACAGAGAACACATCAACGTCTACACTTTAAACAAAAAATTTTTTTTAATGTTTATTGATTTTTGAGAGAGCAAGAGACAGAGTGTGAGCAGGGGTGGGGCAGAGAGAGAGAGAGGGAAGAAGACACAGAATTTTAAAAAAAAAAATTTTTTTTTTTTAACGTTTATTTATTTTTGAGACAGAGACAGAGCATGAACGGGGGAGGGGCAGAGAGAGAGGGAGACACAGAATCAGAAACAGGCTCCAGGCTCTGAGCCATCAGCCCAGAGCCCGACGCGGGGCTCGAACTCACGGACCGCGAGATCGTGACCTGAGCTGAAGTCGGACGCTTAACCGACTGCGCCACCCAGGCGCCCCAAGAAGACACAGAATTTGAAGCACGCTCCAGGCTCTGAGTTGTTAGCAGAGAGCCCGAGGCAAGGCTCGAACCCACAAACCATGAGATAATGATCTGTGCTGAAATCAGACGCTTAACTGACTGAGCCACCCAGGCGTCCCCTCAACGTTTACACTTTTTAGAAAAAATTTATTTTTCCAATAAGAAAATTGCATCCCAGGGCGCCTGGGTGGCTCCGTCGGTTAAACATCCAGCTCTTAGTTTCAGCTCAATACTTGATCTCACAGGTTTGTGGATTTGAGCCTGACAGTGCAGAACCTGCTTGGAATTCTCTCTCTCTCTCTCTCTCTCTCTCTCTCTCTCTCTCTCTGCTCTTCTCCCATGCACGCATGTGCATTCTTTCTCTCTCTCAGAATAAACTTAAAAAAAAAAATCTGCTTCCCAGAATTTTTAAAAAGAGCATCTGTGATTAACACTAAGTTACTGAAGAAATTAAAAAAAATTAGTATCATGTATGTAATCCCGAGTATACAGTTGATTCCCACTTCTTACCACATTAATATGATTATAATAGCACGCATATAAACATATCATCTCAGTAGAAATAAGTTAACATTTCTTAGCTCTGTGCTGGTTACTAGGCTAACCTCTTTATGGACATTGTGCTTTATTTCATGTATTCCTCCAACAGTCAATGAAGTAGATACTGTTATAATTCTCAATTTACAGATCAGAACCTGAAGCTTAGAGGTTAAAAATTTGCCCAATGTCACACAAATGAGTAACTGAGCCAGGATTAAACATAAGGCCAACTATAAGTCTATGTTCATAGCCACTACAAATATTTAAATACTCACATTTCTAGTGTACTTGTGAAAAAAAATTAGGGATAAAAATGAACAAACAACATACTCTCTTTTAGTCAGCTTTTTAGAAGAATGCTATATAGAATTTTAAGTTTATAATTTTTCTGACTGAAACAACCTCTGAAGTTTTTTTGTATGACTAAATAAGTGAACAAAAAGAGGAGAAAATATAGAAGGAAAAAGGCAAATGCTCTCAGACTCTATCTGCGATATTTTAGCTGAGAACATGAATTGTTATAAAGAATGAAGCATTGGGTATTAATGCTGAAAGGTAGGGCATTGGAAGACAGTCTGAATGCTTTGACAGACTTATTATTTTTTTGTTTCTGTTTATGATAGTCATCTTGCTGAGACCATTTAAAAGCTTTGCTCTTCTGAAAGTAAATTTAAGTGCTCTGGTGTTACTTCTCAGCACAGTGATATGGGTCAATAAATATTTTGCAAGTTAGGGATAGGAAACAACAGTTGAAATATTCTCTCTTAATAACATTAGCACTGAATATCTTAAATGCCAGTATGCCGGGCTCTGGGTGATTCCACTCAGATTCTATTTTTGGGCAGCACTGATAGCTCAGCAAGCCAAAAACAAAGTTCAGTGTTCTTACACATGACCCAAATAATCACATTAACACTAACGATATGAAGGAAAGGAAATGGGAATTAACATTTCTTCCGAGTGTACTCTAAGCTGGGAGCAATACTCAGAGCAACCCTACAAGGTATGTTACTTGTGAGTTATAAGGAGGAAATGAAGGTTTAAAGAAATTTAGTTTTCCCCAAGTCACCCAACCAGAAACCTGCACAGCTGAGTGAATTCAAACATAGGTGCTTTAGTTTAAAACAAATTATCTTTCAATTGCATTTTCATGAAGAGCAATTCAATCATGCAGGTTAGTTCAAAAATCAGAAATCACCCAAAGAAGGAAAGTCACCAGTAGTTTTATATGTATTGATGGGCAAAGGGTTATTAAAGCTATGACTTTGATTTTGGAAATTTGGCATTTCTCTAACAGAAGCCAGAACACAGAAAAATAGCATATGACTATGTCTAGGGCTACGTTCTCAAAGAAGATTTAATAAAATTGGTTAACTGAAATAGCAAGGGCCCATACACATTCCTGAGTAGTTATCTTATTATCCAAAATCTGAATTGAGTAAACCATGAAATGAGTAAATGTTAAATGGAAGCGACTTGTTGGCAAGGAGGGAAGAGTACAGAAGAAGAGTTTGGAGAATATAAACCATGAAAAACTCAGAAGGAGTTTGTATTTTATATCCTTAACCAAATTTACATTTTTATTTGCATGTGGATCTATCCATTTGGTGTTTCTTGCTTTAGTTTTCTTTTTTTTTTTTTAATTTTTCTTCAACTTTTTTTTTTTATTTATTTTTTGGGACAGAGAGAGACAGCATGAACGGGTGAGGGGCAGAGAGAGAGGGAGACACGGAATCGGAAACAGGCTCCAGGCTCTGAGCCATCCGCCCAGAGCCGGACGCGGGGCTCGAACCCACGGACCGCGAGATCGTGACCTGGCTGAAGGTGGACGCTTAACCGACTGCGCCACCCAGGCGCCCCTCAGTTTTCCTATCAAATAAAGACAGCATACTTAAATGCAGGAAGACCTGAAAAATGTTTTCTTGTTTTGCCTTTTCATTCATTCTGCTCATCATCCAATTGCTCTTCATTCCAAACTGAGACTGAATTGTTAAAACCGAGTCTGTTAATATCTTAGACCTACTTTCCTTTTATTTCTAGCCTAGAAAATAGCTTTAATTTAAAATGTGGATGATAATGTCAATAAAAGGGATAAGTACATATATAATGTCACAGAGAAGTTAAACACAAAAATTTACCATGGTGTAAACTGAGCTGGGGATAAATCTATTTGTACATAGTCCACTTGCCTGACAGTTTTGTGCAAATTTCAACCAAGAATAAGAAAGGCTTAGTATAAACAGAAATGTGATCATCTCAATCCCATAAAATATAAACAACCTTTCTGGTTTTACCTGTCCTTCTTCTACACAAATATGGTCTCCAAAAAGTTTCACCAATATTTCCTGGCCTTTTCTTTCCTTTCTGCCTTTGTTCATTGTTTCTTCAAATTTTTATGTAAGTAAACAACTAGTAGCTGTAATATTACTCATATTACTGAGTCAAACTAATTTTTTCATGTATGAATTTATGTTTATCTATTTAACTAGATCAACTCCTTGAGAATTAGAGCCATAAAAAAATTTCTCTAAGGGCTACAGAGTTCTGGTCTCATGGCATGGCACAAAGTAGGCACTTAATAAATATTTCTCCATAGCATGCCATGAAACGATGCATTAATTGTTGAGTTGTTCTAAATTATTCACTCAATTCTACAAATATTTACTGAATATTTATTGTGTTTCAGGAAAGATTAAATGACCTAAAGTCTCAGCACCATTAACTGATTTGTCATTGGTGGTTATGATATTAGTTTAACACAGAAATACTATTAAGCATCAGTTCAGTTGAGGAAGGGAGCTAAAAATTATTGGATGCTCATTGTGCACCAGTCATCAAGTGAAGAACTATATGTGCTTTGGCTCAATGGATGCTCACAGTTCCTAAGATAATTGATATGCCAGACCCTTGCTTTTGGAAAAGGTTTGGAGTTTGCCCAAGCTTGCTTAAGAGTTCTTCCGTAGGTGTTCCAAAGAGGCACTTTCATTCCTTTGCATCCTCTTGAACTGGCTTACTACTATTTTTGCTGCACCCCCCCCCCCCACCTTTAACCTTTGCATAACTTTTGCTTTTCATCAGGTCCTTGCCTTCTGTTTACTCCATAAAATCAAACTCTTTTTTGCTTCCATAGACTGCTTCTTTGAGTTTGGGTCTTCAGGACCCTACTGCCCAATGCTGAGGGGCAGTTCTGTCTACTCTCATGCTCTGGTTTTAAGGGTCAAGTCACAGACTGAGCTCCCTATTTTCCCAGAAATAAGAAGTACACTTAAAATACACATAATAGTCTCTAATTTAGATTAAGAGTTCATCTGTTTGTGACTGACTCCAAATTGGATGTCCTGAAAGGCAGAAAAGGCAGAAAAGTCAGAATGAATTACTTAGCTCTCTGAATGATGCTAGCTGACCCAGCCCAGTGTCCACATCAACCAAGCTTTGTTGTTCATATTTAATACATAATTTAATTTGACAGCCCAGGAAGTATGGGTCATTATCCCCATTTTATGGAGGATGAAACTGAAAAGATTATATAGTACTGTGGTTTTGCAAATTCAGGGATCTGAAAAAGTCTCAGGAAGCACACCTTGAGATTGTCCAAGGTATACTATATTATTATACTACTTTTATGGAGGAGGAAACTGAAGATCAGAGAAAAAATTTGCACAAGGCCACTCAGAGCTGTGATTCACACCCAGCTCTACATGACGCCAAAGCCCAAGCTCTTCTCTGCTACACCACACTACCTTTTAGAGGAATTGACGCTATTAGTAATGCCTTTAGGAATCAATTTGAGACAAAACAAAACAAAACAAAACAAAACAACTCAGAAGATATAGAATAACAAGAAGGAGATCTCCAGTGATACTGGGGTTATGTTGATTTCCTACAAAGTCCTTCTGAGTCCTTCTGAGTCCTTGGAAATTTGGATGGTTCATGATCTTTGACCAAAGAAACAACTTAAAGGTATTGAAGCAATAAATAAATAAATGACAAGTCCCTCTGTGCATCTCTATCTGCAAATTACTAGATGTAGTGAAATTAGACACGAGAGACCATATGGTTACTATATTTTAAGTAGGCGTATGCTTAGCCTTTCACCTTTTTGAGGTTATTTACCATCACATATTGGTAATCAGGCTTTAATAAAAACAACAACAAATATGAAACCAAACCAACAGTACTGCCCTTGAAGTCTTTATTATGATTATTTTGTACAGAAGAAAATTAAGCACTAGAATTCCCATACTACATGTAGACATGTGTTAGCAGTAAAACCCCGATTGCCAAGTCTACATTATTAATTTAATTCAATAAGAGTTATTTGGGGGGACACTCCAAGCGTTATCTGTTGGCAAAATTGGAACAATAAGTATATGCCAAATGAGACATCATGCTTTGAGTAACTGAGTATAGATGGCAACTTAAAGAAACATAAAAAGTAATTATAGATAATTTTCTATTTCTAGATGGTAGTTATAGCAAAATTACTGAGTCTTAGGAGAGTATTCATGAGAACCAATGATTTTATGTTATTCATTAAAACGATCTATTTGCTCACGAACTTTATTTTAAAGGTCATTCATTTCAATGTACTAAAAACTTTCTCCTTAACTACTGGGAAATCTCATAAAATAGAGACCAGATTTTCAAAAATATTCTTATCTGCCATCTTATCTGGCATGAATAGCAACTGTGAGATTTGGGTGATCATTTATTATATTTACATTGGGATAGAGTGATTGACAGGGTTTTATTTTATTTGATTATCTCTCCTCTATTAATTTAGAAAGATAAGGTGAGAGAATGTTTCCAAGTTCAGGTAATGTTTAGCTCAAACAATGAAAAAATAGATGAGCAGAAAAGTAATTGTAAAATCAATATCTTTAAGTACCTTAAACTTAGAATAATGATGCACATGAATCAAATTTAAGAAAAGATTCATCACCTCTCTCAGAAACAAATAATAATAATAACTAGTACAGAGAGATGAATAATTTTAAAGTTGAGACATTAATATATGCTTCTTGGTTTGCACACAGAATAAAAACAATATATTGTGGTATAGTAAAATGGTAAAAAAAAATCAAATAAATGCGATAATTAGGCAGAGAATAATCGTATTGAGAGTTGGCTTCCAACTACATCACTCATTATCTGAGAATCATTAGGCAAATTATTTAATCTGTTTCCTCATCTCTAAAAAATGGAGGAAATAATAGTATCTACATCATTGGACTGCTGTGAGAATTAAGTGAGTTAGTACTCTTAGAACAGTGCCTAGCTTCTAGCAAGTGGCCAATAAATGTTAACCACCATGACTCACATTTTCATTATAAAAAGATATATTTTAAGTATTTATCTGTTAATCTAGCTTTGTGAAGTCACAGGAGTGAAGTAGACATGGTTGTGCTAAGCTGTGAACCCAAAGGAAAGGCCAAAGGCTGAATGAGCCTCCTAGACTGATGACTCAGACACAGCAGTTCAGGTTTCCAGACTGATTCAGTCCTTGGCTTCTCTCCTGACGCTGACAACAAGAATGCCAATTAGTGCCAAGAGTGATGAGTTTTTGTAACATGGGGTGCTGTGCCTTAGGGATTCAAATCAGATCACTTACATGTTGTATAGAACACCAATAGTGATCAACCAAGTTCAGATTCAAACCAATGACATAGAGGTAAAATGCTTCATATCTAGTTACCGTGTTCCTAAACCATCTGCTTCTGAATTCTAAATTCTCAACTCACCCACTGCCAATGGGCTAAACATAGCTAAAGGATTTAAATTATAATTTGATCTGACAACCCAGGTATCAAACGAGCCTTCTTTAGCCAAATAAGTAGAGTGGTGACAAATATCAGAGCAGTATATCCACTCTATGGTATGTGCTTTATGACAAGAAAATAATAATTGAGGGTACTGGTAAATATCTTATTTCTCATCTCATGTAAAAAAGGATGTCAGCATAATATTGGTATTCAACTTAGGCTAACAAAAGAATTATTAAGGCTAAGTGATTTAGACAGGAGGAAGGTAGGGAAGTAAGGAATATCTGAGTTTTTCCATGATTCTGAATTATCTAATAGACTAATGTTGAATGCATAGAAAGATCATGCATAATAAGATAAATCAGATTTAGATATATTTTTTAATAATTTTGTAATGTTTATTTATTTTTGAGAGAGAGAGAAAGAGAGAGAGAGAGACTGACATGGGGCTTGATCTCATGAACCATGACGTTACGACCTGAGTGGAAGTCAAGAGTTAGACGCTTAACCTACTGAGCCACCCAGGTGCCCCCCAAATTTACTTATTTTTAATTGTGGTAACATATACATAACATAAATTTACCATTTTAACCATTTTTAAGTGTATGGTATTAAGTACATTAATTTTGCATAATCATCACCACCTTCCATCTGCAGAACTTTTTTCATCTTGCAAAACTGAAACTCTGTACCCATGAAACAATAACCCCTCATTCCCCTTTACATCTAGCCCTGGCAACCATTTTATTTTTTATTCCTATAAATTTGACCCCTTACAGTTCCAGGTAACCTATTATGAACACGCAAAAATCTTTTTGCGTTTTTAAAGAAAGCTTAGAGGAAATTTTCTTAAATTGTTCATTTCTCATCAGTCTCTGAAGTGTAAGGATTCTGCCTTGAGGGTCTACAGTAGGCTAGTTCTAGGTAGTCTGAGTTTGTAGAGTTGTGAAATGGCTTGTACTTCGGATAGGAGACAGGGGCCTCCAGGCTGTGATGTGATTTATGATTGGATCTTCTACCTTGCCAGTGCCCAGGACAATTCTGCAAACTATGGCAAGAAAGAGTCATTGGCATGCCTTTCATGTCTCACCTCCTTTCATCTTTACACAGTTGTAACCTCTTATTTTGTTTGTTTGTTTGTTTTCTTTGAAAGTTCTAAAGAACAAGACCCAGTAAGATTATTTCAGGGCAGCACAATTTACATATCACAAGGGGATTTTTATTTGTGATAAAATACTGCTGGCTATATTTTTATAGCATGGTTTTGTCAAGAGTTGAAAGGCACTTTATAATATGTGAGAGCAAACACAGTGAACTACAGCAAAGCTAAAAGCAGTTTCCTAATTCTTTTAAATACAAGGAGGAATTAAAAAGTATTGTGAGGACACCTGGGTGGCTCAGTCAGTTAAGTGTCCAACCTTTGATTTCGGCTCAGGTCATAATCTCATGGTTCATGGGATCAAGCCCCACATGGGGCTCTGTGCTCATAGCGGAAAGCCTGCTTGGGGTTCTCTTTGCCCCTCCCAGGCTGGTACACGCACGTGCACGCTCCCTCTCTCTCTCTCTCAAAATAAGTAAATAAATTTAAAAAAAAGTCTCATATCCCCCACTTTCAATCCAATGTAAATTTAATTTAAAAAATGTTGTGGATCTCTCGAGTGATAATAAATGTAATTTTTAATGTATTGACTTAGACAATACATATCAAGAAGCAACCATTAATTTAATACTTATTTCCAACAAATTTATGTTTTATTAATTGTAATACTATCTAGTAAATTATATGTTTATTCTGTTTTCAGACAGAATGTACAAATGTACACATGGATTTGTGGACCAATTATAATTGCTCCATGGCTGTCTGGGGGTCTTAACCACAAGCTGTAAATCACTGACCTAAGAAAAAAAGCGGGTTCTAACTCCATCTCTCTCTCTCTAGCTATATGACCTTGAGCAAATCATTCTATAGGCTTCAGTTAATTCATCTTTTCAGTTACTGAAAAGTGAAGAAGATGTTTTGTTTATTTCAGGAGTTTACAAATATACATGTAAAGTATTTACATTCTAAATGTGAGATAAAAACAAAAACCTTTGAAAGTGATATATAAATATGATAGAATTTTATATTACAGGAAACACATGGAGGTATCAGCAGAGCACCTCAAACACTCCGAAAATAAAAATAGAAAATCAGCATACAATGACTAATGCATGTAAATTTAGACACTTTAAGAACAACTATCATTCCAATATAGTTCTAAGGATGTTCATGAAGAACTGTTTGTAACAGCAAAAAAATTAAAGGCAGCATACTTTTTAAAATGTTTTTATTTATTTTTGAGAGAGACAGGGAGTGAGTAGGGGAGGGGCAGAGAGCCAGAGACACACACGGAATTGGAAGCAGGCTCCAGATTTTGAACTGTTAGCACAGAGCCTGATGTGGGGCTTGAACTGGTGAACTGCTAGATCATAACCTGAGCTGAAGTTGGATATTTAACCTACTGAGCCGCCCAGGTGCCCCCAAAGCATACATTTTTTAACATAGAAAGATAATTATGATATGTAAAATGTAACAAAAAAAGCAGTCTTCAAAACAGTGTTTATAATATGACTCTTATTTTGTAAAATTCTGAAGTAAAATATTCCAAAATGTTAAATGGTTATATTTAGGTAGTGGAATTATGGAAGGTTTTTCTCTCCTATTTTTTCTCAGCTGTACTTTTTAAATACTTCTAATAAGAATGTGTTATATTTATAAAGAGAAAAATAGTAAAAGTATCCCTTAAAGGCAAAAAAAAACCCAAAAACCCAAAACAAAACAAAACACCAGGAACAAAAACAAAAAAAATTCCAAGGACACCAGAAGAAAAAAAGAGCAAAATTTGGCTATAGCCTAATTGGTGTTATGCATCTATCAAAAATATGTGTGAATATAAATATAAATACATGTCTACATTTTATCTGTATTTACATCTACATCTATATCTATATCTGAGGAAGTGATCAGAGTGACAAGTAAGAAAGGGAAATCAAAGAAGAAACAATCAGCAGTGTTCAGTCAAGAGAGAGCCCTGTCTGTTCCTGACAGCGGTGCTGGGAGCCCCAGGCCAAAGCTGCCAGATGCTGTGGCCAATTACCTGCTTTGTTCCAATCCATGCTCCTGCAGCAGCATTCTGATTTAAATTTATTATTTTTTTAAAATAGATTTCTGTCTTTAATTTTTTATTTTTTTTTTTAACATTTATTTATTTTTGAGAGACAGAATGAGACAGAGCGTGAGCGGGGGAGGCTCCAGGTTCTGAGCAAGCGGTCAGCACAGAGCCCTATGCGGGGCTTGAACCCATGAACCGTGAGATCATGACCTGAGCCAAAGTCGAACACTTAGCCGACCGAGCCACCCAGACACCCCTAATAGATTTTCTTCTAGAGAAAAAAGTTGATAGGAGAATATAACATTTGGTTTGCTCTAAAGCCATCTTTCTTGTTGTAAATTAACAAATTGGAATGTTGGATGCTGTATTACTTTTGTGGGAGTTTGGTTAATGTAAGTACTTTGCTAAAGGACTGGATTGCTGTAAGAAATTTTGAAAAACAAATTAGGTTTCTGAGTTTGGACAGTTGAAGGCCAGGTAATAGAACCTAGTGATTTTATCAAGGTAATTACAAGCCATAAGATCTTAGGACAACTAAATGGACTTCCCTAAGAAGCAATCTTATAATTCAGTGTGTGACCTTTAGCATGAAATAAATACAGGGCAGAGTGTCTTGGAGACCTTGCCATAAGATATTTCCACAGTATGAACAATGGGGATGGCATTTTAGCTGTGATCCAACATATCATTCTCAGTCTGGAGTCGTAGATAAATTGAGAATCAGAGAAAGTAAGTCAGTTATCCAAGACTGAAGTTGGTATCAGCCTAAACTTGGAATTATAATTGGTGCCTCCTAGTCCAGCATATGAAACTGTTTTCCACAGCCTTTATGAAATAATATCATAGCTGTAAAATGCTCACATCCATGACTGTATCTTCCTTCTTTGTTTTAAGAAGCATTTATTGAGTAACTAGTATGTTTAAAGCACTCTGCTAGGTTAAGATTTTCTTCAAATCTGCTCTGTATGTTTTATAGTATGAGCAAATGTTTGACATTGAAAGTAGGGTAGAGGAAAATATGGCTATTTACTAAGAATCTAATACCTGCCAGGCAGTGTTCTAGACACACTACATCTTACTTCATTTATTATTTACTATTATTTATTATTTAGACGTGTACCATCTAATGATATCTTGAAGTGTTGCGCTTCACCCCATCAGGTCATATCCAAGATTATCTTGAAATAAAAATGATCCTTACTGAAAAGCATTTATTAATCACATAATTACATATAGCACTGAAGTGCCACTATAACTGAATAATCTTAGAGTAATGGGCTGTAAACGCTCACTCTCAATGGAGGCTGGAGGCAATGACAGTTCTCCTTTAGGATGAACCAATGGTTAATACTCCCAGTGGAAAAGAGTTCTTTTCTTTGTAGCTACACATTTAAACATTACCCCTCACCCTCCCAAAAAGCTTACAGAAGACTACATACTGTATGATTACATCTAAATGAAATGTCCAGAACAGGCAACTCTATAGAAACAGAAAGTAGATCCATGGTTGCCTAGAGCTGTGGCAGAAGCAAGTGTTGGTTGAAAAAAGGAGTGGCTGTTTTTGGGTATGAGTTTGTTTTTGTTTTTGTTTTTGTGGCAGGGGGTGATGAAATGTTCTAAAACTGTGGCAATGATTGTAAAATTCTGTAAATAATCTAAAGACGACTGAACTGTACTCTTTAAATAGGTTCATTGTGTGGTATGTAAATTATATTTCAATACAGTTGTAATTTTTCAGTAGTTCTGAATTTCTGCTGTCCAATTGCATTCAATCCTTTCAGATCAACCCTGTGAGACACCCTTTTAATAGCATAGGAATTTTTACCATTAATGATTGTAACTTCAAAAAGCAATAGGTAAATATAAAAATGAAATCTCCAGAAAACAGGAACTCACAGAAACCATGGAGAATGATAGATGAATACCCCCACTGGGAATAACATATGTGCATGGTAAAATAAATCACTGATCTCTTCTTACGAAATAATAACACTGAGAAAATCCTGGCCCCCCTCCAGGATTCTGTTGTCTGCCCTCAGCCAGCTCAACCACTCTGTGCTTCATCTATGAAAAATGCACAGTGTTGCTCACTGAGTCCTATTTGTGTTATCTCTGATCTTTCCTTTTTGGTTCTATAGTATCTCATCCATTTTTTATGCCACTTGGGGGTACCTTTTCCTTACTCCTCTTCCACATGGTTTTACAATTTTTTTTAGGACAGACTCCTCCCTTTACTCCAACACCTAAAAACAAAACAAAACAAAACAAAACACAACAAAACAAAACAAAACAAAACACAGAACAGCATCTACATGCCCTAGAGAGCCTCAATTCAACAAGGTAAAAAGGGGTGGTTCAGTTGAATACCTCGTGTGAGGATGGATATAAGAATACTCTTATTGCTCTATTAATCATTAGATTCCTGGAGGCACCTCTTTACTAGGCAATATTAAAGCTTTCAATTGACTGGATATCCCCTTTAGGAAGTCTCTTGCTTTACCTCCCAAGGTGAGTTCCAAAGAAGGGCCTTACCTCACACAAACTGCAGTGGAGTTCCATGGGCTAAGGAGGGTTCCCCCAGGGCTCCCGGCCCTTCACTTCACTTATTGAGGGCAGGGCAAGCTGCTGTGGCTTTCCCTTCCTGGGCTTGCCCATTCTGCTAATTTTAGGCTGCTTCCTCATGCGGCTGCCATGGGTATCAGAGCATGTGGCTCCCCTTGGAGAAGCTATTTTCTTCTATGAGCCTCACTTGTTTGTTTCCAACTTCTCTCCCTTCTTCTCCACCTTTCCACCTCTGTGAAGTTGAGCTATTTCATAGTAATAAATAAGACATCTTTCAGAATTATGCTTACTTTAATCTGAATTTATTTCTGAATCCAAGGGAACAAGGAAAACTTTTTTATATTGGATTAATTGTACCTTCCAGTAGCCAGATACGAAATCCTTTTTATATAAAAAATATTTCCTGAGTTTTTACTGTGGATAAGATGTTGCATTAGGGATGGGTGAAACAGGTGAAGGGGATTAAGAGTACATTCACTTTGGGGCACCTGGGTGGCTCAGTCCATTAAGCATCCAAATTCGGCTTAAGTCATGATCCTGTGGTTTGTGGGTTTGAACCCCATGTCGGGCTCTGTGCTGACAGCTCAGAGCCTGGAGCCTGCTTCAGATTCTGTGTCTCCCTCTCTCTCTGCCCCTCCCCCTCTCATGCTCTGTCTCAAAAATCAACTTTAAAAAAATGTATTAAAAAAAAAGGGTACACTTACCTTGATGAGCACGGAGTAATGTATAGAACTATTGAGTCACATCTGAAACTAATATAACACTGTATATTGTACTGGAATTAAAAATTTTTAAATGTAATTATTAAAAAAAGAGGTTGCCCTAGATCATAGAGATACAATAATAAGCCAAAGCAGATGTGTATTTCACTAATGTAATCTTGATAACAGAGACTTATCAAACTTCTACTGTATTCTGTGCTGTTAAGGCCTAGGAATACAAAAATTGGTAAGATAGAGCCCCTGTCTTCAAAGAACTTACAAGATATTTCAATACACATAAAGATTCAAAGAGGCAGGGCTTATAAATTCCTGTTGAGACTTGTTTTGATGCAATCAATGGTTTCACTCATTCAGTTAATCAGTAAAACTGGACTTCAGATTATTCTATGAATATACTACTCTGCTAGGCACTGGAAGAAATATAAACAAAGTACAATGCAGGTCCCTCCCTTAGAAAGATTACAATCTAAACAAGGAACAACTGCTCAATTAACAAATATTTAATGGATATTTATTATATACATGTTCTATCTTCTCCACTGAGGGTTTCTTAAATATCTTTCTTCCCTGGAGACACAGTTTTGAAAGATTTTGTACAACAACATTTTTCTAACAATTTATTTCTCATATTTTATTATTCAAAGATAAAAATTATGCCAATTAGAGCTTCTGACAAATATGAAACAATTTATATTCATTTACTCTTCAGAATACAAGGATGAAAAGATCCAAGTTCCTGACCTTGTGAGCTAGCAGTCTAGTGAGGGAGAAGGCAGGCAATTGATAATGCTGTTAAGTGGCAAGTTCTATAACACAGGATGGCATCAGAGAGGATGGGGTTCTCCCAACTGTCACAGACAGGGCAAGTCTTCAAAAGGAAAGTACTGCTTGAGCTGAGTCTTGAAAAATGTTAATATCACTAGGTTAAAGAAATAACATGAAAATGTGGGATGGTATGAGAAAGAACTTATTTATTTTGAGAGAAAGAGAGAGCGAGCGAGTGAGTGAGCAGGAGTGGGGCAGAGAGAGAAAGGGAGAGATAGAGAGAATCTCAAGCAGGGACGTGGGGCTTGAACTCACGAACCTCGAGATCATGACCTGAGCTGAAATCGAGTTGGACGCTTAACTGCCTGAGCCACCAGGCACCCCTAAGAGAGAATTTTTCAGAGCTCGTAAAATAAAGATAAGGTATGATTTGGAGGATGTGGTTGGTATGAGGTTGCAGAGGAGGTTAAGATTATATAAGGTGTTAAATACCTAGATGATAAAAAATTTTAAGGAGATATGATCAAATTTGCATTTTAGAAATACCACGCCAGTGGTTGTGTGGATGGGCCAAAGAGCCCACAGTCTATGGCAGAAGTCCAAGTCTAGGCTGGATAGTTGGAACTGAGGTGCTGGTAGGAGGGATGAAAGTTTAAATAATTATGGCCACAAGGCAACTATGTCTTCGTATTTATTGGTATAATCAAACAAATTGCATATTAACATAAAGAATATAAACATGCAAGTGTAGTAGACAAGATGGATATGCTAAGCAGTATCTCAAGGCTCTCCTTTATACCCCACAAAACATTTTGCTATTCTATGGAGCCAGAAGGGTTGAAGAACCTGGAGAAGCCAATTCTAGGTGGTCAAAACACATATGATGACTATTAGTATAACAACATATCTGAATACATTCAAGTTGGCAAGATGTTTTGAGGTAACAGAGGTGTTAATTAATCTTACTGTGGTAATCATTTCACAATACACATGTATATCAAACCATCACATTGTACACCTTAAACTTACACAATGTTATATGCCAATTCTATTTTAATAACACTGGAAAAAAGATTTTTATTCAGTTTGAACAGAAGAAGACTGAACATATCTATTATTTATTCACATTTGTGGATAGTTCACCCTGTAGTTTTATGATCTGGGTATGTCTTCTATGTGAACTTTAAGCTCCCCAATACTTGGAAAGAGGTCCTTAGCACCCTGGTAAGTAAAAATAGGTTACAAAGCTCCAAGATCCATTAAATAAACTTACATCGACCTCTGTGAGTGTACAATATACTTTGGAGTAGGGAAGAATATCAGAATAATGTTTGATAAAATGTTAGCCACGTGTATCTCCTAAGGTGGTATTTCTGATGATTATTCTTTGTACCTTACTTGTTTGAATTATTAACAATAAGCATTAATATTTTAAAATAAACCTATTTTATGAGAATTTTTCATACTAAACAAATTTAAATTATAAACAGAAGAGTTTTTAGGTTAAATAAAATAAACCATCTTACCCAGTCTATTTGTAACTAAGTTAGAGAAGGATGGTAAAATATTTCACCCTTACCATAGATTAATTTAGTGTGCAAGTAGATTCTCTGATGATGCAGTACCTTAAATTTTATTATTTTTTTAGAGAGAGAGTGGGGGAAAGGAGCTGAGGGAGAGAGAGAGAATCTTAAGCAGGCTCCACACTCAGTGTGGTGCCTGACACAGGGCTTGATCTCCATGACCCTGGGATCATAACCTGAGCTCAAATCAAGAGTCAGATGCTTAACTGACTGAGCTACCCAGAAGCCCCATTAAATTTTAAAAAAAGATGTTTTCCACATTAAGAACAATTTTAACATTCACCATTCCACAGGATTTCTATTTTATTGTCAACACTATCAGAACTTGAGAATGGGAGCAGTTTGAAACTGAACAGATGAGGTTGTTATTTGCTAAAAGTGAACAGCACACAACACTTCAACTTTTAATATCCCTGTGTTTACAAAGGGTAATTTCTTTCTTTTTTTAAAAGTAAAACAGCAGCTTGAACTGCATGACATTCTTCTTGGACAAACATTTCTGTCATTTTAATGTGGTTAAACTGTATTTAGGCAATGTGGAGGTGGCAACTATAATTTGTCTTCTAGGAACACTCTGTCCTTCCTTGTCACTATGCTCAACTGTTCCTTCAGGCTGTAAGATCTTACATTGAGACTATAATAATAACATTTTCAAACCCTAATGAAAATCTGTCCATAAAAATGTCTGTTTTAATTATTTCTGATCCCAGCTATGACAATCTTTTTATTTTTCCAAAGAGAAAGCATGAGTAGCACTACACATTTTTAAAAAAATTTGCAGTCAATAAGTATAAAAATTACAGTATGATGAAGGCAACCATCAGTTGGTTCTAGAGTATATGAGTTGTATGTGTGTGTTGAGAGGGAGTTTATCTATCTATCTATCTATCTATCTATCATCTATCTATCTACCTTTGTTTTTTTGAGAGGGAGTTTAAAAAGCTTTTTCCATCTCCTTAATTTTGCAGTCCTCTGTGCTGCCTTCAGAAGATTTCTAATGCTTAATTAAGAATCTGAAATATGTTATCAGTTCCCCTTATAAAAAGTGAAAATCGATTAAGATACATAGCAAGGCTGTTTCTTTTATACCATTACTTTGAAAGTTATTAATAAAAGATTCAATAGATGAAGATAATGATGCGGTAGCTAATTTCTGTTCAAAGAAGTAGTACTGTTAATTTGACAAAGACCTGTAGGTATAATTAATTTTAGCTCTGATCCTGTTTGAGGGCAGTAAGACATGTCACTTAAAAATATATACTTATAAAAAATATATATGCATAGTTATGTATATATGTATGTATCCATACGTGTGTGTATATATATATCTATATATATATAATCTTGCCCTTTGACTTGATGGTTATATTAATGATTTAGGTGGTGTGGGACCTAGGACAAGGAACAAAATAAAGCAAATTTCCAAGATTTCATATTTCTAACAGCTAAATTAGAACTTTCCAGCCTCCAATATCTTTATAACAGTCTCTGAAATCAGTAGCAACAAAATAATTCTATTTGCTACCCAAAAGTTTGACTGTTAAGCTGAGTTGAGATTCTTCTCTTTATTGCTACTTTTTTTTTTTTTTTTTTTTTGAGAGACAGAGTACAAGCAGGGGAGGGCAAAGAGACAGGGAGACATAGAATTGGAAGCAGGCTCTAGGCTGAGCTGTCAGTAGAGAGCCTGGCATGGGGCTCAAACCCATGAATTGTGATATCATGACCTGAGCCAAAGTCAGACGCCTAAGTGAAGGAGACACACAGGTGCCCCAATAGTTTGTTTGTTTTTTTTTTTAAAGAAAACACAGACTTAAAAAATTCATATAAGTATAGATCCCATACTTCATATTATATTGCTTTGGTAGTGTTCATTATTAATTGGACTGAGAGAATCCTCATCTCATGATTGCTGTGGGATAAAATTAATTTTAAAGCATATAGTTTATCACACAGTTAAGATTTTGTTTAACAGTTTTTATTCTTTGCTGTCACAGACACACAAAATAAAACCCCAGGGTGTTTTGAGCACTTTCTCTGTTTAGAAAGTGTGGTAACTGGAGCACTTACACTGTAATTTCAAAGGCATGGACACATCCCCACATACTGGTCAAGGACCACATTACATGTGATTTTTTCAGGCTTATGCCTATTTGAATGTCAGCTGAATTCCTGTAATTGGGGGATGGGAAGCAAACACAAATAAATTATAGGGAGTTACAAAAAGAAAGCATTTAAAAATGTTTCAGATATTCATAATATGAACATTACTATCATTTGACACTGCAACACTGTGAAAGAAATTAAAGAATGGGATGCCTCAGTGGCTCAGTCAGCTAAGCATCCGATTTTGGCTTGAGTCATGACCTCACAGTTCATGAGTTCGAGCCCCGCGTCGGGCTCTGTGCTGACAGCTCAGAGCCTGGAGCCTGCTTCAGATTCTGTGTCTCCTTCTCTCTCTGCCCTTCCCCAACTCATGCTCTGTCTCTCTGAAAAATAAATAAACATTGAAAAAAAAAAAAAAAGAAATTCAAGCCAGAATGTACATTTGGAGAAGGAAAGGATGTTAGCATAATTGTGAGGACAGTTGAGAAAGATTCTATAATAAATATTCAAAATTATTCTTTATGTTATAGATTAAATGGCATATATCATTACATATATTATCAATTAAATTGTTTTGCTTGCATGTATTAAAAAGGAAGGCCAAATTTTCTTCTGTGATTTCTCATTTATGTGGCAGAAGAGAGTTTTTCTATCTCACTCACTTTGGGCTAGGCCAATAAACACCTAAGATAACAGAAGGACTTTTTTTTTTTAAGTTTATTTATTTATTTTGAGGAAAGGAGGGGCAGAGAGAGGAGGAGAAAGAGAATCCCAAGTAGGCTCCACTTTGTCAGGGCAGAGCCTAATGTGGGGCTCGATTCCACGAACTGTGAGATCATGACCTGAGCTGAGATCAAGAGTTGGGTGCTTAACCAACTGAGACACCCAGGTGCCCCAACAGAAGGACTTTTTACAATGCAATTCAAAAGAAAAAAAAAACTGTTATGGGATGAATTATGTTCCCCCAAATTCATATGCTGAAGTCCTAACCCCCAGTACCTCAGAATATGACTATATTTGGAGATACGGCTTAAAGAAGTAATTAAAGTAAACTGAGGTTAAGTGGGTGAGCCCCAACCCAATATGACCAGTGTCTTTATAAGGAGACTAAGACACAGAGAACACATGGACCAAGGAATGTGATCACCCAGGGAGAAGGGGGCAATATGCAAACCAAGGAGACAGGCCTTTCAGAAGTAACCAAACCTGCCAACACCTTGATGTCTAACTTCTAGCCTCCAGAATTTAGAGAAAATAATTTTCTGTTGTTTATGCCACCAGTCTGTGATATTTTGTTATGGCAACCCTACGAAATGAATACAGAAACACACTCTTGGTTTTTCAAACTTAAGGTCAGAACACTTAATTTCTCCTAGTTAAAGTGTGTCTTCCCTCTTCGCTCACCAGTCATTCTCATTTGTAAATGTCCTCAAGTCAGAAAACTACCAGTGAGCAGCCCACCATTCCTCCCATTCTGTGATCCCCTACAAACCATCCATCACAACCCTGTTAGTCCTATCTCCAAAGTATGTTTTGAAACTGTCTTCTTCACTTTATCTCCATCACAACTTAGTCCCCACCACTATTATCTCTCATTTGGATTATTGCAAAAGCCTCCTAAATAACTTCCTCCATTTTACCCTCCTCTACTTCAGCAATCCTGTCCAGCCCAGCAGCAAAGGAATCTTTTTAACACTTATAATTGATGCCCCCTCTCCTGCCTTAAACCCTTAGTGCAGTAATTGCACTAAAACTCCTTAATATGACCTACTTGATCTAGCCTCTGACTGCTTATCACCAAACACCTAGCTGGGTTCCTGAGCTCCACCTACACTAATTTTCATTCAATTTCTGGAAAATGCCAAGTTCTTTCCTGCCTCAAGGGCTCCACTTTGCTCCTCTCTTCACAAGGCTTGATCCTTCTCTGTTTTCACATTTACTTATTTATTTAAATTTATTTTTGGAAGGGGTGGGAGAGAGAGAGAGAGAGAGAGAGAGAGAGAGAGAGAGAGAGAGAGAATCTCAAGCAGGCTCTGTGCTGAGTGTTCTGTCAGTGTGGAGCCCGACTTAGGGCTTGATCTCACGAACCATGAGATCACGACCTGAGCCAAAACCAAGAGTCAGACACTTAACGAACTGAGCCATCCAGGCACTCGTTTTCAGTTTAAAAAGTTTTTTTTAAATGTTTTATTTTATATTTGAGAGAGAGAGAGAGAGAGAGAGCACAAGCAGGGGAAGGGCAGAGAGATGGAGACAGAATCTGAAGCAGGCTCCAGGTTCTGAGCTGTCAACACAGAGCCCGACACGGAACTCGAACTCATGAACTGTGAGATCATGACCTGAGATGAAGTCAGACACTTAATCTACTGAGCCACCCAGGAGCCCCCTGTTTTCAGTTTTAATAGCAACTCCTCCACTGAGACCTTCATTGTCTATTCTATTTCAATGGCTTACTCTATTCTCCATTTCTACTTCTTGTTTCTTTCCTTAGTATTTATTACAGTTTGAAATACTTTCATTTGGTGCCTAACTTTTTTGTTTGTTTTGAGAGATGGGGGGTAGGGGCAGAGGGAGAGGAAGAGGGAGTGAGGGAAGGAGAGGGGGAGAGAGAGAAAGAGTGAGAATCTTAAGCACACTCTATACCCAGTGTGGAGCTGGATGTGGGGCTCAATCTCATGATCTTGGGATCGTGACCTGAGCCAAAATCAAGAATTGGATGCTTAACTAACTGGGCCAAGCAGGTACCCTGACCTAATTGTTTTCTTGTTGTTAAGATTTTTTTAAAATGTTAATTTTATTTTTGAGAGAGAGAGAGAGAGCGCAGGGAAGAGGCAGAGAGAACGGGACCCAGAGAACCTTAAGTGGGCTTTGTGCTGACAGCAGAAAGCCCGATGCAGGGCTCGAACTCATGAACCGTGAGATCATGACCTGAGCTGAAGTAGGATGCTTAACCGACTGAGTTACCCAGGCGCCCCTAATTGTATGTATGTATGTGTATATATATAATATATATGTGTATGCATATATACATATATATATACATAGTTATATACATATATATAGTATATATATAGTATAGTACATATATATATAGTATATATAGTATATATATATAGTATATAACTATATATATAACTAGAAGTGGGAAGGCAGCACAGAGTAGGTATTCAGTAAAGGTCTGTTGAAGAATTGTACAGAAGATTTGGCTGCCTTGTTTACATTTCAGGCTGGAGCCATAATGCTAGATCAAAGACCAAGGAGAAGAGATAACTATTGAGCCCATAAGACAGGGGATGAAAGGGCAGAACTCTCCAGAAGAAGGGATTCACCGAGGGACTCAAGTAAACGTGGGCATACAACTACTTGATTGAAGACTCTAAACTTGGAATGCAGGAGGGGGTAAAATGACTGGAGGAGGCTTTTCCAGTTGTCCACTCAAGGCAGAATCAATCTATGACTTGGTGGTTATTGGTGACAAATTCTTTCAATGTTAACAATAAAAAGATTAATCTTGCCACACATTCCATTTCTCCAATTGTGGAACTTAGGTTGTTTTTAATTTCTGCTATTAGAAATCACATTACACTAAAAATCTTTGTTCATAATTCTATTTGCTGCCTCTTTGTTTTTATCTATCTCTCCTATTAGAATTTAGTAGGTGCTAAATAAAGATTTGTTGAATGCATCTTGTATGTCCTTAGGCCAGAGTCCAGGAGTGAAATAATTCAGGTAAATAGTGCAATGTCTCATAACAAATATTGTTAACTTTTGTTGAGTGAAATTTATTGGCTTCTTTAAAAAAATTTTATTAAAAATTTTTAAAATATTTATTTATTTTAAAGAGAGAGACAGAGTGTGAACGAGGGAGAGGCAGAGAGAGAGGGAGATACAGAATCGGAAGCAAACTCTGGGCTCCAAGCTGTCAGCACAGAGCCCGATGCAGGGCTGGAACCCATGAACCATGAGAGCATGACCTGAGCTGAAGTTGGATGCTTAACTCACTGAGCCACCCAGGCACCCCAAAATTTACTGGCTTGTGAAACATTATCGCCAAATTTATTTACAAAAAGGCTGTGATAATTTACAATGCTGTCAGCACCATTAATTAATTAATTCAATACATTTTTTTGAGTATATGCTATAGGCCAGGAACTGTTCAAGATATTTGGAATACAGCACTCAGTAAAACAGACAAAACCCCTGCCTTTGTAGTTTTCATTATAGTGGAGAAGACAGAAGTTATATATCTATCTATTTAATATAGCTGACCTTTGAACAATGCAGGGGTTAGGGATGCTGATCATCAGCAGAGTTGAAAATCTGTGTATAACTTTGACTCCCCTGAAACTTCATTACTAATAGTCTGCTATTGACCTGAAGCCTTACCAATAATATCAACAGCTGATTAACATATATTTTGTATGTTATAGGTATTATATATTGTATTCTTACCAAAAGGTAAGCTAGAAAAAAGAAAATGCTATTTAAAAAGTCATAAAGAAAATACATTTATGGCATTTTACTATAAAAAATTCATATAAGTGGACCCATGCAGTTCAAACCTGTGTTGTTCAAGGTAAGCTGTATATTAGATTGTACACAACTGGTTATCTATTTAAAAAATTTTTTTTAAGTGTTTATTTATTTTTGAGAGAGACAGAGACAGAGTGTGAGTGGGGGAGGGGCAGAGAGAAAGAGAGACTGAATCTTAAGCAGGCTCCAGCTCTGAGCAAGCTGTCAGCACAGAGCCTGATGCAGGGCTCGAACTCACAAACTGCAAGATCATGACCTGAGCCGAAGTCGGACACTTAGCCGACTGAGCCACCCAGGAGCCCCGGTTATCGATTTTAAAATTTATCTGTATATGACATGTAATAACATGTACTATAATAAATATAATATTATACTTTTATATATTATGCAATAAAATATCAGGTAGTGATAACAGAAATGAAATAAAGCAGAAAAAGATTCTAGAGAGTGGTGGGGGTAGTATTATGGATAGGGTGGTGAAGGAAGAGTGGAGAGGTGATGAGTAGAGACGTGAATGAAGGAGGTGAGGTGAGTTCCAGCAAAAGCAGTATTGCTGGATGGAAAGTAGCAAGGGATAGCCTGGGACATAACGAATACCCTTTTAGTGGTCTCTCAACAGTCTGAGCATTATTATTTAAAAAAGAAATTTTTTTTTTTTACATTTATTTTTGAGAGACAGAGTGAGACAAAGTGAGAGTGGGGGAAAGGGCAGAGAGAGAGAGGGAGACACAGGATCAGAAACAGGCTCGAGGCTCCGAGCTGTCAGCCCAGAGCCGACGCGGGGCTGACTGAGCCACCCAGGTGCCCCGCATTATAATTTTTTTTAATGAAAAGAACAGATAAAAAGTATTTTACTTTCTTTCTAAATTAAAATTATATCATTACTGGTGAGAGGAAATGTTTTCTCAAATGTTGTTTTACACCTTGTAGTTCAGGACAGACAATATTAGTAATAATAAAAGCTAAGATTTTGGGGGCCCCTGGATGGCTAGTCGGCTAAACATCCAACTTCGGCTCAGGTCATGATCTCATAGTTCATGGATTTGAGCCCCCCGTCGGGCTCTGTGATGACAGCTCAGAGCCTGGAACCTGCTTTGGATTCTGTGTCTCTCTCTCTCTCTCTCTCTCTCTGCCCCTCCCTGCTTGGGCTCTGTCTCCCTCTCTCTCAAAAATAAACACTAAAAAAATTTTTTTTAAAAAGCTAGTATTGGGGCGCCTGGGTGGCTCGTCGGTTAAGCGTCCAACTTTGGCTCAGGTCATGATCTCAGTCTGTGGGTTCGAGCCCTGCATCGGGCTCTGTGCTGACAGCTCAGAGCCTGAAGCCTGCTTCCGATTCTGTGTCTCCCTCTCTCTCTGGCCCTCCCCTGCTCATGTTCTGTCTCTCTCTGTCACAAAAATAAATAAAAACATTAAAAAAAATTTTTTTTTTAATTAAATAAATAAATAAATAAATAAATAAAAAGCTAGTATTTTCAAAACACTTGCCAGGTACAAGGCACAGTACATGTTATCTTATTAAATCCTCACAACAACCCAGTGAGATATGATTAATATTCCCGATCTATAAAAATTGTGACTGAGAAGTAATTTTCTGTAAAACAGACCATTAATAAATGTCTGGAGGTGTCTTTGGGAGGATAGAAGGATAGAAGTATGAGATGGCCTGTAGCTTCAGGCTATGAATCCAGAGAAACCAGCACTACAGGCCATACTCATTGATCTAATGCTTTTATACAACAAATTTACATTATCCCAATAACTCTCTGAACCTATACTTGTCTTACCTTAAAGATAATCACACGTTGTTTTCTAAGATCTTGCACCACAGTTTCATAGATTTATAAGATTAAAACAAACATCTAGAAATGTTCTTTCCACTTTCTAACAAGCAAGACTTAGCTTTAAAAATATTCCATACAGAGATGCATCCATGTGGCAGAGATAGCTGTCTACCAATTCATGCTTTCTCTTCCATGGTTTACAGAAGTACCTGGGAACTTGGACAGGTATTGTTTCCCAGTCTCCTTGCATCTAGGTGTGTAGTTCTTGCAAATGTTGGTGCAGAAGTGGTACGTGGCACCTCCCCAACAAGCGTTTTAAGAGGCTCTCTGTGCCTCCATCTCTCACTGTTCCTGGAAAATCAGTTTCATCAGTCATTAGGAACACTCATTTGGACTGTTAAAAGATAAAATATACTTCAATTATGCTATGCCACTCAAATTTTACTGTTTATTTGTTGCAGTGTCAAGTACATATCTTAAAGATCCCAGATCTCATAACTTCCCCTTTAATGATATACTGAGACATCAAGTCCTTAAGGTTAAAAGACAACAAAAGTCCTAAAAGGGCAAAGGAGAATAATAAAATAAGAATAGAGTATGTTTTGTTAGTATCCCCACCTCTCCCAATATTGAAATTATGTTTGAGTATTTTGTCATTTTTATACTTGTTTCTATAACATACTATGTTGGGTTGAACTGGATCCTCCAAAGAGATATGGTTAAATCCTAAATTCCAGTATCTGAAAATGTGACCTTATCTGGAAAGAGGGTCTTTGCAGATGTAATCCAGTTAAAAATAGGTCATAATGGATCAGGGTGGGCCTTAACCCAATGAATGGTGTCCTTATAAGAGGGAAATTTGGACACAGACACACCAGGAAGAACACCATGGTGTTGGCAGAGATGGAGACGGACATTAGAGTGATGCATCTATAAACCAAGAAATACCAAGGATTGTCAGCAACCCCCAGAAGCTAAAAATGTATGGAAAACATTCTCCTTTGAGACATCAAGGGAGAACTAATCCTGCTGCCACACTAATTTCTAACTTCTGGGCTCTGTAACTGTGAGACAATAAATTTGTTGTTTTAAGCCATCCAATTGATATTTTATTGTGGCAGCCCTAAGAAAATAACGCACATACATATTCTAGCACAGGCATTTCCTAATCTAAAATAGATATTTCAATGACATAAAGAAATGTGGCTTATTGTGGAATTCTTCCTGAGTTTTCAACATTCACGCCAAACTCACAGGTCTAGCAAAGTCCAACAAAATTTCAAGAGTGCCTTGTTTCAAGTTTTCCTCCTTTTTAAGAGGTTGTTATGAGCTGCCCTAGGAAAGCCAGACTTCGTTTGTATGAAGCAGGGACTCTCGTCACATGCACTGCTGAATTTTCTCTGAATGGAAGCCCTTCTCTGTAAGTTTATCTTTCAGGGAGAGCGCAGAAAAGTGCAGCCATCACTTCACTAGGAGACCGAACTGGTGTTGCTGATATTTAATTCCTCAGACTAACTAGCTCCGGTTGAGGGTAAGGGTAAAATAAAAGGCTTCACCCGCCTTTATATTTGTATAGGTGATGTTTATCGGTTACTTTAAATTCTCCTTGGAAAAAAGGTAGAATGAAATAATAGACTGGAACCTAGGAGCAGAAAGACAACCAAACCAACAAAGGAAGAGATTTTCTTCACTAAAAGGCCCTTCTGAGCGCAGAAGCGTTCTTACAAGACACTCCAATCACCCCAACTCGCCTTCGCAAACTCCCAACTTCTGTAGTTGGCATTTTCCTCTTAAAGCAACGCAAAACAGCACACTGCGCAAGCGCCAGGGTCGAGATGCCCTGGGAGAATTCCAGCGCAGGCGCGCGGGCCGGGAAGTGTGAGGGATCGCGCGCGTGCTCCATGGCTCACTTCCGGCCTGCCCCTCCCCTCCCCCCTCCCCGCGAGCTACCTTCCCCCTCTCCCTTCTCCTCCCCAGTCTCTTCCCCAACTCTCCCCACCCCTCGCGCTCTCCGCCCCGCTTGCCTCCTGTCCTTCCCCGCCCGCTCCATCCGGGTCGCTGACGGCTGTCTCTGAACTGGACAGCGGTGGCTGCTGCTTTTCTCTGAGGTACCGGGTAAAGTTTCACAGGAGCTGGGGAAGAGAGCAGCGGACAGTACCGACGCCGGAGGAGCTCTGGTGTTCGCAGCCGCTGGCTGAAGGAGGAGGGTCCAGGAGCTGGAGACCTGCCTTAGCTGCCGCGATTGCCTCGCTTTCTGGGGTGGCGCCGCCCCCCGTCGCCCTGGGCTTCCCCTGCCTTGAGGGGCTGGGTGAGTCGTTGCCCCGGTGGATTCGGGGGCGTGTGACGGCGTTAGGGAGGGGGCTGGCTGGGCTGGGCGGATACAGGCCGGCCTGGCGCTGGCTGCTTTCTCAGCGCTTCCTTAGGGTGGGGGGCGGGGGACGAGGACTGTGTCGGTGCTCTCTGGCCGGCGGGCTGGAATGTCGCACCTCCCTGGGCTAGGGCCTCCCTCGGACTGAGGGCCGCCCAAGTGCGGAGCCTCGTCGGCTGGCCTCTGCGGCTGCTGCGAGCGGGAGATTGCCGTAGTTGAATGGTCGGCCCGCGGGGTTGGGTGTGTGCAGTCGATTTCGCTCTCCTGGTTCCCATGAGCTGAGGCTGAGTGCCTGTTCAGGGAATGATGGGAGTAAAGTGCTTCTCATTTCCCTACCTGTTGCTGGCGAGAGGACGCCTTTTCCATTCCTTCTGCCTTTTTAAAAGAAAAGGATGGTTAAACCTTGTGCGCTGAATTTGGAGGTATTTTTCTGTCCTCTATTCTTAAAAAAAAAAAAAAATACGGTTAGACAATGCAGAACTCTCGGGAACCATCGAGTTCCGATGTCCCAAAAGAATGAAATCAAACTTCTCTGAATGGATAGGTCATGGAATGGACAGCTTTGGCAACTGCTAGCCCGAACGTAGGAAAGTTGGGTTTTGAAACTTCTCAGGTTCTGTGTAAGGAATGTGGGTGACAACAACGGGAATAGGCTGACTTCCTGTAATTGTGTGATTTAGTAACGCGATGTGTTTAAAAATCTGTGTGGGTTTAGATGAAGTGGGCTCTTTGATATCCGTGTCTTTTCCAGTGTACTGGAAAGTTCTACAGATTTCGCCACCAGACTATCAATGTCCCAGCCCCCATTTCTGTTCTTGAAAAATCTTCAGTGCTAGGGTTATTTGCAATTTCCCCCCCCCCCCCCCCCATTTTCAAATACTTGTCTCAGAGGTATATAGATAGATACAGATTTCCCCGGGGAAATATTTTTCAATCAGGATTACCACTTATAATAGAAAATGTTGAATTTGGGAGACCATCTTTATACTTAAACTGCATATTTTCTTTTGTATGTGGTTATGTGCGTGGATTTAGTTTTAAATTTAAGTAAGTGATGAGGTCACAGGCGATTGTCTTAAGATTGAGGTTTGACGGGAGAGAACCATACTTTTCTGGAAGGCCTTTTATTTCAGTAATTAGATCATTTAAATTCTGGGGGATTTAAAGTTTACATAATTGGTTTTATTTTGATTACAAGTAAGAACTTAAGTTGTCTGTTGATGTAGAGGTAGGTATTAAAAGGTTTTTTGAGGGAGATTGAAAGGTTTTATGTTTGTGTAACTGGCAAAATTTTTCACTGTATATATACTTGATTTTGCCGGTTTTATTTCTTGCTCAGGATAAAATTATTTAAAGTGAAGCTAAAATGAATTTCATTAAGGTACTTAATATTTTTGTTAGTCTATCACAAGGTAGCAAAAAGTCAAAACTAGTCCACATGTTTTAAATTTTGCAAAGAATCATGGAGAGTAAACCATTTTCTGCAAATGTTAATGTATGACATATTTTTAAAAATACAACTGATTGGTTTTTGAAACTGGATAGTCCTTAATGTAGCATATTATAAAATAGATTCCATGTTTACTATATAGTGATTATTGTAGCCTAGCACTTTAAAGAGCAATTAAACATGTTTCCTTTGAAGTCATATTAACTTTTTTTGTATTTCCTCAGACATAGGGATACCTCCAACTTTCCAGTGTTTCAGAGGAAATTTTATATTGAAACTGGAAGACCAAAAGAATTACAAATATGTTGTGCTGGGGAAATGCATCTTTTGGACAGCTAGGGTTAGGTGGAATTGATGAAGAAATTGTACTAGAGCCCAGAAAAAGTGACTTTTTTATAAATAAAAAGGTCCGAGATGTGGGATGTGGACTCAGACATACTGTATTTGTTCTGGATGATGGAACAGTGTACACGTGTGGATGTAATGATCTAGGACAGCTAGGTCATGAAAAATCCAGAAAGAAACCAGGTAAGTTGAAAAATTTTTTGTTTACTATTTCTAATAATTGTATCTTGTAAGCTTGAAATGTCAAATAATTTCTCTAGTCCTAAACCCATATTTTTTTATCAAGCTTTAAAAGCAAACTAGGAGTTAAATATATCCTTTACATTTGCATGCTACTGAGTACTTAATTATTTTGTGGTTTCTGTTTTTTTAAACTATTATTGTTGTGAACCCTTATTGTATGAAGCTTTGGTTTCAGAACATAATTATGGTGATATAAAACAGTTGAGAAAACCAGCATGCAGTGTGGATACGCTTTTTCTTTAGTATAGAATATATAGGTATAGAGCATATATAGAATGTAGGTCCTGTTTAATAAGTACTATTCAGCCACCTTGGCAGATTTTAATTGCATAATTTACTGTGTTGTTTCCTATACATCAGAGAAAAATAAATAAGATGGAAGCTTGCCTGACATACATCCTAGTTTTTCTATTGTTGTCCCTACTCTAGTATTTTAAATACATAATTTTATTTGGCTTAGTTTCAAATATGTTTTATTCCTCCAATCTCCTACTTTGAGGTAGTAGCATCAGCTATTAAAAGTTTTGTGACTATAATATGTCCTGATTTTGTAGGAGTCATATAAGCCAAATGTAAACTAATTTTTAGTGTAATGAGAATTTTGAGGAATTTGGTCACATCTCACATTTTCTTTTCCTAAATATACGTACGTATTTTAAAATAAGGTATTACCACACTTGGAATTATTGTTGTGTGAATTTTGCTCTCAATTTTGATCAGTCTATACACTGAAAACTATGGAAAGCTTATGAAAGAAATTGAAGAAGACTCCATTATGATTACTAAAAGTTAATTCTTAAGATGGTAAATTCAGATAAGATAGACCATAGCAGTACTGATTTACAGATTCTTCTTTAACTTCAACAATAATGGCACTTAAGCATTTTCTATGGCAATTATTCTTCTTTACCAGTTCATTATTTAAGTGATTGCTATTGCTAGTCTACTTTTGAGAGGTTAATGTAGGTATAAAATAGTAAGATATTAAATATTAAGGCATGTTATTCATCTTTCATGTCATCTCACCACCATGCCAAACCTCACCTTTCTAACTTGTAAATACTGTATAGTTTTCATCCTTTCTTTGTTGGTAGGGTCTTAATCTTTTTCTTTGTGGCTTAATTTGTAATTTAAGTCTTTTGGATGAATGGTAGTAATCCTTAACACAGTAGGTTTAATTATTGCAGAACTCTAAAGGTAAAGTGGCAGCTGTCTTGTATTCCACTTCACTAAGAATATTTTCTGGAATCTTACCAGAATTTCATATCTTAGGTTTTGAGGTTGTCATGTGTAGACATGAATGGTAATTTATTGTTATGTACTTGTTATCACTGCTTCAGAGGCAGATGTATTCTTTACCTTTTTTGTTTAGCTTGGAATGCTGCCTCAAGTTGAGATTTTCATGGTTTTGGGGCTGTTGCTTTTCTTATACTTAACATGCTCCACAGAAATAATTGAATATATTTCTGTATTGCTTTAGTAATTTCTGAGAGGTTATAGGGCAGATAAAAAGTGCAAAGCCAGCACATAGAAATTGCCAATATAGTTACTGAAGTTTATTAAAGTTTAAAGTTTTTAAATGTTATTAAGCATCTGCTTTGGGCAGGGTAGACCCTTTGCAGTAGTAGTATGTGTCTTTAACAGCTTTTAACTCTGTAGGTAAGATTCTGGGAAACTTAACTAGCCAGAAGAGGTTTTTTTGTGGTCATGTTGACATTGTGATGATTACATTGTGACATTTATATCACTGTATTGATTTCATCTTGAAAGCATTATTTGGTAATATAAAATTGGGAGGGTGGGTTTAACCTAATTTACATTACCTATTTAGGATTGCCTCATTGTCCAGGGTACATTCATGGAATATAAAAATGAAAGGCATGAACTTTGTCTTTGAAAAATTTAGAGGCTGGGCTGGGAATTAAGGCATACATAAAATGAAATAGCTGGAGAGAATTGAAAGTTGACATGATATGATATATACCTTGAAACTAGGAAATTTAATTGATGGGAAATGTCATTGTGGGATAAATTAAATATTTCTGGAAGAAAATGAAGTCTTAATTTTAATTCAACCATTGATCACATAACTAGGCAGAAAATAAATCTGGAGCTCAAGTAGTTTAGTTTTATAGGAGAGGATCCTTATCTTGAGAAAAGCTTTTTACTAGAAGTGTCCAGATTCAGTGATTCATTGATGTATATCTGGGTTACAGAAGTAGGAGAAAGTAAAAGTTCAAAAGGAGGTAGTTACTCTGATAGGGACTTTTCTTTTAAGCTTAGTTTTGATTTATGGTGTTTGAGTGGAAACTGTTAATGTTTTTTAACTAAAATTATTTCCCTTGGGAATAATTCTTTAATAGATTTGAATGTACTCCTTGCCCAACTTTTTTTTTTTTTTTAATTTGTGAGTTTGAGGACTGAATTAAAAGGTAAGGAGTTCTTATTTAATTGGTTTTAAAGTTTTTGGTAATTGAGTGAGTCTGATTGAATTTCTGGAACCACATAATAAACAAAATTCACTTTGTCAGAGCTTTAAACTGACAGAAAGCAAACAGAAAGGAGGGAGCTAGGAATTGTTTGCTTGTAGAGACTGGCTTATAAATAAGCATACTAAATATTCTGTAATACATGTGAAAGAGAAACAGGTGGCGTCATTAAGGGTAAGCTATTCTTGAGAGTTATCATAACCTACCAAGGACTCAGCGTTATAGTGTAGTAAATAGATTTGACCTGTGGCCTGTTGGGAGAGGTTTCCATTCTGAAAATTTTAGGAACCACATCTGAAGGGTTCACTGATATCCTTTATTATACCAAGAGTATAGATTGTGTCCATGTTCATTTTCGTCCTCTTGTATATGTATATCCCTTGGTATCACTACTAGCTCTGATTATTTCCAGAGAAGTGAACATCTATTTCACTTTCATGTGTGTATTTTTCCTTCATAAGAATTTTTTAAAACCTTTTTTTTTTTTAGCTATTTGCTCTTAATTCATAGGTAACAGGTAAATATATTTGATCTTTAAAAGGCTAGACCAGTCCATCTAAATAGTTTTATTTATATTTCCTTCCAAATTCACTTCTGAAGATTTTAAGATAAAGTATAGGAAGTGTACTTTTCTTAACAAGATCATTTATTCACTGTATATTCAATCATAGGTATTATTTGGTAACCATGGTCCTAATGTTTTGCACATCTATTTCCATTTGTTTCATGTTAGAAACAGTACTATATATTATACGATCATAAATTTGTAAATAATGTGATATAGTTTTTTTTAAAAATTACTGTTTTGATAGCTTTTCGAGGTTTACAGAGTTCTCTTAGTTAGATTATCTCATTTAATCCTCATAATGTTCTTGTATGGTATCTAGGGCAGGTGTTATGGTCCTCATTTGTAAAATAAAGTAACTAAAGTAAAATGAGATTAAGAGACTAACGAGTAGTAGGCTAGCAAATGTTGAGGGACCATGCTAAATCATGTGGTTTTACCTTTATCCCACAAAGGTTTTCCCTGCCATATTTAGAAGATAAAAGAATATTAACCTGGGAGGAAACTAGTTTCCATTGTATTTTAATGTAATTCTGAGAGTTAAAAAAAAAAACCTTAAAAATTTTCTCTTTTATAAGTTGTACAATGAAGATACCATGTTTTATTATCTCCTCCCTTCCCATATATAAATTCAGAAATAAGCCATTTTAGGCACTGTATAAGAAGGTTGAGAGTTCTGTTTTCAAGATACAATATTGTGCCAACACAAACTAAAAATTCACATATATGTATTTTTTTCTGAACTGAAGACTAACTTGATTAGCAAAGTCAGCAACAGATAAAGTTTTGAGTAGTATGATAAAATATGTTGTAGCCTATGCTCAACTCTTCTACAGAAGATGTAAAAATTATGAGCATCGATTCTGTTTATTGTATCTCAAAATGGTGATTTCTGCTGTTGAGTCAGTCCAGTGAAAGCATTTTGGTCACATAGCAGTAATTACTTGCTTGCCCTTTTGCTTCTTCATTTTTCTGACTTGCTCTTTCTGTTCATAAAACATAAATCTATAAGTGAACTACTTAAAATATAGTTGAAATTTTAAAAGTAACATAGGAAAATGTATAAATATGTGAAATAAAATTATTCACAAGAGCAGATTATAAATACCAAATTATCCCACATATTATTGAACCAAAGCATATAATACCAGAGAAGCTTATTATGTTTTATAACTCCTACTTTTCATGATACCTTCTAAGGATGAGAAAGATGTGGATGATTTGAAGACTTGAAAACAAGTAATTACTTGGGTCAGGAATGGAGGCTTGCTTTGGACACTTTACTTTGAGGAAGGTTAGTGCCCAAGAACCCAGTGTCAAGGGTAGGGAAAAAAAAATCATAATGCAAACAGATGACTACTGTTAGAGAGATGTATAATAATACTTTACTTTGTGTAGGACCCTACATCTGAGGAATATCAAGAGCATTACACAATAACTCATGGTTCCTTTCAAAATGCTTGTGACACAATTTGCAAGAATTATCCTCATCTTAGGGGATAAATTTACGGAGAAATGGCAGCACAAGTTGGTAAGTAACTTGTCAAAACAGCAGGTGACTGGTGAACATCTATAAATTGAATCTGAAAAATTAAGTCTACCAGTCTCCTACCTTATTCACTAAATTGTTCTTATGTTTAGAATTATTTACAATAATATCTTCTATTTGAGGCAGATCAAATACTAATTTGTTTCTTTGCCATTTTATTTGATGGCCTTTTGAAATAAATCATTATTTTACCAAGATGCTTGCATTGTGATACCACTTTGGTACTTCATTATAACCTTGTGTGGTATGAATAATAATATTTGAACAAACTACTGTGGTAACCCAGTCTTTTCTCTTTCTTCTTTTATATATCTCATTCTATATCCCTTTGTTGTCTAATGCTATGCTGTGCTATCCAAGATCCATAGTAACTGCCAGGTGGGATTGATTTGGTGTCAACATTGGAACTTGGATTAGTTATATTGTATTAAGTCTGCCATGTATCTCTAAGTAGGATGCATTGGTTTGGTGAATGCTTTATTAAAACCTTTAACCCTGGAGAAGGCAATAATAGAAGTAGATGCCTAATCTGAGCAGTCTAACAAATAGAGGCTTCTTTAAAGGATTTAGAACTGATTTTTTTTTTTTTTCTTTGTTTTTGGTATGCTGGTGTTTTTACTTGATTGGGAGTGAACCATTTACTTTCCTTGAAAAAAACAGGAGTATGGTAGATTTCAGTTTCGTGGTTTGGGCAGGAATCCTTGTAGCAGGTGAAAGCTTAAGTGGTCTAGTTTCCATCATCTCTTTAGTAAGTATTCTTAGGGTTCTGTGTTCCCAGTGTCATAAAAATGTGTAGTACTATTAAAGCTAATTTCTCACAGATACCATATGTATTTTTATAATTGCTTTGAAGAAATAAATCTCACTTCATAGATACTTATAAGTGTCTTCCTAGGCTAGAAAGCGTATCAAGTACCTGGGTATGTATCATACCCATATTAAAGAATAATCTTTAATCAGGTAACTATTAAAGAAAATCTAATAAGGAACATGTATTCATATGTTGTTGCAAGGGCTTTTTTGTGGTAGGATTGTGTTAGTGAGTAGAAAAGTGGGAAATGTTAGTGAAGAAACCATACTGAAGAGCCCATGATTTATCTCCTTTTAGCTTCTGTGGGTTCTTTTCATGCTGATGGAATTAAGGCAATAATTATTTATTAAGATATATAATCATCTTAATGAATTGTGATAGTTACTTTACATGGAAGAAAAACCTATGCTGTATATAAATGTATTCAGTTGGAGTTATTGTTATTACAAAGGGAATTTTCGGGGCACCTGGGTGACTCAGTTGGTTAAGTGTCTGACTCTCGATTTCAGCTCAGGTCCGTGATCTCATGGGCGTGAGTTCAAGCCCCTTATCGGGTTCCACGCTATGCATGGAGCCTGCTTAAGATTCATATTCATTCTCTCTCTCTCTCTCTCTCTCTCTCTCTCCCTCCCCCCCTCTCTCCATCTCTCCCTCTCTCCCCCTCTCCCTCTGCCCCTCTATTTCTCCCCCTCCCCCTCCTTTCCCATCCCTCTCCCTCCCCCTCTCCCTCCCCTTCTGCCCCCTGCCCCTTTCCAGCTCATTCTCTCTCAGTGTTAGGGAAGTTTCTTGAATATTGGTGGCTCAGTCTTTAAACCATAATATTTAATTTGCATGTAATTATTTTTTCTTCAGTTCTAGGATGGCAGAAATTTAGTTTAGCTTTTCTTCACCTTAAAGAAAATGTTCTAGGGTTCTTTAATAATGTGTTTTTCACATAATTTTGAAAGATCCTAATTATTTCTTTATTAATATTTAAGCTTAGTTACATTTTATTCCTTTGCTAGGTGTCCTCCTATTCTGAAATAACACATTTTTAGTGTATAGTTTTTTCTAATTATAAAAGTATTTCATATTCTTGGTAGAGAATTTGAAAAATACAGGAAAGTAAAAATCAACTATAATACCATCATGTATAGGTAAATATTATGGTCATTTAACACTTTTTCTATACTCATATGTTTGTGATTGCAGACTGGAAGTATGTTCTTATATCTCAATTTTTTTCAGTAACAATTGAATAATAAGTATTTCCCCATGTTTCACAATATTGTTTAGGGATATTGTTAATGATAATTTAACACTTCATCATTTAAATGTAGCAAAATTTGTGTTCTATTTTTTGGAGATACATAATATATATGATATATATAATATAATATATATGCATAATATATATATCAGTTTAGTCTTTATTTGCATCTCTGTTAATTTCTTTAGGAAAAAGAACATCTTTAATTTTAGCAAATCTAGAATAAAACAATAACCAATTTATTTTTAAAAATTTAAGTAAGCTTAGTTGTGCCTCACCCTACAAAATTGATAAGCTTAGAAGATATTTGTTAATGAAAGTTTTAAAAATGTATTCATTTGACAATCTTTTGAATATAATTGGTGAATATTATTTAAAGATCTAGAAAGGAAGATAAAACAAGCGCAGAAATAAGTAGAAATGCATCTAATGTGCTAAGTGTTATAAAAGGCATAAACAGAACACTGTGTACAGAGGACTAGTGTAGCCATTTGGAATGGAATGGATTGTAGGTGACTTTTTATAGGGAAGATAGCATATGACCTGGAAGGATATGAGTATTTAAAGGAGGAAAGCATGAAGAGGCTTTATAGGTAGCTTAGCTCAAATGGAAATAGACAAATGGGAGACCTATTAAGGGAATTGCAGTCCAGTTAACTAAAATGTCTGAGAATAGAGAGCAAGAAAGTTAGAAGGTAAAATTGAGGTCAGGTTATAGAATTAATCAAGTTAGGGTTTTAATTGGGTGTATATTCACTGATTGTAATGAGAATTATCAGGTTTTTATAAAGGAGGGGAGAGAATTTGGAGGTAATCAGTTAGGCTATAAGGGTGCCCCCTTTAAAACAACAAGGGAGAGGTGCTTGAGTGGCTCAGTGGGTTAAGTGTCCAACTTCAGCTCAGGTCTTGATCTCACAGTTCCTTGTGTTTGAGCCCTGTTTTGGGCTTTCTGCTGTCAGCACAGAGCCTGCTCCCGATCCTCTGTCCTCTTCTCTCTCTCTGCCCCTTTTCTGCTTGAGTGCTCTCTCTCTCAAAAATAAATAAACATTAGGAAAAAAGCAGCAAGGGAGCAGTTAGATCAAGGAGAAATTAGGGAAGCGGAAAGAATGGATAGGCTGTGGTAACCAAATAGAAGTGAACAGTAAGGGTAAAGAGCAGAGCCAGGTGTGATCCTAGGTTGAATCAGTAATTAACATAAATAGGGAAGCCAGGAAGGGGAGGAATGTTAATTGTTTTGTTTCAGCAGCGGAGAAAATATTTGGTGAAGTGAATTTTGTTTTGAATTTGGTAGCCGTATTCAGTGATAAGTGAGAAATTCAGTATTACAAGTGGGGAGAAAGATCAATGCTAAAGGAATGAGATGTTTTATTTCCTCTTCAAAGTAGGCTAACATTCCAACTATATATTTCTCGCCGATTCCAGCCTATCAAGTAATTAACAGTCTGTGAACAATAATTTTGTCTTTTTGGGAGACTGAAGTACCTGGTGATGTAACACCTTTGTAAAATTAAACTTTTTATTGCCAGGGACCATTTGAATTTTATTAATTGGTTAATTTACTTATTTTTGCTTAACTGTCACAAACCTACTAATTATGCCTGACTTTATGACTTCCTTCCAGGTTTTACTGGAAACAAAGTTTTTGAAATCACAAGATGCAATCACATAGAAGTTGCTTTTGATTCCACTAATTGATGAAATAATTGTGACTATAAATTGTAAATGTGCTGGCATTTAGGCAAGAGTCCCTAAGAAATGTGTCCTCTGAGATGATGCTGTTTGTTGCTTCTGTGAAAGGGAAATGGGAATGGGACAGGAACAGTCTAAGGCTAAAAGAGAAGCAGAATTAGGAGCATCTGAAAACAAATGGAGCAAAGTTTAGCTGCTTTACCTGTGAGTTATTTGAAGGCTTTGTTTTGTTTTGTTTTGTTTTGTTTTGTTTTAGAATGGCAGGACAAAACTCAAGTAGAGCTTAGATTGCTTCCCATAATTGGTCCCAAGTATTTATCACTTAGCAAATGTATACTTTGTGATTTCTGATTCAGGGATTGCTTACCTATAGATTGTGTAAGTAGGCTTTCTAACAGAAATGGACTTCATGGACCTACACTTATCTTCTGGAGAGTAATTAGGTAAAAGCCTGACAGGTTGGTGTTACCTCTGTCTGAACATAGGTCTATTTCTGCACTGAGTTGAGGAATTGAGTAAGTCTCTGCAACTGGAAATGTGGAGGGAAGGGAATACTTTAGAAGTTGGTATGATAATGTAAAGGGAGAAGAAAGATACAAACCTCATTACTGGAGAGAAATTTAATGAGAAGTATTATTTGGAATATATTTAGATATGGAATATTGATGTTTAAAAAATAATAACGGTAACTACCATTATGTGCCAGGCACTGTGTTACATCCTTTATATGTTATCCCAGAATCCTAAAACCACCCTGCCAGGTACATATTAGCACAGTCTTGCTGTTGAGGGTAAATAAAACTTCAAGACGCTAAATAACTTGCCCAAAGTCAAAATTAAAATGCAATGAAAATAAGAACCAATTAGATGTCAATAATGGAAGAAAAGACACCATTTATAATAGCAAGAGAAAGATAAAATGACCCAGGAATAACCTAAGAAATGTGCAAGACTACTGAAGAAGACTTGAAAGCATTTCTAAGGGATGCAAAAATTATAAGCAAATGGAAACCACATTTGTAGGTAGGAATATTCAACCTAAGCAAATCTGTCAGTTTTCTCTAAAATTAGTCAATTTAAGGTGATCGTAATAAAAATACCAAGTGTTTTTTGTTTGGGGGGGGGAGGGAGGAGAGCTAAATAAATGGATTCTCTTGGTCTTATGGAAAAAATAAAGCAGCTCAGGAAAACTGAAAAATAACAGAAATATGTAACTAGATAATAACATTTTATTTTTAAAGTCTTAATAGTTAAAACTGCCTCACAAGTACGTATCAAACCACGAAAACAATATAAAGCCCAGACATAGACCCAAATCACCTCAAATGAAATGGGGAAAAAATTCAAGTGGGACTATTCAGTAAATAATCTTGGAATAAGTAGGAACATCATCTAGGGAACAAAAAAAATTGGATTACTGCCTCATGCCATGTATATATTTGGATAAATTCCAAATGAATCAGATTAAAGACTGTAATGATAAATGTGCTCAAAGAAAACATGGACAATTTTGTTTATTATTTTGGAGTAAGGAAAGCCTTTCTGACTGAACTGTGAAGATGTATAGAAAAGTAAACTACATGAAAAAAATTTTGTTAGGTAGAAATCACCGTGTAAACAAGTTAAAAGATGAATGGGAAAATATTTACGACTCATTACAATAAAAAATGCTAATTTCCCAGATATGAAACAGTCCTAGAAATTGATAAGATGAAAACAATCCAGTAGCAACATTGTCACAGGATATGAACAGACAGTTTACAAAAAGGGAAACATTTTACAAATGACTCTTAAATGAATACTCTTCAATCTCATTCACATTAAGAGAAACGCAGAATACTACACTGAAGTACCATTTTTTTTACATATCAGGTTAGCAAAAATCCTTAACTTTGATAATATAGTAGACCCTCCAACCCACATCCAGGGTTTCACTTTCTGAGATTTCAGTAACCCACGGTCATCTGCAGGTCCAGAAGCAGATGTTCCTCCTGATGTCAGAAGGTCAGTAGTAGCCTAATGTTATGTGCCTACATCATCCACCTCATTTCATTTCATCGATAGGCATTTTATCATCTCACATCTTCACAGAAGGGTGAGTACATTGCAATTAAGATGTTTTGAAAGGGAGAGACCACATAACTTTTATTGCAGTATGTTATAATTGTTCTGTTTTATTGTTAATCTCTTACTGTGTCTAATTTATAACTTAAACATTATCCTAAGTATCTATAGGAAAAAACAGTATATTCAGGGTTTAGTACTATCCATGGTTTCAAAATGGCATCCATTGGGTCTCAGAATATATCCCCTGTGAATAAGGATGGGGGGAATGCTATATACTCTGTATGGCGAGGCTGTCAGTAAACAAGTGTTCATAGGTTGTTGGTGTAAACTGATAAGCATTATGAGGGTATTTTGCTAGTATGTGTTAGAATTGCAAATGCACATACTTATTCTCCAAGAAGTGCAAGAATATAACTTGTGCTCTGATGACTCCATTTGTGCCTGTACAAAATGACACATTGACATATTACTGAAACATTGTTAATAGTAGAAAAAGATTAGAAACAGTCTTGTGACTGTCTGTTGGGAACTGGTAAAATAAATTGTTCAATCAATGTGTTGTAATACTGTGTAGTTGTGAAAAGAGTAAAGGAATTTTCTGTGTACTAATATGTAAAGATTTCTAAAATACATTAAGTAAAAAGAGCAAGGTGTAGAACATTGTATAGAAAGCTATATTTTAGATAAAATGTGAAAAAATGTACATTTGTATTTGCATATAGATACATTAAAATAAACCCTGGAAGAATACATACATCTAATAACAGTGGTTACCTTCGTGCAGAGGTAAGATAAGGGCTGAGAAGTAGGTTGGTGGAGGACATGGATGGTAGACCTAGATTTCTACTGCATACCCCCCCCCCTTTTTTTTAACAATGTAAATATATATTTTTTAATTCATTTTTTAAAGGTTAGGCTCTGGAATTAGAGTGCTTAGATACAAATTCTGAATTCTGACTCTTATTTCTTAGCTATGTTATCTTGCACATATTGCTTAGCCTTTCTGCACCTAAGTATTCTTTTCTGTTAGGATAATCATATCAAATTCCTAGGGTGGTTTTAAGGATTAAGTGAGATAACACATAAAAGTGAAAAGAACAATGCCTGGCATGTCATGAGTGTTCTAAATGTTTCTTAAAAGAGAAATACCCTTAATATTAGAGTGGGAATTTAACTTTAGGTCTGCCTTACACTGAAGTGGGTTATATGCTATTTCCATATTTGCCTTTACGTAGGAAATACATATCTTTCCATTTATAACAAAACTTCAGGCATTTATTCAACAATTGTGCCTTCCAACTAATGTCCCAGACATTGCATCAAGCATGAAAATACTTCTTTACGTTTAGTGTTCTATTACCTTGTTGGAGCTCATATTTAAAAATTAGGCCAAAATTTCAAAAAAATGTTATGTTTGTGATACTTACAGGTAATGCTGTATTAGAGCACAATATAAAATGGATTCCTTTACCATCAGACTTAAAGATGTAATGATACAGAAAAATTAAAGAATTATAGATGCTTTTTTCGTTCCTGTAAGAAGTACGTAAATGGTAGAGGTTAGATTTATCATTTATTTTCAAAAGTTAATTCAGTGATGAATAATTAGAAGATGTCTTAGTCCAGTCAGATCACTGCCATAAAGTTAGTATATTGTGAGTGGCTTAATAAATAACATGTATATTTCTCATGGTTCTTTAGGCTAGTCATTCTAAGATTAAGGTGCTAGCAGATTTGGTGTCTGGGAAGGACTTGCTTCTTGGTTCATAAATGGTCATTTTCTCACTGCCTTCAAATGGCAGAAGGGCTGAGGGAGCTCTCTGGGAAAGGGCACTAATCTCATTCATGAGGGCACCAGGACTGCAAGACAGAAAATCAAGGAAGACAAGTATACATATTTCTGAAATTATAAAACTTATAAGATGTGGAGAAAAGAGGAACATTTTAAATGAAAACAGTTGTACTGTAAGTTAGCCATCTCCATCTCCCCAAAACAAACTACAAAAACAACTCTTCTTTATTAATGTTTCTTGAATTCACTTAGGTTCAAACCTTAGATTCATCTTAGGGTCTGCTTCCTAGTCTGGAACACCAACATTGACTCAGTTGCCAAATCTTACTGATTGATATTTTAGTAACTCTCTGTCTTGTCTGTCTGTCTGCCTTTCTTTTTTTCTTTTTTCTTTTTTTTTTTTTTTTTTTTTGCAAAAGGCTATTTGACCTTGAGCTAGTTGTTTTAAACTCTCAGACCCTTAGCTTTCTCCTATCTCAAGCTAAAATTCTTTTTTTTTTTTTCCTAGTTAGACCATTACTATCTGTGCAAAAACAATGGCAATAGCTTTTCTGCTGATATCCCTGCTCCAGTCTATCCTTTTTGGTAATTCCAGGTTATTCTTTCTATGGCATATTTCCATTTCTGTCTCTTGAATATTGCTCAGCTGAAGGACAATCCTGTATCATTGTGGTCACTCTTGTAAGAACTGAGATCAAATATTTTGTGCAGTGTCAAGCACAGTTATGTGGCATTCAGTAAATTAAGTTGTATTATTGTTTTCCTGTTATATTGAATTATTTGGATAAAAATCTTCTCTACCATGTCAGTTCTTAAAGGGTAGAAACCTTTAACACTTTAGCTTTAGTACTATAGTGACAACACTATGGTACACACAGAAGAAACCCAGGGGGTTGTTGAATAAACACATGATCAGTGTATTTTATTGGATGTACCATAGGAAGAGAAAATTGTAGGTTCTTTGAATAAGCTTGATGGCCATCAGCTGTGTTCTAACCAAAATTAGAAAACTTAAAATTGTAAGAATATACATGTTTCATACGATACGGTAAAGTGTGGCCATAAGAGGAAACAAGAATGAGGGTTGGAAGAAGTTTATTGTATTCAGGTCCCAGAGAGAGAGGATCAGATGCCACAAAGCCATAGGGGAGAACACTAGGGTAGTCAGGAAGCAGAAGACAAGAGCATAGGGACATCTTAGTTCGTGGCTTTTATTGGGGTTTTCTTGGGAAAGGCAAGACTGGGCAGAATAAACAGTTTGGATTGGCTAGTTTGGTTAATTCCTCTAGGCTTTGGGCTAGAAGGGTTGGTTCTTAGTTTCCTCGTCCCTGGCCCTGGGGTGATTTAGGGTGAGGGAGGTACTGGCTTGGTGTGTGAGAGTTAGATAAGGAGATAGTTGGTAGTATAAACTCTGGACTGGTTGGTTTGCATATGAACAGCGTGCTGGTAGGCAGGTTGTTATCTTTAGGAATTAGCTAGTCCTGGGAATGGCCATTTCTTCTGGGGTCTGTAAGTCTCTTGCTCCCCAAATGTCAGTGTTAAGAATGCAGAAATCAAGAAAATATAGTTAATGTAATTGGCCCTGTGATGAATAGGTGCCATCTATACCAATGAAGACTCTAAGAAAACACAGAATAAAAACTCTGGTAATATATTCTGAGGGTTCATTCTTGCTTGTCTTAAAAAGAAAGTTAAAGCAACTGTTTGATATTTATGTTGGGGACTTTACATTTCAACTTCTTTTCTCTTCAAAGCAATTAATTGCAGTGGTTTCCAGACATCCAGAAAGGACTTTTCTAAAGAAAAATGTTGTAAAGCCATAAGTGTTCACAAAATTTTAAGTATATTTTGAAAATAAATTATTAAAACATTAATACCTTGTTATTTAAATGTTAAAAGCACAACAGTTCAATAAATAGGGAAATGTTTATATTTAGTGCCTTTATCTGTGAAGTAGGGATGATGGTACACACCTGCCTCATGGTGTTATGAGGATTAAATGAGATTACATATTTAACATAGTGCCAGGCACATAAGCTCTTTATGTATGTTAACTGTACACCTGTAGGTAATAGAATGCATGAAAGAGTTATGAACTTGTAAACATATCCATCATAAAGAATTTTGTAATCTAATTAGTTATAACTCTAATTTTACGATATTTTTTATTGTGGGCTGTCAACTGAGACATGTAAATTACTTTATGTTAACTTTAGATTTTATCCGGGAACTCATTAAAATGTTTTGGTGACTATAGGTTGTATCATTCCAAATTCCTATTGGTAGTAATTTTAGAGAGTAAACATTTTCATTTAACTTTCAGTTTCAGTTTTTATTTAGTTTAGACATTTAGTTTTATTTCTTTAATTCTTGATTTGTTTTATATTTTATTGTTATGTGCATTATATTACAAATCCTTTACAAAGTGTCAATAAACAATAATTTCACTTTAAGAAGAGAGAAGTATATGCCTTGAGTGAAGTAGCCTTGTGGTTATTATTTCTGTAACAAAATTAGTAATATGATTACGTAAAAAGAAAAAAAAAACACTGTAAATTATTTATTGGTGCTGTGCACTAATCCCAAGTGATTAATGTCCTAATCTTTAAAAAGTCAAAATCATAGGGGCGCCTGGGTGGCTCAGTTGGTTAAGTGTCTGACTTTGGCCCAGGTCATCAGCTTACAGTTCGTGGATTCGAGCCCCACATCAGGCTCTCAATGCTGACAGCCCAGAGCCTAGAGCCTTCTTTGGATTCTGTGTCTCACTTTCTCTCTGCTCACCTGTGCTCTCTTAAAAATAAATAAACATTAAAAAAAAATTAAAAATCAAAATCATGAAATGCATCAACTACACGTATAGTTATTTAAATAATAAAAGAAGTAAAAGCTACTTGTAGATAACTAGTATTGACAATTTAGTATTTATTTTTTCAGTATTTTCTCTGCATATACATTGGGGCTGTGTGTGATATATTTTTAAATAAGAATGAAATTATATAATACTTTTAAAATTTTGTGGTATCTTGCAAACTTAAAATTTTTAGAGTCAGTTTTTTAGTGTACTTTCTTTTGCTCTAGTTAGAGCTTTGAGTTATTCGGAGAGAAGGGAAAAGGAAACCTATATTTATAGCAACTAATGAGCCATGGTAGGACAGAAGATTTTGAAACTTAAGCTCTGATAGAATTAAACTTTTAGTAAGAAATTGAAATGGTACTTCTTTAGATTAGCTATTTAACAATGTATATTCCTTCGGACCTCAGTTTTAAATTGTTATCAAATTGCTATGCTTGTTGCTATTCATAACAATATTGTTTTTTAGACCCTGATAACTTGAACAATATCAGCAAAGATTTTTGTTCCCTGTATAAAACATTGATAGTTGTTCAGCCTTTGTTGGAATTCTTTTTTTCTTTCTTTTCTTTTTCTTCCTTCCTTTTCCTTTTCCTTTTCCTTTTCCTTTTCCTTTTCCTTTTCCTTTTCCTTTTCCTTTTCCTTTTCCTTTTCCTTTTCCTTTTCCTTTTCCTTTTCCTTCCTTCCTTCCTTCCTTCCTTCCTTCCTTCCTTCCTTCCTTCCTTCCTTCCTTTAAATATATGTAGAACTTCATTAAACTTGACCACATTAAGAGTTAATAATTGTGGGAGTGCCTGGGTGGCTCAGTTGGTTAAGCAACTGACTTCGTCTCAGGTCATGATCTCACGGTTTGTGGGTTTGAGCCCTGTGTCAGCCTCTGTGTTGACAGCTCAGAGTCTGGAGCCTGCTTTGGATTCTGTGTCTCCCTCTTTCTCTGTCCCTACCTGCTTGTACTCTATCTCTCTCTCTCAAAAATAAATAAACATTAAAAAAAAAAAAGGATAATTTTAGACTTGGATCAGTTGTAATTGTACTTTCATACCACATAGTCCCTGATTTATGAATGAATGGTGTTTTTAAAAACCAAATTTTTCTTTGCTTATAGAAATATTGCTAGATCATAAGTAGATTTTCAAACTAATCTTTGGAATAATTCTACCTAAGTATAATAATCTATCAGTAATTATATTTAATTGACCTTTATAGTATTTTCTGTCGAAAAATTCATTTGAGTTTTAAATTTGGATGTCAAAAATTTATCTCTACCCTTCATGGCTTGTTTAGCTCTCTTTATCTGTTCCAGAAAGCCTAAGAAAGATATATGTGGGCATTTAACTTAACTATAGATCATGGTTTAAAGGTAAACAGTACCTGACTATACCTTGTTTCTTCTGTTACTTCAGGTTAGTTATTTCCTTAGAGTTTTGATTTTGGGAAACAAAGGACATTTATTCCTGTGAGGTTCAGGGTCATTTATAAGTTGAGGGTTAGCTATACTTGGAAAAAAGCCTTTTATTTTTTCTGATTACCAAAATGATACATGTAATCTTTTTTTTTATAGAAATATATGATTTAAAAAGTGGAAGCCACTTTACCCTGACATTCTAAAGCTGACTACTACTATTTGTTTATATTTTTGTATTTTTTATACCTATATAAAAATATGTAATTCTCTGTATATACAAAAGTTTTGTGGTTTTGCTTTTTCATTTAGTATATTTATGTTTTTTCATGTTAGTATACATTCTTTTTAATAGAAGCATCAATTTTTTCTTCCAAATTTTTAATTTAAATTCTAGCTAGTTAACATATGTAATATATTGGTTGCAGGAGTCAAATTTAGTGATTCATCACTTAGATATAACTCCCAGTGTAGGAGCATCAATTTGTATTACATGAATGTTCCATAATTTATGTACCTACCTGTTATTGGAAATCAGGTTATTTCCTGTTGTTGTTTTTTCCCCAGGTACAAAATGTAATTCAGTTCTGGTGGTTTGCTATCAGTCTTAGGCATTCCTTCGTATGGTATTTTCCCTGTGTAATTGTGACCACATTTTCCCTTTTGAGGATTTAGGGACCTACCCTCCTCCCCCGTATGACCTCATCTTAACTAATTATATCTTCAATGACCCTGTTTCTAAGTAAAGTCACATTCTGAGATACTGGGGATTACGACTTAAACATATGCATTTAGGGGAGAACACAAATTATCCTGTAACAACAAGATTTTGGTATCTGTAGGTGAAAGAGGATACAGAGTAACATAATGTTTATATTTTCCTTCAAATTAGATGTTTTAGAATTTTGAATAAGAAGTAGTTTTTAAGAGATGCTAGTTGTGAATATGTTACTATAATGGTGTTTCTGTAGTATTTATTGCCTTTAAATCCAAAAAGCAATACATTTTTTTTTTGAGAAGACAGTATATTCTTTACTGTTTTTTTTTTTTTTATTGTTTATAAGATTCTCAGAACATATTATTGATGATTATATCTTAGTATCAGGTTTAAACCCTGGTTAGCAAATACTCTTGTGTATTCTGTGATTGGTTGCTAAGAAGTGTGTATGTGTACTGTTATTAAATCAACCTAGGTTGTAGTCAGTTAATACCCATGAGGCCTTTTTGTGGTCATTCCTGGACATGCACATATGCATTGCTGCAAAATAGTTGGGTCTCCTGACGTGTGCATTCCCAGCTGACATTCAGCAAAGCAGTGCTCTGCCTTCTTGTTTCAGCTCTCATACTGTAAACAAGTATCCTTTTGTGCCACATTTTTTATGTTTTTGTACTTTTCTTGATCATTTCACTGTTTAAAATGACCTCTGAGCATAATACTGAAGTGCTGTCTAGTGTTCCTAAGCATAAGAAGGCTATGATAATACATTGAGGCATGAGTTAGGGTGCTGTTGGCTGTGAATTCAGTGTTAGTGAATCAATAGTATATAAGATGTCTTTAAGCAGAAACACATATAAAACAAGGCTATGTGTTGATCAGTTTATGAAAATGTGATCAGAGTTTTCTGGGAGCCTAATCCTGTATTATCCCTAGGGGCAGTGTTTTGTATTTGCTGAGCAAGTATTTGTGGTAACTTTATAGAACATAACTATTGCCAATAATGAGAATTGATTATATTCTCAAGTAGACTAAATAAGCAGACAAAGATGGTAAGTGGAACAATGATGGAGTTTCCTAGAAGGATGATGCAGTGAAATCCTCAATATTTAACATACGTTTTCTTCATACATTGTGCAGAATTTTGCACCAGTGTTTAAAGAAGATACAAAAGAAGTCTGGAGTCCCATCTTTGTAGCTTTTATTTTTCTTTTTGTAGCTTTCATTGACTACAAATATAAAATTGAGAATGCAGAATTTTTCATTTTCTATCCATAGTGACAAAAGAAAATTGACAGAGGAAGATGTTTCACAATTGAAGGTGAATGTAGGTATCATCACTGTATGATGATAATGAAATTGTACAAGTGAACTCTTAAACAGTGAGCCTGGAGATGATATTCTACATGAATTTTCACAAACTCAAGAATTGACGAGTATATTTTTTAGGTTCCAAAGGAAATAGGTTAGTTTTTCAAGAGGAAGGATTTTATCATATAACATTTTGCATCAAGAACCTGGACCTATCCTACATTGCTAAAAGGCTGTGCAGCATTATTCTTTCTTCTTTTATAATATTTGCAAACTGAGAACAAACTGAGGGTTGATGAGGTGGGAGGGAGGAGAGGGTGGGTGATGGGTATTGAGGAGGGCACCTTTTGGGATGAGCACTGGGTGTTGTATGGAAACCAGTTTGACAATAAACTTCATATATTGAAAAAAAATATTTGCAACGAAATTTATTTGATGCAGTTTGTTTATGAATAAATGCTGAAATCAGATCTACATCCAGAGGTAATTGGGAGGAAATAGGTGATGTAGAAATTAAAATTGTCATTAGGTTGAATATTTTAATTGGTTTTCATAAGTCTAAAAATGACTATATTTGTATGTATGGAGCAAAGATAATGGCCTTTTCTTCCTTACTAAAATGATGCACCATTAGTTTTCAAAAATACTGCATTTTAACAATGTAAAGTATAAGAAGAACCAGAAGTAATAACGACCAGGCACCTATTAGGGATGTATTTAGAATATATCTGCTGTTAATATTTACAAGATGGATATGTTACATGCCTCTAGTTCTTTATCTTTTCTGTTTTTGCTCCTGTCTCTGAGAAGTGTATTTTTTCTTTCCCAAGGTTATCTCCACCAGTTATGTTTTTTTTTTTTGCCCTTGGTGCCTCCCAAAACTAAATGTTCTCGTGAGCCATCAATGCTGATGTGAACAGTGTTACTTTTCTCAAACATTTTATATGAGCATTTTGAAGCATAAAAAGGGTGGAAAGAATAACATAATGACCAACAACACTTACCACATGTTTTATCTGTTTTACATATTTTTAAAGAGATAACATATTTTCTGGGCTATAATTGACTATAATGGTCATGTGGTGTAACTAAAACTCTTCCATCAAGTTTAGCATCATATGTTCATAATTCCAACATCTTGTAGTCCTTCTTTATCAAAGGAATCAACTGTTTAATGGGCTTGCTTGGCAAATTTTTTTTTTGTTTGTTTTTGCATCTGTCCTCTTCCTTATATATTCATACTTAACTCTAGTTGAAGTGAATTTAATCCCCACTTACTCCTCCCTTTTCTGTGTTAATTTGGCCTTGAAAGCCAAATGTAACTTGGTGATTAAAAGTAGCACAGTACCTGGTACATAGTAAATAATAAATGTTAGCTGTTGGGTTTGATATGACTTCTTTTTTTCTTCCCCCTCACACAGGGCATCGAGTTAGGCTTCTTGTGAATTTTTTGTTGTTGTTTTGCTAGGTTCATTTATTTTTCCTTCAGTCTTGCTTATCATTGACTCTCGTTTTGAGCATTCAGCCATCTAATTTCATTAGATGTAAAATGTCTCAGTATGCTATTGATCTGACTTTCTAGCAGACTAGGGGTTGGGGGTATGGTTGAGGCTATTCATTTTGATGAGCCATTGAGAAAAACTAAGTAATTAAAAAAATTCATACAGAGAAGCTATGAGTTTTGTGTATTTGTTGTCTGAGAAGCCTGTATTTAATGCTGTTCCCAGGACGTATAACTGTGTTATTATGCTTCTTTAATAATGTATTTCTGAAGCAGTTATCCATTCTCAGAATAGGTATCTCAGTAATTTGATGGCACTAAACTTCTGAAAGAACCAAGATTATTTGTCTTGAGTTGTTAGTATGTAGAAAAAAATTAAAGTAGGTCAGTTTTAAAATGAAAACATTGGTTTCAATACATGGCTTTAACTATTTTCTTTAATGTTCTATTTAATTTTTAAAGTTAAATTTTATTTTTTGTTTGGAATAGACAATATATTCACGTGGTTCAAAGATCAAGGTAATACAAATGCACATTGTGAAGTTTTGCTCTTACATCTGACTGTTGTATTTCCCCTCTACCTGCATCACCTACATATGTTTATTAGTTTCTTTGTATATCTTTTCAGATTTTCTTTATGTAGATATAAGCAAGTACGAATATATGTTCTTATTGTTACTTCTTACACAAAAAGTAGCAAATCATATAGTATTCCATACTTGATATTTTTTACTCTTTGCTCATATATCCTTGAGATCTTTCTATATCAGTATGTAGTTTCCTTATTATTATTATTTTTTTTGTAGAGCATAGTATTCCAGTGTGTAGATGGAATCCTTTGTCGATGGATACTTGGAATACTTCCAGTCTTATTATATACAGTGTTGCAAATACATATAAATATACATGTTCACACACGCACACACATATACACACGTATTTGTATTTGTATTTGTATTCTGTCATCCTGGGTTCTCCAGCTGGGGCCTAGACAAAAGGCAGATTGACAAGAGAAAAACAAAACAAGTTTATTAACACATGTATTACTCTTAGATATGGGAGCACTCAGTGATGAGTAACTTAGGGTTGATAGAACATGGGCTTACATAGTATCTTAAAAGAACAACAAAAATGACTGAGTTTCTGGGGTGGCAAATTGTGGGAAGATAAATAGATGGGTGGACTAATGGAAGATAAGGGTTAGTTAGTACTTATGTAGGTTTTCCTGGTGCCATCTCTGAGCTGATAGGGGTTTAGAGTTGTATCTGGTGATTAACTTCTGTCCTTCCTGGTACAGAGGGAAGAGGTGGGTACCTTTACAAATTTATGTCCTACTTTTAGGCATATGGGGGGAGGGCAGAGAGCTTTTCTTGTATTTATTTCTTCTTAATGTCCTTGAGCTCAAAAGAATCATGTATCAAAGCAGCATATTCTGTTACCCTTCAGTACTTAGGTGTAATTTCCTGGAAATGGAATTTCTAGGTCCAGAAGGTAAATGCATATGTTTTGTTAGGTATTGCCTCATTTCATCTCCATAAAGGTTGTTCTGTTTTCTACTTATATTATCAATATATGAGAATGCTTTTTTTTCCCCAACAGACTGTTAATCAAACTTTAGAATTTTTATGAAATATTTTGAGTTTTATTATAAACATTTTTAAAATTAATAAACTATCTTTTAGAGTGGTTTTAGGTTCATAGCAAAATTGAGCAGAAAGTACAGAGAGTTCCCATATACACCATCTCCACACTATCCACAGTGGTACCACAATGGTACATTTATCACCATTAATAAACCTACGTTGACATCATCTGAAGTCTATGGTTTAATTAGAGTTTACTTTTTGTGTTGTATGACAATCTATGGGTTTTGACAAATGCATAATGACACATAGTATTGTATAGAATAGTAATGGTCATCATACATACTACCTTTATTTACTGCCCTAAAAATACTCTATGCTCTCCTTATTTTTTTTTTAATTTTTTTTTTCAACGTTTTTTATTTATTTTTGGGACAGAGAGAGACAGAGCATGAACGGGGGAGGGGCAGAGAGAGAGGGAGACACAGAATCGGAAACAGGCTCCAGGCTCCGAGCCATCAGCCCAGAGCCTGACGCGGGGCTCGAACTCACGGACCGCGAGATCGTGACCTGGCTGAAGTCGGACGCTTAACCGACTGCGCCACCCAGGCGCCCCTATGCTCTCCTTATTTATCTCTCCCTGCCCCCTAATCTGCAGCAACCACTAAACTTTTTACTGTCTCCAAAGTTTTGCCTTTTCCAGAAGGTTATGTATTTGGGATCATACATGTATTTGGAATCGGTATGTAGCCTTTACAGATAGGTTTCTTTTCCTTAGTAATATGTGTTTAAGTTTCCTCCGTGTCTGTATATGACTTGATAGCTTATTCCTTTGTATTGCTGAATAATATTCCATTATCTGGATGTACCACAGTTTATTTACTTATTAAAGAACATTTTTAGTTGCTTCCAAGTTTTAGCAATTATAAATAAAGATGCTGTAAACATCTATGTATGGATTTTTTTGTTAACCTAAGTTTTTAAATCCTTAGGGTGACTATCAAGGAGTGTGATTGCTGGACCATGTAAGAGTATGCTTTGTAAGAAATTGCCAACCTGTCTTCCAAAGTGGCTGTATCATTTTGCATGCCCACCAGCAGTTAATGAGAAGTTGTGTTGCTCTCTATCCTCTCCAGCATTTGATATTGTTAGTGTTTTGGATTTGGGCCATTTTACTATATGTATAGTAGTATCTCATTTTAATTTGTAATTCCCTGATGTCATAAAATGTAGGAATATCCTTTCATAGGCTTACTTGCCATCTGCATATCTTCCTTGGTGAGGTATCTGTTCAGTTCTTTTGCCTATTTTTTAATTGGGTTTTTCTTATTGTTGAGTTTTAAGAGTCTTCTATATATTTTGGATAATAGTCCGTTATTAGATGGATTCTTTGCAATTATTTTCTCCCATTCTGTGGGAGAATGTAAACATTTATGCTCGAAGGTTAACCCATGTGGAAGAATACAAAATTAGAAGCATATGGTTTTATAAATTTTCTAAGTGAAGATATTACTGGCTTCTCAATGTAGTTTTGAGAAATTTGCATTTCTCTTACCAATGTGAGCATCTTTTCATATGATTACGGGCCATTTCTGTTTCTTTTTTTGTGAACTATCAGTTGACATCTTTTGTCCATTTTTCACTGAATTACTGGTCTTCCTCCCCACCCCCAACTAAGTCTTTAAAAATTGGGGAGATTATTTCTTTGAAGTGTGAATAAGATGTTTCCCTGTTTTCCTTACTAGTCTTTTCACTTTGCTTTTAGTTAGTTTGTCTTGCTATAAGAATTTTCTCAAATGGCTACATGGAATCTCTTCCTTTTTCTCAGCTCAGGATTTAGTGTTAAGTGTTACTGTCTTCTAGAATTCTTCCCGGTATCTTTTAAGGCTTTAATAAATATCTCATGTTCCCATGGTGCCTTTTGTGTATCTTTATCTTAGCATTTAATCACGATCCTTATCTCACCAGTCTTTCTATAGACTGTAAATTCTTTGAGGGCTAGGAATCTGTTTTAATCTCCTTGTGTCTCCAGTGTTTGGAGCATAAGAAGTATACAGTAAATACTAGTGTTTTGTATGAATGATTGTTTCTTCTTTGTTTCTTGAGTTTTTATGCCTTTGATTTTACAGCCATTGCTATTTAGTACTCTTCATTTGCTATTGAACCAACCGGTCTTATTCATTTGTCTTGTCATCTTGTCATTTTCTACTCTTTATTGTACTTCCTTTGAGGATTGTCTTGGAGAGACATTGACTTATTTCTGGGGCCTCTGAAAGAAAACAGATCTTTTGAGTATTTTACTTCTTTCTTCATAATTAAGATTTGTGATAATATTTTGATGTAAACAAATGATGTCATACCTATAAGCCCTTTTCTTGATTTTTTTTTTTTGTGGGAGGTAGGAGACAGTGTGTTATATCTTGTTCTTTTTGTTTCTTGTTTTGTATGTTCCTACAATATAATTTCATAAAAACGTATACACAAAAATATATACAAAAAGCAAAAGGTTAGTATAACGAACTTCTACATACACCAGCTTCACAAGTTATTAACTCAGTACTTTAAGGTAAGTACTTTAAATAACATATCATTAGAGTTGTAAAGATTCTAGAGGCTATATAATCTCCCACTCCAAAATGGCAGGGTAGTAATCCTAAACATTTGAATTTCTCTAAACATAGGAATTTAAATGTTCTTGATGCAATTAGTTTCTTTATTGAACAGTTGCTTTGTACACTGAGCTAAAGTGTGCTTCAGAAGAAACCCTGATTGGTTCAGTTAACGACTCTTCAACATGAAGCTTAGGTTTATTGAAGACAAAAATTATATCTTTCTTATTACTAAGCTAAAAAAAAAAAAAAGGTTCATCCTAAAAACACATGTAATAGTACTAGTAAAAAACTGGTAGACATTATGCATCCTAAGGAGACTAAGGAAACAATTTCACTTTCTTTACTGGTTTGTCAGTGGCTACTGACAGTCTTATGAAGGACCAATGCTTAAATTAATTTTTAGTTTAAAACTTGAACACATTTTAACCACATATGGATTTTTATATATTTGATGTTAAAATGGCAGTCCATAAACTGAAACTTATTTGTTATGGTTACATTGCCTTTCAAGTCCCTCCTCAGAATACCTAGTAGATGCATCATTTATGAGATCTGTAAAGAAGGTCCTTTTCTATCAGAAATTCCCAATTCAGATTATTTTATTAATTTCAGAATCACTCCATAGTAGTGTATGTCAATTATGATTTTATTCATCATAAAATTATTATGATATTTAAATGATTCCCTTTTTAGCTGTTACTGGCAATGGCTTTGAATGAAGAGTAACTTTCTCAGTAATTTTATAAACCTTAAACTTCCCCAAAATGTTCAAGTCACTTAATATTTTGAATTGCTTATACCCTAGGATGTATATCTGTATTTACCACAATGAGAATTTTATGTGGCACATACTTGTTAAATTTTTCAGAATAACTAGTGTTACACTTAGTCTGTATTTTATCATTTTCTTAAGCTTTTTTGTACAAGATGAAGACTGTGTTTTATTCTCATTGGTAGTTCAAAACTAGAATGTAATATTTCTCTTCTTGATTTCTGTAGAGCAGGTTGTTGCCCTGGATGCCCAAAATATCGTAGCTGTTTCATGTGGAGAAGCTCATACATTAGCACTAAATGACAAAGGCCAGGTGTATGCTTGGGGTCTCGATTCTGATGGACAGCTTGGCCTGCTAGGATCAGAGGAATGTATCAGAGTACCCAGGTAACAAAGGTGACCAAAAAGAGGTCTTTAACAATCTTTTATAATAAATTTGTTATCTAAATTATTCTGTTTACTGAGGGCCTGTAAGAGTTGACATCTAATTATTTCTCCCTTTTGAGTTCTTAAGAAGTTTACTAGGTAGGTTCTTGCCTATAATTTGGGCTAAGTGCTATTTTTTTACATCATTTTCCCCCAAATTATTTATGTTTCTAAAGAAAAGAGATGGGGAATATGTACTTTATTATAAATACTTTCTTTCTAAAATTTTAAAGTGGTTTAGGCTAATTTAAACTGCTGATTGTACCATCTTGAGTACCTCAGCTATTGAAATATTTATTAAATATTGGTTGGTTGCATGTTTCTTTGTCCTGTTTTTTTAGTCTTTATTGTTTTTATTGAATATAGAAGTCCCACATGCTTAGTATAAAGAATTCAGTCACTTTCCACTTTTTTACAAAGCAGTGGCCACAACTTATGTTAACCACTAATTCATCATAGGTTTATTTCAAAATTAAAAAATAAATGCCTCATTAATGTTGTATTCTTAGAGATTTACATAGGGCATAGCCATTGTTTTAATATTAAACATTGTAAGAGCATGAACATGTTTAGGTAAAAATACAGAGATTTAAAGAAAGTATCCAATTTGTTTTCAATACATAAATAATACATTAACTCACGCTTTGTTTTTTAAATTATACAAATTCTTGCTTCCTTAAACTCTTGTTCTTTCTTCCTAGTAATAGTTATAGGGACAAAAGAGAACTCTCCAGTGAAACAAGGTATTAAACTAATTTTAGATTTATTCTAGGTAGCATTATTTTACACACATTTAGATATTTTGTTTATGAATTTAACATTGATAATGTTTGTTTTGGTTTAAGGAGTAAGAAATAACTTACTAGGATAAGAAAATGGAACATGGGAACTAATATATTTCAGAACAGAAAATTATTGTTAGAAATGAGTTTTTTTTTTTTTTTTTTTTTTTTTTTTAATTTTTTTTCAACGTTTTATTTATTTTTGGGACAGAGAGAGACAGAGCATGAACGGGGGAGGGGCAGAGAGAGAGGGAGACACAGAATCGGAAACAGGCTCCAGGCTCCGAGCCATCAGCCCAGAGCCTGATGCGGGGGCTCGAACTCACGGACCGCGAGATCGTGACCTGGCTGAAGTCGGACGCTTAACCGACTGCGCCATCCAGGCGCCCCGAGTTTTTTTTTTTAAGTAGGAAAGGTAGCTAGTTCCTTCAGTAAGCCTATAATCCCCTATGTGTATATGTTTATTGAAAAACCTAAAAGTATTTAAAATATTTGGTTTGTTCTAATTTATTACAAGTGGGTTTTTTATTTTTTTTATTTTTTGTTCTTTAACATTTTATAATTGTTCTAGTAGTGAACTGTCCTTTGAGATTTTTGGATACATCATATTCACATATTTTCTTGATTTACCTTGTAACTAAATTCCATAAAACTCCCCCAATTTCTTCCCTATTATTATTATTATTTTTTTTTCCTTCTTTTTCTTTGTCTTCTTCTTCTTCTTCTTTTAATATTTGTTTATTTTTGAGAGAGAGATGGGGGGAGGGTCAGAGAGAGAGGGAGACACAGAATCTGAAGCAGTCCCCAGGCTCTGAGCTGTCAGCACAGAGCCAACACAGGGCCCGAACTCACAAACCACAAATTGGGAGATCATGACCTGAGTTGAAATCTCATGCTTAACCAACTGAGCTACCCAGGTGCTCCTCCCTTTATTTCTTCTGTTTTAACAATTAAATAACAAACACAACTTTCATTATGCTTTTAATATCTCTTAATGATAGTGCTCTTTGGAGAAGCTTTTTTTTTTTTCATAAGCTAAATAAATTGAATTCTTTTAGTCATTTCAATTTAGATTTATTTCAGAAAATGGTAATTTGCAACCAAATGGCTATTGGCTAGGTAATAATACAAAGCATTCATAGAAACATAGTGACCTCACGTTTGTCATATCCTCTACTGCTTTTATTCCCTCCATAAATAATTGTTGTAGAATGGGATTTTTAACTTAAGATTTTAAGTTGTGTGTATTTAGGATTGAAAAGGGACTTACATGTTTGATCGTCTAAGTCAACATTCTCAAAACCAAGATTTAGGTCCAAACTTTCTAATCTCTTTTATGTTTACTGGTTTCTTAAAATCATACTTATATTTTTGTTGCTGTTCACTTCTCATATAGGGGATTTCAGTCAGTACTCCGTAGATTCTTATTAAATGGAAAGAAAGGTAATTAAATATAGAATAGTTTATTATATGAGTTTATTTGAACAATGCCCTATAATAAATTATGTACTTGTGACTTTATTATTTTATGAACCTGGATAGGGACCTGAAAGAGATCTTTTGTGAGGCGTTTGGTTTAAACTTGTATGTTTTTGTATTTGCTAAATATGTGTATTAACTTTAAGCTCTGTGTTAAGGCATTTTTCCTGTTCAACCTACTCAGTTTTCAACGGACTGATCTGATTTGTTATGATATATACATATTTTTACTGATATTTTCGTGTGTTAAAGGGCAATATTTTGTTTTGAGGCAATTCATGCTCAGAAGCTGAGTTTGTCTTTGCCAGCAATCTGTTTATCACAGGTTTACTGCAGGAATTTCACAAGCCAGTAGCATATGGGATAATGTCTGTTATTAAGCCAGTAAATAAATAACATACTCCAAACCAGTGATAGGTAAATCACACTATTGTTTCAAGCAAGAGGAGATGATAGTAATAAAGATCAAATTTAGCTGAGATATACATTCATATGACTTGGTACTAGGGAGAGATGGCTTAGCCAACTGAGAGCTGATGTCCTCCTGTCAGCACAAATATAAAAGTCCTGTTTTAGAGCACCTTGCTAGGGAAGGATGCACCTAGCATGTGTTGACGGGTGAGGGGATCTTTTTCCCAGGGATGCTGCTTGGTTTTTTTTTTTTTTACCACTGAGGTTTAAAAAGTCTCCTTTACTATGGGGGCGCCTGGGTGGCTCAGTCAGTTAAGCATCTGGCTCTTGGTTTCAACTCAGGTCATGATCTCCCAGTTCATGGGTTCAAGGCCTGCATTGGGCTCTGCACTGACAGTGTGGATGGAGCCTGCTTGGGATTCTCTCTCTCCCTCTCTCTCCCTCCCTCCCTCTCTCAGTGCCTCTCCCTGCTCATGTTCGGTCTCTCTCTCTCAAAATAAATAAATAAACTAAAAAGAAAGTCTCCTTTACTATGGCTGGAGCTAATTGCTCTAAGGTCCTTGGAGAACTGCTTAGATCAGCAAAGAGTAGCCTTGCCAAGACCTAAGACTCTGCAATAATCCTCACAAACTCTCAGTGTTTATAGTCTAAATGTTCTCTTGCTATAGTTTTTCTTGATAAGCCCCCAGTGGGGCTGGCCTCTCAGCAGCTAAGCCACTGAGTTCATCCAGAGCAGATGAGATGATGACATCCTGACACAACTTACTTCATCTTTATATCACAACAACTTTACTCTTTTTTTTTTTTTTTTAAATTTTTTTTTTTTCAACGTTTATTTATTTTTGGGACAGAGAGACACAGAGCATGAACGGGGGAAGGGCAGAGAGAGAGGGAGACACAGAATCAGAAACAGGCTCCAGGCTCCGAGCCATCAGCCCAGAGCCCGACGCGGGGCTCGAACTCACGGACCGCGAGATCGTGACCTGGCTGAAGTCGGACGCTTAACCGACTGCGCCACCCAGGCGCCCCACAACAACTTTACTCTTAAGAACAGTTTCATTTTTGTCATAAATAGGTTTGAAATCAAAGCAATATATGACATAGTAGAAATACATTTTTGTGAAAGACTGCCAGTGATTTTTTTTCTTTTTAAATTTTGATACCAAATCATTTTTATTTTATTTTATTTATTTTATTTTTTCTGGGAGCCAAATCATTTTTAGCTGCAAGGCCTTTTTTGTATGCTTAGAGGTATCAGCCAGCTTCATAAATTTCTCATTCATCTTGAATAAAACGTATAGAAGATCGGTGAAAACTGTATGTAAATAGATTTTTAAAAATTAGTGTTTATAATTAAAAAAATTTTTTTTAATGTTTATTTATTTTTGAGACAGAGAGAGCATGAATGGGGGAGGGTCAGAGAGAGAGGGAGACACAGAATTGGAAGCAGGCTCCAGGCTCTGAGCTGTCAGCATAGAGCCTGACGCGGGGCTCGAACTCACAGACCGTGAGATCATGACCCGAGCCGAAGTCGGACGCTTAACCGACTGAGCCACCCAGGTGCCCCCAAAATTAGTGTTTGTAATTTTTATAAGAATGATCAGAAAAATGATGATTCACATTAGGCTGTACTTCCTTGAGAACAAAATCCACTTTTATGCTAGTAGATAAGAATATTTAAATAAAGCAACACTTTAAGTTGAAAGAATGTGAAATTAATAATAGATTACATTTGAAATTTATACGACTTCAATGATCTTTTCCTACTTCTAATTTTATTTTGTTTTGAAATCACTACTTCTTGGGGAAAGACTAAAATTCTTCAATACCAATGCTGGTCTCTGATTTCTGCCTATTTTTTTTTTTTTATGTAGGATATATGTTATTGCCTTTATAAAAACGTTTTAAGCCTAATTTTACTATCTGTTAGTTTGGTATGAGTGGAAATACATATTTTTCCACACAACCTTTAGAAACATAATTGTAGGCCATAAAGTTGTGTATTTTTAAAAGTTCTGTTTCTTGCACATATGCAATAAAAAGTATGACAGGGTGGTATATGATCCTTGTGAAAACAGCGGTTTCTGGATTATAGAAACTAATTAAAGATGTTTGGGGGCGCCTGGGTGGCGCAGTCGGTTAAGCGTCCGACTTCAGCCCGGGTCACGATCTCGCGGTCCGTGAGTTCGAGCCCCGCGTCAGGCTCTGGGCTGATGGCTCGGAGCCTGGAGCCTGTTTCCGATTCTGTGTCTCCCTCTCTCTCTGCCCCTCCCCCGTTCATGCTCTGTCTCTCTCTGTCCCAAAAATAAATAAACGTTGAAAAAAAAATTAAAAAAAAAAAAATAAAGATGTTTCACTTATCAGCTTGGTCAAAAGTAAAATTTATTTTCTTTATTTCAGTCAATTTTAAACATTTAAATTTTAGATTAAAAAGAAAAAGTATTTTTTAAAAAAAATTTTTTTTTTGAACGTTTATTTATTTTTGAGACAGAGAGAGACCGAGCATGAATGGGGGAGGGTCAGAGAGAGGGAGACACAGAATCTGAAACAGGCTCCAGGCTCTGAGCTGTCAGCACAGAGCCCGATGCAGGGCTCGAACTCAGAGACTGTGAGATCATGACCTGAGCCGAAGTCGGCCGCTTAACCGACTGAGCCACCCAGGCGCCCCAGAAAAAGTATTTTTTAATGGTAGAGCTAGGTTGATTGTTAGCGTAAATTTTTTTTTAATGTTTCTTTTCTGTTTTAAAAAAATTTTTTTTACATTTATTTATTTTTGAGAAACAGAGTGAGACAAAGTGTGAGCAGGGCAGGGGCAGAGAGAGAAGGAGACACAGAATCTGCAGCAGGCTCCAGGCTGTGAACAAGAGGTCAGCACAGAGCCTGATGTGGGGCTCAAACCCACAAACTGTGAGATCATGACCTGAGCTGAAGTTGGACGCTCAGCCGACTGAGCCACTCAGGCGCCCCTTTTTTTTTTTTTTTTTTTTTTTTTTTTTCCAACGTTTATTTATTTTTGGGACAGAGAGAGACAGAGCATGAACGGGGGAGGGGCAGAGAGAGAGGGAGACACAGAATCGGAAACAGGCTCCAGGCTCTGAGCCATCAGCCCAGAGCCCGACGCGGGGCTCGAACTCACGGACCGCGAGATCGTGACCTGGCTGAAGTCGGACGCTTAACCGACTGCGCCACCCAGGCGCCCCTCAGGCGCCCCTTTAATGTTTATTTTTGAGAGAGTGAGTGAGTGCAGGAGAGGAGGAGAGAGAGAGGGAGACAGAGGATCCAAAGTGGGCTCCTGCGCTGACAGCAGAGAGCCCCATGTGGGGCTCGAACTCACGAATCTTGAGATCATGACCTGAGCTGAAATTGGATGCTTAACTGAGTCATCCAGGCACCCCATAAACAATAATGCCGCAATACAGTATCTTTCCTTGTCACTGTTGCAGACATGGCCAAAGAAATTAACATTTATGTTGTATACCAAGCCGTATAATAATTTTGGAAATGCGGAAGTCACCAAGTGTAAATTGCTATGCAAATTTAGAAGTTTGGGGGCAGACTTTATGAATGGTTTACTACTACAGCCTCAAAGACTTTGCAAACTCATTTATCCTTTATCAGTGTATTCATTACATACTTTTTGCCAGGCACTGTGGTAAGCGCTGGGAATTCTATGGATATAAGACACATAATTTGCCTTTACAGAGCTTATTGTTTAGCAGAGTACACTAGTAATAATTAAATGAATAAGTACACTAGTAATTAACAGTGATAAATGCTGTGAAGGAAGAAAACATAAGGTGTTATGAGAGTGTAATATTTGAAATATTTTATTTGGACTCGGTACCTGGAACAGGTTTTTAAAAACAGTTAATACATTTTAAAAAATAATATAGTTCACTGGTCAGTGTATCATGTGCCTGATATTCAAAAACAGTAAAAGTGAATGTTCAATAACTTCAGCACAGTTGCACAAATCCATTTATTTTTTTATTTCTGTTTTTGCATTGCTAGTGTTTGATTTTGCTAATTGCAGAAAAATGGCATTTTGCTACATTTGAAAATCTGAAGGTGCATTGGATCCTGCTAACCTGCTGGATTTTGCTAATTTAGAGCAGTGCAGCCCTCAGGTTTTATAGTTAAGAACATATATCCACTAAATAAAAATATTTTTTGTACAACAATATGGAATTAGAGTAACTCTCCTTTCTCCTGCTCAAAATTTGATTTGCTGAAGCTGCCTCCCGAAAATCATGGGTATCGACACTCTGGTCAGAACTTGCTCCGGACTCTCATATGGCAGAATCAGGTCAGGTGGCAGTATCAGGTAAAGGGAAATAAGAAACATATTATGTTTCCTTCCCCCTTTCTATCTTGAAACCATTCATTCAGGAAAAACAGAATGACCAGGAGAAGGGGAAATGCATAAAAAACACCTGGAATGATTGATGCAAAAAGTTGCTTGATTTTTGTAATGTTTTAAAAATTAGCTTTAGGATTATGTTACATTTTTTAAAAAAAATTTTTTTTTTTTTTCAACGTTTATTTATTTTTTGGGGACACAGAGAGACAGAGCATGAACGGGGGAGGGGCAGAGAGAGAGGGAGACACAGAATCGGAAACAGGCTCCAGGCTCTGAGCCATCAGCCCAGAGCCTGACGCGGGGCTCGAACTCACGGACCGCGAGAACGTGACCTGGCTGAAGTCGGACGCCCAACCGACTGCGCCACCCAGGCGCCCCAGGATTATGTTACATTTAAGGAAAAATCAGAAATTGGGCTCAGGGGGAAGAAACTATGAAAATATAAAGAAAAAATGCAAGATGGTAGAAATAGGACTGAACGTATCAGTGATCATAATAAATGTGATGAGTAAATTTTTCTACTAAAAAATTGTTCAGTATCACTGATTTAGATGCAGAGGTAAAGGATAGCTCAAAAGGAATAGGTTTCATAATCTGTGAATTGGTAGCACCGCATGATAGGAATCTCTGTTGATTCTTAAGGAGCCTTATAGACAACATGTATTAAATGAAGCCAAACACCAATTTTAGACAAATTAGTTCATGTACATTTGTTTCACAAATGTATTGCCAGGTTTCACACTTTAAGCTAAAGATTTTTTTTTAATTTTGATAAAACATCTGAATTATAAAAACACTGAGGAATACTTGAGGCGTGAGCTTAGTTTACTTTGCTTAAATACTTTTTTCAAAGTGTTTTCTTATTACACCTCTTAATTTTTTCACACTAGATTTTGTTTACTGTTGTTAGCATAAATAGTTGGGTACATTGACTTGTATAAAAATACCATGAAAACTAGGTCAGTAGGAAACTACTTGCACATAGTAGGTGGTCAATAAATGGCATTAATAAATAGTATTCAGGATCCATTTATTAAATGGAATTAACTGATTTTGATCTCTTTTTTTTATTTTCTAGAAATATTAAAAGTTTGTCAGATATCCAGATAGTACAGGTTGCTTGTGGTTACTATCATTCACTTGCACTTTCTAAAGGTAAGTATTGTTTTCATTTTCTTGCCCTTTTACAATTTTATTACATGGTACTTGAATTGAGCAGAAAGTCCTCCAACTTTGTTCTTATTCAGGATTGTCCTGGTTCTTTTTGATCTTTTTCATATCCATATACAGTTTAGAATTAGCTTGCCAGTCTTCACAGGCACACATATTCTGGGATTTTGATTGGGATTAAATTGTTTCTGTAAATCAGTTTTAGGAAAATCCTTATAATACTGAATCTTTTAATTCTTGAACATGTTATGTCCCTCTTTTCAATCTCCTTTTAATTTTTCTTAATAGTATTTGTTTTCTGTGGAGAGGTCTTACACATCTTCTATTAGATTTTTCCATAGATATTTGACATTTTTTTATTGTGAACAGTATCATTTCCAGATTATTGCTAGTGTATAGACATGAAGTTGATTTTTGTGTCTAATTGTTCTATAGTGTGCTAAATGCTAAGCCTTCATAGATGGGGAAGGTTATAACTTGCTCAGTCTCATTTAGGATCTTAGACTTTTTATGAACAGAAACAAAGAAGGCTATAAGCATTCTCTTAGCTTTGTTTGCATTTGTTTCTTATTCATTTAACTTCTTCATATGCCAGCTAAGGATTGTGGCATGGGTTACTATGTTGGTCTTTACCATTTAAAGTGTAAGTTCCAGTGGCTTCATTATTATTATTTAATTCATTAAATGTCTAGTGAGGCCTACTGTGAATGTAGCACTAGGCTAGAGCTATGGGGAAATACAGGTAAGATAATACAGTTACAGACAGCATAGGGTGGCAGTGAGAGGAGCCAAAGTGACCAGCAGAACGAATTATTTTAGGGATCATAACATGTAGTGGAGGGAGCAGATATACAAATAAACAACTAGTTTGAGGCAGAAAAAAACTGTACTATTTTGGTCAAGGTCGAAGTAAAATGCTATGTGAATGAAGAAAAAAGTAATTTGTTCAAATCAATAAGAGACTTGTTAACAATAAGAGACTTAGTATTTGATACAAGTCTTAAACGATGAACAAAATTTATTCAGAATTAGAGAAATGTTGAGAAGTAGCTAGAGGAAGTGTTGAGGATTGGTTAAAGAGGTAGTACCAGTAAATCAGGAAAAAAAATCAGGCATAAAATCAGGAAAAGTATTTTGTGTATTTGAGTATCAGCATATAGTTTTATGTGGGTATTGTGAGAACATGAGAGACATACTGATACTTCAGTTGAGGTAATGTGTTACAAAGGCCTTAAATGCCAGTATTAAGGCATTTGCATTTCTATAGGCAGTGGGGAAGCTGGCATCTCTGTATTCTTTGTTGTTATTTTGTCAGCTCTTCTTTTGATATTTTGGTAGGTAGATCCCAAATAAATTTAAACCCAAAGGTTTTACTGATGAGGAGGGCAGTTTTCTGCCTTGACTTACAGGGATTCTTTTGCCTTGTTCAGCTTCATGGCTTTAGCAGTATTTTACTCATTTAATGATTTTTTTGATCACTCATTATGAACTAGGCACTTTAGAGTGTACAATGTGTAGGGGTAAGCAGTACACTACTAGCTGGTACTTATTGGTATGGTCATATTCATATAAATTACAATATAATTATGTACTGTGAAAAGGGACTGTAAAGAAAAAAGTTCAGGATTATTTAAAACATATAGCAGGGGACTGAACTTAATATGGGCCACCAGGGAAACCTGCTTCCTTCTGGGAGAGAGTTGAAGTGAACTAGACAAAGATGAGGGGAAGGTCTACACGGAGAGAACTGTAAGTGTGTGAGAAGTGAGCATTGGAGAATGTAAAGGAAGATGAGTGTCACTAGAGTAGAGTGAGTGAGGGAAGAGACTGATATGAAAGGAGCTTGGAAACAGGTAGATTATGTAGAACATTACTTTTAACGTTGTTAAAAGTGCTTATCCCAGTACCAGTGGGAAGGCACTGCTATATTTTTTTTAGGTGAGCAACATTATCAAATCTATATTTTAATAATACCTCTATGTATATATACAGATGTCTGCTAGTATGTGCATAGAATATTTCTGGAAGTACATACCAGTAATTGGTAAGAGTGGTTGTCTCTTGGGAGAGGAACTGGGGGTCTAATTTTTAGAGGGAAACTTATTTTTAAGTGTATACTATTTTATCATGTGAATTTTGAAAACAATTATTAGTGCCACTTAATAAGAATAAATAAAAAGATGTCTAAAGTTGCAAAATAGGGTGGCAGTTGGGGGAGCAAAAGTGACAAGTAGAGAGAATCAGGTGAGATGGTGAGGAGTGGATCTATGTGCCATATTTTTTCTTTAGTAGGAAAACTGTGGTGGTATGTGATAGATTGATAACAATTTGTGTATAAGGTAAGAGAAGAGTTAAGGATGACTCTCTATGTTTATGGGTTGTGTTACTGAGTCAGTTATAATATCACATACTGAGATAGAGAACACTGGGAATAGGTCCAGATATGGGAGGTGGAGGGGGGTCATAAATTGTTTGGAACACACTGAGCTGGAGGTGCCTTTGTAATATCCAAGTGTAGATATCACATAAGCATTTGGATACATGGGTTTATTGCTTATAAGAGAGGTCTGGTCTAGTGATAAAATTTTGAATGTGATCAGCGTATAATAACTGAAGAGTTGGTTGAGTGCCTCTTGGGATAAACCAAAGAATAAAAGTGAGACTTGAGGAATATTAAAAAGAGATGGTTCTATCATAAGGAATGTAAGGAAATGAGACTAGACTACCCTCAGTTATGTGACTTACCCATTTATTAGTAAAGTTGGTCAAACTGTAAGTGTACCAATACAGAATGTTCTTACATGTTTCCATATAAAAGGGGAATATGTATTTCTATTTGATGAGAGGGAGAATGTCTCAAAATAACTGATGATCTTCAAATGAAATTTTGTATGTATGTGAAAAATAGTTAATTTTATAATTTCTGTTTTACAGCAAGTGAAGTCTTCTGTTGGGGACAAAATAAATATGGCCAATTGGGTTTAGGCATTGACTGTAAAAAGCAAGCCTCACCACAGCTGATCAAGTCTTTGCTTGGAATCCCTTTCATGCAAGTTGCAGCGGGAGGAGCCCATAGTTTTGTACTCACCCTTTCTGGAGCTATTTTTGGATGGGGACGCAACAAATTTGGTCAACTAGGTCTTAATGATGAAAATGGTAGGTTTTCATTATTTATAGATAAATGTACTTAAAAAGAGATGATCTTTTGAGATGGATCAATGATTCTTAATGTCAGGAAGAAATGTACCCAAATCTTTCCTGATATGGAGAAGGGGATAAAAGATTTATTTATTTATTTATTTTTTCAATGTATGAAATTTATTGTCAAATTGGTTTCCATGCAACACCCAGTGCTCATCCCAAAAGGTGCCCTCCTCAGTACCCATCACCCACCCTCCCCTCCCTCCCACCCCCCATCACCCCTCAGTTCTCAGTTTTTAAGAGTCTCTTATGTTTTGGCTCTCTCCCACTGTAACCTCTTTTTTTTTTTTTTCCTTCCCCTCCCCCATGGGTTTCTGTTAAGTTTCTCAGGATCCACATAAGAGTGAAAACATATGGTATCTGTCTTAAAGATTTATTTAAAAATTCCATTTGGTAATATTTTTTAAGGGATTGTGGGAAGGCCAGAAAATACCATCTTATTGCAAAATAAACTCTAGAAAGTATATCTGGATAAAAATCTTTGTTTTTAGATGTTCATTAAAAGAAAGTTGTGAAAAACATTACTGCAAATTGGAAATCACATTACTGGTCATCATTGGTGGAAAGAAGTTGTAAAATTATTCTGGAAAGTAACATGGAGTGTTAATCTATTTGAGTTTTTCAAGGAAGTATTTAAATAATCTGAGTCATTAAATCTTTATCTTGGGCTTCACTTTTAACATGGATTCTGGAGTCTTGAAAATAAACAATTTGAATTTTAAAAAATTATAATTACTTGAAACAAGTTAGGATCTTGGAACTGATTTTTCATAACTGCATAAGTTCAATGCCAGTATTTGAAATACAAAAACTAATTTCATCAAGCTCAACATAATTGTCATGATTTAAGTGGACAAAAGTGAGTTGTTGGTCTAGTAACTAGCAACTGGTAATGATAAGCAAATAACACTCAGAATTTTAAAATATTTTATTGTGCGTAAGAAAAATATGTCAGATTAGGACATTTTTTTTTTCTGGTACAAAGTAGCAGGAAGTATAATTTTCATGCATTTAAATAGAATCCTGTGAGCTTAATTATCATGAGGTAAATATAAAGAATGATGTGTGTGTATTGGAAACAGATAGTTTTGAAATTCCTTGATTTCTAGTTCTGTGTAGATTGGTGTTAGGGCACTTTAACACTTAAATTGCTCTTTAAAACCCTCCTTTAAAAAGATCTGGGAACCCAGTTAATTTGGCTTGTAGTACAAAATCATTGACTTACAGTTAAAAATTATTTGCCACTGTCTACTGAGCTTGGGAAGCTGTAAAGGAAACACATTTTAGAAGAGTTTTAATTTAAGAATACCATTAACATTTCTTGTTGGAATTTTCAGATAGGTATGTTCCTAATTTACTAAAGTCACTAAGAACTCAGAAAATAGTTTATATTTGTTGTGGAGAAGATCATACTGCTGCACTAACCAAGGTATTGTACTCCCATAAAACTTCTTTATTATTATTCATGGTAGTTATTTTATAATTAGTGAATGTTTTCATGATATTTACTTTAGAACTTGAGTATTAATTAATGTCTAAAAAATAATCTTGAAAAAAGCACTAAGTTATTGTCAAAAACAATTTACTTTAATTTTCAACTTTGTTTCAGGTTATGTAATGTGAATTATGATCTGTTAAATGTGATAATACATTTTGTTGAATTTCTCAAGTTCATGTGTAATACTGCTTTAGGAATATTTTGAATGAAAAAGTTCCCTTTTAGTTTGTCATACTTGCCATGCTATGTGTATCAATCCCGTTTATATTGTGTAACTGCCTCATTTTAATTTAACTCTCATTGGGCTTATAAATACCATACAACAAGTAATAGAGGAGAATGAATCTATTATCCATAGGCCAGGAATTATGCAGTTATAATGAGCTTTCATCACAGTCTCATTAATGGTTTTAACTCTGTCTTTTCTTGGGTATGTGCCATTACATTATCATTACTGTGTAGTTCTCTAGTGATTGGAAGGAAAATGAAAATAAAAACCTTAGATTAACCTTTACCAGGAATATTATTGGCACATTTTTTATTGGCTGAATTAGAAATGAATGTGTTTGCTTTATCTTCAATTTGCATAGTACATAAATTTGCAAGAAAAAGTTAACTTCTAATCAGACTTCTACACACACAAAATTCTACACACCCACATTGGGATTTTTTTTTTTTTTTGATAAGAATTTTTCTTAGTTCTCAAGTATAGTATATTCAGTACTTTTAAAAATATGACTAATTATAAAAGTTGATTTTTAAAATTTTTGTATTACTGTACTTGCCTTTTAGTAAGGAAATTTTACTTATCTGCCAATCTTATTGTATTTTATTGATTTTTATCAAGTTACAGATGTAATCACTAAAGTCTTATTAAATCATGTTGGCATGTTCTAAATTCTAGTTGTTCTCTTCTGTCGTAGGTATTTAGAAGAAATAAGTCTATGTTTTTAGTTTTTTTTGTTTTTTTGTTTTTTTAAAATAAGTCTATGTTGAAATACTAGCATAAAAAAATATTTTGTGTATTATTCCTTGGTGTTAACTTTGTGGTGGGAAGGCTCACAACGTTAATGTTTTATCAAATTCAGCCCTTCAAATAACCACTTATCTTATTTTCTTAGGATATGTAACTGTTTATAGCTATTGAGTTTTTTTTAAATCCCAGTCTTCTGTGTTCCTCTCAAGAGAGTAGCTGGTGATACTTGTTCACTGGAATTTTGGGGGAATATTATTTTTAACAAAATCAGATAGTTTTTTTTTTTTTTTTTCTTTTTTTTTTTTTCAACGTTTATTTTTTATTTTTGGGACAGAGAGAGACAGAGCATGAACGGGGGAGGGGCAGAGAGAGAGGGAGACACAGAATCGGAAACAGGCTCCAGGCTCCGAGCCATCAGCCCAGAGCCCGACGCGGGGCTCGAACTCACGGACTGCGAGATCGTGACCTGGCTGAAGTCGGACGCTTAACCGACTGCGCCACCCAGGCGCCCCTAGTTTTAAATATCCCAATAGGAAAATATTTTATTTCCCTTGATTTAAGTTAGAATATACTTCCATATCCATGTATCTTTTGTTTTTCTGGAAGAATTTCTTGCAAATAAATTAGGATTGCTAATTTAGGACAAAGCAGTTTTCTTGTGCAAAACCTGTATTAGGAAAACAACATCAGGAAAAATTTAAACAGACTTTTAAAAACAGAATAAATAATGTAAAGAAAGGTATGTTAATGGGTATGAACACACTATCATAAAGATGTCAACTTTTTTTAGGTTAATTTACCAATTCGTTATGCAAATCAGGGGTGCCTGGGTGGTTCAGCTGGTTAAGCATCTGATTTTGGCTCAGGTCATGATCTCACAGTTCATGAGTTCCAGCCCCACAATGGGCTTTGCACTGACAGTGCAGAGCCTACTTGGGATTCTCTCCTTCTCTCCCCACCCCTCCCCCACTCGCACTTTCTCTCTCAAAATAAGCTCAAATCAATAAGCTTAAAAAACAAATTCATTATGCAAATCACATATACATGCATCTTTTGACTTAGCAATCCTACTTTTAAGAATCTGTCCTAAAGATAGGAAATTATATATGCACAAGGTCATTAATTGTGGCTTTATTTTAATAGCAAAAGAACGAAAGAATGCAGATGGCTATCAGTAGCAGCCTAGTTGAATAAACTGTGGTAACCACACAAGACTTGTAAAATAGGTGTTTAGCATTTAAAATTTTTTTTTTTTCTTCAACATTTATTTATTTTTGGGACAGAGAGACACAGAGCATGAACGGGGGAAGGGCAGAGAGTGAGGGAGACACAGAATCGGAAACAGGCTCCAGGCTCTGAGCCATCAGCCCAGAGCCTGACGCGGGGCTCGAACCCACTGACCGCGAGATCGTGACCTGGCTGAAGTCGGACGCTTAACCGACTGCGCCACCCAGGCGCCCCGGTGTTTAACATTTAAACATGTAAACATGACTTGTAAAATAGAATAAGGAAGGTCTCTGTATTATGCTGTGGAATATCTTCAGCATGTATTGTTAAGTAAAAAGAGGAAGGTACAGAATAATTGCCTTTTGTATAAGTAGGGATAAAAGATGAACATGTTATATGTTACTTATATTTTTAAAAATGTAATAGCTAGATCAAATGTACCTTGCCTTATCATTTTGACTTTACAACTTAGAAACTGTTACATATAATTAAAAAGCAAACATATGTTTTTAAGCAATTGCTAACAATTGAAAATAAAAAAAAAATAGTGGCACTACTACAAAAGGAGAATTCTTTTAAGTCCTTTTACAGTGCAGTGTTTTGTTGTATATCACTAGTGGGAAATAGCCTGAATAGAAACCGAATTGCCACAAAAATTTTAAACTGCATTCTGTAGTCTTCCTGTTAGTAGTAAAATTGATAGTATTATTTTCAATATATTACATACAGGATAAGAAAAAGCAAATAAGTACTTTACTGTTACTGGAAACTATGGTTTTCAGCTTAAGACAAAAGAAACATAGGGGCGCCTGGGTGGCGCAGTTGGTTAAGCGTCCGACTTCAGCCAGGTCACGATCTCGCGGTCCGTGAGTTCGAGCCCCGCGTCGGGCTCTGGGCTGATGGCTCAGAGCCTGGAGCCTGTTTCCGATTCTGTGTCTCCCTCTCTCTCTGCCCCTCCCCCGTTCATGTTCTGTCTCTCTCTGTCCCAAAAATAAATAAACGTTGAAAAAAAAAATTTAAAAAAAAGACAAAAGAAACATAAAACAATAATAATTAAATTAAAATCTCCTGATTTTTACTTTTATTTATTTTAAAAAGTTTTTTTTTTTTTTTTTTTTTTTTTTTTACAGTTTATTTATTTTGAGAGAGAGAGCATGCGCTGGGGAGGGGCAAAGAGAGAGAGCGAGAGAGAATCCCAAACAGGTTCTTTAGGGTCAGTGCAGAGACTGATGTAGGGCTCAAACTCACAAAACCTTGAGATCATGACCTGAGCCAAAATCTAGAGTTGGATGCTTAACCAACTGAGCCACCCAGGCACCCATTGTGATCTTTACTTTTAATCAGAAGTGTTAGTAGGAAGTCTTACTCTTTTTCTTCTAAAAAAATTTTTTTTTCTTCCATGACCACTGAATGGTCCTAGAAGTAATTAGCCATGTACAATGTGGAAGCAGTGAGCATCACTTGATTTAGTAGACTCAATATAAAAAATAACCAGAGCTTCTTAGAGAAGAGTGATTTCATATCTGGGGCAAAACAGAACAAAACAAAAAAGTGTGAGAATAGCTTTGGGTATTATGTGTTACAAAAAAGACTACTAAGGTCATGTCTGTGGGACAACATCAAGGAGTTTTTCACAAAAAGAAGTAACAATGGCAATACATGGAAATATACCAAATATGTAAAAATTCGTGACTTCATTATAATACTCTTCTTCAAATCAATATAAAGCAAACTTCATTGCTTATCTTTGAAAGTTGCTAGGACAACTCATTTTTCTAAAAATTCATAAATAAGAAGGAAACATTTTTCTTGCTTCCTATTTGCAGATTGTATTTCAGAATAACTTAATAGTTGGTGAATTAAGTTCTCTATAGAAGAATTCCAACTAATCTAAGAGAAATAATAAGATTAGAAAATTTCCATTTTATACTCCCTTATAATGAATTGAGGCAAAGATCAAAACATTAAACTTAATGTGGATGGATTAGGCTGTGAAACTTGTTAACTTGCTTATTTTTAACATTATCAACCAGACATGTGCTTTGTCATGATGAAATAAAATAATCAGGAAAACTTAAACATGGCATCAGTATGAGATAATAATTAAAATTGAAGAGGTCAATTCTTGAAGAGGATATAACAACTGTACCCATGTATGCACCCAATACAAAAGCACCTAAATAATATTATGCAAATATTAACAGAGCTAGAGGCAGAAATAAACAGTAGTAATAGTAGGGGACTCTAACACTCTACTTTCAACAATAGGTAGGTCATCCATACAGAAAATCAATAAGGAAATATTGGACTTGTATTACACTTATACCAAATGCACTAACATACAGAGCACCCCATCCAACAGCAGCAGAATACACATTCTTCTGAAGTGCACAATAGAATATTCTGCAGGAGAGATCGTATGTTAGATCACAAAACAAGTCTTAACAAATTTAAAAAGAATTGAAACGATATCGAGTATCTTTTTCAGCCACAATGGTATGAAATGGTATGAGTCAATAATGGGAGGAGAGCTAGAACATTTGCAGGTATGTGGAAATTAGCACACTCCTGAACAGTCACTAGGTCGAAAAATAAATAAAAGGGAAGTAAAATATCTTGAGACAAGTGAAAATGGAAACAACATACCAAAACTTATGGGATGCAGCAAAAACAGCTCTGAGGGAGATAGATAAAAATAAGCTATGTCACCATAAATCCAGTAAAGTGTTTATAACATAAACAGCTACATTAAGAAAAAGAAAGATCTCAAAACAGCATTTATACTTCAAGGAACTGGTGGAGGTGGGGGGAGGGCAGGGAAATCAAAGTTAGCAGAAGGAAGAAAATAACAGGTCAGAGCAGAAATAAAGACTAAAAAAAACAGTAAAGATAACCAAAACTAAGAACTCTTTTCCTGAAAAGTTAAAAAAAGTAATCGATAGATGTTTAGATAGATTAAACACTGTCAGAAATGAAGAGACATTACAACCCATACTTCACAAATAAAAGGACTATAAGAAACTATGAACAATTATATGCCAACAAATTAGATAACATAAATGAAATGGATAAATTCCTGGAAACATTCAAACTACCAAGAGTGAATCATGAAGAAATAGAAAAATCTAAACAGACTTTTAACAGGTAAGGGGAGTGAATCATTAATCAGAAATCTCCCAACAAAGAAAAACCCAGGATTAGATGACTTCACTGGTGAATTTTACCATTTAATAATTACTGCCAGTCCATCTCAAACTCTTTGAAAAAATAGACATTTTTAAATGCATTTTATGAGGCCACCATTATGTTAATACCAAAGCCACACAAAGACAACATAAGACAATAAAATTACAGGGTACTTATCCCTAACAGACATAGGTGTAAAACTCAACAAAATATGAGCAAACCAAATTTAACAGCACATGAAAATGATCATATACCATGATCAAGTGGGATTTATCCCTGGGATGCAAAAATGTTTCAACATCTGCAAATCAGTCAAACACCACATTAATAGAATGAAGATTAAAAGTCATATAAACATCCTGATGTAGGAAAATCATTTGGCAAAATTCAACATCTTTTCATGATAAAAATTCTCAGTATAGAAGGAATATACCTCAACATAATAAAGACCATAAATGACAAGCCCACAGCAAACATATTTAGTGGTGAAAAGGTGAAAGTTTTTCCTGTAAGATCAAAAGAATAAGTTAGAAGATGCCTACCTTTGTCACTTCTACTCTAGTACTGAATCCTAGCCAAAGCAGTTTTAGTAAAGAAAGAAATGAGGTGCTCAAACTAGAGAGGAAAAAGTAAAATTGTCTCTGTTTGCACATGACATATATATAGAGAACCCTAAAGACTCTACCAAAAGTGTATTTGAAAAAAAAATTTTTTTAAGGTTTATTTATTTTTGAGACAGAGACAGAGCATGAACGGGGGAGGGGCAGAGAGAGAGGGAGACACAGAATCGGAAGCAGGCTCCAGGCTCTGAGCCATCAGCCCAGAGCCCGACGCGGGGCTCGAACCCACGGACCGCGAGATCGTGACCCGGGCTGAAGTCGGACGCTTAACCGACTGAGCCACCCAGGCGCCCCCCAAAAGTCTATTTGATCTAATACATGAATTCAGTAACGTTGCAGGAAACAAAGTCAACATACAAAAATCAATTGCATCTCTATACGCTAAGAACAAACTCTGAAAGAAAAATTAAGAAAGCATTCCCATGTACAATATCATTAAAAACAATAAAATACTTTGGAATATGGGGTGCCTGAGTGGCTAAGTCAGTTAAAGCATCCAACTTCAACTCAGGTCATGGTCTCACAGTTTGTGAGTTCAAGCCCTGTGCCGAGCTTTGTGCTGACAGCTCGGAACCTGGAACCTGCTTTGGATTCTGTGTCTTCCTCTCCCTTTGCTCCTCTCCCACTTGTGCTCTGTCTCTCTGTCTCTCTCTCTCAAAAATAAACATTAAAAAAAAAGGGGGGGGGGGATAAATTTAACCAAAGAGTGAAAAACCTGTATACTGAAAACTATATAAGACATCAGTGAAAGAAATTGAAGACATAAGATAAATAGATACCACATGTTCTTAGATTAGAAGAATTAATATTGTTAAAATGTCCAAACTACTGAAATTGACCTACAGATTCAGAGTAACTAACCCCTATCAAAAGTCCAATGGCATTTTTCATAGAAATAGAGCAGGCAATCTTGAAATTCATACGGGACCAAAAAAGACCAGGAATAGCCAAAGCAATCTGGAGAAAGAACAGCAAAGCTCGAGCATTGTCCTTCCTGATTTCAACTGTAGTGATCAAAACAGTATACAACTTTATAAAAACAGACACATAGACCAATCAAACAGATAGCCCAGAAATAAAACCACATATATATAGTTAACTAATCATTGACAAGGGACCAACAACACACAGTGGGACAGGTTGGCTTCTTCAGTAAATGGTGCTGGAAAATTATCCATATGTAAAAAAATGAAATTGGACGTCTGTTTTTACCACTCATAAAACAACTCAAAGTGGATTAAAGATCTAGTAAGACCTGAAACTAAAACTTGTAAAAGAAAACATGGGATGAAAAACCCTTTGACATTGGTCAAAACACAAGCAACAATAGCAAAAATAAATAGGTGGGACTACAAACTAAAAAAGTTTCGGCTCCACAGAGGACACCACTGAAGTGAAAAGGCAGTCTATGAAATGAGAGAAAATATTAGCAGACCATTTATCTGACAAGGGGGTAATATTCAAAATATAAAAGGAACTCCTATAACTCAATGGCTAAAAAACAAATAGTCTATTTTAAAAACGAACAAAGGAGCTGAATAGATACTTTTCCAAAAAATATATACAAAGGATATCTGGATGGTTCAGTAGGTTTACCTACCAGCTCTTGATTTCGGCTCAGGTTAAAAATCTCACAGTTTGTGGGATTGGGTCCCTTGTCTGGCTCTGTGCTGACAGTGTGGAGCCTGCATGGGATTCTCTCTCTTTCCCTCTTTCTCTGCCCTTCCCCTGCTCGTGCACACGCTCTTTCCTTTGTCTCAAAATAAATAAACTTAAAAAAAAATACACACACAAATAGCCAAACAGGTACAAGAAAAGGTGCTTAATGTTAACATCACAATCATCAGAGAAATGCAAATCAAAACCACAATGAGATAACACCTCACACCTGTTAGGGTTACTCTTATCAAAAACCAAAGGACAAGTATTGGTGAGGATGTTAAGAAAGGGGAACCCTTGTTTCCACTGCTGGTGGGAATGTAAACTGGTGCAAATGGAAAACAGTATGGAGGTTCCTCAAAAAATTACAAATAGTGGGGCACCTGGGTGGCTCAGTCGGTTGGGTGTCTGACCCTTGATCTCCACTTGGGTGTTGATCTCAGGGTCATGAGTTCAACCTCCACATTGGACTCTGCTGGGCATGAAGCCTACTTTAAAAAAAGAAAAAAAAAAAAACAGGAAAGAAAAAAAATTACAAATAGAATTATATGCCCCAGCAAATTCCACTTCTGGGTGCATATCTGAAGGAAATAAAAACAGGTTCTTGAAGAGATAATTGCACTCCCATGTTTATTGTAGCAGTTTTTCACAATAGCCAAGAAACAACCTAAGTGTCCATTACCAGGTAGATGGATAAAGAAAATGTGATTTATACATATATGTGTACACACACATACACACTGGAATAATATTCAGCCACAAAAAAAGAGGGAAATCATTTCCAACAACATAGATGAATCTGGAGGGCATTTAGCTAAGTGAAATAAGCCAAAGATAAATATTATGTATCATTTATATGGAAAATCTTTAAAAAGAAAAAGTCAAATCTGTAGGAATGGAGAGTAGAGTGTTTGCCAGGGGCTGGTGGGGTGTAAAGAAATGAGAAATTGGTCAAGGATATAAACTTTCTGTTATAAGATGAGTAAGTTTTAAAGATCTGATGTATAGCGTTGTGACTAGTTAACAATACTGTATTCTGTACCTGAAATTTCCAGGAGAGTAGATCTGAAGCATTCTTATCAAAAAGAAAAAAAAGTATGTGAGGTGTTGATGTGTTAATTAACTTCTTTGTGGTAGTCATTTCACAATGTATGTATATGTCAAATCCCATTGTACACTTTATATACAATTTTATTTGGGTAATTCAGTTATACCTAAATAAAACTGGGGAAAATGATACCAGTTACAAAAAACCATAAGAAGTAAAAACACTTTTGCTGTTTCTATCAAGAAATTAATACTAATTTTGTAAATGCGATAATAGTATTACTGTATTGTATGTTTTTATATGTTAGAGGTTTGTGCCATTGAAGATACATACATATTTATAGGTGAGATGATTTGATGACCACAGTTTGCTTTAAAGTACTCCAGTACTTTTTAGGGTGCCTGAGTGGCTCAGTAGGTTATTTCAACAAATACTTTGGAAAAGTTTTTGGAGATTTGTGACAACTTGAAAAAACTCCTAGGTAAACTGTGTAGCCTTTCTTTTATGCCAAAAAAAAAAAAAAGGTGGTTATTGTTTATGTTATCAGTAAGGCTTTCAGTCAGAAATAGGCTATTAGTTTTTAGGTAATCAAAAGTTGTATGCGGATTTTTGACTGCAGAAGGTGTTGACATCCCTAACCCCTGCACTGTTTAGGGGTCAACTGTATATTGTAGCAACTATGTGTTAAAAATAGGTATATTTGTGCATTCTGGCTTACTTATACTCTTTCAGCTTTTATGTTAAAAGCATAACCAGTTTGAAAACTGAAGATGATACCATTTTTTGGTTTTGTGATATTTTATAGTTATGTACTTGGGATTCAGTAAATATAATGATAGTGAAAGGCAATGCAAAAAATGATTAGTATCTCTTTAATGGTGGCTCTAACTAAATATAATGAGAACACATTTAAGTACTTCTAAAATATGTGAAAATAACCTCAACCTGGAACTTAGTTTTAAAACATTTTACCTTGAAAGGTCAGCTATCATCTGTTAAATTGTGGAGACAATAGAAGAGAAAAATTGACTCCATATATTAAAGATTAACTTATTTTCTTAAATTATTTTCTTTCATCAGGCTTTCTAATGATAAAGAGTTTTGTCTTTTTTTTTTTTTTTTTTTTTTCTTTTTCTTTTTCTTTTTAAGGAAGGTGGAGTGTTTACTTTTGGAGCTGGAGGGTATGGTCAGTTGGGTCATAACTCTACCAGTCATGAAATAAATCCAAGGAAAGTTTTTGAACTTATGGGAAGCATTGTCACTCAGATTGCTTGTGGAAGGTAAGTTATTGTATACGAGTATTTTAGTCTCTATAATTCAGTTACTTAAAATTTTTTCTAACAGTCCAGAGGTCTTTTATTTATTTATTTTTTTTAATGTTTATTTATTTATTTTGGGGGAGAAAGGGGAGAGGGAAGGGGAACGTGTGTGGGGGAAGGGCAGAGAGAGGGAGAGAGAATCCCAAACAGGATCTGTGCTGTCAATGCATGATCTCCTGACCTGGGACAAGTCAAGAGTGACACTTAACCAATTGAGCCACCCAGGCACCCCTAGAGGTCTTTTGTTTTTTTACACCTTCTTGGCCATGAATTTATAGGGAGTGAGTTCTAGTAGCTGAAGCTTCTTTCCGTTGGTTCTCACAAACTGTATTTCTCTGGTTGGAGCATGCTGGCACTTCAGTTGAACTCAAGTACTTTTTTCTTTGGCTTCCTTTTTTAATGATCATTTCCCTTCACATGTTTGAGGAAGCTCTATCTTGGCTGTCAGAGTACTTAATGTTTTCAGTATGCACAATAATTTTCTAGGCAAGAAGAATCTTGTCTTTGTTTATTTACAATGATGCCACCAGCATGCTGGGTATCATCATAGACTTCCAGTTTTGCCTTGGTAACATTTGTCCAGCATTCCTTTTTGAATAGTGCCCATCCCCTCTATGTCTATGGTATAACCTTTCTTGTGGATTTGTGTGTATGTGGTCAAAGTACCAATTCCATGTTTGCTAAAAGTCCTAGAGAACATATAGGGGTGTCTCTCCTTTTTCCCTTTGTGTTGGTCATTTTGCAAATTACTAGAAGATGGCAGTTCCTAGCTGAAAGTAGGTATTTTTTTTAATGAGTTGTTTAGCATTCTAGCAATCTAAGATAAAAACATTCTTCCTTAAATGCCTGATTTGCTGGTGAGGAGTAATAGTAACAGGAGAAACATCATTTATACTTATTATTTTACTTTTCTCTATTTGAAAAAGATTTATCTGGGGCAAGATATTAATAATATATATGTGACATTGTATTTATTGTATGTAGCATCACACTTGAGGGTGAAGTATAGGTCATCTTTTTTTTTTCTTTTCCACCTTTTTAAATTTAAACAGTGAGGAAATTGAGCAGTTAATTAACACCTGAGAGTAGTTATTGCTGAAAGTTGAATTGGAATACTGATTTCCTGATTCCCAATTCTTGGGAGTAAGTACAAGAGTCACAGCTTTGAAATTGAGCTTCACCTTTGGTGGATTAAATTAGGTAGACTCCCAAAAAGCAAAATATACTTTGTTTGACTAACTCAGCTTGATTTTTACCTCATAGTATATATCCATATAAAATATAGTTCAGTCTTGCCAACTGTTAACTTCAAATACATGAAATCACACTGTAGGTAGTCTTTGGTAGCTTTTTTTTTTTTAACAGGCATTTATTTGTGTGCTTCCAGTTTTTTGCAATTACAAATAATGTTGCTTTGAACATTTGTTATATGATATACATAAACCTTTATATTTCTAAGTATATACCTAAAATGGGATTGCTGGGTCATAGAGGATATTTAACTTGAATTTTGCAGGTTAATGTCACCCTGTTTACCAGAATTTACATTCCACATTTATGTGTCCTTGTCCCCATTTGGCATTGTCAGACTTTGAAATTTTTGCTAATCTCTTGGATATTTAGTGTTACTTAATCATGATTTTAGGGGTGCCTGGGTGGCATAGTCAGTTAAGCATCTGACTCGATTTCGGCTCAGGTCATGATCTCATGGTTCATGGGTACACATTGGGCTGTGCGCAGACGGAGTAGAGTCAGCTTAAGATTCTCTTTCTCTCTTGGCCCCTGCTTGCATGCTTTCTCTCTCTCACACAAAATAAATAAATAAACCTTTTAAAACATCATGACTTTAATTTGCATTTCCATGATTTGATATGGATTGGATTGAATCTGTAGATCACTTTGGGAAGTATTGATATTTTAACATTAAGTTTTCCAATCCGTGAACATGAAATGTCTTTCCATTTATGTCTTTAACTTCTTTCAGTAAGTTTTGTAGTTTTCATCCTATATCTTTTACCTTTTTGTTCAATTTCTAAATATCTTATTCTTTTTTTTTTTTTTTTAATTTTTTTTTTCAACGTTTTTATTTATTTTTGGGACAGAGAGAGACAGAGCATGAACGGGGGAGGGGCAGAGAGAGAGGGAGACACAGAATCAGAAACAGGCTCCAGGCTCCGAGCCATCCGCCCAGAGCCTGACGCGGGGCTCGAACTCACGGACCGCGAGATCGTGACCCGGGCTGAAGTCGGACGCTTAACCGACTGCGCCACCCAGGCGCCCCTATCTTATTCTTTTTGATACTATTGTAAATGGCATTGTTTTTAAATTTCTTTTTCGATTGTTCATTATTAATGTATAGAAATACAATTGATTTTTGCATTTTGGTTTTGTATCCTGCTGTTTTGGTGATTTTTGTTTCTTTTTTTTGTTTTGTTTTTTAGTTCTGATAGATTTTTGGTGGAATCTCTAAGGTTTTCAACATATAAGATCATATCATCTGTACACAGAGATAATTTTACTACTTTCTCAATTTAGGTGGCTTTTATTTCTTTTTCTTGCTAAAACTTCCAGTACTATGTTGTTGCATAGTATTCAAAGTAGACATCCTTGCCTTGTTCCTGATCTTAGAGGAAACTTTCAGTCTGTCACCATTGAGTATGATGTTTATTGTGGGTTTTTCATAGATGGCTTTTATTATGTTGAGGTAATGTTCTTCTTAGTTTTTGAGTATTTCAAAAAAGGGTGTTGAATTTTGTTGACTTTTTTTCTGTATCAGTTGAAATGATAATAATGGGTTTTTTTCTTCATTGCCTTAATATTATAAATTACTTTGATCAGTTTGCATATGTTGAACCATCCCTGCATTCCAGGAATGAATCCCATGTGCCTTTGCTGTACAGTTTTTTATTTTTTTATTTTATTTTTAAAATTTTTTTTTCAACGTTTATTTATTTTTGGGACAGAGAGAGACAGAGCATGAACGGGGGAGGGTCAGAGAGAGAGGGAGACACAGAACCAGAAGCAGGCTGCAGGCTCTGAGCCATCAGCCCAGAGCCTGACGCGGGGCTCGAACTCACGGACCGCGAGATCGTGACCTGGCTGAAGTCGGACGCTTAACCGACTGTGCCACCCAGGCGTCCCTGTACAGTTTTTTTTTTTTTTTTAATTTTTATTTTTTGTTTTTTTTTTTTAAATTTTTTTTTTTTTTTAATTTATTTTTGACAGAGAGAGAGACAGCGCATGAGCGAGGGAGGGGCAGAGAGAGAGGAAGACACAGAATCCGAAACAGGCTCCAGGCTCCAAGCTGTCAGCACGGAGCCTGATGCGGGGCTCGAACTCACGAACTGTGAGATCATGACCTGAGCCGAAGTCGGATGCTCAGCCCACTGAGCCACCCAGGCGCCCCTGTACAGTTTTTTAATATACTACTGGATTCTGTTTGCTAATATTGTATTGAGAATTTTTGCATCACTGTCCATAAGGGATAATGGTCTGTAGTTTTCTTGTAGAGTCCTTGTCTGACTTTGATATCAGGACAGTGTTGGCCTCATGGAATGAGTTAGAAAGTTACACCCCTTCAAGTTTTTTGGAAAACTCTGAATAGGATTGGATTTAGTTCTTTTAATGTTTGGTAGAAGTCACCAATGAAACTATTTAATGTAGGGCTTTTCTTTGCTGGGAGATTTTTTTTTTTTTTATCAATTTAGTCGTTTTACTGTTCATAGATCTTTTCTGTTTTCCTATTTTTCATGATGTAGTACTAGTAAATTTTGTATTTCTAAGATTTTGTGTATTTTATCTAAATCATCTAATTTTTGGCAAATAATTGCTTATATACTCTTCTTATGATCCTTTTTATTTTGGCAGCATTAATAGTAGGGCCCCTACTTTTACTTCTGATTTTAGTAATTTCTTTCTTCTCTTTTTTCTTAGTCAAGTTAAAGTTCTGTCAGTTTTGTTGATCTTTGTAAAACCAGCTTTTAGTTCCACTGACTTTTGCTATTTTTGTATTCTCTATTTCATTTATCTCAGCTCTAATTTTTCTTCTGCTAGCTTTGTGTTTAAAGTTGTAAAGTTGGGTTGTTCACATGAGATCTTTCTTGTTTTTAAATGTAAATTTCCCCCTTATCACTACTTTCCCTTCATCTCTTGTTTTGATATATTGTGTTTTCATTTTCATTTATCTCTTACGTCTTTCTGATTTGTCTGTGATTTCTTTGATTCATAGGTCATTTAAAAGTGTGTTGTTGAATTTCCACAGATTTGTGAATTTTGTAATTTGCTAATGTTACTGATTTCTAATGTTATCCCATTGTGTTCAGAGAAGATACTTTATATGGTGTCTGTCTTTTAAAATCTATTAAGACTTACTTTCTGGCCTACCATATGGTCTAATGTGGATAGTGTCCCATGTCATTTGAGAAGAATGTGTATATTATTGTTGTTGAATAGTGTGTCCTATTAGATCTAGTTGACTTATTGTGTTGTTCAAATTCTCTTTTTCCTTACTTCTGTGTGGTTATTCTGTTTTTGAGAGTAAGGTTATTAAAGTCTCTAACCATTATTGCAGAATAATTTCTCCCTTCAGTTCTTTCAGTTTTTGTTTTATATATTTTGATGGTCTTTTATTAGATGTGTAAATGATTTTAATTGTTACTTTTGCTGTATTGAACCTTTTGTTGAAATATAATGTCCTTTGTCTCTTGTAACCTTTTTTGATTTAAAGTCTGTTTTGTCCGCTAATTGTATGGCCATTTTGCTCTCTTTTGGTTATTGGCATGGAATATCTTTTTTCATCTTTTCACTTTTTGGTCTTTTTTTTTTTTTTTTTTTTTTTAATACCATTCTGCCAGTCTCTGTGATTTGAGTGCACAACTTAACCCATTTACATTTAAAGGTAATTATGAGATGTAGGGACTTCTGTCATTTTGTTATTTTCTTTCTGTATGTCTTATACTTTTTTGTTCTTCATTTCCTGGATTTACTCTCTTTTTGTTGTTTGTTGTTGTTGTTGTTGTTGTTTTAGTGAAATGTTTTAATTCTCTTCTCATGTCCTTTTCTGTATATTCTATAGCTACTTTCTTTGTGGTTACCATGGTGATTACATTTAAGATCCTGAAGTTATAACACTAATTCACATTGATACTGGGTTAACTTCAACAACATACAAAAACTCTGTTCCTGTATGGCTCTACTGCCACCCCCTTTCAGTTATTGTTTTCACAACATAACTTATTTGTACTGTGTGTCACAGTCATACCATCTGTGAATCAGTTTAGCTTTATTTCTTCATTTCTAATACTTATGCTTAACATATCTCTTGTCCTAGTGTCCTGTCTGGGACACCAGGTTGATGTTCACTAGAAGTACTAAAGATCAAGGCATGTTGTCCTGTGTTCTGTCTGTGAGCAAACCTTTAGTATTTCACAATTAAGTATCATGTTTGCCATAAGTTTACTGTAGATAACCTATATCACATTAAGGAATTTTTCTTTTTTCGTAGTTAAAAGGATTATTTATTTATTTTTAATAAGTGGCTGTTAAGTATTTGTTGGTCTTTCTGGATCTATTGAAATGATTTATGATTTTTCTCCTTTAATCTGTTAATTTGGTGAACTATATGAATGGATTTTAGTAACTAAAAACAGCTTTACTTTTCTGTAGTAGCTCCAGTTTAATCATCTATGTTACCATTTTGTATAGTGCTGCATTTGGTTTGCTAATATTTTAAAAATATTACTTGTATTTATGTTTATCCCTGAGCTTGGTTTATAATTTTCTGTTACTTTTTGTTTTGTGGGGTTTTTGGTTTTTGTTTTTGTTTTTGTTTTTTTTAATTTAGTTAACATAGAGTGCAGTATTGGTTTCAGGAGAATTCAGTGATTCATCACTTAAATACAATAACCAGTGCTCATCACAAGTGCCCTCCTTAATACCCATCACTCATCTAGCCCATCTCTCACCCACTTCCCTCTATCAACCCTCAATTTGTTCTCTATTGTTAAGAGTCTCTTGTGGTTTATTTCCCTCTCTCCTTTTCCCTCCCCCTTTTCATATGTTTATCTGTTTCTTAAATGCCACATATGAATGAAATTGTATGGTATTTGTCTTTCTCTGACTTATTTTGCTTGGCATAATACATTCTAGCTCCATTGATGTCATTGCAAATGGCAAGATTTCGTTCTTTTTGATGGCTGAGTAATATTCCATTGTGTATATGTACTACTTTTTTATCCATTCATCAGTTGATGGACATTTGGGCTCTCTCCACAGTTTGGCTATTGTTGATAATGCTGCTGTAAATATCAGGGTGTATGTACCCCTTTGAATTTGTGTTTTTGTACCTCGGGGTAAATACTGAATTGTGTAATTGCTAGATCTTAGAGTAGTTTTATTTTCAGTGTTTTGAGGAACCTCCATACTGTTCTCCAGAGTGACTGCACCAGTTCTCATTCCCACCAACAGTGCAAAAGGAACGTTTCTCTTTTCTCTGCATCCTCGCCAACACCTGTTGTTTCTCGTGTTGTTAATTTTAGCCATTCTGACAGGTGCAATGTGGTATCTCATTGTGGTTTTACTTCGTTATTTTCCTGATGATGAATGGTGTTGAGCATCTTTTCATATGTGTTAGTCAACTGGATGTCTTCTTTGAAAAAGTATCTATTCATGTCTTCTGCGCATTTCTTAACTGGGCTATTTGGTTTTTGGCTGTTTAGTTTGATAAGTTCTTTATAGATTTTGAATACTAACCCTTTATCCAATATGTCATTTGTAAATATCTTCCCCCATTCCATAGGCTGCCTTTTAGTTTTGTTAATTGTTTGCTGTGCAGGAGCTTTTTATCTTGATGAAGTCCCAGTAGTTCACATTTGTTGTTATTTTTGCCAGGTTTTATTATTAAGGTTATGCTAGTCTAATAATATATATTGGGGATTATACCCTTGTTTTCTCTTTATTTGGAAGACAACCACTTTAGAAGTTAGTAGACCTTGTCATTTAAAGCCATCTGGGCTTGGTATTTTCTTTTTTGGAATTTTAAAAACATTGTTCAGTTTCTTTATAAGGTAGCTTTAATATTTTTTCTTGTCAGTTATTTGTAATTTAGATTTTTCTATGAATTTTTCCATTTTTGTTTAAATTGTAAACATGTGAATGTAAAATTTCAGTATCAATATTAGCCTATTGCTATAGAAACAACATGCCAGTGACCTATAAAAATAAATGTTTATTTCTTACTCTGTGGATCATCTGAGATGGTTCTTTCTCAGGCTATGGGTCACCTGGAGTGGCTCTTATTTTTGCTGCAAGTTGGGACAGCTGTTTCAAGATGTATGACCATTAGGGAGACTTCGCTCAGTCTGCAGCTAAGCAGGGATGGCTTTGTTACGGGTCTCATTTCAGGCCAGAGAACAGTGGCTACCTCTGGGTATTTTATTTTCTTTGGGAGTAGCACCTGTACGTGTACTTCTCAAGCTTCTGCTTCAGAAATCCTGTTGACCAAAAACAAATTACATGACCAAGAGTAAGGTTAAGGTAGGGGGAATGCATGGTGCTTATCTACCATCAGGCTGTAACAAGACTGTGCATGTTTAATACTACAGGATAGTAAAGAGGTGGAATTATATTTTCAGTAGACTACAGTATTATCTTAAAAAAATTTTTTTATGTTTGTATGATCTATAGTGATCTCTTGTTTTTTTCCTGTTTTGATGTTGGTAAATTTTCCTTTCTTTCCTGATCTTTTTTTTTAAACCTCCATTTCTAGAGGTTTATCAATTTATTAATCTTTTCACAGAACCAACTTTTTTTCTTTACGATCCATATTTTGTGTATATTTTTCATTTCATACATTTCAGTCTTTAGTTCATTCAGTGGTGGGATGCAGTGTTCTGTATATGCCCATTATATGGTTTTTATTTTTAGTTTTTTAAATGTTTATTTTTGAGAGAGAGTGAGCGAGCAGGGGAGGGGCAGATAGAGAGGGAGAGAAAGAGAATCCCAAGTGGGCTCTGCTCTGTCAGTACAGAGCCTGACGCCAGGCTTGAACTCATGAACTGAGAGATCATGACCTGAGCTGAAATCAAGAGCCAGATGCTTAACCGACTGAGCCACTCAGGTGTCTCAATTATGTAAAGTTTTTCTAACAATGTTCAGATCTTCTGTGTGGCATTTTTGTTTGTTGGCTTGTTTTGCTTGACCATTTTTTAATTAGTTACTGAAGAAGAAATATTACAGTGTTCTACACTGTTTGACTGTTTTTAATTTTTTCTTGTAAGTTTGACAGTTTTTGCTTTTGAGTCCATCTTAAGTGCATAAAATTCCAATTTTATCTCTTCTTGGTGAATTGAAATTTTTATCATTGTGATTGTAACCTCTAGACCACTTTTTTTTTTTTTTTAATTTTTTTTTTTTTTCAACGTTTATTTATTTTGGGACAGAGAGAGACAGAGCATGAACGGGGGAGGGGCAGAGAGAGAGGGAGACACAGAATCGGAAACAGGCTCCAGGCTCTGAGCCATCAGCCCAGAGCCTGACGCGGGGCTCGAACTCCCGGACCGCGAGATCGTGACCTGGCTGAAGTCGGACGCTTAACCGACTGCGCCACCCAGGCGCCCCTCTAGACCACTTTTTAATGATACTTTTTAAAATTTATTTTGAGAGAGAGTGCACATAGATAGAAGTGGGGGAGGGGCAGTTCGAGAAGGAGAGAGAATCCAAAGTAAGCTCTATGCTTAGCTCTGAGCCCATCGTGGGGCCTGATCATGACTTGAACAGATATCAAGAGTAGGTTGCTTAACTTGGGGCGCCTGGGTGGCGCAGTCGGTTAAGCGTCCGACTTCAGCCAGGTCACGATCTCGCGGTCCGTGAGTTCGAGCCCCGCGTCGGGCTCTGGGCTGATGGCTCAGAGCCTGGAGCCTGTTTCTGATTCTGTGTCTCCCTCTCTCTCTGCCCCTCCCCCGTTCATGCTCTGTCTCTCTCTGTCCCAAAAATAAATAAACGTTGAAAAAAAAAATTAAAAAAAAAAAAAAAAAAAAAAAAGAGTAGGTTGCTTAACAGACTGAGCCACCCAGGCACCCCTGGGTCTCTTTTTATCTGATGTTAATAGGGCTACTCCTACTTACGTATTTTTTCGTATATTGTATGTTATATTCATTCTTTACATATTTTTCATTTATACATAATCTTTTACCTTGTCTTTCTGCGGGTTTTGGATGACTATCATGTAAACAGCATTAAGTTAGATCTTTAAAAATTTAGTATGGTAGTTTTGCCATTGGCAACAACATGAATGGATCTAGAGGGTATAATGCTAAGTAAAATAAGTCAGAGAAAAACAAATATTATATGATTGCACTCATATGTTAAGAAACAAAAGGGGTGCCTGGGTGGCTCAGTTGGTTAAGTGTCCCAACTCCTGATTTTGGCTCAGGTTCTCACTGTTCATGGGATTGAGGCCTGCATTGGGCTCTGTGCTGACGGCAGAGAGCCTGCCTGGGATTTTCTCATTCAGTATAACACTGAATGTTAATTATATTCAAATTAAATAAAAGAATCCACTCTGGGAATCTTTGTCTTTAAATTGACCATTTTGTCAGTTTTGTAATTACGAATACATTTGTATTTAATCCTGCCATAATATTTTATATTGTCTTTGTCATCTATTGTATAATGTGTTGTATTTATTTTTGTTTTGTTTTATTATTAGAGCAAGTGCTCATGATTAGGGGAGAGGGGCAGTGGGAGAGAGAGAGAGAGAATCCTAAACAGGCTTCACACTCCATGTGGAGCTCAGTGCTGGGCTCAATCCCACCACCCTGGGATCATAACCTTAGCTGAAATCAGGAGTTGGACACTCAACCAGTTGAGCCACTCATATGCCCTACTATCTATCTTTAAATACTTTATTTTTTTCTTCTCTAATTTTCTTTTCTTTGGATTGATAGTTTTTTAAGTGTGTGTAATTCCCTTTTCTTATTTGGAAACTATACCTTCTTTTTTAGTTGTTACTTTAAACATAAATGGAAACAACATTTATCTTTAATTTATATTAATAAATAACTTTTTCTTTTTGTGGCATTATGAGGACCTCTCATTTACCTTTCCCAACTTTTCATTCTCTATATTTTAAACTTCACAAAAACATTGTTTCATATAGTCAGTGTACATTTAGAAATGCCTATATATTTACTACCTTTTTTTTCTGCTCTTCATATTTTCCAGTTCCTTTGGTCTGAACATCCTCTGGAATTTTCTTTGAATAGATCTGCACACTCTTTTATCTAAAAATGTTTTATTTCACTTTAATTCTTTTTATTTTTTTATTTTTAATGTTTATTTTTGAGAGAGAGAGAGAGAGAGAGACAGAGTGTGAGTGGGAGAGGGGCAGAGAGAGAGGGAGACACAGAATCTGAAGCAGGCTCCAGTCTCCAAGCTGTTAGCACAGAGCCTAATGGAGAGCTTGAACTCACAAACTGTGAGATCATGACCTGAGCTGAAGTCAGACACTCAACCGACTGAGCCACCCAGGCCTCCCATATTTCACTTTAATTCTTTAATGATGTTGGCGATGATGGAATTCTAGCTTGGTAATTACTTTCAGTGCTTTGAAGATACCATTCTATTGTCTTTTGGCTTTGCTTATTGAGAAGCCAGCTATTAGTATGTTGCTCCTTTGAAGGTATTATGTTTCTTTTTTTTGTTTTAATTTTAAATGTTTATTTATTTTTGAGAGATGGAGAGACAGCATGAGTAGGGGAGGGGCAGAGAAAGAGGAAGACACAGAATCCAAAGTAGGTTCCAGTCTCTGAGCTGTCAGCACAGAGCCCGATGCGGGGCTCGAACTCATGAACTGTGAGATCGTGACCTGAGCCGAAGTCGGACGCTTAACCGACTGAGCCGCCCAGGAGCCCCTGTTGTGTTTCTTTTTAAATCTTTTTCCAGTTTTGCTTTCATTTTTCAGGGTCTGATTTCCTCATTTTCCTATGGGGCTTCTTGAGTCTGGAATAATACCTTTGATCAGTTATGGGGGATTCAAAGCTATTATCTGCTTAGACATAGCTTCTCCTTTCTTCATGGAACTCTGATTGGATGTATATTGAATCTTCATACTCTGCCTTGTAGCTTTATTCTTTATTTTCCACATTTTTGACCCTCTTTGCTGCTTTCCTGATTGTTTTTATTATTTATATTTCAGCCCATTATTCTTATGCTGTATCTATTTTTCATTAAATCTGTCGTTCAAGATCTTGATTTCACTTATTTTGGATTTTTTAGTTCTAGTATCTCTTACAGGTTCTTTTTAAAATCTGAATTTTTTTTTCTTTAGTGTTTCCAGTTGTCCATTTTCAAGTTTGGCTTTTATTTCTTGGACACTAAAAAATTATTAAACATGGTTGTTCTAGATTCTTGTGTTTGATAATTCCAACGTCTGAAATCTTTAGGATCTATTTCTGTTTCTTTTTTCTGTTAAATTTTGTTCATGGTGCCCTGTTTCTTTGTATGCCCAGTTTTGTGTGCTTGGTTATGTATTTGAAAAATCATGGGAATGATTTGATAAAGCCTTCCTTTCCTTTTCCAATGTATGAATTAGACTTTATCATAAAAAGTAAATCAAAACTCAACATATATATGAGCCAGGAGTACTTATTATTAAACCTTATTTGTACTGCTGAAGTTATACATGAATATATGTTGCCTGAAGTTTAGAGAGTTCATCTATTCTTGTTTATCTTCATGCATAATCCATTAAAAGACTATAAAACAATATTTTAAAATAATGTTATCTAATTTTGTAATTGTTAACAGGTAAGATTATTTGAATAGTTACTTTTAGTTTTGTGAACTCAATTCTTTCTAGAAATTTAATATGTTTATTGTGTTGGGGAAGAATTTTCAGTTATATATTGATTGAGATACAAAGACTTACCTATGTGGGGAATGTAGGTAGGCATATGGTATCCTGACCAGTTTGACTTCCAGGTAGTTGGTACAATAAGAGTATTAATTTCCTTATCGAATAATTGTCAAAAGCCTCCTGAAGGAAGCAGATGAGAAACATAAGAAATGTGAATCCATCAAGGAGATGATCCAAAAACAAAAGGTTCAAATTCCAGTGGTATAATATTATAATGTTTTTGAGCTATTATATCAAATCTAGAATTTAGGATTATTATGTTTATTTAGTAACTCTCAATTCTGACTTCATGCTGTTATCTTTTGGAGAGTTTTTAGAAATGTATATTGTTGGGGCACCTGGATGGCTCAGTTGGGTAAGCATCTGACTTCAGCTCAGGTTACTATCTCATGGTTCTTGAGTTCAAGCCCCACTTCTCTCTCTCTCTCTCCTAACCACCCCCCTCTCCGCCCCTCATGGGATATTTTCTCTCTCTCTCTCTCTCTCTCTCTCTCTCTCTTTGCCCCTTGCTCACTTGCCCCCCCCCCCAAAGAAATGTATATTGTTGCCTAGCGTAATCCCTAGGTGATTCCATTATGCAGCTAGGTTTAAGAACCACTACTTTAGTAGACCATTTTGAGGAGGACTTTAATGAACCAGGATTGCAGTAATTTTTAAGCTGTATGTTCCTTTGAGATGTCACAGTCCTAAAAGAGGCAGACTGGGCAATGTGAAACCCTTTGACTGGAGCAGTTAATCTATTTTATATGCTAGGATTCCATTTAACATTTCATTTGTTAAAAGAGTACCCTTGATTAAAAAATTTTGATGGCCCTTGCCTCAAAGGTAAAATGGTTGTTAGATTCTACTTAGTTTTTCAGTAATATGATAGACTAGATAACTTGAAAGCCCTTTCGAATCAAAAAACCTTTTAAATAACATAGATTAGTTTGCCAGGAACTAAAGGGAATGCCACAGGGCAAAAACAAATCTAGAAACCATAGCTGTTTGTTTGAACTGACTTTGGAGGTGCCCTGAAAGAATTTGCAAATGTAGGTAATATATTAGCTTATATTGCTAAAAAAAAAACACCCCAAAACTCAGTGGCTTAAAATAGTTTTTTATTTTGCTAATAGTTCTTTGGTTCAGTAATTTGAGTTAAGCTCAGCTGGCCAGTTCTCATCTTAGCTGGACTCAGTTCATCAGCTGGTTATCTGGCTAGGGTTTGGGTAGTTGGCATGGCCTTAGCTGGGACAGCTTGTTTCTGGCCCAGGTTGTATGTCATTCTTCAAACACTTATTTTGGGTTAGTCTCCTGATAGTAGAACAGGGTTCCTAAAGAGAGAGGGAGAAAGAATTCAAAGCCACTTGTAAGGCATAATATCAGATTTAAGACATGGAGAAATAGATTCCCCATCTTGGTGGGAATAGCCACAGAAGTCATATTATAAGCATAATGGGTATAGGGAGAGGAATACTTTTGGCTTTTTTGATAAACAGTATACCATAGAGGGCAAAGGAGTTTGGGACAGGAGATGAGGCCTAAGAGCTGATAGAAGCATTAGTGAGGCCTTAGTGAGGCCTGAGAAACCATGTCCTCCCAATAAAACCACATCGTGGAAAGAATTCACAATGAAATATTCCCTTGCTTATAAGGAGACTTTTCTGTCCTTGGTCTCGTTTCTGATTTGAATCTCCTCTGAGAGTTTGTAATCACAGGGTTGCCATAAGGTGGGTTTGGGGCTTGTCAAAGTAGTCCTGGGTTGGTGTGTATGTATTAAGTTTCACAATGTATAACAGTTTTTAAATGAAATAACAGGCTGGCAGATTTGGGAGGGGGAAGGAGCTTCAGAAATGAGAAAAGACGTAGTCATTGAAACTTAAAATTCAGTGAGTAATTAAAACAGCAGGTTGGACACACTGCTAAAGAGAAAAGTAGTGATTTGAAAAACAGATCCAGAGAAATTACTCACAAGGGGCATGGATATAAAAGAGAGATTAAGAGACTGGTAGGATATATTGGGAAGGTGCAACATTTATGTAACACTATCAAGGAGAAAATAATTGAATAAATGTGAGACAAACAATATTTATAGAAAAGATACTTAAGAATTTGCCAGACATGATGGAAGCCATAAAACAAGTTGAGGAACACAAGGCCTGAGCTGGATTATCCTCTTTAACCCATTCCTGAATACACAGTGGTGAAACATCAGGTTCACTGAGTAGTGGGTTTTCTTCAGCATCAGATCTTCAGTTTCCAAGGTTTGCTTCCCCTCTGCCACTTCCAAAGGAGTCTGGGTGCATATGTATATGTAAGGTCACTTTCTTTAGAAGAGAAAGGAAGCTTTGTTTTATTATTTTATTACACACACACACACACACACACACACACACACAGAGACACACACACACACACCAATCAGAAGATTGGTAGTGGATTACTTGCCTGTTTCTTATTGTAAAATTTTTGATTGGTGCCCTGGTAGTGGACCCTCATAGAAAAGCTTCAGGCTAGAATGTTACAGGGAAGGGAAGGGGAGAACTTAACTTGGACATCCTAGTTAGATGCTACCTCTTGTGCTGAGTCATCTTTTATAAGGGATTCTAGTATAGATCTGGGCCTTTTTAAATTTGGACATTTGTGGAAATTTTCTGGGTCATGTTAATGCAGCCTACATGTGTGGTACAGAATTCATTGAATATACAGTAAAACTTTTAATATTATGTGCAGACAATTTAAGAAGTATAATAGTTTTGTTAATGTATTTTTAAAAAGAAAAATCATCAGTTAATATTTGTTAAGCTTTTCTAAATGTAAATTGTTTGGAAGGTAACATTAAGTCTGAGATTTTCTATCATTTTACTCTAGGCAGCACACTTCTGCTTTTGTTCCTTCATCAGGACGAATCTATTCTTTTGGACTTGGTGGTAACGGGCAGCTGGGAACTGGTTCAACAAGCAACAGGAAAAGTCCTTTCACTGTGAAAGGAAATTGGTTCCCTTATAATGGGCAGTGTCCACCAGATATTGGTAAGTTCTGTTATTTTAAAGCTTTGCTATACACATTAAAATTATTTGTTAAAATGCTGCTCTTAAATGATGAAGTTTTCTACATTTGAATGAAAGAATTGTAAGATACATTGTTTAATGAAAATAGCAAGATATAGAACAGTGTACATATTTGCTTAGTTTGTTTATACTTGCTTATGTATGCATAAGGAAACTCATGGTAAATAAAGTAGTAAAAGTGGTTTCAGAGGGCTAGGCATGTGGGAATTGGGTGGTGGCTAGATGCCGGTGGGAAGGGGTGTTTTTTTTTATTTTTAATTGTGGCAAAATAGACATTATTCAAAATTTATGAATTTAGCCATTTAAGCTGTACAGTTCAGTAGTGTTCAGTACATTGACATTGTTGTGCAACCGGTCTCCAGAACTCTTTTCATCTTGCAAAATTAGAACTCTGTATTCATTAAACAGCAATTCTGCATTTACTCCCCCCGATAGCTGGCAGACACTGTTCTGCATTTTGTCTCTGTGTATTTGACTTGACTCTGGGTACATCATGTAAGTGGAATCACACTATTTGTCTTTTTGTGTCTGGCTATTTCATAAACTTAGCATAATGTCATTAAAGTTTATCCATGTTGTAGCATGTGTCAGAATTTCCTTCCTTTTTAAGGCTGAATAACATTTTATTGTACATATATACCACATTTTGTTTATCTGTTCATCTGTTGATAGACACTTGGATTATTTCTGCCTTTTGTTACTATTGTGAATCATGCCACTGTAAACATGGGTGTACAAATATCTCTTGAAGATTCTGCTTTCAATTTATTTTGGACTTTAAAATATATAATATTTCCTGTTTTTTTAAAATTTGGATCATATGAATATATTACCTATTCAAAGTATTAAAATTTTTAAATTTGCAGGGTGCCTGGGTGTCTCAGTCAGTTAAATGTCTGACTTCAGCTCAAGTCATGATCTTGCGGTCTGTGAGTTCAATCCCTGTGTTGGGTTCTGTTGCTGACAGCTCAGAGCCTGGAGCCTGCATCACATTCTGTGCCTCCCTCTCCCTCTGCCCCTCGCCCACTCACACTCTTGTCTCTCAAAAATGAATAAATGTTAAAAAAAAATATATATAAGATTTTTAAATTTGCTTCTGTATCCCTATGGCTTTAACCAAGTCTTTGATTTATTTTTATTTTCTATTATTTTTTTTAGTGGACCTGGTTATTTTTTCATTAGTGTTAATTTATTTGCTAAAGAGTTTGAAATATTTGAATTAATTTTTTTAATGTTTATTTTTGAGAGAGAGAGACAGAGACCGAGCACAAGCAAGGGAGGGACAGAGAGAGAGGGAGACACAGAATCCGAAGCAGGCTCTAGGCTCCGAGTTGTCAGCACAGAACCTGACGCGGAGCTGGAACTCATGAACTGCGAGATCATGACCTGAGCTGAAGTCGGATGCTTAACCGACTGAGCCACCCAGGTGCCCGTAAAATGTGCTTTTTTAAAATAGATACATTTCCTTTACTATCCTAAACTGTTTCTCAGAATTTTGTTCTTGTTCATTTTATCTGTCTGATTTTCTTTGGGATTTTTCTTAGAGTTGTAAGACTTGTGTCTCTCAATATTTTATTCAGCGATGAGCATACTGTAAAGGTTGATATTTGAAAAGGTCCATAACTTTTTATGAATGGCCTTGAAGATTCTTTTTTATGTATTTATTTTTTAGTAACTAAAAGGCTATCAGTTACACTTTCATTTAGCAAAGGTCAGGATATCATACTATTTTTTCTTATTTTTGTTTGATTTTGTATTTAGTATATGGCTTCATTTTCTTCTAGTTACTCTTAGGTTTAGGACGTGCATTTATTTTAGTAATACTGTTCTTGTGTCCTTAGTGGCATGTTAGTTTTTTTATATCAGTTTCTTACCCAAAAGGCACTGTTAATAACATAATAAAGAGATTATATAATTTAAAGCAGCATGGATATTGTAAGGAAATCATGTATTTGTAAAGTTTAGTCACTTAGGGATGCATTTTGTTATCTTTGAAACTGTGTACCTTGAGATTATTTGCATTCAAATGGAAAAGGAAATGGAATTTTAAAATTACTTGTTTTGCTGCAACTTCGTTTCATCAAAACATTGTTGATTGACCGTAGACAAAAGGTACAAAGAGCTCAGGTGTCCCATCAACAGATGAATGGATGAAAAAATGTGGTGTATGTATATAATTGAATATTAGCCATGAAAAGGAATGGAATTTTGATACATGCTACAACATGGAAGAGTCTTGCAAATATTATGCTCACTCAAAAGAGCCAGACACAGAAGGACAATATATCAAGTGACTCCTCTTAAATGAGGTACCTACAACAACAGTCAAAGGTATAGAGACAGAAAGTAGAATTGTGGTTACCAGGGACTGGGGGGAGGGGAGAACAAGGAGTTGTTTAATGAGTGCAGAGTTCCTGTTTGGGTTGATAAAAACTTTATGGAAATGAATAATGGTGATAGTTACACTTTTTGAATGTATTTAATGCCACTGAATTGTACATTTTAAACAGTTAAAATGGTAAATTTGATGTACATTTTATCACAAATTATATGTATGTATTGTATATAATATATATAATGGTTGATAATTATTTTGTAATGTACTAAAGTTGTGTAGGATAAAAACTAGTTAAATGTGAATTTAATTTTCTCAGCCCCTCCAGAGGTGAAGCCCATGGCCCCCACCTAAATCACATTGTTAGCATAAACTATCTAATGGGACCTTAAAGTCACAGGTAAACAACAACATTGTTAACAGAATATTCCAGACTTGGAATTTGGTATAAGCCAGGGAAGATCTTTCTTTAGAATGTATATAGTTTGGACAATTACATTAGTTTCCTAGGGCTGCTGTAACAAAATATCACAAACTGGATATGTTGAACAACACAAATTTATTGACTCAGTTCTGGAGGCTAGAAGTCCAAGATAAACATGTCAGGGTTAATTTCTTCTGAGTGCTGTAAAGGAGACTGTGTTCCATGTGTCTCTCCTGACTTGTGGTGGTTTGCTGCAATCTTTGGCATTTCTTGGCTAGTAGTAGATACCCGCCTTAATCTTCACATGGCGTTCTCTCTCCATGTGGATCTGTGTCCACATTTTCTCCTTTTATAAGGACATCAGTCATTTTGTATTAGGGGCTCACCATACATAGAATGACCTTGACTTAGCTTATTACATCTGCAACGATCCTGTTTCTGAACAAGTCACATCCTGAGGTGCTTCGGTTTAGGACTTCAACATGTGAATTTTGAGGAGACAAATTCAACCCATGACAATATCCCAAACCTGAGAAGTTTTAATCCTTTACTTCACTGGCTTTATTATAGGCTTTGGTTCCATAACTGCAGCCAGCCTTTGTTCCTTAAAACGAGTTGTCATACCTAAAATCCAGTTCTCAAATATGTTCTTCAGATAAGTACTTGGTTGCATAGTCGATTTGTTCAATCAATTATGAAAGAGGTACAAACTATAAGAAGGGGAACAGATTCTTACTGAACCTATATAAATAACTGTATTACTGTTTATTTTATTTTTGAGAGAGAGAGAGAGAGAGCATGATCAGGGGAGGGACATAGACAGAGGGAGACACAGATTCCGAAGCAGGCTCCAGACTCTGAGCTGTCAGCAAAGAGATGGACGCAGGGCTCGACTCATAAACTGTGAGATCATGACCTGATGCTTAACCGACTGAGCCACCCGGACGCCCTATTACTATTAAAACAAAGGAGAACTAGTAAGAGTTTGAATTCTCATTGAATTCTGGGGGTCAGTGTGTGTGTGTGTGTGTTTGTGTGTGCATAAATACATATATGTATGTATGTATTATATATGTATTTATATAATATGTATTTATATAATAAAAATATATAAAATTTAATAAATACATATATATTATATATGTATTTATATAATATATATGTATTTATATATATAGGTATTTATATATATAACTCTTATTTTGAGAGAAAGAGAGAGTGCACTAGTGGGGAGGGGCAGAAAGAGAATGGGGGAGAGAGAATCCCAAACATGCTCCGTACTGTTAGCATGGAGTCTGATGCAGGACTTGAACTCACGAACATTTAACCAACTGAGCCACCCAGGCACCCCAAGAATCAGATAATAATTTTTTTAATTGACATATATTAATTTCAGGTATAAAACATAACGATTTAGTATTATATATATTGCAAAATGTAATTAAAATCTCACCATAGCTACAAAATTATTTTTCTTATGATCAGAACTTGCAAGATTTACTCTCTTAACAACTTTCAAATATGTAATAGATTATTATTAATTATAGTCACCATGCTGTACATTACATCTCCATGACTTATTTATTTTATATCTGGAAATTTGTATCTTTTGATGCACTTCACCCATTTTGTCCACCCTCCCACCCCCCTTACTTCTGGCAGCCACCAATCTGTTCCCTATATATATGAGCTTTTTTGTTTTTTTAAGACTCCACATAGAAGTAAGTGAGATCATAGGGTGTTTGCCTTTCTCTGACTTATTTCACTTAGCCTAATACCCTCAAGGTTCATCCTTGTTGTAACAAATGTCAAGATTTCCTTCTTTTTTATGACTGAATAATATTCCATTGTGTGTGTGGGGGGGGGGGGGAGAGAAAGAAAAGAAAGGAAGGAAGGAAGGAAGGAAGGAAGGAAGGAAGGAAGGAAGGAAGGAAGGAAAGAAAGACATTTTCTTCATCCATTCATCTATCAGTGGGCACTTAGGTTGCTTCCATGTCTTGGCTATTATAAATAATGCTGCAGTGAACATGGGGGCATATGTATCTTCTCAAGTTCGTTTTTTCATTTCTTTGGATAAATACACAGAATTGGAATTGCTGGATTGTCACAGACTATGAGTCTGGAGTTCTCTCTTGCCCAGCAAGAGAGCAGATGCAGAATTGGATATGAGAGAGGCTAATGTCCAGGAGGAGACCAGAGCCCCAAGCAGGGGTTTTGTCTCTTTTATTGAGCTCTCAAGATCTTACACACGTGGTGAACATGAAGAAAACAATCAGATGGTAATTGTTAACATGTGTGTGTAAGAAGCAAAGGATCTGGGGGGCAAGTGGGGTTTGTGATCAAAGCACAATAGTATATTAGTGCCAGATGGAAATTAATTTCCTGAAGTGATATAACAAGTTGCTCATGATCCCATTATAATATCTCGCTGGCTAACTTTGGGTGTTTTGCCCCATGGTGGCGGCTTTCCGCCCAAAGCTTTTTTCTGACCCATTTATGTCAGAAGGAAGTCTTGAACCTATTTCCCCACACTGGATCGTATGGTAGTTCTATTTTTAACTTTTTGAGTTGTTTGTTTAAGTAGGCTCTGCACCCACTGTGGGACTTGAACTCATGACTTTGGGATCAAGAGTCGAGGCTGACTGAGCCAGCCAGGCACCCCTCTATTTTCTACTTTTTCGAGAGACCTTCATAAAGTTTTTTTATAGTGGTTGCACTAATTTACATTCCAACCAACAGTGCCCAAAGGTTCCCTTTACTCCACATTCTCACCAGTGCTTGTTATTTCTTATGTTTTTGATAGTAGCCAGTCTAACAGGTATGAGGTGATATCTCAGTGTGGTTTTGATTTGCTTTTGTCTGATGATTAGTGATTCAAGCACCTTTTTGTTTACTTTTTGGTCATCTGTCTGTCTTCCTTGGAGAAATAATCTGTTCATATCCTCTGCTTATTTTTTAATCAGATTATTTGTCTTTTAGCTATTGATTATGAGTTCTTCATTCATTTTGGATATTAACCCCTTATCAAATATATGATTTGCAAATATTTTCTTTCCATAGGTTGCCTTTTCATTTTGTTGATGGTTTCCTTTGCTGTGCAGAAGCTTTTGGTTTGATGTAGTCTCACTTGTTTATTTTTGCTTTTATTGTCTTTGCTTTTGGTGTCAAACCCAAAAAATCATCTCTAAGACTGATGTCAAGGGGCCTACTGCCTATGTTTTCTTCCAGGAGTTTTATGATTTCAGGTCTTCTATTCAAGTCTTTAATCCATTTTGAGTTAGTTTTTGTGTATGGTGTAAGATAGTTGTCCAATTTCATTCTTTTGCTTGTGGCTGTCCAGTTTTTCCAACACCATTTATTGAAGGATTGTCCTTTCCCCATTGTATATTCTTGGCTCCTTTATCATAAATGAATTGACCATATATGTGTGGATTTATTTCTGGCCTCTCTATACTATTCCATTGATCTATGTATTTGTTTCTATGCTAATACCATACTGTTTTGATTATGATAGCTTTGTAAAAATAGATCAACCCTGCCTAGCTCTTGGTTGTCTCTCAAACCTTTGTGATTGTCCAAGGAGTCTTTAATTTTTAATTGCTCCCAGTAATTGAGGGTGTGTGAAGGCCAGTGGGTGTTCCAAATGGGAGGATCTCAGTCAGCACTTAGATTCAAGCTGATTGGAAACCAGACTCTCAGGTAGCAGACTTTAAAGTATGCAGATACGTATATTCCTTGGGGATCACAAGCGTAAGTCCCACTAGCCACTAGATCCTAGAGGGATGCCCTGGGCAGCAACCATGAAAATCAGGGCACCAGACAGTGGTACAAGCTCCTTCCCAGGAAAGAACAGTGACTTGAAGTAATGCAGAGGTACAGGGCAAAGATGGCATCCACTAGCCTTAGTCCCCAGAGATCAGTCACCTCAGTAGGTCACTAGATGTATGCTAAACCAGAAGCCTACCCCTAAGGTTGAAGCTCCAGGACATGCAAATAAGCCTTCTTCACAGAAAGACAGATATATTTCAGTCTGCTATTTGTGCTGTGCACTGGTGGTGGTGGTAGTGGGGGTTGCCAGCCCAGAACTGTCTCTTGATTGTTACAGCCTATGGGACCTCCTCTCCCAGGAATGCAAGTCCCACTGTCAACCAAAACCAAACAATCAAGGGTCATCCACTAGGTGGCAGCCACAAAAATCAGAGCAACTGATGTGTATATAGCTCCCCTCTGGGAGATACTGGTGCTCTGGAGTGTGGCAGAGGGAGAGCACAGAGGTAAGGCCTTCCCTCTGAGGTCTCTGGAGAGTATCCTTACAAGTAGAATCTTGAGACTTATGCTTAATTAGAAGCCTGCCTCTCAGACTACAGCTACAAAGATAAGCTAATAGGACTCTTGCAGAAAGATTGGAAGTCTCCATCTGTTGCCTCTTGCTATGCCCTAGGGGTGGTAGCTGATTAAGAACTCTTTCTGTGTTGATTACAGTCCTGTGAGACCCTTGAGCCAGGTGACGGAGAGGTGTTCCCTGGGCTGCAGCCACAAAAACTGAGATACCACATGAGGATGCAAGCTCCTTTCTGGGAGATACTGGCAAGCTGAAGTGAGGCAGAAGGAAATACCATTTTTAATGTTTCATTTCAGCTTAACAAAGCAGAATTTACAAAATTCTTGTGAATTAGATAACTTTAGGAAGACAAATAGTTCCCTTATATATCAAAAAACCCCAGAACATTAAAACAAAATTAAACGTTATTCTAAACAAATAACCACAATAAATTTTTCATCATTTCATTCATTCCAATGTGAGGTGTTCTTGTTCTGTTGGATTTTGGATTTGCAGTTTCATAAAACTGCTATATATAGACTTTTAAAAAAAAGGAGTAATTCTAATACAGTCCGCTGGTATGTTGTGAAGTTAACTGTCTCCTCAGAAGCCTGTATCTAAGTGTCTATTCTTTGAAATATAAGTGCCTTCATCTAGCTGGTACAGTTCTTTTTTGCATGCATCTGAGATGTCCTTTTTTTGAAAACACAAACTCTGGCCGTGTCAGAGTTTATAGGAGAAACTTCAGGCAAGCATCGGAGTAAAACAAAAACTATCAATAGATGACTGAAGCTTAAAATGTGTGTTGCTAATTTACTGCTGATAGTTGTCAGATGGAAAGATCTGGTGAGGGTTCAATATAAGAATAAGATAGCTGACAGGGATATTTGGTTGTTTCTGTGACATGCAAAACACATTATTCCAAGAAGTTTTTTAAATAAAATGTTTCTAAAGGTGACGATTAAGCTTGTTCTCAAAGAAGTCAGTGACTCCTTTAACATCTGATTCATAAATGTGGAAGACTATAATTTCTTACAGAAGAAAAATGTTGAGGGGTGTCTGGGTGGGTGCTTCAGTCAGTTAAGTGTCCAACTTGATTTAGACTAAGGTCATTACCTCTCCCTCTTCTCTCTGCCCCTCTGCCAATAGTGCACATGTGCCCTCAAGCACTCTCTCTTTCAAAAAAAATGTTGAGATATAACATGATAATCCTAAGACCTAATTACCAAGAATAACAAAGTATGTCAAGTGAAGAGATTCAGTAAGTCAGGAATCAAGATTAGACATCAGTATATTTTGTAAAATTTGTGCATAAGTGAAATACATCCCATTTGCAAACAAGACGATACTAGATACGAATTAAAGCAGTAAGAATATACCATGAAACACTTAAAATAACAGTTAAATAATAACTGAAATTAGGATTTACCACCTGAACTTTGATAAATACAGGAAAGCTGGAACAATTTCAAAAGAGTTTTGAATAGTGTTTTACTTCATATTTAAACATCTGTGGGGTTTTTTTTGTTTGTTTTTAATGTTTATTTTTGAGAGAGAGAGACAGAGTGTGAGCAGGGGAGGGGCAGAGAGAGAGAAAGACACAGAATCTGAAGTGGGCTCTAGGCTCTGAGCTGTCAACACAGAGCCCAACTCACGGCTTGAATTCCTGAACCACGAGGTCATGACCTGAGCCGAAGTTGGATGCTTAACCGACTGAACCACCCAGATGCCCTTCATATATAAACATATTTCCATGTAAACATATGGAAAGCAAAGATACTGACAAATCTACAGGGACTTCTTATAAGACAAACAACTTTTGAAATATTTATATTTAATTACATTTTACCATATAATTTTAACTTAGGGAAGATTGGGTGTCTTTTCTAATTTCTTAAATAGTAACACTTTAAAGAAACCTAATTATTTCTAGCATCTCTTCTTATATAAAAGAACAAACTTTTGTGATTCTCCAAGGCCTCTCTGGGAATTCTCAAAGTTATTTTCACTAATATGTAAAAGTTATCTTGCAAGTTTGAGTTTTCTATGTTTAGGATGTGATTTTGTGAATTATGTTAGTTTGCAAGAGCTGCCATAAAAAATACTACAGACTGGATGGCTTAGACAACAAATTTATTTTCTCAACAGTTTTGGAGGCTAGAAGTCCATGATCAAGGTGTCATGTCAGCACTTTGGGTTTCTTCTGAGGCCTCTCTCCTTGGCTGGCAAAGTCTGCCTTTTTGCTGTGTCCTTAATGGCCTTTTCTCTGTGTGTGTGCATCACTGATGTCTCTTCTTTTTATTTTAAGGACTTTAGTTATATTGGATTAGGGTCCTTCCCTAACAGCCTCATTTTACCTTGATCATTTCTTCAAAGACCCTTTCTCTGAATACAGCTATATCTGAGTTACTGGGGGTTAGGACTTCAACATATGAACTTTGAGGAAAATAATTGAACCCATAACAGGAAGGCAAAAATCAAAGAAATTATGAGAGGACTTGAACACTTTATTAAGATATAATTATTGATATTAGAAACAATACTTGGTTACTCAAAGTGACAAAGATTTCAGAGTAAATTGTGGGGGGTAATGAAATTGGAAATGTTTATTAGCTCTTTCAAAACTGAGGAACATTTTTTCCCCCTTAAATAATGAAAGACAATAAAAGCAACATAAAGTATTGAAAACTATTCTTTTTTTTTCCCAGTATATGAAATTTATTGTTAAATTGGTTTCCATACAATGCCCAGTGCTTGCAAACTATTCTAATAAGACAAAGAATTTTTTCTGTCTAGCAGATTCACAAAAAGTAAAGAATAACATTTTATATTATAGGTGAAGGAAGACAATCAGTAAACCATGGGAGCACACACTTCAAAATTGAGTGCAATTTGCTAAGACATTAACACATTTTATAGCTTCTTTCAGAGTAAGCAAGGCAAATAAAATTCACTTGTCACATTGTCTTTGGTTATGCTCTTTCGTATTCTGTAACAAGCTGACTTGCTTCAGGATAGGTCGTGTTGTCTGAAGAGGGTCCATGAATTCAAAATGACTTTCATATTAATACTAAGATGTTATCTTTGCTAAGATGTAGTGCATTCATTATTGCTCATTTTTAAATGAATCAGTATTTTAAATATTTCTTAATTTTAAACTCTACTCCACTAAAAATTTCTGCCTTTAACCCCTTAAGTACTGAGAAGTTGTTTAGGGTCCTGAGTGTCCTAAAAGTATAAAGGAGTTCAGAGAATATCAAAAACTACTCCTTTTCCTTGTAAGTCAAAAGCATGTGCATAGCTGTATCTCTGTCAGTACTGCTCCTAAATAGAAGTACAATTTACAGAACTGTAAGTAGCTCAGTGATACTTTTTAGGTGGAGATATTCCTGAAGGGTGCTCTAATCAGGACTTAGTAAGGGTAGGGGGAAACAGGGGGCCCTATTTCAAAGTCTTCTCAATTTTCTCTGACAATGTAAAAAGTCTTTTGTAAACAGTAAGGAGAATATGAACTAGCCCTCCTAGATATGATAACATGTGCTGTGTAAAACTGTAACAGATCAGATTATTGGTATATACAGGCATTCCATTATTACTTAATGGAAAGTCCGGGGGCAGGGGGAGTGGCAGAAATCCCCATATAGGTATTGTATATAGGTTTTATTTCAACTTCAAACTCTGGTTGCTTGGTATTGGTGCTTGGAGGTACATACTGAGAAGGACTTTGAGAACACTTTTGGGCTAGAGAATAGTGTCAGTATTGCTTAGAGTTGTGGTGTAGGTGGAAGAGGCAGTGCCTTTTCACAACTTCAAAACAAGGCATCACTATCTATGAAGAGGGAAAAATTACTCAACACATGAAAATTGGAGAGAAAAAGTCAGTTTAGATCCTAAGAGTATCCACTAAAATAAGTCATAAAAGGATTCAAGAATTAAATGTTTAAAAGTTCTTAAGAAAATAATTCTCTGATTTGAACATGGGAAAGCTTTGGGACTCCTGGCTGCCTCAGTTGGAAGAACATGTGACTCTTGATATCGGTGTTGTAAGTTCAAATCCCACGTTGGGTGTAGAGATTACTTAAAAAGACAAAACACATGAACATGGGGAAGGCTTTCTCAGCATATGGCAGTGAAAGTCTTCATAAAGGATGAGATTTAAATACATTTGATTAAATGGAAAAAGAAATCTTCTATGAGTCAAAATTAAATAAGAAAAATGGCTGTAGCAAATACACCCTAAGATTAATTAACCTGAATATCCAAAGTGTTTATACATATCGGTGAAGAAAACAGTAAGGTACCTAATAAATAAATAAGACAAACATTAATAAGAATAAATAGGGGCACCTGGGTGGCTCATTTGGCTAAGCGTCCGACTGTTGATTTCAACTCAAGTTATGATCTCACATTTTGTGAGATTGAGCCCCACTTGGGGCTCTGCACTGACAGCACGGAGCATGCTTGGGATTCTCTCTTTTCCTGCCTGCCCCTCCCCCACTTGCATGTGTGCATGTTCTCTCTCTCTCTCTCTCTCTCTCTCTCTCTCAAAAATGAACATTAACAAACAAAAAAAGATGCTTAATAAAGGGAATTAATAAAAATTCCCAAAGAGGAAATTTGTGTTACTAAAAACCCATGCAAAAATTATTACCCTCTTTAGTATTGAAGAAATGCATATTCAAAAAGCAAGAGAAGAGTAAGTAAATGGAAAAGATCAAGAGTTGGTATTTTCCTATTTCAGTGTAACAAACTATGTATAGATGGGAGGAAGCTAATGGGCCAGCTACAAGATGAGGAAGTAATGTTAGCATATCATTATTTTTCAACCCACAGTGAATAATCTTAGCACTGAGCGTCGGTAGTTCCTAACATTGCAAAAAGGAATCCAGCCATACATTATGTGCTTCCTGATGGATGAATGATTCCCAGTATCACCTTCTAGTAGTTTTGTTTGTTGAAACAAACAAACTTATTTAATTAAAGCCTCTCTAGATCTAACTACCAATTTACAGGAAGTACAAAAGACCAAGAAAAATGTGAAGAGAAATTTTGGGGATACCATCAGCAAAATTCAGTCTTCAAGAAGCTGTATAACACAAATGACTAGGTTTTATAAATTTTTTGGAGTAGTAATTAAAAGGAAATTAAGAAAAATAATTTTTGGCATCTTCCTCATACCCCCCAGAAACCCATTCATGTACTATACTTCTTGATTATTTATAGAGAGCAAAATCACATTTTGGGGATAAATGAATAACATCTTGCTAATAAACCTTTTGAGAAAGCGAAGGATTTCATGTTGATTTATTAAAATGATATAGAGAAAAGATTTTATGTTGAATCACTGATTTATTTACTATTTTAGATTTACCCTTTTAATCTATTTTTAAAAGTTGTTTTGACCTTAGAGCATTCTTGGTACTTTTGGAAAATTTAGTCATATTGATGTTCTGAACTCTGAACTTCTTACTATTAGTATGTTCTAAGCTAGATAAATATTACTTTATATTATTCATGTTAACAAATATCTAGCGAGTTCTTTTGCAAATAAAACATTATGCTTGGTAGTAGGGAATAAGGAAATTAAGATGTGGTTCCTTCCTTAAGCATTTTTAATTCTGTAGCAGCCATGGTCAAAATAATACAAAATGAAGAATTAGTCATCTAAGGGGTGGTGGGGGTCAGCAGGATGACAGAAATATATTATATTTGGAAATAATTAGCCTTAAGTTAACAGTACTGAGCTTTGGTGTTTTGGTATGTAATACCCTAAGTACTATCCCAGCAATACTTTTTTTCCCCCGGTAGTACTTTTGATAATACTCTTTCCATTTTGAGAAGCAAAAGAGAAGAAAGGAAGGAACTTTGAATGTCTTTTTTTTTTTTTTTTTTTTAAGTTTATTTTTGAGAGAGATTGAGAGAGAGAATGTGTGCCAGCAAGCAGGGCAGGGACAGAGAGATTGGCAGACAGAGGATCTGAAGCAGGCTCCACACTGACAGCAGAGAGCCCAGTGTGGGCCTCGAACTCAGGAACTGTGAGATCATGACCTGAGCTGAAGGCAGACGCTTAACCGACTAAGCCACCCAGGCGCCCCTGAATATCTTTTTTTTTTTTTTTTAAATAGGCTTCACACCCAATGTGGGGTTTGAATGCACAACCTTGAGATTAAGAGTCATGTGCTCTACTGACTGAGCCAGTGAGGCACCTTCCCCCACCCCTCACCCCTTTTAATCTCTTTTTGAAAAAGAACTTTATTGTCTTCACTTCTAAATTTGCTTATTAATTTTTAATTTTTTTTGACTGGATTTGGGTTTATTGACAAACAGTTGCCAATGAAGAGCTGTGTCAGCGTACTTTTATACAGCTATATTGAGAGAAAATAATTTTGCATTATCAAGTGTTCAAGAAGCTTTTTTAAAAAAATATAATCGATTGTCAAATTAGCTAACATACATGTGTGTATACAGTGTACTCTTGGCTTTTGGGAATAGATTCCGGTGATTCATCACTTACGTACAACACCCAGTGCCCATCCCAACAAGTGCCCTCCTTAATGCCCATCACCCATTTTCCCTGTCCCCCTGATACCCTACCCCCACCAGCCCTCAGTTTGTTCTGGTCTGCCTCCCTGTCTATAACAAGTTGGGTGTTTTTGCTTTTTGTTGGTTTTTTCCCCCTTCCCTTCCCCTGTGGTCTTCTGTTAAGTTTCTCAAATTCCACGTATGAAGAAGTTTTAATATTTACTTGTTTGTTGACATTCTTTTAAAAAATGAATATTCTTAATTTTAATTTCTTCTGAGCTTTTATACCTTTCATTCAGTTTTTTTTTTTTTTTTTAACGTTTATTTATTTTTGGGACAGAGAGAGACAGAGCATGAACGGGGGAGGGGCAGAGAGAGAGGGAGACACAGAATCGGAAACAGGCTCCAGGCTCTGAGCCATCAGCCCAGAGCCTGACGCGGGGCTCGAACTCACGGACCGCGAGATCGTGACCTGGCTGAAGTCGGACGCTTAACCGACTGCGCCACCCAGGCGCCCCAGCTTTCATTCAGTTTTTACATTATCTTCAGTTTAAACTAAAGTATATTGGGATAAAAAAGATACAGACTAGATAACACCACTTTTTTGTGCAGAAGAAAAACTTACCAACTTCTGAGGTGCTGCTTATGCTTGGAATTGTTCGATGGTCCATCTCATTTCCATAGTAATTATTAAGAATATTTCAAGTCATTTTATATCATTTAATGCTGAATGGTAGGTCTAATTAAATTAGATGATTAAGAGAAAATCCAATAGCATAGTTGATGCTCTGAAAAATGTCATGTAAATCTTGAATTTCTTTGCATTTTATTTTTATTACAGATTCTGAAGAATATTTCTGTGTGAAAAGAATTTTCTCAGGTGGAGATCAAAGCTTTTCACATTACTCTAATCCTCAGGTAACAGTAGTCATATAAATAATTATGAAGCTAATTATGAAGCTAAATTACTAGTTAATTAGTAATTATTAATGTTCTTTGTATGTTACAAAGTAATTGCCTTAAATTTTTTTGCCCTCAAGTCTATAAAACTTTTCTGATCCAGTTGGTAAGTATTGTTTCAGGTACTCAGTAGAGATATACTCTGTTAAAAACAACAACAACAACAACAACAAAAAGCAAACGCATAGTGGAAATGTGTCTTGGTTTAAGTTATATATTTGTTTCCTCTGACTAATCTACTTATTTTTTAAATTTAGAACTGTGGACCACCAGATGACTTTAGATGTCCGGATCCTTCAAAGCAGATCTGGACTGTGAACGAAGCTCTAATTCAAAAATGGCTGAGCTACCCCTCCGGAAGATTTCCTGTGGAGATAGCCAAGTAAGAAAAACATTTTACCGACCCAAGCAAACACAAACATGACCTCTTACCTCCATGGTAGTGCATCCTGTATTTAGAAGTTTTTATTTAAGTATTTCCCAAATGGTTTAGGTACATAAGTTTAAATGTCTAGAATTTCTATAATAATGGATATTTTAAGAGATGTCATTTATATATAAATTGTAATTCTTTCATGTATGTAATGTTAAATGATAACTTAAAGTACTAAACTTACCCACTTTAGGATTGGGTTTAAAATAATGTTACTTCTAGCATCCTAGGATCACTGTCTTTTAACTTTTGTATTCCATAAAAGATTTGAGTATTACTTCTTTCTTGAATATTTTGCTTATAGATGAACTTGTTTTAGTACTTACAGTTTTTTTGTTTTTTTGCAGGTGGTATTGGGTTTTGGGATATGGGGCTATATCTGATAATCTTTTTTAAATTCTAGATTGTTTTCCCAAATTAAAATTTTTCTTATAAGCCCAAAGAGTGAACTTCAGAAATATAGCATCCCAGATTAGATTTAATACCATGGGTCATTAAGAAAATTAAATGTATATGTTTATGTAAAAAAAATTTTTTTTAAAGAACTTTGGTTTTTTTGTCTATGGTCATAACCACCCTGACTGTGCCTGATCTTAATTTGATTTCAGAAGCTAAGTAAGGTTGGGCCTGGTTAGTACTTGGATAGGAGACCTCCTGGGAATACCCGGGTACAGTAGTAGGCCTAAAACAAACAAACAAGCAAACAAACAAAAAAGCAAAATAAGACCATCAGATTTGTTTGAAGAATCAGAGGATGAGATTAGGGTAAACAGTAAACCTTTATTAGGTATTACTTAATCTTTAGTAATTTATAAAACTCTAACTTCTTCTAATTGAGTGTTGGTTAGAGGTGTACTCTGTGGCATTAAATATTAAATTAAATGTTGTTATTAATAAAAAAGCAGGGGTGGGGTACACCTGGGTGGTTCAGTCGTTTAAGCATCCGACTTCAGCTCAGGTCATGATCTCATGGCTCGGGAGTTCAAGCCCCATCGGGCTCTGTGCTGACAGCTCAGAGCCTGGAACCTACTTCCAATTCTGTGTCTCCTTCTCTCTCTGCCCCTCTTGCTCGCACTCTGTCTGTCTCAGAAAAAAAGAAAAAAGTGGGGTGCCTGGATGGCTCAGTCAGTTAAGCATCCTACTCTTGATCTTGGCTCAGGTCATGATCTCAACAGTTGGTGAGTTTGAACCGTGCATTGGCCTCTGTGTTGACAGCCTCGTGGAGCCTTCTTGGAATTCTCTCTCTTTCTCTGTCCCTCCCCCAGTCATGCTCACTCTCTTTCTCTCTCAAAATAAATAAAAATAAACATTTTTTTTAAAAAAGAAAAACATGTAGATTTCTCATTTTGTGATTTGTGAATTTTGAACTTTCTTTCTAGTGAAATAGATGGAACATTTTCTTCCTCTGGTTGTTTAAATGGAAGTTTTCTGGCTGTTAGGTAAGTGGTAGTTCTTTGGTATGTGGAATTTTTCAAATTTATTGTATTAAGTAATATATTAAAGAAGTGAAATAACTTTACAGTTTTATTATTTTCCTTCTTTCTCTCTCTTTTATTTTTGTTTTTTCTTTTATAGCAATGATGATCACTATAGAACAGGCACCAAATTTTCAGGAGTTGATATGAATGCTGCTAGGCTTTTATTCCACAAACTTATACAACCTGATCATCCTCAAATATCTCAGCAGGTTTGTTCTTAAAGTATTTTATATTTGTGTTATGTAGCCTGTTGAACTTTATAATCCATGTTACTTTGTATATAGCCAAATTAACTTTACAGTTTCAAATGCTTCATTATGAAGTGTTGTCTGATTTTATTATATAAACTAATATAAGAATTAATAGGGTTTTATTTTAAAACATTTACAATTTAGCTATCAAGTATTTGTAAAGCTTTCCAGATGTTTGAGTGGACCTTTAATTACTTAACATTACGCTGTTGGTTAAGTCTTTAGACCTGCACACAAGATTTTTAAAATTTTCTTAGCAATGCTCTTAGGCATTAATTTTCATTGTGCTTCAAAGTACATTCAGTGATTAATTGTAAGATACATTTTTGTAAGATACCATTTCATGTTTGATGTATTGTAAGATTTTTCTTCTTCTTTTTGGAAAGTACACTTATTTTAAATAAAAGAGGTTTTACTTTCTGTCAAAATATAGGTGGCAGCTAGTTTGGAAAAGAATCTTATCCCTAAGCTGACTAGCTCCTTACCTGATGTTGAAGCATTGAGGTTTTATCTTACTCTACCAGAATGCCCCCTGATGAGTGATTCCAACAATTTCACAACAATAGCAATTCCCTTTGGTACAGCTCTTGTGAACCTAGAAAAGGCACCACTGAAAGTACTTGGTAAGAATTTTAGTATTTTTTCCTTTTGTAATTTTTTCGCTTTAAATGAAAATCCTCATAAGTTTTTAATTCTTTTGCTGTCTGAAATTTTGCTGTCGTGCTTATTTGACACTTAGTGAAAAATAAACCTATTTTTCCTTTTATTGCTTTTTTTAGTCTTCTGAAAAACTAGTCCACTAGTTTTTAGAGGCAAAGCATGTTAAATATTAAAATTTTAATCAAACACAGCAAAGACAGTATTAGAAAAGATAAAAACTGTTTTCCATATTCCCCTCTCTCATCCCCTCAGTCTTAACTATTAAAGAAGTAAAGGAGGAGGAACAATTAAAACTGAACAAACATGGGTTAGTAAATCCTCTTTGAACTGTTAACTCTTCACCTTACATTTCTCTTACTTGGTAATTTCCCCATGTTTGATTTTATTTCTCTGCATGTAGATGAGATTCTACTGCTCATCTGATCTTATTTTTCTGTCTCTAGACTCTAGTTTTTTGGCCTAAACTTTTCTCACCTTAACTTTTCATATTGTATAGATTTCATATCTGTTCCTGACCATTAAAGTTTGCTTGCTACATTTAACCCGATACTCTCCTTCCTGATAGTATTTGTCGGTTTGTGAAGCTGAGATATATAGAACTAATAAAATCAATACAAGAGGTTTTAGGCTGAGAGTGAGCAGAGAAAGTAGCAAGCAAGGAGTAGAATCCTGAATTCCGAGAGAATTCCTGAATAAGAGTGAAGCAGGGACTCAAGAGTATTGCTTCCATGTTGTCAAAAGTGTTTGTATTTCTGCTTTATAGGATTATGGTATTTGTAGTTAATAACTGCAAATAGTGAATGTGGGGAAGGACAGACATGTTATACTTTACATTGTTCTCAGTATCTGATTTTCAGGAGTACCTTGCATTTTAAAGGTGGTGCTTCACAGTATTTCAACTTTGTTAAGTTAAAAAATAAAACTTGGAAAGATCCCAAAGTATTGGGATTTTAGAATGTTTAAAAATCAAAATTCTAACAAAGCACTTTTTTTAAAAAAAAGTTTAGTGGGTTTTTTTTTAAGTTTATTTATTTTTTTAGTAATCTCTATACCCAGTGTAGGGCTGGAACTCGTGATCCTGAAAGTGTCGCATGCTTTTCTGACTGAGCCAGCCAGCACCCCCCAACCCCACCCAAAGTACTATTTAATAACTGATTTTAATATTAGGTATCGTAATGAGTTTTTAATATAATTTAAGAAGCCAAGAAATAAATTCAGTAACCATTCTTACTTTATTTTTGCTTTTGAGAGCTTTTTAGAACAGTATTCTTTAACTTAAGAGTAGGATGGTATCTCCAAATCCTAGAATAAAATACTGTTATATGAATCTTCCTGAGATTTTCAAAGGGCTAAGAGCCACTGCTTTTAGAAGAAAAGTCCCATATGATTTCTTTGAAAACTGATTTTTTTAAAAATTCATTTTATTTTTGTGTTCACCCTTTAACAGAAAACTGGTGGTCAGTACTTGAGCCTCCACTGTTCCTCAAGATTGTAGAACTTTTTAAGGAAGTTGTGGTACATCTTTTGAAACTCTACAAGATCGGCATTCCCCCTTCTGAAAGAAGAATTTTCAACAGTTTTCTTCATACTGCATTAAAGGTTTTAGAAATATTGCATAGGGTATGTTCAGCAGTTCCTTTTTTTTCCTCTTTTCTCATTGCTACTGACAGATATTTATTTTAACATTGATATTACAAATTTAGGTTAGCCTAAGAGATGTATATTACAGAAATTTAGAAAAGTTACCTAAATGTTTCTTTAATACATACTTTGGAGCTTTGGTCTTACTTGACTTTGTTAGGCATTTGTAGATAGCTTTTTCTGTAGTTGGGCAGAACAATAGCATACTAATGAATTAGAATTCTTCTTACCTTTTCTTGTGAAGAACATAATTTGTTAGTTTAAATATGATTTTTGTTATTTATAGGTGGTTATCATATGAGACTGCATCCTAGTTATGATTATGAACATTTAAACTCAAGTTTTTTGCTATTAGATACTAATGGCTTCAATCAGAGTATTTCCTTTTGAAATAAATGACTAACTTGAAATTGGAACCACCTATAATTCATTAATTTGCTTATTGTTCTTTCCTGCCCTTCTTCCCAATGTAAGAAATAGTACCCTTTACACTTGTAGCAGTTCAAAGTTTTATGAAGAAGTAGAGTCTCAGCTGTTTCATTAAAGATGGATTTGAGACATCCCTGACAGCTGGTAGGTATATCTTTGTTACACCATTTGGTATTCTTGAGGAGCTATTTTGGGAGACATGACCTAAGGGGAGAAGCATATTTCTTATGTCTAAAATGACTGAAAAACCCTTAAGAACTTTAATCTTTAGTTTCTTCTTCTTCTGTAGTATTTTCAAACTCTTCTTGCCTAGCACTAAGGTAAATGTTAAGGGATAGAAGAGATAGTCCTTCTGTTCTCTGTAAGAAAGAACTTGTGTAGACCATTTGCTTTTCTTCCTTATTCTTTTAGTGAAGTTCTGGGTATTTCGTCAGTTAAACTTCTTGAACTTACTCTTTTCTTTTGTATTTAGTATGTTCATTCAAGATTCCTAGTAAAGTAGTCATGTCTTTTTTTATAGTTGAAGAGATAATTGTCATTTCTTTCCATGGGAAAGTCATTCTTACATTTGCCTTTCCCAGAAGAAGGCTTTCTTCTAACATTTTAGGGTTAATTGGATCCTGCAGTAAACTGCTATTAAAGAAGATCCTTTGTCTTCATGGGATAAATATACTTTTTCTGTATGTCTTTTGTCTACAATTTAAGAGATTAGATTTTTCTTTTTCCTATTACTTCAGTGAACCATCCTTTGTCCATCAGCTGAACCCTATTCCCAAATAATTATTCACTGTCTCCAGTCTTTATCTGCTTATCTTTATTGCCTCTTTAAAGAATAATTTTTTTCCTTAGCTGTGTCTGCTACCACAAGTTAAAGGGAGGGTGGAAGAAGGACAGGAAATACCACTTTTTTTTTTTTTTTGTAAATAAAGACAGAACTTAAGCAAGTAACTTAAGTTCTTTTTAAAAAAATTTTTTTTTTTTTTTACACGTTTATTTTTGAGAGACAGAAACAAAGCACAAGCAGGGGAGGGGCAGAGAGAGAGGGAAACACAGAATCTAAAGCAGGCTCCAGACTCTGAGCTGTCAGCACAGAGCCTGAAGCAGGGCTCGAACCCACTAACCCCAGGATCATGACCTGACCCGGAGTTGGATGCTTAACCAACTGAACCACCCAGGAGGCCCCACAAGTAACTTAAGTTCTTTGCCTAGATCAGAGGCCTCAACTTGTACTGAGGAGGAACACTATAGGGCTCCATCTCCAAAGGCCTTTTTGAATTAAATTTTTTTTAATGTTTATTTTTGAGAGAGAGAAACAGGGGAGGGCCACGAGAGAGAGGGAGACACAGAATCCAAAACAGGCTTGAGACTCTGAGCTGTCGGCACAGAGTTGGCATGGGGCTCAAACCCACAAACCATGAGATGATGACCTGAGCCAAAGTTGGATGCTTAACCAACTGAGCCACCTAGGTGGCTCCAGAGACCTTTTTGATGGAACCATGCTAGATACTAGGATCTTACATTCTTGCCAGCTAAAAGGGAAGGGAAAATAATTTTAACAGTGGCTAGAATTAGAATCTCCCTTGTATGTTAATTCATGTGAACACTTTACTATATTCTTCATTTAATTTTTTAAACTCTGTATAGTTTATGTTTTGCCCCTTAACCTAAATGTCAAAGATCATAAACCAGTAAGTAGCAGAGTTGAAATACAAATCCAAATCTACTTCCAAAGTCTCTGCTTTCTTTTCTTTATTCTCTCTCCTCTCCTCTCCTCTCCTCTCCTCTCCTCTCCTCTCCTCTCCTCTCCTCTCCCTTCTCTCTTCTCTCTTCTCTCTTCTCTCTTCTTTTTCTTTCTTTCTTTTCTTTTCTTTTCTTTTCTTTTCTTTTCTTTTCTTTTCTTTTCTTTCTGTTTTTCTTTCTCTGCTGTTTCTAATGTACTACTCTATCAGCAGGTATAGTAATATATTTGGAAGGGGTTTGTTTTTATTTAAAAATTTTTTTTTATGTTTTATTTTTTATATTTGAGAGACAGAGACAGAGCGAGCACAAGCAGAGGAGGGGCAGAGAGATGGAGACAGAATCTGAAGCAGGCTCCAGGCTCCAAGCCATCAGCACAGAGTCTGACACAGGGCTCGAACTCATGAGCAGTGAGATCATGACCTGAGCCAAAGTCAGATGCCCAACTGACTGAGCCACCCAGGCGCCCCTTGCTTTTATTTTATGCCCCTAGATCTAGAGGTTCATACTTCTATAATTGCAGATAGCATTGTGTTATGAAGAGACCATTTTTGCTGCTTCCTATCAGTGTGATTTTGAACAGGTCTTTTGTCTTCATCATAATGCAAATGGAGAATTATCTATAAAATAAGGATTAAAATACTGGCCTGATAGTTTCCCAGGATGAATATACTGTTCAAATTATACAATATATAATGAATTCTGCATTCATAAGGCAATGATTTTGTTATCACTACCAAATTTTGGATGGGAAACAGCTACTTTCAATTTGATTTATTGGGTTATGTGGAAACTGGGTTGTTTGAAGTTATTTGCAGACTCAAAACCAGGGTGGTAATGGTATTAATGTCTTAAGCATCTCTTAATGGGCATCCTTAGGGCAGTCACTTATCCTTCTTTTACTCCTTACTTTGGAGAAAACTTTCCTTGGTCTTAATCTGCCATAAATAGATCCTTGTGGATATTAACTGTCAGGGATGATTCATTTTCATCTTTAGTGAAACCCAAATTACTTATCAGAAACTTGTTTTTTCAAAGACACCTTCTGTGTGACAACTGTATATTTCTCTGCTCTCTGTTCCATGGTTGTGAATTAGAAGTTTCCTCAAATGGTTGCCTTCTTGACCTACAGTGGACCAGGATTAGGAAGAGAACTGAACTATGTGTTTACTAATCATTTCAGGATATATGGATGACTTGTTCCTCCCTTATGTCATGTCCTTTGAAAAGCTTTTAAGTTAAAAATCATTCCCAGTATTCCAAATGGTATTATAAGAAAGATGGCTTTGGTACCTGCTGTCAGAAGTGCATATATTACCAGATAAATGAGTTTATTGGCAAGTAATTTGGTTATTTAGTAGTTTTTGGGTTTTGACACAGTACATTGTAGAGCTACTGATATGCCTAAAGAGGAGACCACCTTGTTCTCTCTAGCCTAATTGCTACATATCATGCTAATCTTCTGATCAGTGATTTTCAAACTTTTTTAAATAAGGAACCCTTAAATCAGACAAGGTACACGTATATACTTAACATATACCACCTCTGGACTGAGACTTATAAACCAGAATACTAAACTGTAATGAAGATGTGAAATAAAAATGTTATGATCAAACATATCTAGATTTTATTTTGTATATTTAAGGCAATAATACTGAATGTATAGGTTTTGAACTTCTACCATGTGATTTTTTTCTTTTGTATTCATTTCGCGAATATTTACCGAGTGCCTACTGTGTGCTTATCATTGTTTGAGACATTAGGGATGCAATGATAAGGAAAAGATGTGATTTCTGCCCTTGTTTAGATTTTAAATGTAGAACAGTTATATACATACAAGTAAATAAACATTTGTGATACAGCATGGTTAAGTGTTAGATTGAGGAAAATTAACGGTGCTATGAGAACACATAAGAGGGCTTGTAATACTGAAGAATTAAGGAAGGTTTCCTGGAGAAAATAATGTCCATCTTATCTACCATACAAATGTGTGTGTGTGTGTGTGTGTGTGTGTGTGTGTGTGTGTGTGTTTCTTTTAACGCTTACTTACTTTGAGAGAGAAAGAAAGAGCGCAAGCAAGGAAGGGACAGAGAAAATCCCAAGCAGACTCCATGCTGTTAGTGTGGAGCCCAGCATGGGGCTTGATCTCCTGAATTATGAGCTCATGACTTGAGCTGAAATCGAGAGTTGGACTCTTAACCGACTGAGCCACTCAGGTGCCCCTGTATCTTTATATGTATTTTTTAACCTGTTGATTTTATATGTAAGTCATTAATATGTATGCAGGTCTTTTGGATCAGTCTTCCTTGTTCAGTGTCTACTTTCCCTGTTTTTAAAAACAGTATTAACTGATTTTCTCTTTAGTTGTTAAATCATTGTGACTAATTAACTATCCACCATAATTTCCTCCTAAGTATAAATTTGGCTGAAATTTGTTTCTAAACCAGACCTGGTTTTTGAATTGTTAATTTTTATTCTAACATAGCACTTCTTTTCACAAACATGTATTGCAGGATATACAAACTGCAAACATTGGTTGCTGTTGGTGAAGGAAACTGCAGTTTACCTTTTAAAATACTTGGTTTGAGCCCCACGTCGGGCTCTGTGCTGACAGCTTAGAGCCTGGAGCCTGCTTCAGATTCTGTGTCTCCTTCTCTCTTTGCCCTTCCCCTGCTTGTACTCTGTCTCTTTCCCTCTCTCAAAAATAAACATTAAAAAACATTTTCTTTTAAATGAAATCTAAAATATTTAAAATAAAATAAAAATAAAATATTTAAAATAAAAATTTCAGAGGTCAGTGAGATGTGAATCATTTCGTATGGAACTTGCTAAATTTTAGAGTCCAGCATGATTAAAAGTTGGTGTGTAGCGGCTTCTGGGTGACTTGGTTAAGCATCCGACTTTCGCTCAGGTCAAGATCTCAGGGTTCATGAGTTCAAGCCCTGCATCTGGCTCTCTGTTGTCAGCATGGAGCCAGCTTCAGATCCTCTCTTCCCCCTCTTTCTGCATGCCCCCCATCTTGCTCACCTATACTTTATCTCTCAAAAATAAATATTAAAAAAAAGTTGGTGTGTATATTTATAAACATAAATATTGGAGACGGAAAAGCCAAAGAGATTTTTGTGTAATTATTGTGTATGTTTTCTTTTTTAATAGAGTTTGGACAAGACTCTAGGGCAAGAGTTTGCACACTTTACCTGTAAAAGACCAGGTAGTATTTTACACTTTGCAAGCCATGTGGTTTCTGTGGAAACAGCACTCAAAAAAAAAACCAAAACAAAAAACCCACAACTCTCAACTTTACTGCAGACAGTGTGTAAACAGATGGGCATGGATGTTTTCCAATAAAACTTTATTTACAAAAATAGTCTGTATGCAGGATTTTGCTGACAGGTTGTAGTTTATTGACCCTGCTCTAGGATGAAGGTTTTGATCTCGATATATAAACTAGGTATCTTAGTTTTGTTTGAAAGCCAGGAATAGCAGTTTTACTCTGGTCAGTTCTTCCTAAATGTGTATCCTGACCACTGATATAAATTAATCAAACAGTGGGAAAAAAAAGAGCTCATAGTGCTTTGTGTCAGTGTATAGAGGGATTAAAAGTGTCAACTTTGAAAATGAAAGCGGTGTGATTAACATGCGCTTCTTAAACTGGGTTATTTATTCCCTTAAGAGTGGGCCCCAGGATTAAGCATTGGCTGTATGTGATTGGTTTTATTTATTTAAAAAAAAATTTTTTTAGGCTTATTTATTTATTTTTAAGTTATCTCTGCACTCAACATGGGGCTCAAATTTAAAACCCTGAGATCAAGAGTCACATGCTCTTCTGACTGAGCCAGCCAGGTGTCCTTTGATGGCAATTTTACATGTTCATAAAAAGAAAAAAATGTGTATATATGTTCTAAATATAGTAGCATTCTAACTATGTGTTGTATACTTTTATGCAAATACTCATATATATATGAACATATATCAAGGAACAAAAATTAGATGGCCATATAGTGAGTTAAGATTTCTGGCTCTGTTAGCTGTGTGACCTTAGTTAAGTTTCTTGAACTCTACATCTTAGTATATTTGTCCATATGATGGTAACAATGGTATCTATTTCATAGGGTTGATTTAAAGATTAAATGAAATAATGTACATGACATGTACTTAGTAATTGGTCCATAATGATAGTTACTATTATTTCATTAGTGGAACATAACATCTGAGTGAATTTTAAGGTAAAATCTGTATTTCAGTGAAAATGTAAAGTGCCATTAGAAGCATGAACTGTGTGTGTGTGTGTGTGTGTGTGTGTGTGTGTATTACTCATTTTATTTTGCCCATTCATTCATCTCATGGCGTAGAGTACCTGTTTGGACATAAGCACCTGTCTGATTTATGCATCTACTAGGTGATTTCATTTGTTCCTTTTCAAATGCTGCTTAGTTGGTTTAGTGATTTTTGAAAATTGTAAACAATTTTTTTTGTTATTTTTACAGGAAATTTAGCTAGTTTTATTTAGTTTGTATGTTAGATCGAATTTGTTTCTTTCGATGGCTTATTTTCTTCTTCTAAATGTGGCATATTTCTTAGTGGTCTGCACTTTGTCCTTTCTGTTTTACTTTCTACTGTCTCACCTCCTGTCACAGCTTTAGTTGTCTCCTTTAAGGAAAATGTTCTCAATTAATGTGTTTTAGGCAGGCCTTTCTCGTGAGCTACTTGACAGTCTTGCCATCATTTTAAAATTTAAAAAAAGATTTAATACCAAATTTCTCATCCTTCCCAGCTCTCATCCTCTCCCATCAAAACTCATCTTTTCTTGACTCATATGTCTTTGTGTTGCCAGCATTTGTTTTCCAGTTACTCTTGCTTGAAATTTTGAAGTTAGGTCTGACTCTTTTCTGTATCAGCTACCACAGGCTCTGCATTCTTTTATTATCTAGAAATCTTCAGTCTTTAATATCTTGATTTATTTCCCTACTACTAGCCTCTGTACTAACTTTTAGTATACTTCACACTGTCAACAGAATAACTTTCATAAAATATCACTCTGATTCTATCATTTGTTGACTCTCAAAACCCAATTTCCCTATGAAATTTTTTTCCTTTAGCTCATGCTATTCTCCTTATATTTGTCTAGACTTTTCTTCCTCAAGCTTTTCTTTTTGAAATCCTTTTCTTTCACTTTATTCTTCGGTTTTTATTTTGAATATCTTCACATATACAGAAACATTGAAAGATAAATCCCTATTTTTTTTAAAGATACTATATTATTTTTAAGTAGTCTTTGTGCCCAACATGGGGCTCGAACTTACAACTTTGAGATCAAGAGTCATATGCTCTACCAACTGAGCCAGCTACGTGCCCCAAAGTAGATATGTACATGCCTCCCATTCTAGATTTAGTAATTGTTAACATGCTGTCACCTTGGCTTTTACATATATGTATGTATTTTTTTCTTGTCATTTGAAAGTAAATTCTGATACTACCTCAGCATTCCTCTTCTTGGGCATTTTCCTACCTAACAGTAATACTATTATTTTTCTTTTTTTTCCTCTGAGAGAGAGTGTGCGTGTGAGAGTGCACGCATGTGCACGCACAAGTAGGGGAGGGGCAGAAAGAGAGGATCTCAAGCAGGCTCCACACCCAGCATGGAGACCAGACTCGAGGCTCAATCTCACATTTGTGAGATGATGACCTGAACCGAAATCAAGAGTTGGCAGCTTAATCGACTGAGCCACCCAGGTGCCCCTGTAGTTCTGAAGTCTTATACATCTTTTGTTAAATATATTGCTAAATATTTGGTTTTGTTGCTATTGTAAATGAAATTTAGGTTTTTTTTTTTTTTCCAGTTGTTTGTTGCTAGTATGGAGAAATTTAGTTGTGTTTTGTGTATTGATCTTGCACCCTGTGACCTTGATAAATTAATTTATCAGTTTCAGTAATTCTCTTATAGATTCATTTGGATTTTTTTTTTTTTATATATACACAGCATGTTATTTTCTACTCTTATGGACTTGCAGTAAAATGGGCTTTATCTCTTTGAAGAAATCCCCTTGTATTCCTATTTTGCTTAGAGTGTTTTTTATGAAGAGATGTTGAATTTTGTTAGATGCTTTTCTGTGCATCTGTGGAGATGAACAAACCATTTTTTTCCTGCCTTTTTTTCTGAAATGTACTGAAATGCATTGACACTTGAATGTTACACCAGCCTTGCATTCCTGGGATAAATTCCTCTTGGGCATTATGTATTATACTTTATATATATTATTGGGTTTAATTTGCTAATATTTTATTGAAGGTTTTATGCTTATATAAGGGATATTGATCTGATAATTTTTGTTTTTCATATTGTCACCAACTTTTTTTAAGAAATAATTCCTCTTTCTCTATTTTCTGAGTTAAGATTGATATTATTTCATTTCTTCCCTAAATGTTTGATAGAATTCACCAGTGAAACCGTCTTGGCCTGTAGTTTTCTTCTAGGAAATTTAAAATTTCCTATTAAATTTTATAAATACAGTAAAACCTTGGTTTGCGAGCACAGTTTATTCCGAGAACATGCTTATAATCCAAAGTGCTTGCAAATCAAAGCGAATTTAAAGAACCATTGGCTCACTTGTGATCATGTGATGTTCGGTGCCACATACTGCTCGTATTGCAAGATGTCACTCGTTTATCAAGTTAAAATTTATCAGAAATGTTTGCTTGTCTTATGGAGAACCCTTGCAGAACAGATTACTCACAATCCAAAGTTTTACTGTAAGTACAGTGTAATTTATATTTTCTGTTTCTTCTTGAGTCAATTTTGGTAGGTCTGTGTGGTGATATTTATGTCTGTGTCTGTGTGGTGATGCCACCTTTTTCATTCCTGTTAGTGGTAATTTGTCTTCTCCCTTTTCCTCAGAGGCTTATCAACTTAACTGATATTTTTGTAAAACACGTTTGCTTTCTTGATTTTTCTCTAGTGTTTGTTTTCTCTTTCAGAAATATCTGCTCTTTACACTGGGTGTTGTATGGAAACCAATTTGTCGATAAATTTCATAAAAAAAAATAAATAAAAAAAAGAAAAGAAAAAAAAAGAAAAAAAAAAGAAATATCTGCTCTTTATATCCTTTTCTCTACTTGATTTGTCCTTAATTTGGTCATCTCTTTCTCGGTCCTTAAAACAGAGGCTTAGATCATTGATTTTAAACCTTTTTTTCTAATATGATCATTTAATGCTAAGTTTTCTTTTTCTTTTCTCTGTTTGAGTAGGATCCCTCAAATTTTGATACACTTTTAATTTTATTCAATATTTTCCTAAAGCCTCTTCTTGCTCCACTATCTGAATTGGCTTTATACCAGAGGCCTCAGATTCCTTTAGTGTTGCCTGATGCTTTGGACAGAAGTGAAATGTCAAAAGTTTTTTTTCTCACTGTGTTCTGCTTTGTATGCCTGCTTGATAGAGGGTTTTTTCTTCTCACTCTTGCCTCTCCTCAGTGGTAAACTAGTCTTGCTTGTTACTCAGTGTTTTCCAGGATTAATAGAGGAGAGGACACAGAAAATTTTCTTTGATGTTATTGTCTTAGCCTTGGTCTTAGGTGATTGTGTATGCCTGGATCTCAGGGTGGGACTTACTCAGCGTTTCTATTCCCTCCATCAGCATTAGGGATCCTCTGATCCTACTGATATAAGATTCTGGGCTCAGGACTGTTGTCCCCCATTCCTCCCAGCTATTGAAGTGAGGGTGTTTCCCCCTCCTCCAGCAACAATGCATAGAATTTGGTTTACCGTTCTCAGTGTAAGTTTAAGGCTTTTGCTCTCTCTGTATAAGCAAAGGATATGGGCAGGATGGCAGGCCTTCTTTTTTTCTCACAGTGGAAGCCAATTCCTTGCACCACTGAGAGAGACTTGTGATCTTTTGCTGTTTCCAGTCATCCCAGAGACCACCCAGTGGAGGTCTGTGGAAGAGAGTCTGAGTGAGTGCAAACTGTCTGGGGCACCTAGGGGTTATAAAACCCTGTCAGGTTATCCCATACTCAGTCTTAAGCAATTTCTTAAAATTTTAGCTGATTTCCTCTTCCCTGCTTGTGTGACAGTGGTATCTTCCCTCTTGCTTTGCCACAGGTGACCCATTTCTGGCATTCTGTTTCTGTTTGGAAGTATCTGTCGATCCTTGGGATTCAGGCTCCTTGGTTATCTTATGGCTTTAGCTCTCTGATGGATTCAAGAGAAGTTTTGGGTAATTTGGAAGTGTTTTGTTCAGGGGTGCCTGTGTGGTTCAGTCAGTTAAGTGTCAGACTTTTGATTTCTGCTCAGGTCTTGATCTCATGGTTCCTGAAATGCTAACAGCACAGAACCTGCTTGCGTTTCTTTTTCTCCTCCTCTCTCTTCCTCTCCCACACATGCACATGCATACTCTCTCTCAAAGTACATAAATAAACTAAAAAAAAGGGTTTTATTTAAAATGATTGCAGTGTTCTAGAATTTTCCAAATGTCTTTTAGTTACTAACTCTTTAATTCCATTGTGGTCAGAGAACATACTGGGTGTACTTTGGATTCTTTTAAATGTATTTAGTAAGACTTGTTTTGTGGTCCAGGATATTTTATTTTAGTGAACACTCTATATACAGTTATTGGGTGGTATGTTCTATTATAGTGAGTTCAAGTTAGTTGAAATTGTTCACATGTTCTTTTCTTGCTATTTTTGTCAATTTTTTATCAGTTACCAAGAGAGGGGTGTTAAAAATTCCATCAAATTGTATCAATTCCCCCTTCGCATATTTCAAAGCATTGTTATTTGGAATTGTTACAACTTCTTGATAAATTAATCCTTTTATCATCATGCCTACCAAATGTGTCCTTTTTTCTCCAGAAATACTTGTCTTGAAGTCTACCTTAAGAGGAACCTCCCAGGTGCTGCTTTCTGCTGGGGTGTTTTTTTCCCCCAGTGTCTCACTCTATACACTAATGGTTTAAAAGTTAGCCAGCAGGGCACCTGGGTGGCTCAGTCGTTAAGCATCTCACTTTGGCTCAGGTCATGATCTCACAGTTTGTGAGTTCCATTCCCACATCAGATGAGCTCATGCGCTGCGTCAGTGAGCATGAGCCCTAGGTGAGCCTCACTTCTCCTTCTGTCTGCCTCTCAGGGGATTCTCTCTTTCTCTCTGCCCCTCACTCACTTGCATCCTTTCTTTTTCTCTGCCCCGCCCCCCTCAAAAAAAAAAAAAAAGGTTAGCCAATGATGTATGGGGAATTTGCTGACTGGTTTTGTGGCTTCATCCTCTAGATTCCTTTCTGGAAGTTTTACTTCCTCACTGCCACATTGGCTGTCTCACTTTGTGACCTATGACTCTTCCGTAAAGAGTCTTTTACTCTTCTGGTAAAACTGCTGCTTTGTGCTTGAGCTCTTACATATGCTGATTTGGAAGCACTTCCTTGGCAAAAATGTGTATCACACCCATGCTTTCTTCTTTCAAAGATTGTGTTCATTCTTGTTTCTGCTTGCTTGCTTTGGGTTGATCTCCAGTGTTTTCAGATTGTTGAGTTTTTTTATATACTGTCCAGAGTTTATAATTGTTTTTGTCAGGAGGCTAGTCTAACGCAAGGAGCTCTGCTGTATCCCATACCAGAACACCTCTGTGTCTCTATTGATTTAGAATAGCCCCACTGTTTTGGAGGGTGCCTGGGTAGCTCAGTTGACGACTTTGGCTCACGTCTTGATCTCGCAGTCCATGAGTTTGAGCCCTGCGTCGGTCTCTATGCTGACAACTCAGAGCCTGGAGCCTGCTTTGGATTCTGTGTTTCCCTGTCTCTCTGCCCCTCCCCTGCTCGCTCACTGTCTCTCTCAAAAATAAACATTAAAAAAAATTAAAAAATAAAAAGAATAGCCCCCACTTTTTTATCCCATTACCTTAACTGTTTGGAAACTCCTGGCCAGTCTTCTTATGCAAGTCCTAACAATCAGAATATTTGTCTGCTATTTTCCTTACGGTGATGTTTACTTTTTCTCTGTCCCTTGTATTTCCTACAAACTTGAATTTAGATCAAGAGACTTGATTAGATTCAAGCTAAACATTTTTCTGCTTCATAGATGATGCTTATACTTCCTGTTGCATTACCAGGAACATAATATTTGTCTCTGTATTGGTGGTGATTGGTTTGATCACTCAGTTAAGTTAGTGTTCTCCACTGGAGAGACTTTTTACCTTTGTAATTAGTAAGTACTTTCTAAGGTGATAATTTGCACTCTCTTCATTTTTTGTGTCTTACCCAAATGTCACTTCTTCATTTTATTCAGATACCAGTACAGAGTGACACTTAACAAGCATTAGCTATTCTTATTTAATTCCTATTCCCCAAACAGAAGTTCTTATAGATTCTAGTTTTTATATACTGTATATACTTTAATGGTACATATCTCTTACTATGTGGTGGTTATAGAAATATTTTTCTTTTTTACTAGATTTTGAGGTACTGAATGCAGATATTCCATCTTAGATATTTTTGTGGTTCACATAGCACTTAACTAGCATTTTGCATATAGTAGGCACTCAGTAAATTTTTTTTTTAATAGAGAAAATTAGCTAAGAAATTTCAGAACTTTTCTGTTTTAACATTTTTCAATCTCTGTATTAGGTACGGGTTAAACCTAATGTTAATTACACATTTATTTGTTTTTGTAGGTAAATGAGAAAACAGGACAGATTATACAATATGATAAATTTTATATACATGAAGTACAAGAATTGATAGACATAAGGAATGATTATATCAACTGGGTCCAACAACAGGCCTATGGAATGGTATGTTTCCTTTTGCATTTTATCATTTCATTTCTGTGTATCATTTATTCTCACAGAAAAGAAACTGTTGCTTGTTTTTGAAACACCAAGGTTTTTTCAGAACTTTTATTCAAAGCTTATTTTGAAATAAAAGCACATTGGGAAGAAGCAGCTACTTATTATGCAGTATTTATAAGAAAACACTCCACTCTTACACCAAAGCCAAACCAAACTAAAGAAAAATGCAAATGTGACATGGACTTTTAATTCTCACTTATTTTCCATGAGGTTGTCTTTTAATTCTTTTATGTTGAGAATATTGGAGTCCTTGGTAGAACTCTAAGAATATAGTACTATTGTGAGATTAGTGCCCCAGAATTATAAAAAGAGAGTCCTAGGACCATTAATTCCATTTTCCCCCCTTTTTATTTCAGATTTTTGACATACATCTACATGTGTATATACTTACCATGTGGCTAAGTCTCTAGTAACTAGACACTTAATTCCCCATTAAAATAATAGCAGTCTTCTAAAGCTTTATTTCGACACACAAAATTTTAATATAGAAATGGGTAAGCAGATCTAAAACAGGTTTAAAACTCTTACTTGCTAATCATTGTAGGATACTTGAGGCCAATTATTTTACCCCTGAAGTAGGTAATTTAAGCAGTATGTATGTAGCAGTTGTAGAAAGGTTAAGTAACCTGTCCACAAGGAGCTTGCTAGGTACCAGGTGCAAACTCTTTGTGGTGGATACACACACTCTATAAGTTTATTCACCAGCACCTCTAATAGTATCTGGCATATGTGTAGTGGCAGTAAACACATACAGTAGTTTTTGAATGTCACTGTGATTTAGTGCATGCTAATTTTAAAATAGTCTCCTCTGTAGGAATCCGGTCACTTCTAGAACATCTTTTCCTTCCCTGGTATGTGCATTTGGTTAAGAGAGAGATTTGTTCATTTTTCCCCTCAAGAATCATTGGGAGTTTCAGTCAAATTTATAGCTGCTTTGCAGACTTAGATCTACTCATTTGCTCATTCAACAAATAATGAGAATATTGACTGGCATCAGTTTAGGTATTGCAAATATAGTGATGAACCAGACAGATAAGAGCCATGTTCTTACACAGTTTATAATCCAGTGGGCAAGGTGGACAGTAATCCAGTAAAGCAAAAAAAAATATTAGCTAATAATATACACAGTACAGAGAATTAAAATAAGAGAATATAATAGAGACTGGATGGTTTCTTACAATTGGATGATCAGAAAAATCTTATCTGATGAAGTATGGGCTGTTCAAGAAAAATGAACATCCAGTAAAAGACCTTAGGTGAGAACAAGCTTGACATGATTGAAGGATAGGAAGAGGCCAGGAAGGCTAAAATATGGCATTGTGGAGAGTTCAGAGAAATGGATAGACACCAGATCATGGAGGGTTTAGTAAATTAGGATCAAGAACTTGGATTTTATCTGAAGTGTTATGATAAGCCATTAGAAGGTTGGAATCCTAAGTCTGCATATAAACTTGACACAACCACGTAGGGTATCCTGGTCTTTGAGCAGTGTTTTTGAAACTGGACTGATATATAGACCCCTTTTAAAGTAAAACAATTTCTTAAGTCCAGTGTTCACTTACATTATTTTTGACTATATTATTTAAATATATACAAACACTAAAACAAGTTCTAAACTTACATTTTTAAAGAACTCTAAAACCATAACAAATTTATAAATTAATTATAAATAACACTACGAATTCAAAAATCAAGTTACTGTTTAGTATGGAAGATAATTGTGTTTTGATGATCAGGAATCTTACCTCCTAGCCTAAATATGATAAGTAGGGTAGCATAAAAGCATCTCGGTTCAAATCTGAGCTCAGCATTTACTCACTCTCTGTCATTGGGGAAGTTACTTAATTCTTTTTCTGTAAATTAGGGATAATAGTTATCCCTAGTCTTATATAGTTATTGAGATTAATTGGTATGATCCATCTAAAGTGCTTAGGGCAGTTCTTGGCACATAGTTAAGTCTTGGTAAAATGATGGTTATTATTGCTGACTTCCTATACACAGGCTTTAAAGTTTGGCAGTAGCCTCTATTCTGAGGTGTGTAATAACACTGTTATCTTGCTGCCTTTCTCACCTTTCTCTATTTGAACTACAATGAAACATTTCCTTTTAGAATGAGATGTCATAGTAATTTGGCCTTCACTCATCAAGCACATCATTTATGTATGAAATCCTAAACATAGAGATCCTTCCTATTTGGTGCCAGTTTGATTACAATCACAACCGTTGCAACTCTTGGAATTTCATGGTGATACTGGGTTTATTAATGGATTATCCTAATTTTAGACTTTTAAGTCATTTTTTAAAATTCTGGTATAAAAACACTAAAATAAGAAATTCTGCCAGAGCACTCATAGACCCTTAAAAATATATTTCTCAGAGATGTAAGCCTAGTTTGAGAAACATTATCTTAGAGTCATATCTTCCTGTATTACTATGAATTAGATTAGATGCCCTTTGATATGAATTTGTATCTAGTATGTAGGTCATAAACTACTTGTGTTCATAACAAGTAACACCAATGCCAGTCCCATAGAATTTTTTAGTTTATAGTAATCTTTGTGGAAAAGCTATGGTTTGAATGTTTACTTTTAAGTTTGGCAGGCCTGTATCCAGACTCCTCTTGGTATATAGCTGAGGTGATACCAAATTGAATTTCCTTAGGAGCTGCTATCTCAGTGCTACTGTTTTCTGTTGAGAGGGAAGCCATAGAGGACTACCTTCCTATTTCTAGGTTTTTTCTCTTTATCATTCTGTCCAGATTATATCTTTATTATACTTGATAATTGCCCTCCATTACTCTTTCTGCCTCAAGGTTTTCCTTTCTCTTCGTTTGTAGACAGAGTGATGTTGAATAGGTGGCTGCAGCAGTGAAAGATTGTTCTTTATTTAATTGGATAGTGGGTTTAATATCAAATCTTAAATTTTTTTTTTTTTTTTATGTTTACTTACTTTGAGAGTCAAAATACAAATGGGGGAAGGGCAGAGGGAGAGGGGGAGATAGAATCGGAAGCAGGCTCCAGGCTCTGAACTGTCTGCACAGAGCCCGATGCAGGGCTCAAACCCACTAACTGAACTGAGAGCATGACCAGAGCTGAAGTTGGACACTTAACCGACTGAGCTATCGGGTGCCCCTAATATCAAATCTTAGAAATCAGAATGCAGAACCCGTGATTTGGGTTCTTCTAATCTACCTCTGGGAAAAGAAAGCTGGCATTTACTTTGAAGATCTTTGTGCACCTCTTATTTATATAGTTCATTAATTTATATTATGACATTTGATTTCACAAAGCTCCCTTCTTTGAGAGAGTTAAAAGCGCTTATTCCACATTTCACGTTTACGCATAACTCTAAAGACTCTTTTCCTGAGGCTTTTTAATAAAATTCATGCTTGTATTGCTAGTCTTAATGCTAGGCTGAACATCACATTAACACTCTAAGATTTAAAAAAATCTATTCTAAATATACTCACATGCTGTTTTGTGATGATACAGAGGTGTATGTATGTTTGTATACACATTAACATATGTATATACATGTATGTAAATGCATATATATGTGTATATATACACATATGTAACACTATTGAATAAGTTATAATCTTAAAGTAGTTCCATTGCTTCACTGTGCAAGCTTACAATATTCTTTGATAAAACATTATTACTATGAATTATAAGAAATATACATCTTTAAGTTTTACTTATTTACACATGTATACATATATATGTAACTTTACCTTGTTCTCAATACTGTAAGGAAATTGTTTACCTTTATTATATTTGCTTTATGCTATAATCTGTTAAAAATTTTTTTCCTCCATTTCTTTTCTTTCCCAGTCAAGGATTTTAAGAATCCAGCACGTATATGCTTCCCTGATCTCTAAACATTAAAAACTAATTCTGTGAAGTTCTTTGTACTTATAATATCCTTTTTTGTACTGCTGAGACTTCTAACTTTTCACCTCATCCCCTTTCATTTTCCCATCCTTTTTAACCTAACTCTGTAAAGTTTTTTGCTTAATCCTCCTACTCTTGCTGGTTACTATAAGCTTCTCTGTTTTTTTGTTTATCAGGACTCTGATCATTTTAAAGATTGATTATATGTATGTATATATACAATCTCTACACCCAACATGGGGCTCAAACTCCCAACCATGAAATCAGGAGTCACACACTCTACCAAGTGAACCAGCCAGGCACCCGTCAAGACTCTGATCTTGGTGTATGAAACTTTTTTTTCAGTTGGATTTTTCAGCTTTTTATCTGTTTTTCTCCCTCCACAGTAATCTCTAGGCAAAATAAAATGGCACATGGGTTCTTTTTCTCTTCTGATACTTGATTTTTCTCCATTTTCTAAGTACTATTCTTAGTTGTATATTTCCTTACCTTCTTTTAACTTTGCATTTAAGTTGAAAATACTTTAGTGGTTGCTACTAAACTTTGTTGTTTTTTCTTCCTTCTCTTATACTTTTAGTTACTATCCTACATATCATCAATATTTACTTAGTAAAAATGGACTAATTTAGAATGAAGTATAGAATGGTCTATGCTGGGTCCGCTTGTTTGTATTACTATAAGGTTCTTATTATATAATTTTAAAAATACATATCTTGAAATACAATTTATTTCAAGAACTGTATACCTATGGAAGGCATGTCATATATAAGTAGATACTAATGAAGATACTTGGTAAATTGGTGAAATTTTTAGTCTTTCATGTTGTATTACATGTTTTTTAAAGTCATAAGTCATATTTATTTGATATTAATTGTACTATGTATATAAATCATTACTATCTTTGTTCTATGGAGTTAAGTTGGACTTTAACAGTGCTGAGCTAGCAACATGACATGTTCACCAGCAAACTAGAAAGATAGACTGATATAACAGTTGGGGAGACCAGCTTGGAAATATCCCCCAGTACTTTCTGGGTTTGAGTTTTGTTCTCATTTAATAAAAAGAAGAGATTAAAGTACATTTTTGCTCCTTTGCAACTGTAATATTTCCTAGAAAAGTTCATCCTTGCTTTGTAAAGCTCCCTAATCATTTTTAATGGCATTAATATTTTACAGACTAAACTCTTAGACTGATTATGTATTGGATTACCAAATTATGTTTGTGTATTTCCATTTCCTTCATGTTTTAGATGCTATCTTTTTATTTTCATTTAATCGCCAAGACCTTTCATATTTACTGGAATCACTTCATTAACTTCAGTATTCCCTTAGAGTAATCCTGTGTTACATCATTAAGTCAAAATGACACCAGCAGTGGTATAGTGCTTTGCCATAAGTAATTAGTTGAAACTAAAATGTGCCAATGAGCTCCGTCTTTTTGTCTATAACCAACTGGAACCATCATTAACCATTGGTGTTAAAAGCATCTTTAGTGAAGTCTGCTTTAGACCATGAGAACCTGACTTTTGGAACATTCCTTAAAGCCTTTCTCACTCCAGCTTCTAGGACATTGAGCAACTAAAATTAGGCATACCTTGACCCAGTTTCAGGACTTCCACTCTAAAAACAGCCAACAACTATTACTTGAGTATGTGGATTTGGAGCCAATAGTAGGTCACACATTGAGTGATATGTTGAATTTTTAGCAATAAACCTTTAATTAACCTCACATGTTTTATGATAGAGCCTGTCTCCAACCCTCATGACTTTGTTTTCCTTTTAAATTTCCCTTGGAAATACTACTTTGACTGAATCAGATTTGCAAATAATATAACAAGTACATTGCAACTCTAGAGTTCATCCATGCTCTTTTAAGCATTTACCTTTTTTCCTTTTTGCATTTACCTTTTTAAAAATGTTTGAGCTCTTGGGGCGCCTGAGTGGCTCAGTCAGTTTATAAGCATCTGACTTCTGCTCAGGTCATGATCTCACGGTTTGTGAGTTCAAGCCCTGCATTGGGCTCTGTGCTGACAGCCTCCTTCAGATTCTGTGCCCCTGTCTCTCTCCCTCTCTCTCTCTGCCCCTCCCCAGCTTGCATTCTCTTTCCCTCTCTCTCAGAAATAAAAAACATTAAAAAATTGTTTTAAATGTTTGAGCTTTTGTCTAAGATCCTTAACCTTTAAATTGAAATTTCTAATAATGATCTTAATCTGTTTCACCCTTGGATGCCTCTCTCCTAGATAATAGTTTCACTTGATATCTAAAAGCTTCTCAAGCTTTCCACAAGTCCCATTATTTCCTATATTCCTTTCAGCTTACATCACCCTACAGTCAAACAGGTTCTGCTTTAGTATGGTTTAGTCATACTATAAATTCCAACAATCTTATTGATTTCTCCAATGCATAACGATATGCATAGCACCTTTATCTGTTTACATATAGCAATAAAAATAGTGCATATATATTTTATTATTTATTTAAGAATAAATTTAATCTCCCATGATATAAACTATATTGGTATCTAGTATAGTTGTCAAGCAGGCTATATAGGTAGTCAGCAAATATTGAAAGGTATTTCTTTGCTTATTCAAGCTTTCATGATAATAATAGCATTTTTAAAATGTCCCCACAAGATATACTGTAAAAGAATGTCACATGTGCCTGTGAAGTTGGTTTCAAATTAAACTGGTGTAATCTAAAAGGCTTTTCAGCAGTACAGCTTCTAAATATGTTCTTGTTAACATTGTTAATAGGGGCACTGATGTAGTGATAACTTGGTACTCTGAATTTTTTGGAAGAAACTATCAATAAATAACCTTTCTCCAAGTAGGGTTTGTATAGAGTCTTATTTTGCTTATTTTTATACTGCTTTGGCTTTATTTAGCACAATGAGAGAACCCTAAATCTTTGCTCAGATCTTAAAGTCTCCAAAGGTACCCCCAAAGCGTGCGAGCATTTAGCAAGCTATGAATTTATAAGGAATAGACAGCACAAGACTGCACTCACTTCTGGTGTGAATTCCAAGTTTGAGGGGTTCCTCACACCACACTGAGGTTCAATAATTTGCTACAAGTTCTCACAGAACTCACTGGAAACTGTTACAGTGATGTTAACAGTTTATTGTATGGAAAGCATACAGATTGAAATTAGGGGGAAAAGCACATAGAGTGGACTCTGGAAGAGGTACCAAAGGCACAGCTTCTATTTTCTTCTCCCTGTGGAGTCAGGGATGAGTTACCTTCCTAGCATCTCTGTGTGGTGATACTCACAGAATATTGGCAACCACAGAAGCTCACCAGATCCTTGAGGCCCAGAGTTTTTATTGAGGCTTGATTACATACTGCCTATGCCGATAACCTTTAGTGTCCAGTTCTTCTGAAGGCAGAAATGATAACCAAATGGTCCAGAGCCCTCAGACAAAGACACTCCTATGAGGCCTGACATTCCAACTGCCCATAGATCACCCCCAGCAGCTTAGGGCAAAACCAGACCTCTCTTTGGGTAAGATTAATTCCTCATTATGCTAAGTACCATCTGCAAATTTAGTGACGTGTTTTTGGAAATTCTAACACTTTATATGAGTCTGTACCCTGAGTATATGTAGAAGCATTCTGCAAGAAAGTGTATCTTTCTGTTGAGTGAAGTAGTAAGCTTTCATTATAATATCCATTATTATTCCCTTCATAAATCTCTCTTTCTCTCCTCATTTTTTCTTTCTGTTTACCAACTCCTAAACCCTGTCCTATACTTTCAATTAAAAACAAATTTTTTTTTTAAATGTTTATTTATTTTTTGAGAGAGGGAGAGACAGTGCACGCAGGGGAGGAGCATGAGAGAGGGAGACACAGAATCTGAAACAGGCTCCGGGCTCTGAGCTGAGCTGTTAGCCCAGAGCCCGATGCGGGGCTCTACTCATGGACTGCGAGATTATGACCTCAGCAGAAGTCAGATGCTTAACCGACTGAGCCACCCAGGCGCCCCTTTGTACTTTCAGTTTTAAGCTAATTCAGTGTTAAAGAATCCTTAATGTAAGATATCCTAAGTTTTTGTTCGTTATTTCTGACAAGTAAAAACATTTAATGGCTTATTTTCTTCACTTGGTTTCCATATAGTATTTTAATATGCTAAATACTTTCCAAGCATTTTGTCAAGATTTAACCAAGTCCTTGGGGAGAAGTTGGGGAATATTTTCTCCATTTTCCAGGTGGAGAAACTAAGACATAAAATGACTTCTTCAAGACCAAGCTTAGGATTTAGGATTAGTTTCCGCATTTTACCTAAATTCTCCAATTGGGGTGCTTAGTTGCTAAAGCCAAATTTCATTATGTTCAAGCCTTGATAATTTTATGACCACAAGATACATGAAAGAAAGGTCTTAGTTTTATAGGTATAGATATATAAGATGCACATGGAAAGGGTAAGTTTTGTTGTAGGTATATTTTGGTCTACTTCATTAATTCAGTATTCTGTAGCAAAATATATGAAATGCTACTTTGAATAGAAATAGTTAAATTTGGACACTAACATTGCTCTTTCCTCATTACTGTTACGTTCTGCACTGCTGTCTTAGGATGTCAACCATGGATTAACTGAGGTAAGTTTGGTGTAATAAAGTCTCATGTTCAGAGTAAGATATACTCTGTTTTATCTTAAGTAATAGGAGAGCAAGTTTCCTGTTTAGTTTGATAAATTTATATATAGATAGGTAGATATAGCTATCTATCCATATATATAAAATTTTTTAATGACTATATAGGAGTTGTCCTATATAACATTTCAACGGAGTTTTTTGAAGAAAATTAAAACCTCTGTTTTAGTTATCATTACACTTGTATGATGCCTTTTAACAATATTTGCTTTATTATTATTTTTTAATTTTATTTTGGGGCTGCCTGAATGGCTCAGTTGGTTGAATGTCTGACTCTTGGTTTCAGCTCAGGTCATGATCCCTGGGTTGTGGGATTGAGGCCCACGTCAGGCTCCGCTCTGAGCATGGAGCCTGCTTAGTATTCTTTCCGTCTGTCTCCCTCTGCCCCTCTCCCCCACTCTCTCTCTCTTAAAAAAAAAAAAAAAAAAAAAAGATTTCTATTTTTAAAATAAAAAAATAATTTTTAATTAAGATTTTATTTTCTCCACCCTATGTGGGACTCAAACTCACAACCCTGAGATCAAGAGTCGCATATTGTACTGACTGAGCCAGCCAGGCACCCCAACAATATTTGCTTTAAAATAATTCTACCCTCCTAAAGTCTTCCAGTATAAAATTAACACATGTCCTTTGTAATATAAAAAAGCAAACTTTTAAAATCTGACAAATGCTTACCCAGTAAGGCAAAAAATATTTTATAGAACTAAAATGATCTTCAATTTTAAGCTAATAATTAATACTCAAAATGATCATCATAAAGTTAAATAAACTCAGTATGGTCATCTTCCTCACTTTGTATAATATACTGTCTTAGCATATAAAGTTTTAGCACTTTGGTTTAGATTACCAACAAACCTGAATAACCTTTTTAATACTTGGAATTGTTATACTTCTTTTATACTTTCATTATAGACTTCAGGTTTTCTTGTTTTGTTTTGCATTTTTCCCAGGACTTGAACCAGTGAAGCATTTAGAATTAACTTTATATTATAGGCCTAATATTGTTTGCTTCCTTATCTTCACATAGAAATAGCACATAAAATTATGAAATCATAGACTTTTGAAACCAAAAGGGACCTGAGAAATCATTTTGGTAGTTTTAAATTTCAGAATCGTGAAATGACATTCTACCATCAATAGGTAGTGACACAAATACAGGATCAAGGTAAAAATTGTCATATGAAAAATAACAAAAAATGATAATTTACTGTAAGGTTAATATAACCCACGATGCTGTCTTACATGTTGACAACAAAGAGTTGATAGTCTCATTGTATTCTGTACTGATTCGGCCCTGTTAGATTATTTTGTTTGTTTTTAAGAGAGACTTACATAAATTAAAATACATTTAAAAGAAGGCAGTCGAGATGCAGAAGGGCTGGAAACCATAGTATTGTCAGAATGGCTGGAAAAACTGGGAATGTTTACTATGGAAAAAAGACAATTTAGAGAGAGCATGGGCACTTGAAATATTTTAAACCATATAGGCTTCCCTGCAATGAAGATTGCAATACAAAACAAAGTAATGCATAGTGATGTTTATGAATGTAGATTCAGACTTAATAAGAAGAACTTCCTAAGCACATAAGAAGTGGATTTTTTTCATGGTGTATTGAAAGTCTTCACTAGAAACCTTACAGCAGGGTCTCCGTTTCAGGGCTGACACAAAAACATTGCCTTATTGGGTAGATGGTAGGTATACGGCCTCCTTTGACTGCAAGAATCTGTGACTAGAAGTTCATAGATCTTTGTATTTTTCTGCATTGTTAAAATACTTAGCAATCAATCACTGTATTACTTGCTAGGTTAAATAATTGTCTGTAAGGTGGGTAATGTGTGATAATGGTAATAATCCGGTTTCTCAGCTTTAAAGATTGACAGAAAATAATGGTACTTCATGGTACTTATTTTGTAGGTTAAATGAATGAAAGATTGTTGACTTACAATAGTGTTAGTACCCTAACGGCATGCAGTATATAACTGTTGAATGAATGAATAAGCAGATTGCTTATCATTGGCCTCAGTTGCTAGAGTAGCCCTGAGTTCTCTAGAACTGGGTAATGTATTTAACATAGGAGCCCCCAACTTTTAAGATATATTTGCCTCCTAATTCACTGAATCTTGAAGTTAATACATGTTAAGCAAAAGATCCTTGTAATTTACAATTGTATGTACTTTCAAGTATATAATTCCTTCCTAAAATTGAGGTTATTGAGAATGGGGGTTATTCCAGTGCCTCATCTGATAATCAGTAAAAATTCCATATTTGAAAGGAAGCACAATATTTATAATTCCTGGATAACATACAGGTGAATAAACCAAGAATATGATCAGCTTTAAAAGAAATGACAGTACCTACAAAAAATATATCACAAATCAGTTTGTTCTAATAAGTTAATTTTATTTCCAGTTGGCAGATATTCCTGTTACAATCTGCACATATCCATTTGTATTTGATGCCCAAGCAAAAACTACTCTGTTACAAACAGATGCAGTCTTACAGATGCAGGTAAGATATAGTTTAATACCAACTGACTTGAGAATGGTTTTGGAATTGTTTCTGTAATGTTTTTAAAAAGTAAATATTTGTTGCGGCACCTGGTTGGCTCAGTTGGTTAAGCATCTGACTTCTGTTCAGGTCATGATTTTGCACTTTGTGGGTTCAAGCCCCACATCAGACTCTGTGCTGACAGCTCAGAGCCTGAAGCCTGCTTTGGATTCTGTGTCTCCCTCTTTGCCCCTTCCCCCCTCGTTTTCTCTCTCTCTCTCTCTCTCTCTCTCAAAAATAAATAAAACATTTTTTTTAAAAAAGTAAATATTTGAAGTTTGCCTATAATCTGTAATCTTTGGGAACATTCTGTACCTTTGCAAATGTACCTTATAATTGCATGTGACAAGTGTACTATTATGAAGGCTTATATATATTTAAATGAAAATAGAATAGTTTAGCTTTTAATCATTTATATCTAAAAAATGGTATAAACATCTTTCATTGTAGAAATATGTAATCTTTATAAACAGTTTTATTAGCTTACTTGATAAACTTGGGTTTGTTTCAAATCTTGCTTCATTATGTATTCCATATTTATATACTTGGTAAAAGATGGAAGTAACCAGAGGTGATGTGATGTTAAAGTAAGAGGTATTTGATCACTTGTTAGGGGGAGGATATGAAGTTTCCTTGAAGAAAGTGTTAGTAATAAGTAAGACATTTTCCTGAGGTTGGTCGTCTCCTGCTCTTCCATCTCCTTTCTCCCCCAATCTGCTCTGTTTTATGTTGAACATTTTTTCATTTATAATGAGGGTTTTTTTTTTTTAACTAACTTACATTATCATTTTAAGAACTATAGTAGATGTGCTGTATCTTTTGAGCCTGTAAATTTAAAAAGGTTTTGAGTTTTATTTTCTAGTATAGAATATCAGACTATAGAGGCTAAGGACTAGGAAAAGGGTAAGAAGAAAGCTTGAGCTCTTAAAATCTAAAAATGCTTTAAAAAATTATCAGCACCCCACCCCAATTTTGATAGCTGTTTTCATTCCTTTAAAATAAATGCCTTTGGTATTTTAAATGCCTCTAGATATTTAAATAATAAACACTAGGGGGAATTTTACATATGTGCGTATATCCATTTTCATCATTAGAGGAAATAATACACATTTTATTTTTAGAGAGAGTAAGCACATGTATACGCAGGCAGGGAAGAGGGGCAAAGGGAGAGAGAGCGAGAATCTTTGTTCTTTTTTAAGGCTAATTTTTTAAAAAAATTTTATAAATTTTTTTTAAGTTTATTTACTTATTTTGAGAGAGACAGAGACAGCACAAGTGGGGGAGGGGCAGAGAGAGAGGGAGAGAGAAACCCAAGCAGGCTCCATGCTGTCAGCTTAGAGCCCGATTGGGGCTCAGACTCACGAAATGTGAGATGGTGACCTGAGCTGAAACTGAGAAATGCCCCAAGAGGGAGAATCTTAAGCAGGCTCACCACTCAGTGTGGATCCCAGTGCAGGGCTTGATCCTACCACCCTGGTTTAATGACCTGACCTGAAATCAAGAGTTGGTCTCCTGGGGCGCCTGGGTGGCTCAGTTGGTTGGGCATCTGACTTCATCTCAGTTCATGATCTCACAGTTTGTGGGTTCAAGCCCCACACCGGGCTCTGTGCTGATAGCTCAGAGCCTGGAGCCTGCTTCGGATTCTGTCTCCCCCTCTCTCTGCCCTACACCCGCCCCCCCCCCCCCCCGACACGTGCTATGTCTCTCTCTCAAAAATGAATAAACATTAGGGAAAAAAAAAAGTTGGTCTCTCAACTGACTGAGCTATCCAGGCGCATCCAGGAGAAATATTTTTGTAGGGTTTATACTAACAACTGGTGAATGAGTTTTTGATGGTCTTTCTTAAAACAATAATCACCGCATGCTTTTAATACATAGTACATTCCATTTTAGAATAAGAACACTGGGAAAACCATAGGAAATGAACAAAGGCTTTAAATGGTGAAGGCCAAATGCTTGGTTTGTGAACATGGTGATCACTCTTCTATATTCCTTTTTTTTTTATGTTTATTTATTTATTTATTTTAATGTTTATTCGTGAGAGAGAGAGAACAGAACGAGCTGGGGGGAGGGGCAGAGGGAGAGGAAGAGATCCCAAGCAAGGTCTGTGCTGGCAGTGCAGACCCTGACACAGGGCTCCATCCCACAAACTCATGAACTGTGAGATCATGACCTGAGCCGAAATCAAAAGCCAGATGCTTAACAGACTGAGCCACATTGGCGCCCCTACTAAATGAATTTCTATAATAACTCCTCAGCCAGGCTGTTCTTATTCTCATTTGAGGTTGTTTTAATGCTGTTTTCTTTTTCTCCTCACTCTTCATCCCGCTTATCTTTTGAGAAATAGCAGTGTTTAGATTTACCATATTATTATAGTTCCATGCTTGCATAATGGTATCATTAGCTATACATTAGTATAAAAGTATTCAAGGGGCGCCTGGGTGGCTCAGTAGGTTAAGCGTCTGACTTTGGCTCAGGTCGTGATCTCACGGTTCATGAATTTGAGCCCTGCATTGGGCTCTCTGCTGTCAGCACAAAGTTCACTTCTGATCCTCTGTCCCTCTCTCTTTGTCTCCCTCTCTCTAAAATTAAAACATTAAAAAAAACATTCAATAGGACACTCATTATGCTGAGAATACAGTTTATTAAGTTCTTATGCTCTATTAGATACTGTGTTAGGTGTTATGTGAATTAAGTAGCATAGGAACTATTATAGGACTTATAAATCTAGGATTATAATTAATAGGTAGAAGTTAGCTTACCCAGTCACCTTAGTTTCTTTATAGCATTGTATTAAAATTTTAATCTTTTGTTTTCTAGATGGCTATTGACCAGGCCCATAGACAGAATGTCTCCTCTCTTTTTCTCCCGGTGATTGAATCTGTGAATCCCTGCTTAATTCTAGTTGTGCGCAGAGAAAATATTGTAGGAGATGCAATGGAAGTCCTTAGGAAAACAAAGAATATAGACTACAAAAAGCCACTCAAGGTAATTTGACATTTTCTATTATATAATTGGGACTTTATTCAGAAAATACGTTTAAAGTTTTTCTGTTTTTAATGTATCTTTGAAACTTAATAAATAAAACTATTTAAAAACCTAAAAAAATTTTTTTAAACTGTTAATTGCTGAGCATTTATTGTAATAAATTACACGTTATGGGCTCTCCAGAATATACTTCCATTTCTTTACATTCAGTGTTTGCATTATGCTATTTTAGGTTATATTTGTTGGAGAAGATGCTGTTGATGCAGGAGGAGTACGCAAAGAATTTTTCTTGCTCATCATGAGGGAATTATTGGATCCTAAATATGGCATGTTTAGGTATTATGAAGATTCCAGGCTCATTTGGTTTTCTGATAAGGTGAAGTCCAACCATCTAAATTATTTCTATGTATATACCTATGTATGTATACCTACATGTGTCAAGTTAACTCAGTAAATAAGAGTTATTACAGAATTCCTAACATTTTATTCAGAGATCTGCTTTACCACAATTTGAAAAATTACAAACTTTTGGACTCAAAGTCGTCAGAACACATTAATGCTTCCCACACATTTCCAGTTAGCAAAATAAAGGAATGGTCAGCCTGAGAATGATGACCTTTCTCTCTGCTGATTTAGATTTAGGATTGAATAATTATTACCAGATTAACTTCTCTTCTGGGAAGAATTAATTTATCAGTAGCAATCATTGATTTTTCTAACTTATCGTTTAGGGCAGAGGTAACTACGCAGTAAATTACAGTCCATAAACTAAGTTCTTTCCAGCACATGTTCTTGTAAATAAAGTCATGCCCACTTTTTTACCTGTTGTTCATGGCTGCTTTCTAGCTACAGCTGGGAGAGGCAGAGTTGAGTAGTTAAGACAAAGACTGTATTATCAACAAAGCCTGAAATATTTACCATCTTTTCCCTTACAGAAAGTTCACTGCCCCTTGGTTTAGAGAGTATAAATGACGGATGGTTCAGTTTGTAGAATGAGTTGAAAGAATTTTGAATAGAATATTTTACTATTGGTTCTAAAAACCTTGATGTGTTATTTATTCATATTTCAGGAGGCTGACTATCCTTTGTGATATTAGCAGTCATTGATGATCAGTGTCTCATTAATTTATTAGGGGTTGCAAAATGGTGCTACTCTAACATTTCTTTTTCATTTTATTGGCTTGGGTACTTCTATACAGAGAAATTTCCCTCTATGTAGTTTTTGGTTCCTTAGTAGTACAATTCATATGGGAATGGATTCTCTCTCTGTAGTTAACAATTTTTCAAAAGAATGAATCTGTTCATTGGCATATTCCAGTGATGACAATTTATTTTTTCAGTTTTGTTTTCATGGATTTAAACATATTTGATGTTTTTAGTCCATCATAGTTATTATTATCTTTATTGATGCTCATATTATCTTATCTTTGTCTAGGGAGAGCTCTGCAAGTTGGCATCTGAGTTCTTTTGATACAACTTTATTACTCTTTCGTAGCTTCCTTACTATCTGGTGTACTTGGTATGAAAAAATACTCCAAAACTCTACATTTGCTGCCTAACAGTACCAACATTACCACCAGTATCATGATAAAAGCTGAAAATAGTTGTTTCTTTTTTTTTTTTTTAACTTGTTTTTGCAGGGTTTTTTTGTTTTTTTTGTCCTTTGAGTATACTCCCAGGAGAGCTGTACAAATAATAGAGAGCAGTGCAGTAGCAGGGTTATATGCAGTTGCCCTGTTTTTTAGCTGGGGGTTTTAAGAAGGCAAATGGAAGGAGACCTGGAAGGAGTGAAGAGCCAGGAGACTTAACTTCTATGCCGGATCGTATGAAGGGTTGGAAGAGAAAACAGACACCATTTATGAGAGCTACAGGGGAAATAGTGTCCTCAGAAGACAGTCTTCTTCATTTACAAAAGAGGAAGGAAAATTTGGATAGAATTTTAGGATATGGGCAATTTTCCAAATGATAGATTGTGAGTTCCAGGGCAAACAGTGAAAGCGTTTAGTGGAGCAAAGATAGTTGTAAGATTGTGTCAGATTTTAGGGCCTGTACGGTGCCACATAAGATGGGATTAGGGATAACCTGTGAGTTTGAGGCTTCCTATGTTGAGAAACAGACATGTAAGACATGGTGGAGTAGTCCTGATGACCTTTGAGGTAGGTGGGTAATCTGATTGAATTACAGTCTCCTTCTTGGCTTGGTCTTGTGGGGTAGTTTGTTAATGGTATGGTAGATAGAATTTAAGAGGGTATATGGGGTGGAGGCCTGTCCTGCTAGGAACACAGAGAGTTCTGTGGGACTTCATTCAGTTCTGCAGAGAGGTAATGTTTTGAGACCAGGGGTGGGGCAGTCTTAACAAGGTTTATTGTGGATCTCTGTGAGATCTTTTCAGTTTATCTTGATTTCACCAATGGGAGCCCTGTTGAACTGGTTCCTCTTTTGTGTACTTTTGGTGTGTCCCAATTTTTCCTTAATTATTCTTTACATTTGGTACAATAAATGTTATAGGCTCTTCATGTGTTTACCCCAGCTCTAGCATTAGCCTTTTCTCCTTAAAAGCCCTCGCTTCTTCAGATGGAAATAGTATTCAGAAATCGTGCTTTGAATGCTAAGTGTACTCAACTGCTACCAGATAGTCATTGCTTTCACATTCTCAGCAGACAGAGTTAGGAACTATGTGTATGTACACACATATGTGTGTACACATATGTACACATCTCATGATTTCCAACATATGTATGGTTTCTAACTGTGAGATCATACTGATATCTCTATACTATGCAGACACCATAGAGTTTACTCTAGCCTTCTTGTCCATTTTATGTGACTTAAATCACCAGTGAGAAACTTCATAGCTATCATCTTCAAGATACTTACTTAATCTACCCTGTATGTAGTCGCTCTTCTTGCTACACTGGCTGAAAGCTCAGCCCTAGACATACTGGACCACTACCTCAGAGTAAGTGTATTACCCTAAACCTCAGTCCTGACCAGGAGAGGGAGAAGGCAGAAGGCTATCTGTTCTTTTAAAAACTTTTTTTAATGAAGTAAAATTCATAACAAAATTCACCATTTTAGGAGTTTTCTTAATGTACAATTCAGTGGCATTTAGTATATTCACAGTGTTGTGCAACCAGCACCACTTTCTAGTTCCAGAACATTTCATCACCTCAACAGGAAACCTGTACATATTAAGCGGTTATTCCTCATTTCCTTCTCCCTCCAGCCCCTGATAACCACTACTCTATTGTCTGTCTCTGTGGATTTGTCTTTTCTTGATATTTGCTATAAATGAAGTTGTACAATATGTGGCTTTTTGTGGCTGGCTTCTTTCACTTAGCATGCTTCTAAGGTTCATCCATGCTGTACCACATATCAGTACTTCGTTCCATTTAACTGAATAATATTCATTTGTATGAATATACCTCATTTTGTTTATCCATCAGTCAATAGACATTTGGGCTATTTACCTCTTTTGGTAAAATGCTCTGAATAATGCTGCTATGAACATTTATGTGCAAGTTTTTGTTTGCACACTGCAATTAGTTTGGGTGTATTCCTAGGAGTGGAATTGCTAGGTCATATTATAATTCAGTTTGACTTTTTAAGGAACCACCAAACTGTTTACCTCCCCATCAGCAGTATGTGAGGATTCCAATTTCTCTACTTCGTGGGCAACATTTGCTATTTTCCTTTTTTTTAAGTTCTGTATTTCAAAAATGTTTTTTATTTATATATATTTCTTATTAGTATAGTGGGTATGAAGTGCTGGGGTACTAAATTGCATTTCCTTAATGGCTAGTTGATGTGTTTGATTTGTCACATTCTTTAGCAAAATGTCTTTTAAGCCCTCTGCTCATTTTAAAATTAGATTGTCATTTTGTTGAGTTTGAAGAGTTCTTTGTATATTCTGGATACTGGACTCTTATCAGATATGTGATTTGCAAATATTCTCTCCCGTTTTATGGTTGCCTTTTCACTTTCTTGATAATATCTTTTTGCACACAAAAGTTTTAAATTTTGTTGGAGTCTTATTTATGTATTTTTTTCTTTTGTTGCATGTGCTTTTGGTGTCATAACTAAGAACCCATGACTATTGCAAAGTCATGCAGATTAACCTGTGAATTTTCTTCTAAGAGTTTTACAGTTTTAGCTGTTATAGGTCTTTGGTCTATTTTGAGTTAATTTTTGGCTATGGTGTGAGGTAAGAGTTCAGCTTCATTCTCTGCATGTGAATAACTAGTTGTCCCACTATTATTTGTTAAAAAGGCTGTTCTTTCCTTACTGAATGGTTTTGGTACCCTTGTTGAAATTTAATTGACTGCATAAATATGGATTTATTTCTGGACTCTTAGTTTTTTATTCTAGTGAGATATATATATATATATATATATATCTGTCCTTAATGTCAGTACAGCACTATTTGTTTACTGTAGCTTTGTATAAATTTTATATTTGGTTTGTTCACTGCTAGGTATAGAAATACAACTGATTATGCTCGCTTTGGCAGCACAGATACTAAAAGAAATACAATTACTTTTTGTGTTTTAATCTTGTATTATGCAACTTTGCTAAATTCATTTATCAGCTCTAGATTGTTTTGTGGATGGATTTTCTTTATACGAGATCATGGCATCCACAAATGCAATAGATTTAATTTTACTTCTTTCCTTCCAATTTAGATACCCTTATTTCTTTTTCTTGCATCTAATTGCCCTGGCTAGAACTTCCAGTACACTGTCAAATACAAGTTGGTAAGAGTGCACATGCTTTTGTTTTTCCTGATCTGGTGGGATGTTAGATTTTTCATAAATTCCTTTTTAACGTTAAGGAAGTTCTCTTTTATGCCTAGTTTGTTGAGTATATTTATCATGAAAGAGAGTGGTATTTTGTCAGATGCTTTTGTGCATCCAGATGATCATGTGGTTTCCTTCCTTCATTCCATTAATGTGATGTATTACATTGGTGCGTTTTCTTATGTTGAACCACCTTGTGTTCTTGAGATAAAGCCCACTTGGTCATGGTATATAATACTTTAATATGCTGCTGGATTCAGTTTGCTAATATTCTGTTGATGATTTTTCTATCCTTATTTATTAAGAATACTGGTCTATAGTTTTCTTTTTGGTGTTTGTGATGCCTTTGTCGGTATTTGGTGTCATGGTATTTGACCTCACAGATGAGTTAGAAAGTGTTCCCCCCTTGGGGCGCCTGGGTGGCGCAGTCGGTTAAGCGTCCGACTTCAGCCAGGTCACGATCTCGCGGTCCGTGAGTTTGAGCCCCGCGTCAGGCTCTGGGCTGATGGCTCGGAGCCTGGAGCCTGCTTCCGATTCTGTGTCTCCCTCTCTCTCTGCCCCTCCCCCGTTCATGCTCTGTCTCCCTCTGTCCCAAAAATAAATAAACGTTGAAAAAAAAAAAACTAAAAAAAAAAAAAAAAAAAAAAAAAGAAAGTATTCCCTCTTCCATTTCTTGGAAGAGGAAAAATTGGTGTCAATTATTCTTTAAATGTTTGGTAGAATCTGGTCATAGTCTTTTCTTTGTTGGAAGGTTTTTTTGTTTATTTAATGTTTATTTTTTGAGAGTGAGAGAGTGCAAACACAGGAGAGGGTCAGAGAGAGGGAGACAGAGAACAAGAATTAGGCTCTGACAGAGGCTCAAACTCAAGAACCCTGAGACCACAACTTGAACCAAAGTCAGACACTTAACCCACTGAGCCACCCAGGTGCCCCTGTTGGAAGGTTTTTGATTAGTGATTCAGTTTCTTGTTACAGGTTGTGTTTCTTTTTCTTCTGGTGTCAGTTTGGTAGTTTGTATGTTCCTAGGAATTTGCCCATTTCATCTAGATTATCTATTTTGTTACACGGTTGTTCATAGTATTATCTTACAATCCTTTTTATTTCTGTAAGGATGATAGTTATGTCCCCACTTTCAATCCTGATTTTAGTAATGTGAGTCTTTTTTTTTTCTTGGTCATTCTAACTAAAGGTTTGTCAGTTTTGTTGCTTTTTTAAAAGAATCAACTTTTAGTTTTGTTGCTTCTATGTATTTTTCTCTCCTATATTTTATTTATCTCCACTTTCATCTTTATTGTTATCTCCCTCTACTAGCTTCAGGTTTAGTTTGCTCTTTTTATAGTTCCTTAGGGTATGAAGTTTGATTATTGATTTGAGATATTTTTCTTTTTTTTTAAATTTTTTAATTTACATCCAAGTTAGTTAGCATATAGTGCAGTAGTGATTTCAGTAGTAGATTCCAGTGATTCATTCCCTATGTATAACTCCCAACAAGTGTCTTCCTTAATGCCCTTTACCCATTTAGCCCATCCCCCCACCCATTTTCTTTTTTAATATATATGTTTGTAACTACAAATTTACCTACGGATTGGGAATTATAAATTGCCTCTATAAATTGAAAAAGACTAAAATCATAAAAAATTAATTTTCTGACTACTATGGAATGAAACTGGAAATCAACAACAGAAGGAAATATAGAGGGTCCATGGCTGGCTCAGTCCAGTGGAGCTGCAACTCTTGATCTCCGGGTTCAAGCCCCACTTGGGTATAGAGATTACTTAAAAATAAATCTATTAAAAAAAAAAACAAGGCAGAAGGAGGGGCGCCTGGGTGGCTTAGTCATTTAAGCATCTCAGGTCATGATCTCATAGTTCGTGGGTTCAAACCCTGTATCGGACTCTGCACTAACAGTGTGGAGCCTACTTGGGATTTTCTGTCTCCCTCCCTCCCCCCCCCCCCAAAAATAAATAAATAAACTTAAAATTTTTGGAGGCTTAATTTTTGACCTAACATATGGTCTTTCCTGGAAAATATCCTATTTGCGTTTGAGAATAATGTATTCTCTTGTTATTGAATGGAGTGTTCCAAGCTGTCTGTTCAGTCTGGTCATTCTGTAGTGTTGTTCAGGTCCTCTATTTCCTTATTGATCTTCTGATTGTTATATCCATTATTGATATATTGAATATTGGGATATTAAGCCTCCAACTATTATTTTAGAATCATATTTCTCCTGTCAATTGTGTCAGTTTTGTGTGTATTTTGAAGCTGTATTGTTAGGTATGTATATATTTATAAATGTTACATCTTCTTGAATTGATGCTTATCAGAATATGTCTTCATCTTTTGTAATAATTTTTAATTTAAAGTCTATTTTGTCTGATACTGGTATAGCCACTCATCTCTCTCTTGGTTACTAGTTACATGACATATTTTTTTCAAACTCTCACTTTTTTTTTTTTTTTTTTTGAGAGAGTACAAACGAGGGAGGGGCAGAGAGAGGGGGACAGAGGATCTGAAGCAGGCTCTGCACTGACAACAGCAAGCCTGATGTGAGGCTCAAACTCGCGATCATGACCTAAGCTGAAGTCTGATGCTCAGCCAGCTGAGCCACCTGGGGACCCCTCAAACTTTCACCATCTAGTGTCTTTGAATTTAAAGTGAGGCTTGTAGACAGCATGTACAGCATCTTCCTAGACTTACTATGGAGTTATGTTTCTTTTTTTATTTATTTATTTATTTATTTTTTTTAAAAAAAATTTTTTTTTTCAACGTTTATTTATTTTTGGGACAGCGAGAGACAGAGCATGAATGGGGGAGGGGCAGAGAGAGAGGGAGACACAGAATCGGAAACAGGCTCCAGGCTCTGAGCCATCAGCCCAGAGCCCGACGCGGGGCTCGAACTCACGGACCGCGAGATCGTGACCTGGCTGAAGTCGGACGCTTAACCGACTGCGCCACCCAGGCGCCCCGAGTTATGTTTCAATAAACCCACCGTAAATTGGAAATTTTGTAAGTTAAACATGCATTGACTACACCTAACCTACCAAACATTGGAGTTTAGCCTAGCCTATACTAAACATGCTCAGAACAGCCTGTAGTTGGGCAAAATCATCTTAAGCCTCTTTCATAACCAAATACTGAATATCACACGTAATTTATTGAATAGTGTACTGAAAATGAAAAATAGGCTGGTTGTATGGGCACAATGGTTATAAGTGTATTGGTCGTTTACCCTCATGATTGCATGGCTAACTGGGAACTGTGGCTTACTGTCGCTGATCAGCACATAGTGCATATTGCTATCCCAGGAAAAGATCAAAATCTAAAATGTGAAGAATGGTTTCTACTGGTGGAGTATCACTTTTGCACCACTGTAAAATAAAAAAATCGGAAGTTGAACCATTGTAAAGTAGGGACTGGCTACAGTTGAATAATGGTTTTTTAAAATCTGTTCTGCTAGTTTCTGCCTTTTGATTGCAGAATTTAATTCATTTACATTTAAAGCTGTTACTGATAAGCACTTCTGCCATTTTACTGTTTGTTTCCTATAAGTCATATCTCTCTTATTCTTCAGTGCCTCCATTACTGTCTTTTTTAAAAATTTAATTGATTGTTTTGTCTAGTGTGTTTTTTTGATTCTTTTCTCATTTCCCTTTCTCTCTCTCTCTCTCTCTCTCTCTCTCTATATATATATATATGTATGTATATATGTATACATATATGTTCTCTCTCTCTCTCTCTATATATATGTATGTATATATATATATACATATTTTTTTTCCCTGAGTAGTTGCTCTGAGGATTACAATTAACACCTTAAATTTATAACAATCTTGTTTGAATTAATACCAACTTCCATACTATGCAGAAACTCTGCTCCTGAAACAGCTCTGTCCCTTCCTCTTTGTTATTGTCACACCCTACAGCTTTATACATTGTATGCCTATTAATGTAGATTTATACTTATTTTACACGTTTGAGTTTTAAACCATATATAGAAAAAAAGGGAGTTGCGAGCCAAAAATATAATAATTTTAACTTTTATATGTACTTGTGTAGCTACCTTTAACAGAGTTCTTTTCTTTGTATGGCTTTGAGTTACTGTGTGGCATCCTTTTCTTTCAGCCTACTGAACTTTAGCATTTCTTGTAAGGAAGGTCTAGTAGCAACAAACTCCCTCAGTTTTTCTTTATCTGAGATTTCCTGGATGTAGAATTCTTGCTTGACAGTTTTTTCTTTCAGCTCTTTAAATGTGTCATTCCACTGTCTTTGATATGCATGGTTTCTGATTAGAAATCAGCTATTAATCTTATTGAGGAGCCCTGCTGTGATGAGTTGCTTCTCTTTTGCTGCTTTCAACACTCTTTTTGTAATTGACTTTCAACACTTAGATTAAAATATGTCTGGATGTGGATTTCGAGTTTGTTGAGCTGCTTGGATGTTAGATTTATGTCTTTTATCAAATTTAAGAAATTTTTAACCATTTCTTCATATATTCTTTCTGCCCCACTCTCTCCTTTCCTTGTGGGACTCTCCTGTCTATGTGATGGTACACTGGATGGTATCCCACAGATCTGTTAGACTCTGTTCATACTTCTTCATTTTTTTTCTTGCTGCTGTTCAACAAAGTAGATAATCTCAATTAGCCTATCTTCAAGTTCATGGATTCTTTTTTCTGCCTGCTCAAATCTCTTGTACCCCTGCAGTGAATTTTTTGTTTCAGTTATTGTACTTTTCAGCTCCAGAATTTTTAGTTCTTTTCCATAATTTCTCTTTCTTTACTGATACTCTCTATTTGAGGAGACATTGTTCTTCTGTTCTCTCCCCCCACTTCCCACCCCCATGGTTTCCTTTAGCTATTTGAGCATATTTAAGACAGTAAAAAGTCTTTGTCTAGTAAATCCAGTGTCTGGGTGTTTCTCAACAATTTATATTTAATTTTTTTTTCTTATGAATGGGCCATATTCTTTTTTTGCATGTCTCATAAATTTTTGTTGAATACTGGACACTTTTGAATACCAGACAATTATTTCTTTTGTCTTTTTCTTGTGGTCCTTGACTTTTTATTCACATTTAAGAATATGACACTGAAAAGCTACCTAGTTTGAGTATATACATTTATGATTTACAATCACCATTCATAGAGTGATTAGGTAGAGGTGTTTCAAGGAGAACCATCAATTGTCAACATTTACAATTTGGCTGCCAGTGTTCTAGTAGTGTTCTGAACACTGGAAAGGGAAGCTGGGATTTCTCATTGTTAACTGTGCATACCTTCATTTGATCCACTTGTTTCTTTGTATGTGTATTCTATGTTTTGTTTTTTAATTTTTTTTAATGTTTATTTATCTTAGAGAGAAACAGAGCATGAGCAGGGGAAGGGCAGAGAGAAAGGGAGACACAGAATCTGAAGCAGGCTGCAGGCTCTGAGCTGTCAGCACAGAGCCCAATGCAGGGCTTGAACCCATGAACTGCAAGATCATGACCAGAGCTGAAGTCAGAGGCTTAACCAACTGAGCCACCCAGGAGCCCCTGTTTTAACTTTTTAAATTACATTTTTAGTTGAAGTATAGTTGACATTCAATAAAATATATATTAGTTTCAGGTGTGTAACATAGTGATTCATTAGTACACATAGTGTACATAGTGTATGTACAGTGCTCAAAGTGTAGTTACCATCTGTCACCATACAAAGCTATTAAAATATTATTGACTACATTCCCTGTGCTCTACTTTATATCCGTGTGACTTATTTATTTTATAATTGGAGGATTGTACCTCTTAACCCCCTTGAACCCTTTGATCCCTTTGTTTTTAATGCACCATCTGTCTCAGATTCCAGAGCCACTTTGGCTCATTGTCTCCAGAAAGGTAAGGGACTTTTCACCACATATCCTGTTTTCAACTACTGTAGTTAGTACCTTTGACTTTCAGAGTCTTATGTTTTACTAACTGAGCTAGCAGGGCTACTTGACTTTAAAGGTATTTTTGCTACTTCCATTCCCTGAGTGTGAAGCACAAATTAGCTTGTTTTTCATTGGCTTTTCTCTTAAGCTCCTGTTTCAGTTTAAGCTTCCTGAATCAGTTAACCACCCTAGTACTAACCAGCCTACAGTTAACCATCTACTTTTCGTATTTTGAAATATTATCATCTCTTTAGTAATATTAAAACCCTCCCCTATTTTTTCTATTCTCTTTTATCTTGTGGGTTTATGCCCATTTTAATCCTTTATTCACGTTTAGAGGGATTTCAGGAGGAAGAGATATTAACATGTTATTCGGTCTGTCCTGTTCTAAAAGGACTTTCTGAACTTAAACACGGAATAGGACATCACAAAGGAAAAAGGCTAATTTGACCACTGGAAAAAACTGTGACATTTATGTATAACAAAAACAAGATTATTAAGAAGTATATAGCAGACTGGGATATATATATATAACCGATATGACATAGGATAATACTCATAGAATATGAAGAATTCAAATACAAATATATAAGAAAACACTAGCTCCAAAAAGTAAATGGGCCAAGTATACAAAGAGGCATTTCACAAACACACACAAATCCCTAATTTTCAGTATCACTAGCAGACAAAAATACATACTAAACAAGTTTGCATTTTTTAACTCCTATAGAAATATGTGTCTGTGTGTGTGTACAGATGAAAATGGGGAAAGATAGCCATTTTCTTGGACTACAAATGTCAGTGTAAATGGAATAGGTATGGAGGAAAACAGTTTGGGGTTATGCTTAACTATCATTTGAGTTTGAGATTCTTCTTACAAATTAGAATTTCTCCTAAACAAACATTCCAAACTGTGCAGAAATGATACACGTCATATTTGGAATATCACTAACTAGTTGGAATAACTAACACTGATAGTGCCTTTACTGTGTGCTACAGGAACCGGGCTACAAGTATTTTACATACATTAATCTCATTCTCACAACAACCTTATGAGATAAATACTGTTTTTGTCTTTGAAAACATTGAGGCCAGATAGTGAATGAACAGGTGTGGAGCCCCAAATCTGATAAAAATGTTTTTCTCTTTAACTGTCATGCTCACAGAATTTTCTGCTACTATATGTTGCTTCTCTAAAGATGAGGGGAAATAAGCGTTGTTTTTGATGTTTTAATAATATAAAATCCAACTGTAGTAAAATAGCTAACTTTGCAGACCGTGGTACGATATGCAGCCATTAAAAATCATGTTTTAGAAGAATATTTAATGATAAAATACTTGTGATTAGAAGAATGAGAAGACCTTAAGTATAATGTTTTTAAATTATTTTTTGAATTTACAGTTGATGAAAATATGTAAAGAAATTTTTTTAATCATTGTGAATGGATTACATGCATTTATTAATTTTCTTTTTGCCTTTTAAATCTTTGAAATTTTGAATATGTATAATTATTTAAGTCAGATTAAGTGTTCTAGTAATCATTTCATTTATTAATTTAATGATGTAGAAATGCTCATATTTCTGGGAGAAAAAGCCACTTGTGATTTTAGCAAGGTCTTAATTTTGTCTTAGAAAATATATTGATGGAAATAATGTAGAAATACTAACACTGATATTATCCCAGGGAGATATGCTTGAGAATAAGCTTTTTCTTGTTATTCATTACTCTGTGTCTTCAAAATTTTCTACTACAAGTGTATGTTTTTGTCATCAGAAATAATGTAATATTTTAACTTGGAAAATAGTCTTTACTTTTTTTTTTCTTTTATTTTTAGACATTTGAAGATAGTGATTTGTTCCATTTGATTGGTGTTATCTGTGGATTAGCAATTTATAATTTTACTATTGTGGACCTCCATTTTCCTTTGGCTTTGTATAAGAAACTGCTGAAAAAGAAGCCATCCTTGGATGATTTGAAGGAACTAGTGCCTGATGTTGGGAGGTTAGTTGTAAAGAATGACAAGGATGGAGTGTAGGTAATAGAGAATGAGAAATGTACAGAAAGCTTTCCTTTTAGGAATAATTGTATTTTGTGCTTGTTGAATTTCCAAAATAAACAAAAACCCTTCTCATATTGGAGAACTCATGGTGTTACCCAGATCAAAATTTTCTACTGAAAGACTTCTGTGTATAAAACCATTCCCTAAATTTTTAGAAATTTAACAATATTTTACAAATATCAGATAATAAACTTAGGAAGGCAATGTTTCCTGAGAATAGTTAAATGATTTACCTTGGACTTCTGATTACTTTCATTCCTAGCTGGAATACATAAAGTTTCTTATTTATTACATAAAATGGAATAAAAATTGTATATGAATAAGAACAAATGTTAAAAATGGCTGGACACATGGCCTTTGTATTTAGAAGAGATAAAAACCTTAGAGTGATTTATTTGTTCCTTCAAAATTGTTCATTAGCTTGCCATTACACATCTACCATTCTGAAACAAATACAAGAGTACAGATTCATAAAAGGATTTTATCAAGAATGAATGAGAAATATATATTTATCCATAAGCAAAACAGTCAAAATACCCAGTAATGTTTTACCTCAAAGAAAAATGTATATTGTTTTGCAGAAGCATGCAACAATTACTGGATTATCCAGAAGATGATGTCGAGGAAACATTTTGTCTTAATTTTACGGTAAGATGGAAAGACCTAGAATAACCTGATTATTCTTCATCCCTGCCTTATGGTTTTTGTTTTTTTTATGTTGACGAGTGGAATTCTTAACCCTTTAGCTAACATTTATTGAGCATTAACTGTTTGCTAGTCATAGTACGTACATTATTTCATTTAATCCTCATAACAGTCCTATGAGATTGGTATTATCCTTATTTTACAGATGAAGAAAACTGAAAACAGTCATTACATGTCAGAAATAATATTTATACCCAGGTCTGTGACTTCAGAGCCTAGTGTTTTATCATTATGTTAAAGATCTTTACAAATACAAGAAGACCTCTTTATTCAAGTATTCATTTTTGAGTCTGCAGTTAATTACAAGAAGCTTTAGAGAAGCAAAAGTTACTGTACATTAGAAAATTCAGTAATGAACTTACCACTTAAAAGATTAATTCCTACTCAGACATCCCTTTCTGCTTACATTAATATTTGTCCTTGCCTATTTACCTTACTGTTGAATGACATACCACAGTGCAAATGCAAATACGTTGGAATGATATTTAGAAAAAGAAATTGCAAATCTTACCAAAGATACAGAATTTTGTTAATTTAGTGAAAGGGATGTTGAATAACTTATCCATCCACATGCAAAGCCCTTGACAAACAAGGATCTGGCAGAAGTAGACCAGTTGACAATTAAAGATGAGAAAATCAGCAAGGATTGTGAGAAAGCACTCCAGAATGGAATGGTTTAAATGTTGTTAATTAGACTCTTGTGAAAATGGTAAAGCCTTTGGTCTTCTTTCTTTTTGTTTTTAAAAACTTTGTGTATTTGTTTTTCCCCCAAATAGTCCCCTTTATGATCTTGTGGTCAAATCTGACAGATACTATATTCTCCTATCCCACAATTTTCCAAAAAAATGATGTGCCCCGTCAAAAAAGTTTACCCATTTCTTGATCATTTTAAGAATTGGCACATAGTACAATTTTAAGAAAATTTGGCTAAAATGAAATAAGTGAATTTATTTTAATAAATAATGGTTGAATGGTTGGTTTCCCAGTGGTTTGATTCTTTAATTCAATTTCATTTATAAGAGAATCAATTATCTTTGAATTTTTATTGATTATCTCAATGGACTGAAACTTCGGGTTCCAAGCAATATAATTTCTAATTTGTCAATGCCAAGTTTGTGAATGCTTTAGTATATTCAAGAACTATGGTAATTTAAACATTTCTTCCCACTGCCATTTCTTTTCCAGAAATTTTCAGTGAGTCTTTATTGCTTGCATAATAATAGCTTTAGAATGGGCTTCAGAGTCTTATTTGTAATCTGGCTTTCTTTGTAACTTACACTATATTCCTCCATTAATAGCAAGTTTTATCATGTCACACAGTATTCTCTCATGTACCTTATCTTCCTGTTTTTTAGGGCCATACGTTTTCAGAATTTGATATTTACTGTCATATGTATCCTGTCCAGTCTCTATGCTCAGTCAGAAATTCCATCCCCTCTCAATCTTTGAGGGCCCTACTCATCCTTCTAGGTGCTTTTCAAAGGATATTTCTTCCTCAAGGTCTTTCATACTTCCTCCAGTTAGAGAGTGTTCTTTCCTCTGTGGTTTGATAGCATTTTGTTTATGTCTCTATTACAGCATTTATTTTAAGAAGTTGCTTATATAACACATTTCTCCTCCTTAACTAGATAGTAAATTCCACAGCAGGGATTTATTCATCTCTTATCATCTCAACCCCACCGTAATGTTTTATAGATAGCAGGTACTAAAAAAAAAAAATGTTTTCATAGAAGAGGATAATATTCCAAAAAGAGGGAATAGAAGGAGAAAAGATACAAAGGTGGGAATGGTAATACTTATAGGAAAATTAGCAGACTAGTAAAGCAAATAAAAAGTTTCAAAATAACCAGCTATCTTTATAAACCAAATCGTGCATACTGGAAAAACCATGTATGATCAAGAATGCAAACAAGACAGGAATAGAAGAGTAGGAGCTGTCAAGTGAGAAGAATGCATGGCAGGTCTAGGCTGCATACATTTTGACCACCTGTATTCTGTTATATGTGCAAGGAAAACATCCTTTCTGATATTTTACTCCTGTAGTGATTGTTCTAAAGTCTTACACATAATAAATACTCCATTTCCTGTTCTAAACTAACCAAACATTTGGTAATTTGTAGTTAGTCACAGTAGGATTTCACACTACTACGGAGGATGAAAACTTCTAGTGTGGCTTTATTTAGAATTCACAAATAAGCTTATGATAGTCACAGAATTTTACCTCAGCTTTATTCTTATATTTAATGAGAGAAAGGTAGACTATAATAATAGGTTATTAAAATCTAATAAGTTTTGAGTCTGACATTGACTTTTTTTAAAAATTTAAATTAATAGATCACAGTTGAAAACTTTGGTGCAACAGAAGTGAAAGAGCTGGTTCTAAATGGTGCAGACACAGCTGTTAACAAACAAAATCGGTAAGTGAATTATAGCAGCATCAGTGGTAGTAATAACTTTCCGTAGGCATTTTCTTCTGTATATAGAAACCTGTCACAGTCTTAAGTTTTTACTCAGGTAAAACTTACTTTTTGAATGGTTAGTAAGGAAGTAACTGCCTTTTGTTCCTGAAATCTCTTTAAGACATTAATAAAGAAATAAAAGATCATAACCAAAACAAAGAGAAGGGAGAGGAGACAACAGAAACCCATTTTTGGAAGCTAGAGAACAGGAGTAACTAACTAACTGGTCAACCAGAGACAGTTGCAACATAGGAAGGAGTCAAGAAGGCAGCCAGTTTTTATATTGCTTAACTGCGGCTCAGGCATTGAGAATAAAAATGTTAGAAAGTATATTGGGCTTAGGGAATGCTGGAAATAGAAAGATTGCTGTTATAAAAAGCAGTTAAAAACCCATTTACCCATTTTCATTAGCACTACAATAGCCTGGCAACTTCCCTTTCTGGTCTAGGCAGAAGATTGGAAATTTACCTTCTGGAGAGATTGAACTAAAGGGACTTTGGATATTTTGAAGGGCGGGGGAGGCGCTGGGGGAAAGGGATACTTTAGATTTGAGTACAGTTAGGCACAACCAAGGGTAAGAGGCATACTGAAAACAAGTAGATTGAGTCTACAGTTCCCTCTCTTTGGCACTGTGTGCTGGAGGATTCTTTGGGTAAACTGCCTCACTTTTAAGTATGAGTAGATAGCCAAAGATCGATGGACGTTTAAGGAAAAACCAAAACCATCGAATGCCAAGGAAACAGAAACAATGCAGGATGAAGAAGAAAACTTCAAAAGAAAATGAAATCAGTATTCTTAAAATGATATAGATTAAAAATTACTGACTTAAAATTCAAAAAAGTTGAATTAAAAATTGAAAAAAAAATCACTGAAAGACATTTGTCAAATAAATGGTACCAAAAAACTTGCCAGAACAGAATGACATGCTTTCTTAAAAGACATGCCTTTAAAATTGAAAGCATGGAAAGTTTAAAAAAAAAAAAAAAGACATACTAAGGCAAAAGAGAACTTTCAAAATCCTAGGAGAATAAAGATTCCTAAAACCTTCCAGGAAAAAAAAATATACTGACCATATACAAAAAAGAACCAGAATAACCTCGAACTTTTCTAAAGAATGACACTGAAGCTGGGAGATCAAAATTCTGGGGAAAGATGATTTTTTAACTTAGAATTTTGTATCAGAACTGTCAAGTATGTGCATGTATATAAAAACATCTCCAGGCATCCAGAGTCTCAGAGAATCTACTTCCAGTGCATTTTTCTCAGGAAGTTACAGGAGGATGTGTTCTACCAAAACAAGGAATTAAACCAAGAAAGAGAAAGACACGGGATCAAAAAAAAAAAAAAAAAATACAATCCAATCCAGAAGAGAGGCAGAGGATTTCTTCTGCAGGAACAGCAGTGTGTAGAAGGTTTAGGAAAAAGCAGCCGATGTGGGTTAGATCAAGAGGATGGAGGCTCCAGGAGGGCTGTCTCCAGGAGAAAAATGCAGCTTTTGCTCCCTTATGTAGTTGAATGAATCTAAAGAGATTGACATTTCTGTTAAAGTGAGGGATGAAGTAGCAAATTAAGGGAAGGAAAAGTTGTGGTTTTTTTAAAAATTTTTTAATGTTTGTTTATATTTGAGAGAGAGAAACAGAGGCAAGAGGGAGGGAGCAGAGAGAGAGAGAGGGAGACACAGAAGCAAAAACAGGCTCCAGGTTCTAAGCTGTCAGCACAGAGTCTGACGCGGGGCTTGAACCCACGGACCCATGAGATCATGACCTGAGCCGAAGTCGGACGCTTAACCGACTGAGCCACCCAGGTGCCCCAAACAAAAGTTCTTTTTAAGGAAAGGCAGGTAATAAAATATTCCAACTAAATTGTGAGCGATATTTATGATCATAAAAATGTCAACAGTGAACAGTGAGCCAAAAATTGTTACAATGGGAGCTTTAGGGGTAACAAAGTGAGAGAGGGATAATTAAAAATAAGGTAAATCCTCACCTTCCACAATAGGTATTCAGTTCATTAGATTATATTTAAAATTGAAAATTAAGGAATAACATAACTATGTTGTTGAAATTTGAAGGTAAATATCAGAAGTAATAGCGAAAAGTTAAGTTTATTTGCCTTCAGATATCAGGAATTTCTAATGGAAAGGAACAAGACAGAGAACTGCTTTGTTCTCTTCTATGGTGTTACAATTCTTTAGACAAAGCTAGCTTATTGGCTGTTGCCAGGAGCTTTATTCAAATAGTTCTAATTCTGGTTCTGCTACTTAGTAACTGTGTAACTGTAGGTAAATTAGTCAATGTCTCCATGCCTCAGTCTCCTTTTCTGTAAAATGGGATGATAGATTGTACCTATTTCTTGGAGTTATTTTGAGGATTAAATGAGGCAATAATTTTAAGGTGCTTAAAATAGTGCTTAGCACATGTACGTGCTCAGTAAATGTTGGCTGTTAGGATTATTACTATTTGACATTTAAAACTGTGTGTATGTCTTACTTTGATAAAAATAAACTGTTTTTAAAATAATGTGAAAATATTTAGGTCTTTCTAATTATCCTTTCTTTAAAAAAATCTTGGTTTTGAAAACTGATTTAGAAAGGTTTTTAGCCTACTATTAAAGTATTATGTTAAGTTTTTTAATTTAGTTAATAATTTGAAGAATTTTTATCTTTGTACTACCAATGCTAGATAAAGTGTTGAAGATAAAAATATTAGCACATAAAGCAATTTAGCCTTTTGTGCTTAAAGCAGATAAATTTCTAATACAGATAAATTTCACTTTCTAATTAGACGAATTATAAAATTATGCATTACAAAATTATCTGCCTCTTTTCATCAGAACCTAATAGCATATGTTATTGATTTTTCCTTAGGCCCACCCAATTTTATATTGACCCCCTTTAACCTTCTTTTTTCTGTTTATAAATTCACTTTGAAATTATTTTATAATTGCTAAGAAGATTATCTATAGATAACTAAATTTGCCAGTATTCCCAGAATTATCCTTTTGAATTTGGAGGACTGGAATATAAAATATTGAAATACCCCTGGTACCCATTCTCATAATTTGTTTGACCAGATAGATAGCTGCATAAAATAATTGTGGCTAACAGAACAAATTGAATAAAACTATAGTGCTAATTCCTGGGTAAAGGAACTTTTGTTTGTTTATAGTTTACTTTTGTATCATAACAGGCAGGAAAAAACATCAGAAGTGTTTGTTATATATATGTGTGTGTACTTATATGTATATGCACATACTTCTGAAAAGAAATGGCACTTGTAATCTTTTAATGAAGTGCTTAATAACCCTTTGAGGTATTTATTCATTTATTTCTAAGAGAGAGAGCATGCAGTGAGCAGGGGGAGAGGCAGAGGGAAAGAGGATCTTAACCAAACTCCATGCCCAGTGCAGAGCCGATCTCATGACCCGAGCCAAAATCAAGAGTCACTCACTTAACTGACTGAGCCACCAGGAGCCCCTGAGATACTTAGTTTTTAAAATAAATTTTGTTGGGGTGCCTGGCTGGCTTCATCAGTAGACCATGTGACTCTTAATCTTAAAGTCGTGAGTTCAAGCCCCACATTGGGTATAGAGCCTACTTAAAAAAAAATAAAAATGTGTTTTCAGATTCCTTGAAACCCAACGAAAAACAGGTAGACTGTTGTCTGTCAAACAGTCTGTATCCCAAAGCTCTCATTTTTTCCATCACCTGGTATTTTTAACAGATGACTCTTTTTAGGGATGCATTTGAAGTGGTGCATATAAATCTCAATAGTCTGTGAATATTTAAAAATTATTTTGATAGACATTTGTGTCCCTTTAGGAAATGACATTTCACCTTGGAATAGCCTTCCTAATTAGGCTATGAATGATAGATGAAGTCTGCATGCCAACTAGATAATACTGGATTTTTATACAGAAAGAATAATAAACTTCTCTATAAAGACTTTGTCCACTTAGGGGTGCCTGGGTGGCTCAGTCGGTTAAATGTCCAACTTCGGCTCAGGTCATGATCTTGTAGTTCGTGGTTTGAGCCCTGTGTCAGGCCCTATGATGACAGCTCCGAGCCTGGAATATGTTTCAGATTTCAGATTCTGTGTCTCCCTCTTGCTTTCTGCCCCTCCCCCGCTCATGCTCGCGCGCTCTCTCTCTCTCTCTCTCTCTCTCTCTCAAAAATAAACATTAAAAAAAAAAAAAGGCTTTGTCCACTTAGAATCCTGCTTATACTTTCTCAGTTTTATAGCTAAGTAGCAAAAAGTACACGAGATCAAACTTTTAATAAGACTGCATATGTGTTCTCCATAAAAAATTATTTTTATATTCTGTGCCATGTGTGCCTTTTCATTTCTAGGCAAGAGTTTGTTGATGCTTATGTGGATTACATATTCAATAAATCAGTGGCTTCCTTGTTTGATGCTTTTCACGCGGGCTTTCACAAGGTCTGTGGAGGAAAGGTCCTTCAGCTCTTCCAGCCAAATGAACTACAAGCAATGGTTATTGGAAATACAAATTATGATTGGAAGGAACTGGAAAAGGTAAGGGAAAACAAATCTATGAAATTGTCTCAATGGAAAGGCAAAAGGAAAATGTGGTTTATTGATAGAAAAATTGCCCTCTTGTTTATTGTTTTCCATTTTACACTATTTATTAGTTATATTTATAGGAAAGTACTATATACTTCCTACTCCACAATGAATGAATTTAGTTGTATATGAATTAGATACCATTTTTGTATTTGTGGTATTGGTAGTTTTCTTATGGAAAAATGTCATTTATGACAGAGGTCAGATAGAAGTCCCAGCTAAAACTGAGTTTTCATTCTGCCCAATCATAAAACCATTATGAAAAACATTCACATTACTTAACACCTTTGTTTATTTTTTTTTCTGCTTACTCTCAATGCTAAATTTTTTTAGCAGAGAATAAATAATATTTATGATCTCCATTATTAGTGTTAGCCAATAAAGGGATCTTTGGGGAGAAGATTGGGAATTTTTAAACAACTTTTTTCTTTTCTTTCTCTTTACCAGTCATGCTCAGATATTTCTTCAGATAAACATTGAATAAAAAGTGCTAGGTTAGATCAGCTTTGAGAAAAATATATGCAAGTTTGACCTATAAAATTTTCTGTCTTTGTAATCCAACTCTGATACAGTTTTTTGCATTAATAGTTTAATACTATGTACCCATTAAGTTAGCTAACAAGTCTAACAAGGATACAAAGCATTGGTAACTTTCATGCATTGCTGGTGGGAATACAGATGGTATAGCTACTTTGGAAAGAGTTTGGCATTTTCTTGCAGGGTTAAATATGCACTTACTACATGACCTAGCAGTTCTACTCTAAGGTATTAAGTTACATTCACACAAAATCTGTAAATAGGAGGGTATGGGATGTAATTGTTTAATGAGTGCAGAGTTTCAGCTTAGCAGAATGAACAGTTCTGGAGATGCATGGTGGTGATGGTTGTGTAGCCGTATGAATGAACTTAGTACCACCAAACTGTACACTTAAAATGGGTTAAGATGGTAAACTTTCTTATAGGTATTTGACCACAACTTTTTTTAATTATGTTTTTAAAACTCTGCAAACATGTCAAAAACTAGAAACAGCCCAGATGTCCTTCAGTGAGTGAATGGATAAAGCAACCTGGAGTACATCCATACAGTAGGGTACTACTGAACAATAAAAAGGGATGCACTACTGATACGTGCAACAACTGGGATGACTCTTAGATCCTTATGCAGAGTGAAGAAGCCAGTCTCAAGGATTACATACCATATGATTCCATGCATGTGACATTTTTGAAAAGGCAAAACTATGGTGAACTGGATATATGACTGTAGAGAGTAGCGCAGGAGAGTTCTTGGGGTGACGGAAGTGTTCAGTATCCTGATTGTGGCGGTAGGTACACAAGTCTATCCATAGAACTATACCCACACTGGAAAAAAGTCAATTTTACTGTGTATTAATTTAGGGAATAAATTTTTTAATTTAAAGAATAATTAGGACTTCTGGTTGAACATACTACAGTAAACACGTTTGCTCCTTTCCAAAATCTCACTAGAATAATAATAAAGGAATAAAAATAGGAATACACAGACAGAAAAAAATATAAAAGTACCATGAACAAGAGAAGGTAATTTTGGAAGATGGAAAATATGTGGATGAGTTGTTGAGTGACTAGAGCAAAGAAATTTGAATTCTAAGCCTCCTGAGGGACAGAGGTTTTAAGAGACAACTCATTTCACAGCATAGAAATTTTAAAAGGCTCAGGAATTGGTACATGGTCTTGCTGTAGTAGCAGATTGTGTGGTTAGGCTAAAAGCATTAGAGTTACTTCAAAGCTAATTTAAAGAATTGTAGACCCCTCAGCTTCTCTATCCTACCCAGGAGACAAGTCTAGAGAAGACCACAGAATCTGGGAAACCAGGTGGAACTGAGGAAAGTTGGTAGGCAAATTTATATCCTTCAGGAAAGAGATTAAAAATTTATTTTTTGGGGTAAATTGATCTGCTAAAGAGAAGAAAGCTGTACTGATTTTAAGGAGACCCCAGCAGAAATGGACTCCACCTCCAGTCATCCTAAAATAAAAATGATGTAATGGCCTCCAGTTACACTTAGCATCCCACACAGTTTGTCCTTTTTGCCCCATCTCCTATGGTTCTTCCTCTCACTCACATTGCTTCAGTCTTTATGGCCTCTTTGCTGAACCAGTCTTGAGAGCTTTCTATTTAGCTATTCCCTGTGCCTGGAACTCTTTTTCACCTTGATCATTCCAAATGCTTCTTGCTCTTACTTCCTTTATGTCTTTATACCTTCTCAGAGACTTTTACTGGCTAACTTACCTAAAATTGGATATGTGCACACACACCCCCACTCCCACACCCTGTCACCCTTCCCTGCTTTATTTTCTCTTTGAATTTGACAATATAAATTTTACTTAATGGTCTTTACTGTCTGTTGCTGTTTTCCCCCACAACAATGTAAGCACCATGAAGGCAGGGTTTTTGTTTCTCTCTTCACTGCTATATTCCCAGAGCCTAGAAGAGCACTCAGTAAGTACTTAAAACCATGTCTGAAGATATAATTGATAGAAATAATCATTTAGTAAGATGGCTTTTTTTTTTTTTTTTAGTATATTTTAGTGTACTTAATATGTTTGGTTTCTTCCATTGTATACCTGATTCATTATAATTTCAGTGACTAGGATTTGTGACTTTAAATGCTCTTTCTTCATCAGGACTGTGTACACACTCCCCAGAACCATTTAGAAGTTTTTTAATTAAAAAGAAAGATAAAAAACTTTAACCATGTTCCTTTCATTCCTCACTAATATGCTCATAGTCTATAATTCATAGTCATTAATCCATTAATTGATTGCTAGAAGTTCAGCCATTTTTTCCAGACCTGTTTATAAGTAAATAGAAAGTATCGAGTAGATTTCAAGAGTTCAGTCATTGAGATAACCATGGCTACAAATAGAGCCCAAAATTTAAGAAGACCATTAGTAAATACTTGTTGAGCCCCTATGGATACCTAATACTATGCAAGAGATTAGGGAGATATCAGTAAATAAGGTTGAGACATGGTCTTTGCCCTATAATAAGGAAAGTGGACATTAACTTTGGTGAATACTAAGGAAGAGAGTTCAGTGAATGGTATATAAAGAGGAACTTAACCTAGGCTGTACAAATCTGGGAAAGCATCTCAGTAGATGGTAGTAAGGTACTTTACAAGGTAAGTAAGGACTTGGTTCACTGCAGTTTCCCCAAGACTCCAAATTTTGACTGAAACTCTCTCTCTCTATATATATTGAATGAATCACTGAGTGAATTTGGTGACATTTAATCTGAGTCCTAAAGGATAAATAGAAATTAGCCTGATGAACAAATAAAAAAAGGAGGATGTGTCTAAGTGGTCTAGGCTGAGGGAACAGTGTCCAAAGGCCCTGATGCTGGAAGATTCTTGTTAAGAACTAAAAGTTAAGGCCAATTGTGGCTGGATTTTAAAGAACACTTTACAGTGTAATATTCCCTCTCCCCTCCCTACCCCCTTTTCTGTTAGTCCTAGTATTTTTTTTTTTTTTTTTTTTTTTTTGAGAGAGAGAGAGTGAAAGAGAGATAGAAAACACTAGCAGGGGAAGGGCAGAGGGAGAGGGAAAAAGAGAGTCTCAAGCAGGCTCTGCTTTGTCAGAGGGCTTGATCCCATGAACTGTGAGATCATGACCTGAGTCTAAATCAAGAGTCAGACACTCAGTCCTTTAAGCCACCCAGAGTTTCCAGTGCTAGTATTTTTTTTTTTAAGGAGAAGTGTATTAGCTCTGTTGGTACAAATGACCCCAAAATTCAGTGGTTTAAAAGTAACAGTGAACATTTATTTTCTCACATATTTTCAGTGGGTCAGGAATTCAGAATGGCTTTAACTGGATAGTTTTAGCTTAGGCATCTCTCATGAGGTTTTCATGCAGTTAAGATACTGATATTGGTGCTTTAGTCATCTGAAGGCTTGATTAAGGATAGATTCCCTTCCAAGATGGCGCACTCATAAGACCATTGGCTAAAAGCCTAGTGTCTCACCATGAAGACCATTCCATGGTGCTCTTTGAGTATCCTCATGACACCTGGCTCTCCCCACAGTGAATGATCAAAAAGAGATTGCAGCCACAGAGTTTTTTATGATCCAGCCTCAGAAGGCATGTATTTCTCATACCTGCAGTATCCTAATGATTATACGGTCAGGCCCATACACTGTGAGAGGGGACTGCACAAGCGCATGAGGAACAGGAGGCACAGAGATCATTGGGAGCCATCGTGGAAACTGACTACCACAGAAAATTATTGTCCTTAGTACTTTTCTTTTTTTAAGTAAAGATAGAATGTAAAGTAAGTGATTTCTGTTCATGAATATAGGAAGAGAATTTTATAATTATCACAGATAACTAATTCTTTGTTGAACTTTAATGCATTTACATTTTAGTAATTCTAGTTTATCCTTTAGATATTTACTTTTGAAGATAATACAACCCTGTTGTATTCTTTGAAGTGGTGGGGAGACATTTCTGCTGATTGGAACATTTTCTTGCCTTTCCCTAGAACTAACAGTTCCAAATTGCAAAATGCCCAGGAAATAGTAGGTAATCAGCTGAATTGCATGAGTTTCAAAATCCTGGACAGTGTTAGCTTTTGTGCTAATAAGAAGGCCAGTCTGTTAGATTCAAGACAAAACTAACATCCTTTAATATTAATGAAGGATTATGTTGTTTTTAGAATACAGAATACAAAGGGGAGTATTGGGCAGAACATCCAACGATAAAAATATTTTGGGAAGTATTTCATGAATTGCCGTTGGAAAAGAAAAAACAATTTCTGTGTAAGTATTTCTAACTAGTCCTATGTTTTATAGGAAATAGAATTCACAAACATTTTCATAGATTAACTGATTGACTTTGTTGGATAAAGTTTTTCCTTTTAGTAGTATTGCAGGGTACTGCTTTTAATTTTCAATTAGAGTAAATTTTTGACCTGCATTCTTCATTACATGTCTTTTCTTATTTTGAAAGCTACATTCAGTTTGCCTCCAAAATAGAATTGGTTCTTTCAAATGAAAAAACTATAAATGATTACAGTAAACTGGGGCTGAAATTCCTTTTAGAATTTCTAAAAGGTTTCTGGAGGATAGCTTTTTTTTTCATTCAGTCTTTTTTTTTTGCTTATGTGTCAAAACTTTGGGAATTCTGTAGAAAATAGAACTTTGCCAGGATGTAGTACTTTTTAATACCTAAGCTCTGTTTGTCTTACATGTGTTAAATTTCTATTCTAATTGAAATTTGTATTCCCTTTGATACTCCTGCTATTGCCAGGAATATTTTGTCAATCTCTTTTTTGAATAGTTGTAATGAGAATCTTGGTAAAATTATTTTGTATATTTTAAGGATGACAGGCTGTTCTCAAGTGATTTGAGTTTCAAGTTTATTTATTTATAGAGAACACAAGTTGGGGAGGAACAAAGAGGGAGGGAGAGAGAGAGAATCCCAAGCAGGCTCCTCTCTGAGCGTGATGCAGGGCTTGAACTCACAAACCGTGAGATCCTGACCTGAGCCCAAACCGAGAGTAGGACGCTTAACCAACTGAGCCACCCAGGGTGACCCAAGATTACACTCTTTCTTAAAATATTTATTTTTGAGAGCATGCACAAGCGGGGATGGGGCAGAGAGGGGGGGCGGATAGAGGATCCAAAGCAGGCTCTGCACTGACAGCGGAGAACCTGACGTGGGGCTCAAAGTGATGAACCGTGAGATCATGATCTGAGCCAAAGTCAGATGCTTAACTGCACCACCCAGGTGCCCCGAGATTACATTTTTAAAGAAAAAATATTGCATGGATATGTAATATGTAGGTCTCAAAAATCATGCTATCATAAATTCTGGAGATAGGCTTCTACGTTAGAGCAAATGTTAATTAATGTAAAGGTTTGCCATGGTGACTGTACCAAATAACTTAGTACTCTATATTATAGTTTTGATAAAAGTGGTTGACTGAATGATTTTTTTCTTGGTAGTATTTTTGACAGGTAGTGATCGCATTCCTATTCTTGGTATGAAGAGTCTAAAACTAGTCATCCAGTCAACCGGAGGTGGTGAGGAATATCTCCCAGTTTCCCATACCTGTTTTAATCTTCTGGATCTTCCAAAATATACAGAAAAGGAAACTCTACGCTCTAAACTGATTCAAGCAATTGATCATAATGAAGGCTTCAGTTTAATATAACTTTGGAAATAGAACTGATCAGTTTATTGCAAAAGCATTAAACTATTTGTGTTTTTCTTGTGGTGATGAGTTCAACAAGGTGGCAAGAGGTACTATTATAATTCTTACTTGCAAAATGTTCAGTGCTATGAGTATTCATGAAAGCCAAAAAAATATTAAAAGGAATATGAACAAACTGTTAATATTAAGCTTATTGTACAGAACCATGGATTTTTTTTGCCATCTTCCAATAAACATACAAGTATTGTGAATACATCAAAGTTTTACTAACATGAATTTTAAGGGTTTGCATATTTCACAAATGATCTGGTGTGTGAGTGCATGGGTATGTTGCTTAATTTTTCTTCAATCACTGAGTGAAAAACCTTTACCTTTGGCCTGCAATAGTCATTCAATTATTTTTTCATTTTGTAAATAATGTTAAGTTTTGTAATAAAATAGTTATGTTCTGATACCAGTACAGTTTCTATGGTTGTAATTGAACTGAGCTGACTTTTAAAAGGATTAACAATTATGATTAAATCTTATTCTGATGATCTATAAAAGCAAAAAATTAGCATGATGAAACACAATCTTTGCTTTTTAACTAGAATAAATGTCCTTGTGCAAAACTAAATTACAGATAAGAGTTATCTAACTTGTAGTTCTTTCCTTTTGTGAATCTGGAGATGCTACTGATAAAGGGCAGCTTAATCAGGAAGTTTAATAAATATTTAGTATTGGAGGAACTTTGTCCTGCAGTTGCCAGGAATAGAACCTGGCTACTTTGAGAACCAACCACCGGCTTATAGCTTGCAGAACTTTTGATGCTACAGGTTGGTATTTAGTCAGAATTTTCAGTGCTTTAGAACTCTCCTTGAATTTTTAGAAGCAGATCTTAACACAGTTTTATGGTGCTGATGCTTAGTTATCTCCTGTGATTAACTGTAACAGTGAGTTGATGCAACAACACATGTGACTTTCTGCTCTAATGCAAATATTTATTTTTTAAATTTATTTTAAAAAATGCCGTGAAAATTGTTTAAGTAATAAAGATTTATTGGTTTAATATTTAACCTTTCAGTGGTTCTCATAACATTCAAAATGTCTCAGGGAAGTCTCTTAAATTTTGGATTGAGTGTTACCATACCCATACAAAATTGTCTATTTCACAGAGGTCTCCAATTTTCTTAGCTGAAACTCCAAAACACAAAACAACTCTGAAAAAAAATTACATATCTCATTTTGCAGCAAAACTTGATTTGAATTGTTGAGGCTATTATTTATGGTATTAAATGAGACTGTATATTTTACTATGGTGATGTTAATAGGTTTGATTTTAATGTGTTTGATCTTAGGTACTGCCTCAGACCCTGTGGAGTGCTTTAAAAAATTCTTTAACATGCATAATTCCAAAATGCAAAGGAGTCCAAGGGTTTTGGAGAAGGGATTGTGGACCTGTACTTTTCAGTTTAACTTAAAAACGTCTACTCTTGAGCCATAGGTGTCTTTTTACAGATGGAAGCCCTTGAACAGCATTCTCATACATGATAAATTAGCTCAAAGTAGCACTCTTCCCTGTGAAAACTCTTCCGTTTCCCTGGGCATCCATTTCTTTTTTTCCTTATTTATTTTGAGAGAGACAGAACGTGAGCCAGGGAGGGGCAGAGCTACAGGGGAACAGAGGATCCAAAGTGGTTTCAGCAGAGATCCTGATGGGGGGCTTGAACTCACAAACCATGAGATAATGACATGAACCAAAGTCAGGTGCTTAACTGAGCCACCCGGCCACCCCCAATGTGCATCCATTTCTTGTGGGTAGTGATTGTTCACATTGAACACACCTAAATGTGTCAGGTGATTTTTTTTCTTCAGTAACCTTTATGCTATGTAGCTGATCTGTGAAATAGTGGCCACTTTGGACTAATACAGATGGATTTCATTGAACAATATTTTAACAAGGACCTGGCTGTCATCTTATCTAGGCACCTGCACAACAGTACAAGGCTTAATTCGGGTAAGTCTGATACTCTTTTCCTTCCTGTGTTGCTGTAGACATACAGTAAATAGCATTAACAGCAAGGAGATTAATGGTAGAAAATTAAAGTACCACTTAAAATTTTTCAAATTGCTATTTGCCTTTAAAAAAATATGAGCTTTATAGATTAGAAAGTGGGCCAATACTGAGTTCACTAAATTATAAGGACTGTAATTATGGAGTTGACTAAACTTGAAAATATTTGGCCTCCGTACAGATCTATTCGTAAGAGCAATTGTTTGTAGCTCCTGTCTGGATTCAATAGTGATTTTAACCAATCGCCATTGTTCAGACTGACTGAGGTAGTAGAACGGAGACACACAATGCATGAAATAAAACCAGAATGCAGTTTTTGAAATTGGAGACTTCAGTTAAGTCCTGGCACTCTCCTAGGGTCCGCTCGTAAAAACCACTCATTAGGGTTAATTTCTACTAACAGACTTTTGGGCTTTCTTACAGTTGGTTTTTACTGCATTTAGTTTAACAAAAAGTCCTCAAAGTGTAACAGAGCAGTCTTCCCCTGAAGAGTGTGTGGCTAGTTGAGCACAAGGGCAGATGTTCCTGTTCTCAGCCACTTCCCAACTGCCCAGCCTCTTGGGCACTTTAGCCATCCATATTCCTTATGGTAGTTTCCTTTACTAAGGAATTCACCCTATTTCATTAGCTCCTTATCCTTGCCAGTGTTTGCTAATTGGTGAACTATCTCTCCAGAGAAATTGAGAATAGTCTGTTTCATAGAAGTCTACCCGCTTCCCTCTGAGGCCAGCCCCCCTGGAATGGAGTGTTACATGCAAAAGGGAACTTCCCTATTTTTCCTTTCTCAAGCCTTGCTATACTGTTGAATTACCTGGGGGTACTTTTTAAAAATAACACTATGCGCACAGGTCTCCTTATGCCAATTAAATGTTCTAAGAGCTGATGCCCAGGTTAGGTTACGTGTGTGTGTGTGTGTGTGTGTGTGTGTGTGTGTGTCTTAAAAGGCCACTTGACCATTTCTCCCTATTTCTGCTAGCATCCTAGCTTAAATATTTAGACTTTGTTCATTTCTGAGGAGAGGAAAGGTTATGGTGTGCATACACACACTCCCCTTCTGGTTACAAGTCTTAAGACTGCTTTCAAATAAAACTTCCCAAATAATGCTTAGTAGGTGGATGATATAAAACACCATTGATTGAAGGCACACCATTATTTCGGATACCATGAAGAACAATGCTAATTAAACCATCATGTGTCAATTAGGGTATTACAACCAGTGAAATATATACCACATTAACCAAGGAGACTATTGAATGCAAGGCTTAAAATTAGCTTGCACTTAGCTTAAGTACTTGAAATGACCACACAACCACCTTTTAAGGTCTGAACTACCTTCCCATTTTGTGCATATGTAGAATCAAGTCGCTGTTTCCATATTTTTATAACATCTGAGGAGGAGATTTTTACAGGTAATTTTTCTAGTGCAAACAGGACATATCCAGGGAAGAGTACTATTTTAAAATTCACTTTGAAAGTTTGCTGGTGAGGAAGGCAGGAGACCTGAGAGGAGGAAACTGCCTGTCAAGACTTTACTCATCATATTTTTCTAAGAGGCATGTTCCTGGCTTCTTGACTAGGACTTTGTCCATCAAGAACTTGAATGGACTAGTCTCCAGTCACTTTTGGTACACACATTCCTATGTTAAGACTTGTGTTACCTGTGCTTCACAGAAAACCTGGCTTTTATAGCACATACACTCTTGAGTTCACTACATTTCCACTATTCTCTACTGTCCCATCCCGAAGTCCTGAGCCTATGTCAAGTCTTTCATCATAGGTCAAGTTCTTCTTAGGCCCTGCCTTGCCTCTCTCCCACCTTTGACCTAACAAAGGCTACTGGGCCTAGAATTGAAATAGTTTTCAAACTTTTGGTGGTGATGCACCAACTGCTACAACCAGCACTACCAGTGTTTGCTTCAGTATCGTTCTGGCTAGACTCTTGTAAGTTGAATGAAGAAATAAGAAAGCATCTTAACATGGCCCTCAAAACTATACAAACTCCGTAAGATTTTCAAACTTTATATCTTGAACAATGTAAGTTAACAGGAAAAAGTCAAATGACAATTTTAATAGACTTTAAAACAGTGTACAAGTATAAAACACTGGTTTTGTATTTCAAAAGTTGGAGGAAGATATCCAGTCATTCAACAGTCTACAAAACATATGCCAGTAGATTACATAAAAGACTATGTACAATATAAAAAGAGCTGAAAACAGTCTTCACTGTAAAAATAATTTAAAACAAATTTTTCAATTTAAAATATCATCTATAGCACAAACACACATCATGCAAATGGAAAACTAAATATACTGCATTCTTTAGTGTAGCCAAATAAACTCAGACTGAAACATCTTTTAGGTAGGGAAATGGCCATTCAATAAAATTTCTCTCTCTGGCAGTAATGGTCCTAGCTGGGTATTTTATGCTTAAAGAACAGCTATATTTCAAACCCTTTTTTAAAATTGTAATAAATACTAAAGCAACATAGGAATACTTTATATTTGGGAATAATGTGGGGGGAAGGTCTGGAAAATAAATTGCTCTGTGCAATTTTATAAAGTATGAATTTTTTGAAAGGCTAGAAGCTTCTGCAGCTGAGAAAAGTTTGATCTCTAGTTTTAAGGCAGGCTAAGCTTTTAAATAAAGATGTTACAGGAACTAACTTCATTAACTATTCTGCTATTGCAAGTTACATCATGTTCATCTCCATAATACTAGGCTAGCAGTTTGGTGTCTATTACACCAAATCCTCCCAACAGGAGACATGTACTTACTGGCTGAGTTATAATTAACATCTTAGTACTTTGGAACTGTAATCAGGGGCCTGTTGCTCTCCTCATTAGTGGAAAAGAAAAGCAGCAGTCCAAAATATTACACTCTTCCCAGTTGAAGTACCATTATTATAGATTCATAAGGGCTCTGCATATTCACATCTTGGCAGTTTAATACTTGTGGGAAAGAATCAATGCAAGCTCTACCAGTGATATGTATTTAAACAACAATGGCAAATATTCTTGAAACTAAGGGTACCCAGGCAGGCACTATTGTCTCTAAAGCAATTGAAACATTTCCAAAGCATTTATTTGTTTTTCAGATTAGTTTTAGGAGCCAATATAGACATTACTACATGTCCACAGGAAGTACAAAAGCCATCTTCATTTCAACAATACAATATTCCTGAAATTCTTAGCACCAAGTCTTACTTTAAAAAGCAAAGACAACTGAGTGCTCTCCCATATATTGTTGACTTCCTTCTACACACACTGCATGTTATGAGATTTTTAAAAAGTTAGCTGCCACAAGTTTTGGAAAATGCCAGTGTTTAAAAATAGGTAATTGTGCTAATAAAGAATCAAAAGTTTAGCAGAACAGACATTTGAGGAGTTCAGACTATTCAATGTTACAAATAAAAGTGTGAAAATACCATTCTTTGGTCTAGATAAGCTGTTCCCTTTACATTAATTTAACATTCCAATGGCTTTTTGAAAACTTTAAAATGTTGAAACTCACTAGGCAAGAACAAAATTATATATACATAACGGATGTATCATACAAATGAACTTTTAAAAGAAAAGTCTTGACCAACAGGTGATTAAAGATACTTAGTACCCTTCTTTTAAAAAAAGTTAGTGTTGCGTGTACAAGTACAGAAATAAGAAGTTAAAAATTACCCATGAAGAAAAAATCTTATTTTACCAGTCTATAAATATTACACCTTTCTGGTTTCCTTGCTCTGTTGAATTCACAAGTAAACATTCCTTTTGACATGCTAAAGTTCCTAATGCTGGTGGAACAATTCCTGTACCTGGACAACTATTACATTATGATTTGTTTGATGGATAGTTAATGTCTGTTGCTTCCTGTTTCACGGATATAGCTTCATTAACTGCCTCTTGATCACCTCCATCAACTCCAAATCCAGTTCCTCCAGCTCTCTCATTAACATCAGCATCGTCTTCCAAACCGTTGTAAAATTCTTCAATCTCACTTTCATCCTCCAAGTGTTCTTCTAAACTTGGACTCTGGCATGTTCCACTATCACTGTTACTGCCACAAGAACTAGAGGATAACACGTCATCTTCAGAGTCTGAATATACCTCAGCGCCATGGAAAATATAACGATTTGGTGGTAAAAACAGATACTGATTACCTGAAATATAGTAATAGAAGAGAAATGATAAATGATTCTAAGTTTTCTAAGACTAACTTGGTCTGATTGTACGTTCAAGCCCTGCCTTTACCTGAGTATCATTACTAGAGGCTACTACAATAGTGGTCTTTAAAAACAAGCAAAGAGCTCAGTCTTAACTGCAAATCTTAGTTCTGCCACCCACCACTTTTGTGAATTCAGGCAGTTCTGTGCCTATGCCTCAATTTCCTCATCTAGAAAATTAAGCGATTTTCATAACTCTATCAGCTAAGTATGAATAAATTTAGAGGACGATGTTCAATAAAGCTTAATCAACTCCTCTGAACAGATCTCATGATATTAAATATCCAGGCCAGCCTACATTACTCAATTCATGTTCACCGAATATAACTTCTCTAAAGCACATATGCCTTCAAGGCACTTGCATTATTTTCATTTAACTTTAGATTATGAACCTAAAATTAAACGTTTTAATTCAGTAATAGCTTCACCATCTATTCAAAAGTGTAGTCTGCAGGCAATGGCATCACCTTAGAGTTTATTAGAAGTTCAATTCTCAGGCCCCACCACTCACCTACTGAACCAGTATTTATTTTTACCAGAGTCCTAGACACATTAAAGTATGAGAAACGCTGATCTAGCATTGGACATTAACCTTTCTTCAACTCCCTCCCAAATTTGCATTCACCGTGTAAGCTGTGACCTGTGATGGTAAGAAGAATTCCCTCCCTTTTCCTATTATAGGTCCCAGGATAAGAGCACCTCTTGGTGGGAACCTTAAACATTAATGAAATGTTTTCTACCACTAAATTCACAACAAGTAACTTCGAACTTAAGTCTGTTTCTACACATGATAAATGTCATTTATTTAATGCACCACATCCCAGACTAATTCACAAAAACCTGGCTACTAACATAGCTGAAGTGACATGCCATCTGCCAAGTATACCCAGGTTTGTCTTCAAAACAGCTTTCAAACTTTATACCCCATCATGACCCAAGTTCTCACACTTTGAAACAACCTAGTATGTGTATAAGAATTCTGATCTGAACCCACAAAACTGACTTCACAGTCCACTAACATCACAAATTGGCAGTGTGAAAACCAATTATTTCCCTCTGTTTTGGGAGAAAGTATTCGTCAGTTTTCTAAGCCACTAGTATTAATTTCCATGATTGGAGGAGGGAGTACCTTTATTCTAGCTAACAGAAAAGCCCATTTGGCACTTCTTAATATGTCTTCTAAGGGGTCCCGAGGTTGTGCATAGTTTTGGCCCATGCTTCTAAAAATGTTTCATTCTGCTCTATCCCCCATGATGAACAGAATAATCTATTATTTCTGAACCCAAGAATCCTATACCTGTTTTTCTTATTCTTGGGAACCATCAAGACAGACTCAGTTTGCTTCATACATGCTCCTCCTTTCTCCTTTTCAATCTGACCTCACCAACAGAAATCATGGTAAACAAAAATAAATTCACTCTAGTGTGGTATGGGAGCCCAGCTCTTGGTTTTGGCTCAGGTCATGATCTCATGAGTTCCAGCCCTGCATAGGGCTCTGCACTGATAGCACGGAGCCTGCTTGGGATTCTCTCCCTCCCTCTCCCTCTGCCCCTCCTCCACTTGCTGTCTCTCTCAAAATAAAATAAATTAAAAAAAAAAAAAAAAAGACTAGCATGGTCATTTGTTTTTTAACAGCTGCAATTTAACAGCTGCACTCTACACCAGTTATCTTTTTTAATCTTCACAATGTTAACGTGTATGCTATTTTATTCCTATTTTACAAATGAAGAAAAACAGATTAAATAACTTTGCCCACAGTGAATCTGAGACAACTGGGTCTGATTCCAAAGCCTGTACCTTTTAAGGCCTAAATTGGTAGGGAAAAGGCTAGAGACTGCTCCAGGTTTAATTTTTGTTTCCTGGGGCAGAGAGTTTTCTGTTTGACCCATCTGTCAAAAAGATACTCAAAGAAGGGGTGCCTGGGTGGCTCAGTACATTAAGTGTCCAACTCTTGATTCTGGCTCAGGTCAGATCTGATGGGTTCATGAGATCGAGCCCCGTGTAGAACTCTGAGCTGACAGTGTGGAGCCTGCTTGGGAGTCTCTCTCCTCCTCCCAGTCTCGTGCATGCTCTCAAAAAAACAAAAACAAAAACAAAACAAAAAACTCAATCTCCAGTGCAAAACTCTTCCAGTACATAAGCAGACTTTGTATATGATACCAGTATTTACCTGACTAAACAGAACAGCAATTTTTCTACTTCTGATTCTTGCCACATTTGTAAATACAAGCATTCTTGTATGCTTTTTCTAATTTCTCTTGGCGTATGTCCTTACTCTCCGCATACCATTCAAGACCAAAGTCAGAAATTAGGTTTTTTTCAAAGCCTTCTATAACCTAATCCCTTCCAAGTAGCATCTATGTTTCTTAATATCACCTACTTTTGTTTAATCAGCTATTTTTATAATTATACACAAACATCAATAGATTGATCACTGTATATTCAGAACTTACTACAGTGTGCCTGGTGTGGAAAAGGCACAAAGGCTTACTATTCAACTGAACTAAAATTCACTTATGGTAAATGATTATAACTCACAATACATTGGCCTAAAATGTCAGTTTACCCCATGGGACTTAATGTTTTAAGTTGTACAAGATTGTTACATCTAAGTTAGTGTGTGTGTGTGTGTGTGTATATATTTTTTTACATTTATTAAATTAGGATCTTTCACCCTACTACTTGGTAAAGAGTTCCCATGAGTCAAAACAGGGTATTTCTATACACTATTTGCTAACAATGAAGTAACAGAAGGGAAATTAAGTAATGCCATTTACAACTGCGTCAAAGACTAAATGACTAAGATATAAGTTCAACCAAGGAGGTGAAAGACCTGTACTCTGAAAACTGGAAGACACTGATGAAAAGAAACTGAAGACAAATTTAAAGACCTACGTTAATGGATTGGAATTAATATTGTTAAAATGTCCATATTATCAATAAGAATCTACAGATTCAATACAATCCCTATCAAAATACCAATAGCACTTTTCACAGAACTGCAACAAATAATCGTAAAATGTGTGTGGAACCACAAAGACCCTGAATAGCCAAAGCAATCTCAAGAAAGAACAAAAACTGGAAGGGGGATCATGCTCCCTGATTTCAAAGTATACTACAGAGCTATAGTAATCAGAAGAGTATGGTATTACCACAAAAATAAGACACACAAATCTATGAATAGAATAGAGAGCCCAGAAATCAACTCAAGACTTAAATGGCCAATTATTGTATGACAAGGCAAGAATATGCAATGGGGAAAAAGTTTAGCCAATCAATGGTGTTAAGAAAACGAGACAGCTACATGCAAAAGAATGAAACTCCACCACTTTCTCATACCCCATACAAAAATAAACACAACTGACTAAAGATCTAAAAATGAAATGGGACTACATCAAACTAAAAAAATTAATTTGCACAGTAAAGGAAACAAAAAGGCAACCTGAGTGGGAGAAGATCCTTGCAAATGATGTATCCAATAAGGGGTTAATATCCAGATTATATAAAGAACATACAGCTCAGCAGCAAACACACCCAACCCAATTAAAAAATGGGCAGAGGCCACGAATAGGGGCACCTGGCTGGTTCAGTCAGCGGAGCATGCAACTCTTGATCTCAGGGTTGTGAGTTTCAGCCCCACACTGGGTGTAGAGATTAGGTAAAAAATAAAATCTTAAAAATATGGGGTATAGGCCCCAAATAGACATTTTCCAAAAGACGATATACAGATGGCCAACAGACACATGAAGACGCTAAACATCACTAACCAGAGAACTGCAAACTGAAACTTCACTGAGATCACTTAACACCTGTCAGAATGGCTAATTATCAAAAAGACAAGATAAGTGTTGCCACAAATTTGGAGAAAAGAGTACCCTCATGAAGTGCTGGTAGGAATGTAAACTGGTGCAGCCACTATGGAAAACAGTATGGAGATTTCTCAAAAAGTGAGAAATAGAAAAATCAGAAATAAAAATAAATCTGGCAGTTCTACTTCTGGGTATCTTCCTTAAGAAAGCAAAAACACCTATTTGAAAAGGTATGTGTACCCCTGTGTTCACTGCAGTATCTATTTACAATAAGATATGGAAGCAACCTAAATGTCCATCTATACATGAAAGGATAACGTTCTGTATGTGTACAAAGGAGTATTACTCCGCCACAAAAAAGAATAAAATCTTGCCATTTGCAACACAGATGGACCTAGTGGGTATTATGCAAAGTAAGAGAAAAACAAATACCATATGGTTTCACTTATATATGGAATCTGAAAAACAAAACAAAACAGACTCATGAAAACAACTGGTGATTGCCAGAAGGGAAGGGAGGGTGGGGTGTTGTAATAACTTTGTATGGTGACAGACAGGACTACACTTCTCATGGTAAGCATTTCATAAGGTATATAGTCACTATGTGGTACACCTGAAACTAATACTGTGCCAACTATATTTCAATGAAAACAAAAAACAGGGTAGATGCTATTCCTAATATTCTGTGGAGAAGGATCAGAGATGTTTCCCGTTCTGAGACAACACAGCCTACTGGTTAAGAGGACATGCTCTGAGGATAGACCTGGAATCCAATTTGGCTCTTCCATATCCTAATTATCAATCTCACACAGGGTACTTAACCTCTATGGGCCTCACAGTTTCCCCACCAGCAGGAGACAAGTAGTAATAGTCCCTACCTCATGAGATTAAAATCAGATAATGTATGTAAATAAAGCAGCTACCCTACAGTAACCACCCAAATCTGTCATCATTTCTACCAGCTAAAGCTCACCAGACAATGGCAGAGCACAATATATTTCTCAATTTTCTTACCAATTCAATGCTTACCTTCTCATTTCCTGGAGAAAAATGACGTACAGAGAACACTTTAAACACACTATTTCTTCCCTTAGTGTATGTAAGATACTACTGTTTATCCTTTCTCTGGCTTAAATTCTCAACCTTACATTTTCTCTAAACACAATCATCTGTTACATAAAGCTATACACTATCACCTAACCTGCCAAAATTGCTTATTTCTTGCAAATATTTTGTTAAAATAATTATACCTTCAAAATGGTTCAACAGTGCTTCCTTACCATCAAGCCGTTTGCTAATCTGCTCCTTTGCAAGTCGAGCTGGCCAGCACTTCCTCACTGTTTCAGCAATTGAAGTTCTTTCATTTTTTTCCCCAGTATTAGAGTCAACATTCTTCGAATCCGGACTTCCCAGCTGTTCAGTAACACTTTCAATGTTCCTAGTAGAATTCTGTCCTTCCTGTGATTTTTCTTCCATATGATCTCTTGGTTCAGACACCTCAGGATCATTAACATTGCTCTTAGTTGCTTGGTCTAAAAGTGTAACAATCACTGAAGAATCTGGTGGTGAAGTTCTTTCTGGTGAACTTGAGTCTTCTGAAATATTAAGAGGTGTGGGTGGCAACTCTGACAAATGAGCCAACTCTTTTTGTGTTCGTGGAGGTTTTTCAGTAATTTCTGAAAGCTTTACAGGGTTGCAGCAAAGTTTGGCATATTCACCACCTAACCTATGACATAATTCATTAATTATGACATCACAGTCTCCAAGAAGCTCTACATCAAAATGCAGATGAGGCAAAGGTTCTCTATTTATTAGTATCTGAGGCACTTCATGGGGTATGGAACCTAAAAATAAGTGAAAAATGCATTAGAAAAAGGGAAGGGCACTAAGTTACTACAGCCACAACAAATGTGCAATGCAAAAATCTAACATGCTCCCAATACCAAAAAAGAAACCCACCACCACTACTAAACCAACCCATCACATTCATTAAGATGTCAAATAAACAGATGAGCATTTAAGCATCTTTTTAAAATTTCAGGTCCTGTTTCCCATCACCTGATTACCTCTGAGCAATCTTTTCAGAGTTTTCTACTTTGTACCTCAATTTCCTTGTCTATATATAATGGGGATAATAATACTTTTTCACAAGGTTGTAGTGAGAATATAAGTCAAATGCATAGAAGAGTTTTTGGCACATAGTGATAGTTATTCTACTGAAATAGCTCCTGATATAGTGTGAAAATTCAATTTTCCACCATTATATACCTGTGTCTTACATTTTTAAAAAATTACCTTTGCCTATCACCAACACACTATTATACTGCCCCACAGAAAGCTTTTAAGAATTTCTCTGCCTTATCTTTAAAGAGAAAAAAATAACTCAAAAATAAAGGAACTTATTCATTAAATTTCATGTTTTCATTACAAATTATCCTATATTCTGCTTTCAAAGACTTTAACAGCTATTTGAGTTAAAGCCACCACATTTAAGTAGGAAAAAGATGCAGAACTGTAGAGCTGAACTCTTGTTTCTTCCAACTGTTTGCTCTGGGTGCCTATGTGACTGCTGAAGTAGGGTCTAATTTAATTATCTGGTTAAAGAGTTTGATATTCTCTTCTCCCTCGCCTTTTAGGGCACACCTGATGCTACTGAATTAGTCCCTCTATCTTCCTCTCCCTTTTGCTTCCTCGCTAGAGGGAGAAAAGAGATAGTATGAGAGCACATGTTAAATACTCCTGAGGGTAAAAGGGACTTAAATTATATTTGAGCATTTTCATACACACAAACACCCTTATGGGCAAAGCTGATCCACACAGGATGGTAATCACAAGGCATGACTCTTATTCTTATAAAAACAGACCAATCATAATAAATTCTCTAATGTATTTTACACTTGTATCTACCTATATATACATTTGAACTTACTGTACCTGAAATCAACTAAATTTGAAAGATCGACAACTATAATCAAATTAAGACTAAAAACACACAGATTAAGATCACACGTTTCCTGAACATATGTAAATCAGCTGAAGCTAACTCTTGTCATATTAAGAACACATTCCGCTGAAAAGTTGAACTGTTTCCCTTGTTGGAATTTGACATTACTTCTGTTTTGACAACTCTTCCACCCAACCCCTGCACCAAAGTATCATATTAACCAATCTTTGTGAACAAAAATGTCACCTAAAAAATAAAACTGGAGTAAGATCATTGGGATCCAATGTACAGACCCCACAAACCATGGCAATATATATAGAAGTATTCTCTAAAAATCATCACCAACTTACTTGGAATTAGTGCTACTGGTCTTACTTTCAGGGAAGACCCAATAACAATAAGGAGATCAACTTCATCTTTGTCATACTTCATGGCTCTATGAAACTGCTCTGGTAAATTTTCACCAAAAAAGACAATCTCTGGCTTCATGATAGCAAGTGGTTCATCAGCTGGGCACCTAGGACAACGAGGAACCACCTACATGTTCCAAATTTTGGTTAAGATGGGGAGGAAAAAAGAAAGCTGAAGTTAGAAATAGTCAACATTTACACACTAAGAATGCATTTCAAAATGATCAAAGAAGTTGAATCACTATGTTGTACACCTGAAACTAACAGAACACTACATGTTAACTATACCAGAGTTAAAATTAAAAGCAAATTTAATTAAAAAAAAAAAAAAAAAGAATTCCCACATAAAAAAAAAAAATTCAAACTGAAGTATAGAAACCTGTGGAAAGAGCTACATGCTAGAAGTCCTGAGGGGAAAAAAATAATCAAATAAAACAGAAAAGCCGTGGATAAATAGTAGGGAAAACTGGATACAACCTCAATGGCAATGTCAACTGTCAATTAGTTACTTTATTAACATACAGTGAAATAAGATGGTATTATTGGTGTATGTAGGTATTATAGTATCCATGTGAACCTACATTTGATACTTAAGAGTCCACTGCAGATTAAGAGAAACCAGCATCTGTATATATGTACACACACACACAAACACAACTTAATCCTTTAAAAAATGTAAGAAATGATTCCATTACAACATGATACCCTCACTATGTATGATTATATATGCAGCTAAGTACACAGAATTTATATCTGGATGGTTTTTATTCTCTGCCATTATTTTCTTGCATTTTTTTTGGCAGTGATCATACATGAAACATCTTTTACAATAAATTTTTTAATGTTTTAAAGAATTACCAAGAATTTAAAATTCAAAATCCAACAGGCACTTTTAAAAAGGAAGAGTAAGGAGAAACTCTAATAGAGCAAGACTCCACTTACGATTTGCATTTTTATTTTAACTTAGATATTTTATTTTAACTTAGATATTAAGGAGCCGATTTCATCATTTTAGAGACATTATAGAGCAATGTTTCCAACTTAAGGGATTAAAAGTTTCTTGTATATCTCCACATCAGAATTCCCAGTGGTTAACACTCTCTTTCTGGATCTTTCTGTCCCAGATACTTTCAGAAAAAAAAGAATTTGGAGGCAAAAGAAGAAACAGATCAAAAACAAGCACAATTCCTCAAGTATAGGTGATGAATTACCTGATTAAAAATATCTCCTCGTACAGCTTCACAGTCTACTTTGTATTTACAAATCAAGCAAGAGGCTGTTGCAAAGGAACCTAAAACAACCAATACACACATGCTTTATTAAAGGAATATTTCCATTTCTTAAAACATACCACAAAGGTATAAAAGAGAATTAAGACTCCACAGGGGAATCTCAGGGATAATTCAAATACTTATATATTAAATACAGACAGAATCCAATCCTCAATTATCGAGATGTTGATATAGTGACACTTCCTAAAGCTATTCTTTTTTGTTGTTTTAAGTGAATTCTAGCCACAACATGGGGCTCAAACTCAGAACGCCAAGATCAAGAGTTACACATTCTACTGAGCCAGGCAGGCACCCCAAAGTTGTTCTTTTTAATAAAATAAACCAACTCCCCCAGAACTAAAACTCTGCAGAATTGAAAGATGACAATTATGTGACCTTAGCCGAATAGCTGTACATTAAAAACAGTTCAGGGGCACCTGGGTGGCTCAGTAAGTTTAGGCGTCTGACTTTTTTTTTTTTTAATGTTTTATTTATTTTTGAGACAGAGAGAGGCAGAGCATGAGCAGGGGAGGGGCAGAGAGAGAGTGAGACACAGAATCTGAAGCAGACTCCAGGATCCGAGCTGTCAGCACTGAGCCAGATGCAGGGCTCAAACTCACAAACTGCAAGATCATGACCTGAGCGGAAATCAAGAATCGGACTGACGGAGTCACCCAGGCGCCCCATGTCTGACTCTTGGATTTCGGCTCAGGTCATGATCTGATTCATGGGACTGCGCCCCAGGTTGGGCTCTGCCCCGGCAGTGCAGGGCCTGCTTGGGATTTTCTCTCTCCCTCTCTCTCAGAATAAACACATTTAAAAAAACAAAAAGTTTAGATTTGTAAGAAAATGGTCTGTTCCTACTTGTTTTAAAAGTCTTCTAAATTTCAAAATTTTATACAGCTTAACTACCCTGTTCCTATAGTTTCATACCCTAAAGATGTCATATTTTCCTTACATAGCTAGTATTACTTTTGTAACCAAAAAAAGGTTATTTAGAAGAATTTAATGGAATACAATGGCTACTCCTTTTGAAACACAATAGAACATTGATCTGATGTTTTGTACAATTAAGTATCAAGGCCAATACTTCTGGTTTCATTTTTTTGCATTCTACTTTTTAAAATTTATCTACTATTGATCAGTTAACATGACTAAATAAATCTCCATTCCTGGATGGTAGCCTACTTTCTAATCCTATTTTTTCCTATAAGACTAACTAAATAACAGAAAGCAATTCTGAAGTTTACGAACCATGACACTGAATTATCCTTTGGATTCCTGCAACCTGTTCCAGTGTATCTATGTTCTGAGTATAGTTCCGAAGCAGTTTTCCTTCCTTATCTGACAAGGCTATGAATTTGTGACAGAGAGATGGTTGGAACTGTCCAGGATATATTTCCTACATAATACAAAAGGTAGAAAAAATATTACATTAAAGAAATAAGTATAACACACATGTCACATTTAGGTTTAACCAAAAACTACCATGATAGCCCCCATGTATAAATAAATTAAAAAACAGTACATGAGCATCTCAAAGCATCTAGATGGTTGCTACACACACCTATAAAAGGATTGCTGCTGTAATATGTATAAAACTCAGCAATTAGTGAACTTGGCCCCTTGAAGGAAAAAGTCAACCATAAGCATCTCTAATAAATGTTAATAGATATTTTAATAAAAGAAGAAATATACACCTGAGAATATATCTAAATTTTGTTGGCTGCAAATTCAGGTTTGTTTTTTGTTGTTTCCTCTTTTTAAGGAAAAAGAAAAGTTTAAGTTGAAATTAAAGTTATCAAAGGTATGGTGACTTCTTTTAAAAACTAAAAAAGGCACTGTCAACACAATATTAAAAGTTGTTTATTCATCATTCATTATAAATATCAACCTGTTGGAAGTTTAAAGCTAAAGTTTTAATTCCTTACCAAAATTGTTTTCCTTCCACTGCACAGGCACATACTGGTATAGTATAGAGTTGCTCATGAATGCTGAGTTGCTGGATTTTGTGTGTGTGTTTTTCCCCCCAAATAATGCTTCAATGCTGTTTCTTCTTTAAAAACAAAGAATTCAGATATACACATGGCAAAAAGATCAGAGAAAAAGTATCAATTTTGGTCCTCTCAACTTTTGACAGTGTTTTTATTAAATTTCATTTAGTAAGTGACTATGGCAAAGGAAGTTTCTTCTCTACTTTTTTCTTTAAAGTAGTAATGCTACCTACTTCCTTACCATTCATTACAGCCTCTAACGTATTACAATGCTAGCAAAAAATCAGACACAACCGTATGTCCGTCAATAGGGGACCGGTTGTAGAAATATAGTACATCCATAATAGTGGAGTATGCAGCCATTAAAATGAATGTGAGAGGTCTAGATGTACTGACCTGGAAAATGGTCCTATGACATGTGAAAAAAAGCAAGTTAGTCACCAGTGTGTATAGTTTTGTTTTTGTTGTTTTGTTATTAAGCAAAAACGGTATTTATATGCACATGTATATGCTCATATAAACATCAAGAAAAATACAAACAAGCTATAAATAGAGGTGGGGAAACTTTCAACCTCTGACATTATACAAAAAAGTTTAAGAACTTTTTAAATGTTAATCTACTTAACATTTCAAATAAAACATCTACAGGGATACCTGTTACATAAAAATAATAAGCAAATCTCATTATAAAAACTACCATGTACATGTCCATAAGCAACTGAAAATACTATACAAAATCCAAAAACTTTGCCTCGCATTCAAAATTTTCTCATGAATTTCACAATTTTGCAATGTAAGAAACAGACAATGCATATAGAAAGAAGTACCAAGTGAAGGGCTTATTAAAGCCATGTTTCATAGAAAATCGAAAGCTACATTATGCTTTGAACCACTGGACTGTGCTGTGCTATACTAACCACTGTTTTCTCCCCATGATGCCTTGTTTTAGTACATTTAAAGGATTAAACATCAAAGTGGCTTACTAAGTTCTCTCTGGAAATGGCTGTTAAAAGTATTTGTACAAAAAAAAAGTTTTTACAACAAATACTACAATATGCTAGGCTACAAACAAAATAGGCTCTAAAACAATGACAGTGAGAACAGCATGCCAAACTCATGATATAAACAAATGACTACCTCCAGCACATGCTGGGGAACAAGAGTACTAAGACTCGACCTTCCTGGATTGACCTTTCCTGTGCCTTATCATCCCCTATTCCCTCTATTTTTTAAAGTAGGCTCCACACTATTTATTATAATGCTGCAGACCAGGCTGAAGACTCGGTTTTTACATTTTAATGGGTTGGAAAGGTAACCAAAAATGACAGCATTCCTGTATCATCCACAAAGAAAATCACATTTACTACTCAGCCATATACTGAATAGGTTTGTGGACTCTACTGTAGACATATACATCCCCATTTTGCAGATGAAAAACCTAAAGCACAGAAATAACTTGCCAAATGTCACAAGAGGCAGTACATAGCAGAGCTATCATTCAAACCCAATTTTGACACCTAAGTGTGGCTCTTAACCAATAATGCATACTGCCTTTTTAATTTTCAATCTCTTGACATCACGTTTCCTACTTCTTTTAAGCTAATATGCACCACTGCTATTAGGTATTCCAAGCTAGTCTAGTAAGAATAGTAAATACAACTTGGGGTGCCTGGTTGGCTCAGTCAGGTGTCCAACTCTTGATTTCTGCTCAGGTCATGATCTAACAGTTCATTAGTTTGAGCCCTACGTTGGGCTCTGAGCTGACAGTGCCAAGCTTACTTGGGATTCTGTCTCTCCCTCTCTCTCTGCCCCTCCCCTGCGTGTGTGCACTCCCTCTCTGTCTCAAAAATAAACCTAGAAAATATATATACTTCAGGGGCGCCTGGGCAGCTCAGTCAGTTGAGCATCTGACTTCGGTTCAGGTCATGGTCTCACAATTCGTGAATTTGAGCCCCACATTGCGCTCGCTGCTGTCAGCACAGAGCCAGCTTCAGACCCTCTGTCTCCCTCTCTGCCCCTCCCCCACTCTCTCAAAAATAAATAAAACATTAAAAAAAACACACTTCATTTTGCACAACTTTGGGATTACAGCAAGCTGGAATTCCAATCATCTTCTAACTTAAAAACACTCTTCAAGAATCCATGATCTCTCCACAAACCAGTGCAGAAAAGCAGCCCAATCGGAAAAAACAGCTAAGAACAAACAGGCAATTCAAAGATATACACGTGGTCAGTAGTGAAAAGCATTCATTCAGGGGCGCCTGGGTGGCTCAATTAGTTAAGCTCCCAACTTCTGCCCAGGCCATGATCTCACAGTTTTTGAGTTCGAGCCCCACATTGGGCTCTGTGCTGACAACTCAGAGCCTGGAGCCTGCTTCAGATTCTGTGTCTCCCTCTCTCTCTACCTCTCCCCCACTCATGCTCTCTTTATCTCAAAAATAAATGAACATGAAAAAAAATTTAAAAAAAGTATTTATCCACACTAATAAACAAAACCAAAACATTAATATAAGAAGATGCTAATTTTTATCTATTAGATAGTTTAAAATGCCTTAAAAACAACTCTAGATAACGACTAATAGAACTAATTAAATATATTGTGGTACAACCATTAATACTATGCAGCCTTTTCTTAAACATGAGGTATATCTGTTAAGTGCCTTTATGAAACTATTTCCAATATTAAGTAGTACAAACAAAAGCAAGGTAGAGAAAAGGGTGCATGACTCTGTTGGTAATTATTTTTAAAATGTTGGAAAATTACAATAATGCCCTTCTCCTATATATAAAAACAAGTTTACTCATTCTTTTTCCTAGAAAGATACCCAAGAATACATCTTATGATGGTAGTAACCTTTGAAGAACGAGAGGTAGAGAGGACTGAAGGGGGAAGCCAACTAAAATATGTGTTTTACTGTTAGAAGCAATTTTTAAACCCTAAATACAACAAACCCACACCCCCACACACACTTTTTGAAAAGTATTTTAATGCTAATGAAGTATCGTGGAGGATTTTTGGGTGGGTAGGGAGCAGGGGCATGCTTAAATCAGCCTTTTTACCTTTTATTTAAAAAAAAATTTTTTTTTTACATTTATTTATTTTTGAGAGACAGAGCATAAGTGGGGGAGGGGCAGAGAGAGAATGAGACACAGAATCTGAAGCAGGCTCTAGGCTCTGAGCTGTCAGCACAGGGCCTGATGCAGGGCTTGAACTCATAAAATGTGAGATCACGACCTGAGCCAAAGTCGGATGTTTAACCGACTGAGCCACCCAAGTGCCCCCTAAATCAGCCTTCTAATAGGAGTGTATCTTATTCCACCTTTCCAGGTAGCAGTGAGACAAAACATATCAAGACCCTTAGCAATTTCACGTTCGGGAATTTATCCTTAAGAACATTGGAAACATACCAAAAAGGGCAATCAGAGCAACATTATTTACAACAAAAGTAAGCAGGAAGGATTCAAAATGTACTCTTGTGGAATTACAGTACATCACTTGATGAACGTTATGACCATTATATCAGTTTAATAGATAAAAAGTTTATTAAATAGAAAATAAAGATAAAATAACCCATTTTTATAATAAAAATATAATACATATTTCAGCTATAAAACTATATTTACATTTATATATAGGCAACCCACATACACATAGGTATTAAAATTGTCTTCAGATAAATGGGGCTGTGGCTTTTTTTTGGGGGGGTTGCATTATTTTTAGATAATGAACTAGTTTTAAGATTCCTTAACTTTATAACTACAGAATCTCTTATGTTTGCACATTATCAATAAAGTGATAATTTATTGAATAAATATAAAGACACAGGTTTGGAATTAAGTTCATAAAAATTCAGTTCATATTTCTCTACTTTTTCTTGATTTTTAATTGCTTTAGGGTAAAGAATATTCACTGAATTCAATATAGGATAGCATCTATACTCTCTGAACACAGTCCTTTTTAACAACAAAAAAAGTTATTTACATATCCTCAGTTTCACCTTAAATCTTAATATAACCATTCATTTTGACCATACCAGTGAATTATTTTAGACTCCTGAGAATCTTGACAACTCATTATCATTCCAAACCCTTACTATGCAGGAGGGTAATGGTTCAGAACATAGCTATACAGCTTTAACGTTGGGCTTAATTATTCCTATATACAAGAATTCAAAGAGATAACCACAGGTAGACAGACAGACACACTGTAATACAGCTGTGCTCAAACACAGAGCAATTATATACAGGGGGTATCTGGCAATGTCTGGAGGCATTTGATTGTCAAGACTGGGAGTGAGAGTGTTATTAATAGCACTTAGTGGGAGGAGGCCAGGAATGATGCTCCATATCCTACAATACATAGGAAAGCTGACAGCAAAGAATTACCCACCCCAAAATGTCAATAGGTTGAGAAACTGCTCTAGTGGGCCAGTAACCTCTTTAACACACTTCTCTTTTACTTGGAATTTCTTGTCTAAAAGAAATCTATGTTTCTTCTCAATAATTATATACAACCAATGCCTCCATACATGTGTAGAAATTCTTTCCTTCCAAAATGTCTAAATTTCACCAGTAATATTTCCTCTCTTCATGGCTTCATATTAAATTCACTTTCTCATAACTGACAAAAATCATAAGCTGATTTTATGAACTTTCTGCCAAGTTAGAAAAAATGGTAAACAATTTTATGTTAAGAGTATTTATGTAGTATTTTGAGAATCTAGTAAAATACTGTGTAATATTTACATACCCTCCCCACCCACATTTTTGTGTCTTTCATTCTTTGTCCCTACTTATTTCCCCTTAAGCTTTTTCCTATTCATTTTTTAGACCCAAATTAACTCAGTCTTTTACCATTACATCAATTAAGTGCTTTTTTCCCACTGTATTAACTAATACACACAAATTCTCAAAACTTTTATAGAAGTGAAAAATGCTGCCTCTCCACACCTTTCTCCCAGGTGGCACAAAAGATGTACACAGTGATTATAAAACATTATAACACATTAACAGTGTGCCATTTTTACTGTAACTCACTTATTTTCTCTTATGCATGGTCTAGATTTCTATTAAGTGTATTTCTGAAAGTCCCTACCATGTATCTTTATCAGAGTAATTCTTAATTATTTCTACAGATTCTTATATATCAAAGCTAATTTAAGCTACAACTGAGTACCCAGTCTGTATATGAGACAACAAAGGTTTCTTACCCTTGCTATTTCTATTCTCAGTTACCACATTTTCCATGTGTCAGGTTACTACTTTACTAGGCAACTTAATATATACTTAAGATAGGGAAAAAAGCTGACCAGTTAGTTTGGGCAACATGTTTCCTCTCAGAATAAAATTTAAAGCAAAAGTCTAGTGAACATTATATAAATGCAGTAGTGAATCAACTTTTATCATCAAATATAAGATCAAAGTAATTTCTAGTTACTTGCTGGCCCTCTAAGTGTTGATTTCTGCCAACTAGAGCTATTAGAATGTGAGTGTCCTAGGTCCAATTCAAGAAACCTATAATTAAGTGATATTTCATTGTTCTTCAAAATCATGCAGTAGTACCACTAGCACTGGAACATGAGAGCTTTTCCAAGTTATAATAAATAGACCATATGGTTTGAAAGTAGCACTCTTTAATTAAACTACAGGTTCCTTTAACTTCTAGATTTATGAAAAACTAGTCAATAATACAGAAGACCCTAACTTATATGATGAAGTTTAGCGATTAACAATTTTACAATTTCTTTCCATAAGACTATAGAATAAAAAAATAAAAAGTTTTTTAATGACTCAAATCTCCTGGGCATGGTATAATGTAATTATCAAACTTTATACTCTACAAGAGGACTACCCAATAGAAATATGTGAGCCATGTACACAATTCAAAATTTTCTAGTAATCACATTAAAAAGCATGAAATTATAATTTTTGACACAATATATCAAAAGATTACTTCCACACATAATCTGTATTTGTTATGATATATTTTCTATTTTTTCCATACTACATTTCCAAAATCTGGTATGTCTTCCACACTTACATCACATTTCAATACACTTAAGTACCAGGAGCCCTTTGTGGCTAGTGGCTTCTCAACTAGACAGTGCAGCCCTAGAGAGTCTAGAGCAAAATAAAGCAAATGACTAAAATGCAACCTAAGAATCTTCACCCCTAATCACAAATTTTTTAGGCAAATCCTCATGTGTTAAAACCTGACTACTATAAAACACACCTAAACAGAGATTACAATGCTTATGACCCATAAAAAATATTAAAAATCAAAACAGTGATGTTACTTTCATATAGTTTACTAACTCTAAAACAGTCTGAGTAATGTAAAGGCCATTACTAAAGTGCAGATTTGAAAAATATGAAATAATTTCTTCTTTAAACATAAGCCCAGTCCTAAAATGAAAATTAAATGATAGCCCATTCTGGGAAGAAGGAAATTCTGACTGAAATCACTTTATTTCAGTGATCTTACCCTACCACAGTCCTAGTGCCCAAATAGCAGACAATGAATGATAAACTTAAGAACACTAAATGTGAATAAAATCTGTTTTCACAAAAAAAGACCAAAGAACAGCTAGAAGACTTCATAGTACCTTTGCAAACTTGAAGAAAGGTCTTGGATCTTTTCTGAAATATTCAATATCAAACATTGCTTGAGGGTCTGGAAGGTCTGGGAAGTCTATTGCAAGGCGAGCATAAATACCATCTCTTGACCTGAAGTCAGGTATTCCACAAGAAACAGAAACCTGAAAATATGCATGGCATAATTTGTACAATTAAATCTTTTACCTCTATATTTATAATTACTAATTCTTTCATCACATAAGTAGGGAAGAACTGAAAAATATTTTACTTTAAAATTTATTTTGGGGGAGGGGTGCCTGGGTGGCTCAGTCAGTTAAGCATGCGACTCGTTTTTGGCTCAGGTCATGATCCCAGGGTCTTGGGATTGAGCCCTGCACTGGGCTCCATGCTCTCTCTCTCTCCCTCTGCCCCTGCCCTCCACACACTCTCTCTCTACAAAACATTAAAAAAATTTTGTTTTGGGGAACAAAAATACCGTCCTACTCTAATTTCAAATTCAAATAAAAACAAAACAACCAGTATAATGAAAATCCACCACATTTTCCATTCATAGTGGGGTAAGGAATTTTAAGTCAGGCTATTTTTCTTTTCAGGCTAATTTCAAACCTTTAAGCATTTAACCAACAAATTAAAGCAACTGCAATTTGAGAACTGAGTAAACCATTTCAAATTATTTTAACTAGAAAGCAGGCAAGATTTTCTATCACAGTCAAGTATTTCCAAAAACAAAAACCAAAAAACTGTCATCTGGTCAGGGTTCTACTTCAAGAATATTAAATTACTGTATTTTCTTTAAAAACTCTTATCATAGGGGAACCTGGATAGTTCAGTTGCGCATCCAACTCTTGATTTCAGCACAGGTCCTGATTCCAGGGTCATGGGATCAAGCCCCATGTCAGGCTACTCACTTAGTGTGGAGCCTGCTTGAGATTCTCTCTTTCTCTTTGCCCCTCCCCAAATGTTTGTTTATTTTTGAGAGAGAGAGAGTACAAACGGGGAAGGGGCAGAGAGAGAGAGGGGCAGAGAGAGAGAGAGGGAGACACAGAATCTGAAGCAGGCTCCAAATCACAAACTGCAAGACCATGACCTGAACCGAAGTGGACGCTTAAACTGACTGAGCCACACAGGCGCCCCTACAGTATTTTAATTCTTAACGGACACTTCAAACAAGGATTTCAGAAGTTAACTTCTTGTTTCACAATTTTATCAGAGTTGACTCCATTTTGACCTCAAAGTAAAACTAACTAGTCTAAATCACATCTGGGAACAAAGCAAAATGATACTTGATAATCATTTATGATTAACTAGCACTCTGCCTTAACTCAAAATGGCAAAAAGCAGGACTGAATTTTACTCCAACAGTTGCCCTAGATCACTACTTGTAACATATTCTGTATTCAATACACAATAAGAGCCTTAGGTAGCTAGTTAAGTGTGAACCCAAAGTAGGGCAAATGAAAAATGTCAAGCCACCACAATCACATCACCTTAAACTAAAATGGAAGGGAAGTAGGAACCTGTTGCCTTCCCAACACTGTAATTTTACTTGTGAATACCAATTAGGTTCCCAGTTTCCCCATAAAGATGGAACAAATACCCAATTTTTCCATCAAACCCTGACACATTTTATGCAAAGACTTCCCTGCATCTCCTTTAGGAGCTGTAGTATAATGTAAGGAAAAATGTTGCCTTAACTCCACTTAGTTACTAGGTTAACAAACAGAAACAAATCTTATTTAAGGTTGTTGGAGAGGTTTTTAAAGAACTGAACCAATTTAACAACTGCTACTGCACCTTTTTAGTAGTTTTCAAACACAAATGCCCATTATCATGTCAGGATAAATTCTTCTACACAAGAAAAATGTTTCTTAATTAGAAAAGACTTAATTAAGAAAGATCATACACCACCTCCCCCTTTAACCAATGTTATATACATCTTACATACCCCAGCTCCAGTTAGAACTATTATTTTTTTGCACTCTTGTAATAATTTCACAGCATCTTCAATTGTATTAATATCTTTTCTTTTTTTCCTTTTTGGTGGTTCTGAAAGGATATTAATAACAATCTGCCACAGTGTCATATCATCCAATTCAGGTGGAGGAATTGTTTCTGGTAATAAATCTTTAAGAATTGTTCGAGGATCTGTGCCAATCATGAGATGTTGCTGAACAAAAGTATATGGACCTGTATCAAGAGAAAAAAGAATTAGATCTAATCCACTTCCAAGTAATTCAAAATCTCATTTATTTTCAAGTAATGAATTATCAAACTTTGAAGTTTTTTTGCAAAGTAAGAAAATGCAATATAAAGGTATTTCATTCTTTAGAGCTAGTGCTCAGGGAGATCAAATCCAGAGTTGGGCCTGCCCCTGGAGTTCCTGAATCCAGCCTCATCTCTCCTGTTTCTAAGAATAAAACCAAAATTCACTCTTCAGATCATTTAGTATTTTTTCTTTCAAAAAAATATTTGTCATGTTAGACTTAAAAAAAAAATTTAGTACGTTAATTTGATCTGGATCAAAAGACTACCAACATTAATTATTCAACTGCTGATAATAATCACCTTCATTTACTGAATATGTATTTAATGTCAGAACAGTCAGTTATTAATTCACATAAATCTTCCCTGAAAGAGGTTTAACAGATAAGAAAACAAACACTGAGGCAGAAACCTCTTTGACCTGGGCCACAGCAACTTCTTACTCAACACGTCTCCGAAGGCAAGGGAAACAAAAGCAAAAATGAACTATTGGGACCTCATCAAAATAAAAAGCTTCTGCACAGCGAAGGAAACAATCAGCAAAACTAAGAGGCAACTGACAGAATGGGAGAAGATATTTGCAAACAACGTATCAGATAAAGGGTTAGTGTCCAAAATTTATGAAGAACTTATCAAACTCAACACCCAACAACAAATAATCCAGTGAAGAAATGGGCAAAAGACATGAATAGACATTTCTCCAAAGATATTCAGATGGCCAACCGACACATGAAAAAATGCTCATCACTCATCATCAGGGAAATACAAATCAAAAACTGCAATGGTATTTAGGTATTTATCCAAGGGATATAGGTATGCTGTTTCAAAGAGACACATGCACCCCCATGTTTATAGCAGCACTATCAACAATAGCCAAAGTATGGAAAGAGCCCAAATGTCCATGGATGGATGAATGGATAAAGATGTGGTATATATACACAATGGAGTATTACTTGGCAATCAAAAAGAATGAAATCTTGCCATTCTTAACTACGTGAATGGAACTAGAGGACATTATGCTAAGTTAAATTAGTCACTCAGAAAAAGACAAGTATCATATGACTTCACTCACATGAGGACTTTGAGATACAAAACAGATGACCATAAGGGAAGGGAAGCAAAATAATATAAAAACAGGGAAGGGGACAAAACATGAGACTCTTAAATATGGAGAACAGACAGAGGGTTACCAGAGGGGTTGTGGGGGGGGGGATGGGTTAAATGGGTAAGGAGCATTAAGGAATCTATCCTGAAATCATTGTTGCATTATATGCTACCCTGGATACAAATTTTTAAAATAATTTAAAAATAAAAAAAGAAAACAAACGCTGTGAGAGGTAAAGTAGTTTGCCCAAAATTACCCACTTAGTAAGTTGCAAAGCCAGAATGCACACCCAGAGCTGCATGCCAAATTTCATGTTCTAAGTAACTTTATAAGTTTCCAAAGTAATTGTTTCTACTTCTGCAATTTCTTTCATGCTTTTTTAATCATTTTGAACACCATCATTTGATGAAAACCAAAGGAAAGATAAATGTTAAGTTATGAATAAATAGAAAAGAGTTAGGTTATCCCCTTGAACTATAAAATACTAAGTATGTATTTTAGGAGTTTAATTAACTACCAATTTTTAATGCTATTACAAATTATATCCACTTTTTTTTTTTTTTTAATGTTTTGTTTTCAAGAGAGAGGGACAGCAGGTGGTGGGGGAGGGGCCAAGAGAGAGGGAGACAGTGGATCTGAGGCAGGGTCTGCAAGACCTGGGGATGGAACTAAAGAATCCACGAACGATGAGATCATGACCTTAGCTGAAGTTGGAAGCCCAAATGACTGAGCCACCCAGGCGCCCCAACAAATGATATCAAGGTCTAAGTTTCAAATTCTGATTGTCTGTTGCTAATATATAGGGATACAGTTGAGTTTTAATAATGATGACATATCCTACAACTTTCTTCTAATCATTTAACTCTAGTAGTTTTTGACGTTTCCATCAAATTTCTACTTAGATGATATGATGTCTTCTGCAAATAATAACAGGTTTCCAACTGCCTTCCTAATGTAGATTCCTTTTATTTTTGTCTATTGGAGTAGCCAGAACCTCCATGATAAAACTGAATAAAAGCAGTAAGAACAAAAAAGAAAAAAAACTACCAAAATCAAATTTCTATAGCTAAGATCTTGAAAAATACACGGTAATTAATAGAAGTTATGTACAAATGAGTTCTAAAAATCAATAAAGTAAAGGTACCAGCCCCTAAAGCCCACAGGAAATCTATATATAATTACTATCTTTTAAATGATACATACATTATTGATATTTTGACCATTCATAATTTTTACTATGAAATTTCTTACATCAGTTTCCTAGTTTGAGTAAACATTACAGACACTAAACAGGAAATAATCACCACTAGTTTAAAGAGACAAGGCACTTTTGAAAGAATGAGAGCACATTAAGAGAAAGATTTTCAGGATGCTCATATTATAACTTTGGTATAAAAATCTGATAGTGTTCTCTACTTCAGATTACTTTCCCATTTCATCCACATATTTAATATTTGTTAAGCACAAACTGTGTGCTAGGCACTGACAAAACACTATACCAAACAGTCAAAATCCCTGCCCCCATGGGGCTTATATTCTAGCACAGCAACTACGACAATAAAGAAGTTAGATACAGACTTTGTTAAGAAGTGGTAAGTGTTAAGGAGGAAAAAAAAAAAAAAAAAAAGAACAGATTTGAATTGAGGGAGAGCAAGATACTCTAACTGGAGAAAAAGTACTCCACACAGAGGGGTACAAGTGAAAAGGACTGAAGGTGTGAGAAGGACCTGACTGAAAAACACCAGAGGCCAGCTTCCATGGGCTTGAGAGGCTTAAAAACAAAAACAAAGCACCAGACTTTCCCTAAAAACATAAGCTGATACTAAATCTCAGAAAGCACCTAAGAACCTCATCACCAGGTTATAAGGGTATAGAAAACTGTATTTTCAGTTGGTACAAAAAGATATACAAAGAAAAAGACACTATTCACTAAAGATCTGAAATCATACCTATACGTGGCCTTGGAGTCCAGTCACTAGAACTTGCATGTGAGGCTCTATCATCCTCATCACTTTCACAGGAATGAAAACCATTGGTGATTATTTCATCACCAAACAGAAGGTTATCTGCAAAAGAAACCAAAGTAACTCAAGGCTGCGGAAACAATCTGAATCTAAAATGTATGCAGATCTGTAACAGTTATTATGTAAAGATTTTCACTGAATAAACCACTGAACATTCATTCATACTGGCTATGTAAAAAAAAAAAAATGCCTACTGGGTCAGCTTGCACCATTCACAGGAACAGTATGTCTTCATCTTTAGGGATTCTGCCCATTATCTACAACTTTCAGTTCATCAAAATCTAGAAATAAGTTAATTATACTTAATCAAAACACAAAAAGTAGCAATCTAGTTGGACTGAACTGATTGATCACAAATAATGGGAATGCATGAAACTTGTCAAAAATTTAACAAGTGATTCAAATATAATCACAATAATTTTCCCTTCTCTTATATAACACCAGACACAAAGATTTCTTTGCATCATTATTAGTTTCCCATATTAAACTGTATTTACTGAAATCAGGGGTCGTTTTATTAATGCAGACCTTAATGCTCAGGTATGGCCCAATGGTCCACTGGTAAGATTTATTGATAAAGACAAACATCCATCCAAGACATAAACAATTCCGATCAAAAAAATGAAACCCTCAAAGATGACATGACATACAAAACTAACACATCTATCTGCTTTAGCATGCCAGAAAAATGTCAATTCGTGTTTCAGGGTTACAGATACACACACGCGCGCGCGCGCGCGCGCACACACACACGCAATTACACCTACTCTAAAAAACATGAGCACATAATCAGAAAAAAAAGTACTATTTATATTAAGTACTCAAGGTACTATAATGCTTCCAAACCCAGCATTAATTGCACCACAGAATGGTAATGTCTTTAGAATAGCCTTTGCTTTTCAAATTTTGCAGGCTATGACTTTAGAAAAAAGCTTTGCTCCTTAAATTTAAAACAAGTTTAAAAATAAAAACCTTCAAGGGAAAAAAAAAGTTACCAACCGCACAGGTGTGTCAGTTTGCAAACAACTGCAAAAGGTCGATGCAAGGGACAGATAAAAGTTGCAGATTTAAGTGTGGAGAGAAGGGGTGTGAAAAAGCGAACGATGTTTAACAAAGGCAATATGCTAAAAGAGTTAAGAGGACAGAGAAACTTACTTTAAAACCAACTGCGGGAGCTGGGCGGCCCGGCGGCTGCGCAAAGCGCAAGGCCGCCCAGGCGGGCCGTGCAGGGAAGGAAAGAGAGAGAGGAGGGGGGGAGTACTCGGGCCGCTCCCGCAGCCGGGCCAGCAGCCCCGAAAGCGCGCAGCTAAGGAGGCCCGCGATGGGGAGCGGGACGCCGCAAAACCAGCCCTGAGCCCCCGGCCCGCCCCAGAGAACCTCCTCACCCCACACCAGAAGGGGCCCCAAGAGAGGGAGGAGGGGATGCGCAGTCCCAACCGCCCGCGCCCTGCGCACCTCGGTACCCAATCGCCGCCGCCGCCGCCGCCTCTTCCTCCTCTTCGCCCTCGTCGTCGTCGTCGTCGTCGTCGTAGAAGTCGTCGGCCGGCGGCGGCTCCCGGGTTAGGCCCTGTAGGCCCGGCCCATTGTCTCCTTCTCCGGCCGTCGCCGCCTGGGCCTCCAGCTCCTCTCCCGCCGCTGCCGCCTCCCGCCACAGCGCCGCGGCCGCCGCGGGGCAGCCCCCGGTCGCCGCCGGCACTTCACGCTCGGGGGCCGCCCCACCGGGCTCGCCCGGGCTCCGCCCCAGGCCTGGACAGTCTCTCCGCGGCCTCTTGCGGAGTGGCTCTCCGGCGGGCGGCGACGCGGCCTCCCTCTCGGCCACCACCGCCGAGGGGGAGCCGCCGGGCTGAAGGGCGAGCGCCGCCTCGTCCGCCATCTTCCAACTGCCTCTCTGGCCCTCCTCCCTCGCCTCCTCTGCTCCCGCTCGACTCCCGGCACTGGCGCCCCCGCGGCTCGGGCTGCGGGAGATTTAAACCCCGTCACGTGACCCGGCCCTCTTCGCCCCCGCCCTCCCGCCGCTCCCGCCACCCACGCGGGCCGGACCACAACACGGCGGGTCACGTGGCGGGCGGAGGCGGCGTGGGCTGGGAGGAAACTCGGCCCCACCCCTCTGCGGCAAGCGCTTCTCGCAGCCAAACTCCCGTTTCCCAACTTATTTTCAAAACTGTCCTCAAATCACTGCCTCAGGGGTGGCCCTAGTTTTGGCTCACCCTGTGCGTTTCCACTTAAGTCTGAAGTGCACACCTTGCTTGCCTTCGTCTTTCTATATTTAAGCTAAAGGTTTAAAACTTCGTTCCTGAGAGGCAATAAGGAACGAAGCTGGCCAAGGCTTAGCTTCGTGAATTACACTGGATAGTCTCGTTAACCAGCGTTAAGTAGAGGGAAAAAGACGCAGTTCACTCCGCACTTTCTTCACACCCTTCTGATAGCTGCTCTTAGCTCCTTTTTCTTCCTAAACACAGAATGTTTAGCTGACTGCTTTCCCCCCTTCTCTTCATCGCGTGTATACGGTGGTGTAGATTGTCAAATACTTAAAGGCACATGTCCCCCATGAAAAACCTCTGACTTGGGGGGTTGGAGGTTAGCATGTCTGCTTTCTGACCCCAGCTTGGCTCCAAAGGTGTGAATTACCTTCTCTGAGTGTATTAAGCCCAGTGGGCCGTATGGAAAGAGCAGAATGAGCATGAGTTGGGCCCGTATACACTTCTGAATTTGGGTTGGAATTTGAGATTCTTGCCTACTAGCTTCAGCAATTTAGCCTTTCTAAACGCAATATTCTCATCTTTAGTATGGTAATTTCTTATTCGCAGGGTTATGAGAATTGAACAAGATAGATGTAAAGTGAGGAGTACCTAGTGGCTCAAAAATATTAGCTCCTTACACAAACAAATAATGTAGCTCTTTGCATATAAGAAGCCCCTCTACTTTCCACCTTCCCTGAAATTCCAGGAGCCTGTACCTCCATATCTAGCCTTAACTAATGACTCCTACAATACATGGCAGATCTGGAGCCAATGGTTGGTAGGGCATCTGCCCCTGCAGTATGGCATTAGAACTGCTTAAAGGACTGCTCCAAGTTTATAGTAAATCATACCTGAAGTTTACCACGGGGGCCTACCTATACTGGGCCAATTATTTAGGCAAACAACCTAAGTTGTTTCTTCAACCTTAAAAAAAAAATTAGAATGTTGGAAGTGTATCACTAAGGCCCCATCTAAATCCAAAAGGCATTGCACTTCAAATTAAACTGAGAAACTTTGCCTACAACTACTGACTTTTCATTTCTGAAAGTAATCTCTTTTGTCCTTAAAGCCTAGGAATCATATTTGATGTGTTCCTTTAGATTGATGCCCTCTAACCAATTGGTGACCAAATCCTGTTGTCCTACACTCTCTTCCCTCCTACACTGTCCTTCCCTCCTACACTCTCTCCAATTCCTAACTACATAGGCACCTCACCCTTCCTGGCTGACATTCTTGGTCCTGCTCTCTCCCTACTTTCTCCGTCTTAATCTGCAAAATAGTTCATAAATTGATTCTCAACCACACTGCTGAGATGTAGTATATGAAATGTTGAGAGTCAGTATCCCATCAAAATTGAGAGAAAGATTGGGGTGCCTGGCTGGCTCAGTCAGTAGAGCATGTGACTCTTAATCTCAGGGATGTGAGTTCTAGCCCTACCTTGGGTGTAGAGATCACTTAAAAACAAAACAAAAACACCTACAAAATAAGGAAAACAGTTTATCTTTTTAAAAAATTTGAGGGGCACCTGGGTGGCTCAGTTGGTTAAGCATCTGACTTTGGCTCAGGTCATGATCTCGAGCTTCTTGAATTTAAGAGTTTGAGCTCCACATCAGGCTCTGTGCTGACAACCCAGAGCCTGGAGCCTGCTTCAGATTCTCTATCTCCCTCTCTCTCTGCCCCACTCCCACTCACACTCTGTCTCTCTCTCTCTCAAAAAAAATGAACAAACATTAAAAAACATTTTTTTTAAAAATTGAGGGGCACCTGGGTGGCTCAGTCGGTTAAGTGTCCAACTCTTGATTTCAGCTCAGGTCATGCATGATCTCATGGTTTGTGAGATCAAGCCTGGTGTTGGCTCTGTACTGACAGTGTAGAGCCTGCTTGGAATTCTCTCTCTCCCTCTCTCTGACCCTCCCTTGTGCATGCTCTCCCTCTCTCACTCTCAAAATAAATAGATAAACATGAAAAAAATTAAAAGTTTTGAGAGAAAATTCTCAGCTTTTTGTGAGAAAGGCATTTGTAAGCTTATGGACATCCATTACCTATTAATTCAATCATTCATTTATGTATATTGTACATCAAAGACACTTGCTGATATTTATGAAATGCTGTGTGATCAATATGGTTGCTACTATGCTGAAAAATCAGAAAGCAGCATACATGACAGGTAGGATAAATGAGACACAAGTGGTATTAAAAACAAAACGAAACCCTTTCAACTAGACTTCTGGCCTACCAGTAGTTGAGAACTACTTGCCTGAAATTCAAGTCATAGTCCTTAAAGCTTGCGAGTTTGCATTCAGTTTTTCAAATGTTACCTGAATCTGGCCTTCACCTTCTTATAAATATTTTTAGCATTAGTATACTTTAACTTGAATTTATCATTTTAGAAAGCCATTTTTTTTAAATGAGGAAGCTCTTTAAGTTTTCATATGGGATGATCTCTAAGCTGCACAGTGTACGATGTAGAACAGTGTGTATAATATAATGCTATTTGTGAAAAAATAGAAGGAGAGTGTGGAAGGGAGACCATATATATGTATTTGCTTATATATGTAGAAAATAACTCTGAAAGCACTTAAACACATACATGTCTGCCATATATTTGTCATACTTTTTTGCCTGTGCCTCCTTCCCTAAAACAATCTTCTCTATTCCTTATTCAATACATTATCCCCTATTTATTTGTTAGTTTATTTTTCTCTATGTTCTATTGATGGTCTCCCCCAACTTGAGCAGGAATTTTGTCCATCTGGTTCAGCTCTGTATCATTACCTTTTTAAAAATTTTTTTTAAATGTTTATTTTTGAGAGAAAGAGAGAGAGAGAGAGAGAGGACAAGGGGCAGAGAGAGAGGGAGACACAGAATCCGAAGTAGGCTTCAGGCTCTGAGCTGTCAGCACAGAGCCCGAAATAGGGCTTGAACTCTACAAACAGTGAGATCATGAACAGAACTGAAGTCAGACGCTCAACCTACTGAGCCACCCAAGTGCCCCATCATCAGCTTTTTATTAGAGTAACTGGCACATATATTTATTGAACGAAAGAATAAATCAAGAATGTAAATTAATATTTCCACATAGGAAAAGAATTTTTGAATGAAGGATGACGGGCAGTGTGGGTCTAAAAAAGAAAAGAAAAAAGGCAAGAAGCAAGGGAAGAAATTCAGTTTATCCCCAGCACAGTTCAGGTGAGAAAGTCTGTGAAACATGACACGAGATTAGTGATACCTTGTTTGACAAGATGAACATAGGTGTACTGACCTATGAGGTGTTTTTCAGTTCTCTGATTCTTCAGACACCAAATGGGTGTTCAATAATTCAACTCAATCCTGACACTAACTACCCAGAGTTAGTAAAGACCTTACAGCTTAAGGGCTCAGTCTTACAGGACTGCCCCTAGTTCAGATGCCAGTCACAAGTCCTAGAACTCCTGTACTTCTGACTAACTATAAAATGGGTGTTCCCATGATACCCTCCTAAAATTCAATCATTTCCTAGAATGGCTCACAGAAGTCAGGAAGACACATTACTTACATTTACAAAGTAAACATATCTTCTGTATCCTTACAAAGGATACAAATGAAGAGCCAGATAAAAAAAGAGGTACTGAGGGCAGGGTGCAGAAAGGTCCTGAGCATAGTAGCTTCTGTCCCTATGGAGTTGAAGTGCACCACCCTCTCAGGATGTGGGTGTGCTCACCAATTTGGAAGATCTCTCTATTGTTTAAGAGTTTTTTTTTTTTTTTTTTAAGTTTATTTACTTATTTTGAGAAGGTGGGGAGGGGCAGAGAGAGACAGGAGAGAGAGAGAGAGAGAGAGAGAGAGAGAGAGAGAGAGAGAATCCCAAGCAGGCTCCACTCTGTCAGAGCAGAACCTGACTCAGGGATCAAACCCACAAACCACGACCTGAGATCATGACCTGAGCCAAAATCAAGAGTTGGATGCTTACCCAAGTGAGCCACATGGGCATCCCTTCGAGAGTTTTTATAGAGCTCAATCTCCAGCACACCCCAGCCCCTGTATTTGGAGGTCTAGAGTGGGCTGAAAGTTCCCACCCTCTAATCACTTTATCTTTCTGGTGACCAGCCCCATCTTTAGTCTATCTGAGGGTCCCAACTCAAGAACTACATCATTAGCATGAACTCAGAAGTGATGGAAAGGGGCTCATTATGAATAACCAAAAAACACTCTTATCACTCAGGAAATTCCAAGGTTTTACAGAGTTCTGTGTCAGGAACTGAGGAGAAAGACAAAATATTTTTTACTATATCAAAGCCTGTCATAGACTTCTGATACTAGTCACTAAGATTTTTTACTTGCTTTTTAGTACTAAGTCCCCTAAGCAGCCTTCAACAGTAATTTGGTTTCCATATAGAATTTCCCACTGGGGAGACAGTGTTTGAAGAGTCAACATTTATATTCTGGCTGACTTTGCAGTTCTATATATATAAACAAATAAACTGACTTTATAGCTTTAATATCAGTCTCATATGACTACAATTTATTAGAGGAGTTAGTACCAACTCTTTGTATTCTAAAAAAAATGGTATTGACAAAACTAGTTACTAATGTGGAAAAATATAGATTCCTACCTCAAAGTAGATAAAAAAATAAATTCTAAGTGGGCCAAGTATCTAAATTAAAAAATACAATAAGAATATCATATAATTCTGTATGAAGAAAGAACTTAACTAGGACAGGAGCCATTTATTTATTTGTTTGTCTTAAAACTTTATTTTTTGGGGGGTCTGGGGGTGAGGAGGAGAGGGAGACAGAGAATCCCAAGCACACTGTGCACTGTCAGCACAGAGCCCGATTCGGGGCTTGAACTCACAAACTGTGAGATCATGACCTGAGCCAAAATCAAAAGTCAGATGCTTCACCAACTGAGCCACCCAGGCACCCCAGGACAGGAGCCATATAAAATCTGTATTTCCCCATATGCTCCACCAAAAAAATTAAATTAAATAAAAAAATTAAATTAAAAAATGAAATGCATATTTGACTACATAAAAATTTAAAATATGCTCAAATTTATTAGTAGTCACAGATATGCAAGTAAAACAATGAGGTACCCATTTTTCATTTCTTACATAGGCAAACACAAAACAAATTTTATTATTGCCATCTATTGCTTACCAGGATATGGGGGAACTAATACTCTCATACATTGCTATTATAGTGTTGGAAAGTAATCTGGAGTATTTATTAAAACTATAAATATATACATACCTTTCAATCCAAAATTCCATTTATCTTAACAAAATAAAAGTATGAATATGTAAGGCCATGAATGCAAGAATGTTTATTATGGTATTGATGTTGCAGGAAAAGAAAAAAAAAGAAACAATCCAGATGTCTTCAGTAGGAAACCTGTTGATCAAATTATGGTATACACTTACTATGGCATATTATTCAACCATTAAAATGATCTATAACTGATCTCAAAAAATGTTCATGATGCACTGTGACAAAGCAAGTTGCACAAAAATGTGTATACTATGACCTTTTCTATTATTTAACAAATACCCACTTTTTTATTATTTTTAAAATCCCTATAGGGGGTGCCAGGGTAGCTCAGTCAGTAAAGCATCTGACTCTTGATCTCAGCTCAAGTCTTGATCTTAGGGTCATGAGTTCAAGCTCCATTTTGGGCTCTGTGCTGGGCATGGAGGCTACTTAAAAAAATAAATAAATAAAAAATAAGACCCCTAAATACGTATATACAAACCTCTATACAGATATGGCTGTACAGACTTGGAAAAAGTATGGAAAGTTAATGTCAAAATGTTAACATTTTAACATCCCTGATAGAGGAGGTAGGCATAGATACGAGGGTTAGGGACACATCAATAAATGTTTCTTGCTAAAATTTCATATATTAAAATGAGAATATATATATGTGTATATATATATATATACATATATACATACATATACATATATACACATATGTATACATAAAGGAAAAGAGGATCCATTTTTTGAAACTACAGTCTGAGGGCTAGAATCTGGATTCTGGGGGTCTCCTCAAGCCCCTCCAACCCTGTGAGGCTTAAGTGGTAGCTGACTTGCCTGTCTTAAACTACTTCTTTTTAAATTTCCAAGGTATAACCACAAGTTTAGCAGATGCTATTCTTTTATGGTTTCATGTATATTATTTAGTCTTTTTGATCAGTTTATAATACAAGTATTGTACTTCCATACAGAACTTAGTATTCTATATATTATCAAACACCATTTGGGGAGATGTGTGGGATGTCCAAACTAAAGCAAATAGATAGGCTGATAATGTGGCCTGCCTTCCACCAGCTATATAAAGTCCTAGACCAGTGGTTCTCAACTGGGGCAATTTTGCTCCCCTACCCTCCAGAGGATTTTTAACATTTTTTTCTCGTTTATTTATTTGAAAAAGAGAGAGCGAGAGAGTATGTGTGCACGAGCTGGGAAGGAGCAGAGAGAAATGGAGAGAGAGAAACCCAAGCAGGCTTCTCACTGCCAGTGCAGAGCCAGATGCAGCCAGATGCATGAACCGTGAGATTATGACCTGAGCAGAAATCAAGAGTCAGACGCCTAACCAATTGAGCCACCCAGGCGCCCCTGAAGACATTTTTTAGTGGGGGACGTAGGGAAGGTACAACTGACATTCAGCAGATAGAGGCCAGTCATACTTCTCAACATTCTGCGATGCAGAGGGCAGCCCCTAACAAAGAATTTTCCAGCCAAAACATCAGCAGTGCCACAGTTGAGAAAGTCTGTCCTAGAGTTTCAACCACAGGGCAAGTGGTACTGGATGGGACTCCAACTGACAAAGATTCCCAAGGGAATGAGGGGAAGGTTTTTATTAGCAAGGCTATGTTAAAAAGCAGCATAGGCGGTGATTTTCAAACTTTGGTTTTAGCAGCTGAATTTATCTATTGAAAGATCTTAACCCTATTATATAATGTAGATCCATTTCCTTTAATATTTAAAGGACTCACACCAATCAATAAGGAAAAGATTGATAGCCAGTTGAAAATGAAGAGTTCGGTTCACAGAAAAGGGAATGCACGTGGCTTTTATTTATTTATTATTTTTTTAAAATGTTTTATTTATTTTTGAGACAGAGAGAGACAGAGCATGAACGGGGGAGGGTCAGAGAGAGAGGGGACACAGAATCTGAAGCAGGCTCCAGGCTCTGAGCTGTCAGCACAGAGCCCGACGCGGGGCTCGAAGTCACAGACCGTGAGATCATGACCTGAGCCGAAGTCGGAAGCTCAACCGACTAAGCCACCCAGGCGCCCCGCACGTGGCTTTTAAACATGTGAAAGATATAAAACCTCACTCATGAAAAGAGAAACACTCACTAATTTACAATGAAATGCCGTTTTTCACATTATCAAGGTAGTAAGGAACCAAAATTTGATCATATGCTGCATTGAAAAGAATGTGCAGAGCCAGACCCAGTTGTACAGTAATAATAAAAATGGAAATTAGTACAACCCTACGGAAAGCAACTTGGCACTGTTAATCAAAATGTAAAATGCATATACCTCTTAATCTGGCAATTCTAATACTAGAAATCCATTTTTATAGATCCACATACTTGCATATGTGTAAAATGACTTTTATTCAAGAGTATTTATTGTGCCATGGTTTATATTAGCAAAAGATTGGAAATACACTAATTTGCCATTAAGAAGGAATTGGTGGGGCGCCTGGGTGGCGCAGTCAGTTAAGCGTCCGACTTTAGCCAGGTCACGATCTCGCGGTCCGGGAGTTCGAGCCCCGCGTCGGGCTCTGGGCTGATGGCTCAGAGCCTGGAGCCTGTTTCCGATTCTGTGTCTCCCTCTCTCTCTGCCCCTCCCCCGTTCATGCTCTGTCTCTCTCTGTCCCAAAAATAAATAAACGTTGAAAAAAAAAATTAAAAAAAAAAAGAAGGAATTGGTTAAACATACAACCAGTACATATTGTTTATATGTATATGAATCGTCACTTAAACTCAGGAAATGGGTAACAGAACTTGTTCCTAGGGCATGCAAATGGGAGACTGGAAGACAAAGGTGAAAGATTTTGCAGGTGAGGCAGGGGCGGGCAAGGTGGGGGGCGTAGTGGGGCATGTGCCTGGGTGGTTCAGTCAGTTAAGTGCCCAACTCTTGATTTTGGCTCAGGTCATGACCTCACGGTCATGGGATTGAGCCCCATGTCCAGCTCTGCACTGAGTGTGGAGCCTGCTTGAGATTCGCTCCCTCTCCCTCTGCTCCTCTCCCCTGCTTCTCTCTCTTTCTCTCTCTTTTTCTCTCCCTCAAAAATAAAGACTTTTTTTTTACTGTAGAACCCTTTGTGCCTTTTGAAGTCTTCACCATGTGCATCATTATGTATCATATGTGTGTGTTCATATGTCATACATTATATGTCTTAAATATATAAAAGGAGGGCTGTTCTGATTGAAGTAGGCTCCCTAAGTTTCTACCACATCCCTCAAGGCATCATTAAGAAGATTTAGGGTCCCCAAAGAACACAGTAAAAAAGCCACTGTCAGAGTTGTGGTAGGGTAGACTAGCTGCTGTAATAATCATCCAGAGATTTCAATGGCTAAATACAGTAAAAGTTTACTTCTCATTCACACAACAATCCTACATGGGTGTTTTTCATCTGATGGCTTCTGGGGTCAGCTTTCCATTAAAAAGTGACCAAGAGACACTTGTCCCTTTTATCTTGTAGCTTTGCCATTGGACAGGCAAAGGAAATTAAGTAACATCTGTTGAAAGGTTTTATGCGCCAGTCCTGGAAATGATGCTACTACTTCTCCCATTCAACTGTCTGGGAACAGTCAAGTGGCTACACACAAGGAATCCTGGGAAATTTTATCATTCAAGGTGACAGAATGGAGTTGAGGGCAAACAGAAGACCATGACAAGCATTTAATGAAATCTAGCTACATGGCCAGTTCGTCAGCTGGATCCATTCATTATAACTTTATAAAGTTTCCTATTAGCTTTTCACCAAATGCATCCACCTCTTTAATGGTGTCTTTTGATGAACAGAAGCATTAGTTTTAATGCAGACTAATTTATCAATCTTGTACTTTGGTTTTTTTTTAATTTTTTAATGTCGATTTATTTTTGAGACAGAGGGAGCCAGAGCATGAGTGGGGGAGGGGCAAAGAGAGAGGCAGACACAGAATCTGAAACAGGCTCTGGGCTCTGAGCTGTCAGCACAGAGCGAGATGCGGGGCTCGAACCCACAAACCATGAGATCATGACCTGAGCCGAAGTCGGACGCCTAACCAACTGAGCCACCCAGGCACCCCACAATCTTGTACTTTGTATTGCATTGTTTGTTTTCTTTTTTTCCTCTTTTTTTTCTACTGAACTATAATTTACATATAACATTGTATTAGTTTTAGTTGTACAACATAATGATTTGATAGATAAATATATTGCAAAATGATTACCAGAATTTAGTTAATTCACCACCACACATAGCTACAAAATTTTGCACATATGTATTTAGCCTTACTTTCTTAGCAATTTTTTAATATATAATACAGTTACATTAACTAAAGTCACCATATTGTACATTACATCCCTAGGATTCATACTGGAAGTTTGTGTCTTTTGATCATCTTCATCCATTTCACCCACCCCCTGCCTGTGGCAACCATCAAAATGTTTTTATGCATTTGGGTTTTTTTTTGTTTTTAGATTCCACATATAAATGAAACCATACAATATTTTTAAAAATATTTATTTATTTTTGAGAGAGAGTGCACGCATGTGCGCAGGTGGGCCCACATGAGTGGGGGAGGGGCAGAGAGAGAGAGAGAGAGAGATACACAGAATTCAAAGCATAGTCCAGGCTCTGACCTGTCAGCACAGAGCCCAATGAGGGGCTCGAACCCATGAACCATGAGATCATGACCTGAGCCGAAGTCAGACGCTTAACAACTGAGCCACCCAGGTGCCTCTGAAATCATACAATATTAATCTTTTTTCTGTCTGACTTATTTCACCTAGTATAATGCCCGCAAGGTTCATCCATGTTGTTGCAAGTGGCAGGATTTCCCTCTTTTTTATGGCTGAACAATATTTCACATATGTCATATTTCACATTTTCTTTATCCATTCATCCATCGATGGACACTTAGGTTGTTTCCATGTTTTGGCTACTATAAATAATGCTGCAGTGAATATGGCGGGTGCAGATATCTTTCAAGATAGTGATTTCATTTTCTTTGCATAAATTCCCAGAGTGAAATTACTGGATTATTTGGTTATTCTATTTTTATTTTCTTGAGGAGCCTCCATACTGTTTTCCATTGTAGCTGCATTCCCACAATGTACACAAGGGTTCCCTTTCTCCACATCCTTCCTAGCACTTAATATCTCTTATCTTTATTTTTATTTATTTATTTATTTATTTATTTATTTATTTATTTATTTTTAAGCGTTTACTTGCTTTTTTTCAGAAAGAGAGAGAGCATGAGTGGGGAGGAGAAGAGAGAGGAACAGAGAGAATCTCAAGCAGGCTCTGAGCTGTCAACATGGAGCCCAACAAGGGAGGCTCGATTTCACAAACCGTGAGATCATGATCTGAGTCAAAATCAAGAGTCAGATGCTCATCCAACCGAGCCCCTCAGGTGCACCTCTTATCTTTTCGAGGACAGTCATTCTAACAGGTGTGAGGTGATATCTCATTGTGGTTTTAATTTGCATTTCCTTGTTGATTAGTGATGCTGAGCACCTTTTCATATTTCTGTTAGCCATCTGTATGTCCTTTTTGGAAAAATGTCTATTCAGATCCTCTGCTGAGTTTTTAATTGGATTGTTTGTTTTCTTTTGAGTTGTCTGAGTTTTTTTTTAATATATATTTTGGGTATTAACCTTTTATCAAATATGTGATTTACAAATAGTGTTTCATATTCTGTAGGTTACCTTTTCATCTCATTGATGCTTTCCTGTGCTATTCAGAAAGTTTTTAGTTTGATGTAGTGCCACTTGTTTATTTTTGCTTCTGTTGCTTTTGCTTTGGTGTCAAATTCAAAAAAATCATCTCTAAGACTGATGTCTAGGAGTTTACTCCCTACGTTTTCTTCTAGGAAGTTTATGATTTTAGGTTTTATGTTCAAGTCTTTTTTTTTTTTTTTAAATTTTTCAACGTTTATTTATTTTTGGGACAGAGAGAGACAGAGCATGAACGGGGGAGGGGCAGAGAGAGAGGGAGACACAGAATCGGAAACAGGCTCCAGGCTCCGAGCCATCAGCCCAGAGCCCGATGCGGGGCTCGAACTCACGGACCGCGAGATCGTGACCTGGCCGAAGTCGGACGCTTAACCGACTGCGCCACCCAGGCGCCCCTATGTTCAAGTCTTTAATCCATTTTGAGTTGATAATTGTATATGGTAAAAGATAGTGGTCCAGCTTTACTCTTTTGAATGTGAATGTCCAGTTTTCCAATACCATTTTCTTATTTTTAAGGTGTATTTATTTTTGAGAGAGAGAGAGAGAGAGACAGAGCACAGGCGGGGGAGGTGCAGAGAGAGGGAGACACAGAACCTGAAGCAGGCTCCAGGCTCTGAGCTGTCAGCATAGACCCCAACTCGGCTCGAACACATGAACCATGAGACCATGACCTCAGCTGAAGTCAGACACTTAACCGACTGAGCCATCCAGGTGCCCTGCCCAACACCATTTACTGAAGAGACTATCCTTTACCTACTGCATATTCTTGGCTCTTTTGTCATAAGGTTTTGTTGTGTCTTGTAAATTCCCTACATATTTTGGATTAAAGTCCTTTGTTGGATATGTGATTTGCAAATATTTCTCCCAGTCTGCAGCCTGTCATTCATTCTCTTAACCAGATCCCTTTCTTTACAGAGCAGAGGTTAATATTAACGAAGATCAATTTATCATTTTTTTCTTTTGTGAATTTTGCTGTTGGTATTATATCTAACTACCCTTTGCTTAACCCAAGGCCACAAATATTTTCTTATATTTTTCTTCCATAAGTTTTTTGGTTGTAACTTTACATTTCTGTCCACTTCTTTTGGGCTAGTTTTTGTATAAAGTATGTGAAGTATCGGTCAAAGTGCCTTTTGTTTTTGTTTTCTTATTGTTTGCCTATGGATATCTAGTTGTTCCATCACTACTGCTAGAAAATACTGTCTTTCTCTGTTGAGTTGACTCTGCACATTTGTCAAAAATCAGTTGTGGGTTTTGTGTGGGTCTCTTTCAGATCTCGATCCCGTTCCATGGATGCATATGTCTTTCACTAATAGTATGCTATCTTGATTGTATAACTTTATACTAAATCTTAAAATCTGATAGTAGCAGGGGTGCTTGGGTGGCTTAGTTGGTTAAGTGTCTGACTCCTGATATTGGCTCAGGTCATGATCTCACAGTCATGATCTCACAGTTGTGAGATCCAGCTCTGCATCAGGCTTTGTGCTGAGCATGGAGCCTGCTTGGAATTCTCTATCTCCCTCACCCTCTGCCCCTCCACCCCTCACACATGAGCAGGCACTCTCTTTCTCAAAATAAACATTTTATAAAAAATCTGGTAGTAGCAGCCCTCCAACTTTGCTCTTCTACAAAATTGCTTGGGTTATTCTAATTCCTTTGCCTGTTCATATAAAATTTTATATTAAGCTTGCCCATATATATCAAAAAAACCAGGCTGAAATTTTGACTGTGATCACATTGAATCCATAGTTCAATTTGGAGAGAATCAATATCATAACAATACTAAATGTTCTAATATTCTCACATAGCATATCTCCCTATTTATTTAGACTTTAATTTCTTCCATCAGTGTTTTGTAGCTTTCAGTATATAGATCCTGCACATATTTTGTTAGACTTATACCTAGAGATTATATTTTTGGGGTACTATTATAAGTGGTTACTTTTTTATTTTTTAATTTTTATTTATTGTTTTGAATCGTACTTTAAAATTTTTTATTTTTTTTAATGTTTATTTTTTGAGACAGAGAGAGACAGCTGGAGTGGAGGAGGGGTAGAGAGAGAAAGAGGGAGACACAGAATCTGAAGCAGGCTCTGGGCTCTGAGCTGTTAGCACAGAGCCTGATGCGGGGCTCAAACTCATGAGATCATGACCTGAGCCAAAGTTGGACGCTTAACCAATTGAGCCACCCAGGTGCTCCAGTAGTTTTAAAAATTTTAAATTCTAATTGTTCATTCCTAGAATATAAAAATACACTTGATTTTTAATATTAACCTAATAATCTGTGACTTTACTAAACTTACTTATTAGTTCTAGGAGCTTTTTTGTAGATTCCTTGATGTCTACATAGACAATCATATTGTCTGAGAATAGAGATAGTTTTATTCTTTCTTTTCAAATCTATATGTCTTTTCTTATTCTTGCTTTATTGCACTGGTTATAATTTCCAATAAAATGTTTAATGTGAATAAGAGCAGACATCCTTGCTTTCTTCAGATATAAGGAAGAAGCATTCAGTCTTTCCTATTATGTATATTAGCTGCAATGTTTTGTAGACATTCTCTTTCAGGAGAAAGTTCCTTTTATCCATAGTTTGCTGAGAGTTTTTTTAAAATCATAAATAAATGTTGAATTGTTAAATGATTTTTCTGCACCTATTGAGATGATCATATACCTTTTCTTCCTTAGTCTGTTGAAATGATGAGTTATATTGGTTGATTTTTGAGTGTTGAGCCAGCCTTGCATTCCCAGGATAACTCCTACTAGATTCCATTTGCTAATGTTTTGTGGAAGATTGTTTCATCTATGTTCATTAATGATACTGATCTGTTGCTTTAATTTCTTGTACTCTTTCTCTGGTTTGGGAAATCAGAGTAATACAGGATTCCTAATATAAGTTGGAAAGTATTCCCTTCTATTTACTGGTATTACTTCTTCTTTAAATGTTTGTTAGACTGAAATTTTCCTTGTTGGAGGATTTTTACAAATTTAATGTCTTTAATAAATATAGAATTATGCAGGTTATCTATTTCTTCTTATGTGAGTTTTGGTTCTTTGTGTCCTTCAAAGAATTGGTCTATTTCTCTTGGTAATTTGATTTATGGGACTTGCTTGCAGTATTGTCATTATCTTTTGGACGTCTGTAGAGTCTGTAGTAATGTTTCCCCTCTTTCATTCCTGTTAATGATAATTTGTGTCTTCTCTCATTTTTCTTGTCAGTATTGCCAGAGGTTTATCACTTTTATTAATCAGAAATAAGGGAGTCTCTTCTCCACCTCTCCCATATTCAGATTTTCCCCACACTCTCCAGCTATCACAGTCCCCTTCTTTAGTTCTCTGACTAGAAAAATGAGCTTTGTCTTGGAGGTTTAGCTGTCACACAATTCTGCATGATTGGGACCAACATTGGGGCAAAGCAATTAGAGAAAAGAAAGAAAAACATAAGGGGGATTCCCTACACACACACACACACACACACACACACACACACACACACACACTTTCAGATCACAGGTTCACTTTATCTTAGTTCCTCTGGACTGAAAGATTTCTCACTGGGATTTTAAATGCCTGTGCCACTGCCACCACAATACAGCTCTGTGACTGGGGTTGTCCTTGGGGTAAGGCAAAAGAAAAAAACAACAACAAGGAGGATTGCTCCATACTCTCTTGCTTATAGGAACCCCTTTCCTGCTCTTCTGACCAGAAATGTAGGATTTCTCTAGGGGTTTTTGATACCTGTATCAACTGTACAGTTATGTATAGTTATGTGGCTGTCTTTGAGTCAAAACAAAGAGAAAAAAGAGGAAAATGTGGGAAACTGTATGTGTTTTTCTTCAGCTTTGGTTCCCCTCCTCAATCTATCTGCTACTATGTTTTAAGTAGCAGATATGTTGCTTTATGTATTTTGTCCAGAGTTTTTAGTTGTAATCATTGAGAAAGATAGGCTGTAGTGGGATTACTCTATCTTGGCCCAGTACCAGAACTCCTGAAGTGTTTTATTTATTTAAAAAATGTTTTTAATGTTTGTTTATTTTTGAGAGAGAGAGAGAGGGAAGAAGGGGCAGAGAGAGAGGGAGGGAGACACAGAATCCAAAGCAGGCTCCAGGCTCTGAGCTGTCAGCATAGAGCCCGATGCGGGGCTCAAACTCATGAACTGTGAGATCATGACCTGAGCTGAAGTCAGATGCTTAACCAACGGAGCCACCCAGGCACCCCTCTTGAAGTCTTTTATTGATCACATATCATACTTTTGTACTATATATACTGATACATATAATTTCATTTAAAAAACCACCTGAGTGTTAAAAACATTTCTTCTGGATTGAGATATTGTTACCATTATTACTATTATACAATTGATTAAAATAACATTAATATAATTATGATAAATAATTATTAAGAAAAAATAAAATTTAGGGTGCCTGGGTAGCTCAGTCAGTTGAGGGACCAACTCTTGATATTGGCTCAGGTCATGATCTCATGGTTCGTGAGTTCAAGTCTCGTGTGGGGCGCTGTGCTGACAATGTAGAGCCTGCCTGTGATTCTCTCTCTCAAAATAAATAAACTTAAAAAAAAAAAGAAAGAAAAAAATTTTATTGGAATTGCATATCTTTTTAAAAAATTTTTTGTTAATGTTTATTTACTTTTAAAGGAGAGAGAGAGAGAGACAGAACATGAGGAGGGGAGGGGCTCTGAGCTGTCAGCACAGGGCTTGATGCAGGGCTTGAACTCATGGAGTGTGAGATCATGACCTGAGCCGAAATCAGATGCCCAACCAACTGAGCCACCCAGGCAGCCCAGAATTGCATATCTTATTGACACGAATGGGACTTAAAATTTTTTTCAATTAGCTTAAGTATCTGTGAATGAATATTAGTTATTACTAGAATGAGACAGATTCAACATCAATCAGCTCTGAGAAACCTTGTCCACATATATGAGTAGACATAAATGGAAGGAATTTTGTTATTGCCGTCATCCAATTCTTTGAACTTCTTCCTAGTTATATACCAAAAATCACATAATTTTCTATTTTCAAAAATTATTCTTAATGATCAAATAGCTACCAATTGTATTAGTTCTTCCTTTGGATTTTGGTAGGAAAGAATTAGAAAATACCTGACTCCCCAAAAAAAATTGTTACTCAGTTATTAGAGTCATTCACTTTCTCATTTTGTGAGAAAGTTTAGCAAATTGTATCCAATATTCTTCTATTAGAGGTACCTTGTTTAATAAGGAAAGGTTAGAATATTAAATATTGTTAAATTCTATACAAAATTTTTGGTAACATTCTTTTATCTTATCAAATAGCTTGAATATATTTTTGTTGAAACATTGAAGTTCCAGATTTAGTTCAGACAACGTACAGAACAGTGATGTCCAGCAGAAACAGAATGTGAGTCACATACATAATTCTAATTTTTCCAGTAGCCACACTAAAAAAAGTTAAAGGAGACTGGTAAAATGAATTTAAAAATGTATTTCATTGAGATCAATATATAGAAATATCATCATTTCAAAAATATAATAAAATTTACACTGTTTTGGTTTTTAACTTTAAAATTGAAAAATCAGGCCACCTGAGTAGCTCAGTCAGTTAAATGTCTGACTCTTAATTTCAGGTTAAGTCACGATCTCACTGTGGTGAGATGGAGCCCTGTGTTGGGCTCCACAATGAGCATGGAGCCTGCTTGGAATTCTCTCTCTCCTGTGAGGCACCTGGGTGGCTTAGTCGGTTAAATGTCTGACCCTTGATTTTGGCTCAGGTCATGATCTCACTGTTTGTGGAATCAGGCTCCCACACTGACTGCAGGGAGCCTGCTTGGGTTTCTCTCTCTTCCTGTCTCCCTCCCCCTACCCCCTGTGCACTCTCTCCCTCAAAAAAATTAAATTAAATTAAACATTCAATTCCAGGGGCACCTGATTGGCTCAGTTGGTTGAGCATCCAACTCTTGATTTTGTCTCAGGTCATGATCTCATTGTTCATGAGTCTGAGCCCTGCATCAGGCCCTGCGCTGACAGCACAGAGCCTGCATAGGATTCTCTCTCTCTCCTGCTTGCATGTGTGTGTGCACGCTCTCTCTCTCTCAAAATAAACAAATAAACTTAAAAAAATTCAATTCCACAGTTAACCTTAGCTACACATGGGTAAAGCCTACTGTGTTGGTCAGTATAGGTATAGAAAATTCCCAACACATAAAGAAGTTTCAAAGCTAGTCCTCATTATCAATCTAACCAGCAAAATTGGATTTACTTTCTTTCAGAAAACGTCTTCATTTCTCAACAAGAAGTTATGTTCATATGCACTGTGATAACTATTGTAAGAACATTTTATAAGAGCCATACTTGTGGTGAGGATAATGTAACATACAAACTTGTTGAATCCCTAGCTGGTATACCTGAAACTAATTGCATTAGTGTAATGTGTGTCACATTGTGTGTCAGCTATGCTTAAATTTTTTAAAAAATTAAAAAATTTAGCAGTGCCTAGGTGGCTCAGTCAGTCAAGCCTTGGACTCTTGATTTTGGTTCAGGTCATGATCTCATGGCTCATGAGTTGGAGCCCCACATAGGGCTCTGCACTGACAGCAAGCATCCTACTTCGGATCCTCCTCTGTCTCCCTCTCTCTCTGCCCCTCCCCTGCTGGCATGCTCTCTCTGTTTCTCTCTCTCTCTCTCTCCTTCAAAATAAATAAATAAAACATTAAAAAAATTTTAAATGTGGGGTCCCTGAGTGGCTCAGTCAGTTAAGCATTCAACTCTTGGTTTCGGTTCAGGTCATGATCTTGCCTAGTGAGTTCAAGTCCCGAGTCAGGCTCTGCACTGGAGATGTGGAGCCTGCTTGGGATTCTCTCTCTCTCTCTCTCTCTCTCTCTCTCTCTCTCACTCTGCCCTTCCCCCACTTGCACTGTCTCTGTCTCTCTCAAAGTAAATTAACCTAAAAAAAATTAAAAATTAATTTTTAATGTTTTATTTATTTTTGAGAGAGAGAGAGAGAGAGAGAGAGAGAGAGCAAGTGGGGGAGGGGCAGAGAAGAGACAGAGGGAGACACAGAATTTGAAGCAGGCTTAAGGCTACTTGCTGTCAGCACAAAGCCTGACTCGGGGCTTGAACCCATGAATGGTGAGATCATGACCTGAGCCAAAGTTGGGCGCTTGTCCTACTGAGCCACCCAGGTGCCCCAAATTTGATGCAATTCTTTTTTAAAAATTTTTTTAATGTTTTTATTTATTTTTGAGACAGAGAGAGACAGAGCATGAGCGGGGGAGGGGCAGAGAGAGAGGGAGACACAGAATCGGAAGCAGGCTCCAGGCTCTGAGCTGTCAGCACAGAGCCTGACGTGGGGCTTGAACTCACAGACTGTGAGATCATGACCTGAGCTGAAGTCGGATGCCTAACCGACTGAGCCACCCAGGTGCCCCAAATTTGATGCCATTCTTGATACTATTGAAGACAATGCTGATTTGTCTTCCGAGTAAAGTATATTGCATATAGTTATATTTATTGGCGCCTGGGTGGCTCAGTCGGTTGAGCATATAGTTATATTTAATATATTAAACACTTCCCAGCTCATTACCACTAGGGGAGGCTCTAAAACAGGGTCTACTACTACTACTACTAATGGTGATTAGTACCTTTCACAGTTTCTAAGCCTCTTCTCATGGTTCTTGTTTGAACCTCACAACCAACCTCATTTTCCTGAGGAAATTGTAGCTTTTGCTACATTCTAAAAACCACACTACTGGGGTGCCTAGGTGGCTCAGTCAGTCAAGTGTTTGACTCTTGATTTCGGCTCAGTTCATGATCTCACGGTTTATGAAATCAAGCCCTGCGTTGGGCTCCATGCTGACAATGCCAGGCCTTCTTGGGATTCTCTCTCTCTCCCGCTCTCTCCCCCTCCCCCACTTGTACTCTCTGTTTCTCTCTTTCAAAAATAAATAAACAGTAAAAAAATAAATAAATAAGTCTTGGGTGATGTATTGTACACCATGTTGACTATGGTTAATAATACTGCATTGTATATTTGGAAGTTGCTAAGAGAGCAGATCTTAAAAGTTCTCATCACAAGAAAAATATCTGTAACAATGTGTAGGTGACAGATGTTAACAAGACTTATTATGGTAATTATTTCACAATATTCCGATATATACATATATCAAATTATCAAGTTGTATACCTGAAACTAATATAACATTATATGTCAATGATACCTCAATGAAAAAGAAAGAATAAATGAAGAAACAAAAAAACACTTGATCACTCATGCTTCATAAGATCAACTCACAAATTACTAAAATACAAACTATTACATCTCTAAATAACTTATTTAAAATATAACAAGACTTTCAAAGATATTTAATAATATTATAAGAACTTAAATGAGGGGGCACCTGGGTGGCTCAGTCGGTTAATCGTCCGACTTTGGCTCAGGTCATGATCTCATGGTTCACATGCTTGAGCCCCGCATCAGGCTCTGTGCTGACAGCTCGGAGCCTGGAGCCTGCTTCGGATTCTGTCTCCCTCTCTCTCTCTGCCCCTCCCCCACTCATGCTCATTTTCTCTCTCTCAAAAATAAATGTTAAAAAATATTTTTTTAATAAAAACAAAACTTAAATGAGTGTCTCCTCTTTTCCACTCTGTAGGGTCAATGACCACCTATTTTTTTTCACTTTTGGCTTCAGCTTTTTACTCAATGTCTAGTATTAACATTGGAGCTCAATAAATGTTTTTTTTAATGAATCATAAAGTTCATAATCATTCCTATAGCCAAGTAAGTTTTGGTACTAGTGCCTCAAAGGAAGAGTCAGAAACCCAAAGGAGAAAACTAAGATAAGTAATATTCTCTTCTATCTTTCCCAATTCCTAATGCTGGGAAGCATGGTATTTACTCATTCACAATAATTACCCCATACTTGAGAGATAATGGATCAGAACGATCTGCTTTCTGCTTACCTTGTGGGTTTCTGAAGAGGCACTGGCTCAGCTCAAAGACATGTCGAAGTCCCCTGAGCAAAATCAAGGTATGCTGTGATTATTAGGCCAGCCCCTGAAGAATCAAGAAATGGACAGAAATCCAGGTGATAATGTTTTCTCGGAAACATCTTTCCCACTTACACCTCTTTTATGGAGCCCTCAGACATTTCTACCTAATTTTATTGGTTCAAATAATATCAAATATGTTTGATTTAAAACTTTATTGGGGCCTATTTTTTAGTTTTAAAGTTTATTTATTTATTTTGAGAGCGAGAGAGAGAGAGAGAGAAAGAGAGAGAGAGAGAATTAATGGGGGAGGAGCAGAGAGAGAGGGAGAGAGACAGAATCCCAAGCAAGCTTCACACTTTTATCATGGAGCTTGATGTGGCACTCAAACTCATGGACCTGTGAGATTAGGACCTGAGATGAAATCAAGAGTCAGATGCCTAAATGACTGAGCCACCCAGGCACCCTGGGACCTATTTTTTAAATCTCCTTTATCACTAATATTAATTCTACCTTGAAATCTTCACTTATTTTCATATTTGAATATTTCTCTCTGTTTCTATAGAAACTGGTACATGATATTTTTTACTTTACACATCTTGCATCATAATAGTTGTTTGTGCATTTGTATTATCTCACCTATTTGGTGATAAGCTTTTAAAGTATATTAAAAAGTATATTTTTATATTTTAAGTATATTAAAGTATATTTCATAAAATATAAAATAAAATAAAAAGTATATTTTAAGTACATTAAAAAGTATATTAAAAAGTAAATATATTTTACTTAGTCTTCAATTGATCATTTCATCGATACTACAAAGTATCCACTATATACATAATATAATACAGAGTGCCTGGCTGTCTTAGTTGGTAGAGCATGTGACTCTTGATCTTGAGGTCTGGAGTTCAGGCCCTATGTCAAATGCAGAAATTACTTAAAAAGAAAAGAAAAGAAAAAAAAAGCAACCAAGTACATAATGATGCATAAATGGGTATGAACATGGAGAAGAAATATACAATTCCTGACCGCATAGAACTCGGGGAATATATCACTTATCATTCATACAGAAGGCATTCACATGAGAAAACTGTTTTTTTTGTGTGGTAGGTGAGATTTTGAAATATAGCATCTCTTGCAATTATAATTAAAATATAAGCTGGTTAAGGGTACCTGGCTGGCTCAGTCGGTACAGCATGCGACACTTGATCTCATGGTCCTCAGTTCAAGCCCTGCATTGGGAATAGAGATTATTTTAAAATATGTGTGTGTGTGTGTGTGTGTGTGTGTGTGTGTGTGTGTGTGTATTAGTTAGACTGCAAATCCACTAAATAGTTAAATTAATACATCACTTAAATTTATGATGGTAGTAGTAAAGAAAAGAAATAAAGTAGATAATTAAAATTGCAATTAATTTACCATATTCTTATGAAAGAAAAATCACCATGAAGATTAAATATCACCTGCAGGTAACTGGTGAAATTCCAAGTAGCCAAAACCCTGTTCTAGGAAGCACATGACTTTCTGGAAGAGGATATTCTCCCTTGAACTTTGTGGGTTTAAGTCAGGTGCTGATTCAGAAATGATACATTTAACCAAGAAAAAAATTTTTTGCAATTTTTAAAAATATTTATTTTTGAGAGAGACAGAGTGTGAGCAGGGGCAGGGGAGGGGCAGAGAGAGAGGGAGACACAGAACTCCAAACAAGCTCCAGACTCCATGCTGTCAGCACAGAGCCCTATGTGGGGCTCAAACTCATGAACTGTAAGATCATGACCTGAGCCTAATTCCGATGGTTAAGCGATTGAGCCACGCAGGTGCCCTTCAAGAAAAAAATTTTCTAAGAATGTATAATTTAAACAGATTATTAAAAGCAACCAAATAAGACTAAATCAACTTTTATGTAATATAAATTAATTTATTTTTTATTATAATGATAAAACATGATCTTTTTAAAAAAATTGTTAACATTTACTCATTTTTGAGAGAGAGAGAGAGAGAGAGAGACAGAGACAGACAGACAGATATAAGCAGGGGTTGGGCAGAGAGAGAGGGAGACAGAATCTGAAGCAGGCTCCAGGCTCTGAGCTGTCAGCAAGAGCCCAATATGGGGCTTGAACTCAAAAACCATGAGATCATGACATGAGCCAAAGTCAGATGCTTAACCAACTGAGCCACCCAGGTGCCTCAACATGATCCTTATCTAAGGCTTTTATTACTTAATTTATAATAATACAATATAATATACAGCTAAAATTATTTATAAAAATGTGGCATTCTTAAGCAAATTTATATATGCATATTGGTCTCTGATATAGTTTTGAAGGAATAGTTAAATAAGGATTATGAAATAATTCCATTAGTTAAATATGGATCCTAAATTATTCTGCTAATTTTTCTAGACACCATCATCACATTTTCCCTGTGTATTATAGCAAAAAGAAGAAGTTATATCATGCTAAAAATTAATCAGCTGCTCTAGCCACTAAAATACAATTTTGTATTTTGGTAATAGAAGGCAGAAATTTTTAAACATTTCATTAAAAAAAATTTTTTTAAGTTTATGTATTTTGAGAGAGACAGAATGAGCTGAGGAGGGGCAGAGAGACAGGGAGAGAGAGTCCCAAGCAGGCTCTGCACTGACAGTGCAGAGCCTGATGTGGGGTTGGAACCCACAAAACTGAATTCATGACCTGAGCCAAAACTGAGAGTTGGATGCTTAACGGACTGAGCCACCCAGGCACCTCTAAACATTTTAAAAATGGGAATGAGATGAAGACGGTGGGGGGGAGGGCAGAATTCTAAGATATTCCCTAGAATATCTGCCCTTCTGTATCTATCATCCTTTCTCCCAGGTATGGGCGGGGCCTATGAATACGTAGGATAGCTCCTCCCTTGATTAACTCACATTGCATAAACCTGTTTTAAAATTTTTTAAAAGTTTACTTATTTTTGAAAAAGAGAGAGCATGAGCAGGAGGGGCAGAGAGAGAGAGGGAGAGACAGAGACAGAGACAGAGAGAATCCCAAGCAGTATCTGTGCTGCCAGCACAGAGCCGGAAGGGGAGATTGATCTCACAAAACATGAGATCCTGACCTGAGCAGAAATCAAGAATTGGACGCTTAACCTCCTGAGCCACCCAGACGCCCCTCTATAAACCCATTTTAGCTCACTGGAGTGATTCTCCTGCTGGCTTCTGAGAGGTAACCTGGCCACCTTGTGAGCTGGCCACCTGACAAGGAACTGCAGGGGCCTCTAGGAACAGAGTGGATCCCAGCTGTCATCAGCAAGAAAGGTGGCTCCTCAGTCCTACAACTGCCAAACTGAATTCTGTCAACAATCAGTGAGCCTGAAATAGAACCCCAAGCCTCAGATGAGACCAACCCCCCAGAGTACACCTTGACTGCAGACTGTGAGACCCTGAGTAGCAGATTCAGTTAAAACCTCCGTAACCATGGAAACTGCAATAATAAACGTATGCTGTTTAGAGCTACCAAGTGTGTGGTTCATGGTAACTTTACGCAACATCAGAAACTTATACAGATGGAAGAAGTATTTTTGATATGATTTAATAAGACATGTGCTAACTATGGTATTTGATAATCCACAACACAGAATCGAAAATAAGTTACATAAGGGGCACCTGAGTGGCTTAGCTGGTTGAGCGTCCAACTTCAGATTTCTCAGTTCGTGAGTTCAAGCACCACATCCAGCTTGCTGCTGTCAGCACAGAGCCTGCTTCGGATCCTCTGTTCTCTTCTCTCTGCCCCTGCCCCACTTGTGTGTGCTCTCTCTCTCAAAAATAAACCCTAAAAGAAAATTTAAAATAAGTTACGTAAAATGTTTATCTATAGGTTTTATACAGTGTCAAAAACTCAAAAAATTTGGTTCTCCTGGCTGGCTCAGTCAGTAGAGCATGTGACTCTTGATCTCCCGGCCATGAGTTCCAGCCCCACATTTGGTGGAGTGTTTATTTAAAAAAAAAAAAAAAAAAAAAAAAGGCATTCTAAGGAAAATTTCTAGTTATATTTAAAAGAATCAGCCTCACTAACCTGCATTACTTCAGCTACTCAACTGTATTTTCTTTCCAGCTAATGACACATCCTGGGGATTAGTGCTGTAATAGATGAAAGAGAATTTTTAAAACTTAAATTCATACTAAAGCTATTTTAAACCTTTCAGTATTTCTAACTGAAGTTCTCTTTGCTTTTCTCAGATTTTCCTTCATGAAAAGACATTCTTGGACAATAGCTGAAGGATGAAAGAAATTAGGTTAAACACGAATTACCATTGCTCCCATTGTCCACACTGATTTCAGAACATCCCAAGGCCAGTATACCCCATTTATAAATCAGTGATCCACCCTTAACAGAAATATGTTTAAGTCTGGAAAAGGCAGGAAGCTAAGGAGGGCTTATGGCATCTTGATAAAACATTAAATTGGTCCATTTCCAACTACTGTCCATTTGTATGGCATCTTAGAAGTTGTCACACTCGGGACATTGTTACACTGCAGTAGTATTGCAGACCAAGGTGGGCATGACTTTTCTTTGTAAGTATGAAAGCTGTCATGAAAAGGAAATGGAGAAGGATAGCCTGAATCAGGCTACCAAAAGGTATAGGTGAGGGTATGGGCATATAATTTTCTTAAATTATATATACCTACATATTCCCTGTCAAGTCTTCCAGTACTCCAGTTTGAAGACCTCAGCCCTAGAATATGAGTTAATCCTGGTCAATGACTGTATCTCATGATCTTTATTCTTCTCTTCCTCCCTTTTCTTAACACCGGGTGAGGCAGGTAATAGAAAAGTAGATAATGGCCTCTCAATGGGCTCCAGAGACTCTGGTCTGCCAGAAATGGTGTCCCTCTGCCTGGAGAGGGCAGGATAACCCGTCAGATTGTTGCTTCATAATTCTCCAGTATATTTATTTCCCAGAGGCCATCTTTTAACCACCACATTACTTCAGAAATTACCATGTGAAATGAACCATTCTCTAAGCACTATAAATCCAACACAGATTTATTGAACACCTACCTCATGTAAACGTTCTGTACTTGGGGGAAGGGTATGCTGATACGAGAAGCAGGTTCCTGAGTTTTGGGAATTCACAGTTCAGATGGGGAAATGGACTCATGTACAGAAAATTCAAACATAGGATTATGTATTTTGTTTTAAACAACATCTGTGCTCCTGCTCACGTCAATTCAAACATCACATTTTTCAAGACTAATTTGGATAAAGGTCAGTGGTGAAATGTTTTTTGTTTAGCAGCTAAAGTATCAACAATATTTGCAATGGACTCAGCTCCCCAGCTCTGAAATCATGCTAGTCTTGAATTTTTTACTTAGGAAGTTTGCATTATATCCATATTTACATATTCAAAAGAACATTTAATCACAGGATTTCACCATTTTATAATACAAATCCTCAAACAGTGCATTTGCACGGTCCAAGGAACAAAGGTACTGGGTGTACTGGGTGCCTCAGTTGCTTAAGTGGCTGACTCTTGATCTTGACTCAGGTAGTGATCTCACGCTTCTTGAGTTCAAGCCCCATGTTGGGCTCTGTGCTGACTGCAAGGAGCCTGCTTGGGATTTTCTCTCTCTCTCTCTCTCTCTCTCTCTCTCTCTCTCTCTGCCTTTCCCCTGCACTCTCTGTCTCTCAAAATAAATAAATACACTTAAAAAAAAAACAGTACCGTACATAGTTGGATGTGTTTTACAGAGAGCACTTTATTCTGTAAATTAAATATCGGGACTTGGAAATGTTTTAACCTGGCACTTGGTAGGTGCCCAACAAATGAGTATTGTGATGAACTAAGTTTCTGGGGACACTATACAGATATGATGGAAATGAAGAAATTTCATAAATCCTGAACAAGTTGAGGGAGACTTTTTGAGGGGAATGTGGGGGGCAAACATTAATGTGCCTTCAAATAAACCACAACAGGACAGAGGAGGTAGTTTTGCTTTGCCTGAGGCTTCAAGGTAATTGGTCTGTACCGACCCCATTGAACTGGGATTTGCAGTTCCCCTATTCTCCCATCTAGCTTTCTGGGCAAAGAGGAGGGAGGAAGGGTTTGTTCTCTCATTAATTCCTTCCCTCTTAGGCCAAAGACAGCTGGATATGGGAGACAAAAAAAACCTTCAACTTAGCAAGCTGGAAGAGGTCAATCAGAAAACACACTCAAAAGCAAACTTAGTGCATTGCCAAGGGGAATGGGGCACTGAACCCCCAGCAGATTATATCCAGAGAGGGAGATGTAATCTGGGCCTCAGAGCCCCAAAAGTGGGGATAGGGCACTGGAGAGCGGTTTGATTCCAGGTCAGCACTAAAACAGTTTGAGACTTGGGATTGGGAAGGTATCAAAATCTAAATCTTAAAGTTTTCTTTAAATAATCCAATAGAAGGCAATGGCAGTTTCTAGGGCCCTTATTATGCAAAAATGCTCAGTCAATCTTTGATGGGAGTCGTTTTAAAGATAGAAGAAAGAAATCCAGGTGGAATTGCCCAGGCATTTGTTTCCAACCTTGGCTACTTTCTGGCCTTGGACTGCTTAAAAATTTCAATGCTGAGGCTGGACCCCAGACTGATTACATTGACATATCCGGGTGGGGTGGGGGTGGGGGGTTCCAGGCAGTAATAGTTTTAAAGCTGCCCAGCTGATTCTAGTATCCTGTGAAGCTCCACTGATGGGCACTTTTGTAGAGAACTGGGAAGCCCAAGTCTTAACTTCCAGGCAGACACTCAATGAATTTAACATATTCTATTTATAAGTCAAAACGTTGGATTTAGTCTGCAGTAAAAACTCGAGAGTAGATGTAGTGTTAGGCATAATTGATAATTGGAGCATACATTCCACAGGAACTATGTAGAAGGTATTTCTTCATATTTACTAGTTGACTCCCTCCCCCCACCCCCTTCCTTTTAGAGCAAAGTAGTTTTAAATGAACTAAATGGTTCTTTGAGGCCTGAGAGAGTCTAACTTATTAATCTTTCTGGGCCTTGGGTTAAAAAAAAAAAGTCTATGGGGTGCCTGGGTGGCTCATAGGTTAAGGTTAAGCACCCAACTCTTGGTTTTGGCTCTGGTCATGATCTCGCAGTTTGTGGGTCCAAGCCCTGCACTGGGCTCCTCCACATGGAACCTGCTTGGGATTCTCTCTCTGCCCCTCCCCTGGTTTGTCCCTCTCTCTCAAAATAAATAAACATTTAAAGAAAGTCTATAACCTCAATTTTATGTAGTTTGAACCTGATACTGATAGACTATGCAGTTAGTTAGATATGAAGAAGAAGAAATGCTATCCGACAGGTAAAAGGGCAGAAACCAAGTTCCAAAAGATGCATGCAGTCTTCCCTAGGATCACGACTCTACAGTAACCTATAGCTTCATTATGATATATTTACATTGTGGTTTTTACCCCCTACACCCTGGGGGCGGGGGGGGGGGCGGGGGCGGGGAGAAGTTGCCTTGACACTTCTGACATAGACCACAGAGGGCTCCAAACTGCCCCTCTCAACCAGGAGGAGTCCCTTAGCTGATTGGCTGCAACCTTGGTCAAGAACCACCCTCAGTATGACCCAAAACCTACCTAAACATAAAAATGAGTACCTGGCAGGGTGCCTGGGTGGCTGTCAGGTGCCCGACTTCAGCCAGGTCATGATCCCGTGGTGTGAGGGTTTGAACCCAGCATAAAGATAAATAAACATTTAAGAAAAAAAAAAAAAAAAAAAGGAGTACCTGGCTGGCTCAGTAGGTAAAGCCCTAGACTCTTGATCTTGGGGGCTGTGAGTTCTAGCCCACACTGGGCATAGAGACTGCTTTAAAAGAAATAATAAAAGCTCAGTCGGTTAAGTGCCCAACTGTTGATTTTGGACTCTTAATTTTGACTCAGGTCATGATGTCCAGGTTCGTGAGATCGAGGCCCTCATAGAGCTCTGTGCTGTCAGCCTGCTTGGGATTTTCTCTCTCCTTCTGTCTCTGCCCCTTCCCCATGCACACACACCTATTCCCTCTCTCTCTCTCTCTCAAAATAAATAAATAGACATTTTAAAAGAAATAATAATTAAAAAAAAAGAAAGAAAAACAGTCCTGATCCCTCTTGGGGAATCTGCCACCTTTGGACATGCCCACTTTTCGTCTCCAGAATGTACCTTTGTTTGAATTGCTATTAAACACTTGCTTGTTTAAGAGTTTGGCTCTGAATTCTTTCTTGGCTTGTCAACTCGCCATTGACAAAGCTGCTTCACTAAAGTACCTGTGGCCAGAATGACCTCTATGTTTTTAATCGAGGTAAAAAGTACATACAATAAAATGCACAAATATTAGCTTAACATTTTGATGAGTTTTGATAAATGAATACATCCATATGGCCATCATCACCCCAGGAAGTTTCTTTATGCCCTTCAGTCTCTGACTCTCCCCATTCATCAGGGAACTGCTCTTCTTTTATTACCCTACATCAGTTTTGCCAGTTCTTGCACTTCGCTGAAATGGAATCTCACATCATGAGCTTTATCACAGTGATCTTTTAAAATTTACTTATTTTTAAAGTTTATTTATTTAAGTAATCTCTACTTCTCCCAACGTGGGGCTTGAACTCATGACCCTGAGATCAAGAGTCACATACTCTTCCGACTGAGCCAGCCAGGCATCCCTGCTCTTTAAAAATTTAAGACACAGTGCTCACTTCGGCAGCACATATACTGAAAATTTAAGACACAAATTGGATATTTACTCTTGGAATAAAATCCAGACTCCTCCTTGTGGCCAGCAAGGCCCTGTATCCCTCTCAGTCAGTCCTCCAGCACTGTCTCCCAACTCTACCCTGTGCTCATTATAATGGTGTTCTATCCACAAAGGCCTTCTTTCCCAGCACCTTCCAACTCAGGGTCTTTGCTCAGCTGTATTCCTCTTCACGCCTATTGGCCTTCAGGCATCATCTTAAGTGTTACTTCCTCTCAGAGGTATTCCCTTGTGCCTCAATTCCAAATTAGCTCCCCCTTTGTTCTTTTCATTTCTGTCACTATCACAATTAATAATTATATATCTATATGCGTTTATTCTACTTTAAAATTGTTCATCTCTTTCAGTTTATCCACAAGGGTAGTGGCCATGTCTGTTTTGTTCACCACTGTGTTTCTAGCCCCTAGCCCAGAACATGAAACATATTAGGTGTCCAATAAATGTGTTAAAATAAATGGATGAAATGGTTTAACTGGACTATTGTATTGAAAAATGAGAAAAAAGGGATAGAAAGGAAAGGCAAGAAAGATGTGGGCAAGTAAGGGTAGGATTTCAGTGGAGAACGGCTTCTCCTTTAACTTTGAGTAGTGAGAGTGAGGAGCAAGTGTTATATACAACAATGGAAAGAACATTTGGGAAGAAGTCAGATCATCTGGCTCAATGACTTCTCTGGACTGTTTTCCTCATTTATATAATGCATGAGCTGGATTAGAATATTTCATCAGTACTACCTCACCCCCATGTAGCATTTGGAAATAGTAAGTGGGAATTTTCCATAGTCACAATAATTGGAGACCACTATTGGCATTTATTAATTTGGAGCACCAGAATGTTAAATATCCTACAATGCATGAGACAGTCTTAACCTTGTGTCATCCAAAGTACCAGTGCTGGGGCACCTGGGTGGTTTAGTCAGTTGAACTTCCAATTTCGGCTCAGGTCATGATGTCATAGTTTGTGAGTTCGAGCCCCACATTGGGGCTCGCTGCCACCAGCTGGCTTAGGATCCTCTGTCCACCGCCCTCTCTCTCTCTTTCATAGACAAATAAACATTTTTAAAAAATTCAAAATACCAGTGCTGAGAAATACTATTACAGTAGGCATAGCCTGTGGTTCCGCATTTTGTGATACTTCTTAGGTGATCTTCCACGCGAACGCTTATTGCATTTAAATCACCTTATTTAGTAAATTATCTATTATAAGTCTAACTGCTTGATTTAGTCTGTCGTAAGAACTCAAGGACAGACATATCAGCATGATTCATATTTGAGGTATATACTCCACAGGAACTATGTAGAAGTTATCCTATTTCTTCATTAGTTAGCTTCTTCCACTTCCTTTTTTTGGGTAAGCACTTCTCTAAGAAATTCAAGATCTTGATCCTATTTCGTTCTTCCTTAGTTGATGTGTAGGTAGAAGTGGGTTTAAATTTGGGAAACTGTTATGGACTGATGCTTGTGCCCTCTCCCCCCAAATTCACACATTGGAGCCCTAATGCCCAACTGCAATGAGATTTGGAGGTAGGGTATTTGGGAGGTAATTAGGTTTAGATGAGGTCATGAGGGTGAAGCCCCCATGATGGGATTAGTATCTCCAAGGAAGACTAAGAGAAAGAGACTAGAGCTCCTTCTCTCTGCCACATGAGGACTGTGAGCAGGTGGCCATTTGCAGACAGAAAAAAGTTCCTCACCAAGGAACCAAATTGGCCGTCACTTTGATCTTAGACTTCTTAGCCTCCAGAACTGAGAAAAGACTCCTGTTGTTTAAGCCACCCAGTGTATGGTATTTTATTATGGCAGCCTGAGCTAATACACAAACTAAGGCTCAAAGAAAAGAAACATTAAAATTACACAGAGAGTCCTGCTGTGGCAAGGTTGATATTTTCAGTGTTGTGTTTCCCAGCCTAATGTTTTACCCACCAGAAATGACTCAGTAGTTAAGGAGACTATTTGCTAAATGTAGTATCATCTTCACAATCCTAAGGTCCTTGGCTGCTCTAAAATTGTATGTTGCTATAAAAATACACGGTGGAAACAACAGAAATGTTCATCAATGGCAAGTGGATTAAAAAATGTATATCCACATGACAGAATATTATTTGACCATAAAAAGGAATGAATCACTATACATGCTGAATTCATAGATGAATCTTAAAAACATTATGCTAAGTGAAAGCAGCTAGTCATAAAAAAACACATATGATTCTATTTATATGCAATATCCAGAAAAGGCAAATATGTAGAGACAGAAAGGAGATTAGTGGTTTCTTAGGACCTGGGGCAACAGGGGGGAAAGGGACTAATATCTAAAGGATACAGGTTTTGGGGCACCTGGCTGGCTTAGTCGGTGGGACATGTGACTCTCTTGATCTCAGGGTCATGAATTCACACCCCTCACTGGGCATAGAACTCACTTAAAAACAAAAACAAAAGGATGCAGGTTTCTATTTGAGGTGATGCAAATATTCTAAAATGGACTATGGTAGGGCTCCTGGGTGGCTCAGTTGGTTAAGTGTCTGACTTCAGCTCAGGTCATGATCTCATGGTTCGTGAGTTCAAACCCCATGTTGGACTCTGCACTGACAGCTCAGAGCCTGGAGCCTGCTTTGGAGTCTGTGTCTCCCTCTCTCTCTGCTCCTCCCCTGCTTGTGCTCTCTCTCTCAAAAATAAAATAAACATTAAAAAAAATTTGTTTTAAATGGATTATGGTGATGGTTGTGAATATACTAAATAGACTTTAAGTGGGTGAATTATATGGCATGTGAAATGTGTATCAATAAAACTATTTTTAAAATATGAAAAGGTGTTCAACTTCATTCATGATTAAAGAAATGAGAATCAAAACAATGAGCAACCATTTTTCATTCATCAGATTGGATGAAATAATATTTTCAAGTCAATAATACTTATGATGGGAAAGAGTGTGGGGAAGTTAGTGCTCTTGTACACTGTTGGTGGGGATAAAAATTGAGGCAATCTTCTCAGAGGGAAGTTTGGTAAGATCGCTCATAATTCAATATACGCACACCTTTTTATTCAGTCATCCCACTTCCAGGAATTTATTCTACTGTACATTTATTGAGCATGAAAATAATTATTGCAACAATGATTACAATTGAAAACAGTGATTAAAAATTGAAAACAACTAAACGTCCATTAATAGAGAATTGAGTAAAATAAATTATAAATCCATATATAAATTCTGGGTTTGTGCTTGGTTAAACAAATGAAGTATAGAAACAGTATACGTAACCTGCCACTCTTTTGTGTAAAAAAGGAAGAAAATAATAAGTATATGTGTATTTGCATAAGGAAGGATACACAATAAATGAATATAAATGATTATCTGGTTGAGTGGGAACTAGGTAGATGGTAGAAGTAAATGCAAGACTTTCCATTGAATACCCTTTTATATTGTTTTATTTTTGAGTCATGTGAATATCTAAAAAAATTAAATACAGAATATAACTGAAATAATAAAGCTTATCCGCAAAAAGTAAAATACAACCTGTACAAGATATATTAAGTGAAAAAACAAGTTGCAGAATAGTATGTACAACACTTTTTCATTTATTCAGTTAACAGATACCTTTTGAGTCCCTAATTTATGTTCTAGAATCTAGGGATATGAAGTAAACAAGGCAGCTATGGCTCTGGCTGTCATAAAGATTACATTTTAGTAGTGCATAAGTATGCAAGTACATAAATAAACAAAGGTAACAGAGACTGACTTCGGTAGGGAATATTTGATGGATGTCACAAAAAGCCTGAGAATTGACAAATAAGCTGACACCCGAATGAGAAAAATGTGGGAAAAGAGTGGTCCAGGAAAATAATATAGTCAGTGCAAAGGTCCTAAAGCTGAAACAAGTTGGCAAGTTTGAAGACCTGGAATACAGTCTGCATAACAGGGGGAAGGTGGTAGGAGATAAAGTCACAGTGGTAGTCAGAAGATAGATCACAGTTTTAAATAAAAGAATAATACATATGTTTGGGGCACCTGGGTGGTTCAATCAGTTAAATGTCTGACTCTTGGCTTCAGCTCAGGTCATGATCTCACAGTGTGTGAGTTTGAGCCCCGCATCAGGCTCTGTGCTGACAGCATGGAGCATGCTTGGGATTCTCTCTCTCCCTCTCTCTCTGATCCTCCCCCATTTGTGTGCTTTCTCTCTCTCTCTCAAAATAAATAAATAAACTTAAAAAAAAAAGAATAATACATATATTCATATAGAAATTGAAAATATTTGGAAGGACACACAAACATCTTAACATTATAGAGGCGCCTGGATGGCTTGGTCAGTTAAGCGTCAGACTTTAGCTCATGATTACACGGTCTGAGAGTTTGAGCCCTGTGTTGGGGTCTGTGCTGACAGCTCAGAGCCTGGAGCTGCTTTGGATTCTCTGTGTCTCCCTCTCTCTCTCTCTGCCCCTCCCCTGCTGACGCTCTTTCTCTCTCAAAAATAAATAAACATTAGGAAAAAAAAAGGAATCAACATTATTAAGTGGCTATTTTGTTGGTGGGTATTGGGAATAATGGTCAATAGTACTCTTTAAATTTTATATCTTTCAGAGGAGCCTTGATTTTTAAAAGTATTTAAAAATGCATAAATAAGAAATATGCTTCAAAAAAAGTGTTTCTTAAAATGCAGAATGTTGAGTAAGAATCTAGTATGCAGTAGGAATCTAACACAGTGAAGCTTGATGATTCCTTTGGTTCTAGTCCCTCTAGTGGCAATCACGAGGTAGTGCTGGTGGCTGTTTCACAGCAGGAGAGCTAAAGAAAACTTTAATGAAACTGACTTACTCAGAAGATTGAATTCTTGATATTGCATAATTCTTGCTAAATGGTGGGTGGAGAAAACCCCAAAATCGCTACAGTTATTTTTACAATCACCGCCTGTACATCATGAAGCAGGGGCCAGCAAAATCATCAGATTTTAAAATTAAAACATGAGGAAAAATGCTACGGTTCAGTTGTCTTGCAACTGCATGGCTTAAATATCCAGGGTCCTGGTCACCATCTCTTCTGAGTCTTTTCTCGGGCCTATACTGTTCTGTCTTCTCTCCACCTGGATAAATTATGTCTCTCTCCCTTCTTGGTCAGCTCACTGCTTCTACATAGCTTCTCCAACAATTCACTTTGTCTCCCCCGCGCCATTTTTTTTTAAAGTTTATTTATTTATTTTGAGATAGAGAGAACCATCGTGGAAGGGGCAGAGAGAGAGGGGGACAGAGGATCCGAAGTGGGCTCTGCATTGATAGCAGCAAGCCCCATGCAGGGCTGGAACTCATGAACCTGAGTTCATGACCTGAGCCGGTTATATAGAAATTGAGCCAACTGAGCCACCCAGGCACCCCTCTTTAAAAAAAAAAAAAAAAAAAAAAAAAAGCTTATTTATCTATTTTGAGAGAGCATGAGAGAGGGAGAGAGAAAATCCCAAGCAGTTACTACACCATCACTGCAGAGCCTGATTCAGGGCTCGAGCTTATGAACCCTAAGATCATGAGCCAAAATCAAGAGTCGGATGCTTAACCAACTAAGTCACCCAGGTGCCCCTAGTTACTCTCCTTTTTGACAAATCCTTTAATAATTCCTTGAGAGTAAAGGCACTAAGGTTAGAGGGGTAAGAACTGCTGAGTGTGAGTGTCAGAGTTTGAAAGGATCTCAAGTCTTTTGCTATTCCAAGTGTGATCCCTAGATCAGCGTCCTGCTTGGGATTCTCTCTCTCCCTCTTTCTCTCTGCCCCTCCCCTTCTCGTGCTCTCTCTCAAAATAAGTAAACTTAAAAAAAAATCTGTTACGGGCACTTGGATGGCTCAGTTGGTTAAGCATCTGACCTCACTCAGGTCAGGATCTCACGGTTCATGGGTTTGAGTCCCACATCGGGCTCTGTGCTGACAGCCAAGCCTGGAGCCTGCTTCGGATTCTGTGTCTCATTCTCTCTCTATCCCTCCCCTGCTCATGCTCTGTCTCTCTCAAAAATAAACATTAAAAAAATTGTTTTTAATCTGTTATGCTAATAGATGCAAACCAATAATTTAGTGACTTGTTTACTCACAGATGGCATATTAACCACTTTTTTAATGATCATTAAAATGAGTAATTTTTAAAAATTGGGGCTCCTGTGTGGCTCAGTCGGTTAAACGTCTGACTTCAGCTCAGGTCATGATATCACGGTCCGTGAGTTCGAGCCCTGCGTCGGGCTCTGTGTTGAGAGCTCAGAGCCTGGAGCCTGCTTCAGATTCTGTGTCTCCCTCTCTCTCTGACACTCCCCCATTCATGCTCTGTCTCTCTCTGTCTCAAAAATAAATAAACATTAAAAAAAATTTTTTTTAATTGAAAATACACACTTAGTAAAAATTCCAAAGGTATGAAAGTATATAGTAAAGTTAACCCACCATGCCTGTAATTGGGCCACCTAGTCCTCCTCTCTGAAGGAAAGTACTCTTACTTGTATATCTTTCTAGAGGCATTACTAGCATAGTTTAAATAGTTTTTATTTTTAATTTTGCCTCAAGATAGGAATTTTTAGTAATGCCCCTTTCCTTTTTCTTTTTAATTTATTTTGAGAGAGAGACAGAGAGAGAGAGAGAGAGAGAGAGAGAGAGAGAGACAGAGAGAGAGAGCACAAGCATGGAAGGGGTAGAGAGACAGGGAGAGAAAGAGAATCCCAAGCAGTCTCTGTGCCATCACTGCAGAGCCTGATGCGGGGCTTGATCTTACGAACCCTGAGATCATGAGCCGAAATCAAGAGTCCAACACCCAACCAACTGAGCCACCCAGGTGCCGCTAGTCACTCTCCTTTTTGACAGATCCTTTAATAATTTCTTGAGAGTAGAGGCACTAAGGTTAGAGGGGAAAGAACTACTGAGTGTGAGGGTCAGAGCATGAAAGGATCTCAAGTCCTTTGCTATTCTGAGCGTGATCCCTGGATCAACAGGGACTTCATCTGGGTCATGGTCAAAAATGCACAATCTCAGACTTCACCCAGATATCCTGAAACAGCAGTTGGCCTTTAACCAGATCACCAGATCATTTGTATGAGCCTTTAAGGTTGAGAATCATTGCTCAAGGAAGTCAAGGAAGTATGGCTCAACAAGGAGCCAGTGGAGAGCTGATGCTAGAAATCAGGTCTCCTAACAGCCTTGTCACGTGCATTTTCCAATAGGCCAAAATTCTGGCCAGGTAATTTGATGTAGTGTTTTATGTATTTTCTTCACAATCGGCTCAAGAGTCAGACACAGCAGCAATCAAAGCAGCTTTACCACTAGCATATAGTAGGAGCCCCATAATGGTGGTTTTTATATTTTCTGTTCTTACTATTATTTTTCTAAATTAATAAAAACTTTACTTTTTAGAATTTTAGCTTCACAGCAAAATTGAGTAGTTTCCACATACCCTCTTTCCACACACACAAACTCGCCACCACCATCCATATCCCTACACACCATTTTAACAACGGGATCACTGATTATAACTTCAAAGCAACGTTTCAACAGCCTTTTTAAGGACTCTTTCACAAATTCTATTCGATGTCTGACTTAACAAAAATACTCTGTTTTAACATATCCTGTACTTGTCTCAAAATGCTATTTTGTTCTCACAGCCAGGGAAGGATTTTATTAGGTTGTTTTACAAATTGGTGACGCTGACATATTTGGAGTCTAAGGTCCTGGCAGGCTCCGTTTATTTCTGCTGGATCGCATGCTGGAATGGAGCAGTAGATTCTGAGAAGCAGGAGTTGAAAGCTAGGAGCTAAGTCGAATCGAGGCCTTTTTATCACAGTGCACAAATGGTGTCCAGGATCCCAGCCTAAGCAGGGGGATGGGGGCCTGCGTTGTGGGAAATCAGGACGAAGGGTTGCAAGCAGTTTCTGGAACTTGGGTTTAGTGCCTTGAAAGCTCGAGTTCCAGAAAACCGCAAGGAAAAAGTGCCAATTTTGTTTAGCAGGACAGAAATTTGGCGCGAGAGTGTAAGGAAAAGCGAGAGGCAGGAGAGCGGCCAGTCTGAGGACAACTCTAGGGGCTGCCCAGAGCTCACCTATAGGCTGCCCAATTTCTTTTTCCTTTCTTTTTAAAAATTTATTTATTTATTTATTTATTTTGAGAGAGAGAGAGAGAGAGAGAGAAAGAGAGAGAAAGAGAGAGCGAGCAAGAAGGGCAGGGGCAGAGACAGAGGGAGAGAGAAAGAATCCCAAGCAGGTTCCGCACTGTCAGCTCAGAGCCCAAAGCCGGGCTGCAACCCACCACAGCAAAAACCAAGAGCCAGACGCTCAACCGACTGAGCCACTAAGGCACCCCATAGACTGCCTAATTTTTATTCTCGCTCAGCGCTTCTGAGGCTTGTGGTCTCTTACCTTCCAACTTTTCTCCTTTTTGTCTTGCTGACCTTAGCTGTTTTTTCTTTCCCACTTAAAGACTAGGCATTTGTAAAAAACCCCAACAAGACAGAAGCCACAAGCACTTCCGGAGGGATGGCTCCGAGATGCCGGAAGTAACTGGGACTTCCCAAGATGCCCCTTTCCCTCTAATCCCTCTGTGTCTTGTGGGAGTTGTAGTCCCAGAGTGGGTGAGGCGTCTCAGACTTGAGGAGATTGGGTGTTTCTCTGACCTGGTTGGTCCTGAGGTTGGGCATCTGACTCAGCGAGTCTTGAGGTGTAAAGAACTTTAACTTAGTTAAAAAGTTCTACGTGATTGCTACTATATATTTTGCACTATGCATTTTTAAAGGTTTTATTCAATGGCCATATGTAAATAAAACAAATGGTAGTTGCTCTTTGAAAATATTAAAAAGCATAACGAGAAATCAAAAATGGTGGGATGAATACATTGACCTGGTACAAACCTGGTTCAGAAAAGTATAAACTGAAACTAAAAGCCTCTCTTCTGTATCTGCCCAGCTCCCCTCCCTTAAAAGAAAAGCACCATCTTTTTAAAGAAAAAAATTATAGGTGCAAATGTACACACTATTAAAAAGTACACAAAAGTGATAGTGCTTTAATACTCTTCTCAAACTTCCTTTTTCATTTGATAATCCATGTTAGACATCTTTCCATACTGTACAGAAAGAGCTATCCTACTCTCTTTTTAATGGCTGTACAGTAATTTATTCCACAAACTGCCATCTTCTTCTCCATCTCATTGAGGGACATTTTGGTTGTCTCTGATTTTTTTTCTGCTGCAAAGACTGTTGCAATGATCACCTTGAACATATTTTGGTGTAAATCCGGGTAAATTCAGAGACAAAATTGCCCAGTTAACACGATATAAGCTTTATTATATGTGCTGCCGAAGCGAGCACAACGAGATATAAGCTTTATAAAAGTTAATAAATACTACCAAATTGCCAAATGGTGCCAGTTTACACTCTTATTTAGCAATGTATGAAGGTGTTTACTTCCTTACTTCTGCTTTAGGATTGGGTATTATCCAACTTTAGAAATTCCACTCTCCGAGAGGTGAACAATTTATCTTCCTTTAAATTTCATAGTGATAAGTAAGGTTGCACTCCTATGTGTATCGGCCATCTATATTTCTGAGAGTAGCTGTATTCTCAGCCCGGTTTTCTATTGGATTGTTAACCTTGTTCTTATTGATTTGTCTGCACTTTTTGTAAGTTAGGGAAGTTGGTCTTTTGTCTATTATGGGAATTGTGAAATTGTTCTCCTTGTACATTATTAACCTGATTTTACTTTTGTATTTTTTGTGCTGCACAAATACACTTAATATTTATATACTCATGTTTATTAATTTTCTCGATGGCTTCTGGGTTATTTGATTATATGTAATTTATTTTGGCATAAGGAGGGATGGTTCTAGCTTTATCATTTCTCCAATTATTAGCCAGTTGGTCCCAACATGATTTTTGGTACCTTTATTGGGAGAAAACCCCAATGGGCATTAACAATACACCGTATAGGGGCGCCTGGGTGGTTCAGTCAGTTAAGCATCCAACTCTTGATTTTGGCGTGGGTCATGATTTCATGGTTCGTGGGTGTGAGCTCCACATTGGGTTCTGCACTGACAGTGCGGAGCCTGCTTGAGATTCTCTCTCTCCCCTCTCTCTCTCTGCCCATATCCTGTTTTCTCTCTCCCTCAAAATAAATATATAAACTTGAAAAAATATATATATATACCCTATAATGACATGCTGTGCTAGGTTTGAAGGTTAATTTCGGGGAAAGAGTAGAAATAAATAAGTGGCACTCCAACTTTTCTCAAAACATCTGCTCGCTCTTTCTTTATATATTTATTTATTTGTTCTTTAAAGTTTTTGTGGGAATGCATTTTCTTTTTCTTTTTTTTTAATGTTTATTTATTTTGAGAGAGGGAGAGAGAGAGAGAGAGAGAACATGGACAGGGGAGGGGCAGAGAGAGGAGAGAAAATCCCAGGCAGGCTCTGTTCTGTCAGCGCAGAGCCCCATATAAGGCTCAATCTCACGAACCATGAAATCATGACCTGAACTGAAATCAAGAGTCAGCTGCTTAACCAACTGAGCCACCCAGGTGCCCCCTGGTAACCTTTTATGCCCCCCAAAGTCTGGTAATATATTTTAAAGTAAGTAATGAAAACTTTTCTGAGTTAAAAAAGAGAAAACATTTCTGAAAATGATTTTAAAACCTAAGAATATAAGATATAAGACAAAGTTATTTCCAAAATCATCCTTTAGAAAAAAAGGTAGATTGCCTTATACTTGTAAACTTACAATATATTTTTTCATAATATATGATATAAAACATGTAGATTAAAGTAAATTTTTAAAATTAAATATTGTGAGGGGCATCTGGATGGCTCAGTTGGTTGGGTGTCTGTCTCTGGGTTTCAGCTCAGGTCATGATCTCACGGTTTGTGGGTTTGAGCCCTGCCAGGGGCTCTGTGCTGACAGCTCAGAGCCTGGAGTCTGCTTCAGATTCTGTCTCCCTCTATCTCTCTGTCCCTCCCCTGCTGGTGCACACTTTCTCTCTCTCTCTCTCTCTCATCATTTTAAATAAATAAATAAAAACTTAAAAAAATGTTTAAATGACCACATGGTATACTACTGTATGTGGACATATTTGTATGATTGCTAAGCATTTAATTTTCCTAAAATATGTTCATTGTATAATCATGTTTTGGTAAAAATAACCATCATTATTGCTCTTTGTTCTTGGTTATAATCTTTGGATAAGTTTCTAGGTATGAAATTTCTTAGACAAAGATCATTTAAAATCCTGACTTCTGATATGCCAATTTCCAATTCAGAAAGGATGTACCAATTTCTTCTGCTGCTGGCATATGTTGACTGGGACTCTTTACGAACTTAAATATTCAGAATATGAAAACATGGTGGTTTAGGAGAAAGATTCTTCCAGTTGCATTCGAAAAACTGAAGAGAGTGCTTTACCAAAATTCCTTTCATAATAATCTTTTCTTTTTGTTCTTCAGGACAACATCAAAGCATTGTCCTCACTGTTCTCAGGATCGAGAGTAAAAGAGCAATATTTTTTTTAGTCAAAGTTGTCTAGTGTTTATATAACTTTTTAAAAAAATTGTGGTAAATATTTACATATATAACATAAAATTGGCCATTTTGACTATTTTAAATATACAGTTCAGTGGCATTGGATACATTGGCATAGTTGTGTGACCATCACCATCATCCATGTCTGCAACTTTTGTCATCTCTCCAAATTAAAACTCCATACCCATTAAACAATAACTCTCCATTCATCCCTCTCCTCAGCTCCTGGTAACCTCTACTTTTCTTTCTGTCTCTATGAATTTGACTACTCTAGGTATCTCATATACGTAGAATAATACAGAACGTGTCTTTTTGTGATTGGCTTATTTCACTGAACATAATGTCTTCAAGATTCATCCATGTTGTAGTGTGTGTCAGAAGTTCCTTCCTTCTGGGTGGCTCTGTTGATTAAGTGTCTGACTTTGGCTCAGGTTATGATCTCATGGTTCGTGGGTTCGAGCCCCATAACTGGCTCTGTGCTGACAGCTCAGAGCCTGGAGCCTGCTTTGGATTCTGTGTCTCCCTCTCTCTCTCTCTGCCCCTCCTCTGCTTGCTCTCTCTCTCTCTCTCTCAAAAATAAACAAACATTAAAAAAAAATAAGTTCCTTTCTTTTTAAGACTGAATACAATTCCATTGTATGTGTGTACCACATTTTGTTTATTCCTGTGTCAAACACTTGGTTTGCTTCTACTTTTTGACTATTGTGAATAATGATGCTATGAACATGGGTGTACAAATACCTGTTAAAGTCCTTGCTTTCAGTTAAAAAAAAATTTTTTTTTTCAAGTAGGCTTCATGCCCAGCACAGAGCCCAGTGCTGGATTTGAACTCATGTCCTTGAGATCAAGACCTGAGCTAACACCTGAGCTGAGACCAAGAGTCGGATGCTTAACTAACTGAGCCACCCAGGCTCTCCCACCTTGCTTTCAGTTCTTTTAGGTATATACCCAGAAGTAGAATTGCTGCATCACATGGTAACTCTATGTTTGATTTTTTGACGACTTGTTACCATTTTCGACAGCAACTTCACATCATTTTAAGGCCATTTGCCTGTTCTGGTCTTATTTCTGGTCTGTATTTTGTGATACTCAAGTAGGCCTCCAAATACCCCAAGGGATGTGAAGTTTCCAAAACAAAAATATTTATACTTTATTTTATTTACTTATTTATTTTAGAGAGAGAGAGAGAGTGCAAGCAGGCAAGGGGCAGAGAGAGAGAGAGAGAGAGAGAGAGACAGAGACAGAGAGAGAGAATCCTAAGCAGGTTCTGAGCTGTCAGAGCAGGATGCGAGGCTTCATCTCATGACCTAAGCCAAAATCAGGAGTTGGCCGCTTAATGCACTGAGCCCCCCCAGGCACCCTGGAAGGGAAAGAGTATTAAGCAGATTCCACACTCAGTACCAAACCCGACAAGAGCTCAATTCCATGACCCTGGAATCATGACCTGAGCTGAAATCAGGAGTCAGATGCTCAACTGACTGAGCCACCTAGGCAACTCTATACTTTATTTTAAAATTCCATACAGAAATTTTAGCAAGAGAGGATATATAATGAAGGAATTGTAAAATGGTGCTTCAGTGCTTTATTTCATTTCCAAAATAAACCTTAAAAAAATGTGTTAGGTGAGCTCAGTGAAAATGTTTCTTTTTTCAAGGTGGTAATGTTTAAAGGTTAAGGTGGTTAAAATGTTGTATCTGTGACCACTGACGTTCTTCTCTAAATCCTAGACTGACCTGCATATCCTAGGACCACAGTGAGCTGAAACACAGACTCCCTGAACTCACCCTAGGCTAGATACCTCCTGAGTCTGGACAGCCAGCTCAGGAATGATAGCACAGTGAATCAAACGTGGTCATCATACAGTTCTACTTCTCACTGTCCTGTTTTATTTCCTTCATAGTATAGATCACTGTTAATTTTTTTTAATGTTTATTTATTTTTGAGAGAGTGAGAGACATAGCGTGAGCAGGGGAGGGGCAAGGAGAGAGGGAGGCACAGAATCCAAGGCAGGCTCCAGGCTCTGAGCTGTGAGCACAGAGCCTGACCTGGGGCTCAAACCCATGAAATGTGACATCACTCCTGAGCTGAAGTCGGATGCTTAACCAACTGAGTCACTCAGGCACCCCATAAATCACTATTTTAATTGATCTTGTTTATTTGCATGTTTCTTGTCTATCTCCCTCCATCAGAATGTAAGCTCTTTGAGAACTGAGACTTATTTACCACACCATTTCCTACAACTGTGCTGGACATAAAATAGATTCTCAATAAATACTTGTTTAATGAGTAAATTATCAAATGATTGAAAATGTGCTCTCCTAGTCTATTTCCTTCTACTCTTAGACTGTTTGAAAAATTATGAAATATTCTAAGCACTCAGAAAAATGCCCACTACTTAGATTTAACACATTCTAAGATTTTTATTACATTGCTTCAAAGTTTCTTCTATTTCTTAAAAAAAAAAAAGAAAAAGGTAAAAATATACAGGCGATGGAGAAATGGCTAATTTGGGGAGTACGTAAAAATGAACAGTTTTTGCCAACCTATGAAGGGAATGGTTCGTGTGCATTGCTTACATAAACTGAAACTACAGATCCCAGGCAGCACTGCAACAGTTAGGCACATGACTTATTCTTTTCTCTTCTGCCAACAGCCAATGAAAGGTAGAGTTTACAAAGGCCTAGGATGACATCTGTTATATGGACTGTGGCCAGCCTTAAATCTGGTTATTGCTGTTTGGAACGTGCTGCTGAAAACCAGACTTAAAAAGGCTTTTCCTGTTAATGCACAGCTTATTCTGTCTCTTGTTTCACAGGGAAGAAAAGCTGATTTAGTAATTGAAATGGATGCAATACTAAATTACAGGTCAGAAGATACTGAAGATTACTACATGTTACTGGGATGTGATGAACTATCTTCGGTAAGACAGTGGATAATGCTGTTCTTTTTCACAACAGGTTTTCAAGTTTTTATTTAAGGTTTTAACTTTGAACTTTTAGTCACATTGCCTAAAAACCTAATCTTACATTACTTTAAAGTACGTTTGGCTTAGAGAAAGTTAAGGATTTAAATCCTAGATCTTTACTGGAGTAGTGTCCTTTTGTGATTTTACAGATGTTTCTGATTGAATATGTGTATTTGGGCACATGGCCATAGACTCTATTTCAAATATACTAAAAATGTATATTAGAAATTTTATTGTAATGCTGTTGGCAGTGTTTTACAGAACACATAAGCTGTATCTTTACTATGGTAATTTATACTATAATTGAGATGAAATGTAATTTTCTAGTAATTAGTGATTTTAAAATATTTTATTAAAATTTGTACTCTTATATGAGCAGTTAAATTATATAGACCAAAAAATATCCTTTTATGTTAACATCTTAACTTAAAAATTACTTAAAAGGGTGGCTTCTGAAACCAAACATGTGAAAACTCTATAGTTGTTCACTTGATCTACAATGAAATAATGTTTTTAAAGGGCCACATAGACAATGATGAAGGTTGTAAAAGTTTTTAAAATTATGGAAAACTCTAAATTTCATATATTAAAAAAATTATGGAAAACTCATTTATAATTCTATCTCCCAAGATATAATTATCTCCCAAGGATAATACTATTAATGTTCGGTATATTAAACTTCAGTCTTTTTCCACATATATATATATATGTATATATATATATGTACATATATATATACATATATATATATATTTAGAAATATGTTTGGGAAGATATTATATATTTACTTGTTGATTCCTGCTTTTTACCCGCTAACATTATAACAAGGATTTGTCCATGCCATTAAACACTCTTCATATGTATTTTAATGTTGCATATTTCATTTTATTGTTGTATCACAATTGATTATTTTCTTATTGTTAAGTATTTCATTGATTCCTAGTTTTCCAATGTTTTAAATACTATTGAGATGAATATGAAGTATATTTCAATTATATTATTGAATATATTATCTTATATTTTATATAATAGTTACTAAAATGTTTTATTACTAAAACATAGCTATTAATATTAATATTTTCAAGCAAAATATTTTTCTATTTATCTTTGTTTCATAAGGCTGGAGTTTAGTAATAATATGTGCTTAATTTTGTTTGGAAAATAGAATGTGACCTTGGACACAAAGGATTAAAATCTCTATCTTCATCACACTGAGGAAGTCATCTTAAGTATCTTATAGTTAAACACACACACACACACACACACACACACACACCACCCCAGATTATAACACTCTTAGTTGCATATTTCCCTTTAGGATAATATGTTATTCTTGTTTATTTGGTGGTGATTTACTTACAGCAATTAAGAAAGCTTATTACCATTTTTACTATCTTTATTATGAATTATGCTATTGCCAAATAATTTTTGAAGGAGATTTTTAAAATCAAAGGAACATCACTTAACTTGATAAGCTTCACAATTTAGATTTTACAAAAATGTTGTCATGCTAAGTTATAAGGTAAAGGTTGTTCTATTCCCATAATAAATGTCTAGACCCGATTAGTCACTCTTTTATAGTTATGTGATTGTTTCCTCAGTCTTTGAAGGAGAAAGAGCATTGGTTTTGAAAAGACCTGGGCGCCTGGGTGGCGCAGTCGGTTAAGCGTCCGACTTCAGCCAGGTCACGATCTCGCGGTCCGTGAGTTAGAGCCCCGCGTCGGCCTCTGTGCTGATGGCTCAGAGTCTGGAGCCTGTTTCCGATTCTGTGTCTCCCTCTCTCTCTGCCCCTCCCCCGTTCATGCTCTGTCTCTCTCTGTCCCAAAAAAATAAATAAAACGTTGAAAAAAAAAAAAGACTTAAAAAAAAAGTTCGTATTATTTATAATGTTTATAACAGTCAGCCCTTTTGTTACCAGTTATAGTCATACTTCTCTGTATGTACTGTGGCATGTATGAAAAGGAGAATAAAAGCATTGTCTTGCAATTCTTTCATTACTGATTCTGTCCCTGCCATAGATGTTTAAATTACAATCATTTATTTAAAATGAAATGATCTGTCACAATTTTGTCAATTCTTTTTATATGTATCTTTTCCCTCTTTTCATGTATATCTTTCCCATTTAAAAATATTTCAATTACATTTTTTTAAGTATTTAGTGTGACATTTCCTTTATTGATTTGTATTGGATGGATTTCTTTTGCTTCAAATATTCCTTGATTTGATGCTTTAAAAAATTGACCAGAAATGTTCATACTCAAAAGCATTTAGGAGCACCTAGCTGTCTTAGTTGGTAGAATAGAAGACTCTTGGTCTCAGGGTCATGAATTCAAGCTCTACATTGGGCATGGGCCCTACTTAAAAAAAAAAAAGAAGCAATTTAGCAGTTATAATTTCAAAGCGACTTAATATGTTGATTCTATTTATAACAACTGAGTTGAGCCACACAAAATTCTTTTGCTTTAGTATATAGTTGTTACAATTTATTTATTTATTTGTTTGTTTATTTTTTTAAAAGTTTATTTATTTATTTTGAGAGAGAGAGAGAGAGAGAGAGAGCAGGGTAGGGCAGAGAGGGAGGGAGAGAATCTCAAGCAGGCTCTTCACTGTCAGCATACAGCCTGACCCGGGGCTTGATCTCACAAACCGCAAGATCATGATTTGAGCTGAATTTGAGAGACGGCTGCTTAATAAACTGAGACCCTCAATATATAGTTCTTACAATTTAAAGCTTGTGTTGAAAATTAATGAAATGACATATATAAACCATGGGAGGATTTCTGCTCTGTTGAGTAGAAAACAACATACCCTCATTTCAAAAACATGTATTGCAGATTGATTCCAAGTTAATCAGCTTTTTCGTCCTGCATCAGATTTTACACAAAAGACACATGCTATGAAATCTTCTAAAGTCTTTATGAATGCATACACCACAAACTAGGATGTATATCAAATAAGATATCTCCTTGATGTATATTTTATTTGATTTTTTGGTATTTGGTCACCATTTCAGTAGTAATGATAAGAAGGCATCCTGATTTTAAGATTTCACAGTCTTGAAAATTGAGCATAAACTTGATAAATGGAGACATCTATTTTTTGTTTCTAGTTCTCTTCCTTATTGACTTCAGACCACCTGGGTTTAAATCTTACCATTTACGAGCTGTGTGACCTTGGGGAAATGACTTAATTTTTTTCTATGCCTTTGTTTCCTAATCTGCAAATGGGGGTAATAATTATAGTACCCACCTCATAAAGGTGTTGTGGGGATTAAATGAGACATGCTAAATAAAGACTTAGAATAGTGCCTGGCACATAATAAGTTGTGGTGTTGTTTTGGCCACACAATAATACTGGACACTTGGAACTTTGTAAATTTAGATAATTCTGTCTAAAGGGTTGGGGGGGCGGGGATAGAGGATCTGAGGCGGGCCCTGCCCTAATAGCAGTGAGCCTGATGTGGGGCTGGAACTCAGGAACTGTAGATCATGGTCTGAAGATGGACACTCACCCAACTGAGCCACTGAGGTGCCTCTTAACAGACTTTTTAAAAGCAGTTTTAGATACATAGCAAAATTGAGTGGAAGGTATAGAGCTTTTCCATATACTTCCTTCCCTTCACTAATGCCTAGCCTCCCTGTTATCAACATCTCCACTAGGATGGTACACGTGCTACAACTGGTGAACCTACACTGATATAATCACCCGAAGTCCATAGTTTGCATTATGGTTCACTCTTGGGTTTGTACATTTTATAGGTTTGGACAAATGTATAATGACATTTATCATACAGAGTAGTTTCACTGCTCTAAATCCTCTGTGCTCCACCTGTTTGAATAATTTTTGACTTAAAGAAAAATTGCAAAAATAACACAGAGTTCATGTATACACTTCATCCCGCTCCCCTTAATGTTAACATTGTATTTACAATTTTCACGCATAGTAAAATTATACAAATCAGAAAATTAGCATTGGCACAATAGTATTAACTCAACCAGGGGCCAGCAAGCTTTTTTTTTTTTTTTTTTTTTTTTTTTTTTTGTAAGGGGCCAGATAGACCAAGCCACGACTAGGGTGAGGCAAGCAGAGCACTTGTGATACAAAATTTAAGGAGGCACTAACTCTCAGGATTGTGCAAGTGCAAAAGTCTATGAGAGTAAGGCTACCTCCTTAAACCTAGGCATCCTGCTTGTTTCTCCTAGGTGCTGACCCTGAGACAGCAAACATTTTAGAGTTTGCAGGACTCTAGCACAACTATTCAATTCTGCCATTGCAAGAAAGTAGCCATAGATAATATGTAAATGAATGAAGAAGGCTGTCTTCCCATACAATTTTATTTAAAAAAAAAAAACAAAAAACCAAACAGGTGGCAAGCCAGATATGTCCTTTGGGCTAGAGTTATTCAACCTCTGATCTAAAGGATAGGTCTCATTCTAATTTCATCAGTGTTTCTACTAATGTCTTTTTTCTCTTTCAAGATCCAAGCTAGAATCCATTATTATACTTAGGGGTCTTGTTCCCTGGGTTTCCTTCACAATGACAATTTCTCATACCTTCCTTTTTTTTTCATGACTTGGACACTTTGAAAAGTAATGGTCAGTTATTTTGTAGAATGTCCCTCCATTTTGGTTTGTCTCAGGTTTTCTCCTGATTAGGCTGAGGTTATGTGTTTTTGGAAAGAATACTGCTGAAGTGATATTGTACCTTTTTCAGTGTGTCATATCTGGGTACGGGATGTCAATATGTCCTAATGATCTAAACACATAGTTAAGGTTGTGTTTTTCAGGTTTCTTCTGCCAGGTTTTTCCACTGTAGGGTTACTATTTTCCCTTTGGTAATTAAAAAATATTTTTGGTGAAGATTCTTTGAGGCGATAGTGTTCCACTTCAGACTTTCACTGCCTGATTTTAGCATCTTTTGGTGTATCTTGCCTGTAACAGTTACTACGATGGTATTTGCCAAATGGTAACTTTCTATTTTCTTTATTCACTTTACATTTATTACTTGGAATTCTTCTGTAGAGAAAATATATCCTTTATCCCACATTTACTTATTTATTCAACTACTTTTGTCACTATGGATTAATAGTTACTGTATTTTATGGGTTAAAACACAATACTACCATTATATATTTTGTGGCTTATATTATTTCTATAGCTTATGTTTTGATTATCATTTGATTACAATGATGTAGGATGATCTCACTGAATTTATTTTGGGAATATTGCTAACGTTTGGAGTTTTATATAAGGGAAAAATCCAGTTTCACACTAAGTGAACTGAAATGATGGATACTAATTCACCCACTTATTAAGATGAGTCTTCTCTTTTCTATAGCATATGAATTTCCATCACTAGAATCAGTTCATTCTTTTAATGAATAAATCATAATTTTCAGAAAGCTTCTATTATGCTATAATGGTGTTAAAGAACATCTGTTAGTCTATAATCAAGTATTTATTCAACACTTGGCATTGGGCCAGTACTAGAAGTGATGGGGGTAAAAGAAAACAAAACAAAAAGGTGAGAAATTGTATAAGAACCTTGGCATCCAGCTGAGGAGCCAAACTAATACAAAGGAAATGGAGAAAAAATAAGGAATGTGCTATGTGGTATTGTTGGTAAGTGCAACAGAAATTACAGGAAGACTATCTGAAAAGATTTCAGAGAAGAGATGATGCTTGAAATGATCAGACTAGGTCAAAATTTAGACACATAGAGGGAGAGACAGAAGGCATTTGTGTGGCCAGAGAAAGCTGGAGAAGATTCATCCAAGTGGGAACCGGATTAGTGCCTATTGCACACTGGAGTATTTGCTGACACAGATCAAAATGTTGTGCTAATAGGCTGTGGAAAAGATAAGTTTTTAAGTTTTAAAGTTTAATTTCTAAACTAATATTTTTTTTAAAAAAATTTAATGTTTCTTTAGTTTTGAGACAGAGACAGAGACAGAGACAGAGAGAGTGAATGGAGAAGGGGCAGAGAGAGGGAGACACAGAATCCAAAGCAGGCTCCAGGCTCTGAGCTGTCAATGCAGAGCCCGACATGGGACTTGAACGCACAAACTGTGAGCTGAAGTTGGATGCTCAACTGACTGAGCCACTGGGTGCTCCATAAAAACTAATATACTTTCAATAAGAAGATGTGGGATATGAAGAGAACATGGAGAAAAATATTAGCTTAGATGCTTAAAATCTGGGAGTATATGTGCGTGTATACACATATGCTATATTTATGTGTTATGTAAATACATGCATATATGCGTTAATATTTACAATGTGCATGTCTATATGTGTATGGAGTCAGACTGCCTGAGTTCAAATACTGGCTCTGCTACTTACCAGCCCTATGGCCTTGGGAAAACCACTTAACTTTTCTGTGTATTGACTTCTTAATCTGTAAAATGGGAATAATAACAGTACCCACCTCACAGAGTTGTGGGAATTAAATGAGATGCTATGTGCACAGTGCTTAGAACAGTGCTTGGCATATAATAAGTCTTAATAAATCTTAGCTATTATTATTGTTATTATATATGTATATATATACATATATTATAATCCCTTTTAAGGTAAAACATTATGGTTTTATGCCTCATATAATGCTTTGTAGTTTACATTTCTTCATAGAACTATATTATATAATTTTTCTCAGATTATTAAAAGTCTTCTACTACAAGATGAGTTTTTAAAGTTTATTTATCTATTTTTTTAGAGAGAGTGAGAGAGAGAGAGAGAGAATATGAGCAGGAGAGGGGTAGAGAGAGAGGGACAGAGAGAATCCCAAGCAGGCTCTGAGCCATTAGTGCAGAGCCTGATGTGGTGCTCAATCTCACCAACCATGAGATCATGACCTGAGCTAAGATCAAGAGTCAGCTGCTTGGAGCGCCTGGGTGGCTCAGTCAGTTGAGCGTCCGACTTCGGCTCAGGTCATGATCTCATGGTCTGTGAGTTTGAGCCCCGCATCGGGCTCTGTGCCGAAAGCTCAGGGCCTGGAGCCTGTTTCAGATCCTGTGTCTCCCTCTCTCTCTGACCCTTCCCCGTTCATGCTCTGTCTCTATCTCAAAAAAATAAATTAATGTTAAAAAAAATTAAAAAAAAAAGAGTCAGATGCTTAACCAACTGAGCCACCCAGGTGTCCCTACAAGATGATTTTTTTAATGACTGTAAAATACCTCAGCCTAAGAAATATTTCAGTTAACTTTAATATCTTATTACTGGACACATAAGGTTTTGTTTAAAATTTATAACATTTTATTCATTGAACCTTGTTATAACTAAATAATTTTCCCACCTCTGACTATCTCCTTAGACAAATTTCTATATTGGAATTGTTATATCAAAGAGTAAAAAAAACTATACACTTTTATGTATATATACATATACATAAATATCTCCAATTCTATCACTCTTTGATATCTAGGTAGATAGATAGATAGATCTCTGTATATATCTATTTTCAGGAAATTTGCATCCTCCCCAAGAGAGTATGAGAATGTTCATTTCTTTGTACCCTCAATGACACTGGTCATTATCATGCCTTAGATGTTTTGATATATTTGATTATGAGTAAAGTTGAACATTTGTTTGTATGTTTATTGGCTAGCATAATAGGCAGTTTTCCAGACCATTGAACATTGGATCAGGAAAACAGGATTCAGTGGACCTTGACATGGAGGGCCTCATTTGTCCATGGACTACACTTGGCATGAGCACATGGGGTGGGGATGCCAGGAGATAAATGGAATATTCCCAAGACAAACTAACCTGCTTTACCAGTTGGTTTACCCAGAACCAGCCTACCTAGGAGATTTGTAATAAATTTTGTGACACTAAAACTATAAAAAGTAATGAAAGGCAGATATGGACTATTCTTAATTTTTTTAAATATTAATTTGGCAAAGTAAAGAAAATATAAATGAGAAACTAACAATCACATACATTAGCATTATTGAGAATTAACCATTTTAGTACATTTGCTTCCATGGACTTATACTAGAATGTTTCTTAATGGGATAAAAATGAAAAAATAAAACAACAAAAAAAACCCTCCGAATTTCCTACCTTTGATAGATATGTATAATTTTATCCATTTATCTTATTAAAGTCCTCCAATACATATATACATAAATATGTGTATAAGTGTGTAAAAAATGTATCTTGAAGGGTGAAACCTGTTATCCTGGGGGGCTAAGGGGTAAAGGAACTTTTACTTTTTGTTCTGTATTGATATAAGTATCTTCAAAGAGAGATTATGAAATTCATAAATAGCTTAATTAAAAATGCTTACTACTACTACTAGAATCTTTAGAATTTTTAGTATTTTAAAATTTAAAGACAAGTCTCAGTCTCATTTTCTTTGTTATATAAGCAGTTTATAGTGACTGATGGTCACTATAGGTGACTCTATGGTCACTATAGGTCACTCTGTCGTAACTATAGGTCACTATAGGTCACTCCTAGGGAGCACCTAGGAAGAGGAAACACAATTAATCACAGTTCTGAACAGGAAGTCTATCTCTTCCTGTTATTCTACTGGATTCCCAGTAGATGCTTAACAAAGAAAAGAATAGTTATTAGTCTGGGCATTTAATGCATATGCTTATCTAGTACAGCCTGGCTGTATTATTATTATTTTTTAAAGATTTTATTTTTTAGTAATCTCTACACCCAGGTGGGGCTTGAGCTTACAACCCTGAGATCAAGAGTCACATGCTGTTCCAATTGAGCCAGCCAGGCTTCCCTACAGCATGGCTCTATAAAAGTGAAGAAAATTTTTTCCAAGGATTGATTAAGGATGACATGGAGCTGATAAATTTATGTTTTTACCATGAGTCTTATGACAATTTTAAGCTGAGCCTCTTGAGAATTTGTTTCTCAAACAAGAGGTCCTTTCCTTTCATTAATTAGTGGATAGTAAATATGCAACTTGGTAATAGATCCCTAAGAATTCTGCCATTGGTTAAGATTATTGGATTTGAGAGGCACCTGGGTGGCTCAGTTGGTTGAGTGTCCGACTTTGTCTCAGGTCATGATCTCACAGCTCATGAGTTCAAGCCCCGCATCAGGGGCTGGCTGCTGTCAGCACAGAGCTCACTTCAGATCCTCTGTCTCCCTGTGTCTCTGCCCCTTCCCTGCTCATGCTCTTTCTATCAAAAATAAATGAATATTAAAAAAAAAAAGATTACTGGATTTGAAGTCCAACTTCTTAGTTAACAAAAAATTTGGCTTTTTTAGTAACTAGTTAAATGATTTCAGACAAGTTACTTAACCACTGACATTTAGTTTTAGCTATTATTATTGAGTTCTTACTACAATTAGGCTTTGTGTTAAATGCTCTATTTCTATCATTCATGTAATATAAAGATAAGGAAACTAGGCACATGGAAGTTATACAACTTGCCTAAAGTCTCTGGCAGAACTGGGCTTTAAAATGAAGCAATCAGGGGCACCAGCCTGGCTCAGTCAGTAGAGCATGTGACTCTTGATCTCAGGGTCATGAGTTTGAGCCCCACGTTGGGTGTGGAGCCTACTTAAAATAAAAATTAAAAAACAATATAAAACAAACAAAATAAAACAAATTATATTGTGGAGCCACATAACCACTGTTGTCTCCTGCTGCTGTCACTGGAATTATAATTAACAAAGACAAGTATTGATTATGCATGATAATAAGGTTTAGATGGCTGAGTGAAATCAAATCAAATCAAAATGCCTCTCAAACTTCATATTAGTTTGGCTGAAGTTTCTCTTTTCCCAATCAAAATCTCCAACTACACTGTTAATTGGTAACAAAATTAACAGGTTTGAATTATGTCCTTTTAATTGTGAAATTCTTAATAAAAAAAAGAGGGGGGCAAAAGGCCTAAAGAGGGAACTTTATAATGGGTCATTTATAAACTAGACAGTCATCCTTGAATAATGAATGATGACTAAGCATCTTTTGAAGAACTCAGATGAGTGAACGCCTCTTCTGTGTATTCTTAGAATAAACCTATCTGACCATTTGTGACATTTAAATATATTGAGCTCACAGGTGTCTTGGGCTATCATCTAAATGCAGTAGCAAGTTAAACTGTTATCAGTATTTGGACAGAAGTTTTTATTGAATGCTTTCTGAATTTCATTATCAAGGCATTATTTCTTAGAGTAAAATGTCAAAATACAAATACAAGGATCACAATAAAAGTTGGGTTGATCATGGCTGTTTTGAAAAGGAATGATGCCCAACTTCTTTCTTTATGCTGTTTAATTTGGAATCCTTATTTTTAACATCAGTTTTTGTTTTAGGTTGAACAAATCCTGGCGGAATTTAAAGCCAGAGCCTTGGAATGTCACCCTGACAAGCATCCTGAAAACTCCAAAGCTGGTAAATATTTAATAATGTCTGTTTCCCATAAAAATGAGTAATATCTAAATCTAAAAAGCTATTGAATAATTACCTAATTTTCTTTTATATATTATGCTCAAACTTATTCTTTCATTCAATGCCAAAGAATGTTTTTTGCACTATTGGATGGTAGGAGGGGAGGGAATAGTGTAGGGTCCTTTCTCCAATAGTAGTCATTTCTCATCCATTTCTCTTTCTGCTGTAACATGCTGCTTCCTGGTTTAAAATTTGTTCACTTTATGCTTTATTTCACCAGCTCTTGAGAGTTAACATGACTTAAGTATGTTTGTAACTAGGTGATTGTCTTGATGAGAACTTGATGTATTTTCTTCTTTTGGGGGAACTGAATATGTCTCTATATGATATATGGTAATATATTCATACTTTTGAGTTTTTTCTTTAGCATAATTTAAATTCCCTTATCATAAATTTTGACATAACTGCTCATGTGTATCTCAACTTAAAATAATACAGACAGGAGGAGCACCTGGGTGGCTCAGTCGGTTGAGTGTCCGACTTTGGCTCAGGTCATGATCTCGCGGTCTGTGAGTTCGAGCCCCATGTCGGGCTCTGTGCTGACAGCCCAGAGACTGGAGCCTGCTTCCGATTCTGTGTCTCCCTCTCTCTCTGCCCCTCCCCCGCTCATGCTCTGTCTTTCTCTCTCTCTGTCAAAAATAAATAAACATTTAAAAAAATAATAATACAGACAGGGGCACCTGGGTGGCTCAGTTAAGCACCCAGCTCTTAGTTTCGGTTCTGGTCAGGATCTCGTGGTTTGTGGGTGTAAGCCTTGCATCAGGCTTACTGCAGTCAGCCTGTCAGTGCAGAGCCTGCTTCAGATCCTCTGTCCCTCTCTCTCTGCCCCTCCCCTGTTTGCGCTTTCCCAATAAATAAATAAATATTAAAAAAAATACAAACATACCATTTATCCTTCTTTAACCTGTCTCCCTCCTGCTCCTCTTTTATCTCTCTCCTTCCTTTTAGAGCCAAACTTCCTGAAAAAGAAGTCCACAGTTTATATCTCTACTTCCTTCGCCAATTTTCAATTTATCCCAGGCTGACTTCCCTCTCACCTTTCTTGGAAATGGCTCTTGTAATAGTCATCAAAGACTTCTTGGCTGCCAAATCCAACATTTACTTTTTTAGGTTTTATCTTCCCTGAGTTTGCATCAGAAATTGGCACTGTTGACCAGGCCTCCTTGAAACATTCTTTCTTTTAGGTACCAAGATACACACTCATACTTTTCCTCCAACTTCTTGGGCTTTTCTTTCTTTCTTTCTTTCTTTCTTTCTTTCTTTCTTTCTTTCTTTCTTATCTCTTTTTAATGTTTATTTATTTTTTAGAGACAAAGTGTGAGTGTGAGCAGGGCAGGGCAGAGAGAGAGGGACAGAATCTGAAGCAGGCCCCAGGCTCTGAGTTGTCAGCACAGAGCCTGATGCGGGGCTTGAACTCATGAGTGGTGAGATCATGACCTGAGTGGAAGTCAGACACTTAACCAACTGAGCCACCCAGGCACCCCTTCGGTTTCTCTTTCTGTCTCTGTCGTGACTCCTCTTCTGCCTTAAATTTCCCTCCTAAACTCTCATTTCTGGGCTAACTCCCCACTTTCTCTCTGGAGTCTTTTTTAAAAAAAATGTCTTTATTTGTTTTGGAGACAGAAAGAGAGAGAAAGAGAGCAAGTAGGGGAGGGGCAGAGAGAGAGGGAGACAGAATCTGAAGTAGGCTCCACACTCTGAGCTGTTAGCACAGAGCCTGAAGTAGGGCTTGAACTTGTGACCAGTGAGATCACAACCAGAGCTGAAGTCAGATGCCTAACTGACTGAGCCACCCAGGCACCCCAATTTCTCCCTGGAGTCTTGTCCAAGTCTGTGGCTTCAGTTATTAGCTCTTTGCTGATGGCTTTCCAGTCTATCCTTAACTCAGTTCTCATTCTGATCTTTGGACTCTAGTTTTGAGTGTTCTTAGAAATCTTCGTTTGGAGACATTTCAAAGTCACCCTGTCAGAAACTGAACTCATTGTTTTCCTCTCACCCTCTCTCAAATCTTGCTCATCTTTGTGTTTCCCCATCTTAATAAATGGCAACCCCATCCATTTAATTGGTCAAGCAGAAACCTGTCTCCTTGCTCTCCCTTATGTCTACATCTGTTCAGTTACCAAATGCCTGCTTCTTCCTCTGTCTGGCTCCCTGTGAGGCCTGCACACCTCTCCACCTTGCTTTGATTGGTTAGCTCATCCTCTTGTGTCAGGTTTCAGCTTAGTCATGATTTCCTCTGGGAAGTTATGTGTGCCCCAGTTACCCAGAGCATACTGTACTTCAGGCAGCAAACCGTGTATCACACAATCTCCTTGTTGCCTATTTGCTTATTAGTCATGCTGAAAGCTCAGTGAGGCAGGCCTCCTGCTATCTTGTTCATAGTAATATGCCCCTCGCATATTACTCGCATAGCACCTACCATGGAGGACACCTACTTTGTGCAAATCATTTATTGAATGAGTGAATGAATAAATTTCATGAACATTTCTTTAGGAGACATATTAATTACCTCTTTGAACTGGAGTTAGTATTAAGATAGATGCCCTGACGTACAAGTATAAAAATTTGACAAAAACTTAAAAACAACTACCACCCCAGGTTATTCTTTAACTGGGTTCTTTTCCAATAAAGCGTGGCTTTGAGTTGTTTCTCTGTCCCTGGCAAACAATTTCTATTTGGGGTACATGATGAATCACTGTGCAATCATTGCCATTTCTGGTTACCATAGTGATGGGAATTTTCACGTACGGGCTACCTCAAGGCTTCTTGTTCAGAGAAACACTGAACTGTAAATATTGTTTAAAATGAAAGGTACACAGACATCAATATCTTCCCCTGTCGGGCTTGTAGTTGATAGATGATTCAATCTTTGGGTAGAAATTGTTTTCAAGTCTGTTTAAGCATCCATTTAATCAATTTAGATTAATATGACCTTCTGAAAATTTAAGTGGTTCTTTATACACTTGAAGAAGGATTAAGAATACTGATAAAAATATTGTAAAATGTTAAACAAAAATTCATCCGGTGCTGAATTTTAGTTTGACAGAAATTCAGAATACATTAGGCAGATTTTGAAACATATTTCATTAAGGTGAAAGTTTATAGAGCAACTACATTATACTTGAATGTATACCTTTTTAGTTCATTAAGTGTAGTCTTAATCATTTCCATTACTAATTACTAATTTGTTATCATGATGGAGTAGTAGATATGGAGCACAATCTTGTCTGTCTGGATTGCTCCTAGCTCCCACTTATGAGCTAGTTGAACTTGGACAATCTCTTTGAGCCACAGTGTTCTAATAGGAAAAATGGGGAGACTAATAACATTATTGCTTCATGCACCTGATGTGGAGACTAACATTCCTGAGCATGCAGGAATAGCTCAGTGAATGTTGGCAATTATGACTCACTGGACTTTCTTTAGTTGTTGTTGTTTTTTTTAATGCAGGATTCCAAGATAAAAATTTAATAGAATGAGATAGTTTTCTTTTTTGTAAGTAAACATTACATCTTTCTCCTTTTCATTCTTTTTTTTTTTTTAATTCTAAATCGAAGGCTTTTAGGTTTTGAGAAATCCCTTCTCCTCTTCAGGTGGGGGTGATGTAGGCAGCACCAGTTATGCTATAGACATTGTGTCACTGAGCTCAAAATCTCCTGGCTGGTGTTCATGACAGTCCTGTGTGTACACGTGACAGTAACTGTTCCAGGCCAATGCTTTATTAACTTCTCTCTGACCTTGAAGAAGGGGATTTCAGACTGAATTAAAGATCTGTGAAATGGTATTTTTGTTATTGATTTGTAGGCTTCAAAAACATTGGGGTATTTGAAGGAGAGCTCCTTGTCCTTGGTAACTGATATCTTCTCATGTCTCCATGCTTTCCTACTTTAAAAACTCTTTATTGCTTTTTTATCTGTGAATAAAAATAACATACAGTAATAAATAATGTTGAAAGTGAAAGTCCTCTCTTATCTCTCCCTAGCAGAGAAACACTATTAACAGTCGTGTATTTTCCTCCAGATTTTTTTCAAGGTATGTTCTGATATTATATTTTTATTATTATTTTTCAAGTAATTGTAAGTGGCCTACATTTAAAACGTGGCTATAATAATACAAATTCTATTGTGAAATATGAATTTAAAAGAATTTCTGTATTTTCAGAACAGACCTAGGAGTTAAATCAGAATGTCTTTCAAAGGTCTCAGTGTCATTTGCTTACGTAAGCTTATAAAATGAGATCTCTCTTCTCAGAACTGGTAAATGTTTATCTTGTGTGATTCATTTGATTAGCTACATATTAAAGGGCAAATATAAACCCAAACTCATTTTTATTAAATGTGGTGGAGAGGATGGAACAAGGAAAGGCCACCTATCAGGAAAGATAAAGTCTCTTTAGCTTTCTGCTTATCAATTGTTGTCAAGGCATTGACATCAGAATAATCCCAAGCAGCCTTATTTCATTCTGGAGACTCTGTAAAACAGGTTAACAGTAATGTGCAAAGAAAAGGTGACTCATAGGGGCATGTGGGTGGTTCAGTCAGTTCAGCATCCGACTTCAGCTCAGGTCATGACCTTGCAGTTCATGGCTTTGAGCCCCGCATCAGGCTCTGTGCTGACAGCTCAGAGCCTGGAGCCTGCTTCATGTTCTGTATCTACCTCTCTCTTTGCCCCTTCCCCACTCATGCTGTCTGTCTCTCTCCCAAAAATAAATATACATTAAAAAAATAGAAAAAAATAAAAGGTGACTCATAGATAAATATATAAATCTTTACAACCACTGCTGTGGTAGTAACTGGCATATGCATCTGTGGTGATAATTTAATGAGCTTTTTATTCCTGTTGGAAAAAGTGACATCTTCTTTGTACAGTGGGACATTTAAATTGTCGTCAGCAGCAGGAAGGATTACTCACTGGAGTGAGCTGCTATGGCAAGATGCTTTTTATTAGTTTGTTTATTTCCCTGTAATTTTCAATAACCCCATCTTTAGGGTCTTTCCTTTAATCCACCAGTTGCTCCTACCTCCAGTGGTGATATTAAGTAGCAAATGACCTGTGAGGTACTGTGCTGTCCAGCTTTGGAGTAGGGTCTTGGAGGGACCCTGCTGTGGCAGGAAGTATGTCTGGTTGTTGGGGGAACACTTAAAGTGGTGGTGTTTGGAGGATGGGGGCTCAGAAATACCAAATCTTTACCACCTGGGGTATAGAAGTATTTCAGTATTTCCAGTACCATCAGTGTTGATGGTACATTTGCTTCAACACCTGTTTGAGAGACTCTTGACTAATTCCAATGAGGTATTTTAAGCACTATCAGAGCAATTTAATTAGTTTCCCCACTGATACTATTAAAATGTTCCTAATTCACAAAGTGTTTGAAGAATATGTGTCATTTCTTTGGTGGTTGGAGCTCAGAAAATAGTACTATATAACATCTTTATTATATTCACCTCAAAATAGGAAACATTCACTCATTGATTCATTGAACAAATACTTTTTGAGCACCTGCTATGCTGTTTCAATGCAAAGGATATAGCAGAGAACAAAACAGATAAAGTCTCTGTTTTCACAGAGTTTGTATTCTGGTAGAGGGGATAGATCATAAACAAATAAATACATAGTGGCCCAGGACAAGTACTATAAAGAAAAGTAAAGTAGGGCAAGGGAGATAAAAGCATGGGGCTAATGTACAGGCATTTTATATAACATAGTCAGGGAAGACCACCTCCACAAGACAGCATTTGTGATGACATCTGAAGGAAGTAAGCCATATGAGTGCCTGGGGTAAAAGTATTCTTTGTGGAAAGGATTGTAAATGCCAAAGTCCTGCTTGGCATACTCAAGGAGGATCAGGGAAGCTCCTTTGGCTGTATCAAGGGAGATGGGGAAAGCAGAAGAAAATGAGGTCAGAGAAGGAAGAGAAGGTAGAGGGCAGGCAGAGCATGTTAGGCCTACTAGCCATGCCATTTCTCGTAAGAATTTTTAGTTTTGAGGAGAGGAGTGATATTTTATTACTTATTTTTAAAAAGGTCTCTCTGACTGCTGTGTAGAAAACAGATTGAGGCAAAGGCAAGGAGATTGGTTGAGAAGCTGGTATAATACTCCAACCAAGAGAAGATGGCAGCTTGAACCAGAGCAGTGATAGTGGAAATGGCAGCAAGGGGTCAGATCTTGGATATATTTTAAAAGTAGAGCCACTAGGGTTTGCTAAGGGATTAGAAGTGAGATGTGAGAGAAAGATAAAAGTCAAGGATGACTCCAAGTGCACAGAAAACTAATGAAATATTTTCTGACCCCCCAAGCAGAATCAATTGTGTCTCTATATTTCTTTTTTTTTAAGTTTATTTAGAGAGAGAGAGAGAGAGAGAGAGGCCCTTGCCTCTATATTTCTATCACATGATTTTGAAATGGTTTGTTTATGTGTCTGATTCCTTACTAGACTTTGAGCTTCTGAAGGGCACAACTTGGATCTTACTGATGAATGATGACATTTTATTATCCCTGGAGGTGGAGAAGAAAGTGGAGATTGGAGGGTAGCATCCATTGCAGGAAAATGGAAAGTGCAGGAAGGAAGGGAGTGCAGGAAAATGGAAAGTGCATGAATGGAAGTGGAGAGCACCAGCTGGGGAACCTGGCCCGTTAGGGTTTGATTTTGTGGCTCCATCACTTGATGTTTTGGGACTTTGGGCAAGTTACATCAACTCCTTCAGCCTTAGATTCTTTAAAATGGGAATAATAATAATAATAATATCCACCTCATAAGGTTGTTGTGAAAAAGAAAGAAACTCTGTACTCATTAGTAATTACTTCCCATTTTCCCCTGTCCAGCCCCTGGTAACTATGAATCTACTTACTCTCTCTACAGATTCATCCATTCTGGATATTTTATATCAATGGTATTATACAATATGTGGCCTTTTGTGACTGACTTCTTTCATTTAGCATAGTGTTTTCAAGTCTCATCCATTTTGTAGCATGTTTTAGTACTTAATTTATTTTGTGGCTGAGTGATAATTTCATTAAATGTATATACCACAGGGGCACCTGGGTGACTCAGTGGTTGAGTGTCTGACTCTTGATTTCAGCTCAGGTCATGATCCCAGTGTCATGGAATCGAGCCCCGCATCTCTCTCTCTCTCTCTCCCTTTGCCCTTCTCCCCCCATTTGCACTTTCTCTCTAAAATAAAAAAATATATATATGCATTTGTTTATCCAACTACTAGCTGATGGAAATTTGAGTTGTTTACACTTTATGGTTAGTATAAATAGTGTAACTATGAACGTTCATATACAAGTTTTTGTGTGGGTGTGTGTTTTCATTTTTCCTGGGTGTATGTTTAGGGTTGGAATTTTTGGGTCATATGGTAACTCTATGTTTAACATTTTGATGAACTGGTAAACTGTTGGGTATTTTTTGTTTTGTTTTGTTTTGTTTTATTTATTTATTTTGAGAGAGAGAAAGAGAGAACAAATGGGGGAGGGGAAGAAAGAGAGAGAGAGAGAGAGAATCCCAAGCAGGCTCTGCACTCTCAGCACAGAGCCTGACATGGGTCTCAAACCTACAAACCGTGAGATCATGATCTGAGCCGAAATCACAAGTTGGACGCTTAACTGACTGAGGCGTCCAGGCGACCCTGGTAAATTGTTTTTCAAAACAGTTATACTGTTTTACAATCCCACCTGCAATACATGAGGCTTCAAATTTCTCCACATCCTCACCAACACTTGTTATTATCTATCTTTTTATTTTAGCCATTCTAGTGATTATGAAGTGTTATCTCACTGTGGTTTTGATTTGTATTTTCCCAATGACTAATGATGAACATTTACTCATGTGTTTATTGCTCATTTGTATATCTTCTTTGGAGAAATGTCTATTCATTTCCTTTACTAATTTTTAAATAGGCTATTAGTCTTTTTATTGAGTTGTAAGAATTTATATATTTTAGATATACATTCCTCATCACATCTCTAATTTGAAAATATTTTCTTCCATTCCATGGTTTGTCTTTTCACTTTCTTGATGATCTCTGAAGCACAAAATTTTCAGTTTTGATGAAGTACAATTTTGTTTCATTTGTTCGTTGCTTGCACTTGTGCTTTTGGTGTCATGTCTGAAGAGCTGTTGCCTAATCCAAGGTCACAAGGATTTACTACCATATTTTTTCTCAGAGTTTTATAGTTTTAGCTTGTACATTTAGATCTATGACCCATTTTATCACTTCTTGGCATTTTGGCTAAGATCAAATGTAAGTCTATGATCCGTTTTGAGTTAGTATTTGTATATGGTGTGAGGTAGGGATCCAATTTCATTCTATTATATGTGGATATCCAGTTGTCCCGCACCATTTGTTGAAAAGACAATTTTTTTTCCCAATTTAATGATCTTGGTAGTTTTGTAGAAAACAAATTGACTGTAAATTTGAGGGTTTATTTCTTTCAACAGTATTTTATAGTTTTCAACATATAAATCTTCCACTTCTTTTGTTACCATTTTTTCTAAGTATTTTATTCTTTTGGATGCCATTGTAAATGGAATTCCTTAATTTCATTTTTCAGATTGCTCATTGCTACTGTATAGAAGCACAATTGATTTTTGTGTATTGATCTTATATACTGTTCTATAGAAAGTTTTAACTTCATGGGCACCCAGATGGCTCAGTTGGTTAGGCATCTTACTCTTGATTTCAGTTTGGGTCATGATCTCATGGTTTGTGAATTCGAGCCCTGCATCTGGCTCTGCACTAACAGTGCAGAGCCTGCTTGGGATTCTTTCTCTCTTATTTTCTCTGACCCTCCCCCACTCACACTGTCTCTCTCTCACTCAAAAAAAAGGTGCTGCAATGGAAATAATCCAGCTCCACGAGAGAGAGAGAGAGAGAGAGAGAGAGAGAAAATTTTAACTTCATTGAGGAGCAGAAGAGACATTGCAAGTGTTTCCAAAAGGGACACGAATGGTTTCTATTGTATGCCATCTGGTCAAATAGATCATTGACAAAGCTACCACTTATCAACTACCTACCATTTTGTGTCTTGTGCTTAAAACTTCCCAATATCTTCTTATTGCTCTTACAACAAAAAACCAGACCAGAATCCTTAGGCCTCTAAAGTCCTGGATGATCAGGCCCTTGTCTAGTCCACAGCCCCATTCTTCATTGTTCTTTCCAGCCCTGTGTCCTCCAGCCACATTGGCATCCTCTACTTTTTCTAAATCACCATGCTCTTTCCTGCCTTAGAGTCTTCATTTACACTGTTCCTCTAGCCTGATCACTGCCCTTCCTCATAACTACCACTAGAAAAGGTAGTTTTCTTCCTAGTAGATAAAATTGTAATTTTGAAAATGTTTATAAATGTCAGTCCCACTAAATAGTTCATGTATACTGTTCACACTTGTGTCATTAGCATCTGTAACAGCATCTGGCACATCACTGGAGCTCAGTAAAAGGAGTGGCTAAATTGTGAGTCAGACACTTTACATACATGATCTCACTTGTCCTTACGATTCACTTCACAAGAGGAAACTAAAGCTTGAAAAGGTGAACTGGCTCAAGGTCACACAGTGAGTAAAAAACAGAGACATACTCCAGTGAGATCAGTTTGCTTGGGAGTTTAAAATAACTCCTCCAGGAAAGAAGTGCTCATCTTTTGATTTGTTTTCCAGTGGAGACTTTTCAGAAACTGCAGAAGGCAAAGGAAATTCTGACTAATACAGAGAGTCGTGCCCGGTATGACCATTGGCGAAGGAGCCAGATGTCAATGCCATTCCAGCAGTGGGAAGCTTTGAGTGATTCGGTGAAAACAGTAAGTTTCTCTCCAGGATGATGTGAATTTATGAAGCTCAGGCTTCCCATGGATTAGACCCACACAAGAGCTCAAGAAGTCAATAAGTAAAGGAGGGAGACCAAGAAGCTGGTAGAATCTGTATATAACTCAGTGTCCACAAACTTCTGTGAGGGAAAATTCAATGGATCAGTGCCAGAAGAGCTCATGACTGCAAGAGCTCATTGGCTGTTTGATTCAATATATACAGTCCTCATTATCATTTATTGTTTTACACATTCTGATAACTGTGCTTCTCAAGTTGCTCATATAATACTGCTGAATTTGAACCAATGCAAATTAATCTCCTCCATCTTTTTAGTCCATATCAACCTGTTCTCTTGTCAAGGCTTATGAATTCTGTAAAACACAGAGTTTGATTAATTAAAGAAAACTGTAAATTATTTTAAGCTTATTATTGTTATAGGTTCAGAGAGACTTCTTAAACCATTGTGTTCTCTTTCTTCATGCTATTAAAAAAACTAAATATAGGGGCCTAGGGTGGCTCAATCAGTTGAGTGTCTGAGTCTTGATTTTGGGTCAGGTCATGATCCCAGGGTCATGGGATCCAGCCCTGCATCAATCTCTGCATTGAGGTTAGAGCCTGCTTAAGATTCTCTCTCTCTCTTTCTCATTCTCTCTCCCTCTGCCCCTTCACTGCTCATATGCATGCATGCTCATTCTCTCTTTCAAAAAAAAAAACCCTAAAAAAAAATAAGTATAATTACCATGTTATATACTTATTTTGTTCTTACATTGACCTTTATATATTATATAGAAAATATGATTTAAAAATTTTTCTACATTCTCAAGTATGACTTATTATCCAGCTTTTTAAAATAGGGACACTTTTTTATGACATGAGACTTAAAATACACAAGTTACTTTATTATATGTATATTTACTTATTTAAATGCAAGTTAGTTAACATAAGTATAGTATTGGTTTCAGGAGTAGAACCAAGTGATTCATCACTTACATATAACACCCAGTGCTCATCCTAACAAGTGTCTTCCTTAATGCCCATCACCCATTTAGTTCATCCCCCACGAACTTTCCCTCCAGCAACCCTCAGTTTGTTCTCTGTATTTAAGAGTCTCTTATGGTTTGCTTCCCTCTATGTTTTTATCTTATTTTATTTTTCCTTCCCTTCCCCTATGTTTATCTGTTTTGTTTCTTAAATTCACAAATGGGTAAAATAATATGGCATTTGTCTTTCTCTGACTGACTTATTTCACTTAACATGATACTCTCTAGTTCCATTTATGTTGTTGCAAATGGCAAGATTTCATTCTTTTTGATTGCCAAGTAATATTCCAGTGTGTGTGTGTGTGTGTGTGTGTGTGTGTGTACACAAATTACTTTATAGGCAAGTCTTTAGGGACATTTGATAGAATTAGTCTATAAAACGATTCACATCTCTTAAATTACACCCCTTCGGTCATTTAGATTTCCTTCTTAACAGTTTTTATTTAAAAAAGACAAGCAAATTGTTTTTTCACTGATAAAAGACCTATAATAGTGAGGGAGAGTCTTTGACATAATGGGGAAAACATTGCAAAACTCTCAAAGTGTATATAGTTGAAAGCCACTCTACATAAAATGTAAACTGTTTTCTTCATCTCATATTGGAATAAGTAATATATTCATGTGATTTGTTTCAAGTAGGTTAATTATTTATGAAGGATTAACCATATGATTATTGCGTATATACACAAAATAACTAGATTCTTTAAAAAAAATAGTAACTACTTCAAAAATAAGAGTTTTTTCCTTTCCATTGTGTATATCCAAAATTCCTTGTTGACACTGACTAAATAAACACTGTTCCACCATCTCCACATAACCATATTTCCATTCTCCTGAGTATGACACGTTGTAACTGCAATTGAATTAGTGACCCTTGCTATGCTAATACGCTTTGATTTACAATGTGCTTTTTTTTCTTTTTTTGATGATCTACTGAACTCTGTTATTTAATTTTAACCACTAATATCAAATTAGCTGTGGATTTTTCAAAAACTTTTCTCCAAATTTCTCCTTTATATTGCCAATGTCTTTCCTTTAAATGCTAATTTTCTGTCTCCAAACATGTCATTTCTGCCTTGAATTTAGGTTAACTACGGACTGTTTGAAGTCTTACAATATAATATAATATTGTATTTTATTTTTTGTTTTTATTTTTCTTAATGTTTATTTATTTTGAGAGAGTGTACGTGTGCATGAGGCAGAGAGAGAGGGAGGGAGAGAATCCCAAGCAGCCTCCACACTGTCACCACAGAGCCTGGTGCAGGGGTCTATTCCACAAACTGTGAGATCATGACTTGAGTCGAAATCAAGAGTCAGATGCTTAACCGACTGCGCCACCCAGGTGCCTCGATATGGGTTTTAAATAAAGGGATATGGGGAGAGGTCTTCAGTTATCCCAGCCTTTGGGTCTTGGGGTAATCTGAAAACAGAGACCTTTCTAACTCAAAGGATCTTAGGGAAATTCACTGCTGTGATGCTAAATGGTTTTACCCCAAGGAATCCAGGATATGAATGGTTCTCCCTCTAGTTCTGAAATACATGGCAGAATGGCTTTAGAGTGGCTGTGGGAAAATGGTTGCAGCAAAGCTACAATCAAAATAAAGTGCTGGGAAAAATTCTTATAAACTGTTGTAACTGTCCTGTCATATCCATTGCTATACATTTTATAAAGAGTTAATGGAAACAGATTTTTAGTGAATTGATTGTTTGACAAATTGATTACTTCTGGGAGAGCTTGTTGGGACTGCCAGTTACCCTCACGTGGGTCTATTTGTCTACTGATTGTTTCTGGGTTCCTGGGCTCAGCGCGGTGCCCTTGTGGTGAGTCCAGCTGGCTACAGACTACTAGGGAAGCTTCCTATTATGCCTGGGTGGCTAGGCTATCCTCCATCAGATGGGAAACAGTGTGCAATTCAGCACCTTCTGAGCCAGTTTAGAAGGCAGTCTGTTCTAATTGAACATTATACAAAAGCAGAGATTATATGCAAACTTATGCTGCCCTCCAGTCTGTCTATATATCTATATCTGTAACTATATTTTATGTATATGCATATGAATATACATATATTTATGTATCTATATTTGGATATATATATATTTACCTTTTAATAGAGTTGAGATCATGCTATTAATGACCACTAATGACCATTGTGGCCTATTATTCATTAACACCATGCCATCAATACTCCCAATTGTATCAAAAAGTTGTGATGAACAGATTTATCTAAAAGATTCCAAGAAGGGGGGCGTCTGGCTAGCTCAATCCGTATAGCATGCGACACTTGATCTCAGAGTTATGGGTTGAAGCCCCATGTTGGGCACAGAGTTTCCTTAAAAATAAATAAATAAATAAATAAATAAATAAATAAATAAATAAAAAGGTCCCAAGAAGGCATTTTACCCCTTTGCACTTTCCCTTTCTTCTTGTTGAGGTGCTTCTCCCGGCTCCTTCCTGGGAGGTCAATGTTAGTGCTCCTGAGAGAGGAGATAAGAAATTGTGGTATCTCTCCAAGCTCTTTTAAGAAGCTGTTGCTCTGATGAACCCCTGGCCCCTGCCTAGCAGCGTTTGCCTGGGCGAACCAAGCTGGTCACATCCCCATGCAATACTCAGAGCTTCCTTCCTATGTTGCTTTGTTTAAACTGGTAAATAAGGAAAGCTTGGGTCGCTCAGTCTGTTGAGCGTCTGACTTTGGCTCAGGTCATGATCTCACCATCTGTGAGTTTGAGCCCCACGTCAGGCTCTGCTGACAGCTCGGAGCCTGAAGCCTGCTTCGGGCTCTGTCCCTCTCTTTGTCCCTCCCCAACTTGTGCTCTGTCTCTCTCTCTCTCTCTCTCAAAAATAAAATTTAAAACATAAAAGAAAGTAAAAAAAAAAAACTGGTAAATAAAATGGTGCCCGCAGGTAGAAGTTGGCAACCCCAGTATTTTAAGATAGTTCAGATAGGCGTGCCTGGGTGGCTCATTTGGTTAAGTGTCAGACTTCAGCTCAGGTCGTGATCTCACAGTTCGTGAGTTTGAACCCCACATTGAGCTCTCTGCTGTCAGCACAGAGCTTGCTTTGGATCCTCTGCCCCCCTCTCTCTGCCCCTCTCCTGCTTGCATGTGCATGCGCTCTCTCTCACTCTCTTAAAACTAAATAAACATTGAAAAAAAACGACTTTCAGAAGTGTGCTGAAGATGAAAAGTATGCCGCCCCTTGAATCACGCGCACAAGTACAGCATGGCAGCGGCCCCTTCTGTAGTTCCTGGCATGGTTCTCATAGGCCTTGAACTTCAGAAAAGTTTGTTTTGTTTTGATTTCTGTGTTTCGCTTTTTTTTTTCTTTCTGTCAGGAAAACAATATCCTGGATATCAGGAATCAGGAAAAAACTTTATTCTGGGTTTTAAACTTGCTTAAATATGTGGCTTATGGGTTTTCCTTGGGTTTTTGAGTAACACAAGTAGTAAGATACTGTTCAGGAGTGCTTCAGGAATAGGGTCCCATAATATCCAAATGAGGTTTCAAGAAACAGTTATGGTTATTATTTTGGTTAATGCCAGGGTTAGTTATTCTACTTGAAATATTCTTGACACAGCAAACTCAATTTTTCTTTCTCACTTTGAATTCATTTATTCATCCTTCCATTCATCCACCCATCTTCCCAATTTTAAATGTTTTAATAGGAAATACATGTAGAGGACACAACATTTAAAAAGATACTACAATAGAGTGAATGGGGGAAAGTAACTCTGTTTCTTACCTTTGTTTGGTTTATTTAGTTAGTTTTTTAATTTATTTTGAGAATGAGAGAGAGCACAAGCAGGGTAAGGGCAGAAAGAGAGAGAGAGGGAGAGAGAGAATCCCAAGCAGGCTCCATGCTGTCAGCATGGAGTCAGACATGGGACTCAAACTCATGAGCTGCGAGATAATGATCTGAGCTGAAACCAAGAGTTGAATGCTTAACCGACTGAGGTGACCAGGTGCCCCTATTTTAACCATTAAAAAAATTTTTTTAATGTTTATTTTTGAGAGAGAGAGTGGGAGAGAGAGAGAGTGCACACACAAGTGGGGGAGGAGCAGAAACAGAGAGGGAGACACAGAATCTGAAGCAGGCTGTAGACTCTGAGCTGTCAGCACAGAGCCCGCTGATGTGGGGCTCGAACTCGGAAACAGTGATCACGACCTGAGCTGAAGTCGGATGCTCAACCAACTGAGCCACCTAGGCGCCCCTATTTTAACCATTTTAAAGTGTACATCATTAAGTACATTCACAATGTTGTTCATACATCATCACGACCTAGTTCCAGAACTTTTTCATCATCCCAAAAGGAAACCCTGTATCTGTTAGCAATCATTTCTTATGCCCCTTCTCCCAGTTCCTGGTAAGCATTAATAAGCTGTCTATCTACAAGGATTTGTCTATTCTGGATATTTCTTACAAGTGGAATCATACAATATATGGCTTTTTGTGGTTGGCCTTTTTTTTACTTAGTATAATGTTTTCAAGGTTTATCCACCCTGTAGTACTTAATTCCTTTTTCATGGCCAAATCATATTCCATTGTATTATGGCTATAACACATTTTTGTCTATCCACTCATGAACTGATGGACATTTGGGTTGTTTATATCTTTTGTCTGTTGTGAATAGTGCTGCTTTGAACGTTAGTAAGTTTTTCTTTGAACACCTCTTTTCAGTTCTTTTGAGTATATGCCTAGGAATGGAATCACTGAGTCATATGGTAATTCTATGTTTAACTTTCAGTGGAAATGTCTCATTTTTTAAATCTCTCTGATGCAGGTCCCTTTGCTCTTTGCCATGGTTTGGATATCTCCTTATATCATTAGTCTTTCAAATTAGTGAGGATTAATTAATTAATACCTGGGTTAACTGATTAATATCTGGTTAATAGTCAAATCTAACAATCAGCACTGTAATAGTAGGTCGGGTTTTACCACACATTGAACTTTAAATATAGAATGCTATATAATATTGATTTTATATTATGTGTTTACTTTTAACTAATGTAGTCAATGCACTGGGCTGTCAGAGGTAAAAAAGATCTGATGCTGGAAGAATCTGACCAGGTTCATATCAACCAGATTGAAAATGAGGAATGGAACAAGCAAAGAGAAATGAAGAAAGAGAAGCTGGGTTCAACCACAGAGAAAATGGAGCAGAAAGAATCCAACTCCTTGGAGAAGTCATTCTCCCCGCAAAATCTGGATTCTCCAAGTAAGTCAAATCATGTAGCTTTGCAGACCAAGAAAGGTCTGAAATTAAAGAGCTTGGTTTATACTGTATTTATTCTCAACCTTTTCCAAGTAAACAGTAGTGCCAGATTTAAGGGTTGCTTTATCACCTTAAAATATACTTACTTAGCATTGACACAGAAACTGGAAGACACATTCCTCAACACATCCCTTTCAAGGGAAAATGTGAGGCATTTCTGGGAGTGACTGATATAACACTGCCATTTATTGAGTGTTTACTATGAACAGGAATGTTCTTTACATACATTACATGTATTATCTTGTTTAATATTAAGTCTATGGACATTAATTTATTTAATCCTCTACAAGCCTGTGAGGTTGGTACCAACATTATTCTCATTTTACGGAAAGGAAACTGAAGTCCAGGGAGGTTGAGAGCTTTTTTCAAAGCTATACAGCTTGTATATAGCAGGGAAGGGGTCTGAACTAAGACAGTTTGACTTCAGTGTCTGTTTCTAAGGCATTGCACTGTCCAGAGAAGAGACCTTATCTGTATGTACTTCTGAATGATAGATAGATTCACTGAAGCAGGGTATTACAGAAGCTAAACTCGCAAGCTATACTACCTAGGCTCACATCTTAGCTCTACTACTTATTATCTGTATTTCTTGGTAAAAGTTACTTAACTTCTCTAGATTTCAGTTTCCAAATCTATAAACTCAAGATCATAGTGATACCTTCTCACAGAGCTATCATGAGGATTAAATTAGGAGATCCATGTAAAATGCTTAGCACACTGATTCACCTAGCAAGCAGGTCTTGGGTTAATGTCAACTATTATCTTTTCTTTGTCTGTCTAGCCACCGTGTTTATCTTGTATAGGTGCGTTATAAACATGCACTGTCACTGTCCTCCGAATTCTTGATTCTCAAGGTTGTGATACAGTATCTCATTAGAATTTAAACTAGAGGCTCCTGAAGGTCCTTGAATCTTGAATCCTTACTTATAAAAGAAGATAATTAGATAGCTTGTGGTAAATTAGAGTCTTTGTAGAAATAGTCACTTGAAAACTCTCTTTGGGGAGACTTCTATGTGCTCATTACCTGCTAGAATAAAGATTCTTAGGGTGTGATTCAGGTGTCTCTGCTGGTTACTCAAGATATCCTTTTGTGGACTCTGCAAATTGATTGCATCAGCCTCATAACTGGGTTATAATGTAACAAATTCATCAAAGCAGAAGCCCGAATTTCAGAAAAACAGTGTTTTAAGCAAATACACACATACAAACACCTACCCACAGTCACACACAGGCAAAACATGCAAATGTTTCACTATTCAGCCCTGGAATGTTCAGATCTGTGCTTCTTGAACCCCTGGGGCTGCCCTGTGACTTCCTGTTTCAGATTCAGACCTAGTCTGAGTTCACCATCACTGGAGTGGGGGGGGAGGGGCACTTTATCACCTCAGACACTCAGGCAGGAGGCTGAAGCCCCACTTGAATCCCTCTCATAAGATGCAGCGAAATTTTCTCTTCCTCTGAAAACTATTTAGATATTTAAAAACCCCAAAGTAATACCAGCTTGTCATTAGAAAATTCAAAGAATCATATATAAACAATGACTTAGTGTCTCCCCCAGGCTCCCATCCTTCTGTGTTTTTGTTTCCTGAAGTAACCAATGCAGATGCCCAGGTGTGTCTCCTTCCACATTATTCTCAAGCGTATACAAATATGCCTTCACGTATGAGGGTTTTAAAAACAAAGAATGAGGGGCATCTGGGTGATTCAGTAGGTTAAGTGTGGGACTCTTGACTTTGGCTCAGGTCATGATCTCGTGGTTTGTGAGTTCGAACCCCACACCAGGCTCTGTGCTGACAGTGCGGAGCCTGCTTGGGATTCTGTCTCCCTCTCTCTCTGCCCCTCCCCTGCTTGCTGTCTCTCAAAATAAATAAAAATAAACTTAAAAAAATGGCATTACACTGTGCCCATTTCTCTATGTTACACAGAGCCTAAGAGTACAAGCTCTGGAACCGGATCCCAGCTTTTCCACTGATGAGTTTTGTGAACTTGGGCAAGCAAATTAACCTTTCTTTATCTGTGTTTTCTTATCTATATGGTCAAAACATTAGTGTTTACTCATAAGGTTTTTTTGAGTAGTAAAAAATCTATGTAAAATATTTAGACCAGGTACATGGTAGGTGCTGTTTTTGGTGTTAGCTTTTATTATTTCGGGACGTCTCCTTAGACCTTACATTTAGAATTAACTCATTCTTTTGAACAGCAGATACATATTTCACAGTATAGATATATCATAATTTATTCAAGATAAATTGTGATGTGCTCTTTTTGGTGTCAGCTTTTATTATTATGGGACTTCTCCTTAAGCCTTGCATTTAGAATTAACGCATTCTTTTGAACAGGAGATAAATATTCCACAGTATAGATATATCATAATTTATTCAGGATGACTTGTGATGTCAGGTGTGGTGTGGTTTGTTTTGGCTATTTTATTATTATTATTTTTAATTTCCATTATACTTAACATACAATATTAGTTTCAAGTGCACAATACAGTGTGATGTCAGTTTTGATGCCTTCACATGATGAAGTGTATCCTTTTACTGTGGCTTGAGGAATGAAGGTGGGGGCCATGAGAGGAGGATCATTTTTCTGAGAAGCTGTTGTTGGAGAATAAGAATTATGAAATTTTACTAAAGGCTGCATTTGCCAGTATTTTCTTGATGCTGTTTAAGAGGTTATTGGCTGTTCTGAGTAGCACCCTAAAGCTGGAGTTTGATATATCAAAGTGCAGTTGTATGATTATTTGTAACTTTGTTTTACTGTAGTGTAAATTTTTATTAACATCAGCATTTAAGAAATGCTATTCATGTCAGCTTTAGTGAGTCCTGAGTGGTTTCTCACATACCTCTTAAGCATATTTGTTAATTTCCTCAAGCAGTGGTTGATATTTACTTTGGAGTTTGCTTTTTGATGCCTCTTCTGTGATCAGCAGCCCTCAAATAGTCCCCATGTTATTCTGACTCTTCACTGCAACCAGTAAAATATGGAGCACAGCCTCTGAAAACTGGTGCGTGACACAACCTCACTTTTCTTTTCTTTCCATGTAAATATACAATAAATATGGCTTCTGATAAATGCAAATCTAGAATCAAATAGTTTGTGTAGCATTCTGGAGTTAGAAAAAAGGATCATATGTAGCCAATGCTGTTGGTGTGCTGCCATATTTTCTGGGCATCTAATTTCTCATTGCCAATTCTATGGTCTCTATCAGAGGGCTTTCTCTGGCACTTGAACTGGCTTGGCAGTAAGTGCCAGGGAATAAACACCCTCTGGATGTAGCCATCAGACACTGATGAATGTGAGTGGGAAACTTCTTTACTTGTCTAACTGGATAACTCTTAGGGGTTTTTATACTGTCTTCCAGGGGTCCCCATCGTAATCAAGCCCCAGTTGCCCAGGGTGGCAACTTGCCTGATAATGTACCTTTTATAAACTTGGTTCCTTTCTCTACTTTCCTACCAGGGTCTCTTTGAATCACCTTTCAAATTATCCACTTGCATTCAAATTCTTGTCTGAGGGGTCTATTTCTATTGGAAACCAAACTAGAAAACACTTTTTCAAACTATAAAATAACAAGTATTTACAGTAGAAATGTGAGAAATATGGTCAAACAAAAGGTAGAAAATACAACTTCTAATATTGGCACCTAGGGATATATCTATTATTGGTCTTTTGGTATATATGTATATATATTAGTATACCTAAAACTAAGGATCATACTATATATATTTTATGTGTGTATTTCAATTATAGGTTGTCAGAAATTTTCTTTTGCTTTTTTCCCAAGAGGAATTATTTTTTTAATGTTTATTTATTTATTTTATTGTTTCTTTATTTGACAGAGAAAGAGTGTGAACAGAGGGAGGGCAGAGAAAGAGAGAGAGAGAGAGAGAAATCCCAAGCAGGCTTCTCGCTGTCAGCTCAGAGTCCAGTGCAGGGCTTGAACCCATGAGCCCCGAGATCACGACCTGAGCAGAAATGGAGTGGGACGCTTAAGTGACTGAGCCACCCAGGCACCCCCCTATAGGAGAATTCTTAAATTTGTTTTGTCTGAGAATTCTAAAGAAAGTGCAAACAGATCGTTTTCTTGGGACAACCAATGTCAACTGTCCTGTGTATATTTTTCTGACAAGATATTTAGATAGTATTTTAAAATATAAATGGAAACATTTTGTATATTATTTTGGAACCTGTTTTTTCATGGGCAATATTATAAACATAAAAAAAGACATAAGGAATATGTGTCCATTGCAGAACAATAAGAAAATACAGATTTTTTTAAAAAGTGTCAAAAATGAAAATCACATGTATTCCAACTATCCAGGGATAACTATTAACACTGAGGAATAATTCCTTATAGATTTTCAAAAATTTTTACATAAATATCCATGTAATAATGAATTTAGGAATGAGATCATACTATATACATTATTTTTTAAATACCTGTCAGTTAGCAATATGTTATGAGCATTTTTCTATGACCATAAATATTAAAAAAAAATTGTTAATGCCAATATAAAAGGCTTTTAAACAACTTTCTATTGCTGGAGATTTAGATTGTTTCTTGATTAAAAAAATTTATAAATGGTGTCACGACAAATATCCTTATAGTTAAACCCTTGAACACATCTGTGATTATTTCCTTAGGATAAACTTCTAGAAGTAGAATTATTAGATATACACATTTTAATTAGTTTGAGAAATTTTGCCAAATTGCTTACCAAAAGATTTTTACCAATTTACACTCCCATCAATAGAAAAGGAAAAAGGCCTTTTTTCTAGTGTTCAGCAAAGTTGCTTATTAGAATTAAAAATAATCTTACTTTCAGGGAGTAAATTATTCGTATTTCCAGAGATCCTTTACCATTGACCTTTTACTTTTGGCAGCTGTTTGGAAGTTGTTTCCAATTTCCATGCTAGTGAATTGCCAAAATTCCCACCACTGAAGGTTTCTAGAAATATCCTTTTATTAATAAGCATTTAAGCACATGAGTTTCTTTCATCCATATAAACTAATTCTTGTTGATAAGAATTCAAAAGTCGACTCTACAGATCAAAAAGAAAATGATCCAAAAGAACCCAAAAGAAAAAGGGAAGGAAACTATATAAACAGTTCAGTAGAGAAAATATAGCGGCTCTTCAACATATGAAAAGAGGTTTAATCTCAACATAATTCGTGAAACGGTAACTTCTCTTAATGTACACTTTTATGAATCAGTGAGACATAAGATCAACCATCTAGTAAAAAAAGAAGGGGTGTGTGTGCCCCTGGGTGGCTCAGTCGTTAAGCATCTGACTTCAGCTCAGGTCATGATCTGGCAGTTTGTGAGCTTGAGTCCCACATCGGTCAGCTTGTGCCCTGCTTCCGGTGAACACAAGCCCCGCTTTGGGTTAGCCCCTCTTCTTTCTCTCTGTCCCTCGTGGGATTTTCTCTCTCTCTCTGCCTCTTGCTCACTTGCACCCTCTCTCTCTCTCTCTCTCTCTCAAAAAATAAATAAATAAATAAATAAATAAATAAAATAAAAAAATAAATAAAAATCAAAAAAAAAAAAAAAAGGAAAGAAAGGAAATGAACATTTCATAGAACAGAAAATACAAATAGCCTTGGAACATATGAAAAGATGCCTAAACTCATTCATAGTAAGAGAAAGGCAAATTAAAACTGCACTTTTTGTACGCAAGAGCCTAGCAAAAGTTACTGAGTTTGTTCACATGGTGTTAATGAAGGTGTAGGAAAATCAGCTGCTGCTGGGTGAAACTTGATGGAGAACTGTTTGGCAATGTCTATTAAAACTACAGATGCATGATGACTTTGACCCAGTAATCCCAGTTCTACAAATTTTATCCTACAGATCACCCATGTGCAAAATGACATGTGTACTGTTATTCACTGCAGAATCGCAAATAAATGCCCCTCAGTAGGGTTGCGTTTTTGTATGTCACAGAATAAAATACCCCTCCACTGTTAGAATGAGAAAGCTCTCCATATACTGATAAAAAACAATCATCAAGATATGTTAGAAACAAAAAGTCAAAATGCAGAATAGTAGACTGTATGTTAGCATTTAGGTTAAAGAAGGAGTAGGGCGGTGATGTTGGAGATTGTATGCATGTATTTGCTTGAATATACCTCGACGATCTCTGGAAAGATATGTAGGCAATTGGTAAGAACTTTGTCTATTAGGAACATCAGAGTGGAGGGTGGAAGACTTTTGAAGGTTATGTAATCTTTGTGCTTTTTGAACTTTAGCCATGTGAATATACCACCAATTCAAAAATAAATACAATTGTATTAAACAATTTTTAAATGTTTTATTTATTTTTGAGGGAGAGAGAGAGAGAGAGAGAGAGAGAGAGAGAGAGAGAGAGAGAGAGAACAAGCATGTGTGGGGAGGGGCAGATTGAGAGGAAGACAGAATCCGAAGCAGGCTCCAGGCTCTGAGCTGTCAGCACAGAGTTTGATGCAGGGCTGAAACCCATGAACTGTGAGATCATGACCTGAGCTAAAGTTGGACGCTTAACGGACTGAGCCACCCAGGTGCCCCATAAAAAAAAATAAATAAAATGTTAAAATAAATAAAAATAAAAATAGGGGAAAAAGAAATCTGGGATCTATTCATTTTACCATTACTTTTTGTGATCCACAGACAATTTTCTTTTTTTCTTTTGGTGGGGTCTCCTATATATGATATATAAATAAATGAATATTTAGTATCAGATATTCACAAAGACTTTTATAGAAAAATAAGCAGCATAAAGGGACAGGGAGGGATGGAGGTAGGGGCTGGGTACTGTTTTGGATCAAGTTGTCAGAGAAGGTAGTTCCTCAGAAATCCCGAATCAGGCTCCACCCCAGACACCTGGAATCAGAATCTTCAATATAACAAGATCCCCAGATAATTACCATGCATATGGAAGATTGAGAGACACCTTGCTCTAGCTAATTCCTACTCATGGTTATTTTGTTTAAAAAAAAATTTTTTTTTACATTTATTTATTTTTGAGAAACAGAGTGAGACAAAGTGTGAGCGGGGTGGGGGGGTGAGCGCAGAGAGAGAAGGAGACACAGAATCTGAAGCAGGCTCCAGGCTCTGAGCTGTCAGCACAGAGCCTGATGTGGGGCTCGAATCCACGGACTGTGAGATCATGACCTGAGCCAAAGTCGGACGCTCAACCGACTGAACCACCCAGGCGCCCCAAATCATGGTTACTTTGAATGTGAATTCCAGAAGTCTTCTCTCACTCTAACTTTGTTCTACTTAGTCCACACTGAATGCCTTTCTCTGGTCTCCCATTCTCCTGTGTTTCCCTCCATATATATATATATATATATATATATATATATATGTTTATTTATTTATTTTGAGAGAAGAAGGGAGGGGCAGAGAGAAGAGGGAGAGAGAGAATCCCAACCAGAGATCCCAACCGTGAGATAATGATCTGAGCTGAAATCAAGAGTCAGCTGCTTAACTGATTGAGCCACCCAGGCACCCCTCCCTCGATATATTTTGCCACATTAATAATTTTCTGGATTTTTTATTACCACCGCCAGGAGATATGTACTGGAGTCTCACAGTACCCAGCATAGAGCCTGGCAATATGTAACAGGTGCTAAATAAATATTTCTATAGCAAATGAAGAAATGAGTGGATGAACCAAGCCAAATAAAAGTGTGTGGGGAGGGAAAAAAGAATTCAAAAGTCTGCTTAAGATAATCCATTTCAGGGGTGCCTGGATGATTCAGTCAATTAAGCAGCCAATTCTTGATTTCATCTCGGGTCATGATCTCATGATTCATGGGTTTGAGCCCCGAATTGGGCTCAGCACTGTGAGCACAGAGCTCAGATTCGGTCTCCCTCTATCTGCCCCTCTCCCACTTGTACTGTCTCTCTGTCTCAACTCTCAAATAAATAAATAAATGCAAAAAAAATAAAGGAAAGATAATCTGTTTCTGTAAGATACTAATAATTCATATTAAACACTTACCCTTGCATTTTATTTATTGCAGTGAAATCTTATCAGCAAGCTGTTTTACTATGACCCTGTGGGTTTTCTATTCCTACTTCTCTGATTTTAAAATCTTCTTTTCTGTGCTTTAAAGTCTTTTCAGATGTGAACTCTTGGCACCTTCGTTTCCGCTGGTCTGGGGACGCTCCCTCAGAACTCCTGAGGAAATTCAGAAATTATGAAATATGAAAAGTGCTCGGTAGGAGAGAGAGAGAGCAAGACCATCTCCCGTGCTGCCAACAAGTCTTTGTTTGAATCTTAAAAACGTTATGTTTCTCCGTCATGTTTGTGAATTGCTCAGTACCGATTGATTCCTCCATCCTTGAACCCCTTCTAACAAAATGTGTGTTTTAAATGAGAACATTTTCAGACTAGTCTCTTTCAATATTTGAATAGATTAAGGCTCTTAGATCCAAAGTAGCTTGTTGTGAATCTTCCTGTTAATGTTGTAGAAAATCTATTTTAAAAAGATATCTCTGTATTTAAATAATTCACTAATATACCACCATCCCTATTAGTGCTGTATGTACAAGAAATGCTTTCTGACTCTTGGGGCACCTGGGTGGATCTGTTGGTTAAGCAAACAACTCTTGACTTTGTCTCAGGTCATGATCTCAGGGTCGTGGAGTCTGCTTAAGATTCTCTTTCCCTCTGTCTCTGCCCCTCCCCTGCTCACTCTCTCTCTCAAAATAAAATATAAATAAAATTTATTTTTAAAAAAGGAAATGTTTTCTGACTCTTGACTTTAAATGAAATGTCTAGACTCCACAGAGCAAAATAAATAATTTTCCCAAAATTCATGATGAATTTATAATTCAACAGTATTTTGAAAATAATTTGATTAGATATTTCTATTTTAATTTTAATAATTGTAAATTTAAAAGGTTATTATTTATTTGAGGAAATATGCTTTACAAGATTTCTTTTGTTATACAGCAAGTGATACATTTATAAATTATGTTCTAACAATGTGAATGGGTCTGTTAGGTGACATATCCTTTTTAGATTGGGATTGTTGATGGTCATGTGTAGTCTATGGTTAGTTTTTAGTTTGCAAACAAGTGAATGAAAAATTAAGAAGAAAAACAATTTTAGAGTACACTAGAGCTGTCACTGGTCTGTAGCAAAATGACAGAAAAAAAAAAGAATATAGGAAGTTTAAAAAAATTTTTTTTTAAGTTTATTTATTTATTTCGAGAGAAACAGAGACAGCATGAGTGGGGTAGGGGCAGAGAGAGGAAGACAGAATCCCACCGCACTGACAGTGCAGAGTCCAACTTGAGGCTTGAACTCACAAAATCATGAGATCATGACCTGAGCCGAAACCTAGAGTTGGATGTTTGACTGACTGAGCCACCCATGTGCCCCAGGAAGTTTTTTTTTTTTTTTAAATTAAAGCCACATAATTCAGAAATTATGTCCTTTGTGGTTTAAAATGTGCTTCCTTTTATGAAATAGTATCATAGTAGACTGTATTAGTTTACAAGGGCTGCCATAACAACATACCACAGACTGAGTGGCTTAAACAACATATCTCATAGTTCTGGAGGCTAGATGTCAAACATCAAGGTGTCTGCAGGTTTGATTTTTTTCTGAGGCCTCTCTTCTTGGCTGATGCCTTCTCCAGGTGTCCTCACATGACCTTCCTCTGTGAACACACATCCCTGGTATCTCTGCTTCCTCTTTTGAGGATGCCAGTCATATTGGATTAGGGCTCCACCCTAACAGCTTCCTTTTAACAAATTTCAACTCTTTAAAGACCTTATCTCCAAATAAGGTTATATTCTAAGGCAGTGGGGATTAGGACCTCAACATACAGGTTTTGGGGGGAATACAATTTAGTCCATAACAGAAGAAAACTTTTTTTAAAAAACAAATATAGGGGTGTCTGGGTGGCCCAGTTAGTTGAGTGTCCAACTCTTGATTTTGGCTCAGATCATGATCTCACAGTAGTGAGATGGAGCCCCAAGTTGGGCTCTGTGCCGGGCATGGATCCTGCTTGATTCTCTCTCTCCCTCTCCCTCTGCCCTTCTCCTGCTTGTGCATGCTCTCTCTGTCAAAAGAAAAAAACAAACAAACAAACAAAACAAAACAAAACAAAACAGAAGTATTAAAAAATTTTTTTAGTATTGAGGAGGGCACCTTTTGGGATGAGCACTGGGTGTTGTATGGAAACCAATTTGTCAATAAATTTCATAAAAAAAAAATAATAAAATAAAAAAAATAAAATAAAAAAAAAAGTGAAAAAAAAATTTTTTTATTACATTTATTTATTTTTGAGAGACAGAGACAGAGCACAAGCAGGGGAGGGGCAGAAGGAGAAGGAGACACAGAATCCGAAGCAGGCTCCAGGCTCTGAGCTGTCGGCACAGAGCCCAATGCAGGGCTCGAACTCACAAACAGTGAGATTATGACCTGAGCCGAAGTCGGAGGCCTAACTGACTGAGCCACCCAGGTGCCCCAAAACAAAAGTAGTTTAAAAAAATGTTTATTTATTATGAGAGAGAGAGAAAATAGGGAGAGAGATTCCACGTGAGGGAGGGGCAGAGAGAGAGGGAGAGAGCATCCCAAGCAGGCTCTGCGGAGCCTGAACTCGGGATTTGATCCCACGAACTGTTGATACAGAAGATAGGATTCAGTAGCCACAGAGGGAAAGATTAGGGCCTGAGGTTCCTGGGCAGGGAAAAACACCTATTTTGGAACAATGCTGGGAGTGTCTGACCACAGCAAACCCCCTCAGGTGTAAGGTTCCTCTTAATGTAACAGACCCCACCTACTCCCCCTCAGGTTTCCCCTCAGGAATTTGACAAAAGACCTAAGTATGGCCATAGACCACCCCTCATACAATGGAAAGGAGCCAGTCGGGAATGGGCAACCCAGCACCTAGAGGTATCAAGCCAATAAGGGTAGAAGGAACAAGGGAGAAGGGATGGGGAGGGCTGACCAGAACCTTATAAAACAAGGACCTTGCCTGTAGTCCGTGGGCATTTACTTTTGAATGTCCCCTTTCTGTAAAGAGAGCTTTCCTACTATTCTTCCTTTCTAATCTTATATTCTAATAAACCTTTGCCTACTGCTCATTTTGTGTCCGCCTCTTCATTCTTTGAAGCTGTGAGACAATGAATCCTGGGTATTGTGGCAAAAGATCCTGCAACACAGTGAGATCATGACCTGAGTGGAAATCAAGAGTTGGACTCCCAACTGACTGAGGAGCCCCAACAAAGTATATTTTTAAGGCTTATTTTTAATTTTATTGGAAAATAAAGTGTTTATTCAAAGAACATTAAAAGATTAAGGACCTTTTAATTGTGTGGGTGTTGGCAGGAGGAGGAATGAATCTCAAGCTTAGCCAGACTGGGCATGAGACTCTTCACAGAGCTGGGGGTTTCAGGGGAGGCCGGGTAGGGGGACAACTGGGTCTGGCAGGAGTCAAGAAATGGTCAGAGAGCACCAGGCCACAGTGCAGAGCTTGGGCCAGGGGTGCTGGTTGGCTTAGCAGCCTTAGCAGCTTAGCAGCTCACCACTTATATCCCATTGACAAAAAATAGAGCATGTAAAGTTAATAAAATGAGCTTTTGGACTACAATTGCCTGTCATAATGCCTGTGTGGCCCACATGGGCACTCAAATAAATAACTACATTGAATAAGAGAAGTTTTGAACCTAAACATCAGGGTTTAATTTTTTTTCTTTTTTCTACCAGAACAAAGGCCCATTTACAGCATTGATAACTTTTAGTGACTTGTCAATAGGAAAGCTACTCCCATTCGTATGGTCCACTTCATTTTTTGTACAGATGCACTTCCCCGTTGTTGACAAGATTGAGACCAGCTCTTATTTTCTCTCCCATGATGGCCTGAAACCTCCAAATAAGAAATGAGAAATAGCTCCATTTGAATGTGGGTTTATGATGGGTCAGGCCTGACATAAGCACTTTATATACTGGATCCCATATAACTTAGTAGGAGACATTTTATTCTTTTTCTTTTATGATTTGTTTGTTTGTTTTGTTTTGCTTTGAGAGAGATGGAGCAAGTGAGCAAGAGGCAGAGAGAGAAGGAGAGAGAATTGCATTGCAGAGAGGGAAGCAGGGCTCACCCAAAGCAGTACTCAGACTCAAACTATGAGATCATGACCTGAGCCAAAGTCAGATGCTTAACCGACTGAGCCACCCAGACACCCCTATTCTTTATTTTATTAAATTTTTTTAAAATGTTTATTTAATTTTAAGAGAGAGAGAGAGAGAGAGAGAGAGAGAGAGAGAGAGAGAGAGAGAATGTGAGTGGGGAAGGGGCAGAGAGAGAGGAAGACACAGAATCTGAAGCAGGCACCAGGCTCTGAGCTGTCAGCATACAGCCCAATGCGGGGCTCAAAGCCACAAGCCATGAGATCATGACCTGAGCCAAAGTTGGATGCTTAACTGACTGAGCCACCCAGGTGCCTCCAGAAGACTGTCTATTCTTAAACACTTAAATACTTTCCTGAAGTCAAGGTTTAAAAAGGGAGGGGACTGTGTTTTGATAATATAGTTTTTCTCTTTGAATGAAAAGTAAAAGGAAATTCTTCAATAATTTGTTTGAATTGTCCAGGGTGTTTGGAATAACCACAGTTGCACATATGTATAACACCACATTTTCAGAGTCATTTATTTTTGGATTACGGCTTAACTTTATGACGTAGCAAATTGATTATGAAAAGATAATTTTACATAAAAGTTAGTAAGCTCTTAGGTCAGCTCTAAATGGTGAAGATAGTTTGTTTCTCTCACATTTGATATTGAACGAATGAATGAGACACATATTTCTTCAGAACATTATTATGTGATATTGTACTAGCATTTGTGTAGGATATAAAAATGCTTAAGTCATATTTATGCTCTCAAGTAGCTAATAATCTTGTGAAATAGTTTAACAGGAGTATGTCAAATTAGTTTAAAGTATGTAATGTATTTAGAATATGCCTGGCACATAGTAAGCACTATGTGTGTTAGTTACTATTCCTACTATATTGTTATGTGTTAAATCTCTCTCTCTCTCTCTCTCTCTTTTTTAGAAAGTTCTGCACCCAATGTGAGGCTTGACTCCACAACCCTGAGGTCAAGAGTTGCATGCTCTACTGACTGAGCCAGCCAGGCGCCTTGTTATCATGTGTTAAAACTTGATAATCAATAACAGAATTGTGGTCTCCTTCCCCACCACCCCCCACTCCTCAATCCCTTTCCCCCCATTATTCATCTCAGAGGCATCATTTATTGCATATCTTTCCTTGGCTATCTTGTGAGTTTACACATGAATGTATTTCTCTTCTTTACATAAATGGTAGCTTACTATTTACAGTGCTGCATAACTTCCATTTATTCAGTTGATATATCTTGGAGATTTTTCCATTTTAGTATGTTAGGGCTTATTCTTTTTATGTGCTTTCTTTTTTTAAGATTTTATTTTTTTAGGTAATCTTTATACCCAACATGGGGCTTGAACTTACAATCCTGAAATCAAGAGTTGTATGCTCCACCGAGCCAGCCAGGTGCCCTGCTTTTTGTGTGCTTTATAATATTCCACGGTGTGGATGAACCACACAATTTATTTAACTTGTCCCCTACTTGATTGATGCTTTTCAAGGTTATTTATGTTTTTTTTCAATCACAAATAACACTGTAATGAATAGCTTTGTGCACAGTATTTCTTGCATGTGAAGTACACCCATAGGATGAAAAGCTAGCACTGGAATGGATCAAGGAGTATGTATGTAATTTTGTATTGCATTACAATGTTCTTAAACAAAGAAATGAAGCAATTTAGCAAGTTTCAAAGATTTTAGGGCCAATGGATTGGAAAACCCAGAAAACAGTTTGTTCATTGGTATTGTTGCCTACAGTTTTGTTTTGTTCTGTTTTTATTTTTTATTTTATTTATTTATTAAAATTTTTTTGATGTTTATTTTTGAGAGAGAGAGTGTGCGTGGGCAAGAGTGGGGGAGGGGCAGAAAGAGAGAGAGAGAGAGAGAGAGAGAGAGAGAGAGAGAGAGACAGAATCTGAAACAGGCTCCAGGCTCTGAGCTCTCAGCTTAGGAATGGTGAGATCATGACCTGAGCCGAAGTTGGATGCTTAATCAACTGAGCCACCCAGGTGCCCCTGTTTTGTTTCTTTAAATCTAGGCCACATTTGTTGAGTGGTTCAGTTTGAAGCACGGTGCTTATGGAACAATATACCCATCACTTCCCCAAATCCCTGATGTCAGGGGGTGACCAATATATAAGCAATAATAAAATCAGAGTATACTTTTCTTCCAGTAACTTCTCACAGAGACAGGAGGAGAACAGAGTGCTTTTCTCAGTGTAACAGCTTCCTGCCTTCTGGGTGTCCTGAAATGTTGGAAATATAATTCTGAAATATTTTTGCTCTTTTAAACAGCAGAGCAACAGGCAACTCAACAGAGCAACTCTGGAAAACCTAGGCAGAATTCACAATTTCCTGTGATCCCAAAGTTTCCAGTCCCAAATGGATATATCCCCGCCTGTCAAAAATATGCCCCTTGATGAGCAAATTATAAATGGAAAAAAGACTTGCAGATATTTCTTGTAAAGAGAGAGCTGGATGAGGGAAAGTAGATAACATTGTTTTCCTGCTTATGAATTTTCATATCCTTTCTGCACCCGGATCTGATGGTGGATACAGGATCAATCACAGCAGCAAGTGTCAATGACTAATGCAGTTATTGAGAGGGGTCTTTAATTTCCTGAAGGCAAACACCATTACCCACCACCTCCACATCACAGATGAGGAGATGCCAGGACCGCTGGGGAGTCAGTGATGGAAGAAATTATAAAACTGATGCAATTACTTAGAAAATGATGAAATGTCTCACAATGAAAGGCTTCAGTTCTCTTCAATTTCAGGTTCTGTGATATGCATCAGTGTGGCTGTGTCTTCAGTATTATTACTTCTCAGTGTTCTGTGTCATCTACCCTCCTTGAAGGAGAATATTTTGTATCAGGCAGCTCATTCTCATCCTTTCTCCTCCCATCCGAGCTCTATCATTTCTTCCAGTGTTTTTGCTTTGACAATTTCTTGTATTGATTAGCTACCCAGCATGAATGTTTCCATAGTGGAATCTAGGTTAGGTTTATGGAGAACTAGATCTTTCTCTTGTTCTAACCTGTGGGATTTAGGGAAAGTCAGTTGAGTGCTCTGGTCCAGTTTCTTCTACCCGGGGCTGGAAATTAGAATCTCCCCTTAGAGAACATAGTATCTCTGCCCAGGACCAGCTCCAGAATTGGCCTGTTTAGGGCCTCCAGTGGGACCAGGACAGTGTGGGACTGACAAGGAGCATGTAGGTTAGAAGTCAAGGACTAGTGAGGACAGTAAATGCAGAGAAAGAGGATGTGTCTTCTCCATCTTTCTTTCCATCCAGACGACCCGCCCCCCTTCTTTTTTACTGTTCTTTTAAGTAAAAGGGCAGGGATAGAAAGGGAGAGATTACAATTAAGTAGGTATATCTACAAATACCAGCTCCATACACCTCAACTGTCCTTTTACATTCAGTTGAATTTGATGCCATTCCTTTTTTTTAATTAAAAAAAAATGTTTATTTTTGAGAGAGAGAGAGAGTGCGAGTAGGGGAGAGGCAGAGAGAGAGGGAGACACAGAATCGGAAGCAGGCTCCAGGCTCTGAGTGTCACATGGGGCTTGAACTCACAGACTATGAGATCATGACCTGAGCTGAAGTCGGATGCCTAACCGACTGAGCCACCCAGGTGCCCCAAATTTGATGCCATTCTTGATACTATTGAAGACAATGCTGATTTGTCTTCCGAGTATATTGCATATAGTTATATTTATGGGCGCCTGGGTGGCTCAGTCGGTTGAGCATATAGTTATATTTAATATATTAAACACTTCCCAGCTCATTACCACTAGGGGAGGCTCTAAAACAGGGTCTAATAATGATACCTACTACTACTACTACTAATGGTGATTAGTACCTTTCACAGTTTCTAAGCCTCTTCTCATGTTTCTTGTTTGAACCTCACAACTAACCTCATTTTCCTGAGGAAATTGTAGCTTTTGCTACATTCTAAAAACCACACTATTGGGGTGCCTAGGTGGCTCATTCAGTTAAGCACCTGACTGTTGATTTCAGCTCAGTTGATGATCTTGCGGTTGGTGAAATCAAGCCCTGCGTTGGGCTCCCTGCTGACAGTGCCAGGCCTGCTTGGCATTCTCTCTCTCTCCCTCTCTCTCTGCTCCTCCCCTGCGTGTGTTCTCTGTTTCTCTCTCTCTCAAAATAAATAAATAAGCTTAAAAAAAGTAAAAAATAAATAAAGATAAAAACCACAATAGAATGGAAAACATTATTGTGTTTTTTGCTGAAATCATTGTTTTTCAATCTGGAAGTCACCTGGGGAACATGAAACCCTAATACCTGGGTCCCAGCCCAGCGATTTAATTGCTCTGGGTATGCATTTGGCATTGGGATTTGATAACTCCAGGTAATTTTAACGTGCAGCTAAGGTTGAGGGCCACAGTTGTTTATTTTTATTTGTTTTTAATGTTTATTCATCCTTGAGGGAGACAGAGACACAGAATCCAAAGCAGGCTCCAGGATCTGAGCTGTCCACACAGAGCCTGATTGGGGGCTTGAAGGGACTTGAACTCATGGACCAGGAGGTCATGACCTGATCCGAAGTTGGATGCTTAACTGAGTGAGCCCCCAGGCGCCCGGCCATGGTGTTTTAAACAAATACAGGTTATAGGTGACTTAGTTAATGTCTTGATGGCTCTACCCATATATAGCACAGCATAGCTTTCCCTCCTATGCCACCAGTTATTTCTGGGGCTCCCCCAAACCCCATGGGCACTCTATTTGGGCTTCCAAACAGGCCTGTGAGTTTCAGCCATTGCTCTGCCTCCACCAGGCTCTCTCTTGTCTTCACCTCCACCCACTAGGCCACCCTGCTGCCACCAGGCTGAGAGTACTGGCTGGCAGGAAGAAAGGCCTCCTCTTAGCTTTGATGAGATTTTCAGCAGCTGGGACTAGCTCCCTAACCAAGCTGTCATGTATCTTGACTCGCCTGTCTAACATGAAGCACAGACCTAGCTCTCTAAACAGTCCTTCTCCCCCCTCCTCTTGGCCTCATCCAAATGCCTTTCTTCCCCCATCTGTGGAAAAAGGATCACCTCAGCAGATGAGGTCAAGAGATTCCATTGGGGAGGGGGAAGTGTAGGGGGGAGGGTGATGTATCTCCACCAGTAGTAGCTAGCTAAAAATGCTCAGTTTTAGAAATTCCATCAGTGTTTGAACAATAAAAATGTTCCACCAAAAATTTCTAGAAATGAAAGATGATATGAAAAACAAAAAAGCTGATGTGTGGGTTGTTCACCAGATACTACTTAAAGAGAAATGATTGGCTATACGTCCTTAGGCCTGTCCTTTACTTTTATTTCTTTGAGTCTAGTTCCTCCCTTGTAAAATGAGGAGATGTAAACCTCATTTTACCAGGAAATGAAATGAACCCAGGAAAATTGTGAACCCAAACCAGACTGTTCTAGTTTTAACTCTTTTCTTCTGGTCCACATTCAAGGAATCAGGGAGTCTATGCATCAAGGCAAGGCCACTAACTGGCTGATATCCATGGGTGACATCATCCTTTGTGAAAATATGTGGTTAAGGTGGCTCTGGAGATAGCACTTAACCATCTGTGCAATCTTGGGTAAGTTAATTAACCTCTCTGTGTCCTCAGTTTCCTCATCAAAATGGGATGGTAACTACCTTGATGTAGGACACAACTATTTAACAATTAGTAGTAGCAATTGGGACAGAAAATCAGAGTGACTAAAACTATTTTTTTCCAATACCTTCCCATTCTCTAGAATGGTGCTCCAGCATCACTCAGGAGCTTGGTACAAAAGCAAATTATTGGATCCCACCCTAGATCTACTGAACCAGAATCTATGACGGATAAGGCACAAGAACCTATTTACCTCTCAGGAACCTCCACAGAATCCTTATGCATGCTAAAGTTTGAGCAACACCATTTCTTTTTCTCTTTAAAAATTAAAAAAAAAGTTTATTTATTTATCTTGAGAGAGAGAGAGGAAGCATGAGCAGGGTAGGGGCAGAGATAGAGGGAGAGAGAGAATCCCAAGCAAGCTGCACCCAGTCAGCACAGAGCCCGGGGCAGGGCTTGATCTCCCCAATTGTGACATCATTGCCTGAGCTGAAATCAGGAGTCAGATGCTTAACTGACTGAGCCACCCAGGCAACCCTTTTTAAATTTTTCTTTAAATTCTAGTTAGCTAACATATAGTACAATATTAATTTCAGGAGTAGAATTCCGTGATTCTCACTTACATATAACACCCATTGCTCATCATAACAAGTACCTTTCTTAATACCCATCACCCATCTAGCTCACCACCAACCTACCTACCTCCCTCTATCAACCCTTAGTTTGTTCTCTATATTGACAGTCTCTTATGGTTTGTTTCCTTCTCTTTTTTTCCCCTCTTCCTATATGTTCATTTGTTTTCCTTATTTTTCTAAATCAAATTTTAATGTTTTATTTTATTTTTGGGGAGACAGAGAGAGACAGAGCACGGGCAGGGGAGGGGCATAGAGAGAGGGAGACACAGAATCAGAAGCAGGCTCCAGGCTCTGAGCTGTCAGCACAGGGCCTGATGCGGGGCTTGAACCCACGAACGTGAGATCATGACCTGAGCTGAAATTGGACATTCAACTGACTGAGCCACCCAGTTGCTCCTGTTTTGTTTCTTAAAGTCCACACATGAGTGAAATCATATGGTATTTGTCTTTCTGTGACTGACTTATTTCACTTATCATAATACATTCTGGCTCCATCTATGTCATTGCAAATGGCAAGATTTTCTTCTTTTTGATGGCTGAATAATATTCCATTATATCTATCTACCTACCTATCTACCTACCTACCTATATCACCTCTTCTTTATCCATTCATCATCAGGCAGTGGACACTCGGCTCTTTCCATAGTTTGGCTATTGATAATGATACTATAAATTGAATCTGTATTTTTGTATCCTTTGGGTAAATCCCTAGTAGCGCAATTGCTGAGTCATAGGGTAGTTCTATTTTTAACTTTGTGAGAAACCTCCATACTGTTTTCCAGAGTGGCTGTACCATTTTTCATTCCCACCAACAGTGTAAGAGGGTTCCCCTTTCTCTACACCGTCACCAACATCTGTTGTTTCTTGTGTTGTTAATATTAGTCATTCTGACAGGTGTGAGGTGGTATCTCATTGTGGTTTTGACTTGTATTTACCCGATGATGAGTGATGTTGGGCATCTTTTCATGTGTCTATTAGCCATCTGGATATCTTCTTTGGAAAAATGTCTACTCATGTCTTCCCATTTCTTAACTGGATTATTTGTTTTTTGGGTGTTGAGTTTGATAAGTTCTTTATAGATTTTGGATACTGTTTATCAGATAGTCATTTGCAAATATCTTCTCCCATTCCATAGGTTGCTTTTTAGTTTTGTTGATTGTTTTCTTCACTGCACAGAAGCTTTTATCTTGATGAGGTCCCAACAGTTTATTTTTGTTTCCCTTGCCTCTGGCAATGTCTAGTAAGAAGTTGCTCCAGCCGAGGTCAAAGAGGTTGCTGCCTGTGTTCTCCTCTAGGTTTTTTATGATTTCCTGTCTCATATTTAGGTCTTTCATTCATTTTGAATTTATTTCAGATGGTGTAAGAAAGTGGTCTAGTTTCATTCTTCTGCATGCTGCTGTCCACTTTTCCCAACACCGTTTCTTGAAGAGACTGTCTTTTTTCCATTGTGGCTATTAAAATTAAAATTAAATTCATTCAAAGGAAACTATATCAGAAATGCAGTTCATCAGTAACACTGGCCATATTTCAAGTGCTCAAGTGCCCCATGTGGCTAGCGGTTACTGTATTGGGCAGTATAGATTATAGAACATTTCTATCTCAGAAAGTTCTATTGGACAATGAAGCTCTAGAATAATTATTACTATAATGTTATTTTGTAGTCACAGAGCATCTAGATGGAACAAACTCTCTGGGGCAAGAGTGACAAATTAATGTCGAAAGAGCCAGGCAGGTGAAGTAAATGAATGAAGTAGGTCAATTATAAGAGAATGAAGAGCACAGGCACAGTGGTAAGTGGCCAGTGATACTCAACCTCCATGCTGGGTCTTCAGTAGGGAGTATTGGGGACTGGGTGAACTGGGAAAGTATGTGCAGAGCCAGAAGTGGTTACCACGGAAGAGGTAGTTTTATGTAAACTAGACAGTTTCATTTTTGTTTAAGAAACTAGAAATCTGATTTTAATGTGATTCATAAATCTTGATTACTAAATAAAAATTTTTAAAAATGCTGTGCTGGCTCATGAAACATTACTGAACCCTGAGTTGACCTTGGTGTTGTGGCCTGAAAATCAAGCTGTGTGGTTCTGCCTTGCCAGGATCAATTGTTTGCCTTATGTATATCCTCCTTTCTTGTCTCTATTTCTTATTTCTTCTCTTCCTTTGATTTTATCTTTGCTTTCCCTTCCCTTTTTTTCTTCTTCCTCATCCTCTAATTCTTCTTTCATTCAGTAAGCATTTGTTGAATGCTCTCTGTGTACTGGCACTGTGCTGGAGACTGAGGATACAAAGACGAACCAACATTGCCCCTCTACCCCAGAGAACCTAGTTTATTGGGAGACTCAGACATGGGATCAGGTAATGAGAGCATGATTTGTGGGGTGCTGTAGTAGAGGCATGTCCAAAGCCCTATGAAGTGGTAAATAAAGGAGTAAATCAGCTTTGAGTGGGTAGAGGTCAGAGAGTTCTTCACACATGTATGGACATTTAAGCTGGGTTTTGAAGGATGTGTGGGAGTTCTCCCGGCTGAAAAGCTGGCATAGGAGTGGGAGAGGGTATTTTTAGTGGGAGGAACAGCTTGGAGACTTGACAGTGCTTGCTATGTTTGGAAAGAGAAAACCTCTGGGTAGCTGATGTATAAGGTATAAAAAATTATTTATCAGACTTCCTTATTCTTATAGTCTGTCTGGTAGCCACTTTCCACCACTATTTGGGCCACTTCACCCTACCCCCAGGTTCCTCTTACGGCAGCTTTGTGTCCAGGGATCTAAATCTTCCTCTTGTATCTCCCCCATCCCTTGCTGTCTTTTGTATTCCCTCTTCCCCCACCCCAGATCTCCCTCCATCCACTTAAAATTCAGAGTTCCCTTTATATATTCAAAATCATCCAGTGCTCAACCAACCAGAGGGAGAATAAAGATGCTGAGATTGTTAAACCACCTCCTAGGAAGGTAGTTTAAATGTCAATACTCTGACAACTTTATTTGGACCCTAATTCAGACTTAGTGTTAAAAAAAAACCTGATACGATTCATGAGATGATTGAAATTTGATAATGATTTTGATAATGATATTGTGGTCATGTTAAAAGAAGTCCTTCTCTGGGGGCGCCTGGGTGGCTCAGTCGGTTGAGCGTCCGACTTCAGCTCAGGTCACGATCTCGCGGTCGGTGGGTTCGAGCCCCGCGTCGGGCTCTGGGTTGATGATGGCCAAGAGCCTGGAGCCTGCTTCCGATTCTGTGTCTCCCTCTCTCTCTGACCCTCCCCCCATTCATGCTCTGTCTCTCTCTGTCTCAAAAATAAATAAACGTTAAAAAAAATTAAAAAAAAAGTCCTTCTCTTTAGAGATGCATCAGTAATTTATGGATGAAATGATAAGAAGTCTGAGATTTGCTTGAAAGTAATATAGGAGAGGAGGGAAGGGATGAGGTGAGGTATAGAGAAAACAAAGATTGGCTGTGCATTTATAACTGTTGAACCCATCAGTAATTTATGGATGAAATGATAAGAAGTCTGAGATTTGCTTGAAAGTAATATAGGAGAGGAGGGAAGGGATGAGGTGAGGTATAGAGAAAACAAAGATTGGCTGTGCATTTATAACTGTTGAACCCAGGTACATAGGGTTCATTATACTAAACTATTTCTGCTTATGTTTTCATGTGTATTATGTTTGAAATACTCCATGTTATTGGTTGATTTGAGTCCTTCAAAAAGATATGTTATAGGGGCGCCTGGGTGGCTCAGTTGGTTAGGCGACCGACTTCAGCTCAGGTCATGATCTCGCAGTTTGTGAGTTCGAGCCCCCCATGTCTGGCTTTGTGCTGACAGCTCAGAGCCTGGAGCCCACTTCAGATTCTGTGTCTCCCCCTCTCTCTACCCCTCCCCTGCTCACGCTGTATGTCTCCTTGTCTCTCAATAATAAATAAACTTAAAAAAAAAAAGATATGTTACAAGGGGTGCCTGGGTGGCTCAGTTGGTTAAGTGTCCGACTTTGGCTCAGGTCATGATCTCACGGTTCATGAGTTTGAGCTTCACATCAGGCTCTCTGCTGTCAGCATGGAGCCTGCTTCAGATCTTCTGTCCTCTCTCTCTGCCCCTCCCCACCCTTAAAAAGAAATAAACATTAAAAAATATATGTATATATGTTAAAGTCCAAACTCCGAGAACCTCTGAATGTGACCTTATTTGGAAAATAGGGACTTTTCGGATGAAATCAAGCTAAAATGAAACCATTAGGGTTTGTCTTAATCCCATATGACTGATGTCTCTTTATAAGAAGGGGGAAACTTAAATGGTCAACTAATATTTGACAAGAAAGCCACAAATACTCAATGGTGAAAGGATTGTTTCTTTAATAAATGGTGTTGGGAAAACTGGATGACCACATGTGAAAGAATGAAATGGGATTCCTGTCTTACATCACTCATAAAAATTACCTCAAAATAGATAAAAGATTTAAACATAAGACCTTAAACTATGAAATTCCTAAAAGAAAACATAGGAAAAAAACTCCTTAACATTGGTCTTAGCAATGATTTTTTGGATATGACACCAAACACAAGCAACAAAACCAAAAATAATAAGCGGGACTATTCCAAACTAAAAAGCTGCTCAGCAAAAGAATCAATAAAATGAAAACATAACCTATAGAATGGGAGAAAATATTTGAATGAGTTCATATTCAAAATATATAAAGAACCCATATAACTCAGTAACAAGAAACTAAATAATCCTATTAAAAATGGGCAGAAGAACTGAATAGGCCATTTTCCAAATAAGACATACAAATGGCCAACAGGTAACAAGAAAACGTGCTCAACATCAGTAACCATTAGGGAAATTAATGCAAACCATTAATGAAGATTAAAGCCACAATGAGATAGTACCTCACACCTGTTAGAACATCTATCATTAAAAAGACAGTAACAATAACAAGTGTTGGTGAGGATACAGATAAAAGGGAACTTTTATGCATTGCTGGTAGGAACGTAATTGGTAGAGCCACTGTGGAAAACAGTACAGGAGTTCCTCAAAAAAATTATAAAACTACTATATGATCCAGCAATCCACTTCTGGGTGTATATCCAAAGGAAATGGAAACAGGATCTCAAAGAGATATCTGCACTCCCATGTTTATTGCAGCATTAATCACAATAGCCAAGATACAGAAATAACCTAAGTGTCTGTAAACAGATGAATGGATAAAGAAGTTGTGATAGACACACACATACACACACAGGAATATTATTCAGCCATAAAAGTGAAGGAAATCCTGCCATCTGCAACAACATGGATGAAACTTGAGAGCATAATACCAAGTGAAATAAGTCAGACAAAGAAAGACAAATACTGTGTAATATCATTAATATGTGGAATCCAAAAAATGTAGAATATTGTTTACCAGGGGCTGGGGGTGGGGCCGGGGGAAATGGTATGGTCAAAAGGTACAAACTTCCAGTTGTAAGACAAATAAGTTTTGGGGATATAACATACAGCCGGTAATTATAGTTAATAATACAGTACTGTATACCTGACAGTTGTTAAGAGTTAGATCTTAAAGGTTCTCACCACAAAAAAAGAAATGGCAATATGTGAGATGATGGAGGTGTTAGCTAACACCATGGTGGTAATCATTTTGCAACATATAGGTATATCATATCAACACATTGTACACCTTAAACTTCTGCAATATTACATGTCAATTACATCTCCTAAAGATGGGGAGAAACAGAGAGGGTTTGAACAGAGACACATAGGGGGAATGCCATGTGACTGGTAGAGGCAGAGACTGGAGTGATACAAGTGTAAGCCAGGGAATGCCAAGGGCAGATGGCCATCACCAGAGACTAGGAAGAGGCAAGGAAGAATTCTCCCTTTTACCCTTCAGAGGGAGTATGACCCTGCCTACACCTTGATTTCTAGCCTCCATAACTGTGGGAGAATAAATTTTTATTGGGTCAAGTCACCCAGTTTGTGGCTCTTTGTCACAGCAGTCCTAGGATACTCCATAATAAAAAATAATAATAATAATTATCAACTACTTCCCTCTCTTAAAATCTTTTTCCCCCTCTGCTTCCTCTTCTATCACATCATAATCTGAACACCTTCACTATGTGTCCACCTTGGGCATTATGCTCTGGTACTTTGAATAAGGAGAGTGACTTAGAACTAAAATCTAAAGTGAGAGGCTGAGGTGGAAGGAAGGAAGGAAGGAGAGATTTTCAGAAAACTAGATAAATGCATAAACCAACTCACAAATATATGCAGCTTCCCCAGACCCCTTGCATGCCCCAAATAAGCCATGCTCCTCTGGGGAGGGGCTGCTTAGCACCTTCTTCAGGTCACTAAGACCTGCTTTTTGCTCTTGGCTGTACCATTTTCTAACTTGGAGATGCTGGGCAAGCTGTTAAATGCAAAAGACTTATTTTCTCCTCAGTAAAGTAAGGGGGTTGGGTTATACCAGGAAGCCTTCCTTGTTCACCTTACGTTTGCTCAGGTGCTCCTTCAGCATTTGAGCCAGTCTGCTCCTACTGTAGCATGCATTATACCATTTGTCAGTGGTTACCACTTATCACTGCCACAGGAGGATTGTGAGCTCCTTGAGGCCAGGACCATCTTGTTCACCACTGGATCCTCTCACTGAGTCCCTGACTCTTAGTAGATGCTCAACAGAAGTAGCCTGTCACAATAATGCTGTATTTATGGTAAATCTATACAAATGTATGGTAGAATTTCTCTTTCAGAGAGCTACAGAAGAAGCCATTTGTCTGCATGTAACTGTTCTAACTCTTCTCTGGACTCTGTCAGGTACCTCTCTTCCATATTCTATTTGGAGATCAGCATCTGAAAGCCTCCCTCACCCCATCTCCCCTTCCAGAGGCTCCACCTCACTGTGCCTGACATTAGTTATGCATTTGGTACAATGTCCAAAACTGTGCTGAGGATAACTAAAGTGCTTGCCTGGGGTAGATTTTTCTGAGTGTGTCAAAAGTTTTGTGCTTTTTAGTGATGAGAGTTAAGCCTTACAATTGGTTTCAGAGAGGAAACAAGAAAGTGACAGAGTACTATCGGTGTTTAACAAGGACTTGGAAGAAGGATTTTTCTTTGCTCAAGGGAAGACATCAGAAGTGCAGATATGCATGTACAATTGAAGCCCTGAAGAAAAATGATCCTGAAAGCACTTCAAACACATGAAGGTTGGTTTCTGCAGTGAGCATGGAATGAGATTTTCCTTAGGAGTGATGCCATTTCGGGAACAAGGAGAATTTCATGATACAAAGTTATGTGAAAACTATAATCTGATATATAGTGATTTTAACAGAGGGATACATTAAGACTTTGGCATTTTGGTGGACTAGTCTCACAAACTGCCTGGCTATTTCTTTATAAGGTGGTTTCTAAGATCATTTCTATTCTAAACTTCGATGCTTCTTTGTGTAGAATTTGTTCTTAAAAATTTTTTTTTAATGTTTATTTATTTTTGAGAGAAAGAGACACACAGAGTGTGAACAGGGGAGGGGCAGAGAGAAAAGGAGACACAGAATCTGAAGCAGGCTCTAGGCTCTGAGCTGTCAGCTCAGAGCCCAAGAAGGGGCTCGAACCTATAAACCATGACCTGAGCTGAGGTCGGACGCTTAACCAACTCAACCACCTACGTGCCCCTCGTGTAGAATTTTTTCTACTCTACTTTCAAAATTATTCAAAGTAGGTTATATCCAGACCAAAAATTGATGGAAGATATGACAATGAAATGTGAGACTGTTTTCTCTCAGTAGCATATTTGTATGGCCCGGAAAAAACTTTTCTTCAAATCTAGAAGGTGGAATCAACTATTCCTCAGATGGCCACAAGATGGCAGCTTTGAGCTTAGCAGTACGGGAAAGATCCACCCAAAAGGCGTTTGCTAGTTGTGATGGTGCAACAAGACTCCAGATCTGGTTGTTTCTTTGCCTCTGCATCTCCACAGTGTTATTTCCCACGTTTTACGTAAGGCAGAGTCCTGGCCATCTCCTCTTGTCCCTCAGACCCACTCTCTCCTGTCCTCAGCTGCAGAGGCTGACCATTTGCATTTGGCCAATGGGGAGGCCCCGCCGGGAAGCAGAGGGAGGGAGAATGAAGAGGTGCAGCCACCCCCTTGCAGGATTACCTGGCACCACTTGTGTCCCCTAAAGGGACACTGCTCTTTGGGGCAGCCCTCTTCAGAACTTTGTTCTGTGCACCGGTGCCACTCCCTCCCCTCTTAGGAAATGGTGACAGCTATTCTGTCTCTTGCGGTTTCTCTACACCCTCTCCATAGCTTTTTAAGTTGTTTGTTACCCCCGTATAGAAAAAAAAAATTGTCGAATTGTCCTAAATTGAGTGTGCCTTCTGTTTCCTGCTGAGATACTGATTGATACTATATTAATCATGCCTTTTATTTTCTGTATTTCTGATGCTTTGACCTGTAAGACCTTATTAAACCTGGAGAGGCTGCCCCTGTCATAGCTAGCCAATTCCCAGAGACAGGAAGCAACTCACCTGCTCTTGTGCCTTTTGTATGCAAACACACCAAGCCTGAGTCCACATCCCACCACTTCCTTTCTCAAGCTCTTACACTTAAGGCCACTCAAGGCCATGATTCCCCTGCCCTTATCACCAGGGGACAGTCCCTGGGCTTCAGAGCCTGCTGAAATCATTCATACTAGCCAATCTGAAACCTACTTACCCTGCCTCCCCTGCTTCTTTCTGCAGGAACCAAAATAAAGATTCTGGCCCACATTTCCCCCTTGCTCGCAGTGCCTCTGGACAGATCCAGTGCTCATCTGGTCCTCTTGGGACTCTGAGTAACTGACTTTCTTTTCAGTGGCGATCTTCGGATTTGCTGGCCTCCCCATTCCTGAAAAATAATAAGGCCTACATTTTAAAACATATACAAGTGTTCTGATACTTTTATCATTTTTTACAAAGTTTATTTACTGAGAGAGACAGACAGAGAGAGAGAGACAGACAGAGAGACAGAGACAGAGACGGGGGGTGGGGGGTGGGGGGGCGGTGCAGTGGGGAGGGGCAGAGAGAAGGGGAGGGAAAGAGCACTCCAAGCAGGCTCTGCACGGTCAGCCCTGAGCTGGATGCAGGGCTCAAACTCGCAGAATAGTGAGATTATGACCTGAGGTAAAATCAAGAGTCAGACTCTTAAGTGACAGAGCCACTCAGGTGCCTAGATACTTTTATCATTTTAAAAAAATGGACAGCACTCACCTGAATCTGTGACATTGCAGGATAGTTGTAACTGGGAAATGCTACAGCTGTGCAGTGGGTTTTAGCAGGAAAGATGAAAATCTCAGTTTTTCCAATGGCCAAAAATTCCCCCCAGTGAGAAATTCCCAAATACTATAGTAATAATAATAGATAATAAAAAAGAGCAACTAAAAAAAATTGAAATATGAAGATACAGCCTAGCCAGAGGCTCTCTGGATGTTTTATAGAGGCAATCTTGAGAAAAATGGTTACAGGGTTTTTGTTTTTGTTTTTGTTTTAAGTGAAGCTTAAAGAGCATTGGAAGGAAAACAAAGAATAATTCAGAAAGACATACTACTGGAAGGTGGTATTGATATATTAATATATGATAGAAATGAGTGGCTCAGGAAGTATCAATCTGCCTGAGCAGTGGTCATTTTTCAAGCCTGGATGAATGTAAAGGAAAATCAAATTGTCACAAGTAGATCTGAACGATATATTGGCTAATTTTCATGGCAAAAAGAACAAGAAAAGCAATAGGCAAGAGTGTCTGTGAGCCTTTTTGCCTGCGTTTTAGAAATAAATTCATTTCTAATGAGAATTCACCCTCAAGTCAATCTTGCAAAGGAGTTGGGACTCCACCCTGAAAAAATTGAATTCATACATTTCACCCCTGAAAGTTTCTGCAAGGAGAAGCAGTACCAAGAGTGGGTCTCATGGACCTCCCATCACTCTCTTGCCTTATAAATAACCTTTATCATTCTGTAGGGAAGGTTCCAGACCTGCATTCTTCATTATACAGTCTTTCCTGTCCTTTTTATGAGCCATAGGCTGTGAGTCCTACACCCAAATAGCATCTGAGTTAGCATCTGCCTACGGGTCACAGGAATTATTACTGAAGCATCTTGAGTTGCTAATAAAAATTCGAGTAAGGTTAGTAGTTTCTGGTAGAATATGAAGATAAGGATAGAGAGAGGAAACAAAAGGAGGAAGAAAAGAGGTAGTTTCCAAGAGCTAACTCATCTGAGATAATAAAAGGTAAATTAATACTTTCACTTTTGGCCCTTCCTTTTCCCTGGACATGGAATAGATTAGCAGAGAGGAGAGCTTCCTTTTTCTTTCTAGGGCATTTGTTTATGCTATGCTTTTATTTATTATCTTTTTCAGCTTTATTGAGGTTAGACTATGTTTTTAGAACAGTTTGACCACCGTGATTTTTTTGTGCCCAATTCCTGTTGTCTGCACAAAGGGCTGACCACTTTCTCCTAATTCTGTGAAAACAGATGACTGGGATTAAGATCCCTGTTTTAGAAAATGTCATGGATATAAGATTTTCTTTGAAGTTTTTTTTTTGGTTCAATCAAAAGATTGGAAACAGTTTTAATCATCATAAATAGGGATTTGGTTAAATAAGTTATGGTCCTTTTATTCTGAAGCAGTGAGCTCAAAACTGCTGAGGGCATTTGAGTTAACAGAGGCCATTTTTAATGAGAAAGCTCTTTATACAGAAATATGTCCAGGATATATTTTAAAATAACAAAAGAAGGTTCAGAACATTTTGTATAGTGTGCTAATATTTGTATAAAAGCTACCTATATTCTTGCATGTGCATAAAGAAGGCATAGAAGCTGATAATCGGTGGTCCAGGAAGGGCACGTTGGTGGCAGGAGGACAGGGTTAGGAGGGAGTCATTATGATTTTGGACCATGAGACTATATTACCTATTCAATAAGCAAATTAATAAGCAAATTAATGTGATTTAATTAAAAATTGGGATGAACTGGAATTGAAAGAAGGAATGTCACACAGGCTTGGAAATTATAATTGTAAAACCGGTAATGAACTGTAAAAAGCATCCCCCCTACCCCCCAAAAAAATCCCAGATAAAAGAGACTGTCGAAGTAGCAGCAAGCCTCTGGGAGAAGGCCTCATAAAGTCCCAAGTATGTCCTCAGCCAGTGCCAACTCTGGGCAGCTTCGTACATCAACTCCCAGGGAACTTGCTCAGTTCAGTTCAGTTCAGGGAGAGAATCCAGCTCAGAGAGACAATAAGGAATAGAAAATTACACTCCAATAACATGAATTATTCCTCCTTTATTCTTCCTTTATTCCTGTCCAATGTCTTCCTTAGGATGATCCTAGACACCTTTAGGAGGGACCTGCTCTGGGTGAAGAGGAAAGGAAGTAACATCATAAGATCTCATTCTCTGTTCCTCAGCAGTAAACTAGCTATGGCCTCTTTTGAGGGTTAAATGAGACAATGGATGTAAAGCACTTATCACAGTGCCTGGCCTATGGTTGGAACTCAGAAAATGGCAGTTATTGCTGACCATGCCATGAAGTAGAAGTAATCATTATTATCACTTAGGAGATGAGGAAACTAAGGCTCAGAGAAGTGAAGTGAGCTGCCCAAAGTTACACAACAAGAAAGGGAAGGAGCCTGGTTTTGAAGCCTGGTGGCTCTGGTGCTCCCTTCAGCAGCACATACACTAAACTTGGAATGACACAGGGAAGATTAGTATGGCCTCTGTGCAAGGAAGGATATGGCACGCAAATTCGTGAAGTCTAGTGGCTCTGACTTCAAAGTCTCTGTTCTTCCCACTCCCTCAAGGCACTTTACAAATAAATCTGCTAATGTGTATTCATCACACCTTAAGATGCTCAAATTACACCCTAAGGTGAAGGGTTTTGTTTATAACAGAAGATATAGATACAGTACTTCCTATTTTCAGAGCAGTAATAGCCTATGTTGCAAACTATAGAAAGAGAACATGAGCAAGCATTACCAGGGTCTGCACCTTATCAGATAAGGTGCAGTCTCACTGCACCTTATCAGTCTCACTGCAGTCTCACTGCACCTTATATATTTCTCTCAGTGAAATATATAAGCACAATGTGTGGGAGAGAATTCTGGAAGCTTCTGGGCTGTTCTGATGTATTGAGATAAAATGATCTTAGAAAACATTCACTCCCAGCTTTGCCTCTTGATGTCTTTTTTTGGTATCTTAAGATTTCATAGATCTGTTAACTAGCCTCTTAGCAGAGTCCCAATTAACCATATATTAACATTTATAACTTGGAAAGATCTTTTTCATTATACTAGGATGAATTCTCTGGTCTGTGGGCCAACTCCAGCCTGCTACCTGTTCTTGAAAATGAAGTTCTATTGGAACATGACCACACTCATTTGTTCAAGGCTTCTTTCATGCTACAAAGGCAGAGTTGAGTAGTTACAACAGAAACTACATAGCCTACAAAGCCTAAAATATTTACGAGCTGACATCTTATAGAAAGTTTGCTGATCTCTGCACTGGAGAAACATGTACAAAAAGTAAGTGTGGCATTTCTGTGCTCCAACATCCTAACACACATTATTTCAAAGCACTAATAGTTTGTCTCCACTGATGTATGTGGCTTAACATCTGGGAAGATACGTACCTTTTATATGGACATTCTATGTACTCATATGACTTGTGTTTTCACATAAAATGTTTCTAAAGTCTCCTCCCTGGATAAATACTCTGAGAATCTTGTCTCAGATGAATATGTTTGGGAGGGAAACATATTCCCTAAATGTGTTTGGGGAGAAACATGGTATGAAGGGACAAAGGGCTTTAAGATCCCTTGGGTAGGACCAGGGGATTTATGAAGTAACCAGGTTGGGGCTGTGCCCTACCTCAGTACCTGAGTAAGAAGCTTACCAATCCGTGACTCTTCTCTATCTCTGACCTCAGGCATCAGAGAGTTGAAAGAGCATAAAGCTTATGGGTCATGTTTTCTGTTACTAGAGTCTTCTGAATGGCCTAGAGATGCCAAAGGAGACCTAGCCTTGCTCTCTCATGCCTCTGGGGTCAGTCCAGTGCCAGACAAAGCAGTGAAGGTAAATCTATCACATCCTGTCTTGAGGCCTCAGAGTCCAGTCCCTGAAAGAGTGTCCCCAGACCTCTGGGAGGCCTGGATGTCAGGGAGAGTGGGAAGGAAATTGAAATAACTCGTTTCCCATGACATCCAGTCTATTAGCTTGAGTGAACTTGACTGATCAACTTCGTGTAGGTTGGGAAGAAAACTAGTTGTTAGAACAAGAGCTGAAAGCTCTAAGTTTTTTCTATCAGTTCCTCAAACAGTCATCTGAAATTTCTAGTATCAGAGCTTCTGTCTCTCTAATTCTGCAGGGGCTAAGACTCAGCTAACTCTATTAGTCATTTGTATTCTAGTATGTAGAGAGGGCCTAAGACCATGTGGTCTTGGGGGTGTAAGGCCTCCAAAAGTGGACATGGGGGGCTTGTCCAAACCAGACAGGACTTAGGATACAAGCTTCACACATGTCCTAGGCCAGCCCGATCTCTTAATCCCTTTTTCACTGTCTCACTACACAACAATGCCTCTATTAATGAAACCTCTGGGGATGAAACTCCTTTACAATGAACATGATGTGTTAAAACAAAATAACAGCTTCATAAATCACACTAAACAGTACTGCAATATATCAGGTGGTTCAGCTGCAATATTCCTGCTGATTTAGGTAGTCAGGGCACAAATCTCCTCAGGCACGGTTTTGGTTCATCTCTCAAAGTTGAAGGAAAACAGAGTCTACCTACCCTCTTTGGAGACTCTATCTCCCACTGTTTCAGGTATTCTGAGGCCTCTTGTTCTCTGACTTTCCCAACCACAAAATTCATTCAAAAAAATTATTTATTGAGGGCCCACTAAGTATAAGATAAGGAGATCTAGTGGTTAAATGAACACACACACACACAGACACACACCCCACACACGTTCACACAAGGGGAAATCAAGCAAATGTTCATACTAGTGTATTACAGAGTATGATAAGTGTTGTGAAATCATGTAAGAAGGGAACCTGGCAAGTTTAAAGGGGAGGATGACATTGGAATATGTGTAAAATTCCTAATCTGGGGAAGAGTTTCGTTCCTTCAAGAACTAAAAGAAAGGACAATACATCTGGCTAGAGAATGGATGGGAGAAGCCCAATAGGTATGCTGGCTGGATCATTGGGAGACATGGATTCATGCTAAGGATTTTAGTCTGAATTTTATTTTAATGTTTATTTATTTATTTTGAGAGAGAGTGAGAGAGGAAGGAAAGGAGAGACAATCCCAAGTGGGTTCCGTGCTGTCAGTGTAGAGCCCCATGCAGGGCTTGATCCCACAAACCTCTAGATAATGACCTGAGCTGAAATCAACTGCCACTCAGGTGCCCCAAGTCTGTATTGTTAAGAGCATATGGGAATCCCCAGAAGGGTTTACAGGAGGAGGTTTATAAGCTCAAATGCACATCTTGAAGAAAATTTTATTTTATAGACAACAGATTGAAAGGGAGGAAGAGTGGATGGGGGAAGACAGGAGGCTGAGATGTAGTGGAGGTGAGAGGTCATGTTGATTTAGACCGTGTGGTAGTGGTAGATTTGGAACAAAGTAGATTTTGAGCATATTTAGGGGTAAACTCAGTTGTATTTGGGTTGGATAGGCAATGTGGTAAAGGATAGGCAGTATCAGGGTGATTCCAAGTGGGTGTGTCCTGCTCCATGGTTGGAGATGCCACAAACTGGGTGAAGAACATAAACATAGAGAAGGACATGGATTTGGAAGGGAAGGGAAGATTATGAGTTCCACATTTGCTAACAGATCACAATTTGAAAAAAGTTCACTTTAGTCTATTTACATTTAAAACCTTTGAATTCTGGGAAGTTGAAGGATTTATCTTTTATTCATAGAAGTGGGTAGAGAAATATTTGGGTAAAAAGGAGACTTCAGTGTCATATTTATAACCTCCTCTGCCTTTGAAGGGGAGCCTCTTTGATTGCTGGGCATACTGAAGCCAATGCACAGGGAATTGCTCTGTAGCATAAAAGATTGAAAAAGTAGCGGTCCTGAGGGGCAGTCTTCAAGATCATGTACCTTGTGAGGCTGGACTGGAAAAAGCAGGCTCTAGGAGATGCACAGGAAGGTGAGGAGGTTGGAGGACTCTGGAGTAGAGAAACATGGAAAGAGGAGTTGAGGTAGTGTCCTTCCTCTGAGAAGTACACTGCAGAACCTTGTCCACATCTTCCCTGTAAAATATTCCATAGATTTTCTTTTGCTTACCATGGAGAGAGCTGAAATTGGGTTATAGGAATGCCAGGGTGAAAGTGAACCACGTTTAGGAAGATGGGAATGGGAGTTGACCCACAGAGATGAAAATGTACATGTGCTTGCCTCCTGGCTCAATCTGCCCTTTCAGCACTATAAGGCAAGGGACTGGGAGAAAAAGAAAAAGGTGAGGAAAAAATAAGAGAAGGGAAGGCAATGGGAAGGGAAGGAAGGGTACCTTGTTGGGGTATTATTCTCTGTCTTCTTAAATTAAAAATATACTGTGAGGAGGATACTGTATATTAAATTAATTCATACTAAGGCAAAGGATAATGACTTTCAAAAGGAAAATGGCTATTGACCCCTTCATCCCCTTTCATGGGGCATTCTTGGGGTGGAGGTGGTTTTGTGTGCTTACTCATATATTTATTCAGTCCTTCATCAAAAATTTGTTAAGTACTTACTTTCTTTGTTTTGTGAATTTTATTTTACTTTTTTTAAAAAAAGTTTTTATTTTTTTATTTTGAGAGAGACAGAGAGAGAGAGAACACAAGTGAGGAAGGAGCAGAGAGAGAATCCCAAGTAGGCCCTGCACTGTCAGCACAGAGCCCAGTGCAGGGCTTGAACCCAAGCACCCTGAGATCATGGCCTGAGCTGAAACCAAGAGTCAGGCACCTAACCCCCTGAGCCACCCAGGTGCCCCTATTGAGTACCTTTTCTGTGCTAGGCAGGGGTATGAAGATAAGAGTCATGACGCCTTATATATTTGCAGGGAATTTACCACTTAATGGGAAGAGAGGCCAACAGAAACATTTCAATAGGATCCCTGCTATATTAGGGATAGGAGAATATAAAAGGGGCTTATGAACCAGCCTGGGGGATTGCAGGAATGCTTTATCCACAAGGAGATACTTGAAGAGAAAACATGAGTTTCCATTAGGTGATGAAGCAGTGAGGAGGGAATCTAAATCTTGTATTTGGAAGAAAAAAAATGACTGGGGCTGAGTTAAGCAGAAAACATACTAACTTACCGTAAGAATATTGAATAGCTCAAAGAATTACCAGGAAGGCTGCAAAGCCACTTTTGGAAAATGAGAGAAGAGTAAGTTGGCTAGGCAAAATCCAAGATCATTTCAGGCTGACACCACAAAGGCAGCCTGGTATAGACAATACTGTCACTGATGCTGAACAACTATAAACCCCAGTTGCAGCCTTGGTGCTGCTGCTGTAGCAATGCCTATGGTTGCCATTATGGCCTCTCTTAACCACTGGGATGCATCCTTTCCTTCCCTGCTTCTTTGTATTAATAGCTCTGATTGAAAGTTGCAGGTGGGCATATCTGATTGTCTGGGCCTACGTAACAACCTGCCTCTCTAGCTGTAAGGGAGTCTTGGAAAGCAAATACGTGGCTTTTTCAGCATCTATAATGGGAATGGGGCAGGAGGGTAGATTGCAGCCTTGTACCTGGATTCAAAAAGAGAGCAAGTCCTCTAAATAGGAAGGGGGTTCAAATGATGGACAACCTTCTTTTACTAATGAGGGGAGAAGGATGGAAGCAAGAGAAAGATATTTCAGGTAATTGTATGTGAATATGTAGAAAGCTTCAAAGGCATGATGAGCTATAATACAGTGTTGGGAGGCCTGTTAATAACTCAAAAGGAGATGGGAGAGAGAAGAAGGAAGGCTAGGAAGGCAGACAAGGGACTTGTTTCAAAGGCTTTATGCCTACAAGTTTTGCCTTTCCTTTTAGAGGGGTGTGGCAGATACAGTTGGTTGCCGGCTCAGTATCCATTCATCTTTCTTCCTTACCAATGAAATTCCAATTTTGATTTGGATAGCTATATACCCAGCTAGAATTCCTTGTAGCTAGTAGTAGCCTTGTTACACAGTTCAAGTAAATGAGACATAAACTGAGGGTTCCTGTCTCTCTCCTTCCTAGCTGAATACAGATGTGAGCTCTGGAGGTACAGCAACCATCTTAGGATGATGAGACAACAAGTAGGGGACAAGGTCAATGTATTAAATGGCAGGACAGAAAGATGGAAAGAGTGCTGCTCCCTGTTTCATTTGAGAACTGCCTACTCCCAGATTTCTTGAGACAAGTCCCTATGTGTTTAAGTCACTAGAGTTGGATTTTGTTTTTTTTTTTTTTCAGCAGAATGTGATCCTGACTGAAAGAGGGAAGGAGACCAGCTAGGAAACCAATACAGCCATTTATAAGTGACTTCGTGGGGCCAGAAGAGGTGGAATTGGGAAGAGAGGATGGACTGAAGATGTGAATGTGGTGAATGTATGAGATAAGTGTCAATGAATGTGGTGAATGTATATGATGAGATAAGTGTCAAATGGGATGGGGGCTATGTGGGTGGAATCTACTTCAGGTACCCCAGAAAACCATCCCTAGCATTGAGGTGTTAGAGAACTCCATAAGAACACCTGGCAATCGTGGGGTGGGGAGGAGATTGTGACAGTAGGTGAAAGGGAGAAAGAGAGGATGTGTATGGTTTTAAAGACTACACAAGTTTCTTTTTATTATTATTTTTTAATGTTTATTTTACTTTTGAGACAGAGAGAGACAGAGCATGAACAGGGGAGGGTCAGAGAGAGAGGGAGACACAGAATCCAAAACAGGCTCCAGGATCTGAGCTGTCAGCACAGAGCCAGACGTGGGGCTTGAACTCAGGACTGTGAGATCATGACCTAAGCCGAAGCAAGACGCTTAACCGACTGAGCCACCCACCCAGGCGACCACACAAATTTTTTTGTAAATAATACACACATTTTACAATGTTAAGCAAAAAACTGTTAAAACTATTAAAATCTTTCCAAATTCCACTACCCAGAGATAATAATTAGTGCTAACATTTTGATTATTTCTTTCCAGCCCCTAGTGTTTTTGTCCCATTCTTGCCATAAAAATGATTCTATAAATAGTTTAACAAAAATGTGATTATATATATTGTTTTCTAGTCTGTCCAACATTTTGGATTTGGCAAAACTGAGAAGGCCTTCTCATGTCATCACTATCATTTTAGTGGCTACATGCATGGTGTTCCATTCTGTGGATGTAACTATCATGCTATAGAAGTCAAACTTAAATTTTTTTTTATTGTTTCTCAAGTCATACCACTTCTGGATGCAGTGGGGCAACTATTGAAGGTGATTCTGGGATTGAAAAAGAGGTGGCATTAACCTTGTCATCAGTTTTATTTTTATTTTATTTTTCTTAAGTTATTTTAATTCCAGGATAGTTAACAATATTCTATTAGTTTCTGGTGAACAATATAGCGATTTAACACTCTCATTCACCACCTTGTGCTTATCACTTATTTAACCCGTTACCACCCTCGCCATCAGTTTTCCTATGATAGCTTGTCTGGGTTGTGATAGCCCAAAACATTGTGACAATATTTACCTTATTTTATTTATATTTCGCGAACTTGCCTTCACATTGAAGACCAAGTTTCTGAAACCATTACCTTGCTGGCTACGACAAAGGAAGATTTTTCTCTTTAGCGTAAATACATGTTTGGAGCACTGCAACGTATTGGTTTTTCTTTTGACACATTAAACTTTGTAGGTGAGCCATTTAGCTCGCAGGAATGGGAAATGCAGCAGTTCAAGTAAAGGTTATTGTTTTAAGGTGTACCTTTAAAAAGGGAAAAAGGAAGCCACCCGCTTCCGCAGCGAGCAGGGTTCGAACCTGCGCGGGGAGACCCCATTGGATTTCAAGTCCAACGCCTTAACCACTCGGCCATCGCTGCCACGGAGACGATGCGCAGGCACAAATACTTTAGTACAATAACTGCGCGCAGGCGCGCCATGCCCACCAAGAGGCGGAGCCTGCAGACTCCCTGAGCTCGGTTTAGAGAGGCGTCGGAGGCTGACCGCACAGCTTTCGTGAACTACATCGTGAAAGCTAAGAAATAGAAACTCCCTGAAGGAGTTTAAGTAGACTCTTTTAAATAGGAGGCCTGGGAAACCCTTGCCTTCGCTGCATTACGAAAATCGCAAACTTGTTTGGCTTCTGGTCACTGACCTGATTTTTGCCCTCCCCCTTCCTCATTAGGTCATCGAGAGAGCTGTGAAACAAAGACTTCTTCTGTTCAGTTCTGCGGGCCCGCGCTCTGGAAAATTTCTATTTCTGCGGGGTGTGCGTGTTCTGCGTTCCCGCGTTGGCCGCGACGCCTGGAGCCCTCCTCTGTGCGGCATGGAGGGAGGCGTGAGGAGTCATACTGCTACTTGTGGGCTCAACTCTCCCGAGCTCCTCCCCAAGCAGCCGTCTCTCATTACCCGCCCCCGCCCCCGCCCCCAGGGATCGCTTTACTGTTGAGCCCTGCTGGAAGAAATCGGGCCCTAAGTGTGGTCTCAGCTGTCAAGTGTTGAGGAGCCTGGAAAGTGGTTTGAAAACCAAGTTCTGCGCATTAGGTCTGCATTCTGCCTTTAAGTATCATTAGTTTCCTCCCTTCAGCGCTAGGCTCTTTTTTTGGTTTACTTTGTTGAAGCTCTAAGACCGGGTAGGTCCATTCTATGCCGCCTACCTTAGGGAACAGAGGCCCGGGATTGTGGCGCGTGGGTGGGTGCGGCAGACTCCAGGGTGCAAGCGCAGCTTCTTACCCGCGCGCGTGGAGATACGCCCTCGCCCTCCTACCCCGGGCATCAAATGGTTGATGCAAGATTTGGGAAAAAAGAATAGGTAGACTTTTTCTAAATTTCTAAATTTCTTTTTAAATTTAAACATAAAATTTTAACAGCGTTCATGGAAAGAGACTTCACCATGTATGTATCTCATAGTGTTACCTCAGGAAGGCAAATCCTTGCCTTTTGGAAACCTGGATGTTAAGTGAACTCACTTGATGTGTGATTTTTTTTGAGAATTTTCCATACTGTTTTTTTTTTCATACTGTTTCTTTTAACTAAATTACGGTGCTAAGTGTCTAAACGGATTTAAAGGGGAACAAAATAAGAATTATAAGAAAAATTTTTATCTAGTTTGAGATTTTTAGAATTTTTATCTTTTTTTTTTTTGGTCTGTTTTTAATTTGACAAAGCTACAGGAATGGTCCCAATTTTTCTATGAATACTATACGGGAACAAAGTTACTCCTGACAATCCCAGGCATAAGTTTCACCATATATGTGAACTTTATTTGGCACTTTTCCAATAGAGATTTTCCAAGAAGAAATAATACCTTGTTCTTGTGCTGTGAAATAACCTATCATTTAATCTTACTATTATATTAGTTGTATCTTGATTTGGAAGTCTTCTTAAAAATTTTTTCTTCTGTGCAGTTGAATGATAGCATTTACTGAAAGCCTTTTTTCTTCCTTAACCTCCCCTTCCCCTTTTAGGAATTGTCTTCACTTAAAAGCTTGACAGTAATGGGAATTTATTATGGTTACAATAATTTAACTGAGAAATCTACTCTGAGGGTTTCTTGTTCATTTTTTGGTTTATTTTTGTTGGGAAGAGAAGACTGCAAAGGAAAATAATCTGTTACACAGTTAATATGTATTTGGTGAGAACAACTGTGATTAAAATTTCTTTGCAACATTTCAGAAGTGAAATAACTACATTAACATTTAATTTTCAGCTTATTTGAGTTAATGTAGGTTTTCAGAAAATGAAATTGCTTTTTTTTCTGATTTATCATGTTGTGAAAATGATTCAAGAGATCAAAAATTATTATAGGTGTTTTCACAAAGTGTGAATTTACAGATGAATTTTCAGTTGCAACTTTAGGTCTTTAGCAATGCCATTTAACGCAATAAATGGCAGGTAAGGGAAAAAGAAGTAAAATACATGTTTCCAACATAATTATAACATAAATGTATTATGATTCACAGTAGCAACCTAAAACGTTGATTTTCAATCGTGGACATTTTACTCTACAAAGGTCCCCTGGTGATTCTGATTCTGATTTACTCTACAAAGGTCCCCCTCTAAACTACCCCCAGATTCGTTTATGTGGTAGCTTTTATTAAACAATTTGGGTGTGGAGGGCAAATATCTTATGGCTTTCTCTAAAGCCTTTCTTGATGCCACTTTCAGAGGCAGAATACTGAGGGGAGGGGTTATGTTTTAGGAGCAGTGTTGGCTCTTTTTATAGCAATCAAAATTTATTTTGAATTATTTTGGTGGTTTTTTTTTTTTTTTTTTTGAGAGGGAGAAAGAGCATGTGAGCAGGGGTAGAGGGGCAGAGGGAGGGAGAGAGAGAGAGAGAGAGAGAGAGAGAGAGAGAATGAGAATCTTAAGCAGGCTGTATGCTCAGTGAGGATCCCAACCCAGGGCTTGATCCCATGACCCTGGAATCATGACCCAAGCAGAAATCAAGAGTCAGATGCTCAACCATCTGAGCCACCCAGTTGCCCCAGTGGTGGTTTTTTGTTTTTTTTTTGAATGAAAAATTCATACAGTTTTAATGTTGGAAGAGACGTTAAAGCTAGTCCAACCCCCACCCCCCCTTTTTTTATAGACAGGAAACTGGCCCATGAATGGCTTGCCCAAGGTCATGTAGCTAATTAGTGGTAGATTTAAGACTAATTTGTTATGTTTGCCCAGTGTTACTAGATTTTGTTGCCTTCATGTATTCTTTGTTGGTCTCTGGCTCAGTGGCGTGTAGATCAAGGAGTGTGTATATGGCAATAGAGTCAATAGTAGGAGAGAGTTGTGAGTTGAATGTTGAAGGCCTATGAGATATCAGAAAATTAATATATTGTGGTGGATTATTTTTGTTTTTCTTTATTCCAGTATCCTTCCCCCACAACTGATGATGACACTTCATTTGTGCTTAAAGAGGACCACTTCACCTTCATTGGATACAGCCTTACTTCAGCTGTTAATCAAGGTATCCCACCTCTTCTTTCTAAGCGGTAATCATGTGATATATATATATATATTTTTTTTTTTCCTACAAAACAAATTAAAAAAATTTAGTGACTTAAAACACCATGAACTTATTATTTCACAGTTTCTATTTGTGTCAGGAATGTGGTCATGAGTGTGGTTGTAGGTTGACTAGGTTCTCTGCTGTTAGGGTCTGACCAGATTTCAAGATGGTGACTGGGACTTTGGTCTCATCAAGGGCTTGGGGTCCTCTTCCAAGGTCACTAGTTGTTGGCAGAATTCAGCTTCTGTGGTTGTAGGACTTGTTAGCTGTCAGTGGAGGACCATTCTCAGCTGCTAGAGGTTGTACCTTATCAGGTGGCCCTCTCTACAGCATGGTAGTTTGCTTCTTTAAGGCCATCAGAAGAATTACTCTCTAGTTTACTACAGTGGAGTTTTATGTATTATAATGTAATTGCAGAAGTAACTATTGCATTTTATTCACAATTCCAGCTCCAGTGAGGGGGATTATATAGGGTGTGTACCAATAGCTGGGGCAGGGATCTTGGGAGCCATATTAGAATCCTGCCTACCATGTAACTCAGGCTGGGTCAATCAGATCCTCTCTAAATCCCTGCTCTTTCTGTTACACAATTGTATTTTTATGGACATCCCACACAAAACACATACATAGTAATTGGTGAGAGGTGAGCAGAGTCTGGGAATTTTACCTTAGCTGCCTTACATGCTTTTGTACCTCATTTGAAAGAAAAAGAATTGGCAGCAACTGCATAGTTTTAGAGGCTTAGCCATCATTCAGGTTTTTTGAATTTAATTTTTATTGATTGCAGAATAACTCTAACTGTACATTTTAGACAACATATGTTAGGGAACTTAGTTCAAATTGGCCACAAAATTTTACTTAAGTTTTTGGCAACAAAACGTCATGAAGGTTTAGCTGGTAAATTACAGACATCATGAAAAGTGATGGAAATAATTATGGAATTGCTGCATAGTGAATGACATTTGAAGCCTAAACAATTTATTGTGGGTTGCTTTATAGTCATCATATTACTTACAAATATATGTTCGAGGAAGATTGGAGATATATCCTACTGAGCACTAGAGCAACTTATTTATAGGGTTTTCCTACCTAATTGGTCCCCTAATGCCATGCCAGTTAAGAATTAAGAAATTGAAAAAGAACAGAGTCTTCTTTTTCTTTCTTTCTTTCTTTTTATTAGAATAGAACTTTATTAGTGGGTGTCATCAAAATTAAAGATGATTTGTACTTTTAAAGTATGCAATAAATTTGATACATTAATCATTTTTTAAGAAGTTTTTATTTTAATTACCCAGTGCTCATCACAAGTGCAATCCTTAATACCGATCACCTATTGCACTGGTACCCCCACGCTACTCCCCTCTGGTAGCCATCAGTTTGTTCTCTGCAGTTAAGAGTCTGTTTCTTGGTTTGCCTCTCTCTCTTTCTCTCTCTCTTGCCCTTTGCTTGTTTGTTTTGTTTCTCAACTTCCACATATGGTGAAGTCATATGGTATTTTTCTTTCTTTGACTGACTTATTTTGCTTAGCATAATACTCTCGTTCCATCCTTGTCACCACAAATGGCAAGATTTCATTTTTTTTAATGTCTGAATAACATTCCATTGTAATTATATACCACATCTTCTTTATCCATTCATCAGTTGATGGTCACTGGGTTGCTTCCCTAATTTGGCTATTGTAGATAACCAAATATTTAGCATACAGGTGCATGTATCCCTTTCAATCTGTTTGTATTCTTTCCATTAACGCCAGTAATGCAATTGCTGGAGTGTAGGGCAGTACTATTTTAAACTTTTTGAGGACCTCCCACCCCCTGTTTTCCGGAGTGATTGCACCAGTTGGTATTCTCAACAACAATGTAAGAGGGTTTCTGTTTCTCCACACCCTTGCCAACACCTGTTGTTTCTTACGTTTTTGATTTTACCTGGTCTGACCTGTGTGAGGTTATATCTCACTGTAGTTTTGATTTGCATTTCCCTGATGATAAGTGATAATGAGCATCTTTTCATGTATCTGCTGGCCATCTGTATATCTTCTTTGGAGAAATGTCTATGTCTCCTGCCCATTTTTAAATTGGATTTTTTTTTGGGGGGGGTGTTGAGTTTTAGAAGTTCTTTATATATTTTGGATACTAATTCTTTATCACATATGTCATTTGAAAATATATTCTCTTATTCTGTAGGTTGCCTTTTACTTTTGTTGATTGTTTGTTTTGCTGTGCAGAAGCTTTTTATTTTGATGTAGTCCCAATAGTTTATTTTTGCTTTTGTTTCCTTTGCCCCTAGATAGGGGACCTATCTAGAAAAAACTTGCTATGCTGATGTCAGAGAAATTACTGTCTGTGCTTTCTTCTAGTATTTTTATGGCTTTAGGTCTCACATTTAGGTCTTTAATCCATTTTAATAAAAAAATCCATTTATTTTTGTGTATGGTGTAAGTGGTCCAGGTTCATTCTTCTGTGTCTGGCTGCCTGGTTTTCCCAGCATCATTTGTTGCAGAGATTGTCTTTTACTCACTGGATATTCTTTTCTGCTTTGTTGATGATTAATTGACCATATAATTGTGGGTTTAATTCTGGATTTTGTATTCTGTTCCACTGATCTGTGTGTCTGCTTTTGTGCCAGTACCATACTGTTTTGATCACTACAGCTTTGTAATAATAACTTAAAGTCTGGAATTGCTATGCCTCCAGCTTTGTTTTTGTTTTTCAAGATTGCTTTGGCTATTTGGGGTCTTTTGTGGTTCAATACAGATTTTAGAATTGTTTTTTTTTTTTGTTTGTTCTGTGAAAAATGCTTTTGGTATTTTGATAAGTATTGCATTAAATGTATAGATTACTTTTGGTAGCATAGACATTTTAACAGTGTTTGTTCTTCCAGTACAGGAGCATGGAATGTCTTTCCATTTCTTTGTGTCGTCCTCAATTTCTTTTATCAGCATTTTATAGTTTTCAGAGTATAGATCTTTCACCTCTAGGTTAGATTTACTCCTAGTTATCTTATTATTTTGTTGCAGTTGTAAATTGGATTGTTTTCTTAATTTCTTTTTCTGCTGCTTTGCTATTGATGCAACAGATTTTGGTATGTTGATTTTGTATCCTGTAACCTTACTAAATTTGTTTGTCAGTTCTCAGTTTTTGGTGGAGTCTTTCAGGTTTTCTATATATGGTGTCATGTTATAGACATAACTAGCTAATACTGTTATAGACATTCACTAGCTAACAGTGAAAGTTTTCCTTCTTCCTTACCAATTTAGATGCCTTTTACTTCTTTATCTTATCTGACTGTTGTGGCTAGGACTTCCAGTATTATGTTGAATAAAAGGGGTGAGAGTGGACATCCTTGTTTCTTCCTGACCTTAGGGGAAAGGCTCTCAGTTTTTCTCCATTGAGGATGATGTTAGCTGTTACTATGATGAGGTATGTTCCCTCTAAACCTACCTTGTTGAAGGTTTTTATCATGAATGGATGTTGTACTTTGTCAAATGCTTTTTCTGCATCTATTGAAATGATCATATGGTCCTTATCCTTTCCCTTATTGATGTGCTGTATCACGTTGATTGATTTGCAAATATTGAACCACCCTTGCAACTCAGGAATAAATTTCACTTCATTGTAGTGAATGATTTCTTAAATGTAGTTTTGAATTCGGTTTCCTAATATTTTGTTGAGGAGTTTTACGTGTATGTTCATCAGAAATATTAGTTTGTAGTTCTCTTTTTTTTTATGGTGTCTTTATCTGGTTTTGGTATCAGGGTAATGCTGGCATCATAGAATTAAATGGGAATTTTGCCTTCATTTTCTATTTTTTTAGAATAGTTTGACAAGAATAGGTATTAACTCTTCTGTAAAATTTTTTAATGTTTATTTTTGAGAGAGAGAGAGAGAGAGAACGCACATGAATGGGGGAGGGGGGCAGAGAGAGTGGGAAACACAGAATCCGAAGCAGGCTCCAGGCTCTGAGCTGTCAGCCCAGAGCCCGACGCGGGGCTGGAACTCACAAACTGTGAGATGGTGATTGGAGCTGAAGTCGGACACATAACATACTGAGCCACCCAGGCACTCCAGGTACTAACTCTTCTTTAAATGTCTGGTAGAATTCCCCTGGGAAGCCATCTGGCTTTGGACTTTGTTTGTTGGGAGATACGTGGTTACTGATTCAATTTTTTTGCTGGTAATTTGTCTGTTGAAATTTTCTATTTTCTCTTGTTTCAGTTTTGGTAACTTATATGTTTCTAGGAATTAATCCATTTCTTCTAGGTTGTCCAATTTGTTGGCATATAGTTTTTTATAATATGTTACAATTATTTGTATTTCTCTGGTGTTTGTTATTTCTCCTCATTTGTGATTTTATTTACTTGCATCCTTTCTCTTTTTTTCTTGATAAATCTGGCTAGAGGTTTATCAATTTTACTGATTTTTTTTTTCAAAGAACCATTTCCTGGTTTCACTGATCTGTTCTATTGTTTTAGTTTCTGTATCATTAATTGCTGCTCTAAGATTTATTATTTCCTTCCTTCTTCTGATTTTATGTTTTGTTTGTTGTTTTTCTAGCTCATTTAGGTGTAAGCTTAGGTTGTTTATTTGAGATTTTTCTTGCTCTTAAGGTAAGCATGCATTTCTATATATTTACATCCTAGGACCACTTTTGCTGCATCCCAAAGTTTTTTGGAATGTTGTGTTTTCATTTTCATTTGTTTCCATGTACTTTTAATTTCTTTTTTGATTTCCTGGTTGACCTATTTTTTATTTAATAGCATGTTATTTAACCTCCATGTATTTGTGGTCTTTCCAGATTTTTTCTTGTGGTCCATTTCTAGAGTTACAGCGTTGTGGTCAGAAAGGATGCATCGTATGACTTCAGTCTTTGTAAATTTGCAAGGCTTGTTTTGTGGCCTAATACGTGATCTGTTCTGAAGAGTGTTCCATGTGCACTTGAAAAGAATGTGTATTCTACTGTTTTAGTATGGAATATTCTGAACTTATCTGTTAAATCCATCTGGCCCAGGGTGTCATTCAAAGCCATTGTTTCCTTGTTGATTTTCTGCTTAGGTGATTTGTCCATTGATGTAAGTGGGGTATTAAAGTTCCCTAATATTATTATATTACTATTGATTATTTACTTTATGTCTATTAAAATTCCCTAATATTATTATATTACTATAGATTATTTATGTTTGTTATTAACTGTTTTATGTATTTGGGTACTTTCATGTTGGGTACATAAATATTTACAAATGTTATATATTCTTGTTGGATTGTCCCCTTTATGATTATATAGAGTCCTTCTTTGCCTCTTGTTAGAGCCATTGTTTTAAAGTCTATTTTTCCAATATAGGTATTGCTGCCCTGGCTTTCCTTTGATATCCAATTGGTGATAGATTTTTCTCTATCCCTTTACTTTTTTTTTTTTCTAAAGTTTTTTTTTTTGTTGTTAATTTTATTTTTTTAAATTTACATCCATATTAGTTAGCATATAGTGCAACAATGATTTCAGGAGTAGATTCCTTAATGCCCCTTACCCATTTAGCCCATCCCCTCTCCCACACCCTTTCCAGTAACCCTCTGTTTGTTCTTCATATTTAAGTCTCTTATGGTTTGTCCCCCTCCCTGTTTTTGTATTATTCTTGCTTCCCTTCCCTTATGTTCATCTGTTTTGTCTCTTAAAGTTCTCATATGAGTGAAGTCATATGATAGTCTTCCCCTGCCTAATTTCGCTTAGCATAATATCCTCTAGTTCCACCCACGTAGTTGCAAATGGCAAGATTTCGTTCTTTTTCATTGCCGAGTAGTACTCCATTGTATATATGTACCGCTTCTTCTTTATCCATTCATCCATCGATGGACATTTGGGCTCTTTGCATACTTTGGCTATTGTTGGTAGTGCTGCTATAAACATTGGGGTACATGTGTCCCTTCGAAACAGCACACCTGTATCCCTTGGATAAATACCTAGTAGTGCAATTGCTGAGTCGTAGGGTAGTTCTATTTTTAATTTTTTGAGGAACCTCCGTACCGTTTTCCTGAGTGGCCGCACCAGCTTGCATTCCCACCAACAATGCAAAAGAGATCCTCTTTCTCCGCATCCTCGCCAACATCTGTTGTTGCCTGAGTTGTTAATGTTAGCCATTCTGACAGGTGTGAGGTGGTATCTCACTGTGGTTTTGATTTGTATTTCCCTGATGATGAGTGATGTTGAGCATTTTTTCATGTGTCGGTTGGCCATCTGGATGTCTTCTTTGGAGAAGTGTCTATTCATGTCTTTTGCCCATTTCTTCACTGGATTATTTGTTTTTTGGGTGTTGAGTTTGATAAGTTCTTTATGGATTTTGGATACTAACCCTTCATCTGATATGTCGTTTGCAAATATGTTCTCCCATTCTGTCGGTTGCCTTTAGTTTTACTGATTGTTTCCTTCACTGTGCAGAAGCTTTTTATTTTGATGAGGTCCCAATAGTTCATTTTTGCTTTTGTTTCCCTTGCCTCTGGAGACATGTTGAGTAAGAAGTTGCTGCGGCCAAGATCAAAGAGGTTTTTGCCTGCTTTCTCCTCGAGGATTTTGATGGCTTCCTGTCTTACATTTAGGTCTTTCATCCATTTTGAGTTTATTTTTGTGCATGGTGTAAGAAAGTGGTCCAGGTTCATTCTTCTGCATGTTGCTGTCCAGGTTTCCCAGCACCACCTGCTGAAGAGACTGTCTTTATTCCATTGGATATTCTTTCCTGCTTTGCCAAAGATTAGTTGGCCATACATTTGTGGGTCTATTCTGTTCCATTGATCCGAGTGCCTTGTTTGTGCCATTACTATACTGTATTGATGATTACAGATTTGTAGTGTAGCTTGAAGTCCAGGATTGTGATGCCTCTGGCTTTGGTTTTCTTTTTCAAGATTGCTTTGGCTATTTGGGGTCTTTTCTGGTTCCATACAAATTTTAGGATTACTTGTTCTAGCTCTGTGAAGAATGCTGGTGTTATTGTGATAGGGATTGCATTGAATATGTAGATTGCTTTGGGTAGGATTGGCATTTTAACAATATTTGTTCTTCTTATCTAGGTGCATGGAATCTTTTTTCATTTTGTTGTGTCTTCTTCAGTTTCTTTCATAAGCTTTCTACAGTTTTCAGTGTATAGATTTTTCACCTCTTTGGTTAGATTTATTCCTAGGTATTTTATGATTTTTGGTGCAATTGTTAATGGGATCGATTCTTTGATTTCTCTTTCTGTTGCTTCATTGTTGGTGTATAGGAATGCAGCTGATTTCTGTGCGTTGATTTTATATCCTGTGACTTTGCTGAATTCATGGATCAGTTCTAGCAGTTTTTTTGGTGTTATCTGTAGAGTTTTCCATATAGAGTATCATGTCATCTGCGAAGAGTGAAAGTTTGACCTCCTCCTGGCCGATTTGGATGCCTTTTATTTCTTCGTGTTGTCTGATTGGAGAGACTAAGACTTCCAATACTATGTTGAATAAAGATATTTAGTCAGTTAAGGTAAAGTCTTATTTGAGCATCTAAATGGATAAAATCGCAAAAAATCATAATTCTTACAACCTTGTTGACTTTATCCTCTTGATCAGTAAAAACTTCATGTTACTAATTCCACCCAAACTGAGAAGTCCTTTTGGCATGTTAAGCACTCTTATTATCGACTTAACTTTCTAATTAAAAATGCACAGTTTAAAAAAAAATGCACAGTTTTAGGATAAAAACGTAACTCTTCATTTCAAAGCTCCTCAGTAACAGAATGGTCCTAAATCGTACTACGTAATTACTTGAATAATGAGCCAACAACACAAAAATGGGCAGTTTTGTAATCAAGATATTCTTCTGATAGAGTATGAAATTAGATACAAATACCTTTTAAGACACTATCTCTCTCACAGTATATTAGTTTCTCATTTTTTTTTCATTTGCCCATATAACTATATAAGATCTGAGTATTAAAACTATGCAACATGACTTATCAAGAAAATATTAAGAATCAGGTAAAGATGACAAATTGAGCACAGCCTTATCTTCTCTTCCTCTCAAGACTCTATTAAAATCATACAGTTGAGATGAATGAAGAAATTGTGGTTTATATACACAATGAAGTACTACGTGGCAATGAGAAAGAATGAAATATGGCCTTTGTAGCAACATGGATGGAACTGGAGAGTGTTATGCTAAGTGAAATAAGCCATACAGAGAAAGACAGATACCATATGCTTTCACTCTTATGTGGATCCTGAGAAACTTAACAGAAACCCATGGGGGAGGGGAAGGAAAAAAAAAAAAGAGGTTAGAGTGGAAGAGAGCCAAAGCATAAGAGACTCTTAAAAACTGAGAGCAAACTGAGGGTTGATGGGGGGGTGGGAGGGAGGGGAGGGTGGGTGATGGGTATTGAGGAGGGCACCTTTTGGGATGAGCACTGGGTGTTGTATGGAAACCAATTTGACAATAAACTTCATATATTGAAAAATAAATAAATAAATAAATAAATAAATAAATAATCATACAGTTGAGCAAACAAGTCACACTCCTTAAATGATCAGAGAGCAAACACACCAAACCTGGAACAGTGTTTATAGGGGAAATGCTCAGAGACAGGAGTAGGTTCACAGTCCTCAGTTGCCCTTTGCATAACTAAAAATATAATTCATTAGCTATATGGTATATGTAAATGTTCAAACTAAATAATGCAGAAAAAATTGTAATGAGTTACCCATGTATCTGTATTATATCTGTTTATTTAAATTTTTAATTAAAAAATAGTAAATGTCAGTTTTGGAAAAGCTAAGATTAAAATATAAAATGGCCCACATAAATTTTCTTTGAAAAATTGCTACCGTAATTCCAATTCATAAGATTTGATTTTTCTCAAGAGGGTACCAAGTCGAATCATGACAAATCTATTTAAAAGTATCAAAGACGGGGCACCTGGGTGGCTCAGTTGGTTAAGCGTCCGACTTCAGCTCAGGTCACGATCTCACGGTCCGCGAGTTCGAGCCCCACGTCGAGCCCCACGTCGGGCTCTGGGCTGATGGCTCAGAGCCTGGATCCTGCTTCCGATTCTGTGTCTCCCTCTCTCTCTGCCCCTCCCCCATTCATGCTCTGTCTCTCTCTGTCTCAAAAATAAATAAACGTTAAAAAAAATTTAAAAAAAAAGTATCAAAGCTATTTGAATGTGCCATTTCAAACAAAATATATCTAAGACAGAATTCTGGATTCCTCAAAACGTAACCTCCATTCCTAGATCTCCTATTCTCCTATTCTTAGATCATATCCAGATACCACCACAATGCCTTCATTCAACATCAAAGAGGCTGTTCTCTGCTCAGAGAGGGACCACAACGAGGACTTCTGGTGGTATGTATTCCCTTCTATTGATCAAAATAATTCAATTCTGCCCCTAAAAGGTACTTGCCACTCAACAAAATAAGAACTGGACTTACCTTTCTTGGGAAATACATAACTAGACACGCTTTCCTTAGAAAAGAGTTTAACACCTTTTGTTACTGTTTCATGTTCCCCATAAATACCCCACTAGTGGCCTCTCTACCATTCCAAGGGTCGTATTCCTTCCTATCATATTTACTTTTTTTCCTGAGAGGCATTTTGGAAAACAGGACTTTCTCCATATTACTACATTGCTATTGATTGCTTAGGAACACTTGTTTTTTTAAATTTTTTTTTCAACGTTTTTATTTATTTTTGGGACAGAGAGAGACAGAGCATGAACGGGGGAGGGGCAGAGAGAGAGAGGGAGACACAGAATCGGAAACAGGCTCCAGGCTCCGAGCCATCAGCCCAGAGCCTGACGCGGGGCTCGAACTCACGGACCGCGAGATCGTGACCTGGCTGAAGTCGGCCGCTTAACCGACTGCGCCACCCAGGCGCCCCGCTTAGGAACACTTGTAAGTAAACATTCTGGGCAGCTATACGTGTGGTAGCCAGAACCGAAATTTGGTTCTGGTCTTAAGAGATAAAAAAATAAAATAAAATAAAGAAAGCCCCAGCCCAATCCTTCAAGAACTCGTAGGTTCCCATTCCATAAAAAGATTGCACCTGGACCATTCAGAGGGCGATAGATTTTCAGAAAACACTTAACTTCCACCAGAGAATTTATTTTAATGTCTCATAACAACCACACTGAGATTATTTTTATTATACCTAGCTTAAACTCTTCCAGGTGCAAGAACTCTTTCAGTTTCTTCTATCCTCTATGTAATACCTGCTTACAGAATTGAGACCTTATTAAATAACCTTTTCCATTTCTCTTTTTCAGGCCAACCAATTAAATAAATTAGAATTCACTTAACCTTTGTTCAAATATTAAGTCCACATTTTAATTAATTCAAATTAACTTTCTTAATTTTTTTTAATATGAAACTAAGAACCACATGAAGATGCAGCTCCTGACTGGTCAGAATCGGTGTATAGGTGGGACTGAGAGATTAACAATCATTTTACATGTTCTAAATCTGGAAATGAGAGTTGAAGAATCTGCTATTGTTGGGAATTCAAATCAAATATATAAAAGTTGACTGAGTACTTATCCAGGACAAGGTTCCAGGAAGGACAAATACAAAGAAATAAAAGACTCAAAAACATACCTCCTAAAAAAGTGAATAATCTAGCAGAAGAAAATAATGTGAAGTATTTTATCTATTACATTAAAAGACAACACAAGATTAAAATAATTAATCAAAACAATAAAAAAGATACTATTTCTTGCTTATTGTCAAAGATTTAAAAGAATGATAAGAGTTTGGGCATAAATAAGAAAGTCAAGAGTGTAGAGAAACAGATACTAAGACACATTTGGTGTAAATACAAATTGGGAAAACAACTCTCAAGGGCAACTTGGCAACACATACCAAATCTTTTTTTTTTTTTTTTTTTTTAAATTTTTTTTCAACGTTTATTTATTTTTGGGACAGAGAGAGACAGAGCATGAACGGGGGAGGGGCAGAGAGAGAGGGAGACACAGAATCGGAAACAGGCTCCAGGCTCTGAGCCATCAGCCCAGAGCCCGACGCAGGGCTCGAACTCACGGACCGCGAGATCGTGACCTGGCTGAAGTCGGACGCTTAACCGACTGCACCACCCAGGCGCCCCTACCAAATCTTTTTAAAAATACATACTTTTGATCAGAAATTGCATATCTAGGGATTTGTCCCAAGGAAATAAGCAGTTGAGTATTTAAAGATGCATATACGAGGAGGCAAGCAACATGTTTTATAACCATGAAAACTTACAAATAATCTAAATGTCCTACAACATGGAACTCTTTGAAAAAACACCTACGATAAATATACGGACATTAAGGGGGTGCCTGGGTGGCTCAAGTCAGTGTCCAACTTCGGCTCAAGTCACAATCTAATGGTTTTTGAGTTCCAGACCCACATCGGGTTCTGGGCTAACAGCTCAGAGCCTGGAGCCTGCTTCAGATTCTGTGTCTCCCTCTCTCTCTGCCCCTTCCCCACTCATGGACGTTAAAATGATGATGCAGCTGGCTATACATATATATATGAACATGGAAATATCTTAAAGACAGAATTAAAGGGAAAAATCAGTGTTTTAAAAAATATGTAATATTTCTATAAGTAACATGTATCACTGTTTTTATTTTATTTTTTTTAATTTTTAAACATTTTTTATTCATTTTTGAGAGACAGAGAGAGACAGAGCACGAATTGGGGAGGAGTAGAGAGAGAGGGAGACACAGAATCTGAAGCAGGCTCCAGCACAGATCCTGAGGTGGGGTTCAAACTCACAAGCCATGAGATCATGACCTGAGACGGAGTCAGACGCTTAACTGACTGAGCCACCCAGGTGCCCCCATGTATCACTGTTTTTAAAGACAATGTCCCCACACATTCTGATATACAATGTCTAGAGCAAAGTCTACAAATGTGAACTTCTAACATGCTCCCCCTCAACCTACACATACACACATGCACATGTTCACCTGGGTAATCCTGGTGCAAGTGTTCTGCAGGGTGCCTTTTGAGAAATAGCTGATGTTGAATTAGGAAGAATGAGAGACAAAGAATAGGAAATTAAAATATAATACATCAACTCAATGGACTATTATGCAGCCATTAAAATAATAACCACAATGACAGAAATAGAGTACATGACATAATTTTAAATTACATTAATCAACATCAAAAAAAATCTAGTACAAAAATGGGCAAAGGATGGGGCACCTGGGTGGCTCAGTCGGTTAAGTGTCCAACTTCAGCTCAGATCATGATCTCACAGTGAGTTTGAGCCTCATGTCGGACTCTGTACTGACAGCTCAGAGTCTGGAGCCTGCTTCAGATTCTGGGTCTCCTTCTCTCTCTGCTCCTCCCCCATTCATGCTCTCTCTCTCTGTCTCTCAAAAATGAATAAACAATTAAAAAAAAGGTTTTTTTTTAATGGGCAAAGGAATTTGTAACATTGATGAGCCTTGAGGGCATTATGGTCAGTGAGATAAGTCAGAGAAAGACACACTGTATTATATCAATAATATGTGAAATCTAAAAAACACCAAACTTACTAAAACAAAGTGTAGAGGGGCGCCTGGGGGTCTCAATCAGTTAAGTGTCGGACTTTGGCTCAGGTCATGATCTTGCGGTTCATGAGTTCAAGCCCCACGTCAGGCTGGTACTGATTGCTCAGAGCCTGCTTCAGATTCTGTGTATCCCTCTCTCTCTCGGCCCCTTCCCCACTCATGCTCTGTCTCTCTCTCTCTCTCTCTCTCTCTCTCAAAAATAAATAAACATTTAAAAAATCTTAATAAAGAAAAAGTGTAGAATGGTGGTTACTAGGGGCTGGGTGGGGGAGACTGGGGAAATGTTTAAAGCTACAAACTTGCAACTAGTAGATAAATAATTCCTGAAGATCCCACGCACAGCATGGTGATTATAGGCAACTGTACTATATTATAGATTTCAAAGTTTGTAAGTGACTAGATATTAATTGTTCTCACCATAAACAAAACAAGTTTGTAACACAATGGAGGTGTTAGCTATGCTATGATGCTAATTATACCACAATATATGAATTCATCAAATCAACATGTTGTACATCTTAAACCTACACAGTATTATATTTCAATTAAAACTCAATTTTTAAAAAGTAGGCAAATGACTTGAAAGAAGTTTCTCCAAAGAAGACACACAGATGGCCAAGAAGCACATGGAAAGAGCTCAACCTCATTAGTCACTAGGGAAATACAAATCAAAATCATAATGAGATACCACTTCACATTTACTAAGATGGCTATAATTTTTAAAAATGGAAAATAAGTGTTGGCTAGAAAGTAGAGAAATTGAAACCCTCATACCTTGCCGATGTGAGTGTAAAATGGTGCAGCTGCTACGGAAAACTGTGGCTGTTCCTTAAAATGCAAAACATTACCATATGATCCACAATTCCACTCCTAGGTATATACCCAAGAGAAATGAAAACAGATGTTCAAAGACTTGTATGTAAGAGTTCATAGCAGCATTACTCATAATAACAGCCAAAACAACACAGTGATAAGTGGATAAACAAGATGTACTATGCCTATACAATGGCATATGATTCAATGCCATTCAATGATACACATTTTAATGGTTAAACTGGTGAATTTTAAGTTATGTGAACTTACTTCAACAAAACAAAAGCAGAAAAATTGTCATGTACACAATTAAAACTATGTAAAATAAATATGCAAGGGAAACAACAAAGTTGAAATGCCAAAAAATAAAAATAAAAAAGCCTTAGGTGGATTAAACTGACTTTCTTTTTATTTTTTCAAAATTTTTATTTACATGTTTATATTGTTTTCATAACAAAAAGAGAATTATAATGTACCTACTATCTGTATATACATATATACACACATATATACAACACATATACATATACATATATGTATTTACTTATTTATAATCAAGTATCTACTATAGCACTGTGCTAGGAATTTTCATGAATCATGAGTGCTTTCCTACATGCTGGGTAAATAGGAAACATTTGATAGAAATGTGGAAGTGAGGAAAGGAATCTAGTTATAGGGAAAATACTGAATGCATTAGTTATATATTGCTATTTTACAAACTACCCCAAAACAGGGCAGCTTTAAACAACCAATCTTTAGGAGACATCTTTGTATACGTAAAGAATGAGCATAGATAAGCTCTCTAAACTCAAGATTTGATTTACCTATATAATTTAATAGCTCCAAAGAGAAATCAGAATTAGTAAGAGCATTCTTTTGTAAAGATATAGGACAGTGTTACAGTTATAATTCCTTAAAGTTATGTGAAAACTGGCCTGTGGATCTAGGTGTTCCCCAGTCAGTCGTCACCATGATACACTGATTATAGCTGTATTTTGATATAATCATTAAAATTGTTTCTATGACCTCTGTCCTTAATTTCAGTTGCCAGTGTAAAAAAATACTTAGAAACCCCCTACCATCAATTCTACATATAGAGCCAGTACAGAGAGTTTCAATCCACTTCTTGTGAATCCAATTCTTGTAAATAAGCTGAATGTAAGACTTCACTCTTAACAAATTTATTCTGCCCTTTGATACTTAACTGGGACGAAAACTAAATTAAGATTTCTTTGGTAGGTCCAGTTCTTTGCTATCCCAAAGTCAATGGTACTACCTTGGAGAACCTAAGGTTGAGTAGCACACTGGCATCACATCCTTTAAGAAAAAAAGATTCAGGATTGGAGGGGAAGATGGCACTGGAGTAGGATAACCCTAGCTCACCTCATCCCATGAACACAACTAGATAACTATCAAATCATCCTAAGTACCCCAGAAATTGATCTGAATATCGGCAGAACAAACTCCACAACTAAAGGTAGAGAAGAGGTCACATTGAAGAAGGTAGGAAGTATGGAGACATGGCCTTGGAGAGAAAAGGACTGTGGCTACTGCAGTGGGGAGGGAGCCGCAGTCAAGAAAAAGGCAAGACACAAACTAGCACACAGAAGAACACATGGAGGAAAGGATTCCCCACAGCAATTGGCTTGGAAAGTGAGAGGGAGCAAATTTCATGAGTTCTTGCCACAAGCCAGGCTTAAAATCTAGAATTCTAAAGGTCAGTGGGCTTGGCTCTGGGAGAGCTCAGAAGATATTGATGCTACTTGTGGAGAAAAGTCAGGGCAAACAGCCCATGCACATACACCATAAAAAAAGCAATCTGAACAGTGCCTGAGGCACACAGTGGGGAGGTTAGTTGCTCATCTTAGAGGGTGTCCCAGAGAGGCAGTGTTCACAGAGAGACCCCTGGGGTACCAGAGGAACTGGCAGATGCCATTTAACTCCCTCACCCCTCAGCATAAACACAGACCACTTATGGGAACCAGCACAGCATCAACACTTACTACCTAACTTGCTTAGGTGCCAAGTCCCTTTACCCACACTCTGGAGGAACTACCATTCCCAGTCATGCTTGCCACAGTCCCAGCATAGCAGGCCCCCTCCCCCAGAAGACCAACCCAAAACCCCTTCCAACACTGTGTCTCCTGATCCAGGAGTTTTGCAAGGCCTCAGTTCCAGTGGCAGCACTGACAGGTCTCATTTCACAAGCAGACCAGAGCACACCTAGTTAAAACTCATCAAATTCAGGCCAGGACCAAACACTGCCCAGAAAAAGTAAAGAGAGACTCTGCAGATTACTGGCCTAAAGGATAAAGTGGCCAGGGGACAACAGCAGAGCACACACAACACACATTAGAGACATTCCCAGAAGTGCCAGATCCAGGAAAACAGGGACAATACACTGCAGAGCATTATAGTGCCTTCTTTTGTTTGTTTATTTGGAGAGATAGAAAGAGTGAGAGAGCAGGGGAGGTGTAGAGAGAGGGAGAGAGGGAGGATCCCAAGCAGGCTCTTCATTGTCAGCGTAGAGCCGAATGTGGGGCTCTATCCCATGAATTGTGAGACCATGACCTGAGCCAAAACCAAGAGTCAGACGCTTAACCAACTGAGCCATCCAGGTGCCCCGGAACCTTTTCTTCATAAAGCCGTTACCCTCAAGAAACAGGAGATATAATTGACTTTCTAACACACAGTAATAGCCACAGACACTTAGACAAAATGAGAAGACAGAGGAATTTATCCCAAATGAAAGAACAGGAAAAGGCCATAGCCAAGATCTAAGCAAAATAGATATAAAGAACATGCCTGATGGATAATCTTTAGCAATGATCATAAGGATACTTATTGGACTTGAGAAAAAAGTGGAGGACATCAGTGAGACCATTAACACAGAAATAAGGAATAACATAGCAGAGATAAAGGGCTCAACAAACAAAATGAGAAACACATTTGACGGAATGAAAAGCAGGCTAGAAGAAGTAAAGAAATGAATTAATGACCCAAAAGACAAAGTAATGGAAAGTGATAAAGCTAAAAAAAAAAAAAAAAAAAAGAAAGAAAGAAAAAATCATGCAAAACTAGAATAGACTTAGGGAACTCAGCGACTCCATCTAATATAATAACATTCATATTATAAGAATCCCAAAAGAAAGAGAGTAAAAGGGGGGCAAAGAATTTATTTGAAGAAATAATAGCAGAAAACTTCCCTAATCTGTCAAAGGAAACAGATATCCAAATGCAGGAGGCACAGATACCCCCCCAAAAAAAAAATCAACAAAAGCAAATCCACACCAGGATATATTGTAATTAAATGGCAAAATATAGTGATAAAAAAAGGTATCAAAAGCAGTAAGACAAAAAGAAGACAGTTACATACAAAGGAAACCCTATAATGCTATCAGCAGAATTTTCAGTAGAACCTTTCTAAGACAGAAATAAGATAATATATACAAACTGCTGAATCAGAAAAACCTGCAGCCGAGAATACTCTATCCAGCAAAGCTGTCATTAAGAATAGAAGGAGAGACAAAGGGTTTCCCCAATAAACAAAAACTAAAGGAGTCTGTGACACTAAGCCAGCCCCTCAAGAATATTAAAGGGGACTCTTCTGAGTGGTAAGAAAAGACCAAAAATGACAGTAATAAGGTAGTAAACACAAAAGCAGGAAAAATGAGTATTTCTGAAAAAATCAAAGAACTCTCAAAATAAAAGGAAAATTGTCAAAGTAAAAATTGACACCATACACATAAAACGTGGAGAGGAGAAGAGTAAGAGTGGGTTCAAACTTAAATGACCATCAACTTAATGTGGACTACTATATGCAAAAGATGTTATATAAAAACCTAATGGTAATTAAAAAATCTAAAACCACTAATAAATGTGCAAAGAATAAAGAGAAAGAAATCCAACTATACCTCTAAAGGAAAACAGCAAACCATGAAAGAGAGAAAAACAAGAAAGGAGCAGAGAAAATCTTCAGAAATATACACAAAACAAATAATAAAATGGCAATAAATACATATCTATCAATAATTACTTAGAATATAAATGGACTAAACGCTCCAATCAAAAGACATAGAGTGACAGAATGGATAAAAAGCAAGACCCATCTATATGCTGCCTACAAGAGACTCATTTTAGACCTAACAACCCCTGAAGATTGAAAATGAGGGATGGATGATTGACAAATAGGTAACGAGGATATATATACACACAATGGAATATTATTCAACAATCAAAAAGAAAGAAATCTTGCCATTTTCAACAACATGGATGGAACTAGAGTGTATTATGCTAAGCAAACTAAGTCAGAGAAAGACAAATATCATATGATTCACTCATATATGGGATTTAATTTTAAAAAACAGATGAACATAGGGGAAGGGAAGCAAAAATAAGATAAAAACAGAGAGGGAGACAAACCATAAAAAACTCTTAAATACAAAGAACAGACTGAGGGTTGCTGGCAGGATGCTAGGTGGGGCGATGGGCTAAATGGGTGATGGGCTTAAGGAGGTCACTTGCTGGATGAGCACCGGGTGTTATATGTGAATGATGAATCACTATATTCTATTCCCGAAATCATTACTACACTATATATTAAGTAACTTAGATTTAAATTAAAAAGGATAGGATAGAATAGAATAGAAAAAATAAAAATAAAAAATAAATTAATTAATTTCATTAAAATAAAATAAAATCTGTACACTTTAAAAAAAAAGGGGGAGGGGGAGCCAAGATGGCAGAACAGCATGGAAGTTTTTTGTGCATCTCGCGACCATGAAATACAGCCAGACCAACACTAAACCATCCTGCATACCTAGAAAACTGATCTGAGGATTAACACAACAATCTGCACAACCTTCACCACAGAATTCAGCAGGTACACAGCACGGAGAGGTGAACTTGGGGAGAGAGAAGCCATGGAGGGCAGGGAGGTGCTGTTGTGTGCAGAGAGATGATGGAGACAGTGGGGAGAATACGAAAAAGCACCCCTCCCCAAAAGCAGATGGAGAGAAAGTGGAAAATTGGAAACAGCCACAAGGACTGAACTAAAAAGGGAGAAAGGAGAAAGCAGAGGGTTTAAATTCCATTAAGACTGTAAACAGGGGGAATGCAGCGAGTCTGCAACTCTACAGCTCGATACCTGGCAGTGCTCTGGTGGGGAGGTTCTTGGGCCACACAGGGAGAAGCAGTTCCACTGCTGGAAGGACATTTGGTAGAGGCTGAGAGGCAACCTGGGCCCAGCAGACCCCAGAGAACGGCCACATTTGCTGATGCTGGAACAAGGTCGTTAAGGGCAAAGCCTGGTGCCAGATATGTGTTGTGATTTTCCATAATCCCTGAAACACTGCTGCTACAATATCTCACGAACTTTTTCTGGGGCAGGCTGGCACCTGGCCACAGTTGCTGGGCTTCAGCAGCAGCACGGTCCCATGAACTTTCCTGGGTGCGGCTGGCATTCGGCCATTGCTCGGTGACACCCTCTGCAGAGGGGCGGAATGGGTCAAAGCAGCAGTCCCTCAGAAGTAAGGGGCTGGAGAAAACAGCCGTATCTGAGATAAAACTCAGGAGAGAGGTACTACATGGGGCACAGTCACAGACAGTGTAAAAGTGGGGGAGTGGACAAAAGCTGAAGACAAAGGACAGATGCGCAATTGCTGATGCGGGAGAACACAGTTCCAATACTGGAGACTGGGTAGCTGAGTGACACCATTTTCACTGCTCCTGTGCATGTGCATACACACCTCCAAGCGCCACAACAATCCACCCCAGTAGGCTAGCAGCACCATCTAGTGGAGAACGGAGCCTTTACACTAAGCCCCGCCCAACTGGGCCAATGTCACTCTTCAAGAACAGAAGTCTCACTGTCTACTTAGTTTATAGACTATAAAGCATATCATAATCTAACTTCTAGGAGAAAATGAAGTAATTTCAGTCATATTTCAGACTGTTAGCAGGTCCCTCTGTTCACTTTTCTTTTTTTTTTTCTTTTTTCTTTTTTCTTTTTTCTCTTTTTCATTTCTTTTTCTTGAACACAGAAAGAAAAAATTCATTTTTATTTTCAATTTTTATTAAAAATATTTTTAACTTTTTACATTTTTTACTTTTGTGTAAATTTTTTCAAATTCTATTTTACTTCCATCATTTTATTTTAGACTAATTCACTGTATTCATTTTTTTAAATTTTCAAATGATTTCCTTTTTTTCTCTTTTTCATTTCTTTTTTTTCTTGAACACAGAAAGAGAAAAAATTCATCTTTATTTTTAATTTTTATTAAAAACATTTTTCTTTAATTTTTCTCTACTGTGGTTTTACTTTTAAGTTTTTTCAAATTCTAGTTTACTTCCATCATTTCATTTTAGTCTACTTCAGTGTGTTCATTTTTTCAAATTTTCAAACGACTTCCTTTTTTTTTTCTTCGTTCCCTTTTTTCTCTACTCTATCAAACCACTTACAATACCCAGACCAAAACACACCTAGAATCTAGCATCATTTATTTCATTTTGGGTGTGTGTGTGTGTTTTTTTAATTTTTTTTTAATTTCAATTTTATTTTAATTTTAATTTTTTCTACCTCATTAATTCCATTTCTCCCTTCAAAATGACAAAACAAAGGAATTCACCCCAAAAGAAAGAGCAGGAAGAAATATTTAACCAACACAGATACAAGCAAGACGTCTGAACCAGAATTTAGAATCATGATAATAAGAATACTAGCTGGAGTCAAAAATAGATTAGAATCCCTTTCTGCAGAGATAAAAGAAGTAAAAACTAGTCAGGATGAAATAAAAAATTCTATAATTGAACTGCAACCATGAATAGATGCCACGGCAGCAAGGATGGATGAGGCAGAACAGAGAATCACTGATACAGAGGACAAACTTACGGAGAATAATGAAGCAGAAAAAAGAGGGAGATTAGGGCAAAGGAGCACAATTTAAGAATTAGAGAAATCAGTGACTCATTAAAAAAGAACAACATCAGAAAAAAAAAAAGAACAACATCAGATTCATAGGGGTCCCAGAAGAGGAAGAGAGAGATACAGGGGTAGAAGGGTTATGTGAGCAAATTATAGTGGAAAACTGTCCTAACCTGGGGAAAGACACAGACATCAAAATCCAAAAATCACAGAGGACTCCCATTAGATTCAACAAAGACTGACCATCAACAAGGCATATCATAATCAAATTCACGAAATACTCAGGCAAGGAGAGAATCATGAAAGCAGCAAGGGAAAAAAAAACCCTTAACCTACACGGGAAGACAGATCAGGTTTGCAGCAGACCTATCCACAGAAACTTGGCAGGCAAAACAAGGAGTGGCAGGATATATTCAGTGTGCTGAATCAGAAAAATATGCAGCCAAGAATTCTTTATACAATAAGGCTGTCATTCAAAATAGAAGGAGAGATAAAAGTTTCCGAGACAGACAAAAATTAAATGAGTTTGTGACCACTAAACCAGCCTGAAAGAAATTTTAAGGGGACTCCCTGAGTGGAGAAAAGATGAAAATACAAACAAATACCAAAGGCAACAAAGATTAGAAAGGACCACTACAAACTCCAACTCTACAAGCAACATAATGGCAATAAATTCCTATTTTTCAGTACTCACTCTAAACGTCAATGGACTCAATGCTCCAGTCAAAAGACAGAGGGTAACAGAATGGATAAGAAAACAAGATCCATCTATATGCTGTTTACAAGAGATCCACTTTAGACCGAAAGACAACTTCAGATTGAAAGTAAGGAGATGGATGGGGTGCCTGGGTGGCTCAGTCGGTTGAGCATCTGACTTCGGCTCAGGTCATGATCTCACGGTTTCTGGGTTCGAGCCCTGCATCAGGCTCTGTGCTGACCACTTGCTCAGAACCTGGAGCCTGCTTCAGATTCTGTGTCTCCTTCTCTCTCTGCCCTTCCCCCGCTCACGCTTTGTCTCACTCTGTTTCTCAAAAATAAATGAATGTAAAAAAAATTTAAAAAATAAAAAGAAAGTAAGAAGATGGAGAACCATCTATCATGCTAATGGTCAACAAAAGAAAGCTGGAGTAGCCATACTTATATCAGACAATCTAGACTTTAAATTAAAGACTGTATCAGAGATGCAGAAGGGCATTATACCGTAATTAAGGAGTCTATCCACCAAGAAGACCTCAAAATTGTGAACATTTATGCACCAAATGTGGAAGCGCCCAAAAATATATGTCAATTAATCACAAACATAAAGAAACTCATCAGTACTAATACCATAATAGTAAGAGACTTCAACACCCCACTCACAACAATGGACAGATCATCTAATCAAAAAATCAATAAGGAAACAATGGCTTTGAATGACACACTGGACCAGATGCATTTAACAGATATATTCCGAACATTTCATCCTAAAGCAGCAGAATATACATTCTTCTCCACTGCACATGGAACATTCTCCAGAATAGACCACATACTGGGACACAAATCAGCTCTCAGCAAGTAGAAAGATATCGAGATCATACCGTGCATATTTTCAGACCACAACGCTATGAAACTCGAAATCCACCACAAGAAAAAATTTGGAAAGGTAACAAATACTTGGAAACTGAAGAACATCCTACTAAAGAATAAATGGGCTAACAAAGAAGTTAAAGAGGAAATTAAAAAGTATATGGCACCAAGTGAAAATGATAACACCACAACCCAAAAGCTCTGGGACGCAGCAAAGGCAGTCATAAGAGGAAAGTATATAGTAATCCAGGCCTTCCTAAAGAAGGAAGAAAGATCTCAGATATACAACCTAACCTTACGCCTTAAGAAGCTGGAAAAAGAACAGCAAATAAAACCCAAAACCAACAGAAGACAGGAAATAATAAATATTAGAGCAGAAATTAATGCTATCAAAACCAAAACACATCAATGAAACCAGAAGCTGGTTCTTTGAAAGAATTAACAAAATTGATAAACCACTAGCCAGTTTGATCAAAAAGAAACAGGAAAGGACCCAAATAAATAAAATCAAGAATGAAAGAGGAGAGATAACAACCAACACAGCAGAAATAAAAACAATAATAAGAGATTATTATGAGCAATTCTATGCCAATAAAATGGGCAATCTGGAAGAAATGGACAAATTCCTAGAAACATATACACGACCAAAACTGAAACAGGAAAAAATAGAAAATTTAAACAGAACCATAACCAGGGAAGAAATCAAATCAGTAATTAAAAATCTGCCAAAAAACAAGAGCACAGGGCCAGATGGCTTTCCAGGGGAATTCTACCAAACATTTAAGGAAGAGTTAACACCTATTCTCAAAACATAGAAATGAAAGGAAAACCTCCAAACTCTTTCTATGAAGCCAGCATTACCTTGATTCCAAAACCAGACAGAGATCCCACTAAAAAGGAGAACTATAGACCAATTTCCCTGATGAACATGGATGCAAAAAACCTCAACAAGATATTAGCCAACCGGCTCCAACAATACATTAAAAAAATTATTTGCCACGACCAAGTGGGATTTATACATGGCATGCAGGGCTGGTTCAATATCCATAAAACAATTAACATGATTCATCACATCAATAAAAGAAAGGAGAAGAACCATATGATCCTCTTAATAGATGCAGAGAAAGCATTTGACAAAATACAGCATCCTTTCTTTATAAAAAGCCTCAAGAAAGCAGGGATAGAAGAATCATACCTCAAGATCATAAAAGCCATATATAAACAACCCAACACTAATATCATCCTCAGTGGGGAAAAACTGAGAGCTTTCCCCCTAAGGTCAGGAACAAGACAGGGATGTCCACTCTTGCCACTGTTATTCAACACAATATTGGAAGTCTTAGCCTCTGAAATCAGACAACACAAAGAAATAAAAGGCATCCAAATTGGCCAGGAGGTCAAACTTTCACTCTTCGCAGATGATATGATACTCTATATGGAAAACTCTACAGATAACACCAAAAAAACTGCTAGAACTGATCCATGAATTCAGCAAAGTCACAGGATATAAAATCAACGCACAGAAATCAGCTGCATTCCTATACACCAACAATGAAGCAACAGAAAGAGAAATCAAAGAATCGATCCCATTAACAATTGCACCAAAAATCATAAAATACCTAGGAATAAATCTAACCAAAGAGGTGAAAAATCTATACACTGAAAACTGTAGAAAGCTTATGAAAGAAACTGAAGAAGACACAACAAAATGAAAAAAGATTCCATGCACCTAGATAAGAAGAACAAATATTGTTAAAATGCCAATCCTACCCAAAGCAATCTACATATTCAATGCAATCCCTATCACAATAACACCAGCATTCTTCACAGAGCTAGAACAAGTAATCCTAAAATTTGTATGGAACCAGAAAAGACCCCAAATAGCCAAAGCAATCTTGAAAAAGAAAACCAAAGCCAGAGGCATCACAATCCTGGACTTCAAGCTACACTACAAATCTGTAATCATCAATACAGTATAGTAATGGCACAAACAAGGCACTCGGATCAATGGAACAGAATAGACCCACAAATGTATGGCCAACTAATCTTTGGCAAAGCAGGAAAGAATATCCAATGGAATAAAGACAGTCTCTTCAGCAGGTGGTGCTGGGAAACCTGGACAGCAACATGCAGAAGAATGAACCTGGACCACTTTCTTACACCATGCACAAAAATAAACTCAAAATGGATGAAAGACCTAAATGTAAGACAGGAAGCCATCAAAATCCTCGAGGAGAAAGCAGGCAAAAACCTCTTTGATCTTGGCCGCAGCAACTTCTTACTCAACATGTCTCCAGAGGCAAGGGAAACAAAAGCAAAAATGAACTATTGGGACCTCATCAAAATAAAAAGCTTCTGCACAGTGAAGGAAACAATCAGTAAAACTAAAGGCAACCGACAGAATGGGAGAACATATTTGCAAACGACATATCAGATGAAGGGTTAGTATCCAAAATCCATAAAGAACTTATCAAACTCAACACCCAAAAAACAAATAATCCAGTGAAGAAATGGGCAAAAGACATGAATAGACACTTCTCCAAAGAAGACATCCAGATGGCCAACCGACACATGAAAAAATGCTCAACATCACTCATCATCAGGGAAATACAAATCAAAACCACAGTGAGATACCACCTCACACCTGTCAGAATGGCTAACATTAACAACTCAGGCAACAACAGATGTTGGCGAGGATGCGGAGAAAGAGGATCTCTTTTGCATTGTTGGTGGGAATGCAAGCTGGTGCGGCCACTCAGGAAAACGGTACGGAGGTTCCTCAAAAAATTAAAAATAGAACTACCCTACGACTCAGCAATTGCACTACTAGGTATTTATCCAAGGGATACAGGTGTGCTGTTTCGAAGGGACACATGTACCCCAATGTTTATAGCAGCACTACCAACAATAGCCAAAGTATGCAAAGAGCCCAAATGTCCATCGATGGATGAATGGATAAAGAAGAAGCGGTACATATATACAATGGAGTACTACTCGGCAATGAAAAAGAACGAAATCTTGCCATTTGCAACTACGTGGGTGGAACTAGAGGATATTATGCTAAGCGAAATTAGGCAGGGGAAGACTATCATATGACTTCACTCATATGAGAACTTTAAGAGACAAAACAGATGAACATAAGGGAAGGGAAGCAAGAATAATACAAAAACAGGGAGGGGGACAAACCATAAGAGACTTAAATATGAAGAACAAACAGAGGGTTACTGGAGGGATTGTGGCAGGGGGGATGGGCTATATGGGTAAGGGGCATCAAGGAATATTACACTGAAGTCATTGTTGCACTATATGCTAACTAATTTGGATGTAAATTAAAAAATAAAATTAAAAAATAAAATAAGTGGCTAAATATATGCTCATATGCATGTTTTAATTTAAGCACATTTAGATAATTGTTTTATTTTTTTGTTTTTGTTTTTTTGTTTTTGTTTTTTTTTTAGATAATTGTTTTGTATAACATAGTACTTTTGTTTGATTTTTAAAATATAAGCTCAATGGTTGGTATCATAGCAATCTGTAAATAAGTTTCTTCATTTAAGCTTTATTTTTTATCTAATGATATAAACACTTGTTAAAAGCAAATTGGTATAAAAGGTATGTACTGCTATGTTTATTGCAGCATTATTTACAGTAGCCAAGTTATGGATGCAACCTAAGCGTCTATCAATATATGAATGGATAAAGAAGATGTGGTGTATAGGTACAATGGAATATTACTCAGCCATAAAAATGGATGAAATCTTGCTATTGTGACAACATGATGAATTCAGAGGGATTATACTAAGTGAAATAAGTCAGATGGAGAAAGACAAATACCATATGATTTCACTTATATGTGGAATCTAAAAACAAAACAAATGAACAAACAATAACCAAGAAGAACAGACTCATAAAGAGCAAACTAGTGGTTACCAGAGGGGATGGGAGTAGAAGGATAAGTGAAATAGATGAAGATTAAGAGGTACAAACTTTCAGTTATAAATAAGTCACAGGGATGAAAAGTACAGTATAGGGAATATAGTCAATAATATTGTAATAGGTTTTTTAAAAAATTTTTTAACCAGCAAAATGGATTTATATGGGAATAGCAGAGAACTGCAATTTGGGACATGCAAGCTATAGCCAAACCGCAGGCAAGTCCATCAAAGGAAGGAGAGGAGTGTTATTTGGACAAGTTGGAAGGGGTTGTTTTGAACCAAAGTCCACTAGAGAAAACCAAGAGTTCAGGGTGTGATAATGGTTTCTCATTTGCTGGGCTACTGGGTTAGTCAGTTTGTTGTAGGAGATGCGGTGTCCATTTTTCCCTGTTAGGACCTGTAATCGTGATTCTTTGCTGTCGTGGATGCTTCTTTTGGGGTCTGTAAATGATGATTCTTCTGTAATTGACTTCTGGTGGTATAGAGCATGAAAGCTCCCTGGATTGTAAAAGTTTTGTATGGTGACAAATGGTAACTACACTTACCATGATGAGTATTTTGTAATGTATATAATTGTCGAATCACTATGTTGTACACCTGAAACTAATATATATCAACCGTACTTCAATTAAAAAAAAAGAAAACTAGTATGAAAGATTTTTAATGAAAAAACATTCCCTATCTCATGCATCCCCTTCTCATACCTGACTTTCCACATACGATAACCACCTTTGACTCGTATAGTTGTTTATTCTGGTATTTAATTTCAGCTTTCTAAATAGTATTGTTTAACTACTATTTCTTGAACTTTTAGCTTCAGAGTTTTATCTATTGATTTTTTACTATATAGCCTTCAGCTTTTTAAAATCTTAACTTCTGAAATACATGACGATATTTGGTTCAAGCAATATTCAGTGTTCATATTACTATGATTATGTAGTTATTATTCAATCACATATTATATCATGGTTAAATTTCCTTTCTACTAGAACCTTTGTTTTCCCAGGCATTTATAATTATGTTGTTCTTTTTCATCTGCTTAATTTTCTATATGATTACCACTGATTCATCCCTAAATTCTATGACAGAACTATTAATCTGTCATTATATTTAAACATGTCAGATAATAGATTTCTTTCCCTCTCTCTTGCCATCTATGCTTTCCCCCTCCCTTCCTCTCCCTTTGTTCTTTCCTCTTTCCCTCCATTTCTCCTTCCTACCTTTCTGCTTTCCTTCCCTGCTTTTATCCAGTATCCCTCCGAGAGCCTTCTGTCCTCTGCTCTATTCTGGACCAGTTGCTCTTAAACCTGCTGCTCACTTGTCATCCTGGGATCTCCCTTCAGTCCTCTCCTGTAATGTATTTTATTGTTTCCTGGATCACATCTTCCTCTTTCATTGTTTAGTTTCTCAGTATAAGGAGGCAGGTAGCAGTAGCTTCCTCAGAAAGGGTCAATGAGAGGGAAAATATATCTTTCAACTTTGCATGTGTGAAAATGTCTTTATTCTTTCATGTGTTTGACAGTGTGGCTGCATAAAAAATTGTAGTTTTTTTTTTTTCTAAAGATTTTTAAAGTTTATTTTATTTATTTAGAGCGATAAATAGATAGAGAGCACAAGCAGAGGAGGGGCAGAGAGGGAGAGAGAATCCCAAGTGGGCTCCTCACAGTCAGCGTGGAGCCTGATGTAGGGCTCAAACTCGCAAACTGTGAGACCATGACCTGAGACGAAACCAGAAGTCAGACGCTTAACCAGCTGAGGCCACCCAGGTGCCCCCTGAAATTGTAGGTTCAATCAGAGTTTAATAGGATGTCTTACCATACTTCTAAAAAAATTCTCAAGAAAAGGTCCAGTGAAGGCTTAACCTTGTATTTATTTTGAAAGATATAAATCATTTGAATCTGATCTAGGTAAAAGTAACCTGTTTACCTCTCTGATTTTTAGCCCTGATATTGTAAAATTTTACTCAGAAATTTATGAGTTTTACCCTAGAATTATGGATAACATGTGTGAAATCTGACTGTGACTGTCCTTCCAAAAGAAAAGGGAGAATAAATGAAGATCCAAGTGGATGGGGGGATGCAATCAAATTAAATACTTTTGGAAGATTATCTTTCAAAGTTTTTTGCCTATTAGGTTTATACATACAAAATCCAACATCTTAAGGTTTTTTTTTTTCTTTTAAAGAAAAAAATCTTTACAAGCAAGATTGTAAACAACAAGAATCTTAAGAGGACTTGAAAATGTGGAAGTTGTCTTGTAAAAAAACAGTGTTTTGTTTTGCTTTTATGTATTTTTTTAAATTGAGGTGAAATTGACATATCACAAAATTAACCATTTTAAAGTGGACATTTAGTACATATACAGTGTTGTGCAGCCACTACTTCTATGTAGTTCCAAAGCATTTCATCACCCTAAAAGTATTGCCAAATCTTGATACTGATTCTTTTCTTAGAACATAAACTTGTACCTTGGCTTTCATATTTGGTCTTAATATATCAGTCACTTAGGAAATAAGCCAAATTATTATATTCTGACCATTAGATTCCTTCAGCGTTACCTTGTACATAATTTATAGTTTTCTTATCAGAAAATCACAAAAAGATATTAATGTGCTTTGTGTGTATCGTGTTCTTTGAATTGCAATGTAGAAGTTAAATTAGAACAGACATAGTACTCAAAAAATTAGATTGTCTTTATTGTTTTTGCCTTAGAATATTTAGAAATGTACTGCTGCAGAACTTTGAAAATACAGGCTAGAGAGTAGGCAAATCTCATCAACAAATGGTTCATTTAACAAATAAGTTAATAGGTCTATAAATGTTTCTGCTTTTTTTCACTAGCACATTGTGCTGCCATTTGTCACATGCTGTAGGATGATTATCTTGTCATTCTGTGATGGAAAATCTCTTTTGAACAGGGTTTAAGTGGGTGGGGTTTCATGGACAATAATTTCTGGTACCTTTAGAGAGGCAGTGAGAAAAAGGAAAGGAGTAGGAAAAGTGCCAGAGACTACTTTTATCTTTTCATTTCCCCCTAAAACTCTTCCTTTAAAAACTAGATTGCCTTCACATCCTGCTTGTCTTATTAACAACTCTTTGTTTATTTTGTGAGATTTAGAGATTAAAAAGGAAGCTTCAAAGGAAGAAACATTTTCCCTGGAAGGCAGACTCTTGCCAGCTTTTGCCAGGTTAGTCATGGGTAGTAGGTAAGCCAGATTTGTTGTCTCATTCTGTCAGTCAATTATACAGATGGCCTATCTTTTTTTGGTTTGTTTTAGTGTGGAATAAAATACCACATACCAGTAGGCAGACCTAACAAATCTAAGTAACTATGGAATAACTATTAGTTAGCACACAGCTGTAAATATTAGTAATTACAGTATAAATTAAATAGAAAATAACAATAAATAATAAAATAAAATAACGAAAAATAAATTACATTAATTAAATGTATGCATATCAATACATACAATACACAATAATTAGATGTAATTATTTAGATCAGTGGTTCTCAAGAGTTTGGTTCTCACACCAGCAGCGTTGGTATCACCTGGGGGCCTGTTAGAACTACAGTATCTGTGTACTGAATTAGAAACTCTAGGCATGAGGCCCAGCAGCCCTCCAAGTGGTTCTGACTTAGTACCCAAATTTAGTTTGGAAACCACTATGTTAGGTACCGATAGGGTGTCCTCTAGTGTTTTTTGCCAAAATTGCACTTGACAGATTATTGGCCTAGAAATTCTGATGTAAAGGTAAAAATTAAAGAATATTGTTTTGTTTTTAAAACTTATCTTCTCTCAATATTTCTTTCAAGCCTTTTTCTATGCATACTTTTGCAAATTTTAGAAAATATCTATACAATTTTAAACTTTGGTCTTTTTTTGGCCCTAACATTATGGAAAAAGGATTGTCCATGTTGTTAAAAATACTTAGCAAACATAAAATTGAAAGACTGCTTAATTTTTCAGAATTTCATCTTCTTATTTTCCACATTTATATTATGAAAATTTCTCTTTTTAGGAGCAAGGATGAGGGAATAGTTTTTTTGCCTACCTTGTTATCTTTGTATGTACTTAACTAATATCCTCTCATATTGCCAAAGAGGTATAGATGAATTTTGTAAAACTGTAAAGCAGGCAGTAGTGGGTGCTTAAACATGTTAATTTATTAGAATTTTTTATTTTTCATTTCATGCATCCTCATCATCTCCGTTTATTGCCTTCTGGTTGCTCTGTGTCTCATTCTCTGGTCTAGTCCTTTTTGACTCACTTCTTCCTTTAAATATTTTCAGTCTTTCACAGGTTCTATCTTGAAGCCTTTAAAGGCTGGAATTTGGAGACTATGATAAGCAGTTGAAGAAGATATTTTGGGACTGATGAACCCTTGCTTTTACTCTCAGGATACAGGTGCTTGTTTACTTGAGCTTAGTGGTTAATAGAGGATCTATAGGGTCAGATAAACCACATCTTCACTTACTAGACTTGTGTCTTTGGCAAATTCCTTTGAGCTTAGGTTTTCTCATCTAATAGTCTAATAGTATCTTATTTATAAATGTGAGCATTACATTCTATATAAATTTATTGTGTTAGACACTATGCTAGTCCTTTAGATATAATCCTCAGTACTATTAGCTATTACTATTAAAATTTCTTTTTAATGTTTATTTATTTTTGAGAGAGAGAGACAGAGCACAAGCAAAGAGGGGCAGAGAGAGAGGGAGACACAGAATCTGAAGCAGGTTCCAGGCTCTGAGCTGTCAGCACAGAGCCTGTCATGGGACTTGAACTCATAAGCCGTGAGATCATGACCTGAGCCAAAGTCTAATGCTTGCTGTTACTATAACAGATACTATTGGTGTTTGTTTAATTCTAGAACTGTTTTTGTATAGTTGCTGAGGTTCCTGGTATTAGCCTGTAATTTTTGTGACTAGTAAAGCTTTATTTATATTTCGTGTTAATGGAAAATTGGCTTTACTTTATCCTACAGTTAAATTTAAACTTTAAAATGAAGAAATTTAAATTGTTAATGGAAAATTTTTTTCAAAGGTTACATATTTTGTGAGAGAGAGAGAAAGTGTGCACAAGGGAGGGGCAGAGAGAGAGAGGAAGAGGGAGAGAGAGAGAATCCCAATGAGGCTCCATATGCACTGTCAGCGCAAAGCCCCACATGGGGCTTGATCCCATGAACCATGAGATTGTGACCTGTGCCAAGATCAAGATTAACTGCCTGAGCTATCCAGTTGCCCCTGGAAAAAATATTTTAAGAAGGCATTATTTCAGATTCATATTTAAGTCTTTTTTTAGAAATGAAAATTCTGTTTCTCAGAGGAAGTTGTCTTTTGTAGAGTACTTGTGCTTTCACTGTTTTTATAATATTACACACTTCCTAGAAATTTGTGGGGCAAAGTGTATTCTAATGTAGTATCAATTGTACACTCATTAATATTTTTCTTGTAATCTGTGAACTTAGTTCTTAAGCATCATAACTCAAAATACTAATTAAAAAAAGGATGCATGATTGGATTTTATTTTCATTTTGCACAATTTTGGGAATTTTGTGCCTGTATATATTGAATTTGAGAAACCTCTTTAACATGAATTACTCATAGAAGTGATTATATTAATACTGATTTGTTCTCTTCATGTGCTGAGAAGTGGGCAACATTTTGGCCTACTCAGTTTATTCACTTAACCCCTTGTTGGATGAGTATTATGTGCTGGGTACCATGCTTGGTGCTAGGTATATAAGCATGAGTAAGATATGGTAGAGTTTATTCTTTTGTGGAGAAATACATAAACAAGCAATTTCAATGCAGTGTTCTGAGTAGTATAATAGAGGCATGTAGAAAGTGCTGTAGAAGCATGTGGGTGGCACATTTAACTTGGCATTCAACTTAGGTGGAGAGTGAGGAAGGCTGGTTGATGATTGTGTATGAGGGCGGGCAATTCGGTAAGACTTGTCAGAGGAAGTAATGTTTGCTTTGGTTTTGAAGAAAGGAAACAAGTTCAGTGGGGTGGTCCAGGCTAGTATGTCTGAGAGAAAGGGAGGGGTACTGTTGTCCTTTGTAGACGACATAGGAATCAACTGAGAAATGTAAAGCAAAGGATAATTCTGCAAGATTGCCAGATATGAGATCAGCTTATAAAAATTAATAGCATTTCTTTACACTCATCAAACCAACTAGCAAATATAATTTAAAAATTCATTAACAATATAAAAATATCTTCAAGGTGTCTAAAATACACAAAATCTCTATGGCAAAAGCTTTGAAATGCTAAAACAAGATTAGCTGAATAAATGGTGGGATATCCCATATTGGATGGGACAACTTAATAAATGTATGTCAGTTCTTCCTTAGTGAATGTACAAATTAATTGCAATTCCAATTTAAATTATAGTTGTATTTTTTGAGGAGTTTGATAAGCTTTGAGGGCTAAGTCAGCCTTTAAAAAAAAGCAAGCAGTGAGGATTTATCATATGAGATATTAAGACATATTAAAAAGCCTTAATATTGTACATAGACCATTAACCAGATGAGAAATTTTGGAGACAGGCCATGTACATTAGCTGATTCTCACTGTTTACTGATTCCATATTTGCGAATTCATCTACTTGCTAAAATTTGTTTCTAAACCTAAATCAGTATTCACGGTGCTTTTGCAGTCACTTCCCAACATGCACAGAAGTAGAAGAATTTGAGTTGCTTGCTGAGCAGGAGCACATTCCCAGCTGAGCAAGGCAATGCTCTTCTTGTTTCAGTGCTCATACTATAAATGTGCCCTATTTTCAGTCTATGTAGAGCCAAGTTATCTGCATTTTTGTGTATTTTGATGGTGATTTCACTGTTTAAAATGGCCCCAGTGCAAAGTGTTGAAGTACTGTCTAGTGTTCTTAAGCACAAGGAGGCTGTAAATGTGCTTTATGGAAAAAAATGTTTGTGTCAGATAATTTCTTCAGACATGAGTTATATAGTGTTGTCAGCTGAGAGTTAAGTGTTCCTAATTAACAATACGGTATCTTTAAACAGAAACACGCACAAAACGAGGTTAAGTATTGATTGTACTGGAAATACTGTGACCACAGATTCACAGGAACTATATTTCTCCTAGGATCAATGGTTCAGTATTGCTAATTCAATGTTTGTGGTGACTTTATTGCATAATTAACAAGAATCGACTGCATATGTACATCAGTCAGAGTCTAGTCAAGAAATCAGAAACCATACTAGGAGGTTCAATAAAAATAATTCACTGTTGGGAAATGGCTACATTGTGTTGGAGGGCTAAAAACCAGAGGAAACCAGAAGAAGAAACACCCTTGGGAGAACAAAGAAGAAGAGGTTGGAGTTCTTATAATCCTCAAACATGGAGCAGGTCCTGGTGGAGCTAGGACTCAGTCATCTGAAGGGAGAGTACTGCCAGGATGAGGTCACCTCTGGGAGTATAAAGGAGCTGACACTGGAAGAGCTGTTGCTGATGGGATGAGGAACCATTGCTGGGCTGAGCTGTATGAATAGCAAGGAAATGGGAAGAAGAGAATTCTATTTACTCTCTTGCCTTCCAGTGTCCTTGGAAGAACCCAATAGTAAGCCAGCTGCAAAGGAGAATACTTTGCTGAGTTCCAGCTCTGGTATCACAAAGCAAAATATAGTAGCAGTAGATTTGGATCTGAGGGACAATAGTTTAATATCCAGCACAATATGAGATCTTAATATATAATAAAGATAGCACTACAAATTCTTACACATATCCATGAAGAGATATGCGTAGCAAGGTGATTAAAAGCACAGATTCTCTGAGGCACCTGGGTGGCTCAGTCTGTTCAGTGTCCTACTTTGGCTCAGGTCATAATCTCCCAGTATGTGGGTTCAAGCCCTTCATCAGGCTCTCTGCTGTCAGTGCAGAGCCTGCTTGGGATCCTCTGTACCTGCCTCTTTCTCTGTCCCTGTCCCACTTGTGCCCTCTCTTTCTCAAAAATAAAATAAAACATTAAAAAACAATAAAAGCACAGATTCTGGAATGAGAGAACTTAGATTTGAATTTTGGCTGTAATGTTTACTGTGTGATCCTGGGCAAATTATGTAATCTCTCTGTACCACCACATGAAGGATAGATATTCACCTCCCAGGAACACCTGTATTGGACTGTTACCTGAGCAAGAAATATACCTACTTATTAAGCACTGAAAGTTTGGATTTGTTTTAGTATATAACTTTATCCTATTACCACAGGAGTATTTGGTGTGATTTTTTTTATGGTAGGGGAGTTGAAGGCAGGCTAGGTGTCTGTTATGGTGAAACTAGTTTAAATATGGCAGAAATCTCCATACAGCATGGAGATTTATACAGTAATTAGAAGTGAAAAACATATATACATGAGTGAATTATACAATTATGGGGCTGAGTGAAAAAATGAAATGAGATCTAGGACACCAATACCATTTATGTGAATTAAAATATATTGATACAAAACAATACACATTTTCAAGAACAAATACAAACACAAAGATATACTTTGGGTTTATTGGAATAGTTGCCTCTGAGGATGTGGAGAAAGAGAAGGGACTCAAGGTATAAAAGAAAGTAACAAGAGAGGGGCTGTGCACAGATCAGTAGTGATAATTGCCATAAACTGATGGTACCTAATTTATTCAATCTTCTTTTACCTGAGCATAAAAGCAAGAACAACCAAAATTGAACCTATACTAGTAACAAAAGGGAAAATGTATTGGAATGAATTTAATGAGAAATGTAGAACACACATAGGAAGAAAACTTTAAAGCTCTACTGATGTGAATGGAAGACAACTTGAGTAAATAGAAAGTTCTTGTTCCTACGAAGTTCAGTTTTTCTTTAATTGTTTCATATATTTAGTGAAAACTTGAAGTATTAATAGGATTTTTAGGGAGCTGGATAGGCTGATTCTAAAGTTACATGAAAAATAAGTATTTGTGACTGGTTGATAAAAATTGTGAAAAAGAAGAGTAATAATGAATGACTAGTCTTGACAGATATTGAAATGGGGGGGTATAAAAAGAGCCTTTATAGACCTATTGATTTGTATTTGAAAAAGTTTAGTATTGCCTTATAAATCAACAGAATAGAAAACCCCTAAATAAACTTCTCTATATATGAGAAATGAGTGTACAATAGAATGCATTTAAAATTAGTGGGGAAGGGGCACCTAGGTGGCTCAGTTGGTTAAGCATCTGACTCTTGGTTTTGGCTCAGGCTGTGATCTCATGGTTTCATGAGTTTGAGCTCCATGTCGGACTCCGTGCTTACAGTGCGAAGCCTGCTTGGGATTCTCTGTCTCCTTCTCTCTCTGCGCTTCCTTCACTTGCACTGTCTCTGTCTCTCAAAATAAATAAATAAACTTAGAAAATATCTTAAAATTAGTGAGGAAAATAAAAATTGTTTAGAAAATTATGTTGGGACACTTAGCTATATACATTTGGAGGAAGAAGAATTGGGTTCTGAAGGTTGAATAAATCCAATTCATAAGAATCAATTGTAGATGGATAAAATTTAAACATCCCAAACTAGAAATGCTAGAAGATATAAACACATTCAGAAATTAGAAGTTATAGATGATTAGATAGTTCACATTGTCATCATTATCATCATCTTCATCATCTTGGAGTTGGGAATGTTACAAACCCCAGATACAAACCCCAGATCCAGTAGGGATAAGGATTCATATATTTGACTGCATGGAAATTGTAAGTTTCTTAGTAAGAAACACCCTAGGCAAAATCAAGGAATGGGTGATAGATTGACAGGAAAAGATTGACAACATCTGTATGAGATGAACTAATTTCCTTCACAAATAAAGGGCTTACAGTTAAAATGAAAGCAGCCTGTGGAAAAATAACAGAGAACAACAGGCCATGTATGGGAAATAATAATAGAGATGGCTTGCATACAAATGAGACAATCCTAATGTTACTCATAATTAAAGAAATACAAAGTTTACTTTTTTAAGGGAGACCACTTTGCACCAATCAGACTGGCAGAAATAAAAAGTTTGATAACGAAGGGGATTGAGTAGGGTGTGGGAAAATGGACAGTCTTATGGATTAGTTGGAAGGTATTTTAGGGGAAGCTTATTGGAAAAAAAGCATAGAAACTGGCAAATACTCTGTCTTTATGCTATTACCTCTAAAAGATAACCACTCAGAGAAATAAAATCTCTTGTCCTCAGTATATTTGCATGCTTTGAATTAGAGATTGGTATTTGGAAAGATAGGGAAAACCCAGATTGATAAAAGACTTTGAATTCCAAATTCACGGGTTTGTGTTTTATTCTGGGAACCTCCTGAAGACTTTGTATGCAGGGTAGTGAAGTAATCAGACTGTATTTTAGAAAGAACTTTGTGATAATAAATGTGGTGAATGGATTGGTGGAGTTGTGGTGTGGTGGAGGTAGTGATATTGAGAATACTAACACTTGAGAAATCACTTGTAAAGCTATTTCAGTAGTTCAGATGGCCATGGATAAGGTTCTGATTTAGGACAATGGGGATGGAGAAAGAGAGAAGTTAGAATTGTAGGATTTTGTGACTGACTGGATAGGTGGGGAGAGGGAATAGTTAAACATGAATCTCTTCCTGAAGTCAAAAAGGAATTGGGAGCCTTACAGAATTTCTGACAGTGATTCTGCTTGCTTTAGAGCTTCTAAGAATAATTCTACTCATTGTTGAGTAACGTGCACAAAACCTAAACATTTCTAGATTTTTGGGAATTAGGAGTGGCATGGGGCAGAGTTTAATTTTCTTGAGACTTTTGCTCCTAGAACCAATCTCTAACATTGGTTTTGGAGCAAGTTCTTCTCCTTGCCTTCTCTATCATCTCCATCATCTCTATCTCTATCATCTCTACCTGCCTCTCCATCTCCATTTCTATCATCTCCATGTCCCATGTCCCATCTCCATCCCTGATCTCCATCTCCCATCTCTATTCCCATCTCCCATCTCCATCCTTTTCTCCCCCACTTTGTTATCGTGGCTCTGTTAGAATGTTAACCGTCATTGTTTTCTGTTCTGGTTTTAGTCAGGGGACTCTGATGTGTGACAAATGATAACACTGGGAGAAATAAAAGTGTCTTGTCCTTAGAGTATATTAGACAGACAGATCTTATATAAAAGCAATAAAATAAATTAATATTTCTATTAGGTGAGTATATAGTTAAATGACTCATGCAGAGACTGTAAATCCATTGTCTCATCAAATAGTATGTGCCCTGAGAAAGTAAAAAGTTGGAAATAGATTGTAGTGGGAGTACAAATGATGCAATCTTATAAAAAATAGAATGTGACTAATATGTATTAACTCTTTGTGTTTATAGAGTTTTGACCTGAGCCCCAGCAGACCGCAATATATAGTAAAACCTTGGTTTGAGAGCATAATTCGTTCTGGAAACATGCTTGTAATCCAAGCTCTTGTATATCAAAGAGAATTTCCCCATAAGAAATAATGGAAACTCAGATGATTCGTTCCAAAACCCAAAAATATTCATATAAAAGTGATTACAATACTGTAATATAACACAAAATAATAAAGAAAATATAAAATATAAAGAAAAATGAACAAATTAACCTGCACTTAACCTTTGAAAACCTTCATGGCTGGTATGAGGGAGACAAGAGAGAGGAGGGTTATTGTGCAGGATGACTTTCACTTATGGGATCATTAGTGAAATGCTGTCTATTGGCTCAGTGGAATCTTTTTCTTTTCATGCAACTTTAACAAGGAACCTACGCAATGACACTTGCTTTTGCTTCTTTTTGAGGATTTCGCAGAAATGTGACATTGCATTGTTGTTACACAGATTTGTCTATGCACTGCTACAGCCTATTTGGGTGGTGCTTTTCTACAAAATGTTGCTCCGTTCCCCACATTTTACACATCTCCCTAATCTCATTTGAAGTGAGGGATTCCTCACTTTTTTCTCTTCCTCCTCTACAGATGAGATGCAGATGTAGACTTCTTATAAAATCTTGCAATTTCGGCCACTTGCATACCTTGTTTGTACTTCTCGATGATTTCCTTCTTAACTTCCACCATAATCATGTCCTTCTTACTGCCTTTCTTTTCAACCTTTTTCTGCATGGGGGCCATTGTATATGCTTGCACGAATGTTGACTACAATACAGTATTAATAAACTCTGTCATATACTGTATTTGATGTAACTGGCAATAAGGCAGCAGAGGAAAGGGTCTCTATCAGCAGGCAGCCTGACCTAGAATGAAGCAAAGCATTCCTAAGCTTACTCTTGTATGGAAAAGCAAAAGAGTGTCCATAGGTGCTTTGCAGTGACGAAAATACACTAGTGCCAGTTGTGGGCATCTTCCAACATTCTGGAAAATCACTGATTTTTGCCAAACACTGCGGCCTGAGACTGAGCATCTGAGCATGGGAGATGATCACCTACAATCCTGCAGCAAGGGAGAGAGAGAAGAACCATTGGCTCAGTTTGGTCATGTGACATTTGGTGTCACTACTACTCGTTTATCAAGTTAAAATTTATTAGAAATGTTTGCTTATTGGGGCACCTGGGTGGCTCAGTTGGTTGAACGTCTGACTTTGGCTCTGGTCAGGATCTCACAGTTTGTCAGTTCGAGCCCCGTGTCGGGCTCTGTGCTGACAGCTCAGAGCCAGGAGCTTGTTTTGGATTCTGTGTCTCCCTCTCTCTGCCCCTTCCCTGCTCATGCTCTGTCTCTCTCTGTCTCTCAAAAATGAATAAATGTTAAAAAAATTAAAAAAAAGAAATGTTTGCTTGTCCTGTGGAACCACTCACAGAACAAGTTACTTGCAATCCTAGGTTCTACTGTAATATGTAGTTGGAAACTTTCTCAAACCTTACAATTAAAAGATTTTTCTAATTGCTAAAAGTTGACTTCCTGTACTTGGATAAGGGCTGACCATAGTGGAAGCAGCTGATTTATGCCATAGGACTAGGAATAGCCTTGGGATTTGGTGATTTGTGGCATAAAACCTGGAAAAGGTACCAGGTACCTCTAAAAATGGGAATGTGGGAAGAAGGAAGCTGAAAAATGGAGGCTTGGCCAATGAGTGATCGAGTTCAAGAGTACCATCCTAAGGGCCTGCTTTCTAGGCCCACTCCTAGTATAAATGGTCATGGCTTGGATTCTCTCCAAGAGCAAAAAGACAGGGACTTGTGTCTAGGTTGTTTATTTGGGTGGTAACACCAGAGAGTAGGGATGAAGGACTGAGCAGAGTGAGGAAAAGAGGAAAGGATAATGTAGGATGAAACTGCTTTGTTGTGCCCAGTTGGGGCTTGTTGCCCCTTAGAATTCTCTACATAGGGGTCAACTGGAAGGAGCATTTGTATACCAGTTGTTCCTGGCCCCCTGCTGGTTGTGGGTTAATCCTGAGCACTCACTCTCCTGAATTTATATGGACATGCACATACGGAGTGGGCTGTGCGTATCATCTGTGGCACTGGGGCAGCCAACGAAAGATGGGAGGTGTGACACTGACAACGTGAGGGTGTTGTGGCCCGCCAGGAACTATCTTCTACCAGTGTAATCAGAATCAGATGAAGCTAAGCTTGTGTGGGCAGGGCACCAGAAGTATCTGATACAGTGATACTTGGTTTATAATGTTTTAAAAGGTAGACTAAAAAGCATTTATTCACAATGAAGCTACTATTTAGGATCATAGGACTTGTGAGATTAACTGTTTAAGAATTTTGGAGGCAAATGTAATTGTTTCTCTCCCTTCTTTTTCTTCTTCCTCAAGTAAAACTCTGGGTTATGCAGTTTAAAATTCTATAGAAAGGATTTTAATCAAGTTCATAAACATTGAAAAGACATGAGCAAATATGTTGATTCATTTAATGAATATTTAATATTAGAAATGTGAAAATATAAGCTTAATTTTTGAAACCATGAAGTGCTTTAAAAGGTCTTTATAGGTCTTTTATAAAGGGTAAGGGATGATATAAAACAACTTTGACAAAATTTAGCATTAATTATTTTTTATTTCTTTGAGAGAACTTTCTAGAAGTTATAGGGCTTCTAATACTTAATTGTAGGTCTTTGCTGTGGTTTCTTTCCATTTTGTAATGGAATAAAGAAAAAAATATCAATATAGTCTCAAAGCTACATTTCTAAACCTCTCTCCTTGAGTTTCTTTTAGGATATCATGCTTATGTTATTTCCCCCATTGAGGTTGGTAGCTATGAATTATTTGTGTATTTGATTGCCTTTAGGTATCTGTAAAAATTCAAGGAGAGCAAGGAAGATAGCAAAAACTACATGATAAGATTCATGCTTTGCCTCATCTTCTTTAGAAAAAGAGGAACAAAAACTAGAACTGGTCTAGTCTTACTAGAAAAGAATCCTCTCATAACCTCTTTTATCTATTACTCACCTTTCTTGTCACTTTTTCTCTGAACATTTCCCAAAATAGTGAATAGTCTGAGATCCTGTGAAATTCTGCTAGATGTAAACCCTAGTACTGAATTTTAAAAATTTGGTTCTTAATGTTTGTCCTAGTTTCTGAGATAAAATATTAATTTTGTATAAGAACAAGAGGAAACAATTAAGATTGTTAATAGAAGTTTTAACTTATTTAAATTCACAGTTAGCAATCAGAAGTAGAAAGGGTCTGTGAGTCATGGTCTAGTTTTTAAGCTACTGAATCCGTGGTACTAATTAAGTCCTTTAATAAGTACCTTAAAATCTCGAATGCTTAGCTACTGTTGCATAATTTCTGAGACAGAAATTCTTGGTTTGCACATGGTGTTAATATATTTGATAACATGAATTCTAATAATAAAACACTAAACTCTTATGTTTGTATTATTGAAAGGAGTAGCACACCCAGACAAGGATCATTCATATCCAGGGGCCATATAGTAAAGGTTCTGCTCATCTAGCTGACTCATTGCAGTCAGTTAAGGTACCTGCTCTTAAGAATATATGAAAAATGTTCTAACAACTCAGGACATGATAAGCATTTACTTGAGAAAAACTAAACCTGCATTATGTAAAGAATGCCTCCCTCAAACTTTTCAACTTGTGTAGATTCTAATGCTTGCAATCTGCAGCCTCAGTCAGACCCAGTTCCCAAGCAAATCCACCTTGTAGATGGAATCTGGAGTTTTAGTCCCATATCTGATGTGCCCATTGAATCACAGCCATCCTTCTAACTCTCCACTGTGTTTGTTCAATCTAGGTGACTAAGTTTCTACTTAGTGCATTTGGCTGGGGGCTCTAACTCCCTGCCTAATGTTTAGCAGTTTCCAGATGAACCACCTGAAATAGGGCATCACTACCATCTAACATAGAGTGACACTGCTGGCAGGAGACTTCTGCAGCAGTGCCCCCCTTACTAGGTTGTTGGTTCTTGGCCATTGTAACAGGTCCTAATTAAAAAATTAAAAAAAAATTTAATGTTTACTTATTTTTGAGAGAGAGAGCGAGCAAGCAAGGGAGGGGCAGAGAGAGAGGAAGACACAGAATTTGAAGCAGGCTCCAGGCTCCAGCTGTCAGCACAGAGCCCGATGTGGGGCTTGAACTCATAAACCCTCAAGATCATGACCTGAGCTGAAGTCAGATGCTTAACTGACTGAGCCACCCAGGCACCCCAGTAACAGGTCCTAATTAAATACAAGTTTGCTGTATCCTCCTAACACCCAAGCCACTTCAATTGGGCTGCTATCCAGGTCTCTGGGTCATTTGGTCAGTTCCTCTAGCCTTATTCTTGCTTGGCTCCTTATTGTTGCTTGGTCCCTTCTCTTTCTTGCACTAGCTCACTGCTAAAGTTGAGGTAGAGCTTGTCTAAAATACAGCGTGAACTATATACCATTCACTAAGTAGTTAACATGATTAAAGGTTACTACCATTAATTGAAGACTTAACTATATATTGCTCAAATGTCTGAACATCAACACCATGTTTTATAAAATAAGGTCACATATTCTTTTAAATATCTAGATTTCAGTAGCTAAAGTCTGCATGGTCTCTCTCTCACTCTCTTTTTAGGATTTTATTTTTAAGTAATCTCTGTACTCACTGTGGGGCTCAAACTCATAACCCTGAGATCAAGAGTTGCATGCTTTCCTGACTGAACTAGCCAGGTGCCCTAAGTCCCCATTGTCTTCATGCCAGAAATCAGCCCCTTAAAGTGTTTCTTGGTTATATCAGAGTCATCAGAGCTCTCTTGATTGTGTTTAGGAAGAGGCCCATCATGTTTTTCTCTTTTGGATACTTTGTCATGCTGTTACACTATTGCTTTTCCTCTTCTTCTTTAGGTCGTTATTCCATCTGAATCAGAAAACAGGTGCTTTTCTTAATTTTCCATAGTACAGGATTTTAACCAGAGTTTAACAGAAAGAGGTAGGATAAAGAAAAGATAACACGTATGATAATTACAGTAAAAATATATACACATAAATAATTACTGCAGCTATGCTCAGCATTTCCTGGTCCAAGTTCTGGGCCATTTTCAAGGCCTTTTTTTCTTTCTGTCTGTCTTTCTAATTTAATTTAATTTAATTTAAATTAGTTTTTCAAAATTTTATTTAAATTCTAGTTAGTTAATATACAGTGCAATATTGGTTTCAGCAGTAGAATTCCATGATTCATCACTTACATAAAACACCCAGTGCTCATCACAATGCCTATCACCCATCCCCCTGCCCAACTCCCTCTATCAACTTTCAGTTTGTTCTCTATCATTAAGAGTCTTGTATGGTTTGTTTTCCTCTCTCTCTTTTTTCTCCTGCTTCCTTATGTTCATCTGTTTTATTTCTTAAATTCCACATATGAGTGAAATCATTTATTTGTCTTTCTCTCGCTGACCTACTTTGCTTAGCATAATACACTGTAGCTCCATCTACATCATTGTTAATGGCAAGATTTCATTCTTTTTGATGGCCGAGTACTATTCCATTGTGTGTGTGTGTGTGTGTGTGTGTGTGTGTATGTGTGTGTGTGTACCACCTCTTTATCCATTTATCAGTCAATGGACACTTGAGCTTTTTCCATAGTTTGGCTATTGTCAATAGTTCTTCTATAAACATTGGGGCATGTACCCCTTCAAATCTGTATTTTTGTATTTTTTGAGCAAATACCTGGTAGTGCAATTGCTCGCTGATAGGATAGTTCTATTTTTAACTTTTTGAGGAATTTCCATACTGTTTTCCAGAATAGCTGCACCAGTTTACATTCCCACCAACAGTGCAAGAGTGTTCCCCTTTCTCTGCATCCTTGCCAACATTTTAGCCATTCTGACAATTGTGTGGTGGTATCTTATGGTTTTGATTTGTGTTTCCCCAATGATGCTTGATGTTGAGCATCTTTTCATGTGTCTGTTATTCATCTGGATGTCTTCTTTGGAAAAATGTCTATTCATGTCTTTTGCCCATTTCTTCACTGGATTATTTGTTTTTTGGGTGTTGAGTTTCATAGGTTCTTTATAGATTTTGGATACTAACCCTTTGTCAGATATGTTATTTGCAAATATATTCTCCCATTCCATTTGTTGCCTTTTAGTTTTGTTATTTCCTTTGCTGTACACAAGCTTTTTATCTTGGTGAGGTCCCAATAGTTCATTTTTTGCTTTTGTTTCACTTGCCTCCACAGATGTGTCTAGTAACAAGTTGCTCCAGCTGAGGTCAGAAAGGTTGCTGCCTGTGTTCTTCTCTAGGATTTTGATGGTTTCCTGTCTCACATTTAGGTCTTTCATCCATTTTGAATTTATTTTTGTGTGTGGTGTAAGAAAGTGGTCCAATTTCATTCTTCTGCATGTTGTTGTCCAGTTTCCCCAGCACTATTTGTTGAAGAGACATTCTTTTACATGTTGGATATTCTATCCTGCTTTATTGAAGATTAGTTGACCATATAGTTGTGGGTTCAAGGCATCCTTAGAAAGTGTTTCTTTAACTTTCTACCACTATTATGAAAATGTCAGCTCGCCTTTTCACTCTGGGATACCGTCTGGCTTTTCCTTTCTATCTGGAGTCTAGTCTCCCAAACAATGGACTTTACAGAGAAAGTCACATTCCCTGCATTTCAGCTAAAAACTACCTTTCCAGTTCTCATTTCTATTCTGGAATCAGTTTTTTTCCAGTATAAATAACAATGGGAATATCCATTCTTTTCACAGAAACCTCACTCTCTAACTTACAGGATAAGATCTGGTCCTGTGGGTACTGCCCATTCTGTCCTCTCCTTCAGGCAATTGCCATAGCTGTTTTTAATACATTTTCTAGAAATCGGAATTATTCTTTTATAGCCATGTTTGGGACTGCAGTAGTCCATTCTAGATTGTGCTATACCACATTAATTAGGGTTTTTTTTTTTACATGATTTATTTTCCTTAATCAATCAGTCAATCAATCAAGCAATCAGTTATCTATCATCTTCTTCATTTCAGCCTTGGGGCTCTTGTAAACATACAGTGTTTACGGCAGTGATTCTCAAGTCACCCCTTTTCCTCTTCTTTCCGGGGCAGGCAGTTTTGGTTGTCACAGTAGTTGTGGGGCACATCTGGCATTTAATTGGCATAGGCCAAAGAAGCTTAGCGGTTTTAAAATGTGTGGAACTCTTCTCTAAAATGAATTATCCCACATGCCAAGCAGGTTTCAGATATCCCACTGTAGGTGCTGTTTATAATTTTCTAAGCTTAGAACTTAACTCTGGTTTAACTTATAAACACTAAGTTTTTTTTCTGCACAGTTTTATTAATATGCTTTTCTAGGAATACACTTGAGTATATCAAAGGAAGATTGTTCTTCTTTTGTTCTATATTATATGAGGAGTTATTTCTTATTTCAGAAAAATCTTGTCATTGTTGCAAAGCTGCTGGTGATATTTGAATTGCCAGTACAACACATCCTTATCAATTTACATTTGTAGCTATCACATTCACAGTGCTTCTGTGCTTAAGGGGAAAAGTGCCTCTTATTATGTGTTCCAGTATGAGTGTGCCTGAGCATTTGTGTAATGAAATGCAAATGCATAATTTATGTAAATACATACAATTGTATTTAAATGACATTTATATAGAAAATATGTTTTTATTTTTTTAATGTTTTTATTTTTGAGAGAGAGTGTGAGCAGGGGAGGGGCAGAGAGAGAAGGGGACAGAGGATCCAAAGAGGGCTGTGCACTGACAGCAGTGAGCCCAATGTTGGGCTCAAACCCATGAATTGTGAGATCTTGACCTGAGCACAAGTTGGATGTTTAACCAACTGAGCCACCCAGGAAACCCTGTAAACATATAAAATATGTTTTTAAAGGGGCGCCTGGGTGGCGCAGTCGGTTAAGCGTCCGACTTCAGCCAGGTCACGATCTCGCAGTCTGTGAGTTCGAGCCCCGCGTCGGGCTCTGGGCTGATGGCTCAGAGCCTGGAGCCTGTTTCCGGTTCTGTGTCTCCCTCTCTCTCTGCCCCTCCCCCATTCATGCTCTGTCTCTCTCTGTCCAAAAATAAATAAACGTTGAAAAACTCTTTAAAAAAAAAATATGTTTTTAAAGACTCGGTATAGATAATGTATAGTTAGTAACTATGAATTTCATTTCAGGATGTTAAAAAAGGACATTGGAAAATACTTTTTTTTATTTTCAAGTTAGTTAACATACAATGTAGTCTTCTCTTCAGGAGTAGAACCCAGTGATTCATCACTTCATAACACCTGGTGCTCATCCCAACAAGTACCCTCCTTAATACCCATCACCCATTTAACCCACCCTTTCACCCCCACCCCCATCAACCCTTAATTTGTTCTCTATATTTAAGAGTCTCTTATCATTTGCTTCCCTCTCTGTTTTTATGTTATTTTTCCTTCCTTCACCTATGTTCATCTGTTAAATTTCTCAAATTGCACGTATGAGTGAAATCATATGATACCTGTCTTTCTCTGACTGACTTATTTCACTTAGCATAATACCCTCCAGTTACATCCATGTTTTTGCAAATGGCAAGATTTCATTCTTTTCCATTGCCGAGTAGTATTCTAGTGTGTGTGTGTGTGTGTGTGTGTGTGTATGTGTGTACGTGTATGTATATATATACATATATGTATACATGTATATACATATACATATATGTACACACACACACACACATATATATATATATATATATATATATATATATATAATATCTCCTTAATCTATTCATCAGTTGATGGACATTTGGGCTTTTGCCATAATTTGGCTATTGTTGATAGTGGGGTGCATGTGCCCCTTCGAATCAGCACTTTTGTATCCTTTGGATAAATTCCTAGTAGTATAATTGCTGGGCTGTAGGGTAGTTCTATTTTTAATTTTTTTAGGAACCTCCACACTTTTCCAGAGTGGCTGCACCAGTTTGCATTCCCACCAACAGTGCAGTAGGGTTCCCTTTTCCCCACATCCTCGCCAACATCTGCTGTTTCCTGAGTTGTTAATTTTAGCCATTCTGTCTGGTGTGAGGTGGTATCTCATTGTGGCTTTGACTTGTATTTCTCTGATTATGAGCATGTTGGAAGTCCTAACCTGAACAATCAGACAACAAAACGAAATAAAAGTTATCCAAATTGGCAAAGAAAAAGTCAGACTTTCACTCTTCGCAGATGACATGATACTCTACATGCTTGGAAGCCTGCTTGGGATTCTCTCTCTCCTTCTTTTTCTGCCCCTCCTGTTTGCTTGCTCTCTCTCTGTCTCAAAGTAAATAAATAAACTTCAAAAAAATAAATGATATCAGTATTTCTGCATCCCTTGTTAAGTGCCTCTAGGCTAAGATGATACATTACTGTGTTGTTTATATTATTTACTAGTAGCTTTTGAGGTTACATTCTGAAAGATAAGACAATTTCTTTAACACTTTAAGAGCTGTAGCAAATAAGAATAAAGTATAGTAATCCTTTATAAATAACATAGTACACATCTCTTATTTACGTAATTTGAAATAAAAAGATAGGTTAAATGACAGTAAGTGTTGATTTCATTCTAGATACTCTGTACCTTTAAAAATAATATTCAAAGCTGCAAGAGCAAGTTGTTTTTAGAACCATCAATACTAGAAGCTGTGGTTTATTAATATATGCGAGGGACTGATAAGGTGGTTAATTAATAAAAGAAATGTCACCAAGAAGGTCTGTGCTGGGAATTTTCATTAACAAGTTGAAAAAGAAGTAACAGAGTAATCAATGAACTAAAGCAGACATGATTGACTGTAATTACTGTGCTTGTTAAGACTATTGACTAACAGCAAGATGGGCTGTCAAAGTTGAGGCATGGCACTCTGAGAAAATTAAATGAGAAAAATTAATGAGAAAAACATTCATTTTTGCTAACACCAAGGCAATAAAGGTAAAGTGTCAATTTCAGGAGTTATGAAATAGTTAAATTGAGATATTTGATTTTAACATTAAATACACCTTGACTAACATTTAAATGCTATATTTGAGTTTACACAAAGCAAAATGCAGAAGGAGAAATTTGGTGGTAAATATAATATATAAAGATAACAAACAAGATATAACTTATGTTTGTACTAGGGCAGGGTAGTAGCTGTAAAGATGGAGAGGCAATGGATTTGAAGGATATTTGATAAATAAAATTAATAGAACACCATTCTCTTATTTTGTTGATATCATTCATTTCTGCATCAAGGCAAATATAACTCCTTCCAGGAAAATTTCCTGGATTATCCTCTTCTCCTTGAGTTATCTCTCCCTCCTTTGAAATCCCTCAGCTATTGATGCTTTACTTTGTATTATAGTTAATTTGCATATGCCATACTGTTAGTGGACTATGTTGCTGCCCCTAACATTCATTCCCCTGGTGGAGACAACATAAGTAAACAAACAAATAAATATTGAAGGTTGTAGTAAGTTACTGGGGGCAGTAAGGTAAGGTAATCAGGTAATACCTCTATGAGAAGGCGAAGGATGAAAATTAGCCAGACATATAAATAGCTGGGAGGAAATGATTTCAGGCAGAGGGATGGTAAGTGCAACAGTCCTGAGAATAAGCCTGGGTATTTTATGAGTAGAAAATATAATTGAAGTCCGTGAACTGGAGGGGAGAGTGCTATGAGTGAAAATGGAAGAGGTTTACAGGAGCCATAACATAGAGGGCCTTGTAGATTTGTTAAAGAATTTGGATTTTTTTGCTATGACTAACAAGGCATTGGATGATATTAAGCAGGAGAATGGCATGAGCTAAGCTATGTTCTAAAACATCATTTAGAAGCTATGTGGAGAATAGATTGCAGATGCCTCAAAATAGTTGCGCAGAGGAGATAGAAGTGGATGTATAAAAGATAACTTTTCAAAGTAGGATTAATGGAAATTCTTGATGATTTTGAGGGAAAAGAATGGATGAAGGAAGATTCCTAGGTTTTGGCTTAAGCAATGAGGCGATGATACCAATTACTAGAATATGAATGACAGAAGTATATTTGGGAGGCATAATCAAGAGCTCTTTTTTTGGGTCATGATAAGTTTGAAAGGTCTATTAGCTATCTAAATTAAGGAGGCAGTTGGATGTATACCTCTGGGGCTCACGAGGGAGGTCTGGGTTGAGGATATACAAATTTGGAATTTGTTAGCATATGGATGTATGATTGGTGTATTCAGTGAACAATCGCTTTGTCCAGTCTCTGCATTTCACTTTGCTCTATTGTGTCTCCCTTTCTCATTCTTTAATGACATATTGGGTCAGCTCCATAATTTTCCTGCCACTTAGTGAAATGTTTTAAAGGCTACTTAGTCTCTTAAAAATTTTTTTAAATGTTTATTTATTTTTGACAGAGAGAGACAGAGCATGAGCGGGGGAGGGGCAGAGAGAGAGGGAGACACAGAATCTGAGGCAGGTTCCAGGCTTCAAGCTGTCAGCACAGAGCCCAACGTGGGGCTCGAACTCACAGACCACGAGATCATGACCTGAGCTGAAGTTGGACACTCAACCAACTGAGCCACCAGGTGCCCCTACTTAGTCTATTTTTAAACTTCCATTTTATTCCAGTTTAAATCCTATCTCCTCTTTTTCCTCCAGCACTGACCAGATGTCTTCTCAAAGGACTTGGAAATGGGAAGGGGCAAGATTGATTTTTTTCACCACTTCTGCTCTGGTATCTTCAAGAAGAGAGATTTAGTTGGCCTTGTTCCTTTGATATTTCAAGTCCCCTAACTTTTCCTGTAGTGTTAGGGCTAGGAAAGGGAACAGGAGAGGAGGAGCATGTAGCTCTTTTTTAAATGCTTCTTAGTAAGCCCTGAATGAGGTGTCTATCTTTAAATACTGGAAATTCCTTAGCATGCATGCAGTGTACACAGATGGCTTAGTTTTCTTTTATTTTGAGCTTAGTTGCCAGTTCTGCAAAGCAGGAAAAATCCCATTTAACATTTTATTATGGATCTCCTTTAAATTCATAGGGTTGGATGAGATATCCCCTGAGGTGACAGTGTGCATTTGATCACACAGAAGTTGGTGGTAGACCTAAAAATGGCCTTTATGGCAGTGAAGGAGACAGAAATGGGTTGTGGAATGAATGATGGTTGAAGATGTAGGGATGGTGAGAAGCTTATTTGGGAAGTATTGTGATGAAGGTAGCAGAGAACTGGGAGGAACTGTAAGGTGAAGCTAATGCTTTTGTTTGTTGGATATTTTAAAGTTAGAGGTCTTGTGGTGTATTTTTGTGCTGATCATTGCAGAAAGGGTGATAATGTGGTTCATGAAGTGATAAGGAAGGAGCAGAGTCCTTGAGAAGGGGGAGAAGAAGGAATCCAGAGCAGAAGAGGAGAGATTAGCTGCTGGTAGGAGCAAGGGTACTATTTGCATTATAATAGGAAGGAAACCAGAGAAGGTGGGGCTCAGCACTGGTGGTTTTATAGATTTGATAATGAGAAGGCAAGGGGCATCTTCCCATGTGGCTTCTGTTTTTTCTTTGTGAGGCAGGAGAGTTGGTTAGTAGCTAATAACAGGGTAGGTGGGAAGAGAGGGGGAAGGATCTTTTGCTGCAGTATGTAAGACCTTTGAAATAGGAACAGATTCATTTAGTTTCACCTAAAACACCAACAAAGTGCTAGCATTATTTATCACATATTTTTGGGATAAGATAATTTTAATTATCACAAATTATTCTTAGCTTTAAATCTGATCTTGAAAAGGTGTTATAGCTGTTCAGAAAGTCACATATTTTTTTGAAGCCCCAACCTGAAATTGCCTGAAATATTTTGAGGTATCATGTATAGAATAAAGTGGACTCAAAGTTCATGCAAAAGCTATATTCATTCTTTAAGGTATTTTAGTGAAAAGAAGAAAAGGTATTCTATTCTGATTGAAGAACTGATTGTTTCCTGGAGGGCTTATTTTCCAAGAGGGGCTCCTGATAGAGGTAGAATTATTTTCTTTTTGGAGGCTTCCCTTCTGTGCCTCTGATGTTCTAGCTGGCTTCTAACATAGGGATCCACATCAAGGGACTTCTCAGTACATATGGTTGAGTGACTTTGTCTGGGGCCAGAGACATACATACTTTTGATTACCTCAGGAGGATTGCTACAACTGCCCTGATTTATTCTCTCTTCTCTCTTTTTTTTCCAGCTCCTTTACCCCTAACCTTTGTTTGCTTGCAAGAGGAATGTGAGCCAAAATTTTAAAGTTTGAAAAGTATACAGAAAGGAAACAAGTAAATAGGGAAGGAGAATAAATACTGAACAAGACTGGGCAAGGTTACAAGAAGGAATTACTGTGAAAACCTGGAAGGGGGCCAGGGTGCAAAATGCAGTAGCTGTGTCGTTTACAGGAACTATTTAGTGTTCAGCATGCTTCAGTGATCACCCAGAGAAAGCCAGATTTCTCTGGTTTTGTTTGCTACCCTATAGTTAGCTATGGAAATGTGACATAGGTGATCTGTATTTTTTCTCAGCCAACTGATACAAATACAGGGGATCATGGGGCCTCTGCTCATCAAATCTGACGTGATTTGAATTGCTAGGAAAGGGACCTCTTGTGGCCATAGTGGGAAACATTTTAACTGAAACCTATCTTAGAGGTTACATTTTTATGAAGAAATGAAAAAAAACTCTATAGAGCTCTTTAACATTGTATTTCAGATGTTTTATAATATTTAATTGTTTTAATAACACCAAGTACTGTAATTTCATCTGTATTTTATCTATAAGAAGTTCTGTATAATATGCAACACTTCAGATTTTGTCCATTTAATTCACACATCCCCTGACAAATAGATAGAAAGAATAGGAGTTTTCATTTCCATTCTGCAGATGGAAAAGAGAGGTACAGAGCAGGTAAGTAACTTATTTGTGGTTTTACAGTGGGGGCAGACTGGTTCATAATAGAATTTGGGTATCTTATCTTGGGCTCAGTTCAGCAGTCTGGGTTTGGAAAACATTCATTATTAAAGCTCTAAAACAAAAACTTCTATTTTGCAAGTGTCAAGTGAATTCTTTATTCAAGAAAAGATGGATTGAGAGACATAAAACTTAGTCTTTTGTTTTCAGTGTGAAAAGAGGCTATTCCTAGATTCTCCAGGAGAAAAAAGCTGCTTTAAAAAAATCTGGGAGGACAGTATGTCAGCAACTAAGAATCTTTAGATAAATGTAATGCCAGTTATGTACATTTTAAAGGAAGCTACATAAAAATACAGTTATTTGCAGATTTCCCTAGAAATCATATAAAATGAAACTCCTTTCATCGTTGATTCTCTCTGACAGTCCCCGGACCCTGTCTTTTGTCTCAGCTCTCTAATATTTGTTATAAGAGGGCCTGTGGAGCTAACAAATAAATGCCTTCTTTTTATTTTGAATTCAGTTTCTTTAAGAACAATAATGCCAAAGCTCAAATGAGTAGTTTTTCTATTTACTTATTAAATATATATTAAGAAAATTTAATTCTAGCGTGGTTAAGATACGGTGGAGTAGTTCTTTATAAGGGACTGTTGTTTTAGAAGCTGTTGGAAGAAAGTCACAGAAGTGGTAGTGTCTAAGGAAATATGGTATGGGTTCAAGTGAGGAATCAAGGAATTGATGAAATGATAAATCACAAGGCAGGGATATGCAAGATTTGTTCCAGTGAATGTTAGGGTATTGAGGAAAAGATATCGAAAAAGGGAAGAGGAGATACAAAAAAGAACAGCTGTAGCAAAAGAAATTTTGTAGGAGAAGACTTTTTTTTCTTGATAACTTTAATAATGGTTTCGCTGTAGAGTTTTTGTAAATCTTCACAGTACATGCTGTATACTGATACTTATGTGGTTCTCCATAAATTCTGGGAGCATGGAGTGTGATACCTGGTGCAAGTGTATGAGACAGGTAAGATTTCAGAGCAAAAGCACTATCTCAGATATGACACATTGTCCTGTGGCATTGAAGATGCTAAATTTCACATAATTGATCTTTTGATGTATGGATTCCCTAGACCCTTATTATCCCTGCTTTATCATTTTTTTCACTCTCCATAATTCCAGTCTTCAGCTTTAATTAGATGTAAAGAGGTCCTTATTTTGGAGAGAAATGCAAACCTAACTTATTCAGAGCTTCCTGACAGCTATGTTTATAGATCTCTAGGCAAAGTATGTGTCTGGCCTTTTTCAACGGAGTATTTTCAGTAACAAGTTGTCAGTGAGGTCAGTGACTAGCAGTTCAGGATTAGATACCACCCACCCTGGTTTGTAACCTCCCCTTTCTTTCTTATCCTGGGTGAATGACGCTCAGCTAAAGTGACTGCCCCACTGTCACTGCCTCTTAATTTGGTACTCTGTAACTCTGGCTAAGAAGGCTTCTCCCTCTTCTTCTTTTTTTTTTTCCCCTCCCAAAACTCTTTTTGGAAAATTCCCTACAAGAGCTGAACTTTAAAAAAAAATTACTTTATAGAAAGCAACAGAAAGGTAAGAGTCAAGTTTGTAAAGAGAAGAGCTGGACTTCAGTGCATTCTTGTTGCTGCGTTGAATTGCTCTGCCTTAGTTATATATTGTAGTTTTAAAATGTGGGGTTTCCTTCTGAATTAAAGTACATCACACTGTTATATAAAATGGGAATGTTTTGAGTAGTTATGATGAGAAATGTAGGCTTTCATGCTAATTTTAAAGTTATAAATAACTTTCAAACCAGTGCCAGGGGAAGCTAGTAGCCAAGGTCGTGCTTTGCATTCAGAGAGTTTCTGGCTATAAAAAGCCGATTGCAATACTGTGCAGGAAAAGATAAGATACGGCCTGGATGCTTGTGCTTTGGCATGGGGCTGGGGCAAAAGAAAGCAAAGATAGAAAATGTTTGAAGGGATTTTACTTTCAACCAAAAGCTTGTTCACAGTAAATGGAAGATTTTTCAAATGAGATAGTGGCAAAAGCATTAATTCCTAAATTTAATATTTCTCTCATGTATTTGTTTTATAATTGGCAGTAACATTAAGAGGTTGAGTTCTCTCAGAACTGTTTTACCACCATTTATAATCGAATAAAAATCACACTATGTGGAATGTAATAATCAATACTGTAAAGAGAATGTAAAGGGGGTCTGAGTGAACAGTTGCTCTCCGTTGCACTGAGGACAGAACTGGAAGGAATGAGTTCAAATAGAAACCAGAAGAAATTTAGTTTAGGCATCAGAAGTTTATCAATTGTACAAGTTTTGAGTCACCGATATACACCACTAAGAAAGCCTGTTACAGTGTCTTTGAAGATACATGAAATCCAACGATTTGCTTACAACACGCAAGTATGAAAAATAAGATTTCACATTAGCTTTGCATCTGGGTTTGTGGTTAACTTATTTAGACACATGGAAAGGTCAACATATTGAAAATAGTTGTGATTTGGAGATGTGGATTATCAACAGCTAAATTTGAATGGTGTATTTGGATGCACTATTAAAATTTCATTATTCACTATAAAAAATGACCTCAGTATTAGCAAAGGACAAATTTGTTAAGTGGAAAAACCCAGAATACAGACAGTATAGACACAACTATTTCCATTTGTTACCCTCCTATACATAGTCTGTGTCTTCCTTCTTACTTGAGTAAAATATTGGGATTTTATAGTAAAATTTATTTTCTTTTCATCATAAAAGTAATATGAGCTCATTGTAGAATTTTGAAAGCACAGAAAAACAATTACCTGTCATCTCATTGATGCATTTCCTTTTAGTCTTTTTTCTCTGCATGGCTTTGAAATGAATTACAGCAATACTGTTGATAAAATTTGAGACCTTGCTTTTACATTTAACATTATACCAAAACGTTTTCCATGTAACATTACCTATTCTGCATAGATATTATCTTAAATTACTGTGTAACAATTTCCCAAGTTACTGAATATGATTTTCTTAATTATTGTTGAATACCTAAGTGCTATGGTAAATATCTTTGCATGTGTGTGTGTGTGTGTGTGTGTGTGTGTCTTTATTTATTTTAAAGATAATTTCTTTAAACTGTATTTTAAAAAAAATTTTTATTTGAGTAAAATTGACACACAATGTTACATTAGTTTCAGTTGTACAACATAGTGATTCAACATCTCTGTACACTACCTTATGCTCGCCACAGTGTAGTTTCTGTCACCATATAGTGCTATTGTATCATTGATTATATTACCTTTGCTGTGCCTTTTATTCCCGTGACTTATTCATTTCATAACTGGAAGTCTATATTTCCCACTCCTCTTCACCCATGTTGCCCATCTTCCCCTTCACCTCCTGGCAACCATCAGTTTGTTCTCTGTAGGTCTGATTCTTCAAACTATATTCTTAAATGTGGACTTGGATTATAGGGCATTTGAGTTGAAGACAAAGGCTGTGATTTTTAAGAAGATGGTTTTTTACTGTTTTTCTTTTAAGACTTTGTAAAATTCCTTGTCTACCAAATGACATCTTTATTGAATGTCTCTGATATGTAAAACATTGTTATCAGGTATGTAAATAGCAATATACTAAGTGTTTGGAAGGACAGAATCTCTATTTACAAATTTTCAACTTATCAACTTTACAGATATCAACAAAGCTACATGTCAGGAAAATGCTTCAGCTCTGCCTGAAACTAAGAGATAGTATTATTGACTATATTATTTTGGACTTTTGAACAATAGAAGTTATAAATGACTTTTTTTAGAGGACCATCTATACATTGTTCTGATTTATATGAATTTTAAGAGCCAACTGTGACAAAGAAATAGCAGAATAAGAAGGATAAATACTGTAGTTATAATAAACGCTTGGAGAAATTAGAAGTATTTGGAGAAATCTGTAGGCAGCAGAGTGAAAGAAAAAGGTAGAGGGAACATACAAGAGCAGAAATTCAGTCTTAGGTTTTTCTGTTTAGGAAAACATGGGATTGGAAAGAGGCATAGCTAGAGTGGGAGTCAGAGAAGATAGTGAAGTTTTAATTTTGTTATTGTTGAAATTAGGAGCTATGGGTGTAGAAATAGACTATATTGAAGGGAAAAAGCCAAGGAATTGGTGGTCAGTAAAACTATTTGACTTTAGGAGGTGGTGGCTCTCCAGAGAAATCAAAGTAGAGAGAGTATAGAGATATCAGTATTATTTGGTGGGAGGTGAGTTGAGGTATAGGGTTGTGAATTCTTAAGGAATATATTGTGCCTGTATTAAAACTTTTTAAATTGTGCACTTTTATTTTTCAGTGATATTTAGAGGAAGACCAGAGCTATGGAAGGATGGGGTTCCCTTTTCTCATCCCTATGCATTTATGTTTGTGTGTTTTTATTTTTTCTTTGGAACAGAAGGGATTAAGGTTTGAGAAGTTGGCCCTCAGTCTTGCCTGAAGAGAAACTATGTGCTTTGTAATAAAGACTTAAAAAAATAGTGTTTATTTAAGGATGACTGGCTCATGGGAATGTTAGTCTAGAGATTCAGAGAGTGTTATTTTCTGATTTTTGTTAGGATACTGGATTTTAAGTGACATGGTACTGTGGGGTGAAGCTCCTGAGTTTAGCCAAGTTGCAAATCTAATGGAAAGTGACAGATAATTGAGACTACAGAATTTTTGAAAGTGAACAGGGCTATTAGCTGTTGCATGTGATCTTCACATGCTTGATTATTGTTTTTAACTGTATTATTGGTGCCTGGGACACAGCCAATTTAATCTGCTACCAATTTACTCACAATCTTCCAGGGTTTGAGAAATGATTTTAAGTTCCTATGTACCAAATTGTAAATTAGGTCAAATTTATTTGGCACACCCACCTCTTTTTCCTGTCTTCATTATCCTAACCAGTATGCTTGTTCTGCTTCAGGTTCTTCCATCAGTGGGGAAATAGATTTGATGGAGAAGGCAATGTTTAGCACGAAGAAAAGCCCTCAGAGAGTGGAACTTGAGCACTGTAGGCCCTACTTTATGTTGGCTGTATTGATCAGTAGTTCTCAATCTGTTATTGGTCCATGAAAGGAGAAAAGTTAGTACCAGAATGTAGGTCATCTATGCCCTAAGACTTTGTAGCAAGACTTTTTAGAAGAAATGGTCATTGATTTACATTCTTGCAAGCTCCTTATATCATTGCAGACTTGTACTTAGGGTAGCATTGCTTAAATTACACTGTATATAGCATTTATCTGCATATGGGGTAGGGAATTGGGATGGAGGTATACAATTAATTAAATAATAAGTGAATTATTAGGTCTCAGTTGATAAGATTTCTGGAGGTGGTATTAATGCAAAGAGGCCCTGAGTTAGTTCACTGAGAACCCTAGGAATGACTGAGAAGCAGGATTGCTGAAAGGACTACATTGGGTCTGCTCTGGTATTGGCTTTGGAATTAATTAATTCATTCATTCTAGATGACATGTGTAGCAGACATTATTCTTAGTGCTGGGAATAGATACTAGTAAATCAAATAAAGGCCCTGGTCTCTAATGTGTGTTTGTTTCTTTGTGGTTAGGAATGAAGGGAGAATAAGAAGTAAAACTGATTTCTCTGTGATTCTCTAGAAGCGGTATCAGCATCTATCTTAGCCCAAGGCTAGAGCTCATAGGTCATGTTTCTGTGGGAGTTTGCAAGATTAACTTGCTTTTGGTTAGATTCAGCAATTCTGTTTTCATAACTCTAGCTTTCAGAATCAAATATCTTGTGATAGGCACTGTTGGTTGCCCATGCAATATCCATACATTATGCTCTTGCTAATTTACAGAATCCTAATTTAGGTCAAGAATTAAAAGGCATAATGTACATACTGAGCTGCATCTTGTTATACATATTGACCTTCCCTCCTCCATCACTTAGGACAGTTACATTTAGTGAAGGCAGATGCATAGTAAGATTGTTGGTACAATCTTACTGTCATAAAGACCACTCTCCTTGGTAGACAAGATGAAAGCAAACACAAAATATTGTCATTTTCCTTTCTGTCTGTTGTCAATATCACGAACTCTGCCTGGGAGTGGAGGAGGGTGGTTGTATCTTTCTTGTCCTTCTTCCCTCAAATGCAACCTAAAAATATTGGTGTTGTTTTGAGCGTTTTTCACAAGTCTCTGTTCATCTTAGGTTTAGTCCACACTTTTAATAAGCCAGTAGTATACTGATGCATTCATTCTTACCTTTACCTTCTTCCTTCTTCTCTTGTATGTCCTTTAAAACCCTCAGGTTTTTAGAAAGCTTCTTGTATACCACATTAAATTATATTTGCATACATTCTGTCTCATTTTTTCTTCATGTGACTTCTAATAGTGGGTTTTATTTTTTGACCTATCTTTCATTTTAGAATTTCTGGCTCTGGGAAATATGTATATTTTCTCTGACCTGCTAAACAATTGAAGATACTTGTCTTACTTTGCTTTGTGTTTTCTTCCTTGGCTGTAATGGACTCTGAGGTGATATGTTCAGCTTTCCCCATGGTTCCTGTCACTTTGACATCACTAACATATTTCTCTTTCTTGATAAAAGTTAAGTCCAGGCTAAGCAGTTCTATGCCTTGCTTCTTTTGCCCTTTGAATGATGAAGTTGCTGATAGAGAGGCAGCAAATAAAGGAGAGGAGTGATTTCTCCAGTTGAGATTAAAATTTTTTTCTTTAATGTTTATTTTTGAGAGAGAGAGAGAGCGAGCAGGGGAGGGGCAGAGAGAGAGGGAGACACAGAATCTGAAGCAGTCTCCAGGCTCTGAGCTGTCATTACTGAGCCCGATGTAGGGCTCGAACTCATGAAACATGAAATCATGACCTGAGTCGAAGTTGGATCCTTGACTAAATCACCCAGGAGCCCCTCTCCAATTGAGATTGTAATTAATTTATTGTCTTTTTGGTTTTGCTTATTTAAAAAGTTTTTAAATCATTGCTAGGTCTCTTTTTATTTTGGTCTCTCACTTCAGTTGATTTTCTTTTCATTTTATTTGGTTTTTCCATCACTTCTGTCCTGAAATTTATGTGTTTGGGTGTTTCACTGAGAGCACAGAGTAGATAGTATTCCAAATTTTCTTTTATCTTGAGGGTAGTTTCTGTTTATCTTTAAGACATTATCTTACTCTTATCTTATATAGTCTTTTTATTTTGGATATTTTCCTATTGGCTTCTTTTTGAAAGATGGGACTTATTTGGTGTTTGTCATAAGTGAGATATGTATATCCCCTTTGAGCTTCATCACTATCAACTTTGAACTACAGAATTCCTCTCTTAAATTTTAAATCTCTTCTCTCTTAAATCTCAGGTATCTCAGTACATTTCTGGGCTAAGGAGGTACACATCCATTGGGGCAGCTATTCTCTTATTCCTATTATTTGGTCCTCTACTTGGAGGTGAATTCAACTCTAGATAATTTAAAATAATTTATTATCTTATTATTATTATTTTAAAGTTTATTTATTTTGAGAGAGAGAGAGAGAGAGTGAGAAGGAGAGAGAGAGAGAGGGAGGGAGAGGGAGGAAGGGGGAGAGGGAGAGAGAGAATTCCAAGCGGGTTCCATGCCGTCAGTGCAGAGCCTGACGTGGGGCTTAATCCCATGAACCACAGCATCATGATCTTGGAGAACCCCTCCTGTTGGGGTTCTCATATCTCAGGACACAGTATGTTATTCTTCCTTTGTCTTCTTGTATCCCGTATTGTATTTCTGGGAACTAACCTTCTGGCAGAGTCTAGTTAGAAATCTGTTGCCGGGAGGTGACCAGGAAGCACATCTGGCTGTCTAAAAAGCAGCTCCTGTGTAGTAACGGGATGAGAGCTGGTTATTGGGTTGTCTCTGTTGCCCTCAGTTCTCTGTCAGGATGTCAGGATACACAGATGTGAGGGTCTGGCTCTGAGGCTGCTTTAAATTTAGGTACAAGGGAGTTCTAGTTCCCCCTCCTCCCAATTTGTCCCATTCATGAAATATAAAAAGTAGGGTGGTCAGATTTAGCGAATGAAAATATAAGACACACAGGTTTGAATTTCAGGTAAACAGCCAGTGTTTTTTTTGTTGTTGTTTTTGTTTTGTTTTGTTTTGTTTTTTTAGTGTAAGTATGTCCCAGATATTGCATAGGACATAGGACATACTTACGCTGGAAAATTATTCACTGTTTATCTGAAATTCAAAGTTACCTGGGAATTCTGTATTTTATCTAGAAACTATAAGGTTCCCCCAGTGTTTGCAAATCATTAGGATATATTTATCCTCTTGTGTCTCAGTACTGATGTATGAGGGTCTTTTTCTGGTTTGATAAAGGTTATCTTTTCCAGTCTTTCTTCACCTGCAGTGCTGGTCAAAACTGGGAGGACTGGAGACAATCTGTAGAGTCTGGGAGCCTTCAGAGAGGAAAAGAATGAAGACCTGGACTCCTTTCTTTTACAATGTATTTATTATTAGAAACTTTTTAATGCATTGAACTGTTCCTGAATAAGAAAGGACCTAGTAAGAAAGAATATCAAAGACCTTAAATTAGAATCCTTTTTGTGGCCTATATTATCTGGTGGGAGAGGCTGTTTGGGCTTGTGAGTGATTGAAGGCAGAAGGAGGCAGAAGGCCCTCCTGACCTGGCCACTGTGCTTGGTAAACTGAGGCTGTAAGCATGGATGCCATGCCATACCTCTGAGGGAGCAAGCTGGTTCTGTCTTGAAGAATCACCATGGCCAACGTCAGTTAACGGTAGTAGCAAACGCAAGAGTGCAGCAGGTGGAAAGGTCACAATGGACCTCAGGGGATCAGTTTTCGTCAGTTAACTGTGTGCTGGAAGTAGAACACTAGCAGCCTTCAACAGGACCCACTTGTATTCTAAACATATTCTCTTGTTTTCTCTCTTTGAGGTATGGGGGGGTCCAGAGGCCCATGGAATTCTTGAACTATTTAAGGGATAAGAGAGGTACTGGGCTCTCTGTCAGTTTGGCATTTGAGAAGTAGTTTTAATTTGTATTTTTCCACTTGCGCTTCTTGTATTTTTGTTGTTGTCATGGGAAGAACATGCTCCTGATAGCCTACTTGTCCAGGGAGGATGAGACACATGTAGAACAGGTTTGGATTCCAAAACTGCAGCTTGGAGTAAGCCCAGCCAGGCCCATCTTGGATTAGCCAACCTAACCACCAGCCAACCTGAAAATGCACAAGAGAGAATAAATGTTGTTTTATGCCACTGAGTTTTAGGGTGTTTTATTATGTAGCATTATTATGGAAATAGTAACTCATAGATCATTAAACAAAAAATGATTTAGTATAACATTTTACAAAGAATTATTTAAAAATTAATAAGGAGGGGTGCCTGGCTAGCTCATGTGGAGGAATGTGTGATTCTTTTTTTTTTTTTTAAATATTTATTTATTTTTTGAAGAAAGAGAGATAGAATGTGAGCAGGGGAGGTGAAGAGAGAAAGGGAGACACAGAATCTGAAGCAGGCTCCAGGCTCTGAGCTGTCAGCACAGAGCCCGACGCGGGGCTCGAACCCACGAACCATGAGATCATGACCCGAGCCGAAGTCGGTTGCTTAACCGACTGAGCCACCCAGGCGCCCCTCGGCTCAGGTCTTGATCCCGGGGTTGTGGGATCAAGCCCCGCCTCAGGCTCCACCCTGAGCATGGAGCCTGCTTAGGATTCTCTCTCTCTCCCTCTTCCCCTCTCTTGTACTTGCATGTGCTTGCACTTTCTCTCTCAAATAAAGAAAAATAAGCCTTAAAAACAGTATTCTTTTTGCATTTGTCCTGTGTTCCCTCATGGTTAGCTTGATGTTATACTTTTTTTTTTAAATGTTTATTTTTGAGAGAGAGAGAGAGAGAGAAAGAGAGAGAGAGGAGAGAGACAGCATCAGTGGGGGAGGGACAGAGAGAGAGGGAGACAGAATCTGAAACAGGCTCCAGGCTCTGAGCTGTCAGCACAGAGCCTGATATGGGGCTCCAACTCACAGACCGCGCTATCATGACCTGAGCTGAAGTCAGATGCTTAACTGACTGAACCACCCAGGTGCCCCAGGAATGTATGATTCTTGATCTCAGGGTTGTGAGCTGGAGCCTCAGGTTGGGTATAGAGATTACTGACATAAATAAATATTGAAAAAAATTAATAAGAAAAAGAACAACAGAGAAATGAGTTAATTATAAGTCAAAAAGTAATTCACAGAAGAGAAAATTGGAATGACTAATAAATAAGTGAAAAGATATTTAGCTTATTTCACTAGCTATTGGGTAAATACAGATTGAAATAATGATGAGATACCTTATCATACTTATTGGATTTATAAAAATTAATAACCTGGTAATAACCTAGTATCTGTAAAGATGTGAAGAAAATGGAACTTTCATACATAGATGGTGGAATGTTTATGGATACAAAGAGAGACCTATCAAGAAGGGAGAGGATATTTTCAAGGACTATTACTGACAAAGGGTTATATATAGAATATAGAGAGAATTTTAGAAATCTGTGAGAAAAAGCAGACAGCTTAGGAGAAATAGGGGTAAAAAGTAAAAGTGAGCAATTCATAGAAGAGATACTTGAATGGCTGGCTAGTTAACCCCAAGCATATCACCAATGACATTGGTAATCAAAAATACAATTAAATTAAAACAACAGTGAGATCCACTTTGTACTTTCCGTGTTGGCAGAAGCTGAAATGTCACGTAGTATCTTGTGCTGGTGAGGAGATGGGGACATGTGAGCCTACATGTTCTGTTGGTGGTGTTATTTTGGAGACCAGGTTAGTAATATTTGTTGAAATTGAGTGCTCAAATGCATTCGACGCAGAAATTCTACTTCTGAATTGTATTAGTTTGGTAGGGTTGCCATAACAAAGTATCACAGACTGGTTTAAACAATAGAAATTTATTTTCTTAGTCTGAGGGTTAGAAGTCCATGATCAAGGTGTTGACAGGTTTGGTTTCTTCTGAGGCCTCTCTCCTTGGCTAATAGATGGCTATATTCTTGCTGTATCCTCAACATGGTTATTCCCTTGTGCGTGTCGGTGTCCTAACCTCTTCTTATAAGGGCACCAATCATATTGATAGGGCCCACCCTAATGGCTTCATTTTAGCATAATCCTACCTTTAAAGACCCTGTTTCCAGATACCGTTATATTCTAAAGTATAGGGGGTTAGAATTACAGACATATGAATTTTGGGGAGGGTGCAATTCAGGCCGTAGCAGAGTATATGCATTAGAGGGACTCTTACATAGGTATACAAAGAAGTATGTATGAGAATGCTTATTATAGAACTGTTTCCCATAGCAAAGAGTTGGATACTACCTAAATATTCTTGAATAGGGATACGGACAGATAAAATACATTATTAAGGCATCTGATAGAATGCTACAAATGGAAACTAAATTAAATCAATTATATTAGTTGGGAACTAATTTTTCTCAAATAACAAGAAATCTGTGGGTAAGAAGTTCAGAACTGATATCAAGGACTTGAGCTCTTTGCATAGTTTTGCTCTGTCATCTTCCTTCCTTAGCTTTTTAGCACTGATTTATGTCCAGGCATCATACCAGAGATAGTAGAAGGAGGGGCCAAGGGTCATAGCAACATTATCTGATTCCTTTTTTATAGGGAAGGCAAAAGCTTTGCCAGAAGGCATCTCAGTGGACACCAGCTGACACTCATTGGCTAGAATTCTGTCACATGCCATTCTGAGTTGCAAAGAAGTCTGGGAAACCTAATGTCCTGCTTCCATAGCTGTGCAAAGCAAGGGAGAGCTGGATTGTGTGTTGCTTGGGCTAATCTATGGTGTTTACTGCATGTATATGGTTCAACATGTTAGATCATGAAAACATAATGGGGTGGGGGGAGACAGAGAGGGAGAGAGAGAGAAGACAGAAGAAGTACAATACTGTTTGTGTAAATTTGAAGGTCCATACACACATAAAGCTATATACCATTGTAAAGATATATGTCAAGAGTTATGGGAAGTTGATTAGAAAGGCATCCACTAACTACAACACAGTGGATACCTATAGGAAGGTAGGAGTGGAACAGAGCTGAGGCAAGTGATATGGACTATGATAACAAAAAATAAAATACAACAGACTTTTCACAGACTAGTTCTATCAGTTGAATTTTACCTGAGGAACATGATTAATTGTGTTAGTCTAATTCTGTGCTCTCAACATCCATGAGAAGAAAGGCTGGGGTGATTTGGGGTATGTGTGTATGAATTACTTGGACTGTTGGTATGATTATCATTTAGAGTCAAATAGTGTGAATCACTGTGCTGACGACTGAGTTTAATTACTTTACCTTACCCTGTGATGAGCTTTATTCTCTTCAGTACAATTGGAGGCCTGATAGGAGTGATGTTGTAGTTAAGCTTAGTGAGGCTAGCAGGTACCCTTTGGACAATTTAGGGGTATTATGAATTTTGCAAAATTGATTTTCCTTGTCTTTGTACATATATTTCTTTTGCATTATAATGAAAAATTAGTAGACTTGACTTGTAGAGAGCCAGTGGGGGACATGAGTAAAATAAACATGGCTACTTGGTAGTGAAATCCATCATTCTCTAGTTTTCTGTTACTATCTTTGGAAATGGTGGGAGAAAGGATTTCCTTTCCCTCTCTCTAATATAGCCTCAGCAAGTGACTGACTCTCTCTTCTGGAATGAAGCATGTTGGCACAATTCCATAAATCTTATGTGGGAACAAGACACCAGAGGTTTCTGTTTTTTACTTATTGCCATTCTATTGCTTTTGGTTCAGTATTCTGTCCTTTAACCATTCCATATCTAATCCTCTAAATAAACATAGACCATTTGTTAATATGTGTTAGTGTATCTTTGATTTTCTCTATTAAGCATATGTTACAACTTTGGAAGCAGGTCTTAAGTTCTTCCATTTTAGAACTATGTTTCCTTGTTACTTAATTATAAGTTACTATCATGGATGGGGTAGATGACGTCCCTTGGTGAAATGGATTCAATTTGCTAAATAAAAATGTGTGGACCTAATGATTCTTTATCCATTTTTAAATCAGATAGGCAATTTTTTTTTTTTTTTGCAATCTTTCACAGCAGCCTTCTAAAATTCAATGGCATTTTGGTTTGGAAAAGTAGAATCCCACGAACAGAAAAGTATCTTTCCACATAATAAGAATAATTGGTGAATTATTAGCACTGTAATGAGCACTCCATTAGATTCTTTTTAAAACAATGTTTACTTATTTATCTTTGAGAGGGAGAGAGAGCACGAGTTGGGGAAGGGCAGAGAGACAGAGAATCCCAAGCAGGCTCCAACAGCACAGAGCCCAACACGGGGCTTGAACCCATGAACTGTGAGATCATGACCTGAGCCAAAATCAAGAGTCAGATGCTTAAAACCAATGGAGCCATCCAGGCACCCCAGTACTCCATTACATTCTATGGGTAATTTTATAAGCACTTCTTAATAGTAACTTTGTAGGTCTCATTTCACAAAATGGGGGGAAAAACAGGATGAAAGGGGGAAGAGTGAAGTCGAGCTTGAATTTGAACCCAGTTTCCTTGTGTTTCTGCCTGTTCTTTTAATTTCTTTCCTTCTCTTCCCATTCCTAGTGGGTACTTGTTTTACAAAGTTCTATCCTTGGCTGCCTTATCTTTCTCTGCTGTGAACCTTGGAAGATCTCATTTAGTCTCATGGGTTAGGGTGTAACATGGATGCATAGTGACCATATCTCTATTTATAGGGCTGATTTTTCTCCTGAACTTCAGGATCCTGCGTTTCAGCTGTCTGTGGGACGTAACCCATTTGCACATGGCGCTCACACCTCAAACTCATCATACCTAATGTATGTCCGAGTCAGAGTGTGCCCTAGACTTGCTCATTGGTGTGAATATTATCTGTTATAAGTCCACTGCAATAGTTTAGGGAAATAATAACTAGTTTTCAAAATAAAATGAAAGACTATATAAAAAGTATGTTACAAATTCAAATTGAACATAAAATATATGGGGTCATTTTTGCTAAAAGTAAAAGATTATTTTAAATAGTATTTATTCACTATTCAATCTCTCCCCAGGCCATGCATTGTTGTTAAAAAAATTTTTTTTTTTTAATCCTCAAGTAGAATTGAGACTAACAAGACCTTGTAGGTATAGTTTCTTAAGGCAGTAGGGAAACCAAAAATTGCTGAATGAGACATACTTCAGGGGAGCCTGTGTCAGGAACCAAACTCATAGTTGGAAAGTACAGTAGAATTAAGTGGTTAGATGAAAACAAAAAAAATTAGTTATCTGTATATTCTAAAATTGGATGATTTTAGATTTTTTTTGATGATTGGTAAAAAGGATAAGCAAATTACTTGCAAAACTGATATTTCAGTTTTCTTATGGATGCATATCCTGTCAGTTAATTTGAGAAATAATTCTAAGTATCTCTTTTGTATCGTAGGGAATATATCAGTTCAGAAAATTAACAATACAAAATTTCCTGAAAAAAATCCATTACAGTTGAAAAGATGGTATACTTTATTTCCAAGTGTAAAAGATGATTTTTACATAGCTACCATTAGTTATTATATGAGGAAAGAAACTGCCACATTCAGTTATTAAAAAATGATTTTGTAGAGTGAGGAACTCAAAACTTGCTTTCATTATCAGAAATAGAATTTTCTTTTAAAGGAAAAGAAGCTATAATTTCCTATTTTGAATCACAATTGAGGAAGAGAATGATTATTTCTTTTCTCTTTGGAAAATTTAATACTTGAGCATAAAGGCTGTGTCATTAGGGGTAAGTTTAGGAGCTTGAAAAGAGAGCTCACTCTTTGAGCCTTTAGATCTGTTTTATTTTTGCCAAGTTAACTTAGTAAACTTAATGTTTGTGATAATAGCTTCAGGGAAGCATAGAAAATTTTTATCTTCAGTCAAGATAAATTTGTGGTAGTTAATGATTTTTGGCTATTTAGATGGTAAAATCTTTATTTTTAGAGTAAATCAGGCAAATCAATATTCAGGCTTTTCAAAACTGAATTTGTAAAATAGGGAATTTGTAGCTTGTATGAGGACTTTGTTAGTCGTAACATTGTATGCTCATGAGAAATACAATAATTCTGTGATAACAGGATCCCTGTCTTCTAGAATTTTGCTGTAGCTAATTATAATTTGTCCATATAGAATGGACAAATACCAAACAAGGCAATTAGAAAATATTAGTTAACAGTTTACAAATATCATATGTAATTTTGAAGAGAAATGATTTTGTATTATAGTGTAGTTTTATTTTCTTTGGAGTTTGTTTTAGATTTTCTAATGGGGCTTGGAATCTTTACGTAGGGTTTTTATTTGTTTCTTTGTTTGCTATTTTTGGTCCCAGAAAAATCTAGGGTTCTGGAAAGTCGTTTTGATGATTGAACCCAATTCTGCTACTTCTTAGTCTTTCTCTCACTACCATGACAATGCATCTCTTGGAACTGATAGAAGAAATAATGGTAGACTTTGCCACAGATGAGAAGTATTAAACACTAATATGGGCTATATAAAAGTCAAATTAATATAGGCAAAATAAAATGGGATATGTTTAAACATATTTAATAATGAAAATTGAGATGGTGTGTCCCATTTTGTAGTTGAAGTATAAAAATAAATGTCATTGGATGAAATACTGTGGGCTTTCAGAATCAAATGATACCCTCTGCTGGCTAAATTAGGGATTGTGTTTAAAAATGAGTAGCTTTTTTTTTTTTTTTTTTAAAGAGCTGATTGCTGTAAAAAAGGATTGAACAGTGCAGAGAGAATATTGTGAAATAATATAGGAGAGATTACAAATGTGGAGGATGATGCCAATGTATGACTTGAATATTTTCTGAAGTGAAACTAATATGGAAATATCCATAATTGAAATTTTCTAATCTTTTGATCCAAGTTTTAACCAGGGAAGTAGGCAGGCCATAGGGAAGGAACACAGCAGGGGACAAACTGCGTGGATCTGCTTCCCTATTTCTGATAGCAACTCATATTTAATTTATTGTCATCAGTTAAATTTCATCAGTTAAATTTAAATTTTTTAAAAATTCTTAAAGCCACTTTGGAATTCACAATGTTTTGGGAACACAGCACACACAAAAGTTATGTTTAAAAGTTTATACTGGACGATATATCATTTCATTGCAGATTTGAAAAATAAAATTTTAGGTCTGATTCTACTGTTTGATGTCGCTCTTCATTGGCATATTGCTTTAAGAGCACCCATCCCCCCCTTGTGCTTGAGCCACTGTGTCCCGTCAGTCATCCTGAAATACACTAGGGTGCTTGTCAGGCTGTTTGCTTACAGATGCATCATAAGCCAAATTGTGAGCCGTAAGAGTGGCACTGAATTTCTAAATACAAGAAATTGCTTAGACAATTGATTTAGTATCTGTATATGGGCAATACTCTGTCCTGCAGTAGGTGAGTGAAGTGTCAAACTTTTTAAGATCCAATTTTGCTGTAAAGCAAATCTGATAATTTTAGATTATCTGTTGCTTGGTTAGATAACTTTGGGGGAAATAAAAGGACATTATTTCTATAAAATGGGATGAATAGAAATACTATGCTGTGCATTTATTAGTTTTATAACTAATTTTCCTTTTAATAACACTAAACTCTAAACTACTTTATGAAAGTTCCAATTTTATAAATGTCTGCTTTTTCTAATAGATTAGCAGGCATTTCAGATTTAGATAAAAATGTGATTCTCTTACACATTTTTTTTTCTTTCACAACAACTTAGGCAACTCACTTGAGCAGAGGCTCAATTCTGCTATTTGGTGTGTTTATTAGTAGTTTTAAAAATAGCGCTTAAACAAGTGCTCCTGTGCCAGTGACCAAGCTATAGTAGTGTTACATCAGAGCATTTAAAAATTCCTGCTGTGTAACTGAGCTATTACTATTTGAGTAACTGGAAGTATATGCAAGGAACTGGAAGCTTTACGTTCTTTGCACATAAAAGTCATGCAGCAAGCAGTTTCTTTATTTGCACAAACAATTCAATTTCCATCATGGGCCTCTAAACTTAAATTGTGCATGGGTGCTTTTCCTGTATTTTTGGTATGTAGCCTTAAATATCTTCAAACAGGGCATTGATAAAAAAGAAAGAACTCGGATTTCAATATTTCTGTGTTCAGTGTGGTAGAGAATAGTTAAGAGGCAGCAAGGAGTTAAAGTTTTAAGGCTTTATCTAAGGTAAATTGAGATTGCTTTTGCAGATACATGGAATGATTATTTATTTATTCCTTTTTCTAGAAAGGATTTAAGGTGACTTACAAGGCTATATGAAACTCAAGATAGGACAAATTAAAAGTGGAGTGAAAGAAGAAAGGAAAACAAGCATTAGGATATAAAACAGTCAGGAATAACGCAAAAAATGCAGCAGCTTTGATTATGGTTTTGTGATTCTAGTGTCTTACGGACTGATGGAGGAGAAAATTCAGGGTTTACAGAAATCTTAAAGGGGTATTTCATGCAAACCAGTTGTCTTCCTTACTGTGGGTGGCAGTTCAGAGTGAGGAGAGTATGTTGGACAGTGAATATTAAATACTTTTTAAATGTCACTTCTGTTTTGGTGGAAAAAAAGTGGAGATCTGCTGCCCTTTTAACCCACACGCTGATTTATGTGGGCTAAGTGTGGCTCCAAGTTTTCTAGGAGCAGAAAAAGATTCGGTCTTGTTACTCAATTCAGAAGAAAGATTTAAGAAGGTTAGTTTTTTAGAAACAACAAGAATTTATCTAAATAAGGTCAAATATCTACATCTTTAAAACAGACATGATCAAGGCAATTTTTACAATAAAATATATTTGCTAATTTTGTATGAATCTATGAATCTTGTCCTAGTATTTTTAAAAATAGATTGTTGTAATTGAGATTAGCTATTTTCCTTCTTTTCACTCTTTCAGTTTAGTGATAAATTTAACTTGAATTTCAACTAATGATAGGTCAAAATTAAGTGGATCAATCTAGCTGGGAAGGAAGTTGTTGGATAGACAGGAAGGAGTTCAGACAGGACTTCTTAACGTACTTTGATCTTTAAATACTCAAAATACAACTACTGTGTTGGAGACTCTGGGCTCCGTACCACACGCCATACTAAACCCAGCTTGTGTAAGTGAACAAGCTTGCGAACTGATTGTTTTCACCCATTGTACTGAAAACGAACAGAAATGTAGCAGTTAAAATTTTGCTAAGTATCTGCAGTGAAATCTTCAGATATCCAATTAACATGTTGAATCCAGGGCCATCATTTGACTCTTTTTAAAAATTCTGTTGTTAAAAATGAGATTAATAAGAGATGATTATTTTTTAAAGGGCAGTAAAAAAACAAAAAATACTCAGAGCTTTTATTTTTGTGTTTTTGTACTGTGAACACATGCAGGTTGAGTTAGAGTTTTTTCGAGAAAAAATTATGAATCATACATATAAATCCCTAAATGGGATTGTTTTTTAAATTTCTCTTTCTGCTGCTTCATTATTGGTGTATAGGAATGCAGTAGATTTCTGTATATTGATTTTGTAGCTGTGACTTTACTACTTCTTTGATCAGTTCTAGTAGTTTTTTGGTGGAGTCTTTCACTTTCTATATGTAGTATCATCTCATCTGCAAATAGTGGAAGTTTTACTTGTCCCTTACCAATCTGGATGCCTTTTATTTCTTTTTAGTTGTCTGATTGCTGTGGCTAGGACTTCTAGTACTGTGTTAAATAACAGTGGTAAGAGTGGACACCCCTGTCTTGTTTATGACCATAGAGGAAAAGCTCTCACTTTGAGTATGTAGCTGTGGGTTTTTCATATATGGCCTGTATTATGTTGATATATGTTTCCTCTAGACCTACTTTGTTGAGGGTTTTTATCATGAATGGATGTTGTACTTTGTCAAATGCTTTTTCTGCATCTACTGTAATGATCATATAGTTCTTATCCTTTCTTTTATTAATGTGGTGTATCATGTTGATTCATGTGTTAAAATTGAACTAGCCTTGCAATCCAGGAATAAATCCCACTTGAGTGTAGTGTATGATTTTTTAAATGTATTGTTAGATTTGGTTTGCCAGTATTTTGTTGAGGATTTTTACATCTGTCTTTGCCAGAGATATTGGCCTTTAGTTCTGTTTTTCGTGGTGTCTTTATCTGGTTTTGGTATTAGGGTGATACTGATCTCACAGAATGAATTTGGAAGTTTTCCTTCATTTTCTGTTTTTTAGAATAGTTTGAGAAGAATAGATATTAACTTTTCTTTAAATGTTTGCTAGAATTCGCCTCTGAAAGCATCTGGTCCTAGACTTGTTTGTTCGGAGTTTTTTGATTACTGATTCAGTTTCATTACCGTTAACTGGTCTGTTCAAGTTTTCTATTTCTTCCTGCTTCAGTTTGGTAGGTTTTATGTTTCTAGGAGTTTATCCATTTGTTCTAGGTTGTCCAGTTTGTTGGCATATAGTTTTTCATAATAGTTTGTTACAGTTGTGTGTATTTCTGTGGTGTTGGTTGTTATTTGTGATCCCCTTTCATTCGTGGTTTATTTGTGCTCTCTCTCTCTCTCTCTTTTTTGAAAAGTCTGGCTAGAGGTTTATTACTTTTGTTGATCTTGGAAAAAAATGCAGCTCCTGGTTTCATTCATCTGTTTTATTGTTTTTGTTTTGTTTGTTTTTTTTAGTTTCTATATCATTAATTTCTGTTCTGATCTTTATTATTTCCTTCCTTCTGCTGCTTTTTGGTTTTGTGTGTTTTTTTTCTAGTTCCTTTAGGTATAAGGTTAGGTTGTTCATTTGAGATTTTCTCACTTCTTGAGGTAGACATGTATTGCTATAAACTTGCCTCTTAGAATGCTTTTGCTGCATCCTAACAATTTTGGACCATTGTGTTTTCATTTGTTTCCAGGTACTTTTTTACTTCTTTGATTTCCTGGTTGACCCATTCATTGTTAAGTAGCATGTTATTTAACTTCCTTGTATTTGTGCTGTTTCTAGACTTTTACTAGTAGTTGTTTCTTATTTCATAGCCTTGTGGTCAGAAAAGATGCATGGTGTTCTATGTGCACCTGAAAAGAATGTGTCTTCTGCTGTTTTAGGATGGAATGTTCTGAATATATCTGTTAAATCCATCTGGTTCAGTGTGTCATTCAAAATCAGTGATTTTCTGTTTGATTTTTCTGTCCTTTGATGTACGTGGGTGGTTAAAGTCCCCTGCTATTATTGTATTACTGTTGATTATTTCCTTTATGTTTGTTATTAACTTTTATATATTTGGATGCTCATGTTGGATGCATAAATATTTACAATTGTTATATCTTCTTGTTGGGTTGTCCCCTTTATTATTATATAGTGTCCTTTCTTTTTTTGTCTCTTGTTACAGTTTTTGTTTTAAAGTCTATTTTTTTCTCATAAATTAGTGCTGCCCTGGCTTTCTTTTGATATCCATTGGATGGTAAATGTTTCTGTATCCCCTCACTTTCAATGGTTGGGCAGCTTCTTATATGCTTAAGGCCTAGTTGCATATTTTTCCTTGAATCAGAAATTATTTTAAATTTCACTCAACTGTAACTAATATCTATCTATTGATTCCTCGTTATGAGAGATGAGGAAAGAAGAGTGTTTGGGATTTTCCATCTTTTTAGATATGTGATTTTGCTAGTTTTCCACCATGTTTCCAAAATGTTCTCTCAGTTCATGTATATTGGATGCTTCTGTTACTTTTATCTTTGTAATTTTTTTTTTGCTTGTGTTTGTTTCTTGAGTTCTTTTATCTTGTTTTTCATTCCCTTATGTTTTATCTGTTTTTTGAATCTTGTAACTTTTCTTTCAATTTTTTTAAAAGAGAGAACATATTATTTATATGTGTGTATGTGTGTTTGAGTCCACATATAACTATTTCAGTGACCTCTTCCTCTGTTTCCTTTGTTAATTCTTATTCATATGAAGTTTTTGGTTCCTCTCCTTTTCTCTTTGTTTTTTATTTTGTGCTTTTTATGTAGAGTTTCCATTACTGATCTTTGTATACCACTAGTCATTTACTGAAGAATAATGCAGAGTGTAAGTTGAGATAATAATCAGCAATTTTTTTATTAGTTTTCTTTATTTTTGAGAGGCAGAGAGAGAGCAGAGTTGGGGAGGGGCAGAGACAGAGGGAGACACAGAATCCGAAGCAGGTTCCAGGCTCTGAGCTGTCAGCACAGAGCCACATGTGGGGCCTGAACTCATGAACCGTGAGATCATTACCTGAGCTGAAGTCGGACGCTTAACTGACTGAGCCACCCAGGCTCCCCAATAATCAGCAATTTTTAATCTATTTGTGATATTGAATGGTTTCTCATGAAAGTTATTTCCTTTGCTTTCAGGAAAAGTTTTCTTTTACTGTTTGGTGCTCCAAAACTCAATATGCTTCATGGCAAAGTACTTTAAGTCACAGGCTATCAGCATTGTGAACTGGTGGTTCAGCTTCTTTCTTCCACTCTACTTAATCTCTAGTAGTTCCCTTGGCGAGGTGAGCTTAATCATGGACAGTTAGAAATGATATGTCATTCCAATGTTTATACCAGCACTATCTATAATAGCCAAAGTATGGAAAGAATCCAAATGTCCATTGACTGATGAATGGATAAAGAAGATGTGGTGTGTGTGTGTGTATATATATGCATGCAATGGAGTATGACTCAGCAATCAAAAAGGATGAAATCTTGCCATTTGCAACTACGTGGATGGAATTAGAGTGTATTATGCTAAGTGAAATTAGTCAATCAGAGAAAGACAAATATATATGATTTCACTCATATGTGGAATTTAAGATACAAGACAGATGAATATAAGGGAAGGGAAGCAAAAATAATATAAAAACAGGGAAGGGGACAAAACATAAGAGACTCTTAAATACAGAGAACAAACTGATGGTTTCTGGAGGGGTTTTGGATGGGAGGGATGGGCTAAATTGGGAAGGGGCATTAAGGAGGACACTTGTTGGGATGAGCAGTGGGTGTTATACATAGGGGATGAATGACTGGATTCTATTACTGAAATCATTATTACACTATATGCTAACTAACTCAGATGTAAATTAAAAAAAAGAAAAAGAAAAAGAAAAGAGCAATGGCTTGTCATCATGCGAATCCTGCCCTACCATTCCTGTGTTTCTGTAGTCTCAAACTGGGTCTTTACAGGGGATATACCTTTTTGATCCTGTATCTATCCATGCCTTACATCTTAATACTCTAATCAAAGGATGTGCAGGCAGGAATTCTAGGGTTGTGGCCCTTTTAGGGAAAATTATTTAACAGGGTGCCTGGCAGGCTCAGTCAGTAGACATGTGACTCTTGATTTCGGGATTGTGAGTTTGAGTCCCATGTTAGGTGTAGAGATTACTTAAAGATAAAATCTACAAAAAAAAAAAAAGAATGTTATTTACCACTGAGATGTGTCCAGGCTTTCACCCTCTTTTTTTTTTTTTAATTTGGTCAAGATTTAACAGTATTTATTTGTTAAAAAGATTTTTTTGACTATTTATTTTTGAGAGAGAGAGAGAGAGAGCAAGCATGAGTGGGGGAAGGGCAGAGAGAGAGAGGGAGACACAGAATGCGAAGCAGGCTCCAGGCTCCAGGCTCTGAGCTGTCAGCACAGAGCCCAGTGTGGGGCTAGAACCCACGAACCATGAGATCATGACCTGAGCCAAAGTCCAACGTTTAACTGACTGAGCCGCCCATGTGCCCCTGTATTTCTGTATTTGTAATTTGGGGTAATTATAAGTTTCCTTGAGTATAGTGCCTCTAACTTTAATCTTTTTTGTCTCTTATTAGTTTTGATGCAAGAAAGTGACATAAACATGCATTTATTCTACCATATAGTATGAGAAATCCTAGGAGATGGTAGAATGATGATGATTCTCTTAGAGATCTGTGTAAGGTACAGAGATAAGGAAGCATTGCTTCCTTCTTTTATGAGTGTGTGCATGTGTGTGAAGATGTAAAGAGGATTGAGTTGAAGTTGGAATGATGAGCAAGTGTTTGTCGAGTGGCTGTTGGGGAGGAGCACTCTAGGCAGAGGAAGAACAGTGAGTAAAAGTTTAGGGACATGAAACAGTATGGTCTATTCAGAGAACTTCAAATTCTTTACCATGGATAGAGAACAAGGAGGAGGTGGGCCAAAGAGAGGGAGAAAGCTAGAGACATAGGACAGACCAAATTGTCTTGAGTCATTCAGTGGAACCTGAACTTTATTGTTCAAAATGGAGCATCATTGAGGGTTTCAAGGGGGGATTAGTGCAACATTATCTTATTTTTAAGATTTTTTTTAGAAGTTTTAAATTTATTTTAAGTAATCTCTACTTCCCATGTGGGGATGTGGGGCTCAAACCCAGCACCCCAAGATCAAGAGTTTCATGCTCCTCCAACTGAGCCAGCCAGGTGCTCCAGCATTATCTTATTTTATATTAGAGAAATCACTTTGGGAATAGTTTGAAGGATGAATTGGAGATTGTGAAAAACTAGAAGAAGCGAGACCAGTTAGGGTATTATTACAAAATCTAAATGAGTCTAATGAGGGTCTCAACAAAGGAAGAAATAATGGGAATGGAGAGGGAACGGACAATATGAGAGGAGTTGAGGGGATAGAAGCAATATGACTGTTTCACCAATCTGATGTGGAGGGCAGAGTGAAAGAAAATATTCTAGGATGATATTCATGGTGCTGGGTTGGGTGCCCAGCTGTGGTAATCTAGATCAGAACTAAAGATGGTGGCAACAGATTTGGGGGAAAAATCATGAGTTCAGTTTTGAGGTGCCTGTGAAATGGCCCAGTGGTCAATGAATTTGGGAGCTCTGAAGCTCAGGTGACAGATTTGACTTTAGATTCTCAGGTTCTAAGTAGAACTGAAACTGGGATGAGATTACCCAGAGAGAACAGTGTAAGATGAGCAATGAATGGGATGTTAGGGGTTGAACCTAGGGTAACACCCCTCCTTAACAGCAGGTAGTGATAAGCCAACAGAAGTTATTGGGAAAGAATGCCAGAAGGGTAGAAAGTGGTGTTTTGAAGCAAGAGGAGAAAGTCTTTTATGTTTTATAGAGAGAGTACTTACTTAGCATGTGGGATGAGAAATAGTTAAATAGGGTTAGATACATAGCCAGAGTTCCAGAGAAAAGTATTTTTAAAGAATGTTTATTTATTTTGAGAGAGAGAGAAAGAAAGAGAGAGAAAGAAAGAGACCATGAGTGAGTGCAGGGGAGGGGCAGAAAGAGAAGGAGAGAGCAAGAATCCAAAAAGTTTTCATGCTGACAGCATGGAGCCCAACTCAGGGCTTGATCTCACCAACCATGAGATCATGACCTGGGCCAAAATCAAGAGTCTGATGCTTAACCATCTGAGCTACCAGGGTGTCCCAGGATCTTTTTAAAAAGACTATTTAGGCACGTTGCTTTTCTGATTAGTGTGCATGTAGGAAATATGCCATAGAGTTAGAAGTCAAGAGATACAATAAAATGAGGCATCAGAAGAAAGCTTTATTTTAAACTCTTTTGTTAAGGGAACAAAGAGTGAAAGCACTCTTGAATAATAATTAAAGCTCTCTATAGGTGAAAGAGATTGGTTATCCTAAAAGTAGATAAGTAGATTCTGCTATCCTACTGGAAAGGGGATAATAATGACAACTAATATTTTTGAGCCCTTGTTAGGTATCAGAGATATTGGCTAAGTTATGGCTTTTATGTGAATTTTCTTATTTAATCTTCAAATCCCTTTGAGGATGGTACTCTTATTATTCTCATTTTACAGATGAGGAAAGTGATATTTAGGGAGGTTCAGTAACTTGTCTAAAGTCACTAGTAAGCAGGAGCCTCCCAACAGTGTCCCTGCTTCTGCTCTTGTCCTCCATACTTCATTTTATTGGTTAGAGTGATCCTTCCAAAATATAAACCAGATTATGTTTCTTTAATGCTCAGACCCCTGCTGTATTTTCCATGATCTTCAGCCACATGCCTTCAACTCCATTACCTTTCTGATCTCTCTTACTATGCTCTTTGTAGCTCATTCTATCCCACTTACACTGACTTCCTTGATGTTCTGCAAACATACCAACACTCTCCTGTCTCAAACTTTTTGCTCTGTTACCTCTGCCTGGAATGCTCTGCTTCCAGGTATCTGCTTGGCTAATTTCCTCATTATTTCTTTTCTTTTTAAATTTTTTTTTCAACGTTTATTTATTTTTGGGACAGAGAGAGACAGAGCATGAACGGGGGAGGGGCAGAGAGAGAGGGAGACACAGAATTGGAAACAGGCTCCAGGCTCCGAGCCATCAGCCCAGAGCCTGACGCGGGGCTCGATCTCCCGGACCGCGAGATCGTGACCTGGCTGAAGTCGGACGCTTAACCGACTGCGCCACCCAGGCGCCCCTAATTTCCTCATTATTTCAACTGTTCAAATGTTCTTCTCAATGGAGCTAATCTTTATCTTCTTTGAATATTGCAGTCTACTCCCAGTGTCTCTCCCACCGAAATCCTGCTTACTTACTTACAAAGTAGAACTTTGTGTTTTTTTTTTCCATAGCTTATGTCATTTTATAATGTACTAACAATTTTAATATATTTTTAAAATATTTATTGTTTATGGTCTCCCCCTACCCTCTGACTGGTGTAAAGTGGAAACTCAATAAATAAAAGTTGAATGAATAAATGAATGATGGCCTATAGTCTAGGTGTGCTTTTGATCTCACACCATTGCTTTTTAGCTGATGAAAAAGCTAGGTAGAAGAGCTTACACTGATTATTGATGTACAAATAAATGCATGGAAGGTATTTGTAATATGTAGGAAGAACACCTGAAAAGACAGATACCCAGCTATTTCTCCATTATATATATTAGGCAGTTGCTTGATTTTATTGACTCTCTGATAAACCTGAGATCCCTTTCTTTACCAAGTGAGTAAAAGATGTGTGTATTTCTTTCTCGGTGGGTTAAACAATCCAGAAATGATGGCATTGGAACCATGGAGGTGGGATAGGGGTGGGGAGGGAGGTGGGGTTGGAAAACAGATATGTATAGAGACTGTTTCACTGTAGCCAAGATAGTTGTATAAAACTAACTGTGATAGTATTGTGCACCAAATTCCTCATGTCCCCTTTCCTTTTTTTACTTAAACCTGTTTATTTTGATTTAGATTTTTGGGGGGGGGGGGTCACTTAGCATTTGGTTCCAATCCTTCACATTATTTCCAACTATGTTATGCTAACCCTTTTGAAAGGGGAGGTGCTGATAAGGGAGATGGAGGCTTACAAAGATTTGCTATGCACTGAAGATAAATTTTTAATGACAAAATAAATGTTCTCTTTTATGACATTATTTCAGGAGTAGCAAACCTTTCACTAGTTGCTCACCATTTTCTGATATTTTGGAAGTATAGAGTATTAGATAAGATTAACATTTGTGATGATGGTTGCAATTGGCACCTACTAAAAAATTTCTCCTTTATAGTTCACTAAATAGAGTTTTACTAAATGAAATCACATTAAGTCCAAAGATACTTTTGGTAGGATACTTGTTGACATTATCAAAACACTTTAAACTTGAGGAAAAGAAACTTATTCCCAGATAAAACCATCAAAGGTGTTTGTGGGTGTGTGTGTGCGTGTGTGTGTTTGAGTTATGACAATAGTTAGGGCATAGAAAACGATGTGAATAGATACTATGCATTGTAATTATCCAGAGAAAAATAACATAGGAAAAGGTCAGTCATTAATAAATAATAATAGGGGTGCCTGGGTGGCTCAGTTGGTTAAGCAGCTGACTCTGGCTCAAGTCATAATCTCACATTTTGTGAGTTTGAGCCCCACGTCGGGCTCTGTGCTGACAGCTCAGAGCCTGGAACCTGCTTCAGATTCTGTGTCTCCTTCTCTCTCTCACCCTCCCATGCTCACACTCTGTGTCTCTCTCCCTCTCTCAAAAATAAACATTAAAAAAATTAAAAAAAATATAGATGCCTAGAAAAACACAAATATAATATCATAGATAGCAATAAATCATGAATTAAATGTTTTTATTGTGTTTTTTGAGTATTTATGATTTTATTTATTTTCTCACAAATGTAATGTTGGATGTTCACAAATAATTTTAATAAAGGGAGTAGAGAAATACACATATAGTGAATATATATTCTTGCATGAAAACCCATAAACTTAATAATAGAACATTTGGATGAAGGGGGAAAAAGAGAAGAAAAGGGAAGTGGTATTGTTGCAAAAGCTTATTGTGTCAAAATTTTCCTGCTGAAGATTAAAAAACTGTTATAGTAACATAGTGAGATGATACATTTTGAAAAACATCAACTAGTCTTCTCTTAAAAGTGGAACAACTGAATTTTTACTCTACCTCTGGGTCAACTACATCCTAGAAGATTGAGGAAACAATGAAAGGAACAAATTTGACTAATAAGGAGGAGCTTAGTGATAGGGAATGCTAGAAAGTTTGGGCAGGTCTGTTTTTAACATTTGTAGAGAGCAGAGTGAAGGTGTAAATGGGGGTCTGTATATCATACTTGTATATGTAAAAGTTATAAGTCAAGCTAACAAGCTGTTCTAGTAGGTTCTTTCCTCCTGTCTTTCTACCTTGAGAAATATACTTTCAAAATGACCTGGAAGACAAGATTTGGATTTAGAATTCTTGGATTCCTTGAAGTTTCTTGTTAGAATTAGGTGGTGGATGGGGAGCTCACTCCTGCTCCTGATATATGGTTGGCCCCCTTCTCCTTTGGCTTTTGGCTCTGATTTGCATTTGAGAGGCCTCAAGCACATGCAAGTGGACAATTCTGCCTGCACATACAAACTACATCAATATGCATTAGTAAAAAGCGGCCTCTCAGCCACCTTTCAAGTGTAGGGATGAACATTGAGTCATTTATTTTTGGTAGGATGGAATGCAGGAAGAGGCTGGCATAAGCCCTGGAAGTAGGCATGGGCTGCTTAAACAGAGAGGTGGGGTAGTGGATACCCTAAGCATGTCAGGAAAGGTAGCTGTGGGCTCTGAGTGGCCATATTACCTTGGTCCCAGGGATTCTTCCAAAGCATGAGGATCAGGAGTGGGGCAGCTCTTGTTTTGGTCTATGGATGGTACTGGTTTGGGAAAGAGTGACTGTTTTGTTGTAGAGGTGACAATTGTAAACAAGACATTGTTAGACACAGTTACACACGTGTCCTAGATTTTAAGAGAAGCAAATTTCAGAAAGTTAGATTAATGATACGTATGATTTTAAGGGATTGTATATAAGCATAAGAGAAACTTGATGAATTAATAATGAAGAAAGAAGATGGATGGCTAGCTGGGCCTTAGCTTTACTACTTTTTCTTACACCAGAATCTAGGATAGTGACTGATAAATTTAAGTGCTTTAGAAATGATCATTTAACAATAACATCAGTGGACCCAAATCTCAGTGTTTCTGTGTAGGGAGCACAAATTTGAAAAGAACATGGATCAAAGATGGGAGGAGGGAGATATTACGATAAATAAAAGAGAATGGCTGAAACTAGGAAAAGACTGTGGGGAAGGCCGATGCACATCTCATTTGTGTTACGGTTGGAAGGAATGCTGAAGGAAACAAAAAGGGACTTCCAAAGTTATAGACTGAGAGAAAGAGAACTAAAAAGGATAAGGAAGTGATATGTCCTCTGCATGAGTCTGGTGATGTGAGATTAACAGATGGAGTGCCTGGGTGGCTCAGTTGGTTAAGCATCTGACTTTGGCTCAGGTCATGATCTTGTGTTTCGTGAGTTCGAGCCCCGCATGGGCCTCTGTGCTGACAGCTCAGAGCCGGGAGCTGCTTCAGATTGTGTCTCCCTCTCTCTCTGCTCCTCCCCCACTTGTGTTCTGTCTGTCTGTCTGTCTGATTCAAAAATAAAATAAAACATTAAAAAACCTTTATAAAAAAAGATGACAGATAATACACATAAACTATGATATCACATTGGCAAAGTAGAGCAAGCAATAGCACCGGGGAATTGAATGAAGTGGAAAAAGCAGGTCTGTTAGAATTTGTATTAAAATATAAATACTCATATGCTGGTATTACATATGATATCTCTGGAACTGTTTGAGAAAACGGACCTAGCAGTTGCCTGAGAAATTAGGTGGCTGGAGGACAGGGATGGGAGAGAGACTTGTTTGTAACCATATATGTTTTTGAACCTTGTATTACTTAATAAAATTTTTAATAAAAAAAATTGAAACCCTAGATGATGAAAATAAAAGTTTAAATTAGTTGAATTGGGGCGCCTAGGTGGCTCAATTGGTTAAGCGTCTGACTTCAGCTCAGGTCATGATCTTGTGGTCTGTGAGTTCAAGCCCCATGTTGGGCTCTGTGTTAACAGCTCAGAGCCTGGAGCCTGCTTTGGATTCTGTGTCTCCCTCTCTCTCTGCCCCTCCCCTGCTTACACTCTGTCTCTGTATCTCAAAATAATAAATACAATTGTTTCAAATTAGTTGAATTATATATATTCTGAAAAAGTATATCCCTTAATTCTAAAATGATCTGCTAATGTGATCACAGAACTTGGGAGTCACTAAGAAATAATAGACCTGTCAGAAAGCAGTAGACGGCAAAATATCCTTATTTTCAAAAGAGGTAAAAAGGTAGCCTTTAAAATTAGACTGGACATCTAGGCACCAAACTGTAGGAAAACTGAAGAATTAAAATGTGAATAAATGGCAGTAATTAGTAGCATTCAGCATGGATTCTCCAAGAGTGAGTAATGTCAAACTAGATTTTTAAAATTGAATTATTTTTTTCATGTTTATTAATTTTTGAGAAAGGGAGAGTGTGGGGGGTGGGCAGAAGGAGAGGGAGACAGAGGATCTGGAGAGGGTTCTGCACTGTCAATAGTGAGCCTGGTGCAGGGCTTAGACTCACAAACCATGAGATCATGACCTGAGCCAAAGTCAGACACTTAACTGAGTCATCCAGTCACCCTTAAATTGAATTCTTAAATAGGAAAGTAAAGGTGTCTTTATTTTAGTAAAGCATTAAAAAAATCTTCATATATTTTGTTGACAAGATGAAAAAGTAGATTATTTCACACAGAAGTGATTAATAATTGGTTGAAAAGATCCTATCTACAGTGTTTTTTACTTGATTGTCATATGTGGAAAGAGATTTCTAGTGGTATCAAAATCATTTTCCATGCCTGGCTCTCACTTGTTCATTGATTTAACTGGAGACTATAGTCATATTCAATTAATGGAATAAATAGAAATCTGGGAGGAAGTATTAACATGTTGGATTGTCTAATAATCAATTTTTGACTGGTGAGAGCAAAAGTTCAGATTCTGCAGGATGAAATGTTAGGAGGACAAAATAAGACTCTGCATTTAGGGGCAAATAAAAATTAACTGTCCAAATATATGATGGGGAGACTTGGGTTTGCAGTAATCCTTGTGAAAAGTAATTGAACAGTTTAGCTGAAAAGTGAGTACAAAATGAGATTAATTAGATAAGTATGATGACTCTGTTATGGAATTTAATAATCTTAAAGGAGAATAAGCTGTTACCTTACAAACTGTTACAGAGTTTATTTTTAAAAATTGAATATTTGGTGTTAGAGCCTTTTCTGTAGGAACCATATTATAGATGATTAGATTTCCAAGCTATCCCATAAGAACATGTTAATTTATGTAGAAGGATTACAGCTTTACTAAGAGGAGCCTGAGCTTCAGAATTTGGAGATAGGAGATCATGTGTTAAAGTAGGGAGAAGTATGTGGAAACTTTTCTCTTTAATGTTTATGAAGGAATGGCCACCCCAAGGCAAATTTTGTAAATGGGTCATTTTCCACTGACCTCCCTCTGCATCTCTCTGATCTAAAATTCCTCTGTTGTCGGGATATGACTGGAGTACAATGTGGTGTGTGTTACAGTAGTGACACATATGGGTATTAGATGGAGAGGAATGAGCTAGTTCATATTAATGTGTGCTTGAATATGTGCACTCCATGACCTCTGAGTTAGCTGCATTTAGAAATGAAATGCTTGTTAAACTAAATGAATTTAGAATTGATATAAGTTCCATTTCAAGCAGGGAATAAAATGGAATAAAGGGAATTGAGGCATGTGGATAAGACAGTGTGGGGAGAAGGGAAGGGTCCACATATGGGTGCATTTGCTCCACCTTAAGGACCCTCCCTGGAGACATCTATTACTGCTGTCAAGTTATTTGTTTTCTTCCCTTTGCTTCTGAAAACTGGGAGTTTCACCTAGTCTTTTTGTCTACAAACCTTTACCTTTCCACTTTATAAAACAGTCTCTTTTGGAGAGAAGTAAAAAAGTGGCAGATTTCAATTCAACAGAAGGAAGAACTTTTTAAAAGTAATCACCAGAATCTAAGTATAGTGAATGTCTCAGAGTTTCTGTTCATCTAAGTTCAGTACATTGTTGAAATGAAGGATGTTGTAGGAGTTATTCTTGAATTCTTTGGGAAGTACTCTCTAACTTTTAAGATTTTATGGATTATAAAATGCAAATGTCTCAGATTATAATGCCCACCACCTGGTAGGATTTTTGTTTTGATTCACATTGTGGTATTGCTCTAAGAAGTTGGTAACAATTTGTCAGACTTTGACCTTGCTTTGACTTCATTTGCAAAGTTCTGCAGTTTTCTGCCTATTATTGCCCTGATCTCCAATCAATCAGGATTATTGAACAGGACAGATACAAAAGATCAAAAAGATTTTTATGAGAAACAGCATTTATTCAAAGAAGAATAATTATAGGTAGCTAAGGTTCTTCAAGGACTTGTTGGTTTATTATTCTATAATTGTGCCATGAAAAAAATGAACTTCTCAACAACTTTCTTTAATTAATGTGTATTAAAGACATAATCACAGTTTTAGAAGATACTTTGGCTGAATTAGGTTTGTCTTTTATCTCTTTGCATCTCTTTTATCTCTTTTATCTCTAATCCTATATAGCAGGATTATATATGATATGGATAATTTTTATTCTTAATTTTTTATTTTCCTTGCTCCAATTTCTGATGCTCAATGTAGCTTTGACAATCAGTTGTGAAATCTGTAATGAAAGGATATGTGAAAGTCCACTTAGATCTTATTTGAGTTCACAACACTCCTTTACTTTTTGTCCCTGATATAAAAGAACAAAGCAATGTCATTAATCTTGACTTGTTTTATATGTGGGATAGTACCTGTCACGAGAGGGGTAATAAATGAACTCTTTTGTGAGCACTCATTTGATGGAACCCTATGGTTATGGAGACTGAAGGACATATTTTATTGCCTATGTATTGGTTCTGGGCCATGCAGAAAGGTCACCATAGGAATATCCTATTTGCCAATTTAGATTTGCCTCTGTTAGAGGGAATCAGAATGATAGGTGGAATGATGGGAAAAAAACCAAACCCCAAACCAAAACCAAGACAAACCAAAACAAAACATTTCAGTGCTAGAAATGCATTTGAAATAAACCATTTGACAATAGTGATGGAGCCTTTATTGAAACATGATTTCTGTATTTCAGATAAATAGCTGAGAAAAGAGATTGTGTTTCTACTTTTAGAAAGGAAATAAAACCAGTGAAAAGGAGAGAGAAACACTATAGTGAAGGCCTAAATCACATAAAGGTCTATATGTGGGTTTTAGATAAAATTCTCAACATTTATAGTACAGTTGATCCTTGAACAATGCAAGGATTCAGGGCACTGACACTCCGTGTCCCTGCACAGCTGAATATTAGTGTATAACTTTTTTTTTTTTTAATGAGGGTATTTAAAAAAAGAGTAATGTTTATTTATTTTTGAGACAGAGAGAGACAGAGCATGAATGGGGGAGGGTCAGAGAGAGAGGGAGACACAGAATCGGAAGCAGGCTCCAGGCTCTGAGCTGTCAGCACAAAGCCCAATGTGGGGCTCGAACTCACAGACTGTGAGATCATGACCTGAGCCATGGAAGCTCAATGGACTGAGTCACCCAGGTGCCCCGAATGAGGGTATTTTTTTTTTAAATTTAAGTTTATCTATTTTGAGAGAGAGAGAGAGAGAGAGAGAGAGAGAGAGAGTGAGAGTGAGAGTACAGGAAGGGCACAGAGAGAGAGGGAGAGAAATAATCCCAAGCAGGTTCTGCACTGTCAGCGTGCAGCCCAATGTGGGGCTTGAACTCATATACCATAAGATCATGACCTGAGCTGAAACCAAAAGTCAGATGTTTAACTGACTGAGCCACCCAGGCACCCTCAGCATATAACTTTGCCCCCAAATAGCCTACTGTTGATGGGAAGTCTTACCAATAACATACACAGTCAATTAACACGTTTGTATTATATGTGTATATATAGTATATTCTGTTCTTACAATAAAGTAAGCCAGAGAAAAGAAGATGTTATTAAGAAAATTATAAGGAAGAGAAAATACTTTTATAGTGCTGTACTGAAAAAAATCCACATATAAGTGAACCTACATAGTTCAAACCTGTTTTTCAAGGGCCAGCTGTAGTCTTTTGTAGATGAATAGTAATGTTTTATATAGCTGCTTGAAAACATGGGTAGACTAACTCTAGGGCACTCAAAACATAAGTTGTTTTCCCACTTCAAATTGCTTATAATTTCCTGATGACTAGAAAATGTTTCAGTACTATACACAAAGTGATTAGTATGTATTAGTGTTTTTAGCAGTATGGTCAATGTTGGATAATGTAATTTGTACTTAAATGCTTTTGGAATTATTAGATTTGTCATAATTGGTTCCTTTGAGACTTCCAGCCTAATTGTCTTTGTTTTTAACATCAAACTTTGTTGAAGATATGTAAAAGAATTATAAGAATTAGAAGTATATTTGATTATAAGCAGAGTTGAAATTCATTATCTTGACTATGTACAAATTTCTATGTTAAGTCACTGGGGACAACTGTTGGTATTATTTTCAAGAATACTTTAAATATCCATTTTTATAGTAATAGAATCATGGAATGTAATCATGTAGCATAGCATCTGAAGTGCAGTAATTCTTCTAGCTTTTATAGTATTTGCTTCTATTAAAAATTATGTTATTAATCTAAGAATTAGAGTTAATCAAGGCAAGAGTTAATGAAGATGATTTTTTAGTTACAGGATGGTTTCGTGTGTATGTGTCTCTGCATGTGTATCAGGTGTACAGTGTGGAATGGCCTTGGTGAAGCACTGATCTTCTTTTTTAAATTTAAATTTTAGTTAACATACAGTGCAATATTGGTTTCAGGAGTAGAATTCAGTGATCACCACGTACATTATGTACCCAGTGTTTATCACAATACCCAAAACACCCACCCACATACCCACTTACATTTACCCAACGCTCATCACAGTACCCACCCACAACACCCAATGCTCATCACAAGTGCCCTCCTTAATACCTATCACCCATTTAGCCCATCTCCTACCTACCTTCTTCCATCAAGCCTCAGTTTGTTCTCTGTTGTTAAGAGCCTCTTGTGGTTTGTTTCCCTCTCTCCTCTTTTCCCCTCCTCCTTCCCATATGTTCATCTGTTTTGTTTCTTAAATTACACATGAGTGGAATCATATGGTATTTATCTTTCTCTAACTTATTTCATTTAGCATAATACATTCTAGCTCCATCCATGTTGTTGCAAATGGCAAGATTTCATTCTTTTTGACAGCTGAGTAATATTCTATTTTATATACATATGTCTATGTATATATAATGGCATATAACATATTCAAATTAACAAATTGTCCATAAAGACTATTATGCAAATCACTAAGCCCACAAATTAGTATTAAATTGTTCACAGTCAAGTATTTACTGAAGGTCCAAAGAAATAAACAGTAAGAAATGTACGTGTGTGTGTGTGTGTATACACAGTCTGAAATATATATACATACACACTACCTCTTCTTTATCCATTCATCAGTTGGTAGACATTTGGGTTTTCTCCATAGTTTGGCCATTGCTGATAAGAAGCACTGATCTTTTCACTTACATATACACATGGAGATCATGATTATCTTTGGAATAAATACAGTAACACATTTATGGATCTAGGGGAAGGATCCAGTAGAGTGGGAGAGGTTGATGAGCAAGGAGATGCTGATTTTATGGAGGTAAGCCAATGGGAGTTGTAAAGGTCTAGGAGGAGAATGGGAATAGACTATTAGGGGAAGCAGTTGGGGGGACATGGGCCCTACCCTGGGGGTTGGAGGCAAGGGTGTTGGGAAAAGAACATTCCTCTCTCCTAAAATCACTGAGATTTAAAGGAGTGTTGAAACGATTGATTCTGGATAAGAAAGACACCATGAAAATGTGTACTTGTTCCTTCCTCCCTCCCCCTTTCCTTCCCTCCCTTCCTTCCTCCATCACTCCCTCCTTCCCATTTGCCTCTCTTTTTTTCTCCCTTCCTCCCTCTATCCTTCTTTCCTTCCTTCCTTGCATCCTTCTTTCCTTCCTTCCCTCAGTTATCTGTACTTCCATTGTCCATTCATAGAGCTCATTTGTCAATTAAAAAGAAAACAATTATCTACCTTTATATCTAAAATCATAAACTAAACTAAATGTATAGTAGTCCCCTTTTATTCATGGGGAATATGTTCCAAGACCCTCAGTGGATGCCTGAAATCCTAGATGGTACCAAACTCTGTGTATACTATGTTTTTTTTACTATATATATGTACTTGTGATGAAGTTTAGGCACAGTAAGAGATTAATAACAATAATAAAATAGAAAAATTATGACAATATAGTATAATAAAAGTTATGCGATATAGTTTATCTCTTTTCCTCAAAATATCTTATTGTGCTCAGTCTTCATCTTCTTGTGAGATGGTAAAATTAGCCTATTTGATTAGATGAAGTGAGTTAAATGACCTAGGCATTGTGACGCAGTGTTAGGCTTCTATTCATTTTCTGGTGATATGTCAGAAGGAGGATCATCTGTTTCTGGACTGGACCATGATTGACTGTGGGTAACTGAAGCCACAAAAAGTAAAACTGTAGATAAGGGGGGAGTACTATTGTACTTCCTAATTATTTTTGTTTTAGTTTCCTTGAGTGCCATAGGGAATATCTGGATATTTTCTGGGGGCAGAATCTAATATTTTCTTAGCCTGCAAATATAGGAAACTATAGAAGAAAATGGGTAAGAGCTAAGTGGGAATGTTTTTTCACTGATAGTAACACATGTTTCTGTGGACTATAATTTTTTTTTGAGACTAAGTTACATACAGGTGATACATGTTTCTTACTGTTTATTTCTGTGGACCTTCAGTAAATACTTGACTATGAATAAGTTGATACCAATTTGTAAGCTTAATGATTTGGGTAATAGTCTTTATAGCCAATTTGTTGACCTGAATATGTTATGATACATGCCATTTATGGTCTTCTGATATATATGTGTGTTCTTATACAAAAATCTCACTGATTTCTGAGATTAATGTCAATGCCTTAAAGATGGCTTATAATTTTTTTCTTATTTTGTCTTGCCCAAGTATCAATCTCTTCTCTTTTTATGTATAACCATGCCAATTTAAATTAGTTTATTTTCTGTACAGGAAAGTAAATTGCCCCCAACTTTCTTTTCCAATCAAACCCTCAAACAGTTCCCCAGATAGAGATGTGTCATATGTCTTCCAAAGTTCTATTTGCCTCCTCATCTGAGTCATCATTAGCAAGAACAAGCAAAATATGAGTGCTGGCTGCCTCAGTGCTATGATTTCATGGAAGTCAAAGCACTTGCATGCTGTAAAATATGTCTCACCAATTTGGCCATTCTTTTTTCCTTAAGACTCCTGGCCAAATGTAAACTCACCCTGGGTTATTATTTTAGTCATGAACATATACTAACATAGATTAATTCATTGGAAGATCTAATTCTAGACCACATGACCTCCGAGAACAGATGGGGAATATCTCATTTCTCTGTTGGTGAACCTGGCACCCTGGTCATCTGAGAGCTATGACCGATATCAGGAAGAGGTGCTGAAAACAGATCTCATGTACTCTATGGTTTTCATTAGTGCTTCCCCTTTAGAAAGTATTTTTCTTTATTAATAAGTGTCTTTTTTTGCTTTTGTGCACAGGCAGCATGTCAGCTGAAACACCAATCACACTGAATATTGATCCTCAGGATCTGCAGGTCCAAACATTCACTGTAGAGAAGCTACTGGAACCTCTCATAATCCAGGTATTAAGACCATGGGAATAACAATGTGTAACTGAAGAAGACCTAAAAACATGGGAAAAGTAGATCATGAACCAAGAAAAGAGTTGATTTTCATAGAATGAGTATGTCATCTCAAATTGTCCTTTAAAGTGCTGTTAAAATATAAAAAATTATATATTTAGTAATAATAAGAAATTTATGAAAGTTACCCCCTCCAGATTCTCTTTTAAAAGCAACAGCCATAAAAATATGTATGTACAGCTTTCAAAGTATCTTTATATAAATACTCTTGTTTTATAGTCATGAAAACTGAGTGAGGTAGGCAGCATGTTAAAACCATCTTTATTATATAGATGAGGAAGTTGAGCCTAGAGACTTTCAATGACTTGTCCCAAGGCACATAGTGGCTCACTTGTCAAGTAGGAAATTATTTTTAAAATACCAAACTGTATGAGAAAAGCAACTATTTAAGAAATTCTGTGATAAAGTCTTTCATAAAGTCAATAATCTTTTCATAATATACATCATGATTCTCTGACTTATTATGTAAGTCCAGATTTTATTTATTGGAGTTCTTAAAGCAGAACTTGAAAAAACTTATACAATGCTATAGACTTAAATTTTTTGTCCTTAACCCAAAATTTGTGAGGGAACTTCTCTTTAGGCTTATCACACATTATACCTTCTAAGACAAATTATCTCTTTTTCTTTTTTATTCAAGTATAATTCATATACAGTATTTTATTAGTTTCAGGTATACAATATGATTCAACAATTCTATACATTTCTCAGTACTCATCATGATAAGTTTACTCCTAATTTTATTCATCTATTTTACCCATTCCCCTATGTCCCCTCTGGCAAACACCAGTTCTCTGAATTCAAGTGCCTATTTTTGTTGTTGTTGTTGTTGCTGTTGTTTTTCTTTTCTTTCTTTCTTTCTTTTTTTTTTGTTCATTTGTTTCTTAAATTTCACATATACATGAAATCATATGGTATTTTCTTTTTTTTTCTTGACATATATCACTTAACATTATACCCTCTAGGTTCACTCATGTTGTTGCAAAATGGCAAGATTTTATTCTTTTTTAGATGACTAATATTCCAGTGTATATATAACACATCTTTATCCATTCATCCATCGATGGACACTTGGGCTGTTTCCATAATTTGGCTATTGCAGATAATGCTGCAGTAAACATAGGAGTGCATATATATATTTTTGAATTACTGTTCTTATATTTTTTGTGTAAATGCCCAGTAGTGGAATTACTATATTATATGGTGACCCTATTTTTAATTTTTTGAGGAGCCTCCAATCTGTTTTCCACAGTGGTTGCTGCAGTTTTTGTTCCCACCAACAATGCACGAGGGTCCCTTTTTCTTTATGTTCTCTCCAATACTTGTTTTATGTGTTTTTGATTTTAGCCATTCTGACAGGTGTAGGGTGATATCTCATTGCAGTTTTAATTTGCATTTTCCTGATGATGAGTGATGTTGAGGATCTTTTCAAGTGTCTGTTATCTATATGTCTTCTTTGGAAAAATGTCTCTTCAGGTCCTCTACTCATTTTATAATTGGATTATTGCTTTTTTTTTTTTGGTGTGTGTTGGGTTATAGAAGTTCTTTATATATTTTGAATGTTTATTTATTTATTTCATGGGGGGAATCGTGTGTGTCCATGAGTGGGAGAGGGGCAGAGAGAGAGGGAGAGAGAAAATCCCAAGCAGGCTCCATGCTGTCAGTGCAGAGCCCAGCAAAAGGATCAGTCTCACGAACCGTGGGATCATCACCTGAGCTGACAGCAAGAGTTGGACACTTAACCGACTGAGCCACCCAGGCGCCGCTCTTTATGCATTTTAGATAGTAACCCTTTATTGGATATATAATTTGCAAATATCTTCTCCAGTTCACTAGGTTGCCTTTTGGTTTGTGGACGTTTCCCTTTGCTGTGCAAAAGCCTTTTATTTTGGTATAGTCCCAACAGTTTAATTTTGCTTTTGTTTCCTTTGCCTAGGAGACATATCTAGAAAATGTTTCTACAGACAGTGTAAAAGAAATTACTATCTGTGGTGTTTTTTTGTTTTGTTTTGTTTTGTTTTGTTTTGTTTTTAGGAATTTTAAGGTTTTAGGCTTTACATTTAGGTCTTTCATCCATTTTGAGTTTATTTTTGTGTGTGGTGTAAGAAAGTGGTTTATTTTCATTCTTTTGTATGTAGCTGTCAAGTTTTCTCAGAACCATTTGTTGAAGAGACTGTCTTTTCCCTATTGTTGACCATGAATAAGTGTGGGTTTATACTGGACTCTACTCTGTTCAATTGATCTAGGTGTCTGTTTTTGTGCCAGAACCATACTGTTTTGACTACTGCAGCTTTGTAGTGTGTCTTGAAATCTGGGATTGTGATACCTTTAGTTTTGTTCTTTTTCAAGATTTCTTGGGCTTTGGGGTCTTTTGTGGTTCTATACAAATTTTAGGATTATTCTACTTCTGTGAAACATGTTGGGTTTTGATAGCCATTACATTAAGTCTGAAGATTATTTTAGGTAGTATTGGCATTTTAACAATATTGAATCATTCAGTCCATGAGCATGGAATATCTTTCCATTTGTTTGGGTCATCTTGAATTTCTTTCATCAGTGTTTTCTAATTTTTGGAGTAGAGGTCTTTCACCTCTTTGTTTAAGTTCATTCCTAAGTATTTTTTTCTTTTTTGGTGTAATTGTAAATGGGATTGTTAAATCATCCCTTTTTGAGGGCTTTGAAGCACTCAAAGGTTACTTGAGTGAGAAACTGCATTGATTTTACCTATGATACTTTATTTATTATTTGGAGAGAGAGAGAGGGAGAGAGACAGAGTGAGCAGGGGAGGGGCAGAGAGAGAGAGGGAGAGAGAATCCCAAGTGGGCTCCATGCTGTCAGCGTAGAGCTGGACGCGGGGCTTGATCTCACAAACTGTAACATCATGACCTGAGTCAAAAACATGAGCCTGATGCTTAAATGCCTGAGCCACTCAGGCACCCCACCTCTGATACTTTAAAAATGTTCTGCTTTTCTTCTTTGTGGGGTAGATGGTGAGGAGGGGAGTAACTCAGAATAGACTGTGCATGATTTTACTTAGCACACCCATAGAAGATATCTGCTACTGGAAACACAAAACATATGCTTTACTGATGAAAACTTAATCATGAACGTTGGCATTCTTAACAGCACTGATACCTGGTGTGAAATTGATACTTGATGACTATGTAGACTTCATTAAAATCCCTATTTTAGCCACCTACTGAATTCTCTCATGTTAAAAAGAAACAAAAAAGCTTATTTATTGTCTTTCTGGTAAAGTTCACTGAAAAAAGTAGAAAAGCAAAACAAAATAAAGCAAAACCAAAACCAAAAATATGGGAATAAAAATCACTCAATTATTACAACCAAGAGGTAAACAATGTTTTGCTGTATTTACTTGCAATATACTAAAATTATGGATTTTTATTATTCTTAGAGTTTTATAATATTAAAGAACATATATGTTATATATAATTTATATCTCATATATATGAAGAATATATGTAAACAAGGTGGAAATAATACTGTATATGTAAGGTTTTATTTCACTTTCCTATTTAAAGTGATATTTTGATAATTTCCCCATTCTTTGTAAGCATGATTTCATAAAATTGTGGTTTAATTATATTGCTGCACCATAGTTTTCTTTAAGTTTATTTATTTATTTTGAGAGAGAGTGCTAGAGCATGAGCTGGGGAGGGGAAAGAAAAAGGGAGAGAGTGAGTTCCAAGTGGGCTTTGCACTTACGGTGCGGAGCCTGATGTGGAGCTTGAACTCATGAACTGTGAGATTGTGACCTGAGTCAAGATCAAGAGTCAGACACTCAACTGACTGAGCCACCCAGGCACCCCTGCACCATAGTTTTTTAAAGCAGCCTCACTTTCTTACACCACTCACAAAAATAAACTCAAAATGGATAAAGGACCTGAATGTGAGACCATCAAAACCATCAAAACCCTAGAGGAGAAAGCTTGGAAAAAACCTCCCTGATTCAGCCGCAGCAATTTCTTACTTGACACATCTCCAAAGACAAGGGAATTAAAAGCAAAAATGAACTATTGGGACCTCATGATGATAAAAAGCTTCTGCACTGCAAAAGAAACAATCAACAAAACTAAAAGGCAACCAATGGAATGGGAAAAGATATTTGCAAATGACATATCAAACAAAGGGCTAGTATCCAAAATCTATAAAGAACTCACCAAACTCCACACCTGAAAAACAAATAATCCAGTGAAGAAATGGGCAGAAGACATGAATAGACACTTTTCTAAAGAAGACATCCAGATGGCCAACAGGCACATGAAAAGATGCTCAATGTCACTCCTCATCAGGGAAATACAAATCAAAACCACACTCAGATACCAGCTCACGCCAGTCAGAGTGGCTAAAATGAACAAATCAGGAGACTATAGATGCTGGAGAGGATGTGGAGAAACGGGAACCCTCTTGCACTGTTGGTGGGGATGCAAACTGGTGCAGCCACTCTGGAAAACAGTGTGGAGTTTCCTCAAAAAATTAAAAATAGATCTACCCTATGACCCAGCAATAGCCTTGCTAGGGGTTTACCCAAGAGATACAGGAGTACTGATGCATAGGGGCACTTGTACCCCAATGTTTATAGCAGCACTTTCAACAATAGCCAAATTATGGAAGGAGCCTAAATGTCCATCAACTGATGAATGGATAAAGAAATTGTGGTTTATATACACAATGGAGTACTACGTGGCAATGAGAAAGAATGAAATATGGCCCTTTGTAGCAACGTGGATGGAACTGGAGAGTGTTATGCTAAGTGAAGTAAGTCATACAGAGAAAGACAGATACCATATGTTTTCACTCTTATGTGGATACTGAGAATCTTAACAGGAGACCATGGGGGAAGGGAAGGAAAAAAAAAGATAGGGAGGGAGCCAAATCATAAGAGACTCTTAAAAACTGAGAACAAACTGAGGGTTGATGGGGGGTGGGAGGGAGGGGAAAGTGGGTGATGGTCATTGAGGAGGGCACCTGTTGGGATGAGCACTGGGTATTGTATGGGAACCAATTTGACAATAAATTTCATAAAAAAAAAAATAAAGCAGCCTCCCATTTTGGGACATTCAGGTTGTTTTTGCTTTTTTACTGTTATGAATAATGTTGTGTTGAACATCTTTGTATATAAATTTTTGTCATCAGTTCAAATTGTCTCCCTAGGATCAGTTACTAAATGTAAAAGTAAGTGAACAAGTAATGAGAATTGTTATGGTTTTTGAAAGTTATAAAATGAGTTCTCACAAGTCATTTAAGATTTTGTTCCTCTGCAATTACTAGATGTGAGTAGGGTAATGGCCTTCATTTAGTGATAAAGGCTAGTGCAGTAATGCAACCACATAACCCTTATTTGTCCTGTAAGAGTAGAACATTAGAGTTGGTCACTTAAGACTTGCTAGTCACAAAGGCTGCTGACATATTTTTATGAATAGAGAAAGTATCATTATGAAGAAACTACTTTTTATGTTCTAACTGAAACCAATAAATAGTTTGGTTTAGTCAAGTACATTGATAAGGCAGTCAATAGGGAATATTTTAAATAAATTCACATTGAAGAGTATGCTGTTCACAGTTTATGTGTATTTCCTGGCATGTTTAAAAACTATTATAATCTATAAACACTTGATGAGTCCATGTAGAAAATTAAAAGGGTAAAATGACCTGTAATAATTTTATTTGATTGGAAAGAAATTTAACTCTTTTAAAAAGTGTGGTCATGCTTATTACTTCACAGGGGTTTAAATATGGTGCTTGGATTCATACTTCTTCATGATCTGCAAGTAAATGTGTCAGGGAAAGAATAATTAGTATTTATTATATGCTAGATAGTTCTCAGTTATATGTAAGTGTAGTTGCTAATTTTATGGTCCTTAAGATTGTTGTGAATGTTTTTGAACATGTTTCTTGATTTCTTAAAGGCAGTTGGTATACTAGTTCACCAATATCCCAGTTAGAAAAAAGTTTCTAGATCTTAGCAAGATTCAAATCAAATTAAAGTATTAATAATTTATAGAATATTTACTATGTTTAGAAATTATCCCATAAAGGAGAATTCTAGTGCAGCAAATGATTTGGACATACTCTTGATTTTCATTTTAATGGGATTATTCTTATCAAAAACCAGCGCATTTCTTTTTTTTTTTAATTTTTTTTAATGTTTATTTATTTTTGAGACAGAGAGAGACAGAGGATGAATGGGGGAGGGTCAGAGAGAGAGGGAGACACAGAATCTGAAACAGGCTCCAGGCTCTGAGCTGTCAGCACAGAGCCCGACGCGGGGCTCAAACTCACGCACCGTGAGATCATGACCTGAGCCGAAGTCGGACGCTTAACCAACTGAGCCACCCAGGCGCCCCAACCAGCACATTTCTAACTCAAAGAATTATTAATATAACTGACCTTTTGTTGATGCACAGAGTTCTTGTATCTGTCACTTTGATCATGTATTACCTATCAATACAAGTAAAAATTTTCCTTAAATTGTATTTTAGGTGCATTTTTCTAGAATAGCATCATACTGAATATCTCATTGCATTTTTTCTATTTTTCTATTTTATTTTATTATTTTATTTATTTTTATTATTTTATATTTTAAAAATTTACATCCAAGTTAGCTTATAGTGCAATAATGATTTCAGGACTAGATTCCAGTGATTCATCCACTACATATAATACCAGTGCTCGTCCCAACAAGTGTCTTCCTTAATGCCCCTTGCCCATTTAGCCCATCCACCCCCCAAAACCCCTCTGGCAACCCTGTTTGTTCTCTGTATTTAAGAGTCTCTTATGTTTTGTCCCCCTCCCTGTTTTTATATTATTTTTGCTTCCCTTCACCTTATCTTCATCTGGTTTGTATCTTAAATTCCACATATGAGTGAAGTCATATGGTATTTGTCTTTCTCTAATTTTGCTTAGCATAAACACTGTAGTTCCATCTATGTTGTTGCAAATGACAAGATTTCATTATTTTTGATTGCTGATAAATGGATGTAGATATCTATATCAATATAGATATATCTATATATAAATATCTATAGATATCTATATTTACCTATAATATATATATATTTATATATATCACATCTTCTTTATCCATTCATCTGTTGATGGATATTTGGGCTCTTTCCCTACTTTGGCTATTGATAGTGCTGCTATAACCACTGGGGTGCATTGTGCCCCTTCAAAACAGCACACCTGGCATCCTTTGGATAAATACCTAGTAGTGCAATTGCTGGGTGATAGGGTAGTTCTATTTTTAATTTTTTGAGGAACCTCCGTACTGTTTTCCAGAGTGGCTGCACCAGTTTGCATTCCCACCAGCAGTGAAAAAGGGTTCTTCTTTCTCCGCATCCTTGCCAACATCTGTCGTTGCCTGAGTTGTTAATTTTAGCCATTTTAACAGGTGTGAGGTGATATCTCATTGTGGTTTTTATTTGCATTTCCCTGATGATGAGTGATGTTGAGCATTTTTTGTATGTGTCTGTTAGCCATCTAGATGTCTTCTTTGGAGAAGTGTCTATTCATGTCTTTTGCCCATTTCTTCATTGCATTATTTGTTTTTTGGGTGTTGAGTTTGATAAGTTCCTTATAGATTTTGGATACTAGCCCTTTGTCTGATATACCATTTGCAAATATCTTCTTTCATTCCATTGATTGCCTTTTAGTTTTGCTGATTATTTCTCTCGTTGTCCAGAAGCTTTTTATCTTGATGAGGTCCCAATAGTTTGTTTTTGCCTTTATTTCCCTTGCTTCCGGAGACACGTTAAGTAAGAAGTTGCTGTGGCTAAGGTCAGAGAGGTTTTGCCTGCTTTCTCCATGAGGGTTTTGATGGCTTCCTGCCTTACATTTAGGTCTTTAATCCATTTGAATTTATTTTTGTGTATGGAGTTTATTTTTGTGTATGGTGTAACAAAGTGGTCCAGGTTCATTTTTCTGCATGTTGCTGTCCAGTTTTCCCATTTGCTGAAGAGACTGTCTTTTTTTTTTTTTTAATTTTTTTTCAATGTTTATTTATTTTTGGGACAGAGAGAGACAGAGCATGAACGGGGGAGGGGCAGAGAGAGAGGGAGACACAGAATCGGAAACAGGCTCCAGGCTCTGAGCCATCAGCCCAGAGCCTGACGTGGGGCTCGAACTCCCGGACCGCAAGATCGTGACCTGGCTGAAGTCGGACGCTTAACCGACTGCGCCACCCAGGCGCCCCCTGAAGAGACTGTCTTTATTCCACTTGATACTCTTTCCTGCTTTGTCAAAGATTAGATGGCCATATGTTTGTGGGTCCATTTCTGGGTTCTCTATTCTGTTCCATTGATCTAAGTGTCTGTTTTTGTGTCAGTACCATACTGTCTTGATGATTACAGCTTTGTAATACATCTTGAAGTCTGGAATTGTGATGCCTCCAACTTTCGTTTTCTTTTTCAGAATTGCTTTGGCTATTTAGGATCTTTTCTGGTTCCATACAAATTTTTGGATTGTTTGTTCTAGTTCTGTGAAGAATGTTGGTGTTATTTTGATAGGGATTGCATTGAATATGTAGATTGCCTTGGGTAGTATTGACTTTTTTTTCAACGAGTATTTAATTTGAAATACTTACTTGGTTTAAGTATGTAATATTGTCTCTGGTTATACTGGAAAACATTCCAAAAGAAGTTCATGATCTTTAAGCTCATAGTGCCACCAGATAAAGTTATCAATGTAGTAACCCCATTAAAAAATCCTCACTTTTACTCATTATTTATCTTAATGTTATATTCCTTTGCTTTCAAGGTTTCACAGAAATTACTTGCCAGCTCTGTATATAACTCAAAGTCAAAATCACATTTTAATTTTTGGAGTAATTGGTCATAGATACTATTATGTCACTCTGGCTTCTATTCATTTATTCATAAATCTTTATTCTGCTCTTTTTATAGTTATCAGAGTGTTCCCCACCAAACTTGATTTATCTTTAATCTACTTTTTTTTCTCTTGGGTACAGGTAAATTACTAGGTCATTTTACAGGGATGTTCTGTCTGGGATATATTTCAATCAGTTGCTTTCATTTTTTCTGTGTTATAACTTAAACAGTTGCATCCCTCTGTAATAAATTCCTCAAATGTATCAGAAATAATTTTTTTCTCAGGAATTACATTTTTATGATTGCAACTGTAGGCATCTGCACTTTATCACTTTCAAGATCCAAATTAGGCAGTGCAGTGCAGAAAGTCTATTTAAGCACAATTGTGATTAAAAGAATTTACATCTGTATGTCGTATACTCTTTGAAGGAGATAAAAGTTGCTAGATCATGCTACAGTCATTACATAATGGAACTGTCTATAATCTTATTTGCCACAAAATATAATTTGCTATGTGTCAGATTCATGTTGAAAGTGAACTTAAAGAACTGACTTACTCAAAATCTTTTAAGATAAAAACATTAGCAAACTTCGTATAACGTGTTATCTTGTACAAAGTTTTTTTGGGGTAAAGGTTCAAGTATATCTTATGATGTGTATATATCCTATGTTTTCAAGAGGTAAATACAGAGTTAAATCAATAGTAATAAACATTATTTCTCTGGCTCTATTCCTAACTCTTGTAGGACCTTCTCTTGGCCTTTCCTTGGCTTCTACTTGCATAGTGTCCCCATCTATTTCTGGAAGTCCCTTGGGGATGGTTTCATATACTCAATAATATTCATTGGGTCTAATTTAAGAATATCTGCCAACTCTTATTGGTCAGCATAAGCTAGATTTTGCTATGATAAGCCAAATCCCATATTTCTGAGGCTTAATAAAAGTTCATTTTGTGCTTATGCTACATGTCCATTGTAAGTTAGCAGGATGTCTCTACTTAGTACCAGCACCCAGAAACCCGGCTTCATATCTGTATTTACTTCCAGTATTGTAACAGGGAAAGAGAACATGATGAATCACGCAAAGTCTCCTAAAATGTCCACCCAGGTGTGATATATGTCAGTTTCACTCATATTGCTTTTGTTAAAGCAAGTAATGTGGTCATTGTGGATACTGGATGTATGATCCTATCCTGTGCTCAGGAGAATGGGAATATTGTGAAAATCTCCAGTAACTATTATCTTCCAAATTGCATTCTTCTTAGAGGTTCCTTTTTTGGTGGGCAGCTGACTTATTGACAATTATTTGTTGGCAAGAAGCCTATGAGGCAATCTGGCATACGAGCTTTGCCTTTGGGAGAAGATGGTGAATAGGTTCTATCACCATCCTCTTTTTGGGGAATTGACTACATACTGAGAGTTAAGCAGTTAGTATCTGGGGTTAAACAGTTTCATCATGTACAAAACTAAAGAAAGGAGTAGAGACAGGGAGGAGAGTTCTAGGGGAGCAGTTTTCAAATTCAGATCCACAAACTCCTGCTATTGAGGGACAGTGAAAATACCTATTTACCAGTGTTTTAATGTATTCTTCCAGTTTCTAAACCACATTCTAGTCTCAGAATTATACTCTAGCCTCTGTGGGGCCTGTTTCCAGTTCCCTTGAGCATTGGGCATATAGGCCAGATACTTTTCTTCCTTATGTGATCTGATTCCCTGGCTTCCTACCTCCTCATCTGAAAGTTCTGATAAGTTCAAAAGAAGTGTCTGCAAGTTCAAAAGAAGTTCCATTAGTAGCAGCAATCCAGGGTTCCTATAATTTTCCTCGTTACCTGTGTTAGGATGGACATTTTCCTGCAAAGTCTCTCCTTTGTTTTTCTTCTCATCTCTAAAATTTGGAGTCTCTGAGGTATGAGTCACTTTTGCTTCCAAAACTGTCTGCTGTGTTTTCCCATTTCATTTAGCTTTGTCTTGTTGATGATTCACTGTCAGTGATGCCCATTGTGAGTCTGGGAATGATGTGCCAAGGTAGCCATGTCCCAATTCCTCCAAAGCTGCCAGTTCTCAAGGTGGCAGAATGGCACTGGGCTCCTACAGGAGAGGGGAGAATGCCTCCCTTCCCAAGTATGCTGTCACATGGGCCCCAGTGAAGCAATTTTTGTGACCTAAAGCCACACAAAATTCGTTATGAAAAAACTCAGCTTCTTCTCCAATCTCTCCCCTCTCCTTGTTAGTGTAAATCCCAATCCAAGTGCCTGGATGGTGAATTCTTACTCCTCCAAGTACCATGTTTTTCTTTCTTTCCTGGCTTCTATGCAGAACCCCTCTGTCACACCCTACTATCAACAGAATTTCTTTCTCCTCTCCTTCAGCCAAGAGAAAGAAAAGAAAAAAAAAGCAATTAGATGTTTAGATATCCAAAGGGTTCTTTTCTTACTATTCTATAGACAGATCTGATTGATTTCTATGTAGCTGGGAGAAGACATGCTTTGGCTTCTTAGCCTCCTAGAATGTAATTTCCTTTGATTCTTTCAGAAAAGAATTCAAGTTCCATTTGTTTGTGGTGGTTTTCTGTCATTTCAGTACGTTATTTTGAATGAGTGTGATGCTGTTTGCTTAGGTTTCCTTGGTTTTATCACCAAGTTTCTTTTTGGTAGCTTTGCTGATTATTCTATCAATAGAATTTATGTCAGAATTAATCTTGAAGATTCCAAGGAAATCTTAAAGACAGGTCTGCATGCATATAGTGTTCTTGTAGATTACTTTATATGCAAATATTGGAGTTTTGACTCTAACTTCAACAAGTTACCTTAGAAGTTCGTTAATGAATGTCTTTTAAACACTTACATGTTCAAGGCTTAGTAAGTATAAAGATGTTATCTCTATGGTATTTCTATAGTTGAGAAAAAGAAAGCCACTTTTTATTTTTATTTTTTTCAATATATGAAGTTTATTGTCAAATTGCTTTTCATACAACACCCAGTGCTCATCCCAAAAGGTGCCCTCCTCAATACCCATCACCCACCCTCCTCTCCCTCCCACCCCCCATCAACCCTCAGTTTGTTCTCAGTTTTTAAGAGTCTCTTATGAAGACTGTTAAAAACTGAGAACAAACTGAGGGTTGATGGAGGGTGGGAGGGAGGGGCGGGTGGGTGATGGGTATTGAGGAGGGCACCTTTTGGGATGAGCACTGGGTGTTGTATGGAAACCAATTTGTCAATAAACTTCATATAAAAAAAAAAAAAAAAAAAAAAAAAAAAAAAAAAAAAAAAAAAAAAAAAAAGAGTCTCTTATGATTTGGCTCTCTTCCACTCTCACCTCTTTTTTTTTTCCTTCCCCTCCCCCATGGGTTTCTGTTAAGTTTCTCAGGATCCACATAAGAGTGAAAACATATGGTATCTGTCTTTCTCTGTATGGCTTATTTCACTTAGCATCACACTCTCCAGTTCCATCCATGTTGCTACAAAGGGCCATATTTCATTCTTTCTCATTGCCATATAGTACTTCATTGTGTATATAAACCACAATTTCTTTATCCATTCATCAGTTGATGGACATTTAGGCTCTTTCCATAATTTGGCTATTGTTGAGAGTGCTGCTATAAACATTGGGGTACAAGTGCCCCTATGCATCAGTACTCCTGTATCCCTTGGGTAAATTCCTAGCAGTGCTATTGCTAGGTCATAGGGTAGATCTATTTTTAATTTTCTGAGGAACCTCCACACTGTTTTCCAGAGTAGGAAGCCACTCTTTAAATTAAAATAAGGATGGGGCACCTGGGTGGCTCAGTCAGTTAAGTGTCTGACTTTGGCTTGAGTCAGCCCCACATCAGGCTGTGGGTTTGAGCCCTGCATTGGGCTTTGTGCTGACAGCTCAGAGCTTGGAGCCTGCTTTGGATTCTGTGTCTCCCTCTCTTTCTGCACCTCCCCAACTCATGCTCTCTCTCTCTAAAATAAATAAACATTAAAAAATTTTAAATTAAAATAAGGATAAGAAAAACTAATAGCTAATTGATTAAAATAGCATGAGGAATTGTGGATGGCTGAATATATAAGGATTGCTCCCACCACCAGAATTTGGTAGCTCTGAGATTAGCTGTGAGCAGATGTCAGTCTCAGCATATTTTCACCTCTACTCACTTGCTTCCTAGACCTTTTATTCTGTCAGGCTCTGATTTTCTTTCCACTCACTCTAGTGTTGCTGCCATGTTGTTCTTGTTTCTCTGACCACCCCAGTCCATTCCACTTCTGTTGTTACTTTATCTTTTAATCACAGCTCTTTTCCTCTGCACATTCAGACTGATCTCACAGGTATCCACTTCTAACTTAGTTGTGGAATAAGGTCTTTTTCTTATAAATGGGTTCCATAGGCAGCCAGGTGATATAGACTGATAAGCCCACATCCATCTGCCTTTTTAGTGGAAAATGCTAGATTGATGGGAGAAATTCTGGTTCAGCTGGTTGAAGGGATAGGAGTCCATATCTCCCCAGATGTCATCATTTTCACTGCTTTAAGTGTGATTCTACCCTTCACAGACATTCCTGGACTATTTCAGAACACCCAGCATCTATAGCTTGACAACTCTATGCAAACTTTTTCTGTACAGGTCCAGAGAGTGAATAGTTCAGCTTTGACAGTCATAGGGTCTCTATTGCAATTAATTTACCATTGTAATTTGAAAGCAGCCATAGACAATACGTAAACAAATGGATGTTTATAATAAAATATGGCTGTGTTCCAATAAAACTTTATTTACAAAATAGGCAAGTGACTAGATTTTGCCCTGGATGCCTAATTTGCAGGCCCCTGCTCTACACTGACAATTTTCTCATGGAGATAATCTATATTTACTGATTAAAGAAGGGTAAGAAATGGGCAGTATCCCATACACAGTTGGGAGTTCCTGTGACATAAATTATGATGGAGTGATCTGTGGCCAAGCCCTGTGAGAGATACAAGAGCCTCACTTGGGAGAAGAGTGCTAACTAGGCAGTTGAGAAAATTCCTATTTGTATTGACATCCTGTTAGTCCAGTGGTTTTCAATCCTGGCTGCACATTAAAATTATCTGGGGAGGGGCGCCTGGGTGGCGCAGTCGGTTAAGCGTCCGACTTCAGCCAGGTCACCATCTCGCGGTCCGTGAGTTCGAGCCCCGCGTCGGGCTCTGGGCTGATGGCTCAGAGCCTGGAGCCTGTTTCCGATTCTGTGTCTCCCTCTCTCTCTGCCCCTCCCCTGTTCATGCTCTGTCTCTCTCTGTCCCAAAAATAAATAAACGTTGAAAAAAAAATAAAAAAAAATTATCTGGGGAGCTTTAAAAAATCCTGATGTCCAGGCCACACAGGAAACCAATGAAATCAGAATCTTTGGGAGTAGGACCAAGAAGTAATTTTAAAAGCTGCCAGGTAATTACAATGTGAGAAATGCTATGCTGGCCTTTATATCAGCCAGTAGTGAACCTGATTCTGCCTCTTGGCCCAAGGCTTGCTCTAGTATAGGGCTCATTCCCTGTCTTTTTAATGGATTTTGGTGGTGCTCATCTGGGATAAATTTATAAGGAATTCCTGAGGGTAACCTCCTTATCAACTCTCTGTAATGTGCTCAGTTAGCTCTCCTAGGTCCCAGTAGGACTGTTAGCAGCGGCTCTAGGAAAACTACTGTTACTGAGAGGCCTTGGATCCATGTTCTGTAGCTCTCCCTTACTCAGCAGTCCACTACTAGATAGCATTATGGATCCATGTATGGATTAGGTTATGGTGGACTCTAAGTTTTTTGACTACCCATGGCATCTTGCTTTTGGTGGACCCCATTTGGGGTGGAATTGCTGTGAGGAAAGAGATTCATAATGCACAAGTCTGAAATTGTGGTGTGGTGTCCTATCACATGTACGTTTATAATCATCTGCACCAGGGCTTTTCAACTTTCAGCTATATGAAGGCGTTGTGTAAGGAACTTACAAACATCCTGCTACCCAGGCCACAGCTAAGGCTGATTAAATCAGAATCTTGAGTAGGACCCTGTTAACAGTATTTTTAAAAAGCTTCCCTTGGGGCGCTTGGGTTGCTCAGTCGGTTAAGCGTCTGACTCCTGCTCAGGTCATGATCTCACGGTTTGGGTTTGAGCCCCACGTAGGGCTCTGTGCTAAGAGCTCAGAGCCTAGAGCCTGCTTTGGATTCTGTGTCTCTCTCTCTCTCTGCCCCTTCCCCCATGCGTGCTCTGTCTCTCTCTCTCTCTCTCTCAAAAATAAACATTAAAAAAAAGTGTTTTTATAAAGCCTCCCAGGTGATTGTATTATACAGCCACTGGAGTAAGACCTTGCTGCCTCCGAAGTGTTGTCCATGGACTTATAGCATCATGCTCACTTAGGAACTCCTGAAAAATGAAGTCCCTTATGCCCTACCCTGGACCCCCTGAATCAGAATCTATGGTGTAATAAGATCCCAGTTGATTTGTATCACATTCAAGTTTGAGAAGGTGGTGGTGGAGACTGTAAATTTTAACTTTTAAATTGCAACATTGTGTAGGCAGAGTTGGAAACCACTACCTTACATCCTTATGCTGGGGCATCCTTATATACATCCTTATATACATCCTTATGCTGGGGCAGAGTGGTGAGGTCACCAGGAATTTCTGAACTCTGATTGTTGTTCTGTTCTGAAGGGGCTGCCCAGGGGTGATTTTCCTGTTGTGAGAGACCTGAACATTTTTTTTTTTTTTTGGAGGAGGATCTGCCCCTCCCACACCCTGACTAAGCCTGTGGTCAGTCTATGTCAAGGGATTCTATGATACCCAGAAATGGCTTTGGGGCACTAGAAACCATGACCTGAGAAATGAGATTTTCAAGAGCTAGGGATTCTCTTTAGGATGTTTGGAACCAGGACACAGTTTTTTATAATCTAGAAATAATTTTTACCTTTGGAAAAGTTATTTAACCTTGATGTAGCTGGAAATTTGGATATATATAGTATGTACAGTACAATGCTGTATAAACTAAGGCTTAACAAATGTGGTTTGTGATTTTTCAGATGAGTTTTTTCTTTTAACATTTTTTAAAGTTTATTTATTTATAATCTCTATACCCAATGTGGGGTTTAAACTCACGACCCTGAAATCAAAGAGTCCCATACTCCTCTGACTAAGCCAGCCAGATGCCCCTGCGTTTTTTCTTTTAGGAAACAGTTTGCATTCTCAACCCATGATAAAGCAAGATACTGTCGTTTAGACACATTTTCCAACATTCTCCACCTGTATTTTTAACATTTCTGAAATTATGATATATCTTATAACGAATATGAGCATTTAATGTAGTTTTCCTTTTTGATGATTTTAGGGCACAGTCCCTTTTGGTAAGTACTCAATTTCTTCAGATATAGTGATCAGAAATAGGTGGTTGGATGGGAGTGTTGCTTATGTGATCCTATGGGAGTGGGAGATGGACCTTTGTACATGTAGTGGCTATTGCTGCAGAATGGCTGGTCTGGGATGCTTTCTGGACTGGTGACCAGTCCCACTGGTGACCAGACACCCAGTGGTGACTGGGTGTCTCTGTATTTCCTATGTAGTCCATAGCTGATAGAATTTGTGGCCTGTACTTTTTCATCTTGGTTAGAGTCCATAGTTCTCTCAGGATGCTTGGCCCCTGATAGTGCTTCAGACCCTTAAATCCCAGATACATCCTCTGTCAAGTGTTTGGCATTATCTGTCTACTTCTCAGCCTATGCTGTAGGATCACCTTGTTTCTCACCATGGTGGGCTCAGGGCAGGCCCACCAGTCTTTAGCACAGCCACATTTTGATGTCCTTTATGGTATCTAGGATGGTATGGGTCTTATCCATGTCTCACGGCAATCAGGACTGACTTTAGGAAAGCTAAGCTTCCCTTCCTCCTACTTATAATAACACTGTGATGCCAAGATGTCACTGTGGCAACTCCAAAGTTTGTGCAGAGCAGCTTATGAAGCTGTTTTCTTCCAGAGTTCCAAAGATAAATGGAACCAAGGCTCTCTGTTTTCAGTATTTCCCCTCAATCATGCTAATGCAGCTCCCCAGTCTGAGTGAACCTCAGACAGGGGAAAGAAGGACATGTATCTTACCTGTCTTTCTTATCTGTCAGCCTCTTCTTCCACTAGTCTCTTGGGGTAGGTGAGGGGAGCTTCCTTACTTTTTTCTTTATCTGACCAGATTTGCTTCGTAAAACTCTATGATCTAGTCTATTAGATCTAGCCTTTGCTAAAGAGGAGCCAAAATAATGTAGAAAATTATTTTCTTTTTCATTAATGCCTTCCACAACTATTTTTTTCTTAAAATCTCAAGAGAATCAGCTTTGCAATCAAACCTGATTAATGGTATTTTTGTTCATATATATATGTATATGTATATATATGTAAATATATACGTATATACACACACATATATGTGTATATATATGTTATATACATATATATGTTATATACGTATACGTACATATATATGTGTATATATATAAATTTTTTAAATTTAAATTTTGGTTAGTTTATATACAGTGCAATATTTGCTTCAGTGGTAGAAATCAGTGATTCATCACTTACATACAAGATCCAATGCTCATCACAAGTGCCCTTCTTAATGCCCATCACCCATCTAACCCATTTCCCATCACCTCTCTTCATCAACACTTAGTTTGTTCTCTGTCATTAAGAGTCTCTTATGGTTTATCTCCCTCTCTTCTCTTTCCCCCCTGCTTACCATATATTCATCTGTTTTGTTTTTTAAATTTCACCTATGAGTGATATCATACAGTATTTTTCTTTCTCTGATTGATTTATTTTGCTTAGCCTAATAAATTATAGCTCCATTCACGTTGTTTGGCAGGATTTCATTCTTTTTGATGGCTGAGTAATATTCCATTGTATATATGTACACGTATATGTATATATTCATGTGTGTGTATGTCTATATATCTACGTATCTATTTACCTCACCTCTTCTATATCCATTCATCAGTCGATGGACATTGGGCTTTCTTCATAGTTTGGCTATTGTTGATAATGCTGGTATAAAAATTGGGTGCATGTGCCCCTTTGAATCTTTACTTTTGTATCCTTTGGGTAAATACCTAGTAGTGCAAATGCTGGATCATAGGGTAGTTCTAATTTTAACTTTTTGAGGAGCCTCCATACTATTTTCCAGAGTGGCTGCACCAGTTTGCATTGCTACCAACAGTACAACAGGGTTCCCCTTTCTCTGCATCCTTGCCGTCTGTTGTTTCTTGTGTTGTTAATTTTAGCAATTCTGACTGGTATGAAGTGGTATCTCATCGTGGTTTTAACTTATGTGTCCCTGATGATGAGTGATGTTGAGTGTCTTTTCATGAGCCATCTGGATGTCTTCCTTGGAAAAATGTCCATTCATGTCTTCTGCCCAGTTGTTAACTGGACTATTTGTTATTTGGGTGTTGAGTTTGATAAGTTCTTTATAGATTTTGGAGATTAACCTTTTCTGAAATATGTTGTTTGCAAATATCTTCTCCCATTCTGTAGGCTGCCTTTGATTGTTTCCTTTGCTTCAGAAGCTTTTTAACTTGGTGAAATCCCAAAAGTTTATTTTTGCTTTTGCTTCCCTTGCCTCTGGCAATGTGTGTAGTAAGAATTTGCTATGTCCGAGGTCAAAGAGGTTGCTGCCTGTGTTCTCTAGGATTTTTGATGGTTTCCTGCTGCACATCATTTAGGTCTTAAATGCATTTTTTAAAAATGTCTATTTACTTTTTTTTGAGAGAAAGAGAGAGAGAGAGAGAGAGAGAGAGAGAGAGAGAGAGGCATGAGCAGGGGAGGGGCAGAGATGGAGACACAGAATCCGAAGCAGGCTCCAGGCTCTGGACTGTCAGCACAGAGCCTGACGCAGGGCTTGAACTCACGGACCATGAGATCATGACCTGAGCTGAAGTCAGATGCTTAACTGACTGAGCCACCCAGGTGCCCCTGGTCTTAAATGCATTTTGAATTTATTTTTATATATGGTGGAAGAAATAAGTTCAATTTCATTCTTCTGCATGTTGCCAGCCAGTTTTCCCAACACCGTTTGTGGAAGAGACTCTTTTTTTCCATTGCGTATTCTTTCCTGCTTTGTTGAAGGTTATTGACGATTGATTAATGGTATTTTTGTTCTGTCTTACTCTCTGTATTCCTGGAATAATAGGCCACACAGCTCAGCCTTGAATTTGAATGCTCCAATATTGACAAAATATTATCTATACTTACATTCTGAAAAGAAGCAATAGATGGTATTTGTTGTAATTAATAGTGTTTTAGAATTAAGGAACTATGGTAATATCCTAATGTTATTAAGATGAGACTTTGGGGCATCAAGATCAAGTGATGGCCAATAAGATTCAAAATTCATGAATAATATTTAAGTTTTACAAAAAATGAGGCAATAATAGGTTTATTGATATAATGTTAATGCTGACAAATAAGGTGAAAAAAACCTAAGCAATTTTATTTTATTTTATTATTTTTAAGTTGAAGTATAATTGACATATAACATTATTATTTCAGGTGTACAACATAATGAACCAATTTGTATATATTGTGAAATAATCACCACAATAAGTCTAATTAGCATCCATTACCATATATATAAGTTACAGATTTTATTCTTTTGGATGAGAAATTTTTTTTGGCATCATAGTGATTTTTATTCTGAAAATGAACATTCTCATTAAATTCACATTCTATATAAAAGAGATGAACAGTACAAATGGAGCCGCTGCCAAGGCTATGACTGAAGACCAATATCTAGCCCTCAAGTTGTGGGGACCTACTGACACTTTCTTTACAAAGAAGAAAAAAATAATGAAGGATTGCTTTAGTGAACATAAACTGCATGCTCACCATTCTACTTGAGCAAATTTGTGAAATAATCTTTTAACATAACAGGTAGTTTTTTTTTTTCTGCATTACTTTTTTTGAAAATTTTTATTTATTTATTTATTTTTAAATTTACGCCCAAGTTAGTATACAGTGCAATAATCATTTCAGGAGTAGATTCCAGTGATTCATCCCCGATGTATAACACCCGGTGCTCATTCCAGCACGTGTCTTCCTTAATGCCCCTTAGCCATTTAGCCCATCCCCCCTACCCACAACCCCTCCAGGAACCCTCTGTTTGTTCTCTATATTTAAAGTCTCTTATGTTTTGTCCCCTTCCCTGTTTTTATATTATTTTTGCTTCCCTTCCCTTATGTTCATCTGTTTGTAGCTTAAATTACTCATGTGTGTGAAGTCATATGATACTTGTTCTTCTCTGACTAATTTCACTTAGTATAAAATACCCCCTAGTTCCATCCATGTAGTTGCAATTGGCAAAATTTCATTCTTTTTTTTTAACTTTTTTTTAACGTTTATTCATTTTTTGATAGAGATAGAGCGTGAGTGGGGGAGGGGCAGAGAGAGAGGGAGACACGGAATCTGAAGCAGGCTTCAGGCTCTGAACTGACAGCACAGAGCCCGACATGGGGCTCGAACTCACGGACTGTGAGATCATGACTTGAGCTGAAGTTGGACGCTCAACCAACTGAGCCACCCAGGCACCCCTCATTCTTTTTTTATTGCCGAGTAATACTCCATTGTGTGTGTGTGTACACACACACACACACACACACACACACACCACATCTTCTTTATCCATCCATTCGTTGATGGACATTTGGGCTCTTCCATATTTTGGCTATTGTTGATAGCACTACTATAAACATTGGGATGCATGTGCCCCTTTGAAACAGCACACCTGTATCCCTTAGATGAATACCTAGTAGTGCAATTGCTGGGTTGGAGGGTAGTTCTATTTTTAATTTTTTGAGGAACCTCCATACTGTTTTCCAGAGTGGATGCACCAGTTTGCATTCCCACCAATAATGCAAAAGAGATCCATCCTCTTTCTCCACATCCTCGCCAACGTCTGTTGTTGCCTGAGTTGTTAATGTTAGCCATTCTGACAGGTGTGAGGTGGTATCTCATGGTGGTTTTGATTTGTATTTCTCTGATGATGAGTGATATTTAGCATTTTTTTATGTGTTGGTGACCAGCTACCCAGTCTCTGTGCTCAGAACTCTGTGCTCTTGCCAACTAGCAATCACGCACCCCTCCTTTTTCTTCGACTTCCATCTACTTCCTGCTTCTACACTGTCCCTGACAAAGCCCTCAGCCTACCAGGCAGCACCTAACTCTCGAGTTTTATCTCAGATGGAGCTATGTTTCCAAACTCCTCACTTCTGAGGATCCTGTGGCTTTGACCCATTCCAACCTTCTAGGGGAGGGTCTCCTGGAGCAATGAGTGGATGCTGGCCTGCCCCCAGGAACATTTGTGCAATTCTGCTGCTGCAGATGCCCAGAGACTGTGGCTGGGTGCTAGTCTGCCCCAGAAAAAGTTCTTGGGCTCGTGTAGCAGCAGCATTTCAGGGATTATGGTAAATCACAACACACATCTGTTACAGGCTTTACCCCTAACGTCCTTGTTCCAACAGTAGCAAACATAGCTGTTCTCCAGGGTTCGCTGGGAACTTTGCCTGTGGGGAGGCCTCACAGCCTCTACCAAAAATGTCCTCTTAACAGGGAACTCCCTCCCTGTGTGGCCTGAGGACCCTTCAGACCTTGCTGTCTGCTCCTGGGTATTTGCCCTTCCCACCAGAGCTCCACCAGGTATTGAACTGTGGAGTTGCAGACTCTGCGCTCCCCTGTTTATTGAGTCTTAATGGTATTTAAACCCTGTCCTTTCTCCTTTCTCCCTTTCTTGTTGAGTCCCTTATGGGTGTTTCCAATCTTTCTCTTTCTCTCCAGCTGCTTTCAGGGGGAGTGCTTTTCCTGTATTTTTCCCCCTGTCTCCATCCTCTCTGCAAGCAGAAACAGCTTCCTACCCTATGCAGGTTCTCTCTCCCTCAGTTCACCTCTCTGCACCACATACCTGCTGAGTTCTGTGGTTCAAGTTGTGTAGATTGTTCTGTTAATCCTCAGATCAGTTTTCTAGGTGTGCAAGATGGTTTGGTGTTGATCTAGCTGCATTTCAGGGAAGAGAGAGGCAAAAAAACCTTCCATGCTGCTCCACCATCTTGGCCTCTTCTCCTCTGTGATGAGGACTTGTAAGATCTACTCTCTCAGCAACCTTCTTTCTTTTATTTTTAAACGTTTATTAGTTATTGAGAGACAGAGAGACAGAGCATGAGTGGGGGAGGGGCAGAGAGAGAGAGGGAGACAAAGAATCTGAAGCAGGTTCCAGACTCTGAGCTGTCAGCATAGAGCCCAACAGGGAGCTCAAACTCAGCAGCCTTGAGAGCATGACCTGAGATAAAGTTGGACGCTTAATCAACTGAGCCACCCGAGCACCCCTCAGCAACTTTCAAATACGCAGTACAGTATTATTAACTATAGTCAACATGCTGTACATGTTGCGCTTATTTATTTTATAACTGAAAGTTTGTACCTTTTGACCCCTTTTACCCATTTCACCTAACCTCTGCCTCCCTGCCTCTGACAACCACCAGTGTATTCTCTGTATCTGTGAACTGTTTTTGTTTTTTTGTTTTTGTTTAGTTTTTAGATTCCACATGTGAGATCATATGGTATTTGTCTTTGTCTGACTTATTTCTCTTACAATATTACCCTCTGGTTCCGTCCATATTGTTACAAATGTCAAAATTTTATTTTTTATGGCTGAATAATATTCCACTGTATATGTATACCACATTTTCTTTATCCATTCATTGGTCATTGGGCACTTAGGTTGTTTCCATATCTTGGCTGTTGTAAGTACTGCTGCAGTGAACATGGGATGCATGTATTTTTCTGAGTTAGTGTTTTCATTTTCTTCTAACAAATACCCAGAAGCTGAATTGCTGAGTCATATAGTTGTTGTGTTTTTAATTTTTTGAGGAACCTCCATATTGTTTTCCCTAGTGGCTGCATCATTCATATTTCCACCAACATTGCGCAGAAATTCCCTTTTTTCACGTCCTCACCAAAGCTTACTATTTCCTATCTTTTTGATAATGATGATTCTAACATGTGTGAGGTGATACCTCATTGTGGTTTTGATTTGCATTACTCTGATAATTAGTGACATTGAGCACCTTTTCATGTAGCTCTTGGTTATCTGTATGTCTTTTTTTGGGAAAGTATATGTTTAGGTCCTCTGCCCATTTTTAATTGAGTTGTTTTTTTGCTGTTGAGCTGTAGGAGTTCTTTATTTATTTTGGATATTAACCCCTTATTAGATATATGATTTGCAAATATTTTCTTCCATTTAGTAGGTTGTCTTTTCATTTTGTTGATGGCTTCCTTTGCTGTGCATAATCAATTTTAAAATGAACATCAACATTTAAATCACTTATGGTCTCTAGTCAAACCACATTTGCATTGCTTTAGAATTTTGACCATCGAGCTCTACAAATCAAATCACTATGGTCTTTCCTATTGTTTGTTGTCTCTTATTCAGACATGATTAGCAGGTATATTTCCCCTGGATATTTTCAATAAGAAGTTTTGTGTTTGAAGAGAAAAGCAGTAAGTCTCATGGTCTAGGGAAGATGGGGAAGGAAGAATCTGACAACAGATAGTGGGAGTAAAATGTAGTAAAGTTTTATAAGAATGTGTTGGCAAAACATATGGCATAATTTATTCAACTTTGTTGTTGATAGGGTTATAAATGTTTATTAAACAAAGCTGAGACACAGAATTAGGGGTCATAACCATACCCCATCATCAATCACTCCTAGAGGTGGAATGATGGACTGGGTGGACCATGTGAACACAACTTAACTGCTACATGTAAAGAAAACCCATTCTTTATTTTAGGGCCAGGTTGGTCTTGATTGGATTGTTCAACTTATTTTATTTCCTTCAAGCAGTTAGTGGTTATTGATGGAAAATAATTGTCCTTTTTTTTTTTTTTTTTTTTGCTTAGCACCTCTTTGAATCACTATTTCACTATAAACTACTGATTATTGATTCATCAGAAAGATTAATGCTTGCTTTATCTATAAATAACAACATGAATATAATTTCCCCTTAGTTCGCTCAATTCAGTATTTTGATGGTTTTTCACCACATTTTTGGAAACATTTATTTGGAGAATGATTAAGATTACATTTTACCAAAGCCTAAATTTGTGTCTGAATTATTGCTCTGTGTAAAACAAGTATCTTTTAATTAATTAATTAATTAATTAGAGAGAGAGAAAGAGAGAGAGAAAGAAAAAGCAGGGGAGAGGGGTAGAGGGAGAGTGAGAGGAGAATTCCAAGCAGGTTTCATACTTGTGGAGCCTGACCCGGGGCTTTATCTCACAACATGAGATCATGACTTGAACCAAAATCAAGAGTTAGAGGCCTAACTGACTGAGCCACCCAGGTGCCTCAACTAGTATCTTTTCTAAATAATAGTCACATTCAAAATGGCAAAAGCTACATATCCTACGATTAATAGGTTAATGGTTGGGTTGCTTAAAGATACTACCTATAAAGGTTGGGGTGCCTAGAGCTCAGTCATGAGCTTTGTTTTTGGGAAATATCATCCAGTCTCATGATTTCAAAAAAATACTGTTCTCAAACATCTTTGAAATTTTAGTAAGACCAGTAAACCATTGATATATGAATAATTACAATGAGAATGTAAGCTATAAGAAACATATTTCCAGCTCTTATCTTTCTCAACTCCTGAATTGTATACTAGTCTCTAACTTAGAAACTCTAATAGGCAATCTTAACATGCCTAAAGTTCAACTCTTGATCTTCTTCCTTCTTATGTCTCCTTAAGTAAATATTACCTCCATATACCCAACTGATTAGGCCATATACCATAGAGTCATTCTTGTTTCTTTAATAACCCATATTCAATCTATCAGCAAACCTTGTTGACTCACCAGAACTACCAGAATTCTTCCACTTCTCAACAACTCCACCAATGTTCCCTGGAACAAGCCAATGTGGTTTCTTGGGCTACTGCAACAGTCTAACTTTTTCTGTCTTCCATTTCTCACCCCTCTTCCTTTATCCCTGTCTAATCTACCCAGTCTATTCTCTTGAGTAGCCAGAATGCGTCCTTTTAAATTTTAGGTCAGATCTTGTTCCTTTCCTGTTCTAAAACCTTCAGTAGCTCCTGATCACAAGAATAGAATTTCTAGTGTTGATGGTTATCTACAAGGCCTGTACAACTTGGTGCCTCAATGCCAGCCTGACTTCATCTCTTATGTTCTCACCTCACTCTACTGTAGGTACTCTGGCCTTCCTGCTGCTCCTGGAACAAACTAATCAAGCTTCTGTTTTGGAACCTTTGTACTTGCTGTTTCCTCTGTTTGGAATATTTTCCTCCAAATATTCAAACGTCTTACTCCCCTACTTCCTTGGAGTCCTTTTTACCTGATCAGAGAGACCTCCTAAGATACCACATCTAACCAGCCCTTCCTCATCACATATCTATTCTCTTCCCCTCTTTACTTTTTTCATAGCACATATAAATACTCAGTATTATGTTACACAGTTATGTATATATTTGTTTATTCTCTGTCTCTTCTCAGTAGGAGGAGGGTCACTGACATGTCCTTCGGTGAAGTGCAGGTGCACCAATATTTTTTGAATAAATGAAATGTGGGGTCTAGATTTGTTTTTTTGTGTGTTTTTTTTGTTTTTGTTTGTTTTTGGGTGTCAAGTAGCTAAGTAAAAACTGGAAGAAACTAACATTTGATATTAGTGTCAGCGTGTGGTCTTTTCCTGGTTGTGTTTAAGTTCATATTTTTTCCAGGAATAAGTGTACTTTCTGGATTAGAACATTTAGCTACAGCTGTTTGTATTTGACATGTAAATCTCTTTGCTTTGTTATGCCATCTGCATGGCCCAGAAGGCTGGTAGAATTGGAGAGGGATCTATCTACATGTGTTTTGTTATCATCCCTCAATAGCTCCAAGTAATAGCTTGGCTAGCAGTGTTGTTAATCTAACAAGCAAATAGAACTCTAAATTATATTTTAAAAGATGATGGTTGTTTTATACTTTCTGTGTCATTAGTGGTGAGGATTGTTATAGGCTGAATTGTATCCCTCTCAAATTCAAATGGTGAAGTCCTAGTCTTTAGCACCACAGATTGTGACTGTATTTGGAGATAGGGCCTTTAAAGTGGTAATTAAGTTAAAATGAGGTCTTTAGGGTGGGCCCTAATCCAGTATGACTGGTGTCCTGATAATAGGAGATTAGGATGTGCAGAGAGAGAGATACCAGGGGTGCATGCACACAGAAAAAAACCATGTCACAGTGAGAATGTAGTTATTTGCAAGCCAATGAGAGAGGCCTTAGAAGAAACTGACCCTGTTGACACTTTGATCTTGGACTTCCAGTCTCCAGAACTGTGAGAAAATAAGTTTTTGTTGTTTAAGTCACCCACTCTAGAGTAGGTCTATAGGCAGACATGGCAAACTAATATAAGGGTTAAAAAGTGAAAATCAGTAATAAAAATAATGTGCCTGCTTTTTTTACTTATAGTTTGAAAATGAATGATGTAAGCTGTCTTTTTTTTTCTTTTTGGCTACAAAAAGACAAGACTGAATATAAATATATACTTGATTCTAGATCACTCTGAACTGATCAGACTTCAGATAAACTATAGGAATGGAGACTTGCCTTTCTATGATAGTAGACTTGGGAAATGACAGAATATCCTTCATTAAGGAATTCCTTTTGATGAAAACTAAGTTGTATCACTGATATTAAAATTTAATTTTGGCTTAGCTACCAGCTGTCTTTATAACTGAAGAAATCACTCAAAATTATGGCTCTTCTCTAAAATCTAGAGTTTCATTCATCTTTTCATTAAGTAAATCATCACTTATTATTTTCAGTGTGCTAGCTCTGGGTTTTCAGGATGAATCAAACATGGTCCCTGCCCTTATCGAGTTCATGGTAAAGCTAGGGAGATGGTAATAACAGCTAATTACAAAATGCTGTAATGAGTGGTGTGAGAGGTACATACAAGGGGCTGTGTGGGGAGGGTGATATTCCAGGTTGAGGATGCCAAACATTTCTTTTTCTGGGCCTAATAAGTAGTTTGTGGCAAACTCCACAAGTAGAAAATGAGAGTGAACATTTAGTCAGAAATGAGATCATAAATTACCTCATAAGCCATACTTTAGACTTTATCCAAACCATGCTTTGGACTCTTATCTTATGGGCAGTCAGGAACCATTGGAGAGTTTTAAGCTGGTACAAGTATTTCAGATTTGCGTTGCAGAGAGATGGCACTATGGAAGTGTGGAATGGGTATGGAGATGTGATGAGGGCCAGAATTGATGGATATACTTCTTGTAATGATAGAGTAGAAGACAGGATAGCAGAAGATAGAGTAGAAATTGAGGCCATGTTTCTGTTTCACAGAGGATAGCTTGGAGGGAATATTAGGGTAGGGCAGTAATCCAGTAATATTAGGGTAGAGCAGCTATGAGAAGCAGTGGTCCTGGGTTGAAGAGGATGTGCCAGAAACTAAAGCTTTTTTTTAAAATTTTTTTTTTTTCAACGTTTATTTATTTTTGGGACAGAGAGAGACAGAGCATGAACGGGGGAGGGGCAGAGAGAGAGGGAGACACAGAATCAGAAACAGGCTCCAGGCTCTGAGCCATCAGCCCAGAGCCCGACGCGGGGCTCGAACTCACGGACCGCGAGATCGTGACCTGGCTGAAGTCGGACGCTTAACCGACTGCGCCACCCAGGCGCCCCGAAACTAAAGCTTTTAAAGAGACAGTTTAAAGTACCTAGAGAGGAGGTAAGAGGGAGGGAATATCCCAGATGGCCTCTGGATTTCTGCCTCAGTTTAGAAGTACTAGTCACTGAGGTAAGAAATACAGATGGAGGAGGACTTGTTTTTACCCCACAGTACCTTTGTACCTGGTTCCCTTTACTTGGCTTTCTTACCCGCCATCTGTCCTGGTAGAAAACTGTCTGTTCTTAAAGGCTCATCTTGGAAGCCCTACTTAATCCTTGTGAATGTTTGCAATCTCTTCAGCACTCTCTTTTTTGTTTGTAAGCCTAAGCAGTTACATTCTGCCCGTTATATTGCATCTAGTTGTGTATCTCTCATTACCATACTGGAGCTTACTCATCTTTATTTTCTAAATGTCTGGGGTATTGTTTTGAACATAATATGTGCTCAATAAGTGTTTATTGGCTGAGATGATCTAAAAGAAGATTGTAGTTGGTTTAGGGGTAATGTTAAATGCCAGTTGAGTGGTATACATTTGCTGGATTTCCAATACTTCAGTCCTCCACAGTGCTTTTGTTAACATGGTGAAGGTTGTTTTTGGTAAGAAATAAAGAACAATTGAAATTACCAGTAACTTGAAGAAGGGATCCTCTCCTTCCCAAGAGTAGATGATATCTTTTTCGTTAAAAGATCACTGGTTTTACTATAGACAATTGTATACAACAATTTTATATTTTTAACCTTTACTTTCTTTCAGAACTCTGTTTGAAATTTTTAGCTAATTAACATGGTTTAAGTGTCTTCTATTTTATTTCACACATTAAAATTAACTCAAGGAAGCAAAAGTAGCCCTTGAAGCTATTGGAAGAAGGTTAAAATTCAAAGTGTTTTAGCTAACAAACAAGAAAAGAGATGGCTGTTAACATGGCCTTTTTATACTACAATGATAGTAGAATTAAAAAAATAGATTAGGAAAGAACATGGTTATAGAATATAAATGTATTAAAGCAAGTGGGCATTTAGAGAAGATTTTCTACAAAGCTCGGATCTGAAGTACTAAAGCCATTGTTGCACTAATGCAACACATCAAAGTAAATTAAACCTCACCATATTCTGCAATGCTCCTATTATGCACTAGTGTTGCTCTATATATAATGACAGTTGATGGCTTGGTTCACTAAGCATCTCAATGTAATTTTCAGTATCTTTGGAGCACCCAGAGAAACATACCAGAATTAGGAAAGATTAGAAAACCCTTTTTTTGGTACTATAAATTTTAGTATATAGGTATTACAAAACATTAAATATATACCTGGTGAGCTCATTCCCACATGTATGTATGAAGGTGTGTCTGTAACCTAGCTCAGATTTACATACTGAAGAAAAGCAAGTGAACCCAAGCTCTCAGAGAGCTTGGAGAGCCAAAGCTTTTTTGTTTGAGAGGGACCACCTAAGGTCACAGAAAGGAAGAATGGGGAGAGTTGTACACTAGTGACAAAAAGAAAGGTTAATAAGACATAAGCTAGGATTTACATTACAATCATCTTTGCTGTAAGTTCCAACTAAAGTTTTTGTGTTGCCTATAAAAATATAACTGATTTTGACTGAAAAAGAAAATGGGGAAACAGGAATTATTTTATAGAATAACCTGAAAACTAATTTTTACTGATACTCCTTCAAGAGATGGGAGACTTTTTCAAATAACAAATGCACTCGCAACTTTTAGTGAGAGTCATCTGTCATCCTGAGTCACAGTTACTGAAGGAAGTTGGTTAGATCCTGTAAGATAAGTTAGTTTAAAAAAAAAAAGATTTCGTTTTCTTTATCCACCCCCCCCCCCCAGGATTACCAAGCCATCTTTACTCTCTGAAATAAAGTGAATCATTGAAAGTGTCACTTGACTTTAATTTAATCAGTGTTAAATAACTATATTGGGGTATTTCAGAAGAAGACATAGGTATAAATGATTGGTAAATGTGGATAGCTTGCAGGTTGCAATTGCATTTATTTTGATGGAAGCACAATGTTCTTATACAATGTTCTTTTCACAGTTCTTTGGCATTTATTATAAGGAACAAAGCATTTCTGGAATGCTCATTTTAATTTCAAAGCTCAGGCTATTCTATGGAAAACATTTGGCGCAGGGAGGATCTGAACAATAATAGAGGAATGTTCAGTGGGAAGCGTTGTGAATTGTGGCACTTAAAATACATTCTGAAGGAACATTTAGACAATGATACTTATTCTTCATTTTACACAAAGATTTAAACTAGGTGCTATAATTTGTCTTAATCTGGACAAATATCTTTTAATTCTTGATGTATAAATTAGGCTGACAGTAGTGAGATATTTGTGTTTTGGAGTATGTGAAAATCCATGTAATAATTCAGGCATATTATCATCTTTATCATCTATGCATGATAAAGACATGTGGCCCTATTTGGCTGCTTGCAAAGCATATAGGAGGTGCTTTGTTAACTGACTTCATCACATTTAGCACACGGGACCCCCTTAGAGCAAGATGAGGGTAGCCCCAAGAGAACACCTCTGACTAGGATCCCATAACAGATTTTCTATATCCATGTGGGGAATGGACTAGAAAATGTACATTAAATATCAACCAATATTTGAGTCATGTTATGCATTTTACAAGACATTTTACATATTTAACCTTCACACAGTCTTATAGGTAACATGATCTCATTTTCCAAGAGAGGAAATAAAGGCACTGCACTCTGGGATGTAGACATGAGAATAAAGCAAATTAGAATATAGCAATAGGTCTATTGGATGGAGGAGAATTGAAAGGGCAGACAAAAATTATTTTCATCTACGTATTTCCCCCATAGCTTGTAAGTTCTTTCTCAGTTCCTAGCTAAAAAACTGTGTCCAGACATAATAAATAAACAAATATGTCATGCTCCATAAGCAATAAACAAGCCAAACCTTTAGGGGCTGCAGAACAGGAAGGTTATGTATAGTCTGTTCTCAAAGATGTGGTGCATGATTGTTATAAGCCTTGACTATTTGATGATATGCAGGATTCTAGTTTTCCATAGGAATTTCAGGTCTTCTAATTTATTTTACTTATTTAAAATTTTTTTTATGTTTATTTATTTTTGAGAGCAAGAGAGACAGAGCACGAGTGGGGGAGGGGCAGAGAGAGAGGGAGACAGAATCTTAAGCAGGCCTCAGACTCTGAGCTGTCAGCACAGAGCCCAACATGGGGCTCAAACCCCTGTACCATGAGATCATGACCTGAGCTGAAGTCCTATGCTTAACCGACTGAGCCACCCAGATACCCCCAGGTCCTCTATTTTAAATACTGAAAAGACGTGTTTTTTTTCCTTCATCTACAATGGGGATCTTCCAGCTTTGATTATAAAAATGTTAAATAAATTTATTATTGGTATCCAAGGCTTAATTAAGAAATGGGTATTTTTTACAATGTAATTTTGTATGAGGTTTTGCTTCCAAATACAGTTGCTTAATTTCTATCTCTAACCACAATGAGACACCACCTCACACCTGTCAGAATGGCTAAAATTAACAACTCAGGAAACAACAGATGTTGGCGAGGATGCGGAGGAAGGGGAACACTTTTGCATTGTTGGTGGGAATGCAAATTGGTATAGCCACTCTGGAAAATAGTATGGAGGTTCCTCAAAAAATTAAAAATAGAACTACCCTACAACCCAGCAATTGCACTGTTAGGTATTTATCCAAAAGGATACAAAAATGCTGATTCAAAGGGACACATGCACGGCAATGTTTATAGCAGCGTTATCACCAATAGCCATATTATGGAAAGAGCGTAAATATCCATCAACTAATGAATGGATAAATAAGATGTGGTATATATATATGTATAGAATGGAATATTACTTGGTGACCAAAAAGAATGAAATCTTGCCATTTGCAACAATGTGAGTGGGACTAGAGTGTATTATGCCAAGTGAAATAAGTCAGAGAAAGACAAATATATGATTTCACTCACTGTGAAATTTAGAAACAAAACAGATGAACATAGGGGAAGGGAAGGAAAAATAAAATAAGATAAAAACAGAGGTGGAGAGGGAGGCAAAACATAAGAGCTTCTTAAATACAGAGAACACACTGAGGGTTACTGGAAGGGAGGTGGTTGGGGGGAAGGGGCAAATGGGCGATGGGCATTAAGGAGGGCACTTGTTGGGATGAGCACTGGGTGTTATATGTAAGTGATGAATCACTAAATTCTACTCCTAAAACCAATACTACACTGTATGTTAACTAACTTGAATTTAATTAAACTTTTTTTAAAAAAAAGCCCTTCTTTTCAATGACCCCATTCTTTAAGCCATTTATATAACAAATATTTATTGAGCACTTACTTTGTTTATTGTTCTGGGTGCTGGAGAAAAGACACATTTTTTGCTTTCATGGAATTTACTTTTTAGTATTAGAAGCATGAAATTAACATATAAACAAAAAAAGTCAGGCCCTGTAAGTGTTTTGAGGAAATATAAAGTGGGATGAAGGGATAGAGTGAGAGAGGGTGGGGATGGGGTAGTCAAGAAAGACCTCTTGATAGGTGACTTTGGGTAAGACCTGTTTGAGAGGCCTACTGAATTAGGGGAGACTGTATGGGACAGGTAAGAGAGGTTACAAAGGGCCAATATGTAATTATTTGAATTTGGTCCCCCTGAGATAACCAGTGTTTTATATTTCAGAGTGGTTCTGTGCCCTCTCAACATTAATAATGTCTATTCTCAGCCTAAATAGACTAATGCTTTACTGACTTAATTATGATTATTTTGCCTCTTTCTTAATATAGATTGCTGGCTACAAAGTGATATAAATAATTATTATATATGAATATTTATACATACATATATAATATATATATTGCATTGTTTCCATAGTAAAACTTGGTAAGTTTCAATCTCTGTGGCTCTTCCTTCTTCCTGCCCTTTCTCTCTCCCTTCCTACCTCCTTCCTTCGTTCCTTTTTATCTTTAGGTGAAAATTCCATAGTGGCTGATAATATTGGTCTTGGTTCATTGACTTGACTTATGAGGGTGTACCAATAGTACTGGGAATAAATCGTGTTACTATGAAATACTTCCTTTTGTTTTGGGCTGTGATGTCCCAGGACTGTGTTTTCACAGTTTGTCTAATGAGTGGCTTGTGTTTTTCCAATTTTAGGTTACTACACTTGTAAATTGTCCCCAGAATCCTTCTAACAGGAAAAAAGGACGTTCAAAAAGAGCCAGAGTCCTTCTAGCTTCTGTGGAGGAAGCGACTTGGAATTTATTAGACAAGGGAGAGAAGATTGCCCAGGAAGCCACAGTTTTAAAGGAAGAGCTTACTACTGTACTTGAGGAAGTTCGCAAAGAAAGTGAGTACTCTAGTCCTGGTCAGGAGCAAACTGTATATCCTTAGGGTGTTAGTTACGGAATTAGATTTGTGAGCATTTTGTTTTGTTGACTTGAGTTTATTAGTCTATCTGTAGAGCTCTGAGGAGCTGGCTGTGGGAAGCTGAGTGGCTTATTAGTCAGCTCTAAGACTCAGAGTACTACTTACTTCTGGTTCTTCCCTTGAATTGTTGAGTCCCTGCAGGCAAGTTCTTCCCCTCACATGCCATAGTTTATCCATAGTAAGCAAAGAGAAGTGTATCCTTTTTTGTCATAGAATATAACGACATATGACTAATGAAGCTGAAGATGTGTTTGTCCATACATAAATTAATTATAAAGTTCCTTGTTAATAGTTAGAGGTATTAAGTTACAGACCTGACTACTCAGAAGTACATTTTTTATTTTTTCATTTTCTAGAGGTTTAGATTTTCTAAACTTAAAAAGAAATGCTTTGCATAAACTATGCATAACTCATGTTGCTGCTAGATGAATATTATAAAATGAAAGTGTACATGTCACGTTTTGATGTATTTACTTACATATGATAATACAACAATTTCATAATGAATGTAAGTCTCATTTGCAGACTCTTTTTAAAAGAACTGCCTTATTTATATATCAGCTTGCTGCAAGAAACTATCTTGAGAGGATAAGAAAACTTAAATATTCATGTTCAGTTTTATAAAAGAGACTTGGGGTGTTCATATATTTCCCTTTCCAACATAACTTTATGAAAATCAGAAAATGTTAGTTAATTAAATAATTAAAATGAATATACTAGCTATAATAAACCTTAGGTCAAATACAGGAGATTTATTTTTTATTTGTTATATACTTTATATATGACTTATATTTTACAGAGTCTCTTCAGAAAATATGAAGAAAATATAATGCCAAAGATAATTTCAAATGAATTCATCACTCCTCCCTACCCCCTACCACTTTAGACCCTATCTTGTCTTGTCTGCTCTGGTACCATTATCCACATAGTCACCAAGTCAGTTTAGACTCTTTGTTCTCATTTCACTCTCTCTTCCAATTAGTCTCTAAGTTCGACAAATTCTTTCTCCTTTTGTCTCTCAGATCTTTCCCTCTTTTTCATTACTGATGTTGCCTCCTGAATTCAGGATTATTGCATTAGCCTTACTGTATACTAAAGCCAAATACATCTTTTAAAAAGGAAAATACAGTTATTTTACTTCCCTGCTTAATTTAAATCCTTTTTAAGCTTTTGAAGGACTAGGGGTATTATCTTTCTGGATAAGGTTCAGGCTTATAAATCTAGCTCACTCAGCATTGCATTATTTGGCTTCTATCATTCTCTCCCTTTTCATTTCCTGATTCTGGCCCCCTCTCCAGCTTCCAAATAAGAATTTGAAGTATTTTGAATGGTCCATGTTGCCTTATGCCTCTGTACCTCTGTTATCAGCTATTACCTTCACTTGGATTACGCCTCTTGTTCAGCCAATTCTCACTTATTGCACCAAACTCAACCCAGGTCTTTTCTAGGAAGTGTGTACTGACCTTGTGATGCTCATTTAGATATCCCTCTTCTGTGTCCCCACAGACTCTGAGCATCTGCCTTTAATAGGATTTACTACCCCAATACACCAAACATTGATTTACTTGTTCAATAAATCTAGACTTTTAATTCGTGAAGGTGGCAAATACCAGGTCTTATGTGATGAGAAGTACCTGACACATAACAACCACCTGATGTTTGTTAAATAGATAAAACAATTGAAGCATCATTTTGTCATTTTGTATTATAAAATTTTATAATGATTTTATCTTTGTTTTTATGACAAATTATCTCTCATGGTTATGGTTTTTTTTAAAGTTTATTTATTTTGAGAGAAAGAAGGAGAGTATGTGCGTGTACACAAGCAAGCAGGAGAAGGGCAGAGAGAGAGGAAGAGAGAGAGAATCCCAAGCAGGCTCCGTGCAGAGCCCAGTGCTGGGCTCGATCTCTCGACTGCAAGAGTCAGATGCCTAACTGACTGAGCCGTCCAGGTGTCCCTCATAGATATGGTTTCTTTCCTGAGTGCCTTCGTAAGGAATATGAACGCTATTCTGGTATTGTTTTTCTCAGATAATGAGATCTATTTGACAACATAGTTTTTGTAAACCACCTCATAATACTATGTAAGACACTGGTCATTCTCAGCAGGAAAAAATAAAAGCATTAATTGGCATGAAATGGCATATATATTTTTTAAAAAAGTAAGTTACCAGTTTTTGACTCAAAAAGCAAATTATTTTAAAGAGAAGGTCTCAAAGAGAAAGTATGTGTGGCTTCTAGGATTATGCAGTATATCCTTCCCTGTGTTCTATTATAATGTGTGAAATCATATTATCATGTGATAGATGTGGCATATGCTGTGTACACAACAAATGCATTTGGTTAAAGATCACCAAGCGCTTTATACTCTGATTTTTTTTTGACAAACTGCCAAATTGAACTACTGCCATTTGAGTGTGGGAGGAAAGCAGTGAAATGGCAAATGGTTCTGGAATTTGGGGAATGGCCAATGCTTATCCTATGGATTGCAGAGATAGTAACAGTGAGAGCACTGTTCCGAAAAATTTGGAAGGAATTTTAGCTCACTGGTGAAGTTGAAGTATCAGGAGAATGAATTCTGATTCAAGCGCCTCTTTGATACTAGAAACATTTTAGTTTCCTGTTTTTTTTTTTTTTAAAGGGCTTCGTCCGGTGGCATAATGTAAAGGACTAATGAAGAGCAAATATTGTTTAAATATTTGAGAAAGTGAAAAAATATTAGATGTAGGGGGTATTTTTATTTATGTATTTATTGACTTATTTTCAAAAAGAATTTTGAGACTAATCTAGAAAATTTCTTCTATTAAAGACAGTGTAATTTATGTAGCATTACAACAGAATTCTGTTTTATTCTGTTTAACTGACTTTAGTGGCTTTAGTTAGAGATGTGAAGTGATAAATAATGTAGACATTTGATTACCTAACGAACTGGCCTGTGGAAGATGAGACCTGGATAGTAGTAGGGGAGGATGGTGAAAGGAAATGTCATATGTGAGTAGAACTGTAGAGATCCAGCAAAGGTGGCCCACATAGTGATTATTTTTTACTCATAATCTTACAGTTTGGCCCTATACTTACATCCATACAATGGCCAAGTATTAAACCCAGTATTTTTTAAAAACAGTTTTAGAATATCACATAACAATTAGCTAGGAATTATCTAAAAATTGTTCATAATGTTTGGATTACACATGTTTTGCCTATAGCATATATGCTACCTTCATATAGCTTCTACTTCTAAGTCACACATTTGGTTACATTTAAAGTTTTTTAAATGTTGAGAATAAGATCAGTACAGAAAAGTGCATACATTATCATGAACAATTCAATACAGTTTCACAATATAAACACACTAATGTAATCTCTACCCAGATCAAGAAATAGAAACTCACCAGAATCCTGAATCACCCCTTGTGCCTATTAGTTACCACTTCTTCACCTCAAAGGTAAACATTATCCTGGTTATTACATAGGTTAGTTTTTTGCTTCTTTTTGAACTTTACATAAGTGGGATCATATAGTATGTTATCTTTTGAGTCTGGCTTCTTTTTGTTCAATGTTATGTTTGTGAGATCTCATCATATAGTAGTCCATTCATTTCATTGATGAATAGATTATAGTTTATCCATGTTACATAGATAGACAACTGAATTTTTTCAGTTTTTGGCCTTAATGAACATTGTTGCTATGTACATATTTGTGTATTACTTTTGGTGCATTAATATAGATATTCCTGCTGGGTTATACTTAAGATGAAATTGCTGGGTCATAAGGTGTATACTCAGCTTTAATAGATTTTATCAGTTTTCCAAAGTGGATTTTCTAATTGGCACTCTTATCAGTAATGTAAGGATTCCAGTTGCTCTACATTCTTATTAACTTGGTGTTAGCAAGTGTCAGTGTTTTTGATTCAAGTATATGTAGTGGTTTTTCATTGTAGTTTTAATTTGTATTTCTCTGATGAGCATTGTGTGCTCTAGATATGAGACTTTTGTTAGTTGTGGATGTTAAAAACATCTTATTGCTTTCAATATATCAGCATTTTTGATACTCAGAAGTAATTTTGATAAATTCCAATTAATTATTTTATACCTTTATGGATAGAATTTTTTCTGTTCTGTTAAAAAATTTTGTCTACTGCAAGTCAAGAAGATATTCTCATATGTAGTACAGGCTTTATTGTTTTACCATTATAAATGATGTGAGCTAGGAGTCATGATTCATTTTTTTTTCATATGGGAATTCAATTGATCGAGTATTATATGGATGCCTATGGAAGTTTGTTTCAGTATAGTTATTGAAAAAAATTACTCTTTCCCAATTGAATTATTTTTGCACCTTTGTTGAAAATCAGTTGACCATATCTGTGTGAATCTATTTAGGAACTCTGTCCTGTTTCATTGATTTGTGTATCTATCCTTACACCAATAACACATCGTCTTGATTACTGTACCTCAGAGTAAGTATTAAAAATTATCTTGATTTTGTAATTCTAGTGAAAATATAAAGAGACATTCAACTTCATTAGTGATCAGATATGCAAATGAGGTATATTTTATGCAATTCAATTGGCAGAAATTAAAAGTTTTTTTAAAAAGACTTTGAAGTAACAGAATTTTTTATTGCTTGGTGGAGTGTAAATTGATACAACCACTTTGAAAAACAGTTTAGACATGTCACTTTTGTTAAATGCCAAAGTTCTCTCTATCTCTCTCTTTCTCTCTCTCTCAATATATATATATTGATTTGGTGTTGTTGGTGTATAGAAATGCAATTGACTTTTTTAGATTGGTACTTGTTCAGGTATTATCTCTGAAATGAAACATTAAGATCATTATTTTTAAATAGTTTCTTAAAATGTTTTTGTAAATTTATTTTTGAGACAGAGAGAGACAGCATGAGCAGGGGAGGGGCAGAGAGAGAGAGAGGCAGACACAGAATCTGAAGCAGGCTCCAGGCTCTGAGCTGACACCTCGGCACAGAGCCCAACACGGGGTTCGAACTCACAGACTGTGAGATCATGGCCTGAGCTGAAGTCGGACACTTAACTGACTGAGCCACCCAGGTGGCCCAAGATCGTTATTTTTTTAATTATTATTATTTTTTAATATACGAAATTTATTGTCAAATTGGTTTACATACAATACCCAGTGCTCATCGCAAAAGATGCCCTCTTCAATGTCCATCACCTACCCTACCCTCCCTCCCACCCGCCATCAACCCTCAGTTTGTTCTCAGTTTTTAAGAGTCTCTTATGCTTTGGCTCTCTCCCACTCTAACCTCTTTTTTTTTTCCTTCCCCTCCCCCATGGATTTCTGTTAAGTTTCTCAGGATCCACATAAGAGTGAAACCATGTGGTATCTGTCTTTCTCTGTATGGCTTATTTCACTTAGCATCACACTTTCCAGTTCCATCCATGTTGCTACAAAGGGCCATATTTCATTCTTTCTCATTGCCACGTAGTACTCCATTGTGTATATAAACCACAATTTCTTTATCCATTCATCAGTTGATGGACATTTAGACTTTTCCACAATTTGGCTATTGGTGAGAGTGCTGCTATAAACATTGGGGTACAAGTGCCCCTATGCATCAGTACTCCTGTATCCCTTGGGTAAATTCCTAGCAGTGCTACTGCTGGGTCATAGGGTAGGTCTATTTTTAATTTTCTGAGGAACCTCCACACTGCTTTCCAGAGCGGCTGCACCAGTTTGCATTCTCACCAACAGTGCAAGAGGGTTCCCATTTCTCCACATCCTCTCCAGCATCTATAGTCTCCTGATTTGTTCATTTTGGCCACTCTGACTGGCATGAGGTGATATCTGAGTGTGGTTTTGATTTGTATTTCCCTGATGAGGAGCGACGTTCAGCATCTTTTCATGTGCCTGTTGGCCATCTGGATGTCTTCTTTAGAGAAGTGTCTCTTCATGTTTTCTGCCCATTTCTTCACTGGATTATTTGTTTTTCAGGTGTGGAGTTTGGTGAGCTCTTTATAGATTTTGGATACTAGCCCTTTGTCTGATATGTCATTTGCAAATACCTTTTCCCATTCCGTTGGTTGCCTTTTAGTTTTGTTGGTTGTTTCCTTTGCAGTGCAGAAGCTTTTTATCTTCATGAGGTCCCAATAGTTCATTTTTGCTTTTAATTCCCTTGCCTTTGGGGATGTGTCAAGTAAGAAATTGCTGCAGCTGAGGTCAGAGAGGTCTTTTCCTGCTTTCTCCTCTAGGGTTTTGATGGTTTCCTGTCTCACATTCAGGTCCTTTATCCATTTTGAGTTTATTTTTGTGAATGGTGTAAGAAAGTGGTCTAGTTTCAACCTTCTGCATGTTGCTGTCCAGTTCTCCCAGCACCATTTGTTAAAGAGACTGTCTTTTTTCCATTTGATATTCTTTCCTGCTTTGTCAAAGATGAGTTGGCCATACGTTTGTGGGTCTAGTTCTGGGGTTTCTATTCTATTCTATTCCATTGGTCTATGTGTCTGTTTTTGTGCCAATACCATGCTGTCTTGATGATTAGAGCTTTGTAGTAGAGGCTAAAGTCTGAGATTGTGATGCTTCCTGCTTTGGTCTTCTTCTTCAAAACTACTTTGGCTATTCAGGGCCTTTTGTGGTTCCATATGAATTTTAGGATTGCTTGTTCTAGTTTCGAGAAGAATGCTGGTGCAATTTTGATTGGGATTGCATTGAATGTGTAGATAGCTTTGGGTAGTATTGACATTTTGACAATATTTATTCTTCCAACCCATGAGCACGGAATATTTTTCCATTTCTTTGTATCTTCTTCAATTTCCTTCATAAGCTTTCTATAGTTTTCAGCATACAGATCTTGTACATCTTTGGTTAGATTTATTCCTGGGTATTTTATGCTTTTTGGTGCAATTGTGAATGGGATCAGTTTCTTTATTTATCTTTCTGTTGCTTCATTATTAGTGTATAAGAATGCAACTGATTTCTGTACATTGATTTTGTATCCTGCAACTTTGCTGAATTCATGTATCAGTTCTAGCAGACTTTTGGTGGAGTCTGTCGGATTTTCCATGTATAGTATCATGTCATCTGCAAAAAGGGAAAGCTTGACTTCATCTTTGCCAATTTTGATGCCTTTGATTTCCTTTTGTTGTCTGATTGCTGATGCTAGCACTTCCAACACTATATTAAACAATAGCGGTGAGAGTGGACATCCCTGTCGTGTTCCTGATCTCAGGGGGAAAGCTCTCAGTTTTTCCGCATTGAGGATGATATTAGCTGGGGGCTTTTCATAAATGGCTTTTATGATGTTGAAGTATGTTCCTTCTATCCCGACTTTCTCAAGGGTTTTTATTAAGAAAGGGTGCTGAATTTTGTCAAATGCTTTTTCTGCATCGATTGACAGGATCATATGGTTCTTCTCTTTTTTTTTGTTAATGTGATGTATCACGTTGATTGATTTGTGAATGTTGAACCAGCCCTGCATCCCAGGAATGAATCCCACTTGATCATGGTGAACAATTCTTTTTATAAGCTGTTGAATTCGATTTGCTAGTATCTTATTGAGAATTTTTGCATCCATATTCATCAGGGATATTGGCCTGTAGTTCTCTTTTTTTACTGGGTCTCTGTCTGGTTTAGGAATCAAAGTAATGCAGGCTTCATAGAATGAGTCTGGAAGTTTTCCTTCCCTTTCTATTTTTTGGAATAGCTTGAGAAAGATAGGTATTATCTCTGCTTTAAATGTCTGGTAGAATTCCCCAGGGAAGCCATCTGGTCCTGGACTCTTATTTGTTGGGAGATTTTTGATAACTGATTCAAAAACTTCGCTGGTTATGGGTCTGTTCAAGCTTTCTATTTCCCCCGATTGAGTTTTGGAAGTGTGTGGGTGTTTAGGAATTTGTCCATTTCTTCCAGGTTGTCCAGTTTGTTGGCATATAGTTTTTCATAGTATTCCTTGATAATTGCTTGTATTTCTGAGGGATTGGTTGTAATAATTCCATTTTCATTCATGATTTTATCTATTTGGGTCATCTCCCTTTTCTTTTTGAGAAGCCTGGCTGGAGGTTTATCAGTTTTGTTTATTTTTTCAAAAAACCAACTCTTGGTTTCATTGATCTGCTCTACAGTTTTTTTAGATTCTATATTGTTTATTTCTGCTCTTCTCTTTATTATTTCTCTTCTTCTGCTGGCTTTGGGGTGTCTTTGCTGTTCTGCATCTATTTCCTTTAGGTGTGCTGTTAGATTTTGTATTTGGGATTTTTCTTGTTTCTTGAGATAGGCCTGGGATTGCAATGTATTTTCCTCTTAGGACTGCCTTTGTTGCATCCCAAAGCGTTTGGATTGTTGTATTTTCATTTTCAATTGTTTCCATATATTTTTTAATTTCTTCTCTAATTGCCTGGTTGACCCATTCATTCTTTAGTAGGGTGTTCTTTATCCTCCATGCTTTTGGAGGTTTTCCAGACTTTTTCCTGTGGTTGATTTCAAGCTTCATAGCATTGTGGTCCGAAAGTATGCATGCTATGACCAAGATCGTTATTTTTAAAAGAAGGAAACATTTGACACATGGAAACACACATGGCCTGTTTCATTGGGATCCCTTATGATAGTAAGACTATGGTACTGTATTTGGCTTATATGGGAAACTAATTTTACAAAAGTAATGATACAGTATGCAACATTTGCTGTTCATACATGAAATAGCAAAAAACAGGAATTATAATGGGTGTGTGTGTGTGTGTGTGTGTATATATTGGTATATATATATATATATATTTTCTTTCTATTCATAAACATTTCAGTTTGCTGTTTGGAAAAGAAGATAACTAATTATTTGGGTTTAGGAAATGTCTTAAATATTTGTCAGTTAAATTTAAAGTTGTAAAGGAAACTTGAAATTTATTTTAAATGTAACTTAGTGGTATTGTGAAATCCCTACAGAGGGCAGGCTTCTCAGTTGTCCTGGCTTTAGCCTTGCCTTCAGCTGGTAAAAAAAAAATCAGGTAGAATTGTATATTTGAATTACAACTGGAAAAAAAAGACAATCTTTTGTGTTTTCATCAATGCTTTGATTAATAAAAAGGAATAGGACAAAAATCATGTGGAATATTAACTAAATCTGGTTCAGAGTTTGTTGTAATCTCAAATAAAATATGGGCATGGGGCAGCTGGGTGGCTCAGTTGGTTGAGCGTCTGACTCTTGATTTCAGCTCAGATCATGGTCCCAGTGGATCGTGGGATTGAGCCCCATGTTGGACTCTGTGCTGAGAATGGAGCCTGCTTAAGATTCTTTCTCTCTCTCACTTTACCCCTGACCCTGTTTGCACTCTTTTCGCTCTCTCTAAAGAAATATGGGCTTACTATGAGAGAGAAGGGTTGTAGAAAGAAAGTGAATAATCAGTATTTCATTGAGGAATCATTAAGAGGGAGAAGAGATGATTACAAAAGAAACCATATTTAGGCTTTTTAGACTCTTATGCCCTTTTTCTGTTCATTTGTAAACATTTGTTAAGTGTCTGGTATTTTACCTATTTTGGTTAAATATTTGGAATCTGTATTTGGTTTTATTTTGGGCCCTGGGACTATAGAGATATATAAGATGTGCCCTAGGTATTAACAGCCTACTGGGGTAAATAGAACATAAACAGTTCTATTTATGTAATAAATAGATTTATGTAATAATAAATTATGTAATAATGTAACAAACATTATTACAATAAACAGTTGTAATAATGTCTGATAAATGCTATTGTAATAATATGTCTCAGAGGCTGTGGAAACACATATGAAGGAGCAATAAAATAGTGTTTCTAAACTTCCATTTTCCTTTATTTTACCATTAAGTAGGGAAAGAGGAGTCTCTCCCATATGAGTACAGGTGAATATGTATATAATTTATAGGAAGATGTGCTATATGTGTGGCCTGTCTTTTCTCACAGAGTTGCATTTATTTATGTTTTATTTAAAAAATTTAAATATTTATTGAAGCTATTGAAACCTTTGTATAGGTCGGGCTCTGTTCTAAGTGCTAGGCTCTCAGAAGTGAACTATATAGACAAGGCTTTCCCTTTTAGTGGGAGGACAGGTAGTAAACAAGTAAACAGACTTAATTCTTAAAGGATATGAGATTCTTTTTCCTTTGAAAATTTAAACATAATGGTTTTCTCCTGAAAACACTGCTTTATCTTAATACTTATACATTTTTAGATTCCTGCTTGAAATATTGTTGACCTTGAACAATGCAGGAATTAGGAATGCTGACCCCCATGCAGTCAAAAACCTATGTATAACTTTGACTCCCCCAGCACTTAACTACTAATAGCTTACTGTTGACCAGAAGCCTTACTGATAACATAAACAGTTGATTGACACATATTTTATATGTTATATGTATCATATAGTATATTCTTACAATAATGTAAACTAGAGAAAGGAAAGTGTTATTAAGAATATTGTAAGGAAGGGAAAATACCTTAAAGTACTCTACTGTATTTATAAAAAAGCCACATATAAGTGGACACATGCAGCTCAAACCTTCGTTGTTCAAAGGCCAATTGTAAAATAAATAAAAATGTATATGTATAAAGGGATAATTAATTTGAGATTTCAACAGTGTTCAGAGAAAGATTAAAGTTCAACATTTTTGTATACTGCTCAGACAGGCTAAGATGCCTACACAGGTGTAGCATAGCACTAATCTATATACTTTGGTATGAATTATCTGGAATGTACAGTTTAACACCAATAGCCTTGGCAGTTATTACTACCAGAGCCAGCAACTGGAAATATGTACTGTAGGCTTCATGTTGATATATGTCAAGTGGAAAAGGGCTTGCAAATTTGTTGGAATCCTGCCTCTGCTAAAATACTTTCACATCTATTTTTAATTGTAGGCCTCCACCAAGGCTACTATGAGCCAATTGGAGGCCTAGGAAGATTAATGAGGAGATTTTTGAATGCATTAGAGCCCTCTAACTATAGCTTTCCTTCCCAAATATGGTGCTATGGCATTTTATACTAAAAGAAATGCTATGCTATCTAGCCTGCTAATGCAGGAGCCTCCCAACTGTATGTTTGTAAAATTTAGGCCAGCAGCAGCTGATAACTTGCCCCAGTTTGCATGGCTCATGAGTATTTCTAGCAGGATAGGTGATATGGCTAGTGGCTAGGGAGGGACTGTCCCCTCCCTGGTGAGAAGTAAATGTTTGTATTGAAAAATGCACATGTTTGTTATGTGCATAATATATGTATTCAGGCATTTAAAAATTTTATCCCTATTTGTACATTTCTGTAGTTTTTCATTTTAATGATTTGCAACACCCTAGGTTTATAGACTTTTTCCCAGTAGGAATTAGAAATCAAGACTTAGTATCATCCATATTAGTCAGAGAAAACGATTACTTCTAGAAACGATTATTCCTAGAAAATGGTATCCTGGAAGTGTAATTAATCTTTCTATCAGTATACTTGGGTACTTACTTAAACAACAAATGCCATTATAGAATTTCCAATATTGAACCTTTAAAATGTTACCTGTTGCCTCCCTGATTATTCACTGCATTTTTATTTTTGTAGAGGGGAAAAAAACGTGTCCTACAGAAAATAGAGATTTAAAAAATTTGCTGGTGTCATTTTGGGTCATCTGTGTTGAAAGATCTTATCTTTTGAAGCTCAGCTGTATTGAAACTTTATTTATAAAAGAAAATAGCAGTTCATTTTTAGCTAACTGTCCCTAAGGAACAGGTCAGCTTTATCTACTGTGCTCAACAACATTGCAGTTAGGACTTAGATAAAATGTTTGGTATTTACCACCAATTACTCACAGCCTATATATGGTTTCAAAGGCAACAGCTGTTGCCTCATTATTTCCATCTATTGCTATGTTGATGTTGTGTATATTTAACTGTTATTATATCTCAAGAGTGTTCTTAGATAAGCATAAAGTCACAAATACAATAATCTTTCTACCAAATACATTGTGTTTGAGGAGATGCAGTTCATTCTTCATTTGAAAGGGGATGATGAACTCTTGTTCTAACACATTTTAACATGCATGCATGGTGTCTTGTAGCTGGCAGAATGTTTATGGAAACACTTCCATTGAAGACTGATGAGCTAATTAGCTACATTGCTTGTAAACTACTAATTGCTGGAACACACTCAACATGGCATCCCTTAGTGTTCACTTGAAATATCTGCAGCAGGCTTTTCTTATAGTGCATTTGATATTCTCAGCAAACTCCATCTTGAAGTGTTGTGTGGGCATTTACGAAGTACTTGATGTGTGTATGCAGCCATCTCATTTTCAGTCACCTGATAAGTTGGACCTATGACCTATAGACAGGCTGATTTGAGAAAAGAATTACAATGTCCATTTTGAAACCAAGAGGTATTCTGTAAGCCACATACCATTTACTCTGATGTATACTTCAGAGGTAGGAGTAAAGATTTAATGCATATTAACAGATTGATTTGTAAATGAGGAGACCTAAAGCTAAAATATGAACTGAAATCTCAGCTGGTAGAGAGTCTGAAATCAAAGGTGCGATTCATAGATTAGCCATGGCTTTGTTTTCTTTCATGACTGGAGAGATGGCACTACTCTGTAATCATTTAATAAATGTGTGCAAAGGTAACAAAATAGGTGATCTGAAGTTTATCCTTATAGATGGTAAGTCTGAACATTTTTATTTTGTGGAATATTTTAGTGTTAAAGAGTGAATTAAGCTGTTGGCAATTTCTCAGTGTCAGAAACAACAATTTTTAGAATTTCTGTCCTTGACTCTTTCTTCTTGTCTCCTTTTTCAGTTTCAAAGGAAGTGGTATTCTTTTTCGCTCTGTAAAAATTTCTAATCTTTACCTGGATCCTAATATACTTCTTCTCTTCTTTTGAGAGACATTTCTTCTATAATTATCTTTTCTTTTTCTAGCATGTTCATTCATATGCCTTTTCACTGGTTCTTTCATCACACATATTAGCTTGTTCATGCTTGACGATTCGCAAATATTCAATAAAAATTCCATTTCCTGATGGACCTAGGGGGTGTTATGCTAAGTGAAAAAAGTCACTGAGAAACACAAATGCTATATGATTTTGTTCATATGTGGAATCTAAAAAAAAAACAACAAATGAGTAAACTAACAAAAAGGAGAATTAGATCTGTGAATATAGAGAACAAACTGATGATTGCCAGAGGGATGGGGGTGGGGGATGAGCAAAATGGGTGAAGGAGAGTGGGAGATACAGACTTCTAGATATGGAATGAATAAGTCATGGGAGGGGTGCCTGGATGGCTCTGTCAATTAAGCATCTGACTTAGGCTCAGGTCATGATCTCACAGTTTGTGGGTTTGAGTCCTGCATTGGGTTGTGCTGACAGCTCCGAGCCTGGAGCCTCCTTCAGATTCTGTGTTTCCCTCTCTCTCTCTGCCCTTCCCCTGTTCACACTCTGTCTCTCTCTCTCTGTCTCTCAAAAATGAATAAACATTAAAAAAATTAAAAATATAAATCACGGGAATAAAAGGCACAGCCTAGGGAATATAGTCAATGGTATTGTAATAACATTGTATGGTGACAGATATGGTAAGCTACATTTGTGGTGTACATTTGTGGTGAGCATAGTGTAACATATGTTGAATCACTATGTTGTACACCTTAGACTAATGTAACATAGTGTATCAGCCATACTCAAAAAAATTCAATTTCCTTTGGCATACTCTTTTTTAAAAAAATTCATTTATTATTTTTGAGAGAGAGAGAGAGTGAGAGAGAGAGAGAGAGAGAGTGTGTGTGTGTGTGTGTGTACTCATGCATGCACGTGAGCGAGGGAGGGACAGAAAGAGAGGGAGATAGAGAATTCCAGGTAGGTTCCCTGCTGTCAGTGCAGAGCCCAACGTGGGCTCAATCCCACAAACCATGAGATCATGACCTGAGCTGAAATAAAGGGTTGGATGCTTAACCGACTGAGCCACCCAGGTGCCCTAGTCCATTCTCTTCTTAAACTTTGAATCCTGTTTCACCTTTTCTGTTCCTCTTCTTTGGTCTATTTGTTGTTTTCCCCTTCATTTTTAGGATGTTGTGCACTGAATTTTCTTACTACGTCTCTACACCCTTCTTCTCTTTCCTCCTTCACTTTCTCTTGTCTCCTATGATTTTTCTTAAGTCTAAGTCTCTGTGCTCTCTTTTTTCCTTTCCTTGGGCATCTTTTTCATTCTCAGGACTTTAATTATAACTACTTTGTTGACAACTTTTAGTTCTCATATTAAAGCTTTATTGCCAAAAGCCCTCTGTTTTTCAGTCATTTTTCTACATTAACACATAGGTAATCATGCCCAATGCACTCCCACAAATAATGGTGTTTCTTGGGAACGTTTGATGCTCAACATACTAGTTAAAATGCTACTTCCTTCTTCCCCAGTGAGAAGTGATATACACTGTAGTCAATACCACTGCTCTCACCACTTAATAGGTAGTTCCACTTAGCTATTTTGGTATTACCTTAAATTTATGTATAAACTGAACTCATCATCTTGCACAAGCCCTATACAAACTTTGGACTCTGACTTGGACTCTCAGCACATTTGAGACAGTTGATTATTTTCTCTTTCTAAAATACTCTGTTTCCTTGAATAATAGAGAACCACACAGTTCTCATTTTCCCTCTTTATCTCTTTGGCTACTTCCTCTCTAGCTCCTTTTTTGGTTCATCTTTTTCTAAATGGTCATAGAATGTTGGAAATTCTCAAAGCTTGATCATTGTATAGAATGCATGGAAAGCAAAATGGGAAATCAATTTGTAATGGTAGATTTGTATAGACCGTGGAGGTCCTTGAATAGCAAGATAAAGATGCTGAAGCACCACAGGAAATTTTTGAGTCAAAACAGTGACAGGACTAGGTCTGTGCTTCAGGAAGATTTATCTGGCATTATTATATAGAAGATAGAGAGGTTACATCTCCACAGTGCCTTTCTAATGATGATAAACAAACAACTGTAATAATATTAGTATTTATGTGTCTTAATGAGATAATGTACGTACAGCGTTGATCACAGTGGTGGGCACAGACATTAATCCTCACCATACCTCTGTGAAGTAGCTACTATTGTTATTTTTATTGTGTAGTTGAGGAGAGTTGAATTTAGAAAGAACATATGACTTGCCTGAGGTCACCCAGTTAGTTGCCAGAGTTGGGACTCCTTTCATGATGCTATATTTAAGAAGTACTTGTTGACTGTTTGGTAATTATATATATCTATTTCTCTTTGTTTTTGCTGTCATTTAATATATGACAGTTAGTTATATGTTAGTCTAATCCCTCCAAGTATCTTTGGAATTGCTTGAGAATAATGCTCTATACAGCCTCAAACTGTGCTCCTTGGAAACTAGTGTTCCTGGAGATGCGAAGAGCTCTTCTGTGAGAAAAAGCAGTTAAATAAACTTCTAGAACTCTAGATTAAAATTTTTAAACAGGGTTCTCTACCAGAGGATTTCTCAGTCAGTGCATTTAAAATGCTAAGTTATATTGCAAATATCCAAGAAGGGAATTGGTTATAATCCATATTGATAGGTTGGATTCCCTAGAAGTAGCACCTAAGATAAGGGTTCTTGTACAAATGATTTAATGAGGGAGTCCTGTGTGAAACCTATGAGGGGTTGATGGAATCAGGATAGGGTGGGGAAGCAGGTGAGCAAAACTGAGCTAAAGCTGTACTGAAGTATGGCAAATACTAGTCCAAAGTGGCTACTGACCACTTGAAATGTAGGTAGTGTGGCTGAGGATCTGAACTGTAAATTTTATTTAATTATAGTTTAAAGCTTAAAGGAACAGATACTTTATCAGTTACTAGAAAACTTTGAAATATGGGTATGAATCTACTTTTTCAACTGTAAATTTGCTGAAATCTAAATATAGATCAAATATTTGTGATGAAAATTTAGCATTTGAATTGAGATTTAAGAGTAAAATACATAATGGATTTCAAAGACAGTATGAAAAAACATAATATCCTAATAATTTGTATACTGATAGCATGTCAAAATGATATATTTTAAATATTTTGGTAAAACAATATAATTAAAAAATTCATTTTACCATTTATTTTTACATTTTTAATGTTTAAACATGTTTCTTACTATTAATACTTGAAAGACTGTACATTCTAAAATATTTTAAGTTGTGTATGTGGCTCACATTAATTTTCTGTTGGACAGTACTGATCTGAAATCTGTCTCTTCCTGATCTTACAGGGAACTCTGGAGAATGAATGTCTCCCTTTGAGGCAAGAGAGCCAACCTTTTGTGTTTCAGCATCAGTTAGTCCCTGATTGGTGGCCATTCTTCTCTTTACCCTCCCTCATGACTTCTAGGCACAATGCAGTTTTGAATATTTGGAAGATTCTTTCATAAACTTGCCCACAAATCTGCTATGTAATTTGTTGGATTTGATTGAAGACCACCATATTGTTAAGTCTTAAAGGATGGAAGTCACCAAACTCCAGTGATTTTCCATTCCCTGGGATATCTCAGAACTCTTAAAAAGTCACTTCAGAAACTTATTAAAAACTGAAAAGAAGATAAAGCATTGACATGTGAAATGAAGAATGTTAGGTTATGGACTAAAGAAATCAGCTGTTAGATAAGGAATTCTAGTGGTAGGTATTTTGTTTTTGTTTTTTTTCTGGCTACTTAATATATTAGCCAAACTAAATACATATTGTACTCTGTATCAAATATTTAGAATCACTTTAAAAAATAAGGTGTGATTTCTGACTTCAAAGAGCTTACAGTAATGAGACTTAATTTTAGGAAAATAAATTAGAATACTTAGAAGAGATCAATAAATTCAAGATGTTCTAGTACTTTAAACATGTAAGTGTTGAGAGCACATAATATGGTAGAAGGGTCAGAATGAAGAGACTTAATAATTGTTTCAGGAGAAGTTGAACTTTGACTCAGATCTATGAAAACTTTAGAGAAAAATATGTATATCATAGAACATCAAATAATGTGGTAGAGTTTATGGTGAAAAACAACAATCTCTCCTCTTCTGCTCCTTGCTACCTTTAGTTCCACACCCCACAGAAAATCTTTATTTCCATTTCCACACCCTGGAGGAAGTCTTTTTGATTTTAGACCTCCTGATTTAACTTTTTTTTTAAATTTTTTTTCAACGTTTATTTATTTTTGGGACAGAGAGAGACAGAGCATGAACGGGGGAGGGTCAGAGAGAGAGGGAGACACAGAATCGGAAACAGGCTCCAGGCTCTGAGCAGTCAGCACAGAGCCCGACGCGGGGCTCAAACTCCCGGACCGCGAGATCGTGACCTGGCTGAAGTTGGACGCTTAACCGACTGCACCACCCAGGCGCCCCCTCCTGATTTAACTTTAAGTTATATGCTTATAATTCTTTTCCTTTACTAGTCAACTTAAGGTATTATCCATTTATTTCCTGTTATGAAATATGGAAATTTTGTTCATCTGTACTAGCTGTTTACCCCTACCCTTTTTTCCTTCCAATGTTTTTTTTTTCTTTTCTTTCAAATTTTTGTTTAAATTCTAGTTAGTTAACATACAGTGTTATGTTTGTTTCAGGATTGGAATTCAGTGATTTATCACTTATATACAGCACCCAGTGCTAATCATAAGTGCCTTCCTTAATACCCATCTCCTTCCATCAACCCTCGGTTTATTCTGTATTTATGAGTTTCTTATAGTTTGTTTCCCTCTCTTTTGTTTTTTTCCTCCTCCCATATATTCATCGGTTTTGTTTCTTAAATTCCACATATGAGTGAAATCATATGGTATTTGTATTTCTCTGAGTGACTTATTTTGCTAAGTTTAATATACTCTAGCTCCATCCACATCATTGCGAATGGCAAGATTTCATTCTTTTTGATGGCTGAGTAATATTCCATTGTAGTCCATTGTATGTGTATACCACATCTTCTTTATCCATTCATCAGTTGATGGATATTTGGACTCTCTCCATAGTTTGACTATTGTTGATAATGCTTCTATAAGCATTGGGATGCACGTACCCCTTCGAAAACTGTATTTTGTATCCTTTGGGTAGATACCTAGTGCAATTGCTGGATCATAGGGTATTCTATTTTTAACTTTTGAGGAACCTCCATACTGTTCTCCAGAGTGGCAGCACCAGTTTGCATTGCTACCAACAGTTCAAGAGTGTTCCCCTTTCTCTGCATCCTTGCCAACACCTGTTGTTTCTTGTATTGTTAATTTTAGTCATTAAAAATTTTTTTTGATGTTTATTTTTGAGAGAGAGAGAGACAGATGGACAGAGCACCAGCAGGGGAGGGGCAGAGACAGAAGGAGACACGAAATTCAAAACAGGCTCCAGGCTCTGAGCTGTCAGCACATTGCCCAATGCTGAGCTTGAACCCATGAACAATGAGATCATGACCTGAGCTGAAGTTTATCGCTTAACTGACCAAGTCACCCGGTACCCCAATTTTAGCCATTCTGACAAGTGTGAGGTGATCTCTCATTGTGGTTTGATTTGTATTTCCCTAATGATGAGTGATGTTGAGCATCTTTCATGTGTATGTTAGCCATATGGATGTCTTACTTGTAAAAGTGTCTATTCATGTCTTCTGCCCATTTCTTAACTGGATTTATTTGTATTTTGGATGTTGAGTTTGATAACTTCTTTATATATTTTGGATACTAACCCTTTCTCCGATATGTCATTTTCAAATATCTTCTCCTATTCTATAGGCTGCCTTTTAGTTTTGTTGATTGTTTCCTTCACAGTGCAGAAGCTTTTATCTTGGTGAAGTCCCAATAGTTCATTTTTGTTTTTGTTTCTCTTGCCTCTGGCAACGTATCTAGTAAGAAGTTGCTATGCGTGAGGTCAGAGAGGTTTCTGCCTATAGTCTCCTGTAGGATTTTGATGGTTTTCTGTCTCACATTTAGGTCTTTCATCCATTTTGAATTTATTTTTGTGTATGGTATAAGAAAGTGGTTCAGTTTCATTCTTCTGCATATTGCTGTCCAGTTTTCCCTATATCATTTTGTTTTCCATTGGATTATCCATTTCCTGCTTTATCGAAGATTAGTCGACCCTATGGTTGTGGGTTCATTTTTGGGTTTCCTATTCTGTTCCATTAATCTATGTGTCTATGTTTATGTTAGTACCATACTGTCTTGATGAATACAGCTTTATAATATAGCTTGAAATCCAGAATTGTGATGCCTCCAGTTTTTTTTCTTTCTTTTTCAGGATTCCTTTGGCTATTTGGGATGGATCTTCTGTGGTTCCATAAAATTTTTAGGATTGTTTGTTCTAGCTCTGTGAAAAGTGTTGGTGGTCTTTTAATAGGCATTGCATTAAATGTGTAGATTGCCTTGGGTAGTATAGACATTTGAACAATGTTTGTTCTTCCAGTCCATGAACATGGAATGATTTTCCATTTCATTGTGTCCTCTTCAATTTTCATCATAAGAGTTCTATAGTTTTCAAAGTACAGATCTTTTACCTCTTTAGTCAGGTTTATTCCTAGGTATCTTGTTTTGATGCAGTTGCAAATGGGATCTATTCCTTGATTTCTTTTTCTGCTTCTTCGTTATTGGTATATAGAAATGCAACAGATTTCTGCATGTTGATTTTATATCCTGGACTTCACTGAATTCATGTATTCTAGCAATTTTCTGTTGGAGTCTTTTGGGTTTTCTTCAAATAATGAAATTTTGACTTCTTCCTTGGTGATTTATATGGCTTTTATTTCTTTTTGTTTTCTGATTGCTGAGGCCCAGACTCCCAGTACTATGTTAAATGGTAGTAGTGAGAGTGGACATCCTTGTCTTGTTCCTGACTATAGGGAAAATGCTCTCAATTTTTTCCCATTGCATATGATATTAGCGATGGGTCTTTCATATATGGCCTTTATGATTTTGAGGTATGTTCCATATATTCCTCCTTTTTGAGGATTTTTATCAAGAATGGATGCTGTATTCTGTCACATGCTTTTTCTGCATCTATTGAGAGGATCATATGGTTCTTATCCTTTCTTTTAGTGATGGTGTATCACATTGATTGATTTATGAATATTGAAACAGACCTGCAGCTCAGAAGCAAATCCCACTTGATTATGGTAGATAATTCTTTTAATGTACTGTTGAATTTGATTTCCTAGTATCTTGTTGAGAATTTTTTCATCCAGATTCATTAGGGATATTGGCCTGAAATTCTCCTTTTTAATTTTTTTTAACGTTTATTTATTTTTGAGACAGAGAGAGACAGAGTGTGAGCGGTGGAGGGGCAGAGAGAGAGGGGAGACACAGAATCCGAAGCAGGCTCCAGGCTCTGAGCTGTCAGCACAGAGCCCAACTGGGGCTCGAACTCGTGGACCATGAGATCATGACCTGAGCCAAAGTTGGACACTTAACTGACTGAGCCACCCAGGCGCCCCTGAAATTCTCCTTTTTAGTGGGGTCTTTGTTTGGTTCTGCAATCAGGGTAAGGCTGGCCTCATAGAATGAATTTGGAAATTTTCCTTCCATTTCCTTCCATTTTTTGGGATAGTTTGAGAAAAATAGGTATTAACTGTTCTTTAAATGTGTGGTAGAATTCCTCTGGGAAGCCATCTGGTCCTGGACTTCTGATTTTGGGAGATTTTTGATTACTGATTCAATTTCTTTGCTGCTTATGGGTCTGTTCAAAGTTTCTATTTCTTCCTGTTTCAGTTGTGGTAGTTTGTGAATATCTAGGAATTTGTCCATTTCTTTCAGATTGTTCGGTTTGTTGGCATATAATTTTTCATAGTATTCTCATAATTGTATTTCTGTGGTGTTGGTTGTGATCTGTCCTCTTTCATTTATGATTTTATCTATTTGGGTCCTTTCTCTTTTCTTTTTGATAAGTCTGGCTCGGGGTTTATCGATTTGTTAATTCTTTCAAAGAACCAGCTCTTAGTTTTGTTGAACTTTTCTACTGTTTTTTGTTTGTTTGTTTCTGTATCATTTGTTTCTTCTCTAATCTTTATTATATCCTTTCTTCTGCTGACTTTATACCTTATTTGCTGTTCCTCTTCTAGTTCCTTCAGGTGTAAGGTGAGATTGTATATTTGGGACCTTTCTTGCTTCTTGAGGTATGCCTGAATTGCAGTGTATTTACCCCTTTGGACTGCCTTTATCTTGTCCCAGAGGGTTTGGACTGTCATGTTTCATTTTCATTTGCTTCCATGTACTTTTTAATTTTGTGTTTAATATCCTGGCAAACCCATTCTTTCTTTAGCAGGATGTTCTTTTTTAAAAATTTTTTAATGTTTATTATTTATTTTTGAGAGAGAGAGAGAGAGAGCAGGGGAGGGGCAGAGAGAGAGGGAAACACAGGATTAGAAGCAGGCTCCAGCCTCTGAGCTGTCAGCACAAAGCCTGACGCAGGGCTTGAACTCACAAACCTTGAGATCGTGACCTGAGTTGAAGTCAGACACTCAACCGAGTCACCCAGGTGCCTTTTTAGCAGGATATTCTTTAACCTCCATGTACTTGAGGACTTTCCAATCTTTTTCTTGTGGTTGACTTCAAGTTTCATAGCGTTATGATTTGCAAATTTGCATGGTATGATCTCGATCTTTTTGTACTGTTGAAGGCTGATTTGTGGTCTATATGTGATATATTCTGGAGAATGTTCCATGTGCACTTGAAAAGAATGTGTATGCTGCTGCTTTAGGATGGAATGTTCTTAAGTTAATGTTCTGTTAAGTCCATATGGTCCTGTGTGTCATTCAAAGCAATTGTTTCCTTGTTGATTTTCTGCTTAGATGATCTGTCCATTGCTGTTAAGTGGATATTAAAGTCCCCTATTATTATTGTATTATTATCAATGAGTTTCTTTATGTTTGTTATTAATTTATTTATATATTTGAGTGTTTCAAGTTGGGGCCATAAATATTTATAATTGTTAGATCTTCTTGATTGTTAGATGCCTTAATTATCAATGTAATGCCCTCTGCATTTCTTGTTACAGTCTTTGATTTAAAATCTAGTTTGTTGATCTAAGTATAGCTGCTCCGGTTTTCTTTTGGTGTCCATTAGCATGATAGCTCTATCTCCATCCCCTTACTTTCAGTCTGGCAATATCTTTAGGTCTCAAATGAGTCTCCTGTAGGCATCATACAGATGGGTATTTTTTTTTTTTTAATCCATTCTGGTACTCTGTCTTTTGATTGGAGCATTTAGTTCATTTACCTTCAGAATGATTATTCAAAGATATGAGTTTAGTGCAACTGTGTTACCTCTAGAGTTGGTGTTTCTGATGATTTGTCTTTTCCTTTCTAGTCTTTGTTGCTTTTGGTCTTTTAAGAGGAACTTCCTTTAAGAGGAACTTAAAGAGTTCCTCTTAAAATTTCTTTCAGGGCTTGTTTAGTGTTCACGAACTCCTTTATTTTTTGTCTTGGAAACGCTTTATCTTTCTTTCTATCCTGAATGACAACCTTGTTGGAAAACGTATTCTTGGCTGCATATTCTTCCCATTCAGCATATGAAATATATCCTGCCATTCCCTTGGGCCTGGCAAATTTTTGTGGATAGATCTGCTGAGAACCTGAACTGTCTTCCCTTATAGTTTAAGTAAGGACTTTTTCTTCCCCTTGCTGCTTTCATGATTCTTTCATAATCTGTGTATTTTGTGAATGTGACTATGTTATGCTTTGATGAGTGCCAGCATTTGTTGAATTTAATGGGAGTTCTCTGATTCTTGGATTTTGATGTCTGTGTCCTTCCCCAGATTAGGGAAGGTTTCAGCTATAATTAGCTCAGATAAACCTTCTGTTCTTTTTTCTCTCTCTTCCTCTTCTGGGACTCCTATGACACACATGATATTCCATTTTAATAAGTCACCAAGTTCCCTAAGTCTACATTAGTGATCCATTACCTTTGTTTCTCTCTTTTTTTTTTCAGCACCATTATTTTCCATAATTTTATCTTCTGTATCACTAATTCACTCCTCTGTTTTGTTCACCCTTGCTGTCATGGCATCTGTTGGGGTTGCATCTCGGTTATGGCATTTTTAATTTCAGCCTGACTAGATTTTAGTTCTTTTATCTCTGTAGTAGGGGAGTCTCCATTCTTCTATGCTTTTTTCAACCTCTGCTAGAATACTTACAATTGTTTCAGATTCTAGTTCAGATATCTTATTTATATCTATATCGATTAAAACCCTTTTCTTTTTTGGGGGGTGAATTCCTCCATCTTGTCATTTTGGAGGAAAAGAACACAAAATAAAATAAAAATTTAAAAAATGTAAAAAAAAAAAGAAAAAGGAAGGTAGATCATAGGTGTGTTTTGTTCTGCTTGTTAAGAGAAACTTGATAGACAAAGGTAAAAAAAGATAATTAAAAATTTTAAAAATGAAAAAATAAAGCTCTCTTTCTGTATCCAAGAAAAAACCAAAACCAAAACCAGAAACAAAACAAACAAAAAATCCCCAAAGGAACTAGATCCTCTTTTCCCTAGTGCTGAAGCTTTGCAGCCGTCTATGACCAGTAGACTTAGTGGGTGGAAGGGAATTGTGCTGGTCTTGTGTGGAAGGGACTTGTTGCTCTGATTCTCAGGCCAGCTTACTCTAGTGGAGATGTGGTTGGAGGGCTCAGCGGGGCAGGACTTGGTATAGCGGCTCCATTCTCCACTTGGTGGCACTGCTTAGCTCACTGAGGTTAATTAGTGCTGGTGGTCTAGAGATGAAAAGGGCTTCACCTTGCTCTCTAGTCTCCAGAGCAGGAAGTTCCTTTCCTTTCAGACGTGTAGTCACACCTCCTGTGGCTCAGCTTCCATCAGATCCCTGCCTTCACCCTGTGTCCGAACTGTCCACCTACCAGGCAGCATCCACTTCCTGTGTTTTTTTTTTCAGGCATGGTTGTGTTTCAACACTCCACCCTTCAGAGATCCCCACGACTGGGACCTGCACTGATCCTCTGGGAGAGGATGTCACCCCGCTGTGGTCGGTCCCAGCTTGTCCTAGAAAATAGGCTGGCCACCGCACAGTGGCTTGGAGTTTATGGTAAATTGCAACACAGCTGGTGCCAGGGTTTGCTGCCCTCAGCCTATGTCTTTGTTTCTATACTAGTGAATAGGGTAGCTCAATGGCGCCTGCAGGGTCTTGCCTATGGTGAGACTATATCACCCCTACCAAATGCACTCCAAGCAGGGGAACCACTTCTCCCTGTGGGACCCCTGGGATCCTCAGACTGCACCTGTCCATTCTGAGGCTCCACCCTGCTTCCTCCCTGGAGCACCACTAGGTGCTGACCTCCAAAACTTCAGACTCTGTGCTCTGCTGTTTATAAGAAACTGGTGGTATTGAAACCCTCTCCCTTTTCCTGTCAGTGGTTTTGGGGAACAGTTTTTCTGCAGTCCCCTGTGCATGTTTTCATTCTTTCTCTCTCTCTCTCTAGCTGCTCTTTCTGCGATCACAGCTCCCTCCCCAGCGCAGCACCCACAGCTATTTTTTCCCATAAATCAACTCTCTGTAGTTCCTACCTTCCACAGTTCATTTTTTTTTTCTGTTTGTAGATGGGCAGCTTTGTTGTCTAAGACTTATAATCAATTTCTTCATGTTCATAATGATTTGATATTTATCTAGCTGTTCCGGGGAGGAGACAAGCTTAGAGTTGCCCTACTCCTTCGCAACTGCCTTTCTTCCAATGTTTTATAGTTTGATATCATTTTTAGTTTTACTCTTATTTCCTTGTTTCATATTCCATCATCTTTAGCCAGTGTTCTGACTCTTTCTTGTGTTTGGTAAGAGTAACAGCGCTCATTCTGTTCTCTGTCTTTAATTCTACATTTTACTTTCCACTGTCTACCTTTGTCACTTCTAATCTTACTCTTACACAATCAAGGTTATTAACATTTTAATTTTGATATTTGACTATAATGAAGTAATCTGCGTTAGTTATTAGTTGATAATAAAAGTTGAAAACCAATGCACATTAATGTTATTGTGACATGATATATTTTATTTACAACATGATAGAGTAGTATGCTAAAAAAGTATCTCCTTTCCCAAGGGTCCAATGTCACAACACATTGGCCAATCAAAAGGGAATGATTCCATGATCAAGGCCAAATGGATTTTCTTTTCCATTGCTTAAAATATGCTACAATTTGGTCTAGTTCCTCTTTGGATTGTTTCATATATAAAATATGTATATGTATTTTATTTTCTGTGGATATTCTGAATCTCTTTTTCAATCCTAGTAGTTGTTTCATGGAATCTTTGTTTTTGTTTTTGCCACAGAGACATCTCTTCTCAAACTCTGTGTCTTCCTTTCAGTGAGGTAACTTGTTTATCATCTCCAGACATCTCTGGGTTAGGCACACCATATCCTTTATCCCATATATTTCTCCTCCTGGCATTTCCCCTCTTTCCTGCCATAAAACAGCTGTGTAGCTCTCTCTTTCTCTGTGTGTCAAAATAAGGAGGGCTTTAGTCTGGAGTCCAATAATAAACCAGATGCTTCAGTTTTCCCCAGATGATTTCCTTGATATTTTTGGATTAAAAAAGTCCTCTTTTTATGATTCAGGGCAACTGTTGAGCTGCCTGCTACTTTGCCAACAGTAATAGAGAAAGGGGAAAGGGGCACAGTATTTCATACACATGAATTTAATTAATCACCCTGGGTTCAGATCACTGCTAATTTCTGCCCTGTATTATCTCTAAGCCAGAGCCTCTTCAGATTCCAGTGGGCAGGTTTACTCTGACATCCTCTGCAGACTCCTCATGGCATATTCTAGACAGTAGCTTTCTCCTCTTGTTTTCATCAGTTGATACCCTTTCATCAGCTTTCCATCTTCCAGAAGGCTTTCACATGCTGTTGACTCTCCTTAGCAATTTTGTTAAAGTTTTTTTTTCCTTTTTTATACTTTTCTATTTCTATCTCAGTGAGGTCTGGGGAAAGACCTTGTTAAATGAGTGCCCAGTGTGCCATCTTGAAAGAACTGATGGTGCTATATGTGCTCCATGTGTCAGTTGAGGGAATGGTCTGAGCAAAGTTAAATTAATAGGGTTAACAAGAGTGTGCGCATAGTATAGTTTACCTGGAACAGATAACAAATTAAGTGGAAATAAGAAATTTAGGACTTGCTGATTGAGAGCTGACCCTGCCTTGAAACAGAAAAAATTAAGCTTGATATATTAGGGGTCAGGAAACAACTGTATGTTCTTAAGCAGTTGAGTGTTGTTATGAACATAGTTTAGAGCTGAGTTTAATTATTAAAAAGTGTGAAACTTCTGGAGACCATTTTCTGGTTAGGTTTGTATAAAAAATAAACAGTTCTTTACTTTTATGTTTCTGGTTTAATTTCAAGCATTGAACTTAAAAGTCATTTGTTTTAAGTAAATAGATGAATAATTTAAAGTATCTGGGACTTTATTTAACTGTTTTAAATAGTCACATATAACTAATAATGAGAGGAGACAATATTGTGTAGTGGGTAAGATTTTCCCTACTTCCTCTACTATAATTATATTAAATCTAAAGTTTTTAGTTCATGAGTGACACATGGTAAGCTCTCAATAATTAGCAACTTTTATAATAGTGCTACCTTATATAATTTCATGCTTTTCAAAACACTTTGACTTATGACATGCTCTTTATAACAATCTCTATGAGGAAATAGGGATAGATATTACTATTCTAATTTTATATATGATAGAGTTGAGCTGGGGAGGAAAATATGTCAAATATCATACAATTCTTTTAGTGTTTTAAGCAATATAATAGTTTTAATAGATACTGGGGATTGGTTCATCTGACTTATTCTAGCTCCTCCCTACTGTGACCTTCAGTACTGAAGAGGTTGGAAAAAATAAAAAAAAAATACATTTCCCAGGCGCCTTGCAGCTGGGATTGTGGCCCATGCTTTGCCAAAAAGATGCATAGCCCTGAAACTTGGAGGGAAACAGACGCATGAGAGTTGCCACACAAGGAGAAAGGTTCTTTTTACAGTCTAGTGGCAGATGCATTTTGTTTTTTTTGTGGCAGTACTGGCAGAAGTTTTTAATCCTGGATCTAATATCATAAATATTTTGTGATGGGTGGTGGCAGGGTTTTCACTAAAATAGAAAGGTGGTGGTATTGAAAGTTTTTCTTGGCTGATGTTGTTCTTGTCTAAGTGGCATTCTGGGAAATTCTGTAAATAACCTAATAACCCAGAACAAATTCCTTTCTATTAAAATTAGCTAGAGTGGATTCTGTTATTCGTAACTATGACTCCTGTCAGATACATATGCCAAGACCAGGTTTGTCTCTTAGGAGCATATTAATATTAACTAAGATCATGAAGCTTACAATGTAAAATCAGAACTGATTTTTAACTTACAATAAAGTTATTATGTAGAACAATGAAAAGAATAAAGAAAAATTAAAAAAAGAAAAATAAAGTTATTATGTAGAACAAAATACACCCATACAGCTAGTATGCTTTCTCATTATAGACAGACTGCTACTGGGAATATAAATAATAACCAGCAGATTGTTAAGTGAGTATGGAAATAGAACAAAGGAAGCTAGATAAAGGGGATATTTAAATGGTATAAAGTTAAAAATCACCAGGTTAATCTATAGTTTCTATAAGATAATCTTACCAATGGGGTTATAGTATTTAAAATTTATTATATAAAGCTCTTACCCTTTTGGAAAGTGTTTGGGTAGATATCACCAAATTTGGTGAGTTTTCTTTGTTCTGTGGTTGATGCAACCCCTCTTTTATTGACAGTGCCCTTCTTTAGACATACTATTATTTTTTTCTTTTAAACTTCATGAAAATTAAAAAAAATTTTAAATAAAAAAAATTAATGTTTATTTATTTTTGAGACAGAGGGTGTGGGGTTGGGAGGGGCAGAGAGAGAAAGAGACACAGAATCCAAAGCAGGCTCCAGGCTCTGAGCTGTCTGCACAGAGCCCAGTATGGGGCTTGAACTCATGGACCGCCAGATCATGACCTGAGCCAAAGTTGGATGCTCAACCAACTGAGTCACCTAGGCACCCCCAAATATTTTTATTAAGTTTTTTTTTCTTTTCAAATTTTTATTTAAATTCTGGTTAGTTAACATACAGTGCAGTATTGGTTTCAGGAGTAGAATTCAGTGATAGTTCACTTACATACAACACCCAGTACTCATCATAACTGCCCTCCTTAATACCCATCATCCATCTAGCCCATCTCCCACCCACCTCCCTCCATTAACCCTCCATGTATTTTCTATCATTAAGAGTTTTTGTGGGTGTTTTCCCTAAATTTTATTAAGTTTTTAATTTTAATTCCAATGTAGTTAACATACAGTGTTGTATTAGTTTCAGGTGTACAATATAGTGATTCAGCAATTCTCTACATTACGCAGTGCTCATCATGGTAAGTGTACTCTTCAGTCCCCATCTAGACATGCTATTATTTTTAATTAATTTGTAGTTAAGGTTAGATACTGTGTGCAGCCTGAGATCCATTTTTTCTTAAGATTATGTATCATTTGACCCTAACAATGTAGTTCATCACTGTCATGTTCTTGGTTGTGAAGAGAAAATTGCTTTCTCTTTTGGGTTTATTTCTTCTCCAATCCATTGTGTATGTGATAACTACAGAGTTTAACACCCAGAGAGTAATTTTCTTTCCCATATTTTCAAATGCCATTCCTCAATACTGCTGATAAGTAGAAAGTAGATCACTTAACATCTAGATTTCTATTATTTCTCCCAAACCAGTGTGAGATAATTTGGGCTAGAGACTCTTTAATTCATGGTGGTGTTTTCAGAGGATTTTAAAATGTTCAGACTTAACTGGCCATCCAAGGCATTCCTCTAGAATCAGAACTTATTAACTCATTTCTAACAAGAGTTTATTTCTATCTTTTTTCCCTCCCTCCCCTCCTTCCTTCCTCCCTTCTTGAAGTACAGTTGATGACACAATGTTACATTAGTTTCAGGTATATAACATAGTAATTTGGCAGCTGTATATCTTATGCTATGTTTACCACAAGTATAGCTACCATCTGTCACCATACGATGTTATTACAATACCATTGACTATGTTCCTTGTGCCTTACCTTTTATCTCCATGACTTATTCATTTCATATCTGGAATCCATATCTCCCACTCCCCTTCATTCATTTTGTCCATGCTCCATCCTTTCCTCTGGTAACTGATAGTTTGTTTTTTCTGCTTATGGGTTTGTTTCTGCTTTTCTTTGCTTGTTTGCTTTGTTTTTAAATTCCACATATAAGTAAAATAATATGGTATTTATCTTTCTCAGTCTGAATTATATCACTTAGCCCATCCTCTAGGCCCATCCATGTTGTTGCAAATGGCAAAATCTCATTCTTTTCTCTATGGCTGAGTACTATTCCATTGTATATATACCACATCTTTTTTTATCTATTCACTTGGGCACTTGAGTTGCTTGTGTAACTTGACTATTGTAAATAACACTGCTATAAACATAGAGGTGCATATATCTTTGCTTTGTTTGTTTTTTTAAATATAATTTATTTCTTTATTTTTTAATTTACATACAAGTTAGCCTATAGTGCAATAATGATTTCAGGAGTAGATTCCAGGGATTAACATAATACCCTCTAGTTCCATCCACATTGTTGCAAATGGCAAGATTTCATTCTTTTTGATTGCCAAGTAATACTCCATTGTATGTGTATGTATATGTGTGTGTGTGTGTGTGTGTGTGTGTGTGTATTTACCACATCTTTATCCATTTATGTGTTGATGGACATTTGGGCTCTTTCCATACTTTGGCTATTGTTAATGGCGCTGCTATAAACATTGGGGTGCAAGTGCCCCTTCAAAACAGCACACTTGTATCCCTTGGATAAATACCTAGTAGTGCAATTGCTGGGTGATACGGTAGTTCTATTTTTAATTACATATATCTTTTTGAATTAATGTTTTTGTTTTCTTTGGATAAATACCCAGTGGTGGAATTAATGGATCATATGGTAATTCTATTTTTAACTTTTTGAGGAATCTCCAGACTGTTTTCCACAGTGGCTGCACCAATTTACATTCCTATCAACAGTGCATGAGGGTTCCTTTTTTTCCACATCCTTGCCAACACTTGTTTTTTTCTTGCCGTTTTGATACTAGCCAATCTCAGAGGTGTTAGGTGATATCTCATTGTGGTTTTGATTTGCATTTCCTTGATGCTAATGAAAGAAGTATTCAGAAGGCTAGATTGACTTCAGAATATTGGTGATACTATACCAATGAGTGTGTATAAACTTAGGTAAAATGAATTGAGTTTCCTACATAATACAATTTTATGAAATATAAATCTAAGGGGTTTAGTTAGCAACTAGTTCATCTAAGTGCCTGAGTTGTCATTACAGAGAGAAGAGTTACTGAAGTTAGTTGAAGAGCATGTTCTTTACCATAAAGCTATTTCTCTCTCTCTCTCTCTCTTTCTCTCTCTCTCTCTCTCTCTCTCTCACACACACACACACACACACCCACACCATGTTAAAATCATATTTAAATTGTAATCACGGTTATATGACAAAACCAAGAGACACACAAGTGTCCCTAAATCAGTGAAAATTTAATATCACAGAACAAGAGAAATTTCTGGCAGTGAAATGGAGTGAGTGCTAAAGAAAATGGAGTTAAAACACCAGAGAAAGAAAATTTTAATGAAATCTAAATAGAATTTTGCATGAAAAATGCAACCTTTATTGTAGATTGGCTGACAGATTTAGTCAGTTCTTGTCTAACAACTAACAGCAACTAGAAAAAACTCTGAGAAACTATGCGATTAGAAGTGATTGTACTTAAATATGTATGGACTCATAACATTAAATTAATCTTTGAATTGCCACATTGTATTTGTGAAAGTTTGTTCTTAGCCCTTTCTCTGTGCTAACACATTGTATGAGATGATGTTTACTTCTTGCTTTTCTTTGCTTTTTTCTTTGCTAGAGGCTTTCACTGAGATTTGCTATTTCATATTCCTCACCAACTATTTGTAATTTATAGTGATAATCCAAAGGAAGGAATTAACAATTTTTTCCCTTACTTGCTTCATCCTTTCCCCTGCTACATTTCAAAAGTTTTCATTGCTCCTCCCCCCCCCAATATTTTTAATCTCTCATTTTTTCTTATGGCATTTACTTAAATATCAGCTTCAACCATTCTTTTTTTTTTCAACGTTTATTTTTATTTTTGGGACAGAGAGAGACAGAGCATGAACGGGGGAGGGGCAGAGAGAGAGGGAGACACAGAATCCAAAGCAGGCTCTAGGCTCCGAGCTGTCAGCACAGAGCCCGACGCGGGGCTTGAACTCACGGACCGCGAGATCGTGACCTGGCTGAAGTCGGATGCTTAACCGACTGCGCCACCCAGGCGTCCCTCAGCTTCAACCATTCTTGAAGAGACCCATGTGGAATTGAGAGTCACTATTGATAGTCCACTGGCTGTGGACAGTTGAATACCTAAAATTGTGTGGTTGATAGCAAGGGTTTCATGACGAGCTGAGACAGGAATGTTTGCTCAAGCTCCACAGTTAAGAAACGGTTCTGTGTGGTGTAAGAGAGTGGTTCAGTTTCATTCTTTTGCATCTTGCTGTCCAGTTTTCCCAACACCATTTGTTGAAGAGACTGTCTTTTTCTTATCAGATATTCTTTCCTGCTTTGTTGAAGATTAATTGATGCTATAGTTGTTGGTTCATTTCTGGGTTTTCTCTTTTGTTCTGTTTATCTGTGTGTCTGTTTTTGTGCCAGTACCATACTGTTTTGATCACTACAGCTTTGTAATATAATTTGAAATCTGGAATTGTGATGCCTCCAGCTTTGCTTTTATTTTTCAAGATTGCTTTTGCTCTTTGATGTCTTTTGTGGTTCCATACAAATTTTAGAATTGTTTGTTCTAGCTCTGTAAAAATACTGGTGGCCTTTTGGTAGGTATTGCATTAAATATATAGATTGTTTTGGGTAGTATAGACATTTGAGCAATATCTGTTCTTCTAATCCATGAGGATGGAATGTCTTTCCATTTCTTGTGTCATCAATTTCTTTCATCAGTGTTTTATACTTTTCAAAGACTACTTTCTTACACCATACACAAAAATAATCGGAATGGATTGAAGACCTAAATGTGATATATGAAACCATAAAAATGCAAGAAGAGATCAAGGCAGTAACCTCTTTGATAGTTGATGTAGTAACTTCTTACCAGATATGTCTCCTGAGGCAAGGGAAACAAATGCAAAAATAAACCATTGGAACTTCATCAAAATAAAAATCTGCACAGAGAAGGAATCAATCAACCTATGGCAACCTATGGAATGGGAGAAGATATCTGCAAATGATATATTTGAGAAAGAGTTAATATCCAAAATATAGAAGAAACTTATACAACTCAACATCCAAAAACCAAAGAATCCAAGTAAAACAAGGGCAGAAGACATGAACAAACATTTCTCTTAAGAAACGTACAGATGGCCATACACACATGAAAAGATTCTCATCATTATTTATCATCGGGGAAATGGAAATCAAAACTACAATGAAATATAACCCCATACCTGTCAGAATGACTAAGATAAAAAACACTAGAAACCACAGGTGTTGGTGAGGATGCAGAGAAAGGGGAACCCTCTTACACTGTTGGTGGGAATGCAAACTGCTGCAGCCACTCTGGAAAACAGTATGGAGGTTCCTCAAAAAGTTAAAAATGGAACTACCCTAAAATGCAGAAATTGCACTATTAGTTACTCAGAAAAAGAATACAAAATACTAATTCAAAGGGATACATGCACCCTGATATCCATAGCAGCGTTATCTGCAATAGACAAATTGTGGAAACAGCCCAAGTGTCCATCAACTGATGAATGAATAAAGAAGAGGTCATGTATATATATACAATGGACTATTACTCACCCAAAGAAAAGAATGAAATCTTGCCATTTGTGATGACATGGATGGAGCTAGAGAGAAAGACAAATACCATACGATTTCACTTTTTTTTTTTTATTATTTATTTTTGGGACAGAGAGAGACAGAGCATGAACGGGGGAGGGGCAGAGAGAGAGGGAGACACAGAATCGGAAACAGGCTCCAGGCTCTGAGCCATCAGCCCAGAGCCGGATGCGGGGCTCGAACTCACGAACCGCGAGATGGCTGAAGTCGGACGCTTAACCGACTGCGCCACCCAGGCGCCCCAACGATTTCACTCTTATGTGGAATTTAAGAAGTAAAACAAAGGAGCATAGGGAAAATAAAGAGGGAGACAAATCAAGAAACAAACTGATGGTTACCAGAGAGGTCACCACCCTCCTAGGGATGGTGGGGATGTGTGGGGGGGATGGGTGAAATAGATGATGGGGATTAAGGAGTGCAATGTTGTGATGAGCACTGGGTGTTTAAGTGTTAGATCACTAAATTGTACACCTGAAACTAATATTACATTGTATGTTATTACTGGGATTTAAATAAAAACTTAGAAAAAAAAAATTGTTCTGGAAATGTCACGGGAATAGCTTTGATTTTGACATGCTAAATCCTCACATACAAAGATATAAAATATTAATATGGCAGTGAAAATACTTCTGCCTTTAAGACCTTTGCAATTACCTAACACTTTTCTCTGGGGACTAACTAAAGACTTTCACTTGTTTTCCTTATTGTGTTTCTATAATCTTTGTTTTTGCGTAATAAAGAGATTGATACCAAAAAATTACATGACTTGCTCAGGATTTCATAGAAAGTGAACAAATTAGGTGAGCTGGCTGTTGACCCTGCAGTACCTACTGTTCCTTACTATTTATTATGCTTTGGAGGGAGAAAAAAGTTAATAACTCCTCTTGGTACTACACTGGAAGCATTATTTGGAGCTGGCTAAACTTTCTTCAGGGAATCATTTAATGGAAGCATATGGAAAATTCCTGGGATGCTAAAATTATTAGATATATAAATATTGTAGCCAAAAGAATGCTGGGTCAAATGTTATACTCTTAAGGGATAAATCAGACTTTATGTTGTCTGGGGTTTTCAGGGTAGGTTCATACATTTAGCTTCAGATGTGAAAGCCAACTAAAGATTTTATAAAAAAGAATTGGCTTTAAAAAAGAATTGGCTTTAAAAGAGCCACATTTCTGTGCATCAAAATAGAGAAAATTTGTTCTATAAATTTTTTTCCTCTGGAGTACTTGAAATTTTTTGAGTATATTAGTTCCTTATCTCAGATGAGGTATTAGTAAACATTAGGGTCATATAGTCAATATTTAAAGCTTTGTGGACCTGTACTATATGTTGTAACTGCTCAACTCTGTCATTGAAGTAGGAAAGCAACCATAGATATACATGGGCAATAAACAAAAAAGCATGGCTATGTTCTAATAACTTCATTTATGTACACTGGAATTTGAGTTTTATGTAATTTTCACGTCATGAAATATAATTAAAAATTTTTTCCTCGACCATTTATTTTAAAATTTAAAACTTAAAAAAATTTAAATTCAATTTCAATATAGTTAACATACAATGTTATATTAGTTACAAGTGTACAATATGATGATTCCAACCGTCCTATACATTGCTCAGTGCTTATCATGATACTTGTGCTCTTAATCCCTGTCACTTACTTTCACCTATCTCCTCACCCATCTCCCCTCTGGTAACTGTCAGTTTGCTCTCTACAGTTAAGAATTTGTTTTTTGGTCTTTTGTTTCCATAGTTTGTTTCTTAATTCCACATATGAGTGAAATCATATGGTATTTGTCTTTCTCCGACTGACTTATTTTGCTCAGCATTGTACTCTTTAGATCTATCCATGTTGTTCCAAATGGCAAAATTTCATTCTTTTTATGGCCAAGTAATATTTCATTGTGTATATATACCACATCATCTCTATCCATTCATCTAATGATGGACACTGGGCTATTGTAACTAATGCTACAGTAAACATAGGGTTGCACATATCTTTTTGAATTACTGTTTTTAAATTACTGGGTCATATGGTAGTTCTATGTTTAATTTTTTGAGGAACCTCATGCTGTTTTCTGCAGTGGCTGCACCAGTTTGCATACCAATAGTGCATGAGAGTTCCTTTTTCTCCACATGCTTGTGAACACTTTTTGTTTCTTCAGTTTTTGATTTTAGCCATTCTGACAGGCGTGAGGTGATGTCTCATTGTGGTTTTGATTTGCATTTCCCTGATGATGAGTGATGTTCAGCATCTTTTCATGTGTCTGTTGACCATCTATATGCCTTCTTTGGAGAAATGTCTGTTCAGGTCCTCTGCATATTTTTTAATTGAATTATTTGTGGTTTTTTTCAGGTGTGTTGAATTGTGTAACTTTCTTATATATTTTGGATAGTATATTGGCTATATCATTTGCAAATACCTTTTCCCATTCCATAGGTTGTCCTTTAGTTGTATTGGTTGTTTACTTCACTGTGCAGAAGCTTCTTATTTTGATGTAGTCCTGATAGCTTATTTTTGCTTTTGTTTCCCTTTCCTCAGGAGACATATCTAGAAAAATGTTGCTACAAGCCGATGTGAGAGAAATTACTACCTTTGCTCTCTTCTAGTATTTTTATGGTTTCACGTTTCACATTTAGTTCTGTAATCCATTGAGTTTATTTTGTGTATGATGTAAGAAAGTGCTCCAGTTTCATTCTTTTGTGTGTAGCTGTCAAGTTTTCCCAGCACCACTTATTAAAGAGACTATCTTTTCCCCATTGTATATTCTTGTCTCCTTTGTTGAAGATTAATTGACCATATAATTGTGGGTTAATTTCTGGGTTCTCTCTTCTGATCCATTAATTAATGTGTCTGTTTTTGTGCCAGTTCTATACAGTTTTGATTACTACTGCTTTGTAATACCTCTTGAAATCTGATATTATGATACCTCCAGTTTTGTTCCTTGTTTTCAAGATTGCTTTGGCTATACAGGATCTTTTGTGGTTACATACAAATTTTAGGATTATTTTTTATTCTGTGAAAAATGCTGTTGGTGTTTTGTTAAGGATTGTATTAAATCTGTAGATTGCTTTGAGTAGTATGGACATTTTAACAATCTTTATTCTTCCAATCCATGAGCATTTACCCAACCATTTAAAAATGTAAAAGCCACTAGAGAGTATAATGTAAGCAGAGTCAGTGAAGGACAAATACCATATGATCTCACTCATATGTGGAATTTAAGAAACAAATGAACAAATGGGGAAAGAGAGAGAGAGGGACAAATCAAGAAACAGACTCATAACTATACAGAACAAACTGATGGTTACTAGGGGGGAAGAGTAGGGGGATGGGTTAAATATGTGATGGGGCTTAAGGAATGCACTTGTGATGAGCACTGGGTGATGTATGGAATTACTGAATCACTATATTGTACACTTGAAGCTAATAAAACCCTGTATGTTAAAAAAAATGTAAAAGCCATTTTTAGCTTGTGGGTCATATATATAAACAGTGCAGGCTAGATTTTGCCTGTTTCCCATAGTTTACTGACTTTGTCTTAGATAAAAGAACTGAGTATTCAGACTTCCAAAAGTGTTTCACTTATAACTTTTTAAGAATGTTAAGTTTGTCAGGGAACCTGGGTGGCTCAGTTGGTTAAGCGGCCAACTTCAGCTCAGGTCATGATCTCAAGGTTCGTGGGTTTGAGCCCCGCGTTGGGCTCTGTGCTGACAGCTCAGAGCCTGGAACCTGCTTTGGATTTTGTGTCTCCCTTTCTCTGCCCCTTCCCCACTTGTGCTCTCTCTCTCTGTCTCTCTCCCAAAAGTAAATAAACATTAAAACATTTTTTTAAATTGCTAAGACCAAATTTATCATTGGTGGGATGGGTAAAATGAAAAGACAGTTAAAGCCTTTGTTGATTTTTATGCCAAAGAGAGCTAATATTTATAGCACAAATTCTGTGTTTTAGCTACTTAGTGGGGCTCTTTGGGGTTCGCAGGGATTTCTGAGGGAAGTGTATTATGCTCAGGGTTTTGCTGTGGCATTTTTGTAAATGAGAGTTTTCAGCATTCCTTTTACCCACTCTTTTAGTGATCTTGATATTCCCCTCATGGACAGAAGTTAGTTGCAGCATAAATACTGCTTTTCTACTACCTTATTATAATAGTTATTCACCATATATAACAGTTATTATAGTGTCAATTCCAGTGCACTTACACATACATTCATTCTCTTTTCCTTTATCTCCTATACAGGTAGTTTTTAATCCATTGCTTTTTGACTACTAAAAAAATATGCCTGACTTTAAACAATCAAAAAATAACCTCTGTTAAGGGCCTTACAAAAACCATTATACATTTTAATTAAGCTTTAATAATTTAAGTCATATTGAAAAACCATTTTGTGTTTTTTAAAATTTATTTTTGAGAGAGGTAGAGCATGAGCAGGGAGGAGGGGGGAGCAGAGAGAGAGTGAGACACAGAATATGAAGTCTCCAGGCTCCGAGCTGTCAGCACAGAGCCCAATGTGGTACTCGAACCCGTGAACCACGAAATCATGACCTGAGCTGAAGTCGGACGCTTAACCGACTGAGACACCCAGGCCCCCCGCCCCCAGGTCATATTTTTTATATCAAATTTTTTTATGTGCTTATTGGCCATTTATAATTAGTCTTTGGAGAAATGTCTATTTAGATTCTTTTCCCATTAAAAGAGGGTGGGTTGTCTTTTTATTGTTGAATTGTAAGAATTTTTAAAATAGACTGTAGATATAAGTCTCTTATTGGATATATGATTTACACATATTTTCTTGCAATCTGTGGGTTGCCTTTTCACTTTTTTAATGTCTTTTGAAATAAAAAGGTTTAAAATTTACTAAAAGCTGCCTTATTCAGGTATAATTGTGATACAGAAAACTGATATTTAATGTATACAACTTGATGTATTTGTTAATAAGTATACAACCATGAGACCATTCTCATTCAATGCTGTAAACTTATCCATCACTTTCAAAAGTTCCCTCGCTTGTTTTTTCTTTTCTGGTAATAGCACTTAACATAAGATGTACCCTCTTAGTGAATTTTTTTTTATTTTATTTATTTATTTATTTTTTTTATATATGAAGTTTATTGTCAAATTGGTTTCCATACAACACCCAGTGCTCATCCCAAAAGGTGCCCTCCTCAATACCCATCACCCACCCTCTCCTCCCTCCCACCCCCCATCAACCCTCAGTTTGTTCTCAGTTTTTAACAGTCTCTTATGCTTTGGCTGTCTCCCACTCTAACCTCTTTTTTTTTTTTTTCCTTCCCCTCCCCCATGGGTTCCTGTTAAGTTTCTCAGGATCCACATAAGAGTGAAACCATATGGTATCTGTCTTTCTCTGTATGGCTTATTTCACTAAGCATCACACTCTCCAGATCCATCCACGTTGCTACAAAAGGCCATATTTCATTCTTTCTCATTGCCACGTAGTATTCCATTGTGTATATATACCACAATTTCTTTATCCATTCATCAGTTGATGGACATTTAGGCTCTTTCCATAATTTGGCTATTGTTGAGAGTGCTGCTATGAACATTGGGGTACAAGTGCCCCTATGCATCAGTACTCCTGTATCCCTTGGGTAAATTCCTAGCAGTGCTATTGCTGGGTCAAAGGGTAGGTCTATTTTTAATTTTCTGAGGAACCTCCACACTGCTTTCCAGAGCGGCTGCACCAGTTTGCATTCCCACCAACAGTGCAAGAGGGTTCCCGTTTCTCCACATCCTCTCCAGCATCTAGAGTCTCTTGATTTGTTCATTTTAGCCACTCTGACTGGCGTGAGATGATATCTGAGCGTGGTTTTGATTTGTATTTCCCTGATAAGGAGCGACGCTGAACATCTTTTCATGTGCCTGTTGTGGCCATCCGGATGTCTTCTTTAGAGAAGTGTCTCTTCATGTTTTCTGCCCATTTCTTCACTGGGTTATTTGTTTTTCGGGTGTGGAGTTTGGTGAGCTCTTTATAGATTTTGGATACTAGCCCTTTGTCCGATATGTCATTTGCAAATATCTTTTCCCATTCCGTTGGTTGCCTTTTAGTTTTGTTGGTTGTTTCCTTTGCTGTGCAGAAGCTTTTTATCTTCATAAGGTCCCAGTAATTCACTTTTGCTTTTAATTCCCTTGCCTTTGGGGATGTGTCGAGTAAGAGATTGCTACGGCTGAGGTCAGAGAGGTCTTTTCCTGCTTTCTCCTCTAAGGTTTTGATGGTTTCCTTTCTCACATTTAGGTCCTTTATCCATTTTGAGTTTATTTTTGTAAATGGTGTGAGAAAGTGGTCTAGTTTCAACCTTCTGCATGTTGCTGTCCAGTTCTCCCAGCACCATTTGTTAAAGAGGCTGTCTTTTTTCCATTGGATGTTCTTTCCTGCTTTGTCAAAGATGAGTTGGCCATACGTTTGTGGGTCTAGTTCTGGGGTTTCTATTCTATTCCATTGGTCTGTGTGTCTGTTTTTGTGCCAATACCATGCTGTCTTGATGATGACAGCTTTGTAGTAGAGGCTAAAGTCTGGGATTGTGATGCCTCCTGCTTTGGTCTTCTTCTTCAAAATTCCTTTGGCTATTCGGGGCCTTTTGTGGTTCCATATGAATTAGGATTGCTTGTTCTAGTTTCGAGAAGAATGCTGGTGCAATTTTGATTGGGATTGCATTGAATGTGTAGATAGCTTTGGGTAGTATTGACATTTTGACAATATTTATTTTTCCAATCCATGAGCAGGGAATGTCTTTCCATTTCTTTTTTTTTTTTTTTTATTGTTTGTTTTTTTCTTTTTCTTTTTTTTTTTATGAAATTTATTGACAAATTGGTTTCCATACAACACCCAGTGCTCATCCCAAAAGGTGCCCTCCTCAATACCCATCACCCACCCTCCCCTCCCTCCCACCCCCCATCAACCCTCAGTTTGTTCTCAGTTTTTAACAGTCTCTTATGCTTTGGCTCTCTCCCACTCTAACCTCTTTTTTTTTTTTTCCTTCCCCTCCCCCATGGGTTCCTGTTAAGTTTCTCAGGATCCACATAAGAGTGAAACCATATGGTATCTGTCTTTCTCTGTATGGCTTATTTCACTTAGCATTACACTCTCCAGTTCCATCCACGTTGCTACAAAGGGCCATATTTCATTTTTTCTCATTGCCACATAGTATTCCATTGTGTATATAAACCACAATTTCTTTATCCATTCATCAGTTGGTGGACATTTAGGCTCTTTCCATAATTTGGCTATTGTTGAGAGTGCTGCTATGAACATTGGGGTACAAGTGCCCCTATGCATCAGTACTCCTGTATCCCTTGGATAAATTCCTAGCAGTGCTATTGCTGGGTCATAGGGTAGGTCTATTTTTAATTTTCTGAGGAACCTCCACACTGCTTTCCAGAGCGGCTGCACCAATTTGCATTCCCACCAACAGTGCAAGAGGGTTCCCGTTTCTCCACATCCTCTCCAGCATCTATAGTCTCCTGATTTGTTCATTTTGGCCACTCTGACTGGCGTGAGGTGATACCTGAGTGTGGTTTTGATTTGTATTTCCCTGATAAGGAGCGACGCTGAACATCTTTTCATGTGCCTGTTGGCCATCTGGATGTCTTCTTTAGAGAAGTGTCTCTTCATGTTTTCTGCCCATTTCTTCACTGGGTTATTTGTTTTTCGGGTGTGGAGTTTGGTGAGCTCTTTATAGATTTTGGATACTAGCCCTTTGTCCGATATGTCATTTGCAAATATCTTTTCCCATTCCGTTGGTTGCCTTTTAGTTTTGTTGGTTGTTTCCTTTGCTGTGCAGAAGCTTTTTATCTTCATAAGGTCCCAGTAATTCACTTTTGCTTTTAATTCCCTTGCCTTTGGGGATGTGTCGAGTAAGAGATTGCTACGGCTGAGGTCAGAGAGGTCTTTTCCTGCTTTCTCCTCTAAGGTTTTGATGGTTTCCTGTCTCACATTTAGGTCCTTTATCCATTTTGAGTTTATTTTTGTAAATGGTGTGAGAAAGTGGTCTAGTTTCAACCTTCTGCATGTTGCTGTCCAGTTCTCCCAGCACCATTTGTTAAAGAGGCTGTCTTTTTTCCATTGGATGTTCTTTCCTGCTTTGTCAAAGATGAGTTGGCCATACGTTTGTGGGTCTAGTTCTGGGGTTTCTATTCTATTCCATTGGTCTGTGTGTCTGTTTTTGTGCCAATACCATGCTGTCTTGATGATGACAGCTTTGTAGTAGAGGCTAAAGTCTGGGATTGTGATGCCTCCTGCTTTGGTCTTCTTCTTCAAAATTCCTTTGGCTATTCGGGGCCTTTTGTGGTTCCATATGAATTTTAGGATTGCTTGTTCTAATTTCGAGAAGAATGCTGGTGCAATTTTGATTGGGATTGCATTGAATGTGTAGATAGCTTTGGGTAGTATTGACATTTTGACAATATTTATTCTTCCAATCCATGAGCAGGGAATGTCTTTCCATTTCTTTGTATCTTCTTCAATTACCTTCATAAGCTTTCTATAGTTTTCAGCATACAGATCTTTTACATCTTTGGTTAGATTTATTCCTAGGTATTTTATGCTTCTTGGTGCAATTGTGAATGGGATCAGTTTCTTTATTTGTCTTTCTGTTGCTTCATTGTTAGTGTATAAGAATGCACCTGATTTCTGGACATTGATTTTGTATCCTGCAACTTTGCTGAATTCATGTATCAGTTCTAGCAGACTTTTGGTGGAGTCTATCGGATTTTCGATGTATAATATCATGTCATCTGCAAAAAGCGAAAGCTTGACTTCATCTTTGCCAATTTTGATGCCTTTGATTTCCTTTTGTTGTCTGATTGCTGATGCTAGAACTTCCAGCACTATGTTAAACAACAGCGGTGAGAGTGGGCATTCCTGTCGTGTTCCTGATCTCAGGGAAAAAGCTCTCAGTTTTTCCCCGTTGAGGATGATGTTAGCTGTGGGCTTTTCATAAATAGCTTTTATGATCTTTAAGTATGTTCCTTCTATCCCGACTTTCTCAAGGGTTTTTATTAAGAAAGGGTGCTGGATTTTGTCAAAGGCGTTTTCTGCATCGATTGACAGGATCATATGGTTCTTCTCTTTTGTTTTGTTAATGTGATGTATCACGTTGATTGATTTGCGAATGTTGAACCAGCCCTGCATCCCAGGAATGAATCCCACTTGATCATGGTGAATAATTCTTTTTATATGCCGTCGATTTCGATTTGCTAGTATCTTATTGAGAATTTTTGCATCCATATTCATCAGGGATATTGGCCTGTAGTTCTCTTTTTTTACTGGGTCTCTGTCTGGTTTAGGAATCAAAGTAATACTGGCTTCATAGAATGAGTCTGGAAGTTTTCCTTCCCTTTCTATTTCTTGGAATAGCTTGAGAAGGATAGGTATTATCTCTGCTTTAAATGTCTGGTAGAACTCCCCTGGGAAGCCATCTGGTCCTGGACTCTTATTTGTTGGGAGATTTTTGATAACCGATTCAATTTCTTCGCTGGTTATGGGTCTGTTCAAGCTTTCTCTTTCCTCCTGATTGAGTTTTGGAAGAGTGTGGTTGTTCAGGAATTTGTCCATTTCTTCCAGGTTGTCCAATTTGTTGGCATATAATTTTTCATAGTATTCCCTGATAATTGCTTGTATTTCTGAGGGATTGGTTGTAATAATTCCATTTTCATTCATGATTTTATCTATTTGGGTCATCTCCCTTTTCTTTTTGAGAAGCCTGGCTAGAGGTTTGTCAATTTTGTTTATTTTTTCAAAAAACCAACTCTTGGTTTCGTTGATCTGCTCTACAGTTTTTTTAGATTCTATATTGTTTATTTCTGCTCTGATCTTTATTATTTCTCTTCTTCTGCTTGGTTTAGGCTGCCTTTGCTGTTCTGCCTCTATTTCCTTTAGGTGTGCTGTTAGATTTTGTATTTGGGATTTTTCTTGTTTCTTGAGATAGGCCTGGATTGCAATGTATTTTCCTCTCAGGACTGCCTTCGCTGCGTCCCAAAGCGTTTGGATTGTTGTATTTTCATTTTCATTTGTTTCCATATATTTTTTAATTTCTTCTCTAATTGCCTGGTTGACCCACTCATTCGTTAGTAGGGTGTTCTTTAACCTCCATGCTTTTGGAGGTTTTCCAGACTTTTTCCTGTGGTTGATTTCAAGCTTCATAGCATTGTGGTCTGAAAGTATGCATGGTATAATTTCAATTCTTGTAAACTTATGAAGGGCTGTTTTGTGACCCAGTATATTATCTATCTTGGAGAATGTTCCATGTGCACTCGAGAAGAAAGTATATTCTGTTGCTTTGGGATGCAGAATTCTAAATATATCTGTCAAGTCCATCTGATCCAATGTCTCATTCAGGGCCCTTGTTTCTTTATTGACCGTGTGTCTAGATGATCTATCCATTTCTGTAAGTGGGGTGTTAAAGTCCCCTGCAATTACCACATTCTTATCAATAAGGTTGCTTCTGTTTATGAGTAATTGTTTTATATATTTGGGGGCTCCGGTATTTGGCACATAGACATTTATAATTGTTAGCTCTTCCTGATGGATAGACCCTGTAACTATTATATAATGTCCTTCTTCATCTCTTGTTACAGCCTTTAATTTAAAGTCTAGTTTGTCTGATATAAGTATGGCTACTCCAGCTTTCTTTTGGCTTCCAATAGCATGATAAATAGTTCTCCATCCCCTCACTCTCAATCTGAAGGTGTCCTCAGGTCTAAAATGAGTCTCTTGTAGACAACAAATAGATGGGTCTTGTTTTTTTATCCATTCTGATTCTTTTGGTTGGCGCATTTAATCCATTTACATTCAGTGTTATTATAGAAAGATACGGGTTTAGAGTCATTGTGATGTCTGTATGTTGTATGCTTGTAGTGATGTCTCTGGTACTTTGTCTCACAGGGTCCCCCTTAGGATCTCTTGTAGGGCTGGTTTAGTGGTGACAAATTCCTTCAGTTTTTGTTTGTTTGGGAAGACCTTTATCTCTCCTTCTATTCTAAATGACAAACTTGCTGGATAAAGATTCTCGGCTGCATATTTTTTCTGTCTAGCACCCTGAAAATCTCGTGCCAATTCTTTCTGGCCTGCCAAGTTTCAAAAGAGAGATCAGTCACGAGTCTTATAGGTCTCCCTTTATATGTGAGGGCACGTTTACCCCTTGCTGCTTTCAGAATTTTCTCTTTATCCTTGTATTTTGCCCGTTTCACTATGATATGTCGTGCAGAAGATCGATTCAAGTTACGTCTGAAGCGAGTTCTCTGTGCCTCTTGGATTTCAATGCCTTTTTCCTTCCCCAGTTCAGGGAAGTTCTCAGCTATTATTTCTTCAAGTACCTCTTCAGCACCTTTCCCTCTCTCTTCCTCCTCTGGGATACCAATTATGCGTATATTATTTCTTTTTAGTGTATCACTTAGTTCTCTAATTTTCCCCTCATACTCCTGGATTTTTTTTATCTCTCTTTCTCTCAGCTTCCTCTTTTTCCATAACTTTATCTTCTAGTTCACCTATTCTTTCCTCTGCCTCTTCCATCCGAGCCGTGGTGGTTTCCATTTTGTTTTGCATTTCGTTTAAAGCGTTTTTCAGCTCCTCGTGACTGTTCCTTAGTCCCTTGCTCTCTGTAGCAAGAGATTCTCTGCTGTCCTGTATACTGTTTTCAAGCCCAGCGATTAATTTTATGACTATGATTCTAAATTCACTTTCTGTTATATTACTTAAATCCTTTTTGATCAGCTCATTAGCTGTTGTTATTTCCTGGAGGTTCTTCTGAGGGGAATTCTTCCGTTTGGTCATTTTGGATAGTCCCTGGCGTGGTGAGGACCTGCAGGGCACTTCCCCTGTGCTGTGGTGTATAACTGGAGTTGGTGGGCGGGGCCGCAGTCCGACCTGATGTCTGCCCCCAGCCCACCGCTGGGGCCACAGTCAGACTGGTGTGTGCCTTCTCTTCCCCTCTCCTAGGGGCGGGATTCACTGTGGGGTGGCGTGGCCGGTCTGGGCTACTTGCACACTGCCAGGCTTGTGATGCTGGGGATCTGGCGTATTAGCTGGGGTGGGTAGGCAAGGTGCACGGGGGCAGGAGGGGCAGGCTTAGCTCGCTTCTCCTTAGGTGATCCACTTCAGGAGGGGCCATGTGGCAGCCGGAGGGAGTCAGATCCGCTGCCGGAGGTTTGGCTCCGCAGAAGCACAGAGTTGGGTGTTTGCGCGGAGCGAGCAATTTCCCTGGCGGGAACCGGTTCCCTTTGGGATTTTGGCTGGGGGATGGGCAGGGGAGATGGCGCTGGCGAGCGCCTTTGTTCCCCACCAAACTGAGCTCTGTCGTCAGGGGGCTCAGCAGCTCTCCCTCCCTTTGTCCTCCAGCCTTCCCGCTTTCTGAGCAGAGCTGTTTACTTATGACCTCCCAGACGCTAAGTCGCGCTTGCTGTCGGAACACAGTCCGTCAGGCCCCTCCGCTTTTGCCAGCCACACTCGGTGGCTCTGCTTGGCCGGTGAGCCGCCCCTCCACCCCGGCTCCCTCCCGCCAGTCCGTGGAGCGCGCACCGCCTCGCCGCCCTTCCTACCCTCTTCTGTGGGCCTCTCGACTGCGCTTGGCTCCGGCGACTCCGTTCTGCTAATCCTCTGGCGGTTTTCTGGGTTATTTAGGCAGGTGTAGGTGGAATCTAAGTGATCAGCAGGACGTGCGGTGAGCCCAGCGTCCTCCTACGCCGCCATCTTCCCTCCTCAATCCCCATATAGGCTCTCTTAGTGAATTTTTTAAACTTAACTTTTAGTAACGTACAGTGCAATATTGGTTTTAGGAGTAGAATTCAGCGATTCATTACTTACATACAATATCCAGTGCTCATCACAAGTGCACTCCTTAATACCCATCACCCATCTAGCCCATCTCCCATCCATCTCCCTCCATCAATCCTCCATTTGTTCTCTACTGTTAAGTGGTTTGTTCTCTCTCTCTCCTCTGCCCCCTTCCCATATGTTTATCTGTTTTGTTACTTAAAATCCACATGAGTTAAATCATGTGGTATTAGTCTTTCTCTGACTGACTTATTTTACTTGGCATAATACATCTAGCTCCATCCACATCATTGCAAATGGCAAGATTTTATTGTTTTTGATGTCTGAATAATATTTTATTGTGTATATATATATATATATATATATATATATATATATATATAAAACCTCTTATTTATCCTTTTAGCATTTGGGCTCACTCCATATTTTGGCTATTGTTGATCATGCTGCTATAAACATTGGGGTGTATGTACCCCGTTTGAATCTGTATTTCTGTATCCTTTGGGTAAATACCTAATAGTGCAATGGCTGGGACATAGGGTAGCTCTATTTTTAGTTTTTTGAGGAACCTTCATACTCTTCTCCAGAATGGGTGTTCCAGTTTGCATTCCACCAACAGTATAAGAGTGTTCCCCTTTCTCCACATCTTCACCAACACCCATTGTTTCTTGTGTTGTTAATTTTAGCCATTCCGACAGGGGTGACCTTGTATATCATCATGGTTTTGATTTGTATTTCCCTGACGATGAGTGATGTTCAGCATCTTTTTTTAAAAAATGTTTTTAATGTTTATTTTTGAGAGAGAGAGAGAGAGAGAGCGAGCGAACAAGCAGGGGAGGAGCAGAGAGAGAGGGAGACACAAATCCAAAGCAGGCTCCTGGCTCTGAGCTGTCAGCACAGAGCCCCATGCAGGGCTCAAGCCCATGAACAGTGACATCATGACCTGAGCCAAAGTCGGATGCTCAACTGACTGAGCCATCCAGACGCCCCAGATGTTCAGCATCTTTTCATGTGTCTGTTAGCCATATGGATGTCTTCTTTGGAAAAGTGTCTATTCATGTTTTCTTCCCATTTCTTCACTGGGTTATTTGTTTTTTGAGTGTTGAGTTTGATAAGTTCTTTATAGATTTTGGAGACTAAACCTCTGTCAGAAATGTCATTTACAAATATCTTCTCCCATTCCATGGGCTACCTTTTAGTTGTGTTGATTGTTACCTTCACTGTGCAGAAGATTTTTTTATCTTGGTGAAGTCCCAAAAGTTCATGTTTGCTTTTGTTTCCCTTGCTTTCAGTGACGTGTCTAGTGAGAAGTTGATCCAGCAGATGTCAAAGAGGTTACTGCCTGTGTTCTCATCTAGAATTTTAAGGGTTTCCTCTCTCATATTAGGGTCTTTCATCCATTTTGAATTTATTTTTGTGTATGCTGTATGAGAGTGGTTCAGTTTCATTCTTTTGCATGTTGCTACCCAGTTTTCCCAGCACCATTTGTTGAAGAGACTGTCTTTTTTCCATTGGATATTCTTTCCTGCTTTGTTGAAGATTAATTGACCATATAGTAGTAGATCCATTTCTGTGTTTTCTGTTCTGTTCCTTTGATCTATAGAATGATTTGCAAATATTGAACCAGACCTGTAGCCTAGCAATAAATCCCACTTGATTGGGTAAATAATTCTTTTAATGTACTGTTGAATTTGATTTCCTAGGATCTTGTTGAGAATTTTTGTATCCAGGCTCAACAGTGATATTGGCCTGTAATTCTCCTTTTAGTAGGGTCTTTGTCTGGTTTTGGATTCAAGGTAATTCTGGCTTTATAGAATGAATTTGGAAGTTTTCCTTCCATTTCCTTCCATTTTTTGGAAAAGTTTGAGAAAAATAGGTATTAACTGTTCTTTAATTGTGTGTAGAATTCTCCTGGGAAGCCATCTAGCCCTGGACTTCTGTTTTGGGGAGATTTTTGATTACTGATTCAACTTCTTTTCTGCTTATGGGTCTGTTCAAGTTTTCTAACACTTCCTGTTTCAGTTGTGGTAGTTTGTGAATTTCTAGGAATTTGTCCATTTCTTCTAGATTGTCCAGTTTGTTGGCATATGAATTTTCATAGTATTCTCATAATTGTATTTCTGTGGTGTTGGTTGTGATCTGTCCTCTTTCATTTATGATTTTATCTTTCTCTTTTCTTTTTGGTAAGTCTGACTCAGGATTTATCTATTTGTTAATTCTTTCAAAGAACCAGGTCTTAGTTTTCTTGAGCTTTTAGGTATTTTGTTTGTTTCTGTATCATTTGTTTCTGCTCTAATCTTTATTATTTCCCATCTTCTGCTGGATTTAGGCTTTATTTGCTGTTTCTCTTTTAGCTCCTACAGGTGTAATGTTAGGTTGTATATCTGGGACCTTTCTTGCTTCTTGAGGTATGCCTGAATTACAATGTACTTCCCCCTTTAGATGGCCTTTGTCTTGTCCCAGAGGGTTTGGACTGTCATGTTTTCATTTTCATTTACTTCCATGTACTTTTTAATTTTGTCTTTAATACCCTGGTAAACCCATTCTTTCTTTAGCAGGATGTTCTTTAACTTCCATGTACTTGAGGGCCTTCCAAATTTTTTCTTGTGGTTGACTTCAAGTTTCATAGTGTTATGATTTGAAAATATGGATGGTATGATCTCAATTTTTTTGTGCTTTTTGAAGGCTGATTTGTGACCAAGTATGTGATCCATTCTGGAGACTGTAAGAATGTGTATGCTGCTGCTTTAGGATGAAATATTCTGAATATATCTGTTAAGTCCATCTGGTACAGTGTGTCATTCAAAGCCATTGTTTCCTTATTGATTTTCTGCTTAGATGATCTGTCTATTGCTATAAGTGGGGTGTTAAAGTTCGCTACTATTGTTATCAATGAGTTTTTTATGTTTGTTATTAATTGATTTATATATTTGGGTACTTCAAGTTGGGGCATACATATTTGCAACTGTTAGATCTTCTTGATGGATAGACTCTTTGATTTTGATGTCATGGCCTTCAGTATCTCTTGTTACAGTCTTTGGTTTAAAATCTAATTTGTATTATATAAGTGTGGCTACTCCAGCTTTCTTTTGGTGTCCATTAGCATGATAACTCAATCTCCTCCCCTCACTTTCAATCTGCCAACGTCCTTAGGTCTCAAGTCAGTCTCTTGTAGTCAGCATATAAATTGATCTTGTTTTTTTTTTTAAATCCATTCTGATATCCTGTGTTGTTTGATTGGAGCTTTAGTCCATTTACATTCAGAGTGATATTTGAAAGATATTGAAGGAGTTTAGTGCAATTGTGTTACCTGTATAGTTGGTATTCTTGGTGATGTTGTTTGTTCCTTCTTGTCTTTGTTGCTTTTGATCATTTTTTTCCCTTCTACTTAAAGAGTCTCCTGTAAAATTTCTTGCAGGGGTTGTTTAGTGGTATTGAACTCCTTTGGTTTTTGTCTTGCAAAGTCTTTATCTCTCCTATTCTGAATGACCGCCTTACTAGAGAAAGTATTCTTGGCTGCATATTTTTCCCATTTAGCACATTGAATATATCCTGCCATTTCCTCTGGTCTGCCAAGTCTCTGTGGACAGATTTGCTGTGAACCTGATTTGTCTTCCCTTGTACTTTAAGGACTTTTTTTTCCCTTGCTGCTTTCATGATTCTTTCCTTGTCTGTGTATTTTGTGAATTTGACTGTGGTATGCACTGGTAATGGTCGACTTTTGTTGAATTTAATGGGAGTTCTTGGTGCATCTTGAATTTTGATGTCTGTATCCTTCCCCAGATTAGGGAAGTTTTCACCTAAAATTTGTTCAGATAAACCTTCTGCCCCTTTTTCTTTCTCTTCATCTTCTGGGACTCCTATGGTAATGAATGTTGTTATGTTTCATTCATTCACTGAGTTCTCTAAGTCTGCCTTTGTGAACCATGATTTTTGTATCCCTCTTCTTTTCAGCTTCATTGTTTTCCATAATTCTATCTGCTCCATCACTAATTCATTCCTCTGCCTTGTCCATCCTCACTCTTATGGCATCCATTTGGTACTATATCTTGGTTGTGACATTTTTAATTTCTGCCTGTCTAGATTTTGGTACTTCTATCTCTGAAGAAAGGGATTCTCAGGTATCTTCTATGCTTTTTTTTTTTTCAAGCCTAGCTAGTATCCTTATAATCATTGTTTTAAATTCTAATTCAGACAGTTTGCTTATATCTCTATTGATTAAATCCCTGTGAGTGGTACTTCCTGTCTTTCCTTGTGGTGAATTTCTCTGTCTCTTCAGAGAAAGAAAAAAAAGGGGGGCGCGTGGGTGGCTCAGTTGGTTGATCATCCGACTTCGGCTCAGGTCATGATCTCATGGTTTGTGAGTTGGAGCCCCGCATCGGGCTCTGTGCTGATAACTTAGAGCCTGGAGCCTACTTTGGATTTTCTCTCTCTTGCTCTCTGCCCCTCCCCCACTAGTGCTCTGTCTCTCAAAAATAAATAAATGTAAAAAAAAATGTAATAAAAAAATTTAAAAAAAGAAAAAATAGAAGAAGGAAGAAGAAGAAAAAAAAACCAACCCCCGTCCTCAAGTCAAAACCACCCCCCACTACAAAAACAAAAAAAAAACAAAACAAAAAAATCCCACTCTAATCTGGATCCTGGGTGTGTTTTGGTCTGCTTGTTAAAAGAATCTATATCCCAAAATAATTCAATTTCTTATTGAAACAAGAAAATAAATGAAAGTAATAAAAAATAAAGAATAAAAGTAAACAGGAAGCTAGATCTTATTTCCCTTAGAGCTGAAGCTTTGTAGCACTTTTGTTCAGTAGACTTGGTGCAAGAGAAGGGTTTGTGCTGGTCATCTGTGGGAAAGGTCAGCTGTTTGGTTTCTCAGGCTAACTTGTTTCACTGGAAATATGCCAGGGTACAGGGATATAAGTCTTGGTATAAGTGGCTCCAACCTCCACTATGTGGCTCTGTTTTGCTCCTTGAAGTCTTTCAGTGCTGAAGAGCAGGATGACAATGGCCCTCACTGCTCTCTAGCCAGGGAGCTGAAAGATGACCCTCCGCCCCTCCACTCTTCAAGGAACCTTCACAGAAGAGCAATCACCCAACCTATGTTCCCAGTATCTGTCAGAACCCTGCATTTACCCTGTCTGTATCCAAGCTTTTGTATGTCAGATGTACAAATGAGTTTTAAAACTACAAATTTTAGGGACTCCCCCAGTGTGGACCTGTTCTGTTCCTCTGGGGGAGGGTCTTGCTGTACTTTTGCTGGCCCCAGCAAGGAAAGCTGTCACTCTGTGCTGCAGTAGTTCAGAATTTATGTCAAAACTGAGCAGAAAGTTGGGACCCCTTCTTGTTGCCCTCAGCCCTGGTATCCCACTCCTATGCCTGGAAACAGCATAGCACATTGGCACCCCTGTCCTTCTTATGACCCAGGGGATCCTCAGACCATGCTATCACTTCTGGAGTTCTGCTCCACTTCACCACTTTTAGGTCAGGCACATTCCCACCTGTAGTGGATTTTTAAAAGTTCAGGTTTTGTGCTCCACTGCTTATAATGCTTTGCAGTAGCCTCCGTAAGCAGACTCCCTTCCTGCTGGTGTACCTGCCACTTTGTCTCCCCCAAATCCACTCTCTGCACCTCCTACCTTCCAGAAGGTGGGTGTTTTTTTTTACTTGTAGACTTGCAGTTTTTGTTCTCTTAGACCTCTGATTGATTTCTTGGGTGTTCAGAATGATTGATAACAATCTAGCAGTGTTCCAGGGACAAGGCAAGCTTGGGGTCTCCCTACTCCTCTGCTATCTTAACTCCCTCCTCCTCATAGTGAATTTTAAGTATATAGTATAGTGTTGCTGATCATAGCCCTATGTTGTACACTAGATCCAGAACTTTTTTATGTTGCATAACTGAAACTTTTTACCACTTGACTATCATCTCTTCATTAACCACCACCCATAGCTCCTGGCAACCATTATTCTTTCCCTGCTTCTATGAGTTTAACTGCTTTAGAGTTTACATATAAATGCGATAATACTTTCTGATCAGGCTTTCTGAGTCTGGTTTAACTTATCATAATGCTTTCAAGGGCCATTCTTGTTGTCACAAATGGCAGGATTTCCTTCTTTTTAATGGCTGAATAGTATTTCATTGCATGTATATACTGCATTTTCTTTATTCTTTTGTGAATGGACATTTAGGTTGTTTTATATCTTTGCTGTTGGGAATAATGCAGTGAACATGGAGGTACAAATCTCTCTTTGAGATCCATATTTCAGTTTCCTTGGATATATTCCCAGAAGTGGGATTGTTAGATTCAGTGGTGCTTGTATTTATAATTTTTTTTGAGGAATCCCCATATTATTTTTCATAGTCATTATACCAATTCCCATTCCCATCAATAGTGTACAAGGGTTGGGGCACCTGTGTGGCTCAGTGGGTTAAGCATCCAGCTTTAGCTCAGGTCATGATTTCATGGTTTGTGGGTTCAAGTCCCACGTTGGGATTTGTGCTGACAGCTCAGAGTCTGGAGCCTGCTTCAGAATCTGTGTCTCCCTCCCTCTCTGCCCACCCCTGATTGCACTCTGTCTCCCTCTCAAAACTAAATAAACACTAAAAAGTTAAAAAAATTTAGTGTGCAAGCGTTCCTGTTTCTGTACCTCCTTGACAACACTTATTGTCCTTAGTTTTTTTTTATTAAAATTTTTTTAATGTTTACTTTTGACAGAGCAAGTGAGCAAGCAGGGGCGGGGCAGAGAGAGAGTGAGATAGAATCTGACACAGGCTCCAGGCTCTGAGCTGTCAGCACAGAGCCCGATATGGGGCTAGAACCCGCAAACCGTGGGATCATGACGTGAGCTGAAGTCGGACACTTAACCGACTGAACCACCTAGGTGCCCCATGTCCTTTGTTTTTTTGATAGTAGCCTTACTAACAGGTGTTGGGTGATACCTCATTGTGGTTTTGATTTGCATTTTCCTGATGATTAGTGATGTTGGGTACCTTGGTCATTGTATGTCTTCTTTGGAAAACTATTAGGTTTGGGTTATTTGATTTTTTGCTTTGGAGTTATAGGAGTTTCTTTTTTTTTTCTTTCTATAATTTATTTATTTTTTTTATAATTTACTTCCAGGTTAGCACATAGTGCAACAGTGATTTCAGGAGTGGATTCCTTAAACCCCGTAACCATTTAGCCCATCTCCCTTCCCACAACCCCTCCAGTAACCCTCTGTTCTCTATATTTAAGAGTCTTTTATGTTTTCTCCCCCTCTCTGTTTTTATATTATTTTTGCTTCCCTTCCCTTATGTTCATCTGTTTTGTATCTTAAAGTTGTCATATGAGTGAAGTCATATGATATTTGTCTATCTCTGACTGACTAATTTCACTTAGCATAATACCCTCTAGTTCCATCCATGTAGTTGCAAGTGGCAAGATTTCATTCTCTTTGAGTGCCGAGTAATACTCCATTGTATATATGTACCACATCTTCTTTATCCATTCATCCGTCAATGGACATTTGGGCTCTTTCCATACTTTGGCTATTGTTGATAGTGCTGCTATACACATTGAGTTGCATCTGTCCCTTCGAAACAGCACACCTGTATCCCTTGGATAAATACCTAGTAGTGCAATTGCTCAGTCATAGGGTAGTTCTATTTTTAGTTTTTTGAGGAACCTCCATACTGTTTTCCAGAGTGGCTGCACCAGTTTGCATTGCCACCAGCAGTGCAAAAGAGATCCTCTTTTTCCACATCTTCGCCAATATCTGTTCTTGCCTTAGTTGTTAATGTTAGCCATTCTGACTGGTGTGAGGTGGTATTTCACTGTGGTTTTGATTTGCATTTTCCTGATGATGAGTGATGTTGAGCAGTTTTTCATGTGTAGGTTGGCCATCTGGATGTCGTCTTTGGAGAAGTGTCTATTCATGTCTTTTGCCCATTTCTTCACTGGATTATTTGTTCTTTGGGTGTTGAGTTTGATAAGTTCTTTATAGATTTTGGATACTAACCCTTGAGCTGATACATCATTTTTGCAAATGTCTTCTCCCATTCTGTTGGTTTCCTTTTAGTTTTGCTGATTGTTTCCTTTGCTGTGCAGAAGCTTTTTTCTTGAAGAGGTCCCAATATTTTCATAGCATTGTGGTCTGAAAATACTCACAGTATGATCACGATCTTTTTGTACTTGTTGAGGGCTGATTTGTGTCTCTGTACGTGATCTGTTCTGGAGAGTGTTCCATGTGCACTGAAGAAGAATGTGTATTCTGCTGTTTTAGGATGAAATGTTGTGAATATATCAGTTAAGTCCATCCAGTCCGGCATGTCATTCAAAGTCGTTGTTTCCTTGTTGATTTTCTGTTTAGATTATCTGCCCATTGCTATAAGTGGGGGTGTGGAAGCCCCCTACTATTATGGTATTATTATCAATGAGTTTCTTTATGTTTGTGATTACTTGATTTATACATTTGGGTGCTTTCACATTTGGAGCATAAATGTTTACAATCATGAGATCTTCTTGGTGGATAGACCCCTTAATTATGATATAGTGCCCTTCTTCATCTCTTGTTACAGTCTTTATTTTAAAGTCTAGATTGTCTGATATAAGTATGGCTACTCTGGCTTTCTTTTTGTGACCATTAGCATGATAGATGGTTCTCCATCCCCTTACTTTCAATCTGAAGGTGTCTTTAGGTCTAAAGTGGGTCTTTTGTAAACAGAGTACTGATGGATCTTGTTTTATTATTCGTTCTGTTACACTATGTCTTTGGTTAGAGCATTTAGTTCATTGATATTTAGAGTGAGTACTGAAAGGTATGAATTTAGTGCCATTATGTTGCCTGTAGAGTTGGAGTTTCTGGTAGTGTTCTCTGGTCCTTTCCAGTCTTTGTTGCTTTTGGTCTTTTTCTTTTCTTTTCTGTCATTTCTCCCCTCAGAGAGTCCCCCTTAAAATTTCTTGCAAGACTGGTTTAGTGGTCATGAACTCCTTTAATTTCTGTTTGTCTGGGAAACTTTTTATCTCTCTTTCTATTTTGAATGACAGCCTTGCTAGATAAAGAATTCTTGGATGCATATTTTTCTGATTTAGCACATTCAGTATATCCTGCCAGTCCTTTCTGGCCTGCCATGTTTCTGTGGATAGGTCTGCTGTGAGCCTGATCTGCCTTCCCTTGTAGGTTAATGACTTTTTTCCCTTACTGCTTTCATGATTCTCTCCTTGCCTGAGTATTTTGTGAATTTGATTATGATATGCCTTGTTGATGGTCGGTTTTTGTGGAATCTAACAGGAGTCCTTTGTACTTTTTGGATTTTGATGTCTGTGTCTTTCCCCAGGTTAGGAAAATTTTCCACTATGATTTGCTCTTATAACCCTTCTACCCCTTTTTCTCTGTCTTCATCTTCTGGGAACCCTATGATTCAGCTGTTGTTCCTTTTTATTGAGTCACTGTTTTCTCTAGTTCTTAAATCATGCTCTTTTGCCTTTGTCTGCCTCTTTTTTTCTGTTTCCTTGTTCTCCACAAGTTTGTCCTTTGTATCGTTGATTCACTGCTTTGCCTTATCCGTCCTTGCCGCTGTGGCAACCATTCGAGATTGCAGCTCAGTTATAGCATTTTAAAAATTTCATCCTGACTAGCCTTTATCTCCACAGAAAAGGATTCTAATCTGCTTTCAACCCCAGGTAGTATTCTTATTATCGTGATTCCAAATTCTGGTTCAGACATCTTGCTGTATCTTGCTTGAAGTCCTTGGCTGTCATTTCTTCCTGTCCTTTCTTTTGGGGTGAATTCCTTTGTTTCATCATTTTGAAGGAAGAAAAGGACTTAATAAGGTAAAAAAAAAGTAAAATAAAAAAAGTAAAAAACAACCTAAAAATAAGTAAAGGATGCTAGATCCTAGGTGTGTTCTGGTCTGGTTGTTACAAAGGGGCTTGATTGATTAAAAAAAAAAGGAAATATGACAAAAGAAAAAAAAGAGGAAAATGTTTCAAAATTTGAAAAAATGAATACAATGAAATAGAATAAAATGATGGAAGTAAAAAAATAGAATTAAAAAATTTACAAAAAAGTAAAAAATTTAGTAAGAAAAAAATTAAAACTATTTTTAATAGAAATGGAAAATAAAGCGTTACCCAGCTACCCAATCTCTAGTATCAGAACTGTGTGCTCTCCTCGACCAGCAATCATGCATCTTTCCTTTATCTCCTGTTTCTGTCCACTCCCTGCTTATACATTGTCTGTGACCAAGCTGTCAGGTTGCCAGGTGGCACCACTCTCCTGACTTTTATCTCAGATGTGGCTGTGTTTCCCAACCCCTCACTTCTCAGGGGCTGTGGCTTTGACCTGCTCAGACCTTCTGGGGGAGGGTCTCACTGAGCAATGACTGGGTGCTGACCTTCCTGCAGGAACATTCGGGAGACCATGCTGCTGCTGATGCCCAGAAACTTGGCTGGGTGCCAGCCCCAGAAAAAGTTCACATCATAGTGTAATAGCAGTGTTTCAGGGTTTACAGAAAATAACAACACACATCTGGTGCCAGGCTTCCCCCTCAGTGTCCTTGTTCCAGCACCAGTGAATATGGTTGTTCTCTTGGGTCTGCTGGGACCTTTATCTGTGGGGATGCCACCCCACCTCTACCAAATGTGCTCTGCAGGGGAACTTTCTCTCCCCGTGTGACCCAAGGACCCTGAGGACCTTGCTCTCTGCTCCTGGGGATTTGCCCTTCCCACCAGAGCACCGCCAGGTATCTAGCTACAGAGTTTTGGACTCTGTACTCCCCCTATTTATAGAGTCTTAATGGAATTGAAACCCTCTCCTTTGTCCTTTCTCCTTTTTTTTTGTTCAGTCCCTTGCATACTCTTTCTTTTTTCTCCAGCTGCTTTAGTGTGGGGGGATGCTTTCCATACTCTTCCCCCATCTCTTGTCCCTGCCCTCTGCAGCTTCTCTCTCCCCGAGTTCACCTCTCCGTGCTGTGTATCTGCTGAGTTCTGTGATTCAGGTTGTGCATATTGTTGTATTAATCCTCAAACCAATTTTCTAGGTGCGCAGGATGGTTTAGCATTGTTCTGGCTGTATTTCAGGGATGGGAGACACACAAAAAAACTTTCATGCTGTTCCGCCATCTTGGCCCCAGGAGTTTCTTATATATTTGGGATATTAACCCCTTATCAGATATATGGTTTGCTAATATTTTCTCCCAATTCCATAGGTTGCCTTTTCATTTTGTTAATTCTTTGCTTTGCAAAAGATTTTTTGTTTGATACAGTCCCCCTTGTCAATTTTTGCCTGTGCTTTTGGTGTCATATTCAAGAAATCATTGCCCAGTTTAATGTCTGCAAGCTTTTCCCCTAAGTTTTCCTTTATGAATTTTATTGCTTCAGATTTTACATTTAAGTCTTTAATCCATTTTGAGTTGATTTTTATGTATGTGTGAGAAAAGGGTCCAATTTAATTCTTTTGCATGTGGATATTGCATGTGTTGGATTTCCCAGTACCATTTATTTTATTTTATTTATTTATTAAAAATTTTTTAAATCTTTGTTTATTTTTGAGAGGTGGGGGCAGAGAGAGAGGGAGACACAGAATCTGAAGCAGGCTCTAGGCCCTGAGCTGTCAGCACAGAGCCTGACATGGGGCTTGAACTCATGAACCATGAGATCATGACCTGAGCCGAAGTCAGATGCTCAAATGACTGAGCCACCCAGGTGCCTCTCCCAGTACCATTTATTAAAGAGGCTACCTTTTCCCCATTATGTATTCTTGGCATCTTTATTGAAGATCAATTGACCACAAATGTATGGGCTTATTTTTGAGCCCTCTATTCTGTTTGATTGGTCTATAAGTCTGTTTTTATGCCTTACCACACTGTTTTAGATTACTATAGCTTTGTAGTATGTTTTGAATTCAGGGAGTGTGATACTTTCAGCTTTGTTCTTGTTCAAAATTGCTTTGGCTCTTTGGGGTTCAAAATTTAAAATTTTGATTTTCTGACTTATCATTTTTTTTTCTTTAATTACTTTGGTAACATATAATACATTGCCTAACCCAAACTCTCATAGTTTTCTCTAAGAGTTCTACAGTTTTGGCTCTGGGATAGGTCTGGGATAGGTCTGTGATTCACTTTGAGTTAACGTTTGTGTATGGTATGAGATAGATATTCAGTTGCTGCTTCTCTCTCTCTCTCTCTCTCTCTTTCTCTTTCTGAATGTGGATATCCAATTTTCCTAGCACCATTTGTTGAAAATATTACTACCTTCCCACTGAATTTTCTTTGCACCTTACATAAATGTAAGGGTTTATCTCTGGGATATCAGTTCTATTGATTACTATAGTTTTTTACTAAGTTTTGAAATTGAGAAGTGTGATTACTCCAATTTTGCTCCTTTTTCCCCCCTGAGATTGTTTTGGAAGTTCGAGGTTGTGAATTTTCTTTCAGTTGTGTGTTGCCATGGAGGAGGGTAGGGTTTATGGCAAGATTGGGTCTCAGCCTCTCCTATCTGTTTCATTGTGCAGTTTTTCTTGCTCTTCTAACATGTTGTAGTCACTCTTCTAGTTTCTGGATTTCTTTCAGAGGGAGTTATCAATATGTAGGTGTAGATTTGAGGATCCATGGGAAAACATAAGATCAGGATCCTACTCTGTTACCATCTTGAATTGGAACTCTGAGAACAACCCATAGACTCTTAAAATTCATTTTTTATGATTTATAAAATAATAGTGAAGTCTTTAGGAATTGTTCAATATGATGATTATTATGTATATGCATTATTTTTCAGTGGGTGCTATGGAATTCTATTTTAATATGTTATTTAGGAATACTTCTGAAGATGATTACATTTAAAACCACTCATAAAATGGTTCCTACCCATGACACAAAAACAGACACTCAGATCACTGGAACAGAATAGAGAACCCAGAACTGGACCCACAAACATATGGCCAATTAATCTTTGGCAAAGCAGGAAAGAATATCCAATGGAATAAAGACAGGCTCTTCAGCAAATGGTGCTGGGAAAACTGGACGGCAACATGCAGAAGAATGAACCTGGACCACTTTCTTACACCATACACGAAAATAAACTCAAAATGGATGAAAGACCTAAATGTAAGACAGGAAGCCATCAAAATCCTCGAGGAGAAAGCACGCAAAAACCTCTTTGATCTTGGCCGCAGCAACTTCTTACTCAACATGTCTCCAGAAGCAAGGGAAACAAAAGCAAAAATGGACTATTGGGACCTCATCAAAATAAAAAGCTTCTGCACAGCGAAGGAAACAATCAGCAAAACTAAAAGGAAACCAACAGAATGGGAGAAAATATTTGCAAGTGATGTATCAGATAGAGGGTTAGTATCTGAAATCTATAAAGACCTTATCAAACTCAACACCCCAAAAACAAATAATCCAGTGAAGAAACGGGCAAAAGACATGAATAGATACTTCTCCAAATATGACATCCAGATGGCCAACCAACACATGAAAAAATGCTCCACATCACTCATCATCAGGGAAATACAAATCAAAACCACAATGAGATACCACCTCACACCTGTCAGAATGGCTAACATTAACAACTCAGGCAAGAACAGATGTTGGCGAGGATGTGGAAAAAGAGGATCTCTTTTGCACTGCTGGTGGCAATGCAGACTGGTGCAGCCACTCTGGAAAACAGTATGGAGATTCCTCAAAAAGTTAAAAATAGAACTACCCTACGAGCCAGCAATTGCACTACTAGGTATTTATCCAAGGGATACAGGTATACTGTTACGAAGGGGCACATGCACCCCAATGTTTATAGCAGCACTATCAACAATAGCCAAAGTATGGAAAGAGCCCAAATGTCCATCAATGGATGAATAGATAAAGAAATTGTGGTTTATATACACAATGGAATGCTACCTGGCAATGAGAGGGAATGAAATATGGCCTTTGGTAGCAACGTGGATGGAACTGGAGAGTCTTATGCTAGGTGAAATAAGTCATACAGAGAAAGACAGATACCATATGTTTTCACTCTTATGTGGATCCTGAGAAACTTAACAGAAGACCATAGTGGGGGGGCAAGGAAAAAAAAAGGTTGGAGAGGGAGGAAGCCAAAATATAAGAGACTGTTAAAAACTGAGAACAAACTGAGGGTTGATGGGGGGTGGTAAGGAGGGGAGGGTGGGTGATGGGTATTGAGGAGGGCACCTGTTGGGATGAGCACTGGGTGTTGTATGGAAACTAATTTGACAATAAATTTCATATTAAAAAAAAAGATGTGGTACATATATACAATGGAGTATTACTCGGCAATCAAAAAGAATGAAATCGTGCCATTTGCAACTATGTGGATAGAATTAGAGGTTATTATGCTTAGCGAAATTAGTCAGAGAAAGACAAATATACTATGACTTCACTCATTTGAGGACTTTAAGACACAGAACAGATGAACATGAGGGAAGGGAAGCAAAAATATTATAAAAACAGGGAGGGGGACAAAACATAAGAGACTCTTAAATATAGAGAACAAACAGAGGGTTACTGGAGGGGTTGTGGGAGGGGGAATGGGCTAAATGGTTAAGGGGCTTAAGGAGTCTACTCCTGAAACCATTGTTGCACTCTATGCTATCTAATTTGGATATAAATTAAAAAAAAAAAGCAAAAAAAAGGTTCCTACTCAGGGATACCTGACAGAGACCATATTTTAGTTATCATTGTATACTTCAGAGTGCTTTGCTTATGGTATAGCTGAATGCATATTTGTTGCATAAATGAATGAGCTCTTTGTAAGGGTTGGATATCATTTCTTAGAAAAAAATGACAGTATTGTCACTCCCAATTTCAAAGCATGGTAATGAGATTCTTTTAGCAGATGTGAGGAAATCAAGGATGTAAATTATTGCTAATTCAGCATAATATAATAGAAGCTAAGCTTACTCATACTTAGCAAATGAAATATTGGAAAAAATAGTGGATAATTTTGTCTGATATACTAGTTGTAAGATTTAGTTTTTCCCCTCAAAAGAATTAAATTGACATCAGAATAATATTAAAGAAAAAAAATTTTAAAGCCTTTTAATGTTTATTCTTGAGAGAAAGAGACAGAGCATGAGTTGGGGTGGGACGGGGGGAGAGAGAGAGAGAGGGAGACAGAATCTGAAGCAGGCTCTAGGTCCTGAGCTGTCAGCACAGAGCCTGACATGGGGCTCAAACCCATGAACTGTGAGATCATGACTTGAGCTAAAGTTGGACGCTTAACCGACTGAGCCACCCAGGTGGCCCTAAATAAATGTGTATCAGTGCCAGATTAGTCAATAGGGTGTTTGGAGATAAATGCAATAGATAGCAATTGTGGGCAGCAATTGTGGTTCAAAGTTTGACCATTTAATTAAGTTATAAATCCATACTATTATCTTTTTTTTATTGTTCATTGTAATATATGGATAGCTATGTTTTCTTGTCATTTTGTTTTATTATTAATAGCTTTAAATACATTATACTCCTAATAGTTGGAGATAATGTAGGAATTACAATGTTAGGTTTAATACTTAGATACTTTATGTATATTGTTATCTTAAAATTATGGCCAAATTTAAATATGACATGAAATTATTTTGTCACTTTTTAGCACTGCCTGGGTGGCTCAGTCAGTTAAGCATCTGACTCTTGGTTTTGGCTCAGGTCATGATCTCATGGTTTATGAGAACAAGTCCTGTGTCAGGCTCCATGCTAACAGTGTGGAGCCTGCTTGGGATTCTCTCCCTCTCTCTCTGACCCTCCTCATTCATGTTCTTGCTCTTCTCTCTCAAAATAAATAAATAAACTTAAAAAAACCTATTTGAAACTATTTTTGTCAACTTTTAAAAGTACTTCATCATTCTTTCAAAACTTTGAAGTGTCATCAGTTAGCCCTATTTTAAAAGCTCCCTTTATATTGAAGTTTATTATTATAGTTTATTATTATAGTTTATTTTTACTTGGACTAATGTATTTTTACATATTAATGTATAATTAAAGTTTGCCCAAGTAAGATTGAAATTAATTTCCGGTGTTTTACAGTGCTGCACAATATTTGCTTTAAGATTTTTTTTTTATTATTGGAAGTGAAAAGTTCATTTATTTTTGTATACATAGACACACCTCTTAAATATTTAATTTTATCTTAACAGATGTAATGTAAACATTAGCCAATTTCTTGATGTTGGGCCAACTCCCATTTCTAGTACAAGGCTGTTAATTGAATCTCATACAATTCTTTTTGCCTAAATCACACCCATACTATATTGACTAAGATTTCTAGTTTTGGTGTCTTTAAAAAATTTTTTTTTATTTTAAGTTTTTTAATTTTATTTTTGAGAGAGAGAGAGCGCGAGAAAGCATGAGTGGGGGGAGGGGCAGAGAGAGAGGGAGACACAGAATCCGAAGCAGGCTCCAGTCTCTGGGATGTCAGCACAGAGCCTGATGCAGGTCTTGAACCCACAAACCGTGAGTTCATGACCTGAGCTGAAGTCAGACGCTTAACCAACTGAGCCACCCAGGTGCCCCTGTAATTTTGGTGTCTTAATGGAAGAGAACTTAATGACACTTGAGAAACTACCAACCTGCAGCATCCTTCTTGATATTTTATAATTTTCTCCCTTACTTTCCCCAACTTTTTTTCTTCCAGACTCAATTTGACAGTTTTTGCAACTAATTTTTATTGAGTGTCTCCTAGCATTCAAATTAATTTTCAAAGAAATAACAGGTCTTTTTTGTATTATCACTTGATAAGTTTATATATTTCTTAAAATTTCATAATTATAATTACAACTGACATCAAAAGGTTGCAGAACAAACTGACAGTCTTTTTTTTTTTTTTTCCCTGACAGGCTCTTGGTACATACTTCAATTAGTGGGAACAGAAGGGCTGCAGTATACTTGAAATAATCCTTTGGTATTGAGCAGGAAGGAGGGATCATTAATATGTTTCTGAGAGGGAATAAAAATAATTGATTAATCTAGGGAGATGGTTAAGAGGAGGTCTCTTAAGAATTTCTACTATATCCCACTTGTGATGTTTGGAGACGTTTCCATCAGTTTTATGGAAGTGAACCCCACCAAATTTTATATTTTATAAACATTCATAATTTTATAGAATTAGCCCTATCAAAGCATTCTCCAGCTCATTTTGATTATTCTCAATGGTGCAGGACTCAGTGCCAGGTTGCCTATGCCCTTCTACTTTAGTTAACTCATGATGCTGTCCTCCTGTTATCTTTACCCGGCCACAGCTATTCTCTGATGATTAATGCCTTAAAGGTAGAAATTCTGCTTTCTCTGAATTGTTTTGTTAGGGGATACTGGGGCACTGCTCATTCTAGGGCTAATTATTCCCCACTATGTCTCTATCCAATATCCAATAAATCATGAAGTTTTCCATTCTGGTGGTGGGAACAAGCACTATTTCCAGTGCTGTGTGTCAAGTACTATTACCTTAAATCTTTTCAGATGGCTTTTTGTTTTTTTAACCTTAGGTAGTTTCTTCCCCATGTCTGTGTTGATCAGTAGCTGAATACTCAAGGGGGAGTTTCTGCACATCTTTAGAGTTCTCTCCCTGTGTATCGCTCTTCTTTCTCATTCTCTGTTCTGTGTACGTTAGCTGCCACAATCTCTCTGGATGCTTAGTTCTGTCTCTTTAGCTCAGAGAGTTTGCCAGGCTCTGTCTTAATTTTCCCTTCCTGTCTGTGGCCTGGAAAGTCTCTCAAAGCAATAAGCAAGGGCTAGCAAAGATCTCATGTTGCTTGTTTCCCATTTCTCAAAGATTGCTGTCCTTTATTGCCTGATGTCCATTGCCTTCGCAACCATTTTTTCACATATTTTGTCCATTTTCAGGTGGGAAAAAAATCTAGTTTTGTTACTCTGCTTTGGCTGGAACCAAATTACAACTTGTGATAAGAATTTACTGAGAGTTTGGAGATAATGAAAGGGAAGTAAAACACAGCCAGTATTTTACAATGACAACCATATACAGCTGCATTTGAGTCTATAGGTCTTGCTGATGTCCCTGTAGGTGCTGCTGATATTCTTGTAGCTTTCAAGCCTGAGTCCACACAGCAGTGGCTCGTTCTTTGGCCCTTAATTCTGCCATGATAAGGTTTTCTTTTAACATAGAAAACATTTTCCTCCTTACATTTAAAGTTGTCTCAAACATTGTAAATAAGGTCTTTGCTTTTTTATTTTTTTAACGTCTGTGTAAGTTTAGGGCCTAATTGAAGTCATCCTCCTCTTGTCTCCCCCCACCCCCACCCAAATCAGTCTGCTCCAAAGTTAAATTCAAGCTTCTACCTTTTAGGTGTTTTGAAATTCAAATGGCTTTTTCTCAATTAAAAACAAATAAAAGCAAACCCCTAGTGCCCAGTCTCAGCCTCAGAACTCCATTATAGTGGAGTATGTTATTATATATTGAATCAATTAATATGCATTAGTGCATGTCACATGGTATCAAATATTAAAACACACAGAAGAGTGGCCAGAGGCATACACTAGAAATCTTAATTGAATAATAAACATAATGTTAATTATAAAAGTTAGAGGAAATTCGATCTTTAGTATTTGCTCCTTTTCATTTTGGTTGTTCTCCTTTCTCTTCTGGATGTTTTACTTATGCAGTGTTTTTTGTTTGTTTGTTTGATTCTGATTTTAAAGCTTATAGTCAATACAATCATTTTACAATGACTTTTAGAAAGTGGAGTTGTACTTTTGAATAAGGCAAAGGAACTTGCTATTTAAAAGAACCATGCAAGTATCCTATAAAGTGAAGAATATTTTGTAATGTGTCTATTTAGCCAAAAATCTTTCTTTTTTTTTTTTTTTTGCTTCTGGAGTTTATATGATCACATAAATTTTTTACACATCAGATTTTTGTATATTCAGAAGTTTTTCCATATTACACTTATATATGTACACAATCTCTTTATATGTAGATATCTTTGTAGAGTATATACTTCAGTACATTATTCAAGCAGGAATTTCATAACTGATTTTCTTGAAGATTAAAAAGAGCATATTTTATAGGAAAGGAACAAAATGAATCTAACAGAAAACTTTCTGAACCTAGTTCTTGTGGTATTTTCGGGAGCTTCAGTAAATTGCTCTGATGTATGGAATGGGATTTCTTGAAGGAAAGGTATAGTTTTTTATTTGTATGTATATCAAAAGTGAAATTTCCTATTTATTAAATTTCAAATTAAAGGCATTAAAAGAAAGATTGGAAATGATATTTCAAAAGAATAGACTTCTCATGTGTAGACTCTATAACACATGGATGCTAATATTGTAGATAGAAAGGAATTTTTTGTGCTTTTTTTTCTATTTGGAAAATAGCCATTTTTTTTTTCCTGACAGAAGACAATTAGGCAGCGAACTGGCTAGATTATATAAACCAGCTATCTTTGATAATAAATAGTTGGAACATGTTGCTCCTACCTTGAACATTTCTCAGTGTGTCCTCTGACACCTCAGGCAGAGGTACGTCCTTCTCTGTGCCTTTTACTACTTTGTACAGGTCTCTGCTTGAGCCCTGCTTAGATTGTATGACAGTGTTTGTTGGCTCTCATTTGTGAAATTATTAGGCTCAAAACTGAATTGTATTAATCTCTGTATCTTGGATGCCTAGGATGGAGCTGTGTTATATAAGGAAAAACATATGTTTGTTAAAAGAAAAGTTGAATAATGTTCATTCACATATTCATTCAACAACACACATTCAATGTGTTGGATATATTCATCAGAGTAGGCACTGTTCTAACTTGGGAATACTGTGGTGACCAGGACCAGTGCAGCTCTTATTCTCACTAGTCTTTTTCTTTTTCAAGTTTTTATTAAATTCCAGTTAGTTAACATGTAATATAATATTAGTTTCAGGTGTAGAATTTAGTGATTTATCACTTACATACAACACCTGGTGTTCATCACAAGTGCCCTCATTAATACCTATCACCTATTTAACCTATCCCTCCCCCACCTACCTCCCCTCCCCTGTAACCCTTAATTAGTTCTGTATACTTAAGAATCTGTTTCCTGGTTTGCGTCTCTTTTCCCCCTCCATATTCATCTGTTTTGTTTGTTAAATTTCATATATGAGTGAAATCATACTGTATTTGTCTTTGACTGACTTATTTTGCTTAACATAATACTCTCTAGCTCTATCCACTTGTTGCAAATGGCCAGATTTCATTCTTTTTTATGGCTGAGTAATATTTCATTATCTATATCTATATCTATATCTATATCTATATCTATATCTGTATCTGTATCTATATCTATATCTATATCTATATCTATATCTATATCTATATCTATATCTATCTATATCATCTATATTATCTATATCTATATCATCTATATTATCTATATCTATATCTATCTATATCATCTATATCTATATCATCTATGTCTATATATCTATTACATCACATCTTTATCCATTAATCAGTTGATGGACATGTGGGCTTTTTCCATAATTTGGTTATTGTTGATAATACTGCTACAAACATTGGGGTGCATGTGTCCCTTTGAATTAATATTTTTGTATCCTTTAGGTAAAACCTACTAGTGCAATTGCTGGATCATAGGGTATTTCTGTTTTTAACTTATTGAGGAACATCCACACTGTTTTCTAGAGTGGATGCATCAGTTTGTTTTCCCACCAACAGTGTAAGAGCGTTCCCGCTTTTTCACATCCTCGCCAACACCTGTTGTTACTTATGTTGTTAATTTTAGCCATTCTGACTGGTGTGACTCTCACTAGTCTTTTGATTTAGAATTAAGGACAGGCTTTGATTTAAGTCATTACGGTAAATGATGATGGATAGTTATGATAGGAAGCATAGAATCTTACTGTGAGACCTGCCTTACTGTGGGACTCCCTTGGTAAGGGGGCATTGGAGGCTTCACAGAGGAAGTGATGCTTAAGTTGGGAGCAGAAGTATGAGGTGAAGCTGAAAAGGGTTGAGAGCGTTGCAGGAGAGGGAGGGTGGTAAGTCCAGTAATAGGAAGTTTACTTGTTGCATCTTTGTTCATGTACTTCAGGAGTGCCTTTTTTCCCCAATAGTGCTACTTGGTTTTCTCTTCATATTACCTTAATGGAGACAGAGACTGTAATTGATCTTTAATGTTTAAATGATATTTTCCTGAGTATGACTCTTCAACCAGTTGTTCAACATCCCAACATTTTTAGTCAACAACACATAATTCTATTTTGATGTGTATTTAGTTTTAGTAAAGTCAAAGACCATATTGTATAAAGACTATCATAACTTTCCAATTCAGAATCATGACAAGAAAAAAATCTTTTATGTGGGAATTAACCTGCTCTCTGAATTTCTGAGGTCACTTTAATTTTCAGTCTCCTCGCAGAAATTCTAACTTGCAGAGAAACATAAAAATCACCATTTCCTGGTCTTAAAAATTTACCAACTCTACTAGAAATTTCCTGAGAAAATAACAGCTAATATTTGTTGAGTGCTTTCCATGTTCAGATACTGTGCTAAATATATGTTATGAATTATATCTCATTTAGCCATCTCAGAAACACTGTGAAGTAAGTAATATTTTTATGCCTTTCCATTACATGAGGACACTGAAAGTATTTAAGCATCCAAGGTCTCAGAGCTAGAAGAGGCAGATAAGAATTGATCTCAGAGGTGTCTGACTTAATAGTCTGAATACCTAACTTGGTATTGCTAAGAGAGCTAACATGTTTATATTAACATGTTGAGACAGTCTCAGACCCTCTTCATAGGTTCTGTCCATTATAAGGAACACTATTCTTTGTTATATTTAATAAAAATACTCAATTTCATTTTCATTATGCTGACTTTCACAAATAAATAACTAAAATATTCATGGAGTAGGTAAGACACTCCCTTTAATATGTTATTGGTGAGATGGCTGTATTTTGGAAAATTTTTTGACAATATGTATCAAACCTTAAAATTCATTTGCCTCTTGACTCAGCAATTCCACTTTTGAGAATTTATCCTCCAGCTAAGTTTGCTCATGCATGCAAAACTATGTGTCATTCTTTGCAGTACAGTTTGAAATAGGAAAAAGTTGGAAATTATTTATGTGTTTAATGGAGGTCTCGTAAAATAAGTTATAGTATATCAGTAAAATGTAACTTTATTCAAGTATTAAAAAGAATGACAAAAGCCAATCAACTCTTTAGTAAGCTCAAAGCACTGTTATTATTTAATTTTTATAAAAATTGTAGGTATTATTATTAGCTCCATTTGCAAGGGAAAAAATAAGGCATAAAGAAGTTAAGTGACTTGTCTGAGGTAGTAGGACAGATGCTGAAGCAGAACAGCTTTAGAGCCCACATGGTAAGTTACCGTTCATTCTTTAATGTCTCCTGGTCAATTATATCCCAGCATGAAAAGAAAATAAATTGGTAAGTGAAAAACAAATTGTAGAAAATGTTTATAGTATGAAAATATTTGTGAAAAGTATTTATATCTTCTGTGTGTTCCATTTAAAATATAAAATGTCTCTGTTTTCTTAGGACAGAAAATATTTTATATATTTATATATATGAATGTGTGAATATATTCATAAAAATACATACATTTAAACATACATGTACATTTATACATATAAATAAATATTTATACATATGCACACACATGAAACATGTATTCATGGAAAAATTTCTGGATGGATATACAAGAACTCCATGAGTATTTTTGGGTGATTTGTATGGAGACTTTCTAAAAATTGTTTTCACTTTATACTCTTCAGTATAGTGAATTATTTAAAAGTAATGAGAATGTAGTGATTTCATAATAAAAACAAGTTTAAATTGAAAAACTTAAAACATAGTGGATGTGGTAAGCAATTATGTTAGTGGAGAGGGGTAAAGAGGAATCTTTTCATTTCATACCCTTCTGAACTGTGAACTTTTAAAAATGAATGAGTACACATTGCTTTTATCATAAAACGTATTTTCAGCGAAAAAAACCTTAAAAATTGTAGGCATATTTCTCTAACAATTATGTACTATGAAATATAATTTGACAATTTAGGAGATAGGTTATTATATTGACAGTTTAGGATAAATCTGCCTATGTTAAACTTTTATCTCAGAGAATTACTGACTCAAAGGCTAGCTGTTTTCTAACATTAAGCTGGAAAGTAGTTTAATGAAGATTTACCTTATTTTTATAAGCCAGATTGTTTCCAGTTGAAGTCTTAGTAATGAAACCTTTCACAGCAAATGAGATTCAGCAAATGCAGAAGTTGACAGCGGTGTTACTAGATGTTGCTAGTCAATTGAGCACAATTCTCTTGCAGGAAAATGGTATCATGCTTCTTAAACTCCAGAGCATTTATCAAAGAGAAATGTCGATTTTAAACTCCATTGTTTATTAAGAGACAGTGTTCTAGTGTCAACTGACACTATTTTAATATTATGCTTAGTCATAGAATGTACTTGGAATTAGGATGATAAATACTTAAACAGGTATAGCTGAAACTTAAAGTATATTATTTTGGGTTGTGTTTTTCAGGTGAAGCTCTGAAAGTATCAGCTGAGAGATTTGCAGATGACCCCTGTTATCTCCCAAAAAGGGAGGCTGTGGTTCAGGCTGCCCGTGCCTTGTTGGCTGCAGTTACCAGACTCCTTATCCTCGCAGACATGATTGATGTCATGTGTCTCTTACAGCACGTGTCAGCTGTAAGTAAAAGATGGTCAGTTTACCTTGGCATTGTTCTCATTTCTAATTACTTTTTCCGAACCCGGCATCAATCCTAGTGCATCCCAGCCTTGCCTTCATTTCTTATAGTCATCCAACAGAAGCTGACTGGATTGAATTGTGCAAGTCATGTATACCTCAAAAGAACAAAGTCAGAAGTTAGTCTTTTTGTTGTAGTTTCTTTTTCAACATGTTTAAAATTGAAAAATTTTTAAAGTTTTAACTTAAATTCTAGGTACTTAACATATAGTGTAATATTAATTTCAGGTGTATGATTTAGTGATTCAACACTTACATACAATACCTGGTCTATTCACAAGTGCACTCCTTAATCCCCATCACCTATTTTACCCATCCCCCCACCCCACCCCGATCCACCTTCCCTCTGGTGACCATCGATTTGTTCTCTATAGTTAGGAGTCTGTTTCTTGGTTTGCCTCTCTCTTTTTTCCCTTATGATCATTTGTTTTGTTTCTTAAATTCCACATACGAATGAAATCATATGGTATTTGTCTTTCACTGACTTATTTCACTTAGCATAAATACTCTGTAGCTCCATCCACATCATTGCAAATGGCAAAATTTCATTCTTGTCTTTGGCTGAATAATATTCCATTGTATATGTATACCACATCTTTATCCATTCTTCAGTAAGTGGGCATTTGGCCGTTTCCATAATTTGGCTATTGTTGATAATGCTATAAACATTGGGCTGCATGTATCCATTTGAATTAGTATTTTTTGTAAACTTTGGGTAAATACCTATTATTGCAATTGCTGGATTATAGGGTAGTTCTATTTTTAACTTTTTGGGGAACCTCCATACTGTTTTCCAGGGTGGCTGTACCAGTTTGTATTCCTACCAGCAGCGTAAGAGGGTTCCCCTTTCTCCGCATCCTTGCCAACACCTGTTGTTTCTTGTGTTGTTGATTTTAGCCATTCTGACAGGTGTGAGATCATATCTTATTGTAGTTTTGATTTGTATTTCCTTGATGACCAGTGATGTTGAAGATTTTTTCATGTGTCAGCCATCTAGATGTCTTCTTTGGAAAAATGTCTATTCATGTCTTCTACCCATTTCTTAACTGGATCATTTGTTTTTTTGAGTGTTGAGTTTTAGAAGTTCTTTATATATTTTGGATGCTAACCCTTTCTCAGATATGTCATTTGCAAATATCTTCTCCCAATTAGCAGGCTGCCTTTTACTTTTGTTGATTGTTTTCTTCAATGTGCAGAAGCTTTTTATCTTGATGAAGTCCTAATAGTTTATTTTTGCTTTTGTTTTCCTTGCCTCAGGAAGCATATCTAGTAAGAAGTTGCTAAGGCTGATGTCAAAGGGGTTACTGCTTGTATTCTCCTCTGGGATTTTTATGGGTTTTGTCTCACATTTAGGTCTTTCATTCATTTTGAATTTACTTTTGTGTATGGTATAAGAAAGTGGTGCAGTTTCATTCCTTTGAGTGTTGCTGTCAACACCATTTGTTGAAGAGACATTCTTTTACCCATTGGATATTTTTTCCTACTTTGTGGAAGATTAATTGACCACATAGTTGTGCATTCATTTCTAGGTTTTCTCTCTCTCTCTCAATACACATACACACACACATATGTATCTCTCTCTCTATATATATATTAAAGAACAGGTTTATACACACACACACACACACACACACACACACACATATATATATACATAAAAGAACAGTAGTTACAAACTTTATTTATATTTTTAAATTTTTTTTTTTGAGAGAAAGAGTCAGTTGGAGAGGGACAGAGAGAGAGAGAGAGAGAGAGAGAGAGAGAGAGAGAGAGACAGAGGATCCAAAGCTGGCTCTGCATTGACAAGCAGAGAGCCTGATGAAGGGCTCAAACTCAGGAACAGTGAGATCGTGACCTGAGCTAAAGTCAGACACTTAACTGACTGAGCCACCCAGGCCACCCCTCTGGGTTTCCTGTTCTCATACATTGATATACGTGTCTATTTTTGTGCCAGTACCATGCTGTTTTAATTACTATAGCTTTGTAATATAGCTTGAAGTCCCAAATCATGATGCCTCCAGCTTTGCTTTCCCTTTTCAAGGTCTTTGGGATCTTTTGTGGTTCCATACAAATTTTAGGATTGTTTATCTTAAAGCCAGTGGTAGATTGAAAAACAGAGGATGGTTTACTGATAAGAAAATGGCTAGGATTATATAGGTAATATAAATAATATACAAATATAAATAGAAAAACTTTAAAATTGAAGACACTAGGAAGTTTATCCTAGTTTGTAAATGAATACTGTTTGCCAGCTCCACTTGATCCAACATAAACTGTGTATGTTTACATGTAGTCTGTGATATCTGTAGTAATCCGTTATGAAAATGTATAAATTGATTTAATATGAGTAAAAAATACAATTTTACTAGGATACTACAAAGGCAGCAAGGTATCTTGTTATTTTGCTAGACAAATCCATTTAGAAAAGTTTTAGTAGAAAGAGAATTTTATTAAAGCCCTTTTTACTTTCTTTAGTAACCAAAGACTTTCTTTAGTTTCTTTAGGACCAAAGTCACCTTTGTCCAGTTGAAAAGGTTGCAAACATTCCTTTGGAGTCTCTGATCTATCTCCTGCATCAAATAGGACTTTTACTCTTCTGTCCATAAATACAGCTGCGTATTCATAAATGTGTCTGGTGACTGTAATATCACTACTACATTAAGCAAATGATGGCCTCCTCTGATTGACCTTCTTGTTAAAATCTTTTCCTTTAATTGCTACCTGAAACCTTTTTCTTGTCTTTATTTTACTCTCTAATGCTTATTTTAACCCTAAAGTATAGCAAGTTTCCTTTATACTTTTATATTCCTTTTCTTTTTAAGTTTTATTACTGCAAAAAAGCATCAGCACTTTGTGTTGTTGTTTTTAGGAAAGGGAATAGTTCTCATCATCAGATGCTGTCTACTAGTGGATTCGTAGGTGAGATAATTAAGCATTGTTTGTTGGTTATTGGTTTGTTGACTACCATAAACAATACCATAAACAAATCCCTAAAAATTTCTGAGATTCGTTTTTGTCATATGTGAATACAAATATTAATAAATGCTGTAACCAAGAAGAAGGTATGAAAGATTAAGTGCCAGGTAGTTTCTAGTTCCAATGACACAACATTTCCTGTATTTTAGACTCTAGGTTTGTTGAGATAGAGCAGAAAGTCTGTTTCAGGTAAAAATTGCTACCTTCATAATCGACTAAGAAGTAAGTGTGTATATATAAAGATCACAAACACATTCATTACCAATTTTAATTGAGCATAGTGCTAAATAATTCACACACATGATGTCATTCAAATGAAGCAGTAGGTAATTGAAGATCAAAACAAAGTAAAGTGCTATTTTTGAATAAAAATGATAGTTTATAGTTACTGAGTTTTTATAATGTGCTAACACTGTGCTGGATTATCTCCTTTAATTCAATCTTCAGCAACCATATGATTATGATTGTAATTTTAAAGATGAAGAAATGGAGGCATATTTATTTAAGAAATTTGCTTGTACAAGGCAACAGGAAAAATAAAACTTTAAGAACATAGTACTCCAAGAGTTAGAACAGCTTGAACTATACATACCTTTCGGAAGTGTTTAATCAAGTTCATGGGCCTATAATAGGTTGTTAAAGGAATTTAGGTATGTCAGGAGGAGGAGGAGGTGTTCTTTAGTCTCTCCCACATTTGCTAGTAACTCATCAGAGACTGAATTTAGGCTATATCATTTAAGATGCTCATAATTGTGTATAGTACAACAATGATACCTCATCTGTGAAAAAGGAAGACTTTTTGTGGTAAATTGTGATAGTGTTGCATTATTTCATCCTTATGAAAAATTTATATTTAAATTGCATCATCGATTCAATTCTTTTGACAAAATAGACAAACTGGATTTTTTTTGATACCATCAAATTAGAATTATTTAACCCAACATTCCCTCGCTCCAAAGTATTCTATAGAGCCTGTCTCATAAATATCCAACAGGAAATAGACATTTTTCCAAAGAAGACATACAGATGGCCAATGGACATATGAAAAGATGTTCAACATCACTCATCATCAGGGAAATGCAAATCAAAACCACAATGAGATTCCACCTGACCTGTCAGAATGGCTAAATTTAACAACATAGGAGGGGCGCTTTGGTGGCTCAGTCAGTTAAGCGTCCAACTTTTGATTTCAGCTCAGGTCATGATCTCATGGGAGATCAAGCCCTGCATTGGGCTCTGGGCTGAGTGTACAGCCTGCTTGAGATTGTCTCTCTCCCTCTCCCTCCCTCTCTCCCTCCCTCTCTCCCTCTCTCTCTCTCTCTCTCACTCAAAATAAGTAAATACTTAAAAAAATTGACACAGGGAACAACAGATGTTGGTGAGGATGTGGAGAGAGGGGAACCCTCCTGCACTGTTGGTGGGAATGCAAAATGGTGCAGCCACTCTGGAAAACAGTATGGATATTCCTCAAAAAGTTAAAAATAGAACTACCCTATAATCCAGCAATTGTAATGCTAGGTGTTTACCCAAAGGATACAAATATACTGATTTGAAGGGGCACCCCAAAGCTTATAGCAGCATTATCAACAATAGCCATATTATAGAAAGAGCCCAAATTTTCACTGACTGATGAATGGATAAAGAGGATATATATATAGTGGAATATTACTTGCCCACAGAAAAGAATGAAATCTTTTTTTTTCTTTTTCTTTTTTTTAAATACAACTTATGGTCAAATTGATTTCCATACAATACCAGTGCTCATCACAACAAGTGCGATCCTCCATGCCCATCACCCACTTTCCCCTCTCCCCCACCCTCTATCAACCCTCAGTTTGTTCTTAGTTTTTAAGAGTCTCTTATGGTTTGCCTCCCTCCCTCTCTGTTACTTTTTTTCCCCCCTTCCCCTCCCCCATGGTCTTCTGTTAAGTTTCTCAGGATCCACATATGAGTGAAAACAAATGGCATCTGTCTTTCTCTGCCTTACTTATTTCACTTAGCATAATGCCCTCCAGTTCCATCCACGTTGCTGCGAATGGCCAGATTTCATTCTTTCTCATTGTCAAGTAGTATTCCATTTTATATATAAACCACATCTTCTTTATCCATTTGTCAGTTGATGGACATTTAGGCTCTTTCCATAATTTGGCTATTGTTGAAAGTGCTGCGCAGAAGCTTTTTATCTTCATAAGGTCCCAGTAATTCACTTTTGCTTTTAATTCCCTTGCCTTTGGGGATGTGTCGAGTAAGAGATTGCTACGGCTAAGGTCAGAGAGGTCTTTTCCTGCTTTCTCCTCTAAGGTTTTGATGGTTTCCTGTCTCACATTTAGGTCCTTTATCCATTTTGAGTTTATTTTTGTAAATGGTGTGAGAAAGTGGTCTAGTTTCAACCTTCTGCATGTTGCTGTCCAGTTCTCCCAGAACACTCAGGTATCACCTCACGCCAGTCAGAGTGGCCAAAATGAACAAATCAGGAGACTATAGATGCTGGAGAGGATGTGGAGAAACGGGAACCCTCTTGCACTGTTGGTGGGAATGCAAATTGGTGCAGCCGCTCTGGAAAGCAGTGTGGAGGTTCCTCAGAAAATTAAAAATAGACCTACCCTATGACCCAGCAATAGCACTGCTAGGAATTCACCCAAGGGATACAGGAGTACTGATGCATAGGGGCACCTGTTCCCCAATGTTCATAGCAGCACTCTCAACAATAGCCAAATTATGGAAAGAGCCTAAATGTCCATCAACTGATGAATGGATAAAGAAATTGTGGTTTATATACACAATGGAATACTACGTGGCAATGAGAAAAAATGAAATATGGCCTTTTGTAGCAACGTGGATGGAACTGGAGAGTGTAATGCTAAGTGAAATAAGCCATACAGAGAAAGACAGATACCATATGGTTTCACTCTTATGTGGATCCTGAGAAACTCAACAGGAACCCATGGGGGAGGGGAAGGAAAAAAAAAAAAGAGGTTAGAGTGGGAGAGAGCCAAAGCATAAGAGACTGTTAAAAACTGAGAACAAACTGAGGGTTGATGGGGGGTGGGAGGGAGGGGAGGGTGGGTGATGGGTATTGAGGAGGGCACCTTTTGGGATGAGCAGTGTGTGTTGTATGGAAACCAATTTGTCAATAAATTTCATATATATATAAAAAAAACCATAAAAAAAAAAGAAAGTGCTGCTATAAACATTGGGGTACAAGTGCCCCTGTGCATCAGCATTCCTGTATCCCTTGGGTAGATTCCTAGCAGTGCTATTGCTGGGTCATAGGGTAGTTCTATTTTAAATATTTTGAGGAAACTCCACACTGTTTTCTAGAGTGGCTGCACCAGTTTGCATTCCTACCAGCAGTGCAAGAGGGTTCCCATTACTCCACATCCTCTCCTGCATCTTTAGTTTCCTGATTTGTTCATTTTAGCCACTCTGACAGGCATGAGGTGATATCTCAGTGTGGTTTTTGATTGTATTTCCCTGATGATGAGTGACATTGAGCATCTTTTCATGTGCTTGTTGGCCATCTGGATGTCTTCTTTGGGGAAGTGTCTATTCATGTCTTCTGCCCATTTCTTCACTGGATTATTTGTTTTTCAGGTGTGGAGTTTGGTGAGTTCTTCATAGATTTTGGATACTAGACCTTTGTCTAATATGTCATTTGCAGATATCTTTTCCCATATCATCGGTTGCCTTTTAGTTTTGTTGATTGTTTCCTTTGTAGTACAGAAGCTTTTTATCTTGATAAGGTCCCAATAGTTCATTTTTGCTTTTAATTCCTTGCCTTTGGAGAGGTGTCAAGTAAGAAATTGCTGCGGCTGAGGTCAAAGAGGTTGTTGCCTGCTTTCTCCTCTAGGGTTTTGATGGTTTCCTGTCTCATATTCAGGTCCTTCATCCATTTCTAGTTTATTTTTGTATATGGTGTAAGAAAGTGGTCGAGTTTCATTCTTCTGCCTGATGCTGTCCAGTTCTCCCAGCACTATTTGTTAAAGACACTGTCTTTTTTTCCCTTGGATACTCTTTTCCTGCTTTGTCAAAGATTAGTTGGCCATACATTTTTGGGTCCAATTCTGGGGTCTCTATTCTATTCCATTGGTCTATATGTCTGTTTTTATGCCAATACCATACTATCTTGATGATTACAGCCTTGTAGTAGACCCTAAAGTCTGGGATTGTGATGCCTCCCACTTTGGTTTTCTTCTTCATTATTACTTTGGCTATTTGGGGTGAAAAGAATGAAATCTTACCATTTGCAATGATGTGGATGGAACTAGAGTCTTTTTTATTATGCTAAATGAAGTAAGTCAGTCAGAGAAAGACAATGCCATGATTTCACTCATGTGGAATTTAAGAAACAAAACAGATGAACATAGAGGAAGGCAGGAAAAAAAAAGAGAGAAAAGCAAACCATAAGAGACTCCAACTATAGAGAACCAACTGAGGTCTGCTGGAGGGGATGTGGGCAGGAGATGGGCTAAATGGGTGATGGGTATTAAGGAAGGCACCTGTTATGTTGAGCACTGGATGTTATATGTAAGTGATGAATCACTAAATCCTACTCTTGAAAGAAGTATTACACTATATGGTAACTAACTAAAATTTAAATAAAGAATTGAAAAATAAAACAAAATAAACAAATAAGACCCTCCAAATAACTCATAATTAAAGTGGGAAGAAAGATTTAAAAATGTAACATGAAAAAAAGAATTTTTTTTATGGTCAGTGCTGTATATAGAAATTTTCTTTGTATGTTTTTGATGCACTTAAGTACATTCAAGTTGGTAAGAAATATTGAAGCAAATAAAAGTATTTAATTTTGCTTAACCCAGAATTTCCAAAATTTTCTAACTTTAGGACTCTTATAATATGTTAGTTCTATAACTTTCTCAGACCATACTTTGGGAAATAGTGGTTTAGTATATCTCCAATAATATTTATGGTTATATTAAATTTTTACTTGGATTAAAAAATTATAGAGGAGGAACGTTAGTGCCTTTATATTCTCATCTTATTGAAGTAGATTAGACTCTCTCCAGCCATACAATATGCAATACACAACTGTGTTAACGGTAATAGCAATCTCATCAATTCTGTGAGACAGTGAACCTGATTTTGGACAATTCTAATTGTTGGAGACATTTTTCTCAAACTAGATGTGAATTCCCTGCCATTTCCACGGACTGCTTCTAGTTCTGCTTTCTTAAGCAACATAGAACGAAGACAATAGGAAAAGGTATTTTTCAAATAACTGATGATTATTCTTAGCACTTATTTATGTCTTCTCTTACCTAGGCTGAAAATTTCTTGACCCTTGAACATTTCAGACTATTCTGAATACTTGAGAATTTCCATATCTTGTATGATTATCAGTTTCCTGATGAAATTTTCACTTTTGATATTGAGGTACTTGAACATGGTAAGCATATTTGTATTATGGTTAGAATTTGACAACTTTAGTGTCTGGACTTCCTGGATCATTATGCTGGTTTTTGCTCATGGTATCTTGTTTTTTCATGTGAATGGCTATCTCTGTGTACTAAACATTACTTTTTCTGGAATTCATCTCAAGAAATTTCTCTGTTTTATTAGCTCTTTGATGTTTTTAATATAAAGTATTTTATATTTCATCAATCTTCTTAGTTTTCTTCAGCAGAAGGATTAGACTGATTACTAATTTGCCAATACAAGAAATCGAAGTCCCTAAAATCATCTCCGCAAATACTTTTCTATGCATGTTCTAGATAAGTAATACCCATAAAATATTGAAATAAAAACATCTTGAAATAGAAACAAATCTCTGATGTGAATGTTCTATAATATACTCAAACAATTACCTCTCTGATTTAATGTCTAACATTATCTTACCTTATTATGATAGCCTTGTCATGCTGTTCGTTCATAGTGATTTTGTGAGCAGTTAAACTCCAAGTCTCTGAACTCAAACTATTATTAATTTGAGCATTCTTGTTCTGATACTAGTTTTATCTTTTTATATGTAAAGGTAGATGCTAAATTTATATTCATGGAATTTTATCCTGTTAATTCTGGTTTATGTTAGAATCCATTCAGATCTTTTTAACTTTTGATTTTGTCTTTACCTCCTAACCTGGAATCATTTTCAGATTTTTAAAAGTCAGATTATTTATGAAAAATTGTTTAGTCATGTGGAAAACAGTGATATATCTTCCTTTCAGATAACATCAATCAAACATTAACCCATTTTGAGTAAAGTTGTTGAAATGAACTTCAAACTTGCTTTATTAAGCTACTGTATAAACCATGTTTCTTTATTTTATCCTCAAGTACTTTCTCAAAGGCCTTGCTAAAATTAAGATGTGTTATCTGTGGCATTGTAGATTTATCAGTATAGTAACCCCAATTATAAAGGAAATGAGCTTAGCTTGGTTAACTTACTTTTCATAACCCTGTAAGAGTTCCAAGTTGACTATTGCTTGCTTGCTTTTTTTCCTTTTCTTTCTTTCTTTTTATGTTTTTTTTTTAACCTTCATTTTTTAATTGCTCACAATCCACTTACTTATGGTTGTAAACCACTTGTCTACTGGGATCTTGTTACTCTTAAGATCTATATATAAATGGCTTGAACCCCAATTCTGTGTCCTATCAACTATAATGTCCCAAGATTTCTGCAAATTCTCTGGGGCTCATATTCTCAACGTCATCTCTAGTTCCAAGTTTTTGCTTCCACAAATTAGTTTACGAATGGTCTTTCTATCCCTATTTTATAGTTGGTTAATCTGTAATTGGTAACTGGCCTTTTCCCCCTTGATTTTGACACACACACACACACACTCACTCTCCAATACTCCCAGACAAGACATGTTTATGTATGTTTGTGTATATTGCAAACCTTATAGAAATTTGGGAAGGCAGAAGGGAGGGGATTCTTTACTGTAGCACTATATTCTAAGTGGCTCCAATTTGAATATCAGAAATCTTCAAATTCTTTAGCAACGTCATCTCATTGTTCTTCCACCTCCTTTCCCCTTACCTACTCTCTTTGTTCCTTCTCATACCTGTAAATTCCTGTTTATCTGGATGCACTAGGTTTCTATCTGCTAATTTGTGCCCTCATATATCACTGTCTTTCTTAAATTATTCTGTAAGGTATTTTCCTCCGTATAGACATTTTTTTTCCCTCAGAAGAATTCTTTAGTCAGCTGTGTCTCTCTGTATACACACATACATTCCACTATAAAATAATGTATTATAGATGTTTTCTAGGGGGAGAGCATCAACTTTAATGGTATAGATTTCTTTTTCTGGACACTCTTTAAAAAGCAGTGGGTCACATTTTTGTTTCTTGCTTCTGTCTGGAATATAATGGAAAAAGGCCTGCCTCTTCTCTCTTCTAATTGTATCTTACTATTTCATGAAATCTTCTGCTCATTTTGGGGTCCCTTCAGCATTCTTATACAGTTCCTTGCTACATTTTTAATTTATTCTTTATTACACGGTACCAAATAATGTATCCACTATCATAATTTCTTCCTTCATGGCCTTACTCTTTTCTTCCTTACTGATTTTTTTCTAAATTATAGATTTTTTTCATCTCTGTTGTGGTATGTTTCCTTTTAGATGTCAGGTCAAGGAGATATTACTCAATTAAAAAAAATGTTTATTTATTTTGAGAGAGACAGATAGAGCACCAGAAGAGGAAGGGCAGAGAGGGAGGGAGACAGAGAATCAAAAGCACCCTCAGTGCTGTCAGCATAGCACCTGATGTGGGGCTCGAACTTCACAAACCATGAGATCATGACTGGAGCCGTGATCAAGAGTCAGATACTTAACCAGTTGAGCCACCCAGGCATCCCTATATATTACTCAATTTTTGATTAATACTCTGTACCTATACATTTCCTGACTTCCTTATGCTTTGTTATTTTTACTGAATTATCCTCTTTCCACTGAGACTGCCTCCAGAGATGCAGTTATGATAGACCATTTATGAGGACATAGACTGAGACCACCAACTAGTGCATATGTGGTTCACTGAGTAATTCTCAGTAGGAAAAGTAGTGCTGACCAACACAGAGTTGATATATAATTAAGTACAACAAAGAGTCTTGATTTGGCAGTTTTAAAGTCATCAGGTTCCGTAAGGAATTTTTTTTCTCCAGGACATAGGTCCAAATCAAAAGTAAGAGAGGATATAGAAGAGAATGACAATCTTTCAATATTAAATAAATTATAGAAACTTGGAAAGACAGTTTGGCTTTATTGCCACCATTCCATGGGAATTTAAAAAAATTCTTTTTTAGTATTGGTCAAGGTTTTTTTGAACTTCACTATTTATACTTCTCAAGATACCATATCTTATTTTATTGGCATCTGGGTTTTTATAAAGGTCGATTTTATTTGAGACGAAATTGGCTGGGGTGTCTCTTGCTTTCCTTAGGGGTCAGGACAATGTGGAGGAAAAAACCATTGCTTTTGGCAGAAGAGACTTTGCTTCAATCCTGGCTCTGTTGTTGATTAGCTGGGTGAATTTAGGAAAGTTAAAAATCTGTGAGCCTTGGCTTCTTCTTCTGAGTTACAGGGATAATAAAACTTACTCTGAATACTTTGAAAGGATTTTGTAAACATTAAATGATATATAAGTTACCTAGCAAGAACTGGTGCTCTCTGTTTCATTTTCTTTCCCTTTCTTGTCTTTCCTTTTGCCACCATGGTACCTTTTTCTCACATTTTTGACTCTTGTAGACTCTTGCAGTACAATGTTATCCTTATGCCTAAAAAATGAAGGGAAATAAATTTGAACCAAATTTTCTAACATTTTCTGTTTATCAAACCAGAGTTTTATTTATTTTTATTTTTTAATTTTATATATTTTTTGAAGTTTATTTATTTTGAGAGAGAGAGAGGGAGAGGAAGAGTGTGTGTGCATGAGCAGGGGAGGGGCAGAGAGAGGGAGAGAGAGAACCCCAAGCAGGTTTGTGCTGTCAACATGGAGGCTGACATGGGGTTCGAACCCATGAACTATCAGATCGTATCCTGAGCCAAAATCAAGAGTTGGACTCTTAACCAACTGAGCCACCCAGGTGCCCCAGTAGCTGATATTTTTTTAAGGTACCTTCTATTATTAAAAGGCAGGCATACCAGCAAAGAGAGTTTCTAAAGGTTCCTTTCATTAAAAATATCAGCAGTTTATAAGGGAAGAAATTATTGTATTATTAAGAGCTATTAGAAGCCAAGCATATTCTGCAGAATATTCTAGGAAAAATATATGCAGAGATATTAAGGTTTAAAGAAAAATCAAGTCACAATACTGGTATTAAAGATAGAATAGGAGGAACTAGTAAATGGAGACAAATAAGGTACAAATCACTGGATTCGTGCCTGATATCATACTGAAAACTTTAGGGACAAAGGAAATTTAAACCATGTAAAATTATAACTTTAAAAGGGACCAGCATCATTCTAGGTATCTCCAATTTGATTGTTAATTAATCCATTCAGCAAATGGTTGTGTTTTGTGCACTACTGTGTGCTAATCACTACTGTATGATAGGGATTCAAGTTTAGAAAAAATAATACCATGGCCCTTTTCTCCTGGAATTTACAGACTAAGACATAAATTAATATAAGTTACTCTGATAGAAGTTGGTGTAACTATTATGGAGGCATGATGGCAATTGTATCAAGGGAAAGTATTTTGAGTGAATTTGAGTAACTAGACAAAGAAGGTGATGGAGGAAGAGAGCATTTTAACTGCAAGAACAGTACATACTCAAAGACCTGTAATACTTCTGAGGGCTGAGATGAAGGGTCACTGTGTTATATACCTCAAACTAATGTAACATGTGTGACAACTATACTAAAAACAAACAAACAAACAAACAAACAAACACACACAATTAAAAGACAAGCCAGAGTCTGGAAGACTATATAGGCAAATCACTCATAATGAATGGCCAGTACTCAAAATTTATTGAGAATTCTCAAAACTCAATAAAATAACAAACCAAATGTTTAAAAATGAAAAGAGTTGAAGGTGGAGAGGTAGGCATAGACCTACTTGTGAAAGGCCTGTGTGCTAAGATAAACAGTTTGAAGTGTAGTCTGAAAGCTAACGGGGAATCATTAAATATTTTAAGCATGGGTATGACATAAGCAGATTTGCATTATAGGACTGTTAGTCTAGCAGCAGTGGGCAAGGGAGCCAGACTGGAGGCAGTGAGGCTAGTGATTAGGCTGATGCTGTCATCTGGTTGTGAAATGATGGGGTAGGATAGGGAATGAATGAGATAAATGAAGGAGGAACAGTCTACAATTTGGAAAGTGATTGGAATCTGTTTAGATAGAAAGGGTAGCATCAGGAAGCCTTTCAGGAATCTGGCTGGGCATGAGGACCTTGGTTTTCAGTTTTAGGTAGAGGAGAAGTAGTTTATGGGTTTTAGGCTTATTCGATTGAGGCACATATGAGAGATAATAGATACTAAAATATATGTTTAGAGCACATGAGAGCAAATAAGAGATAGATTCGGAAAGCCTCAAGAAATAAGCATTGGGGAGAAATTAAGATGGGAGTAGTGGGGGGGACCCTGGGCTTGCCCCATCGCTTGAACACAGCTAGATCAACATCAAATTACTTTGAATACCTAAGATTAAGAGAACCATCTGCATAATTTGAGGGCGAGAATGTGGCAGATATGAAGTGCAGAGACATGAATTGGGGGAGAGAAAGGCCATGGTGCCATAGGGAGTTGGAAGCCCTTTTTGTGGAGAGGAGAGAGAGGGAGAGAGGAGTAGAGAGAACAGCGTGCTAGTTTTGAGCCAGAAGAGCACCCCTGCAAAAATCATTGACTGAGAAATTGGGAGGAACTGATTATTGCAAGTTTTTGCAGAGTGGATCTCAAATTCAGAGGATTTGGAAGTCTGTGCCATTTTCTAGAGTTGATCTGAGCAGGTGGCAGTGGTCCAGGTGAGAAGAGGGTAAAGGCCTGAGAGCAGACAGCAGACAGCCTGGTGTGGGGATCCCCTGGGTCGTACTGGGAGAGAGAAGTTACCCTTTCTAGAGTGCATTTGGAAGATGGTGTATTGCTTCTTGAAGGACAAAAGATTGGGCTGACACCTTTGAGCAGCCACTTAACAGCAGGGGACAGAGGCTCATGCAGAGGGCAGATAATCTGGTTGCAGGTTTTCATTGTGCTTCACCATAAACTCCAGGCACTTGTGCAGTCAAGTGACTGCTTTTCTTTTTCCCTTTTTCCCATTTATTTATTTATTTATTTATTTATTTATTTATTTAAATGATATAATTTGTTGTCAAATTGGCTTACATACGACACCCAGTGCTCATCCCAACAAGTGCCCTTCTCACTGCCCATCACCCATTTTCCCTCTCCCCCAAACTCTCATCTATCCTTAGTTTGTTCTCTGTATTTAATAGTGTCTTGTGGTTGGCCTCCCTCCTTCTCTGTTTGTATCTTTTTTTCCCCCCTTCCCTTTCCCCATGGTCTTCCGTTCAGTTTTTCAAGATCCACATATGAGTGAAAACATGTGATATCTGTTCTTCTCTGGCTGCCTTATTTCGCTCACCATAATACCTTCCAGTTCCATCCACATTGCTGCTTTTCTGGGACAGAATGGCTCCAGGAGCAGTGCTTCAACACTGTACTCTGGAAGAAGGGAGCAGGTCCCCATCTTGCCAGGTCCTTTAAAATTTGGAATTTTGTATCCCAGCCAGAGATAGAAGACAGGAGAGCTGTGGCTCCAGGGATATTGATGGCCCAAGCACAGACTGGGGGAGGGTGGGGATCAGATGGAAGCCTGGGAAACAGGAGGGGTGATTGTTCGCTTATCTGTGGCAGTGGGTGTGAGCCTTCCTCACTGGGGGTAAAAGAGTGTGGTGACATATTTCCCCCCTGCCCACCAGCACAGTTGGACTTCAGTTAGCAAAACAGCACCTTCAGTAGGGGCTGGAGCCACTTATATCAAACCCTACCACCTGCACCATACAGGGTCATCTTTACTAGGGAAGGTCTGCCTGTGAGTCAGCACAGGGGGCCTCTCCCCTAGAGGACCAACATAGGCACCTCACACCCACCAAGTCTACTGATCATAGAGTGCTCCAGTGTATCAGCTTCAGTTCTGGTGGAAATACCAGATTTTTTTTCTTTTCTTTTCCTTTTTCTTTTTTTCTTTTCTTTACTCTTTCTTTTTTTCTTTCTTTTTTTTTAATTTTATTTTTTCTTTTTTAAAATTTATATCCAAATTAGTTAGCATATAGTGAAACAATGATTTCAGGAGTAGATTCCTTCATGCCCCTTACCCACTTAGCCCATTCCCCCTCCCACAACCCCTCCAGCAACCCTCAGTTTGTTCTCCATATTTATGAGTCTCTTCTGTTTTGTCCCCCTCCCTGTTTTTATATTATATATATATATATATATATATTTTTTTTTTATATTATTTTGTTTCCCTTCCATTATGTTCATCTGTTTTGTCTCTTAAAGTGAAGTCATATTTTTGTCTTTCTCTTACTGACTAATTTCACTTAGCATAATACCCCCCAGTTCCATGCACGTAGTTGCAAATGGCAAGATTTCATTCTTTTTGATTGCCAAGTAATACTCCATTGTATATATATACCACTTCTTCTTTATCCATTCATCCATCAGTGGACATTTGGGCTCTTTCCATACTTTGGCTATTGTTGATAATGCTGCTATAAACATGGAGTGCATGTGTCCCTTTGAAACAGCACACTTGTATCCCATGGATAGATGCTTAGTAGTGCAATTGCTGGGTCGTAGGGTAGTTCTATTTTTAGTTTTTTGAGGAACCTCCATACTGTTTTCCAGGGTGGCTGCACCAGCTTGCATTCCCACCAACAATGCAAAAGAGATCCTTTCTCTCTGCATCCTTGCCAACATCTGTTATTTCCTGAGTTGTTAATGTTAACCATTCTGACAGGTATAAGGTTGTATCTCATTGTGCTTTTGATTTGTATTTCCCTGTTGATGAGTGATGTTGAGCATTTTTTCTTGTGTTGGTTGGCCATTTGTATGTCTTCCTTGGAGAAATGTCTATTCATTTCTTTTGCCCATTTCTTCACTGGATTATTTGGTTTTTGGGTGTTGAGTTTGATAAGTTCTTTATAGATTTTGGATGCTAATCCTTTATCTGATATGTCATTTGCAAATATCTTCTCCCATTCTGTCAGTTGCCTTTTAGTTTTGTTGATTGTTTCCTTCACTGTGCAGAAGCTTTTTATTTTGATGAGGTCCCAGTAGTTCATTTTTGCTTTTGTTTCCCTTGCCTCCAGAGACATGTTGAGTAAGAAATTGCTGTGGCTAAGATCAAAGTGGTTTTTGCCTGCTTTCTCCTCGAGGATTTTGATGGCTTCCTATCTTACATTTAGGTCTTTCATCCATTTTGAATTTATTTTTGTGTATGGTATAAGAAAGTGATCCAGGTATTGTAAAAGAGAAAAATAAGAAACAAGAAAGAAAGAAAATGAATAGATGAACCTGCTAACAGATTGAAGTAGGACTGAAATTGCTTCGTTTTCCCCTAGAAGTCAGTCTGTGTAGCTCTTTATAGTCCATTAATTAAGCCAATGGTGAGACTTGTGTACTTCAAGAGCGAAGTTGGCCCAATTGGGCAGGGCTCAGTTTAGTAGCTCCACTGTCCACTAGATGGCGCTGCTAGCCTAATGGGGTGGAGTGTTGCGGTGCTCATAGGTGCGTATAGGCATGTGCGGGAGCGGTGAAAATGGCGCCACCCAGCCACCCAGTCTGTTCTCCCGGCTCAGCATCCTCTGTCTTCAGCTCTCGTCTTCTCCTGCTTTTTTACTCTCCATGATCAGGCCCTAGGCAGTACCTCTCTCCTGAGTTTTGTCTCAGATGTGGCTGTTTTCCCCAGCCCCTTACTTCGGAAGGACTGCGGCTTTGACCCATTCCACCCCTCTGCAGGAGGGTCTCACTGAGCAATGGCTGAATGAGCAATGGCTGAATGTCGGCTGCACCTAGGAATGCCCACTGGACCCTGCTGTTGCTGATGCCCCAAGACTGCAGCCAGGTGCCAGCCCATCCCAGAAAAAGTACGCGAGATAGCGTAGCAGCAGCGTTTCAGGGATTATGGAAAATCACAACACACATCTGGTACCAGGCTTCACCCTTAATGACCTTGTTCCAGCACCAGCAAATGTGGCCATTTTCTGGGGTCTGCTGGGACCAGGTGGCTTCAACAGCCTCTACCAAATGTCCTTCCAGCAGTGGAACTGGTTTTCCCCGTGTGGCCCGAGAACCTCCCGGTCCCCACTCTGTTCCTGGGGATTCGCCTGTTCCACCAGAGCACTGCCAGGTATCGAGCTGCGGAGTTGCAGCTTTTGTGCTCTCCTTGTTTACAGTCTTAATGGAATTTAAACTCTCTCCTTTCTCCTTTCTCCCTTTTTAGTTTAGTCCCTGCGGCTATTTCCAAGTTTCCACTTTCTCTCCAGCTGCTTTTGGGGAGGGGTGCTTTTCCCGTATTCTCCCCACCTCTCCAGTCTCAGTCCTCTCTCCACTCACAAAAGCAGTTCCCTACCTTTCGCGGCTTCTTGCTCCCCAAGTTCAGCTCTCCGTGCTGTGTACCTGCTGTATTCTGTGGTTCAGGTTGTGCAGATTGTTGCGTTAATCTTCCAATAAGTTTTCTAGGTGTGTAGGATGGTTTAGTGTTGGTCTGGCTGTATTTCATGGATGTAAGTTACACAAAAAGCTTCCATGCTGTTCTGCCATCTTTGCTCCTCTCTTTCTTTCTTTTTTAAAAATCAGGCTTATAGTTTCTGTTCATTTGTTTGTTTTTCGTTTCCTTTTCATGTTTTTTTCAGATCAACTTTTTTTTTGGATCAGGCTTTTTTTTTTTTTTTTAAATCAGGCATATTCTAACAAATCAAAACACACCTAGTTAAAGATCTAAATACTCCCACTGCAAGCAAAAAGGAACTCTGCAGAGGATCGCCTGTGGGAAAAAGCAGCCAAATTACAACAGCAGAGTGCACAGCATATACTGGAAACCCTTCCTTGAAGCACCAGGCCCTGGACAGTGTATGACCCCTTCCTAATATAGCATTACTCTCAGGAGCAGGAAACATAACAAGTTGTCATAACACACAAAAGACAGAAACCTAGACAAAATGACAAGATGGAGGAATTTTTCCCAAAGGAAAGATCAAGAAGAAACCACAGCCAGATATCTGATCAAAACAGATACAAGCAGTATGTCCAAACAAGAATTTAGAACAACAGTCATGAGGATTAACTAGCTGGCCTTGAAAAAAGAATAGAAGACACCAGAGCAACGCTTGATGCAGAGATAAAAGACCTAAAAACTAGTCAGGCTGAAATAAAAATGTTGTAACTGAGATGCAAAACTGACTGGTTGTAATCATGAGAATGGAAGATGCAGAGGAACAAATAGGTGATAAAGAAGATAAAATTATGGAAAATAGTGAAGCTGAAAAGAAGAAGGAAATGAAATTATTAGATCATGAATATAGAATTAGGGAAATCAGAGATTCTGTAAAGTGCAATAATATGTATATCATATGTGTTCAAGAGGAAGGGCAGCAAAAAGTGGCAGAAGGTTTATTTGAATAAATTCTAGCTGATAACTTCCTTAATCTAGGGAAGGAAACAGGAATTCAAGTCCAAGAGGCACAGGGAGCTCCCCTAAAAATCAACAAAAACAGGTCAACACCAAGACATATCATGTGCAAGACAAGTTTGCCTAGGGAAACTTCCAAAAGACAAAGAGAGACTCTGAAAGCAGCTGAGGACAAAATATCCTTAACTTACAAGGGTAGACACATAAAGTTAGCAGCACACCTGTTCATAGAAATTGGGCAGGCCAGAAGGTAGTGGCATGATATATTCAACATGCTAAATGGGAAGAATATGCAGCCAAGAATTCTTTATCCAGCAAAACTGTCATTTAGAATAGAAAGAGAGAAAAAGAGTTTCCAAGAGAAGCAAAAGCTAAGTAGTTCATGACCATAAACAAGCTCTGCAAGAATTATTAAAGGGGACCATTTGAGTGGGAAAGAGAGACAAAAGAACAAAGACTAGAAAACAAGAGAGACAGTCTACTGGAATAGTGACTTTACAGGTAATACAATGGCACTAAATTAATATCTATCACAATTACTCTGAATGCAAATGGACTAAATACTCCAGTCAAAAGACATAGAGTATCAAATTGGATTAAAAAAACAAAAACCATTGATATGCTGCTTATAAGAGACTCATTTTACACCCAAAGACACCTCCAAATTGAAAGTGATGGAGTGGAGAACAAATTATCATGCCAATGGACATCAAAAGAAAGCCAGAGTAGCCATATTTAGACAAACTAGATTTTAAACCAATGACGGTGGTATAAGATGAAGAAGGGCACTATATCATAATAAAGGGGTCTATCCAACAAGAAGATCTAACAGTTATAAATATGGCCCCCAACTTGAAAGCACCCAAATATATAAATCAATTAATAAGAAGCATAAAGAAATTCATTGATACAATAATAGTAGGGGACTTTAACATCCCACTTACAACAATGGACAGATCATCTAAGCAGAAAATCAGCAAAGAAATAATGGCTTTGAATGACACACCAGACCAGATGGACTTAACAATTATATTCAGAATATTTCATCCTAAAGCAGCAGAATACACATTCTTTTCATGTGCATATGGAACATTCTCCATATGCAAATCAGGCCTAAGCCATACAAAAAGATTGAGATTATACAATGTATATTTTCAGACCATAAAGCTATGAAACTTGAAGTCAACCACAAGAAATAATTTGGAAGGCCTTCCAATCATAGAGGTTAAAGAACATCTTACTAAAGCATGAATTAGTTAACCAGAAAATTAAGAAGAAATTAAAGCAAAAAGAAAGCAAATAAAAGTGAAAATATGGCAGCCCAAACCTTTTGGATGAAGTAAAGCTGGTCCTAAGAGGGAAGTATATAGCAATACAGGCCTTTATCAAGAAGCAAAAAAGTTTCAGGCAATTGGGTTAGTCATTTAAAGGTCATTTAATGGGTTAGTCATTTAATTGGGTTAGTCATTTAAATTAGTCATTTAAGCATTCAGCTCTTGATTTTGGCTCAGGTTATGATCTCACGGTCATGATATTGAGCCTCATGTTGGGCTCCTCTCTGGGCATGGAGCCTACTTAAAATTCTCTTTCCCCCTGTCTCTACCCTTCCCCTGCTCATGCACACACACTCTAAAAAACAAACAAACAAACAAACAAACAAACAAAAACAAGAAAAGTCAAATACACAAACTAATCTTAAACCTAAAGGTGCTGGAAAAGGAACATCAAATAAAGCCCAAAACCAGTATCTCAAATGAAATAACAGGACAGAATCATAGCAAGAGACCTAAGTGAAATAGACATAATATGCCTGATAGAGAATTTAAATAATGATCATAAAGATACTCACTGGAGTTGAGAGATGAGTGGAAGACTTCTCTGAAACCTTTATCAAAGAGATAGAAAACATAAAAAAGAACTGATCAGGGATGATGAACTCAAGAAGTGAAATTAAAAATATAATAGATAGAATAAATAGTAGACCAGAGGAAGCAGAAGAACTGATCAGCAACCTGGAGGACAGAGTAATGGAAAAGAAGCTAAGCAGGTGAGAGGAAAAACAAACAAACAAAATGAGAATGACTTGGGGAACTCAGTGGCATCATGAAGTGTAATAACATTTGCATTATAGGGATCCCAGAAGGAGAAGAGAGAGAGAAAGAAGGGCAAAAAAAATTATTTGAAGAAGTAATAGTTAAAAAACTCCCCAAATTTGGCAAAAGGAATAGATAATACTGAGGTCCAGGAGGCACAATGATCCCCCAACAAAAACTATCCAAGGACATTACCCTAAGACCCATAGTAATTAAAATGACAATAGTGATAAGGAGAGAATTTCAAAAGCATCAATAGAAAAGAAAACAATTATATATAAGGGAAACTCTGTAATGTTCTCAGTAGATTTTTCAGCAGAAACTGCAGGCCTGAAGGGAGTGGCATGACATGTTCAAAATGCTGAAAAGAAAGAAATATACACCCAAGAATACTCTAGCCAGTAAGGCTATCATTCAGAATAGAAGAAAGATAAATAGTTTCTTAGAGAAACAAAAACTAAAGAGGCTCATGACCACTAAACCAGACATTCAAGAAATGTGAAAGGGGACTCTCTGAGTGGAAAGGAAAGACCAGAAGTAAGAGTAAGAAAAGTAGGAAGCATAAACACTGTAAAAATAAGTATAACTGTAAAAATAAGTCAAGGGACTCATAAAATAAAAAAAAGTAAAGCATGACACCATATACCTAAAATGTGGTGAGGAGAGTAGAGAATGGCTTCAAACTTAAGTGAGCATAGACTGCTATATGCAGAAGATGTTATATGCAAACCTAATGGTAACCATAAATCAAAAACCAATAATAGATGTGCAAAGAATTAAGAGAAACGAATCCAAGTATATTACGAAAGAATGAGAAGAAAGCAAAAGAAAAAAGGAACAGAGAATTACATAAACAACCATAAATCAAGTTTAAAAATGGCAAAAAGTGCATACCTGTAAATAATTACTTTGAATGTAAACGGGCTAAACTTATTTCTAACAAAAAGACATAGGGTAATGGAATGGGTAAAAAACAAGATCAACCTTTATGCTGCCTACAAGAGACTTATTTCAGACCTAAAGACACATGTGGGCTGACAGTGAAGTGATGTAGAAGCAAGTATCATTCAAATGGAAGTGAAAATGCCAGGGTTGCAATACTTCAATAGGACAAAATAGATTTTAATCAAAGATTATAACAAGAGACAAAGGACACTATAATCATAAAGGGGACAATCCAACGAGAAGATATAACAATTACAAATATTTATGCACCCAACATGAGAGAATCCAAATACATAAAATAGTTAATAACAACCATAATGGAAATAATCAATAGTAATATAATAATTGTAGGGAACTTTAACACCCCACTTACATCAATGGACAGATCACCTAAGCAGAAAAATCAACAAGGAAACAGTGGCTTTGGATGACACACTGGGCCAGATGGATTTAAACAGTAGAATTATAAATAGAATTCTAAAACAGTAGAATATATATTCTTTTCAAGTGCACATGGAGCATTCTTTGGAATAGATCAATATTAGACCACAAAACAAGCCCCAGAAATGTACAAAGATTGAAGTCCTACTACACATCTTTTCTGACCACAATGCTGGGACTCTAGAAATGGACCACAAGAAAAAATCTGGAAAGAGCACAAATACATGAAGGTTAAGTAACATTCTACTAAACAGCAAAGGGGTCAATTAAGAAATGAAAGAGGAAATAAAAAAAAAATACATCGAGAAAAAATGAAAACACGATGGCCCAAAATGTTTGGGATGCAGCAAAAACACTTCTAAAAGGGAAATTTATTGCAATAAACTTTCTTGCTTACTTCAAGAAGCAAGAAAAATCCCAAATAAAAAACTTAACCTTACATCTAAAGGAACTAGAAAAAGAACAACAAACACAACCTAAAACCAGTAGAAGAAAGGAAATAAGAAAGATTAGAGCAGAAATAAATGATATAGAAACTAAAAAACCAATAGAATAGATGAATGAAACCAGGAGCAGATTATTTGAAAACATCAACAAAATCAATAAACCTTTAGCCAGACCCATCAGAGAGAGACAGAGAGAGAGAGAGACAGAGAGAGATTCAAATAGATAAAATCTGAAATGAAAGGGGAGAAATAACAACCAACACCCCAGAGATACAAAAGATTGTAAGAGAATATTGTGAAAATTATATGGTAACAAACTAGACAATCTAGAAGAAATGGATAAATTCCTGGAAACATATAACCTCTCAAAACTAAAACAGGAAGAAATAGAAAAAATTTGAGCAGACCAATTACTTACCAGCAATGAAATTGAATCAGTAATCAAAAAACTCTCAGCAAATTAAAGTCCAGGGCCAGAGAACTTCACAGGTGAATTCTACTAAATATTTAAAGAAGTACTAATACCTATTCTCCTCAATCTATTCTAAAAAATAGAAGAGGAAGGAAAACTTCATAACTCATTGTATGAAGCCAGCCTTACCTTGATACTGAAACCAGGTTAAGACACTATAGAAAAAGAGAACTACAGACTATTATCATTGTTGAATATAGATGCAAAACTCCTCAACAAAATATTAGCAAACTGAGTCTAACAATACATTAAAAAATGATTCACCAGATGGGAGGAAGGGAAGATGGCGGCGTAGGAGGACGCTGGGCTCACCGCGCGTCCTGCTGATCACTTAGATTCCACCTACACCTGCCTAAATAACCCAGAAAACCACCAGAGGATTAGCAGAACGGAGTCACCAGACCAAGTGCAGACGAGAGGCCCACGGAAGAGGGTAGGAAGGGCGGCGAGGCGGTGCGCGCTCCACAGACTGGCGGGAGGGAGCCGGGGTGGAGGGGCGGCTCGCCAGCCAAGCAGAGCCCCCGAGTCCGGCTTGCAAAAGCGGAGGGGCCTGACGGACTGTGTTCCGACAGCAAGCGCGACTTAGCATCTGGGAGGTCATAAGTTAACAGCTCTGCTCGGAAAGCGGGAAGGCTGGAGGACAAAGGGAGGGAGAGCTGCTGAGCCCCCTGACGACAGAGCTCAGTTTGGTGGGGAACAAAGGCGCTCGCCAGCGCCATCTCCCCCGCCCATCCCCCAGCCAAAATCCCAAAGGGAACCGGTTCTGGCCAGGGAAATTGCTTGCTCCACGCAAACACCCAACTCTGTGCTTCTGCAGAGCCAAACCTCCAGCAGCAGATCTGACTCCCTCTGGCTGCCACAGGGCCCCTCCTGAAGTGGATCACCTAAGGACAAGCGAGCTAAGCCTGCCCCTCCTGCCCCCGTGCACCTTGCCTACCCACCCCAGCTAATACGCCAGATCCCCAGCATCACAAGCCTGGCAGTGTGCAAGTAGCCCAGATGGGCCACGCCACCCCACAGTGAATCCCGCCCCTAGGAGAGGGGAAGAGAAGGCACACACCAGTCTGACTGTGGCCCCAGCGGTGGGCTGGGGGCAGACATCAGGACTAACTGCGGCCCCGCCCACCAACTCCAGTTATACACCACAGCACAGGGGAAGTGCCCTGCAGGTCCTCACCACATCAGGGACAATCCAAAATGACCAAACGGAAGAATTCCCCTCAGAAGAATCTCCAGGAAATAACAACAGCTAATGAGCTGATCAAAAAGGATTTAAATAATATAACAGAAAGTGAATTTAGAATAATAGTCATAAAATTAATCGCTGGGCTTGAAAACAGTATACAGGACAGCAGAGAATCTCTTGCTACAGAGATCAAGGGACTAAGGAACAGTCACGAGGAGCTGAAAAACGCTTTAAATGAAATGCAAAACAAAATGGAAACCACCACGGCTCGGATGGAAGAGGCAGAGGAGAGAATAGGTGAACTAGAAGATAAAGTTATGGAAAAAGAGGAAGCTGAGAAAAAGAGAGATAAAAAAATCCAGGAGTCTGAGGGGAAAATTAGAGAACTAAGTGATACACTAAAAAGAAATAATATACGCATAATTGGTATCCCAGAGGAGGAAGAGAGAGGGAAAGGTGCTGAAGAGGTACTTGAAGAAATAATAGCTGAGAACTTCCCTGAACTGGGGAAGGAAAAAGGCATTGAAATCCAAGAGGCACAGAGAACTCGCTTCAGACGTAACTTGAATCGATCTTCTGCACGACATATCATAGTGAAACGGGCAAAATACAAGGATAAAGAGAAAATTCTGAAAGCAGCAAGGGGTAAACGTGCCCTCACATATAAAGGGAGACCTATAAGACTCGTGACTGATCTCTCTTTTGAAACTTGGCAGGCCAGAAAGAATTGGCACGAGATTTTCAGTGTGCTAGACAGAAAAAATATGCAGCCGAGAATCCTTTATCCAGCAAGTCTGTCATTTAGAATAGAAGAAGAGATAAAGGTCTTCCCAAACAAACAAAAACTGAAGGAATTTGTCACCACTAAACCAGCCCTACAAGAGATCCTAAGGGGGACCCTGTGAGACAAAGTACCAGAGACATCACTACAAGCATAAAACATACAGACATCACAATGACTCTAAACCCGTATCTTTCTATAATAACACTGAATGTAAATGGATTAAATGCGCCAACCAAAAGACATAGGGTATCAGAATGGATAAAAAAACAAGACCCATCTATTCGCTGTCTACAAGAGACTCATTTTAGACCTGAGGACACCTTCAGATTGAGAGTGAGGGGATGGAGAACTATTTATCATGCTACTGGAAGCCAAAAGAAAGCTGGAGTAGCCATACTTATATCAGACAAACTAGACTTTAAATTAAAGGCTGTAACAAGAGATGAAGAAGGACATTATATAATAGTTACAGGGTCTATCCATCAGGAAGAGCTAACAATTATAAATTTCTATGCGCCGAATACCGGAGCCCCCAAGTATATAAAACAATTACTCATAAACATAAGCAACCTTATTGATAAGAATGTGGTAATTGCAGGGGACTTTAACACCCCACTTACAGAAATGGATAGATCATCTAGACACACGGTCAATAAAGAAACAAGGGCCCTGAATGAGACATTGGATCAGATGGACTTGACAGATATATTTAGAACTCTGCATCCCAAAGCAACAGAATATACTTTCTTCTCGAGTGCACATGGAACATTCTCCAAGATAGATCATATACTGGGTCACAAAACAGCCCTTCATAAGTTTACAAGAATTGAAATTATACCATGCATACTTTCAGACCACAATGCTATGAAGCTTGAAATCAACCACAGGAAAAAGTCTGGAAAACCTCCAAAAGCATGGAGGTTAAAGAACACCCTACTAACGAATGAGTGGGTCAACCAGGCAATTAGAGAAGAAATTAAAAAATATATGGAAACAAACAAAAATGAAAATACAACAATCCAAATGCTTTGGGATGCAACAAAGGCAGTCCTGAGAGGAAAATACATTGCAATCCAGGCCTATCTCAAGAAACAAGAAAAATCCCAAATACAAAATCTAACAGCACACCTAAAGGAAATAGAAGCAGAACAGCAAGGCAGCCTAAACCCAGCAGAAGAAGAGAAATAATAAAGATCAGAGCAGAAATAAACAATATAGAATCTAAAAAAACTGTAGAGCAGATCAACGAAACCAAGAGTTGGTTTTTTGAAAAAATAAACAAAATTGACAAACCGCTAGCCAGGCTTCTCAAAAAGAAAAGGGAGATGACCCAAATAGATAAAATCATGAATGAAAATGGAATTATTACAACCAATCCCTCAGAAATACAAGCAATTATCAGGGAATACTATGAAAAATTATATGCCAACAAATTGGACAACCTGGAAGAAATGGACAAATTCCTGAACAACCACACTCTTCCAAAACTCAATCAGGAGGAAAGAGAAAGCTTGAACAGACCCATAACCAGCGAAGAAATTGAATCGGTTATCAAAAATCTCCCAACAAATAAGAGTCCAGGACCAGATGGCTTCCCAGGGGAGTTCTACGAGATGTTTAAAGCAGAGATAATACCTATCCTTCTCAAGCTATTCCAAGAAATAGAAAGGGAAGGAAAACTTCCAGACTCATTCTATGAAGCCAGTATTACTTTGATTCCTAAACCAGACAGAGACCCAGTAAAAAAAGAGAACTACAGGCCAATATCCCTGATGAATATGGATGCAAAAATTCTCAATAAGATAGTAGCAAATCGAATTCAACAGCATATAAAAAGAATTATTCACCATGATCAAGTGGGATTCATTCCTGGGATGCAGGGCTGGTTCAACATTCGCAAATCAATCAACGTGATACATCACATTAACAAAAAAAAAGAGAAGAACCATATGATCCTGTCAATCGATGCAGAAAAGGCCTTTGACAAAATCCAGCACCCTTTCTTAATAAAAACCCTTGAGAAAGTCGGGATAGAAGGAACACACTTAAAGATCATAAAAGCCATTTATGAAAAGCCCACAGCTAACATCATCCTCAACGGGGAAAAACTGAGAGCTTTTTCCCTGAGATCAGGAACACGACAGGGATGCCCACTCTCACCGCTGTTGTTTAACATAGTGCTGGAAGTTCTAGCATCAGCAATCAGACAACAAAAGGAAATCAAAGGCATCAAAATTGGCAAAGATGAAGTCAAGCTTTCGCTTTTTGCAGATGACATGATATTATACATGGAAAATCCGATAGACTCCACCAAAAGTCTGCTAGAACTGATACATGAATTCAGCAAAGTTGCAGGATACAAAATCAATGTACAGAAATCAGTTGCATTCTTATACACTAACAATGAAGCAACAGAAAGACAAATAAAGAAACTGATCCCATTCCCAATTGCACCAAGAAGCATAAAATACCTAGGAATCAATCTAACCAAAGATGTAAAGGATCTGTATGCTGAAAACTATAGAAAACTTATGAAGGTAATTGAAGAAGATTTAAAGAAATGGAAAGACATTCCCTGCTCATGGATTGGAAAAATAAATATTGTCAAAATGTCAATACTACCCAAAGCTATCTACACATTCACTGCAATCCCAATCAAAATTGCACCAGCATTCTTCTCGAAATTAGAACAAGCAATCCTAAAATTCATATGGAACCACAAAAGGCCCCGAATAGCCAAAGGAATTTTGAAGAAGAAGACCAAAGCAGGAGGCATCACAATCCCAGACTTCAGCCTCTACAACAAAGCTGTAATCATCAAGACAGCATGGTATTGGCACAAAAACAGACACACAGACCAATGGAATAGAATAGAAACCCCAGAACTAGACCCACAAACGTATGGCCAACTCATCTTTGACAAAGCAGGAAAGAACATCCAATGGAAAAAAGACAGCCTCTTTAACAAATGGTGCTGGGAGAACTGGACAGCAACATGCAGAAGGTTGAAACTAGACCACTTTCTCACACCATTTACAAAAATAAACTCAAAATGGATAAAAGACCTAAATGTGAGACAGGAAACCATCAGAACCTTAGAGGAGAAAACAGGAAAAGACCTCTCTGACCTTAGCCGTAGCAATTTCTTACTCGACACATCCCCAAAGGCAAGGGAATTAAAAGCAAAAGTGAATTACTGGGACCTTATGAAGATAAAAAGCTTCTGCACAGCAAAGGAAACAACCAACAAAACTAAAAGGCAACCAACGGAATGGGAAAAGATATTTGCAAATGACATATCGGACAAAGGGCTAGTATCTAAAATCTATAAAGAGCTCACCAAACTCCACACCCGAAAAACAAATAACCCAGTGAAGAAATGGGCAGAAAACATGAAGAGACACTTCTCTAAAGAAGACATCCAGATGGCCAACAGGCACATGAAAAGATGTTCAGCGTCGCTCCTTATCAGGGAAATACAAATCAAAACCACACTCAGGTATCACCTCACGCCAGTCAGAGTGGCTAAAATGAACAAATCAGGAGACTATAGATGCTGGAGAGGATGTGGAGAAACGGGAACCCTCTTGCACTGTTGGTGGGAATGCAAATTGGTGCAGCCGCTCTGGAAAGCAGTGTGGAGGTTCCTCAGAAAATTAAAAATAGACCTACCCTATGACCCAGCAATAGCACTGCTAGGAATTTATCCAAGGGATACAGGAGTACTGATGCATAGGGGCACTTGTACCCCAATGTTCATAGCAGCACTCTCAACAATAGCCAAATTATGGAAAGAGCCTAAATGTCCATCAACTGATGAATGGATAAAGAAATTGTGGTATATATACACAATGGAATACTACGTGGCAATGAGAAAAAATGAAATATGGCCTTTTGTAGCAACGTGGATGGAACTGGAGAGTGTAATGCTAAGTGAAATAAGCCATACAGAGAAAGACAGATACCATATGGTTTCACTCTTATGTGGATCCTGAGAAACTTAACAGGAACCCATGGGGGAGGGGAAGGAAAAAAAAAAAAGAGGTTAGAGTGGGAGAGAGCCAAAGCATAAGAGACTGTTAAAAACTGAGAACAAACTGAGGGTTGATGGGGGGTGGGCGGGAGGGGAGGGTGGGTGATGGGTATTGAGGAGGGCACCTTTTGGGATGAGCAGTGTGTGTTGTATGGAAACCAATTTGTCAATAAATTTCATATATATATATAAAAAAAAGAAGGGGTGCATATATACAGCGGAATATTACTCAGACATCTAAAAAAGAATGAAATTTTTGTCATTTGCAATGACATGGATGGAGCTATACAGTATTATGCTACATGGAACAAGTCAAAGAAAGACAAATATCGTATGATTTCACTCTTATGTGGAATTTAAGAAACAAAACAAATGAGCACAGGGAAAGAAAAAAAAGAGAGGCAAACCAAGACACAGAGTCTTAGTTATAGAGAACAAACTGATGGTTACCAGAAAGGAGGTGAATTAGGTCATGGGTTAAATAGGTGATGGGGATTAAGGAGTGCACTTGTGATGAGCACTGGGTATTGTATGGAATTGTTGGATAACTGTATTGTACACTTGAAACTAATATTACACTCTATGTTAACTAAATGGAATTCAAATAAAAACTTAAAAAAAATAACCCAATCAAACAAAGGAAAAAAGACAAACCAAAAATGGACTCTTATCTATAAAGAATAAACTGATGGTTACTAAAGGTGGGGAGGGAATGGGTGAAATAGGTGAGAGGGATTAAGAGTACACGTATGTGCACTGATGAGCAGTGAGTAGGGTATAGAATTGTTGAATCACTATATTGTCTTCCTGAAATTAATATAATAGTGTATGTTAACTATACTGGAATTAAGTTAAAAAAATAAAATAACATTAGTAAGTGAGTCTTTTTCATGTAAGGTTGGGATGCTTTTCAAGGGCAGCTTCTGTGCTGGGCTCTTGGTGGATGAATCTGCATGCAGCTTTTTAAGAGCCATTTCTCAGTTTGCCAGTGGCCCTGTGGATCTTGTGAGCATGAGCCTTATTGGTCTTCAAAGCCACTTGTTTTAGGTGTTGGTCTTAAATATTGGCATGCCTAAAGTGGCATACAAATCCTATAATACTCAGGGATAGCTGTGGGTTTTGAGTTTCCTCCCAAATGTTGGTTGCCGTGATGGGGATAGGGTTTATGGTGAGTTTTTGTGCCTTAGCTTTTCCTACCTGTTTTGATGTGGTTTACATTTCATTTGCTTGATGTGAAGCAGTTGCTCTGCCAGTTTTTAGGTTTTTTCAGAGGAAATTGTTACATATATAGCTGTAGCTTCAGTGTGTCTGTGGGAGGATGTGAATTCAGGATCTTCCTACATTGCCATCTTGAACCAAAGTCTGAACAGAAAAGAATTTGATGAGAAAACACTGTGGGAGTGTTTAGAGTGCTTACTTTAATGGCAGATTTTGGGCTTAGAGATAATGTTTGCATCTTCTCATTTTTGTCTTGTCTGTCTTGTGATATTTGATAAGGTTGTCAAATAGGACAGAATTTGCATTTATTTCTCAGTTCAGAGACCATCTTGATATTCTCTTTCGGCAGTTTTATTCATTGGGCTTTTTCTTTTTATGTTTGAATTTTGTTTATAGTAAGGTAAAAATATTAACAGGATAAATTTAATGTCCAACAAATTATTTGGGACTTCTTTGCTTGTTTTAAATTTCCACTCAAAAGTTTGAACAGGTAAAATCTAGGAATGTTAAAATCTCTTCAATTAGTTGTGCTTCCTTTCCCAACTTATCTTCAAGTGAGAGATCATTTATTTTGAGACATAGTCAACGTAATGAAATTGCAACACATTGAGAAAATCTCAAGAGGTCTATTTCAGTGATCAAGCATAGTGACCTGTTGGAATGAAAAATCCTCAAATAAGGTCAACCTCTGATTTTTTTTAAGTAAAATGTAAGCCTCACTTTAATCACTGTCTTATTTTTAATATCTTTTTATGTCAGCTTTATCTGCAAAGCAAAATTATTGCTTTTACTCTTTAGCATCTTTAAATATAAATAGAGAGAGACGGGGTGTGCTTACTAGGGATCTAACCTAAAGTACACAATAGATATTGTATGACCTCTCCTTGACAATTATTTGTTGTTGTATGGGAAAAATCTACTTAAATAAATGAATCATCATAGTTTGAGTGCTTTGAGCTATTTAGTATCAATAAATGGAGAGTGTAAGTCTTGATAATGAAAGGTCAAACTTAAAAATCTCCATTTCACACAAACTCTGGTCTTTCAGAAAAACATTTTGTGGTGATGTGTTATTGCTGGATTTTCTCCCTTTTTTCTTTGGCCATGAACATATTGCTTGATTTTCATGTTTTTTTTTTTTTATTTTGAAGACTTACAAATGTGTTTACCCTAAAGTTCCTACTTGTAGCTATATAAAGTTCACAGAAATAAATGTGAAGAAGAAATATTTGAGAAGTAGAGCTAATATTTTTTTAGGGAAAATAAAGTGCTTAGAATTAAACAGAATGGTAAAACAGTTTATATTAATTATAAGTGAAATTACTTAAATTGTTTAGAATGTTAGATCTAGTATTTTGACTTGAACATAGCGAGAAGGGACAAAGAAATGGGCAAGGCACAGGAATGATTGTGCACATGAGAGAGAGTTAATATAAAGGTCATTAAAATTACATAAAAATTATGTTTGCTATAAAATGGGGAAAAAGGAGCAGACTTTGGCTATGTTTAAACTGATGGGTAGAGTTTGTTCCCATTTAAGGTTCTGAGAACTCTCCTGCCATTTGGAACTCAATTCAGATCTCTTCGTGTCTTCTACCCAGCCTGATCCCTCAATTAATATAAAGATTTTTTTTTCTGTTTTACAACATGTTGCTTTTATCCCTTTGTTTTTGTACTCTCTTTACTGCATTGCCTTGTGTTGGAGTTAATGGTATAGTAGAATAAGCACAAATATTGTCGTAAAAACCCAGTTTATATTTTCTGAGTAACAGTTTACTCACTTGTAGAATGGGGAGAGAAATAGGAAATCCTGTGAGGATTCAGCTGGGAGGCTTCAAGTACCTGGCACTGAGCGGGCCCACAGTAAATGTCAGTGCCTTTCCCACTTCTGAGTTTCATGTCTAGTTTCCTTGGTAGTCTGTAAGTTCCTTTAGGGCAGGAAATGTGTTTTATATTCATAGTACCTTGTGCATAGTAGGTTCTAAAAGATTATTTGTTGAATTTAATTTACTGTAGAGCTGTGGAAGCTTAGCACTGTTATTTCTCATTTCTTTTTCCTCTGTCACCTTGGATTGAGATAAACATGTTGCTTTCGTGAAATTGAGGATTTAATTCAGTAGAATGCCGTTATAATATGACTTACTCCATAGAGTTTGAATGGTAAGGGTCAAGTAATTTCCCTGGAAACTTAATAATACTCTATGAAATCTTACTAGCCTGTCTCACAGCATCATAGTCACAGTGGAATTCTGGTGTGTTTAAGATGGTGAAGTCTCTATCTGTAGGAGTCTATCTAAAGGCACACAGTGAGAATATGGGAAATGAATGGCATGAAGAGAGAGCAAATGTAAATGTCATTGTAAGTGACATTACTTGACATTTTAAATCACTAATCTTCCAAAGTATGTTCTAATTTACTAAAAAAAATCAAGAATTGAATTTCTTGTGAGCTCCCTTTGCTTAATTAATTATTAGCAGCAGAACAATATTCTATGATCCACTGCAATTTGTCTCCTTTGTGTTTATCTAGTATCTGACTCAAAAATGAACAGAAGTGTTCTGATTCAGCAGAACTGATTTTATAACTCATCTGCATTATAGAGCAGAAATGAATAAATGTTTGCTGAACATGCTACATATGCTTCCATTGCCAAAATGTTAGTTTTCTTTCCTTCTCAAAATATAAGATCTGAGAGATCTTCCTGGTTGAAGTTTGTAGGGTACTTATTTTGCATAGATATGTCTGTAGAGGCAAGTAGCTACCTTTACATGAATTTGTTTCCATGATTGGAATGTGAGAGCCCTTTTAATACTTCCTCATTATGATTTAAAATCATATATTCATTGCAGTTTTTTTCTTTAGAAGTAGTGGTGTATGCTAAAACAGGTTTCCTTTTTTTTTTCAAGTAGGCTTCATGCCCAGCGCAGAGTCCAATGTGGGGCTTGAACTCATGACCCCGAAATCAAGACCTGAGCTGAGATCAAGAGTCAGTCACTTAACTGACTGAGCCACCCAGGCACCCATTTTTTGAAAATGCAGTATGCTCTTTTGTTGGAATGAAGACTAAACACGCTTCCCATTCATGCAATAATGTTTGTTGTTCTTATGATACAGCTTCTAATCCTTTATAATCAGTCTTTCTTAAATTTCATTGAAAGGCAATTAGTATTTGTTATCTTTCTATTATGAATGAGGGAAACTGAGGCTCAGTGTTGACTCTTTCCCTGTTTTAGCTAGTTAGGCATTCGAGGAAAATGTGCTGCTATCCTAATGATTTACTTTTGTTTTTCAATTTCAGTTTCAAAGAACATTTGAGTCTCTTAAAAACGTTTCCAATAAATCTGACCTCCAGAAAACCTACCAGAAGCTTGGGAAGGAGCTGGAAAATCTGGATTATTTAGCCTTCAAACGTCAGCAGGTAGGAGTCAGAACTTTCCTTGGTGGAGGAGATGAACACTTTAGCTTCCTACCATCCTGCCTGTCAGTTTTAAGTGGATCTGGGGAAACTTACCTTCTAATGTTTAGGGCAGAAATAGGTTGTGCTGTGCTGTGCTGACCTGCCGTGTTCATACAGATTCATTGTGGTCCTTGCTTTAAGATGTGCAGTTTGGGGGGTTCCACATGTGTCCATATACCTCTCTTAAAGAAAACTCCTGCTGGTTTGTGAAGATATAGCTACCCTTTGATTCAGGATGCCTCAGTGGCATATAGGAAACCTCTGTGATGGCTTGGCCACATGGCTTTTATATTTGACAGGGGGATACTTGAGGAGCACAATCACTGATGACCAGGAAAAGGATATAGATGTACATACAAAATTAAGGGAAAGGATCATGAATATGTCAACGTATGAATCAACCTTTAGTTTTCTTGTTTGATCTCTGAAGATTAGTGAAATTTTGCTGTGTAAATTTGAACAGGAAAATATACTTTACAAATGCAAGTCTTTCAGCCTCCTTTTAAACTCCAAATAAATACAGAGCCAAAATAGACTTTTATAAGATTGCTTTTAGAATTAGTACTAAAAAAATGTATTAATTATCATTAAGTTCTGTGTGTTTGCAAGATACTGCCGCAGTAATTAGCTAGCTAATTTCCCCAAGCTGATCTTCACCAGTTTCTTCCCAGCCACTAGGTGTCAGAGTTGTCAAGCTTTTACTTTGATTGTTTATTCCAATCAGAACAGCCAGATAGACGTTTAAATTAGGTTGCATGAAATTCGGCAATGTGCTCAGTGATGGATAGCGTCTAGAAAAATGACTAAGTGGCTGACTCGTATGGGCAGGCACCAAGTCCATTACTTAAGAGTCTCTCCTGTTAGTGTGGCAAAAGGTGCAACTCTCTTGCCATTGCCCAATTCACAAATTTTGGATCTTTTGGATGGAGTTTTCAAAGCTAGGTATTTATTTATTTATTTATTTATTTATTTATTTATTTATTTATTATTTTTTATATTTATTTATTATTTTTATATTTATTTATTTATTAATATGAAATTTATTGTCAAATTGGTTTCCATACAACACCCCGTGCTCATCCCAACAGGTGCCCTCAATAACCATCACCTACCCTCCCCTCCCTCCCATCCTCACCAACCCTCAGTTTATTCTCAGTTTTTAAGAGTCTGTTATGGTTTCACTCCCTCCCTCTCTTTTTTTTTCCCTTCCCCTCCCCCATGGTCTTCTGTTAAGTTTCTCAGGATCCACATAAGAGTGAAAACATATGGTATCCATCTTTCTCTGTATGACTTATTAGTTACACCTTATGGAGTCACCACAGTATGGTCTAGAAATATTGACTTGAAAAGAGAGTTGTGTTCTGGGTTTGCTCTATCACTGACATTGCATGGGCATTTAGCCTTCCCATTGCCCTGTATTCCTGAGAAGGTGTATTTGTTTTGTAGAATGTTCTGGGGTAAATGGAGTATCTCTGCATATATTTAATTTATATGAAAAGGACACAATATCCATTGAAGTTTTATTTACTTATTTTAAAATTAGTGAGGGCTTACATATTAGCACATGTACAGAAGCAGTCACAGTTACAGAGAACTACTACAGGAATCTCCCATATGATGCTACTTAAAATTCACATCATAAGTCACTGCTCTGGCCTATGCATTTTTTAGTACAGTTTTGTTTTCCAAGAGCCATATTTTACCACTGAGGGATATTTGAGTTGGCAGGCAGTAGTCACTACCCTCTTCTCTTATTCTTTCTTATTAGCACATTTTCATTGATTAGATTCTTGCATTAGCTAATTGTGAATTTGGAAAAATGCTAATGCTTCAAGGGCAGGAGGGCAGAACTCTGACAGGATGGCCTTGAGGACAGATAAGTAAATTGCATGTGTGTATGAGTAACATATGGGCACATGGGGTGTAAATATATGTGTATGTATATATGTACACACATACACACACATCATATATACTATTAAATGGCAATTATGTATCACACATGGTGATTAATACCTATATAGATTAGATACTGAAATGTTGATAACAATATAATGGGGATGGTTTTATGAGCACCATTTTAAGGCAAGAAAATTAAGAGAGTTAAGTAACTTGCCTAAGGTCACTGGGCTAATAAGACATAAAGCTGGGCTTCAAATCTAAATCTGTAGGACTCCACACCTGGGTGGAGTCTTATTCCCAGTATCCCTGCAGGGAGCCAGGCTGGGGTAGGAAAGTGAGGAGGTCTAGATATGCAATATGAAGATAATTTTAGGGATGCCAGACCCAGGGCATAAAGAGACCTTTGAGAGTGGAGTACCTTACCTGGTGGGAGGCAAAACAGGCAAAACACTTCTCTCTCTGCCTCTCTTTCTCTCATGCAAATTGTTCAATATATACAAAAACACAAAAGGATTTTTGGAAGAATATCTTTAGACAGCTAAGAAAATGCATCAAACTTTATCTTCACGATCTTCTGAGTGTTATGTCTGGTAACCATGGTTCTAGTGAAATTTATTCACACAAGGCAGTGTTTTAAACTCAAAGGGACAAAATTTAACTGCATACACATCAGACTGTCAATCCTTTTGTATTATTCAACTCCACCTCTCCCTATCAGTGATCATTTTTTTTTCTACCCAGAAAAGATGGGAGGGGAATTGGAGGGAAGGAGAAAGAGGATGATAGAGTAGAAAGAAAGTCAGGAACCAAAGAGTGATGGAAAAAGAGGGAAGGGGACTTGTAAGGATATGATAAGAGGGCTCAAGTGAGGGAAATTAAACTGTACTTGGTTTTACACTATGTCCCTAGAACTCTTGATTTAATTGATCACCCAACCCCCCACCCCCCAGCCTGTCTCTGTGAAGGGATATTAAGAATAAGACCTGGGAAAATATTATCATAGATGAAAACATTGATTCTTTGAAGAATTTAAAAAATCTTAAAATAGAAAAAAGGGAGAGAAAAAGACAGGAATACAAGAAGACGTAGCAAATGAAGGAGATGGCAGAGAATAGTGAAGACAGATTTTGTTTACTTCTCATTTTGCTTCCAAATGTAGCAGAGCTTTCTAGAAATTTGTTGTATTAACCAAGTTCTGTACCAAAGTCACAGATGAATTGTGAATTAGGACGGGCAGGGTTGGAAGAGTCAGAACATCAACTCTTCTCTGACTTGACAGGATTTGCCTTTTATCTCCAATCCTGCACCTTAAAAGGCCTCCAAACCTATTAAACCCATACAAGTAAGTTTCTCCTACTGGAAAAGATTCAGGTCTCTGTAAAATTGCAATTCAGCAAGAAAGATTCTGCCTTATAAGGCAGGATTCTTTTTACCAGAGAATTAGTCATGCTTTGTTCCCTGGTCTAACCATATTTATCATTCCTTTTTGTGACAGCACGTAAGCTCCATAAGGACAGAGCCTCGTCTGTCACCTTCAATGCTGTATTCTCTACAGTGCTCACAACAGTATCTGACCCATGGCAAATGCTCAATAAATACTTGTTGGTGCTGTTGTTATTTTAAACAAGGAAGCATGCCCAAAGTTTTGGCCTCAGAATCCAGGCAATTAAAATTGATGTGTCTTACTCTACTTTTAAAATTCAGAAAGGCATTTACCCTTTGGCTTCCTGGATGTGGAAGATTGACAGATTGCCCCTTGCCTTATTTATTTAGTTTTTCTCCTAACATATTTCATTTTCCGTCCACTTCTTTAAACAGGCACAAAATGTTAATATTACCTTAATTATGAATTATGGATGACCAGTGAATTGATTACAAATATTTTCTTGGACTCATTCATTAGATTTTATTTCTTGTCCCTTTCTATGACATTTTAACATCATTTTGAGAGATTTCTTTCCCTGGGCCAGAGGGATCCCTGGAGTACTTTGCTCTCATCTTTTACCTTTATTTTTTGGAGTTACTGTACCTTCTCTCCTCTAGGTGTGATCTTAGCTATTTCCTTTCCTTTTCCTTTTTCTTTCCTTTTCCTTTCCTTTTCCTTTCCTTTCCCTTTCCTTTCCCTTTCCTTTTCTTTTCCTTTCCTTTCTTTTCTTTTCCTTTTCTTTCCTTTCCTTTCCTTTCGCTTTCCCTTTCACTTTCCCTTTCCCTTTCCCCTTTCCTTTCCTTTCCTTTCCTTTCTTTTTTCTTTAAGAGTTAGTGCTTATACTTCAACTATTCCTTAGGCTATATTTTAAGTTGGGGCACAAGCATCTCTACATTTTCCTACTGTCAAAAAGACTAATGTTGAAAATAGCTTTGGTTGGAAGAGGTGAGAGGAGGCCCTGATAGATGAGGTGATGGGTTTTTTAGTTTGAATCAGCCAGAAGTAACTAGATGACAAGGCAAGATTAACCTGAGAGTCTGGAGACTTTTTCAGTTTTTATTATCTGGAGATGCAATCTTGGAGGTTATCTGCTTGGACTATTTGGTTTTTATCTTCCTGGTTAATGTTACATAGAGAATGGTAATGGTAAGCTTCAGTTATTATATGGAGCCCAGATTTATATATTAATTTGAGAGGTTATAAATCAAGAGATTTCCTTGGGGTTTTGGTTTTGTGGAATAAAATAAAATAAAATAAAGTTTGATTATCTGTACTCTAATTTAATTCCTTCCTCTCTTTTTCTACCCTTAATATTTATAATAGCATTATGAGACACATCCCCTTTCCAGAGGCTTCTGAAGTCCTTTGGTATAAATTAAAGTTGACATTATTGAGTTGGACATTATGTAGACTAAAGCACATTTACATATTGATGTGAAAATATATAAAATTAAAATATTGTGCTTCAGATACACATCCATGTCAGAACACATCACATACCCCTAATCTCCCTAGTCATGCCATGTTATTCTTGCCTTCTGCCCTTTTCATAAGGTTTATAAAACTTGGTATTTAGAGTATCTGGTATTTCCATTTGCTTATTTAACTGCTAATCATTCTTTAAAGCAAAACTGAAGTCTAGCCTCCTTCATGACACTTCATCCCATGACTTCTAGTCAATATGTAAATTCTTCCTTCTTTGCCATTCTTAGCTTTTTATCCATGTCATCCAATTTAGCATCTGATTGATTATATATTTATTGAAGATCCATGTAGTGCCAGTTAGAGTATGGCTTTGTAGTCAGCCAAATCTGGTTAGACTACTCTGTACCACCTTGGGCACCACAGTTCTTTTTTAAAATGTTAGGAAAATAATACCTAACTTATAGCCTATTTTAAGAAAACAATATATGAAGTATAAAGTATATATATAAATGCTTTAAATCCTTTAAAATACATAAAGGAATCAGTATATAAAGGACTTAGCACCGTGCCTAGCATGTGGTTAGTACAAGTGGTAGTTATAATGTTGTTTTGTATTATTCTCATAATCCATCTTCAATAATGGTTTGTAAGTTCCATAAGAATGTGCTCTCTATTCTGTATATTTTTGTACTGCATATAAGGTCCAGCACTGCTCTGAACATATCAGATAGAATGTTTCTGGACATACGTGATATAGGGGCTAGAGATCTGTGTGACAAAAAAACAACAACAACAACAACAAAAACTGTTGATACCTATTGAGAAAAAAATTGCATTATTTGCTTCTACTGTGTTTTTGTGGTAGTATCTCTTGGGCAGTAAAATTAAGGTCCTGAATATTGTGCTATGACAATCTGTGGTGGAAGGTCGTAGACCCAATGTTCTGGCTAAATCCCAACTAATGTAGTCGTAGTTACGTCCTATGGACCTAAACTTCCCTTGTGGTTCCAGGTGGTATTGTTCAGCACAATATTGTTTTCTCTTTAGTGATGATGTTCAGGAATGAACCACTGCTTTTTTCTTTTACTGAACTGAGTAAGTTAATCCCTTCAGATAACTTCAAAACCAGAAGGGTACATAATACTTTGTAGGATAAAAATTGCATTTAAAATGATCCCTTATCAATGAGGAAAGATAGAAATAAATTAGATAAAACTCATTTAGTAAGAATAACTGTAGGCTAATATCCTTGCATTGAAAAATAAAATTCTAGATGGATAATGATAGACCCTGTAGAGAATAATTGTAGGCTTACCTTGGAATTCAAGAACTCTGAGGACACAAGACAACAATGTAGGGCTCCTCTGAAATCAATGCGTAGCAAAACAAAACTGAATAGTGTTAGGCTTGTTTTTGTAGTACTATAGCATATAGAGAAGAGGAAATTGATGAATGCCAGTAATAGTCTTCAACAATGTAAAGACTTACGGCAATACAAATGTTATGGATCATCTAGGATAGGGGGATATACAATGATGTTGCACTAGGAGTTGCTTATCTGTAAGGACAGTATAATGTAGAACTAACTTTGCATTACCTTAACACTAAAATGGAAGTGTATTTTACTTAAATATACTTTACTTAAAATATATTTTCCTAAATACATTTTACTTAAAACTTTTAAAAATAAAGTACCTATGCTTTTGGGATTATTCAGATTCAGTCTAAGAAAGAGTGTAATTGGAGTCTGAATGAGCATTAACAGGAGGTGTTAGGCTTCTAGAACAATAGTTCTAGAAGCAGTAGATTCAGTTCAGTGGCTTTTGCTAGATGAAATATGTTAATAGCTCAATTGAGAGAAGATCCATCCTTTCCTTGTTCTGTAATTAATCCAACTCTCTTGAAAGAGTTCTGATTGAATTATTCCTTTTAAGAATAAGTCAACCAAAGACTGCTACATTAAAATATTCATGTCTATCTTAGATGGTATTCTGTCTCTTATTTGCCCAATCAAGTAAAATGATTGTTTATGCCATTTATAAAACTGTTTCTGAAGATCCCAAAGCATTTCAGACATTATTAAAAATTCATTGCACACGTATTAAAAATGTTGTAAGATTGTGCAAGGTTGTAAGATTGTAAGATCGTGTTACACGAAAGTTTGAATCAACCCCAACGTGTTTTATTGTATCCACTCTATATGCAATTCCATTTTTATTCAGATGTACAGTTTGTCTCATAAAAAAAAACACATGGCATTACATTTATTTTTCAGTTTTCTGGTACAGAGAGAGAAGAAGGTTGGATACATCATTCAAGGTCATTCCAAGTCAGTAACAGATCCAGAATTAATATTCACATTTCCTAATTTCTAGCTTATTGCAATAGCCATCAAATCATTTTCATGACTTCATAAACTGCAGATCTTTATAGGGTGATTTCTTTTCCTATAGTTATAGTCTGAAGTTAAAAAACCTTATGGATTTTTATGTAAGAACCTTATCCTTTATTTAAAAACAAACAATCGTATTATATATTGGTTCTCCTTCTAAAATTTGATTTCTACATTGGAGATAGTTAATAGTCGTGACAAGTAGGTATCTTCTAGTTAATTAGTAAAGTACAAATATAGAGATACCTTTTAAATTCTAAAGTTTGCTATTCTATTTCCATCTGTTGTCTCTGGGGTTCAGTTTATTGGTGGCACTTAGGTAGAAAGCTGTTGAATCAAGCATATATTAGCTGATTTTCATGCACCAGAGAAGATTTATTAATTTTTTACAAGGTTGTTTACTATGGTAGTTTGCCTCATGGGCAGCTTATAGCTACTTTATAGTGGGGAATGCTTATTGAAATAGTTAATGCTTTGTTATGGGTTGTTTTCAAAATTTACAATGCTGATAGGAATTTCAGGAGGCTAAAAAACTTTAGTGTTTGCATCAATATGGCACTTATTTGTGCGTGTTTTATGTTGATATACCTAAGTCCATAAGATTATCAATAAAAGTTGGTTATTGATGAGGAATTAAAGTTCTAAGAGTTAACTCTGAAGAGCTATATTCCCTAGTCTGTTTTGTAGCTTGAAAATGATCTGCATGTGCAGAGAGGATAAATTTTCACTCCTAAGATTATGAGCTGTGGTGGCCTATGATGCAAAGCAAATAAGGTATAAGAGAATCAAAGAACCTAAACTCTGGCCCTCATCTCCTCATGGAGATACCCTGTACAAGGCTATACACTTTGCTAATGGCAGCATAGGGACAATAATAGGAAGTGACATTTTCTTTGGTCCTTTTGTGAGTTCTTTAGGATAAGTCAGCCAGTTGTGTATTGATCCTTCAGTATCTTTGGTTTGTATACTGAATATAGATATGGGTGCTGAATATAGATACTTTTAACATCTAAATTTACATGTACACTGTTAGACATTGAGATGCCTGTAAATGCAAATCATTCAGTAGTGCCATTCTTATTTTAAAAGAAAAGATAGTGTAATAATATTACAGTATTTTAGAAGAGGTAGAAATTAGAAGCATCATCTAGTTCAATCACTTCAGTACATGGATACACAAATAATACAGAAAACATCATTTTGTTCTTTTATTGCATAAGAATTTTTATCTTCGACAGTTTCTAGATCCTGTGTCCTCCAAGCGAATGCCCTCTAAACCAGTTCTTCCCAAATTTTATTATGTATACAGATCATGTGGGGAATTTTGTTAAAATATGCATTTTGATTCAGTAGGTTTAGAGTAAGACGGGAGAGTCAAACAAATTCCTCAGTGATACGGATGCTGCTGACTCCTGGACCACATTCTGAGTATAAAGGGAGTGTAGATGATAAATTGCAGGAGAATTATTTCCAGTTGTATTACAGAAGCCTAGTACAATCCCTGGAATATAGTGAGTACTTAGTAAATATTTTGGACTGAGTGATGATACAGTGGTAAGGTTTTTGTCTATGTGTAGGACATAGAAGTTTTTGCCATCCTTAGTATTGTATCCTTTCTCATAAAATTTATAGCTATTTTTGTGTTTCTCTGTCACGTGAAGAGATATGCTTGTGTACATAAATACTGTGTTTTTGTAGATTATGTATTTCAGCAGTTGTAGAAGTTGTTATTTGTACATCTTTGCCCCTAGTGAAAGAATAGATTGAATATGAGAGCAGTTGCGTCTAAGGTACAAGGAGCTGAAGAAGAGTAAGAATGTAGTATTTTAGCCCTGCAGTGTCCACTGTGAGTTGGCCAAACTGACCATGAGACCAGCTGGTATTAGCAGCATTTGTTCCAGAATAGCAAGCTTAAATACTTACTATAGACATGATGAAAATGATAATCTCAAACATATTCTTAAATTTGTGTATCTAAGTTGTACCTCTGTACCTGTGTGCACAATCAGAAAACATCGCATTGACTGTTAACTGCATCCTTGTCAGGCAAAAAGATTACTGCTACAGCTATAGCTCTCTGTGTTAATCGTAGTGCTGGGAGTGCGCCTAAAGCACTACTGGCTGAAATTCAAAGAAAGTGTTGATGCTGCTAAGATGAGGCCAACAGTTTTGCTGACAGCAGAGCTTTAAACATGCACACACCAATCATGCAGCCTTTTGTAGATGTTAAGTTGTTTGTTTGTTAGGGGTTGATTGCCTGAGGGCTAATTTAATATGTAATGAGAAATTCAGTTTATTTCTTTATTTTTTTAAAAGCATACTCAATTTTTGCTCTCTAAAATACCATATTTGGACAGTTTCAAGCTTTCTATTTAGGAGGAGGCTAATCAGCTTTCATTTTTTTTTCCTCATTCTGCAAATGTGACAGCAGTAGAAACACACGCTGATATACATCTAGGTAAGGGGAGATACCACCAGAAGATGGAGCAACATGGCTGGTTTGTTCCACATCTTTATCAGTAATTTACAAGGGTATATGTATACATAGGATTTCTTCCATACACTCTGGTTTGAAATAACAAAAAAAACCCATAGAAATTAATGTAGTTAATATTCTTCAGAGTCATATTACAATTTAGATGGGATATCTTTGAATTTTTACATTGTAAGTAGCTTTTCTTTCTCCTATTGAAAACAAATAGCTGAATTTGTTTTCATTGACCATATTATTAACTATATTATGCTTAATATTTTTAGTATCACTTATGGGATTTTAGCAAGATGCCACAATCAACCTATAATATACACTGCATTCTTCTCCTTAACTGTATTTTTATGAATCTAACTTTTTTCTTTGTTGTAAAATACAGCATTCATACAAGTTAATATTCTCTATATAAATGCTGCTCATGTTATTATAGCATCTGGTTGTACCATAGTTAAGTATTTATCATTTACTCCATTATAAAACCTTTGTTCCAAAAGAGCTGTATGAACCTATTAGATATATACACAATTAGGTAGGTAATGATCTGTGGCTGCATCCATACAGCATCAACAGCTGACCTGTGGCTGGGTTTCCAAGTGTGGTGCTGATTGTTGATAGGAAGTACTCAGTTCATGAGATGAAACCGTTTTGATTATTTTGAGGGAGTGTGTGTGTGTGTGTGTGTGTGTGTGTATGCTCTGAATTTAAGTTATGCATTGTTTTAATTTTAATGTTTGCTTTGTGAAGAAATTATTTATTTCCTGACTCTGATTTAGATAATGGTATTTATCCCTACTGTGGTAAGGTCTCTATTCAAACATTGGAAATTACCGAAATCTTTCTTGGTACTTTCATTGGTGCACAAGAATGAAATGGTCCACTGCATGTTTCATCACTGATAGTTATACATTTGTGTCTTCATCCTAAATTTATATTTGTAAATCAAAGATAATTGAGTTTTGGTCTTTTTCCTGTGTTAGAGTTGATTAAAAAAGGGTGTGTCAGGGAAGCTGACACTATGAAGGAAAAATTTGAATGATGATTTGAAAGAGAAAAAAATACATTAATGAAGGGAGCTACAAATAATAGGATACTTTTGGCAGTTCTTATAATCATCATGTAAAAATTGAGAGAAACTAAATATGATACTTTGGTAAATTTCCCAAGTTTTGCATCTTTTTTGTCAGCTTTTTTTTTTTTTTAAGTTTATTTATTTAGAGAGAGAGCCACAGGGGAGTTGGGGGGGGGGAAGGAGGGAGGGAGGAGCAGAGAGAGAAGGAAAGAGAGAATCCCAAGCAGGCTCTGTCTTGTCACCACAGAGACTGACCAGGGGTTTGATCTCATGAACCTTAACATCATGACCTAAGCTGAAACCAAAAGTCAGTTGCTTAACCCACTGAGCCACCAAGGTGCCCCTTCTTTGTCAGCTTTTGAGTGTAAGCTCAATGAGGCTCATTTTCTCAGGGTAAAGGCATCACTTCTCACTTTGGATCAAAGCAGAAAGTCCTGGGGTGTTATGCTGTGTATCATATGTAAATAAAGAGAATTTTTGGTAAGCAGCAGTGTGCTGTATTGAGAAAATATTGGGCAGAAAGTTTTAGTTTGCCTGTTGCTCACTCTAATAAGAATGTATGTCTACACCATATGTTAAGAGTAGGCATACTTAAGGTTAAATTCATTTAACAACTGGGGAATTATGTTTATTTTACTTAGGATATGGGTAACATTAGATGTTCAGCGTCGCTCCTTATCAGGGAAATACAAATCAAAACCACACTCAGGTATCACCTCACGCCAGTCAGAGTGGCCAAAATGAACAAATCAGGAGACTATAGATGCTGGAGAGGATGTGGAGAAACGGGAACCCTCTTGCACTGTTGGTGGGAATGCAAATTGGTGCAGCCGCTCTGGAAAGCAGTGTGGAGGTTCCTCAGAAAATTAAAAATAGACCTACCGTATGACCCAGCAATAGCACTGCTAGGAATTTATCCAAGGGATACAGGAGTACTGATGCATAGGGGCACTTGTACCCCAATGTTCATAGCAGCACTCTCAACAATAGCCAAATTATGGAAAGAGCCTAAATGTCCATCAACTGATGAATGGATAAAGAAATTGTGGTTTATATACACAATGGAATACTACATGGCAATGAGAAAAAATGAAATATGGCCTTTTGTAGCAACGTGGATGGAACTGGAGAGTGTAATGCTAAGTGAAATAAGCCATACAGAGAAAGACAGATACCATATGGTTTCACTCTTATGTGGATCCTGAGAAACTTAACAGAAACCCATGGGGAAGGGAAGGAAAAAAAAAGAGGTTAGAGTGGGAGAGAAAGCCAAAGCATAAGAGACTCTTAAAAAGTGAGAACAAACTGAGGGTTGATGGGGGGTTGGAGGGAGGGGAGGGTGGGTGAAGGGTATTGAGGAGGGCACCTTTTGGGAAGAGCACTGGGTGTTGTTTGGAAACCAATTTGACAATAAACTTCATATATATATATATATATATATATATATATATATATATAAAAGGATATGGGTAACATTAATATAGACTAAGCTGAATAAATGAATTAAATGTACCTGAACTTTGTTTTAAACCTAGAAGAAATTATCTATTTTGGAAACTCTTTGAAATCTGTCAGGAAACATCTTTGTCTTGAAAACAGGGAGTATGTAACTCCTGGCTTAAGATACTTAAGATATTTGACCACTAAAATAATGGTTTAGAAGGGGATCCATGAAAAAGAAGATAGAATTATACCAGTGGTAGGGTGTTTGTGAAGGAAGGAAACCTAAAATTAGATCCTGTATTAAGCAATGTATGCTAAGTAAGTTAGCACTTGTGAGCATGTGGTGCTTATGACTGACTTGTATCAGTGGCTGTGCATTTTCTTCTGCTCCATAAATCTGGCCCTGCAGACGTAGAGGATATCTTGATATCTTTGTTACTCCGTATCTTTAAGAAGTTTTGGAAGGTTTATTTCTTACCCTTGATAATAAGTACTGTTTGTGTACATTACTGCTACTGAAAGTTAGTAATTTCTTAATGTCACTAGGGTATCAGTATGAAAAAACCTGAAAACGACAATTTTCAAGAATGTTGGTGTAAGTGGAATAGATGCTATTATTCTGCATTGTACATTTTCAATGTACATACTTTTTGCATATGGCTCTATATGAGATCTGAGGTCAATGAACACACTCTAAGATCAAACTCTTAGACTAAAAACACTGTTGATGATATTTCAGGGCATGAGTAATTATGAGTAGTTTTAGGATAAATAGATAAGACTGGTAACATTTTTATAAAATATGACATTAAAACATATTTATTTTAAAGACCGATAAGCTGAAAATACCAGTCACATTTCAGAATAATAAAAGAAAATGTAGTTAAGATTGACATATAGCGTGTTGAAGGTAAAGTGCATATTCCTTGGGAGACCTCTGAAAATAATGTGTGTATCAAAGGAATTATAGATGCTATAAATAATATATAGCTTATGATAATTAATGAAAAACACAACATACATTTCTTTTTGCTGCATCTTATTGTGAACTATATTCCAAAATTGATGGAATTAGGATGATGCTAAAGATTCATTTCATTGTAGCATATTATAAGCAATTAAAAATTTTTATGTAACAGATAACCTGGTTATCTAAACAATAACTCATTTCATATCTATTATGAGTGAAATATTCATTTCACCTGTATGAATATTCTCCTTAACTTGAATATACTCTAAACAAAATTGGCTTTACCAAAGCTTCTAATGGGTCAGGGCTGGAATAAATAACAGGGGGTGTGAACCTCCTGCTAAAAAGGAAACTCAAAATTATTATTCAGTAGTTTGGGAAGTTTGGATTTTTTTTGACCCAGTGGAGGTGGGCAGAACCCCAGTAATTACTGGTAAAAGATTTCAAGCCATATTTAACTCAATTTTGACACATAATAAAATAGAATGTTTTATTTGCCTGTGTTTGTCCCTTTTTAAAAAATGTATTAAAGTATTGTTTATGTACAATGTTACATTAATTTCAGGTGTACAATATAGTAATTTAACAATTCGAGGGCGCCTGGGTGGCGCAGTCGGTTAAGCGTCCGACTTCATCCAGGTCACGATCTCGCGGTCCGTGAGTTCGAGCCCCACGTCGGGCTCTGGGCTGATGGCTCAGAGCCTGGAGCCTGTTTCCGATTCTGTGTCTCCCTCTCTCTCTGCCCCTCCCCCGTTCATGCTCTGTCTCTCTCTGTCCCAAAAATAAATAAAAACGTTGAAAAAAAAAATTAAAAATTAACAATTCTATACATTACTCAGTGCTCACCATGGTAAGTATAGTCACCATATTATTGCCACAATGTTATTGACTATATTCCCTATGCTGTACTTTTCATCTCCGTGAGAAAATTTATTTATTTATTTATTTAATAACTGGAACTTTGTGCCTCTTAATAACCCTTTATCATTTTGCCCAACCCCCTGCCTTCCTCCCTCTGACAACCACCAGCTTATTCTCTATATTTAAGAGTCCTTTTTTGTTCATTTAAAAAATATTTCAGATTTAAGTGAAATCATATGGTATTTGTCTTAATTTAAGGCAATTGCATTAAAAAATAATGAGATAGTGTATTAAATTATATGAAAACCTAGAACTTAGCTTCAGTAAAGGCAGAAAGTACTTTATTATTTTTTAAAACTTCTCTTCCTCCTAAGCACTAACACAAGCCATATATTCATGAATAAATCCCCACCACTATGTGAGCCTAGTCTGCTGAAAATAAAAAGGCATATATAATTCTGCCACACAGCGAGATAAAAGCTGTGTTATTTATGCATGGAAACCATTTTCTACTAGAAGGAGTTGTAAAAAAATAATAGAATTATAAAGAAAGTGAGTTTACAGAAAGAAGATCAACTCTTCTTAGCATTATGTAAATACTTTCTACAAGGGTGCTCTGATATAAGAGACATACTATGCAGTATTTCACTTTAATAAAGAAACAGTAAGTGATGATTATTCATGTAATAACAGAAGGACTTCTAGTGTACATAAATGTTCTTTCACAGATTATTGACAGAGAGGTTGGAATGTTAGGAGACAGTGTCTACTAGACGTTCTCTAGTAATAAAGATTTCCTCTCTCTGAAGCTATGGGAATACCTACTGTACAGGTTAGATATTAAATTACTTAATTTATGCAATAATCATGTGATGGGAATGTTATTATTGGGCGATGATCTGAGTCTTTAAATGATGGGTGAAAGCAGGTTACATTTTGATAATGTCACATAAGACCAGGCGTGTTGGGTTGGTCTCTACCCCCACAAACATTTTCATAATTTCTTATGACAGGGACTAAAATAGAATGTCTAATGCTTAATGTGCAGGCAGTGGGATTGTCTGAAGGGAGTGACAAGAGCACAATGTTTAACAAGGAGACTATAAGGGATAAGTGATTCCCAGGTAGAGGAACCAATCTAGAAAGCACATGGTAGCTGCTAAAGGAATATTATGAAGGGAGATTGATATATAAAAGTTTAGAGTTTAGGGTAATATGGAATCCAAGGTGCTTTATTTCTTTTTTTCTTAAGTGTATTTATTTATTTTGAGAGAGAGTGAGTGCCCACATGAGTGGGGGTGGGGCAGAGAGAGAGAGAGACAGAATCCCAAGCAGGCTCCGCGCTGTGTGCGCACAGAGCCCAACGTGCACATGAACTGTGAGATCAAGCTAAGAACTGTGGACCTGAGCCTAGATTAAGAGTCCGATGCTTAACCAACTGAGCCACCCAGGTGCCCCTGAAGGTACTTTCTTAGAAGCGCAATGTGAGATTATATTGCATAATTTTACTTTGAGACGTGTTCTTTTTCCCATTTTCCTCCTGGACTGCCCACACTGGAGGGAAGTTTCAAATTAAGCCTTGATAATAAAAAATGGCAATTCTTGACGTCTTGGAAGTAGAGGCAAGTGGGCATAACCAGGTTGTCTTTCCCCTATTCCCTTCCACCCCAGAAAATACCCTCCAAGCTGGGGAGAAAAAGAATTGGACAGGAAAAAACAAGCTTAGATGTAGTCTGCTCTTGTGCGTGTCTTCTACCACTGTGCCACAGCTACCCCCTTCCTTCAGGCTGGGAGATATGATAGAACTTACTCCATTGCTGTTTGGGGGATCTGAGATGAATGGTGAATTGCAGGTCTAATCTGGACTTCTGAGAGTAGAAAGGTTTCTAGGGAACTTAAGAGGCAGAGTAGGTGTTTTTTGCCATGTTTTCAAGTCAGAATTTTTTTTTCCAGTTCTAATATAGTGTTGAAGGCATCAGAAAATTTCTTTGGGACCAGAGTGCGATACAGAAGTCATCTGAGAGAGAGGATCAGGGAGCTTGGTGACATGGAGGAGACAAGGGCAGCAGATTAAAGAAGGATGGGTAAGGGAAGTTATAGCTGACCTCCAGGATCACCAGTACCATAGTTTGCAGTGGGAACTGAGAGAGCTGCAGACTGTCCAGGTGCCATTTGAGCGAGTGCTATCCAGTGCTAAAGACCAAGTGGGAGGAGTCACATCAGGAACAGGAGGCCAGTGAAGGACCAAGGCAGATCCAGGTAGAGGTGAAGATGACTGTCTTCCCAGCAGTCCTGTGTTGGCAGCTGCATGAACCCTCCTGTGGCTTAGACTCATCCCCAGGGAGGGAGAATCAGGAGAAAAATCTAAGGATTTAAACCTGAATGTAATTGAATTATAAAACTAAATAGATTGAGAAATCACTGAATTGGTCTGAGTGTACCTGAAAAGGATTAAATTAAGTTTCTGCCCTGAGCAACATGGGGCTTAGAGTAAAAAAAAAAAAAAAATCATTTTATTACAGAAAAATAAGTTATTTATTTATTAATTATACTGAAAGGCTGAAAAAAAGTTAAATCAGTATTTATGATTGTGAAATTTGTATCTGCTATAAAGTTACAAATCTAGGACTGAATGGGGGAGCATTGTGATATTTGGAAAGATAGCAGATATTTAGATGAGTGAGAGAGAGAGAGAGAGAGAGAGAGAGAGAGAGTGTGTGTGTGTGTGTGTGTGTGTGTGTGTTTGGCTTTTGTATCCCACTTCTACCATAGCCAACTGGGAGATGAAGTATCACTTTGGTTAGGGTTGCCAGATAAACTATAGTAGGCCCAGTTAAATTTGAATTTCAGATAAACAACAAATAATTTTCTCAGTATTAACTATGTCTCAACTATTGTGCAAGGCATACTTATACTAAAAAAAGTATTCATTATTTGTTGGAAATTGAAATTTAACTGGGAATGTTTGATTTTTTATTTGCTAAATCTGGCAAAAGTCTTATTCTTTGTTACACATAGCTGGTGAAAAAATAAAACTGGCCTGCACTTTACTCAGTGAAGTTTGGTAACAAGTGGGTGCCATACAACAAGTGTTAATATTATATTTCATAGAAGAGGCAATTCTTGGTTCATCTTGATGGGTTGGGCTGGCTCTCTGAGACAGCCAAATTAGGACAGACAGAATAAAATAGTTTAAGAAAATCACAAGAAAGTAAACGTATTTGATGACTTGTTCTAGAACACACAAATAGTAAGTTGCAGAATAAGGTTTTTCCAGGTCCAAATGGCCTTCATAATACAAATTCAGTTATTTATTTATTTGTCTGTTTATCTGTTTATTTACTTATATTTTAGAGAGAGAAAGAGAGCACTAGTGGGGGAGAAGGGCGAGAGGGAGAGGGAGAGGGAGAGGGAGAGAGAGAGAGAGAGAGAGAGAGAGAGAGAGAGAGAATCTTAAGCAGGCTCTACATTCAGCACAAGCCCAACATGGGGCCATGTCGGGCTCTATCTCATGACCCTGGGATCATGGCCTAAACCAAAATCAAAAGTCAGTTACTCAGCTGACTGAGCCACCCAGGCACCCCCAAATTCAGTTTCTAAAGAACCTGTCAGGAACATATTCACTGTATGAAGAAAAGTACTCTTAAAATCTGGGTGGTTTGGTAGCTGCTGCTTTCTTCTCAAATGTACTCTTCTGTTATGGTCAAGCCTATAAAAGGAAACTTACAAATCTTTTCCAGGAAGCATGCCTTTGAAATTAGTTGAATTATTTTAAAGAAATCATAAGATGCTACTTCTTTTTAACTTGGCATTTTATTCAAAGGGTGTTTCTGAAATTAAACCAGTGGGAGTTTAGCCAAAATAGTGCTGTGACACAATGATGTCATTTAGAGAATGTTGTGCTGAGTTAAATAGCTCTAATTATTAGGAACTTTAAAATCATAAAGCAACTAAAAAAAAACACCTCACTTTTGAACTTCAGTGGAATATAGTTTCATTATGTGAAGCATTTCACCTGGTTTGGATAGTTGGCTTTCAGCAACTATTTGAGATCCCAGTGTTAAAATCTCCTTTCCTTATACTTAGTTTCCTCTTCTGTCCCAGAATAATTCTATGTTCTGGACCTCATTTCCCTCTGTCCTATGAGGACCTTGCTCCTGGAATGCCTATTTTCTCTTTACTTTTAACTTTTTCTACTCATGTTTCCTTCCTAGCATATTCTTAACCTGTTAAAGTTTGGTCCAAATAACAACAACGTAGCAATCTTCATTCAAAGCTGTATCAGCTACAGCAACAGGCCTAGCTCTCTTCTCTTCCTCATAGCTAAGTTTCTGAAAGATTTTAGGTGAGCTAACCTGCTTATTTAACTACATCAGTTCTTGGATAGAAGTAGGGAAATTGAATATTTCCTGTAGCTAATTATTATTAACAGGCATTCTATTCCCATTAAGAATCAGATACCATAAAAATTCCAAAATTGACTATGAAAATAAATGAAAAGAAATGTAAATATATATTTCCTCAAATGTATGTTAAGCATATAAAACCAAACTCTTAATATAAAAGCTCTGCTTTAAAAATATCTTTGTGTGAATTTTTTTTCATGGGTTGGGCTAGGTGAGCCTTCTGAAAATAGGAGACCAGTGAAGTATGACCTTGAAAAGCTCTTCTTTCATGGTAAAGGTTCAGGAATTTTTACTGTTTTGTGGATCTTCAAACTGCTTTCAGATTTAGGGCAATCTGTTATTAACATTTTTGTTCATTCAGTGGACACGAATACTTCAGTGGTTTTTGAGTTGTTAAATATAGGTGAGGGAAGGTTTCTATGACAATTTTCTTTTTTATGATTCCTTATGTTTTCATTTTAATATGAGTTAGCTGATTTGTTCTGTCTTGACCAGCTCAGCAGTATTGCCAATGGACTCAGTAAGGAGATGATTTTATCAATAGTTGTAGGGCAGATTAAGTACCAGCTTTAGTAATTCTTTTGGAAAGTTTTAATTATGTGCTTGTTATTTTCTCCTTAGCACTAGTTGTTGCTCTTCTTGGAATGCTTTTCTATCAAAGCTTCATAACAAGTTGCCTTCTTATAATTTAGTTTTCAGTTTAAATACTACTTCCTTAGAAAGGACTTCTCTAATCCATCTAAGGAAGAACCATCTCCCACCCCCTGCCCTCTCCATAACCCTTATCACTGTATGAGGTTGTCTTGTAAATTTAATTTCTGTTGTTGTTTATTGCCCAACTTTCTTCATTAGAATATAAGCACTTAGTCTTTCTTCATATTGAATGTTTCTCAATAAATATTTATTGAAGAAATGAGTGATATGAAAGGTTAGTGATATCAGTGAATCAAAAGTCAAACCTTTCTAAGGAGGCATTTGTATGTAATAGTTTTTTTAAACTTGTTATTTACTTTTCACTTCTAAGTAATCTGGTTTCTGCCCTTCAGTTACGCCAGCACTGTTGTTATTATCACAGATCCAGTTGACAATTTTAAGTTGACCTTTTAACTTAACTTCTGTAAGGCATTTAACACTGTCAATTGGCCTTCCTTCTTATAAATCTTAATTTTCTTTCTTTCTTTTTTCCTTTAAATTTTCTTTCTACTGTGTAAATACTTTGCAGTTTTTCCCAGGATAAATGTTGATGTTTCCCAGAACACGACTGCTTTTTCGTTTTCCTTCCTCTTCATTTTACTTTTTGTTTGGTACCCTCTACATACACTATAGAGTGATCTCACATATACTCATAGACTAAATAAGTGTCCCTAATCAATAATTGGATGATTCCTATATCTTCATTTTACTCCAAATATTTCTCTTTAATTCCAGACTTTATCTGGTTATTTAATGGGCTTTTCAAGCTCAACCTACCCCAAATTTCCGTTATCTCTTCTTACCATCCATTCCTACTCCTTCTTTCTCTTCCATTTGTATTTCCCACCTTAGCAAATGCCTGATAACTGATTTTCTTGCATTCAGTTTCACTCCTTTTAAACTCAGCCTTAAATATTGTTGCTGGAAAGGTTTTTTTAAAAATGCAAATCTGAGCATGTCATCATGTAAAATCCTTCAGTGGTTCTCCATTGCCTTTAGAATAAAATCCAAATTTTATAAGGCATTTAAGGCCCTTCATTTTCCAATAAAAGCTTTGTTTTTAGCCATATCAGAATATTTGTAGTTTTTTGAACATATCACATTTCCTCTGGCTTCATGCCTTGGCATATACTATTACTTCTGTATGCTTATTTTCTTTTCAGAGTCTCCTGGCCTGGCTCTTACTTGTACTTCAAGTTGCAGATTTGACTGCTCCTAATTTGGGGTAGATGCCACGTTGCGGTGTTTTGAAAATATTCCATGCATACTTTTATCACATCACTTGTCATACTGTATTTTTCTGTCCCTTTTCACATTAGCTCCTTGAAGTCATAGAGAAAATTCTTCCCTCTCTATTCCTCAACACCTTGAACCATGCCAGGGACAAAAAGTTAGTTTAATGTTTTAATGACTGGTGTTATGTTAACAAGTAATTGCATAAATTGCATAGTTCTGTGTGTATCTCTGTCTCTGTGTCAGAGTTTTTTTTTTTTTTTTTTTTTTTGGTGGGAAACCTTCATAATCTTTGAGGCTACTCAATTCAGTTTGGAGTATTGCATTACCATTTTCTTTTGCCTCCCTATTATTTGGGGGTGGGTGGGTAGCGTTTTCATGAACTGAGTTGTTTTGGTTCTTATTTATGTTTTCTTGTTATGTTACTTTTTATACTTGTAGATTGCTTGAGCCTGTATTTCTGTGATGGTCTTGGATGGTTTATAGGATTCCTAGTTTGAGCTCTTCTGTCAAGGTTGCAAAATATAGTTTATTTCCTGGATGGCTTTTTTTGGAAGGGTATGGGGCAAGGGCTATGGATCCTTTAGTTTTTAAAATACCCTTTTGTTTTTCAGCATCCTGAATTTCTTTTTTTTTTTTTTTAATTTTTTTTTTCAACATTTATTTATTTTTGGGACAGAGAGAGACAGAGCATGAACGGGGGAGGGGCAGAGAGAGAGGGTGACACAGAATCGGAAACAGGCTCCAGGCTCCGAGCCATCAGCCCAGAGCCCGACGCGGGGCTCGAACTCACGGACCGCGAGATCGTGACCTGGCTGAAGTCGGACGCTTAACCGACTGCGCCACCCAGGCGCCCCGCATCCTGAATTTCTCTTTCTCATTTCTCTTTATGTTCACTCTGCAGTTTCCAGAGAGTGTTTCTCCATTCCCTTTACCCTATCCTCCTCCAAAGCCTTTCTAAGATTCTTAGAGTCCCATGTACTAGTCCCATGCATTTACTAGGACTTTTTTCAGCATTTTTGTAATTAGGATTGAATTTGTTTTTCTAGCTCTGATTTTATTTTTATTTTATTGTTATTGTTTTTCCTAGCTGTGATTTTAGATCAATCGTAAATATTGGTGCTGGGTTCCCTCTTCTATTTTCATTGCAGTTTTCTTCCCTAGACCGTCTGTGTTCTCCAGGGAGGCTTGCACAATGATTATGAAGCATTAGCATGCTGGGATTTGGTATTAATATTCTATTTAAATGTAATTTGAAATTTAGATTGTTTTCTCCTTTGTGGTTATATTGGAGGCATAGGTTTTGTGTAGTTTTATTTGTTTTTTAATTTTTTCTTTTTGGGAATGTGCTGGGAGATTTGGAATTATACAGATGCCAGTTCCTTGGCTATCTGGATTTTGATCATAAGTGTTTAAGACAACTGCAAAAACAATGTTCCCATTTATCTCCTGGTAATATAATTTATTTTCTTTCCTTGAAAAACATAATTTGAGACATTCTTTGTTAAGTGTTGTGACATTTCTGTTGCAATACCTAAATTGTCTAACAGCATCAATTTGAAATACAAAGTGCTTAACATTAAGAAAGGTAGGGAAAAGATGAGATTTAGCACTAATTTCACCATAGTTCAGATTAGGACATAAGAGATACAAAGCAAATTAGGGTCTTCAGATCTTATGGCCTGTGGAAAAATTCAGGAGAATAAATTACAGCAAGATTGGTGCTTTATGCTAAAGACATTTGTGATAAGTTTTCTCTTCAAGAAAAGTAGCTAAGTACTAGGTCCAAGAATGAGAGCTAAGCACTTTTAAAACAATTTGGCATTTCATTTCCATGATATTGATTTTCTCCAGATACTTATCTAAGCCCCCGAGAAGGTAGGCCACGGTGCTCTTCTTGGCCTCTTTCCATGCTTAAGTGTTTGGCTCCTGTCTAAAGAGCAAAGATCACCTGCCACATAGGCTTTCAGTGAATAAATACTCAAATGCAAAATGACAAGTTGCAACTTAGGTTTAGAAGTAATGGTTCATTTTTCTCAACCATAAGAACTGATTTGTTTATATGGATGGTGATTGCAGAGGTGGCCTGGTTAAGGAGTGGGGGAAATTATTCACTTGTAATCAGCATTGGACCTTATAAAATGTATTTTAGTAATTTAACAAAACATTTTTCACTTTGGATTTAATTTGAATAATTTACTACAAGTGAAAGTTGAATCTTAGTTGTATAAAAAACACTCCCAAGGAAATCTGTAAAAGATACACTAATGGAGATATAAAGATAATTGTTTTATAAAGGAAATTTAGTTTGGTTTGCTGCGTATATAATACTTGCTGTACTGATTCATGTTAGAGAAGACTAGGAAACAAATATAAAAAGAAATCAGCCAATTCAAGAAATCTCTGGCCCATATGGCCTCTTAGAGAGCCATTTATTTCTTTTCAGTGCCTTCATTTCTTGCTTTTAAAAGTTAATATTCCTTATATTTTCTGAATACAATCCTTGTACCCCATTTTAGCCAAGTTTTTATTTCCCCATCTTTCACACTTCTCCTCTCAGCATGCTCTGTGTCCCTATGCCATTTCTAGTTTCCCAGAAACCTCCAACTTAGTAACTTGACAAGGATCTGTATTTCTAATATCCCCCAACCTCCACTTCCCTTAAAACATACTCAGATGCACTAATCCCTGTTAAATGGTGTTAGTAAGATGCCCTCTTCTTTTGTTCCAAACTTAGGGTTCATAGAGGTACCCTCATGTTTGTCCTCAGAGTTTAGAGCCCCCCTCACCCATAAATCTCTAATAACAGCAATTCTGAACACTCCCATATCTTCTCATTAGATTCCTTGTGATATCGAGGGACTAGAGATGGCTAGGGGTAAAGCTGAGGGTCACCACTGCCTGGGCCAGATGTGTGGGGTTGCTAATGCTCTGGTCCTCCTATAGGAATGGGATGTGAGATTCTGCTCCTCCAACAGGATGAGGTTGCCTGCTGGGCTCTTTATCCATTATGTGCACAGCACTTTCCTCCAGCTGTAGCTATGTTCTCAGAGATCTGGGTTACAACTCCAGCTCTTCCAAGTGCATTCTCTTTTTTTCCATGGGGAACCACCCAGAGTGTGAGGTGGCTTATAAACACAATGGCCAATTTTCCTTTAAAATAGTACCTGATTGACCTGGATGATTTTTACATTCCTTTCTTCACTTAACACCTAACTTATGTGAAGTGGGCCACCTTTATGTTTCAGTAACTGTGACTTGGGCAATTTGATCAGAAGCTGAGACACAGGATACACATACACTTCCATGGGTTTCCTGTTCTATAGGCTGGTCTCTCAGCATCAAAGACTTACTGAAATGAAAGTACAGGAGGTGGTGTTGGGATGATCAGGAAACTTGGCAGCCAATGGAGGAGACATTTTTGTCAAGGAGAATGTCTAACTGTCAAACCAGAATGGTCTTAGGATGGTCAATTTTATCTAGCTCTTAACTGAACTACCCACAGAAAACTGATACTTGCAGGCTTCCTTGTTGCCGCTCTTTCCTCCTGCATCCAGGTGCTAGAGCAGCTCTTCAGAACTTAATGCACTCAGTAGTATTTGATTTCTCTGAAGCCTTTAGTCTAGAGCGAGGTGTACTGCCTAGGACATTGGTAGGAATCTACGTTATGATTGGGTGCTCCAGATAATTGTTTGGAAGGATTGGTTTTTTTGTAAGTGCTTTTAGCATTTGGTATCATTACTGGAAATTTGTATTCTTTTTTCCAAACTACAAACTACTTTTGACAGAACTTAAATGGAAGAAAATAGTAAAAATGACTAAAGGGTGAAGAAACATGACTCATTGGAAAGAAATTGAATTTACTTAATCTTCAGAAGAGAAGGGTGAGGAGGGACTCCATAATTCTACCTTATGGTAGAAAATGGTTTTAACTACTTCTATGAATGCAGAACAAAATAAAAAGAAAAAACTTTGTTATCCACAGGTATAGCTGTACTTGAGTATAGCAGGCAATTATATAGCAGCTGTTTCTATCTCAGGTTGTACTAATCACTTTACTTATTATTTCATATGACCCTTGAACTAACTTTACAATAGTACCATTATTTTCTTCATCTTACAAATGAGAAAACTGAGGCTCATGGAAGTTAAACTTGGGAATACAAGGACCTATTACAGTATGGGAGGGAAGCAGAAACTGAATGCATATACAAATACTAGTGGTTAAAGTAAGTCATAGGTCAGAAATCAAGCACAAATGCAGAAATCAGGAATACATAGTAAAGCAAGAGTAGTGGTTAAGTATTTAGCTGACTACCAAGTTAATAACTTGGATTTAAATAAAATAAAAAAAAACACAGCTCACCAAACTATGGAAACAGATGATGACTACATTTAGCATGGTAAGCACTAAGTAATATACAGAATTGTTGACTCAATGTATCATACACCTGAAACTAATATAAAATTATATGTTAATTATTTTTAGATAAGATTTATATATTCTTAAAAATTCATCAAATTTGTTTATTTAAAATCTGTGTATTTGATTATATGTAAATTGTACCTTAAAAGAGTTACTAAAAAAAGGGAAAGATAAGAAAAATAAAAAATAAAAAAAAAACCTGATTAAAGCTCAGTCTCCTTTACTTATTGCCTGTTTGCATTGTTTGAATGTCTGCTGTGTTAACTCATGATAATCAATAATAAATTGCAGAAGTCTTTGAGATTAAGAGTTTCAGATAAGTGACTCTTTCCAATATTGGGAATACTTAGAGTTGTTTGTTGTTTTTGATAGAAATCTTGAAAAATTATACATTTCTATGTTTAATTCTGGTTTTTAAATTTAAAAAAGTATTTATAGTTCCTGAAATTCTACAGGGATATAGTCTCATTGTAACTCTTTTGAACCAGTCACCTTTCCTGCCATCTCTCTGGGAAAATTCAGGAGTTGAGAAGATGCCTTCCTTAGCTAGAAATTTTAAGTCAAGATTTTTGATGTATAATTTTCATATAACAGAGTTTACTCTGTATTGTGCACTGTTCTATGGATTTCAAAGATGCTTATATTTGCATATCTATCACCACAATAAAACTACAGAACAGTCCTACCACTCCCCGAATTCTTCCTGCTCTTTGCAGTTTACCCCTCCCTGGACCCTTGGCCCCTGAAACCATTGCTTTCTTTGTTGTCTTTGTAGTTTTGCCTTTTCCAGAATTTCATATAAACAGATTTACAATATGTAGCTGTTTGAATGTGACTTCTTTCATTTAGCATAATGCATTTGGGATTCACCTAGTTGTTGGGTGTATCAATAGTTTATTTTTATTGTCGTATAGTATTCCAGTGTATTGGAGTATCACAATTTGTTCATTCACTCACTAGTTGAAGGACATTTGAGGTATTTCCAGCTTTTGGCTATGACAAAAAAGATTGCTAAAATATTTGTGTTCAGGTTTTTGTGAATGTAAGGTTTTACTTGGGTTAAATATTCAGGAGTAGGATTTCCGGGTCATATGGTAGCATATGATCAACTTTATAAGAAACTGCCCAACTGTTTTTCAAAGTGGCTCGACCTTCTTCCATTCCTAGCAGCAATATATGAGTTTCATTTTCTCTGTATCCTGGGGAGCACTCTGTAGTGAGAATTAAAAAAAAAGGTTTCAATTTTAGGTATTCTAATAGGAATTTAGTGGTATCTCATTGTGGTTTTAACTTGTATTTCTCTAATGATTAATTATGTTGAATGTCTTCATGTGCTATTTGCCATCCATATATTATTTATTGGTGCAGTGTCTGTTAAAATCTTTTCCCCATTTTTTGCAGGGAAATGCATTAGTTTGCTAAGCTACCACAACATAATTCCCAAGACTGGGTGTCTTAAACAACATAAATTTATTTTCTCACGCTTCTGGAGGCTAGAAGTCCAAGATCAAGGTGTTGGCAGATCCGGTTTCTTCTGAGGCTTCTCTCCTTGGCTTGCAGATGGCCGCCTTCTTGTTGTGTCCTCACATGGTCTTTCCTCTGTGTGTGCATACTCTTGGTGACACTGTGTTCACATTTCCTGTTATAAGGACACCAGTCATATTGGATTAGGGCCCACTCTTATGGCCTTGCTTTTAAAAGTAGGTTTATTTTGTTATTTTTAAAATTCAAGCACAATTAACATACAGTATTATGTTAGTTTCAGGTATAGAGTATGATGATTCAACAATTCTGTAGATTTCTGATGGAGGCAGACTGGGTCCAAGGACCCAAGATGGGGTGGTATCCCACAGGACCAGCCAGGAGGGTCCTTGACTTCACACAGGATAGAAATGGAACGCAAACCGGAGAAAGTGAAAACAGAGTTTATTGAATAGGGTAAGTAACAGGTAGAGAATAGCAGATGGAGTGTCTGGGAGACTTGGAAAGGAAAGGAAGATGAGTCTCGTCATTGCTTGGAGTTAGAGGTTTATATTGGAAAGGGGTTAGGGTACAAGTACCTTTAGAATCCAGGGTAGGGTCAATGAAGGGCAAGTGTCAGGTGAACGATAGGTGTTATGCCATAAATCATAGAGGTGGGCGGTCCTGACACCAGTGTCAGCCGAGGCTTGTTTGAAGCTAATGTCCTGGAACATGTTTGGGCTTTGACTCTTCTTCTGTGTTATCAGGTGTTTTGGGACCTAGGACAAAACTCAGAGAATGATTAACTTTCTTGTTTCCCCCTTGAAGTGGGAACTTAGCTTCTTTGGCTTATTCAGAAATGGGGTCTAGCAGAAAAACAGAGATGGAGCCTTTCTAAAATGGAATCCCTTCAGCTTCCCTACCTCATTTCTCAGTGCTCATCCAGGTGAGTATACTCTTAATTCCCTTTCTCTATTTCAACTCCTACCCCAAATCTCCCTTCTGGTAGCCACCAGTTTGTTCTGTGCTTAAGAGTCTCTTTTTTCTTTCTATTGTTTTGTTTCTTAAATTTTACATATGTGTGAAATCATATGGTGTTTGTCTTTCTCTGTTTGACTTATTTCGCCTGGCATTAGGTCCTCTAGGTCCATCTGTGTTGTTTCAGATGGGAAAAAAAGGTTTTTTCTTATGACTAGGTAATATTCCATTGTGTATATACATCACATTTTCTTTATCCATTCATCAGTCAGTGGATACTTGGGTTGCTTCTGTATCTTGACTATTGTAAATAATGTTGCTATAAACCTAAGGGTGCGTATAATTTTTGAAAAAAATGTTTAATATTTATTCATTTTTGAGAGAGAGAGAGACAGGAAGACAGAGGATGAGTGGGGAGGGGCAGAGAGAGAGGGAGACACAGAATCTGAATCAGGCTCCAGGCTCTCAGCTCTCAGCACAGAGCCTGACACTGGGCTTGAATTCATGAACCGCGAGATCATGACCTTAGCTGAAGTTGGATGCTTTAACCGACTGAGCCACCAGGTGTCCCTTTATTTTTTGAATTAGTGTTTTCATTTCCTTTAAAAAATTTTTTTAATATTTATTCGTTTTTGAGAGACAGAGAGAGACAGCACAAGCAGGGGTGGGCAGAGAGAGAGGGAGACAGAGAATCCAAAGCAGGCTTCAGGCTCTGAGCTGTCAGCACAGATCCCGATGCAGGGCTCAAAGTCACGAACCACATATTTATATTGTGTTTTCTTCAGCCTATTTTGGCATTTTATATTTTTCAGAAATATATTTATTTCATTAAAAAAAAAAAGTCACGAATCCCAAGATCATGACCTGAGCCGAAGTCAGACCCTTAACCAACTGAGCCATCCAGGAGCCCATAGTGTTTTCATTTTCATAGGGTAAATACCCAGTAGTGGAATTATTGGATCTATGGTAATTCTGTTTTTAATATTTTAAGGAATCTCCATACTGTTTTCCACAGTGGCTGCACCAGTTTGCATTCTCACCAACAGAGCAAGAGTGTTCCCCTTTCTCCACATCCTTGCCAATACTTATCTCACTACCTCATTTTAACTTACCTTTTTTTAAATAAAAATTTTTTTAATGTTTATTTTTGAGAGAGAGAGACACACACACACACACACACACACAGAGAAAGACAGAGAATGAGCAGGGGAGGTTCAGAGAGAGAGGGAGACACAGAATCTGAAGCAGGATCCAGGCTCCGAGATGTCAGCACAGAGCCTGATGTGGGGTTTGAGCCCATGAACTGCGAGATCATGATCTGAGCTGAAATCGGATGCTTAACCAACTGAACCACCCAGGCGCCCCTAACTTAATCATCCTGTTAATGGTCCTCTCTCCAAATACAGTCAGTCTGAGGTATTGGGGATTAGAGCTTCAACAAATTTGAGGGAAGACAATTTATCCTGTAATGGTAAGGTGATTTGCTTTCTTATTGCTGAATTTTGAGAATTTCTTTTTAAAAAAAAATTTTTTTTTCAATGTTTATTTATTTTTGGGACAGAGAGAGACAGAGCATGAACGGGGGAGGGGCAGAGAGAGAGGGAGACACAGAATCGGAAACAGGCTCCAGGCTCCAGGCTCTGAGCCATCAGCCCAGAGCCTGACGCGGGGCTCGAACTCACCGACCGCGAGATGGTGACCTGGCTGAAGTCGGACGCTTAACCGACTGCGCCACCCAGGCGCCCCGAGAATTTCTTATATATTCTAGATATAGGTTCCTTATCAGGTATCTACTTTACAAATATTTTCCCCAGTCTATGGCTTGTTTTTTTACTTTATTAGCATCTTTTGAAGAGCAGAAGTTTTAATTTTGGTGAAGTCCAATATCAATTTTTCTTTATTGTGCTTTGGTGTCATATCTTCAGAGGTTATTATCTATTCCAAGGCTGCTGAAATTTCCTCATATATTTTCTTTTAAGTTTTACCAAATTGTTCTCATTTGAATTGTTTGAATGTGAACTATGTTAAGACTTTTAGATCTATAATCCATTTCAATTTAATTTTTATATGTAATATATGTTGTGGTTCTTTTCGGGGGTTATATAGTATACAATTGCTCCAGCATCACTTCTTGAGAAGACTATCCTTTCTCCACTGAATTGCCTTTACACCTTTGAAACTAATTAGTCATACGTATGCAAGGCATTTTATAGACTCTGTCTTCTGTTCCATTTGTCTGTATATGTGCCCTTAAGTCAAAACCACATTGTCTTGATTACTGTGGCTTTCTGTTAAGTCTTTTTCAAAATTGTTTTGGCCTTTCCATACAAAATTTAAAAGCATATTGTTAATATCTACAAAACATTTTGCTGGAATTTTAATTGGCATTGTGTTGAATTTATAGATCATTTAGGGAGTGATAACATGTTAACAATATTGGGAAACTTCTAATCTATTAGCATGGTATATCTCTGTCTTGTTTGATTTCTTCTATTAGTGTCTTTTAGTGTTCACCATAGAGCTCTTACATGTGTTTTATTAGACTTACATAAGTATTTTTTCCTTTTGGTGCTGTTGTAAATGATACTGTCTTTTAAAAATTGCATTTCTTATTGTCCATTGCTAATATATAGAAATACAACTGGTTCTTATATATTTACTTTGAAGCTTGTGACCTTGCTAAACTCACTGATTAATTCTGCTCCTAGTTAGGAATTTAATCTCTCATAGGTTAAAGCAAAATATGTAATTTCAAAGATTTTTTTCAATCTCTCTCTCTCTCTCTCTCTCTCTCTCTCTCTCTTTCTTTCTTTTCTTTCATTGTTAGGTGAAAGGGAGGGTGTTTTGGTCAGCTAGGGCTGCTGTAACAAGATATCTCAGACCTGTAGGATTGACTTTTGGTGAGGACTGTCTCCTTGGCTTGCAGATGGTGCCTTCTCACCATGTCCTCACATGACCATTTGTTTGTACATGTCAGAGAGAGAGAGAGAGAGAGAGAGAGAGAGAGAGAGAGAGAGAGAAAGAGAAAGAGATAGGAGAGAGAGGGAGGGAACAAGGGTGTTTCATGTTTTATAAGGACACTGTCCTTTTAGGTTAATGTTCTACCCTTCTAACCTCATTTAAACTTAATTGTCTCCTTAAGGACCTATCTCCAAATACAGTCACAGTGGAGGTTAGGGCTTCAACATATGAATCGAGGTTGGGAGGTAGTGATTAGGGAGACACAATTCATTCTGTAACAGAGGGGTAGTTTTTTGTTTTTTGTTTTTGTTTTTTTTATAATTAGCAGTATAATTTAATGAGCCTCTTAAGTTATGCAAAGGTGCACTAGACCCTAGTCTTAGATGGAAAGTGACAGCTAATTGTTCTGTGTAATAAAGTAATAGGCAGAACATGAATATCTCATATTAAATATTAGGTAGTTTCATATTCTGTGCGATGCTGTATCCTTTCTCTGTTGTCACTAATGTTCAGTAAAAGTCTGTCACAGATTTTCATCATTGGGGTTTGAAAAATAGCGGAGGAGGGATGGTGGCCATACTTAGGGTAAGCATGTATGAAAAGCATAGTATCTCCAGAAAATAAGACAGTGAGCAGGAATTGAAAATTCCATGAATTCCAGGAGAGGTGTCCAGGGAGTGTAACGTTCCTAGAAATCCTTGAAAATTCTGAAAGCATGTGTGATGAGGGCTTGAGCCATTTTATCTGGATATTAAAAGAAAGGATAACTCCAGATGGTTTATGGATTTAGGCTTACACAGATTATATTAGTTAAGCACTTTATCATATTATAACAGTCTTCACTACGTGTATTGTTTATTCATTTGTCATGCATCCAACATTTATTTAGCTTGTCGAACTGTTTATAGGGATACAGCATTGAAAGATAGTATCCAAATCTTCAAGGGACTAATAGGTTAGGAGGAGAGAGAAACATATAAGCAAGTGATTGTAATATATTGCATAATTAAATAAACATATACAACTATAAAGACCAGAAAAAGGAGGACCTAGTCAATTCCATTTGGGAAAGGGTCTGAAGGGTTTTATGGAGCATTGGCTATTAAGTCATATTTTGAAGGATGTATAGGACAGGCAGACAAGGGGGAAACATAATACTATGCATATAGTGATGAATGTATGTGCAAAGTACAGAGATATTCATATAGGAGGGTATAGAAGGGTAAGTCTAGGAACTATAATTAGTTTAATGTGTCTGGATATGCAGTTTGTAAATCAAGCCTCCCTCAAAAATGTGTGAGTTCCTTCATGAGTTAATCCATGCTCTGTACCTTTCATACACCTGCTGCCATGGTGCCTAACAACCAGTAAATAACCAGTAATTGAATTGGGTGGCATGGCGATTTTGGAAAGATATTCTTTTTGTGGGGATATAGTTTTTGGTAGAATTTGATCAGGAGGGACACAAATTTGCTACTTTGTCTTAGCAAAGAGTCTGTAGGAGACAAAAGAACACTTGTTTCCATCATTGTGCATCTGACGATTGATTGTCATTTTTTGCTTACAGCAGACATTCTCATTCTTTTTGCAGATAGACCTTAGAACAGTGGCTGGCCCTTAATACATACATATTAAATATTTTGACTAATATTTCTTCCTCCTCATGGAGACAAAATCATACAAAATTAAGGCCAAGATTTATGTTGCTTCATCTTCCTTTGGCAAGATAAAGGCATATCTACAAAAACTACTCTTGTTTTACTTTGCCTTTATTCTTGTCTCAAACCCCATTTCCCTCTCTCCTTTTTTAATATCCTCAACAAGAGGCATTTGCCACTCTTATTAGGGAATTCAAATTTTTTTCAGTTGCTGAAGAGTTAAATAGAATAAAAATTTTGTTACAAAATTTTCAAAAGAGGAATTTGTAATCAGGAAGGAACTAATGAATCCACAGGTTAAAGTGTAGACTGTAGTCTAGCATTATTGCTGCAGCAGAAGTTTAAGCCATTGAAATTCAGATTTAGTTTCATAATGGATGGTTGCTTTGGGAACTTAGTACACCCTTATGTTCTGATCTTCCAAGAGGAATTAAAACTTTTTTATTTTTTTAATGTTTATTTATTTTTGAGCGGGGAGGAAGGGGCAGAGAGAGAGAGGGAGACACGGAATCTGAAACAGGCTCCAGGCTCTGAACTGTCAGCACAGACCCTGATGCGGGTCTTGAACTCCAGAACAGTGAGATCATGACCTAGGCCCAAGTTAGATGCTTAACTGACTGAGCCACCCAGGAGCCCCAGGAATGAAAGCTTTTTGCTGTGGTTTTCAACCCGGAGCATTTTGGCCTTCCAGTGGACATTTGGCAATGTTTAGACACACTTTTGGTTGCAGGAAGTGGAGGAGTGTGACTGGCATCTAGTGGGTAGAGGCCAGAGATGCTGAAAATATCCTGAAATGCAAAGATAGGTCCCCCCAACAAAGAATTATTTGGCCCAAAATGTCAATAATGTAGAGTTGAAAAATCCTATTTTAAAGTAACAGATGTTTGGTCTGGTCTATTACCAGACTACTGAATGGTACTGCTAGTAGATCCAGGAAGGGCCAGATGGTGGGACCAGTTAGGTCACAGCTACAGTCTCATTGCCTTTCCCCAAATGGAATTAATCAGGTCCTCATGTGTGTGTGTGTGTGTGTGTGTGTGTGTGTGTGTGTGTGTGTGAGTGCTTGCTTGTGCACACAGCATACTGGCTAGATACACAAGTTTTAGTCTTTTGGATAAAAAAACATCATTTTTTTTATGCTGTGGTTTTTAAAGGTTTAAATTAAGTAACCGGAAAAAAAATTTCTTTTTGTTGGTCTTAGTAAGAGTTTCCACATTATAAGAAAATTACTTGGTCCCAGGTACACTCTTCCAACCCTACTTATTTCCCAGCTGCCTCTGATAGTATTCAGAAGATAAAAGCATCTGCCTCAAAGCAGTGTATTTAAGCTTATACCAAGAGAAAATTTCATAATAGCAAATGAAAATAAATAGGGGAAATGGGTTGTATTAATTAATTAATTAAATGAGTTATTTTAGTTAAGATATTTGCCTTTGTGTCAAAGATACTCCTCATTTTAATGAGAGGTTCACAATAGATGGTTTTTCCTTGCTCAGCTATCAGTCCAATGTGTGTTCCTCGTTTCTGGGCAACTTTTCCTATACCTTATGCTTCAAGGATCCAAGAATAAATTCAACCTACTCTATCTTGTGCCCTCTGTAATATCTGTCTCTAACCAGTACAAGGAGGGAAAAAAGCAAGGGATCCTGAGCAGCTGCCCTCCACCCACACTGTGCACCATGGAGGGGCAGAACATACCATGTACCATTTGTTCAACTTATTTTCTTTAAATTTTACTTATTTATTTTTTTTAACTTATTTTCTTTGAGAGAGAGAGAGAGAGAGAGAGAGAGTGAAAGAGACATGGACAGACAGTGGGTGGGGGGACAGAGAGAGAGGGAGGGAGAAGATCCCAAGCAGGCTCTGTGCTGACAGCGCTGAGCCAGATGCGGGGCTCTGTCTCATGAACTGTGAGATCATGACCTGAGCTGAAACCGAGAGTCGGACATTTAACCAACTAAACCACTCAGGCATCTCTGTTCAATTTCTTTAAGACTTATTTCTACCTCTTGGCTCAATATATGTGGTCACATATCTATGATGGTGGTATACATGTTTTTTTGTTTGTTTTTATTTTATTATTTTTTTTATTATTAAATTTATTGTCAAATTGGTTTCCATACAACACCCAGTGCTCATCCCAACAGGTGCACTCCTCAATACCCATCACCCACCCACCCTTCCCTCCCACCCCCCATAAACCCTCAGTTTGTTCTCAGTTTTTAGGAGTCTCTTATGTTTTGGCTCCCTCCCTCTCTAACCATTTTTTTTCCTTCCCCTCCCCCATGGTCCTCTGTTAAGTTTCTCAGGATCTACATAGGAGTGAAAACATATGGAATCTGTCCCTCTCTGTATGACTTATTTCACTAAGCATAACACTCTCCAGTTCCATCCATGTTGCTACAAAAGGTCATACTTCATTCTTTCTCATTGCCAACTAGTATTCCATTGTGTATATAAACCACAATTTCTTTATCCATTTGTCAGTTGATGGACATTTAGGCTCTTTCCATAATTTAGCTATTGTTGAGAGTGCTGCTATAAACATTGGGGTACAAGTGCCCCTATGCATCAGTACTCCTGTATCCTTTGGGTAAATTCCTAGCAGTGCTTCTGCTGGGTCATAGGTAGGTCTATTTTTAATTTTTTGAGGAACCTCCACACTGTTTTCCAGAGAGGCTGTACCAGTTAGCATTCCCACCAACAGTGCAAGAGGGTTCCCGTTTCTCCACATCCTCTCCAGCATCTATCGACCCCTGTTTTGTTCATTTTAGCCACTCTGACTGGTGTGAGGTGATATCTGAGTGTGGTTTTGATTTGTATTTCCCTGATGAGGAGTGACGTTGAGCATCTTTTCATGTGCCTGTGGGCCATCTGGATGTCTTCTTTAGAGAAGTGTCTATTCATGTTTTCTGCCCATTTCTTCACTGGATTATTTGTTTTTCAGGTGTGGAGTTTGGTGAGTTCTTTATAGATTTTGGATACCAGCCCTTTATTTGATATGTCATTTGCAAATATCTTTTCCCATTCTTTTGGTTGTCTTTTAGTTTTCTTGATTGTTTCCTTTGCAGTGAAGAAGCTTTTTATCTTCACGAGGGCCCAATAGTTCATTTTTGCTTTTAATTTCTTTGCCTTTGGAGATGTGTCAAGTAAGAAATTCCTGCGGCTGAGGTCAGAGAGGTTTTTCAAGCTTTCTCCTCTAGGGTTTTGATGGTTTTGATGGTCTCACATTCAGGTCCTTTATCCATTTTGAGTTTATTTTTGGAATGGTGTAAGAAAGTCGTCTACTTTCATTTTTCTGCATATTGCTGTCCAGTTCTCCCAGCACCATTTGTTAAAGAGACTTTTTTCCATTGGATATTTTTTCTTGCTTTGTCAAACATTAGTTGGCCATACTTTTGTGGATCCAATTCTGGAGTCTCTATTCTATTCCATTGGTCCATGTGTCTGTTTTTGTACCAATACCATGCTGTCTTGATGATTACAGCTTTGTAGTAAGGGCTAAAGTGTGGGATTGTGATGCCTCCCCCTTTGGTCTTCTTCTTCAAAATTACTTTGGCTATTTGGGGTCTTTTGTGGTTCCATATGAATTTTAGGATTGCTTGTTCTAGCTTCAAGAAGAATGCTGGCACAATTTTGATTGGGATTGCATTGAATGTGTAGATTGCTTTGGGTAGTATCGACATGTTAACAATATTCTTCCAATCCATGAGCACAGAATGTTTTTCATTTCTTTGTATCTTCTTCAATTTCCTTCATAAGCTTTCTATAGTTTTCAGCATACAGATCTTTTACATCTTTGGTTAGGTTTATTCCTAGGTATTTTATGATTCTTGGTGCAGATGTGAATGGGATCAGTTTCTTTATTTGTCTTTCTGTTGCTTTACTATTAGTATATAAGAATGCAACTGATTTCTGGACATTGATTTTGTATCCTGCAACTTTGCTGAATTCATGTATCAGTTTTAGCAGACTTTTGGTGGAGTCTATCGGATTTTCCATGTATAGTATCATGTCATCTGCAAAAAGTGAAAGCTTGGCGTCATCTCTGGCAATTTTGATGCCTTTGATTTCCTTTTGTTGTATGATTGCTGATGCTAGCATTTCCAACACTATGTTAAACAACAGCGGTGAGAGTGGACATCCCTGTCGTGTTCCTGATCTCAGGGGGAATGCTCTCAGTTTTTCCGCATTGAGGATGATATTAGCTGTGGGCTTTTCATAAATAGCTTTTATGATGTTTAAGTATGTTCCTTCTATCCCGGCTCTCTCAAGGGATTTGATTAAGAAAAGATGCTGAATTTTGTCAAATGCTTTTTCTGCATCAATTGACAGGATCTTATAGTTCTTATCTTTTCTTTTATTAATATGATATATCACATTGATAATTTGTGAATGTTGAACCAGCCTTGCAGCCCAGGAATGAATCCCACTTGATCATGGTCAATAATTCTTTTCATATGCTGTTGAATTAGATTTGCTAGTATCTTGTTGAGAATTTTTGCATCTATATTCATCAGGGATATTGGCCAGTAATTCTCTTTTTTTGCTGGGTCTCTGTCTGGTTTGGGAATCAAAGTAATGCTGGCTTCATAGAATGGGTCTGGAAGTTTTCCTTCCCTTTCTATTTTTTGGAACAGCTTGAGAAGGATAGGTATTATCTCTGCTTTAAATGTCTGGTAGAATTCCCCAGGGAAGCCATCTGGTCCTGGACTCTTATTTGTTGGGAGATTTTTGATAACTGATTCAATTTCTTCACTGGTTATGGGTCTGTTCAAGCTTTCTATTTCCTACTGTTAGAGTTAGAAGTGTGTGGGTGTTTAGGAATTTGTCCATTTCTTCCAGGTTGTCTAGTTTGTTGGCATATAATTTTTCATAGTATTCCCTGATAATTGCTTGTATCCCTGAGGGGTTGGTTGTAATAATTCCATTTTCATTCATGATTTTATCTGTTTGGGTCATCTGCCTTTTCTTTTTGAGAAGCCTGGCTAGAGGTTTATCAATTTTGTTTATTTTTTCAAGAAACCAACTCTTGGTTTCATTGATCTGCTCTACAGTTTTTTTAGATTCTATATTGTTTATTTCTGCTCTGCTCTTTATTATTTCTCTTCTTCTGCTGGGTTTGGGGTGTCTTTGCTGTTCTGCTTCTATTTCCTTTAGGTGTGCTGTTAGATTTTGTATTTGGGATTTTTCTTGTTTCTTGAGATAGGCCTGGATTGCAATATATTTTCCGTCTCAGGACTGCCTTCGCTGCATCCCAGAGTGTTTGGGTTGTTGCATTTTCAAATTCATTTGTTTCCATATATTTTTTAATTTCTTCTCTAATTGCCTGGTTGGCCCATTCATTCTTTAGTAGGGTGTTCTTTAACCTCCCTGTTTTTTGAGGTTTTCCAGACTTTTTCCTGGGGTTGATTTCAAGTTTCATAGGATTGTTGTCTGAAAGTGTACATGGTATGATCTCAGTTCTTTCATAGTTATGAAGGGCTGTTTTGTGACCCAGTATGTGATCTGTCTTGGAGAATGTTCCATGCGTGCTCTAGAAGAAAGTTGCTTTGGGATTCAGAGTTCTTAATATATCTGTCAAGTCCATCTGACCCAATGTATCATTCAGGGCCCTTGTTTCTTTACTGATTCTGTGTCTAGATGATCTATCCATTGTTGTAAGTGGGGTAGTAAAGTCCCCTGCAATTACCACATTCTTATCAATAAGGTTGCTTATGTTTGTGATTAATTGTTTTATATATTTGGGGGCTCCTGTATTTGGCGCATAGACATTTATAATTGCTGAAGGGAGTTCTCTGTGCCTATTGGATTTGAATGCCTGTTTCCTTCCCTAGATCAGGGAAGTTTCAGCTATGACTTGTTCAAGTACACCTTCAGCCACTTTCTCTCTGTCGTCTTCTTCTGGAATTCCTATGATACGGATATTGTTCCATTTGATTGCATCACTTAGTTCTCTAATTCTCCCCTCATACTCCTGGATTTTTTATCTCTCTTTTTCTCAGCTTCCTCTTTTTCCATAATTTTATCTTCTAATTCACCTATTCTCTCCTCTGCCTCTTCAATCCGTGCTATGGCTGCCTCCATTTTATTTTGCACCTCATTTAGAGCATTTTTTAATTTATCATGATTATTTTTTAGTCCCTTGATCTCTGTAGCAATAGATTCTCTGCTGTCCTCTATATTTTTTCAAGCCTGGCAATTAATTTCATGACTATTATTCTAAATTCTTGTTCCATTATATTGCTTAAATTGGTTCTGATCAATTCTTAGCTGTTGCTACTTCCTGGAGTTTTTTTGAGGAGAATTCTTCCATTTCGTCATTTTGGGTAGTCCCTGCGGTAGCTCCAAACTGCAGGGCACTTCCCCTGTGCTAGCTCCAAACTGCAGGGCACTTCCCCTGTGCTGTCTGGAGTAACTTGTGTTGGTGGGCAGGGCCCCAGTGAGACCCGATGTCTGCCCCCAGCCCACCGCTGGGGCCACAGTCAGACTGGTGTGTACCTTATCTTCCCCTCTTTCAGGTGCAGAACTCACTGTGGAGTGGTGTGGCCCCTGTCTGGGCTGCTTACACACTGCCAGGATTGTGGTGCTGCTTCGATGGGATCTGGCCAAGGACGTATTAGCTGGGGTGGATCCGCAAGGTGCACAGAGTCGGGAGGGACAGGCTTAGCTAGCTTTGCTGTGGGTGGTCCCCTGTAGGAGGGGCCCTCCAGCCTTGGGAGGGAGGCAGGCCTGTCAGAGGGATGGAATACAGAAGCACAGTGTTGGGCGTTTGTGGGATGCAGGCAAGTTCGGTGATGGAAACTGGTTCTCTTTGGAATTTTGGCTGTGGGATGGGAGAGGGAAATGGCGCTTGCCAGCGCCTTTGTTCTCCCGCTGAGCTCTGTCCTTCTGGGGCTCAACAACTCTCCCTCCCAGTGTCCTCTCGCCCTCCCTGCTCTAGGAGAGCAGAGCTGTTGACTTTTAACATTGCAGATGTTAAGTCCCGCTGGCTGTCAGAACTCATGGAGTCCAGCCCCTCCACTTCTGCAAGCCAGACTTTGGGGGCTCTGCCTTGCTCAACTGGCTGCCCCTTCACCGCCCTGGCTCCCTCCCGCTAGTCTGTGTAGCAAGCACCGCCTCCCCGCCCTTCCCACCCTCTTCCGTGGGCCTCTTGTCTATGCTTGGCTCCAGAGAGTCTGTTCTGCTAGTCTTCTGGCGGTTTTCTGGGTTATTTAGGCAGATGTGGGTGGAATCTAAGAGATCAGCAGGACAAGGCGAGCCCAGCGTCCTCCTAAGCCACCATCTTCCTCGTTCCTCATTGAATTTAGAGAGCACCCATTGACTACTACCTTTTATTGTTGATTTTCATTATAATATCACCAAAATCATATAAAGTGCTTGTAGATTAAAGTTAGATATTTAAGTTATGCTAAGACTAGTAGGAAAGTGATAGAGACTTAGGAAGACAAGAATCTGTTTGTCATTCTTCAGAAACAATTTTATAGGCATGCGTTGGCTACTGACAGACAATATTTAGATTTTTAAACACTGTTTTACATGTCAAAATTTGTGATATTTCTCTACCCTTATTTCCCCTTATGCTAATTTTGTCCCTCTTTGGAGATAGACAAACTCAGAATTTACTCTTGCCATCTTCTTTGGCTTTGTTCACATATGAATGTACTGCCAAATTTGAAACTCTTCTAGTGAGAAAAATACATCCTACTTTTTGGCTCCGTTTATCTGATTATCCCATTAGGAATAGCAGCACCAAAACTTTTCCAGAATGGAACAATTATACTTAAGTAGTAAGTGGAGAAGACCATTGGTTATACTATAATATTTATACTTTACAATTATATTTAATTGGCTGAGTATACAAAGCTATTGCTGGGTTAATCCCACCCCCCCCAATTTTTTGTATTGTTTTCTAACTCTATTTCATTATTCTGTGGCACAACTTTAAGCGTATTTAGATTGCTTACATTTTAAAAAGGAATCTTAATAGACTTCCACTATGAGATACCATTAATAAGGCATTACATATAATTAGAAAAAAAAAAGCATTGTACAGATGAGAAGAGAAAATGTGTTTTGGCAGAAACAAATTGTGGTGCATATTAGTATGTCTTTAGATCCAAGGAACATTTGATAATTGAGTGCAATTAACTTCAAAATAAATCTTGGTTCTTTTTTAGAGGCATATACAAAATTTTAAGTGCAAACTAAAATGATAATGTGAAAAGTAACCTGACAAGTAGACATCAAACCTGCAGAAATTCTATAGAGATGAAACCATACAGGTGAAAATAATTTCCAAATTGAAATAAAAATATGACTTTGGGCGGAGAGGAATTGTTCCCAGTTGACAGGGTAAATGGCAGTATCTTTTGATGTAGGTAAAAAAATAACTTAATGCTTGATTTTCACGTGGTTATTATTAATTTTTGTGTATGTGCAGTAGAGAGGCTGTTTTTCACCTTCTCCAAATAAAAAGAACATTCTACAGTCTCCTATGTGTTTTATTTTCCTTTTATTTTCATGATAGGCAGTAGTTCTCTCCCCAGGGTGCTCAGTTGAACTTCATGTGAGTTATAACTAAAACTGGGAACAAGGGCATACAGTAGAATCAAGGATAATTTTTTTATGGTAAATCTTTCCCTGAAGGTTATCAAACCTCTATTATTTATTTGTTTGTTTTATATTTTTTCATTTTAACAACAGGTGTCATGAATTGATGTATAAGCTAAGGAGAGGCTAGACTTACAGATAGTTATGTTTTAGGAAAGAAACTTTACTGGGAAAACTGATTGTAGTCTCATTCTTTCCCCCTCCTTTTCTTTTCCCATCTATAATCTTTAATACAAACTCTCTTACTGTGAAATACTTGCTTGGGGAGGACAGCTTTGAAATCCTTCTTCTATTGCATGAGAATATTAGCGCTGGCACTCTTGTGTTGGATAATTAAGCGTGAAAAGTGGTTATGTTTTTAGGCTGGAGAATAGAGCAATATAGCTATTTTTAAAAAATAAAATTCTATTTAAAAAAAGGATTATTGTATTTTAAAATATCAAAAGTTACTGTTTATAATAACACCACATACATAAGGCATTGTTATTTAAAATGATGCAAAATGTCACTGAATCTTTCTAGCTTGAGACTAAATGCTTCCATGGTACCTGACAGTAGCAATACTAACTTTCAATTACCCACCTGTGGTTATGAGAAACAGCAAAAACACTGGCAGTGGCATTCACAAAACATTAAAAATCTTTAAGGCATTTATTATAGTTTCTTCCCAATCAACCTTTATCCCCCTGAAGCTTCTAAGAAGGAACAATTCTGAATGATCTGTACTTTCTTTTTATTTTCCTAATACACTTTTGATAGGGATGATGGAAATGGTTATATAAAGGGCTTTAGGTAAAAGGGACACAAAAGTCCACAGTTTCATACATCCTGAATTATCATTACATGGAGTTCTCTCTTTGGGACAAAGTGTCCTTCCTTTTCATCACAGGATCATTTCAAATCCTTTTCTGTTAAAAGAGTCACAAATTGCTGGGGCGCCTGGGTGGCTCAGTTGGTTAAGCGTCTGACTTCGGCTCAGGTCATGATCTCATGGTTCATGAGTTCGGGCCCTGCATCAGGCACGTCGGCCTCTGTGCTGACAGCTCAGAGCCTGAGGCCTGCCTCAGATTCTGTGTCTCTTTCTCTCTCTGACCCTCCCCTGCTCGCACTCTGTCTGTCTCTCTCAAAAATAAATAAACATTAAGAATAATAAAAAAAGACCCACAAATTGCTGAAAGGCACTTACTGCAAATAGAGCTACATAGATGTCTTCATATCTTTTAGCTTTAACAAACTCTACAGCCAGTGTATGTGCAAAGTACCCTGAAAGGTCCTCTGAGCAGCTCAGAGAGGTATGAAATTCAGCCCTACTTTCAAGAAACCTGCAGTCTAGTCTGTCTGCTGCTCCAATAAAACAACAGTAGTAGCAGCAGCGCCAACACAAATTTTGTGAGTAAACAGTGTATGACAAGGGCTGTAGGAGTGATAGAAACAGTATCTTTTATTTTCATAGTCACAGGAGAGATAATAACTGCAGATTAGAGGGATCAAGGAACTTGTTCTTTACTTGAGAGTTAACTTTTTTGTTTTCTGGACTTCAAACAATGTGAAGAATTTAAATTTACAAAGACAGAGAAGAAAAGGCTCCTCTAGTGGAGAAAAGATGAGGAAAAGAGAAAAAAGAATGAAGAGAGAAATAGCCAAATGCAAGAAAGAGTACATCAGTTTGTGGAATGATTTCTAAGAGGACAAGAGATATAAAACGGAAAAATCAGCAGGAGCCAGATTATAGAATGTTTTAAATGACAAAATAGTGTTTCAACATTTTGTTATAGGTAATATAAAGCACTTGAAGGATTTTGAGTGGTAAAGTGTTTTAGGAAGATGAATCAAATGGCAATATGGACGATGAGCCGAAATAGAGGGGATTTGAGGAAGCTTGCTTCAGAGACAGACCTATGGAATCATAGAAGCATAAGTGAGGAGCATGAGCAAGGGGCAGAAAGATGCTGGAAAGAAGGGTAGGACTGGGGAAGGCTTCATGTTGGAGATGTTTTCAATAACTGAGTCGAAGTATGAATAACTAAATTTAAGGTGTTTTCAAGATTTACAAGCCACATATGCTATTATTTTATTTATTTATATTTTTGAAACCATTATTAGAGAAAATTTATTGCTTCAAATGCTTATATTAGAAAAAATATAACATCATCAGTTAATGGTTTATTGCTACAGATCCTTAAGACATTAAAAGTTGAGACAGGTTATTGTAAACAGACTTATGACAATAAATATTTAGATGACATAAATTTTTAGAAATCTAACACCCTTGAAACTTGAACCACTATTCCCTGCTAAAGACCACTCACACATATTTGCACGCATGCACACACACACACACACCACATGTACTTTTCTATAGAGAGCAGGGATTGGCAATTTATAGCCTGTGGGCCAAATGTAGACTTTTGCCTGTTTTTATAAACAAAATTTTATTGGAACACAGCGATGCTCATTTTTAAATGTATTTTCTATGGCTGCTTTTTTGTTTAATTCGGAGTATTTACAAGAGAAATGGATGTCTCACAAAGCCTAACACATTTACTCTTTTGTCTGAGAGTAAGACAAAAGTTTGCTGACCCTGGGTCTGTTATTATAAGTAATTCCAGATATGTCAACAAAGTAAACCTTATTTCTGGTTGCACATGCTGGTTTGTAGCAACAAATTTCAGAAAAACTGGATCTTTTGTATATTGAATTAAATTGAACACATATCTTGAAATGAGTGTGCATTGCTCTCTTACCCAGAGGACATGAATATAATCATGTATTCTTTTTATCTTACTTTTTTACCATTTAAATTTAACTAGAAAGGTGGTGTCTGTTTTGCACTGATGACCTGATAAGAGTTTACGTGGTCAGTTTTCTTAGCTGGCCTCCAGGTGTAGGGTCTAGACTTCAAGCAAATGTAATCAAGGATTCTTTTGCCAAGTAAATGGATAGTCAGTGCTCCCATTTAGCTGAAGCATTGTGACAATGATCAAACCAAAACAAAACAAAAAACAAAAGGTAAGGTTTATTGGGCACTTGTGTTATATTGGATGATGTTATAATTGCTTTGCTTGTGTTATGTAATGTAATCATCACAAGAATAGTATGATCTAAGTAAAGCTTTTAAAATTGTCTTCTTTTGGGGCGCCTGGGTCACGCAGTCGGTTAAGCGTCCGACTTCAGCCAGGTCACGATCTCGCGGTCCGGGAGTTCGAACCCCGCGTCAGGCTCTGGGCTGATGGCTCAGAGCCTGGAGCCTGTTTCTGATTCTGTGTCTCCCTCTCTCTCTGCCCCTCCCCCGTTCATGCTCTGTCTCTCTCTGTCCCAAAAATAAATAAACGTTGAAAAAAAAAATTAAAAAAAAAATAAAATTGTCTTCTTTTGGAGTTCTGAGTGGCTCAGTTGATTAAGCATCTCTAACTCCTGATTTCAGCTCAGGTCATGATTCCATGGTTCTTGAGTTTGAGCCCTGCATCGGGCTCTACACTGACAACACAGAGCCTGCTTGCAATTTTCTCTCTTTCTCTCTCTCTGCCCCTCCCCTGCTCATTCTCTCAAAATTAATAAACTTAAAAAAATAAAATTATCTTCTAACTGGATGTTAGTGATATTATATAACAAGCTGTAGGCCAACAGTTGGAAATTGGGAGAGCTAGGATTTGAATATAGATATAGTGAAAATCTGTCCACCTCACCTTCTCAGGGCACCATCTATTCCCTCCATCCCTCGCTGTAGGACTGGTTTCTAGCACCCAGCTTTTCATTGTATTAGCTTGTTCAGCCACAATAGATTGGTCCAGAGATGCATACCATAAGCCAGATCCAAGCTGAGCTGATCAGAGTTCTTCCCTGAGATTTTGCATAAGAGACTAAAATTTTTGCTTCATTCTAGTTTCTTTGGAAGAGAGGAAAGTATGGAAATTTGTGGTGCCATTCTTCTTCCATTCCTGTTTAATAATGTTCCCTTTAATAATATGAAAAAATACTTATGAATTCAGATCACTGTGTGTTTAATATAAACAAGAGTTTGGGAGTGTGTGTTATTTAACTAAGTATATCAATTAACTGAGTGTTGAGGGGTCACAACTGATTTATGACACCTCCTGCTGAAAAATGAGAGCTGGATAGGACATCTGTCAGTCCAGCTTTAGTGCAGGAAATAGTGATCATTCTAGTATTTTCATTAGGAATCAGGGAGACAGAGAGAATTAGGTGTTTGAACATCTGCTAGAAGGGCTAGGACAATGGAAGCCAGAGGGGCTACCTCTAGACTATAGATATTATGAAACTGAGATCCAGAGCTGAGATCAAGAGATCAGGAAGCCACTGCCACCACTATGCTGCAAAAGCTTCACCAACATCAACAAAACTGGTGACTAGAAATATAACAAGGCACTTACCTTCTGGAAACATGACCTACCAGTTTTCCTTGCCAGTTTTCAAAATAGTGAGAAGATGGCCTCATTGTCCTTTCTTACTTTCTGAAGCTGTCAAGAATACATCTCATTGGCTGACCCTGTTTGCATATAGGATATTCTAGTTGACTGGTATTTGGGGAATGTAGTTTTCAGCCCTCTAGCTCCTATGATAAGAGAGGGTAAGGAGCTTTGCAGTTGCTGGGATAACAGATAGAATTGGGTAGCAGTGGATGTCAAGTCCCAGAGGAACATATCCATCACAGGATTAAGCAGTAGCAAGGTTAAAATAGCCTGGGTATATTTGAAGTACTTCCCAAGGTCTGTAATAGAGCTAGGGCTGACCTCATTGCTGTTTGCTATTATTCCCCTGGGCATATGATGCCTTGAGCTTGGGCTGAATTTGAGCTTCTCCTGATTTACCAAGGAGGTCATATAATTAGTACACTATTCTTTGGAAACCTGTGATTGAAAACAGGGTCACCTCTTTTCTGGAGGCTGGTTGATGGCACACCCAGGCTTCTCCTGTGAACTCATTTTTCAAGAGTTAGAAAATAATGAAAAGTTAGGAATATCTTCTCTTTCTAGAAGTAGTCATCTTCTAACTCATTGTATTGTTTGTATTACTGAATGTTTAATATGTATGGTGTTTTAAGGCAGAATACCTAGTGGTATGAATATTAGATTAATGACATATTGCCTAGAGGTTTACTTATTCAGCAATACTTGCACTAAATAGAGCCCAAAGAGGAATAGAGAATTGGAAAAGAATTATTTAATTATTTTTTTACTTTGTAGAAATTTTTTTTTTCCTTTTTTTTTTTTTATGAAATTTATTGACAAATTGGTTTCCATACAACACCCAGTGCTCATCCCAAAAGGTGCCCTCCTCAATACCCATCACCCACCCTCCCCTCCCTCCCACCCCCCATCAACCCTCAGTTTGTTCTCAGTTTTTAACAGTCTCTTATGCTTTGGCTCTCTCCCACTCTAACCTCTTTTTTTTTTTTTTTCCTTCCCCTCCCCCATGGGTTCCTGTTAGGTTTCTCAGGATCCACATAAGAGTGAAACCATATGGTATCTGTCTTTCTCTGTATGGCTTATTTCACTTAGCATTACACTCTCCAGTTCCATCCACGTTGCTACAAAGGGCCATATTTCATTTTTTCTCATTGCCACATAGTATTCCATTGTGTATATAAACCACAATTTCTTTATCCATTCATCAGTGGATGGACATTTAGGCTCTTTCCATACTTTGGCTATTGTTGAGAGTGCTGCTATGAACATTGGGGTACAAGTGCCCCTATGCATCAGTACTCCTGTATCCCTTGGATAAATTCCTAGCAGTGCTATTGCTGGGTCATAGGGTAGGTCTATTTTTAATTTTCTGAGGAACCTCCACACTGCTTTCCAGAGCGGCTGCACCAATTTGCATTCCCACCAACAGTGCAAGAGGGTTCCTGTTTCTCCACATCCTCTCCAGCATCTATAGTCTCCTGATTTGTTCATTTTGGCCACTCTGACTGGCGTGAGGTGATACCTGAGTGTGGTTTTGATTTGTATTTCCCTGATAAGGAGCGACGCTGAACATCTTTTCATGTGCCTGTTGGCCATCTGGATGTCTTCTTTAGAGAAGTGTCTCTTCATGTTTTCTGCCCATTTCTTCACTGGGTTATTTGTTTTTCGGGTGTGGAGTTTGGTGAGCTCTTTATAGATTTTAGATACTAGCCCTTTGTCCGATATGTCATTTGCAAATATCTTTTCCCATTCCGTTGGTTGCCTTTTAGTTTTGTTGGTTGTTTCCTTTGCTGTGCAGAAGCTTTTTATCTTCATAAGGTCCCAGTAATTCACTTTTGCTTTTAATTCCCTTGCCTTTGGGGATGTGTCGAGTAAGAGATTGCTACGGCTGAGGTCAGAGAGATCTTTTCCTGCTTTCTCCTCTAAGGTTTTGATGGTTTCCTGTCTCACATTTAGGTCCTTTATCCATTTTGAGTTTATTTTTGTAAATGGTGTGAGAAAGTGGTCTAGTTTCAACCTTCTGCATGTTGCTGTCCAGTTCTCCCAGCACCATTTGTTAAAGAGGCTGTCTTTTTTCCATTGGATGTTCTTTCCTGCTTTGTCAAAGATGAGTTGGCCATACGTTTGTGGGTCTAGTTCTGGGGTTTCTATTCTATTCCATTGGTCTGTGTGTCTGTTTTTGTGCCATACTTTGTAGAAATTTTGAAGTAATCTTCAGTGCCTCTTTTGTAGTCACTCTGTAACTGTTTTTGCTTCTCTATTCCTTTTTGGTGGTTCAGAAAACTGAAAATAATGAGGCTGTCTTAAGTGGTCATACAAGTAAATGTCAAATTGAAAAATATAGATTGCATACCACATTGATACTTTCCCATTTTTATTTACTCTACTGTTGTTCTTTTTCATAGACTATGTGGTAAGTAGGTCAGGAAAAGTGGGTTTGGAGAGCATTACTTATAGGAACATAAGGAAGATACTTAGACTCTCCTTCTAAGATCTTAGAATATAATTTTTATGGTCAGTGGTTCTCCAAATGTCCTACTCTGAAGACTCACTGAAAAGAGAGATGACCTAATACATCAGTGTTCTTACGATATCCTCCTGGGATATCTCTCTCAATACTGTGTTCACTCTATCCTACCAAGCCAAATGTTCATAAAAGTGCTTGTTCCTAGACCATAGCTTAAGAATTGCTGTTCTAAGAACTTGCTTATTTCTCCAGTAAATTTTAGTGAGACAGAATGCCTGACAATTTTTTGTATCCAAGTGGTATAAATTCTCTAAATTCAGCACATTTAATCTAAATTACTCACTGATCTTGCTTTCAATGGCAGCTTTTTACCCACCACCAACTCACAAATCATATGAAGTACAATAGAAGTGGATATTCACATGACAGAACATTATTACCTTAGTTATTTACTATACTGTATTGGGAGATTTTGAGTTGTCTTTTCACAAAGATCTTCTGGCCTGGACACAATGTATTTTCATTTCTCTTTGTTCTATTTTTTAGTTAGTATCTTCTGCTATGATTAGTATTAACTCCATAATGAAATTGTATTAGGAAAATAATGGAATTTAATTTTTTAAAAGCATTTTTTTCCATCCCCTAATCAAAAGGGATACCAAAAGAAGTCTCAAGACCCTCAGCTGCAAAAATAAATAAAATAAAAGTCTTAAAGGACATTAATATCTTAGAAAGAAAAGTAACAAAAAAGTAAATAATCTGTTTTTTCCCCTTGCAATAATAATCTACATATTTTGAAAACCCCTCAAATAATTTCCATTAGTTGCAGAGGGTCCTTTTTCAAGGTAGAAAAGGAGAATTATCAACTTCCAAAAATCTCTTGGGCAAATTTAAACAATGTACCATCATTACAAACTTGACTATTATCAGTTAATTACACCACTGTGTGTATGTGTGATTATTTTCTTTTATGGACTATGTCCTGGGAATAACATCACCTTATTTGAGTTCAGGTCCAACCAGTGGCCTTATGTCCAGAAGTTAAAGCTCAAGCTTACCACTAATTTATCAGTCAGAATGAAAATAAAACTATGCAGAAGTGCTGTCTTCATTTATTGCCCTTCTTCTAGGCAGTGTTAAGTATATAAATAAATGTGGAATGCATATTTAAAGAATATATTGGTATGAAGAATATATTGGTATATGATTAACTTTCCTAGAATACTCATATACTTTAATGTAATTTTTGGGACAAGTTCAGGGAATTATGAAAATGTTTGCAAAGAAGAAGGAAGAATTTATGAGACATATAGTAAGAATGTGAGAATAGGTAAGGAGAGCTATAAAAATGAAAGTTGATAGATAGTATTTCAGGAGAGAGAAGACTCTATGAGACTTTTTGACTTTGGAGCATGCTTGGTTCGAATGTAGAATCTTTGATTCAAAGATGGGGTATATGAAGTAGAATTAAACCTTTGTAAGGCAAGGAAAAGTTAAAGTATTTTATCTTTGCTAACAGATAAAATGATAAAAAGATAATCTTAAGGCATATGTCAAAGGAGTAATTTACTTATGTAGTAATATTAAAAAGTGATGAAGACATTTTGCTTTTGCTCCATGAACACGAGACATGTACAGTTTATGATCTGGGGTAGTGAGACTAGTTTCAGGACATGTCACAGCCAGTTATGAATTCTAAATCTCATTCATTTCCAATTGAAGAGTTACTGTGCAGGAGAAAATAGAGAAGACTTATAAAATATTCATCAAAGAAAAAAATGCAGTGCCTTGGCTTGAAAAGATGAAAACAACCTTTCTGAAAAGAAGTTCAAATTGGTTTTCATGTATTCACTTTTCTGCAAAAGCTACTAATGGTGGCTGACAACATGACCAGAAATAAGACAGTGATATTATCCTACCCACATCCCCTTCACCAATGCAAAGCTTGAGACTCAAACGCATTGTAAATATATCAGTCTTGGATCTGCATGCTTTTGCCAGTTCTTGATTACATAGGAGGTTCCACTGTAGATTATTATAATTTCCTCCAGACTCTACTAATTGGAGGAAAGGACTGTATTATTCGGGTGAAAATAATGAGTGTGCTACAGCAAGGATAGTGAGTTTCTAGTGATAGCACCATTGTAGATATATATCAAACATTGAATATGTTATTAAAATAGATATAGTGCTCAATATTAACATATTTAACCGTGGCATACCTTTGTCACAAGTTTATTCTGTTTTAGACATTATCTCTTTAGAACTATTGTTTGATTCTATTATCATGGTCTGTACTTCCTTTCTTTTACTACCACTTCTAGGGAGTCAGAGAAAAAGTGTTGTTACAGGAAGTAAAATAAGAAAGAATCCATGTTCTTGGGATGGAGAAGGTCTAGAACATAAACAATGGTGGGTGTTCCCCAAAGTCTGAATTCTTAGGTGGAGCTCTGTATACATTTTTCCCTAAAGATTTCCCCTATATCTCAGGGGAGATCCCACTTATCAACAGATAAGCAAGATGGCTGATGCTGCTTCTGCAGTTACCACTGGGGCCTGTACAGGAGTCTACCACCAAATAGTTGTAACTCCCTCACCATCCTCTTCACCAGAGGACCCCATTTCTCCACTCCTTGGAGAATCATTATTGCTAAAACGTTTTTTCTTATTTACAGAATTGCAAATTGGAGTCCTAATTCCTGTATTCAGAAAAGAGCTTGTACCTGTCCCAGAATCCCACAGGTAGCACAAAACCACCCAAAGGGCACTACGGGTGTTATTGCACTAGCTATGCTGCTTACTGACCATAGACTTTGGAGAAGCTTCTTTTATGCTGATCTTGTAATATGAAGTGATTGGAGTAGAGAATTTCTTGTTTCTCCCAGTTCTAAGGAGATTCTTGGCAGTATGGATGCTCTGCAGGAATTGATGCAGTTAATCAGGTTATCTAAGAAGCAGATGTCAAGCATGTACAAGAGATTTGCTAGAGGAAAAGCTTTGATGTTTAATGGGGAGAGAGCCCAGGGAGGCTGGGAGGGCCAGTATTTTTACTTATATACCAATTACTTTGTGTATTATTGCGTGTAATTTTCACAGCTACTCCATGTGACAGTGTAGTAGTAGAACAGTGATCCTGCAAAGATGTCTATGTCCTAATCCCTGTAGTCTATGAATATGTTATGTTATATGGCAAAGGGGAAATTAAGGTTGCATATGGAATTAAGGCTGCTAATTATATGACCTTAAAATATGGAGATTATTCTGGATTATCTAGGTGGGCCCAGTGTAGTCACAAGAGTCCTTGAAAGTAGAAAAGGGGAGCAGAAGAGAAAGAACCAGAGAAAAGGCAACATAAGAAGGACTTGGCCTGATGTTGCTGGCTTCAGAGAAAGAGGAATGGGGTCATGAACCAAGGAATGTGGGTGACCTCTAACAGCTGGAAAAAGCAAGAGAAGAGATTCTCCCATAAAGCCTCCAGAGGGCTTTCAACCTTACTGATGCTTTGGTTTTAGCCATTTTGAATCTCTTACCTCCAGAACTGTAAGATAATTAATTTTTATTGTTTTAAGCTTCCAAGTTTGTGCTAATTTGTTATAGCACCGGTATAAAATTAATACTGATGAGTATTTTTATTCTTTTTTTTTTTTTTAATTTTTTTTCAACGTTTTTTATTTATTTTTGGGACAGAGCGAGACAGAGCATGAACGGGCGAGGGGCAGAGAGAGAGGGAGACACAGAATCGGAAACAGGCTCCAGGCTCTGGGCCATCAGCCCAGAGCCCGACGCGGGGCTCGAACCCACGGACCGTGAGATCGTGACCTGGCTGAAGTCGGACGCTTAACCGACTGCGCCACTCAGGCGCCCCGAGTATTTTTATTCTAATTGTGTAAGTAACAGAACTGAGACTTAGGGCAGTTAAAAAAGATTCTCATCATCACAGGGCTAGTAAGGCAGAGGGTTCAAAGCCACATCTGTTTATTTCCACAGCCTGCACTCTATTTGGTGTGTTGTCTTAAAGTGCTATGTGGAATCCCTCAGATGTCCTTGGAAGGTCTCTGGCTCAGAACTTTCTTGCCTCTTTTAATGGGCAACTCTACTATCTTTTCTAAGTTGTGTACTTTCTTTGTTGCTCGAAGTATCTTCAGTTCTTTGTGACCTCACTTTGGCTTCAGCAGAGGAGTACTTTCCATGCCTTTCCATCCTGTCTTGGAGATGTATCAGTTCTTGAAACCCCCAGTGCTGCTAAAAGCCAAGGAAAGGGAATCATGTTCTCAGGGTATTTCTTACAATAGCAACCCTTCCTTTTTATTTATTGCACATTCCATATTCTACCTCTTCCCATTTTCTGAAACTGGCTTGCTCTGGATGCTTACTTTCCATTCTTAGAAAACATGAAGTAGAGATTGAATAAGGAATAACTCAAGATATACACTTTTTGTTTGTTTGTTTCTACCCTACATTTGACTCACTATTTTCAGGGCATGAGAAATAGAATCCTCAGTTCAGTGATCATCACTCTGGTTATAGTCCTCTTAACATCTTTAATTTATTTTACAGGTTAAAAAAGTTTTTTTCTGAGCTGGAATTATGAATTTAACAATTCTTAGAGGAGTGTTGTCACTGGGAACATGTATTATAAGTTACACATAACAGATATGGCAGTTTAAAACACACTTTGATCATAAGCTGGGGCCTGATGGTATTTATAGTCTATTAATGAATTAGACTACACAGTAATTGTTGACTACAGTGTTGACTTTTGTACAGAGAAAGCATATTACCATTTAAACCCTAAACAGTGTTTTTGGCCTTGTATCTTGAGCAAAAAATGGGATGGCTCAAATAAATCAGTTTAGTTCTATTTGTTTTATGAGCTGTACAGCAGTTGAAGCCCAAGTTTAATGACTTATTTCACACATTTTCCCATAAGTCTTTCCTGGAAACCCAAGACATCCAGAGTTATGATGGGTTATCAGAAAAAGGGAGGACAAGGTTCATTATTCCTGAAATATTACTACTCATAGGAGAGCACACTAGTTGAGGATTTAACTATTTTGATGGTTACTTTGTGTTAAATGAGCTAACATATGGTTCAGGTCTTGTCACAAAAGAAAAACTATACCCTCGGTAAGAATTGAGATAAGAGTCTCTTAATTTTTGGTGCATTTAAATTTCCTTTATTATTACACTTAGTAGTTGTTGTTTTTCTAAAACCTGGGATTGTTTAGGTTTGAATTCTGGTGTTTTGTTTTTGATTTATAGGGTTAATTTATTGTGGAATATGGATATGAAATTATGCATAGCTTGATTTTTTAAAATAAAGTTTTAATTTTAGAATAGGTTTACATTTACAAAAAAGTTGCAAAAGATAGTATGTAGAGTTCTCGTATGATTTTCTTCCAGTTTCTCCTGTTGTGACAACTTATATTACTGTGATACATTTGTTACAACTAAGAAACCAATATTCATACATTATTAACTAAACTCCACACGTTATCCAGATTTCCTTAGTTTTTGCTTTAATGCCCCTTCTTAGTTCAAGCATCCAGTTCAGGATACCGTATTACATTTAGTCATCATCATGTTTCCTTAGTCTCCTCTGTTCTGTGACAGTCTTTTAGATATTCCTTGTTTTTCATGACCTTGACAGTTTTCAGGGGTGGTTGTCAGCTGTTTTGTAGAGTGTTTCTTAATTGGGATTTGTCTGATGTTTTTCTCATGGTTAGACTGGAGTTTTGGAGAGGAAGACCACAGAGGTGAAGTGTTCTCATCACCTCATATTAAGGGTACATACTATCATCATGTCTTATCACTGATAATGTTAATCTAGATCACTGCCCAATGTGGTATTTGCCTGGGTTTTCCACTGTAAAGTTACTTTCTCCCTTTCCACTCTCCCCTCCTTCCTATACTGTACTCTTTGGAAGTAAGTCACTAGTAGAGCCTATACTCAGGAGTTAGATTCATAGTGTAGTTCAGAAAGGTGGAGTTGAGTCCTCCCCTTGGAGGGAGAGTTGCATGTAAATTAGTTGAAATCCTGTAAGGAAGATGGTCTCTTTCCCCCATTGATTTATCATGGCTTGATTTGGGTTTCTTTCATTGTTCTTTTTCCCTTATCTAATACAATCTGCTAGAGAAGATAAGGCATGCATATAAAAAACTGCCACATTTCATTGTTTTTAAGATAGTCATTACTTGGAAGACATTTCCTTTTTGAGAACTGTATAAATATGAAAAAAGTATGGATGGAAATTGATATCATGCAATATCCTATGAAACATAATATGGTTATTGCGAGGGAAGTTCCACAAATTCCTTCAGAAACACCTTTTACTAACTATATAGTGAAGAAATTCTTTCTTAAAATTTGGATGAAATAATTTAGGATAATTTTGCACTGTTTCACAAGATTGAAACATCATCCCAAATTAAATCAGTTTGAAATTCCTTATTTGTATAATAGAATATAGTATTTAGATTTTGGTGTTATCTGTACTTTGAAATTCTATAAATTGTGTTTTGCACAAAGTAGATTGGATTATATTTTATTTACGAGGTTATAATGGTTCAAAAGGTTTTGTCTTTTCAGTATAAATTGTGCACAGTTCTTTGTTATTCCATTTTCCTTAATACCTTCCTACTTTCTTTTGTTTGACTCTTTTTCTTATACATTGATTCTCTTTGTAGAGATTCATAGAATCATAAAATGTTAGAGTTGAACATCTTTAGAAATGATCTAAAGATCATTTAGATCCGTTTCTTATTTAATAAGGCGCATAAGAGACTTGGCACAGGTTATCAGCTAGCAAGAACAGAGTGGAATTGGAATGCGACTTTTGACTGTGAGTTCAGGATTCTTCCCTGTGTACAACAATGTTCCATTTTTATTTGACTTGGAAATTTCACTGTGAATCAACATCCCATTGTTTTGAAAGAGTTTTTTTAATTATGTGTGAAAAGCTAGATTACTTTAGCTCTTCATTTGTCTTTGACTTTGGCCTGAGAAAATTTCCAATAGAGCCAGTAAAATTTACCCTTTGTAACTTGTTTCCAACATTTTTATCACTATGGAGGAAACATAGGCTCAGTTGTGATTTGAATTCATTTATATATGAATATGAATATATATGTGTGTGTGTGTATATATATATATATGTTTCTTAAATAGCCAAGAGAATTCTGATCCATCTCCTGTGTATTGAACACATCAGTACTTTTTTAAAATTTCTTGGATCAACTCTAAAAAATATTGTATTATTAATGTACCTTAAAATTAAAGGAGAGACAGTCTGAAAGTGTTTGAAAAAGTCTTGAGAGAATCTTTTCATCACACAGTGATTCTGCCTCATAAAAGAAATAGAAAGATTTCTTTCTGTAGATTTCATATATTATCACATATACAATGTATATTATTATATTTATATTCTTCACATGCAGAGGAAATTCTTCTCTTTGTGGGTTTCAGAGATATAAAAAATAGCAAATAAAAATAACAGCGTCTCTTGTTTTAGTAGCACACACATGGCTGTGATGGTTTTCATCTACACTGCCAAAACACAGTAACATACTGTTTTAGGATGGATCACTTTTGCACTTAGTAAATTGGACTTAAAATATTCAGATTCCAAACGAACAAAAAGTAACTTCACATAATACAGTGTATATGTATTGTATAAGCTTGTTTTGACAGTATTGGTTACATTCATCTCAACAAGGCCTTGGGAATTTGCAGATTTTTTTTTCCCTCCCTTTCTGTACACTGTTGCTTACAGTGAACTGTTCTGCATTAATTAATGAAGGCTCACTCTGCAGTAGTTGCCTTGTTTTCTTTTCTTTTCCAAATGGATGCATCACTTAGTTTGACAAAATTGGAATTTGGGGAAGTGAACTTTGTTTTCCATGCTGGAAATACCTTGCAGTGTCCTTGTTAATGTAGATGTCACTAATGTTTTACTGCGAGTTTGCAACAATCCTTGCAAAGACAAAAGCAGAAGAGAAGCCTTGGAAAGCTTCCCAACAAACTGAGTACCTTATTCTTTCCGAAGTAACATGGCAAAGTTGACTGTTTGACTCTTAGCATTGATTCTCAAGTGTATTCTCTAAATTGCATCATTTATTCTTTAGTGTGGACTCATAGATTTTTGTGTGACTAACGAACAGAATTTCATATACAACCCATGTTTCTCCAGGCCTCTGCAAAGAGTATAATGAAGTCATCCTCCTCATCATAACAATGTTTTTATATGGTTATTCCAGAGTAGTGGGGCTTTCACATGCTTTTCACCTGTGTTTGTGAGTTTATCACTTGCCATACAGCCATTCTTTTCTCTCCCCTTGTGACTGGCTGCATGGCTTCAGCTCCCAGGCTAGTGAGCACTGGAAGCAGCTGGCCTGGAGTCCAGACTGCAGTGCTGCTATATCACTGGCTGCCTCCCTTATGGTCTGGTAACATGGCCCTACTAATTTTCTACTGGATAAATGTCAAAGTAATATTCAGACAGCCACAAAATGAAGTGTGGGCAGTGCTTTCCACCACTACTTGAGTCAAATTGTGTTCACCATTCCTTTTAGAGATTTAGCTGAAATATGTATGTAAAAGTTTGAAAAAAATTGCTATTTTGGGGCAGTCTTTGGCCATACCCAAGTCTTAAGCTGAGTCTGAGGGCAATCTTAAAAGCACATTACTGTGCTATTTCAAAATCACTGTTCAACTGCAACCTGTTTCTGTGGATCAGACTTGTATACCTGACTATGCCTTTCTTCATAGTGAGTTCCATTAAATAACTTGAAACCTTATCTTTTCCTGCACATGTGTGAATTTCTAATGTATGTACCAGGGCCATTAAAGACATTTGAAGCCTTAAGCAGTCTTATTTCCTTCCTTCCTTCCTTCCTTCCTTCCTTCCTTCCTTCCTTCCTTCCTTCCTTCCTCTTCCTCCTTCCCTCCCTCCTTCTCTTTTTCCTTTCTTTCTTTTTTTTTTTTTTTTTTTTTTTTTTTTTTTTTTTGAGGGAGAGGTAGAGAGGGCATGTGGGGAGGGGCAAAGGGAGAGGGGGAGAGAGAATCCTAAGCAGACTTCACATTGAACATAGAGCCCCATGCGGGGCTTAATCTAGCAATTGTGAGATCATTACCTGAGCCAAATCAAGAGTCAGACACTTAACCGGCTAAGCCTCTCAGGTGTCCCATGTAGTCTTATTTTTTGATGTTTCAGTGATCTCACAGCAAATATATCAAATGTACTCACAATTCAGTATTAAATATAGTTTTTGATTTAGAAGAATTTAGATATTGTTTTATAAATGTGCTTTGAAATTATGTTCTCATTTAATTTATGTATGGTTGTGATTTCTTTGCCATCCTTAGGTACCTTTTGGAATTCTTTAATAAGACCATCTACTGTATAAACTTTAAAAATATTATTAATTGTTTATAATACTACAATTTAAAGTTAATTGAGTCACCATAATACATTTGTGGACAATTAATAATTTTCATTTTGTAATTTTCTTTTTATATTTTGATATCAGTAATAGTTTTTCATAGAGTCTTGAAAAGATTCTGAGACCCAAAAACTCTGTTCTGTAGTGCCCAGTAAATGAACACCCTGGAGTTTCTAGCTGCTTTGGATACTTTAACTTGAAGTGTTGCATGGATAGTCTTCCCTCCCCTTCCTTCCTTCCTGTGTTCCTTCTTTCCTTCCTAAACACTGTCCCTAACTGTGTGTTTGCTACATAACATGGATCATTTTACATTGTGTGTGTGATTCCTTCACCTGTTTGGATATTGTACATAAAAGTGAGCGGCCTTTATATAGCAGCACTGAATCAGTATCAGTAAATCATAAAACGAAGTAGGGAAAAGTAGAGATTTCCTATAGCTTTCTTGCTCCTCTGTAAGGTGGGACGTAGCAAGGCTGAAACTTGCTATTATGTGGGGGTCAGAATGGAAGAAGCATCAATGTAACATCAAATTCCATTTGAAAAGCAAGGGCAGAGTTGAAGAGCAAAACAGAGGCCAATTATTGGCTGTCAGGAAGTGTGAAACCAAGAGCTCGATGAATTGGATACCAGAAGCAGAATCTAGGGTAAAAGCCAGAACTTGCTCCACATGTCTCTTTGTTAGATGTATTTCCTCTTTATGAATTGTCTGTTTTGACCTTTGCTCATTTGTCTTTTGAGATTTTAGTCTTTTTCTTATCTGTTTGATCTCTTTATATAGTCAACATATTAAACTAGATCTGTCATATTTACTGCAAAAACTTTTTCTCAAAATTACTTTTTATTTTCGATTTTTAATGTCACATCTTTCTATTCCATTTAATTTATTTTTGTAGCTTCTAAGCTTAGAAAGGCCATCCCCTCTATCTTGGTAATAAATCGGTTTTTTTTCTCCAAGTTTTATGATTCAGTCTTTAATTCTTTAACTCATATGGAATTTCCTTTAGTATATAATGTAAATAAAGTGCTCCCATCATTTTTCCTCTAAGTGTATAATTTGTCATTACAATATCATTTATTAATTTATCACTTTCCTTATTCATTCTTCAATGAATAGGTGTGTCTTTTTACTTACGAATTTAATTCTTTTAGGTTAGCTATCCTGTTTTATTAACCCGTTTAAATTAAGCAGGGGAGGAGCAGAGAGAGAGGGAGACGCAGAATCTGAAGCAGACTCCAGGCTCTGAGCCATCAGTGCAGAGCCCGACACAGGGCTCCAACCCACAAACCTGAGATCATGACCTGAGCCAAAGTCAGATGTTTAACTCACTGAGCCACCCAGGTACCCCTAAACCCATTTTTATTTTTATTTTATTTATTTTTGAGTTGCAAAGTAAGTTTTTATTATTTATTTTTAATATGAAACTTATTGTCAAATTGGTCTCCATACAACACCCAGTGCTCATCCCAACAGCAGGGAGGTGCCCTCCTCAATGCCCATCACCCACCCACCCTCCCTTCCACCCCCCCATCAACCCTCAGTTTATTCTCAGTTTTTTATTTTTTTTTATTTTTTATTTTTTCAATATATGAAATTTATTGTCAAATTGGTTTCCATACAACACCCAGTGCTCATCCCAACAGGTGCCCTCCTCAATGCCCATCCCCCCCCCCCTTCCACCCCCCCATCAACCCTCAGTTTATTCTCAGTTTTTTATTTTTTTTATTTTTTATTTTTTATTTTTTCAATATATGAAATTTTATTGTCAAATTGGTTTCCATACAACACCCAGTGCTCATCCCAAAAGGTGCCCTCCTCAATACCCATCACCCACCCTCCCCTCCCTCTCACCCCCCATCAACCCTCAGTTTGTTCTCAGTTTTTAAGAGTCTCTTCTGCTTTGGCTCTCTCCCACTCTAACCTCTTTTTTTTTCCTTCCCCTCCCCCATGGGTTTCTGTTAAGTTTCTCAGGATCCACATAAGAGTGAAAACATATGGTATCTGTCTTTATTAAGTGAAATAAACCCATTTTTATATCCATACTGTTTTCTTTTATTATTATAGTTTTAGGATGCTTAGTATCTTTTTTAAGAAAGACTTATCTTACCTGTTTGAATTGTCAGATGAATTATTTTTCCAAGTTCTGAACAAGTTTACATTGAGATTTTGATTGACATTGCATAAATGTGTAAATGACAAAATTTCTCATCTTTTTTTTCACAAAGGACATTGATTTACATATTCTAAAATTTCATTTTTTATTATTAAAGATCAGCCCCCACCTCCCCGATTATTTGATTAGTGAGATAAGTGATATATCATATGTACTGATATTGGTGCATGAGATAAGTGAGATATCATATGTACTGATATTGGTGCATGAGGATGACACTTTGCCACAAATTACAAGTTTGTGGATAGTTTTTTTTTTTTTTTTTTTTTCCCAACGTTTATTTATTTTTGGGACAGAGAGAGACAGAGCATGAACGGGGGAGGGGCAGAGAGAGAGGGAGACACAGAATCGGAAACAGGCTCCAGGCTCTGAGCCATCAGCCCAGAGCCTGACGCGGGGCTCTAACTCCCGGACCGCGAGATCGTGACCTGGCTGAAGTCGGACGCTTAACCGACTGCGCCACCCAGGCGCCCCTGTGGATAGTTTTAAAGCAGGGGTAACAAAGAGGCACTTAACTATAATAAATTCTTACTCAGGTATTTCTGTAGCCAAAAACTTAGCTCTTCTGTAGCTGTAACTATACAGAGTTGCACTTTCTGCATATTTAAGTGGATCATTTTAATACCACTTTATATGAACTTCTTTTACTTTGTGTAATTAATAATGATCTTTTGTTTATTCATGGAACTAATATTGTTTGTGCCAGACTTTTTTTCTGGGCTCTGGGGTATAAAAAGTCAATGAAATAGGAAGAATATCTGCTCCTGTGGAGATTGTATTCTAGTCAGGGAGACAGATAATGAACAAATAAACAAATACAGACCAGGCAGTGACAATGTGCTGTGAGGACGATGAAAGCCAGGTAAGAAGAGGAGTGTGATGACTGATGGCTGTTATTTGAGACATAGTGGTTAGGGAAGATGGTCAGGGTGGTCAGGGTCATCTAATAAGATGAGCACAGACACATTGGGAGGGATGGTCCCATATGGGCCATGCACATATGGAGTAGTGGTGAGGAATGTTCTAGACAGAAGGGATGGGCAGTACAAAGGTGGAGGCTTTTCCTTCAGGAAGAAGCAAGGGGAAAAGAGCGGTTAAGTGTTGGAGAAATAGAATCAAAATAAAAATCTCCAAACCTAGGGATCCTCTCCATAAAGATAGTAGAGAGGGGCTCCTGGGTGGCTGAGCTGGTTAAGCGTCCGATTTCAGCTCAGGTCATGATCTCATGGTCCATGAGTTTGAGCTCTGCATGGGGCTCTGTGCTGACAGCTCAGAGCCTGGAACATGGATTCTGTGTCTCCCTCTCTCTCTGCCCCTCCCCTGCTCATTCTCTGTCTCTCTTTCTCTCTCAAAATAAATAAACATTAGAAAAAAAGATATAGAGAAATAAAAGTTTTATTATTGAATATGTATTAAACCAGAATGTGATATGTGTATATCATAGGCAATTTACTAGGAAATTGCAAAGATAGAAAGAAATCTCCTTTTTATATAGCCAAGCACATGCAACCCATTACATACATTTTTCCAGTTTTAAAATTTATTATCTATTTTCATTAAGGTATATTGGTATACAATATTATATTAGTTTCAGTTGTACATAACATAATATGATATTTGTATATATTGTAAAATGATCACCACCATAAGTCTAGTTAAGATCCATCACTGTACATAGTTACAGAATTTTTTCTTGTGTTGAGAACTTTTAAGATCTACTCTCTTGGAACAAACTGGGTTTATGAGACGGGAGGTGAGTGGGGTGATGGAGGAAATAGGTGAAGGGGATTAAGAGTATACTTATCATGATGAGCACTGAGTAATGTGTAGAATTGTTGATTCATATTGTACACCTGAAGCTGATATAACACTGTATGTTAACTATACTGGAATTATAATAAAAATAAATAAATAATTTAAAAAGTCTGTCTTAACAACTATCAAATATACAGGACAGTGCTATTAACTATAGTCACTATGTTGCACATTATATCCCATGACTTTTTTTTTAGGAATATTTTTTTTTTTAAATTTTTTTTTTCAACGTTTATTTATTTTTGGGACAGAGAGAGACAGAGCATGAACGGGGGAGGGGCAGAGAGAGAGGGAGACACAGAATCGGAAACAGGCTCCAGGCTCCGAGCCATCAGCCCAGAGCCCGACGCGGGGCTCGAACTCACGGACCGCGAGATCGTGACCTGGCTGAAGTCGGACACTTAACCGACTGCGCCACCCAGGCGCCCCTAGGAATATTTTTAAAAATTATTTTAATGTTTATTTTAGAGAGAGACAGAGGGTGAGCAAGGGAGGGGCAGAGAGACACGCAGAGCCCATCGCGGAGCTCCAACCCACAAATTGTGAGATCATGACCTGAGCCGAAGTTGGATGTTTAACTGACTGAGCCATCCAGGTGCCCCCATCTCATGACTTGTTTCTTTTATAACTGGAATTTTATACCTTTTGATTCCCTTCACCCATTCCTCCCATCTCCCCCTTTAACCTCTGGGGAGATGAGATAGCCTTTCAGAGACATTCCTGGGTCACAAAACTAAAAAGAGGCTTATCTGATTTTCAAAAGGATTTATATACATTTTCAAGAGAGTAAAAAGTCCTATAATTACAAGTTTTCTAAAGTAAATGCTCTAAGTAAGGAATGGGGGGGGGGATCTTTTCCCTTAATTTTCAACTGGGGAGAATTAAGCTGCTCGTTGTTAATTTTTATTTTATCCTTACATAGGTGGTGAGTTAGAGAGGGAATCAGACAGTATGAAAATGACCAGATATTTAGATTTTTATTCAACTGAAATGGAGGCCCTGGAAAATTTTGAGCAGAGGAATGACATATTCCTTCGGGATTTTAGAAGGCAACCCTGTCTGCTTCATGGAGAGTTGAAGAGAACTTGGGTGGAGGTCTCAGTCCTTGAGAATGCTGCACGGGAAGTATTGGGAGACAGGAAGAGGGGAAGAGAGCACTGTTTCTGCTTATGACACAACATAGATTTTAGGGGACACTGTAGAAGGCTTTAGAGGTTAGGAGGGTGGAGGCTTCAGTGAGATGAGCGCATGTACAGAGCTCACAAATGACTGAGGTCATTTAAAATCCAGATTTCTTTCTTTACATCTACCTTCTCTTCCATTTTGTCCTGCAAAGAGCTTGAGGTCAGAGACTGTATCTAATGTTTGTTGAATGAAAGGTTAACCTCCAAACTGTGTTTCATTAACATCTGAGGGAATAAATCAGTGTGTCAACTGGTTTGTCTCTTTTTCCTTTTCTCTATCACATATTTCTTGAGCATCTGCTATGTACTAGATACTGGGATAAAATGAATAAGAAGCTTTCTCTGACCTCAGGAAGCTTACTGTCTACTTGGGGAGATGGTTGAGTGTATCGACAATTTCAGTGCGAGGTGATAAATTCTGTGATAGCTATATGCACTAACTTGCTCAGATAAGTTTACATGCAGTTACATAATTGTATCTCACATATAAGGGTTCTATTTTACAAAGAATGTAAATTCAGGCTGCATTTGGCTTTGCCTTAGTACACTGGTATTACTTTAAGAACAAAAGACTTATATTTTCCTCTCTCGCTTCTTCTTCTTCTTCTTTTTTTTTCTGTCCATGGCTTACTGTCTGACTCTAGACAAAAATCTCATGAGGTGGACTTAATGTTGTAAAAGAGGTTCATTGTCAGGATCTGATGCTAAGGCAGGTAAAATCTGTGTACTTCCTTCATTCAGCAGATGTTAGAGAGACTTCCCTGTGCCAGCTACTGTTCTAGGTATTCAGCAGTGAATAAAACTAAAAAGTTCCTGCCCTCATGAAACTTGCACTCCAGTGATAGTTTTGGCCGCTTTTCCTCACCTATGGTGACACCTTTAAGGTGGGGTAGTAGCAGTGTAGCTATAACCCAGTTGTCAGATGACTAATAAGCAGAAATGACAACTTTACCTTAAACCAGTGGTGCTTCCCTGCTTTCCTTTTAATTCATTTACTGGGCCTCAAGCTTATTGTTTATTGCCTTTTGAAATCATTCCTCCAATAAAACGTGACAGAGAATGAGTGGCTGTATGCCGAGTTTGTCTTATGTTGTTGAGTAGAATGAATGTGGGTTTTACTTCAGAGCTGTTGCCAGAAAGGAACAGTAATTACATATGAAGTTACAATAGGAATTGGGTTTAAAACTTAATAGAAAAAGAAGCCCTCATGTCTGAGCACTAATTACAAACAAAAGTTAAGTAAGGAGAAGAAGGGAGAGAAGTCCTTCAAAAAGCTAGGAATGTTTCAATGTGCAACAAAGAGGAATGCTTTATTGTCAGTTTGTGGAAAATGGAGCAGATTCCTATAGCAATACATCAGAACAATAGCCCTAATGTCACGCTGCTCCAGAAGTTATCTGTATACAATCTGTATACCCATCTACTCCTCTGTAATTGTTGAGATTGCTTTCTGATTTGACAGGTATTTAGGAGACTGAAGATTCAGGGAATGCAGGTTTAGATAGAAAATACTAATACTTTTAAATCTGGGAGGCAGCTACAAGGCTCTGCCATATATTAACTGAATGGACTTGGTAAATTGTGACCTTTCTGTACCTCAAGTTCCTTATCAGATTTTCTACAAGGGGGTGACTCAGGTGCTTTCTAGGATCCCTTATAGTTTTCAGCTTTAAATTTACGTGGCTTCATTTGGGTTTTGGTGTGAATATAGTTGAGCTCTTGGGGTTATGTATATTAGCAGCTATTTCTTTATTGGGATGGACTTACATACAAACACACACAGGCAGGGGCGCCTGGATGGCTCAGTCTGTTAAGCATCTGATTTTGGCTCAGGTCATGATCTCACTGCTTGTGGGTTTGAGTCCTGCATCGGGTTCTGTGCTGAGAGCTCAGGGCCTGGAACCTGCTTTGGATTCTGTGTCTCCCTCTCTCTCTGCCCTTCCCCCCACTCATGCTCTCTCTCTCAAAAATAAATAAACATTAAAAAAATTAAAAACACACACACACAAACACACATAGACATATAGCACCCCTTAAGTTTTTGGGTCAGTACATTTAATTCAGCAAATAATATGGAATGTTTTCCAGACTTAGAATAGATTTAATTTGGATATGGCTAAAATGTGTATCTTGTCAAAATATCCTGTTTTACTTAAGGAAAAATGACACAGCTATTTATTAAGCACCTATGCTAGATGTACCATTTATGGCATTCTTAATATGTGTTAGAAACTGTGATAGTTATTTATGGACCATGTATTAATTTAATACTAATGACAACTTTACAAGGTAGATACTATTATTGCCAAGTTACAAATGAGGAAATTGAGATAGAGTTAAGGTAACTTACCCAAAGCTACTCAGCTTTTAAGTAACAAACAGTATTCAAATTTAAGTCTGACTTATTCCAAAGTTGTGGCTCTTATATTCTTTTAGGTTCTAGGAACATATTAAAAAACATCAAATGCTTATCTTGAAGGAGTTTCATATTAGTAGGGGAGACAAAAAAGGCTAATGTATGGTTCAGTAGGAAAATGTCACTGAAATGTCAAAATTATAAAAGTGTCTTGAGGAGATTGTTCTCAGCTAGGCAAAAAGCTTAGAGGTAAGAAAGAATGTGTTGGAGAAGGAGGTACAAGAAATCCAGGTCATTCTGAATGCCTAATACTTTGTAGATGTAGAAGTCTAAACTTCCAGAAAATAATTTCTTTGGAGAATTCCATTTATCAGAGAGGTGGTATGGCTAGGGGTGATTCAGGTCTGTCTACTCCAAGCTGTTGTGGGAAGTGATGTCTAAGGAGTACATCATGATGACACAAAGAGAAACTTCCACTGTTTATTCATTTGTTAATTCACTTATTCAGTATCTTCTCATTACATATCCAATACATTATATATTTCAATGCATATTCATTTAATACATTGACTGCTTACCATAACTTTAATGTTACAAAATATAAGTACAGCAAAATATAAGATTTAATTTCTGCTCTCATCTTAGTTTAATGGGGAAGGCAGAAAAATAAACAATTATACAATGTGGTAATTGCAACAGTAGAAGAATAACCACAACAAGAACAGTAATTTTATTCCCATTTACTGAACAGATCCAAGGAGCCCAACATCGTGTTTAGCTGTTTACATATATTACCTTATTTCATTTTGGCAATGGCTCTGCAAGGCAAGTATTGCTATCCTCGTTTTACATACTTGGAAGCTGACACTTGGAGAGGATAAGTGACCTGACACTTGGAGAGGATGAGTGACCTGCACAAGGTCATAGAGATACTGAATGTAAACAGGCTGCAGTGGAAGCATACAAGAGGGGCACGTAACTAGCAAGAAGACCTCCTGGAGTTATGGATGTCTTCCTTGGAACCTAAAGAACAAGTACTAGCAGACATTGTTCTAGAGAAAAAAAAAATGGAGGTGAGGTGATGAAGATAGTGGAGGAGGGGATGGAAATGGAGCTGTGTTGACCTGGAAGCAGAGGAGACCTCGATTCATTTAAGAACCTACATACAAATGATAAGTGTGGCTGGAGGATGAGGGACACACAGAAGACCAGCAAGAGATGAGCCTGGAGAGACGAGTGGGTGACTGCTCATGAAGGACCTGGTGAGGCGTGTGAAGCAGCTGGAGTTGTGAGAGGTCTCAAATTACCTAACACTCTGGAATCCTTCTTGATACAGATTTGAGGATGGTTCCATCACCAGTTCCCCCAGGGCATGGGCAACTCCATTGGACTGCTATCTGTCCTTTAGGCCATTTTACTTCTCTTGGGATTTTGTCCTTTTGTGGATTTTTTGTTTGTTTTTTGTTGCTCTTATAGAACTGCCTATAACTCTACAGATGATAGGAACTAAATGCCTTTGCCTTTCTCCCAACAGAAGGGCTCCAATTTGCCAGCCCTAGCATATGCCTTCTTGGTCTCTAGTCCAGAAATGTATGGATTCCAGAAGCCTTGAGCAGAGAATGTAATTCTGGATCTTCCATAATTACCCAGACTTTAGGTGACATCACCCCAAGAGCCTGTAGCCTCCCCCATCCATCAGAGATAAGGATACTCTCAGAAAGGCAGTCTTTCAAGGCTTCTGGTGACTCCCAAGAGTGTCTACACATCCACCATGGTTCTGTTTAGACTGATTCTCTAGGTAATCTTACAGCCAACCAAAGTTTTTGATCAGAGCTTGGTGGGAAAGCATGGTCTCTGGAGCTGCATCAGCCTTTTTAAAAATTTCTCTTCTCAGGGGCGCCTGGGTGGCGCAGTCGGTTAAGCGTCCGACTTCAGCCAGGTCACCATCTCGCGGTCCGTGAGTTCGAGCCCCGCATCGGGCTCTGGGCTGATGGCTCAGAGCCTGGAGCCTGTTTCCGATTCTGTGTCTCCCTCTCTCTCTGCCCCTCCCCCGTTCATGCTCTGTCTCTCTCTGTCCCAAAAATAAATAAACGTTGAAAAAAAAAATTAAAAATTTCTCTTCTCCCTCAAAACTAGCTGTATAATTGTAAGTTTCTTAACCTCTTGTTCTCTACTTTCTTCATATCTATAAATGGGTGTAATAACAATACTTACCTCATGGAGTTATTGCAAAGGTTAAATGTAAATTGCTTACAATAGTTCCTGACACAGAGTAAGTGCTCAATAAATACAGGTTGTTAACTATTGTTAACTCTCCTTTCCCATATTTACATCACTGTACTACTCTGTGCTTCCTTTTTGTGATTTGGTTTTCACTGTTTCTCTCTCTTCCAACCCATTTCCTCAGAACTTTCTTGGGCCCCTCTCCCATATTTAAGACACTCCTTTCACATATACTTCTATTAAGAAGTATCTATCATACAAAGAACAGATTGGGGGTTGTCAGTAGTGGGGTGGTGGATGGTGGACAAATTGGGTGAAGGGAATCAAAAGGTACAAACTTCCAGTTATAAAATAATTAAGTCATGGGGATGTAATATATAGTATAGTGAATATAGTTAATAATACTGTATTGCATATTTGAAAGCTGCTAAGAGAGTAAATCTTAACAGTCCTCATCACAAGAAAAAGATTTTTTTTTGGTAACTATGTATGGTGATGGATGTTAACTAGACTTAGAGTGGTGGTCATTTTGCAATATATACAAATATCAAATCATTATGTTGTGTATCTGAAACTAATATAATGTTATACATCAATTACACCTTAATTAAAAAAATATTTTAGTATCTGTGTTTGTATTAGTTTCTTAGAGTTTCTGTAACAAACTACCACAACCTCAGTGGCTTAAAATACTGCAAATTTATTCTCACGGAGTACTGTAGTCCAGAAGTCCAAAAGTCAAGGTTTCATCAGGACCATACTCCCTATAGAGTCTCTTGGGAAGAATCTATTTCTTGTTTTTATAGCTTCTCATAGTTCCAGGCATTCTTGACTTGTGGCCATGTCAGTCTAGTTTCTGCCTTAGTCTTCACATCACCTTCTCCACCATGTGTCTGTGTCAAAACTCTCTGCCTCTCTTTTAGAAAGACACATATGATTGCATTTAGACTCCACAAGAACAATTCAGGATACATTCATTCTATCAAGATCTTTAATGTAATCACATTATTTACCATAAAAGGTAATATTCATTCTTTTGCCATGTAATGTATATTCACAGATTCTGGGGATTTGGACATGAACATATCTTTTTTTGGGTCACGATTTAGTCTACTATAATGTTCCTGAGGAATAGTGTTCCACAGTTTTTCTTCATTGCAATGTCCTTGACTGATTTTGGTATTAGGGTAATGCAGACCTTGTAGAATGATTTGGGAAGATTTTTTCTCCTATTTGCTAAAAGATTATGTGTAAAGTGGTATTATTTTTTACTTAAATTTTTGATGGAATTCACCAGTGAAGCTATCTAGGTTTGATGTTTTGTTTGTGGGTAGATTTTTAATTCCAAATTCGATTTCTTTACTAGATATGGAGCTACGCAGGTTATCAATTTCTTCTTAAGTGAGCTTGGTAGTTTGGGTCATTCTCTCACCTGTTTCGTTTTAAATTGTGATTAGTTTTTTTACATTGTTTTTTCTCCCCCTAGTTTCTTGAGGTGCAAGCCTTGGTAATTTCTTTCAGATCTTTCTGATTTTCTGATATAGGCATTTAGTGTTATAAATATCTCTCTAAACATTGTTTTAGTTATACCTGCAAATTTTGATAGGCTGTGTTTTCATTATTATTCTGTTCAAAATATTTTAAAATTACCCTATTTGATTTCTTCCTTGATCTAAGGGCTATTTGGATGTGTGATATTTGGTTTCCAAATATTTTTTAACTAGTTCTTTCTGTAATTAATTTCTGATTTTGTTTATTGTGGCTGAAGAAGATACTGTGTATTATTTGATTTCTTTTAAGTTTATTTGAATGTTTTTATAGCCTAGAATATTATTTATCTAGGTAAATATTCAACTGCACTTAGAAAGAAAGTGAATTCTGCTATTGTTCTGTGCAGGGTTCTGTAAATGTCATTTAGAGAATCAATACTCAAGTCTTCTTTCTATATCCTTACTTATTTTTCAGTCTACTAGTTTTTAATGTTATTAAGATAGTGGTATTAAATATTAAATAATAATTGTGAATTTTTTTTTGTCCCATCAGGTCTATCAGTTTTGCTTCACATAATTGGAGCTCAGTTATTGCATGTATAAACATTCAGTATAATTATTCCTCTTGATGAATTGCACTTTATTATCAATTAAATGACATTTCTTGTAAATTATTTTCTTCTGAAATCTACTTTGGTATTAAGTCATATCTACTAATAGATATTAATAGTAACTCTAACTTTCTTTTGATTATTATTAATATGGCATATTTTCCCCAGTCTTTTTCTTTTATCTGTTTATATTTATAGTTGGTTTCTTACATGTAGCAAATATTTGGATTTTGATCTTTTTTTATCCAATCTGACAAGCTCTTTCTTAGTGTCTTTAGAACATTTATATTTAATGGAATTATTGACCGAGTTGGGTTTAAATGTAACATCTTGTTTGTTTTCTATTTTTCTCTTCTGCAATTTGTTCCTTTTTTCCTTCTTTGGAATTAATTGACTATATTTTCAATACATATTTCATCTCCTTTTTTGGCTTCTTATGAATTTTTATTTATATTATAGCAATTTTTTAGGGTTTTTAGTATATGTTGTCAGTTTATTACACTTTACCTTCTTTTCATGTCACAACCTTACAACTCTATACTTCCATTTCTCATTTCCCAGCCTTTGTACTATAGTGGTTATATATCTAGGCACTTGTTACAAATCACACAAATTTGTAATTGTTTCTTTTTTGTTTTGAAAAGTCAGTTGTTTTTGTGGTCATTTGAAAATTGAGAAAAATTATTTATATTTACCTACATACCATTTTATTCCTTTGTTTAGATCTTGGCTTCCATCTTGTATTACTTTCCGTTTTCAGGGAGGACTCCCTTTAAATAACATTTTTAGTAACATACATCCATTGGTGATGAATTCTTTTAGCCTTTGTATGTCTGAAAGAATCTTCGTTTTGCTTTTGTTTTTTTCTTTCAGCATCTTGAAGATGTTACTCCACTGTCTTCTTTAACTTCAGATACCTTTTCATCCACTTCAGTCACTCACCCCTAGGACCACACCTTGAGCCTTGTCATTTATTTGTGTATTGGTCAAATTTTATTAAGCATTCTTTATTTGCCAGACATTTTGCTATATTGAGATATGGCAATAAACAAGATGTACAAGGTCACTGTTCTCCTGGAACTTACAGACATAATATAGAAATAAATATATATTTATAGAATATAAAACAATAAATGTTAGTATGATGAGTGCTACCAAAGGTGAAACACAGCATATTATGGTATTACATGATGGATTCAGATGGCTCTGGGCATCTTCTTAAGGATGTAATTTCTTTTTTTAAAAAAAATTTTTTTTGTACATTTATTTATTTTGGAGAAACAGAGTGAGACAAAACGTGAGCGGGGGAGGGGCAGAGAGAAAAGGAGATACAGAATCTGAAGCAGACTCCAGGCTTTGAGCAAGTGGTCAGCACAGAGCCTGATGCTGGGCTCGAGCCCACGAACTGTGAGATCATGACCTGAGCCGAAGTCAGACGCTCAACCAACTGAGCCACCCAGACACCCCAAGGATATAACTTCTAATATGAGACTTAAGAAAGGAGTAGGAGTTATCAAAGTAAAGTGGATGAGGAGTGGGAAGGCATTGCATATGGCAGAGAAGAATTAGCTTTTTTTTTTTTTTTTTTTTAATTTTTTTTTTCAACGTTTATTTATTTTTGGGACAGAGAGAGACAGAGCATGAACGGGCGAGGGGCAGAGAGAGAGGGAGACACCGAATCGGAAACAGGCTCCAGGCTCTGAGCCATCAGCCCAGAGCCCGACGCGGGGCTCGAACTCCCGGACCGTGAGATCGTGACCTGGCTGAAGTCGGACGCTTAACCGACTGCGCCACCCAGGAGCCCCGTTAGCTTTTTTAAAGGCCCAGAGACAAAAGCAAATATAGTATATTCAAGAATGAGGATTAGAGGGAAGATGGGGGCACAGAAAGAGAGAGTGTATGTTGTAGAGGGAGTAAGAGGATGGAGTATTGAGGGAGAGGAAATGGAAACATAAGGGGGTGGGATCATATAGATCAGGCTGTCAGGGCATCAGGACATACTAAGAATTTTGACTTCTTTTTAAAGAGTAACCAGAAGGCATTATAGGGGTTTAAGCAGAAGAATGGCATGACTAGATTGCATTTTAAAGACATCTCTGGCTATGGAGAATGGATTTGGTGTGGAGTTGATTGGGTTGAAGAGGCAGGATGGGTAATGTTGAAAGACTAATTAAGAAACCACTGTGTTGGTCCAGGAACAGGATCATGGTGGCTTGGGCTGTATTGATGGGTGGATTATACAGCTCTTTAGGACTAGAACCTAAGGAAATTTAGATTGGATGTGTGGGCTGGGGGAGAGAGGATAGAGTCAAGATGTTGCCCAAATTTCTAATTAAGTGAGTAGTAGTGCCATTTACTGGAGTAGGAGCACTGGAGAGGAATATATTTTGGGGGAAAGATTTAGTTTGGGATAATGGGGTTGAATGGCTTAGGAGACAGTGTTTCAATCTCTGATAAGGCTCCTATTTGACCAACTCTTTTTTGAACCATGTAGGTTCATTTTCATTCTTATTTGTTTGTTTGTTTGTTTTTTTCTAGAGAAAAGTAACACTTTCAATCCTGTGTCTCTCTCTTTTTTTAAAGTTTATTTATTTGGGGCTCCGCTGGTTGAGTGTCTGACTTTGGCTCAGGTCATGATCTCGCACTCTGTGAATTCAAGCCCCACATCAGGCTCTGTGCTGACAGGTCAGAGCCTGGCTTGCTTCAGATTCTGTGTCTCCTTCTGTCTCTACCCCTCCACCTTGCATGCTCTGTCTCTGTCTCAAAAATAAATAAACATTAAAAAAATTTAAAGTTTATTTATTTTGAGAGAGAGAGAGAGAATTATGATGGAATTATGATGCCTCTAGCTCTGCATTTCAGAAGTAGCCATTCTTTTTTCTTTTTTTTTTTTAATTTTTTTTTCAACGTTTTTATTTATTTTTGGGACAGAGAGAGACAGAGCATGAACAGGGGAGGGGCAGAGAGAGAGGGAGACACAGAATCGGAAACAGGCTCCAGGCTCCGAGCCATCAGCCCAGAGCCTGACGCGGGGCTCGACCTCTTTTTTCTTTTTTTTAATTGGTCTTCTTGGGGTACCTGAATGGCTCAGTTGATTGAGCGTTCAACTCTTGATTTCGGCTGAGGTCATGATCCCAGGGCTGTAGAATTGAGCCCCATGTCAGGCTCTGTGCTGAATGTGGAGCCTGCTTAAGATTCTCTCCCCCTCTCTGTCTGTCCCTTCACCCATTTGCACTCTCTCTCTCTCTAAAAAAAACAAAAACAAAAACAAACCAGTATTTAAAATAAATAAATAAACCTTCCTTTCCTCCCTCCATCTTTTCGTCCCTCCCTCCTTTCCTCCCTCCCTCCCTCCCTTCCTTCCTTCTTTCCTTCAGCTCTGCACCCAACACGAGGCTTGAACCACAACACTGACATCAAGAGTTTAATGTTCTACCAACTGGGCCAGCCAGGTGCCCCCTAAAGTAGCAATTCTTAACCACAACCAGATCCTGTATTTGTATTTAACTGGAAAGGATCTTGAGAGGTCATCTAGTCTAATTCAATCCTCATTATTTACAGACATGAAAATAGAGACTAAGAGAGTTGAAATGATGCTGCCTTGATTACTTGGCTGGTAAATTTATATCTAATACTGTAGTCCAGTTTTTCAGACTACTAATTTAGCACCTTTTTTAGGAAATAATTGCTCCTTGAGCTTAATTGAATAATTGAGAATTGTGTGATTATGTGGCTAAAACAACAGATGAAGGACATTACATTTTTGGTTATGTTTGTAATGTTTCAGAATACAAGGTCCATGGAGCAGGGAGCCAAGTAACATTGCAATATGAGAATGGAATATGAAGGACTTGGGCAAGGGGTTTGGCTGTGTAAACCAAGAGAATATAATATGCTTCTCTCATCTAAAATAATTTTCATGGAGAGATATCAGTGTGACACTTTATCATGTAAGTTTTGGTGTGTTGGTAATTCTCTTAGTTGATAACTCTTTTGCTTCTAACTAGTGAAAGAGAGTGCGAGCGAGATGTCTTTTTCTTAGTATAGTTTTTTTTTTCTCTTTTAAGTTCTAAACAAAAAAATCAAGTGCTTTCAAATTGCTAGGTTTACTTACTTTGAGAGGACATGTGCAATTGTTTTTCTCAGGAGAATAGTCTGGTAGATTATTCTCTTACTGGTTCAAGAAGGGGGAGGAGGATTCTGGATTGTGTAGACTATTCACTTCATCAGTAAGGCCTTGACATGGGGGGAAAACCCCTGCACACTTGATCAGAATGGACATTTTTATACTTTTTCTTGATGTTGTCTTTGATTTCTCTGTTTCTAGCTAACTATATACAACACAAATAAATGCCTGCTATTTCTTACAATGGGGAATCAGTAATCTGTTCTCATTCTCTTCCTTAAGATTATTAAGAAAATACAACTCCTGGGATTAAAACATTTTTATAAAGGGAATATCACTTACTGGTTGATAACATTGCACCACCACTATTATATTCAAATAGTAATTTCAGTTATTACTGTTGAGTCCTTTATAATAAAGATGTTTAAATATATAAGAATATGGAAGAAAGATGGGTACAAGCCAGATCATTTTATTTTTACTCTATTTTAATGAAAACAAATGAGATAAAATAAAGGGGTAAATTTTGATACTTTTAGGATTTTTATCTAAAAGGAAGGGCTAAACTTCTAATTATAATTTAATAAATACTTGAAAAACACAAAGCAAAAGCCAATTCATAGGTAATTGATATATGATCATTCTAACCCTACAAGGATAAAAACAAATGTTATCATAATCAAGTTTCAGAAGGAGTATGTTATTTGAGATTTTTAGGAATAACGATACTGTCTCCAATTATTCTGTTTTGACTGAAACTACTTTAGTAATTAATTCGTTTCCCCAGATACTTGGCCATTTATTGTTTTATATTACAATGTTAATACTTCTCTTTACAACTACAATTATTATAGTTGTGCTCTGGGAAAAAACCTATTAAAATATGTTCTTAATTAATTTACATGTCCATAATTCTATTACTAAGGCCCATTTTAAAAATAATTTGTTCATTTATATATTTATAATTCATTAATTGTATATAAATGATTTCCCTTTTAGTGTTTGTTAGTTAATAGAAAAATATTTTAAATAGTAAAAGTACCCCCAACTTATAAAGGCAAACTTTTGGAATTAGGTAAGAGCATTTAATTCACCATGTTAACCTAGGGTGGTAATTGTTAATTTCTGATAATTTTTGATAGACAGAGAGACAGAGTACAAGTGGGTGAGGGGCAGAGAGAGCCAAAGACACAGAATCTGAAGCAGGCTCCAGGCTCCGAGCTGTCAGTGCAGAGCCTGACGTGGGGCTTGAACTCACAAACCGCGAGATCATGACCTGAGCCAAAGTCGGTCGCTCAACCGACTGAGCCACCCAGGAGCCCCTTCAGATTCTTATTTAAGTATAATACAATTAGTGATTGGCTCCTGTCTTCCTCCTAGTGCTTGTTCTCAAAATAATAGAGTAAATTTCTATAGGAGATGGGGGGGGGGAGGAGAAAGTTTTGGTGGGGAAACTTTTTCTGTGGGAACAGGTAGATGAAAGGTGGACCCTGAGCTCAGTCTCCTAGGAATGGGATAACAGAACTAGGGCCAACTAATGGAGTTTTTGTGTGATCATCACTGCTTTTCTGATTCTAGCCAGCCCCAGGACTCACAAGCATCCTCATCTGTACTGACGTCTGAAGAGGACAGCTGTCAGTCGATGGTGCTAAGCCACATTCAGGGATAGGTGAATTTGAATTCCCCAGATCCCCAATTCACTGGCAAGTTTTGCCCTACTCCTTTGATTAATTTAGAAATAATAAGACCCTGTACCTAACAAGGCTGAATATTTTGGATCCTACTTATTTTGTTTACTTTAAGTAAAAACAATATTTATATGAGAAAAATATCTACAAGCACTGTAAGAGTTGAAAGGAAAAAGAATCTCTTGAGAAAGCAGTGGGGTTTCTTAGCAGTAATATGAGTTTTTTTGAATTTTTATAAAGCAAAGGGGCCAACACTTAATAAATTTGTTTAAGGCAGGGACACTATTCAATGGTGTCAAACAATATGACATATTTAATTACAACCCTGTACTTTTTAAAAAAATGTGTTCATTTTTGAGAGTATGTGAGTGGGGGAGGGGCAAAAAGGGGACAGAGGATCCTAAGCAGACTGTGCTGACATCAGCGAGCCCGGTGCAGGGCTCAAACTCATGGACTGCAAGATCATGACCTGAGCCGAAGTCAGATGCTCAGCCAACTGAGCCACCCAGGTGCCCCAACCATGTACTTTTTAATACTTCCTGTGTCTGGCATATTATTACCTCCAGGAGTATTCTGGAATATAGAAACTTATTTGGGCCTTGGACTCTGAGTGGATTTCTAGGGCAGTTGTGTATTGAACAGATTTCCTCACTCTTAGGGGTGGGGACTCCTGCAAGAGTTGTCTAGCTATATTGTGTGGGCCTAGTCATTCCTATTTCCTACTTAGGCTTTTGCTTGAAGTAAAGTTAGTAGATCTTTTAGGAATCCTCCAAAAGATGGATGGTACCTACAGAGAGTCAAGTAGAATAGGACTCCGCCAGGACCACTAGTGATATACAATAATTTTCTTAAAGCTTATGAAGTAAAACCACCTGGTTTCTGTGCATTTATCTTAGATAAATGAAAAATGACCCTGCACTTGGTGAAAGTGATAAGAAATGAATACTCAATTTCAAAATCAAGTTGACAGTCTTGATAACTTAGAGAATCTAGAAAAAAATGCACAGTTTTTCCTATTCATTGAAAATTTTCAGCCTGGTGTATCATGAATGTGCTGTTTAGCTAATGAAATTGCATCTTTGTTTCAAAACTTTCTTATAACTTTCTATTATTACAAAGTCACACTAATTCCTTCTTTAATTTTACATATTCCCTATATAGTTCGTGGGAAATATATTAAGAGTTACATTTGGAAGTCAGAGACTAATTTTACTAGGTGAACTTGTATACTTTTCTTGTACATGCAAGTGATTTTTAAGGAGGCATCAGAACCTTGTTAATTCAAGTGTGGTTTGTGGACCAGCAGCATTGACATCACTTGGGAGCTTGTTAGAAATGCAGAATCTCACCATCCCAGTCCTACTGATTCAGAAACTGGAGATGTGGCTCAGTAGTATTTACTTTAACAAGCCCTCTGGGTGATTCCCATGCACGTGAAAGTGTGAGAATCTCTGCTTTAAGAAAGAGGTATCTTTCCTTGTACCTTTCCAGCTGCCAACACTGATGTTCTTCCCAGGAATATTGCTGCTGTGACCTGGGATGTGCAAACTTGAATCCTTAACTAGTTAGAAAGTGTATATGACCAATATCCTTTTTCCTTGCTTATCTGTGCGCCCATAGCAATTCTCCAGTGTTATCGGAATGATAAAATACAGAGGTTTGTATTAGGTTGAGAATCTTGCAATGAGAAGAGAGATCATCTTAAGTGCTGATGATTATGGTAATTCCCCCTCACCCCCTCAGGAGTAATTCACATTTTGCCTCATGTCTGGTGAGGAAGTTTGACTCTGGCCACAGTTGCTTTTAGCTGATTATATACAACAGGTGCTTTTTGATCTTGAAAAAAAAATGGAGAAAATTCCATTAATCATTAGAATAAAAACAACAGAGTTTCTTTTGGAGAAATGGAGTAGTATTTCAGGTGTTTATGTAGAGGGAAATCAGGGAAGAAGAAGAGATAAAGCCATTTGGTGAAAATGATTTTTTTAATGGCAAAAATGACAGCAGTCCACACACTCTTGGATTTTTAATACCCAAATTATAAAATAAAACTCTGTTAGGCATCCCAGTTGTTTTCTTCTATTCATTACCTCCACAGTGGCAATTTCCTTATCCATCTATTAGATTACAAAGGAATTAATCATTACAGTCCAGGGAAAGATTCTTCTCAGTTCCTAAAATCTACTTTTCATTTCACAAAAGGGATTTTCTTCTTTTAAAAGATTTCTTATTTGGGGTGCCTGTGTGGCTAAGTCAGTTAAGCCTCCCCAACTCTTGGTTTCAGCTCAGATCATGATCTCCTGGTTTGTGAGATCCAGCCCAGTATTGAGCCCGCATTGCGCTACATGCTGTCAGATTGGGATATTCTCTCTCCCTCTGTCTCTGCCACACCTCCCTTGCTTGAGCATGCATGCAGGCACTCTCTCTCTCTCTCTCTCTTAAAATAAATAAACATTAAAAAAATACTTCTTTTCTAAATTCTAGGAATAAGCCAGATGAATTGCTAGAATTAACTTTACCTTATTTTAATCTCTTTCCCCACAAAACTAGTTATTTAGTGTTTCCTTTTAAATAAATTTTGAAATATACTGTTGTTTCCATTTTAAAATGCTTAAAAATACAGGATTTTATTACTTACAATGAATCTAAATTTCCCAATGTGCTTCCTTTCCTTTAGAGATATTTTCACACCTACTCTATCTAGAAAAAGCAACTTTTAGACAATGCTTATAATTTAAGGAAACAAACAAGTACTTTAACAAATTTCCAAATAGGTTCAACTGGTCTTCAAATTATCACTTTCTTGACACATTTTTCATAAGATAAGACAAAGTGTTTCAAGTAGTTCAGATAAGAGTTGCTGCACGTTGCTATTGCCATAAAAGAAGTTTTAGAATGGTCTTTTCTGTGGCCTTGACAGCTGAATGAAATAACAGGCTTGACAGACTTCACTGATATTGGAAAACAATAAAACCAATATATCCTACAGCTGAAACATTAAATTAAATTTCCATCATGTTATCTTTGCTGGCTATTCATTTGCTGGTTAAGAATCTCTTGGCATTTCTTTGAAACAATATCTGATAACTGTTCTCTAGACTAACATTAATTTTCCTTTTCTTACTTTTTTTAATAGCCAGACTTACAGCACAGTGCTTTTAACTTTCCCTATTTGGCCACCCATACATGTTTTTCAATCTCCAAAATAAGAAAAGTGCTTTTTAAGAAACATATATGCAGTACTTAAACATTAAAAGAGAGATTTTACATCTTAATGTTAATCAATGAGTAGACAGATCCAGGAAATGTATAAGCACTATTAGATTATGCATTTTCAAATGGGTCCGGATAAAGTCAGGCTAGAATATTCTGTTTTTATAGGTTAAGTAAGTTAAATCATCTCCTTTGATCCCAGGGTCTTCTCTTTTTCAGTTTTCCATGCTGCCACTATGGTTATCATCCAAACGTATTGCTTCATTTCTCTGCTTTGAAAGTGTTGTTGGTTCCCCATGGCTAGCAGGATAATCTTGTTATCATAGGATGCAAATCTCTTCACAAGTTAGTCCTAATCTTCCAACATCATTTTCAGTTTCTTCTATTCATTTCTTCTATGTTCCAACAGGTGCAACTTGTTGCTGGTCTTGAAACATTCCACGTCCTGGAATACCCATGTGTTTGTTTCATGCTTTATGATCTTTAAGTAAATTCCTCATTAGGGCCCTGGACACCCCCATTATGGCCTGTAATTAACTGAGGGTGATCCTGGTTCTTTTGTAAGTCAACGTCTCTGTTCCTCAAGGCTGTTCCTAGAAACATAGTGTCCCTTGGCAACACGAGGAGTGCATAATGTCCATAAATCTCCTGCCTAAGGTCCTTTCATTTAGAAATTGTTTGCTGTGCTTTGTATAAAAGAATGGGCAATAACTCTCTACTCAGAATAGAACATGAGGCAATGGAATTGTGATTTGAAAGCCCTGTGGGCCAATAAGTTTTACTCTGCTAAAAGCAATAAGAATGCTCATAATACCTCTCTCTGTCCCCCTTCACCTCAGAATGGTGACTCATGGCCTCAGTGGCCCTGTTGTGAGTAGCAGTTAACTTCTCTGTTCATTGCAAAGTGAGTGATACCACTCTCGTTCTTTACTCCATTTGGGCACTTTAAGAGTCTTACCTTCAGGGGCGCCTGGGTGGCTCAGTCAGTTAAGCATCCAACTCTTGATTTTCGCTCCGGTCATTATCTCACGGTTTGTGGGATGGAGCCCTGCGTTGGGCTCTGTGCTGACTGCATGGAGCCTGCTTGGGATTCTCTCTCTCACCCTCTCTCTCTGCCCCTTCCCCACTCGCACTTTGTCTCTCTCAAAATAAATAAATAAACTTAAAAAATTAAAAAAAAATCTTACCTTTAGACAGAGGGTAGAAGCAAAGCAGGCAATAGATGGATATTGCTTCTATATTTTATAGACAGTTCAGGAGGACTAAGTCCTTAATAGCTAGACTCTGCTTCTGCAGTTTTCTTCTCATCAAAAAGAATCACAGAACAGCATTGGCTAAAGAGAAGAAGCAAGGGTATACCATGTTCCCTTTGTATGGAATTAATAATTCTCTATTTTCTGCCTGGTTACTGATACCATTTGAAATATACTGATTCCTCTCCACTGGGGAGAGTGCCTGTCTACTGGGTTGTGCTCCAGCAGCTATTTTGTGTAATACTCCTATTACAGAGGTTTTATATTATGAATAACATTATTATTTCTTCACACCTCCCTTACTAACCTGTATCTCTTGTGCTTGGTATTTCTAGTACTTAATATAGTGCTTGGCCTATAGTAAGTAGATAAGTAATGTAAATCTTGAGTGAATGAAGGGCATGGCACAAATGAACAAAAAAGTCAAGGCATCTCTAAATTCTGGTATGTTGTTCAATTTTCGCTATTGCATTTTGTAGGTGAAGCAAAGTAACTTATTTCATGTGATTTATGTGTTAAGTGCTTTGAGTGACATACAGATATCTAAGTCCCTGATTAATTTGGAAACATTTCTAATATATACTTTTAAAAAGTAGTAGTGGGGACTAAATGAGTTTTGGTTGAATAAAATGTTTCTCGAATATTTTCACAAGAACTGGGCAAGTTGGCAAGCCCATTTATTCATTTAACAAACATTTATTGAGCACCAACTATGGGCCAGTCTTGTATTAACAAAGATTAACAACACAATCTTTGTTCATGGAACTGACAATTTAGTGGGTGACAGTAATTAACAAATAAATGCAGAAATAATTGTTTAGAGAGTTGTATTAAGTGCTAGGAAGAAAGTTATTGAATAATTTCCTCCTGGGAAAGAAATAGTATTTAGAAATTGGTTGTATCAATATATAAATAAAGGTGTTTGGAAATTGATTCAGGGTGCATTGAAATCTCAACAAATGCTATGTAACCAGAATCCTTGTGTTAGCTTTAAAGTTATTAATAAATGAAGCATTGTTACAGGAACCATTTTGATAAGGGGAATGAATTAACTTATTCTCTATTGAAATTTTTTATTCATGGTATTTGGAAGAGCAAATATATGTATACTCATATATGTAAATATAAACATCAAGGAGAGAATAGCCATACATTCCCAGCTCATCAACAGTTTCCCTGTTGTGTGGCTTTCATTTAATCTTTAATGCTGTTTTCTTACAATGACAAGAATATTGAATTGGAAGTCTATTGAAGAATTTTATTATCTTAAAATCTATTGTTGAAGAGAATTTGGGCTGACTGCTTACTGATAAACAAGCTTATGATCACTTTCTTTCTGTATGTAAGTCTCCCCAGCCATGCTGCTTAGCTCTGCCTGGGTCATGTAAATCTATGGACCAAGATGTTCTGATTGGTCAACCTAAGTCTTGTGCCCACTCCTGAAGAGAGAAAGATAAGATAAAAATATTGACAGCTTTTTAAGAACCACATGAAGTGAGGGAAGGGTAGCATGCTAAAAAACAGGGTGCTGTTTCCTGAGGAAGGACTAAAAGATTCTAGAAGGCAAAAACAACAGATGACTATCACAAATATATGTAAAACTTAATTGTTTCTATGACTTACCTGAAGAAGCATTCTAAATATTTAAAATTAATCTAGAAAAATAAATACCACTGTGCAAAATAAATTTGACCAAAGATAGTGAAGTCAGGAAATTCCAAGTTATATAGAAACTACCTCTATTTAAAGATCAAATATCTTTTCCTCTTTTTGAGTGAATGGAAATTTTAGAAAGAGTATTTCTCCTTCTCTGTTTCTCTTTGACAGATGCATTTTGGCTTTTAATTTTGGTATAATTTAAAAATTACAAAAAGTTACAGGAATAATACAAGGAACTCTTGTTTACTCACATACATTTTACCCAGATTTATTGTTTACGTTGTGTACTGTTTATTATCTTCCTTTTTCTAAACTTTGAGAGAGTAAATTGGAAACACTATGCTCTTTATCCATTAATACTTTATTTCATGTTTCTAAAAACAAGGATATTGTCCTGAATAGCTTCAATATTGTTATTCACATCAGGAAATTTAATACTGATACAATACTGTTATCTAAGTTAGAGTCTATGCTTATTCAAATTTTGTCATTTGTTCCAAAATTATGACTATTTTTTCATAGTCCAGGATCTAACCAGGGCCACACATTGCATTGTTTTCTTGTTTCTTTAGTGTCCTTTAATATGGAAGAGCCTCAGATTTTCTTTGTGTTTCTTGACCTTGTTGTTTTTTAAGGACATAGGCTGATTACTTGCAAGAATACCCTTCAATTTGGGTTTGTCTTATATTTTCATGGTTAGATTCAGGCTGTGATTTTTTTTTTGGAATTTTTAAAAATTGAAGTATAGTTGACACAATGTTATGTTAGTTTTAGGTGTACAACATAGTGATTCAACAACTCAATACTGTATGTTATGCTCACAAATGTAGCTACAGTCTCTCACCATACAATACTATTACAATAGCATCAACTGTCCTATGCTGAAGGTTTCATCCCCAGGACTTTTTCATTTTATAACTATAAACCTGTACCTCTCACTCACCTTCATTCATTTTGCCCATTCCCCCACCCCTCTTCCTCCACCCCTCTTCCATCTGGCAACCATCAGTTTGTTCTCTGTATTTATGTGTCTGTTTCTGGTTTTGCTAGTTTGTTCATTTGTTTTGATTTTTAGATTCTATGTATAAGTGAAGTCATATGGTATTTGTCTTTTTCTGTCTGACTTATTTCAGTTAGCATAACACCCTGTAGATCCATTCATGTTGTTGCAAATGTTAGGATCTCATTCTTTGTTATGGCTGAGTAATATTCTGTTACACACACACACACACAACACCATCTTTATCCTTTTATCTATCAGTGAACAGTTAGGTTGCTTCTGTATCTTGGCTATTGTAAATAATTCTGCAGTAAATGTCGGGGTGCGTTTATCTTTTTTGAATTAGTGTTTTCATTTTCTTTGGGTAAATACCCAGTAGTGGAATTACTAGATAGTATGGTATTTCTATTTTTAGCTTTTTGAGGACCCTCCATATTGTTTTCCACAGTGGCTGTACCAATTTACATCTCCACCAACAGTACACAAAAATTCCTTTTTCTCTACATCCTTGTTACCACTTGTTATTTCTTGTCTTTATGATTCTAGCCATTCTGATAGGTTTAAGGTGGTATCTCATTGTGGTTTTGATTTGCATTTACCTGATGATGAGTGATGACCATCTTTTCATGTGTCATTGGCCATCCATATGTCTTCTTTGGAAAAACATCTATTCAGGTCCTCTCAAGCTATGAAATTTTGATAGGAATAGCACAAAAGTGATATTGTGTTCTTCTCAGTGTGCATATGATATTGTTTTTATCTCAATTCTGTGATATTACACACACAAACATTCACACATCTATATTTCTGTATCTATTTGTATTAAACTATGAGTTTATGCTGATGTCAATATCAATACATTAATTTGTTCAGCATACACTTGTACAACATTCAGAGTACCTTATTGGTCACTCTGGAGAATTCAGGAAGAGTAGGAGAGAATTTCTGTGTGAGAAAAGTCTTAATCATCTGATAGACTTCTTTCATTTAGTGATGGAAAACATAATTTTTAAAGATTTATGAAATCTAAGAAGAAATAAATATTCAGTTTGTTAAAGAAACCCAGAGAAGGGTTGCTGTGTAAATTGCATGCTTCATATACCTAAAAACAGAAAGCCCACAATGTGTAGAGAGGTGTACATGGTTGCCATGTGACTGCAGGAAACGTGCCCTTGTGGTTAGTGTTCTGAAGCTGATGTATTATTGTACTTGAGGCATGTTTACTTTCCAGATATAATCTATGAAGATGTTAGAGAAGATGTAGGTTGGTTTACAAAAAATAACACTGAAATATTGGTTGTAGAAAGAAATTAACTTCATGAGTTATCCTTGATATTATAATTATAGGGGAAAATCTCTATGGCTGAATTTAAGATGAGGAAATGTTTTCCACTTTGTACTGATGTTCCTCACTGTTAAATGTGACATCCTGAAACCTGTAAAGTAGTAGTAGTAGTAGTATCTCAAACTTTTTAGTTTTCACTTTAGTATTAGTGAAAGACCTTGTCTTTCTTATCATCCCATGTAGCATGCTCTATAGATTTTATTGATGATTGAGAGGAATTCAGCTTCTTCCTCTTCTACTCCATAGACTTTCTTTAGTGAAGAGGAACTAACATTCAGTGTTCTAAAATTATAAGATAAAGATGATATTATTTCATTATGAAGCAGAGTCATTTACATGTATACTGTATCTATTGACATTTACATGTATACTATATCTGTGGCATACTCCATTATTGTATCATAAAAAATTGGAATTATTTTTCTTAAAAACAACAAAAACTATTAACTATTTATAAAAGACGATCTTTACTTCAACTAAAACTTGTTAGCTCCTGAATAATAAACATTATACTCCATTAGTAATAAGAAGGGGAGAGTCCACTCTTCTACTGTTTAGTTGAATCTTATAACTCTGTGACCTTAGAAAATAAATGAAGATAATAATAGCTAACTCATGAAGTACCAATTATGTACCAGGAATCATTCTAAATGTGTTAAATATATGAGCTCATTTAATCCTCTTAAAACTCCTATAAGGTAGATACTGATATTCCAATTTCAGATGTGGCACAGAGAGGTTTAATTACTTTCCAAAGTCACACAGCTAGAAAAGCTGGAACTCGGATTTGAACTCAGAGAATCTATCTTGTGAGTCCAGTGTCCTAACAAATTCCCTCTATTCAGTTACCAATTTGACTAACATTCCTGCAAAGTTTTTGTACTATGTTACAATTTAAAAATGCATAAAAACAGGGTGTCTGGTGGCTCAGTCAGTTAAACATCCTACTTCGGCTCAGGTCATGATCTAGTGGTTCATGAGTTCAAGCCCTGTGTCATACTCTGTGCTGACAGCTCAGGGCCTGGAGCCTGCTTTGGATTCTGTGTATCCCCCTTTGTCCCTCCCCCGCTCACACTCTCGCTCTTTCCCAAAAATAAATAAAACATTAAAAAAATAAAATAATAAAATAATGTATAATTTAAACATTTTTAAAGATACTACTTTAATAACAATAATTAAAAAATTCATACTTATCATGTATAATTTTTACAACAACCATATGTTAATTCTTTTAAATTTGTTTAGGTGTACAAACTACAGAAATAGATTTAAATGTTTTTTCATTAGTAGAAATAAAATGCTGTTACTTTGTTAGTTGATATTGGCTTTTAATGTATCCTATTTAACCCTGAAGGAACACTAGTACATTAGATATGTGCCTAATTTAAAAAAGGAATTTATGAATATAGCTACTGTACTGTTGTTTTTATAAAAAAATAAAATTTGAATCATAACTCTGTAGTATCTCAGTTGGCACATATGTTCCCTGGCAAAGGAAAGATTAAAATTACATTGGTTTCTAAATTTCTGAAGACCAATTAGTTTGCTGATATTCATTTACATTCTTCCCTGAATATGAGAAAGTGCTTTAATTTACTTGCAATTGATGACAGAATTACTCTAGAGGCATGTATAGAAGATAGAAAAAAATTTTATTTTGGTTTGAAGGCAAGGGTGATGTATGTTACAGTATTACCCTATCTAATTAGATAATCCATTTAAGATTTATTCCATTAAGTGTCTTCATTGTTCCATTTTATGTGAATGGAGACACAGTGTGGTGTAGTAGAACAAGTATTGGATTAGTCCTAGTTCCCAACCATTAGACATGGAATCTTAAATGAAGTCATTTAACATTTGAGCTCCATTTTCCTCATTTGTAAAATGGGGCTAATAAAGCCCTCCTCCCACCTCACCTAGTTGTTGTGAGGATTGTCTGAAACCATGTATGCAAATTTATTGTTAAGCATTTTCTGACATATTGTTTAAAGGTAGTGTCTTCAACCAAAGCGGGAGGCATCACAATCCCAGACTTTAGCCTCTACTACAAAGCTGTAATCAAGACAGCGTGGTATTGGCACAAAAACAGACACATAGACTAATGGAAAAGAATAGAGACTCCAGAATTGGACCCACAAAAGTATGGCCAACTAATCTTAAAAAAACAGTCTCTTCAACAAATGGTTCTGGGAGAACTGGACAGCAACATGCAGAATGAAACTAGACCACTTTCTTACACCATTCACAAAAATAAACTCAAAATGGATGAAGGACCTGAATATGAGACAGGAAACCATCAAAACCCTAGAGGAGAAAGCAGGAAAAAACCTCTCTGACCTCAGCCGCAGCAATTTCTTAACTTGACACATCTCCAAAGGCAAGGGAATTAAAAGTAAAAATGAATTATTGGGCCCTCATGAAGATAAAGTCTTCTGCACTGCAAAGGAAACAATCAAGAAAACTAAAAGGCAACCAATGGAATGGGAAAAGATATTTGCAAATGACATATCAGACAAAGGGCTGGTATTCAAAATCTATAAAGAACTCACCAAACTCCACACCCAAAAAACAAATAATCCAGTGAAGAAATGGGCAGAAGACATGAATAGACACTTCTCTAAAGGAGGCATCCAGATGGCCAACAGGCACATGAAAAGATGCTCAACATCACTCCTCATCAGGGAAATACAAATCAAAACCACACTCAGATACCACCTCATGCCAGTCAGAGTGGCTAAAATGAACAAATCAGGAGACTATAGATGCTGGAGAGGATGTGGAGAAACAGGAACCCTCTTGCACTGTTGGTGGGAATGCAAACTGGTGCAGCCACTCTGGAAAACAGTGTGGAGGTTCCTCAAAAAATTAAAAATAGATCTACCCTATGACCCAGCAATAGCACTGCTAGGAATTTACCCAAGGGATACAGGAGTGCTGATGCACAGGGGCACTTGTACCCCAACGTTTATAGCAGCACTCTCAACAATAGCCAAATGATGGAAAGAGCCTAAATGTCCACCAACTGATGAATGGATAACGAAACTGTGGTTTATGTACACAATGGAATACTAGTTGGCAATGAGAAAGAATGAAATATGGCCTTTTGTAGCAATGTGTATGGAACTGGAGAGTATTATGCTAAGTGAAATAAGTCATACAGAGAAAGGCAGATATCATTTGTTTTCACTCTTAAGTGGATCCTGAGAAACTTAACAGAAGACCATGGGGGAGGGGAAGGGGGAAAAAAAGAGAGGGAGGGAGCCAAACCATAAGAGACTCTTAAAAACTGAGAATACACTGAGGGTTGATGGGGAGTGGGAGGGAGGGAAGGGTGGGTTATGAGTACTGAGGACGGCACCTTTTGGGATGAGCACTGGGTGTTGTATGGAAACCAATTTGACAATAAATTTCATAAAAAAAAACAGAACAGAAAAAAAAATAAAGGTAGTATCTTCATTAATGAAAGTTGAAAGCCATAAAATTTAGTTTTATTAGACATTATTTTTAAAAATGTTGACATATATATAGATATATATATAGTAACAGCTTTATTTCAGTATAATTTATATATAATAAATTTTTCTATTTAATGTGTACAGTTATGTTAGTCTAGTAACTTTACAGAGTTGTGCAATTATTACCATAATCTAATTTTTGGAACATTTTTGTCACCCCCAAAAGATCCTCTATTCCCATTTTTAGTTATTCCCAGTCCCACTCATAGCCCAGGCAGACACTAATCTACCTTCTGATTTTCAGATTTGAGTTTTCTTTTTTAAAATTTTTAAATGTTTACTCATTTTTTGAGAGAGAGAGAGAGAAGGAGGGAGAGAGAGAGAAAGAGCAACCAGGGGAGGGGCAGAGAGAGAAAGACACAGAATCTGAAACAGGCTCCAGGATCTGAGCTGCCAGCAGAGAGCCCCATGGGGGGCTCGAACTCGAACGGAGAGATCATGACCTGAGCGGAAGTCAGACATTTAACGTCTGAGCCACCCAGGTGTCCCTATTAATGTTTATTTTTGAGAGAGAGAGAGAGAGAGAGAGAGAGAGAGAGAGAGGGAGAGAGAGAGAGAGAGAGAGAGAGAGAGAGAGAGAGAGAGAGGGAGTATGAGGGGGTGAGGGGCAGAGAGAGAGGGAGACACAGAATCTGAAGCAGCTGTAGGCTCTGACCTGTCAGCACAGGGCCTGATGTGGGGCTTGATGCCAGGAGCCATGAGATCATGACCTGAGCTGAAGTCTGATGCTTAAGCGACTAAGCTACCCAGGTGCCTCGACTTTTCTTTTTTTTTTTTTTTTAATGTTTATTTATTTTTAAGAGAAAGAGGGAGGGAGGGAGGGGGAGAGAGAAGGAGAGAGAGGATCTGAAGTGGGCTCTGTTCTCACAGCAGAGAGCCTGATGTGGGGCTCGAACTCATGGAACATGAGGTCATGACCTGAGCCAAAGTTGGAGGCTTAACTGACTGAGCCACCTAGGTGCCCCGGATTTAACTTTTTTTGATATTTCATTTAAATGATCTTTTTTGTCTGCTTATTTCACTGCACAAAATAATGTTTAGGTTTGTCCATGTTGTGTGTATCAGTATGTTATTCTTTTTTTGTTGCTAATATTCCATTACATAGATACACCACATATTCTTTCATCCATTCAATTATGAATAATGTATTTATGGACAATGTGTACAAGTTTTTATGTGAATATATACTTTTATATTGAGCTATACTTATACTGATATTGGTTGGAAATTTGATTTCATTCACCATATGTAACATTTCAAATGGAGAGATTATAAAGAATTTAACATATTTTCATCATAGTTGTATGGTAAATGGGTTGTGAATTGGCAGCCTTTAGTAAGGTATTTTTTCTCTTATGTATGAATTAAACATTGTCTTTATAATACAACAACCTTATCTTTTCTGTCAGTTATTTTTTTCTTGTGTGTGTGTGTTGTTTTTTTTTTTTTGCATTAAACTAATAGATTTTTTATAGGGTGGGTCCACTTTGAAAACTCAGACCCTGATTTAATACCTTCCCTTTCCTCAGGCTTTTCCTTTATTGGCATACCTCATTTTATTGTTTCACTTTTTTGCCTTTCACAGGATATTGTGTTTTTTACAAATTAAAGGTTTGTAGCAATTCTGTGTCAAGTAAGCTTGTTGGTGCCATTTGCTCACTACATGTCTCTATGTCACATTTTGGTAATGATCGCATTATTTCAACTTTTTCCCCGTTATTATATTTGTCATAGTGATCTGTGACCAGTGATCTTTGATGTTACTATTGTAATTGTTTTGGGGGCACCATGAACTACAAGATGGCAAACTTAATCAATAAATGTTGCATATGTTTTGAATGCTCCACCGACCCACCGTCCCCCTGTCTCTGTCCCTTTCTTCAGGCCTCCTTATTTTCTGAGACACAGCAATATTGAAATTATGTTTATTAACAACCTTACAATAATCTTTAAGTGTTGAAGTGAAAGGAAGAGTTTTACATCTCTCACTTTAAATCAAAAGCTAGAAATGATTAATCTTAGTGAAGAAGGCATGTCAAAACTTGGATAGGCTGAAAACTAGGCCTCTTACGGCAATCAGCCGAGTTGTGAATGCAAAGGAAAAGTTCGTGAAATAAATTATAAGTGCTACTCCAGTGATCACATGAATGCTAAGAAAATGAAACAGCCTTATTGCTGATATGGAGAAAGGTTAGTTGTCTGGATAGAAGGTTAAACCAGCCACAACATTCCCTTAAGCCAGAACCTGATCCAGAGCAAGGCCCTAACTATCTTCTCTGGAGGCTGAGAGAGGTGAGGAAGCTGCAAAAGAGAAGTTTGAAGCCAGCTGAGTTTGGTTCTTGAGGTTTAAGGAAAGAAATTATCTCCATAACATAAAAATACAAGGGAAGGAAGCAGCAGGTACTGATGTAGAAGCTGCAGCAAGTTGTCCAGAAGATGCAACTAAGATAATGAAGGTGGCTACACTAAACAACAGATTTTCAATGTATTGGAAGAATAGTCCATTGGAAGAAGATGCCACACAGACTTTCATAGCTATAGAGGAGAAGTCAATGCCTGGTTTCAAACCTTCAAAAGACAGGGTGACTCTTGTAAGGGGCTAAATGCAGCTAAGTCATTTAAATGACTTTAAATCGAAGCCAGTGTTCATATTTGTTCTGAAAATCCTAGGGCCCTTAAGATTATGCTAAATCTACTCTGCCTGTGGTTTATAAATGGAACAACAAAGCCTAGATGATAGCACATCTGTTTACATACATGGTTTACTGAATATTTGAAGCCTGCTGAGAACTACTGCTTGGAAAAAGATCCCTTTTAAAATATTACCACTAACTGACAACATACCAGGTCACCTAAGAGCTCTGTTGGAGATGTACAAAATTAATGTTGCTTTCATGCCTGCCAACACAGTATTTATTCTGCAGCTCATGAATCAAGGAGTAATTTTGACTTTCAAGTCTTATTACTTAAGACATACATTTTGTAAGGATTAGCCCCCATAAGCAGTGATTCCTCTGATAAATCTGGGAAAAGTAAATTGAAATCCTTCTAGAAAGCATTCATCCTTCTAAATGCTGTTAAGAACATTCATGATTCATGGAAAGAGGTCAAAGCATCAACATTAACAGATGTTTGGGAGAAGTTGATTCCAACACTCAGGGATGACTTTGAGGAGTTGGAGACTTCAGAGGAGGAAGTAACTGCAGGTGTGGTGGAAATAGTAAGAGAACTAGAATTAGAAGTGAAGCCTGAAGATGGGACTGAATCGCTGCAATCTTATGCTAAAACTTTCATGAGAAGTTTAGAAAGAAGTTACTTTCTCTGGATGAGCAAAAGAAGTGATTTCCTGAGATGGAATCTACTCCTGGAGAAGATGCTGTGAAGAGTGTGCAAAGAGCGAAGACTGTTGACTACAAAGTATTTAGAATATTAAATAAACTAATTGACAAAGCAGCAGCAGGGTTTGAGAGAATTGACTCCAATTTTGGAAGAAGTTCTACCGGGGGTAAAATACTATCAAACATCATTGCACGCTACAGAGACATCGTTCATGGAAGGAAGAAGAAATAGACGTGGCACAGTTCTTTGTCTTATTTTAAGAAATTGCCACAGTCACCCTAGCCTCACCCCACCCTGATGAATCAGCAGCCATCAACATCAAGGCAAGACCTTCCACCAGCAAAGAGATTACAGCTTGCTGAAAGCTCAGATGGTGGTTAGCATGCTTTAGCAATAAAATATTTTTGTATTAAGGTATGTACATTGTTTTTTTTAGAACAATGCTAATGTATACTTAATAAACTACAACATAATGTAAGCATAACTTTTATATGTCCTGGGAAATTAGAATATTAATTTGAATAGTTTATTGCAATATTTGTTGTATTGTGATTGTCTGGAACTGAAACCCCAATATTTCCTAGCTATGTCTGGATTTAGATTTTCATTATACACTTTTGTTTTGGTGTTGATAATTTGCAGCTTTTGCATTATCCCTGTCATGTTTATGATATCACTCTTTTAACATGTGATCACTAGTAACTGGTGTTTTGTGTTTTGTTTATTTTCAGTTTTGTTTTGGCTTAGGAATAGTTTATATGAAAATTTCATATCTGACATAAACAGTAGTAGTCCAGAGTCATGTTATTTAGATAAGCTTTCAGAGTTTAGGATGCTAATAAAGACTTTTAATTGTCAGTTTCTTAATTTAATTTTAAATTTCTTTGTAATTTAATTCTGAAGTTCTTTTCTAAGTGGTTGAAATTTAGCCTGTGTTGTTTAGCACGTTAAAAGAAAAGCCAAATAACATTGCATCCTTATAATACCTTTGTTAGCACCACTTTAGTAAATTGTAGTTAGGGCAGTGTAACTGACTATGGCAATTGTACACATACACCAAAATCCACTTGTTTGTATTTATAACTTTGGGGTTATTAAAAAAATGAGTGGTGTATTATTTATTATCACTTAAAAGTTTTCTATCTGAAAAAGAATTCTTTGGTAACCTAACAAAGTGGTATGATCTCAGTATCCTCTTTCCCATAAAGTGTTCATTGTATACATACTAGGATGTGCCATTTATAGGGGATGAGATTTAATATCTGGAACTATTTTCCTGTGAGTTGTTAATTTTGTTATTCTCATAATTAACACAGATTCAAAATAACTGCATCTATAAGCTTATTTCTGATTTCTTAATCAGTTATGTATAAAATTTGTTTAAAAGTAAATCTGTTTGGGGTGCTCTAGGTAACTTAGTTGGTTAAGCATCTGACTCTTGATTTCAGCTCAGGCCATGATCTCTCGGTTCATGAGTTTGGGCACCCCGTTGATCTCTGCACTGATAGCACAGAGCCTGCTTGGGACTCTCTATCTTTCCCTCTCTCTGCCCTTCCCTTGTGTACTTTCTCTCTCTCTCAAAAATAAATAAGTAAACTTTTTTTTTTAAGTAAATCTGTTCAAGTAATTCTATTTGTATTTTCTAGTCCTACAGAACATTTATAGGTGATCAAATAGATTGTTAGATATGGGAACAAATTAGTTATAAATGACAAAAGCAATCAAAACAGAGTTAAAATTCTTATTGGCATCTTGAAAGTTTCACTGTATATATTCAACAGCTTATTTGATTTAGAGGATTTTAATCAAGATACAATTCTTTAACTTTTTGACTCTGTAGTATATACAGAGTACATGAATACACACTTGATCAAAGATACTAGAGTAAGTGTTGTGTGAGAAGTTTGAAACATCTCTGTTATCATGATGCTTATAGTTATCTGGGAGGTATGACAATTGTCAGAAACATAAGACAAACTTTGGAAGTTGTCCTAATGGAGGAAGAGATCATCTATAGTCCATAGAATCGGGAAAGCCACCTTAAAGGGTACAGTATGTTTCACTTTAGCAAGATCCAATGGAAGGTGTTCCAGCTGGAAGAAACCTTAGGGAAGAAGTCACAAAGGTAGAAAAGCATAAAATATTCATTATGTTTGGATCATAGGATAGGAAATGGTGTTGAAAAGTTAGGAAGGACCAGAACATGGAGGGCCTTCAGTGCTTTAGCAAAGAACTGCCAATTTTAATTCATGATGTATAAAATGACTTAAGATTTTGATCAGAGTCTAGGGAGTTTAATGTGGCAATTGTGTGTTGATACATTTAATGAAAATACTGATAAAATTCTATGAAGTTAATAATAATGTTTTAAAATTTGACTGTAAGCAGTATTTGTCACTCTTTAAGAATTCAATTATGTTGATTTTTCTCACTTATAATTAAATTATATAGCTGGGGTGATAATTTTATCAAGATAATGCTTATGATAGTGTATATATTAATAAGTGTCTATAAAATTTCAAGTCCAATGCTGGAAGTACTTATTTAATATTTCATTTTGGATGTTCTCTAGATATATGCAGGTTGATGTTGGCATCCGTCTTTAGATCATTTTCTGACTTTTAAAATCACAATAATGGTCTCAAAAATTCACTGGTACTTCATAATATTATAAATATAGAGGCAGCTTAATATATTGAAAAGACTCTGAAATGAAAACCAATACTTAAGGCTCTGCATTAAACTATATGTATCCTTGAGATTCTCAACTTTCCTTGTTTGTAAAATAGAGAAATAATTTGATTCATATGGGTTGTTGAAGGATTAAATTGTAAAATGGATTTAATGTAAATGTTCAAAAATCTTAGCTAGTGCTGTTAATGTAACTTATCATTTAGAATCTCTACTATTATAATCTGAAAATATTTCTTGCCTTTCAGATTCCCAAACTTATTCTATCATGTTCTGTCTAGTTCTGTTTGCACTCTTCCAATATAGATTTTACTATGATATGCTAACCTAACTTTAAAGGAAAGTGCTGGATCTAAATTTTCTACCACTTCCCTGCCTCCTGCTGTCAGCACCGTAGTGTTCATGTTTTGTATTAACATTCTGAAGGGAATTTATGAGAATAATTAGTTCTGTTTTGCTTATATTAGAGCTGGTTATCTTAATTCTTACTTAGTGGGAGGTGCCTCCCCTGCCATCATTTGGCTCCCTGTCCACAGCTTTAAATTACACGGAGGAGAAAATGATTATAAATGGCTCCTTCCCATGGTGTCCCTTATATTCTTCTCCTAACAAACAATCTCTTACATTTTGTTCATTAAGTTTCTCCTTGTGTTGCAGTCTAGGAGAGATGTCCCATCTGGTGGTCAACTTGCAGAGAGATTCCTTTAAGCATCATTAGCTCATGGTTAAGAACTAGATTTATTTTTAGAGAAGTAACTTTAATTGGTCATATTTTTTACTGAACAAATGTTTATATATGAAGAAAAATTGCTATGTTTTTTTTTCATGTTTAAGGGAAAGATACTAATAAAATATATATTTGGGGAAATGCTGCATATAAGTATTTAAGATAAAAATGGTAGGGTGGAAAATCTATATTGTTAAAAATTAGGATTAAAATATAATGCTTTCAACTTTCCTTTTGTTGGTGGTAAATAACTGATATACTATATCATGCTTTTGACATGTTTGGGCACGTAAGCCAAATTTTATAGAATTTTTGATTTATATTCTTATGATAGCTTTTCCAATTTATCAGTTCCTTGCCTATTATGTGCCTGCTGAGCATGAAAGGCACTTTTGAGATATGTAGTAATAAAAAAATGCCACAGAAACATTGGCCCAGGGGATAGGCTTTCTTTGGAAATAACTTGAATAACTATAGTTGCTGTAAACAATTTTTTATGGATACTTGATATTCCCTCCCTGTGTTTTTATTTGAGTTGGTAATCAGAATCTTGTTTGACTATCATCCTAAAGGTGAAAATAATCATTCTAATATGGACATTATAATGCAACAGCTGGTTCAGTCATACAAGATCAAAATGACCTTAGCTAGTATCATGCAAGAATATTTTAAGGTTTTGGAGAATTACTTTTTCCTTGCCAAAAAGTAATTCCGTGCAGGTACTGTGTAGCACTGAGATTCCTAGGGCATATTTCAAAGCAAGCGTGCTTCTTATGGATATTCATGCTGTCTTCCATTTTATGAAAGATTTTCTATATTTTATAATACTGATATGAGCTCCTGTTTGACAGCAGTGCCCACCCACCTCCCATACTGATTTAGCTAATAAGCTTCCTGTTGCGGGTTGGAACTTTATAGATGACTTAAAGGAGGATAGGTAGGTAGGGTGGATGTTATGGAATGAGGTCTAAACAAATGTTTAACTTTTGTGAAGATTTTGTATGATTTGGACCAGACTTGAATGCACAAAGAAGAAATTTATGGTTTGCTTTGAGATTAACATTATGTTGGATTCATATTAATGCTGCGGCCAGATTCCTTATTTAGTATTAGGTAGTTAGTAACAGGCATTATTTCCCTTTTCATTTTCAGTATTTTGGTAATAAATAAATTAAATCTCCCTTATTTCATTTATTGTTACATTTCTTAAAACTTACACCAAGATCACTGGAATTAAAGTATAAGTACTTTTTCTATCTTTTTCCTACAGTATTTTGTGTTTCTCAGTGCTCTGTCTTTCCCTTTCTTTTGCTCATTTTCTCCTGTGATGTTTTGTCATTGTCTGTTTTGGCTGATATTTAATGAAGTCCTTCAACACAGTTCAGACAGGTATTAAAGTCAGATCTTAAGGTAAAAGAATATGAGGCTAGTTTTGCCATCTGAAGAGAGGGTAGGAAGGATGGCATGTTAGAACAGCAGAGAGATGTGTTGATGTGGAGAAGGATGTAGAGTCAGACCTGTGTGTGATGTAAGGGATGTATAAAGAAAGATTTCTGCTTGGAAGAATTTCTGATAGTTGAGAACAGTGCTAAACGTAAATAAATGAAATGAAATTGAAAGTCTGGATATTAAAAGTAAGAACTTCCCATGCTTTAGTTCTCCAAATAAGTTGTATATTTTTAGAAGCACCTTCCCTACAGTGCATGACAATTTAGATAGTCATAATCAGAGTTAATATTACATCCAGTTCATAAGTAATTTTTTAAGATGAATTTTTAAAAATGTTTTTTATTTTATTTTTGAGAGAGAGAAGGAGACAGAGTGCGAGTGGGGGAGGAGCAGAGAGAGAGAAGGAGACACAGAATCAAAGCAGGCTCTGAGTTGTCAGCACAGAGCCCGATGTGGGGCTCGAACCCACAAATCGTGAGATCATGACCTGAGCCAAGGTTGGACACAACCTACTGAACCACCCAGGCACCCCATAAGTAATTTTTTAAAAATGTTTGTTAAAATTTTTTTAAATGGTTATTTATTTTTGAGAGATAGAGGGAGAGAATGAGCAGAGAAGGAGCAGAGAGAGGGAGACACAGAATCCGAACCAGGCTCCAGGTTCCAAGCTGGCAGCACAGAGACCGATGCAGGCTCAAACTCAAAGACTGAGATCATGACCAGGGCCGAAGTCAGTCACTCAACTGAGTGAGCCACCCAGGCGCTCCTAATTTTTTTTTGTTTTGTTTTTAATTTGGAAGTTTGTTATAACATTACCAAGTACTTATATTGTATATTACAGTTTCTGAGTGCTATTTTCTGCATTTCATCTTTAAATCTGAAAAACAGTATGGAGACCCAGGCAGGTCAGTTGATATTATTTCCTTTCCATATGATTTAACAATATCCTTACTGCCCTGAGTGCACCTAGGAGGCTCTACTGCAGAGGCTTGTAGACTCCACTTGCATGGCTGGAGACTTTTGCTCTGCTCCAACAACCCCCAAGTTATTTTTGAGACCTTGCAGGGTGTGTCCCCACCAGGCACTATGGTACTGCACTTACTACCAAACCCCTGATGGATTCCCATCAACAGCATTCACAGTTCTTGGACTGTGAAGAAGGCTGGAAACTATGACTATAATCAATATGAGATCAATGAGGGTTTCTGGGTCTGTACAAAAATTTGAGACACCACACAATTTATAGTCAGTGGAAGTGCTCTTTTGGGTTCGAATTTCCCCATTATGCTCTTTGTAGTTTCTGAAAGAAAACTTGTGGAATTTAAAAAAATTAAAAAGTCTTATTCTTGCATAAGTGAATTCTGGACAGATGGAGAAGTCCCTTCTCATCTACTGTGAGACAGTGGGCAGATGGTTGGAACCACAGGAGGCCTGGAATGCTATTATTCTATACTGAGGTCATTAGAATGTAAGCTACATAAAGCTAGCCATCCCATAACCCTGAAATGGTAGCATTTCATATTCAAAAAAACCAACAAAGTTTCATCAAAAATAAATGACAGGAACTTTAGGTCTTTGCTACTTTGTTTTATCAGACAGCCAAAGGGGGATAATTGTATATAAAGCAGCAAAGCTTTCTTACATATTTATTTCTCATTTTCAAGATACCACATAGCAGCTAAGAATTTCTATAGACTCCCAGAAAGCTCTTTCTCTAACCTGGGTCATACAGGCCCCCCTATATTTCTTCCCTTTTCTTCCTGGCTCAGAGTTTTATTTAATAAAATAGATGCATCTAGCCTTAGGGACCTGTTTCAGTTTTCCTGAAGTAGTCTGAGCCTATGTAATGGAGGAGGGCCTGAGAGTTTGTTACACGAACAATAATCTGTTCTCTTAGAAGATCCAGAGGATTATAAACATATAACTCAATATTCTTTCTTTTATTTCTGGAACAATAAAAACAAGATCCATGAAAATATTATTGTATATATTGTATGAATGAAGAATGAAGATAATTATTTGTTAGGTCACATTTGTTTTTAAAGATATCTTAGAGAACTCACTACAATATCTTAATACTGAGGTTAACTGTATTTCTCTTGAGCAATGAAAAAAATCCCTTGGAATTGTAAATTCTACAAGTGATAAGTTTTCCTGTTTCAAGCTGGCTACTAAGAAGAAAAGAGCCAAATTTGTGGCTTACCACAATGATGTATAGTTCACTTTGTCTTCACCTTTATTTTTTCTTTCAAACAACTTTTAATTTATGGTAATTTGTATTTTATGTATCCTTATAAGCCACTCTGTATCCTTTCTGGTACAAGGTGATGTATAAATATAGAAATAATGATGAGGAGAAAGATAGCAATGACTCTTACACAAGCATGGATTTATCTAAATTCTGTAGAATTTAATGGTGCAAACAGTAAGGAATCACTTAGTGGTTCTTAGTATTAAAGCATTAATCCTGACTTACAAGTAAATCAGGAAAAGGAAAGCTAGTCTGGCATTAGATGGAACAGAAACTCTCCAACAGTCTGGAGGAAAAAGTTAAAAAAAAAAAACCCATACGGATTATTTTTACCTCTATATTTCCTACACCTTGGATTTTAGTGAACACCACTGTTTGGTATCAGAAGGTGCTTATTTTTGGTTTAGCCATTATAGTTAATATTTTGCATGCTGTTGTCATTTGGTAGAACTCAGTACCTATCTAATGGCTAATTACATATTCAAATTTATTGTTAACTAGTCATTAGGTTCCAAGATATACCTGCCATAGCTCTAGTTAGGTAAGTGAGGTTAAGTGAAGTATAAACTCCTTAAAGTTCAAGGACCATATTCTAGTTTTGATTCTGTTTCTGTACTATCTTCTAAGTTGGATTTTGATGCCAAATAAATGATCAGTTGGTATTTATTTTGAGACTATGTCATGTAGTGGTGAGAATATTAATTTCCATTTAGGCAAATGAGTTCAAATCTCAACTCTGCTCCTTATATGTGTGATCTAATCCCTCGAGTGAGCTTTAGTTTCCTTCTCCATAAAATGGACAAGTTAATGGTTTCTTTCTAGGATTGTTGTGAGGATTGAATAGCAGAGTGCATGTAAAGGTAGGGTAGGTCCTGAACAAAATAGCTTCATTCATCTTCCTTTTGAATAAATAAGTCAAGAAATGAAAGAGAACATTTTATTTCCTGTTGAGAAATGTACTTTAAACAATCATCCAGTACATTAAAAAATAAGGATAATTAATTTTTAATAAGAGAGGTTAAATTTATTAATAAGTATAATGTTAAGACTAAGGACTACAATTTCAAGACTTACATGAAAAGTTTATGTTTTTGCCATTACACTGTATTGTCTCTTTATGGAGGCATATATATGTAAATGTCTGTATGGTTAAAAACAAATGGGTCCACTTTTAGCAGGTGATGATAGCCAGAAAGTTCATGGCTAAATCTTGAATAGTAGTTCTTACAAGCTAAGGGTTTCTGATATAATTTCTATCATATGCCTTCATTAGCTGATTTTTAGTTTACTATTATTTTAATTCTACTTATTTTTTTTTGAGAGAGTGAGGGTGCAAGTGAGCAAGGGGCAGAGAGACAGAAAGAGAGAGAGAGAGAGAGAGAGAAGCGGGGCTCACCTGAAGCACACCTCGTGTTTTACCTGAAGTGGGGCTCATGTTCACCTGAAACAGGGCTTGTGTTTACCCAAAGGGGGACATGAGCTCACCCCAAGTGAGACTTGAGCTCACCTAATGTGGGACTCGAATTTACAAACAGTGAGATCATGACCTGAGCCAAAGTCAGATGCTTCATGACTGAGCCACCCAGGCACTGTAATTCTGCTTATTTTTTATGTGTATTTATTGTATATTGCTTTAAATCTTTTTTAAAAATAAAATAAGTGCATAATAATAAATGCAGTTTCATTAAAAATTCTCTTCGGTGTGCCATGTAAGCATTATAATTAGTAGGATTTAGCACATTGGGTTTTGTATTGGCAGGGATCATTTGATTATGGAAATTATTGCACTGTTTTTAGTAAACATTTCAAGAATTAGCTAGACAAGACATCCTAGAAAACTTTAGAGACTCAGACAGCTTTAGAGAAAAAATGGGTAGCTGAGAAAAACCACTGTTCCTTAACTGTGTTTAAGCTAACTAAAAAGTTCGTATGAAAGAAACTAATATTGGCTTCTGATGAATTGTCAGTGGAGCGGCTTCTGAGGACAAAGGCTTTTTGTGACCTATTTGTCATTGGACATCATTTATAATTATAAGTATTAAAGTAGTTACCAAAGACCATCAAGTGAAGATAATTTTATAGCTGGATAGTTCCAATTGATCCCACAAAAAAGGGAAAAAAAATAGAAAACTAAGCAGTAGGACAGTGAATAATGGACAGGACTTCACATGTCAAGAAGGGCTAGAAATGCCATTTTTTAAAAAATTAATTTATTTCCCTGATAAGGAGCAACGCTGAACATCTTTTCATGTGCCTGTTGGCCATCTGGATGTCAACTGATGAATGGATAAAGAAATTGTGGTTTATATACACAATGGAATACTACGTGGCAATGAGAAAAAATGAAATATGGCCTTTTGTAGCAACGTGGATGGAACTGGAGAGTGTAATGCTAAGTGAAATAAGCCATACAGAGAAAGACAGATACCATATGGTTTCACTCTTATGTGGATCCTGAGAAACTTAACAGAAACCCATGGGGAAGGGGAAGGAAAAAAAAAAAGAGGTTAGAGTGGGAGAGAGCCAAAGCATAAGAGACTGTTAAAAACTGAGAACAAACTGAGGGTTGATGGGGGGTGGGAGGGAGGGGAGGGTGGGTGATGGGTATTGAGGAGGGCACCTTTTGGGATGAGCACTGGGTGTTGTATGGAAACCAATTTGTCAATAAATTTCATATATATAAAAAAATAAATAAAATAAAAAAAAGAAATAAGTTGTACAGAGAAAGACAAAAAAAACACAAAAAAAACCCAAAAAAAATTAATTTATTTTTTTATTTAATTTTTTATTTTTTAAAAATTTACATTCAAATTAGTTAGCATATAGTGAAACAGTGATTTCAGGAGTAGATTCCTTAATGCCCCTTACCCATTTAGCCCATCCCCCTTCCCACAACCCCTCCAGCAACCCTCAGTTTGTTCTCCATATTTATGAGTCTCTTCTGTTTTGTCCCCCTCCCTGTTTTTATATTATTTTTGTTCCTCTTCACTTATGTTCATCTGTTTTGTCTCTTAAAGTCCTCATATGAGTGAAGTCATATCCACGTAGTTGCAAATGGCAAGATTTCATTCCTTTTGATTGTCGAGTAATACTCCATTGTGTATATATACCACTTTTTCTTTTTTTTTTTTTTATTTTTTTATTTTTTTTTTTTAATTTTTTTTTTATTTTTTTTTTTTATGAAATTTATTGACAAATTGGTTTCCATACAACACCCAGTGCTCATCCCAAAAGGTGCCCTCCTCAATACCCATCACCCACCCTCCCCTCCCTCCCACCCCCCATCAACCCTCAGTTTGTTCTCAGTTTTTAACAGTCTCTTATGCTTTGGCTCTCTCCCACTCTAACCTCTTTTTTTTTTTTTTTTTCCTTCCCCTCCCCCATGGGTTCCTGTTAAGTTTCTCAGGATCCACATAAGAGTGAAACCATATGGTATCTGTCTTTCTCTGTATGGCTTATTTCACTTAGCATTACACTCTCCAGTTCCATCCACGTTGCTACAAAGGGCCATATTTCATTTTTTCTCATTGCCACATAGTATTCCATTGTGTATATAAACCACAATTTCTTTATCCATTCATCAGTTGATGGACATTTAGGCTCTTTCCATAATTTGGCTATTGTTGAGAGTGCTGCTATGAACATTGGGGTACAAGTGCCCCTATGCATCAGTACTCCTGTATCCCTTGGATAAATTCCTAGCAGTGCTATTGCTGGGTCATAGGGTAGGTCTATTTTTAATTTTCTGAGGAACCTCCACACTGCTTTCCAGAGCGGCTGCACCAATTTGCATTCCCACCAACAGTGCAAGAGGGTTCCCGTTTCTCCACATCCTCTCCAGCATCTATAGTCTCCTGATTTGTTCATTTTGGCCACTCTGACTGGCGTGAGGTGATACCTGAGTGTGGTTTTGATTTGTATTTCCCTGATAAGGAGCGACGCTGAACATCTTTTCATGTGCCTGTTGGCCATCTGGATGTCTTCTTTAGAGAAGTGTCTATTCATGTTTTCTGCCCATTTCTTCACTGGGTTATTTGTTTTTCGGGTGCGGAGTTTGGTGAGCTCTTTATAGATTTTAGATACTAGCCCTTTGTCCGATATGTCATTTGCAAATATCTTTTCCCATTCCGTTGGTTGCCTTTTAGTTTTGTTGGTTGTTTCCTTTGCTGTGCAGAAGCTTTTTATCTTCATAAGGTCCCAGTAATTCACTTTTGCTTTTAATTCCCTTGCCTTTGGGGATGTGTTGAGTAAGAGATTGCTACGGCTGAGGTCAGAGAGGTCTTTTCCTGCTTTCTCCTCTAAGGTTTTGATGGTTTCCTGTCTCACATTTAGGTCCTTTATCCATTTTGAGTTTATTTTTGTAAATGGTGTGAGAAAGTATACCACTTTTTCTTTATCCATTCATCCATCGGTGGACATTTGGGCTCTTTCCATACTTTGGCTATTGTTGATAGTGCTGCTATAAACATGGGGGTGCATGTGTCCCTTCAAAACAGCACACCTGTATCCTGTGGATAAATGCCTCGTAGTGCAATTGCTGGGTCTAGGGTAGTTCTATTTTTAATTTTTTGAGGAACCTCCATACTGTTTTCCAGAGTAGCTGCACCAGCTTATATTGCCACCAATAATGCAAAAGAGATCCTCTTTCTACACATCCTCGCCAACATCTGTTGTTGCCTGAGTTGTTAATGTTAGCCATTCTGACAAGTGTAAGATGGTATTTCATTGTGGTTTTCATTTGTATTTCCCTGATGATGAGTAATGTTGAGCATTTTTTTCATGTGTTGGTTGGCCATCTGCATGCCTTCCTTGGAGAAGTGTCTGTTCATGTCTTTTGCCCATTTCTTCACTGGATTATTTGTTTTTCGGGTGTTGAGTTTGCTAAGTTCTTTATAGATTTTGGATACTAACCCTTTATCTGATATGTCATTTGCAAATATCTTCTCCCATTCTGTCAGTTGCCTTTTAGTTTTGCTGATTGTTTCCTTCGCTGTGCAGAAAGAAGCTTTTTATTTTGAGGAGGTCCCGATAGTTCATTTTTGCTTTTGTTTCCCTTTAGTCTGGAGACATGTTGAGTAAGAAGTTGCTGCAGCCAAGATCAAAGAGGTTTTTGCCTGCTTTCTCCTTGAGGATTTTGATGGCTCCCTGTGTTATGTTGAAGTCTTTCATCCATTTTGACTTTATTTTTGTGTATGGGGTAAGAAAGTGGTCCAGGTTCGTTTTTCTGCATGTTGCTGTCCAGTTTTCCCATTTGCTGAAGAAACTGTCTTTATTCCATTGGATACTCTTTCCTGCTTTGTCAAAGATTAGTCGGCCATATGTTTGTGGGTCCATTTCTGGGTTCTCTGTTCTGTTCCATTGATCTGAGTGTCTGTTCTTGTGCCAGTACCATACTGTCTTGATGATTACAGCTTTGTAGTATAGCTTGAAGTCAGGGATTGTGATGCCTACTGCTTTGGTTTTCTTTTTCACGATCGCTTTGGCTATTTGGGGTCTTTTCTGGGTCCATACAAATTTTAGGATTATTTGTTCTAGCTCTGTGAAGAATGCTGGTGTTACTTTGATAGGGATTGCATTGAATATGTAGATTCCTTTGGGTGGTATTGACATTTTAACAATATTTGTTCTTCCTATCCAGGAGCATGGAATCTTTTTCCGTTTTTTTGTGTCTTCTTCAATTTCTTTCATAAGCTTTGTATAGTTTTCAGTGTATGGATTTTTCACCTCTTTGGTTAGATTTATTCCTAGGTATTTTATGGTTTTTTGTGCAACTGTAAATAGGATCGATTCCTTGATTTCTCTTTCTGTCGCTTCATTGTTGGTGTATAGGAATACAACCAATTTCTGTGCATTGATTTTATATCCTGCCACTTTGCTGAATTCATGAATCAATTCTAGCAGTTTTTTGGTGGAATCTTTTGGGTTTTCCATATACAGTATCATGTCATCTGTGAAGAGTGAAAGTTTGACCTCCTCCTGGCTGATTTGGATGCCTTTTATTTCTTTGTGTTGTCTGATTGCAGAGGCTAAGACTTCCAATACTATGTTGAATAACAGTGGCGAGAGTGGACAGGCCTGTCTTGTTCCTGACCTTAGGGGGAAAGCTCTCAGTTTTTCCCCATTGAGGATGATATTAGCGTTGGGTCATTCATATATGGCTTTTATGATCTTGAGGTATGCTCCTTCTATCCCTACTGTCTTGAGGGTTTTTATTAAGAAAGGATGCTGTATTTTGTCAAACGCTTTCTCTGCATCTCTTGAGAAGATCATATGGTTCTTGTCCTTTCATTTATTGACGTGATGAATCACGCTAATTGTTTTGCAGATATTGAACCAGCCCTGCATCCCAGGTATAAATCCCACTTGGTTGTGGTGAATAATTTTTTTAAGGTATTGTTGGATCCGGTTGGCTAATATCTTGTTGAGGATTTTTGCATCTATGTTCTTCAGAGAAATTGATCTATAGTTCTCCTTTCTAGTGGGGTCTCTGGTTTTGGAATCAAGGTAATGCCGGTTTCATAGAAAGAGTTTGGAAGTGTTCCTTCCATTTCTATTTTTTGGAACAGTTTCAAGGGAATAGGTGTTAACTCTTCCTTAAATGTTTGGTAGAATCCCCCTGGCAAGCCATCTGGCCCTGGACTCTTGTTTTTTGGGAGATTTTTGATTACTAATTCGATTTCTTTACTGGTTATGGGTCTGTTTAAATTTTCTTTTTCTTCCTGTTTCAGTTTTGGTAATGTGTATGTTTCTAGGAATTTGTCCATTTCTTGTAGATTACCCATTTTATTGGCATATAATTGGTCATAAGATTCTCTTAGTATTGTTTTTATTTCTGTTGTGTTGGTTGTGATCTCTCCTCTTTCATTCTTGATTTTATTTATTTGGGTCCTTTCCTTTTTCTTCTTGATCAAAGTGGCTAGTGGTTTATCAATTTTGTTAATTCTTTTAAAGAACCAGCTCTGGTTTCATTGATGTGTTCTACTGGCTTTTTTTTTTTTTTTTTGGTTTTGATGGCATTAATTTCTGCTCTAATTTTTATTATTTCCTGTCTTCTGCTGTTTTTGGGATTTATTTGCTGTTCTTTTTCCAGCTCCTTAAGGCGTAATGTTAGGTTGTGTATCTGAGATCTTTCTTCCTTCTTTAGGAAGGCCTGGATTGCTATATACTTTCTTATGACCGCCTTTGCTGTGTCCCAGAGGTTTTGAGTTGTGGTGTTGCCATTTTCATTGACTTCCATATACTTTTTAATTTCCTCTTTAACTGCTTGGTTAGCCCATTCATTCCTCAGTATGATGTTCTTCAGTCTCCAAGTATTTGTTACCTTTCCAAATTTTTTCTTGTGGTGGATTTCGAGTTTCATAGTGTTGTGGTCTGAAAATATGCACGGTATGATCCTGATCTTTTTGTACTTACGTAGGGCTGATTTGTGTCCCAGTATATGGTCTATTCTGGAGAATGTCCCATGTGTGCTGGAGAAGAATGTATATTCTGCTTTAGGATGAAATGTTCTGAATATATCTGTTAAGTCCATCTGGTCCAGTGTGTCATTCAAAGCCATTGTTTCCTTGTTGATTTTTTGATTACATGTTCTGTCCATTGCTGTGACTGGGGTGTTGAAGTCTCCTTCTATTATGGTATTACTATTGATGAGTTTGTTTATGTTTGTGATTAATTGATTTATATATTTGGGTGCTCTCACATTTGGTGCATAAATGTTTATAATTGTTAGGTCTTCTTGGTGGATAGACCCCTTGATTATGATATAATGCCCTTCTGCATCTCTTGATACAGTCTTTATTTTAAAGTCTAGATTGTCTGATATAAGTATGGCTACTCCAGCTTTCTTTTGTTGACCATTAGCATGATAGATGGTTCTCCTTCCCCTTACTTTCAATCTGAAGGTGTCTTGAGGTCTAAAGTGGGTCTCTTGTAAACAGCATATAGATGGATCTTGTTTTCTTATCCATTCTGTCACCCTATGTCTTTTGATTGGAGCATTGAGTCCATTGACATTTAGAGTGAGTACTGAAAGATATGAATTTATTGCCATTATGTTTCTTGTAGAGTTGGAGTTTCTGGTGGTGTTCTCTGGTCCTTTCTAATCTTTTGTTGCTTTTGGTATTTATATATATATATATATTTTTTTTCTCATCTTTTCTCCCCTCACAAAGTTCCCCTTGAAATTTCTTGCAGGGCTGGTTTAGTGGTCACAAACTCCTTTAATTTTTGTTTGTCTGGGAAACTTTTTATCTCTCCGTTTTGAATGATAGCCTTGCTGATAAAAAATTCTTGGCTGCATATTTTTCTGATTCAGCACACTGAATATATCCCACCACTCCTTTCTGACCTGCCAAGTTTCTGTGGATACGTCTGCTGCAAACCTGATCTGTCTTCCCTTGTAGGTTAGCGACTTGTTTTCCCTTGCTGCTTTCAGGATTCTCTCCTTGCCTGAGTATGTTGTGAATTTGACTATGATATGCCTTGTTGCTGGTTGGTTTTTGTTGAATCTGATGGGGGTCCTTTGTGCTTCCTGGATTTTGATGTCTGTGTCTTTCCCCAGGTTAGGGAAGTTTTCTGCTATGATTTGCTCACATAACTTTTCTACCCCTATTTCTGTCTCTTCCTCTTCTGGGACCCCTATGATTCTGATGTTCCTTTTTAATGAGTCACTGATTTCTCTAATTCTTAAATCGTGCTCTTTTGCCTTAATCTCCCTCTGTTTTTCTGCTTCATTATTCTCTATAAGTTTGTCCTCTGTATCGCTGATTCTCTGTTCTGCCTCATCCATCCTTGCCGCTGCTGCATCCATCCATGATTGCAGCTCACTTAGAGCATTTTTAATTTCATTCTGGCTATTTTTTACTTCTTTTATCTCTGCAGAAAGGGATTCTAATCTATTTTCGACTCCAGCTAGTATTCTTATTATCGTGATTCTAAATTCTGGTTCAGACATCTTGCTTGTATCTGTGTTGGTTAAATCCCTGCCTGTCGTTTCTTTGTGTTCTTTCTTTTGGGGTGAATTCCTTCATTTTTTCATTTTGAAGGGAGAAAAGGAATTAATGAGGTAGAAAATTGAAATTAAAAAAATTAAAATTAAAAAAGTATTAAAATTAAAAATTAAGAACACACACTCACAAAAATCGAATAGATGTTGCTAGATCCTAGGTTTGTTTTGGTCTGGGTGTTGAAAGTGGTTTGACAGATTAGACAGAAAGAAAAAAAAAGGGTGGGAGGGGAAAAAAAGGGTCATTTGAGAATTTGAAAAAAATGAATACACTGAAGTAGACTAAAATGAGATGAGGGAGGTAAAACAGAATTTGAAAAAATATATACAAAAGTAAAAATATAGTAGAAAAAAATAAAGAAAATTATTTTTAATAAAAATATAAAATATGAATTTTTTCATTTTCTGTATTTAAGAAAAAAGAAAAAACCGAAAAAGAAAAAAAGGTAAAAAATGAAAAAAATAAGGAAGAAAGGAAAAAAAGAAATAATTTGAAAATTTGAAAAAGTGAATACACTGCATTAGACTAAAATAAAATGATGGGAATAAGATAGAATTTGAAGAAATTTACAGAAAAGCCAAAAATATAGTAGTAAAAATTAAATAAAAATATTTTTAAGAGATTGAAAGTAAAAATGAGGTTTTTCTCTTTCTGCATTCAAGAGAAAGAAAAGAATGAAAGAGAGACAAAAAGAAAAAGAAAGAAAAAAAAGGACATTATTTGAAAATTTGTAAAGGTGAGTACACTGAAGTAGACTAAAATAAAATGATGGAAGTAAAGTAGAATTTGAAAAAATTTACACAAAAGTAAAAAATATTGTAATAAAAATTAAAGACATATTTTTAATAAAAATTTAAAATAAAAATGAGGTTTTTTTCTTTCTTTCACAGCTTCTCACTCCCCAAGTTCCGCTCTCTGTGCCACGTACCTGCTGAATTCTGTGGTTCAGGTTGTGCAGATTGTTGTGTTAATCCTCCAATCAGTTTTCTAGGTGTGTAGGATGGTTTAGTGTTGGTCTGGCTGGATTTCATGGATGGGAGACACACAAAAAGCTTCCATGATGTTCTGCCATCTTGGCTCCCCCTCTAGAAGCCCTCGGGGATGGGGTGAGGCAGGGACTGACCTGTGAAGGTCTGGTGGATGTTGTGACGCCCCACTCAGATCCTCCTCCAGTCAGGAGCATCCTAATTATGACACTGGCAGGACAACTGTAGGCAGAAAGCCCCAGGCCACTAGCCATGGTCAGGGATTGCCTCAGGTGAGGAGCCCGGACTTGCCAAAGTTTTGGCAGCCTACATACAGTCATGGGTTTTGGAGTTAAAGCAGCCAGTCTCCGTGTGCCAGTGGAGGACATCTCTCCAACTCTAAACCAACGTCAGAGCACCCCATGCAAACCCCTTTCTAGATGCCATTTCTTTTTTATTTTTTTAATGTTTTATTTGAGAAAGAGAGAAAGTGAGCAAGTGGGGGAGGGGCAGACGGAGAGGGAGACACAGAATCTGAAGCAGGCTCCAGACTCCAAGCTGTCAGCCAAGAGCCCGACATGGGACTCGAAACATGAGATCATGACCTGAGCCAAAGTTGGACACTCAACTGACTGAGCCACTCGGGCGCCTCTAGATATGCCATTTCTGACTAAATGTTTTTAATTCTAGAAAAATAAGCAATGCTTGCAGTTCCTTTTTTTGAAAGTTCTTGTGTTGAAATGGTGAATCTATAGAATTTCCATAAATCTGTTGTGCGTGTAATTTACAAAGACAGTGCACGGATAACTGTTAATAGAGAAAAAGTGTACTAGTTTTTATATTAAAGACAGCAGGGAAGAGGTGGTCATATGTGGACAGGATGGTATATTTAGCTAAAGCTTTGTGCCACGGATTCCAGTTAATGGCCTATACACTTTTTAGAAGTATATGAAGTAGCTGTTGACTTTGCTATATCGTAAAGAATCACAATACATAGAGATAGAGAAATAAATCTCAAGAGATTATTAAGCTTTTTTTGTTTTCAGAAGGTTGTGAAACAAAGCATCTAGTTCTTGATATGGAAAACAAAATGTAGTCCTTTGGATTAGAGTATAAGGGACAGTTAATGCATATTTGAAAGTTCTTAAGAAGCAGGAGATTGAATTTCTAGACTGGGTTCTGCCACTAAATTGCTTTGTGACCCTAAGCAAGTCTGGCTTTTAGTCATCTTACAGATTGTCTAGCTTTGAAATCTAAAAATTATATGAAAGTCTTTCATTTTATTATGCAGACAATATACCTTTGAAATTTCTGTGTTTTTATAGACAGGAAATTGAAATACTTGTCTATATACCTAAAATACTTTAGAGACTTCCAATTCATACCTGTGAAGTATTCTGAAACAGGGTAGGGAATTAATTGCTTCATGAAATTGTGAGTTCCTGGAAGTATTCAAATAGAGGAGAAACAATCATCAGAACTGGTATTATGGGATCAGGTTAATGGATTTGTTATTTGGTACCCCAAACACTGAGGATTCTAGTTCTCAGTATGATTCCTCTTAGTGAACTTTGCTAAACCATTTAAGTCTCTAAAAAGTTACAGGAAAAAAGGAAGTGAACATGGATTTTCCTTCAAGATTGAATAATTTGGTCCTATTACAGTAGTTGGTTTTCCACCTACCCAAATCATACCAATTCTCTAAGACCAGTTTCTGGCCTCCACTTCTACATGAAGTCTTAGGTATTCCAAACTATCTTCATCTATCTGATTGTGCTTGACTCAATAGCAAATGTTGAAACATCTGTGGGTGTAACACTCCTTTAGACAACTTGGGTATATTAATTTCCCTTAGTTATAAAACAAAACAAAACAAAACTGGTCTTTCAGCATTTCATGAATATGGCAGGGATAATAGACTCCTTACATCTACCCATAATGTACAATACTTGAAGTACTAACTTAATGAATATTTGTTGAATTAACTTTTACATGCAGCTCATCACAGAGGCCACCTTTGCAGCCCTACCTGCCTCTTGAAAGATTACAGTTAATTTCTAGGCATGTTCTTTTACTCACCGAATAATCTTTTCAGAAAAGGTTCTATTCAACTTTCTTTTTCATTCCTATTTCAGAAATTATAGTATCTTCTCTCTTTTCTGATTTTCTCAGTAGATTAGAAATTTCATATTGTTTACATTGTAGCTGCATTTTCTTAGACTTGAGAACTTCATCTGGTCCATTTTGAATAAAAATATAGTTTTCCAAAAATTGTTTCATACACCATCCCAGATTCCTACTATTTCATCTTTAGCACAATACAGAAGAACACTGCCTTGTATGGAAATCAGGTTAATTTGATAATGGACATATTACCTCTGTTATTATAATGTTCTGTTTGCTCTGCAGATTGATTCTGTGTTCCACTTAGGATTTAGGCTTAAAAACTTTTTTTTTTAATGTTTATATATTTTTGAGAGAGTGAGACAGAGTGTGACCAGGGGAGGGGCAGAGAGAAAGGGAGACACAGAATCAGAAACAGGCTTCAGGCTCTGAGCAATCAGCACAGAGCCTGATGTGGGGCTCCAACCCATGAATTGTGAGATCATGTCCTGAGGCAAAGTCAGACATTTAACAGACTGACCCACCCAGGTGCCTCAGGATTTGGGATTTTTACCTCACTGTTCTGTACAGTCTTGGGTTTCTTATTTTCATCAGGTGACTTGTATTAAGTTTGGACCTGTTACATACTGATCCTATTAAAAACAAGAGACCAAGAGCCTTTAAAATCTGAACTTGCTCTCTGCTTTGCCTTTGAGAAAAGAAATATGTTGTTGTTAATCAAGTTCCTATGATGATTTATAAATATATTTTCAGTTCTTTTTTCCTACCACTTTTTCCCTAACATGCTATATTCTTATTTGTATTTATTCATTAATAACATCTTTATATGATACCTTTCAATTTTTAGCCCTTTCATAAAGATCATAACATGTAATTATCAGTAGCTACCCTATGAATTAGGCAGGCAGGCTATATCATCTCCATTTTCCAGGGGATGACACTGAGGCTTAAGAGTTTCAAATGATTTGCCCAAGCTTGGACCTGGAACTAAAACACAGGTATTCTGACTCCTAGTTTATGTTCTTTTCTCTATACAATGTGGCCTTTGAATGATTATTAAAAAAATAACAGAAAAGAATTTTGCTAATAGTGAATATATAGTAATATAGTATTATACTATATTATTATTATACTATATTATTATTATATTATACTATAATTTTAAACATATTTGAAAAATATTTTATATGTTTATGTATGCAGTTAGTGTTTCTCACTAAAGATTGAATCTTATATTTAGAAATCCTAGACATGTAGTGCTAGGTCCCTTTTAAATGGTTGATGCATAGTTAGGTGAATAAATATAACAAGGAAGCTCTGCATATGTCATTGTGGGCAAATGACAATAGAATACATAAAATGAGTGGCAACAGAAATGCTTCATGTGACCATTATCTGACATGCATCTCATCTCATAATTACTCAGTTACCTATTCATAGTCCCCAAATAAATTGCCCTATCTTACTTATTATGGTGTTAACTAATATATTTTATTTTATTTTATTTTATTTTATTATTATTTTTTTAATATGAAATTTATTGTCAAATTGGTTTCCACACAACACCCAGTGCTCATCCCAACAGGTGCCCTCCTCAATGCCCATCACCCACTTTCCCCTCCCTCCCACCCAGCCTCCATCAACCCTCAGTTCTCAGTTTTTAAGAGTCTCTTATGATTAGGCTCCCTCCCTCTCTCTTTTTTTTTTTCCTTCCCTTCCCCTGGTCTTCTGTTAAGTTTCTCAGGATCCACATAACAGTGAAACCATACGGTATCTGTCTTTCTCTGCATGGCTTATTTCACTTAGCATAACTCTCTCCAGTTCCATCCACGTTGCTACAAAAGGCCATATTTCATTCTTTCTCATTGCCAACTAGTATTCCATTGTGTACATAAACCACAGTTTTGCTATCCATTCATCACTTGGTGGACATTTAGGCTCTTTCCATAATTTGGCTATTGTTGAAAGTGCTGCTATAAACATTGGGGTACAAGTGCCCCTGTGCATCAGCACTCCTGTATCCCTTGGGTAAATTCCTAGCAGTGCTATTGCTGGGTCATAGGGTAGATCTATTTTTAATTTTTTGAGGAACCTCCACACTGTTTTCCAGAGCAGCTGCACCAGTTTGCATTCCCACCAACAGTGCAAGAGGGTTCCCATTTCTCCACATCCTCTCCAGCATCTATAGTCTCCTGATTTGTTCATTTTAGCCACTCTGACTGGCATGAGGTGGTATCTCAGTGTGGTTTTGATTTATATTTCCCTGATGAGGAGTGACATTGAGCATCTTTTCATGTGCCTGTTGGCCATCTGGATGTCTTCTTTAGAGAAGTGTCTATTCATGTCTTCTGCCTATTTCTTCACTGGATTATTTGTTTTTTGGGTGTGGAGTTTGGTGAGTTCTTTATAGATTTTGGATACCAGCCTTTTGTCTGATATGTCATTAGCAAATATCTTTTCCCATTCCGTTGGTTGCCTTTTAGTTTTGTTGCTTGTTTCCTTTGCAGTGCAGAATCCTTTTATCTTCATGAGGCCCAATAGTTCATTTTTCCTTTTAATTCCCTTGCCTTTGGAGATGTGTCAAGTAAGAAATTACTGCGGCTGAGGTCAGAGAGGTTTTTTTCCTGCTTTCTCCTCTAGGGTTTTGACGGTTTCTTGTCTCATATTCAGGTCCTTTATCCATTTTGAGTTTATTTTTGTGAATGGTGTAAGAAAGTGGTCTAGTTTCATTCTGCATGTTGCTGTCCAGTTCTCCCAGCACCATTTGTTAAAGAGACTGTCTTTTTCCATTGGATATTCTTTCTTGCTTTGTCAAAGATTAGTTGGCCAACTAATACATTTTAAAGAGCATAATGTGATCTGTAAAATAAGCCTTTTTTTTCAGAGAGTAGTTTGAACCAAAAATTTGAACCTCAGATTTCAGCACTCTCAAAAGTTGAATATAATTTATCAAAAAATTTCCAGAACCTGTACTTTGATTAGTTGTTGAATGTCAATCTAAAGAAATTTTTTTTGAAAGTATTAAGATGGGAAATTACTGTGTATAATATGAAATTACTTAAATTATGTCATTTTCCTCCAGACGTACTAAACTGAAAATACTAGGGAAGCTTCAACTAATCCCACCTTTTACCTACTCTGACAAATTTGCCTTTTGCTGGCTTCTCATTATCTCCTTCCTAATAGGTACTTAATAGCTACTTAATAATTGAAAATCTGAATATATTACATCTATCAGGGCTCATATAATGTTCATCAGGGTCTGTATTGTTTATGTACCTAACAGAAATCCAAATTAAAGTATGTTAGACTGATTAGGATATGTGCTTCTCTAGAGGAACAGGGGTTTTGTTTTGTTTTGTTTTTAATCTTTGCACTGGATAGCAAACATGCCTCTTTCATTTTAAATGGAAGTCCAAGAGTCTTGTATTTATACTACTGGCTAGGATGGCTTTGTACAGATTCAAAAGGCAGCATACCTATGGACTTTAACATATATCTTTGAGCTTTGACACATATTGAATTTCTCTTATCAAGGCTGTAATGTGCCAAAAACTGAGATTGTTTTCTGTAATTAAACTGCTTTCCCAAGTGTTCTCTGAAGAAGGTTTCTAAGATTTTTCACTGTTAGTCTCTGATTGATAGCTTTTTGTTTATCACTCTATAATGAAAGAAGGGTACTTGGTTTATCAGTTTATATTTTCTTTGTTTATTCTCTAACTTAATATCTAACCATAGCTTAACTTAAAGAAAGTGTGACCAGTGGGTCAATTAAGAAGTGAGTACACCTTTTTAAATTGTCTAGAGTTCTTTAAAGGTAGATCTGCCCACTGAAATATTAGGTTTTGCTTCCCTGATTAAAGACACAGATGTGGCTTATCCCTACTGCTTTCTCTCCTATTTCCACTTTCTTCCTTGAATGTGGTAGTGATGCCTGTAACTGTAGCAGTCATCTTGTGACATTGAGGCTACAAGCCATTAATGCTATTCAACTGTGGGCAGTCATCCTTATGAATTTGATTTCAGGAAAATAAACTACCATTCATTTTAGGTTTTGTTAGCCAAAAGCATTCCTAATTAACATATGATAGTCATTGACCACTCTCAGTGAGCTAGAGGAGTATTCTTTTCATTAGGACAGGGTTTCTCAACCTCAGCATTATTGACAGTTAGTATTGGGTAAGTTTTATTGTGGAGACTGTCCTGTGCATTGTAGGATTTTAGCAGCATCCCTGGCCTCTATTCCTTAAGTGACAATAGTAACCTTACATACCTTTCAAAGTTCAACTAATGAATAATCAGGTTTTATTTGCTTGGGAAAGTCTTTATTTCTCCTTCATTTCTGAAAGGCAACAAACAGTATTTTGCTCAGTAAAGTATTTTGGTTGGCAGTTTTGTTTTCTTTAAGCACTTTGAATATATCATCCCACTCTCTTCTGACCTGCAAGGTTTTTGCAGTCTTATAAATGCTTATAAGGGTTTATATGGGTCTTATAAGGGCCTTATAAGGGCTCCCTTATATGTAAGGACTTATCTTATTCTTGTTGCTTTTAAAATTCTTTCTTTGTCTTTGATTTAGATGGTTTTGTTATAATGTGCCTTGGAGAGGACTGTTTTGGATTAAAATACTGAGTTTGGATTTACCTATTAGCTTCATGAACTTAGAAATCCAGATCTCTTCCAGATTTAGTAATTTCTTAGCCATTATTTCTTTAAATAAGCTTTCTGCTCCTTTTCCCTCTCATTTCATTCTGAGGCTCCAGTAATATGTAAATTGTTTCTTTTAATGATATCTTATAATTCAGGAAGGCTTTTAAAACCTTTTTTTCACTCTTTTTGTTTCTGCTTCACTGACAGGATGATTTTAAATGAACTGTATTCTTGTTCACTAATTCTTCTACTTGGTCAAAACTGATATTAAAAAAAAAAACAAAAAAAAACTGATATTAAAGCTCTCTATTAAATTCTTTAGTCATTGTATTCTTCAAACTCTAGGATTTCTCTCTTTCTGTGTATGTGTGTGTTTAATGCTTTCTGTTTCTTTGTTAAATATCTCATTTTGTTTATGCATTGTTTTCCTAATTTCATTTAGTTTTCTATCTGTGTTTTCTTGTAGTCCACTGAATTTCTTTAAAAAGATTATTCTGAATTCTTTGTCAAAGTTAATAGTTCTTCATTTCTTTAGGGTCATTGGGTTTTATTAGTTTCTTTGGTGGTGTCATGACACCTGATTAAAGACACATGATCCTTTTTCATGATCCTTGTGGCCTTGCATTGTTGTGTACAACTTTGAAAATGTAGGCACCATTTCTACTCTTTCACAGACCGGCTTTGGAAGGCAAAGCCTTCACCAATCAACCCCTCCAGAGATTCTGGGTGGGCTCTTTGGTATTGTCTGTGGAGAGGCCTGCTGCTGGAGATCTTGGGTAGCCATGTCTGGTGTCTGGATCATCAGGGGGCGGGCCTTGTGCTTGGGTTCATGAGGATCAGCCTGTTGCCTGTGTCTGCTGGGGCAGGCCTTGAGCCTGGATTTACTAGGGTGGGCCTGGTGTCTGAGCCTGCAGTAATGGGATTGGGGCTTGGATTTGCATAGTTGGACCTGGATCTTTCATCCCTAGGGGCTAACCAAACACTGGGGAGCACTGGGATGGGCCTAGCATTTGGTTCCATGTGGGCCAGTTCATTGCTGAGATGAGATTGGAGCCTGATTTCTCAAGAGTCAGCCTAGAGGGGCGCCTGTTTGGCTCAGTCAGTTAAGTGTCCCACTTTAGCTCAGGTCTTGATCTTATGGTTTGTGTTGTGGGTTTGAGCCCCACATTGGTCTCTGTGTTGACAGCTTGGAGCCTGGAGCTTGCTTTGGATTCTCTGTCTCCCTCTCTCTCTGCCTGCGCCCCCCACCTCTTTCTCTCTCTCTCAAAAATAAATAAACATTGAAAAAATTAAAAAAAAAAAAAGGAAAAGAGGCAGCCTAGAGATTGGAGCCACAGGGGCTGTTTGATGCTAAGGCAAACCTGGAGCCATGGGGGTCAGGCTATAACCTGAGACCATGGATTCAGCCTGGATGTTGAGTCTACATGTGGTGGTCTAGTGCTGGGATGGGTTGGGAGCCTAAGTCTGTGGGTGCTGGTTTTAAGACTGGGGTCATGGAGTCATTGAGGTGGCCTGGAGTATGGGTCCATGGGAACCAGTCTAGATTCTAGGTCTATGAGTGCTGGTCTGATGTTGAATATGGGCTGGGTGCCTAAAACTGTGGGAGCCATTCTGATGCTGAGGTGGATTAAAAGCTTGGGTCTGTAGTAGTTGCTCTTGTGCTAGGCTCAACAGCAGGCCTGGGTTGCTGGGTGGCTACTTAGAGACTGGGCTTGTATGGAGTAGTTGGAAGCCTGGAGTCACAGGAGCTACCTGGGGCTGTGGGAGCTGGCTAGCACTGGAATATGTTGGAAGCCTGGGCTTACAGGAGCCCATTGGGAGCCTGGTGTCATGGGACTTGCCAGGGCTACATGAGTCAGCCAGTGCTGCAGTCAGCTGGGAGCTGGCTGGTGCCATGGTTGGCTGGGAATTTGGTTTACAGGAGTCCACTGGGAGACTTGTGCCATAGTTGCTACCTGGGGCCACAGGAATTGCACAGTGCTAGCCATAGCACTGGGGTGGGTGGGAGCTTGGGTTCACTGGAGTGTGCTGAAAGATTGGTGTCACAAGAGCTGCCTGGTACAGGGGTGCACTGGAAGACTGGGTTTTTAGGAGCCTTCTGGGAGCCTGATGCTGTCGGAGCTACTTGGGCCACTGGAGCCAGCAGGTGCTGGAGTGAGCTAGGGGCCTGGGTTTGTAGGAGCCTGCTGGGAGCCTGAGGACATGGAAGTTGCCAGGGGCCATGGGAGCCACCTTTGGCTATATGAGGTAGCCTGGTGTTGGGTCCACAGTGAAGCTGGATGCTCACTTCACTGTCATCTCACAGGGAGGTTGTCTTTTTCCATGCTGGGCTTCCTCGGCTTGAGGGAATGGTGATAGGTGTAGTGTGAATGTGTCTTTCCTACATTCTCAACAAGTCTTTTCCTATTTTTGTGCTTTGCTCAGGTGCTATAATCCCTCACGTGGAATCCTTAGCTCTTGTGAAGATGTTTTCATTCATAAATAGTTGTTCAGACTGATGTTTTTGGGAGGGGGTGGGCATAAGAAATTCCTGTGTGGCCATTTTGCCAGCATCACTCCTTGCTCCAGCTAGGTTTTAATTAGAGCAAAAAGGTAGTGATAATATTCAAGAGGAGATGGAACATATGAGGATTCTATCATCTCCAGAGGACATAGTGTAATGGGTTCTGAACCTGGATTGGAGATAAGAAGATAGGATGAGATTAAGGGGTACATAGATCAGAGATATCTAGTGATGAAGGACAGTGTAGGAACTTTGTATTTTATGTGGCAATGAAGAGCTTGATGGAATTTCTTGATGGTCTCCAACGTTGTGAGGGTATGAATGTTGTACAGAGGGAACATATAGAATTTTAGGGTGGTCTGACATCTGCAGATGATGGTGTGGAAGTTGGGAGAGGGCAGGATGACTTGGAGAATAAGGTCTGGGCTCCCTGTACACTACAAATTATATACATATCCTACTGGACTAATTAATATCGAAGGCATACAGTACAACATATGTAAAGAAGAATGGGATAAAGATGAAAAAGCAACATTATTAAAAGGTTTGCTAATCACAATAGCTTTGTACTATCATTACAGACAATCTCAAGGTACTCTATGAACTCAAGGTGATATTTAAAAATGGTGGATGAAAAGCCATGTTTTAGTAATATTAAAAAGTTTTTTTCCCTGGCTTTTTATCAGGTCTGATGGTGAAGAACTCGCCATAAGAGCAGAGATGCAGCTCTATCATTTCTTGGTGTCTAAATTATTAGTATAGTGTTTCTTTGCAGTAATAATTTTTCATTTTTCTATTTTATCAGGTTAGTTTCAAATTTTTTTAATGTTTATTTTTGAGAGAGAGAGAGAGACAGAGCACAAGTGGGGAGGGGAAGAGACAGAAAGAGAGACACAGAATCTGAAACAGGTTTCAGGCTCTGAGCTGTCAGCACTCAAACTTGGGACTCAAACTTGGGACTCAAACTTGGGAACGGTGAGATCATGACCTGAACCAAAGTCGGACACTCAACCCACTAAGCCACCCAGGCCCCCCTTTATTAGGTCAGTTTAGAGAAAATTAGGTAATATAATCAGCAAATTCACTTCCTGTGGCTACACATACTGTGATACTTTGCAATGTGCTAAAAGCCAGGCGATGAGTGAGGGCCTCACTGATGTGAGAAACAGAGGCAGAAGGAAATGTATTTAGTTTTCAGAGCTTCTCCCATGTTTGCAGCTTCTTAAAAATAATCAGCCTAAAATAATCCTTATGCCATAGAGACATATTTTGGGGTGGCAAATTCTGCTCCCCTACAGTTGAATGAATCTGTTTATTGCTGAAGGGGCCCTTTGGCTTCCCACCACTTTGAAAAGCTTTAGCTACAGCAATGAGATTTTTCTTTTTTAGTATCCCCTTTCTTTGTAGCTTTGTTTATTCTCCTTTTTTAGAAAACAAAAAAATGTAAATGAATAATTCAAGCTCCAAACATACAAATTTGTAATTCAACCTAGATATTTGCAACATTTATCCTTGCAAGTTTGAAGGTACTTATCACTTTAGTTGCTAGGTGCTCAGAAAAAAGATGATAAAAAATAATAAACTCAGCAATAAATTTTCCTTAATCTAAATTCTGCAGCAACCATGGAGGATTATTATAGAGAATGTGAAATGGTATGCGGGCAGTTAGTTCATTCATCTCCCAAGCTCATTAGCCAATCCAGTTGGGTAGATCCATGTCCTTTTTCTTCTTTGGTTTATACTGTGCATTCATTAGCTCTTAAGGAGATATACAGTACTCAGAAAGTAATGGTGAAATTTGCTTTAGAAAGTCCAGCCTCCCATTGATTATTATTATAACAGCGTTGGAGGGTAGTCAGGATTGGGGCCAAGAATGGGGGTAAGGTAGGCTATTGTCAAAAGATTTTACTAGAAATGCCAAGAGCTGCATAATTTATGCTTCAAAGCTAAATTTAGGTTTCTTCATTAAAGGCTCATTACAGTAGCCTCATTGTTGGACAGCTGACTGAGACCCATTTTTCCAATAAAAATGCCTTTCCAGGGGCACTTGGGTGGCTCAGTTGGTTGAGTGACTGACTTTGGCTCAGGTCATGACCTCGCGATTTGTGAGTGCAAGCCCCACATCAGGCTTGTTGCTGTCAGCCTGTCAGTGCAGAGCCCACTTCAGATCCTCTGTCCTACTCTCTCTGCCCTTCTCCCGCTTGTGCTCTCTCAAAAATAAAATAAACATTTAAAAAAATGTCTTTCCCTATACTGTAATTTTTGACAATGGCACTTTTGGTAAATTCCTATAGAAATAATTTATTGTATTCATTTATTCTCACATTAGTTTATTTAACACATATTTATTGAGTTCCATGTACTGTACTTGATGCTGGAAATATTTTTAAAAAATCATGATACCTGACCTTAATCACTATAAAGTTTATCCCATTATCTAAGTCATTTTGTATTTGGCATATGTTAATTTTAGTCATTTAATGTATATATCCTATTTTCTGTGCTCCTTAGGACAATTCTCAGTTATTGATGATAAAGATAATTTGCCTGTCAAGTGAGGCATTATAGGTGAATACCAAATTTAGCTATTGAATTATTAGCACTCATTCAGAACATGCACATTGCATAATAGGATGAGTTCAATGGTACTTTTTAAATATATTAATAAATAAGTTAAAGTTTAGGGAGTTCTCTCAGATACTGTAATCCTGTGGTTGTCACCCTAGCTGCACAGTAGAATACCTAGGGGAACTTCTTTTGTATTGGTTCAGGCCCTACCCTAGACCAGTGAAATCAGAGTCTCAGGGTGAAGCAGGCTTCAGAATCACTCCTGTAGAGCATCTAATCCCAAGAATAGTCATGCTGATGTATTTCACATGGGGACACGGACACTCAGACACGTAAGTTGTTTAAAGTCGTAGAGTTAATAAGTGAAGGAGCTAGGATCTGAACCCAGATCTTCTGGCTGTAAAACCTTTCTTATTTTTTTTTTAATGTTTATTTAATTTTGAGAGAGACAGAGAGACAGAGCACAAGCTGGGGAAGGGCAGAGAGGGGGAAACAGAATCGGAAGCAGGCTTCAGGCTCTCAGCTGTCAGCACAGAACCCGATGCAGGGCTCGAACCCACGAACTGTGAGATCACGATTTAAGCTGAAGTTGGACACTCAACTGACTGAGCCACTTACGCACCCCTCCTTTCTTATTTCTAAAATATGGTGTTGCCCCTTAAATACGTGTACTTGTAATTTTTTCCCACTATTTTGTTTTAAACAGTTTTTGATGATTTCTTTCCTTCCTGTTGACTCTCTTATGTATGATGGTGTTTTGGAGTGGTAGGGATCTGGAGCTGATGGCCAAGAAAGAATTCTTGAGATATCTTTGGTGCAAAAAGGTGATTTTATTAAAGCATGGGGTCAGGACCTATGGGCAGAAAGAGCTATACTGTGGTTGTGAAGAGTGACTGATTATATATTATGGAGTTGGAGGAGGTAAAGGCAAAAGGGAGGCCTCCAGAAGGACTTTGATTTACTAAAGAGGATTCATAAACTACCTGAGGCCTTGCTATTGTCAAGCTAAGGTTGTTTTCCCTCCAGTAAGGCATTAACCTTAAGACAGGAGTTCCTGGAGAAATATTATACTCTGCCTCTCTCAAGTATCTGTCAGTGGGTTGCAGGTTATAAGGAAATTTAATTTGACCTACCGTTTCTTTCTTGCCTTTGTTCCCCACATCACTATGGTGGGGCGGGTGAGGTTGGGACCCCAGGAAGCTGAGTCTATAGGTTTCTGGACATTAAGCTGTTCATAAGATGACCTTTTTTCTTATAATTTACTAAGATATTTGTAAACTGATGGAGACTCATGTCCTGCATGACTGTGATCTCTATCAGTTAACCATTTGTTTTCCCCTTTCCTTTGTTCTTGGGCAGCCAGGAGTGCCTGAGGAATGTCACACATATCCCATCTTCAGGGGTGGATGTTTGTGAATTGTGTGAGCTTGCCTTATGCTTCCTCATCAGTATATACCTGGAATTAATATTTGTGATGGATATCATGGAAAGAAGGTCCTTTGTATAATCTCTATTAGGGCTGGAAGTTTTGGGAAAGGACTTGAAGACATAGGAGATAGTAGGGACAATAGTCAATCTTACTAGAAATGGCAAATTGGAGTTATGTGTTGTCTGTGACTACAGCTAATACACAGAAGAAATGGGACTCTCATGACTTCCTATCTGATTTTAAATAGGATAGCTAGCTTGCCAGGACTTGGCATGAGCTATGAGGAGACTGTTCATTTTTCTTCTCCTCCCCCTTCTTCTTCTCCTTCCGTCTTCCTTCTTCCTTCTTCCTTCCTTCTTCCTTCCTTCCTTCCTTTCTTCTTCTTCTTCTTCTTCTTCTTCTTCTTCTTCTTCTTCTCCTCCTCCTCCTCCTCCTCCTCCTCCTCCTCCTCCTCCTCCTCTTCCTCCTCCTTCTTTTCTTTTTGAATACAGGGATTTTAGGTTTCAGTGAAGAGGGATATACTGCTCAGAACTTTTCTACCTGCTGGAAAAGGGAGACTTTAGAATATTATTTCTGTTTTCTGTGGCAGTTTCATCACCTGGAAAGTTTTCCAAGTCAAGGAGATAAATACAGCAGTATAGGTATCCCATGCTCAGTGTTCTCAAAACTGTAATGCAGGGTGGTGGCAGATATCAGGGAATGGCTTCTTTAAACCAACTTTCTATTTGTCCCTGTTAGCATTGTACTCATCTCTGAAGACAGGGTTTTAGGGTGGGTCCTAGGATCTGGTTGATACCCTTTTTGTTAAATACTTAGGCTATCACTTGTTTATCTAGTCATCCTTGTACCCTGAACATGCTTCTTTCATTACACTTAAATTATTGTATGTAAATGTAGTTGTTTATATGTCTCTCTCCCATGCTAGTCTGTGTATTCTTTAAAAGCAAATATTCCCAGTAATACCCGGTGCCTAGCACAGTACTTGACATATAGTAAATATTTAATACATGTTTGGTGAATTAAATTGCATTTGTTTTTTGATAAGCCTGTTTAGAAAATGGAATTTTGAGCCTGGATTCTGGTTGATATTAAATTATTCTCTCTAGCAGAGTGTGTCAGAGTGTTTCAGAGTGTATTAAAATCCCAGCAGTTATCTTCCCAGGCCACCTCTTTTCCTCTTGTTGGGAAACAGTATTTATCATAGTAAATAGCTCATTTGGGGTTGTTCATCCAGGCTTTAGTACCAAATTTAACATAACAGGAAGTTAAAATTCCCTTTTGGCCAAAAAAGTGCGAAGTTTGACAGCTTCTGTCAGAAAGGTAACTTTACTTTAATTTACTTTACTTTATTTGTGAAAGGTGTAAGAATCTATAAACATTTTATAGCTATTCAGAGGTGGTAAACAACATTCTGGCCAACCACTTATGCTTTTAATAAGCACCTTTTTATACCTTGTATATAATTTTTGAAAACTTATAGCCTAGTTTGTGATTTAAGTACTGTTATGTTATCTTGTTTGTAGATGGTACTCTGTGAAATGATATTTCATTGTTTTATAACATTTAGATAATAAAACTTTTGCTTTAATGCTTAGTGGTAGGAGAAGTGTTTCTTTTTTATTTTAAAATTTATTTTAATTTGCATATATAAAAATGCACTGTTTTTTAGTGTATAGTTCTATGAATTTTGGCAAATGCATAGAGTCATATAGCCATCACCACAATTAAGATGATGGGGTTTTGGAGTAGTGGGGTCCAGAGCCAACGGCCAAGAGGGAACTCTTGAGATGTCTTTGGTGCAAAAAGGTGATTTTTATTAAAGCGTGGGGACAGGACCCATGAGCTGAAAGAACTGCCCAGGGACCTTGAGGAGGGACTGATTAAATACTTGGGAGTTGGGGGAGGTAAAGTCAAGAGGCAGTTTCTAAAGGGATTTTCATATGCCGGAGGCCTAGGTATTGTCAAGCTAATATTGTTTTTCCTTCTAGCAAACATTAACATTAAGAAATATTATACTCTGCCTATCTCAGGTATTTGTCAATGGATTGCAGGTTATAAGGAAATTTAATTTTATCTACCATTTTCTTCTTGACTGTGTTCTTCACATCACTATGGAGGGGAGGGTGATGTTGGGGCTCCAGGAAGCTGAGTCTGTAGGTTTCTGGAGATTAGGCTGTTGATAAGATTGCCTTTTTCTTATAATTTACTAAGATATTTGTAAACTGTTGGAGACTCGTGTCCTGCATGACTGTGATCTCTATCAGTTAACCATTTGTTTTCCCCTTTCCTTTGTTCTTGGGCAGTCAGGAGTGCCTGAGGAATGTCACACATATCCCTCCTGTTATCCCTTTAAAGTCAAATCCTCCTTCACTCTTAATGCCTGACAATCATTTTCCAGAATGTCATATAATGAATAGAATCATATACACTATTTAGCCTTTCACCTTTTCCAGAATGCCATATCAAAAATGGAATCATACACTGTTTAGCCTTTTGAGTCTGGCTTCTTTCAGTTAGCATAAAGCATTTTTGATTCCTCCATTTGTTGCAAGAATCAATCAATAATTTGTACCTCTTTATTGCTGAGTAGTATTTTGTAGTATGAATGTACCACCAATGGTTTATCCATTCTTCATCTGAAGGACTTGTAGTTTGTTTATAGCTTTTGGTGAGTATGGATGAAGCTGATATAAATCTTTCATATAGGTACAGGTTTTTGTTTTCATTTTTGTTTTTTATGAACAGAGGTTTTCATTTCACATAGGTAAACACCCAGGAGTAAGATTGCTGGATTGTATGCTAAGTGTATGTTTAAGTTTATGAGAAACTGGCAAGCCATTTTCCATAGTGGCTGTACCATTCTACATTCTCACCAGCATCCTATGAGAATTCCAGTTCTTCTGCGTCATCACCAGCAGCATGTATTGTTTTATTTACAATAGGTCATTCTAATAGTTGTATAGGAGAGTAAAGAGGTTTCTCAGTCATCTTGGGTAACTTTCTTTGTTGTTGTGGTGGGGTTTTAATTACACAAATGGATGTTTTTTCTTATTTCCCTTTTATTTATCATTAACACAGAGACCTTTGTGTGTTTAATCTTCAAACTTAAGTTTAATTCTGGTATTCTAGGCAACTGCTTTAGTCTCTTTATGAAGTAAAACTCATAGTGCTATGAGAAAACATATGTACTGCTATAGATCAGGGCTGAATTTTTATAACTTCATACTAAATGAAAGCAGCATGGCCCATTCTCTCTTTTTTTTTTCAATATATGAAGTTTATTGTCAAATTGGTTTCCAAACAACACCCAGTGCTCTTCCCAAAAGGTGCCCTCCTCAATACCCTTCACCCACCCTCCCCTCCCTCCCACCCCCCATCAACCCTCAGTTTGTTCTCACTTTTTAAGAGTCTCTTATGCTTTGGCTCTCTCTCCCACTCTAACCTCTTTTTTTTCCTTCCCCTTCCCCATGGGTTTCTGTTAAGTTTCTCAGGATCCACATAAGAGTGAAACCATATGGTATCTGTCTTTCTCTGTATGGCTTATTTCACTTAGCATCACACTCTCCAGTTCCATCCATGTTGCTACAAAGGGCCATATTTCATTCTTTCTCATTGCCACGTAGTACTCCATTGTGTATCTAAACCACAATTTCTTTATCCATTCATCAGTTGATGGACATTTAGGCTCTTTCCATAATTTGGCTATTGTTGAGAGTGCTGCTATAAACATTGGGGTACAAGTGCCCCTATGCATCAGTACTCCTGTATCCCTTGGGTAAATTCCTAGCAGTGCTATTGCTGGGTCATAGGGTAGGTCTATTTTTAATTTTTTGAGGAACCTCCACACTGTTTTCCAGAGTGGCTGCACCAATTTGCATTCCCACCAACAGTGCAAGAGGGTTCCCGTTTCTCCACATTCTCTCCAGCATCTATAGTCTCCTGATTTGTTCATTTTAGCCACTCTGACTGGCATGAGGTGGTATCTGAGTGTGGTTTTGATTTGTATTTCCCTGATGAGGAGTGACATTGAGCATCTTTTCATGTGCCTGTTGGCCATCCATATGTCTTCTTTAGAGAAGTGTCTATTCATGTTTTCTGCCCATTTCTTCACTGGGTTATTTGTTTTTCGGGTGTGGAGTTTGATGAGCTCTTTATAGATTTTGGATACTAGCCCTTTGATATGTCATTTACAAATATCTTTTCCCATTCTGTTGGTTGCCTTTTAGTTTTGTTGGTTGTTTCCTTTGCTGTGCAGAAGCTTTTTATCTTCATGAGGTCCCAGTAATTCATTTTTGCTTTTAATTCCCTTGTCTTTGGAGATGTGTCAAGTAAGAAATTGCTATGGCTGAGGTCAGAGGTCTTTCCCTGCTTTCTCCTCTAAGGTGTTGATGGTTTCCTGTCTCACATTCAGGTCCTTTATCCATTTTGAGTTTATTTTCGTGAATGGTGTGAGAAAGTGGTCTAGTTTCATTCTTCTGCATGTTGCTATCCAGTTCTCCCAGCACCATTTGTTAAAGAGATTGTCTTTTTTCCATTGGATGTTCTTTCCTGCTTTGTCAAAGATGAGTTGGCCATACGTTTGTGGGTCTAGTTCTGGGGTTTCTATTCTATTCCATTGGTCTATGTGTCTGTTTTTGTGCCAATACCATGCTGTCTTGATGATGACAGCTTTGTAGTAGAGGCTAAAGTCTGGGATTGTGATGCCTCCTGGTTTGGTCTTCTTCAAAATTACTTTGGCTATTTGGGGCCTTTTGTGGTTCCGTATGAATTTTAGGATTGCTTGTTCTAGTTTCGAGAAGAATGCTGGTACAATTTTGATTGGGATTGCATTGAATGTGTAGATAGCTCTGGGTAGTATTGACATTTTGACAATATTTATTCTTCTAATCCATGAGCATGGAATGTCTTTCCATTTCTTTAAATCTTCTTCAATTTCCCTCATAAGCTTTCTATAGTTTTCAGCATATAGATCTTTTACATCTTTGGTTAGATTGATTCCTAGGTATTTTATGCTTCTTGGTGCAATTGTGAATGAGATCAGTTTCTTTATTTGTCTTTCTGTTGCTTCCTTATTATTGTATAAGAATGCAACTGATTTCTGTACATTGATTTTGTATCCTGCAACTTTGCTAAATTCATGTATCAGTTCTAGCAGACTTCTGGTGGAGTCTCTCGGATTTTCCTTGTATAATATCATGTCATCTGCAAAAAGTGAAAGCTTAACTTCATCTTGGCCATTTTGATGCCTTTGATTTCTTTTTGTTGTCTGATTGCTGATGCTAGAACTTCCAACACTATGTTAAACAACAGCGGTGAGAGTGGACATCCCTGTCATGTTCCAGATCTCAGGGAAAAAGCTCTCAGTTTTTCCCCATTGAGGATGATGTTAGCTATGGGCTTTTCATAAATGGCTTTTATGATGTTGAAGTATGTTCCTTCTATCCCGACTTTCTCGAGGGTTTTTATTAAGAAACATTGCTGAATTTTTTCACAGGACTTTTCTGCATCGATTGACAGGATCATATGGTTCTCATCTTTTCTTTTATTAATGTGATGTATCACGTTGATTGATTTGCAAATGTTGAACCAGCCCTGCATCCCAGGAATGAATCCCACTTGATCATGGTGAATAATTCTTTTTATATGCTGTTGAATTCGATTTGCTAGTATCTTATTGAGAATGTTTGCATCCATATTCATCAGGGATATTGGCCTGTAGCTCTCTTTTTTTACTGGGTTTCTGTCTGGTTTAGGAATCAAAGTAATGCAGGCTTCATAGAATGAGTCTGAAGTTTTCCTTCCCTTTCTATTTTTTGGAACAGCTTGAGAAGGATAGGTATTATCTCTGCTTTAAACGTCTGGTAGAATTCCCCTGGGAAGCCATCTGGTCCTGGACTCTTATTTGTTGGGAGATTTTTGATGACTGATTCAATTTCTTCGCTGGTTATGGGTCTGTTCAAGCTTTCTATTTCCTTCTGATTGAGTTTTGGAAGCGTGTGGGTGTTTAGGAATTTGTCCATTTCTTCCAGGTTGTCCAGTTTGTTGGCATATAATTTTTCATAGTATTCCCTGATAATTGCTTGTATCCCTGAGGGGTTGGTTATAATAATTCCATTTTCATTCATGATTTTATCTATTTGGGTCATCTCCCTTTTCTTTTTGAGAAGCCTGGCTAGAGGTTTATCAATTTTGTTTATTTTTTCAAAAAACCAACTCTTGGTTTCGTTGATCTGCTCTACAGTTTTTTTAATTCTATATTGTTTATTTCTGCTCTGCTCTTTATTATTTCTCTTCTTCTGCTGGGTTTGGGGTGTCTTTGCTGTTCAGCTTCTATTTCCTTTAGGTGTGCTGTTAGATTTTGTATTTGGGATTTTTCCTGTTTCTTGAGATAGGCCTGGATTGCAATGTGTTTTCCTCTCAGGACTGCCTTCGCTGCATCCCAAAGCGTTTGGATTGTTGTGTTTTCATTTTCATTTGTTTCCATATATTTTTAAATTTCTTCTCTAATTGCCTGGTTGACCCATTCATTCTTTAGTAGGGTGTTCTTTATCTTCCATGCTTTTGGAGGTTTTCCAGACTTTTTCCTGTGGTTGATTTCAAGCTTCATAGCATTGTGGTCTGAAAGTATGCATGGTATGATTTCAATTCTTGTATACTTATGAAGGGCTGTTTTGTGACTCAGTATGTGATCTATCTTGGAGAATGTTCCATGTGCACTCGAGAAGAAAGTATATTCTGTTGCTTTGGGATGCAGAGTTCTAAATATATCTGTCAAGTCCATCTGATCCACTATATCATTCAAGGCCCTTGTTTCTTTATTGACCGTGTGTCTAGATGATCTATCCATTTCTGTAAGTGGAGTGTTAAAGTCCCCTGCAATTACCACATTCTTATCAATAAGGTTGCTTATGTTTGTGAGTAATTGTTTTATATATTTGGGGCTCCTATATTCGGCGCATAGACATTTATAATTGTTAGCTCTTCCTGATGGATTGACCCTGTGATTATTATATAATGCCCTTCTTCATCTCTTGTTACAGCCTTTAATTTAAAGTCTAGTTTGTCTGATATAAGTATGGCTACTCCAGCTTTCTTTTGACTTCCAGTGGCATGATAAATAGTTCTCCATCCCCTCACTCTCAATCTGAAGGTGTCCTCAGGTCTAAAATGAGTCTCTTGTAGACAACAAATAGATGGGTCTTGTTTTTTTATCCATTTTGATACCCTATGTCTTTTGGTTAGTGCATTTAGTCCATCTACATTCAGTGTTATTATAGAAAGATATGGGTTTAGAGTCATTGTGATGTCCATAGGTTTCATGCTTGTAGCCATGTCTCTGGTACTTTGTCTCACAGGATCCCCCTTAGGATCTCTTGTAGGGCTGGTTTAGTGGTGACGAATTCCTTCAGTTTTTGTTTATTTGGGAAGACCTTTATCTCTCCTATTCTAAATGACAGACTTGCTGGATAAAGGATTCTCGGCTGCATATTTTTTCTGTTCATTACATTGAAGATCTCCTGCCATTCCTTTCTGGCCTGCCAAGTTTCAGTAGAGAGATCAGTCACGAATCTTATAGGTCTCCCTTTATATGTTAGAGCATGTTTATCTCTAGCTGCTTTCAGAATTTTCTCTTTATCCTTGTATTTTGCCAGTTTCACTATGATATGTCATGCAGAAGATCGATTCAAGTTACGTCTGAAGGGAGTTCTCTGTGCCTCTTGGATTTCAATGCCTTTTTCCTTCCCCGGATCCGGGAAGTTCTCAGCTATTATTTCTTCAAGTACCCCTTCAGCACCTTTCCCTCTCTCTTCCTCCTCTAGAATACCAATTATGCGTAGATTATTTTTCTTTAGTGCATCACTTAGTTCTCTAATTTTCCCCTCATACTACTGGATTTTTTTATCTCTCTTTTTCTCAGCTTCTTCTTTTCCATAATTTTATCTTCTAGTTCACCTATTCTCTCCTCTGCCTCTTCAATCCGAGCTGTAGTTGTCTCCATTTTATTTTGCAGCTCGTTGATAGCATTTTTTAGCTTCCTGGCTCTTCCTTAGTCCCTTGATCTCTGTAGCAAGAGATTCTCTGCTGTCCTTTATATTGTTTTCAAGCCCAGCGACTAATTTTATGACTATTATTCTAAATTCACTTTCTGTTATATTGTTTAAATCATTTTTGATCAGTTTGTTAGCTGTTGTTATTTCCTGGACGTTTTTCTGAGAGGAATTCTTCCCTGTCGTCATTTGGATAGTCCCTGGAGTGGTGTGGGACTGCGGGCCCCTTCCCCTGTGCTGTCTTGAATAACTTGTGTTGGTGGGCAGGGCTGCAGTCAGACCTGATGTCTGCCCCCAGCCCACTGCTGGGCCCACAGTCAGACTGGTGTGTGCCTTCTCTTCCCTTCTCCTAGGGGCGGGATTCACTGTGGGGTGGCGTGGCCCGTCTGAGCTACTTGCACACTGCCAGGCTTGTGGTGCTGGGGATCTGGCGTATTAGCTGGGGTGGATTGGCAAGGTGCACAGGGGTGGGAGGGGCAGGCTCGGCTTGCTTTTCCTTTGGAGATCCACCTTGGGAGGGGTCCTGCGGCACCGAGAGGGAGTCAGACCCCCCTGAGAGATGGATCTGCAGAAGCACATTGTTGGGTGTTTGCGTGGTGCAAGCAAGTTCCCTGACAGGAACTGGTTCCCTTTGGGATTTTGGCTGGGGGATGGGTGAGGGAGATGGCGCTGGCGAGCGCCTTTGTTCCCCACCAAGCTGAGCTCTGTCGTCCGGGGCCAACAACTCTCCCTCCCATTGTCCTCCAGCCCTCCCGTTCTTTGAGCAGAGCTGTTAGCTTATAACCTTCCAGATGTCAAGTCCCGCTTGCTGTCAGAACACAGTCCGTCAGGCCCCTCCGCTTTTGCAAGCCAGACTCGGGGGCTCTGCTTGGCCTGCGGGCCACCCCTCTGCCCTGGCTCCCTCCTGCCAGTCCATGTAGTGCGCACTGCCTCTTCGCCATTCCTACCCTCTTCCGTGGCCCTCTCATCTGTGCTTGGCTCCGGAGACTCCGTTCTGCTAGTCTTCTGGTGGTTTTCTGGGTTATTTCAGCAGATGTAGGTAGAATCTAAGTGACCAGCAGGACGCGGTGAGCCCAGTGTCCTCCTGCGCCACCATCTTCCCAGGATCCTCCAGCATGGCCCATTCTTAATGTACATACACATACACGCACACACATATATATACATATACATACATATATATATATATACATATACATACATATATATATATATATATAATTTCCTAATGTTTATTTATTTTTGAGAGCGAGAGAGAGAAAGACAGAGATGGAGACACTGAATCCAAGGCATGCTCCAATCTCTGAGCTATCAGCACAGAACCTGATGCAGGGCTGGAACTCAGGAACTTTGAGATCATGGCCTGATCTGAAGTCAGATGCTCAACTGACTGAGCCACCCAGGTGCCCCATTCTTCACTATATTTTTAAGTCAGCTTCTCACTCTTCTGGTCTCTCCTGCACATCATTCCCAGTGGTCCAGTCTTTCTACAGTATTGCTGTACTCATGCCATGATTTCTTCATAACCCTTCACTGATTACCTTGCAACCGTGGTATAATCTAGTGCTTAAGTGCAGGAATTCTGGCTTCAGCTGGACATGGTTTTACTCTCAGATCTGCCACATACCAGCTGAGTGGCTGTGAACACTCAATTTTTTTAAACCTCAGTTCCTCATTTTAAAAACAGCTAATGATAGGACCTGCATAAAGCATTTTGCACCAAGTGATCAGGGCTCAATCCCTGTCATAATTAGTAACTAACCACCATCTGTAGTAGGACTCATCATGTAGCAGGATTCTTGCACAGAGAGATGGGACACTGAGGCTTTTCTTTCCAGAAAGCAGCTTTATTTTTCATGCCAGCATGGGCTCAAGTGGGTTCATACCTGAAAAACTGAGCCCTGAGCACAGTGGGTTGTAGCCTTTTATGCAATTTCTACTTCTTTGTCTCCCATATATGGTGACATATAGTCTGATTGGACACAGTCCAAGTGAGAGTCATGTCAGAGCTACACATACGTGTATAGGAGGTGATGTTGCCTTCCTTTGGGTTATGTTGCCTTCCTTTGTTCTGAGGAGGCCTCCATCACATTCCTTAGGGAGGGGCTCTGTTACATTCCCCCCTTTGATCCTCGGACCCCCTATTTTGGGTCAGAGAGCATCATCTTGGTTTAGAGGTTTATATTCCCATAACATCATCACATGTGTGGCCATTTTCCTTTTGATCATTGCCTCAATGAGGCTGGAGACAGACTGTACAACCAGGGGAACTAGGCAAGGTAGGATTAAGCAAGCTCCCTAAATCAAGAGAATAATACCTATGATGGTTTTGAATCCTCCAAGAGTTGAAAACCATCCTCCTAATAACTCCCTGGGGTCCCAACCTTTCCAGATCTGGACTGGGACATGAGCAACTATTCTCATTCCATCTGTGATCTCTTCTATGACTTTTCCTTCATCATCTATCAGTAGGTAGCAGTTGCTTAAACTTGCCACAGACTCCTTCCTCAGAAGCAAGCAGTTAATCTAAGGCCGAGCAATTTTGATAGATAGCATTGAGCATTTTGGTTTGCTGCTTGGCTAGTAAGTTAAGAGTTCTGGCAGTTTCATTGGTTATAATTTCTACAACCACTTGCAGTCCAATTATATGGTTTAGCATGTAATGGGATTGTGGTAGCCCCAGGACACATCCTCTGCCCAGGTGGCAGGGCCATAATATTGGGTTATACGTTTGGAGGGCCATTCTTCATCTTTTCAATTGCCAGTTCATAGGGCACATAATTTCCTTTGAGTCTACCTGTCCCCATACACTTGGACTCCCAAATGTTCCCCTCTGGCAGGAAGAAAGATGGACAAATAGTTCCCAGCACATATGACCCTGACCAGCCTGAGGGAAATAGTGTATAGGCTGTCCTTCCACATATCCAGTCTAGTCCACCCAGGACCCGCCAGTTGATGGCTATGTTGACATTGTCTCAGGCCTCTCAGAGATGAGAGAAGTTAGACAAGGGGTGGGGATCTGGCTCAAGGGGCTCTGGGGACCCCCCAACATTGGGTTTCCAGGGAGGCTGAGTTATAAAATCTTTGGCCTAGGCATGTTAAGCTTCCAATAGAGAAGGTGAACTTCCTTTCCCGGCAGGCAAGGCAGTTTTTTTCAGCGATTGAGGTTTTGAGGAGCCAAACCCTGGTAATAGGACTGGGGTATTCTGTTCCACTCCAAGGTTCGTGGGGATCTAATTCTCTAGCATCCCATGGCCATTGATCCCCCACGTTGGTTCCCCCACATACGTAACAAGAAGAGATCTTTAGAATCTGGGCTATAGTCTCTCCTAGGGCTAGAAACAGATTTTTTGTTGTGACAGAGACAGGAGAAGGACCCTTTTCCACTTCTTCATAAAAAGAATGAAATACCTAGTGGGTCACGGCCTTATATGTGACAGTAACTCTCTTAAAATACAACACCATTCCTGGGTCTGTGCTTGCCCATAGATAACCATATCAATCTGGTGGTCTGTTTTTCATTTTGTGTCTCCTGGATCAAGGATGGTAAAATTAACAGGGTTACAGGTTCCTGACTGGCAATTTGTCTTAGCCACATCCTTTTGGAGGGGTGCTGTTTTGTCTTTAGTCTGCCACGTGGTGCATGTGACACAGCTCCAGTAAGGACAGAAGAATTCAGGTGCTTGTGGCCAGAAACCACATGTACCAGACCTCTCACACATGTATTTGTTATTGAGCCAGTACCCTTGTTCCCATGTCAGACCTCCACATGTCGCCTATGGCTGGACATACTTCAGAGAATATAGACACCGGCTGGGTTGGATTGGTAATTAGAGTTTTGTTAATTAGTCGGCCTACACCAGCGTTGCCTGTCTTGGGGTGACTCTGGACCTCTAGCCATTCCTCCATTGGGGAGTACTGTGGGTCGAAACAAGTTGTATTTGACTCTCCCGTTGGCAGATAGAATAGGTGGTCTTATTGTGTATGCAGGTCCCCAGGATTTTTCCCTGGCATGAGAAGTGGGTATGGTATATAGTAAGGTCCATGCAACTCCCTGACTTGACCTGGTCATGTGAACACATTGGTCACATGATGAGGAATCTAGGTCTATAGAAGGGGTCCAGATTAGAAACAACCAATAAAAATCCTGTCCACAAAAAGAAGGTGCGCGTTAACAGAAACCTCTTACCACACTCCTAGGTGGCCCGTGCAGCCTCTGCCAATCCTATTGCAAAAAGTAGAACAAGAATCACAATAACAGTGAGAAACAAGGAGTGACAGTGCATTACAGTAAGGAAACAGATATAGAAAATAAGGACAGTCTGTTTGTTTCACTGGACTGTCGATTCCTCAAGCTTCTGCTGTGCACAGATTAGTTAGCCTCAGGAGTGACTAAAGCTTCAGGAGTGACTAAAGCAGGGCTGCAGTCTCCCAGAGCCTCTGGAGTTGTAGATTGCTTCTTTCATATGGTCAGCTTGCATGGTGTTGTTAGATCAGGAATACACTCCCAGTTTTGAGATGCTGTCTTCACTCTGCTGTGGTGAATCCAGGGACCTACTTTGGCTACCTTTACTACAGTAGGGGTAGACAAAATGACAGTGAATGGGCCCCTCCAGAGGAGTTTTAGGTGTTGGGGATTCCATTTCTTCACCCATACAGCATCTTCCAGTTTAAAGGGGTGGGCATCTGTGGTCAGACTCACAGGTAATTGCCCAGTGGGGTAAGGTGGTTAGGGTAGAGCTAATGGCTCACATCTGTTGCCTTAGAGTTAGATTGCCTATCTCATTTAGATTCCCCCTTATACCCTTGATAATGGGGTAGGGGCGCCCATAAAGGATTTCAAAAGGGCAGGACCCCATCTGCTTCTTCAGCCCCCACCCCCCCCCCACTTAGAGCTGCAGTCTGCCTCCCTGAAGGTCCCTTATCTCTAGGACCCTAATGTTAACCCTTTCCCTATTCATTCCTCCCCCTGGAATAGGGGCCCTCACTGCTATTAGGGAACAGGGATGATGACCGTTCTGGCTTCTTCAAGCTGATAAGGGATGGTGTGGGGGTACAGCAGTTAGAGTCTGCCCAAGGGTCTGTCGGGTGGCCCATAGTGTGGTTCTACAGGAAGGCTGGCAGGCATGAGGCAGCATAAACATTGGCAGACACAAAGAGAAAAACACAAAGATTATACTGACCAACAAGATGGCATCTTAAGATAATGTCCCAGTTCCCAAACCAGTTAAACAATCCAGGAGAAACCCTGACTTTGTCCAATTATGCCCAAATGTCGTCTATCAGTTCTAAGACTCTGAGAATTATTGGCTATATTTAAACAACGCTTGTGAGGGAATCTCTCATAACCCAGGTGATGGAGGAACAGTAAGGAATTAATGGTGGCTCTATTCTCCAAGAGTCCAGCCCTAACGTTATTTAATTTTTTACTCAAAGCATCTAATGCTTGTGTTACTTAGAGTTTTGCTGAGTATAAGCAGACAGTTTGCTTTATTTTGAGGTGTAAAACTTTTCCAAGAACTGGGAGTCCTACCAGAAAAAGAGTCAAGGCATCTGTTTACCATTAGTGATTTTCAAAGTTTTAGGTAAGGTGAACCTCGGTATTATTTAGAAAACAGAGCTTTTATTACTTCTTGTGCATTTTCCTTTTTTTTTCTTAAGGGGAAGGCCTCTACCTAATTAGTAAAAGTATCAACCCATACCATACCGTCAGATGTTGGAATTCCTTTGACCTTGGCATACAAGTGAAACCTAATTGTCAGTCTTCTCTGGATAGCTTCCAGTTCCTTGGTTGCCTGGGAGAGTAAATTTGTGGTTGAGAGGATTGTTTTTGAGACATACTTCACAGGCTCATATCACTTGCTGAACTGTCCTTGACAAATTTTTCCCAGTAAACATCATTTGGGCCATTTGATAAGTTTTATCCCTCCCTAAATGAAACCTGATGCAGTGTTTAATGATCTTTTGGCTCTTTGAGCTAGGTAATAGTAATTGCCCCTGCTCTGTTTGCAACCATCCCGAGGGCTGGAGACAGTGTCCATGAGTCAGATCCCAGTTTATTTCCTTGGGAGAGTAGGTGGGATTGAGTCTCCTTTAATAATTGTTATAGTGGGAAAGCTGTTTTCCTGAACCCTGGTATCTTCAGCCTATAATATCCAGTAATTCACCAAAACTCACACAATTGTTTATCTGTTCTGGAGTTAGTAGCACTATAGTCTCTAATTCAGTTATAATGTCTCTTCCTAGTAAGGGTGTAAGGCTCTCTGGTATTATCAAGAAAGAATGAGAAAAAATTAGTTTTCCCCATATGCATCCCAGGGGCTGAGAGAAAAATTTAGTTGTAAGTTTTCCGGAGACGCCTCTAATCATTATGCTGCGTTTGGATAGTTGGCCAGGAGTGGAAAGGAGGACAGAAAAGGTGGCTCTGGTATCAAGAAGGAAATGAACCAGCTTTTTAGTTACCTGAGTTTTCCAGTTACCTGAGGCTCCTGGCTTCCAGTAGTCAGTGGGTTCCTGGGAGCCACCCAAAGAGCCCCAGCCCCCATCAGTCCCTTTCAGGGACACTGGTTATCTGAGGCCTTGCAGATAGAGGTCCCCGAGGGCATTCAGACTTCCTACACAAGGGACATGGCTTGCAGGGCTTTGACTTCTGTTGTCCCTCCTGAGGGCAGTCTTGTTTCCAGTGCCTTGACTGGCCACATAAGTGGCATTTGGTGCCAGGACCTTGGGAAGTCTGGTCTGACAGTGCGCGAGGCCACGACTAAGGCCTCAGATGTTTCTTAAGCCCTCTTTCCTTTTTTTTTTTTAAATTTTTATCTCAGTTGTAATATACCCAGTTGGCAGTTCGTAAGAGCTCCTCCAGGGTCCCTTCCAGGCCAACAGCCAATTTTTGCATTTCCTTTGAATATCTAGGGATGATTGAATGACAAATTTGTCCTTTAAAATTATTTCATCCTTAAGGATATGAGGGGAGATAGCCATATATTTAATGAGAGGCCTCCCTCAACCTCTTTAGGAAGGTCATCTGGCTCTCATTCTGTGTTTATAAAATAGTGACTAATTTAGCATTATTTAAGGGCTTAACTTAGACCTCCTTGATTTCTCTAAAGCACAAGCTTAGAAGTGGTGGCAATACCATTTCTTAATGGAATGGTCATAGTCCCAGTTAGGATCTCAGGATGGAATTACTCGGGCCCCAGTAGGAAACTGGAAGTTCCCTATAGGACCTCCAGCCCCATGATAATTAATGAGTTTTTGTTTACAGACTTTATGGATCAATATCATCCCAATTTTTCAGAATGCATCCTAAAGGAGTATTGGCCTTTGTTGGGGGAATTGCCCGTCGATAGGAAAAAGGAGGAAAATGTGCCCCTGATCTTATAGCTGGTCAGGAGAAGCCTCATCTCCTGACCCTGATAATTGGCTAGGAGAGGCCTCATTTCCTGGCTCTGTATTTTAGCTGGCTATTCAACTGGCAGCCAAAAGCTTTGTCAGTCTTGTGAGATGTTGGGAGCAGTCGCTCTTATCCAGGCCTGACCCTACCTCCGAGAGCTGACCTTGTCTTCCCTGATTTCTCCTATCCCTCCATTTTTCACCTGTAGGATTTTGGGGGTATTGACTGTGACCAAAGAAGACTTCCCTGGTTGTAGAAGGATGCACTAATTTTATTTTGGCCCAACAGTAATCCTCTTTACAAATACATTTTAAAGGCTGGTGAAAACCATTTTTTTTGTAAGGATAAAATTGGCCATAAAGGGCCAAAGTTGAGGTCTATTCCCTTGCCTTTTCCAGAAGTACCCACATAAATATGTCTCAGCCATGTGGATATCCATTTTAGAGTAGCTAGGTTGTTACAAACTGACATACACTGGGCTAAGTGTAGCAAAATGGCTCCTATGTAAAAGCCCTTTATATATCATAGTCATTTACCCCTTATATGACACAGGCATCCATTTCTTTGCTAAACAGAAAACATATATGTGGAGCATTTGGAGACTGGCAGCGAGGACATCATCACCATCTCCCCAGCCTTTGGATCAAAGGAAGGGCAATTTCAGCTAAGGCTTAAGTAAAACAACTCAAAAGGGTATGCTGTCCTGTTGTCCTGGCCTTTTGGTTAAAATCATTTTTTTCCATTTTTTTTTGGCAGACAAAAGAGGGGGAAAAAAAAAAACCTTTGTTTACACCCCGCCTTTTTTTTAAAAAATCAAAAGCATACCTACAATCCAAGAAAACCTTGCCTTTTTAACAGAGAGTAAAGACGAATTTTAATCTTATACCAGTGTACTTTTAGAATCCATTTATTTTAACCTTAGTCCTGACCACATATAAAATTTCTTTCCAAAGATTTCCCTTCACAAACTTTCTACAACTTGACTTTGCTTTCAGATTTTGACTAAGCCCCTTTTCTGCAAACAACCAGTCTCACTTAGGACAAAACTACTTTCTTTTACCTTCAACAAAAATGAATCCCCATTCCTTAGATCTTTCTTACATATCTCTTACTTTTCTACATACAGAGTTACTTTCCTTATTTTTATCAGTCATGATTACATTTAGCAGAATTTTAACTCTTAGAAACTTTAGTCTTCATTGAAGACTAAGTAGTAACCAATTGTGAACTATCTGTTACATCAGAAATTTTTTTAGATGGCAAACTTTTTTTTTTCTTTTTTCTTTTTCTTGGCATAAGAAGCCAAAAGCATAAACCTATGTTTACTAAGCAGTGCTTTAGCATTCCATTTGATTTGGAAGAAGCCTAAATGTTCAATGAATTTAATTTAGTTGATTATATAAACAAACCTTTAAAGTTTTAGGTTACTAAAAGACCCTGAAAGTTATCTTAACAATTACCCATGAAAATTTTGAGACAGACAAAATTAACCATCATTTTAAGCCATGCTTTTTGTTGACAAACTGCAACAGAGGTATCTTAATTATGTTCTACGCATGTTTACTTCAAAGTCCACCATTGTTAATTTTACCTAGGGTACCAGTGAGGAAGTCTGAAGTGGGTGGTGTAAGTTTGAGGGGGTGTTATTCACTCTTTGACAGCAAGGGGAGGAGGATCCCATGGTGCTGGAGGTACCCAGATTGTATAGGAGTCAGTTATGGAAGCAGAACCCAACGTGTGCAGAAGCAGGATGGGGAGGGAAGGCAGAAGAGGTGAGGTGCTGCCAAGAGGCCTGGAGGCAGATAAAAGGTCAAAGGGCAGAGAAAGAGGTCTCCTGGTCCTAAAGTGTGTCAGCTCTGACAGATGAGCAGAAGCAGAGTTTTTCCAAGTGGAATTAAGCAGTCCTTGTCAGGCTGCAGAAGACAGGGAATTTTCCGGAAACAAAAGGAGTTTAGGCAGCTGCTTGGGAATATTCCTCAAAGTCTCCATGCTGAGGTAGACTAACTAGGGACAATTGGCTCTAATCATCATAGTCATTGACCCAGGAAATGAATGAGGGAGAAGTCCCCACGTATAGTTAGAGTAACTGGAGTGTATTAGGAGAAACAGTGAGAGAGAGTGTTAGAGTCTCCTTTGTTAGGGATGGCATGTGGGTTTGTTTTTTGTTTTTTTCCAGAAACCTGGGTTAGGTTTTGGGACACTTCTATATATTGATCAGAGTTGTCTGAACATTTGCCTAGGTCCTTTTTATTTGCTTAGACTCTTACAAGGAAAATGGAACCTTTATGGGGCCAAATCCACCATGAGGCTTTTCAATCAATAGATACATTGAACATACCTTGATTTTCAGGAAAGAATTTTTTTTTATCCCTGGCAATCCTGGATAAGGAGGTCATGAGGGTCTAACAAGTGGCTTTTCCTGAGGAAAAGCCTCAGGGGGTAAGTCTGCAAGTACTTGCCTTTCTTGGCCCCTTTAAGGCAAAGAAGACCTGCACATCAGGAACTTCTGACCATTTACCCTCTCTTCTACAATATAGATCTAACTGTAAGATAATACTGTATTGAATACTTCCCTCAGAAATCTAGGACTCTCCATCCTCCAGGAGATATTTCAGGTGCCTCTTAGCATTGGCGGGTTCATTATCAAGCCCTGATGTGGATCAGACTCCTGAGGAAGTCAGATGCTGCCTTAAGCCATGTGAGGTCACCACAGAACTGTGGATCAGGATTCAACACTTGCTTCAGCCCATTGGTCAAGTTGGAACCTTTCTGCTGTTGGTCTCATTTGCACACAGTCACACATCGACTCTAACCCCGCCCAGCACCCAGTGGTGGGAAATTGCGGTTTCGTTCCTTATGGAACTACTTGGGCAACTCTGGGAGGCAACCTCTGTCTCTTAGGGGCAGGTCTACCAAAATGAACCTGGGTTCTTACCAGTCTGACAGGCAGCGCTCCCTGAACTGGTTCCTGAGTCTCACTAGGTTGCACTGTGCTCTGGGGTCCTCAACCCCAGCAGGCCAGGAGGGGCTAGGCTCCTACAGACCAAGTGGTCCGCTGGCGAGATCACTTCTCCTGGTATTCCAAGGTTCACATCCTGGTGACAAAGCAGGTGGAAATGCACCGTCTCCAAATCCCTGATCTGAGCCCCCAAGAAATGTAGCAGGATTCTTGCACAGAGAGATGGGACACTGAGGCTTTTCCGTCCAGGAAGCAACTTTATTTGTTGTGCTGGCATGGGCTCAGTGGGTTCATACCCAAAATACTGAGCCCCAAGCACAGTGGGATGTAGCCCTTTCTGCAATTTCTACTTCTTTATCTCCCATCTATGGTGACATGTAGTCTGATTGGACACAGTTCAAGTTAGAGTCATGTCAGAGCCATGCACACATGTTTAGGAGTTGATTGGGTCACATTGCCTTCCTTTGTTCTGAGGAGGCCTCCACCACATTCCTTACGGAGGGGCTCTACCACAATCAGACAGGCCAAGTCTGCCATAGTCATCACTACAAATCTTCTAACATAAGTAAGGCAATTTCCTGAGTGCCTTGACACCTTCGCCTAATTCTTACTTGGAGGGTTTTCTGTTTAAGGTATGATTAAATCATGTGCTCAGCTCTAGGCTGAGGCTGGAGGGGAGAGTTAGCAAAAGCTTCCAGGAGATAGTTTGGGACAGCCATTATGGCATGCTGCTTGTCTTTTATATTTTGCGTTCCTGGCCAGGAGAAAAGGGCACAGACAGTACTGAAGGAGCTATTTTCATGAGTTGGTGCTTAACTGGAACAAGTTGCCACAGAGTGGGAAAAGAAGGCTCCATGGCACTCTCATTTGTCTGTGTGATTTGACTGTGGAGGACTCCAGAGAGTGCCACTGTGACCCCCTCAGGGAGAGACAACTCTTGGAATGCCACCCTGAGGGCACCAGCAGCAGGGACAGTGATGTGGCTTTCTTCTATCCTAGAGAAGGGTTCCCAAATGGAAGTCAGGAGTGAATGATACTGACACTCTATGAGGATTTACAGACATTCTTTATTTAAAAAAAATTAAAATTTATTCATTTTGGAGAGAGAGAGAGAGACAGAGTGGGAGCAGAGGAGGGGCAGAGAGAGAGACACACAGAATCTGAAGCAGGCTCTAGGCTCCAAGCTGTCAGCATGGAGAGGGACACAGGGCTTGAACCCACAAACTGTGAGATCATGACCTGAGCTGAAGTCAGACACTTAACTGACTGAGACATCCAGGCACCCCTACAGACATTCTTTTAAGGAAGGAGGCCTGGCATTAGGTTGTTGGGGCTAAGAAATTCAGGTTGTTTCCATGAATGAACTAAGAAATTCAGGTTACTGCCATGAATGAGCTCTCACCTATGTCCATAATATTAGTGAGGCATGGGAAAACTCAATTATACCTAAAAATTTCTCCATATAATCTATCTGCCCAGGTATTACCCTTAAATGAGGTCTGAGCCTTATCTCTTTCAAATGAGTTCCAGTCTTTTATTTATTTTTGCTTATTTATACTTTAAAAATGTATGTGTGTCCTAACTCAAAACACAGATTGTAAAACCCATGAGAAATTATACTCATTTGTCTTACAATCCTGTTTGCTCTGTTTACCCTTCTCCTGACTTTCATAATGAATATATAGTAGGAATAGAAGAAATGTTATTTGAAGTTTTACTCTAGGATATGGGGTCCTAGTTTCTGAAGGCACTCTATTTACTCTAAGATGCTAAATAAACTTGATGTTTATTTAAAAAATTTTTTTTAATTTTTTTATTATGTTTACTCATTTTTGAGAGAGAGAGAGACAGAGCACAAGTTGGGGAGGGGCAGAGAGAGAGGGAGACACAGAATCTGAAGCAGGCTCCAGGCTCCCAACTGTCAGCACAGAGCCCAACGTGGGGATCAAACTTATGAACTGTGAGATCATGAGATCATCACCTGAGCCGAAGTGGATGCTTAACTGACTGAACCACCCAGGCATCCTGATGATTATTTTTTAAAAATGTTGGAGCCTATGCACTGTTTAGTTTCTGTTCAACCAAAAGGGAATATCACATGTGATAATATATGATAAAAGAAAAACTAGATGTTTTCCTCCCTTTTCTAAGAGAAGTATTATACTCATTATAATATTTCATTTTATTTTATTTATAAAGCTATTTACTTAAACCACAGCCTGTGTAAAATTACATAACAACTTGATACATTTATTCCACTTGAGGTTCTGGAGAAACACAGCAACAGGTGAATTGCACTGGTTGTGCAGCAATTAAAAGGAAGGCTGCTAAATTGACCAGCCTGCAGTAGATCATGCCTGCAAGAGGCTAAGCTACAACTGGTGTGTGTGGTCCTATAAAAACATGGCAAGACACGGGAATCTACCCCCAAAACCAAGAGCACACTGTACACACTGTATGTTAGCCAATTTGACCCTAAATTATGTTTAAAACAAAAAAAGAAAAATATAGTCTCATTAGTTATTCAATGAAAAAAAAAAACCAAACATGGCAAGATAGCAAATCAAGGGACAGTTCTTGCCTGAATTAGTCTTAGGAAAAACAACTCTTAAATCACATTTTGAACCTGACATGTTAGTATGCTGGACATTTTGAAGTGAATCTCAGCATGGATACTGCTTGGGTTAGTTTTACACATTCAGATCAAGTCTGTGGAGATACCAAAGAGCTTTAGGGAAGGCCAGATAAATTTGACAACGTTTTAACCTTGTTTTTTTTTTTTTTTTCCTTTTCTTTGATTTTCATCCTGGAACATTCTCATTCTGGAACATTCTGATAATAAATGAAATTTACCTTTTTAAAAATGAAATAACCAAATCCACAACTCCTCTATCTCTTGTTAGATAATACATTGTCTTTATAAAGCCATGTGGATAAATTTGCAGTTTACACAGATATTCTTATCTTAGCAAATATTTCAAGTAGTCTTTTACATTTCTTAAACTTGAAATGACCACAGTTGGATATTGGAAATGTTACTAAAATCCAGGTAATTAATACATTAATGAACAATATTTATTTTTTATTAAGCATTTACACATTTAGGGATAAAGAAGAAAAACTGAAATCACAAATCTATTCACATGTCTATTTGAAGACAACACATTTCTTAGGCTGAAGTGAAAAACTTTGTCATGTTGGTGTAGGGAATAAGCATCGCATTGAAATTGAACAGTTTTTATTTATTACAATTTTCTAAATCAAAACAAAACATCTTCATCACAAAGTGATGGCTAGAACAACAGTAATTGCTTTGAGATTTGTCACATCCTGATCTATTTTCATTCGAAGGGAGCTCACTTTTAATAACAGCTATTTCAATGTAAGGGTATTTTTTTCAGGAACTTTGTAAATTAGGAATGAGTCATTGGCTAAAACAAGCTAGCAGAAAAATATTTTATTTAATCTCTTTATTTTATGGTTTTTTTTCATTCTGAGTAGTAAAAAAATATTGTCAGTAGAACACATTTGGCATGGAACTTGGATATTTTATGGAATACTGTAGTTGAGTGTTAATGTTTCTATTAGTGTTGTTACTCTAAAAACTAAACATTGTATGCTCTTGAGTTTGCCTATAATACTTAGTATATGCAGTTTATATCCTAATTGTGCCTTCTAAGTGTCTTGCCTTTATTCAGTTGCATCAAGATCTGGGAATTGGGACACTTCTTTACTGAATCAATGTGTGATTTTCGACAAGTCACTTTCTTCACCTAAACTTTCCCACTTACAAAGTTGCTGTGGTTACATATGCTTTAATAATGCACAATCAAGCTAAGATTTTTGTCTGCCTGGGACAAAAAAATAAGGCGATAAAAAGTGTAGTCTTAGGGCACCTTGGTGGCTCGGTCGGTTAAACATATAACTTTGGCTCAAGTTATGATCTCGCGGTTCGTGAGTTCATGCCCTGCATCAGGCTCTCTGCTTTCAGTGCAGAGCCTGCTTTGAATCCTCTGCCTCCTTTTCTCTCTACCCCTCCCCCTCTCACACTCTCTCTCTCAAAAATAAATAAACGCTAAAAAATGTAGTCTTAATAAGGACAAAATTTTTTCTGATGTCCTGGGTTTGAATTTAACATGAAGAATGAGTAATTATGTGAGGCTAACCATGGCCTCTCACAGGGGAAAACCAATAACTAGTCTAGAGTTTCCAAGGATTGATGCAACACAACTGACAGGTATCCATTTTTATATGATTTTCTTGTGTTTTTGTGTGAGTTAGAGGAGAAATACAGCTTAACCTCCCTAATTTTTAGAATGAGGCAATTGAGTTCTAGGTGGATAATGGATTAACCAAGCCTTCAGTGGTAGTTAGTGGCAGAGATAGGACTAAACTTCAAGTCATATGACTTATTCTAGTAATGCTCTATTTATTAATCAAGGAACAGGTTGCTTGTTACATATAAATTGATGTTTCCAGGGATAATCAAAGAATTGTTGAAATTAAAGATACTATTTCATTTTTGTGCTTTTTTGGTGACCACAGAAAAATTGGCAGAAGTGTCTGTTACCTTAGTCATCTTCAGAGTGGGATGATGTTGTTAGTTATTGTAGGCAAGCTACTGTGGTTTGCCTGCACACAATGGCCTCATAAGACATTTATTGGAAGAAATTTGTTCTGACTTTTCTGTTGTTTGCATGACTATTATGAGGTTCTGATTTCATTTACTATTCCTGATTGCCATTAGCTATGTATTTGTTTTGTTTTGTTTTTGGTACATTTCTTTCCCAGGCTTTATTGGAATTTATATTAAAGAAAGAAGAATTGACCTTACTCCTGAAGGTAAAAAAAAATGAATTAGTAAATTTAAAATCTATCTGTCTACCTAAGCATTATTGAAGGAATGGTGTCATGTAGGTAACTAACTTTTAAATGTAAGAGTTACTTTAGAGATAATATATACTACCAAGCATTTAAAGATCTTATGATATTTTTGTCATATGAAATTCTTTATAGGTTGTAAATAAAACCCTAGTGATATATTAGGTCAAATAAGGAAAATTTATTGCATGCATATAGCTACTCTTCTGTTTGTGCTTTTGGAAGATTTAGCAAATCATCCATGATACTTTTTACTTGTGTCCAGAATCAGCCTCAGAATCATTCTTAACACAGTGCTTCAGTCAGGCATTATCAGTTGATTGGAATTGATATGAGGGAAGAAACTAAGTACCATTTATAATCTAGTCTGATCTCTCATTTTCCACATGAAGCATCTGAGGTGTCAAGGAAGCTAAGGGTGTTAAAGGGGACTGGTGTAGCTGGAATTGGAGGTGATGTTCTCATTTTTTTTTTTTTTTGCTTCAGTTTTCTTTCACTCCATCATCCTACTCTGTCAGCAAACAAAATACCATGGGTATGAAATTTCCATACCCTTTTAGAGTCATCCTTACTCAATTTTTTAATCTTCATGTTTCTGAGTTATTGCTGTTTTTATCTGACCCATCTACACTATCTTAAAATGGGAAAGAAAAAAGTACATTTCCCTGAGGAGCATTCAGATCCCATCCAGCATAAAACCAGCCCACAGAATATATAAGCTGCCAATGATAAATAGCATGTATATCAACTGCAGTTACCATAAAAATACAGCAAGAAATCTTAACATCCCAGTGTAACTGTAAATCGAACAATGCAACAAGAGAATTTCTTGGAGGAAAAAGCCGTATTGGCTCATTGTTACTTCTTTTTTTTAAGTTTATTTATTTTGAGAGAGAGAGAGAGAGAGTGCAGGGAGGGAGGAAGAGAGAGAGAGAGAGAGAGAGAGAGAGAGAGAGAGAATCCCACGCAGTTTCCACATTGTCAGCACAGAGCCTGTTACAGGGCTCGAACCCATGAACTGTGAGATCATGACCTGAGATGAAAACAGGAGTTGCACACTTAACCAACTGAGGCACCCAGGTGGCCAGGCCCATTGTTACTATTGATCCCAGCTTATTATCTGAGTCAACTGAGAGGTTTTCAGCCACATAAGCCTTTGAAGTCTCAGTTCTATTGGGTCACCAGTGGCTTATGACTGTTGGAATTTATAGAGAGAAGGAAGCACTGATGTACATGATTGGTTATTTCTTCTTTCTTTAATTCCACTAGCACTTGGAAAGCAAAGGAAATGAACAAAATAGGAACCTTTTCTACTGAAAGCAGTCATTCTTATATTTTTCATTGCGGTACCACTTTGGTAAAGTTAAGTATGCATGGACTCCTCTTTCTGATTTCTACTGTTTAAAACCTAACGCTTTTCCTTCCCTCCACATTTCTGTTGACTTATACATCTACTCTGTGGACATACCAGGACCTTCAGGGAAGCCAATGTGTAGGGATCCTACATAAAGAATCAAAGATACAGAGTTTTCTTGTGCTATAGCTTTGAGTTAAAGTTAGGAAAATACTTCTAGGGGTGTGAGTGTAATGCTAATTGAGTGTTTGGAAGGTAATGAAATAGAGTTCTAGAGACTATAACAACCTTCTCATTGAGAGTGGGAAGTCAGCTTCAATTCATGGAATGTGAAATGAGGTCAAATGTACACATTTTAAAAATTTGTGAAGAAAAAGAAATAGATCCTGATTAAGAAGATAAACTGAACTTGAGTAAATTTCAGGGAAGCTTAGAATGGTTCCGTCTGAATTCATTCTGCATCAACAGGACAGGAAAGTTGTTTGGATCAGCATTTCTCAAAAAATGGGTTGTTACACAGACCGTCTACATCAGAGACATCTTGGGTGCTTGTTAAAAACGTGAATCAACAGTTTCTAGATAGGAATAGGACATCTTAGAAAAATGTATCCCTATACTTCACAGAAATAATTTTGTGCTTTTCTTCTCAAGCATTAGAACTCTGTTATAAGGAACATGACTCTCATTTGCCTTCCTTCAGTGAGTTCTTGGGTTTACCATTTAAATTTCCAAACTCAGCTCCAATAAGGATCAGTTTTTATTTTTCAACACTATTTTATCTTAGGGAAAAAAAAGGGTAAATTTATAATGCCTCTTTGGTTTTATTTTAGAAAGTACCAAAAGTATGAACTAGAAAATCATTCTAGTTTGAAACAAAGATTTTCTGGGAAATTTAATCCTTTATTATTCAAGACAATCCAACTAGAACACTTTGGGCCAATTTTAAATATTTTATCTACATCTCATTAAACTAATATGCACTTTTCTTCTTTCTTTTTCCCTAGACTGAATCACACAGATTTTTTTTTATCAGTAACTAGATTTTTCATTCTTTCTAAATTGCTCTGTATCCTGGCACCTCATTCATTCAGTGATGTCATAGTCATGCTTGTAGAATCCCAGTTGCTTTTGCCTCAGATTCAGGAGTAAAGATGAAATTTGCTGGAAAGAAACCATGCTTGAAACTTTCCCTAGGAACCCTCTTCACTGCATGAAACTCACTTTTAGCAATAAACTCTTGAAGTTTTCAACTTCTCTAAAAATATTATCCTTTCTATTCTAAAGCATGTGAAAGAAGTTGGCTTTGGTGAATATGTTTGGCTAGAAAAGGTGCCAAATCAAGGATGTTACCAGATATATATTCATTTTATTCTGATAACAAGGAGGGACAGGTGTTGAAATGGTCATATCATTTGAGTAATTTGGTGATAGAACTGCCTTCTGCGTCATACTGTTTTAATTTTGAACAAGCCTGTTATGTTCTTCTTTTTTTTCCAGTTGGCTAAGAATCCTATATTATTATAATACCATAACTAGACAATCTTTGAGAAGTAAATTAAATTAACATGCTTCAAAATAAGTCCTAAATGAATTGGTCTTTGTGATATTCCCTGGTGGCTTATGCCTGGGACTTCCCACCACACACAAGTGATTTTGGGAAATGGAAGCACAGCAGTTTATTCATTTTCCCTCATCCTGTATTTCACAAACTTGGACTGTGGCAGTTGAAGTAAGAAAATAATTTTGTGCCAGGAGAAAGATAAAAGAAGAAAAACAGTTTGCCAACAGGAGCTTAAATTTAACATTAGAATCCTGGAAAATGTGGGGTAAAAAAGTGATATCTTAGCAACACTACTCCAACACAGTAATCTGGTAACTTTTCCACACCTGACTTATTTAAAAAATTAAAAACAGAATCAGTTTCGTCAGTAAGGGGTTAAAAGTTATTTTGAATATATGTTGGAAAAAAATAAGCCAGATAAATTCTCCCTTTGCACTTTTATTGCCTGATTTGTGCTTTAAGGTATTCTCACAGTATTTTTAGGTAAAGTGGTTTTGGTAAAGGTGAATTCTACCATTTTGTCCATAGCATTAGTGGAAAAGGTACTGCATTCTGATATTAGCTTTGGTGCTGAAAGGCTTTAACAAGTACACTTGTCTTAATTGCCTTTTCTATTTATCTCTATTCTATTTCCCTGTGGCAGGGTGAAATATCAGTGTATCCCAGGAATTGTCTGAGGAAGTTTTGGAAGTTATTTTTTGGAAGATTTTGGAAGTGAATTTAGATACTTTGTTAATGTGATAGTGAATCAGAGGCAATTTTTGGATAAAATAGAACTTTATATGTCTATTTCTCTATTTGATGAATGGGATTGGGCTAGCAGCAGGAATTCTTTGAAATCTGTAGTGGTAGGTCTCTGCTGCCTTCCAAGTAGGAAGATATTTAACCTGCAGTTAGGTTACTCCCATATCTTCTTGACTGAGTTGATGTATAATGATAGTAGTATTTATTGGGCTTATTTTTCAGTATGTCAGGCACTGTGCCAAGTCCTTTATCTGTATGAGCTGATTGATCCTCACAATAGCTCCAAGGAGTAGATATTACTATTATCTCCATTTCACAGATGTGGACACATTGGAGACTGGATTCAAATCTAAGCTGTGTAACCAGAAAACCCATGCATTTAATGACTGCTCCATGCTCTCGTCTATTGCATGGCTGGGAAAACTACTTATTGAATATTCAGAAATGTGAATTTTGGGAAGGAAACAGGGAAGTGATATAGCAGTGAAATGATTACCCCCAATATGATTTTTACCTTCCAATAACAGAATCCTTCTGTATTTGTGACCAACATCAATAGCAGCTGTATTTTCCACCTTCCCTTAAAGCTATAAGTATGCTTTGAGATGTGATTAAGGTTAATGAGATATAGATGAAACTTATTGGGCAGGTTCTGTACGCTTTCCTGAAAGTTAGCCTATATCTACCCTTTGCCTTCATCCTGCTGCTTGGAATGTGGGTATCGTGGTTGAAACTCTAGCAGCTGTGTAAATTTTTCAATCTATTCCCATTTTAATATTTAGAATCATCTACTTCTTATTTTATGAGTGGCACAATATGTAGATTGTATCCTAATGCAGAACCATGCTGTGAATATAAAAACAATTAGACAAAAATAGAGCCTGGGTATTTTTTTCCTTTAAAATAATGATTAAAGTCCAAATATTAGAGAACAATTTACACGTATAAAAATATAACTTCTCTGCCATGACCATGTAACAACCAAATGTACTTTAAGTATGTTATTATTTAGCACCATTTACCATTTTAAATTAAATATTACATGTGTGGGGCAGGATCAATGGCTAAATCAATAAAAAAGAATTATTACTCTAAAAACCAAGTTTATCTGGAATGTTATTGATCAAAGTTCTGATATTTAACATTATACTATATTTATGGTACAGTGAAAATGTACACATGCATATATAAGAATTCTAAATATCAAATAAGTCTTAAAATGTCTTATTAATTATCAAAAAGAAAAAGATTTTGTGTTTAATTGAATACATGTATGAAACTTCTTTCTCAAATGTCTATTTTGAAATTGTGGTATTATAATTTTGTAAAAGGTCCATTTTTGTTCATTTGTAAACATGGAATTTTCTCCGCATGCTGGAACCCAAGTGAAAAATGATAGTGTTGTGGACTAGGACCTCAACAAGGTAGGAGAATTTCGACAGGTTTGTGATCTGTGTAGTACACAGAGATAAGCCTGGCTGATGGATTTGATAGGGAATGTGGGAGGTGAAGCTGAAGGAATGATCAAATATAACACACATATTTAGCCTGAGCAAGTGAGCAGATGGAGGTGCTGCTTACTAAGGTGGAAGGCCTTGAAGAAGAGCAGACCTGAAGCATGTGGAAGGGGGAAAGAAGGAAACCAGTAGTTTTATTTTACATATTCTGAGTTTGAGATGCCTGTGAGGAGATATCCAAGTATAGAAATCAAGTTGAATAAGTGGTTTTGAATTTCAGAGGAGATGTTTTCATTGGAGATATAAATTTTAGTTGTCAGCTTAGAGATGATATTTAAAGTCATGAGAATATTTGAGATCATCTAGGAAGAAAGTGTAGAGCAAGGTAAACAAGCTGTGAAGCCAGCCTGGTGAATGTGGTAAGAAATTTACATGTTATACTAAAAAGATTATGGTGTGTGTTGGGATCTCGTGTGGATTTCTCTTCCTCTGAGTGCCATTGGTCTGCTTGTTCCTCTTGACCCATGCTCGTTGCTCTAGAATGGCACTTAAGTAGAATGCTGACCAGGGAACTGGGCTGTTTAAGTCATATATAGGAATGAAGAATGGAATCAAGTAAATGCTTTCATCAAGGAACTGTTAATATGAGAATTCCAAAGGCTTTTGCTAGAGATGCATAGACTTCCATGTGTAAAGCATTTCGAATGTTTCTTTCTGTGTCCTTAATATCTTTTTAATCTGTCTTCTCTTGGATGCTTTGAGACAAGCATAAAAATCAGTCCTGGAATAATGGCCCTTTGCAACTATAAACACGGGGGGCCAGAAATTTAATGAATGGTGCTCATGTTCTCTCTCTGAAATTGGCTGCATTGGAACTTTCACAATTTTTAACCACCTCATGCTAGCATATTTTGAAGTGCCATTAGTGTTGGGCCACAAAGAGCTTTACAATAAAAGAATTCAAGGTTTTAACAGAACAAAAATATAGGTGTGTGTGTGTGTGTGTGTGTGTGTGTGTGAGAGAGAGAGACAGACAGCGGGAGGGAAGAAGGGAGGAATGTTTAAAGAAGAATCTGTTGCTAAGTATGTTAATGACAAAAAACTAAAAATTGAATACTTAGTATCTGTTTTTATATCTAAGAATTATTTTAAGATTTGATTAATTAAAAATAGCAGAAATTTCTCTTTCCAGTCTGAATTTTTCTTTCAAATTGTTGAACAAGATACTGCCAAAAGAGACCAAGACTCCCAAATCCTGTAATATGCCTAGATTTACTACAGAATGCAGTGTATATTCACTGAGGCTATATTCAGTGCATAGCCCAGTATCTTGCACATATTTATTCATTTCACTAACATTTATTGAATACCTACCAGTCATGCTTATTAATTTCACTAGCATTTATTGAACTCCTACCATGCCCCCATAACTGAATCTACTCCTATGCTCTCTTTGAGGACCCAGCATGAAATTTAGTTTTGTGGGTCTGTGAGTGGGCAACTTTCTTACAAAAATAAATATATTGCTCAATATTTTTTGCTCCTAGGAAAAGATTAAATATGTTTAAATGTGGCTTTGTACCCAAGCCAATGGTTCTCTCTATTGTAGTATTGCTTACCTTAGAGTGCTTTGCATTTTGTCTTTGATTCCTAGAGGATTCAGCTAACAATAATAACTCTCCACTCCTCTCCACCCCCCACCCCAGTCTGTTCTGCATATACTCAATGAATACTTGGCTCTGTTCTCAGCGTTGGCTTCTTCCAATTTCCTCTTAAAAATTTCTTTAACTTTCCATATTTTTCATTTTAAAGGAGACTGTGAAAGTTTCTTAGATTAACTTGGCTCAGAAGATTACTGAGCTTCAAAAGTTTGGCTTTAGGTGGGTCTCTAGGGTTTAATTTTGAAGATTTGATATTGAAGAAAAATGAAAATCTCGAATTTCCCTCAAGGGTTTCTATATAGCCAGGATTTTTACAAAGTTTACAGTGTGCTGAGAATGATGTTTGTCAAGTTTGCCCAACTGAAACATGTATACTTCCTTCTACTTCTCCTAATTTTAGGGAATCGAGAAGAAACCATCTTTAGACAGGTCTTGTTAGAATTTTGAATATTAAAATTATTAAGCATAATAGACACCATCCTGGCAAGGAGTTATCACCAACATCAATGGCTAGAGCTTCCTTAGGAAGCTCCATTAACTTCCTTAAATTAATTGAAAAATTTTGTATCTATGTATTCAATGAATATTTATTGAGCACCTGTTATATGCTAGGCAATTTCTTAGGCTGTTGGGATATATCAGTGAATAAAACAAAATTTCTAGCCCTCTTAGAGCTTACATTTTCACATGTGGAGACGGGAAGTAAATGAAATTCATAAGTCTATTTTATGGTGTACTAGAGTATCAAGGGTCCCCAAGACTACTCCTGGGTCAATGATTTGCTAGGAATACTCAGAGAAATCAGCATATAGTTATACTCACAGGTAATATGTATTACAGTGAAATGGTATAGAGCAAGATCAGCAAAGGGAAAAAACACAAAGAGCAAATCAGAATCCTCTCCTAGTTGAATCATATGGATGCACTTAACTCTTCTACCAACAAATTGTGACGACATACATGAAATGTTGTCTACCAGTGCAGTGCATTAGATGCTAAGTTCTCAGGGTTTTTATTGGGGGCTGGTCACATAGGCACCTTTTGCCTGGCACATACCAAATTTGCATACTACTCTAAGAAAAACAGACAGCATAAAAACATTGATTGCATAAACAGTTTAGATTTACTGAGCTACTCTTACCAGTTATGGAGCTGTGAGAACCCTTCTAAAATCCAAGTTCCTATATGGAAGCCAAGGGCCCACCTTGTAAGTAAGCCTCTCAAAGGATAGCAGTCAGGCCTGCTATATTAACTTTCTTGTGCACATCTAGATTATAAGTTCTCTGGGGAAGAAATTAAAGCAAAGGGCAAGGACCAATGCTGGAAAGGGATGCAGGTTACAATTTTAAATAAGGTGATCAGAGTAAGCCTAATTGGGAAGATGACATTTGAGCAAAGTCTTGGAGGTTAAAAAAAGAACATTCCAGGCATAGAGAACAGCCAGTGAAATTACCCTCAGGTAAGAGCTTATTTGTTGTATTGAGAAAGAACAAGGAAGCCAGTGTAGCTGGGGGATGAGTGAACATGGAGACAAAGTCAAAGAGTTAAGGTTGGGTAAGGAGGCTGGTGACCATACTGTACTGAACCCTATAGGGCATTGCTAGTTCTTTGGTTTATGTATGCATACATGTCTCTGAGGAAAGACCCAGTAGTTTCCATTTCTTTAGATTCTCTGGGGCACCAATGTTTAATAGCTGCAAATCTAGGCTAAATTCCTCATTTTGCAGTTGGAGAATTAAGCCCTAAGTGATGACAGGTGTATCATTTAAGGTCACATGGTCATCAGTGAGAGAATGGAGGATAGAATGTAGAACACAAATGTTTTACTCTTTCTCTTCTCCAAGTTTGAGAGAATCCTTACGACTTGTTAAATTGCATTTTACTTAAAGTTAGTGTAATGGATAGCAAACAGACAAGACACCAAAATGCTTCAGGGTAATTTAGGCAGAATATGTTCAGTTATTTCTTTCCATTTAGGATAATGAGTGACTGAGGTGCCCAATTTCTGAGTATGAGATAAAACAACTATTAAACACCTAATAGGGATGTTTCCCCTTCTTATTCAAATGTCTGATAACTCAGTTAAATATCTTCACACCTTGCACTTATCCCTTTCCCCATAAAAATTTGTTTTTATTGCTTATTAGGCCTTCCCTATTTTCTCCCCATTATGACTATATTTTAATAAAGAAAAGTTTATTAAGATGCTTCCTACTTTAAAGGATTCAACTGCAGTAATTCACAAAGGTTACAGAAATAAAACTAACTTCTCTCATTAGCAACTCTGTAATAGTCATACCAAGAAGGCATAGTTGAAAAGTGTGTGACATGTAGCCAAAGACCATCTAGTGAACTTAAATCCCGAAAGCAGGATGTTTGACCTTAGAACCCACGGTGATATGAGCTGCTTATAAAGTCACAGATAATTGCTATCTAATTTTTCTTTCAAAATAAAATCAGACTGAAAAGAGGAAGGACAGTTTTTCAAACATTTATTGCTTTTAAACAACAACAAAAAGAAATGAATATTAGATGCAGATTGGTCTGTGGTGTATGTTTGCTAAAGATATGATTTTGGTGACAACTATGAAAGGCAATTTAATAATGCCTTTTTGTTGTTGTTTTGATAACCAAAACAAAAAGTAAAAAGAACCCTTTAGAATAAATTTTAAAGGTTAAGTTCAGAGCTATTTAATTATTATGTGGTTCTGGAAGTACAGGCATTAAAAAATACTTTTTATTTTTAAGGGAGAAAATTATTAACTATCTCCTCTAAGTGTGAGGAAGACATGACATGTTATTTCACAGATAAAAAATTCTCTGTTCATTATCAGTACTTCTATATTTAATGAGTACTGCTGTTAAATCCTTTATGCTGTATTGTCTCAAACAATGATGCCATGAATGACTCACAGATCAATGGTATCAAACCAGTATAAGTACAAAATGTCCATCACCAGTTAATATTGGTGTGACACACAAAGTACAAGATCTTGAAGACTTGCCATCTTAGTTTTGATTCCTTTCATGTATTTGTAAGCTTGCAATGCTTTGCTTTTGTTGTTGGTGGTGGGGTAAAATTGGTTAGATTTAGCTATTAGAATCATTCTGTTTGTACTAAGGCCCTAGACAAAAATTTCAATAACTTTTGTTATAAATCTTTTATGCTCTATATCACATGTGATTTATAATCTGTATCACATATGATTATTATACAAGTTTAAACCACACAGGAAAGTAAGAAGAAGGCAGAAAATCACTCCAAATTCTACTTTCCAGAAATAGCTATTCTCAACATTTGAACATCTTTCCAGACATCTCTCAATGTGTCTATATTGAGCAAAATATAGCTAGATATAATTTTAGGAAAATGGGATCACAGTATACATGGCATTTTAAATACCAAGTATTAATTTAATTTTACTTGAATTTAGTGAAAGAAAAGAGATTAAAGTAAAACTGGAGGAGCTATTGACTTTACTCAGAAAAATATTTCTTTATCACAAGTGATATAGAGTATAAAAGATCCTGTTATTGTTATGAAAAGTATAACTATTCTAGAAGTTTGGAATCAACACTGTTTTTTAATTATAGTATTTCATATATTCAGATAAAACTTTACTCATTTGGTGTCTATTTCATTTGCTCTCTATTTCACCGTTGCAATAATGATCATAGGAACAAGGCATGCTGGTAGGATGTAGGGGCCTGTAGAGCACAAGGTGAGTGTATATCCAGGAATTTGCAGTATAGCCATTAGTGGTTTTCTCTGAAAGATGAAAAAATAACACACATATACTTTATACAGTATCTCCTCCCCCATCCTCTAACTTCTGATATAGTATTCTTTATACATTGCCTTAGTTTATTACATTTCCCTTTCTTCTGTAGTCGTACTTGTCAGTTATTTAATCCATTTAAAAATGTATCAATGTTATTTGTTCCATTTAAAGTTGATTCTTTAGTCATCGCCAGACCTTGTACTATTATTTCTGTATTACCAAGTTCTTTGTTTTGATTTTGCTGGAAGGCTGGATTTTGTGCCTTGGGAATTTTGTAAGGAAGTGCTCATAAATGTTCCATTTACAAAGTTCTTATGTATTTGAGATTGCCAGTTTAATTTGTAATTAGTGGACATTTTGAGTATAAAATTCTTACATTTTTCCCCTTAAGATATTTTAGATATTATTTCTGGTTACTTCATTAATAGAATGGGTGGAAGTAAATTTATCGCTAAATTGCCAGTTTGCTGAGTGACCAACTTACCAAATTTAACAAAATTACCAATCATACTAATTTGGGATGGGGAGAAAGTGGAGAGTTTAGTTTTGATGTGAAGTTTGAATGACCACTAGACAATGAAGTGTAGGTGTTGAGCGACTATAGGGGAGATGAGTCTGGAGTTCAGTAGAGAGTTTGGGCTGGAGATACACATTTGGAGTAGACTCTATAAAGATGGCAATTAATGACAGTGAACTGCGTGATAGTGTAGATGGAGAAGAGGACAGGCCTAAACACTGTGCTCCGTGTTCACTCCAGTAGTTACAGCTCAGAAAAAACCATGAATGTCAAAAAACTGAGAAAGAGCTGTCATTAAATGGAAAAAATGTACTTGAAATCTTAAGGAGAAAGGGACTGAATGTGTCAGATACTGCTGAATAAGACAAAGACGCAAAATTGAACGTTGCAGTGGGCCACGTAGAAGTTATTTGGCGCCATTATCCCTGAAGAACATGGATGCAAAAATTCTCAATAAAATACTAGCAAACTGAATCCAACAATATGTTAAAAAAATCATTCACCACGATCAAGTGGGATTTACTTCTGGGTTGCAAGTGTGGTTCAATATTTGCAAATCAATCAATGTATACACCACATTAATAAAAGAAAGGATATGAACCATATGATCATTTCAAAAGATGCAGAAAAAGTATTTGACAAAGTACAGTATCCTTCATGATAAAATCCCTCAGCAAAGTAGGTTGAGAGGGATCATATCTCAACATAATAAAGGGCATATATGAAAAACCCACAGCTAATATCATCCTTAGTGGGACTTTTTCTCTACAGTAAAGAACAAGACAGAGGTGTCCACTATCACCACTGTTATTTAACATAGTACTGGAAGGCCTAGTCACAACAATCATACAACAAAAAGAAATAAAAGGCATCGAAACTTTCACTACTTGCAGATGACATGATACTCTATATAAAAAACCTGAGACTCCACCAAAAAACTGCTAGAACTGATAACACAAATTCAGTAAAGTGGCAGAATACAAAATCAATGTGCAGAAATCTGTTGCATTTCTACACACCAATCAATAATAAAGCAGCAGAAAAAGAAAGTAAGGAATCAATCCCATTTGCAATTGCACCAAAACAAATAAGACACCTAGGAATAAACCTAACCAAAGAGGTAAAAGACCATGTACTCTGAAAACTATAAAACATTATTGAAAGAAATTGAAGATGACAAAGAAATGGAAGAAAATGCCATACTCATGGATTGGAAAAGCAAATATTGTTAAAATGTCTATACCATCCAAGAAATCTACACATTTAATGCAATCCTATCAAAATACCACAAGCACTGTTTGCAGAGCTAAAACAAACAATCCTAAAATTTGTAGGGAACCACAAAAGATTCTGAATAGCCAATGCAACCTTGAAAAAGCAAAGCAAAGCTGGAGACATCACATTTCCAGACTTCAAGTTATATTACAATGCTGTAGTTATTATGACAGTATGGTACTGGCACAGATATAGATGCATAGATAATTAGAACAGAATAGAAAACCCAGAAATGAACCCACAACTAAGTGGGCAGTATTAATATTTGACAAAGTAGAAAAGAATATCTAATGAGAAAAAGAGTCTGTTCAACAAATGGTGTTGAGAAAACTGGACAGCAACATGGAGAAGAATGAAACTTGTCTACTTTCTTACACCAAACACAAAAATAAATTCAGAATGGATGAAGACCTAAATGTGACCCCTGAAACCATAAAAATTCCTAGAAGAGAACACAGGCAGTAGCTGCTTTGACACTGGCTGTACCAACTTCTTACTAGATAATGTCTTCTGAGGCAAGGGAAACAAAAGCATAAGTAAACTATTGGGGCTTCATCAAAATAAAAAGCTTTTGCACAGTGAAGGAAACAATCAACAAAACTAAAAGGCAACCTATGGAATGGGAGAAGCTATTTGCAAATGACATATATGATAAAGGGTTATCTAAAATATGAAAAGAACTCATAAGACTCAACATCATAGAGCATGTAATCCAGGTAAAATGGACAGAATACATGAATAGACATTTTCCAAAGAAGATATCTAGATGACCAACAAACACATGAAAAGATGCTCAATTTCCCTGATCATTAGGAAGTACAAATTAAAACTACAATGAGATATCACCTCACACCTGTCAGAATGGCTAAAATCAACAACACAAGAAACAACAGTTGCTGGTGTGGATGTGGAGAAAAAGGAACCCTCTTGCACTATTGGTGGGAATGCAAACTGGTACATACACTCTGGAAAACAGTATGGAGGTTCCTCATAAAGTTATTAATCAGATTACCCTTCAATCCAGCAATCACACTACTAGGTATTTACCCAAAGAATACAAAAATACTAATTCGAAGGGATACATGCACCCGAATGTTTATAGCAGCATTATTTACAATAGCCAAATTATGGAAACAGTCCACGTGTCCGTCTGATGAATAGATATCTATTCTATATAGATAGATGAATAGATTTTCTATATCTATATCTATATCTATATCTATATCTATATCTATATCTATATCTATATCTATATCTATATCTATATCTATATCTATATCTATCTATCTATATCATCTATCTATATCTATATATCTATATCTATTTATATATCTATATCTTTATCTATATATAGATATTTATATCATATATAATTATATATATGATGGAATATTAGCCATAAGAATTAAATGTTGCCATTTGCAATGACATGGATGGAGCCAGAGAATATGCTAAGCGAAGTAAGACAGAGAAAGACATATACCATATGATTTTACTCATATGTGGAATTTAAGAAACAAAACAAATGAACAAAGGGAAAAAAAAGAAGAGACGGAGGCAAAACAAGAAAGAGACTCTTAACTATAGAGAACAAACTCCAGAGGGGAACTGGGTGCAGGGATGGGTGAAATAGGCGATGGGGATTAAGGAGTGCACTTGTTGTGATGAGCTCCAGGTGTTGTATGAAAGTGTTGAATCACTATATTGTACACTTGAAACTAATATTACACTGTGTATTAACTAACTAGAATTTAAATAAAAACTTAAAAAACAGAAAGATGTTATTTGGGTCCTTGATAAGGTCAGTGGAGCAGACAAACCTCTGATGAGCTTGATTAGAGGAAAAAAGTGAAAACAAAATATATAATATTATATATAATTACAGGCAATATTTTTTAAATAATGAAAGAAAAGTGTAGGCAATTTGACAAGTTTAGACACTGGCAATTTTATCTGTGTGCTATAGTGTCTTCCTTTGTCAATAATTTTATGAACAAACAAAAACAATATATATGTGGATCAAAAGCAGAAAGAAAGAGGGGCATAAATGCAGAACATTTTTCCTTTGTTGAGTGTTGGTTGCCTTATGGGAATGAGATCAGTGCAGTTGGTGGAGATTATTAATATTTTCTGTGTGTTGTTTGACATTACAATGAACTTGTATTACTTTCAAAGTTAAAATTATATAATGAAATAAAAACAAGGTATGTACTAAATTTTATGTAATAAAAACAAAGTATCAGTGGTGGGAACATGTGACCCATTAGTGTTTTCTTACCTCCGCCTGAGTACATGGTTTAACATTACATAATAATTGTTAGTCTTTTCATTGGAGCCCTGTCTTGACCTCTAAATCTACATGGTTTTCTAGATGGTTATACCTAACTGACTGTAGTTAATCTTGAATTGAAACTTATTTTCCAGCCCTAGTGGATGATCTCTGTTGTTCCTTCTTAGTTTTTGCTTTCTAATTAATTATTCATCATAATTACCAACCACCAAGACTGTGCCAGAAATTGCACTAATGGAAACTAGGAGGAACTCATGGTCTATGAGTCTGATTATTTGCACCTGTTTTGGGGGTTTATATTACTTGTCCTACCCCCTAAAAGTGTCTTTTCCAATTTCTTTCTGTGACTCTTTTCTAACTGCACATATACACTCTCTCTAGGCTGTTTCATCTAGCATATTTATGCAGGGATTCCTAATCAGAACCCCTATTACAGACCTCTCTGTTTGACATGTTTATATCCAATTCAACATGTCTAATATGGAATTTACTTATTATCTTTACTGCCTATTATGATTGTTTTCTTTTATCTCTTACCCAGGTTCTGAATTTGACCCTGCTTTGTAAGCCCAAACCACTTTGCCCAAGTGAGCAAGTCTAATTGATGCATAAGTCTGTTGATTTTACTGCCTGTTTACTTTTATTATCATTTTCTTTCTGCATATCTATTTCTATTACCTTCGTCCAGATTTTATCCATTTCTCATCTGCAGTTTTCTAACACTCTCCACCTTAAGTCTCATATACTTCACTTATCTACTTTGTCACAAAAACGATTTTTCTCTAGCAGAAATTACGTATCAATATTTAAAAAAATTGATCTCTGTTACCTTCACTGATGTACTTGACCAATGATATTCATATGCCTAATACACTTCAGTGAGTGTACCACAATTTTGATAAAACTTTGAAGTATATTTTAGGAAGTACAGGCTTCAATAATGTATAATTGCCATGGTTATTGGTAGTTTGGCAGTGGGGACTTACTGCCATCCATGATTTAGAATTGATAGGTTGTAGATTATGTGCATTTAGTGGTGAACTAGCTAAAACTCCATCCTTTACTCTTGCACTTAGTAAAGTATATTGGAATGAACATGAGGGTAATATTATAGGGGCAATCTTGAACAGGCATTTATTTGTATTTAAGAAGTAAATAATTTGCAAATTGCAGTACTTTGGCTTAATTACTAACAAATTCTTTGTGGCATACTTCACACATGGCCATTTATCACTGTGATTGGTAGAAGCTGGATTTTAGAACAAAATCTAGACTCTTTATTGTAACATAACAGCCTCTCCATTGTTCAATCCAGTCATTTATCCATCCATCTATCCATCCATTTGTCATATTTTTATTGAGCATCCATTATGTGCTAGGGAATTGTTTCTTAGGGATACTTCAGTAAACAAAACACAGACTTTGCTGTCACAGAGTTAGTGACCATAGCACTTCAGACTTTTAAGCACTTTTTTTTTGACTTGTGCTTGTCCAACCTCCTTTTCTCTCCTCACAGTTTCCAGCCACATTGACTATTTATGGTTCCCTGATGCATTGAACTATTTCTTTTGTTGCTGTATTCTCTTTTCACTGTCTAGACTGCTCTTCCTCATTTTGTCAACCTGGTGAATACTCAGCTCAGTTATTACTTCTCTATTCCCTGAATGGGCCCCAGTGAAAACCAAATGACCTTTAATAATTTCCCTCAAATGGAATTTAAATCTTCTGTTCATAAGCCTTTCAAATACAATTCTTTAAAAAATCATCTCTTAAAATTCAAGTTAAGAGAGGATATGGGACGGGTATGGTGTGGTTGTGTGTGTGTGTGTGTGTGTGTGTGTGTGTGTGTGTGTATGTATGTGTGTATGAGTGACAGAGAGAGAAAGACATGATTGATGGATTCAGTGACCCAGTGACCCAGTGGGGTAGAAAGAATATTGGGGTTGGAATACTAGGGGAAATGAGATGGAAAAATAGGAGGTTTTAAAAAACATAAGCTTGAATATTCTATAAAATTTACTCTTCTAGAACATTATTTTTTAAGATTATGAGGTAGTTTTATGCTTTCCTTGCTTTATTTATTCATGTAAGTTTCTGTTTAGCAGCCTTTTGGTGTTTTTTTTTCTTTATACACTTAGATACATGACTAAGAAGACATTTGATTTTTTAAAAATCATCTTTATTGAGGTATAATTTCCATGATTAAATATACCCATTTTAATTGTTGGATGAGTTTTGAAAAATGTAGCCACCCATGTAACTACCACCACAATCAAATTATAAAATATTTCCCTCGCACCAGGCACAGGGGTGCCTCTTTGCAATCAAGATCCCTCTGCATTTCTAGACACAGGCAACCACAGATAGGCTTCTGGTCACTATCAATTAGTTTTTCAGTTATTTGATTTTGATGGTGTATTTTTTTTTCAAGGTATCTCTTGTTGTCCTACTGCCTCCATGGTCCTTTATAGATAGAGCTTGGAAGCTGATCTCATTCTTCCTTTATCTGTCTCATTTTCTTTCCTACTTTTCTAAAACTCACTCTGCATGTCTCCTTCCTTTCAGGTATCATTGTCAAGTCAATTCATTTTCTATTATATAAGTCTGGCCACTGAAGATTGCCCAAGAGGCTTTAGTTTCTTCCAGAGTCAAAATCTTTTTACCTCCAAATTTCAATTATATCACTTCTCTTAAGGTAAAGAAGAAGCCTCCTAAATTATAATTCTATAAATTATTTTATTTAACTATTTTCTCCATGGTAGCCTTATAATGTATATAAGGAAAAGTAAAACACTAAGGAAAAGTAAAACAAAAGAAGGCAGTTAAATTTATTTTCCAAAATTATCTGTATTATAAAACCACTCTAATTTGTAGTAATTAGAAGTGAGAATGAATTAATATTTAAAAAGACAAAAAATAGTTTTCAGCATATTTGGGATTATCAGAATGAGTTATTTTTTCTTACAGATTTGAGAGAAAACTGGTTTTAAAAAGAATTTCTTCCTGTGATGGACATCACAGCTGTTTTTAGTGCCATTTACTTTCCTTGCTTTATTTATGGAAGTAGGAGGGAGTTACTTAAGGGTAGTAATTTAATGCTATTTTAGTTGGCATTCAATTGAGTTTATATGTCAAAAGATACATAGAGCTAGATATTTAATTAGAGGCTTTATATTCGTAAAATATACTATATGAAAAATCTCGTGAACTTTGCAATGTATTTTCCTACTTAAATATCTTCCAAGGTATGAACTTCTAAAATTTTCCTTCCTTTTTAATCCACCTATTTATTTAACTCTTCCATCACTCTCTGAACAGCACAGGAAATCACACTTTTCAGTATTTATTCATTCTGAGTAAAATATAGCTTCATCATGCCTGAAACACTTCACATAAATTCCTCTGGAGCTTGTTTAGGTAACTAGAAATAGCTATTTAGTTGCTTCCTTAATATCTACTTTTGGTGGCATTTCTCTTTTTTATTATGATAAAAACACACAAAATTTACCGTTTTAGCCATTTTTAAGTGTACAGTTCAGTAGTGTTAAATATTTTAAGTATGTTGTGAAACAAACCTCCAGAACTTTTTTGTCTTGTAAATCTGAAATTCTGTACCCATAAAACAACTGATTCTTTTCCTCTACCCCTACACTCTGGTAACCACCATTCTACTTTGTTTCTATGAATTTGAGTACTTTAGACACCTCATAAAAGTAGAACCATATAATATTTGATAAGTGGAATCATTTAGCATAACTCCAGTTTTACTCACGATTTAGCAGGTGATAGGATTTCATTCCCTTTAAAGGCTGAATAATATTCTGTTGTATGTACAGTAGGCCCTTGAACAAAGTGGGGGTTAGGGACACAGACTCCTGTCTGACACATAGTTGAAAATCCAGGTATCTTTTGACTCCCCAGAAACTTACTAGTAGCCTACTGTTGATATATTCATCTGTCAAAGGAAATTTGGGTTGTTTCTACCTTTAGGCGATTGTGAATCGTGCTATTATAGGCATGGTTATGCAAATATGTATTGAGACTTTACTTTCAGTTCTTTTGGGTATATATCTGGATTTGAGAATGCTGGATCATATGGTAGATCTATGTTTCATTTTCTGAGGAGCCTCCAACTGTTTGTCATAGTGGCTGATCAATTTACATTGCCACTGACAGTGCATAAGGGTTCCCTTTTCTCTACATCCTTCCCAACATTTGGTATCTCTTGCTGTTTGATAACAACCATTCTACTGAGTGTGAGCTAATATCTGGCAGTTTGGATTTACATTTCCCTGATGATTAGTGATGTAGAGCATCTTTTCCTGTACCTATTGGTTATTTGTATGTGTGGAAAAATGTCTATTCAGGATCTCTGTCCATTAAATTTTTTTTTCCTATTGAGTTATATGAGTTCCTTATATATTTGGATATTAACCCCTTACTAGATTAAGTGGTTTTCAAATTTTTCTCTCATTCCATAGGTTGCCTTTGCATTTTGCTGATTGTTTCCTTTGCTGCCCAGAAGCTTTTTAGTTTGATGTAGTCTCATGTGTTTATCTTTGCTTTTGTTTTTGGTGTTATATGCAAATAATTATTGCCAAGACTCATGTAAAGGAGATTTTTTCCTGTTTTCTTCTTGGAGTTTGATGGTTTCAGGTCTTATTTTTTAAGTCTTTAATCCATTTTGAGTTAATTTTTGTGAGAGGTGCTGAGAAATCTGCTGATAGCCTTATGTATGAGGAATTTTTTTCTTGCTGCTTTTAAATTTCTTTGTCTTTGATTTTAGACAGTGCTATTATAATGTGTCCTAGAAATGATCATTTTAAATTCACATTTTGAGGTGATCTGTTAACTTTATAAACTTGGATGTCCAAATCTCTCCCCAGACTTAGGAAGTTCTCAGCCTTTTTCTCCCTCCTTTCCTTCCTTCCTTCCTTCCTTCCTTCCTTCCTTCCTTCCTTCCTTCCTTCCTTCCTTCCTTCCTTCCTTCCCAGCCATTATTTCATTATTTCTTAAATAAACATTCTCCCCCTTTGTCCCTCATGTCTCCCTTTGGGATTCTAATAATGTGTAGGTTGTTTCTCTTAAAGGTGTCCCATAATTCACATAGGCTTTCTTTGTGATACATTCTTGTAAAAATTTTACTCCTCTGACTGGATGATTTCAAACAAACTATATTCTAATTATTTCTTTTTTTTTATTTGTTGAGTCTGCTGTTGAAGATCTCTATTGATTTCTAAAGTTCAGTCATGTATTCTTCAACTCTAGGATTTCTGTTTTTGTGTGTGTGTTTTTTTTTAATGGTTTCTATGTATTTGTTGAAGTTCATGTATTATTTCCCTAATTTCATTTAATTGTCCATCTTTGTTTTCTTGTAGTTCATTTAGTTTTTTTTAAGTTTATTTATTTTTGAGACAGAGAGAGACAGAGCATGAACGGGGGAGGGGCAGAGAGAGAGGGAGACACAGAATCCGAAGCAGGCTCCAGGCTCTGAGCCATCAGCCCAGAGCCCGACGCGGGGCTCGAACTCACGGACCGCGAGATTGTGACCTGAGCTGAAGTCAGATGCTTAACCGACTAAGCCACCCAGACTCCCCTCATTTAGTTTTTTTAAGTAGATTATTCTGAATTCCTTCTCAGACAGTTCATAGATCTCTATTTACTTAGGGTCAGTCATTGGATCTTTATTAATTTCCTTTGGTGGTATCATATTTTCTTCATTATTCATGATCCTTATGCCCTTGCATTGGTCTCCATGCATTTGAAGAAGTATTCATTTCTCCTAGCTTTTATAGACTGGGTTTGAGGGGCAAATCCCTTTACTAGTCATTCTGGATGGTCTGTGTGGTGACATCTGTGGGTATGCCCTTGGCAGGTGGATCTATGCCTGCATCAGAAGGGGGAAGGCCTGATGCTTAGGTACCTGGCACCCAGGCTGGTGCCTGGGCTTACTGGGGCAGATCTAGTGTTTGAATCTGCATTGATGGGCCTAGGGCATAGGCCTGCATGGGTGGATCTGGATTCTGAGTCCTCAGGTTCCAACCAGGTGCCAAGGACCACTGTAGTGGGATTATTGTCTGGGTTTGTGGGGCTCAGTGCATTACTGGGATGCAGTTAAAGCCTGGTCATTGGAGACAACCTGGAGAGTATAGTCAAATAGGCCAGTTTGGTGTTGGGGTAAGCCTGAACTTAGGTAAGGGAATAAGCCTGTCTCAAACGACTCGCCTCTAGGCTGGGACCATGGGGCTTGCCTGGTGGTAGGAAGGCTAGGAGTCTAGGTCCATGGGAGCTGGTCTGGTATCTATGTCTGTAGGGACTGACTTGATGCTTGGGTTTGCTAGGGACTAGGGACTTGCTAGTGCTGGGGTAGGTCAACATCCTAGATCCACAGTAGTTGGTTTGGTTCTGGGCCTGGTTGGACGTCTGTGTTCATAGGTTATGGGCAATGATTGGGAACCGATTAGGTTACCAAAGCCTACTGGAGCTGGTAGGCACTGGGATGTGCCAGGAGCCCACAAGGATCCTGGTTCTGGGGAAGCCACCTGGGGCTGCTAGAGCTGGCGGGCCTTGGGGTGAACCAGGGGCCTGTATTTGTGGGAAGCTTCAGAGGGCCATATAGGGCCATAGAGTTGGCCTGGTGCTGGGGTTGACAAGTTCTGTGACCATGGAGAAGTTAGGTACTCACATTATTTTTTATTTTTTATTTCTTATTTTTTAAATTTACATCCAAATTAGTTAGCATATAGTGCGACAATGATTTCAAGAGTAGATTTCTTAATTCCCCTTACCCATTTAGCCCATACTCTCCCTCCCACAACCTCTCCAGTAACCCTCTGTTAGCCCATACTTTCCCTCCCACAACCTCTCCAGTAACCCTCTGTTTGTTCTCCATATTTAAGAGTCTCTTATGTTTTGTCCCCTACCTGTTTTATGTTATTTTTGCTTCCCTTTCCTTGTGTTTATCTGTTATGTGTCTTAAAGCCCTCATATGAGTGAAGTCATATGATACTTGTCTTTCTCTGACTAATTTTGCTTAGCATAATACCCTCTAGCTCCAACCCACGTAGTTGCAAATGGCAAGATTTCATTCTTTTTGATTGTCGAGTAATACTCCATTGTATATATATACCACTTCTTCTTTATCCATTCATCCATCAATGGACATTTGGGCTTTTTCCATACTTTGGCTATTGTTGATAGTGCTGCTATAAACATGTGGGTGCATGTGCTCCTTCGAAACAGCATACCTGTTTCCCTTGGGTAAATACCTACTAGTGCATTTGCTGGGTCACAGGGTAGTTCTATTTTTAATTTTTTGAGGAACCTCCATACTGTTTTCAAGAGTGGCTGAACCAGTTTGCATTCCCACCAGCAGGTGGTATGTCATTGTGGTTTTGATTTGTATTTTCCCCTGGTGATGAGTGATGTTGAGCATTTTTTCATGTGTCATTTTTTCATTTTTCATTTTGTCTTCTTTGGAGAAGTGTCTATTCATGTCTTGCCCATTTCTTCACTGGATTATTTGATTTTTGGGTGTTGAGTTTGCCAAGTTCTTTATAGATTTTGGATACTAACCCTTTATCTGACATGTAGTTTGCAAATATCGTCTCCCATTCTGTCTGTTGCTTTTTAGTTTTTCTGATTGTTCCCTTTGCTGTGCAGAAGCTTTTTATTTTGATGAAGTCCCAGTAGTTCATTTTTGCTTTTGGTTCCCTTGCCTCTGGAGACATGTTAAGTAAGAAGTTGTTGTGGCTGAGGTCAAATAGGTTGTTGCCTGCTTTCTTCTCGAGGATTCTGATGGCTGTCTTACATTGAGGTCTTTCATCCATTTTGACTTTATTTTTGTGTATGGTGCATGAAAGTGGCTCAGGTTCATTTTTCTGCATGTCGCTGTCCAGTGTTCCCAGCACCATTTGCTGAAGAGACTGTCTTTATTCCATTGGATATTCTTTCTTGCTTTGTCAAATATTAGTTGGCCATATGTTTGTGGGTCCATTTCTGGGTTCTCTATTCTGTTCCATTGATCTGAGTGCCTGTGTTTGTGCCAGTACTATACTGTCTTTATGATTACAGCTTTGTAGTATAGCTTGAAGTCCAGGATTGTGATGCCTCCTGCTTTGGTTTTCTTTTTCAACACTGCTTTGGCTATTCAGGGTCTTTTCTGGTTCCATACAAATTTTAGGATTGTTTGTTCTAGTTCTGTGAAGAATGCTGGTGTTATTTTGATAGGAATTGCATTGAATATATAGATTGCTTTGGGTAGTTATTGACATTTTAACAATATTTATTCTTTGTATCTAGGAGCATGGAATCTTCTTCCATTTTGTTATGTCTTCTTCAATTTCTTTCATAAGCTCTCTGTAGTTTTCAGTGTATAGTTTTTTCACCTCTTTGGTTAGATTTATTCCTAGGTATTTTATGGTTTTTGGTGCAATTGTAAATGGGATCTATTCCTTGATTTCTCTTTCTATGTTTCATTGTTGGTGTATAGGAATGCAACCAATTTCTGTATGTTGATTTTATATCCTGCGACTTTGCTGAATTCATGGATCGGTTCTAGCAGTTTTTTGGTGGAATCTTTTGGGTTTTCCATATAGAGTATCATGTCATCTGTGAAGAGTGAAAGTCTGACCTTCTCCTGGCCGATTTGGATGCCTTTTATATCTTTGTGTTGTCTGATTGCAGAGGCTAAGACTTCCAATGCTATGTTGAATAACAGTGGCGAGAGTGGACATCCCTGTCTTGTTCCTGACCTTAGGGGGAAAGCTCTCAGTTTTTCCCCATTGAGGATGACATTAACATTGGGTCTTTTATCTATGGCTTTTATGATCTTGAGGTATGATCCTTCTATCCCTACTTTCTTGAGGGTTTTTATTAAGAAAGGATGCTGTATTTTGTCAAATGCTTTTTCTGAATCTACTGAGAGGAATATGTGGTTCTTGTCCTTTCTTTTATTGATGTGATGAATCATATTGATTGTTTTGTGGATATTGGACCAGCCCTGCATCCCAGATGTAAATACCACTTGGTCGTGGTGAATGACTTTTTTAACGTATTCTTGGGTCTGGTTGGCTAATACCTTGTTGAGGATTTTTGCATCTATATTTATCAGGGAAATTGGTCTATAGTTCTCCTTTTTAGTGGGGTATTAGTCTGGTTTTGGAATCAAGGTAATAGTGGCCTTACAGAAAGTGTTTGGAAGTTTTCCTTCCATTTCTATTTTTTGGAACAGCTTCAAGAGAATAGGTGTTAACTCTTCCTTAAATGTTTGGTGGAATCCCCCTGGAAAGCCATCTGGCCCTGGACTCTTGTTTTTTGGGAGATTTTTAATTACTAATTTGATTTCTTTATTGGTTATGGATCTGTTCAAATTTTCTATTTCTTCCTGTTCCAGTTTTGGTAGTGTATATGTTTCTAGGAATTTGTCCATTTCTTCCAGGTTGCCCATTTTGTTGGCATATAACTGCTCATAATATTCTCTTAGTATTGTTTTTATTTCTGTTGTGTTGGTTGTGATCTCTCCTCTTTCATTCTTGATTTTATTTATTTGGATCCTTTCGTTTCTCTTTGATCAAACTGGCTAGTGGTTTATCAATTCTGTTAATTCTTTTAAAGAACCAGCCTCTGGTTTCATTGATCTATTCTACTGTGTTTTTGGTTTCAATAGCATTAATTTATGCTCTAATCTTTATTTCCTGTTTTCTGCTGTTTTGGGTTTTATTTGCTGTTCTTTTTCCAGCTTTTTAAGGTGTAAGGTTACATTGTGTGTGTGATACCTTTTTTCCTTCTTTAGGAAGGCCTGGATTGCTATATACTTCCTTTTTATGACTGCCTTTGCTGTGTCCCAGAGGTTTTGGGCTGTGGTGTTATCATTTTCATTGGCTCCCATGTACTTTTAATTTCCTTTATTTTCTTGGTTAACCCATTCATTCTTTAGTAGGATGTTCTTTAGTCTCCAAGTATTTGTTGCCTTTCCAAATATTTTCTTCGGTTGATTTTGAGTTTCATAACATTGTGGTCTGAAAATATGCACAGTATGATCTTGATCTTTTTGTACTTGTTGAGGGCTATTTTGTGTCCCAGTATGTGGTCATTGTGGAGAATGTTCCATGTGTGCTGGAGAAGAATGTATATTCTACTGCTTTAGCATGAAATGTTCTAAATATATCTGTTAAGTGCATCTGGTCCAATATCTCATTCAAAGCCATTGTTTCCTTGTTGATTTTCCGCTTAGATGATCTGTCCATTGTAAGTGTAGTGTTGACGTCTTCTATTACTATGGTATTATTATCAAGGAGATTTTTTATGTTTGTGATTAATTGATTTATATATTTGGGTGCTCTCACATTTGGCGCATAAATGTTTATAATTGTTAGTCTTCTTGGTGGATAGACCCCTTGATTATGATATAATTCCCTTCTTCATCTCTTGTTACAGTCTTTATTTTAAGGTCTAGATTGATATAAGTATGGTTACTCTGGCTTTCTTTTGTTGACCATTAACATGATAGATGGTTCTCCATCCCCTTACTTTCAATCTGAAGGTATCTTTAGGTCTAAAGTGTGTCTCTAGTAAACAGCATACAGATGGATCTTGTTTTCTTTTCCATTCTGTTACCCTGTGTCTTTTGATTGGAGCATTTAGTCCATTGACATTTAGAGTGAGTACTGAAAGATATGAGTTTATTGCCATTATGTTTCTTGTAGAGTTGGAGTTTCTGGTGGTGTTCTCTGGTCCTTTCTAATCTTTTTTGCTTTTGGCATTCATTCATTCATTCATTCATTTGGCTTTTCTCCCTTCATGGAGTCCCCCTTAAAGTTTCTTGCAAGGCTGGTTTAGTGATCACAAGCTCCTTTAATTTTTGTTTGCCTGGGAAATTTTCATCTCTCCTTCTATTTTGAATGACAACCTTGCTGGATAAAGAATTCTTGTCTGCATATTTTTTTCTGATTCAGCACACTGAATATATCCTGCCACTCCTTTCTGGCCTGCCAAGTTTCTGTGGATAGGTCTGCAGTGAATCTGATCTGTAATCGCTTGTAGGTTAAGGAGTTTTTTCCCCTTGCTGCTTTTATGATTCTTTCCTTGCCTGAGTATTTTGTGAATTTGACTATGATATGCCTTGTTGCTGGTCGGTTTTTGTTGAATCTAATGGGGGTCCTCTGTGCTTCCTGGGTTTTGATGTCTGTGTCTTTGCCCAGGTTAATAAAGTTTTCTGCTATGATTTTCTCAAAAAGCCCTTCCACCCCTTTTTCTCTCTCTGCATCTTTTGGGACCTTTATGATTCTCATGTTGTTCCTTTTAATTAGTCACTGATTTCTCTAATTCTTAAATCATGCTCTTTTGCCTTAGTCTCCCTCATTTTTCTGCTTCATTATCCTCCATAAGTTTGTCCTCTGCTCTTCCTCATCCATCCTTGCTGCCATGGTATTCATTTGATATTGCAGCTCAGTTATAGCATTTTTTATTTCATCCTGACTAGCTTTTACTTCTTTTATCTATGAAGAAAGGGATTCTAATCTATTTTTGACTCCAGCTAGTATTCTTACTATCATGATTCTAAATTCTGGTTCAGAAGTCTTGCTTGTATCTGTGTTGGTTAAGTCCCTGACTGTCATTTCTTCTGCTCTTTCTTTCAGGGTGAATTTCTTCATTTTGTCATTTTGAAAGGAGAAAGGATTTACTGAAGTAAAAAAAAATTTATATTAAAAAAACTAAAACTAAAAAAAAGTTAATCTTAAAAAATTAAAACAACACACACACACACACACAGACACACACACATACACAAATCAAATAAATGATGCTAGATCCTAGGTGGGTTTTGGTCTGGGTGTATAAGGTGCTTGATAGGTTAGAGAAAAAAGGGGAAAAGAAAAAAGAAAAGGAAATCATTTGAAAATTTTAAAAAATGAATACACTGAAATAGAATAAAATGAAATGGTGGAAGTAAAATATAATTTGAAAAAATTCAGAAAAGTAAAACTATAGTAGACAAAAATTAAATAAAAATATTTTTTTTTTAAAAAATTTTTTTTTTCAACGTTTATTTATTTTTGGGACAGAGAGAGACAGAGCATGAACGGGGGAGGGGCAGAGAGAGAGGGAGACACAGAATCGGAAACAGGCTCCAGGCTCTGAGCCATCAGCCCAGAGCCCGACGCGGGGCTCGAACTCACGGACCGCGAGATCGTGACCTGGCTGAAGTCGGACGCTCAACCGACTGCGCCACCCAGGCGCCCCAAATAAAAATATTTTTAATAAAAATTGAAAATAAAAATAATTTTTTTCTCTTTTTGTATCCAAGAAAAAGAAAAGAAAAAAAAGAAAAAAAAAGAAAATTGAATAGATGGACAAGCACACAGACTGAAATACCATTGAAATTACTTCGTTTTCTTCCAGAAGTCAAACTATGAAGCACTTTATAGTCTATAAACTAAGCAGGTGGAGAGACTTCTGTTCTTGAGGAGCGAGGTTTGCCCAGTTGGGCAGGGCTTAGTGTAATGGCGCCAGTCTCCACTAGATGGCGCTGCTTAGTTTACTGGGGTGGATTGTTGTGGCACTTGTAGGTGTGTATATGAATGTGCTGGAGCAGTGAAAATGGCATCACCCAACTACCCAATGTCTAGTATTGGAACTCTGTTCTCCCTGATCAACAATTGCACACCCTTCTTTTGTCTCTGGATTCCATCCACTCCCTGATTTTACACTGTCCATGGCCATGCCCCAGGCAGCACCTCCCTCCTGAGTTTTATCTCAAATGTGGCTGTTTTTCCTGACCCCTTTGACCCGTTCTGCCCCTCTGCAGGAGGGTCTCACAGAGCAATGGCTGGGTGCCAGCTGCACCCAGGAACGTTCACAGAACTGTGCTGCTGCCCATGCCCAGAGACTGTGGCTGGGTGCCAGCTTGCTCCAGAAAAAGTTCACATGATTGTGTAACAGCAGCGTTTCAGGGATTATGGAAAATGACAACACACATCTGGCACCAGGCTTCACCCTAACAACCTTGTTCCAGCACCAGCGAATTGAGGTTCTTCTTCCGGGTCCACTGGCTCCTTTGCCTGTGGCAAGGAGGGGGGGGGACACACAGCCTCTATGAGATGTCCTCCCAGCAGGTCTCCCTGTATGGCCTGAAGACCCCCAGACTTCACTCTGCTTCTGGGGATTTGCCTTTCTCACCAGAGCACCACCAGGTATCTAGCTGCTGACTTTCAGACTCTGTGCTCCCCCTGTTTATAGAGTCTTAATGAAATTTAAACCCTCTCCTTTCTCCTTTCTCCCTTTTTAGTTCAGTCCCTGTGGCTGTTGCCACTTTTCCACTTCTTCTCCAGCTGCTTTTGGGGGTGCTTTCCCCATATTTTTGCCCTCCCACCCCCCATCTCCATCTCCTCTGTGCAAACTAAAACAGCTCCCTGACCTCCGCAGCTTCTCTCTCCCCCAGTTCAGCACTCCGCACTGCATACCTGCTGAGTTCTGTGGTTCAAGTTGTGCAGATTGTTGTGTTAATTCTCAAATCAGTTTTCTAGGTGTGCAGAATGGTTTAGTGTTGATCTGGCTGTATTTCATGGACATGAGATTCTAAGAAAACTTCCATGCTGTTCTGCCATCTTGACTCCTCTCTCCTCTACCTCAGGTACTCACTTTTAATTCCCATGTTTGTCTCCATGCTGAGCTGCCCCATTTGTGGAAGGGGTGATGGGGGAAATGGAATCTACCTTTCTGACTCTTTTCAGTGCTTTTTTTCTTATTTCTGTGCTTCATTCAGGTGCTGGAATCCCTCACCTGGAATTCTAGGCCCTTGTAAAGGTATTTTCATGTGCAGATAGCTTTCAAAGTGATGTTTGAGGGAGTGGGTGAGTGTTGGAAATTCTTATGCTGCCATTTTGCTGATATTACTCTCTGTCATGAAGCTTTTCCCCTATGTTTCCTTCTAGGAGTTGCAGAATTTCAGGTCTTATGGTTGGATTTTTAACCCATTTTGAGTTAATTTTTGTATGTGGTGTAAGGTATGGGTACAACTTTGTTCTTCTGTATGTGGATGTCCACTTTACCCAAATCCATTTCTTAAAGAGACTGTTCTTTCTCCATTGAGTGATCCTGGAATTGTTGTTGAAGATCATTTGCCATATACCTGGAAGTTTATTTCTGGGCTCTCTTCTATTTCATTGGTCTGTTTGTATTTATGCTGCTGTCACACTCTTCTGAGTACTGTAGCTTGGCAGTATCTTTTGAAATCAGGAAGTGTGACTCCTTCAGCTTTGTTCTTCTTTTTCAAAATTATTTTGGCAATTTGGGATCCCTTGAGATTTCATATGGATTTTAGGATGAATTCTTACATTTCTGAAGAAAAATGCCATTGGGATTTTGATTGGAATTGCATTGGACTTGTACATTGCTTTGGGCAATATGTACATTGCTTTGGGTAACATCTTAAAGATATTAAGTCTACTCCATGAACACAGGATGTCTTTAAGTTTATTTGTATTGTATCTAATTTCTTTCAGCAATGTTTTATAGTTAGTTTTCAGTGTATAAGTCTTTTACCTCCTTTATTAGGTTTATTTCTGAGTATTTCATTTTTTGATGATATTGCTATCATAAATTTAATTGCTTTCTTAATTTATTTTTGGGGTTATTTATTGTTATAAAACTGCAACTCATTTTGTATGCTGATTCTGTATCCTGTAACTTTGTTGAAGTTTTTAGTTCCAGCAGGTGTTTTTTTTGTTTATTTGTTTTGTGTTTGTTTGTTTGTTTTTTATTGGTCTGGAATCTTAGTTATTTTACATATAAGATCATATACTCTGTGAACAAAGATAATTTTACTTTTTTCTTTCTAGTTTAGTTGCTATGGTGGAAAAATTGTAAAGGAAAGATACATTTGCAGGCTGCCAGTAGTTCTTGGTACAGAACAATGCTGCACTGACATTTTCAGTATACTCTCAGGAGTGTAATGCTGCTACCTGGGCCAGCAATAGTGTGATTAATTGGGTTATCATTTTTGTGGTTTGTTATCATTCTATTTGAGATCTCTGGAGAAATCATGGATTCATGTATAACTACTTATTATAGTCACTGTGTGTTGATCAGAATTAAGTCAACCCTTTTTTCTGCTGCTTTCATCACAGTTCCTGTTCTGCAAAAGATTAGTCAAAACGATGTTTTTCTGACCTCTTTTCTGACTGTATCCTTGTAATCAGCTGCAAACACATCAACACACACTATACACATGCACACTGACATATACACCTGAACACACACTGACATACACATTCCTATTCTTAGTATCTGTCTTCCTTTCTTTTTTTGTGCCTCATCTCTTATCCCCAGGCTTATCATCCACATCCATTTTCCCTTTTTCCCTCTTTTTATTTATTTTTTAAAAAAATTTTAAAATGCTTATTTATTTTTGATAGAGAGAGAGAAAGAAAGTAAGTGGGGGAGGGGCAGAGAGAGAGGGAGAATCAGAATCTGAAGCAGGCTCTGGGCTCTTAGCTGTTAGAACAGAACTCAATGCAGAAATTGAATTCATGAACCATGAGATCATGACCTGAGCTGAAGTCAGGTGCTTAACTGACTGAGCCACCTAGGCAACCCTCCCTCTTTTTCAATTCTCAAAAAAAAACATAACTTCACACACACACACATACACAAACACACACACACATACACACACACACAAAGAAACACACACTCATTCTGCCACTCCCCACACGTTTTCCTATAGAGTATCAATGCAGGAGAAGTTTAAGTCTAAGTTAAACTTGCCAAAAATGTTGAGGTAGTAGATTTTGTAAGATGAAATACTACTTTACTTGATGTTGGTGAATGAATGGTATAATCTTTTTATTGGTAAATTTATGTACACAAGCATTTAAGGAAAAGTTGTTATTGTGCTTGCTTTTTTCAAGCTAAGTCACTATGAAAGATGTGAGAGATTTTGTGGCTATTGTGACAGTCATAAGAAATAGACTGCATTAATCATGCTGCATAAAAAGACAATAAGAAGCAAAGGTTGAAACGTTAAACTTTTAGAGATGAGTCATAATTGTAATGGTGCTATTTGTCTTCAAACTTCTTCACAAAATGAAATTACATTCTTCCCATAGTTACAATTATATTAGCACTTTTCAAAGATGTTAGAATTAAGGTAAAGAGGTTAAAAGGAGTCAATTCAGACCAAGAGTGGAAGCCAACTTTTTGAGAATCAGAATTCCTTTATGTAATAGAAAAAAAAGTTTTGAAGTAGAAATTTGTAGCTCTGATTCCACTTCTGTCTCTACCTCTAAATAGCTGTGTCCACCTTGGCAAGTCTCATAGCCCCTGGTGACTTACTCTCTTGTTCCCAACTTCCTTGCTCTCAAACGAGGGGTTAGGCTAATTGGCCTCTAAGTTAACTTTCAGATTTTAAATAGTTTGATTCAATTCTAGAATCCTTTCTTCTGAATATTATGCGGAGTTCTCTTAACTGGCACATTTAATTAATGAAGTCTTCCAGTACTCATTATGCATACCATTTAACTTTTAAGATAGGAAAAACATCTCAAAGATGTGATTCTGTAATTTAGTCTCTTCCTGAGTGTTGAAAAGATGATCCATCAAATATGTGGGTCCTATGGGGGGGGATGATAATTAAATGACAGTGTGTTGGTTTGGCAATTTCTGATCATGAAAAACGTAATGCAAGTCTTATGAGAATACATGTGATAGGTAGCAGACTTAGGAATAGGGACCAGATAATGTTGTCCTCTTTAATTTATTCTCACCTGGTATAATTAAAACCCATATTGGAATCTTTATATACCGAGAAACAACCTCAGTTCACGATCTGACTGCCTGATTTTATTGATTTTATTGATTTGTGGCTTTAGCTGTGAGAGGCTGGGTACATTAGAACTTGGCAAAAATCTGCCACTATTGGAATTGATGACTTTATTTACTTGTAATGGCTGTATCATGGCCTTTATGTATATGCAGTTCTTAGCCGTTATTACTGAGAATCTCCTGGAGTAAAAATCATCTTTGACCTAGCTTCTCATATGATTGAATTTGTGTTTCTCTGTAACTCAAATGCTGCCAACTTAGAAAGTACATATATATGTTACTGTGCCAATGACTGGGTTTCCTTAGCTGTTAATGCACTTCTCTTCTAGTAAAAAAAAGCTTCATAATTTTGCAACTTCTTTTTTTTAATTAATTTTGAGAGAGAGAGTAAGAACACAAGTAGGGTGTTGCAGAGAGAGAGAGAGAGAGAGAGAGAATATCCCCAGCAGGGTCTGCACTGTCAGCATGGAGCCTGACAGGGGGCTCAAACCCATGAACCATGAGATCATGACCTGAGCTGAAATCAAGAGTCAGACGCTTAACTGACTGAGCCACCCAGATGCCCCTAATTTTGCAACTTCTGATCTCTTATTTTATGTTAAAATTTTAAAGTCCACTTTCTCCCTCAGACCTGTGAGAAAGATTTTTCTTCTCTTTGTTTGGAGTACATTACCTTTTGAATTCAAGAGAACAGTTTTAAATATATATTTTCTCACAGATAATAGGCATTTGGTTGGAGAGCATCAAACACCTATTATGTTTTGCCCAAAATCACATTGAAGAAGGGACAGTTAATTATAGGAACCTATGCCAAAAAGATTCCATTCTATTCAAGTTCATTTCGTAGGTGGTGTGTTTTCAGTGTTAGAATCTTTGGGGTGAAGTATGATATTGGTGAAGGCCCTTCAACTAGAACTTATTGCATCATATTTTAGCAATACTACTGAAAGTAACAGAACATTCTGTTTCTCTAATTTGCCTGAGAAATATAGTCATTAGCAAGTAGAATTAGAATTGTACCTACCAGTTATCAAACAAAAATTAGAGTTGGAAAGATCTCAATCTAGGCAGATGACCTTATCAGCTTATCTTCCTACCATGCATAAAAAATAATGGTTAATAAGAGATTAACAGGTGTTCTAATTTGAAATTAAACTTTTATAAATAAAATCAGTACTTCCCTTCAATAAAAAAGATCATTATGATGGATTTAATCGAGTGTTTTTAAATTGTCTTTTCAACCCCTATCTCAGTGACAGAGCTGGGATTCACTTTCCTATGATTTCATTCCTTGGTGCAAATTTTAGGTGCCTAATACATTTATTTGGTTTAGCCTTATGTGTAGGATTTTATCCGTTCTTTTTACAAATCAGCACAGAACCTGTTGCGTGGCTCGAACTCATGAACTGTGAGATCATGACCTGAGCCGAGATCAAGAGTTGGATGCTTAATTGACTGAGCCACCTAGGTGTCCCCAAATGTATTCAATTTAAAACAAATTTAGGGTCACCTTGGTGTCTCAGTCAGTTGAGCATCTAGTTCTTGATATTGCTTCAGGTCATGATCCCATAATTGCAGGATTCAGCCCCATGTCAGGCTCTTCACTGAGAGAGCCTGCTTGGGATTCTCTCTCTTTCTCCCTCTGCCCCTCTCCCCTGCTCACAACTCTCTCTCAATAAAATAAAAATAAAAAAAAAAACTAAAAAAAACAAAAACTCCTGCTAATTAATGACTACAAGCATATGAAAGAATATAAAGACATTAATTTATTAGAGATGAAACTATAATTTTTTTAACCATCTCAGTTTTTCTGCTTGGAAATGGGGACACAAAGAACATTTACTTCATGTGCAGTATCTGTGAAGATTGAAAGTGATGACCGATATAAAATGCTTAGCATAGACCCTGGCACATAGAAGAGTTATATAAATTTTAGCCATTATTATCACTTCGCATATCTCACTAAATTTTGATTTTGAAGGCTTTGTATTTTATAGTCTTAAAAAAGCAACGTAATTTGGTAATGAATTTCATTTACTCTCTATAAGAGAATAGAAACTTGTTAGAACTAAGTAATCTTTGAATCCTATTTGCATTTTATTTCAATCTGATTTAAATTGCTCCTGAAACAATACTGACTTTTATTAAGAGTCTGTTTTCAAGGTGTTGTCATTTTTTTCTTAATAATTTTTTATTATTTTATTCTTCTATGATCAATATTGCACATTTTCTTGGATACTAGGGACTGGAGTTTTAAGATTTCTATGTGAATTATAAAATGAAAGTGTGAGTAAAAAGGTTATACTTAGGAAATCTGTTTCTTCTAGTATTCTTAACTAGATTGTAGAGACTTTTAGGGAATGATTTTCTTTTTTTTTCTTTATTTTTATTTTTTTTGAAATTATTATTTTTTTTCAATATATGAAATTTATTGTCAAATTGGTTTCCATACAACACCCAGTGCTCATCCCAAAAGGTCCCCTCCTCAATACCCATCACCCACCCTCCCCCCCCCCCCCCCCCCCCCCCCCCCCCCATCAACCCTCAGTTTGTTCTCAGTTTTTAAGAGTCTCTTATGCTTTGGCTCTCTCTCCCACTCTAACCTCTTTTTTTTTCTTTTTTTTTTTCTTCCCCTCCCCCATGGGTTTCTGTTAAGTTTCTCAGGATCCACATAAGAGTGAAACCATATGGTATCTGTCTTTCTCTGTATGGCTTATTTCACTTAGCATCACAGTCTCCAGTTCCATCCATGTTGCTACAAAGGGCCATATTTCATTCTTTCTCATTGCCACATAGTACTCCATCGTGTATATAAACCACAATTTCTTTATCCATTCATCAGTTGATGGACATTTAGGCTCTTTCCATAATTTGGCTATTGTTGAGAGTGCTGCTATAAACATTGGGGTACAAGTGCCCCTATGCATCGGTACTCCTGTATCCCTTGGGTAAATTCCTAGCAGTGCTACTGCTGGGTCATAGGGTAGATCTATTTTTAATTTTTTGAGGAACCTCCACACTGTTTTCCAGAGTGGCTGCACCAGTTTGCATTCCCACCAACAGTGCAAGAGGGTTCCCGTTTCTCCACATCCTCTCCAGCATCTATAGTCTCCTGATTTGTTCATTTTGGCCATTCTGACTGGTGTGAGGTGATATGAGTGTGGTTTTGATTTGTATTTCCCTGATGAGGAGCGTTGTTGAACATCTTTTCATGTGCCTGTTGGCCATCCGGATGTCTTCTTTAGAGAAGTGTCTATTCATGTTTTCTGCCCATTTCTTCACTGCGTTATTTGTTTTTCGGGTGTGGAGTTTGGTGAGCTCTCTATAGATTTTGGATACTAGCCCTTTGTTTGGTATGTCATTTAGAAATATCTTTTCCCATTCCGTTGGTTGCCTTTTAGTTTTGTTGGTTGTTTGCTTTGCAGAAACTTTTTATCTTCATAAGGTCCCAGTAGTTCATTTTTGCTTTTAATTCCCTTGTCTTTGGGGATGTGTCGAGTAAGAGATTGCTGCGGCTGAGGTCAGAGAGGTCTTTTCCTGTTTTCTCCTCTAGGGTTTTGATGGTTTCCTGTCTCACATTCAGGTCCTTTATCCATTTTGAATTTATTTTTGTGAATAGTGTGAGAAAGTGGTCTAGTTTCAATCTTCTGCATGTTGCTGTCCAGTTTCCCAGCACCATTTGTTAAAGAGACTTGTCTTTTTTCCATTGGATGTTCTTTCCTGCTTTGTCAAAGATTAGTTGGCCATACATTTGTGGGTCTAGTTCTGGGGTTTCTATTCTATTCCACTGATCTATGTGTCTGTTTTTGTGCCAATACCATGCTGTCTTGATGATTACAGCTTTGTAGTAGAGGCTAAAGTCTGGGATTGTGATGCCTCCTGGTTTGGTCTTCTTCAAAATTTCTTTGGCTATTCGGGGCCTTTTGTGGTTCCGTATGAATTTTAGGATTGCTTGTTCTAGTTTCGAGAAGAATGCTGGTGCAATTTTGATTGGGATTGCATTGAATGTGTAGATAGCTTTGGGTAGTATTGACATTTTGACAATATTTATTCTTCCAATCCATGAGCATGGGAATGATTTTTCTTTTGATAAATCAGTTTTTGGAAAAATACTACATATTCTTTTTTTCTTTTGAAAATTCATTATCTTAGTTGCTGTTTCTCCAAAACAACCTAAATGTGTATCACTACTTCTTGTCATTAGAGAGATATTTTTGTAACTTATGTTGATTGAAATCATGCTGTTTCCACACCTTTAAATCATTAATATTTTGGGCTATAATACAAAAGACTCATGCAAATAAACATATATGTTCTTGAATGTATGCAGGTAATACATTCTGCTTAAATTTTACATAATGGATTAGGATCTGTGGGGCCATGTGTCATACAAGTTGTATAGGCCTGTAATTGACCAAATTACATCAGAAAAAGCCGATGTTACATTTTTTAACACTATGAGCGTGGAATTGTTGGAGCTGCTTACATTTACATTTTGCACTTGATCTTAGCCAAAAGGCCGAGAAGTGATTACATTTACATTTTGAATGGACACCACTGTTTTGAAAATTGTTTATAGACATTCTAAAGATTTTGTTTGATTCACGTTATCTGCTTAAAAAATGATAGGTAGTCAGGGGTGCCTGGGTGGCTCAGTTGGTTAATGTTTGGATCTTGGTTTTGGCTCAGATCATGATCTCATCATGGTTTGTGGGATCAAGCCCCACATTGGGCTCTGCACTATCAGTGCAGAGCCTGCTTGGGATTCTCTCTCTCTCTCTCTGTCTCTCTCTCTCTTTCTCTGCACCACTCCGCTCCCCACCCTGCCACTCATGTGTGTACTTTGAATCTCAAAACAAATAAACATTTAAAAAATGATAATCAATTAAAAGATAGTTGGTGATTTTCTTAACTTAGTATCTTTTGCTTTTTGTCTGTAATGCCTTGGAATGAATTTACTGATCATGCTATATTTTACGGTCAGATCAAGGATGGAAGAACCAGATAATAAATAGGTCTTAGACTTACCTTTTCTATGGTAAGAGATCTTCAGGATTTTGAAATATGAGAGGGCCAAATATTTGATAGTCTGCTTTTCCTTTCCTTTATTTCTGGCCTCTGATAATCTTGGGTTTTTAAATATAGACCTTAGGTATAACTTCCATGACTAATTTTGTCATCTGTACAAGAGCAAAAAATAATACTGTAGTTAGGGTTTCTTTTGAAGATTAAGTGAGATAATTTATGTGAAGTGGCTGATATATAATGAAGCTCGATGCACTTTAAAACTTATGCTATTTGTGACCTGGTGTTTTTTTTTCCTCATTCTTTTTTTTCACACTTAAAGCTTTTATCTGAGTTTATTTTTTGCCTCTTACATAGCTAATAATGCATACTTGACTTATTATATAGTCTGGTGTTCTCCAAAGTGGTATATCCAGGAGATGTGCATAATGATCAAGTGGGCTATCTGATCAATGTTAGAACTTCTACTGATATTTAAGTTTTTAGTTAACAAAAAAATTTTGTTTAGTAATATTTAATATAAAGGCTAATATTAAAGTGTGATGTATCAATAAATACATTGAGTGTGAATGTTAAAAATGTTTTTCTGAACAGAAGTGCTGTTCACATTTGGAGATCACTGGGCTGTCATTTTGTAGTTGAACAAAGCTTTATGGGTGATAGAAAGGAATTTGGAAAAGTGCTTTTTGAAAGCTTTCTTGAGGTCCAGAGTTTAAGTATGTCATAAAGAGGTAATTTAGTTATAAGTGTCAGAAGGCAATATGGGTGTTAGTTTATTCTTGGTTCTTATGAATATTTCTAGTTTCCTGCAGTGTAGCTTCAGTATGGTTTTATAGTATAGTATAGTATAGTATAGTATAGTATAGTATAGTATAGTATTAGTTTTGTTGTTGTTATCATTGATAAAGAATTACCGTGTTGGAAGCTGGTTTGTGTTACATCTTCTGTTAATTAAGTTATAATTTTATTTGTAGGAAAAAAATGCACAGATAGTATGTAGTACAAATCTATTGTACATACTCTGTACATATATTCTGTTGAAACTGAATATATTCTGTTTAAATTGGTTGCTTGCTATTTATGAAGAGTGATGTAAGGCTCCTTTTTTTTGGGATTCTTAACATTTTATTTCACTTTGAAGCAAGTAAATTTAAGTTCATGGAAAAATGTAGTTTATATTTCTGTTATTGGGACTCAAGCAATATAATAAAAAGATTTTCTGTTGAGCCTAATTCCATTTAGGATTAAGACAACTTTTTTGAACTATGATCTAGAGGAGAGATATGCTTTGAAATCCTAAAGGATTTCATTATACTGCTTCCATTTATACTAGGAAAAAGTTTTATAGAATTATAAGTTGTTTACTTTACTATGATCCATTTTAATGATTATAAAACACTGTTCTTGATATTGATGGTTTACTTCATAGTGTTGAAATTGTACATAGTAACAGAACATGAAATGATTTTAAGTGGTTTTTATGAACAGTGTGTCAATTGCAGAACAGGCTAAATCCACTTGGACTGCAAAAGCTTATGTTACTATTGTGGTCAAGATACTCTACTAATCTCAGTAAAAGCTGTATTTTTTAGTGATTCAAGCCCACTTGGTACTCCTTTCAGACTAAAACTACACCCTAATTATGTAGTCATGGAGGGTACTAGAGTCATTATAACCATATGTTTCTGTACAGTCCTTGTAACACATTATCAAATGCTAGTGTCCTGTGTAGTATTCTGTTTTCCAATATCCAAGATTATATCGGACCAAGAATATATGTTTGAAAATATATATGAAGAGTGTTTCAAGGCTGATCACATCATCTGATTGCTTGAGGAGGATGCAGATTGGCCTGGGCTGTGTGTGAGCTGTATATAAATGGCTACAAGAAGAAAAACTGTCTGATGAATTCGTCATTTATATGCTATCAATCTGGGTTATAAGTTTATAAAGGATGCCTTCTATGGGAACACACACAGTTATTTTATTTTTTTATTTTTTTTTTTTATTTTTTTTTATATGAAGTTTATTGACAAATTGGTTTCCATACAACACCCAGTGCTCATCCCAAAAGGTGCCCTCCTCAATACCCATCACCCACCCGCCCCTCCCTCCCACCCCCCATCAACCCTCAGTTTGTTCTCAGTTTTTAACAGTCTCTTATGCTTTGGCTCTCTCCCACTCTAACGTCCTTTTTTTTTTTTTTTTTTTCCTTCCCCTCCCCCATGGGTTCCTGTTAAGTTTCTCAGGATCCACATAAGAGTGAAACCATATGGTATCTGTCTTTCTCTGTATGGCTTATTTCACTTAGCATCACACTCTCCAGTTCCATCCACGTTGCTACAAAAGGCCATATTTCATTTTTTCTCATTGCCACGTAGTATTCCATTGTGTATATAAACCACAATTTCTTTATCCATTCATCAGTTGATGGACATTTAGGCTCTTTCCATAATTTGGCTATTGTTGAGAGTGCTGCTATGAACATTGGGGTACAAGTGCCCCTATGCATCAGTACTCCTGTATCCCTTGGGTAGATTCCTAGCAGTGCTATTGCTGGGTCATAGGGTAGGTCTATTTTAATTTTCTGAGGAACCTCCACACTGCTTTCCAGAGCGGCTGCACCAATTTGCATTCCCACCAACAGTGCAAGAGGGTTCCCGTTTCTCCACATCCTCTCCAGCATCTATAGTCTCCTGATTTGTTCATTTTGGCCACTCTGACTGGCGTGAGGTGATACCTGAGTGTGGTTTTGATTTGTATTTCCCTGATAAGGAGCGACGCTGAACATCTTTTCATGTGCCTGTTGGCCATCTGGATGTCTTCTTTAGAGAAGTGTCTCTTCATGTTTTCTGCCCATTTCTTCACTGGGTTATTTGTTTTTCGGGTGTGGAGTTTGGTGAGCTCTTTATAGATTTTAGATACTAGCCCTTTGTCCGATATGTCATTTGCAAATATCTTTTCCCATTCCGTTGGTTGCCTTTTAGTTTTGTTGGTTGTTTCCTTTGCTGTGCAGAAGCTTTTTATCTTCATAAGGTCCCAGTAATTCACTTTTGCTTTTAATTCCCTTGCCTTTGGGGATGCACACACAGTTATTTTAGAAGATTGTTTTTACTATATATGATGCCACTTGCAAACATTAAAAAATATTTACTCAAAAGTGGTGGTAAATGTGTTGACTGTAACTTTGGAATGGGTTTGAATGTCAAAAAGACAGTATATATAAGAAACTATTTCATGTGCCAGTCATCATGAAATGACTTAGCAGAAGCTCTTGATTTTAGGGGATATCTCAAAGGATGTGCCAAGAATCGTGTTTAAGAATTCTTCCAGGGGTGCCTGGGCGGCTCTGTTGGTTAAGTGTCCAGCTCTTGGTTTCAGCTCAGGTCGTGATCTCACGGTTTCCTGAGTTCAGACCCTGCATCAAGCTCTGTGCTGGCAGCATGGAACCTGCTTGGGATTCTCTCTGTCTCCCCACCTTGTTCTGTCCCTCTCCCACTTGCACTGTCTCTGTCTCTCTCAAAATAAAGAAATAAAATTTCCAAAAAAAAGAATTCTTCCAGCTTTGATAAGAGCTAGAGAAAGGATTTCTCTCACCAGACTGTAAAATCAAACCAGAAATAGTTCTCAGGTCCTTGAAATGCCTTAAGTTGAGACAACTAATATTTTTGTGTCAACTGTAGGTTAATATTTTTTTCTTTTTATAATTAGCCCTGTGTTGTAGCATTTAAATCAGGAGTTAATGCATATATATTTATATTTATATTCTATATATATTTTGAATAAATATTTGGAAGAGAGTGTGATAATATAATTACTCTAGTGAGAAATTTTGGTTACTTTTTCCTTCCAGTTTTATTGAGAAATGACTGACATCTATCACTGTTTAAGTTTAAGGCATATAGCATGATGGTTTGATTTACATATGCCGTGAAAGGATTACCACAATAAGTTCAGCTAGCATCCACCTTCTCATTTACAGTGAAAAGAAAGAAAAAAAAGGAAAAAAAGGATTTTTCCTTGTGTTGAGAATTCTTAGGATTTTCTCTCTTAACTTTTCTATGTGTCACACAGCAATGTTAGCTATAGTCATTATGTTATATATGACATCTCTAGTACTTACGTATATTACAACTTGAAATTTGTACCTTTTGACCACCTTTGTCCAAATCCCATTCTCCCTACCCTCTGTCTCTCTGGTGGCTTAAAGTCTGATCTCTTTTTCTGGGAATTTGTTTTTTCCTAAAAATTTTTACATGTAAGTAAGATCATACAGTATTTATCTTCCTTATTTCACTTAGCATAATGCTTTTAAGGTTAATATATGTTGTCTCAAATGGTAGGATTTACTTTTTTTATGGCCGAATAATATTCTATTGCATATATATGTATATATGTAGCATATACTACAACTTCTTTATTCTTTTATTTATCGTTGGATACCTAGGTTGTTTCCATGTCTTGGGTATTGTAAATAATGTTACTAGGAACATAAGAGGGCATATATCTTTTCGGGTTAATGTTCTTGTTTCCCTGGGATATAGTCCCAGAAGAGGAATTGCCAAATCATATAGTAGTAAAGTTCTAATTTTTTGAGGATCCTTGTAATGTTTTCCATAGTGACTGCACCAATTTACAGCCCCACCGACAGTGCACAAGGGTCCCCTTTTCTTCATATCCAGACCAACATTTGTTATTTCTTGTCTTTTTGATGATGGCCATTCTAATACACATTGGGTGATATCTCATTGTCGTTTTAATATGCATTTCCTTAATGACTAGTGATGTTGGCTATTTTTTCATATACCTGTTGGCCTTTCATATATTTTCTTTGGAAGATTCTATTCAGGTTCTTTGCACATTTTTTAATTGGGTTACTTGTTTGTTTTTTTTTTTTTTTTCTGTTGAGTTATATGAGTTCTTTGTATGTTGGATAGTAATCTCTTATCAGATAATATGGTTCGCAAGTATTTTTTGCAGTATTGTAGTGTTTCATTTAACTTTGCTGATGTTTTCTTTTGCTGTGAAGAGCTTTTTAGTTTGTTGTAGTCCCAACTTGATTTTTCATTTTGGCTTGTGCTTTATGCTTCGCATCCAAAATATCACTACCAAGACCTATGTCAAGGGGTTTTATTCCTGTTTTCTTCTAGAAGTTTCATGGTATCATGTTTTACATTTAAGTTTTTAATCTATTCTGAGTTACTTTTTGTGAGTGGTGTAAGATATGCATCCAGTTTCATTCTTTTGCATGTAAATGTACAATTATCCCAGCACCATTTATTGAAAAGACTGCGTTTCTCCACTGAATGTTCTTCACTCCCTTGTCCAATATTAGTTGATTATCTATTCTTGAGTTTATTTCTGGGCTGTCAATTCTGTTCCATTGGTTTAGTTCTCTGTTTTTTATGCCAGCAGCATGCCGTTTTCATGATTATACCTTTATAATGCAGCTTGAAATCAGGAAATTTGTTGCCTCCTGCTTTGTTCTTCTCCCCCCAACCCCCAATTTTAATAACTTTTATTTCTTTTTCTCATCTGATTGTTCTATCTAAGACTTCCAGTACTGTGTTTAATAGGAATGGTGAGTGGACACCCTTGTTTTGCTTCTGTTCTTAGAAGAAAATGTTTTAACCTTTCACTATTGAGAATGATGATAGCTGTGGGCTTATCATATATGGCTGTCACTATATTGAGATATGTTCCTTCTACATCTAATTTGTTAAAGGTTTTTTTTTTATCATAAATGGGTGTTGGATTTTGTCAAATACTTTTTCTGTGTATGTGGAGATACTCATATCTTTTTTTTCATTCTATTAATGTAATATATCACATTGAATGATTTGCATATGTTGAACCTTCCTTGCATTTCAGGAATAAATCCCTCTTGATCACACCAAATGATAGTTTTAGTGTGCTGCTGAATTCAGTTTGCTAGTATTTGAAAAAATGTTTATTTACTTTGAGAGAGAGAGTACATGCAAGAGGGCGGAGGGGCAGAGAGAGAGGGAGAGCGAGAATCCCAAGCAGGCTCTGTCTGCATTGTCAGTGCAGAGCCTGACCTGGGGCTTGATTTCATGAACCATGAGATCATGACCTGAGCCAAAATCAAGAGTTGGATGCTTAACTGAGTAAGCCACTGAGGTACCACCAGTTTGCTAGTATTTTGTTGAGATTTTTTGTATCTGTATTCATCAGGGATACTGGCTTGTAGTTTTCTAGTAGGTTTTTGTTTTTTTTTTTTTTCCTGGTTTTGGTATCAGGATAATGCTGGCCTCATGAAATGAGTTTGGGAATGTTCTCTCCTCTTTGATTTTTTGGAAGAGTTTGAGAAGAATTGGAGGTAAAATTCACCAGTGAAGTCATTTGATCTTTGGGTTTTTTTCATTAGCATATTTTTGATTACTGATTTAATTTCCTTACTAGTAATTGATCTATTCAGATTTTCTACTTTATCCTGATTCAGTCTTTATAAGTTGTATATTTCTAAGAATGTTTTCATTTCTTCCAGGTTGTCCAGTTTGTTGGCATATAGTTGTTCATGATAACCTCTAGGATCCTTTGAATTTCTATAGATAATGTCTCCTTTTTCATTTATATTTTTGATTTGGATCCTTTCTCTTTTTTCCTTGGTTAGTCTAGCTGAAGATTTACTGATATTTATTTATTTATTTATTTATTTATTTATTTTTAAATTTATTTATGGTTTAATTTACATCCAAGTTAGTTAGCATATGGTGCAACAGTGATTTCAGGGATAGATTCCTTAATGCCCTTTACCCATTTAGACCATCCCCTCTCCCACAACCCCTCCATCAACCCTCTGTTTGTTCTCTTATGTAAGAGTCTTTTATGTTTTGTCCCCCTCTCTGTTTTTACATTATTTTTGCTTCTCTTCCCTTATGTTCATCTGTTTTGTATCTTAAATTCATCATATGAATGAAGTCATATGATCCTTGTTTTTCTCTCATTTTGCTTAGCATAATACCCTCCAGTTCCATTTACGTAGTTGCAGATGGCAAGATTTCTTTCTTTTCATTGCCAAGCAATACTCCATTGTATATATATACACCACATCTTCTTTATCCATTCATCCATCGATGGACATTTGGGCTCTTTTCATACTTTGGCTATTGTTGATAGTGCTGCTATAACCATTGGGGTACATGTACCCCTTGGAAACAGCACACCTGTATCCCTTGGATAAATACCTATTAGTGCAATTGCTAGGTTGTAGGGTAGTTCTATTTTTAATTTTTTGAGGAACCTCCATACTGTTTTCCAGAGTGGCTGAACCAGTTTGTGTTCCCACCAGCAGTGTAAAAGAGATCCTCTTTCTCTGCATCCTTGCCAACATCTGTTGTTGCCTGAGTTGTTGATGTTAGTCATTCTGACAGGTGTGAGGTGGTATCTCTGTGTGAGTTTGATTTGTATTTCCCTGATGATGAGTGATGGGGAGCATTTTTTCATGTGTCGGCCATCTGGATGTCTTCTTTGGAGAAGTGTCTATTCATGTCTCTTGCCCATTTCTTCACTGGATTATTTGTTTCTTGGGTGTTGAGTTTGCTAAGTTCTTTATAGATTTTGGATACTAACCCTTTATGTGATATGTTGTTTGCAAATATCTTCTCCCATTCTGTCAGTTGCCTTTTAGTTCTGCTGATTGTTTCCTTTGCTGTGCAGAAGCTTTTTATTTTGATGAGGTCCCAATAGTTCTTTTTTGCTTTTGTTTCCCTTGCCTCTGGAGACCTGTTGAGTAAGAAGTTGTGGCGGCTCAGGTCAAATAGGTTTTTGCCTGCTTTCTCCTCGAGGATTTTGATGGCTTCCTGTCTTATGTTTAGGTCTTTCATCCATTTTGAGTTTATTTTTGTGTATGGTGTAAGAAAGTGGTCCAGGTTCATTTTTCTGCATGTCGCTGTGCAGTGTTCCCAGCACCATTTGCTGAAGAGACCCATTTGCTGAAGAGACTGTCTTTATTCCATCGGATATTCTTTCTTGCTTTGTCAAATATTAGTGGGCCATATGTTTGTGGGTCCATTTCTGGGTTCTGTATTCTGTTCCATTGATCTGAGTGTCTGTTTTTGTGCCAAAAAATTTACTAATTTTGTTTATCTTTTTCAAATAACCAACTCTTAGTTTGGTTAATATTTTCTATTGTTTTTCTGTTCTCAATCTTATTTACTTTTTCTCTAATCTTTATTTTTTCTCTTCTTCTGCTAATTTGTGCTTAGTTTTTTTTTTTTCTAATTCCTTAAGGCATAGAATGAGGTTGTTTATGTGGGGTCTTTCTTGCTTTTTAATGTAGATATTTATTGCTATGAACTTCGGTCTTAGATTACTTTTGTTACCTCTCACAACTTCTGATATGTTGCATTCACATTTTTGTTTATTTCAAGGAACTTTTTTATTTCTCCTTTAATTTCTTCTTTGATCCATGATTATTCAGGAGAGTGTTGTTTAATTACTGTTTATTTCTCCTTTTGGTTCCATTAGTCTTTGCTTTATACATTTAGGTGCTCTGATGTTGGGCACAAAAGTATTTACAATTATTAGATCTTCTTGATTTATTGACCCCTTTATCATTATGTAATGACATTTTTTGTCTTTTTTTTTTTTACCAATTTTAGTTTAAAGTCTATTTTGTATGATATAAGTTTTGCTATCCCTGCTTTTTTTTGGTTCCCATTTACTTGAAAAATTTTACCCTATCTTTTCATTCTCAATCTATGTGTTTTCAAGGCTAGAGTGAGTGTCTGATTAGATCTTGGGTGGTTTTTTTTTTAAATCATTATCAGTCATGCAGTGTTTTCTAATTGAATAATTTAATCCGTTTACATTTAAAGTAATATTGATAGGTGAGAACTTATTGCGACTTTGTTCATTGTTTTTTGGTTGTTTTGTAGGTACTTTGTTCCTTGTTTCTTATTCTGGTGTGTTTGTGTGTGTGTGTGTGTGTTGATGTCTTTTTGTATCAGTATACTTCAACTTCTTTGTCATGTTCTTTTATGTAATTACTACAATATTTTCCCTTGTGGTTACCATGAGGCTTACATAAAATATTTTAAACCTGTGACAACCTATTTTAAACTGATAACAACTTAACTTCAGTAGAGTTCATAAAATTTATATTTACTTCTCCTTCCCCTCACATTTTAGGTTATTGCTATTACAGTTTACATAGTTTTTATTAGTATAACTAATAAAAGATTGTTGTAGTTATGGTTATTTGTGCTGTCATCCTTTTTTTTTCTTCAAGTTTTAAGTTAGGGTCATAAGTGAATCATGCACAACTACTACCATATTCCAGAGTCTAACTATGACCATGTATTTACCATTCTCAGTGAGATTTGCACTATGTTTTTATATTTTATATTATGGTAATGAACATTCTTTAGGTCATTCAAATAACTCCCTTCAGCATTTCTTGTAAGGCAGGTCTGGTGGTGATGAACTCCTTCAACTTTTGTTCCTTTAAGTCTTTATTCTTCCTTTGTTTCTAAGGGACAGCTTTGCCAGGCATAGAATTTTTGGTTGACAATTATTTTTCTTTCAATATATTGAACATGTCATCCTTTTCTCTTCTGGCCTGAGAAATTTCTGTTGAGAAATCAACAGGGGTTGCTGTGTATGTAACTTCTCTATTTTCTCTTGCTGCTCTTAAAATTGTTTCTTTGAATTGACTTTTGATGATTTAATTATATGTCTCGGTATAACCCTAGTTGGGTTCAACCTAATTGGGATTTTTTTGAGTGACATGAGTCTGGATGTCCATTTATCTCCCCAGGTTTTGGAAGTTTTTAGCTATTATTGCTTTAAGTATACTTTCTGTCTCTTTCTCTTTCTTTTCTTCTGGCATTTCCATAGTGCAACTTTTCCCCAATGTGTCCTATAATGTGTCCTGTAGGCTTTTTTAAACCATTTTTTCATTCTTTTTTCTTTTGGATCCTCTGACTGAAAAATACCTTATCCTCCAGGTATTATCTAATTACTTACAGTAATATCTTATCCTCCAGGTTTCTGATTCTTTCGTCTGCATGGTCAAGTCTAATTTGAAACTCTCTTTTGAATTAATTAGTTCAGTTGTATTTTTCAATTCTCGGATTTCAGGGGTTTTGTTGTCATTTTCATGGTTGCTATTTTCTTGTTAAACTTCTCAGTTTTCTTATGCATTATTTTCTTAATTTTGTTTAGCTGTCTTTGTATTTTTATGGGTTCAGTAAAGTTCTTTAACAGGATTATTATGAAATTTTTTGTCGGTTCACAGATCTTCATCTCTTTAGTTTCAGTATTTGGAGCTTTAGTAGTTACCTTTGGTAGGTGTCATAATTTACCTGATGTTTTTGTGATCCTTCATTACTTCTGCTGGTATGTGCACATTTGAGTAATTGTCCTCTTTCAGACTTGCAGGTTTGCTTTGGCTGGGATAATTTATAACTAGTTAGCTCAGTTTGGGTTTTTGGGTGTCTGCTGATAATATTCTTAGGTAGATGGAGCTGGCTATTATCTATTTTTGGGTGAGGCAGTTGTTTGAGTTCTGAGGATAGGGATGATAGGGATGTACCGCTGGTTGAGCAGTTGGTTAGGACTGCTGGCTGATTCCCTCCCAAGTGAGGCTATAGAATGGTCTCCAAAGTTGCCTGGATTCTCTAGTCAGGTTTACTAGATGATCAGGACTGGGTATTGTATTCAGTAGCACAGGAGGGAGGGCATCAGGACAGGGCCTACTTAATGCATTGTTTGGGACCTGAATCAGGCCAGAGTCATACACTAAGCTTCCTAGTCAGCAGTAAGAGCAGTAAAAGAAGCAACTCTAAAACTGCTAAAGTTTTTGCTTGTTGTATTAACTCCTGTTGTATTGTACTCCTGGTTCCCTGATTGGACAGGTCTACTGGCTTTGCTCTGTAAACTGTTGGCTCTGCTTGTCTGCCTCTAGGCTTGAGTGCCACTGGGCTACATAGCTACCAGGAGTTGTCTCTATCCCTACTGGTTATATTGGGCCAGAAGACATTCTTCCCAGTGGCTGGGACTGTGATTCATTTTCCTTGCCTTGGTGGGACAGGAGGGGACTTACTCTAGCCTATTTTTAGTTTGTCAAACAGGTTCTCTGGTTTGGAAGGACTAGATGCTACTCTCATTTGGTTGTGAATTAATTCCTCTGTTTTTATGTTGCATGGGAATGCTCTAAGCCTCTCTGTTCAATACTGGCTTTTCTCTGAGGTCAATCAGCTTTGCCCACCCATGTCTCACTTGGAGCGCCACTGGCTTGTACTGCTTCCAAGAGTTGTTGTCAGCCCTTCTAGTCAGATGGGGCCAAAAGACACTCTTCATGGTGGGTAGAGCTGTGATTTAGCATCTTGCCTGGGATTGGATAAGTCAGGATCTAGGGCCAGAAAAACTCTTCATTTGAGAATACAAATCAGGCAGATTTGCACCCTGTTGAGTTACTTCATCTAAGTGTGCCCCAACTTGTTTCTTCAGATGAAGAAAACTGCTGGTTAGGATCACTACTTGGTCACTATGGTATGAATGCAGTCTGCCAAGATTTGTGTGCTGGTTGTTGCAAGCCCCTCTTTTCTCCTTCACAATCAGATTCCAGTAGCTGTACCCTACAGATTCTCCTGCGATCCCCATAATGTGAGATCAGATTAGGGGCTCTCACAAAGCAACCCACAATACTAGGGGAAGCCAGTTGTCTCACTGGGCTCTCTTTTCCCACTGGAGGAACTTGAGAGTTAGGGGAGACCTTTTGTGTGATGCTATACTTGCTTGGGGGAGGAGCAATGTGATCAATGTGTAGCCAATTCTCTTACCCTTTTAATGCAGTTTGTATTTGTCTCTGTGGTACAGGGGTGTGCTTTAGCCTCACCTCTCTGTGTTTAAGGATTCTGTCAGTGGTGTCTTTTTCTTGAATAGTTAGTTGTTCTTGTTAAGGGGAGCAAGCCCAGAACAACCCATGTTGCCATCTTGGTGACATCACTTTGTAGTACAGAGATAATTTTACAGATATGAAACTTGTGTTTTGAATGTGTTGCCATTTCCTGTTTTTCTTTTGCTATTGAACACAATGGGAGAAAAATTAGATGATTTTCTGGGTACTAATTTAAGGTTTGGTCAAAACTGAAAGATGTTTAAATAATAGGTAACTAAATTTTGTAAGGGACAGATAGTAGTCATCCCTCATTAAGGGCCTACTATATACTAAGTACTTTACATGACCTATATAATGTAATCCTTATATTATTCATATGATGTATATAATATTATCCCCTTTTTACAGATGAAGAAATTCAAGTCCAGAGAAATTAAAGGATTTATATAAATGCTACATAACTAGTAAATGGTAGAACTGGGATTTGAACCAAGGGCTCTCTGGCTGTAAAGCCCATATTCATTCCATGGCATTGTACTTCTTGCAGATATTAAATAGCATATTTATTAAATAGCATATTTAAATATTAAATATTAAATAGCATATTATTAAATAGCATATTTAGCCATAGGTTGAATACAGTCATCATGAGAAATCAGCTTGTTCCTGTGTAGGTATGAGAGTCACTGAGGTTTACTGCTAGTTCTTTTCAAATGACTTAAGGGCTTTGTCTCCAGAAGAAGGCAATGTCTTCATTTACTACTTAGAAAAATAAATGTGTGCTATACTTGTAGAAACATATTATATCCGTTAGGGATCAACATACATGTTTAATACAGAATGAAAATATGCCCTTTGTTTTGTCCAGCCCATTAATTTTAAAATACCTAGAGCTGAAAGCAGTCCCAAATAGCTGGAATACTACCTGTTATTCTAAAATAGACATTAAAAACTCCTCCCTATTTATAAAAAAATAAAACTGTTCTTCTTTTCTTAACAAGCCTTGTCAGTATACAAGGAACTAAAATTTATGGCCTGGTGTTTTTATTATTTTGCATTGAGTTCTGCATTATACTGCTGTTATGATGACATCTTGGATATTTACAAAAAGCAAGTATATTGCCTGCCTCCAGGAACCCTTGGAAAAAAACAAACATTTTCATAAAGACATAATCTTAGACCACACATAATTAATTTTAAGTCATTTAGGTAGTACAAACACATTTTTATATTTTATATGTAATGTTTTTCTTTTTTTCCTTTTTCATCTCTTCCCTTTTTACAAAACAAGTGTTACCTAAAAAAATGTTAAAGTTTCTTAGACAATCTCCCTTGGATATTTCATTTTTGATGTCTATTTGAGAAGATACTCATTTCTGCAGTGTGAAATTGTGCAAAGATCAGCAGACTGGATATCACTGTAATAACAGCCAAGTCACAGTTTTATTTTGTGAGAGGAAGTGTCCAGCTCAGTGCCTGATGTATTGTAGGAACTTCTTAGGTGTTGTTTTTACATTTTTATTAGTGGAATGATCTCTGATGATTCTCTAGCCCTCACTTTCCTTATTTTAAAAATGCGAGGCTTAGAGATGATTTTTTTTATATATATATATGAAATTTATTGACAAATTGGTTTCCATACAACACCCAGTGCTCATCCCAAAAGGTGCCCTCCTCAATACCCATCACCCACCCTCCCCTCCTCCCACCCCCCATCAACCCTCAGTTTCTTCTCAGTTTTTAACAGTCTCTTATGCTTTGGCTCTCTCCCACTCTAACCTCTTTTTTTTTTTTTTCTTCCCCTCCCCCATGGGTTCCTGTTAAGTTTCTCAGGATCCACATAAGAGTGAAACCATATGGTATCTGTCTTTCTCTGTATGGCTTATTTCACTTAGCATTACACTCTCCAGTTCCATCCACGTTGCTACAAAAGGCCATATTTCATTTTTCCTCATTGCCACGTAGTATTCCATTGTGTATATAAACCACAATTTCTTTATCCATTCATCAGTTGATGGACATTTAGGCTCTTTCCATAATTTGGCTATTGTTGAGAGTGCTGCTATGAACATTGGGGTACAAGTGCCCCTATGCATCAGTACTCCTGTATCCCTTGGATAAATTCCTAGCAGTGCTATTGCTGGGTCATAGGGTAGGTCTATTTTTAATTTTCTGAGGAACCTCCACACTGCTTTCCAGAGCGGCTGAACCAATTTGCATTCCCACCAACAGTGCAAGAGGGTTCCCGTTTCTCCACATCCTCTCCAGCATCTATAGTCTCCTGATTTGTTCATTTTGGCCACTCTGACTGGCGTGAGGTGATACGTGAGTGTGGTTTTGATTTGTATTTCCCTGATAAGGAGCGATGCTGAACATCCTTTCATGTGCCTGTTGGCCATCTGGATGTCTTCTTTAGAGAAGTGTCTATTCATGTTTTCTGCCCATTTCTTCACTGGGTTATTTGTTTTTCGGTGTGGAGTTTGGTGAGCTCTTTATAGATTTTAGATACTAGCCCTTTGTCCGATATGTCATTTGCAAATATCTTTTCCCATTCCGTTGGTTGCCTTTTAGTTTTGTTGGTTGTTTCCTTTGCTGTGCAGAAGCTTTTTATCTTCATAAGGTCCCAGTAATTCACTTTTGCTTTTAATTCCCTTGCCTTTGGGGATGTGTCGAGTAAGAGATTGCTACGGCTGAGGTCAGAGAGGTCTTTTCCTGCTTTCTCCTCTAAGGCTTTGATGGTTTCCTTTCTCACATTTAGGTCCTTTATCCATTTTGAGTTTATTTTTGTAAATGGTGTGAGAAAGTGGTCTAGTTTCAACCTTCTGCATGTTGCTGTCCAGTTCTCCCAGCACCATTTGTTAAAGAGGCTGTCTTTTTTCCATTGGATGTTCTTTCCTGCTTTGTCAAAGATGAGTTGGCCATACGTTTGTGGGTCTAGTTCTGGGGTTTCTATTCTATTCCATTGGTCTGTGTGTCTGTTTTTGTGCCAATACCATGCTGTCTTGATGATTACAGCTTTGTAGTAGAGGCTAAAGTCTGGGATTGTGATGCCTCCTGCTTTGGTCTTCTTCTTCAAAATTCCTTTGGCTATTCGGGGCCTTTTGTGGTTCCATATGAATTTTAGGATTGCTTGTTCTAATTTCGAGAAGAATGCTGGTGCAATTTTGATTGGGATTGCATTGAATGTGTAGATAGCTTTGGGTAGTATTGACATTTTGACAATATTTATTTTTCCAATCCATGAGCAGGGAATGTCTTTCCATTTCTTTAAGTCTTCTTCAATTACCTTCATAAGCTTTCTATAGTTTTCAGCATATAGATCCTTTACATCTTTGGTTAGATTTATTCCTAGGTATTTTATGCTTCTTGGTGCAATTGTGAATGGGATCAGTTTCTTTATTTGTCTTTCTGTTGCTTCATTGTTAGTGTATAAGAATGCAACTGATTTCTGGACATTGATTTTGTATCCTGCAACTTTGCTGAATTCATGTATCAGTTCTAGCAGACTTTTGGTGGAGTCTATCGGATTTTCCATGTATAATATCATGTCATCTGCAAAAAGCGAAAGCTTGACTTCATCTTTGCCAATTTTCATGCCTTTGATTTCCTTTTGTTGTCTGATTGCTGATGCTAGAACTTCCAGCACTATGTTAAACAACAGCGGTGAGAGTGGGCATCCCTGTCGTGTTCCTGATCTCAGGGAAAAAGCTCTCAGTTTTTCCCCGTTGAGGATGATGTTAGCTGTGGGCTTTTCATAAATGGCTTTTATGATCTTTAAGTATGTTCCTTCTATCCCGACTTTCTCAAGGGTTTTTATTAAGAAAGGGTGCTGGATTTTGTCAAAGGCGTTTTCTGCATCGATTGACAGGATCATATGGTTCTTCTCTTTTTTTTTGTTAATGTGATGTATCACGTTGATTGATTTGCGAATGTTGAACCAGCCCTGCATCCCAGGAATGAATCCCACTTGGTCATGGTGAATAATTCTTTTTATATGCTGTTGAATTCGATTTGCTAGTATCTTATTGAGAATGTTTGCATCCATATTCATCAGGGATATTGGCCTGTAGTTCTCTTTTTTTACTGGGTCTCTGTCTGGTTTAGGAATCAAAGTAATACTGGCTTCATAGAATGAGTCTGGAAGTTTTCCTTCCCTTTCTATTTCTTGGAATAGCTTGAGAAGGATAGGTATTATCTCTGCTTTAAATGTCTGGTAGAACTCCCCTGGGAAGCCATCTGGTCCTGGACTCTTATTTGTTGGGAGATTTTTGATAACCGATTCAATTTCTTCGCTGGTTATGGGTCTGTTCAAGCTTTCTCTTTCCTCCTGATTGAGTTTTGGAAGAGTGTGGGTGTTCAGGAATGTGTCCATTTCTTCCAGGTTGTCCAATTTGTTGGCATATAATTTTTCATAGTATTCCCTGATAATTGTTTGTATCTCTGAGGGATTGGTTGTAATAATTCCATTTTCATTCATGATTTTATCTATTTGGGTCATCTCCCTTTTCTTTTTGAGAAGCCTGGCTAGAGGTTTGTCAATTTTGTTTATTTTTTCAAAAAACCAACTCTTGGTTTTGTTGATCTGCTCTACAGTTTTTTTAGCTTCTATATTGTTTATTTCTGCTCTGCTCTTTATTATTTCTCTTCTTCTGCTGGGTTTAGGCTGCCTTTGCTGTTCTGCTTCTATTTCCTTTAGGTGTGCTGTTAGATTTTGTATTTGGGATTTTTCTTGTTTCTTGAGATAGGCCTGGATTGCAATGTGTTTTTCTCTCAGGACTGCCTTCGCTGCGTCCCAAAGCGTTTGGATTGTTGTATTTTCCTTTTCGTTTGTTTCCATATATTTTTTGATTTCTTCTCTAATTGCCTGGTTGACCCACTCATTCATTAGTAGGGTGTTCTTTAACCTCCACGCTTTTGGAGGTTTTCCAGACTTTTTCCTGTGGTTGATTTCAAGCTTCATAGCATTGTGGTCTGAAAGTATGCATGGTATAATTTCAATTCTTGTAAATTTATGAAGGGCTGTTTTGTGACCCAGTATATGATCTATCTTGGAGAATGTTCCATGTGCACTCGAGAAGAAAGTATATTCTGTTGCTTTGGGATGCAGAGTTCTAAATATATCTGTCAAGTCCATCTGATCCAATGTCTCATTCAGGGCCCTTGTTTCTTTATTGACCATGTGTCTAGATGATCTATCCATTTCTGTAAGTGGGGTGTTAAAGTCCCCTGCAATTACCACATTCTTATCAATAAGGTTGCTTCTGTTTATGAGTAATTGTTTTATATATTTGGGGGCTCCGGTATTCGGCGCATAGAAATTTATAATTGTTAGCTCTTCCTGATGGATAGACCCTGTAACTATTATATAATGTCCTTCTTCATCTCTTGTTACAGCCTTTAATTTAAAGTCTAGTTTGTCTGATATAAGTATGGCTACTCCAGCTTTCTTTTGGCTTCCAGTAGCATGATAAATAGTTCTCCATCCCCTCACTCTGAATCTAAAGGTGTCCTCAGGTCTAAAATGAGTCTCTTGTAGACAGCAAATAGATGGGTCTTGTTTTTTTATCCATTCTGATACCCTATGTCTTTTGGTTGGCGCATTTAATCCATTTACATTCAGTGTTATTATAGAAAGATACGGGTTTAGAGTCATTGTGATGTCTGTATGTTGTATGCTTGTAGTGATGTCTCTGGTACTTTGTCTCACAGGGTCCCCCTTAGGATCTCTTGTAGGGCTGGTTTAGTGGTGACAAATTCCTTCAGTTTTTGTTTGTTTGGGAAGACCTTTATCTCTCCTTCTATTCTAAATGACAGACTTGCTGGATAAAGGATTCTCGGCTGCATATTTTTTCTGTCTAGCACCCTGAAAATCTCGTGCCAATTCTTTCTGTCCTGCCAAGTTTCAAAAGAGAGATCAGTCACGAGTCTTATAGGTCTCCCTTTATATTGTGAGAGCACGTTTACCCCTTGCTGCTTTCAGAATTTTCTCTTTATCCTTGTATTTTGCCCGTTTCACTATGATATGTCGTGCAGAAGATCGATTCAAGTTACGTCTGAAGGGAGTTCTCTGTGCCTCTTGGATTTCAATGCCTTTTCCTTCCCCAGTTCAGGGAAGTTCTCAGCTATTATTTCTTCAAGTACCCCTTCAGCACCTTTCCCTCTCTCTTCCTCCTCTGGGATACCAATTATGTGTATATTATTTCTTTTTAGTGTATCACTTAGTTCTCTAATTTTCCCCTCATACTCCTGGATTTTTTAATCTCTCTTTCTCTCAGCTTCCTCTTTTTCCATAACTTTATCTTCTAGTTCACCTATTCTCTCCTCTGCCTCTTCCATCCGAGCCGTGGTGGTTTGCATTTTGTTTTGCATTTCATTTAAAGCGTTTTTCAGCTCCTCGTGACTGTTCCTTAGTCCCTTGATCTCTGTAGCAAGAGATTCTCTGCTGTCCTGTATACTGTTTTCCAGCCCAGCGATTAATTATATGACTATTATTCTAAATTCAATTTCTGTTATATTATTTAAATCCTTTTTGATCAGTTCATTAGCTGTTGTTATTTCCTGGAGATTCTTCTGAGGGGAATTCTCCCGCTTGGTCATTTTGGATAGTCCCTGGTGTGGTGAGGACCTGCAGGGCACTTCCCCTGTGCTGTGGTGTATAACTGGAGTTGGTGGGCGGGGCCGCAGTCAGTCCTGATGTCTGCCCCCAGCCCACCGCTGGGGCCACAGTCAGACTGGTGTGTGCCTTCTCTTCCCCTCTCCTAGGGGCGGGATTCACTGTGGGGTGGCGTGGTCCGTCTGAGCTACTTGCACAATGCCAGGCTTGTGATGCTGGGGATCTGGCGTATTAGCTGGGGTGGGTAGGCAACGTGCACGGCGGCAGGGGGGGCAGGCTTAGCTCGCTTGTCCTTAGGTGATCCACTTCAGGAGGGGCCCTGTGGCAGCAGGAGGGAGTCAGATCCGCTGCCAGAGGTTTGGCTCCGCAAAAGCACAGAGTTGGGTGTTTGCGCGGAGGGAGCAATTTCCCTGGCAGGAACTGGTTCCCTTTGGGATTTTGGCTGGGGGATGGGCAGGGGAGATGGCGCTGGCGAGCGCCTTTGTTCCCCACCAAACTGAGCTCTGTCGTCTGGGGGCTCCACAGCTCTCCCTCCCTTTGTCCTCCAGCCTTCCAGCTTTCTGAGCAGAGCTGTTAACTTATGACCTCCCAGACGCTAAGTCGCGCTTGTTGTTGGAACACAGTCCGTCAGGCCCCTCCGCTTTTGCAAGCCAGACTCAGGGACTCTGCTTGGCTGGCGAGCCGCCCCTCCGCCCCGGCTCCCTCCCGCCAGCCCGTGGAGCACGCACCGCCTCGCCGCCCTTCCTACCCTCTTCCGTGGGCCTCTCGTCTGCGCTTGGGTCTGGCGACTCCGTTCTGCTAATCCTCTGGCGGTTTTCTGGGTTATTTAGGCAGGTGTAGGTGGAATCTAAGTGATCAGCAGGACGCGCGGTGAGCCCAGCGTCCTCCTCCACCACCATCTTCCCCTCGAGAGAGTAGAGATGATTTTTAAGGGCTTTTAGCTAGCCCTGCAATGCCATAGTTTCTGGGTAGACATGTAACATCTGATGCAATAAAGCTCAATTCTGTATTCTCCTTAATGTGTCATGCTTATTCCTACCTCTTTGCCTTTGATCATTCTGTTTTTCCTATCAAGAGTGCTTTCTCTCCTATCTAAAATCATTCAGTCAACATTTATTCAACAGTATCTTCATTGAATAGTCACTGTGTACATGGTTAAGGTAATGAGTACATGTGAAACTCTAAATTCTAATAACCCTTTAAAGCCTTTTAAGCCTTACATCCTATATTAATTCTCTGAAAATTCTGGACCATTTGGATTTCTGTACTTCTCATTTCCTGTATTTATTGTATTTGTCATATATTTTGATAATTATATTTTGTGAAAAGACAATTACAACATACCTTGACTAGCTTGTAAAATTTTCCAGGGATGAAATCATATGATTCTTTTTCATTTTTCCTAATATCTGGTATAATTTTTCTTTAAGGTTTGTAGAATAGAGATATATATGCAATTAATAATATGGTAGGTTGTATCAATAGAGTCCTGAACTATAATAGAAGTATAAATGAAATGAAAAAAGTAATTAAAAAGGCACTATAGGTGTTTTGCTAATTTTTAGTTTTCTTGGCTAGCTTGAATGTATGTGGTTTGTAGAAAGGCCTTTAACATACATAAGATTTGAAAATAGAGTAACGAAATTGATGTTTTTTAATACTCACTCTAGAACTTGTTAAGTCAAAAGCACCTACTGAGAATTCTATAAAGTTATTCCAATGATGTCACATTTTGAGGGAAGTTACTTTCTTGGAATGAACTTTTTGTAGTTAGATTTTGTTCCAAACACAAATATTACTTTGATTACTTTATAGTTACCACTTTGTTTAGACTTAAAAAAAATGATTATGTATTCTGCCTGATCAAATAAATGCTTTTAAAATTAGGCTTTGTTCAATTAAAGTTTTCACAAAGGATGATGATCAGCCATTATTAAAATATTAAATAATTGTTTTCTTACCTCATGGTAAGTAAAATTAAAAAATTAAAAATATGTTTAAGCATGTGAGCCACCCTAGGATAAATGATACTTCAGATGGTGATTCTGTACAAAATAATGCTAATTTGGATGCATGAATTCTGCTATCTTCATTGAAAAATCAATCGGTTTAAAGATGCCTGTTTATTCTCTATTAAATAAATTTATTGTTAAACAAAATTCAAAAACAAAGCTTCAGAGAGGCACTTCTGAAATGGCAGAGTGAAGACCTCTGAAAATTCACTCTTTAATAAAAGCAATGAAAAATACTGACAAAAATGTTCAAAATCAACATATTCAGAACTCTAGAAATTAATGGAAGGCTTTCAAAAAGAAAAATGGGTGGATCTCAGTAGGAACAATAATTTCTATGGTATTTTAACTTGTCCTATTTGTATCCCCTTCTCCTCAGATCCATAGTAGCCTAGAAAGTCAATAGTCCTATAACCATTGTAACTGTGCAACCAGAAACTCAGCAGTCAGTTGAACGGGAGAATAGATTGAGAGCTGCCCCCAAAGTCCTATCCTCCTTAGATAATTTTTACTCTTTGATCTCTCTGGCAGCAACATGGAAAGCCCCATTCAAAGGATTTGTCTTTATTTGACCTGACTTACAGCTGCTCAGTGGGAAAGAACCAACTCCAGGGAGTTTATTAAAAATAATCAGCAGTAATTGGTTTGTTTGCTTGTTTTGTTTAATTTTTAATTTTTTAAATGTTTATTCATTTTCAAGAGAGACAGAGAGAGACAGACAAGAGCAGGGGAAGGTCAGAGAGAGAGGAAGACACAGAATCCGAAGTAGGCTTCAGGCTCCAAACTTTCAGCACAGAACCTGACCCAGTGCCTGAACTCACGAACTATGAGGTCATGACCTGAGCTGATTTGGACGCTTAACTGACTGAGCCACACAGGCACCCCAATCAGCAGTAATTGTTTAACATCACAGGTGGTTGAGGCTGTGGTATCACTTGGAGAATCAAGAAGTTGGCCCAAGACCTTAAAAGAAAAATATGGAAAATGAGATGTTTTAGGGGCCTTTGGGAAGCTCTGTTTCTGGGGATCTCAAAGTCCAAACATGTATGGGGCTATGGGCTATGCTACCATTTGGCCCAACTTGGTGCTGTGCATAAGTAGGGAGTGAAGCCTAAAACAGAGTTTTAAAATGCCAAAGCATTGAAGGCATAACCCAACACACACACACACACACACACACACACACACACACACACACACACCCTCTTAACGGAGATGAGCCATCAATTCAAGGCATTTAAGGAAAATTTGTCCAAACATTAGACAAACACTAAGCAGATAATTCTCTAAGGATACAGGCTATACATAATTATCCCAGGAAAGTTGTTAAAACAAAGGATAACAGTAATAGCAGCAGCAGGAACAAAAACAAACAAAAACCCTGTATGGAGAGAAGTGAATGATCTTCAGAGTGCCAGATTATATTATTTAAAATGTAAAGTTTTCAACAAATAATTGTGAGACCTGTAAAGAAATATGTAAAGAAAATATGGACCATACATGGGGGAAAAACAGTCTGTAGAAACAGTCCCCAACGATGGCCAAATGCTGGCCTTTTAGAGAAAAACTTTAAGCTAGCTAATTTAAAGATGTTCAAAGGACTAAAGCTATATCTAAAAACTAAAGGAAAGTATGAGAAACATGTCTTGGTAAATAGAGGTTATAATTAAAGAGATAAAAATTATAAAAAACAAAATAGAAATTCTGGAGTTACATAGTATAATAACTGAAATAAAATAAAGTCATTAGAGAGGCTTATGAGAAGATTTGAGAAGTCAGAAGAATGAATCAGCAAACGTTAAGATAGGTCAATTGAGATTAGCAGTCTGAGGAACAGAGTGTAAAAAGTACCAAGAACAATGAACAGGACTTCAGAGATCTATGGAACAACCTCAAATGTACTAGCATATGCATAATGGGAGTTCCTGAAAGAGAAGGGAGAAAGTAGCAGAGATTATTTGAATAAACCTTTTCAAATTTGGTGGAAAACATTAATATACACAAGCAAGATCTATAAACTCTAAGTAAGATAAATTCAAAGCGATCCATACTTACACATATCATAGTTGAGCTGTTCAAAGCCAAATTCAAGAGAGAACTGGAAAGCAGCAAGAATAAAACACTCATCATGTACAGTGGATCCTCAATAAGATTAATGTCTACTTCTCATTAGAAACCATGGAGGCCAGAAAGAAGTGGGTGACATATTTAAAGTGCTGAAAGATAAAGAGTGTCAAGCAAGAAGTCTATATTCAGCAAAACTATCTTTTATTAAAAATTAAGAAGAAATTAAGATATATCCAGAGAAACAAAAATGAAGAGAATTTGTTGCTAGCTGGTTTACTCTACAACAAATACTAAAGAGAATCCTTCAGGGTTGAATAAAAGGATAGTTGACAGTAAGCCAGATCTACACAAAGAAAGAGCACCAGTAAATGTAACTACATAAGAAAAGGTGAAAGACATTTTACCTTTTGGAGGTATGATGAATAAATGCTGTAGTTCCCTCTTCTAGCTGCACTACTTGACTTCCTCTAAGTGGAAATTGTTCCCTGCTCAAGAACAATGCTTATATTTAGATCCCATGTCTTCTAAGTATGTTCTGATAGCTCAGCAACAAGAGTCAATAAACCATGAACACATTAGCAAAACCTAAAAAAAAGATAAGTGTGCAGAGTAATTATACAACTGTATTCATTAGGTTATAAAGATATAATTTATATCAATAATGTAAAAGCTTAAACTATGATACTATTGAAAGAAAACATAGGAACAGATCTATGTGATCTTGGGCTAAGTCATTGTTTTTTAAGATGGCACCAAAATCACAAGTGAAAAAAATATATAAATAAACTGGATTCCATCAAAATTTAAAGGTTAGTGTTTGTCGGAGGAGGGCATTGAGAGGACACGACTGCCAGTTGACTTTAAGCTGGACTTGGGGGAATTGGAGGCTCCTCACTCCCTTCCCTGTCCTTACAGGGTGCTTTTTTGCTTGTCTTTCTCATGCTAGAAGCTGCCTCAAGGACATGGCCTGGAGATAGTAATGTGTTGAGACCATCTGGGCAATATATGTGACTGAACCCGAAATTAAAGCTCCTATTTAAGCTTTTATTTTGGTTAGACAGGTGTGGAGATCTACTTCTCTTGTAGCTACCCAAGATAAACCTTGTAAGTAAGTTCCTTGCTTATTAAAACTATTATTTACCATCTTAACTGGCCTGCTTCTTTCTTCTGAATCTCTGTCTCTCTGTGTTTGGGGCCAGTTTTTGAACTAACAATTGGTGTGCCAGCCAGGAGACTGAAGAAATGGGCCTTGGGAAAGAGACATCTGTGGGAGAGATCTTGAGTTGGGTGGCACATATGTTAGATGCTTGTGGACCATTGTATGAGTACATGGACACCCTAAGAAGACTAGCCACTTTAATGAGGCTGTTTGAGAAACTATGCACTGTGGCGAAGAAAAGAAACAAATTCGCTGGTGCAATGGGCTGACCTCTACTGTGGGCAGTTTGGCTGGCCAACAATGCCCAACTAGAGGCTGAAGCTCAAGTTAGAATGTTGGGAGAAGAGCCGAAGTTAGAGAAAGATGGGCAATTGTGCACTCCTCTGCTGGTTTCAGGGCTGGCAGACAAGGTGGAAGAGAATACTGATAAGATGGAGACCATAGTATGCTATTTTGTAAAGCAAGAAGAGCACAGGCTGTTGCAGATTAGGTTTTAAATGCTTGTGACAAAGCCTGATTAAGATGCTAACAGGTAGAATCCCTGGGAAAATGAGAGTAAAGGGGGAGGATATAGTGGTGAATGAAGATGAAATGGACAGAGTGCCCCATGCTGGCTGACCCTTCATACAGCAACATTCTCAACAGTGGAAGGTTTAAAATTTTCCCTCTAAGATCAGTTATAAGACAAGGATGCCTATTCTCACCACTCCTATTCAACATAGTATTGTAAGTTCTAGCGAAGAATTGGGCAAGAAAAAGAAATAAAAGGCATCTAAATTGGAAAAGATGAAGTAAAATTGTTTCTGTTTGCAGATGATATGATCTTATATTTAGAAAATCCTAAGGACTGCAGTAAAAATGTTTCCACTATTAAGTAAAGTAGCAGGATACACAAAAACATACAAAATTCAGTTGCATTTATATACACTAAGCATGAATGATCTGAAAAGAAAACAATCCCACTTACAAAAGCATCAAAAACAATAAAAATTGTAGGAATAAATTATAGTGAAAACTATAAGACATTGGTGAAATAAATGGAATACACAAATAAATTGAAAGATATCCTATGTTCATGAATTAAAAGAATTCATATTATTAAAATGTCCGTACTGTATCTATACCCATCTATACAATCAATGAAATACTTATAAAAATTCCAATGAAATTTTAACAGTAATAAGAAAAACAATTCTAAATTTAGAATGTAATCTCAAAAAAACCCCATGTACCAAATGCAATCCTGAGGAAGGACAAAGCTGGAGGTGTCATACTTCCTGATTTCAAACTTTATTATAAAGGTATTATAGTCAAAATTATATCAAAACTATAAACTTTATTATAAAGGTATTATAGTCAAAGTATATTAGCATATTATTATGCTAATTATATTATTAGCATAAAGATAGACAAATTTAAGAGCTTAGAAATAAACATACACATATATGGTCAGTATTTGACAAAGGAGTCAAGAATACTCATGGGTAAAGGATAGTTTCTTCACTAAAGGATTTTGGGAAAACTGATTATTCTATGCAAAAGAATTAAATTAGAGCCCTGTCTTACACCACTTACAAAACTTAACCAAGAATGGATTAAATACTTAATCATAAGACCTGTAGCTAAAAAGTTCTAGAAATATACATAGGGGAAAAGTTCCTTGACCTTGATTTTTACAATGATTTGGATATGACATCAAAATTGCAAGCAACAAAGGCAAAAATAAACAAGTAGGACTACATCAAACTAAAAACCTTTGCACAGCAGAAGACACCATCAACAAAATGAAAATCAGCCTCTATGGAATGGGAGAAAATTTGCAAACCTATCTATCTGTTAAGGGGTTAATATCCAAATGCATAAAGAGCTCATGCAACTCAATAGCAAAAAAAAAAAATCAAATCCAATTAAAAATGGACAGCATCAAAATAGACATTTTTTTCAAAGAAGACACACAAATGGCTAACAGGTATATTAAAAAGTGTTCAACTTCACTAATCATCAATAAAATGCAAGTCAAAACCACAATGAGCTCTCTGTTCACACTTGTTAGAATGCCTGTCAGCAAATAAGCATGAGATAATAAGTGTTGAGGAATATGTGGGGGGGAAAGAATTGTGCACTGTTAGTGGAATGTAAATTGGTATAGCCAGTATTGAAAACAGTTATGGGGGTTCTTAAAAAAAGTTGAAATAGAACCATCCTGTGAGGTAGAAATCTCACTTCTGAGTATATATCTGAAGAATATGAAATTACTATCTCATAGGGATAGCTGCACCCCAGCTGCACTATTATTTACAATAGCCAAGGCGTGGAAACAACCTGTGTCTGTTGATGGATAATGGATAAAGGAAATGTGGTATGTGTATGTGTGTGTGTATATATATATATATATATATATATATATATATATATATAATGGACTATTATGCAGCCATGTAAAGAGTTGGAGTTTCTGGTAGTGTTCTCTGGTCTTTTCTAGTCTTTGTTGCTTTTGGTCTTTTTAATTTTTTTTCCGTCATTTCTCCCCTCAGAGTCCCCCTTAAAATTTCTTGCAGGGCTGGTTTAGTGGTCACCAACTCCTTTAATTTTTGTTTGTCTGGGAAACTTTTTATCTCTCCTATTTTGAATGACAGCCTTGCTGGATAAAGAATTCTTGGCTGCATATTTTTCTGATTCAGCACATTGAAAAATCCTGCCACGCCTTTCTGGCCTGCCAAGTTTCTGTGGATAGGTCTGCTGCGAACCTGATCTTCCTTCCCTGCAGGTTAAGGACTTTTTTTCCCTTGTTTTCATGATTCTTCCTTGCCTGAGTATTTTGTGAATTTGACTATGATATGCCTTGTTGATGGTCAGTTTTTCTGTTATTAAAGAGACTGTCTTTTCCCCATTGTATATTCTTATCATAGGCTAATTGACCATATAAACATTCATTTATTTCTGGGCTCTCTATAATGTTCCATCAATCTATGTATCTGCTTTTGTGCCAGTGTTTTGGTTACTGTACTATACTATAGCTTTGAAGTATAGTTTGAAATATGGGAGCATCATAGATTTAGCTTTATTCTTGTTTGTCAAAATTGCTTTGGCTATTTGGGGTATTTTATGGTTCCATAGAAATTCAAAGATTATTTACTTTAGTTCTATGAAAAATGCCATTGGTGTTTTGATAGGGGGTGCATTAAATCTTTTGTTTACTTTGGGTAGTATGGACATTTTAACAATATTCTCTGAATCCATGAGGATGGCATATCTTTCCATTTATTTATATTGTCTTCAATTTCTTTCATCAGTTTATTATAGTTTTTAAGGTATACGTCTTTTGCCTCCTTCATTAAAGATATTCTTTTGTGTTTTATTATTTTTTATGCAAATGTAAATGGGACTGTTATCTTAATTTTTCTTTCTGATAGTTTATTGTTAGTGTATAGAAATGCAACAGACTTCTGTATATTGATATTGTATCCTACGACTTTACCAAATTCATTTGTTAGTTTTGATAGGTATTTGGTGGAGGCTTATAGTTTTCCATGTCATTTGCAAATAGTGACAGTTTTACTTTTTACTTTCCAATATGGATGCCTTGTACTCCTTTTTCTTGCCTAATGCTGTGGCTAGGATTACCAATACTATGTTGAATAAAAGTAGCAAGAGTCAGAAATCTCATGTTGTTCCTTACCCTAGAAGGAAATCTTGCAGCTTTTCACCATTATTATGCTAGGTATGCATTTTTCATATATGGCCTTTATTATTTTGGGGTATATTCCCTTATACCCCCTTTGTTTATAGTTTTTATAATAGACAGATGTTAAATTTTATCAAATGATTTTTCTGTATCTATAGAGATGGTCATATGATTTTGAATCTTTGTTTTTTTAATGTGGTGTATCAATTTGCGCATATTGAACCATACTTGCATCCTTGAAATAAATCCCACTTAATCATGGTGAATAATCTTTTTAATGTATTGTTTAATTTGGTTTCCTAAAGTTTTGTTGAAGATTCTTGCATTTATATTATTCAGGGATATTGGCCTATAGTTTTCTTTTTTTGTGGTGTCTTTGTCTAGTTTTGGTATGACCCTTAATAGGATGAGTTTGGAAGCAGTACTTAATCTTCAATTTGTGGGAATAGTTTGAGAAGGATAGATATTCAGTCTTTCAATTTTAGGTAGAATTTACCTGTGAAACTCTCTGTTCCCTGACTTTTGTTTGTTGGGAGTTTTGTGATCACCATTTCAATTTCATTTCTAGTAATTAGTCTGTTCACATTTTGTATTTCTTCCTGATCAGTCATGGAAGATTATATGTGTGTAGGAATTTGCCCATTTTTTCTAGGTTTTCCAATTTGTTCGTTTATAATTGTTTGTAGTATTCTCTTTGATCATTTGTATTTTTGTGCTATTGATTGTAACTTCCTCACCTTCTGATATTATTTACTTGGGCATTCTCTCTTACTTTTTCATGAGTTTGGCTGAAGATTTATCAATTTTGTTTATTTTTTCAAAGAACCAGCTCTCTGTTTCATTGATCTTTTTTACTGTTGTTTTTTTTTTAAGTTTCTATTTCATTTATTTCTGCTTTGATCTTTATTATAGGCATATTTTAGATATATTATTGTTTTGGTTTCAGACCACTGCGATTAAAAATTGTAATAAAAAGAGTCAAATGAAGGTTTTGGTCTCCCAGTTCATAGAAAAGTTGTTATGTTTACATTATACTGTATTCTATTAAGTGTGCAATAGCATATGTCTAAAAAATGTACATACCTTAATGTAAAAAAAAACTTTATTGCTAAAGAATGCTAACTGTTATCAGAGCTTTCAGTTAGTTTTTATCTCTGGTGACAGACCACCATATCAACTATAATAATAATTAATATGTTTAAAATATTGCAAGAATTATTAAAATATGATAGACACAAATGAGCAAATGCTGTTGGAAAAATGGTAGACTTACCTGATGGAAGGTTTCTACAAACCATCAATTTGTTAAAAAAAAATGCTGTATTTGTGAAGCAGAATAAAGTGAGGCACAACAAAATGAAGTATGCCTATGCTTTCTTCCTTCTACTAAATTTGGGCTTTGTTCTTTTTCTAGTTCCTTTAGGTGGAAGGTTATATTGCTTATGTGAGATTTTTCTTTTTTTTTGAGGTGGGCCTGTATCACTGTAAACTTCCCCCTTAGAACTGCTTTTTTGCTGTGTCCCATAGATTTTGGAAAGTTCTGTTTCAATTTTCATTTGTCTCAAGGTATTTTTTGACTTTTCTATGTAATTTTTTCATTGACCCATTTGTTGTTTAGTAGCATGTTGTTTAATCTTCATGTATTTGTGTTTTGTCAGTTTTCTTCTTATAATTGATTTCTAGTTTCCTAGCACTATGTGAAGAAAATATTCTAGATGTGATTTCAGTACTCTTAAATTTGTTGAGATTTGTTTTATGGCCCAACATGTGATCTATCCTGGAGAATGTTCCTCATGCCTTTGAAAAGAATGTGTGTTTTGCTGTTTTGGGATGGAATGTATTGACTGTATCTGTCAGTCTGGTCTATTGTGTCATTCAAAGCCAGTATTTCCTTATTGTTTTCTGTCTGGATGATCTATCCATTAATGTAAATAGCATGTTAAAGTACCCTACTATTATTGTAATACTGTCAGTTACTCCTTTTATTTCTGTTAATATTTGCTTTCTATATTTAGATTCTTTTATGTTTGATGCATATTTACCATTGTTACATACTCTTGTTAGATTGATCCCTTTATCATTACATAATTCCCTTCTTTGTCTCTTCTTACAGTATTTCTATTAAAGTGTATTTTGTGAGAAATAAGTATTACTACTCCAGCTTTTTTTTCTGCTTTCATTTGCATGGAATATCTTTTCCCATCCTTTTACTTACAGTCTGTATGTGTCCTTAAGTCTGAAGTGAATCACTTGTAGGCTGCATATAGATGGGTCTTGTTTTTTTTTTTTTAATTTATTTAGATACCTTGTGTCTTTGATTAAAGCATTTAGTCTAGATACATTTAAAGTAATTATTAATAGGTATGTACTTATTGCCATTTTGTTTGCGGGGGAGGGCGTATTTTTTGTTTCTTCCTTCTCTTTTTCTCTTCCCTTGTGATTTGATGACTTTTTTTAGTATTATGCTTGGATTCATTTTTCTTTATTTTTTGTGTCTCTATTATAAATTTTTGGTTTCTGGTTACCATTATGTTCAGATACAACAACCCATGTTACCTGGCAGTCTATTTTAATTAATTAGTTAATTAATTAAAGTTACTTTCAATTCATTTTTGTTTAAAATCTTTTCTTTGTCAAAACGCTTATTTTAGTTACAACAAGGAAAATATAAATAGAATTGATGAAGCATTTTAAAATCAATAAAATCCTATATTATATATTATAATACAGAATCGTTGTTCTGGGCTCCAAGAAATGTTTGTATGTAGTTCTTTTTCTTTTCTCCTATCCCCTATTTCACCCATCTCCATACTCACCTCCCCTCTAGTAAGCATCAGTTCATTCTCTATAGTTAGGAGACTTTGTCTCTTTCATTCTCTTTTTTTTCTCTTTGTTCATTTGTTTTGTTTCTTTTTTTTTTTCTTTTTTTCTTTTTTATGAAATTTATTGACAAATTGGTTTCCATACAACACCCAGTGCTCATCCCAAAAGGTGCCCTCCTCAATACCCATCACCCACCCTCCCCTCCCTCCCACCCCCCATCAACCCTCAGTTTGTTTTCAGTTTTTAACAGTCTCTTATGCTTTGGCTCTCTCCCACTCTAACCTCTTTTTTTTTTTTTTTTCCTTCCCCTCCCCCATGGGTTCCTGTTAAGTTTCTCAGGATCCACATAAGAGTGAAACCATATGGTATCTGTCTTTCTCTGTATGGCTTATTTCACTTAGCATTACACTCTCCAGTTCCATCCACGTTGCTACAAAGGGCCATATTTCATTTTTTCTCATTGCCACATAGTACTCCATTGTGTATATATACCACTATTTCTTTATCCATTCATCAGTTGATGGACATTTAGGCTCTTTCCATAATTTGGCTATTGTTGAGAGTGCTGCTATGAACATTGGGGTACAAGTGCCCCTATGCATCAGTACTCCTGTATCCCTTGGATAAATTCCTAGCAGTGCTATTGCTGGGTCATAGGGTAGGTCTATTTTTAATTTTCTGAGGAACCTCCACACTGCTTTCCAGAGCGGCTGCACCAATTTGCATTCCCACCAACAGTGCAAGAGGGTTCCCGTTTCTCCACATCCTCTCCAGCATCTATAGTCTCCTGATTTGTTCATTTTGGCCACTCTGACTGGCGTGAGGTGATACCTGAGTGTGGTTTTGATTTGTATTTCCCTGATAAGGAGCGACGCTGAACATCTTTTCATGTGCCTGTTGGCCATCTGGATGTCTTCTTTAGAGAAGTGTCTATTCATGTTTTCTGCCCATTTCTTCACTGGGTTATTTGTTTTTCGGGTGTGGAGTTTGGTGAGCTCTTTATAGATTTTAGATACTAGCCCTTTGTCCGATATGTCATTTGCAAATATCTTTTTCCCATTCCGTTGGTTGCCTTTTAGTTTTGTTGGTTGTTTCCTTTGCTGTGCAGAAGCTTTTTATCTTCATAAGGTCCCAGTAATTCACTTTTGCTTTTAATTCCCTTGCCTTTGGGGATGTGTCGAGTAAGAGATTGCTACGGCTGAGGTCAGAGAGGTCTTTTCCTGCTTTCTCCTCTAAGGCTTTGATGGTTTCCTTTCTCACATTTAGGTCCTTTATCCATTTTGAGTTTATTTTTGTAAATGGTGTGAGAAAGTGGTCTAGTTTCAACCTTCTGCATGTTGCTGTCCAGTTCTCCCAGCACCATTTGTTAAAGAGGCTGTCTTTTTTCCATTGGATGTTCTTTCCTGCTTTGTCAAAGATGAGTTGGCCATACGTTTGTGGGTCTAGTTCTGGGGTTTCTATTCTATTCCATTGGTCTGTGTGTCTGTTTTTGTGCCAATACCATGCTGTCTTGATGATTACAGCTTTGTAGTAGAGGCTAAAGTCTGGGATTGTGATGCCTCCTGCTTTGGTCTTCTTCTTCAAAATTCCTTTGGCTATTCGGGGCCTTTTGTGGTTCCATATGAATTTTAGGATTGCTTGTTCTAATTTCGAGAAGAATGCTGGTGCAATTTTGATTGGGATTGCATTGAATGTGTAGATAGCTTTGGGTAGTATTGACATTTTGACAATATTTATTTTTCCAATCCATGAGCAGGGAATGTCTTTCCATTTCTTTAAGTCTTCTTCAATTACCTTCATAAGCTTTCTATAGTTTTCAGCATATAGATCCTTTACATCTTTGGTTAGATTTATTCCTAGGTATTTTATGCTTCTTGGTGCAATTGTGAATGGGATCAGTTTCTTTATTTGTCTTTCTGTTGCTTCATTGTTAGTGTATAAGAATGCAACTGATTTCTGGACATTGATTTTGTATCCTGCAACTTTGCTGAATTCATGTATCAGTTCTAGCAGACTTTTGGTGGAGTCTATCGGATTTTCCATGTATAATATCATGTCATCTGCAAAAAGCGAAAGCTTGACTTCATCTTTGCCAATTTTGATGCCTTTGATTTCCTTTTGTTGTCTGATTGCTGATGCTAGAACTTCCAGCACTATGTTAAACAACAGCGGTGAGAGTGGGCATCCCTGTCGTGTTCCTGATCTCAGGGAAAAAGCTCTCAGTTTTTCCCCGTTGAGGATGATGTTAGCTGTGGGCTTTTCATAAATGGCTTTTATGATCTTTAAGTATGTTCCTTCTATCCCGACTTTCTCAAGGGTTTTTATTAAGAAAGGGTGCTGGATTTTGTCAAAGGCGTTTTCTGCATCGATTGACAGGATCATATGGTTCTTCTCTTTTTTTTTGTTAATGTGATGTATCACGTTGATTGATTTGCGAATGTTGAACCAGCCCTGCATCCCAGGAATGAATCCCACTTGATCATGGTGAATCATTCTTTTTATATGCTGTTGAATTCGATTTGCTAGTATCTTATTGAGAATGTTTGCATCCATATTCATCAGGGATATTGGCCTGTAGTTCTCTTTTTTTACTGGGTCTCTGTCTGGTTTAGGAATCAAAGTAATACTGGCTTCATAGAATGAGTCTGGAAGTTTTCCTTCCCTTTCTATTTCTTGGAATAGCTTGAGAAGGATAGGTATTATCTCTGCTTTAAATGTCTGGTAGAACTCCCCTGGGAAGCCATCTGGTCCTGGACTCTTATTTGTTGGGAGATTTTTGATAACCGATTCAATTTCTTCGCTGGTTATGGGTCTGTTCAAGCTTTCTATTTCCTCCTGATTGAGTTTTGGAAGAGTGTGGGTGTTCAGGAATGTGTCCATTTCTTCCAGGTTGTCCAATTTGTTGGCATATAATTTTTCATAGTATTCCCTGATAATTGTTTGTATCTCTGAGGGATTGGTTGTAATAATTCCATTTTCATTCATGATTTTATCTATTTGGGTCATCTCCCTTTTCTTTTTGAGAAGCCTGGCTAGAGGTTTGTCAATTTTGTTTATTTTTTCAAAAAACCAACTCTTGGTTTTGTTGATCTGCTCTACAGTTTTTTTAGCTTCTATATTGTTTATTTCTGCTCTGCTCTTTATTATTTCTCTTCTTCTGCTGGGTTTAGGCTGCCTTTGCTGTTCTGCTTCTATTTCCTTTAGGTGTGCTGTTAGATTTTGTATTTGGGATTTTTCTTGTTTCTTGAGATAGGCCTGGATTGCAATGTATTTTCCTCTCAGGACTGCCTTCGCTGCGTCCCAAAGCGTTTGGATTGTTGTATTTTCCTTTTCGTTTGTTTCCATATATTTTTTGATTTCTTCTCTAATTGCCTGGTTGACCCACTCATTCGTTAGTAGGGTGTTCTTTAACCTCCACGCTTTTGGAGGTTTTCCAGACTTTTTCCTGTGGTTGATTTCAAGCTTCATAGCATTGTGGTCTGAAAGTATGCATGGTATAATTTCAATTCTTGTAAACTTATGAAGGGCTGTTCTGTGATCCAGTATATGATCTATCTTGGAGAATGTTCCATGTGCACTCGAGAAGAAAGTATATTCTGTTGCTTTGGGATGCAGAGTTCTAAATATATCTGTCAAGTCCATCTGATCCAATGTCTCATTCAGGGCCCTTGTTTCTTTATTGTCTGTGTGTCTAGATGATCTATCCATTTCTGTAAGTGGGGTGTTAAAGTCCCCTGCAATTACCACATTCTTATCAATAAGGTTGCTTCTGTTTATGAGTAATTGTTTTATATATTTGGGGGCTCCGGTATTCGGCGCATAGACATTTATAATTGTTAGCTCTTCCTGATGGATAGACCCTGTAACTATTATATAATGTCCTTCTTCATCTCTTGTTACAGCCTTTAATTTAAAGTCTAGTTTGTCTGATATAAGTATGGCTACTCCAGCTTTCTTTTGGCTTCCAGTAGCATGATAAATAGTTCTCCATCCCCTCACTCTGAATCTAAAGGTGTCCTCAGGTCTAAAATGAGTCTCTTGTAGACAGCAAATAGATGGGTCTTGTTTTTTTATCCATTCTGATACCCTATGTCTTTTGGTTGGCGCATTTAATCCATTTACATTCAGTGTTATTATAGAAAGATACGGGTTTAGAGTCATTGTGATGTCTGTATGTTGTATGCTTGTAGTGATGTCTCTGGTACTTTGTCTCACAGGGTCCCCCTTAGGATCTCTTGTAGGGCTGGTTTAGTGGTGACAAATTCCTTCAGTTTTTGTTTGTTTGGGAAGACCTTTATCTCTCCTTCTATTCTAAATGACAGACTTGCTGGATAAAGGATTCTCGGCTGCATATTTTTTCTGTCTAGCACCCTGAAAATCTCGTGCCAATTCTTTCTGTCCTGCCAAGTTTCAAAAGAGAGATCAGTCACGAGTCTTATAGGTCTCCCTTTATATGTGAGGGCACGTTTACCCCTTGCTGCTTTCAGAATTTTCTCTTTATCCTTGTATTTTGCCAGTTTCACTATGATATGTTGTGCAGAAGATCGATTCAAGTTACGTCTGAAGGGAGTTCTCTGTGCCTCTTGGATTTCAATGCCTTTTTCCTTCCCCAGTTCAGGGAAGTTCTCAGCTATAATTTCTTCAAGTACCCCTTCAGCACCTTTCCCTCTCTCTTCCTCCTCTGGAATACCAATTATGCGCATATTATTTCTTTTTAGTGTATCACTTAGTTCTCTAATTTTCCCCTCATACTCCTGGATTTTTTTATCTCTCTTTTTCTCAGCTTCCTCTTTTTCCATAACTTTATCTTCTAGTTCACCTATTCTCTCCTCTGCCTCTTCCATCCGAGCTGTGGTGGTTTGCATTTTGTTTTGCATTTCCTTTAAAGCGTTTTTCAGCTCCTCGTGACTGTTCCTTAGTCCCTTGATCTCTGTAGCAAGAGATTCTCTGCTGTCCTGTATACTGTTTTCCAGCCCAGCGATTAATTTTATGACTATTATTCTAAATTCACTTTCTGTTATATTATTTAAATCCTTTTTGATCAGCTCATTAGCTGTTGTTATTTCCTGGAGATTCTTCTGAGGGGAATTCTTCCGCTTGGTCATTTTGGATAGTCCCTGGTGTGGTGAGGACCTGCAGGGCACTTCCCCTGTGCTGTGGTGTATAACTGGAGTTGGTGGGCGGGGCCGCAGTCAGTCCTGATGTCTGCCCCCAGCCCACCGCTGGGGCCACAGTCAGACTGGTGTGTGCCTTCTCTTCCCCTCTCCTAGGGGTGGGATTCACTGTGGGGTGGCGTGGCCCGTCTGGGCTACTTGCACACTGCCAGGCTTGTGATGCTGGGGATCTGGCGTATTAGCTGGGGTGGGAAGGCAAGGTGCACGGCGGGAGGGGGGGCAGGCTTAGCTCGCTTCTCCTTAGGTGATCCACTTCAGGAGGGGCCCTGTGGCAGCCGGAGGGAGTCAGATCCGCTGCCGGAGGTTTGGCTCCGCAGAAGCACAGAGTTGGGTGTTTGCGCGGAGCGAGCAATTTCCCTGGCCAGAACCGGTTCCCTTTGGGATTTTGGCTGGGGGATGGGCGGGGGAGTTGGCGCTGGCGAGCGCCTTTGTTCCCCGCCAAACTGAGCTCTGTTGTTAGGGGGCTCCGCAGCTCACCCTCCCTTTGTCCTCCAGCCTTCCCGCTTTCCGAGCAGAGCTGTTAACTTATGACCTCCCAGACGCTAAGTCGCGCTTGCTGTTGGAACACAGTCCGTCAGGCCCCTCCGCTTTTGCAAGCCGGACTCGAGGGCTCTGCTTGCTGGCGAGCCGCCCCTCCGCCCCGGCTCCCTCCCGCCAGTCCATGGAGTGCGCACCGTCTCGCCGCCCTTCCTACCCTCTTCCGTGGGCCTCTCGTCTGCACTTGGGTCCGGTGACTCCGTTCTGCTAATCCTCTGGCGGTTTTCTGGGTTATTTAGGCAGGTGTAGGTGGAATCTAAGTGATCAGCAGGACGCGCGGTGAGCCCAGCGTCCTCCTACGCCGCCATCTTCCTGCGCCTCCTGTTTTGTTTCTTAAATTCCACATATGAGTGAGAGCATATGGTATTTGTCTTTTTCTGACTGACTTATTTCACTTAGCTTTATATTCTCTAGCTCTATCCATGTTGATGTGAATGGCAAGTTTTCATTCTGTTTTATGGCTGTGTAATATTCTGTTGTGTGTGTGTGTGTATATATGTATATTTATACACATGTAAAATTATATTCTTTAGCTCTATCCATGTTGATGCGAATGGCAAGATTTAATTCTTTTTATGGCTGAGTAATATTCCATTGTGTATATGTGTGTGTGTATGTATATTTATATATATGTAAAATATGTATGTATATGTATATATGTATATCCATACCACATTTTCTTTATCCATCTATTGCTCATCAATACTTGGGCTGCTTCCATTCATAGTTTGGCTATTATAAATAATGCTACAATAAACATAGGGGTGCATATATTCCTTTGAATTAGTGTTTTTGTATTTTTGTGTAATACCCAGTAGTGTGATTACTGGATTATAGGGTAGCTCTAATTTTAACTTTTGAGGAACCTCCATACTGTTTTCCAGAGTGTCTGTATCAGTTTGCATTCTCACCAACAGTGCACAAAGGTTCTTTTTTTTCCACATCCTCATCAACACTTGTTGTCTCTTGTGATTTTGATTTTAGCCATTTTGACAGGTGTGAGGTGATGTCTCATTGTAGCTTTGATTTGTATTTCCCTGATGATGAGTGACGTTGAGTATCTTTTCCAGTGTTTGTTGGCCATCTGTATGTCTTCTTTGGAAGAATGTTTATACATGTATTCTGCCCATTTTTTAATTGGAGTATTCATTTTTTGGGTGTTGAGTTTTAGAAGTTTTTTTAATACATTTTGGATACTCTTTATCAGATATGTCATTTGTAAATATCTTCTCCCATTCTGTAGGCTGCCTTTTAGGTATGTTAATTGTTTCCTTTGCTGTGCAGAAACTTTCTATTTTGATTAAGTCTCAGTAGTTTATTTTTGCTTTTATTTCCCTTGCCTCAGGAAATATATCTAGAAAAATGTTGTTATAGCCAATGTCAGAGAGATTACTGCCTGTGCTCTCTTCAAGGATTTTTATGGTTTCAGGTCTCACATTTAGGTCTTTAATCCATTTGAATTTATTTTTGTGTATGGTGAAATAAAGTCATCCAGTTTCATTTTTTTTACATGTTGCTGTCCAGTTTTCCCAACATCCTTTGTTGAAAGAACTGCTTTTTTCTTTTTTCTTTTCTTTTTTTTTAATGTTTATTTTTGAGAGAGAGAGCACAAGTGGTGAGGGGCAGAGAGAGAGAGAGACAGACAGACAGAATCTGAAACAGGCTCCAGGGCCCGAGCTGTCAGCACAGAGCCCGATGTGGGGCTCAAACTCACGAACTGCGAGATCGTGACCTGAGCCAAAGTCCGACGCTTAACCAACTGAGCTACCCAGGCACCCCTTCTTTTCTTTTTTAAAGTTTATTTATTGGTTTTCAGGGGAGACAGGGGCAGAGAGAGAGAGAGAGAGAGAGAGAGAAAGAGAGAATCTCAAGCAGGCTCTGTACTATCTATCAGCACAGAGCTGGACTTGGGACTCAAACTCATGAACCACGAGGTCATGACCTGAGCCAAAATCAAGAGTTGGGTGCTTAAACAAATGATCTGCCCAGGTGCCCTGGGACTGTTTTGTTTTGTTTGCTTTGTATATTCATTTTACCTTTGTTGAAGATTAATTGATCTTATAATTATGAGCTTATTTCTGGGTTTTCTATTCTGTTCTATTGATCTGTGTCCATTTTTATGCCAGTACCATACTGTTTTAATTATAACCTCTTTGTAATATAACTTGAAATCTAGAATTGTGATACCTCCAGGTATGGTTTTGTTTGTTTGTTTGTTTGTTTTTTGTTTTTGTTTTTTCCAAGATTGCTTTGGCTCTTTGAAGTCTTTTGCAGTTCCATGGCATGCATGGTAGAATGATATGCTAAAATGGCTACCACCACTGTCTCAGTTTCCAAGGAGATGCCTAGCACCCTTCTACCTCTATGGCAGGTACTTCAAGATTAGTATGTAGATCATCTTCATCTATGATCTAGGCACTTTCAATTTGGTAATTTTGTGCTGATATCTGGGTTGAATGTGTTTGCACATGAACACTGTAGGGGTGGGTTTCCCTTTCTGTATAGTTTTGTAGTTTTCCTGGATGTATTCCCCATTGGTTTTCAAAGTTAGATATTTTGGTGAATCATCTCCTGTCCTATGTAGTATCTGAGTACTGGGGTGCCTCAGGGGAACTTGAGTCTCTTGCTCCTCAGGGAAAAATTCTGTACCTATGAGATCCCACCTGACTGTGGAACAGTCTCTGGAATGTGTTTTTTTTTGTTGTTGTTTCTGTTTTTGTTTTAACAAGACCATATCCCTTCTTCTACCCATCTCAGTGTTGTCCCTTATTATGGAGGTGCTGTTCATCTGGTTTCCAGGTCATCTTTGAAGGGAATTATTTTGTATCTAGTTGCAGATTTGTTATGCTTGTGGGAGAAGGTGAACTCAGGATCTTCCTACACCACCATTTTGAACTTTTTGGTGAATTTTGAATTTTTATTTTTTTCTTGGGCTAGTGATATGTGATATTGATACTTTTTCTGATCCTGGTCAGCAGCAGTGAGCTACAGCTCCTAGTCAGTCATGTAATTTCTCAGGTAGACAGCAAATATACTTACAACCCATATAACTATTCTGTTTTTTCACTTTCATTACAGTATTCAATAAATTACCTGAAATATTTAATACTTTATTGTAAAATAGGCTTTGTGTTAGATGATTTTGCCAAAATGTAGGTATGTTTAAGGTAGGCTAGGCTAAACTGTGATGTTTGGTAGTTCAGGTGTGTTAAGTGCATCTTCTATTTAGTATATTTTCAACTTACAATGGGTTTATTGGGATGTAACACCACCATAAGTTGAGGAAGATTCTGTACTTTCAAACACTGGTTTTTTATATTAATTAATTTATTTCAAGAGAGGCGGGGGGCAGAGAGAGAATCCCAGGCAGGTTCCATGCTGGCAGTGTAGAGTCTGATGCAAGGCTCAAACTCATGAACTGTGAGATCATGACTTGAGCCAAAATCAAGAGTTGGACCCTGAACTAACTGAGGCATTCAGGCACCCCTGTACTTTAAAAATCTTTGACTTACATACTCTCCAAAAATCATCTCTTTCCTACAATACTGCCAAAGAGATTGTCTACTTTTGTTTTCCCAGAACTAAGAAGCATTCAGTTTCTCTGACTCCCAATTACCTCTCTTCTAGGTCACCTTTATTCGACTTTAGTTTTTTTCTCCTTTATTTTACATAATTATTTCCTGTCTTCATTCACATTAGATATATAGCCACTCATCAATTTGCTCATCAAATAAAGGGCCATTCTGATGTGTTTGAAGTAGTTCTCTTCAGAGGGTAGTGGACATTGAACAAACAATCACAGGATTCTCATGGTAAAATTAGTAATCATATAAAATTATGAGTTTGAAAGTATAAGATAACTAGACATAATAAAGCAGAATGAATTTAGTATCCTGGAAGATATAAGATGTCTCTCTAAACCTGCAATTCTGATTATAAAAATATTATTTAATAAAGAAGGTCCAACCACCCTGTGCCAACCTTTTAACATTTGGTGATATTTTCTTCAAGATAAGCATATCTGTTATATAATATTAAATGGTTATAATATGTGTATGTATATATACAGATATGTAATTATGATCATAATTCCTTAATTTTTCATTATAGAACATTTCAAACACATACAAAAGTAAAAATAATAGTATAATGGATCTTCTATGTAGCCAGAGCCAATTTCATAACTAACATTTCATGGCTCATCTTGTTTCATCTCTGTGACACCTACTCCATTCTCCTACATATTTTTTTTAAAGCAAACCCAGACATCATATTATTTCATCTGAAAATATTTTAATCATATGTAATTTTATAGTTCATTTTTCATCATATTATATATATCAACATTTCCCCATGGAATTAAATATTTTTTGGAAAACAAATACAGTGGATGCATAATTACATTGTGTGGATTTAGTATAATTTAACAATAACTCTATCGTTGGATACTTAGCTTGTTTTCAGTTACAACATTCATTGAAAATCTTTGCTCACAAATATTTATTTTAATTTCTTTTTTAAAATTTTTATTTACTTTTTAAAATTTATATCCAAGTTAGTTAGCATATAGTGAAACAATGATTTCAGTAGTAGATTCCTTAAAACCCCTTACCCATTTAGCCTATCCCCCCTCCCACAACCCCTCCAGTAACCCTCTGTTTGTTCTCCATATTTAAGAGTCTCTTCTGTTTTGTTCCCCTACCTGTTTTTATATTATTTGTTTCCCTTCCCTTATATTCATCTGTTTTGTCTCTTAAAGCTCTCATCTACATGAAGTCATATGATTTTTGTCTTTCTCTGACTGACTAATTTCACTTAGCATAATACCCTCTAGTTCCATCCACGTAGTTGCAAATGGAAAGATTTCATTCTTTTTGATTGCCAAGTAATACTCCATTGTGTGTGTGTGTGTGTGTGTGTGTGTGTGTGTACCACATTTTCTTTATCCATTCATCCATCGATGGACATTCTGGCTCTTTCCATACTTTGGCTATTGTTGATAGTGCTGCTATAAACATGGGGGTGCATGTGTCCCTTTGAAACAGCACACTTGTATCCCATGGATAGATGCCTAGTAGTGCAATTCCTGGGTCGTAGGGTAGTTCTATTTTTAGTTTTTTGAGGAACCTCCATACTGTTTTCCAGAGTGTCTGCACCAGCTTGCATTCCTACCAACAATGCAAAAGAGATCCTCTCTCTCCGCATCCTTGCCAACATCTGTTATTTCGTGAGTTGTTAATGTTAACCATTCTGACAGGTATAAGGTTGTATCTCATTGTGCTTTTGATTTGTATTTCCCTGATGATTAGTAATGTTGAGCATTTTTTCATGTGTCGTTGGCCATCTGGATGTCTTCTTTGGAGAAGTGTCTATTCATATCTTTTGCCCATTTCTTCACTGGATTATTAGTTTTTTGGGTGTTGAGTTTGATAAGTTCTTTATAGATTTTGGATACTAACCCTTTATCTGACATGTCATTTTCAAATATCTTCTCCCATTCCATTGGCTGCCTTTTAGTTTTGCTGATTATTTCCTTCACTGTGCATAAGCTTTTTATTTTGATGAGATTGCAACAGTTCATTTTTGCTTTTGTTTCTCCTGCTCTAGAGACGTGTTGAATAAGAAGTTGCTACAGCTAAGGTCAAAGAGGTTTTTGCTTGCTTTCTACTTGAGGATTTTGATGGCTTCCTGTCTTACATTGAGGTCTTTCATCCATTTTGAGTTTATTTTTGTGTATGGTGTAAGAAAGTTTTCCAGGTTCATTCTTCTGCATGTCGCTGTCCAGTTTTCCCAGTACCACTTGCTGAAGAGACTGTCTTTATTCCATTGGATATTCTTTCCTGCTTTGTCAAAGATTAGTTGGCCATACGTTTGTGGGTCAATTTCTGGGTTCTCTATTCTGTTCCATTGGTCTGAGTGTCTGTTCTTGTGCCAGTACCATACTGTCTTGATGATTACAACCTTATAGTAAAGGTTGAAGTCCAGGATTGTGATGCTTCCTGCTTTGGTTTTCTTTTTCAAGATTGCTTTGGCTACTCGGGGTCTTTTCTGGTTCCATACAAATTTTAGGATTATTTGTCCTCGCTCTGTGAAGAATGCTGGTATTATTTTGATAGGAATTGCGTTGAATATGTAGATTGCTTTGGGTAGTATTGACATTTTAACAATATTTGTTCTTCCTTTCCAGGAGCATGGAATCTTTTTCCATGTTGTTGTGTCTTCTTCAATTTCTTTCATAAACTTTCTGTAGTTTTCAGTGTATAGATTTCTCACCTTTTGGTTAGATTTATTCCTAGGTATTTTATGGTTTTTTGTGCAACTGTAAATGGGATTGATTCCTTGATTTCTCTTTCTGTCACTTAATTGTTAGTGTATAGGAATGCAACCGATTTCTGTGTTGACTTTATATCCTGCCACTTTGCTGAATTCATGAATCAATTCTAGCAGTTTTTTGGTGGAATCTTTTGGGTTTTCCATATAGAGTATCATGTCATCTGCAAAGAATGAAAGTTTGACCTCCTCCTGGCCGATTTGGATGCCTTTTATTTCTTTGTGTTGTCTGATTGCAGAGGCTAAGACTTCCAATACTATGCTGAATAACAGTGGTGAGAGTGGACATCCCTGTCTTGTTCCTGACCTTAGGGGGAAAGCTCTCAGTTTTTCCCCATTGAGGATGATATTAGCGTTGGGTCATTCATATATGGCTTTTATGATCTTGAGGTATGCTCCTTCTATCCCTACTTTCTTGAGGGTTTTTATCAAGAAAGGATACTGTATTTTGTTAATTGCTTTCTCTGCATCTATTGAGAGGGTCATATGGTTCTTGTCCTTTCTTTTATTGATGTGATGAATCACATTAATTGTTTTGCAGATACTGAAACAGACCTGCATCCCGGGTTATATATCCCACTTGGTCATGGTGAATAATTTTTTAATGTATTGTTGGATCTGGTTTGCTAATATCTTGATGAGGATTTTTGCATCCATGTTCATCAGGTCTTTAGTTCTCCTTTTTAGTGGGGTCTCTGTCTGGTTTTGGGATGAAGGTAATGCTGGCTTCATAGAAGAGTTTGAAAGTTTTCCTTCCATTTCTATTTTTTGGAACAGCTTCAAGAGAACAGGTATTAACTCTTCCTTAAATGTTTGGTAGAATTCCCCTGGAAACCCATCTGGCCCTGGACTCTTTTTTTTTTGGGAGATTTTTGATTACTAATTCGATTTCCTTACTGGTTATGGGTCTGTTCAAATTTTTTATTTCTTCCATTTTCAGTTTTGGTAGTTTATATGTTTCTAGGAATTTGTCCATTACTTCCAGACCACCCATTTTATTGGCATAATTGCTCATAATATTCTCTTATTAATGTTTCTATTTCTGCTGTGTTGGTTGTGATCTCTCCTCTTTCATTCTTGATTTTATTTATTTGGGTCCTTTCCTTTTTCTTCTTGATCAAAGTGGCTAGTGGTTTATCAATTTTGTTAATTCTTTCAAAGAACCAGCTTAGGTTTCATTGATGTGTTCTACTGTTTTTCTGGTTTTGATAACATTAATTTCTGTTCTAATCTTTATTATTTCCTGTCTTCTGCTGTTTTGGGTTTTATTTGTTGTTCTTTTTCTAGCTCCTTAGGCATAAGGTTAGGTTGTGTATCTGAGATCTTTCTTCCTTCTTTCAGAGGGCCTGGATTGCTATATACTTTCCTCTTATGACCGCCTTTGCTGCATCCCAGAGCCTTTGGGTTGTGGTATTATCATTTTCATTGACTTCCATATACTTTTTAATTTCCTCTTTAACTGCTTGGTTAGCCCATTCATGCTTTGGTAGGATGTTCTTCAGTATCCAAGTATTTCTTACCTTTCCGAATCTTTTCTTGTGGTTGACTTCGAGTTTCATAGCGTTGTGGTCTGAAAATATGCACGGTATGATCTCATTATTTTGTACTTAATTAGGGCTGATTTGTGTCCCAGTATATAGTCTATTCTGGAGAACATTCCATGTGCACTGGAGAAGAATGTATATTCTGCTGCTTTAGGATGAAATGTTCTGAATATATCTGTTAAGTCCATCTGGTCCAGTGTGTCATTCAAAGCCATTGTTTCCTTGTTGATTTTTGATTAGATGTTATGTCCATTGCTGTGAGTGGGGTGTTGAAGTCTCCTACTATTATGGTATTATTATCAAGGAGTTTCTTTATGTTTGTGATTAATTGATTTATATATTTGGGTGCTCTCACATTTGGTGCATAAATGTTTATAATTGTTAGTCTTCTTGGTGGATAGACCCCTTGATTATGATATAATGCCCTTCTGCATCTCTTGATACAGTATTTATTTTAAAGTCTAGATTGTCTGATATAAGTATGGCTACTCTGACTTTCTTTTGCTGAGCATTAGCATGATAGATGGTTCTCCATCCCCTTACTTTCAGTCTGAAGGTGTCTTGAGGTCTAAAGTGGGTCTCTTGTAAACAGCATATAGATGGATCTTGTTTTCTTATCCATTCTGTCATCCTATGTCTTTTGATTGGAGCATTGAATCCATTGACATTTAGAGTAAGTACTGAAAGATATGAATTTATTTATTATTCATATTATTTATTATTTATTTATTATATCATATTATTTATATGATGCTTATAGAGTTGGAGTTTATATATATGTATATATGTATATATGTGTGTATATATATATATATATATATACATATATATATATGTATATATATATATTTTTTTTTTTCACACTTTCTTCTCTCAGAGAGTCCCCCTTAAAATTTCTTGCAGGGCTGCTTTAGTGGTCACAAACTCCTTTAATTTTTGTTTGGGAAACTTTTTATCTCTCCTTCTATTTTGAATGACAGCCTTGCTGGATAAAGAATTCTTGGCTGCATATTTTTCTGATTCAGCACACTGAATATATCCTGCCACTCCTTTCTGGTCTGCCAAGTTTCTGTGGATAGGTTTGCTGCAAACCTGATCTGTCTTCCCTTGTAGGTTAGGGACTTTTTTTCCCTTGCTGCTTTCATAATTCTCTCCTTGCCTGAGTATGTTGTGAATTTGACTATGATATGCCTTGTTGATGGTCTGTTTTTGTTGAATCTAATGGGGGTCCTCTATCCTTCCTGGACTTTGATGTCCGTGCCTTTCCCCAGGTTAGGACAGTTTTCCACTATGATTTGCTCACATAACCCTTCTACCCCTGTTTCTGTCTCTTCCTCTTCTGGGACCCCTATGATTCTGATGTTGTTCCTTTTTAATGAGTCACTGAATTCTCTAATTCTTAAATCGTGCTCTTTTGCTTTAATATACCTCTTTTTTTGTGCTTCATTATTCTCTATAATTTTATTCTCTATATCCCTGATTCTCTGTTCTGCCTCATCCATTCTTGCCACCGCAGCATCCATCCATGATTGCAGCTCAGAGCATTTTTAATTTCATCCTGACTAGCTTTTACTTCTTTTATCTCTGCAGAAAGGGATTCTAATCTATTTTCGACTCCAGCTAGTATTCTTATTATCGTTATTCTAAATTCTGGTTCAGACATCTTGCTTGTATCTGTGTTGGTTAAATCCCTGGCTGTCCTTTCTTCATGCTGTTTCTTTTGGGGTGAATTCCTTCGTTTTTTCATTTTGAAGGGAGAAATGGAATTAATAATTAGAAAAATTGAAATTAAAAAAGTTAAAATTAAAAAAAATATTAAAATTAAAAAATTAGACACACACACACATCAAATATATTATGCTAGATCCTAGGTGTGTTTTGGTCTGGGTGTTGAAAGTGGTTTGACAGATTAGAGGGAAAAAAAGGGGGGGGGAGGAAAAAAAAAGGAAATTGAGAATTTGAAAAAATGAATACACTGAGGTAGACTAAAATGAGATGATTGGAGTAAAATAAAATTTGAAAAAATATACACAAAAGTAAAGAATATAGTAGAAAAAGTTAAAGTATTTTTAATAAAAATTAAAAATAAAAGTGATTTTTTTCTTTTTCTGTATTCAAGAAAAAGAAAAGAAACAGAAAAGAGAAAAAGCTAAAAAAGAAAGAAAAGAAAAAAAAAGGAAATCGTTTGAAAATTTGAAAATGTGTGTACACTGTAGTAGCCTAAAATAAAATTATGGAAGTAAAATAGAATTTGAAAAAATTTACATAAAAGCAAAAAAATATAGTAAAAAATTTAAATAAATGTATTTTTAATAGAAATTGAAAGTAAAAATGAAGGTTTTCTTTTTGAATTCAAGAAAAAGAAAATAAATGAAGGAGAGAAAAAAAGAAAAAGAAAAAAGAAAAAAAGGAAATTGGAAATTTTAAGAGGTGAATACACTGAAGTAGACTAAAATGAAATGATGGAAGTAAAATAGAATTTTAAAAAATTTACACAAAGTAAAAAATATAGTAATAAAAATTAAGGAAAGTATTTTTAAGAAAAATTGAAAATAAAAATGCATTTTTTTCTTTCTGTATTCAAGAAAATGAAAAGTGTAAAAGAGAAAAGAAGAAAGAAAATTGAATAGATGGACCTGTTAACAGATTGAAGTAGGACTGAAATTACTTTGTTTTCCCCTAGAAGTCAGTCTATGTAGTCTTTATAGTCCATAAACTGAGCTGGCGGTGAGATTTGTGTTCTTGAAGAGCGAATTTGGCCCAGTTGGGCAGGTCTCAGTGTAACAGCGTCACTCTCCACTAGATGGCGCTGCTAGCCTACTGGGGTGAATTGTTGCAGGGTTCGTAGGTGCATATGTGCATGCGCGGGAGGGGTGAAAATGGTGTCACCCAGCTACCCAGTCTTTTCTCCCGGATCAGCAATCGCGCACCTGTCCTCTGTCTTCAGCTCTCGTCCACTCCCCGCCTTTTCACTCTCTGTGACCAGGCCCCAGGCAGCACCTCCCTCCTGAGTTTTGTCTCAGATGCGGCTGTTTTCTCTGGCTCCTTACTTCTAATGGACTGAGGCTTTGACCCATTCCGCCCCTCTGTGGGAGGGTCTCACTGAGCAATGGCCGAATGAGCAACGGCTGAATGTCAGCTGCACCCAGGAATTCTTGCTGGACCCTGCTGCTGCCGGTGCCCCAAGACTGAAGCCAGGTGCCAGCCTGCCCCAGAAAATGTTCGTGAAACAGTGTAGCAGCAGCGTTTCAGGGATTATGGAAAATCACAACACACATCTGGCACCAAGCTTCACCTTTAATGACCTTGCTCCAGCACCAGCGAATGTGGCCATTTTCTGGGGTTTGCTAGGACCAGGTGGCTTCAACAGTCTCTACCAAATGTCCTTCCAGCAGTGGAACTGCTTTTCCCCGTGTGCCCAAGAACCTCCCAGACCCCACTCTGTTCCTGGGGATTCCCCTTTCCCACCAGAGCACTGCCAGTTATTGAGCTCCAGAGTTGCAGCCTTTGTGCTCCTCTTGTGTACAGTCTTAATGGAATTTAAACCCTCTCCTTTTTCCTTTCTCCCTTTTTAGTTTAGTCCCTGTGTCTGTTTCCAATTTTCCACTTTCCCTCCAGCTGCTTTTGGGGAGGGGTGCTTTTCCTGTATTCTCCTCCCCTCCCCAGTCTCCGTCCTCTCTCTGCCCGCAAAAGCGGCTCCTTACCCTCTGCGGCTTCTTGCTCCCCAAATTCACTTCGGGTTGCTGCATACTTGCTGAATTCTGTAGTTCAGGTTGTGCAGATTGTTGTGTTAATTCCCCAATCAGTTTTCTAGGTGTGTAAGATGGTTTAGTGTTGGTCTGGCTGTATTTCATGGATGCGAGACATGCAAAAAACTTCCATGCTGTTCTGCCATCTTGGCTCCTCCCCCTTATTTTAATTTCTGACCATTCCCCTTGAATAGAATTTTTAAAAACGAAGCTGTAAGCATATTAAAGGTATTTGATGCCAAATGCAACAACTTCTGACTGGTGACTATTCTTTAATTTTTGAAACTTTGAGAAGCAAACAGAAACTGTATAAGTAATCTTTAAAATTTCCAGTAAGATGTAAAAGTTGTTTCAGTTGTTTCTTATAATGGATAGATTTTCCTAAATTGCTCATAATCCATTAAAATCAATAGTATAATCTTGAGCATGATGTCTACAGATTTAATTCATAATTAATGACAATGAATAGTTAGTTTGGAAGTGTCTTCTTTTGGTTATATTCTGAAATCCATTAGTGTTGGCTGAACATTTTTAAAATTTTCTGAATTTTTGGGACAGAGAGAGACAGAGCATGAACGGGGGAGGGGCAGAGAGAGAGGGAGACACAGAATCGGAAACAGGCTCCAGGCTCCGAGCCATCAGCCCCGAGCCTGACGCGGGGCTCGAACTCACGGACCGCGAGATCGTGACCTGGCTGAAGTCGGACCCTTAACCGACTGCGCCACCCAGGCGCCCCTGGATTGTTCTTTATTTCACTAATTTTTGATTGTATCTCTATGCTTTCCTTCCTTTTATCCTTTTAGGGTTTACTGTTATTCTTGTTTCAATTTCTTGAGTTGGCTGCCTAACATACCCATTTTCAGTCATTTAAAAAATAATTTCTAACATATATAGTAAAGGCTCAATATTTTCCATTAAGTAATATTTAGCTGTTGTAATTTCATCCAGGTTTTTCCATCTATGTGTTATCTAATTTACATTAAGAAATTTTCCCTTGCTTCTAGTGCTAATTGGAGTAAGAGTTCTATTTCTTGAGCCAGGCTGCTAAGGACCACAACTGAGCTCTACCGCTGTGTGTGTGTGTGTGTGTGTGTGTGTGTGTGTGTGTGTGTTTATTTAACAATTTATTCTCTTTCTGCCTCAGTTTTATTCATATGTAAGTCATGGAGTTATAATAGCAGTAGCTACCTTATATGGTTTTATGAAGATCACATGTGCTGACATAGTTACATGTGCTGACATAGTCAAAATACTTAGAAAGGTGCCCAATATTAGCAAGAAGCATATTTGTTAGTTATTGTTATTTGTTCAGAACATTTTTAATTTCTAATTTAATATCATTGTGGTCAGAGAATGCAGGCTATATAATATCGAAATACTTTTTTTAAAAGACTTAATTTTTCAAAGCAGTTTTACCTTCACAGCATATTTGAGAGGAAGGTACAGAGATTTCCCATATATACCATGCCCCCCTACACATGCATAGTCAACCCTGTTATCAATATCCCTATCAGAATTGTACATTTATTACCAAGGATGACCCTGCATTGACACATCATAACCGCCTAAAGTCCATACTTTACCTTAGGGTTCACTCTTGGTGTTGTACTTAGGTGTTGGGAAAATTATATTATGACATATATTCGTTATTATAATATCATACAGCTTTCATCGCCCTAAAAATCCTCTGTGCTCTGTCTGTTCATCCCTTCCCTACACATCTCTGTAAACCACTAATCTTTTTATTTCCTCCATATTTTTTCCATTTCCAGAATATCATATAATTTGGATTAAATAGTACGTAATCTTTTTAGATTGGCTTTATTCTTTTAGTAATAAGCATTTAGGTTTCCTCCATGTATATGCATGGTTTGATAGTTCATTTCCTTTTAGTACTGGATAATATTCCGTTGTCTATATGTACCATAGTTTACCTGTTTACCTACTGAAGGGCAGCTTGGTTGCTTCCAAATTTCGTCAATTATGAGTAAAACTTCTGTAAACATCCATGTGGTTTTTGTGGGAAAATAAATTTCTACCTCTTTTGGGTAAATACCAAGGAGTGTGATTGCTGGATTGTATGTTAAGAGTATGTTTAGTTTGGTAAGAAACCACCAAACTATCTTAATGTGGCTGCATCCTTTTGCATTTCCAAAAGCAGTAGTATGTGCAAGTTCTTGTCCATGTCCTCATCAGCATTTGGTATATGTTGATTCTTCAGATTTGCTAAGATTTTCTTTGCTTCATGGTTTAATGGGTGGTTAGTTGTGTGAATGTTCCATGAATGCTTTATTCAGTATATGTCTTCTGTAATTGGATGTGAAATTCCATATTTGTTTATTAGATTAAGCCTAATCATGTTGTCCAGATCTTACATATTCTTACTAATTTTATGTCTCCTTAATCTTTAATTACCCAAAGAGGTATGTTACAATTTCTCATGGTGATTGTAAATATGCCAGCATCTTATGATTCAGTTAATGTTTTAAATGTTTTGTGTTTATGTTATTGAGGTCATGAAAATACAGAATTGTAATTCCTTTCTGATATTCTTTTTTTCATTATCTGATGGGCATCTTTGTTCCTAGTAACTCCTGTAAGTCTTAATGTCTTTTTTGGTTTGAAGTAAAAGTTGTATTTTTTACATTTTATTTTATTTATTTTTATTAAAAATTTTTTAATGTTTATTTTTGAGAGACAGTGAGACAGAGAGCAGGGGAAGGTTAGAGAGAGGGAAACACAGAATATGAAGCAGGCTCCAGGCTCTGAGCTATCCGCACAGAGCTCGATGTGGAGCTCAAACTCATGAACCACGAGATCATGACCTGAGCTGAAGTCTGACGCTTAACTAAGCCACCCAGGTGCCCCAGTATTGTTTAGATTTTAAATTTATCATTCTATTATTTAGTATTTGTTTTGTAAGTCTTCTTCTACATCTTTCTTTGAATCTTTCTGTGTTCCTTGTATTTTATAGTTTTCTCTCATAACATAGACCTGAATTTAAAAAATTCTAAGTATGTCCTTCTTTGTTTAGTTTAATTCTGTTACTGTAACTTACGCTTGTTGATATATTTAGAATTTTTCCTGTTTTCTGCTTTTAGTTTACAGTTATTTTTCTTTGTTTTATAGTAAATTTATGGTAAAGCTTTCAAACATTTAAATGCATGAATCTTAAGTGTACATTTTCTGAGTTTTGATAAGTGCATAAATCTATGTAACCCATGACCTCAGATAGTTTCAATTTCCAATATCCCTCTTTCCAGCAGTTTTGTCCCACTTCTCCAGAGACAATGACTTTTCTCATTTTTTTCCATCATAGATTAGATTTGCCTGTTTGTATTAGTTCATATTAATGGAATCACAAGATATGTCCTTTTTTTGTATAAGGCATCTTTTACTCCACATGATGTTTGTGATATCCATCTGTGTTGTTGTGTATACCAGTAGTTTCTTTTTTGTTGCGTATACCAGTACTTTCTTTTTTATAAGAGAATGCTAGCATACCACAATTTGTTTAAACATTTTTCTCTTGATTGACCTAGGCTGTTTCCAGGTTTTGGTTATTATGAATGAAGGTGCTGCTTATATTTATGCACAAGTCCTTCTGTGGAACATACTTTTATTTCTCTGAAATAAACATGTAGGAGTGGGATTATTTGATCATAGGGTAGATTTTTTTTTTTAGTTTTATAAGAAACAGACTTTTTTCCCAAAGAAGCTGTACCAGTTTTACTATTTCAACAAATGTATGAGACTTCCAGTTACTGGAATTTAAGCCTTTGGTAAATGTGTAGTGGCATCTCATGGTGGTTTACTTTTCATTTTTGTAATGATTGTATTTTTGAGTATCTTTTCATGTGGTTATTGGCCATTCACATATCTTCCTTTGTAAGTCTCTTTTAAAATATTTTCCTAGTTTTTATTTTACTCATTTTATTTTTTTTAATCTTTATTTTTGAGAGAAAGAGACAGAACACGAGTTGGGGAGGGGCAAAGAGAAAGGGAGACACAACATCTAAAGCAGGCTCTGGGCTCTGAGCTGTCAGCACAGAGCCTGACATAGGGCTCGAACACATGAACCACCAGATCATGACCTGAGCCAAAGTTGGACGTTTAAGCAACTGAGCCACCCAGGTGCCCCATTGCTCATTTTTAGTTTTTTTTTTTTTAATGCTTTTATTTATTTTTGAAGGAGAGAGAGAGACAGAGCATGAACGGGGGAGGAGCAGAGAGAGAGGGAGGCACAGAATTCGAAGCAGACTCCAGGCTCTAAGCTGTCAGGGCAGCTTAGAGCCCAATGTGGGGCTTGAACTCACAAACTGTGAGATCATGACCTGAGCCAAAGTCAGACGCTTAACCGACTGAGCCACCCAGGGACCCCCCCCCCCCCCCATTGCTCATTTTTAAATTGGGTTGTTTTTCTTGTTATTATTAAGGTTTTTTTTAAAAATGCATTTGTCTTTGCCTTCCTTCTGTTGAATTGTTAGCATTTTCATGTTATTTTTCTCTTAAAAAATTTGATGGAATAGATATTATTATTTACATTTAGGTATGAAGAAACTATGGCCTGTGCTACTTAAGTGACTTACTCATAGTCTCATAAAGTCTCATAAGTAATCAATGATAGGACCCTGATACAGGGATGTCTAGCAACAAAACTTTTGCTCTTTTACTACATAATGGTTCAAATAATACTATGGGACTTTATGTGAGAGAGGGGTTTCTGTGGGCTGGGGTGGTTAAGATAATAAGTGAAAATGATGGATTTTTGAGGAATGACTAAAATTTAGATAACTATCAATTGTGTAGTGGTGGTGAGGGGTATGGAGATTTATAACAGTACCTTCATGTAAAGGTGGCTACATACCTTAAATGTAGTAATAACAGAAAGATGGACCAGAAAGTGACCTTGAAGTTCTAAACTTATTTGAGGTTAGAAACTTTAACAAGTGATTGCCAAGATGTTTCAGTGCATTTCAAATTATAAGAAATACAATTTTCTTCTCTGTTTTGAAATATTACTGTGTTCTCTACTGCTAAAATGTTTTGGCTCCCACACTGTGAATTAATAAAGTATTGATTTTGCTTAATACTATTGTTTAATGGACATTTGAAACAAATTGGGTACTACCATTCTTGAAGTAAGTTGGGTCAAGTTTGGGACCTCAGGATATTTTAACTTGAGAAATTAGGACAACTTCTGTGATTATAGAACAGCTGGAATGGTAGGGCATTTGAGTTAGCTCAGTTTGGTGGGTGAATTCCTGAGAGAGATTCTAGAAGAGATTCAAAGACCTGTCAGAAGTGCACGGGAGAGAATCATATAAATGTATAAAGTTCTGTGGATTTGGTGGCCTATAAACAAGGTTACTTGCTCTTTTTTTTTCTGTTTATTTAATGATAACCCTCTTTTCCCATTTTAAAGCAGTACAAGAATTCTCCTTTGGTAATTTTGCTTTATAGTTACCCATCTGGTTAGTATTGCATGCTCCAAACTAGTAAGTAGTATAACTAAAGAAAAATACAGTTTAAATCTTTCTGTTTATATGAATGAAACTAACTTAAACTTAAGTTAATGTGTTCTTTTAAGCTCTTCAACCCTTTGTGACACTTTAGGGCTTGGATTCTTTGTTAACTCATGTCTACTTTTATTAGATGCCTGTGATTGTCTCCCTGGCCTTCTGCTTAGTGAGTACATACCCTGGGAGGCTGTATGTGATGCTGAGAAGACTTGAGTTCAGCTTAAGAACAATTGAGTCAAAGGAGGACTTGTTTAGGTTCCAAACTATGTGGTTTTAAAGGAAAGTGATTAAGAGGTGTGGTATAGGGAAAGAAAAATTGTCAGCATCAATTAAGAATAACCTCACCTAACTCTTTTGTATCTGGCTGACTGTGAAGTTGATAGGATAAACTGTCTGTTCTCCTGTCACTCTGAGTATATTCCTATTACAGTGTTTATATAATATTGCAAAGTCCAATAAATTGCATGATTTGCAGGATAAAGCTAACTGGTTGAATTTCTTATGATTATTGTTTTAAGAGAATTTATATTTCTGACTCTGAGCAAGGTACATTTGAAAATAGGTCCAAATTTTTGCAAAATATCAAATTTCAGCATATAGAACATTATAGCTCCATGTGGGGATTTTAGAAGTTTTCTTTGTCGTTATTATTAAGGTAAAGTGGCTTCTTTATGAACCAGAGTTACATATGAAAACTCAAACAGTGGTAGATTTGTAAGTAAAGTCGGTACTTAGGCACTCTGCTGCATTGACTTTAATGGAAGTTGCAAGCGAGTAATTTGGTTGCTCACACAGAAGCCAATTAATTTTTCTTTAGTGACTACAGCTTTCTATTTTCAGAGTTCACTTCCTTCATGGAGCAATTGTTACTGCTTATATTATTCTTTAAGAAGCTTAGGACAGTCCTTATATTAAACTTTAAATACTCTATCTCCAAAGTTTATCCAAGAACTAGAGTGATGAACTTAATCTCTGCAACTTTTCAATTAGTATATTGACTTGAGTACTATTTTTGGTATCACTGTGCTTTGCAAGTCATCTGGTTAATGTGTTTCCTTTTGCAGGATTTTACCAGAGCATAGCAATTGGAACACAGGGTAAACATTAACAGACTTCTTTGTGCTTGCATTCAGTTATAAGGAAAACTTTTTCCATTTGTTGTTTTTATCCTTTAAGAAGGTACTCCTTAAAATGAGTGGAATTAAGCATTCTGTATTTTAAAGGAGCAACATGTCAAGATGAATAGGTGTAATTATCCAAATAGATTCCCTCAAAGGATAATTTTTAATTTTTGTGGAAGTGTGCATCTGCAAAAAGGAAAAAGCAGGTTCTGTATTTTCATCTTTTTCTTGACAAATACTGGTGTTGTAAATTATCCAGCTGTTCTTCCTCTGTATGGATTTTGTAGTACTCAGAGCGATTTATAGGTCTAGAGTGCAGCTGCTGAAAGTCATTTATTTTCAGTTCTGTATTAAATCAATCATATACAAATACATTAGCATTCAGTACAGAGCTCAAAGGCTTAAGACATTTCTTCCCTTCTGAGTTGCTGTCTTGCAAATGTTTGTAGGATATACTGAACAGCATCCAAAAATTACTAGGTTGATATGTACTTTTAGAAGGGCTCCTTTTAGTATTCCTATTTAGAGTATTTGAAATTCACTCATTTATTGATACAAAGGGAACAGTCAAAATGAGTCTTCTTGTCAACATTAACAGATTGGTAATACTAACGTGCTTACTTTTGACAAATTAGGACGTCATCTTGGTCTGTTCATTTGCCTTTCCTGCCATATGTCTACAATTCAGATATGTTCATGTTTTAGAAACTTAATTAATTGCAATTTTTTGGAGGAGCACCTGTTTGAAAACAAGTAAGGGAAGTTTTCATATCTATTCTGGTTTCTTTTCTAATTGAACACATCTATTGCACCTATAGTATAAATACATAGCTTATAAAGATCAATGTGTGTGTTGCTTGCTTATAGTTTCTTTAAAATGCCTCATGCTGCTCCCAGAATATTGATGCAAATTTGAAACACATTGCTTGAGAATAATGATATTTCTTAAAATGTATGTCCAGATATCTATTCAGATATGTGATTTTTCTCCTTACTGTCTATTAATGTTGAATAAAGCATGGCTCTTGTTTCTTCCCTTTTAACCCTTCCCATGTATATTTTCAGATTATTTTTTCTTAATAATTATGGATGGGTCACTCATTTCTCAAAAACCTTTAATGACTCCAACATTTTTGTTATATGAGTTATAAAATGGTTAACTTGACTCTCAAGGAATCCTATGGTCTGTTTCCAGACTATTTTCTTCATTTACTCTTTACTGTTCCTCTTCATCCACATTATGATGCAACCAGAATGACTGACTTGCTACACTGTCATGTGCTGTACCTTCCTTCTCCCATTCTTTATTGATACTAATCTTTTACTCCCAGATAATTCTTCTCTCTCTAGCTTTACATGTTCAATTTCAGTCTATTTTCAAAGACCATCTGCTCCATGGTCCTCTGAATTATAAGTAATTTTCTCTTCTCTTTATCTACCTTTTTATACCCCTATATAGTTTTTCACATTTTTATAGTAATTGCTGTGCCAATCTTATGTTTCTTATAAGGTTATAAACTCCTGGATGATAGAGACTGAAATATTTTATTAAAATTTTTTTCAATGTTTATTTTTTTGAGAGACAGAGAGAGACAGAGCACAAGTGAGGGAGGGGCAGAGAGAGAGAGGGAGACACAGAATCCAAAGCAGGCTCCAGGCTCTGAGCTGTCAGCACAGAGCCCAGTGCGGGGCTTAGACCCACAAACTGTGAGATTGTGGCCTGAGCCAAACTTGAATGCTTAACTGCCTGAGCCACCCACGTACCCTGAGACTGAAATATTTTAGCTTTTATCTCCTACAAAGCTTAGGACATATAATATAGGTGTTTAATTAATATCTATTGTCATTAGCTGTAATTTATAGTTAATAAAATACTTATATGACCAAAGATTAAGTATAAAATATTCAATATTTATTGAAAATGATTTCTGAGATATGCATTTCCCAGTCTTAATAAATATAGTATTACATATTGAAAGTAATTTATTTGAGAGATCCTGGGTGGCTCAGTCAGTTGAGCCTCTGACTCTTGATTTTCGTTTAGGTAATGATCCCAGGTTTGGGATCCACTGAGTGTGGAGCCTGCTTAAGATATTCTCTCTCTCTCTCTCTCTCTCTCTCTCTCTCTCTCTCTCTCTCTCCTGCTGTGTCCCTCTCCCCCACTTGTGCTGTTTCTCCAATAACAAAAAAGTAATTTATTTTTGATAATGACTGAGATTCTTCCCCCCCCCACCAAGATTTGTTGAGATATGATTGACATTAAACATGTAAGTTTAAGGTATAAAATGTGTTGATTGGTTATGGTTATATATTGCAAAATAACTGTCACCATAGCGTTAGCTAACACCTGCATCACATAACATAATAATCATTTTTTTGTGTGTAATGAGAACATTTAAGATATACTTTCTTAGCAACTTTAAAGTGTAAAGTATTTGTAACTATAATCACTGTACTGTAGAGTGGATCCCCAAAATAATGATTGAAATTCTTTAAGCATTCATATGGCCTCACTAAAAATTCTTATTGTAAAAATATAAAACAAGATACAGAGAAGCCCACTGTTTTAAATTATTGATTTGGGGGCACCTGGGTGGCTCAGTAGCATCCACCTATTGATATGGGCTTATGTCATGATCTTGCAGTTCCTGAGGTCCAGCCTCACTTCAAGCTGTGCTGTCAACAGGGAGCCTACTTGGGATATTTTCTCTCCCTTGCTCTCTGCCCCTCCCCCAATTGTGCATACAAATAAACTTGAAAAAATAAGTTGTTGATTTTATCAGGAGGCAAGCAAGTATTGAGTTCTTTATTCCTACTATGAGTTTGTTTTCTGATTATCTGACTCAGTATACCAAAAGCAAATTCCACTTATTCACAGACTTGTTATTTCTCATTGTTTTTTTTAATAGATTTTAGTTTTTAATGTTTTATCAAGTTACCGAGTTCTCAGATATTATTGAAAAGCTTAAAATGAAAAATAGTAGCCCTTTGCCTAGCTTCTCTCTATTTCCCAGTTCTTTGTAGATACCGTTACTAAATTTTTTAGTTGTTTCTTCTGATATTTAACTCCATGTTTGAAATGATGAGAGAAAATTGCTGTTTTCATTTACTTTTATTTATATCCAAATAATACATATAAAAAGTCAAATAATGCTATATTGAAAAATGGCAGTCCTATGTCCCAATCTTCTTATCTTCCTATTCTCATGCCTCTGAGGCAACTCTTTTATTTTATTTTTTTATTCTTCTAGTTCTTTTATTCTTCTAGTATTTATTACTATATTTTTATATCACATAGTGTACTAGTTTTCCTGATTTCTCAATATTAGGTCTCTATTGACTTCCTTTTGGAGAAGATTAGGATTTAGTTTCTTATGACTTCTACACACACATGCACACAGATCTTCCTCCTATCTTTTCAATAGAGTTATTTTAGTTTTTGGTTCAACCAATATTAAGTATGTTATTATACAGATAAGTTTCTTAGGTAAAGGGGAGTCTCTGTTAATAGCTCTCTTCCTGGTACAGTTTCTCCTTTCCAATGTTAATTTAGGCAGTTGAGGACCAAGAAGAGCACTTTTCCTCTCTTTTTGGAGAAGTATCTGTTGGATTTTCATTACTTTTAACTCAAAAGCCCATCTTGGGGAAGCCTGCCCTTGGCCCCTATAATGACTTTTTTCCTATTTCTAGCATCTGTTAGTTTCTTCCAGGTTTTTTTTTTCCCCTCTTCCATTATTTTGGTCTGTTTCACATTGGAGCATTTCATCAGATATTTGATGATTCTTTGGTGTCAGTTTCCATTGAATGAGGTATGAAAAATGCTGATGTCAGGATCTGTTTCTAGGCCTTGTAGATTGGCCTACTCCATTTTGTAATCTTTTGGGTGTTGAGAGCCACAGCTTTGCTAGGGAACATCAGACCTGAGAATAAAGATATTTTTCTCAAAGCAGTTCATTTTTTTCAAGTAAGCAATCATTCATTTCTTGTGTCTGTAGAAGATGCCAGGTTCCCAGACTTTTGCTGAGATAATCCAGATGGAGGATAATGTGGGGGAGAGTCTCATAACAGTATGTGGACTTTAATTAACCATTTTTTCTTTTTCTTGCCTTAGGTCTTACTCTTGCTGTCTGTACTACTTGAAGTCTTTGGGTATTCAGCTTCTCCAGTTAAATTTTTTCCTTCAAAATTGTAATACACTCTTGGTGCCAATGTCCAGTGCAGGGCATGGGAAAGAGGTACAGGTGGGCATCCTGTGCTCCATTAATAGGCTTTGTGTCTTGAGCTTCTCTAAGATTTCTGTGAAGTGAATCCACTATTTTCTGATCTTTATCCCCCTCTTTAAGCTATAGCTTTCTTTTCCCTGCTAAGTATGTTATCCATCTTTCAATAGCTTCCCTCCCCCAAAATGTTGAAAATCTCATTCAATGATGTCTTTTATTTTCTTTGTATGTCCTGTCTTCCTTTACCATTTTAGTGAAGTTGGGGATGAGGTGGGGAGAGAAGAAAAAAATGTTATGGTCAAGTCACCATAAGCCTGTTGGTGGATTCAAAGTAATGAGATATGGGTTATCAATAGCCCATAGCTTGGGACTTTGTGGTAGAAACTCTGAGAATGATAGTTAAATGTGATTACTCTAGAAGATGGAAATATGGAGAGAGCTGTGCTAATCCCAGAAGCGGGACCGAGAAGGACTTGTACAAGTTATGGCAAATGGATGAGAAGAGCTAGTGTATAGGGTTTGTTAGGTTGGGAGGGCATTTAGAGAGTTATCAAAGCGACGTTACAGTGTTTTAATTTTTTTTAAGTGTAAGAAAATCCTATTAGAGTGGTAGCTGCTTTCAGAAGTTTACCCTTGATACAAAATCATTGTATCTAATTGTTACTTTCAAAATAATAGAATTAGATTTTATAATATTTTAAAAAGCTGCTTTCATAATTACCTATTTTAGAAATGCATCATATAGTGGAAAGGTTATATAATTCATGGGCTATTTGGGCTTTAAATTGTACTTTGTCACTTTATCAGAGGGTGAACTTCCATTTCTGAAATTTCATGAATCTAGGCAGTTATGGTATCTGTAATGGGAAGAAGATAGGAAAAAATAAACACTTAAAGGACAAAGCCAGTCAGGTGGAAATGTAAATACAAAATGGAGGAAGTTCCCAATGACCAGGCTTTTAATAAGTATTCCAAATTCAGAGCTGTTAAGAATTTTGGAAGCACACTGAGGCTTTGGAGGCAGTGACTTGAATTTGATTCATGTTTCTCTCACTATCCAATTGGGCATGTTACTTAACTTCTTTGTGTCTCAGTTTCCTAAAAAGACAGGTAAAATGCTAACCTCATTAGTTGTTTAAAGGCTATAGGTGAGATAATGTGCTTAGAACTTAGTAAGCCCTTAATAGTTATTCTACCTTCAAAAATATTTAATGGTGAATTTTGCAGAGGGAGTCTGAGGCACAAAGAAAAAGGTCTTAACAGGCAGGCAGGCTTTAGTTTAATCATACTTCTCTTTTTTAGTGGCATGGCTTTGGGCTAGTTATTGATCCTCTCTGAGCTTCTTTCCTTTACTTACAAATGGATCTATCCGAATGAAGTATACTAAGTCAGATAGAATATGTTAAGTCCCTGGCCCATAGTAGGTCCTCAATAAACCACAGCAATTATTAATTTTTGATATTTCCTGGGGCACCTGAGTGACTCAGTCCATTGTGCGGCCGACTCTTGATTTTGGCTCAGGTCATGATCTCATGGTTGTGAGACTGAGCTCTGTGTCAGGCTTCTTGCTGAGCATAGAACCTGCTTGGGACTCTCTCTCTCTCCCTCTCTCTCTGCCCTTTACCCACTCCTGGTCTCTCTCTCTCTCTCTCTCTCTCTCTCTCTTTCTCTCAAATAAATAAACATTAAAAATTTCTCTCTGATATTTCCTGAATAAAAAATATTGTAACACAGTAGCTCCTACTCAATCCTAGTTCAAATGTTTGCCTGTTTTTTAAAAGAACCATCTGACAGATACATACATAGCAGTAAAAAGCTGACATTACCAAATTGCTTTATTGTCTGACACTTTTTTTTATTACATTCCAGTCCCAATAGCTTTGTGACATAAATGTAAATTTCATCTCATCAGCGTTACCTCATTTATTGGAGTTGAAGTTTTCCTTCCCTGGGGTAGATGTCCTTTTCTGCTCTGATTTGCTAGCTCTTCACCAGCGACAGCAGAATTCTCATTACTCAGTCCTGCCAGCAGTGGAAGTGTGTGTAAGTCCTCAGAGTCTAGGGTGTGAATCAGTTGGCATTTTATAGAATTTCACATCTGGTACTTTTTTTTTTTTTTTTAGCCTGAATATTCTTTCCCTGGCGTAGAAAGAAGGGGTTATGAACAACTTCCTTACCAAGATGAAGCAGGGAGGCTACAAAGAGGAAGATGAAGGTCTTTTGGTAGCACTGTAAATACTCCCTTGAAGGATGAGGCATTTTTCTTTTTTTATAAATAGGTGCTTATAAAGAATGAAAGCCACCATCTGCACTTGTTAAAATACGCCTTGGACTTTAATGCCAAAGGAAAAGATTCTACACAGTTCTCTTTGCCACAAATCAATGCATTAGTAACTTTTTCTCCACCTCTTTTATCTCTCAAACAGTGCTGAGACTTCCAGGAAAGTTGTTGAAAAGTAGTGTTTATGATGGTATAATAAAAAGATATCAGATCACAATAGTATGAGGTCTGACACCACTGGAATGCCATTAGGTTTTAAACCAGAGTGCTCTTCTGGGCTTCTGGGAGGTGATGAAGCTGATGGCTAAAACAAGAGTTCATTTGTAAAAGGAGAGTGCCATGGCCTTATGCTGATGACTGACTAGTTTGAATAAACACTGTAGCCACTGCTTGTTAATATCAGATTAGGTTGCTTGGCATCTGGCCCTGCTAACTTACATAGACTTAGTTTTTTCCAAGTGCTTTGTTACAGTATCAAACTCTCTTCCCTTCTCCCCACCAGATAATTGGTGTAAGCATGTTAAGATGATAATTATTTGAACTTGTACAAGTCTTTCTTTTTAAATATTTTTCCATCAAAGACTGATTTAAAGAACCCTGGAGCCTGTCATTTCAGAATGAGTGGTGATTTACTGTGATGCTTGCCTTTGCTGATTATCAGTGCTATTTTTCACCTCCTCGTTGTGTTATTTTGCATTATCATTTTTGGCATTATCTCTGCTTTTGTGAAATTATTTTTTTTTCCTGACAAGTTTTAAATCACTTTAGGCTTAATCTTCTTGTTTAACTTCTTCCTCTTTCTGCCTCTGGTAGGGATGTTTCTTTCCCAAAGATCCATAGCAGTGGATCTTTTGTATTCTGCATTCTTTACAGGCACTTTTTATTAAGCCACAGTGGGACTCTGAGCTGTTTATTTTCTTTTTTAAAACAATTATAGTTTTTGTGATTTGTAGAAGTGTAGGCTTCTCTGACATTCATAGATCCTGTTAACATTTTATGTTCTAGATTTCCTTTGTAAAATATCCATACAGTCTTGCGTTATATAGGACCTGAGGTAGGTCCTATATCTAACTAATGTAAGCTGGAGAATCTCACGGTCACTAGTAATAAACTCCTCTTTCTCAAAATATACATTATTTTCTCCAATCAGCTACAGAGCCAATTGATCTCCTTGAGTGGATGATCTGCTTTATGACTTTTGAAGAAAGTCATAGAAAAGTCAAGAAAATCACCCTTTTTGATCAACATATATAGCAATTTTTATAACATAGTAGATTATTAGGTTGCATAAGGTCTCCTGTTATTTATTATGGGAATCAAATTTCTCAAATTCCAGTATAATATTCATTCTATTTTATGTGAAATTTGTGATTAAAAAAATTTTTTTAGTGTTTATTTTTGAGACAGAGAGAGACAGAGCATGAATGCGGGAGGGTCAGAGAGAGAGGGAGACACAGAATCTGAAGCAGGCTCCAGGCTGTGAGCTGTCAGCACAGAGCTTGATGTGGGACTCAAACTCACAGACCGTGAGATCTTGACCTGAGCTGAAGTTGGAAGCTCAACTGACTGAGCCACCCAGGTACCTCTGAAATTTGTGATTGTTAATTACGATCATTGCCTTTTCCCTCTTTCCCTTTTCCATTTATTTTTAGTCTAACAAGGTATAAGACTGTTATCATCTTTATTGAAATTTAGTGATTTGTACTTTGATTTCTTGTCCTTAATGCTATTCTGGAGCTTTTGACTAACAAAAACATTCTTATTTTTGTTTCTTTATCTCTTAAGTACCAATGGTATTATGCTATAAACCTGTAAGTTATTAAAACATATAAAATAGTATATTTAAATGAGGTACTGTATGTAAAGCTCTTAAAATAGTGCCTGACGCATAGTAAGTGCTACATTAGAGTTAACTGTTAATTTTTAAAGCTATGCACATTTTATTTAAATATGAGAACTCTGTGTAGCTGCATATGCAAAGAAAAATAAACAGAACTCTAGGCAGCATCTTTGACAATGAGTCATTTTCCTTTGATTTCCCTTTTTTTGAATTATTTTTCAATTCCAGCTACTACTTGCTGACCATATTGAATGCTATTGTTTTGAGATTTTATACTAAATAGAGACAATTAAAATATTTTGAATAAATGTAGGTATTTGAAATGATAGCCTCTTTTAGCTATAAAAATGATCTAATTCAGGGAAGATTCAAGGATTTTTTTAGGTGCTTTATATTCATAAATCTGTTGATGTTATGCAATGTGGTTCTAAGCCAGAACTAATGAGAAATACCTCTGTCTCCTCCTTACTCTACTTCATTATGCATTATATACTCAGTCTTCACATCAAGGTGTTTTAATTTGTTAGTCATTGTAAAATGCCTCCCTCTTGGCACCCACAGTGTTGATATTTCTGATATACAGCTTTCAAGATGTTGTTTTGGAGACCATTCACATATTTTTCAACTTTCATGATTAATTCTAAGAACTTTTAACTCTTTGAAGTTAGTTAAATTATAGGCAGGATTCTTAGCATCTCTCTTGATTTTAAAGCTTGGCCTTACATTTAGTTTGGGGAGATTTTGAATACCTTCTGTATGCATTCTGTAGTCTCATCATTCCAGAGTATCTGCTTACCAATGTGAGCTGTATTTGCATACACAAATAACCAAGGTTATCAGGATCAGCCCTAGGCAAATTTTGGAACACAGTAATACTCTACTTATTAAAAAATATTCCCAGGTCGGATTTATAGGCAGATTGACCATATGAATGATCACTGATCCTCTCCTATATTAGAGCACTTTATGCTTTAAATTTCTTTTGTCAAAGAAATGGGTTTAAATCAATGGCAATCATAACATGTTGTGATTCAATGTTATCAATACTTACAACATTTGAATGACAAAGATGACATTATTGGGAGGGTACTTCTTGCCTAATGGATTAAGAATGAAATTCTAGGTGCTTGATATGAGAGCTATTTTAGAATGAGGGGACTTTCCGGTCATCTGTCAAATGACAGTTACCATCTTTTGTATCAGGTGGTCCCTAAAGTTATTTTGTAGAGAAAGTATTTTATATTTTGTTGTCAGATATTTCCATTTGGACTATTTATAAAGGGAAAAACTAATTATAAAGGAATAGCAAATGCCATGGTGTCTTTTGAGGCCTGTTGATGCTCAGGGCTTCCATTCTGCATTCTGTCCACATTAGATTCTCTTCCAAATGTGGCATCCCCTGCTCATCATGACTTTGCACTCCTGAAAACCTAGGTTCTTAGCCTACTTTCTCACTCATCATCTCCCTGAGTAAGACACACCTAACCTGTGTGGTCCTTCTCCCTTCAGGTCATGGCTCTTATTTAGGACTTATTACTAGGTTAATTTATTATTTAGCATAGTGCTAATGCATATAAAATATGCATAAGTAATTGTATTTTGCTTGATTAATTGTTCCTTTAGGGGTACTAGCATCCAATAAAGGACTACTAAAAAGGTTAGGCTTTAATCCAAAGAAATGAATTTATAATGGTGGAACTGCTTAGACCAGTAGAGGTGTATTTAGAAATGAGGACTTTCCAATGCTGTTCCATTCACACTTTGTAGGAAATTTCTTGTGCTACTTATGAGACTACTCCATTGGAGTGATGGTAGGAAAGAGGCAAAGTCAGAGAGCAAGGCCATCTGGAATCCTGAAAGTGAGAATATGTTTGCTAATTAAGCAAAAACATAGAGGGTCATGGGAATTAGAAACGAGGAAGCTGGAACATAGAGTGGTATAAAAATAGTAATGAAATAGGGAGCAGGCAGCAATCCCAGGGAGAGAGAGAGAGAGATATATATATATATATATATATATATATATATATATATATATAAAATTATTATTATATATAATTATTATATATATATTATATATAATTATATATATTATATATAATTATATATTAATAATAATTATATATAAATATTATTTAAGTACTTTCATATACACATTATCTTAGTATAATCTTTTCACTCTTTATGATAGGATTATTATTCACTTTGTAAAGTGATCCAAGGCTCTGAAGTAAATGATTTGGTCAAGGTCTTGTTGGCTTGCTGAGAAGCCAGTGAGCCAAGACTGTGTCCAGATCTTCCTAAATGCTTTTTTGTTGTTGTTTATTTTTGTATAATACAACTTTAGGGTCAAGGTTGGGATTTGAAGTTTTAAATTTATTATCAGAGTCCTAAAGTTGATAAAAAAGGTGTTGTAAAGATCTGTCATCAATATTTATGGATAAAAACACAGGGGGACAACCAAGAGCCACACTAAAAGACTGAATATATTAGGTTTTGCTCTGGTATATGTAGGTTCTGTAGAATGGGGACTTGGGTTATAATAGTATTAAGTGGCTAAAAACTAAAAAGAAATGTGAACATTTGTAAGTATTTTTGAAGAGTATTGTTAGAGAATATTTGAACATTTCTGGTACAAAAACAGCATTTGGCCTAGAACAAAGCATATTTGTGTTACATACTGAATGCAATGAATGCTTAAATGTTTCTTTACAAAAAAGTGACTGAGTTTTAAAATCTATGCAACAGTTACGGTTTTGATTTTCATGGGACAGGATATCATAAACTGGATATCACTGAAGTTTAAAAAAAATTACAGGCTAAAGAAAGTGCCATAAAATATTGCTAGATATTCACTTTTGGAAAACTATATATGGTTACTTTAAGAAAATTTGGATATTATGAAAAATATGTTCAGAAATAATCATTGTTGAAATGAGTGATGAAACACAGATTTTTGAAGATGATTGCATTTGTGGAGGGAGAAAGGGAAGGACTTATCCTTCTTAATCTCTACAGCTCAGGTGCCCAATGATTGTCTGACACACAGTAGGCCCTCAATAAATGGTGAGAGAATGGATGACTTCATGAATTCTTGAGCATTTGGGTTGGTTTTGTTAATCTTTGTGATTTAAATAGAGTCTAATGGTGATTACTTTTCAGATCCTCAAAGTCATAACTGAAGACTTCTTGTTATCTCTTTCAGAAGAGCTTTCAGATATATTCACGGAAATCTGCGTACAACCTTAATTCTATGTTCTATTTTAAATTTCAGTATCGTGTTCATTATTGCTTTTAACTAAAGAACAAATTCAGTTTTCCTTATCCAAATAGTCTGACAAAACAAGACAAGCAAAAAAAAAAAAGTGCTTAAAAAGATAGAGGACTTAATGAATGATTAAGTGACAAAATTATGAAAAAGAAAACCATGCATAAGACACTAGTCCACCCATTGTTTAAGACAACCCATGCTTGTATTTGGTGGATCCGAGGCAGTGCTAGAGCATCCTTATCAAATAGAAAACCTCCCTGAGGAGAACATTGCTATGAATATAAAACAAACAAAAGCCAAGAGACATAAGCTATCTCCCTATAGTATTTCACACTTTCTATGTAATAAGGCATTCATGTAAGAACATAATTAGAGACAAGAGTACTGCCCAGGTCTAATGTGAGAAAATTAATGTGGCAATGAGAACATTAGCTTTTGCCTTCTCTGGTTTAAATTGGAATTTGTGCTTTTAACATTGCACTCTAGGAGCCTTTATACACTTTATTCTCTTGATTATTTTTTGAGTTAAAAAATCTCAAATCCCATCTTTAACTCCCCAATAACCTGCTTGCTTTTAAAACAACAGGTTCAGAATTATAGCTATGCAATTATCACTCACACATTGGTTTTAAAAAGCCCAGCTGTGTAAGCATCACATGATGATTCTAGAAAATATTTAGATCACTATTGTTTGATATTGTTTTATAGTTATGAAATGATTAACCCCTATCAGAATTCTAAAATTTTAAATATGTTTATAGTGGAAAAGTGGTGAAGTATCTGACTCATAAGTAAGTGCTTATGTAATCATAAAATATTAGCAAGGATGCTTTTTTTCATTTAAAGGAAGACATAAACAGAATTTGCATTTTGCCATTTTAAATGGTTATTTAACCAAACGCTTCTTTTAAACTCTTAAACATTTATGTTAATTTTGTTATTTCATTAAAAAATACTGCTAAGTATTTTAAATGTCCATAATGTTGCAGTTCAGCTGTTTTCCTCCCTGTTGCTTTGTTACCTCCCTTATTTTGATCCTAAACTATTTTAATTAAAGTTTAGATTGGATATTTTATATTGTATTCTCTTTCTCCTTCCTGATGGGAAATAAATGACTAATATCACTTGGAAACTTTTCAAAGCAATGTTAAATTCCCAGATAGTTAACCCTAAGAGAATTGCTAGAGTATCCTGTCTTATGTCATTTAACTGAATGTGGGGGTAACAAGGTTTTTGGAGCAAAATAAATCATCCTTACGGATCTGGATCTTTCATCCAGATAAACATCCATAATGAATAAATATGTGAATAATGGAATTTATGTGTCCCATTAGTTTCTCCAAAAAGAGACATAAAGCAACATGATTTTTTATGGTTTATATGTAGTGTTAATTTAGTAATAAAATAAATTTAATGTCCTAATACCTTTAGATGTTAAAATGGATCAAAAGAAGCCATTTGGTAAGACAATGAGGTGATTAGGTAAACAATTTAGAGTGAAGCATAATTGTGGTATAAAACCAAGATGACAAGACATTGCTTCTGTAGTATCAAGAATGTGTTTCCTAGTTTAGTGAACAATCAATGTGGTCATAAAAAATGTACTCCAAATTGCAGAAAGAGAGTCAAAGGACAGGAAAGGTGGTGGCAAATAATGTTTTTCCTAATGGTTTACGTGGCTGAAATCTTTAAGATTCAAAGGTCTTAGTGTAGTCTAGCTCAGTTCACTGATAGAGAAGAGAATGAAATGTAACAATTATGAGAATTTCAGAGGAGAAAAAACATAATTTTTCTGCTGCTATTCTTGTCTCTCTTATCCATTATATCTACTAATGCCTATATAATATTTTGTATTTAAATTATTATTTCCCTGGGGCTTGTTTTTAGTCATAGGAATTTACTAAGCAAAATTTCATGCCATACTGAAAAAAATTAGATGTGTTTTTTGCTACTTGATAGCTGTATTACACTGAACAAGCCATTTATTCTTTATTTGCGTATACAATGAGTATAATATAGTGGGATCAAATTGAAATTGTATAGAAAATGAAAACACTGTGAACATCTACTAGGACGTCTTCCATTCTCATTGGAAGGCTACAGTGGCTAAGCACTTGGGCTCTGGTGCCAGAGTATTTGATCTAAATCTCACTTCCACAACTAACTAGTTTTTTTACTTTAGACAGTTACTTAACATTGTCTGTAAAATAGGGCTAACAATATGGTCTGTAGAGTTACTAGGATCAAAACATTTAATATATATAGGGTGAGTATAACAGTCTTGACACATCGTCATCATTATATAATAGAGTGTATTAGCCTAGGTGCTTATATAATACATGGAAGAAACATAGGATAGTTGGGATTTTAGGCTGTGTAATTTTCTTTCTCAATACTATTTGATTAAGACATAATGAGAGAATTTTGGAGTCATAATAGATTTTAGAAATTATCATAATTTTATACCATAGGAATAACCATGCAAAAATTTGTTATTTTAGAGTGACACTTCAAAATTTAGACATTTCATTTGATATATTAGAAAAATGAGTTTGAGAGATGTGTTAGATATAGCATTGCATTGTACTCAGAGCATCAGTTTAGATCAGAAAGATCTAAGTTTCAGTGCCAACTATTGTAGCTGTCCTGTGATCTTGGATGAGTTACACCTTTCTGGTTTCTGTTCTTATTATCTGTAAGAATGGTGATAAGGATTCTTACTTTACAGGGAAGGGAAAACACCTGGAACACTGCTATCCATATAATAGATGTTTAATACATGTTGGTTTTTATTCATTTCTCCCTCTTGTCCCTTCTTTGTCTGAGTGGCTTTTCTTAGATACTATAACTTGTTAGTACCTCTCAGTAATTTATGTCATTATGTATTTTGAACTAAATCTAAACTGAAAGTGAGTCCCACTTTGGGACATTTTCTTTATGAACTCAACTTTGTACTTCTTTTTCCTTCCTTCCTTCCTTCCTTCCTTCCTTCCTTCCTTCCTTCCTCCCTCCCTCCCTCCCTCCCTCCCTCCCTCCCTCCCTCCCTTCCTTCCTTCCTTCCTTCCTTCCTTCCTTTCTTTCTTCTAGTATTTCTACCTTTCTTCCTTGCTTTGTTTCTTCTAGTATTCTTCATACCAAAGGTAGCAAGATGGTAAATCCTGAAAAGGACAACACAGGAGCTTGTAAAGATTTAAGAATATAACTGAAAATATGGGTCTCCTCTGATTCAGTCCTGGTATGCTGGATCCTGAATCTGACTGATTAGGACTAAACTGTGGATGTTTGAGTAGCCCTCATATTGCATCACTTTCTATCCTTCTTATGTTGGCCCAGGTATAGAACCAGAATTCTTTCTTGCTTTGTTCTGCCATCAAGGTTTGTCTGCATCTCCATCATCACCACCATCATCACCATCATCATCATCACCATCATCATCATCATCATCATCATCATCCATCATTGTTTTTCATTTGTGATTTTCTTTGGTATTGCTCTGTTAGAGAAAACACTGCAAAGAACATTGATGAATTCCTATGGTACTAGAATTCCTGTTACCTCCTATGACTCTGCATTCCCTATTCCCAAGAGCTGAGTTTCTTGATGGCTGCCATTGTATAGGTTTGCCTTTCCCAAGACTTAATCATAAGACAGGCAGAAGAAGAGTGAGAGTGAGAAAGGGGGAGGAAGCATATTAATTGTTATTCTTACCCCTCCTTCAAATTTTATTCTTCACACTGTTCAGACTATGGATTAACCCCTTGTTTCTCCACTTCCTCTCCACATTTTTTTTGGTGTCTTTTTTATCTGGTATAGGAACACTGACTCTTTCAAACCCCAGATAGCAGGTGAGCTTCTAATTTCCCACATGTTAAATACCATCCTTTTCCCTTGGGGATTGATTCTGTTTGTCAAAAATCCAGGCCATTGGTGAAGGACGTGGAATGATTTTCTGACACAGAACCTCACCCCATTTATGTTTAAATGAACATTGCTGGCCACTCTCCCCCCCCACCCCCCCACCCCCCCCCCCACCACTAGTCTCCAAATCTGGTATTCTTTACTGTTGGGACCTGGCCATCTGATTGTATGTTCTAGAAGACACTCTATTTGTAATTTATACTGAAATGAATTTTTGTTGACAGGTATTATCTGGCCTATTTAGATGCTTTAAACCAGTAGTTTTCCAAACCGTGTCTCCCTTGATCTTGGCTTCCTCTTTCTCCACACTGGTTCTGAGTTTCCAAAGTATTAGCATACTTCAAGCCTGAGACTCACTGATTATGACAGGCTGACCCATTCACTACTCTTTCTGATGACATACTGATGTTTATATCTTTGTACTTTTAGCCACTGTATTAAATGTAATTCACATACCATAACATCTACCCACTTAAAGTGTGCAGAGTTGTGCAATGATTAGTACATCTAACTTTAGAACATATTCATCATTCCCAGAAGGAGCCCTGTACCCATTAGCAGTTGCTCCCCTCACTCCCCTGCCCTAGGCAACCACTAATGTACTTTCTGTCCCTATAGTTTTGCATTTTCTGGACATTTCATATAAATGAACTCATACAAGGTAGTCTTTTGTGACTGACTTCTTTGATTTAGCATAAACTTTCCAAGATTCAGCCATGTTGTAGAATGTATCAATACTTCATTTTCACTACCAAACAATATTTCATTGTGTAGATGTACTCCATTTTATTTGTCCATTCATAAAATGATGGACATTGGGGTTGTTTTCACTTCTTGACTATCATCAATAATGCTGCTATGAACATTCATGTATAAATATTTATGTGAACACATATTCCCATTTTTTTTTTTTTTTTTGAGTACGTACTGAGGAAAGAGATTGCTGGGTCATATGGTAATTATATGACTAACACTTTGAGTAACTGCCTGGCTATTGCCCAAAGTGGCTGTACCATTTTATAATGCTATTAGAAATATGTGAAAGTTCTGCTTTCTCCGCATCCTTGTCAACACTTGTTATTGTCTGTTTTTTGATCATAAGCATCCTAGTCGGTAATGTATTATCTCATTATGGTTCTTTTGCATTTCCCTAATGGTTAATGATGGTAAACATTTTTCATATGCTTGTTGGCCATCAGTTTATCATCTTTAGATAAATGTCTATTCAGATCCTTTGCCCACTTAAAAATTTTTTTAAATGTTTATTTTTGGAAGACAGGGAGAGAGGGAGGGAGGGTGGGGAGAGAGAGAGAGAGAGACCTGAGCTGAAGTCAGATGTCCAACCAATTGAGCAACCCAGGTGACCCCCTTTGCCCACTTTTAAAATGAATTATCTTTTTACTGTTGATTTTTTATAGTTCTTTGTATATTTTAGATGCAAAACCCTGATACATATATGATTTGCAAACATTTTCTACTTTCTGTGTGTTGTGCTTTCGCTTTCTTGATGGTATCCTTTGATGCAAAAAAGTTTTTAGTTTTGATGAAATGTAACATATTTTTTGCTCTTATTGTTTGTGCTTTTTTTGTCATATCTAAGCAACCACTGTCTAACCCAAGGTCATGAGGATCTACTTCTATGTTTTCTTTTAAGAGTTTTATAATTTTAGCTTTTACATTAGGGTTCACAATGCACTTTGAGTTAATTTTTGTGTATGGTATGAGGTAGAAGTCCAGCTTCCTTCTTTTGCATATAAATATCTAGTTGTTCCAGCACTATTTGTTAAAAAGATTATTCTTTCTCTGTGGAGTTGTCTTGATGCCCTTGTTGAAAATGAATTAACTATAAACGTATGGGTCTATCTTTGGACTCTCAATTCTGTTCCTGATCTGTAAGACTATACTAATGCCAGTAACGCATTTTCTTGTAGCTTTTTGGTAAATTTTTGAAATTGGAAAATGTGAATCTTTCAACTGTAAATTTTTCAAAAACAATTAATTGTTTTGGTTTGTTGGGTCCCTTGCGTTTTCATATGAATTTTAAGTTCATCTTATCAATCTCCAGAAAAACATGGCTGGCATTTTGATAGGAATTGCACTGAATTTATAGTTCAATTTGGAGGAATATTGCTATCATAATAATATTAAGTCTTCCAGTCTATGACATGGGAAGTCTTTCCTTTTATGTAAGTCTTCTCTAATTTCTTTTAATGATATTTTGTTATTTTCAGTGTAGAACTCTTGCACTTCTTTTGTTAAATTCATTACTTAGTATTTTATTTTTTGATGCTATAAATAGAATTGTTTCCTTAATTTTGTATTCAGATCACTCATTGTAAGTGTGTGTGTGTGTGTGTGTGTGTCATTTTGTACATTTATAGTACATCTCACAACCTTGCTGATCTTGTTTATTAGCTTTAATAGCTTTTGTGTGTTTGTGTGTGTATGAATTCTTTAAGATTTTCAGTATACCAAATCATGTTATCTTCAGATAGAGATAGTTTTACATCTTAATCTCCAATCTGGATGCCTTTTATTTATTTTTCTTAAATTATCTGATTAGAAATTCTAGTACAATATTAGATAGAAATGAAAAAGGATGTTTTTGTCTTGTTCCTGATAATAGAGAGAAAGCCTTTAGTCTTTCACCATTAAGTATGATCTTAGCTATGGAATTTTCATAGATTCCTTTTATCAGATTGAAGAATGTTTTTGTCTTTTTTGACTGAAATTGAATGTTTCTGAGTAGGTATTCCTTACAAAGTCAACAGTTAATGAAAATGGGAATGTAGTTTCAACCCACATTGGGGTAGTAGGAGCTAGAGAACCTGAGGAGCATAGCTGGACAGTTAGACCAAGGGTGATATACTGTCATTTTCTTTGTGTGTTGTGCTTTTAAAAGAGGTGATATTGAGGAGAATTAGATCTTCCTAGTAACAGAATTTTTTCCCATACTTAATATAGAAACAGTCCTACTCTTATTAACTTATCTTTTAGTCATCAATGTCATGAATTTGGGTAATGCTCAAGATTTATTGTGAACTATAGTAACTGCAGATCATTTATGTGGCAATTGTTTATCTCGGACTCGAATGACCATTGTTATATATTTATAAGATATTTAGTGATGTTTAACATCAAAGGTAGCCTTATGCTTCATTTTGACTATGGAAGCCTTTGTGATATATTTAGTCATGAAATCATCTTGTAGGCAGTAAAGAAACCAAGGGGTTCTTCCTGACTCTGGTATACTATATGGGATGCATTTCTGAATGGTTTATTTGTGCATTAGAGGAAAACACCAACCTTCTGGGGGTTGTTCACATTCCAGCATCTTGCATCTGTTGTATTTATGACAGAAACAAGGCAGAAAAAAAGAGTATTTAGTCATCTGCTGATTCCATTTGGTGCTAAACACATACTTTTCTCTAGAGTGCAAGAATACTAATTTATTTTATGTAGTAGGGTGGATTGTAGCCATTCCTAGAGACATGAGTATTTAAATTGGCAAAAGCTACACAGTGAATACTCTGCATGTAGATGATCCATGTTCAGCATATGGCATGAGTAAGGCAAAATATTTGTTAACTAGGGATCTGGATTTTAAATACAAGTTACTTTCTAATAGGCAGGCATACACAGTTGACCTTTCAACTACAGCTATTAGTTTTGAGTTCAGAAGCTTTCTATATGCCTTCTGGTAAGCATGAAATCTGATCCAAGTAAAACTCACTAGTAAATCGCATGATATATAGGTGAACCTGTTCTAAAATCTGTTTCTGGAATGAGAGATAAAAGGGAGCAGGAAGTTTCATGCTATCTGTTTCTGTGCCCTTTATCTATTTTCTTAGGTATAACTAGACAGTTTTCTGCTATTTTATCCCTGCGTAATAGGATAATTTTTTATATGTGTGACCTGTAGTAAGATGTTAAAATTGTTAATTGCAAATTTTTATTTTGAGTTAATTATCATTAATTAAATATTATCAAGTATCTTTCATGTCACTTCAAGGGGCTTATACTCCATTGGAGAAGATGGAAAACAAACATGATAAATAACTATAGTATAAGGTATATTAGTGATAAATAGTAAGAAGAAGATAAAGCAGGGAGAGAGGATATGGCATATCGAGAGTGAAATTGTTGGTTGAACTTTTAGGTAGGGTGACAAGAAGAGATCTCACTCAAAATTTTATTTTTGAGTAAAGACTCAAAGGAAGTGAGAGAGTGATCCAGACATGGATCTAGAAGAGTGTCCCAGCAACAGGCTGGCCTGACATAGAGACGTGCCTGTCTTTTTAGAGAAATAGCAAGGAGGTCCATGTGGCTGGATCACAGTGAGCAAGGAGAGTTGTAGGGATGAGGTTGGAGAGATATGCTGGATGGTTTGAGCAAAACACTGACATGATAACTTTCTAGAGGCAACAAGAGGTCAACTTCTGGTGAGAGGATTTACTGACAGACTAGATGTGAGATAGAGAAGAAAAGTAGAAAGAGAATTAGAGGATCATGACAAGGTTTTTGGCCTGGACAAAAGGAAGAACTGATGTTTACTAAACTGGTGAAGATTGGGAGTAGTGGATTGAGAGGCTCAGGTTTTGGTATGTGGATCAGGAGCTTGGGTTTTGATACGTTACATTTGAGATGCCAAGTGACTTTAATGTCATACTTTTTTGGTTCTCTTTTACCTGGAGCATTTTCAAGATGCTCATCTGCCTGTCTGTGAAGCATTTCTTAACCTACCCATGCCTTTCCTTACAATTCCTATGGTATCCCAATCTATTCCATTAGTTTTAACCCATTTGATGTAACATATTATTATTTAACAATTTCCAGAGAGCAGAGGTTCAGAGTGGGTGCTTATTTTTACATTGTATTTGTATTTCCTCATAGCTTAGTTCAGTTCTACTGTGTAAATAATCAGTATCTCAGAATACTCAACATTTAACAATATTATTAACCTAAGTTATTTCTTTTTCCTTAGTCAGATGGATCTGATTATTGGTTAACATAGGAACACTAATTTAACCTTCTGAAAAACATGTCCAATACAGGACATCTTTACCTGAATTCTGCTTAATGTCTTGCTTCCTGCTGTGGAATATGTTTAGAAATCAGATATTTTCCAAAACAGCCTGACATATATAGCAGGTAATATAAGTGGTATTGAATATAAGTGGTAAAAAAAAAAATAACTGGTATCACCAGCTTTTTAGTAGAGGACTAGGCCAGAACACTTTGAAGAATAGTTCATAGGTAAATCTAGTTAGCCTAATTGGAAATACAATTAAAGAAGAACATTTTCATTCTAGGATGAACATATCTTAGCTTTTTGTAGTTATGATTTCCTTTTCCAAAAGTAGAATTATTATCTGATGGAAAAGTAAATTATTTCATGGCAGTAACCCTCAAAGCTTTCTGGTGTCTTTAAAGTCGTGAGAGGTGTCCTTAATTCATTGGTCATTTTGTGCCAGCTCCTATTTGAGGCCCAGTGGGTGGAAGAATTAAGACATAGTTTTGACTCCAATAGGAACTCATAATTTGGTGAGAAACACAGATTTGTCAATGAATAACTATATCAAATGGTAATTGTTTAATATATACTAGATTATTGCCATGTAAGCACTATTGGAGCACATGAGTACCTCTGTGGGTGACAGAACATGAGAATCCAAGATGTCTTGAGGGAAGAAAAAACATTTACCTGGTATGTGGGGGGAGACTGGCATATAGCTCAAGGCACTTGCAGAACCTCATGTGAGTCTGTATGGCTAGAGAAAAGGGTGCCTGTGAGAGAAGTAGTAGGAAATGAGACTAGAGACAGAAACTGGAGTCAGATCTTGCTTGTCTATAATAAAATATATGAGTTTTATTATGTGTGGATTAACAGTCTCTTGAAAAATTTAAATTGAGGATTGATTATATTTGAATTTGGGAGGGACTCCTTTGATGATATTATAGAGAAAAGGTTGTATTAGTCAAAAAGTTGTGTCTCTAATTTGCTCTTTCCTCTTTGTATTCATAACCACTTCCTTAGTTTAATCCCTAATCATTTCTCCTCTAGGTTAGTACTAGTAGTGAGGACAAAAAAGGGTACATATTGGACAAATATTTACTGAATAGAATAACAAAACTTCCCTAATACTGGGGATAAGGGAATGGAAGAGTCAATGATATGCCTCAGATTTCTGGTTAGTTGCATATTGGGGCCAGTGAGTCTGAGAAACATATTTGTGGGGGGAAATGTAAGAAAGGCAATAGGTTCAATTTCAGATGTGTTTGAGACTCAACTTGAGTTATGAACCTGGAGATCAGAAGAGATGTAAATACTATCAAATGTCAACTTAAATTTAGTATTCACTGTCATCTAAGAAAGGGGAGAAACACTTTAAGGATGAATATGGCTAATAGTTTGCTGTACAGAGGTCAGAAGTAAATGCTGGAAAAATGTTTGACATTAAATAATTTAACTTCATAATACCCTTTAAGGTAGGAATTATTATCCCAATTTTGTAGCTGAAGTAAGTTTAATTATTCTACTCAAAATCTCCTGCTTTTGGAGTGTGTGTGTGTGTGTGTGTGTGTGTGTGTGTGTGTGTGTGTGTGTTGGAATTTTAACCCCAAAGCTCATTCTATTAGAATGAGACAGACCTCCTGCCTTGGAGTTGCTTAGCATCCACCTCACTCTGCTTATTGTAGGCTCCTCAGGCCCAGGGACATGCATTATCTCATTACAATCTTTTTCAAGGTCGTATACACATATGGTATGAATATAAAACATGGAGCCTGCACTCATAAGGCTGACACAAACATCTGTGCTGGTATTTTGGAGCAGAGGTCAGGGATTCTTTTTGTTTGACCAATTTGGATTTGAATGTTTTTAAATGGGGCAGATATTATACAGTGTATGAGTACCACACCACTCTTTATGGACTTACATTTGGCCTATTCATGCTTCCTGCTTAGAATAAACATCTGAGCTTATAACCTTAGAGACATCTGAGTTTGTAACCTTATCTCTAGCCTTAGCTTTAAAGTCACATCTTAAAGCATGGTGTTTTCAAACTTGTTGATTTAACTAAAAAGCCAAACAATTTTATCCCCCTTTGGGAAAATCAACCATTAAGCTATCATTACTAAGGTGCTATATTTAGAATATTTCCTTTATCAAATGTAGATTGAAATAGCTAAGATGATAGCTTCACTATTTCTCCATTGTCGCTGACTTATATTTTTGAGCAATATAATGATCTGTGGATCACACTTTAATTTCTATTTTTATAGTTGTGGCCTCAAATTTTTTTAAATCAGTCTTGTACTGAAACTGAATTAAGGAATGTGTTTCTAATCTGAGTTGTATTACATATTATAATTATTCATCAGGAAGATATCCTGAAATATGTATTCTCTGTTGGGCTACCACAGAACTGTATGGTTGTAGGAAAGTCCTTCGACAGACATTGGGAGCAAAGGATGAAACTACTAACATCAAATAAAAATAGTGTTGGGTAGAAAGAGTGTTAATACAGGAGCCAATTCTGGATTATATTCATAGCTGGGATATTAAATGAAAAATGACTAGAGAGTTTTTGAGTGTAGGAAGCATTATAGCTGTTTAGTAAATGATAGCTTTTTCAAAAATTTTTTATGTTTATTTACTTATTTTTTGAGAGAGAGAGAGCAAGCCAGGGAGGGCCAAAGAGAGAGAGGGAGAGAAAAATCCCAAGCAGACTGTGCTGTCAGCGCACAGCCCAATGTGGAGCTTGAACCCACGAACTGTGAGATCATGACCTGAGCCCAAATCAAGAGTTGGACACTTAACCAACTGAGCTTCCCAGGTGCCCCAGTAAATGATAGCTTTCTTAAAAACAATCATCACCACCACTTTTTATGAATCTTATGTGCCTTTGGACCAATGTCCTTTTTCTTTTTTAACATTTAGGGATAATGGCACTTTTCTCCTCATGGAAATCTTCATGAAAGGATGACTGGAGACATGTTAAACAGGATAAACCACTACATGGATGTAAGGGATTATTAATTAGAAATTTGGATCAACACCCCTGGGCTTGGATTCCATTTGTACTAAGTTACAGTATTTGCTTTCTGACATGCACCAGAATGTTTGGAAAATGATGGTCTATTTCTCACAAATTAGTCACGGAAACTTAAATAGGAAGAAATTGTAAGGAAAATGAAATTTTTGATCTTTGACTAGGTGTTAAAATCTAACTTAACTCTCATAGATTTTAATAAATCTGTATTTTAGAGTAAAATTTTTCTGACTTATAGATGTTTGAATCTAATTAGTGATGAAATATATACACAAATGGAAAGAAAGCATGAAGCACAACTTAATTTTAAGTAGCTCATTATTTTTCTGCTTTCCTGTTTACTTCTTTTACTTTAATCATATAGTAGATGACTTCAGAAAAAAATTTATTTTGGGATATAAATTTGAGGCAAATAGTGATGTAATATATAGTATATTTGTTTCAAATAGAAAACAAACATAGTGCATTTCTGAACTTTATATATACATTTTTTTGATGGGCACTGTAGCCTGCATTAGAGTTAATTAATAATGTTTTCCTAGGAGGAGGTATCTTTGGAGTTATTAATATTCACTTTTGTATATTTTATCTACCCAAGATATGCATTAATGGCCCAGAATGCATACCGTGATAGATATCCTAATACTACTATTACACGGTTTCTCAGTTTTCTATTTGAATTTGAAGAATTCTTTTATTTTTTCCTTTCGTGTATTTGTCTTATTAATATGAAATGGAAAATGAGAAATAAGATTAGAAAAGCAGTAATGGTTTCTTTCTGTTGCTTAATAATGTTTTTATTGTAAAATCTTGCATTTTCCTAATCTATTTTTTTCTCAAAACTTTCTTATTATGTCTGTAGTCTACACTTTTTTTTTCCATTTTATATCCCTTAATTCAGTTAAGGCTAAATATTCCACTTCCTAATTTATGTTGGAGAAAAACATATAAATTAGCAGGTGTTTGCACTGTTTTGTTTTCTGATAGAACATGAAGCTGCCTAGTGACCGGTGAAGCAGTTAGCAGGCAGCATCTTGGCAGAGGGAAGACTAGGGATAGAAGCCAACCAAGAATGGAATCCAAATAGCAAAGTATCCATGGGCTTTTCTGCTGTACATCTTAGTCTTAAGAAAACAAAAAATGTTCTTCATAAGCCTTCCCTCCCCTACGAGTGATTTTGTCAGCTTCAGAAACTTCATTTAAACACCTGGAAGAGAAACTTGATAATTTGCATATAGTTCCACTTTGTTGAGCAGAGTGCCTGGTGAGCTATTCCACTTGGGCAGGGATGTAACTTAGTTAAAGAAGTGTTCTCTGATCTTCTGAAATGAAAGTTCAAAGGTGCATGGAATCAATTGCTATGAAAATCCTTTGGCTTTGCCCTTCCAATGGCCAGGATATGGAACGTTTCTTTTCTTATTTTTATTTTTTTAAACCTTTAGATTTTTTTCTTTTTCAATAAAAGCCCTCAAAGTGGGTAGAAGATATTTGCCAATGAAATGCATATCCAGTATTTTCATCCTTCCCCAAATATCATGGGAAATGCAATGCCAGGCCAAAACCATAGCTTATTCATACCAGTGTCCTTTGCTCAGAGAAGTCAAAAACTGAATGTTTGTTTGGCTTTACTAATATTGCTGTTTTGCTTGATTTTATATAAATGTTTTAATTGAAGTATGAAATACATACAGAAATATGCATATGTTGTAAGCATACAGCTCAATGAATTTTGCAAAGGTAAACACACCCGTATAATCAGAACCCAGAACAAGAAACAGAAAATTACCAGAATCTGAAAGGATCCCTATGCCCTTTCCAATCTCTAATTACCTTTCAAAGCTGAGATTTCTGATTTCTAAGACCATAGATTAGTTCAGCCTGAGTTTGCATTTTATATAGATGGAATCAAATAACAGGTATTCTTTTGTGTCTCATGTTTTTTGTTCCATATTTCATAATGTTGCATGTAGTTGTTATTTTGTTCATTCCCATTACTTGAGTTGTTGCCAGTTTGGGGCTACTTAGAAGAGTGCATCTATGAGCACTTTTGCACATTTCTTTTAAAGAACATATGAACATACTTGCATATGTGTTTTGTCTCCTAGGAGTGGACTGGCTGGGTGATGAGGTGTATATGTGCTCAGTTTTATAGGTAAAGTTTTCAAAGTAGTTGTACCAATGGCTTCACTAAAATTTAATGTAAAGATAAGTATTTTAATTTTACTCTTTAGCTTCCTGTGACATTGTCATACACTAGTTTCTTTAAACTCTCTGTATTATATATATTTGCCACAAAACTGATTTCTTGGAGTAATTATATATACAGTTTCTTACCCCTTCTGGCCTTAACTTCCTATTATTTATTTCTCACTCATTTGTCCATTTGTTTCTTCAAAGAATGTGTTAAGCTTATAATATGTGCCATATACTAATAGATAATGAGAATATAAAATAAGTAAACTATAATGCTTGCATCCAAGGGAATTATAATGAAGTGGAGGAGACAGCAATATAAACAGATATATTTTTAATTTATTTCACTCAAATCTAAAAAGCTACTTCCTCCATCTATTGTTTCTAGATTTAGTAAAGAATTCCATTAACAACTTGTCAAATTCATTCATGATTTCTGGATTTTTTAAAATCATGTGTCTTCCAATATAAACTTTTTTTTTTCAAAGTGAACAGATCCCATATTTTTAACACCTTGGTGTAGGATTAAAAAGCTACTGTAATTTTTTTTTCTTAAAGTATGATGACTATAATTATCCACAGTAATTCAGGTTTTAAGCTTTATGTGTTTTTGTGTTTTTGCTTGTTTTCCTTTTCTCCCCTTCCCTCTCCTCTCCTCCCTCCCTTCTTTTCCTTTTCTTTCTTCCTTTCCTTCTTTCTTTCTTTCTTTCTTTCTTTCTTTCTTTCTTTCTTTCTTTCTTTCTTTCCTTTCTTTCTTTCTTTCTTTCTCTTTCAGTATTTTCTGATATCTTTCTTGGTGATTTGCAATATATATTTGGCCTTTTGGGCTAGCATATACAATTACCAGCTTTACTTCCTCAGGAAACAATTTATGATCACTCCCAGGTTCTCCTTATTGTAACATTAATCCTGGGCAAAGACCCTATAACCTTTGCACTCATGGCTTTACCTCCCTACTATGATCTGGTGATTCATAGGTCTCTATTTCTAGCCCAGACTCTCAGAATTCTAGATCCATGTATAGTATATTTTCATTTGGATATTATGCTGGCATCTCACATTTGGCAGATGATGAAATGTACTTCACCTCTATTTTCCAAACATATTATTTATTCTGTATTCCCCCATCTTGGTAAATGCATCACACTGTGTATACAACTGCTGTAAATTTTTCTAGACACTTCTAAATATCTCCTCTCTACTTCCCCATATAAATATCACAAATCTTACCATTTTTACCTTCTAAATATTTTTGGATCCATTCTACTACAGCCTAGAAATAGTATTCAGTGTTCAGGCACTCATTGTCTCTTGCCTGGATTATTGTTTAGTTTCCTGACTGCAATTACATTTTCTCTAATCATTTAAAAGGTCACTGCTAGAGTAATCTTTGAAAATACACACCTGAGCTGGTTGTTCTTGCAGTTCTTTCGCATGGTGTGTGAGGTATCAGCCACTCACCTTTCTAGCTGGATTCATCACCATTCCTGCTCAGGTTTCCTGTACTTGTCATGCCACCTGCATGGCCTGCATGCTCCTTGCTCTCTCACGTGTCAGGCCTTTGCACATGCTGTTTTCTTTGCTTATTGTTCTGTTCTGCACAAGGATAACTTCTACTCACTGTTTAAGAGTTACCTTTGATAAATTTTCTTCAATCCCCTCAAGCCAAGGGACTTTCCTCTATTATATGAATAATTCTGTAGCTCTCATATAAATTTGTCTCCCCTTCTGATCTAGAAGTTCTTTATCTTTGTATTCTTAACAGCGCACTGTCTGATACATAGAAGGGCTCAACAGTATTTATTGAATGAATGGTTGAATTAATTAACTGATAGCTTGGAGTTCTCCATTTTTTATACTTTGTGATCTTTAAAATCCCTAAATATATTTTGTTCTCTTGCCAGGGTTAAAACTCATATGTTGCCTCTCTACCCACTTGCACAGACTTGTAAGGTCTTTTTTAATCCCATCTGTGTGTTTCTGCATCAGCTGGAAGCATTTAATGTCTCCTAAACTTGGAAATCTCATGTGAGCTTTTTCTTCTGGAGCATTTAAAAAAAGATATTAAAAAAGTATCAATTCCTAGGAAGATGAATTCTTTATATTTCTCTGTCCAGAGAAATCCCTAATTGACCCTACCATTTAATTCCTATTTTGACCTGATTTAAAATTTTAAGATAAATGAACAGCTTAATGAACCTCTGAACCCATGATGTCATCAGTTAACACAAAACAACCACAATCACCACCAGAACTTTTCATTTAGAAGGATGGCATTCATTAGTCCTCCTTTTATCTGTGTGCCTGTTGATTATATTAAATTTATCCTTTGGGATGTCCTTTAGGAGAAATGATCTTGCCTTCTCAATTTCCTTTACTTAAACTCTGTAATGTGCCTTTCTTAGCTCCACCTGCTCCCGTAATATAATATTTTTGTTATGTTCACTGAACCTGTCCTTTCTCACAGATTTATTGGCTTGGTATTTGGGGTATCAGTGCTCATTAAGGACTCGGTAATTAATTGCCTTGGGCATAGTTAACAAAGCATAGGCTCAAAATCCAAAATATATTAGAATTTTTTAAATTCCAAAGTTCCTATAGCATTAAAGTTACCACAGTTAATAGTGAGCTATACATAGCCATTATCAGAGTAAAAGAAATAATATTGCGAACTTTATCTTTCTTTGTAGTAATGTATGTTCACCTTTCAGAAACTACCCACACATCGATCTTGCAGTTCTAAATAGAGCAGTATAATGCATAGGTCACTTCAGAGGGAATTATGTAGTTAGTTTTAATTATGCTCTAATATGCAGAGGATTTTCTTCAGCTCCTGCTGAATGTTTATACTTTTTATTGTTAATACCTCTGAAGAGTGTGCATTCTATCTAAACAGTAAATTACTTATCCTCCAGGTCACACTGAAATAAATGTAAGTAGTGTTATTAAATTGTGGGAAATATGAAAATCATTCACGGCATCACAGGACAAAAACAGTACCCCAGGTTTAATAAGTTTTATTGAGAAGATTATTTTTGGAATATTTTCAAAAGAATAATTCTGTACTCATTTCATAATTTTCTACTGCTATTCAACTCTATTCCATTTCTCTTTTTAAAAAAAAAACTACATTCCATTTCTGATGTGCTAGTTACTCAATCACATAAGAGGGTTGGCAGAAGTATCATTACTCGATTTTTACAGATGGAAAACAGATACTGAAAAAGTAGAAGACTTACCCAGATCACAGTGCTAATGACAGAGCTGGAACTAGAACCTACACCGGAAATACAAGGGGGAAATCATAGCAAGCCGAGAAAACTACACAGTGTCTTGTGTTGGGTAATTAGTATGAACAGTGAGTTAGTTGACAGCTACTTCTAACTGTCCTCCCTACATCTTGTAAAGAAGTTAATCTCCCCTAAAGCCTTTATGAAGTCACAGACAGCCTTTATTTTCAGAAAGGAAGGAACTAAAAATATAGTAGCACAGCCATTTATTAACCTCAGGCAACATTATCCTGAGGTAGCAGAGTCTTGTGAAAAAAGCATGGGATTTGCAATCAGAAGACTTTGGTTTGGATCTCAGTTGTTTTACACTTAATCTCTTTACACTAAATACCTATTTAGTTAAAATGGGGTTAATAACACCAGCCTTACTGCCTCAAAGAGTGTTGCGATGATCAATAAGATACTATCTAGAAGTACTTTATAAACTGTGCCATTATATAAGTCCTCGTCCTTGTATAGTAATGAATAAAGGAAATCCTTCCAGTGTAGGAAAGAGTATGACATAGTTGTTAGAGTCATGGCTTAGCAGTCACGCTGCCTTGGGTTACAATACAAGAAAAGCCACATTCTAGCTCTGTAACTTGACTCAGGAACTTAGTCTTTCTTGGTCTTCTTACCTTTAAAATGGGAGATAATATCTATCATGAGGTTTTATAAAGATTATATAAGTTATTGTATATGGAATGCATAAGCTATTGTTAAGGTCTCTTGAATTAATTTTCTTTAAAATTTTTTTTAATGTTTTTCTTTGAGAGAGAGAGAGAGAGAGAGAGAGAGAGAGAGAGAGAGAGAGCACAAGCATGAACAAGGAAAGGCAGAGAGAGGGAGACAGAATCTGAAGCAGGCTCAAGGCTCCAAGCTGTCAGCACAGAGCCCAAAGTGGGGCTTGAAGTCAAGATCGAACTCGAGGGGCTTGATCACGAGGTCATGACCTGAGCCGAAGTTGGATACTTAACCAACTGAGCCACCCAGGCGCCCCTGATTTAGTTTTCTTTAAAATGAACGTTTTTGTTTTTCCATTCACTTTATTAATGAATGATAGAGCAAACAAAATATTATTTGATGAATACAACATACATATACTTAACTTTCATATTAAGGGCAGTTAAGGCTGAGAGAAAAGCTGGCCCCGGAAGAGAAGAGGAAGGCAGGGCAACTACTAGTCCCAAGTTAAGAGCCATAAGCTCCCTAGTTCAGAATACAGACTTTGTGTTCAAATCCCAATCCTGTCATTTATCCCTAATAACTTCTTGTCCCCTACCTGTAATGGTGAGAGTGACCAACATATATTGAGACTTACTAGGTGCTGGGTCTTTATTCTAAGCACGTTATTTTTTATTTAGTTTTTAAAGTTTATTTTATTTTTTTAATTTAAATTTTAGTTAACATACATGCAGTATTGGTCTCAGGAGTAGAATTCAGTGATTCGTCACTTACATACAACACCCAGTGCTCATCACAAGTGCCCTCCTGACTACCCATCTCCAGTCTAGCCCATCTCCCACCCATCTCCCTCCATCAACCCTCAGTTTTTCTCTATAGTTAAGAGCCTCTTGTGGTTTGTTTTCCTCTCTTCTCTTTTTCCCCTTGCCTTTCCCTATTTTCACCTGTTTTGTTTCTTAAATTCCACATATTAGTGAAATCATATGGTATTAGTCATTCTCTGATTGATTTATTTCACTTAGCATAATACAATCTAGCTCCATCCACGTCATTGCAAATGGAAAGATTTCATTCTTTTTGATGGCTGAGTAGTTGATGAACATTTGGGCTCTTTCCATAGTTTGGCTATTGTTGATAATGCTGCTATATATAAACATGGCATACAAAAATGAACTTTTAGTTTATATTAATGATTTTAGATTTCCAGAAAAGTTGTAAAGATAGTACAGAGAATTATCCTCTGCCTTTCTCCTGGTTTCCTCTGTTGTTAGTATCTTACATTTGCCACTTATGAGCAAACAAACATTGATGCATTACTGTTACCTAAACTACAGGTTTTATTTGAACTTCACAAATTTTTCCATGAATGTCTTCTTTCTGTTCCAGGATCCAATCTAGGGTATCATATTGCATTTAGTTGTCATGCATGTCTTCCCTGTATCCTTTGGTCTGTGACAGTTTATCAGTACCATCCTTTTTCATGACCTTAACAGTCTTGAGGAATATTGCCCAGGTACCATATAGGATGTTCCCCAATCTGGTTTTCTTTATTGTTTTTCTCATGATTAGGCTGGAGTTGTGGACTTTGGGAGAGAATACCAGTGAGGTGAAGTGCTATTCTTGTCACAATATGTCAATGGGTACATGATACTCATGTGATATTACTGATGATGTTAACCTTTATCACTTGGCTAATGTAGTGTTTGCCAGGTTTTTTCATGGTATTTTGACTAGTTTTGATCAGCTATCACTTATATTTGACTTTCTTTTCCCTGTCTTCCCACTGTTTGGAATGCTTTTCATTTATATTTACTTCAAATGTCATTTTCAGAAATATCTTCTCTGACCACTCAAGCTAAAGAAGTCTCTATGACATTTCACTTTGTATTTTCTTCATCGCATTTATCATTGCCTGAAATTGTCTTGTGCAATTGTTTACCTTGTTTATTGTTTGTTGATTGTCTCCCACCCCCTCAAACATGAACATAGGCTTCAGGAGAACAAGATCCTTGTAGGACTATTCACCTCTGTACACTTGACATCTAGCACAAGGGCTAGCATATAATAAGTGCTCAGTAACTATTTTTTGAATAAATGTCAAAGAAAAAAGATCAAGGATTAAATTATTTATAAGTATTTCTGAAAAAGAATGAAAAATAGCTGAATGGTAGGAGGTTCAATTTAATATTCTTAACTGAATCAGTTTAGTTTTAATGAAAAGGTTAAATGCAATCATAAGCATCTATGGAAATAGGTAATCAACATCCTTGTAATTCAGGCTCTCTTATAATGCACTTAATAATGTGAATGCCAGAGTATTTTTCTGACTTATAAGCAAGATATGACTGACAAATGTAAGATCTGCTTAGTTATTATACATCTGCACCATTTGTGACCTTTATTTGCAAATTGGCTCAGTTTTCCTATTGTAGAATTTTTAACAGAATCTGAAGGAGTGTAGAAATAATTGATGCCCTGGATTTTAACTTATACCTGACTTCTTAGCATCTATTATCTTTTCCTTTATATTGACAGATAAATGGAACATTTTTGTATAAATCTTTCTTTTATAACCCATTTTAAAGAAACTTCATATGTGTTTCTTTAGGACTTAAAATCTCCAAATCAGAGGGATGAAATCGCAGGGGCCCGGGCCTCTCTGAAGGAAAACTCCCCGCTCTTGCATTCAATTTGTTCAGCTTGTTTGGAACATTCTGATGTTGCTTCCCTTAAAGCCAGCAAGGACACAGTTTGTGAAGAAATTCACAATGCCCTCAATGTAATTTCAAATGCTTCACAAGGCATCCAGAATACGATTGCCCCACCGGAATCTAAGGCAGCCACCCTGGGAAGTGCCCTTGATGAGCTTGAGGTAAGTGGAGAGAAAGGTAAAATGTGATTTGATGTACCCCAATATGAAAATAAACACGGGTTTTCAGACCTGTGTTGGAGTTTAGACTATGAGTAAATAAAAATCCAGTTACTTAATCAGTCTCTATCATTGCCTTGTATCTTCCAATGAATTGATTGGCAGGAAAATATTCTATCTTTAGACTTCTGATTCCTTTATATTACTTCCAAGGAAGTCAATGAATTTAAAGTGAGATTGTTGATTATATTGAAATGATAATTTTAGTTTACATGGATCAATTTATGAAATGTAGGATTTACTCATTCCACAAATACTTATTACTGGCACTTTCTTTGTGCTTGGGATATAATAGAGCACTCCCCTCATGAAGCTTACGTTTTAACAGAGAAATATAGGCAAAAAACAAAAACAATGAACACTGTGGATAAGTAAATAGAATGTTACATTGAGAAAGTGAGATGACTTGAAGGCTTGAAGGAGATTAGATAATTCGGCAGATGGATATCTAAAACTAATGTTTAAAAGCATATCCCCATTGTTTAAGGACAGCACAGACATCAGGGTGCCTAAGTGGAAAGTAAGGGGATGAGTCAGAGCTGAACTGAGAAGATCCAATGGGGCCAGGTTATAGAGAACTGTGTGGGTTGTTGGGGGTTCTGGCTTTTACTTCAAGTTAAATGGGAGCCATTGTAAGGTTTTAAGCAGAGGTATGACACTGGAATCTAAGAAGGACTACACTGGCTACCTGAAGAACATAGACTGAAGGGGGAACCAAAGAAGAAGCTGAAAAACCAGGCAGAAAACTATTATAGAAATACGGGTTCCATCCTTATGTTTACATACACCAACTCATTCCACCTCACAGTTTAGTTTGGACCAAGGTGGCCTCAGTGATTATTAAAGCTAAATTTTGTAAATGAAGCCAACTAGATTTGACAGAACTAGTGTGGGATGTGAGAGAAAGGGAGGAGCTATGGCTGATCTTTCAGGCTGGATCTTCCCAATGCACACACTGAACAGAGTTTGGGATACAGGTGTTGTTAGGAATTAACATGTGTGAAGGGAAGAGGGAGGGAGCAAATTGAGCAGAGGAAGAATTCTACCTGTGGGCCAGACCCACAAAGTGTAGACCAATCAGTAGAGAGCTCGAGAGGAAGGGTTACCCTTTAGTGTACCTTCTCAGGCAGACATAGCCAGGCTTTTTTTTTTTTTTTTTTTTTTTTTTTTTTTTTTTTGCCTCCATCAGGCGATAGATGCAGGTCACCCTGCCTTGGGAAGGGTATGACGTCCAGGCACAGGGAAGAGGGGGCAGGCCCCTGCATCTGAGGCAAACCCTGTGGGAACTGACAGCTGGGGGCCATCTGCTGGCCTTACTCCCAACAGTCCACAACTCAGCAATAAGTCGTACACAGAAGAGAGATGTGGACAGTACACCTCTCTGTCTACCACAAATAATCTTAAGGTTTTGTGTTTTTGTTTTTTGTTTTTTTGTTTTTTTGTTTTTCTTCTTTAGCAGCTTGATAGATGAAGTTTTCATCAACCATGATGAGGATCACTGGGTGAAGCCAGTTTTGAGAGGAAGATCAGAAACTCAGTTTTCAACAGGTTTAGCTTGAGATATTTATCAGACATTCGAGTGTGATGTCAAAGATCATTAACTATGCAAGTCAGACACACAGTTGCTTGATGAGAAGCAACATAATGTAGTGCCTAAAAATAACACTTTTAGAACCCAAATGCCAGGGCCTCTCTCTCAGCTGTGGACTTGTTGCCCATGTGACCTTAGGAAAGATACTTAAAAAAAATTTTTTTTAATGTTTATTTTTGAGAGAGAGAGAGAGAGGGAGAGAGAGAGGCAGACTGAAAATGGGGGAGGGGCAGAGAGAGAGGGAGACAGAGTCAGAAGCAGGCTCCAGGCTCTGAGCTGTCAGCATAGAGCCGGACTTGGGGCTCCTACCCACAATCTGTGAGGTCATGACCTGAGCCAAAGTTGGATGCTTAACTGACTGAGCCACCCAAGCGTTCCATGAACTTTGGAAAGTTACTTAATTCTCAGTTTTCTCATCTCTAAAGTGGATTAACAATAGGGCCTACATCGTAGTTTTGTCAGAATCAGTGAATCAACAATACATGTATGCTTAGAGGAGTGACAGGTACATTATAAGTGCTCACTAAATATTAGCTCTCATTATCATTAGTGGAGATGACTATTTGAAGGCAAAATTTTCCACAATGAAATCAATGCAATTAAAATTACTAAAGTCTTACTGGTAATTTAAAATATAAACTAAATACATATAATTCCTATTATTGTTCTTAACATTATTTCTTTCATGACAAACTTATGAAAATATAATTTATTTAAATTTAGAGTAACTTTATTCTTTTCCTTTAGTTACTTGTCTTTAAACAGATGTCTTCATTTCTAATCTGACATTATTAAATTCCTCATTATTGACATCCATGCAAAAATTTATTATTAAGTTCATAATAATTAGCATCTATGTGAAAATTCTAGAAACTAAGTAAAATAGAAAATTAGTGGTGACTCTTTAACAGTACCCATCATCTAATTGTTTTCCATCTAATTGTTAATAAACTTGTCTATTAGATGCATGTGTTCTCTTCATAGTAAGATTGAAAACTCCTTGTTTTCAAGGGAAAGATTGTCTTCCTTACTAATTTTATACCAGTGATGCTGGCAGAATGTTAGGTCCCCCATACATTAATATGTAACATTACTTCATAGCTAAACAGTTAACATAAATGTATTACTTAATTATTACAGTGTCACTATAAGATAAATCCTTAATTTTTGTTTTACAGAAAATAAAACTGAGACTTAAGGAAGTTATATAACTTGCTCAAATCAGAAGGCTAGTGAGTGGTAGTGTCTAGAATGTGATCTAGTCTTTCTGATTCCAGAAGGTATTTAAGTTCCGTGCTGTATTGAATTCTCACAGATACAACTTAACATGCTTAATTTATGCTAAGATTCTTAATCTGTACGAACCATCAGAGAAATTATAAATGTAACCAAGTCCAAAAGATGGAATTCTTTTTTAGTGAAAAGGACTTTGTGCCTGAGTAATTTAAATAGAACTACTCTGTATTTGGAGCGTAGCTGGTATGGTGACCTAAAGTGGACTGATAGGACTGTATATCATATTTTTCACAGAACTAAAAACAGAATTATGTCAGGGGATAAGATATCCAGTTTATCCTGGATACTTATTCTATATTCTTAAGATTATAGAAGAAGATGGAATATTTCCAAATTGTTCTTTCTTTTGTGACTTCTCCTTTTTCTATTTAGTTGAAAGTGTGGAAGTGGCTGCTACAGATAATATATGGCAATAATTAGAAGGAGAAAGTGTGTGTGTGGGGGGGGTGTAACTTTGATGGGAGTGGGAATAGGTATAGTGATGGAGTCTTCCCTTTCTCAAGATGAGTGGCTGACTCATTTCTGAATGAGGCAGGAGAAAGATATTTCCCAGAAATCCTAATGCTGTCTTAACAACCTTTGAAATCAGTCCCAGTTACAGTTAGGGATGTACAAACCAGTACAAAATGCCTGAATTTGCATATATCTATATCTATATCTATATCTATCTATATTATATATGTTACAAATAGCTGCAGAGTCTCTCTGAACCAGAATTTATTGAGCATTTAGCTTTCTAAAATGGTTTTGTAAATTAAATGGTTGCATTTTTCTTCATTTACACGAAACTGTATTGGTAAAGGATCCAAAATAACCTTTGCTCTATCTTGCTTCTGCAAATATAATACTATGAAATAAACTGATGTAGTAAATACTCTGTTGGGAGTAAGTCTCATTAAATGTTTATAGTGTGGAAATGTATCAGAGTGCTTATTCAACAACTACGATGCTGAAGCTTTGTTAAATCTTTCATTCTGGTTCATGGCTGGTTGTGGATATTAAACCTGAGATTTGTTGCTAGAGGAGAAAATAGAAGTTGCATTAGAACACTGTACAGGCTAAACTGATTAATATATTGGAGAGCCTGATGTGAATTATAAGACCATTCTTTTTGCATTTGTGACTGAATAGGAGTTGAAAAGTGTCAAATTATAGATTGACAGAATTTTAAAAATACCTTTAAACGAGAAACTTTGCCAGTGAATATTGCTTTGCAACTCCAAGTCCATTAAGACATATTTTCTCTTTTTAAAAATTAAAAAAAATTAAGTAAAAAACTTTTTAATATATATTTTTAAGCTTATTTATTTCTTTTGAGAGAGAGAAAGAGCACAAGTGGGGTCAGGGCAGAGAGAGATGGAGAGAGAATTCCAAGTATAATCTGTGCTATTAGCAAATAGTCCCACGTGGGTCTTGAACTTACAAACCGTGAGATCATGACCTGAGCAGGTATCAAGAGTCAGACCCTTAACCAACTGAGCCACTCAGGTGCCCCAAGACATATTTTCTCTTACGCAGTGGGAAAAAGTGGTGGTTGTAATCATGGCTGTAAGAATTATCCAGAACTTCTTGTGTTAAAGATGATAATAACAAAAGAGTTTTGTAGTATTTTATCAAACAACTGTCATATTTATTTTCTTATTTTTAATATATTCACTCCTATATCATCATTCATATATTTCTTTATGCACTGTTGTATTCCCAACACCTAGAACAATGTCCTATAAATAGTAAGTGCTAAGTGAATATCACTGAACTGAAAGTAGGAAGGAAGAAAGGAGGGAAGGAAGGAAAGAAAGCATATAGGAATGCTGTATGTCATTTTGTGATTTGCAGGGAATAACATGTTTTCCTTACCCCTTTTTTTTCCTCTTCTTTCTCCAAATGATAACATATGTACTTGGAGTATGTTGCTGTACTTAATTTTTAACTGGGACATGGATTTAGTGAGGGTAACTACCAGAAATATATCTAAGTGATATGCTGCATAAATTTTTTTCTGTGATAAGAGAAAAAGTTATCTACTTTTAGTAGCTATTTAGGCTAATATCTAGCTTTAGTTTAGGTTCCCTGCCACTGCCAAGATATGCTGCCTTTTACCAAGAGTAATTAATTTTGAAGAATGTGTTTACCTGAGGGAGAAAACAGCCTCTGGCAATCAGATTAGCATTTAGGAACTAAAGAAAAATGGGCATCACTGGTGTCTAGAAGCCCTTTGATATGATTTTATTTTATTTTTTTTTAAGTTTAGTTTCTAGAAATATAAACTGAAAGAACTAAAAGTGATAGATAAAATATTTTTAAATACATGGGTAATCTGATAGGTAAATTGGGGAAATTCATTGAGGCACGCCAGATACAAAAAGCAGACATCCAGACTAGCAAACCAGCAATAGCACTGTGCTGATACTGAGGATTTCTTTTCCATTATGGCCTGTAGCTTGGATTTTGAAAGACCATGAACTGAGGACAAAAGACAAAGCCTTTATCTTGCCATCTGGAAAGTCACATGTCCCTTAAGTGAAGCGGAGAATCCTTAAATTTCACTACCTTTTAGGATGAATAAGAAAAACATGAGCTCATACAGTAGGAGATAGTAGGAAAACGTGACTGGCTTAACTTTGACTCTGGGTAGCTCAGAAAAACTACTATAAAATACCTTGGAAAGTTTTTAACCATAAGTCTGTCCTTATCTGGATTTTGGGTCAGAATTCATATTGTCTGTATAACCTCTAAAACCCAAGCTGAAAATTTAATTTAAATTGTCCTGTCTTGGCAATACCTCCACGTACTTGCCAGAAGTAAACTCAAGTTCTCTGTGTACTTTATACATAGTCCACAAAAATTTTTCATAAAGGTCTAAGGAAAGTGAATTGTCACAAGATACACAAATAAGCAAGACACATGAATGAGACTTTGCAGAAAGCAAACTGCAGAATTAGAACTTAAGACACTGCAGATATTGAAATTATGATAGTGAATATAAAGTAGTATACTTAATATACATTATTCACTCATTTATTTACTAAAGTATGAGGAGTATGGTGAGGGAACAAAAGACTGTCAAAATTGGCCAGGCAGAACTGTCTAAAATGAGAAACATAATCGTGAAAATTCAATGGTTAGGCAAGACAGGAGATTGGATAGAGAATTAATGATCTAAAAGATATATTTGAAGTTCTTTATAATGCACCATGGAGACACAAAAATAAAAATACTTTTTAAAAAGCAGTTAAGATACATGGAGGATGTGTGACAGTTTTAAAATATTCTAATATAAGATCCAGAAGAGAGAAAGTATAAAAATGATACTAAGAATTTCCTAGGATTGATGAAAGATACCAACCTTCATAGCTAAGAATCCCAATAATTCTCAAGAAACATGTATAAAAAGAAATTCACGTTTACACATACTGTAGTGAAGCCGAAGAACACCAAAAACAAAAAGAATATTTTTTTTTTTTTTTTAAATTTTTTTTTCAACGTTTATTTATTTTTGGGACAGAGAGAGACAGAGCATGAACGGGGGAGGGGCAGAGAGAGAGGGAGACACAGAATCGGAAACAGGCTCCAGGCTCTGAGCCATCAGCCCAGAGCCCGACGCGGGGCTCGAACTCACGGACCGCGAGATCGTGACCTGGCTGAAGTCGGACGCTTAACCGACTGCGCCACCCAGGCGCCCCAAAAGAATATTTTTTAAAAAGGGAGACCTCTGTTCTCAGCAAGATGGCAGAATAGAAGGCTCCTGACTTTCCCTCTATCTGTGAACACACTGAATAAACAACTACACATGTATCAGTTACCCCTGAGAGAAATCCAGAAACTAGTTGAGAGATTCCTGCACTTTGAGCAATTGAGAAAATACCCACATCAAGACAGGTAGGAAAAGCTGAGATATACTTTCACCATAAACTCCACCTCAAGCAGATTACCATATAAATGAGATGAAGCCTCCATTTCCCAGCTTCTCCTTGAAGAGCAAAGCTTTTGTTTTTAATTGTTGAGGTGCACAACATGTTGATTCTATACATTACTCAGTGCTCATCATGATAAGTGTTGTCACTGTCACCATACAATGTTACTACAGTATTATTGACTATATTCCCTATGCTGTACTTTTTATCTCTATGACTTACTGTTTTATAAATAGAAGTTTGTACTGCTTAGACCTCTTCATCTATTTTGCTTATCCCCTCACTCATCTCACCTCTGGCAACAACTAGTTCTCTGTATTTAAAATATGGGTTGTTTTGTTTTGCTTGTTTGTTTGCTTTTGTAGATTCCACATTACAGTGAAATCATGTGGCATTTATCTTTCCTGTTTGACTCATTTCACTTAGCTTAATACCCTCTAAATCCATTTATGTTGTTGCAAATGGCAATATTTCATCCATTTTTATGGCCATGTACTATTTCATTGTAGATATATACCACTCCTTCTTTATCTGTTCATTTATCTATGGACACTTAGGTTACTTCCATATCTTAGCTATTATAAATAATGCTGCAATAAATATAGGGGTACATTTATATTTTTGGATTAGTGTTTTTATTTTTTTGAGGGTAAATACCCAGTAGTGAAATTACTGGACTGTATGGTAGCTATAATTTTAATTTTTTGAGGAAACTCCATATTGTTTTCCACAATGGTTGCATCAATTTATTTTTCTACCAACAGGGCATGGAGGACTCCTTTTTCTCTGTGTTCTTGCCAATAGTTTTTTTTTTTTTTAACGTTTATTTATTTATTTTGAGAGAGAGAGAGAGCATGAGTGGGAAAGGGGCAGAGAGAGAAGGAGACAGGATCCCAAGCTAGCTCCATGCTGTCAGCACAGAGCTGGTCACAGGACTCGATCTCACAAACTGTGAGATCATGACCTAAGCCGAAATCAGGAGTTGGATGCTTAACTGACTGAGCCACCAAGGAACCCCAACACTTGCTGTTTATTATCTTTGTGATACTAGCCATTGTGACTGGTGTGAGGTAATACCTCGTTATAGTTTTTATTTGCATTTCCCTGGTAATTAGGGATGTTGAGCACCTTTTCAAGTGTTCAGTTGGTCATCCCTATGTCTTCTTTGGAAAAATGTCTATTCAGGTCCTCTGCCTGTTTTTAATTGGATTTTTTTGGTATTGAGTTGTATAAGTTTTTCATATATTTTGGATGTTAGCCCCTTATCAGACATATCATTTGCAAATATGTTCTGCCATCCAGTAGGGTGCCTTTTTGTTTTGTTGATGGTTTACTTTGCTGTGAAAAAGCATTTTATTTTGGTGTAGTCCCAATAGTTGATATTTGCCTTTGTTTCCCTTGCCTGAGGAGACATATCCATAAATATGTTGTTAAGGGTGATGTCCAGGAGATTACTGCTTATGTTTTCTTTGAGAAGTTTTATGGTTTTAGTATCCCATTTAATTCTTTAATACATTTTGAGTTTGTGTATGGTATGAGAAAGTGGTCCAGTGTCATTCTTTTGCATGTAGCTGTTCAGTTTTGCCAGCGCCATTTATTGAAGGGTTTGTTTCTACCTCATTGTACATTCTTGCCTCCTTTGTCACATTAATTGGCCATATAGATTAGGATTCATTTCTGGGATCTTCATATCATTCTCATAGTCTATGTGTCTATTTTTGTGCCGGTACCATACTGTTTTTATTAGTGTAGCTCTAGTATATTTTTGACATTTGGGATTGTGATACCTCCAGCTTTGTTCTTTCTCAAGATTGCTTTGGTTATTTGAGGTCTTTTGCGGTTCTCTACAAATATTATTTGTTCTGGATCTGTGAAAGATGCTATTGGTGTTTTGATAGGGATTGCACTGAATCTGTAGATTGCTTGGGTAGCATATACATTTTAAAAATATTAATTCTTGCAATCCATGAACATGGAATATGTTTTCATTTTTTTGTGTCATCTTCAGTTTCTTTCATTAATGTCATATAGTTTTCAGAGTATAGCTCTTTTTCACCTTGGTTAAATTTAGTCTTAGGTATTTTATTCTTTTTGGTGCATTTGTAAGTGGGATTGTTTTCTTAATTTCTTTTACTGCTGCTTTGTTGTTAGTATGTAGAAATGCAACAGATTTCTGTACATTACTTTTTACCCTGTAACTTTACTAAATTCATAGTTTATTGATGGAGTCTTTAGAGTTTTCTATATATAGTATCATGTTATCTGAAATAATACCAGTTTTACTTCTTCCTTACCAATTTGGATGTCTTTTATTATTTCCTTTTTCTTATCTTATTTATGTGGTTAGGACTGCCAGTACTTTAATGGATACAAGTGGTGAGAGTGGTCATCCTTGTCTTTTTCCTGATCTTAAAGGAAGTTTTCACTTTTTTCCCATTGAGTGTGATATTAGTTGTGGGTTTTTCATTTATGGTCTCTATTATGTTGAGGTATGTTTCTTCTAAACCCACTGTGTTGACAATTTTTATCATGAATGGGTGTTGTATTTTGTCAAATGCTTTTTCTGTATCTATTGAAATGATCGTATGGTTTTTATCCTTCCTCTTGTTAATATTATGTATCACATTGATTGATTTGTAAATATTGAACCACCTTTGCATCCCTGGAATCAATCTCATGTGGTCCTGGTAAATGATCTTTTTAATGTGCTATTGAATCCAGTTTATTAATATCTTGTTGAGGATTTTTGCATCTATGTTTATCAAGGTTTTTTTTTTTTGTACTGTCTTTTTGTTTTTTGTAGTATCTTTTTTGTAGTTTTCTTTTTTCATAGTATCTTTGTCTGGTTTTGGTGTCAAGATAAAGCTGATTTTGTAGAATGAATTTAAAGTTTTTCTTCCTCTTCTCTATTTTGGAATAGTTTGAATAGAATAGGTATTGATTCTTATTTAAATATTTGATGGAGTTCACTTATGAAGGCATCTGGTCCTGAATATTTGTTTGTTAGGAGTCTTTTGATTACTGATTCAATTTCATTACTATTAATTGATCTGTTCAAGTTTCTATTTTCTCTATTTTGTTTTGGAAGATTGTATGTTTCAAGGAATGTATTCATTTCTTCTATGTGGTCCAATATATTGGCATTTAATTTTTCATAATATTCTCTTATAATTCTTTGTAGATATGTAACATCAGTTGTTATTTCTCCTCCCTCATTTATAATTTTATTTGATTCCTCCCTCTTCTTGTTGAGTTTGACTAAAGGTTTATTTATTTTTCAAAGAAACAACTCTTGGTTTTATTGATCCTTTCTGTTGTTTTTGTAGTCCGTAGTCCACTTATTTCCATTCTAATCTTTATTATTTCCTTTCTTTTGCTAGCTTGGGCTCTGTTATTCTTTTTTTAGTTCCTTTAGAGGTAAAGTTAGTTTTTTTATTTGAGATTTTGCTTGTTTCTAGGGTAAGCTTGTATCACTAAAATTCCCTGTTAGAACTGCTTTTGTTGTGTGCCAAAGGTTTTAGATCATTGTGTTTTACTTTCCATTTGTCTCCATGTATTTTTTGATTTCCTCTTTTATTTTTTCTCTGACCCATAGGTTATTTAGTAGCTACCGTTGCTGTTTGGCCTCCAAATGTTTGTTTTTTCCTACATTTTTTTCTTGCAAATGATTTCTTTTTTATTTTTAAAATAATTAACATACAGTTTAATATTAGTTTCAGGTGTACAATATAGCAATTGAACAGTTTCCATACAACACCTAATGCTCATCAACAGCAAGTGCCCTTTTTAAGTCCCATCATCTATTTAACCCATCCTCCCATCCACCTCCCCTCTGGTAACCATCAGTTTGTTTTTTTTTTTTTTTTTTTTGTAGCTAAGAGTCTGTTTCTTTGTTTGCCTTTCTCTCTTTTTTCATTTTTTTTTTGTTTTGTTTCTTTTTTATTAAATGTTTACTTATTTACGAGAGAAAGAATGCACAAGTGGAAGGGGAAGAGAGAGAAAGAGAGAATCTCAAGCAGGCTCCGCATTCAGCACAGAGCTTGATATGGGGATTAATTCCTTGATTACTCTGCTGCTTCATTATTGGTGTATAGAAATGGAACTGATTTCTGTATGTTGATTTTATGTCTTGAAACTTTGCTGAATTCATGTATCAGTTTGAGCAGTTTTTTGTGGAGTCTTTCAGGTTTTCCATGTAGAGTATCATGTTGTATGTGATGAGTGAAAGTTGGACTTCTTTGCCAGTTTGGATATCATTTCTTTTTGCTGTCTGATTCTTGAGGCTAGGGCTTCCAGTACTATGTTGAACATCAGTGGTGAGCGTGGACTTCCCTGTTGTGTTCCTGACCCTAGGGGAAAGATCTCAGTTTTTCCCCGTTGAGGATGATATTATCTGTGAGTCTTTTGTATATGGCCTTTATGATGTTGAGGTATGTTCCTTCTATCCTCCTTTCTTGAGTGTTTTTATCAAGAAAGGATGCTCTGTATTTGTCAAATGCTTTTTCTGTCCATATGTACACCCTTACTTTTTGGGAGATTTTTGATTACTGTTTCAATTTCTTTACTGGTTATGGGTCTGTTCAAGTTTTTTATTTCTTCCTGTTTCAGTTTTGGTAAATTGTGTGTTCCTTGTAATTTATCCATTTCTTCCAAATTGCCCAATTTGTTGACATATAATTGCTCATAATATTCTCTTATTATTGTTTGCATTTCTTTGGTTTGGTTGTGATCTCTTTCATTCATGATTTCACCTATTTGGGTTTTTTTCTTTTTCTTTTTGATAAATCTGTCTATAGGTTTATCAATTTTGTTAATTCTTTCAAAGAGCCAGCTCCTAGTTTCATTGATCTGTTCTACTGTTTTTTTTTTTTTAGATCATTGATTTCTTCTCTAATCTTTATTATTTCCCTTCTTCTGCTGTTTTGGGGCTTCATTTGCTGTGTTTTTTTTTCCAACTCCTTTAGGTATAAGTATAGGTTGTATATTTGAGACATTTTTTCCTTCTTTAGGAAGGCCTTGATTGCTATATACTTTCCTTCTTATGACTGCCTTTACTGTGTCCCAAAGGTTTAGGACTGTCATGTTTTCATTTTTATTGGCTTCCCTGTACTTTGTTATTTCCTCTTTAATTTTCTGGATAACTCATTCATTCTTTACTAGGATGTTCTTTAACCTCCAAGTATTTGTGGTCTTTCTAACTTTTTTCTTGTGGTTGATTTCAAGGTTCATAGTGTTGTGGTCTGGAAATATGCATGGTATGATCTTGATCTTTTTGAATTTGTCAAGGGCTGATTTGTGAGCCAGTGTTTGATCTATTCAAGAGAATGTTTTATGTGCACTCCAGAAGATTATGTATTCTCCTGCTTTAGGATGAAATGTTCTGAATATATCTATTAAGTCCATCCAGTCCACTGTGTCATTCAAAGCTATTGTTTACATGTTGATTTTCTGCTTAGATGATCTGTCCATTGTTGTAAGTGGGGTGTTAAAGTCCCTTACTAATGTGGTATTATTATCAATGAGTTTGTTTATGTTTGTGATTAATTGATTTATATATTTGTGCTTTCATGTTGGGGGCACAAATATTTACAATTGTTAGATCTTGGTGGCTAGAACCCTTAATTATGATACAGTGCTCTTCTTCATCTATTACAGTCTTTCCAATCTAGTTTGTCTGATATAAGTATGGCTCCTCTGGCTTTCTTTTGATACCCATTAGCATGATATGTAGTTCTCCATCCCCTCACTTTCAATCTGCAAGTGTCACTATGTCTAAAATTAATGTCTTGTAGGCAGCATACAGATGGATCTTGTTTTTTTTAATCCATTCTGATACCCTATGTCCATTGATTGGAGCATTTACTCCATTTACATTCAGAGTGAATATTAAAAGATATGAATTTAGTGTCATTGTGTTGTCTGTAGAGTTGGTGTTTCTGGTGATGCTCTCTGGGTCTTTCTAGTCTTGGTTGTTTTTGGTTCTTTTTTGTTTTTTTGTTTTTATTTATTTATTTTTTCTACAAAAAAGGGGAACTATCTCTCCTTCTTTTCTGAATGACAGCCTTGGCTGGTTAAAGGATTCTTGGCACATATTTTTCCCACTCAGCATGACAAATGTATCTTGCCACTCCTTTATGGGCTGCCCAGTTTCTGTGCACAGATCTACTATGAACCTCATCTATCTTCCCTTGTAGGTGAAGGCCTTTTTTTTCCCCTTGCTGCTTTCATGATTATTTCCCTGTCTGTGTGTTTTGTAAATTTGACTATGATATGCCTTTGAAAGTTGGTTTTTATTGAATCTGATAGGAGTTCTCTGTGCTTCCTGGATTTTGATGTCTGTGTCCTTCCCCAGATTAAGGACATTTTCAGCTATAATTTGCTCATGGAAAACTTCTGCCCCTTTTTCCTTTCTCTTCATCCTCTGGGACTCCTATAATATGAATGTTAGTCCTCTTTAATAAATTGTTGAGTTCTCTAAGTCTTGTATCATGATCTTGTGACTTTGTTTTCCTCTTTTTTTAGCTTCATTATTTTCCATAATTTTATCGTTTATATCACTGATTTCCTGCTCTTTTTCATACATTGTTACCATCATGGCATCCATTTGAGATTGAATCTTGGTTATGGAATTTTCAATTTCTGCCAGACTAGATTTTGCTTCTTTCATCTCTGTGGAAAGGGTTTCTCTGGTGTATTCCATGTTTTTTTTTTCAACTCCTGCTAATATTCTTAGTATTGTGATTTTAAAGTCGAGTTTAGACATTTTACTTTAAACTGTGTTGATTAAATCCCAGTCATCATTACTTCCTGTTCTTTCTTTTAGGGTGAATTCCTCCATCTTGTCATTTTAGAGGAAGAAAAAAATAATAAAATAAAATAAAAATAAAAACGGTTAAAAACAAAACAAAATCAAATAAAGGAATCTAGATTCTAGTTGTGTTTTGGTCCACTTGTGAAGAGAAGCTTGATAGAAAAGAGGAAAAAAAAATAAAAAAATAAGTTAAAATTTAAAAAGTTATAAAATAAAGAAAATAATATAGAATAAAACGTTGCTCTTTCTGTATCTAAGAAAGAAAATGAAAAGAAAAAAACACATAAACAAAAACAGAAGAAAAAACAAACAAATGAACAAGCAAAGAAAAAGAAACCTAAATGAAGCTAGATTCAGTTTCCCCTAGAACTGAAACTTTGCAGCACACTATGGTTCATAGACTAAGCAGTTGGCAGGGATTTGTGCTGGTCTTCTGGGGGATGTGCTTGGAGAGCACATGTAAGTGGGGCTTGGTGTAAAGACTCCATTCTCCCCTTGGTGAGGCTGCTTAGCTCACTGGGGTCAATCAGTGCAGGTGGGCTAGAAGTGAAAATTGCTTCACCTCACTCTCTAGTCTCCAGAGTGTCTAGTCTGCCACAGATGCAGCAACAATCTCCCCTACTTTGTCTCAGGCTTCCATCTGCTTTCCATCTTCACTCTATCTGTGTCCAAGCTATCTGCCTGCTAGGTGGCACCTCTCTCCAGAGTTTTATCTCAGATTGGGTTGTGTTTCAAAACCTCACACTTCAGAGATGCCTACAGTTTGGACCCATAGTGATTCTCTAGGGGAGCATTTCACTGTGCTGAAGTTGGTACTGGCTTGTCTCAGAAAATTTTCGCATGACCGTGCAGTGGCAGAGGCTCAGAGTTTATGGTAAATCGCAACACACAGCAACACTGCCCTCAGCCTGTGTCTTTGCTCCTATATCAGTAAATGTGGCAGCTCTTTGGGGCCTCCTCGGACTTTTGCCCATGAAGAGGCCATATCACCTCTCTCAAATGCACTCCAAATGGGAACTGCTTCTCCTTGTGCCACACGTGCTGCCCACTCCTGGGGATTCACCTTGCTTCCTTTTCAGGTGCACCACCAGGCACTGAGTTCCAAAACCAGACTCTGTGCTCCACTGTTTATAGAAAACTGGTGGTATTGAAACCCTCTCCTTTTTTCCCCATCAATGGTTTTGGGGAACAGATTTCTTGTCCAATCCCCTGCAAGTGTTTTTACTCTTTCTTCTCTCCAGCTACTTTTGGGGGTGGGAGTGCTTTTCTTGTACAACCCCAATGCACTGTACTCTCTTTCCTTTCTCTTTCTCTCTCTGTCTTCTCTCCATGAAATGGCTCCCTACACTCATGGCACCATGGCTTTTCTCTCCCCCAGTTCACCTCTCTGTACTACATACTTGCCAAGATCTCTTACTCAAATTATGCAGACTGTTGCATTAATCCTCAGATCAGTTTCCTAGGTATTCAAAATTGTTTGAGGTTGATCTAGCTTTGTTTCAGGGATGAGACAAGCTCAGAGTCCCCATACTACTACTCCACCACCTTAACTCCTCCTAAACCAACTAAAGAAATCTTAATAACTATAAGAAGATTGAAATCATATGAAGCATCTTTTACATCTTCAGTGGTATGAAACTAGAAATCATTAACAGCTGGAAAGTGGGGAAAATTCACAAATATGTGAAAACTTAACAATATACTTATGACCAACCATTGCGTAAAAAAGGAAATCAAAAGATTTAAAAATATCTTGTAACAAATGAAAATACAGCTTATTAAAAATGATGGGATGCAGCAAAAGCTGTGCTAAGAGGGTAGCTTATAGTGATAAATGCCTACATTAAGAAAAAAGGTAAAGAAAGAATGGATTTGCCTTTACACCTTAAGGAGCTAGGAAAAGAAGAGCAAAATATGCCCAAAATTAGCAGAAGAGAGGACATAACAAAGATCTGGGCATAAATAAATGAAACAGGAATCAGAAGAACTATAGAAAAAATTAGTGAAACTAAGAACTTTTATTAAAAAAGATAAATAATATAAATATATACAAGCATTCAGCTAGATTAAGGGAGAAAACTGAAATAAAATCATAAAGAGGAAACATTACAACTGATATCACATAAGTACTAAGAATTATAAGAAACAATGAGCGATTATATATCAACAAATTAGATAACCTAGAAGAAAGGGATACATTTTTAAAATCTTATAATCTGACAAGATTGAGTCAAGAAGAAACAAAATATGAATAGACTAATAACAAAGAACAAAGTTGAAACAGTAATCAAGAACCTCTTTACTAAAAAAAGCCCAGGACTAGATGGCTTAACAGGTGAATTCTATCAAACATTCAAAGAAGAAATTATACCAGCTATTCTTAAACTTTTCCAAAACATAGAACACTTTTTTGGAAGACAGAACACTTGCAAGCTCATTCTATGAGGCCAGCATCATCCTAATACCAAATACAAAGACACCATAAAAAAGTATAGGCCAACATCCCTAATGAACATAGATGCACAATATTCAAGAAAATACTAGTAAACTGAATTCAACAGTTCTTTAAAAGCATTTTACATAATGACCAAGTGGGATTTATTTCTGGGATGAAAGGATGGTATAGCATACACATATCATCAATGTGATGTATCACATTAACATAATGAAAGATAAAATCTGCATGAGCATCTTAATAGGTGCAGAAAAAGTATTTGACAAATTTCATCATGCGTTCATGATAAAAACACTCAACAAATTAGGTACAGAAGGAACTTTTTTCAACAATAAAGTCTACATATGTAAAGGCCATATATGAAAGCTTACATGTAACATTATAATCAATGAGGAAAAACTTAAGTCTTTTCTTCTAAGATCCAGTACAAAGAAAGGATGCCTGTTGTTACTACTTCCATTCAAGATAGTACTCGTAGTTCCAGCCAGAGCAAATAGACAAGAAAAAACGTAAAGGCATCCAAATCGGAAAGGAAGAAGTAAAACTATCTCAGTTTGCAGATTAAATAATCATATATAGAGAAAACCCTAAAGATTCAACAACAACAACAACAACAAAACCCTGTTAGAAACAATAAACAAATTCCTGCAGGATACAAAATCACATACAAAAATCAGTTGTATTTCTATACACTAATAACGAGCTATCTGAAAACAGTTTAAGAAAACAATCCCATTTACAATAGCAACAAAAAAATTAAATACTTATGAATAAACTTAACCAAAGAGGTAAAAGACTTACACTTTGGAAAGAATAAAACATTGATGAAGAAAATTAAAGAAGATACAGAAATTGTGAAACATCTCATTTTTATGGACTGGAAGACTCAATATTGTTAAAATGTCCATACTACTCAAAGTAGTCTACAGGGTTCAGTTCCAGCCCTATGAAAATCCCAATGGCATTCTTTACATAAATAGAAAACAATCATAAAATTCATATAGATCCACAAAGAAACCAAATAGCCAAAGCAATATGGAGAAAGCTAGAGACATTATACTTTGTGATTCCAAAAGATATTATAGAGCTAAAGTAATTAAAACAGTATGATACTTACATAAAAACACATATATAGATCATTGGCCAAGAATAGATAGCCCAGAGGTAAATTCAAACACTTATGGTCAACTAATCCCCGACAAACGTACTAAGACTACAGAATGGGGAAAAGGATAATCTCTTCAACAATGATGTTAAAGTGAGTAATGCAGAAGACAATAATGTCCGGTGGCTGATTTCTCAACTATAGATGATATAAAACAGTGGATTCACCCTTTTAAGTCTCAGGATTTAAGCTTGAATGCAGTACACAATGCAACTATATTTCAAGAACAATGATAAAGACATTTTTACACAACTGGAAACTTGTGTAGTTTGTCAAAAACTTCACTGAAGAAATCGCGGAAGAAAGAGAAAAGGGTACCAATATAAGAATTTGTAAGGAGAAGAAATGGTAAATATATGGGTTTACTTATCAAATACTAACTTTTTTAAAGGATTAATAATTATGTGTACTTAGTATAATTAAAAATATGGAAGTAATGTGCCTGGAAGTAATAGCACATAGTTAAGATTGGAATAAGCTAAATGTTCTAGGATCTTAGAATTTTTTTTTTTTCTGGAAGAAAGATGAAGGTATTGATTTGCTTTGGATAGTCCAAGTAAGTATGTTAAAATATCTAGAGTAACTACTAAAAATGTATAAGAGACAGTATAATTTGAAAATAGGAAGAAGGAAAAATAGGATGAGAAAATACGAAACTCAGGCTATCCAAAAGAATAAACAAATGGAGGGGGAAAAAAACTAGAAAAAAATGGGACAAATAAATATAGAAAATATGATAATAAAATAAATCCAAATATTTCTGTAATCATAATAAATGTATATGAAAAGCTACACTTTTTAAATGTTTATTTATTTTTGAGAGAGAGAATGTGTGTTCACTTGAGCTGGGGAGGAGAAGAGAGAAAGGGGCATAGAGGATCTGAAGCAGGCTCTGTGATGACAGCAGAGAGCCCAATGCAGGGCTCAACCTCACAAACCCTGAAATTGTGACCTGACCCAAGGTCAGACACTTAACCAACTGAGCCACCCAGACACCCTGAAAACTACACTCTTAAAAGCACTAATACTGAGAACTTAGAATAGAAACCAAAATCTAGCTATATGCTGTTTATAAGAAACTCACCTAAAGCATCAAAACAGGAAAAGTTTGAATGTCAAAGGATGAAAGAAAATATATAAGAAATTCTAACCAAAGAATGCTGGTGTAGTATATTAATATTTGCCAGAATAAATTACTAATGATGGTTACTGTCTAGTGGCAAAAGTTTAAATGGATCAGGAGGTTGTAGCACATATTTTTCAAGAACACATGGAAAATGAACAAAAATTGACCATGAGATTTTCAAAGTAGTATCTGTAGGCCACTACAAGATACTTATATGTAGATAAATAAGTGAAGTTTCCCCACCATTTGGAATCTTTTTTGAAAAGCAAATTTGTATAACTACTAGATTAAAGAATAAATTATAATTGAAAGTAAAAAGTAGTTGTAACTGAGAAATAATGAAAATAAGCAAGAAAATTTGAGGAATATAACTAATGTAAGTAAAGGGAAATTTATCACCTAAAATAATACTTAGGAAAGAAGAAAAGCTGAAAATTAATAGAAACTATTCATATTTATATTGCATATTGCCTAGCACAGTGCCAGGTACATATTGTTTCTATTTAGAGTTTGAAAGAGAACAATATAAGAAACCTAGAAGGAATAAAAATAATAAGATATGAGTAGAAATTAATTAAATCACAAATATATAGTGAAGATCAACAAAGACAAAAGTGTGTTTTGAAAAGACTAATAAAATTGTCAAACTGGTGATGCAATAGATTAGAAAGAATGAGAGCAAAGAGAAAACAGCATCTAAGAATGACAAAGGTAGCATAACAATGAGAATATTATTAAATATTCCAAATACTTTAATATAGAGAGAATATTATGAACAAATTTATACTGATAAAAATTAAAAATTGGAAATATTCCTATTAAAATATAACTTACCAAAATGGACTCAGAAATAGACAACATGAATTAAGGAATTAAATTGAATTAATAGTTAACAGTTTTTACACAAAGAAAACACTAGGCCCTGATACATTAACAGACAAGTGTTACAAACCCTTCTGGGGATATATCCGTGTATTCTTATGTAACTTCCTGAGAACAGCAAAAGAACTATCAGCTTTTCAATTCATTACATAAAATTGATGACACCAATACCAACAGGCCAATTAAAGATGGGAATTCACATGCCAATCTAAGGACACAGAAATCTTAAAATATGAGCAAACTGTTTAGCAATAAAATAATTCATTACGACAGTTGAATTTATTCTAGGAAAGTGATGTTAGTTCAACATTAGAATATCTATTGATGTTCTTTTTAAAAAATGTTTACTTATTTTTGAGAGAGAAAGAGAGAGCGAGAGACAGAGCAAGAGACAGAGCGAGAGACAGAGCATGAGCAGGGGAGGGGCAGAGAGAGAGGGAGACATGGATCTGAAGCAGGCTCCAGGCTCTGAGTTGTCAGTACAGAGCCCGACACAGGACTCGAACTCACGGAGTGTGAGATCATGACCTGAGCTGAAGTCAGACGCTTAACCGGTTAACTGAACCACTCAGGTGCCTCTCTATTGATGTTATTTACCACAGAGAAAAACATATATTTTAATCTCAGGGCACACAGAAAACATTAGAAAAATTGAATGTAGTTTAAAACTTCTAGCAAGCTAGGAACAGAAGTGAATTTTTTTAACTTGCTAAAGGATTTCCATACAATTCTACAGTAAACCTCACACTTAAATTTCAGGTATTATAACATTCCCCTTAAAATTAGGAATGAGACCTAATAATGAATGAAAATGAATAAATTATGGCAATACACATTAAAATGAATGAATAACAAAACATAAAGCTTTTACAAAAAAGCAAGCAATATAAGAATCCATACAACATTTTAAAAATTTATATAAAGGTTGAAACTTGCAGTACTACACCATATATGTATATATATGGTTTATATATATATATAAAAACACCATATATATACATAGATATATACATATATATGTATACATATATATGTATACATATGTATATACATACACATATGGGTTTTTTTTAGTGGTACAAATGTATGTGGTAAGCTATAAAGAGAAGAAAAATTATAATTAATGCAAAATTTAGGAGCAGAGGGGGTGAGGAAAGAGGGTACATAGCCACATCAGGAGGTTTAGAGCTATGAGCATATTCTTTTTCTTAAGCTGGTTGTTACATAGATGTTTTATTATTATTATTATCTTTATTTATAATAATCTGTTATTTATGAAGTAGTTATTAAAATTTAATGAAATATATTAAAATAGTATAAATCTTAGAATAGGTGATGCTACAATGTTCTCTTTAAATTTAATAGGCATTTGTTAAATCTAGTTTGTGTGAAGCATTGTGCTAGGTACTGCCTTATTAGCACCTTACATTTGCAATATTAAGTGTGTTTATCTGCATATTTTATTAATAGGACAAGATTTCCTTGTAGAGCAAGTAGGTCAGGAATTATTATTTGTTTTATAGAGCAGAAAACTAGTCTTCTGTCAAGTTGTATAACTTGTCCAAGGTCAAATAGACAGTAATTAGAAGAATTACAACTTGAACTCATTTCTCATGGGGCCCCTTCCCCTAATAATTGTCCTTTCCAAATACCAACTCTTTCAGAAATGATAGTGTTAGAACATACTAGGTCTTGAGTTTAATACATTTATTTGTTTACATACCTGCCTTTCCCTATTAGATGGTGAGTTCTATGAGTAGAGGAATGGTGTCTTGTTAATATTTATATTTCCCACTTTCCACAAGAGTGCCAGGTACATAGTAATTGTTTAATAAATATTTGTTGAAAAGATAATGAATTGTTGGCATTTGAGAACCTGGTGAGAGATATTCATACATCTAATAAATGTTTATCCAGGCCAAAATGAACAAATCAGGAGACTATAGATGCTGGAGAGGATGTGGAGAAACGGGAACCCTCTTGCACTGTTGGTGGGAATGCAAATTGGTGCAGCCGCTCTGGAAAGCAGTGTGGAGGTTCCTCAGAAAATTAAAAATAGACCTACCCTATGACCCAGCAATAGCACTGCTAGGAATTTATCCAAGGGATACAGGAGTACTGATGCATAGGGGCACTTGTACCCCAATGTTCATAGCAGCACTCTCAACAATAGCCAAATTATGGAAAGAGCCTAAATGTCCATCAACTGATAAATGGATAAAGAAATTGTGGTATATATACACAATGGAGTACTATGTGGCAATGAGAAAAAATGAAATATGGCCCTTTGTAGCAACGTGGATGGAACTGGAGAGTGTGATGCTAAGTGAAATAAGCCATACAGAGAAAGACAGATACCATATGGTTTCACTCTTATGTGGATCCTGAGAAACTTAACAGGAACCCATGGGGGAGGGGAAGGAAAAAAAAAAAAAAAGAGGTTAGAGTGGGAGAGAGCCAAAGCATAAGAGACTGTTAAAAACTGAGAACAAACTGAGGGTTGATGGGGGGTGGGAGGGAGGGGAGGGTGGGTGATGGGTATTGAGGAGGGCACCTTTTGGGATGAGCACTGGGTGTTGTATGGAAACCAATTTGTCAATAAATTTCATAAAAAAAAATGTTTATCCAGTAATAAAAGGACAGGATCGTCTATCTTAATGATTTAAAATGGAAAGTAATGAGTACATTGTAAATAAAATATGTGGCTAATAATGATGGCTAGACCTTGCTTGCTCTTGGCCTCTTGGGAATATTAAATCCATGTTGTACATGGTATTATGGAATTGTTCAACTTTTACGATTTCATAAAAGCTTAGATTTCATTTCAAGCTTAGAAAAGGCTTTCAGGTGGCCAGACATAATAATGATTTTATTTCTTTTCTCCGAAAATTGGAAACGGTATAACTGAAATCCAGAACAGAGCTTAAAACAAAATCTTTTGAAATATTATGCATTTCATGTCAGTTTATCATCAATATTTATTTATTAGGTAACTTTTTTATTCTTACATTGTCATATGCTTCACAGAACTAGACAAGACGTAAAAGAAATTGTCTCCAATCTAAGACTTGATTACCTGTTGAGGAGATGAGAATAACATAAACCAAACTACTAGAGTCCAACACAATAATACTCCTTCATGTCCTCAGTCATGTGTCATAATTTGGCTTCTCTAGGAGGATGACTCTGGGATGGCATTGAGTGCTAGTTAGTGTTAGTTTAGTATTAGGGAGTGTCCCAGTGAAAAATACAAATGAGAAGTAGCATGGAGGAAAAATAATTTCTGAAGGTTAATTTTGCTGTTCTTGAGTACATTTACTTAGTTTATTGTTAGTCTTATTTTTTCTTCCTTGTTTTACTTATTTATTTAAAATGTTTATTTTTATTTTTGAGAGAGAGAGAGGAGGGGGAGGGGCAGAGAGAAAGGGAGACACAGAAGATGAATCAGGCTCCAGGCTCTGAGCCATCAGCAGACAGTCCCACGTGGCACTCAAACTTGTGAACCAGGAGATCATGACCTGAGCTGAAGTTGGACGCTTAACTGACCGAGCCACCCAGGCGTCCCTTCTTCCTTGCTTTAAAATAAATTCACAATGTCAGTTTTCCTCTGGGCACCTTGTATTTGAGATGAAATTCATTTCTTTTCTGTCTTTCTTTTTTTTGTTCAAAATAAACATCTGTATCTAGCTCTATCTATCTATCATGGTGTTTTTTTGTTTGCTTGTTTGTTTTTTGGCCTAAGAGTGTTAGACGTGTTTTAAAGTTTTTAAATTGGATTTTGTTTGTTTTTGTCATTATTTAATTTATTTTTTTAGATTTACTTATTTAAATTCAAGTTAGTTAACATACAGTGTAGTATTGGTTTCAGGAGTAGAACACAGTCATTTATCACTTACTTAAAACACCCAGTGGTCATTCCCCATCCACTTCCTATCTAGCAACCCCCAGTTTGGTCTCTGTATTTAAGAGTCCCTTATGGTTTTCCTCCCTTTCTGTTTTTATCTTTTTTTTTTCCTTCCCTTCCTCTATGTTTTTGTCATCATTTAATTTTTTTAAGTTTATTTATTTATTTTGAGAGAGAGACAGCAGGAATGGAGAAGGGGAAGAGAGTGGTGGAGAAGGAGAGAGAGAGAAGATCCCAAGCAGGCTCCCCCACTTCCAGCACAGAGCCTGACATGGGGCTTGAACATATGAAGCCGTGAGATCAAGTCCTGAGCTGAAACCAAGAGTTGGACGCTTAACTGACTGAGCTACCAGGTGCCTCTTAAATTAATATCTAGTTTCACTAAATTTTGGTCAGAAAATGTAAGTTTTAGGTGCACCTGGGTGGCTCAGTCGGTTGAGTGTCCAACCTTTGATTTCTGCTCAGGTCATAATCCCAGGGTCATGGGATTGAGCCCCATGTTGGTCTCCTCACTGAGTGTGTAGCCTGTTTAAGATTCTCTCACTCTCTATCTCCCTCTGTCCTTCCCTTCCTCCTCCTCCTTCTCCTCCTCCTCTCTCTCTCAAATTAAAAAATATATATAAAGGAAAAAAAAGAAAATACACGTTTTAGCTTACAAAATTTTTTGAAATTTTTTGAAACTTGTAGATTTTCTTTATGGCTTAATTTTGTGTTTTTTTGAAATTTTGCACATATATTTGGAAAAACATATGTTCTCTCTTTATTCAATAGGCATTTCTAAAAAATCCATTATGTTGAGCTTCATGATTGAGATGCATTGTCTGCATCCTTGCTCTTGTTATCTACATCACATGTTTGAGGGAGGGGAGTTGAATTTTCCCATATTACAGCAGAATTCCATTTTCTCCTTGTATTTCTAGTGGAATTTTGTTCCATATATTTAGAAACTTATATTATTAGGTTCAGAAATATTCTTGAGTGTCATGACTTCCTGATGCATTATACCTTTTATTATTATATAATATTCCTCTTTATCCTGTTTAATAGTGTTTGCTTTGAATTCTTTTTTTTCTGATTTTAATATTGATATTCCTGGCTTCCTTTCTATTATCATTTTTGTGATATATAATTTAGCATTAATTTCATTCATTTATGATTAACAGCCAGTTTCATAAAAAATGCATGAATTCTTGTAAAATATCATAAAATGACAGAAATATGTAAATGAATTATTTGTGTTCCTTTTTATCCACCTCTGTTCCATTCTTTTTGCCAGAGATATTAAGGGTTTGGTGTATATTTTCTGTATTCTTTTCTGGGTGGAGACACTTTTTTTCCCTTTTGTTATTATTATTATTTTTTTTCTGAAACTCCTATTAAGATGGATGTTGGTCCAATGGAAAAAAGACAGCCTCTTTAACAAATGGTGCTGGGAGAACTGGACAGCAACATGCAGAAGGTTGAAACTAGACCACTTTCTCACACCATTTACAAAAATAAACTCAAAATGGATAAAGGACCTAAATGTGAGACAGGAAACCATCAGAACCTTAGAGGAGAAAGCAGGAAAAGACCTCTCTGACCTCAGCCGTAGCAATCTCTTACTCGACACATCCCCAAAGGCAAGGGAATTAAAAGCAAAAGTGAATTACTGGGACCTTATGAAGATCAAAAGCTTCTGCACAGCAAAGGAAACAACCAACAAAACTAAAAGGCAACCAACGGAATGGGAAAAGATATTTGCAAATGACATATCGGACAAAGGGCTAGTATCTAAAATCTATAAAGAGCTCACCAAACTCCACACCCGAAAAACAAATAACCCAGTGAAGAAATGGGCAGAAAACATGAATAGACACTTCTCTAAAGAAGACATCCAGATGGCCAACAGGCACATGAAAAGATGTTCAGCGTCGCTCCTTATCAGGGAAATACAAATCAAAACCACACTCAGGTATCACCTCACGCCAGTCAGAGTGGCCAAAATGAACAAATCAGGAGACTATAGATGCTGGAGAGGATGTGGAGAAACGGGAACCCTCTTGCACTGTTGGTGGGAATGCAAATTGGTGCAGCCGCTCTGGAAAGCAGTGTGGAGGTTCCTCAGAAAATTAAAAATAGACCTACCCTATGACCCAGCAATAGCACTGCTAGGAATTTATCCAAGGGATACAGGAGTACTGATGCATAGGGGCACTTGTACCCCAATGTTCATAGCAGCACTCTCAACAATAGCCAAATTATGGAAAGAGCCTAAATGTCCATCAACTGATGAATGGATAAAGAAATTGTGGTTTATATACACAATGGAATACTACGTGGCAATGAGAAAAAATGAAATATGGCCTTTTGTAGCAACGTGGATGGAACTGGAGAGTGTGATGCTAAGTGAAATAAGCCATACAGAGAAAGACAGATACCATATGGTTTCACTCTTATGTGGATCCTGAGAAACTTAACAGGAACCCATGGGGGAGGGGAAGAAAAAAAAAAAAAAAAAAAAAAAAAGGCCGTTAGAGTGGGAGAGAGCCAAAGCATAAGAGACTGTTAAAAACTGAGAACAAACTGAGGGTTGATGGGGGGTGGGAGGGAGGGGCGGGTGGGTGATGGGTATTGAGGAGGGCACCTTTTGGGATGAGCACTGGGTGTTGTATGGAAACCAATTTGTCAATAAACTTCATAAAAAAAAAAAAAAAAAAAAAAAAAAAAAAAAAAAAAAAAAAAAAAGATGGATGTTGGCCTGTCTGGGTGAGTCTTGTGGCTTTTAATTTTATTTCTCATAGTTTGCATATTATTATCATTTTTCATTTTGGCAGGATTTTTTGGCTTTGTTTCCTCATCACTAATTTTGCTATTAGTTGTTCATTCTGCTGTTCAAATCTTCTATTGTGTAATTTTTATAACTGAAATACCATTTTTAACTTCCAAGAACACCTATGGTTTTATTGTGGCTATTCTTTTCATAGCTATGGTAAATGTTTAAATCTCTTGAGGATGTTAATTATACTAATTATATATCCTTCATAGTTTAGTACTTCTGTTTGTTGAGTTTGAGGCCTCTCTAATTCTTTCGGTATTTCTCAAATGTTTGGCAATTAACCACTTGCATAAGGATCACTTTGGATGCTAGTAAAAGTGAAGATTTCTGTTCCCCTTTTAGATCTACTCCAATGATGGGGTCATGAATCTTTTTCAAGAAACAAGCTTGCCAGGTGATCCTTATGCACACTGAATGTTGAGATCCATTCATCTAGATTGTATAGCTACTGGTATAAATACACTAGTAGCTGCGGTGTATTTAACATCTTAGTTTCACTAAGTATTCGGGTAATTTCCTTGCAGCCACTGTAAGTAAGATCCTTGATACAGGAGTGTTAGTTCAAGTTGTTACACTTGAATAAACAGATAGAGGTGCTTCTTTAGACCAAGAAAATGGTTTGTCTTCCCAGAATAAGAACTTCTTGTCCCTTGTGGTGGACATTGTCTAGATTCTCTGGTTGGAGATCCCACTCTAGGTTTTTAAAATTACAACTCCCGCAAGGTGTCTTAAGCTGAAGTCCATAGGGAATCATTTTTAGAATCCAGGTTATCTGTGGATTGGATGGGAAAAAAAACAGATCTTTATTTTCAAAATTGGATCTGAAATTTACCATTTTGTTCGATTATTAATACAGGTGACAATCCATAGTAGCACTGGCACTGCGTAAGACCTTGTCAGCAATAGAAATTACAGATATTTTCATGCCACATTACAGGTATACAAAATATCATTTATGCATGTCACTACCTCTAAATTATGGGAGTTAATGGATCCACCGCTAGATCTTATTATTTCATGTGTTAATATGACAAATTGTAAAATATTTTTATAACTGTCACTGTAATTGGTTTCCTTTTAAACCTATCTTTGATTTCACGCATTACAGTCATTGTTTTGAGAAGAGATTTTAATTTTCACCAGACTGCCAGTGGAGTCCAAGATGCAATAAAGGTTAAGAACCTCTGTACTTGACTTGTGACTTCAGTCTGGGTCAATTGCTGAGTCAGTTTTTTGTTTTGTTTTGTTTTTTGTTTTTTGAGAGCAAGATATTGGCTTAATTTTTCTCCCCTTTAATTACTTAGCAGACAATGTATTGCAGTCCTAAATCCTCTGATTCTAGGGTATGGCTGGAGTCTTAATTTTTTTGAAGTCTTTTTTTCCCTAAGTGGAATTGCTCTTTGTTTTTACTTTTACTGTTAGCCTTTTCTTCCTCCTTCCCTTCTTTCCCCTTTACCTCTTATACTTTCCCTTCCTATCGTCTCTTAATTTGTTCTTTTCATTTTTTATTTAGAAGCTAATACATGTTTGCATTTAAATTTAAACAACAACCTCTAGTGATTTTTGGGGAACTAACATTAAAAACAAAACAAAACAACATAAAAAATAACATTAGAAATATTAAAAAATTAATAGCAATCAAAGAAAACATTAAAAACATCTGCCAACTCAGGAAACTTTCACAAAGGTAGGAGAGAAAGACAACTTTGATTATGGAATAAGCATTTAACCAGAATGTGATATTAATAATCACAAGCAGTCCACTAAGGATTGCAGATACAGAAAGAAATTTCGCCATTTTATACAGCTAAGCAGATGCCAACCCATTATATACATGTTCTCAAGATAAATAATAACTAGTTCTCAAGAGGACTTGATAGTACCATTTGTATACATAGTTCATCCTAAATTAACCAGGTAATTAGAATGACGGTTTGTGTTAGCTAACTGATTTTATCCATAGGAAAATTTAACTTCATATATCTTTATGAGAGGAGATAGTGTGTGACTTGAGTCAGGTGCCCACAGAAGTTAGGCTTCTGTCTTCACACAGAAACTTGAGAGATAGGGGTGCCAACTTTGATGATTACATTTCAAAGAGATGGCTCCCAGGTCGTTGAGAAAGGCATTCTTGGGTTGAAAAGCTGGCAAGAAGCTTATTTGGATTTTAAAAAGATTTACATGCATTTCAAAGGGACAGAGAAAAAGTTACAGTAAATTTTCTAAAGTATATGATGAAAAAAAAGGTGTGGGGGCAGTTTTTCATTGCCCCAGGGAAATTATTTTTTTTTCATTTTTAGATTTATATTTATCTTTACTTATCTCCCAGAAACAAGCATTTTTTAACCACTCTTTGTATGTTATTCCAGAGGTATTTCTCTATATACAAGTGTGGGTATATATATATATATATATATATATATATATATATAGGATAATATCCTGGCATAGGTTACTATGTTCTGTAAAAGTTTGTTGAGTCAGAAACATTCAAGGCTCTGTTCTTGTGGCTCTTATCTAATTTAGCAAGAAGCAATCAGGAAAAGTTTTATTGGAAAGAGAACTCTAATGGGTCTTAAGAATGAGGACAATTGTTACAGGACATTTAATGACTTTCAGTTATTTAAAGGGTTTTTACAAACTCTGATGCCTACACAAATATAAAGATTTTCAATTTGGGTTGGTATATGGGGACTTTTTAATAAGATGATTTACCAGCAAGAGAGAGTCCTTATCTTTTTTATGGGGACTGGCAGAAAACCCCCATACAGGAATACATCATTAAGGATGAATAGCGGAATGGAATTGAAGTTAGGCTTAATTGGGACTGTTCTGTCAGTTTGATTAATCAATAAATTGGTGTATTTTGTTTAGTTCAAGAGCTTATAAATTTAGCTTTCTTCTTAGCAGCGATTAAGACATTTTATAGTACTTACCTGGGGGGAAAAAGTACTTTCAGATCTAAGAGATTTGCCTTAAAATTTCTTTTTAAAAGCTTGTTTCTTTCTTAGGGAAATCACCTTCCTAAGTTCATATTTTTCTTTTTTCTTTCTTTATTTTTATTTTAGAGAGAGAGAGAGCATGCACATGAGTAGAGGAGTGGGATAGAAGGAGAGAGGGAGGGAGGGAGAGACAGAGAGAGAGAGAGAGGGAGAAATATGTTAAGCAGGCTCCATGCCCAGCACAGAGCCCAACTTGGGGCTTGATCGCATGATCCTAGGATCATGACCTGAGCTGAAACCAAAAGTCTGGATGCTCAATTGACTGAGCCACCCAGGCACCCCATATTTTCCTCTTTTAAAGACAGAGTAATGAAACTGGAATTCCCAGCCCATGTTCCTAAACACTGTACCATAGTGTCTATAGTAGGAGCAGGGTAGACAACATGGCTTGGTAACCAAATCTGAAGGAACCATGCTGAATGCCAAGCTAGGGAATTTAGATTTTATTAAGTAAGGTATATTTAATTAGGAAGGGGGAAATCAAATAGATGTTGTAGGAAGATGAATCAGCCATGATGTTCAGATTATTTATGTTCAGGGCTACATGGGTGAAGGCACGAAGAATCAAGAGATTTTTGTAACATTCTAAGAGGTAATAAGGACCAAAACTAGTGCAGTTGAAATGGGAAAGGGAAGGGACAGATATAAAGAAGAAAGAATTGACAGCTGTAGTAACTGTAAAAATTGAGAAAGGAGAAGTGTCCCAAGACGACTTACATATCAAGTAAACCTATGCTTAGAGGAATGGTGGCATCAGACCCTCAAATAGGAGGATGAACAGAGTTAGAAGAGGGAAGATATCATATGGAGCAAGAAAGATAGCCAAAAACAAACTATTATAAGCTTCTGAGTATTCAACGATATATTTTTTGGAGTTAGAATTATGAGGGGAAATTATTTGGCATGTGAACTGAAATAAGCAACTTATTATTTTCATACTGTTCCCTTCAATAATATTAGTTAAAATTATTCTAGGTTCAGAAGGCTCTCTAGCCTTTAGCTTTATTAAGGTTAAGATGTCTGTGATGTCCTCTTCTTAGAGCTGTAGATACAATTAATAATCAGATTATCACAGGCCATTTGGAATGTTGTATTTACTATGTAAAGTGATGAGTTATGTTCACTTTTTTTAATGTTTATTTTTGAGAGAGAGAGAGAGAGAGAGAGAGAGAGAGCGAGCATGCATGCGCTCAAGCTGGGAGAGGGGCAGAGAGAGAGGGACAGGGAGATCTGTCAGTGCAGATCCTGATTCAGGACTCAAACTCACTAACCGTGAGATCATGACCTGAGCTGAAATCAATATCAGCTACTTAATTGACTGAGCCACCCAGGTGCCCCAGTTATGTTCACTTTGTTTCTGCCACATGTAGCATGGCCAATCTGTTAGACAAAGCGCTGTGTTCAAAACGGATTGCTGCTTATTTGAGAAATGACAATAAGCTGAAGTCAAGAAATGTGAATCGTTATTAATTTTTTACATTTGAAAATTAGTAAAACATAATTTAATTGGTGTTGGTCCTCTGAATTCTAGCTTTAATTTAGAGGAAACTGTTTTTGCTCTAATCAAAGTATGGTGAATGGAAAATTTTAGACTTTGTTATTAGGACATGGCTTGATGAAATTGGTTAATGGTGTGAGTCCCAGCAGAGTGCCATACTTTGCTCTTTAGGATGTTGATTACTGCTTTATCACAGAGAACATTGCACAGTGGCCATGCTTTTCCTAGAGTTTGGCAACTTAAACTGCTAAGTTTAAGATTTAGGGTTGCCAAAATCCAGCCGTGGATATTATTTACAAGCTTTATTTGCACATTTTAGTATTTATAGTAGATTTGGAAAGGCAAGAAAAGTGGCAGGCAATTATATTTTGAAACCTCATTAAACTTTATGCCATGAATAGAATTTCAAAGCTTGTTTTCTGAGAACAGTTGAATAGGATAAGAGTCTTTGTCAATTCTAAACACACACTTTTTGTTGAAATTACTATTGTGAAGAAAATATTGCTAACATATTAGTTTTTTTAAGTTTATTTATTTATTTTGAGAGAGACAGAAAGCAGGAGAGGGACAGGGGGTGGGGTGGGGAGAGAAAGAGAATCCCAAGCAGGCTCTGTGCTGTCAGTGCAGAGCCTGATGTGGGGCTCAAACTCACAAACTGTTAGATCATGACCTGAGCCGAAATCAAGAGTCAGATACTTAACTGACTGAGCAACTCAGGCACCCCAACCAACATGTTAGCTTTTATAATAAATGTGCTTAATGTTTAAAAGAAATGGCAAAAATATCTCATGTTTTCTTCTACAAATCTGGGGCTGTCTTCATTATCATACAACCTGTACAGTTAGATAGGGCCCTATGGTTAGAATGATCTCAAGTTGCTACTTAAAATTCTGAATACATTTTAAACAAAGGGTCCTGAATTTTCATTTTGCACTGAGCCCATCTCCTCCCCCCTGCCTATCTAAGTTCTTTGGTCACTTTCAGATTGACTTGTGTTCTGCTTAATTTCCATCACCTGATCCCAGTTCACTCTTAATGTGTAAAATCCAAGGTATAATTGCAATTAAAGTGAAGCCTGCTAATTTAAGTTGATTACTGACATCTAAGCAGTTTGGACTAAGTGCAAGTCACAAAATCTCAGCTTTGTTAGCCACAAATGACCACTTGAGGTTAAATGAATAATTTAGCAGGCAAAATCCAAAAACGCAAGGACCAAAAGCCCCAGAGCAAAGGGAAGAAACGAAAAGCAATGGACAGACATGAAATGCCTGCCAACACTCTGGCTCCTCTCCATGCCTACTATAAGCCATTCAATTGGCATATGTTGTACCCTACAGATGTAAAAGCAGCCTGTGCAAATGTATACAAGACAGATGCATGGATCTGTCATACAGCTGCCGGAGGTTATATTTGTTAAGCAGCCTGTCAGTAGACATGAGTTTTGAACAATGTCAGTAGACACTGTTTGCATGAGGTAGATTAATCTTATATGTTTCACAGGGAACCTGTGCTGTTTTCTAATAGGCCTAGTGGCTTCTTCAATGCCTAGAATGAGTCTGACATTTTTTTTTTTTTTTTTTGCATTACTATCTTAGTTGTCTGACTATTGGGTTAGTGTGTGAGGTCAGCTTACAGAGAGAGAGGGAGGCCAGAGGCAGAGTGGGAACTCTGGTGATAGATGAGGCAGTATAATAAATAGGTTCTGCCATTGGGTGAGTGACCCAGAGACACAGAGCATCAGTTGAGCTCAACTGACTTACTGATGAAAAGCAGATGAGACACATCATTCTGAAGGTGGTAAGAATAGTGTTTTATTTGACATTTTCCAATATTGAAGAATTTCTAAGTCTGAATATTCCTAATTTAAATATAGGGCTTAAAATATTTGTAGTAAAGTATAACATATATGGTATTTATGTTACAGTTGTCATTGAAAAGGTGAATGAAAATTGTATACATGACTCTCTTTTGGGTTTGGGGTGATAAATGTGGAAACAGCAATAGACTCAGCATAATTATCTATCCTGGTATCTGACCTTGGACATCTTTGGAATACTGGAACAGTAGGAGTGGCTTGAGCTAGGAAAGGCAAGAGAGTTTTGACCTGTTGCAGAACCCCACTCACTGTCCTCGTCATAAATGGAATTGGAGATGAGGTCACTTTACCTCTAGCAAACAGGCTTCAATTTACTAAAGAGCCTCAGGACCACCTATGTTAGAGGGAGAAACACATTCAGTGCTGATGCAGATGCTATATCAACCAAGAATCCCAGCTCTGAAAGAATTTTGTGCTTTCTTGAGGTAACATCAAATTACTTTGCCTCACTTTAAAAATGGAACATTGAGTGCTCTACTCTTTTTTTAAAACCACTATTTTTATTTTATTTTTTTAAATGTTTATTTATTTATTTTGAGAGAGAGACAGGAAGTGTGAGTAGAGGAGGGACAGAGAGAGGCACAGAATCCAAAGCAGGCTCCAGGGCCTGAGCTGTCAGCACAGAGACTGACACAGGGCTTGAACCCACAAACTGCAAGATCATAACATGAGCTAAAGTCAGATGCTTAATTGACTGAGCCACCCAGGTGCCCCTCTACTCTTTTCATCAATTCCTATTTCCTTCCCGTTTCCTTGACACATAATTCCCAAGGATATGTTGAAATTTCCACACACTTTTTCCTGGCCAGATCTTCAACTATGGAACTAGCAGACATGGCCACAATTAAATTGTAGTAAAACCTTGGTTTGAGAGCATAATTTGTTCTGGAAACACGCTTGTAATCCAAAGCACTATCAAAGCGAATTTTCTCATAAGAAATAATGGAAACTGAGACGATTTGTTCCACAACCCAAAAATAATCATATAAAAATGATTACAGTGCTGTAATATAATACAAAATAATAAAGAAAATACAAAATATAAAGAAAAATCAACAAATTAACTTGCACTTACCTTTGAAAACCTTTGTGACTGATGTGAGGGAGACAAGAGAGAGGAGGGTTATTGTGTAGGATGACTTTCACTATCCCTAAAGGAATCACTGCTAGCTATTGGCTGAGTGGAACCTTTTTGTTTTCATGAAGCTTTAACATGAAACCTATCCAATGACACATACTTTTGCTTCCTTTTGAGGATTTCATAGAAATGTGACATTGCATTGACCTTAAACAGATTCATGGCTTTCACTGCTACAGCCTTATTCTGGTGGTGCTTTTCTATAAAATTTTGCACTGTTTCCCACATTTTACACATCTGCCTGATTTCATTTGAAGTGAGGTATTCCTCTACCTTTTTCTCCTCTTCCTCTGTGGACAAGATCTCCTCCATAAACTCTTGCTGTGGCTCATGATGCAGATCCATTAGTTCGTTGGTGGTCAGCTCCTGGCCATGTTCCTCCACCAGCTCTTGAACGTTGTACTCATTCGCCTCCAGTCCCATGGTCTTCCCAAGGACACAATTGCATTGACAACTGGCAGCTCCTATTCATGAGCAAGCCCCTCTAGGTCATGTCCAAGAATGCAGTCAGGCCACAGTTTTCTCCAAGCAGAATGAGGGTTCTCTTGGTGACTCCATCCCAGGCTTTATCAATGATCTTGAGGCAGCTCTTGATGTGGAAATGATTTTTCCAAAACCCTTGTTTGTTCCTTTGGTAACCTCAAAGCATTGCTGAAATAGTGCTTTTGGGTAAAGCTTTTAAAAGTTCAAAATGACCTGCTGATCCTTGGGTTGGAGGATTGGAGTGGTTTTGGGAAGAAGGAATTTGACCTTAATGGATTGAATTCCTCCAGTAAACTGTCCTCAAAAGCCAGAGGATGAGCAGGAACAGTATCCATAACCAGCAAGGCTTTGAGTGACAGATTCTTTTCTAAATGGTATTTCTTCACTACAGGACCAAAGACTTCGTTTATCCACTCAACAAACAAGATACGAGTAACCCAGGCCTCGTTGTTGGAGCTCCACATAACGTTTACCTGGTTTTTCTGCACCTTGCACTTCTTGAAGGCTCATGGATTCTCAGAATGATGTGTGAGCAAGGGCATGACTTTGAAATTCCCACTTCCATTAGCATAAAACAAGAGGATGAGATGGTCTTTCATGCGCTTGTGACTGGGCATTACATTCTCTTTTTCTGTAATGTAGGTCCTCTTCGGCATCCTTTTCCCAAAAAGCCCCATCTCATCATAGTTAAAAACTTGCTCTTCAGGTAACATTCAGAAACCATGAGCTTCTAGAACTCAGTAGCAAATGCCTCAGCTGCCTTGGCATTTGAACTCACAGCCTCTCCATGCCTCACAATACTATGGGTGCCACTTCTCCTCTTAAAGTTATCAAATCATTTCCTGCTTGCCTTGAAGTGTTCTTCGTTTTCTGTTGAGGTCTCTGGCAGTTTACTTATGAGGTTGGTGTACAAGGCCTTTTCGGTCTCGCAGATAAAGTTCTTGGTCACAGTATCATCTGCTAGTTGCTTCTCATTTAGCCAAACTAGACACAACTTTTCTACATCTTCCAGAAAACGTGGCTGTTGCTTTGGTATTCTCGTAACTCCTTTTGCTGCATCTAACCCCCTTATTTCTTCTTTTTCTTTAATATTGTGCAAATGGTCGACATAGACTTCTTATAAAGTCTTGCAATTTCAGCCACTCACATACCTCATTTATACTTCTGGATGATTTCCTTCTTAGCTTCCACCATAATCATCTCCTTCTTCTTATAGCCTTTCTTTTCAACCTTTTACTGCATGTGGGCCATCATATATGCTCACACAGATGTTGACTATAGTACAATATTAATAAACTCTTGTCATATACTGTAACGTAACTGGCCATAAGGCAGCAGAGGAAAGGGTACAGGCAGCCTGACCTAGAATGAAGCAAAGCACTCCTAAGCTTACTCTTATATGGAAAAGCAAAGGACTGTCCATAGATGCTTTGAAGTGACAAAAAATATACTAGTGCCAGTTGTGGGCACCTTCCAGTATTCTGAATAATCATTGATTTCTGCCAAACACCATAGCCTGAAACTGAGCATCTGACAATGGGAGATGATCACCCACAATCCCAGAGAGAGTGGTGGTGGGGGGGGAGAAGAAACATTGGCTCAGTTGTGATCATGTGATGTTCGGCATCACGTGCTACTCATATTGCAAGACATCACTCGTTTATCAAATTAAAATTTATTAGAAATGTTTGCTTGTCTTGCAGAACACTCACAGAACTAGTTACCCACAATCTAAGGTTTTACTGTAATTTGGAACCCTTTAAATTTAATAATTTCTCATCCAGACTATGGAAAAATAATCCTGTTTATTTTTACCTAAATTAGTTTTTACTGACACCTGATACTTTCTCCCATTAGCTTTCCTGATATACATCCCTTATAGTCTCTCTATCTAGATAGGACATTCCTTTTAAGGGCTAATTTTGGCCTTTATATTGAATTAATTTTTTTGTCAGCAAGGCAAGGGGAGACAGAGTCCTTACTACAGTTTTACTTGGCATTCATAATGGTAAATTAATGATTTATGGCATCCTGACTAGAAAAGTCTGAAATGAAATCCAGTGATAGAAATTTCCTTCATGGTATTATATATTGCCAGATTTAAAGTATATAGTTTATGGTATTTAATAGTATATCACACTGCATAAGATCGGTATCTAATTGAAAAATAGTCTCGTTATGTAGATGCATTCTTTTAACATTAATTTTGTTTTTAATGTTGTTCTGTATCCCATTCATCAAAGCTATGAGAATGTTGTAACATTCAGAAAGGGATATGTTAGACAACTTCAGTTCTTAAAAACATGGAAAAGTCAATGGCTTTTTAATATCTTCTCTAGTGATGGAAACTGGATTTTTTGGGCTAAATTGTCAAGTGTTTTATAATCAATCATTCTCTTATCACCTAAATGTCCTGCTGAATCAGAGGAGCACATTGGTTGCATTATACCAATGTGCATGACACAGGAGCTTTAGTAAATTACTTCTACTTCACCATCTTTCTTCTTACCTCCTCTGTCTTCCTTTCTCCTCCCTTCCCTGTCTCCTTTTTTCTCAGTCCCCTCCTCAAATTCCCTCCCATTCTTTTCCCTCATTCTCTCCCTTTGCCTTCTTTGCGTCTCCCTTCCCTTCCTTTCTCCTTTCCTCCTCCTTCTTGTATTTCACATAGTTTTTTGCTTTAATAGAATTAAATATCTAAATTAGATTGATTAATCACCAAGAGAAAAAGTAAAGCCTTCTGGTAAAATCTCCAAAAGATCAAAGAACAGCAGAATTAATGATCCTGGTTTAACATTTTTCTGACCAACTTTTGAGTATGTCATTATACAACTGTAAAGCAGAAAGATCTAAATAGCAGTAAGTACATAATCAGTTGATTTTTTTTACATAATTTGGAAAAGACATTAAGTCAGAGACTGACCTTTCTCTGCACCTTATTATGAACAGCAGTGACACTATTCTTTTTGAATAAAAAAAAAAAGAGAAGGATATAAAATGGAACAACATGGATTACACTGTGGACTAGGTGAATGTTATCTTTGGTGGTCCTCTCCATCTTTCCTTTCAGAATTATTTTTTCTCAGGGTATCTGTTCTCTCTTTTCCCATTGATACCCAGTATCACCCAAGACATGCTTCCTGCCCTCCCACACTGTGATTCATGTTCTCTGGAAGTATCTCTTTCTCTTACTTTAACTAACTTATTCCCAATTAGTCTTAAGGAAAAAGGATATGATAAATTAAGACCTTAATGAATGACAGTAGGTTAAAATCCTGTCCCCACCAGTGCTTTCTCTAAAGATATATGTCAGTTGAGGGAAATAATACCTTGAGTCACAATCAGCCAGTTGCTTTTGGTATAGATATAGGCACCAATGGTGGTTCTTTGTTGTAGGGGAGTTTTTCTAAGCAACAAATGGCAGTACAGAGGTACTGAACTTTTCTACCTGCATCATTATCTTTTATCTAGTGAAACCCAGCCAAGAGGATATTGTAAAAAAGAATCTTATGTAGAAAGTAAAATGAAAACCAGTTTCTAGAGCTGTGCTTCCAATGTAGTAGCCACTTGTTAAATGTAGTTATTTGAGTTTGCAATTAAATCAATTTCAATTAAATAAAATTTAATATTTAGTTCCTCAGTTGCATTAGCCACATTCCAAGTCTTTAATAGCTACATACAGTAGTGTACAATACAGTAGTGACTACTGTATTGGCAATTGTAGATAGAGGAAATTTTCATCATCACAGAAGGTTTTTTTGGATACCACTCTAGAGTATACTTTGCAGTCAATACAGTTTCATTCCAAATTCTAATCAAGACTATAGTCTTTATGGAGAATCCAGAAAGATAATTTTGAGGCACTTGTAGGTTAATACATTCTAAATACAGATTTTCAAACCCAATGACTTGAGCAGTTTTTTTCCTGTTTTTTTTTTCTTTTTCTTTTTTTGTTGTTTCCCAGTTAACTAGAACTTAGAAGTGTTTGAGTTAATTTATATTTAACTATATATTTAACTCCAGAAAAAAAGGAGAATCCTAACTCTTTCATGCCAGAAGCATCTTTAGTTGTTTGTAATAATATTCAGAATACCACCTCCAAAATCTCTAAATAGCTGTGTTGTAGAGAACATGAGGAGGGACCACATTAAGAGTGTCTAAAAGATGCTCTTATTAAGAGCATCATCACCTAACAGTCATGTTCCTGCTCATAATTTTTTAAGGGTTTCTAGGGCAGACGTGACTTTGAGAGTTTTACAGTTATTAGGCATGCCTGTGCTACATTGGCTACTCTTTTTTCTATGTTCTATGCACAATCCACCCATGAATCCAGGGCTTATGCTTAACATGCTATTTTTCCCAAAGGACATAATTATAGACAGAAATAGAAGGTATAATCAAATAGAAATAGAGCACAAATGGGATTACTTATTTTTTTCCAGTTACCCCCTGTGTACCTTTTCTCTCCTTTGTCAATGCATTTCTTTCTGGGAGAACTGCACAAGCATACCAACTGGCATAAACCTTGGAAATGGCAGGAACTATTCAAATGTTTCTTTGAATTTTGCAGATATGTATTCAGTTAGGTTACAATCAGTAAAACACATGGACATAGAAGGTAGGACATGCATGACACTGCTGACAAAATTGAGAATTACTGTTACTTAAAAATATTGGAAGATATGGTGTATTTTAATGACAGTATTATTGCTTATAAAAACTATCTGTATTTTCTCTAAGTTCACTGTGAACAAAATAAATGAATCATCATTGCTGATGTATTTGTAGGATTTTTTTACACATTTTTTTATACATCACACCATAGGTAGAGATGACAAACACATAAATACATATTTCCAAGTAGATAATCAATAACAAAGACTTAACTTGCTCCTTCATTAATATATATTGCCTCAGTCAGCAATATTCTGATAAGAATATACACTAAGATTCATGCAGTATTATATTCAATATTACAACAAAATCAACATCTTTTTAGAATTTTATAATTCTTTTAAAAAAAGGATTTGAAAATAGAAGAATCCTTGAAGGTTTATTTTATTTTCAATATAACCAGATAAAAACTGAAGCAAACAATTCATGATTTGGTGCTGTGTATAGACTGAATTGCTAAGCTCTGACATAAATATGTCTAGAAGAAGAAGTTACTACCTCAGGTGAAATGAATTAAATGATTGAAATTTTTATTGGTGTTCTGATAAAACCACAGTCACAGTATTCATTGGGCTATTTAAATGATGTACACTCATCATTTAGAGGAAAATTTTTAAGGGTGTCTGTGTATATTTAATTTAATTTATAAGCATATTTAGTGTCTTTCTGAAATATTTTCTGTTTTTCTGTAATATTAATATACAACAGCATGTTCATTATGTACATTTTTATTTACTATAGCTGAATATGTAGTTAACTGCGTGTAAATTACACTAATTTACTGAAGTAGTATAAATAATATTTGTTGATCATTTTGCTAATTTATAGTTTATTCCTCACAATATGACTTTTTTAAAACAATTTTTATATCTAAAGCTTCCATTGTTTAGATTATTTAAATGGAAATGCATTAATATAAGGGATATTCTAGACAAAGGAGAGCCTGTGAGTTCTCTCAATAGCATTTTCTGTTCGTAATCATAAGGAGAAATTTTGTTCCATTTTTATCACTCACTCTGAAGATTGATAAGGTAGTTGCGTGAGGAACATTATTTTCTGCTATGCAGTTATTATTTCTGCTGCTCCCACCTTGAAACACTTGCATGTGTTTTTGTGAAGAATGTTGGTACTTGATTATAATCATAGCTACATCTCTTTTGATAGGCAATTTCACTTTGGAGAATAGGTGTAAGATTTTTTGTGTTTTGAATGTAAATTGGATCAATCTCATCATAGAATATAGAGTGTGTGAATGATGAATAGGGTTTATTACATCATGTTTATTAAAATACAGAAAACTTTTCCAACCTTATTGATTTTATGCTTTAGCTTGCTTCATATTTTTTTTTATAACTTCCTGGTATACTATTCCTGGTAAGCCATGGCCAAAGTCTAGTTCAGAATCTGAAGTATGTTGGATGATTAATAAATACCCATGGAAAAGAATAGCTATCTCATACATATCTGTGTAGTATATAGAGTATTCTGTTTTAGGAAGTATAGCTTCCTTAATAGTACTCTATGGCTCTATTAATCAGGAGTAAATTGTAGTACACGTGAAATTAAAAGTAGAATTAGCAAGGAAACTATGATGTGGGACCTACCCCACCAGTTATTAAAATATGTTATAAAGCTACACCAAATCAATTCCTATATGACAGGTGTACATTTTATTTCCACCACTCTAAAAGTAATAAAATAAAGTCTTAGATAGTTTAAACCACTTTCTTAGTATGAGTGGAGGGCCAAGATTCACACTTAGGTTTTTTTGTCTCCAAAGCTCTAGTAAAAAAGAGAGCCCCATAGAGAAAAAACTGATGGTTACCAGAGATTAGATGTGTGGGAGATGGATAAATAGGTGATGGGGATTAAGGAGTGCACATGTGATGGGTACTGGGTGTTTCATGTAAGTGATGAATTTCTAAATTTGTTAATCTGAAACTAATATACTGTATATTAACTACTGGAATTTAAATAAAAATTTAAAAATAAGGGAAAAATTTAAAAAAAGAGTTCTGGTACTTTAAGGTCATATGTCTTTATTTTTGAAAAGACATATATATTAGCCAAACATATTTGTTTTATGAGACCCACCACAGATTTAGTTGAAATCCTTCAAACTAGTTTATATGAAAACTTAATGGGGCTTGATCCCAAAACCATGAGATCATGATCTGAGACAAAATCAAGAGTCAAATGCTCAACCAACTGAGCCACCTGGGTGCCTCAAGAATTTTAATTTTTAAGTAGCATGTAGTTTATAAGTAATACACAATTAAACTATTATCAAAAAATTAAAACATTAACCACCACCACAACCTGGATTCCTTTCAGAGATAGCAATTTCTGTGGCATTGGTATGTTTCCTTTAGACCTTTTCCTAGGCTCTAATATATTTATGTGTACTCAGGGGAAATCTAAACTATTGTTGTGTGCTTGTTTTTTAAATATATATTGTATCACTGTACATATCATGTTTCAACTTTTGTTTTTCATTCTATAATGTATTCTAGCAATCTTTCCAACTTATTTTATGTGGATTCACCTCACATTGTTCACTTCCAGATACATCTAGAGCCATGATCTGAATCTTCTCAAAAGTTAGCATTTATTTCTATTTCTCAAGGCCATAGCATTTTCTTTCACCATAACTCACATTGATTAAAATAACCATAATGTTATATGTTCTTTCCTCAGAGATAGTCTTTTGGCTGCAACAAAAAAGAAAAATGATCAGCAATGATTCAAACTACAGCTACTCCATTGAATGATTTATGCATTTCAAGTCATTCCCTGTATCATTATTTGAGCTGGTTGTAACACTCTCAGTCCATGGGTCATATACCTCTTTTATATTTTAAAATGCATATGAGTGTGCTAAAGATTTTACAGGTTTTTAAATGTTTATTTACTTATTGAGAGAGAGAGAGAGAGAGAGAGAGAGAGAGAGAGAGAGAAAGCGAGAGAGAATCCCAAGCAAACTCCATGCTGTCAGTGCAGAATCCGATAACAGGGCTCCATTCCACATCCCAACCTGAGCTGATACCAAGAGCTGGACGCCCAACTGACTGAGCCACCCAGGTGCTCCTACAGTTTAATTTTAATAATTCTTTTGCAGGTTCTAATTTTCCTCTACTCCTATTCACAATATATATTCTCTTTCTGACTGCATGGACCTCTTCTCTGCCTTTTGGGCAGTTTTCAGTTTCCTATATTTCAGGTTCATATTGGGTGCTTTAACTTATTATTTTAGGGTTAAAGTCCATTTCTTGGCTTGTTTTCAGGTTTCACAGTTTTCTGCCTTTGGCTGTAAGTTCTACATAATTATAACCCTGATGCCTAGTTAAGACCTGCTAAGATAAGGTCTGGATATCAATACCTCCAGATTTTCAATTTCATGTTCTATGGAAATCCAAGCTCTCCCTGAGAATCCTGTGAATTCCCTGGAGCTTACATGACTGCATTGCCTTTAGTTACCTTGATCTGCACCCAGAGTTACATCTGGTCAACCTATACTTAACTTTCAGTTCTTTTTATTTATACCCCACATCCACATTGTAGTTATTTATTTACATAATTATTTAGTAATCATTTAGTTAATATTTGTAAGTTCTGATTAGTATGAAGTCTGAGTAGTATGAAGAAAAATGAGGAATCAAATTCCCTAACCAAAGAACTTACGAAATATGCTGAAAGAGATGAGAATATGAAGGATGATAATAACATGGACAAATTTAGCTAATGATCCAGCATTCAAAACTGGGGTAACTGCTCTCCTGAGTTATACCTGATCTCTTAATTTCCAAGCTATACCACCTCCTAAATAGAAGCAATCTACTAGAAGACAATGAGGTTAGGACTCTTTTGAAGAAACATTTTTCTGATAGCAGAGTGTGAGGGAGGTAAGTATATATTGAGCAGAGCCTAGAAGAAAGGAAAAATTTTATTTTCATGTTCAGTGGAGTGCAATCCTGAAAAAATAACATCATGTTGTTTGTCTTTCATGAAGTTAATGCCACAAAAGCACACTGAAAGAATGTTTCAACACATTGCTATACTTGATACTTGTTCAGGACAGATAATTATTTTTTTCTTTTTGAGAGAGAGAGAGAGAGAACACACAAGGTGGGGAGGGGAAGAGGTAGAGAGAGAGAGAATCTTAAGCAGACTCCATGTTCAACGCAGAGCCTGACACAGGACTTGACATGACCTGAGCTGAAATCAAGAGTTGGATGCTCAACTGAGTCACCCAGGAGTCCCTATAATTCTTTTTTTAATTAGCTTTTTTAATAGATGACTTTACTGAGTAATTGACATGTAAAAAATGTAACATACTTCATGTATACAACTAGATGATTTTGGTGTAAGTACACACTTAGGAAACAATTACTACTATCAAGGATATAAACATATTCATCACTACCCAGTTGCCTCTACCTTCTTCTTCTCCTACTTCTTCTCCAGCCTCTCCCTCTTCTCCTCCTCTTCTCCTCCTCCTTCTTCTTTTTTCTTCTTCTTCATCTTCTTCATCATCTTCCTCCTCATCTTCTTCATCATCACCATCCTTATTATTATTTTGTGCTGAGAACACTTAACATAAGATCTACCTTCTTAGCAAATCTTAAGTATACAATATAGTATTGTAGTAGATCTTCAGTATTTATTTATCATGCATAACTGAAAATTTGTACCTTTTGACCATCACCACCCCATTTTCCCCTCCCACCAGTCTCTGAAAACCCTATTTTAGTCTTTGCTTTTATGAATTTGACTATTTTAGATTCCACATATAAGTGAGATAATACAATATTTTTTTTTCTGTCTGGCTCATTTCATTTAGCATATTGTCCTTCAGGTCCATACTATTACAAGTGGCAGGATTTTTTCTTTTTATTTTTTTAAAAATATATATTTTTTTAATGTTTATTTATTTTTGAGACAGAGATAGACAAGAGTGTAGTTGGGGAGGGGCAGAGAGAAAGGGAGACACAGAATTGGAAGTAGGCTTTGGCTGTGAGCTGTCAGCACAGAGCCCAATGCAGGGCTCAAACTCACAAACCATGAGATTATAGCCTGAGCCGATGTTGGATGCTTAACTGACCAAGCCACCCAGGCACCCTAGGATTTTTTCTGTTTTTAAGGCTGAATAATATGTTATTGTATGTATATTCCACATTTTCTTTATCAATCATCTAGGACAGTTAGGTTGTTTCCATATCTTGGTTATTGTGAATAATGCTGCAATGAACATAAGAGTGTAGGTATCTGAGGTTCTGATTTTAATTCCTGTGGATAAATACACAGAGTGGCGTTGCTAGATCAGATGGTAGTTATATTTTTAATTCTGAGGGAATTCCATATTGTGTTTCATAATGACTGTAACAATTTACATTCCCACCAAGGAATGTAAAGGAATCCCGCAAGGATTCCCTTTTCTCCATATCTTCACCAACACTTGCCATATATGTATAATTTTATGTATTTATATTTTATTAATTTTCATTCTAAAATGTATGAAGTGATATCTCATTGTAGTTTTGATTTGTATTTCCCAAATGAATAATGACGTTGAGCACTTTTACATATACCTAATGGCCATTTGTATGTCTTTTGAGAAATATCTATTCAGTCCTTTGACCATTTTTTAATTGAGGGTTTTTTTTTCTACTGAGTTGCATGGGTTTTTTGTATACTTTGGATATCAACCCATTATCACATATACATAATTTGCAAATATTTTCTCCCATTCTATAGGTTGCCTTTTCATTTTGTTGATTGTTTCTTTTTCTGTGCAGAAACTTTTTAGTTTGATGTAATCCCACCTGTCTGTTTTTCTTTTCATTGCCTTTCATATCCAAAGAAGAATTACCAAGACCAACATCAAGGGACTTTACCCTATATTTGCTTCTAGGAGTTATATACTTTCAAGTTTTACATTTAAGTCATTAATTCATCTTAGGTTAATTTTATTTATGGTGTAATATAAGGGTCCAGTTTCATCCTCTTATATGCAGTTATCCAGTTGTCCCAGCACCATTTCTTGAAGAGACTATATTTTCCCCATTGTGTGTTCTTGGCAACCTTCTTGAACATTAGTTGACTGTATATGAATGGGTTTATTTCCAGGCTGTCTATTTCTGTTCTATATGGCTACTTTTATGGCCATACTTTTATATGGCCAGTACCATACTGTTTTGATTACTAAAGCTTTGTACTACAGTTTGAAAGTGGCAATTGTGATGCTTCCAGCTTTGTCCTTCTTGTTCAAGACTATTTTGACTATGAGGGGTCTTTTGTGGTTCTGTATGAATTGTGGAATTGTTTTTTCTATGTCTGTGAAAAGTGCCATTGGAATTTTGAGAGGGATTTCATTGACTTGATGGATCATACAGGTTGTATGTGGACATTTTAACAATATTAATCTTCAGTCTGTGAACAGAAGATATCCTTACACTTATTTATTTGTTTATTTTATTATTCAGTTTCTTTTTTTTAATTTTTAAAAATCTTTATTTAAGTAGTCTCTACAACTAACATGGGGCTCGAACTCATGAGCCCAAGATTGGGTCACATGCTCTTCTGACTGAGCCAGCCAGGTGCCCCTCAGTTTCTTTAATTGATTCTTTATAATTATCAGTATATAGAATTATCATTTCCTTTGTTAAATTACTTCTAAGTATTTTATTCTTTTTGATGCTTTTTCAAATGAGATTATTTTCATAAAGTTTCTAATAGTTCATTTTTAGTGTATATAAATGCAACAGATTTCTGTATGTTGGTTTTTATTCTATAACTTTAATGAATTTTTTAGTTTTAACAGTTTTTTGGTTGTATTTAGACTTTTTTATATATAGAGTCATGTCATCTGCCAACAGAAACAATTTTACTTCTTCCTTCCAATTTGGATGCCTTTTTTTTCTTGTCCAAATACTCCAGCTAGGACTTCCAGTACTATGCTGAATAAAAGTAGAAAGAGTGGGAATGTTTGTCTTGTTTCCTATTTTAGAGGAAAGGTTTTCAACTTTTCATTATTTATTCTGGTAATGGTGGGCTTGTCATATATGTTCTTTATTGTGATGGTGTACAATCCTTCTATACCTTATTTGTGGATAGTTTTTATTATAAAGGTTGTTGAATTGTGTCAAATGCTTTTTCTGTATCTATTTAGATGATCTACTTAGATGATCATATGACTTGATCACATGATCATCTTCCTTTTGATAATGTGGTATATATCACACTTAATGATTTGCATATGTTGTACCATCCTTGCATGCTAGGAATAAGTCCCACTTGGGTATGGTGTATGTTCTTTTAAATATGCTCTTCATTTACTTTGATGGGATTTTGTTGAGGATTTTGCATTTCTATTCATGAGGGATATTGTCCTCTACTTTTCTTGTAGTATCCTTGTCTGGCTTTGATATCGGAGTAGTGCAGGCTTGAAGATGAATTGGGAAGTGTTTCCTCCTCTTAAATTTTTTGGAGGAGTTTGAGCAGGATTGGTGTTATTTTTTTTTTCTTTAAATGTTTGGTAGAATTCACTAGAAAAATCATCTGGTTTTGTGTTTTTCTTTGTTGGATGATTTTTAATTACTAATTAGTCTGGATCTGTTCAAATTTTCTATTTCTTCATGGTTTAGTCTTGGTAGCCTGTATGCTTTTAGTGATTTACTCATTTTTATAGGTTATCCAATTTACTGTTGTATAATTATTTATAATAGTCTCTTATAACCCTTTGTATTTCTGTGGTATCAAATGTAATGTCTCCAATTTTTAAAATAATTATTTGGGACATTTAAAAAGTTAATCCAGCTAAAAGTTTGTCAATTTCATTTATCTTTTTATGAAACCAACTCTTTGTTTTGTTGATTCTTTCTTTTTTCTTTCTTTCTTTCTTTCTTTCTTTCTTTCTTTCTTTCTTTCTTTCTTTCTTTCTCTTTTTTTCTTGTCTCTATTTCATTTATTTCAGGTCTCATCTTCTTGTTATTCTCTTCCCTGTGATAACTTTGGACGTAGTTTATTCTTCTTCTAGTTCCTTGAGATATAAAGTTAGGTTCTTTGAGATCTTTTTTCTTTTAATTAACATGTGCATTTATCACTATTAATTTTCCTCTTAAAACTGCTTTTGCTGCATCTCATAAGTTTTGGTATATTATCTTTCCATTTTCATTTGTTTCATGATTTATTTATTTATTGATTGATTTATTGATTTCTTCTTTGACCCATTGGTTGCTCAGGGATGTGTTAATTTAAATGTATTCACAAATTTTCAAATTTCCTCTTATTATTGATTTCTAGTTTCATACCAAATATCATGTCGGGTGAAAAGATAAATTTAGATTTAAGTCTTATTTGTTAAGACTAGTTTTATGGGTAAACATATGATCGGTCCTGGAGAATGTTCCATGTGCACTTGAAAAGAATGTATGTTTTGATTTTGTATATGTCTCTTTGGTTTATCTGACCTAATGTGAAGTTTAAGTCCAATGTTCTCATACTGATTTTCTGTCTGGTTGATCTGTCCATTACTAAAGTGGGATATTGAAGTCCCCTACTATTTTTTTTTCTTCCCACTGTCTCATATTTAACTATTTTAGATTCCAAAATCCTCTGAATTACATTGGATCTTTCATTCTATATTTTTAATTTTATTTTTTATTTTTTAAAATTTACATCCAAGTTAGGATATAGTGCAACAATGATTTCAGGAGTAGATTCCTTAGTGCCTCTTACCCATTTAGCACATCCCCCCTTCCACAACCCCTCCAGTAACCCTCAGTTTATTTTCCATATTTATGAGTCTCTTCTGTTTTGTCTCCCTCCCTGTTTTTATATTATTTTTGTTTCCCTTCCCTTATGTTCACCTGTTTTGTCTCTTAAAGTCCTCATATGAGTTAAATCATATGATTTTTGTCTTTCTCTGACTGACGAATTTCACTTAGCATAATACCCTCCAGTTCCATCCACATAGTTGCAAATGGCAAGATTTCATTCTTTTTGATTGCCGAGTAATACTCCATTGTATGTATATACCACATCTTCTTTATCCATTCATCCATCGATGGACATTTGGGCTCTTTCCATACTTTGGCTATTGTTGATAGTGCTGCTATAAACATTGGGGTACATGTGTTCCTTCGAAGCAGTACACCTGAGTCCCTTGGATAAATGCCTAGTAGTGCAATTGCTGGGTCATAGGGTAGTTCTATTTTTATTTTTTTGAGGAACCTCCATACTGTTTTCCAGAGTGTCTGCACCAGCTTGCATTCCCACCAACAATGCAAAAGAGATCCTCTCTCTCCGCATCCTTGCCAACATCTGTTATTTCGTGAGTTGTTAATGTTAACCATTCTGACAGGTGTGAGGTGGTATCTAACTGTGGTTTTGATTTGTATTTCCCTGAGGATGAGTGATGTGGAGCATTTTTTCATGTGTCGTTGGCCATCTGGATGTCTTCTTTGGAGAAGTGTCTATTCATGTCTTTTCCCCATTTCTTCACTGGATTATTTGTTTTTTGGGTGTTGAGTGTGATAAGTTCTTTATAGATTTTGGATACTAACCCTTTATCTGATATATCGTTTGCAAATATCTTCTCCCATTCTGTCGGTTGCCTTTTAGTTTTGTTGATTGTTTCCTTCGCTGTGCAGAAGCTTTTTATTTTGATGAGGTCCCAATAGTTCATTTTTACTTTTGTTTCCCTTCCCTCCAGAGACGTGTTGAGTAAGAAGTTGCTGCGGCCAAGATCAAAGAGGTTTTTACCTGCTTTCTCCTCGAGGATTTTGATGGCTTCCTGTCTTACATTTAGGTCTTTCATCCATTTTGAATTTATTTTTGTGTATGGTGTAAGAAAGTTTTCCAGGTTCATTCTTCTGCATGTCGCTGTCTAGTTTTCCCAGCACCACTTGCTGAAGAGCTGTCTTTATTCCATTGGATATTCTTCCCTGCTTTGTCAAAGATTAGTTGGCCATATGTTTGTGGGTCCATTTCTGGGTTCTCTATTCTGTTCCATTGATCTGAATGTCTGTTCTTGTGCCAGTACCATACTGTCTTGATGATTACAGCCTTATAGTAAAGGTTGATGTCTGGGATTGTGATGCGTCCTGCTTTGGTTTTCTTTTTCAAGATTGCTTTGGCTACTCGGGGTCTTTTCTGGTTCCATACAAATTTTAGGATTATTTGTCCTAGCTCTGTGAAGAATGCTGATATTATTTTGATAGGAATTGCATTCAATATGTAGATTGCTTTGGGTAGTATTGACATTTTAACAATATTTGTTCTTCCTATCCAGAAGCATGGAATCTTTTTCCATGTTGTTGTGTCTTCTTCAATTTCTTTCATAAGCTTTCTGTAGTTTTCAGTGTATAGATTTCTCACCTTTTGGTTAGATTTATTCCTAGGTATTTTATGGTTTTTTGTGCAACTGTAAATGGGATCGATTCCTTGATTTCTCTTTCTGTCACTTTATTGTTGGTGTATAGGAACGCAACCAATTTATGTGTGTTGACTTTATATCCTGCAACTTTGCTGAATTCATGAATCAGTTCTAGCAGTTTTTTGGTGGAATCTTTTGGCTTTTTTATATAGAGTATCATAGAGTACTATGTTGAATAACAGTGGTGAGAGTGGACCTCCCTGTCTTGTTCCTGACCTTAGGGGGAAAGCTCTGTTTTTCCCCGTTGAGGATGATATTAACATTGGGTCGCTCATATATGGCTTTAATTATCTCTAGATATGCTGCTTCCATCCCTACTTTCTTGAGGCTTTTTATCAAGAAAGGATGCTGTATATTGTCAAATGCTTTCTCTACATCTATTGAGAGGATCATATGGTTCTTGTCCTTTCTTTTATTGATGTGATAAATCACGTTAATTGTTTTGCGGATATTAAACGAGCCTGCATTCCAGGTATAAACCCCACTTGGTCCTGGTGAATATTTTTTTTAATGTATTGTTGGATCCAGTTGGCTAATATCTTGTTGAGGATTTTTGCATCCATGTTCATCAGGGAAATTGGTCTATAGTTCTCCTTTTTAGTGGGGTCTCTGTCTAGTTTGGAATCAAGGTAATGCTGGCTTCATAGAAAGAGTTTGGAAGTTTTCCTTCCATTTCTGTTTTTTGAGAATAGGTATTAACTCTTCCTTAAGTGTTTGGTAGAATTTCTCTTGAAAGCTATCTGGCCTTGGGCTCTTGTTTTTGGCAGATTTTTGATTAGCAGTCTGATTTCTTTACTGGTTATGGGTCTTTTAAATATTTTTTTCTTCCTGTTTCAGTTTTGGTAGTGTATATGTTTCTAGGAATTTGTCCATTTCTTCCAGATTGCCCATTATTGGCATAGAATTGCTCATAATATTCTCTTATTATTGTTTTTATTTCTGTTGTGTTGGTTGTGATCTCTCCTCTTTCATTCTTGATTTTATTTATTTGGGTCCTTTCCTTTTTCTTCTGATCAAACTGACTAGTGGTTTATCAATTTTGTTAATTCTTTCAAAGAACCAGCTTCTGGTTTCATTGATCTGTTCTGTTTTTTTTTTCTTTGGTTTCGATAGCATTATTTTCTGCTCTAATCTTTATTATTTCCTGTCTTCTGCTGGTTTTGGGTTTTACTTGTTCTTTTTCCAGCTCCTTAAGGCATAAGGTTAGGTTGTGTATCTGAGATCTTTCTTCCTTCTTTAGGAAGGCCTGTTGCTATATACTTTCCTCTTATGACTGCCTTTGCTGCGTCCCAGAGCTTTTAGGTTGTGGTGTTATCATTTCCATTGACTTCCATATACTTTTTAATTTCCTCTTTAGCCCACTCATTCTTTGGTAGGATGTTCTTCAGTCTCCAAGTATTTCTTACCTTTCAAAATCTTTTCTTGTGGTTGATTTCGAGTTTCATAGCACTGTGGTCTGAAAATATGCATGGTATGTTCTCGATCTTTTTGTACTTACTTGGGGCTGGTTTGTGTCCCAGTATATGGTCTGTTCTGGAGAACGTTCCATGTGCACTGGAGAAGAATGTATATTCTGCTGCTTTAGGATGAAATGTTCTGAATATATCTGTTAAGTCCATCTGGTCCAATGTGTCATTCAAAGCCATTGTTTCCTTGTTGATTTTTTGATTAGATGTTCTGTCCATTGCTGTGAGTGGGGTGTTGAAGTCTCCTACCATTATGGTATTACTACTATTATGGTATTACTATCTCCTACTATTATTGTATTAGTATCGATTATGGTATGGTATTACTGTTCTTTATGTTTATGATTAATTTAATCTTTGGGTGCTCTCACATTTGGCGCATAAATGTTTACAATTGTTAGGTCTTCTTGGTGGATAGATCCCTTGATTATGATATAATGCCCTTCTGCATCTCTTGATACAGTCTTTGTTTTAAAGTCTAGATTGTCTGATATAAGTATGGCTACTTTGGCCTTCTTTTGTTGACCATTAGCATGAAAGATGGTTCTCGTCCCCTTGATTTCAATCTGAAGGTGTCTTGAGGTCTAAAGTGGGTCTCTTGTAAACAGCATATAGATGGATCTTGTTTTCTTATCCATTCTGTCACCCTATGTCTTTTGATTGGAGCATTGATTCCATTGACATTTAGAGTGAGTACTGAAAGATATGAATTTATTGCCATTATGTTTCTTGTAGAGTTGGAGTTTCTGGTGGTGTTCTCTGGTCCTTTCCAATGTTTGTTGCTTTTGAGATATATATATGTATATATTTTCATCTTTTCTCTCTCAGAAGGTCCCCCTTAAAATTTCTTGCAGGGCTGGTTTAGTGGTCATCAACTCCTTTAATTTTTGTTTGTCTGGGAAACTTTTTATCTCTCCTTCTATTTTGAATGACAGCCTTGCTGGATAAAGAATTCTTGGCTGCATATTTTTCTGATTCAGCACACTGAATATATCCTGCCACTCCTTTCTGGCCTGCTGAGTTTCTGTGGATAGGTTTGCTGCAAATCTGATCTGTCTTCCCTTGTAGGTTAGGGACTTTTTTTCCATTGCTGCTTTCATGATTCTCTCCTTACCTGAGTATGTTGTGAATTTGACTATGATATGCCTTGTTGATGGTTGGTTTTTGTTGAATCTAATGGGGATCCTCTGTGCTTCCTGGACTTTGGTGTCTGTGTCTTTCCCCAGGTTAGGACAGTTTTCAGCTATGATTTGCTCACATAACCCTTCTACCCCTATTTCTGTCTCTTCCTCTTCTGGGACCCCTATGATTCTGATGTTCCTTTTTAATGAGTCACTGATTTCTCTAATTCTTAAATCGTACTCTTTTGCCTTAATATACCTCTTTTTTTGTGCTTCATTATTCTCTATAAGCTTGTCCTCTGTATTGCTGATTCTCTGTTCTGCCTCATCCATTCTTGCCACTCGGCATCCATCCATGATTGCAGCTCAGAGCATTTTTAATTTCATCCTGACTAGCTTTTACTTCTTTTATCTCTGCAGAAAGGGATTCTAATCTATTTTCGACTCCAGCTAGTATTCTTATTATCGTTATTCTAAATTCTGGTTCAGACATCTTGCTTGTATCTGTGTTGGTTAAATCCCTGGCTGTCGTTTCTTTGTGTTTTTTCTTTTGGGGTGAATTCCTTTGTTTTGTCATTTTGAACAGAGAAATGGAACTAATGAGGTAGAAAAATTAAAATTAAAAAATATATTAAAATTAAAAAATATTAAAATTAAAAAAATATTAAAATTAAAAAATTAAAAACACATACACACACAAATCGAATAAATGGTGCTAGATCCTAGGTGTATTTTGGTCTGGGTGTTGAAAGTGGTTTGACAGATTAGAGGAAAAAAAGGGGGGGGGAAGGAAATCATTTGAGAATTTTAAAAAATGAGTACACTGAAGTAGACTAAAATAAGATTATGGGAGTAAAATAGAATTTGAAAAAATTTACACAAAAGTAAAGTATATAGTAGAAAAAAATTAAAAATATTTTAATCAAAATTAAAAATAAAAATGAATTTTTTCTTTTTCTACATCCAAGAAAAAGAAACAAAAAGAAAAAAGCAAAAAAGTTCATTTGAAAATTTGACAAAGTGAATACACTGTAGTAGACTAAAATAAAATGATGGAACTCAAGTAGAATTTGAAAGAAGTTACATAAAAGCAAATAATATAGTAAAAAAATTAAATAAAAGTATTTTTAATAAAAATTGAAAGTAAAAATATAGGTTTTCTCTTTCTGCACTCAAGAAAAAGAAAAGAAATTAAAGAGAAAAAAGAAAGGTCGTTTGAAAATTTGAAAAAGTGAATACACTGAAGTAGACTAAAATAATCATTTTCATGGAATATCCTTTTACAACATTTCACTTTCAGCCTATCTGTGACCTAAAAGCTAATGTAAGCATATATGCCCATATAGTTGTTTTTTATGTAGCATTTAGTTGTTTTTTTAATTTAATATCTATTTAGCCACTATTTGTCTTTTTATTATAGAATTTAATTCACTTAAGATTAAAGTAATTATTGTTAGGAAAGGACTTAGTATTGCCTATTTTTTTTTTTTTCTATTTTGCAGTTCCTTTGTTTCTGTCTTCCTTCTCATCTTCTCTTGTAATTTGGTGGTTTGTTTTTTGTAGTGGTATCTTTATGTTTTGTGTATCCACTACAGGATTATTTTTTATGGTTACCATGAGACTTACATAACACATTTTATAGTAATAACAGTTTATTTTAAACTGACAAAAACTTTGATTACTTATAAAAACCGTATACTTTCATTCTTCCTCACATTTTTTTTGTTATTCATGTTACACATTACATCCTTTTATGTTGTGTGTTCATTAGCAAATTTTTGTAGCTGTAGTTATTCTTAATACTTTTGTTTTTTGACCCTTATACTAGAGTTATAAGTGAATTATCCACCATCATTAAAATTTTAGAGTATTCTGGATTTAATTATATATTTATCTTAATCAGTGAGTTTTATACTTTTGTATGTTTTCATGTCACTAATTAGCATCCTTTGTTTCAATTTGAACTCTCTTTAACATCTCTTGTGGGCCTACTTGTGATGAACTCCTTCAGCTTTTGTTAGTCCAGAAATGTGTTTTTTCTTCTTCATTTCTGAATAACATCTTTGCCAGTTATGATATTTGTGGTCACCACCTTTTTCTGTCAGCCCTTTAAATATGTCATTTCATTTTCTTCTGGCCAGCAAGATTTCTGCTGAGAAATGTTATGGTAGTTTTAGGGGGGCTCCTTTACATTAGGTAGGTCACTTTTCTCTTGATGCTTTCAAAATTCTCTTTTGTCTTTGACTTTTGACAATTTCATTGTAATATGTCTCTTTGAAGATCTCTTTATGCTTAATCAATTTGCTTGGGGTTCTTTGTGATTCATGGATCTAGATGTTTATTTCCCTCCCCAATTTGTGAAAAGTTTTTGTCATTATATCTTTAAATAAGATTTCTGAAACTTTCTCTTCTCTGCTCCTTCTGGGAATCCCATAATGTGTATATTGATTTTTTTTTTTTTTTTGGTTGGTATTCCATAAGACTTATAAGCTTTCTTCACTCTTTTAAATATTTTTTTTTTCTTTTTGTTCCTATGACTAGGTAATTTCAAATGATTTGTCCTTGAATTCATTGATCCTTTCTTCTGTATGCTGTAGTCTGCTCTTACAGACTACAACAGGTTACAGACTGTAACCCTTTTTGTGGATTTACAGTTCAATCATGTATTCAGCTCCAGGGTTTCTATTAGGTTATTTTTTATGATTTCTTTCTTTTGGTCAAACTTGCCATTTTGTTCGTATTTTTTTCCTGATTTCATTGAGTTGTCTACTTGTGTTCTCTCTTATCTTGGTGAGATTTTAAAGATGATTATTTTGAATTATTTTTTAGGCAATTAGTAAATCTTCATTTCTTTGGGATCAACTACTGGAGTTTTATTTTGTTCCTTTGGTGATATCACATTTCCTTGATTTTTCATGTTCCTTGAAACCTTTCATTCTGTCTTCACATTTGAAGAAGGAGTCACTTCTTTACTACTGGCTTCAGGAAAGAAAAAGCTTCACCAGTCATCCAGGCCAGAAATACTGGGGTCTCCAGACTCTTTCTATGTATGCACTTGCTTTATTCCTCCTTATTCTCCTGGGGGAGAAGTCTTAGATTGTGTGCCTTATCTTGATTTGCAAAGCCAGGCCGGGTGCTGAGATCCTCCTATTTATCTCCCCTAGGGCATTTCCCTGAAGTTTTCAAGGTTACACACCTTCTCCTAATCCAGCAGATCCAGCTGGATGCTGATATTTATGTGCTGTGTGTAGGAGCTTACATGCATTGTCTGCAGGGGAGCATGGAGTGTTGGCCACAGGACAGGAAGAGGTGCAGGGAATGCTGGTGGTAAATTCTGGCTAGTTATAGGATCTGTAGGTAGAGATCCTGTTGGATTTGTGGGAAAGGTTCTTATTAGAGTCCCAGTCCAGTTAGTAGGATCTGCCACTTGCTGAAATCCGTGTATTGGTTGATTTGTGCTCTTGCCTTTTTTTCTCTGCTCTTAGCTATTCCTAGATTATTCAGCTTTCCCAATTCTTTCAATGTTCTGATATGGAAAGATGAATTTGCATCTCTTGGATAGCCTTTTCACAAGTTTGGGGAAGCTGAGGGCTCACTTTTTCCAGTGACAGAAATCGCAGGTGAAGGCAGTCTCTCTTCGCCCTGAGCTGTGCTACCTTGACATGGTTAAAGTGAAAGTGTTGTTTTTTTTCATCCTCTTCAATGCTTGAGTTTTTGCTCCATGGGGGTGCTAGAACCTCTCAGCTGTATGCTGAGGCTTTGATAAATGTATTCTAGTTCATGGGTCATTGTTAAAATCAGTTTCTATGGGGATGTGAGATATAGAATCTATTTCATCATCTTAATGATGTTCAGGAGAGATTTTTTATTTCAGTCGGTCTCAAATATCCATTCTACTTTGTAGAACATTCAAGTTATATTTAAAAAAACTCATCTTTTTATTGATTTGATGACAAGGTTAGTGAAAATTTTTATGGGATGTAAATAGGAGGACAGTAGTTAAGCAGAATCAAGAGGTCTGCATGTGGGTAGTAGATAGCGCAGCAAGCAATGGTTTGAGTTTGGATGAGATCAAAGAATCTGGCTTTAAAGGTCAGGCAGGTAAAAATCCGAAGGTAGGATAGTTTGAGGAATGGTCTTGTAGAGAGGAACTAGAGTGAACTTAATCCTGTAAGAAGGGATGTTTTCCGACGTGAAATCATAGCCATCTAAGTTTGTGTTTCTTCTAGCAATAATTACAGGTAAACACATTTGAAATTTAATCAATTTTACCTATCATTATAAGCTGGAGAGACATGTTTACTGTTTCTAACACATCTTCTAATGGCATTTGATCAAGCAAAGAGCAATTCTGCTGTTCTCAGTGTCTTTTCTTAATGTCAATATCACACTGGAAGTACATTTTCAAGAAGGTTTTAATTGATTTAATAATTGTTATGAAACATTGGAATAGGATGTTTGTATTAAAATAGTGAGCCAGATAGTATCCAAAATCTATAAAGAGCTCACCAAACTCCACACCTGAAAAACAAATAATCCAGTGAAGAAATGGGCAGAAACATGAATAGACACTTCTCTAAAGAAGACATCCAGATGGCCAACAGGCACATGAAAAGATGTTCAGCGTCGCTCCTCATCAGGGAAATACAAATCAAAACCACACTCAGATACCACCTCATGCCAGTCAGAGTGGCTAAAATGAACAAATTTAGAGACTATAGATGCTGGAGAGAATGTGGAGAAACGGGAACCCTGTGGCACTGTTGGTGGGAATGCAAACTGGTGCAGCTGCTCTGGAAAACAGTGTGGAGGTTCCTCAAAAAATTAAAAATAGATCTACCCTATGACCCAGTAATAGCACTGCTAGGAATTTACCCAAGGGGTACAGGAGTGCTGATGCATAGGGGCACTTGTACCCCAATGTTTATAGCAGCACTTTCAACAATAACCAAATTATGGAAAGAGCCTAAATGTCCATCAACTGATGAATGGATAAAGAAATTGTGGTTTATATACACAATGGAATACTACGTGGCAATGAGAAAGAATGAAATATGGCCTTTTGTAGCAACATGGATGGAACTGGAGAGTGTTATGCTAAGTGACATAAGTCACACACAGAAAGATACCGGTTGGGAAGAAGATGGCGGCGTAGGAGGACGCTGGGCTCACCGCGCATCCTGCTGATCATTTAGATTCCACCTACACCTGCCTAAATAACCCAGAAAACTGCCAGAGGATTAGCAGAACGGAGTCTCTGGAGCCAAGAGGAGACGAGAGGCCCACGGAAGAGGGTAGGAAGGGTGGCGAGGGGGTGCGTGCTCCACGGACTGGCGGGAGGGAGCCGGGGAGGAGGGGCGGCTCGCTGGCCAAGCAGAGCCCCTGAGTCTGGCTGGCAAAAGCGGAGGGGCCGGACAGACAGACGGAGTGTGTTCCCACAGCAAGCGCGACTTATGGTCTGGGAGGTCATAAGTTAACAGCTCTGCTCAGAAAGCGGGAAGGCTGGAGGACAAAGGGAGGAAGAGCTGCTGAGCCCCTGACGACAGAGCTCAGTTTGGTGGGGAACAAAGGCGCTCGCCAGCACCATCTCCCCCGCCCATCCCCCAGCCAAAATCCCAAAGGGAACCAGTTCCTGCCAGGGAACTTGCTCCCTCCGCACAAACACCCAACTCTGTGCTTTTGCGGAGCCAAACCTCCGGCAGCGGATCTGACTCCCTCCCGCTGCCACAGGGCCCCTCCTGACTTGGATCACCTAAGGAGAAGCAAGCTAAGCCTGCCCCTCCTGCCCCCATGCACCTTGCCTACCCACCTCAGCTAATACGCCAGATCCCCAGCACCACAAGCCTGGCAGAGTGCAAGTAGCCCAGACGGGCCACGCCACCCCACAGTGAATCCCGCCCCTAGGAGAGGGGAAGAGAAGGCACACACCAGTCTGACTGTGGCCCCAGCGGTGGGCTGGGGGCAGACATCAGGTCGGACTGCGGCCCCGCCCACCAACTCCAGTTATACACCACAGCACAGGGGAAGTGCCCTGCAGGTCCTCACCACTCCAGGGACTATCCAAAATGACCAAACGGAAGAATTCCCCTCAGAAGAATCTCCAGGAAATAACAACAGCTAATGAACTGATCAAAAAGGATTTAAATAATATAACAGAAAGTGAATTTAGAATAATAGTCATAAAATTAATCGCTGGGCTTGAAAACAGTATAGAGGACAGCAGAGAATCTCTTGCTACAGAGATCAAGGGACTAAGGAACAGTCACGAGGAGCTGAAAAGCGCTTTAAATGAAATGCAAAACAAAATGGAAACGACGACAGCTCGGATTGAAGAGGCAGAGGAGAGAATAGGTGAACTAGAAGATAAAGTTATGGAAAAAGAGAAAGCTGAGAGAAAGAGAGATAAAAAATCCAGGAGTATGAGGGGAAAATTAGAGAACTAAGTGATACACTAAAAAGAAATAATATACACATAATTGGTATCCCAGAGGAGGAAGAGAGAGGGAAAGGTGCTGAAGGGGTACTTGAAGAAATTATAGCTGAGAACTTCCCTGAACTGGGGAAGGAAAAAGGCATTGAAATCCAAGAGGCACAGAGAACTCCCTTCAGACGTAACTTGATCTTCTGCACGACATATCATAGTGAAACTGGCAAAATACAAGGATAAAGAGAAAATTCTGAAAGCAGCAAGGGGTAAACGTGCCCTCACATATAAAGGGAGACCTATAAGACTCGTGACTGATCTCTCTTTTGAAACTTGGCAGGCCAGAAAGGATTGGCACGATATTTTCAGTGTGCTAAACAGGAAAAATATGCAGCTGAGAATCCTTTATCCAACAAGTCTGTCATTTAGAATAGAAGGAGAGATAAAGGTCTTCCCAAACAAACAAAAACTGAAGGAATTTGTCACCACTAAACCAGCCCTACAAGAGATCCTAAGGGGGATCATGTGAGACAAAGTACCAGAGACATCACTACAAGCATGAAACATACAACATACAGACATCACAATGACTCTAAACCCGTATCTTTCTATAATAACACTGAATGTAAATGGATTAAATGCGCCAACCAAAAGACATAGGGTATCAGAATGGATAAAAAAACAAGACCCATCTATTTGCTGTCTACAAGAGACTCATTTTAGACCTGAGGACACCTTTAGATTGAGAGTGAGGGGATGGAGAAGTATTTATCATGCTACTGGAAGCCAAAAGAAAGCTGGAGTAGCCATACTTATATCAGACAAACTAGACTTTAAATTAAAGTCTGTAACAAGAGATGAAGAAGGACATTATATAATAGTTACAGGGTCTATTCCATCAGGAAGAGCTAACAATTATAAATGTCTATGCGCCGAATACCGGAGCCCCCAAATATATAAAACAATTACTCATAAACAGAAGCAACCTTATTGATAAGAATGTGGTAATTGCTGGGGACTTTAACACCCCACTTACAGAAATGGATAGATCATCTAGACACACGGTTAATAAAGAAACAAGGGCCCTGAATGAGACATTGGATCAGATGGACTTGACAGATATATTTAGAACTCTGCATCCCAAAGCAACAGAATATACTTTCTTCTCGAGTGCACATGGAACATTCTCCAAGATAGATCATATACGGGGTCACAAAACAGCCCTTCATAAGTTTACAAGAATTGAAATTATACCATGCATACTTTCAGACCACAATGCTATGAAGCGTGAAATCAACCACAGGAAAAAGTCTGGAAAACCTCCAAAAGCATGGAGGTTAAAGAACACCCTACTAACGAATGAGTGGGTCAACCAGGCAATTAGAGAAGAAATTAAAAAATATATGGAAACAAACGAAAATGAAAATACAACAATCCAAACACTTTGGGACGCAGCGAAGGCAGTCCTGAGAGGAAAATACATTGCAATCCAGGCCTATCTCAAGAAACAAGAAAAATCCCAAATACAAAATCTAACAGCACACCTAAAGGAAATAGAAGCAGAACAGCAAAGGCAGCCTAAACCCAGCAGAAGAAGAGAAATAATAAAAATCAGAGCAGATATAAACAATATAGAATCTAAAAAAACTGTAGAGCAGATCAACGAAACCAAGAGTTGGGTTTTTTTTTTTTAATTTTTTTTTCAACGTTTATTTATTTTTGGGACAGAGAGAGACAGAGCATGAACGGGGGAGGGGCAGAGAGAGAGGGAGACACAGAATCGGAAACAGGCTCCAGGCTCTGAGCCATCAGCCCAGAGCCCGACGTGGGGCTCGAACCCACGGACCGCGAGATCGTCTCCTGGCTGAAGCCGGACGTTTAACCGACTGCGCCACCCAGGCTCCCCGCAAGAGTTGGTTTTTTGAAAAAATAAACAAAATTGACAAACCTCTAGCCAGGCTTCTCAAAAAGAAAAGGGAGATACCCAAATAGATAAAATCATGAATGAAAATGGAATTATTACAACCAATCCCTCAGAGATAGAAACAATTATCAGGGAATACTATGAAAAATTATATGCCAACAAATTGGACAACCTGGAAGAAATGGACAAATTCCTAAACACGCACACTCTTCCAAAACTCAATCAGGAGGAAATAGAAAGCTTGAACAGACCCATAACCAGCGAAGAAATTGAATCGGTTATCAAAAATCTCCCAACAAATAAGAGTCCAGGACCAGATGTCTTCCCAGGGGAGTTCTACCAGACGCTTAAAGCAGATTAATACCTATCCTTCTCAAGCTGTTCCAAGAAATAGGAAGGGAAGGAAAACTTCCAGACTCATTCTATGAAGCCAGTAGTACTTTGATTCCTAAGCCAGACAGAGACCCAGTAAAAAAAGAGAACTACAGGCCAATATCCCTGATGAATATGGATGCAAAAATTCTCAATAAGATACTAGCAAATCGAATTCAACGGCATATAAAAAGAATTGTTCACCATGATCAAGTGGGATTCATTCCTGGGATGCAGGGCTGGTTCAACATTCGCAAATCAATCAACGTGATACATCACATTAACAAAAAAAAAGAGAAGAACCATATGATCCTGTCAATCGATGCAGAAAAGGCCTTTGACAAAATCCAGCACCCTTTCTTAATAAAAACCCTTGAGAAAGTCGGGATAGAAGGAACATACTTAAAGATCATAAAAGCCATTTATGAAAAGCCCACAGCTAACATCATCCTCAACGGGGAAAAACTGAGAGCTTTTTCCCTGAGATCAGGAACACGACAGGGATGCCCACTCTCACCGCTGTTGTTTAACATAGTGTTGGAAGTTCTAGCATCAGCAATCAGACAACAAAAGGAAATCAAAGGCATCAAAATTGGCAAAGATGAAGTCAAGCTTTTGCTTTTTGCAGATGACATGATATTATACATGGAAAATCCGATAGACTCCACCAAAAGTCTGCTAGAACTGATACATGAATTCAGCAAAGTTGCAGGATACAAAATCAATGTACAGAAATCAGTTGCATTCTTATACACTAACAATGAAGCAACAGAAAGACAAATAAAGAAACTGATCCCATTCACAGTTGCACCAAGAAGCATAAAATACCTAGGAATAAATCTAACCAAAGATGTAAAAGATCTGTATGCTGAAAACTATAGAAAGCTTATGAAGGTAATTGAAGAAGATTTAAAGAAATGGAAAGACATTCCCTGCTCATGGATTGGAAGAATAAATATCGTCAAAATGTCAATACTACCCAAAGCTATCTACACATTCAATGCAATCCCAACCAAAATTGCACCAGCATTCTTCTCGAAACTAGAACAAGCAATCCTAAAATTCATACAGAACCACAAAAGGCCCCGAATAGCCAAAGGAATTTTGAAGAAGAAGACCAAAGCAGGAGGCATCACAATCCCAGACTTTAGCCTCTACTACAAAGCTGTAATCATCAAGACAGCATGGTATTGGCACAAAAACAGACACATAGACCAATGGAATAGAATAGAAACCCCAGAACTAGACCCACAAACGTATGGCCAACTCATCTTTGACAAAGCAGGAAAGAACATCCAATGGAAAAAAGACAGTCTCTTTAACAAATGGTGCTGGGAGAACTGGACAGCAACATGCAGAAGGTTGAAACTAGACCACTTTCTCACACCATTCACAAAAATAAACTCAAAATGGATAAAGGACCTGAATGTGAGACAGGAAACCATCAAAACCTTAGAGGAGAAAGCAGGAAAAGACCTCTCTGACCTCAGCTGTAGCAATCTCTTACTCGACACATCCCCAAAGGCAAGGGAATTAAAAGCAAAAGTGAATTACTGGGACCTTATGAAGATAAAAAGCTTCTGCACAGCAAAGGAAACAACCAACAAAACTAAAAGGCAACCAACGGAATGGGAAAAGATATTTGCAAATGACATATCGGACAAAGGGCTAGTATCCAAAATCTATAAAGAGCTCACCAAACTCCACACCGAAAAACAAATAACCCAGTGAAGAAATGGGCAGAAAACATGAAGAGACACTTCTCTAAAGAAGACATATGGATGGCCAACAGGCACATGAAAAGATGTTCAGCGTCGCTCCTTATCAGGGAAATACAAATCAAAACCACACTCAGATATCACCTCATGCCAGTCAGAGTGGCCAAAATGAACAAATCAGGAGACTATAGATGCTGGAGAGGATGTGGAGAAACGGGAACCCTGTGGCACTGTTGGTGGGAATGCAAATTGGTGCAGCCGCTCTGGAAAGCAGTGTGGAGGTTCCTCAGAAAATTAAAAATAGACCTACCCTATGACCCAGCAATAGCACTGCTAGGAATTTACCCAAGGGATACAGGAGTACTGATGCATAGGGGCACTTGTACCCCAATGTTTATAGCAGCACTCTCAACAATAGCCAAATTATGGAAAGAGCCTAAATGTCCATCAACTGATGAATGGATAAAGAAATTGTGGTTTATATACACAATGGAATACTACGTGGCAATGAGAAAGAATGAAATATGGCCTTTTGTAGCAACGTGGATGGAACTGGAGAGTGTGATGCTAAGTGAAATAAGCCATACAGAGAAAGACAGATACCATATGGTTTCACTCTTATGTGGACCCTGAGAAACTTAACAGAAACCAATGGGGGAAGGGAAGGAAAAAAAAAAAAGAGGTTAGAGTGGGAGAGAGCCAAAACATAAGAGACTGTTAATAACTGAGAACAAACTGAGGGTTGATGGGGGGTGGGAGGAGGGGAGGGTGGGTGATGGGTATTGAGGAGGGCACCTTTTGGGATGAGCACTGGGTGTTGTATGGAAACCAATTTGACAATAAATTTCATGTATTAAAAAAAAGAAAGAAAGACAGATACCATATGTTTTCACTCTTATGTGGATCCTGAGAAACTTAACAGAAGCCCATGGGGGAGGGAAAGGAAAAAAAATTTAGAGAGGGAGGGAGCCAAAACATGAGAGACTCTTAATAACTGAGAACAAACTGAGGGTTGATGGGGGGTGGGAGGGAGGGAAGGGTGGGTGATGGGTACTGTGGAGGGCAACTGTTGGGATGAGCACTGGGTGTTGTACAGAAACCAATTTGACAATAAATTTCATATTAAAAAAAATAAAATAGTGAGCCAAAGAAAGACATGGCAAAATTTGCAAATGAAATGAGGAGGTAGATTTAGATGTAAATGAATCCTTGACATATGGCCAAGCCTATGGTGAGGTTATTTCAATTATATGCATGGATAAAGAAAATGTTAAATTTGGTATTTGTAAAATTAATTTCCTTTCAATTTTTTTTTCATTTTTTGTCCATCTGAAAGAGAAAAATGGAAAGACTCAGTAACACAATAGAAAAATAGGAATGGAATAGAATCATGAAAGGAAGAATTCTTCTGAATAATTTTAAGACATTTAACCAGTTTTATAAAAGATATGTTGTAGTTGTATTTTATATTATATAATATGTGAACATTATAGAGTGAATTATATACAACAAGTCTACAAGACAGACACAATCTCCAGTTACAAATGAAGAGCATACATGGGGTATCCAAAATGTGAATCATCAAGAAAAGCAATACTGTGCAAACACTGGTGACTACTAATTTTTCTTTCTTTCTAATTGTTTTGAAATGTTTACTTTTCTGTTATAATTTTTTCTTCCTAGCTTGGCCCTAGCTTTGTAGTTTTAAAAATTTTATCCGACATTATATCCCAATGATTCATCATAACATAATATAGGACAAGGATCAATGTAAGATTACATACACATAATATGCATACAACTGTGTGTGTGTGTGTGTGTGTGTGTGTGTGTGTGTGTTTACATAATGTAAGATTAGACCCTCTGACCATTAGGTGTGTTTGTGTATGTGTGTATGTATACTCACATGTGCATGCACATCTTGAAGATCATTGTATGATTTCATTTTATGTTAGGGGTTCTTCAGAGAGCTTTTATTTGATATTCTTTCTCCAATTATCACGTTATGCTTAAACCTTGGAAAGGATTCCCCTCTTGATATATTTTAATAAAAGAACCTTTAGAGCCACATACCCTCCATCATTTCTTCATAGGCTGTGGATTATCTTGGCTTCTATTGCCTGAAGACTTATATCTAATGGAAACATTAAAAATACCATGTCAGGTTCCAGTAGTGGGAAATAGCTGGAAGTTATAATAGATCAAATGGAAGACAGAGTTTTACTTTTAAATTAATAATTAAATTCAGAATTCTCTTTGATATGTTAGTGTTGAGGCTAATTAGAGTATATGATTTACAGTGAGGCATGATGAAAATAATATTGAATATTGAATATTATACAACTTGGATATTAATCTGAACTTCACTGTTTATTTGCCTAATGACCTTGAGTAAGATAACTTCAGCCTGACTTCTCACAAGTTTAAGTGTGTGGTTACCAGTATCTTTACTGCCCAACTCTTTATAGTGTTGTCAGGATGAGATGATATATGTTAAAATATTATGTAAACAATGAAGTTCAATATTAAGGTGACTACTGTAAATAATAGTTAATATGTGGCATGCACTATATTGTCTTGTCATAATTTTTACAACAGTTTTATGAGACAAGCAACATTCATAGTCTAGTTTTACAGATCAGAAAGGTGAGGTTTGGAGTGTGAAGGACACATGATTGGGTTCACACTATAGGTCAGTGGGAAAGGCAAGATTTGGATACTGGTCTGTCTGACACTAGACTTGATGTTAATTGCACAATTTTTGTCACTCACTTGAATAATAATTGCTACATAGAGTTATGCATGGAAGTAAAGTCTCTTTATTATCACATCTGAATTCTAAATGAGAAAATGAAATAATATTTATTTTTCTTAAAAACAGAATGCCATAGAGTTCTAATCATCCAAATGTGTTCTTCCTTTAGAATTTAATTATCTTGGATCCACTCACAGTGACTGAGGAAGAAATAAGACCATCACTAGAAAAACGTCTTGAAGCCATTATCAGTGGGGCTGCACTGTTGGCTGACTCTTCCTGCACAAGAGATTTCCATCGGGAACGGATTATCGCAGAATGCAATGCCATTCGTCAGGCTCTCCAGGACCTGCTTTCAGAGTACATGAACAATGTAAGTAACTGGTTTTCCACCAACCCCTTACAATGGGTATGTACTGAGGTTCTTTCTGTGTACAAATGTAATAATTTACAAATGAGTACATGATTTTACATGGTTTGGCTTTCTGAATGGGTTCTACTCACAGAGTACAGCTTTGAAACAGGAATTTCTAGGGATGAGATCCAAAAATATATAATTGTTTTATTTGAGGAAGTATTTAAATATTAGTTGAAGAAGAGAGTCAGGATTAGAGAAAAGAAACTGGAGTTGCACATCAATAAAAGGAAGATGAAAAAATGGGAAAGTTGTTCAGGATTACATTGGTGAATAACAAAATTGGAATTTAGATAGTATTACATAAAGTGAATGCTGCAGGAATCAGGGTTCAGTTTTGAAGGTGTAGAGTGCCTGTAGTTTGTCACTTTGGCTCCTAACCTTTTTCACAAATGATATACTTGTATAATTTTTTGCAGTTTGACCTACCTCTTAGGAATATTATAAATGTTGTCTAAATTTAGACAAATGCAAAAGTATTTGTTTCAAGATCCTTTTGGTTTCATTTCATATATATTCATATGTGATATATTCAGTTCATATGTATTTTTCTACATCCATCTATGGAGTACATATGCCAGTTTTTACACTCAAATTATTGCTGTTTTTAAAATGAACAAGAAAACATTGAAGACATTGTCAACCATATATTGATCATGAAGCCCCCTTAAGTAATAGAGCTAAATAAAATGAAGGATTTATAATATATATATATATAATATATATAATATTTTGTTCATCTTCTTTATAAATGGAATAGTTCAAGAATTATGAGAGTACATTTTGAAAATTATTAGTTACAGATCATATGACTTTGGGGTATGAAGTTGAAGATTTAGGATTGTTCAGTATAAGTAATTTATGTGAATAATTGAAATGTGCTAAAATTAGTTAATGAGTTTTAAGGCTCCTTCTGCACATTTGATGTATCTTCATATCTTAATATTTGATAACTTTGGCTCCTGACCAAAAGTCTCTTGCCTGTCAAGAGATCAAAGTTGTAAAGCAGACTTTGTTTAATAAGAGCATGTTAGTAATGTCATGTCCTGCTTCTGAAGCTAGAATGTCTTCAATTTTGGCATATAATATCTCTTTTTTAAATTTCTAGTATTTAAAAAAAAATTTTATGGAAAATTACGACAAAGTGTAAGAAATAGAAAATTATATAAGGAAAGCATGAACCCAGAAAGCATATAATACATTTTTAATTAAAGATTTTTTTCTAATGTTTGTTTACTTTTTAGAGAGAGAGAGAGAGAGACAGAGTGTGAGCAGGGGAAGAACAGAAAGAGGGAGACATAGAATCTGAAGCCGGCTCCAGGCTCTGAGCTGTCAGTACAGAGCCCGATGCAGGGCTCAAACTCATGGACAGCGAGATCATGACCTGAGCTGAAGTCAGATGGTTAATTGAATGAGCCACTCAGGCATCCCTAGTTAAAGAGTTTTTAAGGGAATTTAGCAATTATAAGAAACTCAAAAGATAGTATTGTATCGGATTTCCTTCTCCCATGATCTATAAACCATTAAAATTATTCTCATATTTATACATACAAATAAAATTGCATATAAGTTTATTTTAATCTATAAAGTATAAAATTATAGATAAATTAACTTTTCAGATATAAAGTTGTTTTATTCTTTTAGATGCAAAAGCAAACAGATACACATGCACAGTCACCCACATACATAGTTGGGGATGGCAACATAATTGTAGAGCTTGATGCAAAATGAAAATGCAAGTACTCTTGTTTAAAATCAGGGAAAAAGCTTTTTTTCCCCTCATAGTCTTGATTGACCTGAGAAGGTGATTTTTTAATGTTAGGTTGTCTGTTACATAGTACTTGTGAGACCCTCACAGGTGTCTCTAGCCCTGCCCCATGACCATGACCCACTTTGCCTTGTGCTAAGGCCCCCACTGGGAGTGGAGGGTGGCAGTAATTGTTGGGTGGGAGAGCAGGTGGCTAAGGACTTGTGCCCGAAAGGCAGAACTGCTTGTGAGTCTAGGGCATATGCTCCATCACTAATATACACAAATCCCAAGGTAAAATTATTAAACATTTCAAGACTGTGGTAGCAAAGCATTAAAGGCCAAGCATGGGGTTCCTTTCTGAGTATGGGGCCCTGAGTACAGTCACAGGCCCCTGAAACTGGTCCTGTACATCATAAATACATACCACATAAGTGATTTTATGGCTCTCTTCAACTTTGCGTTAAAAACTATTTGAGTTAAAAACTATTTATACCAAAGGTGAAGTGATGAGAGCATTTTGCCCTGGGTAAAATCATTAAGAAAGTGCATTGTCTCTAGATATTTGTAAACAATAATAAAACGAACTGAAAATTCGTCGGTTTTTGCTATCACCAAACTCTAGCAATCCTAAATTTTAAGTGATAAAGTGTTTTTCTCAAAATTCTTTTGTTTTTTTAAGTTCTAAACAATACTGTGGTTATAATTGACTTTTAATGATATGTATGAATGATTCAAATTGCACATCTTATGATTATCCTTTAATAACCATGACATTCCTTAGGCATTTAAACAGCAGATTCAAAAGAAACAATGATGACACAATGATTATAAAGAAAAAGAACTAGAAATAGAATCACTTCAATTCTGATATTTATGTTATCACTCAGAATTTTTATTTAAATTTAAAATTATAACAATAAAACAGAATTGCTAGGGGTAATATTTGTATTAGGTAAATGCAAATTTCATGCATGTGAAGTTCATACGTGAAATCCTTTATTGAATTTTAGCACTAACTGAAATTTGTTCTTCTTTTAAAATTTGTCAATTACTTTAAAGTTAAAGAACAAATCAGAAAAATAATGATTATTGCTGAAAAGTAATTTTGTCATGTAGAGGAGACAGGTGTTTAAATATTTACTTCAGGTATAAAATATGTTAAGTGAGTCACTGAAAAAAATATATGTGTGTATATATATATATATTTTTTTTTTTCTTACTGCTTTTTTTTTTTTTTTTTTTTTTTTTTTTTTAAACTTGTTTTTTTTTTTTTTTTAATTTTTTTTTCAACGTTTATTTATTTTTGGGACAGAGAGAGACAGAGCATGAACGGGGGAGGGGCAGAGAGAGAGGGAGACACAGAATCGGAAACAGGCTCCAGGCTCTGAGCCATCAGCCCAGAGCCCGACGCGGGGCTCGAACTCACAGACCGCGAGATCGTGACCTGGCTGAAGTCGGACGCTTAACCGACTGCGCCACCCAGGCGCCCCTTACTGCTCTTTTTCTTAACAAGGGTTTACTCTGATAGTTAGTTTCAAGGACCATTTCTCAAGAACACATAACCTATTTATTTATGTTACTAATATCCTTCTCTTCGGTATGTTGGTTTTAAGACAAGGTAAGTTCTATGTTAGAAGAATGAAGTGGAAAGGAACTTTTTCATTTATAATATGCAAATAATTAAGATCAGAGGTAAGTACCTTTTAAAAAATCATGTCCATAAAATTATCTTAATTTTATTTTTTTAAAGTAGACTTAGAAAAATTTTATTTAATTGATTAGATCATACTACTCTTTCTGCTTGATGGAGGCTGTTTTTTTCTTCCTTCCTCCTTCCTCCATGTTTCCTCTTCTCCTCTTCTGGCAAAGGAGAGTAAACACCCCCTGAAATTCATTTCCCTCTTGGCACTTCCCATTTTTAGCTCTCATCTCTGTTGGCATTCCTCTGTTTATTTGTGTGCCTTTCCTGGACAGGAGCTCCAAAAGAGTGAGGACTCTCTCCCTGGCCCTTAGCACAGAGACTTTCAGGTAGCAGGCGCTCAGTGATTATCATTTGGTTACAGGTATATTGAATTTAGTACTTGCTTCTTCTCAGTTTTTAAAATTAAAATGGACAATGTGCCTAAAGCAGTTAATTTATATTTATTTAATGTATTAAATAATAACCGTGGAGAAAATATGGGGAGGATTAATGGTAAGAATAGAAACCTGGGAAAGGAAGAAGGGCACAGAGGTGAGAAATCTGTTCTTTGGGTGATCTTAGTATATTTGTATATTCCTTTCTCTTAGGATATAATGTTAAATACTTGTTGAGGAGGTAATTTTTTTTTTCAGGGAATGAAAGACTTATTATGTGTGGGTAATATCTGGCGATCTGCCCTAATGTTGGTGTAGAAGTCAGAGCAGGAGGAGCTAAATTTATGAAGTGGTGGTCTACATGATCAGAAACCCATTTATATGCACAGTATATTAACTTTCTATTGCAGGTAAAACCCACTAATAATAAAAAAAATATGAATTTGTAGTGTTATGAAAAAGTACTGCACAAGCAGTGTAATAGTTCCTTTTCACATGAAAGTACAGAATTTTAGGCCTAATGCTAGTATCTGACCTAGCCAATTAATATTTGAATTAAACAGTACGAACCAATCTGGAAAAACTGTGGGGTATATTATCAGAACACGTTTCTAGGTTTATTTTTATTCCAAGTTTATATCAGAAATGATGCTTCTTTATAACTGTTTCATCTGCTTTAATGAAAGGGAATGCACTTTCCTGGTATTAGCTGAACTCAAACCTTTCTCAGAATTTGCTTAAAAGATTTTAGATGGCTCTTATACTTAAGTCCTCAACTTTCCAGTTTAAGGAATGTTGTGTCTCATTTGGTGGGCCTGGTTTGCTTTTCAGCTTAGTTAGCTTTTCTATTGGGCTGTTGATAAAAAAAAAATGCTTGGTAATTATTGAGACACAATAAAGATAACCGTAAAAATTTAAAGCAAGATGAACACTCATAATCTGTGCATCTTTTATATGAATGTAACTTCAAGGTTTCAAATTTTGTTAGTCTGTTGGGTACAGAGAAGTTCAGCAGTGGGAAATGAATGTAGCTTGTTTTCTCAGGCGCAATCCGCATAATCAGTATGAATCTAGGTGACTTTACTTTCTTAAACAGATCAGTAAGTCTTGATCATTTGTTTTTTTGACTGAAGCTCTATGTTTAGTAAGTTCAATGTCTTGTCACATTAATAAGAAATTAGTAGGTAATCAAACTCCACACCCGAAAAACAAATAACCCAGTGAAGAAATGGGCAGAAAACATGAAGAGACACTTCTCTAAAGAAGACATCCAGATGGCCAACAGGCACATGAAAAGATGTTCAGCGTCGCTCCTTATCAGGGAAATACAAATCAAAACCACACTCAGGTATCACCTCACGCCAGTCAGAGTGGCCAAAATGAACAAATCAGGAGACTATAGATGCTGGAGAGGATGTGGAGAAACGGGAACCCTCTTGCACTGTTGGTGGGAATGCAAATTGGTGCAGCCGCTCTGGAAAGCAGTGTGGAGGTTCCTCAGAAAATTAAAAATAGACCTACCCTATGACCCAGCAATAGCACTGCTAGGAATTTATCCAAGGGATACAGGAGTACTGATGCATAGGAGCACTTGTACCCCAATGTTCATAGCAGCACTCTCAACAATAGCCAAATTATGGAAAGAGCCTAAATGTCCATCAACTGATGAATGGATAAAGAAATTGTGGTTTATATACACAATGGAATACTACGTGGCAATGAGAAAGAATGAAATATGGCCTTTTGTAGCAACGTGGATGGAACTGGAGAGTGTGATGCTAAGTGAAATAAGCCATACAGAGAAAGACAGATACCATATGGTTTCACTCTTATGTGGATCCTGAGAAACTTAACAGGAACCCATGGGGGAAGGGAAGGAAAAAAAAAAAAAAGAGGTTAGAGTGGGAGAGAGCCAAAGCATAAGAGACTGTTAAAAACTGAGAACAAACTGAGGGTTGATGGGGGGTGGGAGGGAGGGGAGGGTGGGTGATGGGTATTGAGGAGGGCACCTTTTGGGATGAGCACTGGGTGTTGTATGGAAACCAATTTGTCAATAAATTTCGTATAAAAAAAAATAGACCTCTGATAAAGATGAAAAAAAAAAAAGAAATTAGTAGGTAATGAAACCACATGGATCTATAACAGGTAAAACAGTTGACCACTTAACACTTTAGTGATTATATATGATTGTTCTAATGTTTTCCATAATATATGGAAATAATTATTTTACATCCATAGGTCAAAAGTCGGACATAAGTTTCACTGGGCCAAAAAAGGAAGTGTTAGAGTGCTCTAATCTTTTCTGGAGAATCCATTTCTTTGCCTTTTCCAGCTTCTAGAGGCCATCCATAGTCCTTGGTTCACAGCCTCTTTGTCTATCTTCACAGCCAGCAATGTCACATTTCCCTGACCCTGTTTCTGTCCTCACATCTACTTCTCTGACCACATCCAGGATATGTTCTCCACTTTTTAGGATTCATGTGATTAGATAGGGCCCACTCAGATTATCCAGGAGAGTCATCCCATCTCATGGCTCTTAACCTTAATTACAGTTACCAGGTTCCTTTTGCCATGTAAGATACCATGCTCACAGGTTCTGGAAGTTAGGGTGTGAGCATCTTTGGGAAGCCCATGATATACACTAATACCAGTCTTCCTTAGTCTCTTTTGTGGAATCATCATCACTCCTTACATTTTAAATCTGTTGTGGTTAGTATCTCTTACTTTAAGCTTTATGCAGGTAGATCACATATCTATTTTATTTACTATTTTATCTCTAGCCCAAGATATAACACTTGGCATTTAGAAAAAGCTAAATTGTAGTTTTTAATGAAAGAATGAATGAAATTATTGCATATTGTATATTCCCTATAATGGAGAAACTCCTTCTCTGGCATTCAATGAAATGAGTTTTGAGCATCTACTAGATTTATATGATGAACTGCCTGTTATAAAAGACCTTATTTTGCAAAGTATAGGTCTCTTCTAAAAATCAGTGTGAATATTCAGAAACAAAATTTTCTCATCACAGTCTCTTCATTTGTATGCACATCTAGATATATTCCACAAGAATTTTACTAATTAAAATATATACTCCAGAGAACATTTAGAATTAGATAAAGTTTAACTTCTGTTTTTTTTAAAACTTAGAAGTAAAAAAAAATGTCTATTTTTCTAAGACATTTCTGCTGTTTTTGTTATACTTGCAGGATTGGTTAGGTCTAGTCTGTCTTCTCTGATGTACAGCATAATTAAGGAATTCTTCATGTGGATGGGGCAGAGTGAGGAGGCTGTAAAGAAGGGAGGGTCTTAGAGAGAAGTTTTTTTTTTTAATGGTGGTCTTTCTATAGTTGGTGAAAACAAAGTTGGAGGTGAGTTGTCATCATGATTTAGTTCTAAGAATCATCAGACATGGATATTTCCCCCGGGGTGGATTGAAATCATGTTGATATTGTTAAGTTTGGACATATTACTGGACAGAATCTTCAAGTGATGTAAGGTTGTTGGTGAAGTTAGTACTCAGATTGGTACTTTATTAGAGAGGGTATTAGAGAGGTATTAGGGTATCAGAGAGTTTAGTGAGTGATGGCTAAAGTAAGTCAGGCCTGGCTGTATGCAGGGACTAATTTGCATTTCCAGACCTCTTACTTGCTCAATATTTTCTTCTTTTGGTGTCTTATGTGAAAGTACATTGTTGGTTCTCATTATGTATTTGTTTAGTGACTAAATAATCAAATGGACTGGCTTTTGTTATTCAGAGACCTATCTCATTTGTAAGTCTTGTGTTTAATTTCCCTGTCCTGGGGAATTATAAAGATTTGCTAAGCCAACAAAGAGATGTTAAAGGGTTTTTCTTCCATATTAGTCCTCTACCTCTTCCTTGAAAATCCATTTTAGAAATAATTTCAGCCTTATTTGTCATGATGATAAGGTAAAGCAGTTAGGATGATCTTTATGCAATGATTTTTTGAATACTAGAGACAGGTTAGAATTAAAATTCCAAAGAGGTAAAGGCAACCCCAAATCTCTTCTCTTTTCTTTTTTCTTTTCTTTTCTTTTCTTTTCTTTTCTTTTCTTTTCTTTTCTTTTCTTTTCTTTTCTTTGACATAACTGGCTTTTCTAACACAGAGAAGAAGGCAGAGATGTAGACAAAATGCAAAGATGGAGGAATTTATCCTAAATTAAAGAATAAGGTAAGGCCATGGCCAGAGAACTAAGTGAAGCAGATATAAATAACATGTCTGATGAAGAATTTAAAGCAATAATGATAAGGATACTCACTGTGCTTGGGAAAAGAATAGAAGACATCAGCAGTACCCTTAACCTAGATTTAAAGAGTTAATGAAGAATGAATCAGAGATGAAGAGTACAATAAGCAAGATTATAACACACTTGATGCAATTCAGGCTAGAAAAAGAAGAATGAAAAAAAAAAGAATGAATTAATGACCTAGAAGACAAAATAATGGAAAGCAATGAACTTGAACAAAAGGGACAAAGAAAAATTATGCAACACAAGAAAAGACTTAGGAAACTCAGTGACTTCATCAAATGGAATAACATTTGTATTATAGGAGTCTCAAAATAGACAAAGGGGAATGAAAATGTATTTGATGAAATAATAGCTGAAAACTTACTTAATTTGGATAAGGAAACAGACATCCAGATCTAGGAGGCACAGAGAACTCCCATCAAAATAGAAAAAGCAGATGAACATTAAGACATATTGTAATTAAATTTGTAAATATACTGATAAAAAATCTTGAAAGCAGCAAGACAAAAGAAGTCATTAACTTACAAGGGAAAAACCATTAGAGTAGCTGGAGATTTTTCAACAAAACTTGGCAAGCCAGAAGGGAGTAGCATAATATATTCAAAGTGCTGAATGGGAAAAATCTACAGCCAAGAATACTCTATCCAGCAAGGCTGTACTTCAGAATAGAAGGAGAGATAAAGAGTTTCCCAAACAAAAACTAACGGAGTTCATGACCACTAAATTAGCCCTGCAAGAAATATGAAAAGGACCCTCCAAGTGGAAAGGAGAGACCAAAAATTACAGCATAGAGGCAGGAAATACAAAAGCAGTAAAAATGAATGTTTCTGTAAAAATCAGTCAGGAAATTCACACAAAAAAAGAATATAAAGACTATAAGAACATACACCTAAAACATGGGGAGGAATGTAGAAAAGAATTTGTTCAAACTTGAATGACCATCAACTTCATATAGACTGCTATTTACAGAAAAAGTTGTATATATAATCCTTATGGTAATGATATATCAAAAACCACTAAAACTTGAAAAGAATAAAGAGAAAATAATCCAAATATATACTAAGGAAAATCAGCAAAACATGAAAGAGAAGAGACAGAGAAGAGAAGAGAAAGAAAGACAAGGAAGGATCAGAGAAAATTTCTAAACAACAGCAAAACAATAAAATGGCAATAAGTACATATCTGTCAGTACTTACTTTGTGTTTTTTTAATTTAAATTATGTTAATTTTTTTAAAAGAGAAAGAGGGAATGAATGGGGGAGGTGCAAAGGGAGAAGGGTGAGAGAGAATCTTAAGCAGGCCCCACGTGCAACACAGAACATTACAGGGGACTTGATGTTACAACCATGAGATCATGACCTGAGCTGAAATCAAGAGTCAGACACTTAACTGACTGAGCCACCCAGGTGCTTTGAATAATTACTTTGAATATAAATGGGTTAAATGCTCCAATCAAAAGACATAGACTGTAAGAATGGATAAAAACAAGATGCAGCTATATGCTGCATACAAAAGACTCATTTTAGACCTAAAGACTTCTATAGATTGAAAGTGAGATGTAGAAACTTTTATCATGCACACGGATATCAAAAGAAAGCCAGGGCAGCAATAATTGTATTGAACAAAATAGACTTTAAAACATAGATTGTAACTAAGAATGGCACTATATAATAATAAAGGGGACAATCCAGCAAGAAGCTATAACAGTTGTAAATGTTTATGCACCCAACATGAGAGCACCCAAATGCACAAAGCAGTTAATAACAAAAATAAAGGAACTAATTTATAATAACACAATAATAGTATGGGACTTTAATACTCCACCTACATCAATGGACAGATCATCTAAACAGAAAACCAACATGGAAATGGTGACTTTGAATAACACACTGGATTGGATGGACTTAACAGATATATTCAGAATATTCCATACTAAAACACCAGAATACACATTCTTTTCAAGTACTCATGGAACATTCTCCAAAATAGATCACATATTATGTCACAAAACAGGCCTCAACAAAACGTTGAAGTCATACCATGAACCTTTTCTAATAATATACTATGATGTTAGATGTCAACCAGAAGAAAAAATCTGGAAAGACCACAAATACATGGGGGTTAAACAACATGTCACTAAATAATGAATGGGTCAACCAGGAAATCAAAGAGGAAATAAAAAAATACATGGAAACAAGTGAAAATGAAAACACAATGGTCTAAAACCTTTGGGATGCAGCAAAAGCAGTCCTAGGAGGGGAGTGTGTAGAAATACAGAGCTACCTCAAGAAGCAAGAAATGTCTCAAATAAATAACCTAACCTTACACCCTAAAGAGTCTAGAAAAAGAAAAACAAATGAAACCTAAAACCAGCAGAGGGAAGGAAATAATACAAATTACAGCATATATCTATAAATGATATAGAAACTAAAAAACAAAACAAAACAATAGAACATATAATGAAACCAGGAACAGGTTCTTTGAAAAAATCAATAAATTTATAAACCTCTAGCTAGTCTTATCAAAAATATGAAGAACCTAAATAAATAGAATCACAAATGAGAGGGGAAAATAACTAATACTCAGAAACACAAACAGATTATAAAAAACTATATGCCAACAAATTGGACAACCTGGAAGCAATGGATAAATGCTTAGAAACATATAAATTACCAGAACTGAAACAGGAAGAAATAGAAAACTTGAACAAACCAATAACCAGCAAAGAAATTGAATCAATATTAAAAAAAAACTTCCAACAAACAAAATTTCTATTGTAGAAAAGAACACAGGCAGTAACTTCTTTCACATTGGCTATACCAACTTTTTTCTAGATATGACTCCTGAGGAAAGGGAAACAAAAGAAAAATCATCATGACTACATCAAAGTAAAAAGCCCCTGTACAGTGAAGGAAACAATCAAAAAAATTAAAAGGCACGATAGAAGATATTTGTGAATGAAATATCCAAAGTGTTAGTATCCAAAATAAATAGAACTTATAAAACTCAACACCTAAACAATGGCAGAAGACATGAATAGACATTTCTCCAAATAAAATATACAGATAGCCAATGGACACATGAAAAGATGCTCAGCATTAGTGATCGTCAGAGAAATACAAATCAAAACTACAATGAGATATTACCTCACAGTGTCAGAGTGGCTAAAATCAACAACAGAAGAAACAATAGGTGTTGACAAGGATGCGGAGAAAGGGGAACCCTCTTGTACCATTGGAGGGAATGCAAACTGGTGCAGCCACTCTGCAAAACAGTAGGGTGTTTCCTCAAAAAGTTAAAACTAGAGCTGCCTTACAATTTAGCAATCGCATTACTAGGCATTACCTAAAGAATACAAAAAATACTAATTCAGAGGGACACATGCACACCTATGTTTATAGCAGCATTATGTAGAATAGCCAAGATTTGGAAGCAGCCCAAATGTCCATTGACTGACAAATGGATAAAGAAGATACGTGTATCAGTCAGCCATAAAAAGGAATGAAATTTTGCCATTTGCAACAACATGGATGGGCCTAGGGAGTAATATGCTAAACAAATTAAGTCAGTCAGAGAAAGACAAGTACCATATGATTTCACTCATCTGTGGAATTTAAGAAACAAATGAGCAAAGGGTAAAAAAAGAGAGAGGGAGGCAAACTAAGAAAAAGACTCTTAAATATACAGAATAAACTGATGGTTACCTGAAGGGGGAAGGTGGTAGAGGGGCACCTGGGTGCCCTCCTTTATCACTTTCATCTTAAGCGTTAGTTAAGCGTCTGACTGGTTCAGGTTATGAACTCATGCTCTCACGGTGTCTGACTCATGATCTCATGCTCCTGAGTTTGAGCCCTGTGTTGGGCTCAGTGCTGACAGCTCAGAGCCTGGAGCCTGCTTCAGATTCTGTCTCTGTCTCTCTCTGCCCCTCCCTGGCTTGTTCTCTCTCTCTCTCTCTCTCTCTCTCTCTCTCTCAAATATAAATAAACATTAAAACAAAAATTAAAGAAAAAAAGAGGTGATGGAGATTATGGAGTGCACTTGTGATGAGCACCAGGTATCGTATTGAAGTGTTGAATCATTACATTTTACACCTGAAACTAACATTACACTGTATGTTAACTAACTGGAATTTAAATTAAAAAAAAAAAAAGAAAAATTAGGGGCAACTGGGTGGCTCAGTCGGTTAAACTTCCGACTTTGGCTCAGGTCATGATCTCACAGTTCATGGGTTCGAGCCCTGCTTTGGGCTCTGTGCTAACAGCTCAGAGTCTGGAGCTTGCTTCAGATTCTGTGTCTCCCTCTCTCTCTGTCTTTCCATGCTGACTCTCTGTCTCTCTCTCAAAATAACAAATAAACATTAAAAATTTTAAAAAAACATTAGAAAATAAAATAAAAAAATAGAAAAGCTAAAATAAGAAAAGTACAGGTATTCACTGATCTACAAAAGGCTTAAGTCAGAACTATTCCAAGCTGACCTAGATGTTTCGTCACCTAGAAATTATGTGACCGTATTTGTATTGTAGATAGGATAATATGTATGAAGGATTATAAGAAGAATTTAACATATTTTATTGACAGATTCTGTATTGGCCATAAATAATTGCTAACACATAAAATTTGAGTTAAAATTCTATTACTGTTGTTGCAGTTTCTAATTGCATAATTCTTCTATATATATTGTGCCAAGAACTGGTGATTTCTGAGTATTAACAATCACAATCCTAGTTGTCAAGGGGAATCAAAAAAATAAGTAAGCAAAATAGAGCACAATAAAATTGTATAGTAGTCAGTAGTAAATACAATAATAGCACCAAGTAGGGAGTAGTAAACTCCTCTGTGAAAATTTCACAGAGAAGAAAGCTCTCACACTGGCCTTTGAAGCACAGACAGGTTGGAATTCCAGAAAGGGGCAACAGCCTGTGCAAAGGCATAAAAGCAGGAATCAACATTATGCGTTTGGTGTCGGAAACTATATAAGCAGTTTGGTTTGGGTGAAATGTATGGGAAAGAAGGAAAGATGACATATGAGGTTAAGTATTTACAAATTTAGGAATAGGTTTCTTTCAAATATTTGATAAACTTAAAATCTGTTTGCTTTCAAAACAAGTCAGATTTCAATTTAAGCCTTTCTTTAATGCTAACCAATTATGAGTCACTCATAATATTACCTTAGCAATTTCACTTTATAAATTTGTTTCTATTTGTGATTCATAATATGAAATATATGTTTGGTATTTGTCCCGTTTTCTGGCATAGAACTCCTAGAACCCTTGGACTTTTATAAGTGATGAGAGCGCTAAAAGTATCTTTTGTTATATTAATGAGGGGGCTTTGGACCTAAGGATGAGGGCTGGTTATCAGGAAAACCAACCATGTGATTAGAGGATTACAGCTCTCAGTATTACCTCCTGACCTCCTGGGGTGAAGAGAGGGGCTGGAGGTTGAATTCAATCACTAATGGCCAGTGATTTAATCAATCATGCCTATTTAATGAAGCCTCCATAAAAACTCAAAGGATGGTGTTCAGAGAGCTTTCAGATTGGTGAACACATGGAGATTCAGGAATAGTGGCACACTAGAAGGACATATCTTGTGCCTCTTTCCACATACCTTGTCTTATGCATCTCTTACATTTGGTTGTTTTTGAGTTATATCCTTTTATAATATCCTAGTAATCCAGTAAGTAAAATGTTTCTCTGGGTTCTGTGAGCTGCTCTAGCACATTGATTGAACCCAAGGAGGGGGTTGTAGTAACCTCTTGTTTATAGCCAGTTGATCAGAAATACAGGTAACACTTGCACTTCGAATTGGCATCTGAAGTGCTAGGGGGGAGGTGGTGACAAATCTGTAGTTCTGAACTCTTAACCTATGGAATCTCATGCTATCAGAATTGAGTTGAAATGTAGGATACCCAGCTGATACACTGAGCACTGTTTGTTGGCATTGGCGAACCTCTCCCCTGCCACATTGGAACTGGTACTAGAATCTTTTACCATTGAAACATATTTTTGAATTAATTTGTAGGTAGCCTCTGAATAAAAATGTTATCTTACCATTGTGATATAAATTTAGCATCAAAGACCAACCTCTAGCTTTATTTCTGTGAAGACACGGATAAGCAACTTGTAGTTGATTTTCTTGGCTATGGCTACACTTAAAAATTAATTGGAGATGAAGTGTCTGGGTGGCTCAGTTGACCAAATGCCCTACTCTTGATTTCAGCTCAGGTTATAATAACACAGCCCGGGAGTTTGAGCCCTGCATTGGGCTCTGCGCTGACAGTGTGGAGCCTGCTTGGGATTCTGTCTCTCCCTTTCTCTCTGCCCCTTTCCCGCTCACATTCTTTCTTTCTCTCCCTGTCTCTTTCTCTCCCTCTTTGTCTCTCAAAAATAAATAAATAAACATTAAAAAAACCTTTAAAAATAATTAATTAGAGAAGACTGTTAGTGATATACAAATTTCAAATTGTCCCATCATATTTTGATTCCTTATTTTGCATCAGAAATTTTCACAGTATATATTTAAGTCTTATAACCACAACAAAATAGCTTATTGAATTCTTGACATGAATTTATTCATTTTTTTTCCTCTGGAAGATAAATTGAAACTAGGTTTGACTAGGTGTTTTCCTTAGAGATAACTATAACACTTTGTCTCTGACAGAACTCAACCAACATTGTTGATTGACAAAATTTTCTTTCTGAAAAGTTGTTTGCTTTAATGTACTACGGCAGCGTTTAACTGTTTCACTTTGACATTTATATGAACTTGAAGTAAATTTCTAGTACCCTAGTGGATTTGAATTTGAGTATGATTCAGTCTGAGTACCTTGTACCTCATTTGAAACTACTTTTCTTTCATTCACATATGGGAAGAATATAGCTATAAGAAGTTTTATCTCCTTGTAAAAAGTTTATTGCTGGGGCACTTGGCTGACTTAGTAGAGCATGCGACTCTTGATCTTGGGGTTGTAAATTTGAGGCCCATGTTGGGTGTAGAGATTACTTAAATAAAATCTTAAAAAAAAATTATTCCTATCAGTGGTAGGAAGATCAATGCCCTCCCTCCTACCCTTGACGTTCACACTCTAATCTGTGGAACCTGTGAATATGTTACCTTACATGGTACTATAGACTTTGCAGATGTGATTAAGGACAGGGACCTTGAGATGGAGAGATTTTTCCTAGATTAAATGGGCCCAATCTAATCACATGAGGCCTTGAAGGCAGAGAACCTTTCCTGCATGGATCAGAGAAAGATGAGCTGGAAGAAGGAGGAGAGATTCAAAGAATGAGAGAGAGTAAATTCACCATTCCTGCTTGGAAGATGGAGGAAGGGGGCCATGAACCAACATATGTGGGTGGCCTCTGTAGCTGGGAATGGCCCTCAGATGACAACATCAAGGAAACAGGTATCTCAGTCGTATAAGTGCAAGGGACTGAATCTTTAACAACCCAAATGGGCAAGTAAATAAATTCTCACCTAGGGTCTCCTGAAAGAAACAAAGCCTAGTTGACCTATAGAAGTGAAAGGCAATAAATTGGTGTTAAGCCGTGAAGTTTGTGTTAATTTGTTACAACCATAATAGATAATTAATACATGATCTTAATCATGGGTCATGTAGTTTACTTTTGTAGAGAAACTGTGTGAGCAAATTTGAAATCTTATGTAAAACTAATTGCTGCAATTATACAATTAAAATGTAGATATATTAAATCTGAAATGTGTACTTAAATTTCAGGAAAAGCAATCAGTTTTATAGAAATGCCAAAATATTGATTTTTGAATGTGCTTATGTATCTCACAGAAGATTTAGCATGAATTAAAGTGCCTGAAAACCATTTAATGGTATAAACACCATGAACTGTTTTGGTGCTACCGAATGGAAAATATGATTTAGTTTTTTTTTCTGAGCCAGTGCTTTCCAATGGAAAATCATGCAAATGAGAATAATATGTGAGCGACATATGTAATTTAAAATTTTCTAGTAGTCACATATAATAAAAGGAACAGGTAAGATAATAAATTTTATTTAATTAACTATATGCAACATATTTCAAAATGTAATTATAAACATTATCATTGAGATAGTTTATAGCCTTTTTAGTACTAAGTCTTTGATATCCAGTGTGCATTTTTCATTTATAGTACACCTGGATGAGCCACATTTCAAGTGTTCAGTAGTGCATGTGGTTAGTAGCTACCATATTTGATAGCAAAACTCTGTGTAGAAATGTCTTTTCCACCACATGGTTTTTGGTGCCCATTATTAAAGTGGTAGAAACACTACCACTACTTGTTAGAAAAGGTAACAAAAGAAAAAAGAGTATGCTTAGCTCAGGGAGTCCAAGAGCTATATAGCATCATGTTGTCATTTTTAGTGTCAACCAGTAAAAATAGACAACTAGTATTTCATACCAGTATACTGGAAAAACACAAAACTTTCTGTATGTTGTAGATTACATTTTCCAAAATAGTCATAATAATATCTCCACTTTGCATATTCTTTTTTGGTATGACTGCATTTCTTCTATTGTTAGATAGAGTTTAATACCCTCCTTCTTGAACTTGGGCTTGCCTTAATGACTTGCTTGATCAGTTAAATATGGCAGAAGCAACATTCTGGGACTTCTAAGGCCATATCATAAAAAAACTTCCAGATTCCTAAATCTCTTAGAATGTTCAGTCTTGGGACACCCCCTCTCAGAACTTAATTGCTATGTTGTAGGAAGCCCAACCCACATGGAGAGGCCAAAACCAGGCAGACATTCTTGCTGACAGCTTTGCTTGAGTTTTCAGCCAAAAGCCACCATCAACTACCTGCCCTGTGAGTGTGCTATCTTGGATGTCCAACCCATAATGGCTGCAATTGAAGTCAAACCTTGACCGCAGCTACATAGAACCCTGATGTGTGAAACCATGGCTGAGTTCAGTCATACCTCAAAACCATGAGAGAGAATAAAAAGTTGTTGCTTTTAATCATTAAATTTTGGAGTGGCTTCCTATACAGCAATAGATATTCAGAATACTGTAGAATTTGATTGTCAAAGACTTTACTTGGAGAAGAGCATAAAGAATCAGAACCACACTAACGCCAAATTTAAGGAACTACCTAGAAGGTACAGAGGAAAGAGTTAGACTGTTCTTTTAGCTCTAGTGGTCAAGGGTTATTAATAAAAGCTTTTTGAGGAGGAAGATAAAATTGATAATTACTAAGTAGATGTATATAGAGAAATCTGTTAATGGATCCTATTATGAAGTGTAGATTTAATTAATTTCCACAGATCTTTCATAGTCTTTAAGTCCTGTGTTAAAAATTAAACCACTGTAGGTATCTTTATAACAGAGATATGAAGTAGGTAAACCTTACCTAACTGTGGGTGTTAAGATTCTTGTGCCCAATGTGAAAACAAAACAAAAAACTAGGGAAGTAGCCCTCATGTAGAATTCCATTTTAACAAGGCTTATTTGTATCTGGGTGCACTTATGCAATAATGAGATCTATAATTGCATTAAAAATGACTTTGAAACTTTTCCAGGTAACCCACAAATGATAATTCTCAAAATGTGCATGATGATCACCTGCTCTTTAGTGGTCTTGAATCAGAATCATTGAATACTAAGTGATTATATAATTTATGCTGCAGAACAGTCACAGGCAAATGTTTGTTCAGCTTCTTGTGGTTACTAAATCTCTCTTCCTCCTTGGTAATTTTAAGTATAGTAGCAAGGACTCAGAAAAAGAAATACGAAAAACCCCTACAAAGTTGGCAATATTGTAAGTATGGCAGTTGGCTTACAACTGGGGAGAGAAAAATAATTATTTTCTTTGGTGCATAGTAGAGATATGATGATCACTATTTATGATAATCATGCTGTCTTTTGTATAACAGAAGCTCTTCCTAATTTTACAACTCCTTTAGAAGTATTGATAGCTTATTTTATTTAGTTTCTGACCTTTTATAGAACGTATAAGCTTGTAAACTAGAAGTAACTGAACCTACTTTATGATTACTTTTATTTTATATTAGCTGTTCATACTGTACCAGGAAGCCTTCTCATACTCTCATTTTTGGGTTATTATAGTGTTCCAGGAATGCCTCTCAAAGAATAGAAACTAAAATTAAAAAAAAAAGCTTTTATTTGGAAATAATTATTGATTCAAAGAAAGTTGCAAAGGTAGTACAGAGAGGTTTTCTGTACCTTTTTCCCAGTTCCCACATTGCTTGTATCTTATGTAACTATAGTATGATATCAAAACCAGGAAGTTGATATACTGATATAAATTATGTGTATAGTTCTATCACATGTGTAGATTCAAGTAGCCACCACCACCACAATAAAGATACAGAAATATTTCATCACTACATAGATCTACTTTTGCTACCACTTTATATTCATACTTACCCTCTCAACCTCTTCTTCCTGCCCTTCCTGCCCTCACCCCACCTATCCATAACTCCTGGAAAATACTAATCTGATCCTCATTTCTGTAATTTTATTTTTCTAAAATATTTTATGAATGGGATCATAAAGTATGTGATGTTTTAAGACTGGCTTTTGTCACTTAGTATGATGCCCTAGAAATCCAAGTTGTGTATTGAGTTTATTCTTTTTTATTGCTGAGTAGTATCCTGTGGTATGGATGTACCATCTTTATTTAACCAGATACCTATTGTAGGGCAATTTTGTTTTTTCCAGTTTGGGTCTATTAGAAATAAAGCTTCTATGGACAGTTGTGTATAGGATTTTGTAGACATAAGTTTTCACTTTTCTGAGATAAATGCCCAGAAGTGTGATTACTAGATCATATGGTAAATGCACACTTAGTTTTTAGGAAACTGCCCAACTTTTTTCCAGACTGGCTATACTATTTTTCATTTCCATAAGAAAGAGTGTAATTACTCCACACCCCAACCAGCATTTGGTATTCTATTTTTTTTTAACTTAGCTATTCTAGTAGGTGTGTAGTCATTGCTCATTGTGATCTTAATTTGCATTTCCCTCATGTCTAGTGATGTTAAAGATCTTTTCATGTGCTTATTTGCCACCTGTATATCCTCTTCCGTGTAATGGCTCATCATGTTGTTTGCCAATTTTGTAATTGGATTGTTTGTATTTTACTGTTAATTATTGAGAGTTCTATATGTATTCTAGATAGGAAAACTTTTTCATATATGGGGTTAGCAAAAATTTTCTTATATTCTGTAGCTGGTAAAGTCAATTTTATCAGTGTTCTTCTTTCATGTATTATGATTTTGTGCCAAAACTGTTCAAGTTCTGGATCCCAAAGATACTCTTTAAAAGTTTTATTTTTTAGATTTACATTTTACATTTATGATCCATTTGAGTTCATTTTCATGAGGTATGAGACTTTTCTCAAGATTCATTTTTTGACTATTGATATCCAGTTGCTCTTGCACTATTTGTTAAAATGGATATCCTTCCTCCATTAAGTTACTTTTGTGTCTTTGTCATTTCTGTGGCATTGAACTATTTGTCTATCTTTTGATTAGTACCACACAGTATAGATTTCTATAGCTCTATATTAAGTCTTGAAATTGCATTTAGTTGTCCCTCATAGATTATTCTCTTCTTTCAAAGTTGTTTTAGTTTTTTCTAGTTCCTTTGCTTTGCCATGTAAATTTTAGAATAATCACATATATATCTACAAAAGATCTTTCTGGGATTTTGATAAGAATTATGTTAAACCTGTAGTTTTGATTTGTATTTCCTTGATGATCAGTGATGCCTGTGACACTGGCTAAAATCGACAGCACAAGAAACAACAGGAATTGGTGAGGATGTGAAGAAATGAGAACCCTTTTGCACTGTTGATGGGATTGCAAACTGGTGCAGCTGCTTAGGAAAACAGTATGGAGCTTCCTCAAAAAGTTAAGAATAGAAATACCCTATGATCTAGCAATCACAGTACTAGGTATTTACCCCAAGAATACAAAAATACTAATTCAAAGGGATACATGCACCCCAATGATAATAGCAGCATTATCTGCAATAACCAATTTATGGAAACAATCCAAGGGGTCCATCAATTGATGAATGGATAAGGAAGATGTGGTATTATATAATGGGATATTACTAGGCCATAAAAAAGAATGAAGTCTTGCCATTTGCAACAACATGGACAGAGATAGTATTATGCTAAGTGAAATAACTCAGAGAAAGACAAATACCATATGATTCACTCATATGTAGAATTTAAGAAATAAATGAACAAAGGGGAAAAAGAGAGAGAGAGAGAGAGAGAGAGGCAAACAGACTCTTAACTACAGAGAGCAAACTTATGTTTACCAGAAGGGTGTTGAGTGGGGGATGGGTTAAATAGGTGATGGGATTAAAGAGTGCATTAGTGATGAGCAGCCTGTGTTGTGTGGAAGTGTTGAATCACCATATTATACAGCTGAAACATTACACTATAAACTAACGAATGGGAATTTAAATAAAAACTTAAAAAAAAAAGAATTATGTTAAATTTTATATCAATTTTGGAGAATTGACATCTTTGGTATACCAAGTCTTCCAGTCCATGAACACAGTATGTCTCTCTGTTTATTTAAATCTTTGATTTCTTTCATTAGCACTTTGTTTTCAGCCTACAAGTCTCATACATGTTTTGTTAGATTTATACGTAGTTGTTACTTTTTTTAGGTATTGCAAATGATATTGTATTTTAAATTTCAATTTCCACATGTTCATTACCAGTATATAAAAACACAATAGGTTTATCTTATCTTATGTCTTGTAACCTTTCTGAATTCACTTATTAGTTTAAGGGTTTTTTTGTTTGTTTGTTTTTTGTTTTTTGTAGGTTCCCTGGTGTTTCCTACATCGACTTTTATGTCATGTACAGATTGGACTGTTTTATTTCTTCCTTTTATGCGTTTTATTTACTTTTCACACCTTATTACACTGGCTAGAACTTCTAGTATTATGTTGAATAATACTAGAGCTGGTATTTTTGCTGGTAAGAGCTGATATTTTTGCCTTTTTGCTGATCTCAGGATGAAAGCATTCAGTCTTTTACAATTAAGTATGATATTATCATTAATTATTAATGTAGATTAAAAATGGTAAGATATAAAAATTCTATTCGACTTTTCTGAGTTTTTATCATGAATAGATAGGTGTTGAATTTTGTCAGAAATATGCCTAACTGGGGTGCCTGGTTGAGCATCTGACTTCAGCGCAGCTCATGATCTCATGGTTCGTGAGATAGAGCCTCATTGTTGGGCTTTACACTCACAATGCAGAGAGCCTCCTTCAGATTCTGTTTCCCTGTCTCTCTGCGCCTCCCCTGCTCGCTCTCTCTTTTCTCAAAAATAAACAAAAAAAAAAAATAGAAAAAGCAAAAGAAAAAATATGCCTTTTCCATATCAGTTGACATGATCAAATAGTTTTCTTTATTTAGTCTGTTAATATGGTGGATTAAATTGATTCGTTTTCAAATATTGAATGATTCTGGCATTTCTGGAATAAACCTTACTTGGTCATGGTGTATAATTTTTTTCCTATACTGGTGAATTCTATTAATATTTTGTTAGGAATATTTATTCCTAATATATTGATGAAGGATATGAATTCTTGCTCCTTGTAGTGTCAATCTATATCACCTGAGAAACAAGACTTAGCCCATGTCATTAACTCTTTGGTGTTCTTCGCTTCATTCTTTTTCTTTACTTTTCTTGTAGACTAACACATTGTTTGCATTTTTTTTAAGTTTATTTATTTTGAGAGAGACAGACAGTGCAAGTGGGGGAGAGGCAGAGAGAGAGGGAGACAGAGAATCCCAAGCAGTCTCCTTCCTGTCAGCATGGAGCCCCATGTGAGGTTCAACCTCATAATCAAAAATGGAGATAAGGAGATTAATGATAGTATGGTGTGCTGTTTATGCTGATTATGATATAATATATGATATGATATAAGACATGATAAATGACCTAGAGATGCCAAAGTTTGCAAGTTTTACTTTATAATAGGAAAATTTAGAAAAAAATTATTGATAAGGGAAACAGAAACCAATCATGGATAAAGCAGAATATCACAATCTATATGATGAGATTATTTAGTTACAAAAAGAAGAAATGGAAAAAATACATACACACCTATATATATAAGTGTATATTTATATATATACACACATACATACATATACATACATATATCATACATAAACATATATACCATAAGGCATGAATGAAATATTACCTGTGCCCTAATAATAATTAATTATCACTAATATTTATTTGATAATCTGTTCTAGATAACTTACTTATTGTTATGTAATCATACTACTATTATCATTCTTATATTAGAGGTGAAAGAATTGACAACCGCTATGTAGTTGAACCAGTGATTGAACTGAGATCACCTGATTCTAGAACCTCTGCTCTTAATCACTCTAGTATCCAGTTGATTCATTCATTCGATATTTATGGGACATCTGTTACACACCTAACTTGTAAAAGATGAGGATATAAGGATAAACTAGCAAGACATGTTCCATGCTCTTTGGAAGCCAACAAACTACTGGTGACACAGAAATAAAATAATAGTCTCCCAAATTAATGTATAAGTACAAACTGGGATAGGAATGAAAGAAATGTCCAGGGTGCTTAAGAAAGAGAACCAACTTTGAATTTAAAGGAGGAGAGATGATGGAAGTCCTCTCTATATTAGAGGCCTAAAGGATAAGTAGATTTTAGCCGTAACTAGGGGGAGGTGAAGATGGAAAACACATTCTAGAGAAACATAATTGTTTATGCATTCTGCAGTGGCAGAGAGCTCAGTGTCTATGAAGACCTGATAAAAGGTCAGAGTGACTTCAGTACTGAGATTGAAGGAACGCATAGTGTGAGATGAAGCAGAGCAGGGATCATGCTAGTCCTTCTAGCCCATACTAACAATTTAGAATATTAAGCTAAATGCAGTGGGTACAGGATTGGAAGGAGTCAAGAATGAAGGACAGCTTTTTTGCAAAAGCCTTGTAGGTAGTTTGTATATTGAAAAAACGGGACTAAATGTCTTCTCATCCATTTGAGCTAAAAAAAATCATAAATGTTTTATTCTAGAAATCTCCACGTATCCAAGAGCTTTTTTTTTTCTCTGACAATACTTTGATTTAATCTTTGTAGTGCTAGTAACTCAAAGGCAAAGCTCTTATTGGATTTGTTATCCAATGAGAAATACAGCCCTCACATATGTGCCTGGCTTAATGACTTCTGCTGAGGTTGAATTGTGAGATGTTATCCATCTCCTCTCTGAAATATGAATTCTAGTTTAGTGGAATTCGTTGCCTTTAGGGAGTTGGTGATATCACTTTTGGCATGACTTTTTTTAAAGCCCACTGACAATATATTTTAAGATGGAAAGCAATAAAATGTACAGTATTTATTTATTTATTTTTAGCTAGCTAGTTGAAATCGTATGTTAACCTTTTATCATAAAAGTTAGGAAACATTCATAAATTAGCTTCCAAAATGTATAGGCTTGTTTAAGCTTCAGAGAAGATATTGATATGTAGTTACATTTTTTACATACTTATACACTGGATGCAGTCAAAACAATTTTGTTCATTTGGTTATAATTTTACAAATCATGGAATTTTATAACAAACATCACCTTTCTCCCTGAAAAGTCATAGAAATGAAATGGCTGACAAACATAATCATCTTATGTGTTTCTCAAACACTTTTATATTGTGTTTTCCTTCTTTTCTCTGATAGGTGACTCTAAAATTCATAATTTTTAAACAGTTTATATATGAACGAAACAGGGACATTTTGACAGTGAGATAATATACCATATCTTAATGGCACAAAATATAAAGCACCTTCATCTCTTGTAGCAATTTAATTAGTGCAATAAAGAAAATGGTGTCTCACTAGCATATGGAAGGTATGATACTTTATTGCACCTCTTTTTAATATTAGGAGTGAAATAAAATACAGATATGCACTATTAATTTATATTAATAATTTTGGTGTCTTGCATTTGCCAACGTGGGGCTTAGAAACATCATTATAGTCAGAGAAATGGGTTTAAACTCTAATATTTGCTTTCTTTATGCCCTGAAACAAATTTCTCAACCTTTCTGAAATTCAATTTTCTAATGTTAAGTAAAGGGATAATAAAATGATCTGGTCAGACTGTTTTGATGATCACATGTGAGAGAATATAAAACCTGTTTTCAATACTAGCTGTGTACTTGATCACCTGGAGAGCCTTAAAAAAATTCTCAAGCCAAGGCCGTGCATCTGACCACTTAAATCAGAATCTCTACAGGTAGCACTCATGCATCAGATGGTTGTAAAAAATTTCCTGGGAGATTTTATTCTGTAGCTATAATGAAAACTGCTGACATAAAAGCATGAGAATGGTGGTAGGCATATCATAAATGTTGGTTCCATTCTCTCCCTCTTAGAAGCTATTTGCCTTCAATTCTGATAAAACTTATCTCTTCTGGAAAGATAAGCCATAAGCTATAGATGAGGCTTATTGAAAGATAGGAAAAGATATAATAATCTGTTTTGGCAAAGTATAACAAATGGAAGTTATTTTATAGATAATTATAAGTAGCCCTTCTTTAGACTTCAATGGTGAAATTTAATTTAGTTAATCATATTATATATCAACAGAATTAATTAAAAACCGTGTGTAATTATAATACTGGTAAGCATAGATGAATATGGACATTAATTATTCATATGATAATTCCTAAGTTTTATGATAAATGCACTTAAAATTTTGTCATCTTTTAAGTTGCCTTTCCTATACTCATTTCATCAAATTGGAATTATGAAGAAAATCCACATATTGGTCACAAATTATGAGACTAGGAGTAATATACACTTTCTTTAATTTATTTCTATCAAGGGTACCCTAGTTTCTATGTAGCAGGCTCACAATCTTCAGGTCAACTTTGACTATTTGGTCTCATATTTTTCAAATACGATCAGTTGCCAAATTCTGTAGCTTATTCTTCTTCCAGATATAATCCGTATTTTTCAAACTTGACTGTTTGGAGACTTCTTGCATTGAACTGTTTGTGGTAGCTATTAAATTTTTTTTTCAACGTTTATTTATTTTTGGGACAGAGAGAGACAGAGCATGAACGGGCGAGGGGCAGAGAGAGAGGGAGACACAGAATCGGAAACAGGCTCCAGGCTCTGAGCCATCAGCCCAGAGCCCGACACGGGGCTCGAACTCACGGACCGCGAGATCGTGACCTGGCTGAAGTCGGTCGCTTAACCGACTGCGCCACCCAGGCGCCCCATGTGGTAGCTTTTAGATGAGAGAGGTGGAAGACAAAGTCAAAGCAGCAGCTCCTCTTTTTCAGTCATGTTAGAGTTCTGTGTATTTGTGCTTATGTATGTGTCATATGTTAGGGTCCATTTGCAAAAAGATTCCTCTGCTAAAAAGAAAGTTTGACTAATACTGAATTCAGTCTATTATTACAAGGTGGAACTAAACTAAAGAGTATATTGCAGTAAGAAAGGGAAAAAATATGTTAACTAGTGGTTCAGACTTTTTCTTGGAGAAGGAATAATTTCTGTCAGCACAGAGCCTGACCTGGGGCTTGAACTCATGAATGGCGAAATCATGACCTGAGCCGAAGTCGGACACTTAAATGACTGAGCCACCCAGGTTCCCCTCAAATGACTTATAAGAACAAGAATTTTCAATGAATAATCTCAAGTTTGCATTCTGAGATGTAAATTTTCTTCCTCAAAGCTTCAATGAAGTTTACTAAACACCAGGTTTTATTTTGTGTGAATTGTGGAAAAGGGCTGATTTCTACATATGGGTCCTGCTCCGCAGAATGCTGTGATAATTCATAAATTGAACTGCTTTGATAGGAGCAGAAGCTAAAATATGTGCCTGAGCATATAAACTTCTACTGATTTGCAGACCTTGGGAAGAGCATCCAGCTTGATAGAAGTCACAGAAAGGGAGTTTGAACTACTTACTATCTAGAGAAAGAAGGGTTGGGGGGACATATGAGGAAGATGAAGCTTGTTTTATTGTGGATCATCTGAATAAAAGCCTCTCTCTTTTTTTACTTATAAACCTACTTCATGTGTGCAGTTTGCTTTTAAGAGTTTCCATCTGACATTTGGTATTATTATTGTTGATAACTCTTTCCCTAGCTTTCTGAAATAATAAAAGAATAAAATACATTACCTCATTTTTCTTTGATTCACCAAAAGGTCTCACTTTGATGGAAAATTTGATGGTATAATTCTCCTGTGGTTCTACATACTCACAGATGAAATTTAAACCAAAAAGGCAAAATGACATTTGAGGATTCTCTCTAGTATTCTATAGCCCTGGTTGAGTTTTTATGGGGATGATATCCAAAGGAAGGCCTTTCTTCTTGCTTTGTCTAGACAGTGAATAAAAATATTAGAAAGGCAAGCCCTTCAGCAACGTGGTCTTGAAAAGATAGAAAAATGTCATTTTGATTTTTAGGAGGAAATAGGGAAAAAGTATTGGTGTTTTGAAGACAGACTAGGGAGTTGGCCTTCTGTACATCATAGCAAAAAATTCTATAAAATATTGAAAAAAAATTTTGAAGCTGTATATAGAGCTGGAATTAGGGATAGGGAGATACCTATTGTTATCCATTTATGAAATAGAAGAAAAAAGGCCATCCATGCAGATTGAAGATGAATTTCAAGTAAATCTTTTTTTCTTCATACCAAATCTTGAAATGAGCTTGACAGATTTTCTAAACATGATGTATGCTTGACCTTTTTACGTCTCCTGGTAGTGTAGTGCATGCAGATAATAGTATCTGTCCATAATCTTATTACCCTATTTATCACTGGCTTTGAGTTAGTAAACTCTCACATGTTTTGCGTTACGTAGCATCACTTAAAAGGGAGTGTTCTTATTATTGTTGAGGACATCTGATGATCTCAACTCTGATATTTTTGTGAATCCTCTTGACTCCACTTTTTAGTTTAAAACTTCAAATTTTGAATGATTTAATATTGAATTTATTCTCCTTTGAAGAATCTCTAAGATAGCTACTAACAAGATCTTTGCAGGATATGGGACAGTTGCATTAAAAAAGAGATGAGGGGCGCCTGGGTGGCTCAGCTGGTTAAGCAGCCGACTCTTGATTTGGGCTCAGGTCATGATCTCACGGTTCATGAATTTGAGCCCTGCGTTGGACTCTGTGCTCACAGCATGGAGCCTGCTTTGGATCCTCTGTCTCCCTCTCTCTGCCCTTCCCCCCCTCTCAAAAAAAATAAATGTTAAAAAAAAAATTTAAAAAAGAGATGAGAATTTTGTTTCTCAGATTTAGACAAATTGCCAACATAAAGTCATATTTTGATTAAAATTAGCATTCTTGTATATTCTGATTAATTTATATTTATTCATTTTCTAAATACCGTTGATCTCTCTGGTACATTGAAGTTAATTTATTTCATACGAATTAAATGTAGATATTTAATAACCTTATATTTGAAGTTTGTAAGTCAAATTTCCATGGAACTTACAAATATACTTTTTAAACATATATAAGATTAGCTTATTTTAAAAAGAGATTGCTTGCTATTCAAAATTTAATTATTAAATTTTTTTGCCTTGAAATTAAGTAATATAAAATACTGGCAATATATTATTCAAATGCATAATTGATCTTAGGTTAATTAATCTTTTATAACTTTTTAATACTATTTTTAAAAATCTTTTTGGTAATTTGGTTTAGGAAACCATTTAAAAAATGCAATGAAATATTCTGATATGCAATTTGTGAATAATGTTAATGTGTGGAAGACTTTGAGTCTGGAGTTCCTACTTGTCCAGAAGAGAATAGACACAGAATTGAATATGAGAGAGGCTAATGTCCAGGAGAAGACAAGAGCCCCAAGTAAGGGTCCTTGCTCCGTATTTATTAGGATCAGAAGCCTCACAAACATGTTGGAGGTGCAGAAAGAGACAGCGAAACAGTTATCATTAACTCAAGTGTGTGAGAGAAAGGAGTTTTCAAAGATATGCATTGTTAGGGGTTTGGGTCAATACAAAACAAAATCCAGGCGCCAAGCAGATGGCTGTTTACCAGGTACCAGGCGCCATGTCTGTTTATCTTAACTTGCCTAGGAAAAAAGACAGATAGAGCATACTACCTCAGGGTCAACAAGGCACTTTTTTCTTTTTGCTAATTAGCTCTGGGAAATTTCACCCTGCTGCGGTGGGCGGTCCATCACCCTGTTTACCTGTTTACCTGTTCTTGGTAATGCTTTTATTATTCAGGGAATTCCTAAACTTATTCCCCACATCAATGATTTATTAAAACTCTAAGCAAAAATGCTTTATTATTTGCTATTTCCTAATTCTCAAACTCAAAAAGAATGTTGTCAAAATGCCAGAGTATATTGATAGTATATATTACACCAAAAAAAGGAGTTGGGAATTTGGCCAGGGACAGGATCAACATTCTTTCAATTAACTATGGGCAAGGTGCTGTGTTGGTCATTTTACATATTTTGGTTTATTTAGTCTTCACAGAAAACTCTCAGACTGTAGCATTTACTATGTGATGTTGGGCAAGCTACTTAACATCTTCATGTACAAATCAATTGTCTTTCAATAAGAAATTAGATCTTAATGTAGAAGTTTTACATTACCATGTCTTTTTTGAATTTCTGCTCAAATTGTTGCCTCACTCGTGGTTGAGGAAAAAAAGAAATTTTATTTTCAAGCTATGATTGTTCTAGTACTTTGTAGTGGATCAGTGACAGTTTACCAAGGTATATTCATGTGCAAAATAATTAAGCTTCATGACTGCCTGAGAGTAATCTGGTAATATTGTACAGATTTTTGTGTTGGATATTTTCCTTGAAAAGCGGATTTTATGACAGCTCCTGGCTTTTGTTTTGCCTTTTATGTTACCTGAGTGTTAACAGTGGCCACAGTGGAGGGCTGAATTAGGATTTTGATTTAGCCATATGGACAAATCACTCTTTAAAGAACCAATATAAGCTTTATTTTTCATTACATAATATGCTGAAAATTGGAGAAGACAAAATGTGAAACATGGGAAATTTAAATTAAAAGTATAAACTGTTTATCACAAGCCTAGTTCTTACAGCTACAATAGGAGTTCTATCATGGATTTGCTGCATTTTTTGGCAATAATGCTTACTGAAAGTTTAAAGTTTTATTACAAATTGCCTATAAGCTTCTACATTGTTGGTGCACTTCAGTCTTTACTGAGAAGATTTTGGCCTTGGGTCTCATTACATGTCATATCAAAGGAGAGTTCAGTGCTTTGGTTGAGAAAACCTTAACATGGTATGTTTGTCAGTAAATGTGTCTTATCTGAATATTATTTATATATCCTTATTGGATATTAGAGATACTCTTCTGAAGAAGGAATTGCAGTGAGGACAAGCCTGGGTTTTCAGGCAAACTAGGATTGAATTTGGGAGAATCAAAGTCATTTTTCAAAGCCTTATTATTTGGTAAAGAGAAACTTGTGCTTCCCATCTACTCCAATTTACAGCAGGTTTCCAAACGATCATATTATGCCCGTGTGTGACACTAGAGGCAGACAGCCAACTTTTTCCTGCCTTACTAGCTTGGCATCCACTGGAGAAGTATATCCATTCATTCAGAACCTTAGGGAGGATGCTGGCTATTCAGGAAATATAGTATTTTCTCATTCTAAAGCTGTGTTTATTTTAGGAAGATTGTTGAATGGAATAAGAATGTCAGTATATAAATTACAGAAACAATATATGTGAGTATATGTCCTGAAGTCAATTCCCCCAGTGACATTTTTTTCCTTATTTTGCTGGCACATAGATAGCCTTCTGTATCCTATAGCCCTCTCAAAACCAATTTTTTTTCCATTGAAAAACTGAAGAAAATTTTTGGTTGAGCCATCCATATTTTGATCTCTTCTTACACACATGACTTAGTAGGAATATTTAATATCCTTCCCCAGTGACAAGAACTAGTGGTAGAATGATATTTAAATTTACCTGTAAACATTCAGTTTGAAATGGCATAATGTGCCTAGTCCATTGATAAAGCTAAGATTAGAATGTGTCATATTGTAGCTGAGTTCTAAGACTGCTACCATTTCTGTTCCAGGCTTCTAATTTCTTTCTTTTTTTTTTTTTTTTTATGAAATTTATTGACAAATTGGTTTCCATACAACACCCAGTGCTCATCCCAAAAGGTGCCCTCCTCAATACCCATCACCCACCCTCCCCTCCCTCCCACCCCCCATCAACCCTCAGTTTGTTCTCAGTTTTTAACAGTCTCTTATGCTTTGGCTCTCTCCCACTCTAACCTCTTTTTTTTTTTTTTTCCTTCCCCTCCCCTAATTTCTTTTTTTAAAATATTTATTTTTGAGAGTAAGAGAGAGCACGTGCACATGCACGTGCATGAGTGGGGGAGGGGAAGAGGGGGAGAGAGGGGAACAGAGGATCCAAAACAGGCTCTGCGCTGACGGCAGAGAGTCCTATGCGAGGCTCGAACTCACAAATCCAGATCATGACTAGAACTGAAATATGATGCTTAACCGACTGAGTCATTCAGGTGCCCCAGTGATTTTTAATTTCGTTAACTCAAAATCTTTTCCTGTGGCAACATACCTTACCTTATATGTATTTAGGGATGTAAGCTTTAGAGAACTGCCAAATATCTTTGGTTCCTTAGAAGTAATGTGCAGAATTGTGAAGAATTCTGTATATGCATATTATATTTTCTGTTGTTTATTACTTAAAAAAAATGGAACATAAACAAACAAAATAACTCTTTAGACCTCACCATTCATATTCTGTAGTGGATTCTTTTATTATAAATATCCTTAAATCACTGGATTTATGTTCAGCTGGTTGTATTTTCTTGGAGCTCTTTCTCAGTATTTAAATGGAGTGGATCGTAGTTGATTTTACTGTTACAGTAAATTACTTGACTGTGTGAGACTTTCTTCCTTTTTGTCTCTGCTTTAGCAGCATCACCTGCTTATTTCCATGCATCTGGACCATAGGTAAAGATGAACAACTCTCCAGTTCTGTGACAGAATAAGAATTTACCCTCTCTCTGAAACCTATTTTTCCTTACTCTTTTCCGTATCACTAAATGATGCCATCATCAACAAACAGATGGAAATCTAGGATTAATACTTGAGCCTCCTCTTTCTTTCATTCCACACCAGTCTATCACTAACTCCTGAGGACTCTATCTGCAAAACATATTCTGAGGGTATTTCCTTTTCTCTGTACCACTACCACTTTAATTTAAGCCAACATCATTTTTGCTGATTCTACTGACATAGCCGTCTAACTGTTCTCTCTTCATTCTGCAGTTTTTTTTTCTTTTTTTACAGTAACAAGATTAATCTTTTCAGTCTACCAGATTGTGTCCTGCTTAATACATCCCAGTGATTTCCTAGGGAACATATCATAAAATCGAAAGTCCTTACTATATGATCTTACCCACTAATCTGTTTTAACATGTCTAAATGGAACTATCTTCCATTCCAACTTAGCTCTGGCCCCACTGGAAGCTATAAGTTTTCTGAGCAACCAGGCCCTTTGCCTTCCTAAGTGCTCTATATTAAATAATCATCACTGGAATGCATGGAATTGGAAGTATGCAACTGTGCTGTAGCAAGAATTTGTCTATGTAGTAACAAGGTGGATCCTTGAGTATTGACATACCTTCCCCAAGCCTCCCCTAACTATAAAAGGCAGGAGGCTCACACTTGGTAGATTCCTTGCTTTGTGTTGATTTAAAACATTACACAAGGCAGTCTCCAAATAGAAAAATATATTTATGTCTGAATTTTTTTTTTGCTTGAGCCGTCTACATTTTGTATCTTTGATATTATATATATATATATATACACATATATATATATACACACATATATATATATATATACACACATATATATATATATGTATATATATATATATATATATATATATATATATATATATGTATATATTTCCCCTGTAGGTAACTGTTTTTGTTTCACTTTTTTTACATTTTAAGGTTCCCTCTTGAAGGGCACCTGGGTGGGTCAGTTGGTTAGGTGTCAGACTTCAGCTTAGGTCATGATCTCATGGTTCATGGGTTTGAGCCCTGTGCTGACAGCTCAGAGCCTGGAGCCTGCTTCGGATTCTGTGTCTCCCTCTCTCTCTGCCCCTCCCCTGCTCACACTCTGTTTTTCTCTCTCAAAAATAAATAAACATTAATTTTTTTTTTTAATTTCCTCTTGGGGCACCTGGGTAACTCAGTGTGTTGAGCATCTGACTCTTGATTTCCACTCTAGTCATGACCTCACAGTTTGTGGGTGTTGGGCTTTGCACTGACAGTGTGGAGTCTGCTTGGGATTCTGTCTTTCCTTCTCTCCCCCTCCCCTGCTCAAGTTCTCTCTCTCTCTCTCTCTCTCTCTTTCTGTCTCTCTCTTCCCCTCTCTCTCCCCAAATAAATAAACATTAAAAAATTTAAAATTCCCTCTTTATCTTTAACCTTTGACATTGTAATTATTATGTGTGATATTGTGGACTTTCTTGCATTCATCTTGTTTGGAACTGTCTTTTGTTCTTGAACCTGGTTGTTGATTTCTTTTCCTAGGCTAGGCAAATTTTCAGCTCTTATTTCATCAGATAAGCTGTCTACCCCTTTCTCTTCTTCTTCTGGGACTCATATATTTTGAATGTTTGTTGTTCAAGAGATCCCTTAATTTATGAGTTTTTTAAAATTCTTTTCCCTTTTGCTGTTCAGCTTGGATATTTCCCATTATCCTGTCTTCCAGATTGCTGATACATTCTTCTGCATTTGCTAACCAACTGTTGACTACCTTTAGTGTATTTTTTATTTTGGTTATTGTGTTCTTCAACTCTGATTGATTCTTTTTTATATTTTCGCTTTATTGAAATTCTCACTGAGTTCTTCCACTCTTCTCTCCAACCCAGTGCGCTTCTTAACAATCACTGCTTTAAATTCTTTGTTAGGCATACTGCTTATCGATGTTTAACTTAGTTCTTTTAATGAGATTTTGTCTTACTCTTTTCTTTTTTGGAGCATATTTTTCTGGTTCCCCATTTTGCTTGACTTTCAGTGTTTGTTTCTATGGTTTAGACAGAACAGCTGCTTCTCCTAGACTTGAAGGAATAGTCTTGTATATGGTCGTCCGCTATGTAGACTGTATGTACTTAGTGACTTTTGCTGGCTGTCTGGAGCTGTGGCAGGTATGGGCTGGGGGTCCTAGGGCTTTCCAACAGTGGGTAACTTGGCAGGACAGCTACTGCTAAAGTGTATGGGTGCAAGCCAGGGTGTCCTGAGTCTCTACCAACAGAGGGCATCTTGGCAGGATAGCAGAAGCTGAAGTGGTATTATCTGGGTTTTTTTGAGCTTCTCTGTATGGAAGTCACTCCAGCAGGACAACTAGAGCTGAAGCGGGTATAAGCCAGGGGTTCCTGGGGCTCTCTGTGCATCTGGCGCCCTGTCATGACAGCTAAAGCTGAAGTGGATGCAGGCTAGAATGTCCTAGGTTCTACCCACTGAGGGTACCCTGGCAGGACAGCTGAAGCTGAAGTGTGTACAAATCAAGGTGTCTTGGGGCTCTACACACAGATGGCACCTTGGTAGGATAACCAAAGCTGAAGTGGGTGCAAACAGAAGTGTTCCAGAACTCTCTGCACAAAGGGTGCCCAAGGTGGGGTATTATGCTGGTGGTTCCTGTGGTCCTCTGTGCAGGGGGTGCACTAACAGGACAGTTAAAGCTAAACCAGGTGCTGGCTTGTGTGGTCCCTAGGTTCTCTGCACAAAGTATGCCCTCGCAGGACAGCTGAAGCTGAAGTGGTTGCAAACCTGGGTATCCTGGGGTGCTAGGTGCAGGGGGTACCTTGGCAGGGTGTCTGGATTTGAAGTAGACCTTAGCCAGGAGATTCCAAAGTGTTCTGTGCCAGGTGTACCTAGCAAGCCATCTAACACTGAAGTGGAGCGGGACTGGAGTGTTGTGCACCTGTGTCACCTTGGTGTGAAGACTGGAGCTGTTGTGAGCACTCACTGGGGGGTGTTCCGGTTTGCATTTCCCTGTGGCCATCTTGATGGTATAGCTGGGGCTGGTGTGGACTGGGGGTCCAGGGTGTGCTGAAGCACGAGGCTGGTTAGGGTGCTCCAGATTTTTTCTCATTCACATTATTAAGGTGGAAGGAGAGTTTAAACCATGTGCACGAGCCCTTCCCACCCAGAGATTTGTATTCCAGCAACTCCCCTCACTGGATCTATAAATTAGTTACTGTTTACTTACTTTACTTTCTTACTTATCTATCAACTCTACACTCAACATGGGGCTTGAACTCATAACTCTGAGATCAAGAGTGGCATGTTCTACTGAGTGAGCCAGCCGGAAGCCCCAGTTAGTTGCTCTTTTAAACCATATCTTTTTTTATGTGCCCTGGAGTGACTGGGGCTGGTGTGGGTTAGGGAACCCCGGGATCTCTGAAGCAGAAAGCCAGCTATGGCGTCCAGAACCTGCTCCAGTCTGTGCTTTCAGGGTGGAGGGTGAGTGTAAACCTTGCTGCTTTTCAGTCCCTCTGACCCAGAGAGGGTTCCATCTACTCCTCTGCCATTTGGCACAGTTCTAGGGCTGGCTCTTTTATAAACTTAGTTGCTCTTTTAAGCCAGAACTTTTTCTTCTGTGCTAGCAGACAGACAAATCTGCTTCTGGTCCCTGAGTACTAACCCTCCCCCATGCAGTTAGCAATGTTGGGGGTGGTGGTAACAAAGGCAACTTTGTTACCATGTTACCAGTCTCTGTCTCTCTTGCCTTCTCTTTTGCTGTTCCTTTTTTTATTCTGCATAAGCTGTTCACTCAGCCCTCAGTTCTTCTTCCCAGCAGTTGCTCTATAAATAGGTATAATTTGGTGTGTTCTATGGAGAAGGTGAGTTCAGGGTCTTTCTACCTTACAGTCTTGGACTGGAACCTCTGAGACATCTCTTAATAGGGGATTCTGGAACTAAAGATAGAGTATGTGATGCATTCCATCACATACAATAAATAAGTTATCCTGTGGAATCTGATTATTTTCAATTGACAAAAGTTCATGTCTTTCTGAGGCTTTATTTTCTCTCAAGTCAGATTCTCTGTGCCTTAATAGAAAAAATAAAGACAGGGAATAAAAGTTTTAAGGTTATCTGAAACTTTTATGAAAGGTTGTATGGAAATAAATTAGTTGTATAGGAATTGAGAAAGGACATGGACTTCTCTTAGTTTTGCAATTGTTGCTATATTGTGACAAGGAAAATTTTAATATTGCATTAAATACTATAGTTATGAGTACTCTAATGTTTTAGTAATTTTGACCTAGTTAGAGTGGTCCTTGGAACTCCTATGAAAGGGATGTTCCTGAGTATCCTATCTGTGAGACACCAGTTGTGAGTGTGCTATGTATGATAGCCCCTACATTCAGTGAAGGGATCTCAAAGGTATTAAAAAAAGGCATTCTCAGTGAATTTATAATAGAGCAGAAAGACACACATGAATAATCATGATGTGATGTGAATTGTTCTCTTTGTGCTATGAGTTGAATGCTGTGGAAAAGTAGATAAAATGACAAATCTTGCTTAGAGTCTTTGGAGATGTCTTCACAGTGGAATGTTTGTTTTAATGACATCTGCATTTGTATAGCATCTGAAGAAAAAATTGGGAACTTTAAAGCATGAAATATCTTTATGATCCAAATAAATATATTTCTAGTAGTAGAATTTGGGGCAGGTAATAGTAAATTGATGCTTAACCAACTGAACCTCCGAGGCGCCCCCTTACATATATTTTTGATGCTTAACTAATTGATATATCAGACTGTAGAAAATGCAGTTGATATCTACATGGTCAACCTACACAGCTTCAATATTAGCAAACTACAAAAAAGAATAATGTTCTCATATTTTTATTTTTGCACTTTTGAGGTCAACATTGAACCAAACTTGACACTCCCTGGCGACCAGAAAAAAAGACAACTTGATTAAGGAAAAAGAAAAGAAAAGCAAAAGAAGAGAAGTACAATTGTAGGGTAAAATGTACTTTCTTTGATTCAAAAGCCCACATATACCAAAGACCAGGATAGGATGAGGACAACAATATCTTCCTTTTCTCATTTGTTTCAATTTATTCTTAGCACTGTTCATCTCCTGCTGTTCTATTCAGAGCCATTATTTGAAGAGCCATTATTGTTGTTTGACCTTGGACGCAAAGGATACATTTTGTGCTTTAGTGCAATATTTATTTAGTTGATCAACATTTACAGAGTACTTACTCAGTCCTGGTTACTATTTTGAGAGCTTTATATGTCATTAATTCTCTTAACCATCTATGATGTAGGTACTGTTGTTATCCAGTTTTTTGGATGAGAAAACTGAGGCACAGAGTGGTTATATAACTTTTTCATGGTAATTCAGTGGTCTGTTCCAGAACCCAGGCTCTCAGACTCTAGGTTATTTTGCCTATCAGCACTGAATTCATTCAAATCAACCTGAGTTGTATCAGTTTAATGGACTGCAAATTGCAATTTGAAGAAGCGGTAATTCATATATACAGTAAAGCCTTGGGTTGTGAGTAACTTGTTCTGCGAGTATTCTGCAAGACAAGCAAACATTTCCAATAAATGTTAACTTGATAAACTAACAATGTCTTGCAATATGAGTAGTATGTAATGCCGAATGTCCATGATCACGACTGAGCCACTGGTTCTTCTCTCTCCCCCTCTCTCTCTCTGTCTCTTTCATTTGCTGTGGGATTGTGTGTCTCCCTTGCTCCATCTCAGGCTCTGGTGTTTGGCAAAAATCAGTGATTTTTGAGAACGTTGGAAGGTGCCCACAACTGACAATAACATATTTTTTGTCACTTTAAAGCACCTATGGAAAGTTCTTTGCTTTTCCATACAAGAGTAAGCTTAGGAATGCTTTGCTTCATTCTGGGTCATTGGATAGGTTCCTTGTTAATGTTGCATGAAAAGAAAAACATTCCATTGAGTCAATAGATAGCAGTGATTCCGTTGGTGATAGTTTAAGTCGTCCTGCACAATAAGCCTCCTCTCTCTTGTCTCCCTCACACCAGCCATGAAGGTTTTCAAAGATAGGTACAAGTTCATTTGTTTATTTTTCTTTATATTTTGTATTTTCTTTTGTTATTTTGTATTATATTACAGTATTGTAATCATTTATATATGAATATTTTTGGGTTGTGGAATGAATCATCTGAGTTTCCATTATTTCTTATGGGGAAATGCACCTTAATATACAAGTACTTTGGATTACAAGCATGTCTCTGGAATGAATTATGCTCTCAAACCAAGGTTTTACTGTATATATTTTAATTTGGCAAGGAGAATTATTTTATTTTATTTAATTTTTAATTTTTTTATTTAATTTTTTAATTTTATTTTTGAGAGACAGAGACAGTGTGTGAACAGGAGAGGGGCAGAGAGCGAGGGAGACACAGGATCCGAAGCAGGCCCCAGGCTCTGAGCTATCAGCACAGAGCCTGACATGGGGCTCGAACTCATGACCTGAGCTGAAGTTGGCACTCAACCGACTAAGGCACCCAGGCCCCCCAAGGAAAATTATTTTAATGCAATAAGATATATGATATCTTATATATGATATAGTACATGGATTTTCCAGTATTTTCTGGGTATAAAATATTTTCCTTAAGGGGAACCTGGATGGCTCAGTTGGTTGAGCATCCAAGTCTTGATTTCGGCTGAAGTCATGATCTCACAGTTCAAGCCCTGTATAGAGCTCTCTGCTGTCAGCACAGAACCAGCTTTGGATCCTCTGTCTCCCTCTCTCTCTGCTCTTCCCCCACTCTCACTCTCCCTCTCCCCAAAATAAAATAATTACAAAAATTTTAAAAAATTTGGGGGAATGCCTCAGATTGCCTGGCCTGACAAAAGGCTGGAAAAGTCTAACCTTTGCAAACATCTTTCTTTTAAATCCCACAAATTCTGTGCTTGCTGTTCTACCAATTACATAATTTGGGAGTCCTAAATGGTTATCAGCTGACCCTTTTTGAATCATTTTGTTTATTCTCTGAGAGGATATATATGAGTGCTATGATATATGTGGCTATGATATGCTTGGGTAGACTTGTGTATATATTTTTGTCTGAAGGTTCATCTGTATTTTTGAAGCAAAGAGAATGTAGACTTTTTGTGTATCTCTTTGCTACTCTTTCAGGGATAGATATATTAATAGATAGATATTTAAAATATTATCCATTAGATCTGGAAATCAGCACTAAAGTCTTCATTATCACTTGAATCTAGTTTCTGATCTCCAAAAAATGATGTCCAGAAAAAGAATTCACTTAATGTCTGCTTAGCAGTAAGTTGAAACCTTTCTTCTCTCATTCAGTTCTGATATTTTACTTGTATCACTGGAAAGAGGGTGTACTGTGGGGACTCTGGGAAACCTGGAACCCACACCCAAACTTAGCCTTAGTTCTAAATCTCAGGAATGACCTGCTTTAGCCCCGTCACATGTCCTTTTGCAGTATAATATGCTAATGTTGTACAACCTGGGGGCCTTAGGGGACTAGATGAGTTGACACTGCCTTGGTGCTTTAGACACAGACTTTACTTCACTACTATAATAATTGTATTCCCATGGATCACTTAGAGAATTCCTATGTGCCTGTAGGTTATCTAACTATTTTGCAATTCACAGAGAACTATGCACTTAATGCAGAGGAGAATAATTAAAGGTTTGCTTTTCCTAAGCCCTATTCTTTATCTAATGCTTTTGATCCAAGTCATTTCAACATTATTTGAGTGCAACTTTTAAGGAAGTATCTGATTAGTGTGTATGAGAGGGGGCGGGTGAGCTCATGGATTCACAGGAGATGATTCAGTACAATAGTCAGTAATTCACATCTGGAACACCTGATGACACTTGAAATATATTAGGCCAAGGAAGACATTTTCCCCCCAGAAAAAACCTCTCTAAAGTAGCATTTTTCCAAACCTTCAAAGTAAAATAAATCCTCAATATGGTAAGAACCAAGAATTGCGAATAAATATTAGAGATATTTGCTGACTAAACATCTAGCTTTTTTCCACATGTGGTGACTTTTTCCCTGCTAGTATTAATTTAGGATAATAGTGAATATATTTACATGAATAATGAATATATTTATAAAAAATACTCCCAATATAGTTCTCTTATTACTAAGCTTTTTCTTTCTCTTCTGCCACCAAATTTGAGTTAATTGATACAGGGATTGGACAAAGGAGGATATGATATGGAGGAAAGAGAAAGCTTTAGACCTGTCTGTCCTCTTGCCTTATCGGGATGAAGTCCTAAATACATGGGAAAGGGGAAGTACAAGAAAAGCCTACTCTTTCCCACCTGAAAGATTGTTGGAAGAAAGGAGAAGAGGGAGAACAAATAGATCAGGCACAATGTTCTCTTGATTCCTCCCTTGCGGGCCTGAAACACCAACTTGTACAGTGGCTTCAGAAATACCCAGATATGTATGGAAGAGCAAGGAATACTGGGCTGTTGGCACACATCCCTATGGACACCAGAAGAAGGTTATAACACAAAGCAAAGATAAGTTTGTTGCCACTCTCAATGCTGAGTTTTGGCCTTCTGGTATACAAAATCTACCTAAGGAATGGGGAGGAGCAGAAGAACAATGGAGAATCCTGGGAGGTAGAATTGGGAGAAAGTGGTCTCACAAAGATATCAATAACAAATGAAGGAACTGAGAATCTCTGACTACAGTGAGTAAATGCCATTTGGATACTTGAATTTTCATTAAGAAATGTAGACTTTCGGGGTGCCTGGGTGGCGCAGTCGGTTAAGCGTCCGACTTCAGCCAGGTCACGATCTCGCGGTCCGTGAGTTCGAGCCCTGTGTCAGGCTCTGGGCTGATGGCTCAGAGCCTGGAGCCTGTTTCCGATTCTGTGTCTCCCTCTCTCTCTCTGCCCCTCCCCCGTTCATGCTCTGTCTCTCTCTGTCCCAAAAATAAATAAACGTTGAAAAAAAAATTTTTTTAAATAAAAAAAATTAAAAAAAGAAATGTAGACTTTCATCTTGCACTCAAGTATCAATATAGGCATGTAGAACAATTTTATTTTTTAATTTTATCAGCCAGGTTCTTTGGATGGTGATTTTCTCTGAAGGAGCATTTCTAAAGGAGAATTTTTAGGGGTGCTTTTGTTATTTGCTGCCATGGGCTATAGTTTATTCTGTCACATTGGTAATTAGCTAAGTGGTACTTAAGTGGACTAAAAAAAAGAATATGTTTTTGAAGTATTCAAGTTACAAAAGGAATTACCAAGAGATGAACATGAATTTTTGTAATATATTATAGTAGAAATCTCAAAGTTGCCTTTTTGTCATGCTAAAGCTCATTGCTAACAGGATTTTGTTTACTTTTCTTTTATTTTAATATTTGTTAATATAATTAATTATCAAATTGGCTAACATACAGTGTGTAAAATGTGCTCTTGGTTTTTGGGGTAGATTCCTGTGGTTCATCGCTTACATTGCTAACAGGATTTTAGAGGCCTGTCATGGGATGTGTGGTCAGCGCCCAGGTGGTCAGATTAAAGCAACTAGCCATTGCAGTAGGTCATGGCATTAACATCAAGGAGGTCTACAAGTAGACAATAGATAGAGGAAATCTTAATATGTTTGCAGGAAATTTCACAAAGAATAGATTGCAGGAAGCCATCTATGGGGACTGGGGTTGACTCTCAGGACTCCAGTTCTTGGAAATACTTAAAGGAATGACTTGTTGTTATAGGAATGAGTGGGACATCAGGCAATAAGAGGCTGAGACATAGGATCAAAATCCAGTCACTGGAATAAAACAGAAGTCCTTTTTTTAGAACTAAGGTAAAAAAGTCAGGATGGAACCAGGATGAAAGGTCAGATAGTCAGCAAGTTTGACTTCCTACACTTGTCCCAAATAGGGGAAAAATTGGTCTTAGGACTGGGAGAGGTGTCTAGGTGAGATCTAGTGACCCAGTTTTTTCAAAGTTAAAGGAATCAGGGGAAGGAAGTCAGGAAGTTAGTATATTTCCTTGCAGACTATGCCTCTTTTCTCTTACCCATCACACATGAGCATTAATTAAATTATTTTCCCTGGGTTCAGCACATGTTTGATTTGTATAAAGATTAATTTTATAAATGATGAATGCTTGGTAAATATGTTGGGAATATCTAGTAAAATAAAATGCATGTACCTTTTGACCCAGGCAGGTTACTCATTGTAATAGGAAAACCAAAAGTGGATGTGCAAACATACACGCTTTACATATATGTATATGGATATGAGCATAAACATCTGTTTTCTGAAAGGAAACTCATGAAACTATTATAAATGATTATTTTTCAGGAGAGAGAGCTCTGGGAGAGTGGAAAAGGTACCTTTCACTTTTACTAACATTGACCATGTTCTACTTTAAAAAAATGTCAACAGGTAGTTATTTGAACAAAGGGATGATAGAATTAGTTTTTTATTCCTCATAATCTCTCTTTCCATATGTATTTACAAAGTCTTAAAAATGTTATTTTCCTCTTGGTTTGGAAAACATTTTTTTTTTATTTTCATAAAGATTAACTTTGTATAAGAAGATGAATCTTCCCTTGAAGAATATGAGTTTGTTTCCATAAATCAAGTATAGGGAAAAATTGTACCAAGCTGTTGCTGTAAGTAATATACACTGAGTTACCAGCCTCACATCATTTTGGTATATTTTATACCTGAGAATACACAACTACGCAGTTGTTTATTAAACTGTCATTTGGCATGGGGCCTAGGTTTTATATGCCTCTAAATTCTATAAATAAGAAAACGCATAGGTTTAAAAAAAATAAAATGCTTTCCACTTAATTTGGTGTTTTATATAAATTTTATCTATATTTATAATCATGACCTTAAATATTCCATAAAAACAGAGAAGAAAATGAAGAGTAAGGCAGCTGCATTCATATTTTTGGTGTTGTTCACATAGAATGAAAATAGCTGCTTTGCCCTGCGTCTCAGGCACCAAGTTGATATCAGTAATTGAGGGCCATTATCAGACTAAAATGTCCCTCACCAGCACTGGTCTGCTGAACCCAGCAGGCCTTCTCAGTTCTACATCCTCAGAGGCTGAACTCTGTTCCAAGGGTGTAATTTTGGCTTGGTCATAGACACATAATGCGGGTATTACCGTATATGACCACTCTTCCTGAGGATAATGGCACAGCTGGCCTGCCAATTGGACTTAGAAGAATGACGTCAGGTTTATTTTGCTTCCACCAATACTGGGAGGCCAAAACTTGCTGTGACTGAGGAGATGATAGAATAGTAATAGATATTTTGCTATTAAATAGCACTTGTTTGTAAAAATCTTAGAGTACTTTTGCAAGCATTAATTAAACTTAGCAACATTCCTCTTAGGCTAAGTAAATATTATTACATGGTGTACATTTTAGAGATTTTTTTTACAGTAATATCCATAGTTGGAAAATTAGTGGCAGAGCTGGCTATAAAAAGAAGTAGTTTGGATTCCTTTATCTGGTTCTTATCGCCAAATATTCTCTTTAAGAAGACAAGGGAGCATGTCTCTATGTTGAGATGATGTAACATTTTAACATTCTGACAGTAGGGATTCTTTTTTCATTTTCTTAGCTCTTGATTCTGCTCTCATGAATGGGATCATTTTAATTGTCTTTGTACACTCCTCATTCTCTGTTCTGTCTTTCTTGGCATATGGTCAATACCTCACTCATTAATGATACTTAAAGATGAAATGTCACGTTACGATCATTCCAGGGAAGCAGAAGGCACTGTTCATACATGCTACTGCAGTAGCTACTGTCCTTTTGAAGGTCCCCTTGCCAGGCAAAGGGGAAAAATGGTGCTTCTCCTTATCATGGCATATAAAATCAGATAGAATGTGATTTACTCTTACAATGTTAGTATTTATAGCATGAAAAAGGGCTTTGTTATACCGTTTTTACCAATATCACAGTGCTTTTATTTTAATAACAACTTTAAAAGTTTTTTCTAATTAAATTATAATCAATATTATATTCATTTTATATATACAACATAGTGATCCAACAATTATGTATATTATGAAACGCTTACCAATATAAGAGTAGTACCATCTGTCACCATACAAAGTTATTATAATATTATTGACTATATTCCCTATGCTGTACTCTTCATTCCTGTGATTTGTTTATTTTATAACCAGAAGTGTATACCACATAGTAGTGTTTTTTATTAGATCACACTGAAGTTAGAAACCAAATGTATTCACTTTTTTTTTACTTTGTAGTTAAGCCTTCTTTTGAAATATACTTGTTTTTCTTCCACTATAGTTTACCTCTCTTTGTACATATAATTAGTAGATTTGGGTTTAGAGATTTGAAAAGAAATTATTTTAAATTCTAGTCATTTTATATATACAGATCTGGGTTATATACAAGTAATTTATAAGCCAGTTGTATATAATTATTAACATCAATGGAATGATTTTGTGTGTGTATGTTAAAGCTGGACTATTAATGCAGCTCATTTTGATATCCTAAAAGAAAATAAACATGAATACTGAAAATCTGTCTAAACTTTAAGTGGATTTAAATCCTTAAGTGCATCAATCATAATACTCAATATGAGAAATCTATAAATTTGCTATTTTATAATCAAAATCAGAGAAGTAGGAGATTACCAGTTTTAAGACATTTTATTTTTACGGCTATTTACAGTAGCAGCTTGAATGAAGAGATGTAAATATGTGTTGTATAATAGGCCAGAAATAAGGTGTTCAAAGGTAAGGAATAAAATATCTCATCATTTTATTGTATCTCTTTAGTTGTAGTTATCCTAATATATTTTCATTTTGAACCTTCTAAAAAATTATGCAAAGAATTAAAGAAAGCACTCTGTAACATATCAAAGTCTTGAGTGTCTAATGTAGGCTTAGAAATCCCATGATGTTCACTGGGAAAAATTAATACAGTTTTTTAGAGAATTCCCTTTGAGTTAATAAAATTTTTCTTCTGGGACAAAGGTTTAAGCATTCAATTTTTTTTCTGATTTTTAAAATTTTATGCCATGATAGTATTCTGTTTTATAAATATAGAGATTATAACATTTTCTACCCCCACCTATTTCATCATCCCCTACAGTATGGGTTTATGTTGGCTTTTAAATTTATTATATGTTTAAAATCAATTTGAACTTGAAATACTGTCAGGAGTCATAATATCTAATTATAAAATCACATAAATACATATCCTTTATTTTCATACTCTAGCTTATTTTACTAGTGTGCCTGAAAATCTGTAAGATCATAATTTTGCTATTTCATATTTGTACAGATATTTATGAACTAAATATATCAGGGCATCCCCAAATCAGTGCTTACCTCTTGTCCAAAGAAAAATAATTTTAAAGTGCCCTTTCCACAATTCCCACCCCTACAGATAGCTAACTTATGAATAAACTGAACTTCTATAACATCTCTGGGATATTTCACATAGGTAAATACATGGATACTAGTGGACAGAGCAATACACGCAGAACAGAGTAAACAGTAAAGAAGCTAATTTCTTTTTTTCTCTATTTTGCCCATTTCTGATGACCCAGTTTGGGTTAGGCACTCAACCATGGGAAAATCATCTGAGAGGATGGCAGCTGGCATTTGAACCCTTTGGCTGGAAGTAATATTTGTTAGAAATGGAGAGCTGTGAGACAGGACATGTGTGCTATAAATACCTGTCACTTAATGAGCCTGTATGAATGTTGTGTCATGCACTGTGCAGGACACTTAATATCCATTCTCTCTAAAAAGGATAAAATAAACAAATATTAAAGCTTATTAAGGAAAATTTGATATACTTGTCTCTGTAAGTTATCTGTGCAGGTAGCAAAGTTTCAATTATTTTTCAGGGGACAAGGACCTTTGAGTCACTTATTTAGTGTGCTACAAATTGCAGTGTACTAAAGAATATGACTTATAAATGTGAAATGATATTTCTATTATATTTTGAGGTTTGTTTTTAAATATTTTTTAATGTTTATTATTTTTGAGAGAGGGATAGGGGCAGAGAGAGAGAGAGAGAGAACAAACAAGTGGGAGAGGGGCAGAGAGAGGGAGACACAGAATCTGAAGCAGGCTCCAGGTTCTGAGCTGTCAGAGCCCACCACGGGGCTCAAACCCATCAACTGCGAGATCATGACCTAAGCCAAAGTTGGATGCTTAACTGACTGAGCCACCCAGGCACCCAGTGGAAAAGTTGATTTCTAATACCCACTTAGGTCGTTCTTTGACATCTGAAGGATCACTGCTATCTGTGTGTGTGTGTGTGTGTGTGTATGTACACATGTGCACACATGTGAATACACGTGTGAATGGGACTTGGGTCTGTGCTTCCTAGTTCTCAATCTTCATTTATTCTAAGAGTTCTTATGCATTTTAACTATCTTACTTCTATTACAGGTTCCAATAATTTTAGAATACACCCCCCCACACACATATAAATCCTGTGTTCCTTCTTGCAGATGTATTGGAAAGGGAAAAACTAAATAATAATGAACTTTGAATTATCTTCCTGTCATAAAATGCAATACTTATTTTATAAATAAATGACTGTGTACAAAATATCACATATCCAGAGAAATACATAATTTTATGAATAAGTTTGAACCTTAGGGCCTTTTATTCTAGAGTTATATTAGCATACCTTACCTAAATATATAAAAGAAATTATATAATACATTTTGTTATCACTAGAATGTAACAATCTAGTGCATGCCATGATTACTCACACATATCCTCCTCTTTAATAGATATATAATCACTAAATTGGCAGGGCTAAGGTGGGAGACAGAATAACACCGTTTAGACTCTTTATCACTTTTTTTTTTAAGGATTTAATTAAACACATTCATTCCTATGCAGTTGCTCTTACCAAGCCTACACAATTTCCGGACTTCTGTGAGTTCATTGTATTCAGTAGCTATGACAAAGGAACATTATGTAGAGAGAAAAGATGTATGTGTTACTTCAAAATTAGTTGTGAGATTGACACAGGGTTTTGGTATGGCTAGGTTTAGATGGGTTTTATGTCATGATTTGTTACAGAAATAAAGCTTTTTCTGACTTGAGTGTAGGAGTAGGGATTTTTTTTAACTCTCTCATACCCCTAGTAAGAAATTTAGAAACCTATATGAAAATAAGTTGTTGGATGAAAGAATCATGCCTTAAAGTGTGAAGATTAATACAATGTGTCATTAATGAAATCAGTAAAATTTAAATATGATAAAAGGGTTTGGTCTAATTGTGTATTTTTTAAAATACAGCCAAGGCAATAAAATGGTTTCTTCACGTCAAATGCGATATATAAACGTTGACCACAATAGCTAACAGACTTATTCACCTACCTTTAAATACTGTCTAAACGTTCCCAGAGAGATCCTCTGCCAACATGCTGTTCATGCCACACCATTGTTGTTACTGGTATAGGTCTGTTGCCTGAGTATCCTGTCTTTCTGAACTTTAGGGTCTGTCCTGCTACCTCTTCTCACCCAACCCATGATGGCCTCAACCACAGTTCTCTAGTAGAGCAAGTAAGAAACAGTGGCAGGGTTGCTTTTACCACGTGTTGGAGAGTTGCTTGGGGGCAGTTCTTGCCCAGTCCCAGCGCTTGCCTCCTACCACTTCACCCAAAGCTGAAGTCATTATTTCTTCTTTTGGAGGAAATGAGTCATCTCACCCCTGTCATTTTGGTATTTACTCCCCAAATCTTAAGGCAATTTGACTTTTACTCTTTTCTTCCTGCAAAGATTTCTCTCTCTATTCTCACTTTAGCAAGATTTGCTGTTCTGGGTTTAAAGATTCAACAGTTTCTATTTTGAGGACCTTCCGTATGGTTAGAGAAATCTTATGTCACCTTACAATTAAAGGCCTTTTTGTAGAGTATTTTTTCCTTGATTTTATTCAATGTAGCAATACTTATTGAGAATATGGTCAAAAGCTGATGAAAGAGAGAAAACAAAAACTCTTCTGATATATATATTTCAAACTCTTCCTAGTACTGTTGGTAATTAGAATATAATAATTTTTTTTCTATGTGCATTATCGTTTTACTTGTTTCTCTTTCTGATTTCCTTTCCAGGGAGAAACTACCCTTCTAAAAATTCAAATTATGTAAAAATTCAGTTACAAATGTAGTGGAACTGTCATTATATCATAATAGAAAATATAATAATAGTAACATTGAAAAAATAGAAATTAACTATTATTTCAGAAGTAATAGAAATATTCAGTGACTGACCAAACCAAATCGAACAAAACAAAACAGGCAAAAAGCGCCAAATAAAACAAAATCCTCCGAAACCAGAAAAACAGTGTTGTGTAGCATAGAAAGTTAAAAGTTTAAAAGGGATACGATTGAAGGCTAAATGATTAAAAAGCAAGGAAGAATTAAAATGATCTTGTTCTCTAAATCATGATACATGGGTACAAGAACAATCCATGGCTATCATTTGAACCTTAAAAGAGACATATGTGAGTCAGTAAAAAAGAAAACTTCCTTTCATTCTTTTGTGTTGTCTATGAATTCTGTTTTGCCAATATGTAATAGAGTAGAAACTCAAGTAATTGGGTCAAAGGAATTTTGAATGAACAACTATTAATATATTTTATTATTTATAAGGAAAATTGAGATATTTTTGAGATTGTGAGTGATCTTTGAGATTTAAACCAAAGCTTTTGGTGTGGGAGATTAAAATGACTATTTTACTATTTCAAAACAAGTGTGTCCATTGGTAGCCGTGTAAAAACCTGATCAGGTCTGTTGTGATGCAAAAAAAAAGTCTTACTCTAGTGATGAGATGGGAATTATATTCAGCTGAAAAGTATATTTGCATTATATCAGAGATACAGGGAAACACCTGAAATTAATTAGTACCACCATTCTTTCATTCCTTGCTATGTGTGGTAACCTTACAAGATACAAGCTGTCAGGGTCACCCATGCTTACTAATAATCTTATTATTATACTACTTTATTCTTTGTACCTCTTGAGTTTTCCTCCTTTTTTTAAAATCTCCAAATCCTTCCCATTATTCCCTGGAACCATATCACCTTGAAAATAAACATGACCTCCCTAAAGATCACCCTTCCTCATCCTTTTCCATTAACTAAAAGATAGCTCTCTTTTGCCACCTTTTGGAGTAAAATCTGACAATGTTCCCACCTTCTGATTATCATGAATCTTAGTGGTGTTAGTGGGCATTCATTAACCTTGCCCTTTACTACTACATTCACAGAATTTATCTTTTCTGTCATGTGAAAATCTCTTTTTCAGAAGTTTGTAAGTTTTGGTTATTCTATCCCCTATCCTGAACTAACTGTACCTCAGCAATTGTTACTGATTAGAAGACTGTAGGATGACTTGGCCTTAGTTTAATGTTACTTTCTATATGGCCTACCACCAAACTGACAAGCAAAAAAAAAAAAAAAAAATTGCACAGGATACTTGCTAGACTGAGGATAAAACTGAATGGATGCAGGCCCCAGTGCCTCTCTTGTCCTATTGGTGGGTGCCCAAAGTATGGGGGTTTATGTAACAAGGAGAGACTGAATAAGCCACCAGATCTAGAGTAGCTCAGAACTTGAGTCTCTCTGGTTTTTTTCTTTAAGTTTATTTTATTTTTTATTTTATTTTATTTTATTTTATTTTATTTTATTTTATTTTATTTTATTTTATTTTATTTGGAGAGAGAGAGAGAGAGGAAGTGCACATACGAGCAGGGGAGGGTCAGAGGGAGAGAGAGAGAATCCAACGCTGGTTCCTTGCTGTCAGCATAGAGTCCAACACGGAGCTCAAACTCATCAACTATAAGATCACGACCTGAGCTGAAATCAAGAGTCAGCTGCTTAACCGAATGAGTCACACAGGTGCCCCCAGTCTCTCTGCCTTTTAATGCGAATGGCTGGGAGGGTGGCTACATCAACATTCCAGTGTCCACCATATTATTTTATAAGGAGATTCATGATACACCTCAGTAATATACTTTCCTGTGCTATTTCTCATTCATCATGGTGCTGATGTACAGCAGAACTCACCATGGGCTACTCAGCCACTCTTCATTGCTGGAATTTACCAGCTTTATTATCACTTCTATGTATTTTTCAGTGATTATGGAATTGACTTAGTGGACTCTTTCATTCAAGTTCAGCCATTGTGTGCGATATATATTAAGTGTGTTTATATGGATTTCCTCATTCACCATCTAGTCTCAGAGTTCTTTTACTTACCCAAATCTAGTAACTTTTGCCCCACTCTTCCTTGGCAGTCTTCTCACACTGGGCAGTTAGTATGTGCTTCAGAGTTAAATAGGTTAGAGTTTACATCCCAGCTCTGCTTCTGACTAGCCGTGCAACATTGGGCAAATCATGTAGCTTTACTCATCTTTGTTTTCTTCATCTATAAAAATAGATAATTTAATGAGATGGTGTATGCAAAATACCAAGCACAGTGCCTGAAAATTCTGAAAAATGCATTTTTCAGCCTCCCTTCATATGAATAAATGTTGGCTCTTATCCTTGCATAGAATTTTCGGTCTCTGAAATCTTAAACTACAGTATCTTGTTTTTAAATCATAGCTTCTTATCCTTTGAGTTTACTTGTTATATTTACTCTCCAAATTTATCCAAAATTTTAATCTCCAGTTTCTTTCCTTTTTTCCAAAGTCTGTTAATCCTCTCTCCTACTTACCCCTTTTTTCTGTATTGGGCAGAGTTCCCATGAGTAAATGCCCCCCTAGGCATGCAACCCTTTCTACTCCTTTGCTCTGTTCTAGTTCTGCATCACTGACATCTTGAAGTTTCAACTTTGAATCAATCCAAAAATTTACCTTCTCTGTTTCTCTACCTGTGTTGATACTTCTACAAATTAGTGCTTTATAGCCTTAGCTAGAACGTACTGACTGGTAATGTGTCCTTGAAAAGCTTATTTTTTCACACCTTGAAAACCTTCACTAACCACTTTAATCTCTAACCTACTGATTTACATTGAGTTGATAATCTTGCTTAAAATATCAGAGGTAATTATGATCTATTATGAATTCCCTCAATTCCTTGTATATTTTATATACATTTTATACCTATAAAAACACTCTTTCCTATCATCTCCCTTGGAAACAAGATCTCTTCTTTTTTACAAGGTTGTATGTATTTCCATTGATGGTAACACTCTGTTCTTCTTCTAGATACCTAGGTATGTATAACCTACTGAATATTGGGTCTCTACTCCTTTATCTCATTGCTATCTCAGCTTGCATAAAACTAAGCACCTGATCTCCATTTTGTCATTTCAATCATAATCGTGTATTATCTCATTTAATGATTTACAATGTATGTAGAAATTTGACATCATATTTCTTCCAGCGTTCTTCACAGTTTGCAGAACATGTTTTTTGAAATGTAAATAGGAGTATAATACCTCTATTTGAAATTGCTTTGTGTCTCCCCATTGCCTTGAAGATGAAGTTAGCAAGTCTTTCTCATGGCACAAGGCCCTTTGTGACCTGGCCGTGCCTTTTTTCATCTGTATTTCATTGCATTTCTTACTTAACATGGGTTCTAGCCACTGGTTCATAGTTCCTGTGCATGTCACCATGCTACACATTTTTTTCCCTGTGCTCAAGACACCCTGAGTTTATTTGTAATCATTTTTGAGAAACTCCCATATGCTTAGCTCTGGGTGATATGTCCTCTGTTAAGTGCTGGGAACATAAAAATGATGAAGACTTATCTCTGATTACTAGGAGGGATGGAGACACAGACTCATGAATGGTGATTTTATATAGCACCACTGGAGCAGGGACCATGCCTCCTTTATTCTCCACTTCTGCTAACACCCAGCATAATGACTCTCACATAGTGCCTTATCCAACATTTAATATTTTAAAATAACAATAACAACAAAAATCATAATAGTTATTACTTAATATTAATTTATTTTTTGCAGACATTGTTGTAAGTGGTTTTACATATATAATCTTCTTTAATCACCAAAATAACCCTGTAGGGTATATACTGTTATTATCTCCGTATTACTGGTAAGGAAATGGAGGCATATAGAGGATGCTACTTGAATAAATTGTGTCCTATAAACACATGCTGAGAATATAATATAGACTTAGAAGAAGGCCATCTAACCCAACCCAATTAGCTTAGAAAAGACTTCCTGGAGTACTCCAGGCAAAAGAAAGAGCACTGCAAGAAGACATGGGATAGAATGCACGGTGTGTTCTGAGTTTTGTGAAAGTGAGAGTAAAGTGAGAAGGGAAGAAGAGTGACAAATGGTGCACAGAAATATTGCAGGTATTGCAGGAGAAGATAAAAATGAAACTAGGTTTCTCTAATATTTTAAGTTAATTGCTTCTGACCCTGCATGGATATTATGTTTTTCTCATAATTCATTTCCCCACCCTCTTCAATGACCTCTTTTTCTGAGGCTTGTCCAAAAATCCCAGGAGTTCATGCAGTTTAAATAGAGGAAGAATTGGTGTCTGTTGTCTCCATTGTTGCCACTGCTTCCATTTTTATGTAGTGCTGGTGTTGCAGCTCATCAACCAGGTGCTTGTCTTCTGCTGCTGGGACACATTCCTGGTCAGGACTCATTTATACTCCAAGCTTGGGCTACAGGGTTATTCCCCTTTTTAGTTTCCATTTCTGTACTCAACATAATCATTATGCCGGAAGGATTAGTCTAGGAAAGCTTCCAGAAATGAGCCACACAATTTATTAAAACAGCTCTCTTTAACAAATTCTTAGACCCTTGTATTGTTACATTTCTTCAGCTTTACCACTCTTATCTGCCACAAGTCTACTCCACAAAGTTTATCTAATTTTAAATCTTGAGAATTGTGGCCTGGAGTCTCAGTTCTTCATTCCTAGAGGGACTCCTTGTGTGAATTTATTTGTGATCCTCCCATTGGCCAGCTTTGCTTGTATATTGTCAGAGACAAGCCTTTTGAGTCTTTTCTCACTTTCCTCATAGTAGAAGGTTTATTCTTGTCTACCCTATAAGTGGTCTAGATCACTAACAGCCTCATCAGCCAAGATAAGAGGTTGGATCTTGGAGTGGTCAAGAACCACTGAGGGCTTAGGGCACATTGATGGACTGGTCAGGTTTTAGAAAGATGATTCTCTTGGTGGTGGGAGGAGGATTGCAGAGGATCAACACTGAGGAGGGAAAGCCCCTATGGATTGCAATTGCAGTCCTTTATGGAAGAGCTGTTGGATGTATGAACAACAATAATGATGTTGGAAAGATAGGATGGATTTCAGAGACTGTTTCCTTTATGTGATCTAATTCCTGTTAGTGTTTCAGGACTCAGTCTATATTCTGTGTGTTCTGTAAGAAGCCTTCCATGGTAGGTCCTCCAGACTGAGCAAAATGTTTTTGATAGCACACTGTTGATAGTTCTTTGAAGGCACTGTGACATTGTTGTAATTTAGACCATTTTGATAGTCTCCCCATCAGATTACAGGTTTCTTGAAAGCTGTTGCTGCCTGTTTTCACCTTTGTATTCCTGGCACCAAATGTGTCTCATGTGATGATGGGTATGAAGTGGCTAAGTTATAACCCCCCAGGGGTATTTTAATGTGTGTTATTCAGGAAAGGATCATGTTATTGCCATTGAAGGGATTCTAACCTTCAATGAGGTATTTTTTCCTGCTCCTAAAGAAATCCCTCCCGTTCCCACCCCCTTGGAGAACACTAGAAAGAATGGAGTGTGGAAGACAGCTGCTTTATTGCTATGAGACAAGGAACATCTAGATGAGGGGAAATGCTGTGAGGCCATGCAAGCAGACCAAAATCATTTATAGGTTATAAAGAGAAGCTACCATTTTATAAAACATTGTGGAACTAAAGAAAAGCTTGTATAAAGTGGTTTTTCAATTCAAGAAGAATCAGCAGAACTGGGAGGTACAAGAGATCCTGATCTGACCTGAATAGACACCCTAGACCCAAGACCTGAAGACCATAGGTATCAGAATCATGTAACTTTCACATTAAAATGTAGATTGTGGGAACCTGCCTTGAACTACTGTATCATAATCTCTGGGATTTGGGTCTTAGAACTGGAATTTTAGGAAACATACATGGTGGTCTTCATGGGTAGTCATGTCTGCAAAGCATGGCAATACAGTTAGGCAAAATGTGAATGCTTCTTATCAGCTCATTAGTAAGGAGGAACTAGAAGATGATGGCATTAGGACCTTATCAAATGGTCTTAACTGGGGTTGTGTATGTGTGTATATGTGTGTTTAAAGTTAATGCCTCACATAGTCTTTATAGTTCAAATTTCAAGCAGAAGGCAGTACTTTTCATAAATCTTTCTGATTTCATAAATAAAAAAAATTCTAGGTATGCTTATGTATGGGTCCTGGTAGACTGTTATGGTCAATATTTATTTTTCTGAATGAGCAATACCAGTAGGACTTACCCCTTCCAGATGGTTCCTTCTGTTGTGTTTCCATGATGATGGTAAGGTACATCTAAAATCACTGATTTTTTTTTTTTAAGAGCAAGGACATTTAGTCTATTTTTTCAAATGCGAGTTGATCATTTTATTTTATTTATTTATTTTTTCAACGTTTATTTATTTTTGGGACAGAGAGAGACAGAGCATGAACGGGGGAGGGGCAGAGAGAGAGGGAGACACAGAATCGGAAACAGGCTCCAGGCTCTGAGCCATCAGCCCAGAGCCCGACGCGGGGCTCGAACTCATGGACCGCGAGATCGTGACCTGGCTGAAGTCGGACGCTTAACCGACTGCGCCACCCAGGCGCCCCTCGAGTTGATCATTTTAAAGTTGTTCATTGGCAGATTTTTTCAACAAGTCTGTATAGATTTTATGCTAGTTAATAAAAGATAGAAACAGTGAAGTTGATTTTTTTTTTTTTCCTCTTCAGTATTTGCTTTAAGAGAAAATTCCTGAAGTGTGTAGGGATTTCTGATGCCAGGAAATCATGAAAGGTAGGAGAATATTTAGCAATCAGGGTGATTTAGCTCATGGCAATCGGCATATGTACAATTATAATTTGCATTCCAGTTACTCAACCTGAGATATGCCTGCTTAGGTTGAACATACTGTGAGTAGATCTCTTTTTCTAAGAAATAAGAGGGAGGGATTTCTTTCACTGAATTGGTAAATTAGCTTTCTCTGGATTTTGGTGATTCCCCCAATTCTTCCATAATTCCTCAGTACTCTGGCCATTTTCTGGTAAGTCATGGTCTTCTGGTTGTCTTTTCTTTTCCCCCAAAGTTGGGCAAGTTTTTCTTGTTTTTTGATACAAACTGAAAGATGGCTTCAGTTTTACCCACTGAATACAAGATGTCTTCTCAGGGTTACACAGGGATTCATGAAGGTATTTGAAGAGTCAGAATAAAAGCATTGAAATTTAATATATAGTAAATTCCAAGTGCCCTTTTGATTGTAAAGTCCTAGATTTTAAGGTTCATCTCTGTAGCACTACTTATTAATCATTCATTATTGTGTACATTTCACAGCTTCTTATATGAATATGGTGAAGTCAACATTTAATTGAAGGTTGTATTTGATTTAATCTATAACTCTTTTCCTTTTTTTTTTTTTTTGTGGTTAGTAAACTACAGTATTTATCAGAGTTATTGGTTATTTAAAAGTACCTGACTGGGGACAGTTAACAACTAAATTATAAAGTCATTACTGGATTACAGATGCTATTAAACTTAAATTAGGAGAAGTAAATTTGGCAAGCAGAGTGGTAGCATTTGAAATGAAATGGTTAATGTCTTAAGGCAGTTGGGATGGCAAACACATCTTGTTAGTTTCTTAGTTAATGAAAATGGTTCCACTTAAAAATCTGAATTTTTTTTTTTATTATTAAGTACTGTCACAGGTGCAGTAAAGAGTCAAGTGCTGTTTAGAGATTAATACAAAATGTCACAGTCCCTTCCTCAGGGGGGTGACAGTCCAAAGAAGATAGAGTGCTTTTTATCGAAGGTTCCAAATGAGTGAGCATTCTAATTTTTGCAGTTCTTTCTTCCCTTATTCTTCCCTTATATTTGCAGTCTTTTATAATTGATATGGTCAGATATATTTTTAAATTAATATACATTTTTAATTTATGCTTTTTCATGATCAGCCCAAGTTCAGCTTACATTAATTTTTCAATTTTCTATGATCAGAACGAAAAGGTGGGGGAGGACCTTTTTGTTAGAGATAGTCATTTTACCAGGAAATGAGTAACTTGTATTCCTTTTCCTTATATTTTTTTAAACTTAAATGCTTGAGGCATAAGGTGTTCCCCCCCCCCCAAATTGGTGTTTATCTATGAAAAAATATACTTTTTGCTCAGGACACTTTTTTGTTTTTATGGTAGACACCTCCTGGGGACAAGCATTACATAAGGAATATCGATTTGTACCCGACTTAATACCCAAACCTTTGCCAAAGTAATACTGAAAAAGAAATTGGCAAAGTTAAGCCTTTGATTATTTAAAAATATTGTCAAGAGGTTAAAGAACTGTTAAAGGAAAAAGAGGCCAATGTTCCTGCCTAAGGCTACTCTAAAATGTAGTTCTACACAGTGCAGCCTGCAAGTGATTATGGTTGAGAAAATTGCAGAGCGGATGCTAGTTTTGTAAACCTGGGGAATAATATTTTATGATAATTCTTTAGAAATCAGTTCATTTTGGAATTATTGTTTTCCACCTGAGCGATGTAGCAAGGAAGTGAATAACTTTTAAAGGTAGGAATAAAATGGCACTTTTAATGAAGGATTTGATTATGAATCCTATCTTTTTCTTATCCTACATAAATATTAAGCACTTATGATCGTGATTTCTGCATTTGAAAGGAGAATGCTTAAATAAATCTTAGAACCTATTTTCTTTTCTGCCAGCTATTTGAGGATAATCTATATGATGAGATATCTATTGAAACCTAGAAGCAAGATATGTGTATCACAGACAGAAATAAACCTTACAAAGATAATTATGTTGTGGATGAATGGAGGCTACTTGGTTTTCTTTGTTGTGACTTTATGATATCAAATAGAACCCACATTATTCAGGTATCTACATATAGCAAACACATAGTGTTGGAATGGGGTCAGGATAGATTTGGAAAACAATTTAGGAGGCTATTATAGTAGTCAGAGTAAGAGATGGTGTTCACTTGAATCTGACTATTGTGAAATGATTGAAAAGCTGAGTAGAGAAATATTTAAGAGGTTTGTATTAGATTTCTGCAAAGAAGCAGAATGAATAGGATGTATATATGTATATGGAGAGGGAGAAAGGGTGGGGGAGGGAGATGGAGGGAGGCAAGAGAGAGAATGAGAATTTTATTAAAATGAATTGGACTGCAGAATTATTGAGACTGGCAAGTCCTAAGATCTTCAGGGTGAGTTGACAAACTGGAGACCCAGAAGAACTGATGGTTTAGTCTAGTCTGAATCTGAAGAACTGAGAATCAGGAGAGCTTATGGTGGAATTTCATTTCAAAGGCTGGCAGTTTTGAGACCTAGGAGGAGCTGATATTTTAGTTAGAGCCTGAAGTCAGGAAAAATTCTGAGGTCCCAGTTCAAAAGCCATCAGACAAGGCGAATTCTCTCTTGTAGAAGGGTCAGCCCTTTTGTTTTCTTCAGGTCTTCAACTGATTAGATGAGACCCACTCACATTAGAGAGATCAGTGTGCTTTACTCAAGCAGCTGATATAAATATTAACCTCATCTAAAAACACCATCATGGAAACATGCAGAATAATATTTGTTCATATATACAAATATATGGGCACCCTGTGTCCCAGTCAAGTTGACACATAAAATTAGTCATCACAAAGTTAAATATGGATTTTAGAAGACTTGGAGATTAATGAAATATAAGGGATGAGGAAGAAGAGGAGTCAAAGATGATTCCCAAAGTTTGAGTTTGAGCAATTGGTTAGTCTCATTTGCTAGGTTGAGGACATAGGACGAAAAGCATGAGTAGTAGTAACATGGGTAATGAATGTAAATGACTCATCCCAAGATCTTTTTGATGTACCTAAATATATATATTTACATACGTAGAATTGTAAACATTCTGATCATAGTCACAAGTTCTTTCCTACTGACTTGGTAGTAATAACTCTAAGTCAAAAGGTGAAGGAAATGTTTATTAGTTTTTTAGAGCTATAATATGACAGGTGAGAATGGATGAGATTAGGTCCTGAGGAGAGATTGAAAAGGAACTGGACTGAGCTTGGTGCAAATTCATCTGGATAGGACTCTTGATGCTTCCCACATAATGTTATTCCTAGGTATATCCCCAGTTTTGTAACTCAGATGTTAGAGAGGGATCTGAGGTCCGATTGTTTTGTCAGGGATTATAGAGCATCAGACCACATCCCTGTCTGTGGGAGTAGTCTTTTCCTGGAAGGAATGAATATTCCCACTCTTAATCATCCTACTCTGAAGTCAGCATCAGAGAAGGTAATGATGACTTAGGGCATGGATCCTGAATGCTTATATGATTAGTTTTTGCTGGCCTGAATTGTTAGGCAAAAAATATATGCTGTTGTTGTGTCAAGACGACTGATGTAATCCAGTGGAGAATTTTACTAAAGAGGCTTTCACTTCCTAATAGAAGAAAAAAACAAAAATAAAGACGGAAATTCCAAAAACAATGCATGATTACCTTCCCAATTGACTTGTCTTTATCTGGCTTCCCAGAACACTTGTCTAGCTGAACCATCCAGCAAGACCCAGAGTATTTCACTGATAACCATTTATTGACCAAGATGAATTCACCCCAAGGCATATAGATCTTGTTGGGAGATTTGGTATGCAGTATGTATACTGTATGTAAGTATACATACAGCTATACTTTGTATGTATGACTTAGTTAGCATATATGAATGCAGTAAAGATATGTTGAATGAATTGCTGGCATGGAGGTTTTCTTTGAAAAAGAAACTAATAATTACAATTTTTGTGTTTTTACAAATGATTTTCTCTGTTTTCTTTTTGTCCAGCTCATCTGTCATTCTGTAACCATGTCAGAGAGTCTTCACTAGATTTAACTTCTCGTGAAAAGTACAGAATAAAAGTAGTATTTCTTCTCTTTTTTGTAATGTCCTTCACTATGAAAGACACTTGTTTATGTTAGCTGTGAATGGCATTGCATGATGTTTTTGATCCATGGAAAAGATCAGAGGTCGGATTCCAAAAGTAGCAGAAAAGAAAAAAACAAATATATTTAAAATTACTCTTACAAAAGGATATATCAAAGACCAGTGTATTATGTCTCAGTAAGTTAAACATAGCCAGTTTTTCTTCCAGCATTTGACTGGTTAAGCATCAGAAGTAGTAGTCTTTCTTTCAAGGGTCACATTATGTGTAAATACATGCCTTTGAATCCCATAATCACCCTCAACAAAGCTAGTTGCTCTTATACTGGGGTGTATTGGAGACCTTTGAGCTCTTGAGGGCAGAATAGATTAACATTTTCCATTTCATGCTCTATCCAGGCCATACAAATGGACTGACAGAATCTTTTGCACTGCTGGTGTATTTTCAACTTATATAATTGAAGTTATATAAGTTGCATGTGTTTACGATTCAACTCCACTCTAGATGTTTTGGTTTTCTTCGGTTAATCTTTCCCTATAATCTTTTTTTTTTTTTTTTTTAATGTTTGAGAGAGAGACAGTGTGAGCATGGGAGGGGGAGAGAGAGTGGGAGACACAGAACTCAAAGCAGGCTCCAGGTTCCGAACTGTCAGCACAGAGCCTGATGCCAGGCTCAAACCCATGGACTGTGAGATCATCACTTGAGCTGAAGATGGATGTTTAACTGACTGAGCTACCCAGGCGCCTCATCCTTATAATCTTTTCTAAGCAGAGATATTGACATAGTTTGGAGAAAAGTTTTATAGTCAAGCAATAAAAGTTTAACATTTGTAGATGTAAATTCGAAGAATGGTATATGTTTATTCCATGATGTTCTGGCTTTAGGGGCACTAAAAATATTTGGAAAGGACATTGGTTACTAATGTATCATTACAAAAAAGAAGGCCCTGAGACATTGGGCAGCAAAGTATTTTTCCAGGGCTCATTCCTCACTAGATTATAATAAGTCACACTCAGGTCACTGAAATCAATGTTTTAATTTTATTAATTGTTTCAGGGAAATGCTAAATTTCTGAGCTTTGTTAATGTCATAGGACATTAAACTGTGGTCATTATAGTTTCCTTCCATGTTACATAGTGCCTAGTGAAAACCATATTAAATATTTCCAAAATGATACTAGTAATGTTCATTTCTTTTCTAGTTGGTGAAATAAACACGTTAAAGGCAACAGTCAGTGTGTTCTTCTGTAGCTCATAACTCAACTTGCTTCTGAGGCACTGCAGTTCCAACAGAACTCTGGTCATTGATTACAGATTCACCTGGCTTAACTTGATAAATGATTTTTCCCAAGCCTCCTGTCTGAGAGGCCTGTTCATAGCTTGTTGATTTAAACCATGGGGGAGGGGAAGGGAAAAAAAAAAAAAAAAAAAAGGACGTTAGAGTGGGAGAGAGCCAAAGCATAAGAGACTGTTAAAAACTGAGAACAAACTGAGGGTTGATGGGGGGTGGGAGGGAGGGGCGGATGGGTGATGGGTATTGAGGAGGGCACCTTTTGGGATGAGCACTGGGTGTTGTATGGAAACCAATTTGTCAATAAACTTCATATAAAAAAAAAAAATAAAAAAAAAAATAAATAAAAAAAAAAAATAAAAAAAAAAAAAAAAAAAAAAAAAAAAAAAAAAAACTAAAACTTCCCTTTTAGCCACTAATGCCAACATTATTGGTGATAATCTTGGTTTGTGTGTTAGTATGTATCACAGTAACAATATTTGGTAAGGCCCTTGGCAAATAAATTTATCTGACTATGTGAAATTATATGAAGAAAACAAGTCTTTTATTTAACATGATTCACAATTGGTCTGTTTTAAATAAGTTTTGAATGGACTAGGCCTGAATTATCTGGATTTGGGAATGATGGATTTATGATAGCTTTCTATACTGGTAAAAATGTGTAGTATATTTTGTTATTTTGGAAGACTTTACTACAAAACTTGGAATACTGAATAGATTATTTCTCTGGATACTGCTAGTCTTTTGAGATAGTTCATTGTGAAACAGTTCTAATTATTTAGGCTATGCATCCTTAGTAAGTGACTGGAAATTGGTCATTCTCTATGTGAGAAATATGACCTAGAAATGGATTTTTGCATTATTTCTCCATATAGATTCTCTTTTATAATTGAGGAGAAAGTGTTTACATATATTCACTTATAGACCACAGAGAGAGAGAGAGAGAGACAGAGACAGAGAGCCAGGGAGAGACAGAAAGAGAAAAGACTGGCTATCATTAATCTTAAGTATAAGTGATAGCCGTGAGCTCGGATAGCACTTAGTAACTTTTCTAATTTGAAGCATTGTGTCGATTTTGGAATTGTAAGTAATAATTCTACAGTTTATAACTTAAACCTTGTCACTGGAAGTATGGCCACTTAATAGTATCATTCTTTGCTTTTGGAGCATTGGTTCTCATTAGAATCCCCTCTATGTAGAAACACAGACTTTTGGGCCCTGTTCTTAAGAGTTTCTGATGCAATATATCTGGGATTGGGCCTGAGATTTTGGATTTCTAACAAGTTCCTAGGTAATGCTGGTTTGCAGTCTGCAGTTTGAAAATCCATATTTTAGAGATACGGGAGCTATATATATAATTCTCAGTTTTAGAGATGTGATCCCAAAGGATGGAAACACACACACATACACACTCATGTGTATCTATTTATATCTGTGCACATGTGTGTAATTGGCAGCCAAGTTGATGCTAGATTCTAGTTTCTCTCTTTTTGTCCTCAGAGCTGTTTACTACCCTTAAAATGGAATATTTATAATATACTCTAGATGCGCCTGGGTGGCTCAGTCGGTTAAGTGGCCGGCTTCAGCTCAGGTCATGATCTCACTGTTCACAAATTCAAACCCCGGATCAGGCTCAGTGCTGACACTGTAGAGACTGCAGCCTGCTTCAGATTCTGTCTCCCTCTCTCTCTCTCTTCCCTTCTCCCACTCCCACTCTGTTTCTGTCTCTCTCAAAATAAACAAACATTAAAAAAATTATAATGTATTCTAAAACATTTAACTAGAATACTAGGGGGAAAAGAAGAAATTATTCTAATGAGTTAAATTATATGATTAATTGGAGATTACAAAGCGCACAATTTTTAGTTTCCTTCCTTGCCATTGAAGACATTTTTGAAGTATAATGTTGTTTTTCTTTCTCAGTAAGTAGATCACCCTATGAAAACTTACTTTACCTTCTATAGTTGAACATTTTGCAGTGCTCCAAGAGGTTACTTAGAGGTGGATTTTTACTGTGTAGGGTTGTAGATTTAGAAGTGGAGATGGGTTAAGGAAACAGTGTTGAGATATTTGGTAGTGTTTGTCATTGTTGTTACAGATCTGTGATAACAAATCACACAAATAACACAAAAAGTGTCCTAAAAATAAAATTAAATAATGGTTACAATGAACTGAAGCTGTTACTATAATTGCATTATGTTGCAACGGTAAATTGACTCTTTGCATAGAACAGAGCCTATTGAGCTGGCATAACTAGAGGTTCATGGAATGATTTTTTTTCTCTAGAACTAGTATCTATTGAGTAGTGGATACTCAATAAATATTTGTTAAAAAGTTAAATGCAGAGACCTGGACCTGTGGCTATAGCTCACCAGTTTTATTAAGGGAAACTGGGTAAAGAGGGAGGGCTTTTGGCCTAGTTAATTCCAGCCTCTGTGCTTGGTTTATCAGAATGCATGGTGCTTAGCCGCAGATTTACAGGAGTGTTTATTCATTACATATGGGCCGTACCTCCTTTGATACTTTGAGAGCCGAACCTTTCCAAATTGTATTTAATGGTCTGGATTTTGGGTTGAAATTAGACTGGAATACACTAATGCTTACTACTACTACTAACGGATCATCCATATTTTTTTCTCTCCTTTAGAATAATGACAAACAACAATCAATTTATCTTGGTAGAAGTGCATAATTTTTATTAATGTAGCTCTTTTATTTTATTTTATTTTTTTAACGTTTATTTATTTTTGAGACACAGAGAGAGAGAGCATGAACAGGGGAGGGTCAGAGAAAGAGGGAGATACGGAATCTGAAACAGGCTCCAGGCTCTGAGTGGTCAGCACAGAGCCTGACGCAGGGCTTGAACCCACGGACTGCGAGATCATGACCTGAGCTGAAGTCGGACGCTTAACCGACTGAGCCACCCAGGCGCCCCAATGTAGCTCTTTTAAAAGAGCTGTACAATTCTGACACATTAGGCTGGAATATTGCTGGTAATATATCCTGTATATGGCCTCATCAGACCAATGCTTCTGTAACTCATAGTGCCTTTCCTTATTATTGAAAAATCTTTCCCTTTTAGCCAAGGGAGTATTAAAATCCCAAGTAGGAAGGGATCTGGTCTGTTCTCTATTTTGACTTACAAAGATAGCCTTTAAAAATAATACTTTTTTTTTTTCTACTGTGAAAACAGAATTTATATAATCAAAATATATTTTAAAAATCTCCTTTATTCTGATAAGTGTTTATTATCTTATTAGTTATAAACAAAATATACTCATCCACATTGAAGACCAAATTGTATTTTGAAAAAAAAAAAGCAAATTGACTTTGCAATATAATGAACACCTTCTCCCCTTCCCATGCACATAGTAATCAGTTTTATAAGTTAACAGCTAATGAGAATTTTTTTCTTTGGACTATATTCAGCATTCATTTGGTGTAGTTCATCTCATTTTTACTAGTATCATTTCTTCTAGGTGTTTCCTTCATAATTTATCTTTAATTTTATTCCATTGAAAATCTTTTTATGTTATCTTATATCCTTTCTTGCACAAGACAGGGTAAAATAAAGAATTTTTTTTAACTTCATCAAAATAGTATATACTTTCTTTAAAAAAATTTTTTTAATGTTTGTTTATTTTTGAGAGAGAGAGACACAGAGCATGTGCTGGGGAGGGGCAGAGAGGGAGAGAGACACAGAATCTGAAGCAGGTTCCAGGCTCTGAGCTGTCAGCACAGAGCCTGATGCAGGGGTTGAACTCACAAACCACGAGATCATGACCTGAGCCAAAGTTGGGTGGCACTTAACCAACTAAGCCCCCCAGAGGCCCACCAAATAATATATACTTTCTAAAAAAGGTATAGACTTGTTCATAACAAGTAGTTTACTGCAATTAGGTTTTTGTATGTAGACTCTGCATTCTTTTCTCCTAGGAAAGAATGTTATCTAGAGCTCTTACATGGTCTCTTCAATTGACAGCCTAGAACCCACCCTTATCCCACCAGGACTTCTGTTCTCCTTCTCCATGCTGTAGGTAAGAAATGGCCAAATCTGTCCCTCAGCTATATTTGATTTGCCCTGAACACTGTTGATCAGGATATTACATTAAAAAAATGAATTCTAATACTTGAAAATTGGAAATTTCTCACAAAATTTCATATTTTTGTGTCTCTAGAGAAAATGGAAGATGTGGACCAATATCTCTGTGTGGTGATAGTCCTGGAGCTCAGTGGTAGTTACTGAGATGAGAAAACTGTTCTGTCATTCGCCTCAGTCCTCACTACTCCCTATTTTGCAGACATTGAGGCTGATGGTCAATTGACATTAGCCTTGCTTTTTACATGCCCAGCACCAGCCTGACTCTGGACACTTGGACTGCTTAAATCTTTGTGCTTCATTGGAACTTATACTGTTGCTAGCACCACTGGATGCTGATAGTTATTACAAACTACTTTGTAATGTACTTTCAGTTCCAAATATGGTACTTTCAACTAAAATTATATTGCAGGCAATACTTTAGAGGAATGAACCAAATGATTAGGAATTTCAAGTTCCACGGAAACTTTGGAAATCTGTGCAGGAGGTACTTTGGGGCTAACAGTCTTTTCAGATGCTATTGCCTCACCCATGCACTGGGTACTCTATGGTCATTGTTTACAATTTGACCCATTTGATTTGTTATCAAGGTTGTCTCTATTCACAATTCATTCTGGTGTCTGTCAATGAGTTCATGCCCAAAATGTCTGTGTTTTCCACACACTCCTTGCAAAGCTGGTAATTACAACAGTGCCTACATTGGGGCACTGTTGACAAGCCTGACCAAAATTTCATCAGCTGTTAAAAAAAATCTATAATATAGAAGATGGTTTAAAATGCAGTTTTATGTTGAAATGGACCAACTGGGAGAGTTCCGGTGAACTGCCATTGGTTTAAGAAATTGAGAACTGAGGAAGATTTAAGGCATTCAAAGAAATACTTTTGTGTGAATGTTGGGTCTTTCTTAGGGAGTATTGTTGGTGTGGTAAAGTTGAAAGAAATACAGGACAGTAGAGACCTTGAGAGAAATTATTTCTAAAATATTTAAAATCCCAGTTCTTATTTGAAATCTAGCAACTAGTGACTGCCAGCAATAAGCATGCTTCATTTGTACCTCAAGGGTACAATATTGTGACTCAGTGCCCCCAGCACCAATTCTTTCTCCATATAGTTGAATAACAACTAAAATGTAGTCCCTGTGTTTATGAAAGATTTATGATATACATTACAAAACAAGGATAACTTTCCTTTGTACAGTAAAGGAATCTCATCAGCCTGTATGTTCCCATCGTATTCATCAAGAGAATGGTCAATAAACAAGATATATGCTGTAGGTAGAATCTTTTTGTTCTCTTTTCTCTTTTGTAACTCTCATTGTCATGCAGGAGTGTGCCCAGAAATCTCAAGTCTTCTATTTTCTTGATAGTGCTCAATTTTCTTGACTGCTCCATTTTCTTGACTGTATCAAATTTCTTTCAGTTTCAGAGGGTTTTCAAATGCCATATAACTTCCTGTGAAGTACAGAGTACAAGAAGCCATGGTACAGAAGAGTACTAACACTCAGAGTACTCTTCTTCCCCTTAACTTGCTGTTTGACTTTGAAGAGTCTATGTATATATTGAAATCAATATGTATACCTTGCTTCTCCAGAGTGGGCTTATAGAGTCTGATACTGTGTGGTCTGATGAGATCATTGATTTTCATTGTAATATAGGGTGATAAAAACATTTGATCAACCTAACTTGGGTCATTCACTTGATTAAGGGTAGAAATGTAATACACAGTGGGTTATGCAAGTAAAAAATAATTTCATATCAATCGGCTGACATTTAAAAACTGGAATTGAGTGAAAGCCTATTAAATTTATTTAGTAGATATAGATTAAATTTTTAGCAAAAATCTGTCTATTCTTTGCAAATCAATACAGAACTCTGAATTCCTCTTGTGTGCTCTTTCATATTTTTAGGCCTGATTCAGATTTTTTAGTTTTATCATGACAAATCTCTATCTAGGGCAAAGATGTGAAATATTCTTATTTTTAGAATATTGTTTGGTTGTTTTTAAATGCTCTGATTTGCACTGAGGACATCAGTACTTTCTGTCTCCCTAGAGAATCTGAGGGGAAATACTTTTAGTATTTTATAATCCAGGAACATTCTTTAATTTTTAGATAAATATGATGTACTACATATCTTAGAGTATGAGTTTATTTCTCTAGAGATGGAATTAAATTTGCTAATGCTTAAAAATACCAGCATGATTGATATACTATTTACTGTTGACCACGCTAATGAATTTTCATTCACTACTTTTCTCTTGCTAAAATTATACTTAAATCACACTGAAAATAACGTACAGCTACTGAAAGATCTAAAAGAAAAATTAACAGAACTGCCATACCTCTTATGTGTGAATTATTCTCCAAATTGTGAATTTTATTTTTTGGATAGTTCCAAACCTTTTAGTAAATCTCTTTACTAAATGTTTGAAGTTCTAACAAATGTTTATAGTGTACTTAATTACCTGAAGTTTATCTTTTGCATTGAGTCTTTGCTCTATTAATGAGTTTTTTTTTTTTAAATCTCTAGTAGTGATGTGTCAGATGGGGTAGAGAAATTTTATAGCTCAAGCAATAAAGTCTAAGGTCTCGTTTAACTTTGAGATTCTGAGAGTCTATGAATTCTTATGAGACTTTGGATGTATTATTCTAGATGTTTACACTTGAAATTCCTACATGGGCACATGCAGAGTAAAGATGCTTGACCAAATTAAAAAAAATCTCACTCTCAGTGCTTCACATGTATCTTCATACTGCCAGTGCATTTACTGATTTTGAAGAGCTGAGTTAGATACAATTTAACGTTTACATTAGTATTTGGCTTCACCATTGTTATATTGGCCTACCAGCTTAGTCCCCAATAGGCTAGATATTTTTTCTTTTTCTCTGAAATTTGGAGAAATATCTAAGTTAACTTTTAAATGAAAAAGTTAATACCATGGGTCAATATATTTTTCCCCTGGTAGAAAAGATAAGTGGTAGCAGAAAATGATTCCTTGGCCTTAATAATATTATTATATATCCCTACAGAAACAGTTCTGATTTTATTAATTTTAATATATTTCAAATTTATTATGAAATTAAATATTTATATGTGATTGATATGGACTAGGATTGATAAATGCTTATTAGTTCATGAGAGGGGTGACATGGCTTTCTAAATTCTGTTAGGGCAAGCTCCATGTTTTATTAATTCTTTTCATTCTTTTCATTCCTACTATGCCTCATATAAAATTTTAACTCAGAAAATATTTTTGAGTGAATGAGCTATAATTGAAACTACACTACATTTAAGATTTTCTGTTAGGGGCGCCTGGGTGGCGCAGTCGGTTAAGCCACCGACTTCAGCCAGGTCACGATCTCGCGGTCCGTGAGTTCGAGCCCTGTGTCAGGCTCTGGGCTGATGGCTCAGAGCCTGGAGCCTGTTTCCGATTCTGTGTCTCCCTCTCTCTCTGCCCCTCCCCCGTTCATGCTCTGTCTCTCTCTGTCCCAAAAATAAATAAACGTTGAAAAAAAAAAAGATTTTCTGTTATGCATAATACTTAAATAACCTTAGAGTAGGGGGAAAATATAAGATAATTTATGCTATTATTGAATAGAATTGTGCTTTCTTGTGAAAAGGAATCATTTTTAATTTTTCTAAAGCCTTGAGATCTTCAGCTTTGGAAGATTAATGAATAAGAGTTAATGTCAATGAAATTCCTTAGAAGAGCAAAGCAAAGGTGAGAGGGAGATGCCCTTATAAATTTCATTCCCACCTGAGAGGCATCTGGGAATTCCAGTGAATGGGTAGAGAGGATTGGATGATAATGGGAAACTATTTAGAAAATTGCCAGTTAAAACCAGATAATCCTAGGGTGTGATTTATGCAACCACACCTGTCTCAATAGTGTCATTCAATAGAACAAGGTTCTGGTGTGCAAAAATTTTCAGCAATACTTATTGATTTAGGTAACTATTGTCTTGGATTATTCTTTATTCCAGCCTTATTTGGATATTCTTTTTTTTCATGAAGAGCTGTTTACTGGACAGATGTCTTCTTAGATCTGCCTACTCTTGCCTGAAAGGCAATACCTATTTCAGTAGCTATTAGCATATTAAGAAAACTTGGGTAATTCCTTCTCCTTCACGTTAATTTGCTCTTGTTGATTATTTGCTGTAATATGTTAAATAATTGCTCTTGAATGGGTCAAGAAAAGCATTCATTTACCCATTTTGATTGCTATAAATATCTTTGAAGTTCTCCAAATGTGCTTCTATATTATTCACAACCCTTCTAAGTCATTAATAAATATATTGAACACCTGTGCTAGCACTGATCCCTGAGGCACCTCATTATTAACCTAATTGCGCAGCTTCATGATATTTCATTTAACCTTGATTTTACTACCAAACTTTTTTCAAACCGAGACATTTTCAAATTAATGATAAATTTTACCTTTTATCCTTTGGTTGCCATGGCTCCATAATTGAATTTCCACATTAAAAAAAATTATGAATGAAATATCATTAGACATTCAATTGTTGAAAAAGTTCAAACAAGAAAATTGTCTCCCAGTTATTTTCATTGAAGTTCTACTTGTCTACTCTTCTTTTGTTTGTTTTCATCAGCTATTTTCAAAATTTTAGGTGTGGAAACAATAATGCCATAATTCTATAATCCCAACATCATTGTTTTGGATACAGTTCTTTTTGTGAGTCCCACTGTCTCAATGCTATTTTATCAAATTGGAGTCAGGAAAGGAAAAAGGAGATGGAATTCATTTTAGCTGACATTGCTATTCATCAGTGAAGCCATTACAAGTGAAGAATGAGGTTTGTACCTTCTGGTTTAAATCAAGCTTACAGAGTAGAGTTTTATCTAATGTTGGAGGAAGAAAGGACTCTGAAGTTCACATGGTTAAATTTCCTTCATTTTTCAAATAAAGAAGCAGAAGCCCAAAAGATGAACTGACCTTGATGAATGAAGGTCACACTGATCAGAGTCAGAGTTCTGCATTTTACTCTATTGTTCATTCCACTGCATCTGGCTTAGGTTTTTATTATTTTTTCCACTATGTGTAATTAAAATTTTCTGTCTCATTTATTCTGAATTTTGACATGAGTTCTTCTTTAAACTTCTTTTAAACCATCTTTATCTAATTTAATTCTTTTAATCCCTAACAGTGCCTTGAATATAGTAAGTTCTTAATAAATACATACTGAATGTATAAATAAATCCAGAAGGACACTGTGTATTTAGCAGATTCCAACATATATAATACAAATATATACATATATACATGCATATTAAATTATAGTTATTTAAATGATTTTTAGTTTTTCCTTTATTTATCTCATGGTCTGTATCAGTCATGAAAATAAGATCATGAAGCATATATGTTGATTTCCAAGATTTACTTGTAAGTGGTTAGGCTTTTGGATAATCAGCTTTATTTGAACTTATTGCACTTAAACAACACTGAGTTTTTCTATAATATTGAGTGTTGTATCCTTTATTAATTTTAATATCACTTGCTCTAAGACTCAAATCCGAACAAATTCTCTCATAGATATTTGAGCTAATTTGGAGAGTATAAGGAAAAGGTCTGCATATGAGAAGAGCCATTCTACAAATATTCGGGGAGGGAAGCCAGAGTCATTAATACCGTTGATCCCTCTCCTTTCTGCCTCCTACAGAGGCATTATGAGAGAAACTTCTGTTTATCTACTTTATTTACTTAAATTTATTTTTAATAGTAACATTTCAAGAACATTGAAATGCTCTTCATTACTGTTGGAAGGTCACCATTGAAATCAAATGGCCAATGTTCTATCATGTGGGTAAGTCACTCCTTGGAAGAATTATAAGTACCTTCAAGGTGCATTATGTATTTCAGGTTCATGATTCATCTGCTTTGGGGAAAAGTATTATTTCCTGGCACATGTTCAAATGCTGTAATTTAAGACATTTATAGTAAATTATTATACCACTGCAGCAAACGAAATTAATACAACTCCAGGAGTTATACCTAGGGAATAGTTGATACATCTAGTTAGATCTGGGTCATTGTTCTTTAACATGCCAGGAGAAAATAATTTTTAAATGCATAGTGACTTTAAATTTTTTGTCAAATACCTATGACACATATGAAAACTGAGCAAGAATATAAGTTAAAAATAATATAAAGGAGCAAGCAGAAAAGATTAAGCTGCAAAATTTCTCTGCACGTGTTTATTTGAACATTTAGACCTAGCAAGTGTCAGATGTACTGTTATCACAAAATAACTGAAGGAGCACATCTGTTTTAAAAGAGAGTTCCATTCTGCTCCTAGGATATGAGGATACAGTTTTGGATTCTTCCTCACCCCTCCTTAACTCTGTTTCCTATCATCAAATCCTTTAAAAGTATGGGTGTAGATATGTTACTGACAAAAATATCTACAGCATACTTACTGAATCTGTTTCTCTTTCCCTTATTTTCCCCATGGTTATTTTCATGATCACCTGAGTGATCCTAACTGTCTTATTTGCATTTTTGTTCGATTAATTGCTTCCAGGAGGCCCTTGGGTGAGGCATAGATAGATGGTATTGCCACAATTTTGAATTTACTCAAATATTGAACTAAAGTCTATAGTGGGTACAGACCAAAGTAGCTCTCAGAGATATGACCTGGACTTTTTGTAAGATAAATTTGGAGGTTCTGAAACTGACCCATACAGGATCCTTCAATACAGGTTACTATAGTCTTTTTAGGTATATAACCTAATTTCTGGGATACCCACATTTAAATCCAGACTTGGGTCTCTCCTTGGGATCTTTTTTATCGGGGTTGACCCAAAGCTGCATTATATTCCATAGCACTCTGCTTCAGACCCAAACCAAGATCTCAGATTTTTTTTAAAGGGAGTAATTGAAGTACACTCTTCAGTGCTGATTATTAGCAGAGAAAAGCCGAGAAAAAAAGCATAGCAGTTGGTATCTCTCTCCACGGCAGGCCCCCTTCCCCCTCCTCACACACACCCCACTGAAAACAATGACTATGATGAGTTACTGATTGTATGTTACATCTTTAAGTATTTAGAATTCAGAAAAAATTAAAAACCCTTAATCTAAATTTCCACCCAACTTTAGGTATGTGCTGGTAGTAATGTATTTCTAATTGGATTCATATTTATATTAGAGCAAAGCTTAATGACATTTGGAAAAACAAGAAAATAAATTACAGAGACCCAGAATGGATATATTTTGTATGAACTAGTCTTAATTCACTTAAATAAGGTTTTATTTGTATTTTTATATTGCATGGATTCATAAATTCATTTTGCTCCATGAAGAAAACTGCTTTTTTTTTTTTTTTTGAGAGAGAGAGAATGTGCCTGTGCATACATAGGTGTAAGCAGGGGAAGGGCAGAGGGAGAGAGAGAATCTTAAGCAGTTTCATGCCCAGTACAGAGGGCCATGCAGGGCTTGAAATAGGTCTTGATCTCACGATTGTGAGATTATGACCATGAAATCATGACCTGGGCCAAAATCAAGAGTCTGATGCTTAACCAACTGAGCCACCCAGGCATCCCAAGACATCTGTGTTTTTACAAAGGTTATATGCTTTAAACAGAATTGAAATGTAGCTCAGAACCTTGTCTATGTGTAATTCAAACCTGAATGTAGACATCTTTTATTCCAAAAATTTAACTTATTAATGCATTGAGTATAGGTACGTAGCTAGTACATCAATACTCATTTATTCTTTTTTAATTTTCAAAGAAAGTTGTGAAATAAGAATTATGTAATAATTGGGAACAGAATGCAATATTTTGATATACATTTTCTTAATTTTCCTTTTCTTGTATCTGATCTATTTTCTCTAATTTTAAGGAGTATTGGGTACTAGGACATTCAATTAAAGATGGAATTTGCATGCCAATTGAAAATTATTATATTTTAAATTTGTCTTTATTGCATGCTTTATAAATCTTGTGGTTGGACTAAATAATAACTACATAAATACACATGAAATGCTACATATGAATGAGTCTATATATTGTTATGGATGAAATATTTTATTTTCCCTTCTTCACAGGAATTTTTTATGGAGTCCAAAGTAAGTTAATCAAGATTAAATTTTAGATAAAACATGAAAAATGCTTTCATTTTAAATCTAAGTTTTGGTGATTTTAGTCCTATTTATTTCATAATTTATTAATATGGCACCTAAAACTTACATTTTAAGTTTCAGAGTTTAACTCACGTATTATCCCAATTCTCTGAATGTTAGTGGAAGGAGTTACTTTATTATTTATTTATTTATTTACTTACTTATTTATTTAATTTTGAAGAGAGAGTGCAAGCAGGGGAGAGAGGCAGAGGGAGAGATAGAGAATCTTAAACACTCCATCCCATGACCCTGTGATCATGACCTGAGCCAAAATTAAGAATCAACTGACTGAGCTCAACCGACTGAGCCACCCAGGCACCTCGGAAGGAGACATTTCATGTAATATCATGAAATCATGTTGAAAATACTTTTGTGTGGATAAACTTGGATGTACTTGAAAAATTATTGCTTCTTTTCAGTTTGGGGTTGGGATTAGAGGGGTAGATGGGCAGCTCAGAAAGAGGGGTTTAGGCTGTCAAGAAAGGTGGAGGAATGTATGTTTGGAATATAGTTATCATGGTTTATGAGATATAAGCAATAGTTAGGTTAACTCAAGAGTTAATAAAATAAGGTAAAATTTAATATTGTAAAAATGTTCAGAGCCACTTAATGACAACCCATAGATTTTTGGCTTACATAAAAAAAAAATACTTTAAAACCAAAAACTGTTGAGAGCTTTATTTTTAACCCTAGTCAGATTTTTTTGAAAATACACTACTAGTCTCTTTAAACCAGCACCTGAGAATGTTTCTACTAGTGGAAAAATCTTTAAATATATGCCCTGCTTTACTTCGTGATCTTTATATCTGAAGAATAGTACATGAAAGGAGTGTGCTATGTGGGTGTGTATGTATATCTGTAAGGTTGTTGTTGTTTTTTTAAAGAGTTCATAGGTAAGATACAAATTAAGGAACTGAAAATCTAAAGATGATTCAATAATGGGACACTGGAAAGCGGGCATGATGCTGGAAAAAAAAAAAAAAAAAACAAAAAACAACAACCAACCAAAACAGCATTTCAAAGATCAGATTATACCATTGCAGTTAGAATCTAAACTGCTTTCAGAATAGTAACTTTTTAGTTTACTTCCTTATTTTATACTTTTTGCTTCCCCCAAAATAATTTGAGACTTCTTATAACAAAAGACATATGAAATAAAATGAACAAAATAGGACTACAAAGAGGAAATAAACAAGATATAAAAAAGAGAAAGCCAAGACCCTCAACAGGGAGGTTTGCCTGGCTACTATGTTATCAAGTGTAACCCAACTCAGAGTTCCTGAGCTGAGATGTAAAGGAGATAGGGTGTGTTACAGAGCACTAGATTCATCAGGGACAAGGTACAACCATTTCTCAGGATAATTTTTCCTGGACCTAGCTCTAAAATTCATTTCTTATGTGTTCTTTTAAAAATTATGTTCCATAGGGCACCTGGGTGGCTCAGTCAGTTAAACGTCTGACTTCGGCACAGGTCATGATCTCATGGTTTGGTTTGTGAGTGGGAGCCCTGCGTAGGGCTCTGTGCTGACAGCTCAGAGCCTGGAGCCTGCTTCAGATTCTGTCTCCCTCTCTCAGTGCCCCTCCCCACTCACACTCTGTCTCTCTTTCTCTCAAAAATAAATAAACATTAAAAACATTATGTTCCCTATAGGGAGCCTGGGTGACTTAGTTGGTTAAGCATTTGACTCTTTATTTGGGCTTAGGTCATGATCTCAGGGTCATGGTATCAAGCCCCATGTCAGGGTGTTGAGCATGGAGCCTGCTTAAGATTCATTCTCTCTCTCTCTCTCTCTCTCTCTCTCTCTCTCTCTCTCTCAAAAAAAAGAAAAAATTCCATAATGTGGTGGGTATTTTCCTCAACAGTAGTTCCAATTATATGTAGAAGCATATCCCCAAAGGCATTTTCATATATGGATTTGTGTCACATGTGGAGCAGAGTCCAGTGTTTGGGCAGCCATGTCCTATGGCCAAAAAAAAAAAAAAAAAGAATGTTTAGAAAAGATAAAATTTATTTCAGGGTTGGGGTGAAAAGTTCAAAGGAAATGCTCATTTATGCTCTAAAAAAATTGAAAAACAGGATGAATTATGTCTTCTTGCCATGATTCTTAAAACCAAGAATTCCTTCTCTTGGAAGTCCAAATCAGTTTCTATCTTCTTTACCTGCTATGTTTCCCTCCATCTCAGAAAGAAAACAAGGCAAACTTGATCAAATAAGTGCTAACAAGATTCACTCTATAGTGATTGTATAAATATATTCTGCATCTATTTAAAATTCAGATTTCAGTCTCTAGTAGCATAAATATGGATCAATTCTATTAGGAGAAAAGGCTGAAAATTGAAAGAGAAAACAAGACAAGGGAACCAAGTCAGTTAAAACACTTTAATTATACCCCAGCCAAAAGGAGTTAAATAAAAGCCTGAGAAAGAAGAAATTTTTATGGAAACATATGATTTCAAATTAGGTATGAAATAAGACAATTATAAAATATCTATAATGTATTGGAAAAGATGGAAAATGAAGGTATATTATCATAATTACCCGTTATAAATAAATCAGTTGTTCATTATTTTCCATCAAAAGAACAGACTGACAACATCTATTCAATGTGTGAATGATTCAGTTAATAGCTTTTCATGCCTCATTTCTGACACTTTTGTCCGGGGGGTGGGTGGAGATAAAAATACTGAAGTGATTGAAATACTACACTGGAGTGACCTGCATATAATTTATTACCAACTGGTACTCTTATTTTTAAATGGCATTTTCTCTCCCAGAATGAAATAGCTTAAATGCTAAATGCTTCAGGGTTTGCTTTGGTAAGACCTTACCATTTGGGAATTTCATAATCACTAACAAGTGAATAGAGTGGATATTGTCCACTTATTAAAAAACATAATGGTATTCCTGAGATCGGTGTGTTGTCTGGGATACTGTGGCTCTGGGGAAAGGTGGAAATGTCCTCTGGTGGATTTCTTTTTATCCTGCTATTCATTACAGTAATCACATGTAAATGCACTCCAATGGACAACTTTCTACCACAGACTGGTTTGACAAAAATAATTTTAAGAGATATTTTAATATTTTTTAGCAATTCTCATTAGCTGGCTTCTGGATCTTTCATAGAACACCACATGTACAGTCATGTAAAGCCAAGTCTTTGATTATTCAAGGAATTTGTAGAGGTCCTTAATATCCAGCCATGAGCAAAGATCTGCTTTTATGAAAATGTCAAAGGATCTTTTTAAAAGGGACACTTTGAGCCTTATCTGAATATGCTTGAGCTCTGGGGCATTCTATTTATTGAGTCCAAAAGGAGTTTGGAACATAGGTTTGGTTCTCAAATCTGTTATAGAGTTAAATATAACCTTATTTATATGTTCTGGTAAGCTAATAGAGCTATATAATATGCTATAATTGGACAATTCATATTGAAGACAAATTAATGTAAGCTTTTACTCTCCAAGTCTTGTCACCCTCTGTCACTATGTTGAATACATATGTGCATATCATATATCACTCAAATGAGAGGTGGAGAAAGAAGAAAGAAGCTAGAGGAAACATGAAGAAGAATAAAATAATCAGAATAATGTACTAATCTCCCTGTGGTTTTATTTAGGGCCCTGAAACTAACTGTTGCTTGCTTACCTTTCTATCAGGGTCAACTATGATATGCCTTGATAGAGAGATAAATTGGATATACTTTTATTTCACATAATTCTGAGGACTGATAAATTATGCCAAGTTTTATTTAGAATTATATCATTATAAATTTACTATTAACTCTTCTTTAATTTGTAGCCTTTTTCTTCCATTTTTCTTATTTTCTTATTATATTTTAGTAAATGTTTTCAAGGCAGGATTTTTTTGGGAGAATGAACTTGTAGCAAATTTAATATGCTATGAGAAATTCAGTAGTGATTATAAAATATAGCCTGTCTCCTAATGATCACTAGCTCAAAATGTTTAATTATGCAGATGTTTTAATCTATAAATTGTCACAAGTCTTTTTGGGAGTAGATGGGTTACAAACCTGAAAAGGAATGGTGGGTATCATCCAAGCCTTGTATTTTAGCTAGCATTATACCCTATGAGTCTGGAATTTCCAACCAGCAGATGGAGATCTAATAGTATTTCTCAGAGCCTCTCAGGAGAGTGTCTAGTTATTTACCAGCACCTTTCCATCCTGTTCCTCTTGCACTCAGGAATGTCAATATCAGTGTTCCACACTAGTCCCAACAGTTTTAGGGCCACATTAATTGAAAAGCACATTAATTTTCTTTGTCAATCAACTGGAGTTTCTCAGACTAGATTTGGCTGCCTCTTAATAAGAATTAAGGATAGTCATGAACCTTCAGAAACCTAAAGGGTTTTATAATTGTATAGTCACTACAAATTATAGACCCTACATAGATAACATTTTAAAGATAACATTTAAAGCACTCACATTAAGGATGTTTTAGGTATTTAATGTAATATAAATAGTAGCAGTCTAATCAATTCAATTTCATAGCCTTATTTATCATAATATATCATGGGTCACACTGTGGAGAACTACCTAGAGTGAAACCTTGTATGTAATTTATTTTTGAAAAATAATTGTTTGAGTATCATATAGTTCTATATGTTGGGGATACTGATGGCCACTTTTGCCATACTGCATACTCTTCATTATCCACAAGAGTATTTTAGGAGAAGAACATTAAGATACAATTCCCTTGGCATTTTTTAAGATAGCATTATTCATAATGAACTCTCTTAATATTGATATATTCTGAAATTCTAAAATAAAAAAAAATATTCATTTTCCTAAGTGGGAAGATCAGAAAACTATGCCTTCAACTAGTTACTGAATTTACTTTTATTATTTCGGCTCAGCTTAATGCAAGGTGATTCTTGAGGATTTAATAAGAAATTTCCCTAGACAACAAACAAATAATGGAATCCTTTGGGAATAATGATATTCTTATAAAGAGATGTATTTATTGAAGGAAATAAAAGATATTTATGGAAGTTAAGAGCTAATGATACCGAACGGCTACCAAAGCATCTACGCTTATTGCCATATCAGATGATCTGACCACCTTGCTAATAGTTTTTCACTTTCTTAAAGAATTATTTGATAGCAGAATAAAATACAAAAGACTCTCTATGTATAACCTATTTCTTATTCACTTTAATAGCAGTCATGTCATAACCAGTAATTGGTGAAAACTTAAATTGTACAGGCAGATATACCTCTTCTACATTTTTTTTTCACATATTCCTGAGGTGAGAACTGCAATATAGGGTTTTTGATACACATAGATTGGATTTGCATGATACGTGTTAAAAACAAAACAAAATGAGGGGCGCCTGGGTGGCGCAGTCGGTTAAGCGTCCGACTTCAGCCAGGTCACGATCTCGCGTTCCGTGAGTTCGAGCCCCGCGTCAGGCTCTGGGCTGATGGCTCAGAGCCTGGAGCCTGTTTCCGATTCTGTGTCTCCCTCTCTCTCTGCCCCTCGCCCGTTCATGCTCTGTCTCTCTCTCTCTGTCCCAAAAATAAATAAACGTTGGAAAAAAAAATTTAAAAACAAAACAAAATGAAAAACTTCTGACAGTCTATGACATTTATTACTTATTATTTGTATTTAGTAAAATTGCATGTGTCTTGCATTTATCATGGAATGGCTCAATTGAATACTCTTGATTTGAGGATTAAATTTAGAAGATTGGAGGAAGGGAAAATTAAAAATAATCTTTAATATTTATATATAAAAAAATCAAGTTATTAGCTATCCTGAGGAAATTACCAGACTCAAAAACTACTGGAGTCCTAGGTTTCCAAAAGCTAATATACATCTAAAATACCAAACTAATTAGGAGTGGGGAATGGAACTTGCAGGACAGGTGTGTGTTTGTGTGACTGACAGTCTTTAGAATCCAGGGTCTCAAATAGCAAGTGTTCTGAGGCCTTATCTGATTTTCTCCCAGCCAAATTAATCATTCTCTCCCCTTCAGTCCTACAGCACCACGCTCATACTTCATTGTTGGAAATATCATATTGAATTACAATCATTTATTCACTTTTAAGCATTTGATCACTTTATTGCCTATCTCAGTCCTTGGCATATTATTAGTAAAGGCTGAATAAATGAATAAATACTTATTTGATTGAATTGAATTAAAAACACCAAAGTATTAGGGATATAATATAAAAGACAATCACTGTACAAACAAAAAGGCACATTGAATAAATACATGTGAATAAAAATTTGTAACTATCAAGGGAACACACAGACTGCTGCAAGTGAATAGTCCAAATGACAAGCAAACTTTGATGGAAAGAGAACATTTCTCAACCTTATTTGACTGTACCTTAAAAAAAACAGCTTTATTGACAATTGTCTGTACTTCTAAGGTGGAAATAATTCTGCATACTTTGTTAAATTTTGATGTGTTCATGAAATATTTTGTAACAAAAAATAATATTGAGTAAATGTGAGTTCTAGTAGTGAGTCTGTTGTCTATTACCAAAGTGATTTTGAGCATGCCATTTACTCATATTCTATTTAGTTTCTTTATTTGTGAAATGTAGCAGTCAAAAAACATTTTTTTTTTTACTCTTTGGGATAAAAATCCTGGTTAGTATTCACCAATATTAACATAAATACTGAAAAGAGTAAAAAAAGAAAAACTCAGTAAATCTGTAGACCATTTTCTCACCTGGAACCAAAGAGTAATTTGACTGAGGATGTTACATTATTAACTTCTAAGAAATTATTAAATTCACATAATTATTTTAAATTTATAGGGTTGCCTGAATCACTCTTCAAAATGTTTTATGAACATTTTACTGAAATTGACATAAGACAAAAGATTGATATGATTTAAGCCTCCCCCCCCAAAAGAAAGGTAAAATACATTGAATATATAGGAATATACATTGGGTGGCAGAGTTGGTTAAGCATTGCAATTTGGCTTAGGTCATAATCTCCCAGTTTGTGACTTTGAGCCCTCTGTGCTGACAGCTCAGAGCCTGGAGCCTGCTTTGAATTCTGTCTCCCTCACTGTCTGCCCCTCCTCCACTCACGCTCTGTCTCTCTCTCAAAAATAAATAAACGTAAAAAAAAATTTTAAGAAAAGGAATATAAAGGCAAATAAAGTTGAAAAAAAGATGGGAAATGTTTATGCCCAAATAGAAAGGCTAAAAGGTTTGCTCTGTCAAGAGTAAAATTTGGTTCTGAATTTTTAGACAATCAGGACAAAAATTGAGCTTGGTATTTCTCTGCCAGACAAGCATCAATCTAATGGATATTATTCAAATAATAATATCCATATATAAAATATAATACTCTTAACTTTCTTCTCTTTTCATTTTGCCTGTCCGAATACTGTCAGTCTCAAGTTCTATCTCAGTTTTCACTTTTGCCCAGAGTTTTCCCCAACAATTTGGCTTTGATTTCATCCTTTGATTGCTTTGTTTTCTTGCAGGTATTCAATTTGGAGTTTTGTGGTTTTTGTGTGTTGTTGTTTTTTGTTTGTTTTTTTTTGCTTCATATGGATGTCTTTTCTCCTTGCTAAGACCGTAAGTCTCTTGAGAACAAGTTATTTAATACATTCTTTTGTATCTCTCAAGGATTTTTACCCTCCACCAGACATATATTAGGTATGTAATAAACATCCATTACATTGAAAAATGTCTTCAGTTATAGCTTTCAGTGAATACACTTTTAAAGTTAAGAAATGGGCTTTTGAAATGGACTTTAAGTGGGCAGTTAGTAGCGATCACTTTGTCAGTATACCTATCATCTGGATTTGAATTCTTGTTCCATGATTTAGTAGCTACATGTTATATAATCACTTTGAGCATCATTTTTCTTATCTTCTTAAGGAGGTAACAATAGTACTTCATAAGGTTATTGTTAATCCGATTAACCATATTAATCAGGATTAAATATATACATGTAAAATGTTTAGAAAAGTAAACATTCATTAAGTGTTAGTTAATTATCATTTTATCTTAAAGTTCTCAGTATTATGTCATTCTTTCTGGAAATAATTAAATAGAAGTTTCTTCTGGTGGCAATTATGGAACACAATCAATTGTCTGAAGTCTGCCTCAGAAAGCAAAAAGTATATGACAAAGAAAACATGTCATCCTTATAGACAATAATATTTATATTCTCAGGTGCAAGAAGGCATGCATTATCTGAAAACTATATCAGATCATTCATTGAGTTAAAAAGAAGTGATCTCCAACTACATTTCTGTTTTATATTACATGAAGTGTTTATCCATTAGAAGACTCTTCTTCCAATTCCATTATGGTAGTACCAAGGTGTCATACTGAGCTTACACATTTTTATTCCATAACTGGAATCAAAGACACAGAAAAAGTCAAGAAAAGCTACTACCCCAGCCTTATTTTATCCTTCCACAAAATGATGAAATTTTACAAGGATTCATTTTGAAATAGCCATGTCTATAATGTAATGTTGGTTTAAGGAACTCAAGTTTGAAGTTTGTTAAATAGGAAACTGGCAAGGAGCTTTGAAGGATGTATAATACAGTGAATGTAAGATTCCATCAAATCCCAAGGTAAGAAAATGTTGATATCACAAAGATCTCAAGTCTTTCTTCAGATAGCAGAGTTCAGAGTTCATTGTTTTTACCTAAATCCATTATACATTTGTAACCAGAGCTGGAATGGGCCATCCAGGCTCTTATCTCAAGACAGTAATTCCTTATTTTATAAATGAATATAAAATAAGACCTATAGATAATGAATGTTACAAGTGTCTACGTCAAAAACTGCTAGCGAGGATTTTAGAAATGATATTTCCAGCTCTCCGGTAGGTCTACCACTCTAATATTGCCTTATAGCAGAGAAGAATGACGGGATTGATCCAGTCTTTCAGCACATCTTCATCATTCTGTTTAGGGCATTACCTTTATGAATCTGGGGTTGAAAGCAAATATATTACTGATGTAAACTAGTAGGAACAGATGGAATATATCTTAAATACAAGTTATTTCTCAGTAACAGAATTTAACTAGGTATATGTGAATTAATGTAATTATTCATTTTGTTGAAGCACTAATTTGGGGTTTATAGTTTTCGGACATTTCAAAATTGATCTTGAAAGAACATTTGGTATTTAGTTTGAATCTTTTATTCTGACTTTTCACTTTCTCCCTGGAGAAATGATAGTGCTTTAACTAATTTTTATTCTTAATATTATTTCTTTTGGTACAGTTAATTCTATTAATCTATTGTTTGACATATATTGCCATCACAAATATCTGTTTGCTTTTAGTCCCTAATGTCCATATTGGCCTTTATTGATGACATTAGATGCAAAATGTTGTAAATTTTAATTCTTAGTTTCAAAAGTTATCCGCAGATCAATGACATTAAATCACATTTCTTTCACTTACCTCTTGGTATGTGTAATTTTTTGTCCTCTTCGTTATCGTCCACTGAATCTTCAACCCAGATAGCAGGGTCATCTTTGTTATCCAAAATCAGAATTACTTTAGATTTTCAGCTAAAATTTTTGTATGGTGTAGTGGTGCCAGAATGAACGCATGTAGTGATATTAGATGCAGGATGCGAGAGCTTCTTTCTTTCTGGATTTATTGTTTTAAACATATAGCATACTTTTATCACAGTTATAGTAGTGGTAGTTTTTAGTAGAAATGTGGCTTAGTATTTCACTGTCTCTTGAATTCCACACTATAAAAGACAATGCGTTTTACGTGAATGCTACATGTTCAGGCAGTATGATAGAGTTAAATGCTAATGTAGTTTCTGAATTATATCACCTTGGACTTGTGCAAGTTCAGGGAGAAATAGAAGAGGTTTTTAGTCCAATGGTTTAATAAAAATCTCCTAGAGACAGTAATGGAATTGAGACTATTTAAAATATCATTTGTTAATAGCTGAGATTGAGGAAGATTCACTTGAAGATTGAATTTAAACATAAATGTAATTTATTTGGCCACCTGCATATAGTGATGAAAACATTTGCGTTGCCTTCACAAGGAAGATTGTTTTTTATTTAAACTGTATACTCTGTTCTGAATAATAGAACAAGCAGGGCCAACGTTATTATAAAGGCTGTCTTCTTGCCTCCTTTCTGGAGTGTTCTCCCACTGCACAAATCATTTGGGTAAGTAAAAATTCTCCTTGAAAAATATTCCCACATAGGATCATTCATAGGAAATATCCTGCAACTCAAGCCATGTCATTGCCAGTTAACATTTTGTGACTGTATATTATTGGTGTTTTTCTTTGTGTTGTCATATGCATGTGGTTACTTTATTGACTGTCGAGGTTTTGCTTCAAGTGATATCTTCCTTCTATATTTTGCCAGTTAAAGATTTTATTGTGGATACCCACTTATATTTTTGTTATAGTTTTATAATATAGCTAGGGAAATTGGAAATGGAAATACAACATGAATATTTGGGAATATCTTTTGAAGGGTTTTTATTTTAAATGTCTGCTCCTTTTAGGAAACAATGTATAAAACTTCAAGAAAGTAATGGACATTTATTTCCATTAAGTTGCTGACTTAAGATATTGAAGGAAATCTCTATACCGTGTGAAATAGTTTAAGCAATTTTTTATATTTAAGAATAGGAAAGTATATTCCTTCTCTGCTGTCTTCACATCCCCTGTTAAAATATTTGAGTCAAATTATATTGATTATGGTTTTTTCTCACTTCTGAAAAGGGTGCTTACAGGGTGATAGGAGGACGTCCCTAGAGTCTGATGAACTGGATATTATATCTGACTCTCTTGTATGAGCTTTGGCAAGTTATTCAATTATCACAATCCTTATTTTTCCTCTTCTTTAGAATGGTGGCTATACCTGTTTCCTAAAAAGTTTTGAGAATGAGGTGGGGACAGCCCAGTGCCTGGTACATCATAAGTCAGTTTTTTGCTCTTTCCCCACTTCTGGCTTTTCTACTGTTATATTATTATCCCTGGGAGCAAATGATAAATTTTAGTTAAGTGAATAACTGTGTTGATTTAAGATTGTTTCAAATATTCCTGTTGAAAGAGCTAATGGGGAACAAAACCTATAAACAATACAATCTGTCAAGAAACAACCTGACCATTTTATGTATAGTTGTTTTTTGTTTTGCATTCCTCCAGTCAGGAAAAATGTTCAGCCAGGCTTAGCAAACTAGGTTCACATTGGCACAAGAAAGCACAAGAATTAATAATTTCAGACTACAATAAAAAAACAATTGAATGACTTGGTAAAAATAAATTCATTGGAACAGTATTTTGCAAAACTTAGCATACATCAGATTAGCTCCAGAGACTCTGATTCAGCAAATTTAGGATGGGCCCAAAGGATTTACTCTTTTTTTTTTTTTTTAAATTTTTTTAAAGTAGGCTCCATGCCAAATGTGGGGCTTAAACTCACAACCGTGAGATCAGGAATCGCTCACTCTGCTGACTGAGCCAGCCAGGTGCCCAAGGATTTTCTTTTAATAGTAACTTTGAGGATATGCTACATAGCAAAAATTTAAACCAGTAAATAGAAAAAAAAACTGTCAACTTTATTCATCCATGTTATCTTAATACTATTTTTCCACATTAATCCAGGTAAATTCAATAAGTAAAATTGATTGAAAATGATCACACTACCGTGTCTATAGACTTGCTCAAAACCTAGAGTCAGTTCTTTATTTTACACAGCCTGAGGCAAAGACTGCATCATAGAACCTTCAAGGCCATGCAGTACAGGTGTGCCGCATTATATAACACAAGATATATTGAAATCAACTTACAAATGATAAATTAGTGAGTGATGTTTCAGATTAGAAAACAAATAGGATTTACTTCAAGTATCCTTTATCACAAGGTCCCTTGATGCATTTGAAATATTACTTGATTTATTTAAAACCAATTTTTACTTAGCTTGTCAGTAAGACACACATATAAAACAAAATCTATAAATGTTTGGGAAAGAGGAGGAAGAAACTCAAGAGTTTTCTAAGTCCTAGATGGCTCAAGCACTCACTCTGTTGCTTTAAGTTCACTATTCTTAATAGAAAAGTAAATAATCAACTGTGGACTTTTTAAAACATGAATTTTACCCTAAATTAAAAAATGTTAAATATAAACAGCCTCCTATCTCACATTGAAATCATAATGGAAGCCGTGAGAGAGCTTTGAAAATAACCCATCACCACTCTGGTGTATTCTTAAATGTTTCTTCCTCATTATAATTGATATTAAAATAAAGCACAGTTGCTGATTGTCAGTCTACTCTACCCTTGTGGTAGAGTCAGTTTTGAAAGCATGGATCCTGGATCTTCTGCGCTTGGTACCTCTCTAGTTAGAGACAGTGGTAGTGCATTGAGGTCATAGCAGTAGTTGGAAACTCTTAACTGAAAGAGTAGTGCATCTGCATTCTTAACTGCATAGCTAACCCATCTAGACCTTGGGACTTTTTATGTGTTTCCAGGTCATTATACTATTTATTACCCAGCGAGTTAAACCATTAAGAGGTATGTCAGTGTAAGATGTTACTGTTTTTTGCTGTAAAGATTTTTCACTGTTTTTCCTGAGGCTAAATATCTGCCAGTCCTACTTCCTCTTCCCTCCTGTACCTCCATCTACTCAGCACATCTGATCTTCTTTCTTCAAGCATACTAATAGTTCACATATGTTATCTATTTTCGTGCTTTCAGTTTCTTTACTTATTTTGAATGTTTAGGTTGAGAGATGATATCTGTTTTCTAGTCAGGAGCAGACATAACCAAATAAGGTCTTCACTCCCATTTACAGTGGCTTTATTTTTAAAAATATTTTTGCAAAGAGATATTGCTATTTCCAAGGAGTTTGTGGAGTCTGAAATGACTTCAGATAGGATTATGTAATTTGTCTTGAATGTTGAATGTAGACAAGTTTTCTTTCCTTCTAAAAATATAATTTATATTAAAATCTGTATGGTTTTATGGTTTTCTGGAACATTCAAGAGGGAATATAGAGAGTTGGTAAAAATGAGCAGATCAATAAAATACTACTTGCTTGTTAGAATATGTTTTGGTATCTATACATCAGTTTGGATAAATTACATTCCATTTTTATTAGGAGAATAGAGAAAATTATTCTGTATTAAGAAAGGTTTAAGAACACAATTTAAGAAGTACTCTTGCTGAGATTTAAAAAAAAGGAAAAAAATATAAAAGTCTTCCCAATTAGCTCTGAATTGAGTATGTGTTCATTTGAACATGTGTTGAACATGTGTTGAACATCGCACTATGGATCTGTTTTATAACCCACGCAATCTCAATTTAGATGGTCTTTGATTTCTTTCCTTGTGGTTCTTGATTTTATGTCCATATCTTGGGCCTACATATATCTACTTCCTTGAAGCAACTCATCTGCACATTTACAAATGACATAATATGTTAAGAAATCTATGACTTGCTTTACTTTTTGAACAAAATTTTAATGTGAGAGCCAGAGTAGCACATAGAAAGAGTTCATTTAGCTCATATATTATACAGATAGAAGAACTGAGTTAAATTAGATATTAAACAACATGACAAACATTTTTTTTTCATTCTGTTCACTATCTCTGGAAATTCTCTGGCTCTGATCAGAGAGAAGGCTTTTAGTTTAGTGGAAAGACTAACAGGCTATGAATTTTGAGAATGGTTCATTTCCACCAATTATTAGCCTTGTGTTCTTGGGTAAGTCTCAACTTCTTTGAGATTAATGTGTCTTCATGGGATGGTTATGAAGACAAAATGCAATAATTTATATAAAATGTGGTTTATAAACCTCAAAACACTGCATAAATTTATTTTTTGCTGCAGCTTCTATGGTTATTGTAACCATGCTGGGTCAAACTGCATTTTTTGATCCCAAACATATCAACATTTCTGTTGTTTAAATGAGCAATAGGCAGAGAGGGAGGAGACTTGGGGACAGGGTGGTTAGCAAGAGGAAGTAGGAGATCACTGAATACTGAAAAAGATAAGTTATAATTAAGGATTTTAGACACAAATATATAAATTGAAAATGTATGATAAAGATTCTAGACATAGTTTCCTCTAAGAGGTTTTCACTCCCTTTTCCACCCTCCCCCATGGCCCTGAACATGGCAAAATAAAAATTAGGCAAACAAAAACCCAGCATCTTCTTTTTTTTCTTGTAAAAGATCCTTTGGGTTTAATTTCAAATATGAGAAATCTAAAAATTCTTAGTTTATTCGGCTCTTACTGTATTAAGTTCTCAGATGCACAGAGCTGTGGTTCCAAGATGACTGCTTCTATTTATAGTTGTTTACTTAGATGAATTTAAAATGTTTAAAAAATGTTTGCTTCAGGAAGTCAAGGGCATACATTTGTGAACCTCCCTAGAACCTTATATTTCTAAAAGTTATTTATCAATTTGAAAATGTCTGGAAATATATATAAAATGCTTTTTTTTACACCAATTAAAAGATGCTTGATCTTTGCAAGGACAACTTCTGATGAAAAAAAGATTGCAAATGACATTTTGGTTTACATAATAAATAAAATTTTGCATCTAATTTCAGACCCACAAGAATAGATTTATAATTAATCCTCTATAAATTTGCTAACTATGCAAAACAAAATCTCAATGTAGAGGATTAAGAACACTAAGAATAATATATTGCAAAGACATTAGAAATTGGAAAAAGTAAAGATGAAAATTAGATGTAAAATGACAAAAAATTTTGAATAGCAAATAATTTATGCAAAATATGTTACGAAATCTGGGATGCTAAATAGTTGATATAAGTACTGAGACATTTAGTTTCATTTAAATTAGTAAGAGAGTTTGCTTCTTCCAATTTTTTTTTACGACTGTATTTTCAAGAAAAATTTGCTGTACATTTTTAAAGTTTATTCCTCTTTAAGTTGCTCTTAAATTTGCCATGATAAATCTGCATAAAACTAGACTTTTGTAGGTATAATTTCTTTGGAATAAATAAGAAATTAAAAACTTGACATTGGTCTTAACAAATTCTTTTCTTCATTGTTTTTGATTGTGTTTGACCCCTGTTGGATTGACATTTGCTCAACCTATTTTTGATGTTATGAATGCAAAATGACAACATAAAAAGGCATCTCTCCTAGTGCAATTCAATTGAAACTTGTAGTTTTATAATAAAAAACACACAAAAGAATGTGTGGATACCATAGATAAAATAACATTTTCAAACAATAACCTGTGTCAAGCAAACAACAGAAACAAGTTGATTATTTCAGCCTCTGAAAAGTTAGGTTTTCATAATTTCACTTAAATTAGCTTTATAATACAAATTACATAATCACTATATGATCTGGGGTGGCTTCAAATTACTCTGGGTTATTTTTCAGATAATTTAGAAGCAAATCTCATTATGGATGGCAACATAAACAATTTAGAACATATTAAAAGATATTCACAGTTTACTTGTGTTATAAAGTTCTCCACCATGGCTCATATCTATACTGAATGAGCTATCAATGTTTAGAGTTCTTCTCCAGGAGAGAATTGATGTAGCACACAAAGTAAAAATTTTCACATATTTCCGTTGAGATGTTCCCAAAATATAGCCTCGCAGTTCTAAATGAAAAGTTGTCTTAAAAACCAGGCACATTTTGCACTAACTGATGGTTATTTTTAGGTAAACCACTTTGGGTTAATTAGGAGAAAATTTGCTACTGTACAATTATTATGCTCTATCCTTCCCACCTTGGCCTGAAAATAATGAGATGTAACAAGTTTTTCTTTGTCACTGGCAGCTGCACCTTTTAAGTGTATCAAAGTCTGTTGCTGTGGTTACAGCCTTTGTTTCCAGTGATGTTTTGTCCATGCTTCCCCCTACCGTTAACAATGGGTTACTCAAAATAATGAAATAATGAGTCAATTCATTCAGAAATATGTTGTTAAAATATCCCTCTTTGTCATTACATGTCACTGCTTAGAAACTAGGCTGTAATTCAAGGCAACAGTTAAGTCTGAGAAGAAGTGTTAAAAAAATCTTTGATTTTTTTTTTCATTTATAAGAAAAACCTGCCTATGTAATTGAAGAACCTCTTACAAGTCTCAACAATTAAATCCTTTTTGGTTAATGTATTATTTCTGGAACAAGTAGATAAAATTCTACGCAGTAAGCATGATAAAAATCGTGCATGTTTCGCACAGCACAGAATTTTAGAGTCAAGGTTTCTGGGCACAAAAGCAGTAACAAAACAGTCCCTACAAAACTGAGTAACTCTGAATAACACAAGAAATAAATTTTTGTTAATTTAAAATCTTAGAAACTGAAATGTGTAAAGTTTGTAAAGTAAAATGTAATTAAATTATGGTACTGTACATATCAGTTGTTTCTATAATTGAAACTTTACAATATGAAAAATACATTAGCTCTGTACAGTTTTTACAGGTAGGTAGGATGAGTTTTGAAAAAAAAGATTCTTTTTCTGTTTTCAGGGTCATACTCTGTTTAAGTCAAAAAAATACTGCACAACTTAGCTAATTACAAAGTGTAGACTTGAAACAATTCATGTCTTCTTTATTTCATGAATAGATCTTGGACTTTTGTTTGACAGGGGATTTTTGTTTTGTTTTGTTTTGAGAGTCCACAATGAACAAATCTTCCTCATTTTTGTCCTTGAGGTTACAAAGTTTGGTGGCAACCCTTGGCTACCGCTTAGCTCAGTTAAGTCAGCTGCTGTTTATGGTCACTGATTTGGCCAGCTGTTGTGATTGTGCTCAGGTCCAGCTCAGTCTCTAGGTGTGTTTCCATCGTATCTTCCTGTGCATTCGTTTCAAAGGACTTATGAGAGAGAAGTTCATGATGCACCCCACAGTAACTTATTGTGGGCTGGTCGTATGCCAGAAAGGTTGACACATTCATTGATAAAGGTATCTGGGGAAAAAATGACATGAGAAAAGTCAGTTATAAAACGACAAACCACTTTGGGGGCAAGATTTGATGACTATGAAGTGCTAACCTGACTAACCTCTATGGTTGTATCTGTGGCTCAAGTGTCCCCACACTATCCTAACTGATGTCCCTCATTCTCATTCATACTAGTAAGCACAATACAACAGCTTTAAAGCCTGGGATGGACCTGCTCAATTCTTAATTCAAATTATCAGATAAATAGTCGCCTAAGTGGTTCTGAAAATGCTGTAAGCTTTATTGACGAAGTCAGAAAATGCTTTTACTCACTAGGGTAAAATTGTGCTTTTAGAACTAAGAAAAGTATTATTTACTTATATCTGATATTGGAATACACTAGAATGGTGGTTCTCAAACTTTATCATGCATAAAAATCACCTCCCCCTTCTTCACCTCAATCCCAAACTCCCCTGCATTTCTGATTCAGTAGGTGGGGGGGGGGGTAATGCCTAGAATTTGCATTTCTTACAATTTCCCCCTTTTGATGCTAGTGCTGTTAATCTACATACAATACTTTGAGAACCATTGCAGAAAGAGAATTGTCTAGGCAAGTCATTCTGGATCTTTTTACTCAATAATTTATTGATATCTGTTTTACTATCAAAAGGTTTTGAAACATTAATGTCCGTAGTTTGGTCCATATATATAAAATTTAGGCTTAGGGAACTCCTAGGGAGACTCTTTGGCTCCTATGAAGTTCTAAAAAGCAGCAAAGGATGATGTTAGTTTGAAGGAACCAGTGATAAAAATAAGGAAGGGACTCCCTTGCAAATTGTAGCTTAATGAAGAAAGCAATTAGAAAGATCTGTGAAAAAAGCGAGAGTAATCAATGTGAGCAGAAGGGAAATACACAGGTTGCACAGAAAGAGTAGTCTGAAATGTGATTTGATTATCAAAATCTAGAGATTATTCCCATTTTTTTCAGTGAAATAATAAAAATTTGTTCTAAAAAGCAGGCAGAGTTGAGGAAACTTCAGCCCCAATCTCTGTTTAATATCCCAATTACTAATTCATGTTGTTGAATGGCCATGGATAAAAACTTCTACCATTCTTGTTTGGTGAATGTATCAAATATATTTCTGTTTGAGCATATTAGACTGAATTCCTTTCTGATCTCAGCTGAGATTAGAGCCTAAAGCTAAGAAAAATAGAATGTCTAGGTTTTGTTCTTTTGTTAACTCCTTATCCTTTTCTCCCTGGATAAGAACCCTCTTGGGCAGTTTTCTTTCCATCCCAGCCCTTCTATCCGTATTTATTTTTCCTTCAGTAAAAATTGGTTGAACAAGTATTTTCTTGTGTTCTTGAACAAAAGAATTCACTTCTTTTGAGATTATTGTTTATTTTTTAATATGGACATTTCAGTGTATCAAATGTGTAGGGTTTAGTCCTTGGAGGCAGAAATGCAATCCCATTCATTAAATTAAATTCCTCAGTAGCTCTTCCTATTTATGTGGACTTAAAAAAAAATTAAAGCATGCAGTTGTCTGATACATGAATAAAAGACTTTAAACATACACTTTAAAAAATAGCCAAGAAAGATCATAAAGGAAATGACAGGATGCTTCCAAAAATGCTCATTTAATATAAGAATTCCTATTGTTACTGATGAACTACTCAGTTAAAATATATTATTATGCAAAAGTAATTGTACAGCATGAATAGATTTGAGTTATAGGAGAGAACGAAAATAGAACGAAAATAGAACTGTTTACATTAGCCTCTGGGAAATCAATGCTCTGTAATGTGTTATGGGTCATATATCTGTAGGATTTTATATAGTTGTTCTTATTTGTCACGGAAACTTCTGCTTCCTGGCTTACTTGGAATTAATTCTACTGTGAATAATTTGTAATTTCTATGGTGACTATTTATGAAAAACAGTAAACCATGACACATTTAGTGTGTGTGTGTGTGTGTGTGTGTGTGTGTGTGTGTGTGTGTGTGAACACATAGACAATTTCTTGCTTGGTTTAAAATCTACAGGCTGCTGGTGTCCAGAGTGCAAGTCCTAATTTGTACTGTTATCAGTTAGGTCTCATTATTCACTTAAAAATCCCACATATTTTCTTTAGAGAGTTTCTTATTTCTGGATATGTCTTAGTTTGAAATACATAACCCCACAATTATACTTTTTCAATATCAAGTCATATTTTTCACATTTTAATATTTCTGAATTTGGAGTGGTACTTAAAATCAATGTGAATGTTCAACATGTATTTTCTTCTGTGCAACTATCAGTGATTCTTAGTTAATGACATCTTAATATCAAGAAAATAACTGGTAAGATGTACCAGTAAGAATTTAGCAGCTAACCATATCTGAATATAGCATCACAGTAAATTTTCCAAGCTTGACTTAAATGATTTTGAAAGTCTAAGAGTTAGCATTGGATATATTCACATGTACATTTGTAGGACTACATACATATATTTATGCATATACATACACAGTATATAACCATATGCATAAATACACATATATATAATATTGTGGTCAATACTTATGATTTCAAAATCATTTAACTCTGTGAAAAATACAAATTTTGATGATACATCAGTTTTGGACAACTATTTCATATTTGCTGCTTATATAAGATATGCATATAGATATACTACATATAATAATAATATATTTATTTATTTAAAGAAGTGTTTTGACTTTTTTCAAAAAGCAGTTGCTAGTGACTTTATACTTGTTCATCTTGATTCCTCTACTTTCCATTTGTGTACATAGCTGATTTCTAAGAGTAGCCTCGGGTTTTGCTACAGTATGTGCAATTTGATGTGTGTTTGGGGATTGGTTAATAATATTTGTTTCAGTCCTTCCAAACATGAGCTTTGGTAGTTTTACTTACAGTCAAAGTACCAAGATATGTCCTTGGTATTATTTGAGTAATATTAAGAAACAATGGAAAATATCTTCCCTACTGGCTTAGGTAGAGATTCCCATCTTGAAAATTTTATTATTAATTATTACTTTGGTTCCTAAGTATTGAGGCAGTTGATGAAATGGAAGTGTTATATGATGAGAGTAGTGTAAGCAATTATCATCAGCATTGCAGGTTGGTTTCCTAGGAGTGTCAAAGTTGGCTTAGATATCACCTCAGGTCCTACCTTAATTTCTTTAGGATTTTTGTAGTGGTTTCTCTGTCTAGCTACCTGAGCAGCTGTGGCCATTTGTTCCATCTCTTGGTCAACAACTGCCTGGACATATCTGTAATATCTTCCTCATGATCATCACTATCATTCATTGAGCATGTACACTGTGCTAGGTACCATGCTACATGCTGGACTAGGGTCATCTTATTTAAGTTTCTCAAAGGCTGCTTGAGGTAAATATAATTTTCCCCATTTTACAGTTGAGGAAACTAAGATAGTTTATGTAGTCTACAATCACTTACTTGGTGAATTGCAGAAGTAGTTGCCTGACTTCTTCATCACTACATTTTACTGCTTATTTATCACTTTATCTAACTGGCACTGTCCTTGGAGCCTAGAGAAGTGAACACAATGTAATGTGCCTGATACTATTTAGACACCAGTTCTCAACATTTGAATCTTATTTTCAGTAGGGTGAACACAGATTTCCTGTGCTACACCATAGCTTTATGATACTGCTTTGCACACTGGGCCCTCAGAAAATAAGCAGTTTATCAGGGATTTATGTGTGTAAGTGGTGATGGCTCAAAATCAGAGCTGTCTGCTTCTTACAAAGCTCATATTGGTTAATTCAAAGTGTAAGGAAAAGGGTCTAATTTGGAGAACATTCTGGGCTAGGACAGAAACTTTACATATACTGTCAGATACAAATATGTGTAAGATATTTTAGGGAGACCTTTAGGGATTTTAAAGCTAAATTTCTGTGTTGACTTGGAAGTTGGTAGAAATTTTTCCAATTAAGTGATGTTAAACTTTTCTTTACACCAAAAAATGCAAAAGGTTAGGAACCTCAATCTGTAGTTTGATTATTCTGTTTCCTATTAAATAATAGTTGCTTTATTTCTTTCTGTATGTAAACATGGTTATAGGTAGGTGCTGGGGGGACAGCAGGAAAGGGGAAGTGAGAAACAAACATGAATAAGACATTATTTCTGCTCTTTGGCAAAATCATAGACTAGTGAGGAAAATAGATAAAATAATGCAAGAGAGTGAAGGAAGACAATGGATGGGGTGAGCTGGGATACAAGTTATTGTGTGTTATGTATAAGGACAAGTATATGTATATATATATGTATATTCATATGTGTATGCATACTGTGCTCTGATTTGCTGATTCTACTAATTATATTGTTCATCCTTTGTGGGTGCATAACAAACCAGCCATCATTCTTGTTTGGAAATAATGTTGTTATTTTCCAGATTTATTGGCAAGAGCCAATTTTGCTGAAAAGTGATTTACATTTACTTTTATAGACTCTCCCACAGACATACTATATTTTACTTTGAAGCTGATTTATCTGTTTGAAGAGCAATCTATCTCTTGGAACTCTTTAGCATTCTAATGGTTAATTTGTGTAAGTACAACAGAATGTTGGATCATTAATTTTAATTATTTTGATTCTAGTAGTAATTTATTTTAAAAATTTTTCAGGAAGAACTTAATTAAGAGCCTGCACTTATGTTATGCTACCTTTAAGCTTTAAAAAACCCTAACTTTTTAAATGTTTTTAAATTATTACATGTAATCCAGACTTTGATATTAATTTTGGTATTTTGAAGAGCTAAGTTGCCAACTAAAGTAAGAATAGCTATCCTGAGATCAAAAGTATATGATAATAAGGCAAGGACTCAATATGATTTTGAAAATTTTCCAGTGTCTGGAACTTGAGAATAATGTGAAATAAAGCATTACATACAAGAGGATAATAATTATTCTAGTGTCTTTTGTGTCAAAAATATAGTGAACTCCTGCAGAATGAAATTATAAAGTGAAAAAAAAAAATCAAGTTTCACTTAAAAGGTCTTAGTTCTCCTTGCACCAAAATGCATTTGGAGTAAAAAGAAAACAAATTCTGAATTTTATGTGTGTCTTGCAAATTTGTAATTTTAGTAGTGTCCCCATTCCATCTAAGTAATGGAGAATCTTATAAAATTCAGGTCCCCTTATCTTTGCAATCTCTAAAAATATATCTTAAATATTTAAATGATGTTTCCACTTGTGAATGTATTTTGTCTTTACAAAACAATTTGTTTCTATTCCAGATTTGCAACGAGAAATAAATGGGAGCTGGCTACATATACATTGGTTTTCATAATTTCACATGCTAGTATCTACAAAAGCAAATAGAAGTATTCATTCATTAATTTATTCACTTCAACAAAGATTTGTTGAATGCCTTCTCTGGGCCTGGTGCTGTGTGTTAGATGCTGGAGGTAAACCAAGCGCTTGTCCTTAAAGCTTCTGGTTGGAATATAAACCATTCTAACATGTTTAGCAAGTGGAAAAGAGAGGAGTTCATATAGAAAGAGAGTTTCTCTTTTCCCCAACTGGCATTTCTGTCGTATTCATTCATTCTTGTTCTTGTTCTCTCTTCCTTGAATTATTAATGAACTGCCTCAATACTTTTATGGTATGTATATTTTGAAGGTCTGTCTTCTTTGGTCCTTATTTGTACATGTATTTTATTTTATGTTAGACCATAACCTTCTTGAGCATAAAATCTATGATTAACCACATTTCCCTACGGCTTATATCATTTCACATGGTGCCTTAAACATAGTAAGTACTAAATATGTATTCAATGAATCAATGAACACATGAATGAATGAAATAGTAGAGTAAAGGGTACTTAGTATAGCCTGGGAAGAAATTAAAAACCATCATAGGATGACTGGGCTTTATGAGAACTACATGGCTAAGAAAATCTGCTACAGTCTAATGATGTTAAGACCAGGCTATTATGACTCTAGGATAGAAGTAGAGGGCTACAATGAATTTCCAAAAATACATACTAATGATGAGGCACATAGTGCTGTGTTACAATGTTTACAATCCTTGTTTACTTTTTATTTTATTTTAATTATTTAAACCTTTTATTATTAATTTTACGTTAAAACATTAATATATTTTATTATGTGAAGTATTAGTTACATGTTTGAAATATATAAAAATTTTAAAAACAATATTAAAAATAAAATATTCTTAATTTGGTGATTTTCCTCCTATAAATTGCAGAATGTTTTATCTGTGCTTTGTCCTTTAATACCTTCCACACCTGCATTTTTCAGACTCTAGTGCTCCCTGGAAACACAGCCCGTGATCTCCAAGAGTTTGGTTCACCTGCCAAATTAGCTCTCCCAGTAATGGACTCTGCTCAGGATCCTTCTGTGTTAACCTCTGTTTTATTTTTGTAGTGCCAGTAGAAAGTGATGTTTCTCTTTTACTGAGGCAAAGCAAAATGCCCCAAACTGTTTCCATTTACATGCAAATCTTTCTGCACAGTCCGATGCCTGCTAAATTGGCACAGTTGCCAGGTAAAGTGATGGGACCCAAATTGAGACTGTGACTCAAAGGCCCCACTGATCTTGATGCTGTGTTTCCAAATCTGTTTCTTCATACTGTTGTGCAATGAGGTGCAGTTGCTAATCAGTTTTAAAACAATCTCCTTCTTTTTCTTTTTTCTTCCTCCCCTCCCCGGAAATTGTAGTTACAATAGTCCACTTAAGGATCATATAATGATGATACAGCTGTTGATATTTTTAGTATAGATTTGTATAAATCTGTGAATGAGTGAAAATCATCAATTGCATTCAACACTTCAAAACAAACAACAAATTATAGTGTTTGGCACTGCTACAGACGTGTCTGGTAAAAGAACTCTTTGTATCTGTGACTGACAGGGCATTTCAGTCTCATGTTGGGGTACTGTATGGGATTTCTCTGAACATAGGCATTGATATTTGGTTTTCTGTCATGATTTCTGATATCCTACCTGCTTTCCAACTGGTTTTTCACTCCCTGCTAGCTTATTGGAGTTTTGACCTTCTTCATAAAATAGGCTGTCCATTTCTGACATGCCTGATCTTGAGAAGTTATCCTACATTGGCAGGATTTTGATATCCAGACTCTCTTTGGGGTCCTCATTTCTATTGAGGACCCAGAGAGCTGTACCTTAGGATTCCCTGAATCTTGTATTGGTTTTCCAAACAGGCTTTCAAATGATATGATTATCGACTGATTAGAAAAGAGTTTCTCTTCAACCTGAGTTTTAAATTAGTTGAGATGTTTTTGTTGAGATTATCTACAAGCTAAATGAGATAATATTCTATATCAGTTGCATAAAAATCTTACACTTCAGGATTTAGTTCATATAATACTTCCTATATGAAAACCCATCAGATAATTTGATTCTGTAGTGATGAGCTCCCGCTATGAATTTCTTCAGAATTTCAATGTATATAAGTATCAACATGTACCATTTCTTCCATCCATCCATCTATCCATACAACCATCATTTAGTATCCTTGGGATACTGAATGAACAAAATCAATTCCTTTGAAGAAGCCAGCAGTTATACAATACTGTTTTTCCTAGGTGGGTGGAAGTGTGTGTAAGTTATGGAAATGGAGAGAAAGATCTGCCTTTTCTCTGAGCCTTTATATAGGTAACATCATGTTTGAGCTGGCCAGCTTGGTCTTATTTATAATATTGATATTATTTCATTTATGTTAACATGATCTATATAGACTATAAATTTTATAGAGAATAAAGATTTTTTAGAGTTTTACAGGCTTGTGTATTAGTAAAATTTTGAAAATTCTTGTTAGTAGAAAGACTGGCAGTGAAAAGAACTACTCACAAAGTTTACATTTATATACTTATGTTTGTAATGAAGATACAAGATCTTCAGATAAAGTTGAGCTAATAGATATAGTTAATCTAATTCATTACAAGTAATTCATTAATATAATTTAATAATTATCAATATATTAATGATTAATTTATGATTTCAAATTTTATATGACACAAAGATTACAAAATTTAATAAGTATTTCCTTATAATACAGCTTTTATTCTAATACAGTAAAATAACTCTTGTTGACATTTAAATAGATTAACTTCTAACTTGTGTCAGCACATACAGATTGTATAAGGGGTGACTATCATTAGAGTGATTGAAATTAATGTTAGGAGTAGGGAGTATCTAGCTCTGGCCAGTGTTTTACCTATATTGTCTCACTTAATTTTAGTCTCTTTCTGTCTCTCTCTCTCTCTCTCTCTCTCTCTCAGTTTCATCTAGCACTTACAAACTGTCATTTTCTAGGTTCATTTTCTCTTACCTTACTTCATAGGCTGTAGTATGTCTGTCTTAACTTCTTAATAATATGGGACAGCTAAATGGTTGTATCTTTGATGAGGGTTATGTGATCAGCTACATATATACACAGATAATCTTTTTCAACTATGGCTTTGATCAAACTAATTAAAAATAAAGTACGTAAAGGAAAAATGTGAAGTGTTATGTCTTAATGGTCCACCTTATTTCATTACCAATATTGTGATTTGGTTTTAGCTGTAGGTTCAAAGTGATATCAAATGTGGTTAAAAAAATCAAAGTATTTTAGCTCATATTTAGACTTTAAAACTCGAGCCTGAGGTTGCATAACAATCTTCATTATCATCAGAGTACCTTAGAGAATATGTTTTAGCTCCTTTTAACATGGCTGGATATTCAGTAATACACAAGGCACAACTATAAAATAATACAAGGGAATTTTATGTTTTTATTACTGTTTCCTAATTGTTAGGTCCTACAATTTATACTGCTAACCAATGACCAGAATGATATGAGATAAGTGATGAAGGAAAGGATGAACCTTAATTTACAGACATATACTCCAGATAGAATTTCTACGGGGTACAGTCTTCCTTGTGAAAAAGTTTAATTTTATACCATTATGGATAGTATGAAAAATTCATAATTTTTCATTCTATTATTTAAGTACCTATTATCAAAATATCAAGATTAAAAAGGAAAAACTGATACAAATCTTTAAAAAATACACAATTAAGGAAATCTAATATAAGGGATAGGACATCTAAACTAATCTAAGGTGCAAAATGTTTCTTATAATTTTCTCATGGCTACTAAAGAAGTTCTCACCTGAATGAACCTCTGAATAGAGTTATAAAAAATTTTTAAATTAATATACTCTTAATATCTGATTTTGGCCCCTCAGATTTAGTTTTAAATTTTATAAATGGAATTCTGATATTACATGAGATAATATAGGCATATTATATATAATCACAGTATATTATATATTATGTATAATTTATAATATATAATAAGTATACTTATATATATAAGCATATTTTCTGTATGTAAACATAATATATGTTTGTGTATAAATACATACACACACAACTTGGAAATGGTTAGTGACTTTTTCCCAATAAGAACATGTTTGGTATTTTCTTCCTATTACCCTTTCTCACTAGTAAGTATTTGTGGAATTCTCACTTCAGGCATACAATTGTGCCAAACATTTGAGGATAATTCAAGGCACGACAGATCTGAGGATAGATTGTCTACTATCACTGAGTTTCTATCCTCATTTAGAATATATGAATGTCAAGTTAAAAAACTGGTAAACTTGAGACTAGTTATAAGTATAAATACTAAGAGAGAAGGCTTTCAGTGTATGATATTTTGTGCTTATTTGTAAGGAACTATAGCCTGTGATTTCACCCTCTTTCTGAGAAATTTTGTCAAAACAAGGCATCTCTTTTTTGAACAGGTGTTGACTTCGGAAAATGATTATCATCAACTGAATTTATTGTATCTTTGTCTCATCCTAATAGAGAACTGATTAGATTTTTCTTACCTCTTATTTTTTTTTCTTTTCTCATATGCTTTTTTTGGCTTAAGCTTACATTTTCATAAAATATTTATAGTTTTTGTAAGTAAATCAGATTCTTAAAAGTATACAATGGGAATAATCCCAAATACCTATGGGAAGAACGAATGTATTTTGAATGGCTTATTTTCAATGATTTTATATTTTTTTATTATAGGACATGAAACTGGGACACATACCAGTGACAGTGTAGGGACAAAGCTGTATAGTTTCTTAGTACTAGGTTCTTATTGTTGAACTGTAATCACAAGTGACTGAATAATGCAGGTTTTCTTAGTCTTTTTGAAGAATTTAAAAATACAAATTAAGAATGAAAAAATTCTAGAAAATAAGAACAGTTCACATATAATTCAAATGTAGTTAAAATTCCAAGAACATTGTTGAAATTTTGTATTGAGTAGACAATGAAAAGTAACACCATGAGATAGGGTCATTCTGTTTTAGGAATGGTGTTGGCAGGAAAAAGAAAACTACACTATGTAGCAATTTTTAGCATTAAACAACATTTCCTAGATAGCCACACGAAAGAACATTGACAAATTTATTGGATCTGTTGGCTGACCATTTTTCTAATTGTACCTCACAGTGTGTTCAGTTAGAGGGCAACTATGTGACTTATATTTGTGTCATGGTGCTGGAGCTACATCTTAGGCCCTTTCTTTTTACTTGAGGACATTAGCAACGTGTGTGTGTGTGTGTGTGTGTGTGTGTGTGTGTGTGTGTTTTAAGTATATTTATTTATTTTTGAGAGACAGAGAGTACAAATGGGAGAGGTAAAGAAAGAGAGGATGAGAGAGAGAATCCCAAGCAGGCCCTGCACTGTCAGCCCAGAGCCTGATGCTGGGCTCAGACTCACCAACTGTGAGATCATGACCTGAGCTGAAATCAGAAAGTTGGAGGTTTAATGGACTGAGCCACCAGGTGCCCCAACAACATGGTTTTGAAGAAAGGAAGACTCTTTCTCTAATAAATTAGATAGCTCCTGTGGGTATTTGAAAGGATTCAAAGTTTAAGAATTTTAATAATGCAGAAGTCTTTATACCAGTATGCTTAGTGGTCCCCTGATCATGCTTGCCCCTCCTGATCCAAGGGGCACAGCTGCTTTATGGTCAGAACACACAGGTGGCTTCTCTCAGAATGCATGACTACCACAGAAATGCCTGCCTGGTTCAGCATTCAAGTTACACTCTGCTCATAAGAATTTAATTAATATAGGTTGACAGTTTCTGGTCACCAAAATCTGGTTAGTGTCTTGACTCATAATACTGTGGTCAATTCCCTGGACTACCCAGGTTGGAGGTGCTTTTATTAGTTCTAGAGCTTGACATCTGATCTTTAAGATCTCTTTTAGTGCTCACATGTTGAAATTTTCTTCTCTGTGCTGATACAGAATAGATAATTTATCTTAAAAAAAAAAAAAGCATGTACTTGGAGGAGAAAAGGCCCTTCCTTTTCTATATTCCCACCTCATTCCTTCAGAGATTTCTTCTCCTGTGGACCAGCTGAGCAATTCATAGATTCAGTGAGTCCCTAAGAGCCCCATAGAGTAATTGAGAATTTGGGAGGAAGGAAAATGATTCTCAACTTCATGGTGTAGGAAATGCATTTCTAGAGACTGGGGCCTTGAGTATATCCCTTTCCAAATCTGCTTGGGGGTTTAGGGTTTTCAACTTATGCCACGAGCGATATTGATTAAGCATTTTCTGCCTTGCCCATTAGCTCTCCCTTCTGCTCAGTGCTGTAGTGAAATCACAATTTGTGCCATGGAAATCACTGAGGCAATAAATCCAGCACTTATGACTTCAATGTATTATTGAGAAGAGAGCACAGATGGACTATAAGGGAGCAAGCAGTTGTTCAAACCAACTAATATCTTTGATAATTAATAAATGTAACAGGGGAAATGAACAGCAAATGAAGGAGTAACTGATCTAATTTTTAACTAAAACACAGCATAAAAAATTCTTTTATTTGCAATTTTTAAAAATTCTCTCCATAGCTTTGAAAGACAATCTTTTGGTCCCTGAGACCACTGAGTGCAATCTCAATGACCTTGTAATGCAAAGAGAATGAACATATTCTATGTCTGTCGTCTGTAATCACTTTGGGTCCAGCTTAAATTTCTACCCAATGTAGTATGAGTATCCCTGTTTATTGAACACCAGCTAGATTTTGGGACCTGTACTAGGTACTGGTAATTTAAAGATAACTGAAGAATGGTTCCTGTTAAGCTCGGCCTTAATGGGGTTATGCAGTGGCCTCAGAGGAAAGCATGATACACTCTGCTAGGCTAGAGTCAGGAAACTCTTCATAAAGAGAACTCCTAAGCTAAGCCTTGAAGGAAGAATAAGAAACTCCCTAGGGGAAAAACAGACCATCCTAGGTAGAAGCACAGAGGCATAAGACAGATGACAGGATGGCTGGTCCAGGGGGCTGGAACTACTTAAATGGCAGGAGCAAGTATTGGATACGGAGGAGCAGCAACAGGTATCCATATGGTTTATGAGAATACAGCAAAATGATGGGTGAGAGGTGATGAGGGCCTGAGGTCAGGTGTAAGTACTAGCAGTGCAGATGGAAAGAGAAGGGTCAGTCTCCATCACTTACCAGGTGGGTGACCTTGGGCGAGTTCATTAACCGCTCTGAGCCACAATATTGGTGTTGATTAAATGAAAATAATAATCCCTACCTTACAGTTTTGTTATTAGCACTGGAGATAATATATGTGTGATTCCTGGAATAGTAAGTTCTCAATAAGTGAGAGGGATGATTATAATATTATTCCCGATTGACTGAAACACTCCATCGTGTCCTGTGTTCTTTTTCTACATAGCTCTGCTTGTCACTTTCATATCATTGTTCAATATATAGCTGAAACGAGCTCAGAGAATTAAGCATTTTTTAAATGCTTCTGCCAACACTCATTTTTCCAGTAATTATTAGTGTTGCCACATTAATCTATATTTGAGATGCAATCAAGTTGAAGTGCTCAAAAATTTATTAGCTTCGTCTATTTGAAGGAAGGAGAAGGAAACATTTGGACATTATTAGAATGGTTGGCTTATTAGTGAAAAGTATTCATAGTTCAAATATCAAATATCAACTAAATTGAAAAGACTGAGAATTGTAATTCTAGAATAGGAATCTGATTTACTGTTTAACTTTGGACATGTAATTTCACCTTTTCTCTGCATATCTATAAAATGAGGAATGGGGCGCCTGGGTGGCGCAGTCGGTTAAGCGTCCGACTTCAGCCAGGTCACGATCTCGCGGTCCGTGAGTTCGAGCCCCGCATCAGGCTCTGGGCTGATGGCTCGGAGCCTGGAGCCTGTTTCCGATTCTGTGTCTCCCTCTCTCTCTGCCCCTCCCCTGTTCATGCTCTGTCTCTCTCTGTCCCAAAAATAAATAAACGTTGAAAAAAAAAATTTAAAAATGAGGAAGATAATGACTCCTGATTAAATACTGGTTGAAAGGCCTAAGCATAATAAAGACAACAAAAATAACTTTCCTCTCTGAGGAGAAAAAAAAAAAATTGTGTCAGCAAATCTGTTGATTTGTTGGGACTTAACAATAAAACACTCTAGATGGGAATTATATCCTGAGTCCAGGTTTTTTCATTAGCATCAGATTTTCCAAATGTATTCCTGACTTCCAAAATTTTGTTCCATACCTCAGTAGTTTTGTTTTAAATGATAAACAGCAAAATCTCTGTGAAAGGTAGAAATTTACTTGCTGGCGTTTCTCTTCCCACCCCCATATAGATGCTGTAAAATAAGTGGAAAAATACAATTTCAAAACCTAATCCAGCAGAAAATGTCTCTAACCTGCAAAACAATCTACTTGTTTATGTAACATGGATGATTTCTTTTTCTTGAAAGAAAGTGTCTCTTTATAAAGACATGCAAGCATTTGGGGTTATCACTCATCCTGGTTTCCCCTTGTTCCCTTTTTCCTGCCTCTCTGGATCCTACCAGGAGCCAGGTTAAATTCTAACAATTATAGGAAGCCTTTAGAAAAAAAAAAAAAACCGAAAAACTTCTATAAACATGCTTCTCTGCGCTGTAGCAGTTTGTTATTTTACTCCTTCCTCAGTACTTCATGCAAGCTGCTATGTTAGTGACTATCTTATGATGAATTTTGCCTTATCTTCCCAATTATATCACAGACGCTGGAGAGCAACTACTTTGCCTTTCCATTGTCTTTCCTAGTCCAGAGGAGATATTTGTAGATTTATTGGCTTCTTTGGGGCTTTCCAAACCCAGACATACAAGTTTTACCTGATATTGCACATCTCTCAGATCTTAGATTTAGGTCCTGCTCTGTTCCTGCATTCCTTTTGTGTCTGTGGCAGAAAGTTGGCAGCAAGCTGGGCCATGGACATTCATATCTGTGTTTATGGTGGTTTCTTTAATCCCTAGGACACTTCCCTTGGGTTTATAAAGCAGACTTTCTTATGCACAGCATGTGCTTATAAATCAATCTCAAAAATATCCCAACACAAAAAATATGGCCAGCAGAGCATGAGGGAAACCAGACTGGGAATGCAAATCTTGTCTCTAAAACTTATAAATATGGATTATGCCTTGTCCTCCCAAATATTGTGAATTATTGGTGACTTTAAATTCATGTGTAGGTTCTAGTTGAAGTGGATTAAGAGTGTCTTAGAAATTGTATTCCAATTTAAGAAAACTCTTAATGGGAGCCAAATTATACCAAAATTTTAAGTCACATAATCAAATGAAGTGCTTACTGCAGTGTGTTGACATTTTCTGTCTCTCTCTGCTTTTGCATTCTCATAATTATATTTGGCCTGCTATACTCACTGTGAATTTTGAGGATTCTGATATTAAGATGACATCAGAAAAAAATTGTAAACCATAATAATTTTCTTGATTCTGTTTTCCTAGATTATTTAGAGGGAGTAACATTTTATTGCTGTCTCAATCGCTTCCCTGCTGATTTCCTTCTTCACCTTCTTAGAGACCCAAATGCACACAACACACACACACACACACACAAACACACACACATGCACAAACACAATCATGCTATAAAACAGTCATATTTTAGGGATTTCTACATTGTATATTGACTGGTTACTAAGCACTGTAGCTGTGTGGTCTTAGAAGTAGATAGAAGTCTCTTCAGAACTTGGAATTGCACTAGGGAAAAGTCACTCTTCAGGCCCATTTTAGGGTGTTTACTGAGCTTAGCAAAATGTCTGAAAATAGTATTGTTTAAATGGGGGGATTCCAGGATACCTTTGTATGTGGTGGTTCCTGTGAGGGAATGTCCTTAAACTAAAGTTTGGATAACTTGGATTTACTTGGTCAAAGTGTGACCCTGGCCTAGGACCTAGTATATATGTCCTACTAGTTCACTATTATCCAAGCTAAAACATAAGTTTGAAATGGGACTTTCTAAGCTCTTGCTGTGTTTTATATTTTAAATCACTCCTGCTCTCATTCTTCTTTCTTTTCCCATTCCACCCTTTCTTTTGTCTTTATTAATTGCTTCATCCATTCAATAAATGATCATTGAACATGCATTATGTGTCAGCTGCTATCCGAGATGCTAGTGTGATGAGTGAACAAAAATAGATATTATAGTAAGGGGATACACATTAAACACATAATCACAAAAAGATATAAATTTTGATGTTGGTTATGGAGGAGAAATACAGGGAACTAGTCTTGCAGGGAGATACATCATGGAAGGTTTCCCTAAAAATGTTTCATGAGAATTGAGGTGAGTGAATAGATGAGTGAAGGTGGGAGGAAGCGTGCGTCAAGCCAAACTAACACGGCAAAAGATCAGAGACAGCCATGTGAAGGAGAGACCAGAACAGTGGAACTAGAAACTACAGCATGGGACTGGGGGTGTAGGCAGAGGCTAGTTTGAGATGGGACCAATTTTAGGCTTGTTTGTTCCTCAGGTTTAGATGTTATAAAACAGTTGGAAGCCATTGAAGGATTTTAAGCAGGAAAGTGACATGAATTGATTCATATTTACAAAAAGAGCATTCTGAAGAGGAGAGAGAATTAGAGGCAAGAGTGGATGTGTGCAAACGCTGTTAGGAGGCTACTGGAGGATCCATTAGAGAAGTCAGAAGACACTGTGGATGGGGGTGATAGCCATGAGGTGGAGGGAATTCCATAAATGTCAGGAACATTTAGTGGAGGGACAGAATCTGGTGAAGGGATTAGAAATGGGGCTGAGTGAGAAAGTCTCAAAGGTATTTGGGTTTCTGGATGCACAAATGCCCTGATTTGGAGAGCATTCACTGGAACAGCATTCACTACAAGGGAATGGGTTCACAGTTGCTTTGTGAGTTTGGTGTTAGATATGATAAAAATGTAGAGATTTTGACATAGCCTCATGGAGATGTTGGAGAGGGACTTTATTCAACTCTGGGTCTCAGAAGAGAGGTCTGGGCCAGAGTAATCAGCATGACAATCAGAGACCATATCAACTGGTTTTGCTTGTTTGTTTTAGTAGGGTATGTTTCTAAAGCTAAATTGAACATTTCTCTTTAAATGTTTTCCTTGTTTATGTTGTAGTATTGTTATTTACTCCCTTACCAAAATTTACAATTCAATATTATTATTGTTAATTATTGTTTTTTAACTATAGTCACCATATTGAACATTAGGTCCAGTACTATTTTAATGCTTTATTTATTTTTTAAATGTAATGTGATTAGGAAACATGATGTTTGAATTAAATTTTTTGAGAAACACCCTTAGATTTTGAAAATCAGATTCCTTTATACCCTCAAATGAATCTGACTTACTTTAAAGGATAAGGGCTTTGCATTCTAATGGAATCCTAGAAATCAGTTTTTGGAGATAAAGTTGTATGTTGGTCCCCTTACGTGTTGCTCTGTAATTGTGGATTGTGGTGCATGTGTACTTTTCTCATCTCCCTATCACTAACCAGCAAAGGGACTTAAGCAAGTCACCAACCTTGCTGGGACCTCATTACTTATCTGTTGAAGAGAAGATTGTATTAACATGATCCCCAAGATTCATTTTGGCCTTAAGAATCTATGAAGACTTAGCATTCTCTTCAGAAAATAGGAATAAGGATGGGGAGAGATACTGGAAAAGGTTTAGATCCCTGGAAGAACTGAATCTTCTGAAATTATTCGGGATCTAGTAAAGGGGAGTTTATACTTAAAAAAGAAATCTTTCTACACATGCTGAAAGACAGTTAAATCGCTGCTGAAAATGTGAAATGGAGGTGATCAACATTTCCAAAGGCAGTAAGTAGTGCTACATTTTACTGGTAAATTCTATCATTCTTGAAAAAAATGAAATAGAGTTTCTATAAAAATGGAGAAAAGGGAAATTGCATGTGCAGATGTAAAATCCCATCTGTGCTTCTGGATCTATTCCATGTTTCACACCTCAGTGAAGGAAATTATTGATTGAAAGCTCAGATTTTGCTGGCTACATGTAAAAGCTTCCTGTGTTGCTTACCATGCATTTTAAAAATAGGTGGCTTTGAATTTGTCAGTTAATTTTAGCCGCCTTTGCCCAGGCCTCCCAACTGAGGAAGCATGCTTTTAGTAAACCTACAATTCAATTAATATCCAACTCAATTAATAGTAATGAGCACTTACAGCGTGCCAGGCAACATGTCAGGCACTTTGCATTAGCCTCAAACTTCGAATGTTTGTAACAGCTTTTCTTTTGCCTCCACGTGGCAGTGTGGGTCCACCTAATTTCCTGGACTGGAGAGCTTCATCTGTATCTTTGACAAATATTAAACATTAGCAGAACAGCAGGTTTGCAGTCTCATAAAGTTTCAGGAGCTTGTCTTAAGTATCTCCAATCTACTTATCTTGTCTCTTTCCCACTTTAATAATGGCAGATGTCACATTTGTGCTCAGGCCCAAGTCAACTCTGCTCTCATTTACTTCTAACCATGAATTTAAGTAGAATTGATGCCTCTCTCAGGGTTATTTTTTTTCCTAATCTTATTGCTAATTATGGGATGAAATACTTGTTCCTGTTAATAGAATTTTAAATGTAGGTCACTACTATTTATACTTCTAGGTAAGGGGGGATTTGGGGTTTGATGTTTTATTTTTTCGGATTTAGATTTTTGGCCATTATGTTCTATGTTAAACTTACTCAATTAAGAATCTATTAAATGGCATTTATTTGCAGAGAAATTCTTAGAAGCAACACAGAACACCCAAATTGTATCCTTCTTCTTTAAGCCACAGTCACTGCAAATGTATCTTTGAATTTTTCAGGTGCCAACAGCTCTGGGAAAACAAACATATTAATAGAAGCTCAAAGTAGACACCTCAGGTGCCACATGCATCCCTAAGTACTTAAAGAGAGGGGATCAGTTACACAGGTGTTTGCTTAATATGTTAAGAGAGAGATAGAGAGTCACATATTTTTAGAATTAAATATGCCTTGTTAAAGTACTGACCATTTTAGCGGTAGTTTGATTCTTAAATGTGTAAGTTCTATATATAGTAAGAAATATATATAATATGTAGTATATGTACATCGATATAATATATATATACATATATAGAATATGTATAAATTCTGTATATATAATGAAATCCTTTAACTCTTCTATAAAACCTTAGTAATATTAAGAGTTTGTGTTCTATATACACATCTTTGGCTTCTGTAAGAGAGAATTTATAAACATTTCTCTTTGGGTAATAGAATTGTCTGTTTTTAGAAGATCATTCACTAGCTAAATTTTTATGATAAGATTTAAAAGTGTTTACTTGAAATTGTTTTGATAATCCAGTAGATCTGGGTATAACTGTGTAAAATAAATATCTGTATCTAAACCAAGAAAATCTCTATAATTAATTACATTTTAGACATTAGGCATTGAGTTATGAGAATCTGTGATTCTTGAGTTATAAGAATCTGTGACAAAAGGCTCTACTTTTTGCTAAGTATTTTTATGAGCTTTTATTCATTTTGCAAGCTTTCATCTCAGTCTTCGTAACTCTGTTTTGTATTTTTTTGTCTTTGATTATGTGATTTTTTTTGCTCTTTTGTTCACGTGACTTTAAAAACAGCTCATCAGTTACCTTCTTCTGTAACTATATTAATCTTTATATGATTTTCCATCTCTTCTCCTTCACTGAGCTTTATGACAGCAGTTAGTATATTTTTTCATATTTGCATATTAATAGGGATATTGATAAACTGAAGTGTTTCCTAAAGATGATGACCAGGATGGCAAACAATTTAAATATAAAAAAAATAGAATTTCTTGGTATTTATACTGGGGGAAAAAGATATAAGGGAGATGATTCTTCAAATAGATGAAAATATAAGAGGATAAAATAAAGCTATGTTTTCCCAGATTTCAAAATTGAGAGAATGAATGGAAAATGCAGGAGAGTCAGTTTTGTTTCAGTATAAAGAGTTTTAAAAAACAATTAGAGCTATTAAAATGTAATTGCTTTTTGATTTCCAGGTTGGTTATAGCAAGCCAATTTTTCTTTTGCAATACCTAGAACACGCCAAATAAATTATACTTCCTAGAGCTGTGGAAACAACAAAGACTAAGTGAACTAAAATTTCAGGGAGGGGAACCATTCTAAGGCATGCTGCTGATAGTCATTTCTTTCCCTGAAGGCATGTATAATTGTTAGTATAGTCTGAGTATTAGACTTGGCCTAAGTAGGAGGTTTTTTTCTGGGAGTAAGGAAAGCCAAGCCAGGCAAACTATTAGTGATTGTTCAAGGCTTGGATGACAAATGTTGATCATTTCATAGTGTATACAAATATCAAATTGTTATGTTGTACACATGAAACTAATACAATGTTATATGTCAATTACATTTTAGTTAAAAAACATGCATGTTTAATTCCTCAGATGTAAATACTAACATAATAGTTAAAGGAAGTATAACATATTAGTATAAATAAAAGGAATCATAAAAAAATATTTGACTAATACAAAGAAGATAAGCTATGAGAAAAAAAGAATATAGTATATAGGACAATATTAGGAAATAGAGAAAAACATAAGAGCAAATCTTAAAATCCTGAAATAGGCAAGGGTTTTTGAAAATAGAACACAAAAGCACTAACCCTAAAATTAAAAATATAGAGAGAGAGTGGTTTATATTAAAACTAAGAATGGTTGTTCATAACAGTACACCATTAAGAGAATGAGAAGACATTCACAGATGGGAGAAGATACTCTAAATACATGTATCTGACAAATGGCTCCTATCTAGATTATAAAGAACCCCTACATATAAAAAGAGAAAGTTAAACAGTTCAATGGAAAAATGGATAAAAGTCTTGAATAGATACTTCACATAAGAGTACAGTTGGTCCTTGCACCATGCTCCCTCCTACCCACCCAACTCTGAACAGTCAAAAATATGGGTATAACTTTTGATTCCCCTAAAACTTAACTACTAATAGCCCACTGTTGACCAGAAGTCTTACCAATAACATAAACAGTCATACAATAATGTGTGAAATATTGTACAGTTATGATAATGAATGATTATCAGCCACATATAACAATAAGAATGAATCTCATAATGTTGAGTGAAAGAAGTGAGACACCACAAAGTAAATACTGAATGTTTCTATTTATACACAGTTCAAAAACAAGTAGAACTAATCTATGTATGTGAGAGTCAAAATAATGATTACTCTTTGGTGGGTTCTGTATTGCTTGTTGTATCTGTTTCTTAGTGTAGATATTGCTTACATGGGTGTATTTGACATAAATATTCACTATCAATTTATGTGTGTTTTTCTATGTATCATATATTTCAAAAACAAGTTAAGTGTAATGAACTATCTATTGAGTTAATAAGCTTCCTATTCAAGGAAAAGAAATATTCAAGAAGAGAAATTAGACAATTACTGGTAAGGGAAGCTTTGGAATGGGTTCTGCATTGGGCTAAAAGGAAATGCAACAGATGTTTTTCCAAAAATTAAAAAAAAATTTTAATGTTTATTTATTTTTGAGAAAGACAGAGCATGAGTGGCGGAGGGGCAGAGTGAGAGGGAAACACAGTCTGAAGCAGGCTTCAGACTGAGCTGTCAGCACAGAGCATGATGCGGGGCTCAAACCCATGAACTGTAAATCATGACCTGAGCTGAAGTCAGACACTTAACTGACTGAGCCACCCAGACGCCCATCAAAAATTTTAAATTCTGAAATTCTGAAAAATTTTTAAAGGGTATACTTTGAACAGCCATCACCATATTTCTCTTCTTTCCTTACTAATCAAGTTTGATACCATAGCCTACTTATACTGTTCCCAGTTTACCTCTCACTCTTTCTTCAACTCATACCATTTCTCAATTTTTGACCTCTCAATTGCCAAATCCAGTGGATTCTTTACTCTTTTTTTTTTGACATATTTAGGGAATTTGCTGCTAAAAATTCATTTTCTTTAAAATTCTTTTACCTTAACTTTCCTAGTATCACTTTCTTATTTATTTATTTATTTATTTATTTATTTATTTATTTATTTATGAAATTCAAGTTAGTTAACATATACTGTAATTATGATTTCAGGAATAGAATTTAGTAATTCATCACTTACATATAACCACTTTATTCTTGTTTTCCTGTTCTCTTCTTTTTTTCTCTGCTCATCCTTAAAATATTAGGACTGTCCAAAGTTTTATTCTTAGTCTGCTTCTCAATTTGTAAAATTCTTTGTATGATTTCAACCACTCCTAAGGCCTAAGTTACTATTCACCTATTACTGCCTTCCAAATCCATGTCTATAACCTCAGATCTCTACAAGGTTCCAGACTTGCATATTCAACTCCTTAATAAATCTACCTATTGTCCCCAACTTTACATATGCAAGACTGAGTTCTTATCTTTTCCCCAAACTGGGTTCTTTTTCATTATTCCCTCTATCTGGAGATAGTATCATCATCTCTATCTGTTTTATGCAGACTGGGAACTATTATGGATTCTCCTATTTGCTCTTTCCCTCATCTGGAGTCCTGTCAATTACCAGGTCCAACCAATTATTCCTTTTTTAAATTGTGGTAAGAACACTTAAAGAAATCTACCCTCTTAATGAATTTTTAAGTGCATAATATAGTATTGTTAATTATAGACATGATGTTGTATAGCAGTAGATCTTTAGAACTTAATCGTCTTGCATAACTGAAACGTTATACCAATCAAATAGCAGCTCCCTATTTCATTTCCCCCAAGTTTTCCTTCTTAATGCTACATATTCTTCCCTTCTTCTCTAACCCATTTCACTGCTTCAGTTTATTTTATTTTGTCCCTCATAATTTCTTTAGTCTCCCAACAAGATCTGTTTTATGATTTCCTAATCAGATAATTCATTCTACACAATGACACCAGCGTTGGTTTCTCTTAATAAGATGTTCTTTTTTCAATTCTTGACTTAGTGAACACTTAATCATTTGAGATTTGGTTCAAATGCTGTTTTATTTATGAAGCCAATTGACCTTTTCCTAACCTCTCAGGTAGAATTGATAACTCTTTCCTTTGTGTATGCACTGTACAGACTATCAACCAAGTGTTTATCATATTTCATTGCACTTACCTGTGAGACTGGGGATATGTGTTATTTATCCTCTTATGTCTAGCACATGGTATGCTAGATTTAAATGAACAAAACAGTGAATGGATACCTGCATTAGTGGATGAATAGGAGAATTGAATTTAATCTGAATCTGTGTTTTCTAATTTCCAATTTTGAATCACTTGAGTGCCTCTTAACATACTTAGCCCTGGCACTCACCCTGGACATTCTCTAGGAAAAGGGCTAAATTTCTTTATCAGGTAAGTTTGGGAAACATTGATCTAAATTATTATCTCAATATTTTTACTTGATATAAAATTAAACTTTTGAATAGTAAGCATTTTCATGTATGTGTTTCTGACCTGATACCTGTGAAAATTTGTTGACTAATCACTGACCCTGAAAGGAATTATGGAAATGTTTTAGGGAACAAACAATTATCTTTGAAACATTAGATAAGGAATAAAATGAATATGAGCAGATGATTGGGGAGGGTTAGTAACTTTTTTGCATATGGTCTATTGATCAATGAATATTAAATGAGCAGTACTAAATCAAAACGATTGATGTATTTTGTCATGAAATCATTCTAATATCACACAACACAAACATATAAATACACACATATACTTTAAAAATTTTTACTTTTGTGTTATACTGCTCTATATAGCTTGTGAAACTGATTATCATGCCTCTATCCTAAGTGGTTTTTATTCACAGTTCGTGAATATATAATACTTTTCTGGGAAAAACAAGCACTTAGATCATACAAATACACTCAAAACATCTTCGTTTGGAAGTGGTTGCTATCCAGTGGCACATAATCACTTATATAAACAAAATTTTCACTCAGGCAAATTAAGGGCCATGATTCATTTTAAAGAATGATTTGTTATGTAGCCCAGGGAAGTGAAAGTGGTGGTGGTGCTTCAAAAGTATTACCTGAGGGATTATGAGTAACACATGTGGGAAGAAGCAGCTAAATTTGAAGTAAGAGAGATTTGGTTTTCATGACAGGAAGTATTTCTTCATCGATCATGACAGGAGCTGCTATTGTGGTTCTTGTATAGGTTTTAGAGAGTGTTCACTTAGTATTTTTCAAATATATGTTTAAGCCATGCCACTGAGATATTTGAATATAGATCAATCTAAGTTCTGTGGAATAAATCAGAAGACCTCTAACCAAAAAAATCTCTTTATGAATTCTGTTACAGTCTTTAGGAAAATAGCCCTCGTTCTGTGGATCTGAATGCATGAGGCTAAATTATATAATTAGAACACCACAGATTGTATTGCCTTCTGCTCTTGCTTTGTATCTGTTGCCTGTTGTTGGTAAACCAGAAGTCTGGCCTATGAATTGATGCTTACTGGTTCAGTGGCATTAGTTTTTCCTGATATTATTTTGCCTTTAGGCAGCAGTTTACTCTGCTTATGTAGTGTTGTCACTTATTGGTTACAACATTCTTGTTCGGGTAAATATTTTTTTAATTCCAATTTTATGGGTGAAGAACTGGTGTGTTATATAATGTCACTTATTCACATTATACAACAAATCAGTGGAAGCCTTGAAACTCATGACGTCACAAACTCAAAATTATACTGGAAACTGTAGACTGCACTATTTTTTTCTATAAAGGTATTCCATAATGTAGCAACAAATGTAGAAGCTTAACTTTAACAATATGAGAGAAATATTTTGTGTAGCATCATAGTTATCATTTGTGCTGTGATGTAGCTTAGCTGAGCTTCTTGTTTTGTAAGTTTAGACTTTTGCTTATGAAATTCTTGGTTCCTAAAACACAGCACCTTCTGTCCACTTCCATTCTACATTTGTCTAAATCTTAGCTTAGCCCCTGGCTCAGTCCTGTCTTAACAAAGCCTATCTCATTTTCTCTGTTCAGAGCAATCTTGCCCATCCCCTAATGCCCATATTACTTTACCCTTACCTTTCATTTTGAAATTAAATGAAAGACAGATTTCCTATGTTATGATATCATTACTGATTTACATTTCTCCCTACTAGATGGTAAGCTAGAGGAGACTTATTTAAGTGCTACACATAACATATAATGTTATAACTCACACAAAAACTCTTTTCAAAACGAGAAAAAAGTAGGTAGAAAGGAAATAAAAAAAGATGGTATTTGCTTAATAAATATTCATGATGAGAAAACCATGTTCATGGTTTTTATTATTTAGTGATTTGAGATTTCAGGGTACCTGCAGATGTTTTAAATCTAGACTTGATATTTTGGCTTCATTAATGACCAATTTATATGTTTTTTTCTTTTTAATTTTTGAGCAACAAGTGCATGGCTCAGTCTGTATTTTAGAGAACATGCGACTTCAGCAAAAGCAACAGTGGCTAGAGGGAAAGGAATGTTGGTGATGATCTCGTTCAATCTTGTCTCAGTTCCCTCATGCCCCTTCCAAACCCCCACCCAGATGACTGAGACAACTAAGTATTTCAGAACCATAGAGATCCCCATAGATCATTAGTTCTCTAAAATGAGAATTTATTATTACTAATAATATTTTGTCAAAAGATGACACTTGGAGTTGACATCAATATTCTTCTTCTTTTTTTTTTTTTTTGTGAGTGACAGAGTCTGTTCTAGGGCAGTAGTTTCCACTGACACCCCACCCCAGTTTACAAGTACACTTCATTAGTATAATCTAATCTGGAGCCCTGCTGGTTAGGAATTCTGCGAGTGTAGCTTCCAGACAATACACAGAAAAGTGTAGAAAGGGGCAGAGATAATCCTGAATTGATGAGACAATTCAGAATGTTGGTATTCTGTTGAGACGATCTAAATATTTTCCTCCTCTTATTATATTTGGTGTTCTTAATTCACCTGCCTTAATGTTCTACATTTACACACACACACACGCACACGCACACACACACATACACACACACACACACACACACACACACACACACTTTGCAGACAAATAATGGCTAGAAAAATACCAAAGCAATAAGTTGTATTGATTTTTTAAAGCTAAACATTTTATACTTAGGAGATAATGCTAAACCATGAGTTATTCTATCACTGATATTTGACATCACTAATTTAGAACCTATGCAAATTATTTTTTGAAGAGCAGCATGCCTAGTGTGTGTAGAAAGCAAGTCATTTTCAGTAGTTTATTTTTCTTACAGGAGTTGATATACTGTAAAGTATGGTAAAGAAATACTTTAACAACTTTAAACAAGTTACCCTCTTTGGACTAACTTTCTTTTCTATAAAATGGGAATAACAGGGGCGCCTGGGTGACTCAGTTGGTTAAGCAGCCGACTTCGGCTCAGGTCATGATCTCCCGGTCCGTGAGTTCGAGCCCCGCATCAGGTCCTGTGCTGACAGCTCAGAGCCTGGAGCCTGTTTCAGATTCTGTGTCTCCCTCTCTCTGACCCTCCCCCATTCATGCTCTGTCTCTCTCTGTCTCAAAAATAAATAAACGTTAAAAAAAATAAAAAAAAAATAAAATGGGAATAACGATAATACCCATCTATCTCAAACTTCATCATGCAGTCAAATGAGATAATGTATATAAAAGTGGTTGTTATTAGTGGGTTCTCAACCTGTTATTCCTTTTCCTTTCCATACTTTCTTCAATATTCTTTGTAAAGATTGGATCTGGTTTTGGAGAAGTAGCTAGAAAATGTGTGGCTTGATATTTCCTAAGATTTTTTTTGTACAATAAATAATCTGTTCTATATTTTTTCCCTAAGATGCTGTAACAGTTCTTTAAAATCCTACATGATTCTAGAACATCATTGCCTAATGAATGATCCTTACCTGTGATTTAAAATATTCTCTCTTTTACCTACTTATCTGCTAAAAAAAAAGAATCTGTTTAGTTATGAAAATTACGGTTTAAGTAAGAATTCATCAAACGTCTTAGAGACATATTGGAATATGCACACAACTACTTAGGTAAATAAAAATTTCTCTTGCATCAGCTTTTTTATGTTGACCATTTGGAAGACAAGAGGAAACACTTCTATTGAAACTTCCTTGTCTCTCTTGCTGAAACATTACAATTTTAAACACTGGTGTCATGCCCTTATAGTCATCTTTTTTGATATGCAAATTAAGGGGCTAAACTAGTGCAAGTTCTATTTCTAGGGGAAGTCTAGAAAAGAAATGAGTACTAATTGAGGAATGGTTTGGGGAGAAGCAAGAGAGAGGAATAATAAAAACCTAGGATGGGGGAGTCAACAACAAAGGAACTTGGAAAACACATATAAAAGTTAATTTTCTGATGAATGTAACTTTTCTGTTTTTTAACTAGAGGTATCATATAGATACAATATGCAGGGAGCAGTGTGTAGCTGATGTGATTGCTCTTTTCAGGGAGGCAAAGGCATGTAGAGAGGCTAAAGCTAAAATGCTTCTATTCTGATTCAACTTCTCTTGAGTCTCAGTAGAAATTAATATGCCATAGAGGGGTTGCCTGGATGCTCAGTCAGTTAAGCGTCTGACTGTGTCTCCGCTGAGGTCATGATCTCATGGTTCCTGAGTTTGAGCCCTGGGTCAGGGTCAGGCTCTGTGCTGTCTGCCCCTCCCCTGCTCTCTCTCTGTCTCTCTCTGTCTCTCTCTCTCTGTCTCTCTCTCTCTCTCTCTCTCTCTGTCTCTCTCAAAATAAACAAAAACATTTAAAAACGTATTTAAAAAATACACCACAGAGAAGATGAGGTGATACTTCTCTCAAAGCTCTATCTCACTTTTCATTCTCCTGCTTCTCAAACCATTTACTCCTTAGCTTTATTTTTTTCATGGATTCAATAGAATTAATGTGTTTTTGTTTTAGGTAAATTCAGATAAAATTTCTCTGATTCACCACGTAAGGTTCAGATGAATCTTTGAGGTTATTTTGACAGGTCACTTGAAGGTGCCTTTTTCTTTATTTACGTGCCTTTAGTTTGTTGTACTAGGCAAGATAGGTGAAGCTATGTTGAACTACCAAAAAGTTAAAATTAAGTTCAATGACTTAATGAAAGTTTATTTCTTATTCATGTTGTATACATCCCTGTTTGGACTGGGGGACCTAATTATGAAGAAGGTTCTATTCCACAGTCACTCAGGAACTCAGGCTGATAGAAGGCTCTATACTTTTCTAGCTACTTCATCTGGAGTCATGGCTAATCACCCTATTAGCCATGGCAGAGGAAGAGAAACTGGCCAAGTTCACATGGGCTTCATCCTAGAAGTGATAAAAATCCCTTCCATTGGCACCCATTGGCTAAAATTTGCCACCTGGTGCTGCCAAACTTAAGAGCACTGGCTGGGAAATTTAGAAGAGCAAATGGACATTTGGTGAACATGGCTATTTCTGCCACATTTGGAAACTTTCCCTTTGGCTTGCATGTACTTCACCATAAATTAAAACATCATGAAAGTGCTTTGATACTGGGAAATATTTGCATATATAATAGTATGTTGTCTGTCTGTCTAGCTACTTGGCAATTGGTTATATGCAATTACAGAACCATAAGTCCTTTTTATTACATTTTCCCATGATTCAATTACACATTACCTTAAATCTAAATTTATTCTTGCCATTAAGCTTTTTTTAAAATTTGCCCAGTCTCAAATATCCTATTATGTATATCATATACACATGGCAACTAGTCTACATTTCTCAATTATTTATTTACTCTCCATTTTTTCAATTCTTTAAAAATAATTTTTTTTAATGTTTATTATTGAGAGTCAGAAAAAGGCAGAGCATGAGCATGGGAGGGGCAGAGAGAGGAGGAGACACAGAATCCAGGCAGGCTGCAGGCCCGGAGCTGCCAGCATAGAGCCCGACCTGGGCCTCGAGCTCACAAACCAGGAGATCATGACCCGAGCCGAAATCAGACGCTAAACCGACTGAGCTACTGAGGTGCCCCTTTTCAATTCTTTATTTACTCCCCATTTTCTTAAACCTGGCTGGTTTTAAAACATTATTCTGCTCTTGCTTTGCTGAAATAGCAGTCACTACTATTTCTAAACTCTTCGCACTATTTAATATGGTGTAAGTTCATTTAGATCATTCATAATTAAGATTCCATAATCTTCTTATAAAATGGTGATCTACCTCATTTATAACAATTACAATGTAAGCAACTTGAGGGCAGAGTGTATTTCTTTCTAGCATTAAAAAATATGTTATGTTTCCTTGTCACTAGAATTCTTAAATTAGATTGTATGGAGACCAAGATAATCATGCCTAAAGGATTGGATTCTCAAGACTAAGTGGACTCATGTGTATGCTGACGATGTTTATTAGTCCTTTATGAGAAATGCCCTTCTCTCAGCTGGCAGCATTAGCAGAATTTAAAGACAGGAGGAAAATGAACAAACGTTTCAATCATGATAAAAAGAACTCTTGCTTTTGCATAATGATTTATGATTTAGAAAGTCTTTGATGTAGTCCCAGGAAATAGGCAGGTTTTGGTAGTACTATCTGCGTTTTATAGACATAGGAAGTGACCACGTGTCTAAAAATCAGTATACGTTAGTTTGGAACTTGAGTTTGTAGACACTCTGTAAAGCAAACATTGTCTCTCCAGTCATGATTCCCAGATACACAACAGGTGACCTTTTGTAAAAAGGAAATAGGAAGATTAGTAGGACAAGCTTGCACTACTCACAAAAATGCTATAGTCATTCTTCATGTTTGTACATCAGCATATTCTCTAAAGTTAGAGAAGGTGTTCTCTGTGCTCCAGGACACAGGAAAAAGGAGTCTTGTAAGGTGCTGGAGAATGAGGGTGGCACCTTGTGAGGAGGAATTTAGCTCAGAGAACACATGAGCCAATCACTGAGTTCTGAATATAGTGGAGATGGGGCCAAATGTATTATTTTTAAAATGCTATAGTTTACTTCAAATGTTGTTTACTGTTTATTTATAGCTGTTGTTTATAAAGAGTGATTTAGATTAGAAATTGTACCTGTGGTAGGGTTTTGTAAAAGAAAGAAAAAAGAATTATAAACTTTTCTGGTGAAATCACTGCAATAGATAAAGAAAAAAATATGATATCTGACAAAAACCCCCAACTTTTCTAGTGAAAATGGTAAAAGGAATAAATATTAAATATGATATCTTTGTAATCCCAGAAACTTTTGTAAGTTGTTTCAGTACAGTAATGCATTTCATGAGATGCTATGACTAGAGGTCTGATCACAGAATAATTTTCTAAGATTATAGTAACCTGTAATGAGAGGGATAAAATATGTTACTGAACTGAATATAATATCCAATTCTGGGTCATGAGGAAAGGTTAATTGGGAGGACACGGCAGGACTTAGATACATCCTAAGTTCTGGGTTTGCATATGATGTGTGGAGTGGTGGGTGGTCATTTGTCATTCCTGCTTACTACCTGTGATTCTGCAGTTAGAAAGTGATCTTTGTGATGTAAGCATTGCCCTTCCTGAACTAAGAGCTGTTTAGTGGAAGAGGGAATGAACTCAAACATCTTGAGATAGTGGGAAAGGACTAATATCTGGGAGAACAAGACACCCAAAGAATGGGAGAGAAAGCTAAGAGGAAGCTCAGTGAGGAGATGAGAATGGTGATGAGAACAGGGCTTGGGACCCGGTTCAGTGACCTCACAACTTTACAGATAGCATGTCTTAAAGTAAGCCAAACTTGTGTTGCTGGATTAAGATTCTTTGCAATTCAAAGACAGTGTTTAGATCAGCTAATTTTTCTAACCAGTTATCAGACTAGAGAAGAAGCCAATCCAACAGGAAGCAGAGTTGATAATGTAGTGCTTAGTGACTGTGACTAATTAGAGGACTTAATTAAGCTGTGAAGAAAGAATAAAGATAATCATTCTTAGTTTCTACTCTTTTGCATCTGGGAGCTCAAGCACATCAATTATCTTCCAGGCCATCACATGATCCTTCCTTTCTCAGTTGATCTTGGTGTAACTTCATATGCACCTTCCTGAGATGATTCAGATTATACAAGTGAATGACATCCTTTGCTTTTTGTTTCATCTTACTGTAGCAATTTTATATTTGATACTTTAAGCATGATCTGTTTCCACTGTAACTCAACAATTACAGTTGTCATTATTATTGTCATTGTTAATGCTAATTTTTACTTTAATAATAACATAAATACCAAGAGTGCCACCAATCAGGCTAATCATACTATTTTTATCTCCTGAAATGTAGTAAGCGTTTATAACTGGTAAAAATAATGGATGTTGCTTATTATGTGTGCTAGAAACTTGATACACACCCTCACATTCAATCTTACAAAACCCAGTGGGATGGGTTTTATTAAACCTGCTGTCAAGATGGAAAACCTGAGGCAGGAGGAATTGAAATAAGTGTTAGGGTGTCACACAGCTATTAGTGGGTGAAGCTGGGATGCAGACCTAGTTCTGCTTGACCTCACTGTGTTAAATATACATGGTTTGTAATTATTGGTTATTTAGGTAAGATTTAGCTGACTACTAGATTAGACTGGAGTCAGTGTGTGTGTGTGTGTGTGTGTGTGTGTGTGTGTGTGTGTGTGTCTTCAAATAGTATTATTTTTGTTTATGGGGAAAAATGGTTTCATAAACATACAGCCAAGGATAATCTTGTAACATTGTAATGAGAACTAGCGGCAGATACAACAGGAAAACATAGTTTACATAGTCAGTCACTGTGGGGATTCAAGGCAGAATCAATGAGTGAGAATGGGAAACAGTTTAGTGCAAAGTGTCTTCTTGACTGGAGGAATCATTTTAGATCCAACTATTAGGATGTCTTTTAGTATCAAGTGAATGAACCTATTTGTGCTTGTTTCATGTGCTTTATAATCTGGCTTGGAAGCAGGCAGTTTGTCCACAATTTTAGATGTTTTGAACTCTAAGACTTTATGAATAAAGTGTAGACAGAGCTCCATTATCCAATCAAATGGAAAATGTATTGGATAAACCAATTGTATATTGTTTATTTACTTATTCATTGATTTGTTTGGTTAGGTATAGTTCTTAAAAATCATACTGACTGAAAGTTATTATATGTTATTATTGCCATTTTGTGGGTAGAGGATTGTTTAATTTAGAACAACCTTATTGTCATCTTCAGTATTGTGAATGTTTTAGAAAGTTTCTGAATATTCTTTGATTGTCATTCAAACGTGTAGTTACAGAAATGCTTAGAGATACACATCAGGAGTTCCTGGTTCCTGGGATCTGAAACTTATATAATTAGGGCCAAGTTATTTTTCTTTATTAAGAAAAATAATACACAATTTTGAACACAAAATTAGCTACAAAAGTGGATAAGAGTTTTACTGGAACCCATTCTTTCAGCAGGAAGACTAGCAGTGGGAAATTACACACTGACATAACTGCAAACTACACAAATATAGCCCCCTACTCAAAAAGGAAACCCCCTTAACCAGGTTTCATTGGATCTGCAAGCACTCCAGTGCCATCCAGCAGAGCTACCAGAACTACTCCCAAAGAGCCTGGTTGATGTAATGTGGCAGTGGTAGCACAAGTCTGTCCATAGACTCTGAAGCTAGATCAGTAGAATAATCTGGTATAAACAGAGGCATACACATTTAGTAATGTTATAAAATCTAATTTTATGTTTATGGCTCAGGTAGCAAAGGATTGATTCTGTGGCATTTTTAAAGAAAAGTAAATACTTGTTGCTAAGTCTATTGAACTAATATTTTTGAGGATACATGTAAAGTTACATAGTTGCTGTCATAATTTTATTGATTATCAGATTAAAATGATAAAAGGCGAACTGACTGGAAAATAACAGAAGTAAGTTATAAAGTTAATAGACACTTTGATTTTGTTAAGCAACATTGTATGGGTTTATGGAGTTAGGCAGCTGTTAATAGTATGTTATCTTGAAATACTGTTTTTATATTTTAAAACAACATTCCTTCTCATTATCAGAAAATATAGTGTGAAAAAATCCATAGTAACAATTTTTCTTTCCAAACTGTTGATGTCTTTTTAAGACAAGTCTTTACTTAACCTGCTGTTTGCAACAAGACACCTATATTTTCTCAGAGAAAACTAATAAATTTATAGTTGGACAATTCTCCAGGCCAGTGTATCCTTACTAATTTGAATGTCACTTCTCCTTCAGTGTTTTAAATTTGGCTTAAATTAACAATATTTTCTCAATCTGGAGATTTTAGAATAACTATTTTAGTACCCTAGACATACAAATTGGTATAGCACATTTCATCTTAAATTAGAATTTGTGTACCAGCCATATTTTATGACCATCATAAAGGCTCAAATTATCAGCTCTTCTGTGATATCAGCTCCATTCATGGGAGATATTATTTATTTTAGGCTTTAGGTAGACCAACTTTTAATTTTTTCAGAGGACATAAAAACATGATATTGTTCTTTCCCGTACTTTACAAATATTCTTCCATTCCCACCTCAGCAATATAATCACATGTGTAGTGGCAATAGAACAGAAGAGGGGAGGTGAGAGTATAGTAGTATACTTATGAGAAAAAATTATTAGTGTAAATAAAATATGAAAGTATTCTTCCTTGACCATAATTCTCTATCAGTAACTAAATCTGTATTTCATAATGGATTATAGAACAACCATTTACAACAGCAATTTATCATTAAGGATATGGAAGTTGTTTGGGAAACTTAAGATAACCCCTGATATCTTTATGGTTTTTAAGAACCTTTGAGATACATCTTTCTTTCTCTGCCTGGTGTTAGCTCTGAGGTCTGGAATTCCCAGGCTTCACTCCCACAAAAAATACCAGCAAATTCTTACAGAGAATAAAACCCATGATAGGTGATGATACCCTACCTATCTTTTCTGAAGTATTGTCTGCTTTCAAAATATTATATTCACTAAATTTTGTGTCATCTTAAATTTTTATTGCTTAGAACACTTTCTGTAACATTAAAGCTTGCTTACAGCATTGTCTCCTTTCCATCTTAGTCAAAACAATACATACCTCTTTGTTTTCTTAATGATCTCTTGGTGGTGGAACTGTGAAACGTTCTGTTATGTATCTCTGTTTATTCTTGCTTTCTGTGTCTAGTAATTCTACCACTCTTTTTTTACTCTCCCTACAAACACAATGCTTTATTAGATTCATTCCAACAACATGACTCATTGGGAAACTATGGACAGCTTTAATACCTGTACTGATGATGGTACTTACAGAAGGGAGAAGAACAAACTTATGTTCCAAGCTGGGGGCCACATTTTATGGAGAAAGTTAGACTCAATGAAGCTCTCTCAAAAATATACAAGTAGGGAGTGGTGAAATTGGGATTTAGGCCCAGGACTGGCTCCAGGACACAACTTTCCCCTCTATTGATGAAATAAAAACTACGATGTCCTGGTAAGTAATCTCTTTATAACAAAATCAACTATGTTTTATTAAAAATTTTAAATACCTTATTAAAATAATATTTTTAATACCTTATTATGGTAATGAGTTATCTCATAAATGAAGGGGGTTTGCATATGTACTGGAGTTAGCATTATAGTGAAGGTCATTTGCAACAGTTACTATAGCCACTGAAATGTCCCAACAGGTGTGTGCTTAGGGAAAGGTTGGGCTCCCTACCTCATAATTACTCAAAAGGAGTACTGATAGACAGTTCAGGTTGCTGGGTTGGCACCATTAAGGGAGATAAGATTGCTCTGCAGAGCCATCTGGAGGATTGAAAAGTACTTCTACTGAACAGAAACAAGGGTGAATAGTGTCAGACATAATTCATCATGCCTCTCCTACTTGTCACATTTTTTTCTCTATTTCCTACCACTTGAGAATACTGCATCCTATTTAACCTAGAGAGAAAAGCAATACGAAAGGGGTTAATCATATGAGCATTACCCTTTCCTGTTTAGGAATCTGTAAGGCATTAGTAGCCAACCATTCACTTTTAAAAAAGTTACAATTGTTGAACCTCTATTGTATAATTTTGAGGAAATCTATGCTATTATGAGTCATTAGACCAGAGATTCAAGAAGCAGTTCAGATCTGGTAGATCACTGCTGTGATCTTGCAATCCTGTCAGTCATTTAGCTTTACATAATAAAAGAGTTTATTGTTGAAGACCCTAGGTCACATCTATCTTTTTGTTAAATTTCAATACTTTTATTGCATATATTCCTTCCTTATGTCCTGGAATAAATTTGAATACCTCAGCTCTGGTGACAAATGTGTACTGTTGGAGTATGTCCTCTTTATTATCAAAGTTATTGTTATAACCAAGAGGTACTGAATGACCTTGAAGTACTTTCTGAATCATCACCACCTTGTGATGGGAGTATGTAGCATTACAAAGGGGCCATGGGTATTAGCTTGCTTATTTTTGAAGCTGTAAATATTAAGTGTCTAGTATCTGCAAAAAAGGACAAATTTAAGTAAATTGGACAAACTTACCTAAATTGTATATAAAGATATACAGGTCATATGAGGGAGGGAGTTACTATTTCTAAGAAGTATTGTTGACATGATATCAGTTAGGAAGTTTTGTTAAACTCTCACTGACCTTTTGGGAGTCAGTCATGATTACATAACCCTTTCTAGCACAAGTCATACATACACTCATGCTCATTTAAATCTGTGATGCTCAGATTTTGTTTTGGTTTTAAAAGATTAATCTCAATAGGAAACAGTCAATTCCCCTTGCAGTTCTTTCAACAGAGTTCTCTTTACCCCTCCAACTGCTACCACCCATCATTTTTACATTTGTTTTTACTCTGAGAGGACTATTATCTAATTCTTCAAAGATACCGCCTGGTAACATTTCCAGGGACTTTGCAATTTAGAAGGGCACCCTCAAAGAGCAAGAAGTACTTAAGATAAAAATAAATGAATTTATGCTACTTGTATTATAGATAATGAAAGAAATATTTTCTTTTTCAAGCTTGTTCAAATGATATGCATATAGATACTGACTGATGGGTAGCCTGGTAAACATAATCTAAAATTCTTAGCATTTGGCTTTGAATGCATTATAATCATGTTCTCCAAGCTTGCCAGATAATAAGAATTACTGGAGACACTTTTGGAAATTCAGATTTCTTATATCTCTCCTCGGATCAATGGAATGAGATTTTTTTTCAGAGAATATGCTAGCTATTTGTATTTGTAGAATTTTAGGACTGGCATATTTGGGAACAGTACATTATAGTATTTAAGAAGTCTTTTTTTTCTCCTACTTATACCAAAGTTAATCATGTGAAAATTGAATAGATGTTAATATTCTAAGTGATGGCTGGTTGCCAGAAAACAATATTATGATAAAGTAGTTGTACTATTATTGTTATAAAGCGTTATTACAAAGCTCCTATTTTAGAGAATGGTACATCTCTAACATTTTGTATGTGCCCTAGAATAAGTTTGTATACCTGCTTTTTATGTTAATTTTCTTCACACCTTAAATACATAGTGAATTTAAACATACATAGCTTAAGTACGATAAAGATCCTATTTAGATGAATGGCTGGCCACTCTAGGAATGCCAAAGGAGTATTATTTTTATTCAATTGTATCATATTGACAATTTACAAAACTTACACTTAGGACTAATATCAACAACAACAAAAAATAGCAAGAACAAAGTGTGAGAAAGGATTTGCAGAATTTTTTTTTTTATAACAGCAAAACTCTGGCTGGCAGGCTGTGCCATCATGTGAAAACTTGAAATGTATCAGTTGAATTTAAGTTTGAACCTTGGAGACTTTGATCCATAATGTATGACAGTGTGTTTTGTTTAAAAATCAAATATGCTAATGTCTAGGAAACTGCATATTATTTGAAGTAGCAGATTAGGAAAAATACTTTTTATTTTATGTGACATTAAAATTGTTAGGAAAGATTGGCTTTTAATTACAGGTGATAGCAAAATGAGAAAGAAAAACAGTGTATGGTGAGCCACAAAATGAAGATTCTAGTTTATACTGCAGTTTACTATTTGTGTAATTTGGTTGTTAGCATCAGCTCTGTCTCCTTCACCTCAGCCTCTTAGTGGAAAGGCCCTAGCATAATTTAGGACCCATAATGGAGCAGTATGGAACAATGCCACAAGCTGGAGGAAAGAGATCTGTTAGTGGAAGAAGTGAAGGGATTTATGATAATGCTCTTTTCTTTGGTCCCCATGTAATACCAGGCTAATGGAGTCCAGGAGAACAGAGAGCAAGGTATTGGCTGCTTAGGGCTTTTAGGGAGAAAGTGTGAGTAAGTTTGAAGGGTTCTTCTGTTATCCCACCTTGACAATCTATACAGAGCAGTAGGAGACAGTGGTTTGTTGTCTATATCATCTCAGAAATTTAAAAAAAATGATTATTTGGCTGGTATGTTGCTTTGTACATCTTTTGAGAACTCAAACACAGTGTTAGGTACATAGAGTACAAGGCCTGCCAAGGAGAAAAACTCCAATGTTTGTCACTATGTAACCATGTTCCTTTATGTAAAATTAGACTCTCAATGTCCCCTTCAAATAAAATTACATTTAAAAACTGTGTGGATAGACCATAATGCATTTAATTTATATGTGGATAATTAATAGTTCACTCTTCTTATACATAGATACGTGAAGAAATTGGATGGCATTCCTTTTTCATCTATGAACTGTTAAAATGTCTAAGAGAAAATAAATGGAAATGTCTTTTGGAGGCCACTGACTTCCCTTTGTCTTAGATTGATATGGATAAGATGCAGTAAAATTATGAAGGCACTTCAGGGTAGATGTGGGAGATACTATTTTTAAGTTTTTAAGACTTTTACATTGGGAGAGAATTTAGAGATAATCTTGTCCAATTTATGCGTTTTAGAGACAGAGACTGAGAACCAGAAGAACAGTAAGTCACCCAGGTAATGAGATCTCATTCCTGTGAGGGCAGAATCTCCACTATGATTTTGGTTTTGTGACATTGCTTGTATCACTGTCTTTCTCTATTGGTTAATTGTATTTGTAAATATTTTATCTCCCTGTGTTATACGGTTCTTGAAAACAGAAACTGTGTCTTATATTTCTTTGTAGCTGTTCCAAGAGTTCAATAAATAAATGTTTGTTATTGTAGTGAGGCTGATTTGTGGGAAAGACTCCCCTACCTCTGCAAATAATGTGATTTGTGCTGTCACCTTGGCAAATATAGTCGCTGGCATATAAGTAATCCAAACAAAGCTTTGCATAAACATTTTAAGATTCTAAAATATCAGAATAGATGAGACCATTGAATAAAAATCAACATCAATCACAACCCACCCCATTTTTAATAAGCTAAAACTCCAAGTGTATAATTTGATGCAAGCGGTCACTTTTGCTTTCAGTCTGTGAGAAGTCAATAAATTCCTTTTGCTGTTACTCACAAAAGTAGTTTAAATTCTGTGCAGGACACGAGTCTGGGGAATCATGTCAGCCTCAGCGTACAAAAAAGCCTGGAGAGACAGCAGAACAATGTCTCCCCAATAGAGCTGCTGAGCGAAGGTGGTCTTATGTTTCATTGCAGGAACTGGCAGGCTACATTTAATTCTTGGAGTCAGAGCTTGCCTTTTAAGCTCCCTATCCATTCAGCAATCTAACCTGAAAGTGCACTTCTTTTTTTCTTTTCTAATATTCTTAAGTCATTTGGAGAAATCTAATACTCCTATTTCCAAATTACATCAGCTTAGCTAAAGATACAGTTTCCTTTCTATAAAATTCAGTTCAAAAGAGAAAAGAAAAAAAAAAGTAAACCTAATATGGAAGAAAGGGAGGGAAGGAGGTTAGAATATGTAAATTGTTTGATATTTGACAAATCAGTTACTGTGTATGGTGTGATATGCAAATTAAGGATAATGCTTCCCTCTTATCTGCATTGCAGATTCTTCCTGGCATCTTTTTCATGCATTCTGCATGCAGTATGTGCAACAGAGCATCATAGCTTTAGTACAAGGGATCTGGCAATGGAAATCGGAAGGAGAAAATATATATTAAATTTTATAATTTTTAAAATTATGTGAGGTTTGTATATGTCTAGTCACAATCAACAAGTTGATGATATCAGGGTCTAGGAATTTATAAATGGAGATTGCATTAAATAATGAGTTTAAGGGTAAGTTACAAGTAATACATATCTTAATTTTAAACCCACTTAGGGATTTCTAAATATGAAACTCAGCATATGCTAAGACTAATGCTTAGAATAACATGTACTAGTGCCAAATGTGTGTATCTATGTTATTAAATATATATATACACATACATATGTATATATATATTTAAATGTTTATTTATTTATTTTGAGAGAGAGAGAGTGAGCAAGCAAAAGTGGGGAAGGGGCAGGGAGGGAAAGAGAGGGAGAGAGAGAATCCCAAGCAGGCTGTTTGCTAATAGTGCAAAGCCATACAGGGTTTGAACCTATGAACCGTGAGATCGTGACCTGAGCCAAAACCAAGTCAGATGCTTAACTGACTGAACCATCAAGGTACCCCTAAAATATATATTGTAATAACATATGCACACATTGGCATTTAACCTTTGACCTTTGCACTGTAATTTCTACCACATAGCATCTGTGCATCACGGATTTTCTATATAGATTGGGACCAAATAGACAGTTCTCTATGTAGGGTGATTTGAACTTGTCAGGGACCAATTCCTCCTTGAAATTCTGTCATTGAAAATTCACGTTTTTTGGTTTGACCATTGTTTTGGGTTTATTTTTTTTCTTCAATGCAAAGTACAATGCAAAGTATCCTTGTGAAATAAACCTTTGAAATGTTATCATCTAAACCTTGGTGGAATTATTATTAAACTGAGTAAATTTCTATAGTAGGAGACAGATATATGCCTTGACTCAAGGATATATTTTGATTACAGTGTAGTTATACTGATGATTGTATGTACGTATGTGGCTTGTAGAGTCAATTTATATTTTTCATGTGTCTCATAAGTAACTGTCATTTTGGATAATGGGGTTTCAGATTCAACATTTTTTCCTTATCATTGGAGTTTTGTTGGGTCCTCATGATTAGATGAATTTGTTGACTAATAATATCCCAATTACCTCATCCAGCACAGTCTACATGATCAATGTAGAAACAAATGGCACCTGCTTCCTATTTCTACCTTTATCCTCTTTTCTTGTCCTCTTCTCTAAATGATGTTACCTCACTTGGTAGACTAGCATTTTCCTACATGGAATGATTTTTCCTACATGACCAAATTTTATTCAACAGACCACAAGTTATCAATGTCATTTTTTCCTGTTTGTTGTTTTAATATAAGAATACAAAAAATCTAGTTATGTTCATAATTTTTTTGACACAGAAATCTTTAACCCTATTACAAGGAGATATCACTACAAAATAACTCAGTATATCTGTTTGTATAAGTGAAACTTTAGCAGGATGATAAAATTTTTTAAAAGAAGTGCTTTAGGGGCGCCTGGGTGGCTCGGCTGGGTGTCCGACTTCATCTCCGGTCACAGTCTCACTACTTGTGTGTTCAGGCCCCGACTTGGGCTTTGTGCTGATGACAGCTCAGAGCCTGGAGCCTACTTCAGATTCTGTGTCTCTGTCTCTCTCTGCCCCTCCCCCACTCATGCTCTGTCTCTCTCTCTCTCAAAGATAGATAAGCATTAAAAAAAATTAAAAGAAATGCTATAGAACAACATGGAATGATCTAGAAATAACAGTGAGACACTATGTTATTGTTAATTTTATGAGATGCCACAATTATTGGGAATGAGAATGCTCAATATTGACATTTTGCCATTTTCTATTGTCTACTCCAATTTGCTCATTTTATCATATACCACTTTCTTTCTTTTCTTTCTTTCTTTCTTTCTTTCTTTCTTTCTTTCTTTCTTTCTTTCCTTCTTTTCTTTCTTTCTTTCTTTCTTTCTTTCTTTCTTTCTTTCAAGTTTTTCTTTTATTTTCAGTTAGTTAATATATGGTGTTATATTAGTTTCAAGTAATATAGTGATTTAACTTGTCTATACACTATGCTATGCTCACTATAAGTGTAACTACCATTTGTCACCACAGACGCTATTACAATATCATTGACTATATTCCCTCTGCTGTGCCTTTTATTCCATGAGTTACTCATTCAAAAACTGGAAGCCTGTATCTCCCACTCCCCTTCACCCATTTTGCCCAACCTCCCACTCCCTTTCCTCCCTTTCCTGAACAGCCATCAGCTTGTTCTCTGTATTTATAAGTCTTATTCTGCTTTTTGTTTGTTTATTTACAATAGACAAGATATAGAAGAAACCTAAGTGTTCATCCATGGATGAATGGATAATGGATAAGGAAGGTGTGTTTTACCCACACGCACACTCGTGCGCGCATACACACACACACACACACACACACACACACACACACACACAATGGAATATTAGCCACAAAGGAAAGAGCTCTTGCTATTGGCAACAAGATGGATGGACCTAGAAGGTATTACACTAAGTGAAATAAGTTAGAGAAGGACAAATACCATATGATTTCATTTACATGTGGAATCCAAACAACAAATAAAGAAAGAAAAATATCATATACTTCTTTTTGATGTTTGATTCTGGAATTTTATTGTAAGAGCTCATGCAGTGCTTCACAGTATACTCTGAAGTTCTCACAGTAAAAGGTATCATAATTTTCAAAAGAATGAGGATTTTTCATTCTTTGAGTGTTATGATCATGTGTATTATTAGTCCTCAAAATATTTTCATTTTTTCCCATTGATTAGAACTTGTGGTATACTGGGGACCTGTAAATATTTTCCCAATTCTTAATTTACATATATTACTGCTTTTGTACCTCTCAGTGGATGAAAATCATCATTTCTTATTTATGTTAAATGCAAGTAGAATGAGGAATATTCTTGCTGTTGATCATTTTACAGGAAGTCCATCTACATACTGACTTTGTTTTCTTAAGAATATTAAGCATTGGGGCGCCTGGGTGGCTTGGTCGGTTAAGCGTCCGACTTCGGCTCAGGTCATGATCTCACGGTCTGTGAGTTTGAGCCCCGCGTCGGGCTCTGTGCTGACAGCCTGGAGCCTGTTTCAGATTCTGTGTCTCCCTCTCTCTCTGCCCCTCCCCCGTTCATGCTCTGTCTCTCTCTGTCTCAAAAATAAATAAACGTTAAAAAAAAAATTAAAAAAAAAAGAATATTAAGCATTAATATCAAGCTTTACTAAAGAAATGCAAATAGACTGCATGTAGACTGGCTTTTAGATGCATCTGAGGATATTCCTTGATTTGCCAGAATTTTCCAGAAGCAGAATTTGCTTCTTTGTTTATATGCATGATTTTCCTTGAGTAGTATCGTTCTGGTTAATCCTGCTATTATTTTTGTTGTTTGCTCGCCATGGACATGGCAGGAGATAAATAGAGGTGAGAAAGGAAAAAAAAAACAGTGAAAGGAGGATGTTTCTTTTTTTAAAAACATATTATTTTATCTCATTTTTTGGTTTAGACCATTTTTTGGTCTAACCTGATTAGACAGGACGTCACTTAAGATAGCAAATTGCCAAGTTTTTCATTGCTAGAAAAAATATATCCTTCATTTTCCTGACAATCTAATGTTTCCTGTACTCAACTTTGCTTTACTACTTCAGACAGCTCATCCAATAATCCACGATTCTCTTTCAATACCCAGGGATGTTGGGGCCATTTTTGTTTTGTTTTGTTTTGTTTTTGTTTTTGTTATAGGATGACATTGAACTAAGAGTGGAGAGACTAGTTGAAGTTTTTATTTTTAGGAGGATATGTACCATGGAGGAGAAGGAATATGGAGAAAGCCACCTTTGAAAGCCAGAAAGGGAAATAGTAATTTAATTTAATCAAATGAAAAAGCTTTTAGGCTGATTATTTTAGCATTTGAAAGTGTATTGGTACTTCTTTTATGAACATATGGGAACTCCTAGGAGCACCTTGAATTTTTGGCACCTTTTTAAAATCTATTTTTGAGGCTAAAATGAAGGAGAGGGTACAAGAACTGAATTTTGATAGACAAGTGGCCAGATGAGAAGAAAACGTTTTTCTGGTTATTTTTTTACTCCTCTTTCTTCCTTGTGTGAAGCAGCTTTAAGTATATTGCTGTAACACCTCTGTCCATAATTATATTTAAACATTTCCATGTCAACTTCTTTCCTTTATGGTCTACTTTCACACAGAGCACTCTCCTTCTGTTTCTGAGTGACTAAGAGACACTTCCACAGTCTCATCCTAAGGCAAAAGGGGATTCTTGGAAAGAAGAGCCACATACGTGTCCTTCCCACTGGTTAATACCTTTCACTATTAGCGTTTGGTATTGGCATTTTACACACACACAGCTTCTACCTTCTAATCAGACTCCAGAAAAATTTTTAAACAACTTTAGCAGAAAGGAATGGAAACATTGAAATAAATATACTAGAAATTGTAACAGGAGAAAATAAGCACCCAGTCTGAGCATTGTGTCCATTATCGTCTGTCTAAACTCCATTTTTGGATAAGCAGAATCAGAGAATCAGATCCAAGTAGGGTTTCTGGATCCTGAATACATGGTTCAGTGGGGCAATGTCTGCAAAGAAGAGACTGTTCCTTTCCTCAAACCCTCTGTATCCTCCACTCCAATTTGTAATTATTGCTTCCTTATGCACCCATGGCCTCTTTTCTCCCTCAAGTCACTGATATAAAAGGAAGATAGTGCCCCACTTGTCTGTGGGCCCTGAATTCCTATCTACTTACCCAAAAAGTCCTATTAACTACTCAAGTGGACCTGATAATATTAACTAACATTTATTGAACACTTAGTAAGGACCAGACATTAAGCTAAACATTATAAATATATTTAACCCTCATATTGACCCTAGTATGATAGAAACAATTATTATACCAATTTTACTTCTTTAGGAACTGACACTCAATAAGATTAAATAACTAGGTGGTGTACAATGGGTCAAGGTTTTGAACCCTGTGACTCTGAAGCTGGCACTCTTACATCCCTACTCTCTTCCTATTCTTATCTGTGAACGCACATACAAGTTTGTCTTATATCTGTCTCACTTCTCTCTCTGATATATCTGAATTCTATTTCCATTGTTTTGTACCCAGTTTTTTTTTTAATTTTAATTTTATTTTTTTTTGAAATTTATTGTCAAATTGGTTTCCATATAACACCCAGTGCTCATCCCAACAGGTGCCCTCCTCAATACTCATCACCCACCCTGCCCTCATCCCACCCCCCATCAACCCTCAGTTTGTTCTCAGTTTTTAAGAGTCTCTTATGTTTTGGCTCCCTCTCTTTGTACCCAGTTTTAAAGGACCCACTTTTAAAACCCCATCAGACTGATGCTTCTGCTGGGCTACGTGTTTAATTCTTGATTCTGGTATTTCCCCTAAATCCCTTTTTTTGAATGGCTTTTGGTTATACACATTGGCCCATTGGTTTATGTATTCAGGATCCAGAAACCCTTCAGAATCTGAGTCCCTGCTTCTGCTTATTCAGAAATGGAGTTGGAGACAAAGCTCATTTATTGTCTCTAGTCCCAATGTATAATATCTTTAGTACAATGCTTCTAGTCCTTTCTGCTGAAAATATGTAATTTTTTTCCCTGAAGTCTTATTAGGGTGGTAGAGGTTACAGATGTATAAAATGCCAACAATGGATGCTGATAACAAAAGGTATTTATCAATGGAGTGAAAGAAAGTTGTGTCCCTCCTCTTTCTTCTTTTTCCCTTGTGCCTCCCTGAGGAGATTGTAGCAGTTAGGCTAGATAAGAAGTCCTATATATTGGGAATCGCTGGTCCAGTTATTTTGGTAGAGATAACTGAGTGATCAGATAGCTATTCTGTCACATCTACCCTTACATGCTCAAACTTGAAGCCTGTCATAGTAGACATATGGAAGCAACAAAGGCCTGAGATGAGAATTATACAAAGCATATGGTAAATTAAGGAGTAAAAAGGGCAGACAATATTTAAGACTAAGAGAATGAAACAGGGTTTCAGAGTAAAATGTGCATTAGCTCTTTTATAGTTCAATAAATGTTGGTAGAATGATTTTAAGAACAAAGAAGGTCACGGTCCAGGAAGGGAATAGAATACTTTTTGTATGTTTTAATATTTACTATATCTAAGAATTACCCACTTAGCATCGTATACATATATCTGGTGGTCTTTTTTTAATTAATTAATTTTTTATTTAAAAAATTTTAATGTTTATTTATTTTTGAGAGAAAGAGACAGAGCATGAGTGGGGGAGAGAGAGAGAGAGAGAGAGAGAGAGAGAGAGAGAGAGAGAACTGGAAGCAGGCTCCAGGCTCTTATATTTCAGCACAGAGCCCATTGCGGAGCTCGAACTCATGAGTGGTATCATGACCTGTGCTGAAGTCAGGTGCTTAACCCACTAAGCCACCCAGGTGCCCCTGGTGGTCTTTTAAAAAATGTTTATTATTTATTTTTGAGAAAGAGAGAGATAGAGTGTGAGTGGGGGAGGGACAGAGAGCGAAGGAGACACAGAATCCAAAGCAGGCTCCAGGCTCTGAGCTGTCAGTACAGAGCCCATTGTGGGGCTTGAACTCACAAACCATGAGATCGTGACCTGAGCTGAAGTCAGACGTTTAACTGACTGAGCCACTCAGGTGCCCCTATCTGGTGGTCACTTCTTTGATATTTGACACCTACAGGATGAGAGCTAATGCTATTGAGAATATGTGGGGCCAAATTAACATTTATTGAGCATTTGTTATATATTGTCAGACTTTGGGCAAGGTGCTTTAGATATCAAATCTCACTTAATTTTCATAGCTGCCAGGTGAGGTAACTCCAATTGTCCCCACTTTGCCAGTGAGGAAATAGAGGCTCCAAAAAACTAAAAAAACTTCCTTGAATTCATAAAACCAGAAAATGGAAGAGCTGAAGTTGCTGTGATTTAGATTCAATTTTTTATTGACTTTACAAACCATGATCTTTCCACTGTACTATGCTGAATCATGTTTTTGCTGAGAAAAATGCCATTGTTACTTTATCCTCACATCTGTATGAGTCCTTTTAAAAAGATCTGTGCAAGTCATTAAAAATAGAAGAAATAGAAGTTATCATAGCTTTTGTATTCATTTCACAAACCTAATGTAATACAAGTCTGTGTCAATGAAGAATAAGACAATTCCTGACTCTGGGCCAGAGAGACAGCTATCACTTCTCATAATGAACACTCACAGAGATCAGCTAGATAGAGAATCTGGGAAACTTTCCAGATAGCATCAAACATGATCTTCCTACCATTGCATTTTACTCTTAGGCATTCCATTTTGACTCCATTTGTCCTGTTCTTAAAAGCAGGTTTTCATTAATTTCTGACATATTAATGCTGCTTTGTATTCCCCTAACACAATGCTAAATAATTTTAAAGCTCTATAAGAAATAAAAATTTAAATAATTTTGAAATAACACAACCCTTTCCCCCTCCATTAATTTGTAAAATAAAGTAACAAAACTGTATGGGTTAGGTTGGGATCAAATAGATTTCTGGTTTCCTTTCCAGTGAATTTTGCCTACTAAATATGCAACGGCCTATTTAGCACTTGTAAACACACATGGATGGATAAAATTCTTGATGGATAAAATTCTAAGCCATATATTTTTTTACTCTGTGTAAAAAGTCAGATTAAGCATTATGTGCCAAAGAGATACAAAACCAGTATTTTCTTTCTTATCTTTGAGCTGCTTTGAAAAATCCAGAGACCACCTCAGCTCCAGATACTCCCCAATATTTAAACAAAGGAAATACTTTTTGTTTAGGTTAGTTTTACATTAAAAATCCCCAATTGCTAAATTGTCCACAAAACAGAATGTTTGGTATCATGGAAATAAACAGAGAAAGTAGTCACCAATATATCACAATTAACCTGTGCTATTGAATTGGCATGTATTAAACACAGTCACATTGACTGAAAACTGTCAGAAAGAACAAAGCACAAATACCAGTGATTGATGAAAAGACTTATAAAGATGGATGATTCTCTTATGGAGCAGTGAGCAAGTGAGGGGTAGCCTTCACTGCAAGAATTGGTGTTAACTGTTCTTAAAAAAAAATCATTGTTAATGATCTGGCGAGACTCAGTCAATAGCACATCAATGAGTCTAATGAAAGATGTGAGATCCAGAGGTGTTACAGCATCAGGTTAAGAAGAAAAATCATTCAAATAAACTGTGCTAGAATAAATATGAAGAAAAGAGATAAATGGCATTCAGCTAAGGAGGAAAACCCTTTCTCAGGAAAGTTTTTTTTTTCCTTAGACCATTTCTGTGTGTGGGGCACAGAAGGGTTTCAATGGCATGTTTTGGCTAATTAGGCAGATGGCCACTGTACTTTGGTTCTATAGTCATTTTGCTACTGGCCAGAAGGGAATACATTTCTAGTGATCAGAGATTATATAGATAATCTAAAACCCTTGAGTTGTTTTCAGACCATTCTGAAACCGTTGCTGTATCTAGTGTCCTTGGCACACTTCAGGTGTTTGAAATATAGGGAGATACTTGGAGTGCAACTTGGTCTTATTTCACAGGAAAAAAAATGGAGGCTTGAGGTATGGAATCCATCAACTCTGGGATAGCATCTCCAGATAATTTATATATGTCTTTCCTGACTTCCCTCCACCTGGTTGGCATTGGTTAGGTACTGTTTAACCTGTATTTCTGTGCTCTTTCACCAGTTGCTGGCTGCTTTGGTACTGGGACATGGCTGCTCATTTTTCACTTTATTTGGCATCTTTCTTACAGCCTTTGGGCGTATTCAAATTTGTACTGGGAAACGCCAAACACTCCAGTCCATTCCCTTTGATCTTCCTCATATTCCTCACATTCCCATTGGAACTGAAGGCCTTAACTTTTATTTATTCTCTAACCACTGACAATAGACACCAGAGGACTTTTTGGTTTCTGAATATAATAAACTCTTTCAGTCTTCATTCTTCTTTTTCTCCCCAAGGCAACCGAATTTGCTAAACATTTGTTCCTTTCCTCATGATTACCTGATTCTTGCCTTTCCCCAGCCTCCTTGATCTTCCCCTCTCCATCTCCTCTTCTCCCAACTCCTTTTTCCTCCCAGCTTCTGAAAGTACTGGGTTTCCTCAGCGCCTTCCTCTTTACCTTTTCTCACCCACATGCCCTTGTTCAACCTATTTGATCTTTCTATGCTTTAATTATGTCTTATATATTGATGAGTCCAAATCTGTCTCCTGAGCTCCACATGCATAGAGGACATGACAAACTCAATACATCTGCAATTTACATGTTATGATCTTTATTTCCAAATGATATCCTCATCCAATTGCTAACCCAAATCGAAAAATTGGGTGTTAATTCCTTTCTTTTATTCTTGTCTCACATCCAACTGATCATTCCTCTTTGACTCTTCATCACTGAGCTACCTTCCCTGGTTTGACCCTCAATGCTTCTTATTCACACTGTTGCAATAATCCCCTCATTGGCCTCATAACATCCAGGGTCATTCTTTTTTAATGTGTACCTAAAATGCATTCTAGAGTTTCTGTCTCAAAATCCTTTCTTGCTTCCATTTCATAGCTTCCTATGTTTGTGTGAAAAGTCCAAATTTCTTTTTTTTAGTTTAAATTCTTTTTTAAAGTTTGTTTGTTTATTTGAGAACTCGTGGGGGAGAGACAGAAGAGAGAGGGGGACAGAGGATCTGAAGCCAGCTCTGTGATGACAGCAGACGGCTTGATGAAGGGCTTGAACCCATGAACCGTGAGACCATGACCTCAGCCGAAGTCAGATACTTAACTGACTGAGCCACTGAGGCACCCCAAGTCTAAATTCTTAATTTAACATGTAAGCCCTTCCCTAACTCTCAACCTCATCTCTTATCATATCTCCTATCCTTTCCCATGCACCTTTATGTCACTTTACATTTTACCAAACTACTATGTTTGCCCAAGGCATCTTGGTTTACTCTCACAAGCTTTTTGATACCCCAGTAAAAACATTATCTTTTCAATGAAGCTGATCCTGATCCCACTGGAGAGAATTAAATATTATAATCTTACACTCTATGAGGCTCTGTACCTAATACATTATATCAGCTACAGCACTTTATTGTGGTTATTTGGTTGTCTTCCTTTCTTTAGTAGATTCTAAGCTTCTGGAAGGTAGGATATTATCTTACTCATCAGTGAGTCATCAAGGCCTCACAAGTAGTAGACACTCAGTTTTATTGAGTTGAATGAAAGGACTGTTGAGTTAATTAATAGATAAATATAAATTTTAAAGCTTAGAGGTATTAGATAGCCAAAAAGCATAAGTCTGAAAATGGCGATACAGCTGGGATTTAATTTATATCATTTTTATGCATCATTAAATTCTTGTACTTGTTTTCCAAACTGTGTCTGGAAACTATTTTGTGAATAGAGGAAGAGGGTACTAGAAGAAAGCTTTAGGCATACAAAAATTGATGGTGATTACTTCTCCAATATCCTTTCTGGTGATGTATACAAAATAGGTGTGAGATACATACTATTGAATGTTCACATAACTTTTGGCATCCACTAAGTAGTCTGTATTATTTACAGTAATGACACAGGTAACACAAAGTCCCCTTGGGCAGCCTGGGGAGTCTGAACTTTCCATAAAGCCACTGCAGTTTCACATTCAAATGTTAGCTCATCATATCTCAGCAAATCTTACCTAACAAGCTTGGTTTACTTCTCTACTGTTGATTTGCTCTGGCAGACCATGGTCAGGAACCATTTTTGCCTAAACACGCCAGCTCTCAATCTCACTGTGTAACTGTGTACTGTAATATTCTATTTATTTCTGCTTATCCAACTAAAACACCTTGAGTGCCTCCATGGCTCAAATAACACTTATCCTTAACAATAAAAGTCTAAGTGTTTTCATTTATGTGTAGAAAAAGATCTGCTTCTTCTCTTATGAGATATTTTTAAATCTAAAAAAATATGTAAAATATTTATATTGCCTTATCATTGTGACTTACATGTTCGTCTTTTCAGAAGGATTGAAAACTCCTTGAAAGCCCAATCTGGGTCTTTTTATTTTCATCTTTGTATCTTTGCTGTACCACATAGTTGCTCAATGAATGTTTGCTAGGTTGAACTGATGTGTGCTTATAATTTAACATTACACAGTATATATATATTTAAATAATACATATGTATATATGTATATATGTATGTATGTGTATATGTGTATATATATATTTAATGTACAAATATAGCATACCTAATACATATTTAAATGTATCCATACACACACACACACTACTTTTATGTTGATGTTCTGGGATTCTCTCTGTTTTTTCTTTCTTTTTTTTTTTTTTTTTACCATACTGGTTAACTCTGTTGGTTAACCCTATTAGTGCATTTACTGAGAAGCCTCAGAAGTCTGAATTTGCATGTGTCAACGTCTTAATATCACCATTGCATATTGTTTAAAATTATAGACATAATCATTTTTTTAATCCAGTGAGGAAAAAATTCCATCTCATCTTTTCAGAAGAATCCATAGAAACTGAGGAAGAGAGGGTGAAAGTAAATATCAGAGGGGAAGAAGCAGTATGCTGGCTTCTCATTCAATGGTACTCCCAAATCAAATTATTATATATTTAAATTAATTAAGTGGCACCATACACTTCATTTACAGTCCCAGAACATTCAAATGCACTTGTATGAGCAGGTTTTTCTAATACTAGGCTTATCTGATGCAAAGGGAAATGTTTGTCTCCAGAAAAGCTTCTTAGAATGAATAACCTGTTTTAGCATTTATGTTAACTGAAAATACAATTTTATAACATATAATATTTAGGATTGCTAACAGCTGCTACACTCTTCTTTACATCTGGTACACTTGGAATAACCTGTAATTTTCCTCTAGTTACAATTTGCAAAGTTGTAATTTTGGTTATAATGTTAAGTAGGGTAATAGTATGACTTATGGTTTCACTGTGAGGCATTTGTTCGTATGTTATTGTAGAGCGAAGGACAGGTAGAAATGCCATAAAAATAAAGGAGAACATATCTGCTGATACAACCACCTCTGAAATCCTTTCTATCAAGAATTTTCTACACTTTAGATTCTAATTTTTGATTATGTCTGAAAAATTAATATCTATTGTGAGTCTTCTCAAAAAATGATTTCAGCTTCATGTTAAATGTTATCTAGACTTCTATAGATAATTCATTCTTTTTTACCAAATTTATATGTATTATTATAACACTGCATACTATATAAAGGCATATATTGATATTTTCATTTTTGTACATTTACTTTCAAAGACTGTAACTCTAAGAGAATGTAAAGAGAGAAATTTAAAAAATACTTCCAATTGAAATCCTGGTTCTACCAATGACCTGGTAATGGTTTTGGACAAACAGTTAACCCTTTCAGAGTTTTCCTCATTTTAGGATGTTACAGGGAAATTTTCTAAGCACTTCTAGGTTGACAAATACCTGGATGAAAAATCTTAAAAGACAAACGCACTACTTGCTATTTGTACAGATTTGTATTTTCTTTAAAGCATTGGGCTTCCATTAATGTTGTAATTCATTTAAGCCCTGATGATATCAAAATGTATATTAACCTAATTTTCATAGATGATTGTGATTTTCAGAGCTCATACAGAAACCTAGGATTTTCTGATTCCTGAGCATATATTTTCATCTCTTTGTAGCATGCTGCTCCCCTCTATAGGAAATATCAATTGGTATGTAGTAACTTGTTTTTAGTAAGCTAAAATATTAAAGAGCACATTGAAGTGACTACATTTGAAGGACTGAAAGAAATTACTTTACAGTCTCTTTTAATTTCAGGAGTATTTTTTAGGATAGTTAATCAACAGCCATGATAAAATATACACACAGTATATTTTAAATTCAGGAGGATCTATTTATTTAAAAATTTGATAATCTTTATAAATTGAATAACTGGGCACTCTTCATCTCAAATGCTTCATGTAAACACTGCTATTATAGCTAAATGAATAATCACATTGAGTTTGCCACTGTGGGTCGACAAAGGCTACAATATGGTAAAACATAAAACCTCTCTTCCCTTATGGCTCCCATGAAAACCTTCTCTGTTTATTCATTTCAATCCCTTTTATGAACAACTCTTTTATAACTCTGCCTACTATTTAAATGTTGGTATTCCCGGAGGTTCTGTCCTTGACCTTCTTTTAATTAAGCACTTTCTCTGGATTAACTAAGTTATTTCCATGGCATCAACCACCCAGCTAATCATGACTTACCAATTTATCTCAAAGTTGTCCTAAGCTGAACTCACTAACTGAAACCACCATCTATGTAGTTGTTCGAGTTAGAAAACTGGGAGTTATTCTTGATTCATCCCCCCTCATACCACCCACAACAATTTAGTCATAAAGTCCTGTCAATTTTCTGTTCTAAAATGAGCTGTAACTTTCTACTTAGCTCCTCACCCTCGGCTAGTATTTTAGTTCAGGTTTTATTCATTTTTTACAGCTTTCTAATTCATCTCCCTATATCTAGTCATGTTTCATTCAAATGTCTTCTAAATATTGACCTACCTGAAATACAAATTTAATTATCACCCCTCCCCCAAACATCTTGTATGGTGTCCTTTACCTAAAAGATTAAGGAGAGATATTTTAATAACAAATACTTTTTTATCTCTGTAACTTGAGCAACATTTATTTGAAGTTATGGACTATTTTTTTTATATATACTTTTTGTTTTATATTACCCATGTTGGCACATAGTAGGTGATTGATGTAGTTTTGCTGAGTAAATTAGTTAATGAAATATTCAAGAAAAAGGATACCATATAATTAGACAACCACATATATTTAAAGTACCAAAATTTGCTTATACGCATTGACAAATACGTTACTTCCAAATAGGCATCATTTAAAAACCACCATTTACTATCACTTGACATAAGTAAATATCTTTCTCAATTTGTTTACTGAATCAAATCCGAAGTCCTGGTAATAGTCTCCACAGCCCTCACCCAATTGACTGTCTCTCTTCCTCCCTCACTCTGTGCCAGCCACCTGGTCTCTTTCTGGCCCTTGAACATCCAAGTCCTTTGCACTTGAAAACTTGATTTCCTGAGAGAAGAAATCTCTCACATAGCAGTGTGGCTCACTGTCTTTTCATCTTTTCACCAAATATCATCTTCTCCTATTTAAAATTGCAGCCTTTCCCTTCTTCCTTTTCTGCTTTATTATTGTTATCTCTAACACAACTTCCCATCAAACATTCTATAGATTTTGGTTTTAACCTATTTAGTGTCTTGTCCCACAGGTAGAATTATGAGCATCATGGGGGTAGAGACTTCTGTCTGTTGTCTGTTAGTGCTCACTGTTTTATCCCTAGAATCTAAACAGATAGTAAATACTTGTCAAATAAATGGATAAATGAATGAGTAAATCCTCTATATTTATTCTCAGATAATATGCTCTTAAAAATAAGACCCAAAAATGATTTGAAGTAATTTACAGTGAAGAATATATCTAATGAGATTAATAAAATAGAAATGAGGTAAAAAGGAGGAAGCAAACACAGTAACATAACTATAACATCATTGTTCTACTTCTGTATCAAAATTTTCTTTGGGATTTATTTTAGTCAAGAAAACAAAAGAAAGAGAAGTTCCCTAGTTCTAGTTTTCAGAAAGGCAAGCAAAGTTTTTAAAGAATATTCTAATGTTGAGTTAAATAAGAATTATAGAATATTTAATGAGCAGTTTCTTTGTAAAATGCAGATGCTGTTTCAGCTATGGATTTTTTTTAAGGCAAACTTTGATAAAAGTTAAAAGAATGACATTAAAGCTCAATACAATGAAAGCATTTCTGTGATGTTCTCAGCTGATGTGGCTCAGGTCTGTAGCTTAATTTGATTGAAAGATTGATTTTGAGTACTGAGAGAGGTGAATTGATAGCATATCTCTTAGGCTTTTTCCCTCCTTATGTAACTGCTTCTCTTGTCAAAAAGAATTAGAGATTTCTTGTCAAAGAATTTAGGCATTGCATGAAAAAAAAAAAAAAAAAAAAAGCACATAAATCCCAGTTGGGCTTACTGATTCACACCAGAAATAAGTGAAGAAGTTTCACCCTATTCTTTACTTTCTCCCTGACCTCTAACTGCCAAATTAAGAAAAAATTTTTGAAAAGATACTAACATCTACAACAGCAATAAGAACCTTCAAAAGAAACATGTGAATATAAAATTATTCCAGATTCCTTCACTTCAGTTTGCTTCCTTGTAAACCATTCTCCACATGATATTTTTACAACAGCAAATATGAATGTCACATCCATGTTTTTGACAAATCTAGAGATTCATGGCCTGAAGATTTTTGTAAGTCAGAGTTTAAGTTATTCAGACAATATTTAACAGACACTTAGTCTATCTGAAGAGCACTCTGCTATATACATCTGTATACATATGGCTAAGGAAACTGCTCCCTGCTCTTAGCAATATGACTCTGTAAGAGGGGAAGTATGCACAGATAACACAGGTGAGCATCAGGTGATGGGTACAAGGACTTATGAGTATTCAGATGATAGAGAGAACACTTCTCACTGGTGGGCTCAATGAGAGCTTCATAAAATAGGTCACATCTGAACGGGGCCTTCCAGGATTTCTTAGTGCAGACATGAATAGAGATGTTTCGGGCAGTGAGAATACCAAGAAAAATGGCATTGCCAAGGAATATGTCAACATTGTCAAGTCATTAGCAGGTAACTGCAAATAGACCTGCCCTAATAGACTGGAATGCAGGTAAAGCAAATGGTAGGAGGCAAGACTGGTAGTTCGGGGATCAGATTGTAAACAGTGTTAATAATGCTTGAAGAAATTTAAACATTTTTTAAGACAGCATTTTTAATGTTTATTTATTTTGACAGAGAGTGTGAGCAAGTAGGGGGATGGGCAGAGAGAGAGGAGAGAGAGAGAGAGAGAGAGAATCTCAAGTAGGCTCCATGCTGTCAGCGCAGAGCCCTAAGTGGGGCTTGATCCCATGAAATGTGAGATCATGACCTGAACTAAAACCAAGAGTAAGATGCTTTACTGACTGAGCCACCTAGGCACCCTGAAACTTAAACCTTATTCTAAAGTCATTACAGAGTCAGTTTTTGTGTCTGGGTATGGAGGTGATGATGTTAATAGGTGCTTTAGAGAAAGATTGACTGTAGAGAGAACAAAATGCATGACCATTGCAACAGTATGATTGTGGATTATTAATAAACATCTGAGTTTGAATGATGATTTCAGAGGAATTAAAAGGATAATCTAAACATGTTAGTGGTGAGAAAGAGATTTAAATGATACCTGTATTTAGGGGCCAGTAAGTGAGGGCATGGGACACTAAAGGGTGTAAGCATAGCATACTAGAAGTTGCATTAGATCCTCCACTGACATGGAAGGATTGGAAGACATAGTCAACCCTTGAGGTCAACTTGGGTTTATCTTTTATTGGCTGTCGTAACCCCATCATTTAGGACAGTGTGAGGCACATAATAGGCACATGATTTATGCTTCTTAAGTGAATGAATAAATGATTGCCTAGCTAATGATTGCACAGAATAAACTTCAGTGTAGGTAAAGAAAGTAATTTTGGTTGTCCTGGAGTTAATTTTACTGGTACAGAATATATCCATTGGCATTAAAAACGTTGGTGTGGCTTAGATCTAACAGTATGTCTGCTTAATTCTTCTAAGAAGCACTATAAAGTAAGAGTTACTTGTTTAGACTCTAGGCTAGTAGAGTTTGAATATCATCTCCACCACTTAGGATCTTGGGCAAGTCAATTAACCTTCCTGTGCTTCAGTTGCCTGTCTTTAAAATGGGATTACTATGAGATGTACTCCATAGTGTTGTTCTGAGGGTTAAATGAGTTACCATGTGCAGTTAGAACAACACCTGGCACCTATTAGGCACTATATGTGTTACAAGTAGCAGAAGCAAACTATTAGCACTGAAGTTTTATTTACATTCTTTACTGGTACAATGTACAGTTTTGGTTGTTTGGCACATTTTTTCTTACCAATGATTGAAGAAAAGATAATAATCTGATTTGAGACCCCACCCCTCAAATATGTATCAATGAAATTTGATGAAATATAAAATTTGATAAAATGCTTTACACTCCCAGAAGGAAAGTCCTGTATAAGTAGAACTTGATATCAAAAACAGCTCAAAAGTTGAGTGGACTTGAAAAGCTTATCACTGAAAGACATGACCTCTATGAGTGCCTGGGTGGCTCAGTTCGTTAAGCATCCGACTCTTGATTTTGGCTCAGATCATGATCTCGCGGTTCATGAGTTCTAGTCCTGCATCCGGCTCTATGTTGGCAGCATGGAGCCTGCTTGGGATTCTCTCTCTCCCTCTTTCTCTGCCCCTTTCCCCCTTTCTCAAAAATAAATCAACTTTAAAAAATTTAAAGAAAATTATAAAAAGAAAGAAGTGATCTCTAAAATTAAAATCAGTCTAAGTTTATTTCCATTTATTTTTGCTAAACTATTTCTTTTAAAACTTGTGGGCTTCCAGAAACCTTATGGAAAAAAAGTCAGTGTCTCTGTTGCTTTTTGAAAAGAAGTAAGTACTAGAAAATAATCCAGGTAAAAATTAAGATCCTTTAGTTCAAAGGAATTTCAAAAGCTTGCCACTTTGAATCATTTAAAATTCTGCAGTGTGCTGAAAATTAAATAGAAAGTGTTATTCTGGAGTAACATAGCCCAGTTTCTCTAATATGTAGCAGAAAGCTTAAATGCCAGTAATTGAGTACCAAGGGTTCAGTATGTTCTAATAGGGGAGTTAAGTGAACTGGGAACACAGAAAAAATGAAACAGATTGTTTCTGTTGATTTTATACATCTAAGAGATTTATCCTATGATTTCTTTTGCATAGGACATGATATAAGGAAATCAGAAAGCTTACATATGATAAATATGTAATTTGAATGTTTTTCCACTAAACATTTTGAATTTGAATGTGTAAAATTATAATTATAGATAAGTCATCAATAGCATCTATTTGATGCATAATACTTGGCAATATGCTAGGCATACATAAAAAGAGATATCTGTAGATACTTTCTTGTATCATTCATGATATAACCCCATTAACTACAGCAAAACCCCCACAAATCACACATGTATTATTTTTTCCTTCTCTTAAGTTTTGTAAATTGAATTAATATTTCAGAAATCAATCCATCAAATGTGGTTTGTTAGAGCTGTCAAGTGAAGTGAATTTTCTATACTTGATTTTTTATGTTTGTTAATTTTTGAGAGAGAGAGAGAGAGAGAGCAACAGAGAGAGGACACAAGCAGGGGTGGCAAGAGAGAAGGGGACAGAGGATCTGGAGCAGGCTCTGCGCTGACAGCCACAAGCCCAATGTGGGCCTAGAACTCATGAACTGTGAGACCATGACCTGAGCCAAAGTCAAACGCTCAATTGACTGAGCCACGCAGGTGCCCCCTTCTATACTTGATTTTTAAGAATAGTTTCTGTATGTCAGCAGCTGCCTCTGCATAGGTCTCATCACTGTTCATGAAACAAAGAAAAGCAATGTAGCACAGTCCGTAACGATGTTAGTTCTGGAGCCACAGTAAGGGGACTTCAGTCTTGGCTGCAACTATTTGCTAGCTGTGTGTTCAGGGCAAGTCATGTATTTTCTCTAGGTTTCAGTTTCCTCATATGTAAAATAGAGACAAACTTCACAGGAAATAAATAAGAATTTTATGAGCTAATATAGGGAAAGTACATGGCCTACCTCATCTTACTAGAAAAAAGAAAGAACTTAGACAAATTATGTATTGCTATGAACCATTTTATATAAACCATAGGCTTTTTGTTACTATACAGAATCATAGAATCATATGATTAAAAAGTTATTGCTAAAGTAATTGTTATTTTTAATAAAGATTGGAATTTAAATGCCATTATTACATGGGGAAAAATATAGAAAATAAATCGCTATGTTTTGCTGCCAGGTGGAAGAGGACTGCTCAAAATGACCTGTGATCTGCCCATCCTGCTTCTTGCTTTTATGATCTTGTGACACTGTAGTAGGATGCTAAGAACAAAGTGATTTACACTGATTTATTGGATCTTTAACACGAGAATTACATTAGCTTCAAGTAGAAACTCAGGTCTTTGCCTTCTCAAAGTGTGTATTTCAATTTGCTGTCTTTGACAGTTTAGTTATTACCAAGTCGAATGGTGTATTCCAAACCTCTAACACTTAAGTTTCAATTACTTGACTTCTCTAAAAATATTTTTACATTATGTCCTCTAAAAGGTCCTAACTCGTTCCTGGCAGTGTTTTAGTGACTTTACATAGCAGTCTTTCCTTATTATCAGTGAAATGATAAATTTGCTTGAAAATCTTCAAAGACAGCTTAGGTTTTGAAGTTAATTCAATGCATTTATGATAAGCATAATACACAGTAGAAAGGGGTAAGTACCCAGGAATGAAGATGAAGAATTATATTCTCAGGTCTGATACTGATTTTTTTCTATCATCTTCTCTAAACCACCTGCTTTCTTGCCTTTAAAACTTTTAAATCTATGAATTTCTAACTTGAGTGTTGAGAACTATTTTGATGGGAAAGAACTTAGACAAGTTATATGTTGATAGATAGCAATTTGTAGGGTTCTGTTTGTACCTGAAATAATAGAATTTCATAATTAAAAGTCATTTGAGAAGTCATCTGGTGCAAACTCTATAAAGATAAAAAGAAGCTGAGTGAGATGGTGTAAGATGTGTGTTCAGAGGCCGAGTGTGACACAGCCAAATCACTTACTTTCTTAATATCCTGGATTAAATTAATTCCTTCTTTGCCTTAGGCTTCACTGTGTTTATGGAGAAATAATAATGGAGTTAAAAAATATATTTATTCTATTTCTTTACAAATATATATAAAACTATTCGGTTATTTTTTTTTTGCTCTTGGCACATCAGTATTAATTTATATATGTACATTCACATACACACACATTATAAATAATTCAAGACTAATTCTCTAATTCACAAAAGAGCCTAAATTTTGAGCTTTTAAATATTTCACAAATTTTATAGTTGAGAGTCATTTTTAGAGGCCTTCAAAAGTTTATAAGGTAAATGATAACATATGTATGATTACTTTAAAACTCTACCTCAGATGTTTTTTAACCTTAAACATTGTCTTACAGAGCACCATCCTGTATAGCAGAATGCTTTAAAGTTTAAGTGAAGCTGCCAAGTGTAAAAATGCAGTATGTGAATGTCTAATTTCCCTTTCAAATCATCCAACTGGTATTTTGGGATAAGATTATTTGTTGTGGCTAATTTAAGTAAACATTAAAGATAGTTTCTTTTGATGATTAAAATATACTATCTATATGGCTATTGCAAGATTATTTTTATTTTTAAAAATAGTTTTCCATCAGAAATTTGAAATAGAGGACATAAATACCTTAACAAAGCACTTTTGAAGCCTTTGGAATATGTGTGTGCAGTCAGTGTTACCCAGAACTCCCAGCAATAATAAGGGGTTGTTCCATGTCTGTGTTGTCCAGTATAGTACCCACTAGCCATATGAGCCTAGTGAATATCATTTCTAGTGTAACTGAGGAATTAAATTATTCATTTTAAATTAAAGTTAAAATAGCCACATAAGCTTAGTTGCTACCCTATTGGACCCTCGGGAATAGATTGCTTATAGAATTAGAGGTTTTAAAATAAGTTTGTAAGAATATCTAGTCCTTTTATCCATACTTAAGTAGATCCACAGTTATTTTTTCCTAATGAAAATTTGGGGCACCTGGGTGGCTCGGTCGGTTGAGCATCCGACTCTTGATTTCAGCTCAGGTCATGATCCCAGCGTGGTGTGATTGAGCCCCCTATCGGGCTCTATGCTGAGTGTGGAGCCTGCTCAAGATTCTCTCTCTCTCTCTCTCTCTCTTTCTCTCTCTCGATCTCTCTCTCTCTCTCTGCCCCTCTCCCCTGCTCATGTGCTCTTTCTGTCTAAAAAATTTTTTTTTAATTAAGAAAAATGAAAATTTATTTTTAATAGCAACCAGAAAAAAAACATCATAAACTTTGTTATAGTAACCTACACAGTGTTAAATAACCTAATGTCAAAACTCATTCATGACATTCAAAATGTTTAGTGCTATAGTTTAAATCAGATTTGTGTATGTGCATGTATTACTCAGAATAGATGGAGACCTTCTGACTACCAGTCTTTTCCTAGCAGTCATCAAATCACTCCTTAACCAGGATGAAACGCTAACTGCTTTAACCTCTCTTTGTAGGTCTTTCCATCTTGAGTCAGCCTGCTCTGAACCAATTCCAAAATATCTGTGACCCTATTTGCTTGTAAATGTAACAACCTCAAAATGGATTTGCTTTGGTTGCTTAGTTGAAACCTCCTATTTCAACTAAAAATTTATATTTTTATTTAAGAATAGTTTAGGGCATAAGTAAATCTTTCAAATAGTTATTAGTATTTAGCTAAAGGAGTAATGGCCTGGACAGAATTCATCAGCTAATAAGAGATGTGATTAAGCTAACAGTAGGGGAATGTGAGGAAAGATCCATGATAGGCAAAGTACACCTTTTGAACTCACAATAATTAGTACTCCCACATCCACACGTATTCCTGAACTAGTCTCATCTTATCAATGGACTGCACAACAAGAACATTTCATGGAGAGTTCTAGGTAACTCTCAGTTGTAATATGATTGCCATGATTTTCTAAGTACTCTAATTTCTAAGTGTGTGATATAATGAAAAGTTGAATTTTGTCTTCTGCTTGCTCCCAAATGTTAACATGACCCATTAGTATTGACATTTTTATACTTCTAACAGTATATCCAGGGATTTCCCTTTTTCCTAATCTAATTTTTTACAGTAGAGTGCTTGGGAAGAAGTCTTAAAAATATTAAAATTACTAGCTTGCTTCCATTTTTTCTTAGGATATCTGACTTGTTTAGATTTTGAATATCTTAAAATAGCTTGTTAAATATTAAGGAAAATTATATTTCTAGAATATTTTTAAAAGCAAAATTAGCTTGTTATATAAGTTGTCTCTGATTTGCCTTTTGGGTTGGCAAATTATGTCCCATTGTACATGCTCTTTGAAATAACTACATCCTATTCTCAAAGGGTCTATAAGATTTCACACACAGATGTTTTGCCTGGAGTCTTTTCTTCTACATTTCCCAAATGATGTCCACTCCCACTGCTACTTCTCAGATTTTTTTTTTTTTAAATAAAGACTGATTTGGCAAATCCTAAATTTTATGCAGGTAGAGTCATGCAAGCTGTGGGCAATACCTGGCCACTGTATCTATTTTCTAGCTTTCAAGTCAATTAAATAAAATTATTGCTGTGAAAACCAAATTTAATTTCTCTGTACCATTATGTTTAAGTTAAAAAAAGAGTGGACAGAAAAGTTCAGTAAAAGGACTGTGCTCCATGTCAGTTACCCAGTGTAGTGCATCATTAAAGGAAGGTAAAGTGTCGAAGGATCAGAAGAGAATGAATCCTGGATATGCCACGGTCTTAACTTCAGGTCATCTTTTTTCATCTGTGAACAACAGTTAGTACCAACTGCTTTCTTTGCTTCATAGGATTATGAGGTTCAAGGAAGAAAACATAGGTGGAGATTTTGTAAATCACAAAGTACTATACAAATATAGTGACACAGTCATCTTTATCATCATCATTATGCATTCTTTAAAGAACTTATTATTCATGCAGAAGCAAAAGCAAATACCTATTAGTGTAAATTTTAAAGTTTTTGAAAGGAAAACAAAATGATTTCTTTCTTCATACTCTAATGGACTTGCTGTGTTTTCTAGACAAATTCAGAGAGACGTACCTATGAACAATTAATATGAAAATGTCCTAAGAGAAAAAGTAAAAGACAAGTTTCTATCACTGACAGAAATATCTGTATTTGATATTTTCAAAGTGAGTCATTAAAATAATTCAAGAATACCAATTTCAGACGAATGTCAGTTGAATGTCACATGTAAAACTCTCAGTAACTTCCACATGGGTAATAAAAAAGATATAGTTGACTCATTCAGCCCTCTTTTCCTTTTCCTCCTCCCCTCTTTCCTTGTCTTCTTTTCCTTCTTTATCCCTATTCTTCTTTCTTTCTTCTCATCTTATTAAGGGCTTGCTTTATCAGCAAAATTTGGAGGTTCTCTAAGGAATATAAAAGAAATAGAAGGCAAAAATCTCTGCTTTTAGGGAGTTTTCAATTTGGCTGAGTCTTTTGAAATTATTTGTGATTTAGGTGAAAGGAGCTGTTTTATCATCAGAATCAACTCTGTCTTGTATAGAACAATTAAAAAAAAGGCATGGTCCCTGATCTACGGGTGACTATTTTAACATATCTTAAATTACAACCTGTTAGTGCTAAAGTTATATATGAGAAAGGTAAGCTTTTTAAATTTTAGGTTTCTGAAATTTTTTAGTCTAAACATGCGAAAAATCTCATTTTACGTAGATCTCTCTGTGTCAATCAATGTTATGAACAGCTAAGGACCTGACAGTTGAGGTTTTAAAATGAAAATTAGTTATGGGCATTAATATAACAATCCTTCACCAGTTACTCAAAGTTCTAAGTTCTTTTCCCTTGAACATGAATATTCAGAAGACTGTTCTTTCTTGGGAGGAAATTTTGACTGATATTTAAGGAGCTATGTAATGGCAACATCTCCTTGAATGTCTTCTCTGTTAGTTGGCTTTAGGATGTTTTATTTATTTTCCATACTATTCATTTATCATTTTTTGTTTTTAATTTTTTGCTTTGTTGTAAATATGATTTTGTGTTTTTATTATAAATAGCATTTCATAAAATCCATTAATTATTGATAGCAAGGTATATTTATGAAATACTCCAAAAATTATTAACTTATTTATCCTCATAAAACTCTTCTTGAATCTGGATTTCCATATGGTCATTAGTATTTGAGTGAAGATTAAAAACATCTGTTAATAGGTATTATGTCTGGGTTTTCAAAGTGCAACTAAGAATAATACTTTGTATTGTTGTTGCATAAATACTGCTTACAGAAGCAGTATTGTTGTTGCAATACTTTAGAGAGTATTTCAACTTGCAGGGTAGATTCAAAATGTATCCTTCCTATAGAGATAAAAAAGAGTAAAAACAACTTTTCCCTTTAACATTACAAATAGGATGCAAAATACATTCTCACCCTTCTAATAAAACTTGCATATATTATTATAGAGGAAGTCTGAAATTTTTACATGATTAGTTAGTACTCTATGACATTATTTTCTTGAGCATTCCACTTGTGAAATAAAATAAGATATTTAAAAAATTAGATATGAAGAATAAAAGAGTTGATATATGGCCTTTATAAAACTTTTTTAGTTTGGGGGGAGATTTTTTTGTGCTTACAAAATGTGTTTATAAACTAACCAAACAACTCTTTACAACACAAATATAGTAGAATTTAATTAGCAGAATGAATCTTGTTCTCTAAAACTTGCCATAATAAACTTTTATACATTTATTCTTGTGATGCCACCATCACTCAGACCATTATTGAAACTACTTTTTGGTAAATATCTTTAGTGCCAATTGATGACTGATACTGAAAAATATTTCTTGTAATTTTATACTTTGTGTTTTAAAAGTATGAAATACCTCCTATTTTATTCATTAATATTGGTTCTGAATTACTTTTAGGTAAATCCAAATATTAGAAAAAAAAAACATTGATGACATTCAAAAGAATGTGGAGGAGGTGTTGAAAACCCTTCCAAATACATAATTTACCTAAATCTGAATAATGGAAAGATCAACTAACCAATTCCTATTTTACAAGGGGACTTTTTGCTGGTTAAAATCCACTTGGATATATGGTTGGTTTTAATTATGCTTTTTTTCAAAAGTAGGAAATTTTATTTTATAGCAATAACTCAGACACATAACCACTGCCTACCACATATTAATGTGATCCTGTGGTAGGCAGAATAATGGTCCTTCAAAGAAGATATCCACATCCTGATCACTAGTTCCTCCAACTGTGTTACCTTATATGGCAAAAGAGACTTTGCAGATGTGATTAAGGATCTTCAGATGGAGAGACTATACCAGATTATCCAAGTGGGCTCAAAGACATAATTGCAAAGATCCTTATATGAGAGAGGCAGAAGGATAGAAGAAATAAAGTCAAACTGTCAGAGGACACAATTTAATGACTGAATCCGTGAAAGAGAAAGAGAAAGGTTTGAAGATGCTGACTCTGAAGAAGGAGGAAGGGGCCATGAGCCAAGGAATGTAGGCAGCCTCTAAAGGTGGGGAAGGCAAGCAAATAGAATCTCTCTTAGAGCCTCTGGAGGGAGACCAGCTCAGCTGACACCTTGGCTTAGCCCATTGAGGCTGATTTTGGACTTCTGACCTCCAGAATTGTAAGACAATATATTTGTGTTATTTTAAGGCACTACATTTGTGATAATTTCTTACAGAAGCAGTAATAAATTAATATAGACCCCTGAGGTTTAGAAATTAAATATAGCTCAGAGTAACCTAACACATTATTTAGTCCAACTTCTCCTTGTCCATGAATTACATAAGTAACACAGAGTGTTGAGCATCATTTTGCCTAAAGTTATACAATCTGTAGCAGAATTATAAAACCCAGATATCCTCATCTCACAGTCTAAGATGCTTTCTTGTATCAAGTTATGTAAAATCCCAAACATTTTAGTAACTTTAGTAACTTTAGTAATTTTTCATTGGTATCTTTCTTAAGATCAATAGATCTGAAGTCAAAACACATTGACTTTGATTTTTTAAAATTTCTTATGTCTTATTTTATTTTTGAGTGAGAGAGACAGAGCATGAGTGGGGGGAGGGGCAGAGAGAGAGGGAGACATAGAATATGAGCTGTCAACACACAGTCTGACAAGGGCTCCAGCTCACAGACCACGAGATCATGACCTGAGCCAAAGTCAGATGCTTAACCAAATGAGCTATCCAGGAACTCCGACTTTGAATATTCTGCTGACAGTGTAGAGATAGCACTTAGTACTCTTAATGATTTCTACCTCAAGTCTCTCTGGGGTAGATCATCAGCTTGTCTGATAGCATTAAGCCTTCTCCCAATTTTGAAAGGTAGAAAATCATGTAATATCACAGAACCCTTAAGTTAGAAGAGATTACAGTAATTAATAATATTTTGGGGATGGATTATAGTCATCTTTATATGTAGAAGGTCCATAGGTAAGCCTGTTGGGTTGCCAGAGTTGAAATTTATTTTTATAGTCGGACACTGCTTCTCTTTCCTGAAGTTTTGACTTTAAGAAGCATGAAGAGCCATGAAGAAAAATTTTCATGGAGGACAGTCTTCTTAAAAAAATGTTTTTTAAGTTTATTTATTTTGAGAGAGATAAAGCAAGTGGGGGAGGGGTAGAAACAGAGAGAGACAGAGAATCCCAAGAAGGTTCTGCCCTGCCAGTGCAGAGCCTGATGCAGGACTCGAACCCATGAAACTGTGAGATCATGACCTGAGCTGAAACCAAGAGTTGGACACTTAACTGACTGAGCCACCCAAGTACCTCTCATGGAGGACAGTCTTATTCTACTCTCCCCAAAACCCTGTCAGCAGCTATACATTCCCTAATTCTTTCTTTATCTCCTGTACCCTATTCATTAGAGATTACTTAGATTCTTGATCTTGATACCCTCTCGTTTATCATACCATCTTTTTCTTTACTGGGCTGTTCTAGGTTCTTTTCACTTGCACAAAAATGTTAGAGTCCAGTTGTTAATTTCCACAAAAGGTCTACTAAGATCAGAATTCAGTTGGATATATAGCTCAACTAGAGAGAATTGGCATTCTAAAAATATTGAATATTCCTATTCTTAAAAAATAATATATCTCTCCACCCACTTCAGTTGTCTTTAATTTCACTTAGTAAATTTTATTTTCAATTTTCCGATTATTTTGTGGTTGGTATATAATAGTATACTTATTTTTGTAACATTGACTTTGTATCCTGCAACTTTGCTAAATTCACTTTTGGAAGGCATAGTTTTCATTTACCACTGCCCCACTATTTCCATTGTCATCTGCCTTTTACTTTTACCAGTTGATGGAAATTACTTCTTTGAAGTGACCTATTAGCCAGCATCCATGGTCTCTTTTTTAAATTCTCTTCTTCTACTTCTCTATGATATGTTGATACAATCTTTCCTTCATAGAAACACACACACACACACACACACACACACACACACACAGAGTAAGCCTTCTCTCAGTTGCCATGGCAATGTACTAACCTGGATCTCTTAATCGTGACTGTTCATTTCCAGCATGTTGCTGTGGTGCTTTTAAATATCTCATCTTCTATATGGAAATGTTGCTCTTGTGTTCTTTTGAGAATTGTCTTTTTTTGTCCTAAACTCTGAAATTTGATTTTTTTTCCCCACTCATTTGTTTTCGAATACAAGTTACTCTAGGGAAAGTCCAAGATTCCTATCTTAGCACTTCTATTTCTTCAGAAATACACATTAAATTTCCAAATGCCAAGGAAAGATCTATTGACACCTTGAGTTAACAGTCACACTGAATTAGCTTTATTTGACATGAATAAAATTTCTTACTTAAATTCTCAGACTTTCAGCCTCCAGGTCTTCTTCCTTTCATTCATCCCTTCCAACTTCCAGAACTTTACTCCTACCGTGTTTCTCTTTATGATTCTTCCTTTCATTTGGACTGCCATTGTCCCAGTTCAGCAATTCATTAACACTTTACTTACTTATTTATCACACTCATTTTAACTAATCCAGAAATAATAAGATTTCAATTGCTTTCATTTTGTATGCATTCTTTTTTTTTTCAGGATATATATTTACATTTTTAAATGTCATAATATTAAAGATACAACTTTTTTGATTTTTATACATTTTCCATATCACTACATAGTTTTCATGAATATAATTTTAATAACTACATAAGAACCCATCACATTTTTTATTGTATTTTTTGTTTGTTATCCTTTTTGTTAGACATGTAGGATGTTTTTAGTATCTTTTATATCACATATAATACTAAAGTGACTCTCTTTGTATAAATGATCTTTAAAATTTGTATATTTTTCTTAATGAATAAAAATATATGAAAAGTTTCATGTGACTCTAAAAATATTAAATCCAAAAATGTTTTTTACTAATTTATTTACTGAGTATATGCAAGTGCTCTCTATATATCTTAACTTCACAATCATTGTTTAAAATTTTTGCTTATTAAAAGGGGTAGAATGGTACTATATTCTGAATATGCATCAGTTTAATTAACTAATAAGTTTGAACATTTTTTCCCCAGTGTTGTGTTAAGTACTTGACCTTCCTTTTGTAATCTTATAATTTTTGCCTAGATTATTTCAACAGCCTAACTGGCCTTCCTCTTCTATCACGTTTTTCCTTCTGCTAGCAGAGTAACAGTCACAAAACTCGGGAAATCATATCAAAACAAAAGTGAGGAAGAATGTTAATATCTGACTGTTAGCTATCAAAAAAGGTTGAACTCCTTCAGCTGGTATTCCAGACTTTCTGTATTCAAGGTTTAACTAGCCTTTTGTGACAGTCTCCTCAAGGTATTCTGAGTGTGTCAGCCACATTGACACTCTTATTCCTTCAGCCCTTCATTTCCCTCTTCCATATCGTGACTCACTCTCTTCTCTTCACCTGAAGTCCCTCTATTCAAATGTTACTAATCAAGAAAACATTAAATCTCTTCTCTGAAAGTTACATGATCATTTCCATTAGAATTAATCTCTTTTGTCTGTGTTCCTATTATGCTTTATTTAAACCCCTGTTTTGGTGCTTACCTCATTCTTCACATAAAGCAATTTTTCATGTCCAAATCTGAATTTTCTATTTTGGGGCACCTGGTTGGCTCAGTCAGTGGAGCATGAGACTCACTCTGGATCTCAGGGTTGTGAGTTCAAGCCCCACATTGGGTGTAGAACTTATTTTTAAAAAATGAGGTTTCGGGGTGCCTGGTGGCTCAGTTGGTTAAGCATCCGACTTCAGCTCAGGTCACAATCTCGTGGTCCGTGAATTTAAACCTGGTGTCAGGCTCTGTGCTGACAACTCAGACCCTGAAGCTGTTTTGGATTCTGTGTCTCCTCTCTCTGCCCCTTCCACGCTCACACTCTGGCTCTGTCTCTCTCGCTCTCTCTTTCAAAAATAAACATTAAAAACATTTTAAAAATATTTTTTAAAAAATGAAGTTTATATTTCATTTTAAGTTCATTGAGTAAAAGGCTGTCCTTAAGTAATCTTTGTTTTTACACAATGGCCCAAACAGTGGGTAAAACATAACAAAGTTTAGTAAATATTTGTTGAATTGTTTGAATTCAATTATTTTGGGGTTGTTTTGAAACTTATAGAGGGTAAAAATCTTAGGGCCTGTAAATGAACAGAGGTGAGCTCTGTATAACCTTAAAGTAGGGAAAAGCTATAATATTCTTGTTCCTATTAATGCAGGAGAGAACTCTTTAACACAATAAGAGCATAAAGGGGACACATTATTAGAAATAGTTATACATATAAGGAAGCCCTGTCTTAATACACATTTACCCAAAGAATGTATACTTGAGCTCTTCTTTTATGTCAAAACCTTCAAAACACACACACACACACACACACACACACACACCACCTTTTCAGTTATTCACTTTATTTGTCAGGGTGATAATTTAAAGATTGGCTAAGACTGAGGTAATGAGGTAGTCCAGCCATTTAATTTTGTTAAACTACTAACAAAAAATTATATTATATATAATATAAAATATTATATATCTGTCCATTCCCTGCTTTTGATAAAATGTTTTTTATCATCAGGTGATTTAGGATTGAACTGCGAAAGAAAGTGACCTTGATAGAGTCTAAAGTACCATATTTCTTAATACAGTGAGGTAAAGCTGTATTATTGGTATTAACATAATTATGTTGTTAAATGCATCAAAGGTGAGGTATTTAAAGCAAATTAAACAAGTGACGTTCTTATTTCATAAACCACATTTAATCTCATGCTTGGCTGTTTTTATGATAGAGTTAGAGCAATAGAGAAAATCAGGCATGAATGGAAGAGTAACTGATACCTTCATAAACAGATGCTTAGAATTTGAACTTAAAGTGACTAAGGAACACCAAGAGTCAAATGGGACAAACAGGGAGGTTACATTCATGGAGATAACAAAAGATTAGCTGAGATTATTTTAGGACTATTTGAACTGAGAGAATGACATTACAAGGGTGAAGTCTAGAGAAGAGTCCGGACTTTGAGCCCCAGCTCCATCAATGACTCAGTGTGTGACCTGGAACAAATTACTTAACCTCCCTGAATTCTCGGTTTTTATTTATAAAATGAGATAATTATATCATGTAATAAAGTTGTTGTGAGGATCAAATTAGAAAAGAGACATGGATATTTTTAAATGTAAATTAACCCATATTTATAAGGTAGTATTGGTATCATGTTGTAGAAACTTTATCATGATGTAGAAACATCCTACTATATTTGAAATTGACTTACTCATTTACTCAGAAAATATTCAGTAAGTTCAAGCACCATATTTATTAGGTATGGTATAGTGAATAGAACAAATCTAATTCCTGCTCTTGGGATACTTACTATCTAGTAAGGGTCTCTACGACTTAACAAACAAATACTAAAAATAAGAGTGCTTCTTAGTCTCCATTTACCCACATGCCATGTTAGCTAGCATTTTCCATTCTCTCCTCAAAATGCGTTGACTAACATCCATTTTACACTGAATACCATAGTACTTAATACTTGCCAGGATCTGTTCTAAGTGCTTTGCAGAAATTAATTTCTTTAATCCTCACAATAAGATCTCAATGCAGATACTATCATCATTTCCATTTTTCAGATGAGGAAACTGAGGCACAAAGAAGTTAAGTGACTTGTCCATGTTTAACACAACTAGTAGGTGGCAGATCAGAATTCACACCTAGGTAGTCTAGCTCCAGGGTCCATGGTCTTAATCTCTGTGTGACAATACTAGCAGGCCTGTCTATTTTTGCTTTCTCTAGTTGAGTAGAAAGCTTATTCAAAGGTCAGTTGTGGGGCACCTGGCTGGCTCAGTTGGTTGAGCGTCTGACTTGATTTCTACTCAGTTCATGATCTCACAGTCTTGAGATTGAGCCCCACCTCGGGCTCCACACTCAGCATGGAACCTGCTTAAGGTTTCCTCTCCCACTCAGTCTGCCCTTTCCCTGCTCACACACTTTCTCACCGTCTCTCTCTCAAAAAGAAAAGGTCAGTTGTATTTGTTCCCAAATATGTTTATACCAGTTTTTGTTATGTAACTTTGTTATGTAATTTAATTAAATGTCACATAAAGCAGTAAAGTAGGAATGAAAAATACAAATGTGATTTTGTATATTTGTAAACTAACTTGAATATGTTGGTGAGACTTAATTAAGGAGAATTGCCTTTAAAAAAGCTGCCAAATCATAAAGTGGTGACAACTAAGAGTGGTGGCATATTATAAAAACATAGACATTTATTGCAGTTGGCATCATGTGTCATTATGCTCTCATTATATTTAAAAATAAATGAAAATGCAAAATGCAAAAAATATATACTTCTAATTATTAAACCATTACTAAACTGAAAAGTTGTGGCCTCATATCAAATAGTTGGCAAATGAGTGACTATTTACATATTTTAAGTTAAAATACATATATGTGTAAAGCATATACGTATATACACACAGAGATCATTTTTGTGATATCTGATTTAGCTAACCTTTTTGGGTAACCTCCCAACTGTCCTACAAGAAAGTAGTATCTCCGAATACTTTTATTTCCAAATAATAAAACTATCATTGGTGTCCTGGGTATGGCTATATGAGTCTCTCTGGTTCCAGAAGGTTAAGTCATAGTGTACTCCACAGCAGACAAATTGTGGATCACAATGCAAGTCTACAGAGGACAGATATTGAATCTCAGTGTGATCCACAGGAGAGTGTGGATCCCAATGTGGTACATGGAGGACTAATCATGGCTCACAGAGTGCATTCATTTTTGTGTCATGTGATCAACTCAGTTTTTCTTTTCAGGACAGCATGATGTAGAGGGAGAGAGAGAGAAAGAGAGAGAGAGAGAATGAGAATCTCAAGCGGGCTCCATGCTAGCCTGATGCAGGGTTCAATCTTACAAACCATGAGATCATGACCTGAGCTGAAATCGAGTCAGATGCTTAACTGACTGAGCCATTCTGGTGCCCCTCAGCCTAATTTCTTTATTTGAAGTTAGCAGTATAAGTAATGATGTCATATACAACACAGTCAGCCCTCAATGAACTTGAAAATACTTTGGAAATTGCAAAGTATTACATTACATGTTTTCATACTACATTGTTAGTTCAGTTATTATAACACTTATTAAACAGTACAATGCTTACCTATAAATCTGTGAGCTCCGTGCATCCAGATCTTGGCTTATTAATATTTATACTGACATCTGTACCTAGTCAAGTGTCTGGGTCCTAATAGTATATAGAAGCTACTTATATTTTTTATGTGAACTTACTAGAAATCCCTTAAATTTAACTAGACATTTTGATGGTAAAATGATATATGGAATATAAAATATTCCTATACTTCCAGTGTTAGTTGTTGTAGAGTCATTTTCTTCTCCTTACTCCCTCAAAGCCATTGAAATTATCAAAGGAAACAAAGAGATAGAAAAATATGCCATCTCCAAGAAGCAAGTGCAATTGTCCTCAACCTCATGGTACAAATTATGAAGTTCATATATTAAATATTGTAACTTCTGCCTAGATAATCATGCCTGCAGAGAGAGGACACTGGCTGCCTCAGACAGTATGTGCTGTTCTCTGAAAAGCATATTTGAGAGCCTTTAATTAAAGAGAGCTTGGTTTCTGAGAAACCTAAGAAAAATGGAGAATATTCCTGCAGAGATCCCAGCTGACCCTCTACAATGGTAGGGTAGGGAAGGAAGGCCTCAGAAGGACATTATGCCAACCACATCATTGTGTTCTCTACCACTTGATCTCTGAGTCCAGGCAACCTGTCAGAAGAGAAGCTGGAGGTAATAGGAGGCATACAGCTATAGCAAGAACCTGTTGAGATCCATGCAGACTTTTTGAGAGAAAAAACCTGGGGGGGGGGGTGAAGTACCTTCAATATTAACAAAACAAAAGATTTGGAAAGAAGGTATTTGGGTTGGTAAGCTGAAATTGCAGCTACCAACTTCCCCAGCTACTTTCCAGCCATTTCATTTCACTTTCTCTTCCCCTTCCTATTGCACTGCCTTTTTTTTTTTTACCAGCGTCATTAAAGATGGGAAGTGAACAGAAAGAAACCAATGGATAAATCGATGCATAAAAGATGCCATATTCTCTTCCACATAAGGAGAGAAAAACAAAGCAGTCATGAAAAGTACATATTGTAAGCGATATACTTTCTAAAAAAGAGTTCAGAGAGAGACAGAAGAGTTTAGGGAAGACAGCATATGACAAATAAAAGGAGATGAAACTAGAGCTACTAGAGTTCAGAAAGAAAATAAAAATGGAAATGAAAAAAATGTAAGAGCAAAATATATGCTAGAAGCAACACAAATAGAATTTGAAAACAAAGTCAGAGGTATATATAGATATGAAAATGTCTGACAAATGAAATGTGTGCAATCAATATAAGATTTTTGTAAGGAAAAAAGATTTGAAAGACAGTAAAAACAAAGCCAATACGTGCATAATTGGTGTTTCTGAGAAAAGAAAAAAAAAACCTGAATCAACAAAAACTACAAAAATGAAAAGCAAACTGTTGTAAAGATTTGAATTTTCAAATGGAAAGATCATACTCTGTCCTAGGACAATTTATATAGAATAATGAACATCTGGAGATAGTTTAGTAAAGTTTCTTGAACTCCAAGGATAATCAAGTGAACATTTAAGGCAAAAAGCCCAAAACATATAAGGGAGAAAATAGGTTGGTTTCCAATTTGCACATAATGTTAGAAGTCAGAGAAGCAATTTCTACACAGCTCTGCAGGAAGGAAAGTGTAACCCAAGTTTTATTTTCAGTTGAATATAATGTCAACAGAGACACATTCTGAAGCAGAAAGGGGCAAAGAGAGAGGTTATATATAGTCATAGAGCCCTTCTTTAAACACACACACACACACACACACAATAGTGAACATTAAGTCTATCTAATAATGGATTATTAATAACAACTTTAGGAATTACAGTCATAGAACAGAGTATAAAAGTTACAAACCATGATAAGGTAAACATTAATGGCAATGACTGGGAGTAAGAAGGGAATTTTACAAGAAGTATCAATGAGCTGATTTTCTTTATCCATAACATGGAATTAAAAGCTACTACCTATGTTGATAATATATAATTGAAAAGAATCCAGCCTCCTAAAGGTTTTCAATTTTTTTCCTCAACTTTGGAGTGGACTTCTGATAAGAAAACATTATGCTTTGTGTTTAAGAAACATTTACCTGAGAAGAAAAGAAAGAAACATTTACCTGAACTTCAGTAATTCTTCAGTTTTTAGTTCAATATTTTTTAAGTTCAAGGAGAAGAAAATGTAACATTTAAATATTAAAATATCATATACAATTTTATTCCACTGATCCATTTTTCTAACTTAATAGATATTTAGGTATGTTTGGAATGTTTGCTTGGTGTTGGAGAAGGTTATTTAATGGGGTTTGGATTATCTAAAATGAAACTTTCTATGTTTCTATATTACTTAAAGTTTTTGTAAAGGACACATGTCATCTTAATAAAACAATAAAGTCGTAATTTTAAAAAATTACAGCATTATCACCATCTCTGTGTAGAAATTTTTTTCTGTTAACTATTACAGTAAGTCTCTGACAAATAGATTGTAAATTTTGGACTTGACATATAAAATAAAACAATTATAGGAACAATAAATTTTCCCTAATATATTAATCTAAAAACCATTGTTCTCTGGAAGAATGATTCAAGAAAGCATATATGACAAGCAGCCACTATCTGGGATTCCTAAAGGTAGTTCTCAATTTACATATTCCATAACCCCACAGGTTACACAATTAGGAAGCAAGCAATAGCTTATTAAAGCTATAAATAGGAGCTAAGCTTCTCTTCAACAAAACAGCATGACATAAATTACAATTTTTGTGTAAATCTATTACCAATCCTGCATCAACTTTATGAGGGATATATATAAGTCCAATGTGGTTATAAATTTAAGAAAATTACTAGTACATCTGTGAAGCACTGAGGTATGCATGGTAAAGAGTGTGAGGAAAATAAATCCTTTTTCTAGTGAAATGTGTAGTGCACAATGGTGTTTGACTTTTGGACCAAGATCCAACTGATCATCTGGATTCTTTGCTTTGAAGGAACAATGAGTGCTTTTTGCATTCCTTTTTCTTTATCTTTAATCACTTGTTTTTTAAGATGGACCTTCTAGAATTTTACAAATCAGCATGCCCAGAGGAGGCCTAGTTTAGCAGGTTCTTAATACCCCTTGGCTCTGACTGCTGTCCCACAGCTGTAATAGCACACTTGGAAGGCAAGACGTCACTGCACACTCATGAAGAAGTGAGCATGTCTCTTCCCTGCGTTTACAGGTAATGACTTTAGAATCCATGCAAATGAGTGATGCCCATTTGGAAAGAACTATTTTAGATTACCACAGTCACTTTCATCTCTTAAAGGAAAATTTTGTTTTCTGTATTGTATCTGCCGCCAAAATACTGAGCTCACAGAATCTGTGATCACAGAACCCTCATTAAAATGAACTCTTCTTCAAAGTTAACTATATGATGTTAATACTTCTAATAATTTTATATTAAGAAAAGGAAGTAATCTTTGCCTGTAGCCAGCTAACTGTGCCAATAGGAATGAATATGCAATATGTTGTTGTCTGAGATCATGGCACAGTTGGGGATAAAGTGTTTTAATGTTTATTTATTTTTCAAGAGACAGAGACAGAGAGTGAGCAGGAGAGGGGCAGAGAGAGAGGGAGACACAGATCTGAAGCAGGCTCCAGGCTCTGAGCTGTCAGCACAGAGCCCGACGCGGGGCTTGAACTCACAAACTGTGAGATCATGACCTAAGCCAAAGTCAGTCACTTAACTGACTGAGCCACCCAGGAGCCCTGGGGATAAAGTGTTGTAATATGACTCTTTGTGCAGCAAGTGGATGGACTTTGAAGTGGTACTGCATGGCTAAGGATGCTTGCTGTCTCTCTAAATACTTTGTTTATGGGGAATGACAACGGTGATTTTCTAAGGCTTTAGAAAAAATTTTTGTTTTAACAAATTCTAATAAAGGAAAATGTATTTGAATGAAAGACTGTGAAAAACCACTCTTTGAAATAAACAGAGCAAATGTTACAGATATAAAACTTTAATTTTGAATGATAGATTAATTGATTAGACTAGGGTAAGACAACATGATGCACTATTAAGGACACTGGCTGCAGATAATGGATCTAAATAGCAGTAGGCTTCCTACACCTATTAGTGTCTGACTTTGATCTTTCCACCTAACCTGAGATTTAAGTTTATTTAGAAATTGAGGGATTATGACCTTCCTATCTAATTTATGATTATTATAAAATAATAATACACAGTGATAGTATCACTTAATGGCCATTGTAGTGCATAAGAACCCATGAAACTCTTGCCTGGAAAATAAAAAGGAAGAGTGCTGATTATTTTCATGAAATAATAGGATTGAAATGGCATGTCTTTGCTGCTAATTAATAACTGCCTTATATATATTTATATATGCATGGGGCTGAAACATTTTTCTAACCTGCAGAATATATTATAATAGGCTCTAGCTATATATTCTGGGATCACTTTGAATAATATGTAACGAACACTTGCAAATCTCAGAAAAGCAGAAATCTTGATTGTTTTGTAGAACACTATATCCAAAACAATGTGAATATGTAAATCACTTGGTGACCTAAGTGATTATATTTTTCCAAGTAAGAAGATAATCAGTAAAAGCAGATACAAAATGGATAGGGTTCTTCAGGAATGCTAGGTACAAATTGCCATTATTTTTGTCTTCCTAGGGTTCTTGGAAGAGTTTGATCCATGTTGTACTGTATACCCTTCTAGCAAGTAGATTTTATATTTTCTAAAATGACAAACAGATAATGCTATTTGAAATAAAGCTTTGGAGAAAATGAAGGCTGTGAAGTACTGAAGATTTTCTTCATTCTAAAAAGATAAGGGTCAATATTTACAATTTCCTCTCAGATGTGAACTGTAACACTTTATACTATATCAAAGAATTTTTAAATGGAAAATCAACATACAAGGAAAAGAAGAGAAGAGATTTTAGAGAGGATTGACCCTTAGGTAAAGATGTTAGAGATTTCCAGGGAGGCGGTAGTATTTCTACTTTCTGGATTTCAGTTCCCCACCTGTAAAATAAATGGGTTGGGGTTGGACTACATGATCCCTTTCAGCTCTGAAATTCTTGAAACTTTGAAATTGTGATATTCCTTATGCATTGTGGCACAGAAAGTATATCACTCACTGAAGGGTTTTATTCATCTGTTGGAGGCAGCACAGAGCACTGGACAGTATGTAAGAATGTAGATATTAGAGTCAGAGAGAATTTTGTTTGAATCATGTTTGTGGTCTTGTGATTTTGGGCAAGTTACTATAACTTCTTTAAGTCTGTTTCCTCATGTATCAAATGTAGAAAATAATGCCTAACAGCAGAGTGCTTGACATGATAAAGGAGATAATATATTTGTCAAAAACAGGCATGAGTCCTCCTGGGGATCCATAGTGGGTTTCAGGGGAAAGTTATTTATTTATAAGAGTTCAAGCTCTGGGGGCAGCTGCGTGGCTTAGTTGGTTAAGCGTCCGACTCTTCATGTTGGTTCAGGTAATGATCTCATGGTTTGTGAGTTCGAGCCCTGCATTAGGCTCTGTGCTAACAGTGCATAGCCTGCTTGGGATTCTCTCTCCCTCTCTCTTTGCCCCTCCCCTGCTTGCTCTCTATCTCTCTCTCTCAAAAATAAATAAAAATGAACTAAATGAAAAAAAGAGTCTCGGCTCTGGAGCCAGATGGCCTGGTATTAAATCTCAGCTTAGCTACTTGCCGGCTCTTGAGCAAGTTACTTCAAATTCTGCTCAGCTTCCTCTTCTGTGTCTGGGTGATGATAGTACTTACCTCCTTGGGTTTTTGCCAGGATTAAATGAGTTCACAAATGGAAAGTGCTCAGAAAAGTGCCTGGCACATATAAGCACTCTGTATTTTTGCTATCATCATCATCATAGTTACACAAAGCTCAGGATGAATTTGGTACATCATCCTTAAGTTTTATTCTACTAAAAAATTTAGGAATAAGTGCTGTTTTTATTAGAACCAACATGTATATATTGTGAAACAGAATGAAAAGTTTCTGTAAATATCAACAATGAAGCTCAGTACAGCACTTTCTGGCACCCTGAATGTACTCTACAGATAAATTCCTATTATTAGTATTAGCAATATTATATTCCACTTTATTTATAACCTACTTAATAATATATTATTAAAACAGAATGGCCTAGCTCTGCAGAGTAAGAAATAAGAACTCATACAGGGAAGATAAAGCAGAAAAGCATTTCACAATCAAAACATGAATCTAATCTCACATCTACTTTGTCACTCCAAACTTATGCTGTATTGTACAGTTTTTACTCTTTTAATAGAATTTTAGTCACATAAAAGGTTAGACTGACATCTCTGATGCATGGGTTTTAATTTCAATTTAATATCAGAGTTCATAGATTTATATTGTAAATTCCTATTGTACTTGTACATGATCCATGGTAAAAGTTTTTGAAAATGTTAATTTAATTAAAGGTTCAGAGAGCAATAAATAATGTTATCCATAAAGGGATATAACTTAATAAATATTTATTTAGTGTATGAAAATATATCAAACCCTGCTAAATGGTAGGCATATGGAGATGGATAAGCTCTAACCCTTTCTGTTACAGAGCTCTCATGGGATATGGAAAACCTTGTTGTTTGGCTGATTGGTAGCTCTTCCCAACTCTCTTCGGTCTTGCATGCCTCTACAATAGTGTTGAAAATTCCCAGCAGCTCCTGAGATGTGGGAAGAAATTTGCTGGCAGTGATAGTGGTTGTAAGAGTAGTAGGGATGCTTCTATCTTCCTAAAAAGGAAAGCTAATGCTCCCCTTCCTTCTCTTCTGGCCTTGAACATAGATTTAATGCCTGCCGGGCAGCAGCCTTCTTGGGAATATGAGGTGATAAGCCAAAAATAATTGGAGTTAGGACTCACACCATTTAGTCAGCAGTCCAACACCAGATGCCTCTATATCTTGACTTTTGTTTTCTAAGACAAATATTAAACATTTTTGTATTTTAAAATGTTATTAAGTTTTCTGTTATTGTATCAAGGACAACTCTATGAGAGGAAACATACTTTTCCCACATATAATTATGAGACAACATGTTAGTTGCTGTAACTATAATGATAACTTTTCTGAAGAATAACACCTATAAATGATACATGTAATCTTCTGCCCTAGTGTGTGTGCATGTGTGTATTTCTGTTTTTCTTGGTACTCTGTAGTACTTGTTAGAGTTGATAAATAGTTCCCCAAAAGCAAGGTTCACAATCTAACAAGGTATCAAAAGGTCCCTGACTCAGAGGGAAGAGACATGTGGTCATAGAAGGCTGGGGACAATACTGAATTCTGGGAGCATCTGTGAGAGGTGGCTGAAGAAGACTCTATATTGAAATGACAGAGATCGAGTTTAGTTACAAATTTCATAGCCAGACGATGCCAGAGATAAAAAAGAGTGAAGGAAGGAGAAAAGACAGTAAGTACAAACCATAACATAGAAAGCCTGCGATGTAAAAGGATTTGTTTTTAGCTATGTACACCATATGGGAAGATAGGGCCTGGAAAAATGTGATAAGAGATTTGATGACAGAAGATTGAAGTAAAAAAAAATCTAACAAGAGACTACCTGTACCTGTACCTGTTTTGTTTTTCAACCTGCACCATGAAACATGAATAATGATTAGAAAGGAAACTAAAGAGATAATAACACAATCAAGAGCCATAAGAAAAAAAGAGTCACAAGAACAATTTTCCTAAGTAACATAGGAAGAATTACGATAAAAATTATCCATTAGCTCAGAGAAGTTTTGTATATATATATATATATATATATATATATATGATACAAGCAAACAAACAAACCAACAAAAACAACCATGAAAAAATATCTATAGGAAATTAAATTTGAGACTTAATGAAAAACAGCAATGAAAGAGGTGATACATATCAGGAGAAAAATGCGAGAGAAAAAGTTTTACACAGACAAAAGATATTGTAAGCAATAACAACAACAACAAGGGAAAACACTTGACTGGAACCAAGTTAGGAGTAGGGAGAAAATCCTTGAGAAAATGCCACAAAATTTAAAGAGAAACCTATAAAATTTATTATGGAAAGATGATGGATGTGGAAGAAAACTAAAGGAGAACTAAAATACACATAATCTGTATCTCTGAATTAAAAAATGGGAGAGAAACAAATCCCTGAAATGAAGTCTTAAAAAAGGTTGTAAGGGTATTCTGAACTATGGTAAAGGTAATAAACTGTAAAGATAATGAACAAATTTATATATGCATCTTAACATGAATGCCTAATCACATGAAAGACAGAAGAATGAGATTAATGTTAGACTTTCCTACTTATTCCTTAAATGGTAAAATCTCATAGGCTAAAAATTCTGAGGACAAGAAAGTGTAATCTGAAATTTTATATGGACCTAAATTGGCTTTTTTTTTTTTTAAATTTTTTTTTCAACGTTTATTCATTTTTGGGACAGAGAGAGACAGAGCACGAACGGGGGAGGGGCAGAGAGAGAGGGAGACACAGAATCGGAAACAGGCTCCAGGCTCTGAGCCATCAGCCCAGAGCCCGACGTGGGGCTCGAACTCACGGACCGCGAGATCGTGACCTGGCTGAAGTCGGACGCTTAACCGACTGCGCCACCCAGGTGCCCCCAAATTGGCTTTTTAATATACATATGAATGCACAAACATTTTCACACATGTGAGAAGTTAAGTCATATAGTATAAACCCTAACAGAAGGAAAAATTTAAAAAAAGAAAAACAATAAGATAACATTACACACCTATCAGAATGGCCAAAATCTGAAATACTAACAACATCTAATATGGAGCAACAAGAATGCCCATTTATTGCTGATGGGAATGCAAAATGGTACAGTTGCATCGGAGGACAATTTGACAGTTTTTTTACAAAACTGAATATACTCATCCCATACAGGTCAGCAGTCATGCCCCTTGGTATTTACCCAAAGGCGTTTATATTCATACAAAACCACACGTGGATGTTTATAGCAGCTTTATTCATAGTTGCCAAAACTTGGAAACAACCAAGATGTCCTGTAGTAGATGAATGGAAAATAAACTGTGGTATAGCCAGACAGAGGAATATTATTCAACACTAAAAAAGAAATGAGCTCTTAAGCCATGAAAAGACATGGAGAGAACCTGGCATATTACTAAGTGACAGAAGCCAGCCTGAAAAGGCTACTTACTATATGATTCCAACTATATGATATTGTAAAGAAGGCAAAACTGTGCAGACAGTAAAAAGATCAGCGGTTGCCAAGGGTTGGGGTCACGGGTTGGAAGGATGAATAAGAAAAGCATAGAGGATTTTTAGGGCAGTGTAATGACTCTGTATGATACCATAAGGATGCATTCATGCCATTGTACATTTGTCCAAACCCAAAGAATATACAACACTAAGAGTAAATCATAATGTAAACTGTAGTTTACATTACAATATGTATGATATGATATGCCAATGCAGGTTCATCACTTTAAACAAATGCATCACTCTGGTGGGGAATTTTGATAATGGGAGTGGTTATGCATGTATAGGGACAGGGAGTATATGAGAAATCTCTGTACCTTCCTCTCAATTTTACTGTAAACATAAAATTTCTCCAAACGGTCTTAATTTTTTTAAAAAAATAGCCTAAAAAAGTATCTTATGAATTAAAAAAAATAAAGGAACAACAACAACAACAACAACAACATGCCACAGTGTAAGCAAAGGCTTGAAAAGTTCTTATTCATTGAGGTTTTATCTCTTATTGTTGCTCTTTTGAATTTGGGGACCACCGCTTATGAACATGCTCAGGCTAGCCTACTGGAGCATGAGAGACTTCATGGAGCAGGGATGTACTGTCTCAGCTGAGGCTCCTTGGAATAACCAGCCTTAGAACACAAATAACCAGACATGAGTGAGCTTGTCCTAGACCATGCAACCTCAGCAAAGCTGCCAGATGACCACAGATTTACCAAACCTGCCAAGATGAGAATAAATGCCTACCTGACCCACAGAATCATGGGAAAATAAATAATTGTTTTAAGTACAAAAACCAAAGAAGACCAAATAACCTCCTCAAAACAAACCCCCTTTACCTCCTCAAAACAAAAACTACAATAAAAACTACCAAGGTGTGAATCATTACAAACAAAAAAATTCAGATATAGAACTAAAAACTCAACTAAGAAATCCCAAGATTAATCTTTAATCAGTTTAAACTCAGAACTAAAATTTAAAAACTGAGGACATTATGGTTTTTGAAAAATGTAGACAATATAAACTTTAATAATGAAAATAATAATGTAACTGAAAAAAATCAGATTGGTAGAAGGACAGTAGGAGAAAAATTTAATGTGTCCTTGGCTTGTGTAGCAAGGAAGAGTTCCAACTTTTTTTTCATAAGACTTTCTTAACGAATTAGTGACTTTTTCTTATTTAATGTATTTGTTAAGGTAAAGAAACATATCTCAATTTCAGCAAAACTGTTAATTTCATTTCATGTTGTTCTTTGATTAATTCAAGTAAAATTACATTTAATATAGTATATATATTATATATATTATATATTGTAACATATATATACCTTATATATATATACTTTATATAAAGTCTATACTATATATGCATATATATGCATATATAGTATATATATATATATATATATATATATATATATATATATAAAACATAGCAGGGGATAGAATGTATCAATAGTCATTCATTCATTCACTCGTTAATTTAAATTCAAGTCAGTTAACATACAGCGCAGTATTGGTTTCAGGAGTAAAATTCAGTGATTCATCTCTTACATACAACACCCTGTACTCATCTGAACAAGTGCCTTCCTTAATGCCCATCACCCATCTAGCCACCTACCTCCCCTCCAGCAACCCTCAGTTTGTTCTCTGTTTTTGTCTCTCATAGTTTGCCTCCCTCTCTCTTTTTATCTTATTTTTCTTTCCCTTCCTCTATGTTCATCTGTTTGTTTCTTAAATTCCACATAGAATATATCAATTTTTAAAAAAATTATTTGCTGCCTATATTTTCTTTACCTACTGATCTTTCATCCTACATATCCTCCTATGTATATTTGAATCAAAATATATGAAGTGGTGGTTATTTTGGGGTTGAATGTGTTTTATATACTTTTTTCTTAATGTTTATTTTTATTTTTGAGAGAGAAAGCACAAGCAGGGGAGGGACAGAGAGGGAGATAAAGGATCCAAAGTGTGCTCTGTGCTGATAGCAGACAGCCTGACACGGGCTTGAACCCACAAACTGCGAGATCATGACCTGAGCCAAAGCTGGATGCTTAACCAACTGAGCTACCCAGGCACCCCTGGGTTTTATATTCTTTATACTTTTCTCACTTGGTATTTTAAAAAATAAATATATTTAAAAGAAAACAAATTCAAATTTTTATAAATATATCCAGTGCTGAGTAGAACCTTTCTTCCTTACCTATTTATAATAAATTATGGATTTTTAAGTGGCAGGAAATATCTTACAGGGAAGTATTGACAGTGGCTAAGAGAAGTTCTTTGCTTTGTGTTTTAAGGTTTTCTCTTTTTCTGGACGTCACGTTAGGATTTCGGGTTGCAAGTTTGACCGAACTAGGGTCTCAGTGACAATTAAATTGCATCAAGTGTGAAAATCCTGCTTGTTAAATATCTTATTTCATGTTTTTAGTAACTTAGCAAAAACAGCTGATAGAATAATAGCTGATACAAATAACAGTTTATTATTCAGCCATAAAAAAGGATGAGATCTTGCCATTGACATTTGTGACAACGTGGATGGACCTAAAGAATATTATTCTAAGTGAAATAAGTCAAACTGAGAAAGACAAATACCATATGATTTCACTCGTATGTGGAATCTAAAACCAAAACAAGACAAAAGCAAATGGATAAACAAACAAAAAGCAGAATCAGATCTGTAAAAACAGAGAACAAACTGATGGTTACCAGAGAGGAGTGGGGAAATGGGCAAAATGGGTGAAGGGGAGTGAGAGATACAGGTTTTCAGTTATGGATCAGTAAGCCATGAGAATAAGAGGCAGAGTATAGGAAACATACTCAACAGTATTGTAATAGCATTGTATGGTGACAGATGGTAACTACACTTGTGGTGAGCATAGGATAATGTATAGACTTGTCGAATCACTATGTTGTACACCTGCAACTCATATAACATGTTGTGTCAACTATACTGAAAAAAATTAATTTCATGTGAAATGTATATTTAAAGGCCAATTTTATGTTAAAAGAAGCAGCTTGCAGTTAACAACAGATTGGTCAGAGAGAAGAACTAATCAAGAAACGACTGTAAAGTTAGGGGCTTTTACTAATTTTTATATCCAAATAATGGGAGAGGGAAATATACAATTTGCCATTGTTTTTAAAATACACAGTGAGTCACATTCTACCTTCAGTTTAATGTGTTGATGCTAAAGGGGGATGGACACCCAAGAGTTTGAAGGCAAAATCGGGTTTAGGAGTTATAAAAACATAATTGATAGCATACTTGTGCCTATGGTGAAGAACTAATTAAGCAATAAATGATTTTTAAGTTAGTAATTTTGAAGAAACGTGGGGAACAAAAATATAAAGCAGAATTTGAACATTTAAAGATGTTTATTTTAACGTATTTCACTGTTAAACTTTTAAAATTTTATGGTAGTTGCTATATAGATGACATTATAATTATTCAAGAGATTAAATGAATTTAAACTTTCAGTATGTAATTTGTAAACTTTACAGTACACAATTCTGATCTTTTTTGTTTTTTGTTTTTTGTTGTTTGTTTTTTTTTGAGAGAGACATAGAGCACACGTGCGGAAGTGGGGAAGGGACAGAGGGAGAGAGAGAGTCTTAAGCAGGCTCCATGCTCATGGGGGAGTGCAACACGGAAGGGGCTTTATCTTTTGACTGTGAGATTGTTAATTGAGCTGGAATCAAGAGTCAGACACTTAACCAACTGAGCCACGCAGGTACCCCTACAATACACAATTCTTATAAGCCAGATAATTCAGAATTCTACCTTTGTGGGTAGATAAATGGTGAAATTATAACAGACTAGAAACTATTTGGGGTATTTTTCCTTAAAAAAGACAGCTATGCTTGTGAAAATATGGCTGAATAAATTATAGAGTATGTGAACAAAAATCACTCTTCTCAAGATGTATACATAGCAAATTAGGTTTAAAAAGTTCCAGTTTCTATATTTAGCAAGTTTAGTATCAAGTGGGTAAGACATAAGAAGGATGTTTTTAAAAAACAAAACTCTAAGCATATCTATAAAGCAACAATAAAACACCAGTCTGTATAGAGCAAACTGAATAAATACAGTTAAGTGGATAGGCAGAGGAGAGAGCACAGTCAAGCAGAAGTTCAAATCCTGATCTGCTACTTTTTGCCTGTGTGACCTTATGGCTTCATTTCTGTGTGCCTTTCTTTGTCTGTGTAGATACAGAGTACTTACCTTGCAAGATGGTTGCAAAATTGTATTTTAAGTACTGGGCACTGTACTGTTCAACAGATGGAAGCTAATTATTACAACAATCAAATAATGAAAGATACTGAATAATTTAGAAATATTCAACAGAAAATGACAGAGTGAGATAAACAAATAAAAGCATTACTTTTGCTTTTACTTGGTAAATTTAGGGATTTGGGGACCACACTATAACTTTTTTCTGATCCATCATGTATATTCTCTTCCCTGCCCCCACTTCCCTTTTTCATTTAGCAATAACACTTCATAACCACTAGGTGTAGAAAATTCCCTCCTATATTGAACCTATGGCTTATGGGATGAGAGATAATGAATAAGGAAAGAAAAAAAGCAATTTCAAATTGAAAATGCAATGAAGGAAATGAACTAAGGGCTGAGATGGAGATTATCTGGTTGAAGAAAGTGATTTAAATGGAAATGTCTTTTTTATTTTATTATTTTTTAAGTCCTTATTTAAATTCTAGTTAGTTAACAAAGTGTTCTGTTAGTTTCACACGTATGATATAGTGATTCAGCACTTCCATACATCACCCAGTGCTCATCACAAGTGTACTCCTTAATCTCCAACCTGGATTTCACCCATCTCCCCACCCTTGCCCTTCTTTGGTAACCATCAGTTTGTTTTTTATAGTTAGGAGTCTTTTCCTTGGATTGCCTCCCTCTCTTTTGTTTCAAAAATTCTACTTAGATCATTTTTTTTTCCTTTTTCTCCTTCAGTTATGCCACTACCTCATTGATTTGGTAAAGACCTGTGAAAACTAGTAACGGGCAGAGTTGTGATCATACATCATCATTTTTCCATTGAACAACATCATTGTCACACTTTGGGAATCATTTTCTTTAACAGAATATAAAGGAAATATCAAAAATTCACTTTTAATATGTTATCCAGAAAAATATTAGCATTTTTCTCCACTAGAAAAAAGAAGGATGTCAGTGAGTTTGTGGGAATAACACCAAAGGCATGTTGTGTACTGTTTCTTGTTTTTGTGATTGTCAAGGTAGTGAAACTACCTTGAGAGTTTTGCTAGAAAATAGTAAGTAACATCTTCCTAATTTTGTCCTTTTCTTTGGAGTAATACATCCTAACAACAGAAGCAGTTCCAAAAATATTACATTACTAGAGATATTTCTCATTGGGCTGGAGATACAAATGTATTTCCCCTTTGGCTTTTTAAGACTAAAATTGTATTGATTTTAAGCAAAGAATCAGAAACAGGAAACTTCAGTTTCTCAGAACCAACAAATATTTTATAAAGATAAGAAGTTGCAAATATTTGACATAATGTAAGTTTATAAGGCATTCATCAGTGAGTACACTAGTGTTTAAAACACATGATTTTGTTAGCCTAAGGATTTCAACCACTTGCTGATGCTATCAATTGTTTTGACTTAACCATTAGGATTAGTTCAGCAGTCTCTATTAGACTGGATCAAGGTTGGAGGCAATGATGTTGGTTTCCACTGGAAAAAAAAATGCCTACAAGTATTTTGTGTCTCAAAAATTCTGTGATCAGCATTTCTGAGGGCATAAGCATATGGGAATAAAAAGCTGACAGAGATAAAGTGTCAGGCACTATGCAGGGGGCAGTCGTTACATGTGCTACCATTCTAACAAGGAAGCAAGATGTATCAGAAATGTATTAGAAAAACAAATTTTGACACAGTTACCAACTGCAGTTTGAAATACTCCTGAGCTCCCTCAGCTTTTCTCATCACCATTTTATCCTTTGATTCACGTGATTATGAATAGAAGACTTATGTCTTCTCCATGTTTCTATTTGATTTAAAGATAGGAAGAAATCTTGTAAATGGTGAGTTGTTGAGATAGGAAATTCAAACTGCTAGTTTTCTAAGGCTTCCAAAGGAAAAAAAATCTTCCTCTGAAGAAATACAGAAATATCTCTGTAATTACAGAAATATATCTTTTTTGTAGAAAAGATATTTTTGTAGAAATCAAAACTCAGGGCTTTCTCTCAATTCAGTGACCTAGTCAATAAAGCATTTGTCATTAGTCAAATAAATGGTTGAGACAGCCATGTCTCCACAGCTAGATTTGCAGGTGGCTCTTTAATTTTTTAATAATAAAAAAAAAGTTTTTTGGCATCAAAAGACAGATGACTAAATCCATTTCTGTTAGGTGAGAAAAATAGTTTGATCAAATTTGTCTACAAAGATTACCCTCACTATTTGTAAATGTTGCCTCAGATATTAGCTTTTTGAGTGTAGAAATTCTAGAACCAATATAATATGTCCAATAAGAGACACATGCAGAGTGCAATCTCACAATTTTAGTGCCTGAAATTTCCATTTTATTCTGCACTTTGGCAGATGCATTGCAAATGTATGCTAAAATCAACTGTTCTCTGATAGAGGTAACACCTTAATCTATTGTAAAAAGTTAACCTCTTGATTTGTATTGATTCTTTTTCCAGTTAATGAATCAGCTTCTAACTAATGTCTGAGAGGCTAGGACCCCAGCAGTTAAATTCTAGGTGAGGGCAAGAAAGTGCTTCTTACTTGCCACTGATTATCAAATTTATTAATAGAATTTATTTGAAAAAAATATGAATAGCCTCCATAGTTAAATAAATTTTGGATTTGCATGGGTTAAATATAGGTAAAATATTTCTTTCCTGCAAGATGGCTAAGAGCCTTTGATGCTAATAGATTTAGGGGATCCTCAGGATTGGGAAGATAGTAAGCAAAGTGTCCCCAAAGTATTGGATCTTGGAACCTCTCCATACTATCTTTGATTTTTCTTTGATAAATGTCTCAGAAGGCTGGTGTTCTTTGGCACATTCTTTGGGAAATACTGGTAGCGGGCTTGAGGACTTCATATAGCACTTGAGGCTCTCTTTATGCCAAGAGTAGTTGAAGATTATTTAGTATGAGGGTTAAAGAAGACCAGTAAAGAAAGGAAGAAAATGGAAAAAATGGACCAAAAGTCATGAGCATTATTTTTACTTATTTCTTGGTTTTATCTCAGATTAGTCATGGGCATAGGCATCATAGCTGAATAAGTGGGACAGAATGTTCCTACAAACATCCTGGGATGGAATAAAGTCACTGTGCCATGATGCACAGAGTATTTAAATGAAGAGGGACATAGTAATTATGGTATCATTGTTTGAGTATTGCAGCTAAAAGACCGCATTGTATTAGTGGCCTTTGGACAAAACCGCGGCATTATAAGCAGAATTGTAATTACCATCCAAGCAATGCTGCATCTAATGATTGTATTGTATTCAGCAATCACAAGTCTCATTAAGGGTATATTTTAGGTAAAGGAATCTTGAACCTTATACTGTTCAGTTATTTAGTTTTTATCCTATGTTTTATTCCTATTCTACTTATTTAAAAAATCATTTTTGTTTATATGAGGACATCAGTAATCAAATACATGCTAAATAAAAAACTATGTTTATTTACTCAGCGATTATGTTTGAAATTTGGTCAGCAACTGGAATTTTAAAAATGTTTTTCTACATAGTAACTTTTACCATCTTAGCTTGTATTTTTGGAAATTAGTTGTACAAATAAGTAGGTATCCTGAAATAAATGGCTCAGCACCAATATAATTTACCTTTGTCCATTTTGTCAAAGCTGTAATGTTAAATGGTCATAAATAGAAACTTTTAAAGGATTTTTTCTGTTTCTTAACCATAAATACCATACACATTGAAGTAGCTCTTATCTGTGGCTTGACTTTAGATTTATCCTTGTAGAAAGCAATAATTTTCCTATCATTAAATTATTTCAACTAAGGATTAAAAACGTTTCTTGGGGCGCCTGGGTGGCGCAGTCGGTTAAGCATCCGACTTCAGCGAGGTCACGATCTCGCGGTCCGTGAGTTCGAGCCCCGCGTCGGGCTCTGGGCTGATGGCTCAGAGCCTGGAGCCTGGTTTCCGATTCTGTGTCTCCCTCTCTCTCTGCCCCTCCCCCGTTCATGCTCTGTCTCTCTCTGTCCCAAAAATAAATAAACGTTGAAAAAAAAATTAAAAAAAAATAAAAAAAAACAAAAAAAAAAAACGTTTCTTACTTTCACAAAACCTGTCCATCACTGTAGAATGTAAACAATGACCTTACATGACTTGTACTTCTCTGAGAGTTAGTAGTTATTTAGAATTATTTGTCTATTGGGTCTTTGGCAAAGGCTAGGAAAGTTTGATATAGAAGTAGTACATTATAGATAAGAAAGAATTACTCCTTGCTTTGCAAAAGCTACCTATTCAACTGTATTAAAGAGGATGTGAGGAAAATTCAAAAAGGAAGAGGCAATTGGCTCCATTTCAAGCTGTCAGAGAGCTTAGAAATCATCTAACCCAACTTCTCATTTTTTAGATGAAGAAACTGAGCTCTTCCCAAGAGATGACATGAGTTGAGTACCATCACTTGGAACTAAGCCTTCAGACTCTGAGACTAGCACCCATTCCTGCACCCTCTGCTTCCTCAATTTTCATTTCCCAGCCACAGAGAAGCCCCAACTGAAAGAGAAAGTCCTAGTGATAGAAAATGTAGCTGTAGGGATGAGCAGGTTTCCTAAGATTCTCAGTGATAATTAAAAGATTAAGAATAAAGAAAAGAGATATAGCTTAGTAGACATTGGTGGCAATTCTTTAAAATACCTTAAAAAACAAACAAAAAATAATAAGAGCACACCTTTGCTTTCACATGCTTTAAAATAATGTGAATGTACCTTTTTGTGTCTGGGATGTGTTCCTGACAGGCCAGATATAAACGACATTTTTGTAAATCATATTATAAATACAACTAGGATTCACTATCTGGAGGAGCCCTCTGGTAGCTTCCTCCGTATGATGGTTCTTTTTGATTATTAAATGCTAAATTTATCTGTTTGTAATGTTGTAAAGTTATTATATATTAGAGAGTTTATCCTTTTGATAACAAGGTACCACTTCAAACTGATGAAAAAGTTCAGATTCCTCTAAAGTTTTCCCACATCAGTTTGTTGCTTTCATCTTCATTTTCCCACCTTCCTATCCTCCCATCCTGGTCTCTTATTTCTATTTCATTTTCTTTTTTTGACAAAAAGTTTAATAGATTTAAATGCATTTTTTATTTAAAAAGTTATTTTCAGTTTTATTAAGGTATAATTGACAAAATTGTATGTATTTAAAGTATACAGCATGATACTACTCCATTTTCTTTTGATTTAGGTAAATTTTCATGAGTACCTAACATTTTTGAAGTAAATTCATAGCCCAGTATTCACTGTTTCACTATTTGGCTATTAATTTATATTGTTTATATTCCTTTCTTGCCCTGTCCTTTCCCCACCTCGTCTCTCCACTTTTTTATGTTATTTTTTTAATTCAACAGAAGAGTTTAAAAGCTGCCGAGTCAGCTCTTGGTCACTTTCCAGGCCCTGTGCATGAGTAATTGACTTTGGCCAGACATACCAAAATTAAATTCTCAGATTGCCTTAGCTTTAACAGAATTGCTCTGGCATTCTTTCTATTCTTCATAATGCATTCCCCATAGAATTTTATTGTAATTGTCAGATGGGTGGGGGGAGGGTGTATTCATACTAATTGACTTTACAGAAAGATTGCTTCTATTGAATCCACACATCTAATTCAGTTTAATTCAAGGGAAAGAACCCTGTAATAGAAGGCAGCAGATTTGATTTGTATTTCTTGGATAAATTATATAACTTCCTGATTTCTTTATAGGTACAGGGGTTGAAATAGATGATCTTTAACATTCTTTTCTAGCTCTTCATAATTCTGTGATTACTGAACTGGGCTTAAACTCAATTAAGTAGAAGATTTTGTGTGAGTGTTTTCTCTCATAGAACTAACTAGGTAGCAATCAACATCATCTCACTGAGCAGATCAGCTTCATTTCTCTTGCAATTAACCTTCTTATGCCAATTCTTCCTCCACTCTACTCAATCAGCAGTCTTGTCCATTCCGTCAGCAAGAGTATGATGAGCCCCTTCCTACTTCAATCCCTCACCAATTATTTAAGAGTGTTTTTGTAAATCTGTTCCAAATGGTCTTATATCTGTAGCACTCAGTAACTCATCTTAAGATTCATGTAAATGTTTCTCTTAAGATCATATAACAATCTTAAAAGCTGTCCTCAGAAAACCAGCTGTAGTCATCTGTATATATTTCTATATTAGAGCCTTTCAGGGTTGTTAAAAATGTGGAGAGAATGCTATCATGATAATTTCCATGTATATTAAAGCTTCAGTAGTTTTAATTATGAAAAACAGCTATCCCACAAATTGAACTGTTAGTAAGATAAATGCATGCTTTGTATTAAAGCTGACAGAGCAGTGACTGGTAAAATCTAGTCACTGATCTAAAACCAATACAACAAATCAGATGACCTTCAATGCCTTTTAATTACCATTTCTGAATAGCTTTCTGTTACTAGATAAAGAAAGACTTCAGGAAAATAAAACCAATATTACTATACAAATCTGAAAAATTGATGGTCAAATCATCTTTTTGTCAGTGATGTTAAATTCAACTAGGCTAAAATGATAAAATACAGTGACATGCCAATATCTTTTGCATGAAGACTTATGAAATATATGTTAATGCATTTCCATTTTCTATCTAAGTTAAGGCCCATTTCATCTTAAACTAACCCAGATCCAGTTTTTATGTTTCCAGGTACACCATTTATGGGTTGACATTTAATAGGATTTCTTTTATGACCTAAAAGGAATGCTGTCTGATCACCTCTATAGTCAGATTAAGAGAGACAACAGTGATTGAGGATAGATGAATGGATTTATTGCCTAACCATATTCTGATCTACTAGCTAGTAACAACCCACTTTTTTGTGAACTTAGTGAAGATTTATGATATTAATTTGATTGTTTGATGTTCACTCATCCAAATACCTTCATTATATATAACTCTTCAGAAATCCTAAGTTCTCCCTTGGAAATATTAGCCACAAGGCCAGTGATAAGTTTTTCCAGTGCACATTAAGTGATGCCATTATTTCATTAACCTATCTACGATATAGTTCAGTCATTAGTCTTTCAACTGAGAAATTTGAAAGCATAAAATAATACTGATATTCTTTAAATTTTTTTTTAATATTTACTTTTGAGAGAGAGACAGAGCATGAGTGAGGGAGGGGCAGAGAGAGAAGGAGATACAGAATACAAAGCAGGCTCCAGGCTCTGAGCTGTCAGTGCAGAGCTCAATGCGGGACTCCAACCCACAAACCACGAGATCATGACCTGAGCCCAAGTTGGATGCTTAACTGACTGAACCACCCAGGTGCCCCAGTATTGATATTTATGAAAGAATAAGGATTTTGATTAATGAAATTGGAGGTACATCTTATTTATTGTATTGGCTTTAGATCAGTGACCAGATTTTACCAATTTGGATGCAAACCCTCATTTGAAAGTAATAAATTAAAACTACTGTAAATACATTTACTTCTCAAATCCTAGAGTTTTCTGCATCTCATACAGTGTTCAAGTTTTATAAACATCTGCCCCATATTCCAATTCACCATAACTGAAGTCTTAAAACTTATATTTCTAACTTAAATGTCTTATTCTCACAGAAAATTCTGTGTGATATTGATATTTTGGTATTAGTTGAGACTTGCTTTGTGGTATGACATATTCAGTTGTAAAGTTCATGATATACTTGAGTAGAATGTGTGTTCTCTAATTGTTGACTGTAGGTTCTACATATGCCATTGCATCAAACTTTTTAATTGTGCTTTTCTTTTTTTTAAATTTTTTTTTTCAACGTTTATTTATTTTTGGGACAGAGAGAGACAGAGCATGAACGGGGGAGGGGCAGAGAGAGAGGGAGACACAGAATCAGAAACAGGCTCCAGGCTCCGAGCCATCAGCCCAGAGCCCGACGCGGGGCTCGAACTCACGGACCGCGAGATCATGACCTGGCTGAAGTCGGAGGCTTAACCGACTGCGCCACCCAGGCGCCCCTTAATTGTGCTTTTCAAATGTAAAATATGCTGGTTCTTTTTGCTGCCAGATCAGTTGGTTACCAACAGGAGTGATACCTCCCACTATTATTGATCTTTGATGATTACTCTTTTTAATCCTCTCCATTTCACTTTGTATATTTGATGCAATGTTATTATTATTTTTTTTTTCAACGTTTATTTATTTTTGGGACAGAGAGAGACAGAGCATGAACGGGGGAGGGGCAGAGAGAGAGGGAGACACAGAATCGGAAACAGGCTCCAGGCTCTGAGCCATCAGCCCAGAGCCTGACGCGGGGCTCGAACTCACGGACTGCGAGATCGTGACCTGGCTGAAGTCGGACGTTTAACCGACTGTGCCACCCAGGCGCCCCGCAATGTTATTATTTAATAGCAATTTGGAATTACCATTTTCTCCAGCTGAATCATTTTTAAAACCTTTTTTGTAGAGACTTTTTTATTCCATTGTGTCTTTTTTTTTTTTTTTGGTCTTTGAGTGTCTCACTTTCTTTTGTTCATTATCTTTTTCCATTTTTTTACTTTCCACTTTTGTGCTTTCCTTAAATGGCTTTCAAAAAGCATAAGAATCCAATTTACAAACTTGCCCCTTAACTATCATCCAATTTATTCCCTTTGATTACTGATGTATGCTAATTCTATATTTTGTGCCATTTGCACTACTTAATGCTTTTAAAAAATATTGTTCTTCTATTTTCAATTTTTAAAAATTTTAATTTTCTTTTCTTGAAACTAATACTGAAACAACATGTGTATCAAGTATTCATATGACCCCCAGTTAGGAGGCACTTAAATTCTGCCTGTAGTAAGGGAATTGCAGCCTGGAAGTATGTGGGAAGATGGTGAAACCTAAGTCTGGTGAGATACCTAAAGGTCATGCTGATATGCCATATTAAGGAATTTTGTTTGCATCATGTGGGTTATTGTCAGCAGTGAAAGTTTTATGTAGGAAATGACCTTATCCATTTCAATTTTATTTTTTTAAGTTTATTTATTTATTTTTGAAAGAGAGAGAGCACATGTGTGAGGTGGGGAGGGCCAGAGAGACAGAGAATCCCATGCAGGCTCCGCACCGTCAGTGCGGAGCCTGACACAGGGCTCAAACTCACCAACACTGAGATTATGACCTAAGCCAAAATCAAGAGTTGGACACTTAACCAACTGAGCCACCCAGGCAACCCCATTTCATATAAAAATTATAATTATAGTTATAGAGGAATGAAGTAGGATGAAGGATCAAGATGAGGCCAAGGAACAGAGAGAAGCCAATTAGAAAATCACTGCGATAATCCAAGTGGTGAATGAGGAAGCAGTGGTGAACCTGAGGAAGAATGATGGATTTACAATATATTCAGGAGGAAGAATCAATAGGTCCTAATGACCAATTATGGGTGTGAGATTCTAATGGAATGGCTGGCTGCAGGTTTCTGCCTATGGTGCTGGAGTATATGGTTAGGCCACCAGAAGAGAATAGGATATAGCAGCAAATTTGAGGACTGCCCATGCTTGGGGAGGGTTTTTTTAATAAACTGTTATGATGGCATGATGTATAAAATTATTTAAGGAGGTATTCAGATGGCAAACTTGCCTAGGAAAAAATGCCAAAGATAGGAAGATGGTTTCCTAATAAAGAGGGAAGAACATCCTGAACACTGAACTTACTGAAAACGATATATAGGAAGAGTGCTTAATTGTATAATAAACATTAAGAGATATATTTATTTAAATGGTAGGCATGTAAAAGTTTTACAGAAGCATTATGAACAGATAAGAATTTGGTTTAAGATATTCTAGGTAAGCTTTAGAAAATTCCACTTAGTTTTATTAATTGCAGAGGGGGGTGTATCATGCTTTAAGTGCTGGTTTAAAAATCGAATCCTGTGGAAATAATTTAATAAAGCTCAATAGATTTTTACAAACAACCAAGTATTTATGGTTATTTGGCAAAAAATGAGTACTTCCTGGTTAGATTGTATCTCAGTTATATTTGTATTATATGAGCTTAGCCTATGAGTGACACAGGACAAGTTAACCCGTCACAAACATGGAACATTAGACCTCTTATATGCTGAAATAAAACAAAGGGTGATTTTGCCAAATATTAGCACATTAAGGAAAAAGAGGCTGTTTCATATGCAAATCCTTTTCTACTTTTGTTCTTGCCATCGCATATAAATGTTTTGGGAAGTTCTGACTCTGTTAGTATTAATTTCAACAGATCTATAACTCCTTGCTGTCAGTCAGCTACATGACTGGCTTATTCTTTATTGTCTTTTGCATGTAATCTAAGATGTATTACATTTCTTAATTTAATGTCACAAGTCAGAAACACTCACAAAGCTGAATCAGGGACTTTCAATTGGCAGATTGTTGAATGTTTACAGGTGTTAGCAAAATGGAACTGTTAAGAATTACTGTGATTAATTATATCATTGTAGGATAAAATTTTCAAATGCTACATTTGAGAGTATTTTTAAGTGTGTCCTTAGAAAATATTTTCTTCCAATAAGTTGAGCAAGCATCGGCTCAGATAAATGCATAAGTGATTAATATAAACATGCATTATTACATTTCCTTATCTTCCAAGATTCATATCATGAATGGTAATCTTCCTTTTTTTCCTTTGTTGTGAAATTAGTAAATTCGATTGATAATTACTTTCATCCCGAATAAATATTTAAATTGAAAAAAAAATGTTTCTGATACTACCTCTAGTTATATTAGGAGAACCTCTGAGTAGGTAGAAGGTCACTGAAGCTATACCTATTATACCAATCTCCTTGTGCCATTTTACTCCATCTGTCAAAAAGCTTTGAGACCTACTTGTGCAATAAAGGATTTTAGGTAGTAGATAACAAGATAAAAAACAGTTCAGCCCTATGAGAAAGAAAGAAATCCTGCCATTTGCAACAATGGAACTGGAGGGTATTATGCTAAGTGAAATAAGTCAGTCAGAGAAGGTAGATATCATATGTTTTCACTCATGTGGAACTTGAGAAACTTAACAGAAGACCGTGGGGGAAGGGAAGGGGAAAAAATAGTTTCAAACAGAAAGGAAGGCAGACGCATAAGAACCTCTTAAATACAGAGAACAAACTGAGGGTTGATGGGGAGGGGGGCGGGGGAGAGGGGAAAATGGGTGGTGGGCATTGAGGAGGGCACTGGTTGGGATGAGCACTTGGTGTTGTATGTAAGCAATGATCACAGGAATCTACCCCTGAAACCAAGTGCACACTGTATACAATATATGTTAGCTAACTTGACAATAAATTATATTAAAAAAAAAGAAAAAAATATTTCAGCCCTAAGTTTTCAGGCTACTAGAAGAAAATGCAAAATATAAATAAATAGGTAAAATAAAGCATCCTGAATTTACTTATAAATGTATTTGTAGGATATAGTAGTAAGGTAATGTGAAAGGAGTTTATAAGTTTACCTATAGTGTACAATGACAAAATCATGCAATAAACCACCAGGAACAGTGTCTCACGCATTGTGAATATTCCATAAAAATTAGTTGTCATATTTATAGTACAAAGATGAGAGTATATAATTTCACATATAGATTTTAGGAGGATTTTTAGAGGCAAGGATGCTTGCATTGGACCTTGAGAATGAGTAGTTCATTAAGTTAAAGGAGAGGAGAGGATCATCTAAGCAGAAGGAGTGGTGTGAGCAAAACTGTGAATTAATTAGTCTAGGTAGTGTGGCATGGATAGGTAGCAGGTTCAGGAGAGAAGTGGGACCTAATGAGAAATCTAGAGATATAGGTAAGAGCCAGGTTATAGGGGACTCTGCAGGTCATGCTAAGGATTTGAATTTTATTCTGCAAGAACACTGATAATCTTTAAAAAAGTATTATGATGAGGACTCGAACCAAGGCTGTAGCAGTGGGTATGAGGAAGAGAAAACTGGTTGTTACATAAAGGATGAGATCCAGTGTAACACTTAGGTAATCACTTATATGGGGGAAATGAGAGAGAAAGTGGAGGGTGCCGTGAGTTTGAGCCCCACATCAGGCTCTGCACTGACAATGCAGAGCCTGCTTGAGATTCTCTCTCTTCCCCTCTCCTGCTCATGTGCGCGCTCTCTCTCTCTCTCTCTCTGTGTCTCAAAATAAATAAATAAACTTAAAAAAAAGAAACAGAGAAAGGGGTTTGCAATGACACCCAATGTTCTAGTATAGAGGCCTGGGTGTATGATGGTGCTATTCACTGAGACAGGAAATACAAAAGGAGAAACAGATGGGGTGGAGGTGGGAATCACGAATTTGGTTTGGGATTTGCTGAATCTGCTGTGTTTCTGTGACATTCAAGGAGTGATACCTCAGGGGAGTTAGAAACATGGATCTGTTGCTCAGGTGACAGATATTGAGGTAAAGATGAAGATTTAGGAGTTATTTAGCATGCATTTAGAGCAAGAAGAAAAGAACCCTAGGGAATACTATCACAGAAGGGCAGAGAAACTATGTGGAGGTTTGCTTCTTGGTGGGATGTTTTGGTGTTAGCTGAGTTTGTTTCACACTCTTTACATACTGGCTTCCTAGTTTTATATTTCATATTGTAACATTCTATAACATTTAGATTTCAAATTACTTATACAATGTCTGGAGCTTCTAAAAGGACTGGTGTTTGATAAAAACTTTTTCATAATAATTCTTATATACTAAGGGCTGTGGTTGTGACATATACAGAGTATTGAAAATAGTGAAGTTGTCATTAGCATATCTCTTATCCATGTATCAGAACTTGAAACGTTTGGAAATTCTGTTTAATGGCATCATCATGATTTGATAGCAGTTTTGATGGCAGTTTTGATGGCATGGTGATACTGTGTCAGAACCTACCCGTCTTGAGAGTACAGAATTGCAATACGGATCTTTGGTCTCCTTAGTACTCAATACTGTTTTTGTATCATTTGCTGTTGTACTATTACTTTGGCTGCTTTTCCCACAAGTTTAGAAGTTCAGTAAGCTTGTAAAACTAAGAATTGTAGATATCTTGTTATTTGAGGTTCTGAAAATAAGAATGTTCACGGATTTCTGTGTTTAAAGAGACCCATACTGATTACGTTTATAAAGGAAGCTAATTTGTTCCTCAGGGGATCCAATTTAGAAGTAAATTTCTAAGTTATTAGTAATGGTGTGATTAGCCAAGGCCCGGCAGACACATTTTTAACTTCTTTAAATGCCCGTATAAAGGATGGAAAGCATTTTCTCTCTCTCTCTCTTTTTTCTTCTTCTTTTTTATCATTGAAGTATCTGAGCGTGCTGCTCCTCTACATTACTTAATGGCTGTGATATATAAGGGACTTTACATAAGTGGGTGATGATGGGCAATCCCCTTGCCACATGAATACTGCTCATTTCTAGGAGCTTAGTTTAGTTTAGACAGTTTGAGCTAGCATGGTTAAGATTTCTAAATGGAAAATTAAACTCTCATTTCATTGTTCATTTATTTATTCAATCCATTGTTCATTCAAATTAATTGCCCTGTGCTAGCTGGTGATGTACCAGGTGCTGGGATAAGATGCAAAGCAGTTAATGCTTTTGCCCTTGAGCAGCTTAGTATCAAATAGCATCGGAAAACAAGCCAATAAGTTACTGAAAAATCAGATTAACAGGTACAAGTTTGTCAGAAGAAATTATAAAGCTTTGATGAAGGACACAAAAAGAAAACCTAACTAAAGTTGAGAAATAAAATATGTTCATCGATTAGAAGACCAAAGGTAATAAAGATGTCTGTTTTCCCCAAATTATCTGAAGCATAAACTCAGTTGGAGAAGGCAGTTTGTTCGTTTTGCTCATTTATGTATCAGAAGCAAAGAGCAGTGCCGAACACATAATAGGCACTCAAACATTTGTTGAATGAGTGTTATCTGAAATTTCACTCAAAATCCCATTTAAAAATTTTCTGGGTTAAATTTGACTAGTTGATCCCCAAATTCATAGATTCGTAGATGGAAGACAACATGCCAAAGTGATGTTGAAGAAGCATAAAGAAAAGGTAAGACTTGCCCTGCTAGAAGGTGGTAGATCGTATTTCTAAAGACGGCCACATGTTCTCTCCCTTCTTAGCAGAATGACATTGCCACCTCCCCATCAAGAGGCAGAGTCTATTTTACTTCCTTTTGAACTTATTAGACCAATATATTAAGTCAGAGGTCACTTTGAGTCACTTCTAAGGCTAGGCCTTAGGAGATCTATAACTTGAAGCATTTCTTCTTGTCTCCTGAGCTCGAATAGCCATGTGGAGAGATCCATGTGAAAGAAAAAAAAAGGCTTCTGATTGATAACCCGAGATGTGCTAGCACCTGGTAGCCCACACCGAATGTCAACATGTGAATGAGGCTGTTTTGGAGCTTGTGGTTGTCTCAGCGCCCAAGCAGATACGGTGGGAAGCAGAATTTTGTGCTTATCCACAAAACCATAAAACATAATGAGTTTTAAAAATCCACCAAGTTTTAGAACAGTTTGTTTTAAAGCAATAGAAAACTGAAATGTCAATATAAATGCTTATTATAAAGCTATAATAATTGAAGCAGTGTGATAATGGTGCAGGGAGAGAAAAATCTCAAGTTGAAGAGAGTAAAGAACCTTAAAGCAATCCTCACTTATAGGGGCCATGGTGTGTAACTGAAGAGGCATTAAAAATTGAGGGGTGGGGGCGCCTGGGTGGCTCAGTCGGTTGAGTGTCCAACTCTTGATTTCAGCTCAGGTCATTAACCCAGGGTCATGGGATCAAGCCCTGTGTTGGCCTCCCAGCTGAGCGTGGAGCCGGGTTAAGATTCTCTCTCCCTCTGCCCCTCTCCTCTACTTGTGCTCTCTCTCTCTCTTTCTCTCAGAAAAATAAACAAACAAATAAATAAATAAATAAATAAGAATTAAATGTGATCAACAAAATGTTAAAACTGTGATAAGAAAATATTTCTATATGGGATAAAAAGAGGTATTAAATGTTAAAAGATAGATAAACTGTAAATACATTAGAATTTGAACTTCTGCATAATAAAAGGTTGTCAGAAACAAAGGTAAAAAACAAACCATAAACTGTAAGAAGATATTTGTGATACATAGAGCTGACAAAATATTTGTATTTAGTCAGTATTCTGAAGTCCTAGAAACTGAAAAAAAAAAGGAGGAGGGGGAGACAGGGAGGAGGAGGAGGAGGAAGAAGAGGACGAAGAGGAAGAGGAGGAGGAAGAGGGGAAAGAGAAAAGCCTCAAACACCCTAATGGAAAATACTCAAAGGATATAACACAAGCAATTTACAGAAAAGGGTAATCAAAGGACAAATAAATACATGGTAAGCTTCTCAGTTTCACTAGTAAAGAGAGAACTAAAAATTAAATCAATAATGAGATTACATCTCACAGTCATTAGATCTTAAAAATTAAAGCATGGCAATAGTAAATGTCTAGGTGGTACAGAAACTGAAACTTCTATGCACTGCTGGTTGGAATGTAAATTGTTATTGCTTATTTGCAGAGTAATTTGGCAACATCTGGTAAAATTGAGGAAGTCTGTATCCCTAAGTGTTGAAGTATCCAAGGAGGCATACAGGGATGTGTTGCTGTAGGGTTGATAGTGGGGCTGGGGGTGGGGGGGAGAATGAGAGGGAACCTCAGTGTTTCAATTATTCTAAAAAGGTCAGTCTGGCTACAGTGTCCTAGGCAGGGGTGGAGCTGGTGGGGGTTGGAATGTAATGGCAGAGACAGAGTTGCAGAGCTCAGTTTAGTGAGATAACAGTGAGACACCAGAGATGAGGGAGACAATACAATTGAAGTTCTAAGTCTGGAGTTTATAAGAGCAGTCAAGACTAGAGACCGAAGCTTAGTAGTTAACAGCATTTAGATTGTATTTAAAGTTGGACTGAATCAAATCAACTACCAAAAAGATACAATGAAAGAAAAGACCTAAGAAACTGACAGGGTAAATATGAGGGCTAACAGCCCAGCCAACAGAAGTAGTTAATGGATGGCCTTGCCTTCTAGAATCAGGAGATTATTTCCTGGTATAAAATAATCTGAACTGATGAAAGAAAGCATTTGAGATTTTCCTGGCAATTATATATAGTAGGGACTCGAAAAATTCTAAGTGTGTTACAGTTTATTAAGTTAAAACAGCACTGAGTTCTGACAAATACTACTGATGGAGAAAATATTTTTTTTAATTTTTTGAAAGTATTTATTTTTGAGAGAGAGGGAGAGACACATAATGTGAGGGAGGGAGGGGCAGAGAGAGAGGGAGACACAGAATCTAAAGCAGGCTCCAGGCTCTGAGCTGTCAGCACAGAGTCCAACACGGGGCTCAAACCCATGAACTGAGATATCATGACCTGAGCCGAAGTCGGACACTAAACTGACTAAGCCAGCCAGGCACCCCCAAAATATTTTTTTGTAATGAGTCTATGAAATGTTTGCATTTATTTGTTAGTGCTGTTTAAAAATGTTCACTCAAATAAGTGCTTTTTAAATGCTTTGAAAATCAAAATTAATGGAGATTGACATAAAAATGACTGTATTACCAGTTATTTAATGTTAATATAATTTCCTTAGATAGCCTGTTGATATTGATCAAGTGTCCCTTCTAAAAGAAGTATTATTTTATAAGAGCAAATTACTTTCCGGACATTGGCACAAAGGAACCTATGTCTTGATGAGCAAGCAGTGTGCACACCACTTAAAAACCAATAACTTCCCTCAATTTATATCAATTTAAAAAGACAAAGGCTTATAAAACTTAGCATAATGACAGTTTAAATTTATTCAGTGTTTGAAAAAAATGAGAAAACTCTAAAGTGCTATTCATGTACAAAAATCCTATGATGTGTGGTTGTTAGAATATCTATTCTTCAGGGTCAAGGATAATTTTCTGAAGGTTCTTCTGCAAGATATCTTGTAAGACTTGTATCACCAGCAAGTATTTGTATCACTAAAATGTTTAATTCATGTCATTTGACTACTCAGAAAACAATGTGTTCATAGGTACTATTGAAGGCAAATTAACTGGAGACTAAACTTGATTTATGAGGACTGACATGATAAAGGGGCCCATGATGCTAGTGAAACTTGACTTTGTTGAATGAGATATCAGCACTGAAAAGGGGCAGTGTGTGGTTACATAGCTCAGTCTATGAACATAATCATGTAGTGAAATATAAAAATTCCAGATTGTCCAAATGAACCCTATAGGGTTCAATATTAGCTTTGCTAAAAATGTTCATTCTCCATGTGAAATATAGGTGAGGATACTTATACCTGGCTTCTAATTGGCTGAGTCACCTTGAGTAGCATTGGAACCTCTTATTCTTCAATTCTTGAATGCTAAATGCAGGGATTATACTAGATGTAGATGATTTCTAGCCCTTTCTGTGGTTCTTGAGTTCTCCATGTGCAAATAATCTAGAAACAATCATGTGAAAGTACTTTCTAGAACTCTGGAATAATTTGGTGAGAGAAATTCCATGCAGAAAATATTTTTGACAGTCGTACAATTTATTCCTTCTTTCTTGAAATCTTGAGATAATGGGCTTGTTGGGCCTCCGTGCTTCTTTCCTATTTAAATGGAAACAGGGATACATATTCAGAATAGGGGAGACATATTATGGTGCCTGAAAGGGTTGGGTGGCATTTTCTAAGTCCCCCTGTTTAGCCACAACACTACAGGGTACTAGATGCATACTGTGGATGTTGGGAGAGAGTGGGACACACTGACCCCACCTCATTACTTTTACTGTGGAAGAGAAATTGACTTGGTTTATGAAACAAATTTAACTGAGCAACAGAAAGAATCTGACAGTGGCTCAACACTGTTTACTCACAAGCTTCGAATACAAATTTATAGAAAATGAAGACTTTCATAACCCGTCTCATATTTAACATAGATTATTAATTTGATAGAAATCCATCAAAACAACATTTGAAATGAGAATATCAGCTTCTTTATCATGCTACTAACTACTTCATGCTAAAAATGTATTTACCTTCAGAATAAAATTGTCACACTGACCATTGAGTAAAAAATACACAACATCTAGGCATCAGAGCTTTCCAATTTAGTAAGAATGAGTTTGTAGAGTGGCAGTAGAAAATATATACATTAATTTTAGAAAAATATCTTTGTAATAGCTAGAAAATATTTGTGTTGGCTCAAATGTTGTTTTTAGTAAATTCCAGATTATCTGAATTGAAATAAATAAAAATATGAATGTAATCTTTTTCAGTGACCTTAGGGGATAGCATTATTTTGGGGATCATTTTTATTTTTATTTTTAATTGTTAATTAAAAATTAAATTTATTTATTACTTTTTTTTTAAAATTTTTTTTTCAACATTTATTTATTTTTGGGACAGAGAGAGACAGAGCATGAACGGGGGAGGGGCAGAGAGAGAGGGAGACACAGAATCAGAAACAGGCTCCAGGCTCTGAGCCATCAGCCCAGAGCCTGACGCGGGGCTCGAACTCACGGACCGCGAGATCGTGACCTGGCTGAAGTCGGACGCTTAACCGACTGCGCCACCCAGGCGCCCAAAAATTTATTTATTACTTTTAAAATGTTTTTAATGTTTATTTTTGAGAGAGAAACAGCATGTGAGTGGGGGAAGGGCAGAGAGAAAGAAAGAGACACACACAGAAGCTGAAGCAGGCTCCAGGCTCTGAGCTATCAGCACAGAGCCAGCCATGGGGCTCAAACCCATGAACAGTGAGATAATGACCTGAGCTGAAGTCTGGCGTTTAGCCGATTGAACCACCCAGGCACCCCATAATTTGTTTTTATTTTTATTTTTTTTAATGTTTGTATTTATTTTTGAGAGAGAGAGAGACAGAGCAGAGGCAGGGGAGGGGCAAAGAGAAAGGAAGACACAGAATCAGAAGCAGAAGCAGACTCCAGGAAGACACAGAATCAGAAGCAGGCTCCAGGCTGTGAGCTGACAGCACAAATGACCTGAGCTGACGTCCGATGGTTAACCGACTGAGCCACCCAGGAGCCCCTGGGGATCATTTTTAAATAAACAAAGAAAACTTAGATTGAGAGATTAGGGAGACTGACACAAGTTCATTATGCTAAAATGTTAGGAAGGAGCTAGAAACTTGAATTACGATTTTAGCTCCAAAGCTTATGTTCTTTGACCATAATTGTACATCATTATATTCTAATTCTTTATATTTGGTAATCTATATTTGATATCATGGAAATATTTATTAAAAAGACCACTTGATTAATATGAAAACCTGATTTTTCAAAAATTTCCACATAAAAATAATTATTTTATTATACATAAGATTAAATTGTGAAGCCACTGCTTAGATCTTAAATCTGGATCAAAATCCATTTTTCAAAACTTAGCCAAATTTAGTTATCATGAACCAAATACAGAGAAATGAAATACTTTTGATAGATCTAGGTTTCCAAAGTTTTACCATATGTTCATTATTCAAAATTTAAGGTATATTGCTGTGTCTTTGAATGCAAAAATGGTGTTCCAAAGTTAACAAAGTTTAAGGACCAGACATTTCTTTAATGATTCATGGCAATGACACAAGGATAACTGGATGAGTTTTCATAGCAGTGAAGTCGGTAGTAACTGGATAAAAATCTTTACTTAGAGTCAAATGGAAAACAAATGAATCAAACAGACAAATAAATGACAAACAAATGTTTCTGGAACCTCTTTGAGTGGTCAGACCCCAAACCTCAGCATCATCCTCAATTCCTTTCTGACTCTTCAACTTCATGTCTTATTCTTAGAAAATTGCTTCACCTCTACCTTCAAATATAGATATAGACTTTGACCACTTCTCATATCATCTCTCACCTGAATTAATGTCAGACAATCTTATAACTGGCTCTCTAATTCTGCCTTGTTGTGCCGTGAGTCTGATCATATCATGTGCCACTTTGTGGCTACCCATCTCATTCAGAGGAAAAGATAAATTTTCACTACACACTCTGCTCCCTTTTGTTGTCAGTCCTGTCCTGTCTCCATGGCTCATAGCCTACACGTTTTGCTCTAGACACCACATCAGGGTTTTTGCATTTTGCTATTCTTTCTGTCTAGATCATTCTTCTGGATATCTGCTTAGGCCTTTCCCCATGCTCAAATGTTTATTAATGAGGCCTAATCTTACCACCTGACCTTGACCTCTTACTTAAATGTAAATGTCATAAGGACAGGAAGTCTGGCTGTTTGGTTCACAGCTATATCCAAGTATAGTCTGAAGGATAGGGCCACAGTAGGTGTTCAATATTTGTTGAATGAATAAATGAATGGGTAATGTTGAACAAATAAATGAATGGGTAAGAAAATGAATGACCATCATATGTGTCATTTAATCTCCATGTTAACTATGACATAGGTGGCATGATCTCCATTTCACAGCTATGATAAATCAAAGTGATTAATTTGATAGCCATGGAGTTGTAAACCCATTATAGTTGACTAGGACTGACTCGCTCTAAAATTTTTGTTAGGTGAAATGAGATATTCTGTCATCATTCTCATAAACCACAGAGTATTTCCTCATGAATAATGACATTTTTCAATGTACTTTCTTTTTTATCTAGAAGTCTTGCTAATCTAATTAAACAAATGCTTATTGAGGGCTTAATATATATAGGCTTTGATTTAATCTCTGGTACATACTGTGAACAAGACAGAAAACCCCAGAGTTTACAGTTAGAGAAACAGATACACAAATTAAGAAGAAAACATCAGGGTTACAAGTGCAATGCAAAGAATTAAAGAAGGTGATGTGGTAGGGAGTGACCAGAGGCAACCAGATTGGATGCTGTGCCCCTCCTGACTTGCTCTTTGCCCTTTTGCATACTGCTTCAAACTTCAGGAGGTTGGCCTTCATGGACTCTATTATTGGGCTCCCTTACCACTGGCCTCTGGTTGTATTTGATCAAGGCGAACTACTGGCAGAGGATTTGAGAACTGGAAAGGAATGAGAGATGGGTATATATTTTCCTGGATCCCCCATGCCAGATGCCTACTGATGGGCAGTGATTGTTTTTCTCTAAGGCTATGTTCCTATTGCACAAACATCTCCATACATTTTTATGGTCTGAGTTTCAGGAAATCTTCCTTCTTTTAGTCTCCTCCTTTAGGGGTGCTGGCACTCCTCCTGGACTCCTGTAGTACCTGAATATTACATTATATTATTGGTTTTCTCCTAACCTGTGTTATAATAAATCATAATGATATCATAGTAACAGTCCCTTTGTTACTTGTACTTTATGATTGCATCACTTATTTCCTACCAACCCATGATTGATAAAAGTGGTTGGGAAATACCTCTCTGAAGTAATAGATAATGCAAGTTTTGAGGAAGACAGACATTAGAAGATCTAGGAAAAGATACTCTAGAAAAAGGCAACATCTGAGACAAAGGAACTAAGACAGGGATGAGTTCTATGTTGGTAGAACTGAAAGATTTTGGCTTAAGTATAGCAAATAAGGGGAAGGTCTGTAAGAAATGAGGGTGGGATCTGGGCAGGTACCAGATCTCTGACTGCATTAATGACTGCATTCTGACTGTTATACTGAAAAAGCAGAAATAAAAACAAATCAAGAAAAATATGTAAGTAAAAGGTAATATTTTATGTGGTATGCCTTTGCCTAATGCTGTTTATTTGTGAGTTCTGTGAGGAGTTGAAGGAAATTTACTAAAAATAAGTTATTCACATTTTCATTTTCCTCTATTTATAGCACATGTTTTATGTTTTTAAGTATTATAACAAGAAAAAAGCATAAAGGAATAATTAATAAGGTAAAGCATCTGCAGGCTATACTTTCTATATACTGTAATAATATTAAAAGGAACCATTAACTCATTGAGAAGGAATTTGAAGATCAAGATTATATAGCAGCTTATTACTTTCTTTAAACCTATTTCATTGTTTTCCTTCTATTTTTGAGATCAAAATGACTTTCTAGATTTTATTTCCTTAGAGTTATCTTTATCTCCTTTTCTTTCATACTTACATTTGATACCCTCTTTACCTTTCTCTTCTACCGTCCTCTTATTTATCACACTATTTTATAGCATTTACATGTTCAGAATAACATTTTCTCTTCTTTAGCAAGTTGATCAGCTGTCTTCTGGATTCTTGGTTCTCCATCCTGATAAATGCAATCACATTCTGAAAGAAATTTGTTGCTCTCCAAAATATATTTATGTCTAGCAAAAACATTATCTTGATCCAAATGGTGGTTTCAGTAGTGGATAGCAACTGGAATAGTGCCTGGCATGTGTTAGGTGCTTAATGTATGTTTGGTGATGGAATGAGTGTTTGAGAATGCAGTCATGTTAAAGAAACCCAACACAGTAGTGCCACTTACTTTGTGGCATTGGAGGGGATGTTAAGCCTACCTAACTAAGCCTCAGTTACCACCAACTATACAATTAAAGCAATAATAGCATCTACCTTTCAGAATTGTTCTAGGAATTAACTGACATAATGCGGATAAAGCGCTTAGCACAGAGCCTAGCACATAGTAAGCACTCAAGTGTTAGCTACTATTTTTAACAGTAATTATTTTACATATAATCCAGGAATAGTACATTTCTGATAGGTAATAAATTTAAACAGTAAAATTTTAGGATTTATTTATTGACAAACTTTTTCCTTGTTTATCAGAAACATTTAAATATAAGCATTAACTTATTAGTGAGGGGATAGAAAGCAGGAATCTCAGAGACATAACTCAAACTGTACTATAATTTTTATGGCTTTGTGTTCAAGAGTAGTGATGCTACTTTTTCAAATCTGTGAATGGTATAGTATTTACATGAAGAACACAACTATCACTTTGATCCCGACTGGATTGAAAATACTGAATGCATGTTTGTTTTTATTTTTATTTTTAAAGTTTATTTATTTTGAGAGAGAGAGAGAGAGAGAGAGAGAGCAGGGGAAGGGCAGAGAGAGAGAGGGAGAGAGTATCCCAAGCAGGCTCTACACCACCAGCACAGAGCCCAACGTGGGGCTTAATTCCACAATCATGACCTGAGCTGAAATCAAGAGACGTACACTTAACTAACTGAGCCACCCAGGCAACCACTGTTTGTTTTTAAATTAAAACTGTTTGACATTATTATTATTATTATTATTATTATTCCAGGGTGCCAATTAACCAACATGTGTATTAGATGAGGTTGTCAAAAATTTAAATAATCACCCCATGTAGATGGGTTAATCAAAACAGTTTCCTTTTTAATTAAGATACATTGTGTTGGTGTGAGTATTTCTTAAATTAAAGGGTGACTAGTAGCTTACTTTATACTAATACACTAATATTAATTACCCACAATTATGTTCTCCCTTTGCACTTTTCTCTGGATATTGTATACAGGGAATAAGTCCTTTTGTGTGGAGAAAAGTTAAATTATCCATGCTACCCTTTACTTGAGCTGTATTTCTGCTGCTCTTGGCATTGACCCAGGGGTTAATTGGCAGAATAGACCCCTCAGCAATTTCCCCATATTTTGGTGTTGTCTAAAAGAAATTGTTCATTAAAACCTCCAGTTTAGATTTTATTATGGTTTGGACAAACAGCATGGTAACTATGCATCAAGAACCACAATGACAGACGCAGTCCTGCTGCATTCTGTATCCTTCATCAGGTGGATTGTTCATTCCTTTCCCTGTTTGCTCCATCTGGAGAGGCCTGGCACCTGTACAAAATTCAACAGTGCCTAAACACAGACACATTAGTTGGGGCTGCCCCTGCTCTAGATACCAGAGCGAGATTTTACTGGCATAACACACCAGGGTCTTACGCCAGCTCCAGATTCTTTGACGATGCTGAGATGAGGAACATGTGAGGGGGGGCTAGGATGGAATGACATTTGAGGCAGCCAAAGCCTCCATTTGTCTTCGTGCCGAAAGTGCTAAACTGTAGACACTGCGGTGTTTTCAAAAATAATAAAAAAATATTTTGCTCATTAACTTTCTAAGTCCTGCTGACTTTGTGAAATCAATATAGCAGATTGTAATTGATTTATGAAACAAAAAGCCCCTGCCTGACCAGTAAGCTCAGCAGTCGCTGCTCTCAGCACCGTGCCCTTCTGCTCATTAGTGCACTTCCTTTAGCGGTGCCTGAGCCAAGGACGCCGTCAGAGCTGGAAGGCTCAAACCCTCTGCAGACAGACTGTTTAAGATGTAGCTTGCATTGTCTCCCTGGGGTCTTGTGCTTTCTCCCTGTCTCTTTCTTACCCAGGTCAGCTGAAGTACTTCAGCTTCTTTCTCCCAGTCCCTAAGGTCCTCATAAAATCTTACTTACTGGAAAAGCAAGCCTCCATTTATACCTGTCTTTTGACATTTTAATCTATTTGCTACTTTTCCTTCTCTCTCTCTCTGTCTCTCTCTCTCTCTCTCTGTCTCTCTCTCTCCTTGTCTCACTTAGCTTGTCTTTTGCCATCTGGCTTTGTCTGCTCATTGGTCTATTTTATTTTTATGTTTTATAACTTAGCAAGGTGAACAGAATTTCTTTTTTGCTATTTTGTTTTTTTTCGGGGGGGGGCGTCTAATTTCAGCATTTATTCTTTCAGTCTTAAGACAACATTTTATTTATCTTCCTGCCAACCCCCACTCTAATTATATTCCTCTGCCACCTTTAAATATTGAAGTAACTGGTATAAGCTAGGCATCGCTCTAGGAACTTTACATCAAATTGTCTTCTCAAGCAGCATGTAAAGAAAGTAGCCCTGGTTACAGATGAGAAAACTGAAATTTGAGAGGTTAAGTAACTGCTTGAGTCACTCAATTATTGAAGGGCAATGCTGGCATTTGCAAATAATCCTGTTTGACTCTGAACTCTGTGTTTCTTCTTTTCAATAACAAAGTGATGCTACCAATTGCCTGTTTTACTTTAAATGCTTAACTAGCAGAATCTAGCTCTTGGCTGCCCTTAAAGGGGCTCATTCTTTTTAGTGCCACGCTCCCAAATAACTCTGTTGTTCAAACTGCCAGAATGCAAATGCACTTATTTCAAGACTTTGGTCTACTATCATATATTGGTTGGCGTACCCTTTTTCACTGAGTTATCATTTATCTAATAGTATGCATATACAGAGCCCCTTGTATCATCATGTTCTCATATTGTCAAAAGCCACCAAGAGCAATCTCATAACCTAGAAAAATGAACAGATAGCTGAGCCAAATAGGCAACCTTTGGGAGCTTCATGCGGATTTCATCTCCTCTTTGTTCTTTTGATACTACTTTGGGAACAAGTAAGTGGTGAAATTACAGAGCACTGCAGCAGCAGGAAAGTGATGCAATGCCCTCACTTCTTAAGTGGTTGAAGGCACCTGGAATTTCCCCATACAGGTACTGTACATTGCAGTTAAGTGTCGTGCCACATCCATAATGCATTAGTTTACAGTGAGTTAATAGGTTCCATCCGTCTGAAATCTTGTATAATACTGCAGTAGCATCGGACATTACTGTCATTCAAGATGTGTAATATTGTACCAAAAATTAACCACAGATGCCATATTAAAACAGCTGCAGATTTAGATTTAGCTACAGCAGGAAGAAAATGTTGTGCTATGGAAGTTGGCCAGAAGAGCAATGGAGATATGCTGTAAATGAGGAGGAGGGGAAAAAATTGAGGTCAAGCTGCCAAAAAAGACAGAGGTGGAAGTGGGGGAGGGTAATTCATATGGTCAGTGGCAATCCAAAAGGACTCAAAGTCCAGGAAAAGAATGGAGAATAAAGGGTGAATGATGACTGTGTGAACTGATGAAGTTGTAAGATGGCAGGTCTAATCAGAATAATACAGATATAGATGAAGGTATAAGGAAAATAGCTATAAATGTGATAATTCATCTTTGGGATTTACTGTAGTCAGCCTATTGATTTAGGTATAAACTGCTAGAAAAATTATTGATGCTTGAAGTGATCAATGCCTAGGAAAAAAGTTCTGGTATACAGGAGCAGAACAAACCTAGACTATTACAGCATTCAAGACTACCTTGAGCACCCTTAGACTTGAAGGCTGTCTTCTGACAATGGACCCTCATGGGATTAACTATTCCCATTTTGGGAAGAGTGTTGGAGGGTTCAGTTGGTTCAATTTTGTACTGAAAGCTGAGGTAGAAAAATTTTATTTCAATGTAATTGTGGGCTTGTGAGACTGTCATTAACTGCAGGGCCATCTGCCTTTTTGCTGTTCATTTGGCTTATTTAGTCACAGGTGGGTAGGAAGGTCTCAATAGTTTTGGTTCCTATTCAATTCTGATTTCTTCTTGAGAAACAGACAAGGCCAGTGACAGCTGTCACAATGCCGGGGTTCTCTTCCTTCAGTATGAGCCAGAAGGTGGCTCCCCCATGTAGTTTGCTACTAACAGAGCAAGCAGACAGTTACCATTTCCCTTGTCTTCCTGTTTGACTCCTTAAAACCATTGTCTTCTCTGCCTATGGTACACCTGGTTTAGGAGACTAGACAAAGAACACAGTGGCCTCTAACTCAGTAATTGGGGCTTCATTGATGGAGTAGAGGAAAGACTGAGTATGGTCACTGACCATTATGGATCAGTCAAACCCCTTGACCTTTAACTATAACTTATGCCTGCTCCATTTGTTCAGAAATGAAATACTGATTACTTTGATTAGTAACCAGGAGATATATTTTGTGCCTTACAAGTCACTAGGAACATTCTAGGCCTCTCCAAAATTTAGTGGGGGGATGTTTTTTTCTCTTGCCAAGGTGTAACAATGTTTTGTGTCCTCTTCTTTTGAATGCCAAAAACTAAAAACCAGTTAACCATGTGCTGTTTCATCAGTGTTTCAGGAAAGCAAAGTAAGGCAAAACAAAACCAAACCTTTTTTTTTTGGAGTCTGATGTTTAAAAACCTAAGAAATGACAGTGCCTTATTCAAAGGACTTTCTCTCCACAGAGGAAAATTATGAAAAGCTGGAAAAATTTTGACAACTCTGGAATCCTATGATGATGGTGATGATGATGACGATAATGATGGTGAGGGTAAAGTGGAGCTAACATTTATTGGGCCCTAGGTGTATGCCCCATGGTATTATCTTCACTTTATCTATATTATCTTATTCATCTTCCCCCAAAAATATATGTCATAATTAAAATCTGTTTTATTCCTCATTTCACTGATGCAGTAACTCTTCCACATACCATGGCCAGAGTATATCAGAAAGCCCTTATACAGACCAGTAAGTTAATACTCAAGTCTGCACTATGGATCTAGATTTTGCTACTTCTGTAAGATAGAATTCATGTTGGATTGTCTTATATTACTTAATTTTTTATTCAGATACATAAATGGGGGAAGGTTCTTTATGTGGGTTCTAATAATGTGAACAAACTAAAATCTAATAGAATGTCATTTTAATAATAAATATTTGATCTTCTGGGGCGCCTGGGTGGCGCAGTCGGTTAAGCGTCCGACTTCAGCCAGGTCACCATCTCGCGGTCCGTGATTTCGAGCCCCGCGTCGGGCTCTGGGCTGATGGCTCAGAGCCTGGAGCCTGTTTCTGATTCTGTGTCTCCCTCTCTCTCTGCCCCTCCCCCATTCATGCTCTGTCTCTCTCTGTCCCAAAAATAAATAAACGTTGAAAAAAAAAATTTAAAAAAAAAAATATTTGATCTTCTTACTTTAGAACGCCCCAATTCTCAAAGTCATACTTAAGAAATAGGTATGTGAAGAGTGGCTCTTTTATGAAGAGACTCATAACTTTATCAAGAAGATGCAGGAGAGACTTCCTTCAAATGATAGGATTTGCACCCTTCCCATAAAATAAATTTCATAACAACTCAGGGTAGGCAATAATTTTAGAACCACAACTGTTGTGTCTGTCAAGCTTTGCTTTCATGCTGCTTTTTATTTAAATAAAATCCTTTATGAAGTAGTGTGACATGTTTAGTAAATGTATTCAATGAACCTTCCTGAACTGCAAATTTTTATTTGCTATTTGGTTTATTTCAGCCCTTTTATTCGCCATCCCCTTTAGAATTGTGGTAAGAATACTTGACATGAAATCTACCCTCATGACAAATTTAAGAGCACAATATGGTATTGTAAACTATAGGCTTAATGTTGCATAACAGATCTCTAGAACTTATTGATCTTGTATAACTGAAATGTACCCATTATATTTATACCCATTGAACAGCAACTCCCCATTCCCTTCATTCTGTAGCATTCTATTTTAAGAAATGTCATTGATAGCATATGTATATAGACACACATTTATGTTACTCATGATGGTATACATAAGTATGGATCTCTGTATAGTACAACTTTGGTTATTCTACATTTAAAACTAAAAGTTTGACTGTGTGTCATTTCTCTTAAAGTATGTGTTAGGTTTGTAAATACTAAGCAAGAATATTTAAATTTATGAACTATTTTGTGTGGTCTTCAAATTAAACTATACAAGACCCAGACATAGATGAGTTGTAGAGTCTGACTTATCTTAAATCCAATGACAGTTTGAAGCACAGGATTGAGGGCAGCAGCTATCCATCCATCTCAGAAAGAGAATCTTGTTTCCTTCCTTTCTTTAGCCTTTCCTCTTTGTTATGGCAAAACAGTGGGTCTTTATCTAACAATGATAGATAACTATTTTAGGATTTGTTCCCTCTAAAACAAATAAGATCCCGCTTATTTTTACCAATGTGGAACACATTAGGAAGTTCTTTAGATAGGAATACTGAAATTCTTCTGGCTTTCTGTTATACACATGATCCAACAACAGGATACTATTCTTTCTGTGAGCTCTGAACTGGGACCACTCCTATAGGTTTTACAGTTTTATTGATAATCTTAGGCTCAGGGTCATAGCATAAGATTTCTATATATCCTGTGCATTTTAGGTTCTTTAAACAAAACTTGCCATCGCAAGCCTTTAATGTATTTTCCAACTAATTTATATTTGGTTATTATTTAAAAAATTTTTAATGTTTATTTATTTTTGACAGGGAGAGAGAGAGAGAGAGAAGGAGAGGGAGAGCGCATGAGTGGTGGAGAGGCAGAGAGAGAGGGAGACACAGAATCTGAAGCAGGCTCCAGGCTCTGAGCTGTCAGCACAGAGCCCGACCTGGGGCTCAAACTCATGGACTGTGAGATCATGACCTGAGCAGAAGTCGGACACTCAACCGACTGAGCAACCCAAGTGCCCCAATTAGGTTATTATTTTAGACAGTGGGACCACCAACCATTAGCTAACTGTCATGGAAACATTTAGATATAGAAATTATATTGGGGGTGCCTGAGTGGATCAGTTGGTTGAGCCTGCTTAAGACACTGTCTCTCTCACTCTCTCTCCCCTTCTGACCATTTCCCCCACTTGTGTATGCTCTCTTTCTCTCTCTAAAATAAAAAAAAAAAAGAAATTATATTGAATTTCGTATGAAATACCCTTTAAACTTCTGCCTACTAGAAATTTCAATTTTGATTCAGGCTAGTAAACAACCAATAAATCTAGTTTAGTTATTTGGAAAACAACCACTGTTTGAAAAGAAATACAGTCATGGTTTCTGTTGAAGAGGCCTATGATTCTTTATACATTTTCCCCATAAATCTTCTTTAACATGAGATTTAAAAACTTGCTTTAGCTGAAATAATGATGGGAACAAAGTCATCCAGTCCAGAGAATAAGATTGCTTTGAGAATAAAGTAAATGGATCAATCTGATAGGAAACTAATGAAAAATAAGTACGTTTGGTCCAGATTGAAGAGAACTAAAAATGCAAAACTTGGGAATTTCACCATTTTTCTGTAGGGAAGTCATTGTAGATTTTTAAGTAAGGGGTGACATTTTTAGAACAATAAATAGATCTTTCAACACTTTATAAAGCAGAATGGTAATGAGGTTATTGTAGTATTCTATGGAAAAGCTGGTTAAGGGCAGGAATAAAGGCGGTGGTGAGGAAAATAGGAAAGGGTTGTGTGGATTCCAGAGCCTGGAGGGTGTTTGGCACATGCTGTTCTCTGAGATGTTCTTCTCTCTGTGCCTTACTAATTCCTTAACTTCAGGTTTCAGCTGAACTGTCCTTTCTATAGGGAAGTCTTCCTCAATCCCCTAAGGTAGCACTCCACTCCATTTATATGCTCTCCAAAACTGTGTTCTTACCTTGCAGTGCTAGAAATACTTACCATTATTTAATTAATTGTATACAATTATTTTTTAAGGTCTTTCCCACCTGACTTTAAGCCTTGCAAGGGTAGGGATAATGTTTGTTTTAGTCACTATAAACTGCTAGTACCTGACAGATAAGTACTCAACAATTTTTTTGTAGGTAAGTCAAGTACATCCTTTCCCACAAAGCTTTGCCATCTGCTTTAATACTTGGCAGAGGAAAGCAGTATGTATGTTGTTCATACTACTTACTGGTATTATTTATTACTACTAATTATATGTGAGTGCCTTTATTGGAAAAGGTGCTGTGGTATATTGTAAGTGCTCCTTAGCAAACAAATAAGTGCTTGGACAAGCTGTCAATTGCAGAATCACATCATGATTTGCTTAGATTGAAGCAGGCTTTTCTAAATGATGAAATGCTGATTTTAAATGTGACTGAAGAATGATCATTTTGGTCAGATAGAAAATGGCAAGTCTTAATGGAGTCTAAAATACCAGATTACTCATCTCCTTTTCATCAAGAACCTTTGATTCAAAGCCTAATATTTCAGAATTGCTTCTGCAGATTTTAGGCCCACTCGATTCAGAGCTTGTATTGTCCTAGGCTGGAATAAATTTGTCTTTAAAAAGAAAGGGGTAAGATAAAGAATTCTTAAAATTCAATTTGAAGGAAAACAACCCAATAAAATATGGGCAAAATCCTGAATAGACACATCAGAAAAAATATATAATTTTTTAATGTTTATTTAGTTTTGAAGGAGAGAGAGACAAGAGTGTGGGAGGGGGAGGGGCAGAGAGAGAGAGAGAGAGAGAGAGAGAGACACAGAATCCGAAGCAGGCTCCAGGCTCTGAGCTGTCAGCACAGAGCCTGACCTAAGCCAAAGTTGGACATCAACCAGCTGTGCCACCCAGGCACCCTCTTTCTTTTCTTTTCTTTTCTTTTCTTTTCTTTTCTTTTCTTTCTTTCTTTCTTTCTTTCTTTCTTTCTTTCTTTCTTTCTTCTTTCTTTCTTTCTTTCTTTCTTTCTTTCTTTCTTTCTTCTGTCTTTCTTTCCTTTCTTTCTTTTCTTTCTTTCTTTCTTTCTTAGAAAAAAATATATAAATGATTGAAAAGCACATGAAAAGGTGCTTAATATCATTGATCATCAGGGAAATCCAAATTAAAACCATGAGATACCATAACACACCCACTAGGATAACTAAAATAAAACAAAAACAAAAACTAACATATTAAGTGTTGTAAATGTTGTGAACCATTTGCATTAGAAACTCTTATGCATTACTGATGGGAATACAAAATGGTACAATCACATTGGAAAATAATTTGGAAGATTCTTTAAAGAGAAAAGTATATATCTACTCTATGAACTAGCAATTGCAATCCAAACTATTTACCCAAAAGAAATAAAAACATGTTTATGGAAGACTTCTACACTTGTAGAGCAGCTTAATTCATAGTAGTAAAAAAACTGGAGGGGCGCCTGGGTGGCGCAGTCGGTTAAGCGTCTGACTTCAGCCAGGTCACGATCTCGTGGTCCGGGAGTTCGAGCCCCGCATCGGGCTCTGGGCTGATGGCTCAGAGCCTGGAGCCTGTTTCCGATTCTGTGTCTCCCTCTCTCTGCCCCTCCCCCGTTCATGCTCTGTCTCTCTCTGTCCCAAAAATAAATAAACGTTGGAAAAAAAAAAAAAAAACTGGAAACAATTTAAATGCCTACCAACAAGTGAATGCACAAACAAGTGTGCTGTATATGAATTTATAATGAAGCATTATTCAGCAATTAAAAATTATTAAATTGGTAATAAGCAGTTCTTTCTAATACTCTTTCCTTCTTAAGGAACAACTTACACCAACCTAGGTCACCACAAGCTCTGAATCAGGACTGGGCTTCCCACCTTGAACATATCTGATTTTGGAAGCTCAGCAGGGTTGGGCTGATTAGTTTTGGGATGAGAGGCCTAAAATTGTATTCACTAATAGAAACCAAACACAAAATAGTATATTGAATGCTTCCATTCACATGAGTTCAAAATAAGGCAAAGTTAATATAAGGTATAGAAACAGATCAATGGTTGCCTGGCATGGAGGTGGGGAGATTGCAGCAGAATAGAGGTCAACTTTCTTGGTAATAGAAATGTTCTATATTTTAGTGGTGTGATCATTATACTGGTACATACAATTGTGAAATTTATCAAACCATACACTTTTTAAGTGTGTGTATTGTGTTGTATGAAAATTATACCTAAATAAAATGGATTAAAAATAAAGGAATAATTAAGTAATTTAAGAGTGTAACTATTATTTGGAGCATATTTAATTTATACAGGACAATTTTAGTACTTTAAAAAACATAGATAATCTTCTGCTAATTATAAACAAGAATATTACAAAGAGCAAACTTAAAAAAGGTAGAAAGTTGCCAAAAGTTTTGTTACTGTAATTTAATTTTTCCAACCATACTTTATTTTTCACTTTAATTCAGATTGTTCTTGTCACCTGTTAATCCAAATTATTGAGAACTCCTTGTAATATTAATGTTAGTGCTATATCAAAAAATGTGGAAAGGCCTGTCAGGTTGGACAACAAGTAATTTTCTGCTAATTGCCAATTCTTTTTCATCAAAATGCAAGCATTATAGTCTTTATTCAATACTGTTTCATTTTAACTGAAACCTGAAATTACTAACATTTGTTTACAAAAGTTCTAAAAATTATTTTCAATGAATAGGTTCGACAGAATATAAAATCACTCTGAACACCTAAAAAAATATTTGTAACATCCTCAAATATTATAGCATATTATTTTTTCTTTTTTAAATTTTATTTATTTATTTTGAGGGGAAGGGGGAGAGAGAGAGGGAGAGAGAGAATCCCAGGCAGGCTCTGTGCTGTCAGTGCAGAGCCAAATGAGGGGCTTGATCTCACAAACTGAGATCATGACCTGAGCTGAAATCAAGAGTCTGACATTTACTCAATTGAGCCACCCAGGTACCCCAGCCTATTTTTTCTTGACATGTATCAAAACTGCTTGTGGTTGACTTAATTTTTAATTATTGATATTTCTGAAGTTTCTTATTTTTCTGTATTAATTATCCTACTTTTCCATATGTATGAAACAGGTTTAAAAGTTCTACTTTATAAAATCTTTAAATAGTATTTATAGAAATCTTTTAATATTATAGATATGCTTATGTTAATTACTTACTTAGAGAAATTAATTTATGAGATATTTATCACTTGAAAGTTAATAAAACAATAAAAAAGTTAATAAAACTTTGGCCTGTTAAAACCAAAGTTAACTATTCTGCAAGAGCAAATGCACCCAAAATACTGTTCATACTGAAAAGAGTAGGAAAAGAGTTCATGTTTTTAAGTTAATAAAATGTATTATAAAATAGTATATATAGAAATTTTAAACTAATCATATAATGTGGCTAAGAAAGGAATTAAACTGAAGCATAATGACAAAGAAGGAGGGAATAAGAGCAACCTGTAACAGAAATAAAGTTTTATTTATCCAAGTGAGACCTGAAAGCCATAAATTGATACCTTGTCAAACTTGAGGGTCGTTGTGCAATGGCAACATTTTAAAAAAGCTTAAAAACTAAGTGGAACATAAAGTTCAAGACATTGTGTTAAAGACATTTATGTTAAAGACCATAGCTCCAAGGATAATGAGGACAGTTTTCAAAAGTCTTGGGAGTTGAATAGAGGAACATAATCACATTTAATTTCCAGGTCCTGAAACAAATATTAGCAGAATGAAATATACTGAGGTATATCAGAGTGTTTTAAAATAAAAGAATACATTTGATCTTGTAGATAAAAAATATATATTTTGGCCAAGAAATGAGAAACATTGAAGAAAACAGCCTGATGTGAATTTATAAGAATAGTAGAGATTACAAGGTACTTTATAATTAAAATTTACTATGTTGATGAGTATATTTTTGTTAGATGTTCATGATTGGCAGGGCTTACGGACAAACTCAGTGAAGTGGGGATAGTTTACACCCTTATCTGCTCTTTACCAACACAGTTTTAGTGATGACAGTTGCCATTGATTGCTTACTGTTCGTAAGCACTGGCTAGGTGCTGTTCATGAAACATTTTTTACAGCAGATGAGTGAATTATACTCCTTGTTTACTGTCTTGAAGAAGTTGAAGAAATAGCACAAAACCATACAGATGATAGAGGGTGCAGTTGGGATTCAAGCAATCTTATGCATATTCTAAAACTTGGGCTTTTTCTACTTTGCTTGTCTGCCTCTTGGCTATGCCCCGTGTAAATAAAGATACCCCAAGTTAATAAATACTATTTTTTTTTCTGTTACCATGGAATGGGAGAAAAGGACAGAAAGAGACAAATGGTGCACATATCCAGAAAAGGAAATTTCCATAAAGGGAAAAAGAAAGACAAGAAAGGAAACAACTTGAATCTTGGCATAAATAATAGATAATATCTATTTCATTTGGTTGAGGATATGTACTTGCTTGAACATTGAGACTTTTTGAAGTCGTTTATCTAGTATCTTGAGAAAATGAAGGAATATCAAGAGGATACAGAGAATGGAGATCTACATATGCCATCTATATTATTTATTTTCATGTAGAATTTAAAACTTATTAGGCAATAATTTGTTAACCTTAAAATGGTTCTTCCTGCAGCTAAGTAAATGACAGACTTGATTTGTGAAAATACTGTCAGTATCTAGACATAGATTTTCTAGTTATATTTAATAGATATTTCAGGTCACAATCATCTCTAAATTTTTGTTACCCACTTTGATACATATTTTCTTGGCATTATTAGTAGTTTATGTGAAAACAAGTAGGTGCTAAGAATTACCCTAATAGACAATTTTTTTCAAGGATAGAGACCTTTTGTGGGGTATGAAGAAAACCAGTTGACTTCTGGCTACTGGTTACCTCACTGAACTTACATATAATATTACCATAGATATCCTAGAAGAAAAGAATAATTGTCAAATACCTGCTGTATAAACAGGAGAAGCTGATTTATGTGTGCAGGAAATAGGTGGATGTCTTTCTAAGAGATGGTGTTGTAAAACCAAAGTGTAAATTCACAAAATATAACAGAATAACTGTAAAGAAATCCCAGTGGCCATTCTTATGACTGACAGACTGTAAACTTTTGTGGATGCTTGAATCTAATACTTTCTTACCACATCTGATTCTGCTGTAGTTCAGAGCTCCTAAACATCATATAATTCAGAATAACTGTCTTGTTTGTGTGCTTAAAGATGTGGCTATTTATGAGAGGCCTAGAAATTTATTACAGGTTACAGTGATTGTGGAGTTGTTGAGATATCTACAACTCATTAATTATATGGAACTAGCCTTGACTGTCAATGAGTTCTACTTCAAAGTACTTTGTAATAATTGTGGGAGAAATCTTTGATGTAGGTCACTAGTGTTCCTCTCATGTTTATGTAGTAACTCTGAGATTCAGAACCTTTTATGTGATTTCAAAAAGTATTTCTGATAGGAGTTACAGAGCAATCATGATGCTATTCATGATATGGAAATATTGAGGATCTCCAGTGTCTTGAAGCCTTATGAGTACTGGAAGAGGTAGTTTTCCTCCTCTAATTTGAGACTGATAGTTCATGCAAAAAGAAATACAAGTAGCCTTTATTAGTTATGTTGAACATATGTTGAGACATGTTCAATCTCATCAGAAAATTTTGATTGTATCAATTTTGATCTATCAAATTATAAAAGCTATCTTAAAGTGTCTACATTCCAAGTGTGATGAAATAAGTCCTTTCATAATTACCAAAAGCAGTTATAATACAAATTATCAGGAAAACAAAGTGGTACTATAGATAAAAAATGCTAAATATATCTCTTTGATATAGCAATTTGGCATATATAAATGTATCCTAAGGAAATAATGAAAGATATAATCAAAGTTTTATGGACAGAGCCACTTAAAATTTTCTGCCCAGTATTTTGATTATATACATTATTCATATGTACATCAATAGCATAATAATTCAGTTCTTGCATAGCCATTTTCTGGAACAATAATAAGCCATTAAAGCTCATGTGTTTTAAGAACTTTTAATGATATGGGTAATGTTTATAATGTAATAATAAGTTATAAAAAGAAGACATAAAATTGATATACAGTATGATTTCAAGTAGGTACATACGAATGCCTGTGCATGGATAAAAGAATGTTTGCTGGTGTTTTTATTTTTCTATTGATATATATTTACATTTTCTTAATAATACCTGATATTTAAAAAATGTTTGCAATGAGCATTTTTGCTTTTGCAATCAGAAAATAGAGCAACAGATACTATTTTAAAAGAAATACTACATGAAATGAAAAGATAAGTGTTTAAACCCTATTAAAACTATACGTTTGGACTCAATATGGTGGTATATACTCAAGTTCAGTATTCATTCATTCTTCTTTACATAAATTGAGTGGCTTTTCTGTGTTATGTACTATCCACAGCACTGGCTAGACAGTTGTTCTGTTTGATGGAAACTCTTGGATCTGATCTTTTTTAACAACTTTCAGATTTATTAACTTTATTTATATCCAATTTATACATTATTTGTCTTTCCAAAATATAATATGGTTAATGAGGCTCTGTAAATGGATTTTCTCTAGCTTGAATTTATTGTTTTACATTTTTTTCCCTTACTGTCAAACTAACATGTATATATTAGATATTTCTATCATATTTATCCAAATATACTCTCTAAAACAATCCTAGCTATTTCTTACTTACTATGGGCTAGAATCAGACTTTTTCTTTGTTTTGTTTTGCAAACAGATTAGAATTTTTAAAACTATAGCAGAATCTGTATCTGTGACACACTAATCTTATTTGATAACAGTGAAGATGGTGCTGTGATGGTGAATAATTCCAATAAATCCTGTAGGTGTTATTGGCATGTTTTTCTGGGAACAGATTGGCTCTTTCAGCCTCAGTAGTCATGGGGCAAAGAACTGCCCCTAAGTGGGTGTGTGTATATATATATATATATATACATACACATATATATATATGTGTGTGTGTATGTATATATATATATCGATATATATACATATACACACATATATATCAGCATTCTTTTTAAAACTTTTTATAATTTTTTAAATGTTTTATTTATATTTGAGAGGGACAGACAGAGTGTGAGCAGGCGAGAAGCAGAGAGAGAGGGAGACATAGAATCTGAAGCAGGCTCCAGGCTCTGAGCTGTCAGTACAGAGTCTGATGAGATGTGGGGCTCAAACCCACAAACTCTAAGTTTGCCGCTTAACTGACTGAGACACCCAGGCGCTCCTATCAGATAATATTCTTAAATAGTTGAAATACATTGAATCATAGTTTGATTATAATTTGGTAGTACAGCAGTTTCTTCCCTTAAAAATCTGTGAACTATATTCATTTTTATTGAATTGAACTATATATTCCACCTTAATCAAAATTTACATCTAATATTCCTTAAGTGATACTATTTGTGAATGTTACATAAAATGTACTAAAGAGATAATTCAAATCTACTAAAGGATTAGTTTATTCTCTTTCACTAGCACATTCATCTCAGTTTATGGCTCACCTCAGAATATTCTTAAGACTTCATTTTTAGATTCTTTGTTTTATTCTTTATGATTACAATAATAAAAAAAATCAGTTCTTACTTGTCTGGGATGGTGGTTTTTAGTGAACTGTGTTGTCAATCCTGCTTCACGTATGGCTGTATTCACATAAGGCTCAAAGTTGTGTGGAAGGTAGAGATGCAGATAGTGAGTGAAATTCTGCAGTGCTGAGGAAAAGTTGCCATCTTCTAATTCATCTAGCCAGATGGGGTAGTTTGTTTGTTAATTGTGATTTATACAAATGCTATACACACACACCAAAACATGTTTATACATACATACATACACATATATACACACTGATGGAGAATCTGGTCTTAGATAGTATTTTCATTGTTAACAAATGGAAGGTCGTGGTTCATGTCGAGACTAATGTATTAATGTATTTATGTATATGTACACATGAATGAAAATCTTGCCTTTCCAGAAAAAGTCATCTATTTTTACCATCCCCATTGTTTTCCATCCCTATTGTTCATTACCACAACCACCAATACTTGTAATGAAGTGTTAATAATTGCCTGATCATAATAGTACCAGTTTTGATGTTAATATGTAATGTTTCTTATTACTGGTGGAGCTTACATTTCAAAAATTGCAACAACATACATAAATGTAAGATAGACCGCCTTGTCCCAATACAAAATATTTATATTCCCCCATCCCATTTTTTTGAGTTGGAAATAAGGAATGCGTTAAGGGAATCACAAGAAAAAAATTACTAAGCATGTCTTAAAAGAACTGCTAGTTCTGTGTGGGATAATGCAGAGATGTGGAAGTGTGAGTGCACATTGATTTATATTGTTTTTTCCTCCTAGCAAGTTGTAAGTACATGGCTCCCCAGCCAATGATTATATTGAATTTGTTATGGTTTTATTCTTATGTTAGTGGTTAGGGAAGGGCCATTTGTTGTTGTTGTTGTTTAGTGAAGCTCTTGCTTTTTCCCCCTGAAAATCAAGTATATGTTCCATTAGATTTGTCATACTAAAAGTGACCCACAGTTAGCTACATTAAAGAGCTTCTTTGAGTCTGGTAGCTTATTTTAGTTATTTCTTTGTATAATATGAAAAATCCCTTTACAAATGAGTTAGTCCAGTTACATGCTAATTATTTAAAACAGTAAACGATTATATGACATTCAGTTCTTTTAAAAAATAATAAGGTACAAATGAATTTATTCTGTATTGTATTATACAAAGCGTCTTTAAGGATCAATTATATGATGGTAAATATACATCAGATAGGAGTAAGACTTTCTTTAACAGGTTAATTTATAGCCAAAAATATGATTTTAATGGAACTTTATCTACGAAATTCTGGCTGGAAACAGGCAACAGCTTTTAAATACTTTTGGAATATAATAATTTTTTTTCTAATGCCAATTGCTTATTGAAATTTTACTGTGTACCAGATGCTCCATTACTTCTCACAATAGCACTATGAAATAAGAACTATTATTGTACCAATTTTACAAATGAAGAAACTGACATATAAACATCTTAAGTAATTTGTTAAGGTTTTGGAGACTAAGGACTCAAATCATGAGTTCTAACCACAATGCTATATACTGCTTTTACTGTACTGAGCTATGCTAAGTTTATGCTACTGCCTGGATTTATGTAGTACCTGCAAAGCAACCCACAAGTTTTGGAAACTGCCAAAGGGGATATACTTCCTCCAAAATTATTTTATAACTATAAGAAGGCATACTTCATGTAATTAATATTTGCATTTAACATAGGAAGAAGAAATGTGGAAGCTGAAAGTACTGTTCAACTCTCCTACATCATGTATTCTTTGAAACATACACATCCATTGACAGAATCAGGAAGAAAGAATATGGAAGAGAGAGAATTAATTTTGTGAAGGAATTTGTTATAATTCTGCTTTGGAAGGACAACGAGTAGTCCTTCTTTCTACATGGAAGTCAATTAGAGATTTGGGGAGCGGTATTACTTCCCTGAGAAATGCGTAGTTTTTCATTATACAGAAAACAGTTTTTAAACACAACCCAGAGGAGACTAGTGCCTAAATCCAGGGGACTGTCTAACTCCACCCATAATTGCTAGCCGCTTCTCTGGCATGGGACAAAGAATGCAGCCTGATCCACAGGTGGCACTCACAAACTGGTGGCCAGGAGAGCAGGGGCAGGAAGTTTGAATAAAGAAACATTTTCTTGTATGTTTTAATTGAAAGGGTAGAATGTGATGATCTTATTGTAGAATTCACCCTGCTTTACTAATTTTTAATAGCTTTAAGTTTTCTATCATCTGAGAATGCAGTTTCCTATTAAATGTATTTCTTTTTTTATAATTAAGAATGTTTTTAAACGTTTGTTTTTGAGAGAGAGAGAGAGAGCATGCATGCACGAATGCAGGGGAGGGGCAGAGAGAAAGGGGGACAGAGGATCCGAAGCTGGCTCCATGCTGACAACAGAGAGCCTAATTTGGGACTTGAACTCCTGAACCGCTAGATCATGACCTGAGCCAAAGTTGGAATTTTATTTAATCTCCAAAACTTTGACAAATTACTTAAGATGCTTATATCTCAGTCTGTTTATTTGTAAAATTGGTGCAATAATGGTTCTTATTTCATAGTGCTATTGTGAGAGGTAATGGAGCATCTGGTACACAGTAAAATTTCAATAAGTAAAATTCAAAGTCAAAATTGACTGAGCCACCCAGCTGCCCCTAAATGTATTTCTAAGCACAGATTTTACAATAGGCAGGGTTTCGCTCTGAGGTTTGATTTGAACCTTGACTGGTCTGTCCAGGGTAAAGCCCAGTAATCACGGAGCCAGTTTGGGTATATATATGGTCTGTACCTCATCAGCTTTCTCTCTTCATCTCTCCCTCCTACTCTTATGCTACCTTAACAGTTTTAGGAAGGGATCGTAGACTTTTGTAAGAGAAAACCAAGTACAAGCAGCAGGCCAATCAGTGACTATCCTGTGATGGTCATCAAAGATGACAGCTTTTCTGAAGTGAATCAAGACTCAACCAACACATACACTTACTGCATAAGTGCAGTGATGGAGATTCTCTAAGAATCATCTTTAGTCCAAAGTTAGGCTGCTCCCAGGCTAGGCACGCTCTTCAGGAAATGAGAAACCTAGGCCCTGATTCATGAATATTTATCATTGCTTTCAGCCAATGACCATTTTATCCACTTTCTTGCCTTCTCACAAGACAGTATCTTTGTGCCATTTTTTAAAATATAAAAATCTTAAAGTATGAGAAACAATGTATAGTGATATGTGAAAACCCATTGCTTCTACTTATTTTTTCCTCAGCACTGAGGTATCTGGATTGAAGATAGAACATAATATCTCTTCTTCTTCATTGTAGAATTTTCATACCTATTTATATCTGAGAAGAAAGAATCTTTTTACTGATTCCAAAAACAGACTAACAGAGGTTTTCCTATGAAATTGTTGTGGATAAAATTAGATGTTTATGCATAAAGACTCTTGGACAATAAATCCTTGATAATGGAGCAACTTTGCTTTCTAGCACAAATTCTGCTCAGCTTTGCCTTTTTCCTTTGCCACTTATCTTCTCACATGATACCATTTCACCCTTCTCTTCCTCATGGATAGAGTCTTGGCCTCCTATTTTTAGATTTACTTTCTAGACACCATCTATACTTTACCCTGGAAAGGTACCTAAATACCATCTTGGTGGGAACTGTCAGGGTTAAGGTGAACTCAGTATGCCTCTCCACCTTAACCATCACCTAAGGTGACTGGCAATTCATGTGACACCAGTTTGTCCTGTCCTGTTCTCACAGTTCTTTGAACATCTTTCAGTGCCCTCATATTTTCTCACATCTACTTGGAAAGTAAGAGGAGTGGAGTGAGGAACATCTTTTTCTAGTGCCCAAGAATTTTGCACTTATAATTTTATTTGAGATACATCAGTGACATTTTCCATATTACAGACAAATAACTGAGTCTTAGGGAAGTAAATGATTTCTTATTCACTTTTTATATTAGCATCACCCAGCTCACAAATGGAAGAAGTGGAATTCAAAGCTAGGCTTGTTTGTCTCAAAGCTCTTGTTCTATGACATCATGTAACATTCTTTTGTGAGTGCACTGTTCCATGTGGTCATCATGCACTGTTCCATGCTGCTAGTTAGTACTTACAGTATTTCTATAGCAAATACCAAACACTAGCTTTGTTTCATTTCAAGCATTGTGTTTAAGAGAATCTAGGTTAATTTACAGGATGTGATTTTGGCAAGTAGAATGATGTGTACTTCTTACTGCAATGGATAAAAGTGCTAGACTTCACAGAACATAAGATTCCAAAGAACCTCTTAATTCAGTCATTTATTTGACAACTTTTTATTGAATGCATGCTTTATAGCAGGCACTGGGGGTGTGTCTATGAGTCTAACAGACAAAAATCTCTGTCTTTATAGGATGCCTTAGGAGGGAAGATATAAACAAATTAATAAAATATATTGTGTTATATGCTGATAATTGCTCTGGAGAACAATAAAAAGAAAGTGAAAAGTAAAACCATTTTAAGTAGTGGGGATCATGAAAGCCTTACTAAAGAGTTCATTTGAATAAAGACTTAGGAGACATGAGGAAATAAGCCATGTAGACATTAGGGGGATGATTATCTCAGGCAGAGGGAACAGCAAGTAAGAGGACCTGAGGAAGATGTCTGCTTGAAATGAGTCAGGGAGAAAGTGTGGGTGATGAGGTCAGTAAAATGTATATTGGATACTGTAAGGCCTTGAGGCCATTGGAATGACCTTGCCTTTCATATTGAGGGAAGTAGCAAAGTCATTAGAGGGGTTTGAGCAGAATAGTGACATGTTATGTTTTGAAAAATCAGTCTAGCTGACATTTTGAGATCAGGTGAGAATGGAAGCCAGTTAGGTGAATATTATAATAAACTGGGCCAGGAATGTTGGTGGCTCACACCAGAGTGGCAGTAGTGGAGTTGGTAAGAAGATGCCAGATTCTGGTTGTATTTAGTCTTATTAGAGAGAAGGATAAGCATCAAGAATGACTCCAAAGACTTTGGCCTCGGTATGTCATTAACTGGTTGGAGAGTATTAGAGGATGAATAGGCTTAGTGGGGTGTGGGGGGAGAGGTGGAGATCAGGATCATGAATTCCTATATGTTAAGTCTGAGGTGTCTATTACTCCTTTAAGAGGTGACATTGAGTAGACAACTGGATATATGAGCCTAGAATTCAAGGAGAGGTTCAGGCCATGGTTATAAATTTGGAGTCATTTGTACATATCTGAATTGTAGTATTAATGAAATCATTAAATAAATTTAGACACAAAAGTAAAGAGATTCCAGGATTCATTTCTAGGATGCTATAACATTAAGAGGTTGGTAGATGAAAAGGAACCAGCCAAGGAAACTTAACGGGAGAAGCCAGGGAGGTAGGAAGAAAATTAGCAGTGAATTTTATCTTTGAATTTAATAAAAGTATAGGTAAAGGAGGAGGAAATGATCAACTGTGTCAGATGCTGCTGATAGGTCAAGTAGGATGAGGTTTGGGAACTGCCATTAGACTTCATGACATACAGTTCACTGATGGCCTTAAGTGGAGCAATTTCAGGAATTGGGGGCTGAAAAAAACTTTGAGATGAGTTAAAGAGAGATAATGAGATGAATTGGAGATCAGAGATTATGGACAACAATAAAAATCACCAATATTGTCATAACATACTACAGTTATTGCAGCTAACTTTAAATAAAGTTTTTATGTTTATTGTTTGTTTGAACTGATGTCAGTTATCAGATCTTTTGGCAGATCTTGCTATTGAACATTTCCTAAAGTAGCACATAGTTGACCCTGAACAAAGCAGGTTCTACTTCATGAGTGAACTTATACATGGATTTTTTTCTATTTATTTTGAGAGAGAGAGAGAAAGAGACAGAGAGAGAAAGAGAGATGCAGGTGGGGAAGGGGAAGAGAGAGAGGGTGAGAGAGAATCCCAAGCAGGTTCCTTGCTGTCAGCACAGAACCCAGCATGGTGCTCAAACTCACAAACTGTGAGATCATGACCTGAGCTGAAATTGAGTTGGATGTTTAACTGACTGAGCTACACAGGCACCCCTACATGAACTTTTACAGTATAGTACTATTGGTGTATTTTCTCTTTATGATTTCCTCAATGACATTTTCTTTTCTCCAGCTTACTTTATTGTAAGACTATAGTATATAAAACATATAAAATACAAAATATGTGTTAATTTGCTGTGTCTATTATTAGTAGGGCTTCCAGTCAATAGTAGGCTATTAGTAATTAAATTTTTGAGGAGTCAAAGTTATATGCAGATCTTCAACTGTGCAGGGGGTTGCCCCAACCCCCACATTGGTCAAGGATCAACTATATTACTATATCACAAATTTGTGTTTTTAAAAGTGATGACTATGTCAATATGATTACATTTCTTTTTAATCCCATATTTTTTTTTATTTTATGTATCTTAAAACATTTTTCTGAGGGTCCCTAGGATTAACTAGTTGTCTTTAACAAAAGGCACCTTTTGAGTACCACCTCTGTTTTAGGATCACTTTTGTGATTTTTATGGATTTGTACTTTATCCTTCCACCCTTTATTAACACTGCCCCAATGCCTAACCCAGCCACTCCCCCTTTTCTAATGGCACCTGCAAAGTGGAATTCAAAGATTTTTTTCTATCCACCACAGGTGCTACATGACCCTCTTCCACATTTCCCCCTTAAATTTTTGGTTTGAAATGTTGTGCTATTAAGTGATACTTGCAAAGTGATATTAACCTTCTAATAATTTTCAGAATGTCAAAGATGGAATATGCTCATAATATTTTGATTCAGTTAAATGTCTTGTATTTCTCTCTCTTTTTTCTTATAGGCATTTATGAATGATTGAAATGTATTTTCATGCTGTATATTATCTGAAAAAAGATAATTCCAATTAGCAATTAGTGCTATGCCCTAAAACTTTTTGAAGTTCATAACTACTTCTGTTTTGCTGTAGGGTTTTGATGAGACAGATTGAAAAATCCAATCAGACTTAGCTGGTATTTTCCATACAACATCTGGTCTGACAGCTAGATCTGTAGTCAAGCTTATAAATCAAAATGGAGCTGACTTGGAAGTGATGTAGAAATGCAGAAATGCCCCATGATTTTTGCAGAAGATTTGAGATCGTTTTTTATGTTAATGTAATAGAACTAAAAATGAACTGCTGTATTTTAAATTTTAAACATTTTCATTGTGGAAATGGCTTTATTATAATCACTTTACTGAAAAGTAATCTGCTGAGAGAAGGCTGTGAGCTTGAAGAGGACAAGAAATATATTTAAAGGAGTCTGTTAGAGATGAAGAAAAAGCTTTCCAAATAGCTAAGAGGGTCAACTCATAAAGCTGATATACCTTGCTTGATGAGACTCAGGAAAGCAAATAATCATAAAGTCAATATAGACTAGCCTTGAGATGATGCTGACTCATGCTTGGAAACCTGGACATAGGAGTGCAGATGTGGAAATTTATCCAAGACTGGGGACTTGCCAAGTGGCTTTGGAAAGCAACAGGGCTAAGAAAGATAGCAGTTTGTGAATATCAGTAAAGTATCTTACTGTTGAGTTTCAGGCTGGATAGAAAGAAAAGTGAATCTAGAAAAAATAATGGGCTAAGAAATTAGGAGGAGCTCAAGATATTGGAGGTTACATGAGGGAAAAGTAAGTTCAATTACACTATGAGTAGAAGATGGAGGGCATTGGGACAAGTAAGATCATAGAAAGTTAAACCTGGAACTACCTGTAGAAATCCTCTATTTTAATCACTTCATTTTCTAGATGATCCAGAGAAGTTAAGTCCCTTTCCTTAGTTCTTTCAATTAACCAGGGATAGAGCCCTTAGAATGCAGGAGACCGTACTCTCAATCTTTTCATACTTTTTGTTCTCTTGACTCAGTTGCCATGAAAGTGGAAAGGATGATACTCCTGACTGCTCTTAATAAAATAAATGAGTGTAAGAAAGATTTCATTATCTCCATTGAGCATGAAGATTGAAACAGGAATAAAAATAGAAATGTTATCTTGACTTCCAGCTCAAAGAGTTCCCTAAGTATCAATCCAGGCAGCCACGGGATGCTCTGGAACTTTTCTTCTGAGAATGTCACCATTATCACTGAAGATTTGGAAGTATGAAACTATAAAGAGGAAGAAGTTTAGAAAAGAATAAAAGGTTGTCAGAAAGATGGATCCGCTGCATTAGGACACTGAGCTGACTTCTGCTGTAAGGCTTTGCCCTGAGTCTGTGGGTGTAATAGCAGCAGGCCAACATGGCAATTATGACATTTTCAACATCTACCCTGTGAATACCAGTGCTCAGCAGGACCTGTGCAGTAGTGCTATATGTAATTAAGAGAGAAGGGCCTGTTGAAAGGCTATAGGGAGGAGATAATTCGTTTTCACTCTCTCTTCCTACCTCCAAAGAGAATCGTAACTAATAGGACAAGTTAAAGATATCTGGCCTATTTAGGGCACTTTCAGGATCCTCCCACTTCTTCATATATTGAGGTATCTTGAAAGTGTATTTTAAACCTCAAATCTTAGTTCTCCTTATTTTAATTCCTTTCTACTTGTTTGAGCACCCATGTTTGGAGGGTCTCAAAACGGAAGAGTGTGAGAATCACAATTAGGGTAGTTTGCCCTAGGGGTAGTAGGATAGAGAGGGTTCCTTTGTCAAATTTGGCTCTGGTGCTGGAACTTTAACATGTGTTATTGGCTCTGGGGATTATGTTCTGGTTCTGGCTGAGTGAAAGCTTGCTTTGCTTTTGTTTTCTGAAAGTATTTAATAAAATGGCAGGATTCGCTTACTTGCTTATTGAATTCTTTTGCCTGGGAAACATGCAAATTCTGAACCCAGCTGCACATTTGTGACAAAGAGATAGCTAATAATCTGAGCTATATGCTATTTTTTTCTGAAAGCTTTTTTATTTTTCTACAAGGGCAGAACTATGGTATACAAAGTTAAGCCTTTTAGAGACTGGGTTTAAATCTGCCTTCTATTAATAGCTTTCAGAAGCCTTTCTAAATAACCTTGAGGCACAGTTTTTCTTACAAGAAAGCAGGTGGAGAAAAAAGATCTATGGCTTCTTAACCAATAAAAGCTAAGTTGCTGAATCTACCTGTTTCAAATAAATCAGTTGGGCCAATTAGAATATTTATTTTCCTCCTTTCTCCTTTTTTTCTGTCTTTACACATGATACTAGATGCAAAACCAAATGTCAGGCTCTAATCTCACACAGTGTTCTTTCTATTTTTGGCAGCTTCTGCAAAATTTTCTCAGATGCTCTCAGAATTAGAACTGAGGACCCCTTTCTTTTCTCATGGGTACTGTCCCATGATCAGAATTACCAAACCCACTGAGCAAACAGCAAAATGCCATGTTCTAGTTTGCTAGAGAGAGGCTCTCCAGTCAGATATCAGAGATGAGGCATAATTACTACCAAGAATTTGAGATCCTTCACCATCTGTGTCAGCAGAAATAATGGAAGGACAGGCAATGCTCATATCAGCAGCTAAGAAATTCTTACAGCCTCGGGTTTTCAAGTTGAAAAAGAGGAAGAACAATAGAAACTAAACAACTTGTGACAGAGCCCAGCTGGGCTGCCTAGATCTTGCCCTTATAGACTGTGATTTCCAGAGGTTAGTCAGTTGGAATTCATGTTTCCATCCATCCATGCGTCTGTTCATCCATCCGTCGACTTATCCGTCTATCCATTCATTCACTCATAAATATTTATTGAGTGTCAACTCTGTATCAAGTGTTATGAGAGGCAATGAGGAAAACTGGAATGAATACGGGCTTTGGAGCCAAACAGACATGTGCCTAAATCCTGGTTCGCTCAACTCCCTAGGTGCATGGCCTTATGCAAGATGATTGACAATAAAGTTAATGAAGATGAGTTGGCATCTTTGTATGGAAAATAGAGATTGTCTTACTGCCTACATTATAGGGTGATTCTTAGAAAAAGATATGATGCATCTTAATAGGATTTACTGGGTCTGACTCATAGTCAATAATCAATGATTGACAAGTTATTTAGAGACGTGTTATAATGCCTGAAAAAGTAATCATTTTTTTCTTACTCTCTATTGACGATTTATGTATATAACACTTATTTTCCTGCTTCCATAGTACATGACTCAGGATAAAAATTGATCTAGTCAGAGAAACAACACGCAGAGAAAGATCACAAAAGATCAAAGGCATCTAGAAAGCAATTCTTTTCAGAGGTTAGCAGAAGCCTGTTTATTTATTTTTTGTTTACCATGTATTATATGATAAAAAACTTCAAAAGACTTATAATACTGTATATATTAATGTGCTCCAATTTTTTCCAAAGCATGTTTATATTATGTTGATACTTTTCCTAATTGATATCAGAGTTTATTACTTCCATTTTGTATATGAGAAAACTATACGTAATTATATTGCAAGTCAATGACAGAGCTTAGGCTAGAATTCATGGCTCCTGATTTCTAGTCTAGTGGCTTCTCCACTCTTAACCAAAGGCCTTTAATAACCATCCCTTTGTGAGAAGGCCTTGAACAATTTAAAAATTAAAAAGCAAAACAAAAACAAAAAGTAGCAGTTGTATCTGATATATGAGGTCTATCTGAGCTATGACAGTTTCTCAGAAAATTGGTCAATGCTTTTTAGGTTTGTTAGCACATAGTAAATTGCTAAGGGATATATAGTAGAATCTTTGTGAAAGAATACTTTTGTCCCTACTCAACAGGAAAGAGGGCCTTTGAGAAAACAGATTCAGAGAAGTTAACTAACGAGGCCAAGATAACACAAGTGATAAGTGCTAAGTATGCACATTAGGATAATAATCCAAATTTGTCCTTCTGTTGGCAATTTGACATAATTTTAATGAAGCCCAGTTTATGTATTTATATTTACCCTTTGGCCATAGCCAGTGCACACAGTTTTCTCTAAGGGATCAGCATTAAAACTGTAATCTATTTGAGTGATTCTTTGTAGGGTCATACGGTACACAACCTGTTCTCTTGTACATGGCCGCCTTGCCTTTTACTAAACATTGTCACATTGTTTTGCTTTTCCTATGTTATTTTCCCCCTTTTCTTAGTCACTCCCTGAAAAAGGAGCTCATGATGCAGCAACCTGGATTTTAATATTAGTTTATCTAGACTTAAGGCAAATGCACAATAAAATGAAAATATATTATTTACAAAGTGATTCACATTTGTCTGTCCGTCAAACAGTATATAGTTATGTCCCGTTCATAAGATCAGGTATTGAAATCTACTATGAAACATCCATGCTTTTTAAATTTAATGCTGGCAACTTAATTATTTTTATGTTTGTATGAGGTTTGGATTATTGAATAGCAGAGAACTCCATTTTATTCTTGACTAGCTCTTAAGTTAGGAATTATGATGTATATATGCAGAAAGGAAACAACGGCTAATACATTATAAGCAGTTACTATGTGCCACTTTTGTCATAACCATTTTATATATGTAAACTTCTGTGAGTTTTTGACAACCTTCTGAAGTGGGTTCTATAATTATCTTGATTTTATCGCTGAGGAGATGGAAGCTCAGAATTGTTAAGTCATTTACCCAAGGTCACACAGTTCTTCTGGTTGAGATTTGAACCCATTAATCTGTCTGTGTATCTTGTGCTCTTAATAATTATATTAATCAAAGGCTACAAACACCTTTGGCTAACTTAAAAAAAATAAAACTTATGTAGTTTAATATTATGTTAGGAGGACAATATCACTCATCATAAAACATGCCAGAAATACAATTTAGATGCTACCTATTTGAAGTTTCCAAGATGGAATTAGTATGTAGGAAGCAGGCAATATTCTGTGAACAGTATTTTTATTTACTTTATTATTTATATGAAGTAACATCTTTGAAGTTTGTATCTGTTTTTTTTTTTAAATTTGTGAGTCATAACTCACCACGGCGTTCCAGTAAGACTGTTTTAGGAAAAGAGTCATTCTGGAAGGACATAATGGTATGGCTTAACTCTTTGTTGGGAAAGAACCAAAGAATGAGTATATATATATACATATATATATATTCATATATATTATATATATTCATATATATTATATATATTCATATATATTATATATATATTTGTGTGTGTGTGTGTGTGTGTGTGTGTTTGTTTTCAATAACTTGGATTGTTGACAGAAGCACAAAGACAATTAATGATCTCCATCTTCGTAACAGTTACTTCCTGGGATGCCTGAGTGGTTCAGTTGGTTAAGCTTCCCACTCTTGATATCAGCTCAGGTCGCGATCTCATAGTCTGTCATGAGATCGAATCCTGCATTGGGCTCCACACTGGGCGTGGAGCCAGCTTAAGATTCTCTCTCTCCCTCCCCCTCTGCCTCTCCCCCACTCACTCAACAAAACAAAACAAGTTACTTCCTTGTGATATCAGAAATGGTGTTTTAGATTGATTTGTGTGTTGCTGGCAGAAAAGTAAGAAAGATCTTGAGAGAACTAGGTTATTATTAGCACCTCAGGGAAATATACTGGATCAAGTTTGTATTTAAGATAACTGAGAACAGGCATGAATAGGAATGTCCATTAGGTTTTGCTGATTGGTTTCTTCGTACACTTGGAGTTGTTTCTCACTGGGCTTTATTTTCTCCAGTGAATGGTAAAGAAATTAAGTGGGAATCATATTAATGGTTCCAGGATTTCAAAAAATGACTTACAGTTCTTCTGTAGAAATATTTCAAAGGATACTCTGCATTCTGAATGTCTGTCTCACTCCTCTGCTGGCTAACTCCTTTGTTCACTAACTGGGAAAGAACTTGTTTTTGTATCAGGCTTCTCTGAAAATTGTTGAAATTACACAATCACTTATAAGCCAAGCCAATTTTTAAAATATTTAGCAACTAGTGGGACAGAAGCATTGATGGAGCAGAAGAATCCCTGGCTTAAACAGTGTGTATACCCATAGTGATTACCACTCAGATTATAAGCAAAAATGGATTTTATAGGGGATCCTGAATTCATTTGACTGTGGCAGTATCAACTTAGAATTAAAATTGACTTACCCATTCATTATAGCCTAATATATAAGCAGTAATTCACCACACACACACACACACACACACACACACACACACACACACAGAGTTACCTTTTTTCCCATTATAATATCTGAATTAAAACACTTCAATTAAGCTAATGCTGTAAAATTAATGTTCTTAAAATCTCTGTAGTTGTACCTACTTTCCTACATTTTCTCTTTCTAAAATGGTCTCTCTTCACTCCATCCATTCTTTGTCCATCCATTCCTTTTTCAAAACATCTACTTCAAGAAGCCCTCCATGTTTTTCCTATGTTTATGATTAAATGGTTAAAATATGGTTATGGTTAAAATATAATTTTGTTTTTACATTATTTCACATGAATGCATTTATCTTCTCCATTTGATTTGAAGCCTATGTTTTAGTACCTTCCTGCATTACCTATGATAAGTCTGTTTATAAGAAGCCATTCCATAAATGTTTACTAATTGATTGCTGATGGCTGCTTAACCACTGCTGAGAGTACTTGTACTACAGAGCAGGATGTCACTTTTCCATTATTGTAAAATGGCAGTGTTATATATGAGATATTTAACCTTGGTATCACCAACATCTAGTCTGGCATAAAACAGGTACTGAATGAATGCATGTTTGGTTTGATGAATACATCGATCTTTTATGACCTGTGTATAAACTGATCTTTAAAAACAGAGAATAGTGATTTGACAATTCATATCTAGGCCAGAGGAGACTCAGATTTAATAAAGAAAAAGAAGTGGCCTTTCAGAATTATAGAGCTGAGCTCAGCCACAACCCAGAGGAATATGCCTGTTTCAGTTTATTTCCTTGCCATGAACTTCTGACTGTTAATAACTCATTTCTGTTTTAGCTATGGGAGCAACTAAATGCCTTGGCCAGGAGAGGAATAGTGTATAAAAACTCGCTGTATTAGAAGCGATTCCTCTTGTAATGGTGCTAGGTCATACTTGTCTTTCAATAAGTAACCCTCTTAAAACGAATAAAACAAGCAAGAAAACTAAAATTAAACAAGACAAAACACAGCAGATTAGAGGCAGCAGGGTAGAGTAGAAGAGATGAAGAAATCATGGATTTGGCTTTAAGGCCTCTGACCACCAAAGCTTTACTCACTCATCCTGGACAAGTATTAACCTCTCTGGACCTTGTTGTCATCAAATGGAAAACCAAAGGGCATACCCTGAATCATCTTCAAGGCTCCCTTGTAGCTGTCAAAAGAGTTACTTCCTGGATGCTACAGATGTGTTGCTTATGTCTTTTCTCTCTAAAGACTTGATTATATCTCCTCCTGAGCTGTTGAAAGGTACTCTCTCTTAGCTTTTGTATAAAAGTGGCATATGTCCCTTTTCAAATCCTCAGTACTCTTGTGTGCATCTGAGAGGCTTTGTCCCCTGCATAGTTTCAATTACAATGCATATTCTTTTCATTTTGAATCTTAGCAAAGACCTTTGCTGCGGTGTGGCTGTGTGACAGCTGCTGTGCACCCCTCCAGTGGTGGCTGAAATGATTTCTGCACCTGTCTTGTGCTTAAAAATATTGGGGGGGGGAGGAAATGGACTCAGCATGCTGGAAAATATTGACGTGTTTTCCATATTACATTTAGCAGCTGAAAGTCACGGATCTGGGATGAGAGGCAAGCCAGCCAATTTGTTAAGGGTACTGGCCACTTCCTTGATATATGTTCTGTTTATCTAAAAGGCCTTCGGACCTTTGGGTCTTCTGTCCATTAAAGATCAAGGTTCACTGTCATTTTAGGACTGGGTTTGGAGATGGCCTCTGAAAGATGGAAAGGGCTTAGTTAGGCCAGGTGAGATGAACCTGTCTTTATACCCATCCCCCACCATTATTTTCTGTCTTCTAGATTCCTTCCAAGTATGGGGTGAAATGTTTGCAATGCTAAGATAAATATTCTAAACAGTGAATGTTTCAATAATCCAATTTTCTTTTTAGGAGAAAAAAGTCATATTTAAGGATTAGTAAGAAGAAAGAAAGGCAATAAAATAAAAGGGTTGAGAACTTTGATTTAAGAATAAGAGAGACTTGAGTTCACATTCCATTTCCTGTCCTTACTAATTCTATGATCTTGATTGTATTACTTAAAGTTTTTCTGTATCAGTTTCCCTATCTGGAATATAAGTAAACAGTATCTATCTCATAGGGTTGTTATAAGAAGTAAATGTGTTAAGGGAAGCATTTAGCATAATGCCTTAAACATAGTAAGCCATTCAAAACAGATAGTTTTGTGTTTGATTTTTTTTAAAGCTGACAATGGCTTGTGGTATATATCATGCAGCAGAGCAAAATGACTTATGTTTTATAGAAATAAGCATCTCAGGGGCACCTGGCTCTTGATATTGGGGATGTGAGTTTGAGGCCCATGTTGGGTACAGAGATTGCTTAAAAATAAAATCTTAAAAATACATACATACACACATGCGTACATAAGATCCATCTATTCAGAGAGAAACTAACATTAAGAGAGGACATTTTTGCTCAGTGACTATAAGAGAGGTTCTAAATTCGATCAAGATTCAAATTCTGGCTCTGTGTGATTAGACTTCAATTCCTTTACCTATAAAATTGGATTATAACCAATTATAACTTAACAGCACCATGCAAAACTCTAAAAACTATTTTTATACCCATCATTCAGAGTCCTCCACAGCATGGCCTCTATATGAACTTATGACTTTTCATTATAGATTAAATAGTTGCAGCTCAGTAAATGTTTTGCCTATGGCAACTAAGGTTGCTTATAATTCACAAATGATCCTATGACCCATACAATGCCTCTTTTATATTTCCAGTGCTACTTTTGCAATGTAGGGCCATTCACATAGCTATAAATTGTAAACATTTGTTGAAAAAAGTGAAATACATGAAGTGTAACATTTTATGGTATGAACTGTATCCCAAAACTTTTATGAATATTTTTGGCAAGGATAGGGAATAATAATCTGGTTTAGCATGCTAGTTTCTGTATGGCTCTTACATGTATGACATTCATTTATTCACACATCAATTCATTAAATAGACATTTATTAAACATATACTATATCAGATCCTTCCTAAGCATGTTTGGGATGCAAAAACACATGTGTAAGACAGTTTCCTCCCTGTAATATTTCCCCAAAAGGAAGATAATATATGGACGTAGCTAATATAATACCAATCAGAAACTGATAATGACTGTGGAAGTAAAATAATCATAATAGTAATGATAATAACAAGATATATAATTGCAGCTGTCAAAAAATATGTTCCAGGCAGAAGACACAACATAAGCAAATTAGAGATGTTCAAAGAATGATAAATTGTGGTTTTGATGGAGCAGAGTAGTAATTGCATAAGGGAACCTGAAAGACTAGCTTGAGCCCAGGTTGTGACAGGTCATGGGGAGATGGTCGGAGTAAGAAGCTCACTGTGCTGTGTCTGGATTTGGGGCCCATGATTCTGAACCACTCAGAAATCTAGCAAAATGCTCTTCCATAGCTTCAGTATCCATTCCTTTCTGCACACATTGTTAGAATCACGAAATATTTGAGAGAGATGTCCTTTACATGTCCAATGGCCATGTAAGCCTTGTGACAATGGAGCCTGCCAGGGTCCAGCAAGTCTGCTGGTGTTTGCCAAGCTTAAATAAATAGGTGTTAATTTTTGTACATTATGAGATTTGAAATAATCACATGTACTGAAATTATATTTAATTCTGTAGTCACTGCTGAACAGAAAGTTTTAACCTAATAGGTCCTAATTTTTATATTGGAGTTAGTGATTTTTAAAGGAAATCTTTACCATGGTATTTCTAGGAATGATAGTTTCTTTTTTTAAAAATTTTTTTTTCAACATTTATTTATTTTTGGGACAGAGAGAGACAGAGCATGAATGGGCGAGGGGCAGAGAGAGAGGGAGACACAGAATCGGAAACAGGCTCCAGGCTCCGAGCCATCAGCCCAGAGCCCGACGCGGGGCTCGAACTCACGGACCGCGAGATCGTGACCTGGCTGAAGTCGGATGCTTAACCGACTGCGCCACCCAGGCGCCCCTAGGAATGATAGTTTCTTAATAAATTTAGTTTAGATTTGGCAAAATACATTTGGATAAATAAAAATTACATAAATATAACTGTATTCTGGTATATTACTGATTGGCTCCATTGAATGCCTTAAGAATATCATCAGTACAGATTATAATTTTTGCTTATTTTACACAAGCTCTGATAATAAATTTGTTCATATTTTTTCCTAGAAGAGTATGTACTTTTCCCAGTGTCTCGTAATCAAATAGCTTTAACAGCAAAGAAAAAAAAACCCACAATTTTAATCTAGCTGAGCTGGCATTATTACTTTGGTCTAAAAATTAATAGGGATTAATTAAGATCCACATTTGACATCTCATTTCATAGAGAACATTTCACTGGAAGACATATTAGGCTGTTTTTTGGTATGGTTTATGGATTATCATTGCATTCCTGGGAATTGTTTTACTTAGTTTTAATAGTGGGATCCTAACAACAAATGGAGCATTGTTATCATTTAATATTTTCAGTATTGTTTGGGTGATTGCTTATGTGGATTACCAGTCAAGGGTAGAATGCCCCCATGTCATCGTGGGGTTCTTCCTGTAGATATAAATATTAGAAAGAAAATGAGCTGTGTTGTATCTTATGGTTAAACTCCATAAATCAATGACTCTTAGATAAATAATGCATTAATCAGATCTTCCCAAGTAGAACTCTTATTGAGACTCTTGAAAGTAAGAGTGGACTAGTGGTTACAAAATATCACATATCAAATATAGTAACAGTTGCACTCTCTTGACAACACAAGTCCATGTTTTCTCACAAGTATGTTTATCTTTAAAAATTTTTTTTAATGTTTATTCATTTTTGAGAGACAGAGACAGATCATGAGCAGGGGAGGAGCAGAGAGAGGGGGACAGAGGAGCAGAGAGAGGGGGACAGAGGAATAGAGAGAGGGGGACAGAGGAGCAGAGAGAAGGGGACACAGAATCCGAAGCAGCCTCCAGGTTCTGAGTTGTCAGCACAGAGCCTGACATGGGGCTCAAACCCACGGACCACGAGATCATGACCTGAGCCAAAGTCAGACGCTTAACCAGCTGAGCCACCCAGGTGCCCCTACATTCATCTTTTATAGTGTTCTTGGGCTAGATTTTTCCTAGATATTCTCTCATTCTGTTCACTTTATTTGATGGAAAACATCTTCAGTCAATGTAATCAGCAAAGCTTTACCAGAAACCTATGGTGTGTAAGACACTACACCATACAGTACATTGTATATTAACTCCAACAATCTTTCTGATCACAGCCAACCAATGGGGTGTAATTTGAAAATTTCTAGAAGATGTGCTTGCTTAGGCAGCACATATACTAAAATTGAAGAGTCCTCTGCCTAAAATGTATATTCCTCTATTGGCCAGCCTGATCTAATGTCGGTGGCTAACATTTTTTCCTTAAGGGATAACATATTTTATTGAATATTTTATTGAATATAAGCTATATTCTTCCTATAAATTCATCAGGATTTTTTAAAATATGAATCCATTCAAACAAAGAACATAAGAAAAAGCAAATGAAATCAAGGTTGAGGAAGGTAGACCAAAAATACTTGTTATAAAGTCCTGGACACTTGTACTTGTCTCAGATGTTTTTGGTATTTTTAGCAAAAGAGGGAAAAAGAGATGTGGGGACAAGGGAAGGCACATGGGCAGGATCACTTGCATGAATAACGACATATTTTAATATAAGCTTATTTGGAAGAAGTAGCCCTTCCCCTGTGGATTTTCATAAAGAGAATACTGTATGATGTTGCAAAATAACAATTCCAATAATGTTCTAATAGTAAAAACAGCATTGAGTGCAGCAGATCTGTTTCTTAGAATCCTTCAATGTAAAGGAACCATGAAGCACAAGTCAATAAATGCCACTCTGTAAGAGATCCCTAGAGAGTAATTGGACCTCTGTGTTACAGCATTATCCTGAGGCCCTACCTGGGAGAACTAACCATTTATGCATTAACATCTTGGTATGAAGTAGTTTACCCAATTTTTAAAGCTTTTTTAAACAATGCCAGATAGGGGCACCTGGGTGGCTCAGTCACCCAGCACTTGAGCATCTGACTTCGGCTCAGGTCATGATCTCACAGTCCGTGAGTTTGAGCCCTGTGTCAGGCTCAATGCTGGAAGCTCAGAGCCTGGAGCCTGCTTCAGATTCTGTGTCTCCTTTTCACTCTGCCCCTCCCCCGCTCACGCTTTGTCTCACTCTGTTTCCCCAAAATAAATAAATGTAAAAAAAAAAAAAAGCCAGATAGTTAACATATATCGTAATGTTAGTTTCAGGTATATAATTTAGTGATTCAACACTTACATACAACACCTGGTGCTCATCACAATAAGTGCACTTTTTAATCCCAATACAACTGTAGAGTAGAGCAGGCTTTCCAGGAGCTGAACACAAGGGAGAGAGGGCTTTTCTGGGAGAGGATAGCTCAGGTTGGAGAACTAGGCAGACAGCAAAGACTACTGAAAAGATTACCTCAGTGTTTTCCTTTGTCCACGGCCAAATATTAAAAGTGCACAATAATTTAAGACTGCATTATATTTTTATATTTACTGGTGCAACCAAAACAACAACAACAACAACAACAACAAACAAACAAACAAACCTGGCCAGGAGAAACTGTTCACTAGCTATTACTGAGTCTCCCATGCTATCATATATACTAGAGAAGAAGTTCATCAAGGACTTCCCATGGCCATTCTTTGAATATGAAAAGGATTCTGTGTGGAGGGACGGATATTAGAAAGTAGATCTACAACTACACTCAACCATATGGATGAATCTCATGGAAGATAATGTTGAGCCAGAAAGAAGCAAGACTCAAAGAGAGAGTACAAATCTTCCTCTACTTATAATGAGTTACTTTATGATAAACCCACTATAAACTGAAAATATTGTATGTTGAAAAGGCATGTAATACACCTAACCTACCGAACATCATAGCCTAGCCTACCTTATATGTGCTCAGAGTACTGCACTAAAAGTGAAAACCAGAATAGTTGTCTGGGTAAAGAATGGGTGTTTACCCTTGTGATAGCATGCGTCACTGGAAGCTGCCGCTCTCTGCTGCCACCCAGCATCAGGAGAGAGTATCGCACTGCATATTGTTAGCCTGGGAAAATATCTAAATGTAAAATTTGAAGTATGGCTTCTACTGAATGCATATCACTTTCACACCCTAGTAAAGGTGAAAATTTTTTAGTCAAACCATTTTAAGTTGGGGACCATCTATACACACTTTATGATTCCATTTTTATAAAGTACTAACACAGATAAAGCTACCCTATGATGTTAGAAGTAATAGTAGTGATTATCTTGGAGATAGGACTAAACAGGAAGAACCGGAGTGGGATTTTGGAGTACTGATTTTTTCTGTTTCTTGGTCTAGACACAGAGAACACAAGCATGCCCAGTATCCACAGAGCTGTATACTGACAATGCACTCTTCTCTGTGTAGATATATGCCAACAAAACATTTTTGTTTAAGCTATAGAAATGTTTCCCATATGTTAGAATATTGCTAACCTAGTGTGCTTCTGCCATCCTTTCTCAACTTACCAGCACGTAGGAGAGAAATTAGTCACTATTTTCAAAGAGCACATTAGTTATTGGGTTTCAACTCCTTACCTTGTCCAATTTCTCTGAGTTACCCAACAGTTGTTTTTCTCCTCTGTGGTACAGAGCTATAAGATTGCCTTAAATACCTTGCCCTGAGGATTTCTCAATTCTGTGCTTAATGTTACCTGAAAGCCAGTGTCAATACTGAAAATAAAGAGGCTGGGAATCAAGGTCTAGATTGGCTTTTCAAGAGTTGTCTGGGAAAAAAAAATCAGACTGGGAAAGAATGTCTTGAAGGTATATCATGGAAAGATCCAATATGTTGAAATGGTATAGTCAGTTATTTATTTCAGACAGAGTAATTTCTCTCACACATGTGTTAAAGTGTAAAAAAAAATCTAGTAAGATTTAACACTTCAAAGTCATTAACTAACTAATTAACTAATGAATCCACATAACATCTCTATGAAGTTTGTGTTAAATACCTACCACTTCACAGATCTTGTGTCATTTAGAACCTCTTACAGTTCTTTTCATCTCTGCTCTTTTCAAAGTCTTTAAAATGAACTAATTATTATCATGTCTCCAGTGAAGGGCACATATCAAATTTCTCTCTTGGGAAGAGAAAAGCCAATGCTTTATGAAATGACTACAAAACCAGTTAAATAATTCAATGGCTTTCAAAATGATACCACTCCAAATTTCAAATATCCTTTACCCTCTGTTATGTTTTGTTTGCCTTAAGGAAAAACAAATCCATTTGAATGCCTGAACATAGTCGGTCCTCAATAAACGTCCATTGGAATTTCTTGATCATAACTCTTTGAATAAATTGCTTTGGATAATGAAGCTTCCATGTCACAGACTCGGTTGGAATTTTTGAAAACAGATTATATTGTGTACTGTTGTCCAAATGCCTAAATTAGTTCCCACTAGAAATGAATTAGGTGTTAAGTTACATAGGCCATTTATATTTATATAGGCCATTACTACAATAGTTAATAGCATGTTCCCTTCAGCACTGAGTGTGTGGGAGGTGTGATATGTCCATGTTTTGGGGAGGAAACAGAGAGAGCCATTAGAACATTTTAAAAAGAGGCTTGAAAGATAATGAAGTCAGTTCTTTAAGTAATATTTATGAAAAGAAAATGATGCTGAATTGTTAGAGAAAGACAATACTAAGATCAGATTTTTTTGCGTCTGTGATGGTGCTAGGCAAAATTGTTACAGGACAATAATTAATACAGCAATTCCATTAATGGATATTAACAGAGGGTTTCCAAATTTCTGGAAAGCACTTTTTAGATTGATCTAATGATTGCTTAATTAAACTCCAGAGATATTTAGTCATTTTCTATAGATTGCATATTTGGTAATATAAATGGTTCATGTGGGTCAACTTTCACTTGCATGGAAACTTGCCACATTGTGAAAACACCTAGTGAGAGAGAGGGGAATAACTTTTATCAAGCACCTGACGTGCCCACAAACATATGTCATCTCAGTTTATCCTCAAAATTGCCCTGGGATGTGAAGTACTGTTCCCATTTTACAGATGAGGAAACTGATGCCGTGCCATACTGCTAGTCTAACTAATCCAGAGTCTTTAATCTCTCCCCTACTCCATGAAATAAAAGCAATCTTCCATGAACAGATGTAATTTGAATACCTGCAGGTCCCATCTATTTTAAACTGGCTTTATAGGTGGTCATCTATGCACTCTGATCTACTGATTTAATAAAAACTTAGCTATAAGTACCTCTTCTGTTTATTTATTTATTTATTTATTTTTCATTTGTCTGCCCCCTCTTTCAGCCACACTCAGCTCACTCAGCTTGAATTCTGGCTGGCACGGGCAGTGCGGTCAAGGCTGCAGCTGTTAGCATCCCCTCCTCCCATGCTCATCATGAGTTCTGCAAATGAGCCCTGCAGACTGATATCGCGTTCTGCAGTTTATTTGACAAATAGCTTTTGTGGCCTTTGATTTTTCATATCACTCATAAATTCTGGCAACAGACTGGTTGTTTGTCAGATTCAAATTCCACACATTTGAAAGGAAAGGGTTGAAGATTTCTGCATTGAAAGTGGACTCTACCCTTAAGATTTATTTGTAAATTTTACTTAGAACTACTTTGAGAGGAACCTAGGATATTCCCCTGGCCCTGCCTAGCTGCAAATTATTTCTATCCTTATTCCATAAATCTTGATCATATGTCTTTTAAAATGTGCCTGAGAAATGGATTTCATGTTTATAGTGCTGGATTTTAGTGAGTCAAATTGTGTTTAGGCAGTATGTTTGCCTCTTCACGTTCTGTGTGACACTGGAGTAAAATGGAGACTTCGGTCATTCAGCTGCAGGCTCGAAGAAAGCCTGTTGTAACTGTGCATTTTAATTAACCGAATCAGCTGAGGAAATGTTGTCTCTCTACTGTGGTGTAGCTGTCTGCCTTGTAAAGTACCTCCCTGGATAAACAGAGGACTTCTATTTCTTAAACTGCCTTTCCCCCATGGTCTTTAAGAGTGTTGGGCTTTTTCTTTTTTCTTAAATTACAGGTGGAGAAGGTTTAATTAACTCTAAAATGATTCCCTCGTAAACTCAGTTGTATTTTTTACAACACTTTGAGCTACAGTATAGTTACTGCAGGATGCATGCTGTTATTGGAGCACACAGAAACATTTATAAACCTAAATCTGTTTTGCCATATTACCAGAGATGGCATCTGCACTTGGGTACAGTTGAAATACAAATTGAAGATCAAATAGGTTTTTTTTTTTTAAACTAATCAGTGGGCTACTGTGAGCTGAGCCAACAAAATGGGAATAATTTAACCATTGATTATTTCTGTGCAACACACTGCTAGATGTTAAAACTGAGTTGAATATGAAGAGATAGTCATGGTTCAAAGAGTTATGTGCAAATTTGACCTCTGGAAAAATAATTTGTGAGCTTGGTATTGAAAAGAGCTGAATACATCCTACTGAAAACTTCTTGCCTGTATAATGGGTTATAGGTTACTTTCATTCAGCTGTCACTCTATGCAGAATTTTGTGAATCTGAAGCAGACTAGTGTTGGGGCGCCTGGGTGTCTCAGTCAGTTGAGCATCCAACTTCAGCTCAGGTCATGATCTCACCGTCCGTGAGTTCTGGCCCGCATCGGTATCTGTGCGGACAGCTTAGAGCCTGGAGGCTGCTTTGGATTCTGTGTCTCCCTCTCTCCCTGCCCCTCCCGCACTTGCGCTCTGTCTCTCTGTCTCTCAAATATGAAGAAAACTAATAAAAAAAGTAAAAAAAAATGAGCAACGTCATTTCTATTTCTGAAATTAAATTACTGTTTACAAAATTACAGTTCTTAATTTATAGAACTAAACAAAGCTGTTGAATAAAAATCATTTTTCGACTCTATTTTAAATTAAATTATTAGACTGTGTCATTTTAATTACTGCTTTTCTAAGAGATAAAAAATCACCAGTATTTTCCTTTCAATACAGTCAGAAGGTATATATTTAAGTAGTAGAGGCTGACTTATAAATAAAAGTTGGACAGAGGGAAAAATTGAAAGAAATTCAAGTTGAGCTGAGAGAGATGAAATTCAATGAAAAGCAGGAAAAGGATGAAGAGAGGGAGGAAAGCAGAGACCCAACAAAGGGCAGATGCCTCAATCCTATGTGATCAAGTCTGCTGTCTGCATCATCAATCAAGAGAGAAAAAAAGATGAGCATTACTAATTATCAACTTCTGAGTATTTGATGTTTGAAGTCTCCAGTAGAATAGTTACTTTGAAAATGTGTATATTCAGGAAGCCAAAGACCTCTGACCTAGTGTCCGAGATAGTGTAGAGTGGTCCCTGTGTTTGGTAGGAGAGGTGTGGCCTTGGAATGTATTTAAGGCAGAACGTTTTTGGAACTGAGGACAGGATGAGCAGACATCCACAGTAATGAGAAAAGGATCTTTCCCAAGAGGCAGTGGACAAACAGCAGTCACAAATATATGGCTTTTACAACAAAAGATGACTCACTAAAATCAAGATGTATTCATACTTAGAATTAATATTTTTTTCTTTGTCTCACAATATTTTTTAGCTCTTAGTCACTTTAACATACCCGCTAAATTGTTCATTTCCTTGGTAACTATCAAAAGAAAATCATTCGTAGGTTCTTTGTAACATGGATGCATTTAAATCAGAACATTATTTTTAAAAACTGTACTTATATCAGAATTTTTTGAAACCAATTTTTGAAGCCAATTAAATGGTAAATGAGAAGACTGCATATATGAAAATGTATATGTTAAGTAAAAACACAAAATGTATATATGGACTATAAAATAAATATGAACTTGACAATAACCTTATCATAATTACTAGAAAATCAATTCAACAGACAACTACCATGAATAAAAAACTGTACCAATCAATCATCATTGGTAGAAGAAGAAAATTTAAAAAAATAGTTCATTTCCTCCAAAAGGATATACAGACACATTAATAACTCTAACACAGACAAGTGGTCATGTAGTCACCAACAGGGATAGAAAATACCATGTAAAACAAGGAAGGGCCAGATTAAGAAGACTTCTGAAATGAGTGAAATTGTAATTGGATTTGTAGAAAGGCTCCAAGATTGACAGGAGGACTTGGAAGTGAAGAAAGTCATTCCTCAAAAAGGATATAGCTTGAGTAAAAGCGCAGAGGTAAGAAAGCACCTGTACTTCAAAAATTGACCAGTGCTAAAGCATGGAAAATGGCATGCAAGTAAAGGTAGAGTTGCATTTGGGCTTTGTTGGGAGGTTTCGGATATTGGTTTTACATACCACATTACTCTTTAGTATTAACCATGTGCTTAGATGCCCTTGAACAATTTAGATTCTAATCCTTGAAAGTCTGCCAGGTATCTCTTATTCCATTAAAAATAAATAGATAGTGGGGCACAACTGTTAAAGCATACTATGGTACTGAAAGTTTTAGCAGTTAGAGAAGGTTACTATTATGTGCCAAACTTTGTACCAAGTAATTTTACCCATGTCATCTCATTTAATCACATAGGGGCTTTATGAGTATTAAATTAAGTAATACACACAGTGTGCCATAACAGCGTACGTACAGATATTCAAGAAATGCTGATTCTTTGCCCTCTTGCAACAATCAGGTGATGATTAAATATATATGGCTTTACACATTTTTTTAAGATGAAGAGGCTATGACTCAAGATTTTGTAGTTACGAAGTCTCAGAACCAGAATCCAAACTGATTCTTTTTGGTTCCACGGCCCAAGTTCTTTCTAGTATACCATATTGTTTGTCAGTGAAGAAATACTAAGCCTTGTATAGTGGCAACTTACTGAAGATATTTCTCAAACTATAGTTTACTGAGTAAAACCTGGATTATTTACTCTACCTTGGTGTCTTTGGTAAGTTCCAGCCTCATGTTTGAGAAAAATTTAGAGGTATCTATAATAAAGGATGATTTCAGAGGTGCTTACAAACCCTTTTGCCCTCAGAAGTACTTTCCCCAGCCCTGCTGGTTATGCCTGATCTTATATCTGACTTTCTCACCTTTAGCTAAAGGTTTTTTATCCCTATTTAAATGTAAGTGCCCTCAAGAGGAACAATAATACTGGTCTAGATCTGGGAATAGATATTTGGTAAGGAATAAGGAATTGAAAGAGCCTGGAGTACCATTGGATGGAGGAATTTCGCTGTGGATAATCCTTGTAAAGGGAGAAAAGTCATGGGAATGGGAGGCTGGGAAGACAGAAGGCAGATATCCCAGACTTGACTAGATTGTGCTCTAGAGACAAATTCAGTCTGTCTGATTGCTCCAACCATAAAACTGATAAATTATCCTGTGACTTTCTGACAGGATCAAAATTTGAGTGGGTATTCTAGAAAAACAGGCAAAGTGGTACATTTGGACTGGGAAAAGATCTGTAGGCAGAAAACAGCACAAAACAAAACAACCATAAAACAAACAAAAGAAACCTCTCCGTTAGAAATGGAAAAATGGAAGGAATGCGAAGCTTACATTTAAGAATATGATGGTAAACTTGGAGAGTAAATCAGATGTCATGAAAGTAAACTACAGGATGCTCATCATTTATGATTATTTTTAAGATTAAGAAAGATATAATATGAACTCTGGACTCTTTTTTTTTTTATCTGCCTTGACCTTTTCTTTTTAATTTACAGCTAGCTTAATGCTTTTACATTTCAGTATAAACTAATAAAGACCCCACACATCTCTGTGTGTTAGACCATAAAAACAACCAAAGTGAAGCCCATAAAAATATATGTAGATTTTTACATTTTACTACTCAATCCTCCCTGTAAAAGTCCATAGGACTAAGTGTGTGCTGCCATTTAATGGCATGAGATGGGCTGGAATGGATGCCACAGGCTGGGAAGAATATGATGCTGGCAGGTTAGAATTTAGCTAGCAGAGGGATATCCCAATGGTAAATCACTGGATATTATTTCCAAATGGGAATGGGAGATATAGAATTTAGCTTCAGAAGCATGTGTGAGTGAGGCAGGAATTATTTTAGGCCAGTCCTGTAAAGAAGGGACAAGGTATAGGAGTAATGGATAAAACTTCGAGGAAAACAGAGTCAATCTAAGGACTCTTCTTACATTAAAAACAAATAAACAAAAAAGCCCTGCATAGACACTCCTGGCACATAAGGACTCCATTACACAAGAATACACATACATTCACAAATGTGAATTCACATAAAAAATGTGAATTATCACCTTTTAGGATGGATATGCGTTTTCCTTCTAAACATCTACAACATGCCTTGTTTGGTGGAAAACATGATATACTTATATAATATCACCTGTGCTGTATTAAACAGATCTTTATTCTATTTTAGTCATCATTTAGTGATGTTACCTAACCTTCCACTGGATAAATGGCAGGCTCTCCATCAAGTATTTATGCCTTGTCACTTTAAAATTTTGTACAAATTGTGCAAAGCCCCTTTAACAAATCAATGAGTACAAGCCAACACTGACCCTTAAGTGATGAGTTAGTTTTTAAACTCCTTAGAGGATTTTCACTGTTGTGATCCTATAATGCTTTTATCAGAGGTTTTTAAAGTTACCCTACTGCTTCAGCCTCATCATGATATATTCTACAAGTTTCCTTTAAATATTCTTGTGAGATTCTGGTTGTTTGCTTTAAATGGGGAAGGGGTGGGGCGCCCGGGTGGCGCAGTCGGTTAAGCGTCTGACTTCAGCCAGGTCACGATCTCGCGGTCCGTGAGTTCGAGCCCCGCGTCAGGCTCCGGGCTGACTCGGAGCCTGGAGCCTGTTTCCGATTCTGTGTCTCCCTCTCTCTCTGCCCCTCCCCCGTTCATGCTCTGTCTCTCTCTGTCCCAAAAATAAATAAAAAACGTTGAAAAAAAAATTTTAATTAAAAAAAAAATGGGGAAGGGGTAAGCATGTTCCTTCTTTCAGACTGTATAACAGATCAATATTAATGCCATGAACCAATTTTTACCTACATTTGGGGATCACCCAGTTGAAGCCATGAATACTACTTGATAGTATAGCCTCACTATCATATAGTTTATCCATTGTCTAAGAACATTTTTTTACCCCCACTTCATTAATAAGTTTGAGCCCCAAGAGTGCTGAATAAGGATTTGTATTTAATGAAGTCCTTTGCTCTTCAGTGGCAACATGTATTTTACACCCTGAACAGATCTAATTAGTGCAATGAAGCTTTAACAGAAATTGCCTTTGCTAAATGTAGAATTTGCCTTATCATTTTATATGTGAGCCCCCCCCCCACCAATTTGCATTTTATTCCTGAGAAGACAAAAATTCTGATTGTTGGTATAAATGTTTTTGATTGGTGGAATGTAGTTGGACACTCCCATATATAAAGTCCTATATTTTGTTTTCTAGGAGGTAATTAAGAAGGAAAATAGAAGTAGGCTTTAATGCTTTTCTAACCCATGATTCAACTATATTTCAGCCAGACTTAAATCTTGTTTCATAATTTATTTTTTAATTATTATTAGAGATAGGTGACTCCTCTGAGTGAGGTGACCAAATTGTGTTGGTTTCTATGAAGGAAGACTGTGTTTGGTGAGATAAAACAATTTTTTTTTGCATATGTGAAGTAGGTAGCAACAGTTTAAGGGTGGGAGAAAGGTATAAAGGAAATTTCTTCTTGGGGGATAGGGAGTGGGATCCCCTGGCAAATAAAAGGAAAATATCAAGAATTGTCAAGAAAGTTACCAATTTTCATTACAACATTTGCTGGATAGGATAAGATAGAAGCACTTTTACTTTTTTTCAATAAAATGGATTATTATTGCATATGGGGTTTTGTCATTAGAAAGTACAGTTGTAAAATAGATTGCCTCTGCTTAGTCTTTCATTGTGACTCAGATAGTCTGTATTCCTGGAATTCTTCTTACATGTTTAGAAGACCTAACTCAAGAACATCCACCAATAATCCTATGAAGGTAAAACAGCATAAAATTCACTAATACTTTTTCCACTGAAAAACCACTACCTTTTCTCTGTACTTTAGAGATTTCAAAGAAACTTAGCTGTCAAAAAGCAACAGTTAGTTTGTCTATTTAAATTATAAGAATTTTGGAAATGCATGTACATAATTTTTGGTAAGACAAGCTGCATCCAGTGGAGAAAGATTTGTGATTACATTGGTCATTTATCTGATGAAAGGCCAACAAAGAATAGTATTTAATTTGCCTAAGTGAATAGGGTGCTACTCACAAAAAAAAGCCTTTGTGTTTTTATGCTTTTTTTAATACAGGGATTTTCAGTGACAGTAATTGATAAAGACGATAGCAATTTCTGTATTAGGAGAAGATTTTGGATAGTCTTTGGGGAAAACAAAGAAACAAAGTAGATGTCATGTGATTGATACCTGGAACGTATGCTAACCCTACTGTAACAAGTTATGAGCAATTACTTTTTGCTCAATAATGATGTCATCTTGCCATAAATGTTAAACAACAAGCGCTCAAAATATTGATACTAGAAAAGGGATGGACAGGTAACCTATGTTGTTTGAAAGTCCTCACTATAATGACCTGATTTGGTACACAGTTAGAATTTTTATTTACTTTGATAAGCTTTTGGTTCATTGTTCTCTAGTTGGTATCTTTATTTTATGTCTAGTATACATTGTGATCATTATTAATAAACTCCTAGACTCTGATAACATGGGGTTGAAGAAACTTTGATTTATGGAAAGTAAAGGTCAAAGACAAACTAAGTTCTAGAGTAGCTTCCTAGTCTCAGAATTCGCATTCATGTAAAATGGTTTTGGGCTTCTGTAACATAGAGGTTAGTGATATCTTTTGCCCCAGGTCAGACATAGAACACCAGCAACCACACCTGAGTATCTCACCAAGTGCTCTTTGAAAAGAAAAAGCATTTGCCATTGTAGAGTTAGCAGAGTACTTCTCTAGTTGTGTTCTTTCAATAACCATGTGAAGTCAATAATACGTGCCCATTTACAGATGGGGAACTTGAAATTGAGAAAAGCTAAGAAATTTGCCTCAAATCATTAGATTAGCAAATGTCAGAGAAACTTGAATCTAAGGCCCATACTGTACCATAAAAAAGAACTGTAAACTAGATTTATGTAGATTTTCTGAGTAATATTTCTATTTTATTCTACACAAGTATGCAAAAATCACCGATGCTTTGGAGATGAAGCAAAATTTGGGTCCAGTTCTGTAAGCTATTACAGTTAGGTTAGGTGAACTCACTTTCACCTATATATTATTTTTTTCTTAGTTTTTAAGAGTCATTTAATACAAGCTATTTAACTTCCATCAATTCTGTTTCTCTTACAATGTTTGTAATTCACATTTACTCCTATAGTTCATGTTCATGGTTTCTTCTAACCTTGTCTGATTTTTAACATAGGCAGGTATGAAAGTACAAGTACAGAAAAACTCTGTGGGTTTGCTACAGATCCAGATACCAATGAGAACTCAGGGAAAAGGGAATGGAAGAAACAACACAGTTTCTGAGTTTTTTATTTCTCATGGCTCAATTCTCATTTGTCATATCTGGAACTCATTTTTTCTTAGGCTTCATGGCTGGATGCTTGTTTCTGATGCTGGTCTAATCCACATGTTAAATAAACTATTTAAGTTCTTTTCTTGGTAAATGTCAAGGGAAGAGAGGATATTTCATGCACCTACAACATCGTAATATCCCTTGCCAAATTTACGAATCTGACTCTGCATTATCCTTCCTCAGAAGGAGAGCATAATTTCATTATCCATGAATCATCACCTCTTAGACTGTAACATCATTGTCAGAGAGCCTAATAGAACCAGTGTTCAGCTGGCTGAGAAGGGGGAGGGTTGGGGAGAGCACTGGGGCAAAGCACAGGTCACTGGCATGATCAAGAAACTGGAGAGTTCTAGAGCTGAAGGGGAGGCTTCCCTCACCTGATAGCTCAGATATTCCTATGGACTAGTAAATAACTGATGCTGATTCTTTCAATATTAATATGGAAATTTGTCTTTCTGAATCTAAATTACATTATATTTCAGTATCCTGCCTATGGAAAATATTAACCCATTTAATGAAAATTTCAGAATATCTGGGCAATGCCAATGAGTATAAATACTTTAAAGAATTTCTTATCTATTCTTAGGACATTCTTACTTGCTCTTCATCTATGGACACATTTCTAGCCCTCAGTACCAGTTCTTGTGGCCTCTAGGCTAATTACTAAGTACGTCAATATGCAAAATATAACTTAAAAATTACACTATATTTACCAGAGAGATGAATTAAATAAAATCCGAATCTGATTCACAGATCAAAAAATATATGTTTTAAATCATGTTTACGTAAGGATTCAGGATTAGAAACACTGAATAGGTGTATGAATAACTGTGGTTAGTCCAACTGGCCACTGGAGGTCACTCCTGCTCCACAGAAATACAGTTTATTGCCTGTATACTTAGAGAGTTGACTCACCAAATCAAGTAAAAAATGGTTTAAATTTTTTGAAAAAATGTAATGTCAACAGTCTTGGAAAATATAAACTCATTTAAAAGGAATATATATTGCATACGTATTGCTTAGAAGACTGTGGCACTGGGACTATTAAAGCCGTGCTGCAGTAGCACTGTGTACTGGGGCTCATAAAAATGGGGGGAATAACATGCAGTTCAGTGACTAAACCGCATTTCTTCTCTCTCTGGTAAAGCATTCAAAGTATTGACTGAATCCATTCTGCATTGACGCATCTGTGTTGTGTAGTTCAATAGGTCAGGCTGTTTATTTAACTGTTGTCACCTTTGAGGGAAGTCAGATACTTCATGTAAATTTGGAATAGAAAATGGAATACCAATTATATTTCTCTAATATACAATGAGTTTGAAATACTGAATGAAAATAGACTTACAGTATGTAGTCCAGAAAGTACCATGCAGTCAGGATGAGAACAACAACTTTTGAGCAGGAGAGCATTGACCAAGTTGACTTTGTTAAATTCATGGTGGTGAACTAGTTATTGTCTAGCCTACAAGAGTTATATATTTGTGATCAGAAGATCCTGAGAACTAGGGTAGCTTCATTCCCAAAGTTTGGGGGTGGTGGTGGTTCTTTTTAAGAAATATTTCATATCCTGAATCAAATAACATTTAAAATCTAAGGGATTTTATTTTGGTTCTATTATTGAATTTATAAATAAATTTAGGCGTTAAAAAATGACCAGCCTTTAAAACGTTGGTCATTTATTTAATCTAACACATGAAGTGGCTTTGAATTTTAGAAACACTTTCAATACAACAAACATATTTTATATATACCAGTAGGATCACAGCAGTGAGATCTGCAAGAATTCAGAAAGATAAGTACAAATATACCTTGCCTGAATTTATTTGGTATCTGTGACAAATGAGGCAAAAGGTCAAGTCAAAGAATAGAAATGGGCTTTTTCACTTTAACACTGCATTTAATTAATACAATCATCTTTAGTACAGATAAAAATGAGGCTGATCAAAGAAATTTTCTTTTTGAAATGGAATATGTATTTACTGACATTATATGAAAAATGCAAAATTACAACTTCAGTGAAAAACATCACAGTAGGCTCAGTCATCCAGTTCATAGTACTGTAAGGAAGTATCTGCATTATTAATCAATTGGGAATCTGTGACTATTTACCATTAATAAGTATACATTCAACAATTATCCTGGGTAAATATATATCCTGGGTAAATAAATATATTGTAGCTATGATGCTTTTCTGAACTGGCATCTCTTTTAAGATTTAATCAAAATCATAGTACTTTGAGAAATCCACTTTAAATGTCCCCTTTCCTTTATTGCTTATAAAAGTATGATTTTTTATAATCTGGCTTCCTTGCAATTATATTTCATGGTGACTTGCCTAGGTTTTTCCTCTCAGCATATGAAAAGACTTCAAACTATATAAAAAAGCTGGTTAAAAAATAGCCATCCACTTTTTCTTTTTTGCTGCAGTGATTTTGTTTTGAAAGAACAGGGACGTGGTTAAAGATATGGGGCTTGGCAAGCCAAATTAAATGAAACAGACTCAATGTTGCAATTCCTGATTTTTGCTCCTGTAATAGGATTGTTCATTTTGGAGGTTGAAAGAGGATACAATACAGACCAAAAACATTTTTCTAAAATCTTAATGAACTGTGGTCAAAGTTACTTAAATACAGAAGGCATGATATTTGTGCTGCAGTCAATAAACTTTCACCTACGACATAAAAACATGCATGCAGTTTGCAGATTGCCAGCAGGGTCCGTACAGATTCATACTGATGGATGAGTTCACAATATAGATGAACATAGGGACACTGTAATGTCAACAATAGAAAAGCAAAAGACAACTGCCATAGGGTTGGTATTTTTTCCTCTAAGATTTTATACCTTTATTAAGGCGTTATCAAAATCATTCTTTTCAGTGAAGCTGTTGGTGGAAGGCATGTCTTGGAATGTGTTCTCTCTTATGCCTCTGAATGAAGTGTCAGTCATTAGGGGACTAGTGTGTGCAGGACACATAATGGAACACAACAGGACTGTCTTACAAATCCCAGACAGAAGAACAGACAAAGCTAAAGATTCCACTCACTACATTAGAGTCCTTGAAAGAACTGGAAAGAAATTCTGGTAAGCTCCCAGCCACAAGCAAATAGCAAGCTGCCTTCCCATTTGCAAGCCTCATCTCTGAAAACTCCCTAAGGTGAGGAACAGTGGAGAAATCTGCCTCCTCAAATTTGCTTCTTGGTTATTTAATTAAAAAAATTTCTTTTTAAATTTAGGCTAATTAAAGGCTAGGAGAAATTGACAGTGAAAACTCTGATTCGATTTTACAAGAATGGATTTCAGAGATAAGGCTTCAAGTCTAAAACTTTGTATTTTTTACCATCTCCTCACATTTTTCAGTTGTCTATTTGCAGCATTTTAACCCTTCAACACTTTTCCCTAGGCTTGCTTTACTGTAATTCAAACACCTCTGGAAACTGCCCGTGGCGCTTCTTTAACCCAGCACCATCATTTGATAGTTTCCTTCAATTTTCTTTTTAAGCCAGACAGTGTTTTTAGGCTCTGTTTCTAAATGTTCCTGTAGTCAAGCATTCTCCTGGAATCAGTTCAAGCTTCAAGTACCTGGGATCATTCACTTTTTCCTTGATTCACCAGTGAACTACAAACCTTCTAGAACTGTAGATTTGGTCCCACCCCAAGGCAAATAACAGCAGAGGTGGGGGACTACTTATGAAAGAAGTTTTATCTTAAAACAAGTGAGATATTAATGCAATCAATCAAGAGTCTTATACAATAGGCATTCTATTAAACCAGAGTTTGAGCTTTGCATTGATTGTGGTATTTAAATTTCAGTGGGTTGATTTTGTACCAGAGGAAAATGACCAGTATTATGAATGTACTAAAATGGACCAGGAAGGACCTTGCCAGCAAAGCAGGAGGGAGAGGGAAGGGGAGGGGGCACCACGTTCCCTTTATAGTCACCAGAGTTCAATAAAGCACCACTTATTTCCCAGCTTTTAAGAGCGCTTTTATCACAATGGTTCATACCTCACACTCCCTGGAGCCTGATTTGTTATAGGTGCAGGGTCCCGTCCCATTCAGCAGCATCTCGCTGGTCTCCGTGTTGGTGGGTTTGTAATCTACATAAAATTCCTGGGTGCTGGGAGTCATTTGCTTTAGGGACTGTCTTTTCTTTTTCCTGTGCCTTCGCATGAGGGAGCGCTGCTGCAGCTGCTTCATGCTCGCAGGGTACCGCTTCCATGACACGTAGATAACGAGCAGGATGACGAGCACGGACAGGAAAAGGGCCACGCTCCCTGCGATGATTTTATGGAAAGAGATGTGCTCAGTGTCAGCATCAGTCTCTGGGCCAGGCTCCGTGGCTCCCACCGTGGGGGGCAGAGGGGGTTTGCTCTCGTGCTTCGGCCTGGGGAGTTTAGGCTTAAATGTCGGCTTTGGGAGAGCCCTAGCCAGATCAAACCTCTCCGTGGTACTTTTGCCACAGATGCTGTAGTTCTTCACTGCATCGATCACGTTTACTCCTTGCAGCTCTTTGGGACTGGCACAGATAATTGTATTCTCCCTCAGACCTTTAAAACTTTTCAGCCAATTTACCAGAGAACAAATATTTCTGCTGCATTCCCATATATTCCCGGCAAGACTGATGTCATTGAGAGATATCCAAGAATCCAAAATCTCTTGACCAATAAATGTGAGCTTATTGGAATCCAGGTTGAGGCGCTGCAGATTTGGGACACACTGGAAAACACTAGGTCCACTAAAAGCTTCAATCTCATTGCCTGACAAATCAAGCCTTTGTAACGAGCTCCAGGTCCAGGACATGGTCTGTCCTATGACACTGATTTTATTCCACTGCAAGTAAAGGTTCTGAAGGCTCACCAACCTTGGAAAAAGGGCCAGGTTGAGCTTAGAAAATTGATTGTGCTCCAGGTGAAGTTCTTTGAGTCTGATCATGCCAGCAAAGACATTCCTGGCTAAACTTCGGATCCGGTTATATCCCAGGTCCAAAAGTTCCAGATTGCGGCAGTCTTGGAATATTCGCACAGGGATGGTTCTCAGGGAGTTAGACCGTAAATGTAAACTCAGCAGCTTCCGCAAGCCCCGAAACTGTTCAGATCCCAGAGAATGCAGCTGATTATAGGACAGATCCAAGTTCCTTAAATTTGTCACAGGTCTGAAGGTATTGTTGAGAAAATAGGAGATTCTGTTGGAACTCAGAATCAACTCTTTGAGTCTGCGTATTCCATTAAAAGCATTCTCATCAATATTGCTGATATGGTTATGGTCAAGGTACAGCCAGGTGAGCTGGTTGAGCCCTTTAAATTGATTATACTTAAGTTTTTGAAGGCTGTTATAGCGAAGGGACAAACCTAAGCAACCAGCAGATATACTTGAGGGTATCTCCTGTAATTTCTGAGATTCACAATATACCATTTTGCCTTCACACCTACAGCCCTTAGGGCATCCTCGTTCGGCAGAAGAAAGCATTGTCAGTAAGACAGTGGGGGCTATAACCAGTGCTACAGCTGATCCGCTCAGTAGCCTAATTACATTGAAACCTGGAAATAAAAACAACTTAGAAAAGTTATCCCCCCAAAAAGGAATTCATTTATTTTTAATCAAGCAAAAATAGGCATGTATTTTCTTTTTTAAAAATTTAAATCTAAATAACAACATTTAATACCAAATATCACCTCCATGAAATGTAAACAGAATTGTTTTAAGGGTTTTTTTTTTTTTAGTAGTTAAGCAAGGAAACGTGTCCACTAAGCAATTGAATTTATAGTCTTAAGGACAGAAAGGTAATCTCTAAAATAATTAAGGCAGAATTACAACACAGACTAAAGGGTTTTGTTTTTGTTTTTGTTTTCGTTTTTTTTTTTTAAGAAGGAAAGAAGAAAAATGACAAAACATACCCATCCTTTGTATTGTTCAAAGGTCGTCCTTAGGTCTTTTGCTTTGGCTTAAGGGGCCACTTGCATGACAGCCCCTGTCAGCTGCACTGTAGTGAGTCAGGGCTCGCTGACACCCAGGAAGAAAAATTGGACCCCTTGGGAGATGGACCGATTTTGGAACATTATTCTTTGCCAGCCACGCAGAACACTCCAAGAACAAATAAATTCCAATACCGCATTTGTAGCAAAACATCAAAATCTTCCTAGGTAATAGGATCTTCGTGGATATTACGTTTTTGCATCTTTACAGTTTTTTTGGGGGGGGGTCGTTAAAAAAAAAAACCCAAAAACTGGCTTCTACAATTTCTTCTTATCGGAAAGCATGATGTATTCCTCCCGGCAACGTGGGGCTACCTGAGCTGCCACATCTGTATTCCATAGCCCAGCATTCTGGTGGTGAGCACCCACTTCAGCCACAGAGCTGCGTTGGAGCCCAGGAGGCAGGAGAGCCCCGTACCGCACACACGCTCAGCTCACTTCTGCAGACTGTCATTCTGAAAGCTGCTCGGACTGTTGCTTTGGTTTCAGTGAATGCAGTCTTATGTAAAGCTGCCCCCAGTGGTGAAGAACATTATGGGCATGTGCAGAAATGCCTCTCTTTTATCTTGCAAATGAGCAGGCTCTCTGCTGGAAAATGAATGATTCTTTTGGGTGGCTCAATGGGAACTGAATGGTCACCGTAATCAATAACTAGCAACATTTTCTGTAATTTCCGAGTCTTGTTTTACAATTTGGCAATGTCTTTATTGTCTGCGTCCCCTTAATCGCTAATCATGTACTGCCTAGAGTTTTTCTGGAGCTTGACATTAAGTTTACAGACCGAATGTCAATTTTTCTTCACCTCAACATAGGCTTTGAGCTGAAATTTATAAAGTGAGTTACTGAGCTTTTCACAGAGAAGCATTAACTGCCTGCCCATTTGACCCCTTGGAGTCACAGTGATTGTATTATGCAAGGTGTCTCAGGATGCTAGAACACATTTTGGAATAGAGGGGATAACTAATGACATATAAATTAATGTGTCCAATAGCCTTTCTGGTTTTCCTACAAAAGAAATAATTGGTTTAATGACTTATGGCTGAATTTGATGTTTTGGTTGCTATCATTTGTAATTAGAAGAGAAACTCTTTTTAGTGCAAGTAGAAGAATCAAGAGATCATTTGGTTCAGTTTACTGATGCTGCTATTTGTTGTCCATTTATTAGATGCTGCTAATAATATTTATCGAACACTTCCTAAGTTGTTGTAAATGAGCTATCTTGTATCTCTAAACAATATTATGATGTAGGTCCCATTATAACCTTCATTTTAAAGATGAGGAAACTGAGACTTGGAGAAGGAACTTGCTGAAATTCATAATGTTAGTAAGTGGCAGAGCTGAGATTCAAAACCGTACCTCTCTCAGACTAGAACCTCTAACCACTAGATGATTATGCTTCAACAACAATGTTATCTTCATCTTAAAATGAGTCAGATGAAAATTAGGCTGATGAGGACACTGGGGCAAGGAAGCTGCGATAAAACATAATAAAATAAAATAAAATAATAAAATTCTTGATTCCTAGTTTTGTATAAACTTCTTTGGTATGATTCTTTGAAGAAGTATTAAAAAAACTAATGAGAAGCAGTTTAGTCTAGTGATTAAGAGTATGGATTTTTGCACCTATGATCAAATCTTGGCCACGATAGGTTACTTATCTTCTGTATGCCTCATTTTCTCTTCTACAAAATAAGTATGATAACAAAAAAACATTCCATAGAAGGTTAGAGAATTGTCAACTTAATATCTGTAAAGTACTTAGAATAGTGTGTGGACATGATAAACCTGTGTTAGCTGTTATTGGAATATCAACTTTATTTGCTGTCATTGCATATTGTTTAGTACTGAATATTGACTATACTATCATTAACTCACAAAAAGCCTCTTCAATGAAAATATTTATATTGTTCACAATGGATTTCTAGGATTCATTCAGTCTTACCTTCTTTTAACAAGAGAACTTTCTAAATCTCCATCATTTCAACTTTATCTTTAAAATGAATCTTTTGGTTCTATGGATCATAACTAGATCATAATTAATGTTTGATTCTTTTCTTCCCTAAAGCAGAATATAGTAACATCTGTCACATAGAGAAAATCATTTTGTTTGAACATAAATAGTATACCTGAAAAAGTTTGCTTTGTTAGTCTTTGTTAGGGGAATTGGCTGTGGAAAACCTCAGAGAGCTTTCAGATTCTCTCACAATGAGAAATTTTACATTCTCCAAGAATGTTAGTCATGACAATCAAAGGGGTCCCACAGAAATAGTCCAATGAAATCACCAATTCCTCAGTATGCTATGAAAAGGGCAGTGGTTCCCCCCCCCCACCCAAATTATCATGGTATCATTGCATATAAAGCCCCAGAGAGCTTGTTAAAAAGATAAATTTCTCAGTCTTCCCCCCAAGATTCTGATTCATGGGATGGAAGAGGCTGCACTTATCAACATTGATGGACAAGTAAGTTTAAGAAATGCACTGTAAGGGAGTGATTAAAAATAATAAATGTTCCCCTAGTAGGAAGAGAGGGTATAAAAGTTTATGACATTGTGATGCAAGTTCAATGAGGATGAAGGTTGTGTTTTGTCTACTTCAGTTTCTCTAATACCTGGAACAGTACTTGACACATAATAGACATTCTGTCATTAAATAAATACATTTTTATGGGGGTCACAATTACATTTGATATAAGACAAACTGGGTGTGTAATGCTAATCTTGGGTACATGGGATTGATTTCTGCAGTTCCTGAGTCAATGATACTGGATACAATTTTGGAGAAAGTGTTCTTAAAGAATGTATGTAAAAAAGGCAAGAAACTAGAAAGTGGAAATATTTAGATGGTCAGCAAGTGATCTTCACTTTTTATGTAGATGTCTCATTTTCATGGTTAAATTACAAGTGGCATAAGAACAATAAATATATCTTTGAATATTCCCTTTGACATGTTACAACTTTTATCATCTCACATCCCAAATGGGGCTTGACAACTTGTATCTATTAAAACATACCAAAGGAAATCATATCTATAAACCCCCCCTCTCATATCTTCATTGCTTAGGAGCCTCTGATTTTTCTCCTTACTTTCCTTGCTTCTCTATGGAAAGTAGCCTTTGAGATGTCTGTTTTGCCTAACAGCTACAGAGAGCTTCTCTACGATGGCTGGAGGTAGAGGCTGCTTCTTTTTCCCTCATTCCCTGGTGACAGGAACACAGAGGAGCCCACTGAGAATGTAATTCTCTCACTTTGTTTTTCCTGGGAGAAATCTTGAATTATTTATGATGAATAACATTTTTTGCTGTGTTCCATACCTTAGTTTTCAGCCATTTTTCTGATACCTTGGCTTCTGATCTTATCTTGCTCCATAGTTCTGACTTCACATTCACCCCTTTAATCTCATAATTGATATTTCCTCTTTAATATTGATCATTGGTTTCTTTCTCAGTAGTAATCAGGTGCCTTTCTTGGACTGGGTCTGACTCCAAGTACTCTGTGTGGCCCCTACATTGCCACTAGCCCCTAAGCTGGCATCACCACCAGGTCTGTCTTGATTCAATGTAATCAGGAGCATGGAGGAAGACCATTCATGGGGTGTGGAAAAATCCCAAAATAAAATAATACAATTCAAAGGAGACTAATACTTGAAGCTGCCGAAATTAGCCCAAAAACATAGAGTGGTCTTTCAAAAGAAATAGATAACAACTTTATGTTCTAAAATATTGTAGTAATATGCTATTGCATTAAGTTTACCCTCCTTTTACTTGTTGACTATAACAAGATGATTAGTTCTGATTTGCCTTTCAACAGAATCAAATTTATACTACATTATATGTTTAAACCACATGCAGAAACAAACCATAAACTACCTGACAAGTTAAATATTCCCAAATGAATCTAGAACCTTAATGATTTACACAATTATAAAGCATAGTCATTCACCTAAAGACTTTTCAAAACTGTATTTATAGTACTTCAAATAACTGCACATATTTTGTTTAAATTGGGTAAATAAATTCAATCTCAGTGTATAGTGTCCAATTTCAGTACAATATGAAACTGAATTGCCAAAAAAATTAGAAAATCAGGGTTTAAAGAAGATGTAGTGATATATTAACAATGGGTTGGTCTTAGAGATTTCATGCATTAAACAAATACATAGTTTGGGTACTCACTATGCACTAGATGCTGGTCCAGACACTTAGAATACATCAGTGTACAAAACAAAGATATAAGCATTTATTCTAAAGGGATGACATGAACAAAAACATAAATAACATATTATTAAGTAACAGGTACTATAGAAAAAAGAAAAGTGAGATTAGGGACGATTGGGAGTATAGAGGGTGAGGTAAATTGTAAAGTTTTTATTTAAACCTTGTTAGTTAAAACAGAGTGTAATGTTAATTTCAGGTATAGAATTTAGTGATTCAACACTTACGTACAATAGCTGGTGCTCATCACAAGTACATTCCTTAATCCCCATCACCTAATTTAACCCACCACCCCCACCCCACCTACCTTCCCTCTGGTAACCATCAGTTTGTTCTCTATGGTTAAAAGTCCGTTTCTTGTAATGTTAAATTGGGATGGTTAGGGCCACTAAGAAAAAGTGGCTTTTTGAGCAAACCCTCGAAGGAGATGAGGTTGTTGACCTTAAATGTATATGGGTGGTGGCTTGTCTAAAGGCCTTCCGGTGGGTGCAGATCATATGTTCAATGAATAGCAAACAGGCCAATCGGTCTAGAATGGAGAGAGTAAGGGTAGAGGAATTGGAGATGAAGTCAGAGAGGTACTAGGTCCTGGGTCATAGAGGGCGTCATATGCTATTGAAAAAACTTTGACTTTATTTTGGAGAAAACTGGGAACCAACTCAAGATTTTGTGCAGAGTAAAGCTATGATCAAGTTACCCATTGAAAGGATCACTCACACTGCTGTTATGGGAATAAACTCTAAAAGGACAATAATAAAAGCAGGGAGGTCAGTAAGGAGGCCATTGTACCAATCTAGGAGAGAGATGATGGTGGCTTCGACCAGTGTGGAAACAGTGAAAATGATGAGAATTGGCTAATTACTGGATATATGCTTAGGTAAAATTTACAGGAGTTTTCTAATGGATTAGAAGTGGAGATAAAGAGAGAGATTAAAGATAATTCCTATTTTATGAGCTGAGCAACTAGAGGGATGGTGAAGCCATCAGCTGTGTCTGTGGGTCAGCTTTTGGGAATAGGATCAACAATTCTCCAAAATAATTTATAAATAAACTGTGGAAACACTAAAAAGAAGAGTCAATGCATTTGAATTAACTTAAAATTTGGCTCTCACTTTTCTTCAATTTTGTGAGGCTTTAATTTTCGAAAACATCATCTTCATATTAGGCCTCAAAGGACCATAATGTATTTTAAAATATTTTATAAAATGATTAGCAAAATTAGCCACTAAACAATAGCAACATGGATTTCTATTCAGATGGCCTAGGCAAAGGCAATGTCTTTGCATATGGCCTTGGAAGGCAACAGAAGCAAAAGCTTTGATGAAAACTGAAAATTACGTAAAGACCAAATACAGGGACATTTGGACTAAGTATACTGGAAAATAAATTCAGTGCATCCAAAATGTCTTTCTAAAATAATTTAGAGAATGACATATACTTTTTATTGCATGTGTCAGTTGACATTTGGAATTTGGAACTGATTCTGGGCAAACTTCTCAGGGTTTCAGTTTGCTTATCTGCAAAATGGGACTCAAAACCTGTGTTGTAAATCTCGAAGACTTTTATTTAGGATCAATTTCCATAATTTATGTGTAAATACTTTGTAGACTATAAAGATGGTATAAAATGTTTCTGGAATCAGAGTACCTTTGTGAAAATTGATTTTCTTTGCTTCTGTCTAGGTTCTTTGGTCATCAGCATATACTGCAACAAACATGTATCAAGGGGCACTAACATGGTCAAGAATGGAGTCAGAATTTGCCAATTAAAAAATTCTTCAGTATTCCCTTTCTACTACAATTTTAATACCACAACCATTTATTATACTGCATACATTGCTGTCATTCAGTGTTCTAAGTCATGAAATGATTTCACCAATAAATGCATGTAATTGAGATATTGTAAAGAGATTAATGTTTTTGACTCAGTTACCTTATCATAGAGTTGTCAGAATGCTAACAGAGAGTTCCCTACAGCTATGAATATGATTTTATTTCTAGTTGTTAGAATACACATATGCATTTGTACATTTGTAATTATATCCTGATCTTTCATAAAAGCATTAACATGTCTCTGAAATATCCTTAGTTTCCATCTGCTTGCTTCAAGGGCTCTATTAAAAACCCTGTTTGGCCACATATGGTTATGAGTGAACATCTCTGGCTTAGATAAATGGATAAAGAAAGTTCCAGGTCTGACCGTTAAAATGGTCTTTCAGTGTCTTTCTCAAATGAAGCAATTCAAATGAATGAGACCTTATAAGGTTATCTAACACATCTCCTTCTCCCTCTCCTGAAGGCACATTTATGTTGTAGCACCAGTCTGTATTTTGAGGTTTCATTGCATCACTTCTTTCAGAGGTAGCCCGAGGCTAAATTTGGGGATAGGAAAAAATAACAGACTCTTAAAGTATAACACTTAGTGGTAGGCTTCTGAAGACTGAAAAGACTATTCAACCTTGAGGAAACAATTGTTTTTATTTTTTAAGTTGAATTTAAAAACATACACAAAAGTAAACAGTATAATAAACATCAACTTCAACAATTATCAATATTTTGCTATTTTTTTATCTTTCCCATCCCTCTTCCCACATACACACACCATTTTCCCCCCTAGAGTGTCTTAAAAGCAAATCTCAGAAATCATGTCACTTTACCCGTATATATTATAGTATGCAATTCTAACCAATAGAGACTTTTAATTTAACCATCTAGCATTATTACACCTAACAAATTAACAATAAGTTCATAAAGTTGGCTTGTAGTCAAGAATTAAGCAAAGCACAGATACTGCATTTGGTTTTCATGTTTCTGAAATGTCTTTAATTTTATGATGCCATTGATATGTTGGGAGATACCGGGTCATTTGGACTTTACCTTGGTCCATGCTTTGTATTTGGTTGATTGCTCTCCCTTGTGTTATTTCATTTGCAATGAGTGAGTTTTAATGACATACATGTTGAGCAAGAGTCCCATTTATTAATTGAAGCAGGAAGCAGGATATCCAGCCCCATAGGACATCTATTTACTTTTGGTAGCAAATCTGAGACTTGCCAAACTTTTGTGTGAAATGAGACTTAGAGCTCAGAAAAAAAAATGTGTTTCTATCTATCTTGTGGTATTTATAGAACCAGGGAATTCATAATTGGTTAAATGGCAAGTTTGGGAGTGAGAAATAATATTAAGGTGCCATGACTCTATGTTGGTTTAATGTTCATATTTACCAGTATTTCTGTTCTCCACTTTCCACACACTTGCCTTTTTGCCTGTAGTCAGCAAAAGCAATTATTTGATGCTCCTTGATAAGCAAATTTGTTAATTTTGTATTGATGCTGAGGTGTTCTTCTAACAAAATCTCAAAAAATTCAGTAGAATAGCAATCAAAGTCACTTATAGTCATTTATATTGAGAGAAATCAGTTTTCTAGAACATGGCAAGCACCAGAGCCACACTGTAAAATTTATAGTCCTATATATACATTCCCAGATTTCTTATACTTTCTCATAGTAAAATAAAGAAACTTTAGAGTAGCTATAAATGTCTCTTAACCAAATTTGCACCTTAATATTTGATGTTCTATTTCCCATGTATGGCTGTGCTTTGAATATAAAGGCAATATTGTTTAAATGGTATCACAGTAAACATTTTGCGATATTTGCTTCATATATATTCCGACAAAACAAGAAGTTTTAAAGAAAAAAATTTCTGTTCTGGTCCATTCAGGTTACTTTAACAGAATACCATAGATTGGGTGGCTTTTTAACAAACAGAAACATTTCTTACAGTTCTGGAGTCTGGGAAATCCAAGATCAAGAAGCCAGTAGATTCTGTGGCTGTTGAGGGCCTGCTCCCTGGTTCATAGAGACGTCCTCTTTTCTCTGTAACTTCACACGACATAGGGGCAAGGGGTCTCTCAGGGGCCTCTCTTATAAGGGTACGAATCCCTTCATGAGGGCTCTCCTCTTATGACCTAATCACTCCAAAATGCCCCACCTCCAAATACCATCACACTGGGGATTAGGTTTCAACATATGAATGTGGAGGGGCAGGGGGACACAAACATTCAGTCTACAGCATGTTCTATTGTATTTTTAAAGGATTGTAAAGAATAGTTTCAACCAGGTACACTAGTATATTTTAAAATCTGCCTTCCTGACAAATATATCAGCATTAAGAATTAAATTCCCCAACCACCAGACAGTGAAAGATAATAGAAATCTTGATTTGGATTAAAAACCATAATTTTCCATTGGTTAATTTTATTTTTGTTTCTGAAACAGCAAGTCTGATATTTTAAATTTTACCCTGCAGACCTAAAAGATATTAAACTTCTGAGAGAAAAGAAACTCTGCATAGGTTTGCAAGGTAGTGGCAGAGAATAGGAGCTATGGGTCCTTATATTACACTAAAATGCATCAGTCTATTTGGGGACTCTCTTAAAGGGCCAGAGAAACCTTCTTTGTATTGCTAATGCTTAATCCTGATTGAAAAATAGTTCCCTTAAGAGTGCAGGGGGAATGCTTAGGAATCTCCTGTGGCTAACAGCAGAGCCCCCAAGTGGCAAAATTGTGACTCAGACAGAAATTGACTTAGTCCCTGGAAGCAAATGCCGCGGGCCCTTAATAGAAATAAAGTATCTTTATCTGGTCCTGAGTTGAGAGTTTATTTTTTTACTCAATGAATATTTATCAAGTTCGTCCACTGTTTTTTGTGCTGAGGATACAACAGTGAATAAGACAAACTGCCTACCATCAGAGGACTTGCATTCTAGTTGATTAGATAGTAAAAAATAAACATCATAGGCACACAATGTCAACTAGAGATGAGTGCTATGAAGACATAACAGGATAAAGGCTAGTGACAGTTTGATAGAATAGTCAGAAAATCTCTAAATCCCTTTCTGAGGGCTTCGCATTTGAGAGCAAGTAGGAGGTAACTCATGTGACCTTCTGTTCCCTGAGATGTAGTCTCTCTTTGGGATTTTCACTGATCAGCACCAACATCTTTACAGCGGCTTCAGGCCGACACTGCTCCCCCATAGACACTGTAGGCATGTTCTCTTTTTGGAACACGTAGCACAGATGAACGTTTAAACAAAATTTGAAGTAATTAAAAAAAATAAGAAATTTAGGAGATAACACAAAAAGAACAAACAGAAGCATAACTCATAAAATGAATCTTACATAGACTTGGCTTTCTTAGATCCGGTTTTCTTTCTTTCTTTCTTTCTTTCTTTCTTTCTTTCTTTCTTTCTTTCTTTCCGTCTTTTATGTTTGTTTATTTTTGAGAGAGGGAGAAAGAGACAGAGTGTAAGCGAGGGAGGGGCAGAGAGAGAGGGAGACATAGAATCTGAAGCAGGCTCCAGGCTCTGAGCTGTCAGCAGAGATGGGTTTATGGTATTAGCTTTCTCAATGTAGTTTAAATTAATAAAAAAAAAAATTAAGGTTTATTCAGTTTTCAGAGAGAGACCGAGCACGACATGGGAGTGGCAGAGGGAGAGGGAGACGCAGAATCCGAAGCAGGTTCCAGGCTCTGAGCTGTCAGCACAGAGCACGATGCAAGGCTCAAACTCATAAACCATGAGATCATGACCTAAGCCGAAGTCAGGCGCTTAACCAACTGAGCCACCCAGGTGCCCCTGTACTTGAAACTTAACATAACTGAAAAATGAAAAACATTAAGGAATCATTGAGAACTGAATTTTATGTATATAGTCTGAAAAGCAAATAAGAGACAAGACTTGTATTGAAAACATCCATATTTGCTTCTCCTTCTCAGCGTCTTCACCAATTGGTCTTTTCAGAGTCAGTGACTTTATTTTAGCTGTTATGTTTTTTCTCATAATATTTCTGAATGTTGATATTTTCATTTCTTGCTATTTTAACTGAAGATTAATATCATGTTCTCTCTCACTTTCCTACTTCTTATGTTAATACAGTATTATATAGTATCTAAGATGACTATGTAAACAAAGATGTTACTGGATTAAGTGGTGTACTAGATTATGTCTGCATTCTCTTTCAACCTTTCGGTTTTCTTGCAGTTAGGAATTGTTCCTATTTTCTCTCTCCCCACTTTGTTCTCTCTCCTATCTCTTAAATTTGCTTAGTTTTTTTCTGTACCTTGTGCTAGTTCTTTTTCCCAGTATTTTAAAAGATTCATCAAGTGCTTAATGTTTCCAAACACTCAATTCAGATAATCTCTTCCCTTTGCAGCATTCTGTTTTTCTAATATCTAATAGTGGTTGTATCTAATAATGCCTGCTACCCTAGTCTTCCCTTTCTGCATCCTCCCCTTTCCTGGATCCCATATATTCATTTTCTTAGTTTACTACTCATTTTGTTGAAACATGCACTCTAGTATATTTCTTTTTTTTTTTTTTTTTTTTTTTTTTTTTTTTTTTTTTTTTTTTTTTTTTTTTTTATATGAAGTTTATTGACAAATTGGTTTCCATACAACACCCAGTGCTCATCCCAAAAGGTGCCCTCCTCAATACCCATCACCCACCCGCCCCTCCCTCCCACCCCCCATCAACCCTCAGTTTGTTCTCAGTTTTTAACAGTCTCTTATGCTTTGGCTCTCTCCCACTCTAACGTCCTTTTTTTTTTTTTTTTTTTTTTTTTTTTTTTTTTTTTTTTTTTCCTTCCCCTCCCCCATGGGTTCCTGTTAAGTTTCTCAGGATCTAGTATATTTCTAAGAAAATGTGCATGTGATATAAAAACTCCATGTCTCAATTTTTTTGATTTATCTTAACTGATTAATAAATTGGCTGTATATAAAATTCAAAATTGGAAATCATTTTCCCTCAGAATCTTCTAGCCATTGCTCTATTGTCTTCTCACACTCACTCTTGTTGAGAACCAGGTGCTATTCTGATTGCCACTCCTTTGTGTATAATCTTTGGAAGCTTTTGTGATACTTCATTTTCCGTGGTATTTGGAAATTATAAAGGATATACTTTGATTTGGGCCTTTTGTCATTCATTGTGCTGAGTATTCAATGGACAGCTTTGTGTCCTTTGGTTCTGTAAAAATTTGTTTATGTCTTTTATTTTAATTACCTCTCCCCATTTTCTCTGTCATCTCTCTCTCTCTCTTTTATTGAAAAGATTTTAGATTCCTGGATTGATTCGTTCTTATTGTTGTTTTCTCCTATTTTCCCATCTTTTTATCATTTTTTAAAAAAATTTTTTAATGTTTATTTATTTGTGAGACAGAGAGAGACAGGGCATGAGTGAGGGAGGGGCAGAGAGAGAGGGAGACACAGAATCAGAAGCAGGCTCCAGGCTCCGAGCTGTCAGCACAGAGCCTGAGGCGGGGCTCAAACTCACAAACCATGAGATCATGATCTGAGCTGAAGTTGGTTGCTCAACTGACTGAGCTACCCAGGCACCCCCCATCTCTTTATCTTTTTGTCTTACTTTCAGGTGATTTCCTCAGCTTTATGATATAATATTTATCTATCTATCTATCTATCTATCTATCTACTTATCATCTATCTATCATCTGTCTCTCTCTCAATCTATCATCTATCTTCCTATCATCTATCTATATATCTATGTATCTATCTCTATCATCTATTTATTAAAAATTTAGATCAGATATCAGCAAACTATTGCACAACCAAATTCAGCAATGATGCTCTTAGGTCAGCTGGTGCAAATAAAGTTAAACATTTGTAACTAAAGGAAACGTTTATGCTCATTCATTTATATGTTTTCTATGGATGCTTTCATCCATCAATGGCAGAGTTTAGAGACTAAATCCTGTATTTGCTATATGTCTCTTTACAGAAAAAGCTTGCTGATCCTCTACCTCCCTCAACTTAGGTGATCATATTTGTTATCTCCAGGACCTCTTTTTGGTTCTCTTTTTCTCCCTCTTCATTGCATACTGTTTTATTTTTACAAATGTGACATCTTCTTATTTCACTCTAGGATATTATATAGGGTGTTTTGGTACTATATTTTTTCTACAATGTCACTGTTTACTCTGAGGTATTTAGTTAGTTTGTTTTGGCCTATTTCATGTTGGAAGCTTTTTTCAAATGTTAAGTTTCTTGTGTGCTTATTCAGATTAATGAGTGAGGCACTAAAAGCTGAGAGAGGGTTCCTTGCATATGAGCAAGGTTTTGGCTGCAGACTTTGTGGGAGCAAATTAAAAAGTGAACTTGCCTTTTCACTAAGGAATCTCTACATGCATGAATATAGACATTTCTCCCCCCAAGCCCCCAACCTCCTTTACTGGAGCTGAAGGCTACTGGTATTCTGGGGACAAAGCAGGAGAAGGGTGGTGAGGTCCCCAAGTTCATTATGTGCATTCTCATTTAATTTTCTTTTCATTTCCAAGCTTCAGTGATTTGTCTCATGTACTTGGGTCTAGCTTCTCATGTTTGAATTTACAAAAAATAAACTTTTCTTCTTCTCTACTGGAAGAAAAGAGTATGTCTTAGTCAACCCAGGCTGACTATATAACAAATATCATAGACTGTGTGGCTTATACAATGGAAACTTATTCTCACAATTTTGGAGGCTGAAGTCTAAGATCAAGGTGCCAGCATGTTTGGGCTCTTGGTGAGGTTACTCTTCGTGGTTTGCAGATGGACATATTCTTTCTGTATCCCCACATGGTAGAGAAAGAGATCTCTCTCGTGTCTCTTCTAAGATGGGCACTAATCCCATTCATGAAAGCTCCACCTTCATGACCTAATTACCTCCAGAAGACCCCACCTCGAAATGCCATTCATTTGGGTATTAGGGCCTCAACATATGAATTTGTGGTGGGAGGCAGGGGGACACAAACATTCAGTCCATAGCAGATAGTCTCTTGGTTTCTTGGGTTGAAGATGTGGATCTGGCACTTCCCATGAATACTTTAAACCAGTATCCATATTTTTAGTCACCCCATCTTCCGGAGGCTCTCAAGACTGTTGCACAATATAGGGTCTTCCTTCAGTAAGCACTTAGGTGAAGCTTTCTTGACTCTACTTATTTGTAATATTGTCTATGTTTTCCAAAACCTTGTAGACATTGTTCATTCATTCTTATCTCTTCTTTACTTTCATTTGTATTCATTTGTCATTACATGGGTTTTAAGGGGGAAGAGGCAATAAAAGTGTGCAATCTGTTGTGTTTCAGGATGAATTTCGCATGACAGATTATAGACATGGCAGTGATGACAGGAGTGTGGGAACATTTCCTCAAAAGAATGAGTTTATAACTTTATAATGAAATAAAGAGAATTTTATGTATATGCTTTCTTAAGAAACCAACTATACTCTGAACTGAAATATGGATTTGTTTTTCCACTTTTTTATATCAAGATTTTGGTTTTAATTATTATCATTTCAGAATGAATTTTCAAACCAAAACATATATATATATATATATATATATATATATATATATATATATTTGGCTCTTTTCAAATTTGTGTTTACAACTTAATAGTAAAAAAATTAGAAAAACTTTAACTTGATGTATATGTACATGGTGTGTGTGGGGGGGTGTTGTGTGTATATGTGTGTATGTATACATGTGTTTATATTGCTAAGAAAATACAATATTTCAAATAGGCAACTATTTATTTATGATCCAAGTTTGTATCTTCTGATAGATAAATGTGTGCTTGTATTTAAAAAAATAGGAATAGGTATCTCATAGTCATATAAATTATTTCTTCTATTCATTGGCTATATTCAAGACCAGACTTTTGCTTAAAGGAAACAGTCTACATTAATTCTTAAAACTTTTTTTTTAAATGTTTATTTATTTTTGACAGAGAGAGACAGAACATGAGCAGGGGAGAGGCAGAGAGAGAGGGAGACACAGAATCCAAAGCAGGCTCCAGGCTCTGAGCTGTCAGCACAGAGCCTGACGCGGGGCTCAAACTCACAGGCTATGAGATCATGACCTGAGCTGAAGTCAGACGCTCAACCAACTGAGCCACCCAGGCGCCCCTACATTAGTTCTATGTCTTTTTTCTCTTTATGGCATTAGTTAAAATCATGCGGACATTTGATTTGGTATATGTAACTTTCAATCTTGGTAATTTCCTTCTGAAGTACTCTAAGTTACTCTCTGGAGAAACCAAAATAAGTAAACATGTCATCGCATGTTTAGGCCATTAGTCCAAATTCTTAAGCTTTGTAGGTTTTCTGTGGATACTTCTAAAAGGCTTGAGAGGTTTCATATAATTTCAAGTAGCTTACAAGCTTTTGCAAGTTAAACTTGGAAAATATTATTGTAATACCAAGTAATAGTGATATAAAGGCTTAGAGAATCATAAATCATAAATTGGAAAGGATTTTGAGATTATTTTGTCCAAACCACACTTTACATATCGGAAAACTAAAACCTGGAGAGATGGAATAACTGGCTCTATTCACGTATGACATGGGTACAGGAACTTTGCATGCAACCTAGATCCTTTGACATTAGTGTATTTTTTATAATGGTCTTGTTTCTTGAATCCAAACCAAAGTCTTTAAATCGTGTGAAAAATAATAGCAAACATTAACAAATAGATTTTTACCTAGCCTCAGATAGATTTATCCAGACAACTAAAACGTAAAATCATTTTTGTTAGATAGAAATGAAATATGTTTTAAACTATTCTTTACGTTTATTTGCTTTCCATTATAAAAGCAATACATATGTATTATAAAACATAGTAACCATGCTGTCACCATCCAAGGGCAACCCCTACTAGTATTTTGGCAACTATACAGATTTTTTTGTTACCTTGAATTTAATGCTTCACATTCCTTGAGTGGGCTAAACAATTATTTTAAATACCTTTCATTGTTGGAAATTTAATTTATGGAACAATCTTTATTGATGTTGAATCATTCAGGCTCACCTTCCTTTAAGCACTGAAACACAAATTATTATCTCTGAAAAGGAGACAAGTAACTAGTATTCTAATATGCATGGTCTCTTTCCTATATGGCTAACAAAATAAAAATGTTATCCTATGCCAAGGGATAAATAGAAAGTTATCCCATGCCAAGGGATAAGGTAAAGAGAAAAGAAGTTTTGTTGTTGTTCTTGTTGTTTTGAGATTTGATAAGTCTTCAGTGTAATTACATGAAGGTCAATCCAGAATTGTGTGACTTCATCCCTAAAACACTACCACTGATTTGGTTATGTTATCGTTCTGCTTAAATCCTTTGACTAGCTCACCATCACCTCCGGTGAAATAGCAGATTCATCCTCATGACACACAAGGTTCTTCTGATTTGATTCATTTGGTTGTTAGATAAAATAAAATAATCAGCTATCAAGAAGAGCAAGAACCTTATTGGAAGGGAAGTAGCTTCATTTCAGTGCCTTGCACTTTGCTATTTTCCATCTGTGTCACCTTTCTTGTGTTTGCCTCTGTTCTGCCTCCAAGCTCTGGCTTATTTGTAGTGTTTGAGTCCTATGGAGTTGGCTTGCCATGTTGTCTTCAAAGCGTACATGCTACTTTGTGACTCTTTCAGCGTCCCTCCAAATCAGTTTATTCTTACAATCTTTTCAATTTAAAATTTTAGAGAAGACAAAGTTGATCCTTTTGTGCCAGGCCACCTCATAGGTTGCTATCTGGTTTATGAGTTGGTTGTTCTCGAATAACGTGGTCACCCGAGTCTAATCAGATGTGACACAGAGTTGAGGGTCATCATGAAGTTGGCAGGGTCATATTGTATAAGACAACTTGGCAGGTGCTCTAGGTGGGGCCAATTGTAGTTATGAAAGACAGTGAATATAACCTGATTCAAAGATCCTTTGCTATTTGGTCCAAATCTACACTTTGTCATTACTTCTAATATGCTACGCAACCTGTGATCCAGTCACACCAAAGGATTTATCATACTCTGAGCAAGCCATGTTTTAATCATGCCTTAAGTCACTGTTTATGCTATTCTCTCTTATAAGAATAGCCTTTCTCCATTATCTATCAGGTGTAATTGTCTATAAAATATACCTGAAATGTTATATTCTCCATAAAACCTTCTCTAGGAATTTTGGTAACTTCCTCATTAGCAATTTTGGGTTATATACTATAAGCATATGACATATAAATACATTGTATTATAATCGTTTATATGTAAGTTTTTCCAACAGAATATCCTTTAAATTTAGGGATGATGAAATCTCATTCATTTCTAAATATTCTAGTAAATATTTAGATAACACATACTCAATGTGTGTTTCTTGAAGGGAAGAAATCAAGATGATTCAAGGGGAGATACTTCTATAATAAGGAAGAGTCCCTGGAAAGAGTACCTGTAGCTGATTCACAAGTCTGTGTCACCTAAGATATGCTCAAGTATTAAGGGGGATGTATGTACTAAGTATGATGAACTCTCAAAATTTGGGTCAAAGAACCAGAATACTGTTGTTGTTGTTTTTTTTTTACCATTTGCCATCTCTGTTTGACTAAGAAGTGTTGCAGATGGATTTTTATTGCTCCTTCATTCCCTTCCAACCTGAGAAAGAAATTTTCCTGTGAGGGCACTTTCGTTTGTGTCTGAAGGCAGTGACCTTGTATTCTCAGAAAAACAACTCTGTATTTGGGGTTGTTTGTCAACACATGCAGGGGCATTTTGGGGACAAACTCTTTTATTTGGGGCTGTTTACTCTTGTTTCTTACCAATAGTATTATTTCAGAGGGCTTTTTGCCTCAACTGAGCTTTCATTAAGGACCTTACTGGAATATCTGTGGCTTTTTTAAAAAGCTTGATGACAATATCAAGAAGCCTGGCTTTAGAAACCGGCTCGAAAAAGCCTGACCTAAGGGATTGTTTGTAATCTGGCTGTTGTGTGTGTACTTTGTGCCAGTTCCCATTGTAGGTGTTGGAGGTAGAATTTAAGAGAAAAGAAAAGACACATTTCTATACTCATAGTGTTTATAATCCAGAACAGCATACAGATAAATGACTTGTTATAACGTGGGTAGTGAGTGCTATCATGAGAAAAGCACAAGATGCTATGTGACTTCATAGAAATGGCACCTATCCAAATTCAACTTTCAGAGAGAAGAACTGAGTTAAGTCCCAGTAAAGAAAAATTGCAGTGTTAAAAGTGAATGATTACAGAAAACGAATGACTAATACATTTAGCTAGAGCAGTATTGAGCATAATTTCTGATTCGTTTTGTAAATTGTCAGTTTATTCTCAGTAGAATGGATGTAGATAAGCTATGGAACTTAACCTAACTAGTATTCAGCTTGGCCAGCCCCTCTGAGTGAACATCTGTAACACTGGTCAGTGAAAAACCAGGTAAGAATTATTGGTCAGGATTTTCAAAAATCCATTTCAGGGCATCTTTGGAAGTCTGCACTACCCTTTCCTCCTAAACATACGTTAAAACAGATGAGGTGCAATGGTGACAGCTTGGATAAGATTCTTGTCCACGAATACCATAACTTGACTGAGACAAATGTGGACCTGTTGTCAGAAATAATTGTATCTGGCAGCTTGTATCCTGCAAAAAAACTGGCATGAAGTCACATTGTCACTGCAGAGGCTTGAGGTCGAAGCAAAAGCACTTAAAACCATTGTGAGATGCAGTATACGGAAGGGAAAAGTTTTTATCTCATAATGCAAAATCAATATGGAATCCTGATCCAACTTTTTTTGGTCTTTCCCCTGGGAAAATTTGGTGTCTTAGGCAGTTTATGCCAAGCAGCCTGCCATGTGACGTGCACTAACTTCCTTTAGACTTTTCAATATCACAATCAATTTGAGGCCATCAGATAGAGCTTCTAGCCAAGGCTTTCAAGCAGACAATTCCCAGATGTGTTATGTATAGTGAAGCCAAGATAATGTCTTCTGGAATAGTAATGTAACTTCTCTACAAGATGCATCCCTTATGGAAAACAAACCAAACCAAACCAAACCAAAACAAAACAAAACAAAACTCATGTTGATGTTTTGAAATTGGCCTTAAAATTTTTAGTCGGTTTTCTCTGATAACCTTCTCCATGTCTACTTTATGACAAAGAATAGTTTGGGTTCTTATTAATTTAATTGTATTATTTAATCAGCCTGAAAATAAAAATTAAGGAAGGCTTCTCTTTTCTTTTTTTTTCTTTTTTAATTTTTAGAGTGAGAGAGAGAGAGAGCATGAGCAGGGGTGAGGGCAGTGGGAGAGAGAGAGAATCTTAAGCAGGCTCCACACAGTGCAAATCCTATGTGAGGCTCGATCCCACAACCCTGGAATCACGACCTGAGCCAAAATCAAGAATCAGACACTCAGCCTACTGAACCAGCCAGGTGCCCCAAGGTGTCCTTCTCTTAACTAATCTTCCAGTGGTAGTGGCATGCATATTTTGGTATGTGTTGGGGATAGATATTCTCAACTATTAGATATTGATGATGTTCTCTGAAATATAATTGATGACAGAATGAGTTGAAAATTTAAATCATGGTGCCAATTCATCAGATATATTAACCTCACACTTCCTATGTGGTATTGAGTACCTAATGTACCTAATGAGGTATTGAGAGTTCCAAGTTGGGCAGGAACATAATACAGGTAACCTCTTAAAATTTGAATTTCAGGAAACAAGTGAAAAGGTATCATCTTTTTCAATTCAGTCCACAGCAACTATTTTTTTAAAGAGATGAGAAAAATTATCATTTATTTGCATACTATGGATTGTCCACCTTAAATATCTAAGAAATTATATTAGATTTGCTTGAAAATCAGATATTAGAACATTAGATGTTAGACTTAAAAGTTATTAGGGGCAGAAAAAGAATAATCAGGAAAGTTAAAAAGTTACATACACAAAAGCAATTGCTTCCTATTTGCTTTCAAACTGATTATTGTTAGTAAAGCAGAAAAAACAGTTATAAACTGGTAAAACAGAAAAAGTCTTGTAAATTATGATGGCTTCTGATTAAGCTTAAGCAGTGCGTACAACCTATGCCAAGAAAGTAGAAACAAAAGCAGCAACGATAACAAGAATGTTGCTGAGGAACAGAATGTAGAGAGATAATAGGTTTCTGGATTGGAAGACTCAACAGGCTAAATTAATCTGTATATAAATTCAGATTAATATAAATGAAACATGAAAAAAATTAAACAGGAATTTTTTGTGTTTAATTCTATGCTTTAATAATAGCTTTATTTTTGAGTATTCTGTTACATAAATTTCCAAACATAGAAGTAGAGAGAATAATGAAATGAACTTCCGTGTACCCATCACCCAGTGTCAATGTCAAAAATTACTAGCACATAGCCAAACTTTATTTATTTATACCCCCAATTATCACTCCATCCTCATGGATTATGTTGAAGCAAATCCCAGACATCATATAATTCACCTATATGTAACTCTAAAAGATAAGAACTAAAAAAAAATGTATTGCTGTGATGTCATTATTCCATTCTAAAAAGTTAGCAAAAATTTGATGACTTCAAATACCAATCAACATCAAATTCAGTATGCATGCATGCAACATACATATTTGGCTGCCTTTTTTTTTTTTAATCAGGGTACAAACTAGATCCTCACTTTGCATTTCATTGGTATACATCTAAAATCTCCTTTAAACTTTAAACTCTTCTCTCTATTTTCCCCTTGTACTTTGTTAAAGAAACTGGGTTATTTGTTTTGTGGAATTCCCCACATTCTGTGTTTTGCTACATGCATCTCCATGATATCAGGTAAAAATTTCCTCTGACCTCATTTTCTATGAGCTATATATCTAGACATAGAGGTTTAATCAGATCTCAGTTTGATGCTTTGGCAAGAATACTTGATTCAGCATGTTGGATTCCTTCTGCTGCATCACACTAAAGAGCCCTTAGTTTCTAATATCTCTTTATTATAATGTTAGGTTAATCTACAGGTTTTTATGTGATTGGCCTGATTCATCCATTATAAAACTTAAAAAAATTTTTTAATGTTTATTTATATTTGAGAGAGAAAGAGAGAGAGAGAGGGAGAGAGCGAGAGAGCATGAGCAGGGGAGGGGCAGAGAGAGATGGAGACAGAATCCAAAGCAGGCCCCAGGCTCTGAGATGTCAGCATAGAGCCTGATGTGGGGCTCAAACTCACCAACTGGGAGATCATGACCTGATCCTCAGTTGGATGCTTAGCCAACTGAGCCACCCAGGCACCCCCTGATTCATCAATTATAAATCGGGCTCCCAATCAGTTTTTCACCTGATAGTTTATCTGTTACTGATGATTATTACATAGATCTATTTGTTCAATAGGCATTGCAAAATATTAAGATTCTAATTCCACCATTCCTTTTTCATTTATTGGCTGGAATTCTTCTATAAATAATAACCTTACTGTATCAAGTGTTTATTTTGAGGCACATACAGGAAAGGCTGAAAAAAATACCTGATTATTTCCCTTTAAGTTTTCAGAATAATAGGCCAGTTCACTAAAATTCTGGAGATTATTATTGAATTGTTTTTAGGTATCATTATAACTTCATGGATCTTCTCATATTTGATATTTTTCAATCCACTTCAGTTATTGTTCTTTATGATCTTGAATTTATTATCTCATCTTTGCCAATAGGAATGTCTTCGGTTTTTTTCTTAGGCAGATAAAAGGTTGTTTTATTGAATAACCGATCTGTGTAATTGCTGAGGCCACTATGTATAGACAAAAGAGAGGGAGTTTTATTTCTTGGTCTCTTCCTCCTTGGACAGAGTCTTGATGATTTCCTCCTTCTTTGCCTGGAGCCACTCTTCAAGGTGCTTGCATGCTTCCTTGTTCTTAGCCCTGCAGGCCTCAGCTTGGTCAGCCGGAAGCTTCTTGCGAGCCTTGTGGGCCTTCAGCTTGTGGATGTGTTCCATGAGAATTCACTTGTTTTTGAATACATTCCCCTTCACTTTCAGGTACAAGCTGTGAGACATGTGGTGGTCAATCTTCTTAGATCCAGATATCTTCTGAGTAGCTGGTACAGAATTCTCATCGTCCTCATCCAGGTCACCTTCTCAGGCATTCAAGCAATGGCAGTACCTTTTCTCTTACCAGTGCCTACATGCCTGTCCTTCTGGTGGGCCAAAATATTTTTCCAGCACTGGCCCAGAATGGACCATCCTAGACTTTCTCAGCCCATCTTTGATCAGTTTCTGGACATGCTGACAGGAGTTGACATTGGCGATTTCACTGGTCTCATTGTGGTCCAACCAGACCTTCTTGTCGCCACAGAGTAGGAAACTGGGGGCAAGCCTCGTCTGATGCCTGAGCATACTCATGGCTGCCTTCACTGTGGTGAAAGGAAAGACAAGACCTCTTCAATTTTGTTCCTAAGTCTTTGTGAAATGATCTCTGTGGTCACTGATGCATCCTCACTTTTTGGTATGACAAGCAGTCCCAAGATCTTCTCTTCTATTTTCTGTCCAAACCAGGAAACAGCCATGTCTTTAAGGCATCTTGGTATCTTTTGTGGGAAATGGTGTTCATAGTCCACAATTTGGTCACTGGGGATGCTCATAGCTACTTAATTGGTCACTGTATCTAGGACTATTCTGTAGAAATATTTTAAAAGAGGAATACTTTATATTGATATTTCCATACTTTCCATATTTCCAATTCAAATTTCAGTTTATGGGGTTTTGCTTGTAATTTTTTTCATTTGATATGTTTATTATCTCTTTTCTCTTAAACTGAAAATCTTAGTTCCATATGACTGCATATATATAATAATTTAAGAATAATTTTAGAATAAAAGCAGTAATGGGGTGCCTGGGTAGCTCAGTCAGTTAAGTATCTGACTCTTGGTTTCGGCTCAGGTCATACATAATCTCACACTTCATGGGTTGAGCCCCATGATGGGCTCTGTGCTGATGGTGAGTGGCCTGCTTGGGATTCTCTCTCTCCCTCACTCTGTCCCTCCCCCACATGCTATCCCTCTCCTCTTTTCTCTCAAAATAAATAAATAAATTAAATGAATGAATAAAAACAGTAATATTATTAACAAGGTGATTAGTAAAAACAATTTAAGATTTCTTACATTTCTTGGTTTATGGTACTTAAAAATAATTCATATCAATTCATGCCCAGTTATATAGCCTTGTTTCATTGCTTTTTATTTCTATGGATTGTTTTTTTAGTTTGAATTAACTTTGTTTAATAATCATTTAAAACATTATTATAGTTACAAAGTCAAAACCTCAAAGTAAAGCACATTTGGAGAGCTCTACCTTCTCTACCATTGTCCCTCTCTCGTGGGTATCACCATTTTTATTAGTTTTTGGTTTATCTTTCCTTTTTTTAAAATAGATATAGCTATAACTCTATACATATATAAATTACTATTTCTCCATTCTTTGATATAAGGTAGCATACTATAAATGCTTAAACACCTTGCTTCTTTTTTACTGAAACAATATATCCTAACAATATCTGGTAATACCTCATTCGTTTTACAAAGCACCTAAAAGTCATGGCACTCTTTGTGGACCAACATGCAATATTTACATTTGAATTTTAAAATAAAATTTTGCCAAACTTGTTCCTGCTCTAAGCTATTGTTTATAACAGTGCTTGATATATATTGCCTCCATTAATCCCCATGACTTCCTCATCAGGAAGCACTTGTGCAATCACCATTTTATAAATGAGGAAATTGACATATAAAGAGATTAAGTGACTTTACCAGGGTTTGTAGGTAGTGAATGGGCAGGGCTAGATTCACAAATAGGCAGTCTGACTCCAGGGTCAGTGCTGTGAATAACATATCATACTATCTGTCCCTCCTGGAATATAGAAAAAATAGAAAAATAAACAGAAGAGAGGTGCCAGAGTGGCCTAGTTGGTTAAGCGTCCAACTCTTGATTTTGGCTCAGGTCATAATCTCAGGTTCATGAGTTCAAGCCCTGTGTCTGGCTCTGTGTTGGAGGCACAGAGCCTGCTTGGGATTCCCACCCCCCACCCTCTCTCTCTCTCTGCCTCTCCCCTGCTCATGTGCAAGCATGCTCTCTCTCAAAATAAATAAATAAATATTTAAAAAAAAACAACAGAAGGAGATAATACAGCTGAAGAAAATATAAAGAACACTTTATATTTAGAAAGTTTTAGTCATTAAGATTTTCCCCACTTAATAAATCTTATTTGATACATTTCGATCTACTTCACAAAATTTTGAAATATTCTTTAAGGACATCGTTGAAGAGCTGTTAGTACTCAATACTTGACAGATGAGGTACCTGAAGTCTTGGAAGAGATAGGTGATACAACTGGTTGATATTAAGTAAGGGCTGCAAACCTTGCCTCCTGTCTCACACAATATGGGATGAGAGTTAAAACAGAGTTTGGGGGCCTTTGAGACCCAAAGTAACCAGTGGCCACTCTGAAGGTATCGTGTTTAATTCTAGACCCTTCTAAGCCCCAAAGAAGGCTGAATCTAATTCTGATCGTGCATTACCATACCTACTTCTTTTTTTTCTTTTTTTCTTTCTTTCTTTCTTTCTTTCTTTCTTTCTTTCTTTCTTTCTTTCTATGTTGATTTATTTTTGAAAGAGAGAGAGAGAGAGAGACAGAGCATGAGTGGGGGAGGGGCAGAGAGAGAGAGGGAGACACAGAATTCGAAGCAGGCTCTAGACTCCGAGCTGTCAGCACAGAGCCCGACCCGGGGCTCGGGCTCACAGACCGCCAGATCATGACCTGAGCCAAAGTCGGACGCTCAACCAAATGAGCCACCCAGGGGCCCCTACCATACCTACTTCTTAACAGGTCATTCTTACTTATTTTTTCCTTTTACTTTTCCCTCTAGAGCTGTTACAGATGGCACAGTTATATAGCTACATGCCTGCTCAATGGACTACTTCTAATTTTATTGTGAATTTCTTCATTTTTTCCAATGTTTACCGAAGCTCTGATCATTTTTCTAATCTTCTTGCAATGAAAAACCTATAATACATACATAAAATATAGTATTTGTAAATACCTGCCTTAAGGGAAACAAGATTTAAAAAAACGCCACAGTTAATTGGCTTCAATTATATATAAAAAGCAGAAACTTCTGAATCCTTTGCCTTTCCTTCCTTTGTTGAGATTATTATGCTTTAAAAAATCCGCATAAAAATCTAAAATGGAAAAAAAAACAAATAAATATTATCAGAAAAATGATCTTGAATATCTTAATTAAAATATGAATCCACACAGATATGGAGATAAAAGTAATTAGTTTTTCAGTTACTATATATAGTATCCTACAGTTAAATGTTTTATTTTTATTATCTACTTATTTTTTAACTTTCTAGTTACAAAAATGTTTTGTTTATACTATATTAAGTTGCTATTATTTTATATGCTTTTATGTTTTTCCTTGTGTCTTTTTAATGACTTAAAAATCCATCTATGAAGAAACAAGCTTAAGTTAGAAGTTGTCTAATATTTGTCTGTTTTTGAGGGGAAGGGTGAAGGGATGGAAACTTGAAAAATAGAATAAACACTAATATAAGAAGACAAGAAAGAACAACTTAAACACAGGAAATCAAGGTTCTGGATAATCTCAATAATTTAGAGTGATAAAGTGGATAGAATATGGTTTCTGGTATCTGTGAGTCATGAGTTCTTTTCAAACTCCTTTACTTATAACACTGTTCGAATTGTTAATTATCTCTGGAACTCAGCTTCCTTATTTCTAAAAAGTAGCACATATAAGTTGCCTCTCAGATTGTTTAGAGAACAATATGACAGCAACTAATAAATTCATGGATAAAATATGTAATTAATATTTTTTATTTATTCATGTATATTTTATTCTAGATATGATTTCAGATTATATTTGATAACTTTTTAATGTTATAATTTATTTTCAAAACTAGCCTGTAGATGATGCAATTTATACATTATATATATATACATATATATACACATATATATATATATACATATACACATATATACATATATGAAATACGTGCTTTGCCAATAGTGTTAGGTCCAAAGGATGAGTAAGATAGTATCCCTGCTACAACAAACCCACCATTTTTTTCTTTCTACCTCTGCCAGAGGGCCCCCTTGGACTTAGGTTTAATTGGCTATGATTCTTTAGACAGTATCTATAACAAATCAGAAGAACTTCATATATAGTCTTATAGCAAAATAATTGTAGAGTATTTCATTCAGTACTGAAATGATCCACCTTGCATTAAATTCTAGTATATTAGTTCTCCCTTATTTTTCTTTCTATTATTTTCTTGGAGGGAGTAAACTTAATTCTCTAATTCTTTCCCAGAGGTCTTATTTTTCTTTGCCTTTATCATCATCACACTTTATTGGCAGCCAGTATAGTTCAGTTACAAGTATAAATTCCTGTCAGGCATATTGATTATGATTTTTATTTCTCCACTGTGCTTGTTTCTAGTTCTGTTCGCTTGGTTTTCTACTTTGAAATTTTGCTACCTACAATATTCTCTTGGCCATCTCCTCTAGAAAGTTTGCACATTAATTCATCCTTCAGAATTATTTCATTAAATTCCTTTTATTGATGATCTCCTGGTTACTAGGGTGGTTGTATGCAATTATTTGAAATAATCTAAAAGAACCCAGAGGGCCCAAAGTAGTTATCCCTATTAAAATACACCTTCTCATTGGGCACCACTTGTTAAATAGTTTACTCATTCTATATAGACCCATAATCACTGTAATCAATGAAAAGGTACAGAACATCTTGGTTCCTTCTGAATTTCAAATTATTTTCTCATGTCTTTTCAAATCTATAGAGCTTGGTGAAGCTTTCCTACAATAGAAAACTGCATGCAAGCACCCAAGGGTCAAGCCTTTCCCAACCTAAGCTTAATGGCTTTGCTGTGGGAGCTAAGATAATTTATAAATATCACAGAAGAGCAGATTCACCTGTTACCATGTATAATAACATCTCAAAGAGACAGCTAAACATGACAGTTAAGGGGACTTGCAATTGAGAGAGAGAGAGAGAGAGAGAGAGAGAGAGAGAGAGAGAGAGGAAACATGAGCAGAGTTGAGAGCCATATAATTATGCTTATTCACACTATGACTAGCTTTAAAGTGATTTATTCAAAATGGTTACCTGTGTACTGTTAGTCACCCCCTTTCTTGACTGCATGCTAATTCTGATTTGGGCATTTGTCTCTAGAATATATTGGTTCTTCCTCTTGAAAGAGAATTGTGCTGCATTTTCAGTACTGTTTAAATCAGTTAATCATATTCCCCAATTATCCCATAACATTAGTTATTTGAATTTCAAGTTGCAATGTTCTTAGAGAAAGCTTAATATCTTCATTATACATACAGTCACGGTTAGCTAATTAGCATCCTGAATGCTGCAGTTTAACCCTGGATGCCACTATTCTTGGCTTCAGTGTTATATTGGGTTTTATCATTTAAAAATTTTTAATGATATTTGAAAATACTATTGTTGAATTCTACTTAATAAGAAGCCCCCTTTGAAAGTTTCCAGGCACCATATAAATGTATTACGGCTTTCATCTATTGGTTTATAAATAAAAGCACCCTTGAATGTTTTCCAAAAGAGTAATACGATTTAAAATATAGTTAATGAAAATTAAGCTATATTGGTTTTCCTGGAGGAAAATTGCACTACATAATTAATTTTAAAAATCACTGTTTATTTCTTCAGTTTGTTGAGAAACAAGAAACAGATTCAAAATAATAAAGCTAAGAGAACACACTGCATTTTGACATTGTCTCTAATTAAAGGATCAGTACCTCAGAAACAATTTTACCTTGTTTGAGTTGCCATTTTAGTTGCCATTGTACTTAAGGCTTTTTTCTCCATTCCTTACATAGGGATTCTTATCTTTTAAATAAAAGATGTAAAGGAGCTGCAATTATTTCTGTTATTAAAATAAGCATCTTGCAATTTTACAAATTTTAACATTTAGGTTTTGATATTTTAACTTAGTGATTATTATACAATGGACAAAACCATAAATCAACATAAGTCAGAGAGGTGAAGTGATGTGCACTAGATTACATGTTGAGCAATGACAGAACTGGTACTAAAACAGGCTTCTGGATATCCAGTCTAGTGCTTTTTCCCTTATCTGGACTTTTGGTGCCTTGTGATCACTTGAGTTGCAGTATCCCAGAAAATATACATTTAAGGTTCTTCATGTCTGTCCATGACCTGATAGCTCATTTCAGTTTGGCACTCAATAATATTGCATTGTCTGGGTGTCTGGTTGGCTCAGTTGTAGACCATGTGATTCTTGATTTCAGGGTTGTGAGTTCAAGCCCCACATTGGGTGTAGAGATTACTTTTTATAAAAAATAATAATACTAATATTCCATTGTCTGGATGCACTGCCATTTATCCATTTATCTATGGAGGAACATCGTGATTGCTTCTAACTGTTGGAAGTTTTGAATAAAACTATTATAAAATCCATGTGCAAGTTTCTGCATGGAAATAAGTTTTTTCAGTGCCTTTAGGTAGAGTGAGATATCTGGATTGTATCATATAGAAAGAACATGTTTAATTTTGTAAGAAAGTGCCAAACCATTTTCCAAACTGGCTGTACCATTTTGCTTTTCCTCCAGCAGTGAATGAGCATCCCTCTTGCTCCACATTCTTACCAGCATTTGGTGTCAGTGTTCTGGATTTTGGCCGTTCTAATAGGTGTGTAGTAGTATCTCATTGTTTTAATTTGTGTTCCCTGATGACATTAGGTGTGGAGCATGGCATCTTTTCCACAGCAATCTTTTAACAAAGTCATTCCCTTCTTAAAACTCATCACTGACTCCCCATTGCTTTTGAAAAACAGACTCTATCATGGCTTTCCTGATTTGGCACATGTGTAGCTAACTCATTTTGCATTAGGTATATATTGTTGCTGTAACAAATTACTACAAGCTACATACACTTAAAACACAGGACTTAGAACAACACATATTTATTATCTTAAGGTTCTTATAAGTCAGAAGTCCAACATGGGTCTCACTGGGCTAAGATCAAGGTGTCAACAGGACTGTGTTCATTTTGAGATTCCAGGGAAGGATCTTTTTTGTTGATGAAGGTGTTGGCACAATTCAAGTCCACAGGGTTGTAGGACCACATGTCTCTATTTCCTTGCTTGCTGTCACCCAGGGGCCACCATTAACTTCTCTTTTTAGTTTTTGTACATTGACCTCTACAACTCAGAACCAGCAATAGGGCATCTATCCTTTTCAGACTACCATCTCTCTGACCTTTCTTTCATAGTCCCATCTCTCTTTGACCACAACCTAGGATGTTTTTGACTCGTAAGGACTTGAGTGATCAAACAAGTGATCCACTTGTGTAATCCAGGATAATCTCCCCATCTCAAGATATGTAACCTTACTGACATCTGCAAAATACCTTTTGCCATGGGTTCACAGATTCCAGAGGGTGTAATAATTTTTGGAGGGCCATTATTCTGCTTATCACACAGCTCATATTACCTTGATCACCATTTCCCCACAGTGGCTTCCTTTCTTTTTGCAAACCTGTGATGCACCTCCCTACCTCAGATACTTTGAATTTTCTGGGCCTTGCTCCTTGGATTTCTTCTTCTGACTCTTTGTATGGTAGTAGACTTAGTCAAAGTTGGTTCTGAAAGCAGGTCCAACTGAACCCATAGTAGGGATTTGGTCAATTGAAACTACAAGAACTTGGGGAAGACAGAAGCTGTAGACAAGACATTGAGTCTGATGGTAATACAGTTTCTCAGACCTACATGTTTGGACTGTTAGCCCTTGGTCCCTGATGTACTGGAAGAGGACAAGTTCCTGGCACATGATTTTTTTTCCTGCAATTGATATCCACCCTTGTATTGGGATAAGAGGGTTTATCAAAAGTAATCATGAAACTGCATTTGCGTTCCTCTACTCTAATGCTACATCTTTTGTTTTAGCATGAGGGGTCAGTAGGCTACTGATTTTGAAACAGAATCATGAAAAGAAAGTGCATTGCTACTGAGAGAGGATAAGAACACCAGTTACTTTTCAGACAGAAGTTTGTTCTAAATTATATTTTCCTGACTCTCTAAGGATTTCTTTCCCACCTAAAGACGGGCTCTTAAATGTCAATCTTGATCTTTTTGCATGGAGAGTGAGCAAATATATATTGCATAATTGTAAACTGGGAAACTAATAGAGCGTATAGAATAGAGTCAGTGGTGTGTCAGCCCTCCTGGTCTGATGAAACTCCAGAGATATTCATCATCTGGTATTAGAAAATGCAGTACAGCCCTTAGAAATGTCATTGCTATTTTCAACTCAACATTAGTTTGGGACTGGTGAATCAATTAATCAATCAAAGTCTCTTAAAACAGTATAGTTTTTTAAAAGATAAACACATCTGCCTCAGCATTTAAAATTTGATGGACTGAAGAAGAAAAACTTTTCCCTGTTTATGTTCCGGGTATGGATTTAATTTCATTTAAATTCAATTTCATTTCTTCACATTAACTAAGGAAAATGTTGTATCTCAAGATATGACCTGGTCTATAACAGTGGAATGCGCAGTCTAAAATGGGTATGATCTGGAACTAAGGAAATGGAATGTAGGTGTGGAAAAGGATGAGCCATTATAATGAATCCTAGCCTTTATGTAAAATCTAGCTACTAAGGGCTTGCATTTGTTGAGGCTGTTGATTGTTGAGGGTGTTGGCAGAGAGTGGTATTTAACATGTTAATGGAGAATCCACGGGGAGGCAGTGATGAGGAATAGACATCTGTTGTCACTAGAGATGGGAATGTAATCACAGTGAGGCAGTACCCTTCTTCCAAGGGTCTAAAACACAGAGTTTAACACAAGGGTCCAAGTATCAGGAGTGTGATCTTGATGGAGGCTGAACTTGGGAATGGGGCAAAATACCTGGCTGCAAAACCAAACAAACATAAGGTTGATTTGATGTTCAGTCGCAGATCATTGAGCTAGAGTTTCTTCAGTCCATCCTTGATGAAATCACAACAGGATTTATCATAGTGAACTCATTGGGATTGTAAGTGGAGGTTAAGGAGCACAGCCATAAGGAGACGAAAAAACTATTACGGAACATTCTCCAAAACTTGTGGCTTTTTTTTTTTACACTAATTTCTTTCCCTTTCTTACTTTTTGACCCACTTCTGTCCTTTTTCTTTCTCTCCTTTGGTCCATGGCAAATAGGATTAGAGGCTGACAGTATAGGGGCAGTAAGGAAAATAAGGGAACTTTCTTTTTCTTTTGAACCTTTGGGAAGTCCTACCACAGACATTTCTATATATTTCTGAGACGGGATGTTACAAATGACTATCATTGAAGAAAGTCCTGTTATCCAGTTGGACAAATAGAGATTAGATTATCAGTCACTGGTGTGATCAGTTCGTTTTCTTAAGGAAACACAAGGTATCTGCCCTTTATAGCATCAACTGCAACACTAGAGGTGCGTTACAAAGAATCTCCCCAAATTATTTCCTTTTTTCTTTCTTTTATTTTTTTTCAGCAAGAGTTTATTTTATTTTTCCTCTTTCTTGTGATTTTAAAATTTGTACTGAATGCACAACAGGGATAAAATACAATTTTTTTCTTGGCACAGAGACTTGCCACCCAGTTGGCATTTTTATTATAAGAACAATTACCTGGGGAGGTGATTTACTGGCAAGAACAAAATCAGTATATCCTATTATCTCCCAGTGTTTCCCTAACAGACTCTCTAGGACATAGTGTTTGGAATTCAGAGGGGGCTTGCGTATAGAATCTGGACATTCTGAAAGCCTGAACAAGGAAAATTGAAAAGCTGAACCTTAAAATCTATATTTCATTGCAGTAGATACAGTTGCTTATCAAGATGTAATAATGTAAATAACATTTTGCCTTAAGATAAATAGGTAAAGGGATATTATATGTAATTATTAGCCTCAGAATAATTCAGCTTGCGTTAATAACATCATATTATCATGACCTGTCTTATTAAACTTGTAAAATAGCAAAAAAGACTTTACTTGACTTTGCATGATGCATTATTGCTTTAGTTAGGTGCTTGGGTGGCTTTCAGTATGTCATATGGAGTGCTGTCAAAGTCTGTAATACCCTGGGGAAGTGAATTCACCCTCAAACTAATATTTTTTTCTTTCCTTCAAAAAAAAGTTATTGTAAACAGTTTTTGACACTCCACTGCTGCCTTTTCTTTACCCCAACTCCTTCTCATATTCTTAGGCAGTTACCTAGTACTCTTCTGGTATCTCTGGGTGCTCAGGATTATTCTTATGCATCATTGAGTCCCATGATCTTGGCCTTTTATAATTTATCTTCCATAGTTTTTTTTTTCCTTATATGAGTTATCCATTGGTGTAACAGATCCTGCAAAACCTAGTGGCTTAAAATAAAAACATTTACTATCTCACAGCTTCTATGGGTCAGGAGTTGGGGAATAGCTTAGCTGGGTGTTTCTGTCTCCAGATCTCTCATGAGGTTTCAGTCAAGCTGCTGATGGACACTAGAGTCATGTGAAGGCTTGATTGGGGCTGGAATACCTGCTTCCAAGATGACTCACTCACATGGCTGTGGCAGGAGGCCTTTGGTTAGGGCAGCTGGCTTTTCTGAAAGTGAGTGATGCCTTTTATCACTGAGTCTTAGAAGTCATACTCCATCATTTCTTCCATACTCTATTAATTGGAAGCAAGTCCCAGTTCACTTTCAAAGGAAGGAAAATCAAGCTCTCTTGAAAGGAGGGATATTGAATAATTAGTGGACATAGTTTAAAACCACCAAATCTCCCACAACCCACCCATGCCTTCAATTCACCTGTCTTGTGTCTTATGACTTTAGTTCATGATGAAACTACTAATAATAGACAGTAATTGTGTTAAAATATTTAGTTTCTCTGTGCAACATAGTATAAAAATTAAAAAAGAGCATACAGCCAGTTCATGTCGTGGCTCTGCCATTTACTAATTATATGACTTTGGGAAAGTTATTTAACCTTTATAAACCTCTTATCAACCATTAAATGGAGATTTTGATATCTACCCTGAAGGACATAATAGAGTCAAAGTCATACATGTAAAGTAACTAAAATGGAGTTTTACATGTAACAGGTTCATAATTGGTGGCTATAATGACAACAACACTGATTATTATTGTGGCCATTGCATTGCATTTGGGAACTGTTTATGACCTTGAAATAACTCAAAGAAATTTCTAAATGGTGGAAATTACTGTGCAAATTGGCATGGGGCAGTATTTATTACCGGAGCTCCCCTCAGTCCAAAGGCTCACTTCTACCCGCCACTCAGCCAGTCCCTCCATGATCCCACCCAGAGGCTTCAGTGTATTTGGTCAAAGTGTCAGTCAGTATTGGGCCCTGGTTCTGAGCCCCTGCTCTACAGCCTATAAGCTATGCAATCTTAGGCAAACTTTTCAACATTTTTAAGTCGCCTTTCCTCATATATAAATTTAAGGTACTTATTTCCTTTATGTGGTGCAGTGAATCAAGTTGTAGTAGAAACAACTGTGGCTTAAAAACTGATTTGTACTTTTTTTGTTTAAGTCAGTAGCTCCCAAACAGGGCTGTTCATTGGAATCCCCAGGAACACTTAAAAAAAATCCTGATGCCTGGTTTCATCCCAGAGATTTCGATTTAATTTTTCGGGAGGCCACGTGGTACCTCCTCATCAGGGGAGGTGTTTTTAAAAGCTCCCCTGATATTTCTAACATGTTAAGAGACACAGGTTTAGATTGATAATTTTCTCTCTTACATCAATTATTAGACCAAATGGTCTAAATAAATTAGATTGCAGTTAAAGTGGTCTAAAAACACGTATTTAGATTTTAACTTTCCATGTTTTTGATCTTCCATTTTTGTTTTTCCTCTTGATAGTTTTATTTTTTCTCAGTATACATTTAACCCACTTATTCAGTACTTCCTAATTTTATTATTCTTGCTTTGCTCAAACCCTGAGTTCCTAGTGCTGAGGTGAAATATTCTACTTTTTTTTTTTAAATAAGAAAGGAATAAGCAAGTATAAACTCATGGTGTTGCTTCTAGATAGATTATTCTTCCAGCAGGAAAGAGGACACCATGTGGCTTTGGTGGAAGTAGATAGGCATCCTGCTGCTTCATAAGAACCATTGATGAACGGTGCCATTGGCACACTGGACTATGTATTGGCAATAGTGCACATAACAGATGGAGCTGAGTGTAGGCAGTCAAGTGTTCAAGCTCTGTCTCTGAATTGACTAATGGTTTTGATGGCAGAAATTCAAGGCTGAAACACTGGGATGCCAGTCTTTGTGTTGTATTGAATGTCTGCAATTAAAGCTATGAGACCACTCCCTTTCTGCTCTAACTCAAACTTAATTAATTTTGAATTAAAACAAATAGTTTCCATGACCACATGAGGTACATTTTGGGTTTGGTGATCAGGATTAGTGTAATGATGTCTCCACCCCTTGATTATTCCTCACAAAAGACCCCTAAGAAGCCAATTTAAAATGCCATCCAAAGTGGCATGTTGCTGTTAAATATTTTGATATGTATAGGACATTTTCATATCCGTGTCCTAAGTAGAGAATCTGTAGGTGTCCTGTTGGAAAATGCCAGTGACCTAATGTAGCATAGAATCAGTATGGGCGTTTGGCACTCATCCACAACTCTAAGAAGGTCATTTGTCAGGGCTTTCAGAACTAGTTCAGGCTAGGTCTAAAATAAAGATACAGTTCGAGGTGTAGTTTTCAGATAAAATATTTTAATCATACCTTGTCTGGTTATTGTTCTTATAATTAGCACTGTGGTTAAAACTCCGACCTAATACACCCAAGATCTGGATTTAGTTTCCATGTGAGTTACTTAGCTTTATTCTATCTCATTATCACAGATTGTTCTTTTAATCGTGCTAGGATTCTTGTAGATACATTCTTTCTGGGGAAAAAAAAGTATATAATTACTTTTAGACTTTGTATGCCAATATCCTGAATTCCCTACTTTGGAAGACCATGTAACTCAGATTACTTGCCTGCATGTACGGACAGCAACATATGATCTTGAGTATATTGGAGCTGAGTTAGTGTAATCTCACCTTGTGTCACCCTATTTACTTTCTTTTAGACACTTCAAGAGTAAAAATATTCATAGGTGTAGGAACTGGGTAATTATAATGAATTGACTAGTGGTTTCATTGAATACATGGAAACAAATAAAAATGAAAACACAATGGTCCAAACCCTTTGGGATGCAGCAAAAGCAGTCATAAGAAGGAAGTGTTTAGCAATACAGGCTTACCTCAAGAAGCAAGAAAAATCTCAAATAATCAACCTAACCTTACATCTAAAGGAGCTAGAGAAAGAACAACAAATGAAGCCTGAAGTCAGCAGAAGAAGGAAAATAATAAAGATAAGAGCGTAAATAAATAATACAGAAATTAAAATAACTGATAGATCAGTGAAACCAGGAGTTGGTTATTTGAAAAAAAATAATGGAATTGATAAACCTCTAGCCAAACTTACCAAAAGGAAAAGAGAAAGGACTCAAATAAATAAAGTCACAGATGAGAGGAGAAAGAACAACCAACACCACAGAAATACAATTATAAGAGAATATTATGAAAAGCTATATGCCAACAAATTGGATAACCTGGAAGAAATGGACAAATTCCTAGAAACATGTAAACTACCAAACCTGAAACAGGAAGAAATAGAAAACTTGAACAGACCAATAACCAGCAAAGAAATTGAATCAATAATCAAAAATCTCCCAATCTTCCCAGGGCCAGATGTATTCCCCAGGGAATTCTACTAAACATTTAAATAAGAGTTAATATCCATTCTTCTCAAACTATTCCAAAAAAATAGATAAGGAAGGAAAGCTTCCAAATTCATTCTTTAAGTCTAGCATTACCCAGATACCAAAACCAGATAAAGACCCCACTAAAAAAGGGAACTACAGGCCAATATCTGTGATAAACATGGACACACAAATTCTCAACAAAATACTGGCAAATCAAATCCAACAGTACATTAAAAGAATCATTCACCATGATTGAGTGGGATTTATTCCTGGGTGGCGGGGGTGGTTCAATATTCACGGATCAATCAGCATGATACATCACATTAATAAAAGAAAGGATAGCAACGATATGATCCTTTCAATAGATGCAGAAAAAGCATTAGACAAAGTACAACATCCATTCATGATAAAAACCCTCAACAAAGTAGGGTTAGAGGTAACATATCTTGACATGATAAAGGCCATGTACGAAAGACCAACAGCTAATATCATCCTCATTGGGGAAAAACAGAGAGCTTTTCCTCTGTGGTGAGGAATAAGACAGGGATGCTCACTTTCACCACTGTTGTTTAACATAGTACTGGGATTTCTAGTTATAGCAATAAGACAATGCAAAGAAATGAAAGGCGACTAAATCAGCAAGGAAGAAGTCAAACGGTCACTATTTGCAGATGACATGTTAATCCTATAGAAAATCTTTAAATCTAATGTGTCAATGCCATTATTTAAGGCACTGGCAAATTGTGGTTCCTACCTGTTTTTAGGTTTGCTTCCAAAGCCAGGGTCCTCAAGTCCCTAAGCACAGCTATCAATTCGGACACAGTTATCTTTGTCTTAGTAAGAAGAGATGAGGCTCTGTTTGAATAATGAACCTGAAACATCAATAGCTTAACAAATACAAGTTTTTACTCATGCAAAGTCTACTGTGTTCTCAGTGGTTCTCCAGGACACTCTCTTCAAGAAGTGACTTAAGGAGACACTCAGCTAGCATCTTGAGAAGCTGTCATCTCAATATGTGGCTTCTAGGTCCTACATCAGGGAAAAGAGAGAAACCTCCAGAACTTATACTTATTCTGTTTATAGCTCAAAGTTTAGAACTCACTGGGGAATGTGTACCTGGGAAAAAGAGGGTGAAAGAGGACCTGGTAAGCACAGAATACACTTTGCCACACTACCACTTAATTCTCTTCATTTCCCTTCTCTGAAGTTCACCTCATATTTCATTGCTTGCAGGTGTCTCCAAACTACTCTTCTTGGCTTTGGTCTCTTGTGTCTTCAATACATTCTAAACACTGCTGCCAGAGTACTCTTATAACAGTGCTTTTGTAGTATCAATTCTCTGCTGCAATATCTTCAGTATCCACTCTCCATTAATTACAAACACAGTTTAAATTCCTCAGTTGTGTCTGGTAAGACTTTACAGTTTGGCTCCAGGCTACATTCTGAAGCTTATCACTGTGCATCTCCAGTATGAACACTCTGCTTGAATTCTCAACTCCAGCTCTATTTATGGTCTCCCAAACACACCATGATCAGGTCTACCTCTGAATGATTATTTTCACTATTCCTTCTACCTCTGTCTGTCCCTGAAGTGTTTCTGATGCAGAAACCCAAAGCAATTGCTTTCTCTCTGCTGTATTCCCATTTCATCTATTATTTGTGTCATTCAGCTGGCATGAGCATTGACTGGTATCATTACTTAACTTCTCATGGGCATTTGTCTTATCTCTTCTATTAGTTCATTTGTAAGACAGGAGCTATATCTCTGCATTTCTCGAATATCTCAGAAAAATACTAAAAACAGGCATGTATGGTAAGATTTGTTGAGAAGAGTGGGTGCCTGAATGATTGAGTAGGGAGCCCTAATTTGCTTTCTGTGATCCATAAGCTCTGGTTTCATGTAGTGATGTATTAACATTAAGATGGGATTTGTATTCTTATTTCTAGTACATGTTGACAGTGTAGGATCTTTGGCTTAGAAGTCTTAAGGTGAATATTGTATTTCCTGATGGTAATATCTTTGCTTGGTTTTATATAAATGAAGTTTTAAAGTCTCTGCATTTAGTGACCCAGGAAAGTTCATGGTTCATGGTAGTGAATTTTTGGTATTGGATTCTGCTTTATATCAATGCATTAATATCATGATTAACAAGTGACTATACAGTTAAGAGGGCTTTGGAGTCAGAGAGCTTTGGGTTCAAATTATGGAACCAGAACATGTGACTATGTGCCTTAGAGACTCAACTTCTCTGTTGAGTTTCCACAAAATGGTTATAATATCTACCTCCATTACTGAACTGTTGAAGTAATGAAATGACATAGTCTCTAAGATACCTAGCACAGCGCCTTACAGATAGTTATTGTTCAAAAAATGGTTAATTCTACAATTAATATATATGCTATTTAAGAAAATGTGTCACTTTATTTGAGTCTAAAAAGCAACATTGCTTTTGTTATTTTTAGTTATTTATCTTCCTGGAATTTCTTTGCAAATAAGAGGCAGGCAGAGGAGCACATCCATAGAAGGCTCCTTCCAGAAGGATTTTGGCATCAGGTACCCACCAAAGCTCCTATGCTGTGACCACTGTACAGATAAGAAAGAGTCTCCACTTTGTGGCCCACTGGGCTGCTGAAACTGTTCCCTGTAGGGACTCCAGAGCTGGGTGGGTTATGAAAGGTATGGTTAATTGTGGGAGGAGGCTGTGATGAAATATGGTTGCTCATAGAATCAAGTAAAACCATAATGGCTATTGGAATACAAAGGGCAGCTCCATTTAGAGCATCAAAATAAAGAGTAAGAAGTTATAAAAGGAAGACACTGGTTCATGCCCAGTCTTATTTTGTTTTGCTTCCTAGCAGAGCAGCTGAATGAGAATTTAATTTGTTGTGAGTGCTGGCAGTGCACAGGGAAAAAAATAGAATTTACAAATGTTTTGAATTACTGGGAAGCTTGTGCAATTGTATGCACTGTTCAGTTTTATACATTTTTATGAGTGAGATACCTTGTTTCAATAGTGGGGGTTGAGGCTGCTGTGAACAGTATTTGTAACTCCATTGTATTCTAAACAATTTAACAGATTTATCTGAAGTTTGAGGAACAAAAGACTTCAGCAAGTACATAAAGCAAAATGTGGGGGATTTGATTTGATACTGAATCCAAAAGGCGTGTTCACAGAAAGGGGTAAAGTGAAAGGAAGGGACAGTGGGTGTGGCAAATGGCAGTGCTTTCTTCATTTAGTTTATCCCAGCTTCTTCTTTTCCTTTCCTGGCCTTTGAAAACCTAGTGCCCAGTAAGAACTACCAAGGATTTCTTAAGCTACCTTTTCTTTACCTGCTGTAAAAACTAATAATTTCTATGGTGAGGCAATTATTCAAAACACTGATACTTTAGCAGCTTTAACCATTTAGGCTTTCAAACTTAAAAAAATAAACCTTAAATATTATAAATACATACAGATCTGGATTATAAGCAAAGTTTATTAAACTGCATCAAAAGTTTCTTAGATTTCTCAGAAAAAGAAATCAATTTTCTTGTATTTTTGGCAGGATCTAAAAAATATTTACCTAAGATTGGAACTTCCTGAGTTCTAAATCAAGGCAGGAATAGAGGATATAGAATAAAAAGAAGTGATTGTACACTGAGTTGAAAGAGTAACTAAGAATAATCATGGGGCTTGCATTGGAAAGCTGGATTTATTTCCTTTTTTAAAAAAAATATTTATTTGTTCTGAGAGAGAAACACAGAAAGAGAGAAAGAGAGAGAGAGGCAGAGAGAGAATCCCAAGCAGGCTCCCTGCTGTTAGTGCAGAGCATTGATGTGGGGCTCAAACTCATGAGCCGTGCGATCATGACCTGAGCTGAAACCCAGTGTCTGATGCTTAACTGACTGAGACACCCAGGTTCCCTGGATTTATTTTCTTAAAAAAGATTTCCTCATTGCTTCCCTAAAAGCAATGTAAGTGGCCTTTTGACAGATACATGGTGAGAGAAAGTTATCAGGTGTCTTTCTACTCTTCTAACTAGCACAGGCTGCAGTGCAAGCACTGACAGGTGATAGATAGTTCATGAAATTATAATAAAAGGCAACAGGCATTTGTGAAAGAGGTGCTGGAGATAGGCTCAGAGCTGAAGCTACCCCTTGGCTCCAGTGCACCTCAAGAAACATAATTCAAGTGAAAACAGTTTTCTTGTTGTATAAAAGAGCAGTTTCAAGGGAGGGATTCTTTCATGTACCCACCATATCCTGATCCCTCTCTTTAGAAATTCTGGAGTTGGCATTACCTTCTGGGTCTTGGTCAGGCTACTGCTTAGGACTTGCTAAGAATAAGCCAGCAGACAGTGCCTAGAATTGTGACGTGATCAAGTCTAGGCAGGAGTCAAAATGGGAACAGAGGCAGGGAAGTAGGGGCAAAAAAGGGACACATGCTCTCAAGTGATACAGAGACAAAAAAATGAAAAAGAAGAGAGGAGAGGAGAGGAGAGGAGAGGAGAGGAGAGGAGAGGAGAGGAGAGGAGAGGAGAGGAGAGGAGAGAAGGAATAAAAAATCAGGCAGCCCAATTCAGTACTCAGTTCTGAGCATCTTCAGAGTAAAGGCAGAGAGCAACTTTGCCCTTTGGATTACATGTCTCAGTCTTCCCAGGTACCTCACTCTAATCTTAAAAGAACAAACCAAACAAAACTGTTCCTAGCGAAACCTTGGTTTATCCAGGGAATCTAATAAGAATAGATCTCCAGAATTCGGATGTTACTGAACAACTGCATATAGATTACCCTTTTCCTCCTTATACAGGGCTGGAGACTTTTCCGCTTCTCTCTTCCTTTTCTCTTTCTCCTTCCTACTCTTCTGCTTCACTTTATTGCCATTATTTGTACTTCTTCTCACTTAACAGCAACCATGGCCTTTTTTGACCCTGGTAAAGTTTAACATTGCTAGGGCTGCATATATGATTGCTTGCTCTTTTTTTTTTTTTTAATTCCTAATAGGTTCTAGACTTTAATCATGTATGCAGGTGAGTTGAAGACTAATATTTTCTAAACTTTGGCTTGTGTGAGTATAAATGTATATAAGAATATATCCACATCATATTCTTTTTTTTTGTACTTTTCTTTTTTTAATTTTATTTTTTTAATTTACATCCAAGTTAGTTAGCATATAGTGCAACTGTGATTTCAGGAGTAGATTCCTTAGTGCCCCTTACCCATTTAGCCCATCCCCCCTCCCACAACCCCTCCAGTAACCCTCTGTTTGTTCTCCATATTTAAGAGTCTCTAATATTTTGTCCCCCTCCCTGTTTTTGTATTCTTTTTGCTTCCCTTCCCTTGTGTTCATCTGTTCTGAGTCTTAAAGTCCTCATATGAGTGAAGTCATATGATTTTTGTCTTTCTCTAACTGACTAATTTCACTTAGCATGATACCCTCTAGTTCCATCATGTAGTTGCAAATGGCAAGATTTCATTCTTTTTCATTGCCGAGTAATACTCTATTGTATATATACCACATGTTATTTATCTCTTCATCCATCGATGGACATTTGGGCTCTTTCCATACTTTGGCTATTGTTGATAGTGCTTCTATAAACATGGGGGGTGCATGTGCCCCTTTGAAACAGCACACCTGTATATTCCTTGGATAAATACCTAGTAGTGCATTTGCTAGGTCATAGTGTAGTTCTATTTTTAATTTTTTGAGGAACCTCCATACTGTTTTCCAGAGTGGCTGCACCAGCTTGCATTCCGACCAGCAGTGAAGAAGAGATCCTCTTTCTCTGCATTCTTGCCAACATCTGTTGCTGCCTGAGTTGTTAATATTAGCCATACTGCCAGGTGTGAGGTGGTATCTCATTGTGGTTTTGATTTGTGTTTCCCTGGTGATGAGTGATGTTGAGCATTTTTTCATGTGTTGGTTGGCCATCTGGATGTCTTTTTTGGAGAAGTGTCTATTGAATCCACATTATATTCTTAATCAAGATCATGCCAATGCATTATTGGAAGAACTAGGTTAAATAAAGATTACATATTATGTAGGAAGAGGCTAGTTACCCTTAAAAAATACCTGATTTTCCTAAGGCTCTGAAAACTAAACTACAAACATAAACATTTTCCAAAAGTTCTTTGTATCAGTTTTATTTGTTTTCTCAGAAGATTTGGTGATCTGATTCACACTTAGGGTTTGTTTGCTTGTTCATTTAATCTATGCTTAGTTTTCTGCTTTACTAGTTTGAGTATTTCTTTTCCAACAAGTTTCAGGAAAGAATTCTTAGAAATGCAGACTACAACTACTCTATGGCCCATCTTACCACCCGTCCAGATCTTTTCCTAAAGACATAATAGTAGGGAAAATAGGAGAATACTACGTATTTCTTCTGGAAGAGGGTGGATATTTATTATATAAAGACTTAGTAATATCCTTCCCTTAAGAGGCTAAGGCATGGTCTCACTCTGTCTTTATTTTTTATTTTTTATTTTTTTAACGTGTATTTATTATTGAGAGACAGAGTGAGCATGGGAGGGGCAGAGAGAGGGGGAGATAAAGAACCTGAAGCAGGCTGCAGGCTCTGAGCTGTCAGCACAGAGCCCAACGTGGGGCTCGAACTCACGAACAGCGAGATCATGACCTGAGCTGAAGTTGGAGGGTTAACTGACTGAGCCACCAGGGCATCCCTGGTTTTTTTTTTTTTTTTTTTAATTTTTTAAATGTTTTTATTTTATTTTCGAGAGACAGAGTGAAAGTGGGAAAGGGCAAAGAGAGAGGGAGACACAGAATCCGAAATAGGCTCCAGGCTCTGAGCTGTCAGCGCCGAGTCCAATGAGGGGCTCGAACTCACCAATGGTGAGATCACCTGAGCTGAAGATGGACACTTAACCGACTGAGTCACCCAGGTGCCCAGACTCTGTCTTAAACAAGGCTCAGACTTGTCTGATGTAACTTTGGGGATTTAACATACCAGCCAGGGAGCCACATACCGCAAATCTGCAGGCACATGACCCTGAAAAATAACTAAGGGTTTATACTATATATAAGACTCTGAATGTACTTTTTTTTTAAGGACTCTTTTGTTTTTTTTTTTTAATTTTTTTTTCAACGTTTATTTATTTTTGGGACAGAGAGAGACAGAGCATGAACGGGGGAGGGGCAGAGAGAGAGGGAGACACAGAATCGGAAACAGGCTCCAGGCTCTGAGCCATCAGCCCAGAGCCCGACGCGGGGCTCGAACTCACGGACCGCGAGATCGTGACCTGGCTGAAGTCGGACGCTTAACCGACTGCGCCACCCAGGCGCCCCAGGACTCTTTTGATATGTAGAGTGTCTTAGCAGTGATGGTCTCTGAGCCAGTGGTTGGTTACTCCTTTTTATTATTCTTTCGTCCCCATAAATGCATTGGTTCCATGGTTGTGCCTCAGGCACAAATGAGAATATCTCAACATTTGTGGGTCAAATGACATTTTTGTTATTCTATTCTGCGATTGAATATTGGGATTAGTGTATTGTGTAATTTTATTGCTTTAAAGTTTTCTATTATGTTTTCATATTATTGAATAACTACTTTTCATTTAGTCCAATAATTAAATAAGATATTGGTTATATATACAGATAGAATCAGCAAGAGGCTTAAAATAACCCATTTTAATAATCACATATGTAATGATTACATTTAATGATCACATTTGTAATGTCATTTAAATACTGTTGGGTGATTTTCAAGTGGCTGACTGACATTTTCCTTAACTGTATTTCCTTATATTTACTTTATTTTCTTAAAAATCAGTGGCTAAAAGCAAATGTAACAAAATGGACAGTGATAGTCCACTGAGTGTGATAAAAATCTAAGAGTGGGACCTGGGTATATTTTTCAGGTACAGTCCTTTGGGACAATTATGTAAGCTTTATGTTCACACATTGCCCCTCCTAATTTCTCCAGGTTCTGAACCTGCTCTCCTCCTATTTGTTTTCCACATGAAATGTCTCCCGCTTCCACCTTCCCACCACTGGGCTTTGTATAATTTGTTTCCTCTGATTGGAACATCTTTTTCTATCTTCATTACCTTATAAACTCTTCCTTCTTTAGGGCTAGGAGCACAACGTTCAGAAAGCAATTGGCAGTCGTTCCAACTGCTTCCAATCTGCCTGTGATGAGTCTTATTACACACCGCACTTGTCCTTCATAGCATTGTTGCCACTGCAGTTGCACATTTATTTATGTGATCCTTTGGTTAATGACTTTCTCCCTGCAAGAATGTAAGTGAAATGAAGATAGGAACAGTGTTTGTTTCTGCTTTCCTAGCATAGTTCCTGGAACAGAGTATTACATAGTTGTTGAATGAATGTTTAAATGAATAAATGGATGAATATAGGAGGTAAAGAAATTTATTATTAATACTAATTATTATTTGTTTTTAAGATACAGGATCTTGTCAGTCTGAAACCTTCACTTGTGTGAATATCTGTTTTGGAAGAAATAATGCAAATAATATAGATTCTACCAGGAAAAATTTGGTTCAAAGATGAAACATGAAGTTTAGTAGAAGGATTCTTTAAAGTCTAAAGGGAGTGCATCTGGGTGGCTCAGTCAGTTAAGCATCTGTCTTCAGCTCAGGACATGAATTTGTGATTCATGAGTTTGAGCCCCACTTTGGGCTGTCTGCTGTCAACAGAGAGTTCACTTTGGATGTCTGTCCCCCCTCCCTGCCCTGCCCCTGCTCACATGCTTTCTCTCTCCCTCTCTCTCTCTCTGTCTCTCTCTCTCTATCCCCCTCCCTCTCTGAAAAACAAACATTAAAAAAAAGAAAGAAATAAAAAAAGCCATTTAAAAATCAATTCTAAATGGAGAGAGAAACAAAGGTTCAGTTTATTCTATCTGTATATAGATGGGGGTGTAACTTTATGTATACATGCATTTATTTATATATGTAAACAGAATAATTTTAAAAACATTAAGTGTCTTCTACATATGTATGTAATCTAGAATTTTATAGAAGATAAAAACAACTAATGTTTTTGAATAGTTCCTGCAGTAGGTACTTCACATAATTCATCACGTTTATTTCCTATAATAGTTCTACTCTTACAAAATGACTCAGAAAGATTCAATATCTTTCCCAATGTGATGCATCTCATAAGTGGCCCATTTGGGAATTGTTCTTCTGGAAGTCTTATGAATGCACCTTGCAATCTGCCAGTTATGGGGGGCATAATTGATCAGGGTATGCAATTGACCAGGATTTCCAGGTGCTATGCTCTAAAATCCATTGCCATGTTTGTACCCATGTCATGCTTCCCAAGGGCTGCTCCTAGCCTATGACAGAGAGCAGCAGAGATTCTAAAGCAAACCTGTTCCTAGGAAAGAGGGACCTCTTCATTGACCGGCTAGATTACTCCCCAGTGACCTTATTAAACCTTCTTTAGACTGTGCGGTCTAGGAAGCTTCTATCCAAACTTCCTTCCTTATCTTTACAGACTTGGTGTCTGACAGCAATCCCAGCCTTTCTTCCATTAAAATTCTTACATGTTTAATATTCTGTTGGTATCTGCTTCATGGAGGATCCAGGTAAAACCATCCTTCCAGCAAGAAGCTCTTGAGAAGGGAAAGAAATAACATAAGCACAGACATTTGGAAGAGGGCAGTGAGGTTTCAGCCAAGGCAGAGGTCATACTTTCCAGGGGTGGGACTTTAAGAAGGAGTTCAAATTTTGCATTTTCCTTTACGAATTGGCACCTGACTGAGTGGGAGAGGCAAGAGGAAACATTATGGGAAAAGGAAGAGTCACAGCAAAACCTGTATTTGCCAAATGGAGAATCAGACCCTTTGAGTAGAACATAAATGTGTGTGGAAGGGAAGAAAAAAATTGTAAGAGAGAAACAGTGAAGCTCATATTGTATAAATTCAGGAGATGATGTATGGCAGGAATTAAGACCATGAGCCTCAGAATCAGAAAGATCTTAATTTGAGTTTACAATAATAGCTGTATGAAATTAGGAAAATTTAACCTTTGTGAGTCTCGTTTTCTCATACATAAAATGTGGTTAATAATACCCACTTCATGGATTAAATGAAAAAATGTACTGCAAGAGAAAAAACAAGAAAGAAGTTGCTTCTGCAAATAAGCAAAAAATCATGGATATTAGGATTTGGGAGTTCAAGTGGGTATTTATTTCTCAGATAGACATTTTAAAAGGATATTACAGAAGGACCTCAAAAAACACAATATTTTCATTGTGCTACAAAACTAGTTTAGCTGGTTGTGTTTCAAAGTAAAATGTGTTATCAGAATTGGCACCTTGCACAGTGCTAGAATGGGGGGTACTACAACTGTGTGCAAAATTTGATTCGAATCTTTTTGTGAAATGCTTGCATGAAATTTATCCTATAAAATGATGTGATGACTATTTAGTGAAAGAAAGTTAATTTTCCTAAACTCCAGCATTCATAGTTATTTCAGAATCTTTAGCAGATGCCAGCTATGGGAAAGTTCTCTTTTCTGACATTTATCATTCTGTAGTTTTTCAATGATAGGATTCTAAAATAGTGTATGCACTTCTGTGACAAGCTATTTACTTAATTTTGTAGGTATGTCTTTTTCTTTAAATTTATTTATTTTGGGGGGGGGGGGGGGAGAGAAAGAAGGGGAAGAGAGAGAGGGAGAAAGAGTATCCCAAGCAAGCTCCATGCTGAGAGGAATGTGCTGTGGGGCTGGATCTCACAAACTGTGAGATCATGACCTGAGCCAAAACCAAGAGTTGGAGGCTTAACTGACTGAGCCACCCAGGCGCCCCAGATGTGTCTTTTTTGTCTCTAAATTTTGATGGAAATTTTTATCCTTTTATTTTTTGTTTTATTGATATTGCTTCTTTAATAGGTACAATTATTCAATAGAATAATTCATGATTGTGTGTCTTGCATTCATGGAGAACAGAATTGCCAATTGAATGGAATACTATGACCGCTGATGCTTTCAACAAGATTTATAACAGGGATGACAGTCACCAAGAAACCAAGTTGGGATCTTTTTTTTTTTTTATTTGACTTCTTGCACTTGGTGTAATGGACTTTAAGTCATTAATACTCTACTCAGTGTTTGAGGATATGGTATTGTCTTATACATGTGAACACTTCATACCATTGTTACATGGGGAATGTTTGGTCCTTAGTTTTTAGAGCATTTCTGTCTATTTACCACATCAGAACACCTCTTTTACTTTTTCTTTTATCTGGCCACAATGGCCTGAAAGTTTTAATGCATCCACTATTGAGCCAACTTTTTTCTGGAAATAGTGTTGATATACATTAAAATTTTTTTTGATGTTTATTTTTGACAGAGTGTGTGTGTATGTGAGTGGGTGAGGGGCAGAGAGAGAGGGAGACAGAATCTGAAGACAGCTCTGCATTGTTGGCACAAAGCCTGATGGGGGCTCAAACCCACGAACTGTGAGATCATGACCTGAGCTGAAGTTCAACGCTCAACTGACTAAGCCACCCAGGTGCCCTGGTATACCTTTTGAAATAAATATGAGTGTTAGTAGTTAATATAGTTTTTATAAAATTGTATTTTATAAATACATCCAAGTGCAAACATCTGTTTTTTTAGAAGTCCAAACATCTGTTACAGCAATTTTTAAAGTTTCAGCAGTTTTAGTTTTGAAATAAAGATGTTTCACATATAAGACGACCAGGAAATGGTGTCAGTTTAAGTGCCTTTAGCTGGTGATCAAATACCTTCTTAGTTACCCCCCCCCCAAAAAAAAAGACAGTTCGTTTTTTTCTTGCTTTGTATGCAAAGACCATATAATGAAACTATTAAAGGTAGATTGATTGATGGGAACGTAGAAAAACATGAAAATGTTTCACTCTAAAATGACTCAGGATTTTGAAACAAAAGCTCCTTAAGAGTAAATGTATTCTTACAGCATTCATGGTCTTCAAACCTCAGGAGACCCAGTGTGTTCCTCATGTAACTTAAACTAATTGAAACAACAGGAAGAAAATCCTCATCACGTTTTTGTTTATACGTTTGTGAATTGCAGGCTAAACCTGGAAATAGGAAGTCTGTTTGACTCTCCTTGCTTGTCCTAAATTTAGAAAGAACGTCATTCTTTATAGTTTTTTCCTTCTTAATTTGATAGATTTGTAGTATATACTGTCTACTAATGAATTTACTAAATGCCATAGATAAATACTCATTAAAGGCAATGTTTCAGACTTCTTGAGTCTATTTGTCTTTTATAGTATTTTTGTCTAATTACTTAATTCTTTCTTGGCTTATTTTAGAATCTAAAAGTAAGAAGTAGTTACATAATATATTTTGGGATAATGAAGAGGAATGAAAATAATTCATGACAAAGCTTCAAATTACTGACTTAAAAATATTATATTTTCATTATTTATACAGATGTGATAATTATTTATCTTAGTTATCTTTACATCTTATAAATGGCTATACTTAAAGATTATTCAAAAGCCAAATGTCCAAATAGCTTTCTAGGTAGTTACATGACTGTAAAGAGAAAGGTGTGTCTTTATTTGCCTCCATTTGAGCCTGAGAAACACATAGCCCTGTCTGATAGATACATTAAATAGCAAGGTTGAAGACAGACTCCTAGTTTTGTATTTCTATTCCACAATATATCTCACTAGAGGAATCCAAATATTGTAGACCAGCCAGAATGTTTGGAAATTTCTCAATGTGGAGTGAACATTTGTGTATCTTTCTTTTACTAAGAAGATGAGTTTGTTTTCCCCTGAAGTCAACGAAAAACCCAGTGATTTGAGTTTTCTATGTATTTTAGAGATTTTAAAATACAAAACACCAAATGAAAGATTGATGATTATTTCAAACTCCATATGATTTTTTGTCAGAAAAATACATTGTTGAATAAATTCTTTGAATACAGCAACATAATAATTTAAATCAGAGAATGCAAATTATCTTATGATATTTTCTTGGTGTTTCTTAAGACTTTTTTTAGGGGAGACTTGGTGGCTCAGTCAGTTAAGGATCTGACTTCAGCTCAGGTCATGATCTTGCAGTTCATGGGTTCGTGCCCCGCGGTAGGGTTCTGTTCTGACAGATCAGAGCCTGGAGCCTGTTTTAGATTCTGTGTCTCCCTCTCTCTCTCTCTGCCCTTCCCCTGCTTGCGCTCTGTCTCTCTCTGTCTCAAAAAAATAAATAAACGTTTAAAAAATTAAAAATAAAAAGTTTTTTTAAGGAGGATCAGCTTTATTGGACACTTCCACTTTGGCTCTATGCTTTCTACCAATGAATTTTATAAAAGTACTTTGGCTGCTGAAACAAAACAAGAAAACTAAATAAAACTGTCAAAGCAAAAGTGAAACAAACAAAAACCATGTTTCTAAAGTGCATTTCAGACTGGTTTTATGTGAGAAGTTGGTTAGCAGCTTCTTGTCTTCAGTTCATTGTGCATCAAATGTGTTTCCTGATCTGGTTTCCTTTGTCATTTTACATTGTAGATTTTTAGCTCAGTACAGGCACTTTAGGTTGTTGCTGAGGGCGTTCTAAATAGAATCAGTTATGACTTAGTTGTTGAATTTAGGCAGAGGAACTTATGATCAAAGGGACCTACAAAGAGCAGCATAAACGAGTGTGCAGCAAAGGAAAAAAAATTGAACTACATGTTTATATTAATGGCTTCTGATATATTTGCTACCTCTGGAGTGGGACTTTCACATCAGCATGTGGAGTAACAGTAGGGACCAATCAATGAACAGAAGAGAGATGCTAAAATTAGATTGACAGAAATGCATGGCTAAATCTTAGATTGTTCACCCATATTGTGAATACTGAAAATTCTTCAATTTTCCATTGAGGAGTATGAAATTGGTTGCCAGCTCTTCGAATGATACTGAGTTTGACTGAATATTTAATAAATAGGAAAAGTTTGAGTTCAAGTGAATATGTGATACATTTTGCCTTTATTTGCTTTTCTCATAGGACAAAGGAAATTGAATTATATTAGATTGTGTAGGATAATGTAGGCTATTGTAAATTCCCAGGTTTTGTAGTAAATTTGACATTACAATAAAATATTGTCCATTAATAGTGGTAACAAAACATCCGTTGGTAGATTTTACTGCATTATTGCACTTTTGCAAATCTGAAGAACAAGATAGTAATGACTAGCATCAGAAGTAGTTTGTTGCTAATTTCCTAATTTGCATAATGTATCTCTTACAAACTGGATTGTCAGTTTATAGGAGACACCAAATGTTCATATAATGAAGTTTAAAAAAAATTCTCAGCTGAAACATGGCTTAGTTGCCTGGCCAACTGGGTGGCACACTGTTTGCTTGGGATATTGCTGTGGTGAATCCTAGGAAAAGTTCTTAAACCCCTTTAATTGGGATTATCAAATGTTAACCAGCCAATAATGTGGTAGAATTGAATGTAGTGTTAAAAATATTAGTATAGTATTGATTTTTTAAATCAATATTCTATGATTACTGATAATGTAAGTTATAAAAAATACTAATATAGCAACATTTATTTGAGGCCTCTGAGTGGGTACTTGGCTCCTGCTACTTCTAAAATTTCTAAGACACCATGAATTATACTCAGCAGTTAAACTTGGCAAAAAGATTAATGTCAATACATGGTAACATTTTGTCTCTCTTGTGCTTATAGTAAGCTCTTTGAGGGTAGGAGCTATATCTAACTATTTGTTATCAATGAACAGAGATGATAGTATAGTTTGCCTAGTGGTTGCCTATGAATAGCAATAGTTTTGGTAATCATAATCATTATCATAAATACTCAATATCTTCAATGTATTGAGCAGACTCAGACTTTAAGGAGTGTGTATTTTAAATATTAAAAAAACCCTTCAAATTTAAAACAGCAAAATATTTGACATTATGCAATTCTTCCTGCTGAGTTAAAAGACTTTTTGGTAGCACCTTGGGTTGGTCTCCAACAGTGAGAGATTAGTGTGTGGCATAAATGTGCATAGAATGAAAATTGAAGCTATTCTTTTCAAATGTAAATACACATTTTTACACCAAAAATATTGACTTCCAAAGATGTAGCAGATGCACATTGCATGTTCAGAGTATTTTACTTATTTTGTTCAATGATACTTGTTATGTGTTCCCACTAATGACAGGATGAGGCTTAAATTTATACTTTAGCCTTGGTCAAAAGAGCTACCTAGCTCTCATAGAAAAGAGTAGAGGAGTCAAAAGGCCTTGGGTTCCCTGTTCCCTGTACCGTCTTCCTATGAAGCCAAAGTTACACCCCCGGAAAGGACATATGAAGTGTGAGAGTTACTGGAGTTTTAGTTTAATCCCTCCTTCTGTCTAATCTCTGTATAAGGCCCTGGATAATGCCTTGTTTCCCATTTGCAAATACTAGGACAATATGCCTGTAAGGGCTTCAACCTTGTTATTGATTTGGCATCAATCACTTGTTAACTTTTTGTGACTTTCTCAGCAGGAACAAAATAAAAGCAAACCTACCCTGTGGAGCTTTCAGAATAGAAACTCAAACACATTTACTTAATATCTGCATGCTAATACACATGTAGTTTTAAATAGAAATGTTTCAAAGGAAAATGTCGATGCTGCAGCTAATGAAAATATATATGGTCATGTTAATTTTTCACCCATAAGCTATTCCTTTTCTTCTTACAGTAGGGTTTGAGCTAGGATAATTTTGATAAAACTGAAAGTTTATCATTTAAACAGTTCTGCCATGGAAGTGCCAGAGAATTTATAACATTCTGTTGCTTCTAGCTAATATTACCATTCAGTGTGAGTTTTTGGTATACATGTACATATGAATTTTTTATGTTTTTTAAAGCCAAGTAAAATACATATTTCAAATATTTAGTCTCTATTTTATAGTTTGGTATTCAACCAATTGTCATTAAGCCAACATTTATTGTGTACCCACTCTGGTAGATGAGGGGACATTTCTTTTAAAGGTCAAAAATTGAAATAAAAAGCTTTAAAAAAAACTATATGTTGAGCAATTATGCTAATGTTTCAGGCACTCCTCTAGGCTCCAGGGGAATATAACGGTGAGGACCTAATTTCTGTCTTCAGAGATTTTGCAGTCAAGGGAAGGACATAAATACAAAATCAGATCATTGAAATATAACAGTTTCAGTGCTAAACTGAATATACTCTTGGTGTAGAGGGTAAAAAGACCTGGACCAACAGCCAGGAGTTCTATTAGCATAAGCCCTGCTGATAACTAGTTTTATGAGCACGTGAAGTCATTCAAACTCCGAGGACCTCATTTTCTCAATGTGTGAAATTAGTTGCGTATGTTCTAGATGACTTTTACATTTATTTTAATTTTTTAAAAATTTTTTCTGGTGATACAGGCATTTAAAGTGTAGGTAAGACAAGAATGTATACAACTAAAAATGAAATTGAAGCATTAAAAATCAGGAGTTTTAAGGGTAAAAGCAAAAAAAAAGTTATTTTTCCCGAAAAAAAATCTGTAATATTATATGTAATTTTTCTTAGAGTGTTCAACATACAATATATTTTAATAATATGCCATCTCTACAAGAAAGTACTGTTAATTTTTCCCTTAAGAATAAAATCTCTTTGATATCTAGTGATGTGAGTTAAAAAAATGTTAAAATCAATACTAAATGATATGATGACTGGAAGTGAAAAAGAAAATGTCTTGTGTAAATACATCTTCTGTGATTTTTTTCTAATATGTTTGTAGCTTTTATATAATTACATGTGGCAATTATTTGATTACATAAATTTTTCTAGGAACATAATTAAGTATAATTATGAAAATAAGAAAATGATATGCATAGAGTGACTAATTAACAACAATTTATTTAAAGGAATTGAGAATATTCAACAAGAAAAAACACATTAATGAAACACTATGGTTATGAGAAAAGCACATGGTAAAAATTGCTATTCAGGACTGAGTCTCTGATTAGTTACTGACAAGATGCTAGAACCTGTATATTTATGCCTTTTCTTTTACATGATGAAAGAAATGTCTACTCCTGACCATACTTCTGTTACATATCTTGCATAAAATATGGCCAAAAATTTTCCTGGAATAATACAGAAATGTATTAAAACTATACACACAAATAACTATTCATATTGAACCATAGCATTCTTACATGTTAAAATCGAAGTAACATTAGCAATCATCTATTTTGGTACTTGTGTTTTATAAATAGGAATATTTTAACACATTAATGATGTTTTTATATCATACCAACAGTGGCATAGTTGGGACTCTCAATCCTAGTCTTTTCCCACTATTTTATAGTTCCTCCCTGAAAGATGCCATTCTAACCTCTGGGAAGAAAAAAATAGAAAAATTCCATTACAATAGAACTATAAAATATGTAAATTTGAAAAATTCCATATATTAATATGGCAATTATTTTTATGTTAGCATTTATCATATTGTACTTTCAGATATATAAAAAGGGCATGTATGTGTGTGTATCTTAAGATATCTTCAGTTGTTTTATTTATCTGTATCTATATAAACTATATAAAAATTACTTCCATATTACACCAAAAACTATAAGATACCTAGGAGTAAGCCTAACCAAAGAGGTAGAAGACCTGTACCCTGAAAACTAGAAAACACTGATGAAAGAAATTAAAGAGCACACAAAGAAATTGAAAGACATTCCATGCTCATGGAGCTGAAGAACAAATATTGTTAAAATGTCTACACTACCAAAGCAATCTGGACATTTAATGCAATACTTATCAAAATACCAATAATATTTTTCACAGAGTTAGAACAAACCTAAAAATTGTATGGAACCACCGAAGACCCCAAATAGACACAGCAACCTTGACAAAGAAGAGAAAAGCTGGAGGCATCACAATTTCTGACTTTAAGTTAAATTAGAAAGATGTAGTGATCAAAACAGTATGGTACTGGCACAAAAATAGACATACAGATAATAGAACAGAATAGAAAAACCAGAAATGAACCCACAACTATATGGCCAATTATTCTTCACCAAAGTGGGAAAGAATATCCAATGGAAAAAAAGACAGTGTCTTCAACAGTGTTGGGAAAACTGGACAGCAATATGCAAAAGAATGAAACTGGACCACTTTCTTATGCCATACGCAAAAGTAAATTCAAAATGGATAAAAGATCTAAAAGTGAGATAAGAAACCATCAAAATCCTAGAAGAGAACACAGGCAGGAACCTCTTTGACCTCATCTATAGCAACATCTTACTAGATAGGTCTCCTGAGGCAAGGGAAACCAAAGCAAAAAATGAACTACTGGGACCTCATCAAGATACAAAGTTTCTGCACAGTGAAGGAAACAGTCAACAAAACTAAAGGAACCTTTGGAATTGGAAAACATGTTTGAAAATGACATATTGGATAAAGAGCTAATATCCAAAATTTATAAAGAATTTACAAAACTCAACACCCAAAAAACCAAATAATCCAGTTTAAAAATGGGAGAAGATGTGAATAGACATTTTTTCCAAAGAAGACATACAGATGGCCAACAGACACATGAAAAGATGCTTCAACATCACTCATCATCAGGGAAATACAAATCAAAACTACAGTGAACTATCACTTCACACCTGTCAGAATGGCTAAAATCAACAACACAAGAAACAACAAGTGTTGGTGAGGATGTAGAGAATGGGGAACCCTCCTGTACTCTTGGTGGAAGTGCAAGCTGGTGCACTGTGGAAAACAGTATGGAGATTCCTCAAGAAGTTAAAAATAGAACTACCCATGTCCCAGTAATTGCACTACTAGGTATTTACCCAAAGAATACAAAAGTACTCATTCAAAGGATTACATGCACCCCAATATTTATAGCAGCATTATCTACAGTGACCAAACTATTGAAACAGCTCAAATGTCCATCAACTGATGAATGGGTAAAGAAGATGTGGTGTGTGTGTATGCGCACGCGCGCGCGCGCACACACACACACACACACACACACACACAGAATATTATTTAGCCTTAAAAAAAAGAATGACATCATCCATTTGCAACAACATGGATGGAGCTAGAGAGTGTATTATGCTAAGCTAAATAAGTCACAGAAAGACAAATCCCGTATGATTTCATTCAAATGTGGAATTTAGGAAACAAAACAAATGAGAATAGGAGAAAAAAAGAGAGATGGGGCAAACCATCTTCGAGAAGCCAGAAATAGACTCTTAACTATAGAGAATAAACTGATGGTCAGCAGAAGGGAGATGTGTGGGAGGATGGGTTAAATAGGTGATGGAAATTAAGGAGTGCACTTGTTGTGATGAGCCCTGGGTAATGTATAGAATTGTTGAATCACTATATTGTACACCTGAAACTAATATTATACTTTATGTTAACCAACTGGAATTTAAATAAAACCTAAAAAAACAATGCATAAATAAAAATTATATTAAATATAATTTTTTACTTTTTTAAATTAAAAAAAAAACATTTGAAAGAAAGGGAGAGAGCACACAAGGAGGAAAGAGGGGCAGAAGAAGAGAATATTAAGCAGGCTTCATACTCAGTGCGGAGCCTGAAATGGGGCTTGATCCCATGACCCTGGGATCATGACCCGAGCATAAATCAAGAGTTGGATGCTCAATTGACTGAGCCACCCTGGCGCCCCTTAAACAGTACATTTAAACAGAGTTTGGGTGTAGTAACTTCTATTACAGTGTTTACAACTTTGCTAAATAGAAACATTTTACAGATAATGCAGCCAAAATAAATTATTTTAGACCAAGACAGAAGATAGGTGTGACTTGCCTCGAGTCAAATCATAAGTCAATGTTAGCCTAGAAAATGTAATTATCGGAATAATTTCTTCAGTTTATATCAGTATGAGATACGTGCCTATTAAACCCTTATAATCTGAAAATAAGGACAGCATACATATTTATTACATACTTGAATAACTTAATAAGTCTCATAAAATGAGTGAAATGTCTGATGAAGTAATAGCATTTGGTACAAATTACCACAAAATAAATAGGAAGTCCATCATCAACCTATTATCTTAATTACCTATAATTCCTTCATTTTACTGAATTCTGTAGTAGACTGGCTGTGTTAGGCACTCTATGAATTTTGATATGCTTCCTACCAGCCATGTGAGAGGGCCCCCATTTCTGATGAAATTGTTAATGTCCACATCAGCATACTAGGAGGTTTCATTTAGCCTTCTAGCTTTGAATGTTGTCTGTATACTGATTACAGCTGTATTAGACTCCCCATCCCTAACTTTCTCTCTTAACTTGGGAGTAATGTGTCTAAAGGACTATCAACCTTTTCACTGGCTTCTCCAATATATTTTTAAAAATACGTGGCTCTAGCACTGAACTCTCAATTTCCTCTACAAACCTTCTATTCTTAAGTCTTTCCCATCTCAGAAAATAGAAAATATTCTACCAGTTCTGGCCTGTAAACGAAAACACTGGAAACACTGAGATATATATATATATATATATATATATATATATATATATATATATCAGCTACATATATATGTGTATACATATATATGTATATGTATATATATGTAGCTGATATATATATATATATATATATATATATATATGTAGCTGATTCTACCTTTGCCCCACCATAGACAGACTATGCTATATCAAGAGTGTTCCTTTTAAAAAGTAAGTAGATCATATTACTCCTAAACTCCTGTAATCGGTAGAATTCTCCAGGGAAATGGAACAGATTTATAGATATTATGGAGGCTAAATCTCAAAAACTTCAGCATGAGTCAGCAAGCTGGAGATCCAGGGGACCCAATGGTTTAGTTGCAGTCTGAATCTGAGGGTCTGAAAACCAGGGGAACCAATGATATAGTTCCAGGCAGGCAGGTTTGCAACCAAGAAAGAGCCAATGTTTCAGTTCAAGTTCAAGGGTAGGAACAAGCTGATGTCTCTGTTTGGAGGCAGCCAGGCAGGAGGAATTCTTCCTTACTTGCTTGAGGGTCAACCTTTTTGTTCTACTGAGGCTGTCAATGGATTGGATGAGACTCATCCATATTAGGGATGGCAATCTGCTTTACTCAGTCTACCAATTTAAATGTTAATTTCATCCAAAAACATTCTCATAGAAACACCCAGAATAATATGTGCCCAAATATCTGGTTATCCCATATCCCAGTCAAATTGACACATAAAGTTAACTATCACAAATCCAAGTCTCTCTAATCCTATTCTTATTACTCTCCTCCACATCCCTTCTGTTGTGGCCACTCTGGCCTCCTCGTTTTCCTCTAGCATACTCTAGTCTCCAGGCTTTCTGCTAGCTTGTATATATTTTTCTGAGATGGTCTTCCCTTGAAAGTAGCTTGGCTCACCTCCTCACTACTTTTACATCTCTGTTCCATGTCTCTTCCTCAAACATGCCTTCCTTGACTATCTTTCCTAGAGTATTATTTCCTGCCAATTCAGTTTCTCCCTTAATGTGTGTTATCTTTCTTTATAGCACATATATGACTTACTTTCTATTTAATTACTGTTCTCTGGAACACAATTTCCTTTAGTGCAAAGACTTTGCCTTTGTTCATCGTGGTATCCTAAATGCTCTAAACAGCGCTTAGAACAAAAATTTGTTGCATGAGTGACCTTCCTTACAGACTAATAAGGGAAATGATTTGCATATAATAGTTTAAGAAGATATGACTGCAGTGAATTCCCTGAGACCACAGTTACAGAATATTCTTGGCTTCCTCCAAAAGAGGGGAAAAGGCTGTTAAGTGAACCAAACCAGAGAGAATTAGAATTTTATCATTGTATTATTCTCTTGACTATAAGGTGGGCCTCTTAGCCAGCCTGGATTGTTTATGTAAAAGCAACAGACAGGGCTTACAATGTGGTTACTTATTGAGGGATACATGAGTTTGAATATTTACAGAAGATTTATTTGAGAGGAAACCTAGATAGATGCAATTCTAGATTGTGCCTATAAAAATTTCATGTACTCTCAGGGTAAACAAATAATTTATATAACCACAAGGGGAAAGGATTAGAGACAGTTTAATAGTTGTGATTGTCTTATGTATAGTAAATACTGTAATGGCATAGATACTATAAAAAGGTGATGGCCGCTTGTACAGAGGAACAGAGAAACAATGCTTAGAAAACACATGCCCCCGAATAGGCATCTGTCAAAACAGGAGCCATTAGGGAGCCTGTCGGTAGCATTTTAATACCTCCATTACTTCTTCTGACTACAGAATTTGCCATCTGTTATATTTTTGTTATATTTTTGAATGAGGTTGGTCCTTAGAAGTACTATCAGTTCACTAAGATATAAGGAGAGAGCTCCAAAATTCAAGCCTTCATGTTGGAGATGGGCTTTGATGCTTCAGTAAGTTTTTCAGTATTTAAACAAGAAGCAAGTAGGTTTTTTCTTCACTATTGGATTTCAGGAGAAGAATTTCCTGCCTTTGCTGATATATTGTCCCAGATTATCTCTAAAGTCCCTTTAAATTCTAAGAAGCCAGAAGTCCCTGGTGATTCCCTTGTACTCATTCCTCAGTCTGCTTGTCTTTCAGCATACTTCAGTATCCCCTTATTCATGCTTGAATATGAACAAAAATATTTTCTTTTAGGATTATTAGCAAATTTGACAGCATACCTATAACACATCAATAGCTCCACAAAATAACATGGTAGGACTAATGAAATGAAATACAATAAAAAATTAAATATTTCTATGTATAGGTTCTAGATAAAATACAGTCTGGAATGCAGTTTTTAAAAAAAGTGATTGACAACATTATTTTGATATTATTGGTAATAAATCTAAAGATATGTATTAAAAATCTTGAATATACCTTTGAATGTTTTGGCTTGTGATCTTAGTTTTTAGATGTAGCTGATTATTCATTATAATTCCACTTATGGATATGATGGAAACATGAACTTTAAATAGATTAGGCAGTTTTTGCAAAAGCAAACAAGGATTAAAAAGTAAATATTTTAAAGATTGCTATGTAGTACCTATCTTTTACTGCTTCTCACTTTCATCTAGTGGGAAATGAGAATATCAACTCAATCATGGTATTCGTTCAGCAAACATTTGTCTGGCCTTTACTTTGTAAAGTTCTGTGTTAGGTACTAGACAGCTCTTTGTAAAGTCAGAATATGCCAGAGAAACAGAGAAAGACAATTTGGAAAACTGACATCCACTAATGTAGTAGAGTGGGAATAATTCAAATTATTATAAGAAACCATATTTTGCTGAACTTCTCATATTTTATACATTAATTGTAACAACTTACTTCTAAAGCAATACTAGTTCTCAAGCTAGCCATGCTTTAGAAATCTTGGGAAGCTTTTAAAAAATACCATGCCTTCACAATTGTGGACTCCAAGCTATATTACAGCAATGTAATAATCAAGACAGTATGATACTGGCACAAAAATAGACACATAGATCAATGTAATAGAATAGCAAACCCAGAAATAAACTCACTACTATATGGCCAACTAATCTTCAACAAAGTGGGAAAGAATATCCAATGGAGAAAAGACAGTCTCTTCAACAAATGGTGTTGAAAAACTGGACAGCAACATGCAGAAGAATGAAACTGGATCACTTTCTTACACCATACACAAAAATAAATTCAAAATGGATGAGAGACCTAAATGTGAGATAGGAAACCATCAAAATCCTACGGGAAAAAACAGGCAGCAACCTCTTTGTCATTGGCCATAGCAATTTCTTAGTAGACACATCTTCAGAGGCAAGAGAAACAAAAGCAAAAATGAACTACATGTTGGTACTTAATCAGGCTAAAAATCTTCTGCACAGTGAAGGAAACAACAAAACTAAAAGGCAACTGATGAAATGGGAGAAGATATTTGCAAATGACATATAGGATAAAGGGTTAGTATCCAAAATATGTGAAGAACTTCTAGCGGCATCTGGGTGGCTCAATTGAGCGTCTGACTCTTGCTTTTGGCTCAAGTCACGATCTCATGGTTTGTGAGATCAAGTCCCACATGGGGCTCTGTGCTGATAGCACAGAACCTGCTTGCGATTCTCTCTCTGCCCCTTCCCTGCTCATGCTATCTCTCTCTCATACAAATAAGTAACAGTTTTTAAAAAAGAACTTATAAAATTCAACACTCAAAAACCAAATAATCCAGTTAAGAAATGGGCAGAAGATATGAATAGACATTTTCCCAAAAAAGACATCCAGATGGCTAACAGATACATGAAAAGATGCTCAACATCACTCAACATCTAAATGATGATGAGATACCACCTCACATCTGCTGGAACTGACAACACAGGAAACAAAAGATGTTGGAAAGGTTGTGGAGAAAGGGGAACCCTTTTACATTGTTGGTGGGAATGCAAACTGGTGCAGCCACTCTGGAGAACAGCATGGAAGTTTCTGAAAAAGTTAAAAATACGACCCAGTGATTGCACTACTAGGTATTCATCCAAAGGATTAAAAAGTACAGATTCAAAGGGGGTACATGAACCCTGATTTTTATAGCAGTATTATCAACAATAGCCAAACTATGGAGAGAGACCAAATGTACATCAACTGATGAATGGATAATATACATACATATATAATGGAATATCACTCAGCCATCCAAAAGAATGAAATCTTGCCATTTGCAATGATGTGGATGGAGCTAGAGTGTATTATGCTAAGTGAAATAAGTCAGAAAAAGATAAATAACACATGGTTTCATTCATATATGAGATTTAAGAAACAAAACAGATGAACATAGGGGAAAGAATAAAAGAGAAGGAGGCAAATATAAGAGACTCTTCACTATAGAAAACAAACTGAGGGTTATTGGAGAAGAGATAGGTGATAGGTGGGGGGTGCTAAATGGGTGATGGATATTAAGGAGGGCTCTCATTGCGATGAGCACTGGGTATTATATATGTGATGAATCACTAAATTATATTCCTGAAACTAATATTACACTACATGTTAACTAATTAGAATTTAAATAAAAACTTGAAACATTAGAACAAAAATACCATGCCCATGCTGTCTGATTTAATTGGTCTGGGGTGTGGGTCTGTTACTAGTGATTTACCAAGGACCAGTAGCTCCCTGTCTTATTTTCCAAATAGTTCCTCATTCCAGATACTGATGACCTTGTGATATTTTTCCCGTAGTTGTTACAATAGATTCTTTTTTTTTAAATTTTTTTTAACATTTATTTATTTTTGAGACAGAGAGAGACAGAGCATGAACAGGGGAGGGGCAGAGAGAGAGGGAGACACAGAATCTGAAACAGGCTCCGGGCTCTGAGCTGTCAGCACAGAGCCTGACGCGGGGCTCGAACTCACGGACCGTGAGATCATGACCAGAGCCGAAGTCGGACGACCAACTGACCAAGCCACCCAGGCGCCCCAGATTCTTAACGAACTATGTACAATTCTTTGCCTGATATTCAGTGTAATATTGACACAATAATAGCTACATTTTATACAGCATCTGTAATGTGGCAGACATTGTGTTAGAAAATGTACATATATATTTATCATCTTTACAATGACACTGCAAGTTAGGTAAACATTTTTCAGACTTTCTGTGAATACTTAGGTTAAGTAAATTGTCAGTTAGGGCCAGGATTCTAACCGACCCAGACCCATCTGAATTCAAGGCTTCTTTCTAGACTATACTGCCTTCATATTCTGACCTCAGGCTATGTCTCTAGACTTCACCGTGACTTGCTCCACTTTAAATTTCCTACACTATGGGCAAAGAAACATTTTCCTCTTTACCCATAATTATCCACCACATTCTCACCTGTGACTTGCTCCACTTTACATTTCCTACGCCATGGGCAAGCAAACACTTTCCTCTTTACCCATACTTATCCACTACATTTTCAACTGGCATTTACACAACTTGTTGGTTTGTGGAATGACCTTGCCAGTCAATTTATTTTACCCTTCTTAACCATCCTTAAGACACAGCTCAAATGTAGCCTCATCAGTAAATCCCTCCTGGATCTTCCCAGCTGGAAGTAATCTCTTCTCCTTCTGACCTTCCAAAGTGTCTAATCTGTACCTCTTTCAGGTGCAATCATCATTTTCTACCTTAGGATTATTTGTGCATATGATGAACACTTGTAACCTGTTTATGAGATCTTTGAGATCACAGCTATGTCTGATTCATCTTTTTATTCTGTATAACACCCCACAAAATACCTGGCTCATTGTAGATGCTGAAAAAAAAATTTGCCTGGGGAATACAAAACAAATGAAGAGAGAATAAGCAATTTGATTAAGGTCACCTACAAATTGATACTTGGGGCAGGAAAAGAACTCAGTTACACATACAGTATCAGATATAGTGCAAAATATCCTTATTTTTGAAAACATCTCCATTTTGTATAAGATGATTTGATTCCAAAATGTGTCAACTTTTAAAAGAGATTTTATGGATTTTTTTTATTTTATATTCAAACCAAGAAAGTAAGTGACCAATAAATAAGAAATAAGGCATTTTTCTGTTCCTAGTCATTTGCTTAAGCAATTGGAAAGAGAATAGGAAACTGCATATATGTGCGATGGTGTGGGATGATAGTATAATTGCAAATGGTTTCACAGTAGCAGTCTTTTATTTAGAACATCTCCTTTTCACATTTATGCAGAAGAATTTCACATTCAATGCATTTAAAATGCATTTAGCACATATACAACTTGTACTCATTAAGAGAACATTAATGCATGTAGCATACTTATCAGAAATTATGTACCTTTTTTCAATATCTAGAAGAAACAATGCTCAGATAGCCTCTAATAGCAAAGTAGAGGGGAAAAAATGAAAACAAAATTATTGCTTAGGATGTCCTTGGTAACTCTAAAGAATTTTATGCCTTAATATTTATTTAGAAAATTATTCTGATTCCCATGGTGGGTGATTTCATTTTATTTGCTTTAGATAGCTTCACTTTGTACCTGTCATGGACAATACAGGCCAGGGATTTTTTTGACCAGTGACTTGTTACTTAAGCTACAGGTCACAACTGGTTTGTGATATCTTTTATATTGGTTTGTAGTAAAATAAAAATATTAAATGTAAAATAATTGGCCTTAAATTAATGTTATTGAAATTATGAGTTATAAGTTGAAAATGTGCTTAGGAGTTCTGGCAATATGTATAACTGGAACATAGAATGTTACCATCTAATTACAATTACAAAAAAGTTGTTTGAAATTTACAACCTATCTTATAAACCTTAATTATTTTGTTTTTCTTTCTCAAGTATCAGATATAGGCAAATTTTTTTTGTAAAGAGCCAAAAAACAAAATATTTTAGGCTTTATAAGCCAGACACCCTCTGCTGCAAGTATCCCCTAGCACAAAAGTAGCCAGAGATAATACATAAATGAATGAGCATGGCTGAGCTCCAATAAAACTTTGCTTATGGATACTGAAATTTGCATTGCATGAAATGTCACATCAGGAAATATTATTTTTCTTTTGATTATTTTTTCTTCTTGAAAAATACAAAGACAATCCTTAGCTTGTGGGACATTAAAAAATTAGTGGGCCAGATTTGACTCTTGGACCATAGTTGGCCTACCTCTACCTTAATTCTAACTATAAGCCAAAAAATATACTTTATTGTCCTAAGACAATTTTGATTAGTGGTGAATTTTTGAAAACATTACAAGGGATGATGAGATGAATTAACAGAAATATTATTTCTATGCAAAGTCTCAAAAACTCAGTGTGAGATTAAAAATTATCATAAAAACAAATTTTACCAACAGCAGGAGTATCTGTTATGGAGAAAAAAGGAAGATTTACATTTAAACTACCAAGTGCACTTATATTTTACAATACTATTACAAGTGTTGGTAAATATAAATTATTGATTTTACTATTGACTGTCCACATTAGAAAATATAATACAGTGTATTCTGAAAAATTAATACATTTTAACATTCTTCATCCCTCTGGTGTTTAATTTACACCACTTGACTGTAAGAGGTGATAGCATCAAAGTATAGTATCACTTTATGGAGATTTATGTTTATCTTTCTTCTGAAAATGTTTAACTCTTCATTCCTGTTGACTTTTAAAAAAATCTTTTCAACTTTATTCAAGTATAACTGACAAATTGTAAGATATTTAAAGTGTACATTGTGATGATTTGAGGTACATATATATTATGAAAGGATTCCTCCCATCAAACTAATATATCCATCATCTCATACCTCTCTTTTTCTCCTCCTCTCTGTCCTCTTCTCCATTCTCTTTTTCCTTCATTTTTTTCTTCCACTCCTCCTCCTCCTCCTTTTTCTTTTTCATAAGGACATTTCAATTCTACTCTCTTGGAAAATTTCAGTTATACAATGCAGCATAGTGTTATCTATAGTCACCATGTTCTATATTAGCTGCTCAGACCTTATTCATCTTATAGCTGAAATTTTGTACCCTTTGACCAACTTCTCCTATACCCCCACCCCTCACCCTTGGCAATCACTTTTCTACTCTTTGTTTCCATGAGTGTGACTTTTTTTTTCATTTTACATTTCACATATAAGTGCTACCATGCAGTATTTGTCTTTCTCTGCCTAGTTTATTTCATTTAGCATAATGTTAATTGTAAACAATGCTGCAGTGAACATGGGAGTGCAGATATCTCTGTGAGATTCTAATTTCAATTCCTTTGGATATACACCCTAAAGTGGAATAATTGGATCATATGGGAGTGCTATTTTTTTTTTATTTCAAAAAAAATGTTTATTTATTTTTGACAGAGAGAGACAGAGTGCGACCAGGGGAGGGGCAGAGAGACAGAGAGGGAGACACAGAATCTGAAGCAGGCCCCAGGCTCTGAGCTGTCAGCACAGAGCCCGAAGCGGGGCATGAACCCACAGACCGTGAGATCCTGACCTTGGATGCTAACTGACTGAGCCAGCCAGGCACTCATTGGAGTTCTATTTTTAATTTTTTGAGGAACCTCCATACTGTTCTCCTTAATGACTATACCAATTTACATTCCCACCAACAGTGTACAAGGGTTCCCTTTTCTCCATGCCCTGGCCAACATTTATGTCTTGTCTTCTTGATGATAGTCATTCTGACAGGTGTGAAGCAATATCTCATTGTGGTTGTGATTTGCATCTCCCTGATGATTAGTGATGTCTGGCACCTTTTAATGTACCTATCTGCTATTTGTATGTCTTTGGAAAACTGTCTATTCAGGTCTTCTGCCCATTTTTTTATTTTTTAAAATAATTTATCTTTTTAAATTCATTAGTTAACATGCTGTGTAGTATTTGTTTTAGGAGCAGAGCCCAGTGTTTCATCACTTACATAAAACACCCAGTGGTCATTCCAACCAAGTGCCCTCCTTAATACCTATCACCCATTTAATCCATCCCCCCAGTCCATCCCTTCCAGCAACCCTCAGTTTCTTCTCTGTTTTAAGAGTCTCTGATGGTTTGCCCCCCTCTCTGTTTTTATCTTATTTTTCCTTCCCTTCCTGTATGTTCATCTGTTTTGTATCTTAAATTCAACATGTGAATGAAATCATATTATATCTCTCTTTCTCTGACTTATTTCACTTAGCAGAGTAGACTCTAGTTCCATCCGCATTGTTGCAAATGAAACGATTTCGTTCTTTTTGATCGGCAAGTAACATTCCATTGTATATAAATAGCACATCTTCTTTATCCACTCATCAGTTGATGGATATTTGGGCTCTTTCCAAAAGCTGGCTGTTGTTGAAAGCACTGCTATAAACATTGGGGTGCATGCTCCCCTTTGAATCAGTATTTTTGTATCTTTTGGTTAAATACCTAGTAATGCAATTGCTGGGTTGTAGGGTAGTTATTTTTTTTTGTTTGAAAACTTACTGTTTTCCAGAGTAGCTGCATTGGTTTGCATTCCCACCAACAGTGCAAAGTGTTCCCTTTTCTCCACATCCTTGGCAACATCTGTTGTTTCCTGAGTTGTTAATTTAAGCCATTCTGACAGGTGTGAGGTGATATCTCGTTGTGGTTTTGATTTGTATTTCTTTGATGATGAGTGATGTTAAGCATCTTTTCATGTGTCTGTTAGCCATCTGGATGTCTTCTTTGGAAGTGTCTATTCAAGTTGTCTGCCCATTCCTTAAATGGATTATTTATTTTTTAGGTGTTGAGTTTTAGAAGTTCTTTATAGATTTTGGATACAACCCTTTATCCGATATGTTATTTGCAAATATTTTCTCCCATTCTGTCAGTTGCCTTTTAGTTTTGTTGGTTATTTCCTTCACTGTGCAGCTATATATCTTGATGAGGTCCCAGTAGTTCATTTTTGCTTTTGTTTCCATTGCCTACTGAAACATGACTAGTAAGAAGTTGCTGCAGCTGAGGTCAAAGAGATTGCTGCCTATTTTCTTCTGTAGGATTTTGATTTTTACCTGTCTCACATTTAGGCCTTTCATCCATTTTGAATTTATTTTTGTGTATGGTGTAAGAAAGTCATCTAGTTTAATTCCTTTGCATGTTGCTGTCCAGTTTTCCCAGCACCATTTGCTGAAGGGACTTTTTTCCTGCTTTGTAGAAGATTAGCTGGCCATACATTTGTGGCCATGTTTTAAATCAGATTTTTTTTTTTTTTTGCTATTGAGTTGTATGAAATCTTTTTATTTTTGATTATTAACCCCTTATCAGCTGTATGATATGCAAATATTTTCTCCCAGTACATAGGTTGTCTTTTTATTTTGTTGGTGGTTTTCTTTGCAGAATCTTTTTGCAGAATCTTCTTAGTTTGCTGTAATACCACTTGTTTATTTTTGCACTTTGTCAAATCAGAAAACTTTTGCAAAGATCAGTGTTGAGGGTCTCTCCTCATATGTTTTCTTCTAGGAATATTATGGTTTCAGGCCTTAAATTTCAGTCTTTAATACATTTGGAGTTGCTCATTCCCTTTTGAAGGATCAGTCATTTACTCTCCATTCTTGTATATTCTCAAACACAGTTATATTGTTTTCTTTTGTATTTGTACCCACCTTCCAAAACTCTAAGACCCTAGGATTCACTTAATAACACATATTTTTATAATCAAAGATGGTACCATACTGAAAAGTATGAGGGGAGTCAGAGAAAGGCCTTTCCATCAGGTGGTATAGGTGCAAGTTGATATTCAGCTTAGCCCTTGGGTTTCAGTAATAACATATGACACAATAACAGAAGATCCATAAAATAATATTTGGTCAAAGCATATAGTTTTTACATGACCATTTGAACTTAGTTTCCTTGTCATGAATGATGTTGACCTAGCCAGTTCAAAATGTAAATAAGTATGTTTGCAAAAAATATATGTGACTTTCATCTTTACACTTAATCTATTTCTGAGTTCCACCTCAACTTGGACCCTCATCTTAATTTCTTACCCAATATTTGAGCCATGCCACGTCTCGTTGTCTTTGATTCAGATTTCAGTTGCCTAGTTGTCGAACATAGGGTGATGGTCAAATATGGAGTCAGACTCAAGCAGGCAGTGAAAATATCTATTGTGTACCTTAAATGGTAATGAAAAATAGCAAGTTGTTGTGAACCCTGTGTGATTAAATGCCAAATTCTTCGGCCAGGTATTAAGAGCTTTGAGTTGAAAGGAAGCATAGTCTTAAAGGTAAGTAGACCTGGATGCATGCAGAGTGATGGATATTTCTGATGAGATAGAGGTGAAGCAGGGATATTCAGAGGGTGTTTTAGAAACAGTAAATGGATAAGCCTAACACTATGATGAATAGGGCTTGGATATATAATACTAGGGGAGGAAATTGGAAAAGTATATTCTGAGCCAGGTTATGAAGGCCATTTTTGCCATGGTGAATGAGGAGTTTGGCCTTCTCTTCTGGGTCTTTAGAAGCCATGAAAAGTTTTTGTAGTGAGGGACATGATAAAAACAGAATATAATAATTTGGAAATGTTAATTTGAAATATGGAAATGGCCCTAGAAAATACTATTTGCCATGATGGCAATACATTTCTTTTCAGTAATCTGAAGAAAACTTGAAACTATCTTTTGGAGTAGAGGAGAAAACTGTAGGATTCAGAGAGTTGGCCATTTCAAACTAAGCTGGAGAGCAAGATTTCCTTTTTCAATGGCCTGAGGTCCTTAAAATGAACAGATTTGGTAAGTTTTCAGTTTTCAGCCTTGATCTTAAGTGACTGCTTTCTCATAGTTCACGTACTCTACTTAGCTAAGAAAACAAACAAACAAACAAACAGCAACAAAAATGGTTGCCTTGTTATCTAAGAATGATAATCAACATATAGTAGTATTAAGGAAGTGATCAAACTAAAAACCATATATAATAACGCTACTTTATTCACGCATATTCTTAAATCCAGTGCCATACAATATTGAAATTGATTAGCAAAACACACCCAAAGAATGAAAGAAACACATAGAAATGCATAGTTTTTTTATGTAATAAAAGATTAAATAAAATTTAGATTTTAAGAAAGAAATAAGTTTCTGACTCTTAAATTTTCATAGTAAAATGAAAGATATTGATCCTATATTCTTCTCTTTTGACCCTCACAATCTAGCATCCTATAGACATATGACAGTTTAGAAAGCAGGGATAAAGATCAGCTATTAATTATAAGGTATCAATTTTTTTTATATACATGAAATTTATTGACAAATTGGTTTCCATACAACACCCAGTGCTCATCCCAAAAGGTGCCCTCCTCAATACCCATCGGGAACCCTCTTGCACTGTTGGTGGGAATGCAAATTGGTGCAGCCGCTCTGGAAAGCAGTGTGGAGGTTCCTCAGAAAATTAAAAATAGACCTACCCTATGACCCAGCAATAGCACTGCTAGGAATTTATCCAAGGGATAAAGGTATCAATTATCTTAATTAATTTTCAGTTTCAAAACTAATACCCTGTGAAATAAGATGCAATATTTAGATCAACAAAAATTGGTAAAGGATTATTAGTAGATTTTTAATATTATTATATTTTTAATATCCATTTATTTCTTCCAAAATAGCTTTGAACATTTCTTCTTCATATCTTTTTTTTTATCTTTTATATGAATGTTTAGTACCTAAACACATTTTAAGTAGTTTAGGAATATGGACCATATGTAAATTTTTAACTTGACTTTCCACATGGGTTTGATTGGATTTATATTCTCTCCATGCAATAAAAGCTTCCATATCTTCAAACTTCTACATGCTGCTTTTTTCATGAGCATGGAAAGATTTCCAAAGTCCAAAGTTTAAACTTTCAAAAGATTTCAAAATCTACATTCAATAAATTTTATTAGCTGCATTAGTTTCCTAGTATTTCATAACAAAGTACTACAAACTAGGTGGCTTAAAACAATAAAATTTTTGGAAGCTAGAAGTCTGAAATCAAGGTGGTGGTACAGCTGTCCCTCTGATGGCTCTAGGGAAGAATCTTTCCTTACCTATTCCTAGCTTCTGGTGGCTCCCTGAAATTCTTAGCATGGCAATTCTAAGAATACCTTGACTCGTAGCCGCGTCACTACAATCTCTATCCAACTTCACATGGTCTTCTTCTCTGTGTTCCTGTATCCTCTCTGTATTATGTCCTGTCCTCTTAGATTTAGATTTAGGGCCCACTCCAATCCAGTATAATCTCATTTTATCTTGACTTATTATATCTGCAGAGCTTTTATTTCCAAATAAAGTCATGTTTTGAAGTTCTGGGTGTACATAAATTCTGGGGGACATTATTCAACCCACTATACCAGCTTAAAGTTTCAATATCTTCATTCAGACTTACCAAGTGGGGAAGAAATATAACACAGAAAACAAGAACAAACTTTTAAAAGTACATTAAACAATTTGGCCACTATATTACAAGATTTGCTACAGTTTTACTGCTTTTCCTCTTTTCCCATTGCCTGATGTGTTTTGTCCTGATTATTTCTCAGTTATTGGAGAAATTTGCATACCTCAAATATTCTACCAGACTCCACCAAACCATTACAAAAGAAATTATGCTTTTTTGGCCTTTTCTCCTCATGAATGAAGTGTTCCATTATAAATGCATCTGCTTTTTGGTTTCTTGATTTGAAGGTATGTAAATGTGTAATGCTTAAAATAAATAAAAAGAACAGATGGCAGGACCTTAAAGATCAAATTAGCTTTGTATCCATCTGGAATTTGGGGATGGCTTCATTATTTCCTTCTAATTCGTTCATTCATTCCTGAATTCTCTGGTGGAAGATTTTATGCACAATTGTGCAACATAAATATCTTAGAGTAATAATAAAATATGATTCAGTTGTAAAATAAAATCTGAAAATAATTCTGTGGAGCTCTAATAGTATCATTGTCATTATAGTTACATTTGGTGGTTTTCCAGAATTAATATTGCAGCATAGATACTCCTCAAGGACACACCAAAAATTCTATTTTGTGTCCAAGGTGTTTCAACATATCTGCTGTTCTGATAAGTTAAGTTTCAAATATGTCTTCAGTAAGTACTAAATTACCGTACATTAACTTTAACAATGTCAACATGTTCTATTTTATTAGCCTGATGTGAATCCTATGTAAGCTCATAATATGAAATATATTTTATCTTTAAGAATTCAGTGTTTGTTTAACTAGGACATTCTTTAAACAATGCTTAAGGGCCACAGGAAGAGTATGGAATATTTTCATTGGCATTAATGTAAAGTGTGCTTTAAATGATGTTATATCTCTGATCCTGTACTTCTCATTTTTGATGGGTGAAAATATGAAGTGAAAGGAATGTACCCTTCACTGTCAAATGAGAGGAAGGATCAAGTTTACTCTTCTGTTACTTTACTAACCCTTTGTACAGGGCTGACTAGATCATTCCTATTTTAAATCAAGAGATGCTTACACTCAAACTTCCAGTTGCTTGGGCATAAAATTAGGTCTGTGGCCCATTAAATTAAGTGTAACTATCTCAAAAAATCCTGCCCAAATACCATGTCCATTTCACATCATTATTCCACAGAAAAAAACTGAAAGTAGTTCCCTTTTGAAAATCATTTGCTTAAAGTCTCAATTCTTTTTCATTTGGCTTTTAGACATTCCTACCTCAACTTTGTTCTCCCTACATATCATATTCTCCCTACACATTGCCCTCATTTCCTTTCCTGAGCTCCAATTTGTATTGCCTCTTTAGTCTTGGATGTCTTTTCCCTCTGTCTGTCTCATCTAACCTGGCTGAAGTCTCTTCACCCCAAGACATTTTTCTGAGCTATTCCAGTCCTTGTAAATTATTCACCTATGAATTCTTGTTACATTTTAGAATTCATAAAATACTATATGGTACTGTGTGGCATAGTAGCTTTATCATTCTGTAATTATTTAGCATGTATTCCCTTACCAAGTCAAAATAAAATTCATGTGTGCAGCATATGTGTACTGAACTCCTTTTATATCTCCCACAGAATCTAATACCATTTTACATGATGGTAAATAAACAAGAACAATAATTTAAATATACATGTGATAGTTGGGGATTAAAATATTCCATGCGAGATGGGCCCTTAGGTTCAAGTTCACTGTTTAAAGCCAAAGGCTCCTGTGAGATTCTGTTGTTTGTGAAGGGGGGCAAAACGTGCTTTTGAAAGTTAAGCAGGGGCTACTGCTTATAGTAAATTGCTGGCTCTAGGAGAGGAAAATGTACTAGTGAGGCTGGAGAGCAGGGATACAGCCAAGCCACCCCTGGCTCCATAACTGGATTTGTCATATTTCTAATATCATCTCAGGACAGAGACTGCAAATGGCTGTTATGTGGCCTGATTTGGGACTAACTGTTGGTCTACATAACAGTGGTTTGGAGAAGTCTGCGTGCTTAAATCCAGGACATGTAAAGAAATCTATTCCTAAGAAAAAGAGTCACAAAATCAACATTTGCAGCCTAGATTCATTTCTCATGAAAATAACTTTATGGAACATTATAACTAAAGACTTAATTTTTTTTTAACCTTTATTCATTTTTGAGAGGGAGTGAAAGATTGGAAGCTGGGGAGGGACAGAGAGTGAGAGAGACAGAATCTCAAGCAGGCTCCAAACTCTGAGCTGTCAGCACAGAGCCCAATGCAGGGCTTGGACTCATGAACTATGAGATCATGACCTGAGCTGAAATAGGCCACTCAACCGACTGAGCCACTCAGTGCCCGTATAACTAAAGACTTTAAAATAAGTTTATTGGGGGGCACCTGAGTGGCTCAGTTGGGCGTCCAACTTAACTCAGGTGATGACCTCAGGGTATGTGGCTTTGGGCCACACACCAGGCTCTGAGCTGTCAGTGCAGAGCTTGCTTTGGGTCCTTCATCTCCCTTTCTCTCTGCCCCTCTGCATCTCTCAAAAATAAATGGACATTAAGAAAAAATTGTAAAAATCTAAGTGTATTTGGGATGCACAATAAAGGAGTCACATCCATGGAAAAGGACAGAAACTTATAAAACAAAAGACAAAAGCAGAGCCAAAAACGTGAACAGTAGCTTAGAATTAATTTGGAAGACAACCTTAAGATTAAGAATAAAATATTAAAATGTAGTTGGCAGACAAAGAAAACAGTTAAGAAGGTCTAACGTAAGTATGGTAAGAGTTACAGAAGAACAGAAATTAGATAAGTACACTAAAACACTATATGAAGAGAGTTTTCTAAGATGAATGAATGAATGAATGAATGAACAAAAATGTGAATACTCAGGTAGAAATTGTATTGCAATTACTAAGCAAGAACATAAAGATAAGTCTATACCTAGTCACATTACTATGGAGATATAGAACATGAAGATTGAAAAGAAAATCTTAAAACCTGTTAAGATTATCAACAAAGGAAAAATAATATGATTGTCTGATGATTTCTTAGCAGCAAAAATGGACACCAGAAAAGAGCAACAACATTTTAAAGTGCTAAGTGAAAACAATTATCAAACTAGAATTTGTATTTTAATAAGCCTAAACTAATTAGTATTCAAAAGACCAAACTGAGGATATTTTTCTGCATAAAATGATTGAGAACACTTACTCCACTGAAAGCACTATTATAATATGTATTTCAGTAATAAGAAAAGTAATTCAGAATGAGTGCATAGAATGCAAGAAATAACAGCTCAAAAACTAAAGTTAAACTTAACTATCATCTGTGAAAAATAAGAATAACTATGTTTTTGCTATTGTTGTTAAAAGGATAAAATTAACATTTTAGACAAAAATTAAAAATATCCAAAAGTAGATAAGTAAAGTGAACTTCAGTCTTGTGATTGGAGGAAAAGAGAAATACTGAATAACTTTACACTATTTGCTAGCAGAAAAATATGCACATCTGTTAAAAATTAAAGGTAACATGAAAGGAAAGAGATATAGCCTATAGATCCCAAACACACTGAGAAAAAAAAAAAAGATAACAACTTTATTAAACAAATAGAAATTAGGAAAGGAGAAAAAGGTGAAGCAAATACGAGGTAGAAAATCAGATCATAGAAATAAATTCAAATATATCAATAATCATAGCAGATGAATATGGATTAAAAGATAATCCAATTTAATCAAAAAAATCCAACTACATTACGTTTCTAAGGATCACACTTAAAATAAATCCACTCAGAAAGTTTTAAAATTAATAGAATAAAATATGTCATGCAAATATTAATCACAATAAAAATTTCAGATTTTTCTATTATTAAAATCATATTATGTGATGAAGATATTTATAATAGCATCATTAGTGTCAGTAAACATTGCATTTATGGAAGAAACTTTTACTAAAAACAAAGTGACTCTGCCTAATAATAAAAGGAAAAATCCATATCACAAAGATATGATACGGATAACTTATAAGATTCCAATGCCATAGCTTCAAAATATATAATGCAAAACTTGACAATTATAAGGAGAAATTGACAATCCACCATCCAAACAGGAGATTTTTAGCATTTTCTGCCAGAAAATGATACCTCAAGCAGACAAAAAGAACTAACGAAGATTTAAGCAGCAAAAGTAATAATTTTGACCTAGTAGATATTAAAAGAACATATTAATCATGATAGTATATTCATCATTTCATATATAGGTCATGTCTACTCCATTTCTTTTCTTCTCACCAGCTAGTATGCCACCTCTACCTCTTCCTGTCAGTGCAAACACTACTCATTTTTCATAGCCCAGCTCAAGTTTTATTTCCTAAAGGAAATGTTCTTTATTGTTTGTATGGATTCTTTTTTCTTATCAATTACACCAGGGCACTATAATTTGTACTTAATTTGTCTGTTTAATTGCAAATTGTTTGTGCTGCTTAGACTTGTATGTTTCTCAGTTGCACAAAGTGCCTGTGAATACTATCTTTAAAACCTTTTCTAGTTCTTACTCCACTCCTTTCTAACACCCAACATAACTTTACTATTTGAAACCAAATTGATTATGAACCAAATATAGCAATTGGGGGAAGGAAAAGACTCTAAGATGTTAGAATCATAGTAGAAAGTTATTTTTATTTTTATTTTTATTTTTTTTTTTATGAAATTTATTGACAAATTGGTTTCCATACAACACCCAGTGCTCATCCCAAAAGGTGCCCTCCTCAATACCCATCACCCACCCTCCCCTCCCTCCCACCCCCCATCAACCCTCAGTTTGTTCTCAGTTTTTAAGAGTCTCTTATGCTTTGGCTCTCTCCCACTCTAACCTCTTTTTTTTTTTTTTTCCTTCCCCTCCCCCATGGGTTCCTGTTAAGTTTCTCAGGATCCACATAAGAGTGAAACCATATGGTATCTGTCTTTCTCTGTATGGCTTATTTCACTTAGCATTACACTCTCCAGTTCCATCCACGTTGCTACAAAGGGCCATATTTCATTTTTTCTCATTGCCACATAGTACTCCATTGTGTATATATACCACAATTTCTTTATCCATTCATCAGTTGATGGACATTTAGGCTCTTTCCATAATTTGCCTATTGTTGAGAGTGCTGCTATGAACATTGGGGTACAAGTGCCCCTATGCATCAGTACTCCTGTATCCCTTGGATAAATTCCCAGTAGTGCTATTGCTGGGTCATAGGGTAGGTCTATTTTTAATTTTCTGAGGAACCTCCACACTGCTTTCCAGAGCGGCTGCACCAATTTGCATTCCCACCAACAGTGCAAGAGGGTTCCCGTTTCTCCACATCCTCTCCAGCATCTATAGTCTCCTGATTTGTTCATTTTGGCCACTCTGACTGGCGTGAGGTGATACCTGAGTGTGGTTTTGATTTGTATTTCCCTGATAAGGAGCGACGCTGAACATCTTTTCATGTGCCTGTTGGCCATCTGGATGTCTTCTTTAGAGAAGTGTCTATTCATGTTTTCTGCCCATTTCTTCACTGGGTTATTTGTTTTTCAGGTGTGGAGTTTGGTGAGCTCTTTATAGATTTTAGATACTAGCCCTTTGTCCGATATGTCATTTGCAAATATCTTTTCCCATTCCGTTGGTTGCCTTTTAGTTGTGTTGGTTGTTTCCTTTGCTGTGCAGAAGCTTTTTATCTTCATAAGGTCCCAGTAATTCACTTTTGCTTTTAATTCCCTTGCCTTTGGGGATGTGTCGAATAAGAGATTGCTACGGCTGAGGTCAGAGAGATCTTTTCCTGCTTTCTCCTCTAAGGTTTTGATGGTTTCCTGTCTCACATTTAGGTCCTTTATCCATTTTGAGTTTATTTTTGTAAATGGTGTGAGAAAGTGGTCTAGTTTCAACCTTCTGCATGTTGCTGTCCAGTTCTCCCAGCACCATTTGTTAAAGAGGCTGTCTTTTTTCCATTGGATGTTCTTTCCTGCTTTGTCAAAGATGAGTTGGCCATACGTTTGTGGGTCTAGTTCTGGGGTTTCTATTCTATTCCATTGGTCTGTGTGTCTGTTTTTGTGCCAATACCATGCTGTCTTGATGATTACAGCTTTGTAGTAGAGGCTAAAGTCTGGGATTGTGATGCCTCCTGCTTTGGTCTTCTTCTTCAAAATTCCTTTGGCTATTCGGGGCCTTTTGTGGTTCCATATGAATTTTAGGATTGCTTGTTCTAATTTCGAGAAGAATGCTGGTGCAATTTTGATTGGGATTGCATTGAATGTGTAGATAGCTTTGGGTAGTATTGACATTTTGACAATATTTATTTTTCCAATCCATGAGCAGGGAATGTCTTTCCATTTCTTTAAGTCTTCTTCAATTACCTTCATAAGCTTTCTATAGTTTTCAGCATACAGATCCTTTACATCTTTGGTTAGATTTATTCCTAGGTATTTTATGCTTCTTGGTGCAATTGTGAATGGGATCATTTTCTTTATTTGTCTTTCTGTTGCTTCATTGTTAATGTATAAGAATGCAACTGATTTCTGGACATTGATTTTGTATCCTGCAACTTTGCTGAATTCATGTATCAGTTCTAGCAGACTTTTGGTGGAGTCTATCGGATTTTCCATGTATAATATCATGTCATCTGCAAAAAGCGAAAGCTTGACTTCATCTTTGCCAATTTTGATGCCTTTGATTTCCTTTTGTTGTCTGATTGCTGATGCTAGAACTTCCAGCACTATGTTAAACAACAGCGGTGAGAGTGGGCATCCCTGTCGTGTTCCTGATCTCAGGGAAAAAGCTCTCAGTTTTTCCCCGTTGAGGATGATGTTAGCTGTGGGCTTTTCATAAATGGCTTTTATGATCTTTAAGTATGTTCCTTCTATCCCGACTTTCTCAAGGGTTTTTATTAAGAAAGGGTGCTGGATTTTGTCAAAGGCCTTTTCTGCATCGATTGACAGGATCATATGGTTCTTCTCTTTTTTTTTGTTAATGTGATGTATCACGTTGATTGATTTGCGAATGTTGAACCAGCCCTGCATCCCAGGAATGAATCCCACTTGATCATGGTGAATAATTCTTTTTATATGCTGTTGAATTCGATTTGCTAGTATCTTATTGAGAATTTTTGCATCCATATTCATCAGGGATATTGGCCTGTAGTTCTCTTTTTTTACTGGGTCTCTGTCTGGTTTAGGAATCAAAGTAATACTGGCTTCATAGAATGAGTCTGGAAGTTTTCCTTCCCTTTCTATTTCTTGGAATAGCTTGAGAAGGATAGGCATTATCTCTGCTTTAAATGTCTGGTAGAACTCCCCTTAGAAAGTTATTTTTAAACAAATATCCCAAACAACTGTTTGTGAGGAAATATCAATTTAGTCCTGTTCTGCTACTAGAGAGAGGGGGGAATTACATTGTAAATCATCCACTCTATAATGTAATGAAAAGGAACAGCATGAAAATGTTCCTACTGACACATATGGTTTGATTCATGAAACAATTTCTTCATACCTCTTAGGCTACTGACTGACTCCTCATATAAATCTTTCAGAAGATTGGACAAAGGACTAGCCAATCCAGAGATGAAGCACAACATTTATATAAAACAAATTTCCAAGCTTTAAACAAGAAACTGCTGCATGTATGTAAAAGTAAGTGACATAAAGACAATAATTTGCAAACAAGGTTCAAGGAACTCTGGGGATTTCATTGAACACTATGAGGCTAAGTGGCTTTCTCGATCATTTATTTTACAAAGCTTTCACCAATCAATAGGCTAGTCTGTTACCAAATAAATGACTAGTGTTAAACAGCAGCAAGAAAAGGATACACTATTTTCACTCAGGTAATGACTAAGAATAGCCAGGGAACAGAACCATACCTATAATTGAGTTGCCTACTGAATATTATTTGGAAAAACCACAAACTATTCAGAAAGAACAAGGGTAGGGATTGGGACTAAGTTTAGGAAAGAACCTTAATTTCTTTAAGTAGTGAAACTCTAAACAGCACACAGTAAGTATTTATTTAAAAGAAATCTAATCTCATTAAGAATTTATGCCTAAATTCAAACCAATGGCAGTTGGAAATATTACTAGCCATCTATATATACAGGCTTAGTATTTTCTGACAACGGGCAAAACAGGGCTCCCCAGATCCAGAGATCTGTAGTTTAGTTATTATTGTTCTCCAGTGCCCTATTTTATATCAACCATTTATCAAACAAATACACAAACAAGCTGTTCTTTTACCATTCACCCTCCATTAGTAAAAAAAAGAATATTTTAGGTTCTCTTTCTAAATCAAAATGCTGATAAATACTGCATGTACTTCCTTACCAAATCAACATTCCAAAAGTGATCCATGTAATGAGAAGAGAATGAAGAAGAAAATTGCCTGGAGACCTATGGTTGAAAAGAACAAAGAGAAGTAAAAGGGTCACGTCCTTCTCTATTAGTAAGTGATTTTCTGACTATGAAGTTAGGCATTTTAAAAGCATACCCAAATTTTCTTTGGTTTCTGTGATACTGCCTAATCAAGATGCTCTCTTCACTCTTGAAGTTCCTTCATTGACTTCCTTCTTTTTTCTTGCAGTCACACCCTTCCTCTACATCCTCAGAAATCTGTTCTTCCCTATAAGCTCTTCCCTTGCCAGAAATTCATTTTTTTTGTCTTAATCTCATCATCTACTCAAGTGATGAGTCACATAATATAGTAGACACTTGCAAAACAAATGCTATGTTTATCAGCCATAGCTCCCATTTTCTTTCCAATCTTTTGCTTCTAATTCTTCTACCTTGATATCTTTACGTCTGTGCAAATGCTCTCCAGTGGTTTAAGTTCTAAGTGCTCCATAAAGGAGTATGCAGTTAGTGGAAAGAACATGAATTTGGAATAAAAGGGATCTGGGCTTGAATCCTGAACACTACAGATCATCCTTGATCTTGAGACCTTTGACTCCTCTAAGCATTTTTTTTTTTCATTTATAAAGTAGAATGTCAAAGGGCTCTCTTTCCATTTGTTCCATGGAGTAGCTTATCCTTTACTTTCTGTTTCACTGCTTACTTTGGGCAGCCTATTTAGGACTATACCCACATCTTCACTACACAGGACAGTGATTTTCTAACCATTATTTCTTGTCTGCAGTGCATACTTTTTGCATTTGAAACTCCAATATGTCTAGTCTGTTCTAGAGAACTATCTGGCTATTAAGGGACTCTTGGCTCTGATGTGCTAGCCTCTCTTTCATGAGCTCTTGACTTTGACCACATTAATCACTATTGCCACTCAACAGAGAATGGAAGCTCAGCTTGCTCCTCCACCTTAGCCTAGCTCTTTCTGCTCTTTCGGGCCAGTTCATATCGAAATCTCTTAGGGAAGATAGCTTGAAGATACCATGTTTGGGTCTCTTCAATCCAATGTTTTCTCACTTCTTTGATAGAGAGATCATCTTTTCCTTCCCCCACTAGGCTTCCAAAATAGTCATCCCTAATTAGCAATTTCCCAAGTCTCTGATGCCCTTATCCATAACATTTTACTTAGAATAAAAATACAACAATGATCCTACTTCACTTCCAGCTGCCAATTAATTAAACTAATCACAGCTTTTGACCCCCCCCCTTCCCATCCATTGCATAGCACCTCATATATTCACATCATCATGCTCATCTGTAGCCCCTAACTGGCCAAAACAAGGAAGTGCTTCTATCCTTGCTTTGCAGTTACATGTTACACTGACCAACAGAGATTTGAGTAAATTTTCCCTATCTTTGATTTCCATGATTTACTAGCATTTATTCCTAACGTAATTCTGCCCTCTTCCATTTCTCATTATAGGATCTTCCCAATTAAATATTCACATTGGTTCTTTTCTGAGTTTTTATGCTAAATCCTTATTCCTGTCTTTTATTGTTAGCAAGCTATTACTGTTTCTTCTTTTTATTGTCATTCTTTCCATCTGATTGTACCTTGTATCTATTCCTCATTCCAACACTAAAATATTATTTGAGGAGTTGATGTGCTGATTAAGAAAAGTAGCACATGGGAAACTCTGTAGAACCACTCACACATGGCAATAAAACTTGGTTTCCCTTATTCTTTTCTGGCAGAGAGGTATAATCATTCCTGTTTGAAGCTCATAGAGCTTATTTTCATATATCTTGTATAGCAATTTAGTTATCATACTTTATATCATATTTTGTTATATAACTGCTAAGTTGTAAATTCCAAAAAATTAATTGTCTACATATTCCTCATATGTTATGCTATCACAGGACCTAGCATATGTGAGCCCTCAGTACATGATTATTCATTTGAAATGATTTATTCACTCATTACATAGAGAATGTGTCAACTCAACAAACTACTACTATGAAGGGATTTGTGTAGACAGACTTAAATCATGACAAGTTTAAGTTTATCCTTAAACCCTGGGGAACAGGGATTGCCTACATAATGCTGTTTTTATTGCAATCCTGAAATTTGGATCTAGTTGACAAAATTCTCTCAAAAATTTTGTAATTTCCTTAATGCAGCTACTATTTCCAAAATAACTTTCTTTAACACAAACATAGCCAGACATTCCTATGAATGAATTGGAAGGAAAACTAATTAAATTGGTGAATACTGCTTTACTTTTAATCCCTTTAAGAAATATAATAATTGCAACTATTATAACTACTCAGACATTGTCTAGTGAAGTTTTAATTAACAGATAAGGGTGATCCCTAATTAGCTCATCAAAATACTAGTCTGAACAGTATCAGCCCTACATATATTGCAATTACATTGTTTGAAGTCAATAGATACTTCTAAAGCACTTCAGGATCAGTCTGCATTCTTAGCAGGGGTACCCTCAAACTTTTTTCTTATGTGGTTAATTTATTTAGCCAGCCTTCTCTTCTTAAGAGAGAAAACAAGCAAAAAACAATACAATAGGTTTGATTATCTCAGTCAAAATTCTGACCTATTCTGAATTACTGTAGTTCAAATTAATGTGGTTTCTTAAGTAGATATCTTATTCTCAGTAATTGTACAGGGTTGTAGAATTATAAAGCTAAAAGGAAAACTTCCCCTTGTATCAGTTTTTTGAACTATCTCATTTTACAGATGAGGAAGAAATTGATTTATTATATGGTTCCTATGGTTAATCATGAGGCAAGGGCCAAGCCAGTCTCTCTTTGGATGTCCCCGAGTGTTAATTCTGTGCTTTGTGAAAATCAAATGAGTGATGTAAGTTAAAAATTAAACAAATCTCTCTGTCTCTCTCTGTCTCTCTGTCTCTCTCTCTCTCTCTCTCTCTCTCTCTCTTATTTGTCATCTACCATCTATTAATTGGATATCAAGCATGAAAATGAAAATACATTTGAAGCTTAACAAAAAGTAATAGCCTTAACTATTAATTTGATACAAGGACCTTAGGCAATTCTTCATTGAAAACAAATAAATTAGAGTTTGTAATTCATTCATTTAGTGAAAGTAGGGTACTGCTATTCTGCAAAAGATTTTGGCACACTACACTCAAGACTTCATTCATTCATTCATTCATTCAACTTTGATTAGGTCTTCTTTTGTTGGTTTTTACACTGTTTTTATAATGCGCCAGGTACCCCAGGAGCTGGAGATAGAAAACAAATAAAATATAAGTGGTATAATAGAAATTTGCAAGGAGTGTCGAGGTAGTACTGAAGAAGGCCTCTCAATCCAGACTGGTGTGAGTACATAAAAAATGACTTTCTGGAAGGGGCAATCTAGGACCTAAGTTCTTAAGGTAAGCCAGAATTAGCCTGATTTTCTCTATATCAGTAAAGGAAATTAAGGAAGTACCGGCTGACAAATATTACATCTGATTTAGTTGGTCCACTCTGATCTGAGATCATTCACCTTTTTTTTTATTTAATTTTTTTTAACGTTTATTTATTTTTGAGACAGAGAGAGACAGAGCATGAATGGGGGAGGGGCAGAGAGAGAGGGAGACACAGAATCCAAAGCAGGCTCCAGGCTCTGAGCCATCAGCCCAGAGCCCGACGCGGGGCTCGAACTCACGGACTGCGAGATCGTGACCTGAGCCGAGGTCAGACACTTAACTGACTGAGCCACCCAGGCACCCCTCATTCACCTTTTATTTGGTAATTAGGGCCTCTTCCATTTCAGGATGAAAAAAAGCATTGGAGCAGAAACACTATTAAGGTAATTCTTTAGCTTCAGCTTCCCAAGTGGTCAACACTTGACCTATTTGGGATAGTATTTAAGGCAGCAGTAAAGCTTTCCTATTCAAATGACTTGAAGGTTTTCATTGCTGGAATTGTTTAATCAATAAGTAAACACCTTCCACCCCAAATTAGACACTTCAAACATCTAAACATCACAGACAATTATGAATGGAGTAACTCTAAATTCAGGTTAGGGCTGATACTTCCAAAAGTTCAGATTATCACTGAGGAACATAATATACAGAATTTTATGACAGAAGAGCATACTTTTATGTTTATTTATATGTACAAGATATCTGACTATTATAATTTGTTCTCTTTCTCTGTCCATATGTATCTTCATTTTGCTTTTCCAATTAGTGCTTTCCTGAATGTTCTTTTTTGAGACTTTTGAGGAAATTAAGAGATTGACATCTGAAGAGTCACCCTTAAGTGCTTTTACATTTCACACTTCTTGCTGTATGACTATCATGGAACAGTTGTCTATGTACTCTTTTTTATGGGACATTAAGTATTATTTTGGACTGTAGCCTAGATAGAATGGATGAAAAATTTTATTATTATGAGGTTTTGTGTCTTTTTGCTTTGATAAGACATTTATTAGATTGCATTTCATACAGTTGCATGCTTAGTAATTTTGTACATTTTTATGACTTCTCTGTAAAATACTCATATCTGTGTCATATGTAATCTGAGAACTAGAATTTTTACATTCTTTTTTTTCCCATTTTCTAGGTTATACCCTCCTTTCTCTAGCCACATTTCTGACCAGCTCTTCCTTTCCTCTCTTTCTAATCACCAGTATAAACCTCTAGCTGAAACATCATCAAGCAGATGATCACTAGTAGTCATTGACAAATGTCACAGAATGAGGAGAATCAGATTTGAGAACTCTAAAAAACAAACCAGGGCTCAGATTCTCATTTAAAATCTTCTGGGGCCATGTGGCACTATCATGGTCCTATTTGATACTTTCACAACTTTCAACTATTTTATTTAATTTTAATTTTTTTTAAGTTTATTTATTTTTGAGAGAGACAGAATGCAAGTGGGTTAGGAGCAGAGAGAGAGGGAGACACAGAATCCAAAGCAGGCTCCAGGCTCTGAGCTGTCAGCACAGAGCCCGATGCGGGGCTCAAACTCATGAGCTGTGAGATCATGACCTGAACCGAAGTCCGTCGCTCAACAGACTGAGCTACCCAGTGGCTCCTAACTTTCAACTATTTTAAATAGAGCTTACCCTTGATCCTATTTCCTTTTCTCTTTCTTTCTTTCTTTCTTTCTTTCTTTCTTTCTTTCTTTCTTTCTTTCAACACCTATATTGACATATAGATAACATAGGTCACAAATGTCTTCTCCAAATAAAAACGAAGGGGCATAAAATGATAGATTTTGGAGCTGTAAAAGGACTTAGATATCATCGTGTCCAACTTCTTGTAAACACCTGCATGGGATAGTTCAGTGATTTATCTGAGGTTACAGATACTTGGTTTTATCAGCTGGTTCCAGAACATAGACCTCCTGAATTTTGCCCAGTGTTATTCAGCTACATCTTAGTGTTTCCACATCAATGCATTCAATTTGCCTAAGATTTACAAAGCAGGTTCGACTGACCAAGAATTGATAATATAGCAGTGTAAGACACCAGCACACACATGCTGATACATATGTGTATGCACAATTCCTCTGCTGGAGAATCTTAAAGTCTAGGCCTGGGGGTGGCTAGGAGCGGGGCATAGACATAACAGATATGCTACTGAAACCTGTAGTAATTATCTCTACTTGATGACGGCATCTTTTTTTTTTCTGCTGAATTTAGACATGACTTCAACATCTGCCTCTCTATAGCTCTCCAGGCATCCACTATTTATCTTTGAGTATTGTCATGCACAATGAAACTTTTTGCCATCCCAAAATTAGTAGTTTTCTTAAAGAATTAGCATCTAGAAGACAAAGGAACATAATTATAACAATAATACTAATAATAGATACCATTTATTACTAAGTTGAAGGTCCTAAACATATTATTATGAAAGCAAAATTGCTTATATATGAGTCACCTAACATGTACTCAGTGTATTCTGAATTTTAGGAAATATGAATCTATATGATCTCCACTGTGCTGAATGCTCTATAAGTTATTAGTGGCTTCACTCCCTCTGTTTGGTCCATGGTTGTGGGTCTGCTTTGTGTTCTTTTAAGTCATCATAATTAAAGACTTCATAACTTTTAGTTTTATCCTAGAATCTCTACTAAAAACAAACCACTTAGGTCTTATTTTCTCTATTGTTTCTTTTGAAAAACATAGTATTGCCTTTGTTGATTAAATGAATGATGGAGGAGGAAAATGATGATGGTCACTCTTCAGATGTAAACCTGTATTGTCATTGGGGTTTGGATTAAGGGAAGGAATGACTCATGTGGGCTTAAAAGCTATGAGTAGGGAGAAATCTGTAAGCAGAGCTATGGGCAAGTGGAAGCAGAGAGTCAAGGAGGTTTATAGACCTTGCTGATTATGTCTTTCCTCAGGATCACAATGGTATGAAATGGTATGTGTTTTGGAAGCCAGTGACTATTTCTCAATGGGACTGCCAGAACAGCAAAGTTCTCAGGATGTAGCTTTTTCTAAATCTTTGGGGGAAAAAAGAGAGGGTGGGGGGACAGAAAGAATGGAAGCTTAGTGTGGGCTGCCTACAGGAAACACATTTTACAAAACTGCTTTTTCATGAATGGCAATTGAATCAACTCATTGTCATCAAGCTTTAAGTGAATGAGTTCCTGCAGTTGGCAAAATTGAATAGGAAATGCTTTAATTTTGTTTTGGCTGTGGTCCAACAACAAGAGAGACTTTTCAAGTGTGGAATTACAGAGCTGTGCTGAATGACTCCAGTGAACTCTATGTAGGTTAAGCTCTTCGGGGTGGGATGGGGGCACTGCTTGCTAATGGTGACTCTGTGAAAGGGTTGGGTGAAAGCTTGGGAAGTGTGGGAATGGCAAGTGATACAGAGACCAGCTGTTTTTGTCCCTTATACCAGATGAAAATGTGGGTCAAAAGTAACTACTCTCATTAGTACGTGGAGAAAATTTTTATTCAAATTGGGTGTCATTTGCCCTTAAAGAAAGGCTTTTGATGGTTATTTATAATGGTAATACTTCAGATGTTACATATTCAACAATAATTTTGACTGGTTGATCTGTTGATCAGTAGATTTGAAGAAAAGGACTTTTTACAAAAGTACCTAGGTTGCTGATCCATGTTTTTTCTGCATGTTGATCAAAGAAACTCTCTGTACCTTCACAAATCAAGAAAGATGTGGGGTAGATCTCACTTTTATGGTCACAATCTGATTATTCAGGGGCTGGTAATCCACTGTGAGTCTGGATTCTGACCATGATTACTGACCAAACTGGAGATTTGGTCAGTTGGGAGAGTATAAATTGCATTTTAAAAAAAAGTCTGGGGAGGGAGGTGCCATGATTTCACAGAGTCAACCGTAATTTTTTCCAGAATGTATGTTTAGTAATAGCTCAAAAGGAAAGGAAAGCAGAAGGTGGTTCTTTTCCTTTAATATTTTCTTACTGAATGTTTTTTAAAGTTTCTGAATATTTCATTCTAGGAGCATTTATTCCATATTTTAAAAGGAACTGGGTTATTTGCCATGTACTCATAGTGGTTTGACCACATTCAATATTTGGACTCTTAGATGGAATCACCTACATTTTACTTTAGAGATCCCACTGCAGGGCTTGCCTGGCGATACAGCTTTTATATTTTCCCATTTACTTTTATACTATCCCCATTTTCTACTGGACAGTCTGCTGCCAAGGCCATTCTCAGATCAAGTTCTGAGTGTTAGATACTCAGGGTGATGCATCTCCATTTGGGGAAATTTACTATAAGTTTTGTTGTGAGAAATGGATCTTTACATCACTCTCCTGCTAGATTCAGTGACTCACCAATGAATGAAACAGAATTAGATTGAAACATCTGTTTGACTCAGCAAACTCCTTCCTTGGGGAACTGTGAAATTTAAGCACAGTTGCAGTTTTTATACATATCAAGGTGTTGCAGTTTTTATACATATCAAGGCCAGAGAAATGTGAGATGGCCACAGTGGTGCCGTGGAGCTGGCTATTATAAGTGGACTGTGCACATCTCTTCCTAACTCAGAGCTCAGTGATATCACATTAGTAGCTTGATGTGGGCCATGGTTGGAGTATTTATACTAGGACATTGGCAAATGCTACAAATAATCGTTGTTGTTTTTCTTTCCCTCCCTGGGAGCCAGCTGTTAAACATTTAGCAGCCCACCATTAGATCAGTGTACCTAAAACACTTTTTTTTGGTTTTAAATTTGTTCTTTAGTTCACGTGTTCTCAAAGTGTGGTCCTTGAATTCGCAGTCAGCATTACATGGAAACTTGTTAGAAATCAAAATTATCTGTCTCATCCGTGACCTACTGAATTAGAACCTGTAGGGAAGGGGTCAGGAATCTTTCAACAAGACCTCTTCCCAGGTGAATCCTCTGTATGCTAAATAGCTATAAATCTGTGCTAAAGTGTGATAACCACTGCCCTAAGGACTAAATGATTGAGGAACAGTAAATTATGTTTAATTAACTGTATGTTGGCTATGATTTAATGATTAATTATCTCCTACTTGTCCCATTGCACCTATTAAGCTTTCACAAGTTAGTGTCAAATGACACTGTTATTACAGTGCCCACAATGGGTTGTGGGAATGTGTCAAAACTATATCATTTTGAGGGCTCAGCAGATGGAAACACCCCACTCACCATCTAATGCTCACATTCTTTAACTGAAAGCACTGCCAAGAAGCAAGTGATGTGGGTAAGTATGGTAACTAGACTACCATATTTTTTGCTGGGCTAAGAGTCAGAATTTCCTAGAGGTCTTGTAAAAGCAGACTGCCAGGCTCCACCCCCAGAGTTTCTGATTTGGTAGGCCTAGCAGTTGATAATTTGCATTTCTAGACAACTTCCCAAGTGACATTGATGTTGCCGGTCCACGGACCACTCCTGGAGAACCACTGCTCTTGAACATCTTTTGAATGGTCTGTTTTTGTGTGAGTTTCTGCTTCTCAGTTTTTTGTTCTCCCCTATTCTCCATTTAGCTTGGCTGTGATTTCTCCTCAGAGAGGGTACAGCCCACATCATATGGGGCATGGTTTTTAATGTGCAGGAGCCTGCTGAGCCCTTCATTTCATTTCCTGTCAAGATATTATTCAGAGTCATAATGCACTTTGTCATTTTTCTCCATTCTCCTACTAAATTTTTACAGCCTTGGCACTTTGCTATTGTGTCCAGGGAAACTCAGCTGCTTCCTCATTGCAGTGTTTTTGGCCTTATGATTCACACCTTTCACTGCCCCCGGCTCATTTACTAGGTTGAACAGGGTATTTCCCCTTGTTTGAACAGATTGTATTTATTTCCTTTAAACAAGATAACAATCCACCTGAGATTCATCTTATTTCACTCTCTACAACAGAATAGGAGCTCTTCCCAATGCATGAAAAATACAGTTTAAAGTATTTACTGCTTTTGAACTATGATATGTGGTTAAAAGACTTGAAAGATTGTCATGATGGCTCTAGTAGGCCTTGAATGCCTTATAGATGAGATTAAGAGGGATGTCTACATCTTTGTTCCTAAACTCTTATAATGCAGCATTGGAATAGGGGTTGTAATGTTATATGTTTAATTTTTGGAAGTCACATCTTTGAATTACTTGTTAGGTTATCCACTAATCTGAGTGAGAAAACTTTAGTTTACAATCTATTTCAGTTACTCAGTAATTCTTGTGACCTTGGGAAGGTCATTGAATTTTCTGGTATCACTTTCTCACCTATAAAATGAAAATAATGGCATCTGTACTGTTTATTTAAGTAGTGTGAGGATCACAATGATATCTAAAATGTATGTAACTGTGAAGCATTTTATGTGTTCCTTACCGTACTCAGCATGATGTACACTTGCATCCACACACTGGGATGCAAGGGTACAATAGCTAGACTTTGGATGCAGGAATGATTGAGGATTAGCTGCAGGCCTTGGGATCTTGCTTAATATTCTCTACATGGAACCTGGAGAGATATCAAGAAATTGAGTGCATGCATTATTTGAATAACAGGAGTAATGGGGGCAAAAATACACCATGTTGTTGGTATTTGGTAAGGTGTCTCCTCTTTTTGGCCTGATAACTAGGATCTTTTTCTTGACTATAAAGGTATATTTACTGGGACAAAAGGCAGGATGGGTGGGCTATCTTAGGTATTCAAAACAGAAAATACCAAATTGGGATTAATGTGCATGTGTTTTTGTTTATGGCAAATATTTAAAATAGGGTTTGTGAAATCCTACAGAATCCATCTTGAGAAAACACATAGAAGTCTTCTAAAATATTTCTCTCTCTGTGTTCAGCTTTCATGGTGTTCAAAACATTAGATATTATAAACTTGGGATTTTGTAGTACCATGCCCCAGAATTCATGTCAGACAATTATTTATGCTATCCAAATAAATGCTATCCAAATAAAATAGCATTAAAAATGCTGGAATAAGTGTATGGGGACACTCTGCCTCAATACTTACTAGCTTACTGATGGTGGATAAGTCAAGTAACCTGTCTGAAACTTAATTTCCTAATCTGCAAAATAGAAATAACAATTCTTGATTTGTTTACCCTCACTAAATTGCGGATGTGTCAACTGTAACACATGCTAGAATGCAAGATTTTATTTTGAAAAAGCTTATTGTAGAAGGCTTTATATGTAGTCAGTGCAATTGTGATTATTATGGAATTAAAAGCAGGCTAGAAATGAGTTGGGTTGAATGAAATAATCTTTAGGTGACTTCAGTGCCTACTGAGCAGCCTCATGAGGTTGGTCTTGATTCATGCATCAAGCCTCATGGTAGGCTGGTTGGCTACAGTTCTGCCCTCCTTATTCAGTATCTTTCCTATAACCTAAATGAAGATATAGAAGGCATGCTCTTCAGATTCATAGGTGATGCAGACCTGGGAGGAGTAGCTAATGCCATGAATACAGATCTACAATTCAAATTGATCTCAAAAGGCAGGAGCAATGATCTGAAAGCACCAGGATAGAATATAACATGGATATAAATAAAGTTCTTCATTTAGAGTAAACATGATCTATTACGCAAATTCAGGATGTTGGTGATTTGCCTTGGAGGAAGTTGATATGAAACCATCTGGGAGTTTTAGATGTCTATAAGCTCAAATAGAATGTGATGCATTTGCTTTGAAAAGAAAAAAAAAACAGTACCTTGAATAGAAAAATATGGGTGCTCACTAGAGTGATCCAGTGCTCAGAAATCCAGTTTCTGAGAGGATTAGGGTTCTGGTCCATTCTGTGCCAATATCTCACAATGTGACCTTGCTCGAGTTCTTTAATGTCTCTTGGCTTCAGTTCCTGTACCCTGTAGAATGAGAATTTGGACGAAATTATTTCCAAGATTGCTTACAGCCATAAGAATATGTGATTCTGAGTTAGGTCACAAAAAACAGGTTTTTTTGGAGGGGGCATGGGGGAGATGTTTTTTTGATCATTGATAAAGCTAGTTGAAAAAAATTTCAATTATAGAGAAATAGCTGGGACCTAAAATAACAATATGTATGTATATATCTTTTTATTTTCTCTGTAATTATGGCATTTAATTTGATTTTGTTTGCTCAGCTAATGGCCTACTAAAAATAATGTATTTCTTCTTATTTTGCTTAACTGGTATGCCTTAAGAACTTTTCTAGAACTTCAAATCTTCCTGTTACTTTCAGGTACAAATCCCAGCAGGGTCCAGCTGGCTCACTTTCCTTCCAAGACAGATAAATTGAACTGTATGTGCTTTTACAGTGTGTGGTCTTAGATGTCTAACATGAGACTTTCAAAATTAAGGTCCTGTCTACTTCTTATAGACATATACAGGACCTCAGACCTCTCTTTGTAGGAATAACAACTTATCATCAAAACTATGGCGTCATTTTGCTGCCAAAAATATATGTTGCTGCTCTCAAACTTATAGAAGGATTATTTTTTAATATAATTTTTAATTGAGCAGTGAATGACTTAATGTTTTAGAGTGCTTCTGGGTTTTAGAATGTGCTGGATTTTTTTTTCAGGAGGAATGGTTGCATGCATAGGCATGTTGTTCAGTGTTTTAATGCATCTGGTAAATTTTGTTCATTTCATCATGTTGTTTGTTTGATAAAGTGTTTGTACTATATTCCATACACTGAGTTTTTTGTGTTGTTTTATCTGTATGTGCATTATCCTCATTGATTTTTGAAATGTTGAACTTGTAACTTAATTAGTGAAATAAATGGGCTTTAAACAGACTATTTCTTCCCAATCATACCAGATAAAGAGAATTTATCATATTAAGGGTATTGTGTTTGGGAACATAGCATCTTGTTTGCATGCTTCCTTTTCTTTCCTCTGCTTTCTTTCCCTTGTCTCTCTCCTCTACTTTCCTCCATTCTACCTATTCTTCTTCACTCCTTTCTTTTTCTTTTTGTTTCTTCTGTCCATAAATATTTATTGAATCACCACTGTGAGTTAGGCAGGCTGAGGATTTATTTAATAGTAAGGTATCTGCCTTCATGGTGCTTACAATCTAAGAAAGGTATCATTTAAGTAAAAAAAAATGGAGATACAGAGTGATAGAAAAACCAGCTCAATAATAAGTGTCAGAGAAGCATCCCAGAATAAATAGATTTCAAACCTGAAAACTGTTGATTTATTGTTAGCTAAGTGAAGAGGTTGAGCTTGGTTTGGATTTAGGAAATATTCTAGTAGAGAGAAAGCATATAGTAAAATATTAAGATGAGGAAAAAGTATATAGCACAATTAAGAAATAAAAAAATCAGTATGGTTGAAGCCTGGTATACAAAGGCAGATTGACTAGAAATAGAATTGGAGGGGAAAGATCATACGGGGCCTTATGGGTTATGGACCCAAAGAATAATAGTAAATGACTGGAGGGATGAAAGAAAAAAAAATAACATGATCAGTTTTCCCTTTTTTAAAAAGATCACTTTTTGTGGTGGGACACAAGATTGATTATGCAGTTATTGTTATGGTCCTGGTAAGAGATGATGAGATGATAATGATGATGCAGCATTGGACTGAGAAGGGGTTTCGGTGGTGGACACTGGAGTGTCTGTTTCATCTGGACAACACTTTGGCGTCTTTATTTTATTTTCAAGTAATTGTCTTTAAAGGTATTGTTAGAGAGTACGAGTTAAGGTGGTGGAGTAGTTGGAGGACCGTATGCTTGCCTCATCCCTTGTATACAGCTAGATAAATATCAAATCATTCTATACACCAAAAATATTGATCTGAGGACTGACAGAACAAATGGCATAACTAGAGGGAGAGATGAGGCCACATTGTGGAATGTAGGAGGTGCAGAGAAACGTGATTTGAGGGAGAAAAGGATCATTGATACTGTGGAGGGGAGGGAGCCCTGATCACAGAGAGAGGCAAGAAAGAAAGAGGGAACAGTGCACAGAGGATCACACAAGGAAGACATATCCCCAAAGCCATTGACTGGGGAAACAAAAGGAGCTGGGTTTTTACAACAGTGGAGCTCAAAGACTGTTGTTTTAGACATCTGTGCTATGGCTGATATTCAGCCCAGCAGGTGCAGTAGTGTTCCTGTGGAGATGAAGGGCAGAGGCCCAGGAGCAAACGGAGCTGAGGATCTCCTGGGATGCACTGGGAGAGACAGTTCTCCCTTCTTGGAGTGCATCTGAGAGAAGTGATATTGCTTCCCTGAGGACAGTAAAAAGCCAGTGGCCACTATTGTGCTCCCTAACCCCTAAGCATAGGGGCAGAGACACCTGCTGAGGGTGGCTAACCTGGGTCCAGGCTTTTTGTTGTACTTTATTCTGAACTCCAAGCTTCTGTGTGTTGGTGCAACTGCCCTTCTAGGACAAACCAGCACTAGCCCCAGTGGAAGGATACCTTCCCCCAGAGGGCAGTGTGAGTCTATGCTATACCAGGTCCCTAAAGTTTGGAGTTTTGAAACAGCCAGCATACCTAAGATACTAACAGGTGCTCTGTGCTACTGGGTTGACAGAAGGCTCAGACATAGGCAAGGTGAAGGCAGGGGTTTGAGGGATGCCTGGGACACATGAGATGAGATTGTTTGCTGTTCTGTGAGCAGTTCCTGAAGAATGGTGAGCACAAACTCCCCTCTCTGGGGGTGAGGGAGAGGGCTAGTGCCATTTTTCTCCCCCATCTGTCAGCATGATTGGACTTCCAGTGAACAGCACAGTACCAACAGTGGAGGCCTAATCTGCTTACTCAAGCCAGCTTCCTGTGCTCTGCAGGTGCTTCTTTACTAGGGCATGTGTGCCTGAGAACCAAAGCAGTAGGCCCCTCCCCCTTAGACTAGCACAAATGCCCCTAGATGCACCAAGTCTACTGACCATAGAGTGCTGTACAGCTTCATTTCTAGGGGAAATAGGATCATCCCTCTTTTAACAAGCAGACTAGACAACACCTACTTAAAACTCACCACACTTTGGCCAAGGTCCAAACACTTCCCACTGTAGGTATGGAAAAACTCTGCAGAGTACTAACCTGAAGGAAAGAGTGAACAAAACACAGCAACAGAGTGTACACATCATACACCAAAAACACTTCCTGAAGTGCCAGGCCCTGGACAGTATATGATCTCTTCTTAAGAAGACTGTTACTCTCAGGAGCAGAAAGCATAACAGGCCTTCCTAACACACAGAAAAAGGGAGAGACCTAGACAAAATGCCAAGGTGGAGGAACTCATGCAAAAGAAAGAACATGAAAAGGTCATGGCCAGGGATCTAATTGAAACAGATATAATATGCCTGATTCAGAATTTAAAATAACAATCGTAAGAATACTAGCTGGGCCTGAGAAAAGCATAAAAGACACCGAAGAGTCCCTTACTGCAGAGATAAAAGACCTAGAGACTAGTCAGGCCGAAATAAAAAAAAATGCTATAACGAGATGTGAAACTGACTGGATGTAATGATCACAAGGATGGAAGATGAGGAGGAATGTGTAAGTGATATAGAAGAAAAAACTAAGGAAAATAATGAAGCTGAAAAGAAAAGGGAAAGAAAATATTGGATTACAAATGTAGACTTGGGAACTCAGCGACTCCAAAAGCATAATAACGTTCTTATCATGGGATATGACTTCAGCTCAGGTCATGACCTCATGGCTCATGAGATTGAGCCCTGTTTCGGGCTCTGTGCTGACAGCTCAGAGCCTGGAGCCTGCTTTGGATTCTGTCTCCCTCTCTCTCTGCCTCTCCCTGACTCATGCTGTCTCTCTCTCTCTGAAAAATAAATAAACATTAAAAAAAATTCTAAAAAAAAGTTTCACAGGCCAGAAAGGAGTGGCATGATGTGCTGAATGGGAAAAATATGCAGTCAGGAACACTCTATCAAACAACACTGACATTCAGTAATGGAAGGAAAGATAAAGAGTTTCCCAGACAAAACTAAAGGAGTTTGTGGCCTCTAAGTCAGCCCTGCAAGAAATATTAAAAGGGACTCTTTGAGTGGGAAAGCAAAACCAAAAGCAACAAAGACTAGAAATGAACAGAGAAAACTACAGAAACAATGATTTAACAAGTAATTCAATGGTACTAAATTCATATCTATCAGTAATCACTCTGAATGTAAATGGACTAAATGCTCCAATATAAGACATAAGATATAAGAGTGGATAAAAAACCAAGACCCATTGATAAGCTGCCTACAAGAGACTCATTTTAGACCTAAAGACATCTACAGATTGAAAGTGAGGGGATAGGGGTACCTGGATGGCTCAGTCGGTTAAGCATCTGACTTTGGCCTGATCTCGCTGTTCCTAAGTTCGAGCCCTTTGTCAGGCTTTGTGCTGACAGCTCAGAGCCTGGAGCCTGTTTCAGATTCTGTGTCTCCCTCTCTTTCCTCTGCCCTTTCCCCACTCATGGTCTGTCTTACTCTCTGTCAAAAATAAACATTAAAAAGAAAAAGAAAGTGAGGGGATAGAGAACCATTTATCATCCTAATGGATGTCAAAAGAAAGCTCGAGGAGCTGTACTTATATCAGACAAACTAGATTTTAAACCAAAGACTGTAACAAGAAATGAAGAAGGGCACTATATCATAATAAAGGGGTCTATTCAACAAGAAAACCTAACAATTGTAAATATCTATGTCCCCAGCTTGAAAGTAACCAAATATATAAGTCAATTAATAACAAGCTTAAAGAAACTTATTGATAATAATAGAAGAATAACAGGGGACTTTAACACCCCACTTACAACAATGGACAGATCATCTCAGCAGAAAATTCAACAAGGAAACAATGACTTTGAATGACACATTGGACCAGATGGACTTAACAGATATATTCAGAACATTTCATCCTAAAGCAGCCGAATGCACATTGTTTTCAAGTACTCATGGGACAGTCTCCAGAATAGATTACATACTGGGTCACAAATAAGGCCTCAAGAATTATAAAAAGGTTGAGATCATACAAACCATATTTTCCAATTAAAATGATATGAAACTTTGGGGTGCCTGAGTGGCTTAGTCAGTTGGGTGCCTGACTTCAGCTCAGGTCATGATCCTACAGTTTGTGGGTTCAAGCCTCACATCGGGCTCTGTGCTGACAGCTTGGAGCCTGGAGCCTGCTTCAGATACTGTGTCTCCCTCCCTCTCTGCCCCTCCCCTACTCATGTTCTGTCTCTCAAGAATAAATAAACATTAAAAAATGATATGAAACTTGAATTCAGTCACAAGAAGTAATTTGGAAAGATGATAATTATGTGGAGATTAAAGAACATTCTACTAAAGAATGAATGGGTTTACCAGGAAATTAAAGAAGAGAAAAAAAAAAACCCACATGGAAACAAATGAAAATGAAAACATGACAGTCCAAAACCTTTGGGAATGCAGCAAAAGCAGTCATTAGAGGTAAGTATTTAACAATACAGGCTTATCTCAAGAAGCAAGAAAAATTTCAAATATACAACCTAACCTTACACCAAAAGGAGCTAGAAAAGGAATAGTAAATGGAGCCTAAAGCCAGCATAAGAAGGTAAATAATAAAGACTAGAACAGAAATAAGTGATATAGAAACAAACAAACAAACAAAAAGCCCAGAACAGATCAATGAAACTAGGAGCTCGTTCTTTTGACAGTTAATAAAACTGATAAACCCTTAGCCAGACTTACCAAAAAAGAAAAGAGAAAGGACCCAAATAAATAAAATTATGAATGAGAGAGGAGAGATCACAACTAAAACCACAGAAATACAAAAATTAAAACAGAATATTATGAAAAATTGTATGACAACAAACTGAGAAATCTGGAAGCAATGGATAAATTCCCAGAAACATATAAACTACCAAAACTGAAACAGGAAGAAATAGAAAATTTGAAAAGACCAATAACCAGCAAGGAAATTGAATCAGTAATCCAAAGTCTCCCAACAAACAAAAGTCCAGAGCCAGATGGCTTCCCATGGGAATTATACAAACATTTAAAGGAGAGCTAATACATTCTTCTCAAACAGTTCCAAAAAATAGAAAAGGAAGGAAAACTTCACAGCTCATTCTACAAGGCCAGCATTACCTTGATTCCAAAACCAGACAAAGACTCCACTTAAAAAGAGAATTACAGGCCAATATCCCTGAGGTACATGGACGCAAAAATTCTCAACAAGGTACTACAAATCAAACCCAACAATACATGAAAAGAATCATTCACCAAAATCAAGCGGACTTATTCCTGGGCTCCAAGAGTGGTTCAATATTAGCAAATCAATCATCATGATAACCACATTAATAAATGAAAAAAATAAGAATGATGTTATCCTCTCAATAGATACAGAAAAAGCTTTTGACAAAATACAGCCTCTATTTTTTATAAATACCTTCAACAAAGTAGGGATAGATGGAACATCATAGAGGCCATGTACAGAAGTCTCACAGCTAATATCATTCTCAATGGGGGAAAACAGAGTTTTTCCTCTATGGTTTGTCAGGAATGAGACAGGGATGTCAACTCTCACCATTGTTATTGAAATAAAAGGTATCCAAATCAGCAAGGAAGAAGTCAAATTTCACTCTTCACAGACGATATGAAAAACGCCACTAAAATATTGCTAGAATGGATATATGAATTCAGTAAAGTTGCAGGATACAAAATAAACATACAGAAATCTGTTGAGTTTCTATACACTAATAATGAAGCAGCAGAAAAAGAAATTAAGGAATCTTTCCCATTATAATCAAGCTGGACTTATAATCAAGTTGCACCAGAAACCATTAGATACCTAGGAATAAACCTAACTAAAGAGGTTAAAGATTTGTATTCTGAAAGTTATAGGGCACTGATGAAAGAAATTGAAGAGGACACACAACAATGGAAATACATTCTGTGCTCATGGATTGGAAGAACAGATTTTGTTAAAGTGTCTATACTACCCAAAGCAATCTACACATTTAATGCAATCCCTATCAAAATGCCACCAGCATTTTTACAGAGTTAGAATAAATAATCCTAAAGTTTGTGTAGAACCACAAAAGATCCCAAATAACCAAAGCAATCTTGAAAAAGAAAGCCAAACCTGGAGGCATCACATTTCCAGACTTCAAGCTCTATTACAAAGCTGTAGTCATGAACACAGTATGATACTGGCACAAAAACAGACATATAGATCAATGGAACAGAACAGAAAACCCAAAAATGGACCCACAACTATATGGTCAACTAATCTTTGAAAAAAATAGGAAAAAATAATGGAAAAACGACAGTGTCTTCAACAAATGATGTTGGGAAAACTGGACAGCAACACGCAGAAGAATGAAACTGCACCAGTTTCTTACACCTTACACAAAAATAAATTCAAAATGGATTAGAGATCTAAATGTCAGACAGGAAACCATCAAAATCCCAAAGGAAAACACAGGCAGCAATTTCTTTATCATCAGGTACTTCTTCCTAGACATGTCTCCAGAGGCAAGGGAAACAAAAGCAAAACTGAACTATTGGTACTTCATCAAAATAAAAAGCCCCTGCACAGTGAAGGAAACAACCAGTAAAACTAAAAGGCAACCTATTGAATGGGAGAAGATATTTACAAATGACATATTGGATAAAGGGTTAGTATCCAAAATCTATGAAGAACTTCTAAAACTCAACATCCAAAAAAACAAATAATCCATTAAGGAATGGGCAGAAGACATGAATAGACATTTTTCCAAAGAAGACATATAGATGGCCAACAGACAAAAGAAAAGATGCTCAATATCATTCATCATCAGGGAAATACAAATCAAAACTACAATGAGATATCATCTCACACCTGTCAGAATAGTTAAAATCAACAACACAAGAAACAGGAGGTGTTGCCAAAGATGTGGAGAAAGGGATATCCTTCTTACACTGTTGGTGGGAATGCAAATGGGTACCTCCAGTTTAGAAAACAGTATGGAAGTTTCTCAAAAAGTTAAAAGTACAACTACCCTGTGACCCAACAATTGCACTACTAGGACCCAAAAGATACAAAAATACTGATCAAAGGGGCACATGCACTCTAATGTTTAGAGCAGCATTATCTACAATAGCCAAATTACGGAAAGAACCCAAATATCCATCAACTAATGAATGGATAAAGAAGAGGTGGTGTGTGTGTGTGTGTGTGTGTGTGTGTGTATACATATATATGTATACATATATACGTGTGTATACATATATATACATGTGTACGTATGTATACGTATATATGTATACATACGTATACATGTATACGTATGTATACATATATGTATATATGTATATATGTATGTATACATATATGTGTGTGTATATATATATATGTATATATAATGAAATATTACTCAGCCATGAAAAGAATGGAATCTTGCTATTTGCAATGACATGGGTGGAGCCAGAGTATATATGCTAAGTGAAACAAGTCAGAGAAAGACAAATACCATATGATTTCACTCACATGTGGAATTTAGGAAACAAAACAGATGAACATAGGCAAAAGAAAAAAAAGAGAAAGGAAGGCAAACCATAAAAGAAACTCAAGTGCAGAGAAGAAACAGGGTTGATGGTAGGGAGGTGGGCAGGGAATGGGCTAAATGGGTGATGGGTGTTAAGGAGAACACTTGTTATGATGAGCACTAGGTGTTATATGTAAGTGATGAATCACTGAATTCTACTCCTAAAGCTAATAATACACTATATGCTAACTAGAATTTAAATAAAAACTTGAGACATTAAAAAAAAATAAAGCTATCGTTAGAAATCTAAGACATCCTTTTTATTCCCCCCTCTTTCTTATAATTCCTACTATGAGGATGTAGAGGCTGCCCAAGGAATAGATTTGTAGCTGTGAGAGGTGGAGAATTCAGAATAGATTTCTCAGTGCTGTTGGTTTGAGTGGAAGAACAGCACCAAAATGAGAGAGCTCTGAATTTAACCCCCAGTCTGGCCACTAATGAGCTCTCTGACTATGGGTAAATAACTTAACCTCTGTAGGCATTCCTTTCAATTCCAATCTTTCAGGATTCTGGGGATGCCTATGTAAAAGAACTCTAGGGAGGAAAAGCCTCCAGGTGTTTATTTGCATTTTGAACATCTTAATACTGGTTTAATCCCTATTGGTATGTATATTGAAATTCTAGATTCAACAAGTGAAAGTATCTGAAGTCTGCTAGCAGTATCAGAAGTCTGAATTTTACTTACTATTAAGTGGTAATTCTGGAACTAAAAATCAGACTTTCTGTTTTGCATACTTGCTCAAAGATGTGAGAGGAGATTTTGGGGTCTGTGAAAGATTTTGGCCATAAATGTCAAATATTTAACTTCTGAGAATAGAAATCATTAGTATTAAGAATTGGGCTAAAGTGTGTAGTTGTTTCCAAATGTGAGTCCACTGACTGGTGTCCATTTGAATACATAAAAATCTCCTGTGGGATCTTGTTAAAAGTACAGGTGTCATCCTCGTAGCTTCTGATCAGTAGGTGGTGGGTGGGTGCTGTGCTCCAGGGCAGTGTTTTTGTGTGTGGTTCATGAAATCACAGCAGTCTTGCACAATGCTTCTTGAATTGTTTGAGGTAAAATAAATTAGAGAGACACTGTAATATAATTTCTTCTATAGATTAATGCATTAGCATTTAAGAGGTTCTGAGATATTTTCAACGTTTATTTATTTTTGGGACAGAGAGAGACAGAGCATGAACGGGGGAGGGGCAGAGAGAGAGGGAGACACAGAATCGGAAACAGGCTCCAGGCTCTGAGCCATCAGCCCAGAGCCCGACGCGGGGCTCGAACTCCCGGACCGCGAGATCGTGACCTGGCTGAAGTCGGACGCTTAACCGACTGCGCCACCCAGGCGCCCCAATATTTTAAATGAAATAATTTGACTAACTGTTTATTCCTATTTGTGTTACACAGTTGGCCCCTCAACCACTTTTGCTAGGATATCTATTATCAGCCCACAGAACTGGTGTTCCATGATGGAAATTTACAAGATATGAGTCATTTTTTATAGTCGTTGAAATATAGTCATCCATCAAGTGGTCCACAGATATTAATCCTTTATTATTGAAACAAAGGCACATACTTGTGAAATTGCTGAAGGACTAGGTATAAATATTTTGGCTGCAAAATTGGCTAATTTCATCATCAACAAGCTACATGACGTTATAGTACTCAGTACTATCATGTGGGTTGTGCCTATTACATTACTGTGACTCTTCACATTTGCTCTATGTGAATGGCACTTCCATAGAGCTGGTCAGTATGCACCCTGACAGACCTTTGTGGCCTCTCTGTCTGATGTATTGGCGCTGACCCTGGGACTTCGCTTTCACTGGCATCAGATGTCAACCACGTGACTGATCTTGCCCAGAATACTGGTCTCTGAATGGTAGCCCCTAAAACCCTGTCTAGAATAGAACGACACAAAATAGTTTGGTTTCAATAAAATAATGAGGCTGTTTCTAGAAGCCATTCACCAAAATTTAAGTGTTTAAAAATGAGTATATTATTATTTTCCGTCCTGAGGAAAAGCTGAGATCATCATCAGACATGTTACTGACCAAATTTAGTTCCTTTGTTATTTCATAGCTTTGATCACCACGTGGCAAGCCACATGTTTGGCACTGGGGACATAAAGAGGAAAAAAGGCATAGTTTATTTCAAAAAGGGTAGCTTAAGTGAAACTGGCACATGCACAGATGGTTATAGTATACTGTGGTAATAGTTACAATGGAGGTAAGTGCAAGGGACAATTAGAGCATAAAAAATAAAGTACCTAAGTTGGCCTGGGGGAATCAGGAAAATTTTCAGATGTAACTACTTTGGTTTAGTTTGGTTTCTGATTTTCTTCCGAAGCCCTGTGCTGACTCTGCTATTCAATTACCAAGAGAAAGTTTAGATTTTGCTGTCTTGCATGTGCTCATATGCTTTTCCAAAATAAATTGTGTTTATGTAATAATTTTTACCTTTTCTCCTCACTCATCATTTCCATCCTGGTATTACTTTGAATTATACCCCCCACAATAGTCTTAGTTTCAGCTGAGTATTCACATTTCTGGTACAAGCTAATAGAATTTTTCATTTGCTTTTGGTTTGCAGATGTTGAGCACATGGCTCTTAAGCGTGGCATTATTCTTAGAAGGATGACAGTCTTCAAACATTTTGATTAGTACCTCAATTTTATCCACTTCTCCATATTGAAGTGAGTCTGTGTTTTATATCTTTTTAGCTTCATCTCCTACATAAAGCTCTATTATTCAGAAAGGCAATTTTTGTCTCTAGTTTTATATCTACCAAACTACTGTGAAGCTTTCAGAAAGGTTTGATAGCTTTTAGTCCCAGAAAAGGAATGTTACTTAATTTTTCAAAGAGCCAAAGAAATATACCTGCATTGAGAATAAATACACCTTGCCTATTTGCAGTTTTTTGCATCTGTATAGCATTTTAAAATTTGTAAAATATTTTACCTTTATTATTTCATTTAACTCTCACGGTGCCATTTGAAATATGAGGAAACTGGAACTTAGTGAGGTTTAATTGAGTTAGTCCAGATAGTACAGCTAGTCCGTACAGAACTAGGATTCAGAGAGCCTCCTGCCTCCATTTGTGCAGCTCTTTCCACTATAGTGCACAGCAGGATAATCTTGCTATATGTAAGATATAAAAAGAGGATTAAAATGAAGGAGCAATATTTTTATTTGGCGTCACAAATGCAAAAACTGTAAGTATCATTGTTATTGGTTTGGGTGGATGAGATTGTATAGCACATAAGAGAAAGTAAATTACTCACGATACCAGGTTGAATATAGTAGGTGAGTTTGGTGAAACAGGGCAAGAAGGTGGAGCTGATTCGGTGTTTAATGAAACAGCACTGCAGGCAGCAAGATGAGTTTAAAAAGGTAGCGGTGAGTGGGGAGAGGAGGGAACAAGTTAGCAGTAGAGAAGAAGACAGAGGACTACTTAATGAAGAATGGACCTAGACAGGAAACCAGCCAAAAAGACTAAGTCCCAAGGGAAGACTGCAGCTGGATCCTGTGCCACCGTCATTCTCAGGATGAGGTCTCTTATATACCAATGATCTAGAGCCAAAATTGATGGCACAGGTGCTGGTCAGTGAGGAATCTGCAGTCAGGATGTAGTCAATTCTAGACAGATCATAAGTAATATGGTACAGTTCAGTCACACAAGTCATGTCACTATTTCCAGATAAAAGAATGTGAAGGGTAGGAGTAGTAATTGGAAAGTGGCTGAAGGGTTTAGGCTCAGTTTCTTGACGATGATGTGAAGGATGAAGAACCAGATGAAGATGTGACTCCGTGGCACAAACCTGGCATTGTGTTATGAGCCCATGGCAATGATCTGATTTGCTTTTCTTTTTTTAAGTGCCATCAGTTTGCAGATTACCAGGATACCGTAATAGTCAGAGACTTTAACTGTCTTAGTCCTTAACAGATTGATGACATAAAACATACATTCCCAATTATTTAATATTAGAGAATACCTCTATCTTTTCTCAAGTGCTCATGTAATATTTCCAGAAATTAGAATTAAGATTTTTTTTGGCCTAAAACTCAGCAAATAATACAAATCATATCTTATAATATTGCATAAAACCATAAATAAATTAGAAATTAAATTTTTTTAACATTCATTTTTGAGAGACAGAGACAGGCCACAAGCAAGGGAGGGGCAGAGAAAGAGGGAGACACAGGATCTGAAGCAGATTGCAGGCTCTGAGCCATCAGCACAGAGCCCAACCCAGGGCTCTAAACCACAAACTGTGAGATCATGACCTGAGCTGAAGTCAGACTGACTGGGCCACTCAGGCACCCCAATAAATTAGATATTAAAACATGCAAGCACATAGCATTATAAGTCTACAATTGACATACAATAAATTATATATATATATATATATATATATATATATATATGAGGTATATAGTTTAATAAGGATTTATATAATGTCTATATTCATTAAACCACCATCATAATCAAGATAGGAACATATTGATTATTCCCCAAATTTTCCTTGTGTCTTTTGTGATCTCTCTTTCCCACCTCTCCCTGTCTCTAAAAATCTCTCCCTAATGATTCTTGGATTAAAGGGGAGTCTAAATGCATACAACATTAGACTGACCACTCTAGGCAATTTTACATACATTTGTTGAACTGAAGAGGTAGATAGCAAAAATTCAGAGAAGGAAGCTTTCAGGAAAATAAGATATGTTTAGAAACAAGTTTTTACGCTGGGTAAGCTTGAATTCAGCCTGGAACAGCTAGAATGAATTGAGAGATCATTTCAGTTTTGGAGTAAGGACACAACAAAGCTAAGCCAGGAAAGAAGGCTACACAATCCTGAGAGAGTAAGAGGACTTATTTGAGGGCTATTTGAGAGTAAGAGGATTTATACTATTCAGAAGTAGTATACTGATGATCTGTAGAAAATAATAGTTTGGTGAGCTTGTGGAGGATCTTGAAAATGAGGCTGAGTATCGATTTAAGATAATGAGGAACAAATGAGGGCTTAAAAAAAACTAAGGAAAGGGATCCACCATTCATTTATCATTCATTAAATATATATATACACACACACATATGTATATATTCATATGGAATTCTCACTATATAGCATGCACTGTTTAAGTGCTAATGGCTATGTTTTTAACATACGGCCATTTGGAACAGTATGGTTTGCTGTGTGTGTGTGTGTGTGTGTGTGTGTGTGCATATGAGAGAGAGATTTGTTGTTTTTTTAAGAGAAATTTTATTTTAGAAAATTTTAGATCAACAGAAAAGTTGCAAGAATATTATAGAATTCCCATATACCCTTCATGCAGTTTCTTCCATTGTTAACATGTTATATAACCATAGTGCATTTGTCAAAACTGACATCAGTACATTACTATTAACCAAACTCCAGACTTAATTTGGATTTTCTTGGTTTTTATATGATGGCTTTTTTTGCAATCCCAGGATTCCACCCAAGAGATAACAGTATATTTAGTCCCCATGTCTCCTTAGGCTTCTTAGATTGTGACGGTTTCTCAGACTTAACTTCTTTTTAATTATCTTGACATTTTTGATATTTTATAGAATTTATTCCATTTGGTTTTGTCTGATGTTTCCCTCATACTATCTATTTTTGAAATAACAAATGAAAGTCCCATTCATAAATTAAAAGTTTAATTTTTAAATTAAACTTAATTAAATTAATTTTAACTTTGTGTTTGAATTTTGCATACCTTTAATTTTTTTGAATAGTAAACCTCATATTCTTCTCAAATCATTTTCAAGCTATCTATTGCCTCACCTATTTATCGTAGGTGTCACATTTATTGTTTCAGTGTACTAGGGTTTCCTGGAAAGAAGGATTTCTAATCAAATCAGTAAGGATTTGAATGACAGATTCTAAGAAATTCTTCCAAGACCTTAAGGACTTTGATAGTCATAATTCAGTCACCGCTGTGGTTCAGTAACAGAGACTACATGCTTCGTTGTGCTCTGAATCATGACTCAAATCATCATATGGTTTAGCTTGAACTTTGTCCAAGTTGCTAGCTGCACTATCACAGATTGGTGTAATTGGGATGACAATGTACAGGAGTGTCCAGATAGACTGCTGTTCTAAAGTAAACTCAAAGGTTCTTGGGAATTAAAACCCACAAAACTGAACAAGAAAATCGTAAGAACCCTGTACTGTTGTGTGTGTGTGTGTGTTTAGCACCAACATTCCTTAATTATTAAGAAGTAAACTTGGACCCACTCCCTGGAAAAAAGGGGCCTGACATATCCATAGAGTTCTTTCTTCTGGGACTGAAGAAGGAACAGTCACATTTTCTATATAAATTTGAATTCATTCTGGCTTCTAAGACCCTTGAGGAAAATATGGTGACTTTTCAATTTCATTTCTGGATGAGTATATGTTCCAAACTTATACTTAGGTTTGATTCTGGTACTTCTAGTTATTAGCAGTGTGACAATATGTGTGTCATTTAGCCTCTCTTCTTTGGTGTTTTGATCCATAAGTTTAGAAAATGTATGCTTCCTAAATTTGCCTTGAGAATCAACTGGGATAAAGCATGTAAATCATGCTGCACAGTGTGTGGCACAAAAACAGCCCAATAAACATTAGCTATTCTTATTATTACTGTTATTCCTAGTGTCATGCATGATAAACTAATAAAAAATGGATGCATTAGCCACAATTCCAATAAAGCAGACAATGTTTCAACTGCACTCACTCATATCCTACTCAGATATGCTGATGATGCATACCTCCCCCAGCCTCCAGCAACCTGACTTCCAGCCCTTTACCACAACCTCATATTCACCCTTCTTGCGGATGACAGGCTGCTTCCACAGTTTTAAAGAAGAAATAATATTTTTAAAAGGTTTTTAAAAATCCACATAAAACATGTATTTAAATTAAGAAATCATAAAAAGATTTTGCATCCAGGATTTTGCCTTGGTGAACACATTGAGTTCATGAGGAAGTAGAATTTTTAGGAATATCAGGTTCTGTTTTATTTTTTTAAAAACCAGCTGGAACCAACTTCTACTGCTGGCATTCTCTCAGAGTCGCTATTCAGTTCTCACCGCTAGCAAGGGGTATGGACAAGTTGTTGATAAAGGAATTTTCCTGACCCCTAGATACAATTCTGCATTTGGAGGAGGCCCTAAGAGACTGGTCTGGGACTGTGCCACTACCAGAGCTACCGCAGCCCCCCTGCCAGGACTCACAAATCCTAGCTATGCAGGGAGTAGTGATGTTAGTTGTCTTCTCAGTATGCCCTGCCATAGCGCCTTTCTTGTTCTGTTATTGCCTCAATTAAAGAACACAGCTTTCTTTGTGCTGGCCTGTGGATCAGATGCTTCAGAGCAGCAGGAAGATGATAATCCCACACCTACAGGAATGCAAAGTTTCTTTACTTGCTAAATCAATTGGCGGGCCTACTCTGCACCGTCAAGGCAACTTCTGCCCTGGCAGGCCTTGCTGGCAAAGAGGTAGTTCAAGAGTACTCGTCCACAACCATTTATATTTCTTCTCTTCCCTGTCATCCTTATGAGACATTCAAGTGGTAATTTTCTTTAATGTGACTTGTGCCCTATGGTTAAAAATAATGACTAATGGTAATAGTCTAATATTGAAAATATTTGATTACAGGAAGTGTCCCTGGAGTCTCATTTACCATGGCATCGCACAAAAATTCTAGGACATACAAGGCATATAGTGGTGCGGTTCAGAGAATTCTTGATATATACAAGCAAATAGTTAATGTTTCATTAACATACTTGTAAAACTTAAAAAGTCATGGGTTTCCGAAAGAGATTCTTCTGAAAGTGTTCAGGGATCAGGGCAAGAAGTTGGTTAGAACTCATGTGCCAACTCTGATCGGTGGTGATTCCGTGGAACACTGATGAGGATTCTGAAGATCCATTTTAACTCTATAATAAATTGATTTAAAATGATTGATTAAAAATGTCTGCCATGAGTGTGGGAAAAGGAAATGACAATTTTTGTATTGAAAATTTGTTGTCTTTAGAATCACCATTTATGCTGGACCAAAGCATGGCAGCTAAAATTATTTATACTCCAGAGTATGAAAAAATTAAACATTGTGCTTTATAAAATATAAAGGACAAATGCAAATTATAGAAACAGTGTTCCACCCATTTCTTTATTTAGCCAAAACTTATTTAGCAACTATAGGTATACCTCAAAGAAATTGCAGGTTTGGTTCCAGACCATTGCAAAAAAGTAAATCTCACACACACACACACACACACACACACACACAATAAGTAAAGTTTTTGGTTTCCCAGTACATATAAAAGTTATGTTTACACTGTAGTTTATTAAGTTTGCAATAGCATTATATCTAAAAATATGCATACTTTAATTTTAAAATACTTTATTGCTAAAAAATGTTAGCCATCATCTAAGCTTTCAGCAAGTCAGAATCTTTTTTGCTGGTGGAGGGTCTTGCTCTGATGTTAATGGCTGCTGACTGATCAGAGTGTAATGGTTGGTGAAGGCCGGGGTGGCTGTGGCAATTTCTTAAAAGAAGACAACAATGAAGTTTGTCACATCGATCGACTCTTCCTTTAATGAACAATTTCTCTGTAGCATGCGATGCTGTGTTTGATGGTATTTTACCAACCGCAGGACTTCTTTCAAAATTGGAGTCAATCCTCTCAAACCCTGCTGCTGCTTTATCAACTAAGTCTATGTAATATTCTAAATCCTTTGCTGTCCTTCCAGTCATCTTCATAGCATCTTCACCAAGGCTAGATTTCATCTCAAAAAACCACTTTCTTTGCTCAGCCATAAGAAGCAACTCCTCATCCTTTCAAGTTTTATCATGAGACTGCAGTGATTCAGTTCCATCTTCAGGCTCCACTTCTAATTCTAGTTCCCTTGCTATTTCAATCACATCTGCAGTTACTTCCTCCGCTGAAGTCTTGAACCTCTCAAAGTCATCCAAGAGAGCTGGAATCGACTTCTTCCAAATTTTTGTTAATGTTTATTTTGTGACCTCTTCCCAGGAATCATTGATGTTGTTAAAGACATCTAGAATGGGGAATCCTTTTCCAAAGGTTTTTATTTACTTTACCCACATCCATCATAGAAGTCACTATCCATGCCAGCTAGAGGCTTATGAAATGTATTTCTTAAATAATAAGACTTGAAAGTCAAAATGACTTGTTGATCCACGGGATGCAGGATGAATATTGTGTTAGCAGGCATGAAAACAACGTTAACTTCATTGTGTATCTTCATCAGAGCTCTTAGATGACCAGGCAAATTGTCAATAAGCCATATTTTGAAAGAATTTTTTTCCTGAGCAGTAGGTCTCAACAATGGTTAAAATATTCAGTAAACTGTATTTTAAACAGATGTGTTGTCATCCAGGCTTTATGGTTCCACTTATAGAGCATAGATGGAATAGATTTAGTGTAATCTTTTTATTTCTTTTTAAAATTTTATTTTATATGTTTTTAAAATTTCAGTATAATTAATGCACAGTGTTATATTAGTTTCAGGTGAACAATATAGAGATTCAACACTCAACTTATCAAGATAAGTGTACTCTTAATTCCCTTCACCCTTCCCTCCACCCATCTCCCTTCTAGTAAACACCAGTTTGTTCTCCATAGTTAAGAATATGTTTATTTATTTGTGTTTTTTTGTTTGTTTGTTTCTCTCTTTTTTCTTTGTTCATTTGTTTTGTTTCTTAAACACCACATATGAGTGAAATCATATGGTATTTCTCTCTCTCTGATTAACTTATTTCACTTAGCATTATGCTCCCTAGATCCATTCATGTTGTTGCACATGGCAAGATTTCATTCTTTTTTTTATGGCTGGGTAATATTCCATTGTATATGTATACCACATCTTCTTTATCCAATCATCTATCAGACACTTGGGCTGCCTCCATAATTTTGGCTATTGTAGATAATGATGCTATAAAAACCAGGGTGCATGTGTCCCTTTAAATTAGTATTCTTGTATTCTTTGGGTAAATACCTAGTAGTGCAATTGCTGGATGGTAGAGTAGTTCTACTTTAACTTTTTGAGGAGACTCCATACTATTTTCCAGAGTGGCTGCACCAGTTTGCATTCCCCACCAATAGTGCAAGTGCAAGAGGATTCCCCTTTCTCCTCATCCATGCCAACACTTGTTGTTTCTTGTGTTGTTGATTATAGCCATTCTGACAAGTGTGAGGTGATACCTCATTGTAGTGTTGATTTATATTTTACCTCATAATCAGTGATGTTGAGCATCTTTTCATGTGTCTGTTGGCCATCTTATGTGTCTTCTTTGGAGAAATGTCTGTTCATGTCTTCTGCCCATTTTTAATTGGATTATTTATTAGATTTATCATAATTCTTAAGGGCCCTAGAAATTTTGGAATGGTAAATTGACATTGGATTCAACTTAAAGTCTTCAACTGCCTTAGTCCCTAACAGGAGAATCAGCCTGTTTTTCGAAGCCAGGCATTGACTTCTCTCTAGCTATGAAAATCCAAAATGCATCTCCTTCCAGTAGAAGGTCATTTGGTCTAGATCGAAAATCTGTTGTTTGGTATAGCAACCTTCATGAATTATCATAGATAGATCTTGAAGAGAATATGCTGCAGCCTCTGCATCAGCACTTGCTACCTTACCTTGCATTTTTATGTTATAGACAACTTCTTTACTTAAACCTCAAGAACCACCTTTCCTAGCTTCAGTATTTTCATCTATAGTTTCCTCATCTCTCTCAGCCCTCACAAAACTGAAGAGAAATAAGGATTTGTCCTGGATTAAGTTTTGATTAAGTGAATGTTGTAGCTGGTTTTATCTTCTCTCCAGACCATTCAGACTTTTTTTCCATATCAACAATAGGGCTGTTTCACTTTCGTATCATTCATGTGTAAACTGGGATAGTACTTTTAATTTCCTTGAGGAATCTTTACTTTGCATATACAACTTAGCTAACTGTTTGGCACAAGTGGTCTAGTTTTCAGCCTATTGTGGCTTTTTTCATACCTTCTACACTAAGATTCATCATTTCTAGCTTTTGATTTAAAGTGAGTGATGTATGACTCTTTCTTTCACATGAACACTTAGAGGCCATTGTAGGGTTGTTAAGTGGCCTAATTTCAATATCGTTGTGACTCGGAATAGGGAGACCTGAGGGGAGGAAAAGAGATGAGGAATGGCAGGTCAGTGGAGCAGTCAGAACACACATAATGTTTATCAAGTTTTCTGTCTTATATGTGCATGGTGTGTGGTGCCCCCAAACAATTCTGATAGTGATATCAAAGATCACTCAACAGAAATCAAAAATAACAGACATAATAATATCGTAAAAAGTTTGAAATTTTGTGGAAAAGACCAAAATGTGACACAGAGACATGAAATGAGCAAATGGTGTTGGAAAAATGCTGCCAATGGACTTGCTTGAAACAAGGTTTCCACAAACCTTCAGTTTGAACAAAATGCAGTATCTGTGAAGCACAATAAAGTGAAACACAAAAAAAACAAAATTTTCCTGTACTGTGTGTTAGGTGCTATGCATCTAGGGCTAAGTAAGTTTCTTGTCTGTCCTCAGAAGCTTCTGTTGACTACAGGAGATGGTGTGAAAACTATTGCAGAAACATAATAGGTACAGCAACAAATGTGTGTACTAAACCCAGTGTTCACAAAAAAGAAAGCAATTAACTCTGTTTAATTGCACAAGGTACATCTTCAAAGGGGTGACAAGCATAGTGTCTGTTCAGTCTCTAGAAATAACAGTAAACTCTTAAGAATCATTTGCTGTTACAATTCAAAGCAACCATATCGAAGGTGGATAGTGCCCTTTAGTATGTAATAAAGCTCTGTGGGTTAGGATGCTGTTGGTTTTCTATTGTGGAAAATCGACACCTTTCTGAATTTTCAGTTGTGATGAACTCCTGAAAACTTGGATTCCTCAACTTATTTCTTACCCTTACCACCTTTCCCACATAATTCCTTTTCAATTCTCTACTTTGTTTTGTATTGATCTCATTGTCCAAACTTTTATATTCACTCAGATATTTATAGTTGAATATGCTGATTAAGATACAGGACTTGATGGCAAAACATTTCTTTTTTTTATATATGAAATTTATTGACAAATTGGTTTCCATACAACACCCAGTGCTCATCCCAAAAGGTGCCCTCCTCAATACCCATCACCCACCCTCTCCTCCCTCCCACCCCCCATCAACCCTCAGTTTGTTCTCAGTTTTTAACAGTCTCTTATGCTTTGGCTCTCTCCCACTCTAACGTCCTTTTTTTTTTTTTTTTTTCCTTCCCCTCCCCCATGGGTTCCTGTTAAGTTTCTCAGGATCCACATAAGAGTGAAACCATATGGTATCTGTCTTTCTCTGTATGGCTTATTTCACTTAGCATCACACTCTCCAGTTCCATCCACGTTGCTACAAAAGGCCATATTTCATTTTTTCTCATTGCCACGTAGTATTCCATTGTGTATATAAACCACAATTTCTTTATCCATTCATCAGTTGATGGACATTTAGGCTCTTTCCATAATTTGGCTATTGTTGAGAGTGCTGCTATGAACATTGGGGAACAGGTGCCCCTATGCATCAGTACTCCTGTATCCCTTGAGTAAATTCCTAGCAGTGCTATTGCTGGGTCATAGGGTAGGTCTATTTTTAATTTTCTGAGGAACCTCCACACTGCTTTCCAGAGCGGCTGCACCAATTTGCATCCCCACCAACAGTGCAAGAGGGTTCCCGTTTCTCCACATCCTCTCCAGCATCTATAGTCTCCTGATTTGTTCATTTTGGCCACTCTGACTGGCGTGAAGTGATACCTGAGTGTGGTTTTGATTTGTATTTCCCTGATAAGGAGCGACGCTGAACATCTTTTCATGTGCCTGTTGGCCATCTGGATGTCTTCTTTAGACAAGTGTCTATTCATGTTTTCTGCCCATTTCTTCACTGGGTTATTTGTTTTTCGGGTGTGGAGTTTGGTGAGCTCTTTATAGATTTTAGATACTAGCCCTTTGTCCGATATGTCATTTGCAAATATCTTTTCCCATTCCGTTGGTTGCCTTTTAGTTGTGTTGGTTGTTTCCTTTGCTGTGCAGAAGCTTTTTATCTTCATAAGGTCCCAGTAATTCACTTTTGCTTTTAATTCCCTTGCCTTTGGGGATGTGTCGAATAAGAGATTGCTACGGCTGAGGTCAGAGAGGTCTTTTCCTGCTTTCTCCTCTAAGGTTCTGATGGTTTCCTGTCTCACATTTAGGTCCTTTATCCATTTTGAGTTTATTTTTGTACATGGTGTGAGAAAGTGGTCCAGTTTCAACCTTCTGCATGTTGCTGTCCAGTTCTCCCAGCACCATTTGTTAAAGAGGCTGTCTTTTTTCCATTGGATGTTCTTTCCTGCTTTGTCAAAGATGAGTTGGCCATACGTTTGTGGGTCTAGTTCTGGGGTTTCTATTCTATTCCATTGGTCTGTGTGTCTGTTTTTGTGCCAATACCATGCTGTCTTGATGATTACAGCTTTGTAGTAGAGGCTAAAGTCTGGGATTGTGATGCCTCCTGCTTTGGTCTTCTTCTTCAAAATTCCTTTGGCTATTTGGGGCCTTTTGTGGTTCCATATGAATTTTATGATTGCTTGTTCTAGTTTCGAGAAGAATGCTGGTGCAATTTTGATTGGGATTGCATTGAATGTGTAGATAGCTTTGGGTAGTATTGACATTTTGACAATATTTATTTTTCCAATCCATGAGCAGGGAATGTCTTTCCATTTCTTTAAATCTTCTTCAATTGCCTTCATAAGTTTTCTATAGTTTTCAGCATACAGATCCTTTACATCTTTGGTTAGATTGATTCCTAGGTATTTTATGCTTCTTGGTGCAATTGTGAATGGGATCAGTTTCTTTATTTGTCTTTCTGTTGCTTCATTGTTAGTGTATAAGAATGCAACTGATTTCTGTACATTGATTTTGTATCCTGCAACTTTGCTGAATTCATGTATCAGTTCTAGCAGACTTTTGGTGTAGTCTATTGGATTTTCCATGTATAATATCATGTCATCTGCAAACAGCGAAAGCTTGACTTCATCTTTGCCAATTTGGATGCCTTTGATTTCCTTTTGTTGTCTGATTGCTGATGCTAGAACTTCCAGCACTATGTTAAACAACAACGGTGAGAGTGGGCATCCCTGTCGTGTTCCTGATCTCAGGGAAAAAGCTCTCAGTTTTTCCCCATTGAGGATGATGTTAGCTGTGGGCTTTTCATAAATGGCTTTTATGATGTTTAAGTATGTTCCTTCTATTTATTAAGAAAGGGTGCTGGATTTTGTCAAAGGCCTTTTCTGCATCGATTGACAGGATCATATCGTTCTTCTCTTTTTTTTTGTTAATGTGATGTATCACGTTGATTGATTTGCGAATGTTGAACCAGCCCTGCATCCCAGGAATGAATCCCACTTGATCATGGTGAATCATTCTTTTTATATGCTGTTGAATTCGATTTGCTAGTATCTTATTGAGAATTTTTGCATCCATATTCATCAGGGATATTGGCCTGTAGTTCTCTTTTTTTACTGGGTCTCTCTGTCTGGTTTAGGAATCAAAGTAATACTGGCTTCATAGAATGAGTCTGGAAGTTTTCCTTCCCTTTCTATTTCTTGGAATAGCTTGAGAAGGATAGGTATTATCTCTGCTTTAAACGTCTGGTAGAACTCCCCTGGGAAGCCATCTGGTCCTGGACTCTTATTTGTTGGGAGATTTTTGATAACCGATTCAATTTCTTCGCTGGTTATGGGTCTGTTCAAGCTTTCTATTTCCTCCTGATTGAGTTTTGGAAGAGTGTGGGTGTTCAGGAATTTGTCCATTTCTTCCAGGTTGTCCAATTTGTTGGCATATAATTTTTCATAGTATTCCCTGATAATTGTTTGTATCTCTGAGGGATTGGTTGTAATCATTCCATTTTCATTCATGATTTTATCTATTTGGGTCATCTCCCTTTTCTTTTTGAGAAGCCTGGCTAGAGGTTTGTCAATTTTGTTTATTTTTTCAAAAAACCAACTCTTGGTTTCGTTGATCTGCTCTACAGTTTTTTTAGATTCTATATTGTTTATTTCTGCTCTGATCTTTATTATTTCTCTTCTTCTGCTGGGTTTAGGCTGCCTTTGCTGTTCTGCTTCTATTTCCTTTAGGTGTGCTGTTAGATTTTGTATTTGGGATTTTTCTTGTTTCTTGAGATAGGCCTGGATTGCAATGTATTTTCCTCTCAGGACTGCCTTCGCTGCGTCCCAAAGCGTTTGGATTGTTGTATTTTCCTTTTCGTTTGTTTCCATATATTTTTTGATTTCTTCTCTAATTGCCTGGTTGACCCACTCATTCATTAGTAGGGTGTTCTTTAACCTCCATGCTTTTGGAGGTTTTCCAGACTTTTTCCTGTGGTTGATTTCAAGCTTCATAGCATTGTGGTCTGAAAGGATGCATGGTATAATTTCAATTCTTGTAAACTTATGAAGGGCTGTTTTGTGACCCAGTATATGATCTATCTTGGAGAATGTTCCATGTGCACTCGAGAAGAAAGTATATTCTGTTGCTTTGGGATGCAGAGTTCTAAATATATCTGTCAAGTCCATCTGATCCAGTGTCTCATTCAGGGCCCTTGTTTCTTTATTGACCGTGTGTCTAGATGATCTATCCATTTCTGTAAGTGGGGTGTTAAAGTCCCCAGCAATTACCACATTCTTATCAATAAGGTTGCTTCTGTTTATGAGTAATTGTTTTATATATTTGGGGGCTCCGGTATTCGGCGCATAGACATTTATAATTGTTAGCTCTTCCTGATGGATAGACCCTGTAACTATTATATAATGTCCTTCTTCATCTCTTGTTACAGCCTTTAATTTAAAGTCTAGTTTGTCTGATATAAGTATGGCTACTCCAGCTTTCTTTTGGCTTCCAGTAGCATGATAAATAGTTCTCCATCCCCTCACTCTGAATCTAAAGGTGTCCTCAGGTCTAAAATGAGTCTCTTGTAGACAGCAAATAGATGGGTCTTGTTTTTTTATCCATTCTGATACCCTATATCTTTTGGTTGGCGCATTTAATCCGTTTACATTCAGTGTTATTATAGAAAGATACGGGTTTAGAGTCATTGTGATGTCTGTATGTTTTATGCTTGTAGTGATGTCTCTGGTACTTTGTCTCACAGGGTCCCCCTTAGGATCTCTTGTAGGGCTGGTTTAGTGGTGACAAATTCCTTCAGTTTTTGTTTGTTTGGGAAGACCTTTATCTCTCCTTCTATTCTAAATGACAGACTTGCTGGATAAAGGATTCTCGGCTGCATATTTTTTCTGTCTAGCACACTGAAAATCTCGTGCCAATTCTTTCTGGCCTGCCAAGTTTCAAAAGAGAGATCCGTCACGAGTCTTATAGGTCTCCCTTTATATGTGAGGGCACGTTTACCCCTTGCTGCTTTCAGAATTTTCTCTTTATCCTTGTATTTTGCCAGTTTCACTATGATATGTCGTGCAGAAGATCGATTCAAGTTACGTTTGAAGGGAGTTCTCTGTGCCTCTTGGATTTCAATGCCTTTTTCCTTCCCCAGTTCAGGGAAGTTCTCAGCTATTATTTCTTCAAGTACCCCTTCAGCACCTTTCCCTCTCTCTTCCTCCTCTGGGATACCAATTATGCGTATATTATTTCTTTTTAGCGTATCACTTAGTTCTCTAATTTTCCCCTCATACTCCTGGATTTTTTTATCTCTCTTTTTCTCAGCTTCCTCTTTTTCCATAACTTTATCTTCTAGTTCACCTATTCTCTCCTCTGCCTCTTCCATCCGAGCCGTGGTGGTTTGCATTTTGTTTTGCATTTCCTTTAAAGCGTTTTTCAGCTCCTCGTGACTGTTCCTTAGTCCCTTGATCTCTGTAGCAAGAGATTCTCTGCTGTCCTGTATACTGTTTTCCAGCCCAGCGATTAATTTTATGACTATGATTCTAAATTCACTTTCTGTTATATTATTTAAATCCTTTTTGATCAGTTCATTAGCTGTTGTTATTTCCTGGAGATTCTTCTGAGGGGAATTCTTCCGCTTGGTCATTTTGGATAGTCCCTGGTGTGGTGAGGACCTGCAGGGCACTTCCCCTGTGCTGTGGTGTATAACTGGAGTTGGTGGACGGGGCCGCAGTCAGTCCTGATGTCTGCCCCCAGCCCACCGCTGGGGCCACAGTCAGACTGGTGTGTGCCTTCTCTTCCCCTCTCCTAGGGGCGGGATTCACTGTGGGGTGGTGTGGCCCGTCTGGGCTACTCGCACACTGCCAGGCTTGTGATGCTGGGGATCTGGCGTATTAGCTGGGGTGGGAAGGCAAGGTGCACGGCGGCAGGGGGGGCAGGCTTAGCTCGCTTCTCCTTAGGTGATCCACTTCAGGAGGGGCCCTGTGGCAGCCGGAGGGAGTCAGATCCGCTGCTGGAGGTTTGGCTCCGCAGAAGCACAGAGTTGGGTGTTTGCGCGGAGCGAGCAATTTCCCTGGCCGGAACCGGTTCCCTTTGGGATTTTGGCTGGGAGATGGGCGGGGGAGATGGCGCTGGCGAGCGCCTTTGTTCCCCGCCAAACTGAGCTCTGTAGTCCGGGGGCTCCGCAGCTCACCCTCCCTTTGTCCTCCAGCCTTCCCGCTTTCCAAGCAGAGCTGTTAACTTATGACCTCCCAGACGCTAAGTCGCGCTTGCTGTCGGAACACAGTCCGTCAGGCGCCTCCGCTTTTGCAAGCCGGACTCGGGGGTTCTGCTTGGCCGGCGAGCTGCCCCTCCGCCCCGGCTCCCTCCCGCCAGTCCGTGGAGCACGCACCGTCTCGCCGCCCTTCCTACCCTCTTCCGTGGGCCTCTCGTCTGCGCTTGGGTCTGGTGACTCCGTTCTGCTAATCCTCTGGCGGTTTTCTGGGTTATTTAGGCAGGTGTAGGTGGAAACTAAGTGATCAGCAGGACGCGCGGTGAGCCCAGCGTCCTCCTACGCCGCCATCTTCCCAGAATCCTGCAAAACATTATTTATTTGGAAATAATTTGACATTCCATGCCTTATATGGATTTCTGGGCTTTCAATTGGTTAACCTGTCATATTTATACCTCCCTTTGCTTTAAAATGACAAGCATGGCTAATTACAGTTTTGTTTATTTTTTGATTTTGTTTTCCAAGTGTGTCATTAATAACAAAATCTAGAGAATTGCGGCTTCTAAGTCCAGGAACCTATGTGTGCAAGTAGACTCAGATGTGTCTTTATGATTGTATGTGCATGCACATATGAATATATAGATTTACATTAGAGATATAATCTCAAAGTAACTGTCTCTAAGCAATCATATATGCTGTTAATACTTTAAAAATGCTTTGTTGTGGATGGATATAGACTAGTAATTTAAGGGTGGTAGAACTGAGGCAAAATATAAATTAATGCTTTATAAGAGAGATGTATTATTTTTGTGTATACCATAGTGAGTCCAATATTTGGACTTTTATTTCTAAGAATTATTTCTTCTACAAGACCCTTTTTGTATATAAGCTAATGTTATTTGGGTTATAGTCAAAGATTAGAAACAAGTTTTATAAATTATTTTAAACCACACTTACTGCGTTTTCTGATTACAATAGCAATGAAAAATTGAAAAAGAAAACCATACCATAAATAGTAGAAACCACTCACAATTCCATCACAGTCTATAGCTAACATGGACATTTTTTCCTTTTGTTTCTTTTCTAACATGTGTGTTATACATATTCCTTTAGTCATTTCAGTCATTCAACAAATAGTTACTAAGCAGGTTAATGCTCAGGTCATATGCATGTACCTGTGCGTATTTATTTTTACCTGAAATATAATCCACATACCACAGAAATCATATAGTAAAATGTATAATTCAGTAATTTTAGTATATTTGCAAAATTGTGCAACTATCATCACTATCTAATTCTAGAATATTTTCATTATCTCAAAAACAAAACCAACAAACCCATACTCACTAGCAGTCACTTCTATTCTTGCGTCCTCCACCCGCCATAGTATCCACTGATCTTCTTTCTATCTGTATGGATTTGTGTGTTCTAGGCATTTCTATAAATAGAAAAAGTGGCTTTTGTTACTGGCTTCCTCAAATTATTATATTATTTTCAAGGTTTATCTGTTATGTAGCATGAATCAGTACTTTATTTTTATGCCTGAATAATATTCCATCCTATGAATGTGCTATATTTTGCTTATCCATTCATCAGTTGATGACATTTGGGTTGTTTCTACTTTTTTGCTATTATGAATAATGCTTGTTATGAATATTCATGTACAACTTTTTATGTGGACATATGTTTTCAATTCTCTTGGGTACATAAATAGGAATGGAATTGCTGGGTGAGATGGTACCTCTATGTTTAGCAGTTTGTGGAACTGCAGACTGTTTTCCACAGCAGCTGCAACATTTTGCATTCTTATCAGCAATGTGTATGACTTTCAAATTCTCCATATCCTAGCCGACACTTGCTATTTCTGTCATTTTTATTATATCTATCCTAGTGGTTTTGAAATGGTATCTTATTGTGATTTTGATTTGCATTTCCCTAATGAACAATGGTATTGAGTATCTGTCCATGTGCTTATAGGCCATTTGTGTATCTTCTTTGGAGAAATGTCTGTTCAAATCCTTTGCCCATCTTTTTTTTCTTTTACTTTTTGTAACTAATCTCTACACCCAACATGAGACTCAAACTCATGAACCACAGATCAAGAGTCACATGCTCTACTGACTGAGCCAGCCAGGGGCCCCTCCTTTGCTCACATTTTCATCTTTTTTATTGAGTTGTAATAGTACTTTATATATTTGTATAGTAGACTCTTATCAGATAGTGATTTGCATATGTTATCTCCGTTTTGTGCATCCTTACACTTTCTTGATAGTATTTTTTAGAGCACAAAAACTTGTAAATTTTGATGAAATTCAATATATTATTTACTCTATTGTTGCTTATGTTTTCATTTTATATCTAAGAAACTATTAACTAATCTAAGGTCACAAGCTTCACCCTTTTGTTTTCTTATAAGTGTTTTATATTTCAACTCCTACATTTGATCTTTGATTTATTTGAGTTAGCTTTTGTATGTGGTGTGACATAGAGGTCCAATTTCATTCTTTTGCTTGTGGATATCCAGTCATCCCGGTTCTGTTTATTGAAAGTAATATTCTTTCCCCTTTGAATTGTCTTAATACTGTTGTAAAAAATCAATTGACCATAGATACAGGAGTTTATTTTTGGAATCTCAATTCCATTCTATTGATATTATATACATAGACAAATTCCTATTAACAAAAACTACATAAACTCAAGAAACCGCAAACTAGGGGCGCCTGGGTGGCTCTGTTGGTTAAGTGTTTGACTTCAGCTCAGGTTATGAACTCATGGTTCATGAGTTTGAACCCCACGTCGGGCTCTGTGCTGACATCTCAGAGCCTGGAGACTGCTTCGGATTCTGTGTCTCCCTCTCTCTGTGCCCCTCCCAAGCTTGCACTCTCTCTCTCTCTCTCTTTCTCTCTCTCAAAAAATAAATAAATATTAAAAAAAATAAACCACAAACTAAATAGACCTAAAACAAATGAAGAGGTTAAATCAGTAATCAAAAAAAAAAACCTACAAAAAAATCCCAAGATCAGATACATTAATACTGCTGAATTTTTCTAGACATTTAAAGGATTAACACCAATTCTTATCCAGTTCATTGGTATACAGTTGTTCATACTATTCCCTTATAGTCTTTATTTATGTAAAGTCAGTAACAATGTCTCTGCTTTTATTAATGTTTTTAATGCAGTTGACCCTTGAACAATATGGTTGTGAAGGGTGCCAACCCTTGCACAAAATTCATAATTTCATAATAACAAATAACATAATGCAAATAACATAATAACAAACATAATAACAAACATAATAACAAAGTCATTAGTAGTTAACTAATATTGTTGAAAAGATTCCTTATCAATATCACAGTTGATTAGCACATATTTTATGTTGTATTATATATATATATAATTTTTATAATAATCTAAAAAAAGAAAATACTATTCCGAAAATCATAAGGAAGAGAAACTATGTCTACAACTATGTACTTTAAATACCCATGTGTAAGTGGACCCATGCAGTTCAAAACTTTTAAGAGTTAACTCTAAATTGAGAATTCTCCTTTTTTCTTAATCAAGCTCAAAGTGTTTAAATTTTGTCACAAAGCCAACTTTTGATTTTGTTGATTTTCTGTCTTTTTTTATCCTCTGTATTATTTATTAACATTTTAATTTTTATTATTTCTCTTCCTTCATGATTTGCTTTAGTTCTTATTTATTCAGCTTCATAAGGTGGAAGATTCTTCCCTTGATTCCTTTCTTTTTTTTTAAATTTTTTTTAATGCATATTCATTTTTGAGAGAGAGAGAGAGAGAGAGAGAGACAGAGTGTGAGCGGGCAGAGAGAGAGGGAGACACAGAATGGGAAGCGGGCTCCAGGCTCTGAGTGGTCAGCACAGAGCCTGACCCAGGGTTTGAACTCAAGAACTGTGAGATCATGACCTGAGCAGAAGTTGGACATATAACCGACTGAGCCACCCAAGCGCTCCTGAGATCACATTTCTTTTTTAACAAAGATGTTTACAGTTCCAATTGTCCTTCTAGAAGTTGTTTTAGGTGTATCCCAAAGGTTTTAGTATGTAATATTTTTGTTTTAATTCATCTCATAGTTTTCTAATTTCCTTTGTTATTTTTTTGTCCCCTTCATTATTCAGGATTATGTTTTTAATTTCCACGTATTTGTAATTTTCCAAAGTTCCTCTTGTTATTGATTTCTAATTTCATTCCATCATGGATGAAGAACATATTTTGTATGATCCTCAATCTTTTTAAGTTAATCAACACTTTTTTTTTATCTGCTAATATATGGGCTATCCTGGGAAAAGTTCCGTGTGCACTTGAGAAGTGCCTTCTGTTGTTTTTGGATGGAAGGTTCTAAAAATGTCTGCTAGGTGTAGCTGGTTTATAGTGTTGTTTGTGTCTTCTGTTTTCTTGATGATTTTCTGTATAGTTATATCTGTTATTGAAAGTGAGGTATTAAAGGCTCCAACTGTATTGTTGAATTCCCCATTTGTTTCTTCAATTCTGTCAGTTTTGCTTAATCAAATTACCTCCTACCAGAGATTGCTTTCGTTGCTATTTATTGTTCTTGTTTTTATGAGTTTGTTTAGTGACTTTTTTGAATTAATTCTGTAAAGTGTGTATTATTTGTCATGTGTGGCTACTGAAGTCTGTTTAGGTTGCTCAGTGGTCAGCCAATGATTGGATGGGGATTTTCCTAAATTCCTGGAAACAATAAATCAATCTTTGCTGAATTGCTGTGTGTGTATGCTAGGGCACATACATTGCTCATCCAAGTAGTTAAAAATTCTGTCTTAGCCTTCTATTCCTACTTGCACAGAGCCTCAAGGTCAGGCATAGGTGAGAGTTTAGGGTTTTCTCAGCTATGAGTATGTATACAACACTGTGTGTGAACATAGCTCTAAGCATGCACTTGGCCTTCCAGATTCCCGAGACTATATGAGGAGTTGTTTAGAGCACCCAATGGATATATCATTTTCCAGCTTTTATTTCTAAGCTTTTTCATTTACCTATTCTTTGCCCCAACTGTTATCTACCACTTCAGGCAACAGAGAAGTTATACCTAAGAAAGAGGCTGTTCATACTGGTTGAGTTCCAATTTTGATTAAGAAACAAACAAACAAACAAACAAACAAACAAACAAAAACAGCCTTGAGACAGAGGTTTTCTAGGGAACCACCAGACAAATCAAGAATGATTATTCTCTGGGACTGGGGCTTTCAAGTAACTCCAGCCCCATTCTTCCTCTCTGGTGGCTACCAGTCTGCTGATTTTTATTGTGAACATACATTATTGGTTTTTAAAGCTACCACAGAGCTGGGGATGGAGGCAGGGTGTGAATAAGGAAAATTAATGTACCATATAATTTGCTATTCTTATTGAGATTTGGCATTTATTTTATGGAATACATGCTCCCAGATTGCCACAAGTATTTGGTTAATTTCCAGAGTTCTGAAACAAAATTTATTATAACCATTTTGCTGGTGTGCTCATTGCTTTTATGGAGAACATTTTTGGAGGTCCTTACTCTACTGTCTTACTAATGTCCATCATTTTGTTTTAGTATGGAGAATACTAATTAGGTTGAAAGTTTTTAGGTGTGTTCATTGACCAGCTATGTGTGTTTATGTTAATTTTTCCTTTTTTCTATTGGATTATTATATTATTTTTTTTGTGTGTGTGGATACTAAACTTTATCTGTCACATATGTTCAAATATTTTCTCGAGATTTTTGTCTTTGAACATCATTTAATGTTTTTTGGATGAAAGAATGCTTATATAAATCATTCATCATAAGCCTGACTCTAAATGAAATACTAAAGGGAACTTCTAACTTCATTCTCAGTCACTTTTTAAGCTCCTTTGTCTTGCATATTTTTCAAAATTTGATGTGTCTTTGTTACTCTTTTCTCTACTCTATATATTCTTCTAATAATGATGCCACCAACCTAGTGGCTTCCACTCTTCCCAAAATTGTTGCTACTTTTTACATCTCAGTACCCAGCCCATACCTTTCATGAGCTCTTGTATATATCCAGTTTTCCCAAGGGGACCATCATCCTCCCAGTCTCTTGGCCAAGTAACCTGTAAAGTTATCCTTGATTTCTCCACATCTAATTGTCATCAGCCTTATGGGTGTATTTAGTATCTCTACAATGTGTACTGCCCATTCTGTCTCAATTGTCATTGATTAATTCTGGCTTTCATTATGTCATGTGAAAACTTCTTGCCTGAATTTCTTTACCTCTCTACCTTCTCTCTCTCTCTCTCTCTCTCTCTCTCTGTCTCTCACACACACACACAATCACTTACTCCTTCCTCCAGAATAATCATTCTCTAAGGCAAATTTTATCTTGCCCCTTTCAAATTCATACTTAAAATCTTTCAAAAGGTGATTTCCTCTTGGAATTCTTTTACTCTATCTGACTATGATCCTTTGTCAAGTGCAGAAGCCATGTTATCTTAATTAAAAAAAGTATGCCCAGTACAGTGCCTGATATATACTAAAAACATAATTAAATTTTAATGAAAGAATTACCAGTAACTTCTAGAATAATTTATTGAATTTATTAACTAATTATGTATAAATTTCCTCCTTTCATTGAAGTTGTTATTTCATGTTGAATGGAATCATTCTTAGAGCTGATTTATTAAAACAGCATTTGTGAGTTAAGCCTTCCTAACTCTAGTGGAGGCTCAGGTGGTTGACAAGCATGACTTAAAACATAGATTTCCTATCATTTCACAAATTGAGTAGACACCTGATATCACCAAATAAGATACTGAAGTGCTTTTAGCGATAATGAATAGGAGGGAGAAAAGACACTTGTATGTTTTATTAGACAAGATCCCAAAGAGGCAGCTGACAGTATAAAATGCAGCAATTGGAGTGTAGATTTTGCAGAGAAAGCCGTCTTATATTAAGACATAAAACAGACATTTTATGAGAATGTCTTTTAGAAGATCAACAAATTGAATATTCCAAAGCTCTGAACATGTTGTACTTGCAAGCATTATATCCTTTCCCCTTCTCATTAAGCAAACATAGTGATGATAGCCAGTCTGCACTTTATGTTCCCTGGGTAGGGAGCTACAAAGAAACCATGAACAATTGTCATAAGGTGTTCATGGAGCCCATTAATTCAAGGAACAACCAAAAATAATTGCTGCTTGAGTGTCAGCAAAATAGTGGTATAAAACAAAGGTTACGTAATTTTCAAAAAGAAATGTGCAACCAATGATTGATACCCTTATGTTGACACATTAGCAAGATATAGCCAGTAAAATTGGGGGAGGATTAAAAAACTTATGATAAATTTGTATTTATAAAATCAGAATTTCTGAGCTGGAGCTTTTAAAATCATTTTTTAGTGATAGGTAAACAAACCTAGGGAAACAAAGTGACTTTCTCAAGATAACAAATAATATAGTTTGAACTATACACATCCTTAATAATCATAATAATTAAAATTAGTAGAGAACACTTAATGTTCCAGAAAATAGTTTAAGCACTTGCTGTATATTTATTTAATCCATACTTTATGAAGTAGATGCTATAATTATCCCATTTTGCACATTTGGAAACTAAAGTATACGTTGAATAACTTATCCAAAATTATGAAATTAATAAATTATCAAGATATGATTCAAACTCGGACAATCTATATCCAGTTCATGAATTTTTAACCATTGTGTTATATTGTCTTTCACTCCCTTTACCTCAGTAAATTCAGGTTTAGTATTATTGTCATAGAAGAATATTGTATAATTATGTTTTGTGGTGACAAATTCCAGACTTCTGTGGGCTTTCTGTATTTAGCAACCAAAATTAAGATAATTTCTTAGAATATGTTTATATATAACCTATAAATATTTTCCTTGCAGAAGATTAACATATGGCTCTTTAGCCTCAATTTATTGATTTCAGTACTGGCATGGATTTGATTCCAGCTTCATTTGCTTTATGGTCTTTGGCAAGTTGCCTCATTTCCCTGTAGTTAAAGTTCTCGATTTATTTTTGTAAGGAGGAAATACTGTCCTGTAGTATGGCTGTCTACAGTGAGATGTGAAATCAGGAGTGAAGGGGACATCAAACTATCATGTCAGTGTGGGAGAGCTACCACAGGCGTAAATTCAGCTCAGAAGGCAGGAGCCTGAATGTGAATGATATGCCCAATGAAAGTACTCTGAAGTGGAATCAATAGTCAGCATCTCAAAAGCTGAACACAGAGTCTCAGCTGAACAGACCATGTAATCTAAGAGAAATCTTAAAGTATTCTTCAGTCAGAGATACAAACAGGCAATCTGATTCAGAAAGGTCTGTTTACTAGCAGCATAGCTTCAATTTCGTCATCTTGACATCGAGATAACAGTTCCGATCTTGCTTGGCTATTGAGAAAATTTTTAAATGGATTAAAATATCTGGCACAATTTATGGGTGCCTGGGTGGCTCAGTTGGTTAAGCGGCTGACTCTTGGTTTTGGCCCTGGTCATGATCTCACGGTTTTGTGAGTTCAAGCCCTGTGTTGGGCTCTGTGCTGACAGTGCAGAGCCTGCGTGGGATTCTTTCTCTTCTTCCTCTCTCAAATAAACTTAAAACAATTTTAAAAACATAGTTTAAATTTCAGTGATTTTCAAATGAAAGCTTTTGTAAATGAGTGAAGGCATTTTTAAAATGTTTTTCTTTTTTTAATGTTTATTTATTTTTGAGAGAGAGTGAGGGACAGAATGCAAGTGGGGGAGAGGCAGAGAGAGAGGGAGACACAGAATCTGAAGCAAGGTCCAGGCTCCAAGCTATCAGCACAGAGCCAGACGTGGGGCGTAAACTTTAGAGCTGTGAGATCATGACCTAAGCTGAAGTTGGACACCCAACCCACTGAGCCACCCAGGTGCCCCAGTGAGGGTATTTTTGACTGTTCGAATGACTTGCAACCATTATTGGATTTTTGTCAGTGGGAACCTGGCATACTAAATGTTCTGCAATATCCAGAATAATTCTGTACAACTAGGAACTCCTCCACTCAAAACTACCATTTACTTCTCTGAGAAATGCTAGAAGAAGCTAAGGAATTACAGCTATTTTATTATAAAGAATTCTGTCATAGAGATGAAAGTTCTTTAAATTTTTCATGCCTAAGGTGAGAATGAGCTCTTAATTCTATGGTCTGTGATTCTATTCCTAGATTTCTTCTCCTCATTCTAAGTTGAAGATTCTAAGTATGGGAGACAATTATTCTGTCTCCTTTGTTGTTTCTGTTCTCTAGTCTAAACAATTCAGGTTCCTGCAGCTGTGTTGCTAGTCGTCCCTTGATCTGAAACATCTTGAAAAGCTTGTTATATGGCATTGTCACAGGGGTTCTCCATAATTGCTTGTCTGGACTCATTCTAATTTTTCACTGTTTTGCTTAGAATATATGCCCTGATTTTAGTACATTATGCCATATGGAGTTGTACCTGTGCAATATATTGTGACCTCATTGTTTTCTTGGACCTTTAGTGTTAACTGAGTATTAATCAGCATGTACATGGCTAAATTCAATGTGTGTTCATCTGAAGTTTCAATATATACATTCAAACCGAATTGAGTCTTCACATTGTATAATATGCAATATTATAGACTGAGATATTCAGATATAAAAGACTGAGAATTCAGAGATAAAATGAAGAGGGCGGGGGGAATGACTAAACTAATAGTCTAAGAGTAGTAGCTAATTGTACAAGAGTGATCATCAGGAAAGATTCTGTGGGAGGGATGCAAGATAGTGGAGGGGGCATAGGATGAGCACATAGGCAAGAAGGTGATTAGCTAGGAGGATAAAAGGACGTGTAAGTTGCAAGGGGGCTTTTGAGATCATGGTGAATATGGAGAGAACACAAACATACTTGCTGCTCTTACATTCATGCATTACACAAATGGAGAATAGAAGCAGAGCCTGGCAGGGGTGAGAGGCAGATCATTACAGGGCCTTAAGTGCCATTTTAAGGAGTTTGGAAACCATCTTGTCTTATGCACAAACACTGGAGCATTTTAAGTAGCAAAATGTCATACTCAGTTTCTGGCTAAAGTGTGGGAGGCATTTTGAGGGTGTGGGAGCAATATGGGAAGCCACAAATCCTGTTGGGAATCTCTAGCCAAAGTGGTAGAGATTGAGGGCCTAAATAAGTCAATGGATGGGGGATCCAGACTTGAGAGATGTTTAGGAAGTAGAATCAGAGAGAGAGAGAGAGAGAGATCTAAGAGATTCTAATATTCTGGGTGACTAGAGGGTGTTATATTCCAGAAAGGTAGGGAATTCAGGGGAGGAATGGTTTAGAGGTGTAGAGGAATTGATGAGTTTGCAAGATCTGCAGCTGAGCCTGAAAACCTCCATAGTGTATTTGTACATTTAGGTGTTAGAACTATATATTTGACTGCTTTGTTTAAAATAGTACTTACTAAATTGTATACCTGAAACTAATATTACCCTGTATGTTAACTTACTGGAACTTAGTAAAACCTATAAAAAAAGAGAAGCATAATGGACTAGATTAGAACTATTTCAGAACCCCAAATAAATACATTTGAAAAGTTTGTGGAAAAAATATACTCCATGGATAGATGGGTATTTCAAAATTAACCATATATCCACACTTATTCATTATATTAAAAGAAAATTACAAAGTAAAAATCATATGATTGTAGAAATAGATATGAAAAACATTTGATAACAATCAGTAGCCATTTAAGGTAAAAACATATATACAATAGGAATAGAAGTAAACTTCCTAAGTATGTTAAAGACCTAAAATCAAACAACACATCATCTGTTAACAAATACCAGGGGGCACCTGGGTGGTTCAGTCGGTTAAGCGTCTGACTTCAGCTCAGGTCATGATCTCACGGTTTGTGAGTTCGGCCCTGCATCGGGCTCTGTGCTGGCAGCTCAGAACTTGGAGCCTGTTTCAGATTCTGTGTCTCCCTCTCTCTGCCCCACCCCTGCTCACACTCTGTCTCTGTCTCTCTCAAAAATAAATAAAATTAAAAAATAATTAAAAAAAAAAGAAATACCAAGACTGGCCCTTTATATAAAACGTAAATGAAGGATGCTTTCTATCATCACAATTATTCTAAATTGTTTGGCATTTCTGGATACTAACAAGTAAATCAAATAAACCTTACAATTAGTGGGAAAAAAAAGAAATTAATCATTATTGTTTATAAGTGATTTGATAATAAATCTGAACTCAAATGAAATCCATTAAGAAAACAAAAATGATAATTTATTGAGGAGCCCAAATACAAGAAAACATTAGTAAAGTACAATGTTAATAATTGGGAAAAAATGTTTCTTCACACTAAAAACAAAAACATACAGTAACTAAAATAATTTTAAATTTAAATTTAAATTTATGTTTTAAAAGTTATTCAGGGGGGCGCCTGGGTGGCGCAGTCGGTTAAGCGTCCGACTTCAGCCAGGTCACGATCTCGCGGTCCGTGAGTTCGAGCCCCGCGTCAGGCTCTGGGCTGATGGCTCGGAGCCTGGAGCCTGTTTCCGGTTCTGTGTCTCCCTCTCTCTCTGCCCCTCCCCCGTCCATGCTCTGTCTCTCTCTGTCTCAAAAATAAATAAATGTTAAAAAAAAAAAAAAAGTTATTCAGGGAGATAAAATAAGAATTAAATAACTAGACATAAGTGTTGTGTTTCTAGATGGGAATACTTAATATCATAAGGATGTCATCCCTTGACAGATAAATATATAAATGTAAAGCAATTCAAAAGTGCCTGATTTAAAACACATGCACTCACACATACACTCTTTAACGTGTGCACATGCGCGCGCGCACGCACACACACACACACACACACACACAGGTGTATACACAATAAAAAAATTTTAAAGTTTGTGTAGAAAAGTAAATAATTTCCAAATGATGTCAAAGTGAGCTTTAAGAATAAAGATATTATGAAAGTTAAAATAAGAAGAAAGTAACAAGAAGATAAGTGTCTTCATGCAGGAAATAATTTGGTTTTAATAAAATGACATTGTCTATAAATTTAAAGATAAGATTTTCAAGATAATATTTGGTTTAAAGTTTTGACTATATTTATCAATGAATTTGTTTTTTATAGTTTTAAATGAGCTATAAACAAAAACTCATTCTAAATTTTTGATTATACATAATTATGTAACATGATATTCAAAAGTAAGTAAGTCAACATTGGGAGTACTTAAGACATTTTTTCCTGTAAAGTAGTCTATACATTATTTAGGTTTGAGTAACTCTTTAAGTGAAAGTAATCCTTGGTCTTCTAATATTGACTACCTGTCATAAATCTGTCATTAATCTAAGCTCTGGGTATACCTGAGTGTCTATAACAGACCTAACTCCTGATCTTATACAGTGTACGTTCCATAGGGGAGCAGCCGGTAAACACATAATGCTAATAAATAATTTGTGTTTAAGTGCTATGAGGGAAATATAAAAAGCAAATGAGACAGAAGACTACTGTGGCAGGGGGAACACCCTTAGATCCATGGACTGGAAAGTCTTACCTGAAATGCAGATATTTAAATCTTAAGTGATGAGATGGAATCAGACAGGCAACAATTTGGAAGAACAGTTTCCAAGCAGAGACCACAGCTGGAACCAGGGCCCTGAGGGAAAAATTCTAGTGTATTTAAAAAACAGTAAAAATGGGAGTCAGGGTGGAGCCTGGTGTACCTTGTAGTGGTGATGGTATAGTATGAGATAAAGATGGAAAGTGCTGGACCATGTAAGATATGGTAGGAGGTTTTGATTTTATTCAAAGTATAATAGGAAACTACTGTAGTGTTTTAATCAGGGAGATTATATAATCTAATTTACATTTTTTCAAAGATCAACCTGGTTGCTCTGTGGAGACTGCTTTACAGGAAGAGGGTAAATGTGGAAGTAGGGAGACCACTTGTAGACGTATCATAGCAGTGATCCAGGTTTAGAATACACTTATACATATACATTTTTAGAAAGATGTATAAGATGATGGAAAGTGGAAGTGCAAGTGATGAAAAACAGATGGATTGAGGGCATATTTTGGAGGTTGAGCCAATACAACCTGCTGATATATTGAATGTTGGCTGGAGGAAAAGTATTTAACATGAACAACTGAGTGGATTGGATGCTAGTACCACTGACTGATGGAAAGAGCTGAGGGATGAATAAGTTTATTGCTAATTTGTTTTGAAGTTTTCTCCCACAGTGGGTTAAAATCAAGAGTTCATTTTGCCATGACTCTCTATTGAGACTATTCAAGAAACATGAAATTACTTTCCCATTGAAGTCATTATGATGTTAACTATTTTGATGTGCTAAGGATTCTCCTCCCCAAGCCAAATATTCTCACTTACTCAATGAGCACATGGTTTTGGGTCTTTTCAATTATCCATATTGCTCTCCTCTGGATAGTTCCAGTTTGTCCTTGTTCTTTCTATTTTTTTCTATTTTGTTTCTAACCATTTTATTGAAATATAATTGACAATAAACTGTACATATTTTAAGTGTACAATTTGATGAATTTGGCATGTGTATTAACCCCTGGAAACCATCATCAAAACAAAACAACAAACATTTCTAAACCCTTCAAATTTTTCATGGCCTCTTTGCAGCCCCATTCCTAGATAACCACTGATCTGCTTTCTATCACTATTGATTAGTTTGCATTTTCTAAAGTTTTATATAAATTGAATCATACAATATGTAATTTTTTTTTGGTCAGGCTTTCTTTGGTTAGCATAATGTTTTACAAATTTATCCATGTTTTTACACACATCACCGTTTGTTCCTTTTTATTGCTGAATAATATTCCATTATATAGATATAACATTATTTGTTTATCTATTTACCTGTTGACAGACATTTGGATTTGGGTTGTTTCCAATTTTTGGCTGTTACAAATAAAGTTGTTATGATCATTCATGTACAAGTATTCATATACAAGTACAAAAGCATATGTTTTAATTTGTGTTGGATATTTATTTAGGATGGAATGGCTGGGTTATGTGATAGATATATGTTTAACTTTTTAAGTACCTGCCAAACTGTTTGTCAAAGTTACTGTACTATTTTCCATTTGCATCAGCACTGTCACTGACTTGCTAACACTTGGTATGGTCAGACATTTCTTTTTAAAAGTGTGGTATTACTCACTGGACACAATATTTCATATGTGATCTAAGGAACAGGGATACATGATTAGATTTATGAAACACTTGTTGCCTGGATGGTTTGCAATGTGCTGAGTACTTTGCTAGGACACATCCTCTGTTATTATAGGTATTATATGCCTTTGAATGCAGCCTAAGTAAAATGGAGTTGAATTCTTAGCAGTCACAGCATACTATTTAACCACATCGAACTTATGGTCCAATAAAACCTCTGGATCTATTCTTTTACATTTTTGCTGATGAGACACGCTTTTTATCCTCAGTTTAGGCAGTGCATTTCATAGACCTATTATATTTAATATACTTCAAAAGAGAATTTGTGATGGCTTTTCATGAGAGCCCCAAATACAATAAAATAACTAAATTAAGCATACTGATGATGCTAGAACCAAGCAAGCAAGAGTGATGAGATAATACTAATAGAAAACCCAGACCAGAGGAAACTCCTGAAAATGAGTTTCTTGATAGCTTAAGTCAAAATGGATGTGACAGCTCATATTAACAAATGCAAGAAAGCCCAGCAGAGGCTATGAAAACTCAAACTTCTTTCTAATTCAGCTCTGAAGGGAAGAACCTGAAGTCCAGGAAAGAAAATAACTACCTTTCTGGCTCGTTAAATCTGTGGGAGTTTGTTTGTTTGTTTGTTTGTTTTATTTTGTTTTGTTTTTCAGAAAATAGATCCTGAGATTTCACTCATACTAAGAGACAAGGATTTAGAGCTAATGGACACAGGCCTAATTATTTCTTTCAGGTAGACATTAGACTTCCAAGTATAGGTACAAAGTTGTGGCCCCTATTCCCTGTGGGCACCAACTGAAGATTTCTGAGGCTAAAAAAATACTTTTTAAGCATTCATGAAAATCACCTTTTTCATCCTTTATTTTTACCTTTTCTATCTGTACTGCTTAGGGTTTCTTTGTTTTAATTACCTTGCATTCTAACCCATACTTTTTCCAGCCACTCCTCTTGTGTAGACTTGTGTTTCAGTGGTTTGGTCTATATCCACACTGAAACCTCTATTTCCTGAAATACTTATCCATAAACTCTAAGTAGTTATGACCATTAAAATATTTCTAACTTATATGACAGATTCATAGGAAATGAGGCCTCAGTAAGGTCTTAGCCTTTGTTGGGCAAATCTGTGTGTGGAAGGAATCATGTTTGGTTCTGTGAGAAAAGTTAGAATAGTTCAGTTTAGGTCTCTCTACCCACTTTTAGTTCCTTATAAAACTACAAATTTGGTAAGCAAGCCAATTTTTTTATCACTATTTTGAGAAATCTTTTTATAATATGTCTTTTCTTTAAGTATACAACATAGTTTAGTGGTTAGGAGCTTAGATTCTGCTGTCAGACCACCTGCCTTCCAATTCTCCTGCTCAGTGTATGATATTCAGTGACTTTTATCTCTCTGAAAGTCAGTTTCCTCATTGCTTAAATGGGGTTGCTAATAACATCAACTATCTTTCAGGGTTGTTGCAAAGAGCAAATGAGTTAATATATAGAACTATGTCTGGCATGTAGTAAGTGCCATGTTGTTAGGAATTGTTATTTATATCATGTTCTAACTTCAGCATTTAACAATTTAAAAATTTTCCTTCTCTCTTTTGCTTCTCTAGTTCCTAAAAATACTCACGTGATCAATTATCTATTTATTTGGTAGTTCATCATTGAGCATTTCATGTTGCTATATGAGAATGACATTTTCCCTCTGATTTCCCAATGTATTGCTTTGAATTGTGAATGGTGTAAGAAGAGGGGTATTACCTAATCTATTCAAATTAGGAAAAAAAAGAGTTAAGTGAGAAAGCGGAGAAACCTTTCTTGGCACTGTACATCACAGGAGCTTAGTCAACACGTGCTTTTCTAGTTGTTCCCACTCCGCCGATTACATTTTATTCTCTCTCACTGCTCCCAGTACCAATACGTGCATGTACATTTATTTCCTGGAAAATAAGTATTATAACTCCTTCGAAACATTATCTCCTGCTGAGGAGGATGATCACTTTCAAGGAACCAACTCGTTTTTCAACTGCTGTTTTCTGTTACCTAGATCTATTGATTCCTGTTAGTAATTTGAGTTTACAGATGAATATGTAAAAGCGGGGACTTTAATTTTCTGATATAAATAGATATCCTGGAACATATTTCCTTGTGATTTACTCCTCCTTAAATTGCCCCTATTACTGCTTTAGATTACCAAGAATACAGTTGAAGAGTATATTATTAAAAAAGAAATCTGGGGAAAAAATCCATTAATACATGATTAAATTGAGTCTTCAAAGAAAGATTTTTAACTGAATGTTTTATTCTTTTTCTTTATTTTGTAAATAATAAAACTGAAAACTAGCTGTGTCAAGGATCCCCAATCAAACCACCAATCAAACGAGGTTTGATGATATGCTAGGAAGACTCCTAGGATGCAGGAAGGATACAGTTGTACTCACAGCTATATTTATTACACTGAAAAGATACAAAGCAAAATCAACAAAGGGAAAAAAAAAATGAAAGGAGTAGATTTTGGAAGAAACCATGTTAAAATTACCAGAAGTCCTCTCCCAGTGGAGTCATGCAGGGCATATTTAATTTCTCCAGCAACAAATTATGACAACATGTGTGAAATGTTCTCTACCATGGAAGCTTGGCTGAGTCTGGAAGTTCACTGTTTTCACTGGGATCTGACCATGTAGTCAACCTTTGCCTAACATGTACCAACATTCCAGACTCCCAGAAAGAAACCATGTCTTCAGCAAAAACTATATTGGTTGTATAATTGTTTAAGCACAATGAATTATTCTAATTAATTAGGGAAAACAGCCTAGGGAGACTGTTTGCCATTCAAGTTTTTAGATCCCAGCCAAAGACCAACCTTGCAAATAGGTCTTTTTAGTCTCAGGCCTGTATGTTAACTATTTTCTGTACATGAATTATATTTAGCACATTTCTAAATCTGTATAATCTTTTGACAACCACTATGCTACAGGTTTTGATCTGAAAATAACTGAGGGGAGCAATGTAGATTTTATATAACAGAAGTTTAATAGATATTAATCTACTCAGTCCCTCTTTGGAAAGAAGAAATAATGCCATGATTTTCTGTCTCTAATATTTTATGAAAAGAATGATCCTTTCACTAGACTTCTCAGATATTGTACAATGAAAAAAAAAACTAAAATTAAGTGTATGTGTGGACATAGAAAGGGTCACTAGGGAATATGGGGTGAATCACAAAGGACTTGATGTTTGTTCTCATTATTAGGAAGCAAGAAACTGAGTACTGCCAGAAGTGATATTGATTGTAGGGATGATGCTGACATTTGCTAATGAGGAGTGAGGGCAACTGGAGATATCAGGGCCAGAGTCACAAATCCCAGTGATTTGTAAGCAAAAAACTCAAAATGAAGCTGTTTAAAAGATAAAACCGAGGAATTCTTGAATTGTCAGAGAGTTTCAATATTGTGGAAATCAGTTTAAGAGCTTGTAGTGTATTATTTTTGTTTCTTTGGGTGAACCACAGAAATATGTCTAAGATAAAAAACATTTTTCACATACACACATATACAGATCTAATTACAGCAGGTAACAGTTAAGAAAAAAAATAAATCAGATACCCAGTGGAGGTCAAAGAATACGCTTTTGTCTGAAAATATTCACAAATGTCAGTAGCAACAGATGAGAAAGAAAAACAATATATGCACATTTCCGTTTTTAAAACAAACAAAAATCTGACATCTTTGATTTCCTGGCTTTAGTTTATCAGTGGCATAAGGAAGATACAACTTTTTGGCCAGTTCAGTGCAATCATTATTTAATGCCTATTATTTTTCCACAGGCTATTTGGGAAGTAGTTAATCCTAGTTAGTGATTAGGGCATGATATTTGGAAACAAAGACACCTTAGTTGAAAACTTAACGTTATTCCGTATGCTAGTATTGTTACTGTTGATGTAGCACACCTTCTGTATGCCTCAATTTGATCATCTGTAAAATGAGAATTGTGCTGAAAATTAAATGAGATATTATGAAAGGTGTTTGTCTATGTGCTGGGTGCAAAGTATCTATTCAACAAATGGTTCATGTTTGTGGCTGTTGCTACAACATAATATGTGCTATAGATATGGTCCCTTCCTTTAAGGATTATATATGGTGAAAGAGACATACAAATAACTTCTTCAGTGTGCAGGGATAAAAGTTGATATAAGATGCAGAATTGGACAGAAGTGTAAGATATTACTTTGTGTTTCCAAAGATACTAACTTCTCCAAAGGAGTGGAAGAGAGAAAGTGAACTCAATGCAGAGTCTTCGAATTTACAAGTGGAAGCTCTGTAGTTGAAGGAGGGAAAGGACATTCCAAGGGGACAGAATTCATATGCAAATGTATGTTTAGGGAATTATAAGCCATTGATATTAGTGGATTGTAAAATGTGAAAGTTAGAGACAGGAAGAGTGGAAAGCTAGAACCAAACCAAAATGAACTAATAATCTCTCTGCTTGAAAACAAAAACAAAGGTGAATTATGTATTGTGAGAATATACAAATAATCGCAACAAATTTTTTTAAATGAAGCATATTTAAATTAAATGTTGAAATGTTACATATTACAGTTTTTTGTGTTTTGAAAATGCATACACTAGTGTAATTCACATTCCTAACAAGATATAGAATACAGATACAAAATATTTGTGATATGCCATTAAGTTCATTCGGCCCCCTTGTCAGTAACATGCTACATGTCACATTGCCTCAGGCTCAGATTACTTTTACTGTAGACTAGTTTTGCCCAGTTTAGAGTTTCATATAAGTGTAAAAGTAAGGCTTCTTTCACACAGCAAAATATTTTGGTATTCCTCCTTATTGATGACTATATCAATACTTTGGACCTTTTATGGGAATGAAAACTGGTGCAACCGCTGTAGAAAACAGTTTGGATGTTCCTCAAAAACTTAAAAATAGAACTACTCTACAATTCAGGAATCAATCAATTGGGTATTTACCAAAAAAATACAAAAACACTAATTCAAAGGGTTACATGCACCCCTAAGTTTATTATAGCATTACTTACTATAGTCAGTAATACAATAGTCAAATTATGGAAGCAGCCCAAGTGTCCATCAACAGATGAATGGACAAAGAAGATGTGGTACATATATATGATGGAGTATTATTCAGCCATGCAAAAGAATGAAATCTTGCCATTTGCAACAACATGGATGGAGCTAGAGAGTATAATGCTAAATGAAATAAATCAATCAGAGAAAGACAAATACCATATGATCTCCCTCATAAGTGGAATTTAAGAGGCAGAATAAGCAAAGAGAGAGAGAGAGAGAGAAACCAGGAAACAGATTCTCAACTACAGAGAACAAACTGATGGTTACAAGAGGGGGGCTGGGTGGGGATGGGGGATTTGGAATTCAGATTAAGGAGTACATTAATCATGATAAGCACTGGGTAATGTGTGGAAATGTCGAATCACTATATTGTACACCTGAAACTAATATAACACTGAATGATAACTATACTGGAGTTGTATTTAAAATTTTAATAAAAAACAGTTTGAACCTTTTAATTATCCAGTAGTATTCCTTTGAGAGAATATACTAGAAATTTAACCAGTCTTATGCTGGTGGAGATTTGAGCTGTTTCCTGTTTGGGGCTATAATGATTAAAATGACTATGAATATTTTTGTACAATTCTTTTTTGTCAATATATATGTTTATTTCATTTGGATACATACTGAGTGGGGTTGTCTGATCATAGATATAATGTATATTGTTATAATATATAAAATATATTATATATATTGTAACATAGTTGCCAGCATTTGTTGTGGTCCTTCTTTTTAATTTTAGACATTTTCATGGATGTTGAGATGGTATTCAGGTCCATAATGATACTTGGTATAGTTTTTGATGTGTTTATTGATCATTTGTATATCTTCTTTTGTCAAATATCTGTTTGAAAATGATTTTATCCACTTTTATTGTTTTTATTTGTCCTTTTATTGTGTTGAAGAGGTTACAAATTATTTATACAGGTATTTTGTTACATGTGTGTATTATAAATATTCTCCCAACTTTTGATGTCCCCATTCATATTCTTAAGTGTCTTTTTAAGAACAATCTAAAATGTCATTTTTTTATATTATCATGTCCAAGAAATTTTGCCTTTTGCAAGGTTGCAAATACATTATATTATGTTTTCTTCACAAAGCTTTCTTGTCCTGGGTTTTACAGTTATAGCCCATTTTAGACTAATTTTTGTGCATGGTATAAGAAAGTAATTGAAGTTAACTTTTTAAAAATTTAGATGCTTAGTTGTTACAATTCCATTTATTGAAAACTTACTTTTCCCATTGATTCCTCCGGAGACATTGCAAAAATTGCATTGACCATATAAATGCAGGTCTATTTCTGGAATCTCTTTTCTGTTTAATTTATTTATATATCTATCCTTTTGCACTTTTCTTGGTTACTGTACCTTTATAGAAAATCTTGAAGTCAGTCACTGTTTTCTTCCAACTTTGCTGTTGTTTGAGATTCTGTTGTCTATTCTAGATTTTTTGCATTTCCATATAAATTTTAGAATCAGCTTGCCAGTTTCTACAATAAATCCTGGTAAGATTTTGATTGAGGATACATTAAAAGATTTTAGATTATAGATTAGTTTTGGTAGGTTTGGCAATGTAACAATATTTACTTTTCCAACATATGTGTAACTGATAGTTATCCATTTATTTAAGACTTCTTTACTTTGTCTCAAATATTTTGCAGTTTTCAGTATAAACTTCTGCACTGTTTTGGTTACATTTATCCTTGTGTGTTTTATGATTTTTGATACTATTTCAAAGGGCATTGTTTTTAATTCCATTTTCAATTTGTTCATTGCTAGTAAATACACTTGTACTTGATTGTTTCAAATTGATCATTCAGCCAAAAGTTACTAGTTCTAATATTTCAATAATAGATTTTTTGGTGATTTTTCTATGTATACTAATCATGTCTATGAATCATGTTGTCTGAGACAGTTTTTCTCTTCCTTTATATTTGTTATGTCTTTTAGTTATTTTTCTTGCCTCATTTGTTGACTGGGACCTCCAGCATAATGTTAAATAGAGATGTGGAAAATTTTAGAAGAAAAAACATTTGATATTAGCTATAGAATTATCTTTGGTTGAAGAAATTCATTTCTGTTCCTAGTTTGCTGAGATTTGTTTTTTCATGAGTTGGTGTTGAATTTTATCAAGTGTGTTTTTCTTCATATATTTAAATGATCGTATAATTATTTGCCTTTATTTTGTTAACTTAGTGAATGATAATAATTTATGAATATTAAACAAACCTTGCATTCCTGAGATAAAGCTTACTTGGCTAAAGTGTATTATTCTTTTTCTGTAGTGGTGAATGTGATCTGCTAATATTTTGTTAAAATTTTCTGCATGCATAAGTATGAAGGAAATTGGTCTATAATTTTATCTTGTTAATGTCTTAGTATGGTTTTGGTATTAAGATTATGTTGGCATCATTAATGAGTTGGACAATATTCCTTTTTCCTATATTTTTAAAAGATTTTGTGTAAGATTAATATGACTTTTAAAAATTTTTGATAGAACTCACTAGTAGAGCCATCTAAGATTGAATTTGTGTGTGAGAAATATGATTATATTTTATTTAGTAATATTTTGCTTTTGTTTTCATAGATGAGATCTACTATGTCTTTTTTTGCTTTTGTTTTGGTGCTACTTTTGTCAAATTTTAAAAAATAAGATTTACTAGAAAGAGAGCCAAAGCATAAGAGACTGTTAAAAACTGAGAACAAACTGAGGGTTGATGGGGGGTGGGAGGGAGAGGAGGGTGGGTGATGGGTATTGAGGAGGGCACCTTTTGGGATGAGCACTGGGTGTTGTATGGAAACCAATTTGTCAATAAATTTCATATATATATATATATATATATATATATATATATATAAAGAAAGTAAAATGGATTGAGATGCTTCTCCATTTTTATTTGTTCTGGAATAATTTATATTATATGAGAATCTTAAAAAAATAATTATTCCTTGATACATAACTCACCCATTAAGCAACCTGAACTTAAGTCTATTTGAAATTATTTGAAAATCTTCTGGCTACTTTATTAATTAGCCTATTCAGATCATCTATCTTAAATTAATTTGGTCATTTTTTTATAAGGCTATCCATTTTATTGAAATTTTGAAATTACATAGACAGAATTATATATAATATTATAGTAATTTAAAAATTTCCAAATTTTTCATATTCTGACATAGTTTCAGAGCCTGAGGATTATGTAGTATATAGACCTTGTAAAAGTTTATGTATAAATCTATACAGGATAAGTTAAATCCATAGAGGATTTAATTAAGATAATTTTGAAATATTTTTTTGATGATTGTCTACTTTTTCAATAATAAGCTATATTAATTTACATACCACTAAGCCAGATGATCTATGAGATTGTGCTTCCTTTATCACTGATACTTCTTCATTATTATTTTTTTAATCTTTATTTTTGAGAGACAGAGAGAGTGTGACCAGGGGAGGAACAGAGAGAGAGGGAGACAGAATTAGAAGCAGGCTCCAGGTTTTGAACTGTCAGCACAAAGCCCACCTTGGGGCTTGAAACCATGAACCTTGTGAGTTCATGACCTGAGCTGAAGTTGGACGCTTAACTGACTGAGCCATCCACATGCCCCTATCACTTATGCTTTTTATGTTATATTGATTGAAGGAGCCCTTTTGAGTAATTTAGCATTTTTTAAACATTTATCACTATTATATAAACAACAAAGAGGAAAATACAAGCAGAATGCATGGGCTAGGTTTTTACTCTTAACATTGAGAATCTAATTCTTCTAAATATCCTTTTATTTTAGAGTCATTTGTATGTATGTTTTTCAACACAATATTGGGATCTGTGCCACCAAGAATATTGATGATGCAACTTTACCCAAACACCATTGTTGGATATTTCCTATAGTGTGTGACATCTAGAATTAAATTACCTTAGCTTTTGTTTATCTTAGAATGTCTTTTTTACTTAATTTTGAAGGATATTTTTTCTGGATATTGAATTCTAGATTTGCAAGATTTTTTTTTTCTTTTAGCTCTTAAAATTGTCATTTAATTGCTATTTAGTTTCCACAGCTTCTATTAGGAAGGCAGACAACATGCATATTATTGTTTTCCTAAAAGTAATGACTATTTTTTCTCTGGTTGCTTTTAAGATATTATTTGTATTTCATGCTGGTGTAATTAAACTGGTTCTGTTTTCCTCAAGGAAAATGTTTATCCTGGCTGGGGTTCACTGAGATACTTGAATCTGTGGGTTTTTTTTTTTTCTTTTGTCAGAATTTAAGAACTTGTAAAATTCTCAGCCAGTATTTTTTTTTAATATTGCCTTGGTCTCTTTCTCTCTATATTCTCTTTTTGGGACCACCATTAGGCCTTTTGTTGCTCCAAATAGGCCTACTTAATTTTTGTTGTAAAAACATTGTGGATTACATATTTTAGAGGCTCTAGATTATTTTAGTCTTCCTTTAAGGGCGTTGAATTTTATCCTAACAGTGGGTTAAATTATTGGCAGATGACTTTGGTTCTGTCAAAGCTTGCTTTAAGGTCCTCTTTGTAATTTTTAAACCATGCATTTTTCCCCTTTCCTTTTTATTCTATGAATAAGGAAACCTCTCTCATGATTTGTGTTTAGTAAGAAACAGTATATATATATATATATATATATACGCACACATACATATATATATATTACTTCTGTATACATATATATGTATATGTGTGTGTGTGTATATATAATTCTGCTCTATTTGGTTATACATTTTGTTTTGTTTAGCTAGCTGAATCATCCTTCAGATCTATAGAGGGATGACAGATTAATGCATATGGTTCAAAGAACAACTGTGGATGTCTAGCAGGCTTTTATTTAATATGTCTTTTTTTTTTAATTTTTTAACGTTTTATTTATTTTTGAGACAGAGAGAGACAGAGCATGAAAGGGGGAGGGGTAGAGAGAGAGGGAGACACAGAATCGGAAGCAGGCTCCAGGGCTCTGAGCCATCAGCCCAGAGCCCGACGCGGGGCTCGAACCCACGGACTGCGAGATCGTGACCTGAGCTGAAGTCGGCCGCTTAACCGACTGAGCCACCCAGGCGCCCCTTATTTAATATGTCTTAACAGGCCAGAAATATGATTGTTTATTCCTACTTTTTGGCTTTCTGAGACATTAATCAGATGAAGTATACAGCAAAATACTACCATATTCACTCCACACTGATTTTAGAATCTTTTTGTAGAACTACTCTACTTATTGAAGTTTACTTGTTTGGACTTCAGCTCCTAGAATGCAATGCATTATCTCTAGTTCCCTTCATTTTCTACTCAATATTTTCTGAGATGTGGAATTTCAAACTAGTTGTAAATAGAGCCACTGATCAGAATTGGGATAGACAGCCCTTTCCCTGCCTACAATAGTTGTACCTGAAATGAGTTACCTAAACTTCCATCATTCTTATACCATTTTCACAATTGTTTTCCTTATCTAAACACTACCTGTACTATTATTGTCTAATTTTCCTTAATTGACCTTTAAATAGTTCACTCTTTAAAACACTGAACTGATTCTAAATAACGGTATTCAATTCTTCTAAACATAGGTTAACTGTGAGACATAGTTACCAGTATTGTTATTAGTTATCAACTTTTTTAAAGTCTGTGTTCATGGGTATTTTTATTGAAAACTTAGCACAGACTGAGTAATATGTGCTAGCTAAATGAGATTTGGTATTTCCAAGCTTTAATTCTTCATTGACGATGGAGACATAGCAAGTTTTTGAAAGTTCCAACCTGCAAAGTGGGTAACTCATCTCTGCTGAGCTAATTACCAAACCTATCAAGAAGAAAGTGGATAACAGTAACTTGTACAGTGTTGACAGTTTTTTTGTGGCAAAATGTATATCAAAGGCCAGTTGAAGTACATATCTTAATGAATCTATAATAATTTACAAGTGCTCTAATATCTGGCTTGTTGACATTATAAGATTGAAGGGAATATTAAATAAGGTGATATATGTGAAATTATTATGAAATTTTACACATGCAAATAATTGTTGTTAGTTTTCAGCTTAACTTACTTTCCTTGTTCCATGAGCTTAACTCCATCTCTCCTAATTGAGCTGAAATAAATAACCTAAGGTCTCAGATAAGGACAATCATAGAAACTTTAGAAGAGCAAGCCCTAAACCCATGGTTTTCCCTTAAAAAATTCTCCTTTAAACAGGAAAATCACAGATATATAGCTATTGACAGTGTCAATATGTATTATTGGCCTTGTACCAAATTCAAGGTCACAATGGCCCTGTGCTCTCCCAGCTTTACCTAGGGAAAAAAGTTATTGAGGGGAACAAATAAAGGGAAATTGAATGGTTCTGGGTTAAACTGCTGGAAATCACTTAAAGGGTTTCCTTTATTTTGCCATTTATTCATGCACAATGGCTTTAGTATTTAAATGTGTTCCTTTTTATTGCTGAATCCATTGAGGCAGTGAACTGTATCTTTGTGGGGCTGCTAGTGTGGTGTAAATGCAGGATTGCTATCCTGGGAAACATAATTTAACCACCACCTAGCTGAAGGTATTTTGCCACCATACTAGTATTCAGTGGTGTATTTAAATTACTTCCCAGCTTCAAGAAATATGCCTCTTCTGCTATGGGACTTTAGCTGAGTCTCAAGAATTGGGAATAAATACTGGAAATAAAGAAAACAACAATCACTTGAGGCACCTTGGTGGTCAACAAATGGACTTTTCTGCTCTTGCTATTCAGTAGGAAATAACAAATTAACAAGCTCTTCACTAATTCCAGGTTTTTTGTTTTTCAAATTGTATCAACAGACTCTAAACCCAAAGAATAGTTAGTCATGTGTTTAAAGACGAAATGCAGAAGCAAAAAGATAATGCTAAAGGATAATAAAAGTGATAATAATGAAAAATGTAGATAATCAGAGTATGTGTGGTCTATGTTAAAGCATTGAAACTGTTGGAAAGTGATGGCTAGATCATCCTGCTGAGATCAGTTTATTTTGTAACATGGCTCATGGACTCAGAAGCTTTTGTGCTTTTGGATACAGCTGAGTTTTATTTTATTTATTTATTCCTTCATTCACCCATCCATTGTTAATATTTACTGGTCTTTCAGAGTGTTTTTAGACTTGCTTAATACTTGATTTTGATTCATGACATTTTCCCAACTGGTTGTTGTTTAAGGCTTAAAAATTGAAGAATTTGATTAGAGATTTATGGGATCTTCTCTACATTTCTGGTTCTCTTACCATGCTGTCTCTGTGCCCTTCTAAACCATGGTCTAATTTGCTTTAACCAGGTTTTTCAGGATCTATTTCTGGCCATATAGTTTGATCTTAAATGCTTAATATTAAAATATACTAGCCTGCAATTAAATGGCTGCCTCAACAGAAGGTGAGTGGGATACTTTGATTTTTAGTGGCTCAAATTCCAAACTTGCTTGTGTGTATTAATGTATTTGTGACTAATGTCTCATATGAGAACCAGCATGTTAGAACTCCAGTAGGGGTAAAGGTTAAGAATGTGATCCCAATACAGGGAATAAATAGAAATGCTCTTTATGTAGTTGCAGAAATATTACTATACTGACACATCAACAGAGCAGATGTCATGAGCCTGTTTAATAGACATCTAAATAATGACACAAGTTCCAAGGATGTTATAATAAAAAAGTTAAAAAACACTGAAACATTAAAATATTTAGTGTGTAGTATAATATAAAGAATATGAACTCTACCACTCATAATGTTTTAAATATATCTGAAGCTATATCTACTTCATTTAAATGTAAATAATAATTTCAAGTTTTACTACAAAGTTGTAGTGATCAAAACAGTATGGTACTGGCACAAAAATAGATACATAGATTAGTAGAGGAGGACAGAAAGCCCAGAAACAAACCCATGATTGTATGGTCAATTAATCTTCAAGAAAAGAGGCTAGGGAAAAAACAGTTTCTCCAACAAATGCTGTTGGGAAAATTGAACAGCTACATGCAAAAGAATGAAACTTACACCATACACGAAAATAAACTCAAACGGATTAAAGACCATAAAAATCCTTGAAGAGAGCACAGGCAGTAATTTCTCTGATATTGGCCACAGCAACATTTTTCTAGATATGGGTCCTGAGGCAGTGGAAACAAAAGCAAAAGTAAACTATTAGGACTACATTAAAATAAAAAAAGCTTTGGGGCACCTGGGTGGCTCAGTGGGTTGAGCGTCCAGCTTTGGCTCAGGTCATGATCTAATGGTTTGTGAGTTTGAGCCCTGCACCTGGCTCTGTGCTGACAGCTGGGAGCCTGGAACCTGTTTCAGATTCTTTGTCTCCCTCTCTCTCTGCCCCTCCCCTGCTCGTGCTCTGTCTCTCTCTCTCTCTCTCTCTCTCTCTCAAAAATAAATAAATAAACATTAAAAAATTAAAAATAAAATACAATAGTAAAACTTCTCCAATGTGACAGAAACAATCAACAAAACTAAAAGACAACCTACTGAATGGGAGAAGATATTTGCAAATGACATATCTGGTAAAGGATTAATATCCAAAGTATATAAAGAACGTATACAACTCAACAACCAAAAAATAATTGAATTAAAAAAAGGGCAGAAGACATGAACAGACATTTCTCCAAAGAAGCTATGCAGATGGCCAACAGACACCCCACAAAGCTGCTCAACATCACTTATCATCAGAGAAATGCAAATCAGAACTGCAATGAAATCTCACCTCACACCTGTCAGAATGGCTAAAATAAGAAACACAAAATACAAGTGTTGGCAAGGATGTGAAGAAAAGGGAACCCTTATACACTGTTGGTGGGAATGCCAACTGGTGCAGCCACTGTGGGAAACAGTATGGAGATTCCTCAAAAATTAAAAGCAGAACTGTCCGATGATCCAGTAATCCCACTACTGGGTATTTGCCTTCAAAAAAAAAAAAGAATTGAAAAGAATATATGTACCCCTATGTTTATAATGGCATTATCTACAATAGCCAAAATTATGGAAGCAGCCCAAGTGTCCACTGAAAGATGAATTGATAAAGAAGATATACATATACATATGCAATAGAATATTATCCACCCTTACAAAAGAATGAAACCTTTCTAATTGAAACAACAAGGATGGAGCTAAAGAGTATAATGCTAAACAAAATAAGGCAGCCAGAGAAAGACAAATACCATGTGATTTCACTCCTATGTGGAATTTAAGGAACAAAACAAATGAGCAAAGGAAAAAAAGAGACAGGCAAAACCAAGAAACAGACTCTTAACTATAGAGAAGAAACTGATAGCAGAGGGGAGGTAGGTGGGGATATATGAAATAGGTGATGGGGCATGGTGAGCACTGAGTTATGTATATATAGAACTATTGGATTACTATATAAAATAGTGAAAGAAATTGTATGGCTACTGAAGTAGAAAAAACCATATACAGAGAATAGCAGAGTTCTTGATGTACAGTAGATATTGGAGAATTAGGTGATTGTGATTTAGACAAGTTTATTTTGGGCTAAAAATTGCTGCCAGCCAGTTTCATGGTAGGAATTTCAAATTATAAAAATACTATATAACTGGATTACCATTCAGTATCTAAAATTGGCAGATTATAAACCTAACTCATATCAGTTCTATCTTTCACTAGCTGTTTAAATTTGGTGAGTTTCTGACTTAGTTTCCACCTCTATAAAATTAAGTAATTTCTGTACATATTTACTAAGATTCCTTTGTTTTTTGTATTCTGTTGGTCAATGAAAAGCAACAGCTGAAACTTTTCAATACTCCTGTGAACCTCTAGAAAAGAAATTATCTGTATAGAATGACTTTTAGGCAAACTCCTGCCCAGGCTTGGAGACTATACAATTTTTTGAAATTTGTTCTAAAATATTATAATTACTCCTGATGCTATCTTTCATAACTTTGCTTAATACTACTGCAGAATAGATTTTGATATTTCAAAAACAGATAGGTGGGATAGGTTACCAAGTGGTGATTGACTTCTGAGGGTTTGGCATTGATAACCTTAAATCAATTATGTATGTGTGAGAGAATAGAAAGCAAAAAGAAAAAGAGCAGAAAATGTTGGGTATCTGAACACTGTGGGATTTAGATATGAGTATTTGGTTTGTTTTTTTATCCTTACTACTCAAAGTATGGTTCATGGACTTCCTGTATCAGTATCACCTGGGACTTGTTAGTAATGAGAATTTCAGACCCCACCTAGACCTAAAGAATCAGAATATACATTTTAATAGTATCTCCAGGAGAATCTTATGCACTTTAAATTTGAGAAAACACTGTTCTGGAATACTTAAAATTATGTTTTATATGAATTATTGATGCTGAGCCATACATTGAAAATAATGGACTATGAGGAATATTAATAGACACTGTGATAATAGTTGTTATTATAAATGATTATTGATTTCAAGTACCTTTTTTAACCTCAACACAAGACCAAATGTAAATTACCCCTTTTCACAAAAAGGTAATTCCTTTACAAGCTAAATGTTAAAGGAAGTTGTGTGTGTGTGTGTGTGTTTGTGTGTGTGTATACACACACACACATATATATATATTTTTTTTAAGAAAATGAGATATTTTAAATCAGCATTTGGTACATTGAAGCTACTCAGGCAACTGGTGAAATAAATGCAATTGGTAAATGTGTCATCTTAGTTGATAATTTGTAAGTATAACATTACCAGTCTTTTAAAATTATTTTACAAAATAGTCCTAAAGAAGTATTGTTATTCACTCATATGATGTGCCGTCTTCCCAGTGAAATCTTATATATTTTGCAGTTGTATAAATTAAACATGTACACATTTATAATGGTTCTCAATGCCCACTGATAAAGAATTAAGCATTGAGAAGACAGTATTTTTTACAGAGTATTACTTTGGCAAGAAAATCTTGATAGTAATAAGGTCCATTGAGTCCTAATATTTTCATAAAAATACCCAATATCTGGGGCGCCAGGATGGCTCAGTTGGTTCAGCATCCAACTCTTGATTTTGGCTCAGGTCATGATCACATAGTCATGAGATTGAGCCCCTCATCAGGATCTGTGCTGACAGTGCAGAGCCTGCTTAGGATTCTCTCTCTCTGTGTCCTTCCCCATTTGTCCTCACTCTCTCACTCTCTTTCTCTCTCTCTCTCAAAATGAATAAATAAACATTAAACAATGCCCAGTATCCATTTAAATGTAAGCAATTAATTCATTAACTTATTCAATAATAATTATTGCAGAGTGTAAGTGTTAGGCATATATATATACCTAGTGCGGGGGAGAAAGTAGTGAACAGAAGTTACTCAGGCCTTTGCCCTCTTAATATTTCCAGCTACTTATTGGGAGAGATACACATGGATCAATTAATCACAAAAATGGATTTATAATTATAATCTGTAATAAGCATTTACAAGAGCTGTGAGACTAGGAAGGCTTCCTGCAGAAGCAGCATTGGAATTGAGATGGTAAGAATGAGTAGGAAATAACCAGAATAGGATTATAGGAGGTGGGGAGTGGGAAGGGAATTCCGAGTTGAGAGATCAGCATGAAGAGAGCCCTGTGGAGACTGAGGGAATGAATATTTAAGAAACTGGAAAGCCTTCATAGTTGGAACACAAATAGTAAAGAGGTGGCCTGAGATGGAGCTGGAGAGATGGTTAGGCAAAGGCCAAATCACGGCTTTAGGATGCAAGATCTTAGGAGATTTAGGATGTAAGGATTGGGCCCATGTTTTAAATCCTTTGAAGTGAAACCACTGATGGGTTTTAAAGAGAAGGACGTGACATGAAGAGGATTTTTATTTATTTATTTATTTTATAATCGCACTATGGAGTGGAGAGTGCATTGGCTAGGAGATTGGGAAGGTGAAAAGTTACAGGTAGACCAGAGAATGTGACTGTAGCCCAGGCAATAATGGATTAAGATAGTGGTGGTGAAGAGAAAAATAAATGGATCCAGCAGTATAAATGAAAGGCCTTGATGAGCTATTTGAGGGAGAAGGAGGAATTCCAGTGGTATCTGGATTCCCAGTGTATGGCCCTTCATAGCTGGTGGTGAAGAGATCAAGTCTGGGTGGCAAGGTCAGGGTTTGGTTTTGAACATGAAAATGTCCTTTGGTTCAAATTCTATTAGCACAATAAAATTATGTGACTAGGTGACCAATCATATTCCCTAAGATGAGAATAATATATATTTTATTGTACATTAATTGTGACATCACATAAACCACTCTACAGTGGTTCTTTGATATTAAGCAAGTTCCTCTGTACCAAGGATGCTAGAAAATTACCATGTTCTGGATGAGTCTGTGCCTCTTCTTCCATTGCCCGATGGTCCCCTTTTGTGTCTCATACTGCTCTTGCCTGCATTTTCTTTGCTGGGATATTGCTTTTTTGTACCTGAGCACTTTTAAGTTAATATATGCTAATCTAATAACTGTAAGATACATTTTTAGAACCAAGTTTTTAGCAATATAGGAGCAATGTAACATAGCAATAAAAATCTTAAGGTTCAGGTGTACCTAGCCCTAAGCTTGATTTCATCATATGCTAGCTCTGTGTTATGAGGAAGAGTTTGCTCCTCTGAGCCTCAGTTTGCTTATCCCCAAAATAGAAAATAATTATTTAATAGGGTGCTTGGTACATTATAAGTAAACTATTAACACTTGATATTATTGTTGTTATGTTTTTGGTATATTTTAGCCTCTGCTTTTCTTTTCTATATACTCTGGAGAATATTGGTCCCATATGATTTTATTGTTAATTCAGGAATGATGTTTTTGTCTATAAGCGTACTTTCTCTTTAACTTGAGTATTCCCAGCCTGTAGGGTTATAGAGGTGTGGATAGAGAATATATATATATATATATATATACACACACACACACACACATACACACACACATATACACATATATACACATATATACATATATACACATATGTATATATGTATATATGTGTATATATGTATATATATACAATGTATATATACACACATGTATATACACACATATATACACATGTATATATACACATGTGTATATATACATATTCTTACATATATATATGTACGTGTGTGTATATATATGTACATATATATGTGTGTGTGTATATATATATATATACATATATATATATATGTATATATATATATATTAGATAGAGACACTGCCTAATTAAGGCACAATGCTTAATAAAGAATCACTGTGGGGTACCTGGGTGGCTCAGTGGGTTAAGCATCCACCTTCGGCTCAGGTCATGATCTCAGGTCATGATCTCACAGTTCATGAGTTCAAGCCCTGCATCGGGATCTCTGCTGTCAGCACAGAGCCCTCTTTGAATCCTCCGTACCCCTCTCTCTTTGCCCCTCGCCCACTTGTTCTCTCTCACTCTCTCTCTCTCTCTCTGAAAATAAATAAAAAAAAAACCTAAAAAAAAAAAAGGTCACCAGGTATGACTTGCAATTTCTAGGTATCAGTTTTAATATCTTTTCACTTTCCCAGCAGCAAGTGCTACCAAGCTAACATTCAGCATCCTACACATACCAGAGCACTGATTACTTAAATATGTGGATACTTTCAACTGATAGACTGCAGCCCCTAACCCTGCTGTCTCTAGCACCTGAGTGCTTATGCCCGTGCTGAAGTGTGGTGCTCACACATGCCTGCTTGCCAGATATTTTCAGCAACACTGCCTTTACTCCCACCCCACATTACCATTTACTGCTTCATGCTCAATATTAGTCTTATCAATACAGAAAATATTCCACTTAATTATAGTATCAAGAACTCACAAGAATCAGAATTCTGTTATAGTATAGTACTGTATATAGTAGAGTACTGTATAGTATAGTATAGTATAGTATAGTACTATAACAGAATTCTGTTATAGTATTCTGTCTATAGTATCAGAACTCACAGAACAGAATTCTGTTCTTCCATAAGTCATAAAAATTAAAATCTTGTTAAATGGATTGTATGCTTACATTGATTTAGCAGGAGGAATAGTGCATTTTTGTGAATTTAGATGCCTTTAATCCATAAATATTGACTTTAGTTTTTTCATAAGAACAAAGTTTTAGTAAGCATATAAATACAGTGAAAAGATGTTTTACTTATAAAATGGTAGAAAAAATTATTTTTTCACATGCTTGTACTAACTAACACACTTGTTGTTTATAAAGTATCCCATTGAACTAAAAATGTGCTTATTACATATGATTCTTACCTACTTAATAAAGTACTTAAACATTTCTTATATTTATAGCCCAGCTTCAACTGTACCCATCTGTAATTATCCAGGATCCCTCAACTTCCATATCCTTAAAATAGTTGTGTAATCTAGGTTCACACCAAATTGACTGACACCTCCTTACAATCAGGTGCAAGAAAATCAAGTTTTGGTTTTTTATATATAGGTGACTGTGAAAGACTGGCCCAGGGCAGTTGTTTGAGTTCATTCTTTCAATGATTGCTAGTATGGTTCTTCAAATGCAATGTTTGTGTGTTTCTGTATTTTTTTGTTAACCTGTAATGTTCTTACTGCATAATGTTATATCTGTATTTTATGACCCATGATTTCTAGCTAGTTCATTTAGCTGTTTCCCTGAGGATGATGGAAGGAGGAGTTAATATCCTCAGCTTTCTAACAGCAGACATTGAAAAGGATCATGCCTGTCTCTTACTTACTGACTCTCTAAGCCACACTGCAAGAAATATTACAGGCAACAGATAGTTTCATTTTCAATTTAGACACCCATTATTTGATGTTTACAGGCCATTCCTAATTCTGAGTCCAGAATTTATGGTTTGTTCTGGCGATTATCATCACAGCAATCTCCTGCAACTCAGCTGTGCTTCATTGGGAGCTCGGTGCTGCTTTATCAGTCTTCCCTGACGTCTGGAACTGATATATAACACCACGTCCAAATCACCCCAGCTCAGAGAGACTTGGTTTATGACTCCCAAGATATCTGTCTCTTCTGCTGGGGAGGCCAGTTTGCACAGCCTCAGTTAAGGGGAAACTTGACCCTTGGGAAGAAGAGCAGTGGTCATTAAACAAACAAAAAAACTAACATGTAAGACTCTGCACCCCTCTTGACCAAAATTAGATGATATCATTAATTAAATTAAATTTATTTGTTTTGTTTTGTTTTTTTTTGGTACCAAATAATAATGAACCCAAGGTGTTACCTAGTTTGCCTTGCAAACGTAAGATCAAGAGTGACGTATAAATCGCCTGAAGAGATGGTAAAATAGTGGCAGTGATTTATTTGGAATTATAGCCACATTTCAAATGGTTATTTTATAGTCTCCCTTTTGAATATACAGTATTTAGTTTTACCTCTAAGATGCATGGATATTTTCAGGGCTCTGTTTGATAGCATTGATTAAATTTTACTGAAAGACCTTAGAAATCTCTGTGTACTAGTGGTCTGTAGAAGAATCACTCCCTATGTTTGCATTTTTGAAAGGATGTGGTAGCAGATGCATTTATGACATGTGCCAAAGGCCAAATGATATTTCATTTTAAATCTTGCTGATCATATAGAGAATGAGAATATCTTTTGCCTCCAGGGTCTGCCTACTTTTGTGCTTTCCTTGTGGCCTGTCACTTGCCTCTCATCCCTTCAAGGGGGATTAGAACTAACAAAACTAGACAAGGAGACTAGGCTTGGTCCTAAAATGGGTTCCTATTCCTTCTTTCCTAAATTAAAGATTGTTCAGCACTTCCTTGAGAATTTACATTCTGCCACGGAGGGAGTGACAAACCAGAGAAGGAAAGAGAAAGAAACCCACAAGAGAGGGCTATAAATGAGTCCTCCCCAACTTATGTCCAACCTCACTCACCAGGTAAGTTGCTCCACTTTGAGGGACCAATGAACTCAAAATATTCCTCCACTAGTATTTTCTCCTTAAGAAATAAAACAAAAATGTTCTTTCTTGTAGGGAAATACAGCCAGAAGGCAGTAAGTATCTCCAGTAGTACTGTTCGATAGATGGAGATCAGATCTGGAAGGGACCCCAAGAAGTCTGTTCCTTTACCCTCTTTTACAGAAGAGAAAACTGAGACCCATAGACACTATGTGATTTACCCATGTTTACACATCCAGTAAGTGGAAAAGTTAAGACTTAAACCCACTTCTCTGACTCATTGAGTAGAGATTTTTTTTCTCTGCATCAATGAATGAAGAAAATTTAGATGTATCTGGAATTAGTCTTAGAACTATCAATTTGAGTATAGAAGGATTTTCTTTGAAGTCGCATTGTGAATTGTAAATTTGCATGATTCATTCTGTTAGCAGAGTGCTAGGTGAGTCTGGGATACCACTCTAAGTTGGAGTCACTGTCCTCAGGTCTTATCTGTTTTGATGACTTCTCTTCCCGTTGCTTGACTTAAACACCACCCTGATGCTTGGTCTCTGAGAATGGTCAATATTTGGTGTATTTGTTAACAAATCCCCTTCTTCCTACTATTCCTTCCCAATAAGATTTCCAACATGTGGATGCTTCCACGGCAGCTTTTGGAGTTTAAAACTCAAATAACTAGGATGTTCAAAAAGCAAGTAAAATATCATTATTATATTTTTTATCTCTCACTGTCACTTTTTTTCCTTTCAATTGAAGTCTAGTTGACATGTAATGTTACATTGGTTTCAGGTGTACATTGTAGTGATTTGGTAAGTCTATGCATTATGCTGTGCTCACCACAAGTGTGTCGAACTTCTGTCAGCATACAAGGCTATTACAATATCATTGACTGTATTCCCTGTGCTGTACCTTTTATTCCTGTGACTTACTCATTCCATAACTGGAAAGCTATATCTCCCACTCCCTTTCACCCATTTTGCCCATCCCTCTATACACCTCCCCTCTGGCAGCCATCAGTTGTTTTCTGTATTTATGGGTCTGTTTCTGCTTTTTATTTGTTTGTTTATTTGTTTTGTTTTTTTAGAGTACCCATATAATTAAAATCATTTAATATTTGTATATCTCTGTTTGACTTATTTCACGTAGCAGAAAACCCTCTAGGTTCATGTATGTTGCCAAAGGGTGGCAAGATCTCGTCTTTTTTATGGCGGAGTAATATTCCATCACACACACACACACACACACACACACACACACGAGCAGGGGAGGGGCAGAGAGAGAGGGAGAGAGAGAGAATCCCGAGCAGGCAGAGCCCTACATGGGCTAAAACCCATCAACCATGAGATCATGACCTGAGCTGAAATCAAGAGTCAGAAGCTCAACCGACTGAGTCACCCAGTCACCTTCCCCACTATCCCTTTAATTTTATACAGTATAGTAAATTCTTCACTTAATCCTGGAAGAAAAATAAAGAAATGTCAAACATTTTTTTTTTTTTAGTTATCTTAGGTGTTTTGTGTCACTTTCTTTTTCTAATCAGTAGTTAGAATGTAATTGTCCAAACGTGTATTTTGATTTAAATTGGGCCCAAATTTCCCACAGTTTGGGCCCATTGCAGGTAGGAAATCAATAGTTGAGGAAGAGAAGTCATTGGCTTTTTCTCCCACCCCCCTTTTCTGGCATGAAGCAAGGGGAAAGAGGAGAGGTAAAGGGAATAGCAAAGCTATTACTGGCTCCCTGTGTGTTGAAAACTGACTTTCCCCCAAGACTTACTGTGTCAGTTAGGGTCTCAGCAAGAGAAAACAGGGTATGTCAAGCTGGTAATTTGAGGAAAATGTATTAAAGGGCTTATTTACATAGATGTGGACAAGTTTGGGGGATCAACAAGGGATGAAGCATAGCAACTGTAAGGAGCCCACCCATATCTAGGCCTGAAGGAACAAGTGAGGGAGTGGTTCCTGGACCTAAGAGGGTCTCTTTATGGAGAAGTCTGCCTGACAAGTGTTGTGGTCTTCAAGAGAGAAACATGGTCAACTTACAGCAACCCCTCAGAGTAGCAATAAGAAGATAAATACCTTACCCTTACTCCCCTCCCACCCTCTTATGACTCTTATTGTCCAAATCCACTTGAAAACAGGGAACAAGGGAGTATCTGTATGAAATCTAGGCTGCAGGGGCAGAGGGTGTGGTGAAAGGGATGGTGAGTGGATCTGGAGGGGCAAATGGAAAAATAAGCATGGGTAATTTCATGACCTCTTTGGAGGTCCACATTTTACCTGTAATTCGCTTGATATGAGTGGTAGATTCTCCCACAACTGACAGCTTATTCTCAAAATCCAGCAGTTTCTATAACTCCTCATTATTTACTAACCTAGGTAGATTTAAGATTAAGAAAAAAAAAAAACATGGTCTTGGGAAAAAAAACCAAGACGACCCCAGACCAGTTTTGTGTTGCATGAGGCTCATATCTAGAGCATGGAAAATGTTCAGACATTGGAATTCAGTCACTTCTGGTTATTCATCAGCAACTAGCCAGCCACCTCTCATCAGATTTCTCAAGATAGAGTTTACACCTACCCACTGAATCTCAGCTGCCAGGGATTCACACCATACTTTCTAAATGGTCCCACTGAAGTCTCTTTTATCAGACTTATGTGGGTAAGGATGTAGGGAGGAGGATGGGAATCCTAAATTAGCTTTGTTCATATAAATTTTTTCCATAAAATCTTCCCCAGTCTCCACACATTTTCACCTTTATATCTTCATTATAGATTTGAGGTTTCAGAGTCCTGTAACTGGCTTTTAATTATTTCTTTTGAAAATCGTTATCTTGGTCTGGCACATCAGTGTGAAATTCCCTATGTGCATCTTGATGCGTTAGTTAAAGCTAAATATTTTAAATGAAAAGAAGAATGGAAAATTTTATTTATTGTGTAGGGTCTGGAGGTAGGAGTGTGGGGAGGAAGAGAATATTTTCAAGCAGGAGTCACTGGTTCTTCTTCAGTTACACCATGTAGGTCAATATTTGTTTTGACTGCATAGAATTTCGATTATGCTTATGAGATTATTCTCTGTTAAAGATGTATACACAAATCAAGTTTTATAACAAAAATCATTTTCAGTAGGCTAAGAGGACTTGCTCTATTTATATCATATTATTGGTAAAGAAATTTCAGCTGTAAAAAAATTATTACCTGCTAATGTATTTTGAAGGAAAAATTTTCATATGCCAAATTTCTTTAAAGTGCAAACTGTTTTTTTAATGTTTCATGTTTTTATTTAAATTCTAGCTAGTTAACATATAGTGTAACACTATATGTTACTTGCAGGAGTAGAATTTAATGATTCATCACTTACATATAATACCCAGTACTCATCACAATAGCCCTCCTTAATATCCATCACCCATTAGCCCATTCCCCTGCCCACCTCCCCTCCAGCCACCCTCCGTTTGTTCTCTACCATTAAGAGTCTCTTTTGTGGTTTGCCTCCCTCTCTTTTTTTTTCTTTCCCCTATGTTTGTCTGTTTTGTTTCTTAAATTCTACATATGAGTGAAATCATGTGGTATTTGCCTTTCTCTGACTTATTTTGCTTAGCATAATAATCTCTAGCTCCATTCACATCTTTAAAGTGTAACACCTATCTTTATTTAAGTTTTATCCTTGCCACAGTATCTGACTCTTTGACTTATGAACCTTGAAAGTCCTAATTGAAGATAACAATGACAGAAAGTGTTTATTTTGATCATTAAAGAATAAATCTGTTGTATTTTTATTTTATAGTATTAAAAATAAACATGTCTGCAAGGTACAGGGTACAGTTAATGGTGAAAGTGAAAACAATAATTAGAATAGTGGAAATCTATCTGGTTTATATTTTGTATGTATGGGCCACAGAAACACTTTGTTAGATGGTCTATAATAAACTACATAAAGCTCACTGTTGGCTGAAGTTTGACATATTGAGTATAATTAAACTGTGAAAACCTGACTCAGGAAATAAAAAGAATAAGAATTATACTTAAGAAACTGTAGAAATGACAAGATAAAATTTTAATGAGATCAGTATTGTTTTAATACTCTACCTCCCAAAGCATTGTAGGGACAGAAAAATTGCTAGAGTACAGTTGTTCCTTTTAAAAGATGGAAAATTATTTGTTTGGACTATGTGTTTAATGCCATGTCATTACTTATTAGACTCTGGCAGTGGCTTTTAATATGATAAAAAAAGATATTTGCCATAAGAACTCAAGGTATAATTGACAGCATAAAATATCATGTTCTACTTTCTTACAGATGCCCTTATATTAGCATCAAGCCTGTTTTCTTTATTGGTAGGCAGTCTCCTGAAGCTGGCTTCTGGGTCAAGCATCACAAAATCAAAAAGATTTCTAGAATGAGCCAGACCACCTTCTGAAATAACCTTTGACAATGACTCAATAAAGAGATTTTGGAAAATGAAATGTCAGTAAAGACATGATGTGCAATTTAACCATTAATTGAAATAAGAGGACTTGTGAACTTGGGCCTGGCTGGCTCTCTATATTTTTGTCTACATTGACTCCTGTGAAGATTATGCTATTGTCAATGACTCAGTAACATGATCTCTACAGTCTTTCTGATGACCATGGCAAATCCTCCTTAAATAGGTCTGTATGGTGTTTCATATGTTTATTAATTCATCTATCAGCTCAGTCATTTTTTGAAATTATTCAAATCAAAAAAATATGGAGCATCTAATACAGCCAACCACTGCTGGAAATATAGCAGTGAATAAAACTAATTTCTGCTCTATACCCCCAGTGATCTTACAGATAACTGTTTGTATTGCTAATAATAACGAGAATTTATTAAATGTCAGTGGTAAGGCAGTTGCGGCCTTGCATGTCTATGTACATTTATTTTGTTTAACTCACACAACAACTCCTCAAACAGGTATTGTCGTCTTCATATAGATACGGAGGCTGACACTTAGCCTACCTAACTAGCATGTGGTCACTTTGTTAATTAGTCTTGGAACTAAGATTCGAAGAATATCTATCTGATCCTATTCTACTTTTAATGGCAATTTAACACAAATGTTATTTTAAATGCAACGCAATTGATATAAAATGTCCTGAACAGCCGAGACAATAAGTCAAATTTCAAAAGAAGAGACATTATTTTAATCTGTTTGTATACCAATACCACAACTGACTGATTTAGTCAATTTTGATTGTGATGAGGCAGACTTATTTCTTTGCTTTAAACCATTAATCCCCAAAGCTATGATTTATGCAAACAGAAACAACAAAGAAGGTACACTCTCTCTCACACACAGAGACAAAACCTGTGAAGCTGACAGGTTTTCTATTATTTTGTTATGTCAAAAATAGTATAAAAATAAAAGATACTGTACCATTAAATAAAGCCATCATTTTATAAAAGAAATAACAACAAAAGTTTAACATAAAAAGTGAAAATGCTCAGATTAAAGGACAACTCTTATAAATAAATAACTCAATTATCTGTATGATTGCATTTTTACCTTATGAGTCCTGAGATGGGAATGTAGAAACCATTAATGTACACAATATCTTTGGATCCTGCCCTGAACCTAAATAAAACCTTCAATTTTGAATATATTCCCTTTATTTAATAGTAATCATAGCATGATTTATAGAAACAGTCACTGACCTAGGAGCTGGCAAAATTTGAAACCCATTAGAACAGGGGTCATAGCAAGTTTAGTTTAATGCTGAATCACTGAAATTAATAAACTCCATCTTTTCAATTTCTCCCTATTAAGACCAGTGTTGGTTCCAGAGTTTGTTGGGCTTGTGGCAAGGACAAGAAGGGAAGGAAGAGGGAGGGAGATGGGAGGAAGGGATTGAGGCAAGCTATCACAAAACAGAAGAGCTTGAGGTGGAAATAGTGAAAGAGCCAGTGGGAAATAGAGTCTGAGGTTTCTCCTGACTCTTCAGTCTCTTGCCAAGTTACTTATCGGTCACTGCAGTGGATCTTTGCATCTGTACTTGCATGTATGTGTGACTGATTTTCCAAGGCAATATCTTTAAAAGAGAAGGCCGTGGTTTATATCCATCCCTGAGATTTAAGATTGGTTAGTAACATCACCAGTAAAACAATTTGACTTTTATTGTAGTGCAAACCCATGAATATCTCTTTCATGTTTGGTGTGTGTCCATAAGCATCTCTGGTCCGAGGACACATGCAACAGGAGGCAGTGTCCTGTTCTCAGTACTATACTAGAGGTGCACTAGACTATATACATCAACAGAGAACATGCTCTTAGAGCCAGGAGGGACTCTGAATCCAGAGATCAGTTACTGCAATGGCCTCCTTTTACAGATGCAGAGACTAAGGACAAGCGAGGTGATTCAACTCGGTTAAGGTCACCCAGGGAGCTTATTTCAGAGCTCTCATTTTCTGATCCACAGATTAAATTTCATTCTCATGCCAAGTTTATGTTAGACTTCTTGTAGGGAATAATGACAATGATCTCTGAATAAAAATACTGATTGGATAGAGCATATGACAGCTAACAGGGTGAATATTAGTTACTTTTGTTAAAATATAAACATGTAAATAAAACTATTTGAATATTATTTACTATCAGTAAAAATGTAGTTAACCATTTCTTCATTTATTTATTTTATCTATAGCCATTAGCTGAGTGCAGAACACTGCAGTAGATCCTATGATTAGAGTTAAGACTTGACAATTTAGAAGATGAGGCAGGGGTGCCTGGGTGGCTCAGTCGGTTGGGCGTCTGACTTTGGCTCAGGTCATGATCTCACAGCTCGTGAGCTCCTGAGTTCAAGTTTGAGTTGGAGCCCTGTGAGGGGCTCTGTGCTGAGAGCTCAGAGCCTGGAGCCTGCCTCAGATTCTGTGTCTCCCTTTCTCTCTGCCTCTTCCCTGCTCGCTCTGTCTCTCTCTCTCTCTCTCTCTCTCTCTCAAAAATAAACATTAGGGGCGCCTGGGTGGCGCAGTCGGTTAAGCGTTCGACTTCAGCCAGGTCATGATCTCGTGGTCTGTGAGTTCGAGCCCCGCGTCAGGCTCTGGGCTGATGGCTCGGAGCCTGGAGCCTGTTTCCGATTCTGTGTCTCCCTCTCTCTCTGCCCCTCCCCCATTCATGCTCTGTCTCTCTCTGTCCCAAAAATAAATAAAAAACGTTGAAAAAAAATTTAAAATAAATAAATAAATAAACATTAAAAAATTAAAAAAGATGAGGCAGAGTGTAAATAGAAGGTGACAAGACATTTTGCAAGCATTATGATTGAAAAGTGTAGGGAAAATTGTGGAAATGCAAATGACAGGGTTTTCTTTTTCTTTTTTATGTTCATTTATTTATTTTGAGAGAGAGAGTGTGTGCCTGCACGCTTGCGAGGGGGGAGGGGCAGATATAGAATCCCAAGCAGGCTCTGCCTGCTGCACTATCATTGCAGAGCCCAATGCGGGGCTCAATCTCATGAACCATGAGATCATCACCTGAGTTGGATGCTTAACAGACTGAGCCACCTAGGCACCCCAAGGAGGTTTTAATTTTTAATGCTTTATTTTTTTACTGAGGAAAGTCAGAAAAGATGAAATAGAAGATGAGGTGCTTAAACTGTTTCGAGTTATGAGGTAAGAATTTTGAACAAGGAGTGATCATCAGGACATTCGAGGATAAAAGCTTAGTGTTTGGAAAAGAATAAGGAAAACAGCCAACTGGTGTAGTTCAGAAAATGCAAGCATTAGTAACAATGGTGACACTATTGGTAGGTATAATAACTGCTAACATTTCTTGAGCTTTTACTACTTGCCAGAATTTGAATATCCTTCATCTCATAGTGTCTGATAATAGTTCTATAATATAATTACTGTATTTTATCTATTTTTATAAGGTAAGGAAGCTAAGAGTTGGAAAAATTAAGTAATTTGGCTCAGGACACATAGCTGTCAAATGATCTTAGAGCACAGAATCAAACACAATTTTAACTGTCTCCACAAACTTCTATATTATTCTGCTCATTATTTTTAAGAAACAAATTTATATAATTTACATGAAATATTAATTCGGGTTTAAGTTACAGCTCATTCAAGTCGTTACAGTATGGTGGATAAAGCCTCAGATTAGACACAGCTCAATTTGATCCTACCACTTACTACATTAAGATATTTAAATTAACGGAGCCTTCAATGTCTTCATATGCAAATGTGTGAACAGTTATTGTGAATGGCATTCCAGACAATAAATGTAAAGTACTTAGCTGGTTCCCTCTCACTGATTCTCAGCCCACCCAGCAGGCTTTGCACGGGGTGGCATTTTACTTCCCCAACAATATAAAAGTTCAAGATACTTGTGCAGTCTTTAACCTGTGTCCTTGATAAAGTTATTTTATTTTATTTTATTTTTTAAAAAAAAATTTTTTTTTCAACGTTTATTTATTTTTGGGACAGAGAGAGACAGAGCATGAATGGGGGAGGGGCAGAGAGAGAGGGAGACACAGAATCGGAAACAGGCTCCAGGCTCTGAGCCATCAGCCCAGAGCCTGACGCAGGGCTCGAACTCACAGACTGCGAGATCATGACCTGGCTGAAGTCGGACGCTTAACCGACTGCGCCACCCAGGCGCCCCGATAAAGTTATTTTAAAAAAACCTCATTTCAAGTCTCAAAGTTAATTTTTCTTTGTTTGTTTTAGTTTTAGTCTTATGGCACAGACTTTGTTTTAGAAATATTTTTTAGTATTCTCTGTCAGGATGTTTTCCTGACATGCCATTCAGTAGAGTGGCATTCTAGAATAGATTTCATTTTTTATGCTTGTCTGTTTGTATGTCTTTCATGCCTGAAAAAAGTGGACTAGAATCTGTGCCTCTGCTAAGTGTTAAGCATAAAATATTTTTAAAGCTATTTCTGCAGAGAAGAACTTAATTAAAGGCATTATATTTCATCTTTACCATGAGATGAAGATTTCCCATTTAAAGGGAAATGTGTCATTTTAAAAGGTTGAATACGATGGCACACATTTAAAAAAGAAAAAAGAAAAAAATAAAAAACAACAACAAAAACATTTTTCTTGATGTTTAAATTCCGCACAAGGTTCCTCTCTGCACTGATAACATTTTCATTTGATTATGAATTAGATAAATTTTCATTTGCTTTAATATCCTTTCATATCCCTTAGTATTTGAAGCTTCATAGTTTTTTTGAGGTCAACATCATGACCTTCCTAGTTCAAATGTCTCCTTTTATTTGTATCATTAAAGATTTGTATTATGCCTTGTTTCCAACACATTTTCAACAGTTGCTTATGAAAAACATTGTACAATAAAAGTAATATATTATTCTGTAATTCTGTTTTTTTAGAGAACATGGCCCTTTCAACAGAATTTTAAAATTAGAAAGGAATAAAGGAACAATTTGGGGCAAGTCCTCATTTTATGGGTGTGGAAATTAAGGCCCAGGGATGTTATGGAATTTGCCAAAGATTAACTTTATCCAGTCTTTCTTTTCTCTATTTATTCAAGAAATAACTTTTGAGCTTCTACTCTGTGCAAAGCACTGTGCTGGATGTTATGAGGGACAAATTATGTGTGAGAAGTTTCTCTCCCTTAAGGATGATACAGTCTAGTGAGAGAGATGCATGCAGGTAAGCAGTTCACCGAAGGGTGAATACTAAAGAAATGAGCTCCTCATAGGCCCTTCAGCAGTTCCCAAACTGATATCATTATCCTTGTATTGACCTGGATTTCCCTTGAAAATGACCAGTTCAACACCATCATCACCTACAGAAACCTGGACGCCAGCCTACATTGTCCTCTTTTCTTCACCCACCCCCGGCATCTACCAGTCATCATCTTACCCGGTTTACTCAGAGTCCTTAAATCTGTTCGTTTTCTTCATCCTGACTGCCAGTGAATTAATTTAACACTTTTCCTCTTTCTGTGCACTGTTGCTGCAACTGTCTAACTCCTCTGCCTGTCCTTGTCCGTAATCTCTTTAAATAAATTGTACAGACTCCAGCCAGATTGATGTATTTGAATAATGTTCTGTGTCATTCACTGGCTTAACTTCTGTGACTCCTAGTGGTCTATGAGATCAACCTTATTTCTTAATGTGGCAAAAACCTCCAGGATCTGGTTTCCCCTCATACTTTTTATGCTAGTTACCATACACTCTTTAAAGACTTTTGCCTTTGCTCTATCTGTCTCTGTCCACCTAGAATGGCCTTCTCTTTTATCTTCTCCTGATTTACTGCTACCTGCCTTGCAGTATTCAACTGTTACCTCCTCAGGAATCTTTCCCTCATTCTTAATAGGAGTGCTGCTCCCATTGATCCATGGGTTACCCTGGATACCTCTATTAAATGTTGTGTTTATGTCTGTTTCTAGCATGACATGTGTGCTCCTCAAAGGCAGGCATTAGGTCTAATGTATCATTGGTCCTTGTATGGTGCCTGGTATTTAGTAGACAATAAAGAATAAAGAAGTATTGAATAGATTGAATTGTTTATTGAACAAAGTGTTATAAAAGAAGTATAAAAATATAAGACAGTATCATGGAAGTAATGAATTTCAACTGAGAAGATTAAAAAAAAGCTTCATGTAAAATTCAGTAATTTAGTTGAGTCTTAAAAGAAGTCCATGATCAGAAACGTAGGAGAGATCAAAAGTGCAAAATGAGTTTTTTAATAGGGGAAAAGTTCCTGAGTTGTGGTTGTGTTGTGCAGAAAATAAAGGGCTCAAGGGCTCCTGGGTGGATCACTCAGTTGAGTGTCAGACTCTTGATTTTGGCTCAGCTCATGATCTAACAGTTCATGGGATCAAGCCCTTCAATGAGCTCTGTGCTGTCAGTGCAGAGTCTGCTTGGGATTCTCTCTCCCCCCCCCCCCCCCCCCCCGTCCCTCTCCTTGCTTGTACTCTCCTTCTCTCTTAAAATAAATAAATAAACTTAAAGAAAAATAAAGGGCCCATTAAGGCATCTCATTAATGTTTGATGAGTAAATATGGGAGTAGGTCCTTGAATGCCATGATCAAGGGTCTCCTATTAATTCCATCAGCAATGGGAATAGGGTGATGGTGTTTACAATGAATAAGGAGCATAATTAGACCTTAAATTTATTTTCCAGAGTAAACACCTTGAGGGTTGGGCTTTTTTTGTTTCTTGCTCACTATTTTATTCTCAAATAAAAGATGACTTGTATAAAAGTAGAACCTAATTATATATCTAAATAAACAAAGATGTTTTAGAACAGTACTGTCTGATATACTTTTCTGCAATGAGGGAAATGTTCTGAATTGTACTATACACTATAGTCCCACCAGACACATGTAGCTATTGCCTACTTTAAGGAACTTAGGAATTGAATTTTTAATGTTCCTTAATTTTAATTAATTTATATTTAAATTTAAGTAGCCACGTGTGCCTAGTGGCTATTATGTTGGACAACACAGTGTAGAAAGTTCTCCCTCGCAGAGTCCCAACAGAAAACAGATGGAACATTCAAATTAGGATAATTCAAGGAGAACTTATTTATAAAGAGACTTTTTCCAAATGTGTGGGCAGCTTTAAGGGAACCACAAGAGAGAGTGCAATTAACTGTGGTAGTGACATGGGAGCAATGGTGAGACAGATTTGATGGAATATTCATAGTTGAGATTATAATCCTGGATCCCATTGGGACAGTATTTATAACATGCAATAAAACTTTTAATGGCATTTCATTGAATGAAATCTATGTTCAGAGCTGTTCTTTTCAATAAAGTCTTTCCTGACAGTTTATTTACTTATGAGGCATGTGATTGCTTTCCCTGTACAGTGCTGATCTGTGCTGTGTTTTCTGTTTTTCACCCGGTACTCCACTGTGAGTGGTACCTTTTCCATTAGCGGGATTGTGCTGACTTAATGATGACTCCTATCAAGTCTCCTTTAAGAAGCATCCTCTCTTCTGAGCACCTAGAATGTAGGCAGACTCTGACTGTTATCTGTGGTTATGTTTTAATATCCTGCCCTTTCTGTCCCTTACTTCAGTATACACAATTCACCTTCAGTCCTAGCTCATTGCTTGATGATTTGTTAAGGCTTTGAAAACAGAAGGAATGAGGGCTTTTAAGCAGGATGGGACTATTTCTCCTTGCTTTATTTATTTTTATGCCATGCAAAAGGAATAAAGAGGCATAAAATGGCTTGACTGAGCCAAATAAATCTGGATAAATAGAACAAGGACCCAATAAAAAGCTGGAGATGAAAAGAAGAAAGGTGGGGGTTGGGGGGAGGATACAGGGAAGGAAGAAGGGAAGATTTTATACTTTCTGTAATGATAGGGGCTGTTTATTATTACCTAGAGAACAAAATGTCTTTGACCCAATGAAAAACTTTTAACTAAGATTAAGCTCTGAGTAGAAATTAGGAAATCATCTTTATAGTCCTTATTTAATCCCTTCAGGTTGTTGCCTCCTGTCATCCTTTATTGAAATTTTGTATGCCACTGCGGTTTGCTCTAAGAAGGTTGACATCTTTTACTTGTTTTGATGAATCTTCTCACAGAAGCTAGTGAGTTTCTATGATCAACACAGCAGGAATCTCCCATATTATTTATGATGTCCTGTGTGTGTTAGGGCAGGGACCCTTCGTCTGTCCCACCCCTGACTCCTTTGATTATCTCTGTTTTCATAAAGTTGAAAGAGACAACCAAAGCTACACTGCATGAAACTGGAAAATATGGGCTAGGTTATTTAGGTAAAATTAGAAACTGTCTTATATAGCCCATTGTGTATCTGTTTATGCCATTGCCTTACATGGCTCTGCATTAACTTTTTATAATTCTCTACTGCTACCATGGATAATGCTGCATAGGAGCTGTGAAGGTAGCCACAACTTTCATCTGGGTAATTGCCACCATTGCTTTTATTGCTCTGACATCTATTTATCTCTATTTCTCCCTCCCTCTTCTCTCCACTTCCTCACTAGATACAGTCTCCATCATGTACACATTGCACACTCATTGTCAAAAAGAAAAAGTGGTAAAAGACTTATTAGTCCTCTATTGTGTTTCCCCCAGAAGGCATCTGGAAATGTGTGTGACCAATATTTGGCTATCATAGTACCTAAGAATTGTTACTGGAATTTAGTAGACAGGGGCCCATGGATGCCAAACATCTTGCAGTGTGTGATGATCCTAAATGATAGTGATTTTTTTTTCTATCTTAAATATCAGTAACACCATTACTGAGAAAATCTAGGTGTAACTGAGGTTTAGGTGGGTACCAGTAACCTCAGCTAGTAGAGGATTTTAGCTGTGCTTGATGGGTAGATTCTAAAATCTCCTCAAGAATCTAGTATGACACCTTCCTGGCATTTGGTAGGCCCCTAATAAAACCATGTTGTGTTTTGAATAAAGTTCAAAATGGGAGAAATAGTCCCATCCTGCTTAAAGAGGACTAGTCCTTATAGAGGACTAGTCAACACCATTCAGTAAGTCATCTGCAAGTTACTTTCAGGAATAGAAAAAAAAATAAGCTTAATAAGCTTTACTTGTCAATATCAAGATGCTAACAGTATTGTAAGAGTGATGAACCTGCATAGAAACAAGTATATTGGGAATTTTTCAAAGTGCTATTGGAACAAGGAAAGGTGAGAGTTTACTCTTGAGCAGAGTTGGTGGGGAAAACTCTTTATGGAAACCATTGAGGAACAGGTGGATTTTAACAGCAGGTTATTTTGGTAGACACTTGCTGAAGTCGAGAGTACATTATATATACAAGGACTTGGGAGAAGAGATAGACATGACTAGGAATATTGTTACAGGGAAGGATAGTACTTGAGAAGATGTGACAGAATATAGGACTAAAAAAGATAGGTTGGGATAGAGAACAGATGGTCCTGAACTTCTTGTAAAGAAGTCTTTTCACTGGAAGCTATGGATTTATGTGTGAATGTAGTCATTGGGCACAATATATGACACACTGTCTAATGGGCTATACTTTGCCTCAGTTTCCTTCTTCATGGAGTCTGTGCTGTAAACTCCCTCAGTTATCAGAGGCTTAAACTTACCATCCTGATTTTCAAGGTCTCCTCTCAAGAGCCCTTTTCAGTTTATTAATTTAAATGGTAGCAATTTTCTTAGAGGTGAATCGCATAATGATTTTTTTCAATCTTTTTTATACAAGATAGCACTGAAAAAAAGTATGATTAGATTCAATTCGGTTGTCTCCCACAAAAGTAATATGTAGAAAATACCAACCAAGGTGACTCTCTGTGTGCTTAATAGCCTAAAGATTTAGGTTAAGGATATAACAGAGAACTATTCTGCTTAAAAAATGAAAAGGTGTTGCACAAATTATCTTAAAGAGCCAAAAACAGCGTCCAGTTCCTACTTGAAACAATTTGTTCTTGGAATATTGTCAGCTAAAATTGTGGTCAACTTTTGCAAATTGTATGAATTTGCACTGCATATTTTATTTAGTGTTTAGCAAAACTCCAATATGGCTCTGCATAACTTACACAATACACCATGAAAATGACTTCAGAAACTCCCACAGAAGTTGACAAATTGGGCATCTAATGCTTTTAAGCTAATTGCATGCTTAGAGGTTAAAAAGTCGACTTGTTAAGAATGAAGATCAGAGTTTCTTGGAGATAATGCTCTGCCGGCTGCCACACTGAATGCAACCCAGCCCTGTATCAGAAATATTACAGAAGCTTAAGGGAGAAAATAATGTGAGCTTTAATCACCATTCTACTTAGTCTTAAGTGAAGTGCTCATGAATCATATGCAATATCATAGCAGTTTTGAAACCTATTCTTGAATTTTCAAGCTGTTATTTTCAGGAAATTTAGAAAGCAAATTGCTAAGTGATAAAGAGTAATTTGATACCATTGCTTATGCCATTTTTCCCCTCTTTTTCAGACTGGAAAAAAGGAAAGGAGTAATACCCTGAATATTGCAATAGACAATATGTGCAAGAAGACAAGAGACCTTCGCAGACAGGTGAGGGATGAGAGACATGGAGACAGAAACACCATACAAAACGAACTTTTTTTCCACTGCTAGCATATTTACTTCTTGTTTTTGTTCTTTTTCAATTAATTTAGAACACAAAACTATAACAATAAATATATACCTGCCATATTTACATACCTCAACCTTTTTGTGGCAAACATAAAATAGGAAAAAGAGCATGTGACTTAATATCAGGCAGAGTTACACTAGAATTACACTCAAGTGCTGGCCCTGCCCTCATCAGCTGTGTGATCTTGGGGATAAAATAATCTTTTTGAACATCTCTGAACCTATAAAATGGAATTAATAATACATAATAGGACTGTGAGGGTTAAATGAAATGCCAATCAGTGCCTGCTATGTAGTGATTTTTTAGGAAATGTTGGTAAATTGAATCTATTATGTTAAAAACTGAGTTTATCATCCATATGCTTATAGCAAACAGCTAGCAATCAGAGACATACCAATTTGCCCTTTCGATTCTTTTCAGAATGCTTCAAAAATTAGTTTCTGTTTAAGCTAAGGCTACTTTGTAACCTTAGGTCATCAGGAACACCGGATTAGGAAGGATTTCATTAGATAATTTAGCAGTCTAGTATTATGCCACAGGTCAATTTTTTTCCTTCTAGAAACTGAAGACAGCTATTTTCAAAGACTGTGCTTTCCATTATTTTCCACTCTTTAATAACCAGAGTTCTTTTTCATGTATAACTTTAACTTGGTCACCAGTAACTCATGAAAGAGAGGCAAAAGCTTTTCAACCGTAAGCTTTTAATGCAATATATTATTGTAGTTTAATGGGAAGATTTAGTAAAATTGCCTGAGCAATCTTTTAATTCAGAGGTAGATTTGGAAATGGAATAAATAGGGATCCCTCAGCCAGTTAATATTAGCTGTAGAAAAACAATTTTGAGGGCTGGGAAAATTCCAGTTTCTCGACTTTATGGCCTTAATGTGAAGTCTATTTCTACTGTCAGCATTTAGAATCATGGAAGGTAAGAGTTGCAAACAGCTTAGCACAACCTGTCTTACAATGTGGATGAGAGAGCCTGCCTTTGTGGTGAGGTGACCTGCCTAAGGAGGAAGGGGCATCGAACTGACACCAGGTCATAACTTATACCAATTCAGAAGCTTTTACCCACAGGGCCATCCTTTCTCTTCATTGCAGGACTTCTATTTTCAATATTCTTCAGGATTTCTATTCCATCTGCTCCTCTTGGGACTTGGAAAGTTGTTTCTATGAGCTATCAACAATTATGTCTTTCATTCCTGCCTCATCCCTCTATACTGCCTTCAACAAGGTTATGCAGAAAGTGTTAATCTACATTTATATCTCCAAAGCTTTTGGAGTCGTTATTAAAAAAAATCAAGATAAAGCAACCCATTATATGTAGGATTATCAGATTTAGCAAATAAAATCACAAGATACCCAGTTAAATTTGACTTTCAGGAATTAATAAGGAACATGTTTAAATATGTCCCAAATATTGCATGGGACATAATTATATTAAAAAGTAGCATGTTTAGGGGCACCTGGGTGTTCAGTTGGTTAAGTGTCCAACTTTGGCTCAAGTCATGATATCATGGTTCATGGGATGGAGCCCCGCATCTGACTCTGCTTTGACTTAGTACGGAGCCTGCTTGAGATTCTCTTTCGTCTCTCTCTCCGCCCTCCCCCACTCATGCTTTCTCTCTGTCTCTCGCAAAATAAATAAATAAACTTAAAAAAATAGTGTGTGTGTATGAAATTGGAACTTGGCTAGGCATCTTGTATTTAATCTTGCAATTCTATCTGTGTTTTCACCTCACTAACAGTGTGATATAGAAAGAGCATGAGGGATTACTAATACTTTTCTTTATAGTAAAGGGATATTTCCAGCCTTTAGAAAACTGCTGTGTTCCAGAGGTATGAAAATTCTCTATGGTTTCATAGGTCAGCATATTCATTGTTTTGATGAAGTGTCATTGCTTAACAAACCACTGCAAACGATAGCGGCCTTTTATTACATTTCATGATTCCACAGGCTGGCTGGGGGTCAGCAGAGCCATTTTTGTAGTGTTTTCACTTGTGGTCTCCCATGTAGTGGCAGTCAAAGGGTGACTGTGTTTTGGTTCAGGGCTGGTCATTTGAGGCCTCAGTGCTGCTTCTTCTTCTTCTTCTTCTTCTTCTTCTTCTTCTTCTTTTTCTTCTTCTTCTTCCCTCTCTCCATGTGGTGTCTGATCTCCTAGGACCCCTTCATGTGGCTGCTCTTTCCAGCAGGGTAGCCTGGATTTCTTGCATGATAGTTTAAGGCTCCAAGAAAGATGAAGTGGAAGCTTCCAGACTTTCTTAATGCTTAAGCTCCAAAGTTACCAGGATGCCATTTCTTCCCCATTCTATTGATAAAAATAGTTATGAATCCTGCCCCAGGTCAAGAAGAGTAAGTAGAAGTTCAAAAAGTGATACATGTGTATAGGATGAGGTGGGATTGTTAGAAGTTTGTCTCTGGACACATTCTTGGTCTTTGATTTTGATGAGGTAGTTGCTGTGATTCATTCTCAGTATCCTTACTTGCCCTCCCTAAGACTTTATTTTCCATCCTGATGTTTATTCTTTTGCAATAATAAAAACTAGTTCAACAGCAACATGAGGCATCTCCACCTCTTCTTATTCTTGCAAAGTTTATCAAGCAGTTTGTTTTAAGCATCTTATATACACTCTTTCACACAGCAAGAAGAAAGCCCCTACCCTTAAACTGCTTTTCTTGGGAATATTTAATGTTCATATATTGTAGGTCTGTTTTTATTTGCATGTTTGTTTTTTAGTAGACAATGATCAGAACACATCTTCTTGCCCATTCATGTAATCTCCTTGCTTACCCATGGCTTGTCCCTCAACAACGCAGAAACATTTTAGCTCTGGTTCAGACAATCATTGGACATCTATGAGGAATGAGGGGACGCAAATTATACATTTTGGGGCAACAATATGAAATGTCATAGAAAGTGACTTAGTGTTTATTTATCTGAACCTAATTGCTTTGTGACTTTTCCGCCTGTTGTGCTAGAGAACAAAGACAAAAGTCCTTGGCACGGTGTTCCAGATTCTCTGTGATCTGGCCCTGACTTGAATCAACGTTATTCGTAATGTTCCTTCTCCTTTTTCAGTTTTTTCAGTTCCTCCCCGTCACCACACCACACATTAACCTGACTAAAGAGTTGAGGCACCTGGGTGGTTCAGTCAGTTAAACCTGACTAAAGAATCTACTTACTAGTCACCAAATTTTCCATCACCTCCCACCCCCCAAAACACATGTATCTTTGTATATATAATTTGTTTAACTTGGTGTTTTTCCCGTTCCTCTTACTCCCCCCACCCAACCCCTAATCAACCTTAGGAACTTCAAGACTAACGTAAATGCTACTTCTCTCATGAAACCATTAGCATTTTCACCAGGTGGAATTATTATTTTTATTCCTGGAGCACTTAGAGCACATGTAATTCTTTTATAGTAGTGATCATATTCTGCTTGTATTTTTCTTTTTTAATGGATTTTTCTTCCCACTGGATTTTTAAATCCTTAAAGTGATAGTTATAACAATATCTTTCATTTAGTAATGCTTTCCAAAGCTCTCTACCAGCTCTTTACATTAGTCCTTACATTATTGATTTTTATTTCTGAAAGAAGAAGTAATGTCATAGCATTTTTACATCAGTGTCTCAGGTAAGTCGATTTACTGAACAATATTTTGCTAACTGGTAGAGCTGAAGTTTGAACCCAAGTCCATCCAACCCCTGCCCAAATTTGTAAACACCAGATGAGGGGTCAGGGATAATAGCCTATTCACCCTAAAAACTCCTAGTGCCTCATAAACTGATTTACCATTCTAATTTTTTTCTTCCTTGCTATTTATTTTACAAGTTTTTAATTAAAATTTTTTCTTCTTTAGTCTCCTTCCCATCACTTATTTGGGAACTGCATAACCATTAAAATTCTTAATAAAGGAGGAAGATTTTTAAACCTCATTTCTTCATTTACAAAATTAAAACAATAGAATATATTCCATTTCTACTGTATTAGGCAGAGTGAAACACACATTTTGAGATTTCACTAAAGGCAAATTGAAAATTTTATTTGTGTATATTGAGAAAAAATAGCCTATTTTATAAATGCCAAAGTAAGGACTTGAGATATGTCAAATCAAGTAGGGTACTGATAAAAGCAGACAAAACAAAAACTTGACTGATTCATTAGTTGCTCATTTGCTGAATCGCTATCTCCATCTCTTTCCCATTTTGATAGTACCAGTGCCACACTTAGAAAAAAAATACCTATGTCTTTATAGCTCTTCTTCATCATCCTTGTAATCGAATATTAACTTTCCATAAGATACACGTCTCATTAAATTGGCACAGTAGGTTTATGTTGAATTAATTATGGGGTGATTTAGTTCCTATTAGTCAATTGAAGTTTGACAGTCACATTTTGCTATTTGACTTAAAATCAAAATGGCATTAATATACACATATATAAATGTTTCTAGCTCCCTGAGAACAATTCTTTTCTGAAACACTTTCTTTTCTTTCCATTCCTCTTCCCCTCACAGTTTTGTTCTTTCTATTCTCTTATTTGGTGGTAGTAGGGGGGTGGGCAGGGCTATCTGATAGTTTTCACATAGAGCTTTTACTTTTGGGTTTCAATTGTAGAGAAATATATTATTTTATTTGAGATTCCAAACCACTTACATCAGTGGGAAATAGAAAAATTGATGTCTCAAAGCCTTTTATTAAACTGTAGTGAGAAAAGATGGAAAGCCCCTCAGTCTGATTTTGTGCCTGACATCTTTCATGCCTGGCCACAAACAGGTATTTATTGAAAATACATACCTCTAACTCCTATTGGCCTCCCACTAACTTCAGATTTTAGTGCTGCAGCCTCTAAGGGTGTCCTATTTTTACATTGGAATGTTGGATTCTTCTTTAAAGTTTTTTTGTATATCACTCAAATGAAAGGAATGAATTTTTCCATTGGGCTGAAAAATAATATGGAAATAAATAAGATAGAGGCTTCTTAGGTGTTATACACAGATATAGATGACTGTACAATAGAAATTGAAAAAAAAAAACGTATGTCAGAATATGCCATAACATCTAAAGAAAATTACATAGCATAGCATTCGAAGCCTTCCATATCTTGTCCCTATTTGTAGTTCTAGTCCTATATCATGGTAATTCCTCTGACACAGTCAGCATAGTACTGGGGATGGCGGTATCAGAATCAGTAGTGTGCAAAGCAGAAGTGGTAATGTGTGGTCATCACTGGGTAGTTTATGTAAGACATCCGTCTATTACTTGGCATATGACCAAACAACATTACCGCCAGACAACTGTGTCTGTTTTATATCAGATTCCCCTGAAAGCAGATCCTGAGACCAGAACCTTAATTCAGGTAGTTTACTTAGGAGGCAATTCCAAGAAGCAAGTGTAAGAGAACATGAAGTGTAAGAGAACAGGCAAGGAAAAAGGAGAGGATATGCTCTTTGAAGTCACTACTGTCACTAACAGAAACTTAACTCCGACAGAATTTTGAAAGCATTGGCACAGAACTTATTTGTAAGCTCATTTCCCAGTCCTTCTGTCTTGTCCTCCTGAACATAATACCACACCTCCATGGTGTACCTTTTACATTTACTGTGTTTTGGATTTAGCAACACACCTTAGAATAAAGCAACAAATGTGTTCCTAACATAGTTTAGTTAAAAAAATAATAATAATTTAGCCAAAGAATATCTGTATTTATGCCTTAATAATAGTAAATCAGCTATACCTCAAGCCTGTTTCAGCACTTGTGTATGGAATGAAGGATTGAATGAATAGCAGGGAAAACATAGTAGAACACCTTGGGGGGGAAAAAAACCCTGGGAGTAAATACCATTAAAATGAAGGGAAGACAAATGGTAGCACTACAGAGGGGAAATGGACAGACCATAACAAATGTATCCAGGTACTGGAGGACTGTTAAAATTATTCATAAATTTATAAATATTGGCACAATGTGGGACAGTGGCTATTCTCTAGATTTTTGTATGGTGATAAAACAAAATATATTTTTTAGAAGCACAAGAAGACAGTCTAACTCTCTGGATATAGTTGTAGATGGGAACATACATCAAAGTCTCATCTCCCATTCATTCTCCAAACTATCACAATATGACTCCTGGTTTCACTTTCCACTCAAACTGGTCTCACTAAGTTTATCAATGACCTTTTAGTGGTCAAATCCATCAGACAAATCTGATTTCTTTTTATTTAACTTATCTTTAAAATTAAACTCCGAAACTCATCTTTTTTTTGAAATTTGTTCCCTGTCAGTTTCCTTATTTTCCCTTACTGTAACATTTGATGACTCTCACTCCCCCACTAAGGGACCATGTATTTTCATCTTGATGTATTTCATAAGATCTTGCTGTAGTAGAAAGGTAAAGAGATAATGTTGAGAAACAATTATTGAGTTTAATGGAACCAAATACAAAGAAAAGATCAAATGCAGAGAAAAGATTCAACAAGTTCATAATGTGGGTATTATAATTGCATCTAGTAGGATAAGTTCATTTGGAAAGCATTGACACAGATTTATTGGAATATTTCTCTTTTAGTTGTTGGTCATTTGCTCTCTTTGTTTTTTGGCCATCATCTCAGTCTCTTTTTAGATCCTACTCTTCCATCTGCATGATTTCCACTTATGGTAGTATTTCCTAAGTTTTAATTCTTGGACATCTTCTCACTGTGCATCTCCCTCTGTGTGATCCTGTCTACCTCCTTGGCTTGAAAAACCTCCCGTATGTATGTTGGCTGTTAATTGCATAGCTTTAGTGCAGATCTCCTCTTAGCCCTCCTTCTATATATGCTGGTTACAAATGAAAGAAAAAGAGGATAAAGGGGAGGGATGGTCATTGAAAACTCTTCCCCCTCTGAGATTCCTTCTACTTTTATGTATCTGGAACTAACATAACTAGTAGCTCCCAGCTCAAGTCCTAACTTATGATTCTTTGTCTGACTTCTCTGGTCCACTTTTGATGGACATCAAACACATTGTTCATTCACTCAAGGTCTTCCCCTGCCTTGTAAGTCCTTACCACTCTGCACCCTGTCCTAGTAAGTTCTCAGATGATATTAATCAGTTGCCATTAGTGATTTGCCTTTCTGCATGCTAAGTAGATTCTTTCCTGGGGGATCTTCCCACAGCCTTTGTGAAATTGTTAGAAACCAGAAAATTTCACAGTTCTTCTGCCTGCATGTAGGCAGAGATATTTTTTCTCCTGGAAATCTGTAATTATTATGGATTTATTATACTATAAATATTACAAGAATATAGTGGGTTTTTTTCAGGCAGCCACATTATTTAATATTCTCCTGTATTCCAAAACTAGGGTAACTATCTTTTGGTTTTAAAGAGTACCCTAAAGTATACATTATAAATTTCCCATATGATATTGTATGATAATGTATAGAAGAAATTAAATTCAGTGAGGAGGTTGACTAAAAAATTGGGGAGCTATTCATAGTTATTGACATTGTTGATGAAACATTTCAAGATATTGTGATCCTTTAGGGCTCAATATGTTATTATACAAATACAATGCATTAATTTTCCAATGCAGTTTTAAATTTCAGAAAATATCTGCTGAATAGGGTAATTGCCTGATTGTCATTTATGAGCTTCCACATAATCTAATTTAAAAGAACTAATTGTAGCAGAATGTTATACTTGTTTAATAATTTAAGGTGTAAGGGCAAGAACAATTAATGCAGATGAAGAAAATTGGACATCAAACTCATTTATTATTCTCCTTGCTCTATTAATCTGTTATCAACTGGCATAATCGGTGATCTAACTTGGTTTAATTACCATGAAGACTACAATTTAGCTAATCAAAATTTATCATCAGTTCCTCCAACAAAGTAGAAAACATTTCATAATTTTGTAATTATGAAAATACATGATGTACAATGTTGTTTGTACACATGCATAAACATTACAATAGTGTGGTATTTTTTGATGGAAAATGGAGTATTATTACTTATAATCTGACCTCTGGGCTAAGTATAATTTAAGAATAAAGGCAAATTTTGAGAATAAGAGAGCTATTCCTCAATGACTTTTTTTCTTGGATATTTTGTTTGTTTTAACATTGTTTTTTTTTTTAATTTTTAAAAAAGTGTTTATTTATTTTTGAGGGAGAGACAGAGTGATCAGGGGAGGAGCAGAGAAAGAGGGAGACATAGAATTGGAAGCAGGTTCCAGGCTTTGAGCTGTCAGCACAGAGCCTGACATGGGGCTTGAACTCATGAACTGTGCGATCATGACCTGAGCTGAAGTCGGACGCTTAACCACCTGAGCCACCCAGGTGCCCCAGTTTGTTTTAACTTTGTAAGTGACATTCATACACAGTCTTAAGTATTATTACTTAGAGATTGTGTGAAAATACATAAGATGAATTTTGTGACTACTGGGATTATAAAAATAGGAAATAACATGAACCATTTCCTGAAAAAAAAATGAATTTTTTATTTCTCCTCAGCTCCGTAAGGCTATTATAGATCATGTGTCAGACTCCTTTTTGGATACAACGGTCCCACTTTTGGTTCTCATTGAAGCTGCCAAGAATGGCCGGGAAAAGGAAATAAAAGAATATGCTTCGATATTTCGTGAGCACACCAGCAGGCTTATAGAGGTAAGCATACTAGAACTGTAACTGCCCTAAATCCAGGAGAATGAGGCTCTCATTCCCCATTTACAATTGACTTGTACTCAGATAAAAACTTTTGACAACTTACTGCAAAAGAAGCAAAGTTTAAATTGTTTTTTTAATGCATATTTTGTTCAGAGCTACACACATACACACACAAACACACAATGGTTAAATGCAGATATTTTGTTTTATCTTTACAAATATTTTCTTCATATTCTAACATAAAAGTATCAAATACTCTACCTCATGCCATTTTTATTGTTTCTCTACCATCTTTTTGTGGTTGTATTACTCTTCCAGATTTTCAAATCATATTCAACTATGAAGAAAAAGAATGTAAGATTACAGGGGTAGAAAAATCCAGAATAAATAAGTGAGGATAGTAAATTGGTCCATGTCCCAATAGAGGCAAGAGAAGATAAAACTATCATTTTCTTCAGCTTGGAAACTGGAAGCATGAAAATGCCGCATGATTTGGGGGCAAGGTGTTATATTGCTGAGAGACCCATAAAGTGCTAGACAATTCCTAGGAAACAGAGAAGAAACCTATTATATTATGAGGATCAGTAATGCAGCCATAGTAGAAGAATGAGTGTCAATGGAAGGATTTCTAAAACCAATAATGTGACAGTTCTCACAAAGCCAGGAACCCATGGAAGAAGGGAAAATCCGCCTGACCAGATTCGTTTACCAGAGCTGATACACTGCCAACATCCATCAGCATGACTGTACCAGTTGTTTATGGCTAGTGTCTGTTCTCAGTGTCAGTGCCATGCCGTACTGATTATTAAATCTTCTGACTGCCACACCTTCACATACTTACTGGCCATGAACTTTGTGGTGAAATATGTTTAGGGGCTCAAATTGCTTGGTAACCTTGTGAGTTAGAAATAGAACCTGAATTAGAATCATAGCATTTGATATAACATCTATTAACGGAGAGGATTTTCCCAACATCTTAAATGTGGATCCCTGGGAAGGAAGTTTCCAATGTAACTAGCATTTTCACTGCAAACTTTCTGCTTCCTAGTCTTCATATCTAAAAAATGAAAGGAGTTGATAAATAGCTAATTACTAAGATCTTGTCAGCCCTAAAACTGACCTACCTCCAACTTTGAAATTGACTTTGAACTTCCCAACAACTCTGCATGACAGGATATCTGTTACATTGGCCTTATATAGAAATAAAGCTACAAACCCAAACCAGTCCAATTGGAGATGGAGCTGATTACCAGGCTTACAATTTTTAACTAATTCATTCAATTATTTATATAGTTCTAGCTTTATTTATTCCCTCTTGTAGTCTTCCTCAAATATGTATGCACTCTTCCCACAGAGAAATGTTAACAGTAAGAGGCAAAGCAGAAGGAGCAGGTCATTAAAGGCACCTAACTAAGTATAGCCCCTGATAATCACAAACATTTTTTTTCTAAAAATGTGTTCTCTAAGCTGAAGGTACATCAAATTATGAAAACAACTTGTCGGTGACATATTCTAAAAGTAAAATTGGTGTCTGCTAATAAAGTTGCATCCCTATTTCCATTTATTAGTTTAGAAATATGTTTCTTAGTTGCTTAGTCTATGAAACATAAATCTCATAAGGTGCCCAATAAATAAGGGCCCTTTAATTACACAATTTTGGAGAGATAGTTGTATCTATTTCTCCTCTTGGAGATTTTACAGTTCTGAAAAATCCATAGATTTTTCAATTAAGTCAGAATTTTCCCCAAATGAGTTTACCTGAGGAGTTCTTCTTCCATGACACTTATTACTAAGGCAGTGCCTTGAAGGAACACTTGAAAATGCTATCTTAGGGGCGCCTGGGTGGCTTGGTCAGTTAAGTGTCTGACTCTTTGTTTCGGCTCAGGTCACGTATTGTATAGTGCAGAGACTGCTTGGGATTTTCTCTCTCCCTGTCTCTCTCTACCCCTCCCCCTGCTCATGCTCTATCTCTCCCAAAATAAATAAATAAACTTGAAAAAATGCTACCTTAATGTATTGAGAATAGTGGTTTATTATTATGTAGACAGAACCCTGAGAATGTGTTTTAAATATTCAACGTTCTTGAAAATTCTGCATTTCATGTGATCATTGAAAGAATAGAAAGGTTTTATAATTTTGAGCTACTGGGGGACTGAGAATGAGTCTTATCTAACTTTGAATGTCTCCTTCACATGTACGATGCGATTATGCTAGCTTTGCACTCTCGTAGTTCTCCCTCTGGTACTACTGAGAAACTCGTCTAAGGCGTTTTCAGTTCCAGTTAGATTATACCATGTAACAGTCCATCTTCAAACTTAGTGGCTTAAAACAACCATTTATTATTCTTTCATTATGGGTTGACTGGGCAGATGGGCAACTCTCACTTAGGTTTTCTCATGTAATTACTGTTAAATAATGGCTAGGGTTGGAACCCTCGAGAGGTTTGACTGGGCTAGATATAGAAAATGGCACAGTTACATGACTGGAGGAAGTGAATGATAACTGTCAGCTGGGAGCTTAGCTGTGGCTCTTCACTGGGGCACCAATACATGGCCTTTCTATGTGGCTTTAGCTTCTTGCAAAATTATTGCTGGTTCTGAGATGAGAAGTCGCAAAAGCAAGTTAGAAACAGGAAGTATAAGCTTACATCCTCTTAAGACTTGGGCCTGAAATGGGCAGAATACCACTTCCACTGTATGTTATTAGTCAAGCAATCATAAAGCCTGCCCAAATCTGAAGGGAGGCAGGGAGGCATGAAACTTCACCTTTCAACAGACAGACTAGCAAAGTGTTTACAGCTACCTTTGGTCTACTATACTTCTCAGGATTTCATTTGTTTGATATAAAGTGAAGGTAAACAAGATAATATCTAAGGTCACTGCCAGCTTTTAAAATTTTATGGTATAACAAATATTTTTTTACAATTGGGAGACTTCTAATTTTCTAAGAGATAGAGACTGGAGGAAAATAGTTTTTAAGTATACTGCTTATCCACTACGTTGTTTAACAAAACATGGGCACCTGGGTGGCTCAGTCACTTGAGTGTCTGACTTCAGCTCCAGTCATGATTTCATGGTTCATGGGTTTGAGCCCCACATTGGGCTCTGTGCTGACAGTGTGGAGCCCACTTTGGATTCTCTGTCTCCCTTCTCTCTCTGCCCCTTCCCTGCTTGCTCTCTCTCTCTCTTTCTCTCTCTCTCTCTCAAAAAAAAAAAAAGCAAAACAAAGAAACAAACAAATAAAACACACTGCATTTATCTCCCAGGAAAATTTCTTTTTGGAAGGAGCTGTCTAACAAAGGCAATAGAGAAAATCATCATTAATTTACTACAAACATTCCACCAGAAGTGTCTGTGACAGAGTCTGGGGAAATAGGAGAACTTAAATACATCAGTTTCAGAAGACACTGTGAGTTTACTTTGTCTAGATTGTTTACCAATCCACCTTTGTTTTCACTACCACCTGTCCACCCAGACCACTTATACCCATCTTATTCCCAAAGTGCGTAATTTGACAGAGTAGGACAGAAAGTCTTAGATTCTAAATGACCTCAAGGAAAAGCTATTTTCAACATGTCTGGATTTTGATACCTCAACTGTGTTTGTCAGAGAAATCTAAAATCAGTGAACTTGTTAAAGTAAGACTTAAATGGAAAGAAAAGTCCATTTTTAAAGAATTCCTATCAGATCTTTGAAGAAAAACTTCATGCTATTAAAGGAATACTCTGGAAAATGGTTAAAGTTGCAACTTTTACCAAAAAGAGAGTAAAAACTGTATGGGGACACAAAGAAACAAACAAACAAACAAAAAAAGCATTAAGAAATTCTTGGGGCGCCTGGGTGGCTTGGTCGGTTAAGCGTCCGACTTCGGCTCAGGTCATGATCTCACAGCCTGTGAGTTCGAGCCCCGCGTCGGGCTCTGTGCTGACCGCTCAGAGCCTGCAGCCTGTTTCAGATTCTGTGTCTCCCTCTCTCTCTGCCCCTCCCCTGTTCATGCTCTGTCTCTCTCTCAAAAATAAATAAACGTTGAAAAAAATTAAAAAAAAAAGAAATTCTATGGATAATAATTAGGCAAACAAAACGATATGGGGTTTGGGGAAAATAAATAGAGATGAGGAACAGAGTAGCCAATAAATTGGGCCTGAATATTCCCATCGTCAAGTGGGGTCATATCTGAGGTCTCCTATTGTATTATCATGCAGTTTGGTATAAAATGATAATGGGTGAAGTGATGGTTATAAAACCCTAGGTAGTGTCAATAACTGGAGAACCTAGATTCTTGAGGCTAATTTTGTTTCACTATGTTGAACTGAGTAACTATTATGCAAAGCTTATCCTACTTTGAACATTTCAGTTACTCTGTGTAACTTGGGATCCACCCAGCCACAGTGGGAATGAGAAGAAGGAGTCAAAACGTTTGCATAATAAGATAAAAAGAGAGAGGGAGGGAAAACCATAAGAAACTAATAAATATAGGGAACAAACTTAGGATTGCTGGAGGGGTGATTGGGGTGGGTGGGGTAAATGAGTGATGGGCATTAAGGAGGACACTTGTTGTAATGAGCCCCGGGTGTTATATGCAATTGATGAATCACTAAATTCTACCCATGAAACTAATACTACACTATATATTAACTAGAATTTAAATAAAATCTTGAAAGAAGAAAGAGGTTGGAATTTTAAAACTCATCTTTACAAAGTGATTAGCATCTAATGAAAAATGTGCCATTGAATTATACTCCCCATTATTTTGATCTTACATTGATGGTAAATTAGGGCACCATTAACTCTAGTGAATTCCACCAATAATGCCTATTAAAAGTAAAGTTTAAAATATTAATTTTATCTTAAAAATTACAATATTTAGATTCTAGAGAGTAAGAATTTTACCTGTCATCACTATGAGCCTATTCTGTTAGCCAAGTCTATGCAGCTAGTACTCAATAAATCGGTATTGAATGAAGGAACACAATGATAACACTAGCTCAATTTTCTTTCTCTCTAAAAAGTTATCTTTGGGGATTCCAGTAACTGGACTTGGAACATATGTCTGAGCCCAATTTTTTAGTAGAGTGCCTTCCTGCTTTAGTGAACATGAATACTTTAAAATAATTCTTCACAATGATATTAGCAAATACCTTTGCCATCAAAAGCAAACACTATAAACCCTACTCCAGATCTCTCTCCAAAGGAATTTGTCACCATTAGATAACATTTTTAAAGAACTTTGCCCACTTCAGAGATACAGTTTGTAACTTTAATGCGGTAATATAACTGTTATTCAGAAGAATGCCATTGCATTCAATACATGTATTGCTTATTATAATGGCTGTTATTTAATATTTCTTTAAAATTACATTCTAAAAACTCCACTATTATTTTTGAACCATATTACAATGTGTTCTCAGCAATCAGTTCATGCTGAACACTACATAGTTGCTATCAACTAAAAAGGTAAAATCTCTGGTTTATCCCATGGGTTTTACCATATTAATTCTCATTAAATATGACAGTGTTAATGATCTAGGCCTGAAAATTTTCTGCAAATTAAGTTTCTCTGTGTGCAAAGCCAGCTTCGTCAGTGCTTTGACTTATTCATCAAAAATTCATCTGTCTTGATGTACCTTATTTTAGTAAGTTTCATGGGAGCCTTTCATCAAAAAGGAAAAAGTGGGTGGACATTTAATTATAATACTTCCCTCCAACCTACAAAGCTGATTGTTCCCACTCACAAAATGGCGAGCCGGATTTAGCAAAGCCCCAGTGCCAAGAGAGAAGGCTGGAGAGGGGACTCTTGCTGTTTGCAAGAAGTGCGCATTGCTCCTAGCTCTACTTATATCTTTGCTTTTTGACAGAATCCTGTTCAAGTGTCACACATTGCTTTAATTGATCATCTGTTATCAAATAAGGATATGCTCAGTTATAAATAAATAGAGCTTTTAGAGTCCCATCCCATTCTTCCTCATTCCCCTAAAAAAGAAAAAGAAAAAAAAAAGAAAAAGAAAAAGAACAAACCCATACTTATACTGTACACAAACCAACAACTGTTCTCAGTGAGCATCTTGGCAGCTCTCCTTTTCTGATGGGGAAGGGATATTATAGCTAAGTCAGGAATGCTTTGGTTATATAGAGGACAGGTGTGACTGCCCACTCCCTGGATTAAAAACTGTTTAGCATCTTAATCCTTTTAGCTAAAAGTCATGATGAACATGATCCTTAAAAGCCTAACTTGAGGGGCGCCAGGGTGGCTCAGTCGGTTGAGCATCCAACTGTTGATTTTGGCCCAGGTCATGATCTCATGGTTCACGAGCCCCAGCCCCAACTTGGGGTCTGAGCTGAGGGTGCAGAGCACGCTGGGGATTCTCTCCCTTCCTCTCTCTCTCTGCCCCTCCCCCACTTGCTCTCTCTCTGTCTCAGAATAAATAATAATAATAACAATAATAATAATTTAAAATTTTTTAAAAAGCCTAATGTGAATGCACAGTGAGTGACCTTTCCATGTTGGAGAGATTTCTTTATAAATTTTCCATTCATGGTGTTTGGAATTCAGGGAAATGGGGATACAATTATAGAAAAGTCAGAGCCTTTCCATAGTCAGGTGGAGATATTTTTGAATGAGATATTAGTGTTTTGGAAGTAAGAGGAGGGATAAAACTATATGGGATTAGAGTAGTTTGGGAATTTAGTATGAAGTAAGCAATATAAGCAATATTTACATCAAAACTTGATGACTAGGCAGGAGCTGGATTTGAAAAACTAGAACTCTAAGTGGAGATAATAGCATGACTAAAGGCACAATGCTCATTCATGTGTTCCAGGAATGCAATAGAAACGAATTCTAGATCACTAAGCTGGCTGAAGCATGAAGTGAGATAGAGACAGTTGATGAACACCCTTGAGTATTTGATTGCCGGGTGGAAGGTTAAATTTAATCTTCTAGAACCAGACCCAGTAATGGATTTAGAAAAATGCAGCTGCTTTTCACCACAGTAGGGTCTAAAGGGAAGTCATATCTTGGAAGAGTTTGTGTATGGACTATTTCATATCTGGATATAAACATTTTATAATGCCTAACAATTGATTAGAATCTTATAACATAGACTGGTATTTAAAAAGACTGTATTGAAAAAAAGAGACTGCATTTAAAACCTGATTTAGTCTTATACATTCAAGAGAGAGAGAAGAAAATTTGATTTAATAATGAACTTGGAACAGAAAAGCAAGTGACTCAAGACTTAATGACACTAGATCAATGCTATCCAATAGAAATAGAAGGCGGGCCACATATATAACTTAAAAGTTTCCTGTAACCACCCTAAAATAAAAGGTAAAAATAAACAGGTGAAACCAATCTTAATAACATGTTTTATTTAATCCAATATACCTCAAATATTATCAGTTCAACATGTAATAATATAAAAACTATTAATGAGATATATTATTCATACTAAGTCTTAGAAATCTGGTGTGTATTTTACACTTACAGCCATTCTTAATCTAGACTAGCCATATTTTAAGTGTAAAATAGCCATACATGGCTGGCAGCTATGTATTGGATAGTGCAGTTCTAAATAGAAGATTAGCACATTGAGGACAGGAATATGTTTATTCATTCATTCATTCATTCATTCATTCAACAAATATGTCTTAAGTGCCTACTGTGTGCAATACACTGTGCTGGACCCCTGGGAATACTGTCCAGAACCTTTGTTTTTGTTTTCCTAGCCTGATATAAAAAAACATTCAATAAATCATTGTTGAATGAATTAGTATATAAACCAAGTAGAATGACAATGAGTCTTGTAGAAAATTTTAAAAGATGGCAAATGGCATAACTTATTGAATAAAGTATAAAATATGGAGACAGACTTGGTTTTGAATTTTGGCTTGATGTTCTTGGGAAAGTCACTTAGTATCTCTTGATTCTGTACTGTAAAGGATATACTCCATTGTAAAATGAAAATAATAGTAAGGTTGAATGGGATGATGCATTAAAGTACCAAAGGCCACATGATGTGAACATCATTGTTCAGTGGATATTAATCTTCTTCCCTTTCTGCTTTTAAACATTTTTCCCCAGGGCCACCTGGGTGGCTCAGACGGTTAAGCATCTGACTTCAACTCAGGTCATGATCTATTGGTTTGTGAGTTTGAGCCCCACCTCGGGCTCTGTGCTGGTGGTGCAGAGCCTGCTTGAGATTCTATCTCCCTCTCTCTCTCTGCCCCTTCCCCATTTGCAATCTCTCTCTCTCAAAATAAAAAAATAAATAAACTTAAAAAAATAAACACCCCCTCTCCCATATCTTATGTGGAAAGAGGTCATTCGAGTCTCCAAAACTCCTGATGAGCAGTGACATTTTCTTTGGGGAAAATTTATTTTATAAGGTAATGTTAAATATACTGTAGTTGTTGGATCATGATATCCAACTTCCAAATACAGATAAGTGTTTTTCAGGAATATTAACAGGCCAAAAGATGGCATGTGCAAAATGGTCAGCTGAAATTATACACCCAAAATTTTGATATACATTTAATTGTTGTATGAAATTTCTCTGAAACTGAAACTTTCCAGTATTACTTTCCGGGATAGTATTTGGCCAAGACTTAACAAGCAAACATGCTAACTAATAATTACTGATGAATAATTCCAGGCCTAGAAGCCAAACTTTGTTTTAATCACCAGTCTGATTATATAAGTTGGGACTGATCTGTTTCTTTTGATCAATTCATAATTCCACTCAATTAAAAATAAATACAGTGAGTTCCTCCAATGTGCTCTATAGAGCTCATCTATACAAGAGCCTGCATTTGGTTCCATTTTTGTCTTTTGTGGATGGAAGAGGCTGGTTAATCAGAAGTATTGGCAGAATGGCTATTTTATTGCTTTTACAGGACAAAAAACCCTTTTTTTTCCTGATAATAAAGAGAAGAGCAAAACAGGGAAGAAAATAAAGTAAAATAAATAAAACACTCAGTAATCTGTGCTAGCTAGCATCATGCAAAACACCTTATACTCTTTACCTCATTATGTCCGTGCTCACAATGATTGAGATAAATACTTTTATTACTGTTTTGCTGATGAAACCCTAGCTGAGAGAAATTAAGCAACTTGCCTAAGGTCAAACAGCTAAATGGCAGAGTAGGGAATCAACTTGGAGATAAAAGGAATAAAGTTAGCACAATAAATCTAAAATTGGAAAGTGAGCCCAAGTTTTACAGGTGTTTAATTTCTTGATGGAGAGAGGGGACATCTTTCTGAATGCTTTTAGATCAGAGACTGCTATTAAGTGGATCAAGCTGCAAAAGTTTCGAGAGTTGATTTTATTTCTTTCCAAAGAATCTCTAATCTTTTTTTTTTTTCGAGTTTGGTAGACACACAATGTTGTATTAATTTTAGGTGTACCACTTAGTGATTTGACAAATTTATACATCATGCCATGTTCACCATTAAGAATAGCTCTAATCTTATTTTACTTTCCCTAACTAGAGAAGCAGAAAGCCAGAAGCACACATTTATGCACCTGAAATCTTTCTGCATGCATTCATTCCTTACAACTCTTAGTGAGTTACACTAAGTTATAAGTAACACGAATACTTAGTTATTAGGCCAGGGTATGAGACCTAAGTGAGATCAGACATAATCTTCTGATGAGAAAGTACATGTAGTCCATTTGTAAATTGACTATTTGGAACTTAGAATATATTTTGCCTGTTAATTAGTACTATGTTACCATTTAGCTTCCTCAGTCCACAAAAGCCTATTGAGTCCCTAATAGAAGTTAAAACTACACAGCGTTTTATTAGGAGTATTCTTCCTAGCCTAAAATGCATTTAGAGGTGCCTCTCACCATCAACCAGTTCCCTCTCAGTCTTGTGTGCAGGGTGTTCCTAACATAGGGGCAAAAAATCAAATGCTTTACAGTAGTGGACAAAAAAGTAATAAATAAAAGGGCTCAGTAAGGTAGCCTTTGATGAAATGAAGAGTATAAGTTTAGTCTAAAGGGTTGGTCTCTGCTTATCTTCAGTCAATTATTGCTGTGTGTGAATGCAGGCCCTATTTTGTCAGACATTACAATTTCTCAAAATAACTCAGAAATACAAAATTTAATGTAAAAATCTGTTGGTTTCTAAGTATAGACAGCTAACTCAGCTTAAAACAAAATAAAATAAAACCCACAATCCCATCATTTGTGCCAATACATAATGCCAAGGACCACAAGTTTTGCAATCTCTGCTCTAAGATCACATTTTGAAAAACAAGTTTAAGAAAGATGGATATTTGTAAATGATGTAGATTAGATCTGGAGAATGTTTTGTTAGTAAGCATCAGTTATTACAGGAAGGGAACTTGATTTGGGGAAGTGGGCTCCTTCTGATTTTCTTTCCTGAATTGGATAACCTTGAAATAGTTGGTGAATTGAAAAGAGTTAAGAGCACAGTGATCAGCTATTTCCTCTTATCTCCTCTGCTGCTTGCAAACACTGTTAGGGTAGGTATAGGGAGAGAGAAAGGAGGATCTTGCCGAAAGATGATTCAAATGTATGTTAGACCCAATTAGAACTATAGCTTTGTATATCCAGAAAATCCCATAAAAAAAAAAACCCAAAACAATTAGGATTGGTACTTTCTGCAAGATGGAAGTATAGCTTTGATGCTTTTAAAGAAATGCTCCCATTATGGAAAAACAAAATTAAATTTATTCTGCATTCCATTGATGACTTTGTCTAAAGTATAGGCAGCATGAAAAAAGGCTTATATTTTTCTAAATCATTCTGACATTTTTGTGACATTTTATACATGGAGTTCCAAAAGAAAACCAGAACATCCTTAGAAGGTTTGACTTTGGCACTTTGAGTCTGCCTAGTAAATAACTGCTACAGATTATCTTTCCCTTCCCCCATCTTTCTTTCATTTTACTTCCCCTCTCACTCCTTCACTCTAGCTATTGGTATAGGCAAATTATTTCTCATTGTATCAAAAAAGAATATCTAAGGTTGTGTTAGTTTTCTTTTGCTAGCAACACAATATCTAAAGAGTCTATACACAGGTGCCCCTAAAACATACATTTTAATGGTTTTTAGTATGTTCACCGATTTGTTCCATCATAATCAATTTTAAAACATTTTCATTTTTCCTAAACTAGACAATTTCTACCTCTATATATTTGCCTGTTCTGAACATTACATATAAATGGAATCATACAACATGTCTTTTATAACTGGCTTCTTTAACTTAGCATGATGTATTCAAGGTTTATCTATATGTAGCTTGTATCAGTACTTCATTCCTTTTATGGGCAATTCTGTTGTATGAATATACCACATTTTATTTATCCATTTATAAGTTGGTGGACACCTGAGTTATTTCCATTTTTTAGCTATTATAAATAATTCTGATGAACATGTTAATACAAGTTTTTGTGTAGGTATATGTATTTATTTATATTGAATATATACCTGGCAGTGATATTTCTGTATTATATGGTAACTGTAGTTACCTATAGTAACCATTTGAGAAACTACCTGACTGTTTTCTGGTGGCATCACATTGCACCATTTACATCTTCACCAACAGTGTATGAAGGTTTGGATTATTCTCATCCTTGCCAATGCTTTTATTGTTCGCCTTTGATTATAGTCACCCTAGTGAGAGTGAAGTGGTATCTCATTGTGGCTTTGATTTGCATTTCCCTTATGGCTAATTATGTTGAACATTATTTTATATGCTTGATTCATTTACATATCCTTTTTGGAGGAAATATTTATTTAGGTACTTTGCCCATTTTTTAAAAGATGGGTATTTGTCCTTTTTATAATTGAGATATAATATGTAATAGTTCTTTATATATTCTAGAAGCAAGTCTCTTACAAAATAGATGATTTACAGAATTTCCTCCCTTCCTGTAGGTTGTCTTTGCCGTTTCATAATGGTATCCTTTGAAGCACAAAAGTTTGAAATTTTGATGAAGTGCATTTTATCTATTTTTTATTTTGGTTTCATATATATAAAACAATTGCTTTATCAAAGGCTATGAAGGTTTCCTCCTATGTTTTCTTCCAAAAGTTTTATACTTTTAGCTCTTATATTTAGGTCTTTGATCAGTTTTCAGTTAGCTTTTGTATCTGATATTAGGCAACAGTCCAATTTCATTCCTTTGCGTGTGGATATCCATTAGATCCAGCACCATTTCTTGAAAAAACTATTTTCCAATTGAGTTTCTGTAATAAATTGACTATAAATATGAGGGTTTATTTCTAGACTCAGTTCTATTCTATTAATCTATGTCTGCTCTTTTTTTTTTTATGTTTATTTATTTGAGGGGGGAGGGGCAGAGAGAGAGGAGAGAGACAATCCCTAGCAGGCCCAATGCTGCTAGCACAGAGCCCAACATTGGCCATGAGATCATGACCTGAGCTGAAATCAAGAGTCAGTGGCTTAAATGACTGGGTCACCTAGGCTCTCCAATCTATGCCTGTTCTTATGTCAGTACCCCATCTTGGTTACCGTAGCTTTGTGGTAAGTTTGAAATCAGAAAGTGTGAGTCCTCCAACTTCATTCTTTTTCAAATTAGTTCTGGCTATTATGAGTCCCTTGAATTTTCAAATGATTTTAGAATAAGTATGTCATTTCTGAAAAAAAAAAAAAGACTCATCTGGGAGTTTGATAGGGATTGAAGGGCTGAATCTGTAGGTCAGTTTGGGGCATATTACCATCTTAATAATATTAAGTTTTTCAATCCATGAACATGGGATATATTTCCATTTATTTAGATCTGCTTTAATTTCTTTCAACAATGTTTTGTAGTGTTCAGTGTAGAAATTCACACATCTTTTATTAATTATTTTCCTAAAATTTTATTATTTTTGATGCTTTTATAAATGGCATTGTTCTTAATTTCATTTTTAGGTTTTTTTTGCAGTGTATTGAAGTACAATTTTTTAAAGTTTATTTATTTTGAGAGAGAGAGAAAATAAACAGGGAGGGACAGAGAGGAGAGACAGAATCTCAATTAGGCTCTGAACCATCAGCACACAACCTGATCTCACAAACTGTGAGATCATGACCTGAGACGAGATCAAGAATTGGATGCTCAACTGACTGTGCCACTCAGGCACCTCAAAGTGCAATTTTTTAATATATTGATCTAACATCTTGCAACCTTGCTGAATTTATTTATTAGTTTAATTGTGTTTGTGTCTATGTGTGTGTATTCCTTAATATATTCTATATACAAGATAATGTCATCTGAGACTATAATTAAACTTCCCTTATTTCCAACTTGGATGTCTTTAGTTTTATTTTCATTCCTGATACTCAGAGCATCATTTCATATTTTTTTTATATCCGTATGTTTGCTTTGGTGAAGTTTCTGTTCAAACATTTTGCCTTTTTTTTTTTAATTGAGTTGTTCACTTATTTTTGTGTTATTTAAAACTTCTTTATATGTTTTGAATGAAAGTCCTTTGTGGTGTACATGATTCACAGATATTTTCTGTATATCTGTGGCTTGGCTTTCTTTCTTTTTTTTAATGGTTATTTATTTTTGAGAGAGAGAGAGAGAGAGAGAGAGACAGAACACAAGCTGGGGAGGGGCAGAGAGAGAGGAAGACACAGAATCGGAAGCAGGCTCCAAGCTCTGAGCTGTCAGCACAGAGCTTGATGTGAGGCTTGAATTCATGAACTGTGAGATCATGACCTGAGCTGAAGTTGGACACTCAACTGACTGAGCCACTCAGGTGCCCCTGTGGCTTGGATTTCTAATCTTCATACCTTGTTCAGCAAAAAATTTTTATATTTTGATGAAGTCAAATTTATCAGTATTATCATATATGGATTGTGTTTTGTGTTTTATAAAAGAACTTTTGTCTAACCCAGGGTTACATAGATTTTCTCCCATATTTTCTCTTAGAAATTGTATACAGTTTAGTTTTTACATTTATATTTTTATTTCATTTTGAATTAATTTTTATCTATGGTACAAAGTTGGGGTAAAGTTTTGCTTATTTTTTTGTTTTGTTTATTTATTGCATATGGATATCCAATTGTTATAGCATCATTTTTTTAAAAGAATATAGTTTCTCCACTAATCATGTTTTTACTTTTGTTAAATATCAGTGGACCTATATTGTGAGTACATCTCTCATCTCTCTGTTCTGTTCTACTGCTCTCTGTATCTACCTTTCACCAATGTCATGGTCTGTTTAAAAGTGTAACTTTATAGGAAGCCTTGAAATCAGAGGTTCTGAGTCTTCTCAGATTGTTCTTCTTTTGAAAGATTGTTTTTGCTGCTTTACATTTTTTTATAGATTTTTGTATGATCCCATCAATACCTACAAAACTAGTGTAGTCATTAAAATTGAAATTGCATTTAAACTCTAGATCAATATACAAAATGACATTGTGATGATATTGAATTCTCTCATTCATGAATATGGTATATTTCTCCAACTATTTAAGCTATCTTTGATTTTTTTCCCGTAATGTCTTATAGTTATCAGCATCAATTTTAATGGCTAAATATATAAATAATAACAGTTTCAGTGTATTTCTTGTACTAATCTAATTCATTGTAAGATTTTCTACTTCTTTTTTTAGGTTATGGGGTTTTTATTGTGTGTTTGTGGGCACCCTTAAAAGATTTCCAGAAAACTTGCCCACTAATGAGTGGCTATTATTTGGAGACTAATTTAGGTGAGAAGTTTGGTCCTGCTTTTAATACTAAAACTTATAAGAATTTTAGAAGGCAATACAGACTAATGTAGTAGGAAAGAACATAGAGTCAGACAAAGAAATCCTGACTTTAATACCATGTGAACTTGAGCAATTTATTAAGCCTCTCTGAGCTTCCAAACTCTCATTAGAAAGATGGAGATGATAGCCTACATCTCTATAAAGATTTTGTGAGAATTCAATGAGGTAGTTCATGTAAAGTCTTTATGACAATGTCTGGCAATAGAGTAATGTTGCAATAAACACTGGCCTAAAATGTCCCAGCTAAGGAAGGAGGAAAGAAAGCTGTTTTTGTTCACAGATAACATAATTTTCTTGGTAGGAAATATGAAATCTCCTAAAATTAATACATGATTATAACAAAGTTGATTATGGCAAAGTTACATATAAAAGTCAATCACTTTTCTGTAGTCAGCAATGACTAAGTATAATTTGAAATTAAAAACACATTATCATTACATAGGAGCTTATAAATATATAAAGCAAATATTAATAAATCTGAAGGGACAAATAGACAGCAATAAAATAATAGCATGGGCCTTCAATACCATATTTTCAATGGATAGAGCATTGGGGCAGAAAAATGAAGAAACATTAGACTAAACTGACATTAGATTAGATGGGTCTAACATACATATACAGAACATTCCATCCAAGAGCAGCAGAACACACATTTTTTGCCAGATACATGGAACATTTGTAGGCTATTTCAAATGTCCAAAACATGTCTTAATAAATTTAAGAAGATTTAAATAATCTCAAACATATTTTTCTGACCACATGGTATGAAGCTTGAAATCAATTATAAGAAGAAAACTGGAAAGTTCACAAATATATAGAGAGTAAACAACATGCTACCCGACAAGCAAAAGGTCAGAGAAGAAATCAAAACAGTAATAAAAACATAACTTGAGATGGATAAAAATGAAAACACAACATACCAAAATTTATGGGCTGTAGCAAAAGCAGTCCTAAGAGGGAAATTTGTAGGGATAATTGCTTATATTAGGAAACAAGAAAGATCTCAAATATTACCTAACCTTATACCCCAAGGAAGTAGAAAAATAATAACAAAGTCCAAATAAAGTTAGCAGAAGGAAAGAAATAACCAAGATAAGAGCAGAAATAAATGAAACAGGAAACAGAAAAATAGAAACTATCAAAGAAACTAAGTGCTGAGTTTTTAAAAAGATAGACTAACTGGAGAAAGCTTTAGCTAGACTCACCAAGAAAAAAGACTTTGAACTAAAATAAATAACATTATAAATGAAAGAAGAGATATTAGAGCTCATATCACACACATACAAAGGATCATAAGAGACTACAATGAACAACTTATGCCAACAAATTGGGCAACCTAGAAGAAATGGATAAATTTCTAGAAACATAAAATCTACCAAGATGGAGTCATGAAAAAAATAGAAGTTCTGAACAGATGAATAAGAAGATTGAATTAGTAATCCAAAAACTCCAACAAAGAAAAATCCAGGACCACATGGCTTCACTGGTGAATTCTACCAAACATTTAAAGAACTAATACCAGTTTTTTCAAGCTCTTCCAAAAAAGGAAAGAAAGGAAAACAGAATACTCCCAAACCCATTTTAATGAGGCCAGCATTACCCTAATACCAAAGCCAGATGAAGACACTTCAAGAATAAATAAATAAATAGATAAATAAATAAATAAATAAACAGTCAATATCCCTGATGAACATAGATGCAAAAATCCTCCACAAAATATTGGCAAGCCAAATTCAACAATACATTAAAAGGATCATATAACATGATCAAGTAGATTTGATTGAAGTTCTGCAAGGATGGTTCAATATCTGCAAATCAATGTAATATACCACGTTAACAGAATGAAGGATGAAAATCATACTATCATCTCAATAGATGCAGAAAAATCAGTTGACAAAATTCAACATTGCTTCCTGAGAAAAACTCTCAACAAACTGGATGAAGAGGGAACATACCTCACCATAATAAAGGTCATATATGACAAGCCCACAATGCTGAAATACTAAAAACTTCTTTAAGATAAGGAAAAAGACAAAAATGCCCACTGTCACCATTTTTGTTTGACATGGTACCAGAAGCCCAGCCAGAGCAGTCAGGCAAGAAAAAGAAATAAAAAAGCCATCTGAGTTGGACAGGAAGAAATAAAATAATCTCTATTTGCAGATGATATGATATTATACATGAAAAACCCTAAAGGCATTTAATTTTTTTATGGATTAGCAGAATTAGTGTTTTTTAAATGTCCATATTACCCAAAGCAATCTGTAGATCCAATTCCATCTCTATCAAAATTCCAATGGCATTTTTCACAGAAATAGACAAAACAAACCTAAAATTGGGATGGAGCTATGAAAGATCTTGAATAGCCAAGGCAAACTTGATGAAGAAGAACGGAGCTAGAGGCATCACACTTCCTAATTTCAAACTGTATTACAAAGCTACAGTAATCAAAACAATATGGTTTTGGCATAAAAAGACATATAGATCGATGGAACAGAATAGAGAACCGACAAATAAATCCACACATTTATGGTCAATAAATTTACAACAAAAGAGCCAAGAATAATATGTGATGGGGAAACAGTCTTTTCAGTAAACGATGTTGAGAAAACTGGAGTGCCAAATGGAAGAGAATGAAACTGCATCACTATTTATACCATACACAAAAATTAATTCAAGATGAATAAAATATTTGAACTTAAGGCTTGAAACCATAAACCTCCTAGAAGAAAACATGGGCAGTGAGGTGCTTGGCGTCAGTTTTGGCAATGACTTTTTGGACTTGACACAAAAAGTAAAGGCAACAAAAGCAAAAATGAACATGTGGGATTATAGCAAACCAAAAATCTTCTGCACAGCAGAGAAACCATCAACAAAATGAAAAGGTAGCTTACCAAATGGGAGAAAATACTTGAAAAAGTACTGTTTTTAACAAATACTGTTGGAACAACTAGATATCCACATGCAAAAAAAAAAAAAAAAAGAAAGAAAGAAAAAAGAAAAAAAATGAATCTAGCCTTTATACCTTACACAAAAAATTATCTCAAAATGGATCATAAGCCTCAGTGTAAATGCAAAACTAAAAAACTCCCAGAAGATAACATAAGAGAAAACCTAGATAAGCTTAGATATAGAAATGATTTGTTAAACACAAAACCAAAAGCAATATCCATGAAAGAAACAATTGACAAGCTAGATTTCATTAAAATTAAACAACAGCAACAAACTTTTGTTCTCCATTGGCAATGTTGAGAATGAGAAGACAAAACACACACTTGGAGAAAATATTTGCAAGAGACATAACTGATAATGGACTTTTAACCAAAATTTACAAAAACAAAAAACAAAAAAAAAAACCCTTCTAAAACTCAACAGTAAGAAAACAAACAACCTGACTAAAACATGGTCAAAGGCACAAAAGAACTAAACAGACACATAACCAAAGAAGATGTACAGATGGCAAGTAAGCATTTGAAAAGATGTTTAATATCATTTATTAGGGATTAAAACAGCAAGGAGATACCGCTATACAACTACTAGAATGGCCCAAATCCAAAACACTGACAACGTCATGCTAATAAGGATATGGAGCAACAGGAACTCTCATATAGTACTGGTAGGAATGCAAAATGCTATAGCCTTTTGGAAGACAGTTTTGTAGTTTTTTATAAAACTAAACATACTCTTACCATATAATCTGGCAATCACATTCTTTGGTATCTTTCCACAGGGCATGAAATCTAATGTCCACAGAAAACCTTGCACTTGGACTTTGTATTACTTATAATTTCCCCAATTTGGAAGCAACCAAGATGCCCTGCAGTACATTAATACATAAATAAACTTGTGACTCATCTAGGTAATGGAATATTATTCAGCACTAAAAAGGAATGAGCTACCAAGCCATGAAAAGACATGGAGGAATTTTAAATACATATTACTAAGTAAAAGAAGCCAATCTGACAAAGCTATCTACTATGTAATCCCAACTATATAACATTCTAAAAAAAAGTAAAACTATGGAGGCAATAAAACGATCAGTGGATGCCAGGGGTTGGAGGAAGAGATGAATAGGCAGAGCTTAAAATTTGGGGGGCAATAAAAATGCTCTGTATAATACTATAATGATTGATAAATGATAAATACTATAATGATTGATAGTATTATAATACTATAAATGATTGATAAAATCATTATACATTTGCCCAAACCCATAGAATGTTGAACAAGAGTGATCCATAATGTAAATTCTGGTTTATATTATGATCGGTATGTTGGAATATGTCAGTGTAGGTTCCTCAGTTGTAACAAATGTACCACTCTCATGGGGGATATTGATAATGGGAGAGATTATGCACGTGTGGGAGCCAGGGCATATGGGAAATCTGTACCTTCCACTCAGTTTTGTTGCAAACCTAATATTGCTCTAAAAATAAACTTTATTAATTAATCACTTTATTAATTGTTATTTTATTAATTTTAAAAGTCTTAGGTAAAAATGAATATCTAGTGGTATAAAAAAGAAATTCTAAGATAAGAGGTCTAATTTAAAAAAGTCTTTTATTAGTGAACATTTTCATTTATCCCTGCTCAACAATTGATTAATATTATTTCAATGTTTTTGTATAAACACTATAGCCATAATCTCCAGGATATTAATTGGATAAAACTTGTAATGCATCTGTCAACTAGCAGCTTGTCAAATATAAAATGTACCTAAGAAGGCAAACACTAGGGGACATTTCCTCAAATTAGCAGATTTATCTGATACAAAAATTCAGCAGGGTTTTAGCAACATTGGCAAGGACCAAAGGAGAAACGTTAACGTAGTAGTATTTTTTAAAAAGATAACTTTGAAGTCAGTGAAAATGCCTATTCTTCATAGTCTTAGAGACACACAAATGAATCTGGCATTTGTGCTTTCATAACTTTGATGGCTTTTAATCTTCAGATGTATACCTCTTCTGTTACCATACTTTTCCAATTCTAGAGCTCCCTTTGCATTAGATTCTCTTGCTTAGGTTTAGCATGAGGTGGTGCTGACAGCTTTAACACCAGAGATGGGTTGATTAGTTCTGTGGCAAGAACTGAGTGCAGGAAGCACAGACACCATCAGTTCTTCTTTATAGACAGTAAACTGTTGTCAGGATAAGCAATTCCATTTGCCAGTGGCAAACAAACAAACAAACACAAACACAAACAAAAAACCTCACTGTACACCTAATTTTATTATTTTTATGAGTACTGTAATTTATCTTTAAAGCATAAAGAAAAAATGAAAGAAAGCATTGGGATCACCCATGATCTATTTATTTCTATGCTTCTTTCTAGGATACCTTCCTCCCTAAGAATTGTAGCAGGATGACCTATACTAGAAGAGTTATTCATCACAAATACAGGAGTTTCCTTTTTTGGAGTCCTGTTTTCTAAATGTTCCAGAATATGAAGAACACATTTCCATGACAAACCACCATAGTGCTTCTGGAATTCGTGGTCGTGTCAGACATTTCTTCAGGGAGCTAATAAAGATTATTAGCACAACTGAGTTGTGACTGGCAGATAGCTAACTGTGTAGATCAGTTTTTCAGAATTCAGGATATGTTCAGAAGATTCACAGGTACAAAGCTACCTGCTGGATTTAAAAAGGACTGTAGTGCTGCCATGAGAGTGTGACCTGCAAGCAGTGATACAAGAGCTAAATAGAGGGTCTCAGGGCTTCCATGGTGTGAGCATTACATAAATGCGATTTCAGCAACTTCCTATTCACAATTGTGGCCATGATTAACCATTTAATCCTGAGGAATTTTCAGCTCATTTATTATTTTCTTAAGAGTAGGATTTATTTTCTTTGCTCTTATTTACAGACTGAATATCTTCTTTGTCCAAGATATAGACCACACAGAAAAAACTAAAAACATCAAAGCTCAAGATAATAGACTTCTATAGCCTTGTAAGCAACATTCAAATGATACAAAACATTCTTTAAGTTCTATTCCATTGAACCTAATTAAACCAGTGGCTTTTCCACTGAAGTATGGACATTATGCTTTAGGGTAAGTCACAGTCCACCAGCACTTTATTTCTGTTGTGTTTTCTATCTTTATCATCTTAAAGAAAGGAATATGTTTTTCTCTTGGATAATTATTATTTATTAATTTTAGTGACCATATATGTACAAAATATTCAAACAATAGCCTCTTCTACTAATCACAATTCCATGATACTCTTTCCTGCACATACACACATGGACACACACCACAATGCATCCATTTTCAGCAGTATTTAATAGAAAGGCATTCAAAGTTGTGGGAAAGAACTTTTAAAGATTGACTCTTGGGGCGCCTGGGTGGCGCAGTCGGTTAAGTGTCCGACTTCAGCCAGGTCACGATCTCGCCGTCCGTGAGTTCGAGCCCCGCGTCAGGCTCTGGGCTGATGGCTCAGAGCCTGGAGCCTGTTTCTGATTCTGTGTCTCCCTCTCTCTCTGCCCCTCCCCCGTTCATGCTCTGTCTCTCTCTGCCCAAAAAATAAATAAACGTTGAAAAAAAAATTAAAAAAAAAATAAAGATTGACTCTATTGGGATGAAAACAGTTGTGCAAAATTTGACGTGTGAAGAGTCAAAGGCACTCTCACTTTAGACTCTCTCTTCTCTGTTATTGTGGAGAAAGACATAGAAATTGTTTCCTTATATGCTTCATGTCAGTGACTGGACTTCTTTGTGATTCCATTTCCTCAAATACAGAATGGGAATAATACTACCTTAAAGAGTATTGTGAAGATAAAATTATATGGTTAACATGCAAGTGCTTAGAAAAGGGAAAAATACTCTGCAGATAATCCTTATAGTAATAGCTATCCTGTGTAAGTGCTTTTGTGCGCCAGACAATATTATATGCATTATCTCATTTAGATATCATTTGCCTCATTTTATAGAAAAGAAAGGATAAGAACGGTGAATCAGCTTACCGTGTCACACAGTTAGGGGATGGCAGAGCTGGAATGTGTGCACAGGTCTGAATGGATTCAAAGTCCATGATCTTTTTTTTTCCTTCTATTATACCTTTTATAAAATATTCTTGTTAGTCTTGGAAAGTAATTTTGGCCTCAAAATCTATTTTTCTAATATTACCTAATAATATGTGTTAGCATTTAGTCCAAATGACAAACTCAACTTTATTACATCTGATTGGACAAGAGATAGCCAATAGAAGAGGCTAAGAGAACTTCTAGTTTGCTTTTTATTTTTTATTTTTTTGCAAATACTAAAATTAAGGAACATGCCTAAGGCACACAGTTAGCTGGTACAAGGGTGATTACCAGAGCTCCATATTGTAAACGCCATTACTATGACTCTTAATTGTATGTCTTACCATAGAGTAATGTTATGTATCTTTTCCTCTAGCTAAGTCATCAGCACCTAGAATTCTGGCTCTATGTGTTATCAGATCTTCCATGGATGGGGCACATAGTAGCCCTTCTATACTATTAATTGATTGAATAAATAAATGTGAACATATGTGGAGCACATTCTTTAGAAGAAGGCTGGCTTTTTAATTAATTTTTTTTCAACGTTTATTTATTTTTGGGGCAGAGAGAGACAGAGCATGAACGGGGGAGGGGCAGAGAGAGAGGGAGACACAGAATCGGAAACAGGCTCCAGGCTCTGAGCCATCAGCCCAGAGCCTGACGCGGGGCTCGAACTCACGGACCACGAGATCGTGACCTGGCTGAAGTCGGACGCTTAACCGACTGCGCCACCCAGGCGCCCCAAGATATTCTGTGCATTTTGACCATGTATTTCTAAATGGTAGAGTTAATGCCAGCAGATGAATATATTCTTTGTTGTCATTTTTTACCAAGTTTATTGGTTGGCCAAGTTTATGGTTGCAGAATAACCAAATACAAGGTTAATCTGGACTTGTACATCAGGTTTGAAAATATTTAGAATCTGTATTGATATTTCTGCAGATACCAAACTTGAAAAGACATGGGACTTGAGGATAACGAATAACATGACGCACTGTAAGGAGAGCCAGAGACTTTGTTGTAACTGATAAGTAGGTACATGGAGATGACAACATGGTGAATGAGAGCCATGGAGTGGGCAGAGTTGATTGTGAACAGGTGACAGTTTGTGCCAATTTATATAAAATAATGAAGCCAGGGTCTTAAATTGTGACTCTTGGCTTTTAAAGGGCCTCTGTGTTAGTGTGGTTAAAATAATTTAGCATTTAGAATTGAAGTAAGATATCTCAGAGGTTATTAAATAATCACTTAGGGGTGATAACTTCTGAAATACTTTATTGCAATTTATTTCTCAATATAATGAAACCCTTAGAACTCCTAAAGACATAGTGAGTATACTGCAGATTCAAGAATAAACTCAAATGAACTGAACTTCATTTACTAAAATACAAAAGAGACTTAATTACACTGATTGTTTTTCCTGTGTCATTTGGTATTATTATTAGGTGTCAGTGGCATTTGAGATTTCAAACTAGCCAATTATAACCAATAACATAGAGCCAAATTTTAGAAATATAAATTAAAACAAACAGCTTTTTCTACCAACCTCTGAGTAGCTAATGACCATTAGGTAGTATCTAGAAAGGCAATAAGGAACAGCAGAAAGAGAGCAGCACTGAGTCACAAGACAAATATTCTGTCCTCTCTCCAACTCTTCCACTAACTAGTTGAATGAGCTTGACAAAGTGCTAACAATTCCATTAGATGAAAATAGGGAGCAGATTATCCACAAAGTGCTTCTAGCACTAATACTCTGTTACTTAATTCTGTGATACAAAGCAGAATGTCATATGCAAATGGAATGATTCTATGTCTTTCATGATAAACAACTTCTCAATTATTCAAAGGAATGGTATATTTTACCAATTCAAAGAAATGGAAACCTGTACTAAGAAGAGATAAACAAACCTCTCCTGACAAATCTATCAAGGAAAATACATTCTAGTGTCTCTCCAAAATGGCTTTAGAATTTCTATCTCAGATTAACCACGTAATATCTTATTTTTTCAGAACGGATTTACAAAATTTCTTAATGGGGGTTGATTTACGTATCAGCAAAATTTAAGTACAAGTAAAAAGACATATCCGGAGGACTTTTCAAATTGTATTTGTAGAGGTCTGTCTTTAGGGGTCTTAATTCCTCATCCTAGGGGTCTATCCTCTTTAGAGATTAGCAGTAACTCTGTATTTAAACAGATAGCATGATGCCTATTCACAGTTTAGATGTCGGAAGCAAACTTATGACCTAGGTTTATGCCTCTAAAGTACATATATCTTATTTAAACCATATAACCAACTAGTGGAGAAGTGTTTGGGGTCAGTCAGGCCTTTTGGTGCTCCTCTGATCATATTGTATAGGTAAATGCAACCTTGGCCTTTGTGTTAGACTATCCTGGAGCTTATGTCTCATAATTCAATTTTATTCTTCTTCATTTGATATCAATGGAAATTAGTTGTTTTAGTCTTTGATGTTGTCATTCCAAATTCATGAGTAAATGGTGGAAAACTAGAAGTAAGGGAAGTGGTATAAAATACAAGCCTACTAATTAAGCAGTATAATAAAGCAGGGAAGAATAACATATTTAAATATTCTATAGAGAGATACTGACTCATGAGCAGGTAACAATAATAAAAAAAATTGAGAGCACTAGAAGAGGACTCTTTTCCTTGCTCAATGTATAAGGGAATCTTGGTAAGCATGCAATATAACTGAACAGAGGCCACATAAACACCTATCCATATTGTTGTAGTGGAGAAATTTATGTGTGTGTAGTAAGTTGTATTGGATTATCCTGAGGGCTTCTTTCAGTGCTAAAAATCTGAATTGGTGTATTCTCAGCCCTTGGTTTACGTGACCATTGTAAATAGGAATGACCTGACTCTTTCTTTCTTTCTTTCTTTCTTTCTTTCTTTCTTTCTTTCTTTCAAGAGAGTGTGCATGTGCACAGGAGAGTGGGGAAGGGACAGAGAGAATCTTAAGCAGGTTCCACGCCCAGTGTGGAGCCCAATCTCACAAAGTTGAGATCATGACCAGAGTCAAAATCAAGAGTCAGAGGGATGCTTAACTGACTGAATCACCCAAGTGCCCCAGGAATTACCCTTCTTGGTCCTACACTGTATACACCCCTCAGTGAGGCCTCCCCTCATTTTTCTGGTATCAGACATTTTTTTTTCCCATGGTACTCTCAAAGTACTTGGATTATATCTTGTATTTTGACTTACTTACCCTCTACACAGTGATAGATTTGTGTTTCCCTGGCCTTGGAAATTTACTTATATAGTTCTTTCCCTTCTACATAGTTAGTCCCCATCATTATCTGTAAAAAGCCCTCCTTACTTCCCAGTTCCATTGCCACAAACCTTCCCTTATCTACATCAGAAGGTATTGCTTTCATTTTCTGTGTCTCCTACAGCATCATTAAGAAAACAAATCATAATTTGTCTCGTTTAATGGCAGTGATCTCCAAACTTTAACGTGCATAAGAATCACCTGGAGGGTTTTATTTTAAGTAGTTTCTTTGCGGGGGGGGGGGGGGTTGTTTAAACACAGATTCTGGTTCACTCAGTAAGATTGGGTCCATGAATTGATATTTCTAACCAGCCCCAAAAATGATGCTTGTGATGTTCACAGATCACACTTTGAAAATGACAGTACAGTCTAAGGGGAGGAATTTTGCTTCTCCAAGTTCAGGGCAAGATTGTTTTTCATCTTTATAGTCCCCAAAGTTCCTTGCTTTAGGAGATGCTCTATGAATGAGGGACCAAAGTCAAGTGGAATTTAATAATGCTTATTTTCTAGCTCATGAAACCCCCATGGTGATAATTTTGTAAAGATTTTAAAGAGAGAGAGAGAGAAAGAGAAAGAGAGAGAGAGAAAGAATTCAATTGCAAAAGGAGCTTCTGTCTGTATTTATGAGAACAACACATCTGGCCAAAAAAAAAAAAAAATCCTTTTTCACACAAAGAAAAGCAAACTATAGAAGACAAAACAGAAATGAACAGAGCAGATTTTTATTCCATGTAAAAAGAAGCACCACATGCTGGAAAATCCAATTTGTTAATTCCTGATAGAATTGGGGAAAAAAAGAATAGTTAAATGTATAAAAGAAAAATAATTTGACAACATTGAAATTATAATGTAATCACATAAAGGTAATCTGGAACTCTCTCTCTTTGGAATTGAAACATAGACTCTTGCAATGCTAAGCAGCATATACCCCTCTGAGCCTTGCAGATGCTATGCCAGTGTGGTATCTCTCCCTGAATTTGTTCGGTTTTGCATTGTCACTCAGAAGCTGTTCTCACAACAGCCTCAAGTCCTATTTTTTTTTTAGTTTATTAATATTCATGGTCGTTTTGTTGTTGTTGTTGTTTTCTGGTTTTGTTATGTTTGGTTTTGTGTTGTTATTGACTGAATAAAGTCTCATGATACCTAGCCACTCTTAGAGACGTAGAATATTCAAAACATGGACAGAACTGAAACAGTAACACCATTTTTTTTTAACAAAGTGCCCAGTTTTCTTCCAACAACCCAAAACAACAAATGGAAATAAAGACAATGTCCCACAATTCTGCTCACAAAACATGAATTCCCAAAGGATCAGAATCTGGCCAGCCAGGAGGAAGCAGCCCTTGCTGCACAATTTACTGTCATCTTGGGCATGACTATAGTAGTCTCAGAAAGGTTCTGTTCTTCATGTCTTAGTATAGTCAAAAATTACAATTTTTCCAATTTTTCCTGGAGTAGCAGTATCAGCATAACCTGGGATTTGTTAGAAATGGAAATTGTTATGCCCTACCTCACTTCTATTAAATCAGATGCTCTGGGAGTGTGACAGCAATCTGTTTGTTTTATTTTATTTTATTTTTTTTACAAGCCCTTCAGGTGGTTCTGCTGCATACTAAAGTTTTTACTGCTTTATATACAGTAGACATGGAATGGGTTGAGAAGTGATTAAGTGATTAGTGGACAACTGATTAGACATCTGAAGTAATATGGCTCAGTAGAAAGCAAGTAGGAAGTGTCTTCCACTCATCCCCAGTCTGGATCCTCTATTCAGAGATTTATAATTTGTGTTTCTGTCCAGAGAATCTGGTTACATAGGTCTAAGAGTGACTGAGATGACTGAAATAGTTTCCCATCCTCGTGTACATCCCCAACCACAATCAGTATCTTGCCTTCTATATGTATTCTGGAGACTGCAACTGACTACAACATGGTCAGAAGTGAAATGGATTGGAACTTTAGTCTCTGTCAGTTGTCAGTTGATTTTGGTGTATGGTGTAAGATACCGTTGCATTCTTTTGCATGTGGGTATTCAGTTTCCCCAACCCCATTCATTGAAGAGATTATTCTTTATCCATTGTGTATTCTTTGCTTTCTTGTCAAATATTAGTTGACTATATATGCTTGGATTTATTTCTGGGCTCTCTATTCTGCTCCATTCGCATCGGTTTTTATTAAGTACCATAGTGTTTTGTACTATAATTTGCAACCAGGAAGCATTATGCCTTTTACTCTGTTCTTCTTTCTCAAGATTGCTTTGGTTATTGGAACCACAAAAGGTTCCATACAAATTTTAGAATTGCTTTTTTTTATTTCTGTGTAAAAGGCCATTAGAATTTTGATAGGGATTATATTGACTCTGTAAATCACTTTGGGTAGAATGGAAACTAACAATACTAATTTTTTAAATCCATGAACATGGGGTGTCTTTCCATTTATTCATGTCTTCTTCAATTTCTTTCATCAATGTTTTGTGGTTTTCAGTGTACAAATCTTTCATCTCCTTGGTTAAATCTATTCCTAAGTATTTTATTTCTTTAGATACTATCCCAAATGCGATTGTTTTATTGATTTCATTTTCAGATAGATTATTGTTAGTACAAAGAAGCAACTGATTTTTGTGTGTTGATTTTATACCCTGCAACTTTACTGAATTCATTCATTCATTCTAACAGTTTTTTTTTTTGGGGGGGGGAGTCTTTAGGGTTTTTTAGATACAGGATTATGTCATCTTCAAACAAAGATAATTGAAATGTTTTCCTTTCTGATTTAGATGACTTTGATTTCTTTGGTATTTTTCTCCTTGTTGTTCTTCTTACTTTTTATTTTATTATTATTATTGTTAGTATTATTGTTATTAGTCTGATTTCTCTTGCTAGTAGTTCCAATACTATGTTGAATAGGAATGGCCAGAGTAAGCATCTTTGCCTTGTAGCAGATATTGGAAGAAAAGCTTTCAGTTTTCTGAAAATCCATTCTTTATTATTTTAACTGTTGGCTTTTCATAATGGCTTTTATTATGTTGAAGAAATGTTTTTCTATACTTAAGGTTTGGTAAGTTGTATTTTCATTTGCATTAGTTTTGAGATATTTTTAAAATTCTCTTTTGATTCTTCTTTGACTTGGTGGTTTTTCAAGATTATTTTTTATCCTGTTATTGATTTCTTGTTTCATTCCATGTTAATGGGAACAGATACAATCTTCTTAAATATGTTAAGACTTGATTTGTGACCTAACATGTGATCTATTATAGAGAATGTTTTATGTGTTCTTGAGAAGAACGTGTAATCTTCCACTGTTGGGTAATTGTTCTATATATGTCTGTTAGGTCCTGAAACTGTGAAACTTCTAGAAGAAAACATAGGGAAAAGCTCCTTGACAGGGACCTTGGCGATGATTATTTTATAAGATACCGAATATTCAGGCAACAAAAGCCAACAACAACAACAACAACACACAGAAAACAAAAACAAAAGAAAGAAAAAAGAAAAAAAAAAAGAAAAAAATTGCAAGTACATCAAACTAAAATGTTTCTGGATAGAAAAAGAAACAACTGACAAAATGAAAAAGCACCCCTAGTGATTGGTAGAAAATATTTGCAAATCATGTGTGCAATAGGGCACTGAAATCCAAAATACTCCTACAACTCAATAACAACAACAACAAAAAAAACAATTAAAAATGGGAAATGAACTTGAATAGTCATTTTTCCAAGGACATACAAATGGTCAACATACATATGAAGAAGTACTCAACATCACTAATCATCTGGGGAATGCAAATCAAACCACAATGAGATATTGCTCACATTTCTTAGGGTGACGATTGTCAAAAAGACAAGTGTTGGTGAGGCTATGGAGAAAAGAGAGCCATTGTACACTGTTGGTGGAGATGCCAACTGGCAAAGCCATATGGAAAAAAGTTGAGATTCCTCAAAAAGTTAAGATAAAATTACCATATGACCCAGCAGTCCTGCTTCTGGGTATATACCCAAAGGAAATGAAATTAGTACCTCGAATTGATGTATGAGCTCCCATGTTCATATACATTTTATTCACAATAGCCCAGAAAACAAGTATGTATCAACAGATGAATGAATAAAGAAATTGTGATACACACATACCCCCCCCACACACACACGCACACGCACACACACACTGGAATATTAAGCAGCCTTAAAAGAAGATCCTGTCATTTGTAATATGGATAAACCTGGAGGACATTATGCTAAGTGAAAAAGCAGACACAGAAAGAAAAAAAATCTGCATGATCTCACCTATATGTAATATCTAAAATAGTCAAATACATAGAAGCAGACAGTAGAAAGGTAGTTACCAGGGTCTGGGAGGTAGGGGAAATGGGGATATGTTGGTCAAAGGATACAAAGTTGGAGTTATGTAGAATGAATAAGTAGAAAAATAATGTACAGTATGATAACTATAATTAATAATATTATATTAAATACTGAAAATGTGCCAAGAGAACAACTTTCAGGTACTCACAAAAGAAGAAGATGGGCATATTAATTAGATGAACTATAGTAATAATTTCACTATGCATACTTATATCAAATCATCACGTTGTATACCTTTAATATAGAGAATTTTTATTAAAAATAAAATAATTTGGGCGCCTGGGTGGCGCAGTCGGTTAAGCGTCCGACTTCAGCCAGGTCACGATCTCGCGGTCCGTGAGTTCGAGCCCCGCGTCAGGCTCTGGGCTGATGGCTCAGAGCCTGGAGCCTGTTTCCGATTCTGTGTCTCCCTCTCTCTCTGCCCCTCCCCCGTTCATGCTCTGTCTCTTTCTGTCCCAAAAATAAATAAATGTTGAAAAAAAAAATTTAAAAAAAAATAAAATAATTTTTAAAAGAAAAGGATTAGAGAAGACATAGAATACTTTAGATGAAGTACATTTTTATTTTTTTTTTAAATTTTGTAGACAGAGAGCAGGGGAGAGGGGGTGGGGAGGGCAGAATCTCAATCAGGCCCTATGCCTAGTATGGAGCATGATGTGGGACTTGACCCTGTGACCCTAGGATCATGACCTGAGCTGAAATCAAGAGTCTGATGCTCAACGAACTGAGCCACCCAGGTGCCTCTAGATGAAGCACATTTTTTTAAATGCTTATTTATTTTTGAGAGAGAGACAGAAAGGGAAACAGAGAGAGAGAGAGAGAGAGAGAGAGAGAGAGAATGAGTGGGGGAGGGGCAGAGAGAGAGAGAGAGGATCCAAAGCAGGCTCTGCACTGTCAGTACAGAGCCGGATGTGGGGCTTGAACTCAGGAACCCTGAGATCATGAACTGAGCAGAAGTCAGTTGCTTAACTGGCTGAGCCACCCAGGCTCCTCAAGATGAAGTACATTTTAAGAAAAACAATAACATACCACTGTTGTGGGGAAAAGAAAAATCAGGCTGCTTAAAATAATCCAGAAAGAAATTTACCTATTTTACTTAAGTGATTAGGGAAGCCCACAAAGATACAGCTTCACTTAAGTGGAGTTTTACTGACAAGATCAGATAGAGAATATATGGCTGTACCCAGGTAAATAGCAATGGAAATTAAAGGAAGCACACATACACATTTCTATGAAACATGTTGGACATGGGTAGAGAGTTCCTCATTCAAATCAATGAAAACCAAAAGGGTCTACTAAAAATGCTAGTAACATAAGAAGGATTTGTCATCTTTAAGATTGCAAAAATAAATATTTATTTTTGGAAGGGATTTTTCTAGAATATATATTCTTTAATTTTTCAGTAAAGAACCAGTAAAAACTTGAAATCATTGAAGAAAAGATGAAAGGTGATAAAAATGGTGATTTGCTTATAAAAACCATGTATGGTAACATATGGCAACTAGACTTATTGTTGATCATTTTATAATGTATATAGATATTGAATCATTATGTTGTACATCCGAAATTAGTATGATATTATAAACAAGTTATACCTCAGTGTTTTTTAATGGTCACTAGCAGATGTATGGATTGTGGCATAAGAAATCTGGGATAAGAGGGAATATTAGAAAATTAAAATATATGAAAATGATGAAAGTATTCATGGGAGGTGGTAAAACAGAATTGGCAAAACATGCAATCCAACCAGTGACATAGAGAACAACTTAGAAAAAGCACATTAAGAATGCAGATTTTTTTAATTTTAATTTTTTTTTACATTGCTTATTTTTGAGACAGAGGGAGACAGAGCATGAGCAGGGAAGGGGCAGAGAGAGAAAGGGAGATTCAGAATCCAAAGCAGGCTCCAGGCTCTGTGCTGTCAGCACAGAGCTGGAAGCAGGGCTGGAAATCACCAACTGTGAGATCATGACCTGAGCTGAAGTTGGATGCTTAACCGACTGAGCCACCCAGGTGCCCCAAGAATGCAGATTAATCAAAGGTATAATAGATATTCAGGAAATAAAATAAAGATGCAATTTATAGATAGCTGAGAATCAATCCTTGAGAATCGAAGTCAAACAAACTGATCAAAAAGAATAATAAATATCATAGTAAAGAACTATTTTCTGAACTAATATGTTTTGAGTTTTTAAGTTTAAAGGGATTACTGTTTCATGGAAAGTTCCATAACTAGAAATATACTGCTAGATTTTAAAATTCCAATAATAAAACATATCCTTTAGTGTGGGAAGAGTAAGGGAAGTTACTTAAAAGGTACCCATTAAGTTAGTATCAAATTTTATTTGCATTACAATAATGCCAAAAGAAAATGGAAGCTCTTATATAGGGTCTTACAATAAACAAAACATTTTGCATTTTAATAATTATACCTGTAGCTATGTTGTTATTTTTTTGTGTGAAGGCAGTTTTTAAAATGCAAGGACTCAAATATGTCACTAATGAATCACTTTTGAATAATCCTGCTTGAAGATACCCAACCAAATGAACAAATCAAGAGCACTTGACAAGTATAAAATGAAGTGAAGTCAATAATGTATGAGCGCCGGTGTGAGCATGATTCCACTTCATCATAAAGAGCTAAGTCACAAAAATTCACTGCAGAGCCAGTCGTTGGCTATATTACAAATGTTTCAAAAAAATCCAAGAGCGTAAATGTATGATTATTTTGGTTGTAACATAATCATAATCAACATCTACAATCCCCAAATGTATGTTTCAATATTGGAAATTAAGGTTATTTAGAAATGAAAAAAATATTTTATGTTCCTCATTTTGTGCTGACTTGAGACAGAAGGATGTATTAGTAGACCAATATTTTAATATTTTTCTTAAATTTGTCAACCCAACAAAATGGTTCAAGGGTGTGTTTGAAAACTTAGGGAGATATAAAAATTTTTTGTATCACTAAAGAAAATCAAAGCAAACAATGCCAAGATAAATCCAAACTTGTCAGTCATTAGTAATAAAAGAAATAGATTTATCTCCCTAATTAAGTCCAAATTTTAGTTTAAGTTTAAAAATCTAAATATAAATTGTCACTAAAGGTCAAATTAATGTTAATTTCTACTGTTTATCAAAACAGTTTTAAAATGTATTGTACGCCATAAAGACAACATGAATCTATTCAAAAGTATAAAATTCATAAGTTTCCACATCTCTGAAAACACCACAATAATGCTGTAAATGAATAATACATTAAAAAATGAAAAAAAAACACATGTAGAAATTTATGTATGCATATATATATTATATATTAAATCAAATGGAAAATAATAACTATATTTTCATACCTTTTAGAAAGTTTTTAAAATGAACACATCAAATTTCTGGCATATTAACAAAGTTACACTCAGTGGCACCATTTTGGCTTTTTTATTCCTAAACAAGAAAAATGAAACATAAATGAAGTAGGGGTTTGACTTACTGAGACAGGAAAGATAATGTAAAATTGTATTAGTCACTTTTCACTATGTTACCCTGCAGGGTAACACACAGTCTCAGTGGCTAGACTATGCTTTTTCCCACTATGTTGATGAAAGAGGTTGGACAGAGGCCAGGAGCTTTCACTCTACTCCATTCTGTAGTTTGGGTTCATGTTGCTCCATGTGTCTTTTACTTCCACAATGCTGATTGAAGGATCACCCCCTATGTGGTATATGTGTTCCTAAGGCAAAGGGCAGATGACAAGATGCAAAGAGAGGAACACACAGAAGGAAGCCCCTGCTTAGGCCTGACACTCTCTTCTACTAACATCCTGTTACTGAAAGCAAGTTTCATAGCCAAGCCCAGGTCAATGGAGCAGGGAGTTAACTCTGCCCGCAGAGAACCATGATGGGAAAAGGAAGAAATGTGAAGAAATGACATTTTTTCTTTAATATTTTCCCTGATTAAAAAATAAAAAGGCAGAAGGAAAGAAAACGATGGAGATAAAAGCAAAAATTTACTTATTAGAAGTGAGATATCAGAAGATTTTATATATGCGTTAACTCTGGTTATTTAAAACAAAGACCACTCCACAGGAAATCAAATAATGAGTTAAACATATAAAGTTGTAAATGTTACAAGATAAAATGAGAATATGTTAACAGAGTAACATTTTTTTGGTAAAAATATACTATGTACAACTAAATCTTAGTACATTTGAAGGTCTCAGAAACAATTTTCTGAGAAAACACACATTGCCAAAATTGAACCAGGAAGTAAAAACATTCTAAATGTGCCAGTGGTCATGAATATTTTTTTAAAATGTTTATTTAAACATTTAAGGCAGAGAGAGAGAGAGAGAGAGAGAAAACAGAGGAAGAGTAGCGAGAGAGGGGGACAGAGGATGCGAAGCCAGCTCTGTGCTGACAGCGGACAGGCTGATGTAGGGTTGGAACTCACGAACTGTGAGATCATGACCTGAGCCAAAGTCAGAGGCTAACTGACTGAGCCACCCAGGCACCCTGGTCATGGATAATTTTTAAATATTATCAAATAATTACATCCAAATAAGACATTGACCCCAAAGTTTTTAGAATTTTAAAATAACTGATTATTCTCATGCTATAGAATTTTGTCACAGAACATACAAAAAAGATAAAAAGCTATCAATTCATTTAAATATCCAGACATTATTCTGATAGCAAAGCCTGACAAAGGTAACACAAAAGTGATAATTATAGAAGATATTTCTTATGATTATAGATGTCACAATTCAATGTAAAATACTGGAAAAGCGAATTTAAAAAAAATCAGGTAATTTTTACCATTTCGTAATCAGTCTGGAAAATATATATATGAAAAATATTTGCAACAATATGACATAGTATAAGTTCATACATTTAATATGTATAACAATCTTACAAATTAACTCAAAAGAGTAACCTAATTGTTTTTTCATAGTTTAATTCATACACAATAGCCATTAAAAAGAAACAAAACATAACATCGGTAACACCATACGAGGAAATGGATATGAAGACACTATTCACATAGCATCATACTTTAATTACAAATATGAGGTAATTGTACAACCAAAGAACTACGTTATGGAAATTGTATAATTATATCTGGAAACACAACATTTTCCCCTGACAGGTGACTTTTGCACAAAATGCAAAAACAAAACAGAACAACCTAAAACTTTTTGTTTTTTTCTTTTGTGATTATGGCTATATATTTTGTAGTCTTTACAGTTATTGAAGGAACCTGCTGATGGATGCAAATATGACCATCCCATTCAAATATTTGTGGTTACAATGAAAATGGACATTGATTGAGACAAAAGCTAGATTCTTAATACTGCATTTTCTGAATTCTGTTTTAACCTTTCTGTTAAAGTAGACATAGCTTGAACTCATGTAAAATCCTGAAGTTTTGCTATCAGCAGCTTTGTGGTTTGAGAAACAAAGAAACCAAAGCTGAATATTTAAAAGAATGAATATATCTGGAAATTCTTGCTCTCAAAAAAAGACACTCATCAAAGGTGTCATTTTTCTCAGTGTTCTAATTTTTTTAAAAAAATATTCATATTTGCATCAAATATTTATTTATGTGCAAAATGTATGTTTTCTCTCCTTAAATTGCCTAAAGGTAAGGTAATAGCTACTTTTGTTTGATCTATACATGATTATTAAGTGCATTTAATATTGGTAATTTTATGGAAAGCATTCTTTGCTTAATGGATGTATCCATTTTTGACAGAATAAGCAAAATTATATAACATGAAATGCTATATAATGTTTTCTATGTAAAAATATTATGTATAGGGTAACTGGGTGGCTCAGTCAGTTAAGTGTCCAACTATGGCTCAGATCATGATCTCATAGTTCATGAGCTCAAGCCCTAGACGGGCTTTGAGCTGTCATCTCAAAGCCTGAAGCCTGCTTTGGATTCTGTGTCCCTCTCCCTGCTCACACTCTGTCTCTCTCTCTCAAAAATAAATAAAATTTAAAATATTATGTACAATGCTGTTAAAAATCCCATGCTTTGGAGGCACCTGGGTGGCTCAGTCAGTTAAGTGTCCAACTCTTTATTTCAGCTCAGATTATGATCTCATTGTTCTTGAGATCGAGCACCACGTCAGGCTCTGTGCTGACAGTATGGAGCCTGCTTAGGATTTTCTCTCTCCCTCTCTCTCTGCTCCTTACCCACTCATGCTTTCTTTCTCTCTCTCTCTCTCTCTCTCTCTCTCAAAATAAATAAAGGTTAAAAAATCCTATGTATTAATCAGGTGGTAAATCAATAATGTTTTAAAAAGTAAAAAACAAGAAACACAAATATGAGGAAATTTTAAAATGATGACATTTGATCATTTTCTTATCTCATTATAATATTATACATACACTAGGGAAATACAAATCAAAACTGCAATGAGATATCACCTCACGCCTGTCAGAATGGCTAAAATTAACAACACAAAAAACACCAGGTGTTGCTGAGGATGTAGAGAAAGGGGGACCCTCTTGCACTGTTGGTGAGAATGCAAACTAGTGCAGCCACTCTGGAAAACAGTATGGAGGCTCCTCAGAAAGTGAAAAGTAGAACTGCCCTACAATCCAGGAATTGCACTTAGGTATTTACCCAAAGAATACAAGAATACTAATTCAAGGGGTTATATGCACCCCGATGTTTATAGCAGCATTATCTACAAGAGCCAAATTATGGAAACAACCCAAGTATCCATCACCTGAATGGATAAAGAAGGGGTGGTATATATAGGGGCACCTGGGTGGCTCAGTCGGTTAAGCATCCAACTTCGGCTCAGGTCATGATCTCATGGTTCATGAGTTCGAGCCCCACATCAGGCTCTCTGCTGTCAGCATGGAGCCCCCTTAGCATCCTCTGTCCCCCTCTCTCTCGGTGCCTCCCCCACTTGCATGCTCTCTCAAAATAAATAAACATAAGAAAAAGAGAGGTGATATATGTAATATACAATACACACACACACACACACACACACACACACACAATGAGCTTTTATTCAGCCATAAAAAAGAATGAGATCTTGGGGCACATGGGTGGCTTAGCTGGTTAAGTGTCTGACTCTTGATTCGGCTCAGGTCATGCTCTTATGATTCATGAGACTGAGTCCCTTGTCAGGGCTCAGTGCTGACAGCACAGAACTTGTTTGGGATTCTCTCTCTCTCTGCCGCTCTCCCACACACGCATGTGTGCGTGCGCACTCCCTCTTTCAAAAATGAATAAACTTACGAAAAAAAAAAAAGAATGAAACCTTGCCATTTGCAACGACGTGATGGAGCTAGAGTATTATGCTAAGTGAAATAAGTTAGTCAGAGAAAGACATATCACGTGATTTCAGTCATATATAGAATTTAAGAAACAAAACAATCATGGTGGGGAGGAAGAGAGGGAAAACAAGAAACAGACTCTTAACTATAGAGAGCAAAATGATGCTTACTAGAGGAGATGGTTTAAATAGATGAAGGGGATTAAGGAGTGCACTTGTGAAGAGCACCAGGTGCTGTATATAAATGTTGAATCACTAAATCGTAAACCTGAAACTAATGTTACATTGTATGCTAACTAACTGAAATGTAAGTAAGGACAAGAGAAAATTATACATACGCTATGTATTATATAGTTATGTATTAAAGCTATGTATTATATAGTTATATGGTATATATAGTATATGTATTATATATGTTATAATTAAAGCTATGTATTATATAGTTATATGGTATATATTATAATATATAATATTGTATGTATAATATATAATATACACACACTCGAGTGTGATTAAGTGGCCAGTCTCCTGTCTTATTATGTGGAATGTAACTTGTTACAATCCTTGGGGGATGTACATTGGCAATATGAGTGAAGCAACGTAAAAATATATTTATTTTTTGATGCAATACTCTACTTCTAAGAAAATGTTATTTACAAAGATGATTGTCTCAATTATAACCCCCAGTGGAGAAAACAATAAGAGAAATCATGGTGTAAAAAAGGAAAGAAAAATCATGGTATATTGTGAAATACACTGCTATCAATTTTTTATGAAAAGTTTGTGATAACACTAAGGACAAATGAAGATGAACAAAAACAGTATAATTGCAACTTAAAAAAACTACGCACAAGAGAGAAAGGAAAGAGATAAAATCTGAAAGGAAATAAAGAAAATGTTAATAATTTGCAGGAAGAGAGAGGCTGTTTGTTTTCCTTTTTTATTGTTTCCAAATTTTCTGTAAAGAACATATCTTAGTTGAATATAATAATATTTAAAAAGATATGGTTTTATTTAGGGTACAGAGACAAACAGATTGCTTGTCAAAGAGGATGCTCTGAATGCATTTTTGTCAGTGGAGTGGTAAATTAAAGGGAAATTGTTCCCTCTTTGCTAAGACAAGGGCTTAATGACAATTTACAGAAAGAGCAGGGTCTAGCCTTTTCCCCGTATGGCTGCCCAGCTTCAAGCTTGCAGTGGGCTGTTCAGTGCTTTTGTTGAATGAATGAATGAATGGATTAATGAATAGATGAATGAATAACTGTCTAGTCTAGCTGACTCCAGTCTGTGGGAGACTGCATGAACAGCTTCTCCAAGCCCCTTACTGGCATAGCCAACCTGGGCAAATTAAAATCAACTGTTTCCCCTGAAGTTAAATTCCAGATGTTCTAAGTAGCTGTTATGAACTCCATTTCTTAATCTGATAGCAGAGTTTTGTTACTATTAGCTTTATCATAAGAGTTAATTTTCTGAGATTTACCTATCACTTTAAAGAGAAGACTGTTGGGGCGCTTGGGTGGCTTGGTCGGTTAAGCGTCCGACTTCGGCTCAGGTCATGATCTCACGGTCCGTGAGTTCGAGCCCCGTGTCGGGCTCTGTGCTGACAGCTCAGAGACTGGAGCCTGTTTCAGATTCTGTGTCTCCCTCTCTCTCTGCCCCTCCCCTGTTCATGCTCTGTCTCTCTCTGTCTCAAAAATAAATAAACGTTAAAAAAAAAATAGAAGACTGTTAATCATTTACTTGAAAACTTACAATGAGGCTCATCTGAATGAATCCTACCCAATAGGAAAGCTCAGAGCCTTCTACAAGAACATATTCTTTAGCATTCTTTGGCTTGGAATGTCATCATGAAATGCCTCTTTCTTAATATAGATTAACCTTAATAAATATGTTTGTAGTCAAGTACCAAATATGTTCACTTTTTTTTTCCTTTTCCATAGCACAGTATGTGCTGTATATCGTGATAAAGTAATTGCATATTGTTTTTAGCTGGGAAAACACAGTTAATGTTTTATTCTACCTCAGAAAATGAAGTTAAAAATTTCTCATCAAACTTTTTTGTCAATATTCATATAAATTTGGAGAGTTTTGTGAAACAAAATGTTAATACACTTATTAACAGCTTTAGCAGCAATTTACAGATAAAATGGAGACTAGAGTCTTCAGTGCCAGGATTATATTGAAACTCCATAAAAAAAAAAAAAAAGGAAGGAGGGAGGGAGAGAGGAAGGAAGGAAGGAAGGAAGGAATTGAAAGAGAAAGAAAGGAAAAGGGACAAAGAAGTAATACATTGGGAAAGTCACCCACATTCAACTGGAACTTGCTTTGACTTAAATGTGCTAATTGAACTAAACCAAACTGTCTTCTCTCTCAATGCATTAGCAATATTGTAATTAAAAGAGCACCTTCAGTTCCAGAGGGTAATGACCTTTTTAATTGAACTTAGGGATTTGGATTGCTCTTGAATAGTATTGAATTTAAATGCTGAAATCAAACGCCAAATTTTCTTCTGGTAAATGTGCAATTAGGAATAAAATGTGAATTGGGTTAGCAATTTGCTCCTGTTTTTAATATATAGCCTTCCGTGGATTTCAGAGGAAGATAGAATCTACAGAAATATTATTGTGTATAGACTGACATTTGACTGATGCATAAGTTAATCGTCCAAAATAAACATTACTTTTCTTTTGAAAATATATGAATAATTTTGTAAAATATTACCTAAACCAATCACTGTTTATAATTCCCTAGAGCCTCTTGTCATTGTACTATTATATAAATATGCATGTTTGTGTACCCTAAGAGTATCTGGTAGAGTCAAATTCTAAGCCTCTGTGACAATAAATAAATAGCTAAATAAATAATAAATAAAATCTCAAAGTTTAGTGATCCCAACAAGATGGATAAAGTTTATTTTTCTCAGATAACAGCTAGGTTAGTTGTACCTCTGCTTCACACAGTCAGGGACTCAGGCTCATGGTGGCTCTGACCTCTTCACTATATAGTAGCTAACATCAGTCTGGTTCTCATCACTCCAGTCTACAAGACAGTGGGGGAAGGAGTATGGAGAAGATAGGGCTGGTCTTAAGGCTATCAATGTCATACATCACCTCTGTTTACCTTCTATTAAAATTAGTCCCATGATCTCTTCTAACTCCAAGGGAGACTGGGAAATGTAATGCCGTCAGCCACGTGCTAAACTATAAATCTATTGCTATTAAAGAAGCAGAGACTGGATTTTATGGACAGCTAATGGTTCTGTCACAATGTATATATAATATTGTCTTCCACTTTCTCATGTAACATTATTTCATAAACAATAGACCCTTCATTTAGTTCAGGATATGATGTAAGGGCCCTACTACTCTTCAGTATCCAAATCTCCTCACATAAATACAGTAAAGTTATAACTAAAAACAATGTAAGTGACTATAGCTTGGATAAACATGTGGCATCTCCTATATCACATCTGGATTAAAAGTTTTATATTACATATAAAATCCTTATACCATAATTTATCTTTTAAATTTTCTTAAAAATATCACCTATCACTTGGTGTACATATGTTTCTGGTAGCCTGGGATACGGGCTGAACAATTCATTTTCTCTTTTTTCTTCATTAGAATATTGTGGATGAGTTCATGGCCTTAGTCAAAGCTGCTGCTGAATTTAACATTCCACTCATTAATGTACTAAAATTCTTTTCTGTTTTTTGCTGTATATCATTTCCACCAGTTGACTTTTTAAAATAATAATTTCTTACAAAGACATATTTCCTTAATATAAATATCAAGAAATGGGACAAATAGGGACAATATTATTTTTTATCATTGTCAGAGGGTCCTCTGAAGATGAAGAACTGATCTATATATCTGGCAAAGAAAGATATGCTTGCTTAATGAAGTTTTACCAATTTCATTTATTTTTTCCCTTGGCCAGTGTAAAACATATCACTTTACCATGAGTTAACAGGATAGGATAATTTTCCAAATATTGGTCAATTTGTGTTTACTCCTGCAAATATATAATTGCTACTCATTAATCTTTTCTCCAAGATTTTTTTGTGTGTGTATGCATTTATAATCACAAAATCTTAAAATTTAGAGTTGGAGGGAATTCTGAAAGAAATTTAATTTGAGTTAAGAAACTTGACTCTACCCTTTTATATTTCTCCAGGTGGTTATTTATCATTTGCTTAACCAACTCCTAGCATGGGAAAATCACTGCCTCCCATTACACTCAATTCCATCTTTGAACATTTTTGACATAAAACTGTTACAAACAGAAAGAGATTCTTATTGAGCATCTTTTAAGTTAAAGGCACTGTGCTAGTACTGTTATACATGTCCCCTCACTTAATCCTTACACCAACCTTATTGTTGACATGATTTACAGTTTAGAAAAATAAGCTTAAGGAGGTTTAATATCCAGTAACATTACTGCTTCAAAGGAGGTGAAACTTTCTACTGGATTTGTTAGGTCCTATGTACATGCTTTTTTTTCCCCCTAGAACAATGAAACTTCTTCACTTATATAAGTTAAAAAAAATCTGTCTGCTCAATAAGCATCACTCTATTGTTTGGGGTTCTTCCCCATGATGTTTAAGATATTTGACAGCCTTTAAGAATTTGAAGTCTGGTCTTACTCCATACACTCCTGTATAGCCCCTTCTGTGATTACTTTGAGCTCTTTCATTATCAGAACCACTCTTTTCTCAATATTTTCCAGTTTATTTTTTGATGATACCTGTACATGTGATCCTCAGAATACAATGTAATATACCTGGAATAATATTACCTATTGTTTGAATCAGCTTTTCAAAGCCATACCATAATATTCACTTTTATTGAACTGAATATTGGCATATACTTTTTACGTATATGTAAGCTGTTGAATTAAAGGCTTTAGATATTTAATTTCATCATATTTATTTATTATTTATTATTTTATCCTAAGGAAAGGGCCTGTGAAATCCTTTGACCATTCTGATATTTGTGTCCTGAAACTTCTGTCACTGCAATTAAAAAGAAGCAAAGTATGGCTCCACTAAAGAAAGAAAGTATTCCTAAAATAAGAAAGCACTTTGCTAAAGTATTAACATATGTTATTTCTAGTTCTTGTAACTACACCATGATATATGGGTATCAGTGTGTTTATTTTATTCATTGAAATTGAGTAATTTGTCCTAGTCCACAAAGAAGGAAGGTTAAGGGGCACCTGGGTGGCTCAGTCAGTTAAACATCTAACTCTTGATTTCCACTCAGGTCACGATCTCATGGTTCAGTATAATTGAGCCCCGCATTGAGCCCCAGACTCTTCCCCTCTGTTAACCATCAGTTTTTTCTTTATAGCTAAGTGTCTGTTTATTCATTTGTCCTTTATTTTTCCCCTTCGCTCATTTACTTTGTTTCTTAAATTCCAGATATGAGTGAAATCATATGTATTTGTCTTTCTCGAACAGATTGATTTCACTTAGCATTGTACACTCCAGCTTCATCCATGTTATTGCAAATGACAAGATTTCATTCTTTATTATAGCTGAATTATATTACTGTGTGTGTGTGTGTGTGTGTGTGTGTATCACATCTTCTGCATCCATTTATCAATTGATGGACAGTTGGGCTACTTTCCTATCTTGGCTATTGTAAATAATGCTGCTATAGACATTGGGGTGCATCTATACCTTTGAATTAGTGTTTCTGTATTCCTTAAGTAAATACCCACTAGCGTGATTGCTTGGCATCATAGGATACGTCTATCTTAAACTTTTTGAGAAACCTCCACACTTTTTTTTCCAGGGTGGCTGCACCAGTTTGCATTCCCACCAACAGTGCAAGAGAGTTCCTTTTTCTCCACATTCTTGCCAGCACCTATTGTTTCCTATGTTGTTAATTTTAGACATTCTGACAGGTGTGAGGTGATATCTCATGGTAGTTTTTATTTGTATTTCCCTGATGATGACTGATATTGAACATCTTTTCATGCGTCTGTTGGCCATCTTATATGTCTTCTTTGGAGAAATGTCTGCTCATGTCTTTTGCCCATTTTAGTTGGATTACTGTTTTTTTCAGTGTTGAGTTGCATAAGTAATTTATATATTTTGAATAGTAACCCTTTATTGAATATGTCCTTTGCAAATAGATTATCCTATTCTGTAGGTTGCCTTTCAGTTTTGTTGATTATTTCCTTCACTGTGCAGAAGGTTTTTATTTTGATGTAGCTTCAATAGTTTAGTTTTGCTTCTGTTTCCTTTTGGGAATTAATCTATTGAATTAATATAGTCTATTGAAAAAGTTAATTGGCTGATTCTTTACAGAAATATTCCTTTTTACTGCTTTTGTGTTTCTTACTTAATATTGTCATTTTTTATCTTTGTTTTCCACTCAAAGAATCCCCTTTAATATCTCTTACAGGGCTAGTATAGTGGTCATGAATTCCTTCAGTTTTTGTTTGCCTGGGAAACTCTTCATCTCTCTTTCTATTCTGAATGATAGCTTTGCTGGATAGAGTATTCTTGGCTGCAGCTTTTTCCCATTCATCACTTTGAATACATCATGTCATTCCTTTCTGGCTTGTAAAGTTTATGCTGAAAAATCTGCTAATAGCCTCGTGGAGTTTTCTTTGTATGTAGCTGTCTACTTTGTCTTGCTGCTTTCATATATTTTTATCTCTATATTTTGCAGTTTTAATTATAATATGTCTTGCTTTTTGATTTTGATGGGTTTCTCTATGCCTCCTGGATCTGGATATGTTCCCTTCCCCAGATTAGGGTAGTTTTCAGCTATTATTTCTTCAAATAAATTCTCTGCTCCCTTTTCTCTCTCTTCCTCTGGGACTCCTATAATATGAATATTGTTATGTTGGATGATGGAGTCACTGAGTTCCCTAAGTATATTCTCATTTTGCATAATTATTTTTTCTCTCTTTTATTCAGCTTGACTATCCATTTCTCCGTCTTCTAGGTCATTAATTAACTCCTCTGCTTTAACCAGCCTGCTTTTCATTCCATCAAGCATGTTTCTGATTTTGTTTATTGAGCACTTTATTTTGGCTCTATTATTCCTTATCTCTGTGATAATGGTCTTCCTGATATCCTCCACTCTTCTCACAAGTCCAGTGAGTATCTCTATGATCATTACTTTAAATTCTCCACCAGGCAACATGTTACTTATATCTGTTGCACTTAGATATCTGGCTGTGGCCTTGTCCTGTTCTTTCATTTGGGACAAATTTCTCTATCTTCTCATTTTGTGTGCCTGCTTCTGTGTGTTAAGAAATTCAACTATGTCTTCTGTTCGTGACAGTAATGGCCTTATGAAAAAGAGGTCCTGTAGTGCCCTTCAGTGTAGTGTACTCTATTTGTAAGGACCTGGTGCTTCAGGGAGTGTCTCCAATGTGTGTTGCTTGTGCTCTGCTGTTGTGTCCTAGCCTCTTTATCCTTTAGGCCAGTTGTTTGCAGAAGCTGTCTTTGCCTGTAGTGGGGAATTGTTTATCCCTGGCCTGAACGTGGTGCATTTTAACTAGGTGTGCTTTGATCTGTTTGTGAAATATGACCTGTGGCAATCACCACCAGAACCAAGACTCCACAAAACTCTCATGACAGGAATCACAGTGCAAACAGCGTTTTGTGTTGGTCTTCTAGGGGGCCCACTGTGTTGGGACTGAAGCAGGCATGACTGGGAAGGGCAGTTCCACCAGAGCATGGGTGGGGGGCTTGGTGTAAGCAAGTTAGGTGGTGCTACAGTGGTTTCCGCAGGTGGCTCTGTGTTTAAGCTGAGGAGTGGGGAAGGGAAATGGTATCCACCAATTCCTTTGTTCCCAGTGGGGTCTCTCTGTGAACACTGCCTCTATGGGACACACTCTGAGATGAGCAGCTAACCTGCCCACTGTGTGCTCCAGGCACTCTCCAGATCATTGTTTCCATGCTGCATGTCCACAAGTTGTTTGCACTGCCTTTTCTCCAGGAGCAGCCCCAATGTCTTCTGAGCTCTGCCAGTGCCAAGCACATTGACCTTTAAAACTCAAGGAGTTAGAGAGGAAAGGATTCAAACCATAAGAGACTCTTAAAAACTGAGAATAAACTGAGGGTTGATGGGGGGTGGGAGGGAGGGGAAGGGGGGTGATGGGCATTGAGAAAGGCACCTGTTGGGATGAGCACTGGGTGTTGTATGGAAACCAATTTGACAATAAATTCATATTAAAAAATAATAAAAAAATAAAACTCAAGGTTTTAAGCCCCACTGGTTGTAAGAACTCACAAAATTCAAGTCCCTCTGGCTTTCCAGGCGAATTGCTATGGGAAATCATTTCCACCGTGTGCTCTCTTGGGTGCTAGTTTGTCTTCGCCCTTCTCCATGACCACAGCTCCCTCTCCACCATAGTAGCCGCAATCCATTTTTCTCCCAAACCATGTCTCCTCACTTCCTACCTTCTTTGAAGTGGTCTCTCTTCTCTACCTTCAGTTGTGGAGTTTGTTCTGCCAGTTGTCAGATCAATTTCTGGTGTATTAGGATGACATGATAGTTATCTAGGTGCATTCATGTGATAAGCCAAGCCTAGGGTGCCCGTACTCTGCCACCATCTTCCCCCCAATCTAGAAGAGGTTTAAATCTCTCCGCATTTCCCCTCTACAATGTCATAATAAAATCAATTAATATATATTGATTCAAAGTACTAACTAATTAGAAATGAATACTAGAAGAGACTCTGGTATTTCTTAGCTGAGCTTACAAGAGTCTCATGCAGTACTTATGCTAAAAGTGAGAGATGTAAAAATCTGTATTCCAATGTCAATATATGTGTTTATGAATTGTAAAACAGGGTTTGCCTTCCATATCCTCTTTTGAACAATTGTCTCCAAACGCAGGTGGACCAACATTGCATTATTCAGCTGAAGGATAATGGAATCTTCATATCTGCCAAGATGACCAATTGTCTGGGTTTGTCTGGGAAGGTATCAAAAGTGGAATAACTGATCAATGTGATTATGCCAGACTAGATTGCTGGAGGATATTACTTACTCTTTATTCTAGTTTGGGGGAGGAGAGTTAAAACTCTATAGAGCTTTAGTAAAGATACATAGGTCTATTGTGCTCATAGACTTCATTTACCAGGAAATCAGATACCCCATTTCGACTTCTTTATTCTGTTCAAAACTAAACCCATTATTTACTACCATTTCCCCTACATTATCAATTCAGATTTGAAGGACATGGTTTCTATGAGATAGTTTCTACTATCTGTAGAAACAAGGCAAATATCAACTACAGCATATCAGGAATGGGTCTATTTATATTTCTCCCTCCAGATTTTTAGAACTTCATATCCTTTCACAGCACTAAGCATAGTGCTCCAGATATAGTAGATGCCTTACACACATATTTGTTAACCAAAGATTTAGCTTCCTAACTTATTTAGTCTCAGAAAGAGTAGGAAAAACTACAGAGAAACAACGACTATGCAAATTAGCCAATAGGAGACAGGAATTTTCATACATAATTTTAACTCTTCTTGCCTCCTATGTTGAAGATTTTTATTCTAAATACATGTACAATATCAACACATATATACACACACTATCAGAGAAGATGATTTCCCCTCATCACTTAGCATATATCTTTTCACTGTCAACTGTTGTGTGCTAAGGGAATGCAAATTAACTGTATTATTAATTTAAGTAAGACATAATTAGTAAGGTAAATCTTCTGCCAACCACATAACACATTCCAAAGCCAAATATAAATGAGCTATGATTAGCCTGCTGTTCCCTTTATTAGTGCAGATTAATGGTGTATTTGCTGTGGGTATAGAAATGCATATCATTGTGTGTTTTCTAGGGGTCTTAAGACCCTTTGTGAACTGCAAAGGGAACTTCACATCTCACTGTTTTGCTGTGATATCTCAATATATAATGGATGCAAGAAATCAGGCTTGATTGGACATGTGTTAATTGATTAAAAAGCATGAATAGTATTTGTAGGCAGAACAGTTAATGAACTAAATAACTAAATTCCTTCATCAGTCAATAGCAAACATGTGCTCTCTTCATGCAAGTATTTCAGTGTTTCTTCTCCTGCCATGGATCCAGACTGTGTGTAGCATTGTTGCCAAAGAGCACTTTTAGAAACACTTCTTGACTAGAAGAAACAGAGGGAGTAGCAATCCATTAATGAAGCCGATTCACATCGATTAATTACATTCCACTTCCTCTGTTCAGGCCTGCAGCACAACTCCAGGAGGGGGGATAAAAAAGGAGGAAAAAAGCCCTCAAATTAAATTTTCAAGTCTGATTTATGAGACTGCACTTGCCTCTGAAAATCTAGGTTTTTTTTTTCACTAATTTCAATTATTTGTTCCTCTGCTTCCCTGACTAGGCTGTTGTAACACTTGTTTTTTGGCTTGTTGCCTACATCATTCCCTTCTTGGCTTGTTCTCATTACAGCACTTCTGTCTGATAGAAGTGAAGACCCTTGAAACTGGGAATCTAGACTATATAGAGCAAAACCTATTGCTGGCAATGGGCAGTTAAGAGACAACACAGGCTATTAACTCACGCTGTTGTTTTCTGGTAGCCATTGCAGGGCACTGCATGCATGCCATCATTCACAATCAGGGTCACAATTCTAGTCCCTGCTGGGATTTGTTTTTTATCAAGAACAAGTAAGTACGACGGTTATAGAAAGTCCTGTGCAGTGAAGTAGCATGTATGATGTTTTTGATGAACTTAGTCCTTCCTAATTGTGCCCTGTGGCTGTAAGGCAAAGTGCTCTAGTCCAGTACTTGTGCACAAGGGTATAATTTGAAGCATTAGCTATAATGCTATTGCTTCCATTTGTAGAGGATTGTAGGGTTTAGAAAGATGGGGCATTGGGTAGAGTGGTGGAGGAGAATGCTAACTGTAAAACAAACAAATAAATAAGCCATAAAAGCAGCAGTGGAAAAGGAGAAAATATGATCCCAAATTGGGAATAGTAGGGAGTTCACTTTAACTGAAGAATAAAGTAAATGTGAAAAAAAAAAATGAGTGAGAAAGAATTTTAGAAATTTATATTTTAGCTAAACCATGGGGGCCCTTTCCAAACAATTTGGAATGTTTTTACATGTAATGTGGCCCTTATGAGGCTTTTGAGCAGGGAAGTGACAAAATCAAGGAAGTGCTCTAGAGAAACCATTGTTTTCTCAAGATAAAGGGATGGAGTACTAGGGTACTCATTTGAGAGGTAAAGAATGCCCCAGTTAAGAATGATTGTAGAGTGGAAAGAAGAAATTAACATCAGAGACTTATGGGTAGTAGGGACAAGATTACATAACTCAGTGGGTATGGGTGACTAGGACTATCATGATTTCATTATCATATAGAGAAACAGGTGACAGAACAAGGAACAAGATGGTTAAGTTTCATTTAAACAAGTTCAAGCTGAAATATTAGTGTGATATCTGTATAGATATCTCCCGAAGAGATAAACATGAGGGATTGGGACACATAATAAAGGGTGGGGCTAAAAACACAGATTTATGTTTCATTCATGGGAATCGATGTTGTCACCCAAAAAAGAGAATGAAAAGATAAAAAAAGAAACATCTGAGGACAAAACACGGAAAACATTTAGCTGGAGGTAAAAGATCCAAAACGGGGAGGAAAAGGAACAGTTAGAGATGGAAGAAGCAGGGATTCAGACACTGAAGGAGCTAGTTTCAAGATAATGGATAGACAATTGTAACAAATGAGTGACTGTAAGATCAAGGAATGACATGGGTCCTGAGCAGTATTTGAGGATTCTGGGAACAAAGAGGTAATGTCACCAGCTTTGGTGACTAGACTGGTACCTTTGACACAAGAGGATATTGACTTAGGAGATAAGGGTAAGGAAGAAAGGTACACTAGGTGGACCTCATTCATTTACTCATTCAAAAAATATTGACTGATCATCTATTATATTTTAGGCAATTACCTAAGGTGTGTAAAATCAGCAGTTAACAAATCAGGCCCAGTCCCTTCTCTCATGGGGCTCATGTCTAGAGGGAGAAGAAAGCATTAGAGGAGTGTGAGAGGTAGAAGTAGTTGCAATGAAGTCTGATGGCTCAAGATTCAAAATTTTGGGGGAGTTGGAGGAGAGGGAAAAGTATCTAGGAAGTGACAAGAAGGTAATGTAACCCAACTATCTATAGGCCAATAGCAGAAGGGTTTAGAAAAGAAAATAGCCACTCTTTGAGAGGTTTGTAGGAGATTCCTCTAAGGGAAAATCAGGTATGAGAGCCAAAAGTTGAAGGGAGTGTTCAGAAGATTTTGCTGATGATTTCCAGAAGTGTTGTGAGAGGTTAAGGAGGGGTTTGACTGGCTCCGATTAGAGAATCTGTATGTCCTAATGAGTACTGGGATTTGCATGGTGGCTAAAATAAACAGGGACAAAGAGCTTTATGGGATTAATCATGAGGGTTCCTCAGGCAGTCTGGGTGATGAGGATTTAGGCCATAGCGTGAGGAATGAAGGGAATTGACTGTGAGCAGAGAGCTAGCACCAATCCCCTATTTGCAAAGACATTGGCCATAATTTAGGACCTTAATTAAAAGAAAAAAATAGCTCAAGTGTCTCCTCTTCAGATGTAGCTCTAGTCATGTATAAAAGGGCAGCATGGGTGTCCTCACTAACTCCACCAAGAGTGACATAGAACCTGGTGAAAATTAGCTTAGCTACATTGGAATATGAAAATAGAAGTGAAAGGAAAAATGGAAGTTGTAGTAGCACAGTGGTCCTGAGGCCTACAAAACAAGGCCTACAAAAAGGATTAAAAATTCAAATGCCTTTAGTAAAATCAAAAACACAAGAAACAACAAGTTTTGGAGAGGATGTTGAGAAATAAGAATCCTTGTGCACTGTTGGTGGGAGTACAAACTGGTACAGCTGCAGTGGAAAACAGTTTGGAGGTTCCTTAAAAAGTTAAAAATGGAACTACCCTATGATCCAGCAATTTCACTGTTGGGTATTTACCCAAAGAATACAAAAATACTAATTCAAAGGGATACATGCACCCCAATGTTTACAGCAGCATTATTTATAGCCAAATATGGAAGCAGCCCCAATGTCCTTCAATAGATGAATAAAGAAAAGGTGGTATATATACAATGGAATATTATTCAGCCAGAAAAAGAATGAAATCTTTCCATTTGCAATGACATGGATGGAGCTAGGGAGTATAATACTAAGCAAAATATGCCAGTCAGAGGAAGACAAATACCATATGATTTCACTCGTATGTGGAATTTAAGAAACAAAAAACAAATGAGCAAAGAAACAGAGAGAGAGAGAGAGAGAGAGAGAGAGAGAGAGAGAGACAAACCAAGAAATAGACCCTTTCTTAACTATAGAAAACAAACTGATGGCTACCAGAGGGGAGGTGGATAGAGGGATGCGCAAAACAGGTGATGGGGATTAAGAGTACATGTATCTGGATGAGCACTGAGTAATGTATAGAATTGTTGAATCACTGTAACATATACCTGCAACTAATATAACACTGTATATTAACTATACTGGAATTAAAATACTTAATTAAAAAAATTAAATGCCTTTAGAGGCTAAGTTGATAAGAATACCCTCCATGAAAAAGTGAGGTACAAGGCAGTAGAAAATGGTGCAGCCTATGGCTCTTTAGGTATATAAGGAATACAAATTCATTTACTAAAGAAACATTTTGGTAGACTACCAGTCTAGACTAGTAGTCTTACTACTGTCAGACTACCAGTGTGCTGCTTCTAGCCTAGAAGACTGATACTACTATACTTAATGAAAAAGTAAGACTTGAGCAGCAGTTTATTACTGATTCAAATTCACACAGAACTGTCTTTTCAGCAGAATGGAGAGAATAGCAAAAAGGTTTTCTCAAAGACAGTGGACTCACCCTCAAAGCATATTGGAAATAGGTCCTTGCCTCAGATAAGGGAACCTAATGCAGTTGCAGAGTCTGGCTATGGCAAGAAGTTGAGACATTGTGTTCAAAGGGAAAACTAGTCTTTATCCTATGGTACAGTCTGGTGGTAAGGCAGCACCAGATTCCAGGCAGGAAATGGGGAAGAGATGAGACAGTTTTATGAGACCTGTCCCTTAGCGCGAGGACCTCCAAACAATGATCTGGAATATAGAGAACAGATCCTCTCACTCCATCTCTGGGGTCTGAGAGCAAACAAGAACCAGAAAAAAAAGTAAGAACCAAGACAAGAGGGACTGGGTTAAATGCAGTCCCCAATTCTGGGAAGAAACTGGGTTAGGAGGAGAGTCACTAGGCAGGTTACAGAACAGGGATCAAGGCAGAAAGGCCTGAAACCTGGACCAACATACAGCCAAGTTCCAGTATGGCGTACCTCCAGGGCTCCATGGAAACTCAAGGCTTGTTGCTGGCACTGCAAATCCCAGATGTAGTTGAGACACAACTTAATTCCAAGTCCTCCTGGTACTGTAGCTAAGCCTGTCGGGATGCTTGCTGAACCTGTGAGGATCAACTAGGAGCCTGCAATGGGCCTGGGCATGCAGTAGAGTGCACCACTAAAACCACTTTAACAGGACTCTAGGGAGGGAGGGCAGCTGGGAAGGGGTTGAAATCAGATGAGATGGGGGCTGAGAAGGAGAATGAAGGCAGTGGTGGTACTGAAGGGAACAGGAAGTTCTGATAAGCTTAGGCAGAGGTTTTGTTGGTTTAAAAAACATGCTGCTCACAAAAGTTTTTTATTTTTATTTTTTTTAACTGAGAAAGGAAAAACATCAGATGCTCACTGTGTGTTAACTTGACAAACCAACTTTCCCGCATGAAGTCTGCTTCTCATCTAATTTCTTTCTATGTCATGGGACGATTGATATTGCACAGATAAATTGAAATGTTCACATGGGGCTTGGAAATGTGGAACTCTGGAGAGATATACACAAATATTCCATTTTTGAGAGTAGAAAGAGCTGCAAAGACTCTCTGTAGGTTTGAGCAAAGGAGGTAAGCCCAAATCTCTCCAGCTGATGCACATCCTCAGACAGGAAACTTTTCTTGACTGTGTTTTTTTTCTTGAAGAGTCACCTATTGTTGCTCCAAGAGCAAGATCTCAGGGTCTTTGGCTGGGGGATGCATGGAATTTAAGCAACAACAAAAAGTAAAAAATGGCAACATCTTCCTAATGGTCATTAATCCTTCAAAATTTTTTCAAAAAATGAAATGAGAAAATGTCTCCAAACACAAGTTCTGTGTATCTTACACTCTGAAAAAAAAGAAAGAAAAAGAAAAAGAAAAAGAAAAAGAAAAAGAAAAAGAAAAAGAAACAGCTGACTTGATATCCAAATCATTATGAAGTAATGGTCTGTTCAGTCAGCTCCTTTGTACGACCTCCTCTCCCTTTCCTTTATTCTTTCTTGCTAGACAGAAGCAGAACAAAGAGGAAGTCTGTGAAAATCAAAGGGAGTGGCTAAGGACCTAGAATGTTAGAGCAGAAAAGACTTCAGAAACCACCCATTCTTACACCATAATTTGACAGAAGGGACATTGACCTTGGTCGGGTCCCACAGCCCTCAAACCTGAACAGGGACATTGATGCCAAGTCTGTATCTGTTCAACAACTACACTTTTCTCTCAGTACAGATATGACCCTTATTACTCTGCTGACACTTAAAATTCCTTTCAAGTTCACAGTTGTGCTTATGAGTAAAGGCTTAAAGTGAAGATAGTCCTAGAGAAGTGCCCTTAGAAGTTTGCCATTGCTATCAGAGCCTTTAGAACTACAAGCTTGGATGGAGGGTCCCTGGAAAGGGTGAACCCAAGTGGTGAGTGCACTTGAAAGTGTTAAAGATGTGTACATGTTTAGGAGAGGGTATTGATAAACCTGGCTTTTCTTTGTAATGGAAAAAAATTACATTTGGCTAGAGGGTCTGAGTATCCTAGTAGGTGCCACACTTCTCTTAACTTGGATGTCTTACTTAAAGTTAAGGTAAATGTAGTCTCTATTTGATGGCCTAAGAAGCCAGCACCAATTCCCTCCTTACAAAGACATTGGCCATAGTTTAGAATTTTAATTAAAAGAAAAAAATAACTGATAAATATAACCTGGCTGGATTATAATGTCCTGAAGTATTCTAATATGTGTCTGGCTCTCACTGTTTCTCAGTGTCAGTCGTGATCTGTTCTCTTGAGACAGCATGACATAGTGTCAAGAATACTGGCTTTGGAGTCAGGTATCCCTATCGCAACATATATTGTCTTGGAGCTTTTTTCTTCATCGTGAGGATTAATGGTAATGCCAGAAAAGGACTAGCTCACGCAATCCTTACCAGGGATTCAATAAATAGTCGTATTTTTTTTGTTGCTATCGTTGTTAGCAATAGTGATGGAGAGACCCTCTTGCTGTTTCCACCTTCTGTTTTCATGGTCTCACCATCATACCCCAGCAGAGGGAAATGCCCTCTTCTGGTTTTTTTTTTGTTTGTTTGTTTTGTTTTTGTTTGGTTTGAATATATGGCAATCCAGGATAGTAATTAGTTTTACCAGGCACCTGTCTGGTGGGAACCTCTAGTTCCTCTGTGAACTTGACCAATTGTCACAGCTTTCTCAGCAGAACATGCAATAAGGAATCAGGGTCTCTTGTTAGAACACTGGTTTATAAACATTTTAAATCTTTTGTGCCTATCAATAAACTATTGTTAAGGATATCCCCCTAATATTTGTTTTTTTTAATTTATAAATTGTATATATACTATTATGCTAATAAATCATGCATATTTTAAAGCATACACAGAAGGAAAACATTAATGAGAAGAAAATATAAATAAATTCAGTTATTTTCTTCCATATCTTCATGGATCATCTTACACAACCTCTGGGGTGCATATCTTAAAAACCTTTGCTCTAGAGATTTATCACATTTTGTAATCAGATTGCCCCCCCTCATAAATCAAGTATGTAAATCATCTTCTAGAAAATGCATATCACCCACTGAGCTTTCTTTCCACCAAGAAAGCTAATAGTCTGACTCTTTTGGGAGGCTAGATGCCTAAAATATTCCAGCTGTCATGCTGGCTCCAAAATCCAGTGGTTTTTTATCCTGTTTGTACATTTGGCTAACCTGGGAGCAGTTAAAAAAGTCTGTGGGACTCAGACAGGTTAAATAAAAATCTCCATGGGCCTGGCCCCAGGCTGATTTTCACTTCCTTAAATTAGCCCAGTTAGGTGGGTGCTGGAGTAAGCAAGCCATTTAACACAACTTCGGGTCAACCCCATACTGAGAATCTGGGATATCAGACTTGTCTAGAGAAGATCTTTGCCTCTCTTCCTTCAGTTTTCCTTAGTCACATGAAGGATTGGAGGGCCACATTATGATAAAGGCAGCCCAAAGCACAGTTGTGCCTATGAGGCCATCCCAGTGTACACAGCAGCAGTCCTACCATCTTACGGCCGGTGAAAGGATGGCAGGTCCCTGTTCTTCCAAAGCTCAAGTTTTGCTTTGCTTTCCAACTGTTTACACTGCAGGCTGTGGGAGTCAACCAAATATAGAGAATGAGTGGCAGGAGGAAGAGAGGGAGTGAGACATAAGAGATGACTACCTTCTCACTTCCAGAAGAGCCCCTCAACTTATCTCCATTGCCAAGAAATCCTAATAGTGAGGAGTTCATTTTTTAATGTTTATTTATTTTTGGGAGTGAGAGAGAGAGAAGCTCATTTCTCCCTCTTTCTCCTTCTTTTTAATTGAAGGTGGGATGAGGAGAGAGGTCTTTCCAATGCATTTACTAACATGATGACCCTTCCTAAATCAGAGTACACACTTAATGAATGCTTGGGAAGGAGTGTTCTTCATTGAGCTTTTTGTTTTTATCTATATGTATGCATACTTATATGTACGCATGTATGTTTGCAACTACTTAACCACCAGGAAAAGATTCCTTTCTCTTCCACCCTCTGCTTTCACCTGTTCCTTTGGCCCTCACCATGAAACAGCTTTCTAAATGCCTATACTCACATTCCTACCTGGAAGTGAGTTGAAATGCAAGCATCTAAAGATTACTATCTAATTACACTAGTGCTCATCTGCTATGGTGAGGCCAAAGAACACATCCCCACTGTCCCACAGCAAAACCACCCCCTTCCACTCACCTCAAGGAGCCCCCTGGAAGGCACACATTTGCACAGGAAACAAGATTCAAAATATGTGCATCTGATCTCTTCACATCAGTTTCTTGCCCATAAATCTCATATGAGTATCACCAGGCTCTGCTTCTACAGATATTCTTCAAGATCATCTAATTGCTCATCACCCTGGTCTGTTTGCAATGTTTCTGAAAGTTGACATTTTCCTGAGGTGGTTCTATGGATGTCCCATGTGCTGAAGCTGCTACACAGTGGCATGAACAGTAGACCAAAAAGTGCTTACTGCAATCTTTGATACTAAGATTATTTGCTCATTAATTTATTTATTAAATACTTTGAGTATATGTTTTGCTTCTAAAGAGCAATACAGGCATTATCAGATGATAACTCAGGGTCAGAAAGCTATACGACCTACGTAAGGTAACATACTTGACCATAATGGAATTAGAAGGAACATTCAGCATGAGTAAGGGATCAGACGAAGTACAGCAGATAAAGAGATCAATAGACAGGTGGATATACACTTGATATAAGACTGACATTCCATATGTACCTATCAATATGCCAGGCACTGTGCTATGGAAATAACTAATAAAGATAAGTAGATTTTTACACTCAAAAGCCCTAGAATGTGATCAAAAAGACCCATAAGAAAATAGTGAAAGTGTAATTCATTTTAAATATTTAATAAAAGGAAAGTTTTTTGAGAGTACAGGACATTTAAATTGGCTTGAGAGATGAAAGTGAGAATTTAGGTGATAGATGTAGGTGAGAGCACAGCATGCTTAGAGAACACTGACTGATTTGGTATACTGAAGCATTAAATCCTGAGCAGGACTGATAGCACATATCATGAAAGGCTGTATGTAGTATAAAGAAGTGTAAATTTAGTGATGTAGTACCTTCCACAGGCTTAATTTATGTTACTTCACTGGTACATGTGTTACCTGAGAGATGGAGAGACAGAATAATTTAAATAATATTTTAAATGATTTTCCCTATTCATTCAACAGGTATTTATTGATCACTCACTATATGACAAGCCCTATTTAAGGCTCTCCGGATGCCCCAGTGAACAAAACAAATGAAAATCTCTGCCCTCATGAAGATTACATTCTCTTTATTACAGACTATAAATTTCTGTGCACACAAACACCTATATTATTATAAAGGCTTTATATATAATGGGGGATATACTGTACTTATAGGGCCACTTAAGGCATATTCAGTGTTAATTTTGAGTAAAATGTGATTTTTACATTTTTTTCTTTAAAACTTAACTGAGTAAGAATTGAATCCACTATGTTCAATGAGCAATGGGGAACTACTGAAAATGGAATAATATTTGCATTTTGGAAAGAGGACACAAGCAGTCATGTAGAATAGGTGATGCCTGAGACCAACACGAGGGAGATCCATTAGACTGACACTGCATTTAAAATAAACAAGAAATGGACACCTGGGGACCCAGTGGGTTAAGCGTCTGACTTCAACTCAGGTCATGATCTCACAGTTTGTGGGTTCGAGCTAGCCGTGGGCTTGGTGCTGACAGCTCAGAGCCTGGAGCCTGCTTCGGATTCTCTCTCTTTCTCTCTCTCTCTCTCTCTCTCTCTCTCTCTCTGTACCCCACCCCCGCTCATGCTCTGTCTCTCTCTCTCAAAAATAAATAAACATAAAATTTTAAATAAACAAGTAGGGGCACCTGGGTGGCTCATTTGGTTAAGGGTCTTACTTTTGATTTCAGCTCAGGTCATGATCTCTCAGTTCATGAGTTTGAGCCCTGTGATGGACTCTGCACTGACAGTGTGGAGCCTGCTTGGGATCCTCTCTCTCTCTCTCTCTGTCTCTCTGTCTCTCAAAAATAAATAAACAAACTTAAATAAAATAAGTAAATAAAATAGTACAATAAGGCAAATTGCAACCTTTAGGGAGTATTGATTCATGGGGAAAAAGGCGTTGAGAATCATTCCCAGGATTCTGCCTTAGGTAAGGGAATGACAGGTACAGAGAATAACAACTATGTATGTATACATATGTACACACACACACACACACACACACAGGTTAATACAGGCAAAAGCACTTTCATATTACTCCATTATTATTAATAAACATTTATGGAAACTATAAAGTGCTGTGCCAATGTGAGCTGTCACCACTTTGTTGGCTTTTGCTGTTATTCATAACTTGAAAAGACTTTTTGGTACTATCTATAATATATGATCATGCCATAAAGCTGATTACTAGTTTCACTGTTAAAAAAAATCACACTCTGGCTACCTTTTCAGTCATTACTCACAACTGCAACTGGGTTCATAAGGGCAGAGGTAGAAGCCATGGCTGAGTAACCAGAGAATCTAGAGCTGCTGTCAGCAAATGGACTCGTCAGCATTCTTTTAAGGAAATCACCTGCTGGCTTATTAAAGTTAATTGCTTGCAGGTACCAAGTTCCTTAGCCAGAGCTATCAAAATCGCTGTGAGAGAGGTGATTAAGGCTGTGCTGGGAGCTCGGGAAGGCTGGATGAGTACCATCTCATGTGGCGTCTTAGCTCCAGGGAGATTGTATCTTTCCTTCCCATTCTTTCTTTCTTGCTCCTTGCTCTTCCACCAACCTTTATCCCTAGCTTCAATCACATGTGTGCCCATCTAGCTAATGTGTTAATTTTGCTCCTCTAACATTTGGCAGGCATTTATTGAGCATTTATTAAGTGGCTGGCAATTTCTAGCCTCAGGGAATATAATAATGAATAATAGCCTCTGTGCATAAGGTACTCGCAGTCTAGAATAGGAGTCAGACTTTTAAATCTGTTATTACAATAATATGCCATAAATTCTAAACAGGGTTTGTACAATACACTATGGGAAGGTACAGGGAGAAGACATATAGTACATATTATGTTTACATTGTCTTGGTGATTATCTCACTCTGGGGATTGGGATAAAACAAGATGGAAACATCTGCTTGTATCAGTCAGGGTTCTCTACAAGGAATTTGCTTATGCAGTTCTAGGGGATGGCAAGTCTGTAATATCTATAGGGTACACTGATTATAAATCTAGACAAGAGTTGACGTTGCAGTCTTAACCCTGAATTTTGTAGGGGAGGCTGGCTGGGTGGAATCAGGCAGGATTCCTTCTTTTCCAGGAAACCTGTTTTATGCTCATAAGGTCTCCAAATGATGGGATGCACCTACTCACATTATTGAGCACAGCTCCTTTATTTAAAGTCAACTGATTGTTAATATTAGTCACACCTGCAGAAAAAATACTTTCACAGCAACATCTAGATGATTGTTTGACCAAGCAACTGGGCAAAATGGCATAGGCAAGTTGATATATGAAATTATCCATCACACTGCCTGTGTGTGAAAATATTCCCCTGAAAATTTCTATTTTTCTTTTCATATTCTCTTCACATCTAGGGCCACACAGATACCAAAGTAATGTAATGTTGATGCTCAGTGAATATGTCTTGGCTCAAACACAAAGAATCAAGTGATACTTGTACCAAGGAACTCAATCATAAAAATATGCTTGTTTTATTCATCATGAACATATTTATTGAATATATTAAACATAAAACATTAAATATAAATCTCTTAGAATATAACCAGATATTTCTTACCAATGTCCACTTAGAAGAGAATTAAGCTAAAAATGAGACTTCCTCTTTTGATATAACAGTCTTTTGGGATGGGGTGAGAGGATGGCAAGTAGAAGATAAAACTTTTTTTTTTCTCTCTGATGGAGTGAAGTTGAGTGAGGCATTGCAAATGTATAAAAAATTTAACTCCTTGATTACTGGGATTATTTCCTTAGGATAACACCTTAAACCTCAAACCTACTTCTCTGATTCTGGCTAGGATGAGGACACCAAACACTTCACTTAGACCCAAGGAAATAGTATCACCCTCAGACTCAAGGAGAGTCTCTTTCCTGTGCCCCATGCATTAGTGAGCCCACATATCACAAACACACAAATATAAATGAGTCTATCACTTATATGCATCTGGACTTCATAACTGGATTAGTGCAACCTCTACCCCTAAATATCCACTCTGATAATCAACATATGATTCAGTCTCCAAGAAAATGTACTCCACATCACTTCCTACATCAGAGAAGCAGGAGACAACAGAGCTCAAAGGCCATGAAAAGTTCAGAGTTAGCTGCTTTTCGCATCTGTTGGAGACCAACATTTTGCTTTGATGTATGGAGTGACAAAAAGGGGAATTTGAACAGTGTAAGAAAAACAATAAATAAATAACTTCTCATTTTTTTTTAACATTTATTGATTTATTTTTTTGAGAGAGAGAAAGAGAGAAGGGGGAGGAGCAGAGAGAGAGGGAGACAGGATCCTAAGTGGCTCTGTGCTGACAGCAGCAAGCCGATGTGGGGCTTGAACTCCTGCACCATGAGATCATGACCTGAACTGACGTTGGAAGCTCAATTGACTGAGCCACCCAGGTGCCCCAATAAATTAATTTTTGAAATTCTTTCTATTGGGATAAATGTTCTAAATTCTCACATAGCCAAGAATCATTTTCCTGAGTAGAGCTGAGCATCAATTTTCTTGTTTCTTCCCATGTTTCATTGGTGGATTTGAAAGTACATATGAGTTGTTATGATATTTTCACATAGTGACTGTGGTCTATATTGTATTATTAAACTGGTCATATTTCTCTTGAATTTGTATATATATAGAACTAGAGAAAACATGTGTGAACTGTGCTGTCAATTCTTTATATTAGCAAGTAGATGGTAAGCAATGTTAAATGAAACTTAAAAATAAATGAGAAAATATCAGCTTCAATAAGACATTCTGAAATTAAAATTTGATATTTATTATATACTTGTTACTTTATAACTTGAATAATTTTGAATACTGAAGAAAAAAGAATTTTGAAACAAAATAATTTTCTTTTGGTGTTAAATTATTTTAATATTGATAAAATATACTTTCAGCCATTGAAATAAAATTTCATTTTATTTTAAGACATTTTAATCACTGTCATCACTGTAAACAATATACAAATTAATTAAAAAAAAACCTCAATTATAACAACATAATAATTTTGATAAAATAAAGACAAGAAATATAAATTTTAAGGGATGCATATAGAAGCTTATGAATTGCTTGTTTTATTTTATTACTCATATAAACATTGCCAGCTCATTAAGAGGTCCCCCAGATAGACATATGTAATATTAAATTTAGTGTCTTTGATGTTTTTCCAGCTTTCAGTCATCTAAAAAGTCATTGGTTTTGATTTATCATTAAGAAATTAAAAATTTAAAGGTACCATAATGATGGAATGTATTTTATTGAAGTTCTTAGTTTTACCTATAACAAATATTTAGACATGTTGTATGTTGGCTCCCATTTGTACTCTTGTCTTGGATTCTGCAAATATAGGGGTAGGTTCACTGCTAAACCATTGAACCAATGACTGGGAGAAGCCATTAGTATCCTCAAGGAGCCACAGATATTCCTAGAGGTAGATGGCAATCTTTTACCTTGGAACCAGGGGTAGGAGAATGGATGGTAGCATAAGAAGCATTTTTATCTCTATCTATACCTCCTTGCACCCAGTAAACATACTTCATTTCGTTCTTAGGAGGTTGATGTCTAAAAATGTTAATTCAGGGAAATTATGTAGGTGGGCCAGGGAAACTTGGAATAGACTGTAACTGAATTATTGAAATTAGCCCTCAGACATCATTCTACAAAAGGGGACATTTGAGCTGGATCTGGAAAGATGAATAGAACTCCTCCAGGTGGATAAATTGTGTGTGGGAAGAGGTGCACTAGGAAAAAGCAGAAAAATCAGGGTGTGTGTTTAGACTATTTTAAAATGTTCATATGACTAAAACGCTGGGTGGGAGGGAGGAAATGGAAAGAAAAGGGCTGAAAAAACAGAACAGAAAGGGCATTATACATTTTCCTAAGAGCTTGGACTTTATCCTGTATATGGTAGGGAATCATTACGGGAGTTTCAGGCAGGCACGTGACATGAGTGTTTTTGCCGTTTAAAAATACCACTTTTTGAACCTTGGTTTTCAAGTTTTAGCATGCATGATAATCACTTGAAGGGCTTGTTGAAACACAGATGGCTGGGCCCCGCCCCCAGAGCTTCTGACTCAGTAGGACTGGAGTGGAACCCAAGAATTTGCATTTCCAACAAATTCCTGAGTGAAGCTGTGCTGCTGATATGGGAACCATACTCTAAAAACCACAACAAAAGGAGGGTGGATGATGAATAGTTCAGGGAGACAAATCTACAAAGAGTGGGTAAGATAGGAGATTATTCCAATAGATCAGTAAACAGGAATGATAATTTTATTATAGGATCTAAATTAAAGAGTTTTAGCAAATAGTAACTTGAATTGGTTTCTGAATTTGGAGGGCATAGGTAAGGAAGACAGAGGTATTGAGGACGACTCTATATCTGCCTTATTTGTCTTTGGATGTATGAAATACTCTAGGTTTGTAATCTGAAGAGACAGCAAGAGAATAGATTTCCATTTTAATTCCAGGTCACTGATATAAAGAAGCAGTTTAAATAAAGATCATGAAAGCACCGTGGATTACCTATCTTTGGGTATGCTGAACCAAAGGATAGGGGAAATTCATTCATGCACAGAATACACTCACTGCATTAGCAAAGGTTTGAGGTAAATAGTGTTAATATGTTAATATTTAATTCATCTATTATAGTCAACAGATCTTCACAATTATATCATGTTGAGTGTGGTTAAGGATTGATCTTTTTTGGAGATTGCCTTATCTAATGACTTAATTTCTCTAATATAAGATAAAGTTGTCAGAATGGACATTTTTGCTTCATGATGCTGCTATTATGCGATTTTTTTCCTTCTATATAGTAGGTCTTTTTATACTTTTAAATATTATTTTAGGCTTAGTCAAACTTAATGATAATATCTTTCACAGTGGGAAGGAGACAAACTCACTCTTAATATTTGAATAGACCTGGAAAAAGTATAAATGGAGGCTTCCTTCTTCCATTTGTCTAAATATGTAAATATATAAATGTTATAAACCAAGTCAATTAGCTCTTAAGTAAATTGTGTTCTATTCCTCTACCTTCACACGTATACCTATACTCCCAAACACATACATATGTGCACACACAAATAAATTTACATAAGAAATTTTTAAAATATTTAATATAAGTATTTTACTTTTTTTTTGTAATTTTAGAGAGAGAGTAAGCACAAGCAGGGGAGAGGGGCAGAGAGAGCAAGAGAGAGAGAGAGAGAGAGAGAGAGAGAGAGAAAGAGAGAGAGAGAGAGAGAGAGAGAGAGAGAGGAGAGAGAATCCTAAGCAGGCTCCATGCTCAGCACAGAGCCCTACTTGGGGCTTGACCCCATGACCTTGGGATCATGATCTGAGTCAAAGTCAAGAGTTGGGCACTCATCTGACTGAGCCACTCAGGCCCCCTAAAACAAGATTTTTAAAATAAAGCTATGTATTTTGTATGATTTAAGCTTGGCAATATATTAAAGATGGCTGGATTTGCTTATATTGTACATTTCTCTAGGATTTTCATTGATAAGCCTGTAGACAGATGTGATTCATACATATTATTATATTAGTCCCATAATATTTTTATTTCATTTCAGTAAAATTACTAATTAGATTAAATTTTTTTACATAATTTCTGTTCTATTGACAGAAAGATTTAAAGGATTGGTATATAAAATAGAATTATATTCAAATGTGCAAAATTTAGGCTAGTTCAGTATTATGGGTATGTGAGTACATATTTGTGAAAAAATATAAAACGATAATCAAAAGGGAAAAACAAACTAATTTTATTGTACTTGAATAAACATATATCAAATATGTATACTCAAGAAAATGTAAAATTAAAAAAAATATTTTTCATTTGCTTTCTAAAAGATTTTTCTTTCAATATAACTTTCAAAAAGCACAAATTATAATTAATGCATATCAACACTAAAACTACTTAGATAAAACTGAAATTTTAAAAGTGTCTCCCGGCACCTGGGTGGCTCAGTGTCCAACTTCCGCTCAGGTCGTGCTCTCGTGGTTCATGAGACAGTGCAGAGCCTGGAGCTGCTTCAGATTTGGTGTCTCCCTCTCTGTCTGTACTCTGTCTCTCTCTCTCTCTTTCTCTCTCAAAAATAAATAAACATTTAAAAAAATTAAACAAAAGTGTATCCCAATCATTAAATAGCTTTATATTTTATACTGTTTACTATCCATTTAATTGCTTCTATAAAGATTTCAATCACACTTCATGAATATCTAGATCTTTATATATACATATTTGAGAGTAATATGAATTAATATTGCAAAATATTGCTGTTACCATGTGGAACTATTGTGATTACTGTAGGGACCTCTGAAACATATAATTAGAACAAGAAAAGAGAAGAGAAATGGATACTCTGTATGACTGGAAAACAATACTGAATGCAAGAAAACATTGCAGTCATTGGAAAGGATGAATTGACAATATTAATTTGTTCTTTCTCTTCCCTAAGCGCTTCCATTGTTCCTATTGTTTCCATACTAGGAAGGAGTGTCCTTCTTCAACCCATATTGCCACAAAACATGCAAGCCTTCATGTCTTTTAGATACATTTCCCCTTTTTTAAGACATTAAGGAAATGGGCAACACATGTTGATACATGTTTCTGTAGGGCCTCAATGTTGTTACTTAGAGAAGCCAAGGTTTGAGCTCACAGGAATGCTGTTCCATGTAGCAAGGAGTGAAGGGCAGAGCATCCTGGGAGGGCTTAGTGTTAAGTACTAAGACCGGTATTTTAGATACGTTAAAAGAGAAAAATACCAAATTATAACTTTCTTTTTCTCAGCCCCTTCTGTTTGACTCTTGCTCTCCACAAAGTTTGATCTCTTAGAAATATCTGTTGTTTGGTGGAACAGGTGTTCTCAGTAGGTATTCAAATTGGAGAAATCAAATAAAGGATAAATGCCTTACAAGATTAAAGTAGTGTCTGTGAAGTACACAATTAAAGAAAGGCCCCATGGAGGCTGGAGCTGAGAGTAGGGGTTAGACACTTACCTCAAAGGGGAGAGTGGAGTAATGAGGAGACCTTAGCTGGGAATCTAGAGGGGACCATGATTAGGGAAGGAGGTTGTTGTGGAATAAAAGAGGAAGAAATTTATAGGAGAAAGGCAAATGGAGAGAAGTTTGGAGAAAAAAGGCAATTAAGAGTTTGTAATGCATGTTTAAGAAATAGCAAGGAATCCAGTGTGCCAGGAGAGGAATGAGTGAAGGAGAGTAATAGGAGTTGAGGACAGAGAGATACCAGGGTCCAGATGCAACAGGGCCTTACAAGCATGATGTAAGCCTGCATGATATGAGATGCCATTAAAGGTTTTCCTGGGAGGAGTAACTTGGTTTGAAATAATAATTTAGACACTACTTTGAAAATAAAATATAGATGGACAAAGGTGGAATCAAGAAGACCCTGGATTCCCATGAGTCTGGAGTCCAGACATAACCATGAGGATGAGACTCCATGGTAGACCTGCAAGGTTCCAGCACAGTTTTGTGATGGCATACAATGACAGTGGTGCCAGGATAGCAATCCACTGATAGAGTGTGGACAACCCAGTGCTGTAAATGGGGCTGTCAATGCAGGGTGATATTTTCCTTAAGTTCCTTAATTAAGATCTGTATCACTCACAGTGAAGACAAAAACTGAATATGGAAAGTCCTGCCTGATGGTATGTTTTAAAACACTTAGAGTAGGTTGCCTGGGTGACTCAGTTAGTTAAGGGTGTGACTTCAGCTCAGGTCATGATCTTGTGATTTGAGAGTTTGAGCCCCATATTTGGTTCTCTGCTGTCAGCTCAGAGCCCACCTCATATTCCCTTTTTCCCCTCTCCTTCTGCCCCTCCTTGCTTGTACTCTCTCTGTTTCTCTCTCTCTCTCTCTCTCTCAGAAATAAAACAAACATTTAAAACACTTAGAGTACCAAAATGCTTAATATTGTCAAATTAGAGAGACTCTGGTTTGAGTTGCTTTGGAATCAGAACCTAAAAAACAAAAACAAAAAAACACAAAGTGATTAAGAGGAAAGATGGGAGGTAAACCAGTTACAAGAACCAAAGTGAGATTCCTGCTGATTAATATTGACAGAGACAGGACTAATTTATTATTTTTTTTTCAACGTTTATTTATTTTTGGGACAGAGAGAGACAGAGCATGAACGGGGGAGGGGCAGAGAGAGAGGGACACAGAATCGGAAACAGGCTCCAGGCTCTGAGCCATCAGCCCAGAGCCTGACGCGGGGCTCGAACTCCCGGACCGCGAGATCGTGACCTGGCTGAAGTCGGACGATTAACCGACTGCGCCACCCAGGCGCCCCGAGACAGGACTAATTTAAAAAGACAGTGGAACTTATTATTGTCTGATAAAAATGAAAAATAAAATCCAGATGGGCATGGGGGATGGAGGAACCCAGATCATAGCACCCTGCTAGCTTTGTGGTTCTCAGGCCAACTCTGTGGGGCTAAAACCCTGTTATCTTGAGGGTTTTGGAAGGAAGATGGAGAAGTCCCTGGAGGGCTTCTTAGTTATGGTATTATATATCAATAAAAGTTTACCTGGAGTTTCCTATCCCAGCACCCAACTTTGCCCAGTGTCACCAGGGAAGTTACCCAGTGGTTCCTAGATGTTAAAAGAAAGTCAAGAAATAGGAAACACATATATATAGATAATTCTTTGCTTTCCAAAATTATCATGTAGACACCTTCTAAAGGTAATTGCTTATCTGTGGTTCAGTCTAGCATAGCAGGCTGAATATGAGATGTCTTTTCTATTTGTATCAGAGAAAATGTAAAACAAAGTCATACAGTATGAAAATGTATTGCTCAATTTTAAGCAGGGCTTTCATTATGCTACTATAGACTTCAAAGGAAAGAGACCCACTGTGGTGTGTCGTAGCATCTGTAGGCCAAGGATAGCTGACAGTGTATTCAGCTACCTTTTGCCTTGGTATTGTGTGTGTGTGTGTGTGTGTGTGTGTGTGTGTGTATGTGTGAAGGAGAGAATGAGAGAGAGAGAGAGAGAGAGAGAGAGAGAGAGAGAGAGATTTTGAGTGGTTGCTTTGGCATATATTAACTTATCCACATTTTTATATCTAGGAATAAAATTGCTGGTAACTTTCATATTTACATTTCTAAAACTGAGACTAGCTACCTTCTTGAACAATATTGAAATATCAGAGCCAAAGGCAGCTCTTTGAGTTAATAAATTCTTATTTAATATGCAGGTTAAATGTTTACCTCTTATTTATTTCCTTCATCATTTCTTGTCAAGAATGAGAAAATCCTGGGCTCTAAATCTCCAAGGGGAAATCATTGATATTTTGAAGTTCATATGTTTTGGGAAATCCCCTGCATTCATTCTGAGTCTCAGATTGTATTCCATGTTTACTATGTAGTGTTTGAACATCTTCAGAGAACTCTTCACCACCCTTCCATTTCTAAGATTTGTGGCTAATAAATACTGAGTTAGAGGATGTAAACAACTGTTACTGGCTTTATTTCAGCTACTAGTGATAGACCCAAAAGACACGAGAGCATGAAGGAAATTTATTTGTGGTGTGAGGGAAGTTCTGTCCTAGGGAAGAAGGGTAAGGCCAGAAAAGATGGCCAGGTATGAGGTTGGGGGTAGGCAGTCAGGAAGAGTGGAAACTATCAGCCACATATTCTAAAGACTAAAACATAAGAAAAGCAAGAACTATGGAAAACATGGCAACAAAATGGTCCTAAATTACGCTGAACGGGAAAAGCAGCATAAAGAAGGAAGAAAAAAAGCAAATAGAATGACAGCAAATGTGAATGAAGTACACTTACGATGATACATTCTTAGAAGGATCAAGTGTTTTTATCTATACATTTCTTGAATTTCATGATATATAGCTGTTTTTTTTTGTTTTTTTTGTTTTTTTTTTTTTTACAGTGTTTTAAATCCTTTTTGAAGTTTCTGGAACTAAAGGTTAGGATGTATTTGTGTTATCTTGCTAAAATTTCTTGAAGACATTAATTATGTCTTCCAACCCCCATATTACTTGACTGTTCAGAGAATATGTAGTTCTAACAAATAAATCACTTAGAGGTTTGTGTCAATTGATAGAAAACAGTACTACTTTTATCCACTACAAATATCTTTGGGAGTATGTTTCCACATTACCCTTTTTAGGTGGCTGACCCTGAATCTATTTATCTACAACTAGAAGAAAAAAAATGCATTTCAACATGAACTAATACTTTTGTTAATGTTCTAAGACAAAACACAATAAGATTAATAGTAAGTTTAAAAGATATTCTACACGTAGAAAATGGTAAATGTATAAAGAAATGGTATCATTTGTAATGTACTCGATGCAAAGAGAATTCCAAAACTATAATCAGGGCACATGCATAACAAATTTTTAAGATTTATTTCACCTTGAATTATAAATAAATCAAGTAGTTATTTAGTTCTTCAAATTATATGTATATCTTTGTATTTCAAAAGGTATCAAATATATATTTTATATTATACATTTGAAATATGTGTTTTGAATATATGTCCATAATAAATGCTGAATTATCACAGAGATAACTTCAGAAAAAAAAAAACAACACTTAGTAAAAATTGTGCATTTGCTTTAAAGGCTGTATGTACATTTTTCTAAAAACTCAGTTTTCCTTTTTTTTTTTTTAATGCTGATTTATTTATCTTGAGAAAGAGAAAGAAAGAGACCAAGCAGGAGAACAGCAGAAACAGAGGGAGACAGAGAATCCCAAGCAGCCTCCCCACTGTCAGCACAGAGCCTGACGTGGGCTGAACTCACGAACCTTGAGATCATGACGTGAGCCAAAATCAAGGGTTGGATGCTTAAACGACTGAGCCGCCCAGGGGCCCTCAGTTTTCCTTACTGTTGAAGAATTATTTACACAGAGTATATTACATCCTAAACAATCTAGGCTATTCCATCATTCTGTCAGCAAACCATGTCATTAGTGATGGATAAAACTTGAGAAAGCAAATACTTTATTAGGCAAAAAAAAAAAAAAAAAAAAAAAAAAAAAACATTTTCTCAAAGGGAAAAGCCCAACTTTTGGGGCAAAGCATTCTCCTGGCTCCTTTTTTTTTTTTTTTTTTTAAAGTGAGGTGTAAGTGATGTACAACATTATATTAGTTTCAGGTGTACAACATAATGATTGGATAATTGTGTGTACTGTGAAACGATCACTACATTAAGTTTGTTTAAGAGCCATCATCACACATAGTTATAGAATTTGATGTGGTATAGGACGAGAATTTTTAAGATCTGTCTTGCAGGGCACCTGACTGGCTCAGTCAGTAGAGTGTGTGACTCTTGATCTCAGGACCATGATTTCAAGCTCCACGTTGGGCCTGGAGCCTAATTTAAAAAAAAAAAAAAAAAAAAAAAAAAAAAAAAAAAAAAAAAAAAGATCTATCTTGGCAACTTTCAAATATGCAATACATATTATTAACTATAGTCACCATGCAGTGTATTACATCCCCATGACTTACTTATTTTAAAACTGGAAGTTTGTACCTTTTGACTACCTTCACATGTTTCATCTACCCCATCCTTCACTTCTGCCTCTGGCAACCACTAATCTGTTCTCTGTACTATGAGCTTGGTGTTTGTTTTGTTTTGTTTTGATTCCACATGTAAGTGAGGTCATATGGTATCTGTTGTTCTCTGACTTACTTCACTTAGCATAAAGCCCTCAAAATCCATCTATGTTGATGTAAATGGAAAGATTTTTTTCCTATGGCTGAATAGTATTCCATTGTGTGTATGATAATAATATTCCATCTGCATCTCTATCTCTATCATCTCTATGTCTATCATCTCCATATATTTATGTCATCCATATCTATACCTGTATCATATACATCTATGAATATATCACATTTTCTTTATCCATTCATCTGTAGTGGACACTTAGATTGCTTCCGTATCTTGGCTATTATAAATAATGCTGCAGTGAACAAAAGATCTTTTCGAGGTAGTGTTTTTGTTTTCTTCAAATAAATACTCAGCGGTGGGATTGCTGGATCATACAGTTCTATATTTAATTTTTATAGGAACCTCCATACTGTTTTCCATAGTGACTGCATCAGTTTACATTTCCATCAACAGTGCACAAGGTTTCCTTTCCTTCACATCCTTGCCAATACTTGTTAATTCTTATCTTTCTGATAATAGTCATGTTAACAAGTGTGATGTGATATCTATGTGTGGTTTTATTAGTTTTTCATTTTTTTATTTTAAATTCCAGTATTGTTAACATACAGCATTAGTTTCAGGTGTACAATATAGCGATTCACCAAGTCTATATATTACTCAGTGCTCATCAAGATAAGTGTACTTTTAATTCTCTTTAGCAATTTCACCTATCCTCCACCCACCTCCCCTCTGATAACCATCTGTTATCTATAGTTAAGAGACAGGTTTATCTCTCTTTTCCTTTGTTCATTTGTTTTGTTTCTTAAATTCCACATATAAGTGAAATCATATGGTATTTGTCTTTCTCTGACTTATTTCACTTAGCATTACACTCTCTAGCCCTATCCAATGTTGTTGCATATGGCAAGATGTCATTTTTTATGGCTGAATACTATTCCATTGTGATTTTGGTATGCATTTTCTGATGATTAGTGATGTTGAGCACATTTCACGTACCTGTGTGCCACTTGTAGGTCTTTTTAGGGAAAATGTCTACTAATATTCTCTGCCCATTTTTAAATCAGATAGCTTGTTCTTTTGTTACTGAGTTATATGAGTTCTTTATATATTTTGGATACCAAACCCTTATCATATATATGATTTGCAAATATTTTTTCCCACTCAGTAGGTTGCCTTTTTATTTTGTTGGTTCCTTTGCTGTGAAGAAGCTTTTTAGTTTGATAGCTCACTTGTTTATTTTGCTTGTTTTTTACTTTTTTAAATTTGCTACTGTAAATAGTTTTAAATAGCTTAAATAAGTGTCAGGAATGTAATTGCCCTTGTAGAAGAGTAAGAAAACCTTGAGGAAGTGGTTCTGTTCTGACTTTGAGAAGGAATGCAGAAAAAGAAGTGGAATGCAGAGAGATCTTTCAAAGTGGACCTGCCAATTACTGCCATCGACCTAAACAAATCTTTTAATGTTTCTGAAGCTTGATTCTCATAACTGTTAATGAGAATATTTGACCAGATGGTTTCTAAGAACCTTTCTAATTCCAACATTCTATGTTTCTACAATTTATCTTAATCTCAGAGGATGGACATATGGGTTTATTTTTATACTGCTTTATTGAGGGAGAGAGCAGCATACTGTGTTATTAACTCTCTTCTTAATTTCTAATAGTTGGCATTTCAAATATCATAATTGGATTTTTCTTCTTTTAGTAGAACAGTGAAATTTTACATGTTAAGGTTCTGAGTTGGTTATTAAAGAAAATTTTGGTGAGGCTTCTAATCAGCCATGACTATTGATACATTTTCAAACTGTAAGTACATATGAATACATTTCAAACTGTTAATACATATGAAGCCATATTTTACCAGCTCAGGAAGCCTTAAAAATTGGACACTGAAATGACTGTGTGTTGTCTACACATGAGAACATATTTACTAATTGATCTAATTTCAATTCTTTTTTGTAATAGGCAACAATAATTTTGGTATAATCCAAGCTTTTGTAGGCAGTGTAAGTGAGTGGAGAAGTAGTGAGGAGGGAACAAGTATTTGTTCACATAAAGTAGTCATAAATTCAGGCATTCAAGAAATTAGCTTTTTCCTAAATATATTTTTTTAATTTGAGTATAGTTGACACACAATGTTACATTAGTTTCACGTGTACAGCTTAGTGACTTGACAAGTGTATATATTATGCTGCATTCACCACAAATATAGCTACCATCATTCCATTGCATTGCTATTGCAATGTCATTGATTCCTAAATACTTTTTTAAGATAGTTCGTTAGTTTGTTTGTTTATTTATTTATTTATTTATTTAGAGAGACTACAAGCAGGGAGGGGCAGAGAGAGAAGAAGGGACAGAATCCTAAGCAGACTCCATGCTGTCAGCACAGAAGCCCAATGCAGGGCTTGATCCCACCTTCTGTGAGATCAACTGAGCCGAAATCAAGAGTTGGATACTTAATTGACCAAGCCACCCAGGTGCTTCTGATTCCTAAATACTCTTAATTTTGAATCTGAATGGCAAAAATTAAACCTTAGGTTTTTTGGGGATTCTCTCAGATTGCCCTCAGTGTTCCAACTAATTTCTGGGAGTTTCCAAAGGGTTAAGGATCTCTGGTCTCCCTTTTTATCTTGTATTTGCTGAGACCCATTCTATCTAGCTCTTAACCATGCAAGTTGCAGCTGAATCAGTACTTTCTCATGCCCTCAGAGACCTGTGTCAGCTATGTCAAGGCCCCTATTGGCAGATGGGAATTATGTTCCTGTGCCACACTGAGGCATAGGAAATTCTGTGAACGGTTGTAGGTCCATCTGAAGATGCACAGAGCCTAGCCAAGGTACCCTGGATCTTCTTATTTCCCTATAATCTTCCTCAAGTTCATGTTGTTTATCCTTTTGTGTTTGACCTGGAGGAAATGGGGCATGTGGAAGCACTTGTGCCAGATCCTTTCTGATCCCCACTGGGTGTAGACTTTATGACACTTAAGAGCCATTACTTTCTACTGTACATCACTTCCCTGAGGTAGTAAATATAGAATCAAAGCTAGATGAAGTTGGGGTAGAAAGAAAATATCAGAGGCAAAAAAAAAAAAGAAAAGAAAAAACCCCAAAACACATTAATTAATATTTCCAAAGTATCATTCCACCAAATGATGAGTAACTATCCATATCAATGTAATTCATTGTCATGGGAGTAATGAATTCCCTGGTTAAGGGAGAAGACACTGGCAGTAATTAGGGAAACTTTAAGATAGATTTCTTCATTGCTTGGGTAGCTTTACCCATCTTCTGGCTCCAAATTCAGTGATACTCAGTAAAAATAACATTTGAGAGAACTTTATCTTTCCCAGAATTTTCCTATAGCTCTCTGGCCTCTTGTTATGAGCTGAATTGCCTTTCTAAATTCATGTTGAAGCCCAATCCTTAGTAACTCAGAATGTGACTATTTGGATAGAAGACCTTTAAAGAGATGATTAAGTTAAAATGAGGCTGTTAGAGTGGGCTGTATCCAATATGCCTCGTATCTTTATAAGAAGAGAAAATGTGGACATATAAGGACACCAAGATTGTGCACACATAGAAGAAAGGTCATGTGAAGACAAAGTGAGAAGGCTCCCATTTGCAAGCCAATGAGAGAGGCTTCAGAAAAAATTAAATCTGCTGACAACTTGATCCTCAGTTCTAGCTCCAAGAACTGAGAAAATTTCTGTTATTTAACCCACTCACTCTGTGGCATTTTGATATGCAGCCATAGCAAACTAAAACACCTTTGTATATTTTACAGTCTTAGGCTTTGCATACCGTGCCCCCAGAAAATAGTCTCACTAGAGTTAATGTTCAATACTACTGACTATGTTATCCAGTTAGTGGCAATATCATTGTCAGTCTATGCTTGGGATTATATTGTTTCTGTAAAATTTATTTCTACGTTTTATAGTTCCTCAGAAAACAACAAACTATCAAGACCTGGTTATGTGACTGACATTATAACAAGTTGAAAATTAGTTGAAATTCCTTACCGATTAAGATTGAATAAACTGAAACACTTTGCCCTGGGTAAATAAAAAATGATAACATTTTGAGAAGGTGTAACTGCCTTTAGGTCCAGCTTGCTATAAATTTTTTTCTGTGGATATACAAAGTGAAACCCTGGGGAGTGTTGCCTGTACTGAAATCATGGTGTTTGTCTTTCTTTGACTGACTTATTTCACTTAGCATTATACTCTCAAGTGCCATCCATGTTGTTGCAAATGGCAAGATTTCATTCTTTTTGTGGCTAAATAATATTCCTGTGTGTGTGTGTGTGTGTGTGTGTGTGCGTGTGTGTGTGTGTATCACATCTTTTTATACATCCATTAATTGATGGATACTTGGGTTGCTTCCATATCCTGACTATTGTAAATAATGCTGCAATAAACATAGGGATAAATGTATACCTTTGAATTAGTGTTCTTGTATTTTTTGGGTAAATATACGCTAGTGCAGTTGCTGGATCATAGGGTAGTTCTGATTTTAACTTTTTGAGCAACCTCCATACTGTTTTCCAGAGTGGCTGCACTAGTTTTCATTCCCACCAACAGTGCAAGAGAGTTCCTTTCTCTTCACATCTTCACAAATCCCTTTTGTTTCCTGTGTTGTTGAGTTTAGCCATTCTGACAGGTGTAAGGTGAAATCTCATTGTGGTTTTGATTTGCATTTCCCTGATGGTAACTGAGGATGAACATCTTTTCATGTGTCTGTTGGCTGTCTGTATTCCTTCTTTATAGAAATATATGTTCATGTCTCCTGCCCATTTTTTAATTGGATTTTTTGCTTTTTTGGTGGGTGTTGAGTTGTATAAATTCTTATATATTTTGCATTACTAACCCATTTGTGGATGGGTCATTTGCAAGTATCTTTTCCCATTCTGTAGGTTGCCTTTTAATTTAGTTTTTTTTTTTTTTTTGAGTGAGTGAGGGCATGAGTGAGTGGGGGTGGGCAGAGAGAAAGAGAGAGAGAGAGAGAGAGAGAGAGAGAGAGAGAGAGAGAGAAAGTGGGGCTCACCCAAAGTGAAGTTCGTGTTTTACCCAAAGTGGGGCTCAAGCTTACCTGAAGAGGGACTTGAACTCGTAAACTGTGAGATCATGACCAGAGCCTAAGTCAGATGCTTAATGACTGAGCCACCCAGGTGCCTGCCTTTTAGTTTTGTTCATTGTTTCCTTCACTGTGCAGAATTTTTTATTATGATGTAGTCACAATGGTTTATTTTTGCTTTTGTTTCCCTTTTGCTAGAAAACAGTTACTATGGCTGATGTCAAAACTGCTTGCTTTCTCTTCTAGAATTTTTATGGTTTCAGGTCTCACATTTAGGTCTTTAATCCATTTTGAGTTTATTTTTATGTATGGTATAAGAAAGTGGTCTGTTTCATTCTTTTGCATGTTGCTGTCCAATTTTCCCAGCACCGTTTGTTGAAAAGAATTTTTCCATTGTTTATTTTTGCTTCCTTTGTCATAGATTAACTGGCCATACAATTATGGGTTTATATCTGGGCTATCTATTCTGTTCCATTGATCTATGTGTCTATTTTTGTGCAGGTACCATACTGTTTTGATTACTACAGATTTGTACTATATTTTGAAATCCGGAATTATGGTACCTTCAGTTTTGTTCTTCTTTTTCAAGATTGCTTTCACCTTTCAGGTCTTTTATGTTCCCATACAAATTTTAGGATTTTTTTTTATTCTAGTTCTGTGAAAAATGCTGTTGTATTTTGATAAGGATTGCATTAAGTAGTGTGTAGATTTAATAGGGATTACATTTGGTAGTATGTGAATTGCTCCAGGTGGTATGGACATTTTAACAATATTGGTTCTCTCAATCCATTAAGATGAAATATCTTTCCATTTGTATCATCTTTAATTTCTTTCATAAATGTTTTTATAGTTTTCAGAGCACAGGTCTTTCACCTCCCTGGTGAAGTTTATTCCTAGGTATTTGATTCTTTTTGGTACAATTGTAAACAGGATTTTTTTCTTAATTTCTCTTTCCGCCACTTCATTAGTAGTGTATAGAAATGCAATTGATTTTTGTACATTGATTTTATATTGATGGCTTTACTGAACTCATTTATTAGTTCTAGTGTCTTTGGAGGAGTCTTTAGGGTTTTCTGTTTATAGTATCTGCAAATAGTGAAAATTTTTCTTCTTTCTTACCAATTTGGATGTCTTTTATTTCCTTTTTATTGTCTGACTGCTGTGGCTAGGACTTCCAGTTCTATGTTGTAAAAAAGTGGGGAGAGGGGACATTCTTGTCTTGTTCTTGAGCTTAGAGGAAAAGTTTAGTTTTCACCATTGAATATGACATTAGCTTTGTGTTTTCCACACATGGCCTTTATTATGTTGAGGTATGTTTCCTCTAAACCTAGTTTGTTGAGAGTTTTTATGATCAATTTATGTTGTGCTTTGTCGAATGCTTTTTTGGGTCTATTGAAGTAATCGTGTGGTTTTTATCCTTTCTCCTGTGAATGTGACGTATCATATTGATTGATTTCCAAATTTTCATCCCTTGAGTAAATCCCATTTGATCATGGTGAATGATATTTTTAATGTATTGTTACATTTGGTTTACTAATAGGTACTTGAGGATTTTTGCATTTATGTCCATCAGAGATATTGGCTTGTAGTTCTATTTTTTTGTTGTTGCTATTGTGTCTTTTTCTGGTTTTGGTGTCAGGTAAGTTGGCCTCATATTATGAATTTCCTTCCTCTTCTATTTTTTGGAATAGTTTGAGAAAAATTGTCATTAACACTTCTTTAAATGTTTGGTATATTTGACTTGTGAAGTAGTCTGGTCCTGGACTTTAGTTTGTTTATGTTATTACTGATTCAATTTCATTGTTAGTACTTGGTCTGTTCAAATTTTCTATTTCTCCCTCATTTTTGAAAGATTGTATGTTTCTAGGAATTTATTCATCTTTTTTTTCTAGGTTGCCCAATTTACCTGCATATACTTTTTCATAATATTCTCTTATAATCCTTGGTATTTTTTTCTGTCCTCTATTTCATTTATGTCTGCTATAATCTTTATTATTTTCTCCCTTCTACTGGCTTTGGGCTTTGTTTGTTCTTCTTTTTTCTAGCTCCTTTAGGTATAAGGTTAGGTTGTTTATTTGAGATTTTTCTTGCTTTTTGAGGTAAACCTGTATTACTATAAATTTCTCTCTTAGAACCACTTTTGCTGCATCCCAAAGATTTTGGACCTTGTGTTTTCATTTTCTTTTCCTCTCTGTATTCTTTGATTTCTTGGTTGGCTCATTTATTGTTTCATAGGATGTTTTTTAACCTCCATATATTTATGCTCTTTCCAGATTTTTCTTCTTGTGGTTGATTTCTAGTTTTATAGCATTGTTGCCAGAAAAGATGCATGGCATGACTTTGATTTTTTTGAATTGGTTGAGACTTGTTTTGTGGCCTAATTATTTGATCTATTCTAGATAATGTCCCATGTGCACTTGAAAAGAATGTGTATACTGTTGTTTTAGGACAGAATGTTCTAATATATGTATTAGATCAATCTGTTCCAGTGTGTCATTCAAAGCCAGTGTTTCCTTGTTGATTTCCTGTTTGAATGATCTGTGCACTTATGTAAGTGGGATGTTAAAGTCCTTGACTATAACTATTACTGCTGCTTACTTCCTTTATGTTTGTTATTAACTCTTTTATGTATTTTAATTATTATGTATTTATATATTTGAATACTCCCATGTTGGATGCATAAATATTTACAATTGCTGCATCTTCTTGTTGGATTGTTATATTTATGATTATATAGTGTCCTTCTTTGTCTGTTTGTTTTAATCTATTTTGTCTAATATAAATATTGTTACCTTGTCTTTCTTAATGACCTTCATTTGCATGATAAATGTTTCTCCATCCCTTCATTTTCAATCTGCATGTGTCTTTAGGCCTGAAATGAGTCTCCTGTAGGAAACATGTATATGGGTCTTCTTCTTTGTCGTCTTCTTCTTCTTCTTCTTCTTCTTTCTTCTTCCTCTCTTTCTTCTTTTTTATCCATTCCATCACTCTATGTCTTTTGATTAGTGCATGTAGACCATTTACATTCAAAGTCATTCTTGATGTCTGTATTTATTGCCATTATGTTACTTGTTTTATGGTCGTTTTTATAGTTTTCTTTTTCATCCCTTGCCCTTTTCTCTCACAATTCGTTGGCTTTCCTAGTGATATACTTGGATTCCTTCTCTTTGTCCTTTGCATATCTATTACTGGTTTTTGATTTGTGGTTATCATTAGGTTTGTGTATAACATCTTCTGCATATAGCAGTCTATATTAAGGTGATGGTCACTTAAAGTTTGAACTCAGTCTTTATTCCTACCCCTCACCCAGTATGGTGTCATACTTTACATCCTTTTATTTTGTCAGCCCTTTGGTTTTTACAGATATATTTATTTTTACTGCTTTGTGCTACCTACTTTTCTTACTCTTACTTATGGTCTTTCTTTTCTACTCAGAGTCCCTTTAAATATTTTGTAGGGCTAGTTTAGTGGTCATTAATTCTTTTCACTTTTGTTTGTCTTGGAAACTCTTATCTTTCTTTCTATTGTGAATGACAGGCTTGCTGGATAGAGTATTCTTGGCCGATATTTTTGTTTATTTTTTTATGTTTTAGCACTTTGGGTATAGCATGCTCATCCTTTTTGGCCTGCAATGTTTTTGCTGAAAAGTCAGCTGATAGCCTTTGGGTTTTTCCTTGTACGTAATTGTTTTCTTTTACATAACTGCTTTTGAGATTATTTCTTATCACTCGTTTTTGCCATTTTAATTATTATGTAGCTTGCTATAGACCTCCTTGTGTAGATTTTCTTGGTGGGTCTCTGTGCCTCCTGGATCTGGGTGTCTGTTTCCTTGTTTAGATTAGAGGAGTTTTTCGCTATCATTTTTTTTCAAATAAAATTTCAGCTCCCTTTTCTCTCTCCTTTCCTTCTGGCATTCCTATAAGGTAAATGTTATTATGCTTCATGATGTCACTGAGTTCCCTTAACTTATTCTCATTTTTAATTATTCTTTTTTTTCTTTTTCTTGTTTATCTTGTTTTTTTCCTATTACTGTGTTTTACAGCTCACTTGTCTGTTCTTCTGCTTTCTGTAGTCTACTATTGATTTCCTCTAGTGTATTTTTTAAATGTTTATTTATTTATTTATTATTTTTTTTAATGTTTTTATTTATTTTTGAAGGAGAGAGAGAAACAGAGCATGAGCGGGGAGGAGCAGAGAGAGAGGAAGACACAGAATCTGAAGCAGGCTCCAGGCTCTGAGCTGTCAGCACAGAGCCCGACGCAGGGCTCAAACTTATGAACTGTGAGATCATGACCCAAGCCGAAGTCGGATGCTCAACCGACTGAGCCACCCAGGCACCCCAAAATGTTTGTTTATTTTTGAGAGAGACAGAGACAAAGCATGAGCGGGGAAGGAACAGAAAAAGAGGGAGACACAGAATCTGAAACAGGCTCCAGGCTGAGCTGTCAGCACAGAGCCTGACACGAGGCTCGAACTCACAAACCATGAGATCATACCTGAGCCAAAATCAGATGCCCAACCAACTGAGCCACCCAGGCACTCCTCCTCTAGTGTATTTTTAATTTCACTTCTCGAGCTATTCACCTCTGATTGTTCTCTTTTACATTTCTGTTTCTTTGTTAAATATCTCACTGAAATCCTCCAAACTTTTTCCAAGTCCAGTAGGTAACTTTATGACCATTACTTTGAATTCTCTATCAGAAATAGTGCTTATCTCTGTTTTATTTAGCTCTCTTGCTGTGATTTTTGTTCTGTTAATTTATTTGGGACATATTTCTTTGTCTTCTCATTTTGTGCAACTCTCTGTGTTTGTTTCTATGTATTAGGAAAGTCAGCTATGTCTCCTTATCTTGAAAGTAGTGGCCTTATGAAAAACTCCTGTGGTTCCCTGTATTGCAGTGTCCCCTGTTCATCAGAACCAGGCACTTTAGGGTGTCTCTCATGTGTGTTGTGTGTCCTATTGTTGTGGTTGAGCCACATTTGCCTTCAGTTCTGTGGGGTGCAGTAGTCCTCTCTCCTGTTGTGGGCAATGTTTGGTCCTTGTTTTGTTAAGAAGCCAGTGAGAGTCACCTTGGACTTGTAGTTGAGTCAGAAAAGATGCTTGCCCTCAACTTGTTTGCCAGGACTGTGGAGCACTTTCCCTGTGTTTTCCTCTGAGGATTTTATTGGTGGATGGGGCCTGTAGTCAGACCAGATGTCTGTTCACAGTATGTTTTTGATGGTTGCAGTGGCCCTGAACTATAGGCTCTCTCCTTGGGCTTCCCTCTGTGATGTTTTTGTTAGTGGGTGGGGCTAGCAGTCACATCAGATGTCTGCCCTCAGCCCACTTCTGGGACTACAAGCAAACTGGTGTATGTCATTATTTTCCTGTCTCCCCAAGACAAGAGTCAGTTTGGAGTAGTTCTGGTCACTGTTTGGGGCTACTTGCAGGATGAGATATGGCCAGAGATGCTTTGGAGGGACTCTGAATGAGTGGGTGGGTTGGGTGGGGCAAGTCTACAGGAGAATGCAGAGGCATGGTGTTCAGTGTTAATAAGCTATCTTGAAAGTGTTTAAGCTGTTTTCCACAAGTATCCAGGTATCTAAGCTGAGGAGAGAAATGGTACCCTCCAGTTTTTTGTTCTTGGAGAAGTCTCCTAAAGATACCTGCCCCTTCATTACATGTTCTGAGATTAGTAAATAAATCTCCTTCCTGTATACCCTAGACACTTTTCAAATTGCTGCTTCTATGCTGTATCTTAGAGAGGTAGCTTTTTATGCTGTCTCTTTAAGGGTGGGGACTCAGTTTCTTATTGCCTTCTGGCTCTTCCAGAGCTAGCTTCTGATTTCTAAAGTTCCTAGTATTAAGTCCCACTGATTGTAAAAACTCATGAAGGTAAGCCCTTCTGGCTTTCAAAGCCAAATGTTATGGAGATTCCTCTTCCTGTTGCCTTTCCTTTATTTCTGGGGTGCTTGATGTGGTTCCATTCATCTCCCTCCTCCATGTTTGTGGAGTCCCTCCCATTTATGGTTAGTCTCTTCAGTTAGTTTGCTTCCTGACCAGAACTCTGGCCTTCCTACTATTTTCAGTGTGACCTCTTCTCTATGATTAACTGTGGAGAGTCTGTTCTGCTAGTCTTTGGTTCATTGTCTGGGTTAGTTGCACTGATGTGGTTTTTATCTAGATGTATCCATGGGGTGAAGTGAGGATCCTCCTACCCTTCCATCTCCCCATGTTCCCTACATATTTATTTTTTTAAATATAGACTAATCCAAAAGTATCTAAAAAGGCTAATACAATATGACAAAATTTATTTTAAGAATACAATGTTGGTTTATATGAAAACATTCAGTGTAAGTTCACCATATTAAAAAACTAAAAAAGAAAAAAATGTATACGATTATCTCAAAAAAACATGAAGACTAAATTCAACATCCATCTTTGATAAAAACTATCAGAAAACTAGGCATGGAAAGAAACGTCTTCAACCGGATAAGACGCATCCATGAAAAGCCTACAGCAAACATTAATGCTGAAAGACTGGATGCTTTCTAAGAAAGAAAACAAGGCAAGGATCTCATTCTTACCACTTTTATTCAACATTATACCAGAGGTTCTACCTAATGAAATACAGCAAGGAAAAGAATGACAACACCTCTGGATTGGAAAGGAAGAAGTAAAGCTTTGTAAATGACATAAACATATATATATGGAAAATATGATAAAATCTATTAGTATTACATATTACAACTAAAGACAGTTTCGCAAGGTTTCAGGATACAAGACCAATATACAAAAATCAGTTGTATTTATACTATCAAAGGAAATTAGGAAAACTTAAAACAATAAAACCATTTATAATAATATAAAAATATTTGCACTGTGTGTTATATACAAGTGATGAATCACTAAATTCTACCCCTAAAACTAATACTACACTATATGTTAACTAATTTGAATTTAAATAAATACTTAAAGAAAAAATAATATAAGATATGAAACTTAAATCTGACAAGTTAGCAAGGTCTATACATAGAAAACTATATAACATTGTGAAGAGGAATTAATAAAATGTAAATAAATTGAGATATTAATTGGTTAGAAGATTTAATAATGTTAAAATGTTTGTTCTTCCCAGACCAACCTATAGATTTAATGCAGTTTGATCCAAAATCCCAGTCAGCATTTTTGCAGAAATTAAAAAGACTTCCTAAAATCTATATGGATCAAAAATGTAAATTATAAATATAAAATAATGTACTTTGTGTGTCAAATTGTATACCTTAAATATGAAAATTTTATTTTATGCCAGTTATACCTCAATAAAACTATTAAAAATATAATAAAATATGATAAAGCAGAAAAATAAAAGTAACAAAATGAGGAATGCCATTAATAAGCTACATCATATGCCATAAAAGGGCATTATATAACTTTCTCCAAGCCTGAGATATATATATGGTTTCTGCTCCAGCACAAAATGATGTGTTCTAGATCACAAGTACAGAATTAGGTAAATAATATTCCTAATGTTCATTTAGGGTTCATAATATTTATTTTGTAAGGTGCGAAAGTACAAGGTGTAGCTTGCAAAATGCACAATTTATACTAGGGCATATCTTTTCACTGCTACAGTCAATTTAGAATCATATACATTTAAAAGAAATCAAAGCCATCCTGTCCCAGCACAGCACAAACATCAGCAAGAAAACGATATGGATTCATACTGCCTGATAACCTCCTTACCATTTGAACGTTCAATCTGAGGTAGAATTTTCATCTGAAAGTAAAGTAATATATTCTAGGACTTTTTATGTATAGTATTTATTTTTCATCATAATTTTTCAATATGGTTTTACAGATCATTTTATAGACTGTTTAGCTTAAAGTTACCAGCCTTTTGAAATTTATCTAAGAGGCATTGGCCATGGTTTCTAGGCACGAAGTTGCCCTGTCTCATATGTGTTCTCCCTGAATGTTTTCTAACTTGCCTCTGACATGATTACCGTCAGGCTGGCCTGATAACCTAGCTGACTCAATTTTTGCTCACTGCTGCATCTCTAGCACTGCAGCAGGAAATAGTTTCCGTTGTAGATCACTAAGATACAGGTTTCAGTTTAATAAGGATTTGAAGTAGAGGTATCCTGAAATATACTTCCATGCTGACATCAAATTCAAGCCTATCATCTTGGTTTGGTTCTCACTGTGTGGTTCAAAGTGGTTTAGAAGAGTAGCTGGTGTTTTCAAATGGGTTTCTGTATATACTCTATACACAAAATGTATCTGGGTATTGTGTATAGGGTACATTATGTGTGTGATTGTGTATGTATACATATGTGTGTATAGACATACACAACACATACACATGAAGTATGAGAATATATCCTTCTGCTATTTAAAGCCAATCCAGTTAATTTTTATGTGATTTTAAAACAAATGGAATTCTCAAAATGATCCAACAGAATAATAATGCTTTTATTATGTCCTTATATCTTGATATTCTACAGATATCAGTACATCGCTTGAAGCGTAAATCTTGATGAATTTCCTAGATGTGTTTCTTTATCTCCTGTGCATTTTTTTTTCTTTTTAAGCTAATGCAATCATGAATTTAATGCAGTGGTTCTATCTCCAAGTTTCTGCTTCATATTTTATTTCTCTGCAATACAGGCTTTAGGGCCTGATATCAGTACACATCTGTTTGTTAATTCAGGGTTTCATTTTGTCATAAGATTTTGCATCTTAGGTGAACTACTTTTGCTGTTTCTGGACAATTTCTTCCATTACTTCAGTACAGTTTAATTTTCTGAGAATGATACATTTGTGATACAGATGAGAATTATGAATCTTAAGAATCTTCCCATTCCACCACCATATGAAATGTCTACCACCATATGAAATGCTACTTAACATTTTTAATAACTGGTGCCACAGGCATTTCATACCTCACTTTTGCTGCCCCCTACAGGTATATTAGGTAGGTGATAGATTGAAGGAATAAGAACACATAGACATTATAAGATTGGATTATGTTCTTGGCTAAATTTGCCAAGAATAAAGTCTCATTCAGAAGTGGGATGGCCATGTTAATAGGAGCACCATTTCTTAGCATAACTTCCTGCAGCACTTAGAGAGAAAAATATTACATTAGATGAAAAGCTCAATTCTTGCTAGGTTCCTTCTCTTTTAGTATGGGTCTTACATCTGGAAGATTTTATATTAAGAACTATATGAACATCTTTTTTTAAAATGTGAAACTTATTGTCAAATTGGTTTCCATACAACATCCAGTGCTTATCCCAACAGGTGTCCTCCTCAATGCCCATAACCCACTTTCCCCTCCTCCCAGCCCCATCAACCCTCAGTTTATTCTCAGTTTTTAAGAGTCTCTTATGGTGTGGCTCCCTTCCTCTCTAACCTTGTTATTTTTTTTTTTTCCCTTTCCCTCCCCCATGGTCTCCTGTTAAGTTTCTCAGGATCCACATAAGAGTGAAAACATATGGTATCTGTCTTTCTCTGTGTGACTTATTTCACTTAGCATAACACTCTCCAGTTCCATCCACATTGCTACAAAAGGCCATATTTCATTCTTTCTCATTGCCAAGTAGTATTCCATTGTGTACATAAACCACAATTTCTTTATCCATTCATCAGTTGATGGATGTTTAGGCTCTTTCCATAATTTGGCTATTGTTGAAAGTGCTGCTATAAACATTGGGGTACAAGTGCCCCTATGCATCAGCGCTCCTGTATCCCTTGGATAAATTCCTAGCAGTGCTGTTGGTGGGTCATAGGGTAGGTCTATTTTTAATTTTTTGAGGAACCTCCACACTGTTTTCCAGAGTGGCTGCACAATTTTGCATTCCCACCAACAGTGCAAGAGAGTTCCCATTTCTTCACATCCTCTCCAGCATCTGTAGTCTCCTGATTTGTTCATTTTAGTCACTCTGACTGGCGTGAGGTGTATTTCCCTGATGTGGGTGTATTGATTTGTATTTCCCTGATGAGGAGTGACATTGAGCATCTTTTCATGTGCCTGTTGGCCATCTGGATGTCTTCTTTAGAGAAGTGTCTATTCATGTTTTCTGCCCATTTCTTCACTGGATTATTTGTTTTTTGGGTGTGGAAATTGGTGAGTTCTTTATAGATTTTGGATACTAGCCCTTTGTCTGATACGTCATTTGCAAATATCTTTTCCCATTCCATAGGTTGTCTTTTAGTTTTGTTGATTGTTTCCTTTGTGCAGAAGTTTTTATCTTCATGAGGTCCCAATAGTTCATTTTTGCTTTTAATTCCCTTGCCTTTGGAGATGTGTTAAGTAAGAAATTGCTGTGGCTGAGGTCGGAGAGGTTTTTTTCCTGCTTTTTTCTCTAGGGTTTTGATGGTTTCCTGTCTCACATTCAGGTTCCTTATCCATTTTGAGTTTATTTTTGTGAATGGTGTAAGAAAGTAGTCTAGTTTCATTCTTTTGCATGTTGCTGTCCAGTTCTCCCAGCACCATTTGTTAAAGAGACTGTCTTTTTTCCATTGGATATTCTTTCCTGCTTTGTCAAAGATTAGTTGGCCATACTTTTGTGGGTCCAATTCTGGAGTCTCTATTCTATTCCATTGATCTATGTGTCTGTTTTTGTGCCAAAACCATTCTGTTTTGATGATCACAGCTTTGCAGCAGAGGCTAAAGTCTGGGATTGTGATGCCTCCCGCTTTGGTCTTCTTCAATATTACTTTGGCTATTCGGGGTCTTTTGTGGTTCCATACAAATTTTAGGATTGCTTGTTCTAGCTTTGAGAAGGATGCTGGTGCAATTTTGATTGGGATTGCATTGAATGTGTAGATTGATTTGGGTAGTATTGACATTTCAACAATATTTATTCTTCCAATCCATGATCATGGAATGTTTTTCCATTTCTTTGTATCTGCTTCAATTTCCTTCATAGGCTTTCTATAGTTTTCAGCATACAGATCTTTTACATCTTTGGTTAGGTTTATTCCTAGGTATTTTATGATTCTTGGTGCAATTGTGAATGGGATCAGTTTCTTTACTTGTCTTTCTGTTGCTTCATTATTATTGTATAAGAATGCAACTGATTTCTGTACATTAATTTTGTATCCTGCAACTTTGCTAAATTCATGTATCAGTTCTAGCAGATTTCTGGTGGAGTCTATTGGGTTTTCCATGTATAATATCATATGAATACCTTTAAGAGAATGTCTACATATACTGAGTTCTGGTTATTAAAAATAAAACTACTACTAAAACTTCATTCTGGTGTGGGAAAAAAAAAGAGGTGGAATCTATATATCTCCTTTTTCAAAATCAGAAGCCCATTTCCTTGAATGGCAGTCAAAATAGTCACCTGAAACTCCACAATCTGTTATATTATAAAAGAGTAAATGGTTTATAAACACAAAAACATTATTTTAAATGAATTATAGGCCTGAGGCAGTCTAGCAATGTTTATGATGTGATTGGAACCAAAGAACCATGATATGTTAGCAGAGTTTATATACTCAGCTCTCTTGTCCTGTTTTAATTTATTGCCCACAATATTCTTTCACAAATCCTTGAAAACTACTTTGAAGAGGTAGTCTCAGGACAATGTCTTTTCATTTACTGGGAATACAACTTTTAGAAAGCTTAAAACATTTTAATTAATACCCATAATAAAATTCATAGAGAAGTTCATTGGGCATTTTTAAAGCTTGTGATTTTTTGACAGTATTGCAAATCCAAACTATTAGCAACATAGGATGCTTCTTATTTACTGCCATTTTGCTTAAACTACTACTTTAAAGTAATTTTCCAGGGCTTGATAAACAAATATGTATATGCACATACATACTCATCATATTCTGTGTATGGATGTTTGTGTATATAATTTTTTCTGAAGATTAATTTATTTGGGGTGTGTGTGTATGTGTACTTGTGTGTTGCATGTAATGACTTTCCTAGCATTTGTTTTTCCAATACAATTTTTCCAATACCCCAATACAATTTCCCCAGATATCCATCTGACTAATGAAGATAAGTTTTGTTTTCTGATGTCAAAATTTCTGTGTGTGTGTGTGTGTGTGTGTGTGTGCGTGTGTGTGTGCCTGTGTGTGAAAAGATGACATTTCTTCTGATAGGAAGATTTTTGTTTTCACTTTTAAATTCAGTGAATGAAATCTTAGTTTCCTTAGGTATACTTTGTGGATGGGCAACTTTTTAAAAATAATTTTGCCTAGGTATCTTGGAAGATTGAACATTAAAAAAAGTCACTGAGAATTTTATAGTTGAGTTGACCTAAACAGAGAAAAATCTGACCCACAAAGAACGTTGTAGATGTAAGAGACTGTTTTTTTTTTCATTCCAACCAGAATTAGTAATATTTTTTCTTATCACTATTTCTTCTGCCCAAAGGAATATGCCTAAAATTTCACTTGGTGATAGGATCATAGCAGGGAGTAACCTAACAATTGGGAAAATAAGTTAGTTAGCCTTAGAGGCGTTCTCATATTTATTATATCATTATGTACCAAGAGGTTTTTATGACATATTATTTAAATACATATTGCCAGCCTGAAGGCTTGAACAGTGGATAGTCTATAATGAGATATTATATTTTAGTTTTTCCATCTCCTTCTGACATGAGTATATGCCTATCAGAAAGGCTGGAAAGTGATATAGTGGATAACATTTCTTTATTATAAAATGGAAGAAGTCAGTTGTTGAAATACTAATGGTATCTAAAAAAAAGTTTAGAAAACTCACCAAATATTGCTTTTTAGACTTAAAAATTGAAGTGAAATTCATATAATTATTATTGTATTTTATGCTAAAAGGATGATTTGCATTTTGATAAAATTGTTTGCCTTTGTTGTACCTGACATTTCAAAAATGTCACACAGTTGTTAATTATCTTTATAGACATAGTTCAGAAGTGGCCATGTTTAATATGTGACAGTGGCATCTTCTTAATGACCTGGAGTTCTGGCAAGGATACTGCTCTATTTTGGAATAAGAATGCTTGAAAACTATTTCGAAAAAGATATTCTTAATTGCCCCATTTTTCTTTCACCCTGTTGTTGTGTGGGCCAAACTATTATTAGTTTTGAACTACTCAAAATGTCCCCAGGACTTGCATTGCATTGGTTCTCTAAAGAACTGGAAACCTGTCCTGTTTCATGTTTGAATTAGTTTGAATTTCCTGTTTGAATTAGTCATGAATTTTAAAGTAGGAATCTAGGTTTTAAGATCAGATGGAACAATAATAATATTAAAGAAAAAAAATCCATATTTGCCTTCTTGTGTCTTTCTATCTCCATACATGTGTTACAGGATCACTTCTTTCCTTGAAACAAATTCTGGGAAAGACTTTTGTTACAGGAATACCGCCATGTAACAGCTGGGTCAAGCTGTACCTATTCCTACTTGTATCATAGAGGCTGTTTGAAGATAATAATAGATTCTGCACATTGTACTAGTTATGTGAACGTTACACATAGTTTCTCATTTTATTTAACTTCATTTAAACATCTCATTTCCTCTGGGAAGTAGGAATTTCTGTTTCTGTTTTATAAGTGAGGGAGCTAGGGTCCAGTTTTCAGCAGAGATAAAACTAAGGCTCCATTTTGCCCAAGGAAACACATACCTCCTAAGCAGCAAAACCCAGGTTTGCCAAAGAATCCTACCCTTGCTTATTTTTTTCTCCCAGCCATAGTGCCAGTGAGGCAGGAGTATTTCCCGTTTGAAGAAGAACAGATGATGTGTCCAGCTTTACATAGCAATCTATTAAATTTGCTCTTGTGGAAAGGAAAAGAAATCCCTTGAAATATTTCTGGCATTTTTTTCAATAGCATTGAGATATCCAAACATTTTAAGATAACATATTAGTCAGTTACTTTAGGTGGCATAGGCCTTTCCGCAGTTATATATTTTGTAGTTAGTAAATAGTCAAATGTACTTTATTGCCTCAGTTAAAAATAAAACCACCTTTTGTTTATCATTATTATTTATTTATTTATTTGAGAGAGAGAGTGCGAGCAGGAGAGGAGCTGAGGGAGAGGGAGAGAATCCTAAGCAGGCTCCATGCTCAGCGCTGAGCCCAACACAGGGCTCAATCCACAAACTTGGAATCATGACCTGAGCCAAAATCAAGAGTCAGACGCTCAACTGACTGAGCCACCCAGGGACCCTAACACCCCAAATAAAATCACTTTAGTGAAGAATTCTCACACTGAAAAAAAAATCTGTGTACATTAATAGTGAATTAATTCTGAAAGGAATTTCAGATAATTTCCAAGGAGGCCCAGAAGAAAATACCAAATTTAAAAGTAACATTTTCTATTGTTGGAAATCAGAGTAAGAAGCTATTCCTTCCCTATTGCCCTCAAAAACCATTGTGCTTTGTCTCTTCGTGATCCCTTGAAATTCAAAGGTATACATTTTGGGATGCTATTGTTTTATAGCTGAAGCAAGCTATGGCCTGCTAAGCTCTTCACCTGTTTTGGTCTGTCTTACAGCCTAAGAGTAGCTTTTATATCTTTTTAAATGGTTGAAAAAATATGAAAAAGAATACTATTTTGTGACACATAAAAATTATATGAAATTCAGAATTCAAAAGTACCATAAATAAAGTTTATTAGAATGTAGCCTGTACCCAAGTCCTTCCCACAACCTATTTCTGGAGTCACCACCGACGAACTCTCAGTCACATTTAACATGTGACTGAGAACATGTACCTACATATGCATATCCACAGATGTACATGCATGTTCACATGCACACCTCATAGTCTTTATTTTGGAATGATGGTTTATAAAGCTTTAAGGCACTTTTGTCTAATTTGCCTTGTACACATTTCCCTAGGCCTAATACTCATCAGCCTTGCCCTATTATTCTCTGAAGCTTCATTGCTATTCTCTTGTGTTTTTTTTTTTTTTTTTAATTTCTGAAAGGTTTAAAACAATGCTAAGGAAATGCAGGCCTATAGGATTTTGCCTTCTGTGTCCTTTCTATTGTGCTTGTGGGACTAGGTCGCAAGTGTTAGAAATCCTATGAAACCTCACCTGTGTCAAGATACTTACCTTCTCATTTTTTCCCCTCTCCCATGTAGTCTTGTTGCATTCTCTTTTATTGGTCTTCTTATTAATTTTTGGTAATAGCAGCTACTGTCTTATTAGTTTATTCCACTTGTTATTTATGCTCTAGAAAATTATTGAACTCCTCATTAAGAAGTAAGGTGACATTCAGTGTCATCATTATGTCAAAGAGTTTTGGGATGTTTACATAGTCAATTTTTTGAAACTGTTCCAAGGTCACCCAGGCCCCTGGAAAACTGACCACAGTATTTTGATATGCTCTAATTTATATCACATCTTTAAATTTTCTTTTCTTTATATTAATAGTAATAGTAATAGGAAGTAAACATACTTGGAGTGGAACCATACAAGGCAATTTTTCATGGATTAATCCTTTCCTTTGAATCCCTAGTTTTGGAGAGAGCTTTATGTGACAGTTTATCTAGACCAAAAAAGTCCTTTAAAATAATATATTTTTCCATTATTAACGATTGATTTACTGCTATGTGCCAGGCAGTCTTCTAGGTATCAGGTTTATTACAGAAAATGGGCCTTTAGCCCTTGGTCTTTTTATTTTTAAGTTTATGTATTTATTTTTGAGAGAGAGGCTGCATGCCCATGTTTGGGGGAGGGTCAGAGACAGAGGGAGAGAGAAAGAATCCCAAGGAGGCCCCACACTCAGCATAGAGCCCAACACAGGGCTCAGTCTCATGATAGTGAGATCATAACCTGAGCCAAAATCAAGAGTCAGTTTCTTAACCGACTGAGCCATCCAGGCTCCCCTAGCCCTTGGTGTCATAAGTTTTGTATTTTAGAAAATGTAGATAGTACAGCTAAAAGATAAATGAACAGGCAAGCTTTCTGGTCAGATGAGGGAAATAAGCAGGCTAGGTGATGCAAAGTAACTGGTGAGTATGCTACTGTAGGTGGTGTCAGAAAAGTCCCCTCTGAGAAGGTAACATTTGCTTTGAGACCTGAGTAAAGAAAACTAGTGATGGGAATATTGAGGGAAGAGGGAAGACAGCATTCCAAGGAGTGGGAACAACACCATGCAAAAATCTCATAGATGAAAACAATCGTGATGGATATGAGGTAAGAAAGAAGGCTGGTTGGCTGAAATATAGTAAAGGCAATGGGTGATGATGATGAAGGGGAAACATTTGGGTTTGATTCTAAAACCCATTGGAAGCTGGTGGTTGTTATTGATTAAAAAAGTGACATGATTTGATGGTACTCATGGACATACTTTCTGTTTTTTCTTCACACCGATGTCTAAGAGACATCCCTTGTGCTGTCCTGCCATGAAGTCCTATTCCCCTGTGGGCCTCTATACCAGGGATGGGGACAAAAAGCAGTTGTAGGAATCTCCTATGAGATCCTACATATACATATACATATACATATACATATACATATACATATACATATACATATACATATATACACACATATACATATACATATATATGTATATATGTATGTATATGTGTGTATATATATGTATGCATATATAAAACTTTTATTCTATCACCTATTTGTTTCTTTTTATCATTTTTTATCCCCAGAATAGTTTCTTAATTCATATTTGATAAAAATTTCTCTTCCTTCTCCCTTCCAAGTTCAACAAATCTAAACATTTCAACACATTTAAGGAGCTTATTCTACAAACTCTATGGTATTATAAGCCTCAGTTTCATTTACTTTAACTTCCACTAATTATGAAATATGTGAATCTCCAAAAAATAAAATATAGCCCATCCTCTTTCATTACAATATAAGTTTCTAGAAGATAATTTTCTTCCCTATGTTCTGAATTGTGAAATCTAGCTTATTCAATGTTATACGTATTTCTGACTAAAGACTGTCAATAGTGATTCAGGATTTTAGGGTGGAAAATCAGTGAGAAGAAAGTGTAATAACAGTTCATGTTCCCCTTGCCTCTTCATTTTGTCACCTGTTAGTAATTCATTTAACAATTATTTTACTATATTCTTATTTATTTGAGGGACTTATTTAATAATGAAGGAAATACATTAGTAAACAAAGGTCTCTGAATTTATGGAGCTCACATTCTAACAGAATGAGGGGAAAGAGAATTTAAAGATTTCTTAAAATGCTATTATTATATTAGGATAGGTATTCCCCCATTGAAACTCACCAGGAGAAACAGAGAAAGTCAAGAAGATAAAGTGAGAAACATACATGTCTTGAGTGTTTCAACTTTGAAAGATATCATTTTTTACTTCTTCCATGCATCTTTTATGTGTTTATATTTTTTCCTTTCTGTTATCCTGTATTATTTTGCAGATAAGAAAGTGCCGTTAGTTCTTTCTTCTTACTTGATACACATTCTCTTAGTATGTACAGATTTCTTTTAATTATATCTTTGCTACATTGTATAAAATAGTACATATTTATGAGTACCCATTAAATATACGGTATATCATATATTTTGAAGATACTGAGTTCTTTGAGCTTAAAATATTTTACTGATCTGAATATAGGATATAAATGCTCTATAAGGAACAATTCTTTTTAATATTTTTAATTCAATTGGTACTAATTATGGCAGAAAAATAAACCAACTTAAATTAGTTTAAGAAAATAAACAGGATTTATGGGTTTGCCCTCCATAAATTGTTAGTCTTCTTGAAGGCATTGTTTCAAGGACTTCAACAGTATATTCATTATTTGGTTTATTTCCATCTTTCAGCTCTTTTTTATGCTATACTGGTTTAATCCTCAAAATGTACCTCATGATATCCTGATGCTCCAAGCAGCTCCCAGTCAGCTCATCTCTGGTTCCAGGAAAAGACATACCATTCACACTTCTTAAGTCACTGTATCACGTTTTCCTAACTATAGTCATTGTTTCAGAGAAGGGCCTGTTATCTAATTAGATAAAATTAGAAAGAAGCTAATTTTCGCTAGGACAGTAGACAAAGAAAGAAAGGCTTATTTATTTTTGCTGGAATTTGGAAGTGAGAATTGTTCTTAGAGCAACAGGAAATCACCATGTATAGTTTGAGGATTAAACCAACATGACATAGAACAGAGTTGAGAGATGGAGAGAAACCAGGTAGTGAGGATGCCCTTTGTGTCCCTGGGACAAGATCTAAATAGTGACCAAGACTTTATGGAAGATAGGCCAATGAATCCCCTTATTTTTATTTTTTTTATGTTTATTTATTTTTCAGAGAGAGAGAGATAGCCAGAGAGCAAGTGGGGAAGGGGCAGAGAGAGAGGGAGACACAGAATCAGAGGCAAGCTCCAGTCTCCCAGCTGTCAGCACAGAGCGGGAAGAGGGGCTCAAATTCACTAACGGTGAGATTATGACCTGAGACGAAGTCAGAGGCTTAACCTACTGAGCCACCCAAGTGCCTGCAATGAATCCTCTTATTGATTTCAGCTAATTTGAGTTAGTTTTTCTGTCATAACATAAATTGCTCTCACTGAAATAAAAATACAAACATTAGAAAGTGCTAGATCCGGGGCGCCTGGGTGGCTCAGTCCCTTAAACGTCCGACTTCCGCTCAGGTCATGATCTCGCCATTTGTGATTCAAGCCCTGAGTAGGGCTCTGTGCTGACAGCTCAGAGCCTGGAGCCTGCTTCGGATTCTGTGTCTTCTTCTCTCTTTGCCCCTCCCCTGCTCATGCTCTGTCTCTCTCTGTCTCAAAAATAAATAAAATATTAAAAAAAAGTGCTAGATCCTATATGAAGATCAAAAGATTCTGAGCTCAAAGTTTCATAAAACCATAAAAATTTAGATCTAGGAGGGATATTGCAGGCCTCTCCACCCCATCCCCACTATTTTCAGTTAGGTAAATGAAGAATCAGTGAAGCTGAGTAAATTACTCAACATTTCAGAGTGCCATGGTGACCAGAAGGACCCATGTGTCATTGCTTCTAGTTCTCTGCTGCTTCCAGTAACTCTGTGTGAGTTTTCCAGTAACTCCACACTTTAATTTTGGTAAAAAGAGAAGCGTGTGCATATATAAAATTGTTCTTGGTCAGTTTTGTTTTGTTCTTATTCACAGTGGCAAAAATATACAATTCTTGTAAGAATGCCTTATTGTAACTCTCCCTGATTTCCATCTGAATATTTCATTTTACTCATTTTCTTTTAGAAACTTTACATTTTTTATATGTAGCAATTGCACTAATTCAAACCAATAATTTGCAAAGCATGAATGATTAACTATGATAGAAAATCTATGAACTGCATCTAGGTTATTGCTTTTTTATTTTTTATAAATGTCAACAAAAATCATGAAATAAACTTTTTAGAATTGTCACAACGTGTTTACTCTTACATACTCACTAATAAATGTCAGCTCAGGGTTTGTTTTTGTTTTTGTTTTAAATTTTGTGTTGGCAAATCAGATAAATTTCAGTTACAAAAGCAAGTAAATGCTTTGTAATAATGTGCCCTGATTCTGGTATTGTTAATATAATGTCATTCTAAGTTTTAGGGAATAAAAATTCACTTTTTATTTTAGAATGGTTATTAGTCATGTAGGCTATATTATGTTTTGATCAACAGGAAGGAATCAATTTAGAAACTGGGCATCAGGAGACCTGGGATTTAGAACTGATTCATTGTATGGCCTTGGCTCTTAGCTACCTCATCTCCATTGACACATTTAGGAAAGAATTCTCCATGCTACTAATCGGTTTTCAGCATGAATAGTATAACTAGCCTCCAGAGTTGTGCATATGTATTTTTAATTTTATTTTAGACTTCTAATAAATGTTTATAAATAACATCTCTGAGGGAGAAAAACTTTCTAAATCTATGTTCTACAAATTCTTTTTCAGAAAAAAAAATTGATGATCTCACTGAGTTTCATAACCTCTTTCAAAAAATTTAGGGGAGGTAGTTCTTTTTTCTTTCTTTTTTTCTTTCTTTTTTTTTTTTTTGGGTATCCATTATAAGAAAGCAGCTAAATGGCAATTATTAGAAAAAGAAAAAAAAGAGGGTGTCAAAAAAGAAAGCAATAGCCTATTATAAAAATGAATCTTGTCTTTCTAACAAGTCCTTTATAATTAAAACGAAACTCAGGTGGACAAGAAGCTTAAGCAGTAACAATAATATTAATAAAATATTTATTTACATTGCTTTCATGCTGAGAATGATGAACTCTATTTACCCCATAATAAACTTTTTGTGTAGTTTCCATTTAGACACAGTTTCTCACAATTGGCATTACTGGTTTTAGGGCCAGATAAGTCTTCGTTGTGGAGGAATGGCCTCTGCATTCTTGGATATTTAGCAGCATCCTTGGCCTCCACCCACTGGAGGCTACAGCACCACCCTCCTCCTATCATAACAAGCCAAATAAGCCAAATATCCTTGGGAAAATTGGCCTTCTTCCCTAGTTGAGAACCGCTGGCTTCACGTACACAAACTGGAACAAAATCGTAGAGAGATTAATTTAAAACTTGCAGGTCAGGGGTGCCTGGCTGGCTCAGTTGATTAAACATCTGACTTTTGATTTTAGCTCAGGTCAGGATCTCACAGTTCATGAGTTTAAGTCCTGTGTCCAGCTCTGCACTGAGAGCAGGGAGCCTGCTTAGATTCTTTGTTTACCTGTCTCTCTGCCCTTCCCCCACTCTCTCTTTTGCAAAAAAATAAATAAATAAACATTTATCAAGAAGAAAATTGCAGGTCAGATGACTAGTCATCAACACAGCTGTTTTTAGGAGTCATTTCTCACACTTCCACTCATTCAAATTAACTTTACCATCGAACAAAGTTCCATCTTTTTTTGTGTGTATCACATCAATATGTATGTTTTATTTCAAAACATTGATGCCTTCTCCTAAATATCCTACCTTTGCAATGTAGTAAGGGTTTTTGTCTGATTATCATTGTCTTTGGGGTATCCTAATCCCCATGCCTACCCTACGTTTTCTATTTTCCTTCAAACTAGCCCCAAATATATGTCATTCAAGGTTTTGCCAAGTGCAAAAATGTAGCCGTTCTCTCAAACTTGAATGAGTTGCACTTGAATGGGAAAATATGTTCTCATAGTGTGATGCTTATTAAATAGTATTAAAGCTTTGATTGAGCATTCCCATGGTGATGACTTCCATAACACATTACTGCATTAATGCAAGTATTTTCCCCTGTCAAACGTTAAATATGGAAAAGATCTGCAGTGTCATTTGGTTTACTTCGCTACCACTGAAGCATTGCTTCTCCGTAATGCATGCTGGCCTACTGTTCCCAGTCCAATTTAAACTCTAAGTAATGACTGTGTATTTCCACTTCCTTTGGGAAATTTTGCATTACAAAGTTTAATTTACTGTTTCCTAACCACTTGCAATAGTATCTGTAGTTAATGTTCTAGAATTTTGATAGTAGAACTTTCCGCTGATCTACTTTTCTCTCTTAGAGGCGAAAATTTTAATATCATCATCAGGTTTTTCGTTGATACCAGCTTTGTTTCCTAAAAATATAGAATGGGTGTAAAGATTTGCCATTTCTAGTTAACTATAGTCTTTTCCTCCACACAGTTGTTTGAATAGGTTTGAAAGCCTTGTACTTGATAGCACCTTACACTTCAAAAAGCGTGCTGACACTACCTTACTTGATTTTTACAAGATCACTCTGGAAGTTGTAGGCCTATATCAGAGCTTTATTTGACAGACGAATACATGGAGCCTCATAGAGCTGAATAACTTTCCTGAGTCACTAATATTTATAGAGACCTTTAGGAATGGAAATGATTGCTTCATCCTCATTACCTTATTTGCTCCACAATCCTGTGAAGAAGCAAGCAGGACAGCATTACTATGGCCTTCATTGTTCAGAAAAGAAAACTAAGGCACAGAAAAGTGACGTGGCAAGGCAAATGAGTGTTGGCCCCTGCTTTAGCTCTTTTGCCTCATATTTCAATGAATTCTTTTATTTTGCATTTCTCTCTCTTGAATAAATATTTACCTCTTTTAATAAATTATTGAAACAGCTTCAGCATGCAGATGCTGGAGAATGAGGATCTCACTGGGATTCAGAGATAGTAAAATTCAGTGACTTAGTGAGAGAATCTCCAGATAAAATAATTTCCTCAACATGATTTGTTGTTTGCATAGCAAGTATATAATATTGGGTTCATTCTCATACTCTACTTCTTTCTTTTTTTCCCACTCTTTCTTCCATCTATATTTTAATCTGTGGCCATCCGAAGGCTCACTTTTGAGGAGGTATCCTGCATATCTGTTTTGCATTGATTCTTAACATAATAGAATTAATTCATTTTCTTTTGATTCTTACACTTAATTCTTACACTTGCGCATTGTATAACCCCATATGAAGAGACCAATTGGTTTGAGAAGATCTAAAGTCATACAAATCTCAACAGAGCCAGGAGTCACTCTAAAGTTGTCCCTACACAGGAAGTGTGAGAGTACCTCTTAGATTGCCCATGTTTCATGGAGTCTCATACCACTAATGGACAAATGAGTAATTCTGGAAGCATTTACATCAAAACTGAAGATTATAGTCTTTGAAACTTAGTAGTATCAAGCCTCTCCTCAGCCCACTTAGAAACTGCGATCATGCAAGAGGTACTAACACTTAGGACCCAGCATGTCTTGAAGCATGTTGCTGGCTGCAGTGGCCTTTTACCAGTCTGCTGCTATGTTACTGAAAAGAAAATTGCCATTTGCCTGCGATTGAAACACATTCGTTTTGGCTATCAAATACCCAGGAATAAATTTCCATTAAAATCCAAAAGCTCTGAAAAGCCTTCTACAGGGGAAATAAAAACAAACAAATGGACAGAAGGAGGGAGGGAAGGAAGGAAGGAAGGAAGGAAGGAAGGAAAAAAAAAAGATACCTTGTATACATGAAAAGGAAAAAATCAGTTTTAGGTTAAAATAAATCTTAGGGGAGCAGGAAAAGCAGAAGTCTCTTAAGAAACCCTTGAGGTTCCTCTTCCAATTTTGGGTAAACATTCGATCTTACTTAGAATGTTGAGCTCCCTAGCTAAATGAAACATGTAGTACATCATGTCTTGATTGCATCTTTTAGCAGGTAAAAATGGTAAAAGTTCTCACGCTACAAGATCCTGCAGTGATTGGTGCCTGTAGGACAGGGCATCAGTATAGCTTTGTTTTGTTCTGTTTTGTTATGACTATGATTTGCTAGATACATTTGGACCATTAAGTTTTCAGACCACCTATTCTAATACAGTTTTTGTAAGGATCAATAAAGGTATATTAGATTTTATTTTCAAGAATATATACATTTGGAATATAGTGACCAATTTCCAATTTGGATTCCCAGGTACATCCTGAGATTGTTGGAATTTAGAGCTGCTAAAATTAGGTCCTAGTGAGCTAACACAGGGTATTCTCTAAAGGTGTCTCCAGCACATCAATAGTGAAATGAGCTGAGATTACATGCAGTCGCTCCTCAAAGCCTCATTTGGGGGTCACATTTTTCTCTTGTATAATAGATAAATGGGTCCTTTCTTCTAGACAGCACTTCTATATTCTATTTCAAATATAACATCTGGCACATCCATTAATAAATATGCATCCAAATGCTTTTCTGTGGCTATGGCGTAAACTGTTTCATCGATGAAATTCCGTAAAGTTTATGTAGACACTGAAGATTTCCTCTGTGTCATAGACACAACTTATGTTACATATGATCACCTGTCCCCAAGAATATTAAATCTATTTACAAAGATTAGGGATATGGATACAAATTCTTCAGTGCTTTCCTGCTTATCTCTTGAGCCTCCTTTCTCATCATTCCCTGTGCCCTATTCTTTGCTTGTAGCCATGCTAAATTTCTTGTATTTCCTTGTACACCAAGCTTTTTCTCATCTTAATTCATTTGTTCAGGCCACAAGTCCATTTGTCTGGAGTTTCCTATTCTCACTCTCTTAACCTTGTCTGGAAAACTCCTAAGTTTAGACTTCCATGAGTCCTTCTTTCTGTGTATAATACATGACTATATGTGTCCCAATCACTACATTTACCATTAGATTAAATTGTGTAATTCCTTAGCTCAAATCTTCCAGTAGTTCCCCATACCCCTCGAAGGAAAGCCAAAAATGGCCTTAAAATGGCATATAAGCCTCTCTGACATTCATCAATCTTACCACCACCATTTCTGACCTCATCTCTTACAACTTTCAATAGGATCAGTTCATTTTGCTGTGCTGCCTCAGGACTTTTGCATTTGCTCTTCCTTTTGACTGAACCCAATCTTGTCCCAAATATCTGGTATCATCTATCTATCTATCTATCTATCTACATTTTTTAAAAGTCTCCCACTGTGAAACCTAGACTCCATGAGTGTATTTCATTATTTTTTTCTATACCACCAATGCCTAAAAGAGTATCTGTCCCAGAGTACACACTAGACATTTATTGAAAAAATTATCAGTTGTACTGTCTTGTGCTTAGAAGGTTAATTCTTAGAGGGCAAAGACAGTATCTCATTAATTTTTACAACACCATCCTCTGTCATATCTTTTAGCATATTAATTCAGTAAATTTTTAAATTAATTTACTCAAAATATTTGTTAGACAACTGCTATATTCCAGGTATCATTAAAGCCACTGGACTTACGGGAGTTATCAAAATAGTGTCACTTCTCTCATGAAGGAAATGTAGCTGTCTATTTGTACATACCTGGGCTCAACAGGCAAAATACACTATTTGACTTCCTCCTTAAATTGTCTTTGCTCTACTCCTCTTTGTTATTGTACTATCACCCTATATGGTGGATATAATAATAGTTATATAAATCTCATTTTATATTCACTTGCAGGATGTTATTGAGAACACTGCTCACTGTATTACAGTATTTTTCTTATGAGGACTTTCAGGAAAAAAAATTTCCTAGATCTCAGTGCCATAAATAATTATGCTTTTGAGAAATTGGTTTATTTTTATTTTATGGGTATTTTATGTATATATAACTAGTAATTTCCCCCTTCACAATTGCTGCTTGAAAATCCTACGCCAAAAGTGTGACCCAACCTTGGGCAATAAACAATTTCGAGTGGCTTGCATGTTGTATGTGAATCTCAGTCCAACATTAACTTCATTGTTTTATATCATTTACCCTTTAGATTTAGATTTAGATTTTTCCACTTAGTTTTTAAGTGAAAAAAAAATTTTGTATGATCTCTTAATATATTACAGGAAAATAAAAAGATATAAAGAAACATCAATATTTTAGGAACAAAATCAATTCCTTTGGAGTGGAATAAATTTCCTTCGGCAAGGCTATTCAAAGCAATCACACCTGTATTATGCTTATCGTTACTGCTGATCAACTTTTTTCTCCAGCCCAGACCCATCTCTAAACTACAGGCTACTACTTCCAGCTTTCTACAAACACTTCTGTTTCAACTTTTCACAGACGCCTTGAATTATTGAACATATTCAAATCTCAACTCTTTTTCTTCATGCTCCTATATTGCACTTAATCAGAATTTTCCCTTTCAGGTAATGATATCACCAACCTCCAAAATGCCCAAGCCAGTATCATGATAATCATTTACAATTCTTTCTCTTCATTTATTGACCACAGCCATTGATTCTATGTTGTTGGTGTCTTTCAAATATGTCCCATTCTTTGCTTTTTTAACTTCCACTGACTCAGTCTAGGACCTCATGACTTCTTACCTGAATTATGAGATGAGTCTCTTGGCACTCCAAGCTCTATCCTGCTCACCTCCTAGGTATCCTTCACAATGCTGCTAGAATGATTCTTCTTAAAACAAATATTGATCCTTTCACCTCCTTACTTAAAATCTTTCAGTGAGTCAAAATTGACCTCCTGATGAATCCAGAAGCCTTGGGAAGGTAGCCAAGAAGCTTCATGACCTGGCTTTTACTTTCTTCATCCTCTTCTTTTACCACCTGCCTCACCCTCCCTACCACATTCTGTGATAAAAGTCATATTTTAAATTCACTTCATATGCACTGCTCCTCCTGATTCTGTTCTTCTCTCCCACCAAACCCTCAAAATTAACACACCACACACACACACACACACACACACACACACACACACATTTTTTCTTGATCAATTAGAACACTCTTTTTTTTTTAAATATAAATTATTGTCAAGTTGGATAACATATGCTATATACAGTGTGCTCTTGGTTTTGGGGGTAGAATACTCTTAATAAAAAAAAAAGACTGTACCCCCTGGAAGTACATCCTTTTAACCAAGCATGTAGAAATAAGGGAAGTAGCAAACCACAAAAAAAAATTCCAACGAGCTGACTAAACTTCCCTAGTATTATGGGCAGATCACCAGGTAGTCATGACTCAACACACAATATCAAAAAATTCTTCTGAGAAACCTGACGTGACTCTCCAGTCTAACTGTGACATCTCTTTTGTGTCACCTCTTCTTGTATACCCCAGCTGTGATTCTTTACACAATCCACTCATGAGAATTGATATGCTCTAAACAACTTAAGGGCAGAAGACCACATATATTATTTTCCTTCTGCCCCTTTCTTGGGGAACTTATATTAAGTACTCAACAGATATGCTTTGAGTGTGTAATAAAAGCAGTGAGGCATCTTGAGTGAGGCTATAAATATGAAATAGTGGAAAAATTGTTAAAAGACTTTCCAAGTCTGGGTAGTCAGGTGAACAAAGAAGCACAGATGAAAGAACAAAAGTAAATCTTACGTACTTTACTACCTGACCTATAGTTAGACTCTGGTGGACTCTGGTAATTAGTCCTATGGGCTTTCCCTCCTCTTTACCGTTATTGTTCAGGGAACATAAGTAATCACAATGACTGAGGAAAATACATTTCGTTGTGTTGTCATTATTATTTACAATCTTGCCTCACTGGCTAGGAAGGTTGATCTTTACCCTTGTACAGAGTGAGATGACAGGCTGGATGGTATGGTTGGGGTATGAGATGTTGAGCAGAATTGCTGTAAGGATATTTGGATTTCATATAGAAACTTTTAAGATATGGGCTGAAAGGAAGCCTGGCGCAGTTGCTACCTAAGGTGTGGTCTGTGGACTAGTGCTGGTCAGTCCATAACAATGACCCAGTTCATAGGAAGGATTTAGAAATTTATAGCAACTTGAAAGATGAATTTTATACCTGTTAATGGAGAAGTTTGGGATTCTATTTGTATATATCCATTTTTATTTCATTTTCTTAGTAATTCATACTTTGTTTACATTTTTAAATGTGTTAATTCATAACAGATTGGAAATTAAAAAGCATTAGTTCTTCTTTACAGACAAGTGCTCATTTAGTAAGCACCCTTTCAGTAACCCCTAAAGAATCGGATGAACCAAGTTTCCCATATAATTTGAGTTTCTTTCCAGATCCTCACAAAGCTCATTTGTGGACCCCAGGTTAAGGACTCTTGATATGGCTAAAAATGACTTTTGTCATTTAAAGACAAGACCACTGAATATTAGAGAAATGAAATAATCTATCCCGGATCTCATGGGAAACTGTAACCCAACACTTAGTTTCCTTCCACTTCACCAAACAGTGTTTTTTTCTTCTTGCTTCTAAATGTCCCACCATTTATACCACTTGCTACCACCCAGAATGGGGGTTGTGTTTCTTCTTCTCAAGCTTTGTGATTGCACTATACTGTGCCCTGGGACCTAGAGAGATTCACCTGCTCTGCCACTGCTTAAATTGTCATATGCAATACACTTATGACACTGCAGCAAAATGAAAGAGTTGGGCCAGCCTGTGCTGCTGATAATAACTCTTAATTGTTGACTCTAAAATCATTCTTGCTGTAACTTGCTTTAATCTTTACTGAAAAAATCAGAACACTTGACTGACAATTTTATTTGGAATTATTGCCTTTAATTTGGCCTAGAGCCTAGTGGTACTACCTGGCAATATGGGCATTGCTAACAAATGCATTTTATTTTGTTTTCATCCATCTGAGTTCCATGACACTGGTTGTTACTTAAAAAAAAAAAAAAAGACTATGAGAAGTGATCGTCTCTGAAGTTTGAAGTCTGATGTGAGAGGGACTCTGCAGAGTTACAAATGAAAGAATCCCCAGGGTAGAAAGGGTATCTTTGGCTTTCTTGTCATGCATGATTGATGCTTTCCCTTTATCACCCCAGCTCATGTGTCCTAGACTTTTTTTTTCTCTCCTGCTGCCACAGTCATAATTAATGATTAAGGTACCTAACTAGCATAACACCTGGCTATTAATTTCAGGAAGCAGATTGGGGTGCACAGCATTTGACCTCACAGGCACTCAGGGGAGTCTGGAGAGCTCCTTTCATTGCATAAAGCTGAATGTCCTCTCTTTCCCCATCCCAGCTGCAATTTGACAACCTGCCCACACCTGAACAAGTCAGTCTAACCTTTTTCTCTTCCCTGTTTTTTTTCCAGTCCATTGCACACGTTAGAAGGAATAAGACAAACTAAATTGCAATTGTGCGGTGTGTGTATGTGTGTGTGTATGTTTTAAAGGGGCTAAATCCAACTTGTATAAATTAACATTATGTATGTTAACAGTAAATAAATCTTTCCATTGTACAAAATGCATTCTATTACTGCTATAGACATGATTGGTTTTACATAAACAATAATTCTTAAATCTTATACCTGTCTTTGGTCCCTTTGGTTTTACATACAGTTAGGTTTTGTTTTTTTTTTTAATTTTTGTGCTTCCAGATTCGAATGTGGTTGGCTTGGCCTTTCCTTTCTCTAGATATTCTTTCCTGGCTATTCCAGATTATAGGCACAGAGATGTGACTGGAGATAATGTAATGAAAAGGCAAATTATAACCCAACAGTTACATGATGGGCACATTTGCCCAATAAAATGATCAAGGCTGATTTTCTCATTTGAGTTGTATACATCACTATTCTTGACCATGAGCACAAAGTTTAGAGATGAACTTAAAGTAAATCTTACTAATTAAGTGGTCGAGAGGCTGAAGGAAGTAGGAAAATAACATAGCTCTGAAATTAATTAAATTCAGATTGCCAATAATTTTAATCATGTTGACAACTACTTACATTGCATCATTTTAGCTACGTGAGCAACTTAACATGACATACGCTGTAGGTTCTGTTCCTCAGCTACTCAACTGCATAGAAAAAAATGAACGTCTCAGTTCATTCACCTCAGTTCACCTAAAATATGATCTCAACTTCAGGATGGGGAATTAAACCAATCCATATTCCTTTTCCCTTTATACTCTAATCCCATGGAATTACTAAAGATAGTACCAAATGAGCAAAAGAAAATCTGTAACAATGCTGGAACACAAGTAAGAATGACATGATTAAAGTAGACACTTTCAGGAATTTGTTTTAATTTATTTATTAAAATTCAAGTTAGTTAACATACCATGTGGTATTGGTTTCAGGAGTAGAACCCAGTAGTTCATCACTTAACATATAACACCCAGTGCTCATCCCAACAAGTGCCCTCCTTTTTTTTTTTTTTTTAGCTTACAAGATTTATTTATTATTTATTTTTATATATGAAATTTATTGACAAATTGGTTTCCATACAACACCCAGTGCTCATCCCAAAAGGTGCCCTCCTCAATACCCATCACCCACCCTCCCCTCCTCCCACCCCCCATCAACCCTCAGTTTGTTCTCAGTTTTTTAACAGTCTCTATGCTTTGGCTCTCTCCCACTCTAAAGTCCTTTTTTTTTTTTTTTTTTTTTTTCCTTCCCCTCCACCATGGGTTCCTGTTAAGTTTCTCAGGCTCCACATAGAGTGAAACCATATGGTATCTGTCTTCTCTGTATGGCTTATTTCACTTAGCATCACACTCTCCAGTTCCATCCACGTTGCTACAAAAGGCCATATTTCATTTTTTCTCATTGCCACGTAGTATTCCATTGTGTATATAAACCACAATTTCTTTATCCATTCATCAGTTGATGGACATTTAGGCTCTTTTCCATAATTTGGCTATTATTGAGAGTGCTGCTATGAACATTGGGGTACAGTGCCCCTATGCATCAGTACTCCTGTATCCCTTGGATAAATTACCAGCAGTGCTATTGCTGGGTCATAGGGTAGGTCTATTTTTAATTTTCTGAGGAACCTCCACACTGCTTTCCAGAGCGGCTGCACCAATTTGCATTCCCACCAACAGTGCAAGAGGGTTCCCGTTTCTCCACATCCTCTCCAGCATCTATAGTCTCCTGATTTGTTCATTTTGGCCACTCTGACTGGCGTGAGGTGATACCTGAGTGTGGTTTTGATTTGTATTTCCCTGATAAGGAGGACGCTGAACATCTTTTCATGTGCCTCCAACAAGTGCCCTCTTAATGCCCATCACCCATTTAGCCATTCCCTCACACACCTCCCCTCCAACAACCCTCAGTTTGTTCTCTGTATTTAAGAGTCTCTTATGGTTTGCCTCCTTGTTTTTATCTTATTTTTTCCTTTCCTTCCCCTTTGTTCATCTGTTTTGTTTCTTAAATTCCACATGTTTGAAATTATATATCTGTCTTTCTCTGACTTATTTCACTTAGCATAATACATTCTAGTTCCATCCACATTGCTGCAAATGGCAAGATTTCATTCTTTTGATCACTGAGTAATGATCCATTGTATATATAAACCACATCTTCTTTATCCATTCATCAGTCGATGGACATTTGGGCTCTTTATATAATTGGTATTGTTGATAATGCTGCTGCAAACATTGGGGTGCATGTGCCCCTTCAAATCAGCATTTTTGTATTCTTTGGATAAATACCTAGTAAAATTGCTAGGGCATAGAGTAGCTCTATTTTTAACTTATTGAGGAACCTCCACACTGTTTTCCAAAGTACCTGCACCCCCTCTGCATTCCCAACAACAATACAAAGTGTTCCCCTTTCTTCACATTCTCACTAACGTCTCTTATTTCCTGAGTTATTAATTTAGACATTCTGACAGGTGTGAGGTGGTATCTCCTTGTGGCTTTGATTTTTATATCCCTGATGATGAGTGATGTTAGTATCTTTTCATGAAGCTTTTGCCATATGGATGTCTTCTTGGAAAAGTGTCTGTTCATATCTTCTGCTCATTTCTTCACTGGATTATTTGTTTCTGGGGGTATTGAGTTTGGTAAGTTCTTTATAGATTCTGGATACCAACCCTTTATCTGATACAACATTTGCAATATATTCTTCCCTTCTGTTGGTCGCCTTTAAGTTTTGCTGATTGTTTCCTTTGCTATGCAGAAGGTTTTTTATCTTGATGAGGTCCCAGTAGTAATTTTTTGCTTGTTTCCTTTGCCTCCGGAGACTTGTCTAGTAAGAAGTTGCTGTGGCCGAGGTCAAAGAGGTCACTGCCTGTTTACTCCTGTAAGATTTTGATGGTGTCCTGTCTTACACTTAGGTCTTTCATCCATTTTGAGTTTATTTTTGTGTATGGTGTAAGAAAGTGGTCCAGTTTCATTCGTCTGCATGTTGCTGTCCAGTTTTCCCAGCACTGTTTACTGAAGATACTGTCTTTTTTCCATTGGATATCTTTTCTGCTGTGTTGAAGATTAGTTGACATGTATTGCTGAGTCCTTTTCTGGGTTCTCTATTCTGTTCCATTGATCTATGTGTCTGTTTGTGTGCCAGTACCATACTGTCTTGATGATTACAGCTTTGTAATACAGCTTAAAGTCCGGGGATTGTGATGCCTCCAGCTTTGGTTTTTCTTTTACAACAGTACTTGGCTATTCAGGGTCTTTTGTGGTTCCATACTAATTTTAGGATTGTTTGTTCTAGCTCTGTGAAGAATGCTGTTGTTATTTGATAGAGATTGCATTGAATGTGTAGATTGCTTTGGGTAGTAGAGACATTTTAACAATATTTGTTCTTCCAATCCATGAGCATTGAATCTATCTCTACTTCTTTATGTCTTCTCATTTTCTTTTGTAAGCTTTCTATGCTTTTCAGCATAGAGATCTTTTACCTCTTTGATTAAGTTTTTCCTAGGTATCTTATGGTTTTTGATGCCATTGTAAATGGAATCAATTCCTTAAATTCCCTTTCTGCTGATTCATTATTGGTGTATAGAAATACAACTGATTTCTGTACATTCCTTTTATATACTGTGACTTTGCTGAATTCATTATCAGTTCTAGCAATATTTTGGTGAAGTCTTTCAGGTTATCCACATAGAGTACCATGTCATCTGCAAAGAGTGCAAGTTTGACTTCTTCCTTGGCAATTTGCATGCCTTTTATTTCTTTTTTGTTGCCTGATTGCTGAGTCTAGGACTTCAGTACTATGTTGAACAATAGTGGTGAGAATGGACATCTCTGTGGTGTTCCTGACCTAAGGGGGAAAGATCTAAGTTTTTCCTTATGAGGATAGTATTAGCTGCGGGTCTTTTGTATATGGCCTTTATGATCTTGAGGTATGTTCCTTCTGTACCTACTTTCTTGAGGGTTTTTATTAAGAAAAGAAGCTGTGTTTTGTCAAATACTTTTTCTGTATCCGTTGAAAGGATCCTAGGGTTTTTCATCCTTTCTTTTATTAATGTGGTGTATCACATTGATTGATTTGCAAATATTGAATCAGCCCTACAGCTCAGGAATAATTCCACTTCATCATGGTGAATAATTCTTTTTTTTTTTTTTTTCTGTTTATTTTTGAGAGAGAGAGACAGAGACAGAGAGAGAGTGTGGGAGGGGCAGAGAAAGAGAGGGAGACACAGAATCTGAAGCAGGCTCCAGTCTCTGTGCACAGAGCCCGACATGAGGCTTGAACTCATGGACTGTGAGATCATGACCTGAACAAAAGTCTGACGCTTAACCAAGTGAGACACCGAGGTGCCTGTGGTGAATAATTCTTTTAATGTACTGTTGAACTTGATTTGCTAGTATCTTGTTGAGAATTTTGTATCCACCTTCATCAGGGATTTGGACTGTAATTCTCTTTTTAGTGGAGTCTTTGTTTTGGAATTAAGGTAATGCTGGTTTCATAGATTGAATTTGGAAGCGTTCCTTCCATTTCTATTTTTGGAACAGTTTGTGAAGAATAGGTTTTAACACTTCTTTACATGTCTGATAGAATTTCCCTGGGAGGCCATCTGGCCCAAGACCTCATTTGTTGGGAGATTTTTGATAACTTATTCAATTTCCTTGGTGGTTATAGGTCTGTTCAAATTTTCCATTTCTTCCTGTTTCAGTTTGATAGTTTCTAGGAATTTGTCCATTTCTTCCAGATTGCCCAGTTTGTGGGATATAATTTTTCATGGTATTCTCTTACAATTGTTTTATTTCTGTGGCATGGTTGTGATCTCTCCTCTTTCATTTGGGATTTATCTATTTGGATCCTGTCTCTTTTCTTTTTGATAAGTCTGGAAAGTTTTATCAATTTTTTTAATTCTTTCAAAGAACCAGCTTTGCGTTTCATTGATCTGTTTAGTTTTGTTTGTTTGTTTGTTTGTTTCTATGTCATTTATTTCTGCTCTAATCTTTATTATTCCCTTCTATGCTGACTTTAGGCTTTATTTGGTTTTCTTTTTCTAGCTCCTTAGGTGTAAGGTTAGATTGTCTATTTGAGACTCACTTGCTTCTTGAGATAGGCCCTGAACTGCAATATACTTTCCTCTTAGATCTGCCTTTTCTACATCCCAAAGGGTTTGGACTGTCATGTTTTTATTTTCATTGAATTCCATATATCATTTATTTTTTCTTTAATTTCCTGTTAACCCATTCATTCTTTAGTAGGATGTTCTTTAACCTCCAGTGTTTGAGGGCTTTCCCAATTTTTTCTTGTGGTTGGTTTCAAGTTTTCATAGCATTGTGATCTGAAAACTATGCATGATATGATCTCAATCTTTTTGTACTGTTGAGGGCTGATTTGTAACCCAGTATATGATCTATTCTGGTGAATGTTCCATGTGCACTCAAGAGAACATGTATTCTGCTGCTTTAGGATGAAATTTTCTGAATGTATCTGTTAAGTCCATCTGGTTCACTGTGTCATTCAAAGTCGTTGTTTCCTTGTTGATTTTCTGCTTCAATGATCTGTCCATTGTGTAAGTGGTGTATTAAGTTCCTACTATGTGTTATTATCAATGACTCTCTTTATGTTTGTTATTAATTGATTTATATAATTTAAGGGTTGCCAAGGGGGCATAAATATTTACAATTGTTACATCTTCTTGATGGATAAACCCCTTAATTAGGTATAATGCCATTCGTCATCTCTTGTTACAGTTTTGGTTTAAAATCTAGTTGTCAAAACAGATGAACATAAGGGAAGGAAACAAAATAATATAAAAACAAAATAATATTAAAAAATAATAAAAATAATATACAAAACAGGGGGACAAAACAGAAGAGACTGATAAATATGGAGAACAAACTGAGGGTACTGGAGGGGTTGTGGGAGGGGGGGGATGGATAAATGGATAAGGGGCACTAAGGAATCTACTCCTGAAATCATTGTGCACTATTACTAACTAATTTGGATGTAAATTAAAAAAATAAATAAAATAAATAAAATAAAATAAATAAAATAAAATAACAAATAAATCTAGTTTGTCTGATATAAATATGGTACCCGTCTTTCTCTTGACCATCATTAGCCCTGATAGATGGCTCTCTATCCTCTTACTTCCATCTTTCAAGTGTCTTCAGGTCTAAAATGAGTCTCTTGTAGGCAGTGATAGATGGATCTTGTTTTTATCCATTCTGATCCACCTATTCTCTCCTCTGCTACTTCAGTACTCATTGTGACTGTATCCAATTGTTTTCCATTTCAGTTATAGCATTTTTTATTCAGCCCTGACATGCTTTTAGGTCTTTGATCTCTGCAGCAAGGGTTCCTCTCATGTTTCTACACTTTTTCAAGCCCAGCTTGTAGTCTTAAGATGTTGTTCTAATTCTTATTGAGATATATTGCTTAAATCTGTTTGAGGAAGTCAAAGGTTGTGATTTGTTTTGACCTTTCTTTTGGGGAGAATTCATCCATTCTATCATTTTGGCTAAATTTCCTGTCTTTTGCATGATTTAAAAGCTTGTTATGTTTCTGCACCTGAAAGTATGCTATATTAAAAAGGAGTCATACACTTCAGGAAGTGTTTTGGTCTATGCTGTGTGCACTCTGCTGTTGAGTTTTGGCTGTTCTTTCCCATTGGTCAGTCCTCTGCAGAACTCCTTGTTCACAGTAGGAAGTGGTTGGACCTTTAACTGGTGTTGTAGTTTGATGTGTTTGTTAAATTAAGCCTGGAAAAAAAAGGGAAAAAACAAAACAAACAAAACCCTGATCCCCCACCCCTCCCCCCCAAAAACAAGAGAAAAGTAAGGGAAAGCAAACAGAGAATCAAAAACTATAAGCTTGATTCCAAGAAAAAGGAAAAACAAATAAGGAAAGAAAGAAAAGAAAAGAGTAAAGACGAATGATACCGAGGACAGAGAGAAAGAGAGAAGGAAATGAAAAAAAAACAACAAGAAACTATCAGCCTGATACCAAAAGACAAAAAGAACAAGAAAGGAAAAAAAAAAAAAAAGTAGGCCTGGTCCTAGTTCCACCAGAACTGCAGGTGTTGTTTGAAGCATTGATTTTTAGTACACTTGGTACATACAGGCTGCTGACTTTGCTGGTGTTTTGGAGGAGAGGCCAGCTGTGTGGCTCAGTCAGTCTTGCCCTAGTAAATAAGTAGTTGCCAGGCACAGGGGGACTGGGGTTTGGTGTAAGTGTGCCAGCCTCCACTGGGGGTCGCTATGTTGCTCTCTGAAGTCCCCCCTGTTGGTGTTGGGGGAAAAATGGCACCATCCAATCTCTCATCCTAGGATAGGGTATCTGACAACTCCCTACTGTTCAGGCCGCCTCATAGAATAGCGAGGGCAGATAGCTTGCCCTGTGCCACAGCTCACCTGTTTTGTTTTGTTTTGTTTTGTTTTTGTTTTTTTTCCTTTGGCATGCAGCTGGGATTCAAATTCCAGTCTTAAAGGACCTGGCACCATGCATACCCACACCTCTCCTCTGGAGTACAGTCTCTCCACGCTATGTCTGAAGTCCTTTGTCTCTTGAAAAACAGTCTTCCACCTGCACAGTACAAAGAATCTATGGTGCAGCCCCTCTAAAAGCAGCAAGGTTATATTCCCTCTGGGTACACATTTGCCCTCTGCTGATGGAAGGCCTTTTGCTGGCACCTTCATGGTCTTTGTCCATGGGGAGGCAATATGCCCCTCTTTCAAGTAGTCCAGGAAGAGGAATGTTCTCTCCCAATAAACCCGGGATATCTCTCCACTGGGTATGCACTCTGGGGCCAGCTCTCTCCTTCCTAGGAGCGCATGCCATAGCTCTGCTTCAAAGGAGGTCACACACTTCCCAAACCTCAGAGTTTGAGTTCCAAAGGCTTTGGCAAAAAAAAAAAAAAAAAAAAACCCACAACAACAAAAAAAACAAAACCTGCTAAATTCAGTACTTCTCGCTCCGCAATCCATGGTCCAGAGGTCCAGAGAGGTTTTCTTTTAGTGCAAACCCGATATTGCACTCTCTTATCTCCTCTTTCTTTCTCTTCCCTTTTGTGTCTCCACTGAAGGGTTCCCTCCCCTCCATGGCAGTCTCCACTGCCATTTTCTCTTTCCCAATTTACTTCCCAATACTCACACTTGCCACACTGTCTCCCTCCAACTGTGGAGATCCTTCTACAAGTATGCCGATCAATTTCCTGGGTGTTCCAAGCAACGTGTCCTCAATACAGCTATGTTTGAAGGACTAGGAAAGCACAAGGCCCCCCTACTTCTCTGCTATCTTTACTCCCTCCAAAATTTATTTTCTTAATGAAGTGGATGTTTTGGGTTTACTAAGGAGCTGACAAGGACTCTTTTTAAATCCTGATATAAGCAAAGCAAGGAAAACCTAAGAGACAAAGAGGAAAATCTCTCCAACAGAAAACTGATGGAATCGCCGACTTAGGAAATTATAGCCTTATTAAATCCCCATTTGGAGGAGTGGCAGTATCAGTGAGAAGCACATAATAGGGCTTCTAGAATTTATGAAAGCTCTGCAGAGAGATATTGGACAAAATATTTACTTCTCCAATTGTGTCAGCATCCTAAACACAATTGGAACTTTTCTTACCCACCTCACTCTTGCTTTTTCCCTTGGGAAAAAAATTGTCAAATTTATTTCCAGTACATATACCTAGAAGGAAATCAACCTATCTGCTTTTCCCTGTTTCTCGAACACTGCAATTTCATGATATCAAATGTTGGCCTAAGCATAGGGAGCCCTTACCAGCCACCGATACAGGTCATCTAAACCTACACACATAAATATGAAAATAAAATGAAGTGTCACCAGCCATTGGAGAGAAGAAGGGGAAACCTGGAAAGCTGGAAATCAGAGCAAATGTTCCCAATGAAACAAATAAAACAGATCTTCAGGTATTCAAAAGAGAACTATTTAAAATTCTAATTAGTGTTTTCATTGATATTTGAGAAGTTCTGTTTCCCCCCCTCCCCATCAGTCTGTAAAATAGCACACTGCTGTGTAAAAGGAACAATAGGGTGATTTTGCTGAAAGGTTACTGTATACCATGTACTGTTCTCTGATCTTTACATACATTAACTCATTCAATCCTTACAACGACCCTATGAAAGACCTGTTATTATCCATGTGGGGTAAGAAACTGAGGCATAATTAAAATATCTTGCCCAAGTTAAACAGCTATGAAACTGCCAAGCCAAGATTAAAAAGAACCTAAGTCTAGGACACATGCCCTTAATTATATTACACTCTGGAGGGTAGCTATTGTTTTAAAGAAAAAAAACAACAAAACAAAAAACCTTAATAGGAAAGGTTAAAAGCAGCACATCAACCATGAAAAACCAGAATAAAACTAAAGGGATTATACCACTCCTTAGATTCAAAAACAAGTAGTTGGAAAATCTTAGTAAATATTAGAAACATGGAGTTTACACACAAAATCCAGTACAACATGTTATCAAATAAACTGAATTGAGTGAGAACAATCATCGCAAGAAAAAATATTCTCTGAGCTAAAGACTTGAGGCTTCACACTGAAAAAAAAATGACCAGCTGAGTCAGTAATAATGAAATAAGATTCACACTTAGACATTATTGTGATATTTCTGAACTTTAACAATACAAAGAAAGCCCTATACATTTCCCAGTAGAATACAAAAATATTTACAAAGGCAAGAATCAAATTGGCACTGAACTTCTAATCTGACACTCCAAGCCAGTGTACTTAGAAAGTGCTTAAACTAAGCAGAAAAATGACCCTTTTTATTTTATTCTGATACCTTTTGGTTTGGTTTGAAATGATGACTACAATGAAGTCCATATGTGGTCTGCACTGCCTTCAAGATTCTGCAGTATATCCTTTGATGATATAGCTGCATTTACTACATCTAATTACAGGAATTTAATTATTGAGAAATTGGTGCTTACATATATCATTTTCCATCAGTGAAGACACTCTTAATAAATAAGTGTTTAGAAGTTTGTATTCTAAACTAAAAGAAAAATTCTGGTATCTAGTGAAGTTTGGGTTTTTTTAAAAGTGTTGTCATTATGTATATGCGTGTGTATGGTCATTACTTTTGCAGTGTTGTAATGTGATTGTTTTGTTTTGTTTGATATGATTTAGCAACATTTAATGAATCTTAAATTATTTTTTCCAATAATTTTTAGCTACATCAACCCTCAAAGTCAAGATTATAATTCATTAATGTGTGTAATTTATCTATAGGATAATTCAATGAGCAAAAATCTTTAGCAAAGTGATAGGCATGATGGAATACATAAACAAAGGTGGTACACAATCTGATTAAAGTGATGGTAAATGATGATAAATTCAGTTTTCAAATATTTTGCATGCTATTTGTTATCAGCTGTGGACATTTAATGCCTCATTAGCCATGGATTAAATCACTAGTTTGGAATCTAGCCTCAGCAATAGTAAATGCCCATTACATCCAATTAGAATACAAGCTGATGTGGAAAGAAGTTGAAATAGGAATTGGGATTTAGGTTTCAGTTCTGACTTTGCAACTAACTACCTGTGTGGCCTTGGGAAAATTATTCAAATATCCAGAAGAATAAAATAATTGTATTAGATATTAAATTTTCCTTCCAAGCCTGAAATTCTAAGATTTCAGAATACAGGCATGAGCGAAGATCATTCCTAAGAGTATTTTGGATCTAAACTGCTCCTTTTAGAGGACTCTTCTGAAATTTCCTGAAACTAATTTGGAACTAGTGTAACAGAGTTGATAATACAGCATTTGGTCTTGAGCAGTAGAGAGTGAGGTAAGGAGATGGGCGCTTGGGTGGTTCAGTAGGATAAGTGTCCGGCTTTGGCTCAGGTCATGATCTCGTGGTTTGTGGGTTCGAGCCCCGTGTCGGGCTCTGTGCTGACAGTTTGGAGCCTGGAGCCTGAGCCCGCTTTGGATTCTGTTCTTCCTCTCTCTGCCCCTCCCCCAATTGTGCTCTGTCTCTATCAAAAATAAATAAATTTTTTAAAAAAGTGAGGTAAGGAGAGGACGGGTAGAAGTAATGGAGAGTTTTTGGTTTGGTGGAAGGAAAAAGATAATTTATGTTTCCTCTCCCATCTATACACAAATACATTGTAGGAACTGGAGTCACTGTGTATTCTTTCCATAGCTCTCTTTGAGTTTTTCTGATTTAACTAAAATGTGATTGGTGATGTGATTAAGAAATGTTGACACATATCCCAAAAAGCTTGATAGAATCTTAACTTCTACATCTCATTATGTAATTTTCACCATTCCCCCCTTTTTTTTATTACTTTAAATAGAAAAATGTCTTTCTTGTTAAATTTAAAACAGTGAGTCAGAAGTAAGGGTGGCTTGGAGCTCTGCGTGTGTTTTTGCAAGACTGTACCTCATGAGGATAAAATACTGCATGTTCTTCTCCATATCTTCATCACACAAAGCCTATTGCATTATGGATACTCATTGATTTTTGATGAAAAGAAAGAATGACCAAGGTGAATGGTCAGAATGAGAGACATCACTGGCAATGTCTTTACAGCAATGCAAACACAGCTGGTTGGCAGGAATGTATTGCTGGAGTCTCTTCAGCCTCTTCCTCTGTCCTCTCTGCTGATCAACGGAGTTCATGGCAAAACAGTTTTTACTGAGGCCCAGGCTGTATAATTTATGTTCTAAAAGCACATAAATCTGAACAGTGTAGGTCTCTGTCACAGCCTGGATCTTAATGATAGACATCACTTTAAGAATAGTAAGAACTAACATTGATTGAGACTATACTAAGGACCTAGCACTTTTACAACTTTATATGTATATTTTATTTCATTCTTGCAACAACTCTAGGAGGGGCATGGTACTATTATTATCCCCATTTTACAGGTGGAAGATGAGGCACAGGGAGGCTGAATAATTTGCTTTAGGATATAGGTGATCAATGACAAAGCTGAACTGAAATCCAAGTAGTCTAACTCCAGAGTCCTTTTTTTCTCAATCGTTTTTCTCTACTGCCTGATGTATCAGCAGAAGGTATGCAACTGTGAAACAGTCATGTCGCCACTCTTTCGGAGGTCAGTAACTCTGAGCATTTTCATTACGATTCTTACACTAATTAGAGTTTAGAAGAAAAGTAAGAAAGAGAATGCAAAATTACTTTAAGATTGGTAATTTCCATCACTTCAAAATGCTTTGATTTCACAATAAGTAAATTCATTGCAAGGTATGAGTTTGGAGCATTGGCAAGATATTTTTTTTAAATTTGATTGACCATCTGTATGAAATTGGTATTTCAGAAAAACTGGATTCCTCTTTCTTCGGTAATGCATACATCTTAAAAGAAGCAACCTAATACATTCAAATTCAAATATTAATATTATGATTTCAATAAATGTTTTTCAGTAATTGTACAAAATTAATATGGATTAGATAGATGTTATAATATTGTAATATTGTTATTGCATTATATCTTTAACCATGATAACTCAAATCATGCTTTTATAAAGTTTCTTATAGGGTTAATTTCTTTAAGAATTATAGTTAAACTAATCTTCTAGTAAATACTTAAGAATAATTGAATTTGCAGTTTTGGTACTTAACTTATACTGATGATTGCTTCCTGCAAAAAGACATCTCTAATTATAATCACAGAATATCCTTTCTCCCTTGTTCAAATAGCTTCTCCCAAGAATTCATGACCTGTTTAAAAATACAAAAACAATACAAATGAAAACATTCTCAACTGAAACTCCTAATAGAAAAGATTTATCATTAGCCATGAAGTTACCACCCGAGTAATCAAATAATGTTCCAGATTGCCTCATTTAGATAAACTTTTATGTTTTATAGATTATAAAATATATATCATTTAATTGGCAATTTGTTGAAAAGATAAAAGATTGTCATGTGTGTTTCTCTGTGTTCATCATTTATAAAAGGGGTATTGGAGGCATTCCTCTGGGCAGATATCTCTTCAAGTGTCTTCCATTGCTTGTAATTCTAGTTTGCCTTGAACCTGGTGGGCACACACAGTGGTGGGAAGAATTGTGAAGATTCCTGTTCCTGGTTATAATCAAACACTAATCTAGGTACTGCTGTGAAGGGATTTTGCAGATGTAATTAAGGTTACAAATCCATTGACATTAAAGCAAAAAGAGATTATCCTAAATTATGGTAGTGGGATCAATGTAATGATATAAGCTCTTAAGAGTAGTAGAGGAAGTCAGAAGAGTCCGAAAGATGAGCACAAGAAAGATGAGACAGTCGAAGAGGTCAGAGAGATTCAAATGTGAGGAAGACTTAACCCGTTATTGCTGCCTTTGAAGATATAGGAAGATACCAAGAGCCAGGGAATGTGGACAGACTCTGGAAGCTGAGAACACCTCCTGGCTGAGAGCCAGAAGGAAATGGACATCTCAGTCCTGCAGTTGCACGGAACTGAATCCAGCCAACAACCTGAATGAGTGTGGAAATGGATTCTTCCTTCAAGTCTCCAAATAAGAGCCCAGACTAGCCAACATCTTACGGTGGGCCTTTTGAGTCTCAGAGCAGAGGAATTAGTAGAATCACTCAGACCCCTGACCTATAGAACTGAGATAATAAATACATTTGCATTGTTTTTCGGCTGCTAAGTTTGTGTAATTTGTTACGGCAGCAAAACGAAGTTAATACATATTTTAAAAATGGGTATATTACTCTCAGATTCTGGTTCTTAGTAATTCTCAGGACCCATTGAAAGAAGAACATAAAAAAAATTGGGGTACGAGGAGATCTATGCTATGTATTCAAATGTTTTTCAAAATTCTCAAGTTTTAATATTGAGCCAGCCACCTTTTCCTTTAAAAAAAAATCTCAGAATTTGTTTTCCATGACGTTTCTTTACTCTCCTTACCATCCTTGCTGTCTTGCTGACAACATTGAATAACCTAAGAATTCTGTACCTCTAAAGGTTGTAAGGCTAAGGAAGAATAAACTCTACTTAATTAACTGTATGCTGACAATAATTTAAAGATCATCCTCTCTTCACCTCTTTGGTTCTCTTATCAAGTCCTTGGAGGACACATGCTAAAGGGGACTGCTGTTTACAGAACCCACTAAGAATTAGTGTGCCCAAACTATTCTCAGCCGAATGCTTTCCTCCCTCAATTAAAAACAGCTACTTAAGGAGAGGTGCTGAGTGAAGCAGTTGAGTGAAGGAACAAAATGTTTAGATTTTTTTGTTTAAATTTTAAACATGATGTAAGGTCACAAATAACCTGCTATAAAACTTTATTATGAAATATTTCAGATACACAAAAGGGCTTTTAGAATTATGTATGAACATCAGTGTAAGCACCAATCAGCTTAAGGAAAGATTATAAAAATAAATAAAGCCTCCATTTGTTCTTCTCCCTGATCATTTTTAATTTTTTCTTTTTTATTGTTTTTTCCAGTTTTGTTGAAATATAGGTAACATATAACATTGTGTAAATTTAAAGTATACAAAGTGTTGATTTGATACACTTATAAACTGGAAAATGATTACCACCTAGCATTAGCTAACACTTCCATCAAATCACATAATTACCATTCTTCTGTGATGAGAACATTTAAGATCTGCTCTCTTAACAACTTTAAAGTGTATAATACAGTAATAATAACTATAATCACATGCTATAGTATATCTCCAGTTAAAACTGGATGTTTGTACCCTCTGACCAATGTCTCTGCATTTCTTACAACCTCCAGTCCCTAGTAACTACCACTATACTCTCAGTTTCTCTGAGTTTGGCTGTTTTCAGATTCCACCCATAAGTGATATCATACAGTATTAGTCTTTCTCTGCCTGGCTTTCACCACTTAGCATAACGCCTTTAAAGGACCATCCATGTTGTTACAAATGGAAGGATGTCCTTCTTTCTTATTCATACTGTGAATATTCACTATATATGTGTGTGTGTGTCTATATATATATATAGTACTATACTTCTTTATCCATTCATCTGTTAGTGATACTCCAGTTGTTTCAATTATGTTGTCTATTGTGAATAAACTGAAATTAACATGGGAGTGCAGCTATTCCCTCAAGATTGTGATTCTGTTCCTTTTGGATATATACCCAGAAATAGAATTACTGAATAATATAGTTCTATTTTTAATTTTTGGGGGAACCTCCATATTGTTTTCCATAGTGATTGTGCTAATTTGCATTCCCACCAACAGTGCATAGGGTTCCATTTTCTACATGTCCTGGCCAACACTTGTTACTCTTGTCTTCTTGGTGATAGCCATTCTAGGAGGTGTGAGGTGGTACCTTACTGTGGTTTTGATTTGCATTTCCCTAATAGTTAGTGATGTTGAATACCTTGTGTATCTAAGTGCTATTTTTGTGTTTTCTTTTTAAAAAAAAGTCTATTTATTTACTCTTCCCGGTTTTTAATCAAGTTGTTTTGCTGTTGAAATGTATGGGTTCTTTATATATTTTGGATATAATGCTTTATCTATCTATCCATCTATATATAATTTCAAATATCTTCTCCCATTTTATAGATTGCCTTTTCATTTTACTGATGCAGAGGCTTTCTAATATGATCTAGTTCTACTTGTTTATTTTGCTTTTGTACCTTAGCTTTTTGTGTTAAATTCAAAAATAGCATTGCCAAGATTAATGGTAAGGAGCTTACCCCTGTGTTTTCTTCCAGGGGTTTTATGGTTTCACATCTTATTTTTTTAAATCTTTAATTCATTTTGAGTTGATTTTTGTGTATAGTGGCTATCCATGTGGCTATCCAGTTTTCCCAGTATTATTTATTGAAGATACTATCCTATCCCCATTGAAAATTTTGGCTCCTTCGTTGTACATGAATTGATTCTGTCTGTCAGGGTTTATTTTTGGGCTCTCTATGCCATTGCATTGATCTATGTCTATTGTTATGCCAATACGACAATGCTTGTTTTTTTTTTTTTTTTAAGTTTATTTATTTATTTTGAGAGATAGAGAGAGGAAGAGAGAGAGAAACCCAAGCAGGCTCTGCACCATCAGCACAGAGTCTGATGCAGGGCTCAAACTCATGAACTGTGAGATCCTGATGTGAGCCAAAATCAAATTTGGACCTTAACTGACTGAGCCACCCAGGTGCTCCTACCACAATGTTTTGATTCTGTTATGTAGCTTTATAATATAGTTTGATATCAGGAAGTGTGATGTTTCCAGCTTTGTTCTTTCTCAAGATTACTTTTAGCTATTCAGGGTTTCTTTGTGGTTCCAACAAAATTTAGGATCTTTTTTTTTTTTTTTCTATTTCTGTCAAAAATCCCATTGGAATTTTGATAGGGATTTCACTGAATCTTCAGATTGCTTTGGGTAGTATGAAACTTTTATAAATATTAATATATTTCCATTTATTTGTGTATTCTTCAATTTCTTCCATCAGTGTCTTACAATTTTCAGTACATATCTTTTACCTCCTTGGTTATGTTCTCACCTAAGTATTTTTAAAATGATATTGTAAATAGGATTTTCTTTTTTTTCTACTTATATAATATTATCTATTTTATTGAAGTATAATTGGCACACAATATTTTATTAGTTTCAGGTGTACATCATAGTGATTAGATGTTTTTATACATTATGAAATTTTCTCCACGGTAAGTCCAGTTATTATCTGTCAGTGTATGAAGTTACTACTGTGTTATTGATTATATTTCCTATGCTGTAAATTACATTTATTTTATAACTGGAAGTTTGTGTCTTTTATTCTTCTTCACATATTTTTCCTACCCTTCAATTTTTACCCCTTTGGGTAATCAACGGTTTGTTTCCTGTATCCATGAGTTTGTTTCTGTTTTGTTTTGTTTGTTCCATTGTTTTGTTTTTTACATTCCACATGTTTGTAAAATTATGATATTTATCTTTGTCTTATTTCACACAGCATAATACCTTCTAGGTTCATTCATATTTTCTTTATTTTTTTATTATTTATTTATTTTTAATTTTTTTTAACGTTTATTTATTTTTGAGACAGAGAGAGACAGAGCATGAACGGGGGAGGGTCAGAGAGAGGGAGACACAGAATCTGAAACAGGCTCCAGGCTCTGAGCTGTCAGCACAGAGCCCGACGCGGGGCTCGAACTCACAAACCGCGAGATCACGACCTGAGCCGAAGTAGGCCGCTTAACCGACTGAGCCACCCAGGCGCCCCGGTTCATTCATATTTTCAAAGAAATGGAAGATTTTATTCTTTTTTTATGGCCAAGTAATATCCCATTGTATACTTATACACCACATCTTATTTATCCATTCATCTATTGATGAACACTTTACGTTGCTTCCATATCTTGGCTATTGTTGATAATTCTGCAATGAACAACAGTGGTACATATATCTCTTCAGATTGGTATTTTCATTTTCTCTGGACATATGCCCAGAAGTGGAATTGCTGGATCATATAGTAGTTCTATTTATAATTTTTGAGGAATCTCCATACTATTTTCAGTAGTAGCACAAATTTACATTCCCATAAACAGTGTATGAGGGTTGCCTTTTCCACACGCTTTCCAACACTTGTTATTTTTTGTCTTTTTGGTAATGGCTAATCTGACAGATGTGAGGTGATATCTAATTATGGTTATGATTTGTGTTTTCCTGATGATTATTGATGTTGAGCATCTTTTCATGTGCCTGTTGGCCATCTGTATGTCTTTTTTGAAAAAAAAAGTCTACTCAAGTCCTCTGCCCATTTCTAATGTTAGTTGTTTCTGTTTTTTTTGTTTTTTTAATTTTAAGTTGTCTGAGAAATTAACCCCTTATAGGATGTATGATTTGCAAATATGTTCTTCTATTCAGTAGGTTGCCTTTTTTTTTGTTGATGGTTTCCTTCTCTGCGTAAAAGCATTTTAGTTTGATATCATCCCATTTGTTTATTTTATCTTTTGTTGCCCTTGCCTGAGGAGACTGGTCAAAAAATATTGCTAAAATTAATGTGAAAGAGCTTACTGCCATTTTTTTCTTCTATGAATTTTATAGTTTCAGGTCTTACATTCAAGTCTTTAATACATTTTAGAATTTATTTTTATAACAAAATGTACCTCAACATAATGAAGGCCATGTATGACAAGCCCCATAGCTAACATCATACTCAATATTAAAAAGATTAAATGTTTCCTTTAAGATTAGGAACAGGACAGCCTGCTCCCTCTGTGCTGGACCCTGGGATAGCCAAAGGGAGTGCTCAGGCCCAAACAACTGCTTTGTTGTCCTTGTTGTTGTTGTTGTTTGGTCTCTTACAGTCTTACGGGTCTCATGAACAACATAAGCCCTGTTGGCTTTCAGAACTAGGTGTTTAGGGCTCTGTCCCTTAGGTGGAAGCCCTAAAAGTTGGGACACTAGATATGGGGCCCAAACCCTTCGCTCCTGAGAGTGAAGCTGGGAGTTGAGGGTCTCCTCCTAATTATATGGTGCAGCGCTAGGGGTGGGATTTAAGGTGAGATTGTGTTTCAGCCTTTCCTACTTGTTTTGATGCGGGTATTTTCTTTTTAACTCAATATGTAAGAGTCACTTGGCTGGTTTCTAGATTTCTTTCGGAGGGAATTGCTCTGTGTGTAGCCATTCATTCAGTATGCTTGTAGGAGGAGAAGAGTTCAGGAGCTTCTTATGTCAATATCTTTAAAGATCTTTAAAGATCACTTAATATCTTCTTTCAAATAATTAAATTGCATTGCAGATTTAGAATATCAGAATGTACACATACAGAATATACATAATATCTAAGACATAAAAAGGCACCACCATCAAATGGCAAGTAAATGGCTCATTTAGGTAATTCAGTAAGTCAGTTTTCAACCAAGCAGTCATTGAGTTTTTAATGTAGTCAAAATGTTTCATTTGAGAATCTCACCCACAGAGCTACGTGATAAGTTAAATTATACATATACACTCAATATTAGAAAAAAAGCTAGAAGCCCATCCTGATATGTCTGTTTTTAATTCATTTGTGAAATGAAAGAATTCTCCCCATCCTAAAGATACATTCTATATTTTTTGCATATATGACCTATATAGTTCCTTTTACCTTTTCTATTGTCAGTTTTTAATTTCTTTATTTCTCAACGAAAACTTTCTTAGTGACAGATTAATAAACTGAGAGTTGAATATAGGAGGAAACTCTTTTTACATTCTCTTTTTTTTTGTAGTTTAAAGTTTTTAAATTCCAGTTAGTTAAAATTTAAAATATAGTGTAATAATAGTTTCAGGTGTAGAATTTAGTGATTCATCACTTACATACAACATCCAGTGCTCATCACAAGTGCCTCCTTAATGCCCGTTGCCCATTTAGCCCATCCTCCTGCCCACTTCCCCTCCAGCCACCCTGTTTGTTCTCTACCTTTAAGAGTCTTGTTTTATGATTTATTTCTGTCTCTCTTTTCCACCTCTATGTTCATCTGTTTTGTACACTTATTAGACCAAGCCTTTAAAACCATCTGAAACCTGGTCCAAAGTGTGAGTATGATTTATGATTTTTTTCATTGATCTGATTTGATAGTGAGTAGAAACTTATTAATTAGTCAGCCAAATAATATATTTTTTTATATTCCATGATATTTTGTTGGGCAACTGTGGGGAATATGGGGTTTGGCTCTAAGAATTTATCATCTTTTGGAAATGTAAGACATGTATCTATGAAAACATAAATGAGCAGAGCAAGAGTCAGATATAACTGACAAATACTATTATAAGAAAAAACATAATCAATAGAATATTTATATTATTAGTATTATATTATTAATTTATATTATTAAAAAGATGGCTTTTAAGTATAGAGAAAATGAGAAAGTAAACATAGTGAGCCAGCACAGGTTTATTAAAGAAAAACAAAAAACTAAATTTTATTTTTATTTTACTTTTTGCTTGAGTGAATAACTTTTAGAAAATATTATAGAGACAGGCTATCTGGATTTCCATGAGGCATTTGACATGGTTTCTTACAGAGTACAAATGAACAAAACAGAAAACTGTAGATTTTATGCATTGAGATGTACAGCTCGTCACATTAATACATGATGAATAGGTGTTAGTCAAAGCATAGTGATTGACAGAATGGAGGAGGTGTGTGCAGGACAATATTCTCAGCCCTGATCTCTTCAACATCGTGTCTCCAAATTAGTGGCATGAGTAATCTAGATTATAGGACATAAAATTTGCAAATAATCGGAGCTTGGAAGAATAATGAATGCATTAGATGGCTAAATTTGGTTCCAAGCTATCTGGACAGGTAGGAACAGACAAAACAAGGACAGTTTTATCAGGAATAGATTTAAGCTTATGGTTTTGCAGTAGCAAAACAAAACAAAATCTGCCACTCCCTAAAAACCAAAATCAACCAATCAACCAACCAACCAACCAAACCACAACCTGGTTTCCAAACTGGAAACCACAAATAAAGGGGATACCTTTTTAGCAGCAGCACAAGTAAAACAGTCGTGAGGATTTTATTTGGCTACAACGTCAATAAGAGTTAATGGTATGATGATGTTATAAAACAACTAGTGTGATCTTAGGCTGTGTCACTATTTCTCAACCTTTTTTCATTATTGTCTCTCAAAAGAATTCTTTTTAGAATTGCTTTTTCCTGATACTTCCTCTGTGAAATTTTAATGATGCAGATACATTGTACATCTCTTTACGTACTATATCTATGTCTGTGCTTATACATAAAAAAGAGTAAGATTTTTTCCCACAAGAACTGATTTTCATCCTCTAATGGGCAATATTAACACTCACTGAGAATGCACAGACTTTATTAATAGAGAAGACTAGGAATGAGGAAGGGAAATTCTACTGTTCTTAGAAGTGTTTAAAATAATGTGTTCACTTCTGAATGCCACATTTTAAGACATATTTCAAAACTAGATGTTCTTCAAAGGTGAGCAGATAGAATGGCATGGTGTGAAGAATTTTTAAAGGGTGAGGAATTATTATTCTGGGAAAATGGAATGAAAGGTGTCCTAATATGTATCTTCAGATATGGGAGAGGATGTTATATGACAAAAGGGATCTGATCATTGGACAGTTGCTTTAGGAAAACATATTTTGGCTCAATATTACGTTATTTTGTCTGAAGTATCCAAAGATGGAAAGGTTGTTTCATTAGGAATATATTGTACCCTGTGGTGAGGAACATGATAGAGAAGATTCAGACCCTAAATGGACTGAATGACCTTAGCATCCTTTTTTCTTGATTCTGTGATACTGGGCAGTAGGAGATAAATGGATCCTTGAAGGAAAATACAGATTTAGATAAGCTTAGAGGACATAATACTCCAAAGTGGACATTTTGGCTTCTCAGACATGGAGGTTAGGGCACACAGACTTTATTTCTGCTCTGCTTTGTCCAAAATTCACAGTCTGGCCCCAAGAGGTCACCAACATCCTTACCTATAATGTGTTGGATTTGGATTCAATTACATCTATCTTTGCTAACTCTAGAAATCTAAGGTTCTATGACTTAGTAATTTATGGTAGGAAGATGCTATTCCTATTGTTCAGTCTTCCCCATCAGCTCAAGCACTTCACATAGTACTTGTAAATCATAAACTACCAGACTGGGAACTTGAATTATCGTATGTGACAAAAATATCATCTTTTAGAATGTGTAATCTTAGGTACAGAAGGGAGAAGTGAGAGAAATTTCATTGACCAAAAAAGATGTTTTATGATAAAAAGTAGAAGTTAAGTTGTTTAAAGACATTGCTAGTCAAAGTCTCTGTGATTACCATCTCTCCATAGTAGAGGATCTTTTCTACTTGTAGAACATCAGGTCTTTAAGGTTGCTCTGGACAAAGATGGCACTATTGGCTTATGCTGGCATTTACATAGTTGGGTCAGGGAAGTTAAACAGAGTTTTAAGAATCTGGCAGTTGACTTTTCCAAGTCATCATTTAGTAACGTTTCCAAATGTTACTCAGTAGAAAACTAAACCTGTGTACAAAATATCTGAAACAACAACAACAACAACAACAACAAAATATGTATTAAAAAAAGACTAGGATAAAGTTATATAGCTTTTGCATTTGTAGGAATTGTTATTGAAATTATAACACAAACAGGGTTTTAATTTGTGAAGTATCAAAGTATTGTATTTGTTGTTATTGTGGTTTGTGGTACTAGTAGTAGAAGTAGCAGCAGCAGCAGTAGTAGTAATAGTATAGTAGTCATAATAATAGCAGGAGTAGTAGTAATAGCAGCAGCAATAGTAGTAATAGTAATAGTAAAGTAGACATAGTCACAGTCATAGTGGGAGTAGCAGTAGTAGTAATAGTAGTAGTAGTTATAGTTGTAGTCATAGTCGTAGTAGCAGCAGTAGTACTAATAGTGTTTGCCTGGTTTCTTTGCCTCAGTGTCACACCCTGAAGTAATGGGGAGCCTTCCAATGTTGACAGGCTGGAAGGGCTGAGTAGACTGTAACATAATGATTGATTATTCTCCATGAAACGTTTCTACCCCTACATTAGTTCAGCTTTGTTTATGTTTGTCTCCTGTGAGTTCAAATATGCTTCACTAGTTGAAAAGACAGGTTTTGTGCGACAGGGGAAATTGGGGATTCTGCAGGGGGCACCATGTATAATGAAAAGAAAAGATCTTATGTTGGCAGTGTGACCTGGGAAAGGTTCCTTAACCTCTCTTTCCTTACCTGTAAATTGGTTACAAAATGGGCCCAGTCAGTCTTTCTCACATAATTTTAATCCCCATCGTGTATTGGAATCATTGGGTGCGTTCTTACAAAACACACGTGTCTGTCCTCTAACCTAGTTTGTAGGAGACCCTGGCCCTGGGACTCTTTTCTTTTCTTTTCTTTTTTCTTTTTCTTTTTTTTTTTTCTTTTCTTTTTCTTTTCTTTCTTTCTTTTCTTTCTTTTTTTTCTTTTTTTTTTTTTTCTTTTTCTTTTTCTTTTCTTTTCTTTTCTTTTCTTTTCTTTTCTTTTTCTTTTTCTTTTTCTTTTCTTTTCTTTTCTTTTCTTTTCATCTTTTCAGGTGTTGTGAGGACAAAATTGAATAATATTGTTAAAGAGCCCTGAAAGGGGCTATTCAAATGAGCGTTTCCCAAGGGAAGTAATGGGTGATACTTTTTTCCATAGGATTTTTCTTACTAGTAACAGCAGTGTCTCAGGTGATTGCTATGCTCTGCCCCCTACCAGGAGGAGTCAAGAGAGACAGAACATGCCTAGATGATTCTACTTAGTTAAGAGTCATGCTCCCAGATTCTAGGCCTGTCGTAGTCATGGCACCAAAGATGACTAGCCTGCCCCTGTGGTTTCCCAAAGGATTCAGCAAAGCTCAAAACTACCAGCTGAGCCTCATCTGACCTACAAATAAATCAGAGGTCGAAAGCTGCTTCTCTCTGCACAGAGATACAGCCAGTATCCATGAAATCCTCCACGAGTTACCAATCAACCTCCAAACATTCCTTTATGGTTGGTAAATTTAGGGTCCTTGAACTATGTTCAAATGTGTGACTTGGTTAGTGCTATAAAGCTGATTGACATTTTTTTTTAACTGTTTGAGATGTAACAGGGCAAGAATATCATGGGATTTCATTTTATTATTCAATGTCAACCCTATAAATATCATAGAAAAGTGTCTGGAAGAGATTAAACTTCTGATAAGTATTCAACAGGACAGAGAATAAAGATTAACCTTTTGTATAAAAGATTAACCTTTGTATATGATAAAAAATTAATATAAAATATAAAATTAGTACTGAAGACATTTGGCAGAAGAGGTATAGGCTGAATTTATATTTTGAAGTGACTATACAGGTCCTAATCTTCTATTAAGGGGAATAAAAGATTGACCAAAAAAAAATGTCACTTCTTAAAGTGACAGAGGAGAGATTCTATAAGTAATAGGGGTCTTTGTCCAACCAGATTAGATTTTTTGGAGACTAATGATAATTTTTACGTAGAAAGCTATGTTTAATTTGTATTGTATTATGATGCTTAACTTTTATATAAGACTATACCAGTATTGACAGCTTTCTTCTCTAGATTACAGTTTTTATTTTTATTTTTATTTTGTTTTTTGCCTACTTTAAGCATTCATTGATCATAAGACATTGACCTTGGTATACAGAACTGAACTCTGTTGAACTTTTGACAGTTTATTCTAGATTGACTTGCAATTCCTTCCTTTAGCTCTTGTAGTGGAAAAACCAACAAACAAACACAGACAAAAATCTCTGTCTTCTTAGAACTTAGTTTCCAGTAGAGAGAAAGGCAATAACCAGAAAGATAAAAAACTAGAGTGATAGTTTTATTAATTTGTAGTGTTTCAGATGGTATTAGGGCTACTGTGAAAATAAAGTAGAAAAAGAGTGATAGAGGTATGGGGCAGGATTGCTTTCATTAAAACAAAAAAAAGAAAAGAAAAACTTTATCAGAGATGTCTCACTGCTAAGGAAAATTTTTTTTAAATATGAAATTTATTGTCAACTTGGTTTCCATACAACCCCAGTGTGCACCAAAGGGAATACTTTTGTAGGGAACTAAAGAAGTAAGAGAGGGAGAGAGAAAGAGAGAGACAGACAGAGACAGAGAGACAGAGACAGAGACAGAGAAAGAGCCATGAAGGTATCTGGGACAAATTTGGAGGAGGAAATCCCCTAAAATGGGAAGAAAAATTCTGAGGCATGTAAGGAAAATAATGTATTGGTTTGGGATGGCCATGTGGGGTTGGAAGAGGGTAGGGATAATACTTTTAAGCCATGATAAGGATTTTATCAATTACTCTGAAAGAAAGGGAGTAATTACAGGGTTTTAGGCTGAGAAGTAACATAATCTGGCTCTTTCACAGTGGTTGCTGGTATCTGTGTTGAGAATAGATTGTAGTAAGGTAGAACTTGATATATCAAAATCTGTCAGAGACTATTGTAATGGTGTGGGAGAGATATACTGTGGTCTTGGACCAGAGTGGTGGCAGTGGAGCTGATGAGAAGTAATGAGCTGAGAAGATTTTCTGATAGATCTGATGTGGAGTGAAGAGAGTAAGGAAGAAATGATTACTCCACAGATTTTTGTATCTGAAAAATTAGAAGAGTAACATAGCCATTGTTAAGATGTGGAAGGCTGTGGAAACAGAACATTTAGGGTGTTTTATCAGGTGTTTGGATTTGGATATGCTAAGTTTGACATGGCTACCCAATATTCAAATGGAGATATCATGTGTTCCCCCCAAATGATATGTTAAAGTCCTAACTCCCCATACTTCAGAATGTGACCGTTTTCAGAAATAGGGTCTTTACAGTTGCAATTAGTTAACATGAAGCAATAGCGGGGTATGGTGGGCCCCTACTTCAATGACTGGTGTCCTTATAATAAATAACCGTGTGAAGACAGAGACATACAGAGAACAATGTGTGATGATGAAGGCAGAGATTGAAATTTTGTACCTGTAAGTCAAGAAATGTCAAATATTTCTAAGAAAGTATCAGAAGCTGGGAAGAGGCAAGAAAAGATTTCCCTACAAGTTTCAGAGGGGACCCTGGCCCTGCCAACAACCTTGATTGTGGATTATAGCATTCAGAGCTATGAGATAATACACCTGTGTTTGTTTTAGGCCATATAGTTTGTAGTCCTTTTTGTGGCAGCCTTAGGAAACTAATATGGAGAATAAGGTGAGTACTGAGAGTTTGCCACTGAATTCAGTGAGGTAGAGTTATTGGTAAACTAGAGGGGAGCAGTTTCAGCAGGGAGAAGGCTTAAAATCCTGATTGGAGTGGGTTCAAACCAAGAGAGAAGATAGGGAAAAAAAGAGAGAAGATAGGAGCGTAAGTATAGGTAAATCTTTCAAGCAGCATTTCTGTAAAGGAGGATGCAAAGAAATGAGATCATAGGGGAAGGAAGATATGAGGTCAAGGGAAGTATTTTCCTCTTTCCTTCCTCCCCTTTCTCGCCTCCCTTTAATATCCTACTCTCTCTCTTCTACTTTTCACCTTTCCTTCCTCCCTTTTTATTGTCTCCTTTCTTCCTTCCTTTCTTTCTTTTTGGATAAAAATATTACCACATGATTGATTGATGATGGAAATAATTCATTAGAGAAGAAAAAGTTGACTTGGGAGGAGGGGACAGACAACAATTAATGGCAAAAATACCTTGAGAGGCAGAATGGGAGTCAGTGCATACAAAGGAGGGGTGACTTTGTATAAGACAGAGACAGAAAGAAGATATAGTCCATAGCCATAGCTATAAGGTTAGTAAATAGATGGTGAAGAGAGTTTATGGAAGTTCTTTTCCAATTGCTTCTATTTTTCAATGAAAGGGGAAGCAAGTTTACCTGCAAAAGAAAGGACAGTAGCAAGGTTGTTGCATATTTAAGGAGAGAAGAAAAGTTAGGACATGGTCGTTTAAAGAGAGTGGGAAAATTCCAGGGACGGGTAGCAGGATTTCAGGCAATCCTATTGAAGTTGGTAGTCATTAGTTCAGAGAGACCAATCATCAATCTAGTGTTTTTGTTATTGTAAGAAATGCCTCTTTTTTTTATTAAAAATTTTTTTTCAACGTTTATTTATTTTTGGGACAGAGAGAGACAGAGCATGAACGGGGGAGGGGCAGAGAGAGAGGGAGACACAGAATCGGAAACAGGCTCCAGGCTCTGAGCCATCAGCCCAGAGCCTGACGCGGGGCTCGAACTCACAGACCGCGAGATCGTGACCTGGCTGAAGCGGACGCCCAACCCACTGCGCCACCCAGGCGCCCCATATGCCTCTTTTAATTAATCGATTAATTAGTATTGTTACAGATACTGATACTACTATTGTTCTTAGGAAACATATTAAGAAAGCAATAGTTTAACAGAATTTCCAGAAAATGTATTTTTTTCATGAATAGGATTGTCAGATAAAATACAGCAAATCCTATTAAAAATTTGAATTTAGATAAAATAAATATTTTTGCATATATTCCCAACTTGCTGAAGTTCATGGGTTTTCCATCAGCAAATATAAGGGTCACTTGTGGTGGTTAGATTCTCATTCATTTCATGATATGTATGGATATTCGACAATGCATCACTTTTGAACTACTCTTTTGAAGCTGTATGATTTTCATAAAACTGATTTCTGGGCTGAATAGTAAATCTGCCAAATGTTGATTCAACTATTTAATATTTTACCAAGAAATAATAAGAAATGTTGATGACTTAAAAATCTTACCTTGCTGCTCTTGCCATCTCCCTGGGAACATTTCACCCTGTTGTCAGACTCTCAGCAATTTTATGTTAATCCCTTCAATGATAAAGATTGAATTAACAACCTTTAGGCTAATACAAAGGTAGGTCTCTAGCATGGTGGCCAAGGTGTGCATAGATTTTCTTTTGGTGTATTTATCTAAACCCTGACAAAGCAGTATTTTTTAATCCATGAAGCTTACTGTTTTGGGTCTTACAAAGTTATGCTTGGCCAATATAAATGTTTTAACACAATTTAAAAAAATAGCATTAGACTCTTAAATTGGGGGAACTGACACACATGAATTTGAATGGTCTTAGGACTAGTCCAATTGTTCGGTATCAAAATAATAAAGTTCTGATGCAGTTGGTTCTTAATAATAATAATTATAGCCTTATTTATTTAGTATTTACTACATACAGGTACTTAGTGAACATTTAACCTACTAAATTCTAACAAAAACCTAACAGGAACTCGTGAATCCATTCAAACAAATATTGGCTGCACCACGCCTTGGAAGTAGTTTAAAAGATACAAAAATTCCTGACCCAGTTGAGCTTACATTTTAATGTGCAAGAAGCAATAAAATTTAATATAATAACAACAACAACAATATAATATAAATATATTAGATGGTAAGAAATGCTTGGAAAAAATAAGTAGGAAATGGGGATATAGGATAATGGAAGCAGAGATTGATTTTAGATAGGAAGCTCAAAGAGACTATTGACATTTGAACAAAAACCTGAAGGGGGTAAAAAAGTGATACATGTTGTCATCTGAGGAAAAAGCATCCCAGGAGAGAGAAACAGCAAGTACAAAGACCATAGGAGGAGAAACATACCTGGCATGTAGAATCAATAGCCAAGGCATTTGGAGTAGAGTGAACAAAGGGGAGATAAGGAAAAGATTAGGTCAAATAGAGGAGGTAGTATCATTTGGGGCCTTGTGGGCCATTGGTAATGATCTTAGGTTTTCCTGTTAATGAAAGGGAAGACATTGAAGGTATCGAATAGATGAGTGACCTGATTTAACTTTAATTTTAAAAAGATCACTCTGGAAGTTAAGAATAGATTGCTGGAGAACAGGTGAGGAGGCAGAAAGGCCAGGGTGAAGGCTGTGTTAACAATGTAGTGAGAGATGCAATAATCCAGGGTGCGAGCAGGAAGAAGAGCTGTTAAGAAGTAGGATGATGCTAAATATATTTTGAAAAGAGGACTGTCAGGATTTGGGGTTTCTTGGGTGAGGAGGATAAAAGACAGAGGCAAGGCTGACTCAGAGTGTCTGACCTGAGCAACCTGAGGGATAGGAGGTGCCATTAATTAACATGAGGAAACTGACAAGTACCAATTTGTCAAAGAAGATCATGAATTTGGTTGTGAAAAAGATGAGTTTAAATTCCTATCAGACAGCCAAATAGAGAAGTCAGTTGACAGTTGGACATAGAAACCTGCAATTTGGGCTGCAGATATAAATTTGGAAGTTTTCTTTAAAGCCGTATTATTGTTATTGTCAAGTTAATAAGAACAGATAGACAAAAGTTTAGGTCCAATAACTAAGTCCTGTAGCATTCCAATGCTGAGTAGGAATATGAAAAGGAATAAATAAATGAGACTGGAGAGAAGCCAGCAAATCACAAAACTAATTAAAGACAGAATCTAGATTTGAACCCAGGTCTGTGAGTGTCTCTAATTCCTATAGCCTTAATCACTGTTCTACATAGCCACATGTTATTAGATTTATTAATCTGTATTTTTTCAAGCCAATTTCTATGGAAAAATGCTAATCAGTACAAGAAGTTCACACTTCTCAAAAAAAATCTGGAATATGAGAGGAGAATTAATGCATAGTAAGAGCTTATTTAGTGAGTCAAGCATTATGCTTGGCCCATTTTAAATAACATCTCATTTAATCATCATTTTAGGTTATTATGTTGTCATTTTGCAGAAGGAATTCAGCAGAGCTTAACCACTTTCTCAAGTTCATTCAATTTTAAGTGGCAGAGAGAGTTGAGATTCTACCTAATTCTATATATTTTCTACTGTGTTACATTTCATCATCCATACCATTCTGACTCCAACTAAGAGAAATTATCACTGTAACAAGCAACATTGAAAAATATAATAGATATCCACAGTAACTGTTTTATAGACTCTCCATGTGGCTATTTCTTATATCAACCTAAAATAAAGCCAGTGTCATTAAATGAGATTATAGTTCATGTCATAAATATGACATGCTTGAATTCTTTTTTTTTTAATATTTTTATTTATTTATGAGACAGAGAGAGACAGAGCATGAGCAGGGGAGGGGCAGAGAGAGAGGGAGACACAGAATCTGAAGCAGACTCCAGGCTGTGAGCTGGAGAGCTCCAGCACAGAGCCTGATGCGGTGCTCGAACTCACAGACTGTGAGATCATGACCTGAGCTGAATTAGGACGCTTAACTGACTGAGCCACCCCAGGAGCCCTTGAATTCTTTTTTAAAAATTGTTTAAGTTTTATTTTATTTTAGAGAGAGACAGAAAGAGAGAGAGAGAGAGAGATCACAAGCAGAGGAGGGGCAGAGGGGGGGAGAGAGAGAGAGAGAGAAGGAGAGAAGGAGAGAGAGAAAATCCCAAGAAGGCTTCACTTTCAAAACCGAGCCTGAAGTGGGGCTCCATCCCATGACCCTGGGATCATGACCTGAGCTGGAATTAAGGGTGGGATGCTCAAACAACTGAGCCACCCAGTTGCCCCTGACACAGTTGAATTCTAAATTTAGAATAAATTTTATATGCATTCACATTCCCTTATCAGGGCCTGTTTGTAACCACCCACCCATTTTTGAGATAGCAAATTGGTCATTGATATTTTCAAGACTCAGTACCATCATCTGTCCCACCATCCAGCTCTAAGAATGATAGCACTTTGAAGGTTGTCCCTTAGGGATTATGGAGACCCCAGCTGCCTTTATGGTTTTAGACTAGAGGTTACAAGTATATCACAAGGTAGCCTATCCCAACTGCCTCATGAATCACAATATATTCAGTTACAAGCATATCAAACAATATTTTGAAAATCTCAAAGAACTGCATTGGCACACTGAGATATACAAGTAGACAGAGAAAGAACTTCTCCACATGTTTAGCCAATGCGGGTCACCAACTGTGTGACATAGTGGGATGGGAATATCCTGGAACCCATATGGATAGGCCAGTTCTCTATTCTCTCTTGGAGCCAGGAATATTGCCATAATAATATTTTTATTTCTAGTACTCTATTTTTGTTAAATCCCCCCAGTCTATGTGCATTTAAATACACTTTGAAAGTATATACTTGGTAAGTTTTCCTAAGTCTCTTCTAACAAAAAACAGTTAGACAATATAATGGAATCAAAGATTTTAGTCACTAAATTGACAAAACTTAAGCTCCTTCTGGAAATCTCTGTGCAGTTCTCTCCCTCACTTTATATAGGTTTCTGCTTGAAGTCACCTCTTCAGAGAAACCTTTTCTGTCTCTATTTAAATAGCCTCTCTCCTATCAGTTCTCATCTCATTATCCTGTTTCATTTCTTTTTCAAGTATTGTATATCTACTTGAATTGAACTATATATTTAAATATGTTCTTCATTATTGTTTTGTGTGTACCTACCTAAATGTAAGTTCCACAAAATCTAGGAATTTCTGGGGCGCCTGGTGGTTCCGGATGGTTGAGCATCTGACTTCAGCTCAGGTCATGATCTCACTGTTCATAAGTTTGAGCCCTGCATCGGGTTCTGTGCTGACAGCTCAGAGCCTGGAGCTTGCATTGGATTCTGTGTCTCCCTCTCTCTGCCCCTTTCCCACTCATGATCTGTCTCTGTCTCTCAAAAATGAATAAACGTTTAAAAAAATAAGAAAAATCTAGGAATTTTTAAAAAAAATTTTCTTGTTCAGTGGCGTAGCTCCAGTTCCTAGAGGAGTTTCAGTTACATTGTAGGTAATCAATAAGTATTTGTTTAATGAATATATGCCGGGTGAATGAAAAAAAGAAAAAGGGAAGGAAAGAAGGAAGGAAGGAGGAAAGAAGGAAGGAATGGAAGAAAGTAGGAAAGAAGGAAAAAAGGAAGAGAAAAGAAGAAAAAACAAAGAGACTTCAAATAAAAAAGAGACAAATGGTCAAGTTGCAGATACTTAGGCTAATTTCCATATGTCATGCCTATTCTTTTCCCAGGTTTTTTACAGATTTTGCTGGCATTTGACTGTAGCCCTGATGACTGGATTTGCCAAAAAGATATTATAACACAGAAAGTCACCCTTCTCTTATATATTTTCATTGAGGCAGAATAATCCCCCCACAATTACTCAGGGATTAAAAAAGATAGCTTATTATCCCATATCCTTTTAGTTACATATTCTTGATTATTATACCACTTAAATTTTATTTTTTTATTTTCTAATTGCTTATCCAAAAATAGTATCTCTTAGAAACAGACTTTTAGAGTTGATGGGATTTTAGTGATTCTCTAATCCAGCCCCTGATTTTACAAATGAAAAAATGGAAGCTAAAATGAAGAGAGGGAGGGAGAGGCAGAGGGCCAAAGAGTGGGAGGGAGGGAGAAAGATTGAGAGAGGATTGTTTGTTAATCACATGCTGACAAGTGATAGAAACAGGACTCAAACCCAGGTTTCTGACAAGTTTTACCCAGAGTGAGGTGAAAGTTGTAAAAACAAAACAAAAGGTAATGGGTCCCTCCCTGTTTATCAGATTAATGTAAATTAAAAGGGATACACATCTCCATGATGAATATATGCATCTCTGTCTTTGTTTTATATTACAGCTTCTCACTGCCAAAATTTCTGATTGGATTTGCTTCCAACAATTGGCAGAAAAAAAAAGATAAAGACTCAAATGTAAATATTTCAACTGTGATGTTGCTATGGGCAATTTCCTTCCCCAAATTGTTAATAACCAGGGCTTAATTGCATGACTATCTCTATCATACAATAGCTTTGTAATAGTTTGAAGGAAGAAATAAAGGAATCTGATTTCTTTTTTTTTTTTAATCTGATTTTTAGGTAGTAAAATTGTGGGATTTTTTTTAACATTATTTTGTGACTAGGACTGCCATATATTATTGACCAATGATTTGGAGTCTATATTCGATTAATAAAATAAAGTTTGTAAGGAAGCAGGCATGCAGTGGTTCATAAGGACGAAAATATGCATGTATATTGCTCAATAATATAGGGCCAGAACTGCAAAGGTTTATAGTTGTTGGAGAAGGGAACAGATGAAGGACAGGAGCTCCTGAAATAAGAAATTGAGGATTTGTCATCATTTTGACCATTCAAAATATGATGGTCATCTTTGCAATATTCACTGTACGTATTAGTGGCTGCCTTTGATGTCCGTGGGTCATGATGGATTAGCATGGTGGCTGTATTTAATTGTGGCATCCTAACACCCCAAACAAACAAACAGAAAAATAAACGAAGTTACCACACTGAAAAACGGAGAGAACAATACAGTAAAGTCGCTGTATGATTAGAAAAGAGATTTATAAGGAAAGGTTCCTAAAGTCAGGCCAGAATCAAAATTCAAAATTTGCTATCTAAAACCTGTGAAGAATATTAAAGTTTTCAATAAAACTGGCAGCCAAATCAAGGCTAAAAATGTCAAATAAAATATTGCATGGTCCTTTTGTGGCATCAGGTCCAGGCAGAGACCATCTTACTTCTCTTAAGAGAGAGAAAGTCTTATTAAAACTGGCACTGGACCAGAAACACCGACCTCTGCTCAGAGAAGAGCTTCAAAGTCTCTGGTTTGAGCTTTTGGCATAAATGTGCAAGAGCGTGAAGTGTGGGAGATACATGGATTATCTTTTAAAAAGCCTCAAAAAGGATAATTTTGGCAGGGAACAATTTTTGCAATTGTTTGTAGAACATTTGCTTGCCCTTGGGAAAAGACTACATGTCTAAGCTCTCTCCTCTCTCCCTCCCTCCTCCTCCCTGTCTCCCTCCTTCCTTCAGTCCCTTCTTCCTCTCTTTTCTTCTCTCGTCTGAATTATTAGAGCTTCTGAAGCAATTGAAAGTCTAGATCTAGCAGACTTGGCACAGCATTATTTCTTATCTATTATATCTAAATATTGTTGTAACAGTGATCCAAGTGCTTTATGTATCTGCCAAATGGTCTTACTCGGAGGAGAAAATTAAAAAGTAAATGTGTATTGTGGGTTCATAAAATGCACACTAGAGACTTTCAGTATTAAAAGGATATTGGACTTCATCTAGCCCAGCCTGTCTGCTCTGGCCCTAGGTTTGAATGCCTTCTCCAAACACTCCTTCTCTTGGGTCAAACTCTCAGTCACTGGAACTTACTTGGGAAGCTTCTTCTCCTACTATCTGTATTTCTCATGGCTACAAAAATCTTCATTTTCCAAGCTGAAATCTACCTCCTTGCAGCTTCTGATATTAGTTTTAATTCTTCTCCCTGAAGCTACATAATATTAAAGTCTAATTCCTTTTCCATATAGCAACTACTAAAGTATTGAAGTAATAGTTATTTGCTACTGTCTGTCTGATTTAGGCAAAATATCCTCAGTTATCAACCCCTTCCTCATTTTTCAGAGATTCTGAACCCTTTGCTTTCCGGCCTACTTTCCTCTGGGCATGACTGGACATGACTCATTTTTAATGTTCAAAAATTCTGCCGCTTTGTAGTCATTTGACCTTGGAAAAATTAACTTCTTTGTGTCTTTGCTTTCTCATCAAAACATCAAAAGTAACACAAGTCCTGACCACCTGTATACAATAATCAGGTAAAACAATTAAAACAAGAAAAATCAGTTAGTCCTCAATAAATGTTTACTGCTATAGCTACTACTGGTGCTGCTACAGCTTATGAGCCACATCTTTGGTTTGGTTATTGTACTTCTGTTAATGAATAGCACTTGCTGGGTGGAATTGAGCCTAAGGTAGTCAATGGTACAACTTTTATATCACTACTCCTAAAATTGCATGCTTATCTTTTTAACTCAAGAATATTGGAGCTTCAGTGCTCCTTGGCAGTTCTTCTAGAATTCCCAACCAGTTCTCTTCCCCAGATTCTCTGCTGTTGTTGTTTCAGACCTATTCCATTCGTTCAAACCTTGGATTCTCCTATGCTTTCCTCACTATGGGACCTCTCCTCCTTCAACAAGAAAGCCGAAGTCCTAGACGAGAGCTGCCTCCTTACCCTGTCACCAACCCACCAGCCACATTGTGTCCATGTTCATGCTTTCTTCCATTCTGCTCCTTGTTCTGAAATGTTCTCTCCTCACCGGGCAAAGCTTGGATTAATCCTTCCATCCTAAGTACCTTGCTATATCTTAGTAATTATCAATTCTCTCTCCCATGGTTTCACTGTGTTTCTCTGTTCTAGAGTATCTTCATCAGAGATAAAGTATTCACATCACCTTCTTCTTAGAAAAATATCTGTTAAGGTTTACTACTATAGTGCATATATGCTATGTTTCAGAAAAGAATGTGGAAAAATCGTTTTAATCAGCCTTGCATATATCTTTTGAAAAGTAGCTGTATTTGTTGTTTGTACTTTTCACTTTACCTCCCATCCATTCTTCACTATAATCAGAAATCTGCACTACCCTCTATCAAGACTGTTGCAGCATTTGACAAACTGTTGTTCAATCACTCCTTCTATAAGTACTTTATTCTCTGGGCACCCATTACACCACACTTTTCTGATTTTCCTTCTACCTCTCTAGATGTTTCCTATTAATATGTTTTGTGGATGTTTGCTGCCAGTTTTAGTGTTCTTTTAAATTTTATTTAGACTCTCTTCTCCCAAAGAGAAGTATGCACAGCCTTCTGTGGCAAGCGCATTTATTCCTGACTTAAAAACCCAGCTCTATGCAAATGGGTCTCAAATACATGTCTCTCATCTGTTTCCCCCTCCTCTGGAAGTACCCAAAAGTCAACACATCCATAGGAGAAGTTGTCATGTTCTCTTCTACTCTTATTGCCAAGCCTATGCTTTTTCCTCTGTTAGCTCTCAGTGACTGGCCTCTATGTTCATCTGGTTTCCCAAACAAAAAGGCTAGGGATCATTTTTGCCTTTCTGCAATCAATTTCCTGGATACAGGTAGACTACTTCTTGTAATGTATAATCTTAAATTATCAGTGCACTGCAGAACACTTTTCAGTGATTCCCCCATTACACCTAGGATGAATTTGGAATAAGAATCACTTGTCTCCAAGAGTCAATAGGTAGCAATCACATGTACAACACTTTCTTAAGATCCTGGCCACACTATATAGGGTCATGTTGGGCAAATTCTTTCTCTATGAAGGTATATGAGTTGTTAAGTTCTGAACTTGTATGGAACTCCATGACATTAATTCTTTTTTTTTTTTTTTCCAATGTGTGTTTCACCCTCTTCTGTCAGAAGCTCGTTCACCATAGCAGGCCAGACAGATTTCCCACAGTGCTTTTGAAGACTATACGGGCAGCTCAGGGGTCCCACCCCCAGATCAATGGAATCAAAATCCCTGGGGGATGGACCCAGGCAGAGATCTTTCATAAAAGCTCTTCTGGTGATTCTAATGAGCTGCCAGGGAATAAAAAAACACTGGTTTGAAAATTTTTAGGATAGGGAAAGATGCATAAAAGCAGAGTCAATGGGATGGAGATGTGGGATTAAGCAGACAAAGAAGAAACATCAAAGGTAAAATATCTTTCAACCATTGTAGCATTAACTGCCCCAGGTTTTTATAGGGTGCTTACATCTTTGGAACTGGCCAGAAAGGGTGCAGTTTAGTTCTGTAAATCCTATGCCAGTAGTTTCTGTATTTGTCACTTCTCTAGCTCATTCCACTGGTTTTTAAGCAGCATACCCTTTTTTTCTTATTTGTTAGCTTGTATAGAGCTCTTTTTAAAACTCCATATATCTCAGCTACTCTTCAAAATTATTTAAATGTTATCTACAAGGTGAAGTCTTCTAATCTTCCTTTCCCCAAGCTCAGTTAACAACTTCACCCTGCCTGTTCACAAAGCACTTTAAACAATTACCTATTTGTACTTACTTTCCTGCATTTTGATTTGCTCATTTGTTTGCATATCAGTTTCTCACTCTGGACTGTGATATCCTTGAAAGCAGAAAGTGCCTGGTACATAAAAAACATTCAATAAATATTTCTGGACTGAATGATTAGGTGAACAGGCTTATAGTATATGCAACTTTTACATGTCTATCTTTGCTTTTACAAGATACATTCATTATTTTGCAAAAACCTGAATTGAACACATCTTATGTGGGAGGCCTTGTGCTGGGCACTTATTTCTATCTCAGTTTTGTCCAGTTTATACATAAATTTCTTATGAAGTTTGAGGTGTGTCCACCTCATTCTTCTTATGTTTTCCTACTTATGATCACATAATTTTTTGAAAGCCTTCAAACCCTTTCAGATTGTTATCTGAATTTGAGGCCATGGAGTTATGCCTGTCTTTTGGAATCCACAATTTCCATATTGCTGGCCAATGCAAACTCTCAACTAACAAGGTAACCTTGCTTAGAGTTTCCACTACTTCAATCACAAATTATTCCTGATTGGTTAGTATGGGATTAGAAAATCACTTCTCTTGTTACTGCCTTTCCAGCTGAGCGAGACTTGTCAAGGACACTTTACGTCACTAGGAAGGAACCCAGTGACTGAAGCTCAGGTCACTACACTGTACTGCCTCTGTTCCCGTTACAGAGTCTAGATCAGGAGAGCCACATTCCTTTTCTTTATTCTTAACTGACAGTTTAGAGTACACTCAATAGGATCACTTGCTTCCTCTCTACTCTTACCTTGGCTTTAAACCAATTGAGCAACTCTCCATTTCTCCCTGACACTTGTGCAAGATGAATTAATTCTAAAGATCTGCTGTATAGCATAGTGCCTATAGTTGATAATAGTGTATTGTGCACGTAAGACTTTGTGAAGAGGGTAGATTTCATTTTAAATGTCCTTACCACACACACCCACACCCACACCCACACACACACACATGCGCAAAAGGCATACAAGGAAATTTTGGCGGTGATCAGTATATCTGTTACCTTGATTGTGGTGATGGTTTTGTGAGTGTATGCATATGTCCAAACTCATCAAATTGTATACATTAAATCTTTGCAGTTTTTGTTATATTAATTATACTTCAATAAAGCTGTTTTAAAAATATATTGCCTCATATGCTTAAGAGGTATAAAAAAAAAGTAGATTGCTTTAGCAGACTACTAACTCAAGATGTATATATTTCCACGCAACCATACATTTATTGATAACCTTCTCCCTCCCTCCTGCCCCTACCATCAAACAAACAAAAAACAAACAAACAAGCAAACATAAAGTCAGTAGTACTTTTATAAAAAAGCCAAGGCTTCTATTAATGTATTACAGTTATAGGTTCCATGCCAACAATACTCTGTGATGGCTATATATTTAAATTTTACTTTTAGTGCTGTAATTTCATTTATCATTTGTATGTCACTCATCAGTTATGCTTTGGTATACACACACACACACACACACACACACACGTATGGTTTAAATAGATAACCTATTTTCTCATATCAATTTTTTCACCCTGAATTAGTTTGTTAGGTTTTTTCACCAATTGCATACATCATCTGTATTTGCTCTGTTATGATAGAACATTTCTCTTTCCTTCTCCAATTTCAGTTTATAGTCCCCATATGGATAGGTTTAATGCAATTCCTTAGAAATTCAAGCAACTTTTTGTAGACATAGATATACTTATTCTAAATTTATGTGGAAAGGCACAAGCCTTAAAATAGCGAAACGACTCTAAGCAAAGGAGAATAAAGTGGGAGGAATTACTCTACCTGATATTAAGTTTTCACCATATAGCTACAACAAGACAGTGTGACATTGGCAGAGAAATGGATACCTAGATCAAAGGAACAGACTGTAGGATCCAGAAATAGACCCACACAAATATGCTTAGCTGATTTTAGACAAAGGTGCAAAGCTAATTCAATGGAGGAAGGATAACCTTTTCAACAAATGGCGCTATAGCAATGTGACGTCCATAGGCAAAGTAAATGAAGCTCAAAGGAAGTCTCGCACCACACACAAAAATAAACTTAAAATGAATCATAGTCAAATGCAAATAAAGCTTTTAGAAAAAAGACATTAGAAAATCTTTGGGGCCTAAGGCAGGCAATGAGTTCTTAGATCTGATGCCTCAATCATGAACAAAGAAAAAATTGATAAATTGGACCTAATAAAATTTAAAACTTTTACTCTGTGAAAGCCCATATGACAAGAACAAAAATACAAGCTATTCAGACTGGTAGAAATATTTCCACTGAAGTGCAAACATATCCTAGAATACCACTCAGTAAAGAACATAAATGAAGTATTGATACACATAACAAATTGGATGAATCTCCAGGAAACTAGGCTGTGCAAAAACAAAAACTAAAACTAATACAAAACAAAACAAAACAAACCTAAAAAGGTTACACACTGTATGATTCTACTTCTATAACATTTAAAAAAAATAAAATTTAGAAATGGTGGACAGATTCATGGTTTTGTGGGGTTTAGGGATAGGAGAGTATGGGTATGGTTATAAAAAGGCAACATGAAAGATTCTCGTGGCAGTGTCATGCACTATTTTAACTGTGGAGGTGAGTGTATAGAATGTATACATGTATGTGAACATACACAGGTGGCAAAATTGTATAGAACTTAATACATACCCACCCAGCCCTGTACAACCGCACACGCAAAGGGTACAAGTACTTCTGGGGAAATCTGTATAAGATTAGTGGATTATATCATTGATAATAGTTTTACAAAATGTTACTATAGGAAGAAAGTTGGAATAACATACAAGAAATGTCTCTGTATTATCTCTTACAACTGAATATGAATTTACAATGATCTCAAGAAGGATTTCAATTAAAATTTATTTTAGATAATTGTATAGTATCTTTATTATGTGAACATGCCATAATTTCAGCTTTTTTTTTTTTTTTTTTTGGTGGAGCAGTTAAAGTATACTCTACTGGGGATAATATATATCTTGTACTTTCCTTTCTGTATACAATTTATTTAAATGTATTATTATTTGGAAATAAAAGAAATATTTGAAGTAGGAAAAATAGATATCACCAGTATGGAATAAAAGCAATGGAATCTGTATCACAGTGGTCAGTTATGAATTTGTGAGGACAGATAGCAAATACTTGTAACTGTCAGTGAATGTGATTAATCAACATTGTTTTACAGCATAGAAAGCTTAGGATAAAGTATTTATTAGACACTTTTATGTGGTGCAAGATATTAAAAAAAATAGAGCAAGAGACCATAGGAAATTGTCAATTAGTTACAAAAGGCAATAGGTTAGACCAGATGCCTGTTCCATCTACATGGTTTGGTAATAATGATATCAACTCTAGAGAGGAATTTATGATGCAAATATAGCTACACTTACTAAAATTTTCAAGTTGCAAACCAAGTGTTGATAAGGAGTAGATATATTTAAGGAATGAGGATTTGAAGTACATCACTATCATGCTCAGAGTCACAAATAAGGTCATCAATTATACAGAGGAACTAAGTTGCTATCTTCATGTCTGAGACTATGCATGTATATTCCGTTCAGATCACCAAATAGTTAAAAAGAAAATATTTTGTATTGGAAATAAAATTTTATTTGAATATGAGGACATGGGGGCTTCCAATTGCTATTGGTAGGATTTACAAGTTTATCCCATAAATTATATGATCATTATTGTTTTAAATCACTAAATTTTGGTATGATTCATTATTCTCCATTAGCTAACTAGAGCGCCTGTGGTTTGTATCATCTGATTTTTGTTGTCACCTGATCTATCTATAATCTATCATCTGTTTGGGCTTTCCTTTACATAGAAGATTTAAAAAAGCTCTTTTCAGTGTTCTGCTTAACGAGTTGGGTATAGGCACATGTTGTTCCATGAATAATTACTAGAAATTGTCTGGGTGTGTCCCTGGGATTTTAAAGCAGGGCCTTCAACAGCTGAGATACTGACTTTTTCATGTTAACTGAAGAAATCCTGCAAGGTTGTCACTACAGAAATAATAAATTAAGTACTTAAGAGTGTGCTAATAATAAAGTTTTCCTTACCCTTTATTCTCTAATCCAAGTACACAAAAGCTTATTGTTAACTGTAGGCTTTCTAAGTATCTCAGAGATGTTTATTATATGTACTTTTGACAATATGTATATTTATCACCCTGTTTGGAAATATTTCTAGCCAAGGGAATAGTTGAGCTCAGGTGAACACACAGGTGCCTGTATTACAGTTATAGCACACTGAATAACAGTGGTAGGTTAAGTGCATTGTAGCAAATTGAAAAGTGGAGATATGCCAATGCCAAATATGTTGGCAGAAATTCAGACCCTGTAACATTCTGCACAACCAGTGTGTAGGGTGAGTAATTTTCTACCTGACCTGCTGATTTTCCGTGAAGAGATTCAATATTGCTTAAATGACTTAGTCATATTTTCTGGGTGGAGGGAGTCTAAGATTTTATTGCAGGGTGTATGTGTGATTTAAAGAAATATTGCCACTTTTACTGGAGGCTTTTCGGAAGGAAATGAGAATTTCAGTTATCATTACCTGACACTGTAGTAGTTTAATTTACACGTGGAAAGTTAGGAAAAAAGATGAGCCTGACCCCCCACAAATCTACAAGTAAGTTGCTTTCTGGATCTTTTTTGCATTGAAGTGTGAGACCTTGAAGTGTGAGATCTCTGCTGCCCATTTACCTCCCAAGGAGCTTTTTCACAAAAGGAGGCAAAAGGCTCAAGCAAGGTCTGTATTCTCAAACCTTAGCCTAGAATTGGCATTTTTACAGTTTTACTCATAAACCCAAATGTGTTCTGCTATAGTTTTCCTTTGTTTACAGAGTTGCTACAAGGAACGAGAAGCCTTCTGGTTAGAAGAAATAATATCTTCACATATTTTGAAGTACTTTTAACAAAGGGACAATAATGCTGACCATCACTATTTTGTCAGAAGCTTTATTAACTCTAAAGACTCATTAACAATCTTAGGGTGAGGCTCTCTCCCACTCTAACCTCTTTTTTTTTTCCTTCCCCTCCCCCATGGGTTCCTGTTAAGTTTCTCAGGATCCACATAAGAGTGAAACCATATGGTATCTGTCTTTCTCTGTATGGCTTATTTCACTTAGCATTACACTCTCCAGTTCCATCCACGTTGCTACAAAAGGCCATATTTCATTTTTTCTCATTGCCACATAGTATTCCATTGTGTATATAAACCACAATTTCTTTATCCATTCATCAGTTGATGGACATTTAGGCTCTTTCCATAATTTGGCTATTGTTGAGAGTGCTGCTATGAACATTGGGGTACAAGTGCCCCTATGCATCAGTACTCCTGTATCCCTTGGATAAATTCCTAGCAGTGCTATTGCTGGGTCATAGGGTAGGTCTATTTTTAATTTTCTGAGGAACCTCCACACTGCTTTCCAGAGCGGCTGCACCAATTTGCATTCCCACCAACAGTGCAAGAGGGTTCCCGTTTCTCCACATCCTCTCCAGCATCTATAGTCTCCTGATTTGTTCATTTTGGCCACTCTGACTGGCATGAGGTGATACCTGAGTGTGGTTTTGATTTGTATTTCCCTGATAAGGAGCGACGCTGAACATCTTTTCATGTGCCTGTTGGCCATCTGGATGTCTTCTTTAGAGAAGTATCTATTCATGTTTTCTGCCCATTTCTTCACTGGGTTATTTGTTTTTCGGGTGTGGAGTTTGGTGAGCTCTTTATAGATTTTAGATACTAGCCCTTTGTCCGATATGTCATTTGCAAATATCTTTTCCCATTCCGTTGGTTGCCTTTTCGTTTTGTTGGTTGTTTCCTTTGCTGTGCAGAAACTTTTTATCTTCATAAGGTCCCAGTAATTCACTTTTGCTTTTAATTCCCATGATCAAGTGGGATTCATTCCTGGGATGCAGGGCTGGTTCAACATTCGCAAATCAATCAACGTGATACATCACATTAACAAAAAAAAAAGAGAAGAACCATATGATCCTGTCAATCGATGCAGAAAAGGCCTTTGACAAAATCCAGCACCCTTTCTTAATAAAAACCCTTGAGAAAGTCGGGATAGAAGGAACATACTTAAACATCATAAAAGCCATTTATGAAAAGGCCACAGCTAACATCATCCTCAACGGGGAAAAACTGAGAGCTTTTTCCCTGAGATCAGGAACACGACAGGGATGCCCACTCTCACCGCTGTTGTTTAACATAGTGCTGGAAGTTCTAGCATCAGCAATCAGACAACAAAAGGAAATCAAAGGCATCAAAATTGGCAAAGATGAAGTCAAGCTTTCGCTTTTTGCAGATGACATGATATTATACATGGAAAATCCGATAGACTCCACCAAAAGTCTGCTAGAACTGATACATGAATTCAGCAAAGTTGCAGGATACAAAATCAATGTCCAGAAATCAGTTGCATTCTTATACACTAACAATGAAGCAACAGAAAGACAAATAAAGAAACTGATCCCATTCACAATTGCACCAAGAAGCATAAAATACCTAGGAATCAATCTAACCAAAGATGTAAAGGATCTGTATGCTGAAAACTACAGAAAGCTTATGAAGGAAATTGAAGAAGATTTAAAGAAATGGAAAGACATTCCCTGCTCATGGATTGGAAAAATAAATATTGTCAAAATGTCAATACTACCCAAAGCTATCTACACATTCAATGCAATCCCAATCAAAATTGCATCAGCATTCTTCTCAAAACTAGAACAAGCAATCCTAAAATTCATATGGAACCACAAAAGGCCCCGAATAGCCAAAGGAATTTTGAAGAAGACCAAAGCAGGAGGCATCACAATCCCAGACTTTAGCCTCTACTACAAAGTTGTAATCATCAAGACAGCATGGTATTGGCACAAAAACAGACACACAGACCAATGGAATAGAATAGAAACCCCAGAACTAGACCCACAAACGTATGGCCAACTCATCTTTGACAAAGCAGGAAAGAACATCCAATGGAAAAAAGACAGCCTCTTTAACAAATGGTGCTGGGAGAACTGGACAGCAACATGCAGAAGGTTGAAACTAGACCACTTTCTCACACCATTTACAAAAATAAACTCAAAATGGATAAAGGACCTAAATGTGAGACAGGAAACCATCAGAACCTTAGAGGAGAAAGCAGGAAAAGACCTCTCTGACCTCAGCCGTAGCAATCTCTTACTCGACACATCCCCAAAGGCAAGGGAATTAAAAGCAAACGTGTTTACTCTTTTTAATTTAACTGTGTTTCCCAAAAATTTTATAATAAATTCACATTCATTTTAAAATCATTAAAGTTTTCAATATTTAAAGTAAATAAATGTGTGTGTGTGTGTGTGTGTGTGTAAAGAGTTCATCTATAGTGTGATAGACATTGTAGAAAACAAACCTTTCTTTTAATTGCCCAGGAGTTTTGCATGATTACAGTGATGAATTAAAAGTGGCATATATGAAGCAGAAAATTTGACTTGGCAAATTTATTAGGGTCATTTTTGCTTACATATACATACTTATTTAACCATAAAGTGACACACAGTATTAGAAGATTCTGCTTCCAGATTATATCTTTTTAAACTAGTATTGAACTCCCAAAACAGAGTGTATACACAATGACTTTTAAATAGTTGCTCCAAACTTATTTTTTTTCTGAAGATTCTGAAAGAGTGGAGAGTTAGGATTTGAATTTATATTATTGGACAATACTCTATGACATATATGATGTGTTACCGCTAGCCTGACATATTTGAGAGCACAACTATAGGTCAACAATGAGACCTTTGAGGTTAATCATCGGCATGGCCAATGCTGTAAGAAAAATACAAGATAAAGGAGAAAGAGTTCAGTCTCTGGATCCAATATCCATACTACTGTTTCTCTTTTTTAAAATCATGCTGCTTTATATTTTCATAGAGCAACCTCCGTTTCATCTGTACTTATTAGCAGAGTGAAGATAAATCTGAGTATTTTACTGGACCTACTTAAAACAAAATAGCCACTGCCACTAGGATACAAGTGTTAATAAGTAACAATATAATAAATAATAAAATATTTTCAACACTAGCTTAAACACTACTGTACCTCATAATATTTAACTGGATAAGAAATTATAATTAATTACTTGTTCTATGGTTTAACTAAGCCACCACAGCATTTGAGTCTTGCCCCTCAGGGCTTCATAGCTCCCAAATGAGTGATTTCTAGTACACTTATTGTATTATGACAAAATATCCTACTATTCAACTTACCAAACATAGCTGCAAAACTAGCCCCTGGCCTACAGACTCTATTAGCAAAACAACAGAAAATGAATTATTTGCCATAAGAGAAAGCAGATAAATGTGATATCTTTAAAGTACAAAGAGAAAAAATTCCATATTTATATGTTATCATAGAGACAGGAAAGTGAAAAAGAGCAGAATGAGAGGAAAAGTATGAGGGAAACTTAAAACCTGGAAGATGGAAGAATTGTGTGAAGAGAATAAGGATTGAAGAGGAAAGAAATGATAGTTCAGAGCCCAGAAACCAATAAAAATAGCTCAACTGTGGTGCCGGGAGATTTCAAAAAGGGCCCGCCTTGATGGTGGCAGTATATTGATTATGTGGAGAATGAGTTTAGTTTAAGAAAGAGAAGATGATAGGGTGGGCATTGAAAAAGGAGGACCAGGTGTGGAAGATGAATGGAGGAAGATAGTAGGACTGGCATTAGTCTACTTATGGGAAAAGAAAAGGCAATAGATTTCGGAGTCCATTGCTGGAGGAAGAAGGGGAAAATGTACCCAATTGAAATAAATAGGTTGAATAGACTGTGCTGGGAGAGAGGAGATAAAGAATTGCATTTGAGTTGATAGTGACCCTTAAAGATGCCTGAAAAGGAAATTGAAAAGTAAGTCATTTGCAGAAAAGATTTCTAGTTCTTAATATAATTCAGCATTTAGGGAGAAATTATGAACAAAGGTCACAAGAGGGATTTTGCTGAGCTAAAACCCTCTGCAAAGGAAGCCTACAATGGCACAACTTAGACTGAAGCTTTTTCTTGGAAATGTAAGAAGTAGCACGGTGACAGTCTTGTCCTGTCCCCCCCCCTGGTGGAGGTGATAATGAGCAATAAGGGTCCAAAGGGTAGGCTGCTGGAAGGAAGAGGGACTCTGTGTCTGGACAAACAGCGTAATTAGCCCTCGAGTAATCCAGCAATGGCTGTGACTTTATGCCGGGATGACAGCTGCCCATTAGTGTTAATTAATCAACAGGAGAGCAAGAGAGATACAAGGTGTGGGTGTGTTTTCCAAAGCCTGGCAGCCGGAGGCAGGAGGAATCCACAGTGTCAAGAGGCTGAAGGTGAAATAGGACTCTAAAGGCAGCAGTGAGAAATGGACTGGACTTTTATTTGGCACCCCCTGTTTCTTGTTACTGAGCATTCAGGGCACCTTGTACCCTGCTGTTAGTCTCAAGAGGGAGGCACTCATAAAAGTCGCCATGTCATGGGTGAGAAAGCCCACCCTCTGTCCCCAGGAGCCAGGAAAGAAAGCAACCTGTCTCCTGACTTCTGGAACAAAACACACAGTGAGCAAGGCCAGAACACCATGGGGTTTCTCTCTGCAGAGGCTGAGCCTGACAACATTTTGAAAGGCTCCAGGTGCAATGCAAGCAAGCCAGCTTCCTGAAGCAGGGTCAAGAACTGGGCTAGACGAAGCAAAATGCCCTCCAGCTCCTGCAGCTAGCATTCAGGACCTTGAAGCAGTGCCGGTGAGGATCCAGCGCGGACTTGTGCAGCCGTGTGGAGCCGTGTAACCGACGTGCACGGATGGACTTTCCGTGCAGCACAGTTTTCTTGAATTTGATTCCAGATCCGCATCGCTTGAGATGAGAATTGAATAAAAACAAAAAAACAAAAAAAACAAAAAAACAAACAAAAAAAAACTAAACACGTAGGAAATGTTGTGAAGAGAGAAATGCAATAACATAACGTTTAACTTAACGATTTTGGGAGTAACATTTGTTTTCATTTGAACTTTCACTATTCATTAATATCATTTTAGCCTATTCAGAAACTTCTGATTTTTGTTATCCAGAAATCTGATCCTGGGATTTATTAAAACTTTTATGTTTCCCATTAACATGTATCTCTTAATAAGATAATTACATTCATAGTTTAAAAAACAATTCATTTGAAGGGGCGCCTGGGTGGCTCTGTCGGTTGGGCGTCCTACTTCGACTCAGGTCATGATCTCACGGTTCCTGAGTTTGAGCCCCGTTGGGCTCTGTGCTGACAGCTCAGAGCCTGGAGCCTGTTTTGGATTCTGTGTCTCCCTCTCTCTCTGCCCCTCCCCCACTTGTGCTCTGTCTCTATCAAAAATAAAATAAAAATGTAAAAAAAAAAATAAAAAATAAATTAAAAAACAACTCATTTGAAATATAGAAACAATCTTTAAGATTATTTAAAATAATCCAGCTAGATTTTTTTAAAGCTTCATTGCATTATTTCCTTACTCTGATGCCTGTCAGAAATTAGTGTTTTACTTATTTAATATCGTGTTTTGTGTTTTTACATCTAAATCTTTGATTTCTTGAAGCTTTATAACTATTGTTGGCTCAACTTCTGTTCTTCCTTGAGTGTCCAAAATGGACTTGATACATAATAAATATTTGTGGAATTTGTTATTGTTGTCTTTAGCCCTCTGTAAATATGTTAATAATTAACCTTCATAGATAAGACAATGTGAAAAAATATTTAAAATTTTTTTTAATGTTTTTATTTATTTTTGAGACAGAGAGAGACAGAGCATGAGCAGGGGAGGGGCAGAGAGAGAGAGAGAGAGAGAGAGACAGAATCCGAAGCAGGCTCCAGGCTCTGAGCTGCCAGCATTGAGCCTGACACAGGGCTTGAACTCACAGATTGTGAGATCATGACCTGAGCTGAAGTCGGATGCTTAACCGACTGAGCACCCCAGGCGCCCCAATGTGAAAAACATTTTAATTGCAAGGTTGACCTAAATGCATTAAATTTGACAGGGACTTGACGAGCACAATTACTTGCAAAGTTTAGAACTATAAAGAGGGGTGAGATGGTTTCTGTTGTCAAGATTTTACAATTCAACCTTGTGCAGATGGAACAAATATATTGGTTTGCTGTAATTAAGGAAAGTTACTAAAAAAAAATCTTTCACTCTTGTGTCTCCCTCCTCCCTCTAGGGCTATTGGGAACCATTAGTAATATCAAGAAATATTGCTAAGATTGCATGACAGGTATTTTATCATTAGCATGTCCTCACATGGCAGCCGGTACTTACATCATGGACCCAGCATTTCACTGTGCTGTGGAGGTAGCAGGAATAGCTAAGATCAAACACATAATAGCTCATATGCTTGCCAAATTTACTGGGACCCAAATCTTTGATTTTATTTCCTCCTATATCACGTTGTTTAGCTACACTTCACTACTTTTTATTATGTAATTTTTTAACGTTTATTGAGAGAGAGAGAGAGAGAGAGAACGTGTGAGCACGGAGGGGCAGAGAGAGAGGGAGAGAGAATCCTAAGCAGACTCCACACTGTCAGCGGAGAGCCTGTTGCAGGGCTCAATCCCACAAACTGTGAGATCATGACTTGAGATGAAACCAAGAGTTGAAGGCTCAACTGATTGAGCCACCCAGACACCCCTATGTAATTTATTTTTTTAATGTTTTTTTAATTAATTTTTGAGGTGGGGAAGGGCAGAGAGAGAGGGAGACACAGATCCAAAGCCGGCTCCAGGCTCTGAGCAAAGAGCCCCACACGGGGCTCGAACCCACGAGCTGTGAGATCATGATCTGAGCCAAAGTTGGATGCTCAACTGACTAAGCCACCCAGGCACCACTGTACCCCTATGTAATTTAAATCCAGACCCTATCTAAGGAGCCCTCACAGGATTTGGGGAACCCAAGGATGAGGGAATATGGAAATCATAGTGTTTAATAGTATACTGATTTGCATATTTTGTTGGGTCCTTCATAGACACATACACAGTCATGCTTACTCTACTCCCCTTCCTCCATACACATGTACACACACACATTCCCTTGCACATACTGTATTCTTTCAATTTGTCTTACCCACTATGGGTCATTTACGTTGAGAGATAAGAGTATTTCTCCAGGATTACAATTCTAGTAAAGATTGTTTGCCTATTTCCTTCAAAGTTAAAATGTTATCACAAGCAGATACCTACAAGGAAAAAAAAATAGTTGCATAAGTTATTGTTCTGATATCTTCGAGAATGAAAGCTGTCAGAGGATTGATTGCCGACTGTCACTCTATTAAGATATTCCTTCTTTCATGAAAGTAAGGAGTGTATCTAGATGTTGCTGTCTTGATTATTTAGGGAATCAGGTGGTCTTGGCTGTCTCATCCATATCCACAAAGTTTATACAATATGATTCAATTAAATTTGCAGTGTATAACAACTTCTGTTTCCATGATAGCATTTGAATTGAGTAATATGCACAAAAAAAGTATTGGTTCAGAATTAAACTAACTGAAAACTTTATATTGGCTTTAGCACATTTTATCTGTCTTTAAGAAAATCAGTTCTCATTCTGCCACTTGAGATGTCAGGTCACTGGTCATAAAATTACTTTGAAATTTGATGTTGATTTCAATGATAGTGAAGGCCATGATAGTACTTTTCAACATCTGCCCTTTACACACTGACCCTATTAATAAGGACTTACTGTGCCTGCGTGCTTCGTATTTATGCTTGACCCTCAGCACACAACAAAGTATATCACCAGTTTAGGAAACAACACTTGATCTTGTCTTTAATTTATAGTTTAGATTTGCATTGTGTCTATGGTAGTTAAATAGATTTTATTTGATGCTGTATATTATATCATATTCACTTGACAGGTGGCACATACTTTTATCCTTTGGGTGACGATTCTGAGGTGAATAATAGCTTAATTCAGAGAGGGACCTTGAGGAAACGTCTAGCTGGTTTAACCATCATAACTTACATTGTATATCAATATAGTGCATGTGTATTCGTATACAGTTATATATTGTTCCAAAATAAAAGATGAGAAATGTGTTTGGTAAAATGAGACCCTTAGAGCAGTATACATTGCAGACCTCAATTTGGGCTCTGGAACATATACTTCAAATGATTTGTTAGAAGTAGCACTTTAACAGCCAAAACTGTTTAAGTTGTGTGTGTGTGCATGTATTTGTGTGTGTGTGTGTGTGTGTGTGTGAGTGTTTTCATCTCATTCATTTCTTTTGTGATGGCACATACTGACACAATGTATTAATGCTTGTTTTTTTAAACAACATTGACATATGTCCACCTAGACAAATAAAGATTTTCATCTTTAATGACTCATTGGAGAAGAATAAGAAGTTTGGATGCAAATTTGCATAGAGTTGGAGTATGTAGGTAAAATAAAAAAAATATATTATAATCCCTTATCACTAGAAGCATCACCTTGAATCTGCTGCTGACAGACTAACAAACACACAGACACACACACACACACCCCCCCCCACACACCATCCATAGGATACCTTTAGCATTCTAAGGAAAGAGAATTTTTATTCATTATTAAGGTCTCTTTTAGGTGGTCTGAATTTGTCATTGGCAATGGGCTTTGATTCATTTAATATTTGCCATTATATTAAATAAACATGAGATAAATACAATGCCTGGTTTTTCTATTTGAATTATCAACCATATTTGTGAATCATCATTTTATTTTATTTTATTTTTTATTTATTTTTTTTTTAATTTTTTTTTCAACGTTTATTTATTTTTTGGGACAGAGAGAGACAGAGCATGAACGGGGGAGGGGCAGAGAGAGAGGGAGACACAGAATCAGAAACAGGCTCCAGGCTCTGAGCCATCAGCCCAGAGCCTGATGCGGGGCTCGAACTCACGGACCGCGAGATCGTGACCTGGCTGAAGTCGGACGCTTAACCGACTGCGCCACCCAGGCGCCCCGTGAATCATCATTTTAAATATAGCAGCATATGAAGTCATAAACACTATTTTTAATCTAGTAGCACTGAGTCATTATATATCTGTATTTTATGGAAAACCTACTTTTAAATAGCTTTGGATCCTCAGATTTTGCATTAAGTGTCATGATTAATATGATCTCCTGATTGATATTAAAAGTTCAAATATAGGTATAGAAATTTTATATTCTCTTCAAAATAAAATTATTTGGGTTTTTTTTGCTTGTAAAAATGATTCATTCTCATTATAAAAACTCAAACTATAAATTTTTACAAGTGTGAAGAAGGAAAGTTGAAGTTATCTTGATTCTTACTTTTCATAGTTAACCATAATTTTCCATTTTGGTGAATGACATTTTAGATATCACACTTTCTCATACACACCCCCCCCCCACACACACACACTCATCATCTTTAATAAATGAGATTATGTTATATATTCTGTTTTCCTTGTTGTTGGCATGTTTCCAAGTCCACACATATAGAACTATTTCATCAGTAATCTTTTATTGTTCTTAATTAGATAACTATATAGTGAAAAAAAGATACTTGGAAAAATTTCAGTCACTATAGAAACATACAGTTAAAATGGAGTGCTCTCTTCATTGCAATAGTAAGATCACTTCTTTTCCCATATACGATTCATGTTAATAGTTGGGGTTTATCACTGTATACTTTATATTCTGCATTTATAAATAATTGGAATAGAAAATTTTATTTAAATAGGAACATATCTTCTACAATTTTTTTTACTTAAATTATATATTTGAGATATTTTATGTTAGCAGAAAGTTCTTTTTTTACTTTTTTTACAGAATCATTGTATTACATAATTTAATTTATTCTTCATTGATGAATATTTAGATTCCTTTTCCATTTTTACAAAAAGTTGTATGTTTGCTGTATGTTTGCTTATATATGCAACTATTTCTGAAGGATGGCTTACATTAAATTGAATTACTGTAGTTTTGCAAATTTTAAATTTTCATAGATGAGGCGATGCTGCCTTCTAAAAAGTTGGCCATCTACCCTTTGATTACTTCTCTATACCTTCAGCAATACTGGAAAATATCAAGCTTTATAATTATTGGTAATATGACAAGGAAGAATGTTATTTTCTTGTTTTAGTTGTATTCCCTGATTATAGATCAAAAAGTATATTGGGAATCTTTTAATGTATTTATTAGTAATTATATTTCATATGTGAAATGTCTGGTTAAATATTTTGTCCATTTTTTTAATGCCCCCTTTCCTCATTGATGTTTGGGAATTATTTATGCCTTAGGGGTACCAATCTTGTTTGGGTTATAAAATCCTATACCAAATACTTTTGTTTATCTTTTGCATTTTGATTTTATAGGTTTTCATTATTTTCAAATTAAAAAAAATATGCAGTCATATATGCCAATCATTTTGCATACATTGAACTCCCCCCCAACCTCCCACCAAGTAGTAGTCAATTGGGTCATTACCATTATTTTTTCCCATTGCTCTGAAAAACACTAAATTTCTGTGTGTTTTAATTAGTCACTATACTTTCCTTTATTCTTTTTTGTTTTTGTAAATCATCTTTGCTACTCTTTCACATATTCTTCCAGATGTACATTAAAATTAAACTAAGCTCCATTTAGATCTATTAAATTAGTACACAAATTTAGGGAGAGTTGACATTTCATTTTACAATGTTGAGCATTCTCATTCAGGAATATGTAATTTCTTCCCATTTATCCAGTTGTTCTTTTATGTCATTAAGTAAGATTTAATACATGTACACATATGCATACCACAGTATGCACATGTATATGATGTGGTTGTACTATTTCTTAATAGGTATATACACCATGAAATTTATAACTTTACTTGCTACTATGACAGCCATTGGGTTACTAAGACTTTTATTTTGATGCTAGCTGATGTATAGAAAAGTAATACATGTTATTATTCATCCTGCATTAAGACATGTTACTGAATACTCAATAGTGATAACAGCTTTTCAGTTAATTATCTTGCATTCTTTAGGTAGGCAATTTTGTCACCCTCTGTACATTTTAGCTATCAGTTATTTTTTATGTTCATTTACATTGACTAGAACCATCAGTAAAATATTGATTAACCTCCATAACAGTGGAAATACTTACCTTAATTTTGACTTTTGAGCAGGGTATTTGCAGTAAATTTCTGAAATTTGTTTTATGTTAAGAATGATTCTTGGGCACCTGGGTGGCTCAGTCGGTTGAGCGTCCGACTTTGGCTCAGGTCATGATCTCGTGGTCCGTGAGTTCGAGCCCCTTGTCGGGCTCTGTGCTGACAGCTCAGAGCCCGGAGCCTGTTTCAGATTCTGTGTCTCCCTCTCTCTCTGACCCTCCCCCATTCATGCTCTGTCTCTCTCTGTCTCAAAAATAAACATTAAAAAAAAAATTAAAAAAAAAAGAATGATTCTTTCTAGTCATAGCTCACTAAAGATTTTTTGCTTCTTTAGATTTATTTTGCGTTAATAAGAATAGGCATAAAACTATCATCAAATGCTTTTCCAAAATTTGTTGAAATATAGTTAAACAAGGGATTTTATAGTTAGATTTCCCAATTATGAGCTACTGGTTTATTCCTAGGGTAAGAACATAGCCTTGTTGTATAATTATTGTTTTTGTACACAGCTAGATTTAAGTTGCTAATATTTTATTTAGAGATTGCCTGATAGCTCTGTCCCCTGTCTAATCCCTATCTAATTTTGTTATCATGTTACATAATCACTGAAAGACAATTGTTGAAATGGGAGGGGGCTTACAAAACAAATAACTAGTCTGTCCCTCATCTCTCAGATGGAAACCAAAGGCAAGTAAATTGTCACACTAAGTAAAGTAATTCAGAGACAGGATTGTGTAAGTAAAGATTCAGAGTTTGGGAGGTGGCTTGAGATGCAAAGTCTGAGGGAATAGGAAGTTCCTTGATAATAATTTGCTTTCTTGAAACGCCCTGAATGTACTTGCTTCTCTGAGCTCCACTACTTCTAGCTTCCTATTGTACTTAGAAACTAGAGGTTTATTTTTCTCTTTCATGTGTTCCCTTAAATCGATTATATTTCCTGAGATTGGCTTTCACTGTCTTTGATTTCCCTGGCAGTTCCTGGCCCACATAAAAGGTGCATACTCAACATTTGTTACTTGATTACAATTGTCCCCTGCATCTTGCCATGCGCTTCTCTAGCACAATTCTATTCCTGGAATGCTCTAAAAACTTGTAATTCATGCTCAGTTCTTGTTACCACAAAGAGCATCAGGGCAGCAGTGTTTCACCAGGAGAAATAGAAAAGCTGGCTTGTCGAGCCAGAAGTCACTATCCAAGCCAACACTGGGACATCACAGACTCCCTCCTACACGGCTCAGGCTCAGTCCCAGGCCTCTGAGCCAGGCTCCTCTGGAAACAAAGCATTCATTACATTATGTTCTGCAGGAGACCCGAAGCTCCTGGGTTTGTTGATGGCAGTTTTCGTGCCTCTTTCCATCTGCCATACACTCCAGCATTTGGCAGCCGGCTTGGGCCCTTTGAACAATTAGTTTACTTGATTAGAAATAAATAAATTAAAAGCAAAGTTGGGAGCTATTCAGTTGTTCCCAGTTCGATATCTTAAGTGAAAGTAAAACTTGAAAGAAACTGCCCCCCGAGCTTTGTTAAGTATGATGACCAGACTACAAGAAAAGTGTGTTACTTTTCTTTGAAGTCCAATTGTCTAAGCCTTTGTGGAATATTGAAAATGAATTTCAAAGAGAGATTTTGTTCCCCTTTCTTGCTTGTCCTGAATTTTTGCTACCGTTTCCTTCTACTAAGCTCCATTTTGCATTCTCTCTTTGGGAATGACACGTACTTAAGCATATTAATTTGTGCATTCATGCATGTATTCATTCACCAAAGAACTATTATTGTTTGGCTATCATGTATCAGGCACTAGGAACTGAGGGCCCAATGATGAGCAAACACAGGTAAGGACTCTGTACTTACACAGCAGAGGAAATGATCACAAATCAAATAATCTCTTCAGTGAATGTGTAATCACAAACTGAGACTCATGCTGTGAAAGGAAAAAAAAACCTGACTTGGGCAGAGGGAAGTCTCCAGGGTGGGTGGGAGATGTGGTATCGGTGAAAACTAATTACTTTGGTAATCTGTTGGTTTAATGGCTTACTTTTGAGCAGAGATCTGATAGACAGCAGTTAAGCAGGTATAAGGGGTATAAGGGTGATGGTGAAAAAGAAGGGGAGCATATTTCAGGCTAAAGAAAATGGCATGTGCAAGTATCCTGTGGCAGAAGAAGTATGGATATCTGAAAGTAAATTTAATATCTGAAACAAAGATAGAAAAAGAACTCTTAAGCATGGTGAGGGTGGGGAGCAAGAAAAGATGATTCAGGAGGTGTTTGAGAGGTGAAATAAACAGAAATGGATAGATATGGGAATGAGAGGGTGAGTATTGTTCAGGTAGTCTCTAGTTTTCTGCTTTGAGTCATAAAACACACAAGACCACCTCACCACCTACACAGTTCTCTGACCACACTAGGCTAGTTTGACCATCAACATTCCACTCCAACACTCTAAGAATGGTCCTCCATTGGGGCGCCTGGGTGGCGCAGTCAGTTAAGCGTCCGACTTCAGCCAGGTCACGATCTCGCGGACCGTGAGTTCGAGCCCCGCGTCAGGCTCTGGGCTGATGGCTCGGAGCCTGGAGCCTGTTTCCGATTCTGTGTCTCCCTCTCTCTCTGCCCCTCCCCCGTTCATGCTCTGTCTCTCTCTGTCCCAAAAATAAAAAAAAAATAAAAACGTTGAAAAAAAAAAAAAAAAAGAATGGTCCTCCATGTGGCTGAATCAAGGACAATTTCAGGGGTAACTTACTTGACCTGTCAGTATTTAATATTTGAGATCACCTCCTTGAAACTTTCTCTTCTCCCAGCCTCTATGACCTCAGAGTATTGTGGGTAAGCTTCTCTATCCCCGACCACTTTTTCTAAGACTTATGGTAGGGTTATCTTCTTCTATCAGCCTAATAAATATTGATGTCTCAGATACTTTTCTAAGAATATTTACTCCCTGCACAATCACATCCTATTACCATTGATACGCTAGTGACTCTAAAATTCTGTCTCTGAAATTCTCTGTCTTGAAAGTGTTTACACAGGAGTTGCATGACCATCTGACAGAGAGGAAACTGAAGGAAAATGAGACAGTGACCTTTATTGCCCACTGATTGCTAGGATACACAGTGACATGATATTACAATTAGCTATGCGAACTACATACAAACAGTGCACATGTGGCAATGGAAATCTCATCAAACATCAAAGTTTGCTTCATGTTCTTGGGAAATCATATCACAGATAAATACCTGTGTGAGAACTCCATAGTGACAGACTGAATGTTGTGTGATGAACAGCTGTCCAAACAGTGAGCTTGTTCATAGCAACAATAGCATTTCAGTTGTCTAAGCTGACTTCGAGGACAACTAGTACTGCTAGACTTCAAATAAAACTTGATTAGGATGTTCAAATATAGCACGCTCTGTTATATAGTACTTTTAAAATATAGTCCTTTACCAGATCAGAACAAAGTAATGATGAAAAGCAGAGGTGAGCCTACAGATGGTAGACTGATTTGAAAAGTCCCTGAGAATACTTCAAATCCCCAAATATCTTCTTTATAGCTATCCTCAGCTTTACCATTAATGAGTCATTCTTTTGGGTCAAGCATGGCCATCTCCCTGACCTTGATGGGAAAGCAAGGGATAGAACTAGTCTGACTGGCAGGGTTCTACAGATTCCAGAGTAGAGAATTTCTGACATAAGACCATAGGTTAGAAAGTGAAGGGTACCCTGTTCTATGCCATGTGAAAGGGTAGAACCAAAAGATGACAGGAACATATAAAATGGTATACAAGGAGTGCTTGGGTGGCTCAGTCAGTTAAGTGTCTGATTTCAGCTCAGGTCATGAATCTCACAGTTCGTGCATTTGAGCCCCATGTCGGGGTCTGTGCTGATAGCACAGAGCCTGCTTCGGATCCTCTGTCTCCCTTTCTCTGTGCCCCTCCCCTGCATACTATCTCTCTGTCTCTGTCTCTGTTTCTCTCTCTCTCTCAAAATAAATAAACATTAAAAAAAATTAAAAGGAAATTGGTATACAAAACTTGAATTAGGAACAGGAAGAGGAGAACAAATGTCAGCAGGATGAGAACAAATATTAATTAGTTGAAGAATCATCTGATCAGGCTTTGTTTTCTACAACTCAACCTTTTTTTTTTTGTTTTTTTTTAACAAACCTGATAGGGCAGTACATTTAGTCAAGTTTAAAGGGTCTAGAATGGACATGAATCATAGTATCATAGAGGGCAGAAGGACTTGTGAGCAGGAGAAATGGTCACATGAAAGTTGCTGATTTAAAAAAAAAAAATTAAAAAAATCCCTCCCTCACACCCCTCTCAGTAACATGACATGTCGCTGTTGAAAGGTTTTCAAATTTATTTTTACAGTTATTAAATACAGTGCCAGTAATTATTTTAATGATACAGTTTAATTTTTTATAAAAATGAAAGAATATTGTGTCCTGGCCTTTTTTTTTTTTTTTTTAAAGAAATGTGAATTTACCTGAGTCCCTTTGGTCCCATGTTTTAGGATAAAACTAGACTAGATAGACTCTGATTTTCATGGGCCTGGCTAAAAATGTGGTACAATATCAGTAAAAAGTCTGGTCAATCATTTCAATGCAGGAAACTTTGTCAATACTTTCAGTTCAGGGTGGCACAAAAGAGCACACACATATTTGGTTAATAGTCTTCTTGTCATTGGATGGTTTATGTTTCTTCTCCCAGTTTGATTTTGTTTTCCTTATCTATACAGTAGAGGATTAGAGAATGGGATCAGAAATCACAAGCTGTTGACCTATGAACTTAAGGCAACAGTTTGGTGAAGGCAGTGTTGTTATTGTTGGTAGTGGGGTTTTTGTTTGTTTTTGTTTTTTGTTTAATTCCATCTTGTTTTCATGAGATCTAATGCCTTTAGGGATTATGCCTTTAGGGAGGGCATACACACTCACCTATTCCTGGGGACCTGCAAACCCACCAACCACTGAGTTACATCAAGATTTTATACTCATATTTCCTGCATGAATCATGAAAACGTTTCAGTTTGTGGCTCTCAGATTAGAAATTTTGTCAAATTTATTTAGGCTCTTAAGGTTTTTATTCTATAAAACCGCTTAAGGGAGTGACTATTCTTTCCTACCCTCCACTGGTAGAGAGATAGGTGAAATGGAAGGAAATTCATACAAGGTCAAGCGCCTACCTAGTGCTATCAGGCCATCTCCTCACACTCTCTCATTTAATCCTCAAAACATTCCCTGCTATAGGTATTATCATACCCATTTTTCAGGTTACAAAACTAGCTTAGAGAAGTTAACATTTTGCCCATGGTCAAATGCTTATCAGTTGTGCAAATCAAGTTCAAACCCAGATCTGTTTGCCTCTAAAATGTCCTTATGTCCTAATTTCCCTTAGTGGGCAGAAACTTTCTGCAAGGATCTCTGGAATAATGAAGCTTTACACAGACTTTGAAACATTGTCAAAATTAGATATACAAAAGATGTCGGATGTCCAAATATATCAAGCTATTATACAAAATATTTTATATGCATGCTGTTTTCTTTGATTAGTAGGGATTTGCCTTCATGCTGTGCTTAGAAACATAACTAGCTTTCTAAAAAGCCACACAGAATTTAGGAATATTCTTAGAAGAAATTTGGCTTTCATTTACACATTGATGTGGCTTTGGGAAATATGTCACAAGTCACTTAGATTAAAAACATAAAGAGATTTTATTTCTATCAGTTAACTTTTTATTTTGTTTTGTTACTGAAGACTAGCTACCTCATAAATTCAAATTTGTATAAAATGTCACTAAAATTCCATTTGCCTTATTCTGGAAATAGTACTTGATTATTTAGAAAATTTATCTGACATAAAACAGTTCTTATAAGGAGAATTTCAGGTATGTCTGCATAAAGGAAAACAGAGTGTTAGGATGATCATTAATTGAGTAGGAAACACTTAGTCATACTGTATTTTCAATTGAGAGTTTGTGAAACTTAAGTCCACTAATATAAACAGAAATTTTGTGTTTCGCATCATTTCCATATTGTGTTAGTCACTGAACTGGATTACAATAAACATGACTAGCAAATTTCCAGCACAAGAATGTCTGCTTTTAAAAGAGAAAAAGAGAGGCGCCTGGGTGGCTCAGTCGGTTAAGCATCCAACTCTTGGATTGCGCTCAGGTCATGATTTCGCAGTTGAGGGATCAAGCCCTGAGTCAGCCTCACACTGAGCGTGTAGCTTGCTTGGGATTCTCTCTCTCACTCTCTCTCTTTGCCCCTCCACTGCTCTGTCTTTCTCTCTCAAAAATAAATAAATAAACTAAAAAAAATGAAAAAAAAGAGAAAGATGATACATTAAAAAATAAAGGAGAAGAGTATATGGGGCATGTTTTTATGATTTTTAAACTTTGGATTAATGAGCATGTATCTGATTTGACTGAAAGATTGAGCCAATAATTTATATATTTAAAGAAAATTTACTTAATACAAACAGTGGTCAAACTTACAGATAGAGATTTTCTTCAGTGCAGTGCAAATTATTATAAGACATGGCAACGTGATTAGATTGCTGAATCGCATTCTCTGTGAGTGGGGCTTGGGGGTTGGGAGAGAGGGGCACTGAAACTACTGCCCTTTTCAAATAATTCACAAATGTGCTAATTGTGTGTCAGATTTGAAAGTTGAAGCACTGTGACCTTCAAGCCAACAAAAGCCCTTTTCAAATAAGCCACTTTCATGTACATTAATAAAGTGAACAATGCCTTTCCCCAGTTAAATAATGTATGGCTGTTATTTCATTATATGTAAATGCAAATCAAGGAATTGTTTCACTATTCATATAGTAAAAGTAATGCTATAAAAAAGGAGACTGGAAATCCACTTAAGTCACATTTTGTGGTGCCCTATAATTGTGATCCAAGGGTGTGTTTCTTGTCTCCTTCCATTGCTTGCAGCTAACATGTGGTTTCTCTGAAACTGAATTCATTTTGGATTGGAGGAATAAATCCTGTAATGTTTTGAACTATATAGTAACCAACAGAGACATTAGGAAAATTAGCAAAATGATTAAAAAACAAAGCTGTTTCCTTGCAATGATGAAGACAGTGACGTATCTTGTAGATCAGAGGGAACACTGTACATACCCATTTACCTACTAGCAAGAAGAGTGAATAAAAGTAAGGGTCAGAGAAAGGGAAAGGAATTCCATGCTCTTTCCAGTGGCTCTTTCATGGTATAAAGAAAGTAAATATTGGACTTAGGTAAAGGATGTAAAGGCAATTATTTCACTGGAAAAGAGTGCAGGTTTCAAAAGCAATAATGTATAAAGGAATTTAGGTGTTACTAATGCTTGAATTGAATTGATTGCTGGAATGTCAAACAATGAGCATGAAGTTGTAGTGGAAAATCAAGAACAGGAAGAAGAATTTAATTATCTTGTATTTGTCCAGCTTTGTAATATATTTGATGCTGAATAAAACATGAGTAAAGATATAGTCATGCTTAATGCAACTTAAGTATGCATAATAGACCGCAGGGGGATAAAAAAAATAATAAAACAATTACAAACTTAAAATAAACCATAATCATGTGAGATTCCAAGAACCTATTAGCATTCAATCCATAAATAAACTTTTTTTTTTCCAGTCCTATAGGAAACCATAATAGTTAACATCTTATTATGGGTTAGATGTCGATACCAAGAGACTGGATAGAGTCGAATGATTCACTCACCAGTCTTCCTTTTTGTTTTAAACAATTTTCTCAAGCCCTTTGTTGTTAACTGTTTTAATAGATTCTCTAGATACTTCCATAAAACAGAAAGCAGTGACATTTATGAGGATGCTACTGGTTATCACTGAGATTTTTCAGTGGGTATGTACATGCCCTAACTTATTTAGGATAACAAATGTTTCTACATTTCTTTAACAATGTGAACTAATTTCCATTATTTTGGATTGTATTTAAGGTGGCAAATCTTGCTTGTTCCATGTCAACAAATGAAGATGGGATTAAAATTGTTAAAGTTGCGGCCAATCACCTGGAAACCTTGTGTCCACAGGTATGATGACTAAATTGCTGTCTCTTTCATTACACTAACCATAAAAATTATATATAATGCTTTTGACCTTTTATATATATATATGGAAATATATTAAAATATTTATTTTAAACGCAGAAGATGATTTGTCCTAAGGTCATGGTTTATTCTTTACGTAGAACCTAGTTCTTGTAACATTGTCTCAGGGACCATATCAGAATCTTGTGAGAGAAAAGTATAGTGTGAAATCAAAGCAGAGCTTTGTCCAACAATTTTATTTTAGTCATTATTTATTTTGAAATCTCAGAGTATGAAAGGAACAACTTTTGGGACTCCTGGGTGGCTCAGTCGGTTGAGCATCCAACTTCAGCTCATGTGATGATCTCGCAGTCCATGAGTTCAAGCCCTGCATCAGGCTCTCACAGCCTGGAGCCTGTTTCGAATTCTGTGTCCCTTCTCTTTATGCCTCTCCCCACTCATGCTCTGTCTCTGTCTCAAAAATAAATAAATGTTGAAAAATGTTTAACTTTTTTTAAAAAGAAAGGAATAACTTCTTTTTATCTTTCATCCAAAGAAGACATGAGTTTGAAAAAAGCCAAGATATGTTTTTGTGTCTGCAATTCAGTTTTTGTTTGTTTGTTTGTTTGTTTACCTTCAAAGCAATGCATTATTATGGAAGTATTTCTAGGACTAGTGTTTTTGAACCATGAATCAGGATACATCGAAGGGCAATCTTAAACACCCTGTCTTAGAATAATCAAGAGATAATACAGATAATTACTTCCGAATAGAGATCACAAATGTTGTAAGGATGTGAACTGTAACAATGATTAGAGACTGGATATCTGATGAGCTGCTCATTTTTCTAAAAGTAGAGTATGTGTTAAATTCTTGATTTGCCTTGTTGACAATTTCATCTCTAAGAATATTGAGCAAAAGTAAGGGAGACTCTTCCTTCAGGTTTAACGTTGAGTAACAAATAAAAACTGTCTGGAGAAGTGGTGTCCAGAGGACTTGCAACGGAGATCTCGCCACTGATGTCAGTTTTCTATGAGCTCTCACGAGGAACCAGAAGAGTGTAGTGGGGTCCCTAAAGTGGTTGAATCATTTCTACCCCCCTTAGCAGTCTAGGAGAGTTCACATTGGGGATTATACTTGACGCCGTCACTTTTTAAATTGTCTTGGGGCGCCTGGGTGACTCGGTCGGTTAAGTGTCCAACTCTTGATTTGCGCCCAGGTCATGATTTCACAGTTTGTGAGTTCGAACCCCACGTTGGGCTCTGAGCTGACAGTGCAGAGCCCGCTTCAGATCTTCCGTCTCCCTCTCTCACTGCCCCTCCCCTGTTCATACTCTCTCTTTCTCTCTCAAAATGCATAAACTTAAAAAAATTAAAATGTCTTTTGAATCTGAAGAGTATTAACTATATCTTAGTGGTTTCAATTTATAATTTTCCGATGACTAAATAAAGCATCTTTTCACATGTTTGTTAACCATTTGGCTTTCTAATTCTGTGAATAGCCTAAATCTTTTGTTAATTTTTAGTTGGGATGTCTTTTTCTTTTTTGTGGCATTGCTTAGGTTTGTTAAAAATATCCTCTGTTGACTACAGCTTTTCCTTTAACTTTTAAAGTACTATTTTAATCATAGAAAATTTCAAGAACTTCAGTGATCCATCTTTTCATTCCTTCAATAGATACATATTGAACACCTACCCTGTATCATGGTTAATTGGTTTGTATCATTGGTTCACATTTTCTTTAAAAAAGGTTGAAGTATCATTATTTAACATTTAAATCTTTAATTCATCTAAAATTTATTTTCATGTCTAATCTGAGGTAGGGATTTTTTTTTTTTTTTTTTTTTTACAGTGCTAACCATTGGGCCATTATCATGTATTGGTTAGTTGACCCTTTCCCAATTAATGTGAAATGTTATCATTGTTTGTCTCTTTCTCTCTGTCTGTCTCTCTCACACACACACTTAAAAACATTTCTGTTGTTTTATATATTTGTATACACATAAGTATATACTATACATATTTATAATATGTGCATACATACACATGTTTTATATGATGCATTATACAGGTGTAATAAATATATATCAAATGTGTACAATTTACTTACTACTATTCCATATGTAAATATAGATTGATAGGTAAATTGAAATACATTTCAGAGCATACAAGCTTCTGGACTCTCTATTATTTTCCACTGGTCTATTTCTTTATCTCTGCAACAGTATTGCAATGTCTTAATTATGTTTTTATACTAAATCTGATATCTCTAGGCAGATTGGCTCACCTCATTTTTCTTGTTGTATTTGGTGGTGTTTTGTTTTGTTTTTAATTATTGCTCTTCTTCTTTTTTACTTGTTCATATAGCTTTCAGGATCAACTTGTCAAGTTCCATGGAAGTATGTTAGAATTTTTATTGAAATTGTTAAAATGTCTTGAATTTTAGATTGTTTTAGGAATAATGACTTTTCGAGATATTAGATTTTTCCATTAATAAATGTTTTATTGATAAATGCTTATTTAAATGTTTTATGTATCTCCATAATCAATCTTTTTTTTTTATATTGTCCTTCAGGGCTCTTAAGTTTTTTATCATTTATTACAATAAATTCCATGGCTACATGCTGATGGCTTCCAAACTTTTCTCTCTGGGCCAGATCTCTCCCCTAAAGACCACACTCAGATTTAGGATAGCCTTGACATTTCCACTCTGATATCTAGAAGACACTTAAAATAGCCCAAATGGATCTCCTGATTGTTCCATTCCCATCTCATTCTGCTACTTTTTTAATCTTCCTTATTTTAGTTAATGGCATGGTTATTCACCTAGTTGTTCTGGGGAAAAATCTGGAAGTTTTTTTTTTCTTCATTCAATAAATACTTATTGAACATGTACTACGTAGTAGATATTCTTTATGTACCTGTAAGGTAAATCATGAAGAAAACAAACAGATAAAAATCCTTGTCTTTGTGAAGTTTACATCTTAATGATATCTGAGGGCTGTTTTTCCCATTGAATCCATTAACTAGTCCTAGCAACTTCACCAAAAATATTTATCTTGAATCTATATACTTTTCTCCATCTTGTCTGTCAGCATCTCATCCTATCCCACTATCACCTCTATCTTGGACCACAGAAATACCATCTCATATGGTTTCCGTACTTATATCTCTTTAACCTAGTTTCTATCTAAAAACCAAAATAAATTTTAAAGATGTTTATCATAGCAATTGCTTTCTTTAGCTTTTACAGTAAAATGCAAACATTTTTTATGACTTCTTCAGACTTTTATAAACTTCCTACTGCCTAACTTGCGGCCCCATACTGTACTGTTTTCCTTTTCACTCATTAGATCACTGCATATTGGCCTTTCTGTTTCTAGAACACGGTAAGTTCCTTCCCATCAGAGGGAGCTTGCATTTGTTAATTTCCCAGGGCAGTTTTTCTCTTGAGGCCAGCTTCTGTTATGTTCAGTTTGCAAGGACTCACTGAAATACCATCTTCTCAGAGATCAATCTCCCTAAATGGCTTCTCCAGCTATACCCCATTATATCACCATATTTATTTCTTTTAGAGTCTCTATCACAACCTGAGATTATATTTTATATTATTTTGTTACTTTTATTGTACACTCTCGACACTCAAACATAAAGTTCACGAAGGCAATGATTTAGTCTTCCTTATTCGCTATGTATATTCCCTGTACTTAGCAGAAATGCAACATATATATGCAGCATATAAATATAGAATAATTATTCTATATTTATAGAGGGCAGCAAGGCTTTTGGCAACACCTTTTATACTTTTCCTAACAAGATGTGTCTTCTTTTGGCAATATGAAAAAAAATTACAGTATAACTAGAGTTATAGTTACGAAAAGAATAATCCTTAAAACGGGCGATTAATGTATAGTTGCTAACCAACAGTGGGATCTGTACTGGTGGGCTTCAGTGATCTGCTCTTGATTTATTTCATTTCAATGCTTTCCTAATGATTTGGATAAGACTATAAATTAATATATATCTTAAAATTTATTAAAATTTTAAATTCTTAAAATTTTCAGTTAACAATAAGAATAAAGGGCATATATTAGCTGCATGAATCTAGTAACAAAGAATTTGGATTTCCAGAATTGGACTAAATTTCGGTATCCAGATGAAATGTAATAGATATAAATATTAAACCATATATATGGAACACTATAAAACAAATTGTAAAATAGAGAACGGAAGAGTTATAGCTTAGCAGAAATGTACCCTCCAAAAGGCTTAGAGATTTTAGTTGATATTAATCTTAATGTGAATCAACAGTGTGATACAGCTGTCAGAAAAAAAAAAAACTACTATGATTTAACATCTTTTAATCAAAGAATAAGTTCTAAAACTAGGGTGCCTGGGTGGCTCAGTCGGTTAAGCAGCTGACTCTTGATTTTGGCTCAGGCCATGATCTCACAGTTAGCGAGTTCGAGCCCACATCCAGTTCTGTGCTCACAGTGCAGACCCTGCTTCAGATCCTTTACCTCCCTCTCTCTGCGCCTCCCTGACTTGTGCTTGTGTGCTCTCTCTCTCTGAAAAATAAATACACGTTAAAAAAATTAAAAAAAGAATAAGTTCTAAAACATATTCTCAACCTTCTCTGTACTTCAAAATTATTTTTTAAACTGTATGTATTTTAATACAGTACATCTTGAAATTTAGAATTAGTAGTTCTGGAGTGTACCCCGATTGTGAGTGTGTGTGTGTATGTGTGTGAGTACCCATATGTGTAAGTTCTACTTTTGCAAATCTATTGAAATAAAACATGCACATGCATTTAGGTCCTCTAATTCTACTTCCAGCAATTTATAGTACAGCTGTATATGTGCACATGCATAAAAGTCTATGAGTAAGGTTTTTATGCAGCTTGACTTACAGTGGCAAAAGCTGGAACCATCCTAATGTCTGTTAGCAGAGAATGTTAAAGCTGTGTAAAGTAGTAAGTCGGCTCAAAGTATGTTTTGGTATGGAAGATACCCAAGATAAGTGGAAAAGGCAAATTTTAAATGAGTATGTATATTATCCCATTTATGTGGGGGGGGGGAGGAGATAGTTTGAGCCATATGTTTGTGTAGTCATAGAAAATTTTTCAAAAAAGTTTCACAAGAATTTTAATAGTAGTTATTTCCAGGAAGTGAGACAGGGACAAAGCACAAAGAGGACAGTTTTACAGTCCATTTCATTTCTTTTACAACTCTTAAGTTAAGCAGAAATAGGTATTTTCTTAATTTCTAAATAAAACCCAACTAATTAAAAATTTTGCTAGATTGATCCAGGAGTGAGGCTGAGAAACACAGGGTCAGGAGCTGCTGATGGGGTAACATTAATTCCTGTTTGTTAAAAATGTTTGAGTTCATGCAGGTTTCAGTGAGTTGGCTCATCCTGGCTCTTACTGTGCCTGAAGGGCTACAACAATAATGCTTTGCCCATTGCATATTTAGCAGAAGATCTGAATAGTGACATGACTTGAAACTATGTCATATGAAAAACTCATAAAAACAACAGGGATTATACCAAGGTAAAGGTAAGAAGACTTCAAAAAACATGGTCACTGCCATTAGATCTCTAAAGGCCTATGATGTGAAAGACTTGTTCTGAAGATTCCCGAGGGGCAGAACTACAGCTTATTGAGTAGGAGCTACAAGAATAAAAATTTCCCCTCATCACAAAATGAGAGATGCTCTCTAACAGTGCTATCCTGAAAGGAATTGGACTTTGTTGAGAAGGAGGAATTTGGAGTTTCTCAATGACACAGACATTCAAATACACGGAGAGTGACCATTTGACTAAGCTGTGATAAAGGGAGTATAAGCCTTGGGTAAGAAGTTCACCTAGAAGTTTTTTAATTCCCAATCCTGAGATCTTCTAATGGATCTTTTATATAAAGCAGAGAAATGTGATCTGAATGATAGCATTTCTAAAATAGTATAGCTGTTTGAACTCAACCTGTTGGAAGGGTAAAGCTAGTCCATATGGCTTAATAGTTACTCTATTTCAACAAGTGACTTGGAGGGATATTTTAAAAGTAAATATTTTGTATTTGCATATGGCACAGAAATGAGAAAGATAGAATTCAAGGTTCTAAAATATGTTTGTAATTTGGACTAATGTTTGAAACCTCATAAACTAAAATTTAATAAGGGTAAATATAAAGTCAGGACCTTAGGTTAAATACGTGCACAAGGTGGAGAGGAAAAACATCAGTTATATCAAAAGCACTGGCACATCAGGAATGAGAGGGGGACATTTGTATCTAGTTCAATGAGTTCAAACACTGGTCCAAAAAAGCGTTTTCATGGTCTATACTGAAATTAGGGTCAGTAATAGTTAGCTTTTTTCATAAAGTAAAATTCATTCAACTTTTTATGAGAAATTGATGTACTTTCTACTTGTTTGATATTCATCAAAAGCATTTGATTTATGAACTAATAATGAAAGTAGATAATAGCTTGTTATATGGTTATTCTTCACTTGGAAAAATAATACTTTCCCAATCCCATGTGGATTACGTTCCTTTCCCCACTACTTAACTTCTTTCAAAAACATTTGTAGTCTGAAGAATCCAGAAAATTAAAAGTACTAATTTAGGTGACTCAACTATATATCAGTAGCATGACATGGGGGCCATCTTACATCTTTAAAATGATTATGATACTTAGCTATGAAATAGGGGAATTTCCAGAGTAGCTGGTCTGGGGCTGTCCAGATCTAAAATTCCATGTTGGATTCAGGCCCTGCAATTTAGGGGCTAAGCAAAAGAAGAATGAGTTGTTTTAAGTGTAGTGAACTATTACCTACTCACCAGACATATTTAGTCAAAAGCCAAGAAAGGCTGCACCTTTTCAAAGACGTTAGGGGCACCTGGGTGGCGCAGTCGGTTAAGCGTCCGACTTCAGCCAGGTCACGATCTCGCGGTCCGTGAGTTCGAGCCCCGCGTCAGGCTCTGGGCTGATGGCTCAGAGCCTGGAGGCTGTTTCCTATTCTGTGTCTCCCTCTCTCTCTGCCCCTCCCCCGTTCATGCTCTGTCTCTCTCTGTCCCAAAAATAAATAAACGTTGAAAAAAAAAATTTAAAAAAACAAAGACATTAGAAATAAATTTCATATTGGGGTGGTAGAAGTACTGGTTGTTTTAAGTGTTCTTTTTCTAAAGAAGATTCTTTAATTAATAAAAATATGGTAAAAACCTAGGATATTTTCCCTGTGGTGAATACACTTATATTTAAGTAAGCAGACTCTCACAAGTGCTTAGATTTAACAAAATCAAGTTAAGTTTCTAATCACTGTCATATACGAATCAATATCTAATACAGTTTTGTTATATCTTCTGTTTATGCCTCTCATCAAATGCTATGTTATATGATGACCTGACAGAGCTAAAACAACTTGCAAAGATATCAAGTATATTTTCAGTGATGTACTTGGGGATATATTTTCATAAGTTACTTATTATAAATCTATAATTACTTTCTAAAAGGGTTGTATATTGAGTATGTTAAAGTCAAGTTTGCCCCATAGAAACTTGTGAAGTATAAAACAAACAAAATACCTGGGGGAGATTGTGCTCTGGATATCACCTGCATTCATATTTAAACATGGAAAAGTATAACCTCTATGAGAGGGTAAGAATTTCAGGTCCACTGAGGTATCCTAAAAATAATGCCTGACAAGTAGTAGGTGCTTGGTACGTATTTGTGAAGTGAATGATTACATCTGCACAAACTTATTTTGTGTTATAGACATTGGGAAATAGATACCAAAAGCCAGCATGATTCCTCATCCTTTTTGTTCTCTGGGAGGTATAAAAATTTCCAGTTTCTAACCAAAGTGATAAAATGTCCCCATATGACACTGTCTCCTTGAAGTACACATCTTGTGAAGTGACTGACAATATCTCCCTCTGCATGGACAAGATTATTTTGTTGTAACAGCAGCTTGTCCTGATTACGTTATGATGTGTTACTATATTTAGTATACACCAGTAAGGCTATGGGACTATCTCTCTCTCTCTCTCTCTCTCTCTTTTAAACTGTGTGTGTCAACTGAAGTCTCATGTCTCTTTGAGAAAGAGAGAGAGAGCTTGCATGCCTGAATGCACATAATTGGGAGGCGCAGGGAGAGAGAGTGAGAGAGAGAGAATCCCAAGCAGGCTCTGTGCTGTCAGCATGCAGCCCAGTGCAGGCAAGATCTGAACCCAATCGTGAGATCATGACCTGAGCCAAAATCAAGAGTCAGATGCTTAATGGACAGAGCTACCCAGGCACCCTGAGGGTATGTCTTTCAAATGGAAAAACATATCTTTATGTGTATGGGGGTTTTGTTTGTTTTTGTGATCAAGAAGCTGTCATATCTATGAATTGAAAGCACTTAATTTTCTCAGAATCATGCTCTGGGGAAGCAGATATGTTTTCTTTCATTTTCTATAGATGATGATGATGGATGTTTTGTTTGCAACTAAACAATAGAAGACTCAAATATCAATTTGAAATAATCATATTCTTTAAGAATCCCAGAGTGTACTAGCAGTGTTGTGACAGACAGGCTTTTTACAATTATTACTAATTTATTTTTCTCTTAAGAGAATGGCAAAAATACTCTAAGATTTTGGAAACCAAGAGTCATCTAAGACCATAAAAAAGCTAACAGGAAATGATCTTTTTTTTTTTTTTTTAAGAAGCTGATTGTGATTGAATGGTTGATTCTCAAGACTGTCTCGGGTGATTTCAGACGGAAAGCCTAGGGTCAGTCTCTTCCTGGTGGTGCCATGATATTTATGTGGGGACATTGTGATTGAGTGCAGCTATGAACACAGTTGTTTCCAAGCTGGAAGTTAAGCTCTGTTATTGTACTATCGTTGTTCTGCATCCTGTCCCAATTATGCAGTCAGCTACTCCCTTTCACTCACTCCAAGGATCTCTTCACTCAACAAATATTTGCTGATCATCTACCTGGATAACCCATGAAGCTAGGGTGACCCAGGGGCAAGAAGTGGGGATTTATGGAGTACTCACTAGAGCAATTCTGAGGAATAAGGTCTGGGTTCATCAAGAAAGGGCTTTATCTAAGAAAATCTGAGGCATCGTGTCCTAGAAAAAGAGACAGAAATTGTGGAAAAGAAGTCAGAAACATTAAATTCAAGTGGGGAAGTGAGTTTGCAAATTAGATAATGACTTAAATGCTAGTAACCAGGACTAAGTATGATGTAATATGTAGGCAGAGGCAAGAATTTCCAAATTAATCCAGAGACTATGCTGGAACCCTTATTTACACTCATGGTGTGTGCTGTAATAGTAAGCATATTAGCATAAATGCCCTGTGCCAGCCTGGGGGTTGTTCTATTTATAGAGGCAAACAAAGGTGGAGCTTTGCCTACACTGTTTCCAATGAGAAGGGAAAATGTACTATGTAGGTAAAAATGAAGTAGTGTTAGAGAGGAATAGGTTAAAATGCCATAGGAGTTAGAGATTCATGTCAGTTAAGGGATTCAGGGAGGGCTCTCAGAAGAGTGACATAGTCTATAAGCCTTAAACGATAAACATGATTTGGACATTTGGGAAAATATGAAAAGGACAAAGGAGATGGAAAAGCAAGAAAATTTAAAAGTGAGTAACTGAATCTGTGTAAGCTGCATCATCTCCTAGCAGGAAAGCTCCTGGTAGGGGTGGAATAATTCTTTGTTGTGTGAGACACAATGGTGGGGATCTACATGCCACAAAATTCAGAATGTAAGGCATTAAATACACAACCACCACCTCCCAGCTCAGTCTCTGTGATAACCAAAAATGCCTCCACATATTTCCAAATTCCTCCTAAGAGATCCCGCCCCATTTGCAAACAAGTGGGAGGCCATGGCTGTGGAAAAGAAAGAGACTGGATACACATTTGACAGGACTTGGCCCTTCCTGCCAAGCCAAAGAATCTAGATTTGGAACTTGGTAGAGGATGGCAAGTCATGATAGGTTTTGAGCAGAAGAATGACATTATCACATTCCTGCTTCCGTGGAACTAACCTGGACTGTGTGTGTCAACTGAATGGAAACTGTGATAGGCAGGACCAGTTAAGAGATTATAAAATATTATATACAAAAGTCATAACTTGAATAAGGGACATAGGAATAAAAATTTATAAGATGGGACAAATTGTAAATAGACTAAATAAATTGACCAGAAAGTGAAAGCACATTAGCTTACAGTAATGATGGAGGCAACAGAGGACAAATTTGGAGGTTTAGTCTGGCACCTGGAAAGATGGTGGTTCTATTAGAAGAAATTGGAAATACAATGAAAGAGGAGTCACCTGAGGACAGAATTAATATATTTAAAGCACTATTGAAATATTAAGGCAATGCTTTACATATATTTGAGTTACTCTCAACATAAAGTTTAGATTATAGCAAACACGTTCAAAACTTGAGATATAATAGCGAGATATGGCGGCCATTCATATAGAGGTGATGGTTGGAACTGTTTCATGTAGGACAAGTTTGCTAAAGGGCAAGAGAAAATTAAAGGGTCAAAGGCAGAACCTTAAGAAAATACATCTAGGAGAGAAGAGGAGGAACCTAAGAGAGAACAATCATCAAAGTAAGAAGAAAGTCAGGAATGTGTGGGTTGGTGGAAGCCTAGCAAGTGGAACCTGTCAGCCTGGTGGTCAGCAATGCCACATGCTCCAGAGAGGTCCAGGGGGATGAGAACTGGCAAGTGTCACATGGAGTTGGAAGTTAGGAAGTCAGTGGTGATCTTCACAAAAGAGGTTCTGGTGGCTTCCTGGCGAAGGAGGAGAGTGGGGCCTAGACTGTGAGTTGAAAAGAAACTTAGTTGTGGAAAAGAAAGACACTGGGGGGCCCCCACTTCACAGACTTTTACCACAGAATCTTTCCATACTTTTTACTACCAGTCATTTTTCAATATTGCTTTTCATCTCCAGAATCTATGCTGTTATTTAAGTTTTTAAGCAATTTAGCAGAGTTCTCTAACATATGGTTTTTTTTTTTTTTTCAGTTAGGTCAGGTTCATGAAGCTAAATATTAATAGAACTTATCGCAGATTTTTTGACAAGTAACAAATAGGCTATCCTGAATTTGCAGATGATTAGCACATACATGAATCTTAAACACATGGATTTTAAAAAAAGAGAGATTTAGAACTTTAGATATCACTATGCAATTCAGAAAGTAATATTAGTGCTGAAAAATAGTTGGTTGGTCACACTACTTTTAAATGTCATTTTAAATGTGAGTCTAAATTGAAATATCTGTTGGTATCAGGATATTTAGCCAAATGGAGAATATCTGTGACTGTTTCTTTCAAGAACTTTGCCTTGAGGATTAAATGAAAAATACCTGTAACCAGATATACTGAAAGCTTCTGTATCCTGTCATAACAACCTCACTGACCAAAGCACGTTATACAAATCTAAGCAATCATTTATCCTGTTCTTGTGCTATGATCAAGGTTCCAACCAGAGTTCTGTAACTAAAAGCACTGAGCTCTCATTTTATGTGTTGTAAATGACATTTCCACTGACCCTTATATTCCAATTTAGTTTCAAAGGGGGAATTTCTGCATTCTTTTCAAAGGGAGATCGTTCCAATTCCAGATCCACACTGAACCAGAAGCTTGGTACTGGCAGTTGACTCCCAGTCTCTTGGAATATAAGCTTGGTAGGGCAATGACTGGGGAGTCAATTTTAAAAGAGCAATGGTCGGGGGAGGGCAGTGCACAAGGGTAGTCAGTCATTTAAGCATCTGACTTTGGCTCAGGTCATGATCTCACTGTTCGTGAGTTTGAGCTCCACATCAGGTTCTGTGCTGACAGCTCTCAAAATAAATAAACATAAAAAAAAAAAAAAAGCGGGGGAGAGGCAGGAAGATGGCGGCGTAGGAGGACGCTGGGCTCACCGCGCGTCCTGCTGATCACTTAGATTCCACCTACACCTGCCTAAATAACCCAGAAAACCGCCAGAGGATTAGCAGAACGGAGTCACCGGACCCAAGCGCAGATGAGAGGCCCACGGAAGAGGGTAGGAAGGGCGGCGAGGCGGTGCGCGCTCCACGGACTGGCGGGAGGGAGCCGGGGCGGAGGGGCGGCTCGCCAGCCAAGCAGAGCCCCCGAGTCCGACTTGCAAAAGCGGAGGGGCCTGACGGACTGTGTTCCAACAGCAAGCGCGACTTAGCGTCTGGGAGGTCATAAGTTAACAGCTCTGCTCGGAAAGCGGGAAGGCTGGAGGACAAAGGGAGGGTGAGCTGCGGAGCCCCCGGACGACAGAGCTCAGTTTGGCGGGGAACAAAGGCGCTCGCCAGCGCCATCTCCCCCGCCCATCCCCCAGCCAAAATCCCAAAGGGAACCGGTTCCGGCCAGGGAAATTGCTCGCTCCGTGCAAACACCCAACTCTTGTGCTTCTGCGAGCCAAACCTCCAGCAGCGGATCTGACTCCCTCCGGCTGCCACAGGGCCCCTCCTGAAGTGGATCACCTAAGGAGAAGCAAGCTAAGCCTGCCCCCCCTCCCGCCGTGCACCTTGCCTTCCCACCCCAGCTAATACGCCAGATCCCCAGCATCACAAGCCTGGCAGTATGCAAGTAGCCCAGACGGGCCACGCCACCCCACAGTGAATCCCACCCCTAGGAGAGGGGAAGAGAAGGCACACACCAGTCTGACTGTGGCCCCAGCGGTGGGCTGGGGGCAGACATCAGGACTGACTGCGGCCCCGCCCACCAACTCCAGTTATACACCACAGCACAGGGGAAGTGCCCTGCAGGTCCTCACCACACCAGGGACTATCCAAAATGACCAAGCGGAAGAATTCCCCTCAGAAGAATCTCCAGGAAATAACAACAGCTAATGAGCTGATCAAAAAGGATTTAAATAATATAACAGAAAGTGAATTTAGAATAATAGTCATAAAATTAATCGCTGGGCTGGAAAACAGCATACAGGACAGCAGAGAATCTCTTGCTACAGAGATCAAGGGTCTAAGGAACAGTCACGAGGAGCTGAAAAACGCTTTAAATGAAATGCAAAACAAAATGCAAACCACCACAGCTCGGATGGAAGAGGCAGAGGAGAGAATAGGTGAACTAGAAGATAAAGTTATGGAAAAAGAGGAAGCTGAGAAAAAGAGAGATAAAAAAATCCAGGAGTATGAGGGGAAAATTAGAGAACTAAGTGATACACTAAAAAGAAATAATATACGCATAATTGGTATTCCAGAGGAGGAAGAGAGAGGGAAAGGTGCTGAAGGGGTACTTGAAGAAATAATAGCTGAGAACTTCCCTGAACTGGGGAAGGAAAAAGGCATTGAAATCCAAGAGGCACAGAGAACTCCCTTTAGACGTAACTTGAATCGATCTTCTGCACGACATATCATAGTGAAACTGGCAAAATACAAGGATAAAGAGAAAATTCTGAAAGCAGCAAGGGGTAAACGTGCCCTCACATATAAAGGGAGACCTATAAGACTCGTGACTGATCTCTCTTTTGAAACCTGGCAGGCCAGAAAGAATTGGCACGAGATTTTCAGGGTGCTAGACAGCAAAAATATGCAGCCGAGAAGCCTTTATCCAGCAAGTCTGTCATTTAGAATAGAAGGAGAGATAAAGGTCTTCCCAAACAAACAAAAACTGAAGGAATTTGTCACCACTAAACCAGCCCTACAAGAGATCCTAAGGGGGACCCTGTGAGACAAAGTACCAGAGACATCACTACAAGCATAAAACATACAGACATCACAATGACTCTAAACCCGTATCTTTCTATAATAACACTGAATGTAAACGGATTAAATGCGCCAACCAAAAGACATAGGGTATCAGAATGGATAAAAAAACAAGACCCTCTATTTGCTGTCTACAAGAGACTCATTTTAGACCTGAGGACACCTTTAGATTCAGAGTGAGGGGATGGAGAACATTATCATGCTACTGGAAGCCAAAAGAAAGCTGGAGTAGCCATACTTATATCAGACAAACTAGACTTTAAATTAAAGGCTGTAACAAGAGATGAAGAAGGACATTATATAATAGTTACAGGGTCTATCCATCAGGAAGAGCTAACAATTATAAATGTCTATGCGCCGAATACCGGAGCCCCCAAGTATATAAAACAATTACTCATAAACAGAAGCAACCTTATTGATAAGAGTGTGGTAATTGCAGGGGACTTTAACACCTCACTTACAGAAATGGATAGATCATCTAGACACACAGTCAATAAAGAAACAAGGGCCCTGAATGAGACATTGGATCAGATGGACTTGACAGATATATTTAGAACTCTGCATCCCAAAGCAACAGAATATACTTCTTCTCGAGTGCACATGGAACATTCTCCAAGATAGATCATATACTGGGTCACAAAACAGCCCTTCATAAGTTTACAAGAATTGAAATTATACCATGCATACTTTCAGACCACAATGCTATGAAGCTTGAAATCAACCACAGGAAAAAGTCTGGAAAACCTCCAAAAGCGTGGAGGTTAAAGAACACCCTACTAACGAATGAGTGGGTCAACCAGGCAATTAGAGAAGAAATCAAAAAATATATGGAAACAAACGAAAATGAAAATACAACAATCCAAAGGCTTTGGGACGCAGCGAAGGCAGTCCTGAGAGGAAAATACATTGCAATCCAGGCCTATCTCAAGAAACAAGAAAAATCCCAAATACAAAATCTAACAGCACACCTAAAGGAAATAGAAGCAGAACAGCAAAGGCAGCCTAAACCCAGCAGAAGAAGAGAATAATAAAGATCAGAGCAGAAATAAACAATATAGAATCTAAAAAACTGTAGAGCAGATCAACGAAACCAAGAGTTGGTTTTTTGAAAAAATAAACAAAATTGACAAACCTCTAGCCAGGCTTCTCAAAAAGAAAAGGGAGATGACCCAAATAGATAAAATCATGAATGAAAATGGAATTATTACAACCAATCCCTCAGAGATACAAACAATTATCAGGGAATACTATGAAAAATTATATGCCAACAAATTGGACAACCTGGAAGAAATGGACACATTCCTGAACACCCACACTCTTCCAAAACTCAATCAGGAGGAAATAGAAAGCTTGAACAGACCCATAACCAGCGAAGAAATTGAATCGGTTATCAAAAATCTCCCAACAAATAAGAGTCAGGACCAGATGGCTTCCCAGGGGAGTTCTACCAGACATTTAAAGCAGAGATAATACCTATCCTTCTCAAGCTATTCCAAGAAATAGAAAGGGAAGGAAAACTTCCAGACTCATTCTATGAAGCCAGTATTACTTGATTCCTAAACCAGACAGAGACCCAGTAAAAAAAGAGAACTACAGGCCAATATCCCTGATGAATATGGATGCCAAAATTCTCAATAAGATACTAGCAAATCGAATTCAACAGCATATAAAAAGAATTATTCACCATGATCAAGTGGGATTCATTCCTGGGATGCAGGGCTGGTTCAACATTCGCAAATCAATCAACGTGATACATCACATTAACAAAAAAAAAGAGAGGAACCATATGATCCTGTCAATCGATGCAGAAAAGGCCTTGACAAAATCCAGCACCCTTTCTTAATAAAAACCCTTGAGAAAGTCGGGATAGAAGGAACATACTTAAAGATCATAAAAGCCATTATGAAAGGCCACAGCTAACATCATCCTCAACGGGGAAAAACTGAGAGCTTTTTCCCTGAGATCAGGAACACGACAGGGATGCCCACTCTCACCGCTGTTGTTTAACATAGTGCTGGAAGTTCTAGCATCAGCAATCAGACAACAAAAGGAACTCAAAGGCATCAAAATTGGCAAAGATGAAGTCAAGCTTTCGCTTTTTGCAGATGACATGATATTATACATGGAAAATCCGATAGACTCCACCAAAAGTCTGCTAGAACTGATACATGAATTCAGCAAAGTTGCAGGATACAAAATCAATGTCCAGAAATCAGTTGCATTCTTATACACTAACAATGAAGCAACAGAAAGACAAATAAAGAAACTGATCCCATTCACAATTGCACCAAGAAGCATAAAATACCTAGGAATAAATCTAACCAAAGATGTAAAGGATCTGTATGCTGAAAACTATAGAAAGCTTATGAAGGTAATTGAAGAAGACTTAAAGAAATGGAAAGACATTCCCTGCTCATGGATTGGAAAAAATAAATATTGTCAAAATGTCAATACTACCCAAAGCTATCTACACATTCAATGCAATCCCAATCAAAATTGCACCAGCATTCTTCTCGAAATTAGAACAAGCAATCCTAAAATTCATATGGAACCACAAAAGGCCCCGAATAGCCAAAGGAATTTTGAAGAAGAAGACCAAAGCAGGAGGCATCACAATCCCAGACTTTAGCCTCTACTACAAAGTTGTAATCATCAAGACAGCATGGTATTGGCACAAAAACAGACACACAGACCAATGGAATAGAATAGAAACCCCAGAACTAGACCCACAAACGTATGGCCAACTCATCTTTGACAAAGCAGGAAAGAACATCCAATGGAAAAAAGACAGCCTCTTTAACAAATGGTGCTGGGAGAACTGGACAGCAACATGCAGAAGGTTGAAACTAGACCACTTTCTCACACCATTACAAAAATAAACTCAAAATGGATAAAGGACCTAAATGTGAGACAGGAAACCATCAAAAACCTTAGAGGAGAAAGCAGGAAAAGACCTCTCTGACCTCAGCCGTAGCAATCTCTTACTCGACACATCCCCAAAGGCAAGGGAATTAAAAGCAAAAGTGAATTACTGGGACCTTATGAAGATAAAAAGCTTCTGCACAGCAAAGGAAACAACCAACAAAACTAAAAGGCAACCAACGGAATGGGAAAAGATATTTGCAAATGACATATCGGACAAAGGGCTAGTATCTAAAATCTATAAAGAGCTCACCAAACTCCACACCCGAAAAACAAATAACCCAGTGAAGAAATGGGCAGAAAACATGATAGACACTTCTCTAAAGAAGACATCCAGATGGCCAACAGGCACATGAAAAGAATGTTCGGCGTTGCTCCTTATCAGGGAAATACAAATCAAAACCACACTCAGGTATCACCTCACACCAGTCAGAGTGGCCAAAATGAACAAATCAGAGACTATAGATCTGGAGAGGATGTGGAGAAAACGGGAACCCTCTTGCACTGTTGGTGGGAATGCAAATTGGTGCAGCCGCTCTGGAAAGCAGTGTGGAGGTTCCTCAGAAAAATTAAAAATAGACCTACCGTATGACCCAGCAATAGCACTGCTAGGAATTTATCCAAGGGATACAGGAGTACTGATGCATAGGGGCACTTGTACCCCAATGTTCATAGGCAGCACTCTCAACAATAGCCAAATTATGAAAGAGCCTAAATGTCCATCAACTGATGAATGGATAAAGAAATTGTGGTTTATATACACAATGGAATACTATGTGGCAATGAGAAAAAATGAAATATGGCCCTTTGTAGCAACGTGGATGGAACTGGAGAGTGTAATGCTAAGTGAAATAAGCCATACAGAGAAAGACAGATACCATATGGTTTCACTCTTATGTGGATTCTGAGAAACTTAACAGGAACCCATGGGGGAGGGGAAGGAAAAAAAAAAAAAAAAAGAGGTTAGAGTGGGAGAGAGCCAAAGCATAAGAGACTGTAAAAACTGAGAACAAACTGAGGGTTGATGGGGGGGGGGGGGGGGGGGAGGGTGGGTGATGGGTATTGAGGAGGGCACCTTTTGGGATGAGCACTGGGTGTTGTATGGAAACCAATTTGTCAATAAATTTCATAAAAAAAAAAAAAAAGCAATGGAATAGACTTAAGAATAAATGTAAACAAATATAGAGAGACCAACAATCATTATCTTAATTTTATAATTTCTGTTCTAAAGTTGCCTTTGCTGACAGTATTCAACAAAATAAAATACTGTTATCATTTTTGGGTCACATAGGGAGAATGGGACGAGGAGAATTAGAATTTGAGTAGACATACCATTATCATCACATGTGCCCATATAAAAGGCAGTGTGCAGAGGAAACCAGATCCAGGGGAATGAAACAGGACTGTGTTGGGATCTTGAAGCTGTAAGATCATTGCTCCATGAGATAGAATGAACTAGGCTGGAGAATTTATGAGAGTAAAAATGTTTTGTTTGTAGTAAGTATCAACATATCAATATGACAGTGCATAGTGTATAGTTTTAAAAGTAAATTTAATCTTTGTTTTGGCCTACTCTTTTGGAAATAAAATCATTGTACCAATGCCACGACAAAAGTCTACTCTTCCTGGTGGAAGATAATGTAAGTTAAATACCTCGCAAATAAACGTAACTTATTTTTTTTTCAATCCCTGCTGTTTGAAAGCTACATTCAAGTCCTGAATCTACTCTGCACATATGCAAATCATCTGAACATGAACGCACATTCTGTGCAGGGTACATGTGTGCATTTGGTAACAAAGTCCATTGAGGAAGAGCTGGCCCTCTCTCATGCATCTGTGATATGGCAGGTACTTTACCAGCGTTATACTTAAGTCTTGCAACAGTCTTGCAACATGAGAATTATTAGACTATTTTTATATATGAGGAGAAATTCAGAGATGTTAAGTGAGTTGCCCAAGGTTTAAGAAACCAAAAAAATAAATTTTTTAGAATTTGGATACTAATATTCTTCTTGATTTTGGAGGAATTAGTTCAACAGTCACAGTTTTATTTGTTCATATTTGTGTAATTCTCCAAAGGACATAGGTTTTTTTTTTTTTTCCTATTTCTCCTTGTTATAAAAAAAGGTCATAAAGAAAACCTCCCAGGAGCCTTTCTTTTTGACATTGAGTCTATAGAATGCTTTTTGACCCTCATATACTTAGGACTTAACTATTTCAAAATTCTGGGCTTTGCCTCCTGCACAAAAGATAGCAGTATTATTGGACACTTATGTATCACTTTATTATGAAAACAAGCTTTGCAATTTCTTTAAACTATGACACTCAGTAAGGTTTGACCCCAGAGAGGTTGAATGAGTTTTATAAATCACACAGAAAACTGGGAGAAGACACTGGAATATAATTCTTGCCCCTGAAAATCACTCAACTGATATCTTTGCTATTTAATAGGATGGATAAAAAATGGTGGATCAGTGTATTAATCACATATATTTGGTATAATATTTTCAAAATTTTAATAGTCAAACCTTTGCTTGAAAATAAAAGGATCATTGTGGTGCCTGGGTGGCTCAGTTGGTTAAGTGTCCAACTCTTGATTTCCACTCAGGTCATGATCTCACGATCGTGAGATTGACCCCTCTGTCAAGCTCAGCACTGAGCATGGAGCCTGCTTGGGATTCTCTCCTTCTCCCTGTGCCCTTCTCTCCCACTTGCACTCTTTCTCTCTCAAAATAAATTAATAAACTTAAAAAAATAAAATAAAAGGATCATTTCTATGTGTAGGCAGATGGGTATAGAAATGTATACTTAAGATAGTATAGCAGTATAGACCTTTGATTCCATATGTGGATGATGCTAGAAAGATCGGTTTGTTTAAAATATAGAATTGTTTCAACCTGTGTATCCTATTTCCTTAAAAAATATTCTTATGTATTAAAATTGCCTGCATAGTATCCATGGCAATATACTTGATTTTTTTAAAGAATTTATCATCATAAAACAAAACAAAACATACTCTTTGAGAACATTGGATCATTTATCAGATAATAAAATTATGTGACGTCATGTACTTATCTTTAGGTATTTATTCTAGGTGAATTCAGAGTAAATTTAAGATTTTATCTTAGTAACTCTACGAACCTTGGTGTTTGTTAAATTTGCTTCTTCTTTCTACTTTGTTATTATTACTTATTTATGTATCCATACTGACTTTGTATGTATTCCTGTTATGTTGAATCGTTTCAAATTATTTTTCTGATCTGGTGAATGAGTGATTAAAAAATAAATATTTCCCAAAGGCTTTAGCTTCATTCCTAGGTGACATAGGCACCCAAAGAAATGGACACCTATTGTCCCTCACATATAAATGCTGTTGAATACTTGTGATGGTGATGTTGATGATATTTAATTGATGCTGGTAGAAGGTGGGAGCCAGAGAAGCTACCTTAATATGTAAACATCCAAGGCATAAATCTGGAAGCAACTATGGCAAATTGGAAAATGCTTGCTTTAAGATCTTCACATTTATTTTCTAAAACACTCTGAGGTCACCCCTTCCCACTAACAAAGAAACAAACAAACAAAAAAGGTTGGGGGGAGGGAAGGGAAGGGGAGGGGAGGGAAGGGGAGGGAAGGGGAGGAGAAGGGAGGAGAGCAGAGGAGAGGGGAAGAGAGGGGAGGATAGGGGAGGAGAGAGGAGGGGAAGGGAAGGGAAGGGAAAGGGAAAGGGAAAGGAAGGGATGGGAAGGCAAGAGAAGGGAAGGGGAGGGAGGGAGGGGGAGGGGAGGAGAGGGGAGGGGAAGGGAAAGGAAGGGATGGGAAGGCTAGAGAAGGGAAGGGAAGGGAAGGGAAGGGAAGAGAAGGGGAGGGGAGGGGAGGGAAGGGAAAGGAAGGGAAGGGAAGGGAAGGGAAGGGAAAGGAAGGGAAGGAAAGGGAAGGGAAGGGAAGGACATGTAGCCAGTTTTTAGTGGAATATTTGATTTCTATTGATACTTCTTTTTTTCCCCTTCTCAACAACCTTCATAGTCTGCCAAAAGTATCATTTCATTTTCCAAGAAGTATTGTGTAAAAAGAGATATTTTGTGGATAATACAATGGTGAGGTGAACCATCTTAAGGAAAGAGGTTTTGGTCTCCAGATAGGTCTGATACCAATCTGAGCGTAGGGGCTCTCAGATAGGAAAGCAGATTGTAATGTGAGCCAGCCCAGAGGAAATGAGTCAGAAATTGAAGGGACTTATCACAGCTTATGAGTGCAAAACTTCCTGTCAGCATTACAGGAAAAATTCATGGTTGTTTTCTTAAGCAAACACATCTATGACCTGGGAGGAAAGTGTCTACTAGCCAAGCTTTGCTGAGAAGTTAATAAAGAGATGACAGCCATCTTCCTATTGAAACTCTTATTTCTCTGTGGTTAGTACACTGTCAAATGCCAATAAATAATTATTATGATTCTCATTTTTGCCAGATGTTTACTATAAATCATGAAATGCAGAGACATAGATTTGAAAGTTGTTATAAATAAAAGTATAACTGAGGTGAGATCACTTGTTGCAGTTTATAGGCTTTCTAAAAAAAAAGAGGTTTCATAACAAGTAGTTACTAGAAAGATCTTCTTGGGAGGCATAGTTTTTAAATTACAGTGTATGTGGGTCTTGGCTACTTGGTTTTTTTTTTTAATGTTTATTTATTTTGGAGAGAGAGACAGAGAGTGAGAGAACGTGAGTGGGGGAGGGGCACAGAGAGAGGGAGATAGAGGATCTGAAGCAGGCTCTGTGCTGACAGTAGAGAGCCCAATGCAGAGCTTGAACTTATGAAGCGTGAGATCATGACCTGAGTTGAAGTTGGATGCTCAACCAACTGGTCCACCCAGGAGCCCCTGGTGGGGGGGAGTTATATGACTTAACAGAAGATTCACCTATTCATCCCATTCATTCCACAAATGTTTGTTGAGTACCCTGCTTCTTTTCTGGGCATTGAGGATACTGTAGCAAATGCAATAGTCAAAGTGCTTGCACTCTTGGAGCTTCCATTCTGTATGAGAACAGGAGATAATAAATATGGAAGGAAATTTATAAATAAGATACTTTTGGATAATAATAGTTAACACTTGTGTAGCTCCTGTATATGTGAGGCTGTTTCTAAATACTTTTTATATATTAACTCATTTGATCCTCACAATAAACCTAAGTGGCAGATACTATTATTCACACATTTTTAAAGATGAGGAAACTGAAGTCCAAAAAAAAAAAAAAAAAATCACGTAACTTGCAAAGTCAGAGAAGAAGCTGGGATGCTAAGATTCAAGCCTGGGAAGTCTGATTTTCCAACCCACCATATTGCATGCTACGCTGAAGAAAGGTAAATTATGAGAAAGAAAGAGATCATGGGAAAAAATACCTTGATGCAGAGATGACATTTGATTTTTTTAGGTTTATTTTATTATTATTATTATTATTATTATTATTATTTTGTTTTGAGAGAGAGAGGAGACAAATTACAAGCAGGGGAAGGGAAGAGAGAAGGAAAGACAGAATCCCAAGCAGGCTCCATGCCATCAGCACAAAGCCTGATGTGGGGCTCAAACCCACAAACTGTGAGATCATGACCTGAACCATGATTAAGAGTCAGATGCTTAACTGACTGAGCCACTCAGGTGCCCCCAGAGGTGACATTTGAGTTGATAGTTTTATAGCAAGAAGGAACAAGCCATACAAAAAATCCTAGAGGAAGAGCTTTCCAGGAAGAAGGAACAGGTACAAAAGCCCCTAGATAGGAATGAATTCAACCTGTTTTGAATGAAGAAGTGTAGGGTTGGGGGAGGAGAGGGCAGAGACTAGATCACCTAAGGCCATGCTAAGTAGGTAATGTAGTACTGCTGTAGGAATTTAATAGATTAGTGGCTAATGTATGGTGAATGGATTATAGGGGAAGAAGAATGGAAGAAGTCATGAATTAGGAGGTTGCTATATTTATCCAGGGAACAATGATAATGGCTTAACCTATGTTGGTGATTGTGGGGATAGTGAAACCTATAACATTGAGAAAATGTTTTGGAAATAGTGGTGATAGGGTTTCTTGGATGCAGTAGTTGAGAAAAGAGCACAATCAGGGGTGGACTTTGGGAGTTAGGGTCTAAGCATCAGAGTGAACAGTAGTCCCATTTGCTGAACTGGGAAAGATTTGGGGAGATTTCATTGTGAGGGGATAGTTCTATTTAAGTAATATTAAGTATGAGATAACCAAGTATAAATGTCAGGTGGAGAAGAGCTATCCAATGTGAAGTTCAGAGGAGAGATTACCACAAAAGAATTGGTAACTGTCAACATATAGATGATGTTTAAGACCAGTGGATGGGAAGATGTAATATAGAAGGAGAATTTAGCCTTTAGAAGAGGAAAGAAGTGAAGCTAGAATCATGGGGCACTCCAACATTCAGTTAATGGCAGACAACGAGAAATCCATAAAAAGCAACTGAGAAAAAAATAGCCAGAAGAGCAAGAAGAAAACCATGAGACTGTGGAAGTGTGGACAACTAGAGAACAGGTTTTTCAAGAGGCATTAACCCATGTCAGATACTTCTTGAAGTTCAAGTGAGGTGAGGGCTGAGAACTATTCTTTGAGTTTCAGTCACAAACAAATGTAATAGACCAAATTTGATTTGATAGGACGTTAGTAACGAAGTAATTAATTTCTGTGTGTTAATTAAATTTCCGAATAAGGTGGCCCAAAGGACCCTTATAGTGTCATTCTCAAAGGGTGGTTCCCAGACCATCAGTATCTACCACCTGTGATTTCACTATAAAAGAAAGTACTTAGGCCCTTCCCTAGACCTAGTCAATTAGAAACTTTGGTAATTGTGGCCCACTTGTGTTCTGACATTCTTCCAGATGATTTGATTTATTCTACAGATGGACCTGGGACAGGGATGTGGTTGAGTGGCCTACAACAGTGTCTGGAGAGCTGATTTTGTGTATCTCTTACCAACTCCATGTTACTGGTGGCTCAAAATTAGCCTTAGTGGGAGTATGTATTCCAAAGAAATCAGAAACCCCCAAGTGCTACAAATCAGGGCCCACCCCCCAACCTTTATTGCTTTATTATGACTATTGGTAAATTCATTAGCCCTAGGGTAGAGCCTGTGAATTTGCTTTTTAAACAAATTCTTGGTTGATGCTGATGCTATTGGTTTTGGGTTCACAGTTTGAGAGTTAACAGAACTAAATTTGTTTCATTCTGTCTGTCATAGTTCTCAAATGCCCCCCCCCCCGCCCTGATATATTTCCTCATTGTACTGTCTTCAAAATTCTCTTTCAATTTATCTGTATCTCCTATAAGTAGTGAATTTGTAAGTCACAGTGTCCACTACATGATCATTACCAATATTTTAATCTAGATATTCATTACTTCCGAATAATGCCTATTCATTACCTCCTTCCATTATTGCCATGGCTTCTCTCCATGTCAGTCTTCTCTTATTTATCTAATAGTTACCTTGTGGAGACTCTTTGGTGTTTCCCTCTTCTCTCCTCCTATCTCAGATGTAAGGTTATCCAATGGTTGCTATTGCTTCCTGCATCAATTCCAGTCTCCCTTTCATGCTTGAAAACCCAACCCTAATTACCCAGTGTTTACCCCTCTCACAACATCCATCCATCCCTTCATCTTTTAAATCCACCTTTTCTATTCCTGTGACTAGACATTTGTTAATAACCCTGCAGTGACCTAACTTGTATTCATTCCATCCCTTTTGACACTCCACATGCATTCTCTCTACTTTACATATTCCAACTCAATAGTATATTTTACCAATATGTACTTGACAAGGTCTCTCATTACATCTTTGTGTCCAAACAGAAAATGACGACTATTAGTGTAACTGGGGAAAATTGCAGCTGGTTAACACAAAGCCTTTTTAATAAGAACATCAGTTTTATCCTGAAGGAAGTTCTGTACTTATCCA